>NC_140582.1:630234744-635234744 GCF_964204655.1 Triturus cristatus
AGTATATGTCCGATGTACATTGTAACTATTGCTATGTCATGCTTGCAACCTATCCCGAATTTTGTTTATGGAAAACTAAATATATCTATATTATAAAAAAGAATACAATTCCCAAGGAGAAATGAGAGTTGCGAGTTTTTTTGTGTGTGCTAGGGTCTGCATGTCTCTGCACTGACAATCCCAACCTACCATTAGGAATCTTGTATCTTTAAGATTCGAGTTTTAGATCTGACGATTTGTCCATGGTAATCACTCTGCCTTTCTCCAAAAGTCATACAGCAGCAAAAGAGTACACTGGTGACCTTAAATTGCTACAAGGGAAGTTAGGCTATAAGAAAGCCACATGTCAAAGAGGAATACAATATATACTTTTAGTATAATATGACTGTGGGTGCCATTATATTTTGGCCATTGCACATCAAGTGAGTTGGCTATTTGTGAAAATTGCTGAATTGTGGACCAAGAGTACTTTTATTGATTTTACTAGTTATTTGAAGGGGGAAATCAATAAATTGCATTTCACTGATGCAACACTGCAAGAGCGACTGAGAAAGCATCAAGGCACACAGTCTGCTGATGATCAGTATGTATTTAATGGGACAGAAGGTACTTCAAGGTGTACTTGCAAACCCGAATATTTTTAGGAAATATATTTAGTTAACTATTGCATCCTTAAACTAGCCACATGCGTGAGGGGACACGTCTAATTATAAAACAGGAAGTCAAATGAACTCATATACTGCAATCAACTTTTAACTGTCAGACATTTGTGATTCATTCACAAAACAAGCCTAATGTTACATTACAAGGCAAGGCCTTCTTAAGAGGTGTAATCTCTTACAAACGTGATAATTTATTAGTCATCATTATTATATAGTTATAGGGAGGTTGCATAGTTATAATTATATTTGTGATTTGGTCAGAGTTGATTCAAATACAGACAGAAGACTGCTGAGCAATTACGATTTAAAGTTTATGCGATCTGCACCAGTCAGTCGGTTCTTGAAAAATTATTTTTACTTTAGAAATTGAATAGATGTATTTTATTAATTAACAAATGTAGTAAAGGTTACCAGTATGTTGAATAATCCTGCTATTTTAAATTCAGACATGGCATCGTACATCATCGGGTCCTGCAATGGGTGGCACGAAGTGAGGGAGGTGTGGTGCCGGCTTAAACCAAGACAGTGGCCTGGGTGTGAAGATATAAATCTGGAAGCTCTGAAGACTTGGAGGTAATTATCAATACTCAAGGAGCAGAAGAAACACACGGGTACCGGTTCTAGTAAAGTGTCCAACACACACACCCTGCTTAGGTAGTGAATCAGTTGCACACTGCACAGACCCCTGCTGCTTTGTTACATTATGTTTCGAATACACGGGAGACTGAAATTTCTGTACGAAAAACAATCTCCTTATTACAAGCAACTTGTGACTTCTCGAGAGTAATAAAGAAATGACATAGCTGTTCAATTGAAATAGCTTATTACAGTTTAGTTTTGCCGTCTTAATGCCTACTGTCAGATTCAGCAGTCAAGACGATAGAAAAGACAAGGAGCATCATTTAAGCTGCAGTTTAAACTTTGAAAACAAAACCTGACTTTTTTTTTGCTCTGTTTTTCTACATGAACAGTGATCATTAGAAATGAGATATTTATGGCAAATGTTTATTTTTTGCACATGTTAAGTAATTAGAGGAATTACATCTCTCTATGTGTTTCTACACATTCTGAGCTAAAGCATTTTTTTTTTTAATATGATTTTATTATACTATCTTTTTGCAATAAAGAACTAACTGCGCTTTGGTGCGTTTAATGTTGCAGTACAGGTTCTAATTTAACTAACCAGGTCTGCAATAATCCTATATCTTACACATGAAAGAGCAACACACCAATGATTTAAGCAATTTGTGGGAAGCGTAATGGTGTGACTACATATTATAAGGAATAAAGTACCCCCTGCCTTACATTATAATGATATTGCAAGTCACCTCAGAGGTCCATGACTTTATAAAGAAACTCGGCAATGGCCTAATTTCTCTACTAGGCCATTTAACTCTTTAGTGGCTAGCAATATCCTTGTAATGGAAAGCAAGAGGTACTCTATCACATATATTACAATTTTACAATACAAGACAATAATCCAAATTGCGCCCAGAGACACACTAAACATGAAATGGGGTCAGAGGCAGTAAAATGTACATTTACAATTTGCAGTTAGAATTGAACACCCTAGATGTTGTGTGTGCACCGTTTGCTGACGATAGACAATACTCTGAACTGCCACTATGCTGCGTGGGTAAGATTGATGAAGGAGAGCCGCAGAGATGGAAGTGGTTGGGGAGAAGTACAAGATACAGAACTTTGTGATTCATTTATTTGCCTGCACAGGAAAAACATGCGCAATGTTTGTTGTACTGAAACTAGGGGTGGGTGGAATTTGCGTAGCCGCGCTATACAAAGCTCTGCAAGACGGTAAAGAAATCTCTGCGAGCACGTAGAGTTACGCGAACACGCGAAATTGCTTGTTACGCCCGTTTGCGATGCTTTTTTCCTCTTCGCGAACGCCGTTTGCGTGCTCGGGGGGGAAATATCTCGCGAACACGCATTTTGAAACTGCGAACAAGCAAACAATTCCGCAAAGCCGCGGATCACTGAATTTTTGGGCAATTCCACTTAACGGAAAATTACCCAAATTCCGCAAGTGGAACGGAATTTACCGCCCAGGCCTAACTGAAACCTGCAAAAGTAAAAATAAAAAATAAATCTCCCAAAAAAATCCAAATTGCAATTAAACATTATGCACTCCTTTTCAACCACAATTTCTAAAGAATGACTCCAACAATTACTTAACATTCTAAATGCAAAGTAGAATAAGGAAATCAAATCGATTTCTAATAACACTTACCCCTTTCAAGTGTAGTCAAAATCGAGAGTGCATTACAAAAATCATGCCTGCATAGCTGTTGCACATCCACTTGCAGAGAATACGTTTCTTAGCCCTCTTTATAACTGCTTGAAACCATAACTTTGTGAAAGGACTCTATGCTGACATGCACGAAACATCATTAAAGAACACTTTCCTTTCAGGGAACCAAGCAGTTAGTTTTCCAGATTCTCAGTCTAATTCGGTTTAATACGGACTTCCAAAACTATTAAGTTTTAGAAAATATTAGAAATATATTAATAGTTGCCTATGCCTTGTTTTGCCATTCCTACATGTAACCTCACTAATCAATCCCTTCATCTCAATCGCTGTCCAGCGAAGTGCTAGATGATGCACTTTGACATGTCTGAGCTCGAGATGGATACTGCCATGTCATTGATTAAATGCAGACTCAAAATAAAAAAGATAGATGTAACGTTTTTGGTGACAAATGTTAATTTCAAAGCCCTCCACTGGCGATGAATTTAGTCTAAAGGCTATCACAGTTCTCCATGTTACAGTATAATCTGTGAACCTTGGAGAAAAAAAATCATATTGATCAGAGTGGGCATTTCTCCAAACCTCATGGAGGTTATTCTCAGATAGTAATTTGACCACCCTCATCGGACATCCCCTCGCTCAAGTAGCTATCATTTGGAAGTCTATCCATTCAGGGCACCTGTACAACGTTAAAATCTCCCAGCCACGCCAGTTCTCCCAACCACTATGCCTTGATTAAGGAGGATATGACATAACTATTCTGGTGAGACCTGGGTGCCTTTGTACAATTCAGAACAGGAGCAAGTGACCTAGGCACCCAGAACAGTTGCTATCAAGGAGGCTTCCGCCTGGTGCATCTTAAAGTGCTCCACTGTATATACTACATGCACATCCAACTTAAGGCCTATGGCCTCATTAGGTCAGACCTGTGTCTTACAGGTTGTGGGGAGAGAGGCGACTTCATCCACATGTGGTGTGAATGTGGAGGCTGATGTGCTATCTTACCATGCCCCTTTTTACACCACTCTGCAAACGCGGCTCCCGGCGCATTGCTGCTCGGAGAATGAAGTCCACTTGTGTCCTGAGGTCCTCAGGACACAAGAGGACCTCATCACCCCACCAGCAGTGTACCAAGAGGCAGATTTGCAGATTTGCAGAGTGGTGTAAAAAGGGGCGTGGCCTGGAACCACCTCTCTGCAATCCAGCTCTGTGGCGCTTTTTGGAGGTACCTGGCGCGCTAATGCGCCTACAGGGACCCTCAGTATTCAAGGGGAATCAATTCCCCAACTTACAAAGCGCCGGGGGCGTGTTTGCAGAGTGGTGCAGGGAGGGGGGCAGGACCTTCGGCGAGATGCTGGCTTTTTTATATATATATTATTATTTTTTTTCTTTTTAGAAGGGGGGCTGTGTGCAACCCCCCCCCCCCCCTCTTATCATTTTTGGGGCCCTGGGGACCCCATCTCCCAGGGCCTGACCCCTTTTTATCAAAATTAAAAAAAAAATTAAAAAAAAACGGGAAGGGGGCGTGTGGACCCCCTCCTGAGGCCAATTATGGCCCAGGGTACCGCATCCCCCAGGGCCGGCCTTTCCGTTTGAAAATATATATATATATATATATATATATATATATATATATATATATATATATATATATATATATATATATATATATATTACGCTCCAAAAGTTCCACAACCAGAACAAAGGACCAGCACTCCGGTTAGATTCAATCCCAGTACGGATTTATTAGTGCAAACAGACGCGTTTCAGCCGTAGCTTTCGTCAGTGTCGGCTCGCGTTCAAAACGGAAATTGATTTTAACTCATTCTGTAAACATGAAAGAGGGACCAGTACTCTCTAACTTGGTCGCCATCTTTGAACATGCAAAATCACAATTCATTCGTAATATACATTCTTTGTAATCAAATTAAACTTATAATTCATTAGATTTCTTAACTTTCAATTGCATGTTACACAATTAATAACTTATTTCTCAATGAGGCATCTCATTCCGTCATATTAAGTGAAAATAAAGCCCTGTATGGGCATACTCTAAAATTATATGTTCACAATTTCATTAGTGCACTTTAAACGAGACATCTCATTACTTCATGAATCAAACTTATACAATTTTTTACAGTTGTTCCTTAAATTTCTGTTCAGCTCAAGTTTTGGACCACAGTGGAAAAGTAGTTTCTCATAAGTGGGTAATTAATTCCTCCCCTGAATTCAGTCCCTCAGGTGTTTTTGTTTGGAGTTCTATAATATACCTGGATTCCAGGCGTCTCAGAGCTTTCTCCCTTTCCCCACCTCTGATGTCTTTAGGTATACAGTCCAAACTGAAGAAACTGAGGAGAGTTCTATCACTGTTGTGGTGAGAGGCAAAGTGTCGTGCAACCGGGTAGTTGACATCCCTATTTGCAATTGCCCTTTGGTGTTCTAGGATGCGCATCTTAACCGCATTGACCGTACTCCCGATATAGCGGTAGTTGCAGGGGCATTCTAGGCAATATACCACAAAAGGTGTGGTGCAAGTTATAAATTTAGTGATCTTTTTTGGGATTTCACATCCCGGAATGGTGTACATGATAGTCTTCCTACTTGCTTGGCACGCCTTACATTTCCCGCAGGGAAACGAACCTTGAAGGTCCCTCGATCCCAAGGAGGAGACAGATGGTTTTTTCAAATGACTCTGTACCAATAGATCTTTTAGGGATCTTGATTTCCTAAAAGTAATCTGAGGATAGTCAGTCAGAGAACTACCTATAGTAGTGTCCATTCTGAGAATCCTCCAGTGCCTTCGTAGTATTTGTCTTATCCTCATTGCTGATGAGGTATAGGTAGTAATTAATCTTAAGCTTCCTGCCTCATCTTTCTTTTTGGGACTGTCTTCTAACAGGGTTAGTCTCGTCACTTCTTTTACTTTTAGTTGTGCCTCATTCAATACCTTTTGTGAATACCCTCTAGCTTTAAAGCGTCTAACGCTATCATTAGCTGCTTGGTCAAAATCTTCATCCATTGAGCAATTCCTCTTGATAGGTAGCAGCTCGCCATACGGTATGCTACCTATCAAGTTTCTCGGATGGCTGCTCTCGCCATGCAAAATGGAGTTGCCTGCTGTGGTCTTCCTATACAGTGATGTCTGGATCATTCCAGCCTTAACAAAGACCCTTATGTCTAAGAAGTGTATTTCCTTATCACTGATTTCGTGAGTAAATCGTAAATTCAATCTGTTTACATTGAGAGCAGTAATGTATTCTTCTGCTGATTGTTTTGACCCCTTCCAAATAATGAAGAGGTCGTCAATGTAACGACGCCAACAGACAACTTGGTCCACCCAAATACTATTGTCATCTGCCCATATATATATTTATATATTATTGGGGAGGGGTCCACGTGGCCCCCTTCCAAGGCCACTTCTGGCCCCAGAGACCTCATCCCCAGGGGCCTGGCCTCACCGCTGGGGACCGTGGGGGGGGGGTAGGGGGGGAGCCCCAATTCCCCGCGCTCCCCTTGCTCAAAAGCAATCCTGCTTTGCTTCATTGAAGCGAGAGCAGGTTTTCCTGCTCGCTCTTCAGTGAAGCAAAGCAGAAGTTTGCTATGACAGGGCGGGAGCCGTGCTCCCGCCCTGCCATAGCAAACAGCAATGTCCTGGGGGTTGGGCACCCCGGGACATTGCAGGAGAGTCCCCATGGCCATCTAGGGCTCCTGGAGGTGGGCCGCACGGTCCACCTCTCTTCAATTCCATAGCCCCCGGGAGGTGGAGGTCCCCGGGGCAGTGTGGGGGGGCTACCCCCACACTTTATTTTAGCCCCAGGGAGGTGGCGGTCGCTTGGGGGGCCCGTGAGGCCCCCCGATGGTATATTAATGAAGCCCTGGCGAGGTGGCGGTACCCGGGGCTTGGGGGACCTGCAAGGCCCCCCACCCTATTCACATAAAGCCCCAGGTAGGTGGCGGTCCCCGGGGCTGCGTGGGGCCGCGTGCCCCCGGCCATAAAATATTAAGCCCCAGGGAAGTGGCGGTCCCCGGGGCTGCGGGGGCCCCTGCTACAAAATGCAAGATTGCCCCTGGGACCTGGCCCACCCGGGGGCTTTAAAAAACGAAGTGCGGGAGACTGCTTTTTTTTTTTCTTCCCATTTTTGACGGTGTTTGCACACCCAGAACGACCCGGCAAAAATTGTAAAAATAAATAAATTTTTTTAAAAAGCAGCCCTGGGGGTTGGGTCAGGGTGTTTTTACCCTGCCCCTTTTTCTTGTTTTTGTATGTTTCTCTCACCTTTTTCCTTCTTCCATGGTGTGAAGTAGAAGATGGCTGCCAACACTTCCTGGTTTGAAGTGTTGGCAGCCAATCAGAGGCAAGCTCATGCTCGAGGACTCAGCCAATCAGATCTCACAATTCTCAAATATCGATATCTAAATATCTCAAAAACTACAGAACGGTATCACACCATTTAAAAAAATCGTGCTTTCTGGGCCAAGAGCTATCTCTCTGTCAAATGTGGTGTAATTCCGTTCAGCGGTTCAGGCTGTAGCGGTGTCTAAAGTTTCTCATGGAAAGTAACATGGAGAAAATACGTTTTTGGACCCCCTTTTTTCCAGGGCCCCCCTTGACGAATCACCCCGAAACTTTAAAGTCTGGAGCGGACGTGAGTAAACAATTAGTTTGAAAAATTTCGGGAAGATTCGTCAAACGGCGCCTAAGTTATTAGCAAATTAAAAAAACGCTTTTCCTATGGAAAGTAGGGTCTAACTCTAACTACCTACTGGCTATTGCCAGCAGGATAGATAGAGATATATATATATATATATATTCCAACTCCAGTTTCCTTGATCAGAAACGGACACCCGGGGCAAGGCAAGATTAACAATCTCTTCCTTGTTTATTAATTAAGCTGCAACGCGTTTCCTGCCTTGTTCACATGACAAAAATATATATATATATATATATTACCTACTGGCGGTCGCCAGTAGGTAGTTATAGTTAGGACCCCTTTTCCATAGGAAATCCGCAACATTCTATTTTGAATAACTTTGGCGCCGGTCGATGAATCCTCGCGAATTTCTCAAAATAGGTGGGGCGCTACGCTCCGCTCCTACCCTGAAAGTCTCGGGGGGATTCGTCAAGCGGGGGCTGAGATAAAAGGGGGGTCCCAAAACGCGTTTTTCCCATGCATTTTTCCATAGGACCTTTAGAACGAGCTACAGCCCGAACGGCTGAACAGAATTACTAGAAATTTGGCAGAGAGGTAGCCATAAGGTCAAGGAAGTGCCTTTTGCAGGTCTGGTGTAAATCTGTTCAGTATTTCCTGAGTAAATAGCA
Source organism: Triturus cristatus (assembly GCF_964204655.1). NCBI lineage: Eukaryota > Metazoa > Chordata > Amphibia > Caudata > Salamandridae > Triturus > Triturus cristatus. Next base: position 630,242,990 of record NC_140582.1, read on the forward strand.
TTTAAAAGCATATATATGTGGGCGGAGCCTAACCACACATCTCATCCTGAGATCTGATTGGCTGTCAGCACTTCATCCAAGAAGTGTTGGCAGCCATCTTGGGACAAATATACATGATAGCACCTCATTAAAAAGCATTGCAGTTAATAGAAGGTTTTAAGACTTTAGTTACATTATAAATCATTTGTTGATGGTACCATACTCATTTTAGGAATTGTGGTATGTTCTAAGGTGATTTCACCATGTGAAAAAGCCTTCTGCTGGGATATCATGATTGAGAGAAAAATATTTTCTCATGCTTTTACCACAGAGGTTTGGAAGGTGATCTATAGGCTAAACTGAGAGCTTATTTTCTGTAAATTCACATTATCTTTCTCAGTCATGTGAGAATGAAGTCTGATATTCTCAGTAAAACATGTACATCCAACAAGGGCAGAGACTGTCAGTTGATTCCTTTGTGTTCTACTGCAGCTTCCCAGAGTGTTCCAAAGAACTACTAGAGCGCTAACAGTCCTACTTATGATAAACGTATGGCACACCTGAAGCCATCTTGCTTGGATTAAAGTGGTAACTCTTAAAACATTTAATTTAAAAAGGAACAAAATGAGGGGGTTCATTTTTCCATAAAAAGTATGATTAGTGCTGCAGAAAGAAAAATTAGGGCACATTTTGAGTGACTTCTCAAATCCTCTTCTATTTCATTAAAAAATTCTGACATGCAGACTGAAACATGCACTTTCAATACCAGCAGCAGTTTTCCCTGGTGAGCAGTAGCTTTACTACAGTGATCTAATGAGCAAAAAGAGTGCTAACATTCTGAATTTATGGCAAATGTGTGACACATCTGAATGCCTTCTTGATGGAATCAAAGTAAAAAACTGAAAGTATTTCCTTATGAGGAGACTGCAGTAAATGAGGAAATTACGAAACTTCATAACAAATAAGTCTCCCAAGATGGCCACCAGAGACAAAAGAGCCCAAATGTAGCCCAAATATCACCCAGATGTAGCCCAAGTATAGCCCAATGACAGAATGTCCCAGAATGTTCTTAAAAACAACTAGAGCGCTTACTGTCTTCATTATGACAAAAGTATGGCACACCTGAAGCCATCTTGATTGGAATAAACTGGTAACACTTAAAACATTTAATTTAAAAAGGAACACAATGAGGAGGTTCATTTTGCCATAGAAATTATGATTAATACTGAAGAAAGAAAATGAGGGCACATTTTGAGTGACTTCTCAAATCCTCTTCTATTTCATTAAAAAATTCTGACATGCAGACTGAAACATGCACTTTTAATACCAGGAGCAGACTTCCATGGTGGAGTAGTTTTACTACAGTGATCTAATGAGCAACTAGAGTGCTAACATTCAGAATTTATGGCAAATGTGTGACATATCTGAATACCTTCATGATGGAATCAAAGTAAAACACTGAAAGCATTTCCTACTGAGGAGACTGCAGTACATGAGGAAATTAGGAAACTTCATAACAAATAAATCTCCCAAGATGGCCACCGGAGACAAAAGAGCCCAAATGTAGCCCAAAATCAACCAGATGTAGCCCAAATATAGCCCAATGACAGAAGTGTGCAAAACACTTATTATTTTGTGTTTTTGCAGTGTTATATAGTGCAGACTTGTCAGGTATTGGAGTGCTTTACATGAGCATTGGTTACATCACACAAGAACAAATTCATTTTGGTTGTAGACATGGGGAGACTAAGTGATTTGACCAGAATCACAGAATGTCGAGCTGAAGCAGAAACTTCAACCTGGTTCCCCAGTTGCAAAGTCTGCAGTTCTGGAAGTAACACCACATCCTCTCCCCTAAGTGCAACATTTAATCAAGTGGTCAACTGGATAAAAAAACATAAAGATAACAAATAATTTAAAAGTGCTTTGTCGCTATTTGAAAACTCAGAAAATATGTCCTTATTTTAGTCTTTTAGAGCACTAACCATAATTTTGATGCCAATAAGACCCTCTCATATATGTAATTTCTAAAGGAAATGCTCTAGGTATTACAGTTTTGATTACATCAAGATGATGTCAGGCGTTCCACACTTTTGTAATAAATATAGAATGTTAGCAATCTAGTTGTTCATTAGGATACTGTTGAGAGGCAGAGGCCAGGGGCACGGACTCTGAAAATTGAAGGCAGGTAGGAGGGTGCAAAGGCAACAATTTAACCACACTGAGCAGGCAGGAAGGGCCGTGGAAGCACAACAGACTATGGAGGGCAGTGGAAAGGGGGGCAGGGGCAACAAACCAACAATACAGGACTTGCAAGAGAGGCTGTTGGAGGGAAGATCTATTACGGGTCAAGGAAGCTAGGGGCGGTCCCCAGATCCCCGGGAGCCACCACAGAACTGAGCAGGAGAGTGAGTCAGGGACAAAAGGGGCACCTTAATTTGAGCCGGGGTGCCTAGGAACGCTTGCTCCAAAAATGAAGAAAACAGACATATGAGACATGGAATTGGAGGCAGAATACAATGGCAGTTTAATGAGAAGATGCAACTTCAAAGAAACCGCAGAATAGAGACATAAAGTACAAAAAACAGAATCCAGATAATCATACAGCTGTCATAATATTCTCTGTATCTCAATTAATGTACTGACAGAGAGAGAGAGAAAACACATCTATAAATGCATCATGAGAAACAAGTTACACCAAGGAAAATGTTACCTAGGAACACTCACGTTTACTCTTAGAGCAAGCATTCCTGCAATTACAATACAAAATCTTTTAAATGCAAAAGTAAAGAGAACAATGGTTAAACATAACATGACATGTCATATAGGTAAAATAGAATAAGATACTTCAAGCAAAGCAGAGCAAGACATTTTAAGCAAAGGAAGACAAGAGCTCCCAGCTCTTGGGGAAAACCTGCACTGCCTGTTAACCTACATACAGACGGCGAGGTAGTCCGTCGATATCTGTGGGTGCTCCCTTTTTATATCATTTTGTGGGCTCCTTTGCACGCTACATCTACCTACGTATGCTACCCAAAAGCTTCGACTGCAGATTTTACCAGACATTTCGTCATTTACCCACTTAATGCTGACAATGGACTGGGTGAAAAGGTCAGTCTCTCAGGCCAATCGCTTATCGTAAGTTCCATAGAGCAAGCAGAAAATAATGGGTATTGTACGGGAATTCAATATATTCATGTATAAAATCTCCTCAGTTCTCCTAACTTGACGCTCTGCGGTTGCATATTTTTGTATATTTGTGGGGTATTTATAGAGCGCGACGTTCGCTCCGGAGGGAGCATCTTGGCGCTAGGGAACCTAAGTGAGCCAGTGCAAGAGGATTAGATGGAAGCTTTGGAGTGATCGTCCGGGAGATTAAAGATCCAGGTCTTTAGCAGTTTTCGAAACGGTTTTTCCTGGGTTTGTTGTCTGAGGGATTTGGGTAGTTTGTTCCAGGCTTTGGTTGCAAGGAAGCTGAGGGTCTTCTCGCCCTTCGTTTTCAGATTGTATTTGGGGAGAAGAATGAGGTTGTCGTTGGTTGAGCGAAGGTGACGGCTGGGCAGGTAGTGGGGGAAGCGTTTGGTGAGGTATTTAGGGCCAGTTTTGTTGTAGGCACGGAAGGCTATAATCAGGATCTTGAAGAGAATCCTTTTGTGAAGGGGGAGCCAGTGAAGTGAGCGAAGTGCTGCAGAAATAGAGGATCTGCGGGGAAGGCCCAGGACAAGACGGGCGGCTGTGTGTAGTACGCTCTGCAGTTTTTGGATGGATTTCTTTTTAGCTCCTGCGAGCAAGCCGTTGCAGTAGTCCAGTCGCGAGATAATGAGTGCTACTGTCACCGTCTTTCTGGCATCGATGGGAAGAAAGTCAAAAAACTTTCTCATGGATCTGATCATTCCAAAGCATTTGCCTGCGACGGTTCTGGCATGCTGATCGAAGGAGAGGTCGGAGTCAAAGGTAACGCCGAGGTTCCTGGCTGACGAAACTGTCTGGGGGGGGGCAACAGAATTGTCAGGCCACCAAAGTGATGGACAAAAGGAGATGTTAGTACCGATCGGAAGGATTTCCGTTTTGCTCGAATTGCATTTCAGGTGGTTATTGTCCATCCAACGAAATACTTCAGTCAGGCAGTGTTTTAGGTTGAGTTCAGCTTTGGTGGATAGTTTGTCTAATGGCACAATGAGCTGTGTGTCATCGGCATAGGAGGTAACAGGTATGCCGAAAGATTCTATTAGATTAAGGAGGGGAATGAGGTAAACGTTGAAAAGGAGAGGGCTCAGGATGGAGCCCTGCGGGACACCTGAGGAGACAGGTTTGTCTTTGGAGTGAAATGGGCCCAAAGAAACGGCTTGGGAACGGTCGGAGAGGAAAGAGGAGATCCAGGAAAGGGCAGAGTCAGAGATGCCGATGTCCCTGAGTCTGCTGATAAGGATAGTGTGGGAGACAGTGTCAAACGCCGCCGTTAGATCGAGAAGGATGAGGATGGAGTTTTTTCTCTGATCATGCAGGGTTTTTATAGTGTTGCCACTTCCTTAAAAGCGGGAAACCTGCCCAGGAAGCAAGTACCAGTCCAGGATGCAGCCTACTGTATGTCGACAGCTTCAGGGGGATGTTGAACTTTGATACCGAGCACGGAGCACTCGGGTAGGGTGGGGGCTACTAGTTTGGATCAGAAGGCCTCGCAGACCTGCCTTCAGACTGCTATACACTAAAATTGCAGAGCTATGGTCAATTTAACAAAGAGGCCTACATATTGAACAGAAGGGCCTACACAGGGGTTTTATGCTGGCTGAGTGGTATGGATGTCTCAGGATAATTATATAGCAATACAGGACCCGCTGGTCAATTTAATACGGCCTACAAATGCAGCTGGCAGGGCAAGGACAAGGGTCTCATACTTCAGGTGTGGACAGAACGGGCCAGGGGGCCCCTGTGATACAAAATCTACCCTCCTTCAAGGCTGTGGCAATGTAATAGACCATTGTGGGCAGAAGGAAGAGGCAATGGTAGTACAACCATACATGCCAACAGACCCGATTCAGCCAGGAAACGTCCAATGTTTTTAAGCTCAAATGGGCTTTATTTGATCTGTCTCCTGTCTACAATATCCTCTTTTTCAATGTAACTCAAAGGGGAAAATCAATACCCCAGTTTTTTTTCAAAATCTCCCTCTTACCAAGTTCAAAATGTTCGCAAGTATGGTACATTGGATCATGGAAGGAAATGGGATAGGGACATGGACTTGGATAACAGAGGACAGGAGGGACATGGAGAGGTGCACCAAACTGACCCTGCAGGGCAGGCATCAGGGTTTGCAGCAGCACAATACACCACACAGGGCATGCAGGACGGGAGTGCAGCACAACAATCCATAGAAAGCAAGAGGGAGGGGACAGGACCATGCACATGGACAACAGAGAACAGAGGGGCAAGAGGCAATGGTAGCTAGCTGACCATAATGGACAGACAGGAGAGAAAGCTGCAGCATAACAGACCATAAAGGGCAGGAGGGACGGATCAGGGGCATTACAATGGAACAGACAAGCCAGGAGGGAGGGAGTAGGGCTGGGGGCAAGGGGGCAGGGCAGGAGCAGCAAGATAGCCATGGAGGTCAGGCAGGATGGGCACTAGAAGCAAGACACACCATGAAGAGCAACAGTGAGACTGTGATGGCATACACACAGACCATGGAGGGAAGGTGGGAGGGGGTCAGGGGCAGCTAACTGACCACACAGGGAAGGTGGGAGGGGCCATGGCAGCACAGAAGACCATGCATGGCAAGTGGGAGGGTTAGTGGCAGCACAATGGCTATGATGGGCAAGAAGGAGGGTGGAGGGGCATGCACAAAGGACAATGGAGGATAGAAGGGAGGGTCAGGACCTGTGCACAGACAAGAAAGTTCAGGGGAAGGGATCTCACAACAGACCACACGGGGCAGGCAGGAGGAGCAGTTGCAGCACAACAGACCAGGGAGGGCAGAAGGGTGTGGCAGTACAATGGACCATGTAGGACAGGAGGAAGAGGATAGGGGCATGGCATGTGGACAGGCAGGGTGGAGGTGGCAGGGACAGGTTACAGTCATCTGACAATGCTAGGCAGGTGGGAGGGGAGTGGCAGCTCAACAGAACACTCAGAGTAGATAGGAGTGGCAGGTCCATGGGACATGGTGGGCAAAAAGGATGGAGCAGGGGCATGCACAAAGACATCGGAGGGCAGGGGGAAGGAGAATAGGGGCAGCAAGCTAAGCACAGAGTTTAAGCAGGAGGTCAATGATGGGGCATAGAATTGGGCAATGGAGGGCAGGAGGACTGGACTGGTACATCATACTAAATTGAGGGCAGTGGCAGCACATCAGACCATGCATGGCAGGAGGGAGGAGGCTAGTCCATGGATTCACACAACAGAGGATAGGGAGGAAGGGAATGGGGCAGCAAGCTAACTGTTCAGAGAAGGCGGGTATTAGGAACTTTATTGTTTTTAAAACATTGTGTCTGTGCGAACTACTTAAAATATGAACAAGTATGCAGCATAATCTCACTTTTATTCAGGAAGAAGAGGACGTTTGTGACTGTGACTCCGGGCTCACTTGGCAGAAACACCCCCTGACCCTCCACCCCCTATCGCAAAATGTAATGCCCGTGAAAAGGGTAGGTGAACACAGTGTTATATAGAACATAGTCCTGAGAGCACGATTGAAAATGAAAACTAGATATAGTGTATGGTATAAACTATGCACCAAAAAGTGTGATATAAGATGAACCGGGTGTGAAATATAATTTGCAATACATTGTGCGCAATGACAGATTCATTGGAGAGCGCGAGATAGCACAGGCACTAGCGCGTGCTATGCGATATGCGCCTTGGAGTGTAATATGCACAGGGCAGTGTTGTGTAACCTAACTAGTCTCTAAAGTTGTAATATAAAATATGTGCTGGGGAGTGTAACGTTGCATATGCACTGTGACAAATATATGGATCCCAGATTGTAATATGTATGGCATAGCACTGTGCGTTATAACATAGGCATCGAGAAAGGCACGTTAGATGGGGCAATATAACCCGTGCGAAGACAAGTGTGGCATGACATATTCACGGGGTGGTGTTACAGTGCACATGGGCTAGAGAGTGTCATAGCATATGCACTAGCTAGTGGAATACAACACAGAGGTGTGTGGCACTCGGCAGGCAATGGTGGGTGTAACACAGCATTGGGCTCTGTCAGGAGCACGCTGTGACTCTCAAGTGATGTTCGTCCCCTTTCCAGAGAGTAAAATAAAAAGTATTACACATCCGGCAGTGGATGTGTGTTTTATTAACCGTGAGGGGGGTTTCTTGCATAGTTTTGGTCGAATTTTTGTCGAATCCCCTTTGAATGGCTTGGTGTGCATGTGTATTAAATGTGCCCGTCAATAGCTACCCATGTTTGTATAAATAAACGACAAGGGTGTCTACCAGGATTAGGCACGGTAGGGCATCAGACATGTCAGAGCTTCACTAGTGGTGTAAATACATTCCACGTGGATTCATTGCATGCATAGTCGCCTTTTAATGAATATCACGCAAATCGTCATGGTGATAGGTACGTACGGTTTGTCCAGCATGTCCTAGGTGTGTCTATAAATATATATTTTTTAAAAATAATAAAAAACAGTGGCCGGCCCTGGGGATTGGGGTCAAAAAAATATAATTAGGAGACTGGCCCTGGGGGATGGGGTCATCAGGGCCAATAAATTAGAATAAGAAGGGGAACCAAACAGCCCCCCTTCTTAAAAAACTAAAATAAATAAAAGACTGGCATCGTGCCGGAGGCCATGCCCCCTCCGTGCAGCACTCTGCAAACGCGCCCCCAACAGGCATCTCCAGTATGCGCCAGGGAGCTGCGCTGCAGCCAGGTGTTCTGAGGCCAAGCCCCTTTTTACACCTCTCTGCAACGCAGCTCTGTGGCGCTTACTGGAGGTACCTAGTGGTCTAGTTTGACCCTAGGGACCCTTAGGATTCAGGGGGACTCTCAACTTAGAACAGCCACAGGGCGCGTTTACACAGTGGTGAAGGGAGGGGACGGGGCCTGAGGTGACGTGTGCAAACACGCACTATGGCATGTTTTAAATTGGGGATATCATTTCCCTTCAATACTGAGGGCCCCTGGGGGCTAACTAGCCCACCAAGTGCTTCCAGTAAGCGCCACTGAGCTGCATTGCAGAGAGGTGGTCCAGGCCGTGCCACTTTTTACACCTCTCTGCAACGCAGCTCTGTGGCACTTACTGGAGGTACCTAGTGGGCTAGTTGGACCCTAGGGACCCTCAGGATTCAAATGAACTTAATCTCCCAACTAAAAATGGACACAGGGCGTGTTTACACAGTGGTGAAGGGAGGGGACGGGGCCTGAGTTAATGTGTGCAAAAACGCCCTGTGGCCTGTTTTAAGAGGTAGTTTTAATCCCCATGCCCTATTATACACTAGGGGCTTACAGAGGAGGTCATGCTAATCACAGGGGGACCCCAACGCATAATGTTCCCTAGTGTATGTAGGTGTTTTCACTGTATTCTAAGTGTCTTTTAACATAGCACTGGCTCTAGGACTGGTTAGTCAGACTCAGTTACCACCAGTATCCGTCTGAAAAAGTTGAGGGTACAGGATGATTTTGCAACAAGGCTTCTTTCTGCTCTTCTTTTTGTTCTTTCTGCACGTTATCCTTCTTCCTGCACGTATCTTCGTATTTGAGGACTTCTGTTGCTTCTTTCTGCACTTCTTTTGTTTCTTTCTGTGCATTTTTTCTTCTTTCTTCACATGTCCTATCTCTGTAGGCATAGTTAGAAATTAGCATTTAAAAAACCTTTGAAATTCACTGAAAAAACCATGGGTTTCACACACGTTATAGTTAGGAATTAGCATTTAAAAAACCTTAGAAATTCAATGAAAAAACCAAAGGTTTCACACATGTTATAGTTAGCTGGACATTTCACTCGTAAAAAACCATTGAAATTCCCCCGTTATAGTTAGTTCAGCTAACTATAACTCGCGCGCCCGCAATGCACTACTGATGACGTCACATATTACATCACTCATGACATGGTCACTGACATCACTCATGACATCACTGATGACATCTCAAATGACATCACTGATGACATCACTGATGACATCATCCAGTGATTGTGTGTTTTTATGAAAATTATATATTTTTTTATATTTATGTATATCTCAAGGTCAAAGGAAGAATAAATGGGTATATAAGTGTCTAAATGGATACTTTTTTTTGGAATTTTTTTTGTGTAACTGACTGTTTAAGTGTATCATAGTGAATACATGGCTTACTGAGTAATCTTTAAATATTTAAATATCTGTATCAGTTTCTTACTTTGTGTATAAGTGGCTGCATGGGTTGGTGAGTAGCTACATGAGTGTCTATATAGGTTATTAGTTGGTTTTTTATCACTATGAGTGTCTGAGTTTCTGTATGGTTCGGTGGGGGGTATTACTTAGTGCATAGGTGCATGAATGAGTGACTCACTGTTTGTATGTGTTGAATACAGCATGTGTGCAGGACTGTATGGGTGGATGAGTGTGTGCATGGGTGTGTTAGTGAGTGAATGACTGTCTCAATAGTGTCTTTATGAGTAACTACATATGTTTTAAACTAGTATATGTGACTATTGGTGTATATAAGTGAGTATATGTGAGAGTGAGAGATTGGAAGAGTTCCTGTATGAATAAGTATGTGTTTCTATAAGTGATTGTTTAAAAGAGTAAGTATATGTAAGTTTCTGTAGAAGTAAGTGTGGTGGTGTGTGTATAACTGTATATGCAAGTAAATGGATGATTGATTCTTTATTAGCATGAGTGACTATGTGTGTGAGTTACTCTATGGATGAGTGGCATTGTGTAACGGGATGTACAGGTGTATGAGTACATATGATGAGTGAGTACATGTATGAGTGACTGTAGAGGACTGTTGGTGAATTACTGTATGTGTATGTGGTTCTTAGAATTACTGAATAGGTTGTTGTAACTGATATTGATATGTTCATTATTTTGAACATTTTAGTTTCTATTTTTGAATGTGTGTTTCAATGGTTATATTAGGGGGAGAGGAGGTCTGCCACTCTATCACAAGGATGATGTCATCAGTGATGTCATCAGTGATGTCATTTGAGATGTCATCAGTGATGTCATGAGTGATGTCAGTGACCATGTCATGAGTGATGTAATATGTGACGTCATCAGTAGTGCATTGCGGGCGCGCGAGTTATAGTTAGCTGAACTAACTATAACGGGGGAATTTCAATGGTTTTTTACGAGTGAAATGTCCAGCTAACTATAACATGTGTGAAACCTTTGGTTTTTTCATTGAATTTCTAAGGTTTTTTAAATGCTAATTCCTAACTATAACGTGTGTGAAACCCATGGTTTTTTCAGTGAATATATATATATATATATATATATATATATTCTCCAGCTCAGCAGGACACGGCTTGTTAGGAGGTGAAGGTAATAGGTCACTAGGACGGGTAGTATGTTACACAGTCATAGTAATGATGGTTTCTTCAAGGCAGTTATCCCTGAAATTAAAGGGCATAAAAAGACTTGCGGCTTAACAGCATCTCTGATGACGTAGTTAAATCACTGTTGCACTTTAAACTTCAGGGTCCACAGTCTTGGCATTAGCCAATTCTATCTGAGCCTTAAAATAAATTTGGACTGTGTGTCACCAATAAGCTGGTTTCTTAGAGTGAATATACAGTACTTTTGGACTCTGGGAGAGTGCCTTGGAACAGTAGGAAGCTCCTTTCATTCGTCAATCACAGCACTCTATTTTTGCATCAGGATTGGCGTTCTTGTATGATTTTCTGGCCAGCTTGAGTTCCAATCTGTGGGCATCACAAGGATCCTTCTGCTACGCTCCTTCTAATTACCTTAATTGTATTTGTAAGGTTTCCAATTAAATTAAAGGGTTAAGATATGTGTGATTTATTTAATTTTGTAGATTTAACCAAAGCGTATTCATCTATAAAACGGTTCTCTTTTTTGGGGGACCATCTGGAATTTTTCTATTTGAACATTTTTTTAATCTGTTTTTCTGGCTAGCATTTCTTCTCAACCTACCCAAATAAGGGCCCGATTTAGTTTTGCAGATGGAGAGAAGAGAACCTTGGTCCAGTCGGGATAAATGAAGAGGGTAAGGTGTGGTGCCGTATTTGACTGCTTTATAGATCATGTGCAGTCTTGAATGTGGTGTGGGCGGGCAAACTGAGTCAGGGACAGTCTTTCAGTGTGGGAGTTCTCCGTCAAATATCTAAAGGCCTTCAATAAAGCGGAGTGCAGCTGGAAGACCCATTCTCCATAAAAGGGTTTCGGGACACTAGGCATAAAGACGATACATACCTTCGGAAGCGTAGGAGCCCCCAGCATAATAGATGATCTCCACTGGAACGTATGCCAGCATAAGCCAAAACTAAAGGGATCTTCTTTCACTGAGCAAAATGACACACGACATCAAGAATGTGTAGGCTACCAATAGAATTGTGTTATTTTAGTGGCACTGCAGACAGCAGGTGTAAAGACCTTGTTTGAGACACATTCAGCATATATCTGTTTGTATTATAGTATTTGTATCAATAAGCCTGCAGCCAGGCAAAAATCAATGGTTATGTCCATAAAGTAAAACAAAGCAAGTGTTATCAGAAGTCCAAAAACCCATCCACCTCTTATCCTAAATATGGAGAAGAGAGCCTCGGAACCGTCTCGCATTAATCATACTTTGCCAACGCCAGCATCTGGTGACATCATGAAGCAGTTCCAAGGACACTGCCTTCCTAGCTAATAAACGTTTCTCCTTACTGAAGGGTTTAATTTCTTCGAACATCGTGTGGCATCAATGCAAAATCTTCTCACGTGGCCTGGCGAAAATGTCATTTCCTGCAGAAAAAAAAACCTATTGCATCCTCTAAGGACCAATCATTGCGCCAGAAAATTGGTTTCGTTTGTTTCTCATCACATCCTTGATTATAAAACCTGCAATAGAAGCAGTGCGATGGAGAGCAAGGTCGAGATTGTACACAGCGGAGGCGGCCTCGAAGCAAGCTATTTCGGAATACAACACGCCAGCAATCTCTAGGAGAATCAAATGAGGTTGCCGCCACTGCTCACTACGATAAAACAATAGATCAGGGCTGTACTGTGAGATCAGCTGATCTTAAAATATGGGGGGTTAATGAATACTAGCTCTGCTCACTTGTCAGGCACTGCTGGATCAGAGGTGACGATGTGGCCTAACTGCCAGAGTTTGGAACTGAGGAATCAGGGCGTTTTAACATTCTGTGATTCTGGGCAAATGAATACATTATTTGGCTACCATGCCTTAAAAAAAAGTGACCTTGTTTAGTATAACCCGGCGCTAAAAAGAGCTGCATAAAAAGGAAGGGCACTGAAAACACACACTTGCTTAATTTGAGAGGTATCAGCACTTCTCAGCAGGGCTGCAATGCTTTTAATCTGGGAGCACCTGCACTTCTGACAAGCAAACTAGTATCCTGGCAAGAACATACACTTCCGTTTTTCAATTTCAAGCACTGCTACTGCTCATGATGTCATTAACACACAAAATGGTGAAACACAATCCATCAGTGCAAGGGCAGAGTCCACAATTAGTCATCGACCCGTTGTACAAAGGACCCCAAAATGTACTAATGTGCTTTGGACCTCTCTGAAAGATGCCAGACTGTGTCAGTGAGGAGGAAGGACCACCAACTGTAGCAATGGCTGCAACAGCGCATCATGCACAGTGTACTGCTGGACGCTTCTGAAGATACACCGGAAAGAACTGACTAATAGCTCCTCACCATAGAAGCAATATAGCAAACAGCCATCTTGAAGTTTGGCTTCCAGAAGCACTTTATATAAAAATATGAGCTACATGATAAAAAGAAACCTTTACTGATTACGTGTTTTCATTTAGCCGCACACTCTGAACCAACAGCTCCCATGACACTTCATTTCAGAGGTTGAATGTTACCACTCTAGAATTCGGCAACTTCAGTGACAACTTTTCCTCAGCAATGACATCATGAGGTCTGCCTTCGCGTCCTATACCATTGCTCTGGCAAAGCCCTTCAAACTTGCTTGAAGAAGAAGTCCATGCCTCTATCAACAGAGTCTCAATTATGTGGGCGGGTGTGGTCAAGGGGCAGAAAGGCGACCAGAAAACCCTTCATGGCTGACACTACTACCCGAGTGAAACGCGGAGTAGCTTTCTAGTGGTGCAACGAGACCCGCATTGTGAAGAGGTTGGGCCCGTTTATAGGGAGGACGCCAAGCTCGGATAAGTGTGCAGAAAGGCAGAGGTGGAAGCAGCACGAAAGATGGAGAACCCAGGAATGAGGACCGAGATCGCAAGATGCCGTCAAGAGAAGACGGACGGAGCATAGTCCTTGGGCAAAAGACGTAACACCAACAGGAAGCCTGAAGGGGCAGCGGCGGCGAGAGGAGTAGACACAGCCCCCATCGACACTGGAGGAGGCGCCAGAGAATGAGGCGTGCCGGGGAGCCAAGACGCAAACCCCATCGAGACTGGATGAGGTGGCTGGTGGGGGGGGGGGGGGGCGGAAAGCAGAGTTGCTACATCTCCGAGGAAACCCGACACAGGCCAGGTAGCCACTGCTCTTTTACGGAGTCATGGCCTCAGGCAAGTGACAGGAAAAAGTGATGCACAGTTGTTGGCTAAAACTGGTATTGGTTCTGAGGGGAGCAAGGGGTATTGGGGCGTTTATAATAAGCACTAAAGGTTTGGCAGCATTTACTTATTCATATCACGGAAAAATAGGCACGCCGGGTTAGGGATATCAATTACCTGACTAGATCACAGCTTTAATCAGACTGGTTGGCACTCGGTGTAAGTGACAGTACACCCTGAATTGAAAGTACATGATCGCAAAGCCCTCTATTTGGTTTCCCCCAGGGTTTCCCTGGGCTAGGAGGAAAGATGAACCAGAGAAGACGCCCTGACGGTTCCCCCTGCAAGACACAACATGGCCATGTGGAAGATCCTCCTTGTGTTTCACCCATACTTTTTGTAGTCTTTATAATAAACACTACAAAAGGAACCACGCCGATTCGAAGTTATATTTGACAACCTGTTACAGAGGGTCTAAAATTAAGAGACCGAAATGTTGACAGTGACCACTTCCTTTACTCTGCTTGACGTGGGAACGAATCTATTACTGTAATAATCCACTGAAAAGCGTGCAGAGACCTAAAGCCAGCGGAAACGAGTATATAAAAATGGAGAAAGACAGGCAAAAATTTAGGGGAAGACCAACCTAAGGTTGTCAGATCTAACACCAAGGCTTCTAAAAAGGTACCTAGCACAGAAACTTGACGCATACACTTTTAAAGGTTGCTTGCAGAGGAATATGTATTCACCTTGATTTGTCTTTTCGCTAAGACTTACATATCTTCTTAGTGGCAGCAGCTAAATACACCAAAATTCTAATATTTCTATAACATAGGCCCATAGCCCGCCGTAGCGGGCTATAATGGCTTTTAAAGGCCCGCTCCAGCGTTAAAGGCCCGAATAGAAGGCAAGGGTTTTTAAAAAGGGAGCGGGACTTTACTAGCCGGTATAGCCCAGCTACGAAGGGCTATAAGGCTATTAGAACATTCTGCTACTAGAGGGCAGAATGTTCCAACAAATAAAACAAAGGCCTCTCGGAGTTCGAGGGGTTTAAATTCCCTCGGGCTCCAAGAGGCCTTTGAAAACAACATAGGAATGTTTCATTGTGGGACTTTACCGGCCCGTAAAAGTATGGAGCACTCCCATTGTCTTCAATGGAGTGCTTCACATTCCAATATTCTAATATAGAGTGAACAGACATAAAACAGTGGGGGGAAAAATTAACTGCTTAAAAAAAAAGCAGGATTCTTAAACTGTGTTCCCCGCACCAACATAACCTCATACAACTGTCTGGAATCAATTCTGCCTTACTTTTCCCAGAGCAACTAAAAGACTAAGGGCAACAGGTGTTTTTTCACTACTTCCCATTGGAGCGTACTGGTTTCTGTAAACTTGTATGACAACATTTACTCCGATTGACATTAACAAAAAGAGTTAAAGTTTTTTATTTGGCATCTTCTTAATTTTTATGATCTTTGTTTGAGTGTACATTTGTATTCTTTCAACCGAGCTGCTGTTTACGTGCCAGAATCCTTGCATCATGCCCAGCAAAGCCCTAAAATTATTTGTTAAACTCAATCTACGTTACCAAAGTGTGGTACAAGGATGCTGCAGGAAGTGCTTTGGTGTGAATCTGCGGCGATTTCAATCCTGGATGTGGAAGAAAGAATTAATAAATATCTCTAGACAGTCTACAACATGTAACAATGTGTTACACTTCCAGGTGGATGAACCAAGGGTGTCAGAGAAAACAACTAAGCCTGCATCTTACCTTTCACCCTTGGGTGCTACACTTCTAACTGCTGGCACCACCATTCCCTATCTTGTAAAGTGTGAAAAAAGTATTGCAAAGGTTTACTGTGTAGAAAATAGCACAACTGGAACAACTGACACACGATGCACCAAAGAAATGGTTATCTATGGGAGAGGCATCTGATCGCCCCGTGGTGGTGAAAAGTATTAGCTGGACCTGTAAGCTAATAGCGAAGAGCCTTGATTACAACATTTGTAAGAAGCTCCTTAAAATTTGTGAAATAAAATTGGGAACCTGAAGAATCCCACTCTGAAGAGGGGCTGTCTTAATCCTTATGGGGACATCTTAAAGATCTTTTATGCCTTATATTAAAAGCAACAGAGGAGAAACATTGTATTTTAAACTATCTCCCTACTCCAGTTCCCGGCGAAGGTCATCGAGAAGACCGTCAGACAACTGACCCGCTACCTCGAGCAGAACAGCATCCTGGACCCGTCCTAGTCCGGGTTCCGCAGTAACCACAGCACTGAAACTGCCCACATCGCCGCCACCAACGACATCAGGGCCCTGCTAGACAATGGCGAAACCGCGGCCCTCATCCTCCTGGACCTGTCAGCCACCTTTGACACGGTCTGCCACTACATCCTACGCACACGCCTCCACAAAGCTGGGTTCCGAGACAAGGCTCTGGAATGGACCTCCTCCTTCCTCTCCGGCAGAACCCAGAGCGTTTCCTCCCCCTTTCCGCTCCGAAGCCACCGAGATAATCTGCGGCGTACCCCAGGGTTCATCCCTCAGCCCGACATTGTTCAACATCTACATGGCACCGCTCACGTCGCCCGACTGCACAACCTCAACATCATCTCCTACGCCGACGACACCCAGCTGATCCTCTCTCACCATGGACCCCTCACCGCCAAAACCAACCTCCACAAAGGAATGAAAGCCGTCGCCGAGTGGATGAAGAACAGCCGTCTGAAGCTGAACTTGGACAAGACAGAAGTCCTTATCCTCGGCTCCACCACCTCAGCCTGGGACGACTCCTGGTGGCCAACCGAACTGGGAACAGCACCAACACCCACCGACCACGCACGCAACCTGGGGATCATCCTCGACTCTACTCTCTCCATGACAAAGCAGGTCAACGTCGTCTCGTCCTTCTGCTTCAACACCCTCCTCATGCTCCGCAAGATCTACAGATGGATTCCCACCGAAACAAGAAGAACGGTCACCCAGGCCCTCGTCAGCAGCAGATTGGACTATGGAAACGCCCTCTACGCAGGAGCCTCGGCCAAACTCTTGAAACGACTACAACGCATACAGAACGCCTCTGCACGCCTGATCCTCAACATTCCTCGCCGCAGCCACATCACAACCCACCTGAGAGACCTGCACTGGCTTCCCGTCAACAAGAGGATCACCTTCAAGCTCCTCATCCACGCACACAAGGCACTCCACAACACCGGACCGGCATACCTCAACAGACGACTCACCTTCTACAACCCCAATCACCAGCTCCGCTCTGCCGACCTCGCCCTCACCACCGTCCCCCGCATCCGTAGAGCGACCGACGGCGGCAGATCGTTCTCCCACCTCGCCCCAGGACTTGGAATACCCTCTCCATCCTCCTACGGCAGACTCAGGACCTGCTAACCTTCAGGAGACTACTCAAGACTTGGCTATATGAGCAGTAGCAGCATCCCCCTCCCCCAGTGCCTTGAGACCCTCAAGGGTGAGTAGTGCGCTTAACAAATGGATTGATTGATTGACTAACTATAAGAATCTTTAAGTAGCTTTTTTACGTTGATCATAAGAATACATAGGCAAAAACAAGGCATTTTAATGAAACAAATACATTGTTCTAATAAAGTGATCAAAAACTTTCAAAACAGTGCAAATTCCAACTTCATGGCTGAATTTGCTACCAATGCCTTACATTGACTGTGACTAAGACCAATATACTGGTCGAAACGCGTCAGTATCATGTGGTAAAGTATTGGCACAAAAGTCAATAAAAACAACCTAGACTGTCCCCTTCAAGACCCGGTTCTTCAATTACAGAAATCTGTGTATAAACTTTGGGCTGGCAACATGAACACGGTTCCTGCTAAGCAGCTGTGTGGAAAAATTCAAATTCTTTGCAACTGTTCTTTACAACGGATGTCCACCAGGCAGTTGGCAATGTTCTGTTTTTCCAAGCCCTGGGCACACAATGTGCTGCTATCACAGCAACAGCAAGACTATGAGTGTGCCTGCCCCAATACTACTTTTCTGGTGAGGTGCTAGATAATCCTAAACCTGTTAATGCAAGGAACAAATGAACAGAAAAAAGTCACAACTTTTCTCTCGCCATCACATCGCAGATACACACGCTCTTAGAACCCTACCAACATTCCCAAGCAAAGAGAATTGCCCAAAATGGAATTTTGCATACATTTGATTAATGTTCAAGGGCACTATAAGAGCCAGACAGGCAATATAACCTTCATATTGCTTGAAAACGAATATTATTTTGACACCTAGCCCACATTTGACACACCCAAAGCAATCTTCCACTTGGGGTCCATCCATTTTGAGTACATCCCAAGGAAATGATGTGTTTGGATTGCCACTTGATTTTCGATCAAAAAGATATGTTATCTGTAATAATGATAACATAAGCATCTTGGGAACCCCCAACAGGGCTCTCAGAAAAGAGTATTCGCCTAAGGTTAATCTACCACTTTCACACACCGACACACCCCAACCCCGAAAAACACTGCATTTCAAATATCCGACAATGGTTCTTGAAAAAAACTCAAATTTCATCGTAGCCAACCAATTCAGGGCATCTATATCTGATTAGACCTGTTTTTTGGCTACCAAAAGACAACTATTCTCAATTCTTAAAATAACCTTTTGAAACAACAACTTGTTTTGTATTTGACTGAGTGGAGGAAATGACTCCTGCGGTAGTAATAACTATTTCTCCTCAGACAGTACCTACTGATTGAATTACTGATGTGCCTAAAATGTCTGGGCATTGTGTGCTTTAGAAATAATGAAGTTTTGACTGTTGTTATCTACAAATGTAGCCTGCTGTTAGTCGAGCTATTACAATGAATTATAGAGGATTGTGACTTTTCGGCTTTTTTTGTTCATGAATGAAAATCTAGGATTTTATTTTTTTTATAAAATTATGTTACAAACTAATCCTCCAGTCTATCTTTCAAACATAGAAAGTTAATTCCCAAATGTTCATATCAGTCACTGATAGAGAATTACTGCATCCATTTTTAAGCGCATTAAAACCATTTGGAACGCACACAGTTTCGCTAAAGCACTTCGGCGTTCATATATAAACAATAGTTAGTACAATGTACTACCCAGTGACAAACGTTTATTAGAGACTTTTCAGAGAAAATACAGGTATGCGAACAGCAGGTTAAAATGATGGCGAGTGGACTACTGCACCCTCGATGCAATTTCACACTTTAATTTCCCCACAATCAAGATTGAGAAAAGTCTAACATAAATTTACAATCAATTTGTGCCTATTCATATTTTGTATTAAGCATTAGGGTGGAGGTAGCAGCATATAGCAGGAGACAAATAGGTGCTGCTGCAGGGTGATAAATGGGCAGGCTACAGTAGGTCTGCTGGTCTTTTTCATCCTACACCGGCTTTGCGTCACTGCTTTTCCAGAGTGCGCCTAGCCTTAGGCCCTTTTTTGCAGTTATACACATCTCAAAGTACTCTCAAGTGGCTTTTGCAAGTCACAGAGACATCTTGTGACCATATAGAGGGGTGAGGGAAGCGTTCATTGAGAAGACGTGTAACAACATATACGGTATAATAGGTAGTATTTTATTCCATGGTCATGTCCCAACCCACTATTAAAACTTTGGCTTCTGGGTCCATCCTACGAGAAATACAGTATCCATTAAATAAATATGGAATCTCTGTTTCGAAAACAATCATGCCAAAGGCAGACTGCAATTGCTAGCACTATTAGAAGCAGGTTTTATACTGTTAGAACAAGTTCGTATATATTATAAATAATAAAAGGCTAAGGCATGTAGGGCTCATGCGGTCTATAAAGTTACCGCTACGGCATATAATGCTAACCTGTCAGAAAGGTTGTTCATGTCTACCTAAAGTATGACATTTACCTATAATTAGTGGGTCCTAAACAGTCAGCAGTCTATCATAGTGTTACGGGATTCAGTATCTGATGGCACCAGTGCTGCACTGCCAAGGAGTGACATAAAAAGCCATTTATGTCAGACAGTATGACATTTTGAAGGTCTGACTATGTCTGACAGTCAAGGAGCAGAGGTATTTTTTTTTTATAGACAATTTTGTTGGTTTTTAAACAAAAAAATAAATAAAAGACCAGTAGTACAGTACAGCCCAGTGGTGTTCAAATCCCACATTTGTTTAGGTGGTAAGCCAAAATATATCAGGACCCCGAGGGGTCATAAGTGAAACAGTCAATCAGGCAAGACATTATCAACTATATGACCCAACCATTTGTGCCAGACCTTATGGTATTTCTTCGGACAACCTTGTGCTTCGTATAGGGCCTTCTCTTGCGTGGCACACCAATCAACCCCCCTACCCCACTTCTCAACGCTAGGTGGGGTGGGACCTTTCCAATTGGCAGCTATGTCTCGCTTAGCTACAATCATTGCAATGTTAAAGAACAGCAACAGCTTTTCATTCTGGGACCCATACAACCCGTCCCTAATCCCCAGGAGCGTGTGTAGTGGGTCGTGCGGGACCTCCCAACCCAAGACCTCAGTAAATTCCTGCTCTATACACCACCAGAACTGCGCCAGGAGGGGGCATGCCCAAACCATGTGGAAGAAATCAGCCTGGTCTTGGCCGCAACGTGTACAAGAAGCAGTTGGGTAAAGGCCGGCTCTGTGGAGGTGAGCAGGGGGTTAGGTAGACTGCGTGCAAGTAGTATAGTTGAATCAGGCGAAGCCTGGCTGACGCAGTAACCATCTTGAGCGCCATCTGTGTGTCCCTCAAATCTTCCTCCTCCAGGGGGCCCACCCAGCCTTCCCATTGGTTTCTAAGCCGCTCCAGCGTTGTCGGGGTGTTGTTGGTTAGTGATCGATAAATGCGGAAGATACCCCCCTTCCCCAGGTTCCCCATCGTGATTTGCGTCTCCAGTGGGCTGTATTCCGGTAGCGTAGTGCTGCCCAGTATTTGTGTGTGAAGGGCATGGCGGAGCTGCAGGTACTTGTAAAACTGGGATGAGTGCAAGAAGTGCCTGGACTGCAGATCTTGGAAGGAGTGTATGTGGTCGCTGGTCCATACGTCCCTGAGCTGGGAGATCCCAATCAGGTCCCAGGACCAAAAAACCTTTAGTGCGCTAACCTCCTGTAGCCACGCGCCATGCTAGAGCGGAGTGTGTTGAGTCAGTTTGTTTGTCCACTGGGTGTGGCGCAGTGAGGCTTGCCAGGCCATGAGGATGGATTGTGTCACCCCAGGTAGTGTTCTAGGTTTGGTCCCCCATACATCATCGCCTGAATTCGAGAGGCCCAGTTCCCCCAGCTCGAGTCTGTAGGCCGGGTCCGACCACCCCCCATTAAACCAATCATGCAATACGAGTAGGCGGGTCACCAAATAGTACAAGTAGGTCATTCCCATGCCCCAGTCATAGGGCAGAATCTGGCAGCGGGCCAATGCCATGCGGGGTCGTCGGACGCCCCACAGAAATTTAGGGGCTAGGCTATCGAGATTCCTGAACCAAGCCTGCGGGTTGCAGAAGGGAGTGTTCTGTAGGACATAAAGAAGGAGCAGAGGTATTATGTGTATATGTACACTTTAAATCTCGTTGGTTAACAATATACTTTAACTTTGAGCCTGCCAGACATAATTCAAATTTGAAGGCCTACGATGTATCTGAAATTCAAAACAAGAAAGACTGAAGTTGATCCGATTCAACAACATGATGGTTTCTTCCTACACTTCTAATCCTTTGCTAAATTCCAGGGATTTCTAATTGATCCCTCACCATCCTTCAAGGACCATGCTCACATTAGCATGCAATTTAATTGTTGTACGAAACTCCAGTCCACAGTCTAGGCCCTTGTTTTGCCGCACATAGATGGCTACAAGGTAAGTAAGTTCTTTATTGCCAAATAATAAAAATCATTGCAATGTAAACAAGCATTAATAAAATTTAGCATTTGATAAATTATGACAATGACTGCATTAAAAAGTTTAAGAAAAGCAATATTGGCAGTGGCGAATCACGTTAAACTCAATTGATTACATTAAAATTAACTTCGAAGTGTTTGTTGTTGTGGCTTGCTCGTAATGAGACTAAGGCTGCTACTGGCTAGAGTCATTCATCAGTTTTAGTTTCGATAGCCCGGTGTTTGCTGTGTGAGCAGCCTTGCTACATGGAGCAAAAACCTAGTGGCCTTACATAAAAGCTGAATGCTATGGCCGTTCAAGAGAGCCAATACCTGCAGGACAGCATGACCTAATCTGAAGGGCCCTTTAAACTGAACATAGCAATTTCCATCTGAGAAGTAAGACGGCAGGACACAGACAAAAAAATAAAGTAAGCTTTCTTGGCTGTGGCCGCATAGGCTACATTGACTGTCCAGCCAAGACTGCTTCCACGAGGGAAGCAAGTCCTTTGATGTAAAAGTGCCCAGTCGAAATATTAATAATGAATGATGAGTGGATGCTGTATTATTGGTCGTCAGATATCATTGCGAGCTCCAAGAAGTCTAGGAGCGCAGGATTGCCCATGCATGCCGTTTCTGGGCAAAATCTGGCTTAACAATCTGAGATCGATGGTTTGCGGCCTTGTTAATGATTTTTTTGAAGGCAGTGAAGTCCAGATTGGAGTTCCAGGTGTTGTCTAGGTTTATATTACTTACGGCCTGCTGAAGGACCTTTGGCCACAAGTTTTTGTGATTGGATTGCCTCCTCATTTCCGACCGACACATGGCAGCCAGTAGAGCTTGTGGGGCCGCTCTGAGCTTCTAGAGTTTGTCAAGGGTGCCACTTCTGACCAGGCTTTGATGGAACAGGCCAAACTGCAGTCTGACCCGTCTGTGAAAGTGTTAGAAATAGGATTTCTGGTTGGCTAATGCAAACGCCTAAGCCAGGCAGAAACCAACACTCTAGTCAGGGCAAGGGAGTTACACACCGAAGATAACCCCTGCTCACCCCCTTGGTAGCTTGGCACGAGCAGTCAGGCTTATCCCACAGGCAATGTGTAAAGCGTTTGCGCAACACACTCATACAGCAGCAACACACTAGGCACACCACAATAGCGACTCCACACAAGGTTATATAAAAATAGCCTTTGTATTATCCAAAACTCATTAGAATCATAATCACACATATACACTGTGCCAACTGGCACTAGGTAATATTCACAGGAGATTATATACAGGACAGGGGCAATCGGGCCACTGTCAGAACCTTTGGAAAGCACTAGGAGTACATATAAAATAAACACAACCAGTAACTACTGACAAAATACTGTACTTCGGGTGCTCTCAATCGGCACCAACCATGCAGCAACACGGTTTTTGTCCTGGCACTCTCCGTGCCTCTTACGTCCCACTCACTGGGACTCCATGCAGGCAAAACAAATGGGTTTCACCGTAGGAACCAACAATACTCAGGCTTCAGCCCCACTCACCGGGGCGCCTCAGGGACTCCTCCGGTCTCCGTCTCTGCGGGGGCAGGCACCGACAATGTGCCTCGGCCGGTCGCGCTACTGGGGCTTCACCAGATCGGGCCGCTCTTTCTCCTGCAGTCTCTCGAGGCTCCCACTTCGTGACTCCTCCGAGGCGGTGGGCAAGGCACCGACAATGTGCCTCTACCGGCCCATTCTCTCTTCTCCGTGGCCGCAGGCAGGGCTCTTCCCTCCTTCCAGCTGACTCGGGCGAGACGACCGGCCACCAACTTGGCCCCGCCTCCAACCAGGCAGCTTGCCTGGCTTCCAGGTCACCGCTCGCTTATCCAGTAGTGCGGGGTGGGCTCCCGCTCAGATCCTCAGCATACCACGATGCGGGTGGGCTCCCGCTTTCCAAGGAGCGCACAATGCGGGGTAGGCTTCCGCCTTTCAGATGCACAAACGCGGGGTGGGATCCCGCTTTCCCTCCCGCAACTCTGGGGAATCCCTACGCCAGGATTTCCTCTAAATCCCTGTGCAGCACAACGCTGCAGGCCACCCACGCTCCCCCCGTCTTGGGAGAAGATATAGCGCTTACGAGGCGCTCAGTCCACAGACTCAGGGGCACAAGGCTGGGCCCAAGCAGGTCAGCTCACAGGGCTCTTCAACAGGGAGGCAGTCCCTCGTGGTGGTTCCTCCTGGGGCCCAGCACCAGCAGGTCCCCTCAGTAGCACAACAACATGGGGTCACAGCCCCAGTATATATAAAACATTTTCGTTTGTTCTGCCCTGGCACTGGGCTGGAGGAACCAGTCCCAACTGGTTCTGTGGGGTATTGGAGCACTCTGTTAACAGGGCTCCTCTTCCCCTTTGTCAGGTGGGGGCTCAGTCATTCACCCCGGCAGACACAGACCTACTCAGAGTCAGGGGACTCACCTGGCCCTCCCTGGAGCCACACACACCTCACCAGCCCCTATCACTCCAGAGCCAGACATCCACATCAGGCAGGCAGACACATAGCACACAGAAATGGCAACTTCTAAAAGTGTAAAAACAACAGTTGATGAACAGAATGCAGAACAATGTCATACATTCACCCCAGTACAGAGATCTGGGCCTAAATCCATTGTTTCTTTGCTCACCATGCCATTCCAGTTTGAACCCAGCCATATGCAAATCAGTCTTGACCCTGTGCCTCATGGGAACAGTCCAGCCCGAACTGCCAAGCCAGGTCCTCCCTGGACTGGAAACAAGCATCCTAGGACCGGTTTCGGGGTTGAAACCGGTCCTAGGATGCTTGATTCCGGTCCAGGGAAGACATGGCATGGCATGGCAGTTCGGGCTGGACTGTTCCCATGACGCACAGGGTCAAGACTGATTTGCATATGGCCATGACTGAACTGGGGTGGCGTGGTGAGCAAAATAACGATGGATTAAACCCCAATCTGTGACTGGGGGTCAATGTGAATGTGCAACATTGCGGCCATCATCTTGTGTGTACAACTTCTAAAAGTGGCATTTCTAAAATAGTGATAATAAATACGCGCACACCATTGCGCAGCATTTATTATTACTATTGCAAACATCCCAAACTTGACCACGCTGCTCCTCTCATATCGGGAATAACCACAAACACTTCTCAGGGAATCCCCAATGCATTCCTATGGGAGGGCAGCCTCACGGCAGTGAGGCTGCTAAATGGCTGTCTGTCACTACCAGGACATGTCACACACTTAAGGTACATGTCCTACCTTCTACCTACAATGCACCCTGCCCATAGGGCTAGCTAGGGCCTACCTTGGGGGTGATTGACATGCAGTAAAAAGGGGGATCACAGACGTGGCACACACTTTAGGTGTCACTTCACAGCGGCAGTAACAATGTGTGCACAGGCCCTGCAATGGCAGAGGCCTGGGACAGGTTTCAAAGGCTACTTTGGTGGGTGGCTCAATCAGCGCTGCAAGCCCACTAGTAGCATTTAATTTACCGGCCCCGGGTATCTGAGATACCTCTTTACAAGGGACTGACAGGTAAATTAAATATGCCAAACAGGTGTAGACCAATCTTACCATGTTTACCACAGAAAGCACACGCACTTTACACTGGACAGCAGTGCTAAAGTGCCCAGAGTCCTATAACCATGAACACCATGTCAGTAAAAAGGCTAGGAGGAAGGCAAAAAGTTCAGGGATGACCCTGCAAAAAGGGCCAAGTCCAATACAACCCCCTTCCAGCCAAAATGCAGGGCAGACCAATCACTACCTCGATTGACCTTCCTGCTTTGGGCGATAGAACATGGACGCGGGCTCGCAACTGCAGGGCCACACTCCAGTTCTACACCATTCTGAACCCATGTAGTTCCCTCTGTCAAAGCTCCCAGGACCAACTAAGGTACCCCACTAGTACTCCCTAGTTGTCCGTGGCCAGGACCAGGCCCTAGGCCATCCAAATATCTCCGGTCCTTGCCATTCCACAGAGTGGGGGGCAGTAACCCCTGGCACATAGTAACCATTCTCCACTCTTCCTCTCATCAGTGCAGTCCTAAACTGCCACTGATTCTCCAGCCTAGGGTCCGCACCCTCAGCACGACCAGAAGTCACGGGCAAGGCTCTCCTCCCCCTACCTCTACTTCTAGGGTCCCGAACTCTCCTCCTTGGAGAGGCACCCTCAGAACACAACTCTCCCACCAGTTCAGGACCTCACTCCAGGAACTGGTCTCCCAACCTAGGGTCTAAACCCTCAGGTTGCACCGGGTTCTGAGGTGAGGAATCCCTCCCTTTGCACCCCCTTCCAGAGTTCTGCACCCTCCCTCCTGGAGTGGTATCCCTAGAAGACAAAACGGTAGGGATACGGATTACAGATGTCCTTCCCTCTAGGTCAGGCAGAACCTGGCCTCCCAACCCAGGGACTAAACCCTGCGGTTGAACACTTGCCTGGTACACCAGGACTTCCGGGGGCGCACACAGCCTCCCCCTGAGGGTAACACATACCTCATGTGTTGCGTGACAGTCTGCCCAGCGCTGATCTCCCAAGTCTGACAGTGCGTGAAGAACCCCCCACGACAGAAGTGGTGTCACCATGGTCACTCCTAGGAGACTCAGCCCTTCTGGCTGGCCCTTGACCCACTGGTTCTTCCACTGGGGACTTACTCCCCCTCTCACCCCTTCATCTGGACATCTGCACCCTCCACTTTAGACGCTCCAGGTTCTCCTGACACTAGGAGATCCCCCTAAAATGGCCTACTAGAACAGACAAGGCCCCCAACCTGGTGTTCCCTTAGGGAACCCTCCAGGCCTTGAGACTGGGTTCCGGGCACCTTGGGACACAGTCCACACTCACTCCTCCACTGACACGGGATGTGAGCCCCTAAACCCCTCCCACTACACCTGGACCTAGCTGGGCTACTCTGAACACCCCACCCCATTCTGGGCTGGAAGATACCTGGGCCACTCCTTTTAGGATCACTCTCAAATGCCTCTTCAGACCCTCGGGCACTTACCCAGAGGGTTGCCTCCCAGGCAAGCTCCCTGGGATCAGCGAACCCACACTCCAACAGGTGTTGGCGCAACCCCGGAAAACAATTACTGAACATGTGCTCTCTGACAAACAGATTGAGCAGCCCTTCAAAATCATTTGCAGTGCTACCCATCACCCAACCTTCCAGTGCATCACAACACTCATCCACAAATTCCCCCCAAGACTGGTGAGACAGTTTCCTACCGCCCATGAACCTCAACCCATACCCTTCAGGTGTGACACCCTCTTCCTGGGAACTAGGTACCACGCTCTGGGATCTTGGTGTGGGACTTCCTACACTGGACTCACTTATGCTGCCACGACTGGACCCCACCCTTACTGGTGAATCCAGACAACTAAAACTGCACTCAGGTGAATCCAGACAACTAAAACTGCACTCAGGCGATAATCTACCCTCCTGAGCTAGTTTCTCCCTGGCAAAGGCCATCTCTGCCTCTGCCATCCTTTCCTGCGCTAAGACCCTCTCAGTCTCTAGCTTTTTCTATTCAAGGCCCAACGCCTTGAGACTCAAGTCCTGGGCCAACAAGGCCTTTTTCTCCTCCAAACCCAGCCGCGCTATCTCCTTGGTATACTCCGACTGGAGCGTGTCCAAAGCCAGCTGATGATCCCTTTCTTCCCTCCTAGCCACCCACTCCTCTGGGGACAGGGAAAGGGATGGGGCACTGCCCCCGGCACTGGAGCCAGCAAGGGACTCCCTAACTATGGGGTCCTCACTACCTACCTGCCCTGCCCTGTCATTTTCTACCTCCTGTGCAGACTCTTCAGGTCCTCCCTCAAAACCACCATTTAGGTATGCAGAGGGGTAATCTGAAAAGTCCCCCAGGGCTCTAAGGGTTCTCTTCATAGAGGAACAGTTTTCAGAGGATGTTACCCACTACTGATATCCCCCTCTCTGCAGAATTCCTCTAACTCCTCCCGGGTGTACTCCAAACGGTCATCCTCATTATAGACTAACCCCATCTTGGCAAGATACACAACCCACAGTGCAACAGGAGAACACAATTCAAAAGTGCCACTTTCAGGAGAAAACAATATCAGGAAAAATAAACCCCAAACATGTGATAATCTAAATGCAGAGTTTGTAGTGCAAACAGTGGTCGCTGTGGTGCTGCGCAAATGCAAGTCCTATCCTTACCGCTGACAACCAATGTTAGAAATGGGTTTTCTGGTTGGCTAGGGACAACGCCTAAGCCAGGCAGAAACCACCACTCTAGTCAGGGCAACAGAGTTACACACCGAAGAAAATCCCTGCTCACCCCCTTGGTAGCTTGGCACGAGCAGTCACGCTTATCCCAGAGGCAATGTAAAAAGCATTTGCGCAACACATACAGCAGCAACACACTAGACACATCAAAAAAGCGACTCCACACAAGGTTATATAAAAATAGCCTTTGTATTATCCAAAACATATTAGAATCATAATCACACATATACACTGTGCCAACTGGCACTAGGCAATATTCACAGTGGATTATATACAGGACAGGGGCAATCGGGCCACGCTGCAGGCCACCCACACTCCCCCCATCCTGGGAGAAGATATAGCGCTCACGAGGCGCTCAGTCCACAGATTCAGGGGCGCAAGGCTGGGCCCAGGCAGTCCAGCTCACAGGGCCCTCCAGCAGGGAGGCAGTCCCTCGTGGCAGTTCCTCCTGGGGCCCAGCAGCAGCAGGTCCCCCCAGTAGCACAAGGAAGAACAACAACATGGGGTCACAGCCTCAGTATATATACACACAATATTTTCCTTTGTTCTGACCTGGCACAGGGCTGGAGGAACCAGTCCAACTGGTTCTGGGGGGTAATGGAGCACTCTGTTTACAGGGCTCCTCTTCCCCTTTCTCAGATGGGGGCTCGGTCATCACACCACCAAAGGGGGGCGGAGCCAGCATTCACTCAGGCAGGCACAGACCTATTCAGGGTCTGGGGACTACTCCTCCCACTACTCCAAATGCAGCTCCCCTATTCAGCCTAGCGCTGACTTACCCTGCCCTCCCTGGCGCCACACACACACCTCACCAGCCCCTGTCACTCCAGAGCCAGACATGCAATCCACATCAGGCAGGCAGACACATAGCACACAGAAATGTCAACTTCGTAAAGTGGCATTTCTAAAATAGTGATAATAAATCTGCACACACCATTGTGCAGTATTTATTATATTCTATTCCAAACATACCAAACTTGACTACGCTGCTCCTCTCATATCAGGAATAACCACTGAAACACTTACCAGGGATTCCCAATGCATTCCTATGCGAGGGCAGCCTCACTGCAGTGAGAAACCAAAATGGCTCTTTGTTACTACCCGGACATGTCACACACTTAGGGTACATGTCCTACCTTCTACCTACAATGCACCCTGCCCATAGGCTTGCTAGGGCCTACCTTAGGGGTGACTGACAAGCAGTAAAAAGGGGGGGGTCACAGATGTGGCACACACTTTAGGTGTCACGTCACTGCTGCAGTAACACTGCGTGCACAGGCCCTGCAATGGCAGAGGCATGAGACGGGTTTGAAAGGCTACTTTGGTGGGTGGCACAATCAGCGCTGCAAGCCCACCAGTAGCATTTAATTTACCGGCCCAAGGTATCTGAGACACCTCTTTACAAGGGACTGACCGGTAAATTAAATATGCCAAACGGGTGTAGACCAATCTTACCAGGTTTAAAAAAAAAAAAAAAAATTGATTTTTCCCAACCATCGCAGTATTAAATCAACGTTACATACAATAGCCTCATGCAAGAGAGCCAGGCAACTTAGGACAGTGCAGGAGAAGTTAAATCTGCAACATTTTCTTCCCTAACCCCCCCACCCGCCCCCTCTCTACCCCCACCCCCCCTTGTCAGTGTGCCCGCAGCAGACCCCCCCCCCCCCTGTGAGATATATAGTGCCCCAAGGATCAAGAAGGCCGAACTCCAAATTAGGTGATGAGCCCCCGCGGTGCTCTCAAAAGGACCAAAGGCTGCACACTGCCACTCACACACACCACTCCTGCGGCCCGACCACTCGGCACGTCTTAATATATTGTACAGATGCCGATTTCTCGCGGAAAGTATTCAGGTGGCCTCGACCTGAGCAGACTCCCCAGCGGCCCCAGCCTCACTCCCCATATTCTCCCCACCTTCCACCTTCCTCCTCCTGCTTCCCCGCACAGCGAAGCTCCTCCACCAAGGCTCCCCAGACCCTAGTAGCATCTAGCGCCTTGTCATTAGAAGCACGCCTGGCCAGTTGTAGACGAAGCGTCCCTTCATTCCCTGCCCAAACCAGGAAGCTCGCCTTCCATCTCCTAAAGCTCGGTCCTGCCCTAGCCTTTCAATGCATGGTAAGCTCCCTTTTTGCCATTATCAGCCCCAAATCACAAAATTTGATCGTAATTTTTGTACGGGGGGTGTGCGGAAACCAAAGTAAAAGGCAAGTTCCCATGTCCACTGCCTGCTCACGCTCAGTCACTTGATTCAAACACGCCACCACAGTAAGAGCCCAGACCTGGACAGGACCAGAACATATGTCCGAAGTCAGCCCCCTCCGCAGTGCACCGAGGACACATCGATGAAGAGCCTCCGAAATACCGCGAAATCTTCGCCGGAGTTAAGTAGGCTCTGTGGAGAGTGTAAAATTGGACCAGTTGAAACCTAGCGTTGCGTGTGCCCTTCCAGGTGCGCCGCAACAGCTGCGCCCACACCGTCTCTGGAACAGGCCTACCCAGATCCCCCTCCCACTTATCCCGCAAGGCAGCCAGGGGCGCGAGCCCTACCGTGGACAGCCGCCTATAGAGACAGGTAATGGCCTTAAAGGTGCCCGCCGCCATAATGACGTACTGACATCCCAAGAACGTTGGGGGTTCCGACAGCCCCATCTTCCAATGTTTCCGAATCCCGGACACCAAGGCAGAGTGGAGAAGATAATCCCCCCTCGGCAAGTCAAAATCCTTCTGTAGGTCCTGGAACGGCAACAAAACCCCATCTCTGTATAGATCCCCAAGCATGTGAACCCCACATTCCTCCCAGCCCGCCAACGCCGACCAGTCTCCGCCATGTGGGAGAGCCGTGCACATGCCCAAAGGAATTTCCGGGGCATACGGAACCCCGAAGCCTGTTTGTTTCTGGCTGCGGATCCAGCAGAGCCGAAGCGTGCACTCCTCAAGGGTGAGCTGGTCCAACCGGAGCTTTTGCTGCAGCACAATAAATGACAACACATGCCTAGGGATGATCCTACCCTGCGGGCCCCCAGGGCCTCTGAACTCGCGCGCCACAGCCTGCGTAAGACATTGCAGCTGAGCTGCCAAATAAAACCATTCAAAATCTGGAGCTGCCAGCCCCCCCTCCACCCTCGGTCTCAGAGTGGCCAACGCCACCCCGACGTCTGCACGATCCAATCTTACCATGTTTACCACAGAGAGCACACACACTTTACACTGGACAGCAGTGCTAAAGTGCCCAGAGTCCTAGAACCACCAACACTATGTCAGTAAAAAGGCTAGGAGGAAGGCAAAAGGTTCAGGGATGACACTGCATAAAGGGCCAAGTCCAACAAGAAGCAAAAAGAGGTGTTTAAAAAGGGGAATTTGAAGGTGATTTAGTGTTGTTACATCGCTCCCTTTGGACAATTTGGAGTCATACGTGAGTGATGGAAGACATTTTGCCCTAATAACCTGTAACAAATAATAATGTGATAGGATACCAATCTTTTTTTGCAGCACTTTGCACGGAAACTGAAGTTTGTTGGCGAGGGCTCTTCTTTGGTTCAGGTGCTCTCTAAATGATAATCGGACATCCATTACGACACCTAAGTATTTGTATGATTAGGACAGATTTGAGGGTTTTCCAAAAGCTTTCCACTTGAAACTGAGATAGCTGCTCCTAGAATTGGCTGAGAAGCATACCACTTTTGTTGTGTTGCGATTTAGTTCCAACCACAATAATTGATTGTATTGTGCCATGTGGGTCATTAAGCACTTGAAACCAATCAGTTTGGCTTAATAGAACAATGTCATCGGCATATTGGAGACATCAGAGCAGTTCATCTGCTACAATGTAAAACTCTGTGGTCTTCTGGAGTCCAACACCAATCAAATCAATTCTTTATGCAGTAGCTGGACTAATAACAAACTTGAAAACGTTCAAGCACATCCCCTCTACCTTGGAAGGACTGTACTGAATCCCACTCCCTACCAGAATCTACTACAAAGTTTGTTGTGTAGTTTACAAAGCATTCACTAGAGTAAACCTGACAAACATACCTCTCAACTCAATGAGTTTAGTCATGTGCATTCATGCTACTAACAGCACATCCCTGGCCAAGCTGGGAATCCAAAGAACAGCATATGGCCCAAGTATGATCTCCCTCGATGGGGAGTAACAAGAAGGAAAGGTACATCATAAGACCTTTAGGGCTAGATAGGCATGGTTATTGATGAGGTGGCCCTCCACACCCCTCCCCCACCAGTGGAAAAAGTGCTAGAAGATATGGCGTAAGCAAATATTTATGTGATAAAATAGTCCAGGTAATGCATGTAATAAATAGTATATTGACGAGGAGGAGTTCAGGAACAGCACTGATGTCTGAGAACACATAATCAATGTTAAAACTATTGGTATTCTAATGTTGTTGTTATAATACAAGACTAAAATATTATTATAAAAAAGAATGACCTCCCTCTGGAGCTCGTTCTTGCAGATTCAGTGTGCAATTCAGGAGAAGTCTGAAAACTGACGTCGTCATGATCTTCCTATCACTCTAGACCATGGGTACTAGCAAACATTTGCCCAGGGGCCACAAAGTACCGTCTGTGGCGTGACCGAGGGCCACACTGATGCCAATAAGGTGGTGGGGGAGGTCTGAGTGGTCAGGGATTGTATAAGGAGGCAAGCATTTATTAGCAGGTTAATAAATGCTTCTCTGTTTATTTAACATTTTTTTCTGAATATTAGTGCTCAGCAACTAAAGAGCTGCTGTTCACCAAGGCGGCCACATGTAAAGGTCAAGAGGACTGCAAGCAGCCCCCGGGACTTACTTTGAGTATCACTGCTCTAGACTATATCCGCTCCAATGTCACCCACTCTTTCTTCAGTATTTTTAAGCATATGTTGGCCTAGGTTACTTTAATAAACGTACTTGTCTTCTCTCCATCCTTGCATGTTGGCTAAGTCTACTGTTACCTTTTACAGTGCTCAGTTGTCTTCTGGGGTTAGATTTGTGCTTTATAACTACCCTCAATAAAATAAGCTGAATATGTGCAACAAAAAAATAAAACCCTCAAAACCAGAAGATGGATGTGGTGTCCTCTGTCCACAAAGAAAATTGTAGTTTAAAGTGTACAAAATTGTTGAAGAAAATTAAAGTAATCACATCGGGAGGTCGAAAAATGGCAACCTTCAATTAGCAGACTAATCTAGACATGCCATCCTTCTGAATCTGGTAGGAGAGCTATTGTACAATGTTTTTGTAAGAACATACCTCCCAAAGTTCGTGGTGTTTTTGCATTTGAATACAGCAGGAATGCATTTGGCTCAGGAATGCATTTAGTTGTGTGTCCTTATCTATGAATGACATAGTAACAGCAGCAGAACGATTATTCTGAACAAAGCTTTTAAAGGTCAAGTTTGCTCAGCTTCTTCGGAACCAGATGCAGCATCACTTGTATGCACTGCACTGTACAGCTAAACAACTTGCAGGAAAGTGATGCTACCCTCCAGAAAAGCACTAAAGGCCCATCCCGGCGTCCACCAATATTAAGCATGTCCAACTAACTGTTGAGGAATGCCAAAGACCTATAGTAACCAAGTTGGAAGACTAAATGTAAATGTACTGGTCCATGGAATAGTAGTTTAACCTGCACTGTTTACAAAAGTTGCCAGGAACTAAAAGAGATAATCAATACCCCCCCTCCCCGCATCCCACTGGTCTGGCTCTACCTTTCCCTTGGACACAGAAGAGGACCCCTTAACTCCAGAGTGACTAAGCCATTCTGTGGTTTATTTTACAGGGCCCTCGCTGTGCAGCTAATGCACAAATCCTGAGAGCTCTCTGTTAAAGGGTTCATTCAACCTTGGTACACTATCGAGGTTGGCAGATGTTAGATTAGATGGAATTTGCAATTAACGCCCTACTGCCTGACTTATTTCCATTTGTTTAAGAAGTAACCGAGTCTAGGCGTAAAGCATTTGTACAACACCCTTTTACTCAAGCAATTAGACGCTTTTGTGTATTTGTTTTAGAAAACTGGAGAATTCTTATGATTTTTCCAATATATAGGCTCTCCTCCCCCCACCTCTACTTCTAGGGTCCCGCACTCTCCTCCTTGGAGAGGCACCCTCAGAACACAACTCTCCCACCAGTTCAGGACCTCACTCCAGGAACTGGTCTCCCAACCTAGGGTCTAAACCCTCAGGTTGCACCGGGTTCTGAGGTGAGGAATCCCTCCCTTTGCACCCCCTTCCAGAGTTCTGCACCCTCCCTCCTGGAGTGGTATCCCTAGAAGACAAAACGGTAGGGATACGGATTACAGATGTCCTTCCCTCTAGGTCAGGCAGAACCTGGCCTCCCAACCCAGGGACTAAACCCTGCGGTTGAACACTTGCCTGGTACACCAGGACTTCCGGGGGCGCACACAGCCTCCCCCTGAGGGTAACACATACCTCATGTGTTGCGTGACAGTCTGCCCGGCGCTGATCTCCCAAGTCTGACAGTGCGTGAAGAACCCCCCACGACAGAAGTGGTGTCACCATGGTCACTCCTAGGAGACTCAGCCCTTCTGGCTGGCCCTTGACCCACTGGTTCTTCCACTGGGGACTTACTCCCCCTCTCACCCCTTCATCTGGACATCTGCACCCTCCACTTTAGACGCTCCAGGTTCTCCTGACACTAGGAGATCCCCCTAAAATGGCCTACTAGAACAGACAAGGCCCCCAACCTGGTGTTCCCTTAGGGAACCCTCCAGGCCTTGAGACTGGGTTCCGGGCACCTTGGGACACAGTCCACACTCACTCCTCCACTGACACGGGATGTGAGCCCCTAAACCCCTCCCACTACACCTGGACCTAGCTGGGCTACTCTGAACACCCCACCCCATTCTGGGCTGGAAGATACCTGAGCCACTCCTTTTAGGATCACTCTCAAATGCCTCTTCAGACCCTCGGGCACTTACCCAGAGGGTTGCCTCCCAGGCAAGCTCCCTGGGATCAGCGAACCCACACTCCAACAGGTGTTGGCGCAACCCCGGAAAACAATTACTGAACATGTGCTCTCTGACAAACAGATTGAGCAGCCCTTCAAAATCATTTGCAGTGCTACCCATCACCCAACCTTCCAGTGCATCACAACACTCATCCACAAATTCCCCCCAAGACTGGTGAGACAGTTTCCTACCGCCCATGAACCTCAACCCATACCCTTCAGGTGTGACACCCTCTTCCTGGGAACTAGGTACCACGCTCTGGGATCTTGGTGTGGGACTTCCTACACTGGACTCACTTATGCTGCCACGACTGGACCCCACCCTTACTGGTGAATCCAGACAACTAAAACTGCACTCAGGTGAATCCAGACAACTAAAACTGCACTCAGGCGATAATCTACCCTCCTGAGCTAGTTTCTCCCTGGCAAAGGCCATCTCTGCCTTTGCCATCCTTTCCTGCGCTAAGACCCTCTCAGTCTCTAGCTTTTTCTATTCAAGGCCCAACGCCTTGAGACTCAAGTCCTGGGCCAACAAGGCCTTTTTCTCCTCCAAACCCAGCCGCGCTATCTCCTTGGTATACTCCGACTGGAGCGTGTCCAAAGCCAGCTGATGATCCCTTTCTTCCCTCCTAGCCACCCACTCCTCTGGGGACAGGGAAAGGGATGGGGCACTGCCCCCGGCACTGGAGCCAGCAAGGGACTCCCTAACTATGGGGTCCTCACTACCTACCTGCCCTGCCCTGTCATTTTCTACCTCCTGTGCAGACTCTTCAGGTCCTCCCTCAAAACCACCATTTAGGTATGCAGAGGGGTAATCTGAAAAGTCCCCCAGGGCTCTAAGGGTTCTCTTCATAGAGGAACAGTTTTCGGAGGATGTTACCCACTACTGATATCCCCCTCTCTGCAGAATTCCTCTAACTCCTCCCGGGTGTACTCCAAACGGTCATCCTCATTATAGACTAACCCCATCTTGGCAAGATACACAACCCACAGTGCAACAGGAGAACACAATTCAAAAGTGCCACTTTCAGGAGAAAACAATATCAGGAAAAATAAACCCCAAACATGTGATAATCTAAATGCAGAGTTTGTAGTGCAAACAGTGGTCGCTGTGGTGCTGCGCAAACGCAAGTCCTATCCTTACCGCTGACAACCAATGTTAGAAATGGGTTTTCTGGTTGGCTAGGGACAACGCCTAAGCCAGGCAGAAACCACCACTCTAGTCAGGGCAACAGAGTTACATACCGAAGAAAATCCCTGCTCACCCCCTTGGTAGCTTGGCACGAGCAGTCACGCTTATCCCAGAGGCAATGTAAAAAGCATTTGCGCAACACATACAGCAGCAACACACTAGACACATCAAAGAAGCGACTCCACACAAGGTTATATAAAAATAGCCTTTGTATTATCCAAAACATATTAGAATCATAATCACACATATACACTGTGCCAACTGGCACTAGGCAACATTCACAGGGGATTATATACAGGACAGGGGCAATCGGGCCACGCTGCAGGCCACCCACACTCCCCCCATCCTGGGAGAAGATATAGCGCTCACGAGGCGCTCTGTCCACAGATTCAGGGGCGCAAGGCTGGGCCCAGGCAGTCCAGCTCACAGGGCCCTCCAGCAGGGAGGCAGTCCCTCGTGGCAGTTCCTCCTGGGGCCCAGCAGCAGCAGGTCCCCCCAGTAGCACAAGGAAGAACAACAACATGGGGTCACAGCCTCAGTATATATACACACAACATTTTCCTTTGTTCTGACCTGGCACAGGGCTGGAGGAACCAGTCCAACTGGTTCTGGGGGGTAATGGAGCACTCTGTTTACAGGGCTCCTCTTCCCCTTTCTCAGATGGGGGCTCGGTCATCACACCACCAAAGGGGGGCAGAGCCAGCATTCACTCAGGCAGGCACAGACCTATTCAGGGTCTGGGGACTACTCCTCCCACTACTCCAAATGCAGCTCCCCTATTCAGCCTAGCGCTGACTTACCCTGCCCTCCCTGGCGCCACACACACACCTCACCAGCCCCTGTCACTCCAGAGCCAGACATGCAATCCACATCAGGCAGGCAGACACATAGCACACAGAAATGTCAACTTCGTAAAGTGGCATTTCTAAAATAGTGATAATAAATCTGCACACACCATTGTGCAGTATTTATTAGATACTATTCCAAACATACCAAACTTGACTACGCTGCTCCTCTCATATCAGGAATAACCACTGAAACACTTACCAGGGATTCCCAATGCATTCCAATGCGAGGGCAGCCTCACTGCAGTGAGAAACCAAAATGGTTCTTTGTTACTACCCGGACATGTCACACACTTAAGGTACATGTCCTACTTTCTACCTACAATGCACCCTGCCCATAGGCTTGCTAGGGCCTACCTTAGGGGTGACTGACAAGCAGTAAAAAGGGGGGGGTCACAGATGTGGCACACACTTTAGGTGTCACGTCACTGCTGCAGTAACACTGCGTGCACAGGCCCTGCAATGGCAGAGGCATGAGACGGGTTTGAAAGGCTACTTTGGTGGGTGGCACAATCAGCGCTGCAAGCCCACCAGTAGCATTTAATTTACCGGCCCAAGGTATCTGAGACACCTCTTTACAAGGGACTGACCGGTAAATTAAATATGCCAAACGGGTGTAGACCAATCTTACCAGGTTTTAAAAAAAAAAAAAAATTATTGATTTTTCCCCAACCATCGCAGTATTAAATCAACGTTACATACAATAGCCTCATGCAAGAGAGCCAGGCAACTTAGGACAGTGCAGGAGAAGTTAAATCTGCAACATTTTCTTCCCTAACCCCCCCACCCGCCCCCTCTCTACCCCCACCCCCCCTTGTCAGTGTGCCCGCAGCAGACCCCCCCCCCTGTGAGATATATAGTGCCCCAAGGATCAAGAAGGCCGAACTCCAAATTAGGTGATGAGCCCCCGCGGTGCTCTCAAAAGGACCAAAGGCTGCACACTGCCACTCACACACACCACTCCTGCGGCCCGACCACTCGGCACGTCTTAATATATTGTACAGATGCCGATTTCTCGAGGAAAGTATTCAGGTGGCCTCGACCTGAGCAGACTCCCCAGCGGCCCCAGCCTCACTCCCCATATTCTCCCCACCTTCCACCTTCCTCCTCCTGCTTCCCCGCGCAGCGAAGCTCCTCCACCAAGGCTCCCCAGACCCTAGTAGCATCTAGCGCCTTGTCATTAGAAGCACGCCTGGCCAGTTGTAGACGAAGCGTCCCTTCATTCCCTGCCCAAACCAGGAAGCTCGCCTTCCATCTCCTAAAGCTCGGTCCTGCCCTAGCCTTTCAATGCATGGTAAGCTCCCTTTTTGCCATTATCAGCCCCAAATCACAAAATTTGATCGTAATTTTTGTACGGGGGGTGTGCGGAAACCAAAGTAAAAGGCAAGCTCCCATGTCCACTGCCTGCTCACGCTCAGTCACTTAATTCAAACACGCCACCACAGTAAGAGCCCAGACCTGGACAGGACCAGAACATATGTCCGAAGTCAGCCCCCTCCGCAGTGCACCGAGGACACATCGATGAAGAGCCTCCGAAATACCGCGAAATCTTCGCCGGAGTTAAGTAGGCTCTGTGGAGAGTGTAAAATTGGACCAGTTGAAACCTAGCGTTACGTGTGCCCTTCCAGGTGCGCCGCAACAGCTGCGCCCACACCGTCTCTGGAACAGGCCTACCCAGATCCCCCTCCCACTTATCCCGCAAGGCAGCCAGGGGCGCGAGCCCTACCGTGGACAGCCGCCTATAGAGACAGGTAATGGCCTTAAAGGTGCCCGCCGCCATAACGACGTACTGACATCCCAAGAACGTTGGGGGTTCCGACAGCCCCATCTTCCAATGTTTCCGAATCCCGGACACCAAGGCAGAGTGGAGAAGATAATCCCCCCTCGGCAAGTCAAAATCCTTCTGTAGGTCCTGGAACGGCAACAAAACCCCGTCTCTGTATAGATCCCCAAGCATGTGAACCCCACGTTCCTCCCAGCCCGCCAACGCCGACCAGTCTCCGCTATGTGGGAGAGCCGTGCACATGCCCAAAGGAATTTCCGGGGCATACGGAACCCCGAAGCCTGTTTGTTTCTGGCTGCGGATCCAGCAGAGCCGAAGCGTGCGCTCCTCAAGGGTGAGCTGGTCCAACCGGAGCTTTTGCTGCAGCACAATAAATGACAACACATGCCTAGGGATGATCCTACCCTGCGGGCCCCCAGGGCCTCTGAACTTGCGCGCCACAGCCTGCGTAAGACATTGCAGCTGCGCTGCCAAATAAAACCATTCAAAATCTGGAGCTGCCAGCCCCCCCTCCACCCTCGGTCTCATCAGAGTGGCCAACGCCACCCCGACGTCTGCACGATCCAATCTTACCATGTTTACCACAGAGAGCACACACACTTTACACTGGACAGCAGTGCTAAAGTGCCCAGAGTCCTAGAACTACCAACACTATGTCAGTAAAAAGGCTAGGAGGAAGGCAAAAGGTTCAGGGATGACACTGCAAAAAGGGCCAAGTCCAACAAGAAGCAAAATGAGGCGTTTAAAAAGGGTAATTTGAAGGTGATTTAGTGTTGTTACATCGCTCCCTTTGGACAATTTGGAGTCATACATGAGTGATGGAAGACATTTTGCCCTAATAACCTGTAACAAATAAT
The DNA here is from genome assembly GCF_964204655.1 of Triturus cristatus. Classification (NCBI taxonomy): domain Eukaryota; kingdom Metazoa; phylum Chordata; class Amphibia; order Caudata; family Salamandridae; genus Triturus; species Triturus cristatus. Next base: position 630,282,412 of record NC_140582.1, read on the forward strand.
AATGTGATAGGATACCAATCTTTTTTTGCAGCACTTTGCACGGAAACTGAAGTTTGTTGGCGAGGGCTCTTCTTTGGTTCAGGTGCTCTCTAAATGATAATCAGACATCCATTTCGACACCTAAGTATTTGTATGATTAGGACAGATTTGAGGGTTTTCCAAAAGCTTTCCACTTGAAACTGAGATAGCTGCTCCTAGAATTGGCTGAGAAGCATACCACTTTTGTTGTGTTGCGATTTAGTTCCAACCACAATAATTGATTGTATTGTGCCATGTGGGTCATTAAGCACTTGAAACCAATCAGTTTGGCTTAATAGAACAATGTCATCGGCATATTGGAGACATCAGAGCAGTTCATCTGCTACAACGTAAAACTCTGTGGTCTTCTGGAGTTCAACACCAATCAAATCAATTCTTTATGCAGTAGCTGGACTAATAACAAACTTGAAAACGTTCAAGCACATCCCCTCTACCTTGGAAGGACTGTACTGAATCCCACTCCCTACCAGAATCTACTACAAAGTTTGTTGTGTAGTTTACAAAGCATTCACTAGAGTAAACCTGACAAACATACCTCTCAACTCAATGAGTTTAGTCATGTGCATTCATGCTACTAACAGCACATCCCTGGCCAAGCTGGGAATCCAAAGAACAGCATATGGCCCAAGTATGATCTCCCTCGATGGGGAGTAACAAGAAGGAAAGGTACATCATAAGACCTTTAGGGCTAGATAGGCATGGTTATTGATGAGGTGGCCCTCCACACCCCTCCCCCACCAGTGGAAAAAGTGCTAGAAGATATGGCGTAAGCAAATATTTATGTGATAAAATAGTCCAGGTAATGCATGTAATAAATAGTATATTGACGAGGAGGAGTTCAGGAACAGCACTGATGTCTGAGAACACATAATCAATGTTAAAACTATTGGTATTCTAATGTTGTTGTTATAATACAAGACTAAAATATTATTATAAAAAAGAATGACCTCCCTCTGGAGCTCGTTCTTGCAGATTCAGTGTGCAATTCAGGAGAAGTCTGAAAACTGACGTCGTCATGATCTTCCTATCACTCTAGACCATGGGTACTAGCAAACATTTGCCCAGGGGCCACAAAGTACCGTCTGTGGCGTGACCGAGGGCCACACTGATGCCAATAAGGTGGTGGGGGAGGTCTGAGTGGTCAGGGATTGTATAAGGAGGCAAGCATTTATTAGCAGGTTAATAAATGCTTCTCTGTTTATTTAACATTTTTTTCTGAATATTAGTGCTCAGCAACTAAAGAGCTGCTGTTCACCAAGGCGGCCACATGTAAAGGTCAAGAGGACTGCAAGCAGCCCCCGGGACTTACTGTGAGTATCACTGCTCTAGACTATATCCGCTCCAATGTCACCCACTCTTTCTTCAGTATTTTTAAGCATATGTTGGCCTAGGTTACTTTAATAAACGTACTTGTCTTCTCTCCATCCTTGCATGTTGGCTAAGTCTACTGTTATCTTTTACAGTGCTCAGTTGTCTTCTGGGTTAGATTTGTGCTTTATAACTACCCTCAATAAAATAAGCTGAATATATGCAACAAAAAAATAAAACCCTCAAAACCAGAAGATGGATGTGGTGTCCTCTGTCCACAAAGAAAATTGTAGTTTAAAGTGTACAAAATTGTTGAAGAAAATTAAAGTAATCACATCGGGAGGTCGAAAAATGGCAACCTTCAATTAGCAGACTAATCTAGACATGCCATCCTTCTGAATCTGGTAGGAGAGCTATTGTACAATGTTTTTGTAAGAACATACCTCCCAAAGTTCGTGGTGTTTTTGCATTTGAATACAGCAGGAATGCATTTGGCTCAGGAATGCATTTAGTTGTGTGTCCTTATCTATGAATGACATAGTAACAGCAGCAGAACGATTATTCTGAACAAAGCTTTTAAAGGTCAAGTTTGCTCAGCTTCTTCGGAACCAGATGCAGCATCACTTGTATGCACTGCACTGTACAGCTAAACAACTTGCAGGAAAGTGATGCTACCCTCCAGAAAAGCACTAAAGGCCCATCCCGGCGTCCACCAATATTAAGCATGTCCAACTAACTGTTGAGGAATGCCAAAGACCTATAGTAACCAAGTTGGAAGACTAAATGTAAATGTACTGGTCCATGGAATAGTAGGTTAACCTGCACTGTTTACAAAAGTTGCCAGGAACTAAAAGAGATAATCAATACCCCCCCTCCCCGCATCCCACTGGTCTGGCTCTACCTTTCCCTTGGACACAGAAGAGGACCCCTTAACTCCAGAGTGACTAAGCCATTCTGTGGTTTATTTTACAGGGCCCTCGCTGTGCAGCTAATGCACAAATCCTGAGAGCTCTCTGTTAAAGGGTTCATTCAACCTTGGTACACTATCGAGGTTGGCAGATGTTAGATTAGATGGAATTTGCAATTAACGCCCTACTGCCTGACTTATTTCCATTTGTTTAAGAAGTAACCGAGTCTAGGCGTAAAGCATTTGTACAACACCCTTTTACTCAAGCAATTAGACGCTTTTGTGTATTTGTTTTAGAAAACTGGAGAATTCTTATGATTTTTCCAATATATAGGCTCTCCTCCCCCCACCTCTACTTCTAGGGTCCCGCACTCTCCTCCTTGGAGAGGCACCCTCAGAACACAACTCTCCCACCAGTTCAGGACCTCACTCCAGGAACTGGTCTCCCAACCTAGGGTCTAAACCCTCAGGTTGCACCGGGTTCTGAGGTGAGGAATCCCTCCCTTTGCACCCCCTTCCAGAGTTCTGCACCCTCCCTCCTGGAGTGGTATCCCTAGAAGACAAAACGGTAGGGATACGGATTACAGATGTCCTTCCCTCTAGGTCAGGCAGAACCTGGCCTCCCAACCCAGGGACTAAACCCTGCGGTTGAACACTTGCCTGGTACACCAGGACTTCCGGGGGCGCACACAGCCTCCCCCTGAGGGTAACACATACCTCATGTGTTGCGTGACAGTCTGCCCGGCGCTGATCTCCCAAGTCTGACAGTGCGTGAAGAACCCCCCACGACAGAAGTGGTGTCACCATGGTCACTCCTAGGAGACTCAGCCCTTCTGGCTGGCCCTTGACCCACTGGTTCTTCCACTGGGGACTTACTCCCCCTCTCACCCCTTCATCTGGACATCTGCACCCTCCACTTTAGACGCTCCAGGTTCTCCTGACACTAGGAGATCCCCCTAAAATGGCCTACTAGAACAGACAAGGCCCCCAACCTGGTGTTCCCTTAGGGAACCCTCCAGGCCTTGAGACTGGGTTCCGGGCACCTTGGGACACAGTCCACACTCACTCCTCCACTGACACGGGATGTGAGCCCCTAAACCCCTCCCACTACACCTGGACCTAGCTGGGCTACTCTGAACACCCCACCCCATTCTGGGCTGGAAGATACCTGAGCCACTCCTTTTAGGATCACTCTCAAATGCCTCTTCAGACCCTCGGGCACTTACCCAGAGGGTTGCCTCCCAGGCAAGCTCCCTGGGATCAGCGAACCCACACTCCAACAGGTGTTGGCGCAACCCCGGAAAACAATTACTGAACATGTGCTCTCTGACAAACAGATTGAGCAGCCCTTCAAAATCATTTGCAGTGCTACCCATCACCCAACCTTCCAGTGCATCACAACACTCATCCACAAATTCCCCCCAAGACTGGTGAGACAGTTTCCTACCGCCCATGAACCTCAACCCATACCCTTCAGGTGTGACACCCTCTTCCTGGGAACTAGGTACCACGCTCTGGGATCTTGGTGTGGGACTTCCTACACTGGACTCACTTATGCTGCCACGACTGGACCCCACCCTTACTGGTGAATCCAGACAACTAAAACTGCACTCAGGTGAATCCAGACAACTAAAACTGCACTCAGGCGATAATCTACCCTCCTGAGCTAGTTTCTCCCTGGCAAAGGCCATCTCTGCCTCTGCCATCCTTTCCTGCGCTAAGACCCTCTCAGTCTCTAGCTTTTTCTATTCAAGGCCCAACGCCTTGAGACTCAAGTCCTGGGCCAACAAGGCCTTTTTCTCCTCCAAACCCAGCCGCGCTATCTCCTTGGTATACTCCGACTGGAGCGTGTCCAAAGCCAGCTGATGATCCCTTTCTTCCCTCCTAGCCACCCACTCCTCTGGGGACAGGGAAAGGGATGGGGCACTGCCCCCGGCACTGGAGCCAGCAAGGGACTCCCTAACTATGGGGTCCTCACTACCTACCTGCCCTGCCCTGTCATTTTCTACCTCCTGTGCAGACTCTTCAGGTCCTCCCTCAAAACCACCATTTAGGTATGCAGAGGGGTAATCTGAAAAGTCCCCCAGGGCTCTAAGGGTTCTCTTCATAGAGGAACAGTTTTCGGAGGATGTTACCCACTACTGATATCCCCCTCTCTGCAGAATTCCTCTAACTCCTCCCGGGTGTACTCCAAACGGTCATCCTCATTATAGACTAACCCCATCTTGGCAAGATACACAACCCACAGTGCAACAGGAGAACACAATTCAAAAGTGCCACTTTCAGGAGAAAACAATATCAGGAAAAATAAACCCCAAACATGTGATAATCTAAATGCAGAGTTTGTAGTGCAAACAGTGGTCGCTGTGGTGCTGCGCAAACGCAAGTCCTATCCTTACCGCTGACAACCAATGTTAGAAATGGGTTTTCTGGTTGGCTAGGGACAACGCCTAAGCCAGGCAGAAACCACCACTCTAGTCAGGGCAACAGAGTTACACACCGAAGAAAATCCCTGCTCACCCCCTTGGTAGCTTGGCACGAGCAGTCACGCTTATCCCAGAGGCAATGTAAAAAGCATTTGCGCAACACATACAGCAGCAACACACTAGACACATCAAAGAAGCGACTCCACACAAGGTTATATAAAAATAGCCTTTGTATTATCCAAAACATATTAGAATCATAATCACACATATACACTGTGCCAACTGGCACTAGGCAATATTCACAGGGGATTATATACAGGACAGGGGCAATCGGGCCACGCTGCAGGCCACCCACACTCCCCCCATCCTGGGAGAAGATATAGCGCTCACGAGGCGCTCTGTCCACAGATTCAGGGGCGCAAGGCTGGGCCCAGGCAGTCCAGCTCACAGGGCCCTCCAGCAGGGAGGCAGTCCCTCGTGGCAGTTCCTCCTGGGGCCCAGCAGCAGCAGGTCCCCCCAGTAGCACAAGGAAGAACAACAACATGGGGTCACAGCCTCAGTATATATACACACAACATTTTCCTTTGTTCTGACCTGGCACAGGGCTGGAGGAACCAGTCCAACTGGTTCTGGGGGGTAATGGAGCACTCTGTTTACAGGGCTCCTCTTCCCCTTTCTCAGATGGGGGCTCGGTCATCACACCACCAAAGGGGGGCAGAGCCAGCATTCACTCAGGCAGGCACAGACCTATTCAGGGTCTGGGGACTACTCCTCCCACTACTCCAAATGCAGCTCCCCTATTCAGCCTAGCGCTGACTTACCCTGCCCTCCCTGGCGCCACACACACACCTCACCAGCCCCTGTCACTCCAGAGCCAGACATGCAATCCACATCAGGCAGGCAGACACATAGCACACAGAAATGTCAACTTCGTAAAGTGGCATTTCTAAAATAGTGATAATAAATCTGCACACACCATTGTGCAGTATTTATTAGATACTATTCCAAACATACCAAACTTGACTACGCTGCTCCTCTCATATCAGGAATAACCACTGAAACACTTACCAGGGATTCCCAATGCATTCCAATGCGAGGGCAGCCTCACTGCAGTGAGAAACCAAAATGGTTCTTTGTTACTACCCGGACATGTCACACACTTAAGGTACATGTCCTACTTTCTACCTACAATGCACCCTGCCCATAGGCTTGCTAGGGCCTACCTTAGGGGTGACTGACAAGCAGTAAAAAGGGGGGGGGTCACAGATGTGGCACACACTTTAGGTGTCACGTCACTGCTGCAGTAACACTGCGTGCACAGGCCCTGCAATGGCAGAGGCATGAGACGGGTTTGAAAGGCTACTTTGGTGGGTGGCACAATCAGCGCTGCAAGCCCACCAGTAGCATTTAATTTACCGGCCCAAGGTATCTGAGACACCTCTTTACAAGGGACTGACCGGTAAATTAAATATGCCAAACGGGTGTAGACCAATCTTACCAGGTTTTAAAAAAAAAAAAAAATTATTGATTTTTCCCCAACCATCGCAGTATTAAATCAACGTTACATACAATAGCCTCATGCAAGAGAGCCAGGCAACTTAGGACAGTGCAGGAGAAGTTAAATCTGCAACATTTTCTTCCCTAACCCCCCCACCCGCCCCCTCTCTACCCCCACCCCCCCTGGTCAGTGTGCCCGCAGCAGACCCCCCCCCCCCCTGTGAGATATATAGTGCCCCAAGGATCAAGAAGGCCGAACTCCAAATTAGGTGATGAGCCCCCGCGGTGCTCTCAAAAGGACCAAAGGCTGCACACTGCCACTCACACACACCACTCCTGCGGCCCGACCACTCGGCACGTCTTAATATATTGTACAGATGCCGATTTCTCGAGGAAAGTATTCAGGTGGCCTCGACCTGAGCAGACTCCCCAGCGGCCCCAGCCTCACTCCCCATATTCTCCCCACCTTCCACCTTCCTCCTCCTGCTTCCCCGCGCAGCGAAGCTCCTCCACCAAGGCTCCCCAGACCCTAGTAGCATCTAGCGCCTTGTCATTAGAAGCACGCCTGGCCAGTTGTAGACGAAGCGTCCCTTCATTCCCTGCCCAAACCAGGAAGCTCGCCTTCCATCTCCTAAAGCTCGGTCCTGCCCTAGCCTTTCAATGCATGGTAAGCTCCCTTTTTGCCATTATCAGCCCCAAATCACAAAATTTGATCGTAATTTTTGTACGGGGGGTGTGCGGAAACCAAAGTAAAAGGCAAGCTCCCATGTCCACTGCCTGCTCACGCTCAGTCACTTAATTCAAACACGCCACCACAGTAAGAGCCCAGACCTGGACAGGACCAGAACATATGTCCGAAGTCAGCCCCCTCCGCAGTGCACCGAGGACACATCGATGAAGAGCCTCCGAAATACCGCGAAATCTTCGCCGGAGTTAAGTAGGCTCTGTGGAGAGTGTAAAATTGGACCAGTTGAAACCTAGCGTTACGTGTGCCCTTCCAGGTGCGCCGCAACAGCTGCGCCCACACCGTCTCTGGAACAGGCCTACCCAGATCCCCCTCCCACTTATCCCGCAAGGCAGCCAGGGGCGCGAGCCCTACCGTGGACAGCCGCCTATAGAGACAGGTAATGGCCTTAAAGGTGCCCGCCGCCATAACGACGTACTGACATCCCAAGAACGTTGGGGGTTCCGACAGCCCCATCTTCCAATGTTTCCGAATCCCGGACACCAAGGCAGAGTGGAGAAGATAATCCCCCCTCGGCAAGTCAAAATCCTTCTGTAGGTCCTGGAACGGCAACAAAACCCCGTCTCTGTATAGATCCCCAAGCATGTGAACCCCACGTTCCTCCCAGCCCGCCAACGCCGACCAGTCTCCGCTATGTGGGAGAGCCGTGCACATGCCCAAAGGAATTTCCGGGGCATACGGAACCCCGAAGCCTGTTTGTTTCTGGCTGCGGATCCAGCAGAGCCGAAGCGTGCGCTCCTCAAGGGTGAGCTGGTCCAACCGGAGCTTTTGCTGCAGCACAATAAATGACAACACATGCCTAGGGATGATCCTACCCTGCGGGCCCCCAGGGCCTCTGAACTTGCGCGCCACAGCCTGCGTAAGACATTGCAGCTGCGCTGCCAAATAAAACCATTCAAAATCTGGAGCTGCCAGCCCCCCCTCCACCCTCGGTCTCATCAGAGTGGCCAACGCCACCCCGACGTCTGCACGATCCAATCTTACCATGTTTACCACAGAGAGCACACACACTTTACACTGGACAGCAGTGCTAAAGTGCCCAGAGTCCTAGAACTACCAACACTATGTCAGTAAAAAGGCTAGGAGGAAGGCAAAAGGTTCAGGGATGACACTGCAAAAAGGGCCAAGTCCAACAAGAAGCAAAATGAGGCGTTTAAAAAGGGTAATTTGAAGGTGATTTAGTGTTGTTACATCGCTCCCTTTGGACAATTTGGAGTCATACATGAGTGATGGAAGACATTTTGCCCTAATAACCTGTAACAAATAATAATGTGATAGGATACCAATCTTTTTTTGCAGCACTTTGCACGGAAACTGAAGTTTGTTGGCGAGGGCTCTTCTTTGGTTCAGGTGCTCTCTAAATGATAATCAGACATCCATTTCGACACCTAAGTATTTGTATGATTAGGACAGATTTGAGGGTTTTCCAAAAGCTTTCCACTTGAAACTGAGATAGCTGCTCCTAGAATTGGCTGAGAAGCATACCACTTTTGTTGTGTTGCGATTTAGTTCCAACCACAATAATTGATTGTATTGTGCCATGTGGGTCATTAAGCACTTGAAACCAATCAGTTTGGCTTAATAGAACAATGTCATCGGCATATTGGAGACATCAGAGCAGTTCATCTGCTACAACGTAAAACTCTGTGGTCTTCTGGAGTTCAACACCAATCAAATCAATTCTTTATGCAGTAGCTGGACTAATAACAAACTTGAAAACGTTCAAGCACATCCCCTCTACCTTGGAAGGACTGTACTGAATCCCACTCCCTACCAGAATCTACTACAAAGTTTGTTGTGTAGTTTACAAAGCATTCACTAGAGTAAACCTGACAAACATACCTCTCAACTCAATGAGTTTAGTCATGTGCATTCATGCTACTAACAGCACATCCCTGGCCAAGCTGGGAATCCAAAGAACAGCATATGGCCCAAGTATGATCTCCCTCGATGGGGAGTAACAAGAAGGAAAGGTACATCATAAGACCTTTAGGGCTAGATAGGCATGGTTATTGATGAGGTGGCCCTCCACACCCCTCCCCCACCAGTGGAAAAAGTGCTAGAAGATATGGCGTAAGCAAATATTTATGTGATAAAATAGTCCAGGTAATGCATGTAATAAATAGTATATTGACGAGGAGGAGTTCAGGAACAGCACTGATGTCTGAGAACACATAATCAATGTTAAAACTATTGGTATTCTAATGTTGTTGTTATAATACAAGACTAAAATATTATTATAAAAAAGAATGACCTCCCTCTGGAGCTCGTTCTTGCAGATTCAGTGTGCAATTCAGGAGAAGTCTGAAAACTGACGTCGTCATGATCTTCCTATCACTCTAGACCATGGGTACTAGCAAACATTTGCCCAGGGGCCACAAAGTACCGTCTGTGGCGTGACCGAGGGCCACACTGATGCCAATAAGGTGGTGGGGGAGGTCTGAGTGGTCAGGGATTGTATAAGGAGGCAAGCATTTATTAGCAGGTTAATAAATGCTTCTCTGTTTATTTAACATTTTTTTCTGAATATTAGTGCTCAGCAACTAAAGAGCTGCTGTTCACCAAGGCGGCCACATGTAAAGGTCAAGAGGACTGCAAGCAGCCCCCGGGACTTACTGTGAGTATCACTGCTCTAGACTATATCCGCTCCAATGTCACCCACTCTTTCTTCAGTATTTTTAAGCATATGTTGGCCTAGGTTACTTTAATAAACGTACTTGTCTTCTCTCCATCCTTGCATGTTGGCTAAGTCTACTGTTATCTTTTACAGTGCTCAGTTGTCTTCTGGGTTAGATTTGTGCTTTATAACTACCCTCAATAAAATAAGCTGAATATATGCAACAAAAAAATAAAACCCTCAAAACCAGAAGATGGATGTGGTGTCCTCGGTCCACAAAGAAAATTGTAGTTTAAAGTGTACAAAATTGTTGAAGAAAATTAAAGTAATCACATCGGGAGGTCGAAAAATGGCAACCTTCAATTAGCAGACTAATCTAGACATGCCATCCTTCTGAATCTGGTAGGAGAGCTATTGTACAATGTTTTTGTAAGAACATACCTCCCAAAGTTCGTGGTGTTTTTGCATTTGAATACAGCAGGAATGCATTTGGCTCAGGAATGCATTTAGTTGTGTGTCCTTATCTATGAATGACATAGTAACAGCAGCAGAACGATTATTCTGAACAAAGCTTTTAAAGGTCAAGTTTGCTCAGCTTCTTCGGAACCAGATGCAGCATCACTTGTATGCACTGCACTGTACAGCTAAACAACTTGCAGGAAAGTGATGCTACCCTCCAGAAAAGCACTAAAGGCCCATCCCGGCGTCCACCAATATTAAGCATGTCCAACTAACTGTTGAGGAATGCCAAAGACCTATAGTAACCAAGTTGGAAGACTAAATGTAAATGTACTGGTCCATGGAATAGTAGGTTAACCTGCACTGTTTACAAAAGTTGCCAGGAACTAAAAGAGATAATCAATACCCCCCCTCCCCGCATCCCACTGGTCTGGCTCTACCTTTCCCTTGGACACAGAAGAGGACCCCTTAACTCCAGAGTGACTAAGCCATTCTGTGGTTTATTTTACAGGGCCCTCGCTGTGCAGCTAATGCACAAATCCTGAGAGCTCTCTGTTAAAGGGTTCATTCAACCTTGGTACACTATCGAGGTTGGCAGATGTTAGATTAGATGGAATTTGCAATTAACGCCCTACTGCCTGACTTATTTCCATTTGTTTAAGAAGTAACCGAGTCTAGGCGTAAAGCATTTGTACAACACCCTTTTACTCAAGCAATTAGACGCTTTTGTGTATTTGTTTTAGAAAACTGGAGAATTCTTATGATTTTTCCAATATGCTAATCATGTGGTTTGTGGCACCATGACCAGCACTTTTTTCACACCCTGGGAGGTACACAAAAGAAACGCGTCCATTGAAGAACATACACGGTTGCAAGCAGGCGATCGAGCACACATCACCCTGAAAGTCCAGATCAAGCTTTCAAGTCGAATTGTCTTCTAGAGTCTTAACAACACCCAAAATGCACTCAACGTCAAGTTCAGTTCAAGCCTGAGGACTTTTGAGAGCCTGTGCAGACATGCCTTTTTTACCCAGTCAGGACTTCCTAACAGGTGAAGTAACTGTGGCTATCCGTCCATAACATGCAATCTTAAACACACAGTCATAAAAAGTCACATTTTTTGCCATCAGTTTCTACAGCTAAAAATGCTTTTGATGTCAAGCAAGTTCTAGCATGCCATCTTTCATACCGGTACAGAATCATACTTAATGACGTTAAAATATTAAAAGCCAAGTTTTCAGAGCTGTGTTGCTACACAAATGTAATTCCAAGTCCTAAACCCCATGAACAAATCTTTGCTCGAGGGCCTGGCCCACGTATGCATACAAATAGTCAGTAATTACTTAGAGGCAGGCTATTAAAAAAGTGAAGCCCCTTTCAAATGAAACTTTCTGTGAAGTTTCTAAGGAGCTACTGAAGTGATCTCAAAACTGATGTTACACCCGAGGAATGGCTGCCCAATGATAACCTACTATGGGCAACACTATCACGTGTAAATACCACAATACTGGCGGCAGTGCTGGTACACAGCACTGGCTTGTAGCAGAGGCACTCCCATGATAAAACGTGTTACGCGAGGGCGGTAGCAACAAACTGGTTATGTGTCTCAGACATTACAGCAATTAGAATAAGTGCAACTGAGGATAAAAATTGCTAGTCCATTTGGCACGAAAAACAAACCCACACGACTGACATATATATATATATGCAGAGAACACAAGTACGCTGGCATCAGATGTTAAATAATTAAACAAGCAACCATATGCTTTACTAGAGATTAAAAAGAAAAACATCATTTAACAATTCATTTTCAAATAACGTCGAACCAGTTGTAGAAAATAAAAAACAATTGGAAAGAAACATACATATTTCCACATAAAGTGCAAACGAAACTACTTTTTTTGCGACCCTTGGTTGCCAGCTAGAAAGAAGATCTTAACATTTGTGCTCTGATCCGAACAGTTCATCAGTCTTTTTATTTCCACGTTTGTTCCTTCGCGGTCCCTGCATGCTATGGCTGCGTCTGGTCACGGTTCTCTCTTGCCAGGACAGGATTATGGCAACATTTGCCCTATTTTGGGAATGACTGCAATGTCAAGCTCGTGTCATTCGAGGACTCGCGCGCGGTGGCCGCAGCCCACATACGGCTGAGGGAACCAGGCGCATTGACATCTCTCTCGAAACACACGGGTTAAACTTTTACGAAGCCCCCGCTCCCTCGACCCAGCAGAAACGCAAGAGGTAACCGGGGACCAAAGTGCGCTAAGGTTATGGGTGCTGCAAGGTGGTACTCAGCCTAGGTTCCTTGCTCAGAAGTCACCGAAACATTAACAACCACCAATACAGTGCGGATATACCAGTCCAAAACACACGGGAAACGGTCGCCCAAGCTTAGGGACAAATAAAACGCAATGCGAACGACAGTGTCCCTCCTCAAGGTTACAGAAGTGCACGTTATACAAGCTCAAAGATCATCCTTACCCCCGGCGTGAAGCAGGAATTGCAGTTGAATCAGACCAAATGCATTCAGGGGCTCTAGTAGCTTGCTGCTGAAATGTACCGTAGTACCTCGTGTACACGCTCAGTCTCATATGAAAGAGCTCGTCCTCCAGTATGTATGTAATACTGGAGCACACCTCGTGCGTCAATAAAGGCAACCTAGGTTGACGTTGCAGAGAAATCTGCAAAGCCGTTAATTAGTCCTACGTCATACATGGAACTTTTAGCCATGGCTTTTTGATAACAGCTCCCGGTAGTCTGGGACTTGTGGTTTTGCGTTGAATATTGCAAGTACTGTAAAAAAAAAAAAAAAAAAAAAACAGCAAAACAATAACAGCACGCAAAGTTCCGTTGGCTAAAAAGCCCTTCGCGTCTGGCTTTGGCTAGGTACCTATGTTCTTAGTTCTAATTTAATATTTAGAATGCATCGTTTAACCATACAAACGATTTGAAATCGAATACGTTTTGTACTTGCATGTACTCTATGGGGGCGGATTGGCCAACTCTGTCATTCAGCCATTCATATTACAGATCTAAAATTGCTGTTACTTTAGTTCATTTAGCTGTTCCTTTAGCTTTTGCAAATTTTAGTACATGGGTGTGCCCCACCATTAAATGATGTATTTTTTATATGGTAGATTTGTTTTTTGGAAGAAAAAAAAATGACCTAGCACTGTTGTAAAATAAACCCCCATTAGGATAAAAAGTCACACAACGTCACTTAAAGAACAGATAATGTAGTATCCACTGCACTGTGATTTTATTTTTGTGAAATTACACTTTTGCTGATATTGACTTAAAACCCACTGATACTTATCTGAAGATGGGAGATTACAAAAAAAGAAAAGACGGATATTACATGACATTACTCTTTTAATTTCGGTGCCAGCAGTAATATGGCAACCTAGACAGGGTCTACAATGCAAGGTATCACTTGTAAAGCCCTAGTGACCCCTCTATTTTGGTTAATGGTCGCACAAGGAAGAGCCACATTCGTAGCAAGAACTACAGCCTCGAAGGGCTCCTTCAGCGCTGTGAACATGAACTTTAACAAGGGAAGAAAATGAGAAACGCGAACTTGGTCAATCCAAGGTGTGTAGCAGGTTCGAATGGAACTATCTGCATGCGACCATAAAAGGAAGCTGGGCCAGGACCGTCAGGCTAAAGGAAAAGAGACAACACAGGTTGAGACAGGAAAACAAACCCAAGTGCACTGGGAGAGGCACAATACGTCAACCAACACCATCAAATATAAAGAATGTTCAGCCAAAGGTTAAGAGATACTTATATGGGATAAAGCAAATGAGGTAAAATACAACTTTAATAAAAAGCAGATACCATCGTCTTAGGATAAGAGAGGAGAAAAGATGGATAAAATAACTGCCTCATTGTCTGTAAAAAATCTAGATTTCTTCGTGGCTGGCTCAGACAATTCTTAATTTATGGCAAGGCAAGAAGGTTTTATAAAGGTCTTAAAGGTACAGGCATTGGACCAATCAGTCATTAGCGAGATGTCACCAAGACCATAGCTAGCAAAAAGACTTTATAGAACATAATCTCCTAAGCAGAGAAGGTAATAAAGTTGGACGTGTCTAGGCCCATTTCAGCCAGGAACCAGCACACCTATTCTGCCAATGTGGGTGCAATAACCATGTGGTGTGGCTTTCTTAATGAAATCAGGACTTGCAAAACTGCGCAGAGCCTGCACTTGTCCTTCTTTCGTGGTTCACTGGGAAGGCAGCAGGCAACACAGAGGTTCAGATGGCTTGGAAAATAAGGATAAAACATAGATGCACAACTTGGTTTTAGTTCTTACTGAAATTAAAAAAACAATCCCTTCCAGTGCAAACAATCCTTCTGGAAATGAAGGAGATCTGATGTCAGGTACTCGCTTGGTTGAGACCAAATAAAAAAACATATTGCGTTCAGCTGAAATCTCTTTATGAGACAAAACAGAATTAGCTGGCCTACCTGAGAGGGCTACCAAGACTGTGTTGACATCTTAGATCAAGCAATAATGGGGAAATAGGGCAAGAAAACATAATACCCTGCATCAAACTATTGGGTGTTTGACTAAGGTTTGGAGTAAAGAGGAAGATGGGAAGCAAAAACGTCTCACTCAAAAACATTGATCAATCTAGAGGAAAGATTCTTTCAAAAAGAGATGCAAGGAAATTACCTAGGTCAGGGAGAGAGGCAGTAAGGAGATTCAAGTTCCCTTCTATATATCAATGTAACTAACTTATCCCGCTTGATTTGTAAGCCCTTTTCGGTCCATGACACCTCCAGGAATCAGGACATTTCTCATACAGGGATCCCCCTTCTGTCATTATCACTGAGACAGGCTCCACCAGCGAGGAAAAATGTCCTTTTAGAACTAGGCCGTGAAAATTGGGCCACGGGTCCTGTGGAATGACTGGGAAGAATGGGGAGAGTTGAGGGAGTTCCATTGTGTACTCCAAAAAAGAAGGGAATGAAGCCTGTCAAGTCCAGAATGGGGTCACTAAGACCAGGTGAGCATAACAACAGCATGGGGAATTATCGAGAAGGGGGAAAAGCGTAGTTTAGGCAGGGAGCATAGTCCTGGGAAAAAAGCAACCACTGCCCACACCTCCAGGTCTGGACACCTACTCACCAATTTCTCCATCTGATTTCAGAGGTGTTAGATGAACCAATACATTTCAAGAAGAACCAGTGATTCAGCATCCAGTCTCTGGAGTCCCGTAGGTAAAGGGAAAACCAGTCTGCTGTAGAATTAGAATTTCTGGGAAGATACTCCGCCTTTACTGCATGGTTCCGTTCAAATCAGAAATTCTCTAGGTCCCAAGACAACCAGGTACCTGGAGTTGCTCCATCGCAGTCTTTTACATAACAAATATGAGAGATATTGTTTACGTGTAGTAGAACACAGCAGTTGTATGAGTCCTTCAGTAAAGTCTTCATTGTTAATATTCTGGTGAGGTGATCCAAGAAATTGATGTGAACAGAAGACTCCCTCTTTGACCAGGAAAGCCAGTGGATTGGCCCTAAAGGGTGGATGCCTAGCAAGGTTTGTCATCCAATTTAATTATCAGGTTCGTAACTGAGTTGAAAATGTTTGTCTCATTCAAACCCTCCAAAATAGCTAGCCACCAGCGCAACTCTTTCAGATTTTTTTCATTCAGAGTGATCTAGCACATTTCTAGAGGTGATGGCTCTCTCCATATGCAGGTCCATGTGGGACAAAGGGCCTGGGAACATACCCTTCATGGCTAATTCCTTCAGTGAAAGGGAATGCGGATGCAAGGTCTGGTGAGTCTTTTTCAACATCTAATGAGGTTTGTCCAGAGAAAGCTTCAAGAGGCAATAATGGGGGGTTTCAATGAATCATAGGAATTCTCTCAACTGACGGGATGACCAAGGGGGCACCAGAGAGCTCACGGCAAGATGGCCGCACCTTAGTGTAGCTCTGCCGGTGAGGATGAATAATCTGTAAAAAAAAATCCAGCTAATCGGTGAACATCCGACAGTGAAACGCAGGGAATTGCGTGTAATGTTAGGTGTAGAGTCTCTAAAGCTGAAAAAAGAGGACTGAAGCGAATTAGGCACCGAGTGGCAGAGCTGTGGACAAGCGATATAGTGAGGCCCTAAGATGGCGACCGTGTGAGTAACGAAAAGACCTGGGCTGGACAAGCCGTACCTAGGAAAACAGAGAGGCGGAGCCGGGAACAGCAGTGGCCACATCGCGCAAGAGCTGTGGCGGATTTGATATGTGGTTGCAGTGGAGCGTGGCCGGAGTCCGAAGATCCAGAGAGGGGTGCACTCCCGGCCTACGGTGCTCCTAGTCGTGGGTGGAAGCCTGGGACCGCAGTGAGTATCCCTGGCAGCAAAGTGCACAACAAGGGCCCAGGCAAGCAGGCGCTGAAGTAGGCCGGGGAAGGGAAGAGGCGTTTGGACAGCTGGGACATAGCAGCGCTGCTGGAGACGACACAGCGGGTGGCATGAACTCAGAGGGGGAAGAACACTTGCCAAAAGGCGGTGCGGCCAAGCACTGCGATAGTACGGAGGGGTCGAGGAGCAGTGTGTGACTTCTGACCTGACATCGAGTATGTATCCGAGGGGAAGACTGTTGGAGCCTGGAGATACCGTGAGGCGAAGAGGCTGTGACTTGCCTCTTCGCCTTGGTGGCACGTCTGTGCTACAGACTGAATAAAGCTGCATATTGACAGAGCAGGGCTGGACTCATCGTACGTTGGTGGCACTAAGCAAGCACACACTGGTCGTAGAAATTGTAAGAGATGGCCCCACAGAGTGCTGAGGCAGCAAGTTTGACATCCTGGCATAGTAAGCTAAGAAGCTAAATGTGTGCAAGAAGGTAGGTCCATATTGGAGTCTGAGTGGAAGGGTAGCAGAGGGGGAGATGCTTGAGAAACTACCAATTACTGCTGTGCTGGTCCGAGAAGGCGTGCTCTGAGTGGTACATGTATGGTGAGGACGGCACAGGTGGCGAACTCATCTCCTAGCTGGCCAACAGTCGCTGGCGTGGTTGGAAGGACACCCATAGCATATCACACTGTTGATTACGCTACAAGCACACTGGCAAAGGAAAAATTATAGACAGATGCGTAAAGGCAGCTTCTGTTTCGCTTGCTGTCTGGTAAGAGGCGGCCGACATTAAAGACCAGTGGGAGCAGCACCCCTCAGATGTGCTCAACATGGGAAAGACAGACAGAGCTCAACCCCACCTGACATTTGAATCCCGGTGGCTCACCAAATAGCAACCTGATCCCCAACTGGACCAAGACGGGGACACAGTGAATATAGGAACAACAACTTTAGAGATTACGCTCCTGGCTATGCAGCAGAGGCTTCAATCCTTAGATGGGAAAATAGACTCTCTCAATATCCACATGGACCACATGGCAGCCAAAATGGATAAACAAATCATGAGAATTAGGGCTGCGGAGCAGAGAATCTCCAATACCCAAGACAACGTGCAGGCTGTCACCTCGGAGTGCCTCAATATGGAAAATGTACCTGCTGTCATACAAGCCAAAAACAAAGATCTTGAGGTGTACTCCCGCCGTAATAACCTGAGAATTACTGGGATACCAGAAGCCACAAATCCAGGCCAGTTGGAGCAGTATGTAGAAGCTATGCTTAGGGCACTGTTTGGAGCGAAAAACCTATCAGCCATGCTAGTAATGGAGCAAGCTCACAGATCCCTGGTGAAAACACCCCCTCCAGGTGCACCTCCATGGCCAGTCATCACTAGGCTGCTCAATTACTGTGATGGAGGTGTGGTGCTACGCATGGCGTGGGAGAAGGAGGAACTGCAACACCAGGGCAACGTTGTGGCATTTTTTCCGGTCTTTACAGAAGCAATGCAGGCAGCGTGCAAGGCCTTTGCCACAGTAAAAAAAAAAAACTGCAACAGCTTAGGATAAAGTATGCAATGCTGTGTCCAGCGAGACACAGAGTAAATTACCAAGGCTCGTCCAGATTATTGACAACTCCCAAGGAAGCAATGGCATATATCAAAACCCTTCAGTTCTCGCAGGAGGATAAGGCTGCATCGGATCAAAAGGACCTAGAGCATTAGGCGGATGTACGCCAAGCCTGGCACGGCTGAGTCAGGTGCCACAGTGGGTACAATAGCTCACGAAAGGAATAGCGCATCGGACTGGCAGCAAATAAAGTAATTGGGGGTGGGTTGAACATAGGTGGATCAGAGCTGGGGATGACCCCTGCCAAAGCCACAATACTGATGGGAATCAGTACCCTGCTACCCGTTATTAATCATAGACAGGCGAGAGGTGAGACATAGTGAACTACCGCAGAGACGACTGGCAGCGCAGCATGGAGCAATACCTATTAACTAAACGTGTAGCAACGAATAAAGAATTATTCCTCACCGCCTCCTGCTCACTGGGAGGCTAATAGTGCCCTGATGATTCCGCCCTTGAGGGTGCCCCCCTTATTATTGTGAGAAATAGCAAAAAATTGGCTAGTACTGCCACTATTCTGAAACCTCAAATTCACTTATGAGGACACATTTTGAGAGACAACAAAATGCATATCAGACCTTTGTTTTCGTCGAATTAATCCATACATTTATTCAATTCAAATTATATTTATAAACCTTCCCTTATCCAAAAAGATCCAAAGATTTTTACTTCACATCAATATTTAAACGAATTGTTCGCACCATTCATCCATACATTCCAAGTATTCCTGACACCATTCATTTATTCACTCTGAACACTCTGTTTCCACAACACATTCATTCATCACATTCTGCCTATCAAACAAAAAACAAGACTGAATAAACAACAAAAGATTTGAATACACAAATACAAGACTTTTTACAAGACTTTTTACAAGACCACAGAAAGAGTTACTAAACTAAATGCTCTCTATGTTAGTTATTTTCAAAAATTCACAATTCTTGTGGTCACACCATGAGGTCTACGCGTTTTGAGACCCCTTAGTTTCTGGGTCTCTCATCAGGACCTGGAAGTTAAGAATAACAAAACCTTTTAAGTAACGAAGGGACGCCCAAAACCTTCTCAGACCACCTAAGCACCCTATATGAGACTTAATTTTACCTCCGTAGGATGAAGAGTAGATCAGCCGATCTCTCAGAAAAATGGCTCTAGAAATAAGAGGAAATTGAAAAATGAACCTATTGTTTAACATTCTGGAGGTGTTAGTAATGTGAAACACACAATCACACATTCATTCCTGATAGACTTACATTAAATTTTCTAGGAGAGACTTGGAAAAGTCGCTTGTCTTGGCTCAGTTGCTCTGGCTGAGGCTGCCTAGATATTTATTGTGATGTCTCATCAGCTGTGGGTAAATGTGCAAGGGTTAATTGCTGAGAAATGGATTTAGACGCGTTAGCGAATTAGTTAATCGAAGTTGTTTGTACCTTAATTTCGTGCGGAAGACTTGGAGTCCAAAGGTGACCCGGTTATCGAATTCTTTGGTAGACGCTGTTTGTAAAAGGAAGATAGTATAAGCGTTCCTTGTTGTTTCTTATCTACAGGTGTTCATACTCCACGTTTATGTTCAGGGCTTACCTGAAAAATCGTCGCTCATGAAGTGTATCGGTTGACGCGTTGTCGAATCACGTGACTCTCCGTGAATGTGTTTACTTAAAAAAACATAAGATTCAGACTTTAGTTCACTGGTTTGTTTGAGGCAAGAACGACTATTTAAACATAAGTCCCCACGGAAACGGTAATTGGTGAAATATGAATTATTCCCTTTTTAGTCGGGGGGTATATGAACCCGAGGACTGTTAGTGAATAGTTTTAAAGATAGGTTTGAGAACAAAAAGGGGGGAGAGCCTGAAGTGCAGGCTTACCTGTGATTTACTCGTTATTCGCCGTAGCCGTCGGTCTGCACTATCTCGTGTCACGTGACAAAACGTGATGACGATGTTTATATTTAATTCGGGCAACACTAAAAACGGACTTCCAATCGTGAGTCATTTCTTTCGATCGAAGAAACTTTATCGATGTTTTTAAATAAACACCAGCTACAATGAGGATATTCAGTATCTCAATGTTAATGTTTACTTTGAACAACACAGAGGGCGAGTTTTCAGTAATCAGTCGTTAGTTTGGAACGGTACAATTTTATCGATGTTTTAGATGGACAGAGAAAAACGAAGGGAAATTTCAGTGGCTTGGTTGTAAATGCCAATAGGCATATCCCTTAGAAGAAATTAGAGCTTGGAAAGAAGTTAACTTAATTTGTAGAGCTCCGAAAGTTCGTTCAGACCAGTGATGGCTGTATTGAACTTTAGAATTAACATCGCTTCTCTTCTGGATAACTTGAGATCTAAGTCGCCACCTCTTTCATCTCGATCAACTTTAGAGATTACTGTCCATTTCAAGTCATGAATTTGGTGATTGTTGGATTTCCAATGATTTACCAATGGTGCTGTTTCAACATTTTTATTGATTCGCGATTTATGTTGTGATATTCTTGTCCGGATTTCTTGGCTTGTTTTACCTATATATAATAGGTTACAGGGACAGCGTATTCCGTAGATTACAAACTTGCTTTTGCAATTAGTAAAAGACTCATGTTTCCAGAAAGTGGAGTTATGTTCAAATAACATACCTTCTTCCGTGGATTCACAGCAAACACAAGTTCCACATTTGTGGTGTCCTCGTAGTGGAGGAAGCCCTACATATTCCCGTAAAGAAGTTTTGTTGTCGTTTGGCATTGATGCTTGTACAATTTGGTTTGCTATATTGCGGTCTTTCTTGAATGCAAAGAGTGGACTTTGTCTAAATGAGAGATCCAAATTTTTTATCAAATGCCAATTTTGCATGATGATTTTTTTCAAATTGTTCGAATTCGGACAAAATGTGGAGACACAGACGATCCTGTCTAGTGGTGATTTTTCTGTCTTTTTCAGCAATTCTTCTCTTGGAGTCCACCAAGCTCTCTTCATTGCCTTTTTCAAAAGTTTCTTCGGGTAACCTCTTTTTTTCAGATTGTCTAGCAATCTGGTAGCATGAAACATATATTCATCTTTGAAGTTACAATTACGTCTCACACGTAAAAACTGCCCAAATGGCAAATTTTCTCTCAGGTTTCTCGGATGATTGCTTGTAAAATGCAACATCTTATTTCGGTCAGTTGGCTTTTTGAATAAAGTAGTTACCAGTTTGTTGTCAGATGGGTAGACTTCTACATCAAGAAAAGGAATCTTTATTTTAGAATAATTCAGACTGAATTTGATGTCTTCTGTGCGTTCATTGAGCCAACAATGAAATGTTTTCAAATTCTCTTCAGTGCTAGTCCACGTCAAAAACACATCATCTATGTAACGGGTCCAGTTACCAATAAATTGAAAAAAAGGATTATTGTTGTAAACAAATTTTTCTTCAAATTTGGCCATAAAGAGTATTGCTAGCTCTGGTGCGAAAGGACACCCCATCGCTACTCCTTTCACTTGGTAGTAGAAGTCACCGTTGAAGTTAAAGTAATTTTTCTTTAAAGCAAAACTGGCTAGTTCCATTATAAAGTTTGTATGAATTTTTGGACTAGGTCTACTTTCCAAATATGAACCAATGACTGAAAGTCCTTCGTCCTGCGGGATCTGTGTGTATAACGAAACAACGTCCAGTGTCACTAGGTAGTGTATGTCTTGTTCAAAATTTTGTAGTGACAACTTGTTGATGAAATCTGTTGTATCGCCGAGGAAAGATGGTATTTCAAAGATGAATGGTTTTAGAAAATGATCGACAAATTTGGAAATGGGTTCCAACAGGGAATCACAACCAGAAATGATGGGTCTTCCTGGTGGTGATGTCTCATTTTTATGTATCTTTGGAAGTAGGTAAAAAAGAGGGATCCTTGGATTTTTGTTTTGCAAGAAGTCATGTTCTTTTTTAGAAAGAAAACCTTGTTGTAGTCCTGTATCCAGTAGTGGAAAAAGAATGTTTTGTAATTCTGAAGTCGGGTCTTTATTTATTTTTCGATAGCAAACTATATCGTCTAGCTGTCTCATGACCTCGGTGATGTAATCAGATTTGTTCAATATGACTATTGAACCGCCCTTATCCGCCTGCTTGATTATTATGGAATTATCATTTTGAAGGTGAGATACGGCTTCCATTTGAGATTTAGTAGTGTTATGCCTGACCCATCTTTTTATATTTTCCATTTCTGTGATAGCTGAGAGAATAGTTTTTTCGAAAGTTACTACTTCCTTTGGAATGTTATTGGAAAGTGGACAGAATAAAGATTTTTTTCAAACCGGTATTTTCAATGGTTTCGGTATAAGGATTCAAAATAAAGAAGGTCTTAAGCCTGATCTTTCGACAGAATTCACTAGTCACTGTTTTAAGTCGGACAAAATCTGTGTGTTTTGCTGGAACAAAAGAAAGTCCTTTTTCCAAAATACTTTGTTCGTCATAGGTTAGCGTTCTCTTTGATAGGTTATACACCAATGATGGTCCTAGTTCTTGTAATTTTGTCTCCGGGTAGACATCTCCCATGATTGGGTGTTGAATCTTACTCTTCCCCGTGTTCGCTGTTGACCTCTCCCTAAAAAAGGGGTTTGTTGTTGAGTTTGTTGAAAATTACCTCTCTGGTTGTTAGTTTTATATCTATCATTGGTGTCACCTTCGCTACCACTTGAGGAGGATGATGTCTCTGAAAAGGTGATAAAGTTTTTTGAAGATCTTCCTTGATATTCGGGTAAGAACCGTCGAGACTCCGTTCTTGAGTAGAAGTCTGCTTGTAAGTAAGGGTAAACTTTTGTTAGAGAAAAGTTTCTTTTGTCTTTTTCGAATTTGTTACTTTTCTGATTCACAGTATAGTCTTTAAATTCTGAAATTTCTTTTTCAACTTTTTCCAATAAGGCTTTTGAGTCTGTGATGATCTGGTTTGTCTTTATTTCTGATTCTAATAATTCGATTTCTTCAAGTTGTTGTTTTGAAATACGTTGTGCAGTTTCCACTGTGAGGACCATCAGGTCTCTACTACATTTAGTCTCAATTAAACGATATCTTTTTTTATAAAGTGGATCCCCCGTAAATATGACTGTGATGTTTCTAATTTGTAATCCACCTGGAATCGTTCCTGTTTTTAAATGTTGAATCAAAAAATGTCCATGGAGATCTGTGCGTATTTGTTTCTTCTTAAGTCTTAAAAGTTTGTCAGACTCATTCTGATTTTTGGCTGATGCGCTAAGTGAGGCTGATGCAAAAAGGGGAGGGGCGTCCAAAAGGTTTTTTATATGTTCTTCGCTATATGCAAAGGTGTCATTTTCAGTCATTCTGTCAGACGAAACTCTAAGTGTATGTGAGATTTGCAGTAAAGTATACTGGAAGGCAAACCTCTAAATTTCAAAAAGTTCTGTGATTTAAACACAAATAAACCTCTCGCAGAGAGTTCTCTGCAAACATAAACCAAACCGTTACTGGAGGTAGGCCAAAGGCAGTAAAGCTGGGCCCTTATGGAGAAATAGCAAAAAATTGGCTAGTACTGCCACTATTCTGAAACCTCAAATTCACTTATGAGGACACATTTTGAGAGACAACAAAATGCATATCAGACCTTTGTTTTCGTCGAATTAATCCATACATTTATTCAATTCAAATTATATTTATAAACCTTCCATTATCCAAAAAGATCCAAAGATTTTTACTTCACATCAATGATCAATATTTAAACGAATTGTTCGCACCATTCATCCATACATTTCAAGTATTCCTGACACCATTCATTATTCACTCTGAACACTCTGTTTCAACAACACATTCATTTATCACATTCTGCCTATCAAACAAAAAACAAGACTGAATAAACAACAAAAGATTTGAATACACAAATACAAGACTTTTTACAAGACTTTTTACAAGACCACAGAAAGAGTTACTAAACTAAATGCTCTCTATGTTAGTTGTTTTCAAAAATTCACAATTCTTGTGGTCACACCATGAGGTCTACGCGTTTCGAGACCCCTTAGTTTCTGGGTCTCTCATCAGGACCTGTGAGTTAAGAATAACAAAACCTTTTAAGTAACAAAGGGACGCCCAAAACCTTCTCAGACCACCTAAGCACCCTATATGAGACTTAATTTTACCTCTGTAGGATGAAGAGTAGATCAGCCGATCTCTCAGAAAAATGGCTCTAGAAATAAGAGGAAATTGAAAAATGAACCTATTGTTTAACATTCTGGAGGTGTTAGTAATGTGAAACACACAATCACACATTCATTCCTGATAGACTTACATTACATTTTCTAGGAGAGACTTGGAAGTTGCTCTGGCTGAGGCTGCCTAGATATTTATTGTGATGTCTCGTCAGCTGTGGGTAAATGTGCAAGGGTTAATTGCTGAGAAATGGATTTAGACGCGTTAGCGAATTAGTTAATCGAAGAAACTTTTGAAAAAGGCAATGAAGAGAGCTTGGTGGACTCCAAGAGAAGAATTGCTGAAAAAGACAGAAAAATCACCACTAGACAGGATCGTCTGTGTCTCCACATTTTGTCCGAATTCGAACAATTTGAAAAAAATCATCATGCAAAATTGGCATTTGATAAAAAATTTGGATCTCTCATTTAGACAAAGTCCACTCTTTGCATTCAAGAAAGACCGCAATATAGCAAACCAAATTGTACGAGCATCAATGCCAAAGGACAGCAAAACGTCTTTACGGGAATATGTAGGACTTCCTCCACTACGAGGACACCACAAATGTGGAACTTGTGTTTGCTGTGAATCCACGGAAGAAGGTATGTTATTTGAACATAACTCCACTTTCTGGAAACATGAGTCTTTTACTTATTGCAAAAGCAAGTTTGTAATCTACGGAATACGCTGTCCCTGTAACCTATTATATATAGATAAAACAAGCCAAGAAATCCGGACAAGAATATCACAACATAAATCGCAAATCAATAAAAATGTTGAAACAGCACCATTGGTAAATCATTGGAAATCCAACAATCACCAAATTCATGACTTGAAATGGACAGTAATCTCTAAAGTTGATCGAGATGAAAGAGGTGGCGACTTAGATCTCAAGTTATCCAGAAGAGAAGCGATGTTAATTCTAAAGTTCAATACAGCCATCACTGGTCTGAACGAACTTTCGGAGCTCTACAAATTAAGTTAACTTCTTTCCAAGCTCTAATTTCTTGTAAGGCATATGCCTATTGGCATTTACAACCAAGCCACTGAAATTTCCCTTCGTTTTTCTCTGTCCATCTAAAACATCGATAAAATTGTACCGTTCCAAACTAACGACTGATTACTGAAAACTCGTCCTCTGTGTTGTTCAAAGTAAACATTAACATTGAGATACTGAATATCCTCATTGTAGCCGGTGTTTATTTAAAAACATCGATAAAGTTTCTTCGATCGAAAGAAATGACTCACGATTGGAAGTCCGTTTTTAGTGTTGCCCGAATTAAATATAAACATCGTCATCACGTTTTGTCACGTGACATGAGATAGTGCAGACCGACGGCTACGGCGAATAACTAGTAAATCACAGGTAAGCCTGCACTTCAGGCTTTCCCCCCCCCCTTTTCATTCTCAAACCTATCTTTAAAACTATTCACTAACAGTCCTCGGGTTCATATACCCCCCCCGACTAAAAAGGGAATAATTCATATTTCACCAATTACCGTTTCCGTGGGGACTTATGTTTAAATAGTCGTTCTTGCCTCAAACAAACTAGTGAACTAAAGTCTGAATCTTATGTTTTTTTAAGTAAACACATTCACGGAGAGTCACGTGATTCGACAACGCGTCTACCGATTCACTTCATGAGCGACGATTTTTCAGGTAAGCCCTGAACATAAACGTGGAGTATGAACATCTGTAGATAAGAAACAACAAGGAACGCTTATACTATCTTCCTTTTACAAACAGCGTCTACCAAAGAATTCGATAACCGGGTCACCTTTGGACTCCAAGTCTTCCGCACGAAATTAAGGTACAAACAACTTCGATTAACTAATTCGCTAACGCGTCTAAATCCATTTCTCAGCAATTAACCCTTGCACATTTACCACAGCTGACGAGACATCACAATAAATATCTAGGCAGCCTCAGCCAGAGCAACTGAGCCAAGACAAGCGACTTTTCCAAGTCTCTCCTAGAAAATTTAATGTAAGTCTATCAGGAATGAATGTGTGATTGTGTGTTTCACATTACTAACACCTCCAGAATGTTAAACAATAGGTTCATTTTTCAATTTCCTCTTATTTCTAGAGCCATTTTTCTGAGAGATCGGCTGATCTACTCTTCATCCTACAGAGGTAAAATTAAGTCTCATATAGGGTGCTTAGGTGGTCTGAGAAGGTTTTGGGCGTCCCTTCGTTACTTAAAAGGTTTTGTTATTCTTAACTTCCAGGTCCTGATGAGAGACCCAGAAACTAAGGGGTCTCGAAACGCGTAGACCTCATGGTGTGACCACAAGAATTGTGAATTTTTGAAAATAACTGACATAGAGAGCATTTAGTTTAGTAACTCTTTCTGTGGTCTTGTAAAAAGTCTTGTAAAAAGTCTTGTATTTGTGTATTCAAATCTTTTGTTGTTTATTCAGTCTTGTTTTTTGTTTGATAGGCAGAATGTGATGAATGAATGTGTTGTTGAAACAGAGTGTTCAGAGTGAATAAATGAATGGTGTCAGGAATACTTGAAATGTATGGATGAATGGTGCGAACAATTCGTTTAAATATTGATCATTGATGTGAAGTAAAAATCTTTGGATCTTTTTGGATAATGGAAGGTTTATAAATATAATTTGAATTGAATAAATGTATGGATTAATTTGACGAAAACAAAGGTCTGATATGCATTTTGTTGTCTCTCAAAATGTGTCCTCATAAGTGAATTTGAGGTTTCAGAATAGTGGCAGTACTAGCCAATTTTTTGCTATTTCTCCATAAGGGCCCAGCTTTACTGCCTTTGGCCTACCTCCAGTAACGGTTTGGCCCCTTATTATTGTGTCGCATGTATGCAGATTTGTTGATGCAAACGCGTCCTATAGTTGTGGGAGTACTTTGTATGTTTATGGGAGGGGATAATGATGTCTTTAGCAGATTGGGGATGCCAGAGGGGGAGGTGGGTTATAGCTTGGGTTCATGTTCACACTCAGGGCAGGTACAGATGACCAATGTAAACGTTGACGGGTCTGTATAGCAGTGGAATGGTTTAAGATTAGCACCTATCGGAGATGGGATGAATTATAATGAGACGCAGGTAACGCTATTAACATGGAATGTGCATGGGTTAATTAATCCTAGCAAAAAGAGACAGGTACTGGCCTATTTGGATAGAAGTATTGCAAACAAATGATGGACAGAATGCTGAATGAATTATACATTAACCCCCTGTCAAGAGATCTGGGTTAAACCCATTGTTCTTTTGCTCACCATTCCACCCCAGTTTAGACCCAGCCAAATGCAAATCAGTCTTGACCCTGTTCCTAATGGGAACAGTCCAGCCTAAACCGCCAAGCCAGGTCCTCCCTGAACCAGAAACAAGCATCCTGGGACCAGTTTCGGCGTATTACCCCCCATCAGCTAGCTTGAATCCAGTGGCACAGTGAGCAAGAGACCCGCATCTGGCATACCCATCCCAATAAGGGCAAAAAGTTTATCACAAACAAATGATGGATGGAATGCTGAATGAATCATACATTCACCCCCAGTCATCTGTGCGTCTTTTATTTGGATAGGCATCATGTGCAAATTGCCCTCCTTCAAGAAATACAACTGACGAAGCAGACGGAGGGGGTATGGGGGAGAGATGGTCAAGCACACGGGTGGGCTTCTCCTACTCCTCCTACTCTAGGGGGGTACTTATATTATTAAAAAAAGGGAATCCAATTCACGCTCAAGCATTCGTAAATCAATGAAGGTAGATTTGTGCAAGTGCAGGGCAGTCTGGATGGCACTTTAATCACGCTAATAGCCATATATGGGCCGAACATAGACCTCTCTGACTTCTACACACAAATATGGAACAAACTACACCAGTTTGAATTAAACAAAAATGGACCCCCTGCTATTAACATAAATTCCTAGGGCAGGGAAATAGCACCATTGAGAAAAGAACCCCCAGGCAATTATAGGTCTATGAGGACTTGCAGACCTAATGAGACAACAACATGATATAAGGGACTCACTGTACACAATAGTTCATTACAAATTCATTTATTTAATATAACATTCTTTAAAATTATTCTGATTCATTTAGCTTCAGTTTCCAAATACAAACACATGACACCATCTTGACATGAAATACAAAATATACAATACAATAGACAGTCATTAACGTGTGAAGAGAAATCAAGAAAATGATAACATTGATGTATTTTCAAAGAGCATTTAACATATAATAGATATACAAGAAAGTCAAGTGAATCTTCAGATATATTCTGAAAAACTGATTTACATCTAAGAAATGAGTATAATAATCAAGTGGCTACGTGATGGATCTTCAAAAGAAGACCTGGAGGTCCTTAAGAGCCCGGCTGGGAAACTCCCACTGTATGCTCCAGAGCTGCCACTGGGCTACCACTCATGAATATCCATCACGCATGAGGAAAGGGCATTGACGACATTAAGGGATAACAAACTACCAAGGACCTATATCCGGTGGAATAATTTGTGGAGCAAGCAGACCTCACAAGGGGTAGAAAAGAGCACCCCTATTGATCATTTCAGATTACACACTAAGAGCAGCTGTAAAAGATTTGTACCCACAGTTTCCAGCCAAACCCCCAAAGTTAAATTCACTACAGACACTACTCACATCCCAGAGGAAACTAATTACGGACCTATATGGTATATAACAACGTGAGCAACCGAGGGCAACCAAGTCGACTCCGGGGAAATGGAATGTGGTGTTAGATACCCCCTTGAGACTCGAGGACTGGAGATTTTTTTGAACCCTAACAAGCATGCTTATGGTGAACTGCAATTTGCGTATCATTCATTTAAAATACTTGCAGCAAATGTACTATACCTTCTTAGGTTGTTCAAATATGGGTTGCGGGAACATGCCAGGTGTGGAAGGTGCGGGGAAGAGGAGGCAGATTTTATACAGTTGGCATGAAACTGGGGGCCACTGTTGGGTACAGGTGACTAAGGTACTCACATAAATGGCAATGGAAGCAGTGGAATGCAGCCCACGAATATGACTACTGCGTTTTCTGAAACTCTTAACCCAAACAAATAGGAAGCTAGTGGTGGTGGCACTTCTGCTGGCAAAAAGAAGGGTAGTGATGCACTGGGGAAAGAAATCAGGCCAAACCTGGATAAATGGTTGAAAGACATGAGTTAATGCCAAGAGCAGCTTGAACTGTATGACGAGGAGCTCCCACGATCTTCAAGACCGGGGGCCATATGTATCAAAAAAGAGTTTTGCGATTCTCAAATTGCGATTTTTAGTGAATCGCAATTAGAGAATCACAAAATGCAATGTATGTAGGATTTGCTAAAAAGTTTGCGAATCCTACATATTCCTTATTTGCGAATCGCAAATTGAGATTCGCAAATAAGGAATACCTTCCCATTCATTCCAATTGGCTAGGAGGTCTATAGGAATGAATGGGAAGACATTATCAATTTGCGATTACCAGTTAGAGAATCGCAAATTGAGAATGCATTTTCAAGGTTGCAAGAGTGCCAAAAGGACACCCTGTTGCACCCCTGAAATATGCATGTGTGCACATTTTGCACACATACATGCCCTAAGGGCATGTATGTGCGACATATGGCACTTTTAAAAAATCAAAAAAGTGCTTTTTTAAAGAAAATCGCAAATTCCTTAAGGAATTCCTTAAGGAATTCCTTAAGGAAAAATAGCACATTTCTGTTGCTTCCAGAATTGCATTTAAGGAATCGCAATTTGCAATTCCTTAATTGCATTCGCTAAATAGAGAATCGCAAATTTTGCGATTCTCTATTTTGCGATGACCTTTTGGGACAAAAGGCTTTTTCCCATTCGCCAACTTGCAGATTCTGAGAATCTTCCCGTTTGCAAACGGGAAAAAGGCTTGATACATATGGCCCCAAGAGACATATGGAGTCCCTTAACAGGTTATTTACTAACCAGAGTCTGCAGTGCAGCAGACAGGAGACAAAGGATCGAGTATGACATAATAGACTGAAACAAAACAGTAACTTACTGCAATAACCCCGGGACCACAGAAAGTAGAATTAGGCATAAAATGTTAAAATAAGATACTGTACTGTACTGTACTTAGGTCTATGTTTTTTTGTTTTGTTGGAAAATCAAAAAAAAGAATGTTAAAAAAAAAATGAATGGGATGTGCAAAGTGACTTTTAAACAATTGATTACTTAGAGAAAGAGGTTGACAGTCAAGGAAAGGTAGGATGGAAGAGTCTTGCAGAACGGGGCCATTAAGAGCCTGTTGTCAACATAAATGATCAAATGAACACTGAATAAATCCACAACAGACAAAAAACCCAGTAGCTCCCATTTTCATCAACTCCAATGAATTCTTCATCTACAAGAGCATTTTCCTTAAAATGAAGATGAGGCAAAAGCCATGCCATTGGCTTGGAGTATTTATGATGTCTACAAAATATAATTAGACAACTAGAATGATCCAAAGTTCCAATGTATTTTTTTTAATCTGGTCAAAAAACAACCTGACATGGGGGGCATGGCCAACCGGGCAACATGGCGGACGCGAGCTACTGAGCCTCCGACCGTTACCTCCCGACAATCCTGGCAATAATCCTGTGAGGGGGCAGATCGCAGCGACTGGGCACGGGCCCGGCGTGGGGAAGCGGCGAGGAGTCCGCACAGCCCAGCGGGCAGCGATTGCACGGCGCCGGGATCCGGCGCGGCTCGAGAGGAGAGAATGCGCGCGGCGGCCTGTGAGGAGGGGCCGGCCGCTGGAGTCCGCGCTGGCACCGAGAGGCGGTTCGGAGACGGCGCTGCATGACGGAGTGCCCTGCAGGCTGCGGGCTGCCGGCGCCTGGGGACTGGCGCTACGAGGGGCCCAGAGGAGGTGGTGCGAGGCGGAGTACGACGCCCTGGACTGCCCACTGGAGGTCTGCTGCACCCTGTGGGGCGACTGGTGACGGAGCACCGTGGGGCTGCGGCCCGGGAGGACAACGAGATCCGGAACGTCAGGGGGAGCCTGAGGTCTCGAGCCGCCGCTGAGGTCTGGACAGCGAGGTGAGCTGGGGCCGGGGGCCTGTGCAGGTCCCTCTGATGAAGTAAGCCCGCTTTAACAGTGTGCGCGACATGCGGTGCGGAGGGCCCTGGCACCGGGGGGGTGATACATGGTCGCACCCGTGGCCAGACACGGGTGCAGGAACCTGGACTGGGGTGGCTCGGAGCCGGTGCACGTTGAGGGACGTAAGGCGGAGAGAGGTGCAGAAGCGCACCTGGAGAGCCCGGAGGACCCGGAGGCCGCGACGTGGGCGGCCCGCCGTTGACCCTGAGGCCTACCATAGGCGGGGGCGGGCGCCGCTCCATGGGAGGCGCCATTTTGTGTACGGTGGCGGAGGCGCATAGTGTGCCAGACACTGCAGGGATCGCCGGACGGCACGCAGCGGGGCAGTCTGGGGCCCCCTCATGATCTGTGAGCTGGGGAGCGGAGCGCAGAGACTGAGGGAGTGGGGCCCGGGCCGTGAAGCCGGCTGGCGGGGCTGGCACGCCCGGACTGACTACCACCCCAGTGGGCGCAGAGTCAAGGCGACGCAGATCGAGTGCGCCTGGGCACGCAGCGGTCCGCTGGCGGGCACCGGTCGGGTGCACCTGGTGGGGCCGGAGAGGGCCTGGATTAGACGTCAGCCGGTTGCCGCATCGGGGGACAAGTACAGTGGTGCGGCGCCCTGAGGGGTAAGAGGCGATCCGTTCAGTTCTATGCGCCCCACCCGGGCGGGGGAGCCTTCCTGGTGTGCTTCCTCTCTGGAGCCTGTTGTTTGCACGGGCTGTGGGGTGTCCTCGGTCCTCCTCCGGGTGTTTGCGGCCCAGCGGTTGGGCCCCGGGGACTGAGAAGAGTTCCGGCGGCCACACAGGACAGAGTGTTGGCGGGATTGGAGAGCCCACGCCCGGCTGTGCCTACGACACCCGGGGCCGAGCTGTGAATGCCGACTGCCCAGCAGTACGCGATGGGCCGGCTTCGTGACAAATCACAGCAGGGACAGCTGCGAGCCGGGAGTCTGGATCCCCCGCAGGGGCGGTCGGGAGGAGGCATGGAGCCGCAAGTGGCGGCCCTCTCCACTAAAATGGACACCATGCTTGCGGCAGTGGAGAAACTTAGCACTACCCTGGACCAAACACGGGAGTCCCTCGAAACGAGGATTGACAAGGTCGCATCGGACTTCACCCTCCTTCACGCTGACCATCGCAAACTGGCCGAGAGGGTAGCGACACATGACCACACGCTTCAGGAGCTCCAACCTGTTGTCCAGAGTCATAGCTCAGCATTGCAGGATGTGCTGGACCGGGTCCATGCGCTTGAAGATCGGGTGGACGACGCGGAGGGACGCTCCCGGCGCAATAATATCAGCACGGTGGGCCTTCCGGAAGGAGTGGAGGGTAGGCACCCGGAGTGATACGTGGAAAACTGGCTGCGGGATCTTCTGCCTCCAGGGGTACTGTCTCAGCACTTCGTTGTGGAAAGGGCACACAGGGTGCCGGCACAGCGGCACAAGCCGGGGGCCCGGCCCCGACCGTTTCTCTTCAAGCTCCTTAACTACCGGGACAGGGATGCAGTTCTGAGTGAAACCAGGAAGTCTGGCGACCTGACCGTGGGCAATAGCCGAGTCATGTTATTTCCGGACTACACCGCAGCCGTGCAGCGGCGCAGAAGCAACTACATGGCGGTGAAGCGCCAGCAACGGGAGCTGGCGCTCCCTTACTCCCTACTGTTCCCGGCCCGCCTCCGAGTGGTGGCAAAAGAGGGGACCCGCTTCTTCGACTCCCCGGCGGACGTGTGGGACTGGCTGGAGGAGTCGGGGCAGTGGACGGGGGCGCGGCCCGATGGTCCGGATGTCGATGGCCGCCCAGGGAGACGATCTAGAAGGCGTGGGCGCAGAGGGGCACGGCAGCTGGCACGTCCGGGACAGGTGGCGCCTAGCCCGGAGAGAATGCGAATGGAGTGGCAGGAGGCACTTGAGGCAGTGGCGACGCTGGGTGCATCACCTGCCAGTGGGCGAATGGAGAATGGTGTGCACAGTGCCCCGGGCACGAGCGGGGCGTCGTCCTCGTCCACGGTGGTCTCGGAAGACTTGCTTTTGCCAGTGGTGACCCACACAGACTGCAGACTTGATTGTGTGATCAGATGTTGCAATGTTACAGTCGGGGCAGGGACTACGCATGCTAGACAGGGCCACGTGCCTGCAGTGGCACCGTGCTGGGTGGTTCTGGGGCTCTGGGACCTGCTGGGGGGGAGTGGGACTAGCACTGGGAGCAATTGGCCTCGCGGGGGCGGGTGGCACATGGCGCGCCCCACTAGATGTCACAGCTGCGGGCTCCCTCCGCCGCCACTTATGCTGGGCCTACACGGCAGTTCAGTCCTTGACACGATGCTGCTCCTCCTTCTTTCAGCGGAGATAGGGGAGGGGAACTAGTACCAACACATAGCTACACTCGCACGAACCCCATCAGGCACCACACTGCACTAGCCTAATCTTACTTAGCATTTCAGAGGTTTGGACGGATGCCCCGTTGGGAATACGCCCTATTTGTTAAATTGTTCATGGTAGTTACACTGTTTGCATGGCAGCGCATTAACATGCTCCCTCCGGACTGTGGCCCACTCCCCCCACCCCCCTGGTGCGGACGCTTTGCCCCCAGCCCGGCTTGCTCGACTAGCTTCGCGATGGCACACACTAACATTGTGACCTGGAACATACGGGGCATGCACACGCAGTCCAAGCGTTAGTCCTTCTTTTCCTATCTGCAGCAACATTCCGTTGGGATTGCCCTCCTACAGGAGACGCATATGACCCAGACGGAGCTGGGCAGGCTCTCCAGGCGCTGGAGAGGGCAGACCTATGGCCCCGTTTACTCGGCGCTTGTGCGGGGCACGCTGATCTGGGTGCGAGCAGGCGTCCCCTTCGATTGCAAAGAGGTGGTGGTGGATCGGGAAGGCAGGTACACGTTAGTGCGGGGGAAGCTGAATGGTCAAGAGATGTTGCTGGGCTCGTTATATGCACCTAACATGGATCAGGCCTCCTTTTTAGTGCGACTGACGCAGCTTCTACACCCTTATGCTGGGCTCCCCTGGTTGTTGGGAGGAGACTTCAACATGGTGTTGGATGTCCAGTTGGACAGATCCTTCCCTCCCCTCCGTGCCACGGTAGCGGAGTCAGGCGCCCGGGCGCTGGGAGACTGGCTCAGGCACTGGTCGCTGCAGGACTTGTGGCGCATACTACACCCGAAGGATAGGATATATTCTTACTATTCAGCAGTTCACGACCTGCAAGTGCGGTTGGATAGGATAGTAGGCTCCCGGTCCTTGCTCCCACTTATCGAGCAGTCGGAGTACCTGGGGCGGACGCACTCCGACCATAACCCCTTGTGGTTTCGGATTGGCTGGGTGGCGGATCGCCCGCCGGTGCCCACCTGGCGACTTCAGCCGAGCGCGCTGGAGGACTCGGAGTTCCGCTCCTCCCTTGGCACAGCTATGCTAGCATATTTTGATGCAAATGAGGGGACGGCAAGCAGTGCCTTGGTGGAATGGGATGCCCACAAGGTGGCCGTTCGGGGGCACTGCCTGGGGGCCCAGTGGAACATACGTAAGGCCCTTTCCGACTCTCTGGCGCGCCTCGAGGACGAACTCTTGAAGTATGAGAGGGAGGGAGAAGGAGGGGGTAGACACTCCCGTAGCCTGGAAGATCTCCGTGGGAAGCATGCGGAGCTCCTGGAGCGGCTCCGCTGTCACAACTATGCGGCGCACACAGCCAGAGCACATGCTAGGGCAGACAGGGCGGGCCGACTGCTGGCCTGGTTAATCCGCCAGGAGGATCGTCGGGACCCGATCGGGGCAATCCGCCGGGAAGACGGAGAGGTGGTATATACGCAGCGCGAAATACATCGGGCCTTCACGGACCACTACAGGCGACTGTACACGGCTAAGGGGACGGGTCCCCGGCACCTCCTTGGGGAGTTCCTGGCTTCCATTCGCTTGCCCGTGGCCTCCAGGGAACATAACGAAGCGCTCTGTGGGCCCCTCTCCCTGGAGGAAATTGGGGAGGCGATACAATCAATGGCGTCGGGAAAAACGCCGGGGCCGGACGGATTGCCTGCGGAGTATTATAAGGCATACCGTGAGTCCCTAGTGCCGCTGCTGCGAGCACTCTACAACAAAGCGCTAGAGGGTGGGTCGCTTCCCCCCTCCATGCGGGAGGCGTTCCTGGTTTCCCTGCCTAAGCCGGATCGTGACCGCGCGTCCCTGGGCTCATACCGACCCCTGGCGATGCTCAACGTGGATTACAAAATCCTAGCGAAAACACTGGCGGACCGGTTGGCACCAGTGGTCCCTCATTTGGTACACTCAGACCAAAACGGGTTTGTCCCTGCGCGGTCCACGTCGTTGAACCTTAGGAGATACTTCAGGGTGGCCGGCGAGGCCGTGCACAGGTGGCCCAGAGCGGGGTGCCTTCTCCTTGATTTGGAGAAGGCGTCTGATAGCCTAGAATGGGGCTACCTGCCCACGCTACTGTTACAGTACGGGTTGGACGGGGAGTTCCTCAGGATGGTCGACCTACTCTACAGGAACCCCACGGTCCGTGTCAGGCTGGGCCCCTATGTCTCGGAGGCGGTACCGGTGGGCCGGGGCACCCGGCAGGGATGCCCTCTGTCCCCATTGCTGTTCGCCCTGGCGATGGAGCCCCTGGCGGCGGCCGTGCGGACGACCCTGGGAGATGGTATACCGCTGGGGGATGCTGTTCACCAGGTGTCGCTCTATGCCGACGACCTGTTAGTATACGTCAAGGATGTGGGATGCATGCCGGAGCAGCTGGCCCAGTTGTTGCAGTCCTTCGCCACTATTTCAGGGCTCCGTGTAAACGCAGGTAAATCTTGTCTGTACGCTTTTAGCGCAGGGACTGAGGACCCGGGTTATCACCTGAATGGCACTCCGTTCAATGGAGGGAGGGCACCTTTCGATACCTGGGGCTGCAAATATACCGCTGCCCGACTGACTTATTTGATGGCAACCTGGGAAGGGCGGTCACGGCGCTCAGGTCGCAGGTGCACTTTTGGAGCACACTCCCACTGACGACCACGGGCAGGGTGGCACTCGCCAAAATGGTCATGCTCCCCCGCCTCCTGTACTACTTTGTTAATCTACCGATGTATATCCCCCCCGCCTTTTTTGGTAGGCTCAATAGGATGCTGCGGGAGTTTGTTTGGGGAGCTGCCAGACACAGGCTGGCGCTCGCAAAACTATTCCTGCCAACAGACAGGGGTGGTCTGGCGGCTCCTTGTTTTGAACACTACTACCTGGCCGCTCAGCTGCAATGGGTCGCCCGCTGGTTGGCTGATAGAGGCACGGACGACACAGCCGCGGCAGAGGCACCCTATTCGCTGGAACGTGTGACCGGACTCTTTCACCCGCTAGCTACGGTCGCGGGACCGCTGCCGCTCCTCCTAGCTGTGGCACATAGGTGCTTCCGGAGGGCTCTGTACCTCACTCGCGCGGTTGTTCCATACGCGCCGGCAATACCCCTGGAGGGCTTCCCCGGAGGCGGCGGGGTGCTTGCGGCCCCTGTACTGACGGGCTGGTGGGAAGCAGATGTGCACACGCTGGGGGACCTATACAGAGACGGTGAGCTTATACCGTATGAGACCTTAGTGTCGGAGGACGGGCTCCCACCCGGCGGGTTCCTTACGCACCGCTCCCTACTGGCGAGATTGACCGCCAAATGGGGGAACATGACTACGGAGCCTCACCAGCACCTGACCATGCAATACCTGCACGTCATGGGGAGGGGCGGGCATCTGGTCCGCTGGTTCGCGGCTTCGTTGCGGGAGCACACGGCGGTTAGTCTGAGCCCGCTCCGCGCCAAATGGGAGCGTGACCTGGGGAGGCCATTCGCAGACAAGGAGTGGGAGAGGGTCCTTAAAGGCCCAGTGCGTGTCCCCAGAAATATGCGGTTTCACCAAATCCAGCTGTTCATAGTACACAGGGCCTACCTTACACCTGAGTTGATTAACAGGTACTTTCATCGCAATGATGCGCTCTGCCCTAGGTGCAGCGAACTGGGGGAGGGATTTTTGCACATGCTGTGGAGCTGCCCTGGGTTGAGCGCCTATTGGAGAGAGGTCAATGTGCTGCTGCAGGGGAGTGTGGGTCGCGACATCCCATTAGACTGGCCCGAACACATTTTACACCACTTTAAAAGATCGCCCAAAGACAAGGTAGCGTCCCGATTCCTGGACCTGGGGCTCGTAGTAGCAAAACGCCTCATCACCAGGAGATGGAAGGCACATGACTCACCACACACACGAGCATGGAGCTCCTCATTCCAGGCATGGACTAGAGCGGAGGGGACGGCCATCCGCAGGGAGGAAACCCTGGGGCTGCAGAAGGAACCTATAGCGGATCGCTGGGAGCAGTTGCTTGCTGAGCTCCGGCGCTTGGAGGGAGAGGGTCACATGGGCCACGTGGGGATGGTTGGAAACGCCTGCGCGAGCGGCGGCGCACTACCAACTGCCCCGTAGACGGGATAGTATAGCCCCTGCTGCCTCTGACCTGTAGATAGGGGCGTCTGCGAACACATGGCGACGGCTGCAATCATGGGGGTTGGGGGGGGCGGGCCCGGGGGTGAATGGGGGGGGGCTGAGGGTAGGACAGGGGGGGAGCACTCTGTGTACAACTGTTCACGCTGCCATTGTTCTGAGTTTTGTTTCGACTTGTTAGTGACTCACCTGTTCTCAACGCCTCAGTTGAGTGGGCGATATGAGTTTGCATGTACGGCTAAGTGGCTGATATATGGTGGCTGCTGCCCCTCTTTAAGAGACAACACCAGAACTGATGAGGTAAATGCAGCCGGCTCCTGGGCGGGTGGCGGTTGGCACATTACTTGACTGCAGGTGATATTCAACTGGCTAGGCCGGGCACGGATCAGCAACCTGCATATGTTCATGCACCTCTGTGTGTAATGTATCCTGCCGAACCATGTATTTTTCTTTATTACACCCAAAAAGCAATAAGAACAGATTTGCAAAAAAAAAAAAAAAACCTGACACACCCTCCCACTGATGCATACACGGGGGTAAGTAGAAAAAAAGAAAGCAAGAAATCACTTAAGGGAGGTCAGGAAGAAGGGTGGAGTAGAAGTAGGTCTGGTTCCACCACAGGCTTCTATACTGCCAATATATATTCGACCGTAGAACTGGGGTTTTGTGCCACTGCAGCCACAAGCATAAAAGTGGTGACAGAGTTGCCCTTTTAGCTAAGTGGTTGCCCTCGTATCTTCTCAGGTCCTCCAATCACATAATGCCCACAAACACATTTTTTGATAGTGGACTGGACATAGTTAAGGGAATAAAAGGAAGTAGGGAAACGATGTTAACAAATTTAGAGATATCCTTGTGGACCCATACAGCAGACCGTAAAGGAGTTATATTGGGAACTCAGATTGGTTGACCTGGAGTCCAAGCTGATGAGAATGGACTTCCTGCACTCAGCAGACACGGTCGTGTCAGCAATCTCTAACAGATACCCTGCTATCTGGGTCACACTGTCAACTACATTAGGAGATAAGTCACAACTCCCTCAAACATATAACAGGGTGTAAGTGGTTGGGGTGTAGTGATATCAAAGACATGGTCTTAAAAGTGTTTGAGTGTGTTGTCAAGAACCTGATACACATCTGTGCCTGAGTGAAGGAGAACATACTCTATGTTAGGGTCTACCACTGGGAAAATACAGGTTTTGTCTATAAGCTTAGGTATGTACATTTCTCTTTAAGAGTAGACCTTGAAGGTTTGTCTAAGGGTCTACAAAGCCTGTGGCTGGCAAACTGGGCAACATAATCTATGAGGAACCATTCTCGAGAATGACAATTCTCTAATTAACATGCAAAGAAAATGATGATTTCATTAAAGGATACGGAGGCTATCATTATGCAATAACCTTTTATTGCTGCCCCAACATATAACCCTTTAAAGAACAGTGTATTCATCATAAAAAAAGTATTCTATTCTGGAACCAATGCACAACATATATGACCATAGCAACAATCATTTTTTAGGTCTCGCCTTACCCAGCGCTTGTGCTGGTCTGGCGAAACTTTAAGTGAGGGCTTCCAAAAATGCTACCACCGGCCACAGCTTGCAGTGCATGTGCGCGGGCGCGCGTTTGCGCAAAGGCGCCATATGACGTGATTACTGCTGCGCTCGCACGACTCGCGCACATGCACTGCAAGCTGTGGCCGGCGGTAGCATTTTCTCCCCGCAATTCCGTTTTGCTTTTATAATTTAGAACACCTAGGCCGCTATAGTGCTTGTCTGTTGTGAAGAGTTAATGATCATTTATTTCTTAAGATACATTTTTGGCCAAAGATGAAACCATTGTATTGCATCGCTTCGATATATACTCATTTTACTTGTGTTGTTTAACACTTTGATTTTCTCCTTTTCAGCCCATGGTTCTTTGCCCTAGATTAGACCATCCTTCTATAAAAGCGTACTATCTATCTGCCTTCCACGGTTTAAATGTGGGATAATTCTAGCTGTATGGTAACGCAGAAGAGTTTGACAACATGTCACGTCAGAACTATCCTTGCTTCTTTTGGCTTTGCGCTGTTGGTAGTTTCGTTGTGATGTGAGAGAGGTCTCCTCTTAAACTTTATAAAAATACTTATTTTTTACATGTGTTTATAAGATAAGTTGAGGATTTTATTCTTTCCAATCGAATTCTATTTGGAGCAACAGATCTGATATTTGCTCCATGTTGGTTTTTCCCTTCAAAGGGAGTTTTTGTGACCTCTACATTGAGTACACTTAAACTGTGCACCACTGTATAGAATAGTAAGACTTTCAAGTTGAGAAGAATATGTGTATGATTGTTGGAAGAGCATTTTATTTGTTCTGAAAGCCACTTGTAGATGTTAGGAATGTAAGATAGGAAGGAGATTTTGGTGGTGGCCTGTGTCAACTATGGGCACCATGTAGTATTGTTCGCTTAGAATCTTTAGTGTTTGTGTGTAACCATATTTACCACTGTAAGTTACCATAAAATATTTATGGTGTTGGACAATGCTTAAATACGTGAATTTGCTTGCATTGCAATTCAGGATACCAGTGCTAGCATTATGCTTTTTTTGCGGTGACAATTGTCACCAATCTAGAATTGCCTAGGCTTTGTGTGCCTCTCTGGCCATGAATTTGTCTCTGAATACTATTCATTGACATAATACCACGTCAAGCGCTGTGTTTGATATTCCCCGTCATTGTTTCCTAAATGCTTACTCGACTAAAGTAGTCTCTGTTTGTACGTTATGCACTATAGTAATTGTTTCTCCAGGTGTTCTTTGGTGTATAATTCATAAATCGCAACTGTTGACTAGCGGCTGTAAGCAACATCCGAACCTTTGTGAGGACCGAGAGGGTGTGTGTGTGTGTGGGGGGGGGGGGGGGGGGGTACATTTGTTTTTCAACTCTTGATACTAGAAGGCTGATTAAGTAATTCCCATTTCATATTTCTACAAAAGACTGCTAATACCCACTGTCTCCTTTCTGCCAGACAATTGTCAAAAATACGAGAGATCAACAACCTGTGTCACATACCACTTGGACAGATATGGTTTCAGGAGTTTTAATTTCTGTGCTGTTCCATGATCATCTAATAAAGATTTTGCTCTGAGAGATTACGTATCAGCCAAACACCTTTTCACTTTGCTGTCATCTTTTATAAGCAAGCGCACAGAGGATCGATCCAGAGTGTCAGTCGTATTCAGTTGATGTCTATCACCCTTTTCCTGTTAACTTCACAATACTTTCTTTAAAATTCATTGTTTCCGTATCAGTCAGTGTCTCATGCAAATTTAAACTGCTCAAGAAACCATTAGTACTTTCGTTCATCTTAAAGACTTGACCTCTCTTCAGGGGTCATTTTACACAAAACATTGTTAGGTTTCTTAGTTTGTAATTAGTGGCTGCTTCAGTAGTCTTTAATACTCATGTATATTTGCAAATCCACATACATTTTCCCTTACTCTTAATGCTTCACGCCTGGCACAATGTACTTATGTTATGAGGGAGTTTGTGTTGGTAATATATATTTATTGTGCAGTGCATATTAAAACTTTTTAATTTTCAGTGCTTCTTACATTTTCTTTTTGTTTGTAAGTTTTTACTTCCAATTTGGCAGTGTAGATATCTCCATGACCTATTCTTACCTGCGCTTTATAGTGTATGTGGTCGCCTTTGGTTCCACCCAGAGGAGGATTTCTCTCTTATCTCATGCTGTTGGCTCTTTCATGTATCATTCCACCTCATATGAAGTGTTTGCATTGCCATGTTTGCGGGACCAGTTTGTACCTCAAAAGTACCCTTAATCATCATCACATTAAAATCTATATCCTATAAATGCATTGAATAATATTTTGTTTCACTGAAACTGGCTTTTTACCCAGAAACAATTTATTGAATCACGTACATGTACACATAGGTTTACACACTCACGTACACACACAAGCATATTTGGACATACAATTTAACTGCTTAAACCTAAACTAGGATTGGCAAAGCCCACAGGGCTAACTTTAATGTGCATACGCTTGGCGACATATGTATGCACAATTGCAGTTTACATTCATTAAGACATTAAAGCTAAACCTGTTGGCTTTGCCTGTGCTTGTTTGATGTTGGTTGTTGGTACCTTAAAGCATAGTATTAGGAGGATAATTGCTGTGTAGGCAACTTTTGAAATTACATTTATTTTGAAAAATTGATGCTTGTATTATCTGTACCTTTTAAGCATCCAAGCATTTTATGACATCAATACTTGATGAAACCGTTGGCAACACATTCGTTTTTGGATGATATCTTTGAGCTACTTAATGTAACATTTCCTTGATATTTTTTACCAATATGTGCAATTAGTCATACAATTGGGTCTCGGCGCCAAACATGGTCATTTATGGATGTGATGATAAATATATAGATGCTTAGGTGTGTGGTCATCAAAACTTTTCCTGGACACTCTTGGACGTAGTGCTCGATTATTCCCTTGGTGTTATTGTTACTATGTATAAGTATTGTAGCAATGATATTAGTTGGATACATAAAGATACAGTTACTATCGGAATGGTCATTTTTCTTAATGCATATATACATTTATGTGCTTTCTTCCGGGTTGGGATGTCTGTGAGTGTTATCCTGTAAATTAAATTGACTACACGGGCCCTGACTTTTGGTCTCAACGGTGGTGGCTTACTAAATTAGCTTATTTAGATGCAGCTATAAAATAGCAGAGCCTCTAAGATTGACATCTGTGGAGAATATTTTCTGTGTAAATAAACCAATGTAAAGGCGGCACTCAAAGAGCATGAAAGCTGTTTGAAGCATCCAGTCATTGGGATAGACATTCCCGTTGTGTAGATCAATAAAGTTATGGGTAATGTGAGATGGAATGTAGTCCTAGGCGAAATGTACATTTGTCTTAGTTATCTGTCTCGCACCCCTCATTACCTTGTCCATTACATTTGTGTGGGGCCGAACAGTGTGTTTCAGTCACTCGAAGGAATTTTACAGATGTGCGGTGATGTCCATTGTACTCGTGGAGTCTCCCACCCGAAAGGGTCGAAATCAGTTCTAAAATGAAGATTCTGCTTCAGCGTAAAGAATATCAGAGCGGTTGTAAAGCATTTTAAACCCTCAGAATGGAGACTACAGCTGAGGTGATCATTGTCGTAGCACACAGATGGTAGACAAGCACTGGCATAGCCAATAGGTCTCGCCTTTGGGACCTTATAAGTTTTTAGCCATGCAACAGTTGATGTTGTTGCACCAAGAATATTGTGCTGCATAACTAAATACTTATAATGTCCCAAAAGCGAGACCTATTGGCTATGCCAATGCTTGTTGCCGAGGGCACTTGCTTTTGTAACTGGTTTGTCTGGGCCATATGTCGCTTCGTGGACT
Source organism: Triturus cristatus (assembly GCF_964204655.1). Taxonomy (NCBI): domain Eukaryota; kingdom Metazoa; phylum Chordata; class Amphibia; order Caudata; family Salamandridae; genus Triturus; species Triturus cristatus. The sequence goes on from NC_140582.1 coordinate 630,325,526, forward strand.
TGGAGTCACGGCGGTCCTGAGAGTATCGTTGGGGATCTGAAGCGGAAGCCCGGCAGAGAAGACGGAGGAGCAGCCTCGCTGCTTGAGGAGCGACCCACCGTGCCTTCGAAGCTCTCATGCTTTTCCCCTGGTCCTGGTCGGATATGATTCTCTGCCTTCAAGGGTAAGCTTTGGCCGTCACTGCGTGCTTTTTACGTGCACCTGCGGCTGGTAAACCTTTGCTTTCAGTGTCCGCATGCTTCACGTGTGATCTTCCGCAGCCGGCACCCATCCCTCATGCTTACTCTGCTTCCATGCCCCTGATTTACCTGTAATATTGCCCTAGGTATGTCCCTACATGTGCATTGCTTCTCTTGACTCCGTGCTTCACTTGTAACTCTTCCACATGTGTAACACTGCTCCACAAGTACCCAGCTTCCCGTGCCTGATGCTTTACGTGCGCTTTTGCCTCAAGTGTAGCCATCCTCCACATGTGCCAATAGCTCTGGCTAAACACTTATAAGGTCCCAAAGGCGAGACCTATTGGCTATCCCAATGCTTGTCTCTTTTAGTCCTTGACTTGAAGGAAGTACTTGAACATGAAGGAATACAGAAAAACAACATCAGGGTCCCAACAGAAACAATCCCAACATCTAATTAAGAATTATTTTCTATAAAAAAGGGAAATGTTAGGGAAACTATATCCAAAATAGAATATGTTGCAAAATACACATACCCTCCAACTTAATACTATACAACTTTGTATAAGTTATTTTTAACTCTGCAAAAAACTTGTAACTGCCATTATCCTTCACCCAACCCTTGAGGCTCAATCAGAGGAGAGTGATAATGAAAGCCTCCGTAGTCTTTAAGGAAATCAAGATTCTCTTTGCATGTTAATTGGAGAATCGTAATTTCACCACCAGACCGAAGGCTATCATTATGCATGTTTAAAGTTGTCGACTACTAAATTGTTCACATGTTTAACCGGTCTCAAATAAAAAATTGCAAAGGTAATGGCATTTGACCAGCCTGCCACCTTGAGGATCTCAGAAAGTGTGCCACCCGCCCAGAATACCTTACTGGCCATTGTACCCCTAGCTGAAGGGGCAACAAAGATAGATAAATTAATACCTGCCTCACTCATAATTGCCCTGACCCACCTAGCTACAGCAGTGGTAGATACTGCCTTGTGAGCTTTCACATACAAATTCAATAGTTGATTCGCACCATCATGTCTAAATTCAAGCATCCTATTCTCATAAACCCTCATGCAATCAACCTCACAAAGTTTGGGGCAATCCTGGAAACTGGGATAGAAATTATGTCCAGACATCTTCTTTGTCCTCTTCCAGATATCAAAATGGACACCATCTGCTAAATAAACCCTGTTACAAGTCTGCAAAACTTTAACACCCGAAACCCTTCTGAATGAGGCAAAACTAAGAAGAGTAGCCAATTTCTGGGAAATCTGCGTAAAGGAAAATACCAGTTACCTGGGTCTATCAGCAAACCCTATGAACTGGAATAAAGAAGGGATCTTCCGCATCTGGGCCTATCAGCAAACATTGATGAACTGGAATAAGGAAGGGCTCTTGCACTGCAAGTTCCATAACCCCAGGGAACCAAACCTGAGAGGTCAAAAAGGGGGTGACTAGTACTAGATTGCACTTCTCCTTCTGCACCATCCAGAGAACCCTCTGGATCATGGCGAAAGTTGGTAAGGCGTGAGCTCCCCCTGAGCCCCAATCCTGAACAAATGCAACTTCTGCTCGAGCCTGGTCCCCAACCAAAGAACCTTAGCACCTAACGAGTGAGACTGCTGGCAAATAGATCTAAATTTAACGGGCCGCAAACCGCCTCAATCCTCCTGAAACTCAACGAGTTCAACATCAAATCGCCGTAATCCCTGAGATGGTGACAATTCCAATCTGCCATCAGATTCTGAATATGACCCACTGTCAGAATAATTTTATGTTTCCCAGAAAAATACCATATGTCTTTTGCTAAATCTGCCAGTTGCCTTGACTTTGAAGCCCCAGGCGACTGATTTAAGAAACTGCTGAGAAATTGTTCATACTAATCAGGACGGCACTGTTTGCAAGAAAGTGTCAGAAACTTTTTAGACCATTCAGCCCAGGCATTAACTCTAGACAATTTATGTGAAGAGAGCTCTCTTGACCTGACCATTGTCCCCCTGCCTCTAAGTCATTCAAGTAAGCTCGCTAGCCTAGAGTGCTGGCATCTGTTTCTAAGGTAAACTCTGGCACATTCCCCAAAACTGCCTTGCCGTTCCAAGACTGCAGACTGTTCAGCCACCACTCAAAGTCCGAATGATAAATGTATTGAGTCCACATACTGAAGACCTCTGCATAACCCAACCATCTTTAACCTCTGGAGGGCCATGTAATGTAGGGGACCTGGTGAAATAGCCTGTATTGAAGAGGATAATAGACCAATGGTCCTAGCTAAGTCTCTCAGAGTCACAACCTCCTTCCCTAAGATATAAGTCACCGCTTTCCGTATTTTCTTTATCTTCTTCTGAGGTAAAAGGAGCTGGGCTTGTAGGGTATCTACCTGAAAACCTAGAAGCTCCAAGGACTAACTGGGTATCAAGAACGATTTCTCCACATTTACTATGAAACTAGACTCTCCAAGAGAACCTTTTGTCACACCTAGCTGAACAAACAGCACTGATTTGTCCTGGCTCATCAACAAGATGTCATCCAGATATATTATCAGTCAAATTCGTCTCTCCGTCAAGAAGTGTGGCAAGTTGACCTGATATATGCTGTCCACTAGTTATAGTGGGCACCTTGTATCAGTCCAAACAACCCCTTATGGTGAATAGGTTAAAGACAACCTTTATTGAAAGCTATCCTAGTGGTAGCTATGGAGAGCAGCCTTCAGGCTAAGTCTTGAAGGAATGTAAATCAGCTTGTTTTACCACTCTATAATCTCTTGAATGACCAAATGAAAGGACAACAACACCAGGTATATATTTAAAATATATGTATTTAAGATAAAACACACCCCTTTAGTCTCTTTATGAGACTGGAGTTCGAAGTACTTAATTTACAAGTTAGCAATCAACAGTAATAGCACAAATACACGTTTGGACCCGAGGGGCGTACCAAACCATATACCAATAAAGGTATAAGAACCACAACTGAACTAGACACAAGGCCTCAAGCCTGTAGAATCGCTGGGACCCCAAGGAACCACCCAAGGTAGTGATGCAGGGGACACACGGGGGCCGTGTGCAGTGTGTAAACACAACCGCGGGCTCCCGTTAGCTTCTATGGGCAATGTCGCGGATGGAAATTTAAAGATTAGGGACACTTAGAATCGAGTTAGGACCAAACCCTTTTGGACTTAGGAAGTTATAGGGCTAGCACCCACGGGAGCACCCGAGTACTCGTGTTACCTCACCCAGGGAAGCCGGGTGCATAGGTGTCTTTTGGTGTCGGGTTGCGTCGTCGATTTCAATGGAAGCTGGCGAAGAAGTGCTGCTGCTGTGAAGAGGAGAAGTGTCCGAAGCGATTCAAGCCTTGATCGAGGATGGAAGGAGCCTGAAAGCAGAGGGGACAGAGTCTGGGTCACTTACCAGTGACCAAGGGCAGGATGGACCAATGCCCACAGATGTCGGGTGCTTCAGGTAAGTTGATGGGTGTCTTGACTCTTCAGCCACGAGGTCCAGGAGGCGCCGATGACAACCAGGAGCTGGATTCGAGCTGTCCCATGAAGTCTGTCGAGTGCTGCGGTGTCTGCAACCAGATTGGACCCAACAAGCCTTGGCAACGGTAAGTCACTGAAAATCAGAGAAAGGACTGCGGCGCAGAACAGCAAGGTCTGGGGACTCACCCAGCAAGGGTAAGTCAGGGCACATCTGGAGCAACCAGGAAAGCCCAATCAGAAGAGGAGTTGCCTTCGTGGGGACCAACTAGCCAACGGGCTAGCGATCGCGAAGGAGCCTCAAGCGGTCACACTGGAAACTGGCCCACGGGTCACTCGTGGAGTGGAGGCCAGCAATCTTCGGTGCAGGAGATGCTCAAGGCTGGAGCTACTGGGAGCCCAAAGCACAACTCCGAGGGACACCAGGAAGATGATGTTGCTGCAAAAGTTCATGGTGTCCAGGGGTCACGGTTCCACGTCACCCATGATAGCCACGGGCCTCAGCTTTGCTGTGGACTCAGGGTAGCCTCAGGGAAGTCTGGAAATCCACCTCTGGTGATGCAAAGACTTCGGCGTCCGGCGGGAGCTTCAGCGATGCAGACCGGTCAGTTGCTTCTTTGGTGCCTGCCAAGCAGGGGAGTCACTCCTTGACCCCGAGGGAGATTTCTTTAGTCTTCTAAGCAAAGTAGAACGTCGAAGGTCCAGGATATATATTGCAGAGTTTCGTCCAGGGTAATCTAAAGTTGCAAGGAATGGGTTCCCATACTTATACTAAGTTTGGGGGTTGGACATACTCTAGGGACCCACCTATGGGAGGGTTTGGAAAGAGGGGTGGTTACACCCATTTCCTTTGTCCAGTTTCATGCCAGAGCTGGGGCAGGTAGTCCCTGGAACCGGTTTGAACTGGACTATGCACAGGGACACCAAAGTGCAGGACTTCAAAGCACCAGACAGTGCTCCCGCCCAGCCCCAATACACATCTGCTTGTCTGGGGAGGTGGTTACACCTCCTTGGGACAGGAAACCTATTGTCCAGGCTTCCCCTGCCGGAGTTTCGGTCAGCAGCAGGAGGCCAGACCCATGTCTGTGGCAGAGGCATCCATTTTGTGATGCCAGGGCTGTAGAAAGTCCTACCGGGTTAGACAAGTGTGAACATGTCTCTCCCTCTAGAAGGGTGGAATGCTACCCCCGCAACCAGAACCGGCGGGGGGGATAGTATTCCAAAGTGTTTGACACCAAACACGACATGTTTCCGTGCAGCCATCCCAAAGTTAGCATTTACCACGAGGTTATAATGCACTTAAGAGTATATGGTCAGGCTGCACCACAAACAGCATCAGAGGAGGTACTCTGAACGCTGCAGAGGGGCTCTGCTCATGCAGGGGCACCCTCTCACATAAAAACCAAGCACTCTGCTTTCAGGATTGTTGAGGCCTGCCATAGGAGTGACTTATAGGTTTTCTATGTGTGTGCAATGGTAGTGATATAGGTAGCCTATACCACTGTAAGGGGTGCAAGCACCACCTTACCCAGGCTGCAGCAGCAGACCTGTGGTGTCATTTTGGAGTGCTTCCCAGGGGTGGCATAATACATGCTTCAGCCCCTGGTAGGCCTCTGAGGTACCTATGCCCTAGGTACATACTATACCATATACTAGGGGCTTATAAGGCACTCCAGAATCCAATTAGATATGTACCTAATGTACATGGAAACCATTTTACAGAGAACGCAGATAGACTGGGGCCCTGAATAGCAGGGTCCCAGTCCAACTAAGTCATAAACCAGCAAAAGACCAGGAAAAAAGTGGGGGCAACCATATAGTCAGATTCCACCTTCCTACAAGAAGGCTTACACTGGTCTGAGAATCTTGGTAAAGCACCACGGTGCGGATGAAAGCCCAAAGGGAAGACAACAAAACTGATATGTTACTCCCCTTCATCTAAAACGGAGATACTTCTGGGAAATTTCTGCCATGGGAATCGTGAAATAGGCATCCTTCAGATTTAGTTTTGTCAATCAGTCTCCCTCCTAAAGGATATCGGGAAGAAGATGGATTCCCTCCATGTTGAAATGGCGATATAGCAAAAATATGTTGAGGTCTCTCAAATTTATAACTGGATGCCATCCTTTGTCCTTTTTACTTTATTAGAAAAAGTTACTCATAAAACCATCTTGAGCGTTCACCACCTCTATTATTGTTCCTTTTTGTAACATTCAGGTAACCTCCACATTCACTAAAACCATTCTCCCTTAGTAGAAAACCAACCCTCTGGGTTGAGAAGGCTGAATTGGGTTCTCCCAAAAATCTATGTTGAAACCTGAGACAGCTCCTAGAACCAAGGTGTCACTTGTCTTCTCCTCCCATCTGTGAGTAAAAGGTCTCATACTCCCAGCTACTTTTATTAGGGAAGAAACAGCATATTTTGTTCCACCTACCTTCAGAGGCTGTCGATAGGGGGAAATAGGTTTTTCCCCTCTTGGAAACGATCTACCCCTCTGTGGGTAGAATCTTGGTATGGTTTGGTAACCTTGACCATAGCCCCTGGTCCCTTGACCGTACTGTCTTTGTGCATAGAACTTGGACCCTCTGATACCTCGTCTGACAGCCAGTCCCCTCCTGTTCGCCCTTCCAAAAGCATATGACCTAAACACACACAGCAGGTTGTACAGTGCTTTACTCAGAGCAGTGAAGGTAGAGACATATTTGATGAGTAATTTAATGAAATCTTGGCCAAACAGGATGCCTCCGAGTTTACCCTCAACTTCTCTATTAGGTAGCTCAGTGAGCTTCATGCTCATCCTCATAAAGATGGCCTTCTTCCTCTCAGCTATGAGCCCAGCATTAGCAGTTCTAAGCCTGCAAACTACTCGCTGGCTCCATCCTCTAAGGAGGTCACGGTCAATAATTGAGTCATTGATATGAGCCTCCTCGACCATATCTAAAATACTAGCCAATGAGCCCAAGACATCTAGTCATCGGTCCTGGCATTGCTTTAGGCACCGAACCAGACCCTTTCATGGGTATCTGACTTAAACAAGAAAATAATTAGTTCTGGGTCTAAGGCGTTTGTCCTACTTTATCATCCTGCAGTGGTCTGGGGCACTCAGACCGCATCTAATTGTGGTATTGCCTATCCAGAGGATGTCTTATCCTCTGCTTTATGAATTTCGACACATGAGTGAGCAGCCACCACTCAAAGCTGCAAGGGTGTTTAATTGACTCAGGGCTAAACATGTCCTGGTCCAAGGGATCTTTTACCGGTTTGGATGCAGAAGTCCCCTGCAAGTCATCTTCTAACCCATCAAGTGCACCTGGGGCTTCATTAGGGTCGAAAGCAAATTTGTAAAACCTTGTCTCATTGTCCTCATTGATGTCGAACACATCCATCAATGAGAGTCTTGGTCTTCCATTGTGCCGCGGAGGACACCACCTTCTTTTGAGCAGCAACGGACACCATTGTCATTCGTAGCGCTGTGGCTACCATGGTCTCTAGCAGCACTTAGGCTACCACACATAGAGGACTGGGTGTCATCCTTTACCATCTTGACCCTGTGTTCCTGGGTCTATCTAAATGTCTTGACTTAAATAGGGCCTTACTGCCCCTCTTGGGGTTCATGGGTCTATCATCATCTGAAATCGAAAAATACTCCTTCTCAGAGGGTGCTCCGCTGTTCCTTTTGGACATCGCAGCCTCAACCGCCTCCTTAATAGATGTTTTTAGGCCTTCCCAAATATATTTCTGAAACATGTCTTCACCTACCTCCAGCTGAGGTAATTTCTTGTTCTCAGACATGTTAGTAGGTAACGACACTAACAAACTAATAATATCTACTGAACTAATATTATCACAATATGGATATTATGGGCGATTAGTCCTGCCAACGCTAGCCCCTCATGATTGAAGCAATCTCGCACCTTTTTAATAACAAGCATTTGCAATGCAATAGGTGTCGCATTTGTTGCAGTTGGAGCTACTGGCATTGTAAATGGCAGTGTTTTTTATCAATGTTTTTGTTTGCAGTGGAGTGATTATTTAAAAATTACACACTATACCATATTATAAGCTAGTCTAGCAACTGTACAGTAAAGCTATGGCTATTTTAACGTAAAGGAGTGTGAATTGATTAATAAAAATACAAAAAACAGGATCTAAAAATTTACGATGGAATGTATAGCAGGGGACAGGGACTACCGATCACAACAAATGTACTTGAAGTGATTGGGGCATCATATGCAATAAAAAAATCGGTAGTACGGGATGTCAGCGACGCTTGTGCAAATGTTGTTCAGCCGGTGAAGTGGTCAGCTCTGTTTGCAGATGCAAAGTGGTGAAAGGTGAAGTATTCAGCTCTGTTTGCAGGCACAAAGGGATGAATGGTTTAGTAGTCACTCTCTTCAGCGGTGAACATGCTCTTTACTGTTGCTCATGGGCATCAAGAGACTCTGCCAGGTCTAAGGCATTCCAGAGACCTTATATGATGGCTGGGGTTTGTAAATGAACCTACATTAAACACCACTAAGAGATGAAGCGATTTCTGCAACATCACATGATTTTTCTCCAAAATGTGTTTTTTCAGTTTTACTTTTTGGATTCCTGGGATGCTCTGGCATAAGATTCCCGGTTCCACCATGATTCATTTGGTACAGTAAATAAACACAATACCAAAAATACTCTCAAACTGCAGTTTAACGGAGACGTGGTTTTCTGTGTAACAGACAAACGCCTGACCATGGTCCCAGCAGGGGCACGTGCCACCTAATCTAGAGACACTTCTCTCACAGAGAGTTGTGCCAACTCACCTGCAGCCAAAGCTATGGGTCACGGGAAAATGGGATGGAGAGTAAGGGGGGTACAGGGAGAGAGAGAAAGGGGGCGCAGGGAGAGAGAAATGGGGGCATGGAGAGAAATGGCAGACCGAGAGAGAACGGGGGAAGAGAGGCTGGAAGGGTGAAAACGAAAGGGAGAGAGGGCACTAGTGAGGGGGGTACCGGAAGGAGAAGGAGGTGGACAGGTGATATACATTTTAAAAAGCAGGTCTTTGGCAGTAGGTGATGACTGCTGGCAAGGACCAACACCCGGAAAGGAGGTTTGACATCCGAGCCCCCACTATTATAATGTGAAACTATCATTCAACTCCAATATCACAAAAAGGTGCTAGTTTTCCAAAGACACATGACCCGCCTGATGTACACACTACAAGATTCTTATAAGTCCCAAGAACATAAAGACAAATTCATCTGGCACATTGGAAAAAAATTATACTTTTCAAATAGCCCTCCGTATTAAATTTGCTCCATTTCTACGCTCGGTTAACAGATATAACTACTACCCAATCAATGGTATTCCATTGAGCCACCTCGGAAGAATGAAGGCTGAGGCAGACTTGCCGGGAGTGTAACCTCTGCCCCTTACAAGTGTACGTCTCACTGAGCCCTTCTGCCGGTATTGTGTTGGATAGCTGGTTACAATTCGATCAGTTGAGCCCCTTATGTGTAGCCTTTAAACAGAAACACAGCAAAGCCCGCTTTTGTATTCGCCAGATAACTAGGAAAACCAGCTATACACGAGGCGCGAGCAGCAACCGGAGTCACAGAGGTAGAGAGACCAGCCTTGGCTCCGCTGGTTATGAATAACTTAATATCCACGTACCCACCAAACATAAATGTGTCCTTCTATAATGGATGCGGTATACATGTAAAGTGCTCCAATACCTACGGATTGAGTTTGCGCTAAATAAAAAAAACTAAAAAATAAATACAAACACCTAACAGATCTGTTCCAGGTCAGGCAGCGGAGTCATAGTTCGCCCGACCCTTGTGAAGTCAGAGCAGCGGTCCCTGAAAATCAGCAGGGCAAGGGCGAGGATGTGGTCCGTCGGCTAAACTGCCGACTTTGGTGCTGGAAACCAGAGTTTGAGCCCCGAGGTCGCATCAACATCCTGTGATTCTGGCCAAATCACTTAATCTCCCCGTGCCTGAATGTGTAATGTAAATACGGTGCTCGTGTAAAGCGCTCCAATAAACTTCGGGTCGAGTTCGTGCTATATATATATGCAAAAAAAAACAAGTGCAAAGGCAAGTAACAGTACAAGGACATGTCGCCAGCTAGTCACATGCACTCATAACCACACCTACAGGTGACGCAACAGCACAGTGAACCCATCCGCCCAACACCGGACATTTTGCAACTTGCTTTTATATGGTGTACGCATAATTATACATTTGCCACACTTGCCTCATACCATCCTCTCCTGCATATTTTTCCTTTTCTCGCATAATTTAGCCAACCCTGCCAGTTATACTATAATAAAGTAAACAAACTAAACAGTTCACAGAATTTACCCCAGTAAAACAAGCGTCTTCAAATAGGTCGTGTCTCCAATGAATGCCGCTGATTCGCCTTCTTTGAAAATGTTCAGTGCTGCACGTTTAAATAGAGCATTGGATTCACGACAGATATCACTAATAGCACTAAGTAAACAAAGTAATTGCTAGAAATGTCCTAAAACATGCCACCCTAATTATTGCTTGCCATGCAGCTTTTATGACTAATGAAGGCGTGGCGGTGGCGCCAGTAATACGCCTGCTCCCGATCACAACACAGAAAGTGAGAATTATCACAGCATGAGACCCCACAGTAATCATTAGCACAGCATGTCGACAGGCGCCCCAGGCTGCTGGAGCACTCAACTATAATTAATGCGCAGCACGTCTTCCGGAGACGAGCACTCAACTGGAATTAACGCGCACAAGCTGTTCCACTGTGAAGCGCGTTCACAGACCAGAATCGGCTCGTGCCCAGACCAGAATCGGCGCAGTACGTCTTCCGGAGACGAGCACTCAACTGGAATTAACTCGCACAAGCTGTTCCACTGTGAAGCGCGTTCACAGACCAGAATCGGCTCATGCCCAGGTCTGTCTCCCTTGGGAGTAAACACGGCAACAATAGTCTCGTTGGCGGCAGCGCTTCGCGCTGCAACGCCAGCGAGACCTAAAAAAAAAAGAACTGAGAAGTGTGGAAAAGTAGCTATTTGCAAGGGAAATACAAGCGGGTACAACAACCGTCACTTTGTCATTAAAACAAGCATTGACACAGCAACGCTGTGCAATACTTATTGCCCAATACAAAATGGCGGCCAAATTGTAAGTCTGCTTTCTATTTTTATTAGAGGTGCGTCCAATTACTGGAGGGGTTGGTATTATTAGAGATGGCTCCAGTCACCGCCGCGGTCTGTGGAAGGGACTTGGCCTTGACCGCTAGACAACACCGGGCACCATTGCGCCCGTAGTAGGAACTTGCCCATGACCACTACAAAGTGCATTAAACCACCGCACAAAGCAACTGATTGGGTAGGCGGCAGAATAGGTGGTAGAGCTGTACTTTTGGTAGATGAGACCAAAGCGCTAAGGTACGGGAAGCGCGAGCCGCGTGCAACAAGACTTGTCCTCTAAATGCAGTTTCTACTGCTTCCCTCTCCCAGGCAAACCTCAAACACAAGCATATGCTGGGAGTCGCCCAGGAATAGGGGGCGGCTAATTGGCAGTTAAATTAGTGATTTGAATGCCTCAGCGCAGCTCTTCAATAGAAACGATTATCTCAAATGCATATCAAGGGTACAAATACCTGCCAAAAAATACTTACCAGATCCACTGGGTAAAACAACAGTAATTAACAAAGAAAGGACACTTACAACCAGAAAAGAAGGACAAAAACAACAAATAGGAGTCTAAACCAAAAATTTGAATATCTCAAGAGAAAAACCCATGTATATAAGAGACATTCATGCAATGCCAAGATAACAAATAGTACTAAAACAATACTAAATGATCCTGGAATAACCAGTAGCAAAAGTGATTCTTATCCGATTGAGGAGCAGCGAATAAAAGAGGAAGATGATTGTTGATATGGTCATGTACGTTGTGCATTGGTTCCAGCATGGAGTACTTTTGTTTATGATGTATACTCTGTTCTTTAAAGGGCTGCATGTTGGGACAGCAAGAAAGGTTTATTGCACAATGATAGCCTCCGGTCTTGTAATAATATTGGGGTGACAAAGCGTGGCTTGCCATTGAGATAAGGAAATCAAGAGCCTTTAAGAGTGAAGGAGCTGCAGGCAAAGTGATGCTGGATATAGTGAGCAGTAGAGGAAGATCATCACAACCCATGTCATAGTTAGTGTAAGAACCACAGGGGGGAGTTTGAAAGGGGAGAGACTGGACTGTAGTTGCTTTGTTTTTATTTTTAGAGCCTTGTTAGAAATGCCACAGGGCAGTGTGCTGGTGGATGTTTCATTCCCAACCTATGATGAGAGTATTAACAATCCTGGCATCAGAATTGAGAGGGCCTAGGGAACGTGATGGATGTGCAGGCCTCCATGGGTCTGCAAAGGAGCCTTGATCAGAGGATTGCCAGACAAAGGGAAGACGCTTCAGGGGGATGTGTGAGGTGGGTCACTACCAATAATAATTTCTCAGTGGGTATTTGGACTGGCAATGACAGTCGGATCTGTCACCTGCACAACAGTGATTTCCAGTCACTGTTGCTGCAGACTGGGTAAAGGGGCGGCGGGCAAGCTAAGCCACGGGTCTGGCTTGGGTCTGAGAGCACGCGCATGAGCTGAGCCATGAAAATAGTTGGCATGTTAATCACGCACTAGACATCATGCAAAAAATATGATTAAAGTCACTAAAGATTTAAGAAAGTGTATGTCTTTAACATGCAGAAGCATTTAATCTTAGTATTGCAGATTTTATCCCTGCTTTGAGAGTCATTTATTACAAGTGACTGTTTTAAAACATGAAAAGGCCACCTGTCAAATCAGAGCCAAGTCAAGTGTATCCTACATATGGCCTAGATTCTTAATATAGATGGAACAACATTATAGTAGTTTAAATCAAATACAGGGCTTTTGTAAAGCGCACTTCACACATTTAAAGGTATTCTCATTTTTGATACTGAGGAAAAGGGAGCTTCATAAAATAAAGAATTTAGGTAAGATCAGACAATTTGTTCAAGCAGGAAAGTCGGGATTGATTCCAGATTTTCTGGTTCCCATTGAGCAATTCAACTACTAGAGGGATATCTCTTTTTTCTTATCTTTTTTATATCAGAAGTCACTGTTTGGTTGTCTATTCTTGGCTCATGAAGTTAGAATGTAGAGGCAGGCAAGCGCCACATGAAAGTTCAGCTCGTTTTGGGCTTGAGGCTCCAAGAGGACCTCAAGATGAGCCAGGGCAGGCTGGGCTTGGAATGGCAGAGTGACCTATGAAGATGAGTGTTTTGCGCAGGCAGGGCCAGGGCGCGGATCCGGTTGGGCCCCTGCCCGTCACTTACTCCGTATCAGTGGGCCACCAGGAGGGTTTTAAGTGGGTCGGTCTCACATGCGGCAGTCTTTAAAAACCATCTTTGAAATAGATCCCTATTGGGTCCTAAACTAATGTCTTTTACGTTTAATTTTAAGTTCCTCTTCCATCCGCTATGAGTAATTGGTTTTTTCCCATATATTGTGTGCCTTTTTTCATGCATCATATGACTCGTTCATGTGAATCGAGCAGTTTCTAGGCTCTGGGTGAGTATTCATCACGGGGCACGAGTGAGAGCCGAAGAGATGAGTAGGAAGGTAGTGGGAATTTCTTAAGGTGCCTATCTGTGTCATAAAGGTTTTCAGACTTCATACATATGAAATACTTGGCCTTTCGATAGAGCACCCAGAATGATGAAACATATGTGCCAGTTGTATTTGTGGCTTAATGGCAAAGTGTGTTAAGAAGGTACACAACATTGACAGTGCCAAAGGAAAATAAAATGGAATGCTCAAAGCGAGTTGATGGGTTTCATGTGTAGGGGAGTGGAGAAGTGAGGAGATGAACACAAGTACATGCAGTAGATGAGAGTGCAAAGTCCGTATAAAGAGGAAAATAAAGATGTGTGAGATCAGCAGATGAGTTAAAAAAGATGTGGGGGAGAAAAAGGCGAGAGACAGAAGAAGAAAGGGATGTGAAGGGGAACAGAAGTGACTGGCACACTTTGAATACCACCTGCCCTTTCACAGATCTTAGCAATGTATAATTCAGTTTAAAATTTTCAGAAATGAAAACATTTCAGTTCTAATTATTTATAACAAAATCATTGTTGTTACTCGTGTATTTGATAATGCTAATAAGCATTGGCATAGCCAATAGGCCTAGCTTGTTTTTTAGATGTATGTCTCTTGGTATATGTCTGGATTTAATAACATACTACCCAGAGAGAGACATCCAAATGCTGGCCAGGTGGCATGTTTAAAGCGCATGATATTAGTTTTCATGTTTTAAACTACACCCTTATTTATGTAGGCCAAGCCTCTTGGCAAGGATTCATGTTACACTTGTTTGCCAATTACCCTTTTAGAGACTCTCCACCTTTTTCATCCAACATAAGGCACTGACCACTTGGGGTGAAGAGCACAGTGACCTAATCAGTGCAGTGTTGTAGCTTCACGCCCCTCTGAGGCCCTATGTATGGTGCCTGGACACTTCGGATACAGTGCTTCCACAACTAAAGCTGGTTTTTAAATTCTGTGTTACCTGCTGCAGCCTCAGTTTTCCTCAGTCTGACTCTATTGTCGTATACGAGAAGTACCACATACAAGAAGGGCATTCCATTGGTTTTATATGGAGCAGTTGGGTCCTAACAAAATCGAGCCTTGTTTACGTTTACTAGGTTCAAGTCGGATCTTCTTAGCTCCCAGCAATGCAGCCCCTGCTTCCCTTATTTTCTGCCTGGACTGTCACCCATCTGTCTCTGCAGTGTGACAGTGGTCAGGTTTTGTGTTGGTTCCTTGTCTAACCAGACAATAGCAGCACAAACAATAATACTTTACTGACAGCAGACAGGTCATTCGCATCCCATCATTTTTTAAAACATTTATTTATCGAGTTTTGTATAGCGCAAACCTGACCCGAAGGCATCAGATCACTTTACAGGGTTAGCATAGCAGCAATTTACATGAATTACATAAAAAGCAAATAAGAGTACATAGTAACGGTATAAAAAGAATATATGGTAGACAGTAGGATAAGTGAGTGATATAGCAGCACTTACATGGGTTACATAACGAGTAAATATAATTACATAGTTACTGTGTAAACAGTTCTGAGGTAGTTTTGGTAGGGAGTTGAGAAGGTGGGGAGAAATAGAGGCACAGATTTTCCCCAGGGTAGAGATACTCAAACTTTAAATGGAGGATGTGGCGCATAAGGCCAATCAGTTCGAGAGGGTTTGGGTCTTTATTGAGAAGGAGAAGTTTACATTTCTCCTTTGAAATGAGGGAATGGGGGAATAACACGTAAATCCTGAGGCAGCGAGTTCCAGATTCTGGGAGCGTTCCCGGAGAAGGAGCAGATGCCTGATTTCTCTTTCTTGAATTTAGGCGGAATCAGGAGTAGACTGTCAGAGCTTCGGAGAGGTCTCTTTTGGCCAGTTCTTGATAGTTTGTTTGAAAGGGAACCTGTTTTTTTGAGCTCTTTATGTTGTGTCATTATGAAGTTATGTAAAAAATGAATGTTCTGATATATCATTACTTACTGCTGTATGGTGCCTAAGTGCACATAAGACAACTTCCAGTCACTATGCCGAATCAGTATTCTCGATGAGATTCGGTAGCAGTGCTTCCCCATCACAGAAAGTTGTTATGCCTCGTTACCCAGCATGTAGATATACATTCCTTTCAAAGTCACTAAACCCATTATAAATCACTGTGCTCATGGGGTGTCCAGCTCCAAACGCAGCAGCATCAAGGTTATCTACACACATCCATTCACATATTCATCCATCTGTGCACACGGGCACACTCACACACAAGACCCATTGTATGTAAACACATCTAAAACACACTACAAGCATACACGTATTACAAATACACAAGGTGACCTTTAATCCACCCATACAAACTAGCCATCAAACATCTTCACACAAATTCCCATAAATCCTTAGAGATTTTCCTTTCACATGTATTCTCTATCCATATTCTCCATTTCTCTGCTCAACCATCTGTCCACACAAATTCAGCATTCATCAGGACATAAATTCATGAGTCATCCAGTCTCCCACTCACCCAACCACCCACCAATTGACACCACCATCTACTTCTTCATCCATTTACTCATATATCAATACATACTCCCCTCCATACATAACATAACACAACATAACATAGCACAGCATAACATAAGTATTTGTAAGCACATGTGCTCATGTTTTGAGACATCACTGCTGATGTAGAGTGTGCTGTACCTGTTATTAAGGAGAGGAGGCTTCACTGATACTTCCTGAGTTTTACCCATTTTGTGACATGTGCACTGCTTCTGCATGGTCAGAATGAGAGGTTTTCACTGCTTGTACTATACTGTTCCTGTTCTATAAAGGAGGGACGCTTGCATTTCAACCCTTTATGTACCGTTTTCACGAGGCATGAAAGTCTGCACTGCTGATGCCCAGGTGCACATTTTGTTGTGTGAAGATGCCGTGGTGTTTTTTTCTGTGAAGATGGGACGCTTGTCAACTGATGCACATTTGTATCTGTTCTTTGAGAGAGGGAAACTTGTACTGCTAATGCCCAGCTGTGCTTGTTCTGTGAGTGACACTTGCTGCCCTGATTGTGTGCTGTACCTATTTTGTGAGGCAGGGCAGCTAGTACTCTCACATTTCAGAAGCATTAATCTCACTTACTGTTGTGTACTTGTCTGTTGGCGCAATAGGGGTGCATCTGGCTGTGGGTTCCAACCATGATATCACTTCTACTTTGAATACCCGCTAAAGGCTTGCAAACTTTCTCAGAGAAGAATACTTAGCATTTTTGTGTATGCTGAGGTGTTGGAAGGGCTAGGGGATGCATACTTTTTCCTCAACATAGCAATTCTACCTCTCTTTGCATTAAAATATTAAGGAATAGTCTAGATAGCTCTAAACACTTTTGACGTGTTTTGATCCTGTAGTTGCTTATTTATGTTTATATTTCAAAGGGAAAAATCCTGGAGTGTGATGATTTTCGTGATTTCTTTTCCATATGACTTGCCATGGAAATACTGACCAGTTGTCACAGTATCCATCGGAACACTGTAAGTAGTGATATAGCTCACATTTGTAGTCTAATTAAGATAGCTCTGTAGGTTAAGCGCATTTGTTACAAATATCTTTTTTGTACTCTTTGCCCCCACTTGCTCCCTTCATTTTGCGCTATGAAAAGGCCCTCATCATCTGCTAAGTCTGGGGCTATGGTGGTGTTGTTGCTTGGACTCGGTGTCTCCAGTCCTCTTTCTGCCTCAGCCTTGCGCAATCTACCCTTTCTATGGTTATCCCCCGTCAAATCATTATGGTGTCCAGTTACATGCCAGTGGGTGAGGGTACAACTTCAGGGACAATCAACTAGCTACAAGCCACCCAGATGGTTCAGTGTTTGCTAGAGCAGCAGTGCATTCAGTTCACACCACACAAATGCATCAAACCACAACAACAGTGCACATTAAACACAATTCATGTCACCATCGTGTGCCACAATACAGCTCAAAGTCATACAGTATTCTAAGCGTTTACATCCTTTCAATTACACTGGAAGATAATGTTATTTCATTAATCAACATAGGTATTATGAGAAAGTTAGATTAAACTTACTACATCCACAAACACTTAGAATGGCACATGATTAGGAAAAGTAGTTCAAACCCTAATGAGCACTTGAAGCAGAGCAATGGACAGTGGTACACCTCAGAATAAAATGAAACAAATTGCAGAACCCTTCAACACACAAGTCCATGCACATAATCTTCATATTGTTAAATCTTTAATATCATTTATGTATTTTCTTATTAAAAGAAAAAATGAAATAATGGCCACTGGGTTGTAGAGGCGGTGGGTTTATTTAAAACCTGAAAATAAAGTCTTATTGGACACTAGACTTGTGAACAGAAAAGAAACACTGTGGAGTACACAGTTCTTGTTGATGGGGTCTTTTTGAAATTAATCAAATATTTATAGTGCATAGTGCATAGATTTAAACAGACTTGGGGTGACCAAAGTATCATCTTTTCGAAGAAATTGGAGTAATTTATATTTAGACATTGCCCTAAAGAAGTCCCGTGAGGTTGGGACGAAAAGCATAGGCTGTACCTTGTTATTTATGTGCACTGTTATAAAGAATCATGAATAAAAGAAAAGAATCAGGATACTAACTTTTCAAAAGAACAAAGTTGTTGTGTTGTCTTTTGTATAAAGCAAATTTCTACTTTGTCTTCCAGAATATGCATTTTGCCTTATAAGATAAAGGTTTTTGATAAATATAAGTATTAAGTATAATTACTGTGCTCCTCTACCTTTGTGTTTTGCATTCTGTAAATTCCGGGATTTTCTGAAACGCTTGACCCAAACAGTGAGCACTGTGAAATAATTTGGAATGATAGTGTGCAGCGATTATACTCAATAACGGTTTGCCCAGCTATTAAACACCATAGTCCAGACTATCTAACTGATGCCATATGCAGCCTGGCCTTACTTTTCTAAATAATGCTCCTAACAGTGCCCATTGCCACTTTCCAGTAGCCCCTACCTGCATTATCCTTTTCAGTTCGGTCCACCTCGTTGTGTGTTGTGACTCACACCCCCATAACACTATTGGCTAAGCTCCATCTGTGGCCAGACTGAGGATATATGTGCCAGAGCCTTGTATGGAGAGGTTTGAAGTTTCTTGTTGGGGGTATACATGGAGCCTCATGACCATACACCTAAAAGGCCCTGCAGAGGCAAAAGCCATGCCATTACCCTATACAAATTATCTAAATCTTTCAAGGTAACCAAGCTCCCCTTATACACAAACAGTCTAGCTGAAGCTCAACACAGGACTTGAAACTCATGTTTCCTTCTCAGAATGAATGTATGACTCTTCCCTTTGTGATTCCGTATTCTTATTTTTTGTTTGTCAATAAAGGTAACTGACAGTAGATGCAAAGAAATTCCAGTGTAGAAAAACAAGCATTCTGGGGAGAAGCGAGTGACAGAAGAAAAAAGTGTAGATAGTGAATTTGATGTGCAAGTAGCTCGCCGAATGTGGAGGGAAACAATCTCTAAAATATGGCCAACAAGGACCTACGTGAGCATGGATGGGATCAAAGCCATATTGCAGTTGGGTTGTAGCAGTATTATGGTGGACCGAGTCATTGGGATCATTTGTACGAGTGTTAGAAATAGGGGTCTCTAGTTGGCAGAGGTAGGTACCTTTGTCCAAATAGGGACCCTTGCTTCTAGTCAGGGTAAGGGGGATACACTTCTAAAATAACATCTGCTCACCCCCTTGGTAGCTTGGCACAAGCAGACAGGCTTATCTCAGAGGCAGTGAGTAAAGCATTTGTGAACACATACAGTAATACAGTGAAAACACTACAAATGGACACCACACCAGTTTAGAAAAATAAGTTATTTTTATCTGAACCAAAACAAGACCAAACGACAAAAATCCACGATACAGTATTACAAATATGACTTTCAGATGGTAGAAATAGTTCAGTTGAAAGCAAATTGCAGATGCAACACTTTCCTCACAAAGTACCTGGGATGCGTCACACAAACAAAACGGGCTGCAGGGAAGGTGATGCGTTGGTTCCTTACACTCAGGGATGGTGATGCATCAGTTCCTTGCTCCGGAGGAGGTGATGCGTTGGTTCCTTACTGCAGCACAGGGGAGGTGATGCGTCGGTTCCTTACCAGAGAGGAGGTGATGCCTCGGTTTCTTACTGTGTGGGGAGGTGATGCATCGGTTTCTTACTGCGTCCCCCAATGATGCGCTAAACTTGGTGCCTCGATACAATGCGACAATCCGTAATGATGCGTGAACTCTTGCAGTCGCACAGCAGCGCTTTCGTCGAAATCGGTGCGATGATCTCGGACTTTGGAGATTGGTGCACTCGATGCAGCGTGCGGCGATTTCTCGAGCTGCGGCAGGCGCTGCAACGGTTTATTCGGCAATGCATCGAAAACAGGTGCAGATGCATCTCCCTTCTTCGAAGTTCTGTTGATTTTCCAGCTCCCTGCAGAAAACAGTCTCTAGAGGCCTGAAACAACAGCAGGCACCTCTTTGTAGGTCAGAACTCCCAGCAAGGCAGTTCAGGGGAGCTGGTGGTGAAGTCTTTGTGTCCCTGAGACTTCAGAACAGGAGGCAAGCTCAGTTTCAAGCCCTTGGAGTTCTTTTCCTCAAGCAGGTGACAAAGCAAACAGCAAAGTCCTTTTCTCCTTTCCTTGGCAGCAAGTAGCCACTGCAGGCCAACCCCAGACAGCAAACTGCACAGGGGCAATATTCCTCCTCAGCTTCTCCGGCTCTTCTCCTTGGCAAAGGTTCCTCTTGATTACCAGAAGTGATCTAAAAGTCTGGGGTCTGGGCCCCTCTTTTTATACAGTAAAATAATTTTTTCTCTGGTGGCATAGATGCCCAGTGCCCAGTCAAACCAGTTCTGTCATCTCTGGTGCAGCTTCCTGGCAGGAGGTGGAGACAGCAATGTCCTTGGCAGACCAGGCCTATTCAGGTGAAAGGAAATCTCTTCCACCTACTCCAAATGCAACCCAGATCTTTTCAGCCCAGCCCTGACTCATCAGGCTCTCTGGAGCCACTGCCCCCTTCAGCCTCTGTCATCCTAAAGCTAGACATGCAATACACAAACCTAGCAGAGGCAGACTGGATGGCTAAGCAAGAAAATACCTACTTCCTAAAAGTGGTATTTTCAAACACAGAATGTAAAAATCACCCTCACTAAAAGATGCATTTTAACATTCTGAGTTCAGGCATACTACACTTTATTTTCCTACCTGATTCCCAGGGGCAGGTATGTTTATAAGATGTTATAAACAAACTCCCCATTGTGTCTTATGGGAACAGGTAGCCTTGCAATAGTGAAAAACGAAATTGGCAGTAATTTACTATCAGGTCATACCACACACACCAGGGTATGTCCTACCTTTCACATACACTGCACCCTGCCCACAGGGGTACATTGGGTCTACCTTAGGGGTGTCTGATATGTAAGAAAAGGGAAGGTTAGGTCCTGGCAAGTGGGTGCACTTGCCAGGACAGCATGGCAGTACCAGACTGCACACAGACTCTGCAATGGCAGGCCAGAGTTACATTTTCAGGCTGCTTATGTGGGTGGCACAATCAGTGCTGCAAGCCCACAAGCAGCATTTGATTTACCAGCCCTGGGCACACACAGTGCACTGTACTAGGGACTGACTAGTAAATCAAACCAGCCTCTCATGGATACATCAATCCATAACAGTAGTTTACAAAGGGAGCACTTGCGCTTTGGCACTGAACAGCAGTGGCAAAGTGCCCAAAACATCTAGACCAGCAAAACGGAGTCCAACACACAGCAAAAACCCAGGAGGCCAAGGCAAACAAATGCAGGGGAGACCCACGCCAATGGTGCCATGTTTAACAACGGGGATGACAGATAGCTTTATTGTAGAGGGCATGTCATCCAACACATTTCCCCTTTGTCAGCATGCAAGCAAGAGATCTCACCAGCAAGTCATGATGTCAAAACGTAAGACGTGGCTTTACAATTAAAAGCCACTGCATAGCCGTGTCACAGGGCAACTGGCTGTGTGTGAACATGAATAAATTGAAAAACAATGTACTGCGTATGAAAGAGGAGAAAATAAAAAGGGTAAATACGATTGGATGAAAGAGTGAAAAGACCAGTATTATAAGGGCACATTATGCAAATGAACAAAGTTTGCATGGAAAAGCAGTGTTGGGAAATTGCACAGAAGAGTTAAGAATTCTTGCAAGGATTGGGATTCTTCCCCAAGCAATTGCCAGTGGGTAGACTTATTGCAAGCATCCTCCTATCATCTTTTGTGTGTTTGATTTAACACCCCTGGTGGCCAAGGGTATGCACAGACGTTTGCCCCATTGCTCACTGTGGCACTGGAACCAAGCTACATTCAACTGAAGAACCCCAATCAGGGTGAAACCAGTTTTGGGTTGCTTGTGTTCCGGTTCAGAGAGGACCTGGTTTGGCTGTTTGGGCAGGACAGTTCTGACTGGAAAAGGGTCAGGACTGATTTGCATATGGTTTGGTCTAATCTGCGGTAGCATGGTGGGCAAATGAACAATGGGTTGAAATGCAAACCCAAGCAATTGCCAGTCTTATTGCAAGCATCCTCCCATCACCTTTTGTGTATTTGTTAACAGAGGCACCCAATCCAAATCCGACAGACTCTTTTTTGTAATGTTAGTTCCTGTTAGTTCCATACATACAGAGGCATTTCCAAGTGAAGGGAACATCACAATGCATTTGTTCTATTATTTTTCATCTCATTCATCGCCTCTTTGATACCATTTTTGTTCCCGATTTTTGTTTCTTGCACTTGGAACTTTTTAATGGATTCAACTTCTGAATACTTTTGCCTGCCTCTTTTCTCCTTCCTGACGCCAGGAAGAATTTAGTGCCATGCTTCTCCCCTAATTACTAATCCTACTATTTAATAAAGACTTACAGGATTGGCTATAAGACTTTATACCGTCTGTTCTCTAAACTGGAACGCTTAAGGAGGCACGTATGACTTTTCAAGGATACTAATCAGTGCAGAGTGCCACTGTGGCTAATGGGAGGAGTTGCCCTTTCCCCCAGCAATTAAAAAAGGGACTCAACAGATCTTCTCAGCCTCCTGTTCTTGACATGTTGTTACCTTATATTAATGAAAGTAAAAAATAGGATATCAAATTATAAAAACTGCAAAATATAAAAGAAAAAATAAACCAAAATAGATACGTACTGTACAAATGCACTTAAGATTAGGTTAGGTTATGCCAGTTACGAACCTGGACAAAATGGGGAGGGGACCTTGGTTTGCAATGGTGCCAACAGCAGCCCAGGATTGTTTTAAAACCATTTCTTGGCACTACTTGCTTATACAAGATGCAAACATATTCCTAAAAGAAACCCACATGTTATTCACCGACACACACCTCATGGCCCACCCCAAGTATCCATGTCAGTACTGGGCATCCCCCGCCTCTAAGTCAGCAGGGGTTGCAATTTTAGGTAAATACAGATTTTGAACTATGCCACCTCAGGTGGTATGGGATGCTGAAGGCCGCTACTTAAAGATTCAAACGCACCTAGGCACACATCCCCTAAGCCTTCTCAAACTTTATGCACTAAATCAAGTGTAGGATGCCTTCATGAGGTCCCTACTGACCCTCCTCCCTCTTTTTTGGCGATGCCAGACAGCGGTGGGCAACTTCACATCTGGTGGACCTGTCCAAACCTGACAATGTTCTGGAAGGAGTTTAAGCCACATCATGGATACCGTGGGTTCCCCATACCAAGCTACCCCACGGGGACTCTGATGGGCATCAGACCATCTCAGCTCGCCGCCATGACCCACTCTGACTGGTGCCTCATTGCGCAGATGCTGGGGGCAGCAAGACAATCCATTGCCCTTCATTGGAAGAAACCCTCCGCCCCCCCCCCATCTAAGCATGGTCCTTGCTCCTTTGGCATGGCAACGAAATTAATGACAGCCTGCCTTGCCTATATGGACACCAAATTCAGCCACGCTTGTAAGCCACTTATCCACCACCTCTCCAAACTAGAGCACTCCCGCTACGCTGCCTCTCGGCTGCGAGCCCTTCAGCTCTTTGACGACACTCTCCTGCCATACACTTGAGGGACTGCTTTATCGAACTAACTCTCGGCCTCATGGACTCGAAAACGGACCCCTTTTCCCCTAGATGCCACACACGACTTAATTGATCCTGCTCTGGGTTTGTTCCTTCCCCTCCTTCCCCACATTAACATCTCTTTCCCCCCGTTCTTTCATATCCCCCCAAGTTGTGTTGTTTAGCCATCACCAAAGAACTATTATCTTCTGCTGCTGAAAATACGCTTATGCCACTGGTGTAATGTTGAGCTCTCAACTCACATGTGCCTTATGATGCACGATATCTACAAACAGTTCATGTCGCAGCTTCTGTATGAAGCCTTATAACCAGCTATGGTACTCCAATGTCTTACGCTGTTTATGATGACAACTGTCCCCCCCACCCAAAAAAAATCTTTAATAAACAGACTTGAAAGAAACGTAAAATGACACAATCACCATTAAACATTGCTATGTATGAATTTATAAAATAAATATTTGATTATAGTTATTGGTGGCTTTTTGTATTTTTCAGTTCAGTTTCAATACTTTATTTCGGCAACATGCCATAAAAATGGAAGAAAAATAAAATCATTTTAAAACATACAATCATTTCACTTAAGATAATAAATAATGAAATGACAATAAAAATCCCATTTGTTACATAAAAAATTCTCAGTTACAAAGTTAGTATGCCCAAGCCACTTCCCACAAAGACAATATTTCGGGGTGCATACCACTCAAAGATCTAAGGATGCCAGAGACAACCATTTACTGACACATCCTTTGTCTGATCCTCCACATGGCCTTAAAAACAAAAAGGGAAACAGCAAAGCCCAAACATAATCTAGCATCAGTTTTTAAAATACGAAGGGCCATTTGGTGTTACTTAAATGACGGCAAACAGGGGTTATCCATTTTTTCCTCCCCCATAAATATTCCAGACAAAAAAAAGAAAACATGGTTTTCTGTTTCCCTATCTGCCCAAGAGGATGGGCAGGCACACCTAGTTGGATCCTGCGTGACACCCCATTTAGCAGTCAAGGAATCAATCGGTAGCAGACTATATCTGAACTGCAGATACAGCTTTCTGACTGTGAGGGCTCAATCTCATCTAAGAATTGTTCAAATTTATTATCATCCTCAATCTGGAGAGAGGAGTCAGTCAGGGTACCATAGGAAGGAAGAGCCAACATTTGACTCATTATATACTGCCAATACTTCCCTTTTAGCATTGTGCCAATTATGGGAGCAACTACTGGGTCGGTCCACAGGTCACCACACCCATCTTTGTTGAGGTATCTTTATTGTACCTAATCCCCAAGGGATGTTACCTGAACCGAGAATACCTAAGACTTCTTCAAGGCCATCTCAATAGAAATGGAGCTTGGGTGTGGCCCAAACATGTCTCCAAAAAAGAATTGGCCTAATCCCCGCACCCTAGAAAATAGGTTTACGTCCCAAATTGAGCCTAAGTGGAAGCAGTGGTGTTCTATTTGGAAGCCCTAGCAATTGACGTAGGAAGCGGTTCTTGGTAACCAGCAGTTTGGACATGTACTTGTACTACCAGAGCTCATCCCTGTATAGAGCTGCTCCCAGGGCCTGCTGTTTGTAGACTGGATAGCTGAAGTTATTGGGAAGAAGTGGGAACTTTGTTGTGCTCTAAGTAGTGCCCAAGTGCATTGCGCTAATTTAAGCCTACGTTTTTCAATATGACAGTACCAATCTAAGTCTTCTGTGAGGGTCAATCCAAGGTAGTCGAAAATATGTACATGGTCCAAGGGGACACCAGTAAGCTTTGGGTTTGGCCTGGTGAAGTGGCAAGGGTTTAAAACAATGTATTTGGTTTTATTTACATTGATCTCAAGTCCCCTCTGATTACAGAAACTCTCAAATCGACATAGGAGTTTCTGTAATCCCATAGGGGATTTTGATATTAAAAGAGTGTTGCCCGCAAACATTAGACCGGGGAGTATTAATGTTGACCAACCAGGGAGCATCCCCATCACAACAATTCAGAAAGCAAATCAAATCTTTAACATAAAGTGAAAAGAGGGTTGGGGCAAAGACCCAGTCCTGCCTTACCCCTCGATCTACAGGGAAGTGATCAGTCATCTCACATGTAGGTCCACGGAGTACTTGGGCAAAGTTATGACTATGAAGTCTGGATATAATGGCCAATAGATCGGTGGAGACACCCAGATCAGTCAGCACCTGCCATAATTTAGATCAAGGAACTAAATCAAACGTTGATCGCAAATCAATGAAAACAACATACAAACGACTGCCACCCGTAGCCAAAGTTTTCCCTAAAATCTACTGAAATCTCATCTATTGTACTAACACACTCCCTGAATTCCACTTGGAGGGGTGTTAATATCTCTTTCTCACCCTCCCATCCAGGTGTGTAGCCAGCCATGGAGTATAGTGCTAAATACGTTTTGTGAGCAATCAATTAAGCTTATCAGCCTCTAAATCCGTGTATCTGTTAGGGAGCCTTTCTTATAAATAGGAATAATCTCAGCTCCTGCCCGGGATGGAGGGATAGGTGTTTCACCCATGATAGAATTTAATATTAACATAAAATAGGGTCCCCAAAGTGAAGTTTAACTTAAATACAGATCCCCAGCAGAACTTTGTCCAACCAAGAAGCTTTGTTAGGAGCTACTTGCAGTGAGACTGGGTCAGAGTTCGTACTATTACTACTAACCCCCCCCCCCCCATTCCCATGTGTCGTTGCCAACCAGCAAATGTGATTTGCATTTCCTTTCACTGAGTAAAGGGTGAGGGTGAAGAAATGGGCAACTCACTTCACTGCTAGAACATTGGGCACCACAGAGCAGGTACCCTCCTACTTCTTAACGAGACCAGGTTCCAAAAAGCACGCTGATCACCATTTCTAGCTGCACCCAGCAGAGCGTCCCACTTCCCCACCTGCCAATCTCTTTTAGGAGGTTTAACAGTCTTCTTAAAGAGATCC
Organism: Triturus cristatus; assembly: GCF_964204655.1. NCBI lineage: Eukaryota > Metazoa > Chordata > Amphibia > Caudata > Salamandridae > Triturus > Triturus cristatus. Next base: position 630,351,829 of record NC_140582.1, read on the forward strand.
CTATGGGCCTTAATTGTTCCTCTGTCCTGTTACTTAATTGCAGAAAAAAGAGCTAGCCTAGCTTCCCTACAGGCTCTATTGTACCAGGACTGTGAGGCCCTCTTCCCAGAAGTCCTATTGGTGGCCATATAAAAATATTCCTTTAAGGCAGAAAACAAGTTATTATGAATAGAACTAATCTTTTCCCAGTGGAGCCCCTGTCCAGGATTCTTCCCCTCTATGAGGAGGTCCTTAATACTACCTGCAACAAGTATACATTTTCCCCAACTGCTCCTGCGAATTGGCCAGAGGTCCATTTTACTCTATGCATATTGCTGGTCACTTGTAGTCTACAATCAAATGTTCTCAAGAACTAGCCTTTTTACAAATGACTGGGAGAGCAACCTCAAGGACTAGAGCATTATGATCACTGTCTTGTCGTGACAAAAATGTCATATCAATCCGAAGAGGCCAGACCCTTACGTTCACAAAAAAATAATCAATGAGACTGGTACCAGGAAGACGGTTAAAAGCATGCTTCCACTCAAGATCAGATCTTGCTTCATTGTAAGGGCATTGATTTGTAGTGCCAAGGGGCACCGTTTTTTCACTGGTGGCATTAACAATTTCTGAATACACCAGACGTTATCTTCTTCTAGAGTAAGTGCTGCTGCACTATCGTCTAAGGGTTCAAACTGGCAGTTAAAATCTCCACCGACAAACTTCAATACTCCCCTCTGGTGCTGTTGCCATATGAGAAATCAATAACTCAATAGGTGGGGAATCATAATTGTCTCCACCTGACCTAAAATACACATTATAAAAATATTTTTTTTGTGAGAGGTGGCCAATGAAACACAGAGGATATCTGGAGAGGATACTTCCTCTCCAGATAAAGGATAAAGAATTTCTTTAACCTTATATGGTAACCCGGTACGAACCCAGGTTGTCAGTACCCCTGAGGATTTGCTTTTACCTTTAGACACAGCCTCTTCGTTGAAATTGGCATAACCTGCATGGTAAAGTGGCATAGTTGACCAAGTTTTCTGGAATAGACAAATAGAATGGTGATCTATAAACTTGGCTCATTCAGGAATGTCAAGTTTGTCTGCTATCCCTGCAATATCCAGGACAGCATTTTAGCGGGAATAGTCAGACATTTTGGTAAAGACTCCACATGGTTGCCCAGTCCTAAAGGTTCACCTCTGTTAGTAGAATGAGCTAGTTGAACCAGGGGTACGGTCAAATCACAGGTATCTATAGGACTGCGTCTTTGAGTTTTGCGAAATGACTGCTCAAACTTACTTTGGGATATCCAAGGGTCCAATTGAACTGCCTCCTGGGGTTCAGGTCCCCTTGATGAACTACTAATATCCTTCCCTGAGTCCTCATTTGCCACTACAGTGACCTGTGGCCCAGCACTAAAGGAACCCTTAATGCTATGCTCTGGAACTTTGTTTTACCAGTACTTACTCTTATAGTGTAGGTTAAGTGAAAAAGAATCACACAGTGTAGTTATAAAAATAAGTATTTATTATAAACACTCACTAATACATTGCAATATCTCCTACAGGGAGATATAACCACAATACTTTGATAATAGAACATGTAAGTAGCACAATACACACCAAACCATATACTAAAATACTGAAATGCGAACCATGACCTTAATCGAGACTGGATCCAGAAGATGTAGAAGAGTCGAGGACTCAAGGAACCACCCATGGTGAGAATCTGAGAACCCCACGGAGGCCGTGTGTAGAGTGGGAACACAACCGTGTGCTCAATACAAGTCAATGGGTAAGTCGTGGTTGCAGTTTTAAAGAGAGAGGACACTTCCCAAAGGACCTTGAAGATACCCCGATGGAAGGTTGGAGAGTCACCCCAACTATGGATACCCTAGGTACCAGGATACCTACATCAGGAAAGCGGGGTGTATAGATGAGAAGTGACGTTAGAAACTGCCGTGGACCACAAAGGAGGACTTCAGAAAAGATGCCGCTGGTGAAGAAGGCGAAAGAGTCCGGTGGAACCCAAAGGTGGATTCAAGAAGAGAGGTACCTGCAAGCAGAGGGGACAGATCCTATGCCACTCAGTAGTGACCAGGAGGCACAGAAGACGAATGTCGGAGCTGCAGGTGAGTTGACATTGCCCTTGAAGTTGCAGCTGTGCAGACCAGGCGATACTGTGGAAGACCAGGAGCCATTAACTAGCTGTCTCATGTCGGATGTCAAAGGCCAGGGGGTTAGCGTCCGGCAGGGGAACCAGTAGGTCTTGGAAATGGCAACCAACGTAGTAGTCAAAGGAGGTGCAGTGTCGGGCCAGCAAGGTCCAAGTGACTCACCACGAGCAGGTACATCAGAGCAGGCTGAGCAATCAGGGGAGCACACTGGAGCCAAAGAAGATTCTCAAAAGGCCTCATGGACTGAAGGCGCAGGAGTCGCAAGAGGACCTCGAGCAGCTCACCAAAGGATGAAGGCCCACAGTGCAAAGGATGTGGGGCAGGTGAAGATCTTGGCTGCAGGAGATGCTTGAGGCTGGAGCTTCTTGGCGCCCGAAGATCTCTGGCGAAGAGAGTCAACAAGCCTTGGCAATGGTAAGTCAAAGGGGTGCACAGTGGTACTGCTCCAACGGTTCCGACAAGGAATACTGGTTTCAAACTTGCTATGAAGTGCAGGTCTCATGGGACTTGCAGAACCACCATCTGGGTTGCAGAACCTTTCGGAGTCTGTAGAAGCTCAGGGACAGCAGACTGGTCAGGTTTGTTGCGGTGCCTCCAGCTGCAGGGAAATGACTCCTTCACTTCAAGGGGGATTTATTCAGGTGTTTTGGATGTCCACAGGCCGGGAGAAGACTCTGAATGGAGCACAGGCCCAGACAATGCAGCTGGGTGACGAGACCAGGAGCAGCAGGAATCTTCCCAGTTGCAGTCTTGGTTTCCAAAGCGAAGTCCACAGTGCCCAGATGATTGAAGATGAAGTGGTTTCGGATCTGAACCAACCACAGGTAAGTCCCTAAGTACCCTAAGGAAAGGGTTGTAACGATTCAGGGGTCCCTCGAGAGGAGGGGCTGGACATCGGGGAGGATACTCCCATGCCCTTTGTCCGGTTTTGTGGCAGAGCTCCCTGAACTGGTTTCAACTAGAGTATGCACGTAGGCCAGCAAATGTGCGCTTCAAAGCAGTCTAGTGGTGCTGGAAAGCACCCCCACCCTATCCCAATACACTAAGTCCTGTCTGGGAGGTGACAGGAAATCTATTGTCCTGCCTTACCCTGCTCGAGCTTGGCTCAGCAGCAGGAGGGTAGAATCGTGTCTCTGGTCGGCAGCAGCCATAGTTTGCTGTCCTGGTCTAGAACACTGGTACTTGGAGCACGGAGGGCCTCCCAGAGGAGCTTTACAGGGCATGGAATCATACCTCCAACAACATGTTTGATACCAAACACAACAGGGGTTGTTACTGCGAGTTTAGTGATTGCCATCACATAATGACGATTGGCCACTCTATATATGGCTGATGCATTTACAACCCAGTAGAATGGACTGCAAAGGTTGCAGGGGCGTCTCGATTGAAAGACGTTATGCTGGATCTGATTCACACGGATCAGTCTGGGTTTATTAGGGAGAGACTAACTTATGATAATCTGAGGTGGGTGATCCACCTGGTTGAAAAGCCCACCAGAAAATGCATACCATCAATCCTCCTTGTGCTAGATGTTGAAAAAGCTTTCGATCGGGTAAATTGCTACTTCCTTTTACTCTCTGCAAATTCGGCCTGTGCAAGCAATTTATTAATATGATCCAGGTTAATTATGTGCGTCCACATTTACAAGTAATAGTGAATGGGGTAGGGTCAGACCTCTTTAAACTAGAGCAAGGTATTCGTCAAGGGTGCCCTCTCTCACCGCTCCTATTTCGTCTTCAGTATAGAGCCCTTAGCACTAAAATAAGAGTGGAAAATGGGATTCAGGGGCTTTCCTTTGGATCCATTAACAATAACATTTTACTATTTGCAGATGATATGCTGCTGTCTCTGACTAAACCCGCGTCCTCTCTAGCGTCCCTACAACACAAATGAGTAATCTTTGAGAGAGTAGCTCCCTACCGTATCAATCTCCACAAATCCTGTCTTCTGAACTTGCTTCTCCCTCTCTCTGAAATCAAGACACTGGTGAGCAGCACCTCATTCCAATAAACCAAAAAAGAACTTACGCACCTGGAGCTCAAACTTACCCCTAGGCTGTCTGACCTATACAGAGGTAACTATCCCCGCTTCTTCAGCAACTCAAACTGGACCGTTAAAAGGTGGGACCCTATATACTTATCATGGTTGGGATGCATCCAGGCAATTAAAATGACAGTCTTACAACGGTTTCTATACCTGTTTCAAGGCCTCCCAATTGAAGTAGACCACACTCTCTTTACGACACTTTGCTCTCTGGTGACCAACTTTATCTGGCAAGATCCCTAAGCCCAACTCCCCTAGAAATTATTGCATCTGCCAAGAGATCTGGGAGGGTTGGCTCTTCAAGACTTCCCTTCTTATTATAAGGCAGCACAGCTAAGAGTGATTTTGGAATGGTCTCTGAGGGAATCAGATAAACACTGGCTCCACATAGACCGGGCAGTGGCGGGTAGATATATATGGGACTTGCTATGGACACCTAAAGCGAACCAACCCCCTAATGCTTATATCAGCACGTCTACAAAAATAACTTTTAACGCCTGGGATGCTGTGAATCGATCCTCAGCCTGGACCTCATTCCCCCCCATGTTCACCCTGATCCACTTTAATCCAGTCTTCCCCTCAGCACTTAAGCCAGGTCCTTTCGATCCCTGGAGTGAGGGTGGATGTCTCACCATTTTTGACTCATTTCTTGGGTGGTATATGCATACCTTTGAAAACTGACAATTAAACCTTGCCCGCCCCCGATTCTGAAAGGTGTCACTACAGACAGTTGAAACACTGGGCCCTCCACCCTGACGTGAGAAATGCTGCTACAAGAGACCTCTATCCAATTGACAAATGTGTAAAATACATAATAAGTTCTTTATTCCTTTTTAATTGATACATCACCCAAGATTCGCCCACGACACAGAGACTTCTGGTCCACTATAGTGGGGACGAGATTTCTGAGGAGAAATGGCGGAAATTATGGCGCGACATACCACTGTTTAACCACTCTATGGGGATGAGAGATGCCCACTACAAATTGTTGTATGACTGGTACCTCTACCCCACTAAACTCAAAAACAATCTTTCCCAACACAACTGACCTGTGTTGGAGAGGATACAGGCTGTTTGGAATTTTCAGTCATATATGATGGGACTGTCCTATAATTCGCCCATTCTGATACGAAGTTTTGGCGCAAACTAAAGACATATTGGGTTACCCGATCCCGGCTAAATCAGGGCTTGCCCTATTAGGATTAAGTGACAAATCCCTAAAACGCCAAACCTCAGGTGACAGTTCAATCATTTGGTTATGCCCAGGGGTGGTCAAGATGACGTTGGCGATCTCATGGAAGAAATTACACCCCCCTCGATCAAACAATGTCATACCCAATTGTGGCAAGCCTTGACAATGGAAAAATGGCTGATATACTCCTGGATAACTTTATAAACTTTGAATATGTCTGGGGTCCTCCGGTGAACTAACTGTCCATGGGCCTCCTGTTCACGGCTTGCTCCCCTGGAACACGGGCGCTTTATCTTTTCCAAATATAATACCATAAGACATTTGCAGATAGACAGGAACCTACTTGAGGCCCTCCGGGGTGGGGGGGGCTTCTTGGGTCGGGTTCCCATACTCACCTCACAACATTAGGCTCCGCTGATCCGAATCATGGTTGATAGTTTACAGGGTTTTTTTGGGGAGGGGGATTTGTGGTTGGGCACTGACTAAGACCTTCTGAGAAAGACTATTTGTTTTCAGTGTTGTCAGAGCATTTGATCACAATAGCGGGGGTCAGTACACATGGGAAACTTTTATTTTAATGGAGTTTGATTGTATACTGCTGATGGTGCTGCCGTTAATTGATGACATGGTATAATGATGTGCTCTGTTAAAGCTCAATAAAGAAAAAATGACTAAATAAGAAACGCTAACTTTACAATGCAATTGAAATGCCTTTATGCATAGGCTGCATTATTTCATATACGCAAAAACTAACAGGAGATGCAGAGTCTATTAAGAAAAGAATAGCAAGCTACTGACTGCTGTGTAAGAAAATACAGAAAAGTACAAAAAGAGTCCCTATTGGCAGTTGAATGCTAAGCCCTTTGGTAGTTGAGAATTAGTAGACCATATCTATTTTGTTCTACTATTAAATCAGGCTGTGTTCATGATTCTAAGACATAACAGCGATACATCACTTTGGGTACTCTATATAGGGTTCAAGCCACTATTCTTCTTACTATCATGTCATAGCTGTTTAACAGAGGCCTAGATTACAAACACAATGTTTTATTTTATAATGATTTGTCATCATTGCATATCGCGACTTACCTGTAGATAATGTATCCGTGGGTAATCTGGAGGTCATTGAGGTTTTCGTTTTTTTAGGTTTGTTTAAATGTTCAAAGGCATGTGAGAAGAGCACGAACAGGACAAGTATCAATGCCCAACTTGTATATTTGCTTCCACATTTGAACAGAGCGGTGCCTCCATCTCCGAGCAGTCAGCCGGGTGAGGTGAGGCAGTCCTCCCACAGAAAGCTGGGTGAGTTTTTCAACATGGTTTATATAACAGTGTATTGGCAAACATCGATTTGAGTTTTGGTCAAAAATTGGCAGTGTAGAGTAGACACTGTTGAATAGCGGCTAGTAATGCTGTGTTTTTCTGTGTGCTGCTATTTTGTGACATTTGATTCTTTTGACTCTTTATAGGAAAGAAGACATTTCTCCTACGTCAAAAGACGAGCTTATATGTATGGTAGGGTGGCTACTGCCACTGTCTAATTTGACGTCCATACGTCTATATTTTGATTGTTTTATGTCACACATTACACCAACATATGCATTTTTTCCTGCAGTAGCATCTTCTCTATATCTATTTTGTTACTGGTCCTGAAGAAAGCCGGGTCAAGTGACCATCTCGGTTGAAACATGTCGACCATTTTATAATCAAGCCAGGAAATAGTCTATCTTTGTTTAAGACTATGTTTTTTTTTTTTTTTAAATATGAAACTTAGGTAATCCTGAATAAACATATTTTTTGCCTTAGTATTCATTTTTAAACTCACATTCACACCAGAGCACTGCACTATACTCTTCAGGTTTTTAGCATAACCCCTGGCAGGAGTATTCTTCTTCTAGGAATAATCAGGTTTAGCACTTAGCAGTACCTTTTGGCCTGCAATTGTGAACTCAGACCTCTATTCCTTAGAGTTTCAGATGACGATGCTCCGCCAGTAAGGGTGGGCTGATGAACTCTCAACTCCTGCCCGGTGTTATCCTGATCTCCTTAGGGACTCTTTTTGTACTTTTCTGTATTTTCTTACACAGCAGTCAGTAGCTTGCTATTCTTTTCTTAATAGACTCTGCATCTCCTGTTAGTTTTTGCGTATTTGTGCTGAGGGTATTGGAGTTGTAGAAGTCTTTAAACTTAATGTCCCTCTTGACCCTCTCTTAAATTGTATTCTGTGTGCATTATTTCATAGCCTTGTGCAATGGACTTTTGATAGGTTTCATCAAATGTTGCTTTATTTGTTCTTGTTCATGCGACATTCTTTAAGCGACAAAAGGCTTTTGTACAGCCCATCCTTGTGTATGAATGGTGGGAAGATGACCTTTGGACTATATCCATAGAGAGTAATAATGTAAATAAGCTCTTTCTCAACTAACCTGTGAAGACGGAATGGTCAGTTATTTCTCATGATGTGTATGGAAAAATATGCTAGAGTATCAATTTGTACCTGAAGAATGATCACATGACTATCAGACCATTGTGGACCGACCATTGATGTCATAATTACAAATATGAACTATTTAAGCTGCATTACTTAAGAGGAGGAGGAGGCTAAGCTTAAGTTCAACTCAGGTGAGCTCCTTTCCACTTTCCTTGCCTCTTGCCTGCAGGACTTACTTTTTTGCCCCATGCCTTTTGCCCTGCTGATGAACTTGCTTGTTGGACGATTTGGAGCAGTTTGGGGAGAAACCAGACTTGAACTTTCCTGGATTATGCTCAATTCCCCTTGCCCATTCCCATGGACTCTTTCCCCTAGTGGACTTTAGCTAGATTCCTTTGCCCAAGCTAAGAGAACCTTTGTGAACCATCTTCCTGCCCTTGTTGGTCGTAGGAATCTTTAGTGGTTGGGAACCATCCTCTTCTGAATGTCTGTATTTAGCATTAACTGATGTGTGGTTTTATATTTCCAGCTGTTAGATTTATTATTGATCTTTTTAAAATGTTACTTATATGTGTTGATTTTGGATCTTTAATACAATAACCAAATTGGCTAAATTGGACTGAGTCTTTTATTTGTGTCTAAATGTTCCTTCCATAGAAACTGTGCTCTCAATTATCTGATTTTAAATGCCTAATAGAGAGAGCCATAGATTAGTTTCAGAACATCAGGCTCTTTTGCTCTTGTTCTGTGTAGCCACAGCAGAACTCTTAGTTTGTACGACTCTTGTCAGATTACATTTCTTTAGGCAGTTGGGTGTACCAATCACAATACTGTTTCTACAGCATGGTTCTAAAGGTAATATATTTGAACCTGAGCTCCCATTTGTGAGTTGGCTACCAGTAAATGGTCCTCCATGGGTGGCTCACAATTGGACATCCTAATTTCTCACCCCTCACTACGACAGAGGTCCATCACCTCTGAGGTGAAGTATTGAATCGGAGTAAAAATCATACCCGTGTGGGCCCAGTAGGAGTGTAAAGGTTAAAATCCAAAGTTTATTGCTTCCACTGCAACACCCTGATGCATCTCCTGCTGTAACGCACATCCACTCTAACACACATTAAAAATAGTATTTGGTGACAAATAGATTGTAAACAGTGATTAATCCATCTTCCCAGGATTTAGATACAACGTGGTCATGACCAACAGAACCAATAAAAATACACTGCTACACTTTTCAATGGATTAATAACAATCTGATCCATCTTCATCATATTATCAAACTGAAATTCCGAGCACAGCTCATATTATCATTTAACTAGATAAATACAGTAGCAGCTTAGCAGGAGAAAATGTTATTGCAAAAGGGAAGAATGAACAAGAAGATATACTTTAAAAGAACGCCAATAAATTATAACATACAGAAATCCTTGGCGGAAAAGGAAAAAACCCATAGTGTTGCGAATCACACAAAGTGAAAAACAGCAAAAGAATGAAAGGAAAAAAAACCTAAGAAATTAATACATTTATCTTCAACTCTAAGGCTGCCTTGTGCATTCTTTTCAAACAATGTTTTTCCCACAAAAGGCACAAAAGAACACTAGATAGAACATCTTACATAGATCAAACACAGCTCTGATATTCCATGTTGGCCTCCATTACGAGTTGCCCGGAGCTGTATCACCTGAACTCATGGGGATTACCACTTTAGGTAACTGTGAGTGGTCCAGTGTTCCCAAAATGATTGGATCCGGAAACATTGGACCTGGTTTTACTGGTTACAGATTTGCACAGGAGAAACTCATGGGCAGAGAAAGATATAGGGCTGGAAGAAAATAGACAGACTGCTTGCATCCTCCAGCACCACAGTGGAACAGAATATGCTTCCACCAAGAGGCCACATCCTCTACAACCCCCAGACACCTTCCCTGCCCAAATCCCTGATCTATAGTGGCCCACTGCATATATTTACCACCTGCTTAGAGCAGGTGGTGCTGGCTTTAACTCTGCTGAATACGGAAAAGTTCTAGGGCAGAATAAAGCACAACTCAGAAAACCCCAAAAGCAGCTTTCATGGGCATCCTCAAAAAATGTACCACTTACCATACTATGCCCCTTACTTAGTCCTCTCCAGATATAGTTACAGCTGACGATACAGAGTCGGACTGGGGAATCAAAAGCAGACCTGGCAAAATAGCTCCACCCAGCACGACTCCCTTCATCTCCTCATGCAATCCCTCTCTCCATCATCTATTCTCTTTCATATCCCCCCTCTATGCCCTTTCTGGTGGATTTCTCTCTATCATCTACTCCTCTTTCTCTCTCCCCTGAATGCTGCAATTAACCTCTGGGAACTGGTAAAAGCGATTAGGCTTATAAAATCGTCCCCCAGGGGCACAAGACCACTGGAGAAATGCCCAGTGTATTGTAAGGCCTGTCTAGCCTTGCTGAGAAAACCTTATCGTCTCAACATCATACATCACAAAACAATGCAAAGCATGTTACCTTCAGCATGCCTCAATTCAGTTGCACAACATTAAATCAAAAGTTATACAATTGTCTAATGATACTATTCAATAGGACACGCCTTGTGGAATGAAGTAAATGACAAAGGGCCTCATTTATGAGGTTTTACTGCAGGGCAGCGCAGCAGGCCTCCCTGTAGCTTTTCCCTAAATAAAAGGGCAGCAATTCGCCGTATCTATGAGCATTCCTGTCCTTTTCCCCTGTTTCAGAGGGAAACCTTCCGGCACAAAAACAATCACAAGAGGCTTCTTCTTTTTTCTATGTGTGCTGGAGAATGTAGCAAACATAGAAAAGGAAAAACGAGGAGAAATAAAGATATTTCTCCTCGTTGTGCCTTCCTTATCGCCTCTGTGGCAGTGTCAACAACCCTTAGATGTTGCTGGGAACGCCCCCAGCAACACCTATGGAACGTCCTTTTAACGCAGAAAACTGTGTTGAAGGGAATCATATTTATGAGGCAGCATTAAGCCAAAAAAAGTGGCTTACTGCTGCCTCGTAAATACAGAGCAGGCTCCTGCGCCACGGAACGTCACAAAAAGTGACATTCCAATGGTGCAAGGGGCCCAAAGTCCTTCCAACACACGCAAACATGCATGCACGCACACACGCTCACAGTACACCTCAAAGATCCCTGACATGAGCAAAATTCCTTCACTTCCCCACATCATTTGAGGCAGGGAGCCCTGAGCGTGGGTGCTCCACAAAGGGGATTCTCAGATAGACAGCAGCAGAAATCATCTAATGCACGCAGGATAATTCTAAAGGGCCAAATAATCCAAGCGCACTTGTTAGGGAATGTCACGCTTCATTCGCAAAGAAAGCTTTCCTTTGAAATACCTGAGGCAAATCTACAGCACCATGATGGCTTTTAAATGGCTAATTAATTTTAGATCAGCTACTACCACTGTAAGAGATTATACTACAGTAGGTAAGCTAGCAATAATGAGTTTTTTATTCTAGAACCTTATCATTTCTTACCATGGGAAACCATAAGAAGCTTACATTTCAGCACAAATACTAGTCATTAACTTGACACTGCCATGCTCTCTCTCCTCACCTGAACCTTTAGACAAAAAAAAGGTTCGAAATGAGCAAATACACAGTAGGCTGTGCTGTGTGTTTTTTAATTGATCGCACACAGAGGAGAAGCAGGATTATTTATATTTCTTGTGTGTTCATGGCAATTTAGAGGATGTGTATTTTGGTACTGTTACCCTGATTGTAGTCCATTGGTGTTCCATGGGCTTTGTTGTGTTCATGCTTGCATATGGCGTCCCTGTCAAATCACCAGTAATGCACCCGGTGTCACTCACATTCACACCACCAACAGGGACGTAACATTACCCACCGCAGCTCCCGAGCTCCAGCGGGCCCCGTTCGGCACTGTGCATGGGCGGCAGGTCCCTTAGCTGAGACCTCCTGACTGGGTCTGGTGTAGGGGGGCCCTCCATGTACTTTGCCGGGGGCCCCTCAAATTTCGTTGCGCCGCTGCTCACCAATATACTTTTATCACCCACAGTGGAAGATAAGACACGCGAGACCTCAATGCTTTTGGGAATGAGGATGAATGAGCAGGCTAGAGGGCTTCAGTGTAAAAGTGTTTTAAACATGTATGTTTTTGTATATCATTAATAATGTGTAATATATGTTTACACACAATTTACATCTGCAGATTGATATATTGTATTTGCCTTTCAAACGAATTACTATGATGTAAAGAAATGCCTTTAATAATGTGTTTTAGTTATGCCACATTTCTGTGCAGACCCCATCTTGAACAAGATTAAACTATTTCTGTCACTCACTCGTGCTTCCCCCAGCTGCTGAGGTCATATTAGTTTATTTCCATTGCTATATTATTTGCTCACATAAACTTTACAAGGTGCAAATGTAAAATTGCTTCTTGTTACTACATATTCCGTTTCTATTCTAGACCTATTCACAAGAAGAAAGTGTCATTGTCATTGTTTTGTATTTTGTTCCAACGTCTCTGGATGACACTAGCATACAGAACGAAGAAACATTATTCATAAAATGAGTTTGTGCTTAGGTGCATGCCAATATGACGTCTATTTTCTATGTGCTCTGATTTGCTTCAGAAACTATACGTTTGCTCACTGTGAGAAGTTGGCCTGGAAGGATATCCCACTAGTTATAGTGGGCACCTTGCACCAGTCCAAACAACCCTTATTGATGATAGGTTTAAAGACAGCCTTTATTGAAAGCTATCCAAGTGGTAGCTATGGAGAGCAGCCTTCAGGCTAAGTCTTGAAGAAGTGTAAACTAGCTTGGTTTACCAGATTATAACCTCTTGAATCACTAAATGAAAGGAGAACCACACAAGGTATACATAAAATATATGTATTTATTTCTAAACACTCACTACTAATCTCTTTATGAGATTAGAGTCCAAGATACACAATAATACAGTTCTAAAACGACAGTAAATAGCACAATATACAATGGGCCCAGGGGCGGGCCAAACCATATATTAAGAAAGTGGTATAAGAACCACGACTTGACTAGACACGGTGCCTAGAGCACGTAGAATCGCTGGGACCCCGAGGAACCACCCAAGGTAGTGACACAGGAGACCCACGGGGGACGCGTGCAGTGTGAGAACACAGTCGCAAGCCTCGTACTATTCTATTAGAGAGTCGCGGTTGGAATTTTAGAAGTTAAGGACACTTAGGAGAGGACTTTGAGAAAACCCCTTTAGACTTAGGGAGTTCTAGGGCCAGCACCCACGGGAGTACTCGAGTTACCTCACCCAGGGAAGCCGGGTGCATAGGTGTCAAATGGTGTCGGGAATCGTTGTTGATTTCAATGGCGATCTGCTGCAAAGTGCTGCTGCCCGGAAGGAGAAAAGTGTCCGGTGTGATCCAAGCCTGGATTGAAGATCAGAAGAACCTGAAAGCAGAGGGGTCCCTTGCCAGTGACCAGGGGCACGATAGACGAATTCCCACCAATGTTGGGTGTTTCAGGTGCGAAGAGGTGAAGCTTGACTCTGCAGCCACGAGTACCAGGAGGCTTCGACGATGACCAGGAGCTGGATTCGAGCTGTCCCATGAAGGATGTCGTGTGCTGCGGTGTCTGTGCTCAGATTGAACCTAACAAGCCTTGGCAACAGCAACCCACGCAGGAAGAGAAAAGATGCTTCGGTGCAGACCAGCAAGGGCCTGGGGACTCCCCAAGCGATGAGGAGTCAGGGCACATCTGGAGCAATCAGGCAAGCCCAATTAAAGTTAGAGTTGCCTTCACAGGTTCCCACCAGTCGACGGACCAGGAATCGCGAAGGGACCTTGAGAGGAATCACACAATACCAGCCCATGGGTCACTCAGTGAGTGTAGGCAAGTAATCTTCGGTGGACACACTGCTCAGGGTTTGGACTACAAGTAGCCCAAAGCACAGCCTCAAGGATTGACGAGAAGCATATGCACTTGCAACTGTGCACCGCGTCCAGGGGTTCCGGTTCCATGGTCCCCATGAGGGCTACAGGTCTCAGCTTTGCTGGGAGCTCGGGTCGGCCTCTGGGAGGTCTGGGAACCTACCTCCTGTGTGGCAAATTTTTCGGAGTCCAGCGGGAGATTCGGAGATGCAAACCGGTCAGATGCTTCTTAGATGCCTGCCTTGCAGGGGAGTACTCCGAACCGGTCAGATGCTTCTTAGATGCCTGCCTTGCAGGGGAGTAACTCCTTTACTCCAAGGGAGATTCTTCAGTCATCTAGCGCCTTGTAGATCATTGAAGGTCAAGGATTCTGTATCAGAGTTTCGTCCAGGTGTAATCTAAAGTCCTGTAGCCAGGGGGTCCTTTCTTATACCCAAGGAAGGGGCGAGACACACTCTAGGGACCCACCTATGGGAGGGGTGGCTACACCCATTTTCTTTGTCCAGTTTTGCACCAGAGCAGGGGCTGGTAGCCCCTGCAACCGGTTTGAGCTGGGCTATGCACAGGGACACCAAATGTGCCCCAGTGCAGACTTCAAAGCACTCTTGGAGTGCACTCACCAAGCCCCAATATACTAAAGCCTGTTTGGGAGGTGGTGACACCTCCCTGTAACAGGAAACCTATTGTCCAGGCCTTCCCTGCCGGAGTTTCATCCAGCAGCAGGAGGGTAGACTCGTGTCTGTGGCTGGCAGCATCCATTTTGTGATGCCAGGGTCTATTAAGCTGGTACCGGGTATACCGGTGCTGTCATGTTTCTCCCTCTAGAAGGGTGGGATCATACTCCCACACCAGTTACTGGTGTGGGGGTACGATTCCAAGGTGTTTGACACCAAACACGACATGTTTCCATGCAGCCATTCCAAAGTTAGCATTAACCGCTTGGTTATAATGCACTTAAGAGTATATGATTTGGCTGCATCACAAACAACCCCGGAATAAAGGTTCCGAAAGCTGCAGAGAGGCTTTGCTCATGCATGGGCACCCTCTCACATGAAACCCAGCACCCTGCCTTCAGGATTGTTAATGCCTGCCATAGGGGTGACTGGTAGGCTTACAAGTGCAGTGATATGGAGAGATATAGTGAACCTATATCTCAGTAAGGGGTGTATACACCACCTTACCCAGGCAGCAATAGCAGACCTGTGGTGTAACTTTGGAAGGGTTCCCAGGGGTGGCATAATACATGCTGCAGCCCCTGGTAGGCCTCTAGGGGTACCTATGCCCTGGGTACATAGTATACCATATACTAGGGACTTATAAGGGTACCCCAGAATCCAATCTGGAGTGTACCTAAAGTACTGGTAATCAATTTAGAGAGGAAGCAGCTAGGCTGGGGTCCTGGTTAGCAGGGCCCCAGCCAGACTAAAGTCGAAAAACAGTGAAACATCAGCAAAAAGTGGGGGTAACTAAAAGAGACAGATCCTACTCTCCTACACAACCCCCCGCAAACGTAAGGACATTAAACTAACCTTGACCAGTTGAGTCTTAATGTTCTAAGTGGAAATATCTGGAGAGTCCATCTACATTGGCATGGTTACTCCCAGGTCTATGTTCCACTGTATAGTCCATCCCCTGTAGGGAAATGGAGCACGTCAAATGTTTGGAGGTTTCACCCTTCATCTGTTTTAGCCATAAGAGGGGCTTATGGTCTGTCTGAACAATGAAGTGAGTGCCAAACAAGTATGGCCTCAACATCTTCAGAGCCCAAACCAAAGCAAAGGCCTCCCTCTCAATAGCTGACCGTTTCTCTCTGGGGGTCAGCCTTCTGCTAATAAAAGCTACTGGCTGATCCTGACCTTCCTCATTCAATTGTGATAACACAGACCCAACCCCCAACTCAGATGCATCTGTTTGAACAATGAATTCTTTGGAGTAGTTAGGACTTTGCAGAATGGGAGCAGTGCACCTGGCCTGCTTTAGGTCATCAAATGCCTTTTGACAGCTGACTGTCCACTGACCTTTCTTGGGCATTTTCTTAGAAGTTAGGTCATTCAAGGGGGTCACTATGGACCCATAACCTTTGACAAATCTTCTATAGTACCCAGTCAGGCCCAAGAAAACTCTGACCTGAGTCTGGGTGGTTGGAGCAACCCAGTCCATTATGGTCTGGATTTTGCTCTGCAATGGTTGAACCTGGCCACCACCCACAAGGTGGCCCAGGTACACAACCTGACTCTTCCCTATCTAGAACTTACTGGCCTTGATAGTTAGGCCTGCTTTTTGCAGGGCCCCCAAAACATTTCTCAGGTGGACCAGGTGATCCTCCCAGGTGGAGCTAAAGACAGCAATATCATCTAGATATGCTGCACTATAGGCTTCCAGGTCTGTAAGGACGTTATTCACCAACCTTTGGAAAGTGGCAGGTGCATTTTTCAAACCAAAAGGCATCACCACAAATTGGCAGTGCCCACTAGGGGTAGAAAATGCTGTCTTTAGCTTTGCATCATCAGCTAGTCTGATTTGCCAGTAGCCAGCTGTCAAGTCAAATGTGCTCAGAAACTTGGCTGAGGCCAAAGTGTCTATAAGCTCATCTGCCCTTGGAATTGGATGGGCATCTGTCCTATTGACTGCATTGTGACCCCTGAAGTCTTCACAAAACCTCATCTCTCTCTTGCCATCTTTGGTGTGAGGTTTGGGCACTAAGACTACTGGACTAGCCCAAGGGCTATCTGAGGGTTCAATGACTCCCAAATCCAACATCTTCTGGACTTCAGTCCTGATACAGTCCCTGACATCAGGTTGCCTATAAATCTTATTTGTAACAGGCAAACTGTCCCCAGTGTCCACTTCATGAGTGCACCAGGTGGTCTGAATTGGAGTCAGAGAAAACATATGTTTAACCCCTTCAGTGCCCATGACGAGATGGTCTCGTCATGGGCCGCGGTTGCGCTGTGCCCATGACGAGACCATCTCGTCATGAACCCCGCCCGCTAATGAAACGCCCGGCACAGGGCGTGGAAAGGGCGGGGCACTGAAGAGGTTAAACTGGCTGAGAACTTTTCTACAGCCAGTTTGTTGCTGGACAGCGAGGCTCCCTGCCAAGGCTACACCATCTACTGATCCATCATCAGGGTTCTGAGAGAGCAGGTCAGGGAGTGGATCACTCTCTTCCTCCTGTCCCTCATCAGTTGCCATGAGCAAGCCCATGTCAGCCCTGTCGACATATGGCTTGATCCTGCTGACATGGAGCACCCTATGGGGGCTCCTGGGAGTTCCTAGGTCCACCAGGTAGGTAACCCCTCCCTTCTGCTCAAGTATTGTATGGGGGCCACTCCACTTGTCTTGGTGAGCTGCTGGGGCCACAGGCTCCATCACACATACTTTCTGCCCTGGCTGGTAAACAGCCAGCACAGCCTTTTGGTCATGCCAGGCCTTTTGTTATTCCTGGCTAGCCTTAAGGATTTTAGTTGCCTTCTTCATGTACTCAGCCATCCTGGAGCGGAGACCAAGTACATAGTCCACAATATCCTATTTAGGGGGTTTGAGAGGTAACTTCCAGCCCTCCTTTACTAGACACAATGGACCCCTAACTGGATGACCAAACAGAAGTTTAAATGGGCTGTAACCAACCCCCTTCTGTGGAACCTCTCTGTAGGCAAAGAGAAGGCAGGGCAAAAGTATGTCCCATCTGCGCCCAAGCTTTTCTGGGAGACCGTTAATCATGCCTTTTAGGGTTTTGTTGAATCTTTCAACTAACCCATTGCATTGTGGGTGATAAAGGGTGGTAAATATGTAATTTACTCCATATTCCTTCCAGATAGCTGTTAAGTAACTAGACATAAAGTTTGCTTCTCTGTCTGATACCACCTCCTTAGGGAAACCCACTTTGGAAAAGATTCCAAGTAGGGCCCTTGCCACCACAGGAGCTGTAGTGGTCCTAAGGGAAATGGCTTCTGGGTACCTAGTGGCATGGTCCACCACCACCACTAGTATAAACCTGTGCCCAGATGCTGTCTGAAGATCCATGGGACCAACTATGTCAATCCCAACCCTCTCAAAGGGAACCCCCACCACAGGTAGTGGTATCAGGGGGGCCTTTGTTGTACCACCTGCCTTACCACTGGCTTGACAGGTGACACAGGAGCGACCAAGCTCCTTGGTGTCTTCAGACATGTGTGGCCAATGAAAGTGAGGGACAATTCTGTCCCAGGTCTTGTTTTGGCCTAGGTGTCCTGCTAAGGGAATATCATGGGCCAGTTTTAATAGGAAGCCCCTGAACTTCAGAGGTATAACCAACCTCCTGGAGGCACCAGGCTTGGGGTCTCTACTCTCTGAGTACAGGAGTCCATCATCCCAATATATCTTATGGGTTCCACTAGCATTTCCAGCAGCCTCATCAGCAGCTTGCTTTCTGAGGGGTTCAAGAGAAGGGCAGCTCAGCTGCTCCTGGCTCAGATATGCCCTGGAAGGGCCCCATGTCCCAAAGAACTCAACCTGATCAGGTTCAAGCTCATCTGGGAAAGTTCCTTCTTCAGGCCTGAGATCATCTCCCCCAAGAGACTGATCGGCTTCCTGAGTCAGGGGGGAAGACACTGCCTTACCCCTGCTGCTCCTTTTCTTGGGAGGCACCTGGCCCATTCTTCCAGGATCAAGGGCCTTTTCAGCTTTTGACATTTTTGACTGTGAACTGGTCACAGCAAACACATGTGCAGGGATTCCCAACATTTCTGCATGAGTCCTGAGCTCCCCTTCAGCCCAAGCTGAAGTTTCCAAATCATTGCTAAGCAAGCATTCAACAGGGAGGTCTGCACTTACCACAACTTTCTTAAGGCCAGTTACCCCTCCCCAGGAGAAATTAACAACTGCCAAGGAATGATCTCTCCTGACATTGCTAGCATTGGTAACTTGGTACATTTCACCAAGTATGATCTGCTCAGGAGCCACAAGATCTTTTGTCACCATTGTGACACTTGCTTCTATGTCCCTGAATGCCAAAGCCTCTTTTCCGTTAATTAAAGGCTGCTGTCTGTATTTGCCCAGATTACTGGGACTCACAAAGGAGGCCATATCCATGCCTCCATCACAGATCAGTACAGCCTGAGGTGGAACTCTGGCTAGGCCAGAGTCCACCTCAGAACCCAGGGTTAACCCTACTACAACCTTATTCTGAGTACCACCACTTGGAGCTGAACTAGGGGGAACAGTTGCCTTAGGGGAACTGGTGGCTGGATTTTGAGTCTTTGGACTTGGTACAATCACTTATCCAATGGGTTTTCTGTTTACAGATTTTACACCATGGTTTCTTTTGGCCTTTGCCTTTGTTAGATTGGGACTCCCCACCAGATGCAGATTTTTAGGGCCCATGAGAAGACTTCTGGTCTTTACCCTTGTCCCCACCCTTATCAGAGGTTTGGGAATCTTACTTCTGGGACTCACCACCTTGGTTCTGAACCTTCTGCCTCACCCTGGTTCTGACCCATTTGTCTGCCTTCTGACCCAATTCTTGGGGAGAGGTCAGATCAGAGTCCACCAGGTACTGATGTAATAGCTGATTTTGACAATTATTAAGGATTTGCTCCCTCGTAATCAAATTGTACAATCCTTTAAAATCACACACTTCACTGCCAAGTAACCAACCCTCCAGAGCATTAGTAGCACAATCCACAAAGTCAACCCAGTCTTGAGTCTGTGCCTTTTGGGTATCTCTGAACTTCAACCTGTACTGTTCAGTGGTTAGGCCAAACCCATCTATCAGTGCACTCTTCAAGACTTTGTAATTGTCAGCATCCTCTTCTCTAACTGTGAGGAGCTTGTCTTTACCTTTGTCTGCAAAGGAGAGCCACAAGATTGCTGCTCACTGCTCCTGAGGGGCCCTCTGTACTTTACAGGCCCTTTCCAGTGCAGTTATCCATTTGTGGATGTCATCCCCACTCTGGTAGGGAGGGACAATCTTGTTCAGGTTCCTATGGTCATGAGTATGTCTCTACCTCTAGGGAGAGAGGTTGCTGCCACCATGGGGCTCTAGCCCCCACCTTTGTGAAGCTTTGTGTACCTATAGTGGTTTTCAGTTAGTCACTCAAAGAGATTATCTGGTAAAGCAATAGCAAACTTGAATCCAACCGCTGCACACCAATGTGAGAAGTTGGACTGGTATATGCTGTCCACTAGTTATAGTGGGCACCTTGCACCAGTCCAAACAACCCTTATTGATTATAGGTTTAAAGACAACCTTTATTGAAAGCTATCCTAGTGTTAGCTATGGAGAGCAGCCTTCAGGCTAAGTCTTGAATGAGTGTAAAGCAGCTTGGTTTACCAGATTATAATTTTTTGAATTACTAAATGAAAGGAGGACCATACAAGGTATATATAAAATATATGTATTTATTTCTAAACACTCACTACTAATCTCTTTATGAGATTAGAGTCCAAGATACACAATAATACAGTTCTAAAACGACAGTAAATAGCACAATATACAATGGGCCCCAGGGGCGGGCCAGACCATATATTAAGAAAGTGGTATAAGAACCACGACTTGACTAGACACAGTGCCTAGAGCAAGTAGAATCACTGGGACCCCAAGGAACTACCCAAGCTAGTGACACAGGAGACCCACGGGTGACGTGTGCAGTGTAAGAACACAGGCGCGAGCCCTGTACGATTCTAAGGAAGTCGCGGTTGGAATTTCAGAAGATAAGGACACTTAGGAGAGGACTTTGAGCAAACCCCTTTAGACTTAGAGGATTCTAGGGCCAGCACCCACGAGAGCACCGGAGCACTCGAGTTACCTCACCCAGGGAAGCCGGGTGCATAGGTGTCAAATGGTGTCGGGAATCGTTGTTGATTTCAATGGTGATCTGCTGCAAAGTGCTGCTGCCGGGAAGAAGAAAAGTGTCTGGTGTGATCCAAGTCTGGACAGAAGATCAGAAGAACCTGAAAGCAGAGGGGACAGAGTCTGGGTTACTTGCCAGTGACCAGGGGCACGATAGACGAATGCCCACCAATGTCAGGTGTTTCAGGTGCGAAGAGGTGAAGCGTGACTCTGCAGCCACGAGTACCAGGAGGCGTCGATGACAACCAGGAGCTGGATTCGAGCTGTCCCATTGAGGAAATATGAATTTTGTGATCAGTTATGTCCCCTATCGTAGACCCCAACGGCTCCATGTGCATGCTATAAGTACATGTATGTTCCCTCCTATTCCAGTTTTGAAGACGCAAATATATGTGTGTCCACCGTCAACATGTCCTCTTTCAGATCCGCCATGAATGGGTCAGATATTCCATTCCTAAGTATGAAAGGCCACCGACTTTATATGGTTCACTTTCCACATTTTACAGATTCAGGCGAGTAGGCCCGAATTCTGTCATCAAGCCTTTTCCTGCCTTCTGCCTCTGAAAGCTCCAGTCTGAGCCCGCATCTGTGACCATGAACTTTGTCTTACTCCTTGCGCGGCTAACGGAGCCTGATCCAGCCTGTCGCCTGCCAAAAACTGTATTTCACCTTCGAGATTATCTCCTTCGCTCCTCATCCGATGCATTCCTGTCTAGTAGTTTAGATAAACATTCTTCCAGCTCCCGTGCAAAGGGCCAGGCTTCGCTGCCCTCATGCCAATAATTCATAGCCCCGTTACCATGGAATATTCCTACCCCCTCGCATCTAGTGTAGACACTTAGACGCTTGTACACGCACTAACAGTCAGTATAGTCAGTATAGAATAAGATTCTATCCTAAGAGACCTCTCTTTTTGGATAACACAGTTCTTTAAACATAGGATATTAGATATGATTCGGGATTAGGTTGACATAACCCCAGACTTCTGTCTCCACATGTAGAGCTAAATGTCAAGTCCCCTTCACCCTCTAGTTGCACGTCAATCACACGTCATGCGGCTGCGCGCGCATCTCTGCCAACTATTTCTGCTGACATTGCAGGATTCTCTTATGGATCCACCCACATATTACATCATGTATGATGACGTTTATTAAATTACGCCCTCTATTAGCTACGTATGCACCTCTTATCAGCTGTTACGCCTCTTGCATCTGTTTCATTGTAATGTATTTTCTATAAAACTGCTTATCTGTCAATAATATATGTTCCTTCCTTCCTGAACTTTCGTGGTGATGGAATAGAAGGCCCACAATTCGAATTGTATTCCTTTGTATAGGAATAAAGCCTTTTTAAACCCTCTAATACCACGGATTCTGCCTCTCATTTTACTGAGTTATTCTTAGACAGACTTTACCGCATAAAAAATAGTACCGGTAACGAAATATTTACCACATAAATTGGCGCCCGAATAGGGACACTTTCTCATCTCACGCGCCGGCGGTGCGTTGCAGGCCCGGTCTCCTGCCACAGCTGAACGGACAACAAAAACGCGTATCTGCAGGATTTCCTGTGTCTCCTTCCGGCCAAGCGGGGACGACTGAGGCTGCGATCAACACCCAGACGAGGCGGTGAGAGGTGCGAAGTATCCCGACCAGAGCCTAGCTGAGAGAGCAAGATCCGAGGTATACAGAGACCCGCCAGGTTCCGAAGTTCCGAATCCAGTCGAGTCGAGTCCAGTCCGGTCCAGTTTCAAGTTCCGTTCCGAGGCCTTCCGTTCCGAGCTACCCGGTGAGTACCATTACCGGGGAGGCATTTAACGTGCACATAGTCTGTGCCGGTCAAGACGGGTTTGGGTACACAAATCCGGTCTGCACTGTTTTAGCAGTGTATCTGTACTGTTTAGCAGTATATATAGTATGTCTTGCATATAAATAAGTATTATCTAGTGTCAGTATTATGTCAGTAACCAGTTTCCTATTAGTTATCATTGTTCGTAAAACTGTTAAGCGTTAAATGTTTTAAATACGTTCTATATACTGTGGTATGAATGACTGTTCATTATTGTGTTTTTTGTATAAAGTGTGTTCTAGTAATAAGGTCTAAAAAAATGCCGCTCTTTTCGAAACTAAGACAGATCAAAACTAGAAAAGGTGTACTCGAAGAAGCCGTTCCCATCCCACCGAGGGACACTCCAGGGTACTTTATGTATCATAAGCATGGCCTAGATGCCGTATTATTTCTTGATTTATGGGTGGATTACACCAAAGAATTACCAGAGAGTCAGAGATGGCCCGCAGCGGGGACCTGGGATGCAGATTGCATCATGAGAGTAGAAGAAGAATTATGGAAAAAGAAAGCCAGACAGTCACAGAAAGATGCCATTGAATTATGGCGTAAAGAATCATATAGACGTACAGAAAAAGCGCTCAGACAGGAAGATAAGAGTAAGGAGAATTCAAATAAAGTCCGAGAAAATCTATTACTTGAGGAAGGTACCCGAGTAAAATCAGAACAAGAAGATAGACAAAGAAACGCTCTTATGAATGGTATGTATCCACTTCTGGCCGAAGGGTTACCTAAGGCTACTCCGGAAATACCAAAAGACTTGCCAACTCCATTGTTTCCGATAAAAGCACATCCCAAGGGACATCCCAGAACCGCAGAAGATGTTTTCCTTTCCCGCTATTTAGATGACGCAGCTCCCGAGTATGCTAATACCGCACCACATAGACCGCTTGCCGATGATGCTCATCGCCAAGAGCATTCGTCTGTACCTCCGCAACAACCCGCTTCGACACACATTCCGACAAACACATCTGTTTCCACCGCTTTTCCCGCAACGACGGTTGCTGTCTCACCCTCAACAAATCCTTTCACGTCCAGCACCCCAGACGGTGCTACAGGAGGTACGACAGACATTTTTTCTACACCACCCAGAGGAAATAAATTTTCCCTTAGAGAATTAGCACTCCAACGTACGCCCAAACTAGCCACTCCTGACATGCTTAAGGAACTTCTAGTAGATTGTAGATATGATCCTGTGCCCGGTAAACGAGACGAAATGCTGCTGTCATCATTACGTATTAGACGAGCTGCAATATATTTAATGAAGTTACCAGGAATGGATACACATTTAGAAAAAATATATCATTTTGTCCAGTCAGGGCGAGGTCCTGAAAGTATTAGCAGAGCCATGGAGTATCAGAAAGCGGAGGTACAGGGACAACTGTTACGTTTCCTCCTAAACTGTGTAATTAGAAATCAAGACCGGCCTGGGGTAAATCCGGAAGAAATGCAAACACTTGTCACTTGGGGCCGGAATATATCAGAAGGAAGACATGATAAACAGTTATGTATAGTAGCTATGTACCGAAAGATCCGCAAAGAGGTAGAACGAATACACGAAGAAAGATTAGAGGTAGACGCCGCTGATCTAAACAGAGAGGAGGAGGAGCAAGAATCAGAGCAAGTAGACACGATAGCTTATGTAGGTAAAGGAAGACCCCATAATAATACCAGAGGTTTTAACGACCCAATACGTCCAGAATATAATAGACATTTTCCAAACCCTATGCTAAATACAAAATCCCCTGAACACTTATTCCAAGCCGCTGATAAATTACTCCGAGATCGAAGGGGGTACCACGTGCTCGATTCCATGGACGAACAAGAATTAGCCAGGTCAGCAGTACAATGGGCTGACAGTCCCGGCGAATACAATGATGATGTACTTGCACACACGTTTCTGAATCTAGACCCATATGAACAGCGTTTAGCTAGTATATACATGATTCAACACCTCCTTATATTATATAAAAGCCAACACTCTGATCCAGGACCCTTACCTGACATATTGACAGAACTACTCACGAACATATGGAGAGGGTCAGGTACTGATTTGATTAAGGAAATACTAGAATCCCGAAACCAATATTTAAATTTCGTATGCCCGGAACACGTTCCAGTTCCCATAATGGGAAGAAAAATGTATCACATAGATAGACAGAACCCGTTACGCGAAGTGCACCCGATCAGAGGTGCCGACGATAATTTCACACGTGTGTTTGTATACACGCCTATAACTAAACTGGAATTATTAGAAATGAAGAAAGTAGTACCCAGTCATGACAAAGATCCAGCAGGTTTCCACCGTGAGATAAAAGACATGTTACTCATGGGAGAGTATACCTACCCCGATATTATGAAAATATTAAAAGTTCTATTACCCGCAGGTGTTTATGAAAAACTCAAAGAAAAAGAATGGGAGGTAGGAGACCAAAAGATAGATTGGACAGCATTAGAAAACGAAGAAAAGGCCCGAGCTGCAGGAGCAGGGCTTGGGGATAAGACTACAGCATTAGCAGGATTACTAATACAGGTACTGCCACGTTTATTAACTACGAAAAAGGAAGACTGGGGTGCAATCTCAGCCTGTAAACAAAAACCAGATGAAGACACTAGTGACTTCTATTCCCGATTTGAAAAATGTTTTAGTATAAATAGTGGCATAAAAGCCAGTAGTGAGTCATATCCACATCTGTTTGTGACAAAATTAGTTGAAAATTCTCTGCTACAAGTCAAGAATAGAGTATTGAAATTCGAAAGTACCTGGCAAGGTAATACCCCATCACAGATGCTACAGATGTTACAATATCATCACAATAGAATTAGAGAAGAACAAGAACACGAACAAAGACGTATGAAAGATACGGAAATGAAAATGCTTGTTGCACAGTCAGTTCCAGCTGATAGTCATCAAAAGGGTGATTCCGCAGGTCCTGCAAAAGGGACATGCAACTATTGTAAACAACCAGGTCATTATATACACGATTGTCCAGTCCTGAAACATAATATAGCCACAGGTAGAACACATGAGAGACCACGTTCACCTAGACAGGATCAGAATCAACAACAGACGCCTCAGCAGGCACAACCTAGGTTAGCTCCGCAACAATTAGCTCCGCAGCAGGCAGCTCCACAACAGATCGTAGCACCACCACAAGCGCAGCCTACTGCTGCAACACAAGCAACAACACAACAAATGTATCAGTATGCACAAACAGATTATCCCGATTATCAGCGATACTCATGAGATAGCCTAGAGAGGGAAGTTGGCTTACCCCTTATAGAGGTTCCTGTAGACCAAGAGGGACCTTATGTACATAGTGAACTATTAGGGGAAGACAGAAAGTTTTTACTTGATACAGGGGCAAGCAGAACAACTATAAGACGCAGTGAAGTTCCAGGGGCACCCCTCTCAGGCTCACAGAATATTTCCCTAGGATTCTCAGGAAAACCTATAATTAATGACGTAACACAACCTCTTGCACTCACAGTAGGTCCATTAACACGTACAACAGATTTGTTGCTTACTAAATCATGTCCGGAAAACTTGTTAGGTATAAAAACATTGAAAGCTCTAGGAGCCATAATATGTTGTTCTCCGGAAGGAGTACGACTATTTTTACGTGACTTTAAAGGTCACTACGTATCCAGAGACATGGATCACCGACTGCAGAATTTACCTACACATTTATGGGCACAAGGCCCCACTGATGTTGGTTGCATGAACATTACACCATATCGAGTTACACTGAAATCAGGAATAGTACTACCACGAATGCGACAATATAAGTTACCACCAGATGCTGTAGTGGCTTTACTGCAAATCATTGACGAGCTCATTGCACAAGGAGTGGTTGTCGAAACTGACTCCAATGTATGTAATTCTCCGATAATTCCGATTCTTAAAAGAACGGATCCAAAAGCACCACCAGTATATCGATTAGTTATTGATCTGCGCGAATTAAATAAATGTATTGTACCACAATACCCTGTGGTCCCAGATATCTCCTCATTACTCACAGCTATTGACTCAGAAGCAACGTTTTTCACTGTAATTGATCTCAAGAATGCTTTCTTTAGTGTCCCAATAGATCCGAAAGGCAATATTTATTCGGTTTTAGTTTAAATGGACGAAGTTTTAAATTCACACGCGCACCTCCAGGATTTACAGAAAGCCCCAGCATCTATAGCCAAGCACTGAAACGAGAACTTGACAGTATCCATATGCCAGTTAACACTGCCTTGCTTCAATATGTCGATGATCTGCTGATCACCGCTCGAAGCGAACCTGAATGTGAAACAGCGTCACTGACGGTTCTGAAATTTCTGGCTGAAAAGGGGCACAAGGTGTCCCCTTCTAAGCTGCAATTCTGTGTCCAGCGAGTTGTTTACCTTGGGCACTCGCTGTCCAAGGAGGGAAGGCAGCTTACACCCGACCGCATACAGTTAATTGCTAACATGCCACCACCCAAGACACAAAAGGAGGTACGGGCTTTTATAGGCCTCACTTCATACTGTAGGCAGTGGATCCCTCAATATGCATTTCTAGCAAAACCACTCATCCAGTTGACAACACAGGAGGCAGCCACATCGACTGTCCTCCCTTGGACTCCAGAACATACACACGCCTTTGAAAGCTTAAAGAAAGCTTTATGCCAAGCACCTGTCCTAGCAACACCATGTTACAGTAAACAGTTTACACTCTTTGTTACAGAACGCGAAGGTACTGCTTTGTCAGTACTCACTCAGGAACAAGCAGGATCGCACAAACCGTGTGCTTATTTCTCTAGTACATTAGATCCAGTAGCTCAGGCACTTCCAGCGTGCCTGAAATCAGTGGCAGCAACAGCTTTAGCAATCAGACAAAGCGATGCCATAGTGTTAGGACATCAATTGACAGTACAAGTACCACACGCAGTAGAGGTTCTCTTGAACCGCACACAAACACAACACTTGACTATAGCGAGACTCACCGGTTACGAATTAACACTGTTTCAGCCACATATAGAAATCAGACGTTGCAATACGTTAAATCCTGCCACACTGTTACCAGTGAGCGGAACAGATCCATTGGCACATGATTGTGTCGAAGTCATTACTATCACGACGAAACCCAGACAAGACTTGACAGATATCCCTTTGACAGATCCGGACTTGACATTGTATGTAGATGGGTCATGTATGAGAACAAGTACAGGAGAGTTAGTGGCCGCTTACGCAGTCACAACAGACACTGAAGTCATTGAAACAAATTGTATTAACACTTTGTCAGCCCAAGCAGCAGAGCTCACCGCTCTGACACAAGCCTGTATTCAAGCCATAAATAAAAAAGTCAACATATACACAGATTCACGTTATGCATTCGGAGTCGTCCATGACTTCGGCGTACTGTGGCGAGAGAGAGGTTATTTAACTTCTCACGGTGCCCACATCCAACACGGACTCCTCATTCAAGCCCTATTAGACGCGATTCATCTACCTACTGCAATATCGATTATGAAATGCAAAGCCCATACAAAAGTTACCGATATCATTTCTCAGGGTAATGACCTAGCTGACAGAACAGCTAAACAGACTGCTCAGAATCAGACTCACACAACTGACGTGACAAAGACAATAGTTCCGACACCAACACATTGCATGACAGTTAAGGATCCCGCCCTTGATGTAATTGATATACAGACACACGCTACACCAGAAGAAATAAAGAAATGGACTGAATTAGGAGGGATCCAAACAGATCAGGGATGGATGACGAAGGAAAAATCTATATGGTTTCTTCCCGACTCAATGGTCCAAGTCATCATTAACACTATACATAGTCCAGCGCACCTAGGAGAAAAAGCTATGCTAGACAGCATTCAACACATTTGGTTCAACAAACATTTACGAGCCGCAGCTAAACAAAAAGTTCGTACCTGTATGATATGTTGTCAGTTTAATCCAGGTAAAAGCACCCCCGTAGAACAGGGTGGATTTCAAACTCCCGATCATGCTTTTGAAGTCCTCCAGATGGATTATATCCAGATGGAACGATGTCGAGGATTCAAATATGTTCTCGTAGTTGTCTGTGCTCTTTCCCGTTGGACAGAAGCATACCCGGTTTCAGATTACACTGCCCCGACTACTGCCAAACAGTTAGTTCGAGAATTCTTCCCACGGTACGGGTTACCACGTGTTGTCTATTCAGATAACGGCCAGCCGTTCTCATCCGAACTAATGAAACACGTTTCCCTTCTATTAGGATATCAATGGAAATTTCACTGTGTCCGACATCCCGAGGCAGCAGGTCTCGTAGAACGCCATAATCAAACTCTGAAAATTAGATTGTCCAAAATATGTAGAGAAAAAGGAGTCGATTGGATAGTAGCCTTACCAGTTGCGCTCTTTTACATGAGAATGGTAGCACATTCTCGAACAGGGCTATCCCCGTATGAGGTGATCTTCGGTAGACCACCAAATATGTGGGGGACGCCTATACCTCGCAAAATCACTGACGTTGACTGTAATATGCTGACAGATTACCTGGCTTCCTTGATGTCTGCACTACAATCTTGTCGTTCACAGGTATCCGCAGCTTTTCCCGACAATACTGAGGTGAAACCCCATGACGTGGTTCCTGGGGACTTGGTGTTGGTCAGGAATTTTGACCGGAAGACCCAACTGGATCCTAGGTGGAAGTCACCGAAGTTAGTTTTACTCCCCACAAGGACAGCCGTGAAAATCGAAGGAAGAAAAGGGTGGTTGCACTCGAGTCATATCAAGAAATTTTATGGACTACCACCCAGTATAGAGACTCAACCCTGTATTCCCTCACAGACAGACTCAAAGCTCCCCTTGGTTGAGCAATCGAACTCAGAACTATATAAACTAAAGTTGAGGTCCAGTAAGTCAGACAATTTGATTGTTTAAGTCCTCTCCAAGGTGAATCGGTTGAATTTGTCTCTGACATGTATCCTCTGGACCGGAATAGAGAAAGAAATAATCAAATGCTGCTCAAGAAGCAAGCGTATTGTAAATCATTTCGTAGTCATTGTACAGTAACATTATTAATTTTGTTTTTTCTAAGTCTTTTGATCATCATTGTCAGCATCCTATTGCACATGTATTACCCTATTTCTAAGCATGCTTATAATATAACTGCAGAACATTCTTTTAGTGAATTACCTCCACATGAATTGTCTTATAGATTTGCGCTGCGCAACAACACATTCATTAGTATGTTACATCATTCCCATCAAACCAGCAATGCCACAAATTGTTGGATATGTGGCCGACTCCCTCCCTATCAGAACTATAAGGGAGTTTTGCCCCTCTTTCCCTATCCGTTTACACACAATGGCTCCTGTGGAGCATGGTTTAGTTTGATTAATACCCTAGATTCAAATTCCGCAGTTTATCAAGACAGCTGGGTATGGGGAAACCTGAACTTAGTTTCGCTTAAAGTCTGCTACCCTAACAAGGAGGGACTTCCCAAAAGAACAGGAACTGATCTAGAAAATGAAGTATATGGATTAGGTAATTTTACACTTAACCTCATGATCCTGAACGTTGAATCTGAAGCTACACCAATCTTGCCCGCCATGTCAGTATTCCCAGTAAAGGGGGAATTATGTATAAGAAAGAATGGCTCCATACACATGGGCCATAGTAAATGCACCACTGTAATAAAATTCAGTGATCAAGGCAAGTCTACATTTAGAGCTTCTCGTCATTCCTACTTTATATGTGGCCAGACCGCATATATATGTCTACCTTTAGATTGGGATGGTACCTGTTACATAGCATTCCTTCTACCACCTGTTTTCCTAGCTCCTCCTGATTATCATAGAAATATCCATTTAGTACACAATAGACAGCAGAGAGATCTCCCAATTGTCGATTACACTGAAACAGCATGGGAGAAATACACAGATTTCAATAAAGGTTTCTTTCCCTATGTAGGTACAGTCACTAATAGTAAGCTGATACGTAGATTAACCAGAACCCTTGAAGCAGTAGTGAATGAAACTATTTCCGCCTTAGGCAATTTAACAGAAGAGCAGTCTGCTATGCGGATTGTTGTGCTCCAAAATCGTCTTGTCCTTGACGTCATCCTGGCCGATAGGGGCGGAGCTTGTAGGGTCATCGGATCAAGTTGCTGCATTTTCATCCCAGAAAATTCGCCATCAGTATATAAAGCCATAACTCGCCTTCATAAGATTGTAAGCCAGATACACCAGAGTCCAGGCACCTGGACTTGGTCCGGTTGGTTCTGGGGCGTGCTGTCAGCC
Organism: Triturus cristatus; assembly: GCF_964204655.1. Taxonomy (NCBI): domain Eukaryota; kingdom Metazoa; phylum Chordata; class Amphibia; order Caudata; family Salamandridae; genus Triturus; species Triturus cristatus. Next base: position 630,382,521 of record NC_140582.1, read on the forward strand.
TGGGGATGGAGAATCCTCTCCTTCCTAGGTATTGGCTTTCTCATACTATTCAGTTGCTGCTTATGTCTACAATGTGGGCCAGCGATTTGTGGTCTGTGTGCCACCTCGTGTATCCCACATCCAAGTATTCGTTCGAGATCCCGGAAGAAGAAAGAAGAACAAATGATGTTATATGAACAGATCGATGGATTGATGAAGATCGATATCTCCTAAGGGTCCGAAGGGGACAAGGAGGGAATGAGGAAATATGAATTTTGTGATCAGTTATGTCCCCTATCGTAGACCCCAACGGCTCCATGTGCATGCTATAAGTACATGTATGTTCCCTCCTATTCCAGTTTTGAAGACGCAAATATATGTGTGTCCACCGTCAACATGTCCTCTTTCAGATCCGCCATGAATGGGTCAGATATTCCATTCCTAAGTATGAAAGGCCACCGACTTTATATGGTTCACTTTCCACATTTTACAGATTCAGGCGAGTAGGCCCGAATTCTGTCATCAAGCCTTTTCCTGCCTTCTGCCTCTGAAAGCTCCAGTCTGAGCCCGCATCTGTGACCATGAACTTTGTCTTACTCCTTGCGCGGCTAACGGAGCCTGATCCAGCCTGTCGCCTGCCAAAAACTGTATTTCACCTTCGAGATTATCTCCTTCGCTCCTCATCCGATGCATTCCTGTCTAGTAGTTTAGATAAACATTCTTCCAGCTCCCGTGCAAAGGGCCAGGCTTCGCTGCCCTCATGCCAATAATTCATAGCCCCGTTACCATGGAATATTCCTACCCCCTCGCATCTAGTGTAGACACTTAGACGCTTGTACACGCACTAACAGTCAGTATAGTCAGTATAGAATAAGATTCTATCCTAAGAGACCTCTCTTTTTGGATAACACAGTTCTTTAAACATAGGATATTAGATATGATTCGGGATTAGGTTGACATAACCCCAGACTTCTGTCTCCACATGTAGAGCTAAATGTCAAGTCCCCTTCACCCTCTAGTTGCACGTCAATCACACGTCATGCGGCTGCGCGCGCATCTCTGCCAACTATTTCTGCTGACATTGCAGGATTCTCTTATGGATCCACCCACATATTACATCATGTATGATGACGTTTATTAAATTACGCCCTCTATTAGCTACGTATGCACCTCTTATCAGCTGTTACGCCTCTTGCATCTGTTTCATTGTAATGTATTTTCTATAAAACTGCTTATCTGTCAATAATATATGTTCCTTCCTTCCTGAACTTTCGTGGTGATGGAATAGAAGGCCCACAATTCGAATTGTATTCCTTTGTATAGGAATAAAGCCTTTTTAAACCCTCTAATACCACGGATTCTGCCTCTCATTTTACTGAGTTATTCTTAGACAGACTTTACCGCATAAAAAATAGTACCGGTAACGAAATATTTACCACACCATGAAGGATGTCGAGTGCTGTGGTGTCGGTGCTCGGATTGAACCCAACAAGCCTTGGCAACTGCAACCTACGCAGGAAGAAAAAAGATGCTTCGGTGCAGACCAGCAAGGTCCTGGGGACTCCCCAAGCGATGGGGAGTCAGGGAACATCTGGTGCAATCAGGCAAGCCCAATTAAAGCTAGAGTTGCCTTCACAGGGACCCACCAGTCGATGGACCAGGGATTGCGAAGGGACCTTGAGAGGAATCACACAATACCAGCCCACGGGTCACTCGGTAAGTGTAGGCCAGTAATCTTCGGTGGAGACACTGCTCGGGGTTTGGACTACAAGTAGCCCAAAGCCCAGCCTCAAGGAGCGGTGAGAGGCATATACACTTGCAAATTTGCACATGTCCAGGTATTCCGGTTCCACAGTCCCCACGAGGGCTACGGGTCTCAGCTTTGCTGGGAGCTCGGGTCGGCCTCTGGGAAGTCTGGGAACCCACCTCCTGTGTTGCAAATTCTTCAGAGTCCGGCGAGAGCTTCAGAGATGCAAACGGGTCAGATGCGTCTTAGGTGCCTGCCTTGCAGGGGAGTAACTCATTTACTCCAAGGGAGATTCTTCAGTCATCTAGCACCTTGTAGATCGTCAAAGTTCCAGGACTCTGTATCAGAGTTTCATCCAGGTGTAATCTAAAGTCCTGTAGCCAGGGGTTCCTTTCTTATACCCAAGGAAGGGGTGGGACAAACTCTATGGACCCACCTATGGGAGGGTCAGGAAAGAGGGGTGGCTACACCTATTTCCTTTGTCCAGTTTCGCACCAGAGCAGGGGTTGGTAGTCCCCGCAACCGGTTTGAGCTGGACTATGCACAGGGACACCAAATATGCCCCCAGTGCAGACTTCAAAGCACTCTTGGAGTGCATACACCCAGCCCCAATACACTAAAGCCTGTCTGGGAGGTGGTGACACCTCCATGTGACAGAAAACCTATTGTCCAGGCCTCCCCTGCCGGAGTTTCGTACAGCAGCAGGAGGGCAGACTTGTGTCTATGGCTGGCAACATCCATTTTGTGATGCCAGGGTCTGTTATGCTGGTACCAGGTATACCTGTGCTGTCATGTTTCTTCCTCTAGAAGGGTGGGATCATACTCCCACACCAGTTACTGGTGTGGGGGTATGATTCCAAGGTGTTTGACACCAAACACAACATGTTTCCATGCAGCCATTCCAAAGTTAGCATTTACCACTTGGTTATAACGCACTTAAGAGTATATGGTTTGGCTGCATCACAAACAACTCCGGAATAAAGGTTCCGAAAGCTGCAGATGCTCATGCATGGGCACCCTCTCACATGAAACCCAGCACCCTGCCTTCAGGATTGTAAAGGCCTGCCATATGGGTGACTGATAGGTTTACATGTGCAGTGATATGGAGAGATAGAGTGAACCTATATCTCAGTGAGGGGTGCATACACCACCTTACCCAGGCTGCAGTAGCAGACCTGTGGTGTCATTTTGGAAGGCTTCCCAGGGGTGGCATAATACATGCTGCAGCCCCTGGAACGACTCTGGGGTACCTATGCCCTTGGTACATAGTATACCATATACTAGGGACTTATAAGGGTATCCCAGAATCCAATCTGGAATCCAATCTGGAGATGTACCTAAAGTACTGGTAATCAATTTAGAGAGGAAGCAGCTAGGCTGGAGTCCTGGTTAGCAGGGCTCCAGCCAGACTAAAGTCGAAAAACAGTGAAACATCAGCAAAAAGTGGGGGTAACTATAAGAAGCAGATCCTACTCTCCTACACTCACACCACAATGTATCTCCAGAACTGTTGATTAAATATACAAGACCCTTGATTTTGAGGGCGAGAGAGGTTCTCTGAGCTTTCCTCTGCTTTTTGAATTTTGCAATAAAACCCTTTTAACTTTTCATTCAGCTAGAGCTTAGTTATTGAGTGGAACCCATTACTTAATGAGTTGTTATACTTTGCTGATTTCACGTTTGGGGAGGTGCCTTAACACTGGACACATTGCTTCCTGAAATTGAGGTTTAACTTCTTTTCCGATCCAGTAAATGTGGGAGATTTGGTTCAGGTGAATTTGTGGGCGTTTTAATTTTGGGATGCCATTTGGCTCCCACTCACCCAATTGACATACCTGTGTGTGGTAGTTAATGTCCTGTCTAGAGAATGGAATTGTGGGAACAAGACTGGTCATTACCATTGCGCCTGAACTGGGTGTGCCAGGTGAAAGAAGCCTTGCTGACTCGCAGCTTTTCTCAGCTACCAAAGGAAAGGCTGTTGGAAGTGATGCCTGTGTCATCATTAATGGCGTGTCTCTTGTCTGAATAGTTGTCTGTTATTCCTGCGTGCTCAATGTTATAGAAGAAACCGAGGAGCTATATCTCGTACTCTGCTGTGATTGGTAAGGACTGTAGAGCTACAGTGACACTGTCGTTCAGGGAAGGGGTGCGCATGTAAATCTCTTAGCACTGATCTCAATCATACCAGGCTAAGAATAACAGAGTAGGACAGTGAGTCTAGGTAATGAGAGCAATTAATTAGCAAAAGCAAACGCTACGTGATAGGCCAGAGTATAAATATAATGGTTTCTGAGTCAGGAGCAATAGAAGCAAACCAAAAGACACCTCCAATGTATGCCTATTAGAAGCAGCTGTATCAAGTTTCCTATTGCAATTTGTGAGTAGCTCATCATCCATGGATTCTGACGCAAATCCCTACCTACAAACAGTAGGACACAGGGATTTGCGCCAAAACCCTCCTTGAGGCAGGAGCAATGGAAGAAATGTTTTAATTTCCCCTCTTTTTTTTCCTACCTTGCATGTATGTTGCATTTTTCAGCACACATGTAAAGTGTGAAAAGTCTTAAAGCATATTTTCTGTAGTAATAAACCTATGCTTTGAAGAACATAGACACCCTTGAAATAACGTATAAGGATGTCTGCCTTTGTGCAGGGAAGCCAAAACGGTGCCAGTGTAGGGTGAGAAACCAGCGTCACACCTTAGCAGGTATCACACTGTTCTGCTCTTTTCCTTTCAAGCAATGCAGCACAGCAACTTCAGTTGCTGCACTGCATCGCGTGACTTCTTAGTACATCTAGTCCGCCTTGTCAATGCATTAAAGCCAGACAGAGAAATAGAATAGCAAACTGCATTGAAGGCTCCCTGGCCTTCGACACAGTCCTGTTCTGGATTCTGTTTACAATAAAGGTCTACTGGCAAAGAAGCCTTTATTATAGTTCTTCTTTCCATTCTATAACATAGGATGGAAGCACTACCATGAAGGCTCCCTCACCACTGACCTTGTTTTACATTGAAACAGAAAGAGGACTTTATTGAAGACAAGGGAGCCTTCAGAATAGCCTGCTTTCTGTTTCTAGGAAATGGAAATAAAGGAAAAAACCTAGTCCCAGCAGCTCTAAGGAGTAGCCACTAGGATACAAAGGTGTAGGAGACAAAAAGGGAGGGTAAAGTAAGAATAGAACAGGGTGGCTGGCTTGTGCTCTTCGTAGGGCTGACCAGGCACACATGGTAAAATAGGGATGGCAAAGGAGGAAAGCAAGAAGCTAATGGAGGGTGAAGAGCAGCACACAGGAAAGGAGAGAGGAATCTGAGAGGGTGGCATGTGGTGATGAAAACTACACGGAAAGAGGAAGAGGGCAGGGAAGTGGGGTGAGAGAGAGGAAAGTGAGATGGTAACCGGTGAAAGTGGAGTGATTGGGAGTGTGGAAATCGCAAATAATCTCTGTTAGCATAAGCTGAAACCATCTTGTTTGTGGCATCCATTTTGTCAGCTATGTAATTCTTCCATTCTCTGCTGCTCATCATTTTCCCTGCCGTTGTTGTCTATTTTAGTTAACTTCCTGACTCAGCTAAAAGCAATATGCATGCCAAAGAGTTTGTAGCTGCCAGAACACCTGGTCTCAGGCTCAACTGTCAATCTCTTAGTGCTGCCATAAGCACTCCAGCTCCCCCTCCCACTTTGCTGACTAAGTAATTTCCCATTTGCCCATGTTTGTCGGCAGTTATTCCTGTGTAGGCCTGTACCTTCTATTTGTAACTACATGCTTACCAGTGCAGAAAACTCAGTATAAAAGGCCCATGGTCTGTGTATTCAAGCCACTACCTCCTGGAACAGTTGAGGGTGTTGTATGGACGTGGTCTCACTCATGAGTGAATAAACTTGTTATATGATATTCCAGCTTCCGTGCCAATCTCTATTTTGTTGGTCTAAGGACCCGTGGACAGATAAGGGTGAACCCCTGCACCGGTGGGCCCCTAAAAAGGCTTATTTCCACAGTTTGGTGCCTGACTCGTGGGGCTCATTGGAGACGCGGCCGTCCGAAGGAGTGGTCTTAATGGAGGACAGGAATTTTACTGAGGAGGTACCCTGCACAAGGAGACCCTTTGTCTTTGCAGACCGAAGTGCTTTTCCAGTTTTCCTGATCTGACCCTCCAGGTGGTGGCCGGTTCAAACTGAGATCTCCTTTGGCATAAGTTTTGCAGTGACCATTAGGTAAACCAAGAGCTTGGCAGGTGGAGGTTGGAGACTTTGGTTTGGTAAGGTCGCTGAAGCGAAACTCTTGTTTTGGATTTGCTTGGCCAAGATTCTGGTTTTGTTTGTTTGTTTGTTTATTGCAATAAACGAAGGCAGGTAATGAGGAGATTTTTCTCTACTTTTGATATATTTGGGATAAATACTATTTTACTATAATATTATATTTTATTATAATATTTTTAGCATGCCTGCTCCTAACACACTTCGTAGAATGTGTTGCTGTCTTGGAGGTACCAATATGGATCTAGAAAGTAGACAGTTGGCTCAACTAGAGGGGACACCTAATAGGTTTATGTATATTAAATATGGTATTTCTTCCATAATGTATAGTACACTGTGGAACAAATATCCTTAAAAGGATCCTGAACTATGATGGCCAGTAAATGGGTCATTTTATTTTAAAAAGATTCAGTATGTTGAGCAGTGTCTGTTTAAACGAAAGAGTCGACAAGATATGTTTGATTGTGTACAAGTGTGGGAGAAAAAATTAAATGAGAGAGTGAGGAGAGAAGAAGCTATAGCAGAAAAAGAACAGCGCAAAACAATATATGAAAAAGCATTGGAATTGAAAAATAAGGAGATGAAGGAAATAAAAGAGAAAGAAGATAGGGAGCGTCATTTTGAGGTAACTGGCCAGTACCCTGTTAGGCGCCCCATTTATGCCATACTTAATAAACCTCAAGATGATTCTATTTTGTTAGACAGACCTCCGCCCCCGTATAAATTCCCTAGTGCCCCTGAGAATGAAGGTTCTGATGAGGAGCATTTTTCTTCAGAAGAGAAAGATATGGATAAACGAGACGGGCGGACAACTCGCTCTACTTTAACTACTGAACGCAAGGCCATTCTTAGATATGTTGCCCGTAAAGCAGCTCGTAGGAGTGCCTCTGCCCCAGACCTCATAGCAATGGTTCAGCAATGGTCAGATTTAGAGCAGTTATATTTTGTAGAGATGTTTACTTGGGAAGTAATACTCAGTTTTAGAAAACATTCCGGTGCTCTAGAGCCCTCTGATATAAATTCTGATTATAAACAGTTAAGTAATGGCACAGGTATCCGATCTAATTAGGCGAGTGGTTAAATTGTGAGTTGATGCATTCTGTCTATGAGAAGAGAAAAAGGCAGCTGGTAAAGCTATAGCTGAACAAACAGTTCAGACCCCAGCGCGACAAGAAGGATCTACAGGGACAGATAAAGACACTGGTGACATTGTAGTTACTGTGAAGCCGACGCATGAACCTGCGCCTTTGTATGTTCCTCCAAAGGGAGCGGGAACAAGTGATGATAAAACTTCAGATAATGTGAAGGGATATTTTATTTATAATTGGGTCTATACCCCTTGGAGTAGAGCAGACGTTATGGCTCTTAAAGCTGCTTTGCCTGATCCGTGAAAAAATCCAGCCGCTTTTTGTGAAGAAGTAGAAGGAGCTATTAGCTCCTGCACTATGATATTGCCTGATATTGACATTTTTTTGGGCCTTATTTTACCCCCTGTAATGTGGAGATCAATTCGGAAGGTAGATGATAATGTAGCTTATGGTGATATTTGGGTGCATTTAGAGGAAATAGATGCTGATAGAGAGCCTGCACAGAAACCGCAACAGGTGATATTAGATCTTCCCAAAGCCATTGTAACTAAGTTGAAAACTCTTATACCCCCTAAGAAAATAGATTGGACTACATTAGAGTCTTGTAAGCAGAAAGTGGATGAGTCAGTTTCTGATTTTTTTACACGATTCGAAGAGACATTCCATGACTTTAGTGGGCAGTCGTTGACAGATGACACGGGTAAGCATCTGTTTGTAGAAAAATTTGTCGCTAACATGTTGCCATAAATAGCTAGTCGTCTAAAGGCCAGCGAGAGTTCATGGACTACGTCTTCCCATGTCTCTCTTTTGACTATGGCCGTCAGGAATTGGAAGCAAAAGGCAAGGAGAATAAAAAAGGTTATGGATTTAAAAACAAAAGTTATGTTGGCTCAAGTCTATGGTCCCTCATTTAAGGCGGTGGTAGAGGTAGACTTGCGATGTATCGCCCTGGTGTGCCCCCTTTCCCTCGAGCAACTTTGTCTTCTGATCAGTGTACGTATTGTAAAGAGATTGGACATTGGTGTTCTGAGTGCCCCCATTTGCAGAGGAAGTATGAGAGGCCGTCCGGGGAATACAGGAAATAGGAGAGGCATGGATAATCGTACCAGAATTGAGGCAGTTGAACACAATCCTAATTCTTTTAATACCTTTGATAGGCGAAACCAATACCAAATGTCTGATTATGCAACTGATGGTCCTAAGGATTCAGATTATGCATAGGAATGCTTAGGATGGGGTAAGGAACCGGTTGATGTCCCAGTAGATCAGAGGGGTCCCTATGTCGATGCAAACGTCTTGGGTTCTACTGATTGCTTTCTGGTTGATACAGGAGCTACTCATAGTGCTCTGTCTAAACAATTGGTTCCTAGGGCTCCCCTGTCTGGCACAATGATAACATTGATAGGTTTTGATGGGACACCTTCCCTTAGCCCACTGTCACAACCACTTGCATTTAGTCTTGATAAATTCACTGCCACATGTCCATTTCTGCTTTCCCCTAACACGCCGGATAACATTGTAGGTATCGATATGCTTAAACATTTTTGTGCTACAATCCGTTGTTTCCCAGAAGGTGTGATTGTCATTTTAAACGACAACTATCCAATGGTTGAGAGGTCTTGTCTTATTAAAGAGGATATTGCTTTGGCATCGCTACCTAGTACCTTGTGGGCTACATCAGGTACCGATGTGGGTCAAATGGTTATCCCACCAGTACATATTCAAGTGAAGGAAGGTGCTTTGTTGCCCCAATGCCCAATATAAAATCTCTCGAGAAGGTGAAGAAGCATTGACACATTTTGTTCAGGATTTGATCAGAGTGGGGGTTGTGGAAGAAGTTCCTTACAATACCTGTAATAGCCCTATTCTTCTCATTTTGAAAAAAGACACTGATTCTAAAATGTATAGATTTATCATTGACTTGAGAGAGGTCAACGAGATAGTAGTGCCCCAATATCCAGTAGTCTCTGACATCATGACACTTCTTACTATGGTTCCTCCTACTGCAACTACATTCAGTGTGATTGATTTGAAGAATGCTTTCTTCTCGATCCCTATTCATCCTGACAGCCGTTATTTGTTCGGCTTCACTTTGAATAATCGCTCATTCAGATTTTGTAGAGCTCCACAAGGGTATACAGAGAGTCCTAGCATTTATAGCCAGGCATTGAAAGCAGCTTGATTCTTTCCCTGTGCCAAAAGGGGTGGCTCTTATTCAATATGTCAATGACATCTTGTTAGCTGCTAATACCCCATAACTGTGTGAAGAAGGAACACTGTTATTGCTATCATTTCTTGCATCTCATCATCATAAAGTCTCTCGGAAGAAATTGCAATATTGTAGACAGCAGGTTACCTACTTAGCTCACCTCCTGTCTAAGGAGGGATGTGCACTCACACCAGACCGCATTCAGGCTATTTTACACACGCCTGTGCCCCGTACTCAGAAGGATGTTCGTACAGGGATTGGTCTTACTTCTTTCTGTAGGCAGTGGATCCCTAGTTTTTCGTACATTGTTAAACCTTTGTTAGCTCTTTTGACTAAAGACACTCCGATGCCCCTCCCATGGACTACTGAATGCCAGAATGCTTTTCAACAGTTACGTCATGCTCCAGTATTAGGAACTCCAGACTACACTAAGGCCTTCACACTCTATGTACACGAGAGGGACGGTTGCGCTTTCTCGGTTTTAACCCTGACACACATTGATAAGCAGCGCCCTTGTGCATATTTCTCAGCTGTCCTTGATCCAGTCGCTCATGCATTGCCTGGGTGTTTTCGAGCGGTAGCGGCGACAGCTGTGTCCATACGTCAAAGTGAGGGAATAGTCTTGTCACATAGATTGCTTGTGCTAGTGCCCCATTCAGTTGACACCCTTTTAAATCAAACGAAAACACAACATTTGACTAGTGCTCACTTGACAGGATATGAATTGACACTTTTGGCCTCTCATATCACACTGAAAAGATGTTTGACTCTGAATCCTGCTACACTATTGCCATTTCCAGCTACTCAGTCCCAGCCACAAGAGTCACATGATTCTATATCCCTTACTGAAGAACAAACAATGGGTCGTGCTGACCTACAAGAAACGTCCCTTTCTAGTGTTGATGGGGAATTGTGGGTCGACGGGTCTTGCTTGAAATTGCTCGCTGGCATGACATTGGCTGCCTACGCAGTTAAAACACTTCAGGCAGCAGTTGAGACAGCTCGTGTTCCACAGAAGTCAGCTCAGGCAGCTGAGTTGATAGCGCTAACAAGAGCATGTGAGCTTAGTACTGATCTACTTGTTACCATCTATACCGATAGCCGATATGCTTTTAGAGTGGCTCACGATTTTGGGCAACTCTGGAAGGAAAGAGGCTTTCTTACTTCACATGGGACACAAATAGTGCATGGGGAATTAATACACAATCTCCTTACTGCCTTGACATATCCGAAGAAAGTGGCAATTGTCAAGTGTAGCGCACACAAGAAAGTGACTGATAAAATAGGGCAAGGCAATGCCTTTGCGGATCACACAGCCCGTGAGACTGCAATGCAGCGAAGTACTACATCTATGTATGTGGTCAAGTCACAAGCTGAACGTTGACATGATGCCAGGCAAGAAGTACTGGACATGCAACGATCTGCTTCTGTTGATGAATTAGACCAATGGTCTAAGGAGGGAACATTGGATGATGAGGGCTGTTGGAGGAATAAAGAAATGACAAAATGGATGTTACCCACAGCCTATTTACATCCTATGATTCACATGGCACATGGGCCGGCACATGTTGGAGCGTTCTCAATGACGAAGCAACTTATGCAAGTTTGGGATCATCCAGATATTGCTGGCACAGCTAAAAAGATATTGCAGTCTTGTCTGATTTGTCTCCAGTATAATCCTGGAAAGGGAACACAAACTCCAACAGGAGGGTTTGCAATACCTACTGCACCTTTTGAGGTTCTGCAAATGGATTATATTCAGCTTGAACTCTGTAATAATCTCAAGTATGTTCTAGTGGTGATCTGTGCCTTCAGTAAGTGGATAGAGGCATACCCCACAAAAGATAATACAGCTCTCACTACAGCAAAGGTGTTCCTAAAAGAGTTTTCCCCTAGATTTAGCATTTGTCGAGTTTTGTGGAATGACAACGGACCCCATTTCATTGGGCAAGTTGTTGATTACCTCATGAAAGGATGGGAAATCAAGCAGAAGTTCCGTGCTGCTTTTCACCCACAATCAGCAGGGCTAGTGGAACGATACAACTCTACTCTTAAACTGAAGTTTGCCAAAATACAGGCTTCTACGTCTTTGAAATGGCTTGATGCACTGCCCCTAGCTTTGCTATCCATTAGATCGATACCACATACACAATCTGGCCTCACACCATATGAGGTGGTTTTCGGGAGGCCAATGAATATTTGGGGGATGCCTTAGCCACGCCCTATACATGATGTACCCTATGTATTGATGAATGACTATTTGTCTCAGTTGACTGACAGTTTGTCTTCTATTTATCAACTGGTTCGGGAAACGCTTCCAGACAGGTTGCAGGGTGAGGGCCATGATCTACGGCCCGGGGACTTTGTGGTGACAAAGTCCTTCCAGAGAGTCAGCTCACTAGCACCGAGGTGGCGTGGACCAGAACAAGTGCTTTTGGCTACCAGGACTGCAGTGCGAGTGACCAACCGGAAGAACTGGGTCCATGCGACCTACTGTTGGAGGGTTCCGCATGACCTAGTGAGCCCAGCTGTATTGGCAGATCATCGCGACATCCTGGAGACAGAGAAAGGACAAGCCACGTCACCTGAAGAACCTGCGGAAGTCTTCCCCGACCACACGATCCCTGGTACATCGCAATATCAGCTGCGTCCCGGGGAGAGAGACACGTCGTTGCTGAAAAAGACTGTTTGAGCCACTGTCCTGGGTTAGTGAAAGACAAAGTTACAAAGGGGGTATTCTCTTATTGGCTAGTCATCTCAACATCAGTGAAGAAACCAACGTCTGCCCAGGACCTTAGTGCACCATCTGTTCTGTTGTTCAACAGCAAGATGAACATGCCTGCGGAGAAGAAATCAACTGCCGCAAGACTTTGTGATCGAAAGAGTATGTTCATTATTGGACTCACTTCAATTGGTGTTCTGATTGCTACAATCACATGGGTTGTAGAGGGAGTAGCTCCTGCTTGAAATTAACTGACTGCCACTACTCCTGTCCCCATTGAGCACCACTATTTCACTCTTCCCTATAATGAGCAACAGCCAGGATGTCTTACCTCAACAATGCATTCATTCAAATGTTGCACCACACCCACAATGCGACTAACATCACCAACTGTTGGGTGTGTGGAATGATGCCAGCTCATCAGAAAAAGGGAGGAATGCCTTTCATTCCTCTGCCGTTTTCACACAATGGTTCTTGTAGGGCCTGGTTTGCGCTGCTATTGGATACTCATGTTGCTAACATTACTAAGTTTGATGTAGGTGGACTGAATGCCCAGCTGAATAGAGCCTGTTACCCTGATGAGGAAGGAGACCCACAAGGTAAAGGAACTGTTTGGGAAATGGAGGAGTATCGCCGAGGAAATTCCTTCACGCACTATGTTTTCCCACACACTTGAACTGTCAAGGGTAATGGACCTCCTTTTATAGCTGTTACTAGAGCTCGAGCAGACCTTTGTGTAAACAGTATTGGAGGCATCCCTGTGGGAAAAAGTGACTGCACTCGAACTCTGAACATTACTGGAATAAACAATAGCAGTTTTTTGTCGTCACACAACATCTATTTCCTTTGTGGAAGTAAAGGGTATTACCACCTACCTATTGGGTGGTCTGGAAACTGTTACGTGTCCTTTTTGCTACCACCTGTGTTTTTGGCACCTGCATCCTACCACACAGACTATAAACTGTACAATGACATTTCTAAGAGCCGATATAAGAGAACAAAAATTATGATGAGGTGGATCAGACTGATACTGCACTGCAGCAATATGTTGACTTTAATTTGGGGCTGTTCCTCTTTGTTGGTGCAGCCTTAAACAGTAGGAAGAGCAGGCATTTGACACGTGTTGTAGAGGCTGTAACCAATCAGACAGCCATGGCACTTGGAAATATCACGGAAGAACTGCAAAATGCAAGGATTGTGGCGCTCTAAAACAGGATGGTTTTGGACATAGTCCTTGCGGACCATGGTGGAGCATGCCGTATCATTGGGAGCAGTTTCTGCGCCTACATCCCTGACCACGCCCCTTCAGTTTTTGAGGCAATTTCTAAGCTGCACAAAATAGTCACTGAAATCCATCAGGATTCAGGAACATGGACTTTGACTGGATGGCTATAGACTATGTTTACTGTCTGGTGCTGGAAACTTTTATCAGCCCTATGTATATTTGTTGCAATCCTTTTTACCTGCTGCTTATGTATCCAATGAGGCCCGATGCTCTATTCCCTTTGTGCTTCTACCTGTACCTCATGTATACCAGCTAAACGAAATGTTAAGAATGTAAATGCCCAACTAGTAACTGACCAAGAAATAAGAAAGTTGATGTTAATTGATATCTGTGATAACTTTCATGCTCCTTCCACTGCATAGCGATGTCTTCAGCTAATGCTAAAAGGGCCGTCTGTGGAAATCGCAAATAATCTCTGTTAGCATAAGCTATAACCATCTTGTTTGTGGCATCCATTTTGTCAGCTATGTAATTCTTCCATCCTCTGCTGCTCGTCTTTTTCCCTGCCTGTGCTGTCTATTTTAGTTAATTTCCTGACTCAGCTAAAAGCAATATGCATGCTAAAGAGTTTGTAGCTGCCAGAACACCTGGTCTCAGACTCAACTGTCAATCTCTTAGTGCTGCCATAAGCACTCCTGCTCCCTTCCCACTTTGCTGACTAAGTGATTTCCCATTTGCCCATGTTTATCGGTAGTTATTCCTGTGTAGGCCTGTACCTTCTATTTATAACTACATGCTTACCAGTGCAGAAAACTCAGTATAAAAGGCCCATGGTCTGTGTATTCAAGCCACTACCTCCTGGAACACTTGAGGGTGTTGTATGGACGTGGTCTCACTCATGAGTGAATAAACGTGTTATTTGATATTCCAGCTTCCGTGTCAATCTCTATTTTGTTGGTCTAAGGACCCGTGGACAGATAAGGGTGAACCCCTGCACCGGTGGGCCCCTAAAAAGGCTCATTTCCACAGGAGCACAGAGGATCGGAAAGGAGAGAGGTGCGAGTGGGAATATAACAAGACACTTTGAGAACACTAGCAGAAGCACACAGAAAGGTTCACAGATGTAAATAGGACTCTCATGCAATTCAGTGCAAGCACTGGAGTGGAGGCAAATGCATATATGGCAACAGCCAAAAACATTGGGTGTGAGGGGATTACTCCACTGGACCGCTCCATAATGTAACAGACTGATTGAAAAGCCAGTGGCTGAGAGAGGCTGGGCTAAGTAAGCCAGTAGCTGAAAGAGCCAGATTTAAAGCGCGGTCAAAACCCAGACATAAAAACGTCCTTGGTATGAGACCTTCCTACCATCTGTCCATCCCCCTTAACAGGGTCTCTCTGTCGTGTCAGGTCTGCCAACAATTACTGGTGGAATGGGCCTTAAATAGCAGGGTTTTCTACAGCATTTGATACAATTCATTGAGGGTGGCTGCCTCCCAAACTGCAAAGTTATGTTTAAACTACTTCACACCTTCACAACAAGAGGACAAAAAGGATGCAGTCCCGAATTTCATTTCAGTAGCCAGCGCTTTCTGGTAACTGTAGTCTTTTTTTGCTCAAATTGAATAGAAGTGGCGAGCTAGTGCAGTTGTTTTCAAACTTCTGCATAGAGGGTTTCGTTACTTTTCTGGTTGCACTGAACGAATTAAGAAGATAGTTTAAAAACAAGTGAGGTGTTCATGCGGAAAAAAATCTGTGGTCAGATTTGAAAATGGAAAAGAGGGCAATGTTATGTTGTCGGACTGATGAGGGTGGTCCTAGTCCTACAGCTGCTACGGGAACATATGTGGGGCCTTATTTGCCCATAGAGCGAGGGCGAGTTCGCAGAGAGAAAGAGACCACACGCATTTGGGTGTAATGGCATGCCTTCGTGGTCGGAACTAAACTCCGCCTCACGGTCACGCCCATTTATTAACGCAGCCCTCCTAACGTGGGCTCAACCAAAGCAATACACGCTGTCGGGGCGAACCTATGCACACCCCTCTGGCAATGACAGTAATGCACCTGACTACAATTAAGTATTGCGATGGACGATACTACATTCCTCCCCAAAACAAAAATAAAACATTATCAATCAGATCACTGTGCATAAAACAGCAACATCTCAGTAAGTTATTGTACACAGACCACAGTCAGAATGTCAGTATATCCCAGTTCCCCTCTAGCAGTGATAGTGTCTCAGCCTGGCTGGACAGGTTAGTATTTTGGTGCAGTCTATACTGTGTCCGGTGTTCATGACTGTCCTCTCTTTCTGCCTCTGTGTTCACCAGCAATTCTGGAAGGGCTTGGCTGACCATGGGGCTTCCTCTGGGAAGACCAGACACCTCCGTGTCACCTGTGTCCACATCACCTTCTGACCAGTCCACGTCATCCAGGGCCTCCATGTCCGCTCCACTGCTTGGGACCACTGAATCAGGACCAGGTTGGAACCTCTTGAAGGTCGAGATATTTCTTGTGTTTGTCTCAAGGTGTTTCCGGGCTGTGACTTGCGTGCCTCTCACAGATTTGATTCGCCACTGCTCCTTCTCAAAAGGCAATCTAAACTTACTGCCTGGGTGCCGGTCTTGGACCAATACGAAGTTGCCCACCTTGAGATCAGATTTCTGTGCTTGGCGATTCCAGCTAACATGCTCATTGGACATCCTTCTCCTATCATCTACCGCCTGTTCATCAATGGCCTCAGGTAGCCATTGAGGATGATGAGGAATGGAGTCATTGATTATTCTCCCCATGGAGGGATACCCAGGGGCATGACCTGTGGTGGCATGTGGCGTCTGTCTGTAGTCCCTGAGGAATGAGTAAATGGACTGTTCCAGGGAGTCCACATTAGCAGAAGCAATGCAAATTACTTTATTCGAGGTCCTCATGAAGCGCTCTGCTTCTCCTTTGGCCTGCGGCCATTTAGGCGTGATTTTCCGGTGGACAATGCCCAGCGAGACCAGATATGATGCAAATTCTAGTCCATGAAAGGGAGGACCATTGTCCGTCCTCAGTTCCTTGATCAATCCGTGGGTGGCCATGACTTTTTCCAGTTTTGGTATGACTTCCCCCACACTCAGGGAGGATAGCACACCCACTTCGGGTTATTTTTTCTTATAAACAAACTTTATTGAATTTTCTCTGCCAAAAACATGCTCGAAGAGCCATTTTATGCATATGAAACAGGACACAATATGGCATGTATATGGAATTTTATTTTGGTATATTAATAACAAGAACCAAAGAGAAGGAAAAAAAAACCTGAAAACACAGGCTGCAGTAGTAATAGAAAAGGAAGGAATCGTGAGAATATGATCATGTCCCTGGATACTGACCCAGCAATCATCCACTTCATCAGCTCGGTAATGGTATATACATACAGTATCCTATACATCAGGCAGACCCTCCAAATCCAAAAATGCGGGCTGTGGAGTCGGTGGAGAAGATACCCCTATAGTCTGCCCAGCGTTGCCATATATGTGTATGTTTTTTGGGCCACCCTCTGCCCTTAAATACTGGTTCTTCCAATCCCATGCAAAAATCTAAACCTCGCTTCCAAACACCCTACAGGTGTGGGTACTGTGCTTTCCAAGTGGGGGCTATATCACGCTTGGCCAAGGTCAAACCCAAGAACAGTAGGTGGCATTTGTATCTATTGCCCCCAATTTCCTCTGTGATGTGTAGTAATGCAAGCCATGGTGTGCAGTGTATAGTCCACCCCAATACATCCAACAGACATCTATAAACACCCCTCCAAAACCTGTCCAAGACTGGACATGTTTACACCGTGTGGACGAATGTGGCTTCCTCCACCCCACAACACAGACATGCCAAGGAAGCTATGAGACCCGCCCTATAAAGCAGCACACGGGTGTAGTATACTCTGAGTAAATATTTCAACTGTATAAGGTGCAGGCGGAAGGAGATGGTAGCCGACCTGGGGGACTCCAAGGCCCCCCTCCAGTCATCATTGTCGATAGATCCTATGTCTGTTTGCCAGGTCCCTCAGAGAGATTTGAGTGTTGATGCGCTGTGGGTAAAAAATGTTTGTTTAATCTTAGAAATTTTGTGTTCCACTAGGTCCCCCATGAGAAGCCACCCTTCTAGTGGGCTGAATTCGTGAAGGGCTGTAAGATCCCTTAAATATGGGGTGAGTGCATGGCGAAACTGTAAATATCTATAAAATTGGGTACGCGGCTTAGAGTATTCTTCCTGTAAGTCTGAGAAGGATTTAAGAGTGAGACCCCGTAGCCGCTTCTGCCAGCCAATACGGCGAAGAGACTGGTACTACATGGCCAACACCACATTAGTAGCCGGAGGGAGAGCGCCGGTCTCAGCATGGCCATATAAGTATTTATATAGCGACCAGTCCCTCAGTAGCCATCTCTTCAAGTTAAATACCGGTTCATCCCTCCGGCAATGCCACCAATCATTAAGGACTTGTAGATGGGAGGCCGCATAGTATGATTATACCTCAGCAGCTACAATGCCCCCGCAATATGTGGAGAGAAAACAGATGCAGAGCACCAGCCTTACTGCCCCCCTACAGGAACACATTGAGCACTGAATTGATCCGTCTGAACCACAACTGCGGTATGGGATACGGGTGATTCTGAAGTTAATATAAAAGCCTAGGGAGAGAGATCATCTTAAATATTGCTGAGTGGCCAAGTAGGGATAAACGCAACCATGCCCAGGACATCTGCTCTGTTTTAATCGTGCCCCAGATACCTCATGCCTATCTGATAAAAAGACCCCCAGATATTGTATACCGGCATGAGTCTGTGAAAGGCCGGTGGCACGTCTGTAATCATCTGAGGACTCACGGAGTGGCCATAATGTAGATTTGTCTATGATCAGGGAAAGCCCCAAGGTCTCGCCAAAAATTCACATGATTTGAAGGATACAGGGCCAGACCTGGATGGGTCAGTGATGAAGAAGAGGACATCATCAGCATACAGGGCCAAACGGTCAGACAACCCGTGGACCATCCAAAGCTCCGGATCTGGGCGTCTATATGAACCTAGGCCGCTAGTGGCTCAATGGCTAAAGTGAATAGTAAGGGGGACAGTGGGCACCCTTGTCTAGTGCCTCCACTAATTGGAAATGGTGCAGAAACCGTACCGGCTATGCGTACTGACGCAGTCAACCCATGATACAGCATCTGAATGTATGAGATGAATTTTGAGCCAAAGTTTGAGCACTCCAAGAGAATGAAAAGATAGGTCCAGCTGACAGAGTCAAAAGCACGATCAATGGCAGCAAGCAAGAAGGCTGCGGGGCGATGAACACGGTCGACAGCAGCGATTGTATTGTGTATCCGACGAATGTTGTGTCGCGTAGCGCATCGGGACATGAATTCTGCTTGGTTCGGATGGATGAGCCAGCAGTCTAGTAGCGAGCGCCCTAGCCAAAAGTATAGCCACGACATTCAAAAGAGAGATTGGCCTATAGGAGGCAT
The DNA here is from genome assembly GCF_964204655.1 of Triturus cristatus. NCBI lineage: Eukaryota > Metazoa > Chordata > Amphibia > Caudata > Salamandridae > Triturus > Triturus cristatus. Next base: position 630,401,247 of record NC_140582.1, read on the forward strand.
GAAATTCTGGGGGGGGCGCCCTTGTTTTTGGAACACAACAATCTCTGGATGTTGCCAGTCTGGGGGCAAAAATGAGGTCTGAGTTGCTTCTTGTATAGGAGCCAGATAATAGGGCCCTAGCAAGGCCATGTAGGTTTGATACAAATTCGCTTGAAAGGCCATTAGGGCGATCAGCTATTGCAGTGGTCATTTCTTCGAAGGCCAAGGGGGCCTCTATTGACATCTTAGCCTCTTCAGAGAGGGCTTTCGGAGGAAATTTACCATGGGGTATTTTGAGTAATCATCAATCAACACTAGGGTATACCTCCCATCTGGGAGACTTCCCAAGTCCATGCTGGCACAGATCCATGGGCCGCCGGCCTTTGTTCTGTCACGGTCAGTGCAGGAGGGTTTGGCTTCCCAGTCGCTTGGCACCAGAAGCAGGATCGCACTGCCTCTTCTACTTTTTCGTCTATGAGAGGAAACCACACTTTCGTTCAAAGACAGCCTTTCGTCTTCACCATCCCTTGATGCCCGGCATGCGCTAGTTGTATCACTCTATTTACCAGTGACATCGGAATGACCAGGCAATGTCCTCTTAGAGGACACCCATTGGGATCAGCTGTCAGCTCTTGTCTCACATTGTACAGACTTTGGAGCACTTTCACTGCTTCCAGAGTTTTGTGTTGACACTCGCCCTGGCCGGTGGCTTGACATATCTCACCCAGTGTGATGGGCAAGTGGCGAGATCGTTCTACCACATAGCAGACATACTCCTCCGTCTCCTCTGCGTCCTCCATTTCACTGGGCATGGCCTCTCAAGGATGACGAGACAGGTAGTCCGCCAGATTCCCTACTCCTAGGTGATATTCGATTCTGCGGTTGTACTCCTGCAATTGGAGCATCCAATTCCCTATGCGTGGAGAAGGTTTTGATGCCGTTCCTGTGAAGAGCGGAATGAGAGGCTTGTGATCCGTGGTGACAAGGAAAGATTTCCCAAATACATACAGATGGAAGTGGCGACACCCCCAGTGTATCACTATGGCCTCCTTTGCGATCTGGGAATATCTTTGTTCTGTGGCCATCAAAGATCTGCTTGTAAATGCCACGGAGCCCACTTATCTTCTTCACAGGGGCGTTGCATCAGGACAGCCCCTAGCCCTTTGGGACCTGCATCTACGGCAATTTGAGTGTGTTGCTGTGGATCAAAGTACCTCAATGTGGTAGAGCCAGAGAGGGCATTTTTGGTGGCTTGAAATGCCACTCCCTGCTCAGGGCCCCACGACCATGGGTTTGGTCAACTCCCACAATGGGGTTATAAACGAGGATGGGTCCTTAATGAAACGGCCTCAGTAATTGACCATTCCGAGATAACTGCGCATCTCGGTCACATTTGAAGGTGCTGGGGCATCTTGATATCCCTGACTTTCTCCGGATCAGGGGCCCCTCCCTCCACAGAAATGATGTATCCAAAAAACTGCAGTTTTTGCTGTAGGAATTCACATTTCCGTATGGAGGTGTGAGTCCAGACTCTTGGATTCTCTGCACTATCTGTCTCAGCCGTGTGTTGTGCTCTGGTATGGACTTTGAGTGGACCAGAATATCGTCGCTGACATTGACTACACTGGGGAGGTCAGTAAGGAATTCTCTGATGGTGTTCTGGAACACCTCGGCTGCACTGGATATTCCGAAACTCAACATCCGATATTGCCGTAAGCTGACGTGTGTGGAGAAAGTCGTTATATACCAGGACTGTTCATCCAGGACCAGTTGGTGGTATCCGGCCTGGTGATCAAGCTTCCAAAACTGGGAAACAGCCTTAACCACGAAGGCTGAACAACGATCAGCCTTAACAACGAAGGCAGAACTACACAAACCCTACCACGCATATGCCTTAACCAGGCATGTGCGTGGTTAAGGCATATGCGCAGTAGAGCTTGCAGACGGACGGAAGCAGGAAGAGATCACTGTGAGGTAAGTGGGGTTGTGGGGTGGGTCAGGGTTGATATGTGGGCTTAGGGTGTCGGGGGTAGTTTTCTGGGGTGGGTCGGGTTTATTTAAAGTTAGGCTGGGTCGGGTCGGGGGTTGTTTTGTTGGCTGAGTATGGGTAGATTTCAGGGCTGGGGGTGGCTCAGGGTGTTTTGAGGGCTGGGGGTGGGTTTGGGTAGTATTCAGGGATTGGGGGATTAGGGATAGTTTTTAGGGCACGTGGTTGATGTTTTTTTAGGGTTTAGGGCGGGGGGTAGGGATTGTGATAGAAGTTAGGACCTAGGGGGGGCAGGGACGATATTAGGGCTTAGGGGTAGCTTAGTTTTCAGGGCTTGGGGACCGTTTTAGGGTTCAGGGCGGGGGCAGGGTCATTTTTAGGGATTATGGGGTAGTTTTTAGGGATATGGGGAGGGCGGAGGTGAAAAAGTTACTAGGGATGGGGGCAGTGGGGTGCTTTAGGAACTCAGGCGAGGTACACGGGTAGGGGGATTAAATTCTGAACCACGAATATGTATTTACCAAAAATGCCTTAACGACACATGATTCGTTGTAAAGACATGTGTGGTAAAGGCATATTCGTGCTTAAGAATTTCGTTGTTAAGACTTCGTGGTTCCGGCATGCGTGATAAACGCATTCGTGGTTCAATCATACAATCTCAAAAACTAGCTAGCCCCACTTAACTTACCAATCAGATCGTCGATAGTTGGTGTCAGATGTCTTTCTCTTTTTATGGCAGCATTGGGGATGCACATGTCCACGCAGATTCTCACCTTCCCGGGTTGCTTAGGTTTTTGTGCGACCACAATTGACGAGACCCAGGGGATGGGTCCTTATACCTTTTCAAAGATGCCTGCCTCTTCCAACTTGATTAACTCCTTCTCCCCCAGTGGTCTGAGATAGAAGGCAATGCGACTGTGGACCAGAGGGTCAATGTGCAGATGTATTTTCTATGGTGGTCTTGAATTTTCCTTTGATGGCAAGCAGCTTCGCTTGGCCATATGCAAAAACCTTGATCTTGGCAGAGGGTAACTGTGGTGGTGAGTTCATTTACCCGTAAGCATCGGAGGATGTGATGTTTATGGTGGCTCCAGTGTCTATTATCGCAGTGAAGGGACGCCCTCCCACTAGGACTTGGCACTGCGGCAATCGACTGTGTTTGGGATGCTGACTGTTAGAACTGGGGGTCTCTGGTTGGCTGAGGTAGGTACCTTAGTCCAAATAGGGACCATTGCTTCTAAGTCAGGGAAAGGAAGGACACCTTCTCAGATAACCCCTGCTCACCCCCTCGGTAGCTTGGCACGAGCACCCAGGCTTATCTCCAAGGCAAATGTGTAAAGTATTTGCAACCACGCTCTCAGTAACACCGTGATAACACCACAAATGGACTCCACACGAGTTTCATAAAAAAAACAATTATATGCTTATATAAAAAAAAAGGATATACGATGAGACCACACGATAAGAATCCAACATATGCATATTTGTAATATTTCACCTTGCCGGTTATTAGGTCAGCAAGCACTTGTAGGTTCTTGCAGTATTAATGAGCCATTCTTGATGATCTAATGCAGTCCTAATGCAATGCTATGCAGTTCGTAATGCAAGAATCAGGCAATTCGTAATGCACCAATCAGGGAGTTCGTAATGCAAAAATAATGCAGTTCATAATGCAACAATCAGGCAGTTCGTAATGTAAAAATAAGGCACTTCGTAATGCAACAATCAGGCAGATTGTAATGCAAAAATAATGCACTTCGGCACCGATCGCGGTGCTCTAGATGATCTCTATGACACTCTTACTGACTTTCAGTCAGCTACTGCCAAAACATGCCCCCAACACTGTTATGATGGAGAACAAAGTGCGGTTTCACACTGCAACTCCTCGGCACGTACGGACCACGATAGGGACTTGAGCAGGGGCTCGCACTGCAAAGATGGGAAAGGCCGAGAGCGTATCTTTCGTAGCCCGCACCCCGCCCCAGGCGGCAACACACGCACGCTCGCTGAGCGTTACCTGGGGGGTGCGCTCTCACTCTCATCTCCTCGCGGCTTGGGCCTCCGGTGCGACTTCGTTGATCTTGGGCAGTGAAACTCAGGACCCCCGACGGTGATGGTTCGAGGTCTCTCCTTGGCAAAGGCAGGCTCGGGCCGGCGGCGGTGACTTCTCACTGCTCCTCTGGGGATGCCCATCCGGGCCGATGGCAATGACGATCGCAGCACTTGTGGTCACGCTGTAGATCGAAGCAGAGAACAAGACTGCTCCGGGACACACAGTCACGGGGCAATTCTCACGAAGGTCTCAGGCTGTAACAGGTCACACGCACACAGCGTCACTGAGACTCACTTGAGCTCAGGGTGCACATGATCACAGGGCAATCCTCACGAAGGTCTCAGGCTGCACGAAGCACACGCACACAGAATCGCTGAGACATACTTGGAAACTTTTATGTTCCTGAGTTTCCACAACAGGGAGCCAGCTCTCCTCTGGCCCTTGGAGACACATTACTTTGGGACACAGCAAAGTCCTTTCAAGCAGGGGGACACAGCACGCAGCAAAGTCCCTTAGCCTCTCCTTAGTTAAATCAGCAAACTGCAGGCCAGCCCCAGAACACACAGCAAGGGTCAGGCCTTCTCTTCAGTATCTTCAGCTGTTCTTCCTTGGCAGAGGTTCCTCTTGACCATGAAGTAGTTTCAATCCTTTTCAGTCTTGATCAGTCTAACGTTCAGGGGTTTCAGCTCTCATAGTTATACCCGTAAATGTCTTTGAAGTCTTTGTGTTCAAGGGGCACTGACCCCTGTCTAAACTAGTTCTGGGTGTCTCCCTGCCAGTGACACCTTCTTTCTTTGATAGTGGGGGTCTGGGTCCTTAATCACTCAGCAGGAGATGGAGCTGTTGTTTTATGGCAGCAGCCCAGGCCTCTTCACCTCCAGGGGCTACTCCTCCCCCCTACACCCCAGATGCAGGTCAGCCTGTTGCTGTCTCCTCTACACCTCCCCTGGGTCAAGACATTTCCCAGATCCTATCACATTCAAATCCAGACAGGCAATCCACAACCAGGCAGAGACACACTGAATTGTTAGAACAAGAAAAAAGCCACTTCTAAAAGCGTGGTTTCTAAACACACAATTCCAAAACCACCTTCATAAAAAGATGTGTTAATAAATTGTGAGTTCAGGCACACTAAACTTCACCTCTCCATCTTAAGCCTATGGGAAGATAGGCTGGAAACATATTACACAGCCTCCCCCATTCTGTCCAATGGGCAAGATGGCCTTGCAACAGTGAAAAACTAAATGGAGAGTATTTCACTGTCAGGACATGGTACACACCTTAGTACATGTCCTACCTTTCACATACACTGCACCCTGTCCAGCGGGGTACCTAGTGCTGCAAGCCCACTAGTAGCATTTGTATTACGAGCCCTGGCACACATAGTGCACTTTACTAGGGACTTTACTAGTAAGACAAACATGGCAATTATGGACAACCAATGTCCATTACACTTTATACAGGGAGCACTTGCACTTTGACAGTGCAAAGTGCCCAAAGCATCTAAGTTGGCAACTCCATGTCAGAAAAAAGGTCTAGGGGGAAGGCAAAAGGTTTAGGTAACTTTAGCCAAAAAGGGACAAGTCCAACACTGACCCTACCGCAAAGACTGAGTGTACCATGTGTTCCTCACTGTTGTCATCGTCCATATCACTACTTCTTACCTGAGCCTCTGGGATCGTGTTGACGCTGAACCTCAGGGTCCTGCCCTTACTGGAGCGACATACTTTCATGAAATGGTTCATTTTTCCACACTCTGTGCACTTCTTGCCCCTCACTGGGCATTCTGACGGGCAATAAGACAGTCCCCCGCAGTATCCACACATCCGTATCCTTGGGCTCCGCATTTTGCTTGACTGTGACAAGGCATTTGGGGTGATGACATTGACTGGCTCTGTCTTGATCGGTTTTTGAAGAGCAGCCTCCATGTGTGCCGTCCGTGCCTTCAAGAGTTCTTTCGTCCGCCCCAAAGTGAGAATGTCAGCTATCGATTTCCCTGACTCCTCTAGAATCCTTTCCCACAACTTCACTGAGGCACACCCTGAGGATTGTTTCAGTTTCATCTTAAAAACTACAAGTGTTTGCCAACTCCTTTAGGCGCGCATGAAATACATCCAATGATTCCTCCGGCTGCTATCTCACCAGCCTGAAGATGAACCTCTTGTAATCTTGATTGGCCATTGGCTCAAAATGCGCATTGAGAGCCGCAATAAGCGCGAGATGTGTCTTGAGGGCTCCTTCCACCACTGTCTTGGAGATTTTGTATATGTCTCTCCCTCCTAGATGGAGCAGCATGGCGTGATTCTGTGCATTGTGTACCTTCGTGGCTTCGAAAAACAAGAGCACACTCTCCTCCCACTCCTTCTACCTCGGGGATGGTTCTGATGGGGCCCCTTCTACCACACAAATGGCTCTATCGCTGGAATGTAAGCCATGGTATCCACACACACAGTGAGAGCCCTCTCTGTGATGAGCTTAGCAGTGAATCTGGTCAGTGGTGGTGCTGTTCGTGTGTGACTGCTCACTTTTGTTGTATACTGTTTCAGGTCGGTGCCACTTACAGGTCTCTGCCACTTTAGTCCAGCCACATGCACTGCTCTGTGGGACTTCTGTAGGCATCTAATCACTGCCACTACGTGTTTCACTGCATTCACAGGCGTGATTTCCTCCTGCGCACTGTTTCTTCTCAGCAGTAGTTTTCCCTGTACACAGCCGCTCCGGCAGAGCTCCTGGGTGGCCTAGGGGCATGACTTCCATGCGGCACGAGCACCGCGCACATGTGGAAATGGTGCGCGACTGCCACGGAACACCCTGCACACGTTGGATCCCACCCTCGTCGCCAAATGTTCTGTTGTTGGGCTGGTGAGGGCGCTCAGAGTCCTGCAGCTTCCTGGGAACGTATGGAGGCCAGGGCCTAATTTGCGCACAGAGCGAGCTCGCATTTGCCTAGAGAAAGAGACCACACACATTTGGGTGTTATGGCATGCCCGCATGATCAGAACTAAACTCCACCTCGCGGTCACGCCCATTTATTCACGCAGTACTCCTAACGTGGGCTCAACCAAAGCAATACACGAGCCTATGCACACCCCTCCGGCAATGACAGTAATATGCCCGACTACAACTAAGTATCGCGATGGGCGATACTACAGGCATCACTCAGTAAGGCATTTGTTTTGATGTAAAGGTGAACATGATCATCATCACATGGGGTTGGCAGCGTATATTATGTTCAACAGAACCAGCTTTCTAATCCAGTGCAAAGGTTGTACCTGTTTTTCTACAGAGAGCATGTGTCAAGTTCCATGCTCGACTCTCAATCGAGAGGGTGGTTTGCCCAGAGTCACCCGAATGTAATAATAGCGGTGGCAGGAGGTAGGCTGTGGGTCCTGGGTCCTGGTGAGCCACCACCAACCCGACTACACGACGGTGGGTGTTGCAGAGTAATGCGAGATGTTTTTGCGAGGCTAGATCAATTAACTCACAGCATCTGGCGCCATCTAGTGGTGGAATTTATGAGAAGCCGCGCCTTTAATGAATAAAGTTGTATTGCTATAAAATCGACTAAGAAATGTTGCAGCACACGCTCCTTGGGCCATGAAAAAACAAGCACGGAGCCTAGGGAATGATTTCCCCTCGCCTCCTCCTTCTGGAAGGCTTTTGGAGTGTCTCTAGTAGGGGTGTTGCATTTATGTCCTAGAAACAAGTCCATTTGTTTATATTTGTCTGAAATACAGTTCTTTTGACAATGTACACAATATTGACTGTGGGATAAGAAAAATACTTTCAAACATAATATATATATATATTACTAGCTCAGTGTACATTTTTACACAGTTTAGGTAGAAGACATATAAATCTAGTGTTCAAGCGGCCTTAATCGTTTGTTTTAAACTAGTTAAGCACAGTTGCCTCTGTGTAACCAAGGACAGCACGTCACTTCCAAAGCAATAGGTCATATGACATGCCCAGTGACATTCCTGCCTCTCCGCGTTCACCATATCTCTTAAACTACATGGGAAGAACATGTCATTTAAAAAATGTATGACTTGTTCACATCCATATTTATTTCTCATAACCTGTGGTTGAGTCAACCATGGTGCTATGGTGCATAAAGGCAAAATACAAAGTCCTAGTCCGTCACTGTGCACTTATTGCTAACTAACACCAGATGTAGAACTTGATTAACAGTCCCACGATTAAACCTAAAACCAAAGCGAGACTCAAATATTTCCGCATGACTCATCACTCACTGACTTTGACTGATGCAATATAAATATGTTTCAGTGAGCAGTCACTTCCAGTCCCCTCACAATTCTCCTATTCATTGCCTCACATTCCCTTTCAAGCGGCTAGATTAATTGGCTTGGCCAATGCTTATCTACTTTTGCCAGACTATCTTCGAGGCTATTGGAGGGAGGTATCGGGTGTAACTTTTATAATCTGATTCTTCGCTGCAGTTCTCACACATTCAGGTTATTTCCTGCACATCCTGTCTATGCCACCAGTCTTGCAGATTACCGAAAACACAATTAAAGTCTTAATTTCGTTAGCCGCATATTCTGTATGTACATTGGATGTGCCGAGTTTGTTTTTCACATTTCTTGACATGGTCTTTTGCGTATGCTTTTAACCATACCTGTGTGCGTTCCTCTTTCAGGCTCCGCTTATGTTCCAGATCTATCCTTTTTAGGTCTCGCCTAGCGTTGCAGCGCATGCATTGCTCGCTCGGCGAGACTTATAGTGAGAGAGGAGATTGAGAGAAGATTTCAGAAGGGGGCTTGAAGCCCCGCCCCTCTTTTTCTTTGGCTGGCGTCACTGTTTATGCTAAATGGTGGCCTGCCATTGGAAATGAGGTTTTTTTGTTGCCGCCCTTTCTCCTTTTCGTCCGACCCATCCGGACAGGATATTCTGCTTTGCGGCTGTCGCGAAGCAATTTCTTATCTTTAGGGGGGCCATCTGTTTCTAATTAGCTTTCACTTTTGTTCGCGAGGCGAGCGCAGGGACTACCTGTTTTTTTTCTTCAGTGTGTTGTCTTCGTTGTTGCAATGAGCTTTCACTTTTGTTCGCTAGGACCGCGCAGGGGCCATCTGTTTTTTTTCTTCAGAGTGTTGTCTTCGTTGTTGCAGAGTCAGATTTAACAGTGCCGCATCACGCTAGCAGAGGATTTGTGGTGGAATGCTAGAATGCATCACACTCACGCCCAAGACTGACGAATGTGTAACAGCATGGGCGGCTTTATGGTACTATAATTGATGATTACTTATTTAATTATTAAGTGCGGTGAGTTGAACTCTCCTTAACTATCGAACTTAAATATCCATTAAGTACTTGTTTGTTTATTTCAAGTGATTCTGATGTGATAATAGATTAGGAGCCTTTAAACTTTTACTGTGTGTGGAACAGTTGAAAACAATAATGTATCCTAGCTTTTCTCTGCCTTACAACACATAAGAACAGATTTGGTAACATGTATATTAATAGAGAGGAATCCTACTAATTTTATTCATTTCCCCATATTTTCAGTGGGCGCATAACGAGCGACAATATGTTTATCTGCTAAAAATAATATATTCTCACATTTGGTTATTACTGACCAATTTAGCAGTTTCCACAAATGTTCTGAGGACGGACCACGTCCAGTGCACAGCACGTCATTACCGTACTAAGTATAGAAGCCCGCAATGGACATCGTCGTGCTAGTTTCATTTGCAAACTTCTGGAGTCCAGGAATGCGGTTGCTGTAATGTTTAAAAAACACACCCGACAGAGAGGCCTTTTAAAGCATGGGGTATTCTGGGCACCATTTTCGTACCTAGCTTTTGACTTTTTTGTTTTAATTAATGTACTGCTTACAGTTTATAGTTTATTTTCTAAATGCCCCTAGTCGGGGTACTAGTGCTCTTTATAAACACAATTTTACAAGAAATTTATAACACAGCAGAGTTGTGAAATGTTCAAAGGGTTTCAGCGCACCTGTATTTAAAGAAATAAAGCATAAAGTTCCTCGAGGCGCTGGGAGCAGCGCTTTCGATAGTTATTGTAAATGTATAGAACGTAGAGGTTCACAACAAAGACTGACAATTCGGCACAAGCTATTTTTATTTTCATATATATATCCCCATCTACAAAAAGGAAGGAAGCAAAGACGTCTCGTGGGCACTTTATGGGTGCAATTTATTCAATTAAGGAGCACTGCTGTCCGGGGTTTAAAGATACACACACTCCATAAATGTTGCGATGAAAAAAGAATATAAGTCATTCTTTTAAATGACGATAGCATATTAATAAATCTATACTGACACTGCTGCCAGTAGAAACACAAAACTTTAGTAATAACGTCAATGCGACTGGTGGCTTCTGAGACAAGCAGGCGTACAGTGAGAGCAGCGACAGTCAGGTTTAGGGTGAGAATATGGACAAAATGTATAATGATAAGTATGGTAACAATATTAATATTATTTTCACATTTGTTTAGTGTAATGATGATGATGAGAATAATAATAATATTTTTTTATTATTAATATTATTCTTTGTTTAAATTCATTTTATCATCATCGTCAGGAAACAGATTTGACAGTGACAGCCGTATTTGACAATAAACAGTGACACTGACTGCGAGTAATTAATGTATTAAGTGCAGCCACCAGTTCATTATGTCATTCACGGTGGATTCTCACAGACTGACCTACATACAATTCCCTCCCCACACTTAATTCCAGTTTGGTGTGTTTGAAAATGTTTTAGCCATGTGAGGCCCTTGGAAGAGTTTTAATTCGGTGTGGACCCGTGTTCACTGGACATCTCGATGTACCCTCTGCCCTGTCATTCGAGGGGTTTTAGAAACGCAAGAATAAGGCATGTTTCTCACGGAGGGAAAGCCGTGTTTCTTCTGCTTAAAACTACACCAACGGTACGGTGTTTTCATAGAGTGCTCGCACTACACTTCTAACAATAAGGGTTACTTTTGCCCAAGAACGGGCACTCAATTTATTGACCACAGAAGGAAGCAAGGCTGGGCCAGTCCTTAAAGAATTTGAACTCCTAACTTAAAGATGACGGTACGTGTCAGCAGCGAGCGTTTAACACACTGAACTGAGCCATCCTGGCGGCCGGCTATGACCGCTTATTTTGGATAAAACGCGAAATTACCTTAACATGAATTACTTTTACTGTGTGGGGAAGTCACCCAGTAACATATGCTTTTCTGCATACGTTTTGCATCTTCAGAAAGCAGATGGAACATGTCTGCATTCGGGGAATCAAATGCAGGAAAGCGCCCGGTAATTCCAGACATCACATATTATTCCACATTCAAGGCCTAAAAACTCCTAATTGCACAATACAGGGGTGGACATACAAGCCAGAATTTGTAATTTCAGACCCGGTATTCCATTTCCCCATGTGTCATGCAGCTCTGAATCTGTCCCTAATCTGTCAAATGTTTAATCAGGAACACGAGTCCGAATTCTGATTTCCTACTAATAAGGACTATTATTGCCAAAGCACCCCAACAAATTGAATTGTTTGAGGAGCTAGAAAATTTGGTGTTGCTATGGTGGTGCTCATGTTATTGACTTGAGAGTGATGAAAGTCTGAATCAGCCGAAGAGCACTAGTTTGCTTGTTCTTTAATACATTGTGTGATCCTGGGCAAATCATTCTATCCGATTCCCAGAGCCTGTGTTCCTTCTAAATGGCATGATTGTGAGAACTCTGTTTCAGTTAATTATTTGTGTCTGTGCCGATCTCCATGATAACTTTGAGCTCGAGACCTATCCAATCTTGAATTAACCTTGGCCTATGAGAGTTTTAGGTAGAACATGGCAGTCTGGTTGTTTAATTTGGGGTGATCTGATGAGGGAGGTGTTTGGAATTTGGGGAATACAGAAATTAAGTTTGTTCATTGTGCAGTAAGGACTGCTATGTTGAAGTGGGGGTGGGCCCAGCACTCAAGGCGCTCTCCAGTGAGTCACCACAGGGCTCTGCCCCCAACACACTCTTTTTTTAAATTTTACTTTAATAAGCGCGGCGCTGTCTTCACGGACACCGCGCTATGCAATGCAATAGGTATTGCTTTTGGTATTGTAAATAACAATGCCTTTTAATTTTTTTAAAAAACATTGCCATTTACAATGTCAATAGCTCAAAATAATGTCATTGCGAGACCTATTGCATTGTAAATGCTTGTTTTCTTTCCATGCTGCTCCTGTTGAAGCATTTAAATCATCTAAGACAATAAAAACACTACCATTTTGTACCTAGGGTTGACATTCTACCTATAAATTAATCATCCGTCTTTCTTGTGTTAAATGGCTGGTGACTCACGCTCTCCATAAATATTCCATACAGAAATGTGTCATTATCAGACATACTAGTAAACAATGTTACGTAGATTGATCTGTCTGAGGCATGTAATTTCTGTTCTGTTCTATACTGGTAGTATCTAAATATACAATTCACCCACTGGTTTTTACTGTCTGTTTTTGGCTTCGGAAATTAAATGCAAAGGGACCGAATTGCTAATTTTTCATGCAGCGCAGCACAACAAGCAAAGTTTTTATGCTTCATTGAGTAAGGGGAAAAACCCAGCACAGAGCCATACCTTTATGCATTAAATCAATGAGGATTTATAAAGTGGGGCAAATCACCGGTGATGGTCTCAAGGCGCTGGAGTAGCTAGCTGCGTCAAGGTGGTCTGTTTATTCAAACAGCCAGGTCTTCAGTACTATCCTGAATTGCTGGAGCGATATGGTGGCCCTGAGGTGGAGGGGAAGGTCATTACAAGCTTTGGCCACCAGGTGTGAGAAGGAGCAACCTCCTTCTGCGAGGAAGAGGGAGGCGGATCATAGTCTGGTCAGTTGGTGGAAGGTCATGCGTTTGTTAATGTATGCTGATCCTTCATTGTGTAGGGCTTTGCATGTGTCGGTCAAAATCTTGAACTGGCATCTCTTCTGGATCGAGTCCGTCTGGGGAGGTAGAGGATGAGTCTTGCTGCTGAGGTCTGTTTTGTCTTTAGTCTCTTCAGGAGGCAAGCGGTGATTCCTACGTAGAGTGTGTTCCCATAGTCCCATTTGCTGGTGACGAGGGTCTGTGTGACAGTCGTTCTGTTGTTGACTGGGAGCCACTTGAAGATCTAGCGGAGCATGCATAAGGTGTGGAAGCAGGTGGACAAGACTGCAGTTACCTGTTTCTTCATAAATAGCTTGCTGTCCAAGATAATGCCGAGGTTACGGGCGTGGTCTGTCAGGGCAGGTGATGGGTCAAGTTCAGCAGGCCACCATGCGTTGTTCCATGGCGAGGTGTTGTTCCCACAGATGAGGACTTCTTTTTTTTTTTTTTTTTTTGAAACCGTTTATTGCAATCTCAAATATATACAGGTACGGGCCTACAACCTTCCGGCCGGCCGCTAAAATGACAGAAATAAATGACATATATACAATAAGGCACTTGGCGTTACAGAGACGTTAAAGCAGGAGGTATCAGCAACGTGGGCCACATGACTCTGAGCCCACAATACGGTTTCGTTTTATACAACACAACAACATAAAACCACACCCGCAAGGCAACCCGAGAGCGAAAATGACAACATACGCTCCTCAAATGGGGGGACCCCAACCATACACTAAAATCGAAGGAGGGGAAGGGGAATAGGTCTGGGACTGGGAAAACTCTGTGCCCGGGATTGAGGGAGGGGGTCATCTAGGGGGACGGAGCTGGTGAAGCGGGAGGCAACAACGGCGGCTCGCAAATACCCCCGCGGTAGGCGTTCCAGGGGCCCCACACCTTCAGCCACGCCCCAGGCTTACCCCGCGCCACATACACCACCTTCTCTCGGAACATGCACCAATCCATGTGTTCTTTCCAGGCCGACACTGCCGGGGGCCTCTGGGATCCCCACAGTTGAGCGATGTCACGTTTAGCAATCATATAACCCAGCGTCACCCATCGCGTCTGCGGAACCGAATAGTCGGTCGGTTCCCACACATTCAGCAGGCATCTCCTCGCTTCAGGCACCAGCACGACATGCGTAACCGCTCGCAGGACCTCATGCACACCACGCCAGAATCGCTCCACCCTCGGACATTCCCACAGAATATGTAAAAAGGTCGCCAATGCACCGCACCCACGCTTACACAGTCCATCCTCGGCATAGCCCATACGCAGAAGCCCTGGCCCCGTCACGTACACCCGGTGAACTATCTTAAGCTGGACGAAGCGAAGGCGAGCCGGGATGGCCACCTCCTTCGGGGAGGCCACCGCGGAAATCCAGTCCTCGTCGTCCAGCTCCAACCCATCGGCAACCCAAGCCTCGCGGAGCCCAGTCAGTAAGCCCGAGCGGTCATTAATCAACTTCTTGTAGATGAGGGAGATCGTGCTGTCCGGAACGTGGCCATCTAGCACTCTATCCTCCAGTGGGGAGGACTCCGGAATGGCGGCCACGTCTGGGAAGACAGAGCCCAGTGCGTGACGGACCTGCAGGTATCGAAAGTATTCACTGCCCTGCAGCTGAAACTCCGCCTGCAGTGTCTCGAAAGTTTTGAATCCTCCCCTCGTCCAGAGGTCCCCCACTGTACTAATGCCTATCGTGTCCCACCTATCGAAGCCCTTCGAGGTCCATAGGGAGCCCAACCTCTCAGACGCATACAACGGTGACGCCCGGGTCAAACGGTCCTTCCATCCCATAGCTGCATTGGCCGCGTGCCATACTCGCACCATGACACGCGTGGGTCCCGTCAGGCGGGAGTCGGGCACGCTAGTGTAGAGCGCTCGATTGTAATCGCCACCGGGCAGGAGCATCTTGTCCATTTCAAATGCCGGGTTTAAGGCGGGCCCGTAGAGGCCGTGATTAATTGCAGCTAAGTGGGAGGCCCAGTAATACCGCTTAATATCCGGGAGGGCAATCCCTCCGTCATACCACGGGAGCGTCAACTTTGCCAGGGCTATACGCGGCCTCCCGTCCCAGAACAGGCGGCGTTGCAAACTCTCCACCTCACGGAAGTAACGCGCCGGGACCAGGTCCATCGAGTTCTGGAGGGCGTACAGAAAGCGCGGCAACGACATCATCTTGAACAATGCCGCCCGGCCGAGCGGCGAAAGCGGCAAGCGCCGCCAGCGCGCGACGTCCTCCTTCAAGCGCTGGAGGGGGGGAAGCAAATTCGCTCGTAGCGGGCCACTGGGTCCAGCGTGATATAGAC
Source organism: Triturus cristatus (assembly GCF_964204655.1). Lineage (NCBI taxonomy): Eukaryota > Metazoa > Chordata > Amphibia > Caudata > Salamandridae > Triturus > Triturus cristatus. Next base: position 630,416,463 of record NC_140582.1, read on the forward strand.
GCCCAGGTATCGAAACCCCTGCGAGGCAATCTGGATCGGGCAGCCCCGCGGGAGAACAGGAGCCTCCCCGGAAAGCACATAGACACAGGATTTAGCCCAGTTGATGACAAGACCCGAGTTACGGCCGAAGGAGCGCAGAACATCAACCAGGACAATCAGTGATTTACGCGGGGAGGCTAAGTACAACAGGATGTCGTCGGCGTAGAGGGACACGCGGTCCTCATACTCAGGGGTCCAACGGAGACCACGGATAGAGGGGTGCCACCGCAGCCACTCCGCCAGGGGTTCCAAGGCCAGTGCAAACAGGAGCGGCGACAGGGGGCAACCCTGTCGCGTGCCCCGTCCGAGCACGAATGGGGCCGAGACTCGACCATTCACCACCACCTGCGCCAATGGGTCGGAGTACAACAATTTGACCCAGCTGATAAATCCCGGGCCAAATCCAAATTTCGCCAACATCGCCCAGATGTACGGCCACTCGAGCGTGTCAAACGCCATGGTGGCGTCCAAGGACGCCAAGATGGCCGGCTCCCGCACGAATGGAACACGCGCGAGCACCCCGTGCAAGCGCCGCAGGTTAAGGGCCGTGTTGCGATGGGGAATGAAGCCGGACTGGTCTTGGTGGACCAGATCGCCCACCACGCCGACCAGCCGGTTGGCAAGCACCTTGGCGAGGATTTTAGGCTCCGCATTCAAGAGCGAGATCGGCCGATAGGATGTAACCCGGTCTCGCGGTCTCCCCTCCTTGTGGATAACCACGATGGTAGCTAGACGCTGGTCCGGCGGGAGGGAGCCCCGCGAGTGGGCCGCAAGGAACATCGCGCGGAGGTGAGGTGCCAGTACATCCGGTCGCAGCTTGTACAATTCGATAGGAAGGCCATTCGGGCCCATGGCCTTGCCCGAGGCGACCGAGCGTATGGCGAGGGCGATTTCATCCGAGGTGGGAGCGGCATCCAACGAATCCCTGTCCTCCATTGAAAGCGAGGGCAGTGCGATGTCCCGCAGCAGGGCATGGGAATCCTCCTCCGAGCAGGGAGAGACCGGAGAATATACCTCGCGGAAATAATCCGCGAAGCAAGAAACAATGCCTTCCGGCTCAGTAATTCGTACACCATCCATCCTCTCAATCAGCGGGACCACACGACTAGCTCTCTCCTTCTTATCCAACCACGCGATCAGTTTGCCAGCCTTATCACCCACATCGTACAGTCGCCCCTGTTGCTCTCTGCCAAGGCCCCTGGCCGCCTCCGTGACGAGGGCCCTATAGGCCGCCTGTTTAAGGTGTAGAACATGCAGCGCCGCATCAGTCACCCCACTCCCCAGACCACCCTCCAATTCAGTAATTTCGGCCTCCACCCGGGTCACCTCCTCCTGTGCGCGTCTGCGGGCATGGGAGATAAAGGAGAGGGCCTCCCCTCTGAGAACTGTTTTAAAGGCTTCCCACAGGGAGACAGCCGATGGAACGGACCCCACATTCTCCTCAAAATACCGTTGCAATGATTTAATCAGGTCAGCACGAATAGTGGGGTCACGCAGGTACCAAGCATTGATTGGGGCTACCCTGCCCTCTCCCCTCGGGAAGACACCCAAGTGCAGTAGGAGCGGGGAATGATCCGAAATACCCCGCGCCAGATGGCGCACCTCTCCCACCCTCCCAGCATAAGCCGCAGGGACAAGGACATAATCAAGCCGCGAGAGGCTACCATGGGCACCCGAATGGAAGGTGTACTGCAGCTGGGCGGGATGCTTTAGACGCCAGCAGTCCACCAATCCCAGTGTGTCTAAAAGGCCCGCTAACCACGCCTGTGCCCGGGGGAGGTCCCTAGGGGGATGACGATCCATAGTCCCAGAAGCCACCGCATTGAAATCCCCCCCAACCACCAGAAGCCCCCCCGGGAGGTCAAGGAGGAGGCGCCCCAGATCTGCAAAGGTGGTGGACTGTAGCCCCGGTGGGACGTACACAGAGACAAAGACAACTACCTTGCCCTCCATCCTCCCCACCAAGACAGTGTAGCGTCCCCTCTCATCATGGCGCACCTCGTCTATTTCCAACGGGAGCGAGGTCTTCACCATGATGCCCACCCCCCGCGAGCCCGACGTGAAGCCCGAGTGGGCCACCAAGCGATAGCCACGCCGATTCATGGCACAAAAGGAATTACCAATAAGGTGTGTCTCCTGCAGAAAGACCACATCAGGCGAAATCCGTTTCAGATACTGCAGGACCACACCCCGCTTGATCCTATCACCCAGTCCGTTAACATTCCAGGACAACAATGTCAAATCCCTACCCCCCATCACATAACGACGCCATCAGTTGTCCCCCCCAGAGCATCTCAAAAACAACAATACAATAACGGGTTTGCCTTGCGGTAAAAACGAACCACACCCCACCCCAACCCACCCAACCCAACAGAACTCCCCCCACCCTGCACCCCTGCATGAGCCCAAACAGCCCCCCCAAAGTGCAGTGTGCCTGTCGCCCCATAGATAAGAAAAACTAACTAGTCCCCCAAAGGAGGAGGGAGATCCCCCAAGAGACCCCACACGACCTCCACGGAGGGGAACTTACCCTAACAGTCAATAGTGACAACAACGCAGTCCAGAGCAAGGCCTACCATTAGTCCCTCAGTCCTGATCCGGCGGGCCCTCCCCACCAACCGCACCCCCCCCACCCCCCCGGCCCCGATCTCCGGGCAAAGTGTCTAGCCAGTCCCCGGCCACCTCGGGTCGATCAAAAAAGTGCGTGTGGCCATCCACCTCCACTCTCAGCTTAGCTGGAAAAAGCATCGCATATTTGAGATTCAGGTCCCTTAGGCGACGTTTAACACCAAGAAAGCTCAGCCTCTGCTTTTGGACTGCCGGAGTGAAGTCAGGATAGAAATTGATGTCCATATTATCAAGTTTGACCGGCCCTTGTAGCCTGGAAGTCTGTAGGATAGCGTCTCTATCCCTAAAATTGAAGATCCGGGCGATGATAGGCCTCGGAGGGGCTCCAACCTTAGGCCTACCCCCGGGGACCCTGTGGGCACGCTCCACCGCAAAGAATTTACTCAGCCCCCGAGGCTGGAGATGGGTGAGAACCAGGTCCTCAACAAATAGATCCGCCGCCTCCGCCTCGTGTCCCTCCGGCACCCCGATAATGCGAACGTTGTTCCTCCGGGCCCGACCCTCGGAATCTTCCAGCCGACGATTCATCAGGGCGCTCGCCTGGCCAAGCCTGCGCACCTCCTGTTGGAGGGCCGCCACGTCCGTTGTGAGGCCCGTGGTAGAGTGGGCCAAAGAGTCGACCCGGTCGTTGGTTTTAGACAAATCAGCCCTCACGAGGCCCACGTCCACGAGTACCGAGTCAATCTTCTGGGCCAGAGTGTCGAAGCGCTGGTCCACCGAGGCCTTCATCTCGGCGATGGCGCCCATGACGTCTCGGAGGGTCAGGTCCGTGGGCAGAGCGGAAGCATCAGTCGGGCCCGTAGGGGACCTACGCGGCGCCTCTGGGGATCCCTTCTGGAGGGTGTAGCGGTCCATACTGTTGGATTGCTGGGCCGCGCCACGGCGGGTCGATTTTATCTTAGCCCGATCGCCATCTTGTTTTGTGGACATGGTTTCGATCCCCAAGACGAGTCAGTCTCCTCAAGAAAGGGGGGGGCCGACAATCCAGTTCAAGGGGTCCAGGGGGGAGCGACCACCGCTCCGCAGGACGGACCGCAGCTGGCGGACCGGCAGGGCACCCCAGCGAGACCACACCACCGCACACCGCCCCGCAACCCAACCTCGCCTGGCAGCAAGGAGGGCGCAAAAGCGAAAGTGAAAGTGCAGGGCACGCGAGTCACCCAGCCTTGCCCGCCGCTGTTGTTCACTTTGTGTCCGGATCGCCCCACAACTCCAGTACGGGGGGCCCGTGTGGAGAAGGCCGCAAACCTCAATCGATACTCCTGCCGGTGTCCGAGGTCCGATTTAAAAACGGAAAACGGGCGTCACCTCTGCTCGGGCTCACAAATACAGTCCCCTCATCTGGGACAGGATTATGTCAGGATTTATGCAGGAGGTCGCGGAGGTCCTCGGGAGCCTCGCACCTACGCGGCCATCTTGGTTGCGCGCTAGGCTCCTCCTCAGATGAGGACTTCTTATCCGAACTCAGCTTGAGACAGTTGTCCTTCATCCACTCAGCGACGTTCATCATACATCTGTGGAAGTTGGCTCTGGTGGTGGAGGGGTCTTATGACAGTGAAAGGATGAGCTAGGTGTCATCGGCATAGGAGAGGATGTTGAGGCCGTGCGATTGGACGGTGTTTGCCAGGGGGGTCATGTACGTGTTAAAGAGGGAAAATCATTGGGAGATGACGCAGATAATCTTCTTGTGTTCTGAGCTGAACGGTAGGAGATGGATTCTCTTGGCTCCTCCGGTGAGGTATGAGGCAATCATTTAAGGGTGTCTCCCTGGATTCTGTTGTGGTGTAGTGTGTTGATCAGGATGTGATGGGAGATGATGTCAAAGACAGCTGATAGGTCCAGGAGGATGAGGGCTGCCATTTTGTAGCAGAACAGGAGGGTCCTGATGTCATTGGTGGCTGCGATCAGGGCTGTCTTGTGCTGTGGTTGGCTTGGAATCCAGATTGACAGGGGTCCAGGAGGCTGTTGTGTTCTAGGTGTTCAATAAGTTGCTGGCTGATTGCCTTCTTGAGAACCTTTGCTGGAAAAGGGGAGCAGGGAGATGGGCCAATAGTTCTTTGGTTCTGCTGGTTCAGCATATGGTTCCTTCAGGAGGTGCTTTACCTAAGCATGTTTCCAGTCCTCAGGGAAGGAGGCTAAGGTGATAAAGGTGTTTAGGACTTTCTTGAGCTCGTCGCCAGTCATCTTGCTCCTGAGATTGGAGATGTGGTGGAGGCAGGGGTCTGTGGGTGCTTCCAAATGCATGGAGTTTATGATGGAGATCGTGGCTTCAGTTGTGAGAGGCTCCCAATGGGTGAGAAGGGGTTTGTGTTTGTGATTATGAGCAGGCTGATGCTGTCAGCGGCGGGTTTGGGCTTTGAAGTTTTCATAGATGTCTGAGATCCTGTCATGGAAGAAGTGCGCCCGGGTGTCACAAAGTTCTTGGGAGGGGGTGATGTAATTCTCGGCGGATGCTGGGTTGGAGAACTCCTTCATGATGGCAAAGAGCTCCTTGCTACATTGGCCTAGTGATGGTTTCACTTTCTCTTGTCAATGCCTGCTTCAAGGAGCCCTTAGTTTTTGACTCAACAGCAGGTCTGGCAATCTTAGTAGATCGTGCTTTTCATCAAAACATACAGGTATTTGTGCCGAATCTCACATTAACACCCCATGACAGAAAGTGACCCACCTTTTGCCCTAGATAGTAAGTACTATTATGAGACTTAGTCGTTTTGAGCCAGCACATCACTGGAGTGACTTCCACACCCAAGCCACACTAGGATATTCTTGTCTAAGCAGACACAGCGTGTTCGGAAAGGTAGATTATATGAAAGCTCTCTAAGCATTCACTCTTGTCTAGTCTAGGCAATCTGTCTTACCCTTCAGACACTTTTTTAGGTCGAGCCTACAGCGCTTGCACTGCAGGATGATCTTTTGTATGTACTTTGCGGGGTTTGACTCCTCCTATCGCTTTGGCTTGGTCTAGTTGGTTGTCTTGTAAGAAATCTTGCTTGCTATTGGTTACTTTGCTTCCTGCTTCCTTCTTGTTGTTCACTCCCCAGAGCATCGCCCCAGGTCTTGTAGGTTTTCGCTATTTTTCTATCTGACTTACTGTTCTGGAACTATTTTTAAATTTGAATGAGCGCTTTATCTTTCACATGTCACTCTCCTTCTCCCTACTCTCTCGGGCTGCGGCTTCCTCCTCCTCCCCCTTCTTGTTGATGACATATTAAGGTCAAATGTGGGTCGTAAACTCTGTATTCGCAGTCAGTCCAAAAATATATTAAAGAAACCTACCCTTTTGGCCCCTCACAGTCTCTACATGTTTTTGGCCCCTCCCTGTCACAGACACTTGACCCACCCGCACAAGTGGGGTACCATTTTACTCAGGAGACCAAGGGGAACGCTGGGTGGTAGGAAATTTGTGCCTGCGCGGTGATCCCACAACTTTCCCACACAGAAATTTTAGGTCTGCAGGGGATTCTGCGTAAGAAAAGGTTGGGGAATCCATGCAAGCCATACCTCTCTGGACTCCCACGGGTGTCTAGTTTTCAGAAATGTCTAGATTTGGTAGGTTTCCCTAGATGACCGCTGAGCCTGGGACCAAAAGCGCAGGTGACCCGCTTGCAAAAACATGCCCTTTTGTGATCGATAATTTTGATGCTTCCACAATATGTTTTGGGCCCTTCCCTGTCGCTGGCACTTGGCCCACCCACACAAGTGAGGTAGCATTTTTATCGGTAGACCTGGGGGAACGCTGGGCGGTAGGAAATGTGTGCCGGTGCAGTGATCCCACAAGTTTTCCACACTGAAATTTGAGGAAAATTTGATTTGTTTAATTAGATTTGAGGTTTGCAGGGGATTCTGGGTAAGAAAACACTAGTGGATCCACGCAAGCCATACATCCAAGGACTTTCCAGGTGTCTAGTTTTCAGAATTGTCTGGGTTTGGTAGGTTTTTCTAGATGGCCGCCAAGCCGGGGACCAAAAACGCAGGTGACCCCCTTGCGAAACTAGGTCGTTTTGTGATCGATAATTTTGAGGCCTTCACAATACATTTTAGGCCTTCCCTGTCGCGGACACTTGGCCCACCCACACAAGTAAGGTAGCATTTTTATCGGGAGACCTGGGGGAATGATTTGTGGTAACAAATTTATGCGGGTCAATGATCTCACAAATTACAGGAAACGTGATTTTTCTTTAGCTAAATTTGAGGTTTGCAGGGGATTCTGGGTAAAAGAATGTTGGAGGATCCATGCAAGTCATACCTACCTGGACTCTCTCGGATATCTAGTTTTCAGAAATGTCTGAGTTTTGTAAGTTTCCCAAAATGACCACCGAACCCGGGATCAAAAAAGTAGGTGACCCCCTTGCAAAACCAGGTCGTTTTGTGAGCAATAATTTTGATGCCTCCACAATGTTTTGGGCCTTTCCATGTTGAGGGCACTTGGCCCACCCACAAAAGTAAGGTAGCATTTTTATCGGGGGACCTGGTGGAACGCTAAGTGCTAGGAATTTTGTGCCAGCCCAGAGATCCCACAACATTCCCACACAGAAATGTGAGGAAACAATATGTTTTGGTCAATTAATCAAATTTACAAGGGCTTGTGGATAAGTAAACCATGTGGGATCCACACAAACCAAATGGCATATTATTCCCTTGGTGACCAGTTTCACAAAAGATGTGAGGGCAAAAGGTGTTCAGTACAGAGAAAGTATGCTCTGACGGTAAAATGGAAAAGAAAACAACAAAACATTACTGCACACCCATCCACTAGTCAATCCCAGGCATTCTAGCTGGATTTGGCACAAGGTTAAGTACATTTACAAAAACGTTATTCACCAATGCCTTTTTGAAATACAATACAAAATAGTCATGGTCAATATTTTCAACATTTGATCGAAGAACCACTGACTTACAGCTCATGAGCTGTTAAGCCACATAAAGGCACCATTGACTTTACAGTCCATTCACACCCCTTTCATGTGTCAGACAGAAAATCATTCACACTGCCAGCTTCCAGCCCAACACGATACAACACTTACATTTGCAAACAGCACTAATCAAGGGCCCATCGCTCTCAGATGCTAACAGGACTAACACGACAAACTCACCAAACACCCAGACATCAGACAACTGACAAACACACCTCAAGCAAGCCGATACACATACTGGCTACTAGACACCAACACCTTGCCAATCCACGTACACCGCCAGTCCAGCCCCAATCTACATACACTGCCCACCAAGCAAGTGCCAGCCTACACACCCTGCCAACCAAGCAGCACTCCACACACACAGCCAGCCAGACGCCAGTCTACTCGCACCGCCAGCTAGACGTCTGTCCACACGCACCACCAGGCAAGCGCTAGTCCACATGCACCATCAGCAAAACGATAGTCCACAGACACCATAAGCCAAGCGCTAGTCCACACGCACCAGCAGCCAAGCACCAGTCCACATGCACCGCCAGCCAAGCACTAGTCCACACACATTGCCAGCCATGCACCAGTGTACACACACCAATGGCCAAAGGCCAGTACACGCAGACCATCAGCCGAACTCCACTTTACACACCAACACATAAACTTTCCCTGGTGTCTATTGGCTGTCTGCCTCCCTTGTGGGCAGATAGGCCTATAAATAAGGCTGATCTACCCTCATGGAGGTCAGAAAATGGCCAACATATTGACCCCTTAATGGGGAGCGACCCTTGCCCATGGTGCCGCTCCCTGACATATAACTAAAGAAATTCTCTGGTATCTGTCCCCCTTGGAGGTAGATCGGCCTAAAAATATGGCCGATCTGCCCCCAAAGGGGCAGAAACCGCCAAAATAATGCCACCAAAAAAGGGGGTAGCACTCGTGCCTAAGGGGCTGCTCCTCCACATGCCAAAACACATATTCCTGGTGTCTAGTGGGTTTCTACCCCCCTTGGGGGCGCATCAGCCTAACAATATTGCTGATCTGCCCACAAGGGTGGCAGAAATGGCCAAAATAAAGCCCCCCAAAAAAGAGGGAGCATCCTTGCCTAAGGGGCTGCTTCCCTACATGCCAAAAAAAACCATATCCCTGGTGTCTAGTGGGTTTCTGCACCTCTTGGGGGCAGATCGGCCTAAAACTATCGCTGATCTGTTCCTAAGGGGGGCAGAAAGGGCCAAACTTTGCCAAATTGTAAAAGGGAGCAGCCCTTGCCTATGGGGCCGCATCCAATGCCCAGAAAAATCCCTGGTGCTTAATGGGTGCATTCCTGCTGCACGATCCCGGCATTACCTGGGATCGTGCAGCAGGAATGCTCTGCAAAGGGACACCGGGGGAAGGAAATGCTCTTTCCCTCTTTCACCGTGCCTGTTTGCTGTCCCTGATCCCCCCAGGAAGAAAAACGTACCTTTCCTCCTACCACTGGAAGCAATTGCTTGCAGCCCGTCCCCGGCCTGTTTTGATGATGCCGGCACGCCGTGCATACGCTGACGTCATCACATCGCCGAGGTGAGGTTTGGGGGTGGCAGCGGATGAGCTTCTGCTGCCACCCCCTGTGGGGGCATGTAGGTGGGTGGCCCAAGGGGGAAGCACCACCGCTTTCTGCGTGGGCAGGTGCCCGGTGTAATGGTTACATCCTCGGCCCAACAGCACAGCTGCCGAGGACATTACCATTGTGTCCACGGCACAGAAGGGGTTATAGATCACTACTGGAATGTTGTCCTTTGCTGAAAGGTTTGTGCTGTCCCCTCGGGCAGCCTAATGGACCAGTACCTGTCTTTTAAATGTGATCCCTATTTCCAAGATTTTATAGACAATGTGAATAGGCCATTGTATAGGACTCTAGGTCTCTTTAGGTTATATTTAGATTGGGGATTCTGCCAACTCCTTCTTTTACCTCTTCTTGGAGGAGCAATGTAAACCCCTCCAATCTTAGCCCTATGGGATGTTGATCAGTGGAGAACGACGAGCACTTACTGTTCTTATGCGGTGCATACACTAAACAGCGTGCCCGCTGGATCATCCCTCTGTGCTGCCTCCTCTGGCTTGACGATGGGCACCATGCCCTGAGAACATGTAGGGTAGATACTCGAAGTTGAGTTGTTTACTCAGTTGCCGGCTACCTAAAATCTATATGGCATCTAAAAAATGATAGGTATCAATACCTAACGCACCACGTACTATAGGATTAATTGGACATGTGGCCTCTTTTAAGTGATTTTAAGTGACTTTAAAGCTTTTGTATATAAACAGCTGCTAGATAATAGGGTTTTGCAGGAAGGACCCGCCAGCTTGTTGATTGTTGGAAACTGAATTCTTGGTTAATACTGCTTGTTGAATTTAAATGTTTTTATTGTATCATGCTTTTTAAACTTATGCTGCTATGTGTACTTTTACGGTTTTTGCAACTGAAATAAAGATAAACGATAATGATGATGAGATCGTATTTGTAATGTTAATTATTCCCCGGGGTGACGAACTATTGTTACAAATCGTCTGGCTGGCTGTTGATGGCTCAAAGAGGCTAAGCAGTCAGGGACAATTTTATCGAAGCCATCCTCAAAATACGCCTCTCGCCAAACTTCACGCTCTCGCTTCTGTTTCCATAAACGTAAAATCTCAGCGCCCCTTCCTACTTGTGCTTATCTCTTTCGACTTCTCAGCATTATGTGGATCTCTTGCAATCTTGGCTTGGAGGCAGCCTTCATGGACCTACATTGGGCAATGCTGGTGTATGTGAACAGAACAGAAGTCAGCCCTAGAGGGACATGTTTGTTATGCATTGGAGGGAGCTGAGGTAGGGTGACCAGACGTCCCGGTTTTGCCCGGACGGTCCCCGTTTTTTGTGAAATGTCCCCGTGTCCCGACACTGTACTCCAATGGAGTCAAATGTCCCCGTTTTAGAACAGTGTTTGGGTCGAACAAAGAAATGTCCCGGTTTTTCACTGTTCCGGTTGCGCGCATGCTCTGTTTGCACAGCTTGGTGACGTCACTGAGGTGAGCGCTGTAGCAGGAAGGGAAATCCTTTGAAGAGAGACATGTTCTCTCGGGATTTCCCTTCTCATTGTCTACACAGCGCCACCTACGTCATCATGCAGCTGGTTAGAACCACCTGTGACCGGCATGACCCTGATTTTACAGCCTGCAGCAATCCACCGTGACCCTGCTCTGCCTTAAAGCGAGCGAGGGTCGGACAGTCTCAAACTACAGCAGAATCCAGCAGCAGCTTCGTGACGCCTCCCCAGCCCTACCAGCACCGTCGGGACACTGCCTTGCATCAGAGCTGCATCATCCAGGAATCCTTGCCCTCCCAGCCTGCAAGCCCGCAACGTGTATTTTAACCCTGAGAGTTTTATCCGCACCAGTGCTGGCTTCCTGGGGGCGCCGTGTAGCGTTTCTTTCCCCCAGCAATTACCAGGCTCACATAAATGTCAAGAGTGTGATTAATTATCTTCCTGGAGAGAGATCAGCATTTTCTATAGTTGAGGTTTTGACTTGGCTGAAGTTAGTGCAGAGGGATAATATGCCTGCTGCAAAGAACGTGTACCAAGTAGATTACAGAGTGCTATGATGTAAACAGATCAGCAGGGTTACTGCTTTCAAAAGAGACATTTTTTTGCTACTTGCAATTTATAACTTAAAGTCCTAATATAGAATAGTGAACTATTAACTTTCATCCTAGAACTGCATACACACTGCAAAGTATACATTATTAGAACATTGATTAATGTTTCAAAAAGGGTTAATCTGGCTAGAAATCGATTCTTAATATTAAAGAAAACTCCCAACTATGCTGTTTCTTTTTCGACTCTGCGTTTGTGCTTCTCCACACCAAGCACTCTTAAACTATACTGCCTACCAGTATGGATGACATGTGACTCCTACACTTTCAGTCCTTTGGCTTATGTAACATTTCCTATACACTGATTTACACACATATGATTGATTGTCTCTGTGTGATGTGTGTGTGATGCAAAGTGCTTGGACACCCTACACTGGTATGAGTGGCGCTATATATAATGCATCTGATAGAGTGTGGTTATGGTGACTTGGTCACTGTTAAAGGGTGCTAGTGAGAGAATCCGTGGTGGAGGTGGTCATTGGGGGGGGCGCCAACAAACATTGTCGCACAGGGCGCCACCAGCACTAAAGCCAGCCCTGTCTTATATGTTCTAAACTATTTACTATGCTAATGTGCGTAAATGTTTCCACGTAAATAAAGCAAACATTATTTATATTTCAGTCAACTGCGCTGAACGTAGGGGGAGTGCTTTATGGGAAGGAGTATTCTACAAACAGCAGTATCTGATTTTGACGATGACAGAATGTGTGTGTGTGTGTATATGTGTGTATATATATATCTATCAAACTCGCTAGCGATGCACTCGTTCACTTCCTCGTGGCAAAAACAAGAGCACAAACTCCTCTTCGATTGTGCAATTTTCTTTATTGTTCAGTTAACAATCCCAATATATATACTTATCTAATAAGAAAACAAACTTGGACTAAAGCAAATGTTGAGACAAAGTCTGTTTAAATGGAATTAATGCTTACTGCCGATAAAAGACCTCTGATTTGTCATCTGTAATGCTTCATCTCGGTCTTGGAGGGAGCTGTCGTAGTCCTTTTTCTATGTTTATCACAGCTGTCAAATAGTCCTACTTTTATGTCGGTGGTTACTGCAAATCGTAGTCCTACTTCTATGTCTATGAATTGTCCCCGTTTTTTGTTTTGAGAATCTGGTCACCCTAAGCTGAGGTGCCAGTACCATTGCCTGTCCATTAATTAGGTCACATGAGTCACAATACTTCCAAAAACGCTACAGTGCCCCTCTGCCTCCTTTCTGCAGTTCGGGAGCAGCAGGAAGCACCCGGCACACAGGCTCCCCTGAACCAATCACAACGCTGCATTGCAGCATTGTGATTGGTCTGAGCGCCGTGGATCGGCCCTCAGACTGGAACAAGGAGCCTGTGCATGGTCCCGGTCCTGTGTAGTGCAGCCTGGTAGGAACATGCAAAGTGCACATGAACTGTTTGGTTGGCCCAAGAGGGCAGGCCAAAGGTTCATGCGCACTTTGGGAGTGCACAGCACTCCTCCCCTGCTCCGGCCAGCCCCGCCCCCCCACAGGCCGCTGACTGCATGCTATAGGGGGAAAAAATTACAACAACAATACCTTCTTGTCATTTTATTTGTCCTTTTTGCGCAGTGGGGGAACGCTCCTCCGTCTTAGCCTACTAGGCATTGAAGCCCTGGCCATTACTTCCGTGACCTTCATGCGACCTTCACCGAGATGAGAAGAGATTTACTACCAACTCTTAACAGCTGACTTCCACAAGAGCTGCAGGTCGCCTTCAATCATAAAATACATGATCCGAACATTACGATGTTTCCTATTTGGAAAAAAAGGTATGAATTATAGATTTGTTTCCTTCGACCTTATCTGACCCCACTGGAATCACTTCCACACTCGATCCATTGCAGGACCTTCACGCGAGCATACATCGTTCTATGTGTCTGTGAACGAAGAAATGCAACCAAAAACGCCGCGCGTAGGATCTGGCGAAGGCAGGCAGCGAAGGGATTGTTGCATAGCTGGAGGGAGACGAACACTGATGAACAGCACTGTGCAAAGACAGTGCATTGCGCATAAAGTACATCACACTTTTAGATACCAGAACATTAACTTGCATTATAGGACCGGAGATGAAGTGATTTGCCCAGGATCACACAATGTTTGGTGAAGTACAAACGTTCTGATTAGCTTCAGCGTCCACTGGACCACAAATGATGTTTATGTGATGAAGAGAGCGCACATCATGTGGGACAATGAACTGCTAAACAAATCAATATCATTATCTCCCTGAGGTCCTTGGAAGCGAGAATAGATCTGTGTACAATAATTAATATTTGAAGTAAGCAAGAGTAAGCAAGCAGTAAGTCACTTACGCCTGTCTCAAGGAACATCATGGCTGTATTGCCAGCCGCATCGATTAGCCTGGATAATTAAAACCCAATGCACAAAAATAAACCACGGCATTGCGTGCTTAACATAACGCATTTATAAAAGTGTCCGCACTCACAGGTTTCATGTTAAACTGGAGTTCGTAACCGGTATTGATTAGGGTGACTTATTTTATGCTGAGCGTGAAGCTATTTTTATTGTGCTGCGCATCGATTCGGGTTGCCTGCAGCTGGCTGCAGTTTTGCATGCAGCCAGGCAGCCTTGTTGGTGCTGGTGTTTTTTCTTGTTCTTGGAGGGGTTCAGCCATAAGATCAGAAAGTGTTCGTGTCCGGGGCATGTATCGCAAGTTATGACAGAGCCTCACAACACAGGGAAAACACGTGCATACTGGCGAACTAAGCAGTCAAGGGTCACCTAGGGTCAGGGCAGAAGTCCTATAAAATGAATTGGGGGGACTGACCAAGTATGGCAGTATGCAAGTGACATCATGACGTGTGCCGTCACAGCACATGGTCACGATGCATGACATTCCACGTGGCATCACAGGAAGTGACCTTACTGGAAGTGACATTACAAGAAGTGACATTAGATACTAAGATCTCACACATATGTTTGTCAGGTGTATCATGAGTACATTTAAGTGCATTATGATAATTAACAAATTAGATTTGGAGTCGGTTGTGACAAAAAAGTGGTGCAAGCCTAGCGCAAAATCTGGGCCTCAACTAATATTTTTTTTTAAACCCTGCCAAAAGAAATTGGCAACAAGGAAAAGCATGATAGTAGATCTGTTCTGCTTAATTGGTGGCAAAGTCTGCATTTTAAAATATTTAATGGGGTTAAAGCATCTGCTGCGGAAGTGCCAAATAAATCTCAGGGAATAATAATAATGGTCAGACAACTTTGGAGCTCAACACATTTGTTGGAGAGATCTGTGCTTTGTGTAGTCCCAAATTTGAATTGGGATCAGTAGAGCTATAAAAGAAATAAAATATTGCTATTTAAATTGTTATTTGTGTAAATACTGGGACAGACAAGCCATCTGACATTCTTACAGTGCATGCACCTACAAACAGGGACTGAACAAAGTAAAAAGCATGCATCTCTTACATACCTGTGAAGAGAAAACAAGCTGTGTGCTTTTGTTTCCTCTCTGTTGCATTTGCATGTAGGTGTGTGGTTCCAGGCCGCCTCCAGTCTGATACTCGATCAAAAGGAGGCATGATGGTCCCTTAACTTCTGCCTTTGTCTTTTGCCTAGCTGGAGGTAAGAAAAAAACCCCGCCCACCTGCCTGTTGATACTGGGAATGGAAAGCCGACAATGTGCATGACCTGTTGAACGTGTCCTGGTGTCTGGAAATGACAATGGCATAAGTTCAACATATTTCTGTGGGGCCCAACTTCTTGGCAGGTGAAAGTAGTGGGTGGACACCCATGTACCAGCGTGTACCTTCGACTTGTGCCCTGCCCAAGTTAAGCGGCCCACCTAATTGGAGGGAAAAAATAAAATAAGATTTTTTTTTTTAATGGTGGCTGCACTGATTGTATAGTAGCAAGTTAGTCTATGGACAGCCATGGACACGTGTGCACCATGTGACGTGGATGCTTTCTGGTGATTTTCCAGCTTGCACACGCTCCCCATTCTAATGTTCCGTGCCAAGCCGTGAAGATATTTAAAATAATTCTGATGTAAGAGCACCTATCCTGAAGATGAAGTCGCTGGTTATGGGGTCTAGCGAGCAGTGTTCCTTTTATACAATGACTGCACCTCCCACTTCATTAGATTTGAAAGATGGCAGCTAGTAACTAGCACGAGAAAATCACATCTATGTATAACTCAGACGGGGGAGAGGGAAAACATCAACTAGAGTAAATCCTACTTGAAAAAACATGCCACAAACTGATAACTCTTGCAGGGAATAAGTGGAAATATGTGACTGATGACAGAGATGGGTTTTCTAATGGCGTGTCAACTTTTTATATTCATAATTGGGTGATTCATATTATGCTGTGTCTTCTCTTTATTACAGGACACGTCATGGATAGGTTCCAAAGCACTATCCAAAAATATTTGGTCAGTGCTAACTTTTTACTTTGAGATAATATTCCTTTATATATCGCATATCACTTCACACTCTTTAAAGACTCACTTCACACTCTTTAAAGACAGATTTTTTGTACCAGCTCTGCTCTCTGTCTAGCCAATATATTGCTTGGATCAAGGTCCTGAAAAAAACATTTTGACCCCTCAATGGGCATTCCTGGAACGTTATTCGTGTAAAAGGTATTGCTGCCCCAACTTAGTTTATTTGGGGAATTGATTGCAAATCAATTATCAAAGATGTTCAGGATAAAGATCTGGCTAAACTTTCCAATGCTCATCTTGGGACCATGGTGCACACCTTTATCACAGACCCTTACAACATATGATCTTGCACTGCTTAACCTACACTTAGTCATTAACACCAAAGTTGGGCTTAGTGAGTGGAAATCTTGTACACATTTCATATCACACCTGGTGGCCACGGATCATATGTATAAGAAGCACTCATGTCTCTCAGGAGCCCTACCACGGAACCCCAGGATCTCACAAACGATATGATACATCCTGGATGACTTTACTAACCGTGACATTGATGTCCACAACAATGTTGTTCAAATCCTATCTCTCTCTTGACACAAAAAATGTGTAATTATATGCATTGCCAAATTGAACATTTCCCTCCTACGGCTTTCACTGGATCCCCCACCCCCCATTGCATCGGTTATTATTATAATTTTTGTTAGCTCCCTTGGACATAAACAAATGTTAAGGATTGTATACCTGTGTTAGATGAAGGGAATTTTGAAGCCAGACAGGGTACCTCTGTTATCAAAATGCTTTATTGACTGTTTCATCTTTGCACGTTTACAGTGTAACATTCAATTTGTTTCTTATTTGTTATAACCTACTTTCTTATAGTGATGTTCACCCTCTTTATTTGCTAACTTATCCAGCCTTACAGAATACATATGAATCTCTCGATTTTCTGATGAATTTTATTTATTTGTTCTTTGTTTGTCGCAAAAAAATTATTTTAACATAGATTTCATGGAACAAAAAAATATATATTGGGACAGAATATAGAAGTTACGATAGGGGAAGATACTGGACAGAAAACAGAAGTTAAGAATATCGTTATTTTAGGGATTAGTTGTGTGTAGTATCATTTTATTTATTATAGTTGTATAGAATACTGTTTTTAATCCGATGAATATGTGTTATTGGAGTATTTTAAGTCATTAGCACTATAATAATGTGTGTTTAACTTGTTTTAGTAAAGTTTATATGTTTTTATATGAAATTGAAGTTGCAGATAGGATTGCTTTTGTGCAGGAAGGCACACTTTCCCTCACAAAAACAATCCTCTGAGGCTTTTCCTCTTTCTACTTGTAGTTTTTTCAGTTCAAGCCTTATTACCTGAATGTTATGAATTTGGTTGTAGTCGCATTAGTGAATCTAAAGTTTTGTGTTGATGGTCAGATTAGATTAATTTAGTATGGGATACGTTCCTGCAGCATGACTGTGGTTGATACTGGTATCTCTGCGCTACAAAGTGAAATTATGTGATTGGGTTAATTTATCCCGTGTTGGCACTTTTTCTAAATGAAATCTTCGCCACTGCCAGGCGGTCCCACAATCAAACATCTGCCTCTGCATAACATTTTAAAAGAATAGGTGTGGCAATGTCTAGTCAGTATACAGTAGCCACTGGAGAGGTCTAAATGCCTGCTTTCCAGTGGAAAAAAAAAAAACAGGGAATACATGCCAGAAAAACCAGTGGCGGCTCTTCCGCTAAGGCGTCGCCCCATTGCTTCAGGTGCTAGCTGAATGCCAAACGTTCCATTATTATCATTTTGATTTTTGGTATTCAGCTTGCAGTTTAAGGGGTGGGGCAGGGCTGGGCTCGCCACGCCTCACAGGGAGGAGGGGTGGTGGCAGCCCCAAAAGTGCACATGACGCTTTGGGTGGCCTCTCATGTGCACTGTGCATGTTCTCCACCCAGGCTGTACTGCAGCCTGGTTGGAGAACATGCCCAGCCTGCCAGCGCCTGTCTGAGTGCCTGTCTGAGCGAATGCGTTGTGATTGGCTAGGGGATTCTGGGAGGCTGTGTGCTTCGCTTCCTAGTTCCAGGCTGCTCCAGAGAGAACAGAAGAAAGGCGGCGGTCAGCGGAATGAAGGTAAGTCGTTTTCTTAAAATATTTGTTTTAATCCCCCCGCTCCCTCGGTCCCCCGCATCACCACCCCTTTTGGGTAGCAGCCGCTACTGCAGAAAATGGGTTTTCTATGCTGACTATTCAGCAGCATTTATGTATCATTAACATGCAGTGAGACATTTTTTAAGTTGCATCCTCCTCTGTGATATGCCAGTGGTAGTGTAATGTTTCAGCAATATGGGACAGATGTACAAAGCGTTTTTGTGTTTGCAAATTGGTCAATTTGCAGAATTGTACCATTTGTGAATGCAAAAATGCTTTTTGAAATGTTCAAATCTCTATTTGCGATTCGGTAACCTATTACCAAATCATAAATTGGGTTTGCAATTCAGTATTAGGAAGGGGTGTGTTTAGGGCATCTCTTCCTAATACCAAATCGCAGTGGTATGTGTAAATGTTTTGCGACAGAAATACGGTCGCAAAACATTCACATTTTACCACCTACTTCAAGTAGGAGGTATCCCATTCACAAAGGGCAAGGGGTCCCCAAGGGACTCCTTCTCCTGTATCAATTTTTGTTAAAACATGTTTTAAGAGCTACTGCTTGCTCTTAAAAAATGAAAAGAAAACTTTTCATTTTTCTTTTTGAAACACATCATGTTTTCCTTTAAGGAAAATGGGTTACAATAAAAAAAAGATTGCTTTATTTAAAAGCAATAAGACATGGTGGTCTGCTGACTCCGGCAGGCCACCATCCCTGTGATGTTAGCGATTCCCAATGAGTCGTAATCCGAGACCTACATCATATAGGCCCATACGTATGAAAACATTTTGCATTTTTAACGGGCTAAATCGCTATTTCGGGTCGTTAGGAAATGCAAAATAGCCGTTGGGTATGTACGAAAGGCATATATACGGCATCACAAAATGCGATTTCTACCTTGTAGAAATCACATTTTGGGAATGGCAAACAAGGAAATTGCAACAATGGATTTTGTATTTGCTATTCGGTAACCGCATGTACAGACAATTTCCTAATTGCGACAAGTCGCAAAAAGGGCATTAAGAAAATGCAATTACCATTGGATTTGATGGTAACCAGGTGCACACATTAAAAAGGCGCCCAAAATGAATCAGGATCATTCACAATGGCGGCTTTGGACATCCTGGCAAGAATGATAACGATTTTGTCAGAGAGGCAGAGGAGAAATATGACCTACTTTAATTGCGTACATGTTTTCATACAGTCTAGTACTGACTAGACTGCTCTAGAGTGTTATTTTTTACTGAGGTATACATAGTATAGGTTTCAACACCCGCCATTACCTGGAGTAATCTCTGACTCCACATCTTCACTTCCCTGTAAGAGTCAAGTGGTGAATGGGACTGACTTTCTGCGGGCCTGAGCAAAAGGCCTCCAAATAGCCAGAAATATCTCAAGTATGCCCACAATACGTCAGTAAGGGAACCATTAGGGCAAAGCTGCCATCATGCCAGGCCTAGGCACAAGATTGTTAAGCGTTCTCATAATATGTAAAGGAATGGAAGTGGCGCTTTCCTGCACAAAAACAATAATTGGGGTGTTTCCCCCTTCTATGTGTGCTGCAGAATGATCTCAGGTGGCCAGGCATCTGGTTCCACATATAGGCCACCTTGACCGTAAAGCAGGAGCCCCCCTGTGATGATTTTAAAACAGGGGACAGAGTGTAGACTGGCATTACTGGAACACAGAGTACTCTCTGGTCTGTATTCCTTGATCCTCTCATTAAGAAACACAGGGCCCTTGTTGTGGAGGGATTGATGAGTCAATGTCAGGGCCTTGTACACAATGTGTTGCCGGACCGGTAGCCAATTCATTTTCTCCCATAGCCAAGATACTGAAGCATGCTTGGAAGTTTATAAAATAGGCGGACTGATATGTTCTGAACTACTTGTAAACGCTGAACCAAGTATTCAGGAAGACCAAAGTATAAGACATTTGCATAGTGCAGCCTTGAAAGAATCAATGCCCTGACCACCGTAACTTGCGCCTCATGAGGCAAGAAGTTGAGAAATGTCCTCAACATATGGCAGATCCATAAAGAGGATATCACCACTGCAGACACTTGGGCTGTGAAGGTCAAGCATAACGCCCAGATTCCTGGCTGCCGCCATTGGAGGGGGCGTGGGGAACGCCATACACTTATCCACCCTGGAAGGAGATTTGGCCCAAGCAATAAAATCTCAGCTTTGTCTGGGTTGCACTGTAATTGTTGGTTTTGAACCATTCAAGTAATGCCTTCATGCAGAGTGAAAATGCTTCTTTAGCACATGCTGAATTCCCATCATAGGTGAGCAGGAGATGTGTATCATTCGCGTATGATATGACCGTGATGTTAAAGGATTCGACCAAATACGCCAAGGGAGTCATATCAATGTTGAATAGAGTAAGACTCAGGAATGAGCCCTCAGGAAGGAGCCCTGGGGCACCCCACACTTCATTAACTTTGCTTCTAAGGCATAAGGCTTCATCCAGACCACCTCAAGAAAAGAACTCAGCCAGCCTAATGCTGAGCCCGTCACTCCCAGATGTTCTAACCTGTGCAGCAAGATGGTATGGTCCACCATATTAAATGCTGCTGATGGATCAAACAGCACCAGAGCAACATTAAGTCCCACATCTAAATTGATCTTAATAGATTCTGAGACTTCTAATAACGTTGTCTCCGTGCTGAGCTCTGAAGCCAGATGGAGACAGATGTAACAGTTTGTTCTCAGTAACAAAGGAGGTAAGCTGTTGATTCACTAACTTCCGATAATTTTTTAGTTTAGGCTGCTGGGAGCAGAGAGACAGATCTACAATTTGCCAGTGTTTCAGGATCAGTGTTAACCTTTTTAAGCAAGGGAATAACATTTGCTCTTTTCAAATATATTTACAGCATGTGCATGCAAATAATTGCAGTACCCTGCTCTGGATGCAGTCACGAACATTATGTTTTACAAAGTCCTTACTTGAAATTCCTCAGTTGAGGGACAAGTTAGCACCAGGTCAATAGCTTCCAATCCTCCAAATCATTGTTGTAGTGAAAGTGACATTGCACATCGCTTGATGGCATCATAGGAAGCAGGGGCGCAACTAGAGCAAATTTTGGGGAGGAGGGGGTAATACTTCCAGCATTGTAGAGCCAAATTTCAGGGGGGGGGGCTAATACTTCCATCAATGTAGAGACAGATTTTGGAGGGGTGGGACTAATACTTCC
Source organism: Triturus cristatus (assembly GCF_964204655.1). Lineage (NCBI taxonomy): Eukaryota > Metazoa > Chordata > Amphibia > Caudata > Salamandridae > Triturus > Triturus cristatus. The sequence continues at coordinate 630,437,486 of NC_140582.1, forward strand.
AGTAATGTACCCTTGTATAATGTAACTGGTGCTCACACAAAGTGCCTCAGTACCTTCGGGTGGAGTTTGAGCTGTATAAAACTGTAAAAAACACAAAGCTTAAGGTTACTTTTCAGAAAATGCATTCTCACACTGTGGCAGAAAAAGTAATTTGCAACTTTAAGGAATAGACAGGGAGAGTGGAGATGCAGGTGCTCTAAGAACGGGTGAAAATACATCTAAGCCTCGTTATCAAGTAAAACGTCTTTTAAAGATCTGTGAAATACTCGGGTGCGGCTGCGATAAGACGCGAGACCAGCCAGCCCACAGCAGCTCAAGAAGTGTCTGTGTGTGTCGGGGAAGCTTTCTCAGCCTGGCTGACACACACGGTGGTGTTGGTGGGGGTGGGGCTGAAGCCCTTTGAGCCCTATGGGCGTTGTGCGCCTGATAGGACGTCATATCAAAGCCCATGACCTCGATGATTGGCTATTGTATCATTTAAACAGTCTATATTGTGAAGCTAGGTGTACAACATGCAAATAATCGTTGAGGGATAATAGCACAACACAAGCTACTGAGATTAGCAAAATGTAGGCCCGTATTTACTTTTACAAGATCTGTAGGCGTAGAGGGTTATTCCATGGTTTGCCAAACCATCCAGGCTGGTTGCAAACAGGAACATAAGAGATGTATCAATGGCGCTCATGCCTGAGAAGGTACAATATTAATAATTTGGGACTTTGATAAGATTGATGGTGATGAGAAGCATGGGGCATATGTATGAACATCCCGTTTAGTGAATCTCAAATTGCGATATTTTGCGATTTGCAGTTTGAGATTCGCAAATCGGGATGTATTTAAAAAATCGCGAATGTTTAGCGATTACCTAAAATTCGCAAAAAATTCTCAGAAACATGGTTTGCGATTCCTTAATTGCGATATTTGCAAATTAAGAAATCGCAAAAGCGGGAATCTGCTATACAGGTGCAGCCTGATGACACCACAACCAGGAAGTGGGAGTGATTTGCTGCACCTGATTGCCTGAGCCATAGTCAGAGGATGTTTGGAGAGTGTGAGGAGTCATCACAGGAGAGAAAAAAACCCAATGGAGTCCCAGAAGCAACATGAGGGCAAGGAGGGTGAAAAGAGGAAGCGAAAACATAAATTCTCTGACAAGGAGCAGGAGGTCCTCATAGAGGAGATGGTACGCAGCCATAAGCTCCTCTTTGGTAAAAAGGCACTGAGAGTCCCAGAATCAAGGAAAAGAAAGATTTGGCTGGACAGTCAAGAGAAAGTTAATGCTGTGGGTGTTACTCATCGCATTGTCAAAGAATTGCACAAGCGATGGTATGACATGCGGCAAAGGTCTAAGGAGAGGGTGGCAGCCAGGCTCAAGGAGGCCAACAAGACCGGGGAGGACCTTCCACATCAGCAGAGCCAACACCCCATGAGGAGCTTGTGGAGTCCACCCTCCTGCCTGAGAGCATCGGTGGTGTGACTGACATCGACAGCTCCGACCCTGCATCCAGCAGCCAAGGTAAGATGCATGCAAAATATATCTGCCCTGATCCCCATCCCATGCACACTTTCACGAATGCGCAAAATATACACAACACATGTCACTCCGGTCCAATATTTACAGCACACCCAGCAATGCATCATGGGAGTTGTAGTAAGATGTATGACAGTGTGTCCATGACACTTAGGAAATCAAATGCAACATGCGGGTTGGTGATAAGGGAATAATACAGTGTCAGAAGTTAGCCAAGTCAAACTGTAGAAACTTTATTGAGTGCAAAATGCAGACAATGACACAAACTCATGTATTCCCCTTTACATCCACAGCACAATCCAGGGCACTTTATGACAGTGCAGAGAGAGATGAACTTGCAAATCCTGAGGACCGGCATGATGATGGGGACTCAAGTGAGAAGACAGAGCACACAACAATCATGAGCAGGAAGCGCACACATGTGCCCCCACTGCCTCCATTGGAGGATGACAGAGCCCACAGGGGAGGAGAGTGATCAAAGAGAGGCAAGGCAGGGTGTGTCACACATGCGGAGGCAGGAAACTCCACGAATGAGTGTTGCAGCAATGGAAAGACGCAGGTCAAGGCCCAGGAGCAGCACTGCCACCGATGAGGAGCACACAGTATTTGGAGGTCTCGAAAACAGCATGCCGCAGGTATACAGCGCCTGCAATATAAATCATTGCGCTCCATTAATAGGCAGTTCTGCACACTCAACATGAATCAGCGCTACATGGGGGAGGGGATCATGGCCATGGCAGGTGCCATACGTGACCTCTGTGACACCCTGAAGCAAAACCAAGACGCCAGTGACAGGGCTGCACAACGTGCCAACGCACGACTGCATAACTACACAAAGGCGGTGCACCGCCTCTGCACCACCACCAGCAATTTGACACATCGCAGCATTACCATGCAGTTGGAAATGTCACACTGCTGTCAGGACATTGCAAGAGGGCTGGAACAGTTCACCAGTGCGGTTGAGCAAATGCAGACGGCCAACTCAGGTGGCGGCGCACTCATGGTCTCTGGGGAGAGCGAGGAGACCTCAAGTAGGAGTAGCATCACACCTACATTGCCTGAAGCAAGAAGGTGCAGTGCCAGACAGGGTGCAGTACCTAGGAACCCCACGGAGGGCACTCAGCCTGGTTCCCAAACAGCACCAATCCGTCACCGGAGGAGGTGAACTGGACAGTGACACATTTGCGTCAATGGGTGATGCAACCCAGCAATGCATATTTAACACTTTCTTGTGAACTACCTGCACTGTGTGCATAACATGTGCTAGGTACAGCAACAGTGAATGCTTTTGAAGTGTGAATAAACACAGCATAGATTACAATCATTTTTTTGGCTCATGTCATCATTACTCACCTAGAAGTAGTTTTGCGTGATCTCAGTCCGTCTCTGGGGGAGCAAGGCAATCGTCATCCGATGTGTCTGTATCGGTCACATCAATTGTGGTGCCTTTCCTCATAGCCATGTTATGGAGCATTGCACAGCTTGCCACGATTTTACAGCAGGTCTCAGGGCTGTATTGCAGTGCACCTCCACTTTTATGCAGGCACCGGAACCGGCTCTTTAGGATTCCAAACGTATGCTCTATGTTGCAGCATGTAGATCTGTGTGCCCTGTTGTATCTCCTCTCACTTGCATTGGCTGGATCCAGGTACGGGGTCAGGATGAAGTCCCGCACTGCATAGGCACTGTCACCTGCAGGGATAGACACAATAGGTAAGTCAATGTCCCCCCCCTCAGGAGATGTAGTGTATGTATGGATGTGTGCCATGTATTTATCTAGCAGGTATCCCTCGCCAAACTCTCCAGCACTCAGACGTCTGTGTATCCCACTATGTCTAAAGATGCAAGAGTCATGTGTACTGCCAGGGTATTTGGGTATAATGTCATTGATGATATACTTAGCATTGCACACAATTTGTATATTCAGGGAATGGTAGCATTTACGGTTTCTGTAGACATATTCAGTTGCTGATGGGAGTGTGATGGCAACATGGGTCCCATCGATGCAGCCAATGACGTGGGGGAAACGGGCAACCTGGTAGAAGTCAAGATTTGTTTGCTGTAATGCCTGTTGGGTTCTGGGAAAGTATATGTGATGTGATAGCCTCTGTAGCATTGCATCGAGAAAGGCATGGAAAGAGCGCGACAGGGCACTGTGTGACACCCCGCCAACCTCCTCTAAGACCCCTTGAAAACTCCCTGAGGCCAGGAGGTGCAGGGAGCACAGGACCTGCACATGGGTGGGAATTGTTTGTGTCCTGCGTGTTGGGTGTTCCAAATAGGGTTTCAGCTCCGCAATCAGGTCCAATATGGTCTGTGGGTGCAGCGTGAACTTGTCATGGATGTCCTCTTCAGTCTGCTGGAACAGAGTGATGCGCAGCCTGGAGATGCGTTCCTGTCTCATTCTCCTCTGTGCAAGAGCCCGAATAGGCAGCCTCCTGGCTATCACAAACAGTGCTGCTGCCATTGTTGAAGGATCTGTTGCATTGTAGGCTGGTTTAAGTACCTTGCACCTGGTTACCACCTGCATGCACTTGGTGTTAATTGCGATTTCTTAATTTGCGAATTATTCAATTTCGCAATTTGCGATCTTATCATACATGTAGTTGCGATTTCTTAGATTGCGATACCCTGTTTGCGAATTTCGCAAACTGAGAAAATCGCTATTTAGGAATTTGCAAGGATATTTGGAGATTTTTGGTTTCGCAGATTAAGAAATCGCAAATTTTGCGATTTCTTAGTTAGCACTGGGAATGTGTCTCATACATCTCAAATAGCGATTTTTTATTCGGAAACGCTGTTTTTTGCGATTCGCAGCGTTTGCGAATAAATATTAGTTTCATACATATGCCCCCATATCTTTTCTACATTCATTAGGAGGCTGATGGTTACGAAGATTACATTGATAGGACATCTGGGAAATAATTATTTTATGGAATTTCTGATATTCTGACGTAGGATTTAGCAGAAATATATATCAAGAAGGAGCACCTATTTTACCGGAGATGTCTATCTCTATTCCAAGAACAATAACTAGTGTTTTATATGGAGCTTTATATCCCATGGCTTCCTGCTCTAAGTGATGAAAAAGGGGGTCACTATGATCCATTTTAGTGGTACTCATTTTACCCACCCTGGAATGATGCAATGCTGACAGGGTCTTACAGTGACTGGCAGGTCAAATGAGATGCCAGCAGCGAGCGTTTATCTCCCTGAGTCATCCGCTCACGGCTACAAGCGTTTCGAGTTTAATCTTATCCTATTTTAAGTGTATTCTCAAATTTCTAAATTAACGAATTATTCCTTCTGTACTTCATGTGTGTGCCAAAAACCAGGCGGAACATAACACTCCTCCACTCAGCGCGCGCAGATGCACCCGGGCGTCGCTTCCTCCCTGCGAGTGTAGCTTCAGAGATGCGCGTCTCTCCCACACCCAGCCGCTGCAGCCGTCCTCCGAGCCCGGTGACAGGTCTCGTGCACGGCTGCCATCATTCCCGGTCTGCAGCAGGCTTCCATTCAGCCGAGCACACCGTGGGTCGGAGTGGGCGTTTGTCCTCGACTGCCCCATCTAGGATGTTTCTACGGTTATTTGTTTGTTCTTTCTGTGAAATTCCGAGTGCTACTGAGCGCGAGAACAATGTCTGTCAGGGATGGGTAGGCAGCACTTGCCCTGCACCCACTGCTGTATGTGTCACACTCTGCAGGATGAGCTCACTGCATGACTCACGCGGTTGTTAATGCACTGTTTTTGTCTGTTTCTCAGGTGTAGTCTCACCAGCGACAAAGTATGAGATACATACGTTACCTTTATATGCGTCGAAGTTTCGTTAAGCATGGTATAGCATTCACTCTAAGGACTGTGGTTTCAGGAAACTAATGTGCTGCTTGGCTCAGGGCTGGCAGACTGCGCGCAGCCCGAGGCGAAGGGGGGCACGAACTCACGCATGCGCAAGAGAATTAAGGTAACCGATGTTCAGGCACCAGTCGCTTGCACATGCTTTGGGTGAGAGAGGCACAGTACAGACAGACCACTGACACATTTCCTATGAAAAAGGCCGCTTTATTGTAACAGTTGCACAACACATATCTTCCTAGGTCTTCCATCTTACAAAACTAAAGCCTCACTATACAAATAGTCACCTAAGGTTATCGACTAAAAATCCTACCCCCACATATTTAAACTTGCAAATGTCTACCTCCTACCCTGTTGCAGATAACATTTATAGGCCTGACTCTCTCCCTTGGGCCGGTGGAGCTCGTAAATTAATTAATATTCACCAGCGGCCAGCATTTACATTATAGCCCCCACAGCAGGGGGCGCAGCCATGGGTGCGAGCAGCAGTGCAATTCAGAGCTTTGATTGGACCGAGCATCATAAAAAACAAGCATTTACAATGCAGTAGGAGTCGCATTTACGCGAGACCTATTGCATTGGATCACGGACAACGGGAGGGGGGAGATGCACGGACAACAGGAGTGTGGAAGGCGGGAGGGGGGAGAAGGGGTTGAGAAGGCATGGACAAAATAGTGCTCACAGTCTAAATAACACGTACCCTACCGTGTAACAGAAGGCAGCATTTACGAAAGACAATGACACAAGCCAATTAAACACATGGGCGGAGAGTGGGCGGAGCTTCCACTGCATACTCCATCGGCGCATGAGCGCTGCCGCTATAGGCTTGACCTAAAGAGGGGCTGGGCGGGAGGGAAAAACTTTTCTACCTACTGCTACCAGCCACTGGGTCACCAGTCCCAAAATGGTGGCTAATAACTTAAAATGGCTGGCTATATATGCTTGAGTTACCTATAACGGTAAATAGAGCACAAAAAAGTGTACAGTCTCCTGGACTGCACCAACTCCCCCAATAACTCCTGGGAACACACCTCTCCGTGGCTGGCTGTTCTTTGGGGTAACACGCAGGTAGGTCAGCAGTGTGCGACCATTTTGTTGTAACTATTTAGTGGCTCTCTGAGCCGGGGAGTCGACGGACTCAGGTTACGCACCTGCGTTGCTGCGAGAGGTACTAGACCTGATAATGATTTTAGCAGCTTACATTGCAACCCTACACTCTTTCCTACTCCCTGCTGACGAGAGGCAACTACCTCGAAACACGTGTCCAGGGATGGCTAACGCTATTCACACTTGCACTCACGACACGAGCATAGGTGTATCCGCCGACGCTAACTACAGGGACCACAGTTCTTTGGGGTAACACGCAGGTAGGTCAGCAGTGTGCGACCATTTTGTCGTGGCTGGCTGCCCCCCAAGCCCCATTCTCTGAATGAATTGATTGGCAAAGCAGATGAACCAACAACTAATAGACATCAGATTCAGGGAACTCTTGTTTTTGAGGGATGGATGAGGACTACCAGTCATATTTTTCCATATTTTATACATAAGTTCTTGTGATGCTCTATATTTATAATACACAGAAGCTTGCAATCTCTGGATAAAAGCCAGTTTCTAAATTCCTTGTTACAGGTCTGTAGTCACCTGTGATAAAGAAATGACCAGCTGCTCAACTGTAATAACTTATTACAACTTAGTTCTGATGCCACAATGACTCTAGAAGACCCAGTAGCTGGAAAGTAAAACATGGGTTTTACTTCTGCTCTTTTTTAACAATCAGGTGAACATTGGTAAGCAGAAAGGAGATATTTCTGGCAGCTTGTTTATTTATTCTATACTTTAGGCAACTATAGGATAGATAGGAACTCCCTGCACGTGTCGATGCATTCTGACCTATTTTTTTTTTTTAATATGACTTTTATTAAACAGATTCTAATTACTACCCCTGGCCGGCTGCCCCCCAAGCCTCATTGGGTGAGAGAGGCACAGCACAGACGAGTGATGCATTTTTATGTGAAAAAGGCTGCTTTATTGAAACAGGTGCATATCAAATAAGTTCCTAGGCCTTCTGCCTTACAATACTAAAGCCTCACTATACAAAATTTCACCCAAGGTTACCGATCCACCAAGCCTCAAAGTCGTGCCCCCACATATTTAATCCGAAAAATGTCTTCCTCCTACCCTGCTGCACTTCTGAAATTGTGACTTTTAACTTTCCTTACAGCTTATCACTGCATGTACTAACATCTAACTATCTCAACTTCCTATAGCGTAATGTTTAACTTCCTGCCTCGTCCAGGTATGAGCTTGTTTACACCCTCCCTTTTATTCTGGTTGACCGACTGTTAATAAGTTGATTTACTCCATAAAAATTGAATAAAGATAATCCTTTATTGGCAGCATTATAAAATCATCTTCTTCGTTTCATCTCCCAAGCTGTAATGCCTTAACTGCCTATTTATTTCACTGAAGCTCCACACAGAATGTAGAACCCCATTGAAAGAACAACATATCATCATGCAGTGACTAGCAATACAGTAAGACTAATTAAAGAAATATACACAGAATTACATGTGGCCTATGTAACACATCTCCCTTTTTCACAAAGAACTAAACAACCCCAACTACTGGAAAAAACATAAAATGGAACTATATGAAATCTGCATATCGTATAGGTGCATTACTGATACGCTTACCATCTTTAACTCTATGAGCAATAGAATCACCTTTATCATGTTCACTTTCCATATCAAATGACAATTTCCTTGTGGATACATCTTTGGAACATTTAGCCAACCTTTTTACATTCCATACTTTCCCATATTGTGTCATAACACTACTCTCAAAAACCCTTTTAATCTTAACCGGATCACTGAACTTGTTATCACCTTTACAAATTAGACCAGGTTTAAGTATTTTTACCCAATCCCCTATTTTGAAATCATGATATCTTGTTCTCCATTTGTTGTCATACCACGTTTTGGTTCTGACTTGTTTCGACTCCACACGTTCCGCAATCTCCCTCAGATCTTCCTTCTTAGAAACAAAAAATTGGGATTTTTCTCTCAACCACCACGGCAATACTTCTGAAACAGTATCTCTACCTTTAAAAAGCTTAAATGGGCTAACCTCAGTAGTAGTGTGTGATGTAATTCTATATGTCCATAAACGTTCCCTTAATGCACTAATCCAATTTGCACCATACTTCACTGCTTCACTGACAAAACCTTTCAAAACCCGATTAAAACGTTCTACTTGACCATTTTCGTGTGGCTCATATAATGAAGTAAGCCTGTGATTAATCCCACATTCTTTCAGAAATTCAGACATTTCCAATGAAGTAAGTTGAACACCATTATCCGTCACCAAACATGATGGGCAACCCTCTCTGGAAAATATGTCTTTGAAGAAACAAATCACAGCATTAGTGGTAGCTTTCGGAACAAACTTTACTTCGGGCCATTTGGAGTGGTAATCAATCATCACCAACGCATACCGTGAAGATTCAGGAAGAATTTGAAAAGGACCAGAAATATCAAAAGTAATTTTTTTCCACGGTTCGGAAGGCCAATTGACATCCTCCAAGCACCTTCTCTGCGTCCCCAAAGTTCGAACGGTCCGAAACGGAGACAGATCTTTCTCTAAAATAGCCCCTCTTATCTGGAACTCCCTCCCTCTCCCTATGAGGATTGAACCAAATCATCTAAAGTTCCGCAAACTGCTGAAAACCTGGTTGTTCTAATTTAGTCTGATTACCTGTCCATCATTGGAGTTTCTGCAGGCGCTTCGAAACCTACGGGTGATTTACGCGCCTTATAAATGCCAATACAAATACAAATACAAATTGACATACTTAAGGGGTGGAGTAAAAACTTTAAGCATCTTCTCACTTGAAACACACTCTGGGCACTCCCTGACCTTCCTATCAATGAATTTATCAATGCCCGGCCACCAAAAATGTTCCCTAATCAACCTCTTCATGGAGGATATGCCAGGATGTGTTTTGTGTGCAATGCCCAAAATCACCTCATACATGCTCTCAGGGGGAATGCACTTCCCTGATTTGAAAACAAAGTCACCATCAATCTCTAATTCTTCAGCCATCTTGAAAAAAGGCAAAAATTCTGGACTAATTCTATCTTTCCTAGGCCAGCCATGTCTTATATGACCTTTCAACAATGCCCAATTCTCATCCTCCTGTTCACATTCTTGCCATAGTGATTCAGATATGCCGTGACATTTTCCTTGTAACACATCTTCAATAGTAACCACAAAATCAGCATCCATAACAGACTTAATTGCACTTTGCTTGCACGGTAAACGTGATAAACAGTCTGCCATGACATTTTTCTTTCCTGGCACATGTATAGTGGTAAAATTATATTCTTGCAATCTTGACATCAATCTGGCAATCCTGGCTGTAGAATTCCAACCACCTCCCACAGATAGTATGTTTACTAACGGTTTATGATCTGTTCTTAAAACAAATCTGGGACCCCACCCATATATCCTGAAATGTTCGATTGCCCACACGCAAGCCAACAATTCTCTTTCTATGACTGCATACTTGCGTTCACATTCATTAAGTGTCCTTGAAGCAAAGGCAACATTCCATTCATCACACCTTCCTTTTTGCGAGAGAACCGCACCCAAACCATATAAGCTCGCATCCACAGTGATAACACATTCAACGTTAATTCGGAAAGGTTTAAGTGTGGGGGCATTTATAATGTCTTGTTTGATGTTCTCAAACGAACGTTGTTCTACATCTCCCCAAACATACTCAATTCCTTGTCTAAGCAGTCTTCTCAAGGGTTCCATTTTTGTGGCAAAATTATTAACAAACTTGCTGTAGTATTCGCACATTCCTGCAAACGAAAGCAGTTGATCCTAATTCTCTGGAGGTGGAGCTTTAGAAATAGCTTCTACATTTGATATTTTTGGAACGACGCCATCTCCTGAAAGCGTATGGGCTAAGTACTCTACAGACTCCTTGAATAGTACACATTTGTGTGCCTTGAGAGTTAAACCATTTTTTTCTAACAATCTACAAACATTTTCTAAATGTTTTTCATGTTCCGATGTGTTCTTTGAAAAAACCAATATATCATCTTGGAAACATTTTACATAAGAATCACTATCCCTGAAAATCTGAAACATGATTCTTTGAAAAACTGAAGCTGCAGATGCGAGCCCAAACGACATGCGTGTGTATTGAAATAATCCTTGTGGGGTAATGAACGCCGTGTATTTTCTAGATTCTTGTGTAAGTTCTATTTGATGATAAGCTGATCTGAGATCAAGTGTCGAAAAAATCTTTGCTCCATCCAAAAGAGAGACCAGTTCATTGATGTTAGGCAAGGGATGGCAGTCAATTATGATATTAGAATTTAATGCTCTTAAATCCACACACAACCTCAACTTTTGGTCAGGTTTCCGTACCAAAACTATGGGAGAAACCCACTCAGATGATTCGATGGGTTCAATGATTCCATCTTTGAGTAGTTCATCTAACATTTGTTTGAGTTCATTTCTGATGTTGATAGGTACGTTCCTGAGTCTTTGCACCACGGGATTGTTATTAGACTTCAGTAATATTTTGTGTGAAATTTTTTTAAGTTTGCCTAATTTGTCTGCAAATACACTACCAAAACGGCCAATAAGATTTCCCCCTTTATCTGTGAGATCTGTTTCCTTTCTTTGTGGATTTTCAACCAGAGCAATAGTGTTCATTAGATGATCCTCACATAATGATATCGGTACTTTAGATCTAGCATTAAGAGTAATTCCTAATTTCCATTGGTCTAATCAACCCAATACATTGACTCCTTTTTGAGAAATGTATAACTTAACCATGGCTTCTCTGTGTTTAAATTGTAAATTGACCCAGAAAAACCCAATAATGTCAATTCTTGTTCCGCAGAAGCTTTCAGCCACTATGTCTGGTGTTTCTAATTTGTCAATAGGCATACAGTTTGCTAACGTTTCAATATAATATTCGTGAGATATGATGGTCCACGGGGAACCAGAATCTACCATGAGTAGTAATTCAACACCACATACCTGAAAAGCACATTTGGGGGAAGAAGTTTGACCTTGTGTGATGTTCTCCACCACAGAAACCACAAAACCATGTGTGATTTCAGTACTCACATTCGGTACTTCTTCTTCAGACACAGTAGAAATAGACCCTTGTCTATGATATTGTTTGCTTCTGTCTCTGCACATGTTACTAAAATGTCCAACTCTATTGCATACTTTACATTCTCTCTTTAACGCTGGACAACCAGGATATGAGGCATAATGGGATTTGTTTCCACATCTATAACATACTCCTTGGTTATTAGATCCTTCAAACGGTTTTTGATAGACATATTGTTTTGAACGATTGACATAATGCCTTTCATTTGTTGGGTTACGTTTAGCTGGATATTTGTGACTAATAGTACATATTTCATCCTCTTTCGGTTTTTTTTCAGTATCATTTTTTATTGTATCCATCCATAGATCGGATTGTTCTTGAGCCTTAGCTGTGGCAATAGTCTCATTTAGATTTGGATCACCCATGACCCATAGCTTGTCTTGAATTTTTTTACAATTTACATGGACTATAATTTGGTCACGTATCATTTCGTCAGACATGTTTCCAAAATTACAATGCATGCTTAAGGACCTCAGCGATGTTAAAAAATCATCAAAGGATTCATTATCTTTTGTTTTCTGGTATAGAACTTAAAACGATTCAACTCAATGCTTACATTTGGCTTAAACCTTTTTTCCAATCTAGCTAGTGCTTCTGTGTACACATTCATTGAATCGCCACTACCTGCATTTTGTGTAACAACTTGGGGAAGAGATCTGAAAATTAGTTGACCTTCTGACCCTAAACAATGTAAAAGAATACTTTTTTTCCTCTCTGCGCCCATTCTTTCACCATCAATCGCCTTCATGTAGTTAAAAAATTCCTCCTTCCACCTTGACTAAGGCATGGGCGGATCGCTTTTAATTTGTAAAAATTTTGCCGGTGGGTCGAACTGCATGTTGACCAAAATTATACAAAATAATCAAAAATATGTATATATCACAAAACACATGTACTTGTTGAATATGGTTTGGGCAAGTGATAATTAAACAAAATTATATTTTTAGCACTAACTGCAACTTATACCCAGTCTTGTTCCAGAATATTTCAAACCTTTTGTGCAACCAGGTGTTTGTCAATAAAGCATTTCAATTGACATTGAGGAAGCTCACCATCCAATAAGCGTAGAACGAACCAAAATAATCTTACACTCAATTGTCAAAATTTTCCTCTAATAGTCGTTTCTAGTTCCGCTCGATGCGTTCAGGAATATTGTAATACAAAGCTTACTTTTGTTTTCCGCTTTGTTAACACTACGCGTAGAGATGTTGATTTCGTTGCCTTGGATACCCAAAAATGGCGTATGTGCATGTGATGTTTGTACCTCAAATGCGTGAAAACACGTCAAGATGTTACTTCTGTTGCTTAGTTACCGCAATCTGGTGTCAGTGCGTGCAACCGCGCGAACACCCGACGTGCTGACGAAGACTCCAGCTCGCTCACCCAGGAACGATGATCCGCTGTCAACAGCTCGCCGTAATGTATATATTCAAAAATTTTGTAAATCCACTAAGTTTTCCGCTTTACTGTATGAGACCCTCGAATCACAGCATTAAATCCAATCAACGTAGACACAAACAACTCCTCAAGTTGATCCTCAATCCGGAACGGCTCTATGCGTAGTGCACCTCATTTAAAACACTTCGTTTTCCTTACTCATTGCCATACCATGCCAATTTAATTCCATAGAAAATGGCCATATAGCGTCGATTCTTCCTCTTTTGGAGCCTCGTTTTCTGCCGCAGGTGCAATCAAATCACGAACAAAGTTTAAAACACCCGCAGGTATAAATCTTTAAAATAGCAAAATAAAAGCTGCAGAAATGGTTCGACCACTGTATTACCAAATGCTGCCCAGTGGTTCCCGTCGTCGCCAATGTTAATAAGTTGATTTACTCCATAAAAATTGAATAAAGATAATCCTTTATTGGCAGCATTATAAAATCATCTTCTTCGTTTCATCTCCCAAGCTGTAATGCCTTAACTGCCTATTTCTTTCACTGAAGCTCCACACAGAATGTAGAACCCCATTGAAAGAACAACATATCATCATGCAGTGACTAGCAATACAGTAAGACTAATTAAAGAAATATACACAGAATTACATGTGGCCTATGTAACACCGACGCCGACAACAATAAAATTAGGTATCCCCATGCAAACTTATGGGCTAACCGCTGCTCAGAAAAAAGCCCTAGACCTTGATTTGTTTGCCCCTCCCACTCCCACTGCTTACTTATGAATATTCATAGTTGTAAACGGATCCTCCCTCAACTGCAACAGGTATAACTCCATGTCATAGCCTGACAAATGAACCCATCTCCACTAAAAATGCCACATTATTGCATGTCAAGTCAGCATGCTCGATCCTACCCAGGCCTTCCTCCCTACAGAAAAAACGCATCTCCATATTAATCTTGCTCCTAGCCTTGTCAATGGCTGCATGATTATTAGCCTCTGCCACTCTCTCCGTGGGATAAATCCCGTCCATATAAAGTAGTACCCCACTCTCTGCTGCTTGATCTCCCTTAAGTCCTTCTTCATCTCCTTAACAATGATAAGCCTTGGAGGAGGAGCCTAGCGCGCAACCAAGATGGCCGCGTAGGCACAGGGCTCCCGAGGGCCTCCACAACTTCCCACGTCTATCCTGAATATATCCTGATTTTTTTCGACGGGCTTCTACAGGCGACCCTATGCGGAGGTGATACCAGTTGTCCAAATTCAAATTGGAATTCAGGAACCGGGATAGCATCGATTTCAAGTTGGCGGCCTACTCCTGACCTTGCCCCGAATTCGAGTTGGCATGGTGCCCGGGCAGAAAGTGAACAACAACGGCCTGCAGGACCCGGGCCGGTGCGCACTCCCTACTTTCACTTTCGGTTTCGGGTCTCCTCGCTGAAACTGACGGAGGGGCCCTGTATTGTCAGCATACACTGATGGTGGGAAGATCGGGTGTCCTGCCTGGGTCTTGGACACTAGTCTGGACTACCTTTCGTGATCGCCGAGGCTCCCTAGATCGGCTCTCCGAGGATTGCTAATCGTGTTGGTGGACGACAACCTTGGCGACCATCAGACAATGGCGGCTAGATTGGACGGAGACAAACAAAAATCCAAGACGACTAGGCGGGGAGCTCATACCCAAGCTAATAACATGGACCGCTATACCCAGCCAAAAGGATCCCCTAGTGGCCTGCATAAGTCACCGGAGAGATCCAAGGATGGCCCGGGATCGTCTACGGTGTTAACATTGCAGGACGTCATGGGCGCCATCGATGAGATGAAAGCAGCAGTCGGCCAGCAATTCGACACCCTGGCCCATAAATTGGACACGGTTTTGATCGACGTTAAACTAGTCAGAGCGGATCTTTCACAAACGAATGAAAAGGTCAAATCCTTGGGTCTGACAACGTCGAGTCTGGCAACGGACGTGTCTGACCTGCAAACCGAGGTCCGTAATCTGCGGACGTCCAATGATTTATCTGTCCGTCGGCTGGAGGATTTTGAAAGTAGGGCTCGGCGGAATAATGTGCGCATAATAGGGGTACCGGAGAAATCGGAGGTCCCTGCGGCTGACCTCTTCGTGGAAGACCTCGTGATCAACCATCTCGCACCCAAGGGATTGAGTAAGTTCTTTGCGGTTGAGCGGGCCCATAGAGTCCCGGGTGGTAAGCCGAAACCGGGCGCTCCCCCACGGCCCCTCATTGCCAGAATTTTTCATTTCAGGGACAGAGACGCTATCCTGCAGGCCTCGAGGGTGAGTGGGCCGACGAAGTTTGAGAACGTTAATATAAGTTTCTACCCGGACTTTACACCATCGGTCCGAAAGCAGCGACAGGGGTTCATGGGTGTTAAACGGAGGCTGAGAGACATGGACCTGAAATATGCGATGCTCTTTCCGGCCAGGTTGCGAGTTGAGTTTGAGGATCGGACACATTTTTTCGATCGGCCGGAGGAGGTTGGAGTTTGGCTTGATACCCTGCCCCAGCGACGAAGTCGAGAGGGACAGACCGAGGAGACCGGAGTGGACCTGGCTGGACAGGAATAGACTTTTGGTTCCCAGTGACTGAACATAGCGATGACACTTTGTCGCGAAGGAAGAGTCTTGACTCACCGTCAGCAGGGTACAGCAGGAACGATGCGTTGCTAAGAGGCCCTCTCCCCACAGGGGTGACACCCCTGCGTGCTCATAAAACACCGCATGTATGTCACCCTTCTAGGGGGAAGGGTAAAAAGGGAGAAAAGAACCAAAACGAAATAATCTACTGCTGGCAGGCTCAGGCACGGGAGGTCCTTGCTAGATACTCATTCTCTGGTAAGGTCCACCCCAAGAAGCCCTGCAGGTGGGACAGAAGCACACAACAAATCAGACGCGCTCTCTGCTCCTAACCCCCCTTCTCTAGCTCCCCTCCCCGTTTATACACTTACTTTGGCCAGTTCTTGCTTTTCCCTTAGGTCTGCAGGTTGAAGAAACAAGCGTCTCAGTACAGTACTAAATGGTAGGAATGTTAATAGTACTTATCTGCAGTGAGGGAATACGGGATCTTCCTTGGTTACCTCACCAGGAAGTCTTCATGAATCTCGGCATGCCCATCTACCGGCGTCTCCCGGGTGTCCTTGGGGAGACGGCCCGGTAGGGAAGCACGTTCCCGAGAGGGTAGGGAGGAAGGGAACAGAGAGCCGCGCTTTCGCGGTAAGTTGGGGGGTGTGCGGTCGTCACCGCGATGCAAATGGGGAGTAGCGGTTTATAATCCAGTAGTCAACAAAACCATAGAGCCGAGTAACGCGTAGTGCGCGTCACCACCAGGTAGGCGAGTGAGTACCACGCACCCGCCCTTCTCTCTGGAAAAGGGAGCTGCGCTCACCTCAGCTGGGCTCGAGGGTTTTTCCGTTCCTTGCCGCGCTCTGGAAGGGCGGCAGTGGTGAACACGGGCCAAACGCCCGTGAAGAATCCGGGAAGTGGAGAGGTCCGAGCCGAACTTCTCGCTCCGTAGCAACGAGGCCAGTCAAGGGGATCTCCGTCTGAGACCCGGAAGTACTCAAAGTGACAAGCCCCGCGTTACAGGTAGGCGGAGCTTATAAAGGCCCCGCGCGACTCACCCGAGGAGTCTGGGAAGTGTAGTTTCTAGTCGGGCTCAAGCCTACGCTGCGCCTCAGCTATCTCCTCCGTCCCTGCACCCTGACAGTACCCCCTCCCCAGGTCCGGCGTCTCGACGGCCTGCCTGGCTTCAGGGGGTGACGGGAATGAAACTGCCGCAACAACAAGGGGCAGTGGAGATTGGACTTGGGTTCCCAGGACCGCTCCTCGGGCCGTACCCTTTCCAGTCCACTAAATAGTATACCCGTCCCCTGATGACTTTAGAATCTAGGATACACTGCACTTCGTACTCCTCTTCTCCTTCTACCTCGATGACTGAGGGGCGGACCGGGACCCTTGTGTCTGGGTGACAGGGCTTGAGTAAGGAGACATGGAATACTGGGTGTATTCGCCACTGGGGTGGCAGTGTGAGTTTCATGGCGACAGGGTTAATGATTTTGGCAATCAGATAGGGGCCCATGTATTTCGGCTGTAAGCGGGTGTTGCCCTTGAGTCTTAAATGTTTGGTACTAAGCCACACTCGGTCTCCAACTTGATATTCTGGTTCAGGGTTTCTCTTTTTGTCTGCCTGTTTCTTGTCTCGCTCTTGAGCTTCTTTCAACTGGTTCGTGGCTGCGTCCAAGGTTTGTTTGAGGTGCTCATGGTGTTCTTGTATAGAAGGGTGCGAGGAGGTTCCGGGCTGAGCGAAAGGCAACATGTTGGGATGAAACCCTTGGAGACAGTAAAACGGGGAACATCCTAAGGAGGAATGGGTAGTATTATTGTAGGCAAACTCGGCGGACCACAGTAAGCTGCTCCATTCATCCTGATGTTGAAGCGTGAAGCACCGGAGATACTGCTCTAGTGTTTGGTTAAGTCTCTCCGTTTTCCCATCCGTCTGGGGATGATAGCTGGAAGAGAGACGAGCATCGATCTTCATACAGGCACACAGGTGCCTCCAAAATTTGGATGTAAATTGGGTTCCCCTGTCGGTGATGAGGACGGATGGCACTCCGTGCAATTTCACAATGTTTTGTAGGAAGACCATGGCTGTGGTGCTGGAATTTGGTACTTTGGTAAGAGCCAAGAAGTGCCCCATCTTGGTTAAATGGTCAATCACTACTAGGATGGTGTCATACCCTTGACTAATGGGCATCTCTACTATAAAATCCATTGATACAGTGTGCCATGGTGTTGGTGGAGTGGGTATAGGTCGTAGCAATCCACTGGGTCTTTGGTGTTGCGCCTTAGCTTGTGAACAGATGGAGCATCGGGCCACATATGCGGCTACATCCTTTCGTAATGATGCCCACCAAAAATATCTGGCTAGAGTCAGTTCTGTTTTCTGTATTCCTGGATGTCCTCCCAAGGGGGAGTCGTGGATCCACTGCAACGCCTGTTGTTGGAGGTTCTCGGTAGGCAACAGGATTTTATTTTCATGGAACAGGTATCCCTCCTTCATATGTCGTTGGTGGGGGGCTTCTTGGATCCAGGTATGGGGATCGACTGAGGCTGAGTGTTCCTTTAGTTCGGTACAGAAGTCGTGAGACGACAGTATTGCTACTGTCTCTTCGGGAAAGGACGCCCTTTGCAGGATCCCAGGAGGTTCTTCGTCTTCTTGGGGAGCCAGGGGTTCTGCCACCGGGGGTCGCGACAAGGCGTCTGCCTTTCCGTTCTGGGGGCCGGGCCTGTACTTGATCACGAAGTCAAAGTCCGCAAAAAATAGCGACCATCGGAGTTGTCGAGGTGTCAGGGCTCGGGCACTTTTCAAAAAGAGTAGGTTTCGATGGTCCGTGTACATTTCCACGGTGTGTCTGGCTCCCAACAGATGATGACGCCACTCTTCGCAGGCTCTTTTAATGGCTAACAGCTCTTTGTCCGAAATAGTATAGTTGATCTCGCACGGAGTCAGCTTCTTCGAATAGAACGCGACGGGATGGAGTTGTCCGGTTCCAGGATGACGTTGTGACAAAACACCTCCTATGGCGTAATACGAGGCATCCGTTTCAAGAATGAATGGCAGCGAGGCGTCTGGATGTCGCAATACCGGGGCGCTGACAAAGCGTTGTTTGAGCTCTTGAAAGGCCTTTTCTGCTAAAGGAGACCAGTGGAATGCCGCCCCTTTTTTCAAAAGAAGAGTCATGGGCTGAATGATTTTCGAGAAGTCCTGAATAAAGCGCCGATAAAAGTTGGCAAACCCCAAGAAGCTTTGCAGGGCCTTTACACAAGACGGCGACATCCATTCCCGAATGGCCAAGGTCTTCTTAGTATCCATACAGAGTCCCTTAGGGCCTATGACATACCCCAGGAACTCCACTTCTGGGGAATGAAACAGGCCTTTTTCGAGCTTCGCATAGAGAGAACGTTGTTGGAGTCTCTCCAGTACCGCAGAAACATGGGTAACATGGTCCGTCAAGGAGGTGGAATACACTAAAATATCGTCAATGTAGACGATGCAGGAGACGTCCAATAGGCCCCTCAACACCTCGTCCATAAAGTACTGGAAGGCGGCGGGGGCGTTACAGAGACCAAATGGCATCACCTGATATTCATATAGGCCGAATTTGGTTCTGAAGGCCGTCTTCCATTCATCCCCCCGCCGCACTCGTACCAAATGATATGCTCCCCGAAGGTCCAATTTTGTGAACACTGTAGCCCCTTTCAATTGATCTAACAGGACCGGGATCAGGGGGAGAGGATATCTGTTCTTCTTTGTGATGCGGTTGAGGGCTCTATAATCGATACACGCTCTCAATCCTCCCTCGCGTTTTGGTATAAAAAAAAGAGGAGATGACGCTGGTGAGGTAGAATGTCTTATGAAGCCATTGGCCATGAGGGTTTTGAGATATTGCTGCAGATATTCCGTTTCGGCTTCTGTGAGGGCGTATATGCGACTACAGGGAATGCTGGCTCCTGGTTCAATGTCAATGACACAATCATATTCCCGATGAGGCGGGAGGGTGTTCGCCTCTTGTTCACTGAACACCTTTTGGTATTTGAGGTATACGTGGGGTAGAGTTGTCGTACAGTTCACGCTGGCTGGTACCTCACTGTTGGCCAGAAACCCCGCGGGGTTGATTGTGAGCGGTGGTGATGGTCCCGTTACTCGGGTACAATGCTCCTTACAATAAGGAGAATTCAGCGTAACCGACCGAGCGGTCCACTGTATTAAGGGGTCGTGGAGCGTGAGCCAAGGCATGCCTAATATCAGTGTAAACTGGGGTGCGTCAATAAAATCAAAGCGAATGGCTTCTTGGTGGTGGGCTCCGATTCTCATCTGAATTGCAGGTGTATGATATCGTATGGGCCCTGATGTTAGTTCAGACCCGTCCACCGCCTTGACCATCTCAGGTATTTTCTTCTTCACCCCTTGTAGACCTATGGCTCTCGCATATGTTTGGTCAATAAAGTTGCCTGTTGCGCCGGAGTCCAGCAACGCATGCACCGATCTCAGGCCGATATCAGGAACGTCCAAGGTCACATAGATGTTGATATGGGCAACCGCGTTCTGGACGGTGTTGACCGCCGCGTGGCAGACCTCCTTCTCATGGGGCCACAAACAAGGGGTCTGAATCGTGTTTGGGCCTTCTAGTTTTCCGGTGATTCGGGGGAGTAGGCCATCGCAGGCACTTTCTGTTCTCCCTTGCTGTCTCGAGACGGAAGTCGGACTCTTGCTTTGCATTCCTTGATGAAATGACCAGGCTTCCCACAATAGAGACAGAGCCGTTGCTTCCTTCTCTTCTCTCTTTCGTCCGGGGTCAGGGGTCCTCTGATCCCTCCTATTTGCATGGGTTCGCTTCCATCTGTGCCAAGGGTAGGACTCTCATTGGGAACGCGGGCGCGGGGCGTTGAGAATCGGATCTCTGGGCGCTGTTTATCCCCCTTTCTATCTAGGAGTCGATGATCGAGCTGTACCGTGAGATCTATTAGCTCGTCACATTCGGAGGGTAAATGTATTACCTGGGCCAACACATCCTTTAGCTCACTTCTCAATCCTTGGTAATACAGAGATGACCGTTTTTCAATAGGCCAGTCTGTTTCGGACACAAGTCTGTTAAACGTCGTTATATATGTAAGCAAGTCTTGACTTCCTTGTTTTAAGGTGAGTAATTCTCGGTCCAAGGAAAGGAGATGCGCCTTCCTATCAAATAGTTTACGCATCTAGTCACAGAAGGTGTCAAAATCTCTCAGGATCGGGTCGTTTCTTTCAATAAGGGGAAAGGACCAACTAGCAGCATTCCCTCCCAGATAGGACATGACGAATGCAGTCTTGGTTTGATCATTATGGAAGATCTCGGGTTTACATAGAAAGTGTAATTTGCACTGCCCCAGGAAAATGCCAAATTTCTTTGGATCGCCATAATATCGTTCGGGAGGTGCCAGAGGCAGGTATGGGGGATGGAGGACCTGGACTGTCGAAGAACTAGCACTCCCTCCTGTCGCTCCTCCTCCCATCCCTTGCTGAGTGGGTGGTGGTAGTGTCCACGGTTTGATGTATTGGGACCCTCGCTTATCGCTAGTCCCCTGACGAGATATCCCTGCGACCTCTCTCCTCATTGTGCTCATCTCATTGCGGAGGTCTAGATTCTCCCCGCGAAAGGCGTCTACTTCCAGCCGTAAGGCTGTTATCGTTTCTAACACCGAACTAAGTACGGTGTTAGTATCCATCGTTCGGGCTGTACTAAAACGTGGGCTTGTCACTCTGTCGCGAAGGAAGAGTCTTGACTCACCGTCAGCAGGGTACAGCAGGAACGATGCGTTGCTAAGAGGCCCTCTCCCCACAGGGGTGACACCCCTGCGTGCTCATAAAACACCGCATGTATGTCACCCTTCTAGGGGGAAGGGTAAAAAGGGAGAAAAGAACCAAAACGAAATGATCTACTGCTGGCAGGCTCAGGCACGGGAGGTCCTTGCTAGATACTCATTCTCTGGTAAGGTCCACCCCAAGAAGCCCTGCAGGTGGGACAGAAGCACACAACAAATCAGACGCGCTCTCTGCTCCTAACCCCCCTTCTCTAGCTCCCCTCCCCGTTTATACACTTACTTTGGCCAGTTCTTGCTTTTCCCTTAGGTCTGCAGGTTGAAGAAACAAGCGTCTCAGTACAGTACTAAATGGTAGGAATGTTAATAGTACTTATCTGCAGTGAGGGAATACGGGATCTTCCTTGGTTACCTCACCAGGAAGTCTTCATGAATCTCGGCATGCCCATCTACCGGCGTCTCCCGGGTGTCCTTGGGGAGACGGCCCGGTAGGGAAGCACGTTCCCGAGAGGGTAGGGAGGAAGGGAACAGAGAGCCGCGCTTTCGCTGTAAGTTGGGGGGTGTGCGGTCGTCACCGCGATGCAAATGGGGAGTAGCGGTTTATAATCCAGTAGTCAACAAAACCATAGAGCCGAGTAACGCGTAGTGCGCGTCACCACCAGGTAGGCGAGTGAGTACCACGCACCCGCCCTTCTCTCTGGAAAAGGGAGCTGCGCTCACCTCAGCTGGGCTCGAGGGTTTTTCCGTTCCTTGCCGCGCTCTGGAAGGGCGGCAGTGGTGAACACGGGCCAAACGCCCGTGAAGAATCCGGGAAGTGGAGAGGTCCGAGCCGAACTTCTCGCTCCGTAGCAACGAGGCCAGTCAAGGGGATCTCCGTCTGAGACCCGGAAGTACTCAAAGTGACAAGCCCCGCGTTACAGGTAGGCGGAGCTTATAAAGGCCCCGCGCGACTCACCCGAGGAGTCTGGGAAGTGTCGTTTCTAGTCGGGCTCAAGCCTACGCTGCGCCTCAGCTATCTCCTCCGTCCCTGCACCCTGACACACTTCCATATTTTGGTTCGATGTTTCTATTCAGTGCCTTATCCTTACATGCCCGGGGGTTGTGGGGTGCTCAGTGAGGCTCTTTCCTCCTCTGGGGGTTTTCTTTTTGTAGATTAGTTAATGCTAGGGCGACAGGCACACTGCAAGTTGGGAGGGCTATATGGGCTCACGCAGGGGTGCAGGGAGGGGGGAGTTGTAACGGAAATGTTGGTGGGGAGGGGGGGAGTTGGGGACGGTTTGAATGTTCTACAAGGCAACGTAACGTTATGCGACTGGTGGTCGGGTTCGTGTTCTCTGGGGGGGGGGGGGAGTTGTGCGCGGGGTTGGGATGGGGGGTAGGGGATTGAGAGTACTCTCGTGGAATGTGAATGGCTCGGGGGATAGGATTAAACGTGGAGTAGTGCTGCAGTTTTTGAAACGGCTGTCGCCAGATATTGTCTTTCTGCAGGAAACGCATCTAATTGGGAATTCTTGCCATGCTATGAATAGGCGGGGATATCGTCTTGTTGTTCATTCTGGTTTCACTTCTGGCTCGCGGGGGGTGGGCATCTTGATTAGAGCCTCTCTCCCGTTGGAGGTAGACGATATGATTCATGATGATAGAGGGCGGTATGCTGCACTTGTAGGCCGATGGGAGGGCAGAACCGTTTCGCTCGTTTCTGTTTATGTCCCACCAGGATTGCAACTTTCGCTGATTTGTGGCGAATGGTCTTGGGACTCCCGGGGGGGGGGGGGGTTCTGGTGGTGGGGGGCGATTTTAATTCTGTCGTATCCGATAGGGCGGATCGTCACCCTCCCAGGGATCTCCCGGGGGCACAGGCCTGGTTGGGTGGGTTTATAGATACCCTCGGACTGATAGACTGCTGGAGACTAATACACCAGGGGCGGGCGCAATACACTTTCCACTCAGGGGCTCATGGAAGTTTGTCGAGACTTGATTATGTCCTTATGCCGGCGGCCCAAGCTGTGATGATTAGGGAAGTAAGACATCTGGCCCGGGGTATTTCCGATCACTCCCCACTACTGTTGCACATTGAGGTCACCCACGGGGCTGAGGGGAGGGTGGCACCGATTAACCCCTGGTACCTGCATAATCCTAAAGTCCGGGCGGACCTGGTCAAGTCCCTTGAGCGCTATTTCACTGAAAATGTGGGGTCAGTGTCATCTGCTGTCTCGTTATGGGAAGCCTTCAAAACAGTGATCCGTGGGCAAGCTCTTTCTTTAGTTTCCCACTCCAGGAAAAGCAAGACTGAAGAGGTGGTTCGCCTTGAAAACGAAATAGCCAAGTTGGAGGGGGACCTCGAGCTGGGTGTTACGAATGATAAGTTGCATGTTCTCGGTCTCAAGCAGCTTGACTATAGAGCGTTGGTTACTGATGCTGCCAAAGTGATGAGTAGAGAGCAACAAGGGCGCTTATACGATGTGGGGGATAAGGCTGGAAAATTGATTGCATGGTTGGACAAGAAGGAGAGAGCGAGTCGAGTGGTGCTGGTTATTGAGAGAGCGGATGGCGTGCGTGTGACTGACCCTGTGGAAATTGTCGAATGTTTCGCGACTTATTTCCGCGAAGTATATTCTCCAGTCTCGGATGGCCTTGAGGATGGCTCTCATCTGTTGCTGAGAGATATAGCGTTGCCGTCTTTGTCAGAGGCGGATAGGGTATTGATGGATGCGACGTTGTCGCCTGATGAGATTGCTTTGGCTATTCGCTCGGTCGCCTCTGGCAAGGCCATGGGTCCCAATGGCCTTCCCATCGAACTGTATAAACTGCGCCCGGACAAGATGGCGCCTCATCTCTGCGACATGTTCCGTGAGGCACGTGACGTGGGCTCCCTCCCCTGTGATCAGCGTCTCGCTACAATAGTCATGATTCACAAGGAGGGGAAGCCGCGGGATCGGTGTATTTCTTACAGGCCCATCTCATTGTTAAATGCTGAGCCTAAAATTCTGGCTAAGGTTTTAGCTAATCGTTTGGTTAGTATCGTTGGTGACTTGATCCATCCGGACCAGTCCGGTTTCATACCTCACCGTAATACGGCTCTGAACCTGAGGCGTCTTCATGGAGTGCTCGCCAGAGCGGCGTACATACGTGAACCGGCCGTTTTGGCGTCCTTGGATGCCACAATGGCGTTTGATACCCTAGAATGGCCGTATCTTTGGGCGGCGCTCGCGAAATTTGGTTTTGGCCCCGGGTTTATCGGTTGGGTGAAGTTGCTGTATGCGGAACCGTTGGCTCAGGTATCGGTGAATGGTAGAGTGTCGGCACCCTTCGGGTTGGGAAGGGGCACGCGGCAGGGTTGTCCGTTGTCGCCCCTCCTTTTCGCACTTGCCTTGGAACCTCTGGCTGCCTGGTTGCGATGGGAGCCCTCATTGCGCGGCATTAGGTGGACGCCTGAATTTGAGGACCGCATCTCTCTTTATGCGGACGACATTCTCCTGTACCTCACATCTCCCCGGCAGTCTTTGATTGTACTGGTCGATGTTCTGAACTCATTTGGTCGCAACTCCGGCTTGGTCATTAACTGGGCCAAGTCATGAGTCTATGTTCTCTCTGGGGATGCTCCTCTCCTTCCGCGTGGCTGCCCTATCCAGATTTCGCAGTCAGGGTTTAAATACCTGGGAGTATTCATAACTTTAGACCCTGTGGCCCGCTATGAGCGGAACGTACTCCCCCCACTCCAACGACTGAGAGCCGACGTCTCGGAGTGGCGACGGCTCCCGCTGTCGCCGCTCGGACGCGCGGCGTTGTTTAAAATGATGTCGCTACCACGATTCCTGTATGCACTGCAAAATACACTCGACGTCATACCGGCCCGCTATTTCCGTGAGGTGGAGAGCTTGCAGAGGCAGTTGTTTTGGGACGATAAGCAAGAAAGAACAAAGCTAGCGGTAACCCTCTAGGACAGCACCGGATTATCGGTTAACCCATTATATTGATTGGTGATAATTTAAGTTCACCCCACGTGCGCACTCTTGAGTAGTACCCGCTAGCACAGTACTTCCCCAGGTTCTGGGGCAAAGTGAAAACAAACAGCAAAAGGTGCACCACTTCCACAAGTGTAAATTATATTAAATTAGTCCATGTACTTGATGTATTTTCTTTTTCAAAAATTCTTCTTTATTGTTCATTTGTTATAATGACATTAAGAACAGCCAAAACAGCCGACGCGTTTCGTCCAACTTGGGACTTCTTCAGGGCTGCAAAAATGCATATATAAAAGATATATATAAATAACACGAATAACCACTTATTATATTAACCAAACCAAACTACACACAACAAACATAATCTGTGACAAAACACAAGTTCATATGAGTGTTACAAAAAAGAAAACATCACTTTTAACAAAACTCAGAAGACATAAGGAAGCTAAAAAGACTGCCATCAAATCAACAGTTGTTATAAATTCATGATCATCATTTTCCATTTGGCTAGTCCGGATAAAAACAACCTCTCAACATTTAAACACGAATCAAATTAAGTAACAGCTTGAAAGCATATATTTGTAAAATTTAATTGGTTTCTTAATTTCAACAATAAGCTCATTCCTAAGTTAAGTTTGCATTAATCGTGCTGGTGTTTAGTCAGAGACAAGAGAATTACTAGAGAAACTATATATGCAAAAAAGTGCAGACAAAAGATAACAAGGTTTTGAATTATGAACATCATCGTATTGTGTCCTAACAGGCTCAGTTAAGTTTAGAAAAGGGGAGAGACCTGAAGATGTACCCACCGTAAATAATAGTATACCGGTGTGTATTTATTTTCGGGGCAATTTCTAGAACATCATTCAACGTCACTAAAAGAGAGCCAAAGTAAAGCGATATAAGACAGAGAAATTTTGTAACGACATTCAATAACGAAGTAACGTAAGTACGTCATTTGTTATGATGACCTTGAACTAGACTGGAAGAAGTTAACAAAGAGAAAAGCGTCAAAATAGTTTAATAATTTGTATTAGTGAGCGTTATCGTCAATGGATATTCCATATATATCTCCAAAAACGTTTAAAAAGAGGAAGAACTCCCCATGGGAGTATATGTACTTACAGTCATAAGATAGAAAATATATCAATTAGAGTACGAGTGTATGTCAGAAAAGTGACAACAGCTGGTCCCGTTTTTTCAGTGTAACACAAAGTCAAGAATTCATCCAATGATACGGACAAAAGCCAAAGTCTTCAAGTTGCCTGGAAGTGGGAACATGGCAGTCCAATCACACAAGATGAACCATAATGTTTTATTGTTTTGATAATACGTAAACAAACTCACTCGTTCACTATGTGTGGGTGAACTCACATTACAACTTGATTAAGTAAAAGTGGTCTAATTAGCCCTGTAGAGTATCAGGTCGACCTAGGTACAACCAAGCTAGCAACATAGGGTAGAACTTTATTAGAATGGTCCCTTTAGCACCATCCTTAGTATGGAAATTTAGAATTATATTTGCAAGATAGTCCTAGTAATAACAGAAAGGAAATAAGTGAAAAGAACAACATGTCACATTGACATCAAGATATATAACTCAAATCCCACAAGCCCCTAAGTTTTAACCAAGAGCAAAAAGGTTTAAATTTATAGAAAAAAAAAGGAATCAAGTAAACTCAATTCTAGGGGGTGAGATATAATCTAAAGTTCCGCATGAAACCTACCCGATTCCGCATATTCAGTATCCGAGATGGGACCCAATCCGTCAACGATCTGCACCAAACAGAGGTTATACTCGCACGTTTAAATAGTGTTGCTCAGGGATTACAAACCCAAAACACCTGAGTTCCACGCTTCGAAAATGCGGAAATAACGTCACGGCACCGTCAATGAAAAAATAGATGGTAAACTGAGTTGCCATATTGGAGAGGTGATGCGCATAATATAGCATCAGGAAAAACAAACAACATGACTAAATATCTCATTGGTAACATATACCAGAGACCAACAATCGAAGAATAATGTGTACAATGAAGAACGGAACAGGTGACGGCCCATTACTGGCGTTTTGACAAAAACGTATCACATCTTCACTGTGAATCAAGACGCAAGCAGCGCCGCGGCCATGTTGGAAAGGGCAATGTTCACAATGTGGACTTCAGAGAGAGCCAATATTACAGCTCGTTGTCACAAGGCTGGTGTATGTGAGGATCCAAAAAATAAAGGATAATGTGCCCAACGAATCAAGACTGAAAGCATTGTGGTTTTTACATTTGTTCCGTGAAACAGGCATCATATATCGACACTATGAAGACTAGCGGCCATGTTGGAAAGGTAATTCTCACCGCGTGAGCTCAAAGGAAACTAATCATGTATCTTATTATCACATGGCCAGCATATATTCAATCTCGAAGGTGAGAGCAAATGTACGCGAGGGGAAAAAGAACCTATGCTGGTTTAACAATTGATATCGCAGGCAAACGTCAACTCACCAATAAAGTGTCATAAACGGTCGCCACGTTGGGAGGGCAATTGGCTCATCATTGGGATATGTGCATGTAATGAATCGTATTAAAATCATAGGACCTCTAAAGTTAAGAAATCAACAACGAAAGAGATGCCATAATTATGGTTGTGAGAATTGAAGAAGATTGGAAAGTAATAACTGTAATAAATAATAGGTTACTTTGTTACAGATTAACCCCCATGTACCATAAAATCCAGCGACATAGCAGTTCATAACAAGTCATTGGGATATGTACATGTAATGGGTCATATTAAAGTCATGGGACCTCTGAGGTTTAAAAAAACAACAACAAAAGAGATGCCATAATTAATGTTGTGAGAATTAGGGAAAACTGGAAAATAGCAACTATAGTGAATGATAGATTACTTTGTTACAAATTAACACCCAGGTACCATAGAATCTAGCAACATAGCAATTCATAACAAGTCATTAGCATTACAAAAAATGGCAATCAGGGGTAGTAAGGTTAACAAAAATGATAGTTGGATACAGGGGATTCACATGATAGTATACGATAAACCTGAATCAACATTTCATAAAGTATTAATATATTTTAAAGAAAATAATGCATTTCAGATTCAGTGTTATGCCCCATTTCCACACATCGAAGTTTACATATCCAACCAGCCTCATTTCTTCTTAATTCCAGCTCTCTGTTTCCTCCCCTAGGGGATGGTGGTATGTGGTCTATCCCAAAGAACCACAATTCATTAGGCTTGTGCCCTTTTTCCTGGATGTGTGTGGTAAGGGGATATTTGGAATCACCCTTCTCTGCCGCTCTCAGGTGTTCCTGTATCCTGACTTTAAGTTCCCTTTTGGTGCTGCCTACATAGATGATGTCACACGGACAGCCCAATATGTATGTTACAAACTTGGTTTTGCACGTAATGGTGTGTTTGATCTTATGTGTTTTACCAGTGTTATATTGGAACGTACGTGTCCTATTTCTTCCCATTTTGCACACACTACATTTCATACACGTAAAGAAACCCCCCTGACCCCCTGTCAACCAATTGGGGGTTTTAGGAGATGTTACAAAACTAGGGCATAATAGATTCCTCAAGTTTTGGCCTCGTCTGTAAGTGACCCTGGGTGTCCTAGATATTTCATCCTTTAGGCCCGGTATTTCACAAAGTAACCTCCAGTGTTTTCTAAGGATATTGAAAATCCTACCACTGTCCCTGTTGTAAGTGGTCACAAGGGCAGTGGCGGGTCGCTCCTTGTTTCCTGTTCGTGGCGTACTTTTCTCAAGGGTACTTTCTCTCTTCACCTTCAAGGCCCTTTTCTCAATTTTATTCATAAGGGGCACAGGATAACCCCTATTAATGAATCTCTTTTTGGTTTCTGTCACATTTTGGATGAAACCCTCCTGGGTACTACAGATCCTCCTCATTCTTATAATTTCCCCAAAGGGGATGTTGTTAACTACATGTCGGGGATGGGCACTATCATAACGTAATACACTATTGCAGGCGGTGCTTTTCCGATGAATTGTGCTCTGTACTGAGTTATTATGTACAAAGAACTGGATATCCAGGAAGTCAATCCTCTCCCTGCTACAGTTTATCGTAAATCTTATATTGTACGGATTGTCATTAAGAAAGTGAAAGTAACTCATCAATTCAGGGACAGGTCCATTCCAGATGATAATGACATCGTCAATGTACCTGCCCCAAAAGAGTATGTATTCCATCCATGTGGAGGCATGCCGGCCCCAGGCGTGCACCCGCTCGAACCAGCCCATAAAAAGGCCGGCATAAGCGGGCGCAAACCTGGAACCCATGGCCGTACCCTGTGTTTGCTGGAACCATTCATTATCGTGGAGGAAATAGTTTTTGGACAAGATGATGTCCGTCATCTCCATCAGCATCTCATTATGGGACAAATGGACAGCCGACCTTTGTCCCAAGAAGAATTCCATAGCTCTAAAGCCAAATTCCTTTTTAATGCTAGTGTAAAGGCTGGACACATCGAGGGTGGTGAACACCAACGTTTCTGACCATTCCAAGCCCTCAAGTTTAGATAAAATGTCCTTGCTGTCCCTCACATACGCAGGTAGGTTTTGTACCAATGGTTGCAGGAAACCATCCACATATTCCGATAGTCTCTCTGTGGGGGAATTAATGCCGGAAATAATCGGTCGACCAGGTGGGAAAGGGGCTCCCTTATGAACTTTGGGTAGGATGTAAATGCACGGGAAGGTGGGTTCCCCGACAGCAAGGTATCCATATTCCTTGCTGTCCAGAAGCCCAGTCTCCCGCCATTCAACTAGTTTGCCATTGATATATTTACATAATGGTTTGATGGGGTTGTGAGTCAGCTTCATATAGCAGGTTGTGTCAGCTTATTGCCTTTCTATCTCCCCCATGTAGTCCATTTTATCCATGACCACCACGTTGCCTCCTTTATCTGCTTCGCGAATAACCAATGCAGAATTAGATCTTAACTCCCTCAGTGCGCGATTTTCGGCTATGGTGAGATTATATGTCGTGTTGTGGTTTCTAGTGTGCGAAGCCTGTAGCCTATAAAGATCTTGGCTGACCTTTTCCCAAAAGATGTCAATATTTGGGTGCGTGCCTGTTGGTATAAACTTAGATTTTTCCTTTAAACCACTATTTATATTCAGATCCTCATTAATATCCAGTTCCATACGTAAAGAGTTTGTGTCCATTTCAGTCTCAAACTGTATGGACAGCATGGACTTTAGAGCGTTGAATTCTGCAACCGTTTGTTGTGAACGCGCATGGTCATATTGGTTGTTAATACATATAGGCCAGACTCTTGAGAAGTGATCCTTCAATTTTTATTGCCGCACAAATTTAAACAAGTCAACAAAAATATCCACATCATTGCTCGACTGAGTTGGACAGAAACCTAAGCCCTTGCTTAGAACAGATATTTCATAATCTGACAGATCCTTCTGGGATAAGTTAACAATTCTTAGTTCCTCCATCGTATTTTCCTCATTCAAGTCTAATTCCTGTTCCCTCCCTTCCTGGATCTTGTTGTTCTGTCTGAGATCACATTTGTTGTATTTTTGTTTTTCTCGCTGTTCCAGCCATCGCCTACCGCCCCTTCTTGTCCTTGGTCTTTTGGTGTTGTTCTTTTCACTTATTTCCTTTCTGTTATTACTAGGACTATCTTGCAAATATAATTCTAAATTTCCATACTAAGGATGGTGCTAAAGGGACCATTCTAATAAAGTTCTACCCTATGTTGCTAGCTTGGTTGTACCTAGGTCGACCTGATACTCTACAGGGCTAATTAGACCACTTTTACTTAATCAAGTTGTAATGTGAGTTCACCCACACATAGTGAACGAGTGAATTTGTTTACGTATTATCAAAACAATAAAACATTATGGTTCATCTTGTGTGATTGGACTGCCATGTTCCCACTTCCAGGCAACTTGAAGACTTTGGCTTTTGTCCGTATCATTGGATGAATTCTTGACTTTGTGTTACACTGAAAAAACGGGACCAGCTGTTGTCACTTTTCTGACATACACTCGTACTCTAATTGATATATTTTCTATCTTATGAATGTAAGTACATATACTCCCATGGGGAGTTCTTCCTCTTTTTAAACGTTTTTGGAGATATATATGGAATATCCATTGACGATAACGCTCACTAATACGAATTATTAAACTATTTTGACGCTTTTCTCTTTGTTAACTTCTTCCAGTCTAGTTCAAGGTCATCATAACAAATGACGTACTTACGTTACTTCGTTATTGAATGTCGTTACAAAATTTCTCTGTCTTATATCGCTTTACTTTGGCTCTCTTTTAGTGACGTTGAATGATGTTCTAGAAATTGCCCCGAAAATAAATACACACCGGTATACTATTATTTACGGTGGGTACATCTTCAGGTCTCTCCCCTTTTCTAAACTTAACTGAGCCTGTTAGGACACAATACGATGATGTTCATAATTCAAAACCTTGTTATCTTTTGTCTGCACTTTTTTGCATATATAGTTTCTCTAGTAATTCTCTTGTCTCTGACTAAACACCAGCACGATTAATGCAAACTTAACTTAGGAATGAGCTTATTGTTGAAATTAAGAAACCAATTAAATTTTACAAATATATGCTTTCAAGCTGTTACTTAATTTGATTCGTGTTTAAATGTTGAGAGGTTGTTTTTATCCGGACTAGCCAAATGGAAAATGATGATCATGAATTTATAACAACTGTTGATTTGATGGCAGTCTTTTTAGCTTCCTTATGTCTTCTAAGTTTTGTTAAAAGTGATGTTTTCTTTTTTGTAACACTCATATGAACTTGTCTTTTGTCACAGATTATGTTTGTTGTGTGTAGTTTGGTTTGGTTAATATAATAAGTAGTTATTCGTGTTATTTATATATATCTTTTATATATGCATTTTTGCAGCCCTGAAGAAGTCCCAAGTTGGACGAAACGCGTCGGCTGTTTTGGCTGTTCTTAATGTCATTATAACAAATGAACAATAAAGAAGAATTTTTGAAAAAGAAAATACATCAAGTACATGGACTAATTTAATATAATTTACACTTGTGGAAGTGGTGCAGTTGTTTTGGGACGGGCGATCGCGAATCGCTCTCACAAAATTGACACTCCCTTGGTATGATGGGGGTATTGCACTCCCCGATATCAAGCGATACTATTGGGCGTCCCAATTGGCGGCGGTGAACCACGGGATATACGGACCGGCCCTGAACCCGGTTTTCGAGATGGATAAAATGCTATTGCCTGGGGGGGGGACTATAATAGAGCACTCTATTCGAAGTCTCCTGGTGTGCAGTTGACCGGCCCACCAAAGATAGCGGTACGTGTGTGGCATGCTGCTAATGCTGCGATGGGTTGGAAGGATCGCCTGACTCGGGCGACTCCACTGTATGCTTCAGAAAGGCTGGGCTGTTTGTGGAAAACTAAAGGATTTGAGAAATGGGATATGATTGGCATATGTAAGGTGAGTGACCTCTGGGTGAAAGGGGAGTTTAAAATGTTTGAAATACTGAAAGCGGAATATAAGCTGAACGATAGGGAGTACTTCCGGTATGCTCAGGTCCGTCATGCGTTGTGCTCGGTTTTCCCTGATGCTACTGCTATCCCGGAAAATTCCCCACTGGAGGACAGGGTGCTCGATGGCTACGTGCCTGACAGCACAATCTCCTTGATCTATAAAAAGCTTATTAACGACCGGGCAGACCTGTTGACCCACTTGAGGGAGATCTGGGTGGCTGACGGTTTGGAATTAGACGATGAGGACTGGGTCTCGGCAATAACCTCCCCGAGGGAGGTGGCAATTCCGGCCCGCCTTCGGTTCGTACAACTAAAGATACTCCATAGAGTGTATGTCACTGGTCCCCGCCTGATGCGCATGGGTTTCTCCGTGGATGGGATGTGTAAGCGTGGCTGTGGTTTGCTGGGTACTTTCCTTCACATTATATGGGAATGCCCTGAGGTGGCTCGCTTTTGGCGTCGGGTGCATGCTGTAATGCAAGAGGTCACTCATGTTGCTCTGCTTCCAGAAGCTAGGAGATGTCTGCTGAACGTGTGGGAGCCAAACGATTATAATGCGGCACAGACGCAGTGGGCGACTTTGGGAAATATGGTGGCTAAACGCAACATCGCACAGTTATGGGGTTCCCAGAGGCCGCCCACGGTCTCGGTGTGGAAGGAGAAAATGGATTGGTGCATGTTTAGAGAAAAGACGCATGTAGCGAGAGGCAAGCCTAGGAAATGGACTGGGGTGTGGGGTCCGTGGAACTCTTATCGCGGAGACATATGTGCCCCTCCTCTGGCTATTGTATTGGATGTCCCTTTGTCCCCCTAGCTGAACATTCCTCGTCTGTTAGGTTATGAGCAAATTACAGTTTGATTTTTTCTCTGTTCCCGGGCCCCCTCCCTTCTCTGCCGCAGGTCATTGATTTCCCACCCCGGGGAGCGCGCCCTGATATTCTCAGTGCCTATTGCCTTGTTTGTGTGTAATGTTTATTAGTTTTAAATAGAAAACTGAAACCGTATTACTATTGTCACTCAACTACTGATTCTGCCTTCACTGGGAGTGCTGATGGACTGACGAGATCCTCGGATTGACCAATCTGTACAACGGTGAAATGATACATCTCATGCTAATTGGCGGCCGGCCCAAAGGGTTGTAGGCCCATGTCTTTAACTCCTTGAAGTCAAATAAAGGTTTCTTTAAAAACAAAAAAAAACAAAATCAATGATAAGCCTTTGTTGTGTAGTTCCCACTAATCCGTAGGACCTGTGCGTTTGTTGGACAACATAAACTTTGGGCAAGGTGCTAGACTGATTCTGGGCACCCCTACAGGATATGTTGGCCTAGAGACCAGCTAGCTCACAGTGCCACCATAGTCCCCCCCTAACCTAACCAGGGAGTAAATAGTTTTTGGCAATCACTGAACATGACAACCCTGACCCCTCAGGGATCATGGAAACAGACCAGAATCTTTCGCTCAGTCACTCTTGCTTACTCGTACTCACAGAAATATACAGAGAATACACAGCGGGATGTTTTCAATATATTTATTGAACCAATGCTATTCTTGTATCAAGCAATCAATCAGGGTTTATAAAGCACGTCTACTCACCTGTGAGGGTCTCAAGGCGCTTGGGGGAGGGGGAGGTGACTGAACCGTCTGAGCACTGTGGTTCAGTCGAAGAGCCAGGTCTTGAGATCCTTTCTGAATTGGGTCAGCGACGGGGATTCTCTGAGATGGAGAGGCAGGGTGTTCCAGGTCTTTGCGGCGAGGTAGGAGAAGGATCTTCCTCCAGTTATAGTCTTGTGGATCCGAGGGACAGGGGCCAGAGTCAGCTGGGCGGAGCGGAGGTGTCTGGGAGCCAGTGAAGTTTTCATAGGTGTTCACTGATATGGCTGTTGTGCGGGATGTCGAAGACCAGTCAGGGTGCAGGATTTTGAACATTCTGTAGTTTCCTGAGGAGTTTTTGGGTAACGCCGGCGTAGAGTGTGTTGCCCTAGTTGAGTCTGCTGCTGATGATCGCATGGGTGAATTTTTTTCTGGATTTGGTGGGGATCCATCTGAATGTCTTTTGAAGCAGGAAAAGAGTTTGGAAGCAAGATGAGGAGACAGCTTTGATCTGACAGTTCATTGTGAGAGAGGAGTCTAGTATGATGCAGAGGTTTTGTGCGTGGTCCGTGGGGTGGGCAGGTTTCCCAATGCTGTGGGCCTCCAGGAGTTGTCCCATGCTGAAGGGGTAGGACCCAGGATGAGGACTTCTGTCTTGTCCGAGTTGAGTTTGAGGCAACAATTTTTTATCCAGGTGGCAATAGCCTTCCTACTGGTATGGAAGTTGTTTCTGATGGTAGTTGGTTCGTTGGTGAGGATCAGTTGAGTGCTGTCGGTGTAGGAGACAATGTTGAGTCCGTAGTTCCCGATGATGGCGCAAGAGGGGCCATGTAGACATTGAAGAGGGTGGGGCTCAGAGAGGAGCCCTGGGGTACTCTGCAGCTGATCTCCGTTGGATCAGAGAGGAACGGAGGTAGTCTGACTCGCTTTGTTCGACCAGTGGGGAAGGAGTGGATCCAGTCTAGGGCCTTGTCATGGATGCCGGCATCGTGGAGTCTCATGAGTAGGGTGCAGTGGGAGACGGTGTGGAAGGAGGCCAAGAGGTCTTGAATGATGAGGGCTGTAGTATCACCCCAGTTAAGGAGGGAGCAGATGACGTCGGTAGTGGTGAGAAGTGCAGTCTCAGTGCTGTGGTTGCTTCTGAAACCAGATTGGGAGATGTCCAGGACATGGTTTGCTTTAAGATGAACTCGGAGAGTTGGGTGTTGATGACCTTTTCAATGACCTTTGCTGGGAAGGGGAGCAGGGAGATGGATCTGAAGTTCTTGAGGCCTGTTGGGTCGACGGATAGTTTCTTTAGCAGAATGTTGATCTCAGCATGTTTCGAGTCGTCTGGGAAGGTGGAGGTCTCAGAGCAGTTGATTGTGTGGCAGAGTTTGGGGGCGATGGTGGTGGCTGTTCTATGGAAAATGTGCTGTGAGCATGGGTCAGAGGAGGCTCGGGAGTGGATGCTCTTCATCGGCTTGAGTGTGTCGTCTGTGGTGAGCATGAGGGGCCCGATTCACAGAACTAACTTAAGACAAAATCCAAAACTTACTACCATTTTGGTATTCACAGAAGGCACTTACTCATTTTGGTATTCACAGAAGGCACTTACTCATTGATGTGAATACCAAAATGGTAGTAAGTTTAGGATTTTGACTTAAGTTAGTTCTATGAATCTGGCCCGATCTGTTGGGGTGCAGTGTGGTTGGGTGCGGTGGTGTATAGAATACATGTGCTGCGATAATCAGTAGAAAGAAGCAGGCAAAGGTGAATACCAGCACCAAAAGAGTAGATATAGCTCTACCATGGTGATAATACAATGTACATATGAAGGCATATAAACAAGGCAGTAATCAGGCATACTGCTACTTTGCAACTCTTTACTCTAAGTGTACCTAGAGTGTGTGTGGGTGTAAAGACAAGAATCCCCCCAAGGTACGATCCACCACCATTACCTGGCGGGAGAGAATGTAAGAGCCCGTCTTAGTCATGAACTAGACACTCCCTCTTGGAGATGTCATACCACTGCGTGGTGAAGTCTCAGCATGCAGGGACCTTCGGTGTAAGCTGAAGTGCCGCCTCTACTAATCTTATGAAATGATCTTTATTTATAATAGAAAGCAGCCTTGCGATGTGCATATAGATTAGTGATGTTATGGATATGTAGATAGCCCTGCCGTCCCGTGGATGACGATAGAAATGACAATTGTACATACTGCATAGAAGGGCCTTGTACATGAATGTTTGAGGCATCCTGATAGTGTTGTGCGAAGCTGGATGTATAAACAAAGTAGTTTCAGAGAAACTAATCCAACATTCTCATGCAGGCAAATATGTGCAAACGGTCATGGTAATAATGTTATTGTGAAAAATAGGACAATGTAAGAAATGACTCACTTCGCTACATGGGCCTAGCCCGGGCACCTAACACCCACTCCTCATACTAAGGGTCAATATATAAAAGCTATATAATAGCCAGCAGGCCATAATGAAATTGGACTAAAAAGGTATAAAACCACTTTTAAAATCATCTAAAAGGAAGCTTACTTTTAAAATATTCATAAAAGCCTAAAAAGGTCATTTTACTATTTGACATCCCAACCACCCAGAAAGACATGGTGCCTAAAAAATAAATAAAGCAAAAGCTGTTTTAATTCAATTTGTTTAAAAAACAGCCCAAATTGTTCCCACCACACAGAAAAGCCAAATCGTTTATGTGTTACGAGTGGTAGACGGAACATTGCTGTTGTCCACAACTGTAGATGATGGTCCCAGAGGCACACCTTAAAGCAGGTTTATGGAGCATAAGTGATTCCATCCTGATCCGACAGCTGCCGCTGAGGGAGGGACTGCATCCTGTAAGCGTATCGTTGAGCTGGTGTCCATTTCACTAGGAGCCAAAGCATCCCAGGGTGGTTCGAAGAATGCATTCATGCATTCATCAGCAAAGGAATATGCTGGGGACAACAATACCTATGGGCTTTTAAGGGGTCCATCTGTACATAAATGTCCACTGTCAAAACCAATTGTGATCTTAGGCATAGATCCAATATGCATTTTTGGCTGCAAAGCAGGCAGTGGAATACAGGTTGTATGCAGTGAAGCCAAACAGGCCTGAAGGACAAGAACCAATCCTCATTTAGTTCTCGAAGCAGAGGTGTACCAAAGCAGTGGACCATGCGCTCATGGCACCGCAACACAAGCAGTGCTGTCTCCATTACGGGTTGAACTAGGACGTCCGTTGCGGAGTAGAAAAATTTAAATCAGGATTCCCGCCACAAGTAGCAGGACAAGCAGGAGCCCTCCAAAAACGCTTTCCAACATGGAGAGTATGAAAGATGGCAATACTCTGCAAAATCGTCTGAAAGATGGTAACCAGTCCAGGGCCAATTCATTTTAAAAAGTGCACTATTCCCTTCGCATCAGTCATATTAAAGATACGGTGGACCAGCTTCCCAAAATACAATGGGAAGTTAGTGTGGAGTAGTGTCTGCATCCCAGACGAGGACATTGCAACCTGGAGATCAAACATCTCTCTGGCTGAAGTTAGGGCCACATCCTTTTGAAAGAGCATGCCTTTCAACTT
Source organism: Triturus cristatus (assembly GCF_964204655.1). Classification (NCBI taxonomy): domain Eukaryota; kingdom Metazoa; phylum Chordata; class Amphibia; order Caudata; family Salamandridae; genus Triturus; species Triturus cristatus. Next base: position 630,475,509 of record NC_140582.1, read on the forward strand.
GCTCAGAGAATCAAAGCATATGTTGGAAACATTTATCAAAGGCCTTAGAGTTCCTTCCTAACTGAGCGGGCAGGTGGAAACTATATTTGTGTGCAACAAGTGAGTATGCAATTAACTCTCACCAGATAAGCGATGCAAGGTTCCATTCCACAGCAACATTGATCATTCAGCATCACATAGCTCCCATTTGAGAGCAGCTTGAAGACCAGATAACTCACGGCAGCTGGGGAACCCTTTAGATAACAAGACAAGTTCGCAACTGAAGCAGTGCATGCTCCATGAAGAGAAATGTCTTTGCAAATTAAGGACCCACTTAAAGCATCTTACAGTCGGAACCACTAAGGAAAACTTCTGTGTCCCCATTCCTGCATCTAAACCTGAATGGTAACTCCCAGTACTCATACACACAGCCTTTCCCTAGCGCTTCGTATCTTCCGACCTGTTGGTATTGAGGACAATATTTAAATCGGAAAGTTGTAACCGGCAGGGTGATGTAATTGTGGTTTATCCAATCTGTGGATGGTGTCTCAGCCATGGGAAAAGGTAATTGGTCTAGTTTTTCAATGTGCAACATAGTATATTTTGCATCTCTTCATGCCATTACTATCTGCCTTTCTGTTAGATCATAAGCAGAAAACAGACTTATACTATTGATGTAACGCCATGGCACGTGGCCAGACCGTAGTGATTGCAACGTCCAGCTTAGTATTACAATGGACCGTAGTAGGGACTGTCCATGCTGTAAAATAGACATGTCTTGCTGTAGTATGTCAGTTGTAGAAGACACTATGTTGCTTAATTAATAAATTCTGGATGATAATGTGGTCATGTCATTGTCAACCACAGCCAAAGCCTTTTCTAAATTAACCCTGTCGATCTTTTTTCAATCTCTCAGCAGCTTCCTGTTGAGAAATTTTCCACAGCTCATTGTATATTCCATACAAGAAGCGCTTTTGAAGCAGGTTCCGGGGACCTAATAAAAAATCCCTGTGATCCATGTCATCAGAAAAAACAGACAATTGTTGCTTCACCTGAGACAGTGTCAGGGTTTTTAGCCACTCAAGGCAAACTTGCCAACACTATATGATGTCACCACCCCCGAATGTTCTGTTTACATTTCGCTGATCAGGCCCATGGACCCTAAACCCTTAGGCCTATATCAGAAATCTAGATTGACAATTACTGATGGCCACAGGCCAAACCAACCATCCCTTCCTATTGGTCTGATGGATTATAAGAACCATTATGTATCATGCTATCTAGTGCATCATCTCTGAAGTTTGTTAAGTGTTGCCAGTTCTCGAAGTGTGAGAACACAGGAAAACGAGGTGTGTTTAAAATCTTCTTTTTTGCCAACCCAAGACAGGAAGTTTGTTGAACAGTTGTATTCAGGAAATTCATTTGATGTGGTATGAGGCATGCCCTAAATAAGGCCTTAGTTCCTTGAACCTGCCAATCTTTTGTCCCCCAACAGATTTTGTGTCTATGTTGTCTTTCCAAAAGCCGAAACCCTGTGCAGACAGTTGAGAAATAAAGGAAGCAGGATATATGAGCTTGGTGTTTGTTAGCATATTTTTCTTTGCAGGTGTAGGTGCTAGCCTATAATAATAAGAGGCTGGGTCTGATATGTCAAAACCAGAAAAATAAGCAAACTTCTGTGCAAATGTTTTTCGAACTACCTTTTGGCACAGACTTGCGTTGGGGTATGTTTGAAAACTTCTTTCTGTGAGGAGGCTTATCAAGGACTTTCCATCTACAGAACCATTTTCGCAGGATTGTGAATTAAACACTGCGTTTTGATGATATAGAATTGCATAGGTATCTTTTAAAATGAAGTAATAATGCTGGAGCGCAGACATCGTTACTCGGTCAGTGATATGTGAATGCCTTATGTGGATGTGGAATTCACTCACCAATTAACTTGCAAGTCATGTTTTAGACAACTACTGGTTTTTGGATGTGGAACTAGGATGTCGGGGTAGCGACATTTGATGGCCAGGGACGTCTAGACATTATCCTGTTGAACTGCCTTGAAAAAGTCTTTAAATAGACGAAACACGTGTCCGCTGAGGTCTGAATCTATACTGAATGGACTGAGTTGTTTTTTACTGGATACACTAAAGAATAAGTCGTCAGTTGAAACGACAAATTAATTGACCCTGATATTTGTTTCTGTCTCAAGAAGAGAGATCATTGACCTTGGATTCCTGACTCGAAAAGAGACATCTGGAATAATTACACTTTTGTTGCTAATTTATTGAGGACCTAATGGTCAAAAGTATTTACTTGAGAGAGTGCTAGAAAAAGGTTCTATTACATGTACCTGTTGGCAGTGTTACAATTGAGTGTATTTGTAAACAGCACATGTAAGAAATGATGATCATAATGTTGATACCAAAACATGTCTCCAAAATGAGATATACCATCATACAATTCATCATTAGAAAATGCAGCTAATTGCTCTAAATCTGCAAGAAAATTATGCACAGTTTCAATGTTCCTATCATCAGAGAAAGTACTACAGGAGATGATATTTAAAGACATTTTAAACAAATATTGAATTTGTAGAAGTTCAGTAGGACCATACACACCATACGATACCTTGTCCCAAACTATTCCTTCCAGAACTGGCTGTAATGTTCACCAGGGACAGGTCCCTTAGTTCATGGTGAATGATACATGTGGCATCAGAACCAAGTTCACAAGTTGTACTGCAGAGCGTTCTGGAAGATAGTGTCCATTCAGAAGTAAGAAAAAGACAGTTACCAAACCAATCTAGAAGACCAAGGAAAGTAATCTAATTGTAATCCAGAGATGTATCCATGGAACAACAAAGTATGTCTTTTTCCGCCAAAGATAGAGAGCTTACACTCGTAAATTGTAAGGGAGAGGCGGTGGTAGCAGATCAGGTTCACTTGAATCTGATGAGAAGTCATCATAATGCACAAAGGAGTCAGACGCTGTCCATTCTCTTTTTGGCAGCTCAGCAGGTTTTGCAGAACTGGGAGATGACTCGATCTGTTGCATGTTCACATAGACATCGTCAATATTTTGTATTGAGATTTCTAAACTTGCTGTCTGTACAGTTGTTGTTTTTACAGGAAGAAGTATCACTCCATTGTTGTTTACAGCTTCTCTTTGCAGAACAGAATCTTTGTAGTTATTAAAGCTTCCATCTGAACTTCCTGAATGGTAGCAAGTGGAGTGCGACGGCTAACTAGGAGCCCACGCGGCCTACTGTTGAGAATTGCCCACATAGTTTGGTTTGATCAGATCAATCCCATATAGGTGATTGGCCCAACTGTCATCTGAGCCTAATACCCTTTCTGTTAAGGACTGCTTTAAGTCGCGTTTTTCCTCTCAACTAACGAATTTCCCTCAGAATGGTAGGGGGGGGGGGGGGGGGGGGGGAGTACCACAAGGCCATACCCAAACTTCCCATGGTTTCTTTGTAAGCTCGAGAGCTAAACGCCGGACCCTGGTTGCAATGCAGTGTGCCAATTGCGTATGTCCTGATGAAGACACGCAAATTCTTTGTAACAGTTTGAGCATCAGCGAGAGCTGTGGCCAAACCCACAGGAATCTGGAGAATGAATCAAATGCCACCAAGATGCACTTTTAAGCCCCATCTGATTGTAAGGGGCCGCAGTGATTCAAATAAACTACCACCAGAGGCATGTCTGAGATCAAAGGAGGTGTCTTAGGTGAACGTGCTATGGTGGAGCCCTTCATCTGCTAGCAAATGTCGCATTTCAGGACAAAGTCCTTGGTCTGTTTTGTTAGACCTGGCCACCAATAGCGCTGCTTCAGTAACAAGACTGTTGTAGTAACCCCTGCGTGTGCTGAACCCAGATCCTCACATGCAGCTAGTATTGATCAGATCAGTGTTTAGTATTACTCTATCCCCCACTCTTGGAATCTGAGCATACGTATGTATTGTGTATCTAACTTGTAGGAGTACTTGAGTGGAAAGCTTTTCAGTAGGTAGATGTCGTTGTGTGCAGCATTGCCGGCCACCATAATGTCTCTGACTAATCACATACTAGAATGACTGATTGCAGCAACGGCAGCAGTGCAGCCTCATCAGCCATAGAAATCCCTTAAACATGACTGCCAACAAGTTGATGACTTAATGTATGGATAACATACAATGTATGGATAACATGAGCCCGTAGCAAGCATTCTTTCAGCTTCTCCAACTGTTCCCAAAGCATCTTGTGCTTGATTGTGCAACCCATGAAATCTCAAAATCCATTTTGGCTCCAATAGTGAAGATATTCATTATAAGACTGAACACAGTAGTATGAATCACACACTATAAGTGTGAGGAATTCAAGATCCGTACTTTGAAGTGCCAGTATCAGGGCTTTGAGTTCTGCCAGCTGCACTGTACAGCCCCTAGGGACTGCGTGTGTGTTTTTCAGGATAGAACTTTCCGTCGTGCATGCACCCCTTTTAAAAATGTGCATGCAGAGGAATATTGGTGACGTGTCCCTACAGCAGGTTGAGCAGATCTATCTGTATAAATGATGTATTCATATCAATCTAGAGGCGTTATTTCATTCTGCATAGAATATTCTTGTTCGTACTGCAGGAATGTTTGTGTTTGTAGTGTAGAATCGAATCTGTAGTCTACATCTGTTGCAGTGAAAGAGTTAGCCCATTGAATCCATCTTAGATGTAATGTTTTGGTATTTGGAATGCTCGCTTTTGTAATGGCCTCTAAGGTCAGTACTGGGGTAACAACAATTATGCGCTTACCCTAAGCCAGTGCTCTCTCTCTCTCTCTCCAAAGCAGTCTGTACCGCTGTGAGAATTTTCTCAGTGGTTGCAAAATGCATTGTGGTGTTGGTATACAAATGTGATTGTATGCATTGGGTACTGTATTACCTTCATTAAAAGTGATACAGGGGCACCCAGTGGGTCCAGCGACTACGTAGATTACCCAGGTTGTGCAAATGTTTGGAAGCAATCATATCAGCTTGTACGGAACATAAAATGTTTGTGTGTTCCTGGTTGATCGAAAAATCAGGCCTGATTAAATCATAGAACAGTTTTACTCATTAAGCGTAATTCAAAATGTATGTTCTGGCAAAAGTTTAAAATCCTAAAATGGATTGTAGTCTTTTCAGAGTTGTTGGAGGTTGGAGCAATGTGCATTTCTCCAGAAAATGGGCTACCATGCTTTTGCCTTACACTTGACAACTCATACCCTAGAAATGGGACATTTAGATGGGCAATTTTTGATTTTTTTAAAAAATACATTTGTAACCCAGTGAGCAAACCCAAGGATTATGTGGTGCACTCTAGCCAAGTGTCCCATTAATTCATCGTCCATCAGATTAATATCATCTACATATGACAATGCCTCCTCATCAACATTTTGAAGTAACTCTGGTAACCCGGCTGAAAACAGCCCAGGGCTGTTCTTATACCCTTGAGGTAAATTACAAAGTTGATGCTGTGAACCTAGCACTGAAAATGTGGTCAAATATTTTCTTTCAGGGGCTATATTCTGTTTGAAAACTCCATTTGAGATATCTTGTGTTGTTTTTTATTTTTTCTGCACAATGTTATTCATTAGTGTGGCACTATGTGTGTTCTGTACTGCAAATGTGTGAGTGGAAGGGTTCAAATGTCTGTTCTTAAGACTAGACGGTATGAATTCTCCAGTTTCATTACAATAAACAAAAAGGATAGTTTATGAAAGCAGTGCAATTTTCTATTAGACCCTGGTATTCAAGTTGTTCCTGGATTTCACTATCTTGTTTTTTAGCTTCGTGTTTTATTGGGTCATGTCTCTGGAGTCGAGGAACTGATTTTAACATGATTCCTCCCAACATGATTTCGATAAAGTGCAGGAGCTAACGCCAATGCCCACTCCTTGGCGTATGAATGTTCAACTGATTCTGGAATGAGGTCCGAGAAAACATGTAAAATTACTTTTTCTCTTAGTGGGCATTCCAATGCGAACTAGATTCCGAATACTTTTCAGCCAAAAGAATGTCATAACTGTAGGTTAGGCTCTCCCAAAACAGAGCCTAACCTACAGTTACTCGTTTCTGGGGCTGTCCCCCTCCATTTGGAGTGTTATTTCATATAAGCGTGTGGGACACTTACCCTTGTGTCAGGTGTTTCCACTGTAATATGCTCATTCAGCGCTACTACCACCAGATAATCCATCAGGTTCTGGTGAGCTATTGTGACTTCTGCCACGCTGTCCAGCATTGTCACTGCCATTTCCCCATTCAGAAGCAGAGTCCTCAGTAGTCTGGGCATGTCTTATTTCAATCCCTGCTACTTTCTTCTTTTTGAATTGAGGTTTTTGAGTATTTGGTTTGTCCTCTTTAAAGATGTAGTGTGAAGTGTGATGTTCTCCCCTTTTCAGATTCACGTGCTTTTCTGATCTGCACTCTCACCGTCCACCTCTCGGAACGCATATCGGATGAATACTGAAAGGAACAAGAGGAACATGTATCAGTATCCTGATGCCCGTCAGCCTTTCTAATATTATCATGGTTCCTTAAATTATATTTTTTGTCAGTGGATTTCCATTGAGGAAACCCATCCTGTGATTGTGTCTTATTTTGTTTATTTTTTTTGTTTATTGTTCCCTTTCTTCTTGGAAAAATCAAGTGCGTGCTCAGAGTTATCCTTTTCAGAATTACTCTTAACCTGTGGTTTTCCCAGGTCTGGCTCCCAAATGATCTCTACCTAGCATAGCATAGGTTTCTTCAATAATTTTAGGCAATTCCTGCTTCTGCTGTGCAGGAGTGAATTCCTTCAGGCGTTGGTGTATCGCCAATGCTGCTTCCCCTTTTATGTTACGTAACATAATGGTCGATACCACTGCAAAATTGACCATCAGTTTAATCCCCAGGTCTATGGCAGGTCCTGCCCTGTACTCATTGCATACTTGTTTCAGTACCTCGGGTAAAACTGCTAATGAAGGGGTACCATGAGTTCTGATGTAAACTGCAGCGAAGACTCTACCCCAAGAAGGCACAATCTTTCCCCGGGGAGGGAAGCCATCCCCTTCAGCAAGCAAATTGTTAATGTTCTGTGTCTGTCCTGCGGTCTGGTTAGGGGAAAGACTGCTTCATGCTGGCTTTTTTTTGTGCTATCTAGAATGGAATTTCCTCCCGATTGGTGGGAACGTTTCCCATAATGGATTCAGAGTTTGAGGGCTGATACCTGTGGCAGCCAAATGAGGTTGAGCAGCCGGAGGAGTCCGCACAGGGTTAACTGTGAGTGTTCGCATAATGAACTGCATTAGGTTTCTGTAATTTTTTACTAGATCTTTGTATAGTGTTGTTTTTTCTGCTGCATTTAATTTAGCAAGATCCAGATGTGGTGGGTAAGTGTGAAAGAATTGTGTACATGCATCCACAGCTGGAAACTTAACCCAAGAATAGAATACCTCTCTTCTGAATGCTTCATGTGCCTCAACCATGAAGGTTACATTCCCACCCGTTGCCGGGAGGCCGTAATGTAATAATTTCATAGTAATTGCATGTCTGCAATTTTCTGTAATGTTTAGTCTAACTTCTTCCTTATTATCCCCGTTATCTCCATTTACGGACATTGTGGCGAAAGAAGAAATTTAGTAAATTAATTTATGGAGATAGGGTTAGCACAATGTGGGAAAATATTTATCCTACAAGCTTGAATAACCAACCACCAGTACATAGGATATAGCTACTCAGCTGCAGTGGATTTATCCTTCCCACCAAAAGCTCATATCCACAGTCTACTGATGGGAACTCTTCAGAGTCGAAGGGTTGGAGTAGTGAGGAAGAACAGCTAGGCAGATGCAAAGGTAGACAAAGAGGAAGACTTTGGCAGCTTCTGTGACACAATTACAATAACTGCCGAGCCCTCGAGAAAGTCTGGAAAAGGGATCCGACACCGGACAACAGGACCTCCTACAAACTTGCCACCCGGAAACACCACCAGCTGATCCGCGCCGCCAAGAGAACAGCATTCAAGGACCGGTTGGACAACAACGCACACAACAGCAAGGAACTCTTCAACATCGTGAAAGAGCTTTCCAACCCCAACGCGGGAAACAACGACATCACCCCTTCGCAAGACCTCTGCAACTCCCTGGCTTCATACTTCCACAACAAGATCGCGGACATACACAGCAGTTTCAACAACCAACCAACGCACACCACGACCGACCAGCCAGCCCCCCCACCACCACCCTCCACGCCTGGACCCCGATCAGCACAGAAGACACCATCCGCACGATGAACTCCATCCACTCCGGATCACCAACCGACCCCTGCCCCCACCACATCTTCAACAAGGCCGACGCTGTCATCGCACCCCACCTGCGAGACATCATCAACACATCCTTCGACACCGCCATCTTCCCCGAGAGCTGGAAACACGCCGAACTCAGCGCTCTACTCAAGAAACCAACAGCGGACCCCACCGACCTCAAGAATTACCGCCCCATCTCGCTTCTCCCGTTTCCAGCCAAAGTCATCGAGAAGACCGTCAACAAGCAGATGGCCGCCTTCCTCGAGACGAACGGATCCCTCGACCCCTCACAGTCCGGCTTCCGAGCCAAACACAGCACCGAGACCGCCCTCATCGCCGCCACCGATGACATCCGAGCCCTGATGGACAATGGAGAAACAGCGGCCCTCATCCTCCTAGACCTCTCCGCGGCATTCGACACGGTCTGCCACCGCACCCTAATACGGCGCCTCAGCAACATCGGAATCCAGGACAAGGCGCTGGAATGGATCATCTCCTTCCTCGACGGAAGAACACAGCGAGTCCGCCTACCACCTTACAAGTCAGAGGCCTCCGAAGTCATCTGCGGCGTCCCCCAAGGATCATCCCTGAGCCCCACCCTCTTCAACGTCTACATGAGCCCCCTCGCGGCCATCGTACGCAAACACCACCTCAGCATCATCTCCTACGCCGACGACACCCAGCTGATCCTCTCCCTGACCAACAACCCCGCCGCCGCCAGAGCCAACCTACACGAAGGGATGAAAGAGGTAGCCGAATGGATGACGACCAGCCGCCTGAAACTGAACTCGGACAAGACGGAGGTCCTCATCCTGGGCTCCTCTCCCTCCGCCTGGGACGACTCCTGGTGGCCTCCCGCCCTGGGCACCGCACCCAAACCGACAGACCATGCACGTAACCTGGGCTTCATCCTGGACTCCTCCCTCTCCATGACCAGGCAAGTCAACAGCGTCTCCTCGGCGTGCTTCAACATCCTACGCATGCTACGGAAGATCTTCTGGTGGATCCCCACAGAGACCAGGAAGACCGTCACCCAGGCCCTCGTCACCAGCCGACTGGACTACGGCAACGCCCTCTACGCCGGGACCACCGCCAAGCTCCAGAAGAGACTCCAGCGGATCCAAAACGCCTCAGCCAGACTCATCCTCGACATCCCACGATCCAGCCACATCTCCGGACATCTGAGAGACCTTCACTGGCTCCCCATCAACAAGAGAATCACCTTCCGCCTCCTCACCCACGCACACAAAGCCCTACACGACCAAGGCCCGAGCTACCTCAACAACCGAGTCAACTTCTACGCTCCCAAACGCCACCTCCGATCAGCCAACCACGCCCTCGCCGCCGTCCCCCGCATCCGCAGAGCAACTACAGGAGGAAGGTCCTTCTCCTACCTGGCCGCCAAGACCTGGAACTCCCTCCCGTCCGACCTGCGCCTGACCCAAGACCACCTCTCCTTCAGGAAGAAGCTGAAGACCTGGCTGTTCGAGCAGTAGCGGCACCCCCCCCCCCCCAGCGCCTTGAGACCCTACGGGTATGTAGCGCGCTTTACAAGTGTCACTGATTGATTGATTGATTGATTAACTTCCCATCTCCTCCCCCACACCATGTCACACACCAACAAGATGTCTTGGCAAATGCTTCTTTTTGAATGTTCACCCCAGATCTTTTGACTTATGTTGCTGGTTTTTAAACTCTGAGAGTCCAGTGAGGCCTGCTTACCAGACCTCAGTGCCAATGCCCTGACCCAAAAACGTATATGTTACATTGGCTATACTCAATTGACATAGGCTAGCTTACCTGTAAGTCCCTAGTATACAGTACCCCGGGTACCCAGTGCCTGTAAGTTAAAGAGTCTGCAGCACTGGTTGTGCCACCCTGGCTGTGACAAAGTTAAAACAAGTCTCCCAGTCAGCCATTGCAGACTGGAAGAGCAGTTTCAAACTGCTAGCCAAAATGTAATATTTAAAGCCATGGCAAAGTCAAATATCTCCCTGGAGCATGTGTAAGTCACCCCATGGCAGGGCTACCAAGCCCTCAGGTAGAGGGTGTTGAATATTTCATGAGCAAAACATGTAGTTAACGTGTTCTGACAGTAAAAATGTGAAACTGTTGTTTTTAATGTGGAAAAACTTGGTTGCTTCACCAGCGAGGGCTGGGTTACATGGTGACCCCTTATCGGTGCGAATTCCTGAACTGTGCGACCAAAGTTGGCACTCCAAGGTATTAAACAACTTGTTACACTGAGTCAGGCTTTGGTCTCAAGTCAAAATAACCTTAACGGTTACACGTGGAGCTTGAACCCAGATAGCTTTCTGCCCTCCTGTAAAGACCCGCTAATGACTTCCAGGACAGGAGACAATAGGGGCCTGCACTAGACAGAGGTGTTACCTCCCTTCTGCAGGGAGCCACACAGGTGTTGGGCCAAAAGATGAGCTTCAAAGCTGGAGGCCACCCTTAAGAAGCACATGGGGAATATATGAAAGAGGGGCAACCCCATTGTTTAGGCAGACTAATTGGCACCTGGAAAGGAGGGGGAAAATCAGTTGCTAAACTGATTTTTCAGGGGCGTGTAGCCCTCTTGACAGCCACACCTCTGGGTTCGGCTAGGGAGCTCTGGACACTGAGAGAGGGGCTCTACCATCTAGGGAGAAGTTAGTATGTTGCATCGTGTGATAACCAGAGGCCACATTTCCCAGGAAGTGGTCATCAGGAGGGAGGGAACCCAGTAGCCCATTGGCTACTAACCACATCCTACCCTGAGGGCATCTTCTGGACATAAATAGGGCACCCTTGGCACCCAGAACTCATATCTCAACTGGACTGGATAGAAGGGCCAAAGGAGGATTACCCTACTGCACCAGGTTCCTGTCAAAGAGAGGCTGAACTCACCTAGACCCCATCTGCCTCACCTGGTGGCTAGCAAAGAAAATGGACTGTGATTGCTATGTCCTGCTCATGGATAAGTCGCCTACAGAGCCCAGCCAAAGCAAGGGGGCTCCAAGGGTCCGCCAACATAACCTCCTGTTCGCAGCACAAGGGACCTGACACTCAGATGTTGAACCAGATTCTGCTGGACCCATGAAAGTTGTCAGAGGGCAGCCTGGCTGTCCAGAAGGCAAGCTACAGCTAAGAGAAGGATTAGGTTGTGACTGCAACACCAGGCGACTGGTAGTACAGTGGTGACTGGACTTCAGCAAGAAAGGACCTCATGGGACATCAAAATCTGTGCCCAGGAGCCCCTCATCAACTTCCTGGACTGAGGAGTACCTACAGGGAGACCCCTGTCAACCGTGTCATATCCACAGCATCCTTGAGCATCCTTCACCATCCTGTATCTTCAGCATCAAGACCACTACCACTGAAATCCATTGGAAAAGGATAAAGTGCCTAAAACTACTGGAAGACTGCTTCTTCTGAGGAGGAAACTGTTTCTGAGGGCCTTGCTGGGCCCCATGACTGGTTCCCTGCTGGAGTTGGTTGCTCAAAGTAACTCTAACTGACCACATTACAACTTGCCCAACTTTATGCTCAAAATGTTTTTAAGTGTCAAATCTGTTGAAATGCTGTGATTTACTATACCTTATAAATTCTATATCTACGGAACCCTCTGGTGGATCTTTTTCTTTGTGGTGTCTAAAAATACATTAAAATAGAATCTATTTAGAAAAACGATCTAGTGTTAGACAGTCCATGATAATAGAACATGTGAAGGTAGTTTTAGGTTTGGCCCAGATGGATCGTTTAAGCAGGATCGGCTTAAGTAAAAGTCAATTCTCTAGATAGGTTAACCAAACCTCTTTATGAGTAATAGATGTCAAAACAGAGGTAGCAATACTCAACAGATGCTTGAGGAAGGCATTCTCCTCAATCTTTTAAGGGTCACATGGCACATAGCTACAATTGCCTCCTCCATACATAGTGGCTGACAATTCTTTGGCTTCGTACATTGTAATAATTTTTCTAACAGGGCAACTACCAAGCTTGCTCGAAAATCTAAAGACTCCTTCACATACCATATTAATTTTTAATATAGTATTTTATACACGATTGACCCATGAGTCATTACTGGCAAATGATACATCTAAATAATTCAATGTATTAATCCTCACAATCGGGAAGCATTCAATAAAAAAAACTTCTGCACTTCTCTGTCTTTTTCCCCCATATTATTGTAAAAGTCTTAGACATGGTAATCTTCAATTGCCTTCCCTCCATAAATTCAACAAAGGTGTCCATCAATCTCTGCAGGCCGACTGTAGTTCTTGACATCAGTACTGCGTCGTCGGCATAAAATAACACAGGGACCGAACCACCAGCAACAGTAGGCGCATCAGCCTGCAGAGCCATAAGAACATCACCATCCCCATTAATATAAAGGAAAAAAGAAACGGTTGCTAAGACAAAACCCTGTCTTATTCCCTTTCCTGACTTTAAAGGAATGAGTAATTCCCAACTTGGGCCAAAGCGTACCTTGGCAGTCAAACTTCCGTACTTGGTGTCCCAAGTGAAAGTAGGGTGTGCCATAAAATCGAATGATCGACAAAATCAAGGCACTGCTGAGGTCAGCAAAACACAGGTACTATGAGCCACTGCTCCAATTTGTGTGGAAGGAGCCTACCCATCAATTTAGCAGAAAAGTCCAGAAGTGAAATTGGACGATAGCACTTAGGGTCAGATCTGTCCCCTTCTTAAAAATAGGCACTATTTATTTATTAATTTATTATTATTATTTTTTTTTAATTTTTATTTTATTAGAAACCGTTAGCACACAATAAAAGACATACAAGGGCCTACAACCACCAGGGCCGGCCGCTATAGAGCCCGAGGGCCCGCAGTGTAACGCCATACATTCAAATGAACCAGCGGCAAAGTACCCGGCAGTCCGTAAGCACCTATAACAGACCATGGCCATAGGCCAGGAGCGGTTTAAGACAACAGTTTCATTTTTTATTAAACATAAAACACACTCAAGGCAATGAGAGTCCGAGATAGCAGCGTGCTCTTCCCAGGACGGGGAACAACATACAGTGTCCAAAACGATTCTGGTCCAGAAGCGGTGAAGGGAGGCAATGGGAAAACAGAGCATGGAACACACATCACACACTCCCGCAGAATGCGCAGCTAGGGGGTCAAAGCAATATCGACCTCTAATGGCAAAGGCGGGGCGCAGATACGGCCTCGATATAAATTCCACGGACCCCATACCCTACTCCATTTCCCTGGCTTACCTCTCGCCACATACACCGTCTTTTCCCTAAACATACACCAGTCCATATTCTTCTTCCATACATCAACCGTGGGTGGCCTCGGGGAGCCCCATAGCTGTGCAATGTTACGCTTAGCCACCATATACCCCAAGGTCACCCACTGCGTCTGTGCCGCATTGCAATCATTCGGTTCCCAGACATTCAACAAACACCTCCTAGCCTCTGGCAACAGGGCCACGTGCGTGACCCCCTCCAGTACAGTATGGAGACCGTTCCAGAATCGCACAATCTCCGGACATTCCCACAATATATGAAGGAACGTGCCCGGCAGGCCACATCCACGCTTACACAATCCATCCATCGAATAACCCATACGCAGCAAACCGGGCCCTGTGACATACACTCTATGGAGGATCTTCAGCTGTACAATGGCACATAGCCATCCAACACTCTATCCTCCAGTGGGGAATACTCGGGGATGGCAGCAGCGTCCGGAAAAACCGAACACAACGCATGGTGGACTTGAGCATATCGGAAATACTCTATCGTTCAATTTATATTCCTTTTTAAGCATTTCAAACGTTTTGAAAGCTCCCTTCACCCAAAGATCACCCACCTTACATATACCAATCATGTCCCATTTCTCAAAGCCTTTCGATCTCCACAAACAGCCCAACCGCCCAGAGGCATACAGCGGCGTCGCCCGAGTCAAGCGATCCCTCCACCCCATCGCAGCATTCGCCGCGTGCCACACACGCACCGCCACCCGCGTGGGTCCCGTCAGCCGCGTGTCCGGGGTCACCGAGTACAGCGCCCTATTATAATCCCCACCCGGAAGCAGGAATTTATCCATCTCGAACGCCGGGTTTAAGGCAGGACCATATATCCCGTGGTTCACAGCCGCCAACTGAGACGCCCAATAGTATCGTTTGATATCAGGGAGTGCCACCCCCCCATCGTACCAAGGAAGCATTAACTTGGCGAGAGCAATCCGCGGCCGCCCGTCCCAAAACAGTTGACGCTGAAGACCCTCAACCTCCCGGAAATAGCGGGCCGGTACGACATCCAGAGTATTTTGCAAAGCGTACAAAGAGCGAGGCAGCGACATCATTTTGAACAATGCCGCCCGTCCAAGCGGTGAAAGCGGAAGTCGTCGCCATCTTGCGACGTCGGCCTTCAGTCGCTGGAGGGGAGGGAGAAGGTTTCGCTCATAGCGGACCGCGGGATCCAGTGAGATAAAGATTCCCAAATATTTGAACCCCAGGGTAGCAACCTGAACAGGGCAGTCTTGCGGCAGGAGGGGGGCTTCCCCGGAGAGGACGTAGACGCACGATTTGGCCCAGTTGATAACCAGGCCGGAGTTGCGGCCAAAGGAAGTCAAAACGTCCACCAATACCATTAGTGACTGTCGGGGGGGAAGTGAGATATAGAAGGATGTCGTCCGCGTAAAGGGAGACACGGTCTTCGAACTCCGGCGTCCATCTAATGCCTCGCAACGACGGCTCCCAACGCAACCAGGCGGCGAGAGGCTCCAAAGAAAGCGCGAAGAGAAGGGGTGATAGCGGACATCCCTGTCGCGTACCCCTCCCCAGTGCGAAGGGAGCCGACACCCTACCATTCACCACCACCTGAGCCAGTGGGTCAGCGTATAACAATTTTACCCAACCAATAAACTCAGGGCCGAATCCAAATTTCGCCAAAACGGCCCAAATATATGGCCACTCCAAAGTGTCGAACGCCATAGTAGCATCTAAAGATGCCAAGATGGCCGGCTCCCGTATAAACTCGGCTCTAGCCAGCACACCGTGCAACCGCCTCACATTTAGGGCGGTATTCCGATGGGGTATAAAACCGGACTGATCCTGATGAATCAAGTCGCCCGCGACCCGAACCAGTCGGTTAGCCAACACCTTAGCCAGAATTTTGGGTTCTGCGTTCAACAGCGAAATGGGCCTATAGGAGGCGCAGCGGTCTCGCGGCTTCCCATCTTTGTGTATCACCACTATGGTGGCGAGGCGTTGGTCAGGGGGAAGGAAGCCCGCCGCACGTGCCGCCGAAAACATGTCACGAAGATACGGCGCTATCTTATCAGGACGTAACTTATATAGTTCAATGGGAAGACCATTAGGACCCACCGCCTTACCAGACGCGATCGAGCGAATGGCCAAAGCAATCTCATCTGACGACAACTTCGCCTCCATCAATGTTGCATCCGCCTCCGATAAGGTTGGCAGTGCGATGTCTCGAAGCAACAAATGAGAATCCTCCTCCGAACGCACGGAAACCGGAGAGTATACCCCGCGGAAGTGATCCGCGAAGCAGTCAACAATCTCAACAGGGTCAGTCACACGCACTCCATCCATTCTCTCCACAACGGGCACCACCCTGCTCGCTCTCTCCTTCTTATCCAACCAAGCAATCAACTTCCCGGCCTTATCCCCCACGTCATACAGACGCCCTTGCTGTTCTCTATACATCCCTTTAGCAGCTTCCGTGACTAGCGCTCTATAATCTGACTGTTTGAGGCTGAGAACATGCAATTTCTCATCAGTAACTCCACGCTCCAAGTCCTCCTCCATTTCAGCTATTTCAGTCTCCAGGCGAACCACCTCAGCTCTCTCGCACCTCTTAGTATGGGAGATAAGAGACAAGGCCTGCCCCCTGACCACCACCTTATAAGCCTCCCATAGGGAGACGGCCGACGACACCGACCCCACATTATCAGTGAAGTAGTGATCAGTGGACTTGACCAACTCCGCGCGGATCTTAGGGTTACGAAGATACCAGGGGCCAATAGGTGCCACTCTTCCCTCTGTGCCAGGGTCAACCCTCAGTTGCAACCATATAGGGGAATGGTCAGAAATACCTCTGGCTACGTGACGCACCTCCCCAATCATCCCCGCTTGGGTCGCCGGCATGAGCATATAGTCGAGTCTCGAGAGACTCCCATGGGCCCCCGAGTGAAAGGTATACTGCGCTTGTCCCGGGTGCATCATTCTCCAGCAATCTACCAGTCCCAAAGTGTCCAAAAAACTCCCCAACCAGGCCTGAGCCCTAGGGAGATCCCTGGGGGGTGACGGTCCTCCAATCCAGAGACCACGGCATTAAAGTCTCCACCCAACACCAAAACCCCCCCAGGGAGCCCCAGAACCAAACGCCCCAAGTCAGCAAATGTAGTCGTCTGCAACCCCGGGGGCACATACACAGCCACCAGTGAGATGGTTCTACCCTCCCATCTCCCCACCAGTGCCACATATCGCCCCCTATCATCATGAAGCACCTCGTCCACTGCCAGTGGGAGGGAGGTCCTAACTAAGATGCCCACTCCCCTAGAGCCAGAAGTGAAGCCAGAGTGAGCGGCAAGGCGATAGCCCCTCCTATTTAGGGCCTGGAAGGAGTTCCCAACCAAATGTGTCTCCTGCAGGAAAACGATGTCGGGCGAGAGCCGCTTCAAGAACTGTAACACCACCCCGCGCTTGATCCTGTCCCCCAGACCATTCACATTCCACGAAAGGATTCGCAATCCCCTATCCCCCATCCCACTCCCGCACATGAAACCCACATCCCGGAGAGCACAACCCGGAGAAATCAGCAAACAACTTCACATTGCCCTGCGAAACGAAAAAACAACAACCATCCCCAACAACCCCCCTCCCCCACAGACCCAAAACCACAACTCCCCCCTCCCTGCACCCCTGCTTGAGCCCGAACAGCCCCCCCAACTTGCAGTGTGCCTGTCGCCCTAACATTTACCACAAAAGAACCCCAGAAGGAGGAAAGGACCCCAAAAAGCTCCCCGCAACCCCCAGACATTTGAAGGGCATGATGTGCCGGATTAGAGTGTAACTGAGCCAAGGTGCAATGAATAGTCAATCTAGTCCATCGCCAGGAACCAGGTTCTAGTCCTGCTCCACCACATCCCGTCCGCTCTCCTCCGCCCGATCGTCTCGATCCTGTCCCCGCGGTAGGGCATCCAGCCAGTCACCAACCGCCTCCGGTCGGTCAAAAAAGTGGGAACGACCCTGGAACTCAACCCGCAACCTCGCCGGGAATAACATCGCGTATTTCAGCTCCATGTCCCTCAGGCGCCGCTTGACACCCAAAAATCCCAGCCGCTGTTTCTGGACCGCTTGCGTGAAGTCCGGATAAAAGCTAACATTGGAGTTCTCAAACTTCAGCGGCCCAGCCACCCGCGACGCCTGAAGGATAGCATCTCTATCCCGAAAGTTAAAAAAAATCGAGCGATTATAGGCCGCGGGGGAGCACCCACTTTGGGCGCACCACCCGGAATCCTGTGGGCCCGCTCCACCGCAAAGAACTTGCTCAATCCCTTGGGCGCGAGACGGTTGATCACCAGATCCTCCACAAAAAGATCAGCAGCAGATTCCTCCGATCTTTCCGGCACTCCGATGATACGGACATTGTTCCGTCTAGCCCTGCTTTCCGAATCCTCAAGTCGACGATCAGTCTGGTCACTGGCAAGCCGCAACCGACGGACCTCCGTCTGCAGGCCGGCCACGTCCACAGTTAGGCTCGACGCCGCTTGTGACAAGGAGTCGACCCGCTCGTTGGTTTTGGACAGATCTGCCCTGACCAAATTCACGTCGATCAGTACCGCGTCCAACTTATGTGCCAGGGTATCAAATCGCTGACCCACAGCAGCCTTCATCTCCTCAATGGCGCCCATAACGTCCTGCAGGGTAAACTCCGACGCTGGGCCCGCCAGCTCTTTAGACCGCTCAGGCGATTTATGCAGGCCAGCGGGGGATCCCTTTAGCTGCGTGTAACGGTCCATGTTGTTGGCCTGAGCATAGGATCCCCTCCGGGTTAATTTATTATTTATTTATGCGTTTAATTATATAGCTTGCACTTTAGCCGAAGGTGTCAAAGTACTTTACAATAGAACCAGTTACATTACATAAGGACTTCAAAGCACATGAAATACATAAAAGGTACAAAACAGATAAACTCCAAACTCACATAAGAATGGTGGTAAGTAGATATTTCTACTACAGATACTAGCAGTTAGAGTCACATATATACAAGTTACAAATTCACTCAAGATTACATTTTAAGAAAAGTTGAAGCGATTATGGTTGAAAATAATATATTACATATTTACAGAGCATGATCTTCTTGCAATTGCTGGGGTTCTTGCGGTGCTCATTCAGCCAAGCCTTCAGGGCGTTGTGCTCAGGGGCAATGATCTTGGGCTTGGAGGGATCCTTGAGATGGTGATATCCAGATGTCCTCCACGCTTGTAGTCTCAACATCTCCAAGACAGCAGCAGAGATCCCTGGGAGCCTGTAGGGTGCTGATGGGGGTGTGGGAGTTTGCTTTCGTGTTACTCAAACCAGCACAGACACTGGGGGTTGAGATGGGGGCAGGGGGACAGCTGAGTGGGACGATCTGCGGAGATGTTCACTATGAAGGAATCAACCCAGCTAGTGTGGATCATGTAGTCAGCAGCTGCGTTAAGCATATGGGTTAAAATGTACCCCAAAGTTCCCCGCCAGCCATGAAGGCATGGTCGGGACACCATCTAGCCTGGGCACTTTACTCCCTGAACTAAATCTAGGGCAAGCAGGACCTCCTCCAGAGTCATTTTCTGGGGTCTGCTACAGATTGGAATACCTATCAAGCCTTTATCACCAGCTAGGGAGCCAGAAATGTCTGAATAATGCTCAACCCGTGCATGGGGGAACATGTGCGAGGTAAGTTCTGGTGCTGAGTCTTCTTTTGAAAAGGGGGCATTAATAATGTTCCAGAACAGAGTGGCATCATTGGTCCCAGCTACCTGGACCAGGTTAGATCAAGCTAAACCCTGAGTACCTTCTTTCTATTAGCTAGTACCAAATTGGAGTCCTTCCTAAGTACCTTAATGACAGTGTGGTCCCTTGATGAACTATGCAAAGCTATCTGCAGCACATTTAGCAGCCTGAGTGCATGAGTGATCAAACCAACCTGGTTTCATTGTGGACTGGGGTCTAGCTCTTCGGGTCAGAAAGATGTTTAGTGGCCTAGTGAATGCTTCAAATGAATAAACCAACATTGTATGATCAACTTTATCACCCAGGCAGTATTTAAAATCTGCTTCATTAGTAGTTAAAAAAATGGCAGCACCGCTGGAGGATTAACCCTCGTCCACTTAATTTGAACACCATTAGGTCAAATGGCGTCCATATTAGCAGTATTAGTGCTTAGCTTCTGCCTCCCAGCAGGTAATAACAGAGATACCACTAGAGGGTTATCATCACTTAATGTAGTTGCTATTATTCTATGGTCAAGAACAAGGTTCCTGGTTGAAAAGTGACTAAAATATGGTCAATAGTCGTGCTTGCTCCTCTCCCATTAAAAGAGGGGATCTGGGCTTTATTTGATTCAGTATTGGTCTCCAATAATTATTAGGACTCCTGGTTTTATGGTATTAATTTTTTTTACATTTCCATCTGTATTTATCCGTATTTATCTTTTAATAATTTTACATCTATTCATCCATATTTATGGTGGAGATTGCGTAAAGTAGTATGTTTCTACATTTAGTTAACCAATAAGTGTATACTCAGACACGAACACCTGACTTATTTTAATGATATGACTACCCATAAATGATAAACCAATATGCTGGTGTGAAATATGTGTATACCTACAGCTCCTTAAGCCACATTAGGGAACTTTCTCTCTTTTTTTTCTTTTTTTCCTATAAATCCGCACAGCTATTGGGCTGGCAGTCATGACTGACAGCATTTACAATTACTCAAAAGCAACCTCATTTCAGTTTTTATCCATATTTTAAAATAAATACAGACAGGAAAATAGATAGATTTCTGTCTGTGTTTGCCCATAGGTGTTATTTAGAAAATGAGAGGCTCCATCTCCTGCTAGATTCATTATGCCACATACCAGTTTAGCCAAAAACTTACATTTCTGTATATTAAAGTCACTAGTCCATAAATTCGACAGTTTGAAGGGCTGGCTTGCAAAAGCATGACTAGGTTCGAGTGGGAAGGGTATGCCCAGACGTGGGTCCCGTGCTCTCCATGCCACTGGAATCAAGCTATCCTGGCTGAAGAGGGGTGAAACCCCGAAACCGGTCCTAGGATACTTGTTTCCAGTCGAGGGAGGACCTGGCTTGGCAGTTCGGGCTGGATAGTTCCCATGAAGCACAGGGTCAAGACTGATGTGCATATGGCTGGGTTCAAACTGGAACGGCATGGTGAGCAAAAACACGATGGATTTAGGCCCAGATCTCTGTACTGGGGTGAATGTATGACATTGTCCTGCATTCTGTCCATAAACTGTTGTTTTTGCATAGGTACGCCTCTAAGGCAGTGAGAACTGCACTGTGGGTGGAGTCAAAGGTATTATTAGAAAAGTTCATAAAAAACAAGTCAATCCCGCCCATAAGAGACAGCTGCACAAGCTGGTAATAGGACGAGACAGTAAATGACCTCCTAAAAACCGCAGCCAACAAATTTGAGATTAAAATTTGAAGACCATCCCTTGGTCGACCTGATAATGATGGAATAGCAGGCATACAGATAGTGGCAAACCCCTCCACAATGGAGGGGACTACATCCCAGGTTTCCTGGAGGCAGATCACAAGAGATGTGGAGGCAATATAGCTCAGTCTGGGGCATCTATCTTGTTTCTGAAGCCCATTATATTCCATGAAATAAATAAACCTACTCCTTTATATACCGCTGAAGATGGTGGAGGGGATACAGCAGTTAAATTGGGACTCTTGGTTCCACTGGCCTGACTAGTGGACGGATATGGTTAGGATCAAGGACGATAAGCCAAACTACCAGCCCATGACTAGGACATAAAGGGTCCTGTTACTGCAGGTGGGGCGAGTCCCCAAGGGTACTATGTCAATCTGTCTTCTATACATCGCTTCAAGCAGTAAACCTGTTGGAAATAGGGATGGGGAATTGACAATCAGCGACTGAGAATTGGATAGAGGAAGGGGCAACTGTCACCCTGCGAGATGGGTGCAAGTGGCAATACAAGTATTCTACGGGAAGAAGTGTGATGTTGCTGGGATTTGTGTTAAACGTTGGAGACCTAGACAAAATCTCTCCTGCTACCCTAGGGTGTTTAACATTTATAATCTCCCTTGATAGTTTTCCTAGGAGATCTAATCAACCCAACCCTTCTTGTCATAATTATTTGGTCAGCTCTTGCAATTAGGACTACAAACCTAGACTGTAACCAATGAGGACCTTGTTCCTCAATTTATTAGATGACTCAACTGTACCTGGGGCAATGGGGAGCCATTAGTCATTATTGCCACATAAGGAGAACAGGCAGGGGGTACATTGATGGTAACATTATTTATTTGCTCCCCCTCCCTCTCGGGGCTGCTAGTATTCCCCAATTGCTGTGGAACACTTCTTGATGGAGTGCCAGGTGGACATATACTGCCAGGTAAAGTGGTCAAGTTGTTAGTCCTATACTGATCTGGCTGGATGAGGGATGGGTCCCTTGTTGTCCCTGGAGTCATAACTCGAGATAGATCCCTCACCTTCCCCATTCCTACACTTATTGTCAGATTGTAACTGATTATTATATGGGAGACTATAGCACTGTGCAGAGTTGTGTGCAGGTATGTTGCAGTTAGTTAGATGGCCATCCTGGCCAAGCAGCGATGACCTTTGTGTCAGGTGAATCATCTGTGCCGAACCACCATCAACCACACTATGCGTTGTCTTAATATGCCCTAAAAGGCTTTCAATGGCCCGCAATCACGCATACATGGGAGAGAGCAAATTTTCCATCATCCCCCTCAAACTGGCCAGCAAATTCTCTTGGGGCAAATCCTCTTCCGCAGGCAGAAGGACAGTGGGGATCTCTATATATGGGGCAGATGCACTGTTTTTGGTGGCATGATAGAACTTTTCGACTACATGTCGTCTTTTACGTTTGGCTGGAGGAGCACAATTGCTTGGCGAGGGCAGAAAGGTGCTACTGTTCCGACCTCGATCCCCAGAGGGAGACAGCCTTACTGATAACATCTCTGGGACTGGTAATGGGCCATGAACCGCCGCTGGGATGGTATCAGTAGCTGGTTGTGCTGATTACTCTAAAATAAATAGTACCTCTGGGGCTGTAGCCATAGTGACTGATAGACAGCGCTCTGCCATTTTTGATCTCTTTATTTAGGGCTCCCACAGCACGGTTAATGTATCCATCCAGATATGCCAATTTGGATGCTTTATATTTTTCATGGTAAACAAAGGCAGGGGCACTCAATATAAGCTCATGTCTCAAACACCTCCACAAAAATTATTATTCTAAAGGCAGTGGTTCAAACGTTAGCCCTACAATGAGCTACCCTTAGCTGTGAGCTAATGCCCTCTGAGAGAGCCAAGATAAAAACATGACAACTCACAGTGTGCCAACGTGTGACACATGATATCAGGTCCCATCACACAGTCTCCTGGTGAGGAGCTGATATTTTCCAGCTCTTTTTCTGACGCTTTGAATCAGGGGTATGAAAATACCCAAGGACATCAGGACCAGCTTCAGCAAGCTTTGTTTTTTTTTTAGGAGGAGGGGACTTGAGGGGCAGGATGGGGTTTAAAAGGGCCTTCTAGGTACTTCTCGGCATGAGGCCCGCCCCCTTCTCACACAGTGAGAGTGTTCTTCAAGTTGGCAGGTGATAGAGCAGTCAATTTGTATCCTACATAGGGTACTTGTTAGGAATGCACTGTAATCGCTTGTACAACCCACTCACATATTATTCAATGTATGAGAGAAATTAGATGCTCGATGAAATGTAAATCAAGTAACATGTTCCTATGAAATTAGTATATTCTAACATAAAGCTTAATAATTAACTTATACAACTTGTGATGGGAAAATGTAAGATCCCAGGATATTTCAGGTGTAGAAGACACTGAGATTGTGATTGTCTGCTAAAGAGTTCAGGAGTTGTGGTGAGACATCGTTGATGGTCCTACCTAAGACAGGGAACTGCGCAAATGGTAAACTGTACTGATTCGGGTGAATACACGCTGGCCGTGGGTTCGCTGTAAGTGTTTAATCTTGTATGAGTGTGTCTTTATTTCTTTTAGCAAGGCAAACAATTACAGATTATAAAATGATTGTGTGAGTGAATGCCTTGTGAGGGAATACACACGGAGAAACTGTGAAGGAGGTGAGCCACTGCAAGGAGTGAGGGTGATGTCAGATTGTGCTGCCCTCAGATAGCTTGGTTGTTGTAACACCGCGCTGGGATTGGTTGTCGATTGTTCATTGCATCTAAGGTGTTGGAGATCGTATCGTAGTACAATCTGATTTAAATTGCATTTGAATTGGTGAGTTCCATAAACAGGAAAAATCATGCCATGTCTTAGGGTTCTGCAAGACTTGTTTCGAGGGGTTGAGGGCATTACCACATGGGTGGGCAAAGAAGCGCCGCCAGAAGACACACCAACTCATTATATGGCAACAATTGTAGGACTCCATACTAAAATATTGGCACAAGATCGCCGAGTAAGAGGATGCATTGGCATTTCCACGCTATGGCACTTTCAAGTTGGAGATACTTAACCAGTTGAGAGGAGTAATGTTTGCAACAAAACCTTTACTTAGGCCTACACAGTTTGAGGCGCTTGATGCATGGATGCATGCAGCTCATGCTAAACAGAGAGATAGCTATCATCGAAATATGAAGAAAACAATGCAAGTATATCAAGAGGCACAGTGAGATGCAAAATTGAAGAGACGGAGGGTAGACGTGATCGGGGGAGAGAGATTATATCCTGCACTGATAAGGGATGAGAATGCAAAAGATAAGGGCGGGAAAAAAAAATGGAAACAATGACAGTGACACTGATACATGATAAAAACACAAATGAAAAACTGCTGGTCTGAAAGAGAAAGGGATTAGGAATAAGTTAAACTACAACAACCAGTCAGACTTATTTCTTTAGGAGAGTATTTCTATGAGGATAGAATCCCATCACCCACTTAAGTGGCAAGCTTCATCATTTGAGATTCCACTGCGTAATAACCCTAGTGTATCTGCGTGCTACAACCTTCTAGATTATCGAAGGGAGCTAACAGATAATACAAGGAATTGTATAAGGTAGTAATAACAATGAACCCTAGATGAGTTGTCTCAAAATGTAGTCATGGGTGAGGGTTGCAGTGCAAAAAAGTGTTGGTGCAAAAAAAGGTGATGTTTAAAATTGACTACCAGGATACTAAGAATTTTTATAAAGTGCTAACCTAGTGTCAAAGTAAAAACAGTGCGTAGACAGTTTTAAACAAATAACTGTACGAAGGCCATATAAAATGACAGGTCTGCATGTTTCAGCTTTAGGGTATTATGTCCCTAGCTTTCGTCAGGACCTCAAAAAGATGGAACGCTACTGCAAAACTGTGCTTATGTGCCAAAGTTAGCAAAAAACAGACAAGAAAACTGGTTGGATAGATACAACCCGTCTTGCTCCTGTACGCATAAATTGGAAAAGCTATCACAGGAGTATAAGCTGCAATCCTGCAAGAAAGACACAAAAACAACAGCAAATAATAAAACCTTCCAAAAAACGTTCTCAGTACTATTGTTGTAAGGAAAACATTTATCCTAATCGTACATATATTGTTTATGTATCTATATCTTTTATCCACTGGTATAAACTATCAAAACAATTTTCTAATGCAAATTACTGCACTTACCCGGCTTTATGCGGGTGTGCTCCTCACCTCACCTGGCATCCGCTCAGAGTAGGAGGCACCGCTCTATAAATAGGGTATAAACATAACAATTGCGTCAAAGTCTGTGATGTTCTCTGAAAATATGGTTATCCCAATAAATTTCAATGTCCGCCCTACAATATGATCACCAAGGCTTATTCACAAAGAGCTCCTAATCATTGTATTAGATACTAGTAATCTCGGTGTAGAACTACAGAATCTCGCAGATAGACTTGTTTAGGTTTTACAAGCCATCAAGTTGCTTGAATACAAATATAAAATTTACTTTGCCTACAGAGCCAACTGTGTGTCAGTTCGTTGTCCTTATACCTTAAATAGAAAATGTTAATGTAGCTCTCACCACAAGTATATCAACAAATATGTTCATACGTGTCAAAGAGCTGACAATAGCTCGTATATACGATGAATGTTTGTGTGAAAAAAATCGCTGCTTTTGTATTTAAGTAGTAGGCTCAACATCTAGTTAAAAGGTAAAGTAACCTAAAAGTTCAGCAGAAAAACATTCTACCCGTGCCTAAAAAGTAACTGGAGGCGAAGTCAAAATTACACAATATCAGCTCCGGACGCGAGTCCGGGTCTTACCTGTCCGTCGGTACCTCTGGCTGGACCTAAGCCGGAAGGGAAGGTAACTGACGGCACAGGAGCCGTGTATTTAAGTACGGGCCAACCATTCACCATCGATAGAGTAATTCCCGTCCAATCCGCACCTACTGACCGCACAAGCGTGTGCTCGTGATGAAAGCAATTTGCGGACCTGCAAGATAAGCGTGCGCGTGCCAGCATCTCTTGGGAATTGTAGTCTTTCATGAATATATCCGCACGAACGTTAACACGTGATGTTCATAGAATTTGAAACTACACGCAGAGCATGTACATACCATGGTCTCAATAAAGTAGTCTTTTTTTGCATGATATATTTACTGAGCAGAAGTTTTATAAAGAAAAGAAAGCAAGGACTAATATGCACGGTCAGAATCTTAAGGATTTTGTTACAAAATGCTGTGGCAATTGCTCAAATGTTATTTATTAGAAAGATAGAAAGCAGGGCACTCCAGGAAACACTAATGGTGCAAGAGTCCATCTTTTGGCACAAGTAAACCTAGGATATTATTAATATAGAAAGTGTATTATGTGAGAGAACTGGTGACTCTCTTCTCAAAGAGAAGAAGTTAACTTAACTTTGTCTTTTCTTCTTTTTGCAATAATAGCATGGTTTGATATATTGATACAGCATTTATAATGTCATTGTAATCTTTCTGATACCAATGATTCATATATAACACCAATCAATAATGAGCTTGCCATCTTAGAGGTGACAACCAGTGTCTGTCATAAAGTCACCCATGGTATTTCGTCGTTCAAACCCTGGCTGTCACTTCTAAGTTTAAAAATCCATTTCTGTTCTCTAATGAATAGGAACCTTGTGATGTCACTTACATGAGATGGTATCAGCGGTTGTTCTAAAACCGTCCATCGTAATTCCAGTCGAGGCAGACCTGTTATGGGAAGTGCCTAGTGGGGGTTATGTGCATGTCCCTTGGCGTCAAGGTGATGTTACTACCTTCTTAAATGAATTTCTGAAGCTGAAGGAAAAGCCTGCTGAGTGGAATAAACAGGTTGATCGGTTTGTGAAGATGTCAAAGGTTTTGTGTACTGACTGGAACCCATTGTTTGAAATTGTGGTCCCTAGTGACTTGTGGCCTGCATGTAAGATAGCCAGAGAGTGGCCTGAAAAGGAACCAGATAGGGACCCAGTGACTCATGGTCCGTCGCCAGTAGTGATGAATAATGGTCAGGTGATCACGTAGTTACAATCTAAAATAACCCCACAAGATATTGATTGAATCAGGATTGATCGAACGACTCAAGAGCCCAAAGAAACTGTTCATGAATACTATGAAAGACTGTTACAGGCTTTCAAACAGTACAGTGGATTAGACACCCTTGACCCCAAGGACATGGGACAATTTGTGTCCAGCTTCGTAACAGGAGACCCGAGATTGACCTCATGATACAACAACACTTGATTGCTGGCGGAATAAGACTGTGGATGGAATTCTGCGCTACGCCAGGTGTTGTAGCGATGAGGTTGACTCCAAGCATGAGAAACTGAAGGAAAAGCTGATGTTAGTAAAGATTTAAAGTCATAGAACTTTTACTTTTTCAAAAGAATTTTAGAATGATTCTTACGGCTGTTTTATAATTCGAACACCGATGTCACTTGTACATATTGCCACTTCAAAAATGGTGGTTTTCGAATTATAAAACAGTTGTATGAATCATTCTAAAATTCTTCTGAAAAAGTTAAAGTTCTATGACTTTGCATATACTTTTGCCTCTTGGTATGTTTCAGCTGTTTTCTTTTTCTTTTTGCAATTTTGTTGTTTAAATTATTCTATGGATTAATTCCATAACATGTAAAGCAATTATCTTTACCTGACAGAACCATTGTAGCTTTTTTGTATACTTACCCAGGTTCTGAGGGACACAGGGTTACCCCATTGTTAATCACGTTAGTAAAGATTCAGAATGCTCAAAAGGGAGGACAGGCCAAGACACCTTCTCAAACGTTCCTCAGGTGCAGGGATCTCATTCTGCGGAAGGTCAGACACAGACAAATGGAGGGTTGTCAGGACAAGGAAAAGGTAGAGGGGGCCCCATAGACCTAAGGATGGGAATAGATGTGGCGACGTTGAAGAAGTCCCCAATGTGTCATTTTTGTAATAAGGTGGGGCATTGGAAGTGTGAATGTCACCTCAACCCTGCAAACCAAGACCAGGGACAGAATGATGTGACACAAATACAGACTGTGACCAGGCCTAGATCTGAGAACATGGGGGGCTCTCAGAGTCATGTAATGTCAGTACCTTAACCCTCAATGATATCACAGGGGAATCGAACGTACCATCAGAAGCCTCTAATGGAATCCTTTGATGAATTTGGTTTGGACACATCCATATGACGGTGCCTGAGAGTAGAGGAAGATTGCACACTTGGCACAGTCTTGGAGGTAGACCAGAGAGAACCATACATTAATGCTGATCTCGATGGGCATCCAATATCATTCCTAATCGATACTGGTGATACCCGCTCCACGGTAAGAACAGCAGAGGCCCCAAACCTACCCCTCTTGAGAAAAACAATCCAAGTTGTAGGCATTGTGAATAAGAGGATGTAAAATCCTCTAACTGAGGAGATACCTGTGGAGATTGTTTTTTTTCCGAAGACTGACACCAGTTTGTGGTATGTGACTTGAGTCCTGTATGTCTATTGGGTCCTGACTTGCCGTGTAAATTGAATTGTACCATATACTGCAGCCCGAAGGGAAGAGAATTGCAAACAAATGATGAGGATATTGCTTTCAAGTTGGCAAATCAGATTTTGAATGTCACCATGTTCCCTTTCCTAACGGTGGAGGATATGCCTATAGATCTTAGCGACACTGTCTCAACGGTGGTGTGGGATTTCACAGGTGAAGCGACAGGACTCATCAAAAGTGTTGAACCAGTTTACATACAGGTTAAGCCATATGCTGAATTTCTGAGAATCCCACAGTATAATTTGACCCCTGAAACTTTGGCGGGTATCACACCTGTGATCAACTCCATGATTGAACAGGGCATTATGAAGGAGATCCTGGGAAGTCCATGTAATTCCCCTATTATGAGTTTACAGAAACCTAGCGGCAAGTACTGCATTGTCCCTTGTTGTCCTGTGGTACTGAATCCATCAGTGATACTGTTTCAAATCCCATGTGAAGCTGAGTGGTTCACGATTATCAATCCCTGCTAAGCTTTCTTCTCGATCCCACTACATGAGGAGAGCCAATTTTTTATCGCTTTCCGGCTAGGAAACCGTGTCTTAACATGGTATTGTATCCCACAAGCATATACTGAAAGCCCATATATCTTTAACTAGATTTTGAAAAAGAATTTCTAGTCCCTAGCCTTACCTTGTAACTCGGTTCTGGTCCAATACAGCGATGATCTTTGGATTGCATTTAACACACAAGAGGCTTTAGAGATGTTACCATTGCTTTGTTGAACCACCTGGCTGACAATGGACATAAAGTGTTTCCAGACAAACTTCAATATTGTCTGCATGAAGTACAGTTCTTGGGACATTGAATTGATAAAGGCAAGAGGAAGGTGTCAGCAGAAGAGGTAAAGGGAATCATGCACATAAGCCCACCGCATACTCAGAAGGAGGTCAGGATGTTTCTGGGAATGGTGGGCTACTGTCGACAGTGTATCCCAAATTTTTCTCTGATGGCCAAGCCCTTGCATATGATGACACAGAAGGACATGTCAGATCCAGTGCCATGGGATAACAATTGCTTGCTTGCTTTCCTGGACCTGAGAGCGAGCCTGTGTAGTGCTTCAGCCTTAGGAATGCCTGATTACAACAAAGCATTTTTGCTATTCTGCCATGAACAGGAGTGATGTGCACTCTCTCTCCTCACTCAGTTGCATGGAAGTTCCCATAGTCCAGTGGCCTATTTCTTTGCTACATTAGATCATGTAGCGTCAGCTTTACCCGGATGTCCCAAATCCTTTTCTGCAACCGGTGTCAGTATTGAACGGTTCGAGAGCATCATGACGGGTCGACCATTAATTGCATATGTTCCCCACTCAGTGGAAATTCTGTTAACCAGAACAAAGATGCAGCATTTGACAAACAATCAGTTGACCAAATATGAGGAGGTGATTCTGGGGGCCGACAATGTTACTCTACAACGCTGTTCTGTGTTAAACCATGCTACCTTGTTACCTGTTTCAAATACAGAGGGGGAGGAAAGTGTAGACCATTACTGTCTCGATGTCACTGAACAGTGTACCAAACCATGTCCTGACATTGTTGATGAGCCACTGCCTAATTCTGATTATTTTCTGTTTGTCGAGGGCTTATGTTTAAGGGAAAATGAAGGTAATCTGAGAGAAGCTTTTGCTGTTTATACTGATTCTGAAGTGGTGGAAGCCCCTTGATTACAAGGAGTATACTCGGCTGACCTTGTTGCCTTGACCCGTGCATGTTGTGTTTCCGAGAACCTCAGAGTGACGATCTACACTGACAGCCAGTATGGGTTAGGAGTGGTATGATGACTTCGGACAGGTATGATCTCCAAGGCATTTCATGACTTCATCAGGGTCTCCAATTAGAGACTGAGAAATTGTGAGACAATTGTTGGAAGCATTACAGTTTGTATTTTTGTATTTGTATTTATTAAGGGCAGTTGCCAAGGAAACTTTCAGTTGTGAAGTGCTTTGCGCACTGTAAGGGAACAGACTATGTTACTGCAGAAAACAGATACACAGACAAAATTGCACATTACTGTGCTAGGAATGATTGTACTTTCAATGGAGAATACAGAAAGGAAGAAACAGAGGTGACCGATTTCAGTGTGAAGTTGGCTGTTGGTGATACTTGGGATGAGATGAAGCGTCTACAGGAGTAAGTTTCTGAAGAAGAACAGTCAGGCTGGGTCAGAGTAGGTTGTGTGAAGAGAGAGGAAGATATCTGGGTGTCGACTGATGAGAGAGCAGTTTTGCCCGACTGTTTACTGTACCCGATGGCAAGGCAGATTTATGGTGCAGCAACACCTAGGAGGAAACACAATGGTGAGAGTGTTTAGGCAGACATGGTTCAACCCAAGGTTTCTAGTGGTTGCAGAAGCATTGTGTCATCGATGTGTAATGTGTCAGCAGATGAATGTAGGGAAAGGACTGTTGTTACACTGAGCCACATAGGGAGGACAGGAGGACCTTTCAATAGGATGCTGGTGGGTTTCATTGAGATGCCCATGTGCAATGGATTGAGGTACATTCTGGTCATGTTTTATGTAAACTCCTGTTTCGTCGAAGCCTATCCAACTAGGAGGTGTGACAGTCTCACAGTAGCCTAGCTGTTGTTGAGGTAACTCATTCTGAGGTTTGGATTTCCAACGATATTGGAGTCAGACTGAGGGACTCATTTTAATAATGAGGTCCTGAAATTGGTGTGTGCAGATTTGCCGGTGGAACAGAAAAAACGTTGCAGTTACTGGCCCAAAGCCTCAAGAATTATTGAGCAGGTCAAGGTTACTCTGAAAAAAAGACTGGCAAAGGTGTGTGATTTAACTTCTCTGAAATGCATTGCCTCTTGTGCTGATGAGCCTGCTCATTCCTGATAGAAGAACTGGCTGGGTCCCTCAAGAGGTTCTTATGGGGAGAGCAATGAGACTGCCTGCCGTGCATGCCAACGTGCTTGTGAATATATCGGATGATTTGGTTCCTGACTACTGTAAGGGGTTGGCTAATGTGGTTCATTCTGTGTCTCATCAGGTTGAAGTAGCGACTGCACCAATGACATGAGATCTCTGTCACGACCTGATTCCCGGTGACTGGGTGCTCATAAAAAGGCACGTGAGGAAAAATTGCCTTGAGCCCAGCTGGCGTTGACCTATCAAGTGATACTGATAACTGCAACTGCTGTGAAGTGTGGCAGGGGCGAATTGGATTCATGCCTCCCACACACCAAGAGTTCTGAACCCCACTGAAAGAAACAGCTCCTCTGTCAGAAGAATTTGCGGAAGTGGCCAGAGGGTCACCACAGAGGGTAAGCCACGCTGTAGAGGGATCGGCAAAGATTGAACAAGACTGGGAGTAATTTGAGGGGGGTCCAGTTGAACAAGACACTGACCGCTTCTGAAAAAGAAAGAACAGTGGTGGCTGAGCGAGAGTCTGACCCAAACAAAGGAATTAGCAAAGAGGGGAGGCAAGTGCAGTCGAAATCGAGGACAGACCAGAATGAGACTCGGCCTGAAGAGGAACAGATATGGAATTTGAGACTCACTTCTGAAAGAGAGCTTACAAAAATCACTGAAATGTCAGAATCTGAGCAAAGTGATGCTGAGAGTGACAGACTGAGTTCGAGGAGGTCCAAGTGGGTAAGGATACCTTGGCAGAGGTACATATCTCCTCAGGGGACTTATCTGGCTGCCAATGATGATGAGGACGAGCTCTGGGACATCAGTGCTGATAATCAAAGTTCTATTGAAGATTCTGGGGACTGATCTGCATGCTCTACTTTCCTTGGCCGTTCCCTATCCACCAAGGTTGAGTGGCCTACGATCTCTGATTCTGAATGATGTTGTTTTAGCTCCTTTGGGCATAAAACCGGCGTCAGCAGAAGAAGCAGAGTTGAAAGCTGACCTATTGCAATTGATTGAAGAACAACTAGGTTAAGAACTTATTAGGGATGTTGAATGAACTTTTATAAACTTTGCTGAAAAATGTTTGAGAAGAAAATTACCTAGCCCTGAGTGGACAAAGAATAAATTTACTGGCACATGCATCAAGAAAAGCTTTTGTGAGTCCTTAATTGCGAATATTAAGGACTCGCAATTAAGGACTCGCAAAAGCCTATGCATGTAGGAATCGCTATTAAAATAGCGATTCCTTAACATTCATTAATTGCGACTCACAAATTGCGAGTCGCAATTAATGAATGGCTTCCCATTCATTCCTATGGGCCTCCTGGCCCATAGGAATGCATTGGAGATTGCGGGAGCAATTTGCGAGTACCAGTAGGTACTCGCAAATTGCTCCCACAATTTCTAGGGTGCAAGGGTGTCAAAATGACACCCTATTGCACCCATGTATTTGAACTCTGCACACATGTTGCATACACACATGCTCTAAGGGCATGTGTGTGCGCAACGTGAAACTTAGAAAAATGCAAATAAGTGCATTTTTCTAAGTTTTAGCAAATTACCATGAAGTCCAGCTTCATGGTAATTTGCTCCCGCTAGTAGCGAAATCGCTATTTTTTAAACTTTCATGCATTGCATTTAAGGAATCTCAATTAGGGATTCCTTAAATGCAATCGCTATTTAAGGAATCGCTATTTAGAGATTCCTTAAATTGTGATTTTTGCATTTGGGATGATGCATCCCAAATGCAAAAATACCGGTCGCAAAGGGGCAGATTCTGCTAATCTGCCCGTTTGCGACCAGTTTTCTCGTTGATGCATGTGGCCCTTAGTGGTTACACCTAGAAGAAGACAGAGTAGGGTTAAGGAAGCCTTATAAACTTGTGTACGTAAAAATATATAACAATTAAAAGAGAAAGACAAGAGAGAAAATTGTTAGAGACCCACTTAAGAGACTTTTGCATTTCCTGCTTTGTTTGAGTGGAACCTAGCGGAGAAAAGAGACTCTGTGGCTGCTGTTGCTGACTCGAATTTGGGTCTGAATCTGCTTTAGAATTGAGTCTGGAAATCCAAACCATAGGCGCAAATGTATCAGAAACACTTATAACCATTGTAGTGGCAGTGATAGTGGTACTAATAGTAGAGTCAGTTTCTAGATTTCCGGAGGAGAGACATAGGGTTAGTGTCCGTGAGGTGGTTACACTTACACCAGGGGTTTCAAAAAAGGTACTCTAAGATCAGACACAGATTTAGCTGCTCAAGAAGAACAACACGTCCATGTAGATTTGTTTAAGGGCTATTACACCCTCAACGCTATGCTAGGCTTTTATATGAGTATGTAGACACTATGGAAGCTAGAGATTGTTATATTTGTGTGCAGTTACCCGCATCAGTAGAAGAAGTCATTACATATCACCACTTACCTGTGACTTATGGCAATAACCTCTTCCATGCTCATGACGTCTCCCGGCCGTCATGAGTCACGATGGGCGTGTGCGGACGACGGCCAGGGGACGTCATGACCACGCCCAGGAATGGAATGTCAGCACTGCGGCAGCGCTGCGGCGGAATTTGCGCCGCAGCGAAGAGGATAATTGTGGTTTGCTCTTTAGCATGTTTTATAAGAAGGGCCCATAAGAATATTATTTTTCCAACTATAATGTAGTACATTCTGCAGTACCAGTCTACAAACACTTAAATAATTGTGATACAAAGAAGACAATTGAAATGATAGGGAATTACATTGTGCCCACTGCTAAGTTAGACACTGAATATGCTCATAGACACAATTTAACTTGTATATTAACTGATGTGAAGAATAAGTTCATGGATCAAGTAGAATTTATTGAAAAACAAAAGAGAGGGGTCCCACTACACCAAGGGGAACAGGACACCAAATAAAGACACTATGTCAAATAAAGAGGACCCCCTTGGGTATCTTAGATAGCATACATCCATTCATACACATTCATTCACAAGAGTCAGGTATTAGCACCAATAGGAGTCAAAAATGGGTAGTGTATCTAGAATAATCAGTATATTTATTTGTTATCATAAAAAATCGTTAAAAAACATTAAAAGTACTTTATCACAAAAGTCAATAAGGGAGACAAAAATACTGAAAGGGAAGTACACAAGCAACCAAGTCTTGTAATTTGAACCTAAAAGGCACTCAGGGATACAACAATCAAAAGCAGACAAGTTCATAGATACATATTTCATCAAAGTGTCACGTTTTTCTTGTATGATTATATCCCAAGATATTATTCTTTGTGCCTTAGTGGACCTAGTTCTTTATCGGTGTCCAGAAGCGTTGTGTGAGTCCTTCCCATACAGTCTGTACAACAAAGCGACGCGTTTCGGTGGTATCTAGTGATTCCCCACCTTCTTCAGGCTAGCACAAATGCTTGTAACACAACTCCCTCAACAGATAAATTCTGGAAAGTTAAAAAGATATATATAAAAAAACATGTACTTTATATCTATATATACATACACATTTCTCAAGTAGATTGTTTTACATGGTAATGACATATCTTAATTGGATTTACATGTTTATATGTTGGGGCAACATACACCCAAACTCTAATGTAAAGGCATTGTCATTAAAACCAGTGATTCTAAATACCCAACTCTCGTCCTCCATAATGATGTCATACCTAGCACTCTCAAACATTCATACGATTCCAAAGTTCCACTGAGTTCGTTCATACAAATAACATACATCCAAAGTTTTAGAGAGACTTACCCACCTAATCAGGGGTGTGCTCGTGAATTAAGATAGTCACTGCTTCATTAGTGACATCTATCAACAGCCGAATCTATTATGGAATTCAGCTTACAATAAAATGGGGGTAATCTCCTCCCTAGAGAAATATATAACAAATGTGCATTAGTGTTGTTTTAGTCATATGAAGTTATCTGTCGGGACCCATCTTATCCTCTTTTAATTCAATACCTTATACGTTCTTACGAAGTGGCACCTGTCTTGTGCTCAGGATAAAATGGTAAAAGCGTGCCTTCCGCCGTGAATTTTCTGGCAGATCAAAAAAAGCGAAGAACCCTAATTAATTGTTTGAATAGTTTACGCTAAGATAAACAGGAAATTGAACCACCCCTTTAATGGAGATGAGGGAAATACCTTGTAGTTAGATTCCAGGTTGTATGGCCCACAGAGGCTATGGGACTCCTTGATCGCCCAGCTATCGTCTGGAGGAACACCGCATCTAATTATTTTTCTTCTAGCAGTGCTGGTTATCTACAGGGAGACGGGGCGTGTCCAATAGGTTATCATAGAGATAGAGCTAGGTTTATGATTCAAAAAACGCTATACGTATCTTTATAATGCAGTGCCCAATCCTGTAGTAAACACGTTCCCCTACGTCCCCTTTTAGATTTTAAACACAAACTTGAGTTTGTATTCAGTCGCGCTATCGCGTTCAATGGTAATTTAATACATCAGAAGGTGCGTGGTTCAGCCAGAGCTGACCGAGCCTACCCCTGCTGGCTAACTATACATAAAACGCTGCAAAGTCATTGAGTACTCTAACATCATTAAACAATTAGTAAAGCCCAATACTTTCAAGCCAAGGTCTATTTGCAAAGGACACTAATGCAAAACCCTACGAGAGGTATGGTCGAAATGAAACTGACCAAGCAATCCGCCCGGCTCGAGAACATCCGTGTTGTTGGTGCCCTGCGCCTGCATAGTTTAGCGAGCCGAGTAGCGAAGCAAACTTACCGGGACTGAAAAGTCTCCCGACTTGCCTCTGTTCTCCGTTCGATTGTACCGTGGTGCCAGACTCACTACGGAGCCGGTTTTTAAAGCCGTAATTGGTTCCAATTAAGATTTGTATAATGGCAACAAACATAGGACTGTTCATAAAAGGATAGAGTTCATCCCTTGACACCTGGCCGCCATCTTGGAATGGGTCCGGGTTTAAATATATGTAACAGTGCCACAAATCACCCCGTGCTGGCGAATGGCGACGCCATCGAAAAGTGATCAGCACTAACTGGCGAACCTCATGCTGCACATAGATAAGTGGAACATCCACTGATTGGTACATGCTAATAAGTAGAATTATGTCTATACTTCAACTGAAGATTATATTCTGGTAGTTTGTATTAACATTAGAGTGCCGCATTTATCCAGGCCACATCTCTTTGATCACTTATTCTCTTAAATTATCTTACAAGGATGAAGCTTGTCCAACGCTAAAAAAAATTTTTTAGGATTCAAACGGGCTCATGTATGAGTGTACTGCCTGACGACTCGTGCCAAATGGGTAGCATGAAGAACAAACAAGATAATGAAATCAAATGTCCTAGTATTTAGTTATTGTAACCTGATACTGTCATAAGCGAGCCTAAACCACGCCTAATGTGGGCAACAGAGTTAAGAGCTCTTGTGAAGTATATCGATACACCCTACCAATCTATGCTTTTATTATATAAGAGCCCGTAATGTCCTGCATGCAAACATAATTGCTAGCAGGACAAAATTGCAATATCACAACATAGTCATAGGATAGCTAGTCCATCGAGCTGAACCTAGCGAGAGATACATGAATTGGATGGGCCCTATTTTGTTTATAGAGCATCTTTATCTTAGAAGTTTTTCCCATTCCTCACGTGAGTTAAGGCCCTGTCTCATCGTGTTGAATATACAGATGTACCACTGTTCTCTGGCCTTCCTTTTCTCATCCATATTGCCTCCTCTTTTGTTCAGTGTGATTTTTTCTAAGATGAACCAGGACAGGTCATTTTCGCGATGTCCCATTTCTAGAAAATGTGTGACCAGAGGGGCATTCATTTTCTTAGTCCTAATAGCTGATCTATGCTCTAGGAGGCGAACACGTAATTCTCGGCTTGTTTCACCGATGTATGCGTGTCCACACGGGCATTTGAGGAAATAGATGATATTTTTGCTCCGGCAATTGTTGAGAGTGTGTGTCACAATCGTCCTGCCATTGTGCTTAATCTCTTTGGCCACGATGCATTCTGCACACACTGAGCAATTCCCACATCTTGCATTGCCTGTTGGTTTAGAGTTGTCAATCGTTCTCTGTTTTTGGTTATTAACCTCTCTATACGTGTGGACCAGTTGATTGCGTAAGTTAGTGTTACGTTTATAAGCAAATTTTTGTCTCCCTTATTGACTTTTGTGATAAAGTGCTTTTAATGTTTTTTAACGATTTTTTATGATAACAAATAAATATACTGATTATTCTAGATACACTACCCATTTTTGACTCCTATTGGTGCTAATACCTGACTCTTGTGAATGAATGTGTATGAATGGATGTATGCTATCTAAGATACCCAAGGGGGTCCTCTTTATTTGACATAGTGTCAAGTAGAATTTAGACATAGAGATGTAGTGAGTTGAGGAAATAAACCTTACAAATCTCCTCACTGGATGCAAGAAGAATTTGGCAATCGTGCCGCAGGGAGTTCAGGGCCACTAGCTTTGGAGTGGCAACGCAGGGGGACCCTGTGCATCCACCACGCTGAGAATGGATATAGTTCTATCTTTGTGTGAAAGAGCCAGTGTGATCATACATTTCTGGTTCATGGCCTATGGAAAATGTTTTTGGATTACACTGCCATGTTAAACCGGGAGTATATTTTGTGTGTGGAAAGAAAGTGTATCAGAGGCTGCCTAGCAAATGGTATTGTACATGTTATCTAGCTGAGGTGTTTCCCAAGATATACCATGTGGAAGATTTTGAGGACTTAAGTGGGGAAGTGAACACTAGACAGAAACGTGGATTGAGCACTGGAGAAGTCGTGGTAGACATCTTTGGAACCATGATTCCCAGTTTAGAGGTAGTACTATATGATCGCGAAATCAGAAAATTGTCTACCATAGTTGATAATCTATCTACTAATACTGCTAGATCTCTGTTGCTTATAGATGGTGAGATGGTTTCAATCAGGGCTATAGTGATGCAAAAGAAGGCGGAGTCGCTTGAATGCTGAAAGTCCAACAGTGTTGTATTTACATCCATGACAGGAGTAAAGATTTGCAGAGGTACATTAGTAAAATAACAGATTTACATCACAGATTGAGGGACTTAGCTACAGAAGGTGTTTGGGATAAGATTGGGCAAGGGTTTGGTGCAGTTGGAAGGTGGTTTGCAAGTCTAGGAAGTGGGTTGTTTGGTTATATTGTGTGGCCTATATTGATTATCACCATCTGTGTCATTGTCTCGGTCGACTGGTGGGAGGAAATAAGTGGTATACAGTGAGAAAAAAGGAAAGAGCTCAGAGGGAAAAAAAACAGAAGGATATAGAGGCTTAAAGACAACAATTACAATAATCTGAAACACTAAGGAGAAGTTTAGACAAGGGAGGATGGCAACCATATCTGTTTAGATCGACCCTTCTGATTAATCACTTTGCTAAATTATCGTTGATGGGCTTATCTAATGAGATTGGATGATTTGTGAAGACTTAACGTCATCAGAGAGGGGATTGATAGAGTGGAAAATTCATAAACTACATGGGGTACTTGTTAGGAGTGCAATGCAATCGCTTGTATAGCCCGCTCACATATTATTCAATGTATGAGAGGACTTAGATGGTAGCAGAAATGTGAATTAGGTAACATTTTTCTACAAAATCAGTGCATTCCTAAAGTAAAGCTTAATAATTAACTCATACAGCTTGTGATGGAAAATGTAACCAATGTAATTCGTAGTATAGGCCCCAGCATTGAATGTGATTCAGCGATTTATTAATTGTGTTAGATGCTTTTCTAGGCTATGATATAGATGCAAGACACATATTAGAGTAGGTAAGAGAAATATTTCTACTGAACACTAATGGTTTATGTAATTTCTAACATACACAGCATGGTGAATTCATTATTTTAGATTAAGTCGTAGGCCTGAATTTTCAGCACATTTTGAAATGTCCTTGTTTCTGAAATTAATGTTTAAATTCTCATGTGAGTTTCGTAGAATGCTTTCTGTCTCATGTTTGCATTTCAGGTGGACAACATTTGATGATGAAGAGTAGGGGTATTGTTCTATTAGATGAAGTTGCAGAATGAAGGAGTTACAGTAGCCTGGCCTGGGAAAGATAAGGTGAAGGTAGGTGTTTTCACATGGGAGAAAGAGAGCCAACCAAGGAGGAACTGCTACAGAGGGGCGTACATGGAGAAGGCTGTGAAGAGAGTCGACGTCATGGGAAGGTTTGTGGCTGAGCCATTGTAGAGTATGTGTGAGGAAAGCATCATGGGATATTTGCAGACAATGATTTTGAGCTTTTGATGCATTGTAGAGAGGGATAAACACCCCATTCCCCTTGCCATCTTGACAGAGAGCACCTGAGTGCTCACTTGCTTCCCTTCCTTTGTTTGTGGCTTCATGCCTCAGACCCATCTTATGGTGGAGTGACTTCTAGGGAAGGCTCAACCCACTGTCACCTTTTTTTCTTGAGAAATCTTTATTGTATGCTAACTTAGGGATGCCACTTTTAGAGTTAGAGTAGGGATAGTTTGAAGCAAATTGATGTATACTGAAGAAGTGCCGAGCTGGGGGACTTTCACTTTCTCATTTCAAGCATATTCGTCATAGAGCAGGGGTCTCCAACCTTTTCTGTAGTGAGAGCTACTTCAGCTCAAGGAAAGTCTTCCCGAGCTACTAGCAAATTTTATACCTGTAAAATAGTGACTACACTATGACCACCCAAAGCAAGATTTTCAGTAGTTTCCACCCAAGTATACAAAGTGCGGTTATCAGCAGAAATGCTGGGAAAAAGTTCTTCAATATTAAATGCCTCCCCTTGACTTATGAAGTAACATTCAAGTCTTGACATGCCCAGTGGCACAAAGGACACAGCAGTACGTCTCCCCAGCTTAGCTCGAATTATCATTCACCAGTTTCTGAAAATGCACATTTTTCTATCTAATACTACTTTCCACTGTGGACAAACAAA
Organism: Triturus cristatus; assembly: GCF_964204655.1. Classification (NCBI taxonomy): domain Eukaryota; kingdom Metazoa; phylum Chordata; class Amphibia; order Caudata; family Salamandridae; genus Triturus; species Triturus cristatus. The sequence continues at coordinate 630,515,849 of NC_140582.1, forward strand.
CTCAGTTTTCCAGATGAAACCCCATTTTTGAAAACTAAAACTGCCTTTAAATTATCAGTTTTCAGTTTTTGAGAAATGCACAGTCTCAAAACATCAGCTTGTCATTATCATCATGTACTCCCATGTACAAATGCCTCATATGGATAGACTACTTTGAATTCCCAGGTATTACAGTCATATGCCGTGAATGCTCACCATTGGTATAGGAAACAATGGTCCTAGACTTGTTTAAAGCTACTGTTCAGTTATGAAAAACACTCATTAGTCAAAGGGCATCCGGTACATATAGAACTATCATTGTATCATTAATGTACCACCATTTTCTTAACAATGCAAACAAGTATATTCTCAAAAGACACAAAGGCACAAAATATCGCTCCAATAGTGGCTGTTTATTATTTAGTTACTTTTATAGCACATCACCATATTCAATGCTCCAAATAGAGAAAGAGGAGTGTGATAAAGGAAAGTGCTCGTGAGGTAGGACAGATATAAAGGAGGGGAATCCAAAAGGCAAATTCAATAACCAATCAACTACACATTCTGGTATCCTTAGTAAAACTGTGGTTCATAGTGGCACCAGTTTTACAGATAGGTCTGTCCCTTATGGATTTGCAAATGTTAATTTCATGATTTTCTGATGACGCAAAGAGAACATTCATCTGTGAAAAGGCAGGGCTGGGATGATATCAGGTAAAGGCCCACTATGGGAGAGTGTCGACGTTTCGACCCTGGTGCAATGAGAGTAATTTATATCCTTTGCAGGCGGGTCCACGACCAGTTTTACGAAGGATACCAGAATGTGTAATTGATTGGTTATTGAATTTGCCTTTTGGATTCCCCTCCTGTCCTACTTCACGAGCACTTTCCTTTTTTACATTCCCCTTGGAGCAACCTCTTTCTCTATTTGGAGCATCGAATATGGTGATTTGTTATAAAAGTAACTAAATAATAAACAGTCAGTATTGGAGCAATATTTTGTGCCTTTGTGTCTTTTGAGGATATACTTGTTTGCATTGTAAAGAAAATGGTGGTACATTAATGATACAGAGCTAATTCTATATGTACAGGATGCCCTTTGACTAATGATTGTTTTTCATAACCGAATTGTAGCTTTAAAGGAGTCTGGGACCGTTGTTTCCTATACCAATCGTTACCCAGGTCTGTGGACATATGTGAGTTACCCCATTATAACATAATGGATGCTCAGCATAGCACCACAGATGCCTGGATTATGCCATTAATGCCCACCATTATACTAGGGCCACAGTTGTGCCAAGGCTGGAAACCAGAAGGATCAGGGATAAGACCACATATCAGTCATGACCATTAATATGCCAGGAATAGGTACATATAGGCCAGTCATGCTCAGAGTAGGTCTATGATGGCTGCCAGCATACCACAACTAGACCAAAAATACTAAAATAGTCAAGGATGACCATAATTATGCCATTGGGACTAATATGTCAGGAATGGACACAATTATGCCACATATAACACTCTTAAGATGGGGCTAGCATATATATTTGGTGCCAGGCAAAGTTTCAGGAAGCAATAGTTTTTATTATGGGCACACACCTAAATGTTGATGAATCTCTTAATTTTCTCTGGTCTGGATCATACCTTGTTCTCCTCAGGTCTTGAGCTGATCATGCATCTAACTGACACATTTTCACTCTGACTCCTGCAGTCCCGCACTTTGGTGGGTCAGCACTGATTACAGCTCAGGCTACTGCTGCCATACTTTATTGATGGTGCACTGTTCACACACATGTTGTGACTGATAAAGGAGAGACTGTAACATGGTCAATCTCCTTGTGGCTTAATTATATTGAGATTGGATACAGATTGTCATGTAGCAAGTCCTATAAGCTTGCACAGTGTGTGTTTGAGTGTTAGTGTGAGTTACTGTGATAAGTCTGGCTGGCTGTCACTCTTAGGGTCTTGAGATGATCAGTGCTGCCTTCTGTAATAGGCACCTACTCTGAAATTGATACTGGGCTTGACTTCACCTCAGAGAGCTACTTTGAAGGTACTGGCGAGCTACCAGTAGCTCCCGAGCTACTCGTTGGAGACCTCTGTCATAGAGCATATTGTTCTTTTCATGCTTCACCGAGTGAACCTCTTCAGAAGATTTGGATTTCATCTGTTTCCCCTGTACTTTTATACTCTCATGGTAAGATTTGTGTATGTCCAACTATTTTCGAATTTGTAATAAATATGACTAACCTTCAATTGGTTGTCGACTTGGGTTCTTGTGTAGCCTTTTTGTGTTACACTGTATTTCAAGTGATTCACAACACTTTACTCCCCTCCATGCTTTAATGCTGCCAAAAAGAACCATCGGAAGACCGACAGCGGATTGGAACTGACAAATGGGCCCAAGCCCTTTCACAGGCATGTTCTGTGGAAATCTGCCACCAAAAATGTAATTATCAGAGTCCAGCACTAAGAGGGGGGCCCAGCCCTGCCTCTTCCGGGCGATGATGGGCACAGACGGGCCCACTCTTGGCCTGGTCTTCGCCCTGGCGCACGCCAATATCCCGTTGGCCACGCGCATCCCAAGCTGTGGGTGTGATCAACGCTTAAGAGCGTGTCAGCTGTTGGCAGGCCCCGCCTTTTGCAGCGGTAGGCTGGGGGACATAGTCCTATCCCAGCCAGGGCCACCGTTACCACTTGTGGCAAATGCGAACAGGAAAACCGCTTCAAGGAAGAAACCTGTGCTGCAGGTGTGATCCAACGCTTAATAGCGCATCACCTGCTGCCAGGCCCCTCCTTGTGCAGGGGAAGGCTAGGGGATGTCGTCCCTCTCCCAGCCCATTCAGGGACTCCATTAACATGTGTGATAGATGTGGGCAGGGAAACCGCTTCAATGAAGAAACAAGTTACTTGCACGCCATGGGAGGTGACTTGTTGTAAAATGTTGAGAAACTCAATGAGGTAATGGTGCTCTTGATGCCTGATTAAATGAATAAAAATACTGCACACAAAATAATGAAATAGTGAAACCTGAGCCTGGGGCGCCTTAATATGCTACAGAAAATGCCATTGTGAAATTCAGTTTTTAAATAGAAATGGAATATTGCTTTGTGTCCTACGTTTGTAGACCGCAATGCCGAAAGCCACTCAACAATAACCCACGTATGCACTTACGTAATCACCATTATGAAAAACACACGAATGCAAAAGCAGACCCGCTGCTATTGCCCAACTCCAGCTGGCTGGCATTAAAAGAACCCCTGGAGCTGATATTTTACAATTGTGCCTCAGCAGAAGCATGCCATTATCTTAAAAATACGAAAAGATTGCATTCTGTGTTTTGGCTGCTCATTAATTCCATTTGTGCGGTCCACTTACTGGACTGGCAGGCTTCCAAAGTGACTTTATGTTATCTGTAGTTATTCCATCAAGCCTGGGTTGCGGCGGCTGCCCTTGCATCCAACGATGGACCTCCACAGCACACCACCCTTAGGTAGCCGGAGAGGCTGGAGTTGTTATTCAGCGAACGTGGAACATGTTATCAGTCATTATTGAGGGCAACACAGGGCTGACAAAAGAAAATATAAATAGACATACGAGGCTTCGTTGTCAACAGAATAACGAAATGAGCGGCAGCTAGAAAGTGTCAGGCGTTCCATGGTGGTAGTAACATTTGCATACAGACGAAATGGTAAAGCGTTTCTACACAGGCTAACTGAACAGCTGACTGCACCCCATGTGCACAGCCTATGGGGCCCACAATGACGTCAGTCTTCTACAGCAGGTCCCATTATTTCGTTAATGACCGGAAGCTGCTGCTTCCCAGTAACACGCATTAATAATTAAGGTTCAGATGGGACTCCGTGGCCTTCAGCAAGGCTCTGTTTGTGGCTCCCGAGGGCGGGAACGGGCCACTTGAACAGCAGCAGCGCAGAGGGGCTGTGATGTGTAAAGTCAGCTCTCGACTTTGAATAGCCACACAGAAGTCCGCTCAGCAGGTCGTGCATTATATATTGTGTCGCCAGAAAGCGTCTCAATTTCTTTGTACACGTGGTGTTAGAACGACAAAATATCTCGTCTAGAATATGCTCTTCCTCCTATCCTTTATTAAGACTTGGCTAAACCACTCCATGACTACAACTAGGCTAAGGTTAGGGCCGGTCTTATATCAAATTGACCGGGGCAGCGCCCTGAGCTAAAGAACATTTGTGGGCAGATTTACAAGAAAGTGACGCATCTGTGAAGATGCGTCACTTTCTCTGCGCCACTTTGAGAAACCCTTGCGCCACTATGGATGGGCCGTATTTACAATACGGCGCACCATGGCGCAAGGATTGACAGATGCGTCAGAAATTCTGACGCATCTGTTGACGCAAAAGTCACGCATTGCTTGAGTCGTGTCGCAAGCACGACGCAACTCCAGCAATGCAGGGAGATGCCTATCCTCATTGTGCTGCCTCACTCCTTACGCCAGCTTCAAGCAGGCGTAAGAATTTGACGCAGTGGCGTCCTAGAAGTGGCGCAGTGAAATCTTGTAGATTTCACTGCGTCACTTCTACTAGGCTTTTTTGCATTGGAACGCCCATCCTGCATACATTGGGGCAGATTTACAAGCCCTTTGCGCTTCATTTACGCCGCTGTTGCGTCACTTTTGTGACGCAGCGGCGGCGCAAATCCTGCGCCATGGTGCGGGGTATTTACAACGTGACGCATCTGGGAGATGTGTCACGTTGTAAAACCCTGCACCAGAAGTAGGCGTTCCTGCGCAGGGGGGGGGCGCTCCCAAAAGTGGCTGAGTGAAATCTACAAGATTTCACTCAGTCACTTTTAGGCCCATGCTGCGTCAAACCCCTGCGCCTGCCTGAAGCGACGCAACTCCAGCAATGCGCCACTTTTACGGCACAGATGCGTTTTTGCCCCATGGTGCGCCGCATTGTAAATGCGGCGCATCCACGGTGGCGGAGCTGTGGCGCACAATAACTGGCGCATCACTGCTGATATGCAGGGATGCACCAGTTATTGTAAATATGCCCCATTATACCTGACGCAGGTATAATGTGACGCAGGGCTTTACAACGTGACGCATCTCCCTAGATGCGTCACATTGTAAATGGGCCGCATTTTTACGCTGCTGCTGCGTTACAAAAAGTGACGCAACTGGGGTGCAAAAATGACGCAAGGGGCTTGTAAATCTACCCCTCTGTGTTTGTTGTGTGGGCGTTGGTTGCTGCGGTGTGATGACAGGAGGAGGTGTGAGGAAGATGGTAGGAGGGCAGTGGGCATGGTGGGGTGCTAACAATTACGCTGAGGTACATTAAGGGCTGATTACAAAGCCTTTAACTGGACCCAATTGAGACCAAGTGAGATGACCGAGCTGTTGTTTGCATGACATTATCAGGCATGGGCAAAGTGGGCACTAGCCCAGGGCCCCCAGCTTTCAGGGGCCCTCTGATAGAGCCAACTCTGTTCTGCAGAGTCTCCCCCCCCCCATGGCTGTGAATAATTCTTAAAAAGATTGTTTTGAATATCGTTTTATTTAAAAAAAATGTTTAATGTGGGTGATGTCTGGGAGTCTTTTACGGACATTTTGCAAAGAAAAAGGTTTGTTTTTACAACACCACGCAACATCCAAAAAGTTTCTTTTAGATCAAAACAGGACCTCACATATGAGAAATGGGGGGGAGTCAAAATGATTATTTGCACTTATATTAGTGAGCTGCTGCTGTAATATAATATAGAAAACACACCTCATTATCCCTGAATATTAGATGTAAATACATTTAGAATTTGGACCAGTGTCCTGTGTATTGTCAGTGAGCTGGCCAAAGAGGGTATGAAAGTTGAAACTGGATCATAAATTCAAAGCTGTTCCTAAAAAGGGCCCCCAAAATACGTTTGGCCCAGGGCCCCCAAAATCCTTAAGCTGTCCCTGTTGTCAGGCAGCTTCCTGCTGCGCCCCTTTGAATATTGGCACACAGCTCGCCCATGCCCAAGGCCAGCCCCATTGCCCTTTCTCCTGAGTTCCCTCTCTGCCAACCTATAAATCGTCCCGTTAATGTTTAGGATAAAACAAGCGTGTTAAAAATATGTTTTAGATATACACAACTATAACTAGTTCAAACCTCTTTTTTTTTATATGTTTCCAATAAAAGAACACACCCCAGAACTTAGCTGATCTTAGGCACCATGAATCCTCCAATGACGTCATCAATTAAAATTACATACTGACTACCAAGCAATGCCTAATTTGTGCCGGTGTTTTCTTGTGCTTGTGCTTGGCAAAGGCACTTACTTGTTCACATCAGCAATTACTTAGGACGGTCTACCACATGGTGGCATTGTCTGTCTAGTTCAACATGGAGCACATTAATTTAACAATGAAATGCACATAGGCTACGGTTAGGGGTCACTGTTTAGGGGCCACCTGGAACATACGGAAGCAGCTGGCCACTTTAATCACCCATCTCGAATCCCAGCTACTGAAATATGAGAGGGAGGGGGTGGGAGGAGGCAGACACGCGGGTCATTTAGAAACCCTCCGGACACAGCATGCTGAGCTCCTGGAGCACTTGCGGTGCCATAATTATACAGCTCACGCGGCTCGTATGCATGCTGCAGCGGATAGGGCGGGCCACCTGCTCGTCTGGCTGCTCAAACAAGAGAATAGTCATGTCCCGATAGGAGCCATTCGCACACCGGAAGGGGCCCTGGTATATACACAATGGGAGATTCACAAGGTAATGGTAGATCATTATAAGCAATTGTACCAATCGAAGGTCCGCTGCTCCAGTCAAGATTTGAAGGGATTTCTAGATCCCCTCCAGCTGCCCGTAGCCTCCGGCGCACACCAGGAGATACTTAATGGCCCCCTAACCCTGGAAGAGATCGGTGAAACGCCGGGGCCCGACGGGCTCCCTGCCAAGTACTATAAAGCCTACCGAGAGTCTTTGGTGCAGCCTCTATACGCACTATATACTACCGCACTGGAGGAAGGCACATTGCCCCTCTCGATGAGCGAGGCGTATTTGGTGTCCCTACTTAAACCAGACCGTGACCCTACCGCCCTGGGATCTTATAGGCCTCTGGTGCTCCTCAACGTGGACTGTAAATTACTCGCTAAAGTGTTGGCGGAACGCTTGGGGCCGGTGGTCCCCAAACTGGTCCACGGCGACCAGAATGGATTTGTGCCCAAACGGAGCACATCATTAAACTTGCATAGATTTCCTAGAGTGGCGTCGGACAGTAGCCAGGAGTGGCCCAGAGCGGGATGCTTAATATTAGATCTGGAAAAAGCATTTGATTGTGTGGAGTGGGGCTATCTGTTGGTAGTGTTGCAGCGGTATGAGCTGGATCTGGGATTTCTGCAAATGGTAGACTTCTTAAACAAGACCCCCACAGTCCGGGTGCGGTCGGGTCCATATATGTCCAAGGCCATACCAATAAGTAGGGGCACCAGACAGGGGTGCCCGCTATCACCGCTCCTGTTTGCGTTAGCAATTGAGCCCTTAGTGGCGGCATTGCAGGCGACATTAGGTGCAGGAATACCACTGGGGGATGCGGTACACCTGGTGTCGTTATATGCAGATGACCTCCTGGTCTTTGTGAGAGATATACACAACATACGGGCTCAGTTGGCTCGCACTCTGCACGAATTTGCCGCCATCTCAGGACTCCGAGTGAATGCCAGCAAGTCCTGTATTTATGCATTCGGGGAGGGGTCTGTCCAAGATGGTCATCCTCCCCAGGCTCCTGTACTACTTTACCAATCTGCCTATATATGTTCCTGCGGCCTTCTTTGTCAGGCTCACTGGACTGTTTGATATTCTCTGGGGAAACAACCGGCACAGACTAGTGCTACCCAAACTCTACCTGCCCACCGACCAAAGGGGGTTGGCTGCGCCGTGCTGTGAGCACTACTATCTGGCTGCGCAACTGCAGTGGATAGCACGCAGGCTGTCCGATAAAGGTCGCGAAGATACGGACTCTACATTGCCCCCACGCTCCCTGGAACAAATCACTAGGCTCTTCCACCCGGCCACAACAGCTGCGGTGCCACAACCGCTTCTTTTGGCAGTGGCTTACAAATGTTATCGCAGAAGCCTATATCTCACCAGAGCCCTGGTCCCCTATGCCCCGGCCATACCATTAGAGGTCTCTCCTAACGGGGTGGGAGCACTCAGATCCCATGCCCTAAGGGATTGGCGAGACGTGGACATAAGGACTATGGGAGATTTATACCGAGATGGCACGCTTATAGCGTTCGAGTCTTTAGTCGAGGATGAGGGTTTGCCACCGGGACAATTTCTAATGCACCGTTCATTGATCACGACACTGGCCGATAAATGGGGCGACCTGACTACGGAGCCACGACATCACCTCACCATACAGTACCTACACGTCACGGGGAGGGGTAGACATTTGGTCCGCTGGTTCGCTTTGACACTCCGGACACATGTAGCAGTCAGTCTGGATCCTTTACGCCACAAGTGGGAACGAGATCTGGGGAGGCAGCTGGAAGACAAAGAATGGGAAAGGCTATTGAAGAGTCCCGTACGCATACCCAGGAACATGAGATTCCGCCAAATACAATTGTTCATTGTACACAGGGCATACCTCACACCTGAGACGATTAATAAATACTTCCACCGTACGGACACGGTGTGCCCAAGATGTGCTGCACCGGGAGCCGGGCTCAGACACATGCTGTGGAGCTGCCACAGACTGCACATATACTGGCGCACAGTTGGTGAGCTACTGCGCGAATGCGCGGGCCGTGACATACCCTTTGAATGGACAGTTTACTTACTGCACCACTTTCGTAGAACCCCGGCCACGAAAGTGACGTCTCGATTCCTTGACCTGGGACTCATTGTCGCCAAGCGGCTGCTAACCAAGCGGTGGAAGGCACAGGAACCGCTACATGTGCAAGCGTAGCGGCACTCGCTCTCTGCGTGGGTGAGGACGGAGGGAATTGCCATTCAGAGGGAGGAAACGCTGGGGTTGCAGAAGGAACCAATAGCAGCCCAGTGGGAGACACTGTTCCAAGTGCTACAGCGGACTGAGGTGGAAGACCCTGAGAGGCAGCCTGAGGGAGGGGGAGGCGACCCAGTAGCAGGTGTAGTGGGGCCTATCTGTGGACAACCGTAGTGTTCCATGTACGTACAAGCGCTCAACGATACTGTGGGTAGACGCAGCTAATACTGAGGAATGGGGGCAACTGCCAGGTGGAAGAAAGGTGATGAGTTGATGGGGAAACGGCGGGGTGAGGGGAGCTGGGATTTCTCTGTTGGTACCGGTCAAAGTTGTGGTTGTTGGTTATGTTTTATTATAAACCTCGACATCTGTTCAGGAGCCCAAATTAATTAATCTAAAAGGTCTTTATGTAGCGGGCTAATGGACCCCGGCTCCAATTGAACTGTGACGTCTGTCGATCGTGTAATGAATGGAGTCTCAGAATCACACTTGTTCCTGATCTACAGCTGCCATATAGACACTTGAACTGCTCTAAATTCATGTAACCGTAGTATGTATTAAATGTTGGTCGGTGTCCTAATGTGTAGCTGGCTTTGAAAATCGAAATAAGAAGCCTTTTATGTATATGTACACTTGAACATCAATAACAACAGATTTAAAAAAACAAAAGGAAACAATGAAATGCACATTTAAAAAGTAATTCTATAGCATCCAGGCCATTCTTCCTGCTTTGGGTGTCTTGACATTCTCTAAACTGTCTTATTTATGGGAGTGTGATGTTTAGTAGGGAGAAGGCAGTGATGGCAACTTCAATTGGCAGTGCAACCTGCAGTGGCCCCACTTCAACTACTGAGTTTGTCCAAAGACATTCACAGATACAGGAGGTGATGTTTGTTTTTCCAATGCTTCTCGTGCCTCACTGTGTCTCACTCTCTCTACCCAATCAACCAATCAATTAATCAGGGTTCTTATAGCTCGTGGCTAATCACCCGTTAGGGTCTCAAGGTGCTGGCCCACTTACAAGGTGCCCATAAAAGACATAGACCTGATTAGGAACGGTGAGGAGCAGAATTCCAGTGTGGAATTTTGTTCTGCAAAATTATAAGAGGTCCAGTGTTCCTTCACCCGGATTTACTGGGCACAGGAACAACTAACTAGATTTCACCGGTTAGAAAATACGATGGGCAAATTCACTGTGGAAAAGTTTGCATTGTAGCTTAGGCCACTCCCATGATCCCTTCTCAAATCTCAAGCGAGGCACAGAGAAAGCAATACATGCTCCCCATAACATGCTCCACTCCTTTCTCCAACCCCCTCATTTTCTCACCTACCCTGCCTTATAACAACAATCCCCTGCACATTTTTACCACAGCCCCTTGTAAACTTTTACCACCTGTTAAGTGTAGGTGTTAAATGTATGCACCAAACCGCATGGAAAAAGAAATACCATGCAAAATACCACCTGGTAAAGCTGGGTCTGCACTGTAATTCCCCATCTCATGGTGTTTAACCATGATTACACAGTACTGGTGGGTTGTTACCACGCAGTACTGGTAATTACTGATGCAAAATGTGCACCCTTCCAGTACCATGCAACTTGTAATCAGGGTGATGGTGGGCTACTTATAGTGCCTCAGGATAGACCAACAGGGATGAAGGGCCCAGTTATCACATTCTACCATATCGACAAATACTGAGCAGGGGTACTTCACCGCACCTTAACTTCACCAAAGAGAATGCAATATTCCATCAGAAAGTAATAGAGTGGAAGTAATATTATACTCTATCGCCACTTGTATAGCACTTTCATGACCCTTGACAGGCCCAAAGCACATATCTGGTAGAAACATGTATTCGCTTTATTTGCTTTATGTTTTAACCCCTTCATAACACCAGGAACTATTTAAACAGAAACTGAAAGGAAAAAATATAAATAATATCATCAGGTGTTAGCAATGATTCTAATTAATGCCCCATCTAGCAAAGCCTGTCTGATTCTTGATCCCAGGTTATAGTTTTCCTAAGCAAAGTGTATTGTGGGTGCTGTAGGCTATTGTACTGTGATGTTCATATGGTGTTTTCCTTCCACAGAGGCTGTTTTGAAGGTGGATTGGATGCACTCTTGAGACTCATAAATGCCTGAAACCCTGAGTTTAAGCCACCCAATGGTAGATTCTGCCATTTCTGTGCACATTCTTAGCCTAATGTTCAAAGTGGTTTGAACTGTATATACACAGATCACGCCATCGATTGCAGGTATTGGAGTGTGCGGTCACATCTATCCTCACACTTCGCTCCTACATCCATGCGTGAGTACTGCCACATGCTTATGACACAGTTTCAGCCATCTCCACCCACCAAACCACTTCAACAATAGGCCAGACTGCACTCATGCACTTCTGTCCATCAATTAGGATTGAATACTTAAAAAAACCTATCTTTCACTTACTTGCTATTCTAATTCATACAGAGGCATAGCAACAAAATGTATTAAGTGAAGAAGTCTGCTCCTGACACATCGCATCAAAAAACTATCCATACAGACTACACAGCAGGCACACTAAGTTCCATCTATGGTACTCCTTCGCAACTGTGCTTTGGAGCTTCAGTAAGAGTATAAAGCACAGTATAAACACAAATACAAAACAATACAACATTGCTGAACCCTGCAGAACTGTAAGGCCATAATAATGGTAATACACAGATAAGTAAATCTCTACTGACTCATCCTATCCATGCCTTCTAGAAATGTACAGACTTTACTTAGATCCTGATTCAAAATTGTGTTTTAAATTTCAATCCATGCACAAAAGGATGTTTGCACAGATATTGGAATTGTGAGTTTTGCACCATTTACCACATTCTGCAAGTTTGTCTTGACAGATTTCACCTGGAAAAGTTTGAGGAAATCTATCAGGAGAAGTTTCTACAGTATAACATGCAGTAATTTGGAGCGGTAAATGCTGATTCCACATGTTCGGCTTCATTCTTCAGCGCCAGGATACCCTCCTCAGTGAGTCGTGCGCTATACAAATACACATAACATAACATTCTGAGGTGCAAAACTCAAGAGAAGTTAGCTCCATTTCCCATTCAATATCCCACACTACAGAAATTACTGTGTGCACTAACTGAGACCCAGATTCTGCATATCTGGAAACCATCACCGTATTCTCCTAATCTGTCTTTGTGCTTTTATCATGATTATATTCATACAGGTACATTCCTCACAATATATTAGTCTCAAATTGGGGTAATCAAGCCCGCATAGGGTGCCATTCTTTTTACCTGCTGTAACTTCAGAGCCTCTAACAACCCATATGAGATATGTCCAATCAGGAATCTAAAATCTTTATCTACAGTTCTCACAACTGCTTAAACCTTCATCCTTAATACCTGCTTTCATGTAGCACTGTCACTTGTAAACAGAAGAAAGGGATAGTCAAACTCCTTTGGCAGAAGTCAGATTTGGACCACAGGGCAGAGCTAACTATAGGCTGATCTTTCTTTTGCCAGCAGTCACCAAAATTGGTTAAAGTTCTGGCTCACAGGCTTTCCAAACATTTCTAAGTGGACCAGTTGCCAGATGCTAGGTAGATGGAATTAAGGTTTGGTTTAGGCCTTGAGACTGCCCCTGTGGCTGTACTGAATGATATCAGACAAGATTATAATGATCTAATTTCCAACTGCCTCATCCTGCTGTTGCAGGTGTGTCGCCCAGTTGGCTCCAAATGAGGATCTTGAAGAAAAACCTTTTTTTTTTCCATGTCACTTGAATACTTGAGTTGTTGATGCTTCCATTATTTCTAGATTCACCTAAGGCAACTCATGTTATGTTGGCCTTCCTAATTCAGCTATTTGTCAGCTTCCAAGCATTCAGAATATGGCAGCATGACTTGTCATGAATTTCATGAAATTTGATAGGTTTTTGTTGTGACATGCCTTTGTTGCTATGCATACTCCCCAGAGTTCCAGGTCCCTGCTGCTCAGTCAGTGTGTGAGGTCATTAGAATGTTGAGAGTGTGGTTGGGTGAAGTTCAGTTGTAGGCATGGGCTGAGCAGCAAGGATGCTGCTCCTGGTGGGGTGCTATCTTTAACTTGGAACAAGTTTAATAAACCTTCATCTTTAATCAATATGACTTGGCTATGCACCACCTTTTATTAATTGTAACACTGGTGACAAGATATAAAGAAACTACGCAAGAGGAACAAGAAATTAAGAAAAAAATAAATAAACTAAGAAGAAACTAGAGGAACTGCAGTAGAAACTTGAGAATTACAAAGAAAAAGAGATTGAAGCCTGCATGGAAGAATTGCGCCTGGTAGCCCTACCAGTGCCTATGCAATTCAACAGGCAAGCGGAAGTCGCACAGCAGAGGAGAGAGCTGTAACTGAGTTTACAGGCAGAGCTACATGAGGATGAAATGGTAGTGAACAGTGGACAAATATTAAACATAAGTAATGTGCCCTAGGTCACATGATTTATGGTGAGGGCACTAGCAACAGAATGATGTTCGACGTCGCTCATCAGAGTAGACTGTCATCCACTGGAAGAGGAGAAATTGATAATATCCATCTTAAATTGGTAACAAGTACTGTTGGCAAGAGATTTAGGGTGACAGGTTGCTCACCATGCTGGAGGATTGTATGTTCGGGTGACGAGACGCTCATCGGGGGAGGGATGAGTTACCTGCTTTATGACCTGCCTAATAATAATTTATTCAATGCTGAGTTATTCTGAGATGCTGTAATTATTTTGAGATGTTTAATGCTAATCTGGATTTCTTCTGAATTCTCTCCCTGTCCTGTAGGGTATACAGAAAAGGTAGTGTGAGTACAGTGATATGTTGATCCTAAAGTGTGACCATGTTGTGGCGTGTTAGTCCTGGAGTGTAACCATGTTGGTTGAGTGACATGTTTGTGATGTGTCATTTTGACCACCCTTCCTAAAGGGTTATGGGTGTAGGGGCAGTGCGTAAGCCCAAGGTTCCACCCTTCCTGAGGGGTTAAGGGTGTAGGGGCAGTGTGTCAGCGGAAGATTGTCCACCCTTCCTAAGGGGTTAAGGGTGTAGGGGCATGTGTTTAGCCCAAGATTCTACTAGTGTATGTTTTCTCTGTCCTATTTTCTATACAGGAGAAGGAGAATGTGTCGAGTGACGTTGTGAAGTGTGATTTTGACCATCCTTCCTAAGAGGTTTAGGATTTAGGGGCAATGTGTTAAGCCCAGTGAGTAGTTACCATCCTTCCTTTAGGTGTAGGATAATGGGGCAGATTTTAGCCCAATTTTAAGGAGGTACATTGTTACACCCCTATGCGGCAGAGTATGGAAGAAGCCCTGGTCCTGTTTCAATGTTGTGTTATGGAGGGTAACGGGCTGGTCCTGTTGAAGTGTATGTGTTGTGAGGGGAACAGGCAGTTGGAGCATTAAAGTTATTGCAGAGAGTATTGCTTGGCCTTTTCTGTTTGTTTCCGTGGGGTGAAATTATAGTTTTGTTGGATGTTTTGTGGGCGGGTGTTTTACCATCCTTCGTCCTCTTGAATTTCCTGATGTTTCATGGGGTGGGGGGGATGTGTTGTGGTATCTTTTGTCCTTTTTATTTGATGTTTGTTAAGAAGGAATACTTACGGGACTCAAATGTTTTATTTACATTTTCTATTGTTTCCTTAAGAGGGGAAGATGTGTTGTGACTTGCCTTTGTTGCTATGCATCCTCCCCAGAGATACAAGTCCCTGCTGCTCAGCCAGTGTGTGAGGTCATTAGAATATTGAGAGTGTGGTTGGATAGAGGTCAGTTGAAGGAATGGGCTGAGCAGCAAGGATGCAGCTCCGAGTGGGGTGTTATCTGTAACTTGGAACAAGCTTAATAAACATTCATCTTTAATCCATATGACTTGGCTACGCATCATTCTTATTCAGTACATCAGTTTTCTTAGGCTCTGGCTACCTCTTTAAAGACGGATACATTATAAGGGGCTCTGCTTTGCTCAAAGAGCTCATAATGAAACAGTCCCCATGCAGCTTATGTGTTTGCTTCCTAGTCTAAGTGATCCCTTCATTTTGGCTCTTCCCTCCTGTTATCGGTCCCCCAACTTAGAAAGTCTCAATTTGGGTGAAGGTGCAAGGGGCATTCTCCTTCTCTTTTGCTATTATCTCTATCTGTAATACATACCATCTTGGCCTTCAAGAAATAGATTGTGACTCTTAAAATTAATCTAATATATTGCTTATCTTCATATCTTTTCTGACGTTCATCATCCAGCATCAAGATGTCATAGCAACTGTATTGAATTTATAAGTAACAACTTGTTGGAAAGTTATCCTGTGCCCTGGGCACCCCCAATGTTTTGCTGACGGTACTGGTGGTAACTGACTCTGACTGACCCTGGGCTCTGCCTAACCAGGCCCAGGGCCAGTGCTATGCTGAAAGAGACATATTTAGAATACAGTGAAAACACCTACATACCCTAGGGCACACTATGGGTTGGGGTACCACTGTGATTGGCATGGCCTACCCTATAAGGCCCTAGTACATAATAGGACAGGGGGATTGAAACTACCTCTCAGTCCCTAGTATATAATACGGCATGGCAGTTTAGAGGCCGGCAGACCTTTCTGGACTTGCGTGTGTGCACTGCTGAAGCCTGAGGTCAGTTTAAAAGTGGCTCTGTGTTGCAGGACTGCTTTTAAAAAGTAAAGTGTGCCCAAACACAACTTTGGTGTTTGGCGCACTTAAAAAGGGATAACCTACAATGTTTGGGCATATTAGGTACTCCCAGGGTCTCCCCTAGGTGTCCCAGGGTAGTGGATCAGGTATTTATAAGGAGGACTCTTATAAAATGAGTTTTATATGCCCTGGGTTAGGTGAAATTGCACCTTTCACTCCCCACATTGTGACAAAGTGCTGCCCAAAATCGACTTTGGTGCTAGGAGCACTATGAAGGGAGGATCTGAAATATTTTTACATATTCGGAATGCCTAAAGTCTCCCCTAGGTGTTCCAGGGGTGGAGGTCCTGTGGATATAGGGCGAGTAATGATAAAATATGTTTTTATAAGCCCTGGTCCAGATTCAGCCTCCCAGTGGTCTCTCCTGATTGGTCAAAGTTAAGTGGATTAGCCAGGCTCCTTTGAAGAGGTGATAAAGAGCCCCTGGGGTTAACCAGCTCTGCTGGTAGGGCAGTGTTCTGTTACACTGGAATGCCAGAGTCATAAACAATGGACTTCAAGGGAAGGGGAAGACACCAGTGTAATTTACAACTCTACTCTTTTGAACCCAGACAGATGCTAGGCTTAAGGAAGGAATGAGCAGATGCAAGGGAGAGAGACTATGGAGATTGGCCATCCTAGGGGTGTGTTTAGCCAGCTCTTCTCTCCCTTCTGGAAAATCAGTCAATATGAATTTGGAAGAATTGCTGCACTCTGGGACAAAATAGTGCTACACTTTGCAAGATGCAGTCATACCTTTGGGTGGTACCCTACACCCAATTGGAAATGTTTGAACTCTTGCTTGACCCAGAGATATTGGAATAAGTATCTGAGATGGGCAGAGCCTCTCAGATCTGCTGCTTGAAACTTAAGAAAGCAAGACGTGCCATGATGAGAAGTTTGATGTGCATTTCCTAAGGCCTGGACTCTGAAGATGGCACCTTCTGCACCATCTAGAACTACAGCCCTGTGGACTACCTTGCTGTAAAAGGGCTAAAGAGTGGACTCCCTGTAAGCTACAGATTAACAGAGCTCACCTGGAACATCACCACCAAGAATCCTCAACCTGGAGAACTACCAGTGGATTTGTAAGGGTTTTGTCCAAGTAGATTGTGGGAACTGAAGTCCTCAACTTTTAAGGACCATCTTGGAGATTCCAAACCCTTGGAGTGAGTTTGAGACACTTTGGGACCCTTTGGGGAAATTCAGGAAGAAGTTCCAGAAGCGTGGAGAGTTTTGGAGCAACTTTCGAAAAAAACTCCAGGAGGGGACCGACTCAACCTGGTCAGCCTAGCCGCCTTCCTTTAACCACGAGCTGAAACTACTTCCAGAATTTGACCAGGATTAGGCAAAATCCGAGGCCAGTGAACCCTCACCGAATCCGGTCTGGTGAGGAGCATCAAGGGACCCCGCGAGAAAAAGCTCCATAAAAGTTTCGAAGTCGTAACGAAGTAAAGGTGACTGAGAGCAACCGCGAAAGCCAAGCTGCCTGCTTTCAATGGCGATTCGGCCTGGATCCTTGGTTTGTCCCGCTGGAAGGCTCCGGAGGTTGGACAGGGAGCTCATCACAAGGCAATCCGTCGAACCCTCACCGAATCTGGACTGGCTGAGAGCTTCGAGAGACCCCGGGAAGAAAAGTTCCAGAAAAGTTTCTAAGTCAGAAGGTAAAAACTTTGACTGAGACCTACAGCGAGGGGTAGCCGAGCAGGGCTCCATCACGGTCGGCCTGAAACTGTGACTTTGACCCAGTCTATCGTGACCAGATGTCCCGATAAGGTGCTATAGGTTTCTATGTAGTAGATAATGCTAAATCTTTGAAAATTCATATCTCCGGTTCACTACCTTTAATTTTTGTTATTTTGGTGTCATTTTAAATATAAACATATTTTCCTATTTTTATAAATTGGTATTAGATTTTTACTGTGCTTCGTGTTTTAATTATTTACTGAATTGGTGGTTTTAAATGCTTAACATACCTGTCTCTCAAGTTAAGCCTGCCTGCTCGCAGCCAAGCTACCAAGGGTTGAGCATGGGAATAATTTCCTAAGACCTATTCTGAACCCTATACTGCATTAGGGGCCTTATTGCCAGTGGCAGATATAGATTTGCCCCTACCAATGATCCACTTTCCAACATTTGGTGTTCAGCGGTGTGGATGAGGACATGTGTTTAAAAAAAAAAACACATTTCAGTAAAGTGAATTAAGATTGTAAAAATCCTCTAAATTGCCATAGAACAAAACGCTTGAGTTTGATTTCTGGAATTTGGACTAAACAGTTTTTAATCCATTGTTTTGATTTTTTCGAATAATTCTAAGTCTGTTGTGCCTAGTTATTGTAACCCAAAACTAGAGAACCATGGAACTGGACCTGGCTATACTGTCCCAGTTCAGAATGGCTGATATTAGGGTACAGTGTAGGCTTAGGGTGCTGCCTGCTTCCAACAAGATTAGGGAGGCAGGGTTGCTTAGGTCACTAAAGGCCTGGGCTGGGGTGGCGAAGTAGATTCAAGGGGGGATGTAGGGTGTTCCCCCCCAACCTCACCCAAGAGGAGGGTGAGAATGGTGCCTCTTCCATTTTCTCTAGTGCTTGCCATACAATTCCAGATGGTGGGAGGGTGAAGTGTCCCTTACTCAGGTACCACCACTGTCCCTTGCAGAGAGACAGCTTCAGGCTCAATTAGCTTTGGAGCAAAGGAAATTGGAATTGGCAGAGAAGAGATGGGAGAGGGAGGAGGCATTCAAAAAGAAGGGTAGAAGTGAAAATGATGAGGATTTTGAGACCTCCAGGGGTGGTGGTTTTGATCACAAACTTCCCTAGGGTATAGTACCCAAGTACACTGAGGGGGATGCCATTCATAAGTGGCTAGCAGTCTTTGAGAGGGCCCTTAGAATGAGTAGGGTCCACTCTAAGTATTAGGGTGCACTCCTGTGGAAGTTGATTCAAGTAGCTGGGAGGGATAGGCTCCTGACCCTGAGGGGGGAGGATGTAGAATCATACCAGCAGATGAAGGCATGCTTAGTCAAGAGATTTGGTCTGACTCCAGAGCAGTACAGAGTGAAGTTTAGAGGCACCCAGAAAGGGATTTCAAAGTCTTGGGTAGACTTTGTGGACATTTCAGTGAAGGCACTGGAAGGCTGGATTGTTGGTAACAAAGTTGACACATATGAGTGATTGTATAGTTTGTTTTTGAGAGAACATATTTTGACTCATTTTGCAGAAGAGAATTTACACCAATATGTAGTGGACTCTAAGCTGACAGACCACAGAACGCTGGGAGAAACAGCTGATGAGTGGGTGAGAACCCAGGTTTCCATTCAGCACCAGGGGGATGACCAGAAGAACATAGGACAGGTCCCTCCCCAGCGGAAAGCCCAAGGCAAAGAAGGTCAAAAACAGAAGGAGTCCTCCAAAGACCCACACAATCCTGAACAAGGAAGGGGGGCCCAAGCCAACTCAAATTTAAAGGGAGGGGGTATCAAGGAAAGAATGGTAGGTTATTTGATCCCTCAAAGGTGGGTAAGAGCTTTGACTGTAACCAGCCAGGGCACAAAAAGGGAGATGCTTTCTGCACCAAGAAGCTTCCTTCTTAGGGGCCATCCACAGGGATTGCCAGTATAAGTGTAGGGGTAGAGAGTGGTCCCCCAGAGAGGGGTAGTCAGGTGGTAGAAGCAACCTTAGTGTCCCTGGGTAGGGTGAATATTGCAACCCTTGCTGCCTTACCTCCAAACATGGACAAGTACAGGCAGAGCCCTAAAGTGAATGGGACTGAGGTTGAGGCTATCGGAGACACAGGAGCTAGTATAACTATAGTCCTGGATGAGCTGGTGCCTCCAGGAAGGTTGCTACCTGGTGAGTTTCACCAGTTGACTTATGCAGACAGCACTACCAAACTCCATCCTATGGCAGTGGTGGATTTGGAATGGGGAGGTGTGACAGGCCCTATGAAGGTGGCTGCGTCTAAGGTGCTCCCAGTTCAGTGTTTACTGGGCAATGATCTTGAAGCCTCTGAGTGGTCAGAGGTGGAGAGAGGACTCCATATGAAAATATTTGAGCTCCCTGATGTAGGAGAGTAGGATCTGCTTCACATGGGTACCCCCACTTTTTGCTGGTGTTTCACTGTTTTACGACCTTAGTCTGGCTGTGGCCCTGCTAATCAGGACCAGAGCCTAGCTGCTTCCTCTCTAAAATGGTTTCCATGTACATTAGGTACATTTCTAATTGGATTCTGGAGTGCCTTATAAGCCCCTTGTATATGGTATACCATGTACCTAGGGCCTAGGTACCTCAGAGGCCTACCAGGGGCTGAAGCATGTATTATGCCACCCCTGGGAAGCACTCCAAAATGACACCACAGTTCTGCTACTGCAGCCTGGGTAAGGGTGTGTTTGCACCCCTTACAGTGGAATAGGCTACCTATATCCACATATATATGCAGACACATATAAACCTATAAGTCACTCCTATGGCAGGCCTTGACAATCCTGAAGGCAGAGTGCTTGATTTTCTGTGAGAGGGTGCCCAAGCATGAGCTGAGCCCCTCTGCAGCTTTCGGAAATCCTTCCTTATAGCTGTTCTGTGATACAGCCATACCATATACTCTTAAGTGCATTATAACCTCGCGGTAAATGCTAACTTTGGAATGGCTGCATCAAAACGTGTCGTGTTTGGTGTCAAACATCTTGGAATACTACCCCCTCACCAGTTCTGGCGGCGAGGGTAGCATTCCACCCTTCTAGAGGGAGAGACATGTTCACACTGGTCAAACCTGGTAGGACTTTCCTGAGCCCTGGCATCACAAAATGAATTCCTCTGCCACAGACACAGGTCTGGCCTCCTGCTGCTGACCGAAACTCCGGCAGGGGAGGCCTGGACAATAGGTTTCCTGTCGAAGGGAGGTGTAACCACCTCCCCAGACAGGCAGATGTGTATTGGGGCTGGGCGGGAGCACTCTCTGGTGCTTTGAAGTCCTGCACTGGGGGCACATTTGGTGTCCCTGTGTATAGTCCAGTTCAAATCGGTTGCAGGGGCTACCTGCCCCTGCTTGGCGTGAAACTGGACAAAGGAAATGGGTGTAACCATACCTCTTTCCAAGCCCACCTATAGGTGGGGCCTTAGAGTTAGTCCATCCCCTAAACTTACGATAAGTATAGGAATCCAGTCCCTAGGACTTTAGATTACCCTGGACGAAACTCTGCAACACAAATCCTGGACCTTCGACTTTCTATCCTGACTAGAAGACTGAAGAAATCTCCCTTGGGGTTAAGGTGTGGCTCCACTGCTTAGCAGGCACCAAAGAAGCAACTGACCGGTCTGCAATTCTGAAGCTCCCACCGGACACCGAAGTCTCTGCATCCCCAGAGGTGAATTTCCAGGCTACCCTGAGTCCACAGCAAAGCTGAGGCCCGTGGCTATCATGGGTGACGTGGAACCGTGACCCCTGGACACCGTGAACTTTTGAAGCAACACTATCTTCCTGGTCCTCCTTGAAGTTGTGCTCCGAGTAGCCCCAGCCTTGAGCATCTCCTGCACTGAAGATTGTGGGCCTCCACTCCACGAGTGACCCGTGGGCCCGTTTCAAGTGCGACCGCTTGAGACTCCTTCGCGATCACTAGCCCGTTGGCTAGCAGGTCCCCACGAAGGCAACTCCTCTTCTTCTTGGGCTTTCCTGGTTGCTTCAGATGTGCCCTGACTTACCTTCACTGGGTGAGTCCCTCAGACCGTGCTGGTCTGCACCGCAGTCCTTTCTCTGAATTCCAGTGACTTGCCTTTGCCAAGGCTTGTTGGGTCCAATCTGGTCGCCGACACCACCGCACTCGACAGACTTTGTGGGACAGCTCGAATCCGGCTTGTGGACTTTGTCGACGCCTCCTGAATCTCGTGGCTGAAGAGTCAAGACACCAGTCAACTCACCTGAAGCACCCGAGATCTGTGGGCATTGGTCCATCCTGCCCTCGGTCACTGGCTAGTGACCCAGACTCTGTCCCCTCTGCTTTCAGGTTCCTTCCTTCCTAGATCCAGGCTTGGATCTCTTCGGACACTTCTCCTCTTCACGGCAACAGCAGTTCTTTGCAGGCTCCCATTGAAATTGACACCGTGACCCGACACCAAAAGACACCTATGCACCCGGCTTCCCTGGGTGAGGTAACTCAAGTACTCCGGTGCCCCCTGTGGGTGCTAGCCCTAGAACTTCTTAAGTCCAAAAGGGTTTGGTTCTGACTCGATTAGAAGTGTCCCTAATCTTTAAATTTCCAACCGCGACATTGCCCATAGGAGATAACGGGAACCTGCGGTTGTGTTTTCACACTGCATACAGTCCCCGCGGGTCCCCTGTGTCACTACCTTGGTTGGTTCCTTGGGATCCCAGCGATTCTACAGGCTCTAGGCCTTGTGTCTAGTTCAGTCGTGGTTCTTATACTATTTTTTTGGTATATGGTTTGGTATGCCCCTAGGGCCCAAACGTGTATTTGTGCTATTACTGATGCTTGCTCACTTGTAAATTAAGTACTTCGAACTCCAGTCTCATAAAGAGACTAGAGGGGTGTGTTTGATTGTAAATACATATAGTTTGAATATATACCTGGTGTGGTTGTCCTTTCATTTGATCATTGAAGAGATTATAGACTGGTAAAACAAGCTGCTTTACATTCCTTCAAGACTTAGCCTGAAGGCTGCTCTCCATAGCTACCACTAGGATAGCTTTCAATAAAGGTTGTCTTTAACCATTCATCATAAGGGGTTGTTTGGACTGATACAAGGTGCCCACTAGAACTAGTGGACAGCATATATCAGGCCAACATCTCACATTGGTGTGCAGCGTGTGGGATTCCAGCTTGCTATTGTTTTACGAGATAAACTCAATTGAATTGATCAACTGAAAACCACTAAAGGTACCTAAGGTACATATAATATTAAGTTTAGCTACAGTAAGTTCTACTGAACTTAGAGTTCTGTGTTAAGGGATAGCACACCCTTTCTACAACTCAAGAGAGTTTTGTAGGCCACACTAGTGTAGGTAGTGCAATACACCACACCACATTAGTGATGTCTAACCACCCAGGAACCAGTGGGTCCCTACCAGGAACCTGTGAGCTCCTTCCCTATAAATATGAGGATCTCTCCTTTGCTCAGTTTAGGGCCTTATATTCCATTAGGAAGCTGAAGACAGGCAAAAGTCCATCCACCCAGCATCTTATAAATATACTTAAGCTGGATGATATCACAGGGCCTAGTGGGCCTGAAGGGGTAGACAGTGTGGGTGGGGCAGTACCTGAGGGTGGGCCTAGGGGTGGAAACTCACCTGACCCTTCCTCTGATGCTGACCAGATTGGTGACAATGACCAAGATCTGGTGAACACAGCTCTCCGGGATGAGGATGAGGAGGATGACAACAATGCTCCTCCTATGTCCCTCCTGGTAGAGTTGAACATAGGGCTAGAAGGGATAGATCTCTGTCAAGGGGATCTGTCCAGTCTAACTCCTCTATAGGGACCTCTGTCTCACCTCACAGAGGGAGGGAATCCTCCCAGGAGAGGAGAGAGAGACTGCTGAAGTATGAGCAGGACAAGTTCCATCTCAGAAAGCAGCAGATGGCCTTAGGGAAGCCCTAGAGCTCTACAGAGCTAGTAAAAAGGAGGGGCTAGAGTCCCTTGGTGGTAGCAATTCCCCTAGAGATAGGGAGAGGTCTTATGACCATAGAAGCCTGAATAAGATTGTCCCTCCCTACCAGAGTGGGGATGACATCCACAAATGGATAACTGCCTTGGAGAGGGCCTGTAAAGTACAGAAGGTCCCTCAAGGTCAGTTGGCAGCAATCTTATGGCTCTCCTTTGCAGACAAAGGTAGAGATAAGCTCCCCACTGTAAGAGAAGAGGATGCTGATGATTACCAGGTCTTGAAAAGTGCACTAATAGATGGGTTTGGCCTAACCACTGAACAATACAGGTTAAAGTTCAGAGACACCCAAAAAGCACAAAATCAAGACTGGGTTGACTTTGTTGACTGTGCTGCTAAGGCTCTGGAAGGTTGGTTATTGGGCAGTAAAGTGTGTGACATACTTCAAAGGACTGTACAATCTGATAATGAGGGAGCAGATTCTTAATAACTGTCAAAATCAGCTGTTGCACCAGTACCTGGTAGACTCTGATCTGACCTCTCCCCAAGAATTGGGAAAGAAGGCAGACAAATGGGTCAGAACCAGGGTGAGGCAGAAGGTACAGAACAAAGGTGGTGACCCAAAGAAGCAAGATTCCAAAAACTCTGATAAGGGTGGAGAAAAGGGTAAAGACCAGAAGTCTTCACAAGGGCCCCAAAAATCTTCTTCAGGTGGGGATTCACAGTCTAACAAAGGGAAAGGCCAAAAGAAACCTTGGTGCAAAGTCTGTAAGTAAAAGACACACTGGACCAGTGATTGTACCAAGTCCAAAGAGAATACTCCAGCCCCCACCAATGCCCCTAAGGCACCCGCTCCCCCTAGTGCAGTTACAATTGGTGGTGGGAATACACAAGCTAAGGGTTTAGTAGGGTTGACCCTGGGACCTGAGTTGGGCTCTGGCCTAGTCAGAGAAACCACTTAGGCTGTTCTTGTCTGTGATGGGGTCATGGATATGACCCCCTCTGTGAGTCCCAGTAACTTGGGCAAGTACAGGCAACCACCTTTGATCAATGGAGTAGAAGCTTGGGCATTCAGGGACACAGGAGCAAGTGTCACTATGGTGACAAAAGATCTTGTGAACCCTGGGCAGATCATACTTGGTGAAATGTACCAAGTGACCAATGCTAGCAATGTCAGGACAGACCATTCTCTGGCAGTTGTTAACTTCTCCTGGGGAGGGGTAACTGGCCTTAAGAAGGTTGTGGTAAGTGCAGACCTACCAGTACAGTGCTTACTTGGCAATGTTTTGGAGACTTCAGCTTGGGCTGAAGTGGAGCTCAGGACCCATGCAGAAATTTCAGGGATCCCTGCACATGTCTTTGCTGTGACTAGGTCACAGGCTAAAATGTCAAAAGCTGGACAGGCCCTGGATTCTGGAACAATGGACCAGGTGCCTCCCAAGAGAAGGAGCAGTAGGGTTAAGGCTGAGCCTTCCCCCCTGACTCAGGATGCAGATCAGTCTCTTGAGGGAGATGATCTTGAGCCTGAAGAAGGAACTGTCCCAGAGGAGCTTGAACCTGACCAGGTTGAGTTCTTGGGGACAGGGGGCCCTTCCAGGTCTGATCTGAGCCAGGAGCAGCAAACCTGCCCCTCTCTTGAACCCCTCAGAAAGCAAGCTGCTGATGAGGCTGCTGGGAATGCTAGTGGCACCCATAACGTTTATTGGTATGATGGACTACTATATTCAGAGAGTAGAGACCCCAATCCTGGTGCATCCAGGAGGTTGGTTATACCTCTGAAGTTTAGGGGTTTCCTATTGACACTAGCCCATGATATTCCCCTAGCAGGACACCTAGGTCAGAACAAGACTTGGGACAGAATTGTTCCTCACTTTCACTGGCCCCACATGTCTGAAGACACAAATGAGTTGTGTCGCTCCTGTGTAACCTGCCAAGCCAGTGGCAAAGCAGGTGGCACTACAGAGGCACCCCTGATACCACTACCTGTGGTGGGGGTTCCCTTTGAGAGGGTTGGGATTGACATTGTTGGTCCCATGGATCCTCAGACAGCATCTGGGCACAGATGTATACTGGTGGTGGTGGATCATGCCACCAGGTACCCAGAGGCAATTCCCCTAAGGACCACTACAGCACCTGTAGTGGCAAGAGCTCTCTTGAGTGTGCTCTCAAGAATAGGTTTTCCTAAGGAGGTAGTATCTGACAGAGATGCAAACTTCATGTCAAGTTACTAAACTGCAATGTGGAAGGAGTGTGGAGTGAATTACAAATTCACCACACCCTATCACCCACAATGCAATGGTTTAGTTGAGAGATTCAACAAAACCTTAAAGGGCATGATCAAAGGACTCCCAGAGAAACTTAGGCGAAAATGGGACCTGCTCTTGCCCTGCCTTTTATTTGCATACAGGGAGGTGCCTCAAAAGGGGGTTGGTTACAGCCCATTTGAACTTTTGTTTGGGCACTCTGTCAGGGGTCCATTGTGTTTGGTGAAGGAAGGATGGGAGTTACCTCTCAAGCCCCCAAAGCAAAACATAGTGGACTATGTACTTGGTCTCCGCTCCAGGATGGCTGAGTACATGAAAAATTTAGCAAAAATAATGGGGTGACCCGGTATCCCTCAGAACCTGGGTATGCGTATTAGATAAATACAATGGTTCTGTCGGGAATTTATAATTTCTTTAAGAATGTTCAAAAACATAAATACATTACATGTAACAGATATCAAATGAAATGAGGAAAGAAACACACACCAATAGAAGTTTGCGATTTGATAATTTAAAGGAATAAAGTATAATGGGCTGTCGTAATACATAAGTTCAAATGAACAAGCAAAATGTTGGTGACTTGTGGTGAATAGGTGACATGTGATGATAAATATTATATACAGTATAGTTTCAAATGCGGCAAAAGTGAATAAGTAAAACAAAAGGTACACTTTTTCTTGTTATGCCTTTATGATTTCTCACATATACTTCACGATCCTATGTGGATTAATTTGTGATCATAAGCATTGTGTAGACATTTAAAGGTTCGTCGACGTTTCGACCCCGTGTAATGCGCAAAGTCTAATAAGCGTCACGGCGGGTCTTCCTCAGGACAGTGGGTATGGGTATACAGCCCATAAGCAGATTTAGATTAATATCTGCGTGCGTAACTCAGTCAATTTGTGGTCCTATTCAGTCAGGAGATGGCCTTGAAGGTATCAAGGATCTATGCGGTAAAGGATTTGTATCTTCGCAAACTTCTATTGGTGTGTGTTTCTTTCCTCATTTCATTTGATATCTGTTACATGTAATGTATTTATGTTTTTGAACATTCTTAAAGAAATTAAAAATTCCCGACAGAACCATTGTATTTATCTAATAAGAGTACATGAAAAAGGCAGGGTTCTCCATGTCAACAGGCTAAAGCCGTATGTGGACAGGGCTGACATGGGCTTGTTCATGTCTACTGATGAGGGACAGGAGGAAGAGAGTGACCCACTCCCTGACCTCCTCTCACAGAACCCTGATGATGGGTCAGTTGATGGTGTAGCCTTGGCAGGCAGCCTCACTGCCCAGCAGCAAACTGATTGCAGACAGGTGCTCAATCAGTTCAGACACATATTCTCACTGACTCCAAGTCAGACTACCTAGTGCACTCATGAAGTGGACACTGGGGACAGTCTGCCCATTAACAATATGATTTATAGGCAACCTGACCATGTCAGGGGGTGTATCAGGACAGAAGTCCAGAAAATGTTGGATTTGGGAGTTATTGAACCCTCAGATAGCCCTTGGGCTAGTCCAGTGGTCCTTGTGCCAAAACCTCACACCAGTGGTGGAAAAAGAGAGATGAGGTTTTGTGTGGACTACAGTGGTCTCAATGCAGTCACTTGGAATTGATGCCCATCCAATACCAAGGGCAGATGAGCTCATAGATACTTTGGCCTAAGCCAAGTACCTTAGCACATTTGACTTGACAGCTGGCTACCGGCAGATCGGATTAGCTGATGATGCAAAGCCAAAGACAGCATTTTCAACCCCTAGTGGGCACTATCAATTTGTGGTAATGCCCTTTGGTCTGAAAAATGCACCTGCCACTTTCCAAAGGTTGGTGAATACAGTTCTCACAGGTCTGGAAGCCTTTAGTGCAGCATATCTAGATGATATTGCTGTCTTTAGCTCCACCTGGGGGGATCACCTGGTCCACCTAAGGAATGTTTTGGAGTCCATGCAAAAGGCAGGCCTCACTATCAAGGCTACTAAGTGCCAGATAGGGCAGAGTCAGGTTGTGTACCTGGGCCACCTTGTAGGTAGAGGCCAGGTTCAACCATTGCAGAGCAAAATCCAGACCATAATGGACTGGGTTGCTCCAACTACCCAGACGCAGGTGAGAGCCTTCTTAGGCCTGACTGGGTACTATAGGAGATTTGTCAAAGGGGATGGATCAATAGTGACACCCCTGAATGACTTAACTTCTAAAAAGATGGCCAAAAAGGTTCAGTGGACAGCTAGCTGTCAAAAGGCATTTGATGACCTGAAGCAGGCCATGTGCACTGCTCCCATTCTGCAGAGTCCTGACTACTCCAAGAAGTTCATTGTTCAAACAGATGCATCTGAATTGGGGGTAGGGGCTGTACTGTCACAATTGAATGAAGAAGGTCAGGATCAGCCAGTAGCTTTCATAAGCAGAAGGCTGACCCCTAGAGAGAAACGTTGGTCAGCCATTGAGAGGGAGGCCTTTGCTGTGGTTTGGGCTCTGAAGAAGTTGAGGCCATACTTATTTGGTACTCACTTCCTTGTTCAGACAGACCATAAGCCCCTCTTATGGCTAAAACAAATGAAGGGTGAAAACCCCAAACTGCTTAGGTGGTCCATTTCCCTACAGGGGATGGACTTTACAGTGGAACATAGACCTGGGAGTAACAATGCCAATGCAGGTGGACTCTCTAGGTATATCCACTTAGAACATGAAGACTCAACTGGTCAAGGTTAGTTTAATGTCCTTGCGTTGGGGGTGGGGGTTGTGTAGGAGAGAAGGATCTGTTTCACATGGGTACCCCCACTTTTTGCTGGTGTCTCACAGTTTTTCGACCTTAGTCTGGCTGTGGCCCTGCTAATCAGGTCCCCAGCCTAGCTGCTTCCTCTCTAAAATGGTTTCCATGTACATTAGGTACATTTCTAATTGGATTCTGGAGTGCCTTATAAGCCCCTAGTATATGGTGTACTATGTACCTAGGGCCTAGGTACCTCAGAGGCCTACCAGGGGCTGAAGCATGTATTATGCCACCCCTGGGAAGCACTCCAAAATGACACCACAGGTCTGCTACTGCAGCCTGGGTAAAGGTGTGCTTGCACCCCTTACAGTGGTATGGGCTACCTATATCCACATATATCTATACAGACACATATAAACCTATAAGTCACTCCTATGGCAGGCCTTGACAATCCTGAAGGCAGAGTGCTTGGTTTTGTGTGAGAGGGTGCCCAAGCATGAGCTGAGCCCCTCTGCAGCATTCAGAAATCCTTCCTCATAGCTGTTACCATATACTCTTAAGTGCATTATAACCTCGCGGTAAATGCTAACTTTGGAATGGCTGCATCAAAACATGTCGTGTTTGGTGTCAAACATCTTGGAATACTACCCCCACCAGTTCTGGCGGTGGGGGTTGCATTCCACCCTTCTAGAGGGTGAGACATGTTCACACTGGTCAAACCCGGTAGGACTTTCCTGAGCCCTGGCATCACAAAATGGATGCCTCTGCCACAGACACAGGTCTGGCCTCCTGCTGCTGACCAAAACTCGGGCAGGGGAGGCCTGGACAATAGGTTTCCTGTCGAAGGGAGGAGTAACCACCTCCCCAGACAGGCAGATGTGTATTGGGGCTGGGCGGGAGCACTCTCTGGTGCTTTGAAGTCCTGCACTGGGGGCACATTTGGTGTCCCTGTGCATAGTCCACTTCAAACCGGTTGTAGGGGCTACCTGCCCCTGCTCTGGTGCGAAACTAGACAAAGGAAATGGGTGTAACCACCCCTCTTTCCAAGCCCACCCATAGGTGGGGCCTTAGAGTTAGTCCATCCCCTAAACTTATTATAAGTATAGGCATCCAGTCCCTAGGACTTTAGATTACCCTGGACGAAACTCTGCAACACAAATCCTGGACCTTCGACTTTCTATCCTGACTAGAAGACTAAAGAAATCTCCCTTGGGGTCAAGGAGTGACTCCCCTGCTTGGCAGGCACCAAAGAAGCAACTGACTGGTCTGCAATTCTGAAGCTCCCGCCAGACGCCGAAGTCTCTGCATCCCCAGAGGTGGATTTCCAGACTTCCCCAAGGCTACCCTGAGTCCACAGCAAAGCTGAGGCCCGTGGCTATCGTGGGTGACGTGGAACCATGACCCCTGAACACCGTGAACTTTTGCAGCAACACTATCTTCCTGGTCGTCCTCGAAGTTGTGCTTTGGGCTCCGAGTAGCCCCAGCCTTGAGCATTTCCTGCACTGAAGATTGTGGGCCGTGGGTCCGTTTCAAGTGTGACCGCTTGAGGCTCCTTTGTGATCACTAGCCCATTGGCTAGCAGGTCCCCACAAAGGCAACTCATCTTCTTCTTGGGCTTTCCTAGTTGCTCAAG
Organism: Triturus cristatus; assembly: GCF_964204655.1. Taxonomy (NCBI): domain Eukaryota; kingdom Metazoa; phylum Chordata; class Amphibia; order Caudata; family Salamandridae; genus Triturus; species Triturus cristatus. The sequence goes on from NC_140582.1 coordinate 630,545,728, forward strand.
ACGTGCCCTGACTTACCTTCACTGGGTGAGTCCCTCAGACCTTGCTGGTCTGCACCGCAGTCCTTTCTCTGAATTCCAGTGACTTGCCGTTGCCAAGGCTTGTTTGGTCCAATCTGGTTGCTGACACCGCAGCACTCGACAGACTTCGTGGGACAGCTCAAATCCGGCTCGTGGATTTCATCGACGCCTCCTAGATCTCGTGGCTGAAGAGTCAATACACTCGTCAACTCACCTGAAGCACCCGACATCTGTGGGCATTGGTCCATCCTGCCCTCGGTCACTGGCTAGTGACCCGGACTCTGTCCCCTCTGCTTTCTGCTTCCTTCCTTCCTAGATCCAGGCTTGGATCTCTTCGGACACTTCTCCTCTTCACGGCATCAGCAGTTCTTTGCAGGCTCCCATTGAAATCGACGACGCGACCCGACACCAAAAGACACCTATGCACCCGGCTTCCCTGGGTGAGGTAACTCGAGGACTCTGGTGTCCCCGTGGGTGCTAGCCCTAGAACTTCTTAAGTCCAAAAGGGTTTGGTCCTGACTCGATTAGAAGTGTCCCTAATCTCTAAATTTCCCACCGCGACATTGCCCTTAGAAGATAACGGGAACCCGCGGTTGTGTTTTCACACTGCATACAGTCCCCGCGGGTCCCCTGTGTCACTACCCTGGGTGGTTCCTTGGGGTCCCAGTGATTCTACAGGCTCTAGGCCTTGTGTCTAGTTCATTCGTGGTTCTTATACCATTTTTTTGATATATGGTTTGGTACGCCCCTAGGGCCTAAACGTGTATTTCTGCTATTACTGATGCTTGCTCACTTGTAAATTAAGTACTTCGAACTCCAGTCTCAGAAAGAGACTAGAGGGGTGTGTTTGATTGTAAATACATATAGTTTGAATATATACCTGGTGTGGTTGTCCTTTCATTTGATCATTGAAGAGATTATAGACTGGTAAAACAAGCTGCTTTACATTCCTTCAAAACTTAGCCTGAAGGCTGCTCTCCATAGCTACCACTAGGATAGCTTTCAATAAAGGTTGTCTTTAACCATTCACCATAAGGGGTTGTTTGGACTGATACAAGGTGCCCACTAGAACTAGTGGACAGCATATATCAGGCCAACATCTCACACCTGAGTGGGTATGTGCGGTGACTAGGTCACAGACTAGTCAGAAGAGAGGGGCTGGACACCTGGACCCTGGAACAAAGGACCAAGTATCCAAGGACAAGGGTACTGGGCCTGGTGAGCCAGCCAGGGAACTCCAGAGGTGCAGGAAGAATCTAACCCTGAGGGGGAGGATCTGGCCTCTGAGGGAGGGACTCCATCCCTGCCAGAGCTGTCAGATTTGGCAGAACTGACAGGAGCAGGTGGACCCTCCAGACAGGAGTTCAGTAAGGGACAGAGAGACTGTCCCACCCTTGAGAGCTTGAGGCGGATTGCCTCTAAGTAAGAGGAGGGGGATGACAGTGGGTTTCACAAAACCTACTGGGCAGATGGACTGTTTTATACTGAGGCCAGAAACCTCAAGGAGGGGGCCACCAGGAGGTTGATGGTGCACCAGAAATACAGAGCGTTCATCCTGACTTTGGGTCATGATATCCTCTTGGCAGGACATTTGGGACAGACAAAGACATGGAACTGGTTGGTGAGCCATTTCTACTGGCCCCATATGTCTGAAAAGGTAAAGCAGTTTTGCAGCTCCTGTGTCACCTGTCAGGCCAGTGGCAAGGCAGGGGGCAAGACAAAGGCTCCCTTAATACCACTGCCAGTGGTTGGGGTTGGACATTGTTGGTCCCCTGGACCCACTTACCACATCAGGGAATAGGTATATCTTAGTGGTAGTGGACCATGCCACTAGGTACGCTACAGCAATCCCTCTTCGAACCATTGATGCCTACAGTGGCTAGAGCACTGCTTGGTGTGTTCACCAGACTGCTTTGTGGGATGAGTGTGGTGTCACCTACAAGTTCACCACTCCCTATCACCCACAAGCAAATGGTCTATTTGAGAGATACAACAAATTCTGAAGGGCATGATAAATGGGTTGTCAGAGAAACTCAGGAGGAGATGGGATGTTCTCCTCCCATGCCCACTATTAGCCTACAGGGAAGTACCACAGAAAGGGGTTGGTTTCGGTCCCTGAGAATTGTTGTTTGGACACCCTGTGAGAGGGCCATTATGCCTTCTTAAAGAAGCAAAGGACAATGTGCTTGACTATGTGTTAGGCCTGAGAGCTAGGATGGTAGAGTACAAGTACAAGGCAAGCAGGAAACTGGAGGCCAACCGGGAGCTCATTAAACACTGGTATGATCAGAAGGCTACTATGCCTGAGTATACTCCAGGACAATTGGTGTGGGTGTAGGAGCCTGTGGCTCCCAGGGCCCTCCATGACAAGTGGAGTGGGCCCTATCCAATTTCAGAAAAGAAAAGAAGGGTGAGGTTACCTATTTGGTTGACCTTGGCACCCCCAGGAACCCTCATAGGGTCCTGCATGTGAATAGATTGAAACCCCACCATAACAGGGTAGACAAGACCATGTTCCTAGTCACTGATGAGGGAGTGGAGGAGAAAACTGAGCCAGTGTCCGACTTCCTCTCCACTAATGTGCAAGATGGGTCAGTGGAGGGAGTTGTGCTCTCTCCCAAGTTGGCAGACCAGCAGCACAGAGGCTGTAAGAAAGTGCTGGAGCAGTTTGATGACCTGTTATCTTTGACCCCAGGCATCACTGAGTGGTGGGTGCACCACATTGAGACTGGTGACAGCCTACCTGTCAAAAAAAAACTGTACAGGTTGTCTGACCATGTCAGAGCCAGCCTTAAAGCTGAGGTTGCTAAGATGCTGGAATTGGGGGTAATCGAACCGTCTGAGAGTCCATGGGCCAATCCAGTGGTGCAGGTGCCCAAACCTAATCCACACGGGGGACCCAAGGAGTTATGGTTCTGTGTGGACTACAGTGGACTGAATGCAGTCACAAAGACTGACGCTCACACTATACCTAGAGCTGATGCGCTCATTTATAGGTTAGGGGTTGCTAAGTACCTGAGTACTTTTGATTTGACTTCAGGTTACTGGCAGATTGCCCTCACGGATGGAGCAAAGGAATGTCAGCATTCTCCACACCAGAGGGACATTATCAGTTCAAGGTAATGCCATTTGGCTTAAAGAATGCACCTGCCACCTTCCAAACGCTGGTGAACAGGGTCTTGTCTGGGTTGGAACAGTACAGTGCAGCTTATCTGGAAGATATAGCTGTATACAGTTCTAACTGAGGTGATCACTTAAGCCACCTAAGGGAAGTGCTTCAGGCAATGCACCAGGCAGACCTGAATATTAAAGTAAGTAAGTGCCAAATTGGGCAGAGTTCTCTGGTGTACCTGGGCCAACTGGTAGGTGGGGGCCATGTATAGCCTCTCCAAGCTAAAATCCAACTATTTTGGATTGGACAGCTCCTGTTACCCAGACTCAGGTCAGGGCATCCCTTGGACTGACAGGGTATTATAGAAGGTTTGTTCAAAATTATGGGATCATTGTGGGGCCCCTAACAGAACTCACCTCTGAGAAGAGGCCCAAAAAGGTGGATTGGACCCCAGAGTGTCAGAAGGCATTTGACACTCTGAAAGCTGCTATGTGTTCAACACCAGTGCTGCTGGCCCCTGACTACATAAAATAATTTGTGGTTCAGACAGATGTTCAGACTGATAACAGGCCTCTCAGATGGCTCATACAGATGAGAGGGGAGAATCCCAAGCTGTTAAGGTGGTCCATTTCCCTACAGGGAATGGACTTTACAGTGGAACACACACCTGATGTTGCCCATGCAAATGCGGATGGTCTTTAAAGGTTTTTCCACTTAGCTGATGAGGACTACTAGGATGTAGGTTAGTAACCCATCATCTTTCGTTTGGGGGCTATGTTGGAAAGTCACTTATTTTTTTCCCTGGGCACCCCCCAACATTTTGCTGACTAGTACTGGTGGTAACTGACTCTGACTGACCCTGGGCTCTGCCTAACCAGGCCCAGGGCCAGTGCTATGCCGAAAGAGAGACATTTAGAATACAGTGAAAACACCTACATACACTAGGGTACACTATGGGTTGGGTTACCACTGTGATTGGCATGGCCTACCCTATAAGGCCCTAGTACATAATAGGGCAGGGGGATTGAAACTACCTCTCAGTTCCTAGTCTATATTAGGGCATGGCAGTTTAGAGGCCGGCAGCCCTTTCTGCACTTGCATGTGTGCACTGCTGAAGCCTGGGGTCAGTTCAAAAGTGGCTCTGTGTTGCAGGACTGCTTTTAAAAAGTAAATTGAGCCCAAACTTGACTTTGGTGTCTGGGGCACTTAAGAAAGGCTAACCTACAATGTTTGGACATATTAGGTACCTCCAGGGTCTCCCCTAGTTGTCTCAGGGTTGGGGGATCAGGTATTTATAAGGAGGACAGTTATAAAATGTGTGTTATTTGACCTGGGTTAAGTGAAATTGCACCTTTAATTCCCCACATTGTGATAAAGTGCTGCCCAAAATCGACTTTGGTGCTAGGAGCACTGTGCACGAAGGATCTGCCATAGTTTTACATATTCAGAACCCCTAAAGTCTCCCCTGGGTGTTCCAGGGGTGGGTGTCCTGTAGATATAGGCAGAGTACTTATAAAATATGATTTTATAATCCTGGTGCTGGAAAAATGGCCCGAATCATTTTTCCCATCTCAAATCCCTTGCCACATAGGTTAACATGGCAAGAAGTTATTAACTACTAACTCTTGACAGGAGAAGGCTAAAAATACCATTCAAAGACTTCCCAGATTGGTATTAATAAATCCAACAATATGATATTGTTGAATTTCTCCTAAAATGTATAGACAAGATGTTATAAGACTTTCTTGTTTGTAATCCCCGATTCAGCCTTTCAGTGGTCTGTCCTGTGGTCAGAGTTAAGTGGATTAGCCAGGCTCCTTTGAAGAGGTGATAAAGAGCCCCTGAGGTTGACCAGCTCTGCTGGTAGGGCAGTGTTCTGTTACACAGGAATGCCAGAACAGGGGGAGGAGTCATAAACAATGGACTTCAAGGGAAGGGGAAGACACCAGTGTCATTTACAACCCTACTCTTTTGAACCCAGCCAGATGCTAAGCTTAAGGAAGGAATGAGCAGATGCGAGGGGGAGAGACTATGGAGATTACCCATCCTAGGGGTGTGTTTAGCCAGCTCTTCTCTCCCTGCTGGAAAATCAGACATTATGAATTTGGAAGAATTGGTGCACTCTGGGACAAAATAGTGCCACACTTTGCAGGATGTGGTCATACCCTTGGGGGGTACCCTACACCCCATTGGGCAGGAGTGACCTCCTGCTTGACACAGAGAAATCAGAATAAGTATCTGAGAAGGGCAGAGCCTCTCAGATCTGCTGATTTAAACTTCAGAAAGCAAGACGGAGCCATGGTTCGCTCGGGCAGGGCGATGGGGCCCAACTGTACCCCTATTGAATTCCTAAAGGTGATGGGCTCGCAAGTGGCCCCTCACCTTCGTGCCATGTATAATGAAAGCTATGAGTCTGGCCGACTCTCCTCAGATCAAAGCCTGGCCACTATAGTGGTAATTCGGAAACCTGGGAAACCAGGAGACAACTACGGTTCGTATAGACCAATATCACTGATCAGTGTGGAGGCTAAGATATTGGCGAAAGTACTGGCCACGAGGTTGGTAGGGGTCATCTCTGCCCTGATGCACCCAGACCAGTCCGGTTTTATGCCAGGTAGGAACACAACGTTAAACATCCGCCGTCTCCAGAACGTCTTGGCCCGGAGAAACTACATAGAAGAGGACGCGGCGATTATATCCCTAGATGCCTCAATGGCGTTTGACTCTATCGAATGGCCATACCTATTCGAGGTGCTAGCGCGGTGTGGGTTCGGTCCTAGGTTCCTGGCATGGGTGCGCCTCCTCTATGAGGACATATCGGGCCAAATACGGGTTAATAACCATACATCCCGAGCCTTTCAGTTAAAGAGAGGCACCAGACAGGGCTGCCCGCTGTCGCCGTTACTATTCTCCATTATGCTTGAACCCTTGGCGGCGTGGATTAGACGAGATGCAATGGTGAGAGGGTTGAAGTGGGCGCCGGACCTGGAGGACAAAATCTCACTGTATGCAGATGATGTCCTCCTTTATTTGGCATCCCCATACCGGTCCATCAGGGCAGTTCTCGATATATTCACCAATTTTGGTAAGTACTCTGGGTACGCGATCAACTGGACCAAGTCCACACTGCATATGCTCCGGGGGCGGGTGCCCCCCCTCCCCCCAGGCTGCAGACTAGAGGTGGCTGAGGAAGGGTTTCGCTACTTGGGAGTGTATGTCACTGCAGATCTGGCCCTGTTCTACAGCCGAAACCTGCCCCCCCCCCACTGGCCCGATTGAGATCCGACGACGAACACTGGCGGACACTGCCACTCTACCTGGCGGGTCGAGCCGCCCTTTTTAAGATGCTTGCACTTCCGCGATTCCTATATATCCTCCAAAACTGCCCACATGGGGTACCGGATACCTACTTCACTGCGGTTGAGGGTGAGGTTCGTTCGCTACTGTGGGACGGAGGCGCCCCCTGGATATCACTGAAAAAACTAACCAAAGGGTGGTACGACGGCGGCATAGCCTTGCCAGACCTTAAGCTGTACTATTGGGCCTCACAGTTGGGCTCGATAAATACCAGACAGGCCGGGCAGGGTATCTGGGAGCGCTTTACTCCACGGTGAAAAAACAGTCATATATAGGCCCCATGTCCCATACAATCGACATATGGCGCCGAGCGAATTCTCGATTAGGGTGGGCAAATGTCCTTACCAAGGCGACGCCGCTGTGGCAGGCCCAAAGACTTGGTTTACTATGTTTCCAACCAGGGTTCGATAAATGGGACCTAATCGGCATCTCAAAGGTAGGGGACATGATAAAGAAAGGGGCCGTCCTTAGCTTCGAGGAACTGAAGACCACCTACCACATGGCACAAGGTGAACTATTTCGCTACCTCCAGATTCGACATGCCCTCCAGACAGCATTCACGACCCCACAAGATATCCCCGACTTCTCGCCCCTAGAAGACAGATTGTTAGATGGGCAATTGCACTGGAAGGCCATATCCCTGACGTTCAAAAAGCTATGTAATAACCTCCCTGATACATTTGAGGCACTTCGGGAGAAGTGGCAACATGACATAGGACCCATTGACGAAGAAGACTGGAGGGAGGCTTTGATGTCTCCCAGGGGGGCAGCGATCACCCTCTGATATCGACTGATCCAACTAAAAGTCCTGCACAGGGCCTATATCACGGGGGTGGTTCTTGCGCGTATGGGGGCTAGGGAGGACTCACTCTGCATTCGAGGGTGTCACCAAGAGGCCACTTTCTACCACATAATATGGGACTGTCCTGCGATCCGAACGATATGGGAGGGGGCTACGACCAAACTCCAAACCGCACTGGGGAAAACTCTGACCCTCACGCCTCGGATGGGCCTACTGAACATATGGGAGGCTACAGACCTCACGGAAATAGAGCAACAGATGGTGACACTGGGCTTCACCCTGGTCAAGCGGGAAATAGCGCGCCATTGGGGGGCTGTAGCGGTGCCATCAATACACACATGGATACAGGAATTAGACAAATGTATGGTAGCGGAAAAGGAAGTCTTCATAATTCGGGGGTGCCCTAGGAAGTGGGAACAGAAGTGGAAACGTGGAATAGGTACAGAGGGTCATTATGTACGTCCCCACTTGTGGATTTGGCAATGAGACGGAAGGAACTTAAGGAAATGTTGAACCAAGTCATGTAATTTATTATATGCTATTCAGTAAAGTGTTGTATGTTGCTGCTGCTAAAAATATAACCCTGTATGTGCAACGAATAAAATCAATAAAATGTTATCCCAAAAAAAAAAAGAAAAAAAGAAAGCAAGACGGGCCTTGCTGAGAAGTTTGATGTGCATTTCCTAAGGCCTGCACTCTGAAGATTGCACCTTTAGCACCATCTAGAACTACAGCCCCATGGAATACCTTGCTGTAAAAGGACTAAAGAGTGGACTCCCTGCAAGCTATAGGTTAATCAATCAACCAATCAGGCGTTAGTTGAGCACGACTACTCACCAGTAAGGGTCTCAATGCGCTGGGGGTGGGGGGAGGGTGTGCAGGTTCCAGTCCATCAAGAAGGGGGTCTGTCAAAGAGCCAGGTTTTGAGGTTTCTTGCGAAGATGGGGAGCGATGTTGTCTGTCTGAGGTGGAGCGGAAGGGCGGTCCAGGCTCTGGCCGCCAGGAAGGACAAGGAGCAGCCTCCTGATATGGTCTTTGTGGTGCGGGGGACCACGGCATAGGAGAGCTGGGCTGATCGTACGGTCCTTTAGGGTGCGTGGAATTTGAGTCAGATGTTCAAGTACGCTGGTCCAGTGTCGTGGAGGGCCTTGCGTGCATGGGTGAGCATCTTGAAGGTGACTCTAGCCTCGATGGGGAGCCAGTAGAGTGTGCGCAGGTGCTGGGAGATGTGGCAGTGTCTTGGCAGGTTGCGGACCAGTCTTGTGGCGGCGTTCTGGATATTCTGTAGCTTGCGGTGAGGTTTTTGTTTATTACGGCGTAGAGTGCGTTGCCGTATTCGAGTCTGCTGGTGACCAGGGCATGAGTGGCTGTCTTTCTGTTTTCGAGGGGGATCCATTTGAAGGTCTTACGTAAAAGGTGGAGGGTGTGGAAGCAGGAGGATGAGACGGAGTTGATCTGGCGGTCCATTTTGAGCTCGGAGTCCAGGATGATTCCCAGGTTGTGTGCGTGGTCCGTGGGGGTGGGTGGGCTTCCAAGGACGGGGGACCACCAGGCGTCGTTCCAGGCATCAGGGTTTGGGCCCATGATGATTACTTCTGTTTTGTTGGTGTTTAGTTGTAGGCAGCTGTTTTTCATCCAATTGCCGACGGCTTCCATGCCTTCTCGAAAGTTGTGTCTGGCGGTATTGGATTTGTTGGATAGGGAGAGGATGAGTTGGGTGTCTTCTGCGTATGACACAATGTTGAGTCCGTAGCTTCTGACGATGGGGGCGAGCGGAGCCATGTAGACGTTGAAGAGTGTAGGGTTGAGGTAGGACCCCTGGGGGACTCCACATGTGGTTGGTGTAGGGTCCGAGAGGAAAGGGGGGAGTCTGACCCGCTTCATCCTGCCGGAGAGGAAGGAGCGGATCCAGTTGAGGGCCTTGTCCTGGATTCCTGCGTCGTGGAGTCTGCGTATTAGGGTGCGATGAGAGACTGTGTCGAACGTCGCTGAGAGGTCGAGGAGGATGAGGGCTACCGTTTCTCCTTTATCCTGTAGGGGGCGGATGTCGTCTGTTGCGGCGAGGAGGGCAGTTTCAGTACTGTGGTTTTTTCTGAAGCCGGATTGGGAGGAGTCGAGGATGTTGTGCTCTTCGATGAATGTGGCGAGTTGGCTGTTGATGGCTTTCTCGATGACTTTCGCTGGGAACGGGAGCAGGGAGATAGGTCTGCAGTTTTTGAGGTCAGTGGGGTCTGCCGAGGGTTTCTTCAGGAGGGGGTTGACCTCGGCATGTTTCCAGTTGGCGGGGAACAAGGCGGTCACCAGGGAGCGGTTAATGGTGTGGCGGAGCATGGTTGCGATGGTGTTGGCGGCTCTGTTGAAGATGTGGTGGGGGCAGGGGTCCGTGGGGGACCCCGGAGTGGATTGACTTCATTGTCTTCAGTGTGTCTTCGGTGGTGAGGGCTGTCCAGTTGTCAATCGCTGGCTTCAGGGTGTCGGGGTTGGTTGGTGAGGGTTCAGTGTGTTGGTTGTCTTCGTCACAGTTGTTGTAGATGCTCTTGATTTTGTGGTGGAAAAAGGTGCTGAGTTTGTTGCAGAGGTCTTGTGAGGGAGGGATATCAGTAGACTCGCTGGTGGGTTGGGCGAACTCCTTGATGATGTTGAAAAGTTCTTTGCTGCTATGCGCGTGTGTGGAAATTCTGTCTTCAATCGCTTTTTTCCTCGTTTTTCTGATGAGTTGGTGGTGGGCGTTGGTGGCGGCTCTGAAGTTGTTGTGGGCTTCGATGGATTTAGTGTTCCTCCAAGCCTTTTCAAGGCGGTGGCAAGTGTGTCTAGACTCTCGAAGTTTGGTGGTAAACCATCTGGCTTTCTTGGCGTGGGTGTTGTTTTTCTTGAGGGGGGCTATGGTGTTGGCGCTGTCGGAGATCCATCTGTGCAAGGTTTGGGCTGAGGCGTTGGGGTCGTCATTTTCTGTGATGGTTGGGGTGGAGTTGCTGAGTGAGGAGGTGAGCTGGTCGTCGGTGATTCTGGTCCAGTTTCTTCATGGAAGCAGGTGCTGGTGTCTGTGGATGGTGGGTGTTCTGAAGTTGAAGTGGACGCATCGATGGTCAGTCCATGAGAGTTCGGTGGTGTGGCTGAAGGTGATGGAGATTCCTGTTGTGAAGGTGTGGTTGATGGCATATCATGCTGAGTGTGTGGGTTCGGTCACGATCTGGCAGAGCCCAATGTTGTGGAGGCTGTCCAGGAGGGATGTGGTGTTGGGGTCCAGTTGGTTGTCGAGGTGAAGGTTGAGGTCTCCCAGCAGGGCGTAGTTGGTGGGTACGACGGCATGCGGGGAGATGATGTCCGTGATGGAGTTGGCGAAAGGTCCGGGGGTGCAGGGGGTCGGTAGATGAGGGTTCCTCCGAGGGTGGTGGTAGGGCTGGCCAGTATCTTGAAGTGAAGGTGTTTCATCAGGTCTGTGGGTTCGTCGGGGAGTGTGCTCAAGCGGAGGGTGGGTTTGTGGGCGATGGCGATTTCTCCTCCCGGGCGGGTGGGGCGGTCCTTCCTCGAGATTTTGTATCCTTGGGAAATGGCAATGGCGATGTCCGGTCCCAAGGTGGTGTTGGACAAGGTTCCGTGAAGAAAGCTACATCCAGGGTGGTGCTGTCTAGGAGGTCCCAGATTTCAGTGGCGTATTTGTGGAGGGATCATACGTTGAGGAGGATGCATTGCAGGGTCTTCGGTTTGGTTGTGTTCTTGTGGGCGGTTGTGCTGGGTCTGTGTTCTTGGTGGTGCTGTAGGTGTGCCGGCAGTGGTGACAGCTGAAGGGGCAGTGGGTGTCGGCCAGTGATGCTAGCTTGCCGTTGTTGTTGCGGCCTGGGTTGAGTGCGTGGAGTGCCGCTCGGCCATAGCATTGGCAGTGCGGAGGTCCAGGGTTCCTGGCGCTGGTCGCAGTTGGGTCGCGGGCAGGCGCAGACGGGCTTGCCTTTGGCGCGCCTGCAGTGCCAATCCGCTGAGCGGCCGCGCAGCGGCCGCCATTAAGTAGGGGTCGGGGAGGACTGGACAGCTGGGAGGCGGGAGCGGAGAGGGGAACTGGAATGGGCCGGTCATGCGGGGGGGAGGGGCCACGGGGGCAGCGGGGGAAAAACAGGCAGAAAAGGGCTGAGGAAAGAGTGGAATAGGGTAGAAAAAGTGCAAGAAAAGTGGAGGAACGACACAGAAGGAGAGTGAAAGGAGGAACTGAAATGAAGGAAAAATGAATGAAAATGGAGGAAAGACACAGAAGGAGAGTGAAAGAGGGAAACTGAAATGTGGGAAATACGAGTGAAAACGGAGCAAAGACACAGAAGGAGAGTGAAAGGGGGAGATTGAAATGAGGGAAAAATGAGTGAAAATGGAGGAAAGACACAGAAGGAGAGTGAAAGGGGATATTGAAATGAGGGAAAAACGAGTGCAAATGGAGAGAAAAAGCAGAGCGATAGAAAGGAGACAGAGGTCCACTGGACCACCAGGGATGAGGCGCAGGTAAAACCTGTGGGTGGAGGAGGACCTCGAACACCAACACTCGAGAGTGCAGGGGCTCGGGGGAAGGCCTCACTTAATGGTGGAGCTGCGAGGGAGGGAGAGCAATTTCACTGACAATGAGTTAACAGAGCTCACCTTCAACATCACCACCAAGAATCCTCAACCTGGAGAACTACCAGTGGATTTGTAAGGGTTTTGTCCAAGTGGATTGTGGGAACTGAAATCCTCAACTTTCAAGGACCATCTTGGAGATTCCAGACCCTTGGAGTGAGTTTGAGACACTTTGGGACCCTTTGGGGAACTTCAGGAAGAAGTTCCAGAAGTTTGGAGAAACTTTGGAAAAAAAGCTCCAGAAGGGGACCAACTCAACCTGGTCAGCCAAGCTGCCTGCCTTCAACCGCGAGTCGGCCTGCCGTCCAGGTTTGTCCTGCTAGAAAGCTCTGTAGGTCCTACTCCCAGAGTTTGACCGGAAGGCCTAAATCCGAGGCCGGCGAACCCTCACCGAATCCGATCTCGTGAAAAGCATCGAGGGACTCCGCGAGAAAAAGCGTTTTAAAAGTTTCGAATGAAGAAAAGGTGACTGGTAGCAACCGTGAAAGCCAAGCCGCCTGCCCTCAACCACGAGTCGCCTGGATCCTAGTTTTGTCCTGCTGGAAAGCTCTGGAGGTCGGACTTCCGTAAGTTCGATCAGGAGCTTGTCGCAAGGCAATCCGGCGGACCCTCACCGAATTCGGACTGGCTGAGAGATTCGAGAGACCCCGGGAAGAAATGCTGCAGAAATGTTTCTAAGTCAGAAGGTAAAAACCGCAAGGGGTAGCCGAGCAGGGCTCAATCGCGGTTGGCCTGAAACTTTGACATTGACCCGGTCTATCGCGGCCAGATGTCACGATAAGGCGCTATAGGTTTCTATGTGCAAGATAATGCTAGATCTTTGAAAATTCAGATCTCGGGTTCCCTACATTAAATGTTTGTCATTTCGGTATTTTTTGAAAGATAAACATGTATCCTACTTTTGTAAATTGGTGTTGGATTTATAATGGCCATTGTGTCTTAATTATTTACTGAATTGGCGGCTTTAAATGCTTTACATACCTGTCTCTGAAGTTAAGCCTGCCTGCTCTCAGCCAAGCTACCAAGGGTTGAGCATGGTACTAATTTTTTAAGACCTATTCTGAGCCCTATACTGCGTTAGTGGCCTTATTGCCAGTGGTGGATATACATTTGCCCCTACCAGTGATCCACGTTCCAACACAACTCAAATTATATCATGGATCTACAAGCTTTTAAAATATTTAGTGGGTGACCTTAGATACTACAATATCTAGATTTAGCTCTAATAGAGCTACAGAATATGGAGTTGGCCCTACACAAAAGGATCTTAACACTATTTCCTTCATACTGCATTTTAACTCTAATTTTAGTGAGCTCAGGTGGTTCATCTAGCTATAGGGCCTGTAAAAAATCGGGCTACTGGCTGAAGGGGAGTTAAACCCTAATCAAGCAACAACCTTGTTAGGGTGAAGTGACCAGCTAATCCAAATGAACCTCTGCTCAATTCTCTAGTATCTTGGCAACAGTAACAAAGTGAAAGCCAAAAGGACCCCACACCAGATTAGAAAAATAAAGTATTTTTTAATAAATAAAACTAGACTACAGCAGCATAAATCGAATCAGTAAAACCAGAGATATGTAGGTTTAAAGATTTAAGTGAAAATAGCACCAAAAAGCACATAGAGCCAACTGTGGATATCTGGTTGTGCTAGACAGGACAAAGTCACAAGTTCAGGCCAACCACGAAGGAGTGAGGTCCGGGTACAGGGACCCACTTAGGCCCACTGAAGAAGAGTACTTTAAATCCTAGTTGCTGAGCGTTGCGAGGTTCGGCATCGATGCGTCACGCAACTGAGGTGATGTGAGGTCCGGGTTGGAGATGTGTTGCCCAGTATCAGTTCTGGGGAGCTGCAAGGCTGCAAATTGAGGTGCTACATCATCATCGAGGAGGCAGTCAACTAGAGGGGTTTGTGATGCAAAGTCCTGTGTTGAGAATGCATCATGCAATGGGTGGTTCCAAAGAAGCAGACTGACTTGCGATGCAAAGTCCTACGTCTTCGTTGAGGCTGCTGTCAACAAGGGACTTGTGATGCGAGGGCCTGAGTTGAAGATGTGTCATGCAGCGGTGGTTCCGATTAGAATGTGGACTGCGATGCAAAGTCCTGGGGCTTCGAAAGTCCACACAGCAGAGGTGATGAGTCAATTCTGCAGGATCCACAGATGGGCTGGGAGAGCACCTTCGGGCCAACTTCCAAGGATCTAGGATTGAGGTGGCACCACTTGTCAGGGTAGGACTCACAGTTGCGGAGCCTAGGTTCTGGTTACAAGAGACTAGCCCTTGAAGTCACTCTGGTCGTCCTGGGTACAGGTTGCAGGCCCAGTCCTTCTCACCCAGGAAGCAGAGCAGCAAGCAGCAGGTCAGCACAGCAGGCAGCAGTCCTTCAGGGCAGCAGTCCCGCAGAGTGGCAGTGCTTTCATCAGCAAAACAGTCCTTCTTCCTGGCATAGTCTCCACAGGTCCAGAAGTGAACTAAAGAGTTGGTGTCTGAGGGTCCAATATTTATGCCTGGTGCCTCCTTTGAACAGGGAGAGGCTTCTAGAAGTTTCCCTTAGAAGTGCACCGGTTTCCTCCTTCCCTTGCCCTGGCTCCAGACTAACCTCAAGGGGTATACAATCCAATGTGTAAGTCAGGACACAGCCTATTGAGGGGTAAGTGAGGCTGTGCCAATCTCAGTTCTCCGATCCTGTCAGTGATGGCCCATCCAGGCACACCTAATCTCTCTATTGTGCGTGACTCTCTAGGAGGAACACAAAGACCAGCTGCCAAATATACCTAGTCATGTGACCCAGAGACAGGCTGCTGGCATTATATGACTATGGCAGGCACATACCAACTTTCTCAAAGTGGCATGTTCAAAATTGTAATCAAAAATCCGACTTCACAATAAGAGAATTTTTCATTACAATTCCAAAGACACCAATCATGAACTGTTCACCTGTTCCCATTTGGAATCTCTTCTTATTCATTGTAATAAGGTAACCTCCAATGTTATGCCACAGGAGAGACAGGCCTTGCAATAGTGAATGAAGAATTTAAGAGTTTTTCACTATCAGGTCATGTAAATCTTAATATTGTATGACCTACTTTTTAAATACATTACACCCTGCCCTGCAGGCTGTTTAGGACTATATTAAAAAGGAAGGTTTGGGCCCAGCAAAAGGTTTATTTTGCTAGGTCGAAATGGCAGCTCAAAACTGCACACACAGACTGCAATGGCAGGCCTGACAAATGTTTAAAGGGCTACTTAAGTGGCACAATCTGTGCTGCAGTCCTACTAGTAGCATTTAATTTAAGGCCCTGGGCACATGTAGCATCACTTTACTAGGGACGTACAAGTAAATTTAATATGCCATATGGGGAGAAAACAATGTTAACATGTTTTAAGGAGTTAGCACAAGCACTTTACTGCACTTTACAACTGGTTAACAGGACTCCTAAGGCTAACTAAAACAAGATCAGAAAAACATAGAGGAGGCAGGATAAGAGTTTAGGGGAAGACTGCCCTAAGGCTGACTGGTCTAACAGGGCATCAAACCATGAGCTCAACAACTTTGATTATACCTGATATTTATTTGCTCTCCAAAACCATGATTATTATCAATGGATAATCAGGGATTATAAAAAGGAGAGCAGTAAAAAGTGAGATTCAACGTTTTACTTTACTTGCTCCCCTCTTTAAGGGCAATAGCTAATGTACACTCAGGCATTAAGAAAGGAACACAGGGAACTGTGAGACCTATGAAACAAAAGCATGTTGGTTACTATTAGTCAGCACTTGCCACATTAAATACTGCAGGAGGACATCTATAACAGTTGTTGATTTTAAAGACTAGAAATTGAATGAAGTCTGGTTCATCTAATAATTAGTTCGTTCATTTTAATATGCATATTATTTTACTTTATTGTAATTTCTGCTGATTGAAATAGTTTTTATTAACATACCTAAGGCACTAAAAGTAGGGCCGGTAGCAATTTTAGAAGAAATTGAACAGAAAAGATGAATTGCGGCTATTGTTCTTTGGTGATGGAGCATTGTCACTTGAGGGATAGCTCAAGTGTTTGGGGCATGACCTATGGCTATATAATTTATGACTAACAAAGCCATACTTCTGCTGCCTAAAGCAAACACCTCCATGATTAGTTCCTCAGATTTTATTGAGACAGAGGGAGAATTTTCCTTGTGTGTTTTTTCTCTGGAATGGTGTCTGCACAGAGGCAGTCCACCTTCACTTCCCTTGTGAAAATATTGCCTTGCTGCATTCTATCCCTTTGAACCAGTGAAGTGTGGCAGCTAATTGCTTGTGAATTTTTTTTTGTTGCCAAGCTAAGCCTTGGCCAGTCAAAAGCACCTTAACTATGATATGGTGTGTATAATTAGTTACCAATGTAGAAGCATTGCAAAATGAAAAACTAATTTGTGCGCTGCTGATAACCATGTTATTTTTTTCCTGGTGTCTCTCTTGTGCCCATTCAAGGTTGCCCCTTCTCTTCCCAGTCCAGGCTAATTGCTAGAACTAAAATTATACAGAATTATGGTCATTCTTCTCAAAGAAGTTTTGGAAAAATCCATACCAAATGTTTTATTTTATAATGCACATTGCCTCTGAAAGATTTAAAAGTAACTTTGATATTTTAGTGGATATAACACTTTATCTGCTAAGGGCTTCAGAAAAGCCTGGTGTTTTTTATAACATATGCTATTAAGATGCATTATTTCTTTTTAGGTTGGAGTGATCTCTTGGTTGGGCATTGCCCATCATCCACACATTCTGTGTGTTGTGGTCCTAGAATGAATACTTCTATCCTTTACATTCTAAAACATCATTGGTTACAAAGAAATTTCAACACAGCTACCTTTTACCAGTTCGTTAGACCTGGTGGCTTCTTGCAGGTATGTAGCTGCGGTATCTCATATGAGATCTGCCCAATGTGTGGCGCTGACAACTATTTTATTTTGATTTACAATAGATTCCTGACACAATAATTAGCCAACTGATTGGCACTCAATTATTTATTCTCTGGAGGAATGGAGGATGCATTTCTAATTAAAGCTGAGACTTGCCAGTTGCTCATCCCAAACTCCCTAAGCTCAATGTTCTGAGAACGTAGGTGTGTGCGGCCTCAGACAAGCCATTATACAACATCCAGATGAGAAGACTGAAAACAATCAATCTGTGAACAGTCAAGCAGCAGCTTCTTTATGAAGATGAAATTGAAAACATTTCATGAGCTCATTGTCATTTCTTAGGAGGGATTTTCAGAGAACTGTCAAAAATGTTGTCTTGAACTAAATTTACGTAAACTGGTTCTAAAGTGCTCCATACTGAAATGAGTACATGCTGCTTATTACTTATCTAATCACTCACTCACCTTGTTAAAGATCTCTGTCAGTAGTCTATAAGCATTGTAAAATCCACTAAAACATGTTTGTTATATTCGTACTGGGTTTGAGAAATATGTTGATAAATGCACAATTTATCACTCTATTTTCTTGTATTGATTGCTCCACCATGTTGTTTGAAATGCTTGCCCTGCCTCTTTTGATTGACCTGTGGTGGCTCTGTGTGTGATCATGGTATGCAGACATGTGCACGGCAGGCACTCTGTCGCTAAGCTTCATCATCGAGTTCTTGCCAATCATCTGAGGATCAGGCATGCTATGACTTTTTTCCTTGCAAAGGAGCAGTTGTTAAGGAAAAAGGGTATGAGATCTATATGAAGTGATGGTTACAATTGTCTGGGCAGGGCCCAAATCAGTGTGTTTTCCGGGGTCCATCTGGCAAGGTATAAACTGGAGAAGATGGGTTAGCTGGAGTTACTATCACTCCTAAGCCCTCAATATGATCAACTAGTTTCTGTCACGGACCCCAAATACTGTGGCTTTCATCAGGATCTGTGAGTCCCTGTTAGAACCCTTTGGGAAGGGGCGGCTGGGTCACAGATCTATTATTAAGCCCATCTTATTCCGTTCCTCTTCAATTTAACAACACCAGTTCCAATGAAGCTTAAGGAACATCCCACCTTTGTTATTTCCCTCCCTTCTTCTGAGACCATCAATCCCACTGCTTTCAGATCATAAGAGCTCAGACCTGTTAAGCTTGGGATTTGTTTAAACAGCGATAGCAGATCTAACCTGTTCAAGGGACTAAGGGCCTGATTTAGATCTTGGTGAATAGGTTCTGCCACAATGGTGACAGATATCCCGTCTGCCAAAATATAAATCCCAAAGGATATGAGATTGACATTTCGACAGACAGTATATCAGTCACCACTGTGAAGGAGTAACCCATCCGCCAAGATCTAAATAAGGCCCTAAGTTTTCTGTTTTTTTTCCTTTGTGGTTAATATAAAAAACCAGGGTATATTTGCTACATCCATCTGTAACCTGTTTAGGGGCTTTTTTTGCATTCTGACTTTCAGAACCTTTATCGGGCAACGACTTTCCCTTTGATTTCTGACTACTTTCCATTTTATGGTTAGGGTTTGTGACATCGCCTGCAGCTTGTTAGATAAGGATTTTAAGGGCTTCTGTCCAGAAGTATTACTCCCATTATCATGATCACGTGACATCCTATTTTGAATACTAATATTGTGATTGTGCCCAGTCTCAATCACCTTTTTTCTTGTATAACTTAGGGGATTGCTAAGTACAGATGTTCTTTTTGTTATGTCCGTACACATGCTGAATTAACTTCTTGTATTGTAAGTTGTAGTTTGAGGACATTGGATATACACAATAGATAAACAGACTCCAATCCATCTTCCTGTTTGTATGGAGTGACACTGCATCATGAGGCCTCTCATAGGCAGCATCCCCATCCTCTGCCATATTTCCTAGCCTACTGGACTGACCATCTACCAAAGACTCACTTACAGGTCTAATTAAGGTAGGCAATCAAATATTCTCCTTCAGTAGCTCCCCTGTTTTACTCTGTAAAAGTGTGATTGTTTGTTGGTTTCGATTCATCACTACCAGTGCCTCTAAGATACCTTTAAGAGTCCCTTGCATAATCAAGAACATTTCTATTAAGGCTAATGATGTTGTTGGATTTAACCTCAGAGTTGCTAATGACGGTATACTATGATCATTTTGGGTCAGTTGATCATTGATTAAATTGCCCCTGCTGAGAACAATTGCTGAATTCTCAACCCCAAGATAACTCCAGCTGCATTAATGGATGACCCTATTGTATCCTCTAGGTTATCCTCTGCAAACAGGGGGATGCCAATAGTCTGGGATCTATTCATCCCTTGATTGTGCTGGATGAATCTGAAGCTTCCAAATCACATATCATATCATGGCCAAGGTTCTTCTCAGAATCCCGGATACTACACACAGGAACGTCCTGCTACAGTGAAAATAGCTTTTAGACTATTGTCACTGTAAGGACATGTTTAACACTAAACTTTCACATTTCCTTCTTTTTAATATCATGCACCGTGCCTTATGGGCATGACAGAGCGTTTGTTTCTGTATCTTAATCTTCAGGTGTAATCATTAAATAACTCCCACCATTGGTTGTATGGACCTTTGTTTGTTGACGAAGTGAGTTCAAATGGAGCAATTATTTACATCAACCCATCAATATCTGCAATTCTTTTGACTTTTGTAAAGTTCATAAAAACATTAGTATGAGCTAAAGGATTTCATTGACAATTTAGTTCAAATCAATTTATTTTAATTCTGTAGAAATAATAATTTAATCAGCATCATTACTGATTCAAATAATCCATTAGGCGGCATTTCAAAATAAGATAAAAAACGATATTTGTAAAAATTATTTTCAAAATAGTTATAATGCAGCTAGTGTGTAAAAGAATTTCCTTACTCTAAATTAAATTAGAATGGCATATTTCTGAGTATTTGAATCGTTCCCATTTCCGGCCTTGCACAGACAAGAAGATTGTTTTCGAGCTGGAGGAGGTTAAAACAGCTATCATTACCCTCGTCTCAGGAAAGGCTCCTGCTTCCGACGGAGTCCCGGCCGATTAGTGTAAATCGCTTATTGATCTGTGCGCCCCACTGTTAACTCTGCACCTCCATGCAGTCACTCATGAACCAGTTGCGTAGCACCAATCAGTAATAGTCCGTGTTTTAAAAAAGGTAATAGAGCTGATCCTGAATGTTACAGACCTATATCCCTTGTAGACTCTGAGGTGAAAAACCATTTGTCGGGTACTGTTGGATCGCTTAACAGTCTGGGCTGGAAGGCAAAACATATTATCAGACCTGCAATATGGTTTTTGACCAGGCCAGGCTACTATGGAGCAAAGTCTTAAATTGAACCTGCTTATCTGCAAATACACTATAGCTAAGAGGGGTGCAATTCATCTGGCCTTCATTGACTTCAGCTCAGCATTTGACAAAGTAAATAGATCTAAGGTCTGGGACATGATGGAGTGCATGGGGGTCGAGTCTACACTTGCCACTTTTTTGTGTGATTTGCATGAGGGTCTCATGGCCTCTGTGAGTTATGACCCAAACGGGGAATGTACACCGCATTTTAATTTGAGGAGAGGAGTTTGTCGGGGTTGTATCCTGGCACCCTTTCTATTTATCCTCGATATTAATAGTCTTAAATCAGTCCTCATCAAACAGTGCTCAGATGACCCTAGCGCAGGCGGTCGCCTGGTGCCCGCTCTGTTATACGCTGATGATATGGTCTTAATTGTATGTACTACAAAGGGGCTACAGTGTCTTTTAGACCTTTTCATCTATTCTATGGACAGCCTTGATTTATCTAACAAATTTTCGAAGTCTCATGTTATGGCGTTTGGTCCCAATAATACTAAAAATAGAAAATTTGCCTTGTGTCTGCCCCTTGCTTTTTGGGATTTTATTATGTTTGTAAGTGGAGTTGGAGTTTTTTTAAAAATTCTTTATTTTTCCATTTTGTGATAACTACATGGTGGGTGGTTATGTGCAGGCAGCCACCCTGCACTAAAGCGAGCACAATATACAAGGGGAACCTTCGACACAAGTGAGTCAGCCAGTTACAGTTACCAATACTTATACATATGCATATATCAGGAAACTTATACAAAATAGTATTATGAGCTTTCGCTCTTTTCACTGCTTGATCCACTATCCTTCGCATCTGAGTTGATGTGATCACTTGCTACCACATCAGTGGTTAAGAGATCCCTGCAGAGTTCTCTCCACATTCTAAGGTCCTCATCAAATTTCTCATCCTTCCTGCACTCTCTCATGTGGACCTCCTCCGCAATTGACAACTCACGCACGTCCTTTAACCAATCGCCCACTAAAGGGGGATGCCTACCCATCCATACTATAGCAACTCTTAGCCTTGCTAATACCAGGATTAGTTGCAGTAATTTATATGCCATCTTGCGCTTTTTGGGTCGTGGAACTTGCATCAACAGGCAATGCATTGGGGTTGCCTCCACTCGAAGGCCAGCCCCCACCCTTGCTCACTGAGCCTCACGTATCCAGAACTGGTGTACCTCCTGATACCCCAAGGCTAAGTGTAGAAAGTCTGCTCCTTCCTTGCTATATCTGGGACAGGCATCGGAGTGGTCGGGTCAATGCGATTCAGCCTCACTGGAGTCAAGTACACACGATGCAGGTAATTAGAATGTATTAACTTGAAGTGGGCATTGCAGGATACTGTGTGAGTTAGGATGCATGCTGCTTTCCAAGTCCTGTCACCCATGGGCGACTGTAGATCTCCGTCCCAAGCAATCCGTGCCCTGAGAGGTGGAGTCCATGAGTCTGCCCCCATGGCCTTATACAACAATGAGATGAACAATTGTTACTTACCTGTGAACAGGTGGTTCTCCAGTATTGGTTTCTTTCATAGATTCACATGCTTGAATATTCCCCGTCGTCGGAGTGGGAGTCCCACGGTAAATAATATGGCAATATATACAGTCATAATATATATATATATATATATGTATAGATAAGTAATCATATAAAAACAGAGATATAAGTAGGTGATAAACATCAAGAATGTCCCTATATGAAATCTCCATAGAGATACATGGAAAGAGAAAAAAGACATTCGCAGTCTATCTCTGTCATTATGTTAGTCCAAACTACGGCCAATCAGGCGCCAGCTCCTCTCTAGAACCTTCTCCTCAGAGCTCCTCACCTCAGATTTTCGTAGCACCAAAGTGACTTTAGAGCGTATGAGGAGAAGAGAGCCTCTGAAGGGAGGAGGGAGGGTCGCATGTGAATCTATGAAAGACACCAATACTGGAAAACCACCTGTTTACAGGTAAGTAACAATTGTTCTTCTCCAGTATTGGGGTGTCTTTCATAGATTCACATGCTTGAATATAGAATAGCTAGCAGTAACGATTATCATTGTTTCCATAATCATAACAGCACTAAAAAACTGTAATGACAATCAATATCCTTATATATATGATATTACTGAATATCTATATAAGTGTAAATGAACCATTATTTCAACGGTAAATGGAAACAATATGGAGGAGGGAAGGAAGAGGCTCACCTTATTTAAAAAGATTGCGAAGCACTGCCTGCCCAACTGCAGCATCCTCCTCGTTTAAAGTTGCCAAGCAGTAGTGTCTAGTAAACGTATGTCTGCTCGACCACGTAGCTGCTCTGCAGATCTGATGTAAAGGCACTCCAGCAAATAAGGCGGTTGAGGATGACATTGCTCTAGTGGAGTGAGCTCTCACTGGTGACTGCAAAGGCTTGTTTGCCTTTTGATGGCAGAAGACGATGGCTGCTGAAACCCAACGTGCAATAGTCGGTTTTGTAACTGGACGTCCCTTGTGACAGCGCCCATAAGCTATGAAGAGTTGATCAGACTTCAAAAAAAGAAGCTGTTCTGTTGATGTAGAACTTTAAACATCGTTTCACATCCAAGGAATGTAATCTTTGCTCCGCAGGAGTTTGAGGATTAGCAAAGAAAGTCTTTAAGATCACTGGCTCGTTAATATGAAAGTCTGAAGGCACCTTAGGCAAGAATGTTGGATTAGTGCGCAATACTACAGAATCTGGTTTGAACTGTAGGAAAGGAGGATTAATTGTAAATGCATGAATGTCACTGATGCGACGTGAAGACGTTAGCGCTAGAAGAAGAGCCACCTTCCATGTCAGATACTTTAAATCGACCTTGTGTATAGGTTCGAACGGTGGTCTCATTAGTTGTGCCAACACGATGTTAAGATGCCACAACGGAGGAGGGCGTCTAACAGGTGGAAATTTGCGAAACAACCCTTTGAAGAATTGATGGATTATCCTTGAAGAACAAAGGGAAGTTGAACCATCCTGACGGAAACGGGAAATTGCCGCCAGAAAAACTCTCAAGGTTGCATGAGAAAGTCCGGAATTAGCTAATTGCAAGAAGAACGGTAGCAATTGTTCTGGTGTAGAGTGAAATGGATGAACGCCATTAGATGCACACCAATGGCAGAATCTCCTCCATTTTAACTTGTACGTTTTTATCATAGAAGGAGCCCTCGCCTGAGCCAAGATGTCTCTACAGTCCTGTGGAATGTCTAGATGGGCAAATTCACAGTGCTCAGGTTCCAAGCTGATAAGCTCAGTGATGAGGGATTCGGATGACAAATTATCCCCTTGCTCATTGTGAGTAGATCTGCTCGAGGATGTAGGAGGATTGGTTCGCATTGGGACAGTAGGAGTAGTTCCAAGAACCATGCCTGCCGAGGCCAACAGGGGGCTATGAGAAGTAGATGGCAGGGCTACCTCCGCATCTTCCACAGGACCCGAGGTACGAGAGGGATTGGGGGAAAAGCGTAGGCAAACAGATTGTACCAGTTCATCAAAAGGGCATTGCCCCGTGACCCTTGATGGGGATGCCAGCTTGCATAATCTCGGCATTTCCGGTTCTCCGGTGTGGCAAAGAGATCCAGCTGTGGACGACCCCATCGTCGAAATATCATCTCTAGAGTTGGCTGATGTAACTCCCATTCGTGGGTCGATGAGGAGGACCTGCTCAGGGAATCCACTAGGATATTGGATACCCCTGGTAGATGACCTGCTGCAATTGTGATGCGATGGTTGAGAGACCAATCCCAGATCGACTGAGCTAATCGTGGCAGTTTCGGAGATTTTGTTCCGCCCTGCTTGTTGATGTAGTGCATGCAGGTTGTATTGTCCGTCTGTATTAGGACTGTTTCTCCCTGGATTAAAGGAAGGAACGACTTGAGAGCTAGAAATATAGCCATGAGTTCCAGCCTGTTGATGTGCCAGGTTTTTTGACACATCGTCCACTTCCCCTTTACTGACAAATCCTCCAGATGAGCACCCCATCCTTCCAGAGAGGCGTCTGTTGTTATGGTCATGTCTGGGACTGCCGACAGAAATGAAACCCCTTCTGTTAGATTCAACGGTTGTGTCCACCATTTGAGTGCCGACTTCATCCGATCTGTGACGTTTATAACGTCGTTGAATGAACCCGTAATCTGACGCCATTGAATGTCTAGTTCTTCTTGGATGGGGCGTGTCCTTAATCTGCAATGAGGGATCAAGGCAATGCACGATGCCGCCATCCCCAGAAATGACTTCAATAGTCTTACAGAAACGGATCTTTTTGATCTGATAAGGGTTACCAGTCGAAGAATCCTTTGTAGACGGTCTTGGGAGAGAAATGCTCTTGCTGACACTGTATCCAATGTTGCTCCCAGAAAATCCTTGCGAGGAGAAGGTTGCAGATGGGACTTTGAGGAGTTTATAGAAAGCCCTAAGGAGCGAAACACCTCTTGGCAAAGACGTGTGTCCTGTAGAAGTTGATCTTCCGATTGTGATTTTAGGAGACAGTCGTCCAGATATGGGAAGATCTGAACACCCTGGAGACGTAGGAACGCTACCACAGGAGCGAGCACCTTTGTAAACACTCGAGGGGCTGAACGTAGACCGAATGGTAATACCTTGAACTGGAAATCCTTTCGACCCACTCGAAAGCGTAGAAATTTCCGATGCCGATGTAGTATGGGGATATGAAAATATGCATCTTGGAGGTCGATTGTTGCCATGAAATCTCCCTGTGAGAGTAATTGCAAGATCTCGACAAGCGTTAACATACGAAAGGATTGTTTCTTTAGATACTTGTTGAGAGCCCTCAGATCTAGTATGGGCCTCCATTCCCCATTCTTTTTGGTGATAAGGAAGAATCGGGAATAAAATCCTTTTCCCCTTTGAGATGTTGGTACTACCTCTATGGCTCACTTGCGCAGTAGAAGTTGAACTTGATGAAAAAGTTCCTTGATATGAGCCGGTGGTGGTCCGGTAGGTGGCGTAGGTGGAGGGAATTCGATGAACTCTAAGGTGTGACCTCTTTCTACAATGTCCAGAACCCAACGGTCCTTTGTTATGGAGGACCATTGAGAACAGCACAGTGAGATTCGACCTCCAATTTTCTGGGACTGACACAAGTCATTGTCTTTTAGAAGTGGAACCTCTGTGCGAGGATTTACCTCTGTAAGTCTTGGAAGACTGCTGTCGAGAGAATTGCTGTTGACTATAGGAATAACGGTTGGAACCCTGGTTGTATGGTCGATACTGATTGCTTCCTTTCCGAAAATTAGAGGAGGTGCCGCGTCCGCATGCACCCCGAAAGGGCTGTTTTTTAAATTGTAATGTACCCAGAGATCGAGCAGTCTCTGTATCCTTTTTTATCGATTGGAGAGCTTCATCGACATGATCTCCAAATAAAGCTTCTCCGTCATATGCCATATCTAATATCATTGCCTGCACCTCCTGGCGAAAGGATGTTGAGCGCAACCAACCTTGTCTGCGCAATACCGCCGCTCCAGCAAGTTGACGGAAACCCGTACATGCGATATCCACTGCAGAGTCAATTATCTCTGCAGAAGTACTCTCTCCCTCTTGGAGTAGCTTCACAGCTTCACTCCTAGACGTCTCAGGCAGTTTTTCAACTAGAGCTGATATATCCACCCATACTTGACGGTCGTAACGACCTAAGATGGCTAAGGCATTAGCCGCTCTTACAATGGTGGAAGCCATCGATGAAAATTTTCGCCCTATGGCATCCAATCGACGTCCATCACGATCAGGTGGTTTCCAGCCCGACGTTGCGCTGCCTGTGTGATTACAGAATCTGGTTTTGATTGACCAGTGAGGCACGCTGGAGCTCCTAATGGTGACTTATACTTTTTCTCCAGTCTAGGCACTTGTGCCGGAAGGCTATTTGGTGTCTTCATTATCTTTTTGCCTTCCTCCCAAATGAATTCGATAATAGGGATTGTATGTGTCTGCTTGAAAGGCTGATTTTTAAAATCGTACAGGAAACAATCCTCCTCTTTATGTTCCGTTGTTAATTTGAACCGTTGGGCTGCCCTATCCATCAACTGGTGAAAACTTGCAATGTCAACAGGTGGTGAGTCACCAGGTACCACCGGAGAGGGAGATGGTGTCTGGGCATGGTAGTCATCCCACTCCGCCATATCGTCATCATCCTCATCACCATCGCCCCCAACATCCAGGATCTCACCATCTTCCCTGTCCTGAGGAACTTCCTCTTCAGTTTCTTGATGAGGTAATGTCAGAGCTGATGATTGTCTGAGCAGTACTGAAGGTATTACAACTGGCACTGGTTTCGATATAGATGTTGGTACCACTGGAGTAGCCGGAACTACAGACTCTTGTGGTGTTAAAGGAAAACGCCGATTATAATCGTCCAACATGAGTTGAAGATTTGTAATAAGCGAAAGTGGTAACGTCGCAGTTTGTCCTTCCGTAGGAATTTCCTCCTGGTAAAACCTTTCCTCGTCCTCACTACTTTCATCCTGGCATTTTATTATTAAATCCGAAGGACTGTGTGCCGTTCCAAACGATTCAGGTAAACCTTCTTCTGAATCTTGATCCGAATCAGTTGCAAACAAAGGTGAAGGAAGGTGGGAATCATCCAAAGGTATGACCCCATGTCGACTACTTGGTGGCAATGGCAACAAGGGAGCAGCAGCAAAAGACGAAGTAGTCGCTGAAGACGCGTAAGAAATTTGTGTATTTAATGACCTCTAAGTTCTTTTAATCTTTATTTTCACCGATGAGACTGCCGTCGATGGGATCTGAGGTATAGAGGCCACTGATGACATCTTCGTAGACGGAACCGTCGACGGAACCAACAGCAATGGAACCACCGTCGACGGAACCATCGTCGACGGAATCGTCGTCGACGGAGTCGCCGTCGACGGGATGGACGTCGACGGGAACGACGACGAGTTCTTCTTTTTCTTCGTCGACGGAGCACTCGTCGACTAATCAATCGACGACGAAATCGCCGACGAAGCAGATTTTGCAATCTTAGAGGACGACGATGGTAACGTCAACGAGGTCTTTTCCTTCTTCGTCGACGACGATGCAATAGGCAATACAGATGACAGTCCTTATAGTACTGATGATCATCGTCGACGACGATAACGCCGACGGGGCCGCCGTTGACGATCTTGATGCTGACGTCGTAGTCAGAGTCACCGTCGACGAGCAGGAAACTGCGGATTTCGTCATCGGAAAGGCTCGTCGACGAAGAAGCCAGTTTTTTGCCAGAAACTGGGAAGTCGAAGCCTCAGCAGCCTGAGAACTATGTCTCGTGGGCGACAACGCAGTAGCCATGGAAGAAGACGTGGCAGATGTCATAGACATAGACATTTTCTTCTTTTTAAGAAAAGGCGAAGATAGGTCTTGTACACTACTGCGTTTTGAGGCTGTGTGGGAACGGCCAGAAGTAAAGCTTTCTACCTCAGAAACTACTTCATCCTTATCCTTAAGTCTCTGGAGCCACAACAAGAGACGGCCTTCCCTGTATTTCAGAGTTTTTGTAGAAAAAGTTCTACAGAATTTACATTTACCCACTTCGTGGTCAGGGTAAAGACAGTAAATACACTTACTGTGTGGACCTTCTGAGAACAAACGTAGCTTTCCACAAGAGGAACAAGGTCTAAACAAAGACTTCTTACTTGAAGACATGCTGAAGAGAAAAAACTGAGCAGAGCTCAGGGAGACTCCCTGTCACACGACGTGCGGTAGAAAATCTGAGGTGAGGAGCTCTGAGGAGAAGGTTCTAGAGAGGAGCTGGCGCCTGATTGGCCGTAGTTTGGACTAACATAATGACAGAGATATACTGCGAATGTCTTTTTTCTCTTTCCATGTATCTCTATGGAGATTTCATATAGGGACATTCTTGATGTTTATTACCTACTTATATCTCTGTTTTTATATGATTACTTATCTATACATATATATATATATATATATATATTCAGTGAAAAAACCATAGGTTTCACACACGTTATAGTTAGGAATTAGCATTTAAAAAACCTTAGAAATTCAGTGAAAAAACCATAGGTTTCACACATGTTATAGTTAGCTGGACATTTTACTCGTAAAAAACCAATGAAATTCCCCCGTTATAGTTAGTTCAGCTAACTATAACTCGCGCGCCCGCAATGCACTGCTGATGACGTCACATATTACATCACTCATGACATGGTCAGTGACATCACTCATGACATCACTGATGACATCTCAAATGACATCACTGATGACATCACTGATGACATCATCCAGTGAATGTGTGTTTTTCTGAAAATTAAATATGTTTTATATATGTATATCTCAAGGTTGATGGAAGAATAAATGGGTATATTACTGTCTAAATGGATGATTTCTTTTTGAAAAATTGATTGTGTAACTGACTGATTAAGTGTATCATAGTGAATACATGGCTCAGTGAGTAATGTTTAAATATGTAAATATCTGTATCATTTTTTCACTTTGTGTATAAGTGGCTGCATGGGTTGGTGAGTAGCTACATGGGTGTCTATATAGGTTATTAGTTGGTTTTTTGAGTATTAGTCTGAGTGTCTGCATGGTTCGGTGGGGGGTATGACGTAGTGCATAGGTGCATGAATGAGTGACTCACTGTTTGTATGTGTTGAACAGAGCATGTGTGCAGGACTGCATGGGTGGATGAGTGTGTGTATGGGTGTGTTAGTGAGTGAATGACTGTCTCAATAGTGTCTTTATGAGTAACTACATATGTTTAAAACTAGTATATGTGACTATTGGTTTATATATGTGAGTATATGTGAGAGTGAGAGATTGAAAGAGTTCCTGTATGAATAAGTATGTATTTCTATAAGTGATTGTTTAAAAGACTAAGTATGTGTAAGTTTCCGTAGAAGTAAGTGTGGTGGTGTGTGTATAACTGTATATGCAAGTAAATGTATGTTTGATTCTTTATTAGCATGAGTGACTATGTGTGTGAGTAGCTCTATGGATGAGTGGCATTGTGTAACAGGATGTATAGGTGTATGAGTACATATGATAAGTGAGTACATGTATGAGTGACTGTATAGGACTGTTGGTGAATGAGTGGATGTGTATGTGGATCTTAGAATTACTGAAGAGGTTGTTGTAACTGTTATTGGTATGTCCATTGTTTTTTAAATTTTAGTCTCTATTTTTGAATGTGTGTATCAAAGGTTATATTAGGGGAAGAGGAGGTCTGCCACTCTATCACAAGGATGATGTCATCAGTGATGTCATCAGTGATGTCATTTGAGAAGTCATCAGTGATGTCATGAGTGATGTCACTGACCATGTCATGAGTGATGTAATATGTGACGTCATCAGCAGTGCATTGCGGGCGCGCGAGTTATAGTTAGCTGAACTAACTATAACGGGGGAATTTCATTGGTTTTTTACGAGTAAAATGTCCAGCTAACTATAACATGTGTGAAACCTATGGTTTTTTCACTGAATTTCTAAGGTTTTTTAAATGCTAATTCCTAACTATAACGTGTGTGAAACCTATGGTTTTTTCACTGAATTTCTAAGGTTTTTTAAATGCTAATTCCTAACTATAACGTGTGTGAAACCCATGGTTTTTTCAGTGAATTTGCAAGGTTTTTTAAATGCTAATTTTTTTTTTTCTTCTATTTTTTTTAAACATATATTTTTTTTAATTTTCTTACCTTTTATAAAGACTATGGTTAAATTGTTAAAATTCTTTAATATGTTTTTTTTTAATATATTTTTTAAAATAAACATGTAAAATTTATTTGCAGTACATTTTTTCTATTTTTTTTATTATTTTTTTTAGTACGCGTACCGTAAGCTTACGGTAAGCGTACGGTTTACGCAACGCCCGTAATTTTTCTACGCTGCTTGCGTATAGTTACGCAATTTGCGTAGCCGCGCGTACTCCGCGTGGGACGCGTGCGCGCGTACGCTACACGCGCACGTTACGCGGAAGTGTCGGGTAGTGACTGTTATGCGCATGCGCGCAAGCGCGTGTCTTTTTTACGCGCATGCGCACTTTTGCCGTAAGCGTACCGTAAGCGTACCGTAAGCGTACAGTAGGTCATGTGATCATGAAACACAACTTTTGATTGGTTGAAACTACTTTCAGTTCTAGAACTCTCCTACACCACACCCATTCCTCTCATTTCTGCTTGTGATCCCTTAGGAGAAGGAGCTGGGTTGTCTTTGTGATACGATGGCAGAACAGCAGAGCTCTTCTGAGAGTGAGGCTAGCACTAGCAGCACTACCTTGAGGCAGAGAGCGAGGAAACAAAAGCCCTCTTATGTATGGGATTATTTTACTTTTCCTGAAGGCCAGCAAAAGGTAAATGCACCTTTAGTAACTTGTAAGCTGTGTAAGCGTGTACTTTCAAGAGGTAATCCTGACAAGAAGTATTCCTTTGGGAATCATACCATGAAGAGACACCTCAAGGATGTACACAGAAGGACACATGCTCGACTTTTTGGAGGTAACTCTTCAGAAAGTCAACCAAGCACATCCACAGCAGCTCAGCCTGGACCATCATCTGCAGGGCTGACTCCTTCTTCTGCAGGTCAGGTGAGCCCTTCATCTGTGGGGGGAGCATCTCCTTTTGCTGGCCCTCTGGAAATTAACCCTCGATTTCTGAGGGTTGATATTCGATGCGCCTCTTGTCATGATCTAATTTGTCATAGGGAGACCAGTGTTTCCCTAGTGAACCTCAAAATAGATCAGCACACTTGTCGCTTTGACTAATTTTCCCAGTCTTTCTTTCCTCTGTCCCTGCATGAACACAACGGCTCTTTTAAGAGCCAACCTTATCTTTCATCTTTTTTTTACATATGTTTTTTAAAAACTTTTTTTTTTTTTTTTTTACCGTACGCGTAATTTTTTTTTTTTTTTTTTTAAAAACACTAAAAATCAATTATCACATTACAAGGTCCTTGAGAGACTACAATTATTATTATTGACTTACCATACCCACTCAAAAAAATATTTATTCATTTGTTTTAAAAAAAAATTGCTTTAAAAATGGTTCTAGTTTTCGAAATTTTTCTATATCAATCTGAAAAAAAAGAAAAAAGTATTAATATTTTTAAAACATTTTATAATACAGTACACATATTTATATATTTTTAAAAAAATATTTTTGCCTTATTTTTGCTGTTTTCAGAATATATTGCATTTCACTATAAATTGTGAAAGCAATTGCATTCATCATTTTACAGCGGGCAAAAAAAAATAACAATCTCAAATATTGTATTAAAAAAGCCCAGAATCTCTTTTTACTTAAACTTAACATTATAGAAATGCATAATATTCTAAAAAAATATCATCTAATACCAATACTTATTTCTTTAAAATAGTCATGTTTTCACATTAGTCCCAAAACGAAATTTCTTTGCCAATTTGAATGCACACTTACTGCTCTTTTTTTTTGGCAAGTTAAAATCACTTTTACAGACTGACACATTATGAAACCACTTTTCAGTTTTTTTAAAAAGCCCATGTCCAAACTGCTTTTTCAGACCACCACCATGTGTAACCTGGGTGGCTGCCTACATTCCAGCAAGGGCAACCAGCCTTAGTGATGCTGAATGTATTTGCATTACAGACTGAAACCTGAAAACCCCACTCGCTTGTAAATACTGTGCATGATTATACATGGCAAGCAGCTGGGTGTGTGCTAAGAGTCTGCTTCTTCCCCCAAAAAATCGCTCCCCCTTTTTCCTACTAATGCAACTGTGAAATCACCAGAGAAAAACGCAATAAATCTCTGCCTGTAATTCCTATTTCCACACAGAGTCATGTTTTCACATTAGTCCCAAAACGAAATTTCTTTGCCAATTTGAAAGCACACTTACTGCTCTTTTTTTTTGGCAAGTGAAAATCACTTTTACAGACTGACACATTATGAATCCACTTTTTTGATTTTTTTAAATGCACATGTCCAAACTGCTTTTTCAGACCACCACCATGTGTAACCTGGGTGGCTGCCTACATTCCAGCAAGGGCAACCAGCCTTAGTGATGCTGAATGTATTTGCATTACAGACTGAAACCTGAAAACCCCACTCGCTTGTAAATACTGTGCATGATTATACATGGCAAGCAGCTGGGTGTGTGCTAAGAGTCTGCTTCTGCACCAAAAAATCGCTCCCCCTTTTTCCTACTAATGCAACTGTGAAATCACCAGAGCAAAACGCAATAAATCTCTGCCTGTAATTCCTATTTCCACACAGAGTCATGTTTTCACATTAGTCCCAAAACGAAATTTCTTTGCCAATTTGAATGCACACTTACTGCTCTTTTTTTTTGGCAAGTTAAAATCACTTTTACAGACTGACACATTATGAAACCACTTTTCAGTTTTTTTAAAAAGCCCATGTCCAAACTGCTTTTTCAGACCACCACCATGTGTAACCTGGGTGGCTGCCTACATTCCAGCAAGGGCAACCAGCCTTAGTGATGCTGAATGTATTTGCATTACAGACTGAAACCTGAAAACCCCACTCGCTTGTAAATACTGTGCATGATTATACATGGCAAGCAGCTGGGTGTGTGCTAAGAGTCTGCTTCTTCCCCAAAAAAATCGCTCCCCCTTTTTCCTACTAATGCAACTGTGAAATCACCAGAGAAAAACGCAATAAATCTCTGCCTGTAATTCCTATTTCCACACAGAGTCATGTTTTCACATTAGTCCCAAAACGAAATTTCTTTGCCAATTTGAAAGCACACTTACTGCTCTTTTTTTTGGCAAGTGAAAATCACTTTTACAGACTGACACATTATGAATCCACTTTTTTTATTTTTTTAAATGCACATGTCCAAACTGCTTTTTCAGACCACCACCATGTGTAACCTGGGTGGCTGCCTACATTCCAGCAAGGGCAACCAGCCTTAGTGATGCTGAATGTATTTGCATTACAGACTGAAACCTGAAAACCCCACTCGCTTGTAAATACTGTGCATGATTATACATGGCAAGCAGCTGGGTGTGTGCTAAGAGTCTGCTTCTGCACCAAAAAATCGCTCCCCCTTTTTCCTACTAATGCAACTGTGAAATCACCAGAGCAAAACACAATAAATCTCTGCCTGTAATTCCTATTTCCACACAGAGTCATGTTTTCACATTAGTCCCAAAACGAAATTTCTTTGCCAATTTGAAAGCACACTTACTGCTCTTTTTTTTTGGCAAGTGAAAATCACTTTTACAGACTGACACATTATGAATCCACTTTTTTGATTTTTTTAAATGCACATGTCCAAACTGCTTTTTCAGACCACCACCATGTGTAACCT
Source organism: Triturus cristatus (assembly GCF_964204655.1). Taxonomy (NCBI): domain Eukaryota; kingdom Metazoa; phylum Chordata; class Amphibia; order Caudata; family Salamandridae; genus Triturus; species Triturus cristatus. Next base: position 630,579,178 of record NC_140582.1, read on the forward strand.
GGGTGGCTGCCTACATTCCAGCAAGGGCAACCAGCCTTAGTGATGCTGAATGTATTTGCATTACAGACTGAAACCTGAAAACCCCACTCGCTTGTAAATACTGTGCATGATTATACATGGCAAGCAGCTGGGTGTGTGCTAAGAGTCTGCTTCTGCACCAAAAAATCGCTCCCCCTTTTTCCTACTAATGCAACTGTGAAATCACCAGAGCAAAACGCAATAAATCTCTGCCTGTAATTCCTATTTCCACACAGAGTCATGTTTTCACATTAGTCCCAAAACGAAATTTCTTTGCCAATTTGAATGCACACTTACTGCTCTTTTTTTTTGGCAAGTGAAAATCACTTTTACAGACTGACACATTATGAAACCACTTTTCAGTTTTTTTAAAAAGCCCATGTCCAAACTGCTTTTTCAGACCACCACCATGTGTAACCTGGGTGGCTGCCTACATTCCAGCAAGGGCAACCAGCCTTAGTGATGCTGAATGTATTTGCATTACAGACTGAAACCTGAAAACCCCACTCGCTTGTAAATACTGTGCATGATTATACATGGCAAGCAGCTGGGTGTGTGCTAAGAGTCTGCTTCTTCCCCCCAAAAAATCGCTCCCCCTTTTTCCTACTAATGCAACTGTGAAATTACCAGAGAAAAACGCAATAAATCTCTGCCTGTAATTCCTATTTCCACACAGAGTCATGTTTTCACATTAGTCCCAAAACGAAATTTCTTTGCCAATTTGAAAGCACACTTACTGCTCTTTTTTTTTGGCAAGTGAAAATCACTTTTACAGACTGACACATTATGAATCCACTTTTTTGATTTTTTTAAATGCACATGTCCAAACTGCTTTTTCAGACCACCACCATGTGTAACCTGGGTGGCTGCCTACATTCCAGCAAGGGCAACCAGCCTTAGTGATGCTGAATGTATTTGCATTACAGACTGAAACCTGAAAACCCCACTCGCTTGTAAATACTGTGCATGATTATACATGGCAAGCAGCTGGGTGTGTGCTAAGAGTCTGCTTCTGCACCAAAAAATCGCTCCCCCTTTTTCCTACTAATGCAACTGTGAAATCACCAGAGCAAAACGCAATAAATCTCTGCCTGTAATTCCTATTTCCACACAGAGTCATGTTTTCACATTAGTCCCAAAACGAAATTTCTTTGCCAATTTGAATGCACACTTACTGCTCTTTTTTTTTGGCAAGTGAAAATCACTTTTACAGACTGACACATTATGAAACCACTTTTCAGTTTTTTTAAAAAGCCCATGTCCAAACTGCTTTTTCAGACCACCACCATGTGTAACCTGGGTGGCTGCCTACATTCCAGCAAGGGCAACCAGCCTTAGTGATGCTGAATGTATTTGCATTACAGACTGAAACCTGAAAACCCCACTCGCTTGTAAATACTGTGCATGATTATACATGGCAAGCAGCTGGGTGTGTGCTAAGAGTCTGCTTCTTCCCCCAAAAAATCGCTCCCCCTTTTTCCTACTAATGCAACTGTGAAATCACCAGAGAAAAACGCAATAAATCTCTGCCTGTAATTCCTATTTCCACACAGAGTCATGTTTTCACATTAGTCCCAAAACGAAATTTCTTTGCCAATTTGAAAGCACACTTACTGCTCTTTTTTTTTGGCAAGTGAAAATCACTTTTACAGACTGACACATTATGAAACCACTTTTCAGTTTTTTTAAAAAGCCCATGTCCAAACTGCTTTTTCAGACCACCACCATGTGTAACCTGGGTGGCTGCCTACATTCCAGCAAGGGCAACCAGCCTTAGTGATGCTGAATGTATTTGCATTACTGAGTCCAACCTCAAACCCTTAAACTATTCTTTTTTTTTCCAGTACACCTTAATTTATCGTGAAAACATAGTCCATAATATTTTACATGTTCCTCACATTTAAATTTCTCCCAAAACAGAAAATGATAAACGCAACTTCAACAAAAGGATTTCCATTTCTATTATTCATTTCTTAATTTACCATATACATCTCCTCTCAAACTCTAACCTCACCTTTAAAATTAGTTAGTTGTGAAATAAATGTGGCACTCAAACAGCAGATTAGCAGAGCCAGGATCTCAGAGCTGTACACCTCTCTCCTCTCAGCAGAACCAGATAATGGCAAACTTTCCCTCTATTTTTCCACACATATACATGTAAGTTTCAAATCTCAGTGCTTCCCCCTTTTTTTCAAATGTAATCACACATTTCTATTGGTTGAAAACCAACCCTTTTCCAAAAGTACCCTGCCCCCAACTTGACTTCTGCCTAGTACCCTTCCCCCAACTTGACTTCTGCCTGCTACCATAGCAACAGCTCATGGAACACTGCTGTGTGGAGTTAGGTCAGAAGTTCGCCACACAATGTTTCAATTCCACAGAGCAAGAGTGCTTGACTTTTCAAACCTAACAGCAAATCCATAGTACTGTTCTTTGGTAACACATTTTTTTGTACCAATACAAAACATGCTTCTATTAATTTACACATACAGCCTAGTTTTTATTCTAGAATGGTATGAAACAGCCAATCAGTTCTTTTTGTTTTGAAAAAAATATGTATGCCTCCATTTCCAAACTGTCTTTCTTTTCATATTGCCATTCTACTGAAAGACACCTCCTGAGTGCATCCAGTTCTCCTTTGAAGATGTTCACAGTGTGGATTGTAGGGCACAGCTATGTCTTCTGGAGTGAAAAGTTTGCAGAGAAAACAGGTATGGTGAGAGACCTTGCTTTGCCAAATGTAGACATTAAATGGATTGGTCAGAGAGGGTTAAAGTGGCACCAATTGATGCCATTGGTGAAATCCTTCATGCAAATCCAACACCCTGACCTCATAATAGCGCACTGTGGTGGCAATGACCTAGGCACTTTGACTGGGGTAGGTCTGGAAATGCTTATGAAGGACACCTTTGCACAACTGTTTTCACTTTTCCCTAAAACTGCCTTTGTGTTTTCCAACATATGCCAAAGGCAAAAATGGAACTGGTCCAATCATTTCTGTCCGCAGATTGACAAAGCAAGAAAGCACGTCAACAAATCTGTTTCTGCTTTCCTCCGTGACTATGGTATGGGTGCCATTTACCACAACAACTTGCGTTATGACATGCAAGACATTTATAGAAGAGATGGTGTGCACTTCAATGATGAAGGGAACAGAGTCTTCCTCTTGAACCTTAGACTCTGCATCGGTACTTACTTGTAGGTACCACTAAAAAAATGACTTCATAAACACAACGGCTCTTTTTAGAGCTCCCTAATATCTAAACTCTTAAATCTGCATTTCATTTCTTTTTTAATTTATTTTTTCTTCCGTACGCTTACCGTAAGCTTACCGTACGCGTACCCCGTGATTTTTTTAAAAATCAATAAATGTTTTCTTTGAACTTTACAGTCCTTCTTTGACCCCCTCACAAATGTAAGGGGGTCTGTAACTCTCCTCCTTGCCCCCTTTTCTTGTTTTCACTCTTTTTTTTTCTGAGTGAAACACACAAAATGGCGGCCACCGCTTCCTGGTTTCGGCCGATTCGAATGTTTACTAAGATCTAACAGCCAATCAGAATCGCGCTCGCGCACGCCACCGTACGCGTACGGTAAGCTTACGGTACGCGTACCGTAAGCTGGCTCAGATATATATATTGATTTAAAGGCTATTTTCTCAGAATCTACTGAACAGATTTACACCAAACCTACAAAAGGCACTTCCTTGACCTAGGGACTACCTCTCTACCAAATTTCTAGTAATTCTGTTCAGCCGTTCGGGCTGTAGCCCTGTCTAAAGGTCCTATGGAAAAATGCATGGGAAAAACGCGTTTTGGGACCCCCCTTTTATCTCAGCCCCCGCTTGACGAATCCCCCCGAGACTTTCAGGGTAGGAGCGGAGCGTAGCGCCCCACCTATTTTGAGAAATTCGCGAGGATTCATCGACCGGCGCCAAAGTTATTCAAAATAGAATGTTGCGGATTTCCTATGGAAAAGGGGTCCTAACTATAACTACCTACTGGCGACCGCCAGTAGGTAATATATATATATATATATATATATATATATTATGACTGTATATATTGCTATATTATTTACCGTGGGACTCCCACTCCGACGACGGGGAATATTCAAGCATGTCAATCTATGAAAGACACCCCAATACTGGAGAATAATCGATGTCCACCCGCAGGTAAGCATAATGTCAGGTGTTTTGATCATCTGAAGGGCGTTTGGATATGTAGGCCACATTGTTCTGGCCAAGTCTGATAGGCCTGCATGTTGCAAGTACTGTTCCTGTCCCAAGCCGGACCCTTCGCAAGCCTGTTCATATGTAGTAACGGTTTCATTAGCGTACAGGTCTGCCAGGACCTGACATCTGTCCTCCCTCCATGAATGAAATGAGATGCTTTCCACCATTTTTCGCACTGGGGCTAGAAGCCAGACATTCAGTACCCAGTGGAATAGCGCATGTCTGAGTATGCGCTCCATGAATTCTTGCCAGCTATAAGTGGTCTGTTTGACCACGTACGGCAGGTCTGAGAAGGAGTTGGAGTTCAATAGGATTATCATCTGTATTGTTGTATTGTAGGTAAATTTATAAGGCGCACAGCTACCCACCATGGGGTCTCCCGGCGCCAACAATAGGGAGGCTTACTGGAATAATTGTCTACTGCGCAAAGAGCCAAGTTTTCAGATCCCTGCGAAACTGTGTAAAGATGGATTGACATTTTAAGGAAACAGGAAGGGAATTCCAAACCCTAGGGGCCAGATAAGAAAAGGAGCAACCCCCCATTCTTGCCAATTTGAATCTGGGGATCACGTAATTACCCTGAGAGGCTGATCTAAGAGCACGCGAAGGGACATAGGGATGGACCCTGGAACGCAAGTATTGAGGTGCCGAACCATGTTTGATTTTAAACATGACGCACAGAGCCTTAAATTTAATACGGCTCTCTATGCGCAGCCAATGTAAGTCCCGCAATCCAGCGGTGATAGAGGATCTCTTCGGGACCTTACATAAGAGCCGATCTGCGGAGTTCTGCACCAACTGAAGCTTCTTGCGTACCTCTTGTGTGCACCCCAAGTAGAGTACATTGCTGTAATCAAGGCGAGAAGTTACCAGAGCTTGGACCACGGTACGTCTTGTTGGAACAGGAAGAAGCCAAAGAATTTTACGAAGCCACCTTAAGATGGTGAAACAGGTGGCTGAAATGCTGACCACTTGTTGGCGCATAGATAACGAGTCGTCCAGCAAGAAGCCCAGGTTGCGTATATGTGTAGCTGGTTGAGGTAACGGACCCATTACCAAGGGCAAGTGATTAGGGCCCCAGAGATGTTTATCCTTGCCCAGAATGACTAACTCGGTTTTATCCCCATTAAGCTTTAACAGGTTAGCCTGCATCCACTCCGCAACACGACCAAGTCCCTCCTGAACTGTTGAGGAGGGGCATTCTTTATTAGAGGAGAGAGAGAAAATGATCTGCGTGTCATCTGCATAAGAGTAAAGGGATAAACCAGCCTCCTCCACTATTGAGGCCAGGGGTCGTACATAGATGTTAAAAAGCATAGGGCTTAGTGTGGACCCCTGAGGAACCCCATAAGCAGTTGTACGAATGGAGGAGGAGCAGATTGATGAATAGACCCGAAATGAGCGCTGACACAAGAACGAGGCTAGCCAAGCCAAAGCTGGCCCAACCACCCCCGCCTTTTTTAATGCGGTGATAAGAATGGAATGGGACACCATATCAAAAGCGGCGCTCAAGTCAAGAAGTATCAGTGCCATGGTTTCACCTTGATCCAGATGACTACGCAGAGTCTCGGTAACCCCCAATAGAGTGGTTTCAGTGGAAAAATTAGCACGGAAGCCTGACTGAGAGGAATGCAGATAACCTGTTGCCTCTATGTGTGCAGTTAGATGAGTATTAACATGCTTCTCCAAAATTTTTGAAAACATAGGTAATAGGGATATGGGCCAAAAATTCGCAAAGATTTTGGGGTTCGCCCCCGGTTTTTTCAAAAGGGGGATCACCATCGCCCTCTTCCAGTCAACAGGGACAGTGGACTCCCGAAGGGAAGCATTAAGCAATTCTTGAATCACCAGAAGAGGAGCTGATGCGAGTAGTTCAAGAATAGTAGGGGGCATGGGATCTAAAGGGGAGCCAGATTTCACCTTCGAAAAGCACAGGCGTAGGGACTCCTGGTCCAGTAGCGGCCATGCAGAGATCACTTCCTTGGGAGGAGGGCTCTCATCGTACATAATGGGAGAAGACCTGCTCCCAGGCAGTGGAGTATTGACTGCCAAGGAATTGTGAATAGTTTCAACTTTAGTAACAAAGAAGTCAGCGATCTCATTACATTGGGCTTCATCAAGTATTGGAGGGGCTGGAGAAGTATCTGCCCCTGCCAACTTTTTTACCATAGAAAAAAGGGCCTTAGGACGATTAGTGGCCTTGGAAATGGATTCCGAGACGAAAGTCTCTTTTGTCTTCCTGCAGGCGAGATGATATCGTTTTAAAGCTGCCTCTGTGACTGTATCGGCCCGAATCACATGCTTCAAATCCCCTAGCTGTATTATATTATGTGTAATTTGAGAGATTTAGGAAGACACAAATTTCTTTTTGATCCTAGTAGCATTGTTAAAGCAGATGCCCGTTGGTTCTAGCGTGCCTTCTCTGCTAAGGTGGCAGCTGAGCGGGAGGCCCTGGTCTTGACCAAATCTTTCATGCATCAGTTCATAATGGTTAAAACTGTGCCTGGTATGGAACCTTACTTAAATTTAGATATGACTTCCCACCATCGCAGACTGTTTCAACCTTTATAGACTTAACCTGATTCCTCGGTTTATGTTTATGTGGCTGGCTTAAAGACACTGAAATTCCAGTGTGTACTTGCGACAATGTTTCTATTCCTGATACTTTACACATTGTGATGATTTGCCCTAAGTTTAATAGTCTATGCCATAAATTCATATGGCCCCTTTTGCTTCATATGAATTTTAAACAAGTGAGACCAGCATTACTGTAGTTACAATTTTTATCCTCCCCAAAGTGTGTTTCTTCTTATCATGGTATTTTTCCAGTGTTTGAAGTTCAATCGAAATTTGATATTCTATTTGGTTATTTTGTTTGATTTCATAGACTGAATTGTAAAGAGTTTCTATTTTATTGTTACTTTTATGATTTTTCTAATTGAAAATTCGAATAAAGTTATACTTGACTTTAATAGCATAGAACAATGTGTCAGCTCAGTAGTGCAATAAAGAGTTCTGAAGAGAGAATCAATGTATAAGCATAAAGCCTTTGCACCTCAACCAATAAGAAAAGTGTTTAAGCTGGAAAATATGTGCAGCTATACATCAGCAGACATCTAATAAAAAGACTCAAAAGTAATATCTCATGAGGAGAAATGTGGTCTCAAGAAAACCCAGGGAAGGATCTCCTATATTGCAACTACCTACTCTAAAAACACACGTTAATATAAACACAGTGAATTATCAATCGAAACAAGAATCATATGCTCCATTCACAGAATCCAATAGGATTTCCATATACTCCTGGGAGTAGGTAAACTCCCCAGTTTCTCACGTCTTCACAATAGGCCACAATAGGCCACAGAAATAAATCCTTGTGGTTCAGACGGTTCTTTCTGTGAATCAGCCTTCCTGTTGTCTCCTCTCCTTCCAGTGAGAACCTGACTAGCAGCTGTCTAATACATCAAAAAATGCCTATTCATTGACTAACAGACAGCTACTGGAAAGTTACAGCATCTGCAGAGGAAAGAAAAAAATCTTGTGAAAAACAAAAATTCAACATAAAAAAACCAGGCCTTTCAATGTTAACATATACATTTCTGTTAATATAGCATTGACAGTTAGGCCAACTTAAATCAGCACATTATTGTTTCTTTTGTAGGCTTATTTTGCCTGAGATTGATTACCTACTACAAGATTTTTAATACATGTATTATTTAGCATAGACTATTTGCACTTTTCATTAAAATGCGTTTTTATTTACAAAATGGAGAAATTTGCTCCAGCATCCGCCTCCCTCTGGTTAGAATAACCATCACAATTTCCCACAAATTAATCTCTAAATTGCACCTTCCTTTTTTGCTGTCATCAATTATATTTTTCAGAGTTTTAACTTCCTCCAGCTTCTTGTATGACCTATACTTTTTTTTTCCATTTCTATTTCTTCTCTCCCTTGCCTTTCTTTTCTTTGTTTATTTTTCTTGTGAGACAACATCTAAATTATTTATATAAAGCATATAAGAATATTAAGCACATGCTGATGATTAGTTAGTACAGGTTTTAATATCACTCCTACAAATCCACTCCTAATATTTGCAAGCCAATTACTCATAGCAGAAGCTCCTTTGTTTACAGTTCCTAACACAGTTGTCTCTAAAGCTTCAAATTCAAGTTTAAGATTAGAAATGTTCTTTGCAAATTCTTCAATAGTTTTACTCTCCTCAGGTATCTATAGACAGCAATGTTGAGCCTTCAACATTTTACAGACTCTGCCTTTCTCTGCCAGCAATATGTCTAAAGCTAAATGATTGTGCAAACCCATTGCTCTAAAAGCCACTAATTCTGTATTAACTGCAAATAAAGCATCAGATGCACTAGTAGCCAGCTTATCCACTACGTTAGAGAGCTTTCAGATTTTTTTATCATTCAAAACCACTCCTACTGGAGGAATAATTGTCCCAAAAATATCTCCCACCAATGGTGTCTCATCAATGGTACTACATATATGTCTGTAAGATGGAGTCATTGTTAAAACATGTATGCTATTTACATGATATACCTTGGGAAACAATAAAGATAATTAGCTTGTGGATGAGGGTTCATTTTCTCAATATTTTCTGAAGGGGAATTTTGGGAGAAATCATATTGTAATTTGAAAAATAATATTCAAAATGTTCCTGTCTATAAAACAAACTAGGTAAAATACTACATGTAACTCCATATGAAAGTGGAATATGGTGGCAGGTTACGTCCACAGCAGCTGAGGAAGGTAAATATGCACAAACATAAGAATCTCTTGCATCTAAAGCTCGTGTTTTAGTCCTGAACTAATCTAGCATAAATATTTGACGTACAATCTCCATTTGGATAGCCGTGACCCGTGCAGGTAAGAGTGGTGGGGCGGATTTCAAAGGACGATGACAAGCAAAAATTATTTATTTATTTAATTTTCCCTCGTCTTCGTCTGTCGAAATCCCCCCCACCCGTCCCTACCGCCTCACCACCCTTACCTGCAAGGGCCGCGGCTGCATTTGGAACATTTATAAATGAAGCTTTTAACTTCCTCTCATCTAATGCATAAGTAGGAGCAGGTGTGGATCTCAAAGTGTCTATCTCCGGAATGAAACTCATTCCAATTAAAAGAACTCCAACCACTATCATTATAAATATTAGTGTAACAGTAATTACTATCCTACACTTAGCCTTGGTTAGGAAACCAATGTTTCCTTACCAGTCAGACCTCTATTAGAATATAGCAGCAGGCAGATTAAATATTCTGTGAGGATTTCTGCTTGTGCAAAATGAGCAAACCTTTCAATGGCTAACTTGCAGTTATTTACAATAGTCTTTCAGAGGCATCCCTAGCCCTACTCTGTACCCTTCGAAATGTGTTATTCTTTTTTTTTTAAATTTATTTATTTTTTTAAATTAATTTTATTGGTTTTCTAAATACAAACAGCAACAAGACACAGCAATGCATCATGACAATATGCTCTGTTTTCAGTGTGAACAGATGCGCTTTAACATCAGCGCGCTTCTAGATGGACATTGTGAAACACAGGTAACGCCCCAAGAGCACCCATATGCACTTGGGTATAGGCAATATCACCAAATATACAAGACCCCTGAGGTGAAAGCCACCAAAATGCATGATTAGCATAATTTAAACAGTAGGACTGTCATGTACAGACCCGCCGGTGGGCTCAATGCAACCCTGGTCTTGGGACTCGTCGTCAGCAGCAGTAGCAGTTTGCAGGTAAGTAGAGTATAATTCGCAAAAATTCTTTGGCCTGTTACGTGGAGGGAGTAGTTCACTATATAGTTCAGTCTGCGTGCTACAGTATGTCATGTCCTCTTTCCACTTCAAGATTGTCGGTAAAGGACCCCTAAACCAATTAATCGCAACCCTGCGTTTAGCCATCAGTAACCACATGTCTATCAAACGCCTCCCCCCGGGTAGTGGTTTGGAATAACCCAACAGTGCTAGTGCTGGGTCAGGCTCAAGAACTAACTTTGTGATATGACTCAATTCTTTAAACACCTCCACCCAAAATGACGAAATGCCTGGGCATCCCCAAGCCAGATGGAGGAAGTCAGCCATCTGCGCCCTACAGCGATCACATGCGCCACTATCCCGTAACCCATATCTGTGCAGCCTCTCCGGGGTGTAGGATACCCTATTCAAGTATTTAAAGTGCACCAGACGGTGTCGGCCATTGAGAGAAATTCATTTTGTGTTTGTACAGCAATAGGTCCACATGTCATCATCTATTGCTATCTCTAAATCACGCTGCAACGCAAGACGGGCCTTCGTAAACTGGTGTGCCCTGTGTGCCATGGTTATGCTGTATAGTTTGGCAACCACACGTTTTGGGGATGTAAAACCAATAATGTATGTAAAGACGGACACATCTGGGGGCTCAAGGTATTCGCCCCCTAGCAAATCTCTCAGCTCTAAACGGGTTCTGTGAAATTGGAATCTGGTCAGGGCAGTGGGGTGATGGTCAGCGTTACTAAAGTCGTCCCATACCTTGCAGACCCCCCCTTTAAACAAGTCCCCGACCGAGTGGGCTCCCAACTGTGCCCTTGTGACTCCCCTTTCATTACAAGGGGCTATCCAGGTGCACCAGTCCAGAGGAGTTTTCGGTGAGTATAATATAGCACCCACCTGCAACTGTAGTAGCTGGTGCCAGGCATTTGCAGTGGAGTTAATTGAGTCAAGGATACATGTCCTACGATCTACATTCTGGAACAGCATCGCAGGCAATGGCAGTGGTGCTGCCACCTCTGTTTCTATCCTAAGATGCGGTATATCAGGGGAGCCATGTATCCAGTAGTGAGCATGTGCACATTGTGCAGTTCTGTAATACAATTCAAAGTCTGGGGCTCCCAGCCCACCCACAGAATAAGGCAAAACTAGGATTTGCCACCTGACTCGCGGTTGCTTGCCTGCCCACGCTAACCGGATCATCAAAGTCGTAAGGCGATGAAAAAAGGCCTTCGGGAGCACCATGGAGATATTTGTAAGTAAGAATAGCAATCTCGGTAACCCCAACCATTCTCTTGCTAGATATTCTACCCAGCAACGACAGGGGTAGCTTAATCCATCTCTCCACGTCATCTTCTAATTTACTGAAGGCCGTCCCGTAATTTTCCCGGAAGACTGTCTCGGAATCAGTGTGGATCTGAATGCCCAAATAGCACACCGCATACGTGGTCTATACAAGGGGGTAGTCTAATTCAAATTGAGAAGTATTCGGCGTAAGAGGAAAGATAATTGACTTGGACCAGTTAACATGGAGTCCCGACAGGCCACCAAAGCGCACTACCTCCTGGAGTACGGCTGAGAGGTTAGTTTCCGGGTGTCTAACATACAGCAGTGTGTCGTCAGCATAAGTTGAGACTATAATTTTATAGTGTGGAAAGCTTATACCCCTGTGTTGGTGATATTCCCTTAGCGCACACGCCAAAGGTTCCGCCACCAAGGCATATAATGGCGACAGGGGGCAACCTTGCCGCGTGCCCCTGGTAATGTGTATTGGGTCTGTGACTATGTTGCCTATTTTTATTCGGGCCATAGGTTTACTGTACAAGGTGTTCAACAACTGGAGAAAGACGGGGCCCACTCCCATCCTGGAGTCGAACGCTTTTTCTATGTCTAAAAAGACCGCCGCTGCTGGTGTGTCCGGTTTAATATGTTGCAGGGCACCAAACACAGTGCGTAGGTTATAGGTGAAGTTCCTACCGGGGACAAATCCTGCCTGCTCCGGGGCTACTAAGTGTGGGGCCAGCGGAACTAACCTGTTAGCAAGGATTTTAGCAAACAATTTAGTGTCCACATTTAACAGTGACAGTGGACGGTACGAGTCACAGCCGTCCGAGTCCTTGCCGGGATTGAGAAGCGCGATTATCAAAGCCTCCGACATGGTAGGCGGCATAGTACCTGCAACACATATGTCATTGAAAAGCGCAGCAAGTTGCGGGAGTAGCAGATTGATAAAAGTTCTATAGAACATCACTGTGAGGCCATCAGAACCCGGTGCACTGCCTGCACGTATGGAAGATAAAGCCAGTAATATTTCGTCCCTCTCTATAGGTCTTGTTGGACTTGGCCCTTCTGCAGTGGCGGCTGGTGACTTTTGAAAGTGGTGGGTCGTAAAGTTATCGTGGTACTGCACTGAGGCGAGCGAGCGTAGCGAGCGAGCCCGAAAAACCTACCGGGGTTTAAAAAAAGAAAAAGAGTGGATAAATGGAGCATTTTCAAGCAAATTTGAGAAAGCAGGAAGGTTGATAAAGCACTTGCGAAAGTGTTATGAAATCAATAGTAGAGATTTGACGTAGGTAGCCAGCCGCTTGTTCAGTATAATCAGAGAACTTCACTTTTCAACCCCCAAAAACACAACGCACTGACTCACTTGTAAGCACTGTATTTTCCTTTACAATTGCCTTCTCAATATTTTGGCAGCTGTGTACCTCCTTCACACACAGTTGCACAGAATCACAATCGCAACTTAAATAAGTGACCTTTGCTTTGATTGTTCAGCAGAGAGGCCAGGGGTTAGATGGCTAAGTTTTCTGAACACCTTTTTGACCCACTGACAGGCACTGTGAGAAATTGACCGTGATTTCCAAAGTTTACTTTTCCAAACTTTGATTGTGAACCATAGATGTATTTATTTTACAACTTTCCACTCAACATTAACTTTACGAAATGTTCAGATAGAAGCAATAGAAATATTTCTAATGTTACATTGATTATGCTGAGCTAGTCTATCGTGCCACAGTGGTCTCCGTGGGCCCCGGGCAGGATATCAGAAATACAGTCTTTTTGCAGAGGCATCTGGCTGCTCAGAACGCAAAATGCACTGTTGTGCTGTTGGCTCAGCAGATGTCGCCACATCTGTCATGTGTTTAGTGAGTCACTGTGATGCCTAGACTGTCTTGAGCTCTTGGATGCCATACTGAAGAATCGATACACTTTTCTCTCCCTCCCCCAGTCAAATCAAGGTTTCTAAAATCATGTATCAGTAAGATATCACAACAATCTTACAGTGTAAACACTTCATGTTCAATATATAAAACTCTCCATGTTCTTTGGAAACAGCCGATCTAAACCGGCCATTTTAAATAAAGTAAAAAAATAGATGACATAAAAACAACCATTAATTGCAGTCCAAACATAGGAGATTGGAAAAAATACATGCACATTGAATGGTACAGAAATAAAAACACAGACTGAAACCCAGTTCCCTCACAGATACACATACAATTACAGACAAGCTGAAAAAGTTCTAAGCAATTTAAAAAAGAAAGTTAAGCTTACCAGACCAGGTCCGCGCTGCGCCTCTCTGCTTCTCGGCCGGGTCCCTTTGAGAGACCCCCCAGTTTTTTCATCCACTTAAAGCCCTGCCTAATGCCATCGAAAATTAGGTCAGTAATGTGGAGGAGATAGGCCAAAAGTTGGTGGGAAGACCACCCTAAGGCTGTCGGGTCTAACTGGCCCCCTCTGAGCCTCAGAGGCCTGATTTATTAAGTTGATGAACCTTGGTAGCACACTCCCACACAGTGAGCTGTGTGTTGGGTATTGTGTAAATGTAGCCCTCTTAGAAGGTGCCCCTGGACTAGTGAAACGCGGATAAAATAGATAAAAGTTGCTTAAAAGTCCAAGGGAAGGTGCCTTAGCAGTCTACCTAGATGGCAGTTGGGGTGCCATGTTGGTTTGTGACTTCTAGGATAGCCGTTACTGCCACTGATTATAGCACCCTTCGGAAAGCACTTGCCTTGTGGAAACCGAACTGAGGCCACAAAGCTGATTCACATGGGCCACGAGACGTCAGAGAACATTAGTTTTAGCTCACCAAATATACCAGGGACATGGGGTCAGTTTGCCACCAATAGCTGCTGAATTCATAAGAGCCATACAAAAGCATGTAACAGTCATAGGGACATTTTGTTTTTGCATGAATCTAAATCGCTGTTCATTTTTGTGGGTGATAGCTATTACGGAATTGATGTAAATCCGCCGACGTCTAAAGCGGAAAGAAGATCACTTATGCACAGTTTATGTAGCACAAAATGGACGTGAAATTACTGTGGAGCGGTATCTGATTTCCGTCATCTGAATAATCATTTTCTCAGCGGCAAACAATCTTCAGGAAGCGATGGATTAGCATTCACCCCTGCACCTGAGCTGGCCAACGAGATTCATTAGATGCCGTGTGCCGTCCCGCCGTCGTCTCTCTGACCACCGCGCGCTACTTCAGTTGCGTCATTACTATACTATGTGCTGTTGCGTCCAATTAGATGCGTCCTCACGGTTATCCATTAAGTCATCGGATCTGCTTCCGTGCATATCAAAGAGGGCTTGGTAACGTGTGGAAGGGGGATTAGGTGCGCAATCAACATCTCTGCGGTGCATACACAGGCTCAATATAGCATTTAACACCATCTATCGCAAGCTCCACCGATTGCCTCCTCTCATGAAGTGCTCTAAATGCGCTCTCACTTGATCTTTAGTTTATAGAGTTCTTCCTGTTTACAGAAGATGCCCCTACGACTGTAAGCAGGAACAGCACTGGTTGGCAACCCCTCTAAGCCAATACTGACGCTGCTCCAGCAGCGCCAGCATTGGCGTAGAGCAGGGTGACTCACCGCTCGCCTGCCCATTAGGAGACCGAGGTTTGAGCCTTTGCTCAACCCTCGCTCTCCTAATGGGCATGCGCCAGCCACAGCAAACAGTAGTGCGCATGACTGGGCACGGAGCGAAAATTCGCCTCCTTCACCCAGCATGCGCACTGCTGCCTGCTGTGCACTCTGCGCCACCCCTGGTCTGCTGCATGCTTGTCAGTCACTCAGCAGCATGACGACGGCCCGCCCTCCCCCTTCAGAATCTGAAGGGGGTGGGCAGTCCGAGTTCATGCTGACTGACACTGTGACTGACATGACAAAACAGAAAATTCTCCCTCAACGCCGAGGGAGCTGCTGGTGCGGGCGGCTTGTGGGGCAACGCCCCAGCGCCCTTAATGGACGCACCGCCACTGCCCTTCTGGCAGGTTCACCCCTAAACTTTTTGCATTTATCCTAGCCTTTTTCCCTATGCAGTGTTAGTGGTTTTAGGCCTCTAGGCACTTTAGCACTGTGTGCCAGTGTAAAGTGTGTGTGCTCTGTGTTACCTTTAGTGAGACTGGCCTGCCCTCCCATAGGAATGCATGGGGGATATGTGTGTCCATGGTAATTCCTGATGTGTGAGGAGTGCAGGGTCAAGTTTAGTATGTGCGAACTCGTGAGAATAAATGCTGCGCAATGATGTGCGCAGATTTATTATAACTATAGGAGAAGTGCCACTTCTAGAAGCTGGCATTTCTGTGTGCTGTGTGTCTGCCTGCCTGATATGGAGTGCATGTCTGGCTTTTGATTGACAGGCACTGGATGGTGGGGAATTCCAGGAGCCAGGGTGAGTCTGCCCGGTGGTGAAGGGAGAGATCTGCCTCTAAATGGGATGGAGGAGTTGCACCTGGCACCTGAATAGGACTGTGCCTTCCCTCCACAATGCTGGCTCCGACCCCCTGTGGTGCGTCTGAGCACCTAGCCCCCACCCAACAAAGGGGAGAGGAGCTGAGCACAACAAAGTGCTCCAAAGCTCCCCCAAACCAGTTGCATCTGGTTTTTCCCTAGCCCTGTGCTGACAAAGGAAAAGTGTGTATAAAAGAAGGGGCTGTGACCCCATGAAAATGTTCTGCTGTGCTTGTTCTTACTTTGGGGGGACACTCTGCCCGGAGGAACCGCCGCGGGACCCAGCTGCTGTTTCCTGGGGGTCCCTGCGTGCTGGCCTGCCTGGTTGCGCTCTGTTGTGGTCCCCCCCCCACACCAAGGACTCCTTATTCTGGCCTTTTTGGGGCCACTGCTGGAGCTTGTGCTGTTTCTAGTGCCTTGTGAGCGCTTCCGTGCAAATTGACCCAGAGGAACAGGAGCACGAGGGCTCCGCAGCGCGAATCTGCAGGTTTCCCCGAGGAAATCCCGACGTGGGTATTCCCCCGAGTGAGGAAAGCAAAGCGGGTGCCCACCCCGCATTTGTGCGAATTAGCGGGTGCCCACCCCGCGGCTTTGGAGAAATAGAGAACGGGTGCCCAACCCGCTCCCTGCCTACTTAAGGAAAAGTGGGTGCCCACCCCGCATCTCTGCCGTGGAATTCACCGCCGCGACCTGGGCTACACAGGAAGTCAGGCGCCCAGTGTGGGGATGAAGGAGGGGCCTCTCGAAGGAAGCAGGAAGCGGACGGGAACCTACCTCACGCTCCTGTGCCGAAGGACGAAGTCGGAAGCCGACGGGAGCCTACCTCGCGCTCCGGTGAACAGAAGGAGTGAAGACGTGGTCAGCGTGACCCCCCCTGTGAATGCGGGGACTGCCGCGCTCCAGGAGAGAGGCAGGAATAAGACCGGGAGAGAGAGGAAGGCGGCGGCTTCCTGCGCAGGGCTCCCGTGTGTGTAGAGAGCCCTGCAGGTTCCCAAAGAGAGAGAGGACTCGTCCGGAGAGCAGCAAGAGGAGAGCCCCAGCCTGGAGACCAGAGGAGTGTCCCCAGACAGCCCGGTGAGTGGGGCTCGGTTGCGAAGGGGTCAGGGGATGTGTTAGGGCACGTTGCCGGTGCCCTAACACATCCCCCCCCCAGCCAGTACTAACTTTTCTAGGGGCACAGTTGCTGAGCGGTCCCGCAGGGCAGCGAACCGCTCCAAAGTTGTTGGGCATTTGTTTCCAGGAGTCCCCCCTAGAGGGGCTCCCCCAGGCACCGTGGTGCCCGCGCTGATTTCTGCTGAGGGCATATTGTTTCCAAAGCCCCAGTGGGACTCAAGGTGCACGTGAGTGCCACGTGAGTGCCAGTGTTTGTTTTTGCCTACATTGCCCAGCTGCCCTGCAAAAGCGCAGGCAGCTACAACGAGGGGGCAGAGTTAATTGGAGAGCCCCAGTGAGGCCCATAGGGCACGGTTGTGCCCAGGCCTATTTGCATACTCACAGCTGCCCCGCCAGACAGAGGGCAGCTGCAACGTTCTGGACTTGGGTTCAGAGGGCACAGTAAGTGCCAGGCCTTCTCTTCGATTTCTACAGCTGCCCAGCAATTAGTGGGCAGCTGCCACGTTTAGGTGGTGCAGTTGCGCACCTTGGCTTTACTGCTAATTGAGTAGCCCTACCTACGCCCTGACATTCTGGACATTGGGAGCCCCTGTGAAAGGCCAGTTGGCCTGTGGTCCATTTTAGTGTGTTTGCCCCCAGATGGGGTACACTGTGGTTATGCCTAAATGTGATGTCTACTGTGCAAGGCCTTTATGCCCTGATCTATGCCTCTAATGATGTTTAGGAGGTTTGTGCGTAATATGGTTATGCTAAGGGTTTTTAGGCCTAATACGTTTTATGCCTAATGTGATTATTATGCAAAAACAACAGTTGATGGACAGAATGCAGAACAATGTCATACATACACCTCAGTACAGAGATCTGGGCCTAAATCCAACCTTTTTTTTGCTCACCATGCTGTTCCAGTTTGAACCCAGCCATATGCAAATCAGTCTTGACCCTGTGCCTCATAGGAACAGTCCAGCCCGAACTGCCAAGCCAGGTCCTCCCTGGACTGGAAACAAGCATCCTAGGACCGGTTTCGGGGATTCACCCCTCTTCAGCCAGGATAGCCTGATTCCAGTGGCATGGAGAGCACGGGACCCACGTCTGGGCATACCCTTCCCACTCGGGGTGACAAATGCAAAAACAACAGTTGATGGACAGAATGCAGAACAATGTCATACATTCACCCCAGTACAGAGATCTGGGCCTAAATCCATTGTTTTTTTGCTCACCATGCCGTCCCAGTTTGAACCCAGCCAAATGCAAATCAGTCTTGACCCTGTGCCTCATGGGAACAGTCCAGCCCGAACTGCCAAGCCAGGTCCTCCCTGGACTGGAAACAAGCATTCCAGGACTGGTTTCGGGGTTTCACCCCTCTTCAGCCAGGATAGCCTGATTCCAGTGGCATGGAGAGCACAGGACCCACGTCTGGGCATACCCTTCCCACTCGGGGTGACAAATGCAAAAACAACAGTTGATTGTCAGAATGCAGAACAATGTTATACATTCACCCCAGTACAGAGATCTGGGCCTAAATCCATTGTTTTTTTGCTCACCATGCCGTTCCAGTTTGAACCCAGCCATATGCAAATCAGTCTTGACCCTGTGCCTCATGGGAACAGTCCAGCCCGAACTGCCAAGCCAGGTCCTCCCTGGACTAGAAACAATCATCCTAGTACCGGTTTCAGGGTTTCACCCCTCTTCAGCCAGGTTTGCCTGATTCCAGTGGCATGGATAGCACGGGACCCACGTCTGGGCATACCCTTCCCACTCGGGGTGACAAATGCAAAAACAACAGTTGATGGACAGAATGCAGAACAATGTCATACATTCACCCCAGCACAGAGATCTGGGTCTAAATCCATCGTTTTTTTGCTCACCATGCCGTTCCAATTTGAACCCAGCCATATGCAAATCAGTCTTGACCCTGTGCCTCATGGGAACAGTCCAGCCCGAACTGCCAAGCCAGGTCCTCCCTGGACTGGAAACAAGCATCCTAGGACCGGTTTCGGGGTTTCACCCCTCTTCAGCCAGGAAAGCCTGATTCCAGTGGCATGGAGAGCACGGGACCCACGTCTGGGCATACCCTTCCCACTCGGAGTGAGAAATGCAAAAACAACAGTTGATGGACAGAATGCAGAACAATGTCATACATTCACCCCAGTACAGAGATCTGGGCCTAAATCCATCAATTTTTTGCTCACCATGCCGTTCCAGTTTGAACCCAGCCATATGCAAATCAGTCTTGACCCGGTGCCTCATGGGAACAGTCCAGCCCGAACTGCCAAGCCAGGTCCTCCCTGGACTGGAAACAAGCATCCTAGGACCGGTTTCGGGGTTTCACCCCTCTTCAGCCAGGATAGCCTGATTCCAGTGGCATGGAGTGTAAGGATCTTACCCAGTCGAAATTCTGCAGGGACGTCAAGGAATCCCAACTTCAGGTGTAGGAAGGTCCCAACCTTCCACCCCACCCTACTGCGTCTATCAAACCCTAGAGCGCAGAGGAGGTGGCGGAAAGAGGGGAAACAAAACAAGGATAGAGGGGAAAACACAGGAGCTGCAATCTTCTTCCTTCCTTTTCTGTGGAACTGTGTCTGTGTTCATGAAGCAAGATTCTGCAAAAGGTAAGAAGAACAATATATAAGGCCCTAATTAAGGGCCTACAATACCCCTGGTGAAACCCTTCTTTATTGATGTAGCTCTGCTATCTAGTTACCTTATAACTAACAGCTTGCTTATTCTAGATAGTTGCACAGAAGGACTGAAGAGGTCAGGAAAGGCACAGGCAAGTCGTAATTTCCCTTCAGGACTGTAGTAGGATGTCCCTAGGATAGATAAAGGCAACCATATAGCAATCCACCCACAGGAACATCTGAAAACACCACTTCCCCTCCCCCTTTCGACCACTTATCTTACAAGGGGTATCCAGATGTCATCACCGAACGAAGAGTCAGATTTGGAATTCTGTAGAGGCTTCTTCAGCTAGAATCTGGAAGATGCAGCAGGGGAGGAACTCAGGAAGAAGGGTCAGGACCAATGCGACGTGAGGTAAACAAGTGCCTCCTTCTGGCGTAACTGGCAGGTCCACGGGAGCAGTTCGGGAGGAAGGAGAGAGGGCAGAGACACCCGGCCGGCCCGCGGGACTAAATCCGGCAAGGTGGGCGGAGCGCTCTGACCCTAAAACACCAAGGTCCCGAAACCAGGGGGGGCTCTCTTCCAGTCACAACCAACTCAGAGACTCGGCACCAAAATGAACGAAAGCACAAAAAAGGAGGGGAACAGAGCTCTGTAATATGAGAGACGGCTCTCATATGTATGTCCGACAAAAAGGGGCTTACGAACACTCGAAGCGGTGCAGGTAACGTAGAATGTCCCGGTCCTCCGAGACAAACGCCAAGCGCAAACTACTCTGAAAACCAGGAAGCAGGATACAGGAAGTTCAGGGAACCGCCTGCGGGGCAACACTAGAACGCGAAGCCCCGAGGTTCCTGAACGGCAGGTTTTTCTACTGTTTCGTAGCTATCGCGCATGCGCGATAGCTAGACGCTATGGGGAATTCACTCGTAACTCGGGGACGCTGGACTCGGCAATCCTGACAGTACATCCCCCCCAACACACCTCCCACGGGTTTGGGTTTGTGTGGATGTCTCCTGTGAAACAAACGTATCAAACGAGGAGCATGTACTTGACTGGCAGGTTCCCATGTACGTTCTTCAATTCCATACCCCTTCCAGTGTATCAAATACTGCAAACGGCGTCTACTCCTTCGAGAGTCAATGATGGATTCCACTTCGTATTCTTCTTCTCCGTCTACCAACACCGGAGCTGGGTGAGAAGGCAGGCGAGTACCGGGTTCTACAGGTTTGATCAGAGATACATGAAAAACGGGGTGTACCTTGATGGTCTCAGGGAGTTTTAGTTCCATCGCCACTGGATTGATGACTCTAGAGATCGGGTAGGGTCCAAGGAATTTAGGTCGGAACTTACAAGACCCCTTCAATGGAATGTATTTGGTTGACAGCCATACTTCATCCCCTACCTTATATTCTGGTTCTGTCTGTCTATGTCTATCTGCTCCCTTCTTGTACGCTGCCTTAGCTTTGTCTAAATTGGTATGTGTCAGCTGATGTATCTGTTGGATTTCATGAATGAACTCACTAACTGCCGGTGCGGTACAAGATGATAACCTCGGAGAGATGAAAGCCTTTGGATGATACCCTGATGAACAAAAGAAAGGCGTGTATTTCGTGGATGCATGCTGGCTGTTATTATATGCGAATTCCGCCACCCACACCATCTTATCCCAATCACTGTGTGAGTGTAAGGACTGACTCCGCACGTACTGTTCAAAACACTGATTGACTCTTTCAGTCTGCCCATCCGTCTGTGGATGGTGACTGGAAGACAGTCTCACATCAATCTGTAGTAAGGAGCAGAGTTGTTGCCAAAAACGAGAAACAAACTGGGCACCCCTATCTGAAATTACCACCGAGGGGAATCCGTGTAACCTAACCACCTGCTGTAAGAAAACAGCTGCAAGCTCCGCTGCCGTGGGTAATCCCCTTAAGGGAATGAAGTGGGCTGTCTTTGTGAACAAATCCACTACAACTAACAGTGTGTTATGGCCCTTAGACGTAGGAGGGAGTTCTACGATAAAATCTAACGACACCGTGTGCCATGGAAGAGGAGGAGTGGGTAAGGGTTGGAGCAGCCCTGTGGGGTTTTGATGAGATGCTTTGCTTTGAGCACATACATGACAGGTCTTGACGTATTGCTCAACGTCCTTGCCTAGGGTAGACCACCAAAACTGGCGTCGCACATTATCAATGGTCTTCTTAATCCCGGGATGCCCGGCCAAAGGATGAGAATGACACCATTCTAAAGCCTGTCTTTGCAAGTTCGGAGTAGTAAGGACTATTCCCCCCTGTACATACTGAATACCATCTCGACTCTCAGGTTCTACTGTCTGGATCAATTCCTGCCCCTCCTCACTTTGTTGTTCTCTCACTACTTCCAGTAGGAACTCCTTTTCAGAAAATACTCCTATGATCTTGTCTGGCGAGATGATTGCCGGAGGTTCCGCCTGTTCTTCTTGGATCTCGAATCCTAATCTGGACATAGCATCCACCTTGCCATTCTTTCTACCCGCCTGATATTGGATTGTGAAATCATATTCGCTAAAGAACTGGGCCCAACGGAGCTGTCTCATTGATAGGGCTTTAGCTGACTTTAGGAATTGCAAATTACGGTGATCTGTATAAACAGTCACCGTATGTTTGGTTCCTAGTAGGTATTGTCGCCATTCTTCAAAGGCTTTCTTAATGGCCAGTAATTCCTTATCTCCGACCGCATAGTTCACCTCCGCGGGGTTTAACTTGTGTGAAAAAAAGGCTACTGGATGCAATTCTCCGGTGTGCTTATCTGCTTGTGACAGGACCCCACCTACCGCAACTTGAGAGGCATCCGCCTCCAACACAAATGGATAACTCGGGTCTGGGTCTTGAAGTACTGGGGCCTGGGTGAATGCCTCTTTCAGGGTTTGAAATGCTTTCTCAGCCTCATCTGACCACAAAAATGGAGTCCCCTTTCTGAGCAACCGTGTAATCGGTGCCACTAACCTTGAAAAGCCATTGATAAAGCGCCGATAAAAATTGGCAAACCCAATGAATCGTTGGATATCTTTGATCTTTTGTGGAGCCGGCCACCTTGAAATGGCCTCCACCTTTTGTGGATCCATTTGCAACCCCTGGGGAGAGATGATAAACCCCAGAAAGGGAACAGACTGCACATGGAACGTACACTTTTCTAACTTGCAGTACAGCTGATTGTCCTGCAAGCGCTGTAACACCTGTCGTACATGCGGTATGTGTTCTTTGAGTGACTGTGAATATATCAACAAATCGTCGATATAGGCAATCACACAGACGTCTAACATGTCCTTAAGCACTTCATTTATAAAGAACTGAAAAGCGGAGGGCGCATTACAAAGCCCAAAGGGCATAACCAAGTATTCAAAAAGTCCATACTTGGTACAAAAAGCCGTCTTCCACTCATCCCCCTCTACCACACGTACCAAATGATAAGCCCCCCGTAAGTCCAATTTCGTGAACACACGGGCGTCCTTTACTCTATCTAGGAGAGCAGAGATGAGTGGAAGAGGGTACCTGTTCTTTATGGTTATTTTATTTAAGGCCCTGTAGTCTATGCAACAACGCAGACCCCCTTCCCGTTTAGGGATAAAAAACAGAGAGGAAGAGGCAGGGGATTTGGAGGGACGAATGAACCCTAAGGAAAGCATGTTATCCAGATATTCCCGCAAATAAAGATTCTCCTTTTCAGTCAGAGAGTAGACTCGACTGAATGGGATCTTAGCTCCTGCTTGAAGGTCGATACGACAGTCAAAGGGTCTGTGGGGTGGTAAGGAAGTGGCCTCCTTTGGGTCAAATGAGGAAATATGAATTTTTATGGTCAATTGTGTCCCCTATCTTAGACCCCAACGGCTCCATGTACATGCTACAAGTACATGTATGTTCCCTCCACTTCAAGCTATGAAGACGCAAATACAATTGTGTCCAACGTTAATATGTACTCTTTCATATCTGCCATGAATGGGCCAGATATTCCGTTCCTAAGTATGCCTTGCCACCGTCTTTATATGGTACACTTTTCACGTTTTACAGTTCAGGCGAGTAGGCCCTGAATTCTGCCATCGAGCCTTTTTCTGCTTCTGCCTCTGAATGATCCAGCCTGGACCTGCATCTGTATCCATGAACTTTGTCCTACTCCCTGCGCGGCTAACGGTGCCTGACGCGGCCTGTTGCCTGCCAAAAAAACTGTATTTCACCTTCAAGTTATCTGCTCCGCTCCTCATCCAATGCATTCCTGTCTAAGTAGCTTAGGTAAACATCCCTCTAGCTGCAGAGCAAAGGGCCCGGCCTTACTATCTCTGTGCAAGTAATTCCTGACTCTCGTTACCATGGTAGGCCCATGCCCCCTCACATCTCATGTAGACACTTAGACGCTTGTACACTCACTAGCAGTCAGTATAGAATAGGATCTGTCCGAGAAGACCTTTCCTTCCAGATAAAATAGTTCCTTAAACACAAGATATTAGATATGATTTAGGACTAGGTTGTCCTGACACCCCAGACTTCTGTCTCCACATGTAGGGCTAAATGTCAAGTTCCCTTCACCCTTTAGTTACACGTCAATCACACGTCATGCGGCTGCGCGCGCATCTCTGCCATGTATTTTCGCTGACTTTGCAGGATTCTCTTATGGATCCACCCATTTGTGTCATCATCATAATGACGTTTTTAGTATACGCCTCTATGCACGCCTATTATTACGCCTTTTTATTACGTATGTATATTCTTATCTGTATTATCAAGCTGTTACGCCTCCTGCATCTATCTTAATGTAATGCCTTTCTTATATATACTGATACTTGTCAATAATCTATTGCTGATCCCTTCCTGAACCTTCGTGGTAAAGGAACCCGATTGCCTGGTTCGAACCATCATTCCTTTGTAAGGAATAAATACCCTATTATACCCTCGAATACCACGGATTCTGCCTCTTATTTTTACTGAGTTATTCATATTGTATTTTACCGCATAAAAATAGTACAGGTAATTTAAATATTTACCACATAATTGGCGCCCGAACAGGGACACCTCTCACACCCCACGCGCCGGAGGTGCGTTGCAGACCCGGTCTCCTGCCACAGCCGGACGGACAATTACGCGTACCCGCAGGATTTCCTGTATCTCCCTCAGGCCAAAGGGGGCGACTGAGGCTGCGATCAACACCCAGACGAGGCGGTGAGGAGTGCGGAGAATCCCGACCAGAGCCTAGCTGAGAGAGCAAGATCCGAGGTATACAGAGGCCCACCAGATTCCGAAGTTCCGAAGTACCTAAGTCACGAGTCGAGTCCAGTCCAGTTTGGTCTAGTCCAGTCCAGACTTCCGAGGCCTTCCGTTCCGTGCTTCCCGGTGAGTACCGTTGCTGGGGACGCATCTAGACGTGCACATTAGTTTGTGCCGGTCAAGACGGGTCTGGGTACACAGACCTGGTCTGCACTGTTTTAGCAGTGTATCTGTACTGTTTAGCAGTACATACAGTATATTTA
This sequence comes from Triturus cristatus, assembly GCF_964204655.1. Taxonomy (NCBI): domain Eukaryota; kingdom Metazoa; phylum Chordata; class Amphibia; order Caudata; family Salamandridae; genus Triturus; species Triturus cristatus. Next base: position 630,604,167 of record NC_140582.1, read on the forward strand.
GTATTATGCAGTTAACTAGTTTTATTCTAATTATTATTGTTCGTTCTAAAATGTTTTGATATGTTTTAAATGTCGTGGTATGAGTGATTGTTCGATCTTCATTATTGTGTTTATTGTAATTATTGTGTTCAAAAGCCGAATAGGAATTAAGTAACAAGGTTCAAGATGCCGTTATTTTCAAAATTAAGACAGATAAAAACTAGAAAAGGGATACTCGAGGAAGCTGTTCCTATCCCACCTAGGGACACTCCAGGGTACTTTATGTACCATAAACATGGCCTAGATGCCGTATTATATCTCGATCTATGGGTGGACTACACCAAGGATTTGGCAGAGAGTCAGAGATGGCCCGCTGCTGGAACATGGGATGCAGATTGCATCATGAGAATAGAAGAAGCGTTATGGAAAAAGAAAGCCAGACAGTCACAGAAAGATGCCATTGAATTATGGCGTAAAGAATCGCATAGGCGCACAGAAAAAGCGCTCAGAAAGGAAGAGAAAAGTAGGGAAGATTCAGAAAAAGCCCGAGAAAACATATTAATTGACGAAGGTACCAGAGTAAAATCAGAACAAGTAGACAGACAACGAAACACTCTTATGAATGGTATGTATCCTCTTCTGACCGAGGGTTTGCCTAAGGCCACTTTGGAGGTACCAAAAGATCTGCCATCTCCGTTACTCCCGATTAAAGTACATCCCAAGACCGCAAAAGACATTTTCCTTTCTTCCTATTTAGACGATGCAGCCCCCGAATATGCTAATGGTGTGCAGCAACGCACACCACCCGTTAACGACACTCAACCCCAAAATCAGCTGCACTCAACTCCGCAACAACAAACTCCCCCTCACATTCCAACAGTTTCATCTGTTTCTACCACTTTTCCTACATCTACCGTCTCTACCTTACATTCAACGAATCCTTTCGCGCCTAGCACCTCAGAAGGTGCAACAGGAGGTGCGACAGCGATTTTTTCCACGCCACCGCAAGGAAATAAATTGTCCTTTAGAGATTTAGCATATCAACATACACCTCAAACAGTAAGATCCGGTATGTTTAAGGAACATCTTGTGGATTGCAGATATGATCCAGTGCCCGGTAAAAATGACAGAATGCTGCTGTCATCACTACGTATACGACGAGCGTCCACATATTTAATGACACTACCAGGAATGGTTGCTCATCTGGACAATATATATCACTTTGTCCAATCAGGGCAAGGCCCTGAAAGTATTGACAAGGCCATGGAATACCAGAAAGTAGATATACAGAAACTACTGTTAAGCTTCCTCATAAACTGCTTGATCAGAAACAGAGATAGGCCTGAGGTAGATCAGGATGAAATGCAAGTGCTTACCAGATGGGGTCAGAATATATCAGAAGGGAAACATGATAAACAGAAGTGTATAGTAGCTATGTGCCGAAAGATCAGAAAAGAAATAGAACGAATACATGAAAACAGATTAGAGGCAGACAAAACTGAATCAGGGGGAGAGGAGGAGGAAGAATCAGAAATGCCCACGGGACAATTAGAAACGATAGCTTATGTAGGTAGGGGAAGATCTTGTAACAATACCAGACACTACAATGATCCAATACGTCCGATACGTCCAGAATGTAGCAGACATTTTCAAGCCCCTATGTTAAATGCAAGGTCCCCTGAACACCTATTCCAGGCTGCTGATAAATTACTCCGAGATCGAAGGGGGTATCATATGCTCGATTCTATGGATGAACAAGAATTAGCCAGGTCAGCAGTACAATGGGCTGACAGCCCTGAAAAATATAGTGATGATGCGCTAGCACACACGTTTCTGAACCTTACCCCAGACGAACAGCGTTTAGCTAGTATATACATGATACAACACCTCCTTATATTGTATAGAAGCCAACACTCCGATCCTGGTCCCCTACCTGATATACTGATAGAATTACTCACGAATAAATGGAGAGGTTCAGGTACTGATTTAATTAAAGAAATTCTAGAATATCGACATCAGTACATTGTCTTCGTATGCCCAGAACATGATTCAGCTCCTTCCATGGAGAGAAAAACGTATCACATAGACAGACAGAACCCCTTACGCGAAGTACACCCAGTCAGAAATGATGACAATACGTTTAGACGCGTGTTTGTGTACACGCCCATAACCAAAATAGAACTATTGGAAATGAAAAAATTAGTGCCTAGCCATGACAAAGATCCAGCAGGTTTTCACCGTGAATTAAAAGACATGTTACTCATGGGTGATTATACCTATCCTGACATTATGAAAATATTGAAAGTATTATTGCCTGCCGGTATTTATGAGAAACTCAAGGAAAAAGAATGGGAGGTGGGAGACCAAAAGATTGATTGGACCGCATTAGAAAATGAAGAAAATAACAGAACTGCAGGCGTAGGGCTTGGGGACAAAACAAAAGCATTACCAGGTCTATTAGTACAAGTATTGCCACGTTTATTAACTACGAAAAAGGAAGATTGGGGAGCAATCTCAGCCTGTAAACAGAAACCCGAGGAAGACACCAGTGATTTTTATTCCCGATTTGAAAAATGTTTTGGTATTAATAGCGGCCTGAAAGCAAATAGCGAGTCATATCCACATCTTTTTGTAACAAAACTAGTCGAGAATTCTCTGCCGCAGGTTAAAAACAGAGTATTGAAAGTTGAGAGCACTTGGCAAGCTAACACTCCTTCACAAATGTTACAAATGTTACAGTATCACCAAAATAGAATTAGAGAAGAACAAGAACACGAAACAAGGCGTATGAAAGACACGAAAATGAAAATGCTCGTCGCCCAGTCAGTTCCAGCTGACGGTCATAAAAAGGGTGCAACACAGTCCAGTAATTCAGCGGTTCCCGTTAAAGGGACATGCAACTATTGTAAACAGCCAGGTCATTATATAAACGATTGTGCAGTTCTGAAACATAATATCTCCACGGGTAAAACCAAGGAGAGACCACGTCCGCCTAGACAGGATCAGATCCAACAACAAGTACCTCAGAATATACAGCCTACGCAAGCTGCACAACAGACCGTACCGCAACAACAGCCACAGCCTATTGCTGCAACACAGAACACGACACAACAGATGTACCAGTATGCACAAAATGACTATCCAGAGTATCAACGCTACACATGAAATAGCCTAGAGAGGGAAGTTGGCTTACCCCTTATTGAGGTTCCTGTAGATCAAGAGGGTCCTTATGTACAGAGTCAAGTATTAGGGAAAGACAGAAAGTTTCTACTCGATACAGGGGCAAGCAGAACAACTATAAGTCATGATGAAGTTCCAGGGGCACCCCTCTCAGGCTCACAGAATATTTCCCTTGGTTTTTCAGGAAAGCCCACTATTAACGAAGTATCACAACCACTTGCATTTACAGTCGGTCCATTAACACGGACTACAGATCTATTGCTTACGAAATCATGCCCCGAAAATTTGTTAGGTATTAAAACATTGAAAGCTCTAGGAGCTATAATATGCTGTTCTCCGGACGGAGTACGACTATTTTTGCGTGACTTTAAAGGTCACTACGTGTCTAGAGACATGGATCACCGGTTACAGAATCTACCTGCACATTTATGGGCACAAGGCCCCACTGATGTAGGTTGTATGCACATTACACCGTATCGAGTCACACTCAAAGCAGGAGTGGTATTACCACGAATGCGACAATACAAGTTACCTCCAGATGCTGTAGTGGCTTTACTGCAAATCATTGACGAGCTCATCTCACAAGGAGTGGTTGTAGAAACCGACTCCAATATATGTAATTCTCCGATTATTCCGATTCTTAAACGAACCGACCCAAAAGCACCCCCAGTATATCGATTAGGTATTGATCTACGCGAATTAAATAAATGCATTGTACCACAATATCCCGTGGTCCCGGATATTTCTTCATTACTGACAGCTATTGATTCAGAAGCAACGTTCTTTACTGTAATTGACCTCAAGAACGCCTTCTTCAGCGTCCCAATCGATCCGGAAAGCCAATATTTGTTCGGATTCAGTTTAAATGGACGAAGTTTTAAATTCGCACGCGCACCTCAAGGATTTACAGAAAGTCCTAGCATCTACAGCCAAGCACTGAAAAGACAACTTGACAGTATCCACATGCCTGTTAACACTGCACTGCTTCAGTATGTCGATGATCTGCTGATCACCGCCCGAAGCGAATCCGAATGTGAAAAAGCATCACTGACGGTTTTACATTTCTTAGCCGACAAGGGGCACAAGGTGTCCCCTTCAAAGCTGCAATTTTGTGCCCAGCAAGTTGTGTACCTAGGGCACTTGCTGTCCAAATGGGGGAGACAGCTCACACCTGATCGCATCCAGTTAATTGTAAACATGCCACCACCCAAGACACAAAAGGAGGTACGGGCCTTCATAGGCCTCACTTCGTACTGCAGGCAGTGGATCCCCCAATATGCATTTTTAGCTAAACCACTCATTCAGTTGACAACACAGGAGGCAGCGACATCGACTGTCCTCCCTTGGACTCCAGAACATACACAAGCTTTTGAAGACTTAAAGAAAGCTTTATGCCAAGCACCTGTCTTAGCGACACCATGTTACAGTAAGCCTTTTACACTCTTTGTTACAGAACGTGAAGGTACTGCTTTGTCAGTACTCACGCAGGAACAAGCAGGATCACACAAGCCATGCGCTTACTTTTCTAGCACATTAGATCCTGTAGCTCAGGCTCTTCCTGCGTGTCTGAAATCAGTTGCAGCGACAGCTCTATCGATTAGACAAAGTGATTCCATAGTATTAGGACATCAATTGACAGTACAAGTACCACACGCAGTAGAGGTTCTCTTGAACCGGACACAGACACAACACTTGACTATAGCACGACTGACTGGTTACGAACTTACATTGTTTCAGCCCCACATAGAAATCAGACGTTGTAGTACATTAAATCCTGCCACACTTTTGCCATTAAGTGGAACAGACCCACTGATACATGATTGTATTGAAGTCATTACTATAACGACCAAACCCAGACAAGATTTGACAGATGTCCCATTACCAGATCCAGACCTGACACTTTATGTAGATGGTTCATGTATGAGAACAAGTACAGGAAAGTTAGTGGCCGCCTATGCAGTCACGACAGACACCGAAGTCATTGAAACAAATTGTATCGACACATTATCAGCTCAAGCAGCAGAGCTTATCGCTCTGACACAAGCCTGTATTCAAGCCAAAAATAAGAAAGTCAACATATACACAGATTCACGTTATGCATTCGGAGTCGTACATGACTTCGGAGTCCTTTGGCGAGAGAGAGGTTATTTGACTTCTCACGGTGCCAACATTCAACACGGTCCCCTCATTCAAGCTCTATTAGATGCAATACATCTACCTACTTCAATATCTATCAAGAAGTGCAAAGCCCATACGAAAGTGACTGACATTATTTCTCAGGGTAACGACCTAGCAGACCGAACAGCTAAGCAAACAGCACAGAATCAGACTCATGCAACTGACTTGACAAAGACAATAGTTCCGACGCCGACACACTGCATGACAGTTAAGGATCCCGCTCTTGATGTAATTGACATACAGACACATGCTACACCAGAGGAAATAAAGAAATGGACCGAATTAGGAGGGATCCAGACAGATCAGGGATGGATGACGAAGGGAAAATCTATATGGTTTCTCCCCGACTCAATGGTTCAAGTTATCATTAACACAATACATAGTCCAGCACATCTAGGAGAAAAAGCCATGTTAGACAGTATTCAACACATTTGGTTCAACAAACACTTACGAGCGGCAGCCAAACAGAAAGTCAGAACCTGTATGATTTGTTGTCAGTTCAATCCAGGTAAAGGAGTACCTGTAGAGCAGGGTGGATTCCAACCTCCCGATCACCCTTTTGAAGTCCTCCAGATGGATTATATCCAGATGGAACGATGTCGAGGATTCAAATATGTCCTCGTAGTCGTATGCGCTCTTTCCCGTTGGACAGAGGCGTATCCCGTCTCAGATTACACTGCCACGACTACTGCCCAACAGTTAGTTCGAGAATTCTTCCCACGATATGGTTTGCCTCGTATCGTGTACTCAGATAATGGCCAGCCGTTCTCATCCGAGCTAATGAAACATATTTCACTTTTGTTAGGCTATCAATGGAAATTCCACTGTGTCCGACATCCCGAGGCAGCAGGTCTCGTGGAACGCCATAATCAAACTCTGAAAATTAGACTGTCCAAAATCTGTAGAGAAAAAGGTGTCGACTGGATAGTAGCCTTACCAGTTGCGCTCTTTTACATGAGAATGGTAGCACATTCTCGAACAGGGCTATCCCCGTATGAGGTGGTCTTCGGTAGGCCACCAAATATGTGGGGGACGCCTATACCTCGTAAGATCACTGATGTTGATTGTAATATGCTGACAGATTACCTGGCTTCCTTGATGTCTGCACTACAATCTTGTCGTTCACAGGTAGCTGCAGCTTTTCCCGATAACACTGAGGTGAAGCCTCATGAAGTGGTTCCAGGTGACCTGGTACTTGTAAGAAATTTCGACAGGAGGAGTCCATTGGAGCCTCGCTGGCAACAACCGAAACTCGTTTTACTGACCACGAGGACAGCCGTGAAGATAGAGGGCCGCAAAGGGTGGTTACACTCGAGTCATATCAAGAAATTTCATGGACTACCATCGGATTTAAACGTTCAGCCCTGCATTCCCTCACAGACTGACTCAAAACTCCCCCTGGTTGAAAAGACAGAAAAAGAGAACTATAAACTGAAACTAAGGTCTAGCAAGTCAGGCAATTCGATTGTTTAAGTCCTCTCCAAGGTGAATCGGTTGAATTAAGTCTTTGACATGTATCCTCTAGACCGAATGAGAGAGAAAAATAGACAGAAGCAGCTCAAGAAACATGCATACTGTAAATCACTTCATAGTCACTGTATAGTGACATTGTTGATTATGTTTTTTCTAAGTCTTATTATTATTGCTGCAAGTGTGCTGTTACATATGTACTATCCTATTTTCAAGCGTGCTTACAATGTTACTGCCGAACATTCTTTTAGTGAACTACCTCCACATGAGTTGTCCTATAGATTTGCGCTGCGCAACAACACATTCATTAATATGTTACACCATTCCCATCAGACCAGCAATGCTACAAATTGTTGGATATGTGGCCGACTCCCTCCCTATCAGAAATACAAAGGAGTTCTGCCTCTCTTTCCATATCCGTTCACACACAATGGTTCCTGTGGAGCATGGTTTAGTTTGATTAATTCCTTAGATTTAAACACTGTAGTTTACCAGAGCAACTGGGTATGGGGAAACCTGAACTTAGTTTTGCTTAAAGCCTGTTATCCTAACAAGGAGGGACTTCCCAAAAGAACAGGAACTGATCTAGAAAATGAAGTATATGGATTAGGTAATTTTACACTTAACCTCATGATTTTAAATGTTGAATCTGACGCAACACTAGTCTTGCCTGCTATGTCCGTATTACCAGTCAAAGGTGAATTCTGTGTAAGAAAGAATGGTTCAGTACACCTGGGTCATAGTAAATGTACTACTGTGATCGAATTCAGTGATAAAGGCAAGTCTACATTTAGAGCTTCCCGTCATTCCTACTTCATATGTGGGCATACCGCATATATACGTCTACCTCCAGACTGGGATGGTACCTGTTACATTGCATTCCTTTTGCCACCTGTTTTTCTAGCCCCTCCTGATTATCATAGAAATACCAATCTAGTACACCATAGGCCCCAGAGAGATGTCCCGATTGTTGACTACACCGAAACAGCATGGGAACAATATATCGACTTCAATAAAGGTCTCTTTCCTTACATAGGTGTTGTCTCAAACAGTAAATTGATACGTAGATTAACTAGAACCCTTGAAGCAGTAGTGAATGAAACTACCTCTGCCCTAGGCAACTTAACAGAGGAGCAGTCTGCGATGCGGATTGTTGTTCTTCAAAATCGTCTTGTCCTTGACGTCATCCTAGCAGATAGGGGCGGAGCTTGTAGGGTCATCGGATCAAGTTGCTGTGTTTTCATCCCAGAAAACGCGCCATCCGTATATAAAGCCATAACTCGTCTTCACAAGATTGCAAATCAGATACATCAGAATGCAGGCACCTGGACATGGTCCGGTTGGTTCTGGAGCGTGTTGTCAGCCTGGGGATGGAAAGTCCTATCCTTCCTAGGTATTGGCCTTCTCATAGTATTCAGTTGCTGCCTATGTCTACAATGTGGACCAGCGATTTGCGGCCTGTGTGCCACATCGTGTATTCCACGTTCAAGTTTTCATTCAAGATCCCGGAAGAAGAAAGAAGAGCAAATGATGTTACATGAACAGATTGATGGATTCCTGAAGATCGATATTTCATGAAGGTCCGTAGGGGACAAGGAGGGAATGAGGAAATATGAATTTTTATGGTCAATTGTGTCCCCTATCTTAGACCCCAACGGCTCCATGTACATGCTACAAGTACATGTATGTTCCCTCCACTTCAAGCTATGAAGACGCAAATACAATTGTGTCCAACGTTAATATGTACTCTTTCATATCTGCCATGAATGGGCCAGATATTCCGTTCCTAAGTATGCCTTGCCACCGTCTTTATATGGTACACTTTTCACGTTTTACAGTTCAGGCGAGTAGGCCCTGAATTCTGCCATCGAGCCTTTTTCTGCTTCTGCCTCTGAATGATCCAGCCTGGACCTGCATCTGTATCCATGAACTTTGTCCTACTCCCTGCGCGGCTAACGGTGCCTGACGCGGCCTGTTGCCTGCCAAAAAAACTGTATTTCACCTTCAAGTTATCTGCTCCGCTCCTCATCCAATGCATTCCTGTCTAAGTAGCTTAGGTAAACATCCCTCTAGCTGCAGAGCAAAGGGCCCGGCCTTACTATCTCTGTGCAAGTAATTCCTGACTCTCGTTACCATGGTAGGCCCATGCCCCCTCGCATCTCATGTAGACACTTAGACGCTTGTACACGCACTAGCAGTCAGTATAGAATAGGATCTGTCCGAGAAGACCTTTCCTTCCAGATAAAATAGTTCCTTAAACACAAGATATTAGATATGATTTAGGACTAGGTTGTCCTGACACCCCAGACTTCTGTCTCCACATGTAGGGCTAAATGTCAAGTTCCCTTCACCCTTTAGTTACACGTCAATCACACGTCATGCGGCTGCGCGCGCATCTCTGCCATGTATTTTCGCTGACTTTGCAGGATTCTCTTATGGATCCACCCATTTGTGTCATCATCATAATGACGTTTTTAGTATACGCCTCTATGCACGCCTATTATTACGCCTTTTTATTACGTATGTATATTCTTATCTGTATTATCAAGCTGTTACGCCTCCTGCATCTATCTTAATGTAATGCCTTTCTTATATATACTGATACTTGTCAATAATCTATTGCTGATCCCTTCCTGAACCTTCGTGGTAAAGGAACCCGATTGCCTGGTTCGAACCATCATTCCTTTGTAAGGAATAAATACCCTATTATACCCTCGAATACCACAGATTCTGCCTCTTATTTTTACTGAGTTATTCATATTGTATTTTACCGCATAAAAATAGTACAGGTAATTTAAATATTTACCACACAAAAATAGAGCTTAAATCTTGATATACCTTAGGCAACACTTCTTCCTTCTCCGTCATCATAATCTCCTTGTTTTGACTTAGAGACAGGGTATGTGCCTGGCAGCACTCTGGACGAAACCGTAAGGTGGCATTATGCCAGTCTATAAGGGGATTATGCATCCTTAACCAGGGTAAGCCCAGGAGAACAGGAAACTGCGGTGACTGGATCAGATCGAATTCCACCTGCTCCACATGATTCGACTCCAGGAGAACCTTGATTGATTCTGTCTTGTGTGTGATGGGTCCTGACTTTAACACACTCCCATCTATAGTGGTGACTGTCTCTCCATACCCCTTGTCTAGTGGTCGAATGAGATGTTCCTGGGCCCAAGCCTTGTCCATAAAATTCCCCGTAGCCCCCGAATCTAGCATAATTGGAGTGTTAGCCTGTCCTTGTTTCCAGAACAACTTAGCGGGGATAAAGAAATGACCAGAAGAAGGCGCTATGGGGTCCGAAGAGGAGACACTCAAACCTGAATAACCCGAAGTCCTTGTCTCACAGGTCTCCGGGCTTCCTAGTTTTCCGACTTCTTGCTTGGCACCGGCTTGGTGGGACAGGATCTCAAAAAGTGTCCCGCCTTACCGCAATACAGACATAGTCGGTTTTCTCGCCGCCGGCGTCTCTCGTCTGGAGTCAGAGGTCCTCTCACAATCCCAATCTGCATTGGTTCTGCTTCCTCACCAGTAGATGGGAAGTCAGGTTTCTTCTCCCTGATTGTCACTACCCTGACCTCTGTCTTTCCTCTTTCTTTCCTACGTTCTTGCAGACGATGGTCTATTTGTACCGCGAGATCCATAAGATCCTTACAAGAACGGGGGAGATCCACTATATGAGACAAAGCATCCTTGATCTCCTCCCTCAGCCCCCTATAAAACAGAGTACCTCGTTTTTCCTCGGGCCAACCCGCCTCAACAACTAGTCGCTGGAAAGAAGTGATGTAGGTGGCAATCTCAGCGGTCCCTTGCTTGAGGGAGAGCAAATCCGTATCCGCTGTGAGAGTGTAAGTATGTTTGTCAAACAATTTCTTAAATTCGTCCTTGAAAGCCCCATAATTCTGTAGCAGAGGGTCATCTCTTTCTGTTAACGGCATGGCCCAATTGGCAGCTGGACCCCCTAAATATGATATCACAAAGGCTACCTTAGCTTGATCAGTGGGAAAACAGGGAGCTTTGCAAGTAAAATGCAATTGACACTGGCTAATGAATGTATTAAATTTGGAGGAATCGCCCGTAAACCTCTTAGGCGGTGCAAGAGGGATTGAGGGAGGAGTAGTGACCTGTATCACTGGAGCGGAATCCATTGAACTGCCCTCCCCTTGTCTTTCCCTCTGTATCGAGTTCACCCGCAAGGCCAATGCCTGGGTTTCTGCCTGGAGATTCCCAATCATGTTGGCGAGATCCGCCAATGTCACTTGTTGTAATTCCATGACGTCCGGGCAGAACGCACCACGTGGGCTTCGCGTTCTGTAAGGATCTTACCCAGTCGAAATTCTGCAGGGACGTCAAGGAATCCCAACTTCAGGTGTAGGAAGGTCCCAACCTTCCACCCCACCCTACTGCGTCTATCAAACCCTAGAGCGCAGAGGAGGTGGCGGAAAGAGGGGAAACAAAACAAGGATAGAGGGGAAAACACAGGAGCTGCAATCTTCTTCCTTCCTTTTCTGTGGAACTGTGTCTGTGTTCATGAAGCAAGATTCTGCAAAAGGTAAGAAGAACAATATATAAGGCCCTAATTAAGGGCCTACAATACCCCTGGTGAAACCCTTCTTTATTGATGTAGCTCTGCTATCTAGTTACCTTATAACTAACAGCTTGCTTATTCTAGATAGTTGCACAGAAGGACTGAAGAGGTCAGGAAAGGCACAGGCAAGTCGTGATTTCCCTTCAGGACTGTAGTAGGATGTCCCTAGGATAGATAAAGGCAACCATATAGCAATCCACCCACAGGAACATCTGAAAACACCACTTCCCCTCCCCCTTTCGACCACTTATCTTACAAGGGGTATCCAGATGTCATCACCGAACGAAGAGTCAGATTTGGAATTCTGTAGAGGCTTCTTCAGCTAGAATCTGGAAGATGCAGCAGGGGAGGAACTCAGGAAGAAGGGTCAGGACCAATGCGACGTGAGGTAAACAAGTGCCTCCTTCTGGCGTAACTGGCAGGTCCACGGGAGCAGTTCGGGAGGAAGGAGAGAGGGCAGAGACACCCGGCCGGCCCGCGGGACTAAATCCGGCACGGTGGGCGGAGCACTCTGACCCTAAAACACCAAGGTCCCGAAACCAGGGGGGGCTCTCTTCCAGTCACAACCAACTCAGAGACTCGGCACCAAAATGAACGAAAGCACAAAAAAAGGAGGGGAACAGAGCTCTGTAATATGAGAGACGGCTCTCATATGTATGTCCGACAAAAAGGGGCTTACGAACACTCGAAGCGGTGCAGGTAACGTAGAATGTCCCGGTCCTCCGAGACAAACGCCAAGCGCAAACTACTCTGAAAACCAGGAAGCAGGATACAGGAAGTTCAGGGAACCGCCTGCGGGGCAACACTAGAACGCGAAGCCCCGAGGTTCCTGAACGGCAGGTTTTTCTACTGTTTCGTAGCTATCGCACATGCGCGATAGCTAGACGCTATGGGGAATTCACTCGTAACTCGGGGACGCTGGACTCGGCAATCCTGACATGGAGAGCACGGGACCCACGTCTGGGCCTACCCTTCCCACTCGGGGTGACAAATGCCAAAACAACAGTTGATGAACAGAATGCAGAACAATGTCATACATTCACCCCAGTACAGAGATCTGGGCCTAAATCCATCGTTTTTTGCTCACCATGCCGATCCAGTTTGAACCCAGCCATATGCAAATCAGTATTGACCCTGTGCCTCATGGGAACAGTCCAGCCCGAACTGCCAAGCCAGGTCCTCCCTGGACTGGAAAAAAGCCTCCTAGGACCGGTTTCGGGGTTTCACCCCTCTTCAGCCAGGATAGCCTGATTCCAGTGGCATGGAGTGCACGGGACCCACATCTGGGCATACCATTCCCACTCGGGGTGACAAATGCAAAAATAACAGTTGGTGGACAGAATGCAGAACAATGTCATACATTCACCCCAGTACAGAGATCTGGGCCTAAATCCATCGTTTTTTTGCTCACCATGCCGTTCCAGTTTGGACCCAGCCATATGCAAATCAGTCTTGACCCTGTGCCTCATGGGAACAGTCCAGCCCGAACTGCCAAGCCAGGTCCTCCCTGGACTGGAAATAAGCATCCTAGGACCGGTTTCAGGGTTTCACCCCTCTTCAGCCAGGATAGCCTGATTCCAGTGGCATGGAGAGCACAGGACCCACGTCTGGGCATACCCTTCCCACTCGGAGTGACAAATGCAAAAACAACAGTTGATGGACAGAATGCAGAACAATGTCATACATTCACCCCAGTACAGAGATCTGGCCCTAAATCCATCGTTTTTTTGCTCACCATGCCGTTCCAGTTTGAACCCAGCCATATGCAAATCAGTCTTGACCCTGTTCCTCATGGGAACAGTCCAGCCCGAACTGCCAAGCCAGGTCCTCCCTGGACTGGAAACAAGCATCCTAGGACCGGTTTCGGGGTTTCACCCCTCTTCAGCCAGGATAGCCTGATTCCAGTGGCATGGAGAGCATGGGACTCACGTCTGGGCGTACCCTTCCCACTCGGGGTGACAAATGCAAAAACAACAGTTGATATGCAGAACAATGTCATACATTCACCCCAGTACAGAGATCTGGCCCTAAATCCATCGTTTTTTTGCTCACCATGCCGTTCCAGTTTGAACCCAGCCATATGCAAATCAGTCTTGACCCTGTGCCTCATGGGAACAGTCCAGCCCGAACTGCCAAGCCAGGTCCTCCCTGGACTGGAAACAAGCATCCTAGGACCGGTTTCGGGGTTTCACCCCTCTTCAGCCAGGATAGCCTGATTCCAGTGGCATGGAGAGCATGGGACTCACGTCTGGGCGTACCCTTCCCACTCGGGGTGACAAATGCAAAAACAACAGTTGATATGCAGAACAATGTCATACATTCACCCCAGTACAGAGATCTGGGCCTAAATCCATCGTTTTTTGCTCACCATGCCGTCCAGTTTGAACCCAGCCATATGCAAATCAGTCTTGACCCTGCGCCTCATGGGAACAGTCCAGCCCGAACTGCCAAGCCAGGTCCTCCCTGGACTGAAAACAAGCATCCTAGGTCCGGTTTCGGGGTTTCACCCCTCTTCAGCTAGGATAGCCTGATTCCAGTGGCATGGAGAGCACGGGACCCACGTCTGGGCATACCCTTCCCACTCGGGGTGACAAATGCAAAAACAACAGTAGATGGACAGAATGCATAACAATGTCATACATTCACCCCAGTACAGAGATCTGGGCCTAAATCCATCGTTTTTTTGCTCACCATGCCGTTCCAGTTTGAACCCCGCCATATGCAAATCAGTCTTGACCCTGTGCCTCATGGGAACAGTCCAGCCCGAACTGCCAAGCCATGTTCTCCCTGGACTAGAAACAAGCATCCTAGGACCGGTTTCGGGGTTTCACCCGTCTTCAGCCAGGATAGCCTGATTCCAGTGGCATGGAGAGCACGGGACCCACGTCTGGGCAAACCCTTCCCTCTCGGGGTGACAAATGCAAAAACAACAGTTGATGGACAGAATGCAGAACAATGTCATACATTCACCCCAGTACAGAGATCTGGGCCTAAATCCATTGTTTTTTTGCTCACCATGCCGTTCCAGTTTGAACCCAGCCATATGCAAATCAGTCTTGACCCTGTGCCTCATGGGAACAGTCCAGCCCGAACTGCCAAGCCAGGTCCTCCCTAGACTGGAAACAAGCATCCTAGGACCGGTTTCGGGGTTTCACCCCTCTTCAGCCAGGATAGCCTGATTCCAGTGGCATGGAGTGCACGAGACCCACGTCTGGGCATACCCTTCCCACTCGGGGTGACAAATGCAAAAATAACAGTTGGTGGACAGAATGCAGAACAATGTCATACATTCACCCCAGTACAGAGATCTGGGCCTAAATCCATCGTTTTTTTGCTCACCATGCCGTTCCAGTTTGAACCCAGCCATATGCAAATCAGTCTTGACCCTGTGCCTCATGGGAACAGTCCAGCCCGAACTGCCAAGCCAGGTTCTCCCTGGACTGGAAACAAGCATCCTAGGGCCGGTTTCGGGGTTTCACCCCTCTTCAGCCAGGATAGCCTGATTCCAGTGGCATGGAGAGCACGGGACCCACGTCTGGGCATACCCTTCCCACTCGGGGTGACAAATGCAAAAACAACAGTTGATGGACAGAATGCAGAACAATGTCATACATTCACTGCAGTACAGAGATCTGGGCCTAAATCCATCGTTTTTTTGCTCACCATGCCGTTCCAGTTTGAACCCAGCCATATGCAAATCAGTCTTGACCCTGTGCCTCATGGGAGCAGTCCAGCCCGAACTGCCAACCAGGTCCTCCCTGGACTGGAAACAAGCATCCTAGGACCGGTTTCGGGGTTTCACCCCTCTTCAGCCAGGATAGCCTGATTCCAGTGGCATGAAGAGCACGGGACCCACGTCTGGGCATACCCTTCCCACTGGGGGTGACAAAGTTACTGGTTGTGCTCCATATTTATTATTTGTGCTACATTTACAATTGACGATTTGCGATTGTTGTGACAGTGGCCCAACTGGCCCTGTCAGGTGTATATAATCCCCTGTAGATACTGCCCAGTGCCAGTTGGCACAGGGTATATTATGTGATTATGATCTAATGTGTTTATTATAATACAAAGGCTATTTTTTTATATAACCTTGTGTGGAGTTCCTTTAGTGGTGGGCCTGGGGTGTTGTTACTGGGTGCGTGCGCAAACGCTTTACACATTGCCTCCGGGATAAGCCTGACTACTCGTGCCAAGCTACCAAGGGGGGTGAGCAGGGGTTATCTTTGGCGTGTAACTTCCTTGCCCTGACTAGAGTGGTGGTCTCTGCCTGGCTTTGGCGCATACCTTAACCAACCAGAGATCCCATTTCTAACAGGTCTCATAAGAAATTCCCTGTGTATGTCAGACAGCCAAGGCAGCTTGATATGCTCTAAATACTCAATTATATCCGCATCCGCAGCGGCAGCGTGGGTGGCGTACAGTGCTGTTTAGTATTGGCGAAATCTATCCGCTACCTCTTTGGTCTCTGACAGTATTGTGCCCTCCGCAGACTTAATCTCTACAGTCTGCTGCGCTTCCCGACGATTCTTAAGCAGCTGTGCCAAAACCCGTCCCGGACTTTCCCTCTCTCCATACGTCCTAGCCGCGGCATATTTGCCCAAATGTTTAATCTCTTCATCTGCCGTCTTACTGTAGTCACCCATTGCGTCTGCAAGTTCCCCTTCCACCTCCTCGTCTGTACTTTGCAGCAGTCGGCTCTCTAGACCTTTGATCTTCTCCTCCAGGTCATGTAGCCTGTTGCGTATGGACCGGAGAACCCCCGAGTGCTTTGCAATAGTGATCCCCCGGATATATACCTTAAAGATTTCCCAGACAATTTGGTAGTCTTCTACCGAGTCCACATTCTTTTCGAAGAAGAGCTCTATAGCCTCGGAAAGCTCTTCCTTAAACACTGCATCTAACAGAGAGTAAGGAGGGAACCCCCAAGTAAATGGGGGTATGCGTCTGCTGGGTGTCTCTAACACTAGGAGAACCGGAGAGTGGTTGGAAAGCGTGCATGGTAGTACCTGACAAGTGTGGATGCTATCGCATAGCGAGCTAGAGGCGAGCCAATAATCTATACGAGTGTGGATGTTATGATATGCGGAATAGTGAGTGTAACCCCCCGTGTGCGGGTGCTTCCAACGGCAAACATCGCATAGGTCAAACCTAACCAGAATACTATCCAACTCTCTGGCCGCCGCGGTAGTACTCCGTGTAGGGCCCCCCAATATGTCCAAGTGGGGATCACGAACCAGGTTAAGATCTCCTCCCCCACAGTTGGGAAACACCACCATGACAACCCACCACACGTGCCAGCTCTGAGAAAAATTCCGGATTGTCAAAATTAGGGCCATATATGTTGACCAGCAACAGATCCATGTTCTTCCCACTACATCTAGTAAGTGCATATCTCCCGACAGTGTCGGTGACTAGTGGTGTGATGGTGAGGGCTGACTTAGGATTGACCCATGTAAGGACACCACGTGCATGTGTGGTAAATCCCGCTGCATGTACGCTCCCCAGTCGGCCCTTACAGCGTAACATACGGGAAGTAAGCGGGAGATGCGTTTCTTGCAAAAATGTGGTGCCTCTTCAGGTAGGCAAGGACTTTGCATACTTTTCTATAGTCGTTCAGTCCATGGACATTCCATGTTAGCGTTTTAAGTGTGTCCACCCCCGGGACCGGCCCTTCTTCAGTCACCTGTGTCGCACTAAGTCACCATCGCTGAAAATCATGCAACTGAATAGAACTGTGCTGTAGGCAAAATCAATTAAAGCGAGCATACAACATTGCTTGTGCCCCGTACCCTAACCTCCCACCACCCACATCAAGGCCCCCCATCCAGGACCTGAAGGAAAGAAGACCCAAAGTGCCCCAGGAACAAAACATACATACTACAAAACTTAAACAAAATGACCCCCCCACTCCCCTCTGCTTCCCTCTCTAAGGTGCAGCAACAACAAACTCCCCTGTGTGTGATTCACTCGTGGGTGGAGGTTACCACCTATGCGCTAGTAAACCAACCGTTGGGAAGATGCAGGCTAGTCTGCACAACAACGTAATAACGATACACATTGGCGTGCGAAGTAATGAACTTACTTACAGTCCAAATAAAGACTCAAATCATTTGCCCACCTCAGCACTGCAAAACTGCACAAACAAAATCAGCCCAAAGAGCTAACAAATACTTCTGAAATATCTGTACCCCATCGTATTTAATACAAGTTTGAAATGTGTTATTCTTACTCATCTATTGCAGCCTTGGACTAGGGAATTCTTCTTAATTCTTTTTGTTTGTCATTTCTTTAGAGAATAGTCGTCATGTTCACTTATCACGGTCTTTATATTTCAATTAAACACAGTTCATTGTTTGTAGAATCAGATCTCGTCTTTGAATTAGCTAAATATTGGTTGTCAAGTCTTATTTTGTAGTATTGTTGCAGGAATTGAAATCAAATGTTGTTTCGGTGTGGCATTTCATGGAGGTTCAAGTGATTCTGATCTCAGTTCATTTGAATCTTGTTTGGTTGCACTAGGCACGTTCTCTGTCTATTAAGTCCACTCAGGTGCCTACACCATGGTACCCTAGATCTCTTGGATCTCCTCGATGTCTGTTGATCTTCTTCTGACACGCTTATAACACTGGATTCCGTTTCTTCGACAATGGTTTGTGGTATGCATTCAACTGAAACATAGGATCTCAATTTTCTTTTACTATTCCGCCTTTCCAATCTCCATAGTGGTCTTTCTCTCCTCACACATGTTCCTTTACCTGGTACATTTGAGTGCTCTGGTTGTATTTCAACGACGACCCACTTTCAGCCTTGAGATCTTCATCTCCAGGGGATACTTCCACACCACTTTGGGTGATTTCAGGAACTTGAATAGATGAGGAATTCTGCTGTACTTCGCCCCTCTCTGGCTCTTCAGGACATATGGACACAGGAGGTCGCAGACTTGGCTCAAAAGTCACCACTTCATCTAGAGGACACCTCACTCTCTGGGTGTGAGAGGCATGTACCCAATTAGGTATTCTCGCACATTTCACTGTAGTGTTGGTGACTAAAATCACCTGGAAGGGGCTCTTCCACCTTGGCTCCAGGCAGGATTTTCAAACATGCTTTTTGATCAGGAGCAAGTCACCAGGGTCAAGATTGTGGCACTGCTCCTGGATCGGAATGGTTGTAACAGCTGTAACCTCGTGTGAAACAGAACGCACCACATCAGCTAACCCTTTGCAGTAGTGAAGTATCATGTCATATGTGATGTTCACAAGTGCACTCACAGGCAGAGCAGGAAGTCATATAGCACTTCCCATGAGTATCTCATGGGGCAATAATCCAGTCCTCCTGTCAGGAGTGCTTTGTAGGCTCATCAATACAAATGGTAAAACATCTAGCCATTTCAATTAAGTGGATGCACAGTGTCATAAGCCACCTACCTGGATCCCAGATGATTCTAATGGGACGACGATGCTAGTTTAGACTTGCCCTCGGTTTACAGGAGGCGATACTGCTCCGATGGCAAATCCCAGGGGAAGGGGATGAGATGGAGAGAGCGTGTAGAGTCAAAGATGCTGTGGCTCGTCTTCGAAACAGCAACACTGCAGCAGACATTCACAGCAGTCTGATGAATGGTACCGGCAGATATGGTACCTATGAACAAACAAATATTAAGGCTTTAGTCTAGTATTAACTCTATCTCTTAAGGTTTCACCTCACAAAAGCTTTTTAAATCTCAACCAACCTTTTGTTTTGTTGTTGTTTTGTTTACCAAAATGTTTGAAACTGTAGTGAGTATGATTTCAGCATCAAACCCACAAGCAAATTTGGAGGGGGTTAGCTTCACCTAAGTCTTCTCTGGCAGAGCCCAGCCAACAGTATGTCCAACAGTATGTACAAGTTGAACAAACTCACTCGCTACCTTTGCTTGCAGCACATTGTTACGACTGAACTCAGCACGTAGCAAAATCAAGTCTGTTAATGCGTCTCTTCTTTTCTTCTTTTCTTTTTTAGTGGCAGCTCACACCATTACCCAATACACAACTCCTAGCGGGTAGCTTGACAAGAGGGGTCAGGGTCTGCAGTCGCTTCACTGAAGCATGAGGGGGAGCACTCTAAGGTGGATCTTCTGGAGGCCACACATGGGTCAGCCACCACTCTGGAACACAAGATTTAGACAGTGTCACTTGTTGTCGATTTGAGCAGAGTGGATCTACAGAAAGTAGTGGAGAAAGTGACGATGGCAGAGGGCAACATTGAGAAGCTACGTGGCCTCTTGATCTGGAGGCTAAAGTGGAGGTTGCGGAGGGCCAATCTGGCTGCAGCAACATTCGTATCCTGGGCATCCCGCAGCAGGTGGAGGGGACATCTTCGGAGGGCGTCCTGGAGCAGTGGGTCCGGCAGCAGTTGAAACCGAAGGGCCTCTCTGACATATTGTCACTGAACGAGTGCACCGCGTTCTGATGCCACTGCCGCCTCCAGAGCCCATCCTTGTGCCTTCATTGTAAAAATCCTGAACTACAGGGACAGAGACTGCATCATCAGGGCTGCCAGGGAACAGGTAGTCCCTAAATTTGACAATCATTGGATCGCAATCTTTCCCGAATACACCAGGATGGTACAGGAGCAGCTCAGTTGTTACTGGAGGTAAAGCAGAAACTGTGTGACATGAATCCCAAGTATATGTTGCTATATCCATCTAAGCTCAAGGTACTGGCCAGTGGGAATCCGCACTTCTTTGAGCACCCCTAGGAGGTGTGGGATTGGTTGGAGATGTGGGATAAGATCCTTGCCTGGAGCATGGGAACTAACGGCCATCCAAAGCCTAAGTCAGCATGGGGAACCTGAATGGGTCACTTCAATTGGGACAGAGGCCAAGGCTCCATCTTGAACGTGCAGAGGGTCACCATCAAAGAAGAGGTTACAATGCAGGTGGCAGAGTCAGGGGCTTCACAGCTGACTGAGACTCACCAACAATCGCCTGCAATGGAGGATATGGTGTTGGATACGCAGCCCACACGTCAGCGTCATACCTGACACAGATTTCAGAGAGGAGTGATAATGCACAACTGTGTTGTGGCCGGTTTGGATGGAGCTGCACTGAGTTGGCCCCCACGTGGTCATGCTGAAGCTCTAGATCCTCTGTTAATCCTGACATGGACAATGCCAGCGGTGGATTGGGGGAAATATATCCCGGTTGGATAGGTGGGTGTAAATATGTGTGGTCCTGGCATATGTGAGGTGGACTTATGTAGAGAAAAGGTTACAGTATGTTTGTCCAGGGGAGGAAGACTTGTTTCATGTTAGTAGTTGTGGCATATTTGGTTATTTCTGTGGATACATGGTCTTATAGTCATACATGACACTACAGGGAAGCATGCAGCACTTGGAGGACGTACATGTATGAGTGGGAGTCTTAAGATACTCGACCTGGAATGTCCGTGGATTCAGCACATGTATCAAAAGGCACAGAGTGTTGTAATTTTTTAAGCGCCACTGTCGTCTGTTTCCTACATGGACATTGTCATTTTCCCTATGTTAGCTAACTATGCACGTTGTAGGCCACTTATGCTTTGCACACGTTACAAAGGACACACTTGTTTTTGTGCCGCATTGTATTTTTACACATAGTTAGCACACTTTTTTGTCCTTTTCCTGGGATTTAGTCTGCACAGCCTACATAAGGTCAAACAACACTGCTTTTTGTTATTCTCCGTGGTCGGATACTACCACCTAAACATAATATAGACACCCACCTGCTGTTTTTGAATACACATGTTTTGTCATATAACCAGTGACAAGTTGTTCTAAAGACACACAGAGCGGAGACTGGCAGACAGTGCAAAACTCCTGGGACAAGTGAGCTGCGTCAGCTGGGATGTAGAACAACTATCTATGAATGCTATGGTATGGGGTCCGCTGACAAGCCCAGAGATCTCAAATCTATAATCATTTAGGTTTAGTAGTGAGGGTGGGTTTACGCAAATCTGTCAGATAATATGTCAGGGCTCATTATTGTATACGGTCTAATAGCTATGCTAATGACATTACTGACCTGTATTTATTTTCTTGTTCTGGCGCAACTACTGCACATTAGAGCACAATAGTTTCAATACAAATTATAAACTTTGCTTGTATCTCTTTTTTTATTTATTGTGGACAAGTACGAGTGAGAGAGCGAAAGGAGGTGACTTACTACCGTAATCCTGAGAGGGTCGGAGTGTTGTGTTCTGCGTTGCCAAATCACTTACCTCTCTGAAAAGGTTAGGAGGGCAAGTGAGGCACGACGAGTTAGTAAGAATTTGGCCAATAGAGGCAAGCTGGGGGATACCCCCATTTATCGATAAGCGACACCAAAATTGACCCTTTGCCTCACCTCAATCCCCCCTCGACCTTCACCTACTCACCTCCTTTTCTTCCCCTCTAGGCCGGCTATATCCCTCATCACCGTTACTCCGTGTTGGCCTACGTTAGTACATTCTATCAGACCTCATCGTCTGATTTTATGACCTTTTCTATCCAGACCCGTCTGCTTTCGCATGGGCCCCACTTGTCCTCTGCGAATGGTATTTCAATTCCTCCCGTCTCACCCACCTCGTAAACGCGCACAGTCCATTTCGCTGCGCCTGTCTTCCTCCGTGCAATTGTTAGCGATTATTCGCCGCTACAACTGCCCGCTATGCTTTGCTTCTCGGGCCTCTGTTTATTACCAACCTTGTCCTATATTCTCACACTGGGGCTGTGGCCTGTACAGTTTAGTCCACTATACCTTCCTGCTCCTCTTTGTCCGTTGCATGCTCATTTTTACTGGCCTCAGCGGTTGATTGCACGTATCTAGCTGAAATGTTCACGCATGTTTGCTTCTCTGATTTCTCCAGCGCCCATTGGTTATTTTTCTTCTTGTAACCCTTGATATTTATACTGTCAGAAATTCCCACACTGGGGCCCCAGCCTGTGGTTGTAAGTTAATTTTATAGGTGACCATGTGGTCCTTTTATGTTGTTCATTGGAAGTTTGTGCTCATACCGCTATAATTGTAACTCTTTCCCCTTTTGTTTGCCCCACTCCCCTCCCACTCTTTCCTTTTACTTACCCAGGCTACTTCCCAGGCATTTGCTCTATTGCTCAGTCCTGATGATGATCCCATAACCTTGTTGGGGATCGAAACGTCATCGGCACTTACATCTTAACTCTAAACTGTAATTCATTATATATGTGGAGTACAAGATGTATTTCTGATTGTGACTTCTGCTTATTTACATTTTTCTACCTAAAAGTCACTTTTAAGCCACTTGCCTGCGGTAAGGAAATCGACTGATTTCCCATTGCCCTGTCACGTCCAACTCACTCACCTTTCATGTATTGTTTTGTTTTCATTATTTGTGAATACATTTTTAGATACTGTCAATTAAGACACAGACAGAGCCAATCTTGATTGTGATAATTTGGCTACGTTAGATTGATTTTCCTTTTAAAGGGACTGTTGTCTCTTAAAATAACTAGATAGAAGCATCAAACGCGGGTCTTCTTCACGACAAGTGTGTCCACCTCATCTGTCTCCCAGATCTCAACCCCCCCCAAGCAAGTGCTTGAAAGGACGTATAGATTCTATGCAGATTTCCAGCATATATGGCATCTGAGCCGGAGTTAAACGGAGGCTTCTGGTATAAATAGCATATGCTATTGTCAATAGCTCATTAGAGTGTGGGGGGAGTTTACTGGCCAGTAACAGCAGCTCATGTATTGTTTGAGCGGCTCGGTCCAGCCGAGGGTGAGCCCAGTTTGGCCAAGTGCTGGCATGCCAGCCAACACGATGGCCATTGCAGCTGTGCCGCTAGGTAATAGTGTTCGAAGTTTGGGACACATAAGCCTCCCATGGCAACTTGCAGTTGAAGCTTCATCAGTGCGACTCGTCTGCACCGCTTGTCCCAAATGAATGATCCTAGCATTCCGTGTAGGACATGGAATGTGGAGCTTGGTATGCTGACTGGTGAATTTTGAAAGTAGTATAAGAGTCGGGGGAGCATCACCATCTCGGAGAGCGAAACTCACCCCTGCACCTTGAGAGGTAACATGCTCCAAAAGGCCATCTGCAGCCTCAGGGAGGCAGTTGCCCTTGTGAGATTACCATCTATTAAAGCTTGGGTGTCATGTATGTGCGAATATTCAGGTAACAAAACGTAGACAGCTCCCATCTCACCTGGTGGGTCCCTATCATGAGGAGCTGTGGCCTGGCAGGTCGGTCTCATTGGGAAGAGACAGGTCTTGGCCCAATTTACTCCCAAACCTGAAACATTCTTGAATTGATCGAGCACCAGTTTGATGCTTCTTAGCCCCTATCTGATGTCCCGTATGTAGGAAAGAACATCATCTGGGTATAGGGACACTGAATGTTGTTCGGGTCCCAGATAAATGCCCCACCCCTCCCCAGCGCACAACAGCTGCAGGCTAACGGTTCCACTGCCAATGCAAATAGAAGTGTCGACAGCGGGCATCCCTGGCATGTACCTCAACTGATCCCAAAGGAGGCCGAAACAAGCTGTCCCATCTTAACCCTGGCAGTGGTGGCTGTATATAATCGGCAAATGAGGCAGAGCAGCCTCATCAGAAGGCCAAACCGAGTGAGCACCACAAACATGTATCCCCAATCTGTTTTTTGAAGGGGCGCTCTAGATCTGTCACTAGACAGGCGACGAAAGGCCTGTTCCAGTACTCTGTAGCTTATGTATGTTTAGGATGGTCGCGCGACTAAGAATAAAAAACATTGGGCCCGTGTGCAACAGGATTGGCATATACCAGGCGGTCAGCTTTGACTTTACCGAATATTTTATAGTCTTGACAGAGGGCAGTATGACGTCACCTTGAGCTGGTCCTTATCTGGTTTTAGTAGTGATATAATAAAGGACTCATGAAGTGTCGGTGGTAACAGCCCCTCCTCCAAGGCCATCTGATAAGTCTCTAACAGTTTAGGAACCAGTATACCCTCGTAGGCTTCATTAAATTCAGCCGATAGGCCAGCCAGGCCAGGGGTTTTGCAGGTGGCTAATCCCTGAATCCCAACCCGCAGCTCTTGTTCTGTTATAGGCTGCTGCAGTTCCTTTTGAGCAACTCGATCAACAGTGGGTATTTCAAGGGTCTCAAGGAATGCACGTATGTGCACCTAACGGGCAACAGAGGGGGGTCATATAATGTATTGTAAATGCGTTGTGTATGTCCCTCTGGGTAGTGACCATGCTTGTTTGAGATTGCCGTAGTGTCATGATCGGCACTGATGGATTCACACTGCGCAGGAACCAGGCAAGGAGTTGCATCCTGGCCTGATAGGCCCTAAAGTCAAGATGTTGTAACTGAGCCACCAACTGGGCATGCCAATCTCTGTCATCTGCAAGGGCCCGATGTCCCAAGGGCACCCAAGGACACCTCCAAGGCAGTTAAATCCCTGTGTAGGTCCATCCGTAACACAGTCACAGTGCTGAAGCAATGTCCCTGCAAGACCTTTTTTAGTGACTCCCACTCGTGTCTTCCAACATGGCCAGCTGCAGTTGGCAGGTTGGGACAGGTGGACGGGTAGCACCCCAATGTAAATGCAATAGCAGGGGATTGTGGTCTGAAAAGGTCCGACCTAAGGATTCTCTGGCTGTTACCTGTGCATGTGTAGCTAGTTGACAGATGATCCAGTCTAGCCTGACATGCAACTCGTGTGGTGGAGAATAGTAAGAATATTACCTCGCATCAGGGTGTAGTGTACGCCAGGAATCTAGGAGAGACCTGTGTGCCATCCACTGCACTAGTCCCGTCATGGCCAACATCACAGGGGAGGTCTTGGGGGGGCGGGGGGGGGGCGGATGGGAGCGATCTAGCCCAGGGTCTAATACGCTGTTGAAGTCTCCCTCAATAAGCCACAGAATATGCTCCCATTTCGCAAGGAGGACAGTAAGGCGGCCTAAGAAGGCCTGGTTCACTACATTTGATGCAGTAATATTGGATGCCTGGCCAGTTGTCCCTCCACAAATACATAGCATCCTTCAGGGGGCAATTTCCAGTGAAAGGAAGGAAAACTTCAATGCATTGATCAACAACTGCGCCAACATAGTCACACCCCTCAAACCAACCAAAACCAGCAGATCCTCCAAACACCACAGCTGGTTCACCTCAGATCACCATTCCCACAAGCGCACCAGCAAGCGACTTGAAAAGATTGGGCTCACGAGCAAAACAAACATTGACTAATCCTATTTCAAACTAACCCTAGGTACCAACAGCAACTGAAAAGCGCCAAGACAATTGCCCTAGCCGCGCACTTTGAAGCCAGCTTAAACCGCAGCAATGAACTATTTGGCATCATCAAGGAATTCCCCAACCCCACATCCACCAAGAACACGTCACCCCGTCTCAGGAGCTCTGTGATACCCTCGCAGACTTCTTCTACAGCAAAATTGCTGAAACTTTTGACCCCAACATCCTGCAACCGAATTCAACAGACTCTTCAACCTCACAGACCCCAACACAATCTCACTAACCACATGGGAACCACTCTTGGTGCATACAACTGCCACCATCATGGGCCCCAACTACTCAGGAGTACCCAGAGATCCCTGCCCCCAGCAAATGTTTAACCTGGGCAACAGCACCATCTGCAAGGAACTTACCATATTTATAAAGGCATCCATCACCTCAGCCTCCTTTCCGGAGGGATGGAAAAATGCAGAAGTCAGACCGCTCCTTAAAAAACCCATTATAGCCCTAAGGACCTCAAAAACTGCCACCCCATCTCTCTGCTCCCATTTCCAGACAAAGTACGGGAAAAAGAAATAAAGCTCCATCTCACCACCCACCTAGAAATCAACAACCTACTGGACCTCTCCCAATCCGGATCTTGCTCAAATCACAGCACTGAAACTGCCTTGATCGTGGCCACAGATGACATCAGAACTCTACTAGATAGGGGAGAAACACCCACTCTGATTCTCCTCGATCTCTCTGCAGCATTTGAAACCATGTTTCATTACACCCTCCTGCACAGACTCCACCAAATGCGGATCCAAGGTAAGACACTCAATTGGATTGTGTCCGTCCTCTCCAGACAAACCCAAAGTGTCCGCCTCCCAGCCTACAACTCAGACCCAAAAATATGATTTGCGGTGTCCCACAAAGATCCTCACTAAGCCCAACCCAATTCAACACATACATGGCTCCCCCTGGCTACCTTGGTCAGATCCTTCGACATGAACATCATCTCCAATGCGGATGACACTCAACTCATCCTTTACCTATCCACAGACCCTACCAATACCAAATCTAACATTCAGAGGTGCATGACTAGCATCGCAAGCTGGATGCAGAACAAATGCTTAAAAAGAAAACACTGACAAAACAAAAACATTTCTTTGGGAGCAGCAACCTCCCATGGGATGACTCCTGGTTGCCAATGAAACTCTGCCGCTCACCCATACCCACAGTGATAATATCAAAATGGGGTAACCCAGTATCCCTCAGAACCTGGGCGGGTAATCAAAATAGTACAAACGGTTCTGTCGGGTAAACAATATTACTTCAAGAAACAAACTTCATTTGTATGTATATACGAACACACATGGAGACCATAAGTAGTTTTTCAAAAAGGCTTTATGAATTGCATCATTCATAAATAACTAATGACAATGGCTGTCAAATGTAAAACACAATTGTGACAAAGTGGCATGAAGTGACACAAAGTGCTCAGTGCTGTGGTGAAAAGTGCGTAATATATACAGTGTGATTTTTGCAGGTACTGATAATTTGCAAAGGCCAGTTTAAGCGAATGATCGAAACAAACTGCAGATCGATTGAATCAGTCTTTTGTGCAGAGTATTTCCAACTGATCCTTCAATAAGTGTCGACGTTTCAACCCAAGGTAGCGTTATTCGCTAGTCAATACGGGTCTTCATCAGGACAGGGATTGACAGCCAAAAGTAGGAAGCCCAATGTTGCTTGTAGGGCGATATGTAAAGGGGAGGCAAGAGCAGTTGTATCCTGTTCTCCTTGGTAAGTGCGTGAATTCCGTTCAATGATTTGAACAAATCCGCGTTGGGGATTGATCGTCCTTTGCGAACGACAGGACGCTTGCCTGCGCGCTGCTGATCATTAAGCATTTGCTGAAATCGAGACTTACTCAGATGTGAATCGTCCGTCTGAAGGACAGTACCTTGTCTATGCTCACGCATTCCCGCAAAGGACGATCAATCCCCAACGCGGATTTGTTCAAATCATTGAACGGAATTCACGCACTTACCAAGGAGAACAGGATACAACTGCTCTTGCCTCCCCTTTACATATCGCCCTACAAGCAACATTGGGCTTCCTACTTTTGGCTGTCAATCCCTGTCCTGATGAAGACCCGTATTGACAAGCGAATAACGCTACCTTGGGTTGAAACGTCGACACTTATTGAAGGATCAGTTGGAAATACTCTGCACAAAAGACTGATTCAATCGATCTGCAGTTTGTTTCGATCATTCGCTTAAACTGGCCTTTGCAAATTATCAGTACCTGCAAAAATCACACTGTATATATTACGCACTTTTCACCACAGCACTGAGCACTTTGTGTCACTTCATGCCACTTTGTCACAATTGTGTTTTACATTTGACAGCCATTGTCATTAGTTATTTATGAATGATGCAATTCATAAAGCCTTTTTGAAAAACTACTTATGGTCTCCATGTGTGTTCGTATATACATACAAATGAAGTTTGTTTCTTGAAGTAATATTGTACACCCATACCCACAGAGCATGCGAGAAACCTCAGAATGATACTTTACAGTGGGCTCATGATGAGGATGCAAATAAACACAGTTTCGTCCTCCTGCTTCCTCACCATGAGCATGCTCAGGAAAATATTCAAATGGCTCCCCATCAGCATCAGACACACAGTCACCCAAGCCTTCATTAGTAGTAGCTTGGACTACTGCAACTCCCTCTACGTGGGAATCGCCTCTCAACTACTGAACAGTCCAGTCCAGTAACACAACCAGAGAGGGACTTATAGATGTATTTATATATGTACTGAAGTAGTGATACTCATAATCACCCATGTAGACAAGTATCCTTAAAAATATGTGTTACTGCGAGGTTGAGTTAACATTTAAAATACCTTGCCAAATTTTAAACTTCCCTTCTACTATATATAGGTTACGGTAAACAGCCTTTAGTGCGCGGCTGCTACTGCGCATACCATTACTTCGCAAGCTATCATCATACATTCATAAGTTACCCCTAAGGTAAGGTGTACGTAGGCCATAGGGCACAGTGCTATGTGGTTAATAGGTGTAACATGCACTGTAAAATCTCAGTCAGTCAAATGTGTGTTTGAGACCCCTAGGTACAGTTAAATATACTCCGACACTCACTCAGATATATAGGCAAGTACTGACACAACCTAGTTATGGCCTACTACTGTAGTGCCTGTATGTGCACGTTTACTGCTCAAACACATAGAATCTCTTTCTCATGCAGTGAGACAGTGTAAAGCCACTTATACATATACTGACATACTCAGAAACTAGACACACTTACAAACCCCTGTATTCACCAAAACAGACACTCAGCTGTTCGTTCAGGCACTTACATACACATTTAGAGAGCCGTAGAGTTACTAAAACAGACAGTCATATAGCAGCATACTTACTTAAACGTCTGATGGCACTCCTACAGATTCCTGCACTCACTCAGATATGTAGCCAAGTACTGACACAACTTAGTCACCCACACAGACAAGAAGTCCTTTAAAAATGGGTGAGGTTGACTATTGGAGATAGTATGTCTGTATTTTTAGGTCAGACATACTACTGCACACAGTATCTGTACACTTTGAGTGTCAGCTTGACTTGGCATGAAAAATCTCTTCGCCAAGTAGTAAGGCCACGTTTTAGTACACATAACTCACCTCTGAGATTGGTTGTAGGTATGCTATAAAACACGGTGCTTTGATGTTGTGTTGAGTTTCACTAAGTTACACTTGGAATTGACCCTCTATGGCAACTAGTACATAGAGTGTGCCACCCATAATGCAACTGACATACATGTTTTCAAAAGCAAAGATCCTCTCTCTCATCCAGTCACGCAGCAACAGAGGCACTTATACATTCACTCACATAATGAAAAATTATTTATGTATCCAGCAGGATCAAAGGCAGTTGCAGACACACATACCCCTGTATTCACTACGACAAACACCAAGGTATTCGTTCAGTCACTTACATATACATTTAGAGAGCAGTACAGTTACTAAAAGGTGGGTTTAATTCTTGGCAAAGGGCTTTTTTCATGGCAAGCTGAGTTGCAAGTAAAAGTGCACAGAGAGGCTCTGCAGAAGTAGGCCTGACCCATGTTTAAAAGACTACTTGTCTAGA
Source organism: Triturus cristatus (assembly GCF_964204655.1). Taxonomy (NCBI): domain Eukaryota; kingdom Metazoa; phylum Chordata; class Amphibia; order Caudata; family Salamandridae; genus Triturus; species Triturus cristatus. Next base: position 630,633,943 of record NC_140582.1, read on the forward strand.
AGGGTGACTAGATTCTGTCAGTACTTCTCTGCAGATCTGACTGAGTGTAGGAGTGCCATTAGATGTTTAAGTAAGTCTAACGATATATGACTGGCTGTTTTAGTGCACATAACTCACAACTGAGATATCAATCAATCAGGATTTTTAGAGCACTGCTTATCACCAGTGAGGGTATCCAGGCACTAGGGGGTGGGGATGCTGCTGCTGAGGTGATTAGTCAAAGAGCCAGTTTTTAGGCCCTTCCTGAATTCCTGTAGGGTAGGGGTTGTTCGAAGGTGGAGGGAGAGGCCGTTCAAGGATCTGGTTGCCAGGTGCATGAAGGTGTGGCTGCCACTCCTGCTCCTTTGAATGCAGGACATGTGGGCCATGTAAAGGGATGCAGATCGTAGACTACAGATGGGCTGCTGGAAGTCCATCCTCTGGTTGAGGTATGCTGGTCCCTTGTTGTGTAGGACTTTGCAGGCGTGTGTAAGCAGTTTGAACTTGCACCGTTTGCTGACAGGGAGCCAGTCCAGAGACATGAGGGAGGGTAATGTGGGACCACCTCTGGAGGTCCAGAACGAGCCTTGCTGCAGAGTTTTGAATGTCCTGGAGTGAGTGCTGGGGTATATAACTGTGTGTGCAACTGGCTCTCTTACTGTGCGATATGTAAGTGCTGTATCGCATGTGACTGAAGGGGTAACTGTCTCTGGCTCTCTCTGACTGGCTGTATGAGTACGTCTATGTTTTCCTTAATGGGTAAGTGAGTTGCAGTATGGGTGGGATACTGCATGTATAATTTGATTGATTTGATTTGATTTATAGACTTGTAAAGCGCAACGTATACCCGAGGGCGTCTTGGCGCTAGAGTAGGTAGGAGTACTGAACTATTTTTATAATTTGACATATAGGTCTATAGGTCTCACATATAGGTTAGTAAACATTTAACTAAAAGCACTCTTTCCTATTGCCTGCCTACAACCTACCATATAAATGAGTTATATGACATTACTGCTACATACATAAGTTCTGTATAGGTATGGCACTGAATAGCTACATACCTCAGACTCTGACAGAATACATGAGTAATAATTATTTCCTACATATATATAAAACTTGTACTATTTGTGAAACACTGCATATTTAACTATACATTTGTAGTCTCAAACTACAGTATTATTTTAAACAGCATGTCTTACCATCTAATTACATTCAAACTTGCCCTATAACTTACGAACTGCCACCCTAAAGGGTATCTAATGAATAGCTGCCAAGTTTCACAGATTCATTTGTTATATACTGATCCAGTGCATGTTTTTCCTTTCAATTCTGTGACTTGCAGTCCTCTATTAAAATAGAATAAATAAGACTACAAGTCCCAGTGTTAAAAGCAAAACATTCTTTTTGAGCAGTACATCATGTATGGACCTCTAAAATAGTGGAGAGTTTCTACTACATTCTTTTTTTTTTTTTTTTTTTTTAGTTCAAAAGAGTTTTATTAAACAATGAACAGGTAAATGCAATACAAGATATCAATTGGGGAGATAGGGAGAGATAAAAGGGGTAGGAAGGGGGGAGGGGAATGGGACTGCAAATGAAACGTATAAGAGAAATTGCATACAAAAACAATGAACATGGGCATTGAAAAGAGATAAAGAAATTGTATCAATCCTGATCAAACAATAAATTACAAAGAGCATAAAAATGAAACAGCATGGTAAAATATGCAGAACGTGAAAAGGGTATCATGGGGGCTTGGGAACTTCTTGTTGGGCAGGCGATGGAAGGGAAGAGCGAGCAGCACAATTATCTAAATATAGCGTAATGGGGAGCCACAAGTCTGCACGTTTAGCTGCCAAGTGAACAGGGAAGACAAATGCATTATCAAGTCTATGATTATAACAGACATTATACCACCACGCTTTGAAAGAAATGCTGGATGCATGTTTCCAATTGACAGTAATCTGTTGAAAAGCAACAGCCAATAGCAGATCAACAATGCGAGCAGGCATATCTACATTATTCCAGCTAGTAGACAAACTGCCCAGGAAAAAGTGAGTAGGGGAAAAGGGGATGCTAGTATGAAAAATAACATTGATTTGGGCCCACACCTGTAACCAAAAGTCATGTACATGCTTGCAAAGAAATAGCATGTGTGGTAGGGTAGCATTGGGAGCCTCACATGACCAACACTTGTCTGGGGTAGTAGGAAATCGCTTATGTAGTGTAGAGGGAGTGTGAAGTAGCCTGTTGTAAATAAAAAATAGGGATTGTGTCAACGAAGCCGCTCTGGAAGTTTTGCGCAATTTTGTCCAAATTTTGTCCCATAAGGATATCGGCCAATCTATCCCAAGGTCATCTTCCCAATGAAGTTCAACCTTGGATTTAGGTCTGAGTAACTCGGGTGTATGAAGGTGTTTATAAAGAAGAGATGCTTTGGGGGCAATGCGGAGGAGAGAATGAAGTCGAACAGTAGGGGTGGTAGGAATAGGGGGAGGAGAAGAAGAAGCCGAAAGTCGTAGATAAATCTCCAGAACAGCAGCCTTGAGGAGAAGATACTTGGAGAAAAAGGATTTGGGTAAGCCAAAGGAGGAACAAAGGTCAGAAAAAAAAACAAAGGTGGAACCAGAAAAGAGCTGCGAAATCCAAATCAAACCACGGGATCTCCATGATTTCCAGTAAAAAGGCTTATTACCAATTAAGAGATATTTATTATGCCAGATAGTGGAAGAGATGAAATCAGCCACGGTTACAGGAGGGCCAGGAGCAGCTGACAGTAAGAGCTTAAGAGTATATTTGTGGATAGGAGTGGGAATCAACGAAGGCTTACGAGAAAAAGCAAGATATTCTGCAAAAGAGAAGGGGGAGAGTAAAGTACGCTCAACCTTAAGCCATAAAGGGCAGGGGGAAGTGGAATCTTGTAACCAAAGGGAAGCTTGACGCAATAAAAAGGCCTTCTGGTATGCAGGGAAGTCAGGAAAATTGACACCACCTTCAGAAGCCGGACGTATGAGCCTAGCCCGAGATATTCTTGGTTTTTTGGAATTCCATAAAAACGAAAATAATGTTGAGTTAATCTTGGTAAAGAATTTCACTGGAATGGGGAGTGGAATATTGGAGAGTGTGTATAGAACAATAGGAGATATCATCATTTTGATAGTGTCGAGACGTCCCCACCAGGAGAGGTATAAAGGATGCCATCTTGTCGTGAGGTCTGCAATTTTCTGTGAGCATTTGGACATACACATAGAAATAGTGTCTGAAATTGAGGGAGTAATATATAGACCTAGATATTTAATGTGGGACGGACTCCAAGTAAACCGAGATTCAATAAATTCTTGCTTGAAAGTAAATTTGGTTAGGGGAAGGATCTCACATTTATCATGATTAAGTTTATATCCAGAGATAGAGTAAAACATTCTTACTTCAGTCATGAAAGCAGGGATGGATTCTGCAGGTTTGGAAAGAAAGAGTAATATATCATCTGCATATGCAGCGAGTTTAACATGCGAATCCGCAATCTGGAAGCCATGAATGGCAGGGTTTTGACGCAACCTGGAAAGGAAGGGCTCCAAAGCAAGGTTGAAAAGAAAAGGGGATAAGGGGCAGCCCTGTCGGACGCCTCTGCCTGGGTCAAAATAGGGTGAGATTTGACCATTAGCAAAAACTGCCGCTCTAGGATGGGAATATAACAGGGAAACTAAAGAGATAAATCTAAGACCAAAACCAAACCAATTGAGGGTGTGGAAGAGATAGCGCCATTCAACACGATCAAAAGCCTTTTCGGCGTCAAGGGCAATCGCTGCAAGTGAGTGCTGGTAGCGGGAGGACTTTGATAGGATATTAAATAAGAGTCTAGTGTTGTCCGTAATATACCGGCCCTTAACAAACCCAGATTGCTCCTCTCCTAGTAGGTCGGGAAGAAGGTGGTCCAGTCGAATCGCTAATGTTTTAGCGAAGAGTTTGTAATCAATATTGACTAGAGATATGGGCCTGTAATTTTTGCAGTATTGTGCATCCTTTCCGGGTTTAGGTATGAGGCAAATATGGGCATCGGAGAAAGTCCCTGAGGAGGCACCACAAAAAATAAAAGTACGCAGTAGAGAGTGAAGTCGTGGGATCAGCAGTTTAGAAAAGTGAAGGTAGAATTCGACAGTAAAGCCATCAGGCCCGGGGGCTTTGTTGGGTTTGAGATGTTGCAATGCAGTAAGTAGTTCCTGTTGTGTGACTTCTGATTCTAAGGAGGAAAGATCTGGAGGAAAGTCAGCTGGTGTATGAATGGTGGAGAAAAAACGGTCAAGGGAGCTAGGGGTAGATTGGGTTTCAGAGGTATACAGGGTTTCATAGAAACGTGAAAATTCAGCAAGAATATCAACATCAGTATGCTTTAAATTATCATCAGAGTCATAAATAGATTCAATATTTAACTTATTGTGCTTAATCTTCAAATAATTAGCTAGGAGCTTTCCAGCCTTGTTCCTACCCCCATAGAATTTAGCAGTAGATTTCAGCAGGTACAAGGAGGCATCTTCTGTAGACTTCTCATTAAACTTCATTTTTGCTGCAATGAGGGCTGTCAAGCTATCAGGAGAGTGTGAGGTAAAATACGCATGTTCCAGTGTTTTAATGTCAGAAAGGAGATTTTTAGTAAACCTTCGGGCGTTCTTACGCTTGTTCGCGACATAGCTTATAATAAAGTCACGTGCTGCCGCCTTAAAAGCATCCCAGATAGTGTGGTCAGGGAGGGTATCGTCATCGTTGAGGAGGAAAAATTCATCAAAAAAGGAAGTAAAGGTGGCTGTAAATTTGGGATCTGTGAGGAGGGAGTTATTGAAACGCCATCTCCTAGGGCCAACAGTTTTAGGGAGTACATCAACACTAGTAAGGACGGGGGCATGGTCAGAGAGCAATATCGGGCCTATCTCAGAGTGTAGGAGTGACTGAGCGAGGTTGTGGGAAAGAAAGATGTAGTCAAGTCGTGACTGGGAGCGGTGACAGGGAGAATAAAAAGTATACTCCCGCAGCTTTGGATTGGAGAGGCGCCAGGAATCTACTAGTTTATGCTGTGAGATAGCATGACTGAATAACTTGTGGGGCTTGTTAGGGACATAAGGGGCTTTGGACTCCCTATCGATAAAGGGATCAAGGGGTTGATTACAATCCCCCGCCAGGATAAAATTGTGATCCATAAATTTAGTTAAAAGTGGAGAAAAATCAGCCCAAAAAGAAGGTTCACCAGTGGTAGGACTATATACATTGAGAAGAGAGACTTGAACACCTCTAAGTGACAACTTAGCATAGACCCAACGACCAGAAGTATCCGACTCATGGGTGATAACCTGGAGGGGAAGAGACTTGCGACAAAGAACTGCCACACCATTACGTTTGCCATCACCTTGTGAAAAAAACAATTCACCCACCCAACCACGCTTAAGCTTAACAGATTCAGCGTCAGTTAAATGCGTTTCTTGGAGGAATGCAATATCGACATTCAATTTGGCAAGATGTGACAGAATCCGTTGACGCTTAATCGGAGAATTAATACCCTTCACATTCCATGACAGTATATTCAACGACATGTTATCAACTTATTTATAAAAAATGTAAGTGACAAATCCAATGAGAGATAAGCCCATAAAAAGTAGAAAGTACAGAAGGAGAAAAAAAGAAGAGTTAGTGGAAACATGTTGAAGAGAAGGAAAGTGAACAAGTAACCATAAGTATGAGCCATACCAAGAAAGGGGGAGTAAAATGCAACAACGTCGTACGTGACCCAGAAAGCTAGAAGTAAGGAAGAGGTAGAGAGAAACATGGAGTCAGGAGGACAAGAAATGCAATTCTTACAAAAGACAAGTGCAAAAGCAGTAGCAGAAGGCAAAGAGTATAAAAGGAAAATAAAGACACTGGAGTAAGGAGCCAGAAAAGGGAAATAGATTGAGAAGCGAGTATAGCAAGAAAAAAGAAGAATGCAATCCTCATAAGAGCAAAGAGTGTCAATCAATAATAATAAATCAACGTGAAAATATGTGGACAAGAACACAGACATAAGAAGAGATAAAGGGGAAGGGAAAGGAGAAAAACCAACAGATATGCCAGGAGGGTAAATAAGGAAATGGGGGAAAAACATACCTACAAAGGGAAGATACGAGAAAGGGTGGAGGGAGGAAGGAACCACAAAGGTGAGGCAGCACATCGAGGAGCAGCGAGGCTGGGGTCGGGAGACATCATCAAAACACGAGGACAAATTCCTGTAAGACGAAAAAAGGAAAACAAAGGGTTAAAATGTGCCAGGAAGTCAAGATGGAACCATGACTGAACACGAAGAACAAGGAACAGCCATAATGTTAAACAATAAACGAAACCTTAACGTCGCCATCTGAAGGAGCAGAGAAATCCAGGCGAGCTATAGCAATGAAATAATTCTAAAGAAACACAGCATAACATGCAAAGCCATATAAGAATTATAAAAACAGTATTCATCCAAAGGCAGAGGATGACGGTCTGGAAGCATCCATAGCAGAGGAGTGGTGCGCATTGATGAAACTTTGTAGGCGCACTGGGTCCTCATAGGTTGTAGTCTTGTTGTTGTGGGTGACCTTGAATAGACACGGGTGATAGAGGCCGTATCGCGCCCCCATCGCCCGCAAATCAGCTCTTAGATTCAGAAAAGCCTTTCGCCGAGCAGCAGTTGCCTTAGCATAATCCTGTGCGAAGAACAGGGACGAACCAGACCAGGTTAAATTCGGAGAGGATTTGGCCGCCACTAGGACCAGCAGAAGATCAGTGTACTCCAAAAAGTAGATGATAACCCCTCTGGGTCTCTGAGGGGAGGATGTAGAAGAAGGCGGTCGGCCCAACCTATGAGCACGTTGAATGTTGAGGGTGTTATCTTGTGTCAAGTGTAAGAGTTTGGGAAGGAACGACTTGAAGAAGGCGATTGGGTCAGACCCTTCAAGCCCTTCAGCCAAGCCATAAATACGAAGGTTGTTGCGTCGATTCCTGTTTTCTAACTGCTCCACTTGCTGTTGAAGATCTGAGACTTGTGACTTCAGGTGGGAGTCTACAGAGGATGTCTCTTGGAATGACTGAACAGATTTTTCAATCGACGTTACCCTCGTTTCCATTTGCGACCAGTTATCCGTAAGGACCTGGAGTTTAGTATTGGTCTCTTCCATGAAAGGACGTAAGGATCTTATTTCGTCTAGCAATAATTCCATGGAAACTGGCCCGGAATGCTTTGGAGGTGAGAAAGAACTTGACTTGAGTCTTTTCGTGTTAGATTTGGAATTATCATGTGGGTTTCTGGGGGGATCCATTGGTGTCTCTGAACCAGATGAGTTAAGAGAATCTTCCAGTTATGAGAAAGCAGAAAAAACCCTGAAATGTTTCACAATCTTAGGCTTAGTAGGACGAGGCATGCGTGGCGATGATTTAAGTCTACTCAGGTAACAGAGCCGTGGAATGGTTGACAGAGTGTAGGCCACAAGAAGCAAGGATGAGGGCAATATAAGATATGGCAAGACAGGAGCACGATGATATCTGACTACTTCATGGAGGGAATGCAGCCAACTTCACAGCATCTCAGATGACAGACATCAAGCGCCCCTTCAAATAATATTATAATGCAGAAAAGCGGCGACCGCTTATTGCACAGCATGAAGTGAGTCAGTCAAATTGAAGAAACCACAGTTAATGGTGATGCTGATAGCGGAGAACCACCTGGCAAATCTCAATGAAACTAGGCGCTAAATAAAAGGAAAGTCAAAAAGAAATCCATGCAGGCGAGGCTATGGCTTGAAAAATGGCATAGAAGCAGTAAAGTAAAAGCAAAGGCACTTCATCTGGGATGTAAACTGTGTTTTTTTTTTTAGAGAGGACGAGCGTTTAATGATGCAGAGGCCCCACACGAGATTGACAAAATGGGAAGACGGGTGAAACAGGAGCCATTATGATTGCTGGACGTCAGGCAACAGAGCGCTGAATAGCGAGCGGAGAAACCACAGCATAGCGCGCGTCATTTGGCGGCCCAAGATGGCGGCCGCACCGGAGAAATTCCTGTCAGGACTTACGGATGCCGGTACAGCGGTGCGAAGCCACCAAAAACACTTCACCGACGACGCGCAGAGTCAGGGCATCTTCCGACACATCTGCATTCAAATGTCCTCAGGAAAAGCAAGCGGGAACCGGCTCGTCTCCCAGCGCTGCCCCGGAGCCTCACATCAGCGCCGCCATCACCCGCGGGCGCCAAGCCACGCCCCCTTTCTACTACATTCTTATATCAACTAGAGCATGCAGCAAAACAACAAATGTAGAATATACAATTCTAGGGCAACACAATGTTAAGCAACCTCTCACATACTTAACCTCCGTCTCAGACAGTCACATACTCACACACCCAGAAAGAGAATTACTCACTCATTGACAAATATATAAAAACACTCACACAACCACTCATACATTGTCTCATACAGTTAGAATACTTTTGTGTATATCATACTCACTTTTATTAACCTCATATAAACATCTACCCTTTCAAACAAATTATTTTTGTTCAATCTCATTCACATACCTGAAAATTGAGTCCGTTGATCAAATAATTTTATTTGATCTCATTAGAAAGATGCAATACTCTCAGAAAATGTGAAAACTAAGAATGGCACACCACTTTCATACAAAGCAACAGTTAATGGCAACCTTTTCAACTTTACACTCTTTGATACTGCGGAAGGCAGCAAATAAAAACATGCCTTTCATGTTTTAGTTTTATTACTTATCTTCTGAATGGTTAGCATGTATTAACCCTTTCATGCACTTTTATAAAGAAGCCCAATATGGAAGAGTATTTGTGTATATTTGCGAATTATTTGCGACCAGTGCGAAGAATTCGCAAATAAATATGGGAGTTCAAAACCATATTTAGCTAGGTTGTTTCATTACTTTAAAACAAACCTACACCTTATAAGAAAGCCCTCACTAGGAAAACAAACCTTTATTGTTAAACAATGAGTCAAAATACCTCTAATTTAAAAAAAACTTTGGGGCATATTATCAAGCACGGCGTTAAAATTATCGCCGCTTTAGCGGCAAAAAACTGCCGCTAAAGCAGCAATAATGGGCTTGATAATATGCCGCAGAGAATTCCAATAGAAGCCCATGTTGACACCAGAACATAGGCTTCAATGGGAATTCTCAAGGGCATATTATCAAGCCCATTATCGCCTCTTTAGCTGCAGTTTTCTGCCGCTAAAGCGGCAAACATTTTAACGCCGTTTCTTGATAATATGCCCCTCTCTTTTTAACCCCCTTCTCTAAAACTCTCTTAGCAGAGTCTCCATAGCAACTCACTAGAACCAGTAGGTTACAAGTTTGCAGCATATTCTAGCAGGACCAAACTAGTAACAAAATCAACTGCAGCAGGTGCGGTTGACTATACACAATTAAAAGCATATCCAAGTTTACAATACTTTTTTTTAATTTTTACTAGAGCCTATCACAGATCTACTTACTTATCCTTTAAGAAGCTACCTAATTTTATTAACCTATATATTTACACCATCAAATAAAATATATATTTTTTTAAGTCAGGACCTCAACTCCATTTTAACTGCTTTTCATATTGAAAACTGTCTCATTCAGCTCCAGCCTTCTCCTGTCTGCTACTGCTGCTTCACTTCAAAATGGTTAGAGTGTGGATTGTGGGCCACAGCTATGTGTTTTGGGCTAGAGCGAGTACTAGAAAGAGTAGAATTGACCGTGACTTGGGTTTGGCTAATGTGGACATTACTTGGATTGGCCAGAGAGAGTTAAAGTGGCATTAATTACTTCCTTTGGTTGAAAGCATTGTGGATTACCAACCCCCTGACTTTATGATTGTGCACTGTGGTGGCAATGACCTAGGAGCACTGACTAGTGTAAGACTGGAAATCCTAATGAAGGATACCTTTGTACAATTAATGACACTTTTCCCTCACACTTCCTTCGTATTCTCCAACATATGCCAAAGGCAGAAATGGAAGTGGTAAAATCCATTCTGTCCACAGATTCACAAAGCCAGGGAGCATGTTAATAAAACTGTTTCTGCATTCCTCAGAGACCATAGCATGGCTCTATCTATAAACACAACTTGTATTTTTTCATGTATGGAATCTATAGAAGTGATGATGTTCACTTCACAGATGACATCAACAGGGTGTTTCTCAGCAACTTGAAACTCTGCATCTTGTCTTATGAATAGGTGTCATATACATACAAGCTCTTCTCAGTGCACCTTATTTCCCAAAATGTTGCCCATTTTCTTTACAAACATCTTTTTAATTTTTCCAATATTCGCGAATACGCAAAACTAAAGCAGACATTCAATAGCCACCACCACATTCAAAATTCGTAACTAAGTAATTATGTGCATCACACTGGGTACATCACTATCTAAGTCTATAAATGCATGTATGAGTCTCTGAGTGGGTCTGTGAGTGGGTATGTGAGTGTCTGAGTGAGTCTGTGAGTGAATACATAATTGTCTTATTGGTTCGTTGACTGGGTGTGTCAGTGTCACCTGTTGGGGTACTGTAAACCATATATGTAGCAATATGATGTAACAGGACATATGAAACTAGAGGCAATCAGTTATAGTGGATGATTTTATTTGCAATTTTTAAGACACAGTCATTTATATATTTCTTCTCTTCTCTCTTCTTCCTTTCCTATTTGATTAGGACCAAGATCGCCGGGATCACCGTGAAGGAAAATGCCCCTCGGATGAAGAGGAAAGAGCCACAGTTAAATTTCCATCCTTCTTTATTAATGATATAGGGTTGGGTGTGAATGAAGGCACAAGTTTCCTATTCCATCACCAAGTGAGTGGTTATTATCTTAATGGGGTTCATTTTCAATTATTGTTTCCCAATAGGTCCTCGGAGGGTTTATGCAAGAACTTATTCTCAAAATGATGCCAGTAAACTAAATACTAATTATACTCAGATTAAATATCTTGTTCTTTAAATGGGGAATGTCAAGCACTCGCTTTTCAGTAACGTTCTGACACCACTCCAATATTATTACTTAGTGCATTTAAACCAGTGAGCCCTCACTTCTTATATACCCCGTGTCTTTCTTTCCAGGTTCCTCCAAGCTCCCCCTCCTTCCAAGTACCTGGTCACATACCTGGGCTAGTCAGCCAAGTTTCTCTGGGCATGTGGCGGGACTCTGCATTCAACCGGTGGCCTCCTGGCTCCTCTCTGCCTTTGACCAAACCTCCGATCATCTTCTGCACTTGATGGGATCTTTGCAATCCCTGTTCACATGCTACATGAATTCTCCTACCAAGCTCCATCTTCAGTGCCTCCACAAACACCGAGTCCCCGTGGGATACCTTCCTTTCCGAGGCCATGAAGGCTGTCTCCTCTTATGATTGATTCTTGGTCTTGTCCACACCCTGCATCAAGAGGTCACGGTCTACCTCTTCTGATTGGGTTGAAAGTTCTTTAAAGGGCCACTCGCTGTAAGGAGCCTGGGAAGCAATGAAGAGGGCGTTTTTCAGTGTCAAAGCGGTAGGTAAAGGCCAATGACCTGCTGTGTCTACGCCCCCCCTCCCTATGATTTTCCTAATCAGGGAAAAGGGGAAACAGGAGAGGAAGTCAGCATTGCCCTGTTTTTTTCCCTTCCAATTACGGACTTCAAATTGGAAGGGTTGTAATGCTAAGAACCACCACTAAATCCAGTCATTATTCCCTTTATTTCAATGTAGCCAAGTAAGGGGAGTGTGGTCAGTACAACAAAGCAACAGTCTACCTTCCAAGTAGTAGCAGAATTTGTCAATAGCCCATTTAAGAGCAAGACATTCCTTTTCAATGGTAGGTCAGACAAGTTCCCTCAGAAATAACTTATGACTAATACAAAGAAGAGGTCTTTCCTGTGCTTCAGAGTCAAGTTGAGACAAGACAGCCCCAATTCCAATGTCTGAAGCGTCACTTTGAATAATAAACGGTTTATCAAAGTCAGGTGAAAGTAAGACAGGAGCTGTGGTTAGGGCTGTTTTCAATTTTTGAAAGGCTTCAAGGGCCGTGGGAGATAGGTGCTTGAAGACGGAGGGGAACAATAGTTTTTTAAATAAATGTGTAAGGGGAGCCACCAATTCCCAAAAATGAGGTATGAACCTTCTATTGTACCATAAGAGTCCTAGAAAAGCTCCTAGCTCTCTCTGTTTTGGGGAAGGGGCTTTCCGTTATAGCCTTTATCTTCTCACTTTTGGGGTTCTATAACTCCTTCCCCTAGAAGGTAACCCAAATATTTGACCTTTTGATTAGCAAATCTTGATTTTTTGGGGTTAATATGAAGGTCAGCTTTTTGAAGCTCTGATAGAACTGAATGAAAGTGTTGTATATGTTCTGCCCAGGTCTTACTTTATACGACTATGCCTTGCAGATAGGCAGATGAATACTCTTTATGGTCGTTATGTAGAGTATTCATGAGTCTCTGGAACGTGGCAGGAGCGCAGTGTAAACCAAATGGAAGACCAGTGAAATTATATAGGCCATCAGGGGTGGTGAAGGCAGTTTGCTCATGATCAGCGGGGTTTAAAGGAACCTGCCAATAACCATTGGGTAAATTGATGGTACTGCCTCACCAGGTTTTTCAATTCATTCATCAACTCTAGGTAAGGGATACCCAACCAATTTAGATACCTGATTTACAGCTCTAAAGTCTCTAAAGTCTATGCAGAAACATAGAGAGCCATCTTCTGTAAGGGCACTATTGATGTTTGCTTTATCTATGGTATTACCTGATTGGACACCAGGGACTACTGCCTGGACATTCTTAGGAGGTGCTCCTAATCCTTTTCTTTAAAGGTTGATATGATGAATTTGTTCTTTTTTTGAAGGAAGACGTAGCTGATATGTAACTTTCCCTATCTTCTTTACAACTTCATAGGGACCTTGACATTCCTTTTTGATTTTGGTATTAGAGGAGGGTAGAATGACTAATGCCTAGTCCCCACCAGCCAATTCACGTCATCGTTTCCCTTCTTCATAAAAATATTTCTGTTTCTGCTGACTTTTTTCCAAGTTCTCATGGGCTAACATTCTTAGTTTACCAATCCTTGATTTTAGTTGATTGGGATTGTTTAAAAGGGAATTGACCTCATCTTCTGCCTCCCTTTCCCATGCCTCCTTTGTAATTTCCAAGAATGTTCGAGGTTTTCGCCCACAAAGCAGTTCAAAAGGAGAAATACCTGAACTACTCTGAACTTTCCTTTAATTTCTCACAAACTACTGAATGAATTTACACCAAATAACAGAAAGCGTAATCTGTAAACCAAATGTTACCTTTCTGCTACATTCCGTGAAATTCTGTCCAGTGGTTTGGGTTGAAGGAGTGTCTAGGGCTCTATGGGAATTAACATGGGATATGTACTTTTTTCACCCCTTCTTTTCCTTCGTCTCCACCATCCACTCACAGACATACTCAGATACTCATGCACCCAGTCACAGACCCACTCAGACACTCACACACCCACTCACAGACTCACTTATTCTATTTCTTAACGGTAACGTCCCTGTAACCTTTGTTTTGTGCAGTGAATTTCTATGGCTTTAAAAAATATTTCCTAACTATAACGTCCCTGTAACCTCTGGTTTTTGATGTCAAGGAAACAGGTGTATAGAAACTGGGTATTACCTAAACAAGTTTGGCGTGGGTTATGAAATACTTATAGAGCACAAAATAACAAGCTCGGTGGTGCGTGAGCTGGGTGTGAGCTATTATGTTCTATGGAGGGAGGGGCACAAAGAGTACGAGCCTCTGAGGGGTGGTTTTCATGAAGAGAGCACGGGGTGTGCCCACCTTATCTAATGAGGTCTTTAGTGCCGGCTCTCTCTTGGCCCAAGCCCAGGCCCCGATGAAAGCAGAGATCAGAGGACCATGGCCTACTGCCCATCACAAAAGGGGGCAGACAAAGTGGGAGTTCCTCGAGCCCTCCTGGTCAGAGTGCTTCCAGCAAGCTGGGGCTGCTCCCCATCACAAAGATGGTGCACACTTGGATGGGGGAGGGAGGGGTGCTGAACAGAACCTCCCCCCTCTCCAGACAATATGTGTCCAGTGAGCCTGGGATTGTTCCGCATCACAAAGGTGGAGCAAACTCAAAGGAGGCAGGGTCTTGGACTGAGCCCCCAAACCAAGACAACCATTTTATACAGTAAGAATGGGGCCTGCTTTCCATCACAAAAGCTACCCAGACAGACTCCCATCGAGCAGAAGCCTCCAGGTTCCCGCTCCTGGGATATGGGGATGGGTGGGGGTCTGTAAGGGGCAGCACTTCACATTCAATCAGGTTACACCCATCTAACTTGGCAGTGGATGCCCAGTCATAGTCAATAGGCAATGCAGTCTAGACTGTTCCAACACAATACTACAGGAGCTGTGTAATGTTTTGATGTGACCTGCTAGTGGAACCAAAGCAGTCCCGACGATCACACCAAGAGCCCTCATATCTGCAACTAGTTGACTCAAGCCATAGCTCCCACAATATTCAGGCCATTTCTCTCGCTCATCAAACATAAAAAACCCAGGCAAAGCAAAAGCAAAAGCACTAAACTGTTCTAATTGTAAAGTACCTGCATCGTCAGACGTATTAATAAAAGGGAATCAATTAGTTAAAGGCAGATTTCTGATGGAAGAAGGAAACTGACTCACGGAACACTATAGAAATTAGCAAATATTTGCAAATGTGGAGTGCTTGCGTGCCCAGTATTTTTTTTTGTAAATTGCTTTTACTGTTGTTATTATTTTTTGTAAAATAACAGCTTAAAAGAAATGGTCAATAAACCCGAAGAGGAATATAATGTAAAACATTTGTGCTTCACTGAATGAACTTCCGTGATGCTCCCCCTCTCCTCCTCAACCCACAACCTATAATTCCGGCCCACCCCATGTTTCGTCAAATGTTATAAATTTCTGCCCTTGAAAACTGGTGCTAGATTGAACCAGCAAATTACAAAGCTCAGTCTGAGCACCTCTCCCGAATAGAACTAGTATGTGTACAGCTAAAATTTATAACAATGGCCTTGCAAATACACACACATTATAGAAATGTAAGTGCTGCTTGTTGGGGCCAGCACTGTGAATGTCTTTAACATGCACACCTCCCAGATGCAATACGACATTTACGCTTTTAAACATTCCACAGAGTACTTATGAAAATCCTCACGGGAAATTGCGCCTACTAAATGTTGATATTCATCCATAGCGCATAAATTCAGATTTGTTGGCGCTGTATAAATCCATTAGTATTGTACCCATAAGTGGTTTACTAAAAGCACAAACAAATATACTTAATAGAACATTATGTATGCAATGTTAGATTTTAGCATACAGCAAATTATAGCATTTGTCTGTAGATTATCAAAAGTCCAGCATTGAGAAGGTACATGTGCATTACAATCAAAGCTACGCAGATAATATAAAACAATCACAACCAAATTCAATTCAAAATAACCAATAATAGTTAACAGATCTTTTCTCGCTACCCCCAGGACGGTATGAATTCTGGTGGATGTCAACCCCTGCCAATGCCCCAGGACCCCTGAGGAATCATGATCCACAGACCACCAGGGCCATTCTGGAAGCTGGAAATCAAAGATGGCAGGAGGTCACGGAGGCAACAGAGGTCCTAGGGTGATGGTGATCTGAGGGCACCCAGAACCCTGGAAGGGAAACTGGTAAATGGAGGAGCAGGGGGGTCTAGAATTCCCCAACAATTACAAATTAAAAACTGGAGGAGATCAGGGTGCTTGCTATGGCGCTTCACCTCAGGAGCTGAGTTTGTTTTGTGGAGATGTCCTCATGTTCCTCTGCATCTATAACACGTCACCAAAATTGGCTGGAAACGTGCTTGGGTGCCGTTTGGTAAGTTGCCCATCAATGTGGGAAAAAGCGGGAAGACCTTTGCATACTACTAAGGAAAATAGGGCATGGCCAAAAGCACAGCGCTTGCAGATGATTATGGGCATTTGCATACACCCAGTAATTAAAAGGGAGAATCATGGACTCTGCTCTCAACAGGAAAAGATGAGAATTAAACCATCCATCACAGTCACCCCAGATCAGATTGTTCTCCAATAGAACAACAATGCAGTCACCTCCATTAAGTATTATAGAATATGGAATACAAGAGGAAACACACTTGCATTGCCTTCCCCAAGCCCAAGAAGTTGGGATTTTTGTGCTCTGTCTGAGGGGAAGGGGCAGCGTATCCCTCCTCCCGGGCCGATTTTTGCCCCAGGGACCCCACCTCTTGCTCATGGGTGCCGTGGAGCCTACCCAGGGTCCCCAGTGTTGTATGATGGGGACCTTGGGGGGAGCCTGAATACCGACATTGCACATGCATGCAGGGAGCTGCTAAATATGCAGCTCCCTACATCCGGGAGCAATTTTTTATCTGTTTTCCTTCCCACATGACAGCGAGCGGGATAACAGATGAAAACTCCTCTCCCAGCAAGCGGGTGCAGTTTGACAGCTCCCGCTTGCTAGGAGTAGAGTTAGTGTTCCCTTTCTCTTGGAGTGAGCTATCAGCTCCTGCCAAGCAAAAGCAAACTGCTATCTCCTAAGGATGGACACCTCAGGAGATATCAGGAGCTTGGGGGTGGCGGCCCCCAGGGCCAATAATGGCTCCAGGAGGGGGGGGGCGTGTGGCCCCTCCTTCTGTTTCCAAAGGTTAACACCGGTGAGGGGTAGTCCCTGGGGCTATATTTGGCCCGGGAGGGGGGCACCCTCCAAGTTTTTAATATTATGTTGGCCCCGGGGAGGTGGTAGTCCCCAGGGAGTGGGGCGTTCTGTGCGGTCCTCTGCACTAATTTTCATTTAGCCCCGTGGAGGTGGTGGTCCCTGGGGCTTCAAACAGCCCAAGGAAGGGGTATGCGTGGCCCCCCTCCATTAATTGAATAAAGCTCCAAGGAGGTGGTGGTCTCTGGGGCTCAAGGAGCCCATAGGAGGGGGGTCTGTGTGGCCCCCTCCCATAAAGCCCTGGAATATGGTGGTCCCAAGGCTCAAAAATGGCGCATGAGGAGGACAGCGTAAGCCTCCTCCTTTTCTATTTTTATGCCTCCAGGACCTGGCTCACCCAGGAGCTATACAGTAAACAAGCGCGGGAGTCCAAATTAATTTATTTTTAGTGAGCAGATTCAGAACTCTCAATTTTGCGGCAAAAAGTTCATTTTAACAATGCTTTTTTGTCCTGGTGGTGTCCCAGGGGGACCCCAGAACCAGAGCGGGTGGGTCAGGGTATTCCTACTCTGCCTCCTTTTCTTTAGAATTTTTTTTGGGTAGGGGACTTGGCTTCCGAGTCCCAGGTTGCCAACACTTCCTGATTGAAGTGTTGGTAGCCAATCAGATTTCAGCACGGGGATTGTCAGATCCTCAGAGGATCTGCGTCCCTATGTATACAAATTTGGTTATCTAAAAATATCTCAAAAACTACTAAAGGGATTTACACCAATTTACATAAAGGTGACTTTCTGGACCAACAGCTACCTTTCTGCCAAATTTGGTGTAATTCCATTCAGCGGTTCGGGCTGTAGTCATTTCTAAAATTCTTTTAAGAATTAACATGGTATGCAGGGGCCCAAGTTACAATTAGCTGCTGAATTTCACTGGTTTTGTACGAGTGAAACCTGAGCCTAACTCTAACGTCCCTGTAACCTTTGGTTTTTTGAGTGAATTTCTAAGTTTTTTTAAAGTCTGTTTCCTAACTATAATGTCCCTGCAACCTTCGTTTTTTTCAATTAATTTCTAAGGTTTTTTCAACGCTAATTCTTAATTATAATGTCCCTGTAACCTTTGGTGTTTTCAATTAATTTCTATGATTTTTTTAAGTAGGAATGGCGTTTGCAGAGTGGTGGAGAAAGGGGGCAGGGCCTCTGACCAGCTCTCAGGAATCCCACTGTTTAGGACTTACAGAAAGTAACAGGAGGGCTTCTTGGCCACCAAGCTCCCTCAGCATCCAAGAGGATTTAATTCCATAACCAGTAGTGCGCGAGGAGACACATTTGCAGAGTGGTTGAGAAAGGGGGCAGGGCCTCTGAAGACCCCTTGCTAATCCTGCTGTGTGGGGCTCACTGGAGGTGACAGGAAGGGTTGTTCCCCCCCCCAGGACCCTCAGCAGCCAAGGGGACATCTTCCTCCAACTAGTAATGTGCCAGGAGGCGTGTTTGCAGAGTGATAGAGAAAGTGGGCGGGCCTCGTAGACCTCTCAGTAATCCTGCAGTGTGGGTCTTACTGAAGGTAACAGGAGGAGCAGTTTGTGGCGACCTTGCAGTAAAAATAAAAAAAATAAAAAAGGGACCCCAAGATCACTGGCTTGGGGGTCAGGGTATTCCTACCCTGCCCCCTTTTCTTTATTTTCACTTTTCTTTTGGGACTCGGTGAAGCACTTCCTGGTTGAAGTATTTGCACCCAATCAGATCTGTGCATTTCTCTGCACGAGGTCGACTTTTTTGGCGAAGGTTTTGCGACCACAGACATCACTAACTTTTTCTTCTTAAATTTCTCAAAAACTATTGAACGGATTTGCAGCAAATAATAAAAAGATCAATCTGCATAACAACATCTACCTTTCTTTTTCTTCCAAATTTGGTGTAATTCTGTCCAGCAATTTGGGCTGTAGGTTCGACTACGCGTCCTATGGGAGTTAAAATGGGAAAACACACCTTTTTTTAGCCCCTTTTTTCTCAGTCCCCGCTTAACGGTACACCCCAAAACTTCCCATGCACAACAAGACTTACTATGACACTTTTTGAGGAAAATTTCGCCAAAGGTATTTGCAAGTCAAAAAACGCTTTTCCTATGGAAACTTAAACTATAAATACCTACTGGCAACCACCAGTAAGTAATATAAATATATATATGTATATACATACATATACACACACTTGCCTGCATTATACTAACATTTTTGTTGTAATGCCATGCGTTGCAAAGGGGTATATTCATGGTAGTTTATGCTGTAGCAGCCAAGTTGTAAAGGTAGTGCATTGTAACGACCACCTTGTTATTGCTGTTTACCTCTCCTGCCACCTACTCTTTTCACACATTATTTCCATTGCTCACAATCATTGTATGAAATATCTGTATTCACTCTACCTACTACCGCTTCATATAATATGAAATTCTGCCTCATATGCTGCCGTTTTCACAGTTGCTGCAACGCACGCCATGACTATTTACAAGCTTTTCCAGATTGAAGTTTAATAAATCCAGCCGGACAAAGTCATGTTTTTGGGGCACCAGCGCAAAACAAGCACATACAGGTTTCCCAAGCAAGTTTCTATCTGACCCAAGCAATGCCCTACATAGCCAGTGACGTGAACAAACACACAGGGGGGCATGGGCAACAACAACTTCTCCCTGAAGACCTCATGGATTACAACCCTTCATTTGTTTTACCTCTTCCAAAAGCTACATTTGTGTGTTGTAAACTTTACTGCACTAGCTAACACAATGAACCTCTTTTTACTTACCTTAACGTTGTCCATCTCTACATAAACAGTTGCACTCAAAAAGGGATATGTGCCCCCACAGACAGAGATTATGTGGCAAATAACATGTTAGCATGCTGTGTGCCAGTAGGACTTCACATTCATACTTCTTTATACAGGCATAGCAACCTGTACACAAGGAAAATGTACTCAAGAAAAAAATAATTACATTATATATGAAGTATAAGATAAAACAGAAAATGTTGTGAGGGCAGGGAACTCGGGTAGTGAAGGGGGATGTTGTGAAGAGTCGAATTGTCCAGGGTGGGGGGGATAACCAACTAAAATATATGTTGAGTTTAGGAAGAAAACGTGGCTGGGGCAGGCAAACGGTGAAGAACAATGGCTAAATTAACCAGATCGGTGCATGAAGAGAAAGGCCCATATACGACATCAGGGTCACAAAGATATATCCACAGTGTAGCATTCAAAAGAAATGTCCAACAAAGGTACAAATGTTACAAAGCAAAGATTAAAGGACAACTGAAATCCAAAAGTCCACTAGGTGGAAACTGGCACTCCCCAGTCCAGACATGCTCTCCTCCTTGCTGTCCTGGTTTGGGGGCAGGAGCTTCTGGGCCTCTTTTAAGCTGGAAACGTGGGCCTCCTCCACCCACTTATTTGGAGCAGGCACATTGGTTGGTGGGTAGGACCTGAAACAATTTATCAAATGCCACACAGTGGGTGAGATGCTTAGTGTTCCATTCTCATTGTGGCTCCTAGGTACAGCAGAGTCTCGGGCAGCATGACCACATGCTGGCATGCATCGGTGCAAAGTCCAAGCATCTAATCTGGATTTGCCTAACTGTGGTTTGGGAAGTGCCTGCATGCCTTAAGCAGCTCCTATCCCCATACTGTTCTTGATATGAAGGTAGGCTCTCCATTCAAGCTTGGCAGGTCCTTGCTGCCTTTATGTGGTCTCACAAAACAGGCAAAACACTTCTTTTTTCTTTCTATGTCATGGTGGCAGTATGTCTCTTCACTGCCATTCCAACTTTTTTTTTTATTTGTGAAGACGAATGTTGGTTCTTTTTCACATGCTTCTTTTTACACTGTAGACCAGATATTTCCTTGGTTTCATAGTAGATTTGCCCATTCTGTTTTCTGCAATGTCCCTTTCCATTTTTTTGCAACAATTCTTTATTGGGTTTTTCCAAAACACAAACAGGTGATACAGCAATCAAATATTATGCATAACAAGCAAGATTAACCATCGGGGGAGCCGCCTGGGCAGACAGAGCCGACGGCAAAGAAACAGCCCACACAAAACACCAAAAGAAGCAAAAGGAGCTGAATCCTAGTACCAGGGCATCGAGCCTGCGCCCCGGACTAAATGGGCTGGAACTGCATGACTTCCGAAAAGGCAGTGAAGGATGTAGAGGGTCAGGTCACCTTTGAGGCCTGTCCCTCGTGTGCTGCAGGGCCTAACTGAGGCGGCATAAGAAACACACATTACACAGATCTAAAACGTGTAGGGGAAGACATTGGATGGTCTCCAGCCCCTTTATTTATCTCCTCTGGGCAGGCCCACCCCGAGGAGTGTTACAGGGTGCAACATAGTTGTGCAGAGGCCAGGTGGCTCTCTACATCCCTCCTTTCCTTTAGTGGCCACATCCCACTCAGATGCCGCTCCAGATGCAGGAAACACACACAGTCGCTGAGTCGCTGACTGGGGGGTAGGATTCGGTTGGAGACCATACGTCTGGCTCTGGGAGCTGAGGGTTGGTCCGGTCCCCGCCGGGCTACTCGAGAGGGTGCTACCTCCAGGGGCTCGGCACAAAATGGTTTCAACTGGAGTCGCTCTATCCACTCTCTCTGGAACATGGCACTCTCCGCAGGGGAGGGTGCCAAACCAATGACATTGTCTGCTTCTGTGTCAGGACTAACGTCCCACTAATTTCCTGGCTGGCATTCGACTACCTTTTTAAAGCAAGACACATTCTGGTCACCATTTGTGCCCCTCTCCGTGCGGAGATCATGGTCTCATTGGTGGTGATGACCTTCCAGACCTTTGGCTCATATGGCATCTGGAACTTCCTCCCTGGGTACCTGTCCTTGATGACAACATAGTCACCCACTAATAGCGAGGAGAGCTGTTCCCTTCTCGCGAGACTCACCTTTTGGTTGGTAGCCTCTCTCATGGCCTGCATGGCTTTGCTCTCAAACTCTGCTGGGTGCTAGCCGGTATCCGCTGGGATGTTGTCACGCGGGGGCCGTCGGAACAGCAGATAGGATGGGGCACAGTGCGTGGTGCTATGCGGGGTCTGTCAGTAGGCGTTTAGAAACTGATGGAGGCAGCTTTCAGCATCTTCTCCCTTTGCAACCCCAATTTGCAGCACCTAGTTGAGGGTACACATGAAGCGCTCCACCTCGCCATTTGCCTGCGGCCATTGTGGTGTGATCTTCTGGTGCCGTATGGGAAGGGACGCTAGATAGTCTTGGAACTCTCGACTTTGGAATGGGGGTCCGTTGTTTCACTTGATCTCATCCGGGAGGCCCAACATCGCAAATGTTTTGTCGAGTACTGCCTTCACATGAGGAAAAGCAGTGGATGAGACTACCTTGAACAAGGGAAACTTGGAGTGTGAGTCCATCATGACGACGGTGCTGCGGCTGTTGGGGAATCAATCAAAGTCAATGCTGACTTTCGACCACAGTTCACGGCTGGGCTCTTTGGTGAGGATGGGTTCCGGAGTTAGATCTCGCCCAGTGATCATACAGGAGTGGCATCGGCGAATTACCTTGTTTACCAGGGCATCAATTCCCGGACACCACACTTTCCTGCAGAGGTGAGCTTTGGTCTTGCCCCCCCCCCCGGTGTCTGACATAGATGAGATCAACAACGTGGATCCGCAGTTCGCTTGGGATCACAATGACTTGGGGACGTAGTACCACTCTATTGTTTCCTTCACTGAACTCACTGCGAACTCTCCACAGTTGTTGCCTCGTAAATTGGTCCTCTGCGGTCAGCATCCGAGTGCCATTCAGAAAATGCTGCCACTTCCTGGGTGCCAACGCCTCTTTGACCTTTTCCAGACTTCCGTCTTGGTTGGTCGCTGCCATGATCTCCTCCATCATCAGCGTCTTGGGGCACGCCTCTTGGGTGATCATCCTGACAAATTCTTCCATGTGTTCTTCTTCCCGGCGGGGCTGCTGTGTGTCTGCCGCGATGGGGTGGCACGACAGGACGTCGTCTGGGTTGCTGGCACCCGGGCGAAACATGATATCGAACCGGTAGGCTTGGAGTTGCATGGTACCAGTGAAAAAAAGAATCAATGGTTTGTGATCACCCACAGAGATAGAGGTGGAAGTGCTGGCAGGCCCGTTTGATGGCAACAGCCTCTCTCTCAATTTGGGCACACCTCATCTCAGTCTCTGATAGCGCTCTGCTTGCATATGCCATGGGAAGCCAGTCTTTGTTTGCATATTCCTGTAGGAGGATGGCTCCAAGGCCGACTGGGCTCACATCTATGACCATCTCTGTGCGCCATGACTGTCTTGTCCATCAGAGCATCCTTGATAGCATGGAAAGCTGTGTTTGCTTGCGAGCTCCATTCCCAGGGCATACCATATTGTGTGAGGGCTCTCAGGGGTTCCAACAGGGTGGCAAGGTTTGGTATGAAGCGACCATGGTATCCCCAGAAAGTGCGAACATCTGTCGGGTGGATGGCAACAGCTTTTTTCTGGTCTACTTGAAGGCCATCATGTGTGAAGTTGTATCCGAAGAAATCAACCGACTCTTGGTAGAACGAGTAATTAGCTTTGTTCAGTGTGAGGCCACTGACTGCCAACCATCGGAGCGTGTCTCGAAGATGCACATGATGTTCCTCTAGGCTGCTGGAGAATATCAGATTGTCATCACTGAGGTTCAGGACACCCTGCAGGCCTGACAAAGTCTCCCGGATGGCGTTTTGAAAAACCTCAGCGGCCCACGACACCCCAAAGCTCAGCCGTTTGTATCGTCTCAGGCCCACGTGAGTAGAGAAGGTAGTAATGTACCGGCTCTCAGGGGCAAGTTTAAGCTGGTGGTACCCTAAGTTAAGGTTGAGCTTGGAGAACCATTTCACCCCGTTAATATCGGTTGCGATATTGTCCATGGTGGGTGTCAGGTGGTGTTCCCTCTTCACAGCCAGGTTGGGGAGGCGCAGGTCAACTGACAGTCTGATGGCTCCTGGCTGCTCGGGCTTTGGGGTGATGACCAGGGGTGACACCCTTGGGGTTGGGCCTGTGACCTTCTCAATAACGTTCAGATCCTCCAGTTTCAGTAGCACTTCCTCCACCCGCGGTCGTAATGGAAGGGAACGCTTTGGTGTCTCAGTGCTGTCAGCTGGATAGAGGTATCAATGTACAGCTTGAATTGTTTCTTTGAGCTTGCCGAGACCCACACATAGTTGCAGGAATTCACATAGGATGGCGTCTAAATGCGAGTTGTGAATTTGGTTAGCGAAGAATACCAGCCCCAGGTCCTCTGCCATGTGGCAGCTGAGAAGTGTGCCTTTCTTACAGTCCGTCATGTTAAATCTGACCCTGGTGGTATGTTTCTCACTGGCCACCTCCACTTCAATCACCCCTCACCGTCGGTGTAGATCTTCACCTTGGTGGGGGAGAGAGAAGGCAGGGTGTGTGGTACTCACACTGCTCTGAGTCCATTACATTCACCAACGCTCCAGTGTTGATGTGTGCTTTTACAGTGGAGCCCGCTACTTGGATGATGCTCATGGGAGGCTGCCGCCAACGTCGGTCAGTGCGGCTGACATAGGACACCACGAACACGTTGTCTTCTCCTTCCACTTCGAACCCGGACCTGGTAGGGTGACGTCTTCCTGCCCTAGCGGGTCTTCGAGTTAAAGTTGATTGACATTAGCTGGCATCCTGCGTGGCCTGCCAAAGGTGGCTTTCGATCTCCCACTCTGGCAGACCTTTGTGAAGTGGTTCAGTTTGCCGCACCTGGAGCAGACTTGCCCTTTTGCGAAAAAGAGACCGGATGAGGAGTGTTCATCACCACAATTTCTGCAGGGCCCTCTCGTAGGCATTTTCAGGGCTGCGCCGGCAGGGTCTGGGCACTTCTGGGTGGCATCCACCCTTTCTTCCTTGATGTGGGCCAGTCTGGAGGCGCTGGGTGTGGTGGGGTGCCTGTTGAGGGCCACTTCCATCTCTTCGGCTCGAGAATTCGATAACTCATGGGATCGAGATAATATAAGGATGTCGTTGTGTGATATCCCTGGCTGTCTGAGGATGAGTTGTCGTAGCATCACCGACCGGCACCCTTGTGAGCTGAAAAGGCCTGCCTTGGCGTGTTGGTAGCCATAAATACCTTATCGCCTGGGAGACCGAGTCTTGACCCTCAAAATGTCAAGATATGCTCCGCAGGATCCTGTTGCAGCAAATAAGGGTCCACCTCCTGATATCACCAACACTCCGACACAGTACACAGGGTGTTCGAGGGATCAGGCGAGGGAAAGGAAAGGGAAGGGACAGCGGGGAAAGGAGCCTGAAACGACAAACAACAACAGATATAAACAGAGCTTAACACATGCTACTCTCATATATTCTCACTAACCCCTCTTGTAGCTCCTCCAGGAACTGAACACCCTCTCAGTTCAGTAGAACCCTCAGGACCCTTCTCATATTGGGTTTTCTGCCATCAAGCGCCATTGAAGCCTAACTGAAAATGTTCGGGCTAGAACACATATATGCAGTGATATAGGTGAAATGTCACAAATGGCCTAGTGATAGCAACTGTGAACAGTCTAGAGTCCCTTCCTTCCCGAAAGCTCTAAATCATACGCCAAAGGCAAGACAGAAAGGAACTATCCTTAGAAACGGTAATGCGTGGTTGCCTACCACCACATTCCGCTCTTGTAGCCAGTTCGTAAATCAAAGAATGTACAAACAAAGAAAACACGGCAACGCGTGGTTCCAATCACCACCGCGTTCCGCAGTAGCACCCAAACAGTTACTTTCCTCTGGCAATTTGAAAACGGTAACGTGTGGTTTAGGGCACCACCACGCTCCGCTTTAAGCACTGTCTGACAAGCCACTCCTGCAGCCCCAAAAACGACAAACAAAGAAGCTCCTCTGATAACCGCTCACCAAACACGGCAATGCGTAGCAGCCAACTACTGCATTCTGCTTTGTGGGGGGTGCGAAAAGGTGAGCAACCCTGCCAGACCGTCTTCAACCTCCGTGGGAGACCGGGGCGCTCACCAACATCAGGCGCTGTCCGGAACACGAACACAAACGAAACGAAGGAAGCAGGACATTCTCCCTGGCTGACATCAGTTCTCCATCCGGCAGCTCGAAAGAGTCGGCAGACGGGAAAACGGAATTACGCGCATCGGCCGATGCGCGTCCCCCCCTCAAGTACTTCCTCCCGCTGGGCATCATGGGAGTTGTAGTGCTGGACGCGCTAGGCAGGCGCGGTTACTTCAATCCTGACACAAAATTTGCACCTGAGTCTGCTGGGCCAAAGAGAGTAGTCGTAGTGCAGTTTGGTTACTTAGCAAGGAAGTGACCACTAGTTAAATGGGCCCAGAGGTTTTGCTGCAACCGGAGACCATTGGTAACTGGTTTTTGATTGGACTTCACTAGGACTTCGAGGGATATCGACCCTTGGGGCAATAGTCATCCCACCATATTCGTAGATCAAAGGGTGGCCCCAGCAAGACCGCTATCACCGGCTCAACATCTTTGAGCATATTCAGCATCCTGCATCCCTTGTATCAGAATCACCACATTGATTCCCATGGCAGGTCATCCATAGACCCTGGAACTGGACTGCAGCCTGCATTAACTGTGAGGGAACTGTTCTACTTGACCAAATTGTTCCCTGTGACTGGCTACCTGCCGGAGTTGTACCCCACAAGAGTGCTTTTATAGCCATTTTCAAGCTACTTGTCGTGGCTAACCCTAAACCTTGAGTCTCAGTACATTACAATGATTTAGAGTGCTAAGTAAAAATCTGTGATTTATAGTTTCTTTCCTACATATCTCCAGAAACCCTGCGGTGGATTTTTGTCATTAAGGTGTCTCTTTAAAGATAAAGTTACAACCTATTTTCATAAAGTTGTACCAGATTTTTATTGTGTTGTGTTTTCTTATTATTCACCTTGTTTGGTACTGCTCAATTCCTTACACTTTGATAAAGCCTGACTGTTCTGAGCCACAGCTACCCAGGACTGAGATATGTTTTTACAATTTAACCAGACTGGACCTGATACACAAATGTCTTTATTACTCAGTGTGGTCACACAACCACACCATATAATACACCACTTTCCTCTCAGTATTTAACAGTCAGTAAACACACAATGCCCCAGTGTTTAAAATACCCGATATTCAGAGTTTTGCCTCAAAATAGGGGCAGTACATGCAGAATCACTATTTTCCACACATTTCCCCTCGGATTTACCCCTTAATCAGGGTTATATCCATATTTCATAAATAAGAGGTCCACAAATTATACTACTCTTTGGCCACCATTTAGAACAAAGTTTAAAAAAACAGGACATAACAAAATGCCTGTGTGCTGACGAAAGACTTTGTGCTACAAGCGCAATTTATGTAATCAAGCTACCTTGTATTTACTTACTAGTTCTATAGGAAATATCAGTGGTCACACAAATACTTCATTACCCATGAGATCATACCACATGCATGCACATACCACACCAATAACCCCTTAAAAAATCCATCTCAAAACGTGATCAAATTTAAATCTTCCATCCTCTAAAAAATTATGTAATTGTCTATAGAGCAGAAAACAAACCGTGAAACAATTACAACAAAAGAGTACCTCATTACCCCAAAGATCACTCAATTCAACACAGTACTTTACTTTCAAAGCTTCCTTAAAAAAACTAACATTTTCCAATGATGCTAATACATTTATAAAAACTAAACCTTTAACTCCACAGATACTTTTATCCCTTCTAATATACTCTGCTAGTCCTAACCATGTCATCATAAAAAAAAAGCGAAGCCCAAAAGTGAATTTGTTATGTAGTGTAAGTTTCCTTTAAGTGTGATGTAACTTTATATATTTGCATATACATCTTTTGTAATGTATTCTTCAGCGTGCTGCCTTGGGATTCCAAGTTCCTTTGACTGGAATCTCAGGACAGTAGCTGAGGAAGACAGGAGCAGGAAGGGTTGTGGCCTGCTCTCCTGTGTTGGTGCCTCAACTGGAATAAATCTACTTTACAGTTCTTCAGACTACGACTCATCTTTACAGAACCCTAACTAACAATGCCAATATTTACTGTTCACAACCAAAGGTACTGCCTCAGGCAACTTCCAATATTCGCATAAGTATGAAGTTTTATGGCACATCATAAAAAATTGCTGGTTAGACAAGTCAAACTTCAGTGCGATACTCCTGACAGTCAACTATACTATAATTGATATTGAATGCGTAAGACCAAATTAAACAAATATTCTTATGACTGTCACAATGATATACTGAAAAAGAATAGTGACTAATTTCTCTCAAGATGATTGCAGAGAGAGACATCGTTGTGGTTTACTTCTGGGTTTTCTGTAGAAACAACATGAAGGGTTAGAATTATGCACTCAACTTTTAAAATATAAAAATTGCTGTCCGTTCAATCGTCTTGTTTCTTTACAAGGATGATGAGTTATCTAAAGGTGGTCCCTAAAACAAACATATCCCTTCACTCCTCTTGGCTCTTCAAAACGATTATTGGGGTACTGGTCTATGTGATAAAGGTCCAACATACAGCAATCATGAAGCAATGGTCTTTCCAAGATGTGTCTTTGGCTTCCTGGTTTCTCCAGAAGGAATGGTTTGGTGAAAGAGCTTCGGGTTTCCGGGAGAGTAGGTTGATGTTCACATTTTATTAAAGAGTCTATTCTTTTCTAGTCTGAATTCACAAAATGTCTACTTGTCATACCGGTCATGATTTACATACTTGCCTGGAAGAAGCAATAGGGACATCCAAAGATCTGAGAAAGATTCAAACTCGTCTCTCTTAGCCTTGCCTACAATGTATCTCCCATCTATGCTTCTCTTGCCTGACGGAAAATTAGCAGAATTAAAGAGTCTCTTACTGGCCTTCAACTGGTCTCAATTTCAGAGGTATCCCATGCTGACCCTTAACTCTCTCTCAAGAAAAAAAAGAATGAATTGTCCCTTAGTTAAATTGCTCCCACCCTAGAGTTTTCTGGGTGGTTCTAGTCGGTCAAGTCAGTTCATTCCCTCTTTGAAACCTGATCCACTTCATAGAGGGAGCACCACCGTTTGTATTACCTGGACACTTCAGCTGATGTTCTGCAAGTATGATGGGCCATCCCCATGTCCCTCATCTCTATGAATGCAAGCTTAATTGCCGGACATCGTCGATTTCCTATGGGAGTCCAGGCCCTGTGTGGGTGCTCCCCCCTGCAGTTGTCCAGTGCTACCCTGGTTTGGATGCTGGTGAAGAGCAGGTAGGTGACATCCTGTCATTGAGCCCCTCTCGGGAATACCACACAGACGTCTGACTCATGGAAGTAGACACCTCTGTTTACCGTTCATGAATGGGAGACTCGGTGTTACAAGGCATAGTGACCATAATATACCATCTGCCACATATCATTCTTTTGAAATAAATTAAATAAGGAAGTTAAACCTAGATACATCATTGTTAAAGTTAAGGAAAACAAGATTGCTTCACACGTTAGAGATAATTGGGTCAAGCCTATTGCACCATTGTCTAGTTTGGGTCAACTCCTTTTAGCCACTATGTGTTTGAATTACCTTTCATTATTTTAATCAACCCACAAAGTATTATGCAATTATACACATTATA
Organism: Triturus cristatus; assembly: GCF_964204655.1. Classification (NCBI taxonomy): domain Eukaryota; kingdom Metazoa; phylum Chordata; class Amphibia; order Caudata; family Salamandridae; genus Triturus; species Triturus cristatus. Next base: position 630,663,257 of record NC_140582.1, read on the forward strand.
ATGGTGATTGGAAAACATCTCACATACAGTTTAAAGTAAGTAGCAGCTGCAGTCTATGCAGCTAACAGCGGTAGGGCCACGTGGGAAGGGATTTCGAGTGATGAAGCCGATTGAAACTTTATTATTTATTTATCACATCTATATGCAGTGGTCCAGACATTGGGTAAACATGGGTTTAAAATCAATCCGGCGAAAAGCCACTTAGCTGCCCAAACCGTACAATATCTGGGTTACCTACTAGGAGAAGGCATGATTAGGCCCCAAGATAAAAAACTGACAGCCATTTCTCAAGTACCTTTTCCTCGCTCTGCTAAAGCCCTTAGAGCGTTCCTGTGTTTACTGGGTTATTATAGGAGGTTTATACATTGGTTCTCCCACATAGCAGCCCCTCTCACGACCTCCTACGAAAATCAGTGAAAACAGAAGCCAGATTGAGGGATCCCAGCCCCGATGTAATACAATCCTTCAACGCCTTGAAAGCATCCCTGACCTCAGACACGGTGTTAGCCAGTCCAGACTTCTCTTTGCCATTTATACTCCAGACCGATGCCTCGGATCAGGGTCTGGAGGCTGTGTTATCCCAGAAGAACGACCAAGGGGAAGAAAAACCTATCCTGTACCTTAGCAGGAAACTATACCCCCGAGAACGGAACTATGCCGTTATAGAAAAAGAAGCCCTAGCCATCAAATGGGCGATTGACTCCCTAAAATATTATCTTGAAGGCCGAGAATTCACGCTTTACACTGACCATGCCCCCTTGGCATGGTTAGCCCGAAATAAAGGGAACAATGAAAGAATATTACGGTGGTTTCTGTCCTTACAACCGTATAGATTTCACACCCAGCATAGGAAAGGTAGTGAACAAACCAATGTGGACTTTCTCTCCCGTTATCCCTGTCACCCCCCCTCTAGAAAGACAGCAAGGGAAAAGGGATGTGAGAGGACCTCGGACCATACCATGCCCGCGACCCTTCCCCGCTCCTACCTGTGGGCCGCAACCGGGGAGACCGGCCTCAAACGATCCCGTGGACAGCAAACACCATTGCGGAGGCTGGCCCCACCCCATAAACTACAGTCCCCTACAGGTCCTGGCGCCGACAGGAATGACCCGGAAGGGGGAGGGACTAAACCCGGATGTGCTTCTTCACTACAGGAGAAAAGAAACATCGCAACTGACGACGGACGCACTGGTGCCGGAGAGAGGAGAGAGAGAGAGGAAGCAGCGACGGTGGAACAGGGAGAAGACCGAAGAGGAGAAGAAGAAGAAGCACAGCGTGACGAGGAGAAGTACCGGAGGAGGACGGAACCGGAGCAGAGAAAGGCCAGAGCGACGGGGCGGAGTCCAGAAGCAGAGGACGCCGACGAGGCCCCGGACGAAGCGTGGTACGAGGAGTGGTGGACCCCACAGGAGGAGGCTGGAGAGCGGCCGCAACCAGGAAGTGTTGCGGCGGGGCCGGTGAGTGGCTAAAACCACGGGATAACGGGAGCGGGAAGCGGGTGGTAGACAAGGGGAGGGGTTGCCTACGGGGTCACCGAGGGTTGCTTTACTTTTGGTGGTGGTACAGTGGTGCTATCCAGAGCGTCCTGGTTTTCTTTTCTATTTTTCCCCCCCCCCTGCCTTCACCGTTACAGAGAGACACACCCCTCGACATCCTTGATCGGGCCCTTTCCGACTCCCTACCTCGCTTAGACTTGGGGGCTGTATTTAAAGAAACGTCCATACCCGAGGAACACGGGTGCGGTGACGGGTCTGTCATTTCCTTCCATACAGACAGGCCATATCCCTGACGGTCTCTCGTTTTCTTTCCTTGTCCCTCTTATGAGCCTCCCTGGGGAATCCACTGCGACAGACATCGAGTCAGCGACCAGAGGAAGAGACCGCCCCAAACCAGAAGAAGAGGACGAGATCGTGAAAGCAAGCCAAGAACCCCGGGACTCTGATCCAACCCCCATATCCCCCAACTAAAACAAATAAAAACCTAGCCACTGGCTCACTACATTCGGCCTCCGCGTCTGTATATTCGGCCTGCTCTCCCACAGCTCACTATACAGAATATCATTCTACCAATATATGAGGTGATTTCCAAGGTATCACCAGCTGCCTGGGATTCAGCTTGCTGCCTCATGCCCTCCAGGGTTGGTCACTCCCTCACTGCCTTATAGTACTCCTTCCTGGTGGGTCCTCTTCTACTTGCCATTCAGCAGGCTCAGGTAGGTCACCAAGAGAGGCAATGTCCTCTCTGGTCGGCTCTGGGGCAGCCTCCTCCAGCGCCTCATCCGCTTGTACAGTGGGACATTCAGGGGTTGTTTACTCATACCACTTGCCATTCCCTCACTTTGCAGCTGACTGGGCCCTTTTTCCAGACTCCAGAACTCATTAAATCCCCTCCTGGGCAGCCATGGACCTGGTGGTCACACAGACCCACTCAGGCAACCCCAACATTTCTAGGTATGACCCGAGCTCCACTTCCGTCCAGGCAGTGTGCTCCAGATCATTTCCTAAGAGACAGTCCACAGGCATAGCAGGGTTCACAGCGACTTTCAGACGACCTGAGACCCTCCTTCCATTCATAGGGAATCAGAGCCACTAGGTAGTGGCTCTCCTGGTTGTCTTCTACTACAACCTGGTGGAAGGTTTTGGGCATCACCTGCTCTGAGGACACCAGATGATACCTGACAGTAACAATACTGGCTCCTGTGCCCCTCAGAGCATCCATCCTCTGCCCATTGATTGTGACTTACCGCCTATACTTGGAAGCATTTGAAGGCATGTGGGCTCTGGTCACCATCTCCTTGTCACCCTGTGACACTAGGGAAACCTCAGTTGTCTCCCCCACGCTAACTGGGGACATCTTCTCCCCAAGCACTTCACCAGGCAACCCCTGGGTCTACCGACCACTGGGGGGGATGGGCTCCGCCCTCTTGGGACACTTGGGATCACCTTATACTGGTAACACTCATAGCGCTTCGGGACAAATTTACCAGTGTTCTTATCAGCAAAACCTTTCTTCTTGTGGCCAGATTGGGAATGTGACCCTTTCCCTTGAGAACTATTTTAGAAGCCTTGAGAGAACTTTTTTTGGCTTTATATCCTCCCTCTTTCTTCTGGTGAGAATCCTAACCACAATTTTGTCAGTCCTCTCCAGATGCCTTCTTGGACACTCTGGTGCTGACCCAGAGGTCCATCTCCTCAGCAAGCTTCCTGGGGACAGTCAGCTTGCTATCTACCAGGTGTTGGTGCAGGTCTGTAAAACAGGTATTGAGCATAATCAGGTTGTACAGCCCAGCAAAATAACTCACTTTGCTGCCCCTCACCCAGCCCCTCAGGGCCTTGCTGGAATAATCTAAGAAGTCCACCCAGGACTGGGTTTGGAATTTCTGACTGTCCCTGAACCTCTGACACTATTTCTCAAGGGTCAGTCAAAATTTGGTAATAAGGATGGTTTTCATGGGGGCATACTTGGTCTGGTCCTCTACCTCAAGTGTAAGAAGTGTGTCCAGCCCCACTGTATGTATGTACTTGCACTAGCCCCCCCCCCACTCCAGTACTCCTCTGGGACATTGTGTGCCCTCAGAGCTACCTCATAAGCTGAGAACTATTTATCAATATGATCTCCCACCACATATTGGTCACCAGTTCCTTTGGTATGCGGACCCTTAACTATCCACTTGACACTGCTGGTACACTTTAGTGCGGGACTCCACCTGTATAGCTTTTATGTCCAGCTCTCTTAGACTCAGTTCATGAGCCAGAAGCAATTTCCTTTCAGCTAAGGCTCTCTCAGCCTCCGCCTTCTTCCTTTCTGCATCTGGTTTCATCTTGGCCAGCTGACATTTGAGCTCCCTCTCTGCCTTCCTGTCCTCCAGCTCCTATGGGCCCCTAGAAAACACACTGCTACCTGCTCCATCCTAGTCATCTGCTGGGGTTGAGCTGAGCTCTCCTTGCAAGTGAATACCCAGGGTTGGATCCACCCTCTCCTTGTCCTCTGATAGTGCTCCTCCTTACCCATTATCATCACTATCATCATATCCTGAGGCGGACTGCCACCTCTGTGCCTCCTCAAAGACATGAGGACTACCTGGAGATCCAGTTTGGTAACCTTCTTGTCTGCCTTCAGCCCCTTCTGTTTTCAGAGTTTCAGCAGTTAAGCCCTGCTGAGAGTGTTGAAGTTGCACAGTTCTAGCTCCATGGTAAGGAAAGAAAATGGAAGGTAGGACACTTAAATAGAGAAAAAGGGCCGCTAAAGAGGCCAGCTGCAAGATGGCCGCCTCTCTGTGAGGCTCTGCAGGCCAGTCATACAATTCGCCAGAATCCGGCTGTTGTAGCAGACCTATACTTACCATCTTTGCGGGAAAGCAGTCCTTTGTACATCGGGCACATACCTGCGGGCTGCGTGGCAGACTTTAGCTTGTGATGGTGTGATGCCTTGTGAAAACGCAGTCCCTGACCTGAGGCACTGCCACGCTGAGGCTGCCATGAGGCTGGGCTCTCTGATGTGCAAGTTCCTTGTGCTAAACCTCCCAAGGAGTGGCCAGGTAGCAGTGAGCCGACTGGCAGTCCGGACAGGCCAGAGGAGACGAGGCGTGGCCCGCGCGACGGCCATGTGTGGCAAAGCGGGTGACCGGCAGCACTAAGAGGGCATAACGGTGAGCCGCACAGCTTCATGGGAGGCGCTGGTGGTGATAGCCGATTGAGACTCGAGTTGCCTGCCTGAGGTGGCATGCGGACGGGCAGGCAAGCGAGACCCGCTGCCCCGAAGAGCCAGAGTGCCGAAGACAGCCAGGCCGAAGCATGGTGAACCCCTAGTGGAAGGGTGGAGGTCGGCACACCCGTGCGCGGTGCCTCAGGTTAGGAGTGAGTTCTGGGGTGGCACTGGACTGGGTTCGTCCTGTGGCCCCCCATGATAATGCGCTGATACTGGAAGGGACCGGAATGTGGTGGCGGGGCTGTGCTGCCAGATCTGCGACACAGCCTGGCTGGGGGCAGGGGCTGCTCTCCCCAGCCAACAGTGGGGCAGCTGTAGCAATCTACACTTAGCGGGGGCCCCGAGAACTGATCTGTGCAGGGTTGGACCCCCCCTGGCTTAACTTCAGGACCAAGAGCAGACTGATAGTTTCCCTCTGGGGGCCTTCCCCCTCACAAGCTCCCATGAGGACCCCGAACATGTGGGCCAGGTCATTGAGCACAGCCACCCCCTCCATGGAAACCATGAGCTGGGGCATCAGTGAATGAAATAGCATGGGGGCGGCTCCCTCTGCACCAGGCATTTCTTTGACACCTCTGCGCCCGCTGGGATATGGTGCCCGCAAGGGTGACCTGGGGCCCCTGATTGACTCGCTTGCAGGGGCTGTGCTGTGATGTTTAGAGCCTTGTGACCTCCCCGTCAACATTGGAGATTCCGGAAGGAACCTGTAGGATGGAGGACACTTGCCCCCCAGTTGAGACCCCAGTACTGGAAAATCTGTGCTATCTCGGGTTGAGACCAAGGTAATCGGGGATGCCCACAGAGCCTGCGAACGGAGGTGTCTCTGTCTACTGGGGGTGCAAGGGGATGGCGCACCTGGGTTACATTCTACTAGCACAATACTGAGGAACTTGGCGGCACTCTGGAGATATGGGGATGCAGGAAGCCCGCCAGGCCAAATTGTCCTTTGACCAGCGCCGGCCCCCTTAGGGCACTGGCCCACCGATGTACGCTCTGCCCGAACCCATTGGAAGTGTGGAGACCCCGCCTGAACTGCACATCCGTGACATGTTCCGCAACCTCAAGAAATCCTTAACAACCATAGATCAGAAAATTGACACTATGGCTGATCGGCTAGACAGTCTCAGGGATAAGGTCTCCAGTTACGAGGAGCGCATTAGTCAGGTGGAGCAGAGCAGGTGCACACTAGAGGATGATGGAGTCTCAATGCGCGAAAAACTGTTAAACATGGCTAAAGTTTTAGAAGCAATCAAAACCAAGAAAGAAGATCTTGAGGCCTGATCTGGGAGCAACAACCTGTGCATCATTGGGTTTCCTTTAAACCACTGCAATGTCCCGCGTCGAGGGCTACGTCATGGAGATGCTGAAAACCATCTTCGCTGACTCTCTCTTGGCGGTCTGCATTGTTGAGAAAGCACACAGGGAACTTGGCCCACGGCCCCCCACTGGAGCCACTCCAGGCCTATCATCGTTCGCCTGCTAAATTACCACGATAGGGACACTGTGCTATGCAGGGCCAGAGATTTGCAAGAAATCAAGTTCCAGGGAAACACCATTTCATTTTACCTGGACTACACCATGGCAGTCCAGGCAGCACGAAGGGAATTCATGCCAATTAAACGCATGCTTCAGAACAAGGACATAAAGTATTCTCTCCTTTATCCAGAGAGACTGTGTATTTTCCATGCTGGGAAGACCTCATACTTCATGGATCCTAAATCAGCTGCCAAGTTTGTGAGCGGCCTCCACCCGTCTCGGCCACTGCCGCGCCGGGTTGAGGGGGCTATGGGAGAAGACCACCTTAGTGACAATGACTTACATTTGACTGTGGCTGCTTTAATTTGGTCCCTCTGTCCACTTCCACAATTGCTTGGACTCGTCTATTTGACTTTTCTTCACTGCATTGTAATAGTTATCTTCGATCTATCTGCTTTATGGGAAGCTGGGGCTCTACGGCTTCCTACTTCTTGACCAGCCACCCGTTTCTTATTGCTGGGAGAAGCTGGGCCTCCAGCGGCTCCCGGTATGGATGTTTCCCCTACGATTGTTCTTTACTGGGCTAGGTAGGCCTTATTGGGGTGGGGGGTGCTAATCAGCCTGGTTGGGGGGCTGGAGTGGGAGAGGGGGGGTTGTATTTGGAATATGTGGGTTGTTTCCTTGGCTTTCTTTCTTTCTTTTCTCCCCCTTCCCTCTCTCTTTTCCCCCTCCTGGCCTCCCTGCACGATGTGCCCTTGAACGGTATGCATGCTATGCGAATGCTGGATTTCTAAGGCAGTGTCAGGTGCAACTGAGGAGAATGTGACTACACTGAAAGCTATCACTTGGAATGTCCGGCGCCTAAATGATAGTAGAAAAGCACGGTTGGTAGCAGCTTTTCTCAAACAGCAGGGAGCGGATATTTGCTTCCTGCAGGAATTGCACTCTGCTGACAATTGCGCGCGACTGAAGGTGGGGTGGATTGGAGAGAAATACATAGCAGGTTATTCCAACGACGCCAGAGGGGTGGCAATACTTCTGAGGAAGGGACTGCCTTGTCGCACGCGTAAAATCCTTTGCGATCCGCATGGGCGCTATGTCATCATACTAGGAAGGATACCTGGGAGCCTGCCCGATCAGACTGCTCTTGGTCTATAGGCCTAATTTAGATGACCCGGAATTCTTCGAGGAGGTCTGGCGATTTGTGGACACATTAGGACAAGGCCCGCTCTTGTGGGGTGGGGTGGGGTGGGGACTTTTATCCCAGACCCGGATAGATATAGATCGGGGGCGCTTGGCGACCCAATCCCAGGGCGGCAGCACAGCTGCAAAGCATCATGGAGGACTACGGGCTAGTGGACATGTGGTGCCATAAACATGCGCACTTAAGGGAGGGCCCCTGTGTCTCGTCGGCTGGTCCCACGTGGTCCAGAATTGACTATTGGCTAGTTTTGAAAGATATTCTGGCTGGGGCCTCTGAATCGGCTCACCGGGCAAGATGACTATCCGATCACTCCCCAGTGTTCCTTAAACTAGCGCTGCCCGGCGCCCCTATCAGGGCTTTTAGTTGGCGACTCCCAATGGGAGCTCTGCACGACCAGGTATTCCGTGAAGTGATCTATACTGCGATAGCAGAATACTTTGCGTAGAATGAAGGTACGGTCCAGTCCCCTTCCACACTCTGAGAGGCATTTTAATCAGTTATCAGGGGAGAGTGCATTGCGAAGCAAGCGGGGATTCTACGGTCGCTGCAAGGTGACCCCTGCCACCGTGAATGTGAAATCCACGAGTTAGAAAAGAAATTCTTTGTCGACAATAGGCAGGAGACTCAGGGCAAATTAGGGATAAGGTGGCCGAGTTCGAAGAGGTGGCTGTTAGGGAGACCTATTACCTGGGAAAGGAAACCCATGCTTGATGGTATGGCGAGGGAGACCGGGTGGGTAAACACTTGCCAGCCTTCTTAAGAAGCCGGGGGGCAGCAATTATATTAGCAAGCTTCGTAAACTGAATGGCGAAATGGCATTTGGTCAGACCGCAGTTCAAGCTGAGATGTTGTCCTTCTACTCTTCCTTATACGACACTACGCAGAACTCCATTCATCCCGCTTTGACTGCCTTGTTTTTTTTTCCATTCAGCTACTCTGCTTAGATGGTGACCACTGCAGCTTCTTTGACGAACCCTTTTCTGTGGAGGAAGTGATCGGGGCAATCTGCGCCGTCCCCTGGGACAAGGCCCCAGGTCCAAACGGCCTCACAGCTGCGTTCTACATAGAATATGCCCCACTGCTCACACCTCATCTCATCAACATGTTGATGAGTCCCTTGAATGTGGGGTGTATCCTCCTACACTCAGGGAGGCCCTAATCATCACAATTCGCAAACCAGACAAGGACCCACTCACATGCGATTCTTGCGAAGCTCATTGCGATGCAATTGCTCCCTCTCCTGCCATTAGGGCTGCGACCTGACCAATGTGGTTTCGTCCCTGCATGAGCCACTAAAGCTTTCGATACTTTATACTGGCCATATATATTCACCCACCTGAACGGCTAGAAATCAGTCCTAAATTTCTGGAACAGTTTGCCCCTCCTACATTCCTCCCTGGCAGCGCGCCTCCGTCTCAACAGCATTGTGTCCCCTCTCCTTTTGCTATCGCAATGGAGCCCCTGGCTGTCCGGCTGAGACAGCACCATGCGCATCGTGGCCTGGCGTATGTGTCCAGGGTGATCCTTGTGTCTCTCTATACTGATGACGACATACTATATGTCAAGCATCCAGCAGTCAATTTAGACCCCTTGATCAGAGAAATTATAAAATCGGCTGCATCTCCGGGGTAACTATCAACTGGGGTAAATCAACCATTTTCCCAACCACGACAGCCACGGATAGGTTCCAGTTGGAATATCCCCTGGGATGGGCTCTAGGTTCAGTGAAGTACCTCAAGATTTGGCTAACCCAGAATATCGATGAATTGTGGCAGTGCAATTACGGGAGATTTATGGACTGGCTTGAGAGCCAGATTGGGTGTTGGATCTTGCTCCCGTTATCCCTTGCCGGGCACTTGGCTATTGCTTGGCTGTTGCTAAGATGGTTGTAGTTCCCAAGTTTTTATATGTATTCCCTAATCTCCCGCTCCCTCTCACCTCGGCCTATAAGCGCCGACTGCGCTCCAACCTTATAACGCTCGCCTGGGCTGGCAAACAACCCAGAGTCTCCTGGGAGACCCTCCTCTTTCCTTTGAGCAGAGAGGACTGGGAGCCCCTGATATGGAGCTCTATTACAGGCCCAGGCCCAGTTCGGCTAACACTGAATTTTCCCCACTCAATTCATGGCGCACATTGCACCTGAGCATGACCGAGCGGCCCCTACATTGTTGTGCGTGATGTTGTATAAGTCACAGCCTCGGCTGCGTGCTGAGGTGGACACTGTTAGTTGCATGGTCTGGGCTTGGAGAGACCAGCGCCTTAGGGCACATCTGGAGGAGGTGTACACTCCCTCAGTACCCCTGCCGCGCCATCCGGATCTGCCGTTCCTCGAGGACTCAGGAGCTATCAGGAGACTCGAGAGGCTCGGCATCCCCACAATGGGGGATGTGTTCCCTGGTGGGACTTTCGTTGACCTGGAAGATGCTCATGCGGCACAGGGCTGTGGCCTGCTCGACCAAATGACATTTTTTCAGCTCTGCGTGATGCTGAGGGCGAGATACACCACATTCCCCATGGCACCCCCCACGTTTAAAGTCCTTGAGGATTTCTGAACTAACTCATTGCCACGTAAATTAATCACCCGCTTGTATGCTGGCATGCAGCCCGCTGCACCAATATGTGTTCCTGGTGCACGTAGTAGTTGGGAGGAGCTACTGGGGACCCCCATAGAGAATGAACAATGGGCCTATTGCTACGCACAAGCTAAAGATCTGTCCTCTAATGACAGATTTCAGCTAATCCACTTTAAGTTCCTCCACGGCCTTTATAGAACTCTCATATAGCAACACAAGGTAGGTCTGAGTGATGATGCGAGGGGCGTGCTCTGCCGGACGCGGATTTCTTGCACCTGTCCTGGTCCTGCCCAGAGATTGCAGACTACTGGACACGTACCTTTGCTGTGATTGATGAAATGCTTGAGTATGAGTTGAAGATATCCCCTTTGACTGCGCTCTTAGGCTATGTGCGACATGTGCCTGCTCCCCGCAGCAAGCTCTTGGCACTGCTCCTGCTACTTGCCAAGAGGCGGACAGCCATGTGCTGGCACAGAAGACGCTGCCCCCTCTTGGATGACTGGTTGGGAGATGCAGCCTTCTGCCAAGGACAGCTGACTAACTATTGGGAGCTCATGTCCATGCAATCCTGCCCCAGAGACATCTGGGAACCATTGAAGAGGTATCTCAGTTCCCATCCACTGGACACTACTGGCCTGCCCCACGGCACTGAATGAATACATTGTTCAGGACTCCTTCAACCTGCGCACTAAACCAAACAACCAGGAATTGGTGCATAGTGTCACCTCCACTGGGAGGTCAGTATTCCCTCCTCCCTCTCTCCCCTTCACCTCCTTTTCTTCTCCTTTCTCACCCTCTCTCGCCCACCTTCTTGCAGGTTCAGTTCTGGGTCTCCAAAGCTCAAAATGTTGGCCCGCATTATTGGAGTTCATAACTGCACAGACGTGCAGAAAATTGACAAATAAGCTGTACTGGATTGCTGATTTCATGTTATCATGAATCTCAATTCACTATAATGTGCTGTTAATGCCCTGTAACCTTCTGATCTTATCACAATTAAAAAAACTCCCCCCCCAAAAACAAATTTGAGAAAATGGGGGATACAGCCAATAGAAAATCGGAGAGAATTAAATAAGAGGTCAACTCTGGTGTCAAATTATTTTTTGGGGCTTTTTGTAGAACACAAATCACTGTATGGTACTGCACAAACGCAATTACTGATCCACACCGCTGAACACCAATGTGGGAAATCACATCTGTTGCTTGACCAGGGAAAACACCCCAGTCAACCAACAATCCAATTTCTCACACTCTGGAATGATGGATTGCTATCTGCCTGCCTAGTGCTTCCTTCTTTGACTAGTGGAAGTTGCCCTATCACCACATTCACTCCATGAGCTGTGCCTGTGGCCGCCCAACACCCTAAACCAACCTTGTCTACCGGTTCTACTGACAGTTCCATTAAGGTCTCTCTTGCAGTAGCCAGGTACAGTCAGTGGAGTGTTGATTGCCAGGAGGACTATATAGTAATATGCACCAATTCTTTGTACTCATAACTATGTGCCAATGTTTTGAGAACTGCCTTAAAAATCCATTCAATTATTATCACAGGTTGATAGTAAAATGTCAAACACCAAACAGTACTGCAGCCTGCCCCTCTTTAAGGATGTTACCAAGAATTTAAGGGGCTTATTGCACTCATTGGTGCATTTTCACTATACCAATGGATGTCCTTAAAAATGATGGAAACCGCTCTTCTACCTTAGGTGGCAAGCTTTATCAAAGAGATTAACTCCTCACTGTTGCATAGTAGGCTCTCCACAAGCTTTGTGCTTGTCATGTTTTGTAAGAATTAATGGTACTATGTGGTTGTAGCTTAGTTTGTAACCTAAATGGGGCATTGTGATTTAAAATTGTGTAGTGGTATGCTACCCATTATTGATATCAATACTCCTATACTACAGTACACAGAGGAACTGCGTATCCAAAAACAACTGTGTCGGAACAGGGAAAGGCTTTGGCGCAGAAATTACAATAACGAAAGCAAGATCACCTATAAACAATCCTTATCCACTTACAAAATTATGATCACTGCTGCCAAAAAGACCTTTTTTGCAGATCAAATTGAAATAGCCAAAAATTCGAGTAAACAACTCTTTGATATCACCCAAACCTTGTCCGGCAACGCACCTGATTTATATCCTGTGCCCTCTCAATCTCTTTGCGACGCATTGTCTGAATTCTTTTTCTCCAAAGTTAACAACATTTATCAAACGTTCATTTCCACCACCATCACTCCGAGATCTCCCACCGCTCACACCACCTCAGGAAACATCCTGTCTAGTTTTCTGCCTCTTACCACGGAACACATAAAAACCATTATCAGATCCATCAAATCCGGATCGGCCTTGGACCCATGCCCTTCGTCAGTGCTTTCCAACGTAATAGACGTTACCGCGCCTATTATCTCTCTGGTCTGTAATACCATCTTCAGTTCCGGGATCTATCCAGACTCCTTAAAAAATACACTCATTAAGCCCTTGCTTAAGAAATCCAACCTAGATAAGGAGGAACTAAAGAATTACAGACCTATAGCAAGCCTCCCCTTCTTAGCTAAGGTGACGGAGAAAGCCATGAACCAGCAGCTCTCAGAATACGTCGAGAAACATCAGCTGCTGGATGACACACAGTTTGGCTTCCGAAAATATCACGGAACCGAAACCGCCCTTCTTAACGCAGCGGACGACATTAGAATTGTCCGTGACCAAGGAGGGACAGCACTTCTTGTTCTGCTTGACCTCTCGGCGGCCTTCGACACGGTCGACCATAAGATCTTAGTAGACCGTGTCGGACGGATGGGAATTTTCCATACAGCGAGAGATCTGCTCTCCTCCTTCCTGTCCAACAGATCACAAGTGGTCACTCTGGGGCCATATCAATCGGCCAAGCGTTCACTTCCTTGTGGGGTTCCTCAAGGCTCCTCCCTTAGTCCGACACTTTTTAACATCTATGTGTCGGACCTTGCGGGTGTGATCAAAGCATTCGGGATGAGCCTAACCTCATATGCGGATGATACGCAACTAGTGTTGGCCATCAAAGGTGACGGGCATGAGGTAGCAGAACGTTTTAAAAACGGTATGGTAGCAGTCGGAGAGTGGATGACAGATAACTGTCTGAAACTTAATTCCGATAAGACGGAGGTGCTCATCTTTGGTTCTCTCTCCCCGAGATGGCCCACTTCCTGGTGGCCGTCGGCCTTTGGTACTCCCCCTACTCCGACCCTCAAAGTCAGGAATTTGGGAGTTACCTTTGACAACCAGCTCAACTTCATGGCTCATGCAAATAAGGTCGCAGCCACTGCTCATTACAAACTCCGAATGATAAGGAAAATCATTCCTTTCCTGCCAGATACTGCTGCTAAAACTTTGGTCAGTTCTTTAGTGCTTTCATCACTAGACTATTGTAACTCTCTTTTTCTTAATGCCCAAGTTAGGGTTATAAAAAAACTACAGACAATACAAAATGCTTCAGCGCGTCTTCTGTCCAGATCACCAAAGTTTGCTCCTATCACTGACACCATAAGAACTTTTCACTGGCTGACCATCCAAAACAGGATTAAGTTCAAGTCACTTTGTATAATTTACAAAGCACTTCATGATCAGGGGCCTCGCCTCCTCAAGGACAAGCTTATTCCTTACATACCATCCAGACAGCTTCGCTCTTCCAATCTGAACCAACTAGTGGTTCCACGCTCTAAAACAGTGTCCTGGGGTGACCGCCGGTTTCTAGTCGCCGCCCCAAAGATATGGAACACTCTGCCTCATCACATTAGAACTTGCCCCTCACTTTTTACAGTTCCGTAGGAAGCTGAAAACCTGGCTGTTTAATCAGTGATAGTATACCTTTCTCCTCTTGTTTCCCATGCCTCGTTAAGAGACACCTGCTAAGGTCTAGCGCCGAGACGCCTACGGGTATTCGTTCGCGCTTAACAAATGTCAAAAATAAATAAATAAATAAATAAATGGGCCACAGTGATTGCCTAGGACTGACACAGGTTTTTGAAAAAGGGTTAGAGGTCTACAACTCATAACGAATGTCCCTGACCTTGTTGCCATTTTGAGAGGATATAAAAATGTTGATATACATGAGAGGAATCTTATGACCATAAGAATCCTGATAGCCCACTAGTCCTTTGTTTTTTTTACCTTGTCTTGTGATAGGCAGTAAAATAATGCTTTAGTCTATTACTACAGAATGTTAATTCACAAGACTTTACTTAATTTAACATTGAGTTACTCCGAACCACTATGATAATGCATGCCACTTAATGTGGATGAGTGGATTGCATTCTTTTTATGGAAACTAAGAGGTGCAGAAAAAACACACCAAAAAGATAAGCCATTTCAATTCCTGCTAATTTCTTGTAAGAAGGACAGGGTTACAGTACTGTTTGGTTTGGAATGTCTACGTTGGGCATGTGTACTGCAACCCCTACACCACCTCTCCATCCTCTTGATGTAAAATAAACATTAGCAAAATCGGTATAGAAATGTGGCACTTAACATACATTTGGGTACAGGTGCATTAAGGGAGACTAGTAAACCCCATACATAATTACCTTTATGTTCCATATAACTTTAATCAATTTTTCTGGCTGAGAATACTTTCAGAGGACCATTAGACACTGAAATAAATTCTCAAAGTTCTTGTCAATCTGTAGCTCTAAAAGCAAAATGTCTTCCAAAGTTTATAAAAGTAGAAATATTACTAATAAATCACCTCTCCCGATTACATCAACATCCTTGATAACATCCTCAATAACACTTGAAAAAAACTCCGCTTTGGCGGACTCGTAGCCACCTCAAACCTAACGTCCTCAAAACAGAATTCCCTCTGATCTAACCACCCAGAATCGCACCTAGCAGCAAAGAATGGCTACCTCATTTTACTTCCCTGAACTGTGCCCCGCACATCATTGACTCAGGTAAATCCCTGGGAATAATCTTGGACAATGCCCTCTCCATGCAAAATCACATCAGTGCTGTCACCAGAGTAGCCAACCACCAACTACATGCTTTAAGGAAACTATAACCTTTCCTCTCCAATGCAATTCTCAAAACAGCCGTCCAAGCACTTGCGATATACAAACTAGACTATGGTAGTGCAACCCTAGTGGCCTTTCAGAAAAGCAAACTTGCACTTCTGAAGGCTACCTCAAACGTAGCTGCAATGCTCAGAAATTAACCCTATCTGGGGTAAACAGATCGACTAGAAGCACAAGCTCCCTTCTTCTTAAGCCCCAAAAAATTCAACAAACAGAAAACCCAATATTGATCATTTTCCGGAATTGCCACCACAATCTGAAACTCTTCTTTCCTTCCGTAGATCAGATGCAACCCTTCCGCTTTCATCGTCAAGAATGAAGCAAAAATGCTACTTTCCAAAAGATTTCTCCCACTTAGTGGTCATACCTCCCTCATCTCATTCGAGACATCTACTAGCACTCTATTTTATCACGCCTCTCCACATAACCGAGATCCGAGCTGTTTTCTGTTTTCCAATCCTGACACCGGTCGGACTCCGCTCACATCAGTATTTATGAATGACTACATATTCTTGTCTGTCTTCATTTTCTTGCTTGTGTAACTACTCCATTTTTAGATATCTACTTTTATGTATATACTTGTCTGTTGTATCATAACCACCTTTGTTGATATTGTAAAGCGCTCTGTGACCTGTTCTTGTTCGCGCTATATAAAACACTGAAAAGAAAATGCATAATATAATACATTTTTTGAAAACAAATCCCCATATAGTCACATTTTTTAACAGTTATTGAAAGGGGGCCATACTTTGTCCAACCTCGAGATCCCTTTTATGATGCAGTTGTCTATTGGGCCATGCCCTGCACCACATCTATTTCTGGCTACTTGCCTGTATGTCTATGAGTGTTTTCTGTTTATGCAGTCCAACACACCACCCAACAACATACGCTCCTTACAGCAGAGAACACAAATAACTGAGTCAAGCCGGGCCAATTGACTTTCCCATGCTTGTTTGTTCATGTTATTGCAGTTCCAGAATAGCTTAAAAATCCACAGTATTCAATAATTGTTATTAACACCATACAAATACAAGCAGCTGAGTAAGTTGAAACTATATTATCGTAAGCATTTCAATATGTTAAAATGTTATTTACAAGACTGAAGTAGGGGACTACATTGAACTTTATACATAACCAAGGGAACATTACTTTGAAATCGTTTTTGTTAAAAAAAAAAGAAAAGGAGGGAAATTGTTTGTGTGGTCCCTGGAGTCAAGAACATTCAACAACCAACCTGGAGGCGGCGTCATGTCTTTTATTTAGCCTTCCACCATATGACGATTCAGAGCACAAGGCTTCAGTTTGGTATCACTGCTGTTTAAAGATCTTACGTGCCAGACCAGCTCACTCTTCCTCCCCCCGATACTGATAAGGGCTCTCGACTTTGGGGTAGAAAAAGACGAATACGCTTGAGGAATGATGCTCCACTCCCTTCGAGAGGGTTCGCACGCGCCCCACCTGCTCCCATCCAGCTGTTGACGCAGAATGATGTATTCCTTCTGACTGGAACAGCACAGGCCGTCGCGCGGACTCCTCCTCGGAAAACTCGCGTGCCTGCCTGTATACTGTAATCAACAAGACAGCTGGATGCGCCAAGCACCTGCTGCTGAGCTCATCTGAAACCTGCAGGTTCGAATCCCGAGGGGATGAGAAAGCAAATATACTGAGCACTGCTGAACTGGGTCATCGCAACACGTTCTTAAATCCCACTGTGATGGCTCACTCTACAGTGACTCGCTATTGACACTTATCATTTGATTTCTATTCCTTGTTCCATAACGTTCATGGATGTGTCTGTTTACAGGTGGTTGGAGTGATCTCTCACTGTGTCCCTGCCAAATCTGTTTTTGCTTGCTTTCGTTCGTATTAGTGTTTCAGAAGGGCTGCTGTGACTGTAAGGGAGGTCATGTAGAAATGAACACAACGGGCAAGAGCGACGTTTTGTGTCTTCCTAATCTGCTGCACATTTATCGAGCCCTCAAATGAAGCCAGTCCGTCCTGCCTCTCACCTTGGCTCTGACTCTGGCAGTTGGCATTATGGCGCCTCAACTCAACCGTAATAAGGGGCAGATTTATGTTCCCTGGCGCATCCCTGCAAATCAGCATGGATGCTTTACCCTTGCGCCACAATAGATGCGCCGTATTTACAATGCAGCGCATCGTGGCGCAAGGATAAACAGATGCGTGACGCATCTGATGGCGGAAGGTTGGCGCATTGCTGGAGTTGTGTCGCAAGCGCGACGCAGCTCCAGCAAGGCTCGGGGGTGCCCTATCGTTACAATGCTGCGTCAATCCTTACACCTGCTTCAAGCAGGCGCAGGGTTTTGACGCAGCATGGCCGGAAAAGTGACTGAGTGCACTCCGCCACTTTTCGGAGGCGTTCCTGCGCCGGAACGCCCCCCCGTGCAGGTACGCCCACATGTGGCGCAAGCTTTACAATGTGACGCATCTCCCTAGATGCGTCACGTTGTAAATGGGGCGCAACATGGCGCAGGGTTTACGCCGCCGCTGCGTCACAAAAGTGACGCAACGGCGGCGTAAAAGTGGCGCAAGTCCGTCATAAATCTGCCCCTAAGTTATTACAGTTAAGCAGCTACGTTGCGTTCTTATGATAGGTAACTTGAGACGTCCCAACTCAACTGTAAAAAGTAAATTGGAGACAGATTTTTATACGGAGTTTGTAGCCTTCCGTGTAATTAATATAGAATTATAGCTGGGTAACATTGAAAATCACAGCTGTCTGAGTGACATTAGGTAGATGAAAGCAAAGCTTGAGTTGCCCATGACGTCACTCAGGGCACTGAAGTGAAAAGCCACCCATAACCATCTTCCCCTGCTTTCAACCGCTTTGCAGGGGTAGATGAGCAATGAAGGACGTATACATAACATGTCTCCTCCTCCGTGTCCCAAATAACAAAAAAAAAAAATGCGCGGCCTCCTGCCACCCAGCCCCACCAATGCCTGTGCCGCCCTTCTCCTCCAGAAGCTGTGCTCCCAGCTTTCCAACTCTACCCTGCCAGGCTCTCAGAGAACCCGGCCAGATCTGCCTGGAATACCTTCATGGCACAGCAACAGTGGTTAACAAGTTCTGTTACCCACCACTGCAGCATCCTAGCAGAATCCAGACACTCACTCCAGGGCCTCTCTATGAGAGCCATGCATGGCAATTCCACTATTTACAAAAGTATATGAGAGCCAATGAAAAGAGCACTGGAAAGAAGTCATTACATGTGTAGTGCCAAAGACATCGGGCAAGGTATATCTGTGGAACGAAAACCGAGAAACCCGTCAGAAGCCATAACATAGATTTAGATTTGAGTTCATCCCAGGCAGAGCTCCTCGGAGCTCAGCACTCTAGCCCCACGTGACCCCAGAGTGCTGACATAATGCAGTCAGGTCACAGGATTCTGAGAGAGCTTCAGGTGGATACTGGGCTGCAGAACACTACAATGTGGTAAGAATTACATTACAGCGTGGACAGAACTAGGACAAACTTCCCACCAGTCCTCCACCAAAGGACCTTCGCCCTCAGTTGCAAGGCAGACTTTTGGCAAGAGGGAAAATGGGGCTCCCTGCGGTCATTACCACAATAATTTATTTTGGTGCAACTTTAGTTAATAGGTGATGGCGTTACTGAGATGGAGTGAGTGGATTCGAGCAATAGTATTTGTGCAGAGAAACCAAATTGAACCTAGTTGCTTTTCCATTGAGTTGCATATTAAACTACTGGGCCGGCGTGAAAGAAGGTAAAAAATGTCTGATCTGGAAAGTTCGTACTCGTTTCATTACTATGGTTCTAACCAGGACCGAAACAAACATGCTTTATTGCTAAACTTTCCAAGTAAAACATTTGTCAATACCCGAAAAATGCAAGGCTTCGTGGGTGTACAAGCATTTTGAATGGTCTCTCTCACTGATATTAACTGATAGTAACCTTATCTTTTCCTCAATCTACCCTCAAGCTTACTACTATGAAATGTCCGAACTACTAGCAGATTTTCTCCAGGACAAAGTGAAATGTACAGGTGAAAAAATACACAAATCCTGATATTTGAATCAGAATTTGCAAACTGAGACGACACATCCAATCAAGTGCACTCCTATTAGACCCTTGGGGCCTAATTTAGGGCATTTTGGTGTAGGGCAGCGCAGCAAAGCGCCTTACTTTGCTGCGCTATGTCAATGGGAAAAGGCATGAATGCACCGAATTTGAGCAATATGGTGCATTCCTGTCCTTTCCCCCTGCGCTGGTGTCGTTTTGGCAGCCTAGCGCTAACGTAGGCACCCTTGCACCATGATACAAGGGGGCCTCTGTTGCAGGCAGAATTATTTTTGTGCAGGAAGGGACACCTTCTTGCACACAAAACAATCCTACGAGGCGTTTTCCTCTTTCTATATGTGCTGCAGAATGCAGCACACATGGAAAGAGGAAAAACGAGGAGAAATGAACATATTTCTCCTTGTTATGCCTCACCTCGGGAGGTGTATAGATTTGACTCTTCCCCAGGTTTACATCACTTCCTAAATCTGGGGCAGCATCAAATTCCATTGGTGATGTGTGGGAAAACCTTGGGGGATATTCACAAGGATCTATCGCCGAGTTAACGGCACTTTATCGCAGCCAAAGTTGCGATAAACTTATCGTCCCAATCACAAGCTGGTGTTAACAGCCCACAGCACCAGTTTACCCGCAATAGCAGTCGCAAAAAACATCGCCACAGATGACCCCTGCAAATATCGCTAATGAGATGCAGAGTAGGCGTTCCCATGCCAAAAGCCGCGACAACAACACTCCACAACATTCACAACAACCAGCCAGAACTGCGATAAGAACACGAAACAGGCGATAAGGCGCGTTAGCAGCAGGAAAATAACACCTGCTCTGACCTGGTGCAAAGTCGGACCACAGCCTGCACCACAAAAGGGAGCACAACTCACAGCCACATCGGAAGGGCAGCAGATGCCATGGAGCCACTGGTCATGCGGCCTGGACACCCAAGAGGGCCACAACACCCACCGCCACCACCCCAGGACCCCAACCCTCACCCGGAACACCCCCCCCGACCACCACAGAGGCAGCGCAGAAAAAGACAGCAGACCCCCAGGAAACGCACCAGCCACACAGACCCAACACCTGACAATGTCATTGCCCACTACAGGCTCAAAAGGACAACCATCGTACGCATCCTGACCAACAGCGCCCAACAGGCCGACGGCACTAACACAGCGGACAACCAACATCCCACCCCACACAAAGCTGCTGGCTGTGCTGCACCTGTTGGCCCCTGGTACCCCCCAACCCACACCCGCCAGAGTCGGAGGAGTCTCACAGAAAGCCACATCCAAGTCCCTCACACCTGTCCTGGACATCACCATCAGCCTGGTACCCCAGTCCCTAGAAGTCCAACACAATGCGCAGGATCCGCTGGAGACCAAGCAAGGACCATACGCCATAGCTGGATGAAAGAACGTGTTGGGGGCAATCCACAGCACACATTTCCTACCTGTGCCCCCTGGTGACACAGCACACAATCACCGCAACAGAAAGCACACGTCTCACATCAATGTGCAGGCAACAACTGAACACCGTGGAACCTCCACCAATGTCGCCTCCAAATACCCAGCCAGTGTGCATGGTCCCTTCATCCTCCGACAGTTCATCAGCAACCAGCGTACCCAGGATGGCACCAAGGGAAATGCACAGCCCCTTGGCAAGTTCCAAATGAACACCCCACTCACCTCAACTCCACAACCATGCAACTCACAACTCTGGCAATGCACACGTCACAAAATCACAACAAACATGCAAAACAACATGCCCACACACCAGATATGACAGAACAACTCACAATAGTAACTTGGGCAAGCCGTGAACATTGAGCCAACATTGGCATGGCATCTCAGCCACACACTGGACCAATGTGGGGAGAGGTGTCAACAAGGCATGTGTGAAGGATGCAGGAGAACCATGATTGGGAAAGTACACAATGCCAAGAGTGGCGGAGATGTGTTGGACAGACCGCAGTATGCCAAACACACCTATTTCCATGGTGACATACACCGCTGGTGCATGGAGTGTAGTGGACAGTGAACTCAACCATGTCACCCCCGCCAGCGGGGGAGTTTGCGGAAATGTTGCCTGTTACGTCCCCCCCGTAAGCAGGAGCGGAGTGGGATCGCCCGGCGTACGCCAGGCCAGCGTAGGGGTGTGAATAAAAAGCATGTAGCCCTGGGCGTGGTCCTCTTCCGGAAAGCCCAACGTCTCTGCCAGGGCGGCACCTCTCACCACGCCACATCAGGCCCGCTCCTCCGCAGCCAGACCACACTGATCACCTTCCGACACCGGCGTGTGTCAAGGAGGGCCCACCACATGCCTGCGCAAGCTCCAAGCCCAAGGGCCGTGACCTTGGCAGCCTCTCAGACCATCACGGCCTCCACGACACAGTCCTTTCTCGTTGACGTACTCTACTGCCGCCTCCGGCCTACACCACGGTCAAGTAGGTCACACATTTGGAACTGAGTCTTGATTACACCATGGCAGTGAACATTATTTAAGGCAGAGTTCATGTCACTATACTCCCTTCGATGTGGTGCCACCAAGTCTGCCCATAGCATGACAACCACACGTGTCTGTGGGCCTACGTGGACTACTGCCCTCGGCCTACGCTGCGCACGAGTAGGTCACAGAATTGGAACTGAACATCAATCATTCAAAGGCAGAATACATTTCATCGCACGCAAGGAGCGGTGTAAGAGGATGACGCGTTGCAGTCCAGAGGGAATAGGATCATCGTTACGGAGGTGATCGAACACTACCGACAACTGCCCTGGTGTCATTAACTGTGCATCGCAAGCCAACGACAGGTGGGTGTGGTCCCCTGCTGACTACTGCCTTCGGCCCACACTACGGCCAAGTAGGTCACACATTTGGAACTGAGTCTTGATCATACATTGTCCGTGTACGCACAAAAAGGAAGATTCTACTGCACTGTACTCCCTTTGGTCAGTTAGCAGCAACCATGTGCATAGCATCCCAACGACACGTGGCTGTGGGCCCTGCTGACCACTGACCCCGGCCTACACTGCAGTTGAATAGGTCACACACACCTTTGAATTCAGCCTTGGTTAATTTGTGGCAGACTTGATGTCATTGTACAGGCCTCATCGCAGACTGCAAACCCTTTCGGCCCGGGTGCCACTATCTCTATTCCCCGAGACCCATGGACATTTTCTGGTTGGACTTTGGTGGCGACTGAGTCCATGGACTTGGGGTTGTCGTCGCCATCATGGCGGTGATACTGACTTTGTGGCGGAAACGAGGCCGTGGCATTCCACCAATCCATTTGCTGCTTCCGGACAGCTTCCACCCTCTGCATCATGCCCTGGAGGACACCTTCCACTGTCCCCCGCAACCCTCCGCAACATACACCTCAGACATTGATAAGGACTCACTCAGGTCGCATGGCCCATCCGACTGCACCGCAAATCACCGTCCCGTGGCTGGGTGCCTGTGCCGGCCGCAGTGCATCCGGGGCCTCTAACTCTGTGCTGCTCATGTCCGGGACCCCTTCTTCTGAGATATTGGATGGTCTCTGAGGCAATGGCCTTAGGGTCATCAACACCATGTGTCTGTGGACCTGCGCTGTCCGCTGCCTCCGGCCTCAACTGCGGTCCACCAGGGTTCACACATCAAAGTGAGTCCTGACCAGCCAGGACGTCGCATCACAGCAGGAGGCACACGCCACAACCGGCAAGACCACCTCAAACCACCATCTGCCAGAGTCGAAACGGTGGTCCTGACAGACTGATAGAGTTGCTCACACCTGTCGTGGATGCCATCATCAGACTGATACCCTGCTCGGCACTCCAGGAGCCACTGACTCAGTGCACTGCAAGCCATTGTCCGTTACTGATTGAGTTTTGTGTTGTTGAGAGTTTGCGCATCAATGTCACCTCAAGCAGTGTGGGAGACCTGAGACGTTGATGAGGAAGATAATGCAGGTCGAACACACCCCACTGTATCTGCATCAGGAATGTCTCGAAGGGACACAATCCGAGACTTTTTCTTCACATGGGCGTGCTCAGCTGTAGTGCCCCAACCTCAGTGCCCTGCAGCTCACAGACACTTCTGTTTGCTCATTGTGTACCCTCTGGACTTGCTCAAGCTACCTCCATGATGCTCCACAGTTGTCCCCGTGATGCTGGTGTTGTCTGTTTACATATTCATTGTGTTAACTGTTGTATTTATTGCCAGCACCAACAACTTCCTGAGGGCTGGCTTGCACCCACCCCACACACATCCAGAACAGGCGTCACTGTACATGTGGCCCTGCCAATAAAGGGGCTGGGCGCACATGCCCTTAGGCAGTTCAACATAATATCTGCGTGTGTCTGTTATGATGTTTTCCTCGAAGTAACAACCTGGAGACAGGAGATAAGGGTAAGTTCTTTACTAGGAGCACAACCTGGCATCCGACCACCTCCACGACCCAGCTGCAACTGTCAGTGGTGGAGTGCCGTCAGCCTCACATTCTAAGAAGAACGGGCACAAGAAGAAGAATGCAGAGCACATCAAAGCTCCAACAAGGTAAGAACTGTAGTGAAATAACATTAGCATTAAGTAACATCACAACACATCCTCTCCCTTTAATAATTAAAGAAATCAAGAACAGAAAAGAAACAGAAACAGAGAAATAGAAAACAAAGCAAAGATGAGACAAGGAAGGAAACTGAAGAAAGAATTCACGATCTAACGTAATCCTGCAGATACATTGGTGGTCTGCGATTTCTAACAGATAATTCAACAGCAGGACAGTTAGATAAACCATCATGGTCCTCTCCCTAATTCTTTGAGGAGAAGGAGACAATTCATTGCGAGAATTATTCCTGACAACTTTGTCAGGCATAAACATCACTCTCCTCATCAGAGAGACCCTTGTCAACAGAACCACCTTTCTGGTATAAAGCCACTCTACGTAAATTCCAGCTTTCTCCTCCTTCAATGACAACAAAATACCTTCCTACACTGACAACATGACAAGGTCCTTTCAACTTAGTAAGACCACCTTTAATCCTGCCAGATTTCAGTTTGACCCAGTCACCAACCGATATCTTAGAAGAAGAAATCTCAAAAGTACACTCACCTCCAGAAGACACCCAATTCCTAAGCCAAGATGGAACAAGGCGTAAGCCAGGCAAATGCCCTCTCATAACAAAAAATAGAGACTTGAAAGTAACACTGTGAGGTGTCGTGCAGTAAGCCCACAACATGTCTTGAACGAAGCATCTGGGAGACAATCCATTAGCTAAAGCAAGAAGCAACATACCTTTGATGAGTCGGTTCGCCCTTTCCACAATTCCATTACCCATCAGATTGTAAAGAGAAGTACACAAATGTTTCACACAACACTTCTCCAAGAAACAACGCATCTGCCCTGAGGTAAGCTGGGTCCCATTATCTGTAAGTATTACTTGGGGAATACCTTCACGCAAAAACAAAGTCTCCAACACACCAATCGTGAAACTTGTTGTAACATCCTTCAAAAACTCTAGATGCAACCACCTGGAGTGTACATCCACAACCACAGCAGCAAAACGCATATCTAGAGAAAGAGGACCAATAAAGTCAAGACAAATATTATGCCATGGCTCACCAGGATCCTCAATGTGACCCATAGGACTCTGAGGACCAACTTTCAGTCTTTTCTCACTCTCTTTACAAAGAGTGCAATTAACCACCCATTCTCTGATTTGATCGTCCATGGCAGGCCACCAAAACTCTTCTTTAATGCGCCTGATAGTCATACCCTGGCCCAAATGACCCTGATGTGCAAGTTTAAAGATGTGTGATCTAAGAGCAGCCGGGGCACAAATCTCTCGCCTCTCATAATTACATCCTTACCACTCAAAGACAGTTCATCTAATAGCTTCCAATAGGGCCTAACTGGTGCTGACACCAAACTTTCATGAGGTGAACCTTTCTTAACCTCTTGGGTGCGGGTTTATTTCCCACGCTGTGCGGGAGAAATAAACGGTGGGCGGGATTACGATGGCTCCCGGACGTCGTGCGCACATGCCCACCGTGATGCATGGGGTTAATGAGAGCTATAATTTCTTGCAAAACTGTATCACAGACCATGGCTTCAGACCACTGTATTTTAGAAAAAGACCCCAAACTGCATTCACAAACGTCAAAAACAAAAGAAACAGCCTCTTCGCTTTCCAATTTGATGACTAACTCCTTGTCAACAGCTTCCCACTCCAGTGACATGCGTGACAAGCAATCAGCTTGTGAGTTCCTCCAGCCATGAATAAACTTAACATCATATAGATACTCCTGTAACCTTTCCGCAAACCTAGCAAGACGTGCTGAGCCTTTTCCAGCACCTCCTGTAGACAGAATTTTCATTAAGGGTTTGTGATCAGTTTTTAACACAAACCTGGATCCCCATAAGTATACTCTAAAATATTCCACTCCCCAAGCTGCAGCAAGAACTTCACGCTCTATCACCGAATAATTCCTTTCAGCTTGAGTGAGCATTCTGGACGCAAATGCAATTGTTCTCTCAGTGCCTCTTTGAAGCTGAGAAAGCACCACACCAATGCCAGTAAGACTAGCGTCAACAGTGAGAAATGATTTACACGAAGCACTGAAAGGTGCAAGAATACCTGCATTGCAAATCTGGATCTTAATCTTGGAGAAAGTATCAGACTGGTCACTACCCCAATCAAATTTGCAGCCCTTGCGAAGCAGTCTCCTCAAAGGTTCAGAAATGTCAGCAAAACCACTCACACATTTGAATAGTATTCAACAAGGTCCAGAAAAGACCTGAGCTGGTCCTTTTCCCTTGGAGGGGGAGCATTTTTTATAGCGTCCAAAAGGTTTCTTTTGGGAGCAATACCACCACTGGAGATTGAATACCCCAAATAGTCAACTTGACTAGTGAGAAAGTGACACTTATCTTTGTTAACTGTGAGGCCCTGCTGCTAAAGTTTCCACAGAACTTGCCTGAGAGCAGCATTATGTTCCTGAATTGTCTTTCCAGAGATCAATATGCCGTCTTGAAAGTAAACTACACCAGACAGACCATTAAGCTTATTAGACATCATTCTTTGAAAAACACTTGCAGCGGAAGCTAGCCCAAAATGCATGCAAGTAAACTGAAAAATACCTTCCGTTGTAATAAATGCTGTGAGAGACTTGGAATTTGTATGCAATCTAATTTGGTGGTAAGCACTTCTCAAATCAATTTTGGAGAAATACTTACCACCACCAACAGACTGCAAAAGCTCATTGATGTTAGGCAGTGGAAACATGTCAGTAACAATATTTCGATTTAAGGACCTGAGATCAATGCAGAAGCGGAGACGGCCATCTGACTTAAGCGTAAGAACTACCGGAGAAATCAAGCGGATGCCTCCACTCGTTCAATAACTCCAGATTTCAATAAATCATCCAACAAATCTTTAAGACCCTGTCTCACAGAGAGAGGAACTTTCCTGAGCTTGTGTTGTACTGGGCACGCATTGGGCTAGAGAATAATCTCATGCTGATACCCTTTGACACAACCAAGTCTATCCTCAAATACTCTGTGAGCATCCTGAAGGATATTCACTAGCTCTCGGATTGATAACAATATGTAAGTCATATTGGTGCATCCAACCGAGGATTGGGGGACCCTCTTTAGCAATGTAAACTTTCCTATGAGTATTACGTGATTTAAATCTGATCTGACCAGTCACGTACCCCAAAACCTCTATGGATTGACACTGATAACCTAGTGGGTTGATATTCTTATCCAATAAAGACACACCTTCCCAGGTTCCTCGAAATAGAGACTCAGGAATGATGGTGTACATGGAACCAGAGTCCACCATCAAAGTGACATCCTTCCCACACACTTGAAATACAGCAGTGGGCCTATTTAGTCTGGGAGAGTCTTGAGTGACTACCACCACAGTTTGATCACACATTTCTCCCACAACTAAAACCTTGTTTCCAACAGTTTTGTGATCATCTCCTAGTTGTACCACATTTACTTTAGACTTAGATCGATCAAAAGGATCAGATTGCTTACACATTCTAGCATAGTGGCCTCTGCGCCCACAATGTCGGCAATTCTGCTCAATAGCAAAACATTTTTTAAAGTCAGCTAGATGATATTGACTTCCACAACACCAGCACTCTCTGGACTTGACCTTGGGTATGGCTCCAGTACTAGGAGTTTTAACATAGTTTTTTGAAACAGCATTGACTTCAACACAGTCATCTTTGATTTCAACATCCCCTACTTCATGTGACACTATATTTTTCTTGCTCAATTCTTTAATGCTTTTGTGAGATTCTTCAATGACTTTAGCCATATCAATGGCATCTTTCAAGGAAGGGTCTTTGGCAGCCCACATTCTTTCTTGTATCTTTTATATCACGTCATTGAATGATCAACTGATCACGGATCAGTTCTTCTGTCATGACTCCAAATCGACACTTGACTGACAGTTCACGTAGCCTGGAGACAAAATCATCAATACTTTCTCCTTCCAATTGTGGTTGCGTATAAAACTTGTATCTGACCAAGACCAAATTGACTTCTTTTGAAAATCTAACTTCAAGTCTCTTAATTGCTTCCTTAAATACATCGTCCATAGGTTGACCATTAGGTCCCATGGCCACAGGTAAATATTTAAACACACGTTGGCCTTCAGTACCCAAAGCACTCAATAATAATGCCTTTTTCCTATCAGGAGCAAAATTATTACCATCCAAAGCTACAATGTAATTGTACAGCATTTCAATCCAATATTCCCAGATTATTGGTGGAGTACCTGGTTGGGAAAGAAACATTGGTGGCATAATAACATTTGAAGAATTGGCAGCCATGTTAGAAGCACAAAGGTACAAGTAATGTGTAAAACGTGGATACAATTAAGTAAATGCTGAGAAGTACGAAGAAGGAACAAAAAGAAAAAGTCAACAAGGTGTGCAGATCACCGTAGTAACTGCACTTTGGAAAAATACCAAAAAAGGCCATTAG
Source organism: Triturus cristatus (assembly GCF_964204655.1). Classification (NCBI taxonomy): domain Eukaryota; kingdom Metazoa; phylum Chordata; class Amphibia; order Caudata; family Salamandridae; genus Triturus; species Triturus cristatus. The sequence goes on from NC_140582.1 coordinate 630,691,295, forward strand.
ATGTCACTCAAGTTCAAACTAAGACAAAAAAAACAATACTTGAAATCGATGTGCAGCAGAAATGAATAGGTAATACCAAGAACAGTACCGTACAGTAGCAGAAGACACCAACGCAGATAATATGGAAGGCGGACGGTTTTTGAAGGCAATACTGTGAAGAGCGTGAGGAAACAACTCCAGGATCTTGTAGGAATGAAGAAATGAAAACAAAATGGCAGCACGTTATGCTGCGTTACGTCGTTACGCACAACACGCAGTGCGGACTCAGCATGTGCCATGCTAGGGGTGGCGTCAGAGCCTGCAAGAAGACAGCGCGCGCCAGCAACGGTCGCGCTCATCCAAATTACCGAAAAACGGCAAAAATACCCCAAAATGCGGAAAACACAAAGAGAAAAAAGACGTGGAATCTTGAAACAGCTGTACAAATCCTCCGAAGGCTGTAGGAACCAGGGCAAGCCACAACACGAAGAGAGGAGAAATCACGCTGAAATGGTACCAGGTTGTGCTCACAGATGTCCAAGATCGTCGCCAAAATTGTTATGATGCTTTCCTCGAAGTAACGACCTGGAGACAGGAGATAAGGGTAAGTTCTTTACTAGGTGCACAACCTGGCATCCGACCACCTCCACGACCCAGCTGCAACTGTCAGTGGTGGAGTGCCGTCAGCCTCACATTCGAAGAAGAACGAGCATAAGAAGATGAACGCAGAGCACATCAAAGCTCCAACAAGGTAAGAACTGTAGTGAAATAACGTTAGCATTAAGTAACATCACAACAGTGTCCCTGTGGTCTTGTATGCATGAGGGCCCAGGGCCCTACGACATTACATTGTGCCACGTACAGCGGATGAAGGCATGTCACCGCAGATATCAGGTTTGAGCTTGGACATGTAGCTTTGTCGTCACCCACTCAATTCGTAAGGGGAGTGGCCTGGGCCGTCGTTCGCAGGGCCAACATGGGTGTGTGACTGATATGTGCGTGCCCCTGGGCATGGTTGTGTACTGTGAATGTGCATCTTCATGTGTCTCTATGGCAGTGTGGGTCTCCTTTGTGGGGTGTAGGTGGTCCCTGAAGGGTAATAGACACCAACGTATGTGATCTAGTTCGCCTTCCATGGGTTAGGACCCCACCCACACCTGTTCGGCCACCTCCTTTTGGCGTGCTGACACATGGATTTGGGGTGCCATGTGTGGGTGGGTGAAGTGTTGTGAGCCAGCTGTGCTTGCGGGTGCTTCCTGCTGTGTGGTCTGTTGCAGGCTCTGTGTTCTCCTCTAAGTAGCTTTTCTGCCTGGATCCTGGTGGTGGGTTGCGTGGGATGTCCATGGGCTGTTGTAGGGCGTCGGCGTTGAAGGTGTGGTGGTCCTTTCCGGCATCACAGATGTGTTGTCTTCTGTGCTCTGCTGGAGGTGTTGTGTGCCCCTCTGCAATGTGAAGGGGAGATGCATGTTGACATTTTGTTGACATGTATGTTGGCGCATTGTTCTGGTCTACGTGCAGACTGTTTGACAATGTACATTGTGACTGTTTGGGAGGTGCTGACTACTGCTGCGGGAGTACAAAACGGGAGTACTACTGCTCCAGCGCGGAGTACAAAATCCCTCCCTCCGTCACGGACCAAAGATCTCACATACACACACTATCCATACATTCGCTGGTGGGGCTCATAACACCAACATTCACTCACCATTAGTCCGTATGGGAGGCGATTATCTTCCAAGCGCTGGAAATGAGAAGGAAATACCACTTCTACCCTAATGAGCGACAAATCTACACCACCTTCTGATACTCATTAGGCCTTAAACTTCACCTTTAGTATTCCTCTCATAAATCGGGGTGGATCAGTTAGTTGCAGGTTTAGCTTAATTTCTAATTCTCTAATTCATCTTTTTATTAGCACATTTCAATGAATAAACAACCCAACTAATTTCTGTAGATATTCAATTCAAATTTTATATTAATATTGCAAATTAAATCATTCATTTGATCAAGTTGCCATCCATATTTACCTATTCTGGCTAAATGTCGTCCTCTATGTCAAATCTGGCAGTCTCGCAAATCTATGCCCATTAATTTAGTAAGTTCAGTTCATCAGGAATTTGGGCATTAATTCAGTCCGTCAAAGATTCAGGCAAACAGCTGTCCTGCAGTGTCACCGTCCTCTCCGTCAGCATAACGTCAGGAAATCGAGAAAGGCCAGCAACGAACCCGCACCAACCTCTCTATTCTACCCTAATTTATAGTAAAAATCATTGACAATTTGTATCGAAAACGGGTATTCAAATTTTCTGATTGGTTAATTGAAATCGTTTGACAGGATTCCCATCGAAATAAAGTCTCTGATGTCATTATACTTGATTTTTCTGTTTTTTTAGTAGCACATTATTGTTCATTCAGAAAAGCAGGCTTGTGTCCCAGGGCAACCTTGAAGGGTACATGTTCATCTGGGGTCATGACGAGGCCACTGTGCAGCTGTTTTCAGCGCAGGCGCACTTCACCCAAGCCTTGTTCAGCGTCGGCAGTCGGGTTAGGCACCAAGGCAGCCATCTTTCGATAGGCCAAAATGGTCAACTTAAGCAAAGAAACACAAAAACGTAATTAATACATAGAAATGACTAATTAAATGTTATTCCCTTGCTAATACCTATATGTGTATGTATTTATCTAGCAAAAGCAACACTCAGTGTGGTTTATACTTACTAAATAAAGCACGAATCACAATTACATCACAAAAGCGACATATATCATGCAATATTCTAATTGTCTATCATTAGTATGCGTACAAAATTTAATTCACGTATTAATTAAGCCATGCAGATGCAAATCCCACGTGTAATCCATATACTAGTAAGGTTGGTAAATATTTTCCACATCACTCCAAACCATTAATTCGATTATAATTAATTAATTAATCTAATTAATAAAATAACATGCAAAATGGGGTGGGTATACACATTTAAGCATTACCCGCTCCAGCAATCCCCCCTTTGGTGATTTTATCACCACGCCACCCAAAATTTTGTTCTGTCTTACGGAATTTTTAAAATGTTTTCTTGCTCTTAATCATAATTCAGTTTCACCTACGTCTTCTCTTTTTACTGATTCGTACATACTCTCCTTCCACTCCTCCAATTCTATTTCCTCAATTTCTCTTTCTTGTTTCTTATCTTTTCTTTTTAAATTTTCGCTTTTTATTCTTTTCTTATTTTTCTTGTTTCTACAGCACATACAACCTAATCCTATCACTAAAATTATGCAGATTACACATGTTAATGGAAACAATATTTTACCTATAAGAGTACTACCTATTTTTACTAAGAAATTCTTAATAGCAGCTATTTTCTTTCCAATTCTTTCCCAAACACCTTCAACCTCCAGTGGTGCAAGTTCATCATGCAATTCAGTAATATTCTTAATATAAATTTTCAGATCTTTGCTTTCGTCAGGAATGTAAGTACAACAATGTTGAACTTTCAGCATTCCACAGACTCCACCCTCTTTTGCCAATAATATATCAAGGGCAAGTCGATTTTGCATTACCATAGCACGCATGGCAACCATTTCAGTGTTACCAATAAAAATCCTCGAGCGGTGCTTGTTGACAAGCGATCCACTACTGTTGATAATTTTCTAATTTTGTTTGCATTCAGAGTTATTCCCACTGCTGGCATCAATGCCTGAAAAATGTCACCTACAATTTATGCCCAAGATTCTCTCTTGGTCCTAGCTAAATGATTACTTAAGCTATGTACACCATCTTATCCTCTATCCATATGAAAATTTTTCGGAAAGACCAGGCCTACGTACCATGTGCCATACCAATGGTCTGGCAAACGATAATATGCCCTGTTCCCACAAATAAAATATAATCCTGGAAAGACTGGATCTCTTCCACCTTTAAATCCCCATCCACCCATGATTCGATATGTATCATGGCACTCACTATTACCTAGAAAATAATTATCATACACAGTTTGATTCCTTCAAATGCAAAACTTCCCTTTCTGAGGCCAATCTAAAGCTATAGTTGGACTAGCTTCTCCTTTTGAATGTTTTTCTTTCTCTATATCCCAGACTGTTTTCTCCACTTTTCCTTTTGCTGCCTTTCTTTGCATTTTCAATCTTCTTTCCTCAACCATGTCTAAGAATGTCTTTTCCTCCTTCTTCAAACTGCATGTTAAATTGTTTCTAAAAATATACTCTAATGTTAGTTCCTTAGTTTCTAAGAAGAATTCACCTAATACCTTAGCAGGTTTTACTTTGTTTAATTTATTATAAGAAGGCACTTGCGCAAAAATGTTATCTACATCTGAAAAATAATATTCTAATTTCTCTGTCTCATAAAATAAACTAGCTATTACACTACATGTTATTCCATACGTTGCCGGAAGGTGATGATATGTCACTCCCTCAGAAACAGATGCAGGTAACTGCATACATACGTAGCAGTTCCGGACGTCCATTGTCTTTACATATTCATACAATAACTTTGAAAACACATTATTAGAAAAATCTGTTATTGACCTGTCTTTTTGCAAATAATTATTATCTATTCTAGTTGGAACTACCTTTGGAATCTTCCCTATATTAGTTTTGTTCTCACTATGTCCTTCTAATGTATCTATAGTGGCCTTAATAGAAATAACAAGAGCAAGGATGCTCCATAAAAGCATTAATAATCCTGTACAACAACAACACATTTTACACCATCTTTTCATGTATGTACATCTACCTTTACTACTTTCTATGTTAGCCATCTTTGTTAAAATGGACCGTGTCTTTTGACTTAGCCTCTTTTACCTCACAACTAGTTTTTCTAACCTAAGGTTCTAACACCTATTTGGTTCTACCAGTCTCTATCTTTTGATTCAATATTTTGTTTTCATCATCAATAGTTTTCCTAATCTATTCAGTTTGGCATCTCATCATTCTTCACTCTCCTCTCATTATCCAAATACAGATTCTCCTGAACTTCCGTTTCTTCTTCTCCAATGTCGGACAAGAGAACTCTCAGGATTTCCGATTCTATTTCATCCTCAACCACTTTCAGTACAGCCTCCTCTGGATTTCCTTGACTATCTGCCTCTTCTCCCTTTTCAGGCAGAGCCACGTACGTCCATTCTGGTGACTTATACTTCTGGTTAGGTTTCCTTGTACTTCTACTCTCTTTGTCTTCAGTTAATTCGTCTTCTTTTGATTTCTCTTGACTTGTCACTTCATTCACCTGTTCAGCTCTCGGTGAATTCACTCGTGTCAGTCGAAATCTCAATTTCCTTATTTTATTAGGCCAAACATCATCTCTTGCAAATCTTTTTACTTTACTTCCTTTGTCATTCTTTTCATTCCTCCAAGCTCTCTCTCTTAGAACTCGACCTTCAGGTATTTCATTTTCACTCTCTTCAGACTCTGTCTCAACTTGCTTTGTCTTTTCAACGACTTCTTCTTCCACCACTTGTTTTGTTTTCCCTACTTCTGTCCCTCCTCGGATCTCCGACACACAATCTTCCTGCTGGCTACTTGTCCCTTCACCTAACTGGATGTTGCAGTTCCCTACACCTCCTCGGGGGTCTTCCGCAGAAATCTGTCCCTCTCTCTCTGTACCTGTCCCTTGTTCACTTAAATTTGTTACTTCAGGTGGAATTTCTCTCAGTCTCTCATCTGGTACTTCCTTTTCACGAATTTCTTTTGTTGTGTCTTCGGTACTCTTTCCTCTTTTCTTTCTGTGTTCTTTCTTAGAACCATGCGCTTCTTGCTCGTTTCCAGAATTGCTGGATTCAGAAATCTGCAATTTTCTTCTCAGAGAGCTACTTCTGGGGACCAAGGCTGAACTTTGTTCTGTTTCCCCCCTTTCAGAGTTTTCTCGCTTCTTTGACCTTTCGTCATCTGACTCAGTACTTGATTCTAATTCATAAAAGTCTTCTTTTCCTGTGCTGTCCACCGGATTCGGAATGCTCAACGTATGACTTGCATGGATCCAGTTATTCAGTCCAGCACACTTTACAGCTGTGGTCGTGGTCAGAATGACTTGTTGTGGTTTTCCCCACCTTGGAACCAAACAATGTCTTCTTCTGTGGACCTTTATCCTTACCCAATCACCTGGGCTCAGATCATGGGCTGTCTTCTTTTCAAGTGTGGTGGCATCTGCTCCAACCTGATGAAACACAGAATGAACACTGCGCCAGCCAGACCTTTACAGTATTCCAACACCATGTCATCAGTTATTGTCATCAGCTTGTTGACTGGTATAAATACATGTCTCATAGCATGTCCCATGATTATTTCATGAGGACTCAATCCTGTAGTTCTGTCTGGAATTGACCTTATTGTCATGAATACTAGAGGCAAGACATCAGGCCATTTCGTACCTGTGGCAAAACACATTTTCCCTATTCTATTTTTGATAGTACCATTCATCTGTTCAACCACACCAGAAGCCTCTGGTCGGTAGGCACAATGTAGTTTTTGTTGTACATTCAATGCTTCACAAATTAATCCTAAAATCTCATTATGGAAATGTCCTCCTCGGTCTGACTCAATTGTTACTGGGAACCCGAACCTGGGGATGAACTCTCTCAGCAGTAGCTTGGCTACTGTCAACCCATCATTTCTTCTTGTTGGGAATGCTTCCACCCACCTAGAGAATAGGCAGACCACAACCAAAACATACCTCAGTCTGTTACAGGGAGGCATTGTAGGAAGGTGGATATCTGACTATGGTTACCCCCAACTTTTTGCCTTGTGTCTAGCTGCTTTTTCGACTTAGTTGGCCTGAGATCCTGCCATTCAGGGTCTCAGGCTGTCTGCTCTCTCTTTAAAATGGACTCCATGTACCCTAGGTACAATTGGTAAGGATCACCTTATTGGACCCTGTACAGTGTACCCTAGGTACCCAGGGCTTAGGTGTACCCTAGGCCTCCCAGGGGCTGCAGCATGTATTATGCCACCCCTGGTCTGGCCTTCCAATCAGACACAACTGGCTGATCCCTCAGCTGGGGCAATGTTGTGTAATCACCCCTTGCTTAGATATAGTATACCTATATCTACCCTTAAAATAGACACATGTGTACCTATCAGCCACTCCTATGGCAGGCCTTAACAATCCTGGAGGCAGAGTGCTTGGTAACATGTGAGATGGTGCTCTAGCATGAGCTGAGCCTGTCTGCAGCTTTCGGAACCATGTCCTTATAGCTGTTCTATGATATAGCCTACCATATACTCTTAAAGTGCCTTATAATCTTAAGCGGTTATGGTAACTATGGTTTGGCTTTATCAAAACATGTCGTGTAAGGTGTCTAACACTTTGGAATAATACCCCCATCCCATTTCTGGGGATGAGGATATTATCCCTCCCTTCTAGAGGGAGAAGACATGTTGTAACCTACTTACCCGGTTAAAGTTAACCAGAGCCCCAGCATCACAAAATGGATGCTGCTGCCACAGACACGAGTCTGACCTCCTGCTGCTGGGAGTGATCCCGGCAAGGGAGGCTTGGACAATAGGCTTCCTGCCTTGGGAGGTGCGAGCACCACCCCAGACAGGCCTTAGTGTATTGGGGCAGGGAGGGATGAAAAGAATGAGACATGCCTGGGGCACACAAGGTGTCCCGTGCATAGTCCAGTTCAAACCGGTGCTGGGGCACTCCAGCCCCAGTCCTGGCGTGAAACTGGACAAAGGGAAGGGGGTGTAACCACCCCCCTCCCAGGTCCCACCCATAAGGCGTGACCTAGCAGGCAACCCAGCCCCCCAGATTAGTATAAGAGTGGTAGCTGGGCCCCAGGAGATTAGATTATCCTGAACCTGCAACTTGAACAGAAACTCTGGACCTTTGACATTCGACGAAAGAAGAAGACTGAAGAATCTCCCTTGTGGCCAAGGAGTGGCTACCCTGTGCAAACAGGCACCATCAAGAGACTACCCTTTGCTTTGCTGAAGTTCTACGAGGGACCGACTGGAGAGCCTGACCAGAGCCTTGACTTCCAGACTTCTCCGACCCTGATCCACATCTACAGCCGAGCTGAGATCCGTGGAGGCGACGAGAGACGTGGGACCGGCTACCTGGGAAAAGTGGCGAGTATCTTCCAGCGCAGCTTCTGAGGCACCCTCGAAGTTGTGCACCGGGGATTGAGAAGCCCCAACCCCAAGCACCATCTGCACCGAAGATCAGCCCCCCACACTCCACGAGTCCTGCGTGGGGCCCTTCTGCATTTTCCTGCTTGCCGCGTCTGTCCGGTTGCTTGCCCGTTGGCTAGCGGCCTTTGTGACTACACACCTTGAAATCTTCACTGCTGGTTTGGCTCCTCCAGACTGGCTCCCGCTTCCTTGCAAAAGAGAAGCACCCCAGACTTTCCTGGTCTGCACCAGAAGCAAGTCCTCCGTTCTTCGTGGGTTCCGCTTGCCAAGGCTTGGTGAGTCCTAGTTCGACTTCGACACCGCCGACAGCAAGAGCCTTCGTGGGACAGCTCGCCTCCTGGTCCTGGTCATCCTCAACGTCTCCTGGTACCCATGGCTGCAGCGACAAGCTTCACCTTTTCACCTGCAATCTTCACGACATCGCCTGGTTCCTTCCTGGTTCCACGTGGTCACTGGCTAGTGACCTTGACTCTGTCCCTTCTGCTTGCAGGTATCCTCTCTTCTTGATCCCAGCCTTGGGATCCACCGGACACTCTTCACTGACTGCCTGTCAGCAACTTTCCTTCAGGCATCCATAGAAGTCCACGACGAAACCCGACGCAAGTTCACACCTATGCACCCGCAGCCCGTGGGCTAGGTAACTTGGGTACTTCGGTGCTCACAAGGGTAGTGACTATCCTAGGGTCTAGTTTCCGAGTCTCGACTCTCTAGCTGCTTCAGAAGTGTCCTTAAACTGTTAATTTCTAACTGCTAGTAATTCTATCGACTTTTACGCATTACGCGTGAGTGTTTCCACTCTGCACCTGAATCCCGTGGGCCTCCCACTTCCTAACTGTTGCTAGTGTAGTGTAGCCCCAGCGATTCCCTAGGCCTATCCTATTTCCGTGACAGTGGTCCTTATACCACTTCTTTAGTATATGGTTTGCGTGGCCCCTAGAGCATAACTGAATTACTTACCTGTGTGACTTAATGTATGCTTGAATAAGACTGTGTTGTACTTACCTCTAATCTCATAAAGAGTGCTGAGGGTTTGACTAGAATAAATACACTTTATTTTATATATATATCTGTTGTGGTGTCCTTTCATTTGGTATTCAAGGGATTATATATGGTATCACAGCTGGCTTCACATGCCATTCAGAGTTTAGCCTAAGACTGCTCTTGTCCATGCTACCACTAGGATAGCTGGTCTATAAGGTTGACTTTACAACCAATCACCATAAGGGTTGTTTGGACTGATATAGGGTGTACACTAGAACTAGTGACATCATACATCAGGCCAACTTCTCACATGCATCTCAATGAAATCTACTTGCATTCTGGTGAAAGGCCCTCCTTCTCGACCTTTTGTTCCCAGACTCACTACTGTCTCCCTTCCAGGATTGTATTGCTGACATATTAAGCATCTTTGACAAAGACTTTCTGCTACAAGTCTGAATTTTGCATTGTACCAGGTCTGCTTAAATGACCTGATCCTGGCATCTCTCCCAATAGGTCCCTGGCCATGATACATCCGTGCCATGGTAGACATCATGCTATCAGGCATAACTGGTCTTCCATCTCGATAGACCCACACATGATCCTTTTCCCTTGGGGCACATCCTGCTTTTACCCACTGCCTCATTTCCTCATCTCCTGCCTCATACTGCAATTGTCTTACCTCTTCCCAAGTTCCCACAATGTTAGTGAACATCAAAAAGCAAGAAGACATTTCTCTTTCCTTAGCCCGATTGACCGAATTCTGATTTTGTGCACAATACTGTGCCATGTCGTTGGCGTACCTGTTTCCGTTGGCGATATAATCACCACCTTGACTATGAGCAGCACATTTTACAACACCCAATTGTTTAAGCAGCTGTATCGGCTCAAGCAACTTTCCAACCACTTCTGCATTCTTAATGGGAGTTCCACTCGAGGTCAGGAAACCTCTTTGTAGCCATAGCTGGCCGAAGTCGTGGACGACTCCAAAGCCATACTGGCTGTCAGTTATCACAGTCACTCTCACACTCTTCCCAATCTTGCATGCTCTAGTCAAAGCCACAAGTTCTGCTACTTGGGCTGATTTCACTCCTTTCAGATATGATTCTTCTATTACTGCTGCGACTGTGCATACTGCATACGCTGCACTCAGCACTCCTTCATCTGTTCTCAAACATGACCCATCAACGAACATCACAAAATCACTTTCTGGCAAAGGTACATCTTTTATGTCTGGTCGTGGTTTTGTACAAAAATCAAGTACATCCAAACAATCATGATCTATGTCATCTCTTACTTCCACAATCTCAGCATCAAGCAACAAAGTTGCAGGATTCACATTCAAACATCTCACAAGACTCACATTAGTGGCACCCAATATGACCTTTTCATACTTAGTCAGCCGACTGTGTGTCATATACTGAGTACGACTCCTTGTCAACAGTATTGCTACATCATGGGGTACAAACACTTTCAATGGATATCCCATCACAATTCCTTCACTCTGCTCCAAACTTCGACATGTTGCAGCCACCGCTTTCAAACATCCAGGTAAACCTACAGCTACTGGATCTAGCATTGATGAAAAATATGCAATTTTTCCATGCTTCTGGGTCAACACAGAAAGTGCACATCCATTTCTCTCACTGCAATACAACTCGAATTCTTTCTCATAATCAGGCATACCCAATGCAGGGGCTTCACACAAACCATCTCTCAATTGTCTAAAGGCTGCCAATTCTTCCTTGTTTAATTCAAGGGGATCTTTCACATCACTTCTCGTTAATCGCACCAAAGGCTTTGCGATCAAGGAGAAGTTACTGATCCACTGACGACAGTACCCAACCATTCCCAAAAACATTCTCACTTCTCTTTGATTCATGGGAGCTCTCATTCCTTTTATTATTCTGATTCTGTCTATGGTTATTTTCCTTAATCCTTTCTCAATGTTATGTCCCAAATACTGTACTTCCTTTTTGCAAAACTGTAATTTTGCTGGTGACACTTTAAGTCCTCCATCTGACAAATGATTCAGCAAGGCTATTGTATCTACCTCACAGGCTTCACGTGTTTTTGACGCCACTAAAAGGTCATCAATGTATTGGACCAATACAGAGCTTTCTGGCATTTCTAGACTCTCCAAAGACTTCTTTAATAGCTGATTGAATATTGAAGGGCTTTCTGTATACCCCTGTGGGATTCGGCACCATGCCAAAATACGCTCACCAAAACGAAATGCAAAAATTTGCTGACTGTGGTGATGCAATGGGATGGAAAAGAAAGCATGACACAGATCAATCACTGTATACCATTCTGCATCATGGGGAATCTGATATAAAATTACTGATGGATTTGGTACAATGGGACAACATGATACCACAATTTTATTCACCTTTCTCAGATCTTGCACTATCCTGAATTGCCCATAAGGCTTTTTCAGTCCCATTATCGGTGAATTACATGGACTACTCATTATTTCTCTCAAAATTCCTTGCCTGATCATTTTCTCTATTACAGGAGTTACACCTTCAATTATTTCAGATGTCAATTTGTACTGCGGAACATTTGGATATGTTACTCCTTCTTTTACTGTTATTTTGATTGGATCTACATTTCTCATTAGTCCTACATCTTCTCCAGTGAAATCCCAAACTTCTGCCTTTACCATCATCATCATCATCATCATAAGTCTTTATTCGAATTAAAAATAATTCATACAAGACACAACAAATCACAAATATATAAAATCACAATAACTAATTCAATAAATACATTCCAATAAATAGATAAAACCTTTTTGATAAGAAGATATTAAACAAGTAATAGACAGATGACGTGAAATGCACATAATTAAAAGGGATAATTGAGGCAGAAATAATAGCAGTATATTTGAAGCTTCAAGCCTGCCCAAGTACATTCTCTACTGAATGAAGGGTTTTTAATCTAAGTGACCATGCCCACCCCAAATATTTAGCTAGGCCTAATGAATGGACTGGTAAGGTGCTCGTGCATAAAATTCGAATAGCTATGGCAGAGCTCCTAGTGCCCAGCAATTTGCATAGAGGGGAAAGCCAGTGGCGTCGAGGAGCGGCATATACTGGGCACACGAAGAGGAAATGGCCAGTGGTTTCTCGTTTGTCTCCACAAGCAGGGCAGGTACATGTGCTTCCACCAAACCACCCAGAAGTTAAGGCCCTTAATGGGAGAGAGCCTGCTCTGAGTTGAAAATAGAGTTTCCTATCCTTTGGAGATGTTATCAAATCCCAGTAGGGTTCTAGTAGGGGTATAACCTTTGCCTCTAGGAAACGATTGGTCATGGAAGGGGAAGTGGAGGCTGCCGACACCCTGTGATTTACCTTGTCCCAATAAAGTTTTTTCAAGAGCTTTTTTATAGGAAAATCAGCGGCCACTGGGTCATCCCATAGATTTTCCAGTCCCAAAGCAATTAGTGAATCTCGGAGGTTCCTTAGCCACTTAATTTTGTGAAACTTGTCAACCTGAATTACGTCCATGATACCCACTGCGTAGGGTCGGAGCTCCGGAGTAGTCCATAATCTCCTCCAGTATAAAACTGGACGGAGATTTGCCAAATCTTTGATGGACTTCCTACCTAGGTCATAACGCAGTGGGACCATTGGCGTACTTTGTGGCAAGCCTGTAATGGAGCGGAAAAATTTATTTTCGACTACCATGAGAGGTGTTAATGTATCAAAGCCCCATAACTCAGCTCATATAGAACCGAGTTTAAGGCCTTTGCCTCGTAGACTTGCAACACCGGTTTAAGAGGTTTAGTAAGAGATTTTTTGAACTCTTTAACCAACATTCCCGAAATTTGGGTGAGTTTCAGTGTTGACATTTCCAGATGCCTGTTCCATCGATTGTTGCGAGACATGTGAATGCCTAAGTATGTAAAGTTAGTGACCTCATCGAGGGTTTGGCCGTTCATCCTAAGCTTACCAACCCTATAGCTAGTGTGTGGGTTGAAGGTCATTAGCTTTGTCTTTGCCACATTGACCTCCAGCCCATGGTCTTTACAGAAGTTTTTGAAAATTGCCAGTGCCTTCTGCATGCCGCTCGGGGTTTTTGACACTATAAGAGTGTCATCGGCAAACATTAATATTGGTGTTATAACACCTGCCAGTTTTGGAGCATCAGTATTGGTCTGGAGCATGTAGTCCACTATTCCATTGATGTACAAAGAGAATAGTGTTGGGGCCATTGCACATCCTTGGCGGACTCCCCGCTCTACTGGAAACTCGGCGGTTGCTTCCCCCAGGCCACCCCATTGAATTTTTGCTAAATTGGACTCGTGCAATCTTCTAATTAAGGTCAGGAGTTCCAAAGATAATCCTAGCTTTTCTAGGACCCTCCAGAGCTGTTCGCGAGGGACGAGGTCAAAGGCAGCTCTTAAGTCCACAAAGGTGACATAGAGGCTGCCTTTGCCCAGGTCAACAACTTTCCATAATAGTTGCTTAAAGCGGAACACCTGGTCAATGGTGCTAATGGATTTGCGAAAACCCGCCTGACGACTAGAAAGAATCTCGTTTGCGTCGATCCAATTATGTACCTCGTTCAGAACCATCCTCCCAATGACTTTTTGAATTGTGTCAATTAGGCTGATGGGTCTGTAATTCCCCGGGTGGCTTTTGTCGCCCTTTTTATAAATTGGAATTATGACAGCGCCTCCCCAAGATTTAGGTACTGGCGCGCCTTCGGCCACGGCGTTCGCTATAAGAGCGATATACCTGCTCCATGGATCTTTATTCTCTAGAAAGAGATCAGAAGGAATACCATCCAACCCAGGAGCCCGACCTGCAGCTACACAGGACAGTGCAGCTAAAGAGTCCTCGGGGGTGAAAGGCCCGGACAAATAAAAGGCATAGGGCATTATGCCCTGACTTATGTAGAGGTGATCACACGCGTATTGGGGCTTAAAATAACCCAGCCAATCCCCTTCTGAGACATGATTTGAGGGATTTTCTGATAGGCCTCCTCTGCCCCACTTCAGAACGTTCCAAAATAGTCTAGCATCTCGGGAATCACTGGCTTCCTTTAGGTCCTGCCAAAACATTTCATCCCACTTTTTTTAGCTTGTACGATGCTTTTCCTGTAAGCAAGTCTTGCTAATTGAATAAGTGGGGTGCTACCACTAGATAAGGCTTTGGCCAGGGTGGATCTTGCATTTTTGCAGTGTTTGTCATACCACCTAGGTTGTTTGGGCGGCTGCTTAGTACCCTGCCTTATTTGCTTAAAAAAGAAGGGACGTAAACCCTCAAAAAATGACTCGTGCAACCTAATTACTTGGTCTCGGGTTTGCAAAATGTCCTCAAGATTTGCCATGATTGCAGAAAGATTAATATTAATCTGGGCTATTACTGAATCTTTAGACTTTACTGAAGCCCATTTTAGCCTTCGAAGGTCATTAGTAGGCACACTTACGGGGGGGGCCAAAATTGGTTCTTTTGACGATATACATGATTTGCCCCACCAACTATGAGAGACGCAAATGGGATTGTGGTCGCTCTCCAATCTTTGCACCACCTCCATGTCTATAGGGAGGGACCACAGTCTCATACAGCAAAGGACATAATCAATCCTGCTGCGTGAGCGGCCGTTGTCGAAGGTAGGTGCCCCAAGCTTGTCTCCATTGGCTCTTCCGTTCAGTGCCCGAAGTCCATATTCTAGACAAAGTGCATTGACCTGTGTTGCCATCGTAGACCACCGTTTGATTGGAGGTAGTTCTAGGGCTGGGATGCCCCAACGTAGGTCCTCTTCAGGGTCGAGCCCCCATTCAGAATCGCTATCTAGGAGGGGTTCGAAAGTGACGTTAAAGTCCCCAGCTACAATCAAGTCCCTACCACTCGATTTAGATTCTATGAGTGTAGTGAGGGATTCGAGCACACTTGACTTCTTCCCCTTCGTGCCCCGAAGGTAGATGTTATATATATCCACAGTCCTCTTGGGGCCGAATGTGAGCCTGACCAGTTGGATATCCTGGGACCCAGTGTCAATCCCAGTAGCCTGTGAAAATAAATTCTGACGAGCCCATATAATTAAACCGCCAGATGGGCGACCTTTGGTGCCTTTGGTTGCTGGGACATAAAAATTCAGGTAACCCGGCATATACTGGGCCTCAAGGGACCATGTTTCCTGAAATAGGCAGACATCGAAATCATTAATAAAACTCGCCCATTCAGGAGTATCAATTTTGGTTGTAATACTAGCCAGGTTCCAAGACAAAAGAGTGCCCAAGTTTTTACCTGCACATATAACACGGGGCTCAGCAGAGCTTCCAGATACATTTGCCCTCCCTTCCAACGTGTGTGATGACAACAATGAAATCTCAGGCATAGTTACCAATCCATCCATTGTTGGATAGACAGTGGCCCCTAATACCATAGGAGTTAAGGGGGTATCAGTACTGTGAAATTGTCAATGGCAAGTGGATGTGGTGTAGAAATAATTTAGATCATGCACCACAATTCCAGATCTAGGGCCATAGGGATTGATTCCCGTGATACATTTTGGAAGACGGGCATCTTCAAAGTTAACAACGACGCAATCGCCCTGAATATTTTTAGGTAAAGGTCCTACCCATTGAACCCTTCTAACAAAAAGAATTCGACCATTCAGTTCATTTGGAATTGGTCTATGAATGTTGAGCCAGTGACTAACTTTGTTTTTTAGTTGCTCATAAGATTCATTTTTGTTAGTGGGAAGTTCAGGAACACCCGTTAAGACTACAACATAAGGGAAGGATTCACGAGGGAGGTGGAGTAGGGGCGAGGATGGCTTAGATTCTTTTCCTTGCGGAGCAACGTTTAAGCTATGTAAATTAGTGCTTGGACCACCTAAATGCGTGATATTTGTATTGGTACCCTGTGTTTCTTTACTTAACCTACCCTCACACCTCGGGGATTTACAGTTTTGTGTCATTCCCGCCTGTCGAGATGACTGTTTGCTGTTTGTGGTTGAAGTATCTACAGCAATTGGAGTAGGGGCAGAGACAGGCGGTATGACAGATGTGGGTGAGACAGGACCAGCAGAGCCAACAGGGTAATTATTTTTAGATAGGTCTTTAGTACATAACTTAATGACATTCTTCATCGAGCAAAAATTATCCAAAATAGTTTGTTCCAGTTTATCTACTTTTGATACAGTCATTTCGATCCTTTCCATTAAAGGGGATATTAAAGTACGAACGATGCTTTCAAGCTGAAGAGCAAAGTTACTTGGATCAAATGGGGGTAACTCAAGTCTACCAGCATCCTCCACAGAAGTGGCGGAGCTGATGCTAGGTAAATTAAGAGGGACAATACTTTTGGGTAATTTGGAAACTTTGGCTGGTCTAGAGCGATCAGTCGCCCCCCCCCCTTTTCCTTTTCTGTGCAACTAATCTAGTGGGTGTAGAGGATCTGGCCCCTGCTCTAGTCTGGGGACGAGGAATTTTAGGTGCTAGTATAGATACTACTTCCTCTACAGGCGATACAGCCACTAGGTCAGTTGTATCTGGTGTGAGTCGTGGTGCCTCCTTTCGTGACTGCTCTCTGTTGTTAATTGGTAAACTTACATGAACTAGGGGGCCCAATGAAGAACGCCTTGTGAATAAGGGCTCTGTCGAAAGACGTCTTTCAGTAATGGCAATTTCATGTTCCAGGACCGAGACAGCACGGGTAATAAATTGGTCCATGGTCCCTGCAATTGTGGAGGGAGCTACAGTACGTTTCCCCTTCCCTGCCATTTTCACGGAACCTGCCGCGAAGTGGTAAACAATGCGTAAATGTCAATAATCAACGATTGTCCCGGTTTTGGAACCAACAGCGGCTTACTTGCAATGATGAACGTTAAGGGTGTGGCCCAGCCCGGCCTCTTCCGGCCCCGGACGGCCACAGACGGACCCGCCCTTGTCCCGGGCTTAGCCCGGCGCCGCCCGCGCGCGTCCCGCGACGCGGAGGGAGCTGCGATCTTTTAAGCGCCTCCAGGCGTGTAGATGTCGTCAGCGGGCGCTAGGGAGGCTGGGAGCTGTAGTCTCCCCCTGCTCACGGCCGCGAGATGAAATGGCGGCAGCAGGGGAGACACACAGCGTGTGGAGCCCAGGGACAGCGGTACCAGCGCAACAGGACAGGGCAGCAGCAGTAAGGTCCAGCAGGTAGGTGAGGCGAGCCTCTGAAACTGATTCCCACTCCACCGAGGGAGCCGCGATCTTTTAAGCGCCTCCGGGCGCGTAGATGTCGTCAGCGGGCGCTAGGGAGGCTGGGAGCTGTAGTCTCCCCCTGCTCACGGCCGCGAGATGAAATGGCGGCAGCAGGGGAGACACACAGCGTGTGGAGCCCAGGGACAGCGGTACCAGCGCAACAGGACAGGGCAGCAGCAGTAAGGTCCAGCAGGTAGGTGAGGCGAGCCTCTGAAACTGATTCCCACTCCACCGAGGGAGCCGCGATCTTTTAAGCGCCTCCGGGCGCGTAGATGTCGTCAGCGGGCGCTAGGGAGGCTGGGAGCTGTAGTCTCCCCCTGCTCACGACCGCGAGATGAAATGGCGGCAGCAGGGGAGACACACAGCGTGTGGAGCCCAGGGACAGCGGTACCAGCGCAACAGGACAGGGCAGCAGCAGTAAGGTCCAGCAGGTAGGTGAGGCGAGCCTCTGAAACTGATTCCCGCTCCACCGAGGGAGCCGCGATCTTTTAAGCGCCTCCGGGCGCGTAGATGTCGTCAGCGGGCGCTAGGGAGGCTGGGAGCTGTAGTCTCCCCCTGCTCACGGCCGCGAGATGAAATGGCGGCAGCAGGGGAGACACACAGCGTGTGGAGCCCAGGGACAGCGGTACCAGCGCAACAGGACAGGGCAGCAGCAGTAAGGTCCAGCAGGTAGGTGAGGCGAGCCTCTGAAACTGATTGCCTTTACAGATTGTCTCAATTCTTTAGGTAATTCATCAGGATTGAATACAGCATATGTTTCCGTAACTTAATTTTCTCTGTTAGCTATGGTCATTTTGTACAATACATCATCATCTGGTGTTTCAAAAGCTATTCCATCCGGAGTACAGAATATAGTGCAATTCATTTTGCACAACAGGTCCCTACCTAATAAATTCACAGGACTGGTGTCACACACCACAAAGCGGTGCATTTCTGAAAATTTCCCTATGCTAACTTTCACTGGGTCCGTAAAATATGTTTTAATCTGTCTGTTGGACACACCAACTACTTGGATCGTTTCATCCGAGAGAGGAAGATTCTTAACATCAGCTGATCTAACAGTTGATCGATTAGCACCAGTATCCACTAGGAAAGTAATATTTTCATCATTAACCCTCCCATCTACAAAAGGTCCTGTCTGGTCTACTTCTAGAGTTGCGCCAAGTACGCACTCTTCTTCCTCCCTTCGGCACTGTCAATAGCTCTCTTCTGCGTCACTCTCATCGCGTTGTAGCCAATACTGCGAGACAGCACTAGCGCCTGGCAGCTTATTTACCTGTTCTTCATTGTAGAATCCCGATTCACTACTATACTTCTGTGTGTTTCTGCTCTGTGGAAAAGGCGGTTTTGGCACCTGATTCTGTATGGGAACAACTTGCTGCTGTTGCTGCAGTTGACCACTCACCTCATGCTGCACCTGTGGGTTCAATGATGGATTTTCATTGTTAGTACTCAGGGGAAACTTACACTCAGATTTCCAATGCCCTATCCTGCCGCAATTATGACACGGGAATTTCTTTTTAGCTTCTTCAATATTCCCTTTATACTTCCCAGTATTAAATTTTGGCTTTGACCCTGCTTGTTCCACCAATTGTGCTTCCTGTCTCTCCGCTACCTTTACCTGTGCCCACATTGCCTTCTTCTTTAACTTCCGCTGTTTTGCTTCAATTTCACCACTGAAGTATTTAGCATGTCTCAATACTTCATCTATTTTCTTGTTTTGCCAATCTACCGTATGCTGTTTAATCATCTCACCAATTTCTGGACGTAAACCATATACAAATCTGTATACAAAATGGCTCAAATCCTTTTCACTCAGATTCTCATCTCCGCTAAACTGTTTAAAAGCTTGTATTAGCCTCTCGTAATATGCATGTACTGACTCTTTACTTTCCTGGTGTGTTCGATCAATTTTTACCCAGTCTGTCTCTTTAGGGGGCACTTTATTTTTCAGAAATACCATAACCTGCTCATATTTCTTCATTACCTCGGGGTCTGGAGCTCCTGTTTTAGGATCCCTAGGATATTCTTTGGTTGGCCAATTTATCATTAATTTGCACTCTGTCCATAGATCTGCTGGTACGATTATGTCAAACAGACTATTCAAATCAATCCATAATACTTTAGACAATTTCACAAATCTGTCTACCTGCCTGTACCACTCGACGGGCTTTTCACGTAGTCGAGGGAAATCATTCGTAAAAGACAAAATATCCTGTCTCGTCCATGGGACATGTACATATCCTCCTCCTAGAATCTCTCTCATAGGGCATTCTGTCACTACCTTCTCCTTTTCTCTTACAGGAAAGGCTGAAAACGTCTTATCTGAGGCATCATCGCGTTTTCTATACCACCTGCTTCTCCATTTATCCACGTCTCCCCATTTTCTCAGCAAAATTATTATGTCCTTAATTTGACCTATTCGACCTGTGGTGCTCATATTCTCAATGTCCTTTTCAGTGAATTCTACTCGATATGGTTTCTGTAAGGCTTTTACCTTTTCAATATCAATGCCCATCTCATTTGCTACCTCTTCTAACCTTTCATGTAAGTTTTTTGCTCTCCAGGTCACACTCTTGCACAAAAATAATAATTCTTCATCCTGATAGGTTTTCAATTTTTCTGTTGGGATAGTCCCTACTATTAATTCTTCTAATACCATTCGTAACTTGGCCACATCAATTGATTGGGATTCTTTGTCCTTCCTCTGCAAGCTCCTTAACCATTCACTTAACTCTTCTGTCGATGGTCCTACTGGTTTTTCTATACTTCCGTGTCCAAAATCTTTTTGTGTTTCTGACACTGTCTCTATCATTGTCATACGTCTCTCTGCACAATTCTGATCTACAAATGGATTGTTTGTAAAATTCGGTTCCATTACACTCATAGTCTGCCTCCATGGATTCTCATTCTGACTCACTCTTGGTTGTTCTACTGATTTATTACTTCTATAAGGGACTGTCAAACAATGCTCACTGTCCTTCTGTTTGTCAAAAATAGGCATTACTGGACCTATCGTTACTAGAACAGTTACCGCTTCTAGATTTTTAGTCAATTCTCTTATTTTCTCAGTTAATTTCAGAGTTGTTTTCGCTAATTCTGCAGAATTTTCTCCATCTGCTCTTTCTTCCGATCTCTTTTCTACTTCCCTAGTAACACTGTTTTTACTCAAACTCTGGGATTCTGGTTCCGATTTTATGATTCACATTGTTTCTCTCATTGGGGCACTTGGAGTTAATATTTCTGGTTCTGATCGATAAGGTGGTGGATTTTTATAGAACATATCATCAAGAACATCATCCTCAGACTCATTCGCTCCATACCCTCTCGACTCCACATTATGCCTCTTTTCTACACACTTTCATCCTTCATTCTCTCCTACAGTTCTTACAGGAAACACACCCTCAGTCATACTCGCATCTCGCCACCTTTTCATTTGATCACTATGCGTTTCATGTCCGTATGGTCTTCCAAACCAGTCCCTATATCCCCTACCACTTCTTTGTCTTTCTCGTTCATGCATTTTGTCTTCCCACTCTGTCAAAGCCTCAAACTGCGTCGGTCTAGGTCTTGGTTCTAAATTCATCATCTTTTCTCTCAAATTTCTAAAAACAGCCAAATTAAATGAACCATGCTCTGGAAAAGCTAATACTCCGTCATCCTTGGTATATATCTCACCCAGTTATCTAACCAAATACAAGTATGATACCCATATTTTGCAACCATAAAGGATGTAGGGGTTTTCGGTGGAGGAAGTACCTGTCCTTCCCTAGTCTTAACTGGTTTATCCTCCTTAAACCACTTCTTGATTCTCCCTAACCAGGTTTTCTTCTCTTTTTCTGGTGGATCGTAATACATTTTCTTTGCCTTTCTGGTATCGCTAGTCTCTCTTTACAACTGTACCGCTAGTCTATCCAATCCCAGCGCGACTTCACACTAACGCACCAATTTAGAGCATCCACATCACCGTCACAATCCTCAAATCCCAGCGCGACTCACACTAACGCACCAATAAGGAGCGTCTATGTCACCCTGTTTTCCTCCAATCCTAGCGTGGCGTACACTAACACACCAATCCGGGGCGTTTCACAGTTCTGACCGTCTGTCCAATCCCAGCGCGGTCGTTCTGACGTCAGCAGCCGCTGCGGCAGCTCCTGCTCCTGCTTCTGTCTACCCCTCCTTTACAAATCCGCTCAATATGTTTGTGTTTCAATTTCTGTTAGTAACAACATAGAAACATCTCTATTGTCCGCTTCGCTAACCAAAGAACAGCAAAAAGACCTTTCTCACGAGAATTCCGTCTTTCCCGAGAGCAGCGCTTACCTCTGCCCTACTACGGAATCATTACTTCCGTTGATAAAGTAGCACATCCCTCTACTTCACCCTTCTAACAAGCATTAGCTAATTGTTTCTCTAGCATTTAAGACACAAAGTTGGAGACCCAATGCTCCTGAGAAATAAACCTAGAGTTTCGCAATCAACCCGAATGCCTTTACATTCACACTCGTTCATACAAGAAAAATGTAGTACATTCACACAGAATCCTGTCTTTCCCGAGAACAGCGAACAGTCTGTCCTACTACAGAATTATAACATACGTTAACAAAGCAGCGCTTACCTCTCCTTTGCCCTTCTAACAAGCTCAGAAAGTACCTATTACCTTTCCAGTGATAAGCGTTATCGGAATGCCAGTTGGATTCCTGGTACCTAAGACCAGAATTTCACAGGTAACCTTCGCAATCATACACACTTCTCTCACACTGTAAATGTCTCTAAATGGCAACACACAACGATGCTATCGAATCGAACCCAGACAATGCGCCGTGCAACTTCAATTATCACACGTTTCCCCTGTGTACCTACAAGGCAACAACAATTCCGTCTTTCCCGAGAACAGCGCTTACCTCTGCTCTACTACGGAACCGTTACAAACTTCCGACTTCCTACATCCCAGAAGTCGTGCATACAACGTATAACTCAACGTAACTCAACATAGAGTGTTAGTACATAAATCAGTACCAATCAATAACCAAAATCAATAAGCAATGTACAAGCAATAATCACTAAACCAAAACAATAACAACCATCATCTTGCTACCAGAAAAACTGCTCCAGCGAGGAGTACAAAATCCCTCCCTCCGTCACGGACCAAAGATCTCACATACACACACTATCCATACATTCGCTGGTGGGGCCCATAACACCAACATTCACTCACCATTAGTCCGTAGGGGAGGCGATTATCTTCCCAGCGCTGGAAATGAGAAGGAAATACCACTTCTACCCTAATGAGCGACAAATCTACACCACCTTCTGATACTCATTAGGCCTTAAACTTCACCTTTAGTATTCCTCTCATAAATCGGGGTGGATCAGTTAGTTGCAGGTTTAGCGTAATTTCTAATTCTCTAATTAATCCTTTTATTAACACATTTCAATGAATAAACAACCCAACTAATTTCTGTAGATATTCAATTCAAATTTTATATTAATATTGCAAATTAAATCATTCATTTGATCAAGTTGCCATCCATATTTACCTATTCTGGCTAAATGTCGTCCTCTATGTCAAATCTGGCAGTCTCGCAAATCTATGCCCATTAATTTAGTAGGTTCAGTTCATCAGGAGTTTGGGCATTAATTCAGTCCGTCAAAGATTCAGGCAAACAGCTGTCCTGCAGTGTCACCGTCCTCTCCGTCAGCATAACGTCAGGAAATCGAGAAAGGCCAGCAACGAACCCGCACCAACCTCTCTATTCTACCCTAATTTATAGTAAAAATCATTGACAATTTGATTCGAAAACGGGTCTTCAAATGTTCTGATTGGTCAATTGAAATCGTCTGACAGGATTCCCATCGAAATAAAGTCTCTGATGTCATTATACTTGATTTTTCCGTTTTTTTAGTAGCACATTATTGTTCATTCAGAAAAGCTGGCTTGTGTCCCAGGGCAACCTTGAAGGGTACATGTTCATCTGGGGTCATGACGAGGCCATCGTGTAGCTGTTGTCAGCGCAGGCGCACTTCACCCAAGCCTTGTTCAGCGTCGGCAGTCGGGTTAGGCACCAAGGCAGCCATCTTTCGATAGGCCAAAATGGTCAACTTAAGCAAAGAAACACAAAAACGTAATTAATACATAGAAATGACTAATTAAATGTTATTCCCTTGCTAATACCCACATGTGTATGTTTTTATCTAGCAAAAGCAACACTCAGTGCGGTTTATACTTACTAAATAAAGCACGAATCACAATTACATCACAAAAGCGACATATATCATGCAATATTCTAATTGTCTATCATTAGTATGCGTACAAAATTTAATTCACGTATTAATTAAGCCATGCAGATGCAAATCCCACGTGTAATCCATATACTAGTATGGTGGGTAAATATTTTCCACATCACTCCAAACCATTAATTCGATTATAATTAATTAATTAATCTAATTAATAAAATAACATGCAAAATGGGGTGGGTATACAAATTTAAGCATTACCCGCTCCAGCACTGCGGGACAGTGTACATTTGACTACGTGACGGATGTGAGGTCTTACGCATACATTTCCATTTCACAGTTTCCTGCTCTGTCAAATGTAGTAGGCATGTTTCTGTGCATGCGCGAGCCAGTTGTGTCCTCAGTTCTGCAGTGTCGGCTTTGCGCATTGTACCACATCGTCGTCAATGTGGGTGTGCTGTTCTTCCTATGTGTGTGTGCTGCAGTGTGCCAAGGGGGTGAGGGACATGATCCAGGGTAATTGTGGGTGTGCAGTGTGCTACACCTCGTTGTGCATGTGTGCCATTGTGCCCATCTCCCCCTGTCCCCCCAGTCACTGGTCGTTACTCACCTTGTTGATGTTTTGTCAGGTCCTCTCGAGCTGTTTCTGTACTCCCTACTCCTTGCACCGTCTCCACTCTGATGACTGTGACCTATGTTTCCTCCAACTCCTCCTGTGGCGCAGGACTGCCACCTCCTGTCGCAGTTGCAGCCTTCCTGTTGGCTGCGGGTTTGTGCCTGGTTTAGGTTGTCACATCATGCCAGCGCCTCTTGGCCTCCTCGGCACTCCAACTGCATTCCAGGTGGTCTACTTGTGGTTGAGTTGCTGGTAGTGTTCTGTCACCTCCGTGATGCTGATCTGGTTTTGCTGCGGACTGCACCCCGTCTTCCTCTCCCTCTTCTCCTCGGCCGTCACTGTCCCCGTTGTTCCTTGCTGGTGGTCTGTGGGGGTTGTGAGGTTCGCGTTGGCCTCTGCGCTCGGTCAGGGTGCATCCATGTTGCTACATGCTTTGGCTTGTTTCTGGTGTGTTGTTTCTGTGGTTTATATGGTGCATTGGATTTGCAAGCCTGTGGCTGGTTTTCGCTACTTTTTGTACCGCGATTGGCCTCATTGCATGATATTTTGCATTCGCGTTTCGCATTTTTGCGGCGTGGCGTTGATTTTTAAGAGGCCATTTGACGCATTATCTGGTGACTATCGCATGCTACCACCACGTTGTGAATACTTGGTTGGCACTGCGTAATTTTCCCGCGATAGGCTGCGATGTTGAGAGTTGCGTTAAGCTACTCTTGCGGTAGTTATCACACGTTCTTGTGATTATACCCCCTAGTAAGGCAACACAGCAATTTGTGCTGCCCTGCCTTACTCATGATTTATGAGGCCACTCAAAGCCATACAGGGTGGCTTTGCGTGGCTTTGTAAATCTTTGAGAGCCCAGCATCATGCATGTACCACTTTAGGTGGTGCAAATGTGATCTCGGGTTCTCATAAATAAGCCACTTGATATGCAGAAAATGGTGAGGATTTAAGAAACTGCCAATGGATGACCATAAATCTCATCAAGAGTGAAATGTATCTATGTCACTGTAAAAGTAGACTTTGTTTTATCTGTAAATACGTCTAAGGACAAGATACAATGGT
Source organism: Triturus cristatus (assembly GCF_964204655.1). Lineage (NCBI taxonomy): Eukaryota > Metazoa > Chordata > Amphibia > Caudata > Salamandridae > Triturus > Triturus cristatus. Next base: position 630,716,512 of record NC_140582.1, read on the forward strand.
CATGATTTACACATGCATGCATATATACCACATACACTATACCCATGGCCCCTAGAATTATGCGGCAGAGGGGGACCAAATCACTCAAACAGGACGTGACTAAACTGTAGGGGAATAAACTGAAATCATGCACCGTAATGCATCACAGTTTATGTCAGTATTCATAACTTTGCTAATTATACATGTTAACACTCTCTAGGCATATGTTTACCCTCATTGTTATCAGTTTAACATCTAACTATAGCAAACAGAAACTGAAAGTGACCAGTTACCCTTTGTGCTGTGACGTGTGGAACCGTTTTAGTAACTTTTGATCAATAGGAGCCTGAAAATGTTTCTGTATTAAAATCTGTACATTGTTGCAGAATATGATGCATTATGTGAAAAACAAGTCAAATCCATAATTATGGGTAAAAGGCCCCGGCTGCAGAATCACAGTGTTCCAGTTGCCCTGATTATAACATAGGCACACGTGTGCCTATTCTTGCAGTTTGAAAACGTTTAAACAAAGTTTGATAACGATTTCATCAACAACAATAGTAACATTGTAGGATCCAAAATATACTGATCAAATCTACAAAAGGAGATATGTAAGAAAGAAGTGTACTTATACAGGGCCGGACTGGCCATAGCGGGCACCGGGCAATCCCCCGGTGCCGCACGGGTGGGGGCCAGTTTTGGGCCACTGGGGGCCGTTTTTGTTACAGGGCAGTTTTTGCAGCATAGCATAACAAAATCAGCCGAAAACTGGCCCTGGCAAAGAGCTCGGCAGCACCCCCAACCCCCGGGAGGGCCGGCCGAGCACTTTGCAGGGCCGGTATACGACATAGATAGCACCAGATCCCCAGAGTGCCCACAACTCTAGTGTAGTAAACTACAAACCAGACACAAGATTTTAATCTGAATCATGATGGGTCAAACATTCTCCCCAAGTTTTGTAAAAGAGATCTTCATTCCCTTTAAGATTAAATGAAATCCACTCATTCAGAGCATAGTTTGACATTTAGTTGTCATGGATCTATCCGGGGCATGTACTGAGGGAGTTACAAGGGAAAGAATATGAGCAAACGCATGCTGCCCAAGATCATACAGGACATCAGAGGATAAGAGGGACTCAGTGAGGAATCTCTGCACAAGATAACAAAGCAAAAGAAGTCACCGGTCACTAGTCTATGGTGATTCAGCAATCACAATAAATAAAATCCAGGTTGTGTAAAGCATGTAGATAACAATACCATTACTGAAGGGGGTGTAGAATAGAGCGCCTAGAAGTGCCATACTGTAAGACTGAAGTTCAACAAGCTCCACAATAATGCTTCCTGTTGCATATACTGTGTGCAAAATATCCTGCCAACTTCAATGAGGCTGAAACGGTAACATGAAGGTTATACTCATAGTCTACAGGAACATCACCTGGGTTACCAGCTTTCCCCGTGATTCCTGCCAATCACAGCAAAACCGTAACATCAATGGTAGAGAACTTAATACACATCCATGATAGCCAAGGAGTAAGAGAAGGATGTGGCAGAAATGTAAATAAAGGTACACTTATACAACACTTGGAAGAAAACAAGCAAACACAGAAGCCTAATAAACTGCGACCTAAAACAACAGGAAATAGAAGACAACATGCTGGAAAATTGGGAACTAAGTAAGTACTGCTAAACTGAGAAAAAGAGTGTCAGGAATAGTAAGACATCACTCTGTGTGGGAGTAAAACCTTATCCCAAAAAGTAGACAACCTAAATGGGGCCCACCCAATAACTGAGTTCTAGATAAATGAAAAGTTAAATGAGTTTTACTATAAAATTAAAAATTAAGCGGCACATGGTAAATGACATAAAGGCTCTGAGGAAAAAAGTTATACAAAGTATGTAAAATCAGAAATTATCTAGGTGAGCAGCACAGTCATCAGAAAATCAGACAGCATAGGAAAGCTGAAGAAAATCTCAGGCTCATCCCCAAAATCAAGGGGTTCTTATACACAAATCTTGCCCAGAAAATTAGTAAAACAACAAAATCATCGTGGTCTGAGAAAAGTGTCAATTCTTTTGCAAATCAGAACACAAGAATAATACACGTTATTACCTTAGCACATAAGTACCATTCCAATTCTTTAAAAAGACTATTCAGCACCCTCTATGTGAATGTCATATGGAGATGCTCAAACAAATTTAACACCCTAAACAACGAAAACTTTCAGTGAATGACTAGACACTAGTGAACATAGACGAAGGACCTTGACAAATGTTCCAGGCCATAGGGAACTGGGAAAAGTTAATCGAAAGCAATATAATCAAAACAGTGGAAATAAACTACTACACGCCAGATTGACTGTGCTCTGCAGAGCCTGCGGGAAGAAAGGTGGGAGGTAAGGGAAGCAAGAATGAGTGACAGAGATGGAATCCATCTTGTCTAAAATTGAGTTTTGCATAGAAAAAGTGGCATAACTTAAACACATTGAGAAACATTTTTACACTTTAAAGGAACTTCGTTTAAGTATCTTAATTCAGTCTATATAAATACAATCATGTGTAAAAGGGTATATTAATCCTCATTATTAATGTACAAAATATAAACCCCCAAAAATATCACATTTGGGAAAACGATTAACTAAGGAAGCAGGGATGGAAAGGCAGCACACTAAAAAATGAGGAAGCAGAGATAAAAAGGCAGCACATTAAGAAACTGGGAAATAGGAAGCAGGACAAGAAGGTAGCAATCGGGGAAAACAGAGAAAAAAGATTATCAGAAATAGGAAGGCAGCACACTGACAACCTGAGAATTAAGGAAGCAGGGATAGAAAGGCAGCCCATTGGAAAACTGGGAACTAAAGAAGGCAGCCCACACGATACTTAAAGAAGTAAGGGATAGGAAGCAGTGACTGAGAAAAGAACAGTTACTGAAAGTATTGGAAGCTGAAGAAATAAGGATGCACTGAAAACTGTGGCAACTCAAGGAACAAGGAAACACTGCAAATCAGTGATAGCTCATGAAACAAGCACTTACTTCTAAATAGAGCACGTTCAGGAAACAAACTCCTTTAGCAGAAGTATCAGGATATCTAAGAAACTGCGTCAACGACGAACACTACATCAAAGTTCACTAATAACCACATACCTAAGAGGTGATCCAGCCAGCACCTGCCAGGCACAGGTACATGGATCCCTCCACTGATTACTAGCTTGCAAAGGTGGAGACAAGGCAATAAACAAAGGACTCACAACTAAAGGCCAATCAGCATTCTCTGTAATGAAAGAGAGGGGTCCCATGTACCAAAGACAGCATATTAATGATCAGTGGTGGCTCCTCTATAGGGGCGTTTGGGCTTTCAGCACTACTAGGGGCCATGTTTTCACTAGGCGTCATGACTCGTGTACTTACGCACTCAGTATACACTGGGACTGGGTTTGTTTCACGTAGCTCTCTTTGTGCTTATTTTCTGGGTTTCCAAGTTTAATGCTGTTTTCCTGTGCTTGCCAAACCTTGTTTTACACGTTTTACCCATAATGTCCTCAGACTATTATTCTCAGGATTGCACACATTATGGTGTGTCGCATGTGATGGCAGTGTTTATGTAAGTGCTGTGGTCCTCTGGTTAATCATTGGAGGCTGTCAGCAGTCTTCAATGAGTGATAACATGACGAGGTTAGATCTTGCACACTTTTTATAGTTTGGTGCGGCAGTTTACGCCCCACTATTTTACGAGTCCACAAACCGCCACTGTTAATGACCTGTAAAGAAGTCTGGGTGGAGCTACCAAAAGAATGAGGTTAATGACAAGTAGTGGTTTATGTTTTTTTCATGTCACCACAGGCATGGCGGAGATCATCTTTAGAATGATATATAGTATTTCCAGTGATCGGCCGGTCACGTTCTAGTCTTTGTAAAATATGTTTCCACCACCACTCCTTGATGGCTGGCTTCAACACTCACCACACACCCATCCATCACAGGAGTCACCAGGCAGGTGACCAGGCAATAAAAGGGGCCAAGCGCACGCGCCCTCGGCCAGTTCCAGAATGTATGCCACTGTGTCTGTGTGATTATTATAATGACATGGGGGCTAGGGCCCGACCCTTACAGGATTGTTATTCGAAACGTGTTGTATCGAAACACCTGTGCAGAATATCTGTCCTCTGATGCACTGTTAAAGTATGCATACTAAGGTAAATAGCTTGCAATTTGACTTTTCATAGTGGGGCAGAACTTTAAAGATCTGTTTTTGTCTCACAAAATCCGACACAGTCTGAACTAAGAGAGAGGGGCAACAACTACAAGTAAACCCCCTAGAACCATTGGTGTTATATTATTCACATCTTATTCAGTCCGTATTCTTCAGGTATTCAGTTTGGAACAGTTAGGCATGTAGTGTGGAGTGTTTTCCTTTTTTTACTGACATGTTGCCATTTCATTGATAGATCAGTTGTGTGCGTCGAAAACGGAGGGGGAAGAGTACCAGAAGGAATAAGGAGTCTGAGGCAGTGCCATTGCACCGCCTTCCTTGTAGGGTGGAATGTCCTCGCAAGCCCCCCAATGTTTTTACTTTCATCTGCTCTAATTCCGATCCCTTGTTTTCGGCTGCTTTATTAACGCTTGACATGGAAGCAGATTAAATAAAATGCGTAGGGGGCCTCCGCCTGCGAGATAGATGGTGCGACTGTGCCACCTGCTGGACATACAAGGAATTGCATTAAGAATGGGAGTGTTATGATTTTAAAATAAATTACTTTTCTTGAGTTTTCAGGAAGAACCAGCAAAATAAACCAAGTACAGTGGTGAAATAAAATAATCAAAGGATGCTGCAATATCACTTCATTAAATAGGGGGATGCAGTTTGCGGTGGGCAAAAGCTGTGTATATTCTGACAATCAAGGCGGTTGTAACATCAACTGTATTCATATACAGTTAGTACAGGGATATTCTATACTGTCCCTAATATGGTAATATGCATATAAGAAGAAATCATATAATGTGAAGGCATATAAATAGGTGAAATGAAAGACAGAAAAAGAGGACTATTTGCAGACTGCACTAAGTTAAGGAGGAAGAGTGGTGGTGTTAGAAACACTGCAAACATTAGAGGGCTCTAATGAGGATGTCGTGGGTTATAGAGCCCTGTGGTTGGGGTGGGTATAATCTGAGAAACCCAGGGCAATGTAGGAAGGGCTTGTTCAAGGAGGCTTGAAGATAAAGGAGGAGGCATTCAGTGAACCCCACATTGCTCTGTGAGGTGAGCACAAAGGTGACTATCAAGATATCGTCCACATATGCGCCTACTCTAAAAGTGGTCTTACCAAATTTGAGAACAAATATTTTTTGGTCCTCTCTCAGGTGGTGCAGAAAAGGTTCTATAGCTAGTAAAAATAATTATGGAGAGAGGGCAGCCTTGTCTGGGGCCTTGTTTTAAAGTAAAATTGGAGGAGATAGTACAGACAGCTCTGACGTTTGCTCTTATTTCTTAATAAAGGGCCATAATCATGCAGATTAGCATGTCTCCAAGGTTGAATTTTTCTAACACAGATCTTAGGTATGTTCAGCCAACCTTGTCAAACGTTTTTTCCGCATCTAGTTTGATTGCGACTGTGGCTGATTACGTTAGCTTTGCTTTTTCTATTGCGTGGCATTATATCCTAGTGTTATCACTGGATAGTCTATGCTTTAGAAAACCCACCTGAGAGGGGTGGATGAGTTTGGTCATATATTTTTGTAGATGGTCAGCTAGTATCATGGCATAGATTTTACAATCCAAATTTATTAGTGAGATCGGTCTATAATTCTATACCTGGGGCTTTGCCATTTTTTAGTTTCTTAATAGTTTCCTCAGTTTCCTGTCTGTTGCTTGGTTGGTTTATGGAATTCTTTTCTTGCTCAGTTAGTTTGGTGAGGAAAATCTCATTTAAGTAATTTGTACATTTAGTGCGGTTTAAAGTGGAATTTTCATCCAACAGTTTTTGATAGAAATCTTTGAATATGGCTGCTATTTTATTTGGATTGGTGTGCATAGCTCCGCTTTCAGCCTTGATCACATTGATAGTGTATTTTTGGAGTTTGTATTTCAAGTAGGAAGCTAGGGATTTACCGACTTTGTTGGCTTCACATAAACGTAGACTTTTTTGTTTATTAACCCAGATACCTGCCCTAGTGCTAACAATTTTGTTGTAATCATATTTTTTGTAAATTTTTTTATTTAAGAGGAGGGAGTCTGAAAACGCTAAAGTAGTGAGGTTGGAGGTATGGGGGAAACAGTCCCTCGATAGATACACACGCTCCCCTTTTGCAATGTAGCCCTGATAGTGACATTGAGAGATGTTATACACAAATGTGGATGTAGGCGGGGCTTGACAAGGAGGAAATGGTAAGTATAACATGAATTGGTGTATGAGGGCAGAAGAACAGATATACATTGTTGTGGCCGGAATCCTCAGGATCGTACGTTGCTCTATAGGGGTCCACCTCTCGACACCCCCATGGTCTGATTTATAATTACAGACTCCATGGAGTGGTCCAGCGGGGGAAGGAAAGGAGGGGGACAGCAGGGAGGGAGACCTGTGGAGACAGAACCAGACAGCAATCAGTAACTCCCTGCCTGTCTTCCTATCTACTCCACCCTGCTCCACCCCTCACTAGTGAAAGGAACAGTACCTGTAAAGGAAGAAAATACACAGCTTCGGACAGTGGACCCACAACACTTAAGAAGTACTCTCAGTGATCTAAAGGTAAAGAAGATGCAGCATTAGCATTAACACCCTTACCCCTCTCTGGTCGCACAGCAACCTATCGCCAGGAGGACACCTACCCAAGAGTATAAGCACATTGAGAAGACAGGGGAGCGGAAGAGCCGACCACCTGCTCACTCTCGGAACCCCTGCAGCACAATATGAGAAGAGAAAACAATAATTCTGTAGGTCTTTAGCATTCCACAATTAGGTAATATGCACTTGTAATTTGGACACACATCTGCATTGATTCATGAGACAGTGGCTAGATTTCATCACAGTGCTTTGTGCCCCCTTCAGAAACATCAGATTCCACTACGACAAGTATAGGACAGTTCAGGCACGTACTCGGTAAATGGTAAATGTCAAATACTTTCACATGATATCGAATGACACTCAAATTCGTAGCAGCACAGTGTTTTTTCACAATACCACCTCCAGCGTGGTTGTCAACTGAGCAATGTCACCAAGGTTACTACAGGTGCCCTTCTTCCTGGCATGAACTACTGCCTATGAGTTCGCCAACGAAGGAAGAATGCACCCTGGGATTTATTTACACCAGATCTCCCGTAATCTGACACTACTGATCTCGAAGGGTGAATCAGTATGTAGAAAACGAGGCAATACTCAAGCCTATTGCCTTAGGCTCCAACAAGAAACATGACACGGAGACACCCAGTCCGGGTCTCCGTTCTAAATGGGCGATAAAGGACTGCCCCCTCACCACGCCACCATAATCAAGGCTGCGCACATCCGTAGGGAAAATAGCGTGGTGCTCAGAGCACCCTTACCAGCCTCCGCGATGTCCAGCGCAGCTCTCGTGATTGAGTAAGCGGCACCCGCTCTGTGCCCCGGAACCTCTTTGAGCACCATGGCGCGTACGTCCTGACGTCACCGCCGTCAGGGATTCGCCAAGGCTCATGGGAGTTGTAGTTTCTGCCGGACACCTCGCGCTCGAGCGCGGCTTGGCAGTGTTCTTTGAGGCCCCTTCTTGTGGGCCTTGACATACATAGCACAAGGCTGCCGCTACAAATTCACAAAAGTATGGGGTCATGAGAAGGGTTGGAAAGCGATTTGTCAGAGGTTGAGATAAAAGGGAGGGCCGAGGGATGAGGCGCAGCCACGAAGGTTGAGATCGATACCGTGAACCTTTTTATAGCACACTATGGTCTGTCCTTGTGAAGTGAATTCAAGGTTCTGTCTGACTGTCGAATAATGTGCCACCAAATAGGGGAGGGAGCGGCGAGTTACCAAATGTTCATGCATTTTTTGGTTGTACTAAAATTGATTAAAGAGTTTTTTTCTTAAAAAAAGAAGATGATGGCGCAGGACTCAGTGATCAATGGCAGGACCATAAAGCATAGAGACATGCTAGTAAATGAACATGGCACAGAGTTTTGCAAGCTAAAAATGCAGGTAGTAGGACTTTACATTCAATCTGGGTAAGTGCTTCACAGTCAAGGGTGTAGACAAAGGGTGCAGGATGTGAGGTAATCATTGGATTCCAAGAGGACTGTATGTTACTGCCCAACCATTGGGCAGTTAAGCCAATTTTTCTTTCTTGCTTTAAGGTTTATAGCAGCCTTGCTATGCCATTTTGTACCATACAGGTTGCACCCTCCTGAGAACTAACACAATGATAACCTGAGTGTGAACTTCAATTATTAGTAACTCAAGTATGAAGTTCAAATCATTTCATACGGTCTACTAAATAAGATGTGTTCACTAACCCAATACATGTCTCACAGCCGTAAATCAATGGATGACATAAAATCACCTCAAGTTAAATGCTTCAAAAATTAAAATACTGACCTGCAGAAAATGGAAAAATTCTCATCCTCTATCACTGTGGCCAGATGACCTGGGACCTTTGCCAAAAATAGCTTATGAAGTGTGAAATCTTGGAACCGTCTTTGATGTTACATTTTCCGTGAACACACAAGTGGACAGGCTGTCTCGATCAACTTTCTATACAATGAAAACACTTAGATGTATTTTTCCACATCTTTGATTTTCCCAAACGGAACAAACAACTCATCCTCTTGAAACTTAATAATGCTAATGGAATACACCATAGTATTCACCACTCAGCTACGAGAAGGCTGAAAATCACAACTCTTTGGCAAAACTACTTCTGAATGTAAATATATAAGCCTGTGTCCCTCCAATCCTGAAGGCTCTACACTGAGTCCTATTTTCAAGAAAGTTCTCTTTCAAGCTACTATGTGTTAGAACTGGGATTCCAGGTTGGCTGAGGTATGCACCCAGGCCAGGCAGGGGCCAAAACTCTAGTCAGGATAAGCTACATATTCACTAAAAGATAAACTGTGCTCACCCTCTGGTAGCTTGACACATAGCTGACAAACATATCTAAAGAAGCAATGAGTAAATTATTTGTGCAACACACACACAGTAACACAATGAATACACCACAAAAAGACTCCACACAGGTTTAGAAAAATAGAGATTATTTATCTAACTAAAACAAGACCAAAACTACAAAACTCCAATCAGTAGAATTCGAGATATGAATTTTGAAAGATTAAATTTAAAAATGGTGCTTAGAAGTCACTACCTGTTACAAGGTTACTTGAGGTCGCTAGGGTCCAGCGCAAATCAAAAGTTCAAGCCTTCCGCGATGGAGGGCAGGCCGGCTGCAGAACCCACGCAGGACCCGCTGACAGAGTACCTTGGATGGAGCAAAGCGTTGACCCTGAGGGCACAATGTATCTATCTTTCGCACGTAGTTGGGCTGCTGCGTTGTTGTGGAGCTTCGTTGAGGTGAAGGCAATGCAATGTTGTTGAGCCACTCAGAACATCGTTTTCTGGCCGCTCAAGCTGTAGAACCGCTGTCATCAAACAGCCTCTGCGTTAACCCCTTGCGTGCGGGTTTATTTCTCCCACAGTGCAGGAGAAATAAACGGCGTTCGCAATCACGACGGCTCCCGGTTGTCGTGCGCACACGCCCACCGTAATGCACGACGGCCGGGAGCCGTCGTGCGCACACAAGGGGTTAAAGGGCGATGTGTGGGTTCCGATCGGTGCAGTGATGACGATGCATCGGTTTTCTAGAAAACAGCTGCAGAACCTACTTCTGTGGCCCAGAAATTAGAGAGTAATTCAATTCTAGATACGTCCCGCACACCTGCTTCTTCAAAGTTCATCAAGTCTAGTTATTTTGGGGTGCTATCCTGGCAAGTGCTATGTCCTAAAGCACTGTGGAACTACGTCAGATTGCTGATATTTGCATATCAGTCCCAGGATGCAAACCACCACTTGTTAGATGAAAAACATCGTAAGCCAAAAAATTTCATCCATTTTAGTCCGTTTTAATCAATTTCCTTGTAAAGTTTATTGTCCGTTTAGATAAATAGGTGAAACATGGTTCTTCCGATGTTCAAATGCGTGTATAATGCCACAGCCTTTAATACAGCATGTCGGATTCGCACATTTCATTATAATGTTTAACCCAATGCATTTCGGCCTTTCGGCCTTCGTCAGGGGTAACTCTAGAGTAAAGAAAAAATATACTGTATCATGAACAGTTTCACAAAATCTAAAAAACTATTTTTCTCATAAATGAAATTAAAAAACACACTCCAATGATTAGTCCCCCGTTTCTTGTGCACAATTAATTCCACTGTTTGCTCAAAACCCATAACATTAAAAAGAAACAACCACATTGAGCTCAAAATCATCATATATTATTAAACCCCTATGTTACTCAGCGAGGTGCGCTACATTGTATCTAGTTCATACCTTCAATTTTTCTGCAATCTAATTCAAAGACGTTCGTCTGTACCCGCCCTTGCGGGTTGCAAAAAGTTCTTAAATGGCTGTGAACCAACAGAAGCTTATACCCCCACTACCACGCCTTCCATTATCACGTGTGTATCCATCAACATAAACAAAATACTTAAAGACAAGAACCACCCGTTATTTCCGCTACGTGTGTATCCTTCAATACTTAAGGACTAAAATCACCCACTATTGCCTCTGTGTGTTTAAACTAATATACTTAAACAGACATAGAAAAGATACAAAACAGTTCAAGATAACAATTATTTTCTTCAGTGAATTGGTACTAATGAGAATAGTAATCCAAGTCATTCACGGGTGCTGGGTCGGTTAGGACATCGTATGCAAAATAATTCAATTCTAGATATGTCCCGCACACCTGCTTCTTCAAAGTTCATCAAGTCTAGTTATTTCGGGGTGCTATCCTGGCAAGTGCTATGTCCTAAAGCACTGTGGAACTACGTCAGATTGCTGATATTTGCATATCAGTCCCAGGATGCAAACCACCACTTGTTAGATGAAAAACATTGTAAGCCAAAAAATTTCATCCATTTTAGTCCGTTTTAATCAATTTCCTTGTAAAGTTTATTGTCCGTTTAGATAAATAGGTGAAACATGGTTCTTCCGATGTTCAAATGCGTGTATAATGCCACAGCCTTTAATACAGCATGTCGGATTCGCACATTTCATTATAATGTTTAACCCAATGCATTTCGGCCTTTCGGCCTTCGTCAGGGGTAACTCTAGAGTAAAGAAAAAATATACCGTATCATGAACAGTTTCACAAAATCTAAAAAACAATTTTTCTCATAGATGAAATTAAAAAACACACTCCAATGATTAGTCCCCCGTGTCTTGTGCACAATTAATTCCACTGTTTGCTCAAAACCCATAACAATAAAAAGAAACAACCACATTGAGCTCAAAATCATCATATATTATTAAACCCCTATGTTACTCAGCGAGGTGCGCTACATTGTATCTAGTTCATACCTTCAATTTTTCTGCAATCTAATTCAAAGACGTTCGTCTGTGCCCGCCCTTGCGGGTTGCAAAAAGTTCTTAAATGGCTGTGAACCGACAGAAGCTTATACCCCCACTACCACGCCTTCCATTATCACGTGTGTATCCATCAACATAAACAAAATACTTAAAGACAAGAACCACCCGTTATTTCCTCTACGTGTGTATCCATCAATACTTAAGGACTAAAATCACCCACTATTGCCTCTGTGTGTTTAAACTAATATACTTAAACAGACATAGAAAAGATACAAAACAGTTCAAGATAACAATTATTTTCTTCAGTGAATTGGTATTAATGAGAATAGTAATCCAAGTCATTCACGGGTGCTGGGTCGGTTAGGACATCGTATGCAAAATAATTCAATTCTAGATACGTCCCGCACACCTGCTTCTTCAAAGTTCATCAAGTCTAGTTATTTCGGGGTGCTATCCTGGCAAGTGCTATGTCCTAAAGCACTGTGGAACTACGTCAGATTGCTGATATTTGCATATCAGTCCCAGGATGCAAACCACCACTTGTTAGATGAAAAACATCGTAAACCAAAAAATTTCATCCATTTTAGTCCGTTTTAATCAATTTCCTTGTAAAGTTTATTGTCCGTTTAGATAAATAGGTGAAACATGGTTCTTCCGATGTTCAAATGCATGTATAATGCCACAGCCTATAATACAGCATGTCGGATTCGCACATTTCCTTCTAATGTTTAACCCAATGCATTTCGGCCTTTCGGCCTTCGTCAGGGGTAACTCTAGAGTAAAGAAAAAATATACCGTATCATGAACAGTTTCACAAAATCTAAAAAACAATTTTTCTCATAAATGAAATTAAAAAACACACTCCAATGATTAGTCCCCCGTTTAGAGAGGGCACCGCAGGCAAGAGTAGGACTCACAGATCATGGAGTCCAGCAGCAGCAGAATTGCAGGAAGTCATTTGTGTTAATGAAACTTCAGAAAATAGACGGCAAGTCAGCAAGACCTTGGAGATCACTTGGAGGGAAGGCAGAGTTCAGCTCTCCTTTAGCAGAGCCAAGGGAGCAGCAACCAGCAGCAATAGGCAGAAAAGCAATCCTTCCAGAAAAGCAGTCCATTTGAGTCTTTTAAGCTGCACAGCAGTCTTCTGACAGAAGTTCAGCTCAAGATCCAGAAGTGACTAATTTTAGGGGGTCAGAGACCCAGTACATATACCCAAAAGTGCTTTTGATGTAGAAGTGATTTCACAGCAACTCACTGAAGTGCACAAGAATCCCTTTCAACCCAGTCCTGTCTGCCAAACTATCTGTGGGGGGTACACCAGTGCTTTGTGTTGGAACAGGGCACTACCTATTGAGGTGTGTCAGCCCCTCCCATTCCCCCCTGCCCAGGAAGAGCCATCAGAATGCAGATGAGTGCTCAGAATGCAGATGAGCTTTACCTTCCTATGCTTGTGGCTATCTAGAGGGCATGCAGATCGATGCGGCGAATACAAGGTAAGTTATTTTATTTATTTATTTAATGAATTTTACTTCTCCCATCGTATGTCGACTTACCCAGCCACCACCCAGCCCCGCCCCCGCTCCACTCACCGCTCTTACCTGTGCTGGCTGCCACTGTAAATTACGTGTAATAAAATGGGAGATTAAGGTTTAACAAGGTGCTTTAAATGCCAAGTTAAAGTGGCAGTAAACTGCACACACAGGCACTGCAGGGACAGGTTTGGCAGGCTACTTCTGTGGGTGACACAATCACTGCTGCAGCCCACTAGAAGCATTTAAAGTAGGCCTGGGCGGTAAATTCCGTTCCGCTTGCGGAATTTGCGAAATTTGGGTAATTTCGCGTTCCGCGGAGAACGCGAAATTGGCCAAAAATCTGCATTCCGCGACTTCGCAAAATTTTTTGCTTGTTCGCGTTCTCAATATGCGTGTTCGCGAGATATTTCACCCCGAGCACGCAAACAGCGATCGCGAACAGGAAAAAAGTATCGCGAACAAGCAATTCCGCGTGTTCGCGGAATTTCTGCGTGTTCGCGGAGATTTTTTACCGTTTCGCGGAGATTTGCGTAACGCGATTACGCAAATTCCGCCCACCCCTAATTTAAAGTACAGTGCCTGGGTATATGGTATACCACTTTACAAGCGACTTACTAGTAAAACAAATTTGCCAATCAGGTATCCACCACCGTCATCATGTTTAGGGGAGAAGCACATTTACTTTAGCACTGTTTAGCAGTGGTTAAGTGTTCAGAGTCCTCAGGCCAACAAAAAGAATCATTAAAACGTGGAGGCAAAAGGCAAAAAGTCCAGGGGAAAACCACCCTAAGAATGCCAGGTTTCACATGTTGCATCATATACCAAGCAATAAAAGACAAAGGACCATAATTCATTCAAACACAAATAACCAAATACTCCGAATTGAGAAATGTATGTTCCATTTTGGCACCATGCTTAAAAATCCCTGGTTACAGAAAGAAACACTTTAGTGGCCTTTATTTCTCAGTTCAAGCCACAAAACTATGGAATTTCCTACCTGCAAACATCAGAGCCCATAAGAACACTTAGAGTGACAGAGTGGTTGGTTAAGACCTTGTTATTCATAATGTGATCCAACAGAGAATCAGCATGATGTCAATTTATGGCCTCACTGCCTACAGATAGAGGCCCCTCCAGTACTCTATACGATCAAAGAGGAGCCAGATCAGCAGAATCCAGTTACAAGCAACACAAGCAACACCTCACCTGCAAACATGGCACCCACATGTCTGTCTCAAACACATACATAACGAAAAGACTGATGCAAATCTCAGAGATGGCCCACTCCTCCAAATCTTAACAGACAAAGTAAAAGGATCAGCCATCCAGACATACACATAACTTGGCATCTCATAACAAAAAGCCATGTCTGAAGACAAAATAATCTAAATAGTCTTCAATATATATGTAACCTAAAAATGGACTGTTTCAACACTCTCAACAGTGGATCAACCAAAGACCCAACAATGTACATCACCCACCCACAGGTAACAATTAACCTTTATTTTTACTTTTCCTCCTATCTCAGAAAGCCTGCCTCCACCATATTACTAAAACCCTACATGAACATGGACATTGATGCATAGCTATCTATCATTTCTACTGAATGTTGTCTGGAGGTAGGGTTTTGGATATGCCAGGAAGTATGGCGCCTTGCTGTGTGTGCGTATGGTGGTTGTAGTGTGTGTTGTACGGTGCTACCAGGTCGGAGGAAATACCCTATAACCCCTGTATAAATATGTGGATGTAAACCCACACAAGTTACTGAAAAGCCAAGTCCTGGGCACACGTTTAAATGATAAAAACAATGTTTGTTGAGGTTCTGAGCATTTGTAGAGCTGTTATTAAAGTCCACTCGAAAAGTCAATGTTAATGGGTTTAATCTCAATAGAAAAATGACAAAGGACAACCAGCCAACACGTGTTTCGTCACAATGGGAAGTATCCCGTGACTTCTTCAGGGCTGAAAGTGATACGTAGAAGTTGTCGGTGATGAGATCCAAAATTACTGTAAGGGGGAGCACCGGTTTGCGGTGATCCCAACAGAATGATTGAGTGACCGTGAGTAGGTGGGTTCACGTTTCTCCCGGTCTGTAAATAATCAGGGAGCTGTAA
Source organism: Triturus cristatus (assembly GCF_964204655.1). NCBI lineage: Eukaryota > Metazoa > Chordata > Amphibia > Caudata > Salamandridae > Triturus > Triturus cristatus. The sequence continues at coordinate 630,731,677 of NC_140582.1, forward strand.
TGAGGATGGCACGGACTGGTGATAAAACTAAAGATAAATTGCAATGATTGAAGCAAACCATAAGTTAAGGTAAACCTCGGTAAATTGAATAGGGAACCACCAGGGTGTTGGTGATCCTAGGGTAGCTCCAGCAGTTTGTAGACGGGCGAGTTTACCGGTCTTCAGCGTAGAAATCAAAACGGGCCGGCTGCCGGCACTGTATCCTCTCTGTTCCGTGTAACTGAATGATCCTCCTTACAATCCATCCTCTGCATGCCTATAGTGGCTTTGAGTGTAGCCTACTCTGTTGCATGCCAGTCTGCATTACTCTCTGCCATATGTCTGCAAAACTAACAGTGCCCATTCTCACAAATCACCAACACTCCTTCTATGTAATAACTCCTTGCATTCTAGCTGATATCCAGCCTCTTCCAGCTTATCTAGTCGTCCCACTTTCACCCATCACAAATCATAAACTCTCCTTCTGTGTAGCCTCCTAGCAATCTAGCAATACACAATCCTCATCTAGTCTATCTACTTATGCAATTCCATTTTATAACGTGCATGAGCTCACACTAATAATGACATCTAACTCCTAATAACTTTAACTAACAAAATAAACTGGAGAAAATGCTTCAAACAGTTTCATCGGAGCACAAGACTTATCCCGGTGACCAACAACGCTCAGTAGCGTGCTCCCCGTCCTGAACCACTTCGAAACCACCTCGTCAGGGGTAGCAAGCACTATAGAAAAGGAATGACAGTTCAATACAATGCACGAACAAGAGGCAGATGGTGTTAACGCCAGGACTTTGGATACATTGTTTGTCTGTTCTTTATGTCTATGGTAGATTGACGCCACTTTGTGTCTCATAGGACACTGAACCCAACTTCTGTCACTGGGGAGACCCACTTTCTCCACCTGCACCAATGACTGCCTCTCTGGCCACCATGTAAAGTCTTCAAGTTGTGGGTCTGGCAAGTGGTAGTTGTGCAACCAGTCTTCGGCCATTCCATAGCACACTGTTATTACATATGCACTATTTTTTTTGACTTGATATTGCTGCTGCTTGGATTTCTGCAAAGAGACAGTGTCAGAATAACATGGTTAAGGAACCGTATTTATTAATAGAATTGAATTTACGACTCGGCCTAGAATAAGCACAGCCTGCACAGATATGTATTATAACAAGACTCCATCAGTAATTCTGAATAAGGACCAGGTCTTGTCATTGATATTTTTCGAGAAGATGATTCTCTAACATTTGGATGGCATTTTGGCTGTAGCCTGTCCCTGTTTCTGAGCTGTGCAGTCTACTGCTCATCCAGTGTATGCCTGTAGACAATGCATTGTCTTAAGAACAGGTGCACAGCTCTGGTCTCCATAAGGTCACCTGTTTATGATATGCTCCTAGTGCAGGAAGCCCATATGTAGCAGACTACTGTTTTCTTCTGTATGGTGCACGGTCTGTGCTTGGGGCATTCTGTTGGAGTGGGCTATTCTCACAAAAGAGATGGACTTCCGTTTCATGGCCCCCAGATGAGCATTGACGTCATTTAGGGGTCGCTACTGCGACCCCTGGCATGCCCCTTGTAACTCCTGGCAGTGGTTTTGCGACCCCTAGCGTCATCAGTGGCTAAATCAGAGCAGGAACAGAAGCAGCTCCTCCTTATGGATGTCGGTGGGGGTTTCACTCAGCTTGTTTTTAGGTCTCACCTGACCCAGCGCATGCGCTGGTCTGGCGAGACTTATTGAGAGGGCTCCAAAAAGTGCTACCAGGCCAGCCTAGAGCTACAGTGCATGTGCGCGGGCGCGCGCGCCGCGCTTTACCGCGATTACTTTCACTTTTGCGGCTGCACGGCCGCTTTGATGTTTGATCGTGATCGCGATCGCGATCACTTTCGCGGCCGCACGGCGCTTTGCATAGCCAATAGGTCTCGCTTTTGGGACCTTATAAGTATTTAGTTATGCAACTGTTGCATGGCTAAACACTTATAAGGTCCCAAAGGCGAGACCTATTGGCTATGCCAATGCTTGTTTGTCAATCTTTTTTTTTACTAATAGTGAATAATATTGCATTATCAGCTATTAGTTTAATTAAAAGTAGAGCACAAATAGCTGGAATATGACTTTCCCTGGCAGCTGAGGTAAGTAAAAATATATTTATGGATGGTCACCTTAGAATAGTGGGGAGGGAGAGTGGAGACCCATCCTGAACACTGCAACAACACATGGAATCTTATGTAACGGTGACTGTATTGGTGCCTTCAGACGATCTTCAGTGTAATACTGTATGCTGTAACTGACATATGTTTAATAAAAAGAATTAAAATAAATGTATATATATGTGTATATGTATATTGTGTGCGTGCTTGCAGCTTTAAGTGAGCTTATGTAAGGGAGTGTGTATGTCTGAATGTGTGTGCATGTGTAAGCATGTGTGTGTATGTCTGAGTGTGTGTCTATATGTGAATGTATTTGTATGTTTAAGCACATGTATGTGAGAGTGAAAGTGAAGGTCGAGGGGCATGTGAAGTCGCTTCCGCTAATCCCTGGCATTTTGGTGAATTGAGTCCACGCAGAAGAGTCTGCATCCACAGGCATAGAGTTGTGAGCAGAAGCAAATGATTCCAGAGAGACTGCCTGATTATAAATGCACATGTTTCACCCTTACTGTTGCGGCCTATGCTGTGCTTGGGACTGGGAGTTGAATACCGAATTCAGGAAAATCCTTCAAGGGTCGTGGTGGCAACAAATATTGAATACTGTATGAGCGCGTGTGTAAATTTGTGTGCATGTCCGAATGCATATTTTGGTGTGTGTGCCGACCCTGCCATAAAGGTTGTGATTCTTGGCATACTGAGGTCATCCATGGTGTGATGGTGGCTACCCAGGCAAAATGCTAGCCAATGCATATTGGTGGTACTTTGGGGCATCCATGTAAAAAATGTATGCCCTGACAAGCTGGTGGCACTTGAGCATCTGTAGCATAATGGCACCTATCCCTGGTACTGCTGGCCCTCTCATAATGGAGGCAATGCTTGGCATAAAATTGTATTCCTTGCCTACTGTCAACTTTCTGCATAATGCAGGACATGGCATAATGGCGATGACTCCTGGCCTATTGGAAGCATCCATTTTGAGAACCGTCCCGTTTGCGAATGTGAATTGGGCTTCATACATATCCACGAACTATCTCTAGTTTGAATATGCTGCATACGGAAATAATCACATTTCGTTTCTGGGGTGCCATGGATGCTGACAGCTCAAGGCATACTTGGATACAAAGTGGAAGATACCAAGCTGTCAATATTTTTCCACAACAGCAGTGTTAGAGCTATACTAGCAGGTGGCGACAGACCTATCCTATTCATCGCAAGAAGATGCAATGAAAAAGCACACCTCATTCTGGACATTTGTGAAAAGCACAAACTATATTCCACTGACTGAACACTAGGTATCCCTGCCATCTGGTGCAGCAGCTACAGGGACCCACCATAACGCAAAACAATGCTTAGCTGACATCAGTATGAAAGCGCTGTAAGTGAAATAATATTTGTTGTTTTTATTCTTGAGTGGTATGTGCTTTATGGGTTGGAAGATTAGATTTGTTGTTTTTATTCTTGAGTGGTATGTGCTTTATGGGTTGGAAGATTAGAATGTGCTTTATGGGTTGGAAGATTAGATTTGTTGTTTTTATTCTTGAGTGGTATGTGCTTTATGGGTTGGAAGATTAGATTTGTTGTTTTTATTCTTGAGTGGTATGTGCTTTATGGGTTGGAAGATTAGATTTGTTGTTTTTATTCTTGAGTGGTATGTGCTTTATGGGTTGGAAGATTAGAATGTGCTTTATGGGTTGGAAGATTAGATTTGTTGTTTTTATTCTTGAGTGGTATGTGCTTTATGGGTTGAAAGATTAGATTTGTTGTTTTTATTCTTGAGTGGTATGTGCTTTATGGGTTGGAAGAGTAGATTTGTTGTTTTTATTCTTGAGTGGTATGTGCTTTATGGGTTGGAAGATTAGATTTGTTGTTTTTATTCTTGAGTGGTATATGCTTTATGGGTTGGAAGATTAGATTTGTTGTTTTTATTCTTGAGTGGTATGTGCTTTATGGGTTGGAAGAATGCTTTGCTACTTCTGACAATGACAGGAAGGCCATCATAGTTTCAACCTAAGCTTGCATCACACCCATATCATATTTTGCTCATTTACTGAGCATAGTGGCGGTGGGATTCCAGAAGGATAAAGGAATTGCAGATATGCTGGCTACCTTACACAAGTTCTATGCAAAATTCAGCAGATCATACACTAGCCTTGGCGCATTGTCAACAAAAACACCGTCCGCCCAAGCAGCAGATGACGCAGGTGCTAGTCATCCAGTGGAACTCCACTTTGTGCATATTAACAGGACTAACACAACAACAGCTTGCTGCTATTGGCTGACAGATGGCAGCACAGCTTGCTAGGGATCTGATGGCACAGACTCAACTACAAACTAGTGGGAGGTAATTCGTCTCGGTGCAAGGCCATGCGGCCTCTCGTGGAGGGTTGAACAGGATGAAAGATATCTTTGTATTAATCATTCTATGGAGAGCAGCCTTACACACATGCACCATGTAAAATGTGGGGCTGGAGTGGTAGAACTGGGTACCAATGCACATGAAATGACTTTTTGGTTACAAATTGACACTGCTTTATTTCTTCTTTGTTATCAGACTGAGGGCAACGAGTACATGCTGACCCATTTGCTGACCCTTACTCTGGGAAGGGCACTGCCAGGCTCTGTGTCTCCAGACCTGTTGAAACCTCTTGTTGTCCCTGCTTGGAAGAGTACGAAGAATGCCTGCCCATCTGCGGAATCAGAGGAAAGGGGCAAGAGAGATCCCGGACTGGATTTGCCCTCAGGGTGGATTCATCTTGTTCAGTTGAGGTTTTTAAGGGCTTCTGCCAGGGGTCATCGAGGACTTTGAGGAAGTAAAGTCCAGTTGTTGTAATGCTGTGATGTCCTCCTCACAAGCAAGGATAACAGAAGGGGACCCCAGGCTGTCCGAAGACCTTAGGGTCAGGTATCAGATTGGTGAGAGGAGAAAGAAAAGGGATGCAGGCCACAGACCAAAAGTCATTAGAAAGGGAAACAAAGAGAGAACTCTAACAGGAAGGAAATATCAGGAGAGAAAACAACAAAGGTGCAGAGATGGATGAATGGGTGAAAACTAATGTGATGTTAAGATTTCACTGCAACTAAATAACACATTGCCAGGTGTCTTCTTCCTGTTCGATACGGCTTTAACCACTACGTTGAAAGGAAGCTTCCCAACAGGCGAGCTTGTGTGCTGCTGGTGGAGGGCCAGGGGGCTCTGAAGGCAGGCACTGCACACAAGCTTTTATGCATGCAACGTTGCTTTGGGAAGCACTAACAGGGGCACCGGCAATGTATTTACGTTCATGCAATGATCATTAAGGTAAATATATTGCAGGGCCCATCACAGTGCTCCTAATAACAACAGCGTTGACCGTTAGACATTCCTTCACCCATGGAGTACTGGATTTGCTGGATTTCGGCTCCGCAGGCAGAAAAAAGGGTCATATTTAGAGCATTCTTACATTTATTTGTCCTAATATGTTGCCCACCCAGTACTGGGCCTTCAACAATATCACCAAACTAATATGGGATGATGCCCTCTGCTAATACAGCCATTAGCAGCTCAGAAATTATTACTGCCTCTTATGCATCATCTTTTCCCGCTAATCCTGCCGCGGCATCTCCTGATCGAGTCACAGGTGCTTCAAAATCAGTTCCAGGTTTTTTTTGCCCAATGTCAACTATATTTCCTTGCATGACCGCATCAGTTCCAAACTGAAGGTGCTAAAGTCTCCTTTTAACCTTTCAGACCAAGGATGCCTCAGCCTGGACCACTCACTCTTCGAGACTTACAATAGGTTCAATCTTTGCCATATTCAAAGCCTTTCTGGTTCAATTCTTTCAGGATCAATTTTGGACAGTCTTTGAAAGGAAACATTTAAAACAAGAAGCTGATTTGAGATTATTGACACTTCGACATGTTCTCAGGAAATAATTTCATATATTGCTCTCTTTCAAATAATATCAGAAACAGCCTGGCTGGATGAAGCATCTGCTGCAGCTTTTTACCAAGGGGCATATTTACAAGGGCTTTATCTCCGCTTTTTTGGCTTACAGAGCCAAAAAAGTGGAGATAAAACCAGCGCCCTATTTACAAGAGGGTGCTAACATGCATAATCGCATGTTAGCACCCTTTTCCCCAATGCCTCCCTTTGCATCTCCAATGAGATGCATAGTGGGCGTTACTGGGCGTAACCCCGATGGACTACCTTGCAAATATCGCTGATGTTTACATTGCGATATTTACAAGGCAGCCCATATGATTTTAGCAGACGTTAGATTTTGGCGAAAACTAACGTTTTCGCCAAAATCTAACGTCTGCTAAAATCCTGATTTAGCTGCCCCTAACATAGGGGTGGATTATGCGGTTACGACCCTGTGGGTCGTATCAGCAAGGTTATCGCCGTTTTGTAGGGAACATCGCTGGAAAACCAGCGATGTTCCCTGCAAAAGGGCGATAACCTTGCTATCTCTGGAATTTGTATCGCCTTGGAGTAACGCGTTGTTAATAACGCGTTACCCGGGCGAGAAATTCCAGAGACAGACGGCGATAATTAACAAAGCGCTAAGCACGCTTTGCGTTTATTTATCGCCGTCCTTGTAGATATGCCCCCAAGTACTTCATCAGGGTTTGAAAGGTGCTGTATCACTGATCATAAACAGAACAACTACTGCACATGGCGTGTTTGATTTACTGTTACACATTGATCAGCATCATGTTCACAGAAAAAGTAAAAAGCATTTGGAAAATTGATATTTAGTATCTTTATTGCTCCCTCCAGTGGAATTCAAACTCTCTCAAATGTAACCGAAGATCCTATGAAGATTGGTCATGAAATGAATGATTATCCATGGGAAATGAAGATGAGAAGGATAATGTATTCATATATTATGTCACCACTTACTATTTTGTAAGATCATTCCACCAGCTATGAAAAGCTCATTTCGCTAACATCAAGCGCGAGGACCTTGTTATAAAGAAGACGAACGTCATTATCTGATGATATATATTATTCAGTAGAAACGTCCCACCTCCAATGTCACCTCACTAGACATCAACTGTTAACATTCCAACTGCTGAGATACTAGGTGCATTCTCCAATGGAAGGGGAGAACAAAGAATGGAGATACCATGTATAAGAACATATCTAGGAAAACGTATACAGAATATGTACTGGTAATTAACATAGAAATAATTAAAGATAAATTGTGCCACGTCCCCTTTATAAGGTGAAAGGAAAAACAGGTAACACAATATACTGGTGAATGCATAATATATATAGAATGAGATACTACTCTAAGGAATACATAGTTTTCACGTATAAGAACAATTCACCACTCATGAATACATAAAATATATATAATATAGAAGCTACTCTATGGGATACATAAGTTTGATGTAGAAGGTGAACATACCACTTGTATGAATGCTTAAGTTACATGGTTTCTCTCTGTTACTTAATAATATAATCCTTGTGCCATTGAGGTACTTTCCTTACTCTGTCCAGAATTTTATTACCGCATGAGTTCCTTTTTGTTTCAACCGGTTTAATTGACTCAAATGGTTCTCCTGGTGTTTTACGACTCTTAAACCATCTGTCCATACTCAATGTCTTACCATCATCCAACAACACCACAGTTGTATGTACTTGTATAATTCTCTTTGGGTTGGAATAACAGCTAGTTTTACTCCTACGGACGGTTGGAATTCTTACAGTGACAGTGTCTCCCACTTTCCACTTCCTCCTTATTACCCCATGTATTTGGTTATAGGCAATTCTGTAATCCTCTTGGTGTTGCTTCATACATTTACTTACATCTTCTCTCTGTACCCATACTGGTTGACCTCAACCCAGCCAATTGAGTGATAACATGGTCTCTGGTACCTCTGAGTGACATAAAAGGAGAAACTGTTGTGATTGCATTGGGCGTTGTGTGGTATGACCATAGAATATTACGTAGGCCTTTCTCCAAAAGTTCTTTAGATACTGAAGCCAATTGCATACATTCTTTGATCATCCTTTTAGCACGTTCCACTAAACCATTAGCCCTTGGGCAATATAATGCTGCCCTGTGGAGTATGAAAGATAACTTAAACAAAATTATTTCATTTTTTCTGATGTGAATTGTACACCATTGTCAGTAATCAAAGTGCTGGGAAAGCCCTCAATACAAAACGTATCAGTAAGGAAATCTAGAAGAATTTTTTTGGTGATGGAACACACTACTTTGCTCACAATCCAGTTTGAATGAAACAATTAAAACAAAAATATATTTCCTTTCACATGTCATGTGTCTCAAAGGCCCCATAATGTTCAGTGCCACTTTATCCCAAGGTTTGCAGGGAATTTCTATGGGTGGTACCGGGGTCTTTCTAATTGATTTGGTTTTGTCACTAAGTGCACAATTTGTACAGTCCTTCACTTTCTCTTCTAACAATGTGTCCATACCTGGGAACCAATAGTGAGCTCTTTCCTTTGCTCTTTGTGAGATTCCTTTCCGGGTGGCCCTCATGCGAAAATTCGGCAATTCTATTCCAATAATCTCTAGGTGGAATTAACTTATCTCCTCTTTTCACAGGATGACCATCATTATTCAGTTTTTGCCAGATTTTTTTTTTAAACAGGTTTTATTGATTTCACATACAATAAGTATGGGGTCATAGAGTCACGCCCCTGCCAGTCAGCAACTTTTACAAACAGTTTACTTTGGATATAAGTATGGCAACGTATAATTAACAAAGCAGCAGTCGGTTCTAGCTGTAGGATTAACACGATAGTTACTTTCTAATCTGCACTTGCATTTATATGCAGTTCCAGCCATAAACACCCTTCCCAAACTTCCCCCCTTCCGTCCCTCGTCCCAGGCGTGTTACTTAAGTCGAGATCGTCAAGGTGTGGGAGACCTACATGTCTACCGGGGCGTCAACATAGAATAGGAGAGCGCCACAGTAGAGGGCGACCCAGCTAGGTAACACAATGGCATATCTGGCAGTTAGTCTTCAGCCCCTATTAGCTCTGCCTCTGCCCGCGCACTAGTCTGCAGCCGCTGGGGGGTCCCCAACAGAGGCATCATCAGCATTGTCTTCGGAGGATTTGAGTGCTATGACCAGCGCCTCCCAAGCTCTCACAGCTTCTAGTGCCTCCTCGCTCCCCGTGCGTTTTGCTATCTGGAGTCTGATCACTCCTTCACATTCAGCCCATTTAAGGAGTTCTGTTTTCCACCTTGCTATGCTTGGACCCTGCTTTGCTTTCCATTGCATGGTGATATTTCTCTTGGCCAGGAGAAGTCCCAAATCCACAAACTTGCTAGTGATTTTATTTTTTGATGTGTGAGGGAACCAGTTTAAAATACAATGTTTCAGGGTTGGCTCAATTTCTCTGTCAGTGAGAGCCGACAGTAGCGTTGTTAGCTCCTCCCAGTAGGTGTCAAGAAATGGGCAGTCCCCAAACATGTGTTTAAAATCTGCTCCTTCTGCGTTGCATCGCGGGCAAGCCGCTGAATGGGTTGGGAAGTACTTATTAAGCTTTGCTGGAGTAAGGTATGCTCTATGTAAAATGTGGAAATGTACTAACTGGAACCTTGCATTCCGGGTGCTCTTCCAGGCTCTATCCACCACTTCCCCCCAGGTTTTCTCTGGGATATTCTCCCCAACATCAGTTTCCCACTTGATCTTCAAGTCAGTCAGGGGAAGTAACGATTCCAACGTCATGCGCCTATATAGGCAAGTCACTGCTTTGAATGTACCTTCTGCCATTACCACATACTGGCAAGCCAGCGACACCTTGTGCTCAGTGAGACCCCCTCCCCAGTGATTCCGGATAGCTGCAGTGAGGGCTGTGTACAGCAGAAAATCCCCCGCCGGGCAGATCATAACGAGTTTGGAGATCAATAAAGGGGGTCATGGCTCCCTCCTCGTACAGGTCTCCTATGCTACCCAGCCCTTGTTCCGCAAAGACCCCCAGCCTCTGCCAGTTACCTCCATGGGGCAGGGCCTTACACATAAGTAAGGAGATTTCCGGTGCATAGGGACGCCTAATGGTAGCCCGCCGCAAATACCTGTTCTAGTACTTCCGTGCTGTATTGAGCTCCACGGTGAGGATAGTGGCCCTGATAGGGAGCCTCAGTATGATGCCGGATAGCAGTGGTAGGGACGCCAATTCCTCTCTGTGCTCTTCTTCCCCCCTGGTGCCACTTGCCACCCATTGCGTGAGCCACTGGAATTGCGCTGCCAAATAATAGGTCTCATAGTCGGGGACTGCTAGGCCGCCCTCCGTACTTGGTTGCATTAGAGTAGCAAGCGCCACTCTACGTCTACCAATGCCCCATATGAAGCCTGTGATCATCGATCAAAGCTGTACAAAGTACTTTGTCGGGATCCAAACCGGTAGGGTCCCAAAGTAATATAATAGCCTCGGGAGGGTAATAATTTTAAGCAGGGCCACGCACCCCGCGACTGATAACGGCAGGGAACCCCAGAATTCGAAGTTGCTTTTCGCTCCCCTGATAGCCTTGCCTATGTTACCCTCTAGGATGTCTTCTTGGCTGTGGTATATTTGCATGCCCAGGTATGGTAGGCATCTGTCTTCCCAGGTCACCCCCTCTGTTTCTTGTGGGCCTATTCTGCCCCTTCTTGCAGGAAACAGGCAGGACTTCGAAGAATCCACTTTCAATCCTGCAACCCTACTAAGAGCTTGCAGCAGATTTTTCGCTCCTATAATTTCAGCTCCCGAGTTGGCCAAAAAGAGCAGAAGGTCATCGGCATACAACGCTATGTGATGGATCCACCCATGTACATTGAGCCCCCTGTATGCCCCCCCCAGACCTGGCCTGTGCTGCCAGTGGCTCCATCGCCAGAGCAAACAGCAGCGGGGAAAGTGGGCACCCCTGTCACGTTCCCCTGCCCACGCCACAGGCGTCTGAAATGAGTCCGCCAGTTTTAAATCTGGCAGTGGAGTCAGAATAGAGGAGAGCCGTCCAGCTCACAAAGTCGGCACCCAGCCCCATTTTCCGCATAACATGAAATAGGTAAGGCCATTCCAGGCTGTCAAACGCTTTTTCTATGTCGACAGCAAAGATCGTTGCTACATCAGTGCAATAAGAGTCCGTTTCTAGAACTCTCATAAGTCGTCGGACATTAAGCGCTGTATTTCTGGTGGGGATAAACCCATATTGGTCCTTGTGTATCAGGGCAGTCATATGGGTGAACAAGCGAGTAGCCACAATTTTACTTAGAATTTTGTAGTCTAAGTTGAGCATGGATAGTGGGTGGTACGCAGTTTTATCCCAGGCCTGCTTACCCGGTTTGAGCAACGGGATAATCGTCTCTAGTAGACACAGGTAGCCTGCCAATCCTACTAGCATCGTTATATAGCTGTACTACTTTGGGAGCCAATAGATCAATGTAGGCTAAATAGAATTCAGCCGGGAGGCCATCTGTGCCTGGGGCTTTATTTTGGGACATGCTCTTTATTGCCCCCGTATCTCGCCAACCTCAATGTCCCGCCCTAGGGAGAGCGCCGCGTCCTCATCTAGAGTTGGCAGATCCACTTCACACGTAAATTCTTGTAGGTCTTCCTCCGCTGGAGTCAACTGACTCCGGTAGAGGTCAGTATAGTAGGCCAGAAAGAGATTGTTGATTCCCTGCCAGCAGGGCTCCCGATTTGTCCCTTTCTGAGTGTGTTTGGGTTATGTACTGTTTGTAGTCAAAATAACACAGCGGCTCTACTTGTGTTGCTATTCAGTTTTTGCCTGATGTCCCAGAAGCTTTGGGGATCCTCAGAAAGGTTGGATGGTCTGATCGTCTAACCCTGAATAATCTTGTCTTTTACTCTGGCCAATGTGTCATCAGTCACAATACCTGCCTCCCATTCATCTTTTGTGATGCTTGATGTATCAACTGATAGTACATGCTCCTCTTGTATGCATTGTGATGCACTATTTGTTTCAATGGGCAGCCTACAAAGACAGTCCGCTGCTCAATTCCTATTTCCAGGGACAAATTCCGTCTTCAAATTGTATCCTTCCAGGCCCAAATCCCATTTGAAAATACATGGGGCAATATGTTCTATGCTTTTGGATGAAAAGACAAATGTAAGAGGTTTGTCATCTGTACGTAAAGTGAATGGTAGGCCCAAAAGAAAGCATTTAAAATGCAGTGTAGCCCAATAGCAAGCAAGTGTTTCCCTTTCCACAGTGGAGTAATTAGACTCAGAACTTTAAAGAGCACGGGAAGCAAAAGCCACAATATGATCTTTATTATCAACTATTTGGGTCAAGGTGGCTCCTATTCCTCTTGTGCTGGCATCAGTCGTCAAAATGGTTCTACGTTTCACATCACAATTTGCTAAAGTGGGTGCAGTGATAATAGCATGGTGGTTAATATCCTCAAACGTGCATTGAGACTTTGTGTTCCACTCGAAGTGACAGACCTTCTTCATCCTTTCTCTTAAGGGTGCTATTTTGTGCGTAAAGTTTTTAATGAACTTGGACATGTATTCCACCAATCCTAGGAAGTTCTGAGTTTGTCTTTATTAGATGGTGGAGGTGCTTCTCGAACTGTCTCTACAAGGTCAACTTTGGGTTTAATCTCATCTTTCGAAATAGTGTTTCCTAAGTACTCCACCGACCCTACTCCTATCTGGCATTTATCCAACTTTAGAGTTAACCCTGCTTTCCTTCATGCTGATAAAACTGTCCTTAGGGTTTCATTCTATTCTGTCTGAAATATGCCATAAATTAAGACATCATCTTGGTAACACAAAACTCTACCTAAACCTTTCAAAACTTGCTGCGTTATTCTCAGAAAAATTGCAGCAGCGGAAGCCAGCCCAAAAGGCATTCTGCAGTACCTGAAAGCACTGAATGGTGTAACATAAGACATGTACAACCTCGATTCTGGGTGGAGCTCAACCTGATGGTAAGCTGAGGAAAGGTCAATCACACCAAAGCAACACGTATCACCAATCATACTCAACATTTAATTTATTCTGGGGAAGGAAAAACGATCCACCCAGATACTCGTATTGAGGTCTCTGAGGTCTACACATAAGCTTATCCCTCTGCATCCCGCTTTGTTGGTTACAACAATAGGCAACAGCCACTCTGAACTCACTGTGGGTTCAATTATCCCCTGATTTTCCAATTTTCTAAATTCCTCCTTTAATGGCTCTTCCATGAGATGAGGTATGGCTCTTACTTTATGTGCTACAGGATGGACATTGTATTTTAATTTACTCTTGTGTTGATAATCTCATAGATGGCTTAGTTTGTTTACAAACACCTCTGGGAACTTCTGCATATTTGCATTCCAGTATATGATCTTTCACAGAGCAGTATTTGTTCTGGATTATTAGGGTCCAACTTCATCTCTAGTTTCTTCTGGTGTCTCAACCCAAGTAGATTAGACCCTTGTTCGGTAACATAAACCTTCCCAATAATTGAACGATCCTTGAACTCTATGTGCAAAGTAGTCATACCTGGGAATGGAATAGTATCTCTGTTGTACCCAATAGGTTTGATATCAGCATCCTGTAATTTACACCTTGATTGGCACATTTTTTGACAAAAAACGTTTCTCCATCAACGTATACGGAGAACAGAAGTCTGTGAAGACTTGTGCTTCCTTCCCTTCCATTGGGCTGTGCCTATCAGCATGAAATGACTAGACGGGCCTTCCCAAATCTCCCGCTGAGGCAAAATGATTCAGCTGTGCCTGTCAGTGTGTGAAGTAGGCAACCGGCCTCCTATCAAATCACACTGAAGTGAGGTGGATAACTGTGCCTGTCAGCGTGAAGACGTTTCTGTGACAGAGCAATAATGGTTGTGTCTGACAGCATGAGGGGTTCAAAATATTTAAACAAACCCCGTAGGATGCAGATAGATCTGCCATTGGGAACTGAAAGCGGCGGTGCTTACTTTGGTTATACTATTCCTGAGTGGCTTAACGTTATTCATAGAGGATGCACCGCTACAACATTTAAGCTCTCTTCCACCACTATTACTATAGGCACAGTAACTATGGAAAGATAAAGTCTGTGTGCAGATTAGCAGGCAGCCGTAACCACACAATGTACTGGGGGAAACAAAAGTCCCTACCTCCAATTAAAAGTAACTTGACACTTCGTCCTGTAGTACTGTCCTCAGCTGCCAGTGTCTCAAATAATGTGCCTTTCGACTTCCAATTAGCAGACTCTCTTCCAAATGACTGGTGCTCTATCACACTGTGAGTGACCTTACGACCTACATGGGTGGAAGTAACTTTTTCTGTCCCCTGCACAGTTATGATCTCAGTTTCATCACCAGTGTTATAAAGAAGATGAACCTCATTATCTGAAGAGATATTTTATTCAGTAGAAACATAACACCTCCAATGTCACCTCACAAAACATCAACTGTCAAAATTCCAACTGCTATGATATTAGGGACATTCTAAGATGGATGGGTGGAGTGAGAGAACAAAGGAGGAGGGATATACCATAAATGGGAATATAGAAACACTTATAAGGAATATATACTGGTAATTATATAGCAATAATTAAAGATAAACTATAACAGAACACTTTATCTGCTGCAGAAAACACAAAGGGCCCCATTACGATGGCACCGTAACGGTAAACAGGACTGACTGCCAGAGGTGCGGCGCTCCCGCTAGGCCCATTAGGATGCGACCGCCACCTTGGCAGTCGCATCCCGCATATTTTACATTGCGGCGGCCGGTGCACCCGCTGCAATGCAAAATATGCATGTTGTACATTGGCATGCAGCCTTTTGTATGCCAATGAAGGGGTGTACCATAGGTACCCACCAAGTGCCGCCCCCCACACTCCCGGTGGCCCGTAACGGGCCCCCAAAGCATTTTACGCCGGCCTTTCCATGGCAGCATTGCCGGAAAGGCCTTTTAAAATGCACATGATAATATGGATGGCGGTACCTGCAGGGCACCGCCACCATATTGTCTGCCTTTTCTGCCCAGCCGGCAATCCGATCGGCAGAAAAGCGGTGGACAGTCTTTCTGACCGCCGCGGTGCCCCTTGCCATACTAATATGGCGGGGTGACACAGGGACATTTGGTGGGCAGATTGCCACTGCCGGCGGTGGCCACCGCCGACCCAACGGTGGTGATCCGCCCGTGATACTAATAGGCCCCAAAGTTCTCAAGGATCTTTACAGCTATCAGCTTTTGTGGATTTTGAACCCTAAGGTATCCCCATGGATACCCAATTTGTCAAACAAATAGGAATACCATTAACAAACAAAAAGCAGAACCAATATATGCAGTATATGAGTGATTCTTAACCTTTTGACTTCTGTGGACACCCATTTCGTAATTACAGGAATCTGGGGACACCCACTAGATCATTGCTGGAATCTAGGGACCTCCTACTGGGTAATTCTGGAAGCCAGGGATCATTGCCTAAGCATTTTCGAACATTTGAACTGCAAAACAAAAACACATTTTCAATTGTACAGTTTGCTTCTTTATTTATGTACACTTTATGAATCCGTTAATAACATTTAATTGTCTAAGCAGTCGCAGACCCCCTGAGTAGGCTTCGTGTTTCTCGGACCACAGGTTAAGAAACACTGCAGTAGGCTGTATTCCTTTAAATTCACAAAGCATGACACAAAAAACTAAGTCTTTGATTGCGTACTCTGTATGAAAGTGGTTTATTATTTGGGTGGAAGACTATCCACTTCAAGGAATAATCACAACCCTTGTCATGAACAATCCTCTATGTCACTAAGTTAACCTGAGCTCAGCCCCCGGTAGCTATGGCAGAGAGCAGACTGGCTTATTTTACAGTTATGCAATACCAAAACAGTAATAAAGTCAAAAAGCCCTCAAAAATCTCAAATCAAATTAGAAAGATAGAATAAAATGTAATAAACAAAGTCACAACAACATGTTAAATCCATTACAGGGAACAATAAATATGACATTTTTAAAAGTTGAAGTAGAACTAGTACAAATAACAAGTAAAGAGCAAATGATAGTCAATAATCTTGGTAGAGGGGGAGGAGCCAAGATGGCGACCGGGATGGCAGCGTAGACTCCCGGCTCCGTGAACCTCCGCATCCCGCATGGATATCCTGCATGAGATCCTCAGCCTGCGCTACGCGCTCGTATTTGTGAATGAGAGTGGCAACCGACCGTGTGACTCCGAAGTTTCTGGCGGCGGTACCGCCGGAGAAATGTGCCTTTGAAATTTGCGGCCCGTGCAGCCCTGGAGCCAGGACCTCGAGTGGACGCCTTGGCCGGGTAGCAGTTCAACAACAGCGGCCTGTGGTGACTGGGTGGAGTCGGACCACCGGAGCGGTGCACACCTCGGCCTACATTTCGCCGTGGTCGTTCCTACCGCTAAGCGTAGCGGACCGAGTGCATGCCCGGGGTGGCAATTCTGAGATTCTCCGGTGATTGCCCCTGCCTTTGACGGTGAGCTGCCCGGACGCCGCCCGTAACTCGCCCTGATCCTTGCGGGCTGCTCCCGGATTTTCGCGGGCACTGGTCCGTGGTGAGGACGACTGTTGCCCGTGACCACACAACGGATAATTTTTGCCTGCCCCCGGAACCCTGTTTCCAGCGACGTGGACCTTGAGGCGCTTGTCCCTGGGTCCCGGTCCCAATACGGGTCGGGCCTACCCGGCGGCCATCTTGTTATGATGAAGCCTACCATCCTGTCCACCGGGTTACAGCAGGATTGGGAGTGTGTGACTTTTGGGAGTGTGGCGGAGCGATCGCAGAGAGCTGTGCTGGGGTACGGCGACCTCCTCGAGGCTCTCGGTGCCCTTCATTCCACCTTGGTTCATGGCATCGGGGTCTTGGGGAGTAAGCTCGATGGTGTGGCATCAGCGTCGGGACAGTTGCGGCCTGCCTGTCCTCAGGTACACAGGGACTTCCCACACTGCACACAGGAGGACAATGTCGCGGCCACCCCTGAGATTAGTGAACAGCTGGAAACTCCGGACAGTATGCTTCCGTGTGATCGGCTGGCTGTGGGTCTGATCTGTTCCGGAGGTATTGGACCTGAGTGGGAGGTGGTGGCCTCGTCCCGTGCACGGCCTCCGGCGACCCAGGGAAAATTCAAGCAACAGTTGTCTACTTTGGCTGATTCCGCCTTCCTGGACCTTGTGTGCAGTGCAGATCCTGGGGCAACACTGGGAAAGACGTCCCTCCATGATGCGGACTGTGTTGGTACTCAGAGACTTCCACCCCACCTGTGTGCGTCGCTTCCCGGTCGTTTTTGGACACTCCTTTACCTTGTAACATTGGACATGGCGCTCGGTCGAGGGGTATGCATGGGCAGATTTGCAAAGAGTGGTCAAGGATAAGGCTGATCCTTCAGGGGTGGTCATCTAGTAGACGGGCGGGCTCAGGGGTTGAGTGCTCTCATGGCATAGCTATTAGTATAATTGGTGCATAATGCTCCCCATCTTTCTTTGACATGGTCGATTTTGTGCTGCTTACTGTTTGCCTTGGGGAAAACTTACCGTGCGGGAGGGAGAAGCCGGGGGCATGTTTTGAAGGCCCTCCTCCAGTTTATTAATACTCTCTCTACCCCCCCGTCTGGTGGGGTTCTTTTCTTACTCCCTTTTCTCTGTTCTTCTATATTTCGGGTCTGGTTCCAGGGCGACAGGCACACTGCTGGGGGGGGGGGCCGTACTCATCTGCAGAGGTGCAGGGTGGGGGGTTGGGGAAGGGGATTCTTTCGTCTTTACCCTTTTTTTCCATGGCCTCCTTTTTCTTCTCTGATTCTTCTTTGTTTTTCTTTTCTGGGATCAGCGTGGTACAACTCCTTTGTTGTGAATCACTGCTTTTTCATGTGTGCCACAATTTCCGGGGTGTTTTCTGGGCTTTAGGGCATGGGACTGCAGGCGCAACGGGTCATGATACTTCTCTACATCCTGCACTTCCTGTTTTAGCGCCATTGACTCGATAGATTGCCGTTTATTGTTTACGTTTGTTATTCTGCCTGCCATTTTTCGTTGCTGGGAAATTGTTTGGCACCTGATCCTTTCGTCTTTCCCTATTATAAAATGAAAGCCTTCTTAATCCTGGTGTCCTACTTGCGCCATTCACTGGCCGAGAATATATTAGCATGGAGATTCTGCTCCCCGAGGTTCTGCCTGTGTCAACATTGGATCTCTGTTGCTTTGACTGCTTAGCGGCCGGCCCCGGGGGGTTGTAGGCCCATACTTGTTCTTGGTTGAAATGCTAATAAAGGTTTTTCAAAAAAAAAAAAATAATAATAATAATAATCTTGGTAGACCAGGACCCACCTACAATTTCAAGTTGATCGCGATGGAGCCTGGGTCAGATACACCAAGTGGACTGGTTCCAGTGAAAGCCTGGAAGTCAGAAAGTTTGAAACAGTTCTAGGTCCTACTTGTCTGGAGGAAAAGTTTTCAAGTGCCTCATCTCAGAGAACATATCAATATAATGCGGGTTGCACACCTATTTTTAGACAGTAAATTTGACGTTTCTCAACCTTCAATTTTTATTGCGTGCACACTGGTGACGTGCCCAGCCCAAACTGCACGTTTTTAAAACTAAACAACATCAAATAGGGGCATCATGTAGCCCCCAAAACCAATGGCACAGCCGATGCTGCCGTTGCATAAATGTTTTTTCCACATTGTATTCCGTTTCACTTGTACTCCATAATTTAATCCAGTCTTTCATTTCAAACCAGTTCAAATCCACATGCTAGGAATGCTATTTCCCAAGTTTCTCATGTTCCAGATGGGCCATCCGAACCTCTATGCAAGAACACGTACTGAGGCAAGATTCTTCAAAAGCAGTTTATTGAAACCCAATGCATTTCGGGCCACTGGGGCCCTTCGTCAGGGGTAACTGAAAATAACAATATTGCACGCATTAATTTCCATTGTGTAGACATCTCATTCAAATGTAACTAAAAGCGTATGACTATTTAAAAAAAAATGTGCACCTCACTACTTCAGTGATTAACATTCGGAAGCCAATCCATCATGTTTTATCCCAATAAATGCCCTCCTCCCTCTTGCAGAACTCAGTCTCTTCAAATTACATATTTTAAATGTGTTTCTCAATTTTTCTCAGGCGGTAACTCCCGTGTGATGAATGCCTTAAACTTCAACCCCCCACCTCATTCTCTCTTTCTTCCCATCTTATTTACAAAACCTTCTCACTGTACCCTTTTCTCTCAACATCTCGTTCCCACGCAACCACCATCTTAAACTCCTCGTTCGTGTGCCTTACTTCCCTTCTCTTCACTGAGCTCGACACGACTCTCCACCTCATTTCCAACCCAACTTCCTTGCCGATCCTGCCATGTCTTATCAACTGAAATCCTATCTCACAATTGCACATACATTTCATTTTCCCTCCTTAGTTAAGCACAACACGTCCCGTTGCCATTTCACTCCCCCTCACATACCTGCTTGCTAACAACCGTCCGTCTCTCTCGATCATCAAAGAGGTTTCCTTTCCCTTTCCCCGCCCAAATTTAAACTCTGCGTGCAATCCTCCTCTTCGGTAACCTCCCATCCATCACAACTAACACCTGTGCCTGTCTTAATTGCCCGAGCCTGCCTTCCGTTCTAAAACACTGCAACACCCATAATGCACATTGTTGACTGCAACGTTTGTTGTTCTGTGACTTATAAATTCTCGAGACAATGAATATGCAGTTAAAGGACAAAAACCACTCGTAATAAACCACCAGAGAAGGCATGTATAGGTCCAGGTGCCACTGGTCAGCCGGGTGCTTCAAGGAACAGGCCTCTTACAACTTGTTGTATCCCTGTAGCAATACAGGAAGTCAACCACCTGAATCTTTGAGCCTACTTCTTTGTCCTGGGTACAAGAGGGAGCAGGACCAGACTTTCAGGGCTCCTCTCAGGACACAGACCGCAAGTTCACACTTTTTCTGATCTTCTGCAGGTCCAGAAAATGTTCTGAAGTAGGTGCCTCGGGGTTCCAGATTTATGCCTGGCACTACTTAGTGGGTGGAGTGACTACTGGGCACTCCCTAACCACTGGGCTTGAAGGACTCAGGGACCACCCTATTCGCTTTTTCAGTAGTTCCTGTTTGCCTTACTGAAAGCAGGCCCCAAATGCTATATGTGCGGCCATTTTTAAGATAGTAATAGCCTTTGGTCACTTTCAAACATGGGCTCTGAGGCTGGGGTTGCGATTGGGGAATGTACTATGGTAATCCTAGCGTTCTCCCACGTCTAACACTTTAATCTAGTTTGAAGTAGGTACCTTACTTACAACGATCCCAGAGACAAACATCTGGCAGCACAAAAGCAGGGCCCTTCAGTAACCAGACAGAGGATACACAAGAATTGTCTTAACATCCTGTTCTCTCCTGTTCAAGGGCACCCCAAGGATTACATGCGGCTCAACAGACCTGTTAAACAGGACTCAATAGTGTGGTGCCCACAGTCCCTTCCATGAAAATTGTCTGGGGGTCAGTGTTAAGCCCCAGATGTCTTGCGTATGCAGTAAAAAATATGGTCATTTTATTGTTGCCAGCTGACCCCCTATGCCTCCCCGTTTAGTATTTTGCTAAAAATAAAAAATTACTAGGTTGCAGTGTTATAGCACCATTATATGGCTTTGGATTGTCCTCCTTGCTATCTTTGAATGTCAACCTAATTGGAATGATACAGAACTACTTCTCATTATGCTTCTAGTGGTCTCTACTCGACTGGGGAAATCAAAGCTTTGATTCTAATTTAGTGGGTGAGTGATTGCTAGAGGGAGCAAAACAACAAATGATTCCTTTCTTTAATACTCCTGTTGTATGGTATCTAAAATGTATCCCCTGTCTCTTTATATAGAGGTCCTGTCGCAGGCATACCGTAATCTCTGGGTGACGTGTGTGACTGTGGTGGTGATGAGCCTTTGAGCATTGGCATTCCTTCCCCTAATCCTGTACATATCCTAATGCCTATACACTTAGACACTCCCCATCAACTCTCGTGGGTACTGGGAGCTGGAAGGAGGGTGTTTTTAGCGGATATTGGGCATACTATCTTCACTCCTGCAGACTTGAATCCCAGGTGTGTGGTTTATTGACAGTCAAGAGACCCATTTCTGCCTATTCAAATGAGCCTATTGTCTGCTCCTGGGAGGCATTGCACACATTTTCCAAACCTATTCCCAGGCTGGCAGATGCTAAAGAATTAATGCAAGTTAACCTCCATGAACTTTACGTAGGTAAAAGCTATCTTTCTAAAACTTACTTTTCCTTTATATTTATTGAAAATCTGACTTCACAATTGAGTTAAATAGCTATTAACAACAGTGGTTGAATTGTTTTTCTACCTAGTCCCTTTCCCAAGTTAGCAGTATTAGCATTTTAATTGGCACTCTGGCTTTCTACATGAGACAGCCTGGCCTGCCAATTGAAAATAGCTTTTTGGTCCATGTTTCTGTATGGACGTATTAGTGTTACTTTCTACATGTCTCTCTTTTAAGTGGTATGCACCCTACCTGGCTTTACTAATCTTAAAGGGGAGATTTCTACCTATCAAAAAGGTTTAGTCAATTTTTCAATGTTTCGGGGGCTGAAATGAAGACATTTGGCCCTGGACAGCAGTGACTCAATCTGCAGAGTCTAAAAACTGCAATAAAATAAGGTCCAGGAAATGTCAATAATTTGGGGATGACAACACAAAAAAGGCAAATTTCTAACAGCCCAGTTCACGGGACACATCACATCTTTTATTTTGTATAAATGCCCCTTTTTTTTCAATCATTTGAGGTAACTTTTGGCTCAGAACATGTCTTTGATTTATTTGAAGAAGAACACTTTCAGTTTTTACATTTTTGCAAAGACCATTGCTTTGCTCTAGAAATTATGACTAACAGACCAGTGACAGTTGCAGTCAATTATGAAGGTGAACTAGAAACATCACCTGTACAAATACCTCCTCAATAACAAGATATTTTTTTTGATGAAAAGGGAGCCAAGTTCTACCAGCTCGTAACCCTAACGACCATGCTTTAAAACCTCATTCCTGGTGCCAAATTACAACATGAAAGAATCTATGCTTTTACTCAAAAAGAAGAAACAGAATCATAAGTCCTTAAACCTTCCCACAGTAGGTGATCCTATTTGTTTTTATACCCCAATCCAATGGACAATTAAGACCACACTCCAAATGCAATTACCATTACAAATCGATATCCTTTGTGACATATTTCTGGTCTCGTAAACAAAATGTGCGCAGCCTGTCGGATTACAAAGTTAGACTTTAGAGAACCTTTAAATCTGGTTCAAATAGGAGAAGTGGAAATACTGCATTCATCACCAAATATGGTCACTTCAAATATTCCTTTGAGCTATGTAACACCTTTGCTGCCATTCAACATCTGGTTAATGGCATATCGACATATCCAAGACACAGTAGATGAATGTGTTGTAGTCTATCTTAATGGCGTTCTTTTTCCTGAAGCTTTTACCGGAACATTGTCAGCATATCCGCGAAGGACTTAGCCATTTACGTAAGCATCCCTTATATACCAAACTGGAGAAAAATCAATGTGAAACTCATCAAGTCTTTTTTTTTGGTTCATGGCATTTTACCACAAGGACAGGTGCGGACAAGCAAAAAGCAAAGGCTGCTTTGCTGTGGATTACTTTCAAGAATACAAAAGTGATACAGAGAGTTATCAGCTTGCTTCTCCTCTCTAATTGCTCCCGTTTCAAAATTAGTCGTGAAAAGGCAAGAATAAGAACAAGCTCTTTTCACCCTGAAACTAATGCACCTATTTAACAACATCCTGATGTTGCTCTAAATTTTGTCGAAGAAACAGATGCCTCTTCTACAGCAATAGCAGGAATACGCTCACAACGACATCCTGATACTAAAGTAATTCATTCAGATGCAATATAATCTCAAATTCTCACTCCTACTGAACATTATACTATCTATGATCGCAAGTTAACCACCAAGGACTCTTTTCCTCACTGGTGACATCACTTAGAAGGAGCAAAACATGTAATTACAGTGTGGACTGATCATACAAATTAGGGAATCTTGAGATCCATGCAGCATGAGAACCATAGATATGCACAATGGATACTTTTCTACTCCTCTTTTCAACTTCAGAAAAATTAATGACAGGGACACATACATGGAAAAGCAGATGCTCATTTGAGATAGGAAGTTCATGTCAACAATGCAATTCTAGCCACACATATACTGCCCCTGGTTTCTACTGGCACTCAATAACAGATCCATTTGTGGCAGAAGTTTGGATAGCTCAGCATCTTATTTATGCATGGTTACCATTTGAACCTACACAAAGACAACAGATTCAAGTGTTCTTATTCAGAAATAACAAATTGTAATTGCCAACTTAATGTTTGGTGGTCTCTGCTTCATATTGTCAATATTGTGAGATCATATGCAATATCTCCACTGGCAAAATCTTCTCATTCCAAACTAATAAGATTGTTACGGCACTTTCCCCATTCCAAAATTATATTGGCGTATGATATCCATGAATTTCATTGTAGACTTACAGAAATATGAATTTTATACTGCTATTTTGGTTGTCATTGACTCAGTTCCCAAACTAGGACATTTCATGCCTGGACTAAATTACCTACAGCCACACAACGTGTACATATCTCTATGAAATAAATTGCCATTCTACGTGATTTACCCACAAATATTGTCACAGGTAGAGGAATGCTGCTTATTAAAATTTTGGTCTACGTTGTTACAAATTCTGGAGTATCAGGGTCATAGATCCACCAGTTATCATCTTGAGACAGATGGGCCAACTAACTAAATCTCTTGAACAATATCTACAGTGTTTTCAAATCGGCTTATAAAAAATGGTGCACTTGCTGCCTATTGCTGAGTTTGTGCATAATAATTCCTTAAACAGCTCTATTAGGTCTTCCCCTTATTTTGTTCTTCTGATTTTCATCCACATATGACACCTATAACAGCTCTTCACAGCAGAATCCTTCTGCCTCTCTACTCATTCAAATATTACACACCATCCACAAACAAATTGTGTCCCATTTTATGACAGGGAAAATATACTCACAAAAGACAGCTGATGTCCATGGAATACCTGCTCTCACTATAAGATTAGGGACATGGTAAATGTATCTACTAGATCATCATGTTTGTGTGGGATCCCTGCCAAGTTTAAACCTTGGTTTTTGGGCCCTTTCCAGATTGAAGCCATGGTAAACCCTGTGGCTGCTCGTTTCCACTTATTTGATCATTGGCATATACATCCTGTCTTTCATATTTCCTTACTTCGACTATTTTTTTCTGTATCTTTAGGTTCTTTATTCATTCCTCCATCTGTAGCTGTGAATTAAAACCTGGAGCATGAAGTTGAGAAGATATTGGATTCCCATTTTTTCCAAGGACAAATTTAATTCCTTACAGATTGCAAAGGCCATGATCCTGAAGAGAAATCCTGGAAGCCTGCTTCATTTGACCAATGCTCTTAGTTTGTTCCAGTTATTTTTTAAATGTCAGCCTACTAAACTGGAAGAGAAGAGTAGAGTTCAGTCAGGCAATACCAACAGGTTTGGGCTCCTACTAAATATAGCAAGAGGTTCCTTGTATGTTGGGGCACCAAAAGCAGGCCTCACTTTTGTTGAATTGCTCAACAGTTCAAAGGAAAGGCACACATCAAACTTTTCTGGAGAAATAACTCTGAGTACATTGTCTATTGTTTCCAGTCAATTGAAGATTTATATTTACGAAGCCAAGGAGTTCCCAACACCTGAGCAAATGTAGGAGCATCAGCGATTACAAACTTTATTGTTTCTACAAGTCCATTATCTAAAGATATTCCTAAAGATGGTGTTTCCCAGCAAACAGTTGTATGACACTTTAGCAACAACAAAAAAACACAATATCAACATACACATATAGCACCAAAAAATGGCAACAAAAAAAATATTGAGACTTTACTAACCTTAACTCAATGTAGCACATGGATGATGGGTGACACGTGTAAGTCATGCCCTCCACCATTCAAATATACAAGATACATGGTGAATATCAAAATCAGTACACAAAAAAGGGCCAGAAGAAGTTTAAAGGCCTGCAGGGGTTGATTACCCTACTCAGAAACCATACACACACACTGGAACCCCTGGGTCTATTGCATATGGAAGAGTGTTAAAGGGGTGTCCGTTTTAAAGGACGGTTTCCCTCAACCACTTGAAGGTGGCATGCTTCATCGTAGGGTAACTCCTCGCAATATGAACCTAGTCAAGAAACTCTTCTTTGCCTCGGCTCCACAGTGTGGAAGTTGAGCAGGTTGATCTAAGAAGATAAAATTGCTTTGAGATCTAGTGTGAAGACCTTGTATGTTTACAGGAAATGAGGTTGTCAAGACTGGCAAGGAACAACCTTTTTGGTAGAGCATCAGTTTTTCTTAATTTAGGTTCCAAGAAATGGCCTCCAGCTCCTCAAACCCTGCTGAAGCATGAGGATAATTGGAAATTCTCACTAGATTTCAGTAGGACCAAGAGCCAGCTTACAGCTTGCAGAGGAAAAAATATCAAAAGATGAAAAAAAAAACTCTGGTCAGGCTGGCGGTAGGATCAAACAGGCAAAAAAAGCAGACAATGCTGATTGTAGCAAAGAGCCAGGATAGCAAAGCCGATCATGTAGAACAATTCAGAGTGAACAAGGATGTATGATGCTACCTCGCAAACGTTTACATCGCATACCTTAACATCGCCGTCTTTACATCGCATGCACATTCACAACGCAACCTTTCACAACGCAAACCATTACTTCGCTTCCCCATTGAAATGCATGTAAAAGACATTTACAACACACACAAACACCCCGCATGCTTTAACATCGCGATTGTTTCCCCGAAATACCCCCCAAACTAATACACTACCCTACATAACGCACACTTCACAAGACTATCATACAATACAAAACAATACACTTCCCTAAACCCTAAGCCCTAACTCCTAAATCCTTAATTACTACCTTACACTATGACCCCCCTGACCCGACCCTAAAACCGTACGCTACACTTCCCTAAACCCTAAACCCTAAGACACTACCCTACAGTTAAGACCCCCTGACACTACCCTAAACCCTAAAGCCTACACCTTAAAGCCTAACACACCGACCTACACTACGACCACCAGTCACTGCCCTAAACACTACACTCTAAACACAATCCCCAGACACTGCCCTAAACCCTAAACACTACACTCTAAGCACAATCCCCAGACACTGCCCTAAACCCTAAACACTACACTCTAAGCACAATCCCCCTTACCTCTCTCTCCTTGCGTCGTCCCGGTGGTCCTCTGTCTCTTTCCCGGTGCTCGTCCGTGCAGCCCGCCTCGCGTCTATTACACCACATGCGATTTTAAACCGTATGCATTTTAAATCCGCATGCGATGTAATGGTAAGCGGCGTAATGGTCCGCGTCGTAACCTCACTTGCGTTGTAACGCTTGCAACGTAAACGCATGCGACGTAACGCATGCGTTGTTCTGGATGTTTCCCAGTGAACAATGATGTATTGACGTTGCAACATGACAAGCTGACTCTCTCACCTGCTCACATAGTACAGATTGCTGGAAGAACTTGAATGTTACAAGAAGTACTAACCGACTATGACCGATCAGGAACCAAACTGCATAGAATACTAGAAACAAATCTCTATCCCCAGAGAAAAATCCAGGCTATAGGCTACGAGGAGTACTGGGTATCCCTCCTCCAGCTCAGAGAACCCGGAGATTGGAATTGATGGCCACATGATGATGGAGGACACCAACAAGTAAATAATCCTGGTAGTTTTTCATGTAATATTTAAAAAGGACAACCCTTTACACCCACAGGGTAAATGACCTTAACCACGCAGCCTAAACTACACATGACTAAACAATGCAAGCAGAACCACGTCGAAACCATGCATATGCCTTTACCATGCATGTACGTGGTTTAAATGTTAGTGGTAGTTAGTGCTCTTGACACGAGCGAATGGGCGGGGGTGGGAGTTGTTGCAGACTTGGAGGAACTTCATGCCTGGACGAGGAACGGATTGGTGAGTACGATTTCTGGGAGTGTTGTGGGTCAGGAAGTTTTTAGTGTTTTAGGGCTCAGGGTGGACTGTCAGAGTACTTTATAGGGTGGGTGGCTGGTTTTAGGGCTCATGGTGGGGGGATGGGTAGTTTGCAGGGCCGTCTTTTAGGTCTTCAGGACAGGGGGTTAGGGTACTTTTTACAGCTGCAGGATGGTTTTAGGGCTCAGGACGGGGTGCTGTGAAGTGTTTTTGGGCTGGGGTCAAGGTTTTAGATCTCAGGACAGGGCGGGTTGGGGTAGTTTACATTGCTGGATGAAGGATTTTAGGACTCAGGGTGGGGGGGGCTGGGGTGTTTTTAGGGCTGGGGTCGTTCTCAGGGCAGGGGGCTGGGTCTTAGGGCTCAGGGACGAGGTTAGGGTGTAACCTTAACCACGCATATGCCTTTGCCAATTATGCCATTACAACGAAATCTGTTGTACAGGTATGCATGGTAAAGGTATACGTGGTTAAGACCCAGTCATTGTCAGCCATGCGTTGTTGTGGATTGCATGGTTCCGTCATACAACCCACCCATGGGGACTGGGATATGTGGTATATATGTATACAAAGTGCTGTGGGCATCATTTAGTAAATGGGAATCACACCGTGAGTCAGTGAGTCCTGCATCCAATGTAATGACTAATACGGCATAGACAATATTTCTCAATTCAAACAGAAAAGGGTCTAACAATTGTTTCTTTGCTGATATATATTCTCCACATTCTCCGTAATTATCAGAGAACAATTATATACAAAGTGCAAGTGATGCAGTGCTTAAGTGAGTGTGACAGTAGAAAAATATAGATACAAGACACTGTACATTCAAGGCTCAGCAAGAAATTTCAAATGAGGTCTGATAACAAGTATTGCATATTCATATTGTTCACATTGGAGTCATGAGCCAAGGGATAGATACTGACGTTTCGACCCAGGTTGATTGAAAGGGTCTCCTCAGGACTAAAGGCCTCATAATAATGCTGGTCGGACTGGCTTCTGCGGTCCTGTCGGAGTGGGTCGGACCGTTGAAGGTCTTTTAGAAAGTGATCTGTCCGACCACTGGATTACGATGCATGCATCGTATACTCTGACCGACCTCTGAAAGATCGCTGACTCCAACAGCATTTCTCCAACCACCAAGATGGTGGTTGTAGACAAACTGCATCCATAGAGCTGCACAGGGATCTCCGACAGCTGTCTGGATTAAGATGTGGGTTTCGGATGACCCGACAGTGGCGGTCTGACCGGCTGCTTCGAGTCGTCAGAAACGAAGGATTTGGGGTGCATACTCACCGCAATCCACTTCTTTCCAGCAGTCTCTGCCGTGGATCCTTTCCTCCAGGTCCCTCTACACCTAAGAAGCCCGATGTCAATTATCCTGTGAGCGATGGAATCCAGGTAAGTCCTTTTGCGGTATATATCCCCATTGACTGGACTGTGCACATTTGGCTACACTCCAGCAATGGGGTATGGGGTGCACAAGGCATATCCCCACATATGTTATTCATGTGTGTACATATTACATGTTTTCTGTGAGTTTTGAAAACATTTGCAGCAACATATTTGGGGATATGTGCTCTGCCATAGTTGCAACCAACGTAGTAGCAGCAATTGCATCGTAATACGGCAGGGGGAAGCTTCCCGGCCTCAGCCATCGGAAAGGCCTCGCGAAGACGGCGGTCGGACAGATGGTCCTGACTGGCATCGTAATGAGGCCTGAATCATTTGGCTTAGAACCATTGAGTGTGTAAAATGCCTGGTATAATATTTCATAGAAAGTTAAACATAATCATCATAAGTCTTGTTCAGAGCTGGATCCTGGGAGGTCCACCCTGTGAAGGAATCGTCACAGCAATTCTGCTAATTGGTTCCTAATAATGTAACCCAAGAGGTGTCACGACTGTTGCTTATCTCCAGTAGCCTCCTTGAAGGAATATTGAACATAGTGAAGGTGCTTCTTTCTGCACGCTCTCCAACAACCTGCTGAGATTACTATCTTGTGCTCAATGAGGTAGGTTTTCAGGCAACAGCATAAGTGTACAAAGAAACCAGATAGGTCAATGGGCCTAGAAGAGCAAACCATAGCGGATCCTACAGAAAAAGGCAGACAGATGGAAGAAAGGAAAAACTCAACAAACAGGTGGCATAGGGAAAACAGTGGGTGAATTAATGATTGAGGAACCATACGAATAAGTAGTTGCATATTGCATGGCAGCTGGCTACCTGGTCCTTCACTGTTGCTTATTAAGTTGTCCTGCAAGTATCTTCTTTCCCATCAAGCTTTATTCTGATTGGACCTATGATTTATCTGACCAAGACATCTTGCCTAATCCCTTTGTGCCCTAGGAACCACTGTCCTGCCTCCCATAATCTTTATCATCTTTGTTTAAGATGTTATTTTCTTCTCTCAGTGGCGGGACGCTGCTGGGATAGGTGCACAATGCGTTCCAGACATCGATCGCTATACACTCCTCATCTCCCACTTGTTTGTATCCCTCAGGCGGGGATGGGCCCTCCACTAACGCGGCGCCAGCTGGCAGGTTGGGAGGAAGCCGGTGTGTTGACGATTGGGGACTGTTATAGAGATAGGGAACTGCTCCCTCTAGATGATTTTCTAGAATACCACAAACTCCCAACAGGGCAATTCTTAAATTATCACAAAATGAGAGGAGCAATGCGTGAATTGTGGGGGGATAGCACGGAAGAACCTGAGACCCACCCGGCTTTGGATGCGATGGTGACGTTAGGTTCGGCGGGGCACTTGGTGCGCTGGCTCTATCTTGCGATACTGGAGTTGAACCCGAGTTCTTTATCGAACCTCCGAGAGTGATCGGAGGGGACCTTACATAGGAGCTTGTCCGACAAGGAGTGGCAGAGGGCCCTGAAAATATCGAGGAACACGACCTTTAAAGTCCTTCAATTCAATATCCTTCACCAGACATATCTTACCCCGCACAGGTCTATAATAGGGTGAATGTGTCTTGTGCTAAATGCCTGCTAGAAGATGCGGACTTCGATCACATGATTTGGTCCTGCCTGCAGATCACTGCTTATTGCGTTGGCATAGTGGAAATGGTTAATAAGGTGCTGTCCCGTACCCTGTTGTGTGCTCCCGAGGTCTGCCGGTTGGGCCTTTTTCCGAGACCTAAAGCCCGTAAACTGGGCCATAGGTTTATAGATCTGGCCTTCCTCTTGGCTAAAAGTCGGATAGCGCTTGGTTGGAAGTCCGCATACCCTCCACTGGTGACGTTGTGGGAGGCGGATGTCTCATGCTTGGCTAGAGCAGAGGAAAGGGCCCTGATTGCAGAAGATAGGATTACCAAACGGCGTCGACCGTATGCAGAACCGTGGGGAGACATTTTTCAAGCCTGGGAGACCCGGCATGTACCGGAACATACCGAAGGACACGACTCGGCAGAGTCTACAGACTAGAGTGTCCTGTGTGTGTGTGCAACTGGGAGCTCCAACCTCCCCATCCCCCACTTCAGGAGGGACGCTGATGCCCCCCTTCCACTTGCTCCACCCCCCCACTTCACTTCCCCCTCTTTTCTCCCCCCATCCCTGCTCAGAGTATAGATGCATAGTTCCTCTTTCCCACAGGAGCGAATGGACCCTTGGCAGTTGTTTTTTTTAGTTGTGTATGTACGTTTCCTTTTGACAGCCTTCTGGGCGTGATTTGACTCTTTTTTCCATTCTTTGTTTTTTTATTTTATTTTTGTTATTGATTTTAATTATGTGTGTAATATGACTTTTTTCTTTATATTGACAGACAGTACTGTGTAACTTGGCCTGTTAGAGATTAACATGTGGTCTCAGCGGTATAGGATTTGACATGTATGTCAGAGTGTTTACACTCCCTTGTTTACCTCATTTCTCCAGTATGGCGGAGTGTATTGCTTCTAGAGCTGCAGGTCGTTAAATGGCCTGGGGGTACTCCTATATTCAAGAGCATATACCGATGTTTATTATGTGCCGCATTTTTTTTATGTGTGAAAAGTCAATAAAAAGATTTTTTTTTTTTTAAATGTTATTTTCTTCTATGCCTTGCGAATCCCGTGAGATCAAGTTGTCGTTCCCTGATTGAGGCAAGGATAATTCCTGAGAGATAACTATTGCTGCACAGGCGATACTACACCATAAATGCTTTTTTCTGCTAGCAATTTATTACGAATGCAAAGAGATTAGGGGGCATATTATCAAGACAGGCGATAAAATCATCGCCGCTTTAGCGGCAGAAAACTGCTGCTAAAACGGCGATAATGGGCTTGATAATATGCTCTATGGAATTCCAATTGAAGCTCAGGTTAGATGTCCTTCACATCTAACGTGGGCTTCAATTGGAATTCACTAGGACATATTATCAAGCCCATTATCGACGTTTTAGCGGTAGTTTTCTGCCGCTAAAGCGGCGATAATTTTATCGCCTGGCTTCATAATATGCCCCTAGGAGAGTTAGGCTCTCTTAATCATAAACTCCTTACCTCAGGATTTTCTCTGACAGGATAGTTCTGAGATTAGTGTACAGCTTGGGCATTCCTCAGAACATAATGACCAGAACAAAGAAGTGGAGAGACAAAGAGGTAATAATTAAACTACTAACCAGTAATTCCAGTACTGTGAGTGCATACTTCGGTGAGCTGGTCCTTAAAACTCTCCTCATTCCCTTCCTCCCTTTCTTCCTCCCTGGATTTGGTTAACTGAGCTGATTTGGACTGGAGCACGGTCTGTAAGCGGCTTTTTACATCAGTATGTGCTGGCGTAAGCCTGAACTCTATTTTGCAGCGATATGCAGGGTGGGATTTGTTTGTTTTTTTGTCTTTGAAAGACTCTCCATTCCAAAGATTAGCCATCGAAGGATGACACTTAATAACCAGAACATGAAAGAATGGGCTCCCAGTAATGGAATTACCAGAAAGTAATTGAAACATTACACATGTGTTTTCCCTGGGTGGAAGTGGGCTGCTAGATTGCCCAGGAGAGGAAAAGAGCTGAACGCTCAAATATATCACCACCTCTGATTGCACTGAATTTAAGTATATAAAAATCAACATGGTTCTATTTAGTTACTTTTTTTTAACCTGGGTAGATGTCTAGTAAAAAGGGGGTTGGTCCGTTGCAAGCTCTCTGGATAGCCTGCTCGCTAATTGGGGAAGGAATAACGTAGGCTCTCGGGCTAGCCTGCGTGCTATTTGCAGAGGAAATAACATAAGCTATCTGGATAGCCTGCTCGCTAATTGTAGAGGGAATAACATAAGCTCTCTGGCTAGCCTGCTCGCTAATTGCAGAGGGAATAACATAAACTCTCTGGATAGCCTGCTCGCTAATTGCAGAGGGAATAACAAACTCTCTGGCTAGCCTGCTCGCTATTTGCAGAGGGAAAAACATAAGCTCTCTGGATAGCCTGCTCGCTATTTGCAGAGGGAAAAACATAAGCTCTCTGGATTGCCTGCTCGCTAATTGCAGAGGGAATAACATAAGCTCTCTGGATAGCCTGCTCTCTAATTGCAGAGGGAATAACATAAGATCTCCGGATAGCCTGCTTGCTAATTGCAGAGGGAATGACATAAGATCTCCGGATAGCCTGCTCGCTAATTGCAGAGGGAATAACATAAGCTCTCTGGCTAGCCTGCTCGCTAATTGCAGAGGGAATAACATAAACTCTCTGGATAGCCTGCTCGCTAATTGCAGAGGGAATAACAAACTCTCTGGCTAGCCTGTTCGCTAATTGCAGAGGGAAAAACATAAACTCTCTGGCTAGCCTGCTCACTATTAGCAGAGGGAAAAACATAAGCTCTCTGGATTGCCTGCTCGCTAATTGCAGAGGGAATAACATAAGCTCTCTGGATAGCCTGCTCTCTAATTGCAGAGGAAATAACATAAAATCTCCGGATAGCCTGCTTGCTAATTGCAGAGGGAATGACATAAGATCTCCGGATAGCCTGCTCGCTAATTGCAGAGGGAATGTCATAAGATCTCCGGATAGCCTGCTCGCTCATTGCAGAAGGAATAACATAAACTCTCTGGATAGCCTGCTCGCTAATTGCAGAGGGAATAACAAACTCTCTGGCTAGCCTGTTCGCTAATTGCAGAGGGAAAAACATAAACTCTCTGGCTAGCCTGCTCACTATTAGCAGAGGGAAAAACATAAGCTCTCTGGATTGCCTGCTCGCTAATTGCAGAGGGAATAACATAAGCTCTCTGGATAGCCTGCTCTCTAATTGCAGAGGAAATAACATAAGATCTCCGGATAGCCTGCTCGCTAATTGCAGAGGGAATGACATAAGATCTCCGGATAGCCTGCTCGCTAATTGCAGAGGGAATGTCATAAGATCTCCGGATAGCCTGCTCGCTCATTGCAGAAGGAATAACATAAACTCTCTGGATAGCCTGCTTGCTAATTGCAGAGGGAATAACATAAGCTTTCTGGATAGCCTGCTTGCCAATTGCAGAGGGAATAACATGAACACTCCCTTTGGGATCACAGAAAATTGTTTCTACTTTTGACTGCCTTTATTTAAATATATAAAAAATGACCTCCATCAAACTTCATCAATTTGCGAGCAGAATATTGATTTACAACACATTATCAAGTTAAGCATATATGGTGCAGTATTCTTAATTCTGCATCTACCCACCTTGACGATATGTTGGTAGTTGATACTGTGGAACTGAGGTGTAAGCACAGGTCGATAAATAAAACCCTGATACTGTGTTAGAACGTCCTCCACACGATCTACATCTGAAACATAATCTATTGGCCGAAGAAGTTACCATCGGTGGATATTCAACTGAAATTTGCAATTTCTCCCAAATCGGAGGCTCGGTGGAGGTGGGAGTGGTGGCTGTGAACCCTCTGCAGGATCTTACAGAGTTAGTCAGGAGCGCTGTGTTGCCCGCTTGTAACAATTCTCCCTGACCTGATCATTAATCGAGATCCCGAAATTAGAAAGACTTGTCGGGCTCTACAGGTCAAGATTTAGCGCAACAACATACATTCACTCTTTGAACGAGTCCAATTTGCTTTTTTTTACTTTGTTGTGTGTTTTCTTGTTCTAGAATTGGCTATTTGCACACGCGTTTTACATTGTCAAAATCCCAATGTTGATTTTACTGTTCATTGGATGTCGAGGGAGCTGCTAGGATTCTTCGAAGGTGTGATCTGGATGCAGGTGTATGAGGGCAAGCCTCCTAGCATTACTTGAAGAGAACTGTTTGTTAGAGCCTGTGCTTTTTACTGTCACAGCACTAAGGGTCTTGAAAGTGTCTTTTTACTGGAAGAAATGCATATTTTAATGGACTGAGTCTGCATTACAATTGAAAGGGCTGAGTCTAGAATGGGGATTAAGGGCAGTGAATGGGAAGTCCGTGTCAGACAGGGGGGCGCCCACACCTTTAGTAACGGGAGGAGAAGCAGCCGTATTGATTATATTTTTCTGAATTTGGAATTCTGGTACTCCCTACAGGACATGGTAGTACAGGACCGGCTTGAAAGCGATCATAACCCCTTAGTATTATCGCTGCAGGTTCCTGGTTTTTGTATTCAGGAATGTCAGGATACAGTGAAGACTACTGTAGAAGTTGAGCTTACCAATGACTCCAGGAGAGTCAAATGGGCTAAGGTCATTACCAACGAAGGGTACTTAGAACAGATGAAGGAGCTGGTTGAACATTCGTTAACCACCCTTTTAAATTGCGACACTCAGGAGGATATAAATCTTATTATTCTGGAGGTCCATAATGACCGTTTTCTAATCTCACTAATTACTAAAAAGTCAAAAAAATCAAGGAAATAATCTCGTCCAAAGGCAGCTGCATTGTATAACAAATCATGTAGAGAGGACTATAGGACTCTATCGCGAGCCATCAGATTTAAGCACATGGACGACATAAAAAAGCAAGGGCTGGGTATAAGGTGGCCCTATCGCGAGCCAAAAGAGAGTGGGATGAAAACCATTGGCAAGACCTGCTTAGACCCAGTAAGGATAAAAACATGGCCAACTTTTGGCATCTCGTCAAATAGGGTAGTGGCACTTTGAACCCAGTCCCTGTCAACCATGTAGCTCCTGAGATGTGGACCTTCTCATTTTGAGGCCCAGTTTGCTGCCAGTAATGATAGCATAGATCAATTTAAATTGCCCAACCCCACCACCACCATGCACTTTTCTAGGCAAGAGGTTCAAAATGCCCTCAAACGAATTCCAAAAGGTAGGGCACCCGGCCTAGATTGTATACCTGCGGACCTGTTTATGCATGATGGTGATAACTGGGTGACCTATATCCAGCTATTTGCTAATGCTATAGCCAGTGGCGCTCCCATCCCGGGAGCATGGTCTGCAGTAGAGATCATCCCGATCTTTAAAAAGGGAGATCGATCTAAACCTGGCAATTAGAGGCCAACAAGCCTTATCGATTGTATCCAAAAAATCATTGCCAGACTGATACTATGTAGAATCCAGACGTGGATGGACGAAACAGATATTTTGTCACCATTGCAGGCAGGGTTCTGGCCACACACTGTCACTATAGTCCAGGCTTTTAGATTCATGATCATATACTGGAGGGTGGTTATTTTAGGAGGGGGTACTTTATTTGCAGCCTTTATCGATCTAAAATTGGCTTTTTATCTGGTGCCCTGCTTTAAAATGTGGAGAGCTTTTATGGATATGGGGATGCCTCTTGAAATACTGACAATTGTAATTCCGTTACACAATTCCAATTTTGCCAAGGTCCGCTGGGGCATAAATGGGGAAGTCACAAACAACTTTCCGATTTCTAAGGGGGTTCGCCAGGGGTGTGTTCTCGGACCAACCCTGTTCTCCCTATTTATCAACGGAGTCATGCGATACTTCTCTGACCACCCCAGAGATGCCCCCACCTTAGCAGGCATGAAGATACCCCTGCTAATGTTCGCGGACGATACTCTGATAATATCTAAAACCCAGAAAGGGCTGCAGACCGCCCTCACTAGGTTCGAAGAGTTCTGCCACATTCACGACCTTGTGGTAAATGTGGATAAGACTACGTTTATGGTTCTCCATAACCGCAAGGCCATCAAAGGGAGTGTTTTTATGAACAGTGCGCAACTTGAGCAGACCAACGTTTTTACATATCTGGGAATTACCTTGGAAAGGAAACTAAACTGGAAACCCCAGATCGATATGCTGGATCTCAAACAAGCTCAATTGACAGGAGTCCTTATGAAGGAACAGAGACTTTCCCATACAAAGCCAGTGGCTCCTTTCATAAATATTTATAATACTAAAACTAATACCACGGTTTTATATGGGGCGGAGCTATGGGGCTTTCAGGTTTTAGCACGCCTGATTGCAGCCCAAAACAAATTTGTCAAAGCCCTATCATGCCTCCCACAATCAACTCCTCTAACGTCTCTATATCTAGATCTGGGCTGTAAAAAAATCGATGAAATAGCCCAATTCAGACCGGTGGCATACTGGAGTAGGCTGTGGGTCACCCCCGAACTGTCTCTCTACGCTCAAGCTCTTCTTTAAATCAGGCTGGCTGACAGCTCTTGCAAGATCTCCTGGTTAAGAAGGATAAAAGAAACCTTGAGTGATATGGGGATGTGTAGTCAATGGGAGAATCCCGCAGGTAACCCCTTTCCCTCAAAAAAAGAGTTTAAGATAGCATACTGGAACATGATTATGACGAAGCGATTTGTATCCTTAACGAGGCCTACCCTGGCGAGGGATTTTCTGGAGAATAAACATGAGTACCTGTATGAACGCTATTGGGATTTTATTACAGTACCCATTGATAGGAAACTGTACCACCAGTTTAGAGTGGGTTCTCTCCCTATCAAATCCTTTACTTGCAAATGACACCCCCTGAACGGAACATGATTATGACTAAGCGATTTGTATCCTTAACCAGACCTACCCTGACGAGGGATTTTCTGGAGAATAAACATGAGTACTTGTATGAACGCTATTGGGATTTTATTACAGTACCCATTGATTGGAAACTGTACAACTAGTTTAGAGTGGGTTCTCTCCCTATCAAATCCTTTACTTGCAAATGGCACCCCCTGAACGATGATAAATGTGTTGTTTGCCCAACTCAGAAGGAAACTGTAGCACATGTTCTGTGTGTTTGCCCCACTTACAAGCCCTCCAGAAACAGATGGCTTAAACCAGTCTGTATAAATCTCGGTACAAGGTCGGGCACTGAGGCACTAAGAATCTTAAAGTCTGATACATGTGAGCCCATAGCGATTGCTGTTGCTAAATTTCTGGGACGGATGTGGCCCATTCGAGCAAAAATGACTAGGACACTTTAGCTGCGACAATTTTTATTAATAATGTTAGTACCCATGAAGTTTTTTGTTGCTTTTACTTTCTGTCTATGCACACAAATTTCATCTCCCCTTACAGAGCAGGTGTTGTCGTGTGTTAAACTGTGAAATATTTCCCATGAGTTATTTTAGTGGATTAATGTAAATCAACTGTATCCTGTTTTATTCCTTTATGTGAGGTGTTTAATTTTTGTGATTCGGTTTGCTACAGTTTTTACAAAAAAATATGAATGATAGTATTGAATGGTTTATATTATGAATTTATAGATTTTTTACGATGTCTTTAATGATTTGATAATCGAAATAAAGACAGGCTGGCATATTTTAATAATGTTTTTGAAGTGGTGAGAACTTCAGTATCCAATTTGTATTCGGTTTACAGAAATGCATTACAGACACTCTGATTTTGTGATAGGTGCAATTTAGAGAACCATAAGCACTTTTCTGTGAAGATCAGAGAACAGATTAAAAAAAGAACTTGACCGGCAAGTTCGCACAGCACCTCAGTACCAGGGTATAAAACAAACCACGCCATATATTCAAGGAAAATAAACGACTGTTCTCAGTCAGAGGCATGAATTATCCACAGTGTGACCTTCAGTTGTGAGGTCTGTATTTTGCTCAGATCGGTGGAAGCACATTGAATAATTAATAGGGTCAGTAGGTGGCGGTAGAGGGAGAAAAATGGGTAGCCCTTACTCTCAACCGAATATTACTGTGACCCTCAGGAAGTCATGCAGCACTCGAATCACTGTGCATTAAGATTCGTAAATGCATGTGCCTAATGTTAGGCCATTCCCATGCGCCGGCTGCTTTCCATCGAAAAATTGCCCAGCCCTGTGTGTGCTGCTCTACCGATTACTGTGGGTCCTGTATACACGGAGAGGCTGCAAAAATAGTCTCGGTTTCGGTTAAGATTTTCTTTTTCCGATATTTGTCATGGGCTAATGTGCAGACGGAGATTCCCTGTGGTTCCATGGCAGCTTTAACTATGTTTCATTATTTATGAATAGAAATTATACTCACAGCTTGAAGAAAACAGAATTCTGCATTTTGAGATGAGAAAAGTGTTGCCCGCCAGCAGTGCCCATCATTTGGAATGAAAGATTTGAAAAAGATCTGCCCAGATGTTGAAACGTGTTCTAAATATGCCCGCAATAAACTTGAAAGGAAACATAATAACGGTACATGCAGCCTTCATTGCAAAAAGAATACCCTGGAATGCGTTTTACGAACAAACTCTTGAGAGAGAGAGTAGGTATATGGAGAGATCAGATCGCACCCTAAAGCCCCACTTCACCAAAACAGCTTCAGCTCCTTGATTTCAAACTCTTATTGGCACTAATGTTTAGACTTTCTTCTCTAGGGCTTATCCTATAGTGGTTTCATAAGCACTAAAGCAATTTTTAAATCTGACACTTAGGGCCTGATCAGGATGCTGGTCAGACTTTCGTCCGTCTGGCCCCATGGCGGAAGCAGGACCGCCCGACTAGAAGTCAGAGGTCCTGCTGCCCGCATTACGATTCGACCGCCTTCACAACGGTCGCAATGTGTATATTTTGCAGTGCGGCGTGTGCTGTGGGCTACAGCACATGCCACTGTACAAAATATATACATCCCTGCACTAAGTGGTGCCTGCCACATGGTGATGTAATGTTTAGGGCCCCAGGGCCCAAAGCGGCGGGCCAGTGGGGAAGGGGGCCCTGCTAGGGACCCCCAAAGTCACTGTCCGCCTGCCTTTTCATGACGGGTTAACCACCATGAAAGGGCCAGTTGACAGGGACATCCTAATCCCTACAGCGGACCGCCCCATTGTAGGGAATAGGAGTTCGACCACCACACTGACTGGATCTTTGATCCTGTTGGATGCAGCGGTCTTTCCCCCCACCAGCCGAGATCCGATCACCTGCATCCTAATGCAAAGGTCGAATCCAATGGGCTGGATGACGGTGGGACCACCACCGACAGTGACGGTCCCACCGCTATCGTAATCAAGCCCCCAATGCCGATGCAGTCTTTCTTTTGCTGTTACCTGGGGTCACGCTTTGCTGGCTGTGCTCTAGTTCCCACCGCTAGGGGCCTGCCAAGTGGGCGTGTCAGTGTTGGACTAATCTCTCTTGCCTTCTACTCTTTCTCTCTATTGACTTGCGGCTTCTCGGGTAATATTCTGATCTTGCATTCCCTCTTTAATCCATCTTTGTATGGCGCCTAGGCCCCCATTGACCGGGGGGGGACGGCGCCTCTCTGGCAGCCGCCGCGCGCGGGGGATGCGGGTGTTTTCCCGCTCCGGGGGCGCTTAGAGGCACCGCAAACTGGTTCTGTTCCGGGGGCTCGGCGTCGGTTATGGCGCTGGCCCTCGATGACCCCATTGGGGGCGGCCTCTGCGATAACCCCCACACTTAGCCCACTCCCATATAAATGTAATATTCCCTCATTGTATTCCTTATTATAAATAAGCCAACGTGCACACTTCTTGTGGTGGTCATTTGTTGGCCGCAGTTTTATTAGGTATACATGTGTATATTTGCGTACTTTGTATCTCATGCCATAAGTCATCTTTGGTGAACTGTCACATTTGCATCATCCTCATATGCATATCATTATACATCACATTTGCCACAAATCATTTGTCCCAGCAGATTATACTGACAGTTCGGTGGATAGCTTATTTGCAGGCTTGTATTGTCTCTTGGCCCTTGTGGGTCGTTCCTTGGTTCCGTTGGGTTTGCCCTCTCTTTTGCACAGGGGTTGTAGCTGCTGTCCCGGAGTTAGGCCACAACTTGCTACCTTGTCCGACTCCTGTTGTGCCCTGCCAACCGGCGGGGGCTGGGCTGCGAGCGCTGTCTCCGTTTGCTACCCCCTTTGGGTAGGCCAACTCACCCAGCCGTGAGGCATCCCAAAGTGAGTGGTCCTACACACCGCCCTTAGGCCCACTCAACCAGCCGTGAGGCATCCCAAGGTGAGTGGTCCTATTCCGACACACCGCCCTCCGGTGTGCCTCCGTACCAACCATTATTCCCGTTGTTCTTCGCCACGCCGTCAGGGAGGCTTACATCTTCCTGCAGCTCCCCCTTCCTCCTAAAAATATGTAATCTGCATCCTGCTAAAGCCATGGTGCCCCACAGGTTGCTCCAGAAAACTCCCATGCCTTCCTCAGATAGGTGCACCCCATCCTTTGAGTAGAACTCGGGCGGCCCGTGTGGATGAGCCCATGCCTGACTATCTCAAAGCCATTGGTTCTACAGAATTTGCTCACAGTGAGGTTCAGCTTCTTCCGGGAGTTCTCGACCACTTTCTGGGATTCGGCCCGCGCCATTCATTCCTGCTGATCAGTTCTGATCAAATGATGGCGGTGCTCCCGAAGGCCCTGGCTGCCTCAGTGAGGTCCTTCTGTATGTTGTGGAGGAGTGCTTTCCTCCCCCGCCTGGCCAAGTCGTTCCCCCCCAAGTGGATAATCAAAATGTCTGGGTGCCAAGCCGCCTCCGCTTGTTGGTCCGCGAGGGTCACCGGCAGCTGGTCCCACCTCATTCCTGACCGGCCATACCACTGTACGCAGGTCTCCACTGGCTGTCCTTCCAGCTTGTGGCCCCCCTGCCACCACCAGGCTTGTATCCGATTTATGAACGGGTGTCCCACCACCCATACTAACCATGGTCTCCTTCCTGCCGAGGCAATGATAAAAGTGTCACTTTGCTGCTTGGCCGCAGGAGGAACACCCCTACGCTCCCTGGCAGTCTCTGTGTATCATAGCAACTGGGGCCTCACATAGGTCCGGTACGCCTGTGACCGCCATCTCCCTACTGCTTGTATACCGGCCTCATTCATCCCATGCTGCGCGGACGTCCTGGCAGCCCCTATCCGGAATGAATGGGACCTGAAACCTGCTGGTGGCAGCCCTGCTTTACTGAGTGTGAGGCGCATTATTCCGGTGAACTGGAACTTGCTAAGGTGTGTGCCGTCTCTGTGCTTGAACAGGGGCCCTCCGCTGGCCGGCCGTACTTCCATGAAGGCGAGTAAGCAGAACACCGCGCAGCAGTTTCGGTCCTTGATGCACCGCAGCCTTATTTTTGCCCCTTTGCCGAACTGATCTGTCTTTGACCGCCTCAGCAGGATCTCTACTCCCCCTGACTTGGGTGCCACATCAACTGCTTGTAAGCAGCATTTTGCTGGTCCTGTCCTCGCTGGCGCTACTAATTCGCTAAGGCGGAACGCCCCAAAGAAGGCGGTGGAAAATGCAGCCTTAAACAAGAGGTGCTCAAGGCTTTCCTTTGTGGTGCCCCACCGTGCCCCCAGCAGTATGCCTAGCCTCTTGTAGTCTATCGGGCGCCTGTTGTCCCTCCTTGTGCCTTCTGTGCGTTTTCACCCCTTCATCGCTGCTTTGATGTCTCCCAGTCAAAAAACTTGGGTATCTGGTTCGATGAGCAGCTGTCATTTCTGACTCAAATAAAAAAACTAACAGGCTGCTGTTTCGGTCTACTTAAATCCTTGAGGAAATTTCTTCCTCTGCTACCTAGATCAGCGAAAGAGACAGTGGTTCGGGCTTTGATCCTCTCCCGCCTCGATTACGCCAATGGTCTTTACATTGGTCTGCCTGATTACTTGCTAAGAAAACTACAGGTGATCCAAAACGCTGCAGCCCGGTTGGTGGTCAACCTCCCCATCAGAAATTGTATTTCAACTTCGCTTCGTTTGCTGCACTGGCTCCCTGTCAGGAAACGCGTGGTATTCAAAGCCTTGGTCCTTGCTCATCGCACCCTCCATGATGGAGGCCCTTCCTATCTCAAAAAGCGCTTCTCTTTCTATCAACCGACCAGGCTTCTGAGATCCTCTTCGCAGCTGCTTGCCTCTACCCCCAGTTTCCGTCTTCAACGAATGGGGGGTAGATCCCTTGCTTTTAGAGCCTCTAGGTTGTGGAATGCATTGCCGTTATGTTTGCGCGCAATTCAGGATGATCATTTGTTCAGGAAACACCTCAAAACCCATATGTTCTAATCTGTGTATTGTTTGCTGTACTCTTAGTTCGCGCCGGGACACTCCTTGGAGTAGCTGTGTGCGCTATAAAACACAGTAACATAACATAACATAACATGTAGTGAGAAGCTGCAGGGTCCTGCCCGGTCTCCAGCTTAGTGTTGTGTGCCACCGCGGACAGATGGGCCCGCACCCATGACCTGGATTTATTGGCGTTAAAAGCCCACTCTATGAATTGTTCAATTGCCCAGCGCACGGCCCCTACATAATCCAGGGACTGGATGCCTCATACCCGCATCACATTGTCAACATATGTCTTATATCTCCTGGCTGCCTCCGGGGCGAGCGCCTGGCTGATCAGCTCTGCTCCGCCAGGTCCCACAGCAGGCCCAGGAAAGGCACCTCCCTGAATTTTGCCATCTTTCTTCTGGACAGGGTGTCTGCAACTTCATTTTCCACTCCCGGTACGTGGCGTGCTCTCAGGTCTATGTTGCCTTCCAACTGCAAATTAACCAGTCGGCGCATTAATCGTAATGTATCTAGGCACCGGGCTGTTTCTCTTTTAATTGCTTGTACTACCCCCTTGTTGTCAGACCATAGTGTCAGCTTCATGTTTTGTAAGTCCTGCTTCCACACTGTGAGTGCAACTATGATAGGGAATAGCTCCAGAAAGGTGATATTGTTGGTTATGCCCACCTTGCGCCAACTGCTAGGCCACTGACCTGCGCACCACTTTTTGCCCAGAGAGTCCCGAAGCCTGTGCTGCCTGAAGCGTCTATGAACAGCGCAATCTGTTTGCTAGTTACCCAGCCTTCCCTCCATATCAGCAATCCATTGAAGTCTGTCAGGAAAGTGTCCCACATTCGCAGATCTTTTTTGACTTCTGCCCGAGCCTTACATGATGAAGCTTATGGGTGAGACCACACGTTAACTGAGTTAAGCGTCTGTCGAATGCCCTACCTGCTGTGATTACTCTGGCTGCGAAGTTCAGCTTGCCTATGAGCCTCTGGAGCTACCTCAGTGTTGCCTATTCACACCCACTAATTTCCGCCCTGAAATCCTCCACCTTTTCTGAGGGGAGCCTGGACGTCCCGGTGACCGAGCCGAGTTCTATCCCTAGGAATGTGATTGTTGTAGCCGGGCAAACCGTTTTGTCTGCTGAAAAGGGGATCCCTAGTTCCTCTGCCAAGTTCACAAATGCTGCCAAATTGTCGCCGCACTCAGCTGACCCTGCCGGGCCTGTGAAAAGGAAATCGTCCAGGTAATGGAGTTTCCCACCCGATGGATGCCTGGCGTGCAATGCCCAT
Source organism: Triturus cristatus (assembly GCF_964204655.1). Taxonomy (NCBI): domain Eukaryota; kingdom Metazoa; phylum Chordata; class Amphibia; order Caudata; family Salamandridae; genus Triturus; species Triturus cristatus. Next base: position 630,775,462 of record NC_140582.1, read on the forward strand.
TCGATAAAGGTGCTAAACATCTCGAAGTATGCACATGATACCGAGCACCCCATCGGCATAACCTTATCAAAATACAGTTTTTCTTCCCACCGGAAACCTAGTAGGTGGAAACACGAGGGGTGGATAGGGAGTAGGTGGAAGGCGGACTCGATGTCCGCCTTTGCCATGAGCACTCCTCGGCCTGTTGCTCTAACTAGATCGATGGCATCGTCTATTGGGGCGTAACTCACTGAACATACTTCTGCGCTGATCCCGTCGTTCACCGAGGTGCCGTCGGGGAATGACAGGTGGTGGATTAACTGGTACTGTCCATGCTCTTGGGGACCACTCCTAATGGAGAGATCACCAATTCCTTACTCATGTGGGAGGGGAGGCATCCCTCAATTCTACCCAAGGACTTCTCCTTTATTTTCTTCGCCACCACCACTGGGTGCTGTAAAGCTAATTTTAGGTTTCTGGTACAGCCCGAAAGAAGGGGGCCTCAAAACAGGATAGGGAAACCTTTCTCAAAGCTGTGAACTAGAATCTCAGCATCCGTCTTATTGTGATATCTGTTGGCTAGCTTGCGCAACTGGTGCAACACCCACTTCCCACACCCTTTTGGCCCCCGTGGCTCCAGTGTGCCCCTCTCTGCTTCTTTTTCTCTTTCCTATCTCCCTTGTGTTCCTTCCTACGCTTGCACTCAGCTGCCGGGTGCCCCCCCAGGATGAGCAGATATGTTGGAACCTGCACAATGCCCCATAAGTGCAGTCGTTCACCTCGAACTTCCAGCAGATTGCTAGTGTCCCATTAGTGTGTGGTGCTTTCTGTGCGCTGAACTGCTTGGGATTTTGAAAAGGCCTCCATTTCCCTTTGTGGAAGGACCCACGAAAGGACTGCTCGCTCCTCCCTGCCCAAGACCTGGCCTCCTTAGGTACCATCATCTTATGGATAAAGCCAGACACATCCTCCTCGTCCCACTCCATTTCTGGGTGTGTCTGCATTTGTAGCCAGAAACCCTTGTCATATTCTAGCCAGGCATCACCTAGGATTTGCCTCTGTGCCTTATGAATGTTGGCTTCATAGAGCCATAGGTCGGCTGCACAGCGCGGGAATTTCTCCACCATGTTGCAGGCCATGATTCTGAATGCATCTAGCGTTGTGGAAATGTCTTTCCTTGCTCTCCCTTTTATCCTCATCCTTCCTATCGCATCTTGTCAGGTCCAGCCCTTCTAGTTGTATTTCTAGCAGTGAGAAGATATCGATAAACTCCTTTCTCCAAATTCTCTCCTTGACCGCTAGTGGTATGAGGCATGCTAGACCTGTGGCCCGGGTGATCATAGATGCTGGACCAGTTGAAGGCCGTGCATAGGGCTCTGCTGCCTGGGATGCGGCGGGCGTGTTGCCCGGTGTGGTTGTGTTCCCCCAAGCTGCTAATGGTGACCTTTTGTCTCCTGGCCTCTTGCACGCCCTTGCCCCTTAATGAGTTCAGACGTGCATGCCCTGGGCCTATTAGGTGCCAAGGTAACCTGGAAAAGTCCTCCTCTGCTAGCGTTCCTGTCGCCACCGCTCCCTGCGTGCCCCTCTGTCTCCCCTCTGCTTGCGCTCCCGCCGCCACTGTGCCTAGGTTTTTTAGCAACAGTGGTGCCATAGTTTTAAAGCATTCTTGTACTATAGCACTGATATGCTCACCACTCGCTGCCGCGTCACTGGTCCCCCTGCTTGGTCCCACCACTGCCGTGTTGACTACAGTTGGCTGGGCCTTCTTCGGGGGAGCTTTCTTGGGAGCTGCTGCTTTCGCGAGTTTGGATGGAGCCCGCCTTTTCCTCTTGGCAGCAGGCGCGCTGATGTGGTTCCGCTGTTGGCTACTTGTCCCCTCGTCGGCGTCGTTGAACAGGTGGGGCTGCAGCTAGTTGCTCCTGTGGACCTCTGATGCTGCCCGGATCCTTCTCAGCAGGTCACCGAGATCCTCTTGTTGCCGCTTATTCCCTCTCTTCGCCATTCTTTGTGCTGCTGCTGAAATGCCCAAGGCGGTGTGCTGCCGCCCGTTGTATGCACCAAGTAGAGGTGTGTTCCCAGCTGCGCCTATGCGGGGTGCTGGCTGGAGTTGCTGAGATCACTGAAGCGGGGTGCTGCCCAAGAATGTAACAACACAATGTTCTGCCAAGAGGGGTGGGGTGCTGCCACCGCTTTAATGCACCAAAGCACACTTGATTATCCCCGCAACTCGCCCTGTCTGGCAGAGACAGCCATTCTAGTGCTCCCCTGACACACAACAGCAGCCTGCCCCCCTTGTTAGGGGAGCACGCCCGTTACACAGCGCGTGAGATCAAAAAGGAGGGTTAGCTCCTGTGCTTATTGCTGCCTCCGCTGCTGGCCCCGTGTATGTCCTGCCAATTCCGCTTTTCGATACGGCAACTGTCCCTTTAAGACTGCCGGGCACATGGTTGTCGTCACAGGGGTGTGCGCTGTGATGCTGAGGCCACGAGACCAGGAGCGAGGCTGGGTTTGCAGCTCTTCACCTGCCCGCTCCTCCCGCACTCTGCTGGCTGCCGCTGGCTGCCAATCGTATTACTGGCGCTGTACTCGCTCCGCCGGTGTCCTCATGTCCAGTCTGTCCTCGGAAAGGCGCTGGAGGCCGGGGTAGGCACCCGGTCGTCCTTTCCTCCCGCCGCCTCAGACCCGCAAACTGCTTTTTTTGTCAGCCGCACTCGATCTGCTTCCTTTCTTTGTTGCCAGCGGCGGTGGGCGATCCTCACGTAGAAAACAATGACAAGGTTTCACCGCCGGGACTTGCCTGGCGTGCTGCGATGCTTCATGAGGTCCCGCTACACCCCTGAAATGGGAGCGGGAATGTGGGTGGCAGACGGAAAGCGGGCAGACGAAAGCGCTCCGCTCGTTCTATGACGCTGGGCTAGGCACCCGGTCGTCCTTTTGGAATCTGCCGACTCGAGTATGGGAGCTGGAATGCGGAAGGCTGTTCTTGGTCGACGGGCGGCGAGTCCACCACTAAGGCACCAGGGTGGGCACCTGGTCGTCCTCTGCAGCACGGCGGTCACCCGGACGGGCTTGGTTCCGGACAGGGCTTCTCCGCACGATCTTCCAATAGGTACGCCCAACAAAAACTTATTCGCCTCCGCTGCTCCCTCGCTCCAAGAGATAGGAGCTTAGCTGGGGGAGTGGTGCTTATATCCCCCCCACCAGCGCATTCCGGCCCAGCTTGTGGTTCCCCTCATTGGGGGATTTGTATGGCGCCTGGGCCCCCATTGGCCGGGAGGGGGCCGGCGTCTCTTTGGTGACTGCCAGGGGGGTGTGGGTGTTTTGCCGCTCTGGGGGCGCTTCTAGGCGCCGCAAACCGGTTCTATTCCGGGGGCTCTGCATTGGTTATGGCACCAGCCCTCGATGCCCCCGTTGGGGGCGGCCTCTGAGATATCAATGACATCTTTTGTGGCAGCTCTATGCTTTTCCTATCAAATTCTGTATATTTTGTAAAATCTTCTGCTCACTGCTTTACCTCCATCCTTGCAGGCCAGGAATGGGTGAAGGAATAGGCAAACCTGTGGCTGACAGAAGCTACACTGATCGCACCTAAGGCATGTGATCAGTAATAAGCTCTTTCAAAACTTTACTTGCTTCAGTCCAGTGTCTGACTTTTTGCAGGACTCCTATTTGGCTGGCCCTCTTTTTCCAGAGATTTCAGATTCTTGATTTTCTAAGCTGTAACAAATGCTTGTTTCCTGACCCTGTACAGTGTATCGGTGTGTCCTTATCGCTTGAAGCAGCACTGTCTTGCATTGTCTTTGTTTCCCGAACCAGCTCTCTTTTGAATTGTATCCTTGTTTTCGCAGCAAGCACTGTTCTGCACTGTTACCGACAGAACCCATTCTAGTGGGAGGAGGAAGGGAAGAATGGAGCAAACAGGCGCTTATAAGCTTCAGCCGTGGGGGCTGAGGTTGGTTGCCTCTTTTGTGGTACCCGTTTACAAGAGTTTTTTGTATGTAAGATGAGTGTGTGACAAGTTTGGAATCTCTTGAGTCTTTACGTTTGTGTGTAGATTGATATTAAGGGGAATTTTGGCAAATTTACTGTTTAGTGGTTCCGGAGTACCTAAAGCAGTTGTTGTTAGTATTAACAGAGGAAAGTATTGTGCATGCGTGAGAATGTGAGGGAATAAAACTCGAAGTGCTGCATGTTGGGAGAGAGTGTGACGTCATGAATTGGCTTGAATTCAAGTCTGCGTATAAAGTGGCTTTGATTTGTAGATTTGTAGGGACCGTGGTTATTGTAATTTTTATGTTTTTCCTTGATCTTTGAAGGCAATCATTGACATGTGACTAAGATGGTTTGCACTGTATGATTCCGCTTATGCTTTGCCACATTTAATGCAAATTTTAAGATACAGCTGTGGGTTAAGTTGGTGGACTTGTCGGAGTCTGCGATCTCGAGATCTAGTTGTTTTGTTGAAACTGTCTACTAGAGGCGTAGGTATATACTGTGAAAACTAGCAGACACATCAAGATAGGAACGCAATATCGAACTGTTGTACATGTGTGCCCACCTGGATTGATATTTGTTTATTCATTGGTATGCAGTAGTGAATATACTGGTTCTAATTGAGCACTTGCAGGTTAAGAGTTTGCTGCTGGTTGATTATGAGAGCAGTGAAAAGCACAAACTGCATCTTTGAACTGTAATTTCTTTCCCCATTTAGGTGAAGCAGACAATCAATCAATCAATCAATAGTTTGTAAAGCGCACTACATACCCGCAAGGGTTTCAAGGCGCTGAGGGAGGGGAGAGGGGGGGAGCGGATGCTACTGGTCGAACAGCCAGGTCTTGAGTTGTCTCCTGAAGGCTAGCAGGTCTTCGGTTTGTCGTAGGATGAGGGGGAGTGTGTTCCAGGTCTTGGTGGCGTGGTGGGAGAAGGATTTGCCTCCGGCTGTGGTTCTACGGATGCGTGGGACGGTAGCCAGGAAGAGGTCTGCGGAGCGGAGTTTCCTGTTGAGCACGTAGAAGGAGAGGCGACTGTTGAGATAAGCTGGGCCGGTCTTGTGGAGTGACTTATGTGCGTGGATCAGGAGCTTGAAGGAGATTCTTTTGTCGACAGGGAGCCAGTGCAGGTTCCTCAGGTGGGGGGTGATGTGGTCGCAGCGCGGGACGTCGAGGATCAGGCGTGCAGAGGCATTCTGGATTCTTTGCAGTCTGTTGATGAGCTTGGTCGGGGCTCCGGCATAGAGGGCGTTTCCGTAGTCGAGTCTGTTGCTAACTAGGGCATGGGTGACTGTTTTCCTTGTGTTTGTCGGGATCCATCTGTAGATCTTGTGGAGCATACGGAGGGTGTTGAAGCAGTTGGAGGAGACAGCGTTGACTTGTTTGGTCATGGTGAGTTTCGAGTCGAGGATGACTTCCAGGTTGCGTGCGTGGTTGGTGGGTGCGGGGGGTGTCCCCAGCGACACGGGCCACCAGGAGTCGTCCCATGCTGAGGGGTTGGGCCCGAGGATGAGGATCTCCGTCTTGTCTGTGTTCAGCTTAAGGCGGCTATCCTCCATCCAGTCCGCGACGTCCTTCATTCCCTGGTGGAGGTTGGATTTGGTGGTGAGGGGGTCCTTGGTGAGGGAGAGGATCAGTTGCGTGTCGTCGGCGTAGGAGATTATGTTGACGTCGTGGTGTCGGGCGATGCGTGCGAGAGGTGCCATGTAGACGTTGAACAGCGTCGGGCTGAGGGAGGATCCCTGCGGGACGCCGCAGAGGATCTCGGAGGCTTCGGATCGGAAGGGGGGGGGAGGCGGACTCTCTGGGTTCTGCTGGAGAGGAAGGAGGAGGTCCAGAAGGGCCTTGTCTCGGATCCCTGCGTCGGGGAGTCGTGTGCGTAGTGTGCGGTGGCAGACAGTGTCGAAGGCGGCGGAGAGGTCCAGAAGGATGAGGGCCGCCGTCTCGCCATTGTCCAGTAGGATCCTGATGTCATCTGTGGCGGTGATGAGGGCGGTCTCGTTGCTGTGGAATCCTGATTGGGAGGGGTCCAGGATGCTGTTGTCTTCGAAGTAGCGGGTGAGCTGGATGTTGACTATCTTCTCGATGACCTTAACTGGGAATGGAAGCAGGGAGATGGGCCGGACGTTTTTGAGTCTGCCTTGGGTTTCTTCAGTAGGGCGTTGATCTTGGCGTGTTTCCAGCTTTCAGGGTAGGTTGCGGTCTCGAAGGAGAGGTTGATGATGTTGCGCAGGTGGGGTGCGATGGAGCTGCCGGCTTTGTTGGAGATGTGGTGTGGTAAAGGGTCAGACGGCAAGCCGGAGTGGATTGTGCCCATGGTCTTGATTGTGTCTTCGGTGCTCACTTTGGCCCAGGTTGTCAGGTGTTCGGTGGGTGGTGGTAGTGGTTCCGGCGCGTTGGGGCTTGTTAGGGTCATCCGGGGGTTGAAGCTATCGTGGATGTCGGCGATCTTGTGGTGGAAGAAGGTGGCGAGGGAGTCGCATAGGGCTTGCGACGGCGGGATGTCGTTGGCATTGGAGCTGGGGTTGGAAAGTTCCTTCACGATGTTGAAGAGCTCCTTGCTATTGTGTGCGTTGTTGTAAGGCGGTCTTTGAAGAAGGTCCTCTTGTCGGTCCTGATGAGGTGGTGGTGGTTGCGGATGGCGTCTTTGTGGGCTGCGCGGCTGCCCAGCGACTTCTTGCTGTGCCATATGTTCTCCAACTTCCGACAGATGCGCTTTGATGCTAGGAGTTCCGGGGTGAACCAGTTGGCTCTCTTGCTGGTGTCTTTGACGGTTTGTTTTTTCAGTGGGGGCTAAGGTGTTGGTGCAGTCATCCATCCATCGTCTGAGGGTGCGTGCACCATCGTCGGGGTTGGAGGGGTTGGTCGGTGGGTTGAGTGCGAGGTTTGTCTGTAGTTGTACTCCGGTGATCTTGCCCCAGCAGCGACCGGGGATCTGTAGGGTGTGGTGATGTGCGATGGGTTTCCGAAAGGTGAAGTGGATGCAGTGGTGGTTGGTCCAGGTGGGTTTAGAGACGTGGCTGAAGGAGACGTGGGGGCTTGAGGAGAAGATGGCATCGAGCGTGTGTCCGGCGATGTGGGTCGGCGTCGTGACGAGCTGTTCCAGTCCGAGGTTGGCGAGGTTGTCTATCAGGGTGGAGGAGTTGCTGTCGTTGTTGTTCTCCAGATGGAAGTTCAGGTCTCTGAGGAGGATGTAGTTGGTGGAGGTCAGTGCATGTGTGCTGATGAAGTCAGCGATGGCGTCGCAGAATTGTGGTCGGGGTCCGGGTGGTCTGTATACGAGGGTGCCTCTTAGCGTGGTCTTGGGGTCCGTGCGGATCTGGAAGTCCATGTGTTCGGCGCTGCTGAGAGTGTTGTCGGTGTTAGTTGAGACCCTGATGGTCTTCTTGTGGACGATGGCGATTCCTCCTCCGGCTCCGTTGGTGCGGTCTCTGCGGGCGATCTTGTATCCATCGGGGATGGCTATGGTGATGTCTGGAGAGGAGGCTTCGTTCATCCAGGTCTCGGTCAGGAAGGCGACGTCTGGTGCTGTGGTGTCGAGTAGGTCCCAGAGCTCGATGGCGTGATTGCGTGCGGAGCGGGTGTTGATCAGGATGCATCGGAGCTGGTTGTGTTTTGTCATGGCAGGTGTCTCTGGGTCTTAGATGCAGGCGAAGCTGCAGTTCAGGCATGTGAAGGGACCGTGGGTGCCTTCGGGGTGGCCTGCAGCAGGTGGGGGTCCGTCCTGGGTTGAGAGCGATGAGGGTGCTGCCGTTGTATGGGAGGAGGTCTTCATGGCTGGTGCGGGGGCCAGGGGTTCTGGCACTGGGCGTGGTCCAGGCGCAGACGGGCTTGCCTTAGGCGCGCCTTTGTGGCACCAGCGGCGCGGCCGCACAGCGGCCGCCATTTTAAGGGGAGGTGGGAGGGAGGAGCAGCTGGGTGGTGGGAGGCGGGAGGCAGGGGGCAGCGAATGTGCGCGGGGGGCCGCAGGGGATGCAGCGCCAAGAATGCACAGAGGAAAATGGGCAGCGGGGCACCGGGGATCAAAGGCACACAAGAGCGGGGGAAACAAAAAGAAAATGGCCAGCGGGGCACCGGGGAATAGAGGCACACAGGAGCGGGGAAACAGAAGAAAAAATGGGCTGCGGGGCACTGGGGGACAAATAGTTGTTCATATAAGTTCAATAAGTTTCGATTATTGAAATTCATGCTGTGTTTTTGCGTCATTGAGTGTCATGCTGGGATAGATCCATTGGTGATGAGAGCCATGCTGAGATTAGTGACATTTCCACCGGTTGTGCTGGGAAAGTTGTAGAGGCTGCTTTGCAATTACTTAATTGCTACAGAGGTTTGCATTAGGATTGGTTAACTCTAGTGTATCTAAATGACTAAAGAAACATGGGGAATTTGAAAACTCTAAGGTATTTGTGCAAGGAAGAGAAGTTTCGGCCCAAGGGTATGCCTGCCAGAGAGAAGACAGCACAGAAAGGGTTATATACATGCATATGGCTTAAACAATTACATCAATACATCGAAGAAGACAGTGATCTACAGTTTTACATAGCACTTTCCACATAGGAAAGCTTGAAAATCTGAGGAAGAAAAGGTGTGAGAAGAAGCACCAACCTAGACTCACAGAATTTAAGGCTTTAAACATTTGGGAATGGTTAACAAACAGGAAAGGGTGTAAGGGATAGACGATTGGACACAAAACCAAACTTACAATTGTTTGAAAGCCGAGCGTGATGAGAGACAGAGAATCTTGAGAGAAGATACGACTGATGCAGTAGGTGCTTACCCTGCGATAGCTGAAGACCGAGTTTGAGGATATGGTGAAGCAATATCTCGGCATAGATTTTCTAAAGCACTATAGTGAGAGAGAACTGGTGTATATGAGCAAGGAAGCTGCTAAAGGGGCCTGAGAGGCATGTACAAAGAGGGATGGATTTGATTTGTCAAAGTAAGAAGTTATGAAGGTGTTTTAGAACGACAGTGAGTGACAAGGATTTAAAGACAATGAAATTGCAAGGTTTGAAAACGCTTGGGAGGTGCGGAAAAATTTAGGGAGCAATGGTTAAAGACGGAAATTTCAAAAGTAGAAAGAAAAGGGCAGCATTAGAGAGCCATAAAGGTGAGAATACTGATGGGGCAGAAGCAAAGAAGTAACCTTTGAGAGAAATACAGGGAGGAGCGTCCATGCATGCACCATGGACTAGAGCAGATCTTTTCCATTTCACAAATAGTCTCTCAAAGTTGAGAGAGAACCCAAAGAAATGTGACACCTAGGTGGATAGAATGAAAAATTTCCTAGCTATCGTAAAAGAAAGTTTCAATTCTATTAAGGACTTGGAGGTGAGGACTATGCCTTCTCTCTTGCTTTAGTTTTACAGCAGCCTTAGAAACAACAACAAGACTACATTTCCCAAGAACCTCAGGGAAAGATGTAGTCAAACAAAGAAATGTCCAATAGGAGTAGTCCTTGATCATCCAATCAGGATACACCGGTGCCCACATTGTCTGCTCTCACTGGCCTTTCCTCCTCTTTCTTTGCGCACAGGCAGCCGGAGACCAATCTTTAAGCGTCCTGTTTACCCGCATCCGAACCTAGGAGGACAAAGGGATCATCAATTCACGGAACAGAATCCCATGAAGCCAATTATGACAATATGAGGCAGACTATTACAACATAATGAAGAAAAACAGAACAGTGTGAGACTGAGTGCATGAACACAGCAAGTATACCAGAACTTTGGCATTGCATAACACAAAAGGCATAGGACAACAATCCAAGCAATCAGATAGAAACTGGTTTACTTACTTCAATACGGGTTGGAAATCCTCTAGCAATCCCTAGGGCGGGATAATCCTCGCCTCCGAGTCCTTAATAAAATTGAAACTTTCCATTCCGATAGCTAGGAATTTTTTTATTCTATGTCAGGCCTGGAGGCGAGGATTATGCTAGTTCAAAGCTTGCTCACCACGAGGTGAGCCATGTCCAGCACCGGCTTAAAATAAAACCTCTTAAAGGTCGAGTCCAAAGACCAATCAGCTGCATAAAGGATATCCTCCAAACGGACACCTAAGCCAAATGCTTATTATTATTATTTTTTTTAATTAAACTTTTTATTATATTTGCATTTAAGGCACAAACATGTTAGGTACATTCTCCGTATACTGCTAGACATGACATTTTTCATGTTGGATGTTATGTCACTTGGTGCTCGAGCTTCTCCGATGCCCCGACAACAGACAACCCTCCCCCATTACAATTCCAGTTCCTCCTCGTTTTCATTGTCTGATTCCCCCTCCGCTCTTATGACTGGTTGTTCACGAATGTATCCCCTGTATTTATTCCAGGGCCCCCATATCTTGTTCCATTTCCTCGGGCAGCCACGGTTGACAATCACTGTTTTTTCGTCCACCATGGCAACATCCAGCTCTCCACACCAGACGGCAAGCAACGGTGTCTCTCTCGCACCCCATTTTTGCACAATGTTGCGCTTCGCCACCATTATCCCCATTGTTGCCCATTCCTGTGCTGGGCGTGTAAGATCATTCGGCTCCCACACATTTAGTATACATCTCCTGGGTTCGGGAGCCAATGACACCTCCACCTTCTGTGATATGGTCCTCATCACTTGCACCCAATAGTCCGTTATTTTGGGACATTCCCACAGAGTATGAAAAAAGGTACCTTCCTCCCCACAGTGCCTCAGGCAGTATGGGTGTGGTGCCGACCCAATTGTGTGAAGGAGATATCTGGTGTAGTAAGTTCTATGCAAAATTTTAAGTTGCACCAATTAAAGTCTTAACGGCATCCCCACCTCTCGCGGTGAAGCCAGTGCCTCCCGCCATTCAAAGTCGTCAAATTCACCAACATCTTGGGACCATTTTCCCCTGAGTGCCACGTGGGGATCTGGTAAATTGTTCATTAACTTTCGGTATGTAAATGAGGTGGCCCACCTATGCATGCAGTCTGTCAACAGCCTATCCTCTAGGGGGGTGGCCTCAGGGACCTCAGTACCGGGTGGTAGGGCCGCATGCAGAGCATGTCTGATCTGCAAGTATCTGAAGTTTTCAGAGGGCGCCAGGTCATATTGCGCCCAGAGGTGCTCAAACGTGGCGATTCCTCCTTTGTGCCACATATCGCCCACCGTCGATATTCCAATTGCATCCCACTTGTCAAAGCCCTTGCAGTGTCTCAGGCCACCTAGCCTCTGTGTTACCCACAGAGGGGTAAGCTGGGTTATCTTTCCAGTCCCTCCCATTTTAGCATGCGCTTCATGCCATATGCTGACCGTCTGCCCCGTTGGTCCGAGTAATGCCGGATTGCGTTTCTTATTATAGAGCGCTGACATCATACCTCCCTCCCTGAGCCCGTGTCTATCTGCCATATAAGCGGGATTCGTCTGTGGAGCATGAACCCATTGGTTGATGACTTTCAGGTGCGCCGCCCAGTAATACAATTGTATGTCCAGCATTGCGATGCCCCCATCGTACCACCCCTTGGTGAGTTTGCGCTGTGCAATGCGCGCAGGCTTGTTCTCCCACAGTAGCCCCGAGACCTGAGCCATGATGTGTTTAAAATAGGCGGCTGGCACGGAGTATGGTGTATTTTCGAGTGCATATAGAAACCGAGGCAGCGTCATCATCTTAAAAAGCGCTGCCTTCCCCAATAGTGTTAGGGGGAGCGTCCTCCAGTGGGCGGCATCTCTTTTTAAACGTTCCAGGGGAGGCTTGAGATTTTTTTGAAAGAATTTGTCCCGGTCCGCCATAATGTAAATGCCCAAATAATGGAACGCGTCCACCGAAATCCGCAGTGGACAGTCCTTTGGAAGCAACGGCGGTGGGCCCCGGAGCAGAAAGAGGACTGATTTGGACCAATTAACAGTGTAGCCCGACGCACGACCAAACGGATCACATATATTAAGGAGTGCCAGGATGGAACGTCTGGGTGACGACAAATAAAGCAGTACGTCATCCGCATACAGCGATATGCGATCCTCCCAGTCTGCTGTCCAGCGCAGGCCACGGATCATGGGCTCCCATCTAATCCATGCCGCCAAAGGTTCCAGCACCAGCGCAAACAATAACAGTGACAGCGGGCAGCCCTGACGCGTGCCCCGGGACAGTGGGAATTCCTTCGATATATGCCCATTAGCTGTTACGTGGGCCAGCGGTTTTGTGTAGAGGAGGCACACCCATGCACAGAATTTGGGGCCGAACCCCAAGTGTGTCAGGACCGCAAACAGGAATGGCCATTCCACCATATCGAACGCCATACAGGCGTCCAGGGACAGGATAACTGCTGGCTCCTGAAGATAAGGTACACAGGCCATCACTCCGTGTAACCGCCTCAGATTTAGTCCCGTGTTTCTACTAGGCACAAACCCCGACTGGTCCGGATGAACCAGAGTTGTGAGATGTGGGGTAATCCGTATCGCAAAGACCTTTGCTAATATTTTAGCTTCAGCATTGATTAAGGAAATGGGGCGGTAGGAGGTGCATTCTTCCGGGGGCTTCCCAGGTTTTGGGATCGCCACTATTGTGGCTACGCGTTGATCCTGTGGGAGTTCTCCTGATGCCAGACTGTCACAGTACATATGTAGCAGGTGCGGGGCCAATGTCCCCGCTAACCTTTTATAAAGTTCTACGGGGATTCCGTTAGGACCCAGTGCCTTCCCAGATTATAGGGAGCCAATCGCCTCTGAGGTTCCGTGAGAATCGTACTGACATTTTTGGGTTGTTCGAATATGGACGAGTTTGGTATCTACGAACCGCAAATGACGAGTTTAGTGGGTGTACGCGTTTTCGCTACGCTACTATGTACGGTTCATCTCATTCCTGGGTATGTCCATCTGAACCCTCGGGTTCCATTTTAGATACGGCATCCATTTTGTCTCTTGCCCTCAAGTAGCCAGCGAACGGACACTGTCCGCTTCGTGACCCTGGGATTCCCAAGCTTTCGCGGAGGACACATGTTCCTTTGAAGGTGTTTTTATGATGAGGGGGATGACACGGCAAGGGCAGATGGCTCCGCTCGAGGCTCATCTTGCCGTGCTAGTTTATTGTTTCAGTCGTGCATACATTAGGCACGAGTCCTTTGATCCTGCAATCAAGTTTCCGATATTGCTCTCTACACTCTTTTCCAAACTGTTGTGCATCCTTGTTTTTCCTTTGCACCTGTTTCTGTCCCTTCTCCTAATTCGTTTACAGTCAGAATGGAATGTGCTTAATGTGGGGATAATGTGCTTTTACAGTTGGGAACCGACAATGCTGCTGTAATTATGTTCCAGGCTTCTGAGAACATGAGTGCGACCCTTTTGAAGTTTACTGTGGGAACTGAGTTGTAACCTTTTGTTTGCCATGTTGTTCAATGACGAAAATGTGTATAAAAGGAGCGATCCACTTTTGCAATTTGAAGCAGTCTCTCAGAACCTACACGTTGTGTACTTCTTGCGATTTCTGTATCCCTGCAGTAAATAAATGCTGATCTTTGACGCCGCAGGAAGTGTCCAGTGTCTCTGTGTTTTGTACGCCGGAACAGGTAACCCACGAAGGTTTCAGGTGTTGTCCCCTGGCACCGCTGGGCCTTAGAATAGCCCAGTCCTTCACCACCTGCAACTCATCGGCCGTCAGATCCACCTCTAGTGTGAGGGCCGTTTCTGGCGCGAGCTTAGGCATTGCGATATCCTTGATATAGGTCAGTGCCTCTTCCATTGACATCATCGACAACGATGTGTACACCTGTTGGAAGTGCTGCGCCAGCCTGTGTATTATGGCCCGTGGGTCAGTTTCCATGGAGTTATCGGTCATTCTCAGCTGCGCTATCCACTTTCTGTCTCACTCCCTTTTGTCGAGCCAGGCGAGGAGTTTCCCCGCTTTATCGCCGGACTCGTATACCTTATGTCTTGTCGCAGAGAGTCTGAGTGCAGTCGCCCCTCTCAAGTGTTCCCTATGTAATTGCTGGTGGAGGCGCAGGCTGCGGGCCGTGTCGGGAGTCGGGTCTCGTGAGTGCAGATCGTCAGCCCTCTGGAGCTCTGATTCTAAAGCAGTGAGTTCCTGCTGTTGCTCTCGCTTATAGCCTGCAATAGAAGAGATGGCTTGTCCTCTGAATACGGTCTTAAAGGCCTCCCAGAGGGTGGACGGGGACTGGACCGATCCGGCTTTGTCATGGAAGTTTTGTTGTGTCGAGGTGCGTATAGTTTTCATGATCTTGGGAACTCGCAAGTGTCCAGGGAGTATGGGGAAGATGCGCTGTCACCCCCCCTGGCGATACGTGTATGTCAGGACAACTGGCGAGTGGTCTGAGATACCCCTAGGCCAAATGTCAACTGTGTCTACATGCTTGAAGCTCTCCGAAGAGGCAATAAAGTAGTCTGTTCTCGACAAGCTATTATGCACCGTGGATTGAAAAGTAAATTGGCGCGCCATGGGATGTCGATGTCGCCAGACATCTACGAGCCCCAGCGCCTCCAAAAAAACCCCGAGACGTGACACCACCGCCACCTGTTCCCTCACAGGGTGCCGGTCCAAGGCCCCGTCCACTACGTCATTAAAGTCTCCCCCAATCAAGAGTTCTCCCTCCGGGAGATCCAGGAGAAAGTCACTCAGGGCCTGAAGCGCAACTGCCTGTAGTGCCGGGGTATTATAAACGGAAACGATGTTGATAGGGTGTCCCTCCCATTGTCCCACCAGAGCCGCAAAGCGACCACCTGCGTCTATCTTTGTTTTATGAATTATTATCGGTGATTGTTTGCGTACCAAGATACCTACCCCCCTGGACCCGGATGTGAACTCTGAGTGGGCCACCATCTTGAACCCCCATCTGTCCAGTGCCCGACATGTATTCCAAGTGAGGTGTGTCTCCTGCAGCAGGACCACGGCCGGGGAACTTCGCTTAAGACTCTGCAACACCAAACCCCTTTTAATTTTGTCCCCGAGGCCGTGCACATTCCATGTAACTAGCGTTAGGGACTTCATCTGTGAGTCAGGCTTCTGCCCTTGCTCAACCTGCTGTAAGTGTGAGACCGCCATGAACGTTGAAGCACACAATCAGTGGGGCGCAGGAGTATGTGCCAAGTCCCCACCCTCCCCATTCGAGGATCTGTCGTACCCAAGTGCCTATATACAAAACCTGAACAAAAAACCCCAAACCATAACCACAAAACCTACCGTCCACCCCCCACCCTGCCTCCCTGCTAGACGGACTTAGAACTACCCGCCATCCCAATATTGCAGAGCGCTCCATACCCAATCCCAGTAACAGTACTTGCGTGTCGGGGTGAGAAGTCCGGGGAAACAACTCAGTCCATCCCCTTCCTGAGGACCATTGTTCTGTTAGACCTTGTTTCACCAGCAGCATAGACCCTGCACCAATGGATCCATGCCCATCTGCTCAGCAACTCCAGAGGAGCACAGGAGCCCCGCAGCGTCCGACGGCACGGGCGAGACCATCCCATCATTGCCCTTCGTCTTTGTTTCTGCCGGCCTGCAAGGGCCACAGGTCCGCTTCTTATTCCTCCGTTTCCGACCTGTGCATGGAGTCTCCTTCCTGCGCCTGTCCGCGATCTTCGGGGCCTCCTTCCGCCCATCGCTGCTGGTGGCGTCTCTCCGGCCGCCTGCGTCCCTCTACCTGCCGCCAGCCCTCGAGCCATTCCCGGGCCTCCTCCGGATGATCAAAGAACCAAGTTTTACCATCAGCTATGACTCGCAACATCGCCGGAAACAGCATTGAGTAAGTAATTTCTCTACGCCGAAGATCCTTTTTTATCTCCAGGAAGCTTCTACGGCGTTTGGTGACTGCATCCGGAAAGTCCGGAAAGAAAGAAATCACCGAGTTATGAACTTGAAGTGGCGGGGCCACTCTCGCTGTTTGCAATATGGCATTGCGGTCGCGGAAATTAAAGATTCGGGCCAACACAGTCCAGGGGGGCGCCCCCGGCCTAGGCCTGCCGCTGGGCACCCTGTGCGCCCTTTCAACCGCTGGAGCCTGTGATTCTTTAGAGTAGGCATATTTGTCCAGTTTGCCCTGGGTGTTTGCGCGTGGGCCTCTGCCCCCCATCTTTACGTGAGGCGCACTGCCGCAGTCGGTAATCGCCGCCGTCAGCCACAGGGCTCTCCTTCCCGTGCGGCCTGTCGGGTTTCCCGCCACGGGTGCACCTGGAAGGCACTAAGGTCCACCCCAGGCAGTCACATGCGGAACACTTCGATCCGTGACTGTCAGGTCTCTCAGACTTCAAAACAGGCTCCGCAGAGACATCACTGTATCAGTCCACTCAGTGCCATGCCAGCGCTGGGGGGCAGTTGTACCTTTGATTCCTGGTCCCACGCTGTCAAGCATCCCCCAGCCTCAGTGCATCACCACACGGTCCCAGCAGCGCCGGCAGGGGGGGTCCCCCGGTCCACCCCGGCGTCCCCAACTCCGTCGCCCAGGGCCCGCGTCACCTCCACCAGGCCGCCAACGGCGGGCGCCGGGCAGTCTGCTCCGTAGTCACCCCTCCAACAGGTCCCTCGCCTCCAGGGCACCGCCGCAGTGGCGCGATTATTTATTACTGGGCACCAAGTAGGCACCTGCACCTCACTTCCCCAGTGCCCTCCTCACCGGTGGCCACTCCTGGGCAGGCAATTTCGCTCCGGTGTCAGACCGTCGCCGGTGCCGCAAGCCGCTCTGGATTCCCGCAACACCTCTGCTGTCCGGTGGGAGCCCCACAAGGGGGGGTGGGGGGAGGGGACAACTGGGGGAAGGCCTCACTCCGCCGCCAAGAACGGCCGCCAAGCCCGCTACGGACACACCACCAGCTCGCAGCAGAGCGTCCGCCGCCGGATCCGGTATTCAGGCAAGTCCCCGGCGTCCGGCGTGAATTTAGGCCGCTCCTCGTCCTGAACAGCCCTGAAGACGGCACGCGGGTCCCGGGAGAGCGCCGACAGTGGCGCCCGGTCCTCGGGAGGAGATTGTGGGTCCTCAGGCTATTTAGTAGGTCTGGATTAGTAGCGGATGTTGCGGGGAACCGACTTCGTCCCCGGAGCTTCCCTAGGCTGCAGCCATTGCGATCTGCAGCAAGCCACGCCCCCCTAAGCCAAATGCTTTTGAGGCCATCGCTCCTCGGGCTGAGTGAGCGCCAAAGTCCTTGAGGCTAATTCCTGCCTCTTGCATGACCCACCTAACCCAACGGCTATGGTAGGGGAGGATACCGCTTTAAAGGGTGTGCGGAGTGAAATGAGCAGTTGGCGTTCGCCAGGAGGCCTGAACTCCTCTGTCATCTCCTCATAGGCTTTCAAGCAACGAACAACACACAACTTTGGAGAATCTGGAAACTCCGGATAAGAGATAGTTCTGGTATGGCACTTAGTGCGTCTATGTAACGTAAAAGTGACCCCAGACAGGGGAGGTGATGTCCACAGCGCGTACATCAGACACACGGCGGCAGGAAATGAGACACAATAACATTGCCAGCTTTGCTGATAGCTGCTTGCACAAAAAAAAGTTGTGGACCTGGTTCACACCTGACCTGGGCCATCACTCGAGTGATCATCGCAAAAGGGGGAAACGCATACCCCCTCTCCCAGCTCCAGTTCTGAAGGAAGGCATCCGTTGCCTCTGTCAGGGGGTCCAGCCTCCAGCTGAAAAAACGTGGAAGTTGGTAGTTCAGTCTGGAGGCAAAAAGTTCTACTGAAAAAGGGCCCCTAAATGTGACTATCGTCCGAAAAACCTGCATGTCCAGCTTCCACAGGCTGGAGTCCCTGAAGTTGCGAGATTGGAAATCTGCAACCAGATTCTCTTTTCCTGGAAGGTACTCTGCTGTCACTGACACATGAAGAACCAGGCAGTACTGCCAAAAGCTGGCGGCGAGATCGGAGAGGGCTTTGGATCACGTTCCCCCCATGTGGTTGATGTAACGGACCGCCGACATCTTGTCCATTTTCAACAGAACTGAAGACAGTATGGATTCTCTGGTCCAGCAACGCACCGCGAAGGAGCCTGCCATGAGTTCCAGACAATTGATATGTAACCTGTGCTCGTCTGGAGACCATAATCCTCCACACCTGGCTCCCCGACCCAAAGTGCTGTCGTCCGATTCGATGACTAAAGAACCGAAGATTGCTCGACCGTTCCAGGCCTCCATATGTTGGAGCCACCAGTGAATCTCCTCTCGGCTTCCTCTGAAAGACTCACCTTGTGAGAATAAGTACACCCTTTGCGGAGGTGAAAAGCTTTGAGGCGTTGCAAAGTACGGTAGTGCAGGGGTCCCGGAAAAATCGCTTGGCTAGAGGCTGAAAGCAGACCCACTACCCGCACCAGGTGACGGAGCGATAACTGGTGCCTGGTAAGAGTCCACCGAAGTTCGTGACGGATTTTTGTTATTTTCCTCGAGGGAAGTCTTATAGTGGAGGACCTTGAGTCGATCACGAAATCTAGAAACGTTATACTCTGAGAGGGGGAGAGCATCGACTTTTTTTAGTTGATAATGAAACCCAGACACTGAAGCAGACTCACCGCCATCTGAAGATGAAAGTGAAGTTGCCGAGGACAGGCATCCATAAAGAGGAGATCGTCGAGGTAGACGATCATCCGAACACCGCGAGCTCTCAACCATTCCACCACGGGCTTGAGGATCTTGGTAAAACACCAGGGGGCCGATGACAGGCCGAACGGGAGGGAGACAAACTCGTAAGTCTGACCTTGCCAAAAGAACTGGAGGAAGCGCCAATGAGGAAGAAAAATGGGGTTCACCAGATAAGCGTCCTTTAAGACTAGACGAGCCATCCAGTCTGCCAGACGTAATACATCCCGGAGAAGGTGAATACCCTCCATCTTAAAGTGGCGGTAGACTAGCCACTCGTTGATTTCACTCCAATTGATCATGGGGCTTTTGCCCTCATCTGGCTTGTCTACCAGGAACAGATTGCTGACAAAACCGTCTGGATTGAGAGATGGAGAGAGGTATGTGGGACCACTGGCTGAAGGAGTGGAGAAACATAAAGTGTCGATCGTTTCCTACGCAGATGACACGCAGCTAATTGTGCTGCTATCTCAAAATGAGGATCAGGCAGCAATCGGCTTCTCCAAATGTTTAGAAGAGGTGGCAGACTGGATGTCGAACAATCGCCTCAAGCTAAACAGGAGTAAAACGGAGGTAATGGTTGTAGGCAAGGCACCAACCATATGGTCATCTGCGTGGTGACCTGATTCACTAGGCCAATTACCCACCCCAAAAGCAGAAGTCAAAAACCTAGGAATCTGGTTTGATGCCGAGTTGACATTCGACAGCCAGATTCGGAAGGTAGCTGGTAAATGCTATGGGGCCATGAAAATCCCGAGGAAAATCCTTGATCTTCTACCATCTAAGGCCAGGAAAACAATAGTACATGCGGTAATAACCTCCCAATTGGAATTTGGGAATGTTCTATATATTGGCGCCACAAAAAACAGGACTGTCCAAACTACTGAGGATGCAAAACGCAGCGGCTCGATTGCTGCTTAGTCTGCCGAGAAGAGCTAACACGAAGAAAGCCCTGATAGGACTGCACTGACTGCCAGTGGAAAAGAGAGTCATGTTTAAGGCAATGTGCCATTGTCACCGTATTCTATGAAAGAATGGCCCAAGGTACCTTCAACCACTGCTAACCCAATACATCCCAGGACGGAGTTTAAGATCTATGGGGAAGGCACTGGTGATGGTACCAAGAATATATAGAACAAGAATGGGGGCACGTTCCTTCAGATACCTTGCAGCAAAAACATGGAACACCCTACTGATGGTCCTAAGAACAGAGCCGTGCGAAAGTAGATTTCGCAAACAACTAAAGACCTGGTTGTTTGCTAAAACTGAATAACGGAAACACCGTTGAGTCTATGTAATTTGGCAGGATATGCAGATGACAGTAACACCTCTTCAGAACTGATGTCTCCGCATGGGGACACACCGACGGTGTAACCATGCGCTCTACAAATGAATAAATAAATAAAATAAATAAATTGCTCCTTTGTGCAGGAGGGAGATTACTTCCTCGTTTACCAAGGCCACACCCTGTTGGTAAAACACTATGGGACGGGGCCTGACCTGTTGATGAGGGTCGCCCAGGTACTCTATGTGAAAACCCTGAACTGTCTGCAGAACCCACGGGTCCCCCGTGACAAAAGTCCATGCCTGGAAAAAATTCCCCAGCCTCCCCCCTATTTTTAAGTGGGAAGAAGGGAGTACACTCACCAGAAGAAGAGGCCGCTGCTCCTCTGTAGCCTCGCCCTTTGCCTTGACGACCCCTGGTGGGATAGAAGTTGCCAAAACGACTTTGGTCTTGGTATAGACCTCTGTTGGAGCCTTGACCTCTGGGATGCGGATTGGAACCTCGGCCGGACGAGCGGGCCCTGCCTCAACCGGCCCCCCGGAAAACCAGGGGAAAAACCTTTTTAATGGTGGTCTGCACCTTATCCAAAGACGTAAAGGTATTAACAAACTTGCCCAGTTCTTTAACTAACGGGTCGCCAAATAGACCTCCTTGGGCAACGGCTCCGGCGTCTGAGTCGGCTAAATCCCCAAGCTTCGTGTCGACCTTAATAAGCAAAAAGCGATGACGCTAAGTGGACAATGCACAGTTAGCATTGCCTAAGATCACAATCGCTCTCTGAGCACGTCCGGAAAGGGTGTCGGGAGAAATGAGAGAACCCGAAAGCTTGGCTTCCACAGCCATGTCCAGGATTTTGGTTAAAGGGCCCAAAACGTCCAGGAGCTTGTCCTGAGAAGCCCTCCATGAACGGTCAATGCCTTTCTTGGGGTCTCTCATAAACTTCTGGAGGAAGGTTGCCATCCTCGGGTCAATTTCAGGCGTAAGGGTGACTTTACCTTCCAAGGAAGGTCGGGGACACTCTGCTCGGAGACAGTTACGCGCCTCCTTCTCCAAATGTTTGCGAATGCGCATGGCCACATACTCCGCCACTTTATCCACTGGAGCCCAATCCGAAGAGCACGGGTGGACAATCTCGTCGGGATCTAACATGTCCGAGGCTGGCGCTGATTGTGCAGGAGGGGGTCCGGACAGACCTGGATCCCCGTCATTGAGTCCCGAAGGGACATGGGGCGAGGGCAGGGGGTCTCCTAGTGGCAGTTGAGGTTGGGATGCCAAAAAGGCCCGTTTCAGGCTGTCAAATGCGGTGGTGTCCATCCCAGCGTTGCGTTGGCGTTTGGCTGGAGGAGGTGAGGGGTCTGGGCCGCATTTTGCAGGGCAGGGGCCGCCGGAAGCCTGGTTAGGCGTGCAAGGGCCTGATCGATTTTCTGTGTGAGCCTTTCTTCCAGCGGGGTCATGGCTTCACCCACTGCTCTATAATGAAATTAATCTACAGCGTCATAAAACTCCTCGTCCCACTGGAGGTCTGTCAGGGCGTTATCACCTCCCTGGGATTCATCCTCGTAATCATACTCCATAATGAGGGCCAGAAGATACAAATGAGGGTTTAGAAAGGAAAGTCTGGGTGGCAGACGGTGCTGAGAAATAATAATAACAGCTTATAAAGGGCCGGGTGTCAGCTAGAGATTACGCAATATTACAGGGGAGAAACCCTGGGCACAAATGTCTGGTGCTCACAAAAAATATCTTAGAAAAACAAAGGTAACTGGCCTGGGACTGTGTGCCCAACGAGCGAGGTCGCGCTCAGTATAGCTCGGAAGAGCATGTAGAAAATCAGTAGAGACTCTGCTGCAGTGCCCAACAGAGCGTGGACGCAGATCGGCCTGAAAATAAGATGGTGGCTCGATCGTGCAATTAATACACCAACGAGGCGTTTTCCCTCAGGCCAGGGGCTCGCAACTACGGCGTGCCGCACAAACCCTTAAGGGTTTGAATGCACGCTCCGCAACAGATGGCCTCCCATGCCCCTTACGACTGCGAGCGCACTAGACAAATCGCGTAGGAGCGGAAACGTTCCCACGGTTCCTGTCAGAGGACACGGCACTCATCCTGGTAAGACAACGGAAGACAGGAAGGAAAAGAGGGCTAGCGACAGTCCGGCATGGACAAAGATGCGTTGCAGCGACTGAAGAAAAAATCACCTCTGTAAATAAAAATCCGAGCGCAAAGCACAACAAGTCACGGAGCAATTAGCGCCTCTGGGAATAAACGATGTAAGCACGAAGCGCAATAAGAACAAACTAACTGCCATTAGCATAAACAGAAAGTAAATACTGTGATGTAACAGTGAGTAAAAAACACAATATAGAACCCTACAAAGACACACATAATGTGGGAAAGCACTTATCTCGGCAGCGGAGCAGCGACGAAAGAGGAGGAAAGGCCAGTGAGAGCAGACTATGTGGGAACCGGTGTATCCTGATTGGATGTTGAAGGACTACTCCTATTGGACATTTCTTTGTTTGACTACATCTTTCCCTGAGGTTCTTGCAAAATGTAGTCTTATTATTGTTTTTAAGGCTGCTGTAAAAATAAAGCAAAGAGAGAAGGCATAATCCTCCCCTCCAAACCTGACATAGAATTGTGACTATCTTCAAAGTCTTGTGCAAAAATTAGACAAGGTCTTTAAAGTGGTGGAGGGCTTTGTGGATGGAGTGTAAGAGAGCTGTAAACTGGCCTACCCATGAGCCCACAAGAGTAGTAAATATCAATGCCCTTCACCGATAGTTAAGGCAAAATATGATGTTTTTATTACACATTTGAAAAAAAGGCACCCTAGAAATGTGTGAATTGGCCTACAATTTTGAAGCTGATGCAGGAACTCCAAAAGTCAGTACATGCTTTTTGCAAGTGGTTAAAGGAGGTTTACAGGGAGCGTAGTGGCATTCCGGACCCAATTGATGAGAATTTGAGCTGTTTTGTTTCAACTTTTGTTCTTGGATTGCACCCAGGGTTTAATGCTCAGCTATAGTAGAATGTGATTTGTTGGCAGACAGTCTCTCAATGAGATCCTTCAGTGTGCAAAATTCTGATAAGATACACACAATGCTAAACAGAAGAGATTGAAGGAGAAGTTCATAATAGCACAAATAAGTTGGCACAGAACGGTGGTCTGAGAGGTTTTGTGGTAATGGGTTCAGGTCTGGATCCTAC
The DNA here is from genome assembly GCF_964204655.1 of Triturus cristatus. NCBI lineage: Eukaryota > Metazoa > Chordata > Amphibia > Caudata > Salamandridae > Triturus > Triturus cristatus. Next base: position 630,798,468 of record NC_140582.1, read on the forward strand.
TTCTGGTGAGAATGAGACTATGCAGGGAACAAGTATTCAGTATGCACCATGGGGAAATGTGGTCCACAGGGGAAGAGGCAGAGGAAATGTTGGTGGTACGAATATTGGCGATTTGAAGAAAGTTACCCCAGGCCACATCTACAATAAGATTGGCCACTGGAAGAGAGAATGTCAATTTAATCCTGACAGAGTGCAATTTGATGCTCAGGTACAGAATGTCATAACACCAAAGGGGACAATTGAGGTAAAAAAAAAACAATACCAAATGCCCCTATACACAACATGCAGATTCAGAGGTAAATAAGACCGAATGTCCGTCACACGGCCATGGAACAGCAGCAAATGCAGAATGGAGAGTCACATTTCCAGCCCTGTCCCCTAGTTAAGCAAAATCTGTTCATGATTAATGATTATACTTTCCAGGTCCCCCTGATGTTTAAGAGTCCCAACGGACTAGATCAGTTGCAATGGGGGTGCCTGAGGTCGAGGAGTATTGCATGGTTAGCGCAATTCTAGAGATAGACTAGAATGCCCCATATATAGAAGATGAGGTGAATGGCCTGCACCGATCATTCTTAGTTGACACTGGAGCTACCTTCTCCACTATTAGAATGGTTGAGGACTAAAACCTGCCCCTCTCAGCAAAAAGAGATTCAAGTTGTAGGTATCACAAATAAGCAGTGCACAAACAAAGTTTCAACCCCTGTCCTGGAACAAATAGGTACAATCAGAAACAATCACCAATTTCTGGTTTGCGATTGGAATCCTGAGAACCTATTCAGATGGGACTAACTTTGCAAACTCAAATGTGTGATTAACAGCATGCCAGAAGTTGTGGAAATGGAAACTAAGGCAGCTGAGGCATGATTTAAAATAAGGTGTAGAGAATCAGTAGTCTAGTTATATCGAGTCCTCATGAATGAAGATTGTAGGAAAGTAGGGCCTGCTTTCATGGTTACCCCCACTTTTTGACTGGTGTCATTGTGTTTTGACTGTAGATTGCTAGGATCCTGCTACTCAGGACCCAATCATCTGTGCCCTCTCTCCCAAAAAGGCTTTGGTAAGTACTTTTGTACCTCCACAATTGTCCACTGCTGTACCCTTATAAGTGCCAAGTATATATGGTAATAAGGTACCCAGGGCATAGGTATACCAGGAGTCTCCCATGGGCTACAGCATTATTGTGTCACCCATAGTAGCCCACTTAAACTCAGACTACAGGCCTGTCATTGCTGCCTGTGTGAGGTGGTGCTTGCACCTCTCACAACAGATATAAGTTTCCTTATATCTGAGGTCCCTACACTTAAAATATATGAGTCACCCCTATGGAAGGCCCTTCAGTCCTGAGGGCAGGGGGCTTGGTTATAAATGTGAAGATATCCCTGCATGGGCAGGACACCCCTACATACCCTGGAGTCGATTCTATAGGCTTTATAAGTGCGGTCAGCCATTTTAAGACATATAGTGGTCATCAGTCATTAGAAAATGTCTTACTATATAATGGCTTCGCTGAACCTGGTCATGTTTCGAATCAAGCATGTTGGAATCATGCCTCACCACCGATTCCGGTGTTGGAGGTATGAACCCATGTACTGGAGGGCCCCTTAGGGGTGCCCCCTGTACTCCCGGTTACAGCCTTCAAGGTCTGACAGCAACTAGTGATGATGCCGACCACAGACAGGATTCTGCCCTCCTGCTGCTGAGCCAAGCTCGGGCCGAGGAAGGTAGGGCTATAGGTTTCCTGTCGCACAGAGGTGCAACCACCTCCCTAGACAGGACTTAGTGTATTGGGCTGGGATGGGGGCGCTTGCCAGTGCCATGAGACTGCTTTGAAGGGCACATTTGGTGCTCTTCTTGGATACTCCAGTTTGAACCAGTTCAGGGAGCCCTAGGCTCCTGCTCTGGCATGAAACTGAACAAAGGACATGGGAGTAGCCTCACCTCTAGGAGGGACCCCTGAGTCGTCCTAACCCCTTTCCTAGGGTATTTAAGGGCTTACCTGTGGGTTGGTCCTCAGATTTGTCGTGGAACAAGTCTCACCTCTAAAACCAAGACATTGTTGGACTGTCTGGACACCTGGACTTCTTTGGACTTGGACTGCAACCCAGAGTGCATCAAGGAAGACTCCAGCTGCACCTGGGCTTGCTGTTCTTCAAGTCTTCTGCTTCTGTGTCCGTGCTTCGCTCAGGTTCACCAGCAGACCTGTGGGCATCAAGGACATCAAAAGAAATCTCCCTTGGAGTGAAGGAGTCACAAGGAAAGGGGGTATTCTTCCTCCAGATTAATAGGGACAGGGTACCTCGGACCCCTTGAGGTCGAGCGGTTCTGAGCCAGCGACCAGGGGACCCATGTTGGGGGCTCCCTGATCCTCAGCTCCATTCTCCGGCACAGTGCATGGCAGAGTGCCCTGGACGGGGGCCCGGGGATGTATCCCCTGCATGCCTGGGTTTAGGAGCTCCGGCCAGGCCTGGGGGCCTTTCCGGGCCTTGGGGCGGGACCTCCTGCCCTGGGCTCCATCCTAGTTAGAAATGGGTGTCTCTAGTTGACAAAGGCTTGCACCTTTGTGCAAGTAGGGACCGTTCTTCCTAGTCAGGATAAGGGAGTTACACTCCTAAAATAACCCCTGCTCACCCCCTTGGTATCTTGGCACGAGCAGTCAGGTTTATCTTAGAGGCAGTGTGTAAAGCATTTTCACATAACCAACAGTAATTCAGTGTAAGCACTACAAAAGGACACCACAACAGTTTAGAAAAATATCCAATATTTTTATAGACTTAAGACAAGACCAAAAATGATAAAAATCCAAAATACAGTATTTAGAAATCTTCAGTTATCAAAATAACCTTGAAGAACAGTTCCCTGAAGTCGATGGCTCCCTCTGGGGCTATCACGGCGTCGTGAACAACAAATCCAAACAGTTCTGGCTCAGCGCGGCATCACGGGCCAGCTACGGTGTCGGGAAGACCCGCAAAACAGTACCTTTAGAAATGCAGGGCGTCGGCGACCTCTAGTTGAGCTTCTGAAAGCACGGCATCTGCAGGCGTCTGTTCCGGAGGTCGTTGCAGGAGTCGTCGGGCCCTTGAAGTCACACACATTGCAGATTGAACTCCTCGCGGTTGAAGTTAGGAGCGCTGGCGTCGGCAGGCGTCGGGTGCTGCGGTGCGAAGTGCAGCGGTGCGGCGTGCGATGCTCTCAGGTCGCAGTGCGAGCAGCAGCTCGGTGGTGGCGTCAGATGGCGTTGCCGGTGAGACCAGGGTCGCTGTGCATGGTGATGCGGTGCTCAGCGCGGTGCTGGCAGGTCACGGTGCTGGCAGGTCATGGTGCAAGCAGCGTCAGCAAAGTGGTAGTCCCTCCTCACAGCTTCTCCAGCTCTTTCTCTTGGCTGTCTTCTTGGTCCAAAAGAGTTCTAAAATTCAGGGGTTTGGGCCCCAATATTTATACAACAAAATCCTTTATCGTCTCAGGTAGAGAGTGTCTGTGCCCAGCCGAAACCAGTTCTGCCCTATCTAGTGTGGCTTCCTGGCGGCAGGAGGTGGAGACGGCATTGTCAGAGGAAGACCAGGCCCATTCAGGTGCAAGATAATCTCCTCCCCCTACTCTAAATGCAGCCCAGGTCTATTCAGCCCTTTCCTGACCCACCTAGACTATCCGGAAAAACTCCTGCTCCCCAGCCCCTTCCATCCAAAACCCAGACAGTCAATCCACAGACCCAGCAGAGGCACACTGGATGGTTAGGCAAGAAAATACCTACTTTCTAAAAGTGGTATTTTCAAACACAGAATTTAAAAATCCCCTTCACTAAAAGATGCATCTTTAGATTCTGAGTTCAGGCATACTAAACTTCATTTTCCTACCTAGTTCCCAGGCTCAGTTATGTTATAAACAAACTCCCCATTCTCTCTTATGGGGAACAGGTAGCCTTGCAATAGTGAAAAACGAAATTGGCAGTAATTCACTATCAGGACATGCCACACACACCAGGGCATGTCCTACCTTTCACATACACTGCACCCTGCCCACAGGGGCACCTTGGGCCTACCTTAGGGGTGATTGACATGTAAGAAAAGGGAAGGTTATGGCCTGGCAAGTGGGTGCACCTGCCAAGTCGACATGGCAGTACCAGATTGAACACAGGCTCTGCAATGGCAGGCCAGAGTTGCATTTTACGGGCTGTTTGTGTGGGATGCACAATCCAGTGCTGCAGCCCGCCAACAGCGTTTGATTTACAGGCCTTGGCACACGCAGTGCACTTTACTAGGGACTGACACATAAATGAAACAGGCCTATCATGGAAACACCAATCCATAACACATTTTACCACAGGAGCACTTGCACTTTACCACTGGTCAGCAGTGAGAAAAGTGCGCAGAAACACTACGCCAGTAAAAACTGGGAGGTCAGAAAGCAAAAACTCACGGGAAACACGCCAAAAGATGTTAAGTCTAACAGTCCTCCAGCCTACCGCACCACAAAGAGCCTGAGATGGGTGTCCATTGAACCCAGGGAGGCTTTCCTGCTTGGCCGGGTTCAGAATTTCTGATTGGGGCCCCGGCAGGCCCTGGGGTGGGGGCTACCCTGTCCTGGACCTCATACTGCATCCTGCCATGTGTCCAAGCACCTGGGATGGGGTTCCGGGGTTCAGGGGAGTCCTCCCCTGTGCACCTGGGTCATAGAGTTCCAATCAGGCCCTGGACCCCACCAGGCAATGGATGGGCCCTCCCAACCCGGTATCCATTCTTCAGCCTGCAGCAGCGCCAAGGGCTCGAGACGGTGGCCCATCTGGCCCAGGGAGGCTTCCCCTACTTGATTGAGTTCAGAAGCTCTGACTGGGGCCCGACGGGCCCTGGGGTTGGTGTCCCCCATCCTGCAGTCCATCACATGTCCAAGTATGCGGAATGGAGTCCCGGGGCCTAGGGATGCCTCCACTGCGCACCTGGGTCCAGGAGCTCCTGCCTGCTTCACTGCAAAGTTCCCAGGACGGAGGTCCATTGGGCCCAGGGAGGCTTCTCCTGCTTGGCTGGGCTCAGAAGTTTAAAATGGCCCAGGTTGCTACTAACAAGAGAAAGGGCAGGAAGACTGGTCAGTCAACGTCCCACAGTCCTCTGGCCCATACGGACCCTAACCTCGATATTAAGAACCAGATACTTGAAGAGAAGGATATTGCTTTGGTAGACTTGCCAAAGCTGGCAGTGCTGCAAGAAGAAGGTACTCCCTCCACAGAGGAAGTAAGCAAGGGGAAAAAGACTTGCACCACTCTTAAAGGCCTGAGGCAACTAGCTCAAAGTCAAGAACAATGAGTGTCAGTGGTACCTATAAGATATACTGGGAGGGTGAAATCCTTTACAGTGAGGCATGGGACCTCAAACAGGGGCAACCAGGAGAGCTGTGATCATGCTAAAAGTACAGAGAATTCCTCCTTAACCTAGTCCATGGCATCCCCTTAGTTGGTCATCTTGGGGAGACCAAAACCTGGAAGTGGTTGATCTGTCACTTTTATTGGCCCTAGATGTCAGAGAAAGAGAAGGTGTTCTGGTGCACCCGCGTCTACTGTCAAGCCAGTGGCAAGAGAAGGGGCAAGCCAAAGGCTGACCTGATACCACTTCCTGTGGTGGGGATCCCCTTTGAGAGGGCAGGGATTGATATTGTTGGTCAACCCAGATCAACAAACAGCCTCTGGAAACATGCCAATAGGTATCCAGAAGCAATTGCACTCAGGACAGTGACCATTCATGCTCTGGCTAAGGCTCCTGCTTGGTATATTCACCAGAGTACATTTCTTTAAGGAATTAATCTCAGATAGGGGGATTATCTGTATGTCTGCCTATCTGAAAGCAATGTGAAATAAATGTGGAATCACCTACAAGTTAACAACTCCTTTCCAACTCTAAGGTAATCGTCTGGTCGAGGGTTAAAGAAGACTATGAAAGACATAATTATGGGATTACCTGAGAGCCTCAGAAGGAGATGAGATGTGCTCCTAACCTGCCTGCTGCTTGCCTGCAGGGAGGTACCGCAAAAAGGAGTGGGGTCAAGCCTTTTCGAACTCCTCCTTGGTCACCCTTAAGCGATCCACTGCATTTAATGAGAGAAGGATGAGATAGGCCCATCAAGGTATCTAATGAAGATATTGTGGAATATGTACTAGGCCTTTGCTCCAGGATGGCAGAATACATGAAGAAGGCAAACAAGAATTTGGAGGGTAGTCAGGAGCTTGTGAAGCACCTGTGTGATAAGAGGTCCTCATTGGTGGAGTACCAACCAGGACATTTGGTGTGGGTTTTAGAGCCTGTAGCTCCTATGCCCTCCCAGCATAAGTGGACTAGGCCCTATCCCATTTTGGAAAAGAAAGGGGAAGTCACCTATCTGGCAGACTTAGGCACCCTAAGAAACTCTCACAGGGTTATCCATTTCAACAGGCTAAACCTCCAACATGACAGAGCAGACATGACTATGCTCATGGTGACAAATGGAGGGGAAGAAGAGGACAGAGAACCTCTCCCTGATATGTGTCAAGCACGTCAATGTGGTCAGTGGGTGGAGTCATCCTCTGCCTCACTTTAATAGACAAGCAGCAAAAAGAAAATGCCTGCAACAGTCCACTGGTCTGTTTTCATTGACCTCAGGTCTGACAACATGGTGTACCCATGATGTGGACACAGTTGACAGCTTACCAGTCAAAGTAAGATTTTTAGGTTTTCTGATCAGGTCAAAGCTAACATCAAAGCTGAGGTTGTTAGGATCAAAGAGTTGGGGGTGATTGAGCCCTGTAGTAGTCCATGGGCCAGCACAGTGCAACTGATGCACAAGCCAAACCCAAAAGGGGGTAAACCTGTGATGAGGTTTTGTGTGGACTACAGAGGCCTAAATGCAGTCAAAAAGACTGATCCTCACCCCATACCCAGAGCTGATAAACTCACAGACAAGTTGGATACTGCACAGTACCTAAGTACATTTGACCTGACTTGAAGTTACTGGCAGCCCTCACCCAAGGAGCTAAGGGGAGGTCTGATTTTCAACTTTTGAATGCCAGTTTACAGTGAAGCCCTTTGGATTGAAAAGTACACCTGCCACCTTCCAAAGATTGGTGAGCAGTGTTCTTTCAGGGCTGGAGAGGTTCAGTGCAGCATATCTAGATGATATTGCTGTATTTAGTTCCACCTAGGAGGAGCACCTGGTCCACCTGAAGGAAACGCTTACAACAGGCAGGATGAATATCAAGGCAAGTAATTGCCAGATAAGGCAAGGCACCGTTGTGTACTAGGGCCAACAAGAAAGTGGAGGACATGTACAAGCTCTCCATCTCAAGATCTGGACCATTCTGGCCGGGGAGGCTCTTATGACAGCCCTTTTCATAGCTTTTTTAGGCCTGAGTAGGTACTATAGGAGGTTTGTAAAAGACTATGGTACCATTGTGGAATCATTGACAGGACTCACTTCAGAGAAGGTACGCAGAAAAATTATCTGAACTGAACACTGTCAAAAGGCCTTTGAAACCCTCAGGGAAGCTCTGTGCTGAGCACGTGTCCTAAAGGCACTTGATTCAGTAAAAAGTTATCAATCAATCAATTAATCATAAAAGTGCAGGATATGCCATACAAATAGATAAAAAGACATACAATCTAAAATTAGGCAGCAGATAGGTAAAAACATTAGAAACGCATACTTTTGCAAAAGCGACTGAACATTTTAACAAGCATTGGCAAAGCCAATAAGTCTAGTATTGGCCGCCATCCTTTTGACAATTCTTGTTAAGTTTTGTCATGGTTTTTGCAAAACGTTGTTGAGTAGAAGCTGCAAGGACTTCATCAATCTAAAGAAAAACATTGGCATAAAAAGAAAATATTGGCTCAAAAAGCACACATTAACATAGTACTCCCTGGCACTGAAGGGAATTACTTTATGTGTGGATGTGTTATGGAATACTGCCTTTTGAAAGGGAAGCATGCCTTAACTTGAAGTGAATTCATCCAGTGGCTGAAATGGGTTGGTGCATTGCCCTTGATGCTTGCTGGAGTAGGTGGAAGAAAAATGGGAATGATATAGCCACAGGCAAATGGATCGTAGTGTGTCCGAGACCTCATATAAGTAACTATGTCATACAAATATATATATATTGTAAATCAATAGATCTTGGCTAAAAGCCAATCATTGTGCCATTGTCTGACAGCTTCTTGCCTTTGAAAATGAAAGGAAGAAAGCAGGAAGGAGGAAGAAGAAAGAAGGTGGAAGGAAGAAGGAAAAGGAAGAAGGAAGAAGGAGGAAGGAAAAAGTAGGAAGGAGGAAGGAGAAAGGGGGCAGTGAAAGATGGAAAGAGTAAAGAAAAGAAGGAAAGAAAGTAACAAAGAAGAAGGGAAAGAAAGAGCAAATGAAGGAAAGAAAGAAAGAAAGGAAGAAAGAAAAAAGGAGAGAAAGAAAGAATGAAAGAACAAAAGAATGAAAGAAAAAAGTAATGAAGAGAGAAAAGGCAAGAAAGAAGGAAAGAAAGAAAAACAGAAATAAGTCAAAACAGGAAGAAGGAAAGAAGGGCGAAAGGAAGACAAGATAGAAGGAAAGAAAGGAAGGAAGAACATGAAAAGAAAGAAACAAGTAAAGAAGAAAATAAAGAACGAAGGAAAGAAATAGAGAAAATAATTAAATCAAGAAATGTGGAAAGAAAGAAGAAAGAAAACAATGAAGGAATAAAAGAAAGGAAGAACGAAAGAAGGGAGTAAGGAAAGAAAGAAGAAAGAAAGTAAGGAAGGAAAGAAGGGATGACAGAAAGAAAGCAAGAGAGTTAAAGCCAATATCGCCGCCAACACTGCTGTTTCCCCCTTGCTGGGTGTGGAGGAAGCCTTGCTGGACACCGGGTGACTGGGAGGAAGTGTACTATACCTCCCTGCGGCCCCCCGAGCCAGCCAACAACGCCGTCAGCCCCTGAAGCGCCAGGAGGCGCCTACTAAAGCTCACCGGTGCCCCTGCAGCACGGGAAGCTAATATCGCCGCCAATACTGCTGTTTCCCCCTTGCTCGGGGTGGAGGAAGCCTTGCTGGACACTTGGTGACTGGGAGGAAGTGGACTACACCTCCCAGCGTCCCCTGCGGCCCCGCAAGCCTGCCGCCAACGACGTCAGTCCCTGAAGCGCCAGGAGGCGCCTACTAAAGCTCACCGGTGTTCCAGCAGCGCGGGACGCGCCGGGCTAAGGGCGGGCCCGTCTGCGGTCATCTGAGGCCGGGCCAGGCCATCCCTCTTTGGTCTTCCATCTGTGAGGGCCATTACCCACCTTTTCTTCCTACCGAAGTTTCACTGTGGGCCAATGCGGAACAAGCCAATGGTGCCAAGATGAGTGACAATCCTTGTTTAGTTCCGTTTTTCTCTTAAACCTAATTTTGTACTTTTACTTTAACTGAAGTATTTTAGCAGTAGAGATATTTCTTAAGGGCTCGGTTGTGTATTATATTGGTGGGTTTTAAAAAGATACAGGCCTTCCTAATCTTTGCACTTTGACCATAGATTGGCGTTCTATGCATATAGCAGATTGTACTGTATACCCAGCAAACGCCCTAGCACTCAGCACTTTGCCTGACCTTAACACTTTGTATTTGTACTTGGCACTTTACACTGAAACTGTGTGTGTTCCAGACCATAGACCACAGTAGTTCACATCCCATACACAAAGACTGTTTAAGAAGTCACCATGACTAGACACAAAATTCCAAAAGCTGTAATTGATAAGCCTTGCACCACAACTGACTCTTTTCTAGTGTGAGCACTTAGTGCAATTTCTGACGAAATTGACAGGACAGAACGCCGTTTATCCCTGGGCCCTAGCATGTTGGTTGGGGAACAGTTAGGTAACAATAGTGGGCTCCACAAGGGCGAACCTATGCAATCTGCAGAAGCTGACCCCAATGCACCCCACGGAATACCTAGGCCCCATGGAAATGCATCAGAATCTGAACATGACTTGCTTACCAACCTGATTCTCCCCCCTTGCATACACCCGATAGATCGCCATCCCCGAAGAGGAAGAAAGGTTGCAAGAATAGACAAACAGGGGTGGGCAACTCCAAAGGTAAGAAATCCCCTATGTAGATCTCTAAAGACCCGATATGTGATAGTCAAGACAGCCAAGACAATACCACCAACTCACAAACTACATTAATTATAGCCACAATTTTATCCAAGCTAGTTGAGTTACTTAGGCCGGTCCATGAGAAAATTGATAAACTATCTAGTGAGGTGACTAAGATCTGCGGCTTACTGAGGGACACTAACACCAGTGACGGAACAAAGACGGATGTAACCATGGGAGAAATAGATGAGGCTACTCCTAAGACAACTACCTCTAGAACAAACAAAGGAATAGGTGGGGGAACTTCCTGGGTGGCCGAAATGATATGGCAAGAGCAGGGTTCACTAGTAGAACTAATGAACTAACAACCCATAATCCATCAAGACAGCATGCCTTGATTAACCACTCCTGATCTATCCAAGGGGCCAGGATGGAGGGGACCGATGTAGATCATCCAATTGCTACCTTAAATAAGACAGGCTATAATTTAATCCAAGAGAGGAGAGTAGACGTCCCTATCGACCTGCCCCCAGAATGCTGTCCGTATGTTGCTATACTGGTGAACGTGCCACCCTTACAACCATGACAAACGGAGAGTCATGATACCCTAAAGAATAGAATAGTACACTGGCTTGACAAGAATTGTGACTTTCCCGTGACGGGAGCTAATCAGATTCTCCTGACATGAAGAGTGGGATGGATTGGCCCCTTACAAAAGTGTCTCAAAGGAGACTGTATAATAATTCAATTTTCGAACCACTAGCTAGGCTAGAAACACCTTAGTTAGAGTACTCCCATTGCCTCAATTTGATTCAATCATGACACTTTTACCACTTGGTTTCTTCTATAGGCACCTAAGGTTCAGACAATTTAGGGATGACGACCAAAACCCCAGGAGTACAAATTTAATTTTAGCAAACCCATCTCATCTAGATTTACCAGTTTCTAACAGATACCAAGCCCTGAGTTCCCTCGAATCAAATGATTGACATAAGGGTATTAACCATTTTAGACTGGAGTCACCCATCAATGGAGATCGGGTTGATGACAAAGACGTAGGGGGCTTTTCTATAATTGATTTACCTCAGATTGAGTCTACAGTCACCACAGACACCACTGACAAAGAGTGTACCTCTCCCGAGGTTCCATCTGAAAATATAGATAAAGGAAGTAACAGCAAGCCCACCGGAGGCAATTCAGGGAAAACATTTGAGAATGGTTATATTACTACCACCTGGAACGTCGCAGGACTTAGGGGAAAACAGGATTTACCAACTTGGTAGGATTTTATTACTACCGACCAAGACATAATATGTCTACAAGAGACGTGGTGTACTGAACCTATATATGTAGAAAGATTTACATAATATTGGCTCCAGGATGTGCCTTCACCAGCAGGTAGAGCCAAAGGGGGGCTTCTGACCCTTATTTCCAAAAATTTTATAACACATTTTATTACATTTTTGTTTTTCTTCCATTAGTATCAGCAATTACCAAATACACAAATATATTAATTACATTAAATTTCGCAGTACAGTCTAGATTGGGAAACAATAAAAAAAGGGGCGAGGGCTGCCTAGAGCACAGCAGCAGTCTCATGTGTGTCTAGCATCAGCACATTACCTATTGTGTCCATTCTTGACACATACTGCTGTTCGGATGCAGTCCAAATTAGTTTTTTTCCTGCCGTACTTCAGCACTGTTGCAATATAATAACAAGAGTTGTGCAATGCATTAATTAAACAATCCCGTCAACTTATTTGTCAGAGTGCTCTGCTAGCTGCTCCTGTTTGCGCTCAAACCGTCCAATATATACACCATACAGTGTTAGGTCTGCATGACGTATGAATCATTAGCAGTGGAAGCTAAAAAGAGGGTCTGGACCGTAAAGCTTCCATTAGTCCCGTGTTACAGGGACTGGTGGCGGTGCCGGGGCCTTGAATGCTTCCAGTGTGTTATCCCAATCCAGAAAGATAATCTTTTTGCGCAGACTCCTTTTTCAAATAAGCTATCTGTTTTTATTGTCAAAATAATTATTACTGTAGGAACACACTCTCAGATTTTATGGTTACATTGCAAGGATGGTAGGGATATGGTTATGGTTAATTATTACATTAATGTGTTCGATTCAACCCGTAGTAATGTTGTATCCGAATTGGACAATGAGCTTGACAAACTGTTAAGCTTTATCAGGACATCTATTGTTATAGTTTGGGTAGGGGATTTTAACATTCAACCTTGTCCATTGTCGATGACCAAGGTATGTGGGAACATTTATGGTGAGGAAGACGAAAGTATGCATTTTGCACATAACAACTATGGCGGAGCCCTTAATTTATTGATGGCCAAATATGACCTTGAATTGTTACATGGTATACTAATGGTGCCACAATTCCCACATTTACTGGCAGAAATGCTGTTTCTGTTATTGATCATATGCTTATTTCAACTAGCAGCAGCTATTTGTGTTCTACTCCATGGATCACTGAGCAGGTATCGAGTGACCATAATAGCATTTCCATCTCAACATTATGATGGGGCTCAAAAATGACAGTAAATCAAGGCTTTATAACTAGTATTACCCCTATCAGGCATAATGGGACACGCATCAAAAGGGTTGGTGTAGACCCCGCAAAAGTTTTAAGAGAAATAGTTATTAAATGCGATCCAGAGATTTCTTATTGCCTCAATGCGTACGTTAACCCCCCCCTTGTTATTAGCCAACTTCCCAAAAATAATGTCTTAATTGAGGGGATATTGACTGCACCCTTTAAGGAAAATAGAGGTTGGTTTGACCATAACTGTACTCTGGCCCTAAACCAACTTAAACAAGCCTTGGGTAGTGGACCTAGAAATACTGAGACCATTAAAAACTCACGTCATAACTACAAATCGGTTCTTAAGGCAAGAAGAAACAAGCTACAAGAGTTAGTGTGGGATAAGTTATCCATGGCAGCTGATACAGCAAATAGTAAGTTATTCTGGGAAACTGTTAACTCACCGTTCCTAAAGAATGATTCATTTCCTGAATTAATCTCGCATGCAAATTGTGACGCGTGGGTGAAACACTTCTCTAGTATTTTTAATCCACCTGAGCACGATGTATTTTATTTACCAAGTATAGTAGGAAGCCAGTGGCCGGTGTGTCCACTAGATATCACCATTGGGGAAGTCCATGCTGGATTGACTGGCAGCAAGGGTGGTAAAGCACCAGGCCCAGATGGGGTTCCCATTGATGTTTACAGAAGCGTAAAGAGTTTTTAATTTAGCAGCAACGGAGTTCATACCACCATCATGGGGTCAATCTGTGATAATCCCCATTTTTAAAAAAGGTAATAAAACTGAAGCAAAAAATTATTGTCCTATTTTGCTCTTGGATTCTTCAGTTAAAGTGATGAGCAGAGATCTGTCTTGTGTGACCTTGTTATGTTTTCAAAAACAATAAAAAGATTTACAAAAAAAAGTGATGAGCAGAATACTATTGGTGAGACTCGAAGACTGGGTTAACGAAAATGAAATCCTATCTCCAGTTCAATATGGTTTTGGAAAAGAGCTGGGAACCCTTGAGCAATGTATTAACTTAGAACTCTTGATAGGTAAATATACACACTCTAAAGAGGGAAGATTATATCTGTGCTTTGCAGATCTTAGCAGTGCGTTTGACCTTGTTGACCACTCTATTTTCTGGCCAACTTGGCTTAATCTAGCTGCCCCTAAAGAAATAACTTTTTTCTTAGCAAGGTTGTATGAGAAATTCTCCAGCAAGGTGCAATATGGTCAGTGGGGGAGTGTACACCACACTTTGAGGTTAAAAGAGGCATCCGCCAGGGCTGTGTTTTCGCACCGTTACTTTTTTCCTTTTTTACAAATGAAGTAGACAAAGCCCTTAGGTCGGTACAGGCAGATGCACCACAAATAGCAGGCAACCCCGCTCCCGTCTTACTCTATGCAGACAATGCGGTGCTGATCTCCAGAACTCCAGTTGGCCTACAGCGATTAATGGATAATTTTAGCCTTTTTATCAAGAATAGGAAACTGTTAATAAACAAGACCAAAACTTTTGTAATGGCTTGTGGTCAGAAATTCAAGAAATGTAAAACTTTTTATATAGAAAATTCCCCTGTGGAGCTGGTCAATACTCTTTGCTATCTGGGTGTAACTTACTCAGGAAATGGGTGAATGAATTTGCTAATGTATGCTCCAAGATGGTCAAGAGTACCCATGGGATCTTTAGATTGGCAGCCAAGCTAGGCAACCATCGTATTAAGGATATTGTTGACATATAGTGGAGTGGTGTGGCTCACTGGTTAGAGGCAGCAGACCCGGAAGCAGAGGACGGCTCGGGACCAGGGTTCAATTCCCGACGCGGCAGGGTCTTGGACCAGGGCCAGCGGACTCGATAATTCTCGCCTCGGTGCCCACTCTAACCAGGGATCACACTCGGCAACTCTGGGCATTAGCTTGCCTCATCTCCACAACGGCCCCCCACATTCGCCGGGGATGCCTGGTTTCACCTTGGAGATACCCAGGAGGGACCATCTCACAGGGATAGCCAGGACGGGTTCCCCAGCGGTCTACAGCGCCATGACGCCTCAGGGCAGCAGTGCGCTTTACAAGACTCATACATTTACATTTATATACAAGGCTAGATGTGTCGCCATAGCCCTTTACGGCGCAGGGGTTTGGGGCCATAGTCATATACAGGCACTCCAGCTTGAAGAAAACTCCTTTTTAAAATGCCTATTGTGTTTACCCTTATCAGCATCCCCCGAAATTACACACTGCGAAGTAGGCATTAATTACTTATCGGATCTTATTGTCTCACGGCCATTACTTCTATGGAGATCCATTTGGGCTAAAGAGGAGACCAAATTCACCCAAACCATCATTAAAGACTGTCTACTCTTGGATAAAAGTTACAGTAGCCCCTGGCTTAAATATAATCGGGATTGGTTTAGTAATTTATTCAACCTTCCAATCCAGGGTGACCCTGGCTGTGTGACATCTATATTTAAACATGAGATTAAAAACACCTTTTTAGCTCATCAAAAAGAGGTTCGCAGGAGAGTGATTGGGAAGCAACCACTCTCGTATTTTATCAACAGCTGGAGGTCAGAAGAGGTTTCCAAGATTACTTGACTGTAGTAACTAGGCCATCACATCGCTTTATTTTGACTTGTTTGAGATTAGGCATAGTACACCATTTAGTTGCCTTTCCCACTATGAAAATGTGTCCGTCAACTTTATGCCCCTGCAATGGGATATCTAAACAAGGCGTCACCCATTTTTTGCTATTTTGTAAGTCTTATTCTTTTTTAAGACAATTGTATCTGAAGTCTATATTCTTATACTTTAATGTGAGGACAACCCATGCTGCTATGAACTTATTGGTTACCCTTAATGACTCCGGATTATGTTTCCATGTTGCCTCTTATATTTTAAAATGAATTGCTGCTAGGAAATCTATTATACTTGTTAATTAATTGGACTGTCTTATGCACCGGGTATTTTTATAAACACATTGCTGCTAGGAAATGCAATATGCATTTCAATTAATTGGACTGTTATACGCATTGGATGTTTTATATATGCGTGTTTTTAAAAGTTTGTTTTTTCTTTTATGGTTGTTGCGCAGACCGAATAAAGCTCTTTTGACTGACTGAGTTAAAGCCAGAAAGACAAACAAAAAGAAAAGGAAAAGAAAGAAGGGAAAAGTGTTACAACTGCTGCAAATTAAACACAACAAAAGTGGGTTTTCTTCCTAGGCAAAATTTATTAAAGAACTATTTGTAAAAGTGAGTTCAGAATAAATGTGTTCTGCTTTGTGTACTGCGTGTTAGTAAAAAAAAGGATAACTTAATACAGAACAATTTCAAATAGAGACAATCTGGTATGGTAGGAGGCAGATAAACAATGCACACTTCACAAGGAATTTACAACAGCATTTGCATGAGACAGGAATTGATAACGTTGGAATGTGCTCTGTGCATAGAGAGCAATTAAAAAGCATCTTGCTACTGCCTCAGGCGCTAAACACAGGTAACATTAAAGGAATTAAAGAAAACGAAAAAGACCGGTATTGAAAGGAAATATTATGTGGGCAGATGTGCTCATTGTGAGAGAGAAAAATACAGTCAATCAAAGTGAAGTTAACCAGTGGCTTAAGTACGCTGACACATTGCCTTCTGCTGTATGCTGTAATGGGTGGAAGAAAAATGTGAATCACACAATGACAGTCCAGTGGATGAAGATAGCTGGCTAAAAGACCCTTTTAGTAAGTATAACTGTATGTATATGTTAAGCATCTAATTTAAGTAAAATCAAAAGGTATTGGCTAACACCAGACCTGAAGAAGATCCTACAGCAAGACGTACGGAAAGCCCCTTTAAAGTCTAAAGAAAGAATAAAGCAGGATAGGTAGAATAAACAGCCTAGTATACTTAACATAGAATTTACAGAAGAAAGTAAAATGTAGTAACGGTTATGGGAGAAGCGTCGTCACAAGGACAACTAGATGTACGTTCCCCCATACTGTCCCAGAGGAAAACAAACCAGCATCCGTATGGTACCCAATCTGAACCTCAACAAGAGTGCCCTTTCCTACTGATTAGAGGTATGCAGCAAGTAAGGCTCGATACCAACAGTGGTTTGCAAGAAACTATACTGCATTTTATTGGGCTAAGCATGTTCTCCTAAACCCCACATCAGCCTTCTATCTTCTTTCTTAATAGTCATTGTTTAATGAAAATTTCACATGAAATGTACAACGATCACTGCAAAATCAATTGGCAAACGAATACACTCATGTACCAACATTTGCCTATTCAAAGCTCAAGGAGGAAGCATCAAGTAGCAAACTCATACGTCCCTCAACGAGATCCTGCATACCCACCGTCCTAGTGTCCCCTCCCTGCTGTAACACCTCAAGGGAAGGAGATAAAGAGGCTCCAGGAGACAAACCTAAACTCCTCATCAAGTCACAGGTGTAGTACAATCCTATTTAGTGGGAAGGCGGGCCAGGCGGGGTGGGGTGTGGGCCCAGGGAATTAAGGACCGGGAGAGAGAAGAGAATGTGTATTTGCACCATTAAAGGCCACAACAGTCTCTAAACGATTAGAGCCATAAACGCCGAGACAATGACTAGTCAAGAAAATGTCCCCATATTACACAGAATTGTGGCAGTCTACTGTTCAGTCTACAGATGAACTTCTCAAAAGACGCAGCCTTATGCATATCTTCCAGGCAGGAATTAAGAGTTGGGAACTTGTCTCTCCTCCAAGTTATTCTAAATTAGTTTTGTTAATTTTCTGGATAGAATTTGTGATCCAGGGAAGCTCATAGACAGTGTAAGGGGGTTGCGATCTCCGGTAGAAAGTCTGACAAACTCACTGCTAAAAACCAAGCTGACAAGCGATCTTGAAAGAAAAATATCATCTATAATAGATGCACAACCTCTGCCACAAAAGGTTGGTACAGCCAGGATTTTGGTTTTTTGAGATTCGTGAATGGTAATGTAATCCCCCTCCATGATGAGATTACCAAGATCAACGCCTCTCAGGTTAGAGCATGGGAGAGGGTTTTATAAAGCGCAATCTGTTTTTTATTCTAACTCAAATCTATTAACATTTAACACAGCGTTAAAATACACACTTAATAACACAGGAACACTTTTCACTGAACGGCTATACTGAGTAGAGATATTATCTACAATCTCAAACAATTGCCATCATTGGAATAGGAACAATCCTCATTGTAAAAATGAAACAGAGATATTAAAAATATTACTACACTTAATAATTAGCGCCTGAACCACATGACTAGCTCTTTTAACAGAAATAACCTTAGAATGTAAAGATAATCTCAACCATATGGATAAGCCCCCCTTGGCTCACCCCAAATGAGAAGTTTAGGCTGCAATGAACGAACATTGTACTGAATCTCTGATACCTCCCAGGTTTCCTGTAGTACAATAATATCATATTTCTTGATAATTGAAAGCCAAGCACTGCACTCAGTCCTGGAAACATAATCTGCTATGTTCCAGCTCACTATCCTAAGAGCGCCAGTGCAATGGGTAACAGGTTTGTAAAAAACATAACCAAGAGGAAGAACCTGAATACACCTGGTTCTGCCAATTAAATTACAAACTCAGGAAAGCAACACAATACTAAATTGGGGATTTTAAACTTAATTAAAATAGTATCTCCATCAAATGATTGAGAAGCTGAACCAATTTATGAGGTCGCCTTAAATGTAAGATTTAGTCAAAGTATTCTGGGTTAAAATCTAGATGTCTATATAGCCAGTGGATGACCTTATTCCTCAGTTGTGCAACATTTTTAGAGGCCTCTTTACTAAACAGGGGACATTTGCAAAAGTTATCACATAGCTTTGCCCCGATTGACCCATTGGATTCAAAGGGCCTAGAAGGCTACTGTATAGGTGTAGTATCTGGAACAGGTTCCCTTGCGTCCTTCAGTTTATTAGAGATCATTCAGTATGTGCTAGTCTGTCAGCGAATGGTTGAACAGGATCGCTAAATAGAGCACCACGTCTATACCCTCTGTTCACAAGTGCTTACTCCATCAAGCCCTGGCAAAGGTCACCACCTTCTGTATTAACACCTACATCATTGGTGATGGAAATCCTTTGCGCCTTTCTTTTACGCTAAACTATTGTTTCAGCAGCAAAAGAAATATTGTTATTACAGGACAATGGAAAGCTGGAACAATTCCCATCAACACCAGCAATGGATGGAGCAAAGCTGGAGAAGCTATCAGTAGATATCAGTCCACATTGAACAGGGTTATCGGTAGAAAGGTGCTATTCCACTCGCTCAGTTGTTTAGCAAGTCCACAGCTTGGGCAATACATGTGTCAATGGTGCTATTAACAATGAAGGGCTTGAAGTGCCAACAGTTTTCAGCTTAGCCGTGGTGGGCTATCGTTGACTTCTCTCTCACAGAGATACCAAAAGGAATCAGCGATGTTAGAAGAAGGTGAAAGATTGATGGAGCGGGTAAAATGTTTTCCTTTTATATACCCAATCCATTTATGTATGTTTGTATTAAAACGATGAATAATTAATCATAATAATTAACAGTTTGTTGTATGGAAAACTAATCAACATTATTAACCAAGAGAATACACGTGGGATTGCTTTGCATGGCTAAAATAATATGTAAACTAAGTTTGTATGCATATTAATAGGATAAACGTTACTTATGTGATGTTATTGTGAATTATGCTTAAATAATCGAGTTTTAATGGCTTTGAACGTTGCATATGGCTAGATAAATGCACACACATATGGGTATTAGCAAGGGAAATAACACTGTTTAACCATTTCAATGTATTAATTACGTTTTTGTGCTTCTTTGCTTAAGTCGACCATTTGGGCCTGCTATAAAATGGCCGCCGACTGAATCAGACATTTCCGAAGTAATACCAATGAAGGGAAAGGAGAAATGCGCCTGCGCAAACTTCAGCAGCTGCGACCTGCCGGTGAACTGTCATCGCTGTGCCCATCAAGGCTGCTCTGGGCGAAAGGCCAACCCTTCAACAGAAATTGTTGCAACCTGAACTATGGATTGCTAATATTCCCATACATTCGTTTTGGAACTTTTAATATGTGGGAACGACATTGAATGTTTCCTGATGTATTAGAATGTATTTCAGTTGTCCAATGAGAAGCTCTGAAAATGTTGATTGTAACATTTAGAATGTAATTTTTAGTATAAATAATTGTAGACTAGAGAGGGTCGTCTCGGACTGCGCTTCATCATTTCCAGTATCCTGATGTTATGCTGACGAAGAGGACAGTGACTCTGCATGATAGAACAAAACTTTGACGATTTGACTGAGGACCAGATTCTGACTTAGAATACGACAAATAGCCAGAATAGGTAAATATGACAAAAGATGAAATTTATTAACTAGGATTTAACCTGCATTTGATTTAGATAAAGAAATATTAATTGAATTCATGTGTCGGGTGGTTCTTTTATTGAAATGTATTATTGAATAATTTTAGAGAATTAAGGAGTCATTAAGCTAATCTCAACTAAATGATTCATTGACCTATATTTTTCTTGATGGGAGGAGAAGCGAGGGTTTGATACTAGAGGGAAGGTGATAGGGTTCCCATCAAGGAAAGCAGTGTAGTTCGGAACCGATGTTTCCCCCTTCTGATTAGGTGCGGATAGATTGATAGAATGAATGTTGGTGTTATGGGCCCCACCAGCGTATGATGTGTATGTGTGTGTGTGACTGAGAAATCACTCTGTCCGTGGTAATAAGGGGAAATTGAAGAACCCGAACTGCACCAAGAGAGCTGACCTGGCCTGGCCCAGCGATGTTTGGACTTGAACGGCTGTGTCCCTCGGAGCAGGAGAGTGCAGAGCTTTACTTAGCCCCACAGTACGCTGGTCTCAGAGGTCCAAAACGGCCTGTGCAGTGACTTCTCTAATTGATGCTGCTGTCCCTTCAAGATTATTGACACCAGACCGGAGGCAGAGATCTCCCATTTACTCAGCTACTTGGTCTCTGAGCACACACCGACTACGGCACAAAAAGAAGAGGTAACTTTTGAGAAGGGTAATAGAGTTTACTGTCCAGACAGATGCTTCTGAAAACAGGACTGGGGCAAACTTGGCACTGATAAATGATGAGGGCAAGGAACAACCCGTTGCCTTTATTAGTAGGTGACTCTTGCCCAGAGAGCAGTGTCAGAGTGCCATTGAGAGGGAAGCCTTTGCTGTGGTTTGGACCCTGAAGAATCTCACTTCAGAGTTGAAACTGACCACATACCTCTCAGGTGGCTTATGCAGATGAGAGAAGAGGAGAGAACCCCAAATTGTTGAGATGCTCCATTTCCCTACAAGATGTGGACTTCACAGTGGAACACACACTTGGGACTGACCATGCCAATGCAGATGGCCTTTACAGGTTCTTCCACTTATATGATGAGAACTATTAGTATGTGGGTTAGTTGCTTATCACCTTTAGTCTGGAGGGGGCCATGTAGGGAAATGCCTCTTTTTGCATGATTACCCCCAAAGTTTTGGACTGATGTTTCTGGTTCTTTAAGCGTTCACTGAGACCTGCTAAAGAGACCTCAGTGCCAGTGCTCTGACCCTGAAAAATGTATGTTGAATTGGCGTATACCCAATTGCCATACGTTAACTTAAGTATAAATCACTAGTATATGGTACCAAGGGTACCCAGGGTCTGTATATTAAAGTGTCCCTGATGGGTTGCAGCTGGTATTGTGCCACCATGAGTGTGACAAAGTAAAACCTGTGTCTCTGCCTGCCACTGCAGACTGGTAGATCAGTTTTAAACTGGTAACTCGACTTTGCCATTTAAACTAGTGACAAAGCCCAGACCTTCCATTTTACTGAATAAAAACGAGTAACCCCAGTGGCAAGCACAGGATTATACACTGACAACTCTGCTGTGCTAATTTCTGAAAGGAGCAACTAAAGTTGGTACTTCAAGGTATCAAAATAATTATTTTATGAAACCCAACTTGATGTCCAAGTCAAATCTAACATAACTTTTGAGTTAAAGGCAATATTAGAAAGTTGCCACTCTGTTGCCCAAAGTTTTCCAGTGCCTAGTTACAGTTTAAGGAGACATGTAAACAACTCCCAGGAACAGATACAATAGAGGCTTGCAGTTGGAAGAGGTGTTACATCTCCCTGGCAGGAAGCCAAACATGGAGCGAGCTCAAAAGGCATGCTTCAAAGGGGAAGCAGACTTTGAATGACAAATGGTGGGCACACACAAGAGGTGGTGAACACATACAAGAGGGGCTGTTCTTGTTGTGGTAGACAGGTTGGCATCAGGGACAGAGATGGGGAAACCGTGGTCAAACCAGTTTTCCTGGGGAAGTGTAACCGTGAGGTAACTATATCTCCAGGGTGGGCTACCAAGCTCCACATAGCAAGAGAAAGGTTCTGTCATCTTGCGAGTGGGCAGAATATTGCACTTTGGGATAGCTAGATGCCACATGTCATCAGGCGGGGGGACCTGGTAGAAATTTGGCTAGTAGTCACCGCATTTCCCAAGGGCAAGTATAGGGCAAACAAATGTCACCTCAGGCAAAGAGAGGCTGCACTGCAGCTGCTACTCCTAGGCTAGCAAAGAGAGGACTGCGCCTGCCGTGCCCTGCTAGAGGAAAAGTCATCCTTCAAGCCCCAGACCAAAAAAAGTGAACTTCAAGAGTCAGTTGGCTGACTTCCTGTTACAGCTCAAGGGCCACAAAAGCTTAAGAAGCTGCCTGGGCGAGCCACAATCTCTTAGTAACTGCAGACTGCCGAGGCACAGCCCAGGAGACTGAGCCCAGACACTGGAAAGTTGCACACAAGTCTGTTGAACCCAGGAGAATTGGCGAAGTGCAGTTTGGTCGCCCAATGCAGACTCTAGCAACAGTTTAAGGGAACTGTTGATTTTGCAGTGACCGGAGAGCAGTGGCAATTGGTTTTCAGCAGGACTTCACCTAGACTTCCAGGGATTTAGACTTCTGTGCCCGAGTTGCCCCACAGTGTTTGTGGACTGAGGGGTGGCCCCAGGAAGACTCCCATCAACTGGATCAGCATCCTGTATCCCTTGCATCAGGACAACTCCACTGATGTCTGTGGGGGTTTGCTCATAAGGTCAAGACTGATTTGCATATGGCTGGGTCTGAACTGGGGTGGCGAAGTGAGCTAAAGAACGATGATGGATTCAACCCTGATCTGTGACTGGGGGTGAGTGTCTGAAAAGTTTCAGCGCTCCGTCAATCATCTCCTTGTGTTTGCCTTGTTTGCTCTAAGTTGGCAGGGTATGCCCAGACGTGGTCCCTTGATCGCTTTGCAAATGGATTCAAGCTAGCTTGGCTGATGAGGGGCGTTACCCCGAAATCGGTCCCAGGATGCTTGTTTCCGGTCCAGGGAAGACCTGCCTTGGCAGTTCGGGCTGGACAGTTCCCTTGAGGAACAGGGTCAACACTAATTTGCATAAGTGAGCTAAAGAACGATGATGGATTCAACTCAGATCTGTGATTGGGGGGTAAGTGTCTGAAAAGTTTCAGCGCTCTTTACATCATCTCCTTGAGTTTGCGTGGTTTGCCCTTAAAGCATGAACTGGACTGGAGACTGATTTGACTGGAAGGTAACTGTTCTGCTAAGCCTTATTGTCACCTCTGACTGGCTGCCTGCCGGAGTTGGTCATCCACATCGAGCTGCAGCAGCCAAACATAAACTTTACCAAAGGTTTTCAAAGTAACTGCCATAGTTGCTGATGCTAGTTTACATTTTGAGTAAAAACCAGTGAATTACAATTTGCTTAATGATTTATATCTCCGGAACCCTCCAGTGGATTTTGTTTGTTTTGGAGTCTAAAAACCCATAGCAATAAGATCTATCTTTATAAATTAGTGTCAGATTTCCTTTGTGTTGCTTTTCTTTCTTAGTGTACAAGTGTGATACGTGGGGCACTTCTCTCCTCAGGTGGTACACCATCCGATTAAGGGCGGCGAAGGAAAACATTCCTTTTTGTTATATAACCCTCACACACTCTAGTAGTGTCATGCTTCACCATTGGGTTCACCCTGACTCCTAAAGGTCAGGGTGGGCTCAACCATATTTCAGGGAGCACTTAGGAGAAGTAGACCAGGGGGATTAAAAAGTAAAAATCCTCCTATAACTCCAAGGTATCCCTTTATTCGTGGAGTTATTGGAGATATTAAAAAAGGGAGGGTATGGTAATAAGGAACTTATGGTCCTATGAGCCTAAAGCCTTCGTCAGGGCGATTCGGTTTTCCTCCCTGGAATTTTAAGGTTCTGCCTATTTCTGAGGATAATGTGCAGGAGTCTGCACCTAAATCAGACAGGTATATATTTGCCCTTAGTCTTGTTCTTATCTTCTTTCCGGTGAAAATAAAAACAGTTCATGGGACTGTCACTATATGTGCCAGTATCACACTTCGTCATTGTTGGAAAACGAGGCAGCATCTGTGAGGCCTGCACAAATAACATGACTACATTTGTCCTTCACTGGGAACCAAACACCCAGTTGTAGCGCCTGACTCTCAGAGGGTAGCGTTGCAGAGCAGTCTGAGGCTTACTCAAGGGAGGTGGTGTGGGCTAGTAATCGCCATTTGCAGGTGTGCAAAAATAATACTCAATAATTGATTGTCCAGTCTGTACTTTGCTTTATAAAAGTAAGAGTACATTTATTAAACACACACACTACTCAATACTATGAACCAATTTACAAATATACATAAGCTGTTGGAATTACTTTGTGACATTGCATAACATCTCCACCCCTCCCGCAGGGGGGGTGGGGTCTAGTTCCACCACTCCCATGTATGCACATCAACTTGCCCCCAATGCAGATAGTTGAACATAACCTGGAGCAAGGGCCCTGCGCACTGGCATCCCAGTGGCGACCCACCCCATTACCTCAACAAGCATTAAAAAGGGGTTAACCTGCCTTGGTGACACATGACCCTGACTGAGCATCTCCTACTGACCATAAAGTATGCACCTCTATATCTTAAGGGCTAGCAGTCTGGGGTCTTCACCTAAGCGCAGCAGCAAGAATCCATGTTTACGCACACTTTAGAATGACAGTACTCATCACCTTGGTTGATCATTTGAATGCATTGCAATTACAGCCCCTAAAGGCATCACAGATGAAATCACAGGATTACGCATATACAGCCAGACACCCTAGCAGGACTGTCTGGCAACATAACCTCACTTGGCTTATGACATCTCCTTACACATGTGACTTACAGTCCCTTCAAAAGAAGTACTCCTGGCAACTACACTTCTCCTGCAGTGCGCCTCTTCACTTTAAAAGGAATCACAGGTAAAAAGCATGGGATTACGTAAATAAAGCCAGACCCCCTAGCAGGAAGGTCCAGCAACATAACTCCATTTAGCTTAACATCACCTTACACAGGTACTTCACTTCACACATGTGACTTTCAGTCCACCTAAAAAGAAATAACCACTAGTAAATGCATTTTGGTGCAATTACACCACTTCACCTCCAGGGGATGCACTTCTCCACACATCCCCAACTCAGCCCTTCACTCCATGATGCACTTCTCCACACACCCGCAGCTGTAGAACAAACGTTCTAGCCTAGAAGGTGTTTAAATGCTAGCTGAGCCCTTGAGGGGTAGTTTCCTTTAGGTCCCCATGACACTCAGGGTGGGACTTTTCTTCGTGCTGGGGGGGAAGACTGCGCTTCTCCAGCAGCTCCCCCCAGCACCTTTTCCCAAGTGAGGCTGACCCCCCTCCTCTGGGGGCCTCAAAGCACCAAAACTGCAGATTTCCAAATGCCTGGCAAGGCATTATGGGGCGCTTCATGCTCCTCTTTACCAGCCCCAGCCACTGGGAACACTCTCCTCCGCCCTCGGGGTCTCTGAGAGGGTGGATTCCGCAGGGAGCTGTCTTCACTGGCTCCCTGCGCCACCCTTTCGCCTGGCTCTCCTCCTTGGCCTCTCTTCTCCCTGCGCAGTGGCCACCGCTCCTGCGCACTGGTCCTGGGCTCTTCTTCTGGTGCTGTTAGGGTCCTGGGGCAGTCAGGGGGTCTCTCCTTCCAACTGCCCATTGCGCCAGCACCTTCAGCCTCAGCAGACCACACCCCAGAGAGAACTTCTCTTCCTGTGCAAGCACTTTTTAAAAGTTGGGTAGGGGGCTGGCAGGAAGTCTCTGTTGGTCCTATCAAACAGCGACACATCACTTCCCTGCCCCTGCTCCCTCCTTCTTGTCCAGCCTCTGGGTTTGTTCAAAATGGTGTCGTCCAGTGTCTCTGGCCACATGTCTCGGAAGCCCCTTCCTCCCACGCTGCCTTCCCTCCTTGGTGCAGCCTGGTGCCTGGCACCCAGCGACAGCGGTTGATGGATTGGCCTGTAGCCCCACCCATCTTCTCTTTGTGGAGAGGAGGCCATAGCTTGTGGAAGAAAGGTTATCAATCCATCCAGCTGAGGTCAGCCCTCAGCCTGGGTTTGGTCATGGCTGGCTCAGAGAAATATGACAGTTCTGGATGACCCAAAAGCAGTACAAATATGACTTTGGACTCTGCAGAATACTTCTTTTCACATTTGCTACATTGGACTTAAGTGCGTGTCTGGAATCTGTAGGCCTAATGGAAGTTAATCTAGCCATGGGCCCCACATCCCCATAGGGGAAAAATGAAGTGAAAACACAGTAAAACACACTGACTTTCCCTGGCATGTTTCTTTCCAGTGTATAAAGTCTATTCCATGTCACCAACCAATACGGCATAAGTCCTGCCACACCATTCACTTTGTAGCTGCTCCTGGACTGCGCAAGCTAGGAATCTCCCCTGCGCAGCCCCTACACGCGTGCACACGCATGTACACATGTGTCTGCATGTAACCAGCCCAGTGTCCCTTACTCCAGCTGCTGCGCAGTGGCCTGGTCAAGCCAGGGGGACACCAGTAAAATCCCCATGCAGTCTCTTACATCCTGAGTTCACTGTGGGTGAGTCCCAAATTATAAGGCCCCCCACAGTAAAAGCTCAAAAATTAGGTGCTCAAAAAGCAAAAACTCCGGGCGGCCCATAGCGTCAGAACTACCTTCTAACAGTCATTATTCAGCCTCGCATGTGGGAGTCCCACTTAGAAGCTCTGTGTGCAAGCATGCATTACCCACTGCATGTTCATTATCCAGTGATTATGGGATGTCTTGTTTCCCAATCAGTCTCAGATTTGTGGTTGTGTTATTTCCGCACTCCCACTTATCACGTGATTGTTATATTTTAAATGCGAAATTTCTTACATTATTTTGTGTTAGCTGTTAAGCACCATTTAAAAACATATACCCATTTGTTTGTTAATTAAAAGCACACAGAAAGTTATTGTGTCGTGAATTTATCGCTACTCACTCATGCTCTGTTTGTTTGGGCACACACCCTTTTGTAGTGAACCTCTCACTTCAGTTTGGTTTGCTGTATCAGGGGTAGCCCTGTAGTCACATTCTAACGGTGGTCAATAAAGTTGTGGGAATAAGAAAAAAGCATGTTGCCAAAGTTAAACATAAGTGGGAGATGTAGCTGCTCTAAATTACTCTACTACTTCATGCAGTATGAATTAGAGAATTGTTAATGAGCAACTTATAGTGAGCAGTCCTTAGTAACATTGGGAATGTAATTTTGCCTTAAAATGTCACCAAACACTCCGAGTTTTAAAAAAAGTGACCTCGATTATCAAATAATACACTGGTTACAATTGCGACGATAAACTGGATATTTTACGTTCTAACCACGAAAATGTACAAAACACTCACTGATATCAGAGAATAATGGTGATTTTTGCGGTAAGCAGTCCGAAGTACATGCCCTATGATCCTTTGGGACATTGTAGTCCGGCTCCTGCTGTCTAACCAACCTCGACGCCGCAATGACGTCGAATGGTGTGACTAGGGCGGGGCTCTGCACGCTAACGAGCCGCACATGGGAAGAATGGCACACACAAAAGACGCGCTGCCCGGCTCCGGATACCCAGAGAGCCGGGAAATGCGGGACCAAATAGGTGATTGAGAGGGGTAGGACTCTTGATGAAGTAAGTGCAATGGGCATGAGTGAGAGTGAGAGCGGCAACTTTTAGGATATGCAGCTACATCTCTCGCTTATGTTTAACTTTGGCAACACATTGTTTTTTTGATTTTCCCACAAATGTATTGACCACCGTTAGTGTGTGACTACAGGGCTACCCCTGATACTGCGTACCCTTGTGAAGCGAGAGGTCCACTACAAAAGGGTGAGTGGCCAAACAAACAGAGCATCAGTCAGTAGCGATAAATTCACGACTCGATAACTTTTTGTGTGCTTTTAATTAACAAACAAATGGGTGTATGTTTTTAAACGGTGCTTAACAGTTAACACAAAATAATGTAAGAAATTTCTCATTGAAAATATAACATTCACATGATAGGTGGGAGTGTGGAAATAACACAACCACAAATCTGAGACTGATTGGGAAACATAATCACTGGATCATGAGCATGCAGTGGTTAATGTATGTTTGCATACAGAGCCTCTAACAGGGACTCCACATGAGAAACTGAATAACCATGAAGTGTGATACTAGCACATACAGTGACAGTCCTATGAACTGTTTTTATTTTCAGGTTGAACACTAGAAAGAAGATAAGAACAGGACTAAGGGCAAGTATATGCCTGCCTGATTTAGGTACAGACCCCTGCACATTATCCTCAGAAACAGGCAGAACCTTAAAATACCAGGGAGGAAAACCAAATCGCCCTGAAGAAAGCCCAGGACCCAGAAGAGCCATCTTTAAGGGCTGAAACATGTTGGCTTTAGGGTCATAGGACGATAATATCCTCATTACCCTACCCCCCTTTTTTAGTATCCCTAATAACTCCATGAATAAAGGGATACCTTGGCGTTATAGGAGGTTTTTTAATCTTTTAGTCCCCTGGTCTACTTCTCCTAAGTGCTCCCTGAAATATGGCTGAGCCCACTCTTGACCTTTAGGAGTCAGAGTGAACCCGATGATGAAGCATGACACTACTAGAGTGTGTGAGGGTTACATAACAAAAAGGATTTTTTGTCCTTTCCTGCCCTTAAACGGACGGTGTACCACTTGAGGAGAGTAGTGCCCCACATATCACACATATACAGGGCGGGATGTTTTATGTTTGGCTAGTATCGAATAGGGAGGACATATTCCTCCAGCACCTCTTCCAGCCAGTGAAGGAACCTCTCCACCCTCCTGACTTGTGGGAGGGTTACCCACCCTTCTCCAGGTCAAAAATGTATCAGCTTTTCTTTCTTATTCAATTGTTCTGGTATTTAATTAGTTGCACTTGTTCATTTGTTAAAGCCTGATTGTTCAAAACCAAAGCTACCCAGGGCTGAGCTGAGGTTTTACAGAACAAACGTGACTGGGCCCAAGACGGGTTGTGTCTATTACAAAGTGATGCCACACAACCACACCATATACCAAACCACATTTCCTCAAACACATCTTGGATCGGTTCACAGAAGCATTTGCTTTGGCTGTTCTGGTGTGCCTTTCTGCCTCCATTGAGATGCATGCTTAACTATTTTAAGTCCAAAAGCAGTCGGTGAGCAACCTGGTAGCACTGGGGAACAAGAGCTAACAAATTCATCTGAAACATGGATGTACATAAAAAAGACTACTTTATTTTCTGTAGCACCTATATATGAAATGCTTTGGTTTGTTCCCCATAGATTATATGCTGTCAGACAATTGATTATAAACATGGTGCTCATATTACAATAGCATCATACATACTCTTACTGTTTTACCATTCCAGGATGGCAATGGCTGCCACATTTATATTCAGTTGGAAAGTAGCCCAGCGGCACTGAGAAGCACCTGAAAATGGATGGAACAGAAATTAAAGCAACCCTTTTTTCTGAAGCACTTATTTTTCAGACACTTCTGTCTGCACTTTCTCCCCAATGCTGCCTGGCAAACAAGCATTTGCAAAGCAAATAGGTGTGACGTTCATACAATATGTGCATACTCAATCTGCAAACTATAGAAATGTCAAGTCTACTAGCTTTGTTAATTCCACAAGCACCGATAAAGCAAAAATTGATGGGAGGCCACCTTGAAGCTGCCAAGTTGCATCTCACAACATAGCGACCACCTTCGGAAGATATAACAATATTATTTTTTAGTCTTATTGTTATACTCTTCGAAGATGGTTGTCCTGTTGCGTATACACGCGCTGTGACAGCCATGCTGGAAGCATACAATAAAACAATCCAAGATGGTCTGTCACTGATATTTGCTTTACTGATGCTTTGCTCTGTAATTTTGCCACCACTGGCAATGCCAATACCTGCAGTGAAAAAACACTGGAAAAGCGTCGCCGATTGGCTTTGCCAATACTTGTTTCTATCCCCTCCAATCTGCTCACTACACTTTGATCTCGGCTCATTGGAGGGTTTTTGCTGTTGCCAAACGTTCTTAATACAGAGAAATAATTCTGTTTCAGGGTAACAAGGTTCACTTTCTTCTCAAATTGATGTTCCTTTTTACCAAAACTGCCTTTGTGCTCATGGTCCAGCCAGTCCTCAGAGCAGCAGCCACCTCTGAATTAACTCCACAGCTACACTAATGTAATGATCGAGTCCATGTGTCGCGTCAGCAAGTACAAGACGGCGCCAGAGAGGACTTCGGCACACCACCTCCGGCACAGGTCTGCCACTGAGAAGACTTCAGAAAAGGATGTTAATTTACCCGCGCTGTATCCGTGACTTGAGAAAGCAAGCACAGTTAAGTAAATGTTTTCTTTGGTTAAAAAAACAACATGGCGACAAAAAACCAAGGTCAGGTTAGCAAGGCACGCGGCTTTTCATTAACTTTAAAAAGTAAATAATTTGTGCAAGAACCGTGTAATTTGTTTGCCTAAGAACTCTAAGCTTTGTTAACCTTGGGTCAAATATCGAGAGGTCCGTTTTCACATGGCTCAGAGTGGTTGTTCCTTGTATTTTTTATATGTATTTTGCTGTTAATATTCGTGTTTGTTTTTTAACATGTCGTCTGGTATTGAACGGATTCTCTGTTACAGCTTGAAAAGGCATTTCGGATTAGTG
The DNA here is from genome assembly GCF_964204655.1 of Triturus cristatus. Lineage (NCBI taxonomy): Eukaryota > Metazoa > Chordata > Amphibia > Caudata > Salamandridae > Triturus > Triturus cristatus. The sequence continues at coordinate 630,829,138 of NC_140582.1, forward strand.
AAGATGGAGTCTTGTGGCACTAACTTAAAGAAGTAAGTGAATGCTTAAGGCACCAAACTGTGATGAGGCGGTGATGGCGGGGGGTGGGGGGAGATTTTAGCCTGGTGTCAATGTGCAATTATATTGTGGTATTCCATTATTTTTGCATTAGAAGACTTGAGGGTTGAAAGCAATGCAGTGGCTCAGGACCAATAATAGCTGGTATTGAACTTCTGCTCTCATATTCCAATGTTTTTCATTTAGAACATTCAACCCTTAGTGGATGGAATTTTCTACGGCCATTAGCTCTTCTGCCTTGGGTTGAACCACTTGATAAACCCCTCTCTCCTTATGGACCCTCACACGTGTCTTGCATATAGCATGTATTCAGGCCTTTACCAGCTCAATAGCCCTTAGCAGTGCCCTGTAATGCTACAATAAAATATTAGCAAGACAGATGAAATGATGCTGAAGGACAACGTTTCTGTATTCACCAGGCAGGCACATATATGCAGAGTAAATTACATTACCATAAATCCACTATATAAGTCTAACTGTATGTTGTGAAATTGTATCTGTGCACACACCAAATGAAGTAAAAAAAAATGTTTATTAGAAAAGAATATATATATATCTGTAAGTCACAGATTCAGAGAGTCCCCTTGAACCATAAAAAGTATACACATGAATGTGTATATGTGGTATTTCTATAGCACAAACCAAGTCAAAAGGCAGTGGAGTGCTATGCTGGGCCAAAGGGAAGCATAACATCAATGAATGATAAGAGATATGGCTGGGCTGTAGACAGTTAATGCATTGTGATTTAATGCTCTTTAGTCATCAGTGTAGTCCTACTGGATATAGGGATGTTGTTCCAGAACATCAGTGCATAGATGGAAAAGGCTTGCTTCCTTTTTAGTTCTTCTTTTTTTACACTTCTTAGCCTGCAGTCTAGTGGTGTCCTGGCTGTGGGTTTGCCGAGACCCACCAGAGATGGTGAGCTTGTCTGCAAGATAAGCGGTTGTTGGGACGGAAAAGTCCTCTACATAGTAATGGATGTGTAGTCCTGACCTGTGTGCCCAACCGTACTGTGATCTGGATCTGTAATACTGATTTTTGTTGTCATAGGCAAAAGCGTATCATGTGTCGGTTCGCCATGACATAGGCCTCTCTCAAGCATTACAGTCATGTTGGACTGGGAGGGGCACCCAAAGCACTACCCTCATAGTGGTGGAAGGCTGCTGCCTTCACCAAGAGTTAAAGAAAAAACAGGGGAACCCTACTCACTAAGGAACCAGGGTAATAGTTATATAGGAAAAACAATGGTTCCTGTAGAATAATATACTATGAGGTTATGATACATAAGCACAATCGCGATATAGAGGGTTTAGATAATGGCAAAGCGCGAAGGAACCACTAACACACCGATTACAGTGTAGTATATTTTATGGATTTTTTAAACAATAAAGTTAGGAGTAAACATTATACATCAAAACCACATTTGTGCATAGTGTCCCAAGTGACAAAGGGAACCTGAACCTAAGTGACAATGTGAATATTAAATACAAGGTATCCACAGTTTGTACAAGTCGACCATTATCATCATAATTCAATGTGAACAGCAGCTATATGCAGTGATATGTGCTGTGAAAATGGTTCGCCTGTATGCCGACGACGTTTCGACCCTCAAAATAAGGCCGTTGGATAAAAGGTACCTGAATATAAGGTTGCGCAGCCTTGTGAAAATGTTTAAAAAATCCATAAAATATACACACTGTAATCGGTGTGTTAGTGGTTCCTTCGCACTCTGCCATTATCTAAACCCTCTATATCGGATTGTGCTTATGTATCATAACCTCATAGTATATTATTCCACAGGAACCATTGTTTTTCCTATTCACCAAGAGTTAAGCAGCATGAGTGTGGTGGTGGCATACTACTGTCTAGTGATCAGTAGAAGTGAACAGGTCCTTTGCAGGTCTCGCCTGAGCCAGCGCTTTAGCGCTGCTCTCGCGAGAGCTTTTGTAAAAGGGGGATTTGGAAGTGCAAACCAGTGCTTTCAGGCCGCCAACTACAGGGCATGTGCGCCGGGCGCGCGCACCATTTGGCAGCCTGCGTGATCATTTCGCGGCCGCTTTGATGTTCTCAGTGAGCCGCGCGGCCACTGAGAACATCAAAGCGGCCGCGAAAGTGCACACCATTTGCCACCCCCTCCCTTATCCCACTTCCTGCTTGTTTAAATTTCATTTAGCGCACACACACAACTCCCGGTCAATGTTTGCACTTTTTCCCGTCGCGCGCACCTCTCACTTTAAAAAAAAAATATATATTTTTTGCGCGCACGCTCACAACTCCCGGTCGCGGCCAATGCTTGTTCAATTCTTCACTGTGCATTCATCTCTGTATTCACGTTAATTCCACCCTCCTGTATGTCGTTCGTTGCCACGGTGTTTGACGGCCATTTTGCGTTGGTCACACATCTGTAGTAATGTCCCACTTTGTACTGTTTCTATTTCAACTTTGGCACAGGCTAGAACTGTGCGGATTTTCACATCGTAATGGCGATAGTGAGTTGCAGCAGAAGGACGGCACAATATTGGGAAAGTATAGGGGGCAAGCTTCTTTTACTTTACTAAAAAGTTTAAACTTCTAAAATGCCACCCGATTTGTTTACCCGTTAAAGAACTGAACACCTTTCCCTCCCTCCTTATGTTTTTTTTCTTGTGAGTACCTAGTAATTCATAGACATATGGCTATAGCCGGTGGCGGGCCACTTGGCCACAGAGCAGTTACTTTGACTGTTCTTTGGCCTCTGGGATAAACTTTTATGATCAGTCTGTCCCGAAGAACCATTATCTTGTGTAGGGTGGCGATGACTGATTGGAGAAATATGGCGTCTAGAGCTGAGATTGGGAAAACCTGCAGGTTTCGCGGTTAACATGAAGTATGCATGTCTAAAACAGGGAACTTCTTAGTTTAATGGCATTTTCAAATGATTTGTATGGATTCTTAAGCACGGGTAGGCACAGAACAGCGTGTGGCATTTGTCTACTGCTAAGCCAATGGTCGCCTCCTGTGAGCGCTAGTGCACACTGACCAGGCTGTCGCGTTGTCACCTTAATATTTTAATGTTGCCTGCTGAGATTGTACAAGGAGATGCTTGTTCCAGGCCGGGACTTGTGACGTCACCCTTTTTGATCTACTCCAATGTTGTTGCCCTCTCCTCATCCTGTTGGGATGTCACCCTGCAGGTGACTGCCTAATGCCAGAAGGGAGTGTAAACAGGCCGAGGAGGCGTCACTCTTCCCACTCCAGCCTTGATCCCTTTCCACTTAAACTTTCTACAGCTCCAAAATCTGTTAGCTTCTAGGAAACCTCCCAATTTTAAGAAAAATATTGTATTAAATGCCTTTATTATGCAAAAAAACTATCATTATGAAAGCATATAGAAGGAAAACAAGGTGGTGCCTATGAAAGTTTGGTTGCACAAAGGCAGAGTCGCACTCCAGAGTCACCTCTTAAAACATGAATTAAACTTCCTTACAGAAGATATTTTACATGTTCATCTGTTAGTTGCAAGATATACACTACACCTCTAACATGTTAAATGCTATAGTAAAAACAAGCATTGGCATAGGTAATAGGTCTCGCTTTTGGGGCCTTATAAGTATTTAGTTATGCAGCACAGTATCCTTGGTGCAACAACATCAACTGTTGCATGGCTAAACACTTGTAAGGTCCCAAAGGCGAGACCTACTGGCTCTGCCAATGCTTGTTAAAGTTCAGTTGCTGTGTGTATTACTCACCCTTGGCCTACAGCAGTTCGATGTAAAGGTTTGTGCAACACAGGAGTGGTGACTGCACTGGATGTATGTGTGCCTGGGAAGGGTACTGTACAGGGATCAAGCACTGCTGTGCAGTGCATGCATAGTGAGGGTTGTAATGGGTGTATTTATACCTGCAAGGGATATATTCCATGAGGGATGTAGTGCTGTGCAGAGGAAGTATTGCTTGGTGTACTTGTGCCTGCGACAGGTAAAATACGTAAAGAGTAAAGTTTTGTGCAGCATGCACATGGTGAATGTGTGCGCTGGCAGTGTGTGGGTTTTCAAGTAGAACACCATGGCACAATACAGAAAGGCTACAGTACCGACCAGTGCACTGAGTGAATGTGTGTGCTGAATGTATGTGCCTGTGAGGGCACAATACAAGGAGTTAACAGTACATGATATAGTGTATGTGCTGTGTAAATACAGTGAGTGGAAGTGTGCCTGTAATTGTACATTACATGGAGGTTCCATTTTGGAAAGATCAGGTCTGCCTGTTGAGGATATGAGGACCAGACAAATCCCCCTAGACAGATTTGTGTATTGCTGCATTCGTGTGAGCTAGGTGGGAAACACTGGAGAAAGGATACAGAGACTCCACCTGTACACTTTAAAGGTTGCTCTTTAGTTCAGTGAGGGATGACAAGGAAGAGGCCTGGACACATCTCAAGAAGGAGATGGGGATTTATAAGGGAATCATAACGTATAGGGCTGGGTGCCTGTGATTAACTTTTGAAGCACACACCACTGTGGCAGACATCAAGGTGTGAACTCTATCAGCTTCAGAGTCTGTCCTGCTGTGACAGCCTTTCAAGAGGAAAGGTGCACTTCAAAGGAAGCAGAACCCCAACATAAAATGTCCAAGACCCTGACCCTAAATCACACCTGTGTTTGTAAATACAATTTAAGAAAGGGAAGTTGAGACCCTAAACATTGTCCCCTGCCAAGCAGCCAGACAGGCTGTGTAAGAACTGCTGAGTGAGAACACATCACACATGGAAACCAAAACTACCTGCTCTGGAGTACCAGCGCTTGCCTGCTTGCAAAGAACAGTGTGCCCTGTGAGGGAGAGGAATGCGTTGGAGGGAGCGAGGTCCAGTGGGGAGCCCTGTCAAGAGGTGTGAGCTGATAGCTGCTGCACCAAACAGACCATTGTCCATGTGCACAAACAGTTCGGCGACCCCTGTATGGGAGGAGAGGGCTTCCTTCAAGATAGCTGTGAATGAAGTGCTGTGTCGGGAGCATGAATCCTGTACTGCACCACTGCATAGACCCCATTATGTGGGGATGGGCTGGCGTGGAAGTGAACACTTCCAACAAGTGCAAAGACCATTGCTAAGCCTAGCAGCGACCCCATATTTCAAGAGAGGCCGCTATGGTGAGGACTTAAGTGCAGGAAAGGCCAGTACCTTGTGTGAGGTACTGCAGCAACTCCGTATGCCAGGAAGATCTGCAGGTACTAATTAACTTTTGGAGTTTTGGCCGCTGCCCATGAACTGAAATGCGACCTGTTCGTCAAGATCAGGCATTGAGGAAATTGCCCCCGAACTGCCCCGTGGACAGAGTAGGAGGCTGTAAGTACATCGACCTCACTTGGACTAGGAGCACCAAGATCAATTCCCCTTCTCACTGCAGAATTTACCTTGGAGGATGAAGTGCTGGAGCACCTATCACTGCTAGAGTGGCCGTGCAAGTTCTTGGAGAGTCCACACCTGCCAACTGCTGCTGCGCCACCTGCTTGCAGCCTGACTTGATCAAGCAGGACTGGAGCAACACAAATGCATGGGGTTGGGGCACTCGCTGAGACGCTGAATGCTTCCTTGCTGCTGGAGCGGGTACAACTTGATGCACACCTACAGAACCCCAAGGGACTCACTGCTATAAGTATGATGGCACAACCAACATTTATAACTACTTCCTAAGAGTCAGAGAGGACTCTTGAGTATGGTATACTAGTGAGCATTTCCTGGTTGTGGCCACCAATGAATGGGGAATTACCCTGAACACGTTATGAAGAGCAGGTGGGACAGGGATATGCCAGAGAAACACTACAGCCTGACCTCAAGGGGATTGTGTTACTGCTTGTGAATGATGTATTACTACTTTGAATGCAGAGTTAAAAGTAAAATCTTTTTACTATAAAAATAGGTATTTGACTGGACATTGATTTATTGTCATTACTGTGTGCTTTCTCAGTTGTGAGTCGTGTTCACTATCATGTATCCACACTTTCACCCGAGGGATCCTTGAGCTACTCAACCACAGCTTACATAGAGAGTCAAGTACAGAAGGGGTGCTTGGCCCAGTTGCTCAGGATCCATAGTAGGATGGGCCCCGGGACATCAAGAGTAAAAGGCCTCAATCACCAAGGTTGGACCAGTAAACCTTGCATGGCCTGTGGCCCTCTGAAAGTGGTTTTGAAAACAGGTGTGCTGGTCATGATGCTGCTGGTTTTGAAGATGATGTTGGTCAGCAAGGTACTCCAATGGACTTCCATCAGGAATGGGAGTGATGTGATCATAACTCTTCAGTCCCTGGATGAGATGTTTTGCGGCATGTAGGATGCCCTTAAGGGGGTGAGAGTGTGGAATCTGGGAGCCCATGGAGTAAGATGTTACCACCACACAGATGCGACAATACAAGAGCTTGAACAGCTGTTACGAAGTAACTTTCTGGAAGAAATGCTTTTCATTTCTTTAAAAACAAGAGACCTCTCGAAGTAAAGATAATAATATAGATTGTTTTACAAACATGCTTTTAATACACCACATATAAACTTGTAAATATAACGAGGGTATTGCAAGGTGCAGACATGTGTGGTCATTGGAAAGAAAGGGTACTGATGGCCTTTGACCGTTACAAGAATATAACTTTCTAGCAGAAGAAGCCGATTAACAAATGTCTCATTTCGAGAGCTAAGGTGTAAATTGTCATAGACAGGTACATATGCGTATGTACATTTACCATGAGCAAGAAAAACATGGTGGCGCTGGTTACAGGTACACTAATATGCAATTTAGTTTACCCTAGTGGCTTAAAATAGTGGATAGTAATTAAATAAGTAATTAAATGGTGAAACACATGTAGCCTTATGCAACAATGCTACCAACTACTGCATGCTATGCACTGTTTTAGACATCGACGAGACAAACCTAGGAGTACCTTACACATGTGTGCATGGGAATGATAGGGCTTTGCCATAAAAGCTATTTTAGAACAGGGAAGTGGAGCTCACCACCTCTGTGCAGTTTGGACGGTGGTCCAAAAACAGAAAAATGCAATTTCTCTGCATTCGCTAACCATTTAATAGTGATGTTATAATTTCTTGTTTCATATTACACTTTCACAACCAATATTATTTGAAAATAGTTGTATTACTGTATGCGTGTTCATTTTTTCAGACAGCACCTTTTTTGTACATAATGCTGGAGGACTTTTGAGCTGAAATGATAGTGACTAGTGGCGGCTGGTATCTCTGGTATCTCTTGGATAAGGTGAGGCACAGGACACTTGCTGCTCCTAGCTTAACGTTGTTAAATTATTTTTTCAGTTTTTACACAGCGTGAGCAAGAACTCGACCAACAGTATTGGAGCGCTTTGCCATTACATTGCATTACCCAAGATAAGACAAGACGTAATAAAATAAATATACAATCAACTTACCTCAGCTGTTGAACTTCTTTGCACACGCACACACACGCGGCCCGGCTCTTTGAATTCCACCTGCACCTCACGCTGAATTCAAGATCTGAGCAATGCATGCTGGGCGGACAAAGTGAAACTAAAGCACCATGCAGCTCAGCCAATTAAAGCACTTCTCTCATGCTGTGGTTATAATAGTAAACAGCATAAGAGCAGTGTGAGGATTGCCTGGGACAGGCGACCACAGCGCTCAATCCAAGACCAAGGCGGATGCGTCTTTGCTTCCCCAGCTCCCTGACAGCTGTGACTGGGGAAGCATGAACTGCTCATGTCAGGCTGGCCATAAGCAAAACACCAATCAACCTAGCATGCGCAGTTCAGTCAAACAGCCATAGCTGTGCCAGTCGGCAATAAACCATGCCAACTGTCTGCCGGGAGAGGCGCTCGTGGTGGCTTACATAATGTATATACGTGATGCATCATGTAAATAATGGCTCACATTCAGGAGGTCAACGCCCCTATGGAGAAACCGTCGCTGGTGACTAGTAGTGCCAGAGACTGTAGATTTAAATGATTACGAGTGCCCTGCTATGAAGAAAAAGGGACACCCATCTCGTTATAACAGTCTGTTCATGCTGGTACACCAAATCCGATTGAATAACTGTAGAAAGCCGGAGTAATAAAGAAGCAATGTGCTTTAAAATCATAAGCGCACAGTTAATGTCAGCTCTCATCAAAAAGATATGTCATGAGTTTTGCAGGTAACTGCTGCTCCCTCATTCTGCATCACTTATTTCTAGGTGGTTTGGGCGTGCAGTGGTGGCTTTGCCCAAGGGTTTTTGGCCTATTTATGAGTTTTGCAATGTGTTTCCTCCTTACCATAGTGCTTCTACTTGACCGGAGATAAAAGTGTAACTCCCCTTGCGTATGTTAAGTTCTGAAGGAGAAGCAATGTACTTTCGTTACTGGACTAATGGCGTGCCTTTGGGGTCGTTTTGCCAGAGGCCCTCTCTACCCTCTAAAAAACACCACAACAAGTCTTACACGGAGTGAGGCACGCACTCTGTCTCTCGCACATCAGCGCCAGTCAGCTTTCAGGCAGGCTGTCTTCTGTCTAAAGGACTTTAGCCCACTGCAAGTCACAGAGCAGTGTCACCTCTGGTATCGCAATCCATAATGCAGCTAAATAGAAAAGTGCCTGCATTGTAGCAAACTAAACGAGGATTGGCTACCGTGGGAGACGTATTTTCCCCTCTTCACGTTAAATGCAAATGAGCTGAGCTTACACCAATTTAGTTTGTGTTTACACTGTTCTCCATCTTGCACCGTTGTCACAATATATCACGTGATGACTATTGCTGTTGTTTATTTTTCGAAATACAGAATCGTGATAGTCACACTAATAAACAGAGAATGTTTCCAGTTACTTTCTCTCACTGTACCTAACCAAGGACATTCCAACTGTCACAGGCCACTGCTATAAAATGTATCAATTGAAATGCTAGAATACACTGTGAGAATGAGTGTCATCCAATTTAGTACTACAGGGAAAGAATCTTCAAATGTATTCTGTAGTATAACGTTTCTTCTTGCTCGTTACCTTTTGGTGCATAACCCTGAGAATTATGTACCTGTGTAGAATGAAATGAAATGAAATGAAAAAGGGAATTTAATTAAGCGCACTACGGCCAAGCGGCTTCCTGGCGCTGAGGACTCATCCAAGCTCACAGAAAAACCCAAGAGGACTAGCTGGGAAAAGCCTGAGAAAACAGGAAAGTTTTGAGGGCCTTACGGAAGTGAGTGTAGATGGGGATGGAGCGAATAGAAAGGGGAAGGCTGTTCCAAAACCGAGGGGCCAGAACCGAGAAACGGGTGCCCCCAGTGCGTGATTTGCGAAAGCAGGGGACGTGAAGCAGAGAAAGTGATGAGGAACGGAGAGTTCGACTGGGGGCGTGGGAGGTGATAAGAGAATTGATGAAGTGTGGGGCGGAGCGATGATGAGCCCTAAAGGCCAGGCAGGCGAGTTTGAAGAAAGATCTGAGATGCACAGGGAGCCAATGAAGAGACTTAAGAGCAGATGTAATGTGAGAAGATTTGGGTAGGCGGAGGATAAGTCGAGCCGCCTGATTTTGAATGGCCTGGAGACGGCGGGTTTCATAGGCGGGGATGCCAACATACAGGCCATTCCCATAGTCAAGGCGAGAGATGATAAGAGCGATGACTATGGTTTTAAGGGCATCAACAGAAAAAAAACGGGAGATCTTACGGATTAAACGAAGAGAAAGAAAACACGAAGAGACAACAGAGCTGATTTGTGAATGCATGGATAGGTCATGGCTGACCTTGATGCCCAAGGTCCGGACAGAAGAAACCGGTACCGGGGGGGGACCAAAGGAGAGGGGCCAGTGAGCAGGGGACCAAGGATTGGAGGGACCACCGGTGAGGACAAGCTCCGTTTTGTCCGGATTGAGCTTCAAATGATTGAAGCTCATCCACTGAGAGATGAAGACTAAAGTGGAGCAAAACTTGGGGAGGGAAACAAGAGGGGACGAAAGATCAAAGACGAGCTGGAGGTCATCAGCGTAATTATACACAGAGACCCCCAGCTCGAGAAGAGAGGAGACAAGGGGGCGGATATAGATATTAAAAAGAAGAGGGGAAAGAGAAGAGCCCTGCGGAACCCCACAGGTAACCAACCGAGGGGGAGCGGAAAAACCGGAGAGGTGAACCGCTTGCGTCCTGTCTTGGAGGAAGGACGCGATCCAAGAAAGGGCAGTGCCCTGAATGCCCGCTGCGCTGACACGATCGAGAAGAATGGCATGATCGACCGTGTCAAACGCAGCGGACAGATCGAGGAGGACCAGAGCTTGGGGGAGATTGATGTCGGCTTTCCCCTTGAGTTCATCCATGACCGCAAGCACCACTCCCTCAGTGGAGTGGCCTGGGCGGAAGCCCGCCTGATGGGAGGCCAGAAGATGATTCTCCTCGAGATAGGTGGACAAGCAAGATGTGACATGGCTTTCAAGGATCTTCCCGAGATAGGGGAGCAAAGAAATAGGCCTAAAATTGGATAAAAGAGAGGGATCAAGACTAGGTTTTTTGAGAATTGGGAGAACAATAGCAGATTTGAATGAAGAAGGGACAGAGCCCAAAGTGAGGGAAGCATTAAGAAGGGCAAGAGGGGGGAATGTATGAATGTCTTTGTTGAAGTGCTATAAAAGTAGACGTAGATGTCTGTAACCTGGAGGTCCTCATTCCCCACTTTTAGAAGGCAAATCTATGCCAAATTTCACTTAGAATTAATTATACTACGTTCTTTGTGCAGGTGATTTGTACGCTTTGTTGTTAAACTTGCTTATGCAAGTTTAACGTAATTGTCTATTAATTCTTTATATAAAACTTTAAACGACAACGCTTGTCTGTCATTCTTACAGGAATGTTTCAGCATTTATTTTTTAACCTGATATTTTAAGACCTAGCAAAAGATTAAATCAGGGAGCACTAAAGTCCGTCTAAGGACTACACTGCTCCCGATCCTAGTCCTTGGCCCGCCACTTGAGGTGGATTACATAATTAGTTTGTGCGTTCATACTACTATCATACCGACAGCCCAGTGGTGACACAGTTTGTTGTAGATGTTCTCCGTGCACCAACCGTCCGTAAATTTCACGGACCGTCCGTAATTTGGACCACATGTCTGTTGTCCATGAGGATCCTTTTTATGATTGCCTTTTGTCTGTAATTTTGGGCCTTGCAGGGAGCAGAGCTGTTCCCCTGTGAGAGGCCGCAGCTCCCTGATGGGGCCACCTCACACTGATCCTCGGAGCACAAGAGCAGCCCCACACCGCCCATTGTCATTCTGTATGCAGGCTGATTGCCATATACAGAATGACAATGGGCCAGTTTGGGGTGTTACAGCATGTGGTAGGCCTCCTCCTGCCACAGCCTAGGGCAGGGCATTCTGTTAGGGTTAGATGGAAGAAATGTACAAAACAAATGTACAAAGTTAAAAAGAAGAGGTTATAGTTCTTACACAGTCTCATCATTTCAGAGCTGAAGCATTTTTATTATTATATAAAACGAAGCCATAGCTGCTTTTTTTTCTTCTTTAAACTCTTTTTATTGAGGCCAGGGCAAAATAAAAAGCGGTTACAGGTTGAAGCATGATAAACATCTCACGTCTCATCTCACAGTGTCATAAGCATGACAACAACACAGTCAGTACAGTAAGTTTGGCAGAAAGTTACAAGCAACCATTTCTCACCCACCTCCCTCAGTCAGAAGCCGTATCCGAAGCGGTCAGAGGCGGAGTACTGATGTTCCCTCTATACTTGTTCCAGGCTCCCCATACTCTTTCCCACTTTTTGGGGCACCCTTTTCGTACATATGACGCCTTCTCTGCCACCATGGCCACATCCATGTCTCTGCACCAGTCGTGGAGTGTCGGAGAGGATTGTGACCCCCAGAATTTGGCTATATTACGTTTGGCGAACATCAACCCAAGCGTCGCCAAGTCCTGTGATGCGTGATTGAGATCAGTGGGTTCCCAAATATTTAGGAGACATCTTTTGGGCTCTGGCAGGACTGAAACACCACCCACTTGAGTAATAGTTCGCAGGACCTCTGCCCATTAGGGCACTATTTGTGGGCACTGCAATATTGTTTGGTAAAACGTACCCTTTGTCCCACAGTTCCTCAGACAAAGTGAATTTTCAGCTCTCCCTATTCTGTGTAGGGTCACTCTGGTATAATACGTACGATGTAGTATTTTCAGTTGCACTAGTCTTAGTCTGGAGGATATCGCTACTTCGCGTGGGGATGAGAGAGCCTCCTGCCAGTCTGTGTTGTCTAATTCCCCAAGTTCGTCAGACCATTTTTCACGTAGGGGTGTCATAGGATCTGGTAGATTGTTAATGAGTTTGCGGTAGGAGAGGGAAGTGGCCTTCTTGCCCATGTAACCTGTCAATAACCTATCCTCCAGGGGGGAGGCCTTCGGAAGTGTGGTACCAGCTGGTATAGCTGCCATAAGTGCATGCCTGATCTGTGTGTATCTAAATATTTCAGAGGGCGCCAATTCATACTGTTCCTGGAGGTGGGTAAAGGTAACCACCTCACCCTTGACCCACAAATCACCCACCGTTTATATTTCGATGGAGTCCCAGCGGTGGAAACCCTTACTATTCCGAAGTCTTCCTAGTCGTTGTGTTTCCCAGAGTGGGGTGAGTTGGTTTATAACACCATCCCAGCCTAGTTTTTTTTTTTTTGTAACCAACTTTTTATTGATTAATAGGGAGGGGCAGTCTGGCAAATTACACAGCTGTACGCCTACAACCACTGAGGCCGGCAGCAAAAACCATAGCTGTATAGTACAAATACAAGAAGACAAAGCAGAGCTCCCGCACCGCGTATCATGGGGCCAGCGATATACGCTCCCTGTTAACCCCATATCCCTCTCAGAGTCCTGGGCTTCGGATAGGACACAGCTGCTCAATGCTGTCTTGACAGTGGTATCCCGTTCCACCTCCCTAAACCCTGAAAAGAAACAAACCAATAACTGGGGGCAGGAAGGGCGGGGGGGGGAAAGTTGGGGGAAGGAGGAACAGGTCTAGCTAGTGGGCAGTGACTACAGGACCTCTCTACCCATATTCCGTTTCCCTCTCCCAATCAGTTTGTGCTGTACCCTGGGGGCCCCCTAGTACAGGTATAATGACGCGCGGGGCCGTAGCGGGGGGGGGGTAGGACCATAGCGCTCCCAACCATAGCTTGTGACCCCTTACTGGGGAGGGCAATTACTCTGTGAACCCCGAGTGTGCCCCCGGATTAGGCGGGCAGAGTTCATCATCAAACAGTTTAAGGGCCCTTAGTCGCGGCGGCTGCAGCCTAGCATGTTCTATCCTCCCTAGGTGATCTACCAGGGGCTTCCAAAGAGTCCTAAACTTAGTGTCTCTAAATTGAAGGCGTGCCGTGAGCAGCTCCATTGCCACCACCTGCCACAACCGGGTGAACCACACATTGACAGAAGGCGTTTCTGCCTTTTTCCAATATATCGCTACTGTTTGCCTAGCTGCGCCCAGCATGTGGAGGCTCAAGTGCCAGTCACGGCCCGTCATGGCTCGCCTAGACGTAGGTCGGAGGCCCAATACAACAGTGAGAGGGTCCTCCGGCAGGGGGTATCCCAGCACCCGTTTAATGTGGCTAAGGACTTCCTTCCAATATGTAGTCAAAAGTGGACACGTCCACCAAATGTGGATAAAGTCCCCCAGCTCTTGAGTGCAGCGCCAACAGAGCGGGGAGACGCCGGGGAACATCTTCTGAAGTCGCGCAGGGGTGTAGTACCACTGGGTCATCACCTTGTAGGCCGATTCCTGTTGGGTGATGCTACGGAACGTTCTGGGGATATCGCGCCAAAGCCTTGTCCACTGCGCAGGAGTGACCTCTGAGCCGGAGAGATTCTGCCACCGCAACTGGTATGGGTGAGGGCCGAGATGCTGTGCGTGCTGGAGCACTTTGTATATGCGGGAGATTAACCCCTTGTAGGTGCCAAACGTGCGCGCTAAGTGCTCGAACGGAGTGAGCGGTCGTGTGGCCGCCCTCGTCAAGGCGGATCCCTGCACCCAATGTCGAAGTTGTATGTATTGGAATTTGTCCTTGTCCGCGAGCCCAAATTCCCGTTGACATTGGGCAAATGTTTTGAACTCCCCCCCTGTAAACAGATCCCGGATTGTCCTGCAACCGGATTCGGTCCAGTTCTCGAAGTAGGGCGGGCGGCATGCCGGCGGAAACTGTGGGTTGCGTGCAATAGGGGTGTGAGGGGAGGGAAAAGTAGTGAGTCCCCTACGGACCGCCACCCTGTCCCATATCTCCAGAACCGTCTTAGTGGGGATCGCCATGTACGCACTGCGGTGGCGCGCCGCTCGAGGCAGCCATGCGTGGGCCCAAATCGGGCGACATGTAACTGCCCTGTTCATGTGGAACCAAACTTTCTCGCTCTCCCACGCTCCCCATTCAAGAATGAAGCGGAGGTGTGACGCCCAATAGTACTCCAGGAGGTTGGGGCAGGCAAGACCCCCCCTATCCCGGGGGAGCCTCAAAATTTTATTAGAAAATCTCGGCTTCTTACCCCCCCCAAATAGATGAGACCAGGTCCCGCTGCAGCCCCTGAATTTGGTGTTCCGGGATGGGCGTCGGCAGAGTTTGAAAGAGGTAGAGGATCTTTGGCAGTATGGACATCTTGACTGCGTTGAGGCGGCCGAGCCAGGAAAGCGGGAAGGCCTTCCAAGAGCGCAAGTCGTCCGATACAGAGCGTTTGCACTCCTGCCAGTTAGCCTGCGTCCAGGTGGCCAAGTCCGGGGTTAGGCTGAGTCCGAGATATTTTACCGACCCGCTAGCCCATTGGTATGGGGCACAGGCCCGTAGCGCCGCAATCTCCTCCTCCGGAATCGTGAGATTAAGCGCCCAGGATTTAGAATGATTAATTTTAAGCCCGGATGCACACTCATAAGTTTGAAGCAGCGAGTGCGCCGCCGGGAGTGAGCGTAAGGGGTCGGATAACGTAAGGAGGAGGTCGTCAGCAAAGAGCGCGATCTTGTGGTCCCGGCCCCGCAAGGAGATGCCCGTGATGGCCGGGGACTGGCGAATTAGGATAGCGAGCGGCTCCACCACCAGGGCAAACAGTAGGGGCGACAAGGGGCACCCCTGTCGGGTACCCCTGCAGATGGGGAAAGGCTGCGTTAGTTGACCGTTCACTCGCACTCTAGCTGCGGGAGAGAGGTAGGGGGCCATGATGCGTGCCTCCATTTTGGGTCCGAGCCCTATCTTCTGTAGAACTGCGCGGAGGAACGCCCAGTCCACCCGATCGAACGCTTTTTCAGCGTCGAGCGACAGGAGACAGGCCGGGATTCCCCAACGCCTGGCCTTCCCCACGATGTGGGCTATGCGACGTACGTTGTCTGCACCCTGACGTTGGTGGATAAACCCCACCTGGTCCGGTTCAATAAGGGTGGGCAAATGAACGCAGAGCCGTTTGGCCAGTACTTTAGTATACAGATTAAGATCGGTATTTAGCAGGGCTATGGGCCGGTAAGAGGAGCAAAGAGCGTGGTCTTTCCCTGGCTTCGGGATAAGGGCTATCTCTGCCATCGCCATATCCGGAGACGGCCCCCCAGCCTCCGCAAAGGAGTTGAAGAGACGCAGGAGGTACGGTTGCAACTGCGGCAGGAAGGCTCGATAGAACGCCACCGGGAGCCCGTCCGGCCCGGGCGTTTTACCTAACGGGAGGTCTCCCAGTGCGCCCACTAGTTCCTCCGAAGTGATAGACTCCTCCAGAAGCTCGGAGTGGTGTTTACTCAGCGGCTCCCAGTCACACTCGCTCAAGGCCGCCGAAATCAGTGCGGGCTCCGGGGGCTCTCCCGCATACAAGGAGGAGTAATAGTCATGGAACGCCTGAAGCTTGGTAGCTTCGGTAGTCACCCAGTTTCCCCCAGCCCCCTTCAGCTTTGAGATATGAGCCTTGGCTGCCCGCGTGTGCAGGCGTCGCGCTAGGACAGCACCCACTTTGTCACCTCCCTCATAAAATCGCTGTCGAAGAGCAAGAAGCGCCCGTTCCGCCTTGTTCGTCCTATGTGCGCGGAGCTGTCCTCGGAGGACCGCCAGTCGCCTCCGATGCGCCGCCAGGGGTCTGTCCTGATCCATCTTTTCCAACGTCTTAATTTCGCGTTCAAGCTTTATTTCGTATAGACGGGCCTCCCGCGCACGAGCAGCGGCTATAGCGGTGAGAGTTCCCCGTATCGAGGCCTTGAAGGCGTCCCATACCAGGGGGAGGGGGGTTTCCGGTATGTCGTTGTTATCGAAATACTTCTGAATGGCTTCCCGTATTTCGTCCCTATCGACCGGGTCCCGCAAGACGTGGTCTGGGAACCGCCAGCGACGCGGACAGGATGATCGCGTCAAGCGCTCATGGAGCAGTAGTTCCACGTGAGCATGGTCCGAGACCGAGATACTCGAGTGGGACGCCGATATCGTTTTCCTGAGCAGGGGATGAGAGACGAAGAGCATGTCGATGCGTGAGTAGGAGCGGTGTGCATGGGAGTAATACGTGTAGTCCGTCAGCCCCGGGGAGTGGTAACGCCAGATATCTACCAGGTTTAAGGCGGTGAGGGATTTTTTCACTGCTGAGGACATAGCCCCCACCCCGTGGAAGGCTCCTCCACAGCGATCTAGTGCCGCGTCCCACACCAGGTTGAAGTCACCGCCCACAATGAGGTCCGATCTCACCGGCTCAAGATACTCCCGGATTATCCTGCGCAGAAAGGCATCTTGGCCCTGGTTGGGGGCGTAAAGATTGCAAAGTGTAAGTGTGCGACGGCCTCTCGCTAGCTCAACCTTCAGGAATCGGCCCTCAGTGTCCCTGACCACCTTTACATCCCCCTGTGGGAAGCCCGCCCGACAAAAAATGGCCACCCCTGCTGTCTTAGTGAGTGCTGTAGACCAAAACCTATGGGGGAAACGCGGGTGGGCCATTCGAGCAACATCCGCTTTAAGGAGGTGTGTCTCCTGCAGGAAAATTATGTCCGGGTTTTGCAAGAGCAAATATCTCCAAATCTGGTGCCGTTTGCTAGGCGAGTTAAGCCCCTTCACATTCAGGGAGACAACCTTCCAGGAAGGTACCGTGGACATGGTAATTGATCAGCCAGCGCAAGCACTATCGCCAAGATCCCCCAGGCCCCCAGGGACCCCCCCCGCCAGAAGGGTAGGAGAAGGGGAGGTAGGAAGGAAAGGTGAAGGAGAAGGTCGGGGGAGAGAACAGAAACAACATAACAGCCAGACAGCCAACATGGCCAACGAGGCCTATTCCAGTCAAGGGAGTTGCCAGGCACAGAGGCACAGACTATCCCGGAGATGTCACTCTCCCAAGAATAGGAGCGGGGGTCCGTCGGCACCATCACTGTACATCAAGGACACCAGGGACAACTCCGGGCCACCGCCCCTTAGGTGAAGTCGCCATGTCAGAAAGAGGCAGGCATCACGCCCACCCCACCGGGGGTGGACATGTCGTTGAAGTGGGGGTCAAAGCAAATAACGGGCTGAGCGAACAGGCAGCGAGCCCCCCCGTCTCGGGGGCCCGCAGTAAGCGCAGACTCAGAGACATACAGAATCATTTGGGGGCGGACTCCTGCGATCCCACTGGCGATGAGCCCCCCTCCAGGGATCGGATATGCTGTATGATGTCCTGCTTGTCCCGCGATGATCTACTAGCCGCAGGAGAAAGAGATTTCCCTGGGCGGCGCACCCTGGACCAGTTAGGCTTGAGCGGTACACGCGGCCCCGCAAGGCGGCGCGAGGGGCTGACCGGCGGGGTGTCCGGGATCTGGAGCAATTGTGCTGCTTCTCGGTAGGATCGCAATACCCGGCGTCTGGACTCCCATTGGAATATGAGGGCGAAGGGGTGGCCCCACTGGTAGCGGATATTAAGGTCCCTCAGCTTATCGGTGATCGGTCTGAAGTCTCTCCTGCGGCGGAGGGTCGTGGGAGCCAAATCTTGGAATAATTGGATTGAGGCGCCGTTGTACCTGATGTCGGGTTTGTCCCGGGTCGCCTTCAGGATGGCCTCCTTTTTGACGAAGAAGTGGACCCGCGTCAGGATATCAGGTATTAGACCAGGCCTCCCAGGTGGGCCAGAGACCCTATGTGCCCGATCCAGGGTCGGCGGCGAGGCGTCATCGTCTCCCCGAAGTTCGTGGAGGAGGTCCGCCACGAAGGCCATGATATCGTTACCCTCCGCTCCGATCGGGACGCCTCGTATGCGTATATTGTTGCGCCTCCCCCTGTTTTCCAAATCCTCCTGTCGGATCTGGAGTTCTACATGCTGCTCCTCCAGGGTCGCAATCCGCTGCCACAGGCGCTCTTGATCCTCTGTGCGAGCATCGAGGGTCTTTTCCATATCATCCACCCTCTCCCCAAGCTCACCCACGTCTCTTCGGAGCTCCTTCACACACGCCTGAACCTCCGTGCGCAGCGAGCCAATCTCAGACTTGAGGTCCTGCATGAAGAGTGCCATGAAGGACTGCGTCACCGGCTCAGCCGAGGCCCCGCCCCCCGTCGACGAGGGGCCCGCCGGTGCCGCACCAGGCTTGGTCCAGAGGTCTTTCACCGTTGCGTCCTTGGGGGCCGCCGGCGGCTCCCTCCCCGGCTTAGTGCGTGTCATTCTGCGGCTCCACACCTCTCCGACAGGGGGTCCTCCACCACAGCCCGTCCGGTCCGCTCAAGGCCCGGTCTCTCTACCACAGCCACCGTATAGGCCAGCCAACCCCCAGTGGCTCAGATGGGAATCGGCTCGCGGTCCAACGTCCACCCTCTACTCCGGGTCCGGTGACCAGCGGCCCAGGACGTAGCACCGCAATGCGTAGGCCCCCGGGCGGGCGGCACGGGGGGTACCAGGGTCCGCACCCGCAGGGCCTCCTCAGAAGCGTGGGTGCCGCCAGTCACTGCGCCAGGAGGGCTCCGTCCCCGCCAGCCGCTAACACAGAATCCCCGATGCTGTGGAACCCACTGTCCTCTCCGCAGCGTCTTCGCCGTGCCCCGGGGGCGTCCCTGTGTCCCGCAGCCGGAGGCCAAGATCTCCAGCCCAGTAACAAGTAGACCCCGTCCACCAGGGGCCCCGTCAGTTCCACACAGGCCGGCCCCTCTCCCCTCAGAGTCCTGTTGTGCCAGATAAGGTTGGGGCGCGCAGGTGGGGGGGTGGCGGTCACGGTCCGGGCCCGGGCAAGAGCGCTGCAACAATCCCAGCAAGCGACGCGGGGTGGCTCAAATGAGGGGCCCAGTCCAGACGCTCCGCTCCCAGCCTCACCGCAGCTCTTTAGTCCTCACCGGAGACAGCGCCCCTCAGCAGGCGGCGCCCCCAAAGTCGCCAGGGTAGGCCCCACCACAGCGGCAGTCACGATTGTCCCCACCGCTGCTGTCCTTCCGCCCCCTCAGTAAGTTGCCGAAGTGTGGTCCCGGGACTCAGGCATCCATCACCCTCCTCACCTCGGTTGTGCTGCTCGCCCTGCAACTCCGGAGGCCCCAACTCCCGGCAGCCCAGGCCGCCTCCCAGCAGGCTCGGGGTCTCAAAATGGCGGGCTCGGTCTCATCAGGCATTCAGGCCGTCCCACCAGCACTGCAGCCCCCGTCAGGCTCCAAGGGCGCCTCACCGCCGCTTCTCAGCTCCCGCGTCGTCGCCCAGGGCCTCAGGGCTTCTCCGCCCGCTGGTGCCGCACTCGGCCACTCCGCTCTCCCCGGGCACACAAAATGGCGGGCGCTCCCGCTGCAGCCAAGACCTTCCCCGCGGCCACAGCCACGATCGCCGCCGAAACGCGGCCCGGGGCTCCTCGAGTCAACCGGAGGCAGCCCGCAGCCCTCTGTCGCCTTCTCGCCCCCTCTGGAGGCGTCACCCCTGCCGCTGTGATCCTTTCCGATGCGATTTCTTTCGGCGGCGGCCCGGAGCCCCGGCAGCTCACGTCTCACGCCATTGCCAGCTTGGCCACGCCCCCCAGCCTAGTTTTTTAAGTGCTATGTACCAAACTTGGACTGTGTGTGCCATGGGTCCAATCAGTGGGGTAGTCTGCTTTCTAGTGTATAGTGCCTGCATTATTCCTCCCTCCCCCAACCCATGTCAGTCCGCTCTAAACGCGGGATCTGTTTGCGGGGCGTGTATCCATTGATTAAGTACCATCAACTGCGACGCCCAATAATATAGTTGTATGTTTGGAAGTGCTATGCCCCCATCGTACCAGCCCCTGACCAATTTAATGGCGATGTGTGCCGTTTTTTTTTCCCCAGGGTAAATTAGAGACATCCACCGCACTGCCTTGAAGTATCTTAGTGGAACAAGAAACGGGGTATTCTGCAGGGCATAAACGAACCTGGGAAGCACAATCATTTTAAAAAGTGCTTCTTTTCCAAGCAGTGTCAACGGCAGGGACTGCCAATGTGTCGCATTACGTTTGAGTCGTTCCAGGGGTGGCATGTGTTTTTTTTTTAATAAATTCTTCCAACAACTGCGTTATGTGGATTCCTAAGTACTTAAAACCTCCCTTTGCTATCTGTAAATTACACCCCTTCGGGAGCTGCGGTGGTGGGCCATGAAGGACATATAGAATCGACTTGGTCCATTTGATGGTGTATCCAGAAATCCGACCATATAAGTTACAGACATTCAGGAGAACAGGGATGGATTGTCTGGGCGATGCCATATACAACAACACATCATCGGCGTATGGGGATATGCGGTTCTCCCAACCTCCCGCCCAATGAAGCTGGTTTCCACCTAATCCATGCGGCCAGTGACTCCACAACAAGGGTGAATAGAAGTGGTGAGAGGGGGCACCCTTGACGCGTTCCACGCCCCATCGGGAAGTCCTCCGATAGATGACTATTTGCTGTTACATGAGCTAGGGGTTTTGAGTACAGCTGGAGAAGGGAGTCTATTCAGACTACCAAAAACGTAATTGAAGATTGTTTATCCATGGATAATGTACATAGAAT
Source organism: Triturus cristatus (assembly GCF_964204655.1). NCBI lineage: Eukaryota > Metazoa > Chordata > Amphibia > Caudata > Salamandridae > Triturus > Triturus cristatus. Next base: position 630,850,107 of record NC_140582.1, read on the forward strand.
TCCATGGATTTCATATATTAAATCAACCTTTAGGTTTAGAGCGCCTATTTACTACCCCCAGGGATTGCATGAGCATCTCAAGGTGGGAGGTAAAAGCCTGTTTTCTTAAACAAAGAGCAGATGCCAGATTACAAACAAACTGTACAAAGGTATTGGTAAGACTATATCTCGAAGGTCCGACACCTCAGGAAGGGATAATGTCATACCTATGCACTGTGTCAAACGCGCGTCATAGATTATTTTCAATCAGATTCCGATTGAATCTTATCCCATGCATGTTGGCACACCTTGCAGGTATTTACTCTATAGATGACTTACCCTTTTTTCCCTGCGACAGTTCTTCTGTACCAGTGGTCCCCAACGAGTAGCTCGGGAGCTACTGGTAGCTCGCCAGTACCTTTAAAGTAGCTCTCAGAGGTGAAGTCAAACCCACTCTAAAATTCAGAGAGTAGGTGCCTATTAAAGAAGGCAGCACTACTCATCTCAAGACCCTTGGAGTGACAGTAACTCATACTACCACTCAAACACACACTGTATTGGCGTATAGGGTCTGCCACTTGACACTCTGTATTAAATCTCAATATAACTAAGCCACAAGGAGATTGACCATGTTCTAGTCCCTACTTTATCATTCACAACATGTGTGTGGACAGTGGACCATGAAAGAAGTAGGCAGCATTAGCATGCGCAGTAATCAGTGCTGACCCACCAAATTGTGAGACCGCAGGAGTCAGAGTAGAAATGTGACAGTTGGGTGCATAATCAGCTCAAGACCTGAGGAGAACAGGGCATGATCCAGACCAGAGAAAATTAAGAGACTCATCAGCATTTATGTGCGTTCATAATAAACACTGTTGTTTCCTGAAAGCTACGCCCCAGCAAAAGTGTATGCTAGCCCCCATTATGAAGGTGTTATCTCTGATATAATTGTGTCCGTTCCTGGTATATTAGTGCCAATGGCATAATAATTGTCATCCTTTTCTATTTTGGGTATTTTTGGTCAAGTTGTGGTATACTGGCATGCATCATTTACATACTAGGAGCATGACTGGCCTACAATTGCCTATTCCTGGAATATTAATGGTAATGACTGATATATGGTTTCTGGCTTTTCTTCTGGAAAATTGAGTTTGTTTGCACAAAGTTGAAAGTGGTATTTGTTAGAAAATTTGCATTTTCAGAAACTAAACTGATAAATGATAATTCATGTTAAACTGGGGAGACCTACTGTTGTACTTATGTCCTTTGTGCCGTAGGGCATATCAAGATTTGAATGTTACTTCATAAGTCAGGTGGACGCATTTTATATTGATGAATGTTTTCCTAGCATTTCTGATGGTAACCGCACCTGGAATACTTGGGTGATAACTATTGATAATCCTGCTTAGGGTGGTCATAGTGCAGTCACTGTTTTACAGTTATAACATTGGCTAGTAGCTCAGGAAGACTTTCTTTAAGCAGAAGTAGCTCTAACAACAGAAAAGGTTGGAGACCCCTGTTCTGTACAATCAAATTTACAATTTTTTTTCTTCTGTAAGTTCTATAGGGACCCCTGTAAAAGATGTATTCTCCCCCTGATGTGTACATTTCATTTTAAACACTGTTGTGTAGCAATGTTCTTTTTACAATCCCTGCATAACCCTATGGTTTGCTTGTCAGTGGCATCTTTTTTAACTCAATCATTGAAGATTAGGCGGCAGTACAACACCACTGAATGAATTGTAAATAGTTTTTAAATATCATTGCTAATATTTTGTTATTCCTACTTTCATACTGATATGTATAGCATTCTGTTTTTGTACTGATTGATTGATGTTTTTTAAATTGTATTCATCTGTATTTTGTTGTTTTTAAATTGTATTCATCTGTACTTTTATGATCTTACACTATAAGTATCGAATAAAGTAATTGACTGACTGAGTACAGCAGCTGCACCCAGGCACAGAATTTAGGGCCAAAACCTAAATGCTTCAGGACTGCTAAGAGGAAGGGCCACTCAACCATATCAAAGGCCATACGAGCATCTAAGGAGAGGATGACAGCTGCCTCCTGAATGGGTATACGCGCCATTACACCATATAAACGTCTCAGATTAAGGGCTGTATTCCTACTTGGCATGAATCCGGATTGGTCCGGGTGTATTAGGGCAGTGAGATGGGGGGTCAATCTGGCTGTCAGGAGTTTAGCGAGGATTTTGGCCTCTGCATTAATTAACAATATGGATCAGTATGATGTACAGTCCTTGGCAGGCTTCCCTGGTTTGTGAATCGTCACTATGGTGGCGGTACGCTGATCTCGCGGGAGTTCCCCTGCCTCTAGGCTGGCCACATACATATTTAAAAGGTGCGGAGTGATAGTGGTAGCTGTTTTTATGTAGAGTTCAATGGGTATGCTGTTAGGTCCTACTGCTTTCCCCGACTGTATTGCTCCTATAGCTAGTTGCTGCTCATCTGTGGTGAGGTCAGCTTTGAGTGTCATGGCTGCCTCTGGCGTCAGTGTGGGCATTTTAATATCTTTAAGGAAAGCTTGTGCTTCCTTGATCGTCGTCAAGGATGTCGGTGTGTATACCTGTTGGTAGTGTTTTGCTAATTTATTCACTATTTCCTGGGAGTCGATTATGGTTTTGTTATCATCTGTGCGTAGTTGTGCGATCCACCGACTGGCAGGCTCTCTCTTATCGAGCCAGGCCAGAAGTTTCCCCGCCTTATCTCCGACCTCATATATTTTATGCTGCGTAGCCTGAAGTTTGGTCCTAATATTTTCTCCTAGGTATCCCCTATACTCCTGTTGTTTAAGATTAGGAGCTTGGGCTGTCACTCTCGTTGGGTTTTGGGCGTGGATCCCCTCCGCGTGGGCCAAATCTAGCTCTAGGATAGTGTTGCGTTGTGATAGTGATATCTTTAAGGATTTTGGGGTTCTGTAGATATCTCTGGTATATGGGGTAAATACGATTTCGGGTCGCAAGTCCGCATGCGTATTTCAGCACCACTGGGGAATGATCTGAGATACCTCTGGGTAGGGTAGTGATTTCCAATATGTTCCTCAGACTGTCCGCCGAAGTTAAAATATAGCCTATCCATTAGAGGCTATTGTGTACCCCAGAGTGAAAGGTAAACTGTTGAGTCAAGGGGTGGCGGAAACGCCAAGCGTCTATGAGGCCGAGCGCCTCGAGGAACCCCGTGAGTCGGGAGGCCCCACTTCCCTGGTCTTTGGGGGGCTGGTGATCCAGAACACCGCAGACTATGGCCTTAAAGTCCCCACCAATCAAGAGTTCTACCTCTGGAAGGGCGAGCAAAAATGCGCTAAGGGCTGGGAAGGCTACTGAGTTAAGTGCTGACGGGACATATACTGACACTATGTTATAGGCTTGTTCCTCCCACTGGCATGTGATGGCTGCGAATTGGCCCTGCTCATCCGTCCACGTCCGTTTTATTACAAGCGGGAAGTGTTTCCGCACTAAAATACCAACCACCCGTGACCCTGAGGTAAACTCGGAATGCACTACCATCTGGAATCCCCACCGGTCCATAGCTTTATAGGAGGAGCCCACTAGGTGTGTTTCGTGAAGCAGGGCCACCACCGGGCCGTGTTGTTTCAAGTATTGTAGAACCAGCCCCCTCCTAATCTTATCGCCAAGTCGGTGGACATTCCATGTAAGCAATGATGGGGGGTACTCGGTGTGAGGGGAGGTGATGGTGGATCAGGCTCTTGCTAAACCTGCACGGTCGTTTCTACCATGTCTCGTACACTTGTCACTGGGGATGTATTGGCAATGTGTCAGAGGCGCAATGCATACGTGGTGGTGTCCAACCCTGCCTGTATTAAACATGTAAACAACAAAAAACATAAACCAATTAATTGTCCCTCCCTTCCCTCCCTCCCTGCATGACGGATTTAGAACTACCCGCCTCCCCAACTGCACAGAGTGCTTAGTGCCCATCCCCAATACCGTGATGGGGGGGAGAGTCATCCGCAGCTCCTTATAAGCTCCCCTTACTTCGTCGTGTACCTTAGTGGCATTGTCTCATTCATTGGTCAGTGCAATAGAGATGCAGCCCTGTTACATGGTAAAGTGTTTCAAAAGTGTCTTGTGGTTCCATAACCTTCTTTAGAGAGATGTTCGTCACAGTGTCACCCACTCGGTGATAGAGTTCTGGGTCCGGCCTTGCGTTTGAATTCAGCCAGCCCACCAGTGTCAGTGTTTAGTAGTAATACGGGTGTGTTTACTCTCCTCCGCTTGTTTGCAATGATTTTTCCGTTGCTACTGTCTCTCCTGACCCTTCCAACGATTCCTCCCTCACACATTGTCCATTACCTCTGTCAGTTCGATCAGGCCCCTAGATCCGGCGCCCTACCTCCAGCCACTCCTGAGCTTCCTTGGGCGTTATAAAAAACCATGCTTTACCCTCGGCCTCTACCTTCAGTTTAGCTGGGAACAGCATTGAGTATTAGAGTCCACGGTTCCTAAGCTCCTTTTTTTACATCGAGGAATCCCCGGCACTGCTTCATGACTGCCGCCGTGTAGTCTGGAAAGATTGTGATAGTACTGTGTTCAAGACGCAGTGGAGGGGCGGTACGTGCAGTCTGTAATATCACCTCTCGATAGTTGAAAATACGAGCAAAAATGGGTCTTGGAGGTGCTCCCGGTCTCGGTTTTCTCCCCGGAACTCAGTGTGCCCTTTCCACTGAAAAGTAGTTGGAGAGACCTTGCGGCTGGAGGTGATTTGTGATAAGGTCTTTGACAAATAGATCAAGGGCTGGGCCACCTGTCCGTTCCGGCACGCCTATGATCCTAATGTTGTTCCGCCTCGAGTGGCCTTCTTGGTCTTCGAGTTTAGCGCCCATCATTTTGTTGTCTGCCTCAAGTTGCCGAACTTGTTTCTTAAGAGCAGCCGTATCGCTCGTGAGGGCCGTCGCAGTGGTTTCTACCTTCGACACTCTGGGGGACATTTTATTGAAATCAGCCCTGATCAGAGAAAGTTCCGTCGAATGTGACCCAATACGTAATTCTAGGGCGGTATGGACATTATTTAATGTGGTCATAATGTCCTGTGACTTGACCTCTTACTTCTCTGTGGCCGTAGACCTTGTCGTGGGTGTGGTGCCCTGGTCCGTGAGCTCTGGCTGTGTCTTGGTGTAGGCGTATTCTCGAGTTTTGCTTGATTCAGGGCCCTTTGGCTTCTACTCCCCATCGCGGCCGTGGTCAAGTTTACTCGCAATATTCCGGTGCTGGGGTCATACTCACCGCTGCCTGCCAGTGCGCTATCGCAGCACACGTGGCCTTTCGGGTTTTCCACCCCCAGCCTGTCGTCTTACTTGTGTGTCAGCAGTGGAGCAAGCAAGCTGTAGGGGTTGTGTGACTTGTCGCTCCTTGCCGTTTCTCTGCGAGGCTGTGTGGCAAGTGGCGGGCCCCCTGCACGTATATTGCAGTAGATTGCGGGGTTTATGAACTCCTTTCCTGCTCATCTATATTGGGCCGGTGCATCTGTAATGCACTGACTGCAGCTATGCCTGTGTATTGTGGAGCGCCCCCGCGGTCTGATAAGTAGCGGGCGTCCTCACCCTTAACTTCGCCCCAGAGCTCCCAGAATTTGCATCTACCATAGGGGGGGAGACAATCCACGGTGTCAGCGGCAGTGAGGGAGCGGGGATGTGGCGTTGCAGTGGTCGCTTTGCACATTCTATCAGGACTGCACGGTTTTGCCCCAGGCGGGTTGCACCACTCCCGGCTGCTCCCAGCCTCTCTCCACCTCGTCCCACTGACCGCCCCGCAACATGAGCTCATGTAGCAGGGCGCTCACCGGTGTCGCTTCCGCAGGTTGTCGCGCTCGGGGCCCGTACAGCTGCCAGCTGGTCTCGGCCCTCTGCAAGCAACGGCCGTGCTACGGAGCGCAATCTGCGCCAGCTCCTCTGTTCTTCTTCGCCCCCCTCTGCCGTGAGAGTCGTCTTCACCGCCTCATTCTGTCTGTTGAACGCCACATCGGAGTCCGGCTGAGCCGCCTTCGTTCGAGCTGCACGCTCCACCCGCTGTGTCCACCAGACCACCTTGACTGCCGCGGTCGGCTCCGGGCCAACTCCAGTCCCTGGCTTGGGTTTCTGAGGTAGGCCACACTTCTTTTACTCAGGGCCGTTTCGTCGGGGATCGTCCGATCGGTTCTGGACCAGGAGCATCCGAGTCACGGGTCTTTCCGACACTTCGTGCACTGCTTAGAGGTGTTAAACGCCAGCGGTTTAATGTTCGGATCTTTGGGGAAGGTAGTTGGGCGACGGAGACTCCCAAGGCTGTGGCCATTTTCTTATGCTGCTAGCCACGCCCCCTAGTTGCTGCTTTTTAATTTATTTTATGCAACTAACATCCATTGACAAGGCCAATAGTTACGGCTTGTTGTAGGTCTAAAAACTAGATGCAATGATAGTAACAGCAAAATATGAGTCGGGGGCACATTATGCTCAGCACATATTTTTAGTGGAGGTGTTTTTAAGTCACTCCCTTAATTACATCAGACACGCCCCTTGGAGAGACCTCCATTTTTTTCAACTCACTTAAACAGGAAACAACACCATGTCACAGTCGCCTCGCGTCCTGGCACTGTGCATCATGCATTACTCATGACTTCCAAGTTTTCAGATTGCCTATGTGGAGGGGCAAAGTGAACCCTTCCCCCCCCCACCCCTCCCAACCCCTTGCTTTAGGAACTACAGCGAGGGTGAAGTTCTTGATGGGCCTCCTCTGCCTGCAACTGGATGGGTGGGTGGATGGGTGAAGGGTGGATGGAAGGATGGGTGGCAAAGTGAAAGGGGAATGGAGAGAGAAAGAGAGGATGGATGAGTGAAAGCATGGATGGATGATTGACAGAATGGATGGGCAAATGGGTGCATGGATGAGTGAAAAGAAGAATGTAAAGATGGATGAGTGAAAGAATTCATACATAAGTGAAAGGGAGGGTGGAGAGCTGGAAGAAAGGATGTATGGATGAGTGCAAGTGTGAATGGGTGGACGGATGAGTGACTGGGTGGATGGATGAGTAAGTGAAAGGATGGCTGGATGGGTGAAAGGGTAAATGATTGGGTGGAAGAGTGAATGGATGGATGGGTAGAAGAGTGAATAAATGGGTGAAAGGATGGCTTGGGTGAAAGGGTAAATGGTTGGATGGATGAGTGAATGGATGGGTGGAAAAGTGGATGGATGAGTGAAAGGATGGATTGGGTGAAAGGGTGGATGGATCAGTGAAAGGGTGGATGAAGGGATGGATGAGTGAAATGATGGATGGAATGATAGATGATGGATAGGTTTGCTAATGGTTGAAAAGGTTTGGATATGTATGGGCACACAGATGGAAGGACAGAATGAATGGTGAAAGACTGAATGATGAAAGAATTAATAGATGACATTTTAAGTGACACCCAACTGTTACTTTAATGTTACACTAGTAATTGTAAATGTTTGCATGTTCTGTTTTAGGTGTAAGGTTTTAGGGAGAGCCTCATAGTGCCATGAGCTGTGCTTGAGATGTATATTGTGTTTGTAGAAACAGGCAAGGTGTCAAAAATAAACTATGTAATAGTGTATAGACAGTGCCTTCTTTAAGAAAGCTGCAGGGAAAAGCAGCTATGTGACTTACGTGAGCTTGTGCAACTCTCTGCGAAGCCCCCATAAGCAAAGTCAGATTTCATATTTTAAGTTCCACTTGCTGAAACACCCATAATGTGTTCCATATAGTGGGTTCATCACAGCAATCCTCCCTTTAGTTTCCCTATGCGTGCCGCTTTACATCTCACAATGTCAAAAGAACAATTGATGGACAGAATGTAGAACAATGTCATACATTCACCCCAGTACAGACATCTGGGCCTAAATCCATCGCTGTTTTGCTCCCCATGCCATTCCAGTTTGAACCCAGCCATATGCAAATCAGTCTTGACCCTGCGCCCATTGGGAACAGTCCAGCCCGAACTGCCAGGCCAGGTCCTCCCTGGACTGGAAACAAGCATCCTAGGAACGGTTTCGGGGTTTGACCAACTCATCAGCCAGTATAGCTTGACTCCAGTGGCATGGAGAGCATGGGACCCACGTCTGGGCATACCCGTCCCACTCGGGGTGACAAATGCAAAAAGAACAATTGATGGACAGAATACACAACAATGCCATACATTCACCCCAGTACAGAGATCTGGGCCTAAATCCATCGTTTGTTGGATTTTTGTCGTTTTGGTCTTGTCGAAAACGTGGCTCTTCCAGAAGGCCCAAGCTAGGTTTCCTTCCCTTCTCAAAAGCGCCAGGATATATAAACAGGTGATATGCGCGCTCTACAAATACTCATAACATAACAACATAAAAAAACATACCGTATCATACACTATTGCTGTCTGTCGTGGGCTAAGTCGGACGGCAGTTCTTTCTTGTGATGGTAATCAGAACTGATTAGAGACCAGCTGACGTGTTACGTTCCCTCTAGTACCTTTTCATGGCTGGAAAGAATAGAAACAAATCACATGAAACCAACAGTATGATTGTTGTATAAGTAAACATGTGTTGCATTTAGAGCAGTGGCGGTGCGTCCATTAAGGGCGCTGGGGCGCTGCCCCACAAGCTGCCCGCAGCTCCCTTGGCATCTCTGAACTTAAGTAAACTCTCAGTTTACTTAAGTTCAGAGACGCCGAGGGAGAACTGAACTGACAATGGTTCAGTCAGCATGACGTGGGACCGCCCACCCCCTTCAAAATCTGAAGGGGGTGTGCGGTCCGGCGTCATGTTGACTGACAGGCATTGTCAGACCAGGGGGAGGCAGCAGCACCAGTGCGCATGACTGGGGAAGGTGGGCGAATTTTTCCACCGTGCCCAGTCATGCGCACTAGTGTCTGCTGTGGCTGGCGCATGCCCATTAGGAGAGCGAGGGTTGAGCAAAGGCCTAAACCTCGGTCTACTAATGGGCAGGCGGGCAGCAAGTAACTGTGCCAAAAAGCCAATCCTGGCGCTGCTAGCAGCGCCAGGATTGGCTGAGAGGAGTTGCCACTTGTCAGTGCCAGCAGTGACGCGGTCGGCGGCTGTTCCTGTAGGCGTCAACGGGATCGGGACCCCGGAGCAGAAGCGGCGCGGACCAGATAAGTTTTTAAAATTTCTATTTTAAACCCCCACCCCGCGCGACATACAGCCAGGAGGATGTCTGGAGGTAAGACCATCGTCCTTGCCTTTTGTCTTGACTTGATGGCCCTTCCGTGCTTGATTCTGCACCCAGGCAGTCCACAACCAAGGCTTACACGCGGGAAACAGAGAGACCGGTTTGGTATATTCAAATACTCCAAATGTGTTAAGAATCACACAAACTCTTGAGCAGGGAGACCAACACCACAGAGACAACAATACTGGGAGACAATGGAACAGGGAACAGAGGCAATGCAGATTACCTGGATAGGTATGTTCTTAACAAATCACACCTAAAGAGAAACCTACCTACTGCAACAGACCTAGTCAACAAGTTAAAACCCTTCCTTCTGGGTTACATAAAACACCAAAAACAATAGCGTAACTTTAGAATTAACTTAAACATTGTTATCAATTCTATCAACCAGTTGCCCCAGGCACTTTGTGAAAATGTAGTTGTATCCAATACAGCGTGAGCTCTAAAAAGCCTAGGTGGAGGGTCAAATGGCTAGCACACCCACTGCGAGGCGCCCCAAATTTGTGGCAGCGGTTACAAAGAGCCTTCGGAGACTAGACCGTGCATGGTAAAACCACAGTTAATGGTATTTAACTTCTGAGGCTGCTTGCCTTACTGTGGGCAATGCCTCTGTAGGTTGTTGAACATTCCATAGTCGACCTTTGTCCATTGCCACATTAAAATGTATACCTGTCACAACTGAGAGTAAATTCCTAAATGTTCATAGGTTTGTGTTGTTGGGTCATCTCTGATGATTTGGTTTGAAATGATAACGGGACTGTGGTTAATAAAGCATTTGCACCTCACGGATGTTACCCTGAAGAAAGGCAATTGGGTCCGAAACGAATTGGGGTATAACAATGAGGTTCGCCTTTTAAACCTAAAGAACAATTGTCTAGTCCATGAGTACCACAGATGGGACGCTGAATGTAAATTGCACAATTGTGAAATTGCAAAATTTAGAGTTTATTTACATACACTTTGGACGGATGAACTGAGATACTATAACAAGATTAAAATTAACTTATTCATTTTAAAGGATGTGTTTTTTTAAATGTTGTTTTCAAATATTTTTTCAAATGTTTGTTTGAATGTCAATTGAGCCCATGGATGTCAGGCATTGAGTCAATACGTTCTCCCTGGGACTGCTCCTAGCCTTAGGAACAGCTATACGTAGAAAAAACAATAATTCATCACTGATGATGCCATACCTAATGTCATGTACAGGACTTTATGTGGGCCGGGTCTTACCCGTGCTGAGCACCGGCAGTTTTTTAAAGGGGGCCTCAAAACGAGTCTCTATCAAAATCTTGATAGCTCGCTGTTTTTAAATTGGTTTGCTTTTCCTAACATGTAGGCCAATAGCCAGTAAAATACACGTTTCATATGCATACATTAAAAACAACTTCACACCAGTGGAAAAAAAAAAGTTTAGACTAGTGGAGCAGCCTCTGTCGGTGATTATCCATCACAACTTTACATTTCCATAAGCCAGCTGCCAGATGACATAACGAGAACTGTTGCCATTTAGCGCAGGTTACAGATTTCAAGTTCAAAAGTTTCAAGGTTATATGTGCTCTATATTTTATTTATCCTGCTCCATGCAGTTATGGTCCGTCTTTCATACAGCCACTTTCCATCATTGCACACAGGCTACATTGTTTTTTTAGTTTACAGACTACCCAGTTCATAGGACAGGTATGTGCAGAAGAATGTTTTCCTACAAAACTTGCAGTGAGAATGTGTGATTTGCAGTTAGTCAACTTTTCAGCTTCTTCATGACCATTGCCAGTGTTTACCCAAGAGACGGTGGGCATGTCTGAATGTGTTACGTAAGAAGGACCTGTCAAAGATGGCATGCGTGTCAGGTTGTTTGCCATTACACTTGTCAATGAAGGCTTCTGTAGATATTTGATAAATCATCACACCATGTTAACAGTAGAAACAATATTAAAGGCTGTAGTTTACCTCCAGGCCTATACCGAAGTGTAATGCCAGGAGTAGCAACATATGTAAGAGAAGCTGTTTTACAATTTGGGAAGTGATTTATGTGTATGGAGTTTTTAATTTTGTCCCTGCCAACTTTAGCTATTTTATTAGTAACTTTCCAGCCATCGCTGTGTTGTTTTCTGGCCTGGTTTCAGCATGGTAAAAGGTCACATTATTTCAACTCTTAGTGACATAATCGTGTTAAAGGTCATATGCTGTTAATTGGGAGTGTGCAAGTAATTATAAATGTGCCGCGATTTGTCAAAATGCTTCAAGTTTTCGGTTGAATTGTTTGAAGCGAAACAGCCATTCACTTCAACACACCACTTTGGTTGTTAAATTGGTTTTGAAGAGGCGGGATAATGCACTAACCCCGTATAAATCGGAGGTGGGTGGGGCAGGGGGGGTTGGGGGTGTTACGAAAGAAAGCCCGGTTGTGTATCAAACGCAGGCTTTTGAATCCACAACTGGAGTTAGCCTTTCTCCACCTTCAGGTTAGTTTTCGGTGTTGGTGCGTCGGGGCTTATTGTTTTATTAATCTACATTTTGCAGCAGGATGCAGAGTCTTTCTGCTCTTTGGAGGTCCGTCTTGGTTTGTGTCGTGCTCTTACAGGAGATTTGGCCGGTGAGTCACACAGACAAGCTGAGGCGATTGTTATTTGCAGCATGACCTTTCAGAATGCCTGGGTACCACGTAGTGTCAGCAAAATACTCCTTCGGCGATGGACATTGAGGAGTGTGAAAGGAACGCCAGCGCTGCATGCTTATTAAACACTGTTTCATTTTAAGGTTCGGTGGAATTTGGGATAGATCAGGGGTCTCCAACCTTTTGTGTAGTGAGAGCTACTTCTGGTCAGTGAAAATCGTCGTGAGCTACTAAATCCCAAGCAACTCGCGCATTTTTCCGAGAGACCTCCCCCGCCCAGTTTCATTGACGTTAAGCCTATTTCTTCAGAGCCCATACTGTGGTTTGAACACAATAACACTGAAAGAAAAGATTGTGCATGTGTGCTGTTGGCAAACCGCTAGTTTACGACCTTTCAATTAATAGCTTCAAAATCAGGGCCTATCAATAGCTGTCGCTGAAATAATCATTGTAATGCAGCCCAAAAACCAACTAATGAAATGTACTGATCTGTCAGACAAGCCTTTGGTAGGGCCTGGTTCACCTGTAGTCCATTCCCGCCCCACTAGCCTCTCGAGTGCAGTCCTAATATGGCGTCACTCCCACCATATACATATGTTTTTAATAATAGTCAACTCTACCGGGGACAAACCTGACAGGCCAGGCTATGAGAAAACAAAAAGCCTTTATGTTAGGGGTCTGCCGCTTAAAATTCCAGTGATAATGGTGGTGTCTCTGTTAATCAGTATTCTGGGGCGATAAAACAGTGCACTTTCCAAACTTTGTAATTAAAGTAATGTTGGCCTCAGTCATCTGGGGTTATCTCTTCCTTCTCAATAAGGTATTAAGAGAGAGATTGGCCACAACAGATACGATCTCCACTCCTGTTCTATTGTAAAATGTAGCAGTGTATCTGGTTTCAGTGCCCTATTGGAGCTCATCCTCTTAATTGCCATGAGCTTTTCATCAACCTTAATTGGCCATTCCATCTTGTGTCGCTACTCAGGATTTAATAATGAAACTGCGATCCATTGCAAGTAATAGTGCACCCCTGCTAGCTCGTATATCAGCCCCCTATCACTTATAAAATTATCAAAAGATAAAGACTCTTAGCTTCCCGACTTCATCACAAAGTACCATTTCATCTCTCATTCTTTCATCTGTGAATTCTCTCTTAGCCATGTGTGTTCTGAGCCTGTTGGGAAGTTGCTTTCATATTCCATGTGTTATGTAAAAGGTTTTTCCAATGCAAGCAAATAAATATTTGCTCCACTGTAAGCATTTTGGAAGATGGAGAGTTAAGACTTAATTCTGTTATTCTGGTTTAAACGTTTAAGCATGCGTCGTTGCTTTTGTTCAGTTAACAACGCTACAAATTCTCTTCTTAAATTGGTATCCATGACTGATCCATGGTAACACCTCCGACAGGCCTCCTATTATCAGGCTCCCATGACAACCGCTTCAAGGGGGTCCCAATTGGTGGCACCTTTGCAATGGATGACTAAGTATAAGAGTAGAAAATAATGGCCTGTCTAATTTTGACTTTATGGACTGGCTATCGCCGTTTACATTGGCAGTTTGCTCCATCTGAGGTCCCATAGGAGTAGGAGCCTAACTGCATGGCCCGTAAAGGGGATAATTAATACCATGTGTGCTCCACCCCTACTCCCTACAGTACTTTTGTGTGATAAAAAAACAAATAATGGAGATGCTGCAGCCAAAAAATAAAAATAAACAATCCCTGTCCTCTTTATGTAAAGTTCTCCAAACATATTCTTGTCCCATCTCTGTTTTTTGCTCGAAGATGTTTACTCACTGCCTAGGAGTGGTGATGTATGATAACCTTTTCGGCAACCTCAGCTTGTTGTCTCGTTATAAAATACTGTAAAAGGTTCTTGGCCGCTATTGGGGCACAGGCTCACATCTGAGATTAAAAAAAACCTTTCCCTGTGTATCCATACTCGGAACTTCATGCTAGGAACACTGGCCACGGCTCACAACACGAAGCATACGCACTTATACCCATTATTACCATATTGATCGCAATACATGGCTTTTAATTGAATTGTTCACCGGACAAAGCCTTACGAAAGTCTCATGGCTCATGTTGATGGTATGCAGCACTATGCAGGGTCATTCACTCTTTACTTTTACAGGGAGCCCAGGGTGTGCTCACACGGCTTACCTGCTGTGCTGGTGAGATATAAGGTGGCAGGCTGTACTGTAGAAAAGGGCAGATGGCGTGGGTACCAGCAGTTGTGTACTGCTTGCAAGACCTGCAAACCAGCTGCTCCGCCCTGACATGCCTGCTGCAGCTCCCCACTGGCACCCGTCGCACTCGCGCAATGAACAGTGCGGTGCCAGTGAGGAAAAGGCAGGGGGCACAGAAACAGTCACGAGATCCACAAAGGAAGGAGAGGAACGTCATCCTCTTCGGCTGCCCCAGCTAAGCTCAAGCCAATCTGAGCAGCTGGTTTGGGTAAGGGCGGCAACGGAGCCTGAAAAAAGTCTGCCCGGCCTAAATCGCCCACCAAACAACACTAAAGGGCCGTTACTTCCCTACCTACACCTACAGTACTTTGTGTGATTAAAAAAAAATTATAATGGACATGCTTAAAAAATAAACAATCTCTGTTCTCTTTATGTTAAGTTAATTTTCTTGGCCCATCTACAGCTGTTCGAAGATGTTGACTGGCTACCCTCCCGCTATATGAGTGGTAATGAATGAAACCTTTTCGCAATCCTAAGCTTGTTGTTTCCGAAAAAATACCGCAAAGGGATCTTGGCCGCTATTGGGGCACAAGCTCATCTGAGATTTAACCTTTCCTTTCCTGTATTATCCATTCTAGGAACATGGCTTACTTACACCAATAAGCAGACGCACTTTTACCCATTATGATTACCATATTGATCGCACTACATTACAAGGCATTTGACTATTGTTGGCCGGACACAGTTATGAAAGTCTCGTGGCTCATGATGATGGTATGCAGCACTATGCATGGTCATTCAATTTTTACTTTTACAGGGGAACTTGGCCACTATTGAGGCACAGGCTCATCTGAGATTTAACCTTTCCTTTCCTGTATTATCCATTCAGGAACATGGCTCACAACAATAAGCAGACGCACTTTTACCCATTACGATTACCATATCGACAGCAGTACAAGGCATTTGACTAAACAGGCTCATCTGAGAATTAACATTTCCTTTCCTGTATTATCTATTCTAGGAACACGGCTCACAACAATAAGCAGACACACTTTTACCCATTACGATTACCATATCGATTGCAATACATGGCTTTTAACTGAATTGTTGACCAGACAAAGCCTTACGAAAGTCGGTATGCAGCACTATGCAGGGTCATTCACTCTTTACTTTTACAGGGGGCCAGGGTGTGCTCACACGGCTTACCTGCTGCGCTGGTGAGATATGAGGTGGAAAGCTGTTCTGCAGAAAAGGGCAGATGGCGCGGGTCCCTGCTTGCAAGACCTGCAAACCAGCTGCTCCGCCCTGACACGCCTGCTGCAGCTCCCCAATGACACCTGTCGCACTCGCACAATGAACAGTGCGGTGCCAGTGAGAAAAGGGCAGGGGGCGCAGAAACAGTCACAAGATCCACAAAGAAAGGAGAGGAACGTCGTCATCCTCTTCAGCCCGCCCCAGCTAAGCTCTTCTAAGCCAATCAGAGCAGCTGCTTTGGGTGAGGGCGGCAACGGAGCATGAAAAAAGCCTAAATAGCCCAAATAACACTAAAGGGCTACTAAATTGAGCAGCAAGCGTCGCGAGCTACTGACAGGGTCTCGGCGAGCTACCGGTAGCTCGCGATCGACCGGTTGGAGACACCTGGGATAGATGTTATTCATTCACAAATCGAAGCAACACCATCTCAGTTCCCCATTGATGCAAAGTGTGATGTGTTACAATCGCATAATGTTTCATATTTACCAGTGTTTATGGAGTGATTTGGTATAACCCTGTAGTAGAGAATGGGAAGGAAATAGGCAGACTTAAGGGGTTGTACCTGTATTGACTGTTTAATAGTGCACCATTTTATAAAACGTGCAATATGTTGATGGAAAAGTAATGGTTGTATTTATTTAAACATATTTTAAAGCGTTATACCCCTAAATACTTCCTGGGTTTTAGAATGCAGCGTGGTGTTTCAGAGGTACAAGCTTGAACATTTGAGATGGGAAGGGGTGAGGGAGCTGTGTTTTTCTGACTATTTGTCTGTATTATAATTCCTATTATAAGATCCGTTTGGGTGTCTCTGCTTTACAGTTTCAAGAATGAGATGTGTCTGCTTGTTAGTTGTGCATTTGTCTGTCTACTTGGCAATCCCCAGTAGAGAAGTGTGTGGGCACCTGTGACTGAGAATGGGTCTCTGTGGAGGTGGGTGAAGGTACAAGAGCAAAGCTGTGTGAAGTGAGGGGAGGGGAGGTGCAGTGACCGATCTATGTTTATTAGGCCCAGCACTAATTGCTTTATTAACCTTGCTGCTTCCTCAAATGTGCTTAAAAATGCACCGTTTGTCCACTCTTTTTTCCAAATTTTCTAAGGGGGGGAACCCCCAAACCTCCCGTAGGTTGTTCGAACTCGCTCACTACGCTCGTTCGCCGCAGTGCAGTACGACAATAATGTTACGCCACACCACTTTCAAATGTCACCAGCCGCCACTGATTTAGAGTTGTTAGAAAAACTGGATCTGTTAAGAACCTCCGTCCTTCTATGGTGTTAGCCAATAGGAAAAGAGGATGAATGAACGTGCAAAGACAAAATATGATGTGTTAGTATAATGAGGAGAACCGAGAATAGAAAAGTAAAGTCCCTAGAGCCAACAAGGGTAAAATGGAGAATTAACTACAAAAAGATGTGAAAATACTAGTCCGAGAAAGAGATCCAAAGTGTACAAATTACCGCTTGTAAACAGACAATTAGATAGTATTATTATTGGAGCATAAATTAGCAAATAGAATTCTTTTTGTAACCATGGCAAGCCTCAAGCGGTAAAATTGATGTAATTTGTGTGTTAGAAATGGAGGGACTTCCCATTATGTATAGCAAGGGAGGTAAAATTGCGAAGTTGTTTGGGCCTAATGCAGAAGTCACTCATTCCAATAATTGGAATTAACCTGCTCCATGGTCTAATTCAATCTGGATATTAGCATATGCCACTTTATAAAATGATACAATTCATTCTAAAAAAAAATTCTATGTGTCCATTACATGCTGCAAATGGGTGAATTTAAAAAACACTGAAGCAACCTCCTGGAGTGCCAGGTCCTCTTTTTGTTTTGCAGTTAAGAGGATTCGAACCCCAACTTTCACCGAATGCAAGTCATATGGTTTCACCCTGGACACCATCCTCATCCTCAAGGAACACAATTCCAAAAAATAAAGACGGCTTGGTACTAGCTCACTCTTCTAAAGAATGACAAACCATTTCTTCTAGAAAGCAGCTTCAGACTCATTGGTCAAGCCCTCGTACTTTCTCATCTGGATAATGGTAACGCCCTACTTCATGGACTCCCCGACTCCACACTTACAATCCTTAGGGGCATCCCACACACCATAGTACGTTTCATCAAGTGCCTGAAGAAAAATTATCACATCAACCCCGTCCTGATGGTACTCCATTAGCTACCTGCAGTCCCGCCCCATCTTAAAAAACGGCTGTATCATTTACAAAGCTATCATGACGTGCACCCACAGTGTCTTGCAGACAAGCTTACCATCTCTAGTGGATCTCCTTACACCCGCTGCCAAAGAAAAAACAAGACAGCAGGCCTTCTCCAACTATGCATCCAGGATTTGAAACAACATCCCTGTATCCCTCAGGACTGCCACAACGATGCTCAAATTTAGGAAAGAGATGAAGACTTAAGACTTTAAAGAACACTATATATCAAAATTAATCCCTGTTCACAACCCAACTTCCTCTCCCTCATTCTCACTGAATGTATGCTGGTCTTTGATCATGTAAAGTGCTCCGCTGCCTTTCGGCTTGGTTTGTGCTATAGAAACGCTTTATACATACAATGAGTGCATACAATAGTACCATATAACTTTCTCTTTCCAGTATTATCTGAGTGCAGTCTTCTACGAACAGAGTGTTTCACATCACGGATCTCTCACCTTTAATCAAATTAAATCATAACAAACCCTGAATCAAAACCTCGTCAACAACCTGTTCTCCAATGGATCCAAATTGCAGCACCATAAGTACAGCTTAGTGGATCTTCCTTTCACTGCACTAACCAATGCTCAGATGTCATGTTAGGAATTTTGCATTATTACAGTTAGGTGCAGACATATTGTAGTCATATCCGCATTGCAGCTTAATAAAGGCATGGATTTCAGTCAGCTGTCAATTATTAAACACACAAAGGAACACATCTCTGCAATTCTCAACTGGTTAAATCCCTTTTGACATATTATCTGTTTTGCTTTTAGACCAAAGGTAGGATTTCAATTTCAACTAATTTAATTTGAATATAATCTGTCTCATAAAGTAATTTGAGAACATGAAAGACCAACCAAGGTAACATCCAGTAAGATATCATCATCTGTTTGTAAAAGAATGGAGTGTCCACCAACCACTCTTGACAGGTGGAAACCTGATTCTTCAAATCTTTCAATTACAAATTGAACAGAAGAAGGTCCCTCTGACACCAGAGGAACGTGCAGAGATAATTTATGATTTGTCCCACGTTTGCTAGCACACATTTTTCTATTAAAATTGTATCTATTTTATCTATCACATTTTGGGTGTCAGTGGAACTCTTACACATCTTGGCAGTGGAACTCTTACACATGCTGGTTCCTTCGTTCAATCATGACCTTGTGACTACCCTTTAATCTGGTGTCCCTGCTTTCTCCTTGTCATGGACAGAACTCGACATTTCTAAAGAGCTTGACATGCTGTCAACATCAAACCACACTGCTTATCGCTAGCTTAAAAAAAATTGCCATTTTCATTGATTCACATATGTGGGCATTTATGAAAACTGTTTTCTGTACATAACATCGTCTTGGGATGCAGAGCATATTGTTTGATTTGTCTGCGTATTGCAGCTTGTATGTGACATTTGTAAAATGTTTAATGTGGTCTACAAATTCCCACACTACACATGGAGTTACTATGGTTTTCTGGTTTAATTAAAAGAACCAATGAGGCTAGGGTGTATTTTTTACTACATTAATTGTATTCAGAGAATATATTTATTTGCCTATCTACAGAGTTTATATAAATGAATTCCAGGTGAACCCTTGTTTTGAGAATATGCAGAGAAGGGTAAGTCAGTGGCCCTGGGCCGTAATGGTCTATCTCTGTCAATCAATCAATCAATCATACCACTTGTATAGCGCGCTACTCACCCGGAAGGGTCTCAAGGCGCTTGGGGGAAGGGGTCTGCTACTGCTCGAACAGCCAGGTCTTGAGTTGTCTCCTGAAGGCGAGGTGGTCCTGGGTCAGCCGAAGGTGGATGGGGAGGGAGTTCCATGTCTTGGCCGCCAGGTAGGAGAAGGATCTGCCTCCGGCGGTGGCTCTTCGGATGCGTGGTACAGCGGCGATGGCGAGGCTAGTAGACCGTAGCTGGCGGGTGGACGTGTAGAAGGTCAGGCGGTCGTTGAGGTACTTGGGGCCCAGGTCGTGGAGAGACTTGTGTGCGTGGGTGAGGAGCCTGAACGTGATCCTCTTGTTGACGGGGAGCCAGTGCAGGTCCCTCAGGTGGCCGGAGATGTGGTTGCGTCGGGGGATGTCCAGGATGAGTCGGGCGGAGGCGTTCTGGATGCGTTGGAGTCTTTTCTGTAGCTTGGCTGTGGTTACGGCGTAGAGGGTGTTTCCGTAGTCCAGTCGGCTGGTGACGAGGGCCTGGGTGACCGTCTCCCTGGTTTCAGTCG
Organism: Triturus cristatus; assembly: GCF_964204655.1. NCBI lineage: Eukaryota > Metazoa > Chordata > Amphibia > Caudata > Salamandridae > Triturus > Triturus cristatus. The sequence continues at coordinate 630,869,787 of NC_140582.1, forward strand.
GGATCCATCGGAAGATCTTGCGAAGCATGCGAAGGGTGTGAAAGCATGATGAGGAGACGGCGTTGACTTGTCTGGTCATCGAGAGGGAGGAGTCCAGGATGAAGCCCAGGTTGCGTGCATGGTCTGTTGGCTTGGGGGCGGTGCCCAGGGCTGGGGGCCACCAGGAGTCGTCCCAGGCGGAGGTGATGGTCCCAGGATGAGGACTTCCGTCTTGTCTGAGTTCAGTTTCAGGCGGCTGTTCTTCATCCACTCGGCGACGTCTTTCATCCCTTTGTGTAGGCTGGTTCTGGCGGTGTCGGGGTCTCTGGTGAGGGAGAGGATCAGCTGGGTGTCGTCGGCGTAGGAGATGATGTTGAGGTTGTGTTGGCGTGCGATGGCAGCAAGAGGTCTCATGTAGACGTTGAAGAGGGTGGGGCTGAGTGATGATCCTTGCGGGACGCCGCAGATGACTTCGGTGGCCGCGGATCGAAACGGGGGGAGGCGGACTCTCTGTGTTCTTCCGGCGAGGAACGAGATGATCCACTCCAGTGCCTTCTCTTGGATGCCAGTGTTGCTGAGGCGTTGGACTAGGGTGCGGTGGCAGACAGTGTCGAACGCTGTGGAGAGGTCCAGGAGGATGAGTGCCGCTGTTTCCCCGTTGTCGAGCAGGGCTCGGATGTCGTCGGTGGCTGCGATGAGGGTGGTCTCGGTGCTGTGGTTGGCTCTGAAACCGGACTGCGAGGGGTCGAGGGATCCGTTCGTCTCGAGGAAGGCGGCAAGCTGTCTGTTGGCGATCTTCTCGACGACTTTGGCAGGAAAGGGAGGAGCGAGATGGGTCGGAAGTTCTTGAGGTCGGTGGGGTCCGCTGTTGGTTTCTTCAGTAGGGCGCTGAGCTCAGCATGCTTCCAGCTCTCCGGGAAGGTGGCAGTGTTGAATGAGGTGTTGATGATGTCCCGGAGTTGGGGTGAGATGGTGGAGTCGGCCTTGTTGAAGACGTGGTGGGGGCAGGGGTCGGTTGGAGATCCGGAGTGGATGGTGTTCATCGTGCGGGCTGTGTCTTCGGTGGTCACCGTGGTCCAGGTGCGGAGGGTGGCGGTGGGGTGCATTGGTTCGACGGTTGGGTGCGTGGATGGTGTGCCGAAACTGTTGTGGATGTCGGCAATCTTGCCAACGTGGAAGAACGAGGCGAGGGAGTCGCAGAGATCTTGTGAAGGGGTGATGTCGTTGTTGCCGGTGCTGGGGTTGGAGAACTCCTTGACGATGCTGAAGAGTTCCTTGCTGTCGTGGGCGTTGTTGTCCAGTCGCTCCTTCAGTGATTTCTTCTTGGTGGTGCGGATGAGCTGGTGGTGCTTGCGGGTGGCGTGTTTGAGGGCGGTCATGTTGTCAGTGGTCTGGTCGAGGAGCCAGGCTTTCTTGAGGGTGCGGCAGGTCTTCTTGGAGTCCTTGAGTTCGTCGGTGAACCAGGGGGCCTTCTTGCTTCTGGGTCTGCTTGGAGGGTTCTTCAGTGGTGCGAGGTCGTCGGCGCAGGTGGTCAGCCACTGCGTGAAGTTGCGGGCTGCTTCGTTGGGGTCCGTTGTGCTGGCAGGTGGGTTCTGGCTGAGGGAGGTGGTGAGCTGGTCGGCGGTGATCTTGCTCCAGCTCCTGTGAGGAACCTGTTGCGGGTGGTGGTGGGTTGTGGTTTTTCTGAAGCTGAAGTGGACGCAGCTGTGGTCGGTCCAGTGGAGTCCGGTGGAGTGGCTGAAGGTGATGTGCTTGCTGGATGAGAAGACGGGATCAAGCGTGTGGCCGGCGTAGTGGGTGGGGGTGTTGACCAGTTGCTTGAGTCCGAGGTTGGCGATGTTGTCCAGCAGGGTGACGGTGTTGCGGTCCTTGTTGTTCTCCAGGTGGAAGTTGAGGTCCCCTAGGAGGATGTAGTCGGCGGAGGGGAGGGTGTGTGGGCTGATGAAGTCCGTGATGTCTTCGCTGAATTGTGTGCGTGGTCCCGGGGGTCTGTAGATGAGGGTGCCTCTGAGGGTCGTCGTTGGGTCGGTGTGAATCTGGAAGTTGAGGTGCTCGGCGGCGGCGAAGGTGTAGTTGGAGTCGGTCGTGATGCGGATGGTGTTCTTGTGGACGATGGCAATGCCTCCTCCGGTCTGGTTGACGCGGTCCCTCCTGATGATCTTGTACCCGTCCGGGATGGCGATGGCGATGTCGGGGGCTGAGGAGGCGTTCATCCATGTTTCCGTGAGGAAGGCGATGTCTGGTGATGTTGTGTCGAGGAGGTTCCAGAGTTCCACGGCGTGTCTGTGGACGGAGCGGGTGTTGAGCAGGATGCACTTGAGGTCGCTGCTGGAGCTTGGCTTGGCGGGCGCGGTGCAGGTTCGGAGGCAGGTGAACTTGCAGGTTCTGCAGGTGAAGGGTCCGTGAATGCGTTTCGGGGCGGCCCGGCAGCAGGTGGGGTTCCGGCCGGCATTGAGTGCGTTGAGGGCAGCGGCGTCGTAGGTCTGTCGGGTTGTCTTGCATCGGTGGGGGCCAGGGGTCCTGGCACTGGGCGCGGTCCAGGCGCGGACGGGCGCAGACGGGCTTGCCTTTGGCGCGCCTTCGGCACACAATCGGCGCACCCGCTGCGCGTCCGCGCGGTCGCCATTTAAGGCTAAGTGGGAGGGAGGAGCAGCTGGGAGGCGGGAGCGGGGAGGAAACAGAACAAAAGGGGGCGTGGCCGCGTGAACGGCGGCGGGAAGCGGGGAGCGGGGCGGGCAAGGCACAGGGGGAAAACAACCACGTTGATACAATAAGGCAGTCAGAATACAACAATACAGCAAAATATAACAAAATACGGCGGAACTGAAGGGGCAAGGGACAGCGAGGCTGGCAGCTAGGGCGGCAAGGCAGACGGCACAACGAGGCTGCGAGCAGCAGCGAGGGGCACACACACAGCTGGTGGCCGTGCGGCGCGGGGGTGTCCTGAGAACAGGTCACACTCACCTGCGCCGCGCGGTCGCCATTTAAGGACAAGTGGGAGGGAGGAGCAGCTGGGAGGCGGGAGCGGGGAGGACACAGAACAAAAGGGGGCGTGGCTGCGTGAACGGCGGCGGGGAGCGGGGAGTGGGGCGGGCAAGGCACAGGGGGAAAACAACCACGTTGATACAATAAGGCAGTCAGAATACAACAATACAGCAAATTATAACAAAAATACGGCGGAACTGCAGGGGCAAGGGACAGCGAGGCAGGCAGCTAGGGCGGCAAGGCAGACGGCACAACGAGGCTGCGAGCAGCAGCGAGGGGCACACACACAGCTGGTGGCCGTGTGGCGCGGGGGTGTCCTGAGAACAGGTCACTGGAATGGGAAGGAGGAGCAGACCAAATCGGAGGTTCACTGACCAGACGTTCTGACCGAGCCTAGAATCTTCCTTATCTACTGTCTCCTACCGCAGTGCCATTCCTAGGAATGCTTTCTTCAGGGATGCACAACATGTGTTGCGGAACAGCCACTTGCCACAGGAATGCTCTCTCTCTCTCGCTTTTTGGGGATATCTGTAACAGAACAGCGCAGCCCAAGCAGACTTCACTACAACCATCCATCTGCCTGGCCAATCAGTCTCTTTTAGCAAGCATTTATCAGCCAGGTCTTGCTCATGAAGACCCTCCGACCAACCTAACTGCGAAGGGATGATTGTCAGTTTCCCAACATCACTTGGCCATTTGAAGCACTACTACCTAAACAGGTCACCCGAAGCTACATTATGAAGATATGTATCTATTTTTCTAGGATGCCTGCCTCAGCACAATTGATCTCCTTCGTGCCTCCTGTGTGCCAGATATTTGAGAAAATTCTATATGAATTACAGTATGCAGTTTCCTTCAAGACCCAGGTTGACACAGGATAGTTGAAAAGAAGTGTATCAAAAAGGGCTCATGCGTGAATGACATTTCGCAGTTGAAGTGGTGCTGGAAACATTTTCAGAGTGCGGGAGCGGCCATTAATGTTGCATCACTGAAGTCATCGAGATTGTAAAAATTCCTGTTCGACACAAAGAACGAGTGTAACAAATGTATTCAGCAGGAGGTGGCAAGGATGATGCATGTAGCTGGTGGTACATTTTGGGGCACACTGCTGCAAATATAGTGCTAAAGCATGGTGTTCAAGCACACTGCCATTTACAGACAACCAATCCTCCATTTATATGACCACTAACTTTGCAAAGACATACAGTTTTACTGATAAAAGTATACAGCACACGTATACAGCACACAAACAATAATGTGTGGAATTCGGCATCACCAAATGTAATAATTTGTTTTATAGTATTAAAATCTTTGCTTCCAGAATTTAGAATTACAAAACAATGTGCTTTGTTTGTGCTTTTCCAAATGCTGACGTATTCAGAAATATTTGAACAGTTCATTTACAGATGTTCAAATTTTGTTGTGTGCTAGAAGAAAGTGACATCAGCAGCTTTTCCTTTCATACTCCGAGTACCCAGCAAGACTCTCATAAATCCTCTCAATTGGCAGTCAGACAAAAAAGTAAACACCATACACCCCTTAAAGATAATAATCAGCATTTCTCAGAAGACAGAGCCTGACATTTGACCTCTGTACCTGAACCCAAGGCATGCATGATTAATGAACTGGTAGCTCCAGAGATAAGCAGAATCAGTTATGCAGAAAGACAGGAGGCAGGACACCTTTTCATAAATATACAGCAGCTTTACTACTTCCTGAACTAGCATACAACACTGCACTCTCATGGAGGCCTCACAGAAAAGGAAAAAGGAGTTTTTGGAAACCAAGCACTCGTGGAAGAATACAAGGAATCAGTCAGAGAGGTGGTAAACAGGCTATGCTCCACAGGAGGGACAAAGACATGCTGTACACAGCCTAAAGCAAATTAAGGCAAGAAATAGGAAGGAAGCAAATGTGAGTCACAAAACATAAAACCCATGGGAAGCAATGCGCGTAATGTATTCCTAGGTAAGCCCTCATCATGTCTCCAAAATGCCTTTGCAACCAGACAGCTGGTCCCTAATATGTCTTTACAACCAGATAGCTGCGCGTCTGGTAGGCTTTGACCTACAATTGTCGGTAAGAGATTGTGAACACCTTAAGTACTTCTCATCACAAGGGCAGGTTACTTTTCAGGATTGTAAGGATGAGTACAAAATTGATTCAGTTGAAAGTTTCTAATGCCTGTAATTTATGAAATGGCCAAATATTATGTACAAACAAGAATTGTTTCAAAAGAGAACTAAGGCAATTGGATCAGTTCATTCATCAGGAAGGTGAAGTGAAGGCCCTTATCTCCAACACCAATAAATGGTTAAACAAAGGGTCTCCAACGAGTTGCTTCGGACCAACTGCTAGCTCACCAAACCCCTTTAAGTAAATTCCCAAAGTGAAGCACAGCACAGTGCATCATTCAGAGGGTTGATGCACATTAAAGAGGCCAGCACAACTCATCACACAGCCCTCAGAGTGGTAGCCACCCTAATTCATGGCAGGGCCTCATGCTAACACACAAACACACCTTGTTTGGCATAGAAAGGCCTGCAACATGATCATCTGTAGCCACTCTCAATCTAGAAAAGTCACAAGAAAAGTAGACATGTTGTGGTGTCCCACTCCATTAGTCACTCCAGATGTCAGCAGTAGCAAATATAGCAGCTAGACTAGTATAATCACCTATGTGTGGGCCCGGAGGAGCCAAAGAGAAAGTATGTGAGTTGCGTGCAGAGCCGGACTGGGATCGCAAACCAGCCCTGGCAATTACGTTTGACAGGCAGGGACGGGGAACCAGGGAAGTGGGGGGAAGGGGGTGCTGGCAGGGATACTGCTGCTGCTCTGTTACATGGGGCCAATTTTGCAGCACTGCTGCAAAACTGGCCCTCAGTAACATAAAACGGCCCCCACTGGTTTAAATCCGGTATCCATCCTTCAGGACCACCGGGGAAATGCCCGGTGCCCGCTACGGCCAGTCTGGCCCTGGTTGGGTGCATGGTTAGAACAGATGCTGAGTAGAGAAGGGTCTAGATCCAAAACTGAGATCCACTTCCAAGCCTCACTGTGCATACATCTATATGTGTGTTTACATGTGTGCACATTTATTTGTGTGTCTATATGTGTAAGAAAATGCTTCCTTTTGCATGATCTACTTGTTTTTTGGACTCATGCTGCTGTTTTCTTTTTTACTCTGTGCACTGTGACTCTGCTAACTAGACTGTTTCCTGCCTAAAGCCTCTTGAAGCCCATTTGCATGATCTTCCAACTGTCACCCAGAAGCTGAACAGCCCCCTTGATAATGTGTGAGCTTGCTACCAGAGCAGAGACTTAGGCTTGGGCTGTGGGGAGGTGATCTGTCCCCCTGACAGGAGGGCTAGCTGGGCCCTGCCCGGGAACTTAATTAACTTCAAAGAGACTTACCCTGTCATGGGAAATGTTAGCAGACACCCGTGTATGACCCTCTTTTGTCCACCTAGTCAGCCAAGCACCAATCACAGTGAGAGAGGAGCTGCCCCCCAAATTGGTCTGAAGTGGCCACATAGGAGGGTTTGTTGTTTTGCCAGGCCACACCTCCAGGGTGGGCTCAGGAGCTTTGTCCTGGGAAGAAAGCTATGTTGAATTTAGGTAAAGAGGGGTTCTGTGGGATTGTTTGCAGTAGGGCACACCACAGAGGAACTGCTGCAAATGTGGGGTAGCCATGTGAACATTTTCTTTATTGGTTAGGAAAGGGTATTTTGAAGAGGAAGCTTGTGTTTCTTTCAGAAAAGACATATAGGAAATTGAGTTTGTTTGCCTAGAATAGATGAGGTTTTAAAAAAAGCTTTTTGTTTGTAGAAACTGTTATGCTGATGATGAGAAAATGGTTGCATTTCAAAAACATATTTTAAACTGATAATTGTATTTAAAGCTTATATGGGGAGACTTACTGCTGTAGTATTGTCCTTTGTGCGAGAAGTCCCATGCTGCTTCACCTATTATTTCCTTAGTTATCTGTAGGCATATCCTTTTGATACACTTTTCCTGGAATTTCTGCTAAAAACCGTGCCTGAAATGTTTGAGTGGTCATTACTGTATTGTTAACAGATGTGGTCAATATTGTAGTGAGAACATTTGTGAGTAGCTTGGGACGATGTTCCTCATGCAGAAGTAGATTTCAGCATAGTAAAAGTAGAAGATTCTGGTTTAGACAAATGAGGCCAGCTACAATTATCCTGTATGTACATCCAGAAATAGAATAAGAAATACAGGTGCAATCTTTTCCTTACAATTTGAGGCTAATCTGTAAAATAATTAATACATATTCACCCAGAGGGCAACTCTAAACAGCAGCATCTAAGGGTACCTACAGGAATAATCTGACAAAAGAGTGTGCACACATGTGCACACACATGTGCACACACATGCATAGGTTTCTGAGCTCACAAACTGATTATGATTGGAGAGAGTGTAGGCACTGTGTTTCATTCTTTGACCTATATGATGCAGCCAGTTCTACTGTTTGGGCGGTAGATAGTCAAAAATGCTAGAAATCAAACCCATAGTACATAAAGTATCAATTCTATTAAGTTTTTATTAAATTGAAAATTGGTATTTTAATTGTGCGTATGGGGTGGTAAGAGTGCAAATGAAACAAATGTTACTTTTCCTGGTGCTTCTCTCTGGAAAGTCTGCTTTACACCCGACACTGTGATTTCAACCCACACTTTAAGGCACTACATAAATTTGGATCCGCTTCCCTCAACAGTCGCATCTGCTTTCACAAACCTTCCAGACACCTCCCATTATCCAGACTTCCACTTGCAGAAATCCCATTTTTGGACTTGACCCTCTCTGCAGGGTCCCCCAAAACATTTTGCCTTCCTCCTCCTGTTTTCTAAAATCATGTTTGATGGCTTTTAGGATTGTGTGCACATTACCACTGCTAACTAGTGGTAAAATGCGTATGCTCTCGCCTGAAAAATGGTCAAATTGGCTTACACCCAATTACCACATTTAATTCCCTAGTAAAGTGGTAGTGTGGAAATCACACATAATCTCTGTTAGCATAAGCTGAAACCATCTTGTTTGTGGCATCCATTTTGTCAGCTATGTAATTTTTCCATCCTCTGCTGCTCCTCTTTTTCTCTGCTTGTGCCGTCTATTTTAGTTAACTTCCTGACTCAGCTAAAAGCAATATGCATGCTAAAGAGTTTGTAGCTCCCAGAACATCTGGTCTCAGACTCAACTGTCAGTCTCTTAGTGCTGCCATAAGCACTCCTGCTCCCCCTCCCACTTTGCTAACTAAGTAATTTCCCATGTGCCCATGTTTGTCGGTAGTGATTCTTGTGTAGGCCTGTACCTTCCATTTCTAACTACATGCTTACCAGTGCAGAAAACAAAACATATGAGCACCATGGTCTGTGTATTCAAGACACTACCTCCTGGAACACTTGAGGGTGTTGTATGGATGTGGGCTCACTCATGAGTAAATAAACTTGTTCTTTGAATTCCAGCTTCAGTGCCAATCTCTTCTTTGTTGGTCTAAGGACTCGTGGACAGATAAGGGTGAACCCCTGCACCAGTGGGCCCCTAAAAAGGATAATTTCCACAGTTTGGTGCCCGACTCGTGGGGCTCATCGGAGACGTGGCCGTCCGAAGGGGTGGTCTTGACGGAGGACAGGAATTGTACTGAGGAGGTACCCTGCACGAGGAGACCCTTTGTCTTTGCAGACCGACGTGTTTTTCTGGTTTTCCCGATCTGACCCTCCAGGTGGTGGCCGGTCCCGACTGAGATCTCCTTTGGCGTAAGTTTTGCAGTGACCATTAGGTCGACCCAGAGCTTGGCAGGCGGAGGTTGGAGACTTTGGTTTGGTAAGGTCGCTGAAGCGACACTCTTGTTTTGGATTTGCTTGGCCAAGATTCTGGTTTTGTTTGTTTGTTTGTTGCAATAAACAAAGGTAGGTAATGAGGAGATTTTTGTCTCTACTTTTGATATACTTGGGATAAATACTATTTGACTATAATATTATATTTTATTATAATATTTTTGGCATGACTGCACTTAGTACAATTCGTAAGTGGTGATACGGAGCAATCTTGAGTGTTCCGCCAGGCCAATTGGTAATTCGGTCTCTTCTTGTAAAGGCTTGGGGGTTTTACCCTATCTTGTTTTGGGTGGGTCTGCGGACCCCTGTAATAGGCATGCCTTCTGGAATAAGTATGATTTGGTAAAGCCACAGAGTGCGAACACTCTGCCAGACCAACTGGTAATTTGGCGTATTTTGGAAAAGGTCTGGGGCTAGAGCTTGTCTTCTTGAACATGGAACAGTCTCTGGGCTGTTTTACTTGTCTTGGTGCAGTCTCTGGACTGCTTTTGAGAGCTCTTTTGTTTGTAAATATGATTTACAATTGGTTTGGTTTGAGTGCAGTCTGTGGGCTGCCTTTTGTTTTTGTCCTGGTGTTGATTTGTGGTTTGATTGTGTGTTTGAGTGTCTATGAGGTTTGTGGACTGACACCGGAGGTGATGCTTGTGAAGTACTTGTTTGAGTGAGTAGCGACTGTGCTCTTTGTGTAAGGATGGCTTGCCTCAGCAAGCTGTGTTGTGTGTTATGAGTGTTTGGCCCCTTCTTGAAAATGTCTGGAATGAGCTCAATTTGTTTTGTTGTCATCATTGTGTTCTGCAGATGCCATTGGAAGAATTACACTTTAAATTTCGAAGAATGAATAAATAATATTACATAAATAAAAATATGGTTTGATCAGAAATACTAGTAACAATGTACATTAGTTTTGACATAGGAAAAGTGCAACTTTTGAAAAATGAAAAGAAGAATGCACGTTTAAACAGTGCTGTGCAGTTTCTGTGCTTAGAAAGACACATATTTTAAAAGTGCATGTAGGAATGTGCTCTCCCCCTCTATGGAAAACAAGGGGGGAGAGACCAGAGCGGACGAAGGAGGGTTTATTTCTGGCAGGCTTGCTTTGGCACTTCGACCTTGGTAGACATTCCGAAGGAGGGGGCCAGAGTGTAGAGAGAGAGGGGAGGCTCTGCTTATTATTTTTGGCAAAAGACCAGGCAGGTTCTATGAAGCCATAAGAGAGAAGGAGGGGCAGCAGCGTCTGTGGACCATGTGCATCTCCTGACACAGAGAGCACCTCTGCCTTGCATACAGAATAATGGTTTCAATTGAAGATTGCTGTGCCAGGGCCAGATGAGGAGGCAATAAAATAAAGTTTGCATTAATGCACCATCATGTTAAACAGCACAATAAGCTAAAGAAATTGGTAGTTGGTCATTGGATTAATGTTTTCTAGTTAGCTCAATGTGCTTGCACAGCAAAATTTACAAAGTGGTACAGTCCAATAGTATTGGACATGGTCTCCTTGGTGTGGTTCCCCTAGTTATTTAACTCCTACAAGTCTGTCCGTGCCCAGCTGCCAAAAGGAGTAAGTATTGTCGACAGGAGGTCACCTGCTTAGGTTACCTACTGTCGAAGGGGTGTAGGAGACAAGCTCCTGGGCAAATTAAGGGTAAGCAAAATTAAGTAACACACTGTGTTTTTGGGGTTTTTCTGCTTGGTATATGTATTATTGTGTCCTTTTTTCCTTAGTTATGTGACTATTATGTGTACTGTTGTGAGCTATTCTGCGTGGAAAGTACGCAGGGCATCTTGTTGTTGTGTACTCTCTCTCTCTCTCTCAAAGCCTGCCTGAGCTGTCTAGGAATGGCCATGAGACAATCGGTTGGGCTCGCTTTAGTCATTCATTTCACAGGATGCTGTGAATATGTTCTGAATAAATAGAGACAAAGCACCTCACAAGTGCACGTCTAATTGGCTATTAAGTAATACTGTTTGAACATATTGTTAGAATTAACAAAATGAATACATAAATACGCCATGTTACTACCCCTCCTTTCTGTAAACTGATGAAATTGGAATTGGATAAGGATGAAAGGATGGGTAGAATAAACTGATGTTCCCTTATTTGACCCTTAAGGGGAACTATATGTTGGTGGTTTTTGTTCAAAATTCCCAGGTGGCAACACCATCATTATTTATGTTATTACAGCAGTACATAAGTCGCAGAGGCATCACGAGTCCCTCATCAGTTAGTCTAAGTAATCGAGCTAACAGCCCTTGCTAGAGCTGGTGAATAGGTTTCTTCCCTGAATATGATATTACATGGCCCGGATCGTGAAAACTATGATGCATATGGATCACAATGCTAGGAAAGATGCCCATATGCCCTTAGCACACATTTTAAAGAACAAAATGTTCTTTGCTTGTTTTCTTGTCTGCCACAAACAAGTTCTGCTGGAAAATTCATGTATCTACTAGGTTATGTTTAATTTATCAGTTATTCATGTAATATGGATCTCTGTTACATTCATAGTTTTAGAGTTTCCCGCTACACCTATAATATGAGAGCATGGTCATAAGCGCAAAACATGCAAGGAAAATACTTTTAGAGGTGTCTGCAGTTTTGCACAATAGTTAAGGTTCACAAAGTAGAAGCTGTATCGTGATTTCTATGACTTATAAGTACAGGTTTGTTAAAAGAATAGTTGTTTTGAAATTCCCTTTTTTTTAAGGTTCTTCATATGAATAATATAGGGGTGTTTCTGAGATTGAATATCCTCTTTTGATTGATTATTTGTATGTTGTGTCTAACGATTTCCGTTCTGTTCACTAACAGATAGCTGCTGCCCTACAATCCATTGCCAGAGGGGCCAGGATATCAGATCCAACCAGGGAACTAAGCGCAAGTCTAATTTGGAGCCGAGGTGAAGGGACCCAACACAGGTGTTGCTGGCCACTATAACAGCGGTGAAGGTGGAAGGCCGGAAGAAAGGTGTACCCTATCACTGTCAGAAAATTCTTGGGTGAAAGACGGGGTCTCAAATCAGGACGGAAAGCTTATTCCTTGCTTTGTTCCTTTTTGTGATGCCTAGCTAAGAGAGGCACAGACCGATAACAAGAGCAAGGAGGTTTTGCCTGAGGGGACCCCCTCTGAAACAAGGGTTGCTTCAGATACTCCAGTTTCTGTGCATCAGGCCTCTGAGACCCGGTCCCCAAGTGAATGCAAGTCTGCACCTTTGTTGCTGATAAAGAGGTGCCTGGGCACACTAGGTACAATCTGCTGCCCCGACGAAATGGCAGTGCGCCCGCAGGGCAACACAGGAGTTAGGGAAGGACTAGAGTTTAGTGTACAGGTGCTGTGTCTGTGGTGAACTGCATACTAATTCTGGTTCGCTGTGTCTTTGGTGCCTGTTAGATTAGAGTGAAAAATGGGCTGATGCCCTGCCTTTAGCATTGCTCTCCATTAGATCGATACCCCATACTCGATCTGGCCTTATACCTTAAGAGGTTGTTTTTGGCAGACCCCTGAATATTTGGGGGGTCCCAAAGCCACGCCCTATACATGATGTTCCCCAGGTGTTGATGAGTGACTATTTGTCACAGTTGACTGACAGCTTGCTTTCTATCCATCAACAGGTCAGTGGAACTCTTCTTGACAGGTTGCAAGGTAATAGTCATGATCTGCGGCCCGGTGACTAGGTGATGGTGAACGTGTTCGAGTGGTCAAGCAGCCTGGAACCAATCGGAAGAACTGGGTCCATTCTACCCACTGCAAGAGGGTGCCGTCCACCTTGGTGGAACCTGCTGCGCTGAAAGATCACCGCGATACCCTGGACACCGAGAGAGGCCGAGCTGCGTCACCTGAAGGATCTGAGGAAGTCTTCCCGGACCACATGATTCCTGGTACATCTCGATATCAGCTGCGACCCTGGAAGAAAGACACTTCGTTGCTGAAAAAGACTGTTTGAAATACTGTCCTGGGTTAGTGAAAGTCTGAGTAGCAAAGGAGGGGGACTCTTTTAGTGATACTCGTCTCAACCTCAGTGAAGAAACCAACGGCTGCCCAGGACCTTAGGGCCCCATCTGCTTTGTTGTTAATTATCGAGATGAACATGCCTACGGAGAAGAAATCAACTGCCGCAAGAGTCCGTGATCGAAAAAGTATGTTCATTATTGGACTCACTTCGATTATTGTTTTGATTGCTACATTCATATGGGTTTTAGAGGAAGTAACTCCTGCTCGAAATGTACTGACTGCTACTATTCCTGTCCCCATTGAGCAAGTCTACTACACTCTTAACTATCATGAGCAGCAACATAGGATGTCTTACCACAACAATACGTTCATTCAAATGTTGCATCACACCCACAATGCTACGAACATCACCAACTGTTGGGTGTGTGGAATGGTGCCAGCTCATCAGAAAAAGGAAGGAACGCCTTTTATTCCTCTGCCATTTTCACAGAATGGTTCTTGTAGGGCCTGGTTTGCACTATTGTGGGCTTCTCATATTGATAATACTACCAACTTTGATGTAGGAAGACTTAATACACAGTTAAATAGAGTCTGTTACCCTGATGCGGAAGAAGATCGACAAGCTAAAGGAACTGTATGGGAAATGGAGGAGTATCGCCGAGGAAATTCCTCCACGCGCTATGTTTTCCCAAACACTCGAACTGTGAAGGGTAATGGACCTCCTGTTATAGCTGTTACTAGAGCTTGAGCAGACCTTTGTGTGAACAGTATTGGTAGCATCCCTGTGGGAAAAAGTGACTGTATTAGAACACTAAATATTACTGGAATAAACAATAGCAGTTGTTTGTCATCACACAACACCTATTTCATTTGTGGAAGTAGAGGGTATTACCACCTACCTATTGGGTGGTCTGGAAGCTGTTACGTGTCCTTTTTGCTATCACCTGTGTTTTTGGCTCCAGCATCCTACCACAAAGACTATAAACTGTACAATGACATTTCTAAGAGCTGATCAAAGAGAACAATAAGTTATGATGAGGTGGATCAGACTGATACTGCACTGCAGCAATATGTTGACTTTAATTTGGGACTGTTCTTTGTTGGTGCCGCCTTAAACAGCAGAAATATTAGACGCTTGACACGTGTTGTAGAGGCTGTAACCAATCAGACAGCTATGGCCCTTGGGAATATCATGGAAGAACTGCAAATTGCGAGGATTGTGGCGCTCCAAAACAGGATGGTTTTGGATGTAGTCCTTGCGGACCGTGGTGGAGCATGCTGCATCATCGGAAGTAGTTGCTGTGTCTATATCCCTGACCACGCCTGTTAGAAGGTGGTTCTGGCACTATGGGCCGCCCGGCTTTTTCGCTTTTTGAGCACCTAATTGTTAAGCTTTTACTGTGGGGGAGCCTCATAAGTTGGGACTCACCCACAGTGAACTCAGGATGTAAGAGACTGCATGGGGATTTTACTGGGGTTCCCCTGGCTTGACCAGGCCACTGCGCAGCGGCTGGAGTAAGGGACACCGGGCTGGTTACATGCAGACACATGTGTACATGCGTGTGCACATGTGTACGGGCTGCGCAGGGAAGATTCCTAGTGTGCGCAGTCCAGGAGCAGCTACCAAGTGAATGGTGTGGCAGGACTTATGCAGTATTGGGTGGTGACATGGATTAGGCTTTATACACTGAAAAGAAACATGCCAGGGAAAGTCAGTGTGTTTTACTGTGTTTTCACTTCATTATTCCCCTATGGGGATGTGGGGCCAATGGCTAGATTAACTTCCGTTAGGCCTACAGATTCCAGACACGCACTTAAGTCCAATGTAGCGAATGTGAAAATAAGTATTCTGCAGAGTTCAAAGTCATATTTGTACTGCTTTTGGGTCATCCAGAACTGTCATATTTCTCTGAGCCAGCCATGACCAGACCCAGACTGAGGGCTGACCTCAGCTGGATGGATTGATAACCTTTCTTCCACAAGCGAGGGCCTCCTCTCCAGGAAGAGATGATGGGCGGGGCTACAGACTCATCCATCACTAGGTGCCAGGCACCAGGCTGCACCAAGGAGGAAAGGAGTTGGGTTTCAGAGGCCATGTGGCCAGAGACAGTGGACAACTCCATTTTTAACAAAACCAGAGGCTCGACAAGAAGGAGGGAGCAGGGGCAGGGACATGATGTGTCGCTGTTTGATAGGACCAGCAGAGGCTTCCTGCCAGCCCCCTACTCAACTTTTTAAAAGTGCTTGCACAGGAAGAGAAGCTCTCTCTGGGGTGTGATCTTCGGAGGCTGAAGGTGCTGGAGCTTGGCGCAATGGGCAGTTGGAAGGAGAGACCCCCTGACTGCCCCCAGGACCCTAACAGCACCAGAAGAAGAGCCCAGGACCGGTGCGCAGGAGCAGTGGCCTCTGCGCAGGGAGAAGAGAGGCCATGGAGGAGAGCCAGGCGAAAGGCTGGCGCAGGGAGCCAGTGAAGACAGCACCCTGCTGAATCAGAGACCAGGCATTTGCAAATCTGCCGTTTTGGTGCTTTGTGGCCCCCAGAGGAGGGGGTCACCTTCACTTGTGAAAAGGTGCTGGGGGAGCTGCTGGAGAAGCGCAGTCTTCCCCCCCCCCCCCCAGCACAAAGAAATCTGCCGTTTTGGTGCCTGGTGGCCCCCAGAGAAGGGGGTCACCCTCATGTGTGAAAAGGGGTGCAGGGGGGCTGCATGAGCACCACAGCCTCCCCCAGCATAAAGAAGAACAGTCCACCCATAAGTTTCACAGGGCATCTGAAAGAATAACCCCTCAAGGGCTCAGCCAGCCTTTAACACCTTCTAGGCTGGAACTTATGTTCTACAGCTGAGGGTGTACTATGAAGTGCATCATGGAGTGAAGGGCTGAGTTGGGGATGTCTGGAGAAGGGCATCCCCTGGAGGTGAAGTGGTGTAATTGCACCGAAATGCATTTACTATTGGTTATTTCTTTTTAGGTGGACTGAAAGTCACATGTGTAAAGTGAAGTACCTGTGTAAGGTGATGTTAAGCTAAATGGAGTTATGTTGCTGGACCTTCCTGCTAGGGGGTCTGGCTGTATTTACGTAATCCCATGCTTTTACCTGTGATTCCTTTTAAAGTGAAGAGGCGCACTGCAGGAGAAGAGTACTTCTTATGAAGGGACTGTAAGTCACATGTGTAAGGAGATGTCATAAGCCAAGTAGGGCTATGTTGCCAGACAGTCCTGCTAGGGTGTCTGGCTGTATATGCGCAATCCTGTGATTTCATCTATGATGCCTTTAGGGGCTGTAATTGCAATGCATTCAAATGATCAACCAAGCTGTTGGAATTACTTTGTGACATTGCATAACATCTCCACCCCTCCCGCAAAGGGGGGTGGGGTCTAGTACCACCACTCCCATGTATGCACATCAACTTGCTCCCAATGCAGATAGTTGAACATAACCTGGAGCGAGGGCCCTGCGCACTGGCACCATCCCAGTGGCGACCCACCCCATTACCTCAACAAGCATTAAAAAGGGGTAAACCTGCCTTGGTGACACATGACCCTGACTGAGCATCTCCTACTGACCATAAAGTATGCACCTCTATATCTTAAGGGCTAGCAGTCTGGGGACTTCACCTAAGCGCAGTAGCAAGAATCCATGTTTACGCACACTTTAGAATGACAGTACTCATCACCTTGGTTGATCATTTGAATGCATTGCAATTACAGCCCCTAAAGGCATCACAGATGAAATCACAGGATTGCGCACATACAGCCAGACACCCTAGCAGGACTGTCTGGCAACATAGTCCCACTTGGCTTATGACATCTCCTTACACATGTGACTTACAGTCCCTTCAAAAGAAGTACTCCTGGCAACTACACTTCTCCTGCAGTGCGCCTCTTCACTTTAAAAGGAATCACAGGTAAAAGCATGGGATTACGTAAATACAGCCAGACCCCCTAGCAGAAAGGTCCAGCAACATAACTCCATTTAGCTGAACATCACCTTACACAGGTACTTCACTTTACACATGTGACTTTCAGTCCACCTAAAAAGAAATAACCAATAGTAAATGCATTTCAGTGCAATTACACCACTTCACCTCCAGGGGATGCCCTTCTCCAGACATCCCCAACTCAGCCCTTCACTTCATAGTACACCCTCAGCTGTAGAACATAAGTTCCAGCCTAGAAGGTGTTAAAGGCTGGCTGAGCCCTTGAGGGGTTATTCTTTCAGATGCCCCGTGAAACTTATGGGTGCACTGTTCTTCTTTATGCTGGGGGAGACTGCGGTGCTCCTGCAGCCCCCCTGCACCCCTTTTCACACATGAGGGTGACCCCCTCCTCTGGGGGCCACCAGGCACCAAAACGGCAGATTTCTTCGTGGTGGTGGGGGGGGGGGAGGGGGGGAAGACTGAGCTTCTCCAGCAGCTCCCCCAGCACCTTTTCACAAGTGAGGGTGATCCCCCCCTCTGGGGGCCACAAAGCACCAAAACGGCAGATTTCCAAATGCCTGGCGAGGCATTATGGGGTGCTTCATGCTCCTCTTTACCAGCTCCAGCCACTGGGAACACTCTCCTCCGCCCTCGGGGTCTTTGATTCAGCAGGGTGCTGTCTTCACTGGCTCCCTGCGCCAGCCTTTCGCCTGGCTCTCCTCCGTGGCCTCTCTTCTCCCTGCGCAGAGGCCACTGCTCCTGCGCACCGGTCCTGGGCTCTTCTTCTGGTGCTGTTAGGGTCCTAGGGGCAGTCAGGGGGTCTCTCCTTCCAACTGCCCATTGCGCCAGGCTCCAGTACCTTCAGCCTCAGCAGACCACACCCCAGAGAGAGCTTCTCTTCCTGTGCAAGCATTTTTTTAAAGTTGAGTAGGGAGCTGGCAGGAAGTCTCTGCTGGTCCTATCAAACAGCGACACATCATGTCCCTGCCCCTGCTCCCTCCTTCTTGTCCAGCCTCTGGGTTTATTAAAAATGGCGTAGTCCAGTGTCTCTGGCCACATGGCCTCTGAAACCCAACTCCTTTCCTCCTTGGTGCAGCCTGGTGCCTGGCACCTAGTGATGGATGAGTCTGTAGCCCCACCCATCATCTCTTCCTGGAGATGAGGCCCTCGCTTGTGGAAGAAAGGTTATCAATCCATCCAGCTGAGGTCAGCCCTCAGCCTGGGTCTGGTCATGGCTGGCTCAGAGAAATATGACAGTTCTGGATGACCCAAAAGCAGTACAAATATGACTTTGGACTCTGCAGAATACTTATTTTCACATTCGCTACATTGGACTTAAGTGCGTGCCTGGAATCTGTAGGCCTAACGGAAGTTAATCTAGCCATTGGCCCCACATCCCCATAGGGGAATAATGAAGTGAAAACACAGTAAAACACACTGACTTTCCCTGGCATGTTTCTTTTCAGTGTATAAAGCCTATTCCATGTCACCACCCAATACTGCATAAGTCCTGCCACACCATTCACTTGGTAGCTGCTTCTGGACTGCGCACGCTAGGAATCTCCCCTGCGCAGCCCGTACACGTGTGCACACGCATGTACACATGTGTCTGCATGTAACCAGCCCGGTGGCTCTTACTCCAGCTGCTGTGCAGTGGCCTGGTCAAGCCAGGGGAACACCAGCAAATTCCCCATGCAGTCTCTTATATTCTGAGTTCACTGTGGGTGAGTCCCAACTTATGAGTCTCCCCCACAGTAATGGGGCGGCCCATAGTGTCAGAACCACCTTCTAACACACGCCGCGCCCAGCTGATTCCTACAGGGAAGAAGTAGCCACTCTACATGGGTACACTTCCCGTAGTCAGCGATAACTAGTTATAAGGGGTTCTGACCAGACCCCCCTTACTGACCAGTTATCCGCTTAGACCACCTACTCCTCCCATTCATGAAATCTCCACCCATGACAGGGATCCCAGACTACCTTAAGAACCCTCCGGGCTCTAGGTTACATACCTCTAGGTCACTCATGGTCTACATGGACTCAGCCTAACTAGGCTCACCTTTGCCCTTGGCCATGCAACACTATGCCTACCACTTCTCCGGACAAGGGTCCAGTGCCTCAGCACTGATGCAGTCTTCTGGGATAGGTCTAAATCCCATCCCCTGGATCACTAGCCGGTCTCCCTTCCAGAGTTTGTTCCAACCAGTACCCTCTCTCCGTTTTGTCCTTGCACCCCAAAGATGCAACCTCTCTGGACCCTCACCCTCACCCTACTGCTGAGGTCATTTTGCTGCCACCACCCTTTCGGGATGACTGTCTTCCCTGAAGAAAGCACAGCCATTCATGCTTTTCCTACACAGAAAAGCACCCTTTGGCCACTGGCCTGGCTCCCTGATAGGAGCTCAGACTGGCCTCACCACCACACTGGCAGTGGAAGGGAGGAACACTGAGGGTGCCTCATCAGACATCCTACAGCTCATTCCCCCCGTCAGTAGCTCCACCCGGAAACTACCCCAGGAACCTAGACCCTTTCCTTGTTCTCCGCTGCGAGAATAGGGCATATGTACCCTTCCCTCCAAGAGGTGCGCTCTCCTCCCGGAGTACCCTTAGAGAGCCTGTGGATCCCGAGTTAACTAGACCCAGGCCCACCTCTCAGGGCTCTCCCCGGTCTCCCTGCAGCGCCTTGGGAGACCGCCCAGGGATCTACATGGTCCCTGGATGGCCTGCACCACCCCTTATGAAGAGCATGGTCCCTTCACTTAAAATAGGCCCCACCTGCCTTCAGGGTAGTACTACCACTCTCAGCCAGGGACCCTAAAGATCCCGGCTAGGCCTGCACCACCCCTTCACGAAACACAGGGTCCCTTCACTTAAGATAGGCCTCACCTGTCTTCAGGGCGGTACTACCTTCATCAGCCAGGGACCCTAAAGATCCCGGCTAGGCCTGCACCACCCCTTTGGGGAAACACAGGGTCCCTTTACTTAAGCTGGGCCCCCCCTGTGTCCAGGGTGGTACTACCTTGCAGAAGTCCACCTCCTGCATCGAGCTAGGGGAACACCCCCATGCTCCTGGTCCTTGTGTCCAAGTCCCACAGGACCTACCGGACTGGTCACCGGCCACCCGACCCCGACACCTCAGGGTCCACTGCTAACCCTTTCCCTGGAAACTAGGGAGCACATCGCCCCCACTCAGATCTCCACTGGGTCAGTTACCTAGCCCACCCAGGGGCTACCACTACACACCATCACTAAAGAACTACCCTCCTTGAGGGCCACCCACTACTAGCGGCCACCCCTGGGTTGCTCACCTCCCCACCAGTTAACCTGGAGGACCTGCCGGACACTCAACTCTACCACACCCTCCTCCCACAGTGGGAAAAGTTTCTTGGGGTCCCCCACCATGGGAACCCCTGGGGCGCTACTACCCGGGGTAAAGAAACCTCCTGCCCCACCCTTCCAGTGGTTTTGGCCTGCGCCATTAGCAAGAAACTTCCAGTGGGGGAAGGATATCTGGGGCCCCTCCTGTGGAAACCCTCCCTGCCCTTAAAAAGCACGGGAACCTCCAAGGCCCCCTACTTCTCCTGTCCCCCTTGAAGGTCAATCCAACCCTACACCCCCACCTGTGATGTAGGTATCAGTTGCTATCCCTATCTCTTGAGGAGACACCCTCCTCATGCAGGTGTAGTGTATGTAGTGTTAGGGTTCAAAGGTGTACAATATACATTTGTATGCAATAATTTCCTGGAAAGCAGCATCCCGCTAGCACATTGTAATCAACATAGCACGGTCATATCAATACAGCTTACATTTAAACCATAATAACTTCACATGACACATATGGGCGTGGGGCTTTCCTTTCCCATACCTTTAGTTCACATAACCAAAACTTCGAACCTTTCTCAGAGCATTGCGCTCTTCCATTTGCTCATTGCTGCATAGGTAATGTATATTTGTACATTGGTGCATAGTATTGAGTAGTGTGTGTGTTTAATAAATGTACTCTTACTTTTATAAAGCAAAGTACAGACTGGACAATCAATTATTGAGTGTTATTTTTGTGCACCTGCAAATGGCGATTACTAGCCCACACCACCTCCCTTGAGTAAGCCTCAGACTGCTCTGCAACGCTACCCTCTGAGAGTCAGGCGCTACAATTGGGTGTTTGGTTCCCAGTGAAGGACAAATGTAGTCATGTTATTTGTGCAGGCCTCACAGATGCTGCCTCATTTTCCAACAACGCCCCTTCAGTTTTTGAGGCAATTTCCAAGCTGCACAAAATAGCCACTGAAATCCATCAGGATTCAGGAACATGGACTTTGACTGGATGGCTATGGACAATATTTACTGTATGGGGCTGGAAACTATTGTCAGCTCTATGTAAATTTGTTGCAATCCTTTTTATCTGCTGCCTCTGTATACAATGTGGCCCGATGCTCTGTTCCCTTTGTGCTTCTACCTGTACCTCATGTATACCAGCTAAACGAAATGTCACAAATGTAAATGCTCTCTTGGCAATGGACCAAGAAATTACTGAATTAATGCAGATAGATGTGCACGATGTTTTCCGTACTCCCTCAAAAGTATAGGAAGATGTCTTCAGCATATGCTAAAAGAGCCATCTGTGGAAATTGCAAATAATCTCTGAAGCATAAGCTGAAACCATCTTGTTTGTGGCATCCATTTTGTCAGCTATGTAATTCTTCCATCCTCTGCTGCTCGTCTTTTTCCCTGGTTGTGTTGTCTATTTTAGTTAACTTCCTGAATCCACTAAAAGCAATATGCATGCTAAAGAGTTTGCAGCTGCCAGAACACCTTGTCTCAGACTCAGCTGTCAATCTCTTAGTGCTGCCATAAGCACTCCTGCTCCCCCTCCCACTTTGCTGACTAAGTGATTTCCCAATTGCCCATGTTTGTCGGTAGTTATTCTTGTAGAGGCCTGTACCTTCTATTTGAAACTACATGCTTACCAGTGCAGAAAACACAGTATATAAGCACCATGGTCTGTGTATTCAAGCCACTACCTCCTGGAACACTTGAGGGTGTTGTATGGAGGTGGTCTATCTCATGAGTGAATAAACTTGTTCTTTGAATTCCAGCTTCAGTGCAAATCTCTTCTTTGTTGGTCTAAGGACCCGTGGCCAGATAAGGGAGAACCCTTGCACCATTGGGCCCCTAAAAAGGCTCATTTCCACAGTAGTATATGTACCCAGGGCCTGTAAATTAAATGCTATTAGTCGGACTGACGCACTTATTATGCCACCCTTTTAAACATGTCTCAGGCCGCCATTGCAGCATGTGTGTGCTGTTTGAAAGTGCCATTATTCCCTAGCCAAATAAACCTTTTGGCAAACCTAAACCTCCTTTTTTATACATATAAGTAACCCCTAGGCTAGGCCCTAAACAGCCCAAAGGGAGGGTGCAGGGTATTTAAAAAGTTGGCCATGTACATTTTTAGTTTTACAGGTCCTGGTAGTAAAAAACCTATATGTTTGTAGATGACATAGTGTTACCTTGCTACATTTAATAAGTGATAACTTTTGATTGGGAGCAGGTAAGAAAGTCATATTTTGTGTCAGTCAGTTCCTGGGTCACATGACTAGGTATAGTTGGCAGTTGGCTTTTGTGTATTCCTCCCAGACAGTATCACAAAGGAGGGTCTGGGTGATGGCAGGATGGGCCACCTCTGACATGATAGGGGGCAGAGTTGTCATCTGGAACGCTTGCACTTTAAAGGCACTGGCACAGCTTACACACAAAAGACTCCACACTAGCTGATTGTGCCCCTAGACCAACTGGGTCCAGCACAGGGATGAAGGAAATTTCCGACACCTCTGTAGGGGGAAACTCCAAAAGCTTCACCCACTTCAAAGTGGACACCATGTATAAATAGTGGATCCTCAGACCCATTCTTCTGTACACACCTGGGCCTGTGGATACCACAGAAGCAGGATGCCTTATTGCTCTGCTGCCTGAGGCCTGTCCTGCTTGCTGAGAACAAAGACTGGACCTGCACCCTTCATCCCAGGCTGAAGTGACTCCAAGAGGTACCCTCAGGTTCTGGACCCTAGATTTGACATCAGTTGAACTCCTTCTTGAAGAAAAGGAGATATCCTGAAGTTCTGGGCTTTTTGCGATTGCAAATGGGACTGTTCACACCAAGATCTTACCGCCCACGTTGACCGACAACGAGAAGCTCTGGTGAACCGGAGCTTTAATGCTACAGTGACGGGCAACGCGAGCTCTACACTTCATGCTACAGTATCGACAGCCCGCGGTGACCACCAACGGGAATCTTCATCAATGAATGTCTGCGATGCCCAAGAGGATGTTTATCTTATAGAGATCAAGTCCACGATTCCTGGTGTATTCATTGCTCTACAGTGATGACCATCCACAACCCTTTCCCTGCTCCTTGTGACCTCCTCCATCGAAAACGGAACTCTTCATGCTAAAATCTAGAAGGTAACTTTTTCAGAGGGATTAACTTGGTCCCTGTATCTGGCTCGCACTTCATTGGGGTCAGCATGAACTTTTGACTTTCACCTGGTCTCACACCACCACATAACTGTGCATGGCGATTTGTGCTTTTAGGTGCACAGGAAGCACTGAGTGGCTTCTTTTCGCTCCTCATTCCCCCCCCCCCCCCACTTTGGGCCTTGCTCTTATTGAAGTGGGGTCTAGGCCCTATTCGCTGACTGGATGCTCATGGGTGGTGGCGCAGAACCTGCCCTGGGCCATGAAGGAAATTGGATGGACTGGGGATGAACGACCTCCCGGCCGAGCAGCAGAGAGGAAAGGCATAACTGCCGACCAGCCCCTCCACTGGGGCTTATCGCCCTTACACGGTGCAAGGACCTGGAAGTGTGGCCTGAGTTAAAACAGTCCAGCTTTCCCACCCGGGAATCTAATAATAGTGTCTATAACATCTTCCATATCTATAACTAGGCCGGATAAAGAGGAAAGAATAGTATTCGATACAATAAGATCTGTGATTTATGCGTCAGTGGCAAAGACCCCCTCAGAAAAGGCAGGACCTGAGTCCACCTGGGTTAAGTGTTTGACCCAATCATCCGGAGTAATCACTGTGTTAAGGCCAGTATCATGAGAGTTGTCAAAGTAGTTCCGATTAACAGTCTGTCAAAATAGTTTGTTATCTTTAAGGGTACTGGCTGTAATTAAAGTTTGGTAAGCTTCCTCCCTTATTACTCTTTTACCGGCTAATAGAACATTCTTGTACTCCTTCCTGCGACTGTGCACCAAATCAGGGTCTCGCTCTGGGAGCTGCTTTGAGTGCTTCAATAAGTGCCTATGGGCCTTTGAGCAGTAGGAGTGAAACCATTTGACATGTTTCTTTTCATGGATATCGTGAGTGATGGTAAACAAATTTCAAGCTCTCTCACAAATGAATCGAAAGCTAGCAATTATACCCCAGCTGTCGCTGTTCTCATTCAAACACATTAAAACGCCAGAGTAAGTAGTAGCCACTAAATCAGAAAAGATCTGATCTTTATCAATTTTAGACCAGCTCATTAGCAACCGTTTATTGTCGGAATGGACCAGCAGTAATGGATTTCCAACAAGGAACTATGAATCGAGGCAGCTAACAATTTAAGGTCACTATGAACAGATTCTAGGACTGCATATTCTTCCATCCATCTCCTAAGATCTTGAGAGAACAAAATAAAATCAATTAGGCTAGAAGAGCCCTTCCCAGTAAAAGTATGACTTAAAACTGGGTCCACAGTCAGATAATCAAAGCCAAATTGAAAATTGTATTTTGTTAGGAGTAAATTAAGTTCCTCCCCAAAAAGACTGTGACAAAAGTACATAATACAGTGTACTTCTTTGCCAAAAATACACAAGGCTCTATGACAGACAGTTAGCAATGATGAATGTTAAAGTCTCCCATTCATAGGATAGAGCAATTACCATTAGGCTATTTAATATGCGTTTTTGAGCTACAGCAAGATCGACGCCTCATGCTGGAGGTCTCTGGCTTTGATGATACACTCTCGCCCTGATGAGAGCGTCATTCTTGCTATATAGTATGTTACCGAAAGGGATGGGACTCTTACTGCGAAAGAGTATATGCCCGGGTGCAGATTGCTGCCTAACAGTTATGTTATTCACAGTGGTGGCGGGGTGGTGGACTGTACTCAAGTCGTACTATACAAGATGTATTTTACATGTTTTCACAGTGGACCCATATGCAGACTTATCAAAGCAATGTACCATGTCTTTTTCTTTTTGCTTAATAAAAATTGTTTTAAAAAAAAAGTGTTTTAAGTTCTTGTGTAAAGAACTGACTATAGCAAAATTGTTTGAATCAAAGCTATTGTTATATAAATGTATTAATAATGTGTGGTGCGCAGAATCAGTTGATAATGTGGGATTCAAGACTGGTCCATACTACTCGACCTGGGAACATAAGGGAAATTAATGTAATTAGACATCCCTTTGTCCTTCCCATATTCCCTGGTGCCACGGGGTAAAATAAATTGCAAAACCATATATAAATGTGTTTGCTGTCAACCAAGTTTCTTGTAAACATAGTCATTATTGGCGCAAAATAGTGCTTTGCCAATTTGCATTTGATAATTTGGCAGCCAGACCTGCAGTATACCAGGAAGATAATCTAGTGGCTACATTTGTGTGATTAGTAGCACACTTCTTGTTAGTGGCCTTGCCAGCTGCACTCTCCACTCTCAATAATTGGAACTGAATTTGATGAGAAAGGTGGTGAAAAATCATGATGACAAGCCATAGCGGATTGAACCAGCGAACTAGAGGGAGTAACACCAGGTTGAAGTCAATCCAATTAATCTAAATGTGAGAGAGTTGAAAATCTGTTAGAAACTGGACTAATACAGGTCGGCTTGTTCGATCGAATATAAGTGATTCTGATTCTGAAGAATCGCTCCTTGAGTATGGGATTTGGAACTAATAAATGAACTAATCAATAATGTGGTGGATTAAAATCTGGACCAACCCTGAGGCTAGTCTAAGTAGACAAATAATTAGGGACTGCATTAACAGGGACAAAGGACTCCGGATACCCTGGCTTAAATATGTGAAGGACACTCTGAAGTGGCTGGGATTTGCAAACTATTTTGATGAGCCCACGACTTTGATGCCCCAGGCAAAAGCTGCCATAAAAGCTGAACACCTTAGGCGCCTAGCTTGTGCACGAGAAGACAATGAAATACTGAAAGGTTCAGTGAGAGCCCATATATTAACGAAATCTGTAGCAGGCTTAGAACCTTACCTGGCGTATATATATAACAAAAATGATAGATTTTTAATGACCAGATTTAGATTAGATCTTTTACACCATATTTTAGCCGTTCCCGCAGGGTACACAAGAGATGTTTTGTCAAAGGGTCCATGCGGCTGCGATCTGGGATCTCCGCAGGATACCCTTCACTTTGTATTTTTTTGTCCCTTATATGAGTACCCACGGGCAGTTTTTTTAAAAACCATTTTAAGAAAGAATAAATTTACCCAGGTAAGGGTGGCACTCTTATACCTGAAACTTTCTTCGGACCCCCTTACGTTGTTCTGTACCATGAACTTTTTAAGACTAGCCGCAAAATTAAGGAAGACCAGATATGAGGTGTAAACAACTTTGTTTTTAGGGTAGAGAGGGTTGGGTATTATGATTAAAGTTGTTTTCCTAAAGTTTTTATGTATATTTTGGTCCCTATCGTAGACTTAGCTAAAGCCCTAACCTAATTATGAAATGAACGGTTTATTGTATTTGGGAAGCGTTATGATGTTTTGAAATGATATAGTTATATTATAATTTATTATCTTAATTTGGTTATGATCATGCATTTTTAAAATCTCATGTCGTTGGTACTCCCTGTACTGAATCTGTTAAAATTCTGCACTTTATAATACTCTGTTCTTGCTGCTTTCTCAGAGGTATTTTGCTATTAAGGCCCTGGATAAACCCTGATGAATTGATATATTTTAAATATTTTTAAGGACATTTTGTCATATTAATGTATTGTTGAAATTTGTAAATGTTATGTTCTTTCTTGCATGTTTTAATATCCGAATAAAGATTAATAATATTATGTTGAACTAATCAACATCACTAAATGGAATTCTCCAATTAATTATGATTTTATTCATCTTTGCCTTGATCCATTAAATCACTTCATGATATGAATGGGTGAGTGGTCTCCCATTCTTCAAGGTAAAACATCCATAGATATATCATCAATGAACTAGGATGCACCAACAGGAAGGATCATACACCCCTCCAACTTTTGCAAGTTAATATATATGCCTTCAAAGTTGCCGACCCTAATTGTTTTCATGATCTCTCTTATGCAATGGGCAGATTTGACACCATCACTGTCCTGATGGGGGGAGATTTGAATTTGGTACAGAACCCTCAGCTGGAATCTACGGAGTTCACACTGCTGGCAAGCCATGAGCTTTTCAAATACTCTGTGACATTATGGACACATACATGGAGGGATACATGGCTACATTTTTATCCTAGCACATCAGCATACACCTTTTACTCTGCACCACACGCTGTCTGGACACACATCGACTACTGGTTCATGTCTGTGGATGCACTCTCGTGGTTGGGGGATGTACGACATTTACCACACACACTCTTGGACTACTTTCCGGTGCTGCTCACTCTCAAAATTCCATTAGTTGTGGATTTGAGACCAGATGGCACTTCCCCAGCACTGCTCTTGTGGATGCAGTGTTCCACTAGGAGCTTAAATATGCTATATCAGAATATTTTGACCTGAACGGGGATCTGTGTTGCCTCAGGCTGCATTGTGGTATGCTTTTAAAGCATACATCCGGGGGATATGAATCACGAAACATGCGGGTGTCCTCCATGACATCCATAACAGTCTCAAGAGCATAGAAGATGAGTTCAAGATCTTAGATAATGCCACCACACAGCACTCAAGGGGTGCTAACCTGCACCGCCGATCAGTATTATTAGACTTCCCCCAATGTACTTTTGGGTCCTAACATGTGTACGGAGCCAAAGACCATCTCCTGGTGATTCAAACATAATTGTCTGGCGACAGCTGCGCTGTCAAGCCAGACAATAACCAGCATTAACAATGCCAGTAGGGGGGGAGGAGCCTAGCGCGCAACCAAGATGGCCGCGTAGGTGCGAGGCTCCCGAGGACCTCCGCGACCTCCTGAATTAATCCTGGCGATATCCTGTCCTTGTTGAGGGGACTGTGTTGGGGAACCGGAGCTGAGGCGCCACCCGTTTTTTGGGCTCGAATCGGACCCCGGACGCCGGTGGGAGCATCGATCGAAGGTTGTGGCCTTCTCCTCGCCGGCCCCCCGGATTGGAGTAGTGGGGCGATCCGGGGACAAAGTGAATAACAGCGGCGAACGGGGCTGGGCGACTGGCGTGCCCCGCACTTTCACTTTCGCTTTTGCGCCCTCCTAGCTCTTAGGCGGGGTCGGACTGCGGAGCGGGGTGTGGTGGTGTGGCTTTGTCCAGGAGCCCGGCTGACCCGCCGGCGGTGGGTTGACCCGCGGTTCGGTGGTCGCCCCTGCCCCCCCCCTGGCACCCGTGACGGGGTATAGCGGCCCGTTTGGGGTGCTTGGTACGACGGTGGAAGAGCCAGCATGTCCACCAAACAAGATGGCGACCGGGCGAAGGTGAAGACGACCCGCCGTGGCACGGCGCACCAGGCCAACAGTATGGACCGCTACACGCTCCAGAAGGGTTCTCCGGAGACATCGCGTGCATCCCCGGTGGGCCCGACGGAGGCATCCGCTCATCCGGTGGATCTGACCCTCCGGGACGTCATGGGCGCCATCGCAGAGATGAAGGCCTCGGTGGACCAGCGTTTCGACACCTTAGCGCAAAAAATAGACTCGGTCCTGGTGGATGTGAGCCTTGTGAGGGCAGACTTGTCCAAAACAAACGACCGAGTCGACTCCCTGGCTCACACCACGACGAGCCTCACGACAGACGTGGTGGCCCTCCAGAAGGAGGTGCGCCGGCTTGGCCAGGCGAGCGCCCTGATGGACCGGCGACTGGAGGACTCCGAGGGTCGGGCCCGGAGGAATAATGTCCGTATTGTGGGGGTGCCGGAGGGACGAGAGGCGGAGGCGGCGGATCTTTTCGTGGAAGAGTTGATCCTGACCCATCTCCAGCCCCGGGGGCTGAGTAAGCTTTTTGCGGTGGAGCGTGCTCACCGGGTTCCCGGGGGCAGACCTAAGACTGGTGCCCCGCCGCGGCCTCTCATTGCCCGGATTTTTAATTTCCGGGACAGAGATGCTATCCTCCAGACCTCCAGACAACAGGGACCGGTCAAGCTTGACAACATGGAGGTACATTTCTACCCAGACTTTACCCCGGCGGTCCAGAAGCAGCGGCAGAGCTTTCTTGGTGTTAAACGTCGCCTGAGGGACCTGAACCTCAAGTACTCAATGCTCTTTCCAGCTAAGCTGAGGGTAGAGGTGGATGGTCGCACGCACTTCTTCGACCGGCCCGAGGCGGCTGGGGACTGGCTGGACACTCTGCCTGGAGATCGGGGCCGGGGGGGCGGGGGGGGCGCGGCTGGCGAGGAGGGCCCGCCGGAGCAGAATTGAGGGGTGACTGCATAGGCCTTGCTCTGGACGTTGTTCCTTCACCATTTATTGATTGCGTATTTTTCCCTCCTATGGAGGTCGTGCGGGGTCTGTTGGGGGCTTCCCTCCTCCTCTGGGGGACTAGTCAGTATTTTAGCTATGGGGCGACAGGCACACTGCACTTTGGGGGGGCTGTCTGGGCTCATGCAGGGGTGCAGGGAGGGGGGAGTTTTGTTGGGACCGGGGGGTGGGGGGGTGTGTTGTTTGTTAGCACCGCAGGGCAAACCCGCTACTATGTTGTTGTTTTTAGGATGCTCGATGGGGGACGACCGATTGTTTCGACGTATGATGGGGGGTAGGGATTTGGCTGTGTTGTCATGGAATGTTAACGGCCTGGGGGATAGGATTAAGCGTGGTGTGGTCCTGCAGTACTTAAAACGTATTTCACCAGATGTTGTCTTCCTGCAGGAGACGCACCTTATAGGTAACTCCTTTCATGCAATGAACCGGCGGGGATATCGTTTGGCGGCCCATTCTGGCTTCACCTCGGGCTCGCGGGGGGTGGGTATTATGATCAAGAACTCGCTCCCGTTGGAGATTGATGAGGTGCGCCATGATGAGAGGGGACGCTACACGGTTCTGGTGGGAAGAATGGAGGGTAGAGTGTTTATCTTTATATCAGTGTACGTCCCGCCTGGGTTACAAGCCACCACATTTGCGGACCTGGGGCGCCTCCTTCTGGACCTTCCGAGTGGCCTGCTGGTGGTTGGAGGGGATTTTAATGCGGTAGCCTCTGGGTCTATGGATCGCCATCCCCCTAGGGACCTCCCCCGGGCACAGGCGTGGCTGCCCGGCCTTCTGGACACGCTTGGCCTGGTGGATTGCTGGCGATTAAAGCATCCTGCATTGCGACAGTACACCTTCCACTCGGGTGCCCATGGTAGCCTCTCGCGGCTTGATTACATCCTTGTCCCGGCGGCCCACGCAGGGAGGGTGGGGGAGGTGCGCCATCTGGCGCGGGGTATCTCAGACCACTCCCCATTGTTGTTGCACCTCGACGTCTTCCCGAGGGGGGATGGAAGGGTGGCCCCAATCAATGCATGGTATTTGCGCGACCCCACCATTCGTGCCGATTTGATCAAATCCCTACAGCGATATTTCGATGAGAATGTGGGGTCGGTCTCTTCGGCCATCTCCCTGTGGGAGGCTTTCAAGGTAGTCCTTAGAGGGGAGGCCCTCTCCTTTATCTCCCATGCCCGGCGGCGCGAGCGGGAAGAGGTGACCCGGGTAGAGGCCGAGATTGCAGAACTGGAGGGTGCCCTGGGAAGCGGGGTAACAGACGACAAGTTGCATGTTCTACACCTAAAGCAGGCGGCCTATCGGGCCCTCGTCACGGAGGCGGCCAGGGGCCTCAGTAGAGAGCAGCAGGGGCGATTGTATGATGTGGGTGATAAGGCTGGCAAATTGATTGCGTGGTTGGATAAGAGGGAGAGAGCGAGCCGTGTGGTGCCTTTGATTGAGAGTGTTGATGGTGCGTGTGTCACTGAGCCGGAAGCCATTGTCTCCTGCTTCGCGGATTATTTCCGCGAAGTCTACTCCCCGGTTTCCCCCTGCTCGGAGGCAGACTCCCATGCCCTGCTTCGGGACATCGCACTGCCCTCCCTAACGGTGGAGGACAGGGATTCGCTGGACGCCCCTCCCACCTCGGACGAAATTGCCTTGGCTATTCGCTCGGTTGCATCCGGCAAGGCCATGGGCCCCAATGGTATTCCCATCGAGCTCTACAAGCTACGCCCGGATGTGTTGGCGCCCCACCTGCGCGCGATGTTCCTGGCGGCCCACTCGCGGGGTTCCCTCCCGCCGGACCAGCGTCTAGCCACAATTGTGGTGATCCACAAGGAGGGGAGGCCCCGTGAACGGGTCACATCCTATAGGCCGATTTCGCTTTTGAACGCGGAGCCCAAAATCCTCGCCAAGGTGTTGGCCAACAGGTTGGTTGGCGTGGTAGGCGATTTGGTCCACCAAGACCAATCTGGCTTTATACCGCACCGCAACACGGCGCTCAATCTGCGGCGCTTGCACGGGGTGCTCGCGCGTGTCCCATTTGTGCGGGAGCCGGCCATCTTGGCGTCCTTGGACGCCACCATGGCGTTCGATACGCTTGAATGGCCATACATCTGGGCGATGCTGGCAAAATTCGGGTTTGGCCCGGGTTTCATTAGCTGGGTCAAATTGCTATATTCGGGCCCATTGGCGCAGGTGGTAGTGAATGGGCGAGTCTCGGCCCCATTCGCGCTGGGGAGGGGTACGCGACAGGGCTGCCCCCTGTCGCCTCTCCTGTTTGCTCTGGCCCTGGAGCCCCTGGCGGAGTGGCTGCGGTGGCACCCTTCTATCCGTGGTCTCCGCTGGACCCCCGAGCATGAGGACCGTGTGTCCCTCTATGCTGACGATATCCTTCTGTATCTCGCCTCCCCGCGTAAATCACTGATCGTCCTGGTTGATGTTTTGCGTTCATTCGGTCGCAACTCAGGCCTGGTCATCAACTGGGCGAAATCCTGTGTATATGTGCTTTCCGGGGAGGCTCCGGCCTTACCACGGGACTGTCCGATCCAGATTGCCTCCCAAGGTTTTCGGTACCTGGGTATCTATATCACTCTTGACCCGGAGGCCCGCTATGAGCGGAATTTGTTACCCCCCCTCCGGCGTTTGAGGGAGGACGTGGTGCGCTGGCGGCGTCTGCCGCTCTCGCCGCTCGGCCGAGCGGCCTTGTTTAAAATGATGTCCCTGCCACGCTTCCTCTACGCCCTCCAGAATACTATGGACTTGGTCCCGGCACGCTATTTCCGTGAGGTGGAGGGCCTCCAGCGGCGCCTGTTCTGGGACGGGAGGCCGCGCATTGCTCTGGCTAAATTGACGCTCCCGTGGTACGATGGGGGGGTCGCCCTCCCTGACATTAAACGGTATTACTGGGCCTCCCAACTAGCTGCAATTAATCATGGCCTTTACGGGCCCGCCTTGAACCCGGCATTTGAGATGGATAAGATGCTCCTGCCCGGTGGCGATTACAATCGAGCGCTCTACGCGGGCGCGCCCGACTCCCGTTTGACGGGACCGACGCGTGTCATGGTGCGTGTCTGGCACGCGGCTAATGCAGCTATGGGGTGGAAGGACCGTTTGACCCGGGCGTCACCGCTGTATGCGTCTGAGAGGTTGGGCTCCCTGTGGACGTCGAAGGGCTTCGAGAAGTGGGACACGATCGGAATCAGCACGGTGGGAGATCTCTGGACGAGGGGGGGATTCAAAACTTTTGAGACGCTGCAGGCGGAGTTCCAGCTGCAGGGCAGTGAGTACTTTCGGTACCTACAGGTCCGGCATGCGCTGGGCTCCGTCTTCCCGGATGTCGCATCCATTCCGGAGTCTTCCCCCCTGGAGGACAGAGTCCTAGATGGCCATGTCCCGGACAGCACGATCTCCCTCATATACAAAAAACTGATCAACGATAGATCGTGCCTGCTGACCAATCTCCGCGAGGCTTGGGTTGCCGACGGGCTGGAGCTGGACGATGAGGATTGGATTTCCGCGGTGGCCTCTCCGAAAGAGGTGGCCATCCCGGCTCGCCTTCGTTTCGTCCAGCTCAAGATCCTTCACCGGGTTTACGTGACGGGGCCAAGGCTTCTGCGTATGGGTTTTGCTGGTCACGGAATGTGTAAGCGTGGCTGTGGTGCGTTGGCGACTTTCATGCATATACTGTGGGAGTGCCCGAAGGTGGAGCGATTCTGGTGTGGTGTGCATGAGGTCCTGCGTGTGGTGACGCGTGTTGCGCTGCTGCCTGAAGCGAGGAGATGCTTGCTGAATGTATGGGAACCGAATGACTATTCGGTCCCGCAGACGCGGTGGGTGACTCTGGGATACATGATAGCCAAGCGCGACATTGCTCAATTGTGGGGATCCCAGAGGCCCCCTGCGGTGTCGGCCTGGAAAGAGCATATGGATTGGTGTATGTTTCGTGAAAAGGTGGTGTATGTGGCGAGAGGTAAGCCTGGGGCGTGGGTGAAACTCTGGGGCCCCTGGAACGCCTACCGCGGGGGTATTTGTGAGCCACCACTGCTACCGGCTGCCTCGCCTGCTCCATCTCCCTAGACGGCCCCCCTCCCTCAGCCGCGGGCGCGCGGTCCCCCAGTCCCTGATCTATTCCCATTCCCCCCTCCAGAGTTCTGCTACTGGTTTGGATCCCCCACTTATGGAGCACGTGCTGTTATTTTGGATCGCGGGTTGCCTTGCGGGTGTGGTTTTTTGGTGTTGTTTTGTTTCAAGAAAAGGGAACCGTACTGTGGGCTTGGAGCTGTGTGGCCTGCACCATTGATTACTCCTGTTTCACTGCTCTGCACTGCCTAGAGACTTTTACTGTATGTGTGCAATATGTTTTTGTCATTCTAGCGGCCGGCCGGATGGTTGTAGGCCCATACCTGTAACTTTTACGAACTGCAATAAACGGTTTAAAAAAAAAAAAAAAAAAAAAAACAATGCCAGTAGGAGGGGAGGAGCCTAGCGCGCAACCAAGATGGCCGCGTAGGTGCGAGGCTCCCGAGGACCTCCGCGACCTCCTGAATTAATCCTGGCTATATCCTGTCCTTTTTGAGGGGACTGTGTCGGTGAACCCGAGCTGAGGCGCCACCCGTTTTCCGTGTTCGAATCGGACCCCGAACACCGGCGGGAGCGCCGATCGAAGGTTGCGGCCTTCCCCGCGCCGGCCCCCCGGATTGGAGTAGTGGGGCGATCCGGGGACAAAGTGAACAACAGCGGCGGGCACGGCTGGGCGACTCGCGTACCCCGCGCTTTCACTTTCACTTTTGCGCCCTCCCCACCTCCAGCGAGGTAGGGTCGCGAAGCGGGGTGCGGCGGTGTGGTCTTGTCCAGGTGCCCGGCTGACCCGCCAGCTGTGGATCGTCCTGCGGTGCGGTGGCCGCCCTCCCCCCCCCGGACCCAGTGAACGGGTCTATCGGCCCTTTTGAGGAGATTGGCACGACGGTGGGAGAGCAAGCATGTCCACCAAATAAGATGGCGACCGGGCGAAGGTGAAGTCAACCCGCCGTGGCCCGGCGCACCAATCCAACAGTATGGACCGCTACACTCTCCAGAAGGGATCTCCGGAGACATCGCGCACGTCCCCGGCGGGCCTGACGGAGACGCTCGCCCAGCCGGTGGACCTGACCCTCCGGGACGTCATGGGTGTCATCGCGGAGATGAAGGCCTCGGTGGACCAGCGCTTCGACACCCTAGCGCAAAAAATAGACTCGGTCCTTGTGGATGTGAGCCTGGTGCGGGCAGACCTGTCTAAGACGAATGACCGGGTCGATTCCCTGACCCACACCACAACGGGCCTCGAGACAGATGTGGCGGCCCTCCAAAAGGAGGTGCGCCGGCTTGGCCAGGCGAGCGCCCTGATGGACCGGCGACTGGAGGATTCCGAGGGTCGGGCCAGGAGGAATAATGTTCGGATTGTGGGGGTGCCGGAGGGACGAGAGGCGGAGGCCGCCGACCTTTTTGTGGAAGATCTAATCCTCACCCATCTGCAGCCCCGGGGCCTGAGTAAGCTTTTTGCGGTGGAGCGTGCTCACCGGGTCCCTGGGGGCAGGCCGAAGACCGGTGCCCCGCCGCGGCCTATCATTGCCCGGGTTTTTAACTTTCGGGACAGGGACGCTATCCTGCAGACCTCCAGGCAACAGGGACCGGTCAAGCTCGACAACATGGATGTGCGTTTCTACCCGGACTTTACTCCGGCGGTCCAAAAGCAGAGACTGAGTTTTCTCGGTGTTAAACGTCGCCTGCGGGACCTGAACCTAAAGTACTCAATGCTCTTTCCAGCTAAGCTAAGGGTGGAGGTGGAAGGTCGCACGCACTTCTTTGATCGCCCCGAGGCGGCTGGGGACTGGTTGGACACTCTGCCTGATGATCGGGGCCGGGGGGGTGGGGGGGGTGCGGGCGGTGGAGAGGGCCTGCCGGATCAGAATTAAGGGGTGAATAATAGGCCCCGCTCGGGACAATATTCTTTACCATTTCTCGATTGTGTATGTTCCCCTCCTATGGAGGTCGTACGGGGTCTGTTGGGGGCTTCCCTCCTCCTCTGGGGTACTAGTTAGTCTTTCTCTATGGGGCGACAGGCACACTGCACTTTGGGGGGGCTGACTGGGCTCATGCAGGGGTGCAGGGAGGGGGGAGTTCTGTTGGGATGGGGGGGTGGGGGGGGTGTGTTGTTTGTTCGCACCGCAAGGCAAACCCTTTACTGTATAGCTGTACTCGAAATGCTCTGTGGGGGACGACTGATTGCTACTAGGTATGATGGGGGGTAGGGACTTGGCTGTGTTGTCCTGGAATGTTAACGGCCTGGGGGATCGGATTAAGCGTGGTGTGGTCCTGCAGTTCCTGAAACGCATATCGCCAGACGTTGTCTTTTTGCAGGAGACACACCTTATAGGTAACTCCTTCCATGCCATGAATCGGCGAGGCTATCGTTTGGTGGCCCACTCGGGCTTCACTTCCGGGTCGCGAGGGGTGGGTATCATGATCAAGAACTCGCTCCCGCTGGAGATTGATGAGGTGCGCCATGACGAGAGGGGACGCTACACTGTCCTGGTGGGTAGAATGGAGGGTAGAGTGATTGTTTTCATGTCAGTGTACGTCCCGCCTGGGTTACAAGCTACTACATTTGCGGACCTGGGGCGCCTCCTCTTGGACCTCCCGGGTGGCCTGCTGGTGGTTGGGGGGGACTTCAATGCGGTAGTTTCTGGGTCTATGGATCGTCACCCCCCTAGGGACCTCCCCCGGGCACAGGCGTGGCTGTCCGGCCTCTTAGACACACTGGGCCTGGTGGATTGCTGGCGACTAAAGCACCCTACGCAGCTGCAATACACTTTCCACTCGGGTGCCCATGGTAGCCTCTCGCGACTTGACTACATCCTGGTCCCGGCGGCCCACGCTGGGAGGGTAGGAGAGGTGTGCCATCTGGCGCGGGGTATTTCGGATCACTCCCCATTACTGTTACATTTTGATGTCTTCCCGAGGGGGGAGGGCAGGGTGGCCCCAATCAATGCATGGTACTTGCGAGACCCCACTATTCGTGCCGACTTGATCAAATCCTTACAGCGATATTTTGACGAGAATGTGGGGTCTGTCTCTTCGGCCATCTCCCTGTGGGAGGCCTTTAAGGTAGTCCTCAGAGGGGAGGCCCTCTCCTCTATCTCCCATGCCCGGAGGCGTGAGCGGGAGGAGGTGACCCGGGTGGAGGCCGAGATTGTGGAACTGGAGGGTGACTTGGGGAGCGGGGTAACGGATGCCAAGTTGCATGTTTTGCACCTCAAGCAGGCGGCCTATAGGGCCCTCGTCACGGAGGCGGCCAGGGGCCTCAGTAGAGAGCAACAGGGACGATTGTATGATGTGGGCGATAAGGCGGGTAAACTGATTGCGTGGTTGGATAAGAGGGAGAGAGCGAGTCGTGTGGTTCCTTTGATTGAGAGGATGGATGGTACGCGTGTCACCGAGCCGGAAGCCATCGTCTCCTGCTTCGCGGATTACTTCCGCGAGGTGTACTCCCCGGTTTCCCCCTGCTCGGAGGAGGATTCCCATTCCCTGCTTCGGGACATAGCGCTGCCCTCCCTTTCGGTGGAGGACAGGGATTCGCTGGACGCTCCTCCCACCTCGGACGAAATTGCCCTGGCTATTCGCTCGGTCGCGTCCGGCAAGGCCATGGGCCCTAATGGTCTCCCCATCGAGCTTTACAAGCTGCGCCCGGACGTACTAGCGCCCCACCTGCGCGCGATGTTCCTGGCGGCCCACTCGCAGGGTTCCCTCCCGCCGGACCAGCGCCTGGCCACGATCGTGGTGATACACAAGGAGGGGAGGCCCCGTGAGCGGGTCACATCCTACAGGCCAATTTCGCTCTTGAACGCGGAACCCAAAATCCTCGCCAAGGTGTTGGCCAACCGGTTGGTCGTGTGGTGGGCGATTTGGTCCACCAAGACCAATCGGGATTTATACCCCATCGCAACACGGCTCTTAATCTGCGACGCTTGCACGGGGTGCTCGCGCGTGTCCCGTTTGTGCGGGAGCCGGCCATCTTGGCATCCTTAGACGCCACCATGGCGTTTGACACGCTTGAATGGCCATACATCTGGGCGATGCTGGCGAAATACGGATTTGGCCCGGGGTTCATTAGCTGGGTCAAATTGTTGTATTCGGGCCCATTGGCGCAGGTGGTGGTGAATGGGCGAGTCTCGGCCCCATTCGAGCTGGGGCGGGGCACGCGCCAGGGTTGCCCCTTGTCGCCGCTCCTGTTTGCACTGGCCTTGGAGCCCTTGGCGGAGTGGCTACGGTGGCACCCTTCTATCCGTGGTCTCCGCTGGACCCCTGAGTATGAGGACCGCGTGTCCCTCTACGCCGATGATATCCTTTTGTATCTGGCCTCCCCGCGCAAATCGCTGATTGTCCTGGTTGATGTTTTGCGCTCCTTCGGACGTAACTCAGGCCTTGTCATCAACTGGGCGAAATCCTGCGTATATGTGCTTTCCGGGGAGGCTCCGGCCCTACCGCGTGACTGCCCGATCCAAATTGCCTCCCAGGGGTTCCGGTACCTGGGTATATATATCACTCTAGACCCGAAGGCCCGCTATGAGCGGAACTTGTTGCCCCCCCTCCAGCGCTTGCGAGAGGATGTGGCGCGTTGGCGGCGTCTTCCGCTCTCGCCACTCGGCCGAGCGGCCTTGTTTAAGATGATGTCCTTGCCGCGCTTTCTGTACGCCCTCCAGAACACTATGGACTTGGTACCAGCGCGCTACTTCCGCGAGGTGGAGGGCCTGCAGCGGCGCCTGTTCTGGGACGGGAGGCCGCGTATTGCTCTGGCCAAATTGACGCTCCCGTGGTACGATGGGGGGGTCGCCCTCCCGGACATTAAACGGTATTACTGGGCCTCCCAGCTAGCTGCAATCAATCATGGCCTTTACGGGCCCGCCTTGAACCCGGCATTTGAAATGGACAGGGTGCTCCTGCCCGGTGGCGATTATAATCGAGCGCTCTACTCTGGCACGCCCGACTCCCGTCTGACGGGACCGACGCGTGTCATGGTGCGTGTCTGGCACGCGGCTAATGCAGCTATGGGGTGGAAGGACCGTTTGACCCGGGCGTCACCGCTATATGCGTCTGAGAGGTTGGGCTCCCTGTGGACATCGAAGGGCTTCGAGAAGTGGGACACGATCGGAATCAGCACGGTGGGAGATCTCTGGACGAGGGGGGTTTCAAGACTTTTGAGACGCTGCAGACGGAGTTTCAGCTGCGAGGCAGTGAGTACTTTCGATACTTGCAGGTCCGCCATGCGCTGGCCTCCATCTTCCCGGATGTTGCGTCCATTCCGGAGTCTTCCCCCCTGGAGGACAGGGTGCTAGATGGCCATGTACCAGACAGCACGATCTCCCTTATATATAAAAAACTGATCAATGACAGATCGTGCCTGCTGAATGGCCTCCGCGAGGCCTGGGTTGCCGATGGGCTGGAGCTGGACGACGAGGACTGGATCTCCGCGGTGGCCTCTCCGAAGGAGGTGGCCATCACGGCTCGCCTTCGTTTCGTCCAGCTTAAGATCCTTCACCGGGTTTACGTCACGGGGCCGAGGCTTCTACGTATGGGCTTTGCTGGTGACGGATTGTGTAAGCGCGGCTGTGGTGCTTTGGCAACTTTCATGCATATACTGTGGGAATGCCCGAAGGTGGAGCGATTCTGGCGTGGTGTGCATGAGGTTTTGCGTGTGGTTACGCGTGTCGCATTGCTGCCTGAAGCGAGGAGATGCTTGCTGAATGTGTGGGAACCAAATGATTATTCGGTCCCGCAGACGCGGTGGGTGACTCTAGGATACATGATAGCGAAGCGTGACATTGCCCAATTGTGGGGATCCCAGAGGCCCCCGGCGGTGTTGGCCTGGAAGGAACATATGGATTGGTGTATGTTTCGTGAAAAAGTAGTGTATGTGGCGAGGGGTAAGCCTGGGGCGTGGGTGAGAATCTGGAGCCCCTGGAACGCCTACCGTGGGGGTATTTGTGAGCCGCCACTGCTACCGGTAGCCTCGCCGGCCCCATCTCCTTAGCCGACCCCCTCCCTCAGCCGTGGGCACGTGGCTCCCCAGTCCCTGCTATACTCCCATTCCCCTCTTCAGAGTTTTGCTGCTGGTTAGGATCCCCCATTTGCGGAGCACGTGCTGTCACTTGGTTCGCGGGTTGCCTTGCGGGTGTGGTTTTTTGTGTTGTTCTGTTTGACAAAAGGAAACCGTATTGTGGGCTAGGAGTTATGCGGCCTACGCCATTAATTTTACCTGCTTTGCCAATCTGCTCCGCCGAGAGACTCTCACTGTATGTATGCTATATGCCTTTTGCTACTCTAGCGGCCGGCCAGATGGTTGTAGGCCCATGCCTGTAACTTTTTCATCGTGCAATAAACGGTTTTAAAAAAAAAAAAATAAATAAAAAAAAAAACAATGCCAGTAGGTTTGGTTTTAAAGGAATGCTGCATGGTAATGTGTGCCCTTGCACATGCTCGCCGTTACGGAGAGGGTAACCACCCGGGCCGTACTGTGGTTCGCCTCCTCCATCCAACCCCGTGGTCCTGTATACATTCCAGAACTAACATTAGCTAATAACCGCAGGGTTACCCATACCGCTGCAATCACTGATGCATTACTCGAGTACTATGAACAGTTGTACTTCACCAAACTAATGGGGGATGGCAACGCCAGAACTAAATACCTGGATGAAATCACCATGGTATGGATCAGGGATTCATAACGTCAATTTCTGAGTGAGCCCATCTCAGCTGAGGAGATAACACAAACCATAGATACGCTAGATGGCACCAATGCCCTGGGCCTTATGGGTGTTTTCTATAAAACATTTAAGACCATTCTGATCCCCCACCTCTTAGATATATACGCAGAAACCCTGGAGACCGGAGAATTGCTGCCCGCCTTACGAGAAGCGGTGATTACTCTCTTACTTAAACCGGGTAAAGAGCCCAAGTTATGTGCCTCCTATGGACCCTTATCTTTATAAAATTTTGATACAAATATTTTAGCCAAAATTATATCTGAGACTGGCGCTCCTTCTAGACCAGATTAACTCCACTGTACATTCAGGGTTTGAACCACATAAGACGACCTCTTACAAGCTTTGTACAGTATTTGCCATTCTCAATAGGATTTTGCCAGGGAAGCGTGCGACTGTCTCTCTGCTAGATGCTGAGAAGGCTTTTGATTCCCTGAAGTGGCCATTTCTATGGGTGATACTGCATAAACTGGGGCTCCCTCTGGGCTTCATATTACTCATCAAGCTTATATATTCTCGGCAATTGGCGCTGCTCAGAGTGAATGGCTCAGTTACACATCAATTCCCCGAAGACAGGGGTACGTGACAGGGATGCCCCCTGTCGCCTTTACTCTTCATTGTCACTATGGATCCGTTAGTGCGCCACTTGCAGGAGAAACATATGCACCGGGGCCTTCGGTTCAGACCTGGCCCTCTCCTCATCTCCATGTATGCAGATGATATTCTATTATTTCTTCGTCGCCCAGCCCATAATTTAGCCCCTGTCGTTCAAGAGGTTGTTCGGTTTGGGAGTTTCTCAGGCCTTCAAATTAACTGGACAAAATCAGAGCTGTTTCCGTTAACCGATTCCACTATTGCCTTCCTGTGCGAGTTTCCACTTCACTGGTGCGATGAGACCACTAAATACTTCGGCATCATTCTCCACAGAGACAAAAAGCAAGTGGTCAGCCTAAATTAAGGGTCCGATGCAGAGAAACTCAAAGTACAAATTGGGAGATGGCTTAGACTTCCACTCTCCATGGTGGGCAGCCTAGCCATAATTAACATGGTGGTACTTCCTCGTTTTTTTTTTTTTGAAAACCTTTATTACAATTTCAAAGAGATACAAGTATGGGCCTACAACCAACAGGCCGGCCGCTAATACGCAGTGTAGGCCTAGGCACAGCTTAACATTCACATCGATGAAGCAATAAAAAAGTTACTGGAGTGCTAATCATCGCAGTCGGCCGCAGCCGCAGTCCATAAACAAGCAAGAAAGGTTTCATATTTTTGAGAAACGAAAAACATCAAACACACAAGGCAGAGGAAGTTAATGACAGTAACATGTGCTCCCCGTATCGAAGGAGTAAACCAACCCGGGTAGACAGAGGGGGGGGGGCAAGGCAGAAGAAACAAATCCGCATGTCGCAGGCGCATACAGGAATGCGCGGGCTACGGAGACAGAGCGGCATCCATCTCATGCGTCTGGGGCGGGGCGCAAATATCTCCACGATAGGAGTTCCAGGGACCCCACACCTTAATCCACTTCCCAGGCTTGCCTCTCGCCACATACACCGTTTTCTCTCTGAACATACACCAGTCCATGTGTTCCTTCCACGCGGAGACCGTTGGTGGCCTCTGGGAGCCCCACAATTGTGCAATGTCACGCTTCGCTACCATATATCCCAGAGTCACCCATTGCGTCTGCGTCACATTGTAATCAGTCGGCTCCCAGACATTCAACAAACATCTTCGTGCCTCCGGCAACAAGGCAACATGCGTGACTTCTTCTAACACCGCATGCACTCTGCACCAAAACCGAGTCACCTCCGGACACTCCCACAGGATATGGAGGAAAGTCCCCAGTAGTCCACAGCCTCGCTTACACAGACCATCCACCGAATACCCCATACGCATCAAACCAGGCCCCGTGACGTACACTCTGTGGAGTATCTTAAGCTGGACGAACCGCAATCGGGCCGGGATAGCCACCTCTTTCGGGGAGGCCACCGCTGACACCCAATCCTCGTCGTCCAGTTCCAAACCGTCGGCAATCCATGTCTCCCGCAATGAGGCCAGCAAACCCATGCGATCATTGATAAGCTTCTTATAAATCAACGAGATGGTGCTATCCGGCACATAGCCGTCCAACACTCTGTCTTCCAACGGGGAATGCTCCGGAATAGCCGCCACGTCCGAGAACACGGAACACAAGGCATGATGGATCTGAGCATATCGAAAGTATTCCCTATCATTCAACTGATATTCAGTTTTCAGCATGTCGAACGTCTTAAATTTCCCTTTCGTCCAGAGATCCCCTACCGTGCTGATACCAATCGTATCCCACTTCTCAAAGCCTTTCGTAGTATACAGATAACCCAAACGCTGGGAAGCGTACAATGGCGTCGCCCGAGTCAAGCGATCCCGCCACCCCATAGCCGCATTTGCTGCATGCCACATCTGCACCGCGACCCGCGTCGGGCCCGTCAACCGCGCATCAAGGGACCCCGAGTATAGTGCTCGATTATAGTCCCCGCCTGGCAGTAACAATTTGTCCATCTCAAAAGCCGGGTTCAAAGCAGGCCCATACATCCCGTGATTGACGGCAGTCAACTGGGAGGCCCAGTAATATCGCTTAATGTCAGGGAGAGCGACCCCCCCATCATACCACGGTAGGGTTAGTTTGGCAAGAGCAATCCGCGGCCGCCCATCCCAAAACAATCGACGCTGGAGACACTCCACCTCCCGAAAATAGCGGGCCGGCACTACGTCCATAGTGTT
Source organism: Triturus cristatus (assembly GCF_964204655.1). Lineage (NCBI taxonomy): Eukaryota > Metazoa > Chordata > Amphibia > Caudata > Salamandridae > Triturus > Triturus cristatus. The sequence continues at coordinate 630,912,676 of NC_140582.1, forward strand.
CTGCAGGGCGTACAAAAAACGTGGCAGCGACATCATTTTGAACAATGCTGCCCGGCCGAGCGGCGAGAGCGGCAGCCGCCGCCAACCCGCCACATCCGCCCTTAGGCGCTGAAGGGGGGGGAGAAGATTTCGTTCATACCGGGCCACCGGGTCCAGGGTTATAAAAATTCCCAAATACGTAAACCCCGACTGCGCAATCTGGATAGGGCACCCCCGCGGAAGGGGGGGGGCCTCTCCGGAAAGAACGTATACACAAGACTTAGCCCAGTTGATGACCAATCCGGAATTGCGACCAAAGGAGCTCAACACGTCCACTAATACAATGAGCGATTTGCGCGGAGATGCAAGATACAAGAGGATATCGTCCGCATATAAGGAGACACGATCCTCGTATTCCGGCGTCCATCTAAGGCCACGGATCGAGGGCTGCCACCGCAACCACTCCGCAAGGGGCTCCAAACAAAGCGCAAAGAGAAGAGGCGACAGCGGACATCCCTGTCGGGTGCCCCTACCCAAAACAAAGGGAGCCGACACCCGTCCGTTGACCACCACCTGTGCCAGTGGGTTGTCATAAAGCAATTTCACCCAACCGATAAACCCCGGGCCAAACCCAAACTTCGCCAATGCCGCCCAGATGTACGGCCATTCCAAGGTGTCAAACGCCATGGTAGCGTCCAGGGACGCCAAGATGGCCGGCTCACGAATAAATGGCGCGCGAGCAAGGACGCCATGCAGTCGCCGCAGGTTCAAAGCGGTATTGCGATGGGGTACAAAACCGGATTGATCCTGATGAATCAGGTCGCCCACAACCCGGATCAGACGATTGGCCAGTACCTTGGCGAGGATTTTGGGCTCCGCGTTTAACAAAGAGATAGGCCTGTAAGAAGTACACCAATCCCGCGGCTTCCCTTCCTTATGGATAACAACAATAGTAGCAAGACGTTGATCAGAAGGGAGGGAGCCCGCCGCCTGAGCCTCAAGGAACATGTCCCGGAGATACGGTGCAATCGCATCTGGGCGCAGCTTATATAATTCGATGGGAAGTCCGTTAGGACCCATGGCCTTACCAGAGGCAATAGAGCGAATGGCCAAAGCAATCTCATCTGGCGACAGGGCCGCATCCATCAATAATTTATCCTCATCAGATAGGGAAGGCAGAGTAATGTCTCGAAGCAGCAGTCGAGAGTCTTCCTCCGATCGCTCTGAGACCGGAGAGTAGACCCCGTGAAAATACTCCGCAAAGCAATCAACAATGTCACCGGGGTCCGTCACACGCACACCATCCACCCTCTCAACCTCCGGTACCCCTCGACTCGCTCTCTCCTTCTTATCCAACCAGGCAATCAACTTCCCGGCCTTATCACCCATATCGTACAAAGGCCCCTGTTGCTCCCTGCTCATACTCCTAGCAGATTCAGTAACCAGCGCCTTGTAGTCGGCCTGCTTAAGCTCCAGCACATGCAATCTGTCATCCGTAACACCTTGCTCCAAATCACTCTCCAACTCGGTGATCTCATTTTCTAGCCGAACAACCTCCTGCGCCTCGCATTTTTTGGTATGGGAAATGAGAGATAGGGCCTGGCCCCGGAGCACCGTCTTAAAGGCCTCCCAAAGGGAGATGGCGGAGGACACCGACCCCACGTTGTCATTAAAGTAGTGTTCCAGAGACTTAACCAGGTCTGCACGAATCGTGGGGTTTCGTAGGTACCAGGGGTTGATCAGCCCCACCCTCCCCTCCGCCCCCAGGGCGATATCTAGGTGTAACAAAAGGGGGGAGTGATCAGATATACCGCGTGCCAAATGTCGCACCTCCCCGATCATCCCCGCCTGGGCCGCAGGCACTAGCATATAGTCAAGCCTCGAAAGACTACCGTGGGCCCCGGAGTGGAAGGTATATTGCGCCTGTCCAGGGTGTTTCAACCGCCAGCAATCTATCAGTCCCAGGGTATCCAGAAAGCCCCCCAGCCAGTTCTGGGCCCGAGGGAGGTCCCTAGGGGGGTGTCGATCCTCAACTCCGGAAACCACAGCGTTAAAGTCCCCCCCCAGGACCAACACCCCCCCCCGGGAGCCCAAGCAGCAGGCGCCCCAAATCAGCAAAGGTGGCCGTCTGAAGACCCGGCGGCACGTAAACCGTGACCAGCGAAATCAACTTACCCTCCCACCTCCCCACCAGCGCAGTGTAGCGCCCTCTGTCGTCGTGGAGCACCTCATCCACCACCAACGGGAGAGAGGTCCTGACTAAAATGCCCACTCCCCTCGAGCCAGAGGTGAAACCAGAATGGGCCAGAAGGCGATATCCTCGTCTGTTCATGGCATGGAACGAGTTCCCTATGAGATGCGTTTCCTGCATGAACACAATGTCAGGCGAAATACGTTTCAAGAACTGCAGAACTACCCCCCGCTTTATCCTGTCCCCCAGCCCATTCACATTCCAGGAAAGAAGTCTCAGCCCCCTACCCCCCATCCCTCCCAACACAAACCATCCCCCTCCCGGGGAGCACAATCATAATAGCACAGCAGAAAATATTACCTCGCCTTGTGAAACCAACAAACAAACCCCAGCCCCACCCCATCAACCCCAACGAAACTCCCCCCTCCCTGCACCCCTGCGTGAGCCCGAACAGCCCCCCCAACATGCAGTGTGCCTGTCGCCCCAATATGAAATTCACTACAAAAAGGACAAGAAGAACCCCAGAAGGAGGAAAGGGCCCCAGCAAGCCCCCCGCAACCTCCAAATACCACAGGGCAAAGCGTCACAAACTGGAGTCCAGTGCAGCCACAGGCGCCAAACGTTACCAGTACAGTCCATCGCCAGGATCACAGTTCCATTCCTACTCCGTCAAACCCTCTCCGCTCTCCGCCATCCGACCCTCCCGATCCCGACTCTTGGGCAGGGCATCCAGCCACTCTCCCGCCGCCTCCGGCCGGTCGAAGAAGTGTGAGCGACCATCTAACTCGACCCGCAGCCTAGCCGGGAATAGCATCGCATACTTGAACTCCATGTCTCTCAAGCGCCGTTTGATGGCTGAGAATCCCATCCGTTGCTTTTGAACCGCTTGCGTAAAGTCTGGGTAAAAGCTAACATTAGAGTTCTCGAATTTTAATGGCCCAGCCACCCTCGACGCCTGCAGGATAGCGTCTCTATCCCGAAAATTAAAAAGTCGGGCAATGATAGGCCGCGGGGGAGCACCCACCTTAGGCGCCCCCCCTGGAATCCTGTGGGCCCGTTCCACAGCGAAGAACTTGCTCAGCCCTTTGGGTGCTAGATGAGTCACCACTAGATCCTCCACAAACAGATCCACAGCAGACTCCTCCGACCGTTCGGGCACGCCGATAATGCGGACGTTATTCCCCCTGGCCCTGCTTTCGGAATCCTCAAGGCGACGATCAGTCAGGTCACTGGCGAGCTGCAGCCTCCGCACCGTCGTCTGCAAAGCGGCCACATCTACCGTTAGGCTCGATGCCGCTTGAGTCAATGAGTCGACCCGGTCATTGGTTTTTGACAAGTCCGCTCTGACCAAGGTGACATCAATCAGCACCGAGTCCAATTTATTAGCCAGGGTATCCAATTGCTGGTTCACAGTCACCTTCATCTCCTCAATGGCCCCCATGACATCCAGCAGAGTCAATTCGGATGATGCGCCCGAGGCCTCCTTGGGCGGCTCAGGCGATTTACGCGATCCACTAGGGGATCCCTTTGGCTGCGCATAGCGGTCCATATTGTTGGCCTGGGAATAGGCTCCCCTCCGGGTAGATTTGGGTTTCAGTTTGTCGCCGTCCGCTCTCGTTGTCATCGTCAGCGACCAGCAAGGTCAGCACCCTCCAGCACCCAAAGGAAGGCCAGGAGATCCGGGCCACTAACTGAAATAGGCCCGTTTACAGTTCAAGACTAGGCTTTGCACTCCGTCCTCGGCGCAGCTCTCCCAATGTCCCAACATCAATTTCCGCAGCTCAGCTCGAAACCGAAAGTGAAAGCACGGGGTCCGGGGCAGGCCCAGCCTGGCATGCCGCTGTTGTTCACTTCGCGGCCGGACACCTCACCAACCCGAGTTCGGAAACAAGGCCGGAGAAGGCCGCAAACTTCAGATTGCCAAAAAAACGGTTCCCGGAGTCCAATTTCGATTTGGAAAACGAGTGGCACCCTGGCGCAAGATCATAAACAGAAGCCCATCGAAAAAATCAGGATTATGACAGGATAGACGTGGGAGGTTGCGGAGGCCCTCGGGAGCCACAAGCCTACGCGGCCATCTTGGTTGCGCGCTAGGCTCCTCCCTCCCACTTCCTCGTTTTTTGAAGCAGTTTTTAAATATCCCGATCCCTCTGCCCAACTTATTCTTTGACAGACTCTGGGTACTTCTACAGCAATTGATGTGAGCGGACCGGCGGCCACGTATTTGGTGAGACACACTTGTGCCCCCTTATGATAGGGGCGATTTCGGTGTACCTGATTTTCAGATTTACTATCTAGCAGCTCAGGGGTAGTTCGCCTCCTATTGTCTCCAACCAGATGCTAGGCTCCCTTATTCCATACCAGAGAGAGACCAAGCAGAGGATATTCCATTATATATTATCCTGCCCGTAGGACTTAAAGTAGACCACCAAGATATTCAGACACTCTCCACCACGTGGAGGAAACGTAACTGTTTATTGGGCGCGGGCCCCGTATACTCATCGCTACTTCGGGTGGTGAATAACCCCTGGATTCCACCTACACATGAGCGAGTGGTCCAGCGCATGCTCAGTAGATTTGACCTACACACAATAGGCGATATATTCCTCATTGGGCATGCTCTGTCCCATACCGAAGATATACGATTCTCTCAGGCTACACAGATGGATCTCTTACTCATGTGTCGGTTGCATGCTGCTCTTCTGGGTCGGCGTGCCTGCATTGCCACATAGCCCCTCGGTCCAGACGATTTTCTCCCCCCGACCCTACTGATATCAACCCTGGAGAAAGGAACCTAATTTCCAAACTCTATAAAGCTTGTATGGCGCTACGGCCTGTTCATGATGAGAGAGCCAGGGAGCGATGGGGGATGGATCTGGGTTGGAAGCTTACTGACAAGGAGTGGCAGTACTGCTGTGCACAAATTGGGCTAGTTTCCCCAAACCACAGACACAAATTGCTACATCTTAAATTCATACATAGGGCCTACGTGACACTTGGTAAATAGACCCTGCCAGGACATCTCAATGCCTGAAATGTAACACTTATGAAGCTGACTTTGCACACCTTACGTAGTCTTGCCAGTATATTGGGGCCTATTGGAACGCAGTCTTTGAACACATCTCCTTAATGATACTTATTACGTTGAATCTGTTTCCCTTCCTGGCACTACTAGGCCATGTAGCCAGCATCCCTAGGCATGTCCGTAGGTATACAGCAATAGCTTTATTATTAGCCAAAAGAGAAAAAGTGCTACATTGGGGAAGCAAAACCTGCCCAACCGTTAAAGCATGGCTTAACAGCATGATTTACTGCGACTCCTCTAGTGAAGTCTACGCCCCGCTACAGCCCCCTTCCTCTAGGCCCACAGACATCTACCTCCCTCTCAGGGACTATTTACTGACTATAGATGATGACCCACTGTAAACCCCATATCCGTTGAGAATAAGACCAATCATTATGTCTTGAGTCCCACACACACCAATATGGGTTCCGTCTTGGTAATGTTCTAATCCTCCTACATATCGATATGCATTGTCTTTCCCTCTCATGTATGCTATATCATAGATAATGTTACCTGCCTCCGAGACTACACAAGTCAATTGAATTGTACGTGTGAATACGGGCATTGTTACTTTTTTTACTTTGTGTTATTTTGGAAATTCATATATACATTTAGAAACAAATTCTGAAAAAATAGGAGAGTGAAGGCAAAAGGTTTGGGGTGACCCTGCAGACAGGGCCATGTCTAACAGATAAATTCTGCTTTATCGTTGCAGTCAAGATAACTACTTAAGGAGATTTGGTCTTTGAGACATTGCTGTCTCTTATTATTGGATGTTGATGATTTTATGGCATGACACGGAGGCCAACATTATGCAAATTCTCCTTTATTGCCACAGCTCAGCAGTAACAATGAAGAGAACATAGAACTTGTGAACATTCTGTAAAACAGCATAAAGACCGTGAGCACACAGCCATCATCCTTCTTTGTTGCTGCTGCTCACAGAGATAAGTATCTCCTTTCACTCGAAATTACTTTTTATAAGTATTTATTACTAGCGTTATGATTAATTGTTTGTAAGCGTTATTTGTACATGACTGGGTCCTATTGACCCTATCATGCCTTTCTTCCCTTTTCTCTGGACCTCCCTTATGGGCTTCTTTCTTCCTCCCGTGTCAATGTCGGTCTTTTAAGCCTTTCATCTGTCATTGTTATGGTCAAGATGCCCATTTATACCCCCTTGCCGCAGGAATTTTCACTCTTTTAGCCCCCCCCCTTTTCTCGCTTCCCTTATGCGAGTTTCAAAATTAACCCGAGCGCTAACCGTTGCCTAGCAACGCCTTGATCGGCCCGCTCCTTATACGCGTACACCCTGCCATGTAACGCGAAGCCTAACATGTAGCGCAAAGACCGTTCCGGTCTCGTCTTCTCTCTCCGGTGCATTCGTGCTGCCTCCCCCGTCTCAGTTAAGCCGCCATTAGCGCTTCCTCGCAAGCGCTGTCGAAATTGTTTTTTCTTTGCCTCACGCATCGCGAGCATGAATACATGAGAGGAATGCCCCTTAGAAACAACCACGCACGTCGGAAACGTGCGTGGTTGTCATGGTTTCTTTATCAACACTTGTCAGTTGCTCCCTCGTATCGCCTCAGTGAAGTGCAACTGTCAAAACGATTTATTTATCCTCCAGAACGACTATCTTGAACCTTACTGCACGAATTTACAAGCGGATCCTCAGATCTTTATACCTTTTACACGTGTTTTACCTTCACTGTAATAAAAAAAAGAAAAGGGGGAAAGAGGAGAACTACGGTAGAAGGACCTATTTAACACCTACTAGCCTTTAATATTACATCAATTCACTGATACAAGTGGAAAAGACATTCTCAATAAGTTTTTGTCTATTTTCTTCTATTATGTCTTCCTCCGACACATCGCTGGAAACCAAACTAGACCTAATGGTTTCCAAAGCCATGGACAAGGCCATGGACTCCTTCAGCGAACGTATAAATAAAAGATTTAATGAAACTATAAATAAAAAATTTGACATTCTCACAAAGGCTTGGCCCTCTACTAGCGGAGCACATAATCTTAACCCCAAAGAAGGGACAGTAAAGGTCCTGAAGAAAAGATCCGGGATACAGCAAACAGAGCAAAAATCTAAAAGAATTAAAGTCTTATTAAATACAGATCGATCTCGCTTTCAAGGCGGAGACCAGAATGATGCCCAGGGCATCTCAGAAGGGCAAGATTCAGGCCTACAATCCCCTATACAAGTTGACAGCGACGAGCAATACGAGGCGGAGATAGATCTCTCATGCTCCTCGTCCTTTGATTCGGACATTGAGGTCCAGGAAAAGAGTCCTACTGTCAACACAGAAGAGGCAAACAAGGCCTCCGGATCAAAAATGGGTATCACTGACCCCTTTGGAGAAATCAGGTTTGATCCTTTACTAATTAAACACCCCTTATCTCCCGAATGGATACCGTCACAACACGTGGCAGACTACATTAGCTTTTGGCTAAGGAGAGAGATCCCGAAGGAAGTAAGGTCTAGACTAAGATCAGAATGCCCTCGACCATCTCTCCCAGAAAAAATCGCATTCACCCCTGAACTTGACCCTAAAGTCGTTGCATTCATAGCCAAAGGCGTAAAGGATCCAAGGAAAGGGATAGATAAAAGTCTTAGATCTTGCCAAGACCGCCTACTGGACCTAATCAGACCTCTAACCAAAATTTTTGATATGGCAGAAAACGCATATGTTGGTGGCATCCCTGTTGACGCGAAGGAACTTCGCGAATGGATACAAAGGTGCATTTGTCTTCTCGGCAATGCAAACACTGCCATTTCAACTGAAAGGAGAAAGGGTATACTCCTTAAAATAAACCCCAAACTTATTGAACTGGCAAACCAAGAGGCAGGTCCAAGCTCTCAAGGTCTCCTTTTTGGAGAAGACTTTATTCGTGATATGTCAAAATACGTGGGAGCTTTTAGCTCCATACAGTAATCTCAACGAGAAATCAAAAAGGTCTTTCAGGATAAAATGTTTGGCCGGGCCGGGAGAATGCGGGGTCGATTCCCCGGCCGTGGACAATCCATTTCAAGACCCTTCCTGGGACGAGGAAATAGATTCCAGCAATCACATTTCTACGGAGGTTTCCTCAAACACAACGCTTCAGAACAAGACCCTTTCGAGGCGAGAGGAGGAGCAGAGCCTTTTCATCAGGTAGGTCTATCAATAGATCCTTCAGATACCCCTGTAAAAGTGGGAGGGAGACTAGCCCTTTTCTCTGGCAATTGGACACTAATAACACAAGACCCCTGGGTCTTACAAACAGTTCAAGGCTACAAAATAGACTTTATAGACTTCCCTTTCCAAACAAAAATTCCTCACGAAATAACCTTTTCAGAAGATCAGAAAAAACTATTGTCCCAAGAAGTCAAAGATCTTCTAAACAAAGGGGCTATAAGAGAGAGCTCAGAAATAGGCTTCATCAGCAATATCTTTCTGGTCGAAAAGAAAGACAAAACCCAGAGACCCGTAATAAATTAAAAAAATTTGAACAGTTGGGTTTCCTATCACCATTTCAAGATGGAGGGAATCCATCTTCTCAGAGATGTTTTGAGGAAAGGGGATTGGCTAACACGTCTAGACTTAAAAGACGCCTACCTCACAATTCCGATTTGGCCACCTCACATGAAGTTTCTCCAGTTCACCTGGGAGAAAAAGCTATGGGAATTCTCAAGTCTTCCTTTCGGCCTGTCATCAGCCCCTTGGTGCTTCACCAAGGTCTTACGTCCGGTAGTAGCCTGGCTAAGGGAAAGGGGAGTAAGACTGATAATCTACTTGGACGACATTCTATGGCCCAGTCCAAAGGCTCAAATCCGTCAACACACGAACCTTACCATTCACCTTCTGGAGCATCTAGGCTTCATTATAAACACAAAACAATTGTGTACTACCCCTCTACAAGAAACCCAATTTTTGGGATTCATGGTAAACACAATTTCGGGAGAATTAAAACTACCAAGGGAAAAATTAAAGAAACTCAAAAAGGAACTCAAAACGATCCTTGCGCTGAAATTCTTTCCTTTGAGACTTCTAGCGAGAATTCTGGGTCTCCTCTCCTCGACCATTCAGGCCATATTCCCGGGCCCTCTCCATTACAGAGCCCTGCAGAGACTGAAGGCGAAAGCCTTGAAGTCGAGTCTTTCCTACTCTCAGATGACTTACTTAGACGAAGAATCGAGGAAAGAACTTATTTGGTGGTTGAGGAATGCAGAGGCGTGGAATGGCAAGGCCATCTTCGGGGACATACCCGACCTGATTATAGAGTCGGATGCGAGTTTGCAGGGATGGGGCGCAACTTGCGCCAACCTTTCCACAGGGGGGCGGTGGACTCTAAAGGAAAAGGAACTTCATATCAACTGCCTGGAACTTCTAGCAGGTTCCTTTGCGGTTCGGAGTTTTTCAAAAAATTCGATCAAGTGTTCCATAATGCTCCGCATGGAAAATGTCTCTGCGGTAAGATATGTCAACAGGATGGGGGGACCTCGTTCGAAGGGTCTGAGCGAAATAGCGAAGGTTTTCTGGGAGTATTGTCTGGAGAAAGGACTGTCGGTCACGGCAGAACACATCCCAGGCTTGAACAATCACGTAGCAGACTGGTTTTCGAGAAACTTCAGGGACCCAAGCAATTGGAAGTTGGACAGAAGGGTATTCCTAACCATTCAGCAGCAATGGGGCCCCTTCCAGGTGGACCTCTTCGCAGACAGACTGAATTCTCAGATGACAACATTTGTCAGTTGGAAGCCGGACCCTCTAGCATCGGGAGTGGATGCCTTCCTCCAGAACTGGCAGGGCTTAAATCCATATGCCTTCCCGCCCTTTGTAATGCTTCCACGTCTTCTATCACATGCTCGCAGATATCCTTAGAGCATGGTGGTAATAACCCCCCTTTGGAGGTCGCAAGCATGGTTCCCGGTCATCCTGGAGATGGCTATAGACTTCCCAATCCTGATTCCGTCTTTCAATTATCTCCTCCTAGGCCCACAGGGCGAACCTCATCCCCTTCTAGAACAAGGAATCCTAATCCTGACGGCATGGAAGATTTCAGGCGACAATGGGAGATCCCTGGACTTTCGCTCAATGCTTTTAGACTCATTTCTGAATCCTGGGCACCTGGAACAAGGAAAGCATATCGATTGGCATGGAACAAATGGGTTCGCTGGTGTCTTCAACGACATTTCGATCCCGTTTCAGCTGATTTAGTTCACGTGCTTAATTTCCTTTCGGAAAGATTTGCCTCCGGTCTTAGTTATAGAACCGTCAATGTTTCTAGGTCAGCCATTGCGGCTGGCCACTCTCTAGTTGATGGTGTTTCTGTCGGCCAATCTCTTTTAACCAAGAGGATTATGAGAAGCATGCGGATTCTCAATCCCCCAATTCCAAAATATACAGCACTTTGGGACGTGAGGAATATCTTACAGCTTATTTCCTCTTGGGGAGATAACTCTTCTCTTTCTCTCAAACTTATTTCCTACAAACTTACTGTCCTACTTTGTTTGGTCTCCTTTAGAAGAACATCCGATGTTAAAGCATTAGACATCTCCTGCAGATCTTATCAACCCGAGGGAGTTTGCTTCTATCTTAAAAAGAGGACCAAAACTATGTCTTCGTCTATTTTCTATCCTTTCTTTCCTGAGAATGATTGTCTATGTGTTGTTAAATGTCTTAAAGAATATGAAAAAAGAGCTTTTGGTTTAAGAGGTACTGACACTCAACTCCTGATCTCCTATAGACTTCCTCATAAACCAGTTTCTTCTCCTACCCTCGCGAGATGGGTGAAAGAGGTGATGCGTGAGTGTGGTGTCGATACTTCTATTTTTGGCGCACATTCCCTTAGAGGGGCCTCTGCTTCCAAAGCCTTTATGCTTGGTGGTGGACTACAAGATATCCTTAGAGCCGCTGACTGGTCGAATGAAAGTATGTTTAAAAAATGCTACTTTAGACCTATCAATAATGTGATTGACAGTGTGCTCGATTCACTTTGAACTTCCATAATGTTGGCCTCCGTGTCATGCCATAAAATTTAGATTTTTCACAGCCTGGTGGGCAGAAAATCTGGATTTTATTAAAGACACGGAGGCTAATATTATCCCTCCGCTATGTCTTCCCTCCCTAAGGAGACTGTTACTTTAATCTATTCACTTCTCTCTTTCAGAATAGAATCCTCTCGTTTTGGATTATTGCAATGACTCCTTCATCGATATTTAGAAGATTGGGATTCACTGCTCTTTTTCCTGGTTTCGCAGCTTCGAACAAAGAAGGATGATGGCTGTGTGCTCACGGTCTTTATGCTGTTTTACAGAATGTTCACAAGTTCTATGTTCTCTTCATTGTTACTGCTGAGCTGTGGCAATAAAGGAGAATTTGCATAATATTAGCCTCCGTGTCTTTAATAAAATCCAGATTTTCTGCCCACCAGGCTGTGAAAAATCTAAATTGTTCATTAATTATATGTTGGTGTTATATATTCTCTTTATTCTTTATTTACACCACAGACATTGCCAATTAATTGGACTTATCACTATAGAGGACCATCTACGAGTGCTGATGGAAGTAGATGAATGATCTGTTGTTACTCACAGAAACCTGTGTCATCGTTTTGATTGTCCATCATGGCTTGGCTTTACGAGAAGTGAAGTCATTACTGACTGTCTCCTGTTTTTGCTTGAAGACCAAGATTATGAAACTAGAACCATCTCAGTGATTATCTCATAAGGTTCCTTTACAGATGGTGTTCTCTGTATTTACTTTTCTGATGAATATCTTTGAATTATGAAAACAGAAACAATTTGTTTTGTATATTGTATACATGATGTGTCGATTATGAATTAACATGATAGTTTGTCTATATCTTCTAAATTGACTAGATTACTTTTATATATTGACGAGCTTTGATACTTATTGTCTTTGTACCTATGGACTGGCGGAGCAACTGGAAGCCTTGGTGGTACTGCTGATCCTTTTCAGGTACAGAGTTTCTGTGTTTATTTAATGGGAGAGAGTGAAGACAGATGGTTCTGAGAAAACATGAAAGATGATGAACTTACGTTGGTTAAAAAGTACATTAATGAAGAGTGGTCTAAAGCTAAAGTACTTAAGGGCTCCCTTTATTCATTCTTTCAAGTGTTGACAGAATTCCACTTAGGTAATGATCTATTATTTCATAATGACATGTATCTACCACCTTTTGGAAAGCGTGAAACCCAAATTAACCAGTGCTACCACAGATACATAGGATTGTCTTCTTTAAAAATAATGTTGAGGCAGTATTTTTTGTGCCCACCTATGGACTCTGAAATAGAACAATGATTTAGAGAATGCGTTTTCTGTTCTACTTCTCACTAGAGTAGTAACAACAAGCATACCTCCATGCATACATTGCCTTGGCCCTCTTTCACCTGGCAGAAAACAAGCCTTGACTTTTCACAGCCCTTCAAAGGCTTTATGTAGGCTATGCAGTACATTGTGGTATTAGTTGATTATTAAAGTGGTCTGGGGTAATGTTTACACAACGAATGGCTACTTCTGTTGAATTAGATTTTCCTATGGAGGAATTTAGCTGAGAGGGATTTCCAGGATTCATGGGTCACTGATAAGTGCAGTTCAATTCCACTGATATCTGATTCTCTTTAGACGCATGAGATTTAACATTTCAAAACTGCCTAACGTGATCCCCAGTAAAATGGGTAGCTTGGACGTTTTAATAAGTATCTCAGGGAGTGTTGAGCTAGCAACGGGCAGTAAGATTTCCTTAACACTAACCATTACAGACAGGCTGTGGACTTATTGGATAACGCCTCAGTTTAGGGAATATCTCATTTCCTATTGTTGAATATAGGGAGCCCACATCATCCATCTGTCCACAATGGTTTAAATCTAAATTACGACTTTCAGACACCAACCGTTCTGCAGATCTTACAAACAAAGCTGTCATCAGAGTTAATGAACACCAACTGAAGTATAAAGCTCACTGTGACTTGTTTCCTACAGTTAGGGATGGTGTCAAAATTGGTGAGGTAGTAAGGATTCACATTCCTAAGCATGTAAAAAACAGGCAAAGGAAAATTTTCTAGACCCTTGAAAATAGTTAAAATAGTTAAAGGTAAGACAGGGAGCATTGTAACACAATAGCAAATGTTGGAAAATGTGACCTGTGTCACAGTGTAAAAATGCTGCATGATGGAACCCTGCATGCCTTTACAACAGTCATTACCCCGACTGTGATGTTACCATGCGTTACCTTACCACTCAAGTCGTTACTAGGACTTGCTTTTGGGGGCGCAGGACTTTGGAACAGTTTAAATTATGATTCCAACTCCAGTCTACGCAACAATAGGGAAGATGTTGTACTAAAATAATCCAACACCAGTCCAATAACGCACCCCCTACAGAAAGTCATTGAAACGACTAGCGGGTTAATGTAACACGTGGTAACGTCGCAGTTGGGGGGTATTGACTGCGTTGTAAAGGCTGGTCTTTGTTGAGACTGCGGTGTAAAGGATGTTTCCCTTGCATCACTATACCAGCCAGAAAAGTACAATGATGTTGAAGATAATTGTTCAGATCTTTTTATTGATCATACTGCTCAAATGTAGAAACAATACAGTTCTGAAAAGTCTATATTCCCAATTCTTTAAAAAAAAATGAGAGATTGGGTGGTTGGCTGAGGGGGTTGTGAGTTCCTCTACAGCAACAGCCACAATTCAGGGCAAACCACAAAAAGTCACTAAATTAACCTGTGCCAAGTCACTAAATTAACCTGTACCAAGCTACCCTTGGTAGATTGCCACAAAAGCAGTCAGGCTTAACTTAGAGGAAATGTGTAAAGTATTTATGCAGCACTTAAAAAGTAATAAAGTGAAAACATAACACAAGAAAATCCCACACAAATTTGGAAAATACATTTGTACATTATTTGACATCAAAAGTACACAAATACAATCATTAGAACCAAATTTATGATTTTTTAAATGTTTAAAGTGAAAAATAGTGCCTAAAAGATAAAAAGTGTAACCCGCGGACAGCTAGTCAAGCAAGGCCAGTCAAAAGTCGAAAGTTATGACCGACTGCAATAAAACATGGTTCTGATACACAAAGTGGATTAGGCCAGGTATCTGCTTACCTACAGACTTAAAAGAATATTTGAGAAAAATGCCTGACCGAGTAAAGTTATGTTGGGAAAGGCAGTCTGCGGTGTCTGAGGAGACAGCTGCGTTGTCAGTGAGCCTCAGGACAAGGTCGCAGTGAAAAGTTCTACATCTAGAATTACTCCCTTTTATGTAAGTTGAAAATCTCCAGCAGCACAAAGCTGACAGATGTAGCCAAAGAAGGCTCCATGAGGCCGAATACCCCTTCTGCCAGGTGCTACTAGACAGGATTTACTGCTGCGGAAAAGAACATAGCACTATCTACCGCATAGTCAGGCTGACCGACAATGCATCTTGGGTGGATTGGTGAGCAGGTAGATCACGTTCTCCTCTTGGTTCTCAGGGCACTTTTTGGCAGAAGGTGTTGTCCCATGTTTTGGATTTGGGCTATCTTCCAAGGGCCCAGGTCTAGAGGGGCACCACTTGAAGTTCGGGAGTCACTCAGGATGGGTCCAGGTGTGGGCTTAAGATGGTCAGAACCTTTTCTGTCCCTGAGGCTCTGATCATGAGGCCAGCCAACAAACCCTTGAGTTCACTCTCGAAGTCCTGCTCTCAACCAGAAAAGCAGGTCTCAAGCAGCAGGGCAGTACTTTGAGGGCAGAAGGCAACTTCAGGCAACATGGCAGTCCTCTTGTGCAACAGTGCAGTCCTCTGAAGTACAAAGCAGGGCACAGGCAGCAGGGCAGTACTCTGAGAGCCCTCAGCAGGTCCAGAAGTGAACCGAAGAGTGGGTCTGAGGGTCCAATGTTTTATCTGGTGCCAGCTTTGAAGTGGAAGAAACTTCTGAAGTTTACCCACCACAGAAGTGTCTGGAATTTCCTGCCTCTATGCCCTGGTTTCAAGATGTCTAGAGTCACAAAAGGCTAGTGTGAATTCCTTTGTGCCTGAGCTGAGGTGTCCATGCATAGCACCGACGACCCACTATCCCGCCAACTCCCAGCACCCCTATTTTGTGGCTGTCTGGGAGGAATACACAAAGGCCAAATGCCAACTACCCCTAATCATGTTGTTAATATTGATAGAACTGATGCCAATGTTTATAATGATACATCACACGTAAGAATGAAATTGCATCACTATTATCAAATTCACCCTGACTAAGAAATACGTGGTCAGGCAGGCTTTGCTACCTAGGCCTGAGGATACTGATTGACAGGTCACAAGTGGGGTGGCATGTAGCCGGCAGACAAACGCGTGAACAGGAAAGTCAGGTCCATCTCTCAGATAAGCACAGTAATACTACAATGGTCAAGGGAAATTGGCGCCAATAAAGCACACATGCCCAGAGGAGTGCGCACATTCCAAAAACACCATAAAGTCAGATGCCACATGAAGTTAGGAACACACATTCAGTCAGGACACAACACACACAGTACATGCAGTGATCACGCGTCCCTCATGCCAGACATCTTGACACGTTACCCACTGGCCCCCACTGTGTATGTGCAAGGTCGAGGCCCACCTGCATTTGTTATCAGAGGCCTTATTTATGACTCTACGGAAATGGCCAGCATTCGTTTACAAAAAAGGATTGACAGAAGTAATTTATGAATACCCAAAGAAATATTAAAAACCCCTGGTCAGATTGATTGTACTTTATGACAGTCCTCTGACCTGCTTCTGTAACTGTGCTCCCGCCCAAAGTGTATAAATAAACCAACTCTTCCTGTTTTGCCAAAACACCTCTCGTCTTTTGTTTTTTCAAGGTAAATTCAAATTCGAGCAACAATGTGACCCAACATGGGAATGTCCCAGGGTAAGACTGTATTGGAAGGCCATTATGAGCACAATGACAGAATTGTGTGGGATGGACCTACAACCCGTGCCAAAATGGTGTCTCCTTAACATATGGGAGGCAACGGATCTGAGTCGTAAAGACCAAATATGACTGACAATGGGGATGACAATAGTGAAATGAAATGTGGGGCGACATTTGGGGGCACAGATTGCACCAACCCATGAGGAGTGGGCAAAAGATATGGACTGGTGCATGATAGCTGAGTGGGCTGTATACGAAGGTAGGGGTTGCCCCATGAAATGGAAACTGATCAGGGGTAAATGGAACATTTGTTCAACAATGTGAACTGTATTGTTGCTCGACTTGTGGAACTGTATGGTGGCTATGGTATAATGACTGCATCCTAATTGATTGTATATTTAATAAAATTAAAATAAATGTAAAAAAAAGTAATCCAGGAACAGACTGCAGGCACAATGCCAGCTAAAGCCTGAGACATGTTTTAAAGTACTACTTAGGTGGGTGGCACAATAACTGCTATAGGCCCACTAGTAGCATTTAACTTACCAGTCTTGGGTATATTGTTCCCCACTTTACTAGGAACTTATAACTAAATTAAAAGTGCCAATTGGGTTTAAGTCAATTTTACCATGTTTTAGGGAGTGAGCACAACAACTTTAGCACTGGTTAGCTGTGGTAAAGTGCACAAAGTACTTAGGCAAAAAAACTAACACATTCTGGTTCCAGCCTCTGTTGTGTTAACTGCCTTATTAAAGCTGCTTTCTTTACTCACCGTCAGTGTACGTCTTCTTGAGGAATACAGCAGTGCACTTAAAGAAAAATAAACATTAATGTTAGCTGTTGCTATGGTGTTCCAATTTTGAATTGGAACACACAAATCTGGTATTTAAACACACACTCAATGTCGCAATATTTTGAAGTAAAATGATGGTTTGGGGATGTGGGCCGAAGGACCGAACCCCGGACTTCTCGGGCAGGTGGTAGGGTCCAAAGGCGAAGGGGCAGTGATTGGTCCAGGAGCGGGAGGTGGCATGGTTTATATAAGTTTAAGCAAATGTTACTAGTAGTGGGTGCCAGATATTGGGTATACCCTTTTTTGGCAGGGTTAGTTTGAGTTTTGTCAGTATTGTCGCGGTGGTGCCTTTTGGTGCAATGGAGGTCACAGACGGCGTAAAGCAGGCCCTGCTTGTGCTTCGGCAGGCAGGCAGGGCCGACCTTCTGTCAGACGGTGCACTGGCGCAGGTGGGCTTAATCAGCCTGGAGTGCCTGAAGAGGAGGTCGGCAGGAGGTGTAGCGGCAGCCGTTATGGCTTGGGTTTCCCCCCTCCCACAAAGGGTAAAAAGGTGGGTTAAGTAAGGGCAGGGGCAGCTGGTCTGGCCAGCCGACACAGGTTGATGCTCCGCGACATACTTTGACGGGGAGCACAGCAAAGAAATCTGCCCATGGCGAGCCTGGCACGTGGCGTGCTTCGGGGCTGCGTTAACAGTGGGGGTGGTAGGGAGGGGCAAGGTCCGAGTCATCAGGGATGCAGCCCAGCCGGCCATTGCCAGGTGAGTGCTCCAGCGTGTGGCCTAGATTTAGTCTCTTACCGTTTGTGGGAGGGCCTACTGGTGAAATAAGCAGGGAAGAAGCATTGGGCCCGGTCCTTGGTGCTGCGTCTCCTCTTGGCCTGGCTGCGAGTGTGAGGCTAGAGGGTGCAGTGACGCCTCTGGCTTACATGGAGGCGCCACTTAGTGAAGTGATGAGGGGTGGGCCACTAGGTCTCAGGGCCTGCCGCTGGACCTGTCCAGCCCTCGTAGGCAGGCCCAATAGGGATAGCAGGCAATAGCAGAAGTAGCAGGAGGTGGAGCACGGCAGCTTCATGAGCCAGTTGCTGCCCCTCCCAGTGCTCTTATGGATTACCAAGGGGCTGGGGATACAGCCCTTGCTGGGAGGGGAGTGGTTTTGGCCAAGGCGGTGACAGTGGTACATGTGGCTGAGAAAGAGGCTATGACCCACTACTTGGATGATTTCTTCATTGTGGGGGTTCCATGTTCAGGTGACTGTCAGGAGAGTTTGACTTTGTTTCAGGATTTGATGAATGCCTTGGGAGTCCCTCTGGCACCAGAAAAGATAGTACGGCCTGTACAGGTGCTTACTGTAGGAAAGTAGTATCTTCGTTCATGGTTACCCTCACTTTTTACTTGTGTTATTCTGCTTTCTGGCTAGTCTGACTGTGACCCTCCTAATCAGGACCCCAGTCACTGTGCTTCCTCCCTAAATTGTACAGCGGTAAGTACTTTGGTACCTTCCCAATTGGCTACTGTTGTACCCATATAAGTCCCTAGTATATGGTACTAAGGCACCCAGGGCTTAGGTACACCAGGAGTCTTCCATGGGCTGCAGCATGTATTATGCCACCCATGGGAGACCACTCAACTGTGACTACAGGCTTGCCATTGCAGCCTGTGTAAGTTGGTGCAAGCACCACTTACAACAGATATAGGTTCTCTTATATCTGAGGTCACTGCACTTAAAACCTATAAGTCACCCCTAAGGCAGGCTCTTCAGTCCTGAAGCCAGGGTGCTTGGTTACAAGTGTGAGGGTGCCCCTGCATTCGCAGGGCCCCTCTACAAACCCTGGAGTTGATTCTCCAGGCTTTGTAAGTGCGGTCAGCCATTTAGTACATATAGTGGACATTAAGTTTAATACGAGATGTCTAAATATATATTGGCTGCACCGAAACCAGTCATGTTTTATGACAAAAATGTTGGAATCCTACCGCAACACTGTTTCCAGTGTTGGATGTAGGATCTTATCTACGGGGGGCTCCCTGTCCCAGCCTTTCAGGGTCTAACAGCAAGCTGCCGACCACAGACACATTTCTGCCCTCCTGCTGCTGAGCTGAGCTCGAGCATGGGAAGGCAGACCAATAGGTTTTCTGCCACAGGGAGGTGTGACCACCTCCCAGACAGGACATAGTGTATTGGGCTGGGGTGTGCTTGACAGCACCACCAGACTGCTTTGAAGGGCACATTTGGGGACCTTCTGGCATACTCCAGTTTGAGTCAGTTCAGGGAGCAGTTGGCTCCTGCTCTGGTGCGAAAGTGGACAAAGGACATAGGAGTGTCCTCCCCTCTGTCCAGCTCCTTCTCTGGGAGGGATCCTTGAATAGTAAAACCCTTTCCCTAGGGTACTTAATGGCTTACATGTGGGTGGCTCTTCAGATTCGTCATGGGACAAGATTCAAAACTGAAACCTCTTCAACTTCTACCGTCTGGGCACTTTGGACTTTGTTGGACTTCGCCTGGAACCGAGACTGCATCAAGAAAGACTCCTGCTGCTATTGGTCTCGTCGTCCTGCCAGTCTTCTGCGTCGTCTGTGCCCCTGCTCCATCAAGGTTCCTCTCCAGGCCTGTGGGCATCAAGGACACCTGACGTACCCCCTTGGAGTGAAGGAACTCCTCTTCAACTGCCGGCACCGCAAAAAAGCTCACCGGTCTGCTGCTCCTGACGTCCGACGAACTCCGAAAGGCTCAGCAACACAGGTGGTGGTTCTGCTACTCCCCTGTCCTCTCAGCAAGTTTAAGGCCAATATCCATCATCGGAACCGCTGGAACAGAAACCCTGTGCACCACGTCGACTTGGCACTGCCAAGGCTTGTTGAATCTGTCCTCCAGAGATATTGAGGCTACAAGATCTCTTCCTGCCAAAGTCTTCGTCCTCACTGCATCCTCTGCACTGTGGGCCTATATATTTGGTGAGCTGCTTGAGGGCCTCCCGCAACTCCTGTGCCTTCGGCCTGTGAGTCCTCTTGACAGCCGCAGTACATGCAGGTAACTGCGGTGGGGCAGTGGGGCCGCGTGGAGGGGGATTTTGAGAGCGAATGCAGAGGGAAAATTAAATAAATGATTAATTTTCCCTCTGCTTTCTCCCTCAAAATTCCAACCAACGCAGCCGTCATCACTCCTGCATCTTCTGTCATTACTGGTCATTGGTCTTCCGTGCCTCCTGGTCACTTCTGAATGTCATAGACTCTGTCCTCTCTGCTTGCAGGTTCTTCTCTTCAAGAATCAATCCTTGGATTCCACCGGACTCTTTCACCTGCTTCGTCAGCTGCATCTTTTCTGAAGTCCTCCATTGCGGTCTATCCATCATAGATTTTACATTTGTGCATTACGCTTATTTTCATTTATGTAAAAAGTACGCTATTTTACCAAGACTTGAGAGTGACCATGATCCTCAAAGGCTAGTCATCGATATTAAGCATGATTATTGGGAAACCTATGCAACGCTCAATAGTGGCAGATTGACCGCTGTGAATGGAAAAAGACGTATTTGGAACAACATGCTAAAAGTGAAAGCATCCAATCTTAAAGAAATCATGACAGTACTGAAAAAGAGATTGTAATAATAAAGACTGGAGATGGTTGGTTGGATGCCTGGCAATCTATACAAAAAAATATATTATCCAGTATTGTGGCAAGCATACAGGAGTCACGGCCATACATTACCGCATCAAAGACTGCAGAATTAATTGAATCTAAGAGAATTTACTGCAAGAAGATGCAACATATTTTAAAACTCCCGACATCCAATGAGCGTAACTTGAGAATACAAGGCATAAAGAAAGAATTCAAGAACAGGAATTTACAGATAAAGCGGGATAGCGTGAATAGTGCCTATGCAAAATTATATCATGCTATATCAACAATGAATGAACGAGCATAATGGTCTCTGGTGGGACACAGCACAAATTCATATAAACAGCCAGACAAATTATTTATCCCGAGCAATAAGTGGGAAAATTACATCAAGGTTCTATATAAATCAACTGTAATCTGTAATTATACATTATCAAAAGCTGAGGAAATATTTGCAGATATAACAGAAGAAGAAATAGTTGAACTAATAATGAGCGTATGCTCATCCAAGGCAGCAGGACCAAATGATATCCCTATAGACTTGATGAAGTTAAACATAAACTTTAGGAGTACGGTGCTAAAAAAGCTGTTTTCACAGGTAATCAAATATAGAAGGATGCCATCATTCTGGAAAGAAGCGATTGTCCATCTAATTTATAAACGAGGCCCAAAAGATGATCCGTCCAGTTACAGACTAATAGCTCTGTTGGATTTTGAAGGGAAATTGTTCGCTAAACACCTTCGAAATAAATTAAGATCACGGACAGAGGAAAAGTCATTAATAACAATAGCCCAAACTGGATTTCGCTCAGGGTGTTCGACGCTCGATAATATCACTTCATTGGCTCTGTTAGGAAAAAAAGCAAGCATACAGAAGATAACGCGATATGCCTGTTTTGTGAATTATTCCACTGCGTTTGATAAGGTTAACCGACAAAGGCTGTGGAGTAAATTAACAGCATGGGAAATTGATCACAATCTTTTGAATCTTATTGTTGGCCTGCATTCGGAAACATGGCTTCGCTGAAATTGGCTCATGATAATACCCTGTCGCCAAAAATGGATATCATAAATGATCTTAAGCAAGGCTGTGTCCTTGCACTGCTATTATTCTCTCTCTATATTGCAGACATAGATTTGGCGCTATATTACGATATGGGTGTGGCACCTAAATTAGGAGGTGAAAAGATACCATGCCTAGCATATGCGGACAACTTAGTAATTTTGTCCCTAAATCTGAAAGGACTCCAGTACTAACTGAACCAACTACATACCTATAATATAGTGAACGGTTTGATAGCCAATTTGTCACAAACATAAATTGTGACGTTTGGTCAGTCTATTAAACCTAAAAAGTGGACACTAGGAGAAAATGTTATTGAGGTAGTGGAATAATACAACTATCTCGGAGTAATTTTTTACAACAAGTTATCATGGTCAAGCCATTAACGAAGTAAAAATGCAAAATCAACTGCTATTACTAAATCAATCTCGAGATTCATGAAAATGTTTGGGGAAAATGCTATTAATCCATCACTTAAAGCATTACAAATGAAAATGATTCCCTACTTAGAATATGCATCTCCAGTAATGAATAAGAAAGTAATTCTTGAACTTGAGAAATGCTTTATGAAATATGTACGCACCATACTTTATTTACGACAGGCAACTCCACATTGTACCATAAGATTGGAATTCGGTCTAAAATATAATACGTAATACGCTAACTATAAA
This sequence comes from Triturus cristatus, assembly GCF_964204655.1. Lineage (NCBI taxonomy): Eukaryota > Metazoa > Chordata > Amphibia > Caudata > Salamandridae > Triturus > Triturus cristatus. The sequence goes on from NC_140582.1 coordinate 630,934,961, forward strand.
GCAGTGGAACTCAGATCTTCTACAAGCTGAGAAATATAAACATATGGACCTAGTAATTGATACATATACCATACAGGCTCAAGAATACTTGGGATGGAATCTACCCAGTTAAATAAAATGGAAATACTTAACGTTTAGACACTTTTACATACCGATGGGGGAGTTTGAAGGGACTTGGAACCAGGTACTTAAAGATACACAAGCCTGTCGGCTTTGTGGAATTAGTAAGGTAACTTTCGAACATTTAATATGCGTCTGCCTGAAGCTGCTGTACATACGGAGGACACATTTACGCCGCTTGTTTAATAACGCTAAAATAAGAATAACTGCAGAGGCAGTACGATACTGTTTCAGGCTCAAAGAGGGCAGTGCAATTATAAGGATGGTACTGTTTTTAGAGCATGCCTATAAAGCATTCATTGTTTAGATGGCTTTTATAATATATAGCTATATATATATATATAAATACAGTATTATGAAATATGCATGCTCTTTTTATAGGGAAATTTAATTACTGAAACCATTTTCTTTTTATATGCTCGCATTTTATTTTTTTTCTGTTTTATTGTAATCAAATGATTAATACAATAAAGTATTTTATTTATTCAAAAAACAAACATTGTGGTCTACGGCGGTTTACGATGTCACTTCGCACCTATACACCCAACTTCCTTGGTGTAGGTATTCTGGTTCCTGGGATAGCCACAGTGGGGTGACTCTCCAACCTTCTGTCTTCCATGGGGCTCCTTCAGGGTCAACTGGGAAGGGTCTTTCTTAAAATCCGCAACAGCAATTGTCCCATTGACTTGCATTGAGTACACAGCTGTGTTTTCACTCTGCACATAACCTTCATGGGGTTCCTGGGTACTTACATCGGGTAGTTCCTTGTGTCCCCAGCTCTTCTGAGTCTTCTGGTCCAAGACCCGACTTCGGTCGCAGTTCATATTCCACTTCTTTAGTATATGGTTTGGTCTCCCCCTGAAGGCCACTGTATATTTGTGCTTACTTACCTGTTTTACATTTGAAATATTGTGTGTATTATTTTAATATCTACCAATGTGTTAGTGCGTGTGTATAATAAATATAACTATTTGAATAACCGCACTGTGTGGTTCTTTTTCGTTTAACCTACACTATATGATTTGCTCTGGTAAAAACACCATAAGGGTTTTCTGGGTTAGTGCAAGGTGCTTCACTTAAATTAGTGTGCAACATATACTAAGCCAGCCTCCTACATTTACTTTTTTGGGCATTGAGTCAGATTCGGATAGGATGGAGATTCGATTGCCTGAGGAAAAAGAGAGGCACTGTTTGGAACTTTGGGATGCAATTTTGGCCAAAGCTCAAGTGCAAGTGAAGGACATCCAGATTTTGTTGGGTCACCTGAATTTTGCATGTAGGACTGTCAAGGCAGCGAGGACTTTTTGTAGGAGGTTAGACTAGGCACTGACAGGGACCTCATTCCCACACCAGTGTGCAACTTAAGGCGGGGTGACGGAGAACTTGGTGCATTTCTGTCAGTTTCTGAAGGAATGGGTTTTTAATGGCAGGAGTTGGGGAACAGATGGAGTGGTCAATTACAATGCTTTCTGATGCCAAGGGTGGGCACAGCTTTGGCCTGTTTTGGCAGGGACGGTGGTTTGCAGTAGAATGGCTGGAAGCCTGGAAGTGGGGGAGGGCGCAGCATTGCTTTCTTTGAATTTTTCCCTTTGGTGGTGACTATCTGTTTGTGAGGGCAACACTTTGTGACAAAACAGTTCTTTTCAATGTTGATAACATGTCGGTGGTGAACATGGTCAACCGCCAGTCAGCAAAGGTACCCAAGTTGTGGCGGTTGTTGAAAGTTTTTGCCTTGGAATGTTTATGTGTGAATGGTATTTACAGGGCATGCCACATTCCAGGAATACACAATGAATTTGCTGATGCTCTTTCTTGCTTTAGGTGGACCAGGTCTGTGGGCTTGCCCCAGGGGCGGACAATAAGAAGACATCAATGCCAGTTCATTTGTGGGCGATAGGTGAGTGTGTGTGATGCAACTGATCCTTGGATTGTTACTGGGATGGACAGGTAAGGCATTCAGGCTGGCATGGGATGAGTTTTTGCAGTCGGGAACAATGCCTCGCAAGGAATACGAATGGAGGGCAAGCTCGCCGGAATGATGTGGTAAATGTTTTATGTGGGGAGTTTGTCAGCTGTCACGATAGCCGGTAAGTCGGCAGGTGTCGCGTTTTTCGGCAAGCTGAGATGGGGCTACAGGCCATCTGAAGGCGAGAAAGGGAAGCGCATTTAAGAGAGGTGTCAGGATTCTTGAAGGGGCGGTTCAGGTGTGGATTCCCAAATCTAAGACAGATCAGTTGGGCAGGGGTGTGGGTGTGAGACCATAAGAGCATATCCAAATGTGATGGTTTGCCCCTTTGCTTGGTGGGTGGCTGTTAGAAATGGGGGTCTCTAGTTGGCAATGGTTTGCACCTTTGTCCAAGTAGGGACCCTTTTTCCTAGTCAGGATAAGGAGGACACACTTCTGAAATAAGCCCTGCTCACCCCCTTGGTAGCTTGGCATGAGCAGACAGGCTTATCTCAGAGGCAGTGTGTAAAGCATTTGTGCAAACATACAGTAATATATTGAAAACACTACGAATGGACACCACACCAGTTTAGAAAAATACGTAATCTTTATCTAAACCAAATAAGACCGAAACCACACACATCCACAATACAATAATAAAAATTTGACTTTTAGAAGGTAAAAGCAGTTCTGTCCATTGCAAACTATAGGTGCAACACTTTTGGCACAAAGTACCTAAGATGCGTCAAAATCATAAACAAAAACAGCAACAGGGAAGGTTATGCGTCGGTTTCAACTTCAGTGGAGGTGATGCATCGTTTCCTTACTGCCCCACAGGGGAGGTGATGCGTTGGTTTCTTACTGAAGAGGAGGTGATGCATTGGTTTTTTACTGTGCGACAAGGTGATGCGTGGGTACTTACTGCGGGCCCGGAGTTCTTGTAGACTTGGCACCGCGGTGCGATGTGTGGGGATCATGGATACATCAGTTCTTTATGTGGCGGTGGCAATGGCGCTGCGTTGGTCTCTCCAGCCACGGTCCCACGATGCATTGGTTCTTGCAGCTGCACAGCAGGTCCTGCGTAAGAATCGATGCAGTGATCTCGGAATTCGGTGCACAAGATTCAGCGTGCAGCGATTTCTCTAGCAGCGGGCAGGTGCTGCGTAGGTTTCTTCAGCGGTACAGCGGCAACGTGTCAGAAACGGGAGCGGAAGCATCTGGCTTCTCTTAGTTGCGTCTCTTTTCCAGCTCCCAACAGCAGAAACAACCTCCAGAGGCCCAACACAGCAACAGGCGCCTCTTGGCAGGTCAGAAATCCCAGTTCTGACCTCTCTGGTTCAGCTTCCAAGCAGGAGGTGGAGACAGCATTGTGGAAGGCAGACTAGGCCCATTTAGGAGCAAGGAAATCTCCTCCCCCTACTCCAAATGCAGCACAGACCTATTCACCCAGCCCTGACTCATCCAGGAAAGGCAGGACACACATCAACCCCTCCAGGTGGCTGTCTGAGAGAATGCACATCCCCAGCCCCTGTTACTCCAAAGCCAGACAGTCAATAAAAAACCCAGCAGAGGCACACAGGCTGGCCACGCAAGAAAATACCAACTTTCAAAAAGTGCTATTTTTCAGACTCACAATATAAAAAAAACTTTTACTAAAAGATGCATTTTTATATTCTAATTTCAGGCATACTAAACTTCATCTTTCTATCTTGTCCCAATGGGAAGTTATAAGATGTTATAAATAGACTCCCATTATATCCTATGGGGCAGATAGCCTTTCAATAGTGAAAAAATAAATACACTTTATTTCATGATCAGGACATGTCACACACTTAAGTACATGTCCTACTTTTCACATACACTCCACCCTGCCACAGAGGGGTACCTTGGTTCTACCTTAGGGGTGACTCACGTGTCATAAAAGGGAAGGTTAGGACCCGGCAAGTGGGTACACTTGCCAGATCAACATGGCAGTAGAGACTGCGCGCAGACACTGAAGTGGCAGGTTTGAGAACCTTTTGCAAGGTTGCCTGTGTTGGTGGCACAATCAGTGCTGCAGGCTCACTAGCAGCATTTAATTTACAGGCTCTCGGCACACACAGTGCACTGTACTAGGGACTTAGTAGTAAATCAAATAAGCTAATCATGGAAAAAACAATCTATAATAACAATTTACACAGTGAGCATATGCACTTTAGCACTGATCAGCAGTGGTAAAGTGCCCAGAGTGCTAAAACAAACAAAAACAGTGTCAAAAGCAGGAGGTCAAAAAGCTTGGAGATAAACCCACTGGAAAAGACAGGTCTAACAGTGGCTTTGAGCACGCGAGACGGACGAAGTGCAGAGGTGTTTCACCATGAGAATGGGGCAAGTTTTTCAACCCCACATGTATTGAGGGTTTTATAAAAGACATTGTGTTTGTTGGGCTATGAGCCAGGGGATTTCGGGACACATTAATTTCAAATTGGGATGGTGACAAAGGCTGAGGGTAGGGGATGGACGGCGGCGGAGATTAAGCATTTGGGGCCCTGGCGCTCAGACAGCTATGTTATGTTAATTAATTTGTAAAGCGCAGCGGTTACCCTGGGGTGTCCTGGCGCTAGTTACCTATCTTTTCGGCCATCGCCAATAAGGAGTTCTAGTTATTAAACAGCCAAGTTTTCAGAATCCTTCTGAAGGACAACAGATCAGGTGAGTTTCTGAGCTGGGCCGGAAGACCATTCCACGCCTTGGCAGCTCCGAAGACAAATCTTCGTCATCCCCAGAAACCTTTTTTGTGGTCGGAACGGTCACCATTTTGGCTCCTGATGAACGTAAATTTCTTGTGGGTATGTACCAGTTAAATTGTTTCTGCAGATATTCTGGTCCAATACCATGAAGTGCTTTAAAAACGGTACTCAGAGATTTAAAGAGCACACGCTTTTTAACCAGGAGCCGCTGTAACTTTTTAATTTCATTGGAAATGGCTGCGTATTTAGGCACCCCAGTGAGTAATCTGGCGGCTGCGTTTCGAAGCCGTTGCAATTTATTTAAGTAGCGATCCTGAATGTTTAAATAGAGGCCATTACAATAGTCAAGCCTTGACAAAACAAGGGCAGTGACCACTGTTTTCTGACTCCCTGCTGGCAAGAAAGGCAGGATCTTTTTCACTGTCTTTAAAACAAAGGCAGTTGATGATGAAACGAGTTGATTTGGTCGCCCAGATTCAGTTTGTCATCGACAATTATTCCCAAGTTTTTCACTTTCTTTACCGGGGCAGGTCGTGTTCTCATTGTAGCGGGCCACCAATTTGGATTCCAGAAATTAGGAGCATTCCCAAAAATTATCACCTCTGTTTTATTCGAGTTGAGCTTCAGGCAGTGTTATTTGCGTTTTGGATAAGTTTTGCAACATCATCAATAACATGATTCTGTTTTGTCCAAGGTTGCATTGCGGGACGAAAAAAAAGGCTATATTGAAGTTTGGATCAGTGGGCACTCTTTTGTGAAGTGGGCAGCCAGGCATATTGGATCCAGGCGAGGTGGAAGACAGCTGGGACTGCCTGATACAGTTGTGCAATTAAGATGGATTGGCAAAGGAGGCATGCGATGGCAAGAGCTGATGCCAAAATTGAACTCATTGATAGTGGGCTTCCCTTGCCTGGGCATTTTAATGGTGCACCTAAGAGAATAGACTCAGTACAGTTGAAAGAACTGGTGCTAGTAAAAGCAGTAAAGCAGGATTTTCTGGAGATCAAGGCAGCGTAGTCAGGCACGAAGGTTGTATTTACTGAGCTTATGTCAAGGAGAGTATGGAGGGGGCCATTCAACCAGGGGCCATCGTCAGAGCGAGGGTTTCTGGTAGCGGTTCCTACACGAGTTTAAAGGATTATTAAAGAAAGCATTGGTCATGTTGAGACACAAATGCTGCAGTGGCAGGCCATGAGACTTGTTTTAAGGTGCTACTTAAGTGGGTGGCACAATAAGTGCTATATGCCCACTAGTCGCCTTTAACTTACCAGCCCTGGGTATATGGTTTCCCACTTTACTAGGAACATATAAGCAGTGCTTGAAATGAGAAAATAGAAGTGCAGGTACTCTGCTTGTTTCTGAGAAGTGCAGGTGCTCTCTAATTAATCGTATTACATCACCTTTGAGAAGTGTAGGTATTCTCCTTCTAAACATAACAAAGTGCTGGTTCTCTGCCGCTGACCGCGGCCCCCGCAGGGGGCCACTCGGCGGTCGGCGCCTTAGTGGCCCCGGTCACCCCTCCCCACTCCCTCCTTCGGGGGGGGCGGGGGCAGGGATCCTGATTGTTGCCCCCCCTCCGTGTCGGGGGCCGGAAGTGACGCGCAAGGCGCGTCACTTCCGGGCCCAGGTGTGAGGGGAAGGCTATTTAGCCTTCCCCCACCCTCACTGGCGACCTCTTTGTCGCCCACCTCGCCTTTCCTCGCACATCGGTCTGTCGTCTGCGCCTTCCTCGCTGCGGTTCCGGCCCCCACGACGTTTGTTGTCTTCGCACTGCGCTACTAGATTACGGTGAGTCTTGCAGCACCCACTCCGCCCCGGCCCTGTCCCTGGGCAGTACCAGGTCGACGGGGCCCTGTGGCGAGGATGGCCACGGGCGGAGGGGGCGCAAGACAGGGGCATGGGTAGTTTAATAGTCGGGCGTGGGCAGAAGAGCATTCGCGGGTTTTAATTATACCTCTTTTCCGTGGCATGCCCGGAAGGGACCTTCATGTTCGCCTCGGAAATAATTCGCGGTCTACACCAGCCCCGGTCTGCCCAAACCGCACAATCAGAGCATGCCGCATTCCAGATGCTTATGTGTTCGAGACAGCCCTCGGCACCCAGACCCGATCGGGCCGGTCAGATTGTTGGAAATGTTTGTTTTACCGTGTATTTCTCACATAAATGATTTGCAGTCTATTAAAATGTCTAAACCTTTCATTAATAGAGCGTTTTTAGTTACCTGATTTAACGTTCCCGTCGTGTACCTTAAAAGCCCGCCGCCATTTCTGTTTAGAGTTTCACACTGTAAATTGCCAATTTAACTGCAGTCCTCAAACTTCTGTCAGAAAATATTGGATGGATCGTATTTCTGTTATTTGTGACTCTTTTGGGAAATCCCACGTAGTCGCTAAACATTCTTATATTTACCTCAGAACAGAGTGCGATCACGTGATCCATTGAAAATATGGTGGCATTGAATGTTTATTATGTCTGTAGCATTGATCAATGACACTGTGAATGTACTCCGGTTTCAGCTTAAGTAGACTGCGATGAGTGCGTTCCAGGAGGGGCCATTGTCGGTTTTAATCAGCCTCCTCCTATTTGTTCGCATATGGGGTGCTGTGGTCCTATTTGTCCCCATGTGGGGTGCTGTGGTCCCACCTCCTGATGTTGCGGCACCCAGGGTGGGAGCGCAACGGCACGGGAAGCTTTCCATGGCTAGCATGTTGGCTCAGTTTGGTGTGTTGGGCTTAGGGGGAGGTGTGATTGCAGTGCGTTCGTGCTGCCTTCCGCCCGTCGATCCGCTTTTGATTCCTCGGACTTCTGCAGAGTTACGCGGCTTTAGGCCACCACCGGGTTGTGAGTGAGGTGCGGGGGGCATTACGTTCCATCGTCACGAAAGACACATAGGATGCATTGCCAGGGGCCGCGCTAACCATGGGGGATGGCTTGTTGTTGGCCATATTTGCTTTGCAGAGGTCTCCGTGTCCGCGCGTGGCATCTGAGCAGCTCTCAGACTTGCTACCCAGTAAGCCACATTGTTTGAAAATTGTGGCGGCAGAGCTTTTAAGCCTCCAAACGAATTTTGAACTTAATGGTACTTCTGCTCGCTAAGTATTTTCCTGTGTGTTCAATTTCTTGGCTGCTCTCAGAAAAGTGGACAAGCTGCAGAAAATGAAGAACGTTTGCCGCGTGCCTCTAGGTAGCGCTACCCATGTTGACTTGAAGCACACTTCACGCGCACTAGCTGACTTATTAACGAAAATGGAAAGCTAGGTCTTGCTTTACAGACTTCAAACTCTTTCTAAAAATTAGCTTCGTTCGGTTGCGCGATATAGTATCCTGGGCAAACCAATTAATCTTTCCTTGCCCTGAAAGGTATTTTAAATATGTACTCAGGCTCAGCGCTCCGAGGACCTTTGGGTCTAGCCCGCGCAGTGACTGGGTGATTCATGTAGCGAGAGCGTTGGCATAAGGGCTCGGGCGGTCATCATTGAATGTGGGGACCTGGTTTCAAGTCTCGGCAATAACGCTCTACAACCCAGTGATCCTGGGCAAATCACTTAATCTCCCTGTGCCGGATATAAAAGGAATGGTGTCCCCAACTGTGCTCCGCCTCGCTATGTTACCCGATGTTCCTCCAAGCGCCTGAGCCCACCCCCACTCTCTGCCTTATAAGATCTCATGTCAGGAGCCCGAAGAAATGTTTAAGCTTTCCCATCAATCGGATCAACTCTTTCATCCCATTTGCTAGACAACCCCGAATTAAAAATCGACGCCCGCCTTCCTGCTATCCCGGTAGCCGCCTCATTAGCGGTAAGGCTTGGGAGCATATGTGCAAGCAGGGCTTGATCCCACATAATGAGATGAACGCGTCTCAGCATCGCCGGCACTGTTGTCTGCTCTCCAACAGAAAGAGACAGATTACCGGCGTCGGTAACAGATGGCGCACAGAACGGCGCACTGTGGGATATCAGAAAGAACATTAGATCTTGTTATATTCTGTGAAGTAGTATTTACCGCCACTGCTATCCACCTGTCTGAGACTTTTTCCCCGCAATGAAATGCACTCAATGGATTGTCAGGAAATGACGTCAGGCCAGAATATTCACTCATTTGGAGATAGTGCTTATCCATGTGTCCTCGCATGGGCTTTACTGGCTAGGGTTGTAGAGCTGGGTATGTAGCTTCTTCAAGGGTGCCCCGTGGAGAGGAGTTCAGCTTTGCCGAAAGTTACGAATCGATAAAAGATGTAGTTAATAAATAGTGATTATTTGGCATATATCCTTTGTAAAGACCGAACTAAAACGTCAAAATGCAAACCTGGTAGCTAGAGGGCGTAGTGTTCAACCACTAGTACCATCACACATATAAGGCGCTGAAAGGGCTGTGCAAAGGGGGTGACCAAGGATTGCCTGCATAGAAGGTGACATCGCTGTAATCTTTCTTGTCCACTCGGAACCCAATACACTTTAAATCTGCATCTGCACATGCATAATATTCAACTTTTTATGATGTGATGGTTGGACGCTAAGATGTACATTTTTGGGTCGTGGGTGAAATCAACAGTCTCTACTTTGTGATTTAATGCAGACTGTTGACGAGTCAGCCTGCAAAGGGACTAGTAGAAGTAGTAGTTATAGTTTATTCGATCATTTTTTGACCATTCCCATAAAAAGCAAATGAATCAGGGTGGTCCGCATGGGGGCCATGCCCATCCTTTTATGCCCATCTGCATTCGTGGTGCGCCCCATCCTCGGTGATTTCGGCCAGTATGACACCCCCGGCTCCGGAATGGGCGGTGCTAGTGCCCGGCGCTTTAGGGTTTTCGCGCACAGTACAGGTTCGAAGGAATTTCGGTATTCCACGCGGCTGGGGCGAGCGGGGGCAAGGGGTAGGCGTTGTAACCTGTGAGTTGGCTGTTGGTTAGGGTAACCAGTTCCGGCCCGCGGGGTTGCGTCCGCATTCGGCCATTACTATACCCCCCGCACCTCACTGGATAATCGGGTGCGGTGCTCGTGTTATCTGGTACACGCGATCACGTAATATTGTATTTTGAATTAAGCGCCCAGTGCCTGGATGTGTAACGTAAATAGGGCACTCATGTAAAGCGCTCCAATACCTTCAGGTCGATCTCGCACTATATAAATATGCAACATGTAATTGCGGGCTGCCTATATAGGCAGATCCATGATACCAGTGCATGCATTGCTCGCAAGATTTTGCTCCATATACTCGAGCACGTAGGAGACTAGCGTGGGTTCACGGCCCCAAAACACCAGCACTGCACGGCTGGGAGCTGCCTGGGTCCCCGCTGATCGCGGGAGGTGCAACACATGTGGCGCTCCCTGGTTAAGGTTATCGCCCCCCCTCCCGTCGGCTACGCTGCCGTTGAGGGTGGGGGGGCATGCAGTGGGCTGCGTGCGGCAGGCGCAATGGACCTGGCACGGGGATCGTTTAGTATGATACGAATCTTGTAAGCTCCCCGTGCTTGAATGTGTAATGTAAATAGGGTGCTCAGGTAAGGCGCTCCAACACCTTCAGCTTGCGCTATATAATTATGCAACATGTATTGCTGGCTTCCTATAAGGCAGATAAGTAATACAAGTGCATGCAATTTTCACATACGCGATTACTGGCATTAATAAACCCCCCCCGCACCTCAATGGAGAATCTGGTGCGGGACTCGCGCGGTTCGGTCGGGGAGCGGGTAATATGGTATGAATGTCGTAAACACCCCCTGCCTGAAGAGGTAATATAAATACGGTGCTCATGTTAAAGTGCTCCAATGCCTCCCGGTCAAGTTCGCGCGATATAACTATTCATCATGTAATTGCAGGCTTCCTATAAGGCGGACACATGATACCAAGACATGCACTGTCCACATCACGCGATTACGGGTATTACTAATCCCCCCCGCTCCCCAAGGGTTAATCGGGTGCGGTGCTCGTGTGGCCGGGCACGGCGATCGTGTTATATGGTACGAATCCCCTATTCTCCCCGTGCCGGCTTGTGTAAGTACGGTGCTCATATACAGCGCTTCAATGCCTTTGGCTTCGAGTTTGCGCGACACAATATGCAACATGTATGTGCTGGCTTCCTATAAGGCAGATACTTTATACAAGTGCAGGCATTGTTCAAAAAATTTGCACCAATACCTTCCGGTCGAGCGCGCGCTAGATAAATAGGCAACATGTGGTGGCTGGCTTCCTATGATGCAGACACATGATACAGGTACATGTATTACTCACAAGAAGTTGCTCGTGCCCACATTCGCGCGCATTACGCGATCCCGGGCATTACGACTCCTCCTGCACCGGAACGGGTTATTTGGTCGGTGCTTGTGTCCGGCGCTCTAATTATTTGGTGCGCAGTACGGTTTGAGCTAATCACTAATCGACCGTGCCCGAATAAGGTATGTAAATACGGGGCTCATGTTCTGCACTCCCAACACCTTCTGGCGGGTCACGCGGTGACTCTGGCCAGATAATTATCCACGTGCCTGATGATGTATGTATATACGGTGCTCATGACCGGCGCGCCATTACCTTCGGGTCGAGTTCGCGCGACATATAAGGGCTAATTACAGTAAGGGTCGCGCAGTCCGATCCTGACAACACGTGACCACGTGTCGCTCGTCTCCAACCTTTTGCTGAAAGGGGGCTTGGGTCGCTTGTCATTGTTGTCTCGTTACCCACCCCCATTGCTTACGGCCTCGCCCTCCCAGGTGCATCAGTCCTTGGGCAGGGCGGACCAGTGTGGGGATAGTCCTAACGTAGAACTGTCATTGCCATGTTAGTAACAGTTAAACACGGGTCGCTACAGACAGTCTAATAGAGGTATGCTTATGCCCAGCCCGCAACTTGGCCCCGCCAACATGCTTATGTGGGCCGCCTTCAATGGTCACTGACATGGGGAACTCACACGTATCTAACTGTAACCTAGACACCCGGGTGGGTGCCTAGTCGGGCAGGGCAACGCAACCGAGATAGAATGGTAGTTATTATCTAATGCTAAAGGAAGTCTGGATTGAGCCACTAGATGGGTTAGATATGGGTGCGGCTCAGCGCCCCAATCGCATTGAATTCGGGGACGCACTGACATAGCGGCAAAAGAATAAGTGGTCACCACATAGCGCATCACTAGGGCCTAAATCACGGCACAAGGTTACCGGCGTGATTGTCCAAGTGGTGGCGGGTGCGCCGCTCGCGAGCGGATTGCAACCCGTGGTTTACCTCTGAGCCGATTGGCCTGCAGAACACTGAGCTGGGCACCATAACCAAGAGTTAGGCCTGCAGGAGGAGTAGCTGAAGGAACCATATAGGAATAGGTCCAGATGTACTTTGGGGGGCATTCCCCTGCAACCAAAGACAGATTTCGGGTTGCTTCAATGAAGACCTTCCACCCGGCTGGTGGGTGGTATGGTTGTTATATAGCAAGTGTGCGGTCGTTCAAAGTTTGGTAAAGACCACGTAGAGCCCCAGGGCATCAGGGCATTATTGACCGTGCAGCACTCGCTACGTTCAGAATAGGGCCGGTATTTGCACCAAAGTTTCCGGTTGGTTCCCACAGACTTGTCTGCTCCCAAGGTTATCCTCTAGGGGTAGAACTTGAGACTAAGGGGGCATTGCCTGCTTCGGCGGCACAAATAAGCGATGGCTACGCCGGGATGGAGTTACCATGCAGGTCCTGCCACCACTGGGTTCCCCCCAGGTGATGGGATCAAGTTAGGTGGGACCGCGAAGTCTACGGTTCTTGGGAAACTTCCTGCCGTAGGGCATTTAGCAACAGATAAGGTACCAGCGTGTGAGTATCAGATATCTGCTTTCCAGCAGCACCGTGCCCTGGGAGCACACGCGTTGCCCTAACTCTGTGGCCCTCCCACAAGGGAGCCGGGTAGCAAAACAAGTGAATGGGCTCCTTAGGCGGGCCTCTGGCCTTCAGCTGGGTGTAATCACCATCAATTGGAGAAAGGCCCAGGTAAAAATTGGCTTTCCGTAATGCTTGGAGGACCATTGCGGTTGGTGGCACTCCCCACCGGAATCACTGGTCGCGTACGGCAGCTGCAGCAGACTGGTGCTGCTGTCCCAATATCTGGGGTGTCAGCGGGGCAAACACAAGGGGACATTATGACAGCGCGCAACGCTTAAGCCAAACAGATTCCCGAAGCTGGTATGCCTAAGGGATCATCACTGAGGGATCCGTAGGGGCATAATTCCTATACGGTATAAGGGATGGTGGGCAGGGGCAAGAGTCGCCCCTTGCCCATGGTCACGCGCTGGCAGTGGGGTGCACTCCCGTGCCCCAGGTTAACTATCTGAGGGGACTGTACAAATGTTAAAGTAACCCTTCTCGTCATAATAGTCATAGCGGGCAGGCCCAGGATTGTGAATAGGTGTAACCATCCCGCTGGGGGGCGAATAGTTATCGCACATCTTCACAGGCCCCTCTATTTCAACAGACCCTATCCGATTGGGATAGCGTCTAGGGATTGGGGACATAGATGGGGCCATCTACAATCCAGGAGCTATAGCTCTCTGGTATGTCTTGGGCCTGTGGTTATAAGGGATCTCACAGGGTTTGAGTCCCGCCCAAAGGGGTTTGGGCTTTATTCGCCATGAGATGATGCGGGGGAATGTAAAGGGGTACTTCGACTTGGATGGAGTACACCTCTCCCAAATAGGCATGGACCTGTTTTTATTGGATTTAAGCGAAGCAGGTAAAGAGCTAGGTTGGTGGGGGGCCCTGGCTGCGACGGTTAGCCGCCTCCAGGGCTGTGGCGGAGTTACAGGGCGATCTGGAAGCAGGCCGGTACAAAGGGTACCTCTGCGCGGCACCACGTGGTGCCTGAGCCAAAACGAGGAGCCTCCAGAGAGGTCCCGGAAGCCGGTCGGCGCCCCGCTAGGCCTGCGGGCGGTTGTGGGCCTGAACAACCGGGGGCTTGCTATGCGACGCTCCGCCCCGAGAGGGGGGGGTGTGAGTAGAATTTCAACGCCACGTGATCGAAAAAAGAATCACTTGGGGGGCAGCACTTGCGGGTCGTTCCCGTGCTGCCCGGCTCATCAGGCGGGGCAGGTGAAGTAGATGGCCGCCTGCCCTTGGATCGCCCGTAAGATAACCCACCTATTACATATCCTGGAATTATGTAATAAATCCTGCAGCATTTGTTACCCATTTACAACTGTTTCTTGTGTCTTCTTTGGGTAACCTAATTTGGGGGAGGGGGGAAAGCGGGGTGCCCCTGGGGGTACTATGCCGCTGACCGCGGCCCCCGCAGGGGGCCACTCGGCGGTCGGCGCCTTAGTGGCCCCGGGGCCCCGGTCACCCCTCCCCACTCCCTCCTTCGGGGGGGGCGGGGGCAGGGATCCTGATTGTTGCCCCCCCTCCGTGTCGGGGGCCGGAAGTGACGCGCAAGGCACGTCACTTCCAGGCCCAGGTGTGAGGGGAAGGCTATTTAGCCTTCCCCCACCCTCACTGGCGACCTCTTTGTCGCCCACCTCGCCTTTTTACCCTCCCTACCGCTTACCCGGCGTGGTGTGGTGGGGTGGGGTTTTTGGCTGAACGTTTTAATGTTTTTATTTTCGTTGCAGGCGGAGTTACAGGGCGATCTGGAAGCAGGCCGGTACAAAGGGTACCTCTGCGCGGCACCACGTGGTGCCTGAGCCAAAACGAGGAGCCTCCAGAGAGGTCCCGGAAGCCGGTCGGCGCCCCGCTAGGCCTGCGGGCGGTTGTGGGCCTGAACAACCGGGGGCTTGCTATGCGACGCTCCGCCCCGAGAGGGGGGGTGTGAGTAGAATTTCAACGGCACGTGATCGAAAAAAGAATCACTTGGGGGGCAGCACTTGCGGGTCGTTCCCGTGCTGCCCGGCTCATCAGGCGGGGCAGGTGAAGTAGATGGCCGCCTGCCCTTGGATCGCCCGTAAGATAACCCACCTATTACATATCCTGGAATTATGTAATACATCCTGCAGCATTTGTTACCCATTTACAACTGTTTCTTGTGTCTTCTTTGGGTAACCTAATTTGGGGGAGGGGGGAAAGCGGGGTGCCCCTGGGGGTACTATGTACCGGCCCATTTAAAGCACTGCTTATAAGTGAATAAAAAGTGCCAATTGGGTTTAAGGCAATTTTAATATGTTCTAGAGAGTGAGCGCAAGCACTTTAGCAGTGGTAAAGTGCGGTTATAAGTGCACAGAGTCCTAAAGCAAACAAAAACGAATTCTGGTACCGACCTCTTTGTTAACGGCCTTTGTGTTCTTTACTCGTGTCAGTCTCCGTCTTCTTAAGGAATACAACAGTGCACGTCAAGAGAAATATAAACATTATTATAGCTGTTGCTACGGTGTTCCAATGTTGTTTTGGAACACGCGAATCTGGTATTAAACACATAACAAACGCAGCGTTAAAAAAAAACTCGGATATTTTGGAGTAAAAAATATAGCTGTTCTGTATAATTCAATGCACGGGGCTTATTCACACAGCCATTTTTCAGGGGAAGAAACATAAAGCTGTCATTCCCGTTTTATATTTTCGCATCATAGTACAAAGCAAAGGTCATTGTATATTGACATACGCAGGGTGACCCAATTGATATGCAGACAATCCAGGCAGTTTACACACACCTCTTTTGAAGCATCTGGTAGCTGCAGGTGTATTTTATACTCCTTATGAATGCAGATCTACGGGTTCCAGAAACCTCAGGTACCATTGCATCAGACTGCCAGCCCAGAGCTTGGGCAGACGCGCAACAGTTTGTAAGCTCTGCGTGCATCGATGTGTATATATGCCTTGGTCGTTCATCGTTCATTGATCATCTAGCTGGGTCTGGCTAAGACACAGACGATGGTTCTGCAAAGGCAGGGAGAGGAGAGACGAGGCTGATGATTCCTGCAATAGTGGAGCGGCGCAGAACAGAAACTCAGCCGTGAATTTTTCACAGATTTTTTGTTTTTGAAAGTAAGGTACTTGATGCGCAAGCGCTTTTACAGTTTAAACGGGGGGTGATGTGTAGTGGTATCTTGGTGCTTTTTTATGGGCTTTCGTAATGTGCAAAGAACTGTTTAATATATATATATATTTTGGGGCAGTTTTACATAGCGCGAACTCGACCCGAAGGTATCAGAGCGCTGTGCAGCAGCATTATTTTGCTGCTCATGCGCCCTGTCCGCGTTGATAATGTATCCTACCGTTAGACATATTTAAAGGGAAACGTACGTACCGTGGTCCCCGTAACTGGTAATTTCATTTGTTTTTTCAGCTCAACTGCTGCAAGACTATATATATATATAGTTGGAGAATGCAGGGGACGTGCTCATATGCTTTATCCTTGCAGCAGCTGAGCTAAGAAGAAATGACATTTTTTACCAGTAACGAACCACAAGCTCAGCACATATTTTTGTTTCCCTTTTTAAAAGTCTACTAGTAAAATAAATTATTAAAGGTTTTGCGTACGGTGTCCTGTAACATGTGATACGTGTGCTGTTCGTTGTCTGTTCTATAACCGAACGCGTAACTACGGTTGACTGCCCACACACCTGTCAGGTCCACGTGTCAGTAGGGTGACCAACTGGTATGGGTGCAAATTCAGGACGGTCAGTGTAAAAATTCAGGACAGAAGGTCAAAATTCAGGACAAAAATGTGGGACGAAACATACGTTTTACAGACATACCCGAGGAGGTCGCACAATAGTATATAAGTACGTGAATAGACAACCAAAATAAGTACAAGTCAAAATAAGTTTATATAAGGTTGAGACAATCGTGCACTTCACAGTTTTTCAGTATGCGCGCAGCTTTACAAAGCAACATCGGGCCCTTTCTGCAATCAAGATTTGTGCTAATGTAACAATAAACATTAAATAGTAATTTTTATTTGTATGTTTAAATCTTACTTTTAAATGTAGTTAAAAACGCTGTTCCTGTCCCATGACCTTAAGAAGCACTTCGCTGAATAGCCTAATGTATTCATTTTTGCTCCGAATTCTTTTACCGTGCACCATTTATTTATTAAGGGATAATATTTTCAGGGACATCAGAAACTGAACTGAATACTATTTTTTAAAGTGGTTTTCACTTCTATCCTTCACAAATATCCACCTTGACCGTGTGGTAAATGACCTACAGATGGAGGTTTTGCACAAACGATTGCTTTGCCTCCGACAGTTATTTTATTTTTATTTTCTCCTTCATGGCGCCAAGACAAAAGCAGAATGTCTTGCCCTAGTCTGATGCAGGAGAAACCACACCACATGCTGTCACTACGATAGGACCCATTGTCATTCTATATGTGATATTCAGCTGCAGTCTCAGAATGACAATGGGCCAGTCCACAGCCTGTGCGAGGTTCAGGAGGGGCGGCTGCAGGCAGCCTCAGTCTACAGTTTAAAAGATAAGTGCGAGAGGCCCGAGTGAAAACTTTTAAACTCATGGGCCCTCTAGCAGGTGAACAGCTTACCTTCCTGAAATTCCCCAATTTGATTTTAGTATTATGTTTGTAAGGCATCCGTAATTTGGGGAACACCAAATTACGGACCTCTTACGGACATCATACGAAAATAACAGATGGTCCGTGAAATTTACAGATGGTTGGTCACCCTACGTGTCATATGAATTTTACGCCACCAGTCAGAACTGCCCATTAAGCCAACAGTACTTTGCTTACTGGGATTTGTCATTCCTTGTTTAGAATGAAAAAAGTGAAACTAGCGCTCCACAATGCTAAGTGCTGTTTTTCGCGTCGCCGAGAACAGTTCAGGTGTCTGCTTTGAGAATAGTCTCCCTAGTTTGATTTTTTTGGCTCACTAAATGGAGTCCTTCACCAAATGCTCCTAGCTTCTTTCCCTCTAAACCAGGGATCTTCAAACGTTTTTGTTCTGAGACCCACCAAGCAAAATATTTTTTTGTTGCCCCCCGCCCCCTTCAGAGTTTTATGGCAAAAACTGTGGTGCAGAGCTGATTGTACGGGATGGGGCTTATAAGATCCTTTTAGGGGAACCTTTTCTGTAGCTCATAATCCACTTTAAGTGTTAGATTAATAAAATGCAAATATATAGAACAAAACCAGAAATTGGCCAAAACACAATGTTCATCATAATTCGGGTGTTGTGAGAGTGTCACTCCCTTGGCCCAAATGCAGCTGCAGCCCTGAGAAGCAGGCTGTCTCCTCTGTCTCTTTCATCCGTTCCCCACCAGACCATCACTACAGTCTTTGAAACAGACTCTGTCCCGTTCAGAAACAAAATGAACTCTCATGTGTTGCCCGCTCTTTTGTGTACTGATTGCAGTGTTTAAGGGAGGCTGAGGGTTGCCCCGATTTAGCTTCTCACTTCGCCTTGTTTTTCTACAGTTAAGACTGTTTTCCCTACTCGCAATGGCTAGTCAGATTTCATCAGGGCAAGCTATAAGTCGTACTCGCCCATTCTACAAACTGACAAATCAGCTGTTCTATTCACTCACAAAGTGAATGAGCAATAAAGATGCCTTTAAATCTTGTTTTTTATCTTGTTACCAGGGGTGTAACACAGGCCCCCGAAGTGCGGGGGGGGGCCACAACCTCCAGGGGGCCTCCTCAGCACCGCACTTAGACCGGAGAGCTCCAGGTTGAGTCCGGAGGAGGCCCCTCCACGCACCCTGCAGGGGGGCCCCCCTCAGGTTTCGTTACACCACTGCTTGTCACATTCGCTCTGCATTCAGAGACCCAGGTCAAAAGTCAGTTTGTCTTCCCACATTTGCTTTTCTTTCTCTGACTGTGGAAGTTAGAGGATTTTGTAAAGTAAACGGAGTGACAATCATGCTAGGGAAAGCATGTGAAACACAACATTGAAATAGCTAATAAGTGAACTGTACAAACATTTCAAAATATATTTCAGTAGTTATGAAAGCACATTTTAACATTTCCATGTCGTAATAAAAAGATTTTTATAGCGCGGCTCCCAAGACATATTGTTTGGGGTCAAGGACAACAAGTTTTCATGTGTATTTTGTCCTTGGGACAAGTAGGCCCAACCTACAGAACAAACCCTTTGGCTGCTAGTTTACAGTACCACATTATGGATCTGGGAAAGGCATTGCCTGCAGTTAAGGTAATATTTGTGTCCATGTGTTAATGCCGTTCAAACTTGTATTCATGGTTCATTAATGCAAAGCCTTTATCATTCGGGTGAGCACTCTAAGTACATGTTGTGAGCTCAGACTGCACTACTGACAGTGTTTCCAGTATAAAAATATGTACACACGTTTTCAATGTTTAGCAATATGAGGCTATGTATACTGCTCCCAGAATGCTCTTTGATTAGATGCAAATATTTGCAGAAGCTTGAAAGCAAAATTGATGATTCTTTGCTTCCAGAATAAACTGTTCACAAAATAATGCAAAACTACTGAAAAAATATAGGTACAATTTCTTAGCAGCATCATTTAGTAAAATGTATTGATGTACGCTAGTATTTCCCAAAAATATTCATAATGGAAATTCTGTGTAACCAGTTTTAATAAGATTATGGGAAACATAAAAATAAACAAGCATTGCTAAAACCAGTGGGTATGAAATTGTTGGTCAGTCTTTTGGTTTTCTCAATGCGTGGCTTGTTATGGCATGGTTTTTGTAAAACCTAATTGGTGGTGAAGGTGCCGGGCCCTCACCATTATAACAAACATCGGCAAAAGCAAAAACAAATTAGTCTCTAAAAGAACACATTGCACAGTAGTTCCTGGCACTGAACAAAATTACTGTGTGTTGATATGCTCCTTGTGAAAGAACAGAATGCTTTCACTCATAGTGAATCTAGCCGACAGACAGAGAGAGAGAGAGATGCAACATTTTCATAAACACAAAAGGTCATGGTTAATGCCAGACCCAATTAGGGGCCCAATTATCAAATAACGTGCACCCATGTTCTTGGATATAGTGCAGATATACGACTTTTGTGAATTCACAAGACTTTACAGAAGTAGGCCAAAATATAGCACTCCTAGAAAATATTTGTACACTGCATTTTAGCATGAGCAAATATGCAGGTGTAGATTTGCTCATGCGAATGTTTACATGTTCACTTTCCCTCCAACCATTCTTTTCCCAACCTGGAAGAAGTTTTATGTCTGCCATGGTCAGGAATAAATGTCCAACCATTCTCAGTATTGGAAAAGATTAGAGAAGAGTTGGTGAAAACCCTTAAAACATGCAAGTTAGTAGGTTTGCACAGACTCAAAAGGACATGCCAACCCTTGAACTGTTGCTTACTATTACCTTCAGCCCCAGTATGTAGATCTGTAGTAATGTGGCAACATAAGGGGATTGCTAGTATTCAAACCCTACTATGAAAGGAGCCCTGGCATAATCAGAGAGTCTATTTCAGGGCTCTTATATAATGAGATTGCTTCCATAATTTGTCACCGCATTACAAGGCACAAAAGGGACAAGTGGATTTTGTTACAGGACAAGTAGATTTATGAAGCAACCTGTCCCATGCACAAGTAGATATTTTATTAAATTCCACACCCCTGATTGTACTTGGTGATATGCAAATTAGAAATATTATTGCTGATACCCAATTTCCAAACATTGTTTGTACGCTGTATAGTTTTATCAGTAAAACTACATGTTTGTGGGGAAAGTTTGCGGCAATTTCAATGGAAAATGTGCTCTCTGTAAATGACGGTGCACTACCACATTATGCTTTAGTATTATTAACCCGTTCTGTGCTTCGAACGGCCCCGGCTGTCTCACGTCACAGTGGGTGTGTGCGGAGGACGGCCGCGGGCCGTCCGAACCCCGCCCACCTAATAAATCACCCGCACCGTGGCGGAATTCGCGCTGCGGTCAACGGGTTAAAAGTGAGTTTTTAAACATGAACTGAGAAATCTGCCTGCCTCCGCCCTGATGACAATGCTATTAGCGAACTGAAAAGGAAGAAAGGGTCATGCATACGCTATATGTGGGCTTGCTTCTTATTCATGGAGCAAATGTTTAGTCTATAATTGTTGTTTTTTAAAAGTGTTTTTTGTGCAGCAGAAATGCTAAAAAGGTGCTTTTATATCTGATAATCAAGAAAAAGGGTGCTTCCTAAAATATTTGCCTAGAATAACACAGTTTGAGACCAGTTTACTATCCAGAACATTACAGTTAGGTCAAGTAGATAGTTAACGTTACTAGACCTGGAGGTCTAGTAACATTTTAATGATTTTTTGATGCCTGCATTTGCTAGCAAAATGTGCAGTCCCCTCTGATACTTGTTAAAAAGAACCCCCTACTTGCTTCACCCCCTTCCACCTCTGCTGTCTCCAACAATAGCTAAGGTGTCTCCTCCGCTTCAGTTTTCCCCTCACGTGGACCTTTGGTGCAAGGTCCAAATCAAACATGGCACAGCAAAGGTGCCCTGAACCCTAATTCAATGAAGGATAATAAAACAGCCATATTTGATGTTTAGTTGCCTCTACACCCCCCCCGGCCCTAGGGGCACTGCACTTGCAGAAACAGTGACACCTCCAGCTTTGCTACTGGGCCATCATTCTTAGACCAAAGGCCCAAAGCAGGTTACCTACCCCTTTTTGTGGAAGGAACAAAAAACAACATAAAACCCCACATTTTACTCCTTTTGCTTAGGCCTTGTTGGGTTATCTGGGCCCTAATGCAAGTGAGGTAATGGGCCCATCCCCTTTCTGCTAATAGTACAGCTGCAATTTGGGTGCAGTGGCATCAAAACCCTGGCCTCAAAGCCACTGCTCCTACTGCACTAACAGCAGTGATTGCCCTTTAAAAACTGATTCTCAATTCCCCCCACCTTCCTCAGGGCATCCATCTAAAGAAGTTACTTGTGCCCTTTTGTAAACAAAAAATGTGCCCTACATAGCGTCCCCTCTTCTGGATCATTTCTTCAACGCTATTCGTAGATCTTGCTCATTTCTTCTTTCTCCTGGGACATTACTATGAGGCCCCAGGAGTTCATACTATCAGAGCTCTGGGTCTAAATGTGACCATGCTGGTCTCCTCCCTGCCATCGCCTCCCTCAACTCACCTTAAAGGACATCTGGACTGAGGTCAAAGTGGTTGTCCTCTACAAGGACTGACATGCCCATGCTTTTCTAATTTTATAAAAATATTTTCCATGCTTTTTGTTAAAAAATAATCCTCAATGGTTAATGTGGACGTTGAGATGCCTCTGGGTGAATGTTGAAGGAGGGCAGGGGGGAGTGGATTTATGGATCTCCTGTGCTGTGAAGCTGCAGAAGGGACAGAGAACTAAAAAGGAAATAGGCCTTCTCACCAGGGTGCCTGCTACCTGAAAAATATGTAAATATGTGCATTTGGTTAATTACATAATGAAAAGGATGCTTTTGAACCAGTCTAGGCTCTAATCAATGGAGTTGCTTCAATTTTTTATGGTGACAAATGTGTATCCTTTTTGAGAATTAATGTAATAGTGTTATCAGCTAAGTTTGGGAAAGCGTCTCAATGGATGATATAACAAGCATTTGCAATGCAATAGGTCTCGCATTACTGAAAATTTGAGCTATTGGCACTGCAAATAATAATGCAACACCAATAGCTCAAATGTTCTTTATTGCGAGACCTGTTGTATTTTAAATGCTTGTTTATTACTAGTTATAGTGAGAGGGAAAGGTGATGCTTTACAGTAGTCATGAGCATAAAGATATGACTTCCAGATATTATCTGGAAAATTGAATTACGTATGATGAGCTGTCGTGGAGGCAGGCAGGGTCGTAGCTTGTTCAATAAGACAGGTGGGTGTGAGCTTCAGATTTACCAACAATTAAGCTGACATCAAGAGAAGCAGTGCTTCAGAGTCAGAGAAGGGAAAAGGAGTGCGGACAGTGAGGGGTTAGCGCCTTGGTAGCTGGTGTTGGTGCTACGGTGACTGGTGCACTCCCCGCTTTTAGCGCCTGGATAGTAGCTGGTGTTGGTGCTACGGGGACTGGGGTGCTCCCCGCTGTTAGCTGGGTAGTAGCCAGTGTAGGTGCTACGGTCACCGGTGCACTCCCCGCTGTTAGCGCCTGGGTGGCAGCTGGTGTTGGTTCTACAGTGACTGGTGCACTCCCCGCTGTTAGCACCTGGATGGTAGCTGGTGTTGGTGCTACGGTGACCAATGCACTCCCCGCTATTAGCGCCTGAGTGGTAGCAGGTGTTGGTGCTACGGTAACCGGTGCACTCCCCGCTGTTAGCGCCTGGGTGGTAGCTGGTGTTGGTGCTACGGGGACTGGGGCGCTCCCCGTTGTTAGCTGGGTAGTAGCCAGTGTTGGTGCTATGGGGACCGGTACGCTCCCTACTGTTTGCACCTGAGGGGTAGGCAGCAGTCTTGGACGTGCTGCAGACATCAGCTTGTGGTAGTGAGCAGATAGTGCTTGAAGCAGAAACATTTATTGCTTACCTCTGTAACACATCCAAACGGGTCCTCAAAACGGCGTCCCTTGTATGGTAGGGGCTGAAAATGTGCACATTTGGATCTATGAATGATGCTTTTTTGAATAGCAGTTTGCGAAAGTGAAAGCGATCGCTTTTGTAAAACATTGAAGCCCGCGAGTGGTGTGCGCGCGCGCCACACAAGCCACGTGGTTTCAATTATCGTGCCCAGGTCTGGGCACGATAATTTAAAACACATGTCAGCAGTGCGCGTAATAGACACCAATAGGCCATGGGCAGAGCAATGCGCCCGCCTTTGGCCTATTACGCAAAGCCCAATCGCGGAAGCCAAAAGGAAAAGCACGAGCGTGTGCAATTCCTAGGTACGTTTTCAGACCCCCTACAAAAGGTCTCTCCCTGCGCAATGCAACGCAGGCACGAGACCTAAAAATGTTGGACTATGTATAGTTTACTTATTGTTAAAATATATACTTTGAAAGCACTTGTTTTATCTTAAACACTTAATAAGTTTGCGGCAGCTTATCGTACACTGTGTCTAATACAATTTTAAAATTATCACTTCCGTTTTCATAGTTCAGTTTGTTACAGGATAGGTCCTCGCAAAGCTAGAAACCGGGCCATTGAAATTGTGCAGCTGCTGTGTTTTCCACATAATTATGGAATTTTCTGCATTTGCCTTATATTCCGTTATCTGCTGCATAATCTGCAGATTTTAACAAACATTTTTTTCCAACTCACATGGTTTAAAAGTTACTAAAAACGCAGCAACACCTGTTGCTGCACAGTAGAAGGACCTTTGCAGAGGTGACTAGTCACATTTTAGTTTTTTTATTGCTATATTTGGGTGATAAACTGGTGAGGTGCAACCTATACCCGGACAGTGTTAACAAGTGTAGAAATGAGAAAATAGTTAAATAATTCCGTCTCAAAATGTGCTGCATTACGTCGCATATTTGCCTTTTCTTGCCATATAACTTAGTCAATCCTGCCACCTATTTTGGCTCTTCCCAGCTTCATAATTCCAGTGGCCCTTCTTATAAATACACATGTCACTCTTCCCCTTTGTGCTAATCAGGATTCAGTTCTTTGGCTCTCTGACACACATACAAACATCTGCAGTGATCGAATTATCCAATTGAAATTTCATAATATAAAAAAAGACTGCTTTTCCCACTGATTAGTTTAACTTGCATTTATTTTGCATCCAGGTTTGTGCGTTGTTTTTATATTCAGATATGTAAAGCTGGAAATTCATCAAGACACAGAATATTTGATTCTTTTTGGTTGTCTTTTCCCATTGCCACTATGGCAGGCATTACAGTCCCTGCTTTTTAAAGCACTTTAACCCTGCATGTAAAGGAAGGCAGCCTGGAAAAGTGCCAAATAAACAATGTTGCACTTCCTGTCCATCTTCATTTACAAATCCGTAGAGGCATTTGATCCTCCTGGGAATGAAGCCTCAGACCCCCAGAGAGGCGCCCTACAGTTTGAAGACTTCTGCTCTAAACCCCATCCAGTGAAATCGTAGCTGTAAAGTTTCCCAGGTCCCATGCCTGTCCAGTTATTGCAGTATAGAGCTTTTCTTAGACTTCTGGGACTTGAAGTCCTGTTTTTTATACTGGGTTAAAAAAGACTACAAGTCCCAGACCTGTAAGAACAAGCATTTGCAATGCAATAGGACTCGCATTTACGCGAGACCTATTGCATTGCAAACGAGCAGGCGGGGGGCAGGGAGCGCAAAGGCACGAACAAAAGGAGTGCTGGGAGGGGCGAGAAGGCACGGACTGCGGGAGGGTGGGGGAGAAAATAGTACTGGAAGTAAAGAGGCCAGAAGCCATGTAACGATACAAATGACATCATGGCCGTCATAGGGAGGGACTAACAGGCCTATAAACCAATGGAAGGGAGCATTTAATAAAGGACAAAGACACAAGCCAATGAAAAAGATGGGCGGCGGAGTGGGCATGGCTTCTCTCCCATACTCAACTACCCCAGATCAACCCCAGAGCAGCGCTTGCGCGCTGGCTCAGGGCTCAACCTGAAAAAGTGGACTGGCCTCACTAGTCGCGCACTGACCTTGGAAACTTGGTAGCTACGTGAAATTAGTAATACATATTTATCCTCTGCTCTGCTTCGTTTCCCAGGCCCGTGCATAATGGGATGCCCTAGTCTAGATTTTTTTCTTAATTCAGGGATACGTAGTCCCTTTTTTCTTCCATTTTAAACTAAGAACTACATGTCCCAAAATTGAAAGAAAAACTGGACCGGGGCATCACATCATGTATGGACCTTGGAAGCTATGGATTGAGAACTCACCGAAGAGCAAGTTCTGTGGTGCCCCATACACAATCCTCAACATAAATTTGAATGGGTCCTTTTTGATCCACATAAAGCATTTTCAAATGCATGTAAGTTGTTCAATGTGTTTTAGGCAGTGTTTTAAGTGGGATGAAAAAGGTGGGATTCGTGGTGGGGGTTGAGTGTCTAAAGAGTTGTGTGGCATTAGCTTAACTAGAGTCCCTTTACAAGAGGGTTTTCATATGTAATTAAGGACGTAGCTTAACCCGTAAACTATAATCCTCAATCTGCTCACCACACACATTATCTCTTTCCTCTTCAGCACTCTTTTCGCTCTTCCGCTTCACGTATTTACTTTCATTTTCTCCACATCGCCAACCATATACACAAACAACTCTTACCTACTCAGCTATGAACAGTGATTTTTTTAAAACTTTGGCGCTGTCACTATTTCACCAGCTGTTAAGTCGTTCACACTCTTTCCCAAAGAATCCCCATTACTACACATGTTCCCATCGCTCTTTGCACTCTGCAGCAAGGCCAATTTTTGGATATGTATGGATTCTGAACACCTGTATGACCCATTGACAGGCACTGAGAAACTTGAACTAGCTGGTGCCCCATCATAAACACCCGCAGCTTGAACTCACGCAGACATGTGGAGATGACTCCGTTCATAGGATCCAATTTAAAGTCATAACCTGCATGGGAAAAAAACCTACATAAACACAACAGCTGGGAAAAGTAAATACTCTAACAGAATGCAAGATGTAGCAAAACATGTAATATATAGACCGCAACTTCATCACTGATCTGGATTACCTTAACATTTTTGCAGTTAGAGTTTTTGCCTGTAAATATAAAGATGAGAGGATTTGGCCCGAGGGGGACCTGGTACAAAGTCAGTTTTTAACTCTGGCTGGATCAGAGACCTGACCGCTCCCTGCCCACTTAAATCCCTGAGATTAGGGGCCATGAGTTAAATGTATAATTGCCTTTACTTCACTCGTCCCAGTCATTACATCATGAGGGGGACTCCACACTCTGGACAGAAAAAACACACAGTTTTCTAGTAAACACTCCTGGGTATAATATAAGGCAGAGGTCTTCAAACATTTGTAGGTTGAGCCCCCCAGCTGAATTTTGTTTTAGATGTCAGACCCCCCCCATCCCCCCACCACCTGACAGAAATTTCTAGAAACTGGTACACTACATAATCGACCACCACACGCTTATCCCGGGCCATATCTGGTAAATAATGTTCAACACAATAAGAGTGTTTAGTAAACTACAGGTTTGTGGTGAAATGACAGAGGCTTATTACACAGCTCAAAACATAATTTTCCAAGAGAAAATGTGTGCAAATTGTTTTTACTAGGATGCTTTGTTTTACACATGACATAGATAGATAATAACACCACCAACATTAATGTGACAGATGTGCCTGTTTTTTGCCACAGAGATGGTCAATCTGTGGATGGATTTTTGCTAAGCCATCCACCGGTTGTGTGCCACATACAGTCTTGAACGGTACTTAGTCTTTGATACCGCAAATGCTGAGAACCCAATCTCACATAAATAGGACGAGCTGAAAGGGAAGAGAGTTTTGATACCAGTTTCTCTCAAAGCTGAATACTCTGCAAACCTTTTCAGCCAAAACAGTGACTCTAAGGCAGACCGTGTTATCAGATTTTTCGAGCACTCCCTAGCTCAGAGCTGGTACATGAGGAACAATTCTTCTCTAGAAATCATTAACAAACGTTTTAGGCAGCATTATAATGGGATAATTGCCCACCATCCAGTTATGGATCCAAAGACAAAGGTGAAAGTCCACAGAGAGGGCGCTGAACGAACACCTCATTCAGAATTCCTTAGTGGTACGATAAGTTACTTGCCTACAGCAGTGGGGGTTTAGGACACATGTCAGGCTTATGTTTAAAAAAATAGATCTAATTATAAATGAATGATGTTGCCTATTTTACTTCAGAGCAATGTTGTTGACAGACTTTTTGGTGGCAGGGACATGTTAAGGATATTGGGGGCCCCTGTTCAGAACAGCTTTGAGTTTATGATTCACTTTCAGCTCTGCCCTACCCTCTTTAGCCAGGCTACTAACGGTGCAAGGGACTATGGTCGAAATTCAAAAAGTGTTTACTTCTAATATTCAGAGATGGGGATGTGTGTTTTCACTTTTGTAATACAGCAGCAGCCCACTAATTTTACATTGAATAATATCTGTCATATCCTCCAATTTCTCATATGTGAGAACCCGTTTTGATCTAAAATTAAAAAGTTTATGGTTTGCATGAAACAAACACATTTCTCTGCAAATAGTAAAAGACTCTTTCACGTCAATCACATTAATAAGAAATGAAAAAAACCGGTATTTAAAAGAATCTGTTTAGAAGTTATTCCAGGCCAACAGGGCAAAAACAGAGTTGTCTCTATCAAGGGCCCCACTGAAAGGCTGGATTGCCGTGCATGTAAATGTGTATTTTTAGGTCCCGCCTACGCAGTGCGCATGCGCTGCATAGGAAAAAGATATTTAGCAATCGGCACAGTTTTGTGGGCAAAAACGTGCACACGTTGCATTGCTTTCAATGGCAACGCGTGCACGTCTGGCGATTCCCTTGCGGGAGCGAGCAACGGCGCCATATGTTAGCAATTCTGCTCGCTCCCGCAAGGGAATCCGGCGCAGGCCCCCTCCTCTCCCTGCTGCCGCGCGCGCTTGTTATTTCCGTGCCTCTATTCACCTATGACACATTTAAAGCGCAAAAAACTCTTAACACGCTCCGTCCTGTGCGCCAGTCAGATAATTTAGCTTTCTTCCAAGCTGTGCCCCAAAGAGGTCATAATAATTTTGAACGTCGTTTGGGAGAATAGCGTATCAGATTAGACGCTAGGGACGTAAGGTCACGCTGGAAGGGGAAAGGTGATCTACTATTCATTCAAATTCCATAACACAGATACTCTTTTTAGACCCACACAGGCTCCTTCTGGGTATCCTGTCACGTAGAAGAGGAAGTACCTTCTCCCCTCTGTCAGGGAGATCTTAAGGGTGTCCAGTGTAATATTGAAGGCATTGCAGAAATTCTATTTTAAAAATGGGAGAACGTGAAGTAAGTCAAAGCGGGAGCTAAGGGAATCACAGCAGGGGACTGGGTGGGGGGTGAGGAGCTGTGACCCTGTGTGGTAGCTAGTGGTAGTCGTGTGTGATTAAAAAAAAAGAATAGGACAGTTAACTTTGAGCGCCTCTGCACAACCACATCACTCGCACGCACAGGAGCAGAGGTCCACACCACCACAGAGGCAGCACTTACACCGTGAAGTGGTTGACGAAGCACTTCCCGCCCGTGGGCTGCTTCAGGAAGTTGTAGATGTGGCCTTGCACGTTGGTCCTGGAGAGCAGGGTTCGGCGCGCGCTGTAGATGGACATGAAGGGGTCCATGCTGACGCGGGGTATGTTGGTAGTCACCAGCACCGTCTCGTCCTTTGGGTCCGGGGCGGTGGGCTGTCCGTTGCCTCCCGCCACTTTGTGTGGGGGCATGCGCTCGTATTGGGCAATGGCTGCGTTCTCGGCCATATCCATAGCCGACTGCTTCTTGTGGCTGTCCCGTCTGGAGGACAGTGTCCGGGACAGGCTCCAACGCCGGCCTTCCGGAGAGAGGGACATGGGGTGCTCGAAGTCTGGGCTCCTTCCCGAGGTGCTCCTGCTCTGACCTCTGGATCGGAAGGCAGGGGTGCCTCGGTGCCTGGGTTCCTCAGTGCCTGACCCAGGGTGCTCCCTCCTTGGAAGTTCGTAGTCCCGTCCCTGGCAGCTCCAGTCTGCCCTTCAGTGGCAGGGCTTGCGGTGCGCTCTGGGCACTCAGTGCCGAAGCAGAAGGGAGAGGGGTGGAGGAGAATGGCACCAAATACCTACCCGTATCTGGCCCGGGCACCCCTCAGAACTTGCTTTCAAACTCGAGCATGTCACAGAGGGAGTCCTGAAGAGGGAGAGCCCTGCTCCTCCTCCTGCGCACACCGGCTGGGAGGGACCTTTCCACATGCACCGCCAAACTTCAGCCGCAGGTTCCCTCTCTGCCTCCCATCTAGAGACTACACCTAGGAGTCTCTCGCTCCTCTACTTGGATTGAAATTACTGCTCCCTCCCTCACTTCACCCTCCTTAGTCCCCCCAGCCCCCTGCTGAGACTAAAGCCCCAGGTTATTCACTTCCTGCAGTGAATGCACACCACAAGATGGGGCTCGGCTGCTGGGGCTTCTGCGTGAGGGTCCAGGCGCTCCTTGCCTCCGCTACTCACACTAACGATCCTGCTAAATTTACTTCCGCATGCCCTTGTCAGCCTTCCCAAACTGATACAAAGTTTCCCCGGTCTCTGTAGCACGTCGCAGTTTTTTAATTTCAAGGGGGAAACTCCTCAAAGTTCCTGAAAGTAAAAAATCTTCCTTTGTAGATTAACAAGGAACAACCAAGGCGTGAGTGAGCTGTGCTTCTCCGCGGTCCTAAAACCCGTATGATTTATAAAGTTATCCGCTCCAACCCCTCGTGGAAGCTGCTGGGCTGTAGACCTGACGAGCTGTAAAACAACGACCATCCCTGTTCTGCGCGGGAGCTATTCCGTGTCCCAGCAGGGCAGTTTCACTTCACAGTCCAGCACTTGTAATTCGCGGCTCCCGGTGAAAGACAGCACAGCAGCAGTACGCTCTAATAACTACCAGGTTTTAAGTTTGCTTATGTGTTACATTTCAGTGTTTTCAGTGTGCGTATGTGTGACATGTATGACATTTCAAGTGATACTTTATTGCGTGGAGAACAAAGTAGTTAACTCCATAAAGTGTGTTTTATTTCTAAAGTCACTTGTTTTGTGAAATGCAATGAATGCACTGGCAATGGCCTTGAAACAAATGCAGTACCTTTGTGACTTTGCCCAGTGTTGCTGGAGAGCAATAGAAGACCAGCCCATCTATGAATATAAGCAAAGGAGAAACCAACTTGCAAATGTCTGCATGGATTACACATGGGCTTTGACTCAACACCACACAATCACTCTGAAATGGGATGTTTGGGCTTTATGTACAAATCTATGACTTTAGGAAGGGGTGGCGCCCTACAGGAAAAATAAAATATCATGTTATTATAATTTTATTTTTCAGTACTTTTCAGTAGGGGCGGGGTGGGCTGGACTGCCAACAGAGGAGTGGCAGGCACTTCCTAAGTGTGCTTGCCGGTTTGGTCGGGCGACTTGGTCATTCCAAGCCATCATGCACACCTGACATGTTCTCCATCGGGCTGTGTTGCTCAGCCTGGATGGAGAACATGCCCAGGCTCCCAGTCCCTATCGGAGCGCCGAACCAATGATCGCGCTATCAGCAGCGTCATCATTGACTCAGGGAGTCTGGAAGCCTGGGTGCTTCCTGTTCCCGTTTCCTGCCCCTGTAGTCCTTTAAGCAGGCGAAGATGACGAGAGGCGGCAGCAGGCAGGTAAGTGATTTAAAAAAAAAAATTTTGGTCAGTCCCTCATTCATTGGAGCGGCAGCTGATTCTTTGGGATCTCTGACAAACTCTTTGAAGCATCAGTGATTTGCACACCAATTAAAAAGAAAAATGAGTTTCAGCAGGTTCATTGCGGGCACTGACGGGCTCTTTGAGGCATCGGTGACTCCCACACCAGTTAAAAACAAGCATTGGCATAGCCAATAGGTCTCGCTTTTGGGACCTTATAAGTATTTAGTTATGCAACACAATACCCTTGGTGCAACAACATTAACTGTTGCATGGATAAACACTTATAAGGTCCCAAAGGCGAGACCTATTGGCTGTGCCAATGCTTGTTTGTAATTTAGGATGAAAGCCTTGTTGGGGCACGACCTTCCCATTCTTGTGTACAGGGGCGTAACTAGACCCGAACTTCGGGTGGGGGCTAACACTAATGCACCTAATCTCTCTATAGCACCTTTCTGGCAAACATTTCATGTCTTTTTTATAGCGTTACTCATAGTTTACTCACACTCAGTTCTTTGATCTGCATGGTACATGTTCTGTGTAGCAGGCACATTAAACATCTGTGCTGTGTGGGTGGCAGGAGTGACCATGTGAGTGCGCAGTGAGCCATGCAACAGTGTGAGAATAGGGTAAGAGGAGTGACTGCAGGGTGAGTGAGGTGACCATATGAATGTGGGTGCAGATGTAAGTGCAGAGTGGGGCGAAATAATGTATGGTTAGTGATGGGCTTATTTGAGTGAGATTGCAGATTGAGCAGTGAGGGGGCAGGTGAGTGAAGTGTCACGTGAGTGCAGGTTGAGTAGTGTGCTTGTGTGACTGCAGGGTGAGGTACAGGGTGAACAGCATTGTAAGTGCAGAGTGATCACTGTGAGTGCAGGGTAAGCGGGTGAATGGTGTAAGTGCATGTGGATCAGCGTGAGGGCATTGTGATCACTGTGAGTGCAGGGTGAGCCTGAAAGTGAAGGGCAAGAATGAGGAGCGAGTTGTCTGAATGCAGGGTGCTTTCCCAGACACTCGAAGTAAACTCAGCATGTTATTGATGGCAGCGTAGGGTTTCAGCTATGTTAAACTATTGCGATCATGGCATTAACCAGGGATCTAGGGTGGAGCAAATAAATGTGCTGATCTTGCAACAAATTTCCAGTTTCATGATTAGGGTTGCCAGCTCATTATATTGATGTCCCAGGCGGTACAAAAATTAGCAGCCACCTAAAGATGTGTTGTCAGCACTTAGCTATGCATACTTTGAACAGCAAATATAAATAGAAAGCACTTTTAATTGTGTTCTATGGCTGCCTGAAAGATCCACGACTGATATTAAAAGGGAACAAAGACATAAAAGGCACATTACTAATCAATACATACTTCTTTATTTATTACCCTATTTAGTGTCAAGACAAGCAATTCGCAGGCTGTTTAAACAAGACATGGCTGGCATTTTTCTTTTGGCAACTTGAAACCCTTTTATCCCTGTGGGCGTTGCGCGCTTGCCTGTTTAATTTTAAAAGAAACATTCTCCTTTCTAGGAAGAGCTAACCCGCCCAGGACGGGGCTAAATTCGTAGAGCTGAAATGCTTCAGCTGCCGTGGGAGGCAGGGAGTGTCCTCTGCTAAAATTGAATGCAACACACAGGCAGTCATTTCCGCTGCAGGGGGAGGCAAGGAGTCTCTGCTATTAAATCGAACTTGAAGGAATAGACCGTCCACAGTGGGCTGTCTGTTCATTTGCTTTGGGTTTTATTTCATCCCTACGAATTAACCCCATCCTGGGACGGTTAGCTCCTTAGCTCGACAAAGGCAAGCTTTTAGGGTGGAGTGCGCACCCCCCCCTGAGATGGTGTTGCGCCCCCCACAGATTGAAGAACTCTGATCTAAGACATGTCCTTACCCAGAATCCCTCTGTTGGTTTTTCTGTCATCTGGGCTGAGGATACATGAGACGTGTAGATTGGAGGATGGAAGACTTCCCTGCTGGGCTAGAGAATCCCTATTCCTCTGCTCCGTAGAATTCTTGACCTTCCATGCAGGACGACAGTGTACATCTTCTGCGGGTCTTCCTTTAAGTTGCATGTTGCCAGTCCTCTTTCAGGCCATGGTGCGGCTTGGGGGTATGGCCATCTCTCTTTTTTTCTGGCTATCGGTAGCATGGAGATTGGTGCGTGTCTATGGAGGGTTGGATTCAGGCTACCTCCTTCTTGCTTCTCTTGCTCCTGAGGTGGTCATCGTTGAGGAAGAGGGTGCTTAGTGTTCAGAGAAGGTAGGAGCTTTTTCTGTGCCCTGTTGTCTCTGGCCCTAGTTGGTAGAGAGCAGTGGTATCATTAAGGGTTAGGTATATTTTTGCACCCCCTCTTTGTGCTCCTGCCGCTTCAGCTTTTGTTGTGGACCGTAAAAGATTAGCAGAAAATTTCAGTCACTGCTCGTGCTCAGAAATAGGATCTCCGAGCATGCACGTTCTATCTCTTCCAGCTGGGGCACTCAGAAACGCTTCTGGCAAATAAAACAAGCAATGCTTACCTGCCTTCAGGCGTGCTGCTTATATCAGTTTGCTGGTTTTTCCTCTTGTATTTTTCTTCTACATTTGGAAGAATTTCTGTGCTTTTGCTGCTATTTGCCTATTGTTGGTACCTGCGTTGCTGCTGCTGTTTGCCATGGGTAAGCATTTTTCAAAGAGGCATCACACTTCTCTTTCTAGGTCCCCTTCCTTTTCTGAAGATGAATTCTCCTCTCTCTCCCGTAAAGGAGTCGGAGGAAGAAAGGATTCAGCGCATTGTCCTGGAAACTGTAATGACATTTAGAGACGATTCCAGGAAGGACTGTGCTAAGGAGGGGGGGGGGGGGGGGTGTGGGGGGGTGTTCAGAAACCTGTGGATGATCTCCTTTCAGCATCTGGTATTTCCTCAGACACTCAGATAGCTCCTGACCATAGAAGGGAAATATATCTCTAAGGAAGTACATTCTTTCTCGTGTTCTGGAAAATATGGGATTTCCTACTATCGGACGGCTTTCCTCCTCTCTGGATAATTTGCTTCCGCAGTTTCATAAGCCTCCTAATGTGGGTCTTCTGATTCACCAGTTTATTTTAGAAGCAATCAGAAGTGAGTGGAAGGATCCTGAAAAAAAATTCTCTCCCAAGATTGATAATGAAACTTTACCCTTTGGAAGTCGTGGAGGCTGTTGTCTCCGATACTGTCCGGCTAGACTCCTTTGTGGCCAGTTTGGTGTGTTATTCTTCTATGTATACAAGTATATTCTTAAAAGCCTAGCGGAAAAGAAAGTAGCTTCTTCCTTTAAGAAGGCTTTTTTCTGGCTGTCACTGTGCTCCTAGAGTTTGAGTTCATGGGGTATATACCACCCAGTCTTCGATTTTAGACTTCAAGCTGCTCTTTCAGGCGATTTGAGAAGAAAACACAGTCTTCCTCTGCTGGAGTCTTTGGAACAACAGATTAAGTTCCACTGTGACATAGCCTTTGATGTAGTGAGGTCCCCAGCTCTGCGTTTGGAGCATTCATTTCGGCCAGGCAGAATCTTTATTTGAAGGACTGGAGGACTGATGCGGCCCAGAAAGCGACTGCCCTTAAGGTGCCTTTTGAGGGCCAGAAATTGTTTAGAGCAGGCTTGGAGGAGAGGCTCTCCAACCTCTTCAAGAAGAGGAAACCCTCCTCATCCTTAAGGAAATCAATGAGTAATTCAACCAGATCTTCTAGATGGCAATCTTTCAAGCAATCGTCAAGAAGGAATACATCAGATCCTTCCTCCATATCCCAGTGTAAATCTTCTTCGTTTTGTTATTTCATGAAACAGAAATCGGATGTAGAATCCAAGACACAGAATTCCTGACTATACTGGGGCGCTGGCACCCTTACAAGTGAACAG
The DNA here is from genome assembly GCF_964204655.1 of Triturus cristatus. NCBI lineage: Eukaryota > Metazoa > Chordata > Amphibia > Caudata > Salamandridae > Triturus > Triturus cristatus. The sequence continues at coordinate 630,969,784 of NC_140582.1, forward strand.
TGTCAGAGAAAGGTGGACTTACTTGGCCTTTTGGATAAGTTTGTATCATAGGATTCTCTACATCAAAGGAAGGAGTGAGGCTCTGTAGAGGCTCATTGGTGGTGGCTGCCTTGTTGCGCTGGATGGCTCATTGTTCCTGAACTGCGCAAGCGCTCTGTTTTTACTGCCATTCAAGTGTGAAGGAGGGTTGATGGCCGGGAGATTACTATGACGTAACCAGATTCTTCTCAAACAAGGGCTATTGCATTTAGAAACAATGCGTATGGTGTCAAACATTGCCATTATTGCAGGGATTCTGCTCAGGAAGAGAACTATGCTTGGCACCATAGAACATCACCATACCACCTCAGTATCCATGAGCCGGAGTCCAACTAGCTATAGTGCCTCACTTGCCCACCAAACCTAACCAGGGAAACAAGTCAGTTGGCACCCCAGAACACAACACTCTCAGCACATGCTTCATGATGTTCTTAAAACTGAGTGGTTATGTTTTACCAAACTTGCATGCTTTACGTTTTGTTTGTATATTTGTGTTCCAGGTCAGTTTGCCTGACCAGGTCCAGGTAAAGTTGCGCCTTGTGACCTGATATGTGACTGTCTACTATTTCTCATTGAGATTTACACTTAGATTCTAGCCACAAAGTAGTGTAGGTTGGTAACACCAGGTCCTGAAGAATTGCCATTTGATCCTTGTGGACAACCAGAGGCAAGAAACATGCCGACTACATTATTCTACCACTTGTTGAATTGAGCTCAGTAAAGACCATTATTTCTGAATTGAGCACCACATTTTTACCTGGGGTAGTGTGGTTTTCTCATTAAATAAATTGCAATTAAGCAGCACTACTCCTATTTTTAGACACTTCCCATCACCACACCACACTACACTACCCAAACACCCACACTTCACTGACGGCTTCAAAAAAGTTCCTTGGCAAAGAGCCCCTTGGTGGGTGATCATCGGGCATTTCTGCGCTGGCCTGACGAGAAGCATGCCCAAATGATGAGGCATGATGCCTCTCGGGGTGTGTGAGGGCACTTGCTCCTATTTGGAACCCTTGTTTCTGTGACCTGGAACTCTCCAATTTCTGTTGTCTGATAGGAACTGCACTCCCGCAATTATAATTCACTGGCCACAATAACCACCCTCCAGGTCTTGAATATGAAGAATTAAAGAGTGGCGGCACTTCCGCTAAAGCGAAGGAGCGTTGCCCTACTGCTATTTACACAGTGCACAAAAGAAAAAGAAAATGATGATAATAGGACGGTATAATCATTTTTCTTTTTCTTTGTGGCACTCTGAGCCAGGTGAGGTCGGGGCTGAGCTCTGAGACGCCAAGCAGAGTGAAGAATGGTTTGCACTCCTCTAAATGCACCATACTGTTTGGCCGGCCCTCTGGAGCTGGCCAAACTGTCATGCGCACTTGGCATAGTCTTCATTGGGCTGTGTTGCACAGCCCCATGGAGAACATGCCCAGGCAGTGCCCGAGCGTACAAACAGGACGCTCAGACCAATCAGGACGCTGCTTCTGCAGCGAAGTGGTTGGTTGGGAGAGCCCGAAAGCCTGAGTGCTTCCGGTGCTGTTGCAGAACTTAGGAGGATGGAGGAGAGGTGGTGCGGCGGCGAAGGAAAAGGTATGTTTTTAAAATTATTATATTTTTAATCGTTTCGGGAACCCTCCCGACCCTCCGCACACCCCACCACCTCTGTTCCGAGGCAGCTGCCACTGGATTTAGATGTACCATTCTGTACCATGCTATTTAATTTGTCTTCAATATAATTTGTTAATTCTGCCTACAATCAAAGAGGGCCACTGAGGGAATGGTCGGTGCATTCAATACTTAACTTTTCGCCAATCTCAAACAATTAGTCTTCTAAATTGTTCATTTAGGAAAATCATCTGTGTGAGAATTAAACGGGCTTGAATTAAGGTTAACCTGCCCTGAACGTGCCAGGACTTCGTACCCCAAATCGATTTTAAATCAATAGTGCCCTTCCAGTAATCATAGCCTTTTAAGGCCAACTGATTGACAAACCTAGGGGTATATATAAGCTTAGTTTGAGTAAGCATATATTTCTTTGGTGGCGTTGGGGTTAATTTAAAATAATATGATGTCTAGTCTGAGGTGTTTTAATCCAATGAAATATGTGCATTTGTTGTTTTGCTTTTTGGAACTCTTGAGGGGGAATCATTGTTCCATTTTGTATAATTTAAATGGGACGTAGTCCATTTGTTGTGTGCAAAAAATGGTGCCCATAATGATGGTTACAGAACATTTTGTCATGATTAGCAGAATTAAGATATAGATCCTCTGATTCAAAAACAGTATAATATTCTAATTCAGAAAGCATAGAATGTACATTGTCAACAACCCAATCATCCAAATTCAACCCAGGTACTTTTACATCGCCGGTAGAAACTTTGACGACATATGGTATCTGCAGGATCTACGCAGGACCGAATATGTCGAAAGGAACTTTATCCCAAACAATTCCATTAGTCACTGGAACGGCTGACATGTTAAGAAGTCTCTTTTCAGTTTGTGATGAAGAATGAGGGGCCAACACCCCGTCGACAAGTTCTGTAACCGAACGTTCCAGAAAGTAATGGCCTTTGATTAGTAGGAAAAAAACTGTCACAAATCTAATCCTCATGAAAAAAAAGCAAGGAAAGTATGATCCAGACATATATCCAAGGCTAGACTAGATAAGTAAGGTTTAACCATGAAATAGGAACACAAATCTGTGCTGGAGGTGGGTGTAAAACAGATGAACTCTCAGAAGAAAAATCATCTTGATCCATATAGTACCCGTAGGTACTCAGCTGAAAAACAGGAGGTTGGGACTCAGCAGTAGGACTTGAAAAAGCCAAATCAGATAGAAAGGTGTATTATTATAAATGACCTCCGTTGTAGTAGACATGATAGTAGAGATGGGTATAGTGGCAAGGAAGCTGCCGGCAGAGGACGCAGCCGCCCCCTCCCCCAGCCGGGGAGAACCCACATTGGTGATTCTCACCGGCTGCAAAGAAGAGTGTTGCGGAAAAAAACAACTATTCCGTGCCATACTATGAAGTATTGGCCATATGGTGTAGTTTGACATGTTCAATGGAGAAAAAGTATTTGTCTTTGTAACCCGGGAATGGTGGCAAAATCACAGTTTGTGTACCTTGAAGTCCAAGAACCGCAACAGGAGCATGGTACGTTGGTCCTAATTCCCTTTCAATGGCCACCTTTTCCTGTACCAGATCTCCAATTTTCGGAAGCAGCTGGAAACTGGAAAAAAAATGTCAGCAGTCGGAGGATGAGATGGAGAAAAATGGCCTCATCAGTTAGCTTCGCTGAACTCTTGTAGCTTCTGTAAGATAGGACAATGGTTATCTACATTAAAGGTTGCGGCAGCCAAAATGCGGGGTCTGATCTTTTTATTGAGATTATTTCATGCTTGGGGAACCCCATATAGATGGTTCAACCAACCACGCCCTGTACTTAGTACCCTAGCTGTTAAGGACTGCTTTAAGTCACGGTTCTTTCTCTCCACAGCAGAATTACCCTGGGGTCTATATGGAGAAGAAAATTTCATTTGCACACCCATGGACGTCATCGAATCACTGTTCGCTTTAGAAGCAAAAGCCGGACCTTTGTCCAAGTGGAATGCGTTGCAGGCATAAGTCCAGATGAAAACATGCAAGTCTTTAATAACAGTTAGAGCGTCAGCTGAGTGGTGCGGATGAATCTAGTGCAAGAATCATCTGCAACCAAAATACATTTGAACGCAGTATCCGAAATCAAAGGACCGCAATGATCTAAATAAATGGATCCGAAAAGCTGCTTAGACAGAGTTGTGTCTGTTGGGCGAGACACAGTAGAACTTTTAATTTGCTGACAAAAATCGCAACATAAAACACATTTATTGGTTTGTTAATACAAACCCTGCCACCAATATCTTTGCTGTAAGAGCGAAAGAGTGGAAGCTGCACCGGCATGAGCAGAAGCTATGCTTCATATGCTGCAACAATCAAATAATGTCTGCAGTCCGTGTTGGGAATCAGGCGATCACCAAAGCTAGGAATCGTAGCAAAAGTAACATTTTGGTCATTTAAATGATGGGAATATTTAGAAGGAAAATTCTTCTGAAAAAGGTGCATTTTTTTAAAAGCATTTACGGCATCCAAAATATCATTGTCAATACAAGTCTTAGAGCATTTTATAGCTGGAATTTTAGATGTGGCTACTGCAGACTTGGCTGCTTCATCACCCAGAGAATTTCCTATGGTGTGTGCTCTCACATGTTGATGACTCAATTTATGTATAACATGAGTTTGTGGCAACCTGTCCTTAAGATGTGCCACTTTATCCCAAAGCAACTTGTGCTTGATTGTGCTACCCTTGAAATCTCTGAAGTAATTTTGTTTCCAAAAATGTACTTTATCATTAAAAGATTGTACACAATAAATCACACACAGTAAGTGTGGGAAATTTAGGATCTGTGTTTTCAAGTACAAGAAGCAAAGCCTTCAGTTCAGCCAACTGTGCAGTCCAGTCCCCAGTGGCTAGTTTGAGGGTGGAAGACGCCATCTGAGATAGTGCCCAGAATGATGGCGCATGTGCCAGAATATTACTGCTTTAAAGCTATACCAGGTTAAGTGGAACCATCAGTATAAATGATGGACTTATATTGGTTAAGAGGCTGAATTGAAAAAGGCATAGAAAAAACATGTTCATACGGTAAAAATTCTTGAGTTTGCGTAGAAGGGTCAAAGACTAAGTCTACACCCACAGCTTGTATCCAACAAGGGTGGAGGCCTTTTGCGTTAGGAACACTGCCTTTTGTGACAGCATCTAATGCAGGCACAGGTAAAACAGCAATAACTTGTTTACCTTGAACAAGTGGCTGTTCCTTTAGGATCCCCATTTGTTACATGCATGCAAATGACATGTCGGACTGAAAAGATCTGAGTCTGTCAGTATGTTCCGACGTCCAGTAGGAAGCGGAAAAATCTGGGTGTATTAAGGCATAAAGAGGTTTAATACGTTGGGCATAATCTAAGTTCTGCCAAAATGTAAAATTTCCAAAGAGACTGCAATTTTTAAAAAATATTTAAGTGAGGAGCAAGACTTTTACCTTCTTTAGTAAGTTCATATCCTAAGAAAAGAGCACTTAGAAAAGCTATGTAAGATTTTTGAAGTTGAGATTGTAACCAAGGTTCGCAAACCGCAATATAACGCGATCCACACGCTGTAAATGAGGGTTCAATTCATCATCAGTTAAGTCGATTTTTTTTTTTTTGTTGTTGCAGTTTTGTATAGCGCAAACTCGACCCGAAGGTTTTGGAGCGCTTTAAATGAGCACCAGTTCTGTTACAGGAGGAGACATTAATTTTTGGTAGACTTGAGGAGATTAAGTGATTTGTCCAGCATCACAGGATGTTGAGCCAACGCCGAGGCTCAAACCTGGTTCCCCAGGTCCAAAGTTGGCTGCTCTGGCTGCTACTTCACACCCTCCCCTGTAAGACCGAGCATCATAGTCAATTTCATGAAGAATAGAGATAATTCTTGCTGCAAAAACTCCAGGGCTGTTCTTATAGCTCATAGGAAGTCGGGAGTAGCACATCTGGAATCCCACTGTGCTAAAGTGGACCAGTCACAGCTCCCAAGGGCCAAATTGTGACAAAAATCCATTGGAAATATCCAAAGTGGTTTTATATTTTTTACGAACTACATTATTAATAAGCGCAGTGCTACAGGTATTTTGAATTGTAAATGTGTGTGTATGACTGTTTAAATATTGATAATCTAAGACAATGCAATATGAATGATCTGGAGAACAGGAAAAAGAGGATTATTCATCAGCGACCCACAGGGTTCCTTTACTAACTGGTACTCCATTTGAGAAAGTATCTTTTACGGGTGCCTTACCTTCCCACTTAATGGGATACTGTGGTTGTACTTGAGGTGTGGACCGTGTAGTAATAATATGATAATGAGAATCATTATACCAAACAGTATGGTTATGATAAAGTGGGGGACATTGCAAGGGCCCATTCAGATTCATAAGCTTGTTTGACTTTGTCAGGGACAAGGTGTGAGAAAGAAGGGAGAATAACATCCTCACCTTAGGGGCATACCAACACAAAAGGTGGAGACCAGTCGATATCCGCTAAGAGAATGTCATAAGATGTAGTTAAATTGTCCCAAAATACGGCTATAATGGTGCATTTGATATCGACTTCAATTTGAATATCCAAGTCATACAGTCGGTCCAGAGAGGAGGCCACGGGGGTGTCCGGGGTTTTAACTGTAATGAATGTTTCAGTTGCATTCCCTACCAGAAATTGGTGGAGATTCCAGCATACAATGGTGACTTCACTTCTATTGCGCTGTCAAGGAAAGTCACCTAACTCCTGTTCAGGAGGAGGGTTATCGCCGTCTGCAGCATATTTTGCTGTTAATGCCGCAACTTCAGAAAGTGGCTTTATAAGGAGGAGGTCTATCCTCGTTCTTTAACTTCACGGCATACAAGCTTTTTGTTTCCCGTTTAGGTTTCACATACTCTTCTTGACTGCGGTCAGATCGCCTTCCTCTGTTGTACTGATGGTCAGACGAGTCCTGAAAGGAATCAGAAGAACGGGAAAAGGAATCTGATACCCATCAGAAGTCTTAATTTTTGTGCGAGCACGAAAAACGTATCGCCTTTCAGAGGACACTGGGAGTGGAGAAGCTCTGCAATGTCTACTTTTCTGCTGAGATTGGTTTAGATTTATCCCAGGGATTCTTAGGAAATTCACGGGTGGCTTTGGCATGCTTGTCAGAACCAGGCTTGCCAGGTGGTACTACTGAAGGCCTGGTTCCCAAACTATTATGTCACAAAGTCGTATAAACATTAGCAATAATTAACGGACACTCGCGCTTGCGGTTGGCAACTGCCACAGCTGCAAGTTGCTGGCACATAGCCAAAGGTGCTGCTTAACCTTTAACATTAAAAATAATAATTTCTGAGACAATAGGAAAATTCCGACAAGTTTCATCCCCAAATCAAGGGTAGGACCTGCCCGATGTTCATTTTGTATTTGTTTGAGGACGTTCGGAAACAAAAGGCCATCCAGGGACTGCCATGATAAAGAGTGTAAACAGTCTCAAAAATAGTTCCCCAGGTATTGCAGTCTGCTATTGGAGGAAACGGGCCATTAGGTAAGCACATAGTCCAAATTAGGTGCTTGTCTAGTGGTCCCGTAAGATGAAACACAATTTCAAGTAGATCTGTTTTTTAGGTATTTCAAAAGGGTATTTGTGGGTTATTTGGCAATAACTGAATGAACAATTACATGACTTCTAACATGAGCTGCAGGCACTTTAGGTTGTCCTTGCAGGACACCTTTATCTGGCCCAGCCAGCAGGGCATGTGCAATGAATTGGGTCATGTGTCTACATAAGACAACAAGTGCACTGTATAAAGCAAATGTTTGCACTAGATGTATATTAGCCAAAGCTGGATACGGGGTATAGCCCACTAGTGCCGGCCATGTGGCCCCTTCAATACCTAAGGGGCCCATTCGGATAGTGCCAAGCACGTGGGGAAGAGTGCCATCAAATCAAGTCTGGTGCTCCCAGATGGTAAGAAGAATTTCTGGAAGTGCAAATGGGTGTAAGTCATAAGGAACCAGAGGTATAGTGTATTCATGAAAAGTATTATCATTAGCATCAACAGCCGGGAACATGACCCAACAGTAACAAACCTCAAAGCGGAACGCCACGTCCTCTTCAGTTACAAAAATAACAGCAGCACCTGCATTAGGAACTCCGAGTTGCATTAAATGCGGAGTTACCGCCGAGCGGCAATTTAACAGCAATAGCTACAGGTTGAGCCATAATAAAACCTAAAAGGATTGAAAGTGTAGCACAATCAAGGTGTAAAACCTTTTAATATTCAAGCTTGAAAAACCAATAGCAGTAGGTGCACCCTAAAAACTGTGGAAATAAAGTCCCTAACACCACGGACATCTCCGATAAAAGGTTTAAGGGTATTGTGGACAAGCACAAGCACTACTCAGGGTTCCCGCAAGTAAGTACCTAGCCAAAACATTGGTGGTGCCATGTTGCAGGGATTCTGCTCAGGAACAGAACTATGCTTGGGACCATGGAGTATCAGTATGTAGGGGCTGAGTCACCATACCACCTCAGTATCCATGAGCTCGAGTTAGACTAGGTATAGTGATTCACTTGCCCTGCTAACCTTACCCAAGAAACAAGTGAATTGGCACCCTAGAACACAACACTCTTGACCCACTTAGGGATTGCGGTAACATAACACACACTTTCGCTCTATTACTTGTACTCGTCCACAATAAGAGGAATAGGAGACACGAAGGAAGTTCAGAAAATATATTTAAACTGTTGTGCTCTGAAATGCAGTATTCGTGCCACAATTAAATAACAAATACATACTAAAAATATGGTTCGATTGATTAATAAACAATATACCATGAACAGCCCTGTCATTATATAGGACAGAGTAGCCTAAACCCTACTCTCCTGCTACTAAAGCTAAATTAGTATATATCAAAGATCTTGTCTCAGAACTCTTGTTTCATCTGTGTGTTGTCTTCTGTACTCATCTATATGACAAGACTTGTGCGCATAAACAACAGCAGCGTTTTTGTGTTATGTCTATGTGCTAGTGCCTGGCCAGAAAGAATAACAAGGGACATTGTTGTTTGACCTTGTCTGTGGTGTTTACACTAAATCCCTGGAAAAGAACAGAACCCGACAATATATGCAGGTTTTGTGTGAAAGTACAATGTGGCACAAAATCCAGCGTGTTTATATAGTAACGTGTGCAAAATGAAGATGAGGTCTGTAATGTGCACAGTTAGGCTAACACAGGGAAATCTACAATGGGCAATGCGGGAAACACAACACTGTAACAACGACGTAGACCCTGATTCCCACCGATAATACAAGTCAAACTTCCAGCAAAAAGCACGTAGGACAGTGTGCGTCTTTCCTCCATTTTAGTTGTTTGGGAATTCTGCAGTTGAGTTTCAGTTGTAACGTTGTGAGCTTTGGAGCTCATTGTCTGTCACGGTGATAGGCACACCTTCAGGAGGCAGTTGTATCTGCACGCTATTGAAGTAAATTCTAAGCAGTGAGGGACGGCTGTCAAGCCTACACTCCATTGCGTTCTCTATTGCATCAAATGTGCTTTGTCTGTGACGGTGACAGGCACACCTAAGTGTTAGTGGCATTGAGCAATTACTGTGCAAGTCTATGCAGTGCTTTGGCTGTCAAGGTGATAGGCACACCAGCAAGTCAGTGGGTATGGTGGACACCTGCAGTTGTCTACAGAACTACAGCGAGTTTTAAGGTGAAAAGCAGCAAGTGTATTTTGTCATGGTGACAGGCACACCTCAACATTCTGGCATGACACTGACTGTGTGGTTTGATTGTATTGGTTACTCAGTTTATATTTGAATGATTACTATGATTTACCAAGTGTAAGAGCTTTAATTTCATCAGCGGTTTGTTGTGGGTTAAATGAATTACACGTACACCATTAAATTGTTTTATTGTTGTTTTCAGTGAAGTGTATTGTAAAAGTAGAGGTGGGTGGTGACCTGTATGGTATTTAAAATGTATTCATATTTGTGATTAGAATTGTTCTTCTACAAGTAGTGTACAAGTAGTGTACAATGCAGAACATTATACCACCTACTTTATTTTTGAGTAGCCCAGGTGAGCCAACAGTAGGATGGAGCAAATGGAAGACAATGTTATGGCACTATGCTTAGTTGTGCTAAACAAATTTGAGTGCAGAAAGGAGATGTTCAATGTTATTGCATTGTCTTGATGGATAAGGTCAAGAGGGCCTGGAAAAGTTACCAGAGTAGAGTTGTGTAGAGCAAGAAGATTTAAATGAATGACGTGTGTATTTTGAAAATTGATCGTCCCTATTTGCCATGTGTTAATACTGTACTTGAAAGATACCATTTTGGACTAAGAGAACAGGGCAAGGATGAGTCTGTGAAAGAAATTGTGACCAGTCTCAAAATATTTGCTGCTATCTGCAAGTTTGGAGTGGAGGTTTGTGGGGGGGGGGGGGAAGTCTACTGAAGAAGGAATAAGAGACCAATTAATGCTAAGGTGTAGACCTGATAAAGTCAGAGAAGAACTTTGGCTGAAAGATGAGCCACTGTTGGAGAAGGTGATTCTGGTTGTGAAAAGGGTCAAGCACATGACGAAATGTGTATCGGAGTTAAGAATTGAGAACAATAAAAAGGCTTTGCATTCTGATAAGGTTGAAAAGATTGTGAGGTGAAAAGTAAAGTGGGTGTGAAAGAAGAGCGTGTGAAATTTGAGGGTAAATGTTGTCGTTGGGGAAGAAGTAGCCATATGGCCAGTGCAAAGATTTGTCCAGCTGAAAATGTAACGTGTCATCGCTGTGAGAAGAAAGGTCCTCATAGTATGTGTTGTAGGTGTAGAACAATGAAGGATACTAAAACAGCTACACATGAAGTGGTTTTTCAAATTAAAGACTTGGAGGGAGAACATCCCAGGGGTACTGTAAAAGTAGAGGGGGTTACATTAAACATGAAATTTGATTTGTGTTCACACTTAACCATAATTGCGAGCAAGATGTATACACAGTGGTTTGAAAGTAAAAATAAGTTGCATGCTATTGATGGTTGGTTACAGAGGACAACCCATAAGTATGCATGGTTATTTTGAACCATGTATTGAGTTGGAGGAAACTTTTTTACTTGGTAAGGTTTGTTTCAAAGAAAGGAGATGATTTGCTTGGGGCCACATCAACGCCTTTTAGGTGTTGCACTCAATCCCAAGGCTGAACGACAAGTGCATATTTAAGAAGTGAAATCAAGTCACATAAATTTTGTAACAGAATTTTTGCATTTTTTTAGGAGTTAGATAGTGTTTGAAGGGTTACACACATCAGATAAGATTAAAGATGGGGGCGGTACCTGTAGCAGCCAAAATGAGCTGCATTCCAATTGGCAGTTCAAGAAGAATTAATTTTTGCAATGCATGATTCACTTTATCAATGAATAATCGCACCTGTTGGAGCAACAGAGTGGTTAGCTCCAATAGTTGTTGCTAAAAAGGATAAATGAGGTATCCGGCTTTGCATAGATTTGAGAGCGTTAAATAGGGAGATCATTGTTGATTAGTTTCCCCTCACAAATATTGATGAGATTCTGTCATCCTTGGCAGGGGCGAAGTACGTTATCACACTTGACCTTACCTCAGCGTTCGATCAGGTGGAGTTATTGAAACTTCACAGAAGCTCACATCCTTCATCACTCCCATGGGTGCATTTAAATTTAGAAGGATGCCATTTTGACTGGTGTCAAAGGCATCCTTCTTCCAGAGAGTGATGACATCTCTATTAAAAGGAGTGAAAAGTTACCAAGATAATTTGTTGATTTATAGAAGCAGCATTTCTGAGCAGAATACCAGGGCAAAACGGGTACTACAGAGGCTTCTTGATGTTGATTTGACATTAAAACAAGAGAAGTGTAAATTCTTAGTAAAGGAAGTTAATTATTTAGGACATTTCATTTCTAGTGAAGGTGTGTTACCGGAAAAGAAGTTGGTGGACACCATTGTAGGCTTTGCAGATCAGTTGTCTAAGGAAGAAATTATTTATTTTCTTGGTATGATGTAGTACCATTTCAAGTTCATAGACAATGTAGTGAAAAATCTGTACATTTGAGGAGGCAGTTGATAAGGAATGAAGAGTTTATACGGATTGCAGAATGTTAACAGCAATTTGTGAACTTAAAGAATGAGTACAGGAAGGCACCCAACTGACAAGCATATATTCACGGGAAGAAAGATGCATTGTCATTGATGCAAGTTCAAAGGGACTTGGGTCGATTTTGAAACAAAAGAGAGATGGTAAGGATGCTTTGTTCATTTTTTGGCTTTTTAACAACTTTCGGAATTTTGTGTGGGGAACGGCATTTAAAGTATGTACAGGTCTCAAGCCCATGAAGGATGTTTTTCTGAAGAGAGTGTTTGATGTGATATCATCCAGAATTAGAAACTGGGACTTCAGGAGCAAGATGCTGTCAGTGCGAGTCCACGCCACTCAGCCGCTCACGCCGTGCCGGAGGCACATCGACCATCGGCTATGTGGACTGACCAGTGATGCTGAACCAGAAAGCGAAAAAACGCAAGGTATCGGTCTCTACTACCAGACCACTGGGACTGACTTGGATGCTGGAAACGGTTGCGGGGTGCTCACCTTTGCAAGAGCGCTTCAGAAACTCCTCAACTGCTGGCTGCTCTGCTACATTGTTGCCTCTGTGTTTTCATCAGTTTCCATTACGCTGGTATTACGTCTGAAAGGGAGACGGCAGCGGAGCCGGATTATGTTGACCATGGGTGCAAAAATCAACAAAGGCAACAAAACGAAAGCTGCCCAAGCCAGCGCCGCCCAAGGGGATGCTGTAGTTACGGACAACCTACCCAAAGGTAAACAGGAGGCCAGGGGCTTCAAAAAGGCGACAGGGAGACTTTGGGGTGGGGGGGTGGAGCCATAAAGGAAGGTGCAGGTCTTCAGCCCTCTGTTGCTAAACGTTTCTCTGGAGTTAAGGCACCACTTTCTACACTAGACTCCGCACTCTTCCCCCTCCCCCGAGAGCGAACTTGATTGCTCAGTATTAGACAAGCAATCATCAACAACTACTTCGAAGGAAAACTGTGCCTCTGTTCAACCCGAGGAAATTGTGACCCCAAGGGGACAACAGGAAGGCACAGAAGGACGGACAGACCCCACTAATTTTACTCCCACCCCAGTACCTACTGAAGGAAACACCGGAATCATAGTGGACTTTGGAATAACGGCACCATGTGCTTCTGCAGCCCTAATTCCAGACTCTGCTCCGACAATCTGTGCACCAGAGGGAGGGTTCAAACTCTCAACACCCGACACCACTAATTATATCCTTTGCTTGGAAGCAAACCCAGGCCCCCAAACTTCCTGGACTCCTGAGCTTAGCGGTGAAAAATTCTACTCCGTGTCGGATGGCTCTTTATCTACAACAGATGAAGGCGGAACCAGCTCAAGCAAAGACAATAGCATTGATCCCTCCAAATACACTGGAACTGTGCAGCACCCGAAAAAGACGAAAAGACAAGGCAAAAAGACGCAGCCAGCTTAAGTGGGACTATTCAAACTCTCAGATGTCTTTTCCCCCTGGCGAAGATGTTGATCAGACACCGCTTTGGGAAAACCTAAAAACCACACCAGAGTCCCTGGCAGAACCATCTTTAGCCTCTATTCAGCTTCAATCAAGGAATTCCAAGAAGAGGTCCGCTCTGATAGTCGTTTAGCTAAAGGGGCTGCCCAAAAATTACAAGGGTGCATTTTTGAGAACAAGGGAACCCCACAATACTGTGACCTGGGGTAGTAGTATGATTTACAAAAAACAATGGTCTTGGTGAGGCCTGAAGGGTCCTCCCTCGAGTAGCAAGGCTACTAATTATTTAACTAAGTTTAACTCAAATAAGGTTACCAAATACTGGAACCAGATTGGATTCAGTGGGCAATATATGTGTGGACACAGGATTTTTTTTGAAGACATCACATTTTATTAAACATCACAAAAGGAATATCATCCATTTTTTTAAAAAAAAGGAATTTCGGTGCTCACACATAAGTGACAGTGCGTGAAGTGAAGTGCTTAGTGACAATAAAACTTTCATTGCATTAAAAAACAATTCAAAGACTCCCAGTTAATTCGTTATAGTCAGGGAGCTTTGATTATGTGGTCCATGGCGTTTCGATCTATTCAATTAAAGATCCTCATCAGGACATTCGAGTGAGAGCACGTAGAATTAGAAAACCGGCGTGTGCCGGGACGCTGAATATGAATTGTCGAAGGGTGATCCTTACGTCTCGGAAGAACGCGGCGTGTGGGTAGGCACCACGTGAGCCGAAATGATCGTGCGTCAATGTTGTATGGGAGCCGGAATTAAATTGAGCTCATCTCGAAGGAGAGCGGCGTGCCAAATGTCGGCACGGAGGTGGAATTAACCGGGCGTTGATTGCTGGCAATGGCGGGAACTCGTGGCAATTTGACAAGTCCCAAAATTACTTTGGAGTGAAGTACTTCGCATGGGCGTGAATCCCGGGATAGACGTGCTGGCTGGAAATTCAGCGGGCACATCAACGAAATACTTCTGTCTAAGAGAAACTTATTAAATCTAGTATTCTCCCACTTCATTACCTTTCTCTCGATCTTTCTGATCTTCCCCGCTACTACCTGTTTCATGAGGCGTACACATAGAGGGCTTTGGCAAATCAGTTCTTAAATGGGGGGGCCTTTTTTCTCTCACTCCTTTTTCTCTCCTTGGTTTCTTCCTTTTCTCCTTACATTTCTTCAAGTATTGGCATATGCCAAATTCTCTTGGCTGCTGTATACGGCGTGGCCTGGCGGCAGGGATCCATTTCTGACAACCATCACTCAGGGTTTTCCTGTTTGCTCTAATTTAGGGGGCGTGGGATCGGGAGGGGTGGTAGGTTAACAGCATTGTGGTGGAGGGATTAATGACACTCGTCACTCCTGTATTTGCTTTAGCTCTTGCAAAGTTATATTGGAAGATAAGAGAATCAAAAGGGCAAAAAATTGAAAAAAAGAAAAAATGAGCAAATTGAGTAAGTTTGTTGCAACAGAAGATAAGGAACTCTTAAGGCATTTCTGCATACAGGATAAAATTGATTGTATTTCTGATTATGTGGGGTACACAATCTGTATGTCGTTTTAAACTTGACCAGCTGATAAATATTTTGTAGTAATAAGCTAAGTACCCTTAGAATTGTTTCAGTTAACATATGTGGCCTGAATGACGCCCTGAAAAGACAGAAGGTGGCACAGGGTCTGCGCTCACTGGGGCCAGATATTGTTAGTCTTCAGGAAACACATATTGAGGGATCGCAGAAACATCTACTGAACTCACTGGGGTATAGAGTTGTAGGGGGGACTTCACAGGGTGCGAAGATAAGAGGGGTAGGGGTCATGGTACAAAGCAGACACTCACTGACTGTATGAAATCCGATCCTCTTGGGAGATGGTTCATAGCGGAATGCTGCCTACCTCCCAATTTTTCTTTCACTTTATGCTCCATCTACGGGAGTTATTATAAAGGAACAGTGGTCCCATTCAATTCGAATAGATTAAAGTGCCACAATTAGTTCAATGAAAAATTGGGTTTTTATGTTTAAAGACAATGCAAAAATAACTCAAAAATTGTTTACTGTAAATAGTGAAAAAAATTAATAAAACAGTGAGTGAGTTGGTGGCAGAGTAATAGGAAATCAGCCGATTTCCGGTACCCAGGCAAGTGATTTTAAAAGGTGACTTTTTGGTGCTCAAAGGTAATTATTATCAAAAAGTCAATAAAACATTTCATACTCCGACATTTCAATTTTGTAATACACTGGAGTTTAGAAATGATTGTCGACGACGTTTCGATCCCTTAACAAGTATCGGGATCTCTTCAGGACAAGGAAATGATAATTAATTGCCTGGGAGAAAGCAGTGAGAGGATGATCCAATAAATTAGTAACTGTTGCGCAGCCGCGCCAGCCAAAACTAGAGAATCAGGGTCCGCACCCTGACGCTTAGCCTGATCCTCGCAAGCTCCCCAGGTCCTCGTGGGTTATGCGGCCTGCGTCGTTACTAATTTACCAATTCCTTCGCTTTTTCTTGACTTCCGCCCCACGTATGTAGGTTTTCGAATCTATCCACAAGCCCGACCGGGCTGCCTCGGAAATCCTATCGGCTTATTAACAAGACCTGACTCGCCCTTTTTGGACCAATTCCTTTGTACTCTTCGCCGCTCCCCTGGCTCACCTATCAGTTCACACGGAATTCTAACATCCGTAGAGCCCAGGTTCTGACGGCTTTTGACGGGACGCTTCATCCTAATTGGTTCCCGTTCTTTATCGCTGGCTCCAATTCTACCCCATTCCGGACCACAACACTAGGATTCTCTAGTTTTGGCTGGCGCGGCTGCGCAACAGTTACTAATTTATTGGATCATCCTCTCACTGCTTTCTCCCAGGCAATTAATTATCATTTCCTTGTCCTGAAGAGATCCCGATACTTGTTAAGGGATCGAAACGTCGTCGACAATCATTTCTAAACTCCAGTGTATTACAAAATTGAAATGTCGGAGTATGAAATGTTTTATTGACTTTTTGATAATAATTACCTTTGAGCACCAAAAAGTCACCTTTTAAAATCACTTGCCTGGGTACCGGAAATCGGCTGATTTCCTATTACTCTGCCACCAACTCACTCACTGTTTTATTAATTTTTTTCACTATTTACAGTAAACAATTTTTGAGTTATTTTTGCATTGTCTTTAAACATAAAAACCCAATTTTTCATTGAACTAATTGTGGCACTTTAATCTATTCGAATTGAATGGGACCACTGTTCCTTTATAATAATAATTACACCCTCGGTCCCTTCTGACTCCTAGGGTCTCCTTGTTCCTTATAAACGTCCCATCTACGGGAGTAGCACTGAGGACCCCGGGGTAATTAACTGGATCACAGGAGAACTTGCCCATTGGCCCCTCCCAATTGTTATCTGTGGTGACCTGAACATCAATTTACCCAGTAACTGGAAAGCGAATGATCAATGGTCCTACGTAGGTAGGAAGCCCAAAGTATATCAAGCTGCACTAAGTCTTATGCAAACTCATGGGATCAGCGACGTGTGGGCCAGCTTAAAATCTACCCAGCCGGGATACACATACTTTGCAGCCCGGCATCTCTCTAGCAAGGTTGGACTGTTTTTTGGTTTCTTCCTCTTTGGTCCGAGAGTGCTCTATAGATATTGCTCCGTGATTTATGTCAGACCACAACCCACTTATCTTAAACATCGGGGGTTGGGAACCAGCGGGGAGATTCCGAATTGGAGCTTTGAAAAAGCCTTACTTTATGATGCTGGATACTGAACGCACATGCAGGGGTGGATACAAGAGTTCCTTGGGCTAACTATAGGGTCAGCCACAAGTATGATGGTATGGAACGCATTGAATGCGTGTATCCGGGGCAAGACCTTACAATTCTCCATAAGGAAAAATAAGAAAGAAAAGATGCAGATTTCGAAACTTCAAGACAAGTTGAAAAAGGCAGAAGAGAAATTAACGCAGGCAGTACAAACGGAGGCTGAAATTGAAGCTGCTCAACTTGAAGTGACAGTCACTAAGGCTGAAATTGGGTAATTTTTTGCAGAGAAGGTGGCAACTAAATGGGCTTCTGCATGTGAGAAAATCTATGAGTGTAGTGGGCTCATCGGTCATCAATTGGCTCTCAGAACCAGACAGCAGGTTTCAGCCAGTGAAATACTCTCGATTCAACTTTCTACCGGAGAGATAACTAATGACCCGATTAATATCCTAAGGGCATTTCGAGAGTTTTATCAGAATCTTTACTCTGAGGAGAACATCAGGCCATCGGACTTGAGAGAGGATGAGATCTCTAACTATTTAGATAAAATCACCCTGTCTCAACTCAGTGCAGAACATCACAACCAAATAGAAGATCCTCCGACCTGGGAAGAAATCGCCAAAGCCCTAGCAAGTTGCCAGATGGGAAAGCGGCAGGTGCCGATTGTATCCCAGCTGAGTTTATAATATCTTTGCTACCCAAATAAGAGTTCTCTTCACTTCACTTGTAGTCTTCATATTTAACGGGGCTTCTCCACCTGCTTCCTGGTCCAATGGCAAGATCACAATTTTCCCGAAAAAGGATTAGTTGCCACTCGAAATGGGCTCTTACAGGCCAATTACCCTCATCAACTACGATTTTAAGATATATTCTAAGGTTTTTGCGTCTAGAATATCTTTAAGAATAGAAAACCTGTTGTCGAAATGGCAACACGATTTCATCCCCAAGAAAGGTACTACTGAACACATCCGACGGGCCATCACTCTACTTGACGCAGCTCAGATATCAGGAGACCCGATGATGCTAATTTTACTTGATGCTGAAAAAGTATTTGAGTGGGTCTCCTGGCAATTTCTCTGGGGCGTCATGAGAAGGATGTGTTTTGGGCCTAAGGCAATTCAAGCCATTCAAGCTCTTTATCTTAATCTCACAGCCAGCATCTGAATTATTGGGAAATTGACGGAGAAGATTGAAATCTCACGGGGTACTCGCCAAGGCTGCTCTTGTTCTCCGCTGCTCTTCGCTCTATATACAGACCCTCTTATTAAAAAAAATAGAAAACAATCAAGTAGTTCGGGCTGTGAGTAGATTCGAATGGGACACTAAAATCATGGCCTATGCCGATGAAGTGGCCGTGGTGACTCCCTATCCTGAGACGGCCATTTTAGCATTGGAACAGGAGGCTCAAGAGTTTGGGATATGAACTCAAAGGAAAAACACAGATCATTTTAAATAAAGAAATCAACACCGACCTGATCGTAGAAGAAGATCTGATCCCGTTGGCAGTAGAAATTAAAAGAGCACTTAACCGGATAAACAACTTACACTTGAATATAGTGGGGCGGTGTAACGTTA
Source organism: Triturus cristatus (assembly GCF_964204655.1). Taxonomy (NCBI): domain Eukaryota; kingdom Metazoa; phylum Chordata; class Amphibia; order Caudata; family Salamandridae; genus Triturus; species Triturus cristatus. Next base: position 630,988,343 of record NC_140582.1, read on the forward strand.
TCAAGATGACCTAATTCCCCAAACTACTATATTTTTACAGCGCTATCCCTCTTGAGATCAGAAAAACAATGTTTCAGAGATTTGAACAACTCTTCTCTCAATTTATCTGGGCAAACTCTCAACCTAGGCGGGCTTTTAAGCTGCTCTCCCTTCCCAGGTAGAGAGGGGGATGGGCGCTTCCTAATTTAAGATTGTATTACTGGGCCTCGGTTCTACAGTATAGCATGGAACTGCTGCACAAACATCCCTATACTTCAACCACAGGACTACCGTCTCCCTTTTCCAACTATTACTTGGGGAGGAGGCGCGGGCTGCCTGTGGTGACAATTGACATTTGGATATTACAGACGGGTTAGATTTAAGACCCTGATGAGTGCATATCATTTTTTTTCCAACCATATACATAGAATTTATGGGTTGGGCTGACTGAATTTTTACTTTCCTATTAATAATAATACCAGCTTGCCAGCTATTTTGGGGAGATCTTATCTGTTGCTATAGCGCCGGGACACCTCTTCGGAGGTAGCTGTTCGCGCTCTATAAATGGCAGTATTATTATTATTATCTCCAAGACTGGTATAAAGTGGGAATCTTAAAACTGGGAGATTTGTTTACCACCGAAGGAATTAAGTCATTCATTGACCTTAAAACTCAATATAACCTGAGGGAACAGGAGGCCTTAAAGTATATTGACATGAGGGATTTCTTGACCCGTAAGGCTGGTGGATCTGCTGGGTTCACAAAGGTTGATCTTATCGACAAACTAAAGCACCCCGCTTTAACCTGTATTGGATACATCTACACCACATTGAATAGCCAAATGCCCGATGACCTGTTCAAGATAGCAAGTAAATGGCAGCAGAAGCTGGATACTCCCTAAAATACCTTTTATCGTGTGATGTGATCTGCCCAGAGCAACCTGCTGTCGGCCAAACTGCAGGCACAACTTTTTAAGACCGCCTTCTTTCTTTACATCACACCTAGCAGAATTGCAAAATGGGGAACAGGTAAAGGGACTCCCTGTCTTATGTGCTCCGAGTTAAGTGCAGACTCTGTACATATGTTCGCAACCTGTCCGAAACTAGCACATTTCTTGGAAAAATACAAGATTTTTTAAGGAAAGTTCTCTCTCAGGATATTCCGTTAACCCCCACGATTATTCTGCTAGGCACACAAGACAAGGTCAACAGAAAGAGTGGTGGAGCTCTTATTTTTGTAGCCATGACAATACTGCGGATCTGTATAGCTTCGTCATGGATAGATCCAAACCCTCCACTGTTCTCCCTTTGGTTGGCCCGACTAGTCACGACTTGTCACCTCGAGAAGGCTATCTTTGCGAAAAAAGGTATCCGGGGAAAAAAGAAGGGCTTGGCTATTTGGGAACCCTTAACTGCATGGCTCAGTCAGACACACTCTTAGGGCCCCTGTAAAGCAAATTCCCTTCCTTTTTAGGTCTCGCGCCTAGCAAGAGTCCTTTTGTCTGGGGTTCCAAAACGGAGCGTGGAATCGCACACACTCGTGCGTGTGCTTTTCCTTTTGGCGTCCGCGATTGGCCTTTGCATGCGTGTTTTTCACAAAGATGGCACGCAATAGGCCAAAGGCGGGCGCATTGCTCCTCCCATGGCCTATTGGTGTCTATTACGCGCACCAAAGGCCATGTGGTTTCAATTATCGTGCCCAGACACGGGTGTGATAATTAAATACGCATGTTCGCTGTGGCGCGCGGGCGCACCACTCGCGGGCGTGGAGTGTTTTTTTTTTTTTTTTTTTTTTTTTTTTTTTTTTTACAATAGCGTCGCTTTCAGTGCCGCCTGTTATAAACACAGGCGCTGCGCTTTCTTTCAGTATGGCACGTGTTTTTCGGTTAGACAGTCAACAAAAAAGAATCACGTGCTTCTGAGCCGAGGCTCTGCCAAACACATGGAACGAGCTGACACTCCTGCAAGCCCATAAACACTCCCGGGGCACGCGAGGCTACAGGGTGAGGTGTCCAAATGGAAACAAAAAACGTACTGGACTGGATGCCTATGTGTGTGCCTTGGAAACTTTTACGTTTTGCACTCTTGTGTTTGGTGAAACATATCCTTTTCAGACAATCCTCCCACACAAAAGCATTAGAGTTTAAAGTATGCTAGCTCAGGAGTGCTGCTAAAGAGGACACGGGTCTGCTGGAAATAGCACACACTGTTCATTAATGCAGGGAAGTGCAGCTTTTTGTGGGTCTGCAGTCATCGGCTGCCTCCTGTTGCACTGCTCTTCCTCCCCCGCGAACTTCCTAAGGGCACTACTAGGAGCCTGGCGATGGGTGAATGTCTTCTGTGCAGCGCCGGCCGTCCGTTGCTTGAGAGGCCCCTCTGCGGACCCCTTTCTACTCTTATCCACTTCTCTATGCGCCAAGGTCACAGGGTTCTCTCTTGGAACGGAGGTGGAGGCAACCCCAATCAAAGATGGTTCTGAGCCGAGAGCGTGGTGGAGGTGAGCATATGAAGAAGGGGTGCGGAGGTGACACTTCATTGTGTTTTGCAATAAGGGTATTACGGTGTGCGTGGGGACATCTCTGTGTGTCCTGCGTGTCTGTGTACTTACAGTTTACACATGTGAGACATCACATATGTGTGTGTGTGTGCACTGTAGCTTGGTCAGCAAATAATGTGTCTTTTTTTGCAGGGACACTTCATGTCTTGTGTGCTTTTGTTTGTCCCGTGTGTGCCCTTGAGTCAGTGCTAGGATGTCACCATTATTTGTTAGCCTGCCTACCCTTAGGGTGAAAAAAAACAACGTAACTCTGCAAAAGTACCACCCGTTACTACTTTTGATGAAACTTCAAAGACACTAATTTTTCTGTTGTATGCAGCGCAAACTTGGAGCGCGTTTTCATGAGCACCAGTTACATCACACGAGGACATATTCATGTTTTGAATCACAGGATGTTGAGCCGACGTCAGGCTCGATCCTGCTCTCTCAGCTCAAAGTCAGCAGCTCTAGACATACGCCACAACCTCGCGAACCAGAAATGAAACATTTTTCAAAATGATATACAACGAAGTCATAGTTGTTGCCTATTTATCTAATGCAATTTACTACCACTGACCACGCCAATAGTCCTGGCTTGTTGTAGGTGTAATGTTACTTGTTGTGTTATATATCTGGATAAATAGACAGAAGCAGCAAAATACCACTGGGCGGCACACTATGTTAATTGCGGATTTTTAGCTAACAGGTTTTATGCCACACCCTTAATTATACCTGTCACGCCCCTATGAGTGACCCCCCAGTTATTTCATCCCACTTAAAGCCCTGCTGCCTACCATTGCAATAAAGGTTGTTGCCCCTTTGCTCTGCTCCTAGTCCCACTGAACAGGGCTGAGGGCGGCACCCTCTCATCATATGTAGTTCCAGATATAACAACGTTTTTTTTCCTGAGACTTCACTTCATCCCAGCCTGCCTCAAGATACACTCTCAACCGTTATCTAGTATCTTGTGGGCAGGATTTCACTGGTTACACTTAAGCATATATTTCCACTCTGTAATCATGTCTTTCATCTAATGTTCCAATGTTCCACATGGGGACCTGTTCTTCTGTAGCATGACAAGGCTAGGCCATGCTACATTGCTGTACATCTCCGGACCGACCTTGGTATCACTTCTTAACCAGGAGTTGAGATTTTTCAAAGGAATCTCCTGTTGTGTCTGACAATTTATCATACACTTGTTCTAAGAATGTTTTCACAGGCACAGGGGAATACTGTCAGACTAGATGTCTAAAAATGGCATGAGGACACCTATGTCTGACTGTGGCTTACATTTTATGGAGCTTGTTTAGTGTGTGGTAAACCAGCTGTGGGCATTTAAAACGCAGTCTGTAGTTAAGTGATACCATTGCTGTTTGCGTGCAACAATATTGCCAGCATTTATCTTGTTTCTCTTCCTACATCACTCTCCCTCTGTCCTGGAGGAATCACTTCTTTTCTGGTTCCCTAAGCAGTGTATACAGTCGGGACAGCTTGCTCCTGGGGTCTGTGGATTGGCTTCTTTGTGTAAATGCAACTTTTTGGTGCATCCTCTCCCTCATGGTTGCTGCTGTGGCCATATCTCTTTCTCACACACTCCCACACACACTCTGCCCCACACACTCTGCCCCACATTCTCTCTCACACACTCACACTCTCCACTACATACACACTCTCTCACACACACGCACACACACTCTCTCCCACACCCACACACACATTCTCTCTCATACACACACTCTTTCCCACACATTCTCACTCTTCCTCACATACTCTGTCTCTCTCACACACACCACACACATACTCACACACACTCACACTCTCTTTCACTCACTCATGCACACACTTACAAGCAGGTTAAAGAAGTTCTTGCTTGGCCAATGGCAGTGTTTACAATTAGATATATAAACTAGGGCAGCATTAGGTCTACGTTTTAAAGAGGGATACACAATTCTATGCAGTTTAAGCATTAAAATGTTTTTTTTCACAAACTGCGTGACTGTCAGATGCATAATCATCTGCTCACACACTGGAGCTAATTTTCCACCCACAGCCTCTCTCAACAGTATGTTTGTGACAGTGTAGCGTTGGGGCTAAATCACTGTGTATTGTTGTTTGGACGTTTCTCTGGTAGGAGCTAAGCTGGGCTAGAAACAAGCATCATAGGACCGGTTTCGAGGTTTCACCCCCTCATCAGCCCGGATAGCTTGATTCCAGTGGCATGGAGAGCACGGGACCCACACCTGGACATACCCGTCCCACTCGGGGTGACAAATGCAAAAAGAAGTTGATTGACAGAATTCAGAACAATATCACACATTCACCCCGGTACAGAGATCTGGGCCTAAATCCATTGTTTTTTGCTCCCCATGCCATTCCTGTTTGAACACAGCCATATGCAAATCAGTCTTGACCCTGTGCCCAATGGGAACAGTACAGCCCGAACTGCAGGCCAGGTCCTCCCTGGGCTGTAAACAAGCATCCTACGACCGGTTTTGGGGTTTCACCCCTCATCAGCCAGGATAGCTTGACTCCAGTGGCATGGAGAGCACAACACACACGTCTGGGCATACCCACCCCACTCGGGGTGACAAATGCAAAAAGAACATTTGATGGACAGAATGCAGAACAATGTCATACATTCCCCCCCAGTACAGAGATCTGGGCCTAAATCCATTGTTTTTGTGGTTCCCATGACATTCCAGTTTTTTAACACAGCCATATGCAAATCAGTCTTGACCCTGTACCCAATGGGAATAGTCCAACCCAAACTGCCTGTTTCAAAACTAGAAAATTGTGGAACAGAAAGAAGTAATTTAAGGGATTTTGACTTTATTGGTTGTTCTTCAACCTGAGGTGGAAACTCTCACAATCTGCACTTCCCATGCCCACATTCATTGTGTTCTTGATGAGCTTACCAAATTGCTGAAATATTTTAGTTTTGTATTATAACGACAATTCAAAACATGCGTTGCGTAAATAAGCACTTTGTACTTATAGTCCTTGCATACGAGAAGCAAGGCAGGCAGTAAAAGAGGAGCAGATACTGCCCGCAATTGCTTCTCGTAAGCAAGGACTATATGTACCAAGTGCGTGTTTACACACCGCTTGCAGGTTTTCAAAACACATAAATAAAAGGCATTGCCACTTACAATGGCAATAGCTCAAACTCTTGCAAATGCGAGACCTATAGCATTGCAAATGCTTGTTCTTTTAGTCAACGACTCTTTATCAATTTTGTTCATCTTGATTGTATGCGATGTTTGATTATTTAAAGGTTTGTCCTATCTGATTCTTTTAAAGAGTCATGGCAGGGACATCACTGTTGGAGAGTAGGGTCTGCTTCCTATGGTCACCCCCACCTTTTGCTTCACTGGTTTTCGACTTAGATGTGGCTGTGGGCCTGCTAATCAGACCCACAGCCCAGCTGTTCTCTCTCTAAATTCATACTATGTACTTTAGGTACATAGCCCAATTGGTAAGGATCACCTTATAGGGCCGTGTACCTTAGGTACCCAGGGCATGGGTGTACCCTAGGCCTACCAGGGGCTGCAGCATGTATTATGCCACCCCTGGCTGGCCTCCCATCATGACACAACTGGCTGATCACTCAGCTGGGGCACGGTCGTGTAATCACCCCTTGCTTAGGTATAGTATTCCTATACCTACCTTATATATAGACACATGGGTAACCTTTCAGCCACTCCTATGGCAGGCCTTAACAATCCTGGAGGCAGAGTGCTTGGTAACATGTGAGATGGTGCTCTAGCATGAGCTGAGCCTGTCTGCAGCTTTCGGAACCATGTCCTTATAGCTGTTCTATGATATCGCCTACCATATACTCTTAAAGTGCCTTATAATCCTCGCGGTTATGGTAACTATGGTTTGGCTTTATCAAAACATGTCGTGTAAGGTGTCTAACACTTTGGAATACTACCCCCACACCATTTCTGGCGATGAGGATAGTATTCCCCCCTTCTAGAGGGAGAAGACATGTTAAAGTCCTACTACCCTGTTAAAGTTAACCAGAGCCCCAGCATCACAAAATGGAGTCTGCTGCCATGGACACAAGTCTGACCTCCTGCTGCTGGGAGTCCTTCCAGTGAGGGAGGCTTGGACAATAGGTTTCCTGCCCTGGGAGGTGCTAGCACCACCCTAGACAGGGCTTAGTGTATTGGGACAGGCAGGGATGAAAGAAACGAGACACTGCCTGGGGCACACAAGGTGTCCCATGCATAGTCCGGTTCAAATCGGTGCTGGGGCACTCCAGCCCCAGTCCTGGCGCGAAACTGGACAAAGGGAAGGGGGTGTAACCACCCCCCTCCCTGATCCCACCCATAGGAGGGACCTAGCAGGTAACCCAGCCTCCCAGATTAGTATAAGAGTGGGAGCTGAGTCCCTAGGACTTTGGATTATCCTGAACTGAAACTCTGGACCTTCGACATTCGACGACAATAAGACTGAAGAATCTCCCTTGTGGCCAAGGAGTGGCCACCCTGTGCAAACCGGCACCAACAAGCGACCTGCCGTTTGCTTTGCCCAAGTTCTACGAGGAACCGACTGCAGAGCCCGACCAGCGCCTTGACCTCCAGACTTCTCCGACCCTGATCCACATCCACAGCCAAGCTGAGATCCGTGGAGGCGACGAGAGACGTGGGCCTGGCTACCTGGGAAAATTGGCGAGTAGCTTCCAGCTCAGCTTCTGAGGCATCCTCGAAGTTGTGCTCTGGGGATTGAGAAGCCCCAACCCCGAGCACCATCTGCACCGAAGATCAGCCCTCCACACTCCACGAGTTCTGCGTGGGGCCCTTCTGCATCTTTCTGCTCGACGCGTCTGTCCGGTTGCTTGCCCGTTGGCTAATAGCCTCAGTGACGACGAACCCTTGACTTTCCACCGCTGGTTTGGCTCCTCCAGACTGGCCCTTGCTTCCCTGTGAAAGAGAAGCACCTCAGACCTTCCGGGTCTGCACCTGAAGCGAATTTCCCATTTCACGTGGGTTGCCTTTGCCAAGGCTTGTTGACTCCAATTGGGACGTCGACTCCGCCATCAGCAAGATCCTTCGTGGGGCAGCTCGTACCCTGGTTCTGGTCGTCCTCGACGCCTCCTGGTCCATGCAGCTGCAGTGAAAAGCTTCAAGACATCACCTGTGTTCTGCACGACATCGCCTGGTTCCTTCCTGGTTCCACACGGTCACTGGCTAGTGACCCAGACTTTGTCCCCTCTGCTTGCAGGTGTTCTTCCTTCAAGATCCATCCTTGGATCCTCCGGACATCTTCCTCCTGGCCGCCTGCCAGCATCTGTTCTTCAGGCATCCATAGGATCCAGCGACGACACCCGACACATCTTCACACCTATGCACCCGTCTCCTGTGGGTGAGGTAACGCGAGTACTCCGGTGCTCCAGTGGATATTGACTATCCAAGTGTCTAAGTCTTTAGTTGCTTCCTCCTAGTTACTTCGGAAGTGTCCTTATTCTTCCTATTTCTAACTGTTACATTCCCATTGACTTTAATGTAACCCGCATATGTGTTTCCACACTGCACACGCTTCCCGTGGGCCTCCCACTTCCTAACTATTGGTAGGGTAGGGTAGCCCCAGCAATGCCCTAGGCCTACTCCCTGTTCGTGACGTGGTACTTATACCACTTTCTTAGTATATGGTTTGAGTGGCCCCTGGGCCTAACTGTATTTTCCTGTGTAACTTAACGAATGCTACTTAAGAAATTGTTTGTACTTAGACCTCTGAACTCATAAAGAGTGCTGAGGGTATATGTTAGAATAAATACATTCTAATTTTATATATACCTGGTGTGGTGTCCTTTCATTTGGTATTCAAGGGATTGTAATGGTATAACGGCTGGCTTCACATGCCATACAGAGTTTAGCCTAAGACTGCTCTTGTCCATGCTACCACTAGGATAGCTGGTCTATAAGGTTGACTTTACAACCAATCATCCTAAGGGTTGTTTGGACTGATACAACACATTGCTTGCAGCTCATTATGGCTGCTAAAAATTAAGCACTCTTATGTGATTATGCTCTATCAAGAAACTTTATGTAACCGGTTCTCTCTACCTCGATTCAACCTTACTATTTTTGCTTATGGGGTTGGAGGGCAGGGTTGGGGTGGTGGTATGATGCTTTTTCACCTTTGTATTTGTTCTGGTATTCTATATTTATTTTTAAAAAAAATAAATACTGGGTGTAGCACTGCAGGACTTCAACTTTGAAGTAGAACATGTACCTGAAGTGAATGATGTATCTGTGGATTGTTTATTCTGGGTTGGTGGTTGAGCAAAGGCATGAGGTTCAACAATAAGACTACGAGAAGGAGGATATTAATGTTTGTGAAATAACTTTAGGGGTTTTGATGCAGGATATTTGGAAGGAGTTGAGGAAAGATAGTGATTTGTGTGAGGTCATGCAAGCAATTCAGTCAGGTCAAGTCAAGGGTTTAACAAGATCATGGGTTGACAGTGGGTTGCTTTCAATGGTAACAAGATTGGTGCCTCTCTTGAATTTAAGGGAGGGTTTAATAACAGAGGCTCATGACGGTCATTTGGGAATTGTAAAAACCAAAGAGAGATTTAGAGCAGATATGTGGTGGCCAAGGATGGATTTGAGTATGAGGTGCGGGATTGTAGAGAGAGTAAATCTAGTGACAAGATTTTGGTACATCGTCAGAAGCCAATCGTGTGTGTCACACTTTACTAGATCATCCTTGGCAAGAAGTTGCTGTTGATATTGTAGGTCCATTAAGGGGTGAACATTACACTCCTTATTTGATAGTGTTAATGGATCTATACTCAAGATGTGTTGAGGTCATTTGCGTACAAGACGTGACGTATAATTCTGTCCTTAAATTTCTTAGTGAGGTTTTCAACAGCGTACGTTTTCTGTGTCTCTTCTATCAGACAACGGTCCTCGATTTGTGTCAGAGACAATGGAGGAATATTTAAGTTCCTGTGGAATTCTACATTTAACGTGCGATATATCACCCATAAAACAATGGTGCCCTGGAGAGATTTAACTAAGTAATTAAAGAAAGTATACAGTTATCTAGGGAGATTTTTGTTATAAATGGAGGGATGAGCTGCAAAAGTGTATTTCAGCTCACCGTATGATGCCACATTCTTCGGCAGGAAAGTCTCCTTTTGAATTATTCAAAGATAGAGCTATTAACACTGTTTTGTGTCCAGGCTGAATGTCTTGGGACAAAGGGATAACAAATAATGGTGTAGGTGAGTGAAGAGATTGCAAACTAAGTTTCCATAAGAAAAGAGTATTTTTACAAATCAAAGTGTGCAAAGAGTGCAGTAAACGTAGGAGTTTGGGTCAGGATTAAGGCACCAGTAGATAACATTCCTGTGTCAAAATTTACTGAACCTACTAGTGTGGTCAAATGTTTTAATAATGCTGTTAAACCGAAGATGGAAGGGTATGAAACAAAAGTCATGTCGTAGTGTTAAAGAATAAAGTGGATTGTAAAGAACAGTGTGTGAAGAGTGACACTGTAGAGGAACGATTTGTCAAAAACAAGAGTGATCTCTAGGAAAATAAGCACTTGTAAATGTAGATATCGGTCTTATCTCAAGGACTATGTTTAAAGTAATGAAAGTATTCGGTGCCTAAATAGCAAAAGTAATGAAAGATTTACGGACTTGTTATTTTGTTATGCAAATTAGTGTTTTTTGTCAGTTTTCTATTATGTCATCTGTAGAACTTGTAGGGAATATGAATATAAATATATACACATTTTCTTCCAGTATGAAGTAAACTGTTGAGCTTAAGTTGTTTATCACATTTGAAGTATGTTTTGAGTTATCACTAAATATAGTTTATTCCGTTTTATTTTGTTTAAAAAGGGGGAGAAGTGTGGTATGCTGCTTACATAGGTATACTGTGGAAGTTGGAACTTGGAATGTAGACCATAAAACATGGAATGGTAAAGGCTGCTGAGAAGCCAGGCGACAGTTGCTTGTAGCAGTTGTCCCAGGTCTCTGATGGGCGAGGTGCCCTTTAATAAATACTCCTATACTTAAGTGGCAACTGTACGTGCTTTACATTGATGCTGGCTACTTCGTTACAGAGACCATTCAGAATTCCAGACTGCCTTTGATTCTCAAAGCTGACTCTAGACATTGCGATATTTTTCACAAATGGTGTTCCCAGCATGATATCTTGGCTTTTTTCTGTCCTTTTTTTCAGCAGTCTTGCAGATTTTGGTTAAGGGCCATAAGCTCAATCTTTTTCTCTCTACTCTGAAGTCTCACTGGTTCTCTGTCAAGTCTTTTTGAGAGTTTTCTGAACCTCTGGGAGACCCTGAGACTTTAACAGAGTCTTTAAAAGTTTCTCTGTTTCAAGACCTATGGTAAAATCCTCTCCTTTTTGAGATTTTCTCTCTGTCTTCCCGTCTTTACTAACCCCTCCTTTTGAACTTTTAGTGGAAGTTAGTTTGACATATCTATCCTATAAATTTATTTTTCTGTTGGTTATCACATCTGCACAGAGAATTGGTGAGCTTTCTGCTTTACTCTCATCCTCCTTTCCTCAGATTTTTTGTGGATGTGGTCGATCTTCATCCAGATCCCTATTTTCTACTTAAGGTTAACTCTAACTTTCACGTTTCCACTGGGTGATTCTTCCTTTTTTCTTTCTCTATCCTTCCTCACAGGAGGAAAAGGCTCTTCATTTGTTAAATGTTAAGCATGCTGTCTCCATTTATCTTGACAGACCTGAAGTGTTCAGGAAGACAGATTGACATTTTGTGAATTTTGGGGCAAGCAGGTCAAGACAGGTCTGCAGCTAGAGCCTCATTCATTAGATGGTAAATACTATTATGCAGGCTCAACAGCGCCCTTCTGGGGATCACTTTATTCGTGGGGGGGGGGGGGGAGGGGGGTTGTCATGGGTGTGGCTGCTTCCTGGGCAGAGTTCCAGAGGGTTTCTCTTCCAGAGATTTGTAAAGCTTCCATGTAGTCTTCGGACTCTACTTTCGCAAGATATTACAGACTGAATAATGTTCTGGACTGAACTAAGAATTTTGGTGTTGGGGTGTTAAGTTCAGTTTTGGAATCGATTGCTTGGCTTAACCTATTTTTTTACAGGTTCAGTGTGCATTAAGTCATTGTGTGAGCATACTTTGATAAAAACACAGTACACAACAAAGTATGCTCACCCAATGACGTAATGCACGCTAAACCTGTGAAAAAATAGGTTAAGCCAAGCAATTTGTTCCAAAACTTTGATAAAACACGTTACTCAACAAAGGCTGATTATTTGGTATACCTCATGACGTAATGATTGGTTCGAGGAATGTGGAGGGAATACCCCGAATACTTACTGGTAATCTTCATTACTGTTAGTCCTACTCATCCTTGTCAGTCATTACGATCCCTTCCAACCTCCCCCTCCCCGAGACTTTGATTGTGCTTGGATATTTCATGAGGATTCTGGTTAAGCCCATGCCTTATATTGTACTCAGTAGGGTGGGTAGGGCTTACTGTAATACTTGTGAGTGTTTTTTCTGTCTAGAAGGTGAAGTCACCCTCATGTTGTAATGACGGTGAGTAGGACAAGTAGGATTAAGAGTAATGAACATTGCCTGTAAGTTATAGGGCATCACTTGCACATTTCATACAAGCTTTATGACAATAGGATGCTGCTTTAACTTTGGAAATTTGATAACTGGCTCTGGCCCTTTTATGTCCACAAACAACTTAGATGTGTCAAAGGTTATCTCACTCTGGGCACTTGTAGAATCACCTCACCCCCCTCTCAACTATATATAAATTCAACAATCATCTTCTCTATTTTAGAACAGGTGAATTTACTGACTTTTTTGATTGAAAACAAGTTCTTATATGTTTAGTTGCTTCAAACTATGAGTTATTTGGTTAACAGCTATCGCTGGTTTGTGTAATTCAAATGAAGGTGCATGCAAGGTTTCATCAGGGATAGGAAGTACTAATTACATGGAACTGCAGCGCAATTAACGTGACTTACTAAATAATTCTTCCTTTTTAATTGTTTAGTGTTTTAAAAGTTTAAAAATACCACGATTCGTTTTTTTTGTTGTTTTAAATGTACCATTTCCATAAGCCAGAGTACTTAGAATTTGAATATGTTTTGGCCATTGTTCTGTAGTAAAAGAAACCGATTAGTGTATACCATCTTACCACAGCCAGTAAAGTAGCTCATTGGGTTCATGTATTTGCTTCAGAGATGTGTGCGTATTCTGTAGATAACAGGTTGAAGCTTGGTAGGTTGACTCAAGCTTTCACCCCTTCCATGTTGGCAAAAAGAGGTTCAAGTCTAATGAGATTTACACGTGCTTTCACAAACTTTAAACAAGCATTGGCAAAGCCAATAGGTCTTTGGTTGGCAGACAGACTTCTGGCTAGGTCTGTGCTTGCTTTTTTGTCAGTAATTTATAAAACTTTGGTGGGAATGTGCTTGGCCCTCTTCAGCCAAAAAGGTTTTTAGCTAAAAGCATACAATTGTTTTGCTCTTAAAGAAAACACATTGCTACAGTAATCCCTGGCACTGAAAGGAATTACTGGTTGTGCATCTTGTGAAAGGCCATAAATCTCACAAGCTAGCTGATTGCAGAAATTGTCTCAACCATTGTTCCAGGCTGCATGCTGAAGTTGGAAGAAGAAAAATGTGAGTGACGAAATAACAGACCAATAGATAAAGAGGGCTGGCTAAAAGTCCCTATAAGTAAATTCATTGTACATATTATTTGAGTAAAATCAAAAGGCCTTGCTTTATGACAGACCTTAAACAACTAAGCTCTGTGGATGCAGTATTGCAAAAATGTCATAAACCATCCTGGTTTAATGTTCTAATTTGTGCAGTTCTGTAGTTCGTTAGCACATCATGCAGTGCCCTCATAGCATGAGCCACTATTAAATCATATGAAACATTTTGAAGTGGTCATTTTTCCAGTCCATTGTATTTGTGTGCAGGTTTTACCTAGTACAAATGCACTTTGCCCTCAAAGCCCTTATTCAAGCAAGATATCAATTACAGACTATCTGCCCCGGCATCACGCTTCACCCCTTCTTTTTCTAGCGCTTGATATGTGTATGTCAGGCTGAGAAAAGGCCAGCCTGCCAACATAGGCTCATAAAGTCGGGGTCAGGCAGCCAGGTGGTTTACATGCACTAATACAGAGGTGTTGGGCAGCCTGAGCCATGGTTTTCAGAGCTGAAGATCTCACAGCCCTGAGGGCAGTGCCATTATCAACCTGGCAAAGCTCTGCAAGCGTTCTTCCCAATGATTCGATTCAGTCCTTAGGCGTCCAGTATTTAAGCTCTGAAGTCTCTAAGGCTAACTGTCTATCAGTGACACCACACGCACAACAATTTTACCAAGCTCATCACACAGTGGGAGGGATCAGCAACTGTCACTGACCCTCCGTATTCCGTGGTGATTTAGGGAATGTCCTCCTCTCATTGGCTGACCTAAAACAAGGTTAGCCAATGAGAGAAGTTGATGGGATGTTCTGATTTTTCCTTTCCTCGAAGCTTCCAGCCTCGTGGTGCTTCTCCATCTCGGCACTCACTTGTCCTGCCTTCACGACAACGGCCCAAAAAGTGTCTTATTCAATGTTTAGGTGCGTGTTTATATGTATTATTATAATTGTATATGTGCACATGTCTTGTAAGTGGGTGTATGCATTTATATGCTCATGAATAGTGTGTATATGCTTGTAAATGGATGGGTGTGAGCATGTGTGCTTATGGATGGTGGGAAGTCAGTGTACATGTATGCATCTGTGCTACTATTTCCCTAATTAACCAGTCACTACTCCAAGGTCTACTAGCAGAAGGTTCTGAAAAACAAGACTGATGAATCATGTCCGTGATCTAGATTGTCGTAACAGACTTTGAGAAGGTGTAGTGGAAGCCAGGGTGGATGTAGTATGGATTCATAATTTCCATAGGAAGTGCCTCTGAAATGATCAGGCTTCCCGCTTCCTTTTGGAAGGGTTGTGGGTCTTACGCTAATGGAGCTATAAATAATGAGGGTCTCGCAGTTTGTGTCCATTGTAGGAGCAATATCTTCTTCCATTGGAAGTCTGTTCTTCCTGCATACTGGTTCCATTGAGAGTTTCCTTACTGGACTTCATCACCTGCAACTAATGAGGGTGCTTGCCATTTCAAACTTTGTGGCTGTAGTGCCAGTCTTTCATTTTACTTGCAATGTTATAATTAGCAACCGGTTAATTACTGGGGCCTATTTCCAAAGACCTTTTGAAGTACATACACCGGTGCTCCTGTAGTAGTCATTTATATACTCTTGAATGTCTTAGTGAATTGGACCGAAACTCCCTATTTAGTAAAAGTGCAAAATGGCATGATCCTTTCTGTTTGTACTAATCGTATATGACTAGTCCTTAATTATGGCCATTTTATTCTACTTTTAGTTGTTTTGGAGCCAAATTACTAGGCATATAGAGTGCGCTAAAGAGTACTGCAGGAGTAGGGATTTCAATAATCATTTGTGTGCTCTTACCCATGAGGCTGGTCACCTTCTCGACCTAATATTCTCAAATATAGATAATCTGACCACAGATCCCCCTCTACCTTTGATCTAGTCAGATGATTTAGCTGTCTCTATTCGAAACCCGGCTAACCCTGTGAATGGGCTCAATAAAATAGCTATCAAGACCAGGGTCTGGTCTAAATTGGATCTCTCGGTGTTAAACTCTCAGTTTCTGCACACAAAATCTGTTTTAATGGAGAAGGCTGATCATGATCTGGAACTTATTGACAGCTGGGTTGTTAAATCCCTGGATGCCATTCTGCCACTCTCCTCATTCCGTTTAGCTGGATCTATCCTGCCGGTTCCTTGGTTTAATGAATCAATTAGAGCAGAAGAAAAGCACTGCAAGAGACTTGAGAGACTTTGTTGAAAGTCCTATGCTGAAGATGCCAAAAAGAAGTATAAATGAGCAATTAAAGAATATCACAACTATGTAGAACAGCACACGCTTCTCTCTATTCTAATAAAATTACACTGGCACACAACTGCCCCATGACTCTCTTTAAGGTGGTTAGGGAACTCGCTAATCCTTGCAATGTGTCTCCTGCTCCCTTGATCTCCAAAAGTCATTGCCCGGAGCTTGCCCAGTTCTTCATTACAAAAGTGGCTGACATCCATCTTCGACTGTCCAAGGACGTCAGGAGCAACTACTTATTTGGGGTTTCAGACATTTCTAATCATCCACTGAACCCATCTCAACAAAATCTTTGTAACAGTGTGAATAGTTCTGATTCAACGCCCACTATGTCATCCTTGACCTCTCCATCTTTTCCACTTTTCTGCAATCCATCAATGCAGGCTCCCCATTGGATCCTGTACCACCGTCCATACTTTGCCTAGTGATTCCGATACTATCATATATGATGGTGGATCTCCTGAACACTTCATTACGTTAGGGCCTCATCCCTCAGGGTTGGAAGCACGCTATGGTGCTTCTGCTGCAGATCGGAGCTTATAAATTCTCCCTACCTCCACGGACAGAGTAATTCCACAGTCATACGCACATACACTCACCATACACTGGGGCCCATCACACCAACATTCATTCTATTACTCTATCCACACTGAATATACGAGAGAACTCCTAAATCAATCTGCATCTAATCTGAGGTCAATGCAACCTAATTGATTTGTCTCGAGTCATGATTTAAACAATAAAACACATTTAAGATCTCAATAAAATGACAAAGAAATAACCACCCGACACTGTAATTCAAACAAAGGGTTATTTTATCTAAATTAGTTCAATGAAAAGTCTTTCAATAGCAAAATCATTATTCTCATAGTTACCTATTCTAGCTAAATGTCGTATTTAAATCGGGACAGGTCTCTCCGTAAAGTCTCCCGAGTCGCTGTCCTCTCGATCAGCATCGATCCTCTCGAGCATAGGTTCAAGAAGAAGTGGCCTAAGACCCTCTCTAGTCTAACAATATTTATACTAAAACTTACACATTAAAAGTTACAAACAAGTTCCAAGCGTCCGTTGAGCAGAGCGAGCAGGAAAGGATGTTGGCTCGCAACATTTAGAAAAACCTCCGCTCTCGAATATCACAAAAATAAAAACACGGAAGAAGGAAGCACAAAATAAATCTGCAACATTCATGGATGCTCTTCTCCGGAATTATAGTGAAGCCACTGCAAGTTTATCAAAAGGTTCATTGTGGCTACTGTTCTCTCCCAAGGATAGCTGGCGACGAGCCCAGAGCTGCTGTCCTCACGGAAACTTTTAATTCAGACAGAGGCCGAGGTCAGGTTTTCAACCATATTCAGCGAGGCCTCTCTTCGTATTTCATCTACTCAAATGCAGGCTGTAAATGTCGACCATCTTTCAATAGGCCAAAATGGACAATCTTAATTAAAAGAAACACAAAACAACGTTACTACATGGTATTGATTATACAGTGTTAATTCCCATTAATACCCTTATGTGTATGTATTTATCTAGCCATTTGCGACATAAAGAAGCATTAAAGCATATTATTTAAAACGCAAACACATAACAAATAGCACTTTAGCCACACTTATTTAATTAATTTGCTCACCAACTTAGTTCACGTATTAATTAAGCCATGCAATTGCATTCCCACGTGTAATTCTTTCATTAGTAAGGTTGATTAGTCAGAAACTCGACAAAATTAATATCTAGTAATTATTCTTTAGTAATTTTAATTATGACATATAAAAAATATAAGCTAATGTTCGGGTTTAAACAGAAAACCTTGCTCCAGCAATCCCCCCTTTGGTGATATATTATCACCACAAAAATCCAACCCAAAAAATTTAGTTCCCATTTCTTAGGAGGAAATCAAATGTCTTTTTGCATTCATGCTACACACCAGTTTCTCTTTCATCATCCCTTCTGGTTTCTAAATACATACTCTCTCTAAATTCTTCTAATTCTATTTCTTGTGGGTCTCTTTTTGACCTCTTTTGTTTCTTTTCAGTATTTTCTCTTGCTATTTTCTTTTTACTCATCCTATTTCTACAACATAAGCACCCTAATCTAAGAATCAATAAAGCAACAATCACACATGTCAATGGAAATAATATCTTACCAAAAATAGTACTACCTATCTTTGCAATAAAATTCTTAACAGCAATCATCTTATTAGCCATTTTAGTCCAGATACTTTCAGCTTCCAGTGGTACTAATTCTTCATGCAAATCAGTAATATATATATATTTTTTTAAAACCTTTATTTACACATCAAATATTCACAGTCATGGGCCTACAACCGCCTGGGCCGGCCGCTAACATAGAAGAAGGAGGACAACAATAATACAACAGTCATGAGAGCAGGAGCAAACTGCACGTGTAACGGCTGCAGACGCCCACAACTTAACCCAACATTACAAAAAGGTTTCTTATTAACTTTTTCCTTAAAAAAGACAACAAAAAGAAACTTAGACCAGGCATAGGAACTCCATTAGCAGGAACTTGCTCTCTCATGAGCGGGGGACAACAGCGACAATGCAGCACACTATACATCAACTCGTGTTAAGAAAGGCAGGGGGGGGGGCAGGGAAGAGACCAGTCATCAATCCTGCAATGCAAAAGGGAGAAAGACCAGGAACATCAAAGTCAAGGGGACATCGTTACGTCTGGTGCGACCACCAAGGGGGGAGTGCATATATCCCCACGGTAGGAATTCCACGGACCCCACATCTTACTCCATTTCTTAGGTTTGCCTCTAGCCACGTAAACAGTCTTCTCTCGGAACATGCACCAATCCATATTCTCTTTCCACTTCGAAACTGTGGGAGGCCTACCGGAGCCCCAGAGTTGTGCAATGTCTCTTTTAGTGATCATGTTGCCCAAAGTCACCCAGCGCTCTTGTGCCGCATTGCAGTCAGTCGGTTCCCACACATTTAACACACACCGCCGAGCCTCAGGGAGCAGAGCCACACCCGTAACCTCCTCCATCACTGCATGCACACCAGTCCAGAAACGTAGCACCATCGGACACTCCCACAGAATATGAAGAAAAGTACCAAGCAGGCCACAACCACGCCGACATAAACCATCACTTGTGTAACCCATGTGAAGAAAGCGGGGACCGGTGACATAGACCCTGTGTAATATCTTTAACTGCACAAATCGAAGGCGAGCCGTTATGGCAACCTCCCTCGGTGAGGCTATGGCCGCGACCCAGTCCTCATTATCCAATTCTAGGCCATCGGCGACCCAGACCTCTCGCAAATGTGTGAGGAGGTCCGCGCGAGTATTGATTAGTTTTTTGTAGATCAGGGAAATAGTACTATCCGGCAGGTAGCCATCAAGTAAACGATCTTCCAACGGGGAGGTTTCAGGGATATCTGCAGGATTCGGGAAAGCGGAAAGTAGCGCATGGCGAATCTGCGCATAGCGAAAGAACTCCCTATCGCTCAGCTTATATTCCGTCCGAAGAGCTTCAAACGTTTTAAAAGCGCCTTTCGCCCAGAGATCCCCCACACGACTAATTCCAATCAAATCCCATTTCTCAAAGCCCTTAGTACGCCATAAACCACCCAACGCATCAGACGCATACAGTGGAGTCGCACGAGACAGACGGCCCGTCCAACCCGTAGCAGCGGTGGCGCAGTGCCAGGCACGTACTGCATTTTTCGTAGGGCCTGTCAATTTAGTGCCTCCCTTCGTAGAATAAAGCGCTCTATTGAAATCTCTGCCCGGCAACAGTAGCTTATCCATCTCGTACGCGGGGTTCACCGCCGACAAATCAGTAATATTTTTGATATAGACCTTTAGATCTTTGCTTTCGTCAGGAATGTAAGTGCAACAATGTTGAACCTTCAGCATTCCACAGACTCCACCCTCTTTGGCCAATAGAATATCAAGGGCAAGTCGATTTTGCATAGACATGGCGCGTAAGGCAACCATCTCCGTATTTACCAATAGAAACCCACCAGCGGTGCTTGTCGATAAGCGATCCACCACTGTTGACAGCTTCCGAATTCCATATGCATTTAATGAAATTCCCACTGCTGGAATCAAAGCTCCAAAAATATCTCCTACAATTTCTGACCAAGTTTCTCTCTTAAAGCGTGTTAGTAGATTAATCTGTTCTACATCTTCTATTCTATCCATATGAAAAATCTTTGGAAAGACCAGGCCAACATAACATGTGCCATACCAATGGTCAGGCAACCTGTAATAAGCCCTGTTCCCACAGATATAATACACTCCTGGGAAAACTGGATCTTCTCCTCCTTTGAATCCCCATCCTGTTGCAATAAAGTATGTATCATGACACTCACTAGTCCCAACAAAATAACTATCATATTGGGATTTCCTCCTGGTAATGCATAAGTTACCTTTCTGTGGTGCATCTAAAGCCAAAGTTGGACTGGCCCCATTTTTCAAGTCCTTTCCCATCTCAATGTCCCACACTGTCTCACTCATTGTATATCCTCCTGCCTTTGCATGCATGCTCATTCTTCTTTTCTCTACCATATCCAGGAAAGCTTTTTCTTCTTCCTTCAAACTACAAGTTAAATTGTTTCTAAAAATATAATCTAATGTTAATTCTTCTGTTTCAATAAAAATCTCACCAAAAATGTTAGCTTCTCTTGCAGGATTTAATTTCTTATTCATAGGCAATTGCCCAAAAATGTTATCTTTATTAGACATTTCATAATCTATTTTCCCTCATAGATAAAAAATACTACTTAACACACTACATGAAATTCCATACGTAGCTGGAAGATGATGATAAGTAACTCCCTCTGAAACGGACGCAGACAATTGCATACAGACGTAGCAATCCCTTACTTCCATTGTCTTTACGTATTCATATAGCAACTTTGAAAAAACATTGCTAGAAAAATCATTAATTGATCTATCCTTGTGTATATACATATTGCTAATTCTAGTTGGTACCACTTTCTGTGAACTCTTCTCTATGTTAGTCATATTCTCAGTATGTATTCCAAAAGTGTCTATTGTAACTCTAAAAGTAACTAATAAAGCGAGTACACTCCATAATATCATTAATAATCCCGTACAACAGCAGCACATTCTGCACCATCTTTTCAGAAAAGTACATCTACTTTGATTATTCTCTGTGTTAGCCATTTTACTACTTTGGCTGTGTCTTTTGACTTAGCCTCTACTACTCCACTACTGAATCTCTAGAACACTAGATTATTTCAATCTGTTAATTTTAGATTTCTTCTTTTCCACTCTTCTCCAAGTGACTCCTTCAATTCACTCAATTTGGATTTCCATCACTTTTCACTTCTTCTTCAGCAACATCAAATTGTATCAGATCTTCAATATCCTGAGCATCTGACTCTTCTCCAATGTCAGTCAAGATAACCTTCAGGATTCCAACAGCTTTCTCCTCCTCAACCACTCTCCGTAAGGTCCCCTCTGGATTTCCTTGACTTTCTGCCTCTTCTTCTTCAGGCAATGCCACGTACGTCCATTCCAGTGACCTGTACTTCTGGTTGGGTTTTCTGATTCTCTTAATCTCCTCTGCTTCTTTTGATTCCTTTTGTTTTTCACCTTTTGCCTGATTCTGACTCGACACCTCGTTCACCTGTTCAGCTTTCGATGAACTCGCTCGTGTCAGTCGATATCTCAGCCTCTTTATCTTGTTAGGCCAAAGATCTCCTTTTACACTTCTTTTCGGTCTCACTTCTCTATTGTTTCTCTCTCCGATCCAAGTTCTCTTTCTCAGAACTCGACCCTCTGGTTTCTCATTCTCACTCTCATCTGATTCTGTCTCATTTACCTCTTGTTCATCAACAATTTTCTTTTGCTCCGCAGTCTTCTTTTCCACCAATTGAGATTTCCCTACTACTGTCCCTCCTCGGGTCTCCGACACGCAATCTTCTTGCTGTCTACTTGTCCCTTCACCTAGCTTATCAGGAATGTTCCCTACACCTCCTCGGGGGTCTTCCGCAATCTGTCCCTCTCTATCTTCTTCTGACCCTACTTCTTCAGAAGTAATCTCAGGTGGATCCTCAATCTCTTCATCTGACTCCGGTGTAGTCTCTGCAGAACTGCTCTTTTCCTTCCTCTTCCCCCTTTATTTTTTCCACTGCTTGTTGAAAATTCAGGCACTCTTACAGAATCCGAACTCTCCTCTGAGGCTCTCAATGTTTCTCCTGAAGCCTCTCCCGGTAAGAAAAAAGAATCACCTGACTCTCTTTCCAACTCTCCTTCCCCCCTTTCAGGATTCTTTTTTCTTCTCACTGTTTCAGCATCTGCATCATCACTGGAATCTGACTCTTCAAAATACTCTTTCCCAGTCCCATCCTTTGGATTTGGAACTCTGAGTATGACTTGCATGAACCCAGTTCTTCACACCAGCACACTTCACAGCAGTTGTCGTAGTCAGAATGACTTGTCTTGGCCTTCCCCACCTTGGAACCAAGCAATTTCTTCTTCTGTGCACTTTTATTCTCACCCAGTCCCCTGGACTCAGATCATGGGCTTGCTTCTTTTCAAGTGTGGTGGCGTCTCCTCCAGCCTGGTGAAACACAGAATGAACTGCGTCAGCCAGGCCTTTACAGTAATCCAAAATCATGTCATCAGTTATTGTCATCAACTTGTTGACAGGCACGAATGCATGTCTCATTGCTCGTCCCATCAATATTTCATGTGGACTCAACCCTGTAGTTCTATCTGGAGTAGATCTAATAGTCATTAGCACTAGAGGCAAGACATCAGGCCATTTCATGCCAGTGGCTAAACACATCTTACCAATTCTGTTTTTGATTGTGCCGTTCATCTGTTCAACAACACCAGAAGCCTCTGGCCTGTATGCACAATGTAGCTTCTGCTGTATGCTCAATGCTTCACAAATTAGAACCATGAGCTCATTGTAGAAGTGTCCCCCTCTGTCTGACTCAATTGTCACTGGGAACCCGTACCTAGGAATCGACTCTCTTAACAGCAACTTGGCCACTGTTATTCCATCATTTCTCCTAGTCGGATAGGCTTCAACCCACCTTGAGAACAAACAGACTACCACTAGAACATACCTCAATCTATTGACCTGTGGCATTTCGATGAAATCTATTTGCATTCTGGTAAAAGGACCTCCTTCTCTGCCTATTGTTCCTAGGCTCACCACTGTTTTCTTTCCAGTATTGAATTGCTGGCAAATCAAACATCTTTGACAGATGCTCTCTGCAATCAGCCTGAACTTTGCATTGTACCAGGTTTGTTTGAAAGACCTAATCATAGCATCCCTCCCCAGGTGTCCCTGGCCATGATACATTCTTGCCATTGTTGACAACATGGAATTTGGCATAACTGGTCTTCCATCCCTATAAATCCAAACATGATCTTTTTCTCTTGGTGCACAACCTGCTTTGATCCAATCCCTCATTTCCTCATCTCCTGCTTCATCCTGCAACTGTTTCACCTCATCCCATGTTTCCAGGACATTAGTAAACATCACAGAACAAAAAGACATTTCCTTCTCTCTTCCCTTGTTAATCGAATGATTGTTCTTTGCACAATACTGTGCTATGTCATTTGCAAAGCGATTACCAAGAGTAACAAAATCATCTCCCTGTCCATGAGCAGCACATTTCACAACTGCTAGTTCTTTAGGCAGCTGTATCGCCTCAAGCAATTTCCCAATCACTTCAGCATTCCTTATAGGAGTTCCACTCGAAGTCATGAAACCTCTTTGCAGCCAAAGTTGGCCAAAATCATGAACCACTCCAAATCCATACTGACTATCAGTCATCACAGTCACTCTCAAATTCTTCCCAATCTTGCAAGCTTTTGTCAATGCCACCAATTCAGCTACTTGAGCAGATCTAACTCCCTTCAAAGACGAAGCTTCCATAACTTCTGAGACTTTACACACCGCATATGCTGCACTCAGCACACCTTCCTCTGTTCTCAGACATGATCCATCCACAAACAACACATGATCACTCTCAGGCAGTGGCAGATCTCTTATGTCTGGTCTCGGTTTTGTACAGTAATCAAGCACATCCAAACAATCATGATCAACATCATCTCTCACACTCACATTTTCAGCATCTGGCAAGAGTGTTGCTGGATTCACATTCACACATCTCTCAAGAGTCACATTTGATGCTCCCAGAATGATTTTCTCATATTTAGTCAGCCGACTATGTGACATATATTGAGTCTTGCTTCTTGTCAAAAGAATTGCCACATCATGAGGTACGAATACCCGTACAGGATATCCCATTATTATGCCCTCACTCTGTTCCAAGCTTCTGCATGTAGCAGCTACAGCTTTCAGGCAACCTGGTAAACCCACAGCTACTGGGTCAAGTGTGGATGAGAAGTACGCAATCGGCCTTCTCAGACGTCCATGTTTCTGGATTAACACTGAAAGTGCACATCCATTCCTCTCACTACAGTACAATTCAAACTCCTTCTCATAGTCTGGCATCCCCAAAGCAGGAGCTTCACACAATCTCCTCTTCAATTCCTCAAATGCTGCCATTTGTTCTGCATTCAGTTCCAATGGGTCTTTCACCTCACTTTTGGTCAATTTAATCAGTGGCTTTGCTATCAGGGAAAAATTACTTATCCACTGACGACAATAACCCACCATTCCCAGAAACATTCTCACTTCTCTCTGGGTCATTGGGGCTCTCATTCCTCTGATAATTTTGATCCTGTCATTGGTCACTTTTCTCAGACCCTTTTCAATATTATGTCCAAGATAATGTACTTCTTTCTTACAAAACTGCAATTTGGCTGGAGATACTTTTAACCCTCCATCTGCCAGATGATTCAGTAAAGCTATGGTATCTACTTCACAAGCTTCACGTGTCTTCGATGCCACAAGTAGGTCATCGATATACTGTACTAGTACTGAACTTTCAGGCATGATCAGACTTTCCAATGATTTCTTCAGCAACTGATTGAATATTGATGGACTCTCTGTATACCCCTGTGGAATACGGCACCATGCTAAAATACGCTGTCCAAACCGAAATGCAAAAATCGGCTGGCTGTCATGATGCAATGGAATTGAAAAGAAAGCATGATACAAATCAATTACCGTGTACCATTCAGCATCATGAGGAATCTGATACAAAATCACTGATGGATTTGGCACAATGGGACAGCATGATACCACAATTTTGTTAATCTTTCTCAAATCTTGCACAATCCTGAACTTCCCATTAGGTTTCTTCAACCCCATTATCGGTGAATTACATGGGCTACTCAGTAACTCTCTCAAAACACCCTGCTGAATCATCTTATCAATTATAGGTGTTATTCCCTCAATTATCTCTGGTGTCAATCTGTACTGTGGGATATTAGGATAAGTGATTCCCTCTTTCACTGTAATCTTCACTGGATCTACATTATTCATCAATCCCACATCTTCTCCAGTAAAATCCCAAACTGCTGCTTTTACTGTATTCCTCAACTCTTGAGGCAAGTCATCTGGATTAAATACAGCATATGCTCCAATAATCTCATTTTCTCTATTATCTAGAGTCATCCTGTATAAGACATCCTCATCCGGTGTCTCAAAAACTATTCCATCCGGAGTACAAAAAATTGTGCAATTCTTTTTACACAATAAGTCCCTACCTAACAAGTTCACTGGACAAGTGTCACAGACCACAAACCTGTGCATATCTGAAAATTTCCCTATCCTTACCCTTACTGGTTCAGTAAGACGAGTCTTAATCTGTGTATTAGCTACACCAACCACTTGGATTGCTTCGTCCGAGAGAGGAAGATTTCGTGTATCTGCTGACCTGACAGTTGATCTTGTCGCTCCTGTGTCTACCAAAAAAGTAACACTTTCCCCATTTATTTTCCCATCTACAAATGGTCCTGCCTGGTCTATTTCTAGAGTTGCTCCAAGTATGCACTCTTCCTCCTCTCTTCGGTACCGTCAGTAGTCCCCTTCAGACTCACTTCCCTCATTCTTTAACCAGTACTGTTGTACCGGGTTTGTACGTCTCGGTTTGTTTACCTGCTCATCACTGTAGAATCCTGAGTCCTGGTTATATTTCTGGGACCCTCTATTCTGTGGCAAGGGCGGTTTTGGCTCTTGATTCTGCTGCTTGACAACCTTCTGCTGTTGCTGCTGATTATACCCCTCGTTCTCCACCTGTTGATTCAAGGATTTATTCTCATTAGTCACTAATGGTGGATTCGTACACTCGGATCTCCAATGCCCCAATTGTCCACAGTTGTGACACGGGAACTTCTTTTTGGCCTCTTCTAAATTTCCCTTTCCTTTTCCTGTACCATATCTGGGCCTATTTCCTGGATTATTTGCTTGTTCAACCAGCTGTGCTTCTTGTCTTTCTGCAACCTTCACCTGTGCCGAAACTGCTTTCTCCTTCAGCTTTCTTTGTTTCGCCTCAATTTCATCACTGAAGTATTTCGCATGTCTCAAGATTTCATCAATCTTTTTACTCTGCCAATCAACTGTGTGCTCCCGAATCCTTTCACTGATTTCAGGTCTCAAGCCATATACAAATCTGTATACAAAATGACTCTCATCCTTATCACCCAGGTGTTCATCCCCACTAAACTGTTTAAACGCCAGTATCAACCTTTCATAAAAAGCATGAACTGATTCTTTTGCTTCCTGATGTGTCCGATCTATCTTAACCCAGTCTGTCTCCTTAGGGGGTACCTTATTCTTCAGGAACACAATAACCTGCTCGTACTTCTTCATAACCTCCGGGTCTGGAGCTCCTGTTTTCTGATCTCTTGGGTACTCTTTAGCAGGCCAATCTACAACTATTTTGCACTCTGCCCACAAGTCTGCTGGAACAATTATATCAAACAGACTATTCAAGTCAATCCACAGCACTTTTGACAATTTCACAAACCTGTCTACCTGCCTATACCACTCGACAGGCTTTTCTCTCAGTCGAGGGAAATCATTTGTAAATGACAAAATATCCTGTCTAGTCCATGGGACATGTACATATCCTCCTCCAGGAATCTCTCTCATAGGATAAGCATCCACTGTTTTTTCTTTTCTCTCATGGGAAATGCTGAGTAAGTCCTGTCCACTGAATCTTCTCTTTTCTTATACCACCTATCCTTTCACTTTTCCACATCACCCCATTTTCGCAATAAGGAAATCATTTCCTTAATCTGTCCTGTTCTTCCAACATCATTTAGATTATCGATATCCTTATCAGAAAAATCCACTCTGTAAGGCTTTTGCAAAGCTTTCACCTTATCCATATCAACTCCCATTTCACTCGCTATTCCTTTCAACCTGTCATGTGTATTCTTAGCCCTCCATGTAATACTCTTGCACATGAATAACAACTCTCCATCATGATGATTTTTCAACATCTCTGTAGGAATTGTTCCTGCTATGAGTTCCTCCAGTTCTATGCGCAACCTGGCTACATCAATTGCCTGAGAATCTCTATCCTTCTTTTGAAGAACTTTCAACCAATCATTCAAATCCTCAGCCGTTATTTCTGTAGACTTTTTTACTGTACACACTTGTTCTGCCATCCTCTGTGGTTCCAAAATCGATCCTCCTAAACAACCAGTATTCACTCCTGAATTAGGCTGTACATTTGACTCTCTACCACATGTGTCATGTCTCATCTGTCTTAAATGATTCCCTTCCGTCCTCATTCCTGACTCTCCCGAAGAACCAACCAAACCATTTCCTACATAGGGAACTGTCAAACCATTTTCACCCATTCTTTGCTTATCAAAAATAGGCATAACCGGACCTATGGTTACAGGCACTGTAACAGCTTCTAGATTCTTGGTTAATTCTCTAATTTTCTCTGTCAACTCAGATGTAGATTTTGCTAATTCTCTTGTTTTCTCATCCCCGATTGCACTTTCTCTCTTTCGCTCTCTCTCTCTCTTTCCGTGAAAGAGCTACCACTTTTCAGATCAGGTGTCGCAATTTCTGTTTTAACGATTCGCAAAGTATCTCCTATGGGAGTAGCAACTGGTGTTCTCTCTTCTGGTTCTGGTCTATATGGAGGTGGTCTCTTATAGATCATGTCATCCAAGACTTCATCCTCATATTCATTTGCCCCATACCTTCTCAATTCTGCATCCTGTACCTTTTCCGTACCTTTCCTCCCTTCCGCTTCCTCAATAGTTCTCATAGGATACAATCCCTCTGACATACTAGCATCTCGCCATCTCCTCATTCGATCATGATGAGTTTCACGATCATATTTCCTCCCAAAAATATACCTATAGTTACCTCCACTCCTCTGCTTTTCTCGCTCATGCACCTCATCTTCCCATTCCACCAATGCCTCGAACTGTGTCGGCCTTGGTCTAGGTTCTAGACACATCATTTTTTCCCGTAAATTTCTCAACACGGCCAAATTAAATGAACCATGTTCCGGGAACGCTAAAACACCATCTTCTTTAGTGTACTTAGCCTAATTGTCTAACCAAATACAGGTATGATACCCATATTTCGCAACCATGAAGGATGCAGGGGTTCTTGTCGGAGGTAGTAATTCACCTTCTCTAGTTATTATGTCTTTATCCTTGTCGAACCACTTTTTAATTTTACCGAACAAGGATTTCTTTTTCTTTTCCTCCGTTTGGTAATACATTTTCCCGTTTACCACAACCCTCTAGTCCTTTCCGCAACTGTACGATCTTTTGTCCAATAACAGCGCGACTCACACCAACGCACCAATCCCGGAGCGTCTACGTCACCCTGTACTCCTTCCAATCACAGTGCGGCTCACATCCATGCACCAATCACAGCACGAGCACTGTTCTAACCCACTGTCCAATCACAGCGCGGTCTTTCTGACGTCAGTAGTCGCTGCAGTCGCTTCTACTCCTGTCTCCTGTCACTCGTCTACCCCTCCTTTACAAAGCCTTCTCAGTAGACTCTGTTTCAGATTCTACAAAATCTATTAGTTACAACATAAAAACATCTCCATTGTCTGCTCCGCTAACCACAGAATAGTAAAGACCTTTCTCACAAGAATCCCGCTTCTCTCTAGAACAGCGCTTACCTCTGCTCTACTACGGAATTATTACTTTCGTTGACACAGTAGCACATCCCTCTACTCTGCCCTTCTAACATGCATCCAATAACTGTTTCCTCCTGGAATGCTCCAAAGAGTCTCACAATCCACTAAATGCTCATACATTCACGCACTTTCACACCAGAAAATGTAACAGAATCCTGCCTTTCCCGAGAACAGCTAACAGTCTGTCCCACTACAGAATTATAACACACATTAACCAAGCAGCGCTTACCTCTGCTCAGTCCTTCAAACAAGCTCAGAGAATACCTATTACTTCTCCAGCGGTAAGCATTAACGGCAAACCTTACGGATCCCTGGGACTTAAAACCAGAGTTTCACAGATAACCTTTCGCTACCATACACACTCCTCTTATACAGAAAATATGTCTCTAGTAGTAACACATGACGATGTCACTGAATCGAACCCAGACAATGCGACGCGCAACTTCAATTGTCACACGCTTTTCCCTGCATACCTACAGGGCCAACAATCCCGTCTTTCCCGAGAGCAGCACTCACTTCCCTCTGCCCTACTACGGAACCGGCACCAACTCCCTACGTCCCAGAAGCCGTACACACTACATAGAACTCAATACGACGACTTCAACATTTAGTGTTAGTACATGTATCAACATCAATCAATAAATCCAAAAGCCTATGTACAAGCAATATATCAGATCAAGACAATAATCAAAACCATCATACTGCTACCAGGAAACTGCTGCAGATCGGAGCTTATAAGTTCTCCCTACCTCCAGGACAGAGTAATTCCACAGTCATACGCACATACACTCACCATACACTGGGGCCCATCACACCAACATTCATTCTATTACTCTATCCACACTGAATATACGAGAGAACTCCTAAATCAATCTGCATCTAATCTGAGGTCAATGCAACCTAATTGATTTGTCTCGAGTCATGATTTAAACAATAAAACACATTTGAGATCTCAATAAAATGACAAAGAAATAACCACCCGACACTGTAATTCAAACAAAGGGTTATTTTATCTAAACTAGTTCAATGAAAAGTCTTTCAATAGCAAAATCATTATTCTCATAGTTACCTATTCTAGCTAAATGTCGTATTTAAATCGGGACAGGTCTCTCAGTAAAGTCTCCCGAGTCGCCGTCCTCTCGATCAGCATCGATCCTCTCGAGCATAGGTTCAAGAAGAAGTGGCCTAAGACCCTCTCTAGTCTAACAATATTTATACTAAAACTTACACATTAAAAGTTACAAACAAGTTCTAAGCGTCCGTTGAGCAGAGCGAGCAGGAAAGGATGTTGGCTCGCAACATTTAGAAAAACCTCCGCTCTCGAATATCACAAAAATAAAAACACGGAAGAAGGAAGCACAAAATAAATCTGCAACATTCATGGATGCTCTTCTCCGGAATTATAGTGAAGCCACTGCAAGTTTATCAAAATGTTCATTGTGGCTACTGTTCTCTCCCAAGGATAGCTGGCGACGAGCCCAGAGCTGCAAGTTCCAAGCGTCCGTTGAGCAGAGCGAGCAGGAAAGGATGTTGGCTCGCAACATTTAGAAAAACCTCCGCTCTCGAATATCACAAAAATAAAAACACGGAAGAAGGAAGCACAAAATAAATCTGCAACATTCATGGATGCTCTTCTCCGGAATTATAGTGAAGCCACTGCAAGTTTATCAAAATGTTCATTGTGGCTACTGTTCTCTCCCAAGGATAGCTGGCGACGAGCCCAGAGCTGCTGTCCTCACGGAAACTTTTAATACAGACAGAGGCCGAGGTCAGGTTTTCAACCATATTCAGCGAGGCCTCTCTTCGTATTTCATCTACTCAAATGCAGGCTGTAAATGTCGACCATCTTTCAATAGGCCAAAATGGACAATCTTAATTAAAAGAAACACAAAACAACGTTACTAAATGGTATTGATTATACAGTGTTAATTCCCATTAATACCCTTATGTGTATGTATTTATCTAGCCATTTGCGACATAAAGAAGCGTTAAAGCATATTATTTAAAACGCAAACACATAACAAATAGCACTTTAGCCACACTTATTTAATTAATTTGCTCACCAACTTAGTTCACGTATTAATTAAGCCATGCAATTGCATTCCCACGTGTAATTCTTTCATTAGTAAGGTTGATTAGTCAGAAACTCGACAAAATTAATATCTAGTAATTACTCCTTAGTAATTTTAATTATGACATATAAAAAATATAAGCTAATGTTCGGGTTTAAACAGAAAACCCTGCTCCAGCACTTCCACTCCTAAAAAAACAAATCTGGACGCTTTGATCTGGTCGAACTTCATACCGATCTCTTGGCTACCTTGCTCTCCAAACTTTTGGAGAAGCATGTTAATGCTCACCCTACATCCTTTGTAGAGGCTCAAGAGTTTTTCCATCCTTCTCAGTCGAGCTTCCGAGCAAGTAAGGAATCCGCCCTCCTTTGAGTCACCGAACAACTTAGACAACTTCTGGATGAGGGCTGGACAGCTGCGCTTATTTTATTAGACCTTACCACAGCTATTTATACCATGTCTCACTCCATCTTGCGTGATCGCCTATCTTCTTTGGGTTTGGAAGGGAATGCCCGTACCTGGCTAACTTCATTTCTCAAGGACCATATTTTTCAAGTCTGTTCAGCCAGTGCTGGACCTGAAATTCAAGCCTTAACTTTTGGTGTCCCCCAAGGCTCTGTCTTAAGCACTCTGCTATTTAATACCTATGTCCGCCCTTTGGCAGACATAGTGGAGAGCTGCGGTCTGACCAGTTTTTTATATGTAGATGACACACAAATTATATTTTCTTCGTCATCTATCCACGGACTTGGATACTCTGACCTTAATCTAGGCCTCACTCGAGTGGCTACCTAGATGAGTGCTAACTCTCAAAGGCTGAATGGTGATATGATGGCGGTCATGATCCTGGGTAAACTGTTCAGCTTAGGGACACTCAACACTGTCCCCACTCCCTGGGACCTATCCCTACTCCGTCTTCCAAGGTTAAGAACCTTGGTTTAGTTCTTGATGACAAACTATCAATGAAAACTCAGATGTCTAAAGTTAGCTCTATCTTTTTCGCTGTGCTGAAATGGGGAAGGAAGATCATCTGGATGCCCCTCCCACCCCACCCAATCCGCCCAGAGGACCGTGATTCAGGCCTTAGTTCTGTCTCGACTGGATTAAGGTAATGTCTTTTACTTGGGAATAGACCAGGCATCCATGAGGCGCCTGCAGATGATTCAGAATTCAGCAGCCAACCTGCTGTACCAGCTTCCCTAACACGCTTCAGTTTCACATCTCTTTCTTGAACTGCATTGGCTGACAATCTCTAAACATATCCAATTTAAGGATCTTTGCTATATGTTTAAGGCCAAAGCTATAACAGGGCCACACTAAATCCAAGACCTACTGATATCTTGCACCCCTTCTTGTCCCCTGAGGTCCTCCAACTTTGCTGTCTGCACTGTACCGAGATTCCATCTTGCCCAGATGGGAGGACGTTCTTTTGCAGTGCTTGGTCCGAAATTGTGGAACTCTCTTCCCGAATCCCTTAGGGACAGTACCTCCCTTGTTGCCTTCCTCAAAGATTTGAAGACATGGATATTTATTCTAAGTAGATAGTTGTCTTGTTTCGTCATGTTGAGTGCCGAGGAGCCCTTAAGGGTAGCTGTGCACTTTACAAAACTATATTAAAAAAATATATAGAAACCCAACTGTTAACATGTACTCTAGTTAAAAGCAAAGTGAAAGGGCACTGTGGCTCCTCAGAAAGCTTTTTAAGACGGACTCCTTTTTATCACATTCTCATTTGCACAAGCAAAACTTACCATCATGTTTTAAATACCTGTCATTTCTTACGAGGAGATAAAAGGTAAATCAAAAACCAGCAGAACTCTGT
Organism: Triturus cristatus; assembly: GCF_964204655.1. NCBI lineage: Eukaryota > Metazoa > Chordata > Amphibia > Caudata > Salamandridae > Triturus > Triturus cristatus. The sequence continues at coordinate 631,020,769 of NC_140582.1, forward strand.
TGGGTAAAAAGAAGCCAAAAAAGACTGCTTTCTCTATAGAACGTAAATAGGAGATAAAGAACCAAATGTGGCAGTGTGAGCACTTCTGGGAGGCCGAGTGATGCACCAATAAGTGAATAACATTAAGTGAGACAGTAATACTCACCTGGTTGTAGCCAAGGCCCACTCTATGTATGTTTTTAAGAATTGGCAATTATAAGTCTAGATGACAGCTGGGCTTAAGCCAGACCAAAAAAAATGCACTTGCACATAGGTCCGGACATTTATAAAGAAAGGAATGTTTTAACACATCTGGCTAGTTAGTTTATACCTCGGCAGATGTGTAGCTATATTTTTTTTAAACTTATTTTTATTGGCATTTTGTACATAACATTAGTCACAGACATGTCTTTGTTCTCAACATATGTATCGCATTATTACAAGCCAGTTATTAATCTAGTGGCACAGTCCAATCCCTATTGTACAATTATACATTCTATTACTTGTTGTACCTTATGTCCGTGTCGTTCACATGGGTGGCCGGCTGCCTCACACTACGGTATAACAGTACAATCCAAGATTAATAAATCTACTTTTTAAACTTCAAACTATAAACATAAACATGTGCAGAAGAGTTTAAATGTTAGTATCTTACAGTTCATGTCTGGGGGATTAAAGCACCAGGAGCTCACAGAGGAGCAGGAAAGGAATCTCTCTCCAACAGTCCCCATCATCAATACATGCACATTTCAATGCAATACATAAACTCTGAGAACATCAGGGCCAAATCCACCACCATGGGATCAAGAAGAGGTTGTCATGTTACAGTACCTCTTCATAAAACCACTCACTCCACCCACTCCTCTTCGCTACTTGTTTGCATCATTCATTCCCTTGACACCATCGACTCCTTCCATTGATCAGCTATGGGGCGCTTCCAAATACCTTTAGCATCCTCTCAGCTCAGTGCTCTACCCTCTGCTTCGGCCCAGTTAATCACATAACGATTCCAACTTTCAACCTGGGGTCCATGTATTGATTTCCATTCTAATGCTATTCTGCGTTTAGCAAGTCCCAAGGCTAAATCAATCAGCCTATTCCCAACCATTCATTTATACGGGTGGGGGAAGAGTCCCAACAAACATACCCGCGCCGTGGGGGCCAATTCTCTTCCCAAGACCTCCTTAATCTTGGCAATGATTGTTTCCCAGAAGGGACGCAAGTACTGGCATTCCCACGTTATAAGTATAAAATCTTGGGCAATTTGGGCATTTCCGCATGTCCCCCCCCCCCCATAGGTGACGTTAAGGCGGTGAGGTGTCATATAGGTCATATGTATGTAATTGAATTGTATGTATTTCAGATGTTTATGATGAGAGACCTTCTTGGGGGACTGCAAAACCTTGCCCCATTCAGCGTCTGTGAATTCTCGACCCTCAATCCTTTCCCATCTCCCCCGCAGGCCACATAAGGTTTCTAGGGATGCAGTGAGCAGGGTAGCATTGAACCACTTCACCTGATGCCAGGCCTAGCCCAGGGTGATCAGTGCATGCAATACGGGGTGGGTCTCAGGCTTCTCTCACCCCATAATTGCCAAGGCTTTACAGCTTAGAAACTCTCCCGAGGGAAGCCGGCAGCTATCCACCAATTATTGTGCCAACCATTGCAGTTGAGCGGCCAGCATTTAGAGCTCAGAATTCGGTACTCCCAACCCTCCTTCAGCCATGGGAAGCTGCAGTGTCTTCAAGGAGACTCTTGGGACGCCCATCACCCCTCACCAGGTCTGGCAGCAAAGAATTCAGCGAGCAAAACCAACCTGGAGTCATCAAAACTGTAAGGTTAACAAAAAAGCACAGGAGCTGGGGTAACACAATCATTTTAGATAGGGAAATCCTAGCCATAATTTTGAGCTGCAGGGTACGCCAGAAGAGAACACAGGATCTAAGAGACCGCAGGGCACTGCCCAGATTTCCTTCCCTCAGATCTTCCAAGGAGTGGAAGATGTGGATACCCAGGTACCTAAATCAATGGGGAGTCCAGAGGATGTCAGTTTGTAAGTCCTCAGGCCTGGGTAGCAGGCCCGCCACAAGAAATAAGTATGTCTTGGTTTTATTAACTCAGAGGCCCGATAGGTGTTCAAAGCTCTCCAGGATCTGTACAGCCGAGGCAATGCCCTTCACCGCCTCCTCAAGGTAAATCAGCAGTTCGCCCGCATAGAGTGAAATAGTATGTACCTGCTCGCCCACATTAAGACCCAACCTGTCGCCCCCCCAATCGAACCATCTCAGCAAGTGGCTCTATTGTTAAGGCGAACAAAAGGTGCGAGAGAGGACACCCCTGTTGTGTACCTTGGGAAATCTTGTATTGGTTGGAGATTGTTTTTCCCGTCTTAACCCTTGCAGTGGGCGCTGCATAAAGGAGCCGTACCCACTTCACCCAGCCACTCCCAAGACCATACGCAGCATACCTTCAAATAGGTACTCCTAGCTAACTGTGTCAAAGGCCTTTTCCAGGTCGATTGACAACACTGCTGCCTGCTGTTTGGATGGCGCTTCCGTGTGGTAGAGGATGGAGTAGAGTCTATGAAGATTATAAGAGGTACTACGGGAAGGAATAAATCTGTTTTGGTCCGGATGAATAAAAGATCTCATGTGGGGGAGCAGCCTACATGACAGAACCTTACTGAGGATTTTAAAATCTAAATTGAGCATAGAGAGGGGCCTAAAATCCACCACTTTGGCACCTATCTCCTTGGATTTAGGGAGGGGGATTACAAGCGTGTCCCAGGTGGTGTCGGGGAGTTCACCCCGTTCAAGAGATTTGGCATGTAGGGTTACTATTTGCGGTGCTAGACTAGTGGCAAATCATTTGTAAAATTCAGCCGGGAAGCCATCCGGGCCCTGTTTTTTACCCGGTGCCATGGCCGCAATCGCCGCACTTGTCCCTGGGCCCCCCAGTTATTCTTGTGTGTAGCGGTCTAAAGTCCGAAGTGGCAGGGGATCTAAGGAATCTCTAACGAGGGACGGGCTGACCTTTGCCGGAGCAGCATACAACCTCTCGTAATAGTTTTGGAAGGAAGCGTTGATTTCATCAGAGTTATGGAGTAAGTCATCTGTTTCCAATCCTAGCTGTGTAATAGGTGATCCACTGTTCTCTGGTTTAATTACCCATGCCAGGAGCCGTCCAGCCATCCCCTCCTCTCTCTGCACCCTGTCCAGATACTCCTTTTAACTGTGGCAATGCAGCCAGCCAAGTACATCAAGATAGCTTGCGCGCATTTTCATGCAACCTAAATAGGGAGGTGGTGTTAGTTCCCTGGGCATTGTATAACCGGCATCATTTTATCCCCAAATCCATGATTTCCTGACAAATTTCACACTGTGCCCCAATTGACTGCCCCATACCTTAAAGGCCTCCCATTCCAGTAGTGCCATAGACGCTGTATGGGCATTTGTGTGAAAGAAAGTTTCTATAAGGGCAGTCAGGGTGGACCAACTCCGGTCCCTAGCAGTCCCCGGGGCTCTCTCGCCCCTCTCCAAGGAGTCCACAAGGGTCACAGAGCCAACTCAATATCAAATATTCTCATTGGACGTTTTAGGAGTCACCACTGGCAATGTTACACTATTGCTGCAGGAAGAGTTCGATTCAATCCCCTCAGTCTCCCTCGAGGAGCGAGTCCTAGCCTCCAAGGAGGGCTTCTTGTTCTGCATAATTGCTGCTACTACTTGTAGTGCCTCCGCTCTCTCCCTTTCAGTTTGTGAGGATGTTGGCTGCTGTGGGGCATCCCGTCTGGAGCGCCTCCTGGGTCTCTTCCTGGGTTCCCCAGCGACTCCATACTTGCACAAGCTGGTCGGGGGTCTCCGGCCCTGTACGTATCCACTCCCATGCTGATTTAGGCACCTTACAAAAGTGTGCCCGTCTTTTCTCAACTTCCAGCGTGTAATCAGGGAAGATGGAGACTGCTATTTTCTATAGTGTATGGACCCTCTGTCCGGGCTTTTTGTAGGAGAGTGTCTATATCTTTGAAATGAAGGAGCCTGGCCACTACAGGGCGCGGTGGTCAGCCAGGAGCCAGCGGCCTAGCCGGCACACGGTGTGCTCGCTCAAGGGTACGAAAATTCGACAGGTCCTCGGGGGCCACCACATTTCGGAGCCACTGCTCCAATAAAGATACCATGTCACTGCCCCCTGCTCCTTCTGGCAGGCCAAGGACCCTAATATTGTTCCTCCTATTTGGTCCTTCGCCATCTTCAGCTCTCCGCTCTAACATGCGGACTCTATCTGTAAGGTCTCCTACCCATGATGTTAAGGACTGTTGCGCTGGCTCGACATCTGCTTTGCTAGACTTTGTTTTTGTCACTCTCTCAGCTAGCTTTTTGTGCGCTTCTGAGTAGGCCCAATCCTACCAACACCGGACAGATATCTTGATGCAAGGTGGCTTTAGTGTCAGCAGTGGCCTCCAGTATTTTAGCTAGCTTTTGCTGCACTGGGTCATCAGAGAGTCCTTCTGCATTCTTTCTTGTGAGTTTTCTTCTTGGTCCTGGGTGGCCCCCGCTTACGTTGCTCTTGGTTTGCCCATTGCAGCAGAAAGAATGTGCTCTCTGTACAACTGTGCAGAGGTGTCTCAGGAACTATTGCCCAGGTTCACCCTCCAGCACTGTGATACACCTCCGTTACTTTCTCCACTGCGCAGACACCCAAAATCGGCGGGCGTCTGCCCAAGCACAACATACAGCACCCACAAATTCTCAGATGTGGTGGCATGACTCCCTTCCTGTAGCGCTGGCTCTGTACATGTGCACCCAGTCCTATGTGGTCGCAGCCGCAGGTCGATTTCCCTAGCAGTCCCGCCCGGGGAACTCTGGTTCTAGCACCACTTGCGTGGTCTCCGATGGGTGAACGTTCTATATGGCTCGTGCTCCGTGGGGCGTATGCACCCCTCCCCCACTATTTACGCCACACTTGGCACTTGCCCTGGGGCCTCAATTCCCATGCACTCAGCCCGAGACCCTCTTCAGAAAATTCTGTGGCTACTGGACATTGTCCTGGGGTCAGGAAAGCACCGCAGGCACCCCCCACAGTCAGCGGTCCGCAGTCGTGTAACCGCACCCCACCAGGTCAAGTCATAGGTCTCAGACAGAACACTCCCGCAGTTTTGTGGCTCTTCTCTAGGAAATAACCTGCTGCTTAGACCGTAATTCCAACACACAGGAGGGGCCACCTTCAAACTCTGGTCCCGTGGGACAGCTATCTTCTCCAGGTTGATTCGCCATGCCGTTTTATGCAGACACCAGTCTCCTCCCTCCCCACCCTTGGGCCCGATCCAGGCCACGGTGTGCCGCCCTGGCGCCTTACCGCTTTCTTAACCCTAGGGCCTACACTGCTCTCAGGGAGGCTCTCGCGCGGGCTCCTCCACTCCAGCTCCCTTCTCCATTATATTGCAGGGCCTCCATCATTTTCCAAAGGTCTCTGCCCGTGTCACGGGCCGCTAGTCTGCACAAGGGCACTCTGCGTGTCACTCCGTCGCCGCAGCCAGCTCCGCGATCCCGGGTCCTCTTGTTCTCCGGAGCGGGTCCTGATGGTTACACCGCTATCTTGGATGCACTCAGTTTGGGCTGTCGGTCACCAAGCTATGCCGCACCGGCTCCCCCAGGGAGCAGGAGAACTAAACACCTCCGGGGTTCCTCCGACCTCCAAGGCTACCCCCAGGTGGGCGCTCGGGTCCGTCTGCTGGCAGGATGACAGGGTAATTGCGGGCTGGCGCGGAGCTGCAGCCCAAGCCAAGCCCCCTTGATGTGTAGTTGTATTAATGTTGCAAGCCTTTTACTGATTTCGTTTCAAATAGATGTATCTTTAAATTTAGTTCCAGCCTGATAAATACACATTATGCTAATCAAATTATTTCCAAAACACATTTTCCAGGACTAATATCTATCATATTTCAGGTAGCTGAAAACATTGATTAAAAAAAGTCTATAATTGGCTACGATTAGTGACAGATACATTAATCAAAATGTAAGTAAAAAGCACTAATATTTACCATGAGAGGGGAAGTAGCTGTGTTGCCTGGATGAGAGCCGAAACCCTGTGAAGTGATGTTCTCTTAATAATAAATGTGCGATGCTGGATGCAGTCAGATTCGGCCCTGGGTCATTGTGTGTACTGCACCTTTAATAGAGTACATGTTAAGCAATTGAAAGCTAGCAGTAATAGCTGTATTAGTGATTAAATACTCCATCCTCCTAAATGTGCTAAACGGTAGGCCTGGGCGGTAAATTCCGTTCCGTTCGCGGAATTTGCGGAATTTGGGTAATTTCGCGTTCCGCGGAGAACGCGAAATTGCCCAAAAATCTGCGTTCCGCGACTTCGCGAAATTTTTGCTTGTTCGCGTTCTCAATATGCGTGTTCGCGAGATATTTCACCCCGAGCACGCAAACAGCGATCGCGAACAGGAAAAAAGTATCGCGAACAAGCAATTCAGCGTGTTCGCGGAATTTCTGCGTGTTCGCGGAGATTTTTTACCGTTTTGCGGAGATTTGCGTAACGCGATTACGCAAATTCCGCCCACCCCTACTAAACGGAACCTGATATGTCTAGCTGATGAGGCAGATGGAAATACAATGGTACTTGTAACAGAGATCGGTGCCATGGTGGAGGAAAATAAAACTTTTTTAGTTAGTTTAAGAAGGCTTTAGATGCGTTTGGGATGAGTGACTGTAGTGCCATCCAGTCTTGGATAGCAGATGTCTTGGAGACAGTCAGAGATGGGTACTTAGAGGTGAGGTGTGAAAGGTGGTAGGGATTAAAAGACTTTGGGCTGTTGTCTGCTTAGAGGTAAAATTAGAAGCCGAAAGAGGAGACAAGGTCACAGAGAGGTGGTATATAGTGACTATGGGAGTGGGCAAAAGACTGATCCACTTGGGAGTGGGGAGGGGACAGATATCTTTGAGTTCCAGGCAACAGGAAAGGAAAGGAGCACCCTAAGAGGTAATGTTTGCATCGGATATGAGCAAGAACAGTGATGAGAGTAGAGTATGGTGATCAAAAATGTCTATGGTCTTAGAAAAGTCCAGGGGTCTGTGAATGAGAAAAAGATGATTGTGGTGATCAAGTTAAAAATGTGCGTGATTACAGATTGTATGGAACAGAGAGTACAGATGCCTGACTGGAAGAGGCTGAGTAGGTTGTTGGAGGAGAGAGGGAGGCAGTTGAAGACCAATTGTTCCAGGATCAAATGGAAATTGAAGTACTGGCCAACATTTGGCCAAAGAAGAGGGATCAGCAGTAGTGTCTTAGGAGGGGTAATACCACTGCTGATTTGAAGCATGTGTGGTTTTATGTCTATAGTGAGGAAGTAGTTGACAAAAAGGGTCAGACTGAGAGAGGTGTGTTTTCTAGGGGTTTGGTGTCTGAAAGAGTCTGATAATGTACTGGCCCAAAACCCTGCAGCTAGGCTTCGATTGCGGCTAATTTTCTTCCCTAAATCCTGCTACGCCTCTAGTCTTCTTCGCAAGCTGCATTGGCTCCCTATGGATAGAAGACCCTGGGCATCGCCCATAAGACCCTTCACTCCAGGGTGCCCCATCCTGCTCAACCTCATATAACCATACCAGCCCTCGCCACCCTTTCGCTTAGCCAACCTCAACTTGGCCATTGTTCCCTGGGTCAGGAGAGCAAGAGCGGGTGGCCGCTCATTCGTGCCCTGGCTCCATTTCTCTGGAACTCACTTCTTCTCTCCATCCATCTGGAACACTCAGAACCACCTGCTTTTCAGGTAATCCGTCAAGACATGGCTTTTCTCCACCTTTCCCTCCCCCTGGGGTGCTGGCAGTTGCAGCTCATTTGTCCTCTGGGTCCATTGCGGGGATTCCCTGTTGTTGGGGCAGCAATGCACTTTATAAGCCTTATAGCATAACATATAGGCTAATATTTGTGTTTTAAAGATCTGTCTTTGATGGCTTTAGGCTGAGGGCAGACGGTTTTAAATCTGGCACTGGCAGTAGGATGACCAGTTGACTTGAGATCATTATGTCTCCTGTTCAGGTGGTTTTACTTTCCAGTCCTTCTGTTTCAGGTCTGTTAATCCAAATCATTCAAGAGAAGCATGTAGTAAATTACTTGTCAGCTATTCTCCACTGTACTGCACTGTACTGTTGCATGACATCATAGAATGCCTGGGTGCCTCTCTGGGTGAGATTGTCAGTTGGTCTACTCAGGCTGAGCTGTAAGGAGCTTGCTCCTGGTGGGGCTATCTTTCTACCATCTAACTTCTCCTGTTATCCTGATCACCTATGTTGGAACCAAGCTACTAATAAAGAAGTAACCTACATGTACAGATGGACTTTGTATCTTCCTTTACAACAATTTTGGCGACGAGGATGGGATACAGATGGACTTTGTATCTTCCTTTACAACAAAGCAACACCCAGAATGCATTATTATTGGGCTGCATTGTGAATTTTCTGCAGTCATGTCATATCCTTCTTCGTATACCAGGGTGTATAGAAGCATTATTGACCCAGTGTGATTGGATAACACCATTTACCGTAAATACCTAGGGCCATATTACATATAGGTTGCACATTCACTGCTTGTGCTACCGCTCACCTTCAAACAGGTGTGTTGCGCACAAACAGGGAAAGTGCATCCTATTAGGTTGAATGTGCTGCTCTCAGGCCAGCCACGAGATCGTGCTGTCCTGGGGGCAGTGCAGTCAAGTGAAATACTGAGCTTCAAAACCACTCCCTGTATCCCATTGCAGGTGGCACCTGCTGGCACACTAAAGAGAAGAGAGATCCCCTTGCAGACGGGTGCAGTGAGCGAATGCACCCTCCTGCAAAAACATGTCTCGGTGGTCCATAGGAACCACTTGACCCCCTTCAGAGAGCTGTCATCAAGAGGCACACTGACAGTGTACTGCCTTTCTGTGGTGCACTGTCAGTCAGTGCGCCTCCTGACAGCTTCTTTGCCCTTGTGCCCACGTCCATAATGCAACACAGGCAAAGAGATTCCCTCGTTTGCATGAGGCCATGCCCCCACGCAAATGAGGGATTGCCCTCTTAAGATAATGCTGGCGATGCATGTGTGCCAGCGATATCTCGATTACAGAAGGGGCCGCACAACCGTATGCAGCCCCTTCTGTAATACCAAAGTAACCCGGGAGCGCACAAGGCAGGCGCAAACACTCACTGCACCGCTGGGGCACTTCTAATATTACTGGCAATGGTGGGGAAATGCCAAGTGTAAACAGTCTTTGCATATATTTGTAAATGGAAGAATCACTGTTTGCAGTTGTTTTACTGCACACAACTGATCCAGTTTAGTCCTAAGCTTTCATCCTTGAATAACCATTAAATGTAAGTATAGGTAGCCCTAACTTACAGTATTTGTTGAAGATATATCATGACAATCATAAAGTTGTACTTGTTGGGTTCAGTGCTGCATAGAGTAACAATTCCTTGATGAGGCTGCAAGGATGTTAAGTTACATACTATGATGGGAGGGCAGGAGAATTGGTCAGGTGCCATTGGTGGATACCTTGAACCAAAACTGTGAAATGTGAATGAGTTACTTGGGGACTTGTAGTCCCCCCTCTCGCTTCATCGTCCATAGTAGGTCCATTTTATAAAAATAGATTTGCAGGGACTGTAAGGTTAAACTTGTAATGATTAATGGCTGAATGTTGTATTAGTTTTACCTTGTGCCACCAACGTCCCACAACAGATTAAATATTAAAGTTAGTAGATGTATGTGAGTTGACACACAAGATAAGTCATACTCAGGTGGATCCTAACCACAGCCCGCTAGGTTGCAACCTGTCTTGCCTGCAAGAATGATCCAAACTCCAAGTTTAGGTATGTCAGCCAGCTAGAAGTATCAAATAAGAGAACAGTGCGTAAACGTCATCAACCCCTCAATACCTGTGCAACTGGAAGTGGCTGCAGGGGGATTCTTATTTACAGATTCTGACTGAAAACGAAAAAGGCCAGTCCGCTGGGGCTCTTCTCTTATAAGTGAAACATGAAGAAGTCAAGCTACAAATAACACAGCAAATGCTAAACCTGAGAACGTGTCCATTATAGGCATATTCTATGCATATTAAGTAGTGAGATGGAACATTCTCCGAGCCTCCCTCATCTTACTTAGATACCTTACCTTAGATATAGTAAGGTAAGGTACCTTACCATATCTCCTTTAAAGTCACATGGCCGTTTATTAGATCTTGCTGAGCCCAACGCATGCGCTGGCTCGGAGAGACATTTTGTATGGGAGTTTTCAAAGTGCTGCTGGCTGGCCTAGTGCTTGCATTCACGCGACCATGCACGCGCGAACCGCTAGCCTTCAGCAGCACTTTGAAAACTCGTGCGTCATCGCGATCGCGATCACTTTCGCTTTCAGAGCGATCGCGATGACGCACGCGCGCACACAACTCCCGCTTCTCTCCCTCCCCCACCACATATCGCGTCTCGCCGCCAATGCTTGTTTTATCTTTCACTAGCACCAAACACACCATAAATCACCCAAGCACCCAGCGGCAATTCAATGTGCAGTGTGTGCCCCAATTCAATGCGCAGTGTGTGCCCCATAAAACACACACTTGATCCTACTTCTGTGAAACTAAATATGTGCCAAGTTTGTGTCCTGATGGTCAGGAAATCAGGGACCATTGTGACTTCCTGCATCTGTGCCGCTTTCGACTTCTGTGCTCTTGGATGTGACAGCTGTCAGCTATGCCCTTTCAGGTACCTGCATGTTTTGACTCTCAGTGCACCATGAGTCTATGTAAGGCATTTTATTCCACCCATGAGTGAGTGAGTGTAATACGGCAGCAGAACGGGCAGGTTGGCACCCACTGCCAGTGCCAGAGACACTGTTATGTTGCATTAATGTTAGAAGATGTCCCCATCTGCTTCGTTGGCATCCTGCTAACGGTGCCAGGCGGCCGGCTGTGCACATGGCTGGCACTGTGCACAGCGCTGCGGATACAGCCCCCTGAAGTCTCCGCACCAACTGTTTCTCCCGGCCGCCTCCTCTCTCGCAGCTGCGTCTTCTCCTCGGCAGAGCGGCATGTTCCACCTGCCCTCGTGCAGTCAATCACCAGCACGGACCCGCCCCCTCACCTCCCCACCTCTCGCCACCCAAGCCTGCCCGAACTCCAGGTAATGAGTGGCTCACGAATAAAGAATATATGTGGAAAATGACGTATGTTACGCCATTTTAAACAATCCCGAGTTCGCCAACTACTAGTTCTCTTAGCTATGGCTTTAAGTGGGCAGGGTCCTGCCGGTGCTCAGCACTGACAGTTCTAAAAATCAGGTTCCGAGAAAGGTCAGTATTGCGCTCTCCATTTTTGCCCTCAACGTCAGCGTGAAAAAAAATCTTCATTCTGAAGCGGTGCCATCCGTTACTGCCATTGATGTAACACAGCCTCATTATTTTAGAACGAAATGCGTTTTCTATATTATATATGAGGAAGCCATAGTTGTTGCTTAATTATCTTATGCAACTAATGAACATTGACAAAGCCAATAGTCACGGCTTGTAGATGTAATGTTACTTGTTGTATTATATACATTCAATTACAATACAATACAATACAACATATCTTGATGCAATGACAGAAGCAGCAAAATACCAGTCAAGCAGCACAATGTGCTAAGCGCAGATCTTTAGCTTGCGTGTTTTCAAGCCACGCCCTTAATTACATCGGCCTTGCCCCTCTGAGAGACCCTCCCCCCCCACCCCCCATTTTTTTCATCCCACTTAAACCACTGCTCTTAGCCTCTTATTACGAGTATGGCGCTGTGGAACCTCTGCCCTACTATGGGTGGTCGGTTGTTTCTGAACTTGAAACTACTGGGACTAAAAACAATGCACCAGGTTTACCAGGTGGTGATCCACATCCGGTAAAACCATGGCTGGTGGACAGAGGCATGGTCCAGCCTCCCATTGCCCGTTTCAGAAGCAGAGGGACTGGACAACGCTCCCCCTGGCAACAGCCTCCCTTCACCTGGGAGCGCATCCCTGACTAGCCCATGTAGCAGGTAGTAAATGTCAGCAGGTTGGCCAAAAATGGCCCAAGAAGTCTGGATCCACAGGGCATCTCGACGTCAGGGCCCAAAAAGAGTAATGGAAAAAGTAGCATTCCTGTCCTCCCACCCTGGTGTGTGGGTATCTAAGTATGCATTTTACAGGTAGGCTTCGCAGGGGGATTGGGCATTGCGACCTTCTTCTGAACTCACATTGTCATCTGTGAGTGTTATGGACACAGGAGAGGAGTGTGTGTGTGTCTCTGATGTGCAGGCAGGGAATGGGATAGTGTTCTGTGGTCGTGCATAGCTTGAGTGGTGTGTTTCTTGGCTGTGTGGTGAAGTGAGAGGGGTGGCATGTTGGCATATGAGGTAGTACAGTGGGCTGCAAGGCCCACTGCAGACATGTTCTTCTGTACAAATTGTTGTAAATTTCCAGAGCCTGACCTGATCCTTCACCCCCTCCCAGTTTGTGTAGCGTTTGAACTTGTTCGAGTTACGCGGTGGTTTAAATCCACGTTAGGATTTGTGGACACTGCACAATTGTCCTTTATCTTCTGGTCTAAGGGTAGCCCTTGGAGCCTGACCTGGTGGGTGGTAGTGCTCCCACCCATGGGTGCAGATGGGTTGTGGCATTGTTCTTTGGTTGTATTGGATTTGGCATGGACTTTAGAAGAGCAGGAGCTTTTTGAGGGTCACTTACTCTCTAACTTCCTTTAATCTTCCTTTATAGAGCCATTCTCTCTGATCTCTCCTACTGACACTCACTTACTGTTTCACCACTCGAACATGCACTCACTCTCATCGGCCTTCACCCACACTCTTGCCTTGATAGTCACTCTCTTTTATTCTAAATTACAACTATTCTCTTCCCTACCCTCATACGCCCACTCACTACACCCATAAACCTAATTCATCCCTACCCCACCTTTCTTCACCCCACTTAATGGAGACACACTTTCCAACCTATTTTCCTTGAGCTATTTTGTTCTCTGAAGACGGGAGACACAAACTACACCACAACTATGAGTGTAAAAATCTCATATGATTTTGAGCAGAAACATCAGTAGCTTTTTGCCTTCATTATTTATAACAGTCTTTGGTACAAACCTTTACACTACCTGCCATGAGTGAGGCCTCATCAACTCCCCCTATGTTTTCTGGGCCAAGTATCTCTCCGGTCACCCTATCTAACATGCAACCACTGTCTTTGTGGATGTCTGTTAGGGATAGCTAGGGGTAGCAGGTGGTAGCTCTCGATTGCCCTTGCAAATCCTGCTTTTAGTGGCATGAACAGAATTATAACAAGCATTGGAAAAGCCAGCAGGTCTGGCTTTGGCATGCTGGTGCAATGGTTACGTTTTTTTCCATCTGTTTATTGACAGCATATCGCACACGGCATGAAAAGAAATAAAAATAGAAAACAAACCACCACCAGATACTTGCAGTAAAAAATTTAAAGTGAATAAATATTTACTTATGTGGTTGTTTTACTACACTTGTAAAACACACAATTATTTCTTGATGCAGCCGAACGCTCAGATTACAGGCAGCTACAATGGACCTTAAACACTTCATACAAGCAACTTTAGAAAGGACACAGGAATCAAGTTGCCATCTTATCTGGACTCTCAGAGTGCAAACAACATAAATAGCAATTTTGCCAGATAAAATAAAAAAAATTAAATTTAAGTAGTACACTTTGAAAGAGCTTTGTCACTGAAGAGAAAGGAACTATTGTAATTGAGTGGGTACAATGGGCACTAGCTTTGTATATTCACTCAAAGTGAGGGGACCCAATCGGAAATGTGTGGTGACCCATTGCCCCATGGTGTATGCTGTGGTAGGGGAAGAAAGATATGAGTGACCATTAAACAGAACAGTGTATGAAGCGTGCTGACCAAATGCTCCTCTATGTATGTATATTATCTATGAATGTTTTCCAAAGCAATAGTTTAATGTGAGACTAAAGCTGTCTTAAAGACCAGGGGTAAAAAGGGCAATGTTTACTGTTCGTTGTTTGCTTCCCTTGCCTCTCCCCAAGGCCCTCAGCAGTAAATAGGAGGTTGTTGATGTGCTAAGGGTAAAGCAAGGGGTCAACCTATAATGTCGTTGGATGGTGAGTGAAGTAATTCCCGCAGTTTGTGACATCTTGGTGATTATGTACATTCTTTCCTATACCATTTTTAGGTGTCACATTTCCCCACCTGGGTCATAACAATAAATAAGCATTGGCATAGCCAATAGGTCTCGCTTTCCATCTAACTTTAAACATTTTGGGTCCATTCATCATCGGATATAAGAGAAGGACAAGGAAACAATGTGTTTGAACTGCTCTGTCTTATTCAGCAGTTTTTTTTGGCTATAGGAGTTTAATACGCAGGGGTATGTTTCTGTGGTTTCAGTTCCTTGTCAATGTCGTCGTCAAGATATGATTCCTGGCTCATTTCGAGGATTGCTTAATTGCATTAATTAAGTTTGTTACTTTGAGCGGTGAATTTGGACACTTGTGACAGGGCAGCGTTAATTCATCCCGTTCATTTCTTCCTTAGTCGGTAAAAGGTTTGTGTAGAATCCATCCAAAATAAAAGTTCCATAGCAGGTTATGATGAGAAGATGAGTTTAATACAGAGGAAGGAAGATCCCATCCATCAGGTACCATATGTCAGATGCAACTGACCACACTCCTCACCAGAGCATTCCATCACCATGGAGCTGCTTTTCTAAACAACAACATATTCACACTACTACACATCCTCCTCCTTTACATAAGAAGCGCAACGAAGTGGAAAGAAACATTAGAAACATAAAACGAAAACATTACATTTTAACATAGTCTTTACATTTTTCTGGAGGCTTTGTAAGTCTTTTACTCTTTTCTCTCAAATAACCTGAAAGGCACTTCTTGCTAGAGTTTACACTTGTATTATCTAAATCACACTTTACAAAGGGGTTATTAACCACGATGACTCTGTTGAGATTCCAAATTCTAGAATCTTCAGTTTTAATTGCATTCGTAAAAACCTTTTTAACCTTTTGCACCATTTTAAACAAGTCAGAAGATTTCCGTCCTGGTTGGTGCCCTAATCATAACAGAATCTCCAACATTAACAAAAGTTTTCTTTGCAGCTTTCCTCTTATCAAAATTCAATTTATGAACCCTAACTTTATCAGCCTCTCTTTCTCTCCATGACTTCAAACTAGATTTATTTCCATTCTCCTTGACAACTCTTTTATTGACCCAGAAGGGCGTGATGAAAGTATTTGGGTGTCTGTTTTTAAGGAGAAGACAAGGTGTACAACCAGTGGTAGAATGGGGAGTGACTCTATACATCTCCACAGTTTTACTAACACCCTCCTTCCAATCCACATTGTTTTGCTTGGAAAGAGCAATGGATTCTTTGAGAACCCTAACAAATCTTTCCACCATTCCATTGCTTTCCGGGTGATATAAAGAACAACGCTTATGCTTAATAGAACATTTTTCTAGAAAATCCTCCATTTCCTTAGATACAAATTGTACCCCATTATCAGTAAGGAGGTATCCAGGAAGACCTTCTCTAGAGAACACATCCATGAGGAAAGAGATGACATGTTTAGAATCGATGGACCTTGTGATCTTAATTTCAGGCCACCTTGAAAACATATCTATTAGGACAAATAAGAATTCATCCCCATCCTTGCATTTAACAGGACCTAAAATGTCCAATGCCAATTCCTCCCAAGGCCCTTTGGGTCTATCTCTAATGACCATTGGTTGTACTCTTGGTTTAAAACATTTTCCACTCAACGTGCATGGAAAACACTCCCGCACTAATCTCTCTATGTCAAGGTCCAGTCCCAGCCCACCAATAATTAAGTCTAATACTTTCTTTGTTCTTAGAGATGCCTTGATGACCTTGATGGGCTAGGGTAATCAACTCTCCCCGAAGGCATCTCGGGAGAATTAGTCTAGTACCGTGAAACAACAACCCATCAGACATAGACAATTCACCCCTCACATTCCAGTACTTCTCAGATGCACCTTCTCTTTTTCTAACCCATCCATCTCTGAGAAAAGAAGATAACTCTAAAAGTTCCTCATCAATTTTAGACTCTTCTCTCCATTTCTCTTCCTTTATGCCACCACACTCCATGTTACACATTCAAGCTCTTCCTCCTCATCTTTCTCAGCACAATCCTCATTGAAGGTCACGAGTCTGGACAAAGCGTCCGCTGTGTAATTACGTACCCCAGTTAGATATTCACCTCAAAATCATATCCTTGTAGGTCAACAACCCATCTCGAAATTCTACTCGAGATTGCATCTGTACCTTTCTTGTTAAAAACTTCAACAAGAGGTTTGCGATCCGTCCTAACCACAAATTTGGTACCCCACAGTAGATTCTTTAACTTTTTCGTGGCCCAATGGACAGCCAACGCCTCTTTTTCTATCACTGAATATCGGGTTTCAGCTCCTCTAAGACTCCGTGACAGAAAAAGAATGACATCAGTTTTGCCTTTACTATCTTGCTGCAATACCGCACCAAGTCCTTTCATACTAGCATCAGTGACCAAAATTGACTTCCCAGCAGGATCAAAACTCCTCAATCTAAGATATCTCTCTAAGATATCCTTTAATCTTGTTGAATTCTGTTTCACACTCCTTACTCCATATAAACTCTACCCCTTTGCAAAGAAGAGTACGCTGGTTAACGCATTTTCCAGCAAACCCTTTAACAAATTTGCTGTAATACTCCGCCATTCCCAAAAATTTCATCAGTTCTTCTTTATTTTTAGGTGATGCTAGATTTTCTATAGATTTGACCAAGTCACTCTTTGGTTCAATAACTTTGCCCGAAATTGTGTGTCCTAAGTAGTCAATAGAGGGTTTCTTAAACTTGCCCTTATCAATCCTCACCGTGAGATTGTGTAAACAAAATTTTCCCAAAACTTCCTTCACCCTTAAATCATGCTCACGTTCATCTCTACCATAAATCAACACGTCATCTTGGTAGATTTTAACACCTTTTTGACCTTTCAAGACTCGTTCAAGTGCCCTTTGAAAGACTGAGGCTGCAGAAATGAGACCAAATGGCAAACGTTTGAATCTAAATGTTCCAA
Source organism: Triturus cristatus (assembly GCF_964204655.1). Taxonomy (NCBI): domain Eukaryota; kingdom Metazoa; phylum Chordata; class Amphibia; order Caudata; family Salamandridae; genus Triturus; species Triturus cristatus. Next base: position 631,037,880 of record NC_140582.1, read on the forward strand.
AAGGAGTAATGAGAGAGGTGTAATCTTTAGATTCCTCATCCAATTTGATTTGGTGGTAGGCCGATTTGAGATCTACTGTTGAAAAAACGTTTGCTCCCTTAAGAAGCATAAGCATGTCTGAAATTTTTGGGAGAGGATATCTGTCAACCACCACCTGTTTTTTAAGCTCTCTAAGATCAATACAAAGATGGAGACTTCCGTCAGATTTCCGTGCAGCCACTACCGGAGCCAACCACTGTGTCCCCTCTACTTCTTCAATTATACCTTCCAGTTTGAGCTTCTCCAATTGAGCCCTCATTTCTTCTCTAACCGACAAAGAAACCCCCTGTACCTTGCTAGCAAAAGGAACAGCTCCTGGTTTTAACTTTATTTTGTCAACGTAATCATTCAAACAGCCAAGTTCTTCCTTAAAGACCTTCGGAAACAAATTTTTCAACTTCACGGTGTATTCGTCACCAAAGGATTGTACACTATTTATGCTAAAGTCCTCTTTCAAATTTATAGGTGGGTCGCTATTGGGGTCCAGCATTACACCTAGATCTTTTTGGTGCAACCAGCTTAATAGACTGTCTCCTTTATAAGAAACATAGACTTTTCCAGAGATGTATCTACCTGTATATTCAACAAGACCATTGAAATAACCCAATAACTTTATCGGCTCACCCCCATAAGTATAAGGATTTATATCTGCCTTAAGTAGATGTACTTTGTTCACAAGAAGTTGCTCATAAATTTTTTTGGAAACAATTGTAATCTTTGCTCCAGAATCAAAAAGCACACTTGTGCTACAATGTTCTACTATTACTTCATCTATAGGGCCTTTCTTCTTATCACTGGATACTTGTGAGATGACCTGTCCGCAATCTGCATCAGAGTCTGACGCACTATGACTTACAACACTCATATATATAACTATATCATGTTAACCTTAGAACTTGTCTTCTTAAACCTACAAAAGGTGGAGTAGTGTCCAATTTTTTTACACCTATTACATTGTGCTTTGAGCGCAGGACACTTCCTATCATTTGCTATGTGGTTGGGGCTCCCACACCTATAGCATTTTAAATTTGACTCAGTCTTTATGGGCAAACATAGGTTTCATATCCGTCTTGAAAGTTTTATGCTTCTTATCAATCTTACCTTTACTCTCATTAACCTCATTTCCATGTACCTTAACTACTTGGACTTTATCACTTTTATTCTCATTTTTCGTTATCACTTCCACACACTTGAGAGAATGTTCAATCTGTTTAGCAATAACCAAATCTTCTTCGAGTGGGGTCATCTTTCTGCCATATGTCATCTTTTACTTTTTGCACATTACATCCTAGCATGAATTGATCCCTTATTCTCTCATATTTTAGTATGCAGATTTCATATTCATTTAAGCCGCCATCATCTATTTCAGGTAAATCGTCAAACACCTCTTGACCCTCTGAGCCCAAGAAGTGTAGGAGTAAAGCAGTTCTTCTTTCTGCGCTTAAATTAGTTCCGCACACTTTTGCATACCTCTCAAATACCTTCTTCCATTTTTGCCACCGGATGGGTGGGTCACCAGGGTTAGACAGAAAGAAAGGTGGAGTAGCAACGTTCTGCATATTATATAAATAATTAAATAATTAGAATTCCAAAGAAAAAGACAGCAATGAACTTTCACCTTCCAGGGATACTATAAACACATCAGAGCTGTAAAATGATCAATGTTTGTATGCCTAAACTTCCTTACAGGACTAAACTTGTAAACAGCTCTAGAATAAAAGAGCCAACACTCTTGTGAAGAAACAGTGAAGCAGTGATAAACTTATATACCCACACACACACAGCAAAGCAATAAGATAATAGAAATAATATAAGAAAAAAAATCTTGAGAACAAACAATAACAACTTTTATTGAAAACCCTCTTGACTAGGTTCATAAATAACGCAGGTAAATAGTCAAAACTGCTGAGAATAATAACCATGAGATGGTGCTGTTGAGTTGAAGATCCACGTTTCCTAAAGAAAAAAAAAGTACCTTTGAAGAAATTAAGGTAATTGTTAATGGGACAGTAGCGCTTCTATTCCATAAATCCACTGAATTCACCGCTGAACTGAAAATCCGCTGAAGGAAGAGATGACAGCCTTCCGTGTGCCCTCACAGCTTTGCGCACATCGGAAGAGTGAAGACTTCCGTGTAGAGTGCGCACACCGTGACGACGTCATAGAGAATACCGGAGCCTCTTGGGATCAAAGCGCACACTGTGGCAGTGAAGATCGAAGATGCAACGAAGGTTGCCAACATGAAGATTCTCACACCGCGAACATTCTTTTAACGGAGAGCAGCGATATGACGTGCACGCGGTGAGTGTCTTTGAAGCTTGTTATTCTTTGAAATAACAAACACTAACACGCATTGTAGGAAGAGTACAGCAACGTTAGCTCAACGGCAAATAACAATACTGCAACCCTTTTGAATCCCAATTCAACACCAAGGAAAAAAAAAATACGAAGTTGGGATGGCCAACGCGAAACAAATGCAGAACAGTAGATATCCAAGTCCAAGAATAAAAGCAAAATATAGTACTGTAGTTCAATTATAATTATTATTATTAAAATTATATATTTGTTTTTTTAAGCAATGTTCCCAGTGAACTTCCTAAAGACTTGAATAGTATGAATACTTACTTTGTGAACACAGAGCCATTTCTTTCAAATTCATCCCAAGAGAAAAACGTGTTCCCAACAAAGTCTCAGGATGTTGTAAAGCCCACATCGATGTTCTCCCTGCCCTCTATATATGAAAAACACTCCAAAGTTTGAGAAGGCGAGAAATGTGGCGAAGCTTAATATATATTATAATAAGGAAGAACACCTACAGGAAAACATAAGGTCCAGAGTAAACTCACTTTCAGATGTTGGGATCTCCTTAAAAAAATATATTAAAAGTTCCTTCTGCAAATCAAAGATGTCCTCACAGCTTTGCACACGTGAAGATGGATCCCACGCTCGTCGCCAGTGTAGAATCCATCCAAAATAAAAGTTCCATATCAGGTTATGATGAGAAGATGAGTTTAATACAGAGGAAGGAAGATCCCATCCATCAGGTACCATATGTCAGATGCAACTGACCACACTCCTCACCAGAGCATTCTATCACCATGGAGCTGCTTTGATGAACAACAACATTTCCAATACATGAATCTTAAAGAGATACAACAACTATGTACAACTTACATAAATAAATAATATTCACGCTACTACAGTTTGCATTTTAGTTTTGCACATATTCTGAGACTTCACAAACTAATATTTACTTAGATTTAGTAGCAGTGAGGAATGACCCTTTTATAGTACTGAGTGGGTTGCACTTAGCCTTTTCTATTAACGCGCACTACAGCCGAAGTGAAAAGAACCCTGTTCTCCTCACTGGAGAATCCTCCTCATGGTCAAGGCACCATGGGGTGCTAAATCCAGCCCTTGATGTATCTGGTCCGAACAATCCCCTCATCGGCTTACTGTCCACCCCACTTCCCTGCAGATTGTTTCCAGGAGCTCATCCACTTTACTTTAATGAATACACCTTGTTCAGCATTGCAGGGAACTGTGAATGATGGCATCCAGCTACACCAGGTCTTATTTTCCTAACTTCCACTGCTGTCATCTGTCACTATTCATACATCTGAGCTGATGGAGAATAGTATTCTTGGAGCTCGATGTGTTTTTAATTTCTAGGTACTCTCTAAGAATCGTTCCGTTATTGCATATGTAGGTAAGAACATCTTCTCACGCACCATTTGTAGACTTTAAGATGGAATTAACAAAAGAAAATGAATAGCCCACGAATTACAGCCCCAGCCCACTAGGGTGCCCCATAGGAAGCTGGGAGCAAAGCACACTGCTTATTCAAAGGCATGACCTACATTTATAGTATCTCACCAGCGATTGAGCATTGGGGAGTTGGTTATAGCCAAATAAAATGAACATGGAGGTGTGATCGCAAATTTCCCGTCATCAAAAATAGCACGCTATAATTTGAACTACCGCTAATACTGAACCATGTTTACATCGTCTTCCATTTTGTTTAAACGCTATCCTGTGTCACGTGATAATATTGTTGTTTCCAATTCAAAAATAAACTTTAATAGTTTCACCCAACCAAGCAGAACATTTTCGCAGAGATTTTCCTGAATGTACTAAGCCAAGGAGCAATCTTGCTTATCCTAATTCTGTTAACATTGTATCAGTTAAAATGTACAACCAAGACTATGAGAATAATCAAACCATAATGTATTTGTGGTGGAAAAATCAATGCATTCCGGGTAGGAATGTTTCTTCCAGACGGTTTCCTATTTGTTTAAACTTAATGAATCATGTGTTCCCACCGAATGTGTGAACCCCATTGTCCAAAGCTCTGTATAATAGCCTGTATTTCTTTCATGAGAGAACCCCTAATGTCATTCTTAAAAGGCGTATCTATGCAGATTTCATATTGTACTGTACTGAGTTCTTTTACTTATGATTTATATGCAATGCGGGCTAATTTACTAATCACATATTTTGTAGTTTGACCATAATACTTCTATAAAGCATTTAAAAAGATCTACTGTCTGTCATTCTTATGCAAATGTTTCAGAAGTATTATGTGGGCCTGTTTTGATTTAAAGTGACAGTTCCAAACGGAGAGCACCAAAGTCCGAGCTATATGGACTACTCAACTCCGAAGATTGAAACTCCGGCGCAAAATTGTATGGCTTTAGTTAGGAAACTTGTATGGTTTCAATGCGCCGATATACAGGTGTCTCAGGTTGTGGGAAAGGAAGACAATGACCTCCAGTTCTAACACAAATGTACATAGAAGAAGTTAACCAACACTGTCTTGTTTTTGAAGCCAAGATGCAAAAGAGAGGCTCAAAATGTCAGAGACTGGCTCTTTCTTTAAGCATTTGCTTGCATAAGCATGAAAACAAGGCTGAAGCTAGTTCCAGTTCCACTAATACCATCTGTTAGACAAGGAATAACCCAAGCCAACAGGATGTCCACACTGATTGCATTTGCAGTTTGAATAGGTCTCTTGCATCCTCAAAAGGTATTTAAAGCTTTACTACAAATCAGCCTTGAGTTCACTGTGAACAAACTAGTCTTGAGACCTTTTTTAGTAAGCTCCTGTAGAGAATCGAAATGGCTCCTTTGTCTTCGAGTTGCTCTCTACTTCTTTTCAGGGAAATGGTAAATCGTCTGCTTGTTTAGTTTACTCTTTAGAAAGAATAGTGTGTTAGTTTGCATAGCATTGTAATGAAGACTTATTCTGTCATTTCCCTTCCAGAAATGAATTATACTAGATTTATTAATGCGATCAGTGCAGCAAGAGAGACATCACCGATAAGAGCGCTGAGTAAGTACATCCTTTTTCCCAACTGAAGTGTATTTCTGCTGCTTCAAGCAATTGCTTTATCACTGGTTACTTCAGTATGCCTATTATATCACCACAAACGACATAAAGAGTGATTATTTAAAATATTTGCAGATTAATATAAGCTTTTCTTTGTTGCTATGGTGCTTGCAAAGTATTGTTCATTTTTCATCATGCCTTTTCACTTGGGAAAACAACACTCGTAAACATTACTGGCATCTGTAGACTGCAATAATGCAACAATTACAGTCAACATGGTGGTATATTGTGTTACGATCAATCCAGGAGACTTTGATTTGTCTTTAGATCTTTTATTCCAATCCACCAGCATACAGACTAGCTTCAGTCTCTGTCCTAACAGCTCTCTTTCTCTTGTCCCTCTGCCCTGATTGTTCCATAGTTAACATGGTACAATATAATGGCTCATGGCCAGGGTTGAATATTGCTGGGCCAATGGCATGTGAGCTAGAACACCACTCCTATCCTTAGAATTCAATATTAAAAAAAGAACAAATAATAGAAAACACTTGGTAATGCAAAATCAGTGCTTAATTTGAACTGGTGGTTTCCGGTGCTCGGCACCGGCACTTAATTGTCAACAATGGTGCTTGTAACAGTCTTCCACACGGTGGCGCTGTCTGGACAATTTAGGGATGACCACAGCAACAGTTAATTCAATATAGATTAAAAATGAATATTAACTGCCGTACAAGCCATTCTTATAGCTTTGGTGGCCTGAAATAGCCCGAATTGTCACGTTTGTAAGGAGTGTGATGGTTAGAAGTTGTGTTGTTATTACATGACTGCTGTCAAGGGCAATACTAGTTGTTAAAGGCCCTGAAGCTGAATTATAGGCTTGTACCACTGGCACAATAGTCTCATTTTTGTGCCTGTATATGAAATGCACTAATGGCTTTTATTTAGGATGCACATTTCCAAACTTTAGTTACTTTACTATGCGTCATCAAAAATATTTATATAATTAAATAAGTACATACCATGTGTTTTTTTTCGATGGTTTCATATTACTTCATTTTATTATTGAGATCCAATTTTAAGCAAAACTACGAGACAATGTACTGCTTTAAGTGTACACACAAAAGAGAGGCAGGAATGGAGGAGGTGGCTTAATAATCTAGTGCAATTGGCATGTGCTCAGTGTGAGAAAACTGCCCTCACTCACATAATGGTGACATGCTTCATCATGTGGCTTGCTAACTAACACCACGCGCAGACCTACGCCTGGGGTAGAGCAAAGGGGAGGGGAAGACGATACATACATACAAATATTCACGGGATCAACAAATCAGTAAATGTGCAGTTAGTGATTGTTAAAACTAGCTCTGGTATATCTGGGGTTCTGCTTTATTCCTGGACTACCCAGCCAGGGTTAAAAAAGAATAGGATGGGGAAGAGAGATTATTAGTACCCGTTTACTGTCCTTACTTCATGTGCGTCAACATGATTCAGCCGGTTTACCTTAGCCCTCACTAGAAGTTCTGCATGTCTTTCATCAGGATCTCTAGATCCCCTTAAGAACCCTCCTGTCCTACCTTAATTTTGTAGTTTAAGAAAGGGTGTTTTACTTTTCAATTTAGGGGATATGTAACATACACTCCTGTTGTATCTGTGGATGTAAGAATTACCACAATAAGGGAAACTGTAGATAAAATCATTGGGTAAAAACATCCCCTAAGTGTATGTTTAAGTTGCCAAGAATACATCTATTCCCATTCAGGTTTTTAGCTAGTGTGAACATGATTTATAGAAATTGTATGCAAGACATTACAGGTGCATGTCCTTTTTACCACTTTGCTGTTATGTTGCAGGTTGTCTCATATTGTCAGTTGCTAGAACAACACACAAATACAAATCGCCTGTATTTAGATCACTGTCTTTCTTTTAATGCTAGCTGCACTCGTGTTGAGGTCGCCACCATCGTTGATCAGCTTGGCTGGAGGTGTACCGAATGTTGACACATTCCCATTCAAGAAGGCCAGTATTACGGTAAATGATGGAAGTGTTGTTGAAATTGGCGAGGATTTGATGAAGACCGCCCTCCAGTACACTGCCACTCAAGGGTGAGTACAAAATAGTTAATGGGCTTAAGCATGTTGACAAATGTGTACCATATCTTTAATTTGTGTATTCTAGTCATCTACTGCAGTGGTTCAAAACCCTTGACTTCTGTGGATCCCTAAGTAATCCTTACTGGAACCCCGAGACCCTCACTTAATCATTATTAGAATCAGGGGACCCCCACAGAGTAATTACTGACAGCCAGGGACCCTGGCCTAAACATTTTCGATAATTTTAATGACAAAACAATACATTAAAAATACAGAAGGAAGCATTCATCAAACAACTATACAAACAATTAAATATTTTATTTAATTCAGTTCACAAACAAATATAAAACTATCTAAAATGTGATTTATTCAAAAGATTTGATCTTTTCTCATTTCAATTCAGGCTTCTCATTGCCCATACTATATTCCATTTGATGCACTTTCACTGTTCCCATAAATCATTCTGAGGATAAGAACTTAATTTTTATCCTCCAATTCAAAACCCCCTCACATTTACAGAATGTTTTACAATTTTAAATTCTCCATTTTCCTTCTGTATGTACACTTTATTAATATGTTAATATTATTTAATCTTGTAAGCAGTCAAGGAACTCCTGACCAGGTTTCGCAGACCACCCCAGGGTTTCCCGGACCACAGGTTAAGAACCGGTGTTCTACTGCATTTGAATGGTTTAGGGGGTTACGTTTTGGTTAGTGATCATTTTTAAGAGATTATTGCTTTAGCTTTTCTTTCATGGGCAGAAACTGCTTACCTGTGTTGAGGTAGTAACAGCTACAAAGTTTCCAAAGGATATTGATTTTTGACTGTGAAGTTCATCTGCAGACGTTTGAAAAATGAGGAACCTGTGTAAATTCAGTTTGTGATGTACACTTTACTTACAAATGAATTCATGTCCTAAGAATGTGAAAGCGATATGACATGCCGCAAGATCAGGGGGAAATATCTCTATAGGAAAGCTGTGAAAACGGGATTGTTCAATCGGGCCTTTTGGGTGCTTTACTCAGTGGATGGAGTGAATTGATGCAGTTTATTTATCTCCGGGACACTCTTATCAATAGCTGTTGCATTTTATAACTTCTTGATTGATTGACATGTACTACTTCTCTTTTAAATCCCTCTTCCATTAAATAATTGTAGTCATTAGATGTGATGTGCTTCAGAGCTGGGTATATAACTATATGTTGTGGCTAATACAGCCCAGGTTGTGTCTGAGAAATGTTTGCACTCATTTGACATTACCACATGATCCCTTTCCTCATCCTGTACCTTACTTCATGAGGCAATGCCACCTTAGCCAAACAGTCAATATTTTGGCTAAATACGGTAAACCCTCAAGAATAGTACACATTTTTGCTTAGGATTGACCCCCTATCCTTGGGAAGCACCATTGTGGGTGGCCATTTATTCACTCATTGTAAGGAAATCAGAATGTTGCTTAATGTGTGCCATTGATGTATGAAGAAGAGATTAGTGCATGAATTATCCACTTACCGTAATAAGATATTTACTGCAGCCTTTTGTGTTGAATTGTGTGAGAAAATGTGTGAGAAAATTGATTTTTAGTTGGGGTGGATGGTAGTTCTCCACAAGTAATAATGTCACTATTCTTGTTAGGGCCATTAAAGGTTTGATTAATTTAAACTGGAGCTTAAACCCATGGCACAGAGCAGACGAGCTTAACTTAAGAAAATGTATATAGCATTTACAATGGTAAAATAGGTAGAAGGTCAAAAACGCAAGATAAAAACCCATTTCAATTTATAAAAATACAGACAACTTTCATGAACATAATTACACCACCACAACAAAAATGCAATAAGGGGAACTGTAGATATGGTTTAAAAAATGTTTAAAATAAAAATAGTGCTGCAAAGCGCCAAATGGGGGCAGCTGGTTGTGCTAGACCGTGTCAAAGTCTAAAGTCAAGTCCGGCTGTGATAGAGCGCTGGTCAGATACACTGACCGGGTTCTTCCCAGTCTGAAGTTGTACCTGAAATTGAAGTCTAAAATCCTCAGAGGGGCAAGGCAGCAGGCGGTGGCAAAAAAGGGGCACCACAAACCAGATATCCTTCAGGCGATGTCCTGGTGAAGCACTTGACTCTTGGTGGGAAAGTTCAAAGCAGGAGAAATTCAAATTTTGCACCCAAGGAAGGTCCCTCATCGGCTAGATATTTTGACACCTTTGCCCGATGAGGATTTATACCTCCTGACTTTTCTTGAGCTTAGATTCCTCCAGCAGTGGAAGGCCGAAAGCTGTCGTTGAACAAGACCACATAGGGACAGGTACCTTCTCTGCGGCGTTTCGCAGAAACAGATTTGCTGCAACAGAGCAGGAGCACGGGAAATTGGGTTTTTGGTTGAGGGGATGGGAGCCCTTCTAAAGGAACAGCCACAATGCTTGTCGGGCTGAGCCACAAAAAGTCACTAAATCAGCTTGTGCTTAACATTCTAGTAGCTTGGCACAAAAACAGTCTAGCTTAACTTGGAGGTAATGTGTAAAGCATTTATGCAGCATTCAAACAGTAATAAAGTGAATGCACAAGAAAAATCCCACACCAATCTAGAAAAATAGATTGAAATGTAATAAATTATTAGACACCATAATGACAAACCTCCAATCAGTAGAACCGGAGATAAACAATTTTAAAGATTTAAGGCCAGTATAGCATCTAAAAGCACGTGGAGCCACTCGCAGGTATCTGGTTGTTCGAACCCAGGTAAAAAACTCAAGTTCAGACCGACCTCGCTAGTGCGCGGGCCAAATACAGGGACCAAGTTAGTCCCACTGAAAAAGTTACCTTCTAAAGCCCAGCGCGAAGAGTTCCATTCGTGGTGGAGTAGGCTGCGAGGAGCATGGAGAGCATCGCGGATGGTCATTACTGCAGCACGAAGAGCAGACTGGCTTCACTGATGGTTGTTGCTAGAGATTTGCATTGGCGATGACCGCTTGCTGTCAGTGGTACAGCGTGAAGTGCAGTATTATGTTGCTGGCGGTCGCTCTAGCGTGAAGAGGTGGGTTCATCTGAGCTTCACATTAGTTGGCGGTAAGATCTTGGCGTGAATAGAGCTGTCTTCAAAGAGCCTAAAACTTCAGGATTTTTGCTTTTCTTAAAGGAGGCGTGCGGCTGATGCCACACCAATGCTCCAGGACCTGGGAGGCACCTCTTGGGGATCAGGAACTCAATACTGCAGAGGTCAGCAGGGATCAGGTAGATCCAGCTGCAGGTCCAGGCAGGTCCATTGCATCAGGTTCAGCTGGGCAGTTACAAGACAAGGAATACTCTGGAGCTTGTGTCCCAGTAACTCAGAACAGTAGGTCAATCAGCTGACCTTTGGAGTAACTACAGACTGAGTGAAGGGAAAAGGTCTAGTCTTCCTTCTCAGCAAGCAGGGCATGCATCAAGCAGCAGGGCAGTCCCTATTCTGTAGTATCCACAGGTCCAGGAGTGTACCCAGGAGTGGGTCTGAGAGGCACCTTTTTATACCTTGTGTCCACTTTGAAGTGGGAGAAGCTTCTGGAGTTTCCCCCTACAGAGGTGTCTGGAATTTTCTGCCTCTCTGCTCTGGTCCCAGTCTGTCTGGGGGCACAATAGGCTAGTGTGAAGCCCTTTGTGTGTGAGCTGTGCCAGTGCCTTTGAAGTGAAAGTGTGGTAGGTGATAGCTCCGCCGCCCCCCATCCTGTCCGTGATGGACGTCCTGCCAACACACAGACCCTTTATTGTGATGATATTTTGGAGGAATAGACAAAGGCCAACTAGACCTAGTCATGTGATCCACAAAAGAGGCTGCATGCACCAAATGGCTAGGATAGGGAAATGTCAGTTTTCTAAAAGTGACATTTTCAGAATTGTGACTTCAAATATAATTTTACCATTAAAGGGGGTTTTAAATTGCAATTAACTTCTCAGACGCACACTATCACTTTACCATCTGCTCCCATTCATAAGTTATCACTTATTAAATGTAACAAGGTAACACAATGTTATCCTTTGGGAGAGGTAGGCTTTTCAATAGTAAAAAACGAATTTGAGAGTTTTTCACTATTAGGACATTTAAAATGCAAGTACATATCCAACTTTTTAACTACGCACTGTGCCCAATGGGCTGTCTATTGCCTCCCATAGGGCTGACATATATATTTAAAAGGAAGGTTTAGGCTTTGCGAACGGTTTATTTTGCCAGGTTGAAATGTCAGTTTAAACTGCACACACACAGGCCGCCGTGGCAGGCCTGAAACAAGTTTTAAAAGACTTGCGTGACATATGAAGTGCTGAAGGTCCACTAGTAGCATTTAGTTTACAGGCCCTGGGTACATGTAGTGCTATGGACTTACAATACATGTCAATTTGGTAAATTTATCATCATAAATTAGAGAGCACAAGCACTTTGCACAAGAAAGCAGTGGTAAAGTGCACATAGTCCTAAAGCCAACAAAAACAGGTTCAGAAAATGGGAGGGGTAAAGGCAAAAAGTTTGGGGGTGACCCTGCAGAGAGGGCCAAGACAAAAAGTGAGCAACCTGAATGTTTAGCCTGACGCAACACACCTTCTTCTGATCGAGTTGGCAAATTGGCCCTGGTCTTCCAGAGGTCTTTGTTTTTTCAGGATCTTAGGAGGAGTACACTTTGACAGAGCCAAGGGTCAGGAATGGTGTTTGGGGGTTAAGATTCACGCCAGGAGAATGCACCAGCAGGGTCTAGGACAGGTTGAGTTGGAACTTGTCCGTTGTGCTCTTTCAGGAAAGGGGGCTTCTTGCATTTTTGCAGCCCTCTAGCTTAACAGGTCAGCAACTGGCCCTTGGAATCCACATCTTTTTCTTGGGTACAAGTAGGACAGGTCCAGCCCCTAAGGTTCTCCTCACAGTTCTCAAGTGCAGAGGTAGCCATTCCATCTTCCACAGGTCTAATATTCTGGAGAGGGTTCCCAAGGGTGTAGAATTTATACATGGCTCTAGCCTGTGGGTGGGGATTACTCCTAGCCCCTCCCTAACCACTAAAGAAAATGTTTGAAGGGGTAACTCTACCCACTATTGTAGCAGTTCATATGTGCCCTACTGAAAACAATCCCAGAGTGCCCCTTTCTCCCTAAATCCAACATGAGAGGACCTTTCTTCCCCCTGTGCAGAGCTCCTGCACCCACCCTGGAGATGTAGCCAGGGAAATGAGCAACCCCTACTCCGTAATCACTAAACCGGTTCTAGGGATTCTTTACTCCCACTGAGATTGGAGCCTGACTGGCTAGGTAGGCCAAAGCAGAGCAAGGCAGGCCCAGGTGTTAGCTACTTCTTCCAGTGACTTTGAAGATAAGCAAGGGTCTCGGCACAGCCCCAGGCCATCATGGCAAGGAAGGGTCAACTTATTCCCATACCCAAAGCCTTTGACCCAGCTCTGGGAGACAATACACACCTCATCAAGGAGCTATACATCTCCTGAGTGACAGTTGGAAGTTCAGGCAAATGCGCTTCTTGCCATGATTGACACACACCTGAAGAACTAGGTAATCCGCAGGAGAGATGTCAGTCTGCCCACTTCACCCTAGAATGTCACTTCACTCAGGGAAAGGTCACTGTGAATTGACAGGTGCTCCAGAGGGGAAGGGGTTGAGATTAAAGATAGATTCAAGTGATCCTCTATTCGTATGCCTTTAATTCCCTCTATCAGATGGGCTTGTCTTAACTTCATATGATCCCTGTTTTCAATGGTTGATTCCAATAGTTCTTGAATTTACCTTGGAGCACACAATCCTGGATTTGAACAGTGTACACCAAAGTATATGATTATAAGAAAATCCACGCCTTCTAGTGGCAATTATACCATGTCTTTTGAAAATCAGAGTATTTCAGATTTAAGCCAATCTGGTTCTGGATCTTGCTCTCCTTGATTCTTCTCCAAGATTTAATGTGGCTTTACCTTTAAATTCTGCTAAGTGTTTAACGTCACTCTTATTATCTGCCAAACAGTCTTTTGGGGGATATATCCAACTATTGTTATTCCAGCATTGATTAAAAATTCTTATAGCACGGCTATATATTGTGGCACTCATGGTTCATTGCAATTGTCTAAATATCAAACAAAGGTTTTGAATCTGCTGGTAGAAATGTAAGTTTACTGCACTAACATGATCTATCTTTAAAAATGGTGGCTCCTACTGTGGGCGTTCCTCGACCGTGTCTTTTGCTCCTCAAAATTCATGTGACCCTCTTCAAGGCCCCCTCTGTCCCTGCCAGCACCCCGTCTCTTGCGGGAGCCGACATTGCTTTAACACATAGGAAGCTGCTAACATGCAGCTCCCTGTTTGTAAAAGCAATTGTGCTCCGCTTTGAGCAAGCAAGAGCAAAATGCTCTTGCTTGCTCAAAGCCGAGCACAGTTTGCTTTGGCCGGCAGGATCAGTAAAGCTCCCGCCAGGCCATAGCAAATAGCTATGTCCTGGGGTGCATAGCAAGAGCTGGCTCTGGAGGGTGGCAGTCCCCAGGGCCACGTATGACCATAGGAGGGGGAGCCTCATGGCCCTACTCCTTTCTTTTAATTTGTCCCCTGCATTCAATGAAACTTACGCCCTGGAAGCCGCAGAGCTGTTGGGGGCTGGGGTGGGGGGTCCATGTGGCCCTCGCATTACTTTTCATTAAAGCAATGTAATTATTTTCACCTTCAGTAGCCTTGTCACGCAGGGTTTCTTCCAGATCGTCGCCAATGTAGAAAAGAATAAAACGGTGAGAAAATTCCAGAAGTAGCCTTGTGGTATATTTCAAGTAGGTTTATTAGTTGGTTACCAGATGGTACAAGGTAGTTCAGTAGATGACAAGATTAGTCTAGATGATGGCCCCACCAGGAGCAGCATGGTTGCTGCTCAGCCCACTCTCTCCAACTGTCACTCTCTCCACGCAAGCAGGCACACCAACATTCCACTCTCTCCCTCATCAGGCATTCCAACATTCCACGCATCCATCACATTCATTCTGGCTGAGCAGCTAAGAGGGAAATGCACTTAAGGGAATTAAGGTACAACACTCGCGTTCCCTGATATCTATATTTTTTAAACTTAACTACTTAACGGATTTACACCAAATCACGAAAACACGCTTTCTAGACCAACATCTACCTTTCTGCTGAATTTGGTGTAATTCCATTCAGTGGCTTGGTTTGAAGTTGTGCTCAAAAAATGGAAAATCTCCATGGACATAACCTGGGGAAAACGCGTCTTGGACCTCCCTTTTTTCTCGGCCCCCGCTTGACGGACCACTCTGAAACTTTCAACACAGCAGCTGAAGCAAAAAGGGGCTGTTCTTTTAACATTTTGTGAAGATTCGTCAAGTGGCGCCAAAGTTATTGGGAAAATAAACTCTTTTCCTATTGAAACTTTGGTCCTAACTATAACGATCTACTGGCTATCGCCAATAGGTAAAATATATAATGTGTGTATATGTATTACCTACTGGCAGTCGCCAGTAGGTAGTTATAGTTAGGACCTAGTTTCCATAGGAAAAGCATTTTATAATTTGCCAATATCTTTGGCGCCGTCTGATGAATCGTAGCGAAATTTTAAAAACTAATGGTTTGCTCAGGTCAGGTCCTGGGTTGAAAGTTTTGGGGTGATTAGTGGAGCTGGGGCAGAGAAAAAAGGGGAGTCCCTAAACGCGTTTTCTCCATGTTAGTTTCCATAGGAAACTTTAGACAAAGCTACAGCCCGAACTGCTGAACGGAACTACACCAATTTTGGCAAAAAGGTAGGTATTGTTTCAGAAAGCGACCTTTTTTTAAAATGATGTAATCTGTTCAGTAGTTCCTGAGGCCCTGGAAAACAGTAAAAAAAAAAGATAGAAAACAAGTAAAGGGGGCAGGGTAGAAACACCCTGACCCCCTAGGCCTGCTCAGGGGGTCCCTCAAGCCCCAAAAAAGCATTGGCAGAATTTGCGCTGGTGCGCGAATCCCGTGCTTCGTTTTAATCAGCCGCGAGTGGGCCACAAAATATATGGAGCGGGGACCCCTGCAGCCCTTGGGACTACCACCTCCCTGGGGAATGATTAAAATGACGCAGGGGCACGTTGCCCCCCGCAGCCTCGGGGACTGCCACCTCCCCGGGGCATATGTATAATAAGTGTGGGGGGGGCTTCTGCCACCCCCACCCTGCTCTGGGAACCACCACCTCCCTGGGGCATTGACTAAAATAAATACGTGGGGCCGTAGAGGACCCCCGGAGACCACCACCTCCCCGGGGCTTTAAATATGCTGGAGGGGGGACGCGCGGCCCCCTTCATGGTGCCCTCCTTTGCCCTGAGGATCGCCACCTCCCCCTAGGCCGGCTCCGGCAATGTCCAGGGGTGCCCACCCCTGGGACATTGCAAACTATGCTTTGCTTCATGGAAGCGAG
The DNA here is from genome assembly GCF_964204655.1 of Triturus cristatus. Taxonomy (NCBI): domain Eukaryota; kingdom Metazoa; phylum Chordata; class Amphibia; order Caudata; family Salamandridae; genus Triturus; species Triturus cristatus. The sequence goes on from NC_140582.1 coordinate 631,053,727, forward strand.
AGCAGGAAACCTGCTCTCTCTTCCCTGAAGCGAAGCAGATTGCTTTTGGACAAGGGAAGCTGCATGTTAGCAGCTCCCCTTATTCAAAAGCAATGCTTGTTCCCGCAGGAGGCGGGGAGCCGGGTGGGACCACGGGGGCATTGGGGCTTCCCCCGTGGCCCCCAACGTGAAGCCAAGCCCCGGGAGATGGGGTCCCAGTGGGGAAAAAAAGTAAACATTTAAAAGACCAGGCCGGGGGATGGGGTCCCCGAAGCCAAAAGTGGCCCAGGGAAGGCGGGCCACACGGCCCCCCCTCCCGTGAAATATTATAATTAAGAAAAAAAAACGAGGCGATGCCCGAGGGATGAGGTCCCCGGGGCCAAGGGGGGCCACGCGGCCCTCCTCCTTAAAAATAATTTATTTGTAAATAAAAATTGTGGCCATGCCCCTGGGTATGCGGTCCCCTGGGCCGAAACAAGCCTTGGGAGGGGGCCACCTTCCCTTTTAATTTTCTTTTTTTTTAAAGCAATTTCGCAGGCCCTGGGGATGGGATCCCCAGGGCCCATAACATTTTGAGCCCCACTTATAACTATTAAAAATAAAAAAGCTGGCATCTCGTCTTCCCTGCGCCACTCTGCAAACTCGCCTCCTGGCGCATTCTGGGTTGGGGGATTGAGTCCCCTCGATCCTTAAGGGTCCCTGGGGGCCAACTAGCCCACCAGGTACCTCCAGTAAGCCCCACACGGTGGGATTGCTGAGAGGTGGACCGAGGCCATGCCCCTTTTTACACCACTCTGCAAACGCGCATCTTGGTGCACTGCTGGTGGGGTGATGAGGTCCTCTTGTGTCCTGTGGACTTCATCCCCCGAGCAGCAGTGCGCCAGGCGGCGCATTTGCATAGTGGTGTAAAAAGGGGGCGTGGCCTTGAACCACTCTCAGCAGCAGGTACAGTGGCATCGGGCTCAAAGGCTTTAGGGACCTCACTAAACGCAGAATATTGCTAAATGTAGCTTCTAAACAGGCGGTCACAAGTGCATTTATCTAGCAGGCACTAGAGCTATGATTTCAAAGGTTCTGCAGGTGCAGTGGCACCGGGGCCAAAAATTGTTAGAACTCCTCTAAATACTAAATATTGGTATATTTAACTACTAATTAAGCAGTCACAAGTGCATTTATCTTGTAGGTACTAGGGTCCTGATTGTAATGGCGCAACAGGTGCAATGACGGGGCCCAATGCTTTAGGAACACCTAATTTTGCTATATTTTATTCCCAAATAGGCAACCACAAGTGCTGTTACCTTGCAAACAGAGTCATGATTGAAGTGAAATGGTGCAGCAGGAGCAGTAGCACCAGGACCAAAAGCTCTAGGCACCCCACTAACACCAAATTATTGCTATATTTTACTACTAAACAAGACTGTTGCAAGAGCATTTATCTAGCAGGCAGCAGGGTCATGATTTGAGTGGTGCAGCAGGTTTAGTAGTTCGAGGACCGAAAACTCTAGGCACCCCTCTAAACCTATTATTGCTGTATTTTACTACTATACAGGCAGACACAAATGCTATTCTCTTGCAGTTAAAAGGGCCTTGATTTACAAGGTGCAGTAGGTGCAGTGGCACCAGGGACAAAAGCTTTAGGGACCCCACTAAATGCAGAATATTGCTAAATGTTACTTCTAAGCAGGAGTAATCTCCAACAATCTAACAAGGACCAGTGTTGTAGCCGTTGCATGTGTTGGTCCACAGAGGTAACCACTGAGGATGTGGGAAGAGGGGGGTGTGAACGATCTAGACTCTGGTCTGAAACGCAGTTAAAATCGCACCAAGAATCCATGGTATATGAGCCTGCTTTGTAAGTGTTATGAAGAGACGAGAGAGGAATGATTGCGCTACATTGGGGGCATACATCCTTCCTAAAAGGACCTCCCTACCATCCAATTACCCCTTCACCAGTATATAGTGCCCTTCAGGTTCCATCTCTGATCTCAAGGGCCGAAAAGGAACCCCCGGACAGACCCACATCAAACTGCCCCCTAACTAAGCCAGAGTATGTTGTGCAAAAACATTGCCCTTGCCAACGCTTCTTCAAGTGGACGTTCTCCCCACATGCCACATGAATCTTTTTTTATTTTTTTTATTTATTTATTTTTTTAAACATTTGAAGATCCATTTATTGTCACACTGTCACAATATGAGCAATAAAGTTGCTGAATTCTCGGTCAAGCATGCACCATTGGGAGTATTTGAAATGAAATCAATAATATTTAATTCAGTCCTGTCTTGCCTTGCTCCCACGCTTTCAAATAACAGTTTATTAGGTTCTACAACGTGTTCCTCTTATGAACATCAAGATAGAAGTGGTTAATAAATTAGGGGCTAGATGTACAAAGTAGTTTTTCGCATTGAAACACTCCAATTCAGAGTTTATGACCAAAAAACTGTTTTTAACCATGTACTAAACTCTTTGTAGGAGTTAGTAACTTTTTACGAATTCCTAAAATGGGTTTAGAAACAGACAAATAATTGCAATTTGTATGGGGCATATAGTAGAGTTCCTTCCCAATTGCAATTTATAGCCATATGTATCGAGGGTTTAGTGCTGAAAATAGTTGTAAACCATTCAAAAGATATCCACTCTCAAGTTGGCCTGGTAACTATTCGCAAAAGGAAAGGGGTTCCCAAGTAACTTATTCTGTGTTCAGGAATGTATTCTGATTGGCTGTGATGTTATATAAACCAGCATTAACTCCAGAGTGATAATAACCAGGCACGTAACAATGCACCTCTGTTACAGCTGCGTATCATCAAGATCAGTAGATATCATTTGTAAGGGGTATTATTCACGGTGTCTCCACCACATGGTCACATGCTCCCCAGGGCGGGGCAAGCCACATACCGCTCCCAACCGTCATCCCCCATCCTACCCCGCAGTATGTGGATCCCCGTCTCCCACAGTAGAACCAGCTGCGTCGGGCGGGGCATCCACTGGGTGTGTTAGCAAGTACTCCGTAAGGGGGCCCCATAAATTGCTAGGTCGGGAGGCACACGGGATCGTTTCCGCATAGATCGACAATTGCTCCTGACAGAAAACCATGTCATGTAACCACTCCTTAAATTTAGGGGCACGTCCCCTCCCCCACCTGCAGGCCACAGTGCGTTTTGCCAATAAAAGAGAGATGGTAGTGTAGCGGCGGTACGCTTTGGGGATGTGTTTAGTGTATCCGAGGAGCGCCAGCAAGGGGTCACAGCAGCACAGACGTCATGCCAGAGACTGCACCAACAACCTGTATCTAATATTCTCTCACCTGCGGGCACTCCCAGGCTAAATGTAGGAACTCCGCCCCATTGGTACCACATCTGTCACATTGATCCGAGTCTTTAAGTCCAAACCGAAACATCTTGGCCGGGGTACAGTACATACGTTGCAAGAATTTGTAATGGATTATGCGTAAGCGGCAGCTAGCAGATATGCGTGCAGTTTTTGCGCAGCAATACTGCCCTGTTCATCCGTTATGTCAGCGCCAATATCTGTGGACCAATGCGCCCGGGCCGCGCTCTGTGGTGGCGCGCGCTCGGTTTGAATCGTCCTATATAAGATGGATACTAAATGTTTAGGGTAGGCCATTTGTACCATCTGATGAAGTGGTTTGAGGTTCGTGGGTTCCTGTGGGAAAGGCGGGAGTGTGGCACGCATGCCCTGTCGAAGCCGTACATACAAAAAACATTCTAAGGCTGTGGGACGTATATCTCCAAAAAACTGTTCTGACTTACAAAAAGTGCCACCACGAAACGGATCCCCCCAGGTCGCAACGTGTACCCGCCTACATAGTTGTCTAAATCCCGCCTCCTGCAGCAGGGATAGCTGTGGGTGGTACGATAAGGGCAGTAGCGAGGAATATAAGGATGGGTCCCCTAAAGCACGTAGTATATAATGCCAAGCATCTACCGTTGTTGTGACCGTGGTTGGAGCAGTGTCGCGCAAGCGAGGTGGGGCGTGTATCCATCCATCCGTCCAGTGGGATATGGTCTGCTAGCCAGTGTTCCGCCGCGACCTGCGGCATGCACTCCGGCGGGTGTACCCAGAAATATGCATAGTGGGCCTGGGCACAAGCATGGTATAATTCAAAATCCGGGATGTCAAATCCACCCTTCTCATAGGGTCGAGTAAGTGTTGCCCATTGCACCCGGGGCTGCTTGCCTCCCCAATATAACCGTATCAATTCCTAACGAAGCATTTAAAAAAAATTGCGTCCTGGGTGGTAAGGAGGTTCAGGAAAAGATACAAGAATTGCGGAAGGATCACCATCTTGATCAAAGATGCTCTCCCTGCCATAGACAGGGGAAGGGATATCCACCTCGTGATGTGCGTAGCAAGACGGTCCAAGGCCGTTCCGTAGTTAAGGCGGATCATTTCATCCCTGTCCCCAGATACTTGGATCCCTAGATACCGCAGGTCAGCATCACACCACTCCAGCGGGTAGTCCAGGGGCAACCTGGACACTGCCGTCGTCAGTGGCAGCAGCTGCGATTTTGCCCAATTAATGTGAATGCCGGAAAGATTTCCGTATATAAGAAACTCTCGCAGTATAGGATTTAGGTTGTGTTGGGGGTCCCGGACATAGAGCGTCAGATCATCAGCATATAGAGAGATCAGTATATGTCGGAGGGGGCACCGAAGCGCTCTGCCACATGAATCTTCTGTAATAAGGCGATTTGTGCCCCTTTCCGCCTCAAATATTGTTGAACTGCATGCCTTTTCCTAGCAGTACCCATACAGCGGACATTCAACGTAATTATAGTAATCTTAGCCATCTAAGTAGTGCCAGAAGAGAGCCATACCCATAAATTTAGTAACAAAAAAATTGTGTAGTAATGGGTGTATCTCTTTAAGGTATTCCTTGAGTAGAATTATAAGTATGTAATAAGAATGTCTAGCTTACAACTGTATTGTAAGAATACTATGTTTCATTGTTCCAGCAGTTCCCCGCTGAGCTGCATGCACTTTATGTACTCAGCTTCTTCATTAAACTATTAATCTATTTATCCTACTTAAGTGTGAAACACATAAGGCAATTAATATTCCCTTTATAGTTAGGGAAGAAATTAAAGGGGAGTGGGAGAAAATGCTAACTAACGATGTCATTGAACCTGTAGAAGCAGCCGAATGAGTTTCTCCATTGGTCGTGGCACGCAAATCCTATGGAAAAGCCCGTTTATGTGTATCTTAATAACAATATATTGGTTAACCAGTTTCCACTCCCCAGAATTGATGAAATGCTATCTATGACACGCAATGCCAAATGGTTTTCCACTCTGGATCTCTTGGCTACGTATCACCAGGTGGTGTTAGACAAAGGTAGCAGACAGTTCACGACATTCTGCACACCATTTGGTTGTTACAGATTTAAACGAATGCCTTTTGGCTTGGCATCAGCTGCTGCTGTATTTCAGAGGCTGATGTCAAACCTATTTAGCCACATTCGAGAGGTCGTATTCTTTCAGGACGACATTCTAATAATGGGGAAGGATAAGACACAGCATGATGCCATCCTGTCCTTTCTTAAAGACAATGGGTTGGTTGCTGAAAGCAGCAAATGCAAATTTGCAGAAAATTCTGTTACTTATTTGGGCCACAAAAGTGGCGGTTCTGGCATTAAACCTAAGAGCAGTCTGGTAGAAGCCATACTCAATGTGCCTGCGCCAAAGTCCAAGGACGAACTTCGATCTTTTCTTGGGTTGGCAGAATTTTATTCAAAGTTTGTCAACAACTTCTCACAAAAAACGTATGAGATGCGTTTACTAATGAAAAACAAAGCTACTTTTGCATGGAGTGATGTGTGTCAGAGTTCATTCAACAGCATCAAGGAAGCCATTGCTTATGCACCTATATTACATGGTTTTGATCCACACGCAAATACTATTGTTACTACTGATGCCAGTGGAACAGGTCTAGGGGATGTTTTGTCACAAGTTTCTGAACAAGGCAAAGAGCTTGTCATAGCATTTGCATCTCGTTCTCTTTCCCCAACAGAAGAGAAATATTCAGTGATAGAACGAGAGGCTTTGGCGTGTGTATGGGCCATGGAGCATTTTAGGAAATTTATATGGGGAAAAAATGTTGTGTTACGATCTGACCATAAAACCTCTGACGAACCTACTCACAACTGAGGGTCTTTCAAGGGCATCAGCAAGAATTGCTAGGATGTCTGAGACTTCAAGACTTTGTTTATGAAGTGCAATATGTCCCTGGAGCAAAACATTTTATTGCTGATTTCCTCAGTAGACTTTCCTTACCCTTGAAAGAGATTGATCCTGATCCCTGGTGTGATTTTTGTGTGGCTGGAGTGTTTAGCAACACCACTGGTCTACGTAGGAGCGATTGGGAAGAATAATATAAGAAGGATGACATTTTATTAACAGTCAAAAGTAGGATCATTAATGGTTGGTCCAACGAGTGCAAGCTCAATGCCAAGTTAAGAGCATTCTGGGAAGTTCGTGACGAGTTAAGTTTAGATGGTGACTTTGTTTGTAGAGGAGGAAAAATGGTACCTCCTTTAGGCATGCGAACAAAGATTGTGGGCATAGGCCATGAAGGACATCCAGGAGTTTCTCGTACTAAGAGAAATATTAAAGCATTATATTGGTGGCCGAGAATTGACTTGAACATAGAAAGACATGTACGTGAGTGTGTTAATTGTGAGTGTTCAGACAAAGCACAAAAGACACTTAATCCTCCCATGTCATCACTTAGTTGCCCAAATTTACCTTGGGAAAACGTCGCTTTAGATATTATGGGACAGAGTGTCAGAGTGAAAAGTGGAAAAAAATCAGGCAAAGTACAGTCTAAGTTTTCGGATCCAAGGACTGTTACTAAAGTCATGAGAAACACTGTGGAACTTGATGATGGTAGTTACATCATATGAGTCGCATTGCAATTTCTGGTAATACAATGATTAAAAACAATTGTTTTGGAAGGGAAAAAAGATTATTGGTGGATGGATGTTTTTCCGTCTCTTGAAAAATGGAATGAGATGTTTATGAACTCTGAATCTGGAGTTCAGGTTCAAAATCCTCGATAATTGGACTTTCATCAAGTTGTACAAAGTTTGGGTGTTGGAATGAGTTGTGAAATTCCTCAGGAGAAAGGTAGTCGTGGAAGTCAGTCGTGTAATGGTTCTGAAGAGATTGAATCTCATAATCAGGTGAATATTGGGGAATCAGGTTTGCCTAGTGGAAAGGTGACTAAAGACAACTTGGTGGAAAACAAGTCCAGCAAATTTGAAAGACGTATTATGACTCCAAAGAGGTTTGATGAGTTTGTTCATTTTTGAGTGATATGCTCTTTGTGTTTTACTTTTTATTTTTTATTTTTTTATTTTATTAAGAAGGGAGATGTGTAGTAATGGGTGTATCTCTGTAAGGTATTCCTTGAGTAGAATTATAAGTATGTAATAAGAATGTCAAGCTTACAACTGTATTGTAAGAATGCTATGTTTCATTGTTCCAGCAGTTCCCCACTGAGCTGCATGCACTTTATGTACTCGGCTTCTTCATTAAACTATTAATTTACTTATCCTACTTAAGTGTGAATTGTTACACTTAATTATTATCACTGCGTCCCCACTACACATTGATCGCCCAAAATGGAAAAAACTATCCTATACAAGGGGTGCTCCTGGGTGCATGGTTATGCACTTTGATGTATAAACAGTGGCGTCACTAGGGGAGTGCGGGGGGTGCGGACCGCACCGGGTGACACCCTCACGGGGGGTGACACCAAAGGGCCGGTCCGGTCGGTGTGTCTGTGGTGCACTGCACCATCCGTGCAAAATTTTATTGTAACTCAAACAACCAGCAGTCCAGATTCCGAAACCGAAACGCAAGGACCGTGGACGCGACGCGCGCAACCTAACCTAAACGGTTTACCTTCTATTCAGCAGGAGGAGGTGCCGCCTGTGCGCAGCGCGCACTGTCTCCTCCTCCACCGCGTCTGCGCGCCTGACGTCACGTCGTCACTAGAGGGGTGCAGTGCAGTCAGCGATGTTGTGAATCCCCCCCGCATGCGCATTGGGCCCCAAGTGCGCGTGACTCACGAGGGAGGACTAGGAGAGGTGAGGACTCGGAGGTCTCAGGTGGTCGCGACTCGCCACACTGCCACAGCGCCACTAATATAATTAAATTTTTAGACCAAAATTCCAAATTGAAAATTCCAAGCAAGGCTAAAGGCCGCGGGCCGGCCGACCGAGAGGTAGTCCCCCCGCCCCCCCCCCCTGTCTGCCACCACCAACTCAGCAGGTGAGTGGCCTATTTCCTATTCAGTGCAGGGCGGTGGGTGGGGGGCGATTCCATGTGTTTCTGCGCTAGTGCACTACTGCGCTGTAGTAGGTCCGTTATTTGGCTCTTGTGTGTTGGAGGGTTATATGAAGTGCCGAGGGGCCGGGCAGCCAGGGTGAAAGGCACTCGGAACATTCCATGCCACCTGTAGATAAGCATGATGATAACTCACCGGTAGGACACGTTGGGTAAAAAGCACGCACTCTTGGCCTTATGGATTTGAGCCTCATTGATATTGATGCCAACAACATTCTTGAAATGTGCGGCCAAGGCACGGGTGCTTACTCCAGTGCTGCAGCCGATGTCCACTGCCAGCCCGAAGGGCTTCCCCTTCTGAACAAACAAAGAGCCCGTGTGAGACAGATGGACTCATTTCACGTAGAATGTGGATTTTACAGTTTCATTGCACCTCAGCTATCGCAGATGGGTTCATTTCACGTGGAATGTACATTTTAGTTCTAATGCAGTTCCGATAAACACCTCCAGTAAATACAAAAATTCCACCATCCCAAATATAATGTGCATGAAGGAAAAAAAACAAGCTGCTGCAGCACTGTTACCTCCCTCCCCGTACCCCCGTCACCAGAGACGCCCTATTTGTAACTCGTCTTCGGCACCATGGCGGCACACAGGCAGATGGCTTACCTGGTTCATGTAAACATTTAAAAAAGAACCTTCAAATGTCCTAATGAAGGCCAATTGGATCTATTTGATATCCAGTATTATTCACTATTAGTGTCATAAAAGAGGGGAGTAGAATTAGCTGGATTATGACCTTCCCTCTCAGTTGAGGTAAGTAAAAAAAAAATGCTTTTACATTTATGTTGTGTGCTTGCTTGCGTGTGAGTGTGTGTTTATGTGAGAGTGTGTGTAGGAGTGAATTGTGTATGTGTGTCTGTAAGTGAAATTGAAGATCAAAGGGTGTGTGATGTCACTTCTCACCGTGCTCATCATCAGCTGGTCTAAGCTACCCTCGACTGTAGGTGGTGTTCTAGAAAAAGGAATATTCTTTTTCACAGCACATTTAAATGTAATTTCTTAACCGTAGGTGGTTAAATAAATATGGGGGATTGTGTGCCTGTCTCTGTATATATGAAAGCAAAATAATATATTTGTAATTTAAGACCGAATTTGCTCCAGCTGAAAGATTTTCTTTTTTTTTTTTTAAATATATTTTTTTATTGTCAAAAGAGGGAGGAACAGTACAGCGTGTTGTTAATAACGTGGCATAGCAGAGCAAAATAATGATTATACAGTGCATCACATACATTGAGTTAAGTAATATAATGATGTTACTGCTAACTTCTATTCCCCTGTAATTTCCATTCCCTGTTCTACTGAATCCCCAAGGCGAGCCTGGTGCCCTGGTAAGTCGGATAAGCTACCCCATATAGAGGCAAATTTCTTCAGCGAGCGGATTCCTCTTGCTGTAGCCAGGACCTTCTCCATTTCATAAGTCTCCTTCACTATTGCCCACCATTCCACTGCAGAGGGGGGTTTGGAGCCATCCAAGCCCTAGCGCGCGCGCGTTCGGAAACATTCCCAGGGCGTCTCTTCTATAAATTCCAATAAACTGTTGACTAGCAGGTACCCCACTGTACAACCTGATTAATGAGTCATTATCACACTGTTGTTAACAGGCACATTTTGTAAATATAGGACCTACATTTACAAACGTTACTAAGGATTCTGTATGGTCCCGTTATTTGCCAACTGTGTCCACTGGCGGACTCGGAGCGGAGGAGGTCCATGCGGTAAGTCGTGAGGGGGTGACACCATGAGTTACCCGCACCGGGTGACACCAACCTTAGTGACGCCACTGTGTATAAAAGTATCCACTTGGAGAGCCAATGAAGCAGTAGTGTGACCATCGTTGTCAGATGCTTTCGAATCAGTGTTGGGAAGGATGGACACACCTTATAAAGTACTAACTATGATGAAAGGAGCAGCAGATTGATGAAGATGACTAGTAAGTCATCATAGCATTAGGTTTGCCATGACACCTCCTTTGAATTGTGAGTGATTTTGAGCGACTATTAAAGACCAAGTAAACTGTAAATTGGTAGGCTGTTTTTATTTAATCTTGCAAAGTCCTATTTTATGAGAATGTGAACTCTTAGATAAAGGAGGATAGTACCGGAGGTTTAATAGAAATTCGATTGGTACATGCCACCTACACAAATGTCATGTTCACATTTGTATTATTTCCTGTACCTCTTTTGAGAATCTTCCCAGTTTTCGTAATTGAGAAATATATTAACTGAATATTCATACTTTTTATCTTGGTTTCAGATATCCAGAATTGGTATCTTGGTTAAAAGATCTACAAAAAAGTATTCATAATCCACCTACTCTCAATTATAGTCCTGAAAATGGAAAAATGGATCTGTGTATCACCAATGGAAGTCAAGAAGGACTTAGCAAGGTAATACAAATGTCATTACTTCTTCATGGAGTGGTCTGAAATTGTGGTGTGGTGTAGATGATGGCAGAGCTAATGTGAGTGAATAAATATTTCAATATGTATAAAATGATTAAAATAAAAAAATTGCAATTGTTTCAATTTACGGCACATAAATTGGCAGTTGTCTGTCCAACACATTTCTCATTGTTACTTTCAAAATACCAGCTTTTGTTCGGATACCTTGAAAAATGAAAAGACAAGAGGCGTTTGGCAAAACAGGAACAAGTTAATTAAATGCAACGGCTGGGAGAGCATTGACAGAGTCGCATCAGAAGAACGTCTCTATGAAAAGACGTTTTGGCTGCACATTTATGCACCTTGTTGGGTACAATAAACTGATTTGACATTTTTGTACAACGTGTTTACCAACATCTAGGCATAAACCATATATCCAACCATCTGATATGGGGACGCAGGTAGCTCTTGACTGTGGGGAGAGCTAGTGTAGGCCAGTGTGTATGTGTCCAGATGTCCAGCGCAAGGAATTTGTGATTACTACGTGTGATGTGCATTGATTGGCTGAGTGTTCCTAACTACGTGTTGCATCTGACTTTCTGGAATTTTGTGAATATGCACCTTTGGCCAAACTTGTTTTATTGTGGTCAATTTCCTTGTACCTATTGTGGTGTAGCTGCCTGTCTGTGGGGTCGATCTGCGTTTTCCTGTGCATTGGTTTGTCTTTGGGCTAAATGCAACCCCACCTGTGGCCTATCAATCAGTAGGCTTGGGTTTTGGGTTTGTTTCCGGTCCAGGGAGGCCCTGGCTTGGCAGTTCGGGCTGGACTGTTCCCATGAGGCACAGGGTGCTGATTTGCATACGGCCGGGTCTAGACTGGGGTGGCATGGTGAGCAAAAGAATGATGGATTTAACCCAGATCTCTTGACTGGGGGTGAATGTTTTGATTTGTTCTGCATTCTGTCCATCAATTGTGTGTCTTTTGCTTTCTCGCTTTAAGTGCGCCAGGTATGCCCAGACGTGGGTCCTGGGCTCACTGTGCCACTGGAATCCAGCTATCCTGGCTGATTAGGGGTGAAACCCCGAAACCGGTCCTAGGATGCTTGTTTCTGGTCCAGGGAGGACCTGGCTTGGCAGTTCGGGCTGGACTGTTCCCATGAGGCACAGGGTCAAGACTGATTTGCATATGGCCGGGTCAAAACTGGGGTGGCATGGTGAGAAAAAGAATGATGGATCTAACCCAGATGTCTTGACTGGAATCTTAATGAAAATAAGACATTGCTTGCAGCGCCTTTTGATTAAACTGAGGTGGCATGGTGGGCAAAAGAAAGATGGGTTACAATTTGCTGGTGGTTAGACTTATTGCAATCATTCCTCCGATCTCCATGTGTGTGTTTGATGTAGCGACTTCAAATATGTCGTCCTTGTTGCCTAAAGCGATAATCATGCAAAGGTAAACAAAAATATTGACTTTAAATATTTGCTTACATTTTAATTCTAAACAATGTAAAATCCCAAAGCAGAGACGATGGTGCTATGAAGACACTTTTTGAAAGGGTTTGAAAGCTCATGCTGTTGTTACAAAAAGACATAACATTGCCCAAAGGAAAAATGCAAGAAAACATAAGTCATGTCTATTGTACAGACCACAACAAAAGGAATTCGGACAATATAGCAAGCAATTTCAGAATGTGTAGGACATTAGAAACCAATGCACCCACTACATAAGATCAGATGAACACTATCTTGAATATGCTTTGTTGCTTTCACCTGAAATATGCACCTTTACCTTATGCATCGCTCGTAATCGTTCATTCAAATACATACAAACATCTCAATAAGGGTCTGTAAATATTTTTGTGGGGAAGAATTTAAAAAGAACTGGGGCAACAAGTCCATACGAAGAAATACATCTCACTATGACATCAAACAAACAATACAAAGCTGGGCTACCGTTGCTTATTGTGATAACACACAAGCTGCCAAAGGGTCCCAGTAGACAAAAGAAGCTGCCTTTTGCAGAGGCATTGGAAGACAGGTGAAGGAGGAGACAAAATAAGTGGGAGAAATAGACACAACAGAAAACATTAAGTGGTGACGGTGAGCCAACCATTAGGACAGAAGAAGACAGACGGAAAAGTTGTTTTGGAGTAGTTTAGCTGTGGATGTTAGAATTGGAGGCAAATAGTGAAGGGTAAGAAGGTGGAAAAAGTGATGGTCTCTAAAGCAGTACCACAGACGCAGTCTTTTGATCAGACCTGAAAAGCTATAGAGGAATGATGGAGCCCCTGATGAGCCCAGCAAAAGCTAGGAAGGAAACACAGGAGAATTAAATTGCGGAGCTTGTTAGGTAGAATAAAGAGATGGGCAGCATGAAGAGGTAAAAGCGGCATAAGCAGCATATGGCGTGGAAAAGAGATGATGCAAAGGACAAGAACTTTGAGAGATGAAGAGGAAATTGAAGGGTTGGTCGTATTGGCCCCTACAAATACATATGTGATAGAGAGAAGCAGTGTTGAAGTTATTCAAAGGAGGGTCAGGTGAAAGGTATGTAGGTCATCGAGAAAGCTAGACCCTGAGCAGAGGGGCAACAGATTGGGGTTAGGAAAAGGAAGAACACTCCAGATATCCTGGGGTTGCTGAGAGTGGTTCTAAAGGTGAAGGAGATGAGACTGATAATGCTAGAGGAGCCAGTTTCAGCAGCAATGGTTGCAGCTGGAGACCAATAAGCATAATTGAATACAAAGAGGATTTGGGAAGAATTGACAGTGATTGGCCTAGAGTGTGCTGGTACTTGGGAGATGTTGAGCACAGGCCCAGAGGAATGAGGAAAGGTTTTGAGAGAAGGCACCCACTGAGTGTTGGAAGGAGTAAGACAGCAGGATAGAAGTCAAATTCGAAAAAGCAGAGGCTAAGACCTTTGTAAAGCCATAGGGGGTTTGAACGATACATGGAGGACAAACACACGACAAGGGGTATTACCTGGAATGTGGTTACCTTCAGGGGTATCATGAGACAGAAGAGAGTAAGGATGATGACATTTGAAATGGTGTCAAGCAGAGGAAAGAATGTAGGGATTGATTCTGTTTATAAAAATTATAATGCAAGGAAAAGGATGAAGAAGGAGAATGGCATAGGGATTGGGAGAGTAGGGAAAGGTGCAGAGGAAATTAATGTAAATGGGAGAGGGAAGAAGACAATTGGTTCAAGAATATGTGGATAAAGGCCTGGAATGAGTGTGTAGGGGCAGCAGGGTGTTTAATGAGCATCCTAAGTGCTCAATCTACGGAGAAAGTAATGCTGCTGATGGAAGAAGGTAATGCGAAGGTATCAGATAAAATAAATCTGTACCGACTGTAAAAGAGGCTTTGAAGGATGCTGGAGTGCATGTTGAGGTTTAGAAGGTGTAAAATGGGGCTTCGTCAGTGGTTAAAGGGATGGTACTTAGTGAGGACGTTCCTAAGCCTCCATATTTGTGACTGGCAAAACACAAGCTTAACACTTGTGCTAGCCACAAAGGAGAAGATATAGGCAAAAGAGTATGTAGAAATTTTGATTTACTACATTGAGATATCTGATCTAAGGATGGATCCAAAGTAGAGGAGCAAGAGTTGGCAATGAGACAGAGTGCCTGCCACTATTTACAATTAGCCTACTGCCTTTACTATATATACACCAAAGCATATGGCTGTTAGAGCATATGGATGTGATAAGACAGGCACAAGCTAGTTATGGGGAAGAGCATGGTTGTGAAACAACTCGGAATATACATGAAAGAAGATTGAAAATGATAGTGTGGTTTGGGGAAAATTGGACAATGGCCGATGGCTACTCTTAATTGCACAGACATGCCCATTGGTATTGAGACATACAACAAGTGGGCACCCATTGTCTGTGTAACAAACCCCCTTTTCCTTGGGCCACCACTCCGGGAGGTGTGAGAAACTGTAAAAAACACTAGACAGTATGTTCTTTTACAGACATGAGGATATTCACTTTATAGGACGAAAGCCCTCACCCATTGACCAGGTGGCATGCTTCATCATAGGGCTTCTCCTCGCGCCTGTGGGCTACAAACCTGTGTAGCAAGCTTTGAATGTGCAAATCAAGAGATTGGGCTGTGTGGTGGTTCCTATGATGAGGACCACTAGGTCCTTCCTGTCACTTATGATTCCCTCTTCCACAGGGAGCTCTTAGTATAGTGCAGTCATGGTTGTGAACTGTACCTCTTTGTGTTAACCTGTGGCCTCCATTGTTTCTATAATTAAAATGTCATATCCATGACTCATCATATTTACCTATAATGTGCATTAAAACAATAGAGTTTCTATTCCTGTTCTAAGTACACCTGCCTACTAGGAAAACCATCCCAGTGTATCACAACTACTTATCATTCTGCATCCCTTGTACCTTTTCTGCAGGTTTTTGAGATGCTTACTAGTCCTGGAGACACCGTTCTTTTGGATGCTCCCACATATGCAGGAACACTAGCTGCGGTGAGTATCACTGGGGTTGTTTAGCAAATTTATATATGAGAAACTGCCTGCTTTTCCTGGTCCCTCAACCACAGTCAGTATCAAAGTAGAGGTAATGGAGGTTCTCTCCAGTTATTTAAAAAATGTTTACAGTCATTTATATGCAACCCTAACTTGCATACATGGTTATATTTGCAGTAATTAGGGTGTTTGTGATCTAGGTGTGCCTTGTCAGGGTCTGCAGTTGTATGACTGTTTCTCACAAGCAGAGGCACGCAGCTCCATACATTGAGTGTCATGGGAGAAACACATGCCACTCAAAGCCATGCTCAACTGGCCAGTGCTTCAGACATCTGCCATCACTCATGCAAAGGCTGTGCTCCATGGAGTGGGACTTTGCTAGCAGAGCATGGGGCTGAAGTTTCAGCCCACAGCTTTCCAGCAGACCGCTTTAAATCAGCAATCCAAAGCTAATGGTAGTTCCCGAGTTGTGCTTTCAGTGTCAGTAGGGTCTGTAATACAGTCAGTCACTATGGGACTTGAGCTCATGATGATTTGCTGCATTACAGGCGATGTACTGACAACACTGTTAGTGCATGTGCAGGGCCTGCCATGCAGCAGGAAATGGAAGCTAGATAGGAACTGGGGCAGAGCAAGGACCACCATCAAGGCATTGAGCATCCAGAGTATATTGAAGCCCACCGTTGGTATATACTGACCCTGTCATTTAGTACAAATTCTCTGGTATGCAACACTGTATAAATATTTTTGCATAACAATGGAAAACAGTTGTGGCTATCAAGGTCATATTGGTGCCCACTGTTTGTATAATACTAGCCCTGGCATAATGGTGATGATTCTTGGCATATTGTGGGCACCCACATCTTGATGCTGCTTACCGCTAGTATTTTTTTAAATGGTAGTAAATCTAGACATGCTTTGGGCATCCATATAATGAACATGCCTAAAGCTGGCATGAAGCTTTTCTTGGCCTAAAGATGGTAACTCCTAGAATTTTGTGGGTATGCATAGCATGAGGGTTCCCACTTCTTGAACAATGCTGACCATTTTACAAGGGTAGCAATGTAACACATATAATAAACACCCAAAAAAAGATTGTGTCAATCCGTGGTACAATGCTTATTGTTAACTTAGTGATAACACTGTTGCATGAGTCTGTAAAGTCTGTGGGGTCTGTTCACTAACCGTATTTTGTAGCATGCTTCGTAGTGCTGTAATACTACTGCTAAATTACTACAAAATAATAATCCTAAACCTGCTGGTGGAAATCCCCAACTCCACTTCTGCTATCTTTTATATTCAGAAATCCTAACACAAACTGTACTTCTAAAGTTACTACAGCCAAAAAGGGATCTGTGACAGTTATAAAATACTCCTATTCAGAGTTTAACTAAGTCCACCGCCACACATGGCCAACCACAGGTACTGTAACACCCTCCCATTGAAAAAATGACAGAAATAGGGACTTAAAAACACATTGAAAATAATGTTAAATTATTTAAAATGTTCAAAACTACAACTAAATATAATTTAAAATTAAATCCAAAATACATAATTAATATTTAGTTAATAATCTTTTGATATTTTTTAATGTATTAATTAATGTAACATTATTTTTTATTACAGTGTAATTCAATTAATTTATTAACTATTTACATCACTTCTAATAATGCATAATAAAAATGTTTTTTAACTTTAGGTGGGAATTGATTTTTTAATTTAAACTTAAAAAACAATTTGTATTTTATTTAATATATTTAAATGAAGTAAAGATTTGATTAGGAATCAGCAGTACTTTAGCAGTTTATTAAAATAAAATATTTGACATGAATAATTAACATATAAAAATATTTTCATAATTATTTTTTTTAGTTGAACCTTTCTACTTTTCCCTATACTTTACCATAGGGAGACTCGACAGGTAAGTTGAAGATTTCACTGCTCTAAAGTACAGGCATAATTGAGACAAAGTTTAATAATCTTTTTAATAAATTAGTACAATTATTTTTATGTTAAATATGGTACTTCATTTTATTGTATTTGCTTGTATTAAAGCCCTTGAGGTCCAGAGCTCCCCAGCCACCACGATCACAATCCACAATGATTGCAAACCTTGTCATTTATTTAAAAAAAACTAAAGTGTCCCTGTTATCAAAGGTCACTGAACTTCGTTAATGCAGAGGACTCTTGGGTATCACTGCTGGGTGCAACTACCTTACCCCATAATTAAACAACTGTTTCTATCAGCCAGCATCCAAGAGGGCTTGTAGGTACCCAAACTCCGACAGCACTACAAGGCCATACCTTTGTCAGACTATGTCTTGTAAAAATCTTTGGAACATATTGTCACATATCATAACACTCCACATACCACACATCACACAACATTTTAGGGTTGAACTCCCTTAAAGTTAAGCACAGGGTAGACAGTTTTGACTTCTTCCTGTACCCAGGAGGCACCAATTTTGGCTCCGGGTGGCACCATATTTGCAGTTTAAGGATCCATCACATTAGAATGCCCTTAAACTGAGTCACAAAATAAATGTAGGAGTACCTTTTATGAGTCGATAAATAAAATTCGGAGTAATGACACAGCTCACCCAGTCATCCGGGTCAGTCATCTGCCCACAAGGTAAATGTTGTCAAAGTTGCATACTATTACAGACTATATTTATGCACAAAAAAGATAGTTTTCATGTCACTTATTACCTAATTCTAGAAAATAAGCCATACTGTTGCTCCATCTTTTGTGAAATGGCATTAAATACAGATGAAAACACTTTTATTTGTGAACAAGTGAAATACATTTTATGAGGAAAGTAGATTAGAAAGCTTTAGGAGATTGAACTTGTTTTGGGTGCTGACATAGGTGGTTTCTTAAAGTAGAGCTATTGAAAGAGGTAGGTGATACTTATTGGCCGGAGCTAAACACACCTGCTTGGATACTGGCCTTGATATTAGGGATCAGAAAAAAGATATTTGTATTTGTTGTTATAACCCATAAAGAAAGGTGATATAAATTTTTTTTGGCCAAAAAGACCAACATCAGTTGATCTAAGAGAATGAAAAATGTATTAACTAACTTAAATTACAGTTTCAGTTCTATTAAGGACACGGAGGCGAGGATTAGGATGAACTCTCTTTGCTTTATTAATAATTTTTCTCCAGCAGCCATTTAAAAAAAAATATGATTATTCAAAGCGCAAACTGCAACTCCCATGAACAATTGGGAAAAAAAGATAGAATTAGTCCATCCAATCATGGCATGGAACACAGTATAATGCTCCTTGTAGACATTCCATCTTCCTCTTTCTTCCTGCAAAGGCTGCATTTCCTCATCCGATTTATTCTTGCTTGTTAGATTCCGACCCTAATGGACCAAAAGATACACAATGTCGGTCACCATGGCACAGAACACATTGAAGCATATCAGACAACAAGCATTAAGAGGGAAGTTTACTCCCCCCCCCTCCCCGCCCCCCCCCCCCCAAGTTAAACAAAACATCATAACAACCACTTTTACTATTATACTTGAAAATGACAATCTTGTCATAGGGTGGGCTAGATTTAACTATTGTGATATAGGGTGGGCTAATCCTCGCCTCCATATCCTTTTTAGAATTGAAACTTTCCTTTACGTTAGCTATGAAATATTTCCTTCTATGTCCGGACCCGAAGGGGAGGATTGGGCTGGTTTAAAGCTTCTCTACCACCACGCTTGCCAGGGATGGGATTGGTTTAAAATAAAAAGCCTTCAAGGTAGAGTCCGAAGACCAGTCTGCAGCATTGAGGCTGTCCTCAAGCATTGCGCCCAGACAAAAGGCCTTAAAGGCCATCACTCCTCTAGCTGAAAGGGCTCCAAATCAGGATGCATAACTCTCTGCTTCCTGCACTACCATCTGACCCACCTGGCAATCATAGGGGATGAAACCACTGTGTGGGTTTTTGTGAGAGCCATCCGCAATTGCCTTTCACCATCTGGATGAATCTCGCCTGTAACCACTTCATACCTCTTAAGTGCCCATACAACACATAACTTTGGAATCTGCAGAAAGGCTGGGAATTACACCAACTTGGAATTACATTTTGTTCTACAAGAAATATGGAAAGTCATCCCGTCTGGGGTAAAGACTCTACCTGTAATATCCAAGGTTCGTACATCCGAGACCCGGCGACAAGATATCAAGCATAGAAGCATTGCCATCGTCGCACACAGTTGTTTCCTAGAGAAGTAGTTATTCGAAGGCCAGGATTTAAACAAAGAAAGGATCTTGTTAAAGTCCCAAAACGCAAAATACCTTGGTTCCGGGGGCACTGAAAGCCTGATGCCTCTCAGTTACTTACAGACTAACGGATGTTCTCCAATCGGGTGACCGTCTACCGGGAGGTGGCCCGCGGACATTGCTGAGGTATTCACCAACCGATAAGGAAAACCCTGCAAGATCAAATTCGCCAGGAAGTTCAAGACATGGATAACATCTGCCCCCATGGGATAAACCTGTTGTTGAATACACCAACCTGTCCATCTGGACCAGGCGAATCGGTATCGTTTGTTTCTACCATCTGCCCATGCCCAGGCGATCAGTGAGGACGCCTCTTGTGAAAGGCCCAAACTTCCCACCGTTGCCGGTAACCCCCCACGCTATGAGGCGGAGATATCCCGCTAGGACCAACGAGTGAGGATTGTTCTGGGGATCCCTAAGAAGCAGTTTGGTAGACAAGGTAGAAAGTTCCAATATCGCTGGAAACCATGCTTGCAATCTCCAGATCGGGGTAACCACTACAAGATCTGCATCCCATCTTCGTGTTTGAGCCTTCAAGCGCATTACAATTGGGAAGGTGTATGTTCACTCCTTACTCCAATCCTGGGGAAAGGTGTCCGTGGATGTCGCTTGTGGATCCGATCTCCAACTGCAGTACTGTTCGAGTTGAAAATCGAGACAGAAGGCAAATAGGTCTATGTAGAAAGGACCCCATAGGGTCTGGAGTTGTTAAAAGAGATGAGGGTCCAACCTCAATAGGCTGGTATCCTTCCAATGACGAGAGTGCCAATCCCTCATTTGATTGGCGTGGCGTGGGAGATGTTCCTTTGCCAGAGAAATCTGGTTGGCCAGATAATATTGCCAAAGGATACCGGACGAAGTCTGACAAAATCTTGGACCGCGTGTCCCCTAGGTGATTGACGTAATGGACCACTGCCACGTTGTCCATTTTCAGCAAGACCGAACATTTGACCTTTTCTTTGGTCAAACACCGAAGAGCAAAGGAGCCCGCTATTAGTTTGAGGCAATCTATGTGTAACGACCACTCTGTGGAGGACCATTTTCCGCCGGTGGAGAATTCCCCACAAAGTACGCCCCACCCTGAGCCGCTGGCGTCTGATTTGCTTACCAGGTTGGATGGGGATCCGAAGATCGCCCGGCCATTCCAGGCCTCCATGTGGATCAACCACCAACTCATCTCCTCTTTTGCCTCGACCAAGAGCGGAATCATTTGCGAATAAGCGAGACCTTTCCGGAGGTGATCTATTTTCAAGCATTGCATTGCCCAGTAATGGAGTGGGCCTGGGAAGATCGCCTGAATGGACGACTAAAGGAGCCAAGTCCCGAAGGGAAATTTGGGATTTCGAAACAGTCCTTCGGAGTTTGTGGCTGATTTTTTACAGCTTCCGCTTCGGCAGGCTGAGGGTCACCTCGGTCGAGTTTATCAGGAATCCAAGACATTCTACTGATTGGGATGGAACCAACACAAACTTCTCCTTGTTTATGAAAAAACCCAAGGATTCTAGAAGATCCACTGCCATTTGTACGTTCAATGCGAGGTGGTGTGGACATTGGGCCGTGATGATCAGAATGCCATCGAGGTTGATGATTAATCGCACCCTGAGAGGTCGCAGACGTTCAACAACCGGCCTCATCAGCTTGGTGAAGCACCAAGGGGCGGATGATAGTCTGAAAGGGAGGCAGGTGAATTCAAAATCCTGTGATCCCCATCAAAACTGCAGAAAACGCTGGTGAGGTGGAAATATGGGGACCACCAGGTAGGCATCTTTCAGGTCCAAGTGAACCATCTAATCTGACCCTTGAAGGAAGTCCCTCAGGAGATGGATACCCTACATCTTGAAGTGACTGTATAGGAGCCAAATGTTGAATTCTCTTGAGATTTATCACTGGGCGTTGCACACCATCCCTCTTCTCCACCAGGAAAAGGTTGCTTGAAAAGCCATGGGGATGAATTGTTGACCTCACTATTGTCCCTTTATGCAGAAGGCTGGTTATTTCTTGATCCACTAGAGCACGTTGATCCTCTGAATAGACCAGTGGTCTGGGGAAGTAGGTATGGCTTGGAGAAACGTAAAACTCAATATGGAAACACCCAATCGTCTGACGAACCAATGCGTCGGATGAGAGCTTTTCCCAGTTTGACCGACAAAAGGGCCAATCGACCCCCCACATGAATATCCCCAGCGTCAGAGTCCTTACATTGTGTATTGGTGAAGTTGCTGCCTCGACCTCCACCTCTGTTTCCGCAGTGGTGTGGAGATGATTTAGTCTGGTAAAAGTTTCTGAACTTGTTTGGGTCCTGCCACTGCCCGCGGCAGGAATAGTCACCTCTAGAGGCTTGCTGGGCAGGACGGCTGCAGCAAAAACACAGAGTCTGAATATCCTCTTAATCGAGGACTGAGCTTTATCTAGAGAAGTAAACTTGTTGATAAATTTGCTCAATTCTCTGATGAATGGGTCCCCGAACAGGTTTCCTTGAGCTATGGCCCCTTCTTCCGACGTGGAAAGTTCCCCCAACTTGGGGTCTATCTTAATCAATAGTGACCTGCGATGTTCTGTAGAAATTGCACAGTTTGCATTCCCCAAAAAGATGATAGCCCTCTGAGACCAGCTGAATCAAGCGTCAGTGGATATAAGGGACCCGGAAGCTTTCACGTCCTCCGCCATATCCATTATTTTCCCAAGGGCCCGGCCACATCCAACAGCTTATCTTGGCACGAGGACCATGATCTATCAATGCCTTTCTTTGGGTCCTGTACAAACTTGGCAAGGAAGGTGGCCATCTTAGGGTCTATCCCCGGAGTGGCGCCGCCTTCCCTTCCAAGGATGGTCTGGGACACTCTGCCATGTGGCAGCCCCTGACTTCTTCATCTAGGGGTTTTCTTAGGCGACTTGCCATATAGGCTGCCACCTTGGGTGCAGGGCATCATTCCACTGAGCATGGATGCAACAAATAATCGGGGTCCAGCAGATCCCCAGCAGGAGTCTGCATGCGATCACAAGGTGAGGGGGCATCAGGTGAGGGATTGGCCATAGGGCGCCAAGGTCTAGATCTGTCCACATAACCATCCGAGGTGCTGGGTGAATCGTCTTCATCCCTTTGGTCCCCAGGGGGTGTAATCGGGGTCATCCATGAAGGGCCCAGTAGTCTGTACATCTAGCAGGGGTTGGTAGCCTAGGAAGGCCTTCTTAAGCAGCACAAAAGCATCTAGGTTTACTCCGGGGTCTTCGGATCGCTTGCGCTTCTCAACGTTTTGGGGAGAGGGGAGACATGGGGTAGCTAACTGCCCTGGAGGTAAGGGGGCCAGTTGCCATGTGAGCTCTTCCCTCCCTGGGAGGGGTTGTTGGCATTGCGCTTGGAGCGCCTGAATTTTCCTCTCAAGGGGGGGCTACCACTTGGGAGACTGCTCTGAGGATGCGTGTGTCCATCACCTCACAGAAGCGGTCATCCGCTGGGAGGTAGGTAACCTCCTCTATATAGTTCCCAGCTTCCCCAAACTCCATTATGGGGTGCACACAGGTGCAAGACTAACAAGAGGGCAGTATAATGGACTAAGCCCTTAATTCAAATGAAAGCACGGCAGGTGGGACAGCACCCTTGTGGTATCTGGGTTAATAAACGCCTGGAATGTCCCAAGTATAGTCAGGTCTTATCCCGGAGGTTGTTATGCCTCAGGTGGTGGCTCGCTAAGGGTTAGGTCCTCAGAAACCTTCGCTCGATTTGAACTTGAGCAGTAACTAACAGATTCTTTCCCCATGTCAGCCACAGCTGGGGGGTTAGAGAAGCGTAGCGCACAAATTCACCACTGCGTTGGGCCCTCTGGCCGCACCGTGCACGCGAGCCATCTAGACACCAGGTCCGGGACTGCGGAGGAGCGAGCAAGCCCCCATGGTGACGTTAAACTGAAAGCGCAAGTGCGATCACACCTCGCACATAGAAAAACGCGATCAGCAAACAAATAGGAGATAAAGGAAACAAAGCACTTATCTGAACCACTGCTGGAGCAGGGAAGAAAGAGGAAGGTGGAGTGTCTACAAGGAGAATTATACAGTTTTCTATGCTGTGAATGGATGGACTATTGCTATCTTCCCCCCCCCCCCCCCGAGTGTTAATGGGAATTGTAGTTTGCACTTTGAATAATCTTATTAAAAAAATGGCTGCTGGAGAAAAGAATGATTATTAATAAAGTGAAGAGTTCAGACTAATCCTCGCCCCGGGTCTTGAAATAGAATTTCATGGTAAACAGTATATTGAATAATCCCAAAAGATTAAGTAAGATCCATTTTGTACACAGTCTTGATTTAGAACTTCCAGGGAGTGTTCTCCAAAGTTCAACATGTCTGACTGCTCCATCACCTGAGTGGAAAGCACATTCATCAGAACTATGGAAGTTGTGTAATTGATATGATGTTGAAGCTAGTTGACCGCAATCAGATCCAACATTATGCAGAAGAATAGAAGGTTACATATGTATCTAAAACCGAGAAGGTTCCAAGTAGAAACAACTTTTTTTTTAGAAGTTTGTTCATGGGCCCTAGCACAATCTCTTAAGCAAACGATGTTGATAATGGCTGTGACTGATTTGTGAGTTTTTGTTGGCCTCCACTGTACCAAGATCTAGAGGGAGGATAAGTGTTCACATTTCAGCATTGCGTATCATATTTTATAGACCGAGATGAAGATGATGTGTGAATGAAGAGGAATTGGATCCTTATGTCATTGTTAATAATATAGGAACATCCTGGGAAATTAGAGCTGTGTTTTCTTTATAAAGATACTGAAGTTCAGGAACCAGAGTTTGGGCTAGGATAAGTCCATGCTTACTTTAGCCAGCCTTTTGAAGGAGTTGAATTGTCCTGCACTGCCGTTGTTGGCTTCATCTCTTTAGAGAGGAATATAGACTTATTTGAATATTGCTTTATTGAACCCACTTTGTAATCTGCAGCACACAAGGAATCACTCACTTTTGCCACCTGACACCCAAACCAAAAGCATTGCTAAGATTTGCAAGATCTTTGGAGAACCAATTGTTGTTTTCACACAATTGTTATTTGAATGCCTTGATCAAGGATTTCAACTTAATCACTGACATCTCAATAGAAACTATTGGTGATGTCTATGCTAATGCCTTTTAGATTGAGTTATTGAGTTGAGTAATGTTAAAATCGAGTAACCTTTTGGTCAACGTTCGCGTTCAAAAGGAGGTACTTGAAAGAGGATCATTTTTGGATCCTATGTTTAGATGCTGAGATGCATCTCAACCAATTGGGTAAATGTTCCCAGGGCAAAACCTGCACATTTTTTTTTTAGTAGTTCCTGTTTTCCTTACTATGGTTTACACAATCGTAATCCTAGTGTCCGCTCAAATCTAGCACTAAAATCCAGTTTTTAGACTGGTGCAGTACCCACAACAAACCCAGAGATGGGGAAAGCAATATTCTCCAGCAGCAAGACAGAGGATACTCAATAATTGTCTAGCCATTTTATTCTTTCCCTTTCAAGTGTGCCCCAAGTGTTATGTCTAAACCCAGGAGGCATGTCTAGCAGGATTTGATACTCAAAGAGGATGTGACATTAAGGTGTCAAAAAGGATGCCCTCTCTGCCCACCCTATATATTCTGGAGAGTTCAAAGGAGTCCTGTCTGCTCTTTCCGGTCAGCCTATTATTTACTCCTCTGAAGCATTTCCAACCTATTCAAGGCTAATTACTGGCTGAGAGAAGCTGGAGCATAAAGGCAAATTAGTCTCCTAGAACTTAAGGCAGGTAAAAAGTAACTTTCTAAAGATTACTTTTCCTCAATATTCATTACAAATCAGACTTCCTTTTTGAATTGGATTTTTAATAAGTATTAAATATAGTTGTTTAATTGTTTTTGTAGCTGGTCCCATTCCTGAGATGCAGTGTTAGAATTTCAAATTGCTTTCCAATATTTATCTATGGGCCAGCCAGCCTTCCTATTGTTAAAATAGCTTTTTGGGTGCTAGTCACTGTCCGGATATGTTAACATTAAATTTGTACATATTTTACTCTTAAATACTATGCACTCTGGTTTGGGAGCTACAAGGTTTATATGGGGACGACTTATTAATGATAGAGCTGAAGCCATGTGTTCACTGCCACTGTTGTGGAGTTGCAATTAACTTCCACCCCTGGGTACACCATGACTTAAAGATGAGTTAAATAAGCTAATTAGAGATGTGCCAATTCAACTATGTTTGAAGGAGGAGCACAGGCACTTTACTACTTGTTTACCACTGAGTACAAAAGCCAGCAAAGATCCTAGGTAACCATGGAGAAAAGGTGTTTTCCTCCTATTTTCTTAACCCCTTCAGTGCCCCGCCCTTTCCCCCTCTTGTGCCGGGCGTTACATTAGCGGGCGGGGTCCATGACGAGACTATCTCGTCATGGGCATAGAAGAGGTTAAGGAGGCACTGCAAACTGCATGGTTGACTAGGTAATTTTAGACCATGTGCTATCCCACCGTAAATTATACTCCTAGATGTGCAGTCTAAAGTGCAAATTTTGGCAATGCTTTATAAAGAATCCAGTGCGACACATCACTTTAAAAAAATTCATTTTTTGGTAGCATTTACATAAGTTTGGGTGTACCTCCTCTGAACATATAGCTACCAGCAGGACATAAGCATGTTAAACAATGCACAACCTTGACACTCAATCATTAGGAAACGTGGCCCCGGTAGTTGAATACACCAAATATTTTTTATACTCTTTACATAGGTTGTCCTGTAATCGACCCCCCTTCCACACTTTGCCAAAATATGTCCTGTTTATCTCAGTTCTTAATAATTTACCTAATTAAGACTGTTAATCTTGCTCAATTCCGTATCCAGAAACTGTTATAAATAAGCCAATCTCATATTGCGATATGGATACTCTTCCCTATTTAACTTGTGGTTGAATATAAATATACATTATCTTCATGTAGTGTAATTGTTTTGTATGTATAGTGTCATGGAGAAAGCCTGTTAAAAAATGATTCTGTCATGTACTTAATGAGAAGTGTTCAATATACAGTGAGAAAGTGGGCAGCAATGGGAGTATCCAGTTAAACCTCAAATATTCAAGTTCACTGTAACTTGTCTAATGAAGGTTGTATACAAGACCCTCATTCTGCTATAAAAGCGTTTTCCAAACAGGGAACTTCCCACAGAAAGATGCAACTAACCTGATGCAACACCTCCTCCACATCACTACTGATCTTAGTTGGAGCTAACTAATCCTGGTTGGCCAAGTGAATAACCGTGAGCAATTAAGAAATCAGAATTGAAATATTACTGCAAGAAATAGTTTTTTTGCTCATTACTTAAACCATCTAGTGCGCCTGGCTTGTATGTTTCCAACAACATTGCAAAGTACATGGAGGGGTCCCCTCCAGACCTTCTCAGGAGCGCTCAGGCCAGGGTACTGTGCAGAGGGGGGCCCTCTGGAGCTCGCTCCCTGCACCGCGGAGGCCTTTGTTACACCACTGATCTACAGGAATTTATTTATTTTGTTATCTGACAATGACTTCTCATGGTGGGATAGGCTGGCTGGGTTACTGCATTGAAGTGAAGAAAGAAAAAATAACTCCATACATTTGATATTGCCTCTTAACTGCTTTGTATGGCCCCTTTTTTGAGCAGTTGCTCTTAATCTGGAATTGTGATGCTTTATATTTTCTGCGTCCACAGGCAAGGTTAAGTTGGGACTTGAGAAGGTTTGTTTACTGTGGTGGTTTCCCACTCTAGAGAGGCGCCTTGGATATTCAGAATTGTTCTCCTGAGACTTGTTACTGGGTTTGTTTTGGAAGAGTTTATCTTATTTGAATTTTTGCTGGCTCTTTAGCTCGGCCATCTGGCAAGTCAGAGGTAGTGAACAGTAGATGCTAAAACATGCACTAAGTGATTTCTTCAAATCAAATGAGGTGGAGGCATTCAGAAATAATTCTCTCACTCCTGTTCCAAGCAGGAGTACTACTTCTCCCAGTTCCTACTTTGTCTCTAGCTCCTCTGTTCTGTTTGAACATCAACAGCTACCCGGTCACACAGGCCTTTGACACTTGCAATAGCAAGGTAGAGTGCATCACTTTAAAGTAACACTGTATACAGCAGGCGCTGTAGGACATCAGGAACCATCCCTTTAAACAATGGTCATTTTTTTATTTAGGGATAATTTGTTGACTGTAGGAAAATTGAACATGGGTCATACGTATATTAAGAAACCTCGAGAAAACAAATAGACACGTGTTACATTTGGGTATGTATTTCTATAATAGTTTTGAAGGTTATCAACAAGACTGTTTCTTAATAGTTAGTAGGAAAGTAGATAAGAGTGGAAGAGAAAGAAGACCAGAGTAGAAAGAGGGAGTGGAGTTAAGTCTCACAATGCATACACAATGGTCATTTTTAATAAAACAGGGTAATTTACATTTCAGTAAGCCAGACCTATTGTAGGTCTCACTCTTTGGGTATAAATGAGGTTTGCCCACTTCGGAGAGCTATGTACTTTTAGCAAAAATGGATAGGCTGAGGATAGTGTATTGCATTTGGACCTGAGCAGTGGTCAGCATAGAGAGCATTGATACTCAAAGTACAGCCCGGGGGGCACATGCAGCCCTCCCAACCTTTCCATGAAGGCCCCTGATCAACCACAACACTGGTCTGCTGTATACTGGCCTCAACAGTAACAATAAAAAGATGTTAAATAAACAGGCAAGGA
Organism: Triturus cristatus; assembly: GCF_964204655.1. Lineage (NCBI taxonomy): Eukaryota > Metazoa > Chordata > Amphibia > Caudata > Salamandridae > Triturus > Triturus cristatus. Next base: position 631,081,958 of record NC_140582.1, read on the forward strand.
TTAATTTAAGAGTTAAATGGTGTTAAAGAGAGGAAGCGACTAGTGAGTCCTGCACTACTTAACTTCAGGAACTCCTTTTTCTTTAAATACATCTTGCAGCAAAGTGTAAAAACATGATAACGTTTATTTAAAATTCTAAAAGTGTATTTAATCAACATGCAGAATCTTTTCACCTTAGTAAATCAGATTACATGAGTGCATTGATAAGTATTAATCTAAAAGTGATCGTTTTCAAACATGAATTTAGAAACATTAATTGTCATCCCCACTCTCACAACAATGTCAGTAGTGAACTAAAGAGGCAGGTCAGTTGTTTTGTGCTCTCTTCGGGTGGCCTGGGTTCATATTTTGCTTGAACAACATTATAGTTTAGTAAACCCAACACAAAAGAAGGTTTTGCACAGTGCACATCCTGAAGCCATGTATTTCGAGGTCCACTTGTATGTGAAAATGAAGGTAAAGGAGGAAGAGTGAAATAAAAGAGTTGCTTAGGCTCACACAATTTGTTAATGTTGTTAAGTGAGATTAATCCCAGGTTTTGTGGTTTCACATTGTTCAATTCAGCCACTAGATGTGTATGTTTTGCTCAGGCTACTGAACCGTTACCGCTAGTCCCCCCTCCCCCCCCCCCCCACCCACTTGCTGGCACTAATGTGGCCCTCAGTCACCTCACTCACCAAACTTTTAGGCCCCTGGGAAAATTTTGAGAGTACCCATGACCTAGAGTATAGAAAAAGCAAAAATAATATTTCACTTCACTTTGCCGGACATGGGATCTGTACGTTTGTTAAACATAAGTCATATTTATCCATTTGGTGCAAAATGCATTCATATATAATAGGAAATAAAATTGCAAATGGTTTGTAGGAATATGTCCGAATTTTCCTTTCCAGCTTAGAATCCTAGGTTTGCTCACTCACCACACACAATCAGCATAAACAAAGAATATTTGACAAGCAGAAGGATCCGAGTACTCAATGAGTTTAAAAATGTCCAATCTGGAATGTATCCTGGATGAAAAGGTTCTCATTAGATTAAAAAGAGGACTGGTTGAAATTATTTTGGCCCGAACAAAGGCAATGGATTAAAGTTAACTGCGATCTACCAACTTTGGACTTGTTACTCATTTTTAAACTCATTGAGTTCTCGGATCCTTCTGCTTACCTGTTTGTCCGCATTTGGTGGACTTTATAGGGTTGTATGGTAACCAACCCTTTTTCCTTGGCGCACCACCCATAGGGCCTCATGTAGGTAGCATACCAGTTACCACTTCTAAAATACCGAACGTTACCGAATCGGTATTTAAGAAGTGGTAACTCGTATGTAGGTAATGAGTCGGTAATTTTTACCGATTCGTTACAATTCGGTAATTACCGAATCGGTATTTACCGATTCGGTAATGAGGCATACCTTCCCATTGAGGGGAAGGTATGCCTCATTACCGAATCGGTAAATACCGATTCGGTAATTAGGGGAACACATGCAAGGGTGGCAGGGTGTCACATTGACACCCTGTTGCACCCCTGATTCGGCCACGTGTGCACATGTGGCACACATACATGCCCTAAGGGCATGTATGTCTGCCACATTGCACACTGCTAAGCGCTGAAAAATGCCTATACACATCCATTAATTATTTACCACCAACTATTAGTTGGTGGTAAATACCGACTCCTAAACACACCCACACACTCCCCCTACATCTCATTTTTGGATTCGGAATTTACCGAATCGGTAAAATTACCGAATCGGAAAAGTTACCGATTCGGTAAAATTACCGATTCGGTATTATTACCGATTCGGTAATTTTACCGATTCGGTAAATTCCGAATCCAAAAATTGTCCCCCTACATACCAATAGCCAAAATACCGGTCGGTAACGGTATTATTACCGAAAATCGGCCGTTACCGACCGGTATTTGGCTACCTACATGAGGCCCATAGAGCGTTAGGGCTAATAATTTGCCATACACTCTGCTGAGCGCCTCTCCGTTGCTTCTGTTTCCTGGCTACCATTGTGTTGTTTGAAGAATATTTTACCTCAAGTGGAGTGGATGACTCGGAGAAAATAACAGAAATGGAACACCATCTCTGAGCTAATCATGACAGGTAACGGGATATCATTTCTCGTTTGTTGCCAAAAGGGCAGGATCCCCAAATGTTTTTGGTAGGTGAATTTTGGCAACGATATCGGGCTGCTAGAAACGGTTGGCAACGAAGTGATGGCCCATGAAGTCAGGCTTGGATGTGTAGAAATCATGATCAGTCCAGTGCAGTGTTTACCAACCTGTGGGTCTCGACCTAATGGCTGGTCATGGCTGATTTTTGGTGGCTGACGAAATTCCAAACAATAGACAAAAATGCCATTAAATTCCGTATTTATCTTCGCATTTGCTGCGCTTCAAAGACCGAGGTCCGATTTCCGGCTCTGTCTTATTATTGCTTATTTGTTTTTTTAGAAACTCCTCTCATTTTGCAGTCCGTGAAAGAAAAGTCAAGAGAATTATGGGACAATCTTTCTGGCATACAGGGAGTGGAAAGGAAAGGTTGTAGGATTTCATTCACACGCTACGAAATGTAAATACCTGTGCACATACTGTACACATTCTGCAGTTAAGAACGCAAAAATGAATCATTTTTGTGATTCTGTGGTGTGATGGAAACAAAACATTATATTGGGATCAAAACAAATCTTGACGCTACACTTAACTGGGTGATTCATGCACAAATGATCAGTATTCAGTGAAACACGATTTTCACACATCATTGGTATGCAATACCTTATCAGTTAACTGTATGACTGTGCAAATGTATTGCTCATTTCAATATAACATCTGTTGCCTATAAATGAGAGTGCGCTGCTACACGATGCTTTATTTACACTGAAAAGTCGCCACCATGTCCATTAAAGCTAAGCGAGTTATGAAAAATGTGTGTTCTCAAAACTGGGTCATGGTTCTAAAAAGTTTTGGAAGCAGTTGTGGTAGTCCACTCCCTGTATAGTCTAATTAGGATGCTGAGCTAGGATAAAGTAATATTTTTGAGCGCTGTTAGAAACATGTGGGGCTATCTGTAGCTTTGTTTGAAGTACTGTACATTTCTAAACAGAGAATAACATTTACTTTGATGTAACAGGCAGTACACGTTACTCAACATTTCGCTTAAAGGTATTTGAACATGATAAAGCAGCATAATGTTTGATAGAAAGTATGTACACATCACAGTTAAATATTAGCTAAAGTTCTAACAATGATCAAACATTGATGAGAATTCAAAATGTGATGGGTTTTTGCAACTCGTCTCTAATCCAGAGTTGTGGTCCTTGTGAATTCATTGAACATTATTCTTAGGTAAAATTTGCATTCCTTTGATTTTCCTTCTCTCTTCGTGGGGTAATTCCCTTAGGATATGGGAAGATAACGCAGGACAGTGTAATGCAGGTGAAGGTTTGAGTAAGGATTAGACATGGATCTTGGGGCGATAGTGAGCACATGAGGATCAGGATGCATGGGGTAGTGAGACTGGTAACGGGTGAGGTTAGAAGGAGGAAAGTACTATTAAGAGTAAAGCAGGGCAGAGTGTGCCTGGAAAAAGGCTGGGGTGATGACATGCAAAGGCACAGAATGGTGAAAGGGTGGTAAGGGTAACGCTGAGAAGGTATCCTAGAGAAGGAAAGAGGGCATAGATGTTAGTGCGGAGATAGATGACTGGGGTTGGAAATATAGAATACGTGGGATAAGCCATAAGAAAAGAGTATGGTCTGCTGTTGTATCAGGGGCAAGCATTGGTGGAGGTGGAGTGAGGAGAGGGTGGTGTCACTGCATGAATGCCAGAGTATAGTGGTTATGGCACAGGTGGACCTAAGGAGAGGCCCTGGTGATGAAGTAGAGCAGATAAGAAATGTTGTCAAAGGTTGGCTAATGAGTGTGGGACAGGTGTGTTGTGCAGATGGCAGCAGAGAATATGCCCACCCACATTGATGAATACATGTCCCACATGTGAAAAGTTAAATATAAAGCTGTTGTGCCACATACTGCTGGAGAGATTTCAGGAGTCCTCACCTTCCACCACTCTTCACACAACTGTAATCTCCTCTCCAAACCAGAATCATTACATCTGATACACCCATCTCTCCTTATCTTATTAACTCCAACTTCTCTCAGGCCTTCTCGGCATAATGCAGCCTTATGTCTGATATATGCTCCGTTGCTGACCTAGCACTCTGTTCTTGCAATTGAGAATCATATTTGCATGAAATAGCAGTAGTTCTCCAGTTATTATAGCATTCTTTACATTGTGACATTAGGTCGCCTTGACATTATCCCATGTCAAAATTCCCAAGCATATGTTCCTTACAGCCGTCTTTCTCTCAAAGCATACAAAATATTAACATTTATCGGCTCAGCTAAAAAATTTTAACCTACACCCTCCGGATTACTGCCTTAAATGGATGCAAATTTACATATTAGTTATTCGCAAATGGATCACAAAGCACTCTTGGGTACGTATCTAAAATGACCTGTTGTGTGTATACTGTACATGGAAGGAAGCCTTTCCAGTAGTGTTATTTTCTTATAAAAAACACCCTTTACCAATTCCTCTACCAGTTTCGGAGGTATTCTTCTCCCATTCCCACCCTGGAAAGAAATGTATTCCTGCTCCAAATGGGAGTAATCTCTGACACTTTTGATGGTCCAAATGGCTCTCGGAACAGTTTATGAATGCCCACCGGCTCTTGAACTTGTGGGTGTTCCCAAACTTTCCAGTTCATCCTCATCATGGTACTCTATTTCTGCTAGCGTTTACCTGAGCTTACCACACTAGGGTAGTATTACTTGTGTACAAATGGATTTCCAAGTACAAATTCTCCATTTGTGTTCGTCTCTCTTTTGTAAATCAAGCAATTTGTGTGTGTAATAATCTGACATGTATGTACAAATACTTTTTTTTTTTTTTTTTTGTTGATCCCCTGTTATCGTCAAACAATGACGACCTCCAAAGGGCCAGCATTCAATTACGAAGCAGACATTTTTTTTTTAATCAAAGTTAAAAAGTGTAACCTTATAAGGGCAGGCCGTTGTATTTCACTACCAGAGATGAAAAGGTAACATGCAAGGATGCCTTTTACCAACTGACGAATTCTATTTTAAAGGCTCCTTTGCAGCAGAAAGTAGACACTATGGATCAATAGGATTAGCATTATCGGCCATACCAAAGGGCATGGCTTATAAGGATTTACCAACTACAAAACATTAAAGGGGTAATCTCGCAATATTTTACTAAGCGTGCTTATCCCATTCTCTTTTCCAACAGCTCAGACCTCTGGGATGTAACATCATTAACGTTCCAGCTGACAACCATGGCATTATTCCTGAAGCTCTGAAAGACATACTTTCCAGGTGGAGACCAGGGGATTCAAGAACCCCTGAAAGCACATGCCCCAAGTTCCTCTACACTATTCCAAATGGAGGAAATCCGACTGGAATCTCATTATCCACAGAACGCAAGGAAGCAATCTACAAGGTAAGAGAGTATCAGTAAACAAATCCATAACTGTTGCGACGTAATCAAATGATTTAATAAAGAACTCTGAACTTTTATACTGATCTGTGTTATTCTACTAAACATATATGAGATGATGTTTTTTAGTGTACAGTTTTTATTGCAAGCATATGGCACCGACTTTTATGTGGCAGTATATTGTTTTTTTCTGTTCTTTTCAGTTTTGTAGCATCTCCTGATCCTCCGAACAAGCTTCTGCTGTGCGTTCCAGTTCATCCGCCCGCCCCCCCCCCCCCCAACCCTCCTTCATCTCAGTGATGTTGCGCCAAATGTTTTGAAGGCAGGATTTAAAGTCTGTCTTAGGGGAGCCTATTTCATAGCCGATTTCTTGCGGAAAGCGATCCATATAATCTTGTAAGATGGGCACTGGCGTGGTACCTCAAGCTACGCTAGTAGAAGGGGGATCTGCCGTCTACATATCAACTGGAGCGCTTTATTCCAAAGTGAAGTGACTGGGTTGTCTTTGGTGAACCCAAGTAGCATGTCTTTGGCGCATTTGTTGTGATGCATAATATTCGTAAGCAGGAGCTCCAGGGGCAAAGTTTGTCTGCTCAAAACGTAGTCTGTGGTCTGTTGCAGAGCGGTTTCCGCTGTTCTACTGCTGTACCACAGTGAGATCGCCTGTATCGCCCAGTATATCCACAGGTGCAGTGCAGCCAGCCAGAGGATCCTCTCATGAAGTGAAGATTATCCCTGCTATAGAGCCCAGCCAATGATGACAGCAGGAGTTCAGGCTCCCCATGATTGTCACATGGTCTAACAGAGTGAGTGGGGTGGCGGTCTGAGGATCTCCACTAAGCACAATCTCTAGCCTCTAACCCCGCATCAGGAACGCTCTGAAGACTAAGTGAAGGCTGTAAGTTTTTTCCCAGGCCAGCCCCCAGAACAGTGCTGGGGTACTCACAGTAGCAGCTAGTAGTGGGGACACGCGAGGAGACCTATCAGCAATGGCTGGAGGAGAAGTAGGCTATTGAGTGACTTTTGCACAGGGGTCCAGATGCGCTAGAGTATGTAGCAGGCTGCTTCAGGAGCACACGGCTGGCGCAGTGCAGCCTGTCCTCAATCTGCCATGCTGTGTGCACCAGTCCAGTTATGGCTCAACTTGGTGCCACCCCTAATGCTGAATTACAGTATTAGGTAGAGAGATCCACGAGGACACCACAGATCGGACCGTCACCTCATAAGAAGTGGGGTAGAGTGGGGAGGTGTTTGCTGCCCCCCCCCACAGAGCCCCCTCACCTCGGTTTGAGGTCCGATCAAGCTTTCTTCTTATCAGAGAGTTTTTAGGGGGGCAGAGAGATGCGGGCTCTCCCCCACTGATAGTTATCATCATGTTCTCTTGCTGAGCTGCCCCAAGAGAAAGAGCTGCAGGCCCGAAAGGTTGTGTCAGGGAGGCTGTGACGGCTGCAGCTCTCTCCCCTCAAGATGGCGGTTCACTCACTAGCCAACACTCTGCCAAGGGCACCCTAGCAATCCACCTCTGATCGGCGCCAAAGCAGGGGGGACAAGCCTGTGCTGCCCAGTCCTTCTGCCAGTTTCAAGCGAGTTTGTCCCCAGGGGAATGGCGATCCCTCACCAGCGGGCATGCCACCTGACCCACGATGTTCCAGTCGGCCTCTTAATTTATGCAAGGGCTATCATTCCAGCGATAGCTGAACATAAGGCCGCCCACTGATGCAGAGTCTCAGTGAGGGGCACGGGGTCCACTGTGCTGCTGCAGAGAGCACCACCGCTGCAAGCATTGCCGGGCATAGGAGAATTGAGAAATCTGCCATCTCCCCGCATTGTTCTCCTCAATTCAGCTCCATGTCCAGTCAAGCAGCTTTCTGACCAGGACATCTGCTGGGGGGCAAGTGCAAATAGATGCAGGTTCTCCAGCGAAATCAATGTTCGTTGTTGTCTCTGATTTTCCAGGCTATTCCCAGGGAAAGGGTTGCAGACCCCCAGGGCTGTAGCTCAAAGGACACAGAGTGCTTCCCTCAAGTTGGCAGTCCACTCACCATCCCACACTCCTTAGAGAGCACCCAGACAACCCTCTCATAAGCAGCGCCGAGTCAGGTGGATATGCCTGTATCACCAGGAATCTTTGCCAGGATCAAGCAGGCTTTTGCTGCGATCTTGCAGTATGTCCCCAGCAGCTTCAGCGGCATGCGATTCAGTTCTCAGGGGAATGGCGGTCCTCAGCAGTGAGAGTACTGCTGAGCCTGCAAGGCTCCAGCTAAAATCTTATTGCAGGTGGGTGAAAGGACATATAAATAGTTGCGTGTTTAGCAGCACCAGCTGTTTACATGCAAAACAGAGAACACCCCTCACTTTATCACATCCCTGTAAAGTGTTCTTGGAGGGCCTCAAAAGAATTGTCTGTTCCAGAGGTTCACAAATCAAAGGAACTATCCACAGGTCTAATAGGTCTAAACAGACCATATAATAAGCAAAGATCTAAAGAGCTGTGTTCCTGTTCTCAGAGGACACTACCTTAAACAAGGAAAATCCTTAAAAAGGACGGATTCCCATCACTCACTGAAGTGACATGCTTCATCATCTGGGATCCCCTCCTGGTTGCACAGTGGTGCAACCAAGAGCTACAACCCTCTTTCTGAGAGAGGGGAGCTCGCAGATGTTTTCAATACAGTGTGGTAAATGTAGGGAGCTCTTGCAGATCCTACAGATGTGAATGAATATTGTGTGTGAGAGAGTAATGGATGCAGTGCGTGAGAGTGAAAAGTGATGATAAAATTGGATAGCAGAAGAAAAAGATTTAATAAGCATCTTCTGTCATCCAAATTAAAAACAGTGCAAAAGCAGTTTTAACAAAATAACTGTTTGGATGTTACTGGGTCTACATGTTTCAGTCTCTAGGAATATAAGTAATCCTTGGCCTTCCTCAGGACCACAATGAAAATTTGCTACTGGGTGGTGAAAATAATAATGCAAAAAAAATGTGTGACTGAAAATATACAAGGTTGGAATGAATACAGCCAAGTAACCTGATACTAAGGTGTTAAGAGCCTCCGTAATTTACAGGATGCTGTTGGCACCTGCAAAATAAGAGTGGTATTAAGAAAACAGAACAATAGGTCAAATGCTTATATTATATTAACAATGCAAAACGTGGTGGCCCAGCAACCATCTATTTGCTTGTATCAAATATACTCTGTGATTCAATGATATATTTCAAAATTTGTGCTTACCCGTATCTTACGAGGAATGGACCTCACCTCACCTGGCGACAGCTCAGGAATTGAGGCCCCGCTCTGCGGACAAGAGGGAAAGGCCTGACAATGATGAACAGAAAAAGAGCATCTACCCTAATCTGTCCCATCATTACCCTCTGAATTATAAAAAAACTTGCATTGTTTGACTCTAAACAGAACTATAAGACAGCAGGAATGAAGAACAGGAATGTCCCAGAGGTTCACCCGCTTCAGTGTGGAATCTTGATATGATACATACCAGGCTCATGTGCCAACCTCCCCATCACCCTCCCAATCAATCAATCAATCAATCAATCAATCAATCGGGTTTATAAAGCACGCTACTCATCCTTGAGGGCCTCAAGGCGCTGCGGGGGGTAACGGGGAAGGGGTGCAGCTCCGGGTCAGTCGAAGAGCTAGGTCTTGAGTTTCTTCCTGAAGTTGTTCAGAGTGGGGGAGCGTCTGATGTTGACTGGGAGTTCGTTCCAGGTCATTGCTGCAACGGAGGAGAAGGCTCTACCGCCTGCCCTGGTTCTGCGGCTGCGTGGGGTCTCTGCCAGGGCGAGGTCAGCGGAGCGGAGCGGAGCGGAGGTTCTTATTGGATACGTGGAAGGAGACTCATTTGTTGAGGTATTTAGGTCCGATGTTGTGGAGGGATTTGTAGGTGTGGGTTAGTAGCTTGAAGGTTACCCTCCTCTCGAAGTGGAGCCAGTGGAGGTCTCGTAGGTGTGGGGTCATGTGTTCGTGTCGAGGGGTTGCGAGGATGAGTCTGGCTGCGGTGTTCTGGATGGTTTGGAGCCTGTGTAGCAGGGTTTTGTTGATTCCTGCATAGAGGGAGTTGCCGTTGTCTAGTCTTCTTGTTACTAGTGCATGGGCGACGGTCTTTCTGCATTCGTGGGGGATCCACTTAAAGGTCTTTCGGAGGATGCAGAGGGAGTTGAAGCAGGTCAAGGCGACGGCGTTGATTTGGCGGATCATGGTGAGGGAGTAGTCCAGGATGACGCCGAGGTTCCGGACGTGGTCCGTTGGCATGGTTGGGTTTCCGAGAGCAGGGTGCCACCAGGTGCTGTCCCACACCGTGGGGGAGGGTCCAAGGACAAGGACCTCGGTCTTCTCCGAGTTCAGCTTTAAACAGCTGTCGCTCATCCAGGCTGCGATGTCTTTCATTCCTTCTTGGAAGCTGAGTCTGGTGTCTTTGGGGTTCTTCGTGAGAGAGAGGATAAGCTGGGTGTCATTGGTGTAAGATACTTTGCTGAGCACATGCTATCTGACGATGGTGTCGAGGGGGGTCATGTTGGTGTTGAAAAGCGTGGGGCTGAGCGAGGATCCTTGGGGTACTCTGCAGTTGATCTCTGTGAGTTCGGAGAGGAAGGGTGGGAGTCTGATCCTGTGGGTTCTGCCGGTGAGGAGGGAGCGGATCCAGTTGAGGGTGGTTCCCCGTATGCCAGCTTCGTGGAGTCTGGCGGCGAGAGTGTGGTGGGAGACGGTGTCGAAGGCTGCCGAGAGGTCTAGTAGGATGAGGGCTGCTGTGTGGCCTTGGTCGAGTAGCATGCGCATGTCATCAGTGGCGGCTAGGAGGATGGTCTCGGTGCTGTGGTTGCTGCAGCTGGGCATTGATGAATCTCTCAGTGACTTTGGCTGTGAAGGGAAGGAGAGAGATGGGCCGGTAGTTTTTCAGGTCCGTTGGGTCGGTCAAGGGTTTATTGATTTGGGGCTTAACTTCTGCCCGCTTCCAGATGTCGGGAAAGATGCCGGATTCGAGGGAGGTGTTGATGGTCTGGCTTATCTCGAGAGGTATGGCAGCGGCGGTTCTGTGGTAGATGTGCGGCGGGCAGTTGTCTGTGGGAGCTCCTGAGTGGGTGTTCTTCATGGTCTTCGTGGTGTCTTCAGTGGTGGCAGGTTTCCAGGTGGTGATGGTAGAATGGTTGTCGGTGGTGGTGGGGGTGATGGTGTCGGGAGTCTGTTCAATGAAGTTGTCGTAGAGGGCCTTGATTTTTATGTGGAACTAGGAGCTGAGCTTGTTGTAGAGATCCTGGGATGAAGGGACATCTGTGGCTTCGCTGGGAGTTTGGTGAACTACTGTATGACGTTGAAGAGTTCTTTTGCGTTGCTGGAGTTGGAGCGGATTTTGTTCTTGATGAAGGTCTTCTTGGTGGTTCTTATGCGCTTGTGGTATTTAATCATGGCAGTCCTATAGTTGTTCTGGTCTTCGGTGGTTTTCTTGTTCGCCAGAGTTTCTCGAGGCGTCTGCAGGAGTGTCTGGCTTCCCACAATTAGCCTTGATTCTCTTGCCCTCACAAATGCCTTTCTTGGAAAGTAGCTTTCCTCTTAGCCATAATATTCCTCAGACGCATCATTGAGTTACAGACCCTTTTCACTGCAGGAACCTTTCATTCAAGTACACAAGGAGAGTGTACTCAGAACCAACCCCAAGTTCCTTCCTGAAGTGGTTTTCCCCTTACTGCCCACCCAAACCATTAAGCTCCCAGTTTTCTTCCCTTAAATAGTCTACATAGCAGAAAGAGCCCTCCACCCTCTAAATTTTTAATGGGTTCTCCGTTACTACATTGACAGGGCCAAACCCTTTAGCAAGTCAGACCAACTGTGTGTAGCCTTTGCTAAACCACATAATGACTAAATAATTTCTAATGCTCGTATTGCATAGTTAAATCCATCCAACTTTACTAACACAAACCCAGAGCATAATCTACATGGAAATAAGCAGCAATCCTGGATTTTGCTGGGCAATATCCCCGTAGCTGATATATGAAAAGTTTATGGGTTTATTTTTAATCCCATCCGCATTGCAAATTAAATATCATTATCAATTATTCAGCAAACTCGTTTATTTGTTTACCAATTTTATTTTTAGATTGCAAGAGAATACGATTTCCTCATTATAGAAGATGATCCTTACTATTTTCTCCAGTTTACCAAAGTAAGTGGAAAGTCTGTAACTCTGATGTTTTTAACTTGAAAGTTCCACATTTTGTATAGCTGTGTTTATAATTAAAAACATGCAACTCCTACAAAAACTTGTGTGAATGTTTAAATCTAGGTAAGTTTCATGTAGAAATCCCCAAAAAGTTTGAAGAGTAACCAGACAAGATTCAATTATTTGTCAAAAAATGTCCAGGTCCAGAAGCGGTATCACTCTCCAAGTCAGTTGTCCTAGGTCTACGGAACGATTGGTGGATCTTTGTTTTTTCATCCAGGGCTGGCTTTAGGGCAGTGCGACCTGGTGTTCACTTCGGGGTTGTCGGGGGGGGGGGGATAGGGGTGGGGGGGCACTTTGTTTCAAAATAACTTACAGGTGTTAAAGCCCATGCTGCAGAGATCCTCGTGTGTCCAGCAATTTTCAGGCACCAATAATAATTTCAAGATAACTCTGGTGATTACTGTTCCTGCTGGAGGGAGATGGAATTTTGTCTAGTGGAAGTTTTGACTCATCCTAAATTGGCACAGAGGGTTAATGTGCCTGCTACAAAGAACGTGTACCATGCAGATCACAAAACAGAGTGTGAGTGAACTTTGAGGAGCACTATAAAAAGTGAAATGTATATCAGAGAGGGGCTAGGGAGATATAAGGGGCACTGTTGGAGAGAATTCATGGCAAAGATTATTATTGGGGGGGAGCGGAAAAATGATTGTTGAAATGCGCGCCACCAACGCTAAAGTCGGCTCTGGTTCTATCCTTGTCATGGGGCTATCCCTATGAGACAGTCTGCCCTGTTGGCCACTCAGCCATGTCAGCCTCTTTTTAACTGCCAGCAGCATGTCATACCATCTTTTTCCAAAAATTACATTGTCAAAACATCTTTTACAATAATATTGTAACAGCTTGGAACACATTAATCATTGCATTTTTGCCCAAAAAACAAAACTTCGCTTAAACTTAGTGCTATACCCCTAAAAACAAATGAAAAACTAAAATCTTTATATTAGTTACAGGGTTTGGGGGCTACTCCTCCCGCAATAAAAATAACATGAAAACATATTAAAACATAAAGATGTCTGTATATATATATATATATATATATATATATATATATGTGTGTGTGTATTTATGTATATGTCTGAATGAAACAAACCAACGCTCCACAGAAAGTTCTGATGTTGAGAGAGGTGGAGCATCGTGCCGGTGGAGCACACCGGTAAACAAATCTACGTAGTTCAATTAAAAAATGAATGCTCACTCAGGGCGAAATTGCTGCAAATGTTCCAGTTTATTCCAACACAGTCTATCTTTAGATGGTTTAAAAAGGAACATAACCAGGACTTTAGAAATTCTTGAACTTCTTGAGTGCCAGTTCTGTTCTTTTGTAAAGCACCTAGATGTAAACAGTGGGCACTGCAGCCTCCATTGACCACTGATGCCGGAAGTTCTAGTCAAGATTTTATTAAGCGCACAACACATATCACCCGAGGGTCTCAAAGCACTGGCCAAAAACCATAGCAGGGAGGGAGAGAAAACTGCAGAAAAAGGGAAGAGATCAAAAGAGCCAGGTTTTTAGCCTTTTCCGAAACTGGCTGTGGTCAGTGACCATACTTAACTGCAGGGGGAGTGCGTTCCACAAGGTAGGTGCGAGATGTGAGAAGGATCTGCCACTATTCCTGGCTGTACGGATCTTAACAGGAGTAAGTAGGTGTTTGGTTTCATATCTGAGGGTTCTCTTGGTCATGTACCAATTGAGTTTTTTTGCCAGATAACTTGGCCCGTTCCCATGAATGGTTTTGTGTACCAGGCTAATGACCTTAAAACAGGTTTGTTTACAGATGGGAAGCCAATTGAGAGCTCTCAAACTTGAGGCCGATGGACATAGGGACGGTAGATTTATTACTAGTCTGGTGGTGGTATTTTGTAGCACCTGAAGTTTAGTGAGAAGCTCTTCATTGATGGAAGCCATCAGGGCGTTCCCATTATCAAGCCTGCTGATGATTAGACCCTGCACAACCGGCTGACTGCCGGTTGTCCTGTGCAAGTCTAATATTGTCAACTACCCCTATCAGCAATGTTTCTGTGTTGTGGGCTGCCCTAAATCCTGACTGAGAGGTGTCCAACAATTTCTTGCTTTCAAGGAGCGTTGTAAGTTGCTTGTTGATTAAGGACTCTGTAACTTTCCCAAAGTAGGGAAGGAGAGAGATTGGTCGGTAGTTGCTTGGTTCTTTAGGGTCAATAGAAGGCTTTTTAGGTCTCGCCTAGGCAGCGCGCATGCGTTGCTCTAGGAGATGACCTTTTGGAATTGGTCTGCCCTTTTCAAGCACTGGTGCCTGTGCTGGCATCCACTGTGCGGGAGCGAGCAGCAGCGCGCAGGGGCCATCTGTTTGCAATTAGCATGGCCGCGCTTGTTGACATTTGCCTGTGTCTGGGGCTCTTTCACTTTAGTGCCGTGCGTGTTTGAGTGACTTCCTAGTGCTGGCAACAGAACAAGTGCTTGCAGAATTTCTTTACTTCTTCTCTGGAGCCCCCGAGTTACTCCCAGTGATATGCATTAGCCTCTTTTGACCCATAGTGTTGCGTTACTGAGACCTTCCCTCTTGGTCTCTTTTCCAGAGACATTTTCCCTGAAATGTTCTTCCCTTAGTGGCTCATATTGTACCTTGCTCTCCTCGGTCATGTTTTTTCTTCTGGGATGCTGTTTCGCTTTATCTCACATATACACGTTTCCTCTTTCACCACTCTTCTCCCATCTTTCTGTTTTCCTTTAAAACTGCCAAATCACACTGCGGGTACCTCTCGCCTGTCTAATCTCGCCCTTCTTGCTCCCTCCACCCCTCCTCACCCTCACACCTCCCCCTTATCCTTCAAGTGTTCACCTGCTGCCAAATATTTCACCTTTGCTGCTCACCTGGCATACTTTCCTTTCAGCTTTTTACATCCCTTTAGTCTTTATCAGACATACCTCCACCTCCTCCTCTTCTGTGTCTCATCTGGTCTGTAGTCTTCTCTTCCAATGACCTGTCTGTCATATGTCACCTTTTCATCTGTCATACATCACATCTTGCCTACTGTATATCTCATCTGCCCCACTTGTGACATCAGGCTCTTATCTGCCATATCTCACCCCTTCAGGTCATGTCCTGTAATCTTACCAGTCAGAGCCACACTGGCTGTACCACACCCACCCGCTCTTGACCAGCCCTCTCAACCCTTCTGATCCTAACCTGCAATCACACCCTCTTCTCCTGACCTGCCAAATCTCGCTCTTTCTGTGGTCACCCCCTCCTGCCTTTCCTGCTGCTGCAGCTACCTCCACAGTTCAGCCTGTCAATGGAGCTGGAAAACATCGTGGCCAACACGGTCTTGCTGAAAGCCAGAGAAGGTGAGACCAGGGAGGGGAGACTGAGGAAGGCAAGAGTGGGGGTGCTGCCCTCCCTCCACCCTTTCTCTTTGTAAATCATCAACATGCAACAACCACATCATGCACCCTTATCGTCCCTCCACATACATCGCATAGCCACACACCTTGACCAGGCAGACCGCAGACACTCTCAGAAGCGGATGGTTCACCAGGCGCCCATGCATTGTGTACAGGCGCAGATGAACATACATTACGCATACAATACTGGAGGGCACACACCTTACATGGACTTTACCGACGCACACACGCTTGGAGCTCACGTTGCACATTCACACAGTGCAGGTCTACAAAAATGTACATACATACTTATTGTATGAAAACATGCTGCACATAAAAATACCTACAGAAATTATGTACGCGCGCACATGCACTGCATGCGCCTTTTTCGCTTGTGGGCGCAGGCTCACAATATGACAATGGGTTTCGAAGGGAGAGTAAATACCGAGCTGAAGGTTACGTAAATTCGACGGCATTGCAGCAGATTGGGAAATAGAAAGGGCTCCTGGGCATATCGATCTGTTTCTATTGATAATGTCTTGTGCAATGTGTCGTTGTGTAGACAGCTACTTTGGAACGTGTGGAAGAAAGGTTGCATTGTGCGTGGTTGTGTTAAAAATATCTAATTAAAACGCTTTGGATTTGAAGAGTGGTATCTCCGAGAATAAGAGGTGCTTTTTTATTGTCGTAAGGAAATGCACCGGTGAGGGGGGTGACTCGGGGAACGCAGAGCTTTCGTAACTTTGCTTCTTGGGATGCGTTTGCAGCCAAACTGTTGTAAAAGTGATGTGACCATTTTGAATTTACGCTGCTCATGACTGTTGCTGTGTATGTTATTTATTTAATATTTATCTTTCAGTGTCTATTCTCTTTCTTGTACATAATGAATGCTGTCAAAGCCCGCACGTTATTTTGCACACTTGTCTGCCATTGGCATTCCCCACATAAATGAAAGAATGCCAAATCTACCCGACAATATGCAGATGCCAAGGTCCTTCCCTTTGAGCATATTATATTAACAGAGGTCCTGCTATGTATTAGAGAGCTAAAGCTCACAACAGCTACACTGAAAGACAGATCGTGGGCTTCTTGCCTGTCAGGGTCTCTAGCACAGAATATTTACCACATTACCTCCTCGTCCGTCTTCCTCACCACAGTATTCACTAATGAGCCTTCGGCTCCCACAGAAACTCCAAATGCAATTTTACATTCTAGTCTCCCTCTCCCTCCAATATGGCCCCCAGCTACGACAGCCAATCCCATAAAGGGATACAGAAAGCTCCAAAACGACCTGTTTTTTTGTTTCTGCACTACTCCGAGTGCTGTGTTCCTGCTTGTCAGGTGAGTGTGGGGGGCGGTGGTCCTGCTATAGCGGACTCTTGGGCCCCGTGTTCGTTTGGATGGGGGGACGGGGTATGTGTTGCTATATTCTTGCCTGCTTGTGTCCCCCTGTGCAGCGTGCCTCTCCGGTTTCTGCTTTAGAGGAACCGGCGTGGCGGCGGTCGGGTCGTTTGGTGTCCCGCCTCCTTCCTGTGACAGCGCCTCTGTGTCCTGCTTTAGCGGAATCCCGGGGCGCGTGTTCAGTGCTTGCCGACAGCGCGTCCTGCTTAGCAGACTTATGCGGTCGGCGCTTTGTTGTGGTTTATCGTGCTTCAGTCACGGAGCACTGTATGCTTCCTCTGTTTGGCCTGAATTCATGGTGATTCCTCGGCGGTTGTCTGGGGCAGTCTTGGGTGGCGATTCGGGTGCATTAAGGGGCGCTGACTTCCGGCTCTTTTTTATTTGTGTGTTAGGGGCGTGTCCTGTGTTTTTTTGATGATTACTTGCACCTGGTGGCCATTATAAAGGCTGTTTCTTGTTGATTGCTGCTGGATGGTTCTTCCTTAGCTGCCTTTGCGTTTGCTGTTATAATGGAGGTTACTGATGATGCTGTTGCTCCTGCCCTTGAGGATGTCGCTTCTGGGTCTCAGGATGCTTTGCCTTCCTGGTCTGTGATTCAACAGATGATTGATTCAGCTGTGGCTGCTGCTTTGCGTGGCAAGTTGACTGCACCTCCTTCTAAGAAGCTCAGGTCGGATCATTCCTCCCAGGTTGATTCTGACGCTGAGGAAGATGTGGAGGTTCGAGGTCGCTTTGTGCAGGGTGCTGATCTTAAAGACGTGCTGGGGCACATTCGCACCAACTTGCTGTTTCCTGATTCGGTTGTTCCAATGGATGATGATTTTTTTGCGCAGTATCAGCGTCCGGATCCTTATAATCTTCCTCTGCATTCTTCTGTGGTGAAGGTGTTGGAGACTGAATGGAAGGATGTTGACAAGGGGGCTTTCCCTCGCTACTTGGCTAAACGTTACCCTTTACAGGATTTTTCTTCTAAGTATCCTTCCTCGGTGAAGGTTGATTCCTTGATGGCAGCGATGTCGTCTCAGGGGTCTGTAGTTTCTGAGGATTCCTCTCCGGCGGATCCTGTGAATCGGAAGGTGGATGGGGCGGTGAAGCGCCTTTTTTCTGCTGCCAATTTTTTCATCCGGGCTGCCAGTTATTCTTCTTATACCATTCAATCCTTGCTGAAGGATTTTCAGTCCTTGACTGAACTGTTGGACCAGGGCGAGGATATCTCCTCTACGTTGGCCATGATGGAACAAGAGGTTCGTCTCCTTTCGGACGTCTCTTTTGATGCCTTGGGTGCTGCTGCTTCTGCGGCTGGTTCTTCAGTGGCGGCTAGGCGCCAGTTATGGCTGCGCTCGTGGAAGACTGATGCTGCCCAGAAGTCTTTGCTTATGAAGATTCCTTTTACTGGAGTTAAGCTTTTTGGTCCTCCTTTGGAGGATATGGTGAAGAAGACGGCGGAGGATAGAAAACTGCTGGCTCCGGATCGGGCTGGTCGTTTCCGTTCTTTTGGTGCTACCCGTGCCTTTGGGCCTTCTCGTAGGGGCCATGTTCACCAGCCCTTTCATGGTAGGGGGTGTGGCCGGGGTGCCCCTTCAACTGATAAGTCCCGGTTCTCCAATGTTCAATCCTCCGCTTCTGCTCCCTCCAAGTCATGACTCTGTTTTCCTGGGGAAGGGTCCGGTTGGGGGTCGGCTACGATTCTTCCTGGCATCCTGGAGAATGACTGTGTCAGATCAGTGGGTCCTTCGGGTGGTTTCCGAGGGTTTTCGCCTTGGGTTCAGCCAGGATCCTCCAGACTATTTCAGGTCCACTCCTTGCCCCAGTTTGGCTCTCAAGAAAGCGGTGCTTTTGGCCGGTATAGACTCTCTTCTGGCAAAAGGTGCTGTGATTCCAGTTCCGGAGACTCAGCAGGGGTTGGGGGTATACTCCATCCTGTTCCTTGTGTCCAAGCGCACGGGGGATCTCAGGCCTGTCCTGGACCTAAAGTGGCTGAATGGGTTCGTTCCTCCTCTGACTTTCAAGATGGTGTCTCTGAAGTTGATCCTCCCACTGATTTCTCGGGGAGACTTTCTAGCGTCAATCGATCTACAGGACGCCTATCTCCATGTGCCGGTGCACCCCGCCAGTCAGCCTTTTCTGCGGTTCTGTGTCCTGGGTCGGCACTTCCAATTTCAGGTATTGCCTTTTGGTCTCTGCTCTGCAACCAGGGTGTTTACGAAGGTTCTGGCACCTGTCATTGGTCATTTACATGGGGAGGGCATTCAGGTGTTTTCCTACCTGGACGATTTATTGATTTCTGCTCCTTCTCTTTCTAAGGCGGTGATCCATGTCCAGAGGGTTTGCCAGGTCCTGGAACAGCACGGCTTCCTGGTGAATGTGGGGAAGTCCTCCCTCGTTCCTTCGCAGGATCTGACTTTCATAGGGGCTCGTTTCAGGACTCTGTTGGGGTCGGTGTTCCTGCCACCTGCTCGGATGGAATCCCTACTGTATGCTGTTCGATCCCTGCTGTCGGGTCCTTCCCAGCCTGCGAGACTTTGGTTGAGGGTTCAGGGTCTCATGTCCGCTTCCCTGTCCGTGGTTCCTTGGGCTCGCCTACACATGTATCCCATGGTGTCCCACATTTTGCTGCATTGGGACCCTTGTTCTCAAGATCTCGATCTCTTGATTCCTGTGTCGGTGGGGGTTCGGGTGGCCCTGGAGTGGTGGTTGGACGTAGTTCATCTCTCCCGGGGTTGTCCTTTTCTGGTGATTCCTTCTCAGGTCCTCACTACCGATGCCAGCCTCTTGGGCTGGGGTGCTACTCTGGGGGACTCTTCGACTCAGGGTCTTTGGGATCCGACTGTGAGGTCTTGTTCGTCGAATTACAGAGAGCTGAAGGCTGTCCAGTTGGGTCTGTTGGCCTTCTCGGACCTTCTCTTGAGTCATCATGTTCAGGTCAGGACGGACAATCAGGTGGTCATGGCGTATCTCAATCATCAGGGGGGCTTCCGGGTTTCTTCCCTCAGTTACCAGATTTTTTCTTGGGGAGAGTTGCACCTAAAGTCGCTGTCGGCTGTTTACCTTCCAGGTCGGGAGAACGTGGTTGCGGACTGCCTGAGCAGGATCTTTCCGTCCATGGGGTCCTTGTCCCTGACGCGCCGGATGTTCCGGGCTTTGCGGAGGAGGTCTGGGTCTCCGATTGTGGACCTGTTTGCTTCCCGGTCCAGTGCGAAAATCCGTTGGTTTTGCATGATTATGCCATGTCCTGAGGCGTGGCGGATAGATGCTCTGTCCTTCCTGTGGCCGAAGGGCCTGTTGTATGCGTTCCCTCCTGTTCCCCTGATCCCCGTTGTGTTGCAGAAGATCAAGAGGGAGGGGGCCCCTGTTCTTCTGATGGTGCCAGGTTGGCGTCGCCGCCCGTGGTTTCCTCTCTTGTTGGAGTTGGCGATGGGCACGGGGTGGTTGTTGCCCTTCGATCCTTTTCCTCTGATGGGGCCTCCACTTCCTCTTCCGGTGTTCCGGTCCTTGGGTCTGCGGGCCTGGATCTTAAGAGGGACTCCCTGATTCGGGGTGGGTGTTCGGTGGTGCTTGCTGATGTTATTCAGCGGTCCAGGCGTCCATCTACTTTGCGTTCCTATGCGAAACACTGGGACAACTTTGCTGCTTGGTGCATTCAGCATGGTTTATCTCTGTCTGACTTGGATCCTGCCCGCGTTCTTGATTTTTTGCATGAGGGTTTTGATTTGGGTTTGGCCATCTCTACTCTTCGTACACAGTGGGCTGCCATTCGGGCCTTTCATGCTCTTCCTTTGGTTTCTGTGACGCCGTTGGTGTCCAGGCTTTTGAAGTCTCTGGCTTTTCAGCGTCCCCGTCCTGTTCTCCTCCTCGCTGGTTCTGCGTGCGCTGCAGTTGGTTCCTTTTGAGCCTTTGGAGTCGGTTGACCTGAAGTTCTTGACTCTTAATGCCGTCTTTCTTGTGGCTATTGCTTCTGCCAGGAGGATTGGGGAGTTGGGGGCTTTCCTGCGGTCGGCTCCTTTTTTGTGTATTCTGGATGATCGTGTTCTGCTGCGCCCTCACCCCACTTTTGTTCCGAAGGTGAATTCCTTTTTTCATCGTTCTGCTGAGGTGATTCTTCCGGTTTTTTGTCCTGATCCTTCCTCTGGGGATGAGTCGTTGCTGCATCTTCTAGATGTTCGGCGCGCCTTGTTGATTTACCTGGATCAGACTTCTTCTTTTTGCAAGGTGGACAATTTGTTTGTGGATTTTGGTTTGTCCCGTATGGGTTTGCGTCCTTCCCTCTCCACTCTCAGTCGTTGGATTAAGGACGTTATTCTGTTGGCTTACGGTTCTTCTTCCTTGGTTCCTTCTCTTCCTGTTCAAGGGCGTTCCACTCGTTCGGTTGCTGTCTCCTGGGCCGCTTTCAAGGGGGTGTCCATGGAGGATATTTGCCGTGCTGCCACTTGGTCTTCCCCTCATACCTTCATGTCGCACTACCGTCTTTAGATTGGTAGTGGTGCTTCGGTTGCCTTTGCCTCTTCTGTGCTGGGTTCTGGGGTCCCATAGGTTGGAGGTTCTCTGTGTCTCTTTCCCGTTGTTGTATTAAAGTTTTGCTTGCCTGCTGACTTTACTGGTGGACTCTGTTCTTACATGAAGCTGATATACTTTGGTATCGGCTCATTAGTGAATACTGTGGCGAGGAAGACGGACGAGAAGGTAATGCCCCGGTTACTTACCGGTATTCTTCATCACTCCGAGTCCTTGTCTTCCTCGCTACAGTATAGTTTCCCTTTCCCTCCCGGCCCTCTTCTTGGCTTCATGTCTGCGGCTTGGTTTCTCAGGTCGTTTTGGAGCTTTCTGTATCCCTTTATGGGATTGGTGCCGTAGCTGGGGGCCATATTGGAGGGAGAGGGAGACTAGAATGTAAAATTGCATTTGGAGTTTCTGTGGGAGCCGAAGGCTCATTAGTGAATACTGTGGCGAGGAAGACAAGGACTCGGAGTAATGAAGATTACCGGTAAGTAACCGGGGCATTCCCCGGACTACTGGGCGAGATTAGCTCATAGTGTGTTTTGCCATTCATGTGGGCTCGTGTCGAAAGGAGGAAAGGGCACACAACCATGAGTTATGTTCTTCAGCCCACGACCGGAGTGCTCGAGAGAAGAAAAATGGTTGCATGATTTTGCACCAAGTTGAAGTTCTGTGTCATCGCTTCTACCCCCCCCCCCCCACCCCCTGCAAGAGGATCTGTGACGTGCCCTGGGCTCCCACCCCTTTGAAACACCAGAGAAGCCCATATTACCATGGGACTCTCCAGGGCTCCCACTGCCGTGACACCCCAGGGCTCGCACCCCTTTAAGATCACAGGACTGTGTGGGCAGCGGATCTCCTCCCTCATATTCTGCCCAGGACTCCGTGTCCACGGGCATGTGCCAAGGGAGCTGGGCACTACTATTAAGGTTGAGGATTCTGTACTAGTATACCGCCCTCCAAGATGCAGGGGCATCGTGCTTGTGAGACCTGACATGATAACTTAATATTCTTTTCGCTCTTGTCAACTTGAAACATCACAGACTACTGGTGCTGGATAAGTGTTATTGAGGCATGCTCCTCCCTAGTACATCACAAGAGTTCCACTATCTACAACCTGTGTTTACGTTGCGGGCCACTGATTCGTGTCAAAACTCTGTCGTCTAGTGGAGCACTCAGTCTTTTCAAAGCAAGGCATGTGTGGGCTAAGCAGGAACTTAGATGGCCTTGTATTAACTATTTGGCTGTTCTACTTCACATGTTTGAAGAATAGTTAACAGGACAACCTGCGTCCAAGAGATATACTTTTGCATCAAGGACAGAAATATAGTGCACCACTGACTTTTACATGCGCCATCTTTGGAAGCTCCCAATGTCTTAATGGAGACAAATGATCTTAGCCTTAGAACAGGCTGAATATTTCATATTTATTTTTTAAATCAATTTATAAGCACAAAGCTTCAAGCGCACACACTTAAAAAATTGTCCAGCACAACTACCAATGTTACACAAAATGTGACCAGTTGCTTTGTCTACTTTCTTATGTTTGTGAACTAGCAGCTTGTGTGCTGCATGGCTAAACACTTATATGGTCCCAAAGGTGAGACCTATTGGCTATGCTAATGCTTGTTTGGGATGGGTTTGACCCTGGCTGCTTTCCACATTAAGGGAATGGTAGCAGAGTTTAAAGATAAATTAAAGAGGCCGGTTAAAGTTTTAAGGAGGGCAGGGGCAATGTTGGGCATAATATGGGGTGAGACAGGGTCTGCAGGAGAGCCTGATTTGAGTTTGAAAAGAGCAAGACTGGCGTCCTCCTGGGTGAGTTCCAAGAACTTATTTAGATAATTTAAGATAGGTTTCGCGCTGCTAGTGGATGAGTTATCATGGTGTTCAGTTGTTGGATTAGGAAGGTGGACATAGGTTGAATTTGCAAAAACAGTCTCGAGAGAGGGAACACTCACAATCACACCCTTACTTGATTTGACCGGAATTTGCGGAAACTGTCTTGAGGATGGATACTATACATACACGTGTATTATCTACTGGAAGTCGACATTGGGTAGTTATAGTTCGGACAGAAGTTTCAATAGGAAAAGCGTTTTTGTTTTGCCAATAACTTTGGTACCGCTTGACAAATCTCCACAAAATTTTCACAGAACTTCTCCTTTTTGGTTCAGCTGCTGTGTTGAAAGTTTTGGGGTAATCGTCAAGTGGGGGCTGAGAAAACAAGGGGGGAGTCCCAAAACATGTTTTCCCCATGTTGTCCATAGAGATTTTTCATTATTTGAACATGACTACAGCCCGAAACCGCTGAACAGAATTACACCAAATTTGGCGAAAAGCTAGATGTTTTCTGTGATTTGGTGTATATCCGTTCAGTAGTTTCAAAGAGACCCTACTGAAATTGCATTGGCTGCCAAAACTTTAACCAGGTCGTGTTGGCAGCCAGCTTGAAGGCGAGTCCCACAAAAAAAGTAACAAGGATTGGCATAGCCAATAGGTCTCGCCTTTGGGGCCTTATAAGAATTTAGTTATGCAGCACAATATCCTCGGTGCAGCAACATCAACTGTTGAATGGCTAAACACTTATAAGGTCCCAAAGGCGAGACCTATCGGCTATGCCAGTGCTTGTTTCAATATGGTGTTGATTCAGCGACGTAATGTGCAAGATGTCCCAATGTCGATGCAATTGATAAGACCTATTTGAAACCGTACATACACTTTAAAACAGGACCTGAACCTCAAGATGGCAATGCTCTTTTTCTGGTGCCTTTAGTAACCATCCTTTCGCCTACACATAGAAGGTCTTCTCCTCACAAATCAGGTAGAAGGAGGCACACATGTTTAAGGGCTCAATACCCTTGTGGAGAGGGAACAAGGACTAGTGGTTCGGGACAGAAGGATCCTTTTGCACAAGGATGAATGACTTTTTATAAAGTTGTGATCTTCTGTAACAGATAAGCGAAGACGGGCCTTTCCTGCATATTTCTGCTCCGAATACTAATGAAGAAGTCTCACGTTAACCAAGACTGCGGGAAAAAGCATATCTGAACTCCACTATAGGCCCAATGAATCTCAATTCTGGAGTCTGTTGAGGGCACCTCCCACTATCATCTCCCACACTTCTCAGAACATTAGGGATGCATTCGAATATGCATGGCACATCCATATAATGTATGCTTATTTTCCAAGCAACAATGTTAAACAAATCAATCTGGCAAGAAGCAAACACAGCTGGAACTCAGAAAACGAGAACTAAAGCCTTGAATCAGGAGATGAGGATAAAGAAACCGAGGAAGAGGAGAGGTGACCTAAGACGCTTGGAAATATGTGGAGGGGTATATTCTGCAGCATTGTATTAACTTCAACACAGCAGGCTGAGAGCTAATGGCAATGAAGCACCCATATTGCAGAGAACTGAACTGACCTGACCTGAGCTGAAGTCTACTGTACCGAGTGGGAAACAAGAGATTGAGAAGGACAGTGGAGCAGAGGAGGGCAGTGGAGCAAAGATGGAGACAGCGACAAAGACAAATGGGGTAAAACGGAGAGAAAAAGATGGTAGAAGTAATACCAGGATAGATGGAGTGGCTGGCAAATGCATACTCTTTAGAGATGCTGGTAAAATTAGGGTTTGTCCAATTTAGGCATCCTCTTTTTGTACTGTAACCATTACAAATTAATCCAGATAAGTAACATCTATGTGAGGTGTGGCATTAACAGATGTGTGACTTTGGACGCTAGCACCAAAGCCATCATTCTGTATTGTGTTATGAGCTAACCAGCATACGTATCTCCTTGGCTTCTTGCAGCTACGTCCAGCTGTCATGGTATTTGGTGCCTCTTGTGCACAAGACAAATATTACAAACTAGATACAAATAGAACAGTGGGACAAAAAACACCAGCTGCGCCCTGCCTCTGGTCACAGTGTTTTACCTACCAAAGTAAAGTAATAGCATCTCAATTCCATTTTGCGTCTCGCGCATCTCTCCCCCCAAACCAGGAATTCATTGGGCTGCACTCGACTAGTATGTCCTGTTTTTTCTGTCTACTGATTAGGGTGAGCATAGCTGATCTATTATATATGTAAGTGCATCTTACTCGATATTTAATATTATGTAGGTTATTGGGTCGCAAGGTTATGCTACAACTCTCTGCTTGTTGTTTTTGTTGAACAAAGTTAAGAGTGGTTGTGTAGATCCAGGCATTGCTGCATATAGCACACCCAGATGGCCTGTTTAAGGGGTGTCTGTTCTTGCGGCTTACTGTCAAATCATATCTGCCTCGCTATGGCTTATGGGCGGCCTCCATGCAACCAAGTTTCCAGTAAGCCATGTCTGTCCTGTTGAACAGACATTCTTTCTCCTGCTGCTTCACTGGTGCTCCTAGCCCACGTCCATCTCCAAAAGCCTGTTCCTTCTATGGCAATAGTATTTTGAGACTAGGCTGCACGGCGTGAACTTGTTTCTATATAAATGCTTTCCATATGGGAAGAACTTACCAGTCTCACAGCTCAGCTCAATTTTGAGTAGTCTTTGGGGTAGAATGGAAGCAAAAAGTGTCCTGCTAAGTGGAAGCACCAGAGAGATTCACAGGAGAACTCTCCCAATATTGAAGTGGGGAAGAGTTCTGTTAATATTGCCTTTGCATATCCTTCAGTGGCTGTATTACAATTAGTGACTATTACTGAAGTTGTGGCTGCTGTTGTGCCAAGGAAAGGTTCTGTTTCCATGAGGCCTAGATGGCAATCTGGGGATAATGGTGATGAGCCTGATGAGGGACAAGGCATGTAAAGGTGCTAATTTCCAGGCGCTAAACCCATAGCAAGCTCTGCAGCACATCAAGCAGAACTTAGCTTTTCCAGATATCATTTTAAACTAAGTTGAAGAGAACGTCTTTCAGTAATATCAGCAAAAGGAGCTAGAAGAGCTTCCCCTTCACAATACTTTCCTTAAATGTTTGACAAGAGAATTGAAGGAGGTGGAGAAACTCAAGTGCCTGAGATTCTTGTCTTGCAGGTATCTCTTGCAAGGGTTTAACAAACAGCTTCTCTTGATTGTCAAGGTGGACTCACTTATGGCTGGATTATCTTCTCCAGAATCAATTATCTTGGAAGATGTTTACCCTTCTGATCCTGAGGACAAAAACAGTGGAAGTCGCTGTCAAGAGATCTTATTCAGCCTCAAATATTTCTGTTTGCACTAATACATGTGCATCTTGTGGTGTTCAGTCCCTTGTTTATGGATTTTTCAGGCTATAGCTGACTGTCTGCAACAAATGAATAAATGTACCCACATACTGTCAGCTGTGGAATAACTAGTAAGGTTTTTCTCTGATTTCTCATTCGCTTCTTTAAAGTTGTTCCATGGTGACTTCAAGTTCTTTAGTTGTTGCTCACAGACAATTGGTGGTGTGCTCTTGGACAGCAGCTAATTCATTGAAGTCTTTGCTAAGGCATATCCCCTTTTCTGGAAGAAAGTTTTTCGTCCTTCAACTGGAAGACCCAATTAAAAAGGCAGCTAAAGACCAAACATGAATGAATCCAGGTTCCATGTTTTTGGTCCTTTCCTATCTACAAAGAATCAAATAGAGTCCTTTTGAGGGAAGGGTCGCGGCTCGGGGCTGTCTCTGACAAAGCCCTGGTTTTGTCCCCTCTTCCACTCCTTCAGCAACAAAGTCATGACTAAACCCTTCATGACTATCGTCGAGAGTCTGGAGGCTTTGTGGTATATATTTCAGCTGCCATAAATGTTAAAGTGCAACAACTCCCTCCGTGTAGCCCAATTGTTTCAAAGTGTGTTAATTAACAAATGGATCTGTAGCTCCTGCTGGGATCTATCATGTTGATAAATGTTTATTTGAATATGTACTCTGCAGTAAAAGGGAAATGCAGAAGTGATAGCAGGATATTTTAATTTGAATGTTATGGCTTCAGATCATTAATATGAACTTAAAGGATGGATGGATGGATTCATATGGGGCTTCAGGAACATGCATACTGTACAAAATTGAGATAAAGACAGTGAAGAGTTTCTAAGCAGACACAAAGTTTTGAAATACGTTATACTCGGATTGCCGCTTCTCAATCACTGAAGGGATGTAGCTTTAGTTGCTAGTCAAAAACGTGAATATTCCCCCCCAGGTCGTTCACTTTGAAAGCCCAAATATGTTCCAGGGTACTGTTATAGAAGCAGGGATAGAACATTTGAAACACATTAATTAAGTGGTCCACTTATGTGGGGCAAAAAGTGAGGGAATGGCAGCGCACTTACAACTCTGCATTTCAAGAGAATGATAATGCCCGAAACATTAAAACCTGTTATCATTAAGGACTGAGACTTTCAAAGTATATGATGGTGATGAGGCAATAGATAAGTACGTATCACATGAATGTCAAAACTTGGTCTTAATTTAAAAGTACTTTGAAAACTCATTTTTCTCTTAAAAAACAAAACTTAGGAGAAGTATTTATGGTCTTCCAAAAGTGAATTTATTAAGTCCCTCTGGCATTAAAAAGATGGAAATAATTATTAGAATTATGTTAACTCTGGATGGGACGATTATTTTAGATCTGAGATATGTTTTTAAATCTGCCAACTGAGTGGCATACATAAAACAACAGTACATCGCCCAAACAAAAGAAAACCCATCTCCCTTTGATAAAATTTACAAGAAATACATTTCTGACAGTCATTCATTGAAATAGAGTTTCCCCTTCAGACCCAGATTAGTCAGATAAAGTGTAATGAAGACTATGTGAGATGGTGCACGGGGACTGAACGGTATCATAGCTTCTCTTTAAAACAGTTAACACATTCTGGGAAGGCCAGCATGCTCCTTTGTTTCAAACTTTATTTGATACATGTTCAGATTACCAGAAAGGATCAATATAACATCCCCTTTATAGCAAAGGAGACTTCCCCACTGTTTCAAACTATCATCAAATATCCCTCCTAGATGTAAATTCCAAATTTTATGCAAGGGTTCTATAAAAAAAGCTTGAAGCATGGTGAAAATATTCCTTGATTTTGTCAAAAAGGGCTCAGACCACAACATGGCACTCTTGATAACTTGCTTCCCTATCCTTTCCGATACACCAGACAATAATTATTTGGGAAGCTAGTCACTTTTTTTACTCTGACGAATATAAAGCTAGATTTGATAAAACGGATTGAGGTCAACATTGGAGCTTGTCCAACTAATGTACCTGGATCAATTGAATCACTATACACAGATACATGGATGAGAGAAAAGCTGGGAAAAGGTCAACTTGTCTCTAAATGGACTGAAACAGCCAATGGGCTGAGGTCCGCTAACGTTACGAAGTGGTTACATTGCAGGTACATTACATCACAGCTAAGTTCTTGGAAGGGGTTTTTCACTACCTTTACATCATAATAGTTTACATCACAGATACGTTTTTTAAAGGTTTTATGTGACATAACCTTAAGGGTGTGTGTGTGTGTATATATATTACACTGGTTCATCCCCTTGGCTTCTTTTTGGAGATTATGGCCGCGATCTGTCAACCATTTTAATTCTGATATGAAAGTTTGCTCTTCAATACAAAAAAACAAGTGGCTGTACAAAATTTCACCAAATTTGGCACAAAGTTAGAACTTAACTACGAAAGTGTGCTTTTTATTATTTGGTACAAATCAGTTTAGTAGTTCTCAAGAAATTTGTGTTGAAACTGATGGTCGGGTTGGGAATGTAAGAGTTAACCTCGATCAAAAGTTAGTGATATCTGGATCGTTGCCATCCTGATATGCTCTGTTTGGCCTATATAAAGGGGATTTGTCAATCGTGATTGGCTGACCACAACATGAATATTATGTTGTGGCAGCTATTACAGTACTCAGGAACATGGCTCCGGCGTTTTGAAAAAGTTAAGGGGCTGGGTGAACATCACCTGCCCCCCAGGGACATGTGGGGGGCTTCATAACCCCTCTCTTGATTGGCTGCCCACCAAATGGACAATGCTGCCACCTTCAAGACTAAGAGACCTTTGGGGTTCTGTGAAGTACTACCTGCTAATGACCATAGCATGAGCTACTCTGCTGTTTTCTCCAATGAGCTGATGTCCATTTGGTTTTAACTGCTTTATATGGACACAATCTGTCAGTCTGTTAGTGGTCTTCTTTTTACTCTTGCAAGTTGTGAAATCCATTTTCGACTTACTTTTGCTTTGTCCCCTATACCATCTGTAACGGCTCTCGCTGTATCATTCGATTTGTGGGAGTTCCTCATTGAGAGCTGCCTAATACCCAGTAAACATGTTACTCTTTCACTGTGGTGACCCTATGTGAAATTGTGACCAGCCTATATATTTGACTAAATCTTCCTCAATAAGATATAATGTCATGACGAGACTGACTCCTTTTGTTTGTATGCATAGCTGTGTAACATGTTTTTCTTAAAACGATAAAGTTAGGGGGAAAAGCATGGACAAGATGTTGTGGCAGCCATTGCAGATCTGGGGACATAGTCCACATTGAAATACATTGGGGAGAGGAATTGGCCTAACGGCTAGGGCGGTCGACCTCGAATCTGGGGAACTGGGTTTGAGTCTCGGCAATGACACTGAACATCCTGTGATTCTGGCCAAATCACTTAATCTCCCCGTGCCTAACAAAAAAAAAAAATGTAACGCAACTGGTGCTCTTTAATGCGCTCTGATTCCCGATTCGGGTCAAGTTCGCGCTATATAAAACTCAAAAAATAAATAAAAATGCATTGTAGCGAAAGGCTGTTTTTGAGAATCTTAATTAGGAACCCATATGAATGGTGATAACAGATTTTAGCCACAATAGAAATTGTTTGCTGTTAGCACCATACTAATTTTAGTAATTTTGATGATTTTTACTCTGTGAAAAATGCCAATCCTGTGCTAGGATTTGATGAACCATGGTTGGGAGAGAAAAAAAATTCTCTCATGATTATCTCTTAGAGGTTATGGTAGGTGTGCCAGAAGGTAAAATGAGAACACATTTTCTATAAGCTCACACTATCTTCCTCAGCCATGTGAGAAAAAGTCTGATATTCTGAGGAAAACATACTTCCAACAGCAGAAGGAGTCTGTCAGTTGATTTCCTGAAGGAAGGGTCAGGAAATTGTTGCATCTATGCTGCTCACCGTGAAGGAGGAGGAGGGGCTTTTGTCAGATGCTGAGCCCCGTGGAGTTGAGCTGTTCTTTGGGGTCTTAGAACCTTTGGCGGCCAAGCATGCACCTCATGCTTGCTTCCCAGAGGGCTTTTGGGCTGAGATCTGTCCCAAAACCCCCACAATTAGCGTTGCCAGGTGCGGGGGGACAACAGTGAGTAGTGTCCAGTGACAGAGCTGGTGTTTTGCAGGCACCCATGAGGCGTGGCAGGGAGCCTGGGGGAGTTTGGGAGGAAAGCAGTGCTGCACTGCAGCAGGTGTGGCAGCATTGAGTCTGTGAGCAACGGAGGCTGCCGGCATAGGTGCCAGTGCAGCTTGCTCACTGCGTGACTCCTCTGTCTCCTCCCACTCCTGTTTTTGTTACCCTTGCTATCCTTGCTACTGGTCGCACTCTCGGCTCCTTGCCATAACTCCTGATGATAAAACAATGCAGAGAGGACGGGTGCCCTACAACCTCTGGGAGGATCATGTAAGTCAAGCATTGTCCCATTTTTCAATTGTTTGCAAGGATGCCCCTGAATGTTATTGCCTGATGACTGCTTTTGTCCCTTTAAGGAAGTAGGTGCAGCTGTCTTGGTGCACAAGCATGAATTTTATTCCTTCTTCCTGTTCTCTGTATAACCAAGAGCTGCAGCAACTACTTTGAATTGTAAACTAACGGGGTAATGGTATTTATCTTTTTAACCGATACACATGGAAGAACCAAAAGGGCTACGAAAATTGGAGTTACTTCTTATTTTCTTAGTGGTATGTGTATCACTACACAGTTGTGCCTAATTAGAACTATGAGAAATTGTTCAACAAAACCCTGTGTCCGTCATACATATATTCTTAAGCAGGGGTTGTTAAATAGGACCAAAGGTATCGCAGCTTGGGTCATATCGCAGTCATCAGACACTGAGAGAATCCAAGCTGTTATGCCTCTGCTAGGTAAAACAAAGGCCATAGAGAAGGAGGAGTATCCTTTAATATTCAAACAGCCTATAAAACCTGGAACCAGGTAGAAACTGATTCATTAATGCCTAAAGAAAACTGATAAAAATTAGAAAACAGTAGGTAATATATTGAGCTCCATTTTTAGCCAAGGCTCATCAATCAATGCCCTAAGGCAGTCTCCCCTGGAATCTGAAAATTAACTTGCATTTGCCAGCAAGAATAAACATGTAATAACCACAGTGGCAGAAATATAAATACTTCTTTTTTTTAGGAGCTCCTTAGAAGCAGAGTTTAACATTGGAATCTGCTGTAAACAAAGAAACCTCAGAAACTCCATCTATGGACATGATGACTCAATAGATATAGTGATGCTGGACTTCGAACATAAAAGATCATTCTGAAATTATGGCTAATTTATTTGATAATTCAGAGCCTCTGGATCAGCTGCAGGGAATTGAAACTTTGGGAAATATTGATCAGTCTAACCAACTCATAATAAATGCAGAGGTATACAATAAACCCTTGACCACAGATAGCTTAAGTAATGATTCATAAAACCTGGAAGAAGTGAACATGACCCCAACCTATCGAATGCTGGCAGCAATGGGGCAAATATTAATAAACTGACACAAATGTTCAGTATATTAACTAGCCAATTTTCGCTATTGTCAGAGCAGGTCACCTTGTTAAAACAAATAAATAATGAGTTAGTACTGCTGAAAGATAACACTGTATTGATATTCACGATCAAACAAGATATTACTGATCTGGTAGCAGTTTCAGATGATCTACAACAAATTGATAATGCAGTCTGCTTCAGTTCCTCTTGATGAAGATTAAGACTCTTGTAACAAGTACTAGTACCACACAGTTGTCACACCTGACACACAGACAGCTATTCTGTATTTTAATGTGGATGTTCTCTATGAAATTGGCTGTTAGAGCTGTAACAGCACTACATGCAGCGTAATGAATTGTACAAAAGAAAATTTAAGAAAACATGATATACAAAATTCTCAGCATGCCAGCCTCTTGAAACATTAACAACAACCAATATCTTACATAGGTGAGTCCTAAGAGAACTCAACAGTTACTGATTGAATGTCTGAGGTTTTGGTATCATATGAAGCAAACGTAATTTGAAGAAATTAAAATGATTTAAGAAAAATACCCACATAAATCAACTCTACAAATGGACCCTCATCCTTCCAGTGAGTCCAGTACTACAATACCTACCATGACTATGGATGCACCGATTTTGAGGGTCATGCCTTCATCCGCTCCATTATTACCAAGAGCCCACCTTAATAGTTCAACCCTAAATGTGATCTCTTGCTCCTCTAGTGAGACTAACTTAACAACTGCTGTAAATTTGAAAGTTCTCAATTCGAGGGACGCAATAGTATCCACAATGCTATCACCAAGAGCCGATGTCCCTTCAATAGTAAATGATCACCCTATTTACAGTGAGATTGTGCAATCAGATGCACCTCTAATCAGGGTTCACGATACGAAGGAGGATGTTGAAGCCTCTTTGCATTCGAAATTCCAATGTTCACACTGTAAGTGATACAAATCTGGTCCACAGTGAAGCAGTTATTGAATCGCGAAAGTCTAGTTGCGGGCACTGAAAGATTAATCTCTCTCCCGTTAAAATCAAGCTGGGACTGCGCAGAGGTGGTACAAGGTCAATCGGCAGCCACGAGTTACTCAGATAAAGTTAATAGGACAAACAGCCAAAATGCTCAGCATATCACTCGTGAGATGCACAAAACAGACTTCACACCATTGTATAATTCAGAAGTTACTGTGATCTACTAAACCATCGAAATATGTTGAAACTATTAAATAATTAAGTGCTAAACGATGTTAACTACATCTTTGCAGAAAGCTGATGGTAACAGAGACTTTATCATCGCAATCTTCAGTCCAAAAAGAAAAATAACTTGCTGGATGAGGGATTATGGTAATACTATTTGAATAACGCAAATGCCCATATTTGCGTAGACGGTGACCATACTATTCAGCAGCTTCATTATCCCCACTACAAGTTGCTCCCTACAATGAAGGCACTGATTCAGATACGCAGTTTGTAAACCTAAAGATCGCAGCCAGTGGTCTACTGTCATGTGAGCGATTAATACTACTGCCAGAGAATTTATGCACACAAAACCTTTGGCCAGTTGCAACTAACAGCCAGTATACCTAGTGATACTAGAAGTACTAATGACCATTCTGGTGAATGATCATAATTTCCTGGAATGTTGCAGGCCCAGATAGACATTTAAACATAGCAGGTGAAAGACTTCTATCCTTTTTGTATGTACACCGTATAGTGTGTGTACAAGAGAGATGGGTGCCATCAACCTTTTCATAATCAATCTTCTCCATTTATGAAATTCTAGCTAGGAAGAATGTTATGTTATGTTATGTTAGGAGAAATTTGTAAAGCGCACGCACACCCGGAGGTTTCATGGCGCTGAATGTCTCAGGTAGACGCGGCGGGCAAACTAATTGTATGAAAGTGCAAACAACTGTGTTTTCAGAGCCTTTCTGAAGCTCAATAAATTGTCCTGTACTCGGATGTCTAGGGGCAGCGAGTTCCAGAGGCCAGGTGCGAGAAATGAGAAGCTACGCCCTCCCAGGCGTTTCCTTTTGATGGCCGGGGTAGCTAATAGCATGAGGTGACCAGACCGAAGGGGGCGGCGAGGTATGCATTTCGCGATTAGGTTGCTAAGAAACTTAGGGCACTTGCAATGCAAGGCTTTAAAAAGGTGGCAGCCAATCTTAAAAGCTGTGCGTTGAGCAATAGGGAGCCAATGTAGTTTTGCCAAAAGGGGGCTAGCAGAATGCCATTTGGGTTGCTTAAGTATTAGTCTGGCTGCCTGGTTCTGTACCATTTGGAGACGTTTGAGCAGGGACACGGGCAAGCCGAGGTAGATGGAATTACTAAAGTCGAGACGCGATAGTACAAGGGCGATCACTGCCTGAGTAAGAGCTGAAGTGGTAAGTAGGTGGGCAATTTTATAGAGTTTCCTCAGCTGAAAAACACAGGAGGAGACTACCGACCCCATTTGTCCCCTAAGTGAAAGGTCGGCGTTCAAAACCGCTCCTAGGCTTTTTACAGAGGGAGAAGGGGAGGGAGGTGGGCCAAGGACAGCAGGCCAAAAATGAGGGCCCCACATGGCAGCGCTGGTACCTGGCAAGATTCAATCAATCAATCAATCAAGGCATTTATATCGCGCACTACTCACCCGGAGGGGTCTCAAGGCGCTTGGGCAAGGGGGTCTGCTACTGCTCGAACAGCCAGGTCTTGAGCTGTTTCCTGAAGGCGAGGTGGTCCTGGGTCAGCCGAAGGTGGATGGGCAGAGAGTTCCATGTCTTAGCCTCCAGGTAGGAGAAGGATCTTCCTCCGGAGGTGGCTCTCTGGATGCGAGGGACGGCGGCGAGGGCGAGGCGCGCGGATTGTAGCTGGCGAGTGGGTGCGTAGAAGGCGAGGCGGTTGTTGAGGTATCCTGGGCCCAGGTCGTGCAGAGATTTGTGTGCGTGGGTGAGGAGTCTGAACGTGATCCTCTTGTTGACAGGGAGCCAGTGTAGGTCTCTCAGGTGGCTCGAGATGTGGCTGCGTCGGGGGACGTCTAGGATGAGTCGGGCGGAGGCGTTCTGGATGCGCTGAAGTCTTTTCTGAAGCTTGGCTGTGGTTCCGGCATAGAGGGTGTTTCCGTAGTCTAGTCTAATGGTGACGAGGGCCTGGGTGACCATCTTCCTGGTCTCGGTCGGGATCCATCGGAAGATCTTGCGGAGCATGCAGAGGGTGTGGAAGCAGGATGAGGAGACGGCGTTGACTTGTCTGGTCATTGATAGGGAAGAGTCCAGGATGAAGCCCAGGTTGCGTGCGTGGTCCGTTGGCTTTGGTGCGGTGCCTAGGGCTGGGTGCCACCAGGAGTCGTCCCATGCGGAGGGTGATGGTCCAAGGATGAGCTCAGTCTTGCCAGGATTGAGTTTTAGATGGTTGAGATTCATCCAGCGCTGAATGTGTAGCATGGTGGCTTGGAATTCAAAGGCTGAATTAGGCCCATCTAATGTAAAAATAAGTTCAAGGTCATCTGCGTAATTAAACTTTGTGACCTTCATGTTTTTTAAAGAGCTGATAAGGGGTCTAAGATAAAGATTAAATAGTAGGGGAGAGAGTGAAGAACCCTGGGTGACTCCGCAGGGGAGGACCATCCTGGGGGCGGTGAAAGTTACTAGACGGACTGCCTGTGTTCTGTCTTTGAAGAAAAGATTTAATCCAGTTGTAGGCGGAACCTTGTATACCTGCTTGTTCGACACGGGATAGTAAGATGTGATGATTCACCGTGTCGAACGCGGCTGACAGATCTAAGAGGATGAGGGCCTGATGATTGCCCTTATCCGCATTAGCTCGCAGCGTGTCTAGTACACTGAGAATAACCGTCTCAGTGGAATGCGCAGGACGGAACCCGGCTTGGTTGGGCTCAAGGTAATCGGTTTGTTCGATAAAATTTGAAAGGGACTTGGTAACGTGGGCCTCGAGGATCTTTGCCAAAAAGGGAAGCAAAGAAATGGGGCGGTAGTTGGAGTGAATCAGAGGATCGGCTCCAGGTTTTTTTAATAGTGGGACCACTATTGCATTCTTAAAGGCAGAGGGAACCTTACCCTGGGTTAGGGATTCATTTAAAAGAGGAAGTACAACATGAGAGAGAACAGATAAGACCTCTTTCAGGATATGAGGAGGACAACAGTCATTAGGTGATCCAGATTTAACTCGGACCAATAGCTCAGAAAAGAGCTGGGGGCATAAGACTGGGAAGTGATCCAGGGTGACAGGGTTAATCATGATCAGATCAGTGTGGTCTATGCCGCACGTAGCGGGGATGCTGGCCTTAATCGTGGAGATCTTGTCTAAAAAGAATGAATTCAAGGAGTTGTAAAGCGCCTGAGTGGGTGGCTGGTCTGGGTGTATCCTGTCGGAGTTACATAAGTCATTGACAATGGCGAAAATCTCTTTCGATTTGTTTTGGGCGTTGAGGATTCTGGCTGAGAAGTATGCGGCCTTAGCTTTGCCAATATTCTTTTTATAGTCATTGCGAGCAGAGAAAAACCGAAGATTCTCCTCCGAAGTGTAGTGAGATCTCCATTTTCTTTCTTTCTGTCTTAGCTCCAACTTCTGTTTTTTGAGCTCAGTGGAAAACCACTTATGAGCGTCAGAGTGGCGGGAACGAGTACATTTTGTGAAAGGGGCATGAGAATCGCAGGCTTTAAGTAGCCAGTTGGAAATAGTAGTGTTCAAAACATCAACATCTGTGTTGAAGGGAGGGCTGGACCTGGCTAGAGCATCGAGAAAGGCGGGTTTATCCATAGAGCTCCATTTCCTTGCAATGCCACAGCCTTTGGACGCAGTCTTAGGATTAAGGATCACAGTGAGTGTGAAATCAATAAGGTGGTGATCGGACCAGATGCAGGGTGAGACAATAGGCGTTGAAAGAGTAAGATTTGAGGACCATATTTGGTCCAAGATGTGTCCTTTAGCATGGGTAGGAGAAGAAACGTTTTGAATAAAGTTTAAACTGACAAGCAGTTCTGTTAATTCTGCAGCATGAGGCCCACCTCGAGCATCATTGAACCAATAATTCAGATCGCCTATTAGCATAGTACTAGCGTAGTTGGTGGATAAGTTGGCCATTTGTTCACTGAGAGCTACGGGAAAGTTGAGCATGGCAAGAGGAGGTCGATATAGTAGCACCAGGGCGATGGAGCCGGTAGTGGACTCTAACTTTATCACTAAATTCTCCACCTCAGGGAGAATCCGAGAACTGAGGGTAGTGAAAGCGTGTTTCTTATGGATAATAGCGGCCACTCCACCGCCGTGTTTGCCCTGAGGTCGATTATCGGTGAGAATGTAGTATTCCGAGGGGAGGGCTGCTAAAATATCAGGCGTGGAGTCCTGGGTGAGCCAGGTCTCCGTGAGCAGGAGGATATCCGGCATTTTGGAGCTGATTAACAGAAAAATGTCAGTTTGGTGTTTGACCAAAGAATGAGTATTGAGGTAAAGTATGCGTAGCGAGGTAGATGGACTGGGTATGAAGGAATCAGTGGTAAGGGATTGGGGACTGCAAGCAGGGGGGGTGCCATGGTCCAGGGAATGAGCATAGATGTTGTATTCCCTGAGATGGTGTAAAGTGGATTGATTAAGAGGTGAGCAGTGATTGGCTAGCGAGCGCAGGTAATGCGAGGAGTACCTGATGAAATTGCCAGCGTCTGTGCCCTCGTAAGGTCTAGCATTGGCTTGTTGACCAGTATGATTAGTACCAAACTTAACATGAAAAGTATTAGACTCAAGATAACGACTAATAACATACTTGCAGTCTTGCTAAAACATCAGAGCTCTTATTACCGTCTCCTTTCCTACGAATATGCTAATTGACCACCACAAATATTATGCGTCATTAGCAGAACTTGATTCCCTTTTATGGAAGTATGGTCAGTTACCTATCACTGTAACCGGGGACTTTAATTAAAATCTTTTGCCTCCAGCATTCCATTTCCTAAATCCCGAGGATCCCGACTTACCTTATAACATTCTCCATCCACACATAAATGTGTTTAGGGAAGAGTAGGCAATTAACTTCATTAAACAGAGATACCTTTAAACGTCTGTTTTGACTCAGGGTATACATCACTTCATGGTAGGCTAGCAAATACCCAACCAGCTAAAGCAAAACTTTTGGGCTCAGCTCGGCAGACTACAATCAATTATGCTTTTATCCTTCACACCAACTTTTACATATGCACGGGTTTTGAAACAATAAAGAGGCCTGAAAGTGATCACAATCCCCAGAAGATAGTACTTAACCTTAAACTAGACCAGTTTGGGTCACTGAAAACTGTGAACAACATTCATATGCATATGGAACGCCAAGCTCAAGACTAAAGTTCCTACTTTGAAAATTGAGCTCCACCAAGCCTTGCAGTCTGGTCAGTTTAATAGTATGCACAATAGTGAGTGGCTTCAAATCTGGCAATAAACAACTGACTGTATCATGAATTACCTAACGACAAAGCTACTATGTGGATGGAAATTGAAGCACTATTGGATCGATTCCTCTGCTTGGGAAATAGCAAACACTAAAAGGATACATTGTTGGAATGTACGTCTCTTACTAGAGCATCCTGTTCAAAAGAACATGATCTTGAAATCAGTAATTGGACGATTTCACTTAGGTAGAGAACAGCAGAAATAAGGTGTCATAATCAAGAAAACATGGGAGCTAAGTTGATGCATGCAGTCACTACTCATAATGAGAAGGCGTTCTGGACTTTGTTCAGGGAGGGATTGGGGATATGTCTATGACCAAATGATCTGTATATCTAAAATCATAAATGGGAGTGACAAATAAAGACACTGTATAAATCAAACATCCTGCAACAAGGATACAGACCAGTTTTTAAACCAATTTAAAAGTTACCAAGGAGGAAATGGCAAATCCAATTAAACGCTCTGGCCCCTGTAAAGCTGCAGAACCAAAGGGTATCCTGATAGATTTGATCAAACTCAAGGTCCCATTTTGGAGTTCACTATTAGATCATCTACTTTCAAATGCAACCTCTACAGGTATGGTCCCTACGTCAAAGAAAGGAGCAGTTGTTCACAATATCCAGAAAAAGGGCTCTAAATAAGATCTATCATTTAATAGCCCTCTTGGATTTTGAGAGAAAACTCTTTACAAGACTTGTACTACACA
Source organism: Triturus cristatus (assembly GCF_964204655.1). NCBI lineage: Eukaryota > Metazoa > Chordata > Amphibia > Caudata > Salamandridae > Triturus > Triturus cristatus. The sequence continues at coordinate 631,120,830 of NC_140582.1, forward strand.
TTTTGGCACAATTGGAATGCTATCAGCGGGGTGAAAAGGTGGCCGAGGATTTCTAAGTTTGGATTAACCTGAGTGAAATGCTCCTAGACCCAGTCACTGAACCAGAATCAGTGAACAGTGATAGCTTAGAGGACCAAGAGGGACGTAGCACTAATTCAGAGGTGGAAGAGAGTCATGCACAATGGCGAGGACAATAGTAATCTGTCGGCCTGTGGTGCCTAGGAATGCTTCTGTGGAATCTTGTGTGTGACTGGTTGAAGATGCACCTTCTCGGTTTGAACTCATTATACTATGTACTTTGAATTCCAATGACTGCTGTATTGTATTTTAATAACCTGAAAAATATAGGTTTTAAAAAACAAAATGTTGGCACAATGGTCCATAAATCAATGCCTAATGACAGTAACCCAAACAGGATGTCGCCTGTGATGCACCACCGTCAATAACATTGTTGCCTTGTCTCTGTTGGTGCGAAAAATCGTTAAAAAATAAAACGGCCCGGTTAGCTTGTTATCTTGATTATTCTAAAGATTTGACTAAGGTCAATCGCAAATGGCTGTAGAACAAGCTCAGAAAATGGGGATAGATTCAACATTACTGGAATTTCTCATTGAATTGTGCACTGACCAATGGCCACAGGTTAGACTCACTACTAATAATGCTTTGTCTACAAAAATACTGACTGACAATGGACTAAAACCAGGCTGCATCCTGGCTCAGCTCCAATTTTCACTGTATATATTGCCGACCTGCCTGAGTTCCTTAACCAGGAGCTGGGTGTACAGCCTAAACTAGGAATGCAAGAGCTCACACATTTGGCATTTGTTGATGATTTATTGATACTGTTGCAAACTCCCAAAGGCCTATCGCATCTCTTATACTGATTAAATGATTTTAGCCTAGCAAATGGATTAACAGCCAAACAATCAAAAACGAAGGTTATGGTATTTTGAAAGAATTGTAAGAAAACATCATGGGCACTAGGGGATGCCATAATCAAAAGAGTCAAGTAATACAATTACCTTGGTGTCTCGATCAACACTAGACTATCTCAGACTAATTATTTCTCAACTAGACAGCTCACATTCACCAACATCACTAATTTCATAATGAGATTCACTAAACTATTCGGAGGTAAAGCAATTGATTAATCTTTAAAAGCATTACAATTGAAACTAATCCCTTTATTACTTTCTGCTTTGCCCATCCTAAATTGAAAGATTATAGACAATCTTAATAAACTTCCCATGCAGATCATCCAACAACTAAATAGCCACACCTCCTCGTAACATCAGGTTGGAGCTGAACCACAAATCTCTATTATCAGTACATAATGAAACTATGCCGAATTCCTTAAGTGACCGTGTTGGGGCTGATCAACCCACCTCAAAATCCCTAATTTATTTGAAACTTAAAAAAAACTAAATTAAGGACACGGATCTGAACATAGCATCATTAATTAAGAAAATAGAAAACTATAGTTTACCTGATTTTGGAACTCTGGCTAAGCTAAATAGAATGGCTGAAAGGACTCCCTAAGAAGGACCCTACTCACTAGTCAGAGAGAAAAGGATGTTGCCTCATTAAAGAAATGTAAACATATGGACCTGGTATCAGAATCCTATTTGGCGACACATCAGGAATACATTAGCTACATTTTGCATGATATTATAAAATTGAAATATTTAAGATTAATAATGCTTTGTATACCCATCCATGAATTAGAAGGGTCCTGGAATTGACCCTTGCAGTGAAAGATCACCTGCTGACTTTATGGTTACAAAAAGGAAACCCTTACGCACATACTTTATATTCGCCAAAAACTTTGCACTTAAGAAGATTTTATTTTCAATTATTTTTATTGATGCAAAAATAAGATCAACTTCAGAGGCTGTTAAATATTGTTTTACGATCAAAGCCAATAACTGTATCAATAAATTGACGATTATTTTAGGCCTTGCTTCTAAAATGATAGGACATTGTCTAGTATATTTTAGTAACTTTTTAACAATGCTGTTTTTAAGATTCTGAGGTGTTTATTTTTATTGTAAGATGTGTTATTAATACAATAAACTTGATTGACTGATTCCCCAGGGTTCTTCTGAAATTTCACCAGTGTTGTAATAAAGAACTAGAGTGCTAACATTATGTATGTATGACAAAATTGTGTTGCACGTCAGTGCCATCTAACTGGAATTAAAGTTGTAAAACAAAAAGCACTTCCTTAAGAAATGAGTACATGTGGAGTTCTATATAGACATGCCACAGAACTGATTTCCATTTCAATTTTCCCTGTACCCTTAGCCTCAGGTATTTTCACTGTGTCTTTGTTCACAATACCAAATATTCACATTCTCGGTTGCATCCCCCTTCTTGGAGTTTCACCACGTATTTTGTTTAATTCACATACCTCCTCCTTCAATTCCTCATTTCCTCAGTGTAGCCTGTGACTCACCATACCACTGCTTCAGAATTGACCATGTCCACTGTAGTTGCCAGTCTTATTTGAACATTCCTATTTCACATGTAAACACTTATAATCCAAAAGATTAGAAGAAAACTCATTCTCCAAACACCGTGAAAGGCCGCCCCTTCTAAGACCATGAATGATAGTTGTTAGCCAGATCTGCAGCTGGTACATAAAACCTTTAGGCTCCAAACAGTTATAGTGCAAGGTCTGTGGAGCAAAAGGTGGCCATTAGTGGGCATAGTCTGATGTCCACCTGGATGTCGGCGAGAAGAAAATGTTTAATTGATCTCTCTTAGGAGTTAATCGAATGCCTGTATTTTAATTGACATAGGAAGTATATTGTATTGTGAAATGTTATTCTATCGCCTTAATAAGCACAACTTTTCCACTTCTTCTTTAGCCTTGGGCACCATCATTTCTCTCAATGGACGTTGATGGTCGAGTCATCAGGACAGACTCAATGTCTAAAATTCTCTCCTCTGGGTATGTTAACTGTACAGCACCGCACACTGTTGTACATACTGTAATCGGACATTAGTACAAGAGCAATGTGTCATTAAAACCTTTCAATATTGAGAGTAAACTCTCTTCTCAGTCTTCGTGTTAAACACTGTTGGTGCCTAACCTATGAGATGGGTGATCGTTGCATGTGATACCCAAGCTACCTGTGTTTGTATTAGAATGGTCAGATAGTTAATCTGTTTTCAATAGCATTTATCAATAATCCTCAAGGCTGCCCTTTGATCTCGAAAGATTGATTTCAGTATCTCACCTGTGTATGTTTTTTATACCAGAATGTTAGCTATATCATTCTGCAATATATCACTTTGCATCTTAAGGGCTCAGGCTAGACTGTAGACACACATTAGTATATATCCATGTGTGTGAGAATATATATATATATATATATTTTTTAATTTTTCTATATACCTACACTACACTTAGTGCTCCCCTTATGTCTGGACAAAGCTATGCTGAAAGGATTTTATGCAAAAACGGCAGAAGGCTTTTGTTACTTATCTAGCTCGATGTGAATTGCATTGTGGTAATCTTTTTTTTTTTTAAAGAGCAGCTTTAAAGTGTCAGTGGTGTTGTACAGTGCTTTTAAAGGTATGTGTGTTTGTATATATTCACTGAAAAGACAATGGTTAAAGTGGTGTTCTAGCTAGGTGATAAAATAACTGTTTAAAAAGCCAAATACATTTCTGAAATTCACAAGTTATAGTTTACTGAGCTAACTGTTCCCTCCATGCACTAATTATGACCTCACATATCACCGTTTAAAAATCCTTTAAGATTAGGTTTCAAGTAATGCTTAATTTTAAAGAAGGTAAAGGCTGAGCACATCTGAATTTAGTTGGAGAGGAATGTTTCAAAGTAGGGTGTGGCTTAAAGCCGAGTTGTAAAACACCTGTGAGAAAGACCAAAGCTTCTGTTGACAAAAGATTATCATCAACCCCTTGATATCTGGGCACGTGACTGAGTTAAAGATTTACAGTACAGTGCTATAGACAAACTCTGTGTAACAAGGTAGTTTATAAGATGTGGCTGTTTCTTTCCAGACCTTAGCTGAAGATTGGGAGGTATTGCATATTGGTGAACAAAGAATATAGGGGAGTCCCACTTTTGTTTTTATCGCATACTGGTGTTGTAAGCACAGGTCTAAGATTATAGGCCATCGTACCCATCACAGGAATGTGTGTAGTGCACTTTACCAAACTACAGAGTTGTCCAAAGGGCCTGGCAGAATGTCTCTTTTCAGTGGCAAATGCATACCTATCAACTTCTTGCCTTAAAATTGTGAGTCTTGTGCAGTCTTTAATAGGGGCATTCCATTAAGGTGAATTAAGTATAAAAACTTTTTTAGAGGGTGTTTAGGGTTTAAAATGGGGGTGCCCCATGAAAGCCTATGGAGGTATTCTGTTTGGTAGGTGGGTGAATACCAGTAAAAAGAGGGTAACAGCCTAGAAACGTGGGTGGTTTGACAGATTTTTTATTTAATGCGATTTTATATAGCACGAACATTACCCGAAGGTGTCGGAGCGCTTTACAAAAGAACCAGTTGCGTCACATAAGGACTTTGGATTACATGAGTTACATAAGAGATACAAACAGAAACATTGCAAATGTACAAGTTGTAAAGTCACTCACGGAAGAGATACAAACAGGGAAAAAAAAAGAAAAAAACATTAAAATGTACAAGTTGTAAAGTCACTCAAGGAAAAGATACAAACAGAAGAGAAACAAATTTGCAAATGTACAAGTTGTAAAGTCACACAAGGAAGAGATACAAACGGATAAACTAAAATCACATTGGAATGGTGGTAAGTACAAAGGTCTACTACATATACTAGTGATTAGAGTTCTAAATATACAAATAGTAAAAATCAATCAGGATTACATTTTAACAGCAATTAGGCTTGGACAATTATATATTACATATTTACATATATATATATTTGAGTTACAGAAGCATGGCTCAGGCATAGGAAAAAAGCCGGCAAGGGGAGAGAAATTCAGGGGAGAGAGGGAAGGACTAGGGGAGATAGAAAGAGAGTGAGGGAGGGAAGAGGTAGGGGAGGGGTGATGAGTGATGGGATCAGGGGCATCAGTATTATTCACAAACAATGAGTAGTTGCCGATGTGTGAAACTGTGAGACTTTATGCCCCGGTTTATCCGTAGTGCAACAGGGCTATAGACTGCCGTAAGCTCGGAGGGAGCGCCCACCGGGGAATAGGGTACGCCTCCCGCCGCTGATGTAGAGGGACTAGCTGTTGAGATGGCACGGAGTTATCACGAGGCATTATGTCCTCCGCAGGTGCCATTTTATAGTCGGGCAGCGCCGATTCCAGTTTGACTCAGAGTTCGGGGGAGTTGGTATATAAACATTGCCCTGCATGTCTCGCCTGTTTTTTGTGCCAGGTGTCCAGATTATGGTCATAATTTATGTCCATTAATCACATGACTGGTGATAGGAAATTAGCCATAGGTGATAAGTTGTTAAATTGATTCAAATCCACAAACCATAACTGACACAGTCACAATGAGTGATGTCATCAATGATGTAATTTGAGATGTGATCCAAGATGCCATCAAGGATATCATTTAACATGTTTTGAGTGATCTCCTCGCTGAGGTCAAAAGCAGTGCATGGCGAGGGCACAGGCAATAGTTAGCACAAAAAACTATGACTTAATAATTTCAGTATTTTCTTTTTTAATGTTTTTATCTTATTTAAATACTCAGCTATAATGTCACTTTAACCTTTGTTTTTTCCCCCACTGTATTTCTGGGTTTATTGTAACTTAAATTAAGATCTTATCTCTACTACATCCCTTTAACCTTTGATTCTTTCAGTGTAAAAATATACAGACCTACACATAAACAGACAGTGGCAGTTGGCACTGTGTCCTTTTGTTTCGGTCACACTTTCAAATGAAAAGGGATTTTTTTTTGCTTCGCCTATAGCCACTTCCCGCAATCGCCTGATCTGCTCCAAATTTGGCCCTTGCTTAGTGTAGTTATCTAAGGGCCAGCATGCCAAATGTCATATAGTTTCACGCAGGTGAACAAGTTAAGAAAAGGTTCAAAAAGTTGTCTTTTCCCATTTAGCTTGTAAAGAAAATGTTGCATGCACTTACAGCTTAAGCTACTGATCTGATTTTCACTAAACTTGAGATGAATGAATAACTGTAGCCTGAACGCGTAGTTTTTTGAGGTATTGGCATTTGAAGAAGATGCCACGTAGATTTGAAAGGGTAAAGACATTTGTATATATTGCCAAATATGCATGAAATATAGAAAATACGTGTATGTTGACATTACTCTTGTTATTTTCAAATTCATGCAGATCCATCAAGAGGGGGCACTTAAATAAAGGGGGGGCAAGCAAGTGTGTATTTGCTAATATATTTGGCACTTTGCAATGAATCTGCGCAAAATTTGGCAAAAGCTTGAAACGATTTGTTAAAGAGATGACGGTTGGTAAAAATGGCACTGTTTGAGGAATCTACGTGATGTTGAAATTTCTCTTATTTTTGAGTTCATACAGATCCATCAAGGTGGGGCAAGCAAGTGTTCATTTGCTAATAGGTTTGGCACTGTGTGATGAGTCTGGGCAAACGTTGGCAGATGCTTGGAAGGATTTGTTAAAGGGCTGGGGGTTAGTTAAAAGGAATCTGAATTTGAGGAATCTGCATCAAAGTTGGTAGGCAGTTAGCTAGTTACACCAACTACAGGTATTTCAGGATTCGTTTAGAACCAGTGCATTTGGGGGCATTTAATGGAGATCAGAATATGTTTGATTTACTAATAACTTTGGCAGCATTTGATGTTTGTAAAACAGGTGTTGATGCTCATGCTGAGACGTTCCAAAGCAGGGGTTGTTCCCAGGCAGAGGCACACCATATCTGGACTAATTGGATCAAAGCAGTGCTTTCCCTTTTGCCCACAGACTAAGTTGCAAAGAGCCCACCGACTGAGTGGCACAATGAAACCACAGTCTGTGGTTTTGGCAACTGGGTTTTGCAGACTGGCATATTCTCACTTTTAAGCACCTCACAAGGCAGTGACAGGTGTGAAAAGTTGAGTACTCCTGTATACTATAATGTTAACCGTAATTCAGCTGGAGTTAATTCCATAAGTAGGTGAATGGATCTAGACAAACTTCGAGAATGTAAATATGGGTGTTACATCATTGCTAGCCCGAAATCCGTAAGGTCTAACGGAGGCGTAAATACGCTTGGTGGTTAATTTAAGCCAGTCATTGAGATTAGTAGTATTACATGTATATATAGTAGGCAAATCTTTTTTTTATTTTCTCCTTCCTGTTTCATGACAGTATACCATATTTGTCAATTTTTTTGAATCTGGTCATGAGATTTAAATGTGGTTTACTTCTAGTCACTAATATTAAATAAATGTAGATATTGGCTTACTTCATCTGATTAATTACGTAATTGGTTCATTTAACAGCAGTTTATCTTAATTAATAGTTAAAAATATTTACCAAGTCAGTAGGTGAAACTAGTGACCCCCAACTCTTAAAACAAGCATTTGCAATGCAATAGGTCTCGCATTTGCGAGAGTTTAAGCTATTGACATTGTAAATGACAATGGCTTTTATATATGTGTTTTGAAAACCTGCAAGCCGTGCATAAACATGCACTGTGTACTAATAGTAGTTGCTTACGAGAAGCAAGGCTAGCATTAACTGCGCCTTTTACTGCTAGCCTTGCTTCTTATAAGCAAGAACTTTAAGTACAAAGGGTGTGTTTTACGCCCTGCTTGCAAATTTTCACAACACATAAAAGGCATTGTCATTTACAATGCCGATAGCTCAGACTCTGCAAATACGAGAACTATTGCATTGCAAATGCTTGTTTATTGTCTCCACTTGAATACTGGAACTTCTCATCAGGCACGGAGAGCACCAGTACCCATAAGTGACAGACCTTGATGAAGGTGATTCTCCGCTTATTATCTCGTACCTCAGTAGCACCTTCAACACGTTCCACACAGATTGACAGTGGAAGCCTGGGCTGGCTTTCCTGGTAAAGAGCAACAGAAAAGCAGCTCTTGTCACTCACTAGGGCACAGCAGTCTGCAAGTTCTACTCTTAGTGATCAGAGCAGGAGTGTGGTTGCTGGGTGTTTACTTTATTTTTCGATATTGCATAGTGGGGGTAGAGAGGGGACTGTAAAACCTAATGGGTTGGGTGCGGGGTGAGACGCACTGTTCAGGGCAGTTCGGCTTTTTAGCATGTTCCTGGTTTTAAATAAATAAACATATTCGCCCTTTAGCAATTTAAATTAAAGGTATTTACTTGAAAATAAATCCCTGCCCTGTCCACCAATTTTCTTATTAACTTCAAAGAAAGAAAAAAATAAAAGGCAGAATACATGTTTTTTTAAACTTTTCACAGAATGGTTTGGTGCATTTAAAACCCACAAATTCTTGTTTGGCATAGGAAACCAAACATAAACCTAATGAGACACGAGGCTCCATGAAATGTATGACAGTTTCTGAGAGTTCTGGAATTTAGCTAGCAAACCATTTACATTCTGGGGCTTGTAGCTTTCTTTATGTAAAGCTTATGCCTGCTCCACACTCCATCCCCAGCCCACTGCTCCTTTTGCGGAGTATCTGCGCTATTTCTCTTCATTACAAGCACTGTCTAAATTTCCTTGAGGGAGAACCTAAACCCACCTCAAGAGTTGTTAAATCTTTTATGCTAAACCCAACGTTAGTGCACTTAAAAACTATTACTGGCTACATATCATTGAGAATAAGGACACCCCCATATGAGGTATTGTACAAGAAGAGAGAAGGGACCCCCCAAGACCCCTACAAGTGACTTTGATACAGTTCTGAATATGGCCACGCCCCCACAGCCTCCTGTCCCCCAAAGTTTGGATCGGTTGGCCCCTGTTAAATATAAATGTGAAAACTCCACTTTTAGGCGGGACACAGATATTTTAAGCATAAAAATTTTAAATTTTAGCTTTCCCTGTAACAATTTCTCCGCTCCAATGCAAGCTAAGGAGATACTAATATTATTACGAAATCTAACTACTGATTATAGATGTTCTCGGATATTGGCATGTGTTATCACGAACCATCAAACAATGAGGGTAATATTTAGGAATAAAAGAGATCGCTTGTTCAGGGCTAGTGCATAAATAAAGGTTACTACTGTAGCAGATTGTAACAGGATGCTCCAGTCTATAGATTGTCGAATATAAAATCACTTCTTAACTGTATAGGGCGGGTTGTTTAACTGCACTGAGCAGGCAGGCACCCTCGTCTCTGCTTTCTCGCGTTACTATCAGACAGATTAACATCAGTAAAAGAGCTAAGTAAAGCAGCTTGGCTCCAAGTTTCTCTAAACTGCCTTTTTTTCAAAAACAAAAAAACAAACTATTTCACCTGGTATCAATGGTGATTCGCTCTTCGCGAGATAGGGAGAAAATACGCTGCAATTAAATCCTGGTACAAACTCTGGCAGAACCAATCCAATATCTTAAATGATGCCCTGTGGCGTGCCCAGGAAGATGATCCAAGCTCAAGTTACGGCAAATTCCTGAAAATGGCACTGAAGGAAACCAAGACAACTGAACTTTGGGCGCAGAACTCCTCCTTCCAAGTCTTCTGCAGAATAGCAAACAAAGCGGCTAAGCTACAATCATCATTAGAAGATAAACGCACCTTAGCCAAAAGATCTCATGCCTGGATGGTTCTCCAATCCTATGCATCACTACGACTGGCGGAATACCTCAGTACAACATATTCGCCCCACTTGAAACAAAAGTTAATGGCGATTAGATTTGGAGTATTACCAAGTTTGGCCAATCAACCTGCATGGAAGTATAAAGGTGTCAAAACATGTAGCTTATGTGGTGCAGCATGGCAAGATTTTATCCACCTCATTTGTGTCTGCCCCATCTTAAAATCGAACCGCGTACTGCTCCTAAAAAAGGCTTTTAATGACAGAGGCATTAGAACTTGCAGATCGGCTATCATCAGAGGACTTGGTACAACAGACCTGTAAAATGATGACATTTTATATTACTTTATGAAAAAACCAAATGGCCGATGGAATCAGACACTTCCAATCCACTAATGTCTAGCAACCCTATTGAAATTTTAAAATGTTCAATGTTTTTTATGTTAATATCTGATGAACTCAATTCGGTCAACAATTTTACGATAAGGATATTGTCTCTAGCATTTAGGATAAAATAAGTAACATGCTCTTTTTTTATATTTTAAATCACTTATATGTTTGTAAACTGTTGATCCCTATGACATTGTTATGGTTTTAACTAACTTAAACAATAAAGGATTGATTGATTGATTGACACTCGTAGTAAAGGGGCCAGTAGCCATGGAAGGATACAAATGACGACATGACCTTCATATGGAGGGACTAACAAGCCTATAAACCAATCAGAAAGCAGCATTTAGAAAGGACAAAGACACAAGCCAATAAAATAAAATCTGCTGGGGAGTGGGTGGGGCGTCCCATACGTACTGAACTACCACAGATCAACCCCAGTGCAGCGCTTGCGCGCTGGCTCAGGGCTCGACCTAAAAAGGGTTTGTGGTGGATCATGCCCGACACAGTTGTTTTACAGCTTTAGATCCCGCCCCCGGCACAATACATTATAAGTGGAAACAGAAATCTGTAGTTGTAGAATGCAGCACTAAAAAAAATAGCATTTTTTTTTTTTTTACTGTTTTGGGATTCAGTATCCGGAAGGAGTATATTCCAACCCCAATATATCAAATAGGAAAACACTAGGTGAACTGCACAAAGGCCTTTGGCTAGCGTTCACCTGCCTGAGCTTGTGACACTTTCACTTTACCCTGTCTCCAATATAACGGAGGTTGCACATTCCTAGGACGAAACATCGTTGCATTTGATCATTAAAAGGTTGAAACCTGGTCTGCAGCATTTAAAACAATGGAGTTAACCAAGAAGAGGGGCAAAAGTACTATGCCTTGAAATACAGTTTACAGATGGATTTAAAGAAGCACAAGGCAACAGAAGAGAACATATTAGAGAAAGGCACATTCCAGCTCCCACAAGAGGATCTATCCATCCTACCTACAAACAGTTGGAGGCGTATACTTACTTGATACAATGCAGTAAACACACATTTGCTAATAATTAGTGTGTTTTCATGGTGTGTTCACTCTACTCTTTTTCCAGTGTAGTGACCTTCATCATGACCGAAATCGGAAGAATGAAAGACTGAGTTTTCTTTATTAGAATCCAACAGATGCCTGTAACCTCCTGAACTTTACTGATTGGAAGACCTGCTGTCGAACATCCGAGAAAAAGAAATCTCAACAGAGGGCGATGAACTGATGAGGCAAATTCTCTGGCAAGGGCACATGACTATCCCCTTGAGACTGCCACAAGTCCACTGACTGTCCCCTGAGTTGGGCTCTGTAACCCCTCAAAGTAGAAAAAAAAATCAGGGAAGGATATGGATTTTTGGGATTCTGACAGAAATGGAATTTAGCAATGAAATTCGAGGCGGTGATAAATCCCCGATAACAGTGCCATTTTAGATGTCTTTCCTGCTCAGGTCTTGTGGTTACTTACATGTTAACAACAGATAGTGGCTCCTAGAATAATGACTCCAAACGGGGCCCAACAATCCATGTTGTAAATACCGTGAAAACACTGCACTTTGCACGAGTTGTCAAATATGCCTTGATTTGGTAATATTTAGGCGCAATAACAAATCAGTTGCAACCGTTCAGAAGGCGGCACTGACTGATGAAACTACTTTAGAACAACAGCAGTGTCTCACGAAAATTGGTCCCTCATATCTCATCATCAAAAGTGAAAGTGACATCATGTACTGCAGACCGACGTACGTGCCAAAGAAGCTTGAAGAACCAGTTACCAGATGTGTTGTTCAGCAAATAAAGGTCAGAAAATACATATTCGTAGTGGGTCGCAGTTTTCGCTAGCCAGCTAGTGTGTGAGGTAGGTAAGTCGCAAATTGAGAACCGCTACGAATGGTTAGCCACAGACATGGTGGCCTGCTGGAGTCAGCTTATTAAAAAAAGTATATCTTTTTTGTAAATACAGCCACTTTTTCTATAAATAAAACGGGATGCAGTAAGTAAGTACATTTATTTTTTTGTCAATTAAAACCATAGCACTTTTTGAATAAAACATCAAATACAATTACAATATACATATTATCATAGATTTGAAACAGGATTTCATGTTTTGGACTATACTCACATGGTCCTAATGATCAGTAAAGTTCATATACATCCAAAAACATTCATAATTTTAGGTTTCAAAATCCGAGAGTGTAGGGCAGATAACAAGACCGCTTCGTTCTTGATACAGGGTAATATAATAATATAATAATTGACAGTAATTGATTTGGTTTACAAAGTGCTCTTTGCCCTCCATTAAACATCACATATACACGTCGGCCGTGGTCACAGTGTGCAAAACTTTGCTGCTGCAGATGGCTAGAACTTTGGACTACACATTCCTTCCCTGATTTAGTTTTGAGTGGCTTATTCGACGTGCAAAGTGAATGATTAATTTGACCGACTTCATTTTTAGCTTCACTTTGTGTTATAAAAGTCATGATAGAAAAAGTTTTTTTATTTTTATTTCTTCATTGCTTTTCAAGATTAACAACCACTACACGTCATTCAAGAAAAAGAAGAAAGCATAGGCATGATCGCATCACCAATAAATTCCGCAGCAACGTGTTACACTCTAGTATGCATTTCTAGAACAAATGCATTTCTAGGATATAATGTTAGTAGCCTAGGAACATATGTGTGCCCGTCACCCAGGGCAGCAGTCAACGCGGTGTTTCCAACAAGCACATTCTCACTCAGTGGTGTTTTGCTCAAGAGACAGTAAGTAGGTACGGAAGGGCGCCCAAATATCTTTGCAACGTGAGGTGGGCGGGTTGTAGGTGTGTATAATCATCGCCCACTCTCACAGCAGCGCATACTCCCAAGCCAGACTCTTGGAGCCAGCAGTTGATTGCTTCCCCAATGAAGTGCTATTTCCCGCTTACCCAGTAATAAATCCATAGACGCCAATCTGCGTTTGGAACTTGGTATGGTGAGGGTATAGTCTAATCGCACCATCAGGGGGTCTGGTGTGAGTTTAATGTCTATCATAGCTGAGATGTATTCGAACATCGCCACCCAGTAGGCACGTACAACTGGGCATGTCCACGTAAGATGCGCAAAGTCGGCTTTTTCCACCTTACACTTCATGCAGCTGTCAGGCCTTGTGCGATCAAATGCTGCTAGTGACAGGTAGTACCGGTGAAGAAATTTGAAATGCAGGATTTTGTGTTGCCAACTAATCGATACGCATTGTATTTGCGCGCAGCAATATGCCCACATTTTGTCTTTTATCGTCTTCCTCAGCTCTGCCGCCCATGTCTCCCGCACCTGCCCAGTAGTGTCCGGTCTCAGCGCTATGCATGCACGATATAGTGGTGTGGTCATATGTGCTCCTCCATTATCTGTCAAGGTTAATGTCAATAGAGAAAAATCTACAGGAGGATAGTGGATAGGTAGAGACCAGGGACCCCAAAATGTTGAGGACGAGTCTCAAAATGAAGCGGACTATGTACGGTATGTCCCTGTCTGATGGGCCTTCAATAAGGGGGGCTACATGTCCATCTGGGAACAAATCTCCCATGGTGTGCATATTATGTTTGTGTAATGTTTGCTGAACTATTTTGTCCTGGGTGAGGGGTAACCAAGGTTTGTCATGGATCGGGATAGCAGCGGAGTATAGTGGTTCCCTTTGCCCCCCCAACCCCCTCCAGCAGTCGTTGCAAACTTCGCCATGCCAAGCACGTGGTGGAAACTGTCTGTATGTTGTTTGCATCTAGCAGTAAGCCCTTGGGTAAGATCTGAGAGTGTAAAATCCCCTCCAACATCACTCTCTCTGTGCGCAAGTAGGGTATCCGTGCATCAGGGTGATACCAGCGATGTGTGTAGTGACACTGGGCAGCTAGGTAATAAAATTGTAGGTCCGGGGCTCCCAGACCACCACTCTCATAGGGGAGTATAAGCATATTCCACCTAATACGGGGTCAGGCCCCAGCCCATATCAGTTGTATCAGGGCCCCGCGAGCGGTACTGAAAAAGTGCTGGGACAGGGGTACAGGGATATTGCAAAAAGGTACAGGAAATGAGGCAGAACTACCATTTTTATTATAGCCACTCAGCCCGCCATGTACAGGGGGAGTCAGATCAAGCAGTGGACCTGTACCTCGAGCCATAGTTTTGTTGTATGACTTGTGTATGTTATCCCTCTGAATATGTATGCCTAAGTATTTAGTACCATCCATGGTCCATTTAAGAGGGAACTACGCCGGTGGTGGATGGATCGCCCCTGTCAATGGAAACAGTTCAAACTTAGCCAAGTTTATGCGTAGGCCAGAGAGCTCTCCAAATAATATTAATAATATTAAAGAGCATTTCTAAAGCGCATGGCTACCTCGGGTGAGGTGTCCCGGCGCTTGTGCAGCAGACAGCAGAGAAGTAAAATCCCAGCAGCTATTCCCTTTGGCTTTAAGAGCCAGGTTTTCAGTGCCTTTCTGAAACCCTGCTCCGAGTTCAGCATGCGAAAGTGGGAAGGCAAGTTATTCCACAGTTTGCCAGTCCCCACCGAGAAAGACCTACCCCCTGCCTAGCTCTGGAGAAGCAGGGGGCAGCAAAATAGTGTTGGAGGTTGGATCTTAAGGTCCGCTCTTGGCAGTACTGGTAAAGACTCTTCTCAGGTACCCGTGGCCCCTGCCCTGGTAGGCACGGAAAGCAATGATCAGGGCCTTAATTCAATCCTCCTGGCTACCGGGAGCCAATGAAGATGTTTGAGGTACGGGGAGATGTGCTGGCGCAGCGCGACCATAGGGATTAACCTAGCTGCTGCATTCTGCACCATTTGCAGCCTTTTGATCAAGAACCCTGGTTAGCCCAGATAAGGGCTGTTGGCATAGTCGAGGTGAGAGGACACCAGGGCATGAACCGTGGTCCTCCCAGCTTTCTTCCGGCAGGAAGCCCAGAATTTCTTTTGGCTTGATTAAAAAATAAGACCTCTTTCTTATCGGCATTCAGTTTTAAGCAGTTTCCGTTCATCCAGCCTGCTTTGTCTTTTAAACAAAAGCTGCAGCAAAGTGATCGTTGAAGGAGTACATCAGCTTGGTGTCATCCACTTAGGAGATCACGTTAATCCTTCTCCTAGCAGTGAGAGCTGCCAGTGGAGTTATGTAGAAATTAAAAGCAGCATGCTTAAGGCTCTGAGCGGTTTCACTGAGGAGATTTACGTGTAGAAAAGGACTTGCTGGCCGCGGCCATTGAGATAGGAGGCAATCCACTCAAGTGCTGCCCCCTGTACACCTATCTGCTTAAGTCTTTCCAGCAGGATCACGTGAGACACTGTATCGAGCACCGCCGAAATGTCTGATAGCACCAGCATGGCAGATAAGCTGCTGGCCACAGACAGACGGTTGGAGTCTGCTACATCAAGCAGTGCGGTTTCCGTGCTGTACCCTGTGTGGAATCTAGATTGAGGGTCATGTAACAGCTGAATGGCTTTCACATAGTTGGCTAGTTGTAAATGGGCCAGATTCTATAGCACCTTGGCCAGTGCTGGCAGTAAGGAGATAGGCCTAAAGTTGATGAGTACTGTCGGATTGGCGTTGGCATTCTTCAAGCGAGCTAATAGGTAAGCATGTTTCAACGCAGCAGGGAAGATTCCAGACCTAAGTGATGTATTCCAGATATGATTTAGGACCAGGTAAGCCACTCGGCCAGCAGCCTGAATGGCCGAGCTGACAGGGATCCCTAGGCGACGCTGATTTACATTTCGCATTTCAGCCTAAGATACCTCTTTGGAAAATGGGAGAAAGGATGTAAAAACAGGCAGGTTATTGGGGGGGCTGTGGTCGTCTCCCATTGCTCTGGGGTCAGAAGCCGGGGAAAAAGAGGAATAGAGCTGCAATATCTTTTCTTTAAAAAAATTCGAAAGGCTAGTGCAAAGGTCCTGAGAAGGTCAGAAGTCGTGCTCTAATGCTGCGGGATTAGTGAAGGATTTCACCAACCTAAAAACGTCCCTTGAGGAGCTTTTGCCCTGGCGATAGGGTCAGATAGGAATTCCTTTCTCTTGGAGTTAAGTAATTTATGATAATCTTTAAAGGCATTTTTATAGGTGTTTTTGGCGTCCCTTGAGTAACACTTTCTCTTCGCGTTCCAGCCTTTTAAACTTGTTTTTTTCACGTCTGACTTCCTCTGAGAACCATAGGGCAGATGGGGTAGATCTGGATAGGCTAACCGATTTCAAAGGGGCAAGTTTATCAAGCGCTGCTGTCATCCATGTGTTGAAACACGCGGTGTCGTGGTCGGGATTGTTCGTGAGGTGAGGCCTTAAGCCATCCAGCACAGGACCTAGGGTCTCAGGGGTGACCCTACCCCAGTTCCTTTTGACTTCATTAGACCTGGTAGTGGCCATCAGTGTGGTCTTCAGGCAAAACCGGAATGGGTCCAGACAGTGATCCAACCAGATAATATGCAGCGGCTTATCGACCTCAGCTCCTGCATGTTTGTGCGGATGAGGTCAAGTGTGTGGCCAGCCTTATGGGTGGGTGAAGAGACCAGCTGGACTAGGTGGAAGCCCGCGAGAGCCATAATGAAATTCAAATGAGCGGGGGGAGGTTGAGGTGGAGATTCCGAATAAATAATAGGATGTTGTCTGCATATAATAACAATAGAAGACGGCCATGCACGAGCTGTAAACTGCGATATAGGTGGCGCTCCCACAATGCCCTGACCAAGGGATCCATTGCTATAATGAATAGTAGGGGGACAGTGGGCATCTCAGTCTAGTACCAGGTAGGATTGGGAATACATCAGATAAAGCGCCGTTCACTTGTAGCCGGGCCACTGGGTTGGCGTATAGGAGCATGACCAACCCAAGAAAGGGGGAGGGGTATTCCGAGTTTACCCAGGACTGCCTGGAGAAAAGGCCACTCAGAGAGTCAAAGGCCTTCTCTGCATCCATCAGGGCCACTGCCGCCGGTACTTCATGGGAGACCTTGTTGAGCACCTCAAAGACTGTTCGAAGGTTGAGAGTGGTGGACCTGTTTGAAGAAATCCGGATTGGTCCAGTGAAATAAGCTGTCCCATTAGCAGTGCCAATTGGGTCGCCCGTGCCTTCACCAAGATTTTATTATCTAAATTTAATAATGATAGAGGGCGATATGAGGCGCAGTCTTGAGGGTCCTTGCCCAGTTTCAACAGCAGAGTCAGTCCCGCCTCACAAAACGTAGGTGGGAGGGTGCCAGTCCCGGCAGCCTCATTGTATGAAGACAAAAGGTGTGGGGCAGGCGGTTTGAAGACTTTATAGAAGGCCCAGCCAGGCCATCAAGGCCAGGGGCCTTGGTTCCATCGAGGCCATCAATAGCCTATGTCACTTCGTCGAAGATTACTGGTTCGCACACAAATTGCCTGTGTCCATCCGGACGCCACACCATGGCAACCTCTGCGAGATATGAAGATAATACATCCGGATCCTGGTATGAGAAGTGTATAGATTCTGGTAGGAAGTCTGAAATCTAGCATTGATTCGGTCCCCACCCGTTAAGGTCCCTCCGCCTTCAGTTTGGAGCTCCGCCACATAATTCTCTGATCTATTGGGGTGTAGCATACGTGCAAGGGTGTGGCCCGGCCTCTACCCCTCTCCATAGCAGGGTGCCTGGTCATATTTACCCATGTAGACAGTTTCCCTCTCTGCAAGGTCTCGGTATTCAGCCAGGAGCTTCACATGTCTATGCAACCGGTGATCTCCCTCTGCTATTGCTTTAAGCTCCTAGTCCCATATCTCTCCCTCCACCTGGCCCAGTTGTGTATGAATATCCCGTAGAATCCCGATCTGTTTGGAGATGCACACACCCCTAATTTACGCCTTACCATAACGTGACCTGCAAAGACACCATTCCAGCGTTTATCTCCAAAATACTCAAGGACTGAGCTTTGTAGCTCTGTGGAACACCTGGTCCCACAGTGCCTCGCCTTGGTACCTCCAACATCATTCAAGTTTACAGCCGCGTGGCACCTGAAGCGTCACAAGAACAGGGTTATGGTCCTTAAGTGTTGGTGAGATTACGGTGATTTCAGATACCCAGGTGCATGCATGAGTTGACATAAACCAATAATCCAGCCTTGACCAAACCGCGTCAGGTGCTGAATAGTATGTGAAATCGGGGTCGTGGGGTGACATTCTTCACACATCACGCAGTGTATAGGTGTCTATGATATGCCGACATATCTCCCTGGCCCGTGGTTAATCTGCTGGATGCAAACTGGTGGTGTCGTTTTCTAGACAGTGTGGCATGTTGAGGTCACCGCCCATAATTAAATGGTCTGCCTCAAAGCTGGCCAGCCGCGAATAGAGGTGTCGAAAGAAGTCTGGGTTATCGGTATTAGGGGCGTAAATATTTACTACTATAATACTTTTGTCTCCATGTGTTCTGTGCACCACCTGGTATCGACCCCCTGGGTCGGAGTAATGAGAGTGACATATAAAGGGTCTGGTCCTATGAATCATGATGGGTAGTAGGTGTGTTTCCTGGAGAAAGGCTAGTCTGATGGAGTGTCTACTGAGGTAAGACAACACCTGTTTCCCTTCGTGAGGATTATTAATACCACGTATGCTCCACAAAATGGCTGGGATAAAGCTACAATGTTAACCATGCGGTGTAACAAAGATGAGGCGACGCTGCTCGGGAATTAAATCTATGTGGTGGTGTGAATATCTCGTATATATACACAACGTGCAGTGTCATGTAAAAACGATACCACCCCCAACGAAAAAAAAAACAATACCCCCCCCCCCCCCCCCTCCACCCACACCAGACTTACAGACATCTGGTTGATGGCATTTAACCAATGCAAGAAACAAAAACTAAACCCCAATAAGTAAAGGTTGGTGAAAACCATGAAGGCTTGGCAACAACTCGGTCACCGGCAGTCCCATAAGAACAGTAGTATACGTTATTTTAATGCAATCGCCGCTGTGTGGAATTTATGGTGTGGTCTGAGTGCCACTGTTCTGATCAGTCATATCTTACATATCTGTCCCAGCTTCGTCAGTTCACACTTCTGCAGCTGAGAACGAGGCATTCATATAGAGACATCGCAGGACTTTGAACGACTCTTTCTTTTTGCACCGCCAGCCCCATCACGGTCCGGGGTCGAATGGCCAGCCCCTGGGGATCCGGTTCGGACTGTTTCGCAAAAGGCCTCTGCAGCCGCTGGTGTATCAAGAATTGTAACGTCCCTTTGGTGCTCCACCTGCAGGCGAACCGGGTAGAGCATGGACTACTGCACACCCAGTTTGCGGAGCGTTTCTTTGATATCGTGGTATTTCCTTCTGGCCTCTTGTACAGCTGGAGTAAAGTCTGGAAACAAGGAGAGATTTGAGCCCTGGTATTGCAAAGACCCCTTCTCCCAGACCAGCCACAGCGCTGTGTCTCTATCTCTATAGTTGAGAAGGCGGGCTATGATGTATTGCGGTGGGGAGCCTTTGGGAGGCCGCTGGCACAACGATTGTTGTGCTCACTCTACTGCAAAGCTCATCAAGAAGCTAGAACGATCAGTAAGAGTTATTAAGAGGTGCTCCACAAAGTCTTTGGGTTTCCCTATGTTGGTTGTCTCTACAATGCCAGAGATAAAAATTTTATTCCTTCGGGAGCGCACCTCCAAGTCTTTGTTCTTGATCGCCACTTGTTTTATTATCCGCTTAACTTTCTCCAAATGTTTTTGCATTGAGCATTGTTCTCTTCTATGCTGGAGATTTTTCTACCGCTGTGTTAATCCAGCCCCCTGTTTGTCAATCCGCTCTCCCATCTTGTGTCAAAACGTGCCTCCATGGCGCCAAATCCAGCCCGCAGTTCAGCCATGATGGCAGCGATATCTCACGGGGGACCCCCTGCAGTGCCATCGCCGATACTTTCCTGGGAGTCTGACTGGGAGCCGCAACTCCCTGGAGAGCTGGCACAGTCAAATGTGAGCCTTTGCTGTTTTGGGTCCCAGTGGCCCATAATGGAGTCCCGACATAGTGGCACCACAACAGTGTATATATTGATACTCGTGCTCCTCGTCTCAGATAGGTAGCGGGGGCTAGACCGTAGACCCACATTTTCCCATGCATGTGAGGTGCTGTCCCAACAGGTGATCCGGGTTCTATGCAATGCAGGTGCACGTCAGTCCTGCCTGGGGAATGGCCCATGTGGGAAGCAGGCAGAGCACGGTTGCAGCATATAGGGCACTAAGCAGCATGTTGGGCTTGCAGGTTTGCAATGGCTGATTGGTTACTGACAATGTTTCCTCCAAGCCATCGGGCCCGCACATGTATAGGGTTGCTGCGTAGGGCACGATTCGTAATGGCGGTCTCTGTGTCACGATAGGCAGCGTGGTGGCGCACACACGCAGGTGTTGTGCCGGGCAATTCACTCACCCCTGCCACTAATTGCCGTCTCCAGACATGCGAGGGGCCCCACCGCCGATCACACCTGCAGAGAACAGGCGTCAATTACATGCCCTGTCCGGCCTGCACCCGGTGCTCCCCACCATCAGGCAGAGTTCGATCCCTTGCGGCCCATGCTTCTTCCACGGGCCGCAGCAGCTCACAATATGCCCCACAGGGAGTGCAGAAAGGAATCACCCCTTCCTATAACATGGATGGAGGGTTACGCCGTGATTGACGATGTCGGGCGACCTCTCCTCAGGCTCACCTGCGACCCCTGTCGCAATGGGGCCTCTGAGGCTTGCCGGCCACCTGGGTGTTATCCCCCCCCTCCGCTCGAAATTGGCACCAGGACTCGCCACCATTGACCAGCACAGCATGCCTGGAGTCTGCCGCACACTTAGCGAGGCAGAACATCGGTAGATGCGAGCATCGGCAGCGGCGAGCAACAGAGACAAGACCACCAGGCCGGAGCATCACAAGTGTGTGGCCATCTTGGTGGGGGCCGTGGCCATGCCCTCATGACAGACATAGTTTATTGTAAAAGTTGGATGAGTTATATTACCATTTGTACCAATATTAGAGACGTAGGTTCACTTGCTACAAGGACCTTAACAGTATATAATGTACTTATAGTAAGTAAAATAAATACTCCTATTTGGCTACAATTATCTGAAAGTAACACGTTAGTTAGATTCCTCACCTTAGAATATCTCCAGGCGTCAGACTGGATCCAGAAGATTTTTCGTCAGCAATACCCCTTGCGCGTCGCTAGGCGTCGGTCTGCAGCTCCGCGTCCGTCGTCTGCGTCGTGCGCCGGAATGACGTCGTCGAAGTACTTAGACGCCGCCCTCGCGCGCTGACGTCAGTTCTTCTTTTTTCCGCGCCAGTAAGCGCAGGTCCGGGAGAGCTACCCCTTTAGTCAATTTTTGACTAACTTTTTTGATCCTTTTTGATCTTTTCTCGACTCCGGTGCCGGTAGGATGCCTGGTTTTAAAGCCTGTGCTGACTGTAGCCGCTTGATGTCGGTTACGGACCATCACCGCCAGTGCCTTTACTGCTTGGGCCTCGACCACGACGCGGAGTCGTGCTCGGACTGCAAGGCCCTGACCTCGAAGGCTAGACGGGAGCGGTCCCGTAAGCTTCTCGAGATTCGCCACTCGGCTCCGCGCGCCTCTCGATCCCGGTCCAGGAGGAGGTCCAAGGATCGGTCGCGGAGCCGCAGCCGACGTCACCATCGGTCGTCGGGATCCAAGTCTTCGGGTAAGTCGAAGCATTCCAAGAAGTCCAAGAGGCGACACCGCTCTTCGGACTCCCCTCGTCGGTCGCGCGACTCGGCCGAGGGTCAGGGTGGTTCCACCCCCGTGGCTCCGGCGGAGCCGCAGGCACCGCGCAAGTCCCCATACCCACCGGTCCCTGGGACTGACGCGACGCCGGCGGAAGTCAGTGCCTTCCTCTCGGCCATGAGGAGCCTGGCTCAGCCGTCGACGCCCGCTGGCGCGCCTTCGGGCCCCGCGGACCCGACTGTGCTGCCTTGCCTGCCGGTGGCTCCGGCCCCGGCGCCGTTGACGGCTCCGGCCTCGACGCCGCAAGCGCCCGAGGGACCCGTTCCCGAGTCCCCGCCGACGCCGGTCGACCTCGTAACGCCTCCTCTGCCGGCGTCGACACCGGTACCACCCCCGACGCCGACGTCGACTCCGCTCGACGTCGAGCCCCAGTTCAGCCCCACTCCGGGCCCGGCGCCGATACGGCGTCGATGGACGCCGCGTTCGGCGCCGCTGGAGACACATTATGTCTATCGCCCGGCTCCGCTCCTTCCTCCTGTATACCAGGAATCGGATGATGGGGACAACTGGGAGGGATCCGAGGATCCTATGGCCCTTCAGGCTCAAATGTCACAGGACTGGGCAGATGAACTGGGGGAGGCCAGTGGCCTGGATACCTCTCCGGACACTGGATTCGTCTCTCCTCCGACTGTGGCTTCGGAGGAGGGCGCTGCTTTCTCTGTGGTGCTGCGCAAGGCGGCCGCAGCCCTTGGGCTCGAGCTGCCTGCCGTGGCTGTGAGGACTAACGTCCTTACTGAGGTGCTTCAGTCTGCAGCAAGCTCCACTGAGCCTCTGCTGCAATTCAATGAGGCCCTCATTGACGTTCTACAGGGCACCTGGCCAAGCCCTCCACAGTTCCTCCTGTGGACAGGAACGTCGCCAGGCGCCACCGCCCTGCTCCGGGCGACCCCAGTTTTCTGTCCCAACACCCTACCCCTGAGAGCCTGGTTATCCAGGCCTCTACCTCCCAATCCTCCTTCCCGACCGCCCCGCCGGACCGGGATTCCAAGAGACTGGAACAGTTTGGTAAGAAGCTGTTCTCCTCCCTTAGTTTGGGCATGCGGTCTTTGAACACCGCCTGTCTCTTGGACCGTTATTCCCACTCTCTGTGGGATGCGGTGGAGGACGTGCTGCCCCTGTGTCCGGAGGAGGTCCGGACACGACTTACCCAGGCTCTGGCCGATGGGAGGGATGCAGCGCGACATGCTATCCGATGTGGGCTTGACACTACGGACTCGCTGGGTAGGGCCATTTCTACCACAGTGGCGCTTCGACGTCACGCCTGGCTGCGGTCCACGTCATTTTCGGGCGATGTCCAGAGCACTCTCATGGACATGCCCTTTGATGGCACTCGCCTTTTTGGCGAGAAAGCGGACAGTGCGCTGAATCGCTTTAAGGACTCCCGGGCTACGGCCAAGTCCTTGGGCCTCTCGGCCCGGCGGTCGCAAACTTCCGCCTTTCGCCCCTTTCGTGGCCAAGGAAGGGGTGCCTCCTCACGTGCGCCTAGCCACCAGCCGCAGAACCAACCTGCGCGCGGTCGCGGACGTGGTTTCCGCCGAGGCGGTTCTGGAGGACGACTAGGTCAGCCCACATCCACCCCGGCAGCATCCGCCTCAAAGCCTTCCTAGTCCGAGCTTTCAGGCCCATTCCACGCCAGTGGGCGGCAGAGTTCGCCATCACCTGCTCCACTGGCGGTCCATCACATCGGACAGGTGGGTGCTGCAAATCGTCCGAAGGGGCTACTCCCTCCCCTTCGAGACGACCCCTCCAGCCATGCCACCGCAGCACCACCGTATCTCGGGGGATCATTTGAATCTTCTCCACGTTTCGGCCCTCTTGGTCAAGAGGG
The DNA here is from genome assembly GCF_964204655.1 of Triturus cristatus. Lineage (NCBI taxonomy): Eukaryota > Metazoa > Chordata > Amphibia > Caudata > Salamandridae > Triturus > Triturus cristatus. The sequence goes on from NC_140582.1 coordinate 631,144,515, forward strand.
CCGTCGAGCGCGTTCCGAGCCCAGAAGTAGGTCGTGGTTGTTATTCCCACTACTTTCTGGTTCCCAAGAAGGGCAAAGGGGGCCTACGCCCTATCTTGGACCTCCGGAACGTCAATGCCTTCCTCCGGAAGGAAAGGTTCAAGATGTTAACTTTGGCTCAGGTTCTAGCTGCCCTAGACCCCGGAGACTGGATGGTAGCGTTGGACTTGCAGGACGCATATTTCCACATCCCCGTCCTGCCGGCCCACCGGCGTTACCTGCGGTTCACGGTGGGCCAAGAGCACTTTCAGTTTACCGTGCTCCCCTTCGGCCTCACCAGTGCCCCTCGGGTGTTCACGAAAGTGATGGCGGTGGTCGCAGCTCATCTGCGCAGATCAGGGGTTCCAGTCTTCCCCTATCTCGACGACTGGTTGTTGAAGGCGGGTTCGCCCCAGACAGTCGTCTCCCACCTCCAGACTACGGCGGATCTCCTGCATTTGCTGGGATTTTCCATCAACGTGCCGAAGTCACACCTGAGTCCCTCTCAGAAGCTCCTCTTCATCGGAGCGGTTCTCGATTCGGCGCAGTTCCGGGTCCATCCACCGGAACAGCGGGTCCGGGACATACAAGCCCTGATTCCCATCTTTCGGCCTCTATCCTGGGTTTCGGTCAGGCTAGTGTTGCGGCTTCTGGGGCTGATGGCCTCCTGCATCCTACTAGTGCATCACGCCAGACGGCACATGCGGGCTCTGCAGTGGGACCTGAAGTTTCAGTGGGCCCAGCATCACGGCAACCTGTCCGACCATGTATTGATCTCGGAGGGCACTGCACAGCAGTTGCAGTGGTGGCTCACGGACCGCGATTGGGTCAAGGGCAAGAGCCTCTCCCTTCCCCAACCGGAGCATGTCGTAGTGACGGATGCGTCCCTCCTGGGATGGGGTGGCCATATGGGAGAGGCGGAGATCAGAGGCCTCAGGTCTCCGGCGGAGTCTCGTCTCCACATCAACCTGTTGGAGTTGAGAGCGATCCGACTTGCACTGAAAGCCTTCCTTCCCTCTGTCAGGGGAAGTGTTGTGCAGGTGTTCACGGACAACACCACCGCCATGTGCTATTGCAACAAACAGGGCGGGGTGGGGTCGTGGACCCTTTGTCAGGAGGCTCTGCGCCTCTGGACATGGCTGGAACACCAGGGCGTCACCCTAGTGGTTCAACATCTGGCGGGCTCTCTGAACGCCAGAGCAGACGAACTCAGCCGCCGGTGCATGATGGATCACGAATGGCGTCTGAACTCCGAAGTGGCGCAAGGTCTCTTTCAGCAGTGGGGAGAGCCTTGGTTAGATCTATTCGCCACCGAAGAGAACGCGCAATGTCAGCAGTTCTGCGCGTTGGAATTTCCAAGGCGGCACTCGCTCGGCGACGCTTTTCGTCACGAGTGGAGTTGCGGTCTGTTGTACGCCTTTCCGCCTATACCACTTCTGCCCAGAGTGCTGAAGAAGATCGGGCACGACCGGGCCCAATTCATCTTGGTGGCTCCGGATTGGGCACGAAGGTACTGGTATCCCGAGCTACTCAGTATGTTGACCGATCCTCCGATACGTCTGCCCCTTCGGGAGGATCTTCTGTCGCAGCAGCAGGGGACGGTCCTCCACCCGAACCTGTCCAGCCTCCACCTCCATGCGTGGAGATTGAGCGGCGGCAGTTGATGCCATTTGACTTGCCTCCTGAAGTCTGTGATATCATTCTGGCATCCAGGCGTCCCTCCACAAAGACGGTATACGCCTGCCGGTGGAACAAATTTGTGGTATGGTGCACAGCAAAGGCTGTGGATCCCCTTTCCGCCCCTCTTTCTGAGGTTCTCCTCTTTCTTCTTTCTTTGGCCCGGCAGGGCTCTGCCCTGGGCACCCTGAAAGGTTATCTTGCTGCCATCTCTGCCTTCTTGCGGCTTCCTGATCAGCCTTCTCTTTTCAAGTCCCCTGTAGTTACACGCTTTCGAAAAGGCATTACTCACACGTTCCCTCCTGTCCCTTTTGTAATGCCTCAGTGGGACTTGAATCTTGTTCTCACATTTCTAATGTGTGCTCCCTTTGAGCCTCTTCATAATTGTCCTCTTCGTCTGCTGACGCTTAAGACTGCTTTTCTGGTAGCCATCCCCTCGGCTAGACGGGTGAGTGAGCTCCAGGCTTTATCTTCAAAGCCTCCCTTTCTCTCTGTTCATCCAGACAAGGTTGTCCTTCGGCCTCGTCCCTCCTTTCTTCCGAAAGTGGTGACTCCATTTCATCTTGGGCAGTCTGTCACCTTGCCCACCTTCTTTCCGCCTCCGCATCCTTCCAAAGAGGAAGAGAGGCTCCACCGTCTGGACCCAAAACGTGCGCTCTCCTTTTATTTGGACCGCACAAAGCAGTTCCGGGTGGACGACCAACTTTTCGTTGGATACGTGGGTGCTAAGAAGGGGAAAGCTGTGCACAAACGGACCATCTCTCGGTGGGTCGTTTTGTGCATCAAAATGTGTTACTCCTTGGCAAAAAAAGGACCCTCCTGTTGGGCTGCGCGCCCATTCTACTCTGGCCACAGCGGCTACTACTGCTTTGGGACGGGGTGTCCCTTTGCAGGACATCTGTCAGGCGGCAACGTGGGCTTCGCTACACACGTTTGCCAGGCATTATTGCCTTGACAGCCAAGTCCGGAGGGATGGCTTCTTTGGCCGTTCTGTCCTCCAGGACTTTCTGGTGTGATCTTGGTTCGCAGACCCACCACCGGGGATGGTATTGCTTGGGTATCTATTCTAAGGTGAGGAATCTAACTAACGTGTTTCTTTCAGATGAACAAGTTACTTACCTTCGGTAACGATGTATCTGTAAGAAACATTAGTTAGTTAGATTCCTCACCGACCCACCCATCCTCCCCGTTCTGCGAACGGGGAGGATTATTTTTTGGCACCAGTGTCGGTCTTTGCATGGCTCTGCGTTCCTGGCGCGGAAAGCTATGTACAAGAACTGACGTCAGCGCGCGAGGGCGGCGTCTAAGTACTCCGACGTCATTCCGGCGCCCGACGACGGACGCGGAGCCGCAGACGACGCCTAGCGACGCGCAAGGGGTATTGCTGACGAAAAATCTTCCGGATCCAGTCTGACGCCTGGGGATATTCTAAGGTGAGGAATCTAACTAACTAATGTTTCTTACAGATACATCGTTACCGAAGGTAAGTAACTTGTTCTTCAAACCCTGTTCATGAAGTCTGAGAAACTTTTATCAGCTTGCAGTTCATTTGAAGATCTGATGGATCAAGCCCTTGTATTATAGCAGCTCTACATGTCCTTATTCCTCGGACGATAAGGGCTTTTCGTAATAATGTGACTTGTGCTGTGTGTGGTGTGGATGCATTCGAGAAAGAAAATTATAAATTTTACAAACATTTTAGTAACATAATTTAGGTCCAATGTACCACTGCCTTTTTCAAAAAAATATTTTTATTGACTTTTCCATACACAAGTATTTTGCCACATAGTTGACATCAGTACATGTTCTGTAATATAGGAATACCCCCAGTTTATCTGGCAGTTCACATTTACAGAATCAACACGATCTGTTATCCCTCAATGTACCACTGCCTTCACCTTAAAAAAAAACATTTGTCTGCATTCCAAAGGGGAAGGGCCTTGTTGGGGACTCCTTCCTTCTTTGCGAATGTTTGCCACCAATTTGGATTTGGTGGTAAAATAACATTTTGCGACTGGATTTCAGTCGCAAAACTTAAATACATAAGCTTAAGGAATCGGTATTTAGTCTGAAACGGAAATTGCTATTCGGTAATGTGTTACCAGATCGCAATTTTCCTTTTGTACATTTAAAAAAAGCCATTTTACGTTTGCAAAGGGTCAAATTTGACCTTTGCGCTTATATAATCGATTTGCACATCAGGCTTTTAGTTCCCTGTGAAACCATCCGATAGGGTGAGAACATTAGGAACCACCCCACTAGTCTCTGGGGTTTGTCCAAGTCAAGGTTTTTTGTCTACTAAAACAATTTTTTCTATGCTAATAACATTTTGTTATGTAATCATTTTTAATGTAGGCCATAGTGTTAGTTCAGTACCAAAGACCAGTCATAGCCATGTTTTGTTAAATAAAGCAGTACCTATGATACTGTGTACCATAACATTATTTCATGATAAAACTAAGAAAAGCCCTTAGAGCCCACCCCATATTCTTATCTCATTTTTCATACATATAATTGGCAACAAGCACGTAGGAACTTTAGTCTCTACTTGCTTATCAAACCAGGCTTAAATTCTTCACTGTTGCTTTTGGGCACACACACTTCACTCTTTTTAAATACCCTACGCCATTTCCAGTAACACTAACCCCCTCAGTTGTTCAGGGCATGAGACATCCCAAAATTCCATGGCTACATCGTTCAGTGATGGTGATGACATAGCCAGGACTCAGTTGTACATGCTTGTTTTCCAGAGAGGGCTTTTGCATGACCTTTAACTCCAAAATGCATTTATGCTATTCATTATGGGCCACATGTACATTCTCTACATTTTCGAGTTCCTAGTTGCGATATTTTGTGACTCGCAATTAGGAAGTCACAAACTGCAATGTACAACATTGTGTTTGACACTGTTTGAGATTCACAGTGGATCGCAAATGGATCTGGCTCATCCACATTCATGAGGCAGGTCACAATTTGAAACCCATTGGGAATGCCCAGAATCACAGGGATGGTTACCTGCAGGGTCAGCAGACCACCATGTCTGTGATTGCTTTTTCAATAAATCGAGATATCCATTGGACCCCGAGCCCTTCCCTCTGCTCACGCTCTTAATTTCGAGTCCCGGTGGAGAACACCTGATCTCGAAGCTATATAAATCATGTTTGTCCCTAATCCCCAGCAGAAACACCAAGATACGGGAAGCATGGGAGTGGGACCTTGGGCACCCAATTCAGGACTCACATTGGTCCTTTTGTTGTGCACAAACTAAAGAGGTCTCTTTAAACAGCAGACATAAGTTTATACATTTTAAGTACTTGTGGAGGGCCTACATGACCCCGGCTAGAATTCCCGCCATTGATTCAAATCGGCTGCACTCCTGTCTTAAGTGTGGTGGCCCGCAGGCTGATTTTGCCCACCTTATGTGGCACTGCACTAAGATTGGGATCTTTTAGAGATCCATTTTCAGGATCATGGAACAAATTACACATCTTGAGTTGGACCTCACGCCTGAAGTTGCCTTGTTGGGATATGTAGGAGGGCTCCCAAAGAAGCTGTGTAGATTTACCACCATTGCACTGCTGCTCGCTAAGAGGGAAATAGCTCTCAAATGGGGCAGCTGTGTCTCCCCCACAGTGAAAGACTGGCGTTTCAGTCTCACATACTGTAAGACTAACTGTGAACTCTATGCTACGACACAACCCCCGGCATCTCGCCCAAAGGATATTTGGGAACCACTGAAAAATTATCTACTAGAGACCAGTTCCGCCCCCAACAGCTTGCTGGGATTGTCCCCACAGGAGGGAGGTAGTTATTTGATACACCCAATTTTCTTCTTTACAGTGTTTATTACATCAGGAAAGGTGGAGATTTGATGACTGGAGTGGGCTCGCTGAACCGGGTTGGTCAGATGGGATAGTCTCAATGTATGTTATATGCCCCCCTGTTGAATTGGATCATTGCTCGCTTGTGCACAATTACTGTATCTTCTGTTATTTGGACAACAAATCATTCCTGTTTGTCTATACAAATGTTTATGATTGCAGTGAATAACCATGCAATGTTGCAAGCATGATGAAAATGAAAATAAAGATTTAAAAAAAAAAAAAAAGGTTTTCTTATTTATTGAGTTGGCAGTGGTCCATGGAGCCACTGCCTACTCCTAAAAAATGTTTGTGCCCACATTCACAAAGGGAAAGGGGTCCCTGGGGAGCCCTTCCAGTTTGCGAATGGGTTACCACCAACTTAAAGGTGGTGGTGAACTGCGAATATTTTGGATCACATTCCGGTCGTAAAACATTTATACATCCCCCTGCGACTTGCTATTAGGAAGGGACGCCCTAAACACGCCCCTTCCTAACACCGAGTCACAAACCCTATTTTGAAATTCCTTAATAGGTTACCGACACGCAAAATAGGGTTAGTACATGTCAAAAGGCTATTTAGCGGTCACAAACGGCCCGATTCTAATTATAGACATCCGCTTCCCTCCCACCATTCAAAAATATGCTTACCTGTTGGAGTTGAAAAACATGGGTTTTTAGTCATAAAAGGGCTTCTAGGGTGATAAATAAGAGGCATCTAACATAGCTGGTGCTCTAAATTAGTTAGATACCCTAGCTGGGTTGGGGAGGGTTCAACATATGTTCCATATTAGGATATTTTCTCCCTAAGTCATGGCTTTGAGTTAGTTGCAGGGATTCTGCTCAGGAACAGAACTATGCTTTGGACCATAGAACATCAGTATGTAGAGTACTGAGTCACCATACCACATCAGTAACTATGAGCCTGAGTCCGACTAGCTATTGTGCCTCACTTGACCTCCTAACCTTTAAAGAGAGTCAAATGGTTTGAAAACTCCAGGACACAACACTCCTGACACTCTCAGGGATCGCAGCAACAGGACACACCCTTTCGTTCTCGCACTCGTATTTGTTTACAAAAAGTAAAAAAAGACACGAAGGAAGTTGACTATATTTATTTAAACTTTTGTGCTCTAAGATGCAATCATTTTGCCTCAATTATCAAATAAATACATGTTAATAGTGCGTTCAGCATGGTTAATATACCACATACAATAAAAAGCTGTCATGTTATCTGACAGACCTGCCTAAACCCTCCCCCACTACTAAAGCTAATGGGTTATAGATTATAGATCTCTGGGTAGAGTGGCAGACCTTTTACCGTAGCATACATAGGTGGATGTTCTACATCTCAGCTGATGCAGTGCTCTTGTCTCTGGACCTTCATTCTGTGTGAGTGTTTTTCCAGAACCCGAGACCCCGTTAACTGGCAAGATATGTGTATTCAAAACAGCAGCTCGATTCTTTATTATGTCTAGGTGCTAGTTTCTGACCACAGAGAATAACAAAGGGCAATGTTGTTGCCTTGCCTAGGCTATCTGAAAGAGACTGTAGTCATAGTTTCCTTACCCTTAGAATTACCCCAAGGTATCAGGCTGAATCCAGAGACATTTTTCGTAGCAGTACCCATGCGCGTTCGAAGGTGGCTTTAGTCGACTCCGCGTCCGTCGTCGGCGTCACCGGGATGAGTATGCGGTGTCTACTTAGACGCTGCTCCTGCGCGCTGACCTCCGTTCTTTCTTTTTCTGCGCCAGCCCGTGCGGATCCTGAAAGAGCGTGTCCCTTAGTCATTTTTTTACTACATTTTATTTTTACTTTTGTCTGCATCTTTTTGGACTCATCGACTCCTGGTGCACAATGGATTTCCCATAGTTGGACGGGCTTCAAGCCTTGTGACTCCTTTCACATGCTGATGTCAGTCACTGATCCGCACCTCGTGTGCCCCTGGTGCCTGTAGCGCGACCACAACCCAAAGTCGTGCTTGGACTGCTGGGCCATGAATCTGAAGTCTTTGCGGGAGCAGTCCCGAAAGCTCTTGGAGGCCCGGCAGTCCGCTTCATGTCGTTTGAGGTCCCGGTCGAGAGGAAGGTCTTGGGACCGGTCACTGAGCCACTACCACTCGTCTTCGAAGTCTTCGCACACATCGTTTAAGTCGAAGCACAAAAAAAAAGTGAAGAAGCATCGTCACTGTTCGCCTTCTCCCCGTCTGTCGACCGACGCGGCACCAGGAGCATCGTCGCTCTCCAGCTCTGTCTTCGGAGCCCGCTCCTGAAACGGCTCTGTGCTTCCCTCCCTTTCCTGGACCCTGCCCAGCTTCGAGCTTTTTATAAAGCGCTTCACAGCATTTTTGGTCAGCCGGACTCCACAGGCACACCTTCAGGCCCCACAGACTCGGCTGGGGGCCCTGTACCTTCGATGCCGCTGCGGCTCCGGACCCAGTGCCAAAGGGCCCGAGGATCCCGGGACTGGATCCGCATCGGTGCTGGTTGACCGCACGGTACATTCCCTGGTGCCGATTCCAGTGACGACGCCCCAACGCCGGTTGTGCCCCCAACCGGGCTTACCCCTGACTTGGACCTGGTGCCGGATTGATTTCGGTACCAACGCCGGAGGATACTTTTGTGCGGCTGTTAATCCCTGCCAATCCTTATCGCCCTGAGTGGCAGCCAGAGGAGGGTGAGGAGGACTGGGAGAGGTCTTTTGATCCTTTGGCTGACCAGCTTGAAGAACCTGACTGGCAAGAGGAGTTGAGTTATGCCAGTGGTTTAGATACCTTGTCAGACCTTGACATGCTCTCCTCCCCTACCATGGCTACAGAGGAGGGAGCTTCCTATGCATTGGTGTTGAGTAGGGCATCTGAGGCCTTGGGCCTCGAGCTTCCTACGGTGACAGTCAGGACTAACCTCCTGACAGAGGTGCTTCAGCCGGCAGCGGCCTCTTCTGAGCGCCTGCTGCCTTTTAATAAAGCCCTCACAGACATCCTTCTGGGCACTTGGTCCAAGCCCAGCACAGGGGCTCCTGTGGACAGGATGATTGCCCGAGGCCACCGCCCAGCCCTGTGTGACCCACTTTTCCTCTACCAACACCCAACCCCGAGAGCTTGGTGGTCCAAGCCTCGTCCTCTAAAGGCGCATTCCCTACGGTTACCCCAGATCGGGAATCCAAGACGCTGGATCACCTTGGGAAGAAGATGGTTTTTTTTGCCAGCTTAAGGCTGCGGTCAGTGAACACCGCATGCCTCTTGGGCCGTTATACCTATACCGTGTGGGATACGGTTGCGTAAGTGCTGCCACAGTGCCAGGGGGAGGCCGGGGCCACGCTCACCTGCTTAGTTGCCGCCTTCAGGTGGAACAAATTTGTGGCATGGTCCACAGCGAAGACTGTAGATCCCCTTTCTGCCCTCTTTCTGAAGTACTCTTGTTCCTTCTCTCTTTAGCCCAGCAGGGCGCTGCTCTGGGCACTATCAAGGGCTACCTTTCAGCCAACACTGCCTTCTTTCGGCTGCCAGATCAGCCTTCTCTGAGCCGGCATTAATATTATTTTTTTTGAAACATTGTATTGCACTGATTTCGGGGCTGCTGGAACTGTGTTCAATGCTCCTTGGGTGGTTTTATAATTTTAAATTGGTCTGCCTATTTTGCATTCAGCACTTTGTTTCTCGGGGCAATTTTTAACTGTACTAGGGTCAGCGTTCTAGTTCTTGCCGCCTCTACCGCGCAGGTCACGTCTCTCTCGGCTATATTAACGCCGACGACGCGACCGCGCAGCGGCACCTCTCTGAGCCCATATTATTATTTTTTTTTTAAAACCTTTGTATTGCACTGATTTCGGAGCTGCTGGAGCTGTGTTCAATGCTCCTTTGGGGGTTTTATAATTTTAAATTGGTCTGCCTATTTTGCACTCAGCACTTTGTTTCTTGGGGCAATTTTTAACTGTACTAGGGTCAGCGTTCTAGTTCTTGCCGCCTCTACCGCGCAGGTCACGTCTCTCTTGGCTATATTATTGCCGATGACGCGACCACGCAGCGGGCGCGCTGAAGGCGTGCCTAAGGCAAGCCCGTCTGCGCCTGTCCGTGCCTGGCCGGGCCCAGGGGCCACGACCCCTTGTGGTCCGGACAGAAACCCTCTTAATTATACTAACGAGGAGCTTAAGACCTATAGACCGAGACTGCCTAGTAAGTGTGCTCACACGATGGAACCTGACGGGCTCACTAAAGAGTGTTCCTTGTGTCAATTTAAACTATGCCCGACTCTAAAAGCTTTCAAGGCACACACCAGCACCAATAATGTTAGAATGCTACTTCTGAATTGTCGCTCTTTGGCTAAACATGCAGAGGAAATCTGTTTGCTGTTGGATGAAGAAAGGCCTGACCTGCTCTTTCTGACAGAAACTTGGTTGAACGATGAGGGGGGCCCGGTGATCATTCAAGCCTTGCCTCCGGGATATACTATATCCAGGTTCGATAGGACAACAGGGAGATGTGAGGCTTAGCCATTATCTATAAAGACAATTTTAAGTGTCGTACTACACCTAACCCATTATTTAACTGTGAAAGCCTTTTTTTCACGATTAGCTTATCACCGACCAACACGTTTTCAGGCATTTTAGTTTACCGCCCTCCTGGCCCGGCAGGTAATTTCCGTAAACTTCTTTTGGACAATGTTGCCAGTATGGCCAGTCCACTCCCTAATTTTACGCTTCTTGGAGACTTTAATCTTCATTTCGACGAGACTCTTCTCCCTTCAGTAGTAGAGCTTACTGAAGGTCTTGAAATACTTGATCTAAAACAATTGAGTAACAAACCTACACACAATAAGGGACACACTCCTGACTCCATCTTTTCTAATGCTTCCAGCCTTATGGCGGCCGACCAGATTCCTCTTCCTTGGTTGGACCATTTTTTGATCCCCTGGATAGTTCAAGAGACCTCTCCATGGGTGTAGAAAAGCATCAGGTGTGTACGACCCTGGGCAAAATTGTCATACGACTCTTGGACGAGGCATCTAAAAGAGTCAGTCCCTATAGTAGATCCTAATCCAGTAATCGCCAACGATCAGCTTAATAAATGGTTAGAATCGTCGCTGGATATGGCTCTACCCAAGAAACTCATGCACAAAAAAAGAGGAGGTCACCATAATTCATGGTATAACCCAATCTGCGTGCCCTTAGACAAACTTCTGAGCAGCTAGAACGTAGCTGGAGGAAAGATCCGACAGCCGACAGGAAAGCGGATTATAGAACCGCTATCAGAATTTATAAGCATGAAATAAAATGAGCTAAATCCACATTTTTTTAAAAGGAAATTATTTTAGCAGAAAACCGCCCGCGAAATTTTTAAAATTGCTAAATCTCTTTTTATTCTCCCTACCCCCCTTAGTATTGATAAGGGCACCCCTCGATGTTGTAATTTAATTGCCAAATTTTTCAACGATAAAATTCAAGCTATCTATCAATCGTTCCCTGTGGTCCCGGAACCACAAATAAGGCCTCTTATACGTCCTGCTATTAATCAGCTAGAATCCTTTCCTCCTATACATTTGGCCACCCTCCAGAAGACTCTTAATCAAGTGAAATCTGGAGCCCCCTTGGATGCGGCCCCTCCTACTATCCTAAGCCGAGTCTTTGAGACTGTCGCTCTGATAATTCTCAAAGCAATTAATGCCTCTTTGGAATCGGGGTTAGTGCCTCCCCTATGGAAACAGGCCATGGTCAGAGCCCTGTTAAAGAAACCCTACCTAGACCCTGAGACACTATCCAACTATCGCCCTATCTCGCTTCTTCCGGGCATTGGGAAACTGGCTGAGAAACATGTTAACACCACGATCTAAACCTTTTGGGAAAATAACAACTGCCTCCACCCTACTCAGACCTGATTTAGAGCCCCACGGAGCACGGAGAATGCTCTGTTAGTTGTGGTGGAAAGTCTAAGAAAAATCAGATAATGGGGGCTGCACTGATTCAGCTCGACCTCAGCGCAGCCTTTGATACAGTGAACCAACAACTTCTGATTCAAAGGCTTAAGGATATCGGAATTACTGGCCTGGCATTAAAATGGCTGCAGTCCTTTCTTGAGGACCGCTCATTTGTGGTCTTTGACGAAAAATGTTCTTCGGAGCCAATGCCCCTTGGTTGTGGGGTTCCTCAGGGTTCGTCCCTGAGCCCCACCCTTTTTAATGTGTATATGAGTCCACTGGCGGAACTAGTAATCCCTCATGGCATCCAGATTGTCACGTATGCAGACGATACCCAGTTAGTAGTCTCATTTAGTCAAGAGGATAAGTCCGCCCCTAATCTAGCGCTGTGTTTGCAAGAAGTGTCTTGGTGGATGGATGACTCTTATTTAAAGCTCAATGGGGACAAGACTGAACTTCTGTTTCTGGGAAATCGTCCCCCGTGTACAACAGCCCCCTCTTGGCCTAATTGTCTTGGTCTCCCACCAACTCCAAAAGCAGAAATTAAGAGTCTGGGAGTGTGGGTAGACCATAATCTGAATTTTAAGAAGCAAGCGAGTAAAATGGCCGCTGGCTGCTCTGGAATGCTCAGAATGCTTAGGAAGATTCTTTATTTGCTTCCACTCACTGTTAGAAGAATAGTGGTCCATGCACTTATTCTTTCGTGCCTGGATTACGCAAATGTCCTTTATCTTGGTGCTCCTTTGGTAGCCATCAACAGGCTCCAGGTCATCCAGAATTGTGCAGCGCAGCTACTCACCAATTCCTTAGGCGTATGTCAGCTAAACCTTCTCTTGCAACACTTCATTGGCTGCCGATTTCCCAAAGGGTTCACTTTAAAGCATTATGTATTGCTCATAAGGCCCTCTCCAACAAGGGCTCCCCTGTTATTAGATCTCTTATCCAGCCCTACTGCCCGTCCAGATCGTTGAGATTGGAAAAAAAGCATCTTGTTCTAGTCTCGACTATAAAAGGATGCGCAGCGGGCGACGCTGTTTTGGGTACAATGCTGCAAAACTCTGGAATAGCCTGCCTCTGTTGATTCGGTCTGAATCAAATTATCTCCTGTTTCGTAAGCTTCTAATGACTTTCCTGTCCCCTTATAGTTTTTAAATGCTCAAAGGGTTGCCACAGCGCTGGGATGCTCGAGGGTAGCCATGCGCTTTATAAATGCCCTTTCAATTCAATTCAATTCTCTTTTCAAGTCCCCGGTAGTCAACCATTTCTTAAAAGGCTTGACACATCTTTTTCCTCCAATCCTTTTCGTTATGCCTCAGTGGGACTTGAATCTTTTGCGAACTTATTTAATGTGCGCTCCCTTTGAGCCGCTTCCTAACTGTCCTTTACGTCTCTTGACTCTTAAGACTGCTTTCCTGATAGCTATCACTTCTGCTAGAAGGGTGAGTGAGCTCCAGGCTGTTTCTTCAATACCTCCTTTCTTGTCTGTTCATCCGGACAAGGTGGTTCTCAGGACCCGTCCTTCCTTTCTTCCTAAGGTGGTCACTGCCTTCCACATCGGGCAGACCATTACTTTGCCCACCTTCTTTCCGCCTCCGCATCCTCCAAAGGATCCAAAACGTGTGCTCTCCTTCTATCCGGATCGCACAAAGTTCCAGGTGGATGATCAGCTTTTTGTTGGTTACGTGGGTGCAAAGAAGGGTTGGGCCATTCACAAACTCATCATTTCTTGATGGGTTGTGTTGTGTATTAAGGCTTGTTACTCTCTAGCTAAACATTTGCCTCCCGGCTACGCGCTCATTCCACAAGGGCGACGGCAGCCACTACTGCCTTGGGAAGGGGAGTTCCTCTGAATGACATCTGTCAGGCAGCCACATGGGCATCGCTGCACACGTTCACCAAACACTACTGCCTGGACTGCCAAGTCCGGAGAGACGGCTTCTTTGGCCGTTCTGTTCGCCAGGATTTTCTGGTGTGATCTTGGTTCGCAGACTCAGCACCGGGGTTGGTATTGCTGGGGTATCTATTCTAAGGTAAGGAATTTATAACAAACGTGTTTCTTTCAGATGCACAAGTCACTTACCTTCGGTAATTATATATCTGTAAGGGACATTAGTTAGTTATAGATTCCTAACCGCCCCAGCCATCTTCCCCATTCTGCGAACTGATTTTTAGGGTTAAGGACATCCTTTCAGGCCCCTAGTTTTGTGCACCAATGGTCAGTGTCTTGCATGGCTCTGCGTTTCTGGCACGGAAAGTCGTGTACAGAACAGACGTCAGCGCGCGAGGCCGTGTCTAAGTAGCTGCCGCGACGTCATTCCGGCAATCACAACGACGGACGCGGAGCCGACCGACACCACCTTCCGATGCTCAGAGGTACTGCTGACGAAAAACACGTTCTGGGTTCAGTCTCACGCCTAGGGGTAATTCTAAGGTAAGGAATCTATAACTAACGTTTCTTACAGATATATTGTTACCGAAGGTAAGTAACATGTGCCTTAGATCTATTCGCCACTGAAGAGAATGCGTAATGTCAGCAGTTCTGCACGTTGGGGTTCCAAGGCGGTACTCGCTCGGTGACGCTTTTCGTAGCTAATGGAGTTGCGGCCTCCTGTACACCTTTCCATATGTACTACTTCTACCCCGAGTGCTGAAGAATATCAAGCATGACTGGGCCCAAGTCATTCTTGTGGCTCCGGACTGGGCATGAAGAGTCTGGTACCCCAACTCTTGAACATGGCCATTGATCCTCGGATCTGACTGCCTCTTCGGGAGGATCTTCTGTCATAGGAGCAGGGGGCGGTCTCCCACCCGAACCTGCCCAGCCTCCACCTCCTTGCGTGGAGATTGAGCGACGACAGTTGACAGCTTTTGACCTTTCTTCCGAAGTCTGTAACGTCATCTTGGCAGCCAGGCGTCCCTCCACTAAAACGGTATACACCTGTAGATGGAACAAATTTGTGAAATGGTGAACATCAAAGGCTGTAGATCCCCGTTCTGCCCCTCTTTCGGAGGTTTTCCACTTCATTTCATCTTTGGCCCAGAAGGGCTCTGCTCTGGGCACCCTCAAAGGCTATATTTCGGCCATTTCGGCCTTTCTTCGCCTCCCTGATCGGCCTTCTCTTTTAAAGTCCCCTATTGTAAATAGATTCCTGAAGGGCATTACTCATTTCTCCTCCTTCTCCTTTCGTAATGCCCCAATGGGACTTGAATCTTGTCCTTACTCATATTATGTGTTCTTCCTTCGAACCACTACATAATTGTCCTCTTTGTCTTCTTACTATAATGACTGCTTTGCTGCTCGCTATCACCTCTGCCCGCAGGGTGAGTGAGCTTCAGGCTCTGTCCTCCAAGCCTCCTTTTCTTGCTGTTCATCCGGACAAAGTGGTACTTCGCACTAGGCCCTCTTTTCTGCCCAAAGTGGTTACCTCTTTCAACATAGGTCAGACCATCACACCGCCCCTCTTCTACCCTTCCAAAGAGGAGGAGAGACTTTACTGTCTAGACCAAAAACGTGCGCTGTCCTTCTACCTTGACCGCACTATAGATTTAAGGGTGGATGATCAACTCTTTGTGTGTTATGTGGGCACCAAGAAAGGTTGGGCCGTGCACAAACGTACCATCTCTCAATGGGCTGTCCTATGCGTCAAAATCTGCTATTCTTTGGCCAAAAAGGAACCTTCAGTAGGACTACACGACCACTCTACCAGGGCGACAGCAGCCACTACTGCTTTGGGACGTCTGCCAGGCAGCCACGTGGGCATCCCGGCACACTATCCCAAAACATTACTGCCTGGATAGCCAAGTCCGGAGAGACAACGTTTTTGGCCGTTCTGTTCTCCAGGACTTCCTGGTGTGTAATTTGTTTGCAGACCCACCACCGGGGTTGGCATTGCTGTGTTATCTATTCTAAAGGTAAGGAATCTAGAACTGCAGTCTCTTTCAGATGAACAAGTTACTTACCTTCAGTAACAATGTATCTGTAATAGATATATGTAGTTAGAGATTCCTTACTCCCCCACCCATCCTCCCTTTTCTGCCAACTGACTCCTAAGGATAAGGGCTCCCTTCTAGGGCCTTAGTTATGTGCACCAGTGGTCAGTGTCTTGCAAGGCTCTGTGCTTCCGGTGTGGAAAGTCGTGTCCGAACTGACATCTGCACGCAGGGGTGGCATCGAAGTAGACTCCGTGACGTCATCCCGGTGACCATGATGCGACGACAGACGTGGAGTTGACTGACGCCACCTACCAATGAGCAGGGGTACTGCTACGAAAACATTCTCCGGATCCAGTCTGACGCTAGGGGTAATTTTAAGGGTAAGGAATCTATAATTACATATGTCCCTTACAGATACATCGTTACCGAAGGTAAGTAACTTGTTCGTTTAGACTAAATCCCAGGAAAATAATAAAATACGAAAACATGTGCTGGTTTGATATGAAAATACAATGTGGCACAAAAGCAAGCTTGATATTTAATAGTGTGTGCAAAACAAAAGAGGCCTACAACGTCCACAACTAGGATAACATAGGGAAAGCTACTGTGGGTCATATAAAAAACACATGATAAGCTGAGTGTAATCCTAGGGTTGGATTCTCCTCTTCCAATCGTAAGCAGCTGGTGTTTCGGCACTCGTATTTTGTGGTTGTGGGAACAACGGACTCAATTTTATTGGATGTTAAATCTGGCTGGAAAATCACCCTGGAAATGGGCTGCAGTTCAGCCTGGCTCCAGCTCTACCGTGTATTAAGCCACAAGCTCCCCCAGCAAGGCTACATTTTTCGATTTCATTTGCAGCCGTGTGACATTTTGTCTGACAAATCTGGGTCGTCACCGTTATTTCCCATTCTGTGAAGTTTAGCTTGTAACAGCCATATTATATGTGGAGAGATACTACCTGGAAAAGGACATTTCTGACCCCGGATATTTCCACACATATATCCGTCTAAATTGTTCTATAAAAAACCATTGTATACATGCTTCCTTCCTACTCAATTCTACCATTAATATTTTAGTACATCAGGGAATGAGACCTTTAAAGTATTTTCTCATCTCTCACGCATTTTATTCAGCATTATCATCATCCAAAATCCTATGTGTAGAATACCATCTTGGACCACATTTCGACTATCTTTTGTATAAAAAAAAAAACAAGTAGAAAATTAAGGCTTTTGCAGCATAGTGGTTAACATTTTGTTAAAAAATATCAAATTTCGGTATTTGTGTGTTATTTAAATTATTAGCCTTCAGTGGCCCAGTTACACGTATAATAGTTAAAATATTTAATTTCAATGTTAAGTGTTGACAAAAACCTAAACTAATTTGAACATATCTTTCATGCGGGCCATATTGAAACATAATTACTGTTGTTCATATATATTTTTACAATTGACTTGTATCATGACATTATTATTTACAGGAGAGGATTAGCACACGCAAATATGTACGCACAATTGAAGTAAATCACATAAAAAAGAAGTCACAGTTTTACAATTGTATTCCACATTTTTTCTGATATTTTAAGCAATTTATGAAATATTATGTATACATATTATGATGCTAGTCCACTAATCAAAATTATGAGGCCTCACATGCATCCGTAAGCCACGATACTTGTCATTAGTTAACCTTGTACAGGTGTGTTTCTCATTTGTCCTGTTATACTATTGTGACCATCTTAATTTAAACTACTCATAATTTAAGCCACCGTGAAATAGATCACGTTCAGCCACTACTCTCTGAACTATCTGTGCAGATGGGATGATGGGTAATGAGTCCTTGCTGGGCTTCTTCTTTTAAAGACCACTTTGGCAGGAAACCAGTGTCACTTCCTTTGTAAATGTATAATGGGAAATCCAGTGATGTGAATTCCTGTGCAAATGGATGACGGAATCCATCTGCACAGGATCATCCATGTGTACAGGAAGTGACATCCCAGTTTACCCACCAAAACTGTGGCCACAACACACCGCAACACAACCAAGGCAAGTCCATCCTGTCTGTGTCAAGACCCTTGGTCCTCCTCCCTTTTGCTACTCCACTGTGCCCTGAACCCAGTTGCATCTCCTAGTGCTGCTGCCATACCTCTACACCAAACACAGAAGATGCGTTTTCATGCACCACCTGCCATTAGAAGTGCACACTCCTACACCCATCTAACTACCCCACCTCACACATCCAACACACTCCCCCATACTCCTTGCATTCCTAACACATTCAACCACACTCACCTGACCCCCCACTACACCACACCCCTCCCTACACCACACCCCTCCCTGTTCTTCATACTCATAAACACTTGCTCTGTCACTGCACACCATTGAAATTTGGGATCTGCTGCATGACAACTCACCAGACCTGCTCTTTCTGACCGAAATCTGTCTGGCTCCCTTTTCTGCTCCCATCATTGTTACGACAATCTTGATGATCGCCCCTCTTGGATACAGCATCACAGGACAAGACCAACAGATCCAAAATTGGATTCACTATCGTCTAAGTATCCATCCAGTGCTTTACCATCAACAAGGAACACTTGACCTACAAACTCCTCATCACCGCAGACTACACTCTGATGCCACTACTCATCTTACACCCCACCAACCTCTCGCCAACTTCATCAGCTTTTTATCCCTCTCAGTGACCTCTACTACCACCTAGAGGATGTCACCAGTTCCAACACAACCAGCCTCTTCAAGGACCTGTTAAGTCTGACTCACCTAGCGAGTGGACGGCCCTAATATGCTGCAGGACATCTGCTGGACCTCATATTCACCAGGTTCAGCAACAGCACAGTAGACAAGGCAACACTGATTATCTGGTCCAACTACAATCCTCTGCAACTCCAGTATACTCATTCCCCACAACCGCAGAAACAAAATCTCAGAAGTGTCCTGGTCTTCCGAACACCTGCATCATTAGCCGCAACACAACAGAACTTCAGCATCTGAATCAATGACTGCTGAGACACCCTGACTCCTCTCAAAGTCATGAGAACCAGACCCCAAGGAAGTGGTACATGGGAAAGTTCAGACTCAGCAAACACCACTGCAAGCAATTTGAACACAGATGGGGACAAAGTCACCATGACACTGCCAAGATGTCTAAAAAATCTGTCCTCAGATGATACAATCAGCAAATCAGAGGCTTCAACTATTCCACACTCGCAGACAACATCGAAAGTGGCACCAAGGAAGTTAAAGCCATGGTGAAAGACTACACCTCTTCGGCAGCAAGCTCCACTAGAGTAACTTCCTCTCAGTACCTCTGCACCCAGCTGTCCCTATTCTTCAGTATTACGATCGCTAGCATCTATGAGAACTTTGAGTCCCAACTGGACCATTCCACTCTTGCAGCCTTCCTGCCTATCTGAGCCAATGCTCAGAGGTCCAGCTTGACCACACGACCCACCATCACCACTCAAAAACTGCAACTACCATGCTGTTCATGCACACCACAGCACCCTCGGACCCCTGCCCTCACCAGATCTTCATCAACCTTATCTGCGAAGTTCCACAAGGCTCCTCACTCAGCCTCACCCTGTTCAACACCTACATGACACCACTCAGCATCATCCGTGCTCACGGAATTATCGTACCGTAAGCGGATGACACCCAGCTCATACTACCCCTCTCCGACAAGGTGCTAAACACCCAGACCAATATCTCTGTCTGCATGAACAAAGTCACCAGATGGACAAAAACGTATGCCATAAGCTAACACAGACAAAACAGTAGTAGCATTCTTCGGCAAGGGCTCCTCCCTCTTGCACTGCCCCTAGTGACCTGCCAAACTCTGACTCACACCCCTCCTGGAAAAGCCACTCAGAGAATCTCTGAATAGTGATTGACAACCACCTCGCCAAGACTGGCCAATCAAACTTAGTCCCCATATCCTGCTTCCACAGACTCAAGATGCTCAAGAAGATCTTCACATGACCCTCACTTACAGAACCGTCACCCAAGCCCTTATCACCAGCAGTCTGAACTACGGCAACACATTCCATGCTGGAATCAAATGCCATCTCCTACCTCGCTCCTAAAGCCTGGAGCGACCTGTCCCTGCACATCAGTCCCCTCTCGTGTGTTCTGCAAGAAACTGAAGATTCAGCTCTTCACCTAGCTGCGACCCCTGTACTGCCTACATAGCTCTTGCTTCCGCACCAGGATACCCTCCTGGGTGAGTCGTGCAGTCTGTAAATACACATAACATATCTTGTATATCATATGTGACATTCCCTGGACTATTGGTATGCTGTTGTTTCATGCAGGGGTCCTAAAGAAACCTCCTGTGCAACTGACATATAATTGAATGGCATGCAGATGCATTGATGGATTATTTAGAACTTGAAAAAATGGCGTACTCCTTTATGTATGTTTAATATACGTTGACAGTGTTTGAAATCCTTACCTTCTCTCTGCAGATTACGAATAGGTTTTTTGACTGGTCCCCAGCCTCTTATTGAGAGAGTCATTCTACACATGCAGACTTCGACGATGCATACAAGCACTTTTACACAAGTAAGTTTATAATTAATTTGCAAATCATATGCACTTGTGTACTTATGAGTTTAATTATATTGGTTTGATGTTGAGCTAAATATGTGACACTTTACAAGAAGTTAAGACTTCAGGTACACAAAAAGATGTGTCTCAATTAAAATTCCAAGGGAAAAGTATATATAAGACAGTTTGAAGTAGTCCAGATTGAGAAGTACAAGGCGTTTACAAAGAGTATACTAAAGCCTGAGCCTTGATGGTGTTGGTAAAGTCGAAACTGAAGAAATGATGGACCATGTGAATGGAAAGTGAAGTGAACGTCTTTAAAATGCGATCAAAGGCCCGACTGTGAGCTGAATGTGACATGCTATACAATAATTGTGTTCTCTCTTATTTGCTCTATCTATGTTCATAAGTGGGGTATTGTGCTGACTGGTTGGGCCTTTGATAGGGAAGGACTTTGCACACAAGAACAGAACAGCTTACCCCTGAATAGGGATAATAACATCAAACATGAAGTCAGGATTTAGTTTTCACCTCATAGTCCCGTAGGCTTGACATCATGAGTACAAAAGAAGAGTCTGTTCAGGCATCTCGGACACCATTGACTGGGATCTAGATTTCGGGTGATCCTACTAGTAAATGTGCAGTCATTTCATGAGGGTGGTCTGAGCACATCACATTGTACCTAAATATTATTCTAACATATGATGTATAGTCTCACGATGGATTAAAGGACTTTCTTATACATCAGTAAACCACAAGCACATTTGTTGAGATTGCGAGCAGCCCAGAATAAGATGGCCTGGCTAATTCTAAATTTTAAGCTCTGTGATTAGATCTATCCAGCACTTAAAATGTGCACTGACCCCGATCTATTTTGGTGATGTTCGTTAAACATGGAGTAGTTTGAGCTGAGGGCCATACATACCTTCTTGCCAGGGTTGGATTTGGGTTACCGGAGCTCTTGCATAGGCCACTGAATGCACAGGTTAAAAGCAGGGTTGGAATGGTCAAATAAAGATACCTTATTAAGAGTGAGTTTGTTGCAGGTTACTATCAGTTTATGTCTCTTTTTTAAGAATAGAGAGGCTAAAGCAATACATGTAATGTGATTTGTGTAAAAAGAGGGCGTTCATCACGTCTTAAATAATTAGCTCAGAATATCTAACTCGGAGGTGCATCGCAAACGTGGATGTAAAGTGGCCATCTTGTGGATTTACCCTGCACACCTCCACACCTTCTTTTGATGTTAGAAGGTTGCAAGGACAAGGTGGAGGAAATCATGTTGAAAAGAACAGTATTTGAATGCACAGAATGAATTAGTGAACGTAAAGAACATGCAGTGCTGTAGGCCGATCAGTACTAACCCTGAAAAATGTTGCCATCAAGTAAAGCTGTAGTAAACACACCTCTTATGGTGTTAATAACATAGACCATGCCACAGTTTGCAGAGGAGCCTGTCTGCTCATCTACACACATCTCTTGGAGACACCAGTTGAAAGAACACTTCAGGGCTTCTCGCTTAACCAACTTCTTGGAGTCTCTAGCAAAGTGCTGGAGCACACTTAAATTATAGATGTGCTGACCCAGTGCCTTAGGTGCTGTGGTGTTCAAGCGTCCCACTTGTGATCAAATCCTGTAGGCCGAGTACTCTTGAATGAGTAATGAGGATTACTCATCCCTATGTGTTTGACATCTCTGTAGTATTATAAAGTAAATAACGTATCCCACTTAATTTCTCTTCTCTTAATTAATTGTGCAAAGACCACTAATGGCGTGAAGGAGTTAGCTTACTGTGCAGTCTAGAAACTGCATTCAGATACTCGACCCAAACTTAGCAGCTTGGGTTCCACAGTATGTTACGACTGTATACACCAAGACAGCTAGCACAAAAATGTATTTTTAATAGGGTCACAGGATCCTGTGCAACAGCACAGTAGAGCAATGAACTGTATAGTCGCAATAATCTACACCAGCACAGCATAACACAAAATATTGTATTCAGTAATTTGTGTAACTGCACGGTAGTCTGATATTGATACTTTGATCAGGTAATCATGTTTTACCATAAAAAAAAATCTGTTTTATGAGCAGAATGTGTGTTTGTTATAATTGGTATAATGTTTGCTGTGGGGTGTATGACCTGCAACAACAGTTGGTTCCGTGGGGGAGTTATACTTATGTCAACATGAGATTTAATCACTCGCAAACATTCTATTTAGCATGGCAAATCAAATGCGTTTAGGCAGAACAAAATAGTGCAGGACATCAACACACTAGAGATGTAGAGTATATTATTCTTCATATATTGTAAGGTGATTTACAAAATAGCAAGTCACAGGGTCACACAGGATTGTTAAGAAACATATACAATATAAGAGAAAAAAGTGCAAAAACAGAGATACATTAACTCGTACACTTAGACATAGTTGACATATATATATATATATATAGGTACAATAATAACACAGAAGATTCCCCTTGAGGGTATACTAAAGGCGCGGATAAGTGTACAAGTCAAGGTCCTTTTTACATTAGAGACGAAACTCGTTTGTCAGATTAAGGGAGTACCAGCA
Source organism: Triturus cristatus (assembly GCF_964204655.1). Lineage (NCBI taxonomy): Eukaryota > Metazoa > Chordata > Amphibia > Caudata > Salamandridae > Triturus > Triturus cristatus. The sequence goes on from NC_140582.1 coordinate 631,167,053, forward strand.
GTTATCGTCGACGTGTGTGTAAATCATAAACATCACCCTGGGGTCTTCATTAGGACTGGGCAAAGGAAAACAGCCTGTCTGAGAGAGAATATGTGTTGATGTCAGAAGGTGAAAGACTTAATCAATTGAGGAGTTGTGTCACGTACACCAAGTATGGCTGACCTGTGGTATATGGTCAGAAATCTAAATCATAGATAATTATAAGGATAACCAATGAAGTGGTTTACTCAGATGTACTTCCTGTACCAAGAGGTTCCAGCTCAAACTGCAAAAAACCAGGGGGAGGATAAGTCAAATCAAACTGGATTAGCCATAATAGTAGAAATCATCAATCCAGCAAGGGTGGTTACCCTAGGCAAGGATAAATCACCAGAGATATCTTAAAGGTGAGCTCATGAATTAGCTCCGATTAGATATATGTGCCTCCGAGATCCGTTTGGGATTCTCTGTCTCCGAGATCCTGGTAGGATTCTATATATCTGAGATTTGGTTAGGATTCTTCATGTGGAAAGGTTACATAATCAGTGTGATAACCTCAGACGAGACTCTGGCCAACTGCATAAAAATGTGAGCGCAAAGAGCTATGACTGTGAAAAGATCAAAATCATATTAGTTAAAAAATGTATGCCACGCTTAATGTGAACCAGAAAATATAAATACTACCAATACCTCCTTGAAATGATCACTACTATGGTTGCCGACCAAAGGACTCTGAAAGTGCATGCGTGAATGAAAATAGAACCAAGCAAAAGAAAGAGTCTCTATTTTTACGATAAACAAAACCACCAGTGTTCTCTATCTTGCTAAAATTAATTGGAGCTAAATGTAGATAAAGAAAGACGGGTGAATTAGCTTAACAAACAATACGTATACGTGCAAGTGTTACGGCTGAGTAAAATCCCAAACAAGAAAAAGTTCACCAGACTGAGAGCGAGCGAATCGTCCCTCTTATGGCAATGGCGCAAATGAGAGCCACCAGTCAGGGGAGACGTGGAGTAATTAAAAGAATATCAGATGGAAAGACGGTGTCCATCACTATGGAGACACCCACGTCAGCCGCAGAACTGGAGAAAGCTGACGTGTGAGTAATCAAAGTCAGATTGACAGATGGCGGCCAGTATGTTTGAAATCTGATATTTTACGTCTAGGACTCCGCTAATAAAATTTACTCAACCTAATGTGTACTGCGTTGATTCAAGCTAATTTATCATCAAGTACATGATTGTTTGATCTCTAGATCAATATTTGTGCGATGACATTGTAGAAAAGTTTAGATGGGTAATACACAAGTATAACATATTGACTGTATCAAATGGCTACACACGTACATATCAACAACAGTAAAGTCTAAAAGAAATGCAGTGGGAGTTATTAAAACATACAGTCACTTATTACAAATGACGAATGTACATTCTGAAACGATGGTTGTATTTTGTTTCATTCCTATATACAAACATGTGCGTACAGGCCATATGAAGAGGTTACAGTTAGGGAATTACAACATTCCTAGTGTTATTCCTATAACAAACATATGTGTACAAGTCATAGGAAGAGGTTGCAATTATTGAATTACAATATTCCTAGTGTTATATTTAATCTAAGACAGAGTTGTTCCGTATTCCCACAAGGAATGTTTCTAGTAGAGTAACCAGAAGTTGTTTGGAACAAATTAGTTTTATATCAACCCATATTCAGAAGGGAAATTTGTTGAGATATTTCTTCAGATTCATTGAGTCCCTGGTTCACCGCATCAAGTAGGTGAATCCACTTACATTGCATAAGATACAATGTGACTGACAAGTTGCCACCTCTTGGATTGTGCAATATCCTCTCCAGAGCCCACCACTGTATACTCTCAGCTGTATGATTCATATGGTTAAAGTGATCCACCAGTGGTGCACCCTGTGTATTACAGCGGATTCTGGAGCAATGCTGGAGGATCCTACTTTTAACCTTCTGGCATGTTTGGCCCACTTGTAGTTTGTCACATGGGCAAATGATTGTGTAAATGACATCAACTGAGTTGCAATTAGTGTGGTGTTTCAGAATATATTTAGATCGGAGTGTGTAAAGTCCTTTCTCTCAATCGTGAGTGAACACGCTTTACAGAAACCATACATAAAGTGACCAATCAAAAGGAGTAGTTGCAGTTGAGATCTTAAATCAGGGGTGGGGGCTGTTTTTAGGTATGATTTTAACCACAAAGTCTTTAATATTCCTTCCCCTTTTGAAAGCTAATAGTTTTATTTTTGACTCTTCTAAATCATCATCAATAAGATCCCAATGGATGTTAATAATCTTTTTTTATCTCATTGCTTCTGGTGTTAAACGTTGTAACACACACTATTCTAGTCTCTGAGGTTTCACGATTGGGTTTAACCTCCAGTAAAGTTTCACGGGGGCAGTCCCAGGCCCTTTTCCTAGATCTCTTGGGTAATCCTTTAGGGTAGCCCCTTTCCCTAAGGCGTGATATGAGAAGGTCAGTTTCATGTAAATAGTCAGCCCTGAGGGTACAGTTTCTGCGGAGGCACAAAAACTGTCCACTCGGGGAGATTGTCCCGTAGGATTCTGGGATGGTGACTGCTGTACCTAAGGAGAGTATGATGCTCCATGGGTTTTCTGAATAGAGTGTGCTATCTACTGTTCTTATGCATAGGTCTAGAAAGTTGATTTCGTCCCTGATGTGTGTAGTAGTGAATTGTATGTCAGGGGATTGTTCATTGATCCATTCCAAAAAGGAAATTAGCCTGGCTTCCTCACCCATCCAAATCATAGGGACGTCGTAAGTATACCTTGTCCAGAGGCAAATGTTCTCAAGAAAAGGGTTGGCTGTATTGTATACGAAGTAATTTTCATATTTGTCCATGTAGGGGCAAGCCAAGTCTGGGGCAAAGCCTGCTCCCATGGCTACAGCCTTTGTCTGAAAGTAGTATTAATTTCTGAATATGAATTTTTTTTGTTCATTGCTATCCTAAGTAACTCGACAATGAATTCAGTGGGTACCCATGAGGGACTGTCTCGTCTGTTGAGAACTTCCCCCACTAATTGTAGAGCCTGTTCCTGGTGAATGTTGGTGTAAAGTGAAGCTACATGCATGGTCACTAGTATTTGATTGTCCATATTGAATGGTAGATTGTCAATCAATTTAATCATGTCCATGGTGTCTCTGATGTAGGACTTTGTTTTAATTACCAAAGGTTGTAGAAACAGTTCAATATATTTGCAAAGGGGTTCGAGAACCGAACCACAGCGAGCAACCAATGGAGATGAATGTTATTGTGTGAGATCCTGCTCGCCTAACTCACTAGCCCCTCAATCCTGTCTAAACCTAGCAAGTGGGAATCCCCAATGACACACACAATTGTGCCAACAAATGCAGAGAGTCAGTGGAAGGCCCAAAAGCATAACTGCTGGCAGAAATGAGAGTGTATCTGGTGCAAAATGGCAATGTTTGAGGCCAAGTGATGACCATACCGAGATAAATAGTGTAGTAGGTGGCACCACTGCTATAGCCAAAAGCTGCCATTATGCGGAGCACATTTTTTAGTCCCAAAATAATGCTAAAGAAATTTTTAAATTGTTCAGAGTTTTGTTTCCCCGTGTGCTGAGCACATCACACTTTCTACCTCTGACTCATGGGGGGGGGAAACTGTCTAGGTTTTTCATTGATAAAATCCAGATGATTCAGGCCAGCCTGGGACAAGGAATTATAGGCCAGGCAGGACTTCCCTCTACAATTATCTCCGTTCCCAATGCACTTCAATCTAGTTCATCTCCCTCCTTAGCGGAATTTTCTTTGATTACTCTCCAGGATTCACTGACCATTCTTAATTCGCTAAAATCTGGATCTCCGGTGGACCCCTGTGCTGCCAGGCTGTTAGTCACTCGACATCGCTTTGCCCAAAGGTTAGTATTATGCAGCCTGCTCTTCGCTTTCACCTTATTTTCTTTTGCCGACGCGTTTCAGGATATCACAATCACTTCCTCATGGGCAGCAAAACACGCAACGGATGCTCACATTATTGTTTCACTCATAATTTATTCATTGGTATGACCGCCTCCAGTGGGCGTGTACAACATTGCTTTCTGGGAGATTGAGTCCATGCGAGTAATGTATTACCTTTTGTAAGGTCCGAAGTGCATTTTGCATTTAAAAAGTCCTTGTTAACCTCAGTAGGTGGTGTTGGCATTGGTGCGGGCTCAATCAGCATAAAAGCGATGTACTGTTCAATTCTTGGAAGTCGAAAAACTGCAGTCTCACAAGCTGGTTTCTGTATTTCCCCAGCTTACGATGGTGCTCTTCCCCACGGCTAAGGCTGCCGTGTATAATTTTGTTCCCCAATGTGCCCTGCGCACGGGAAGTCACTCGACATCGCTTTGCCCAAAGGTGAGTATTATGCAGCCTGCTCTTCGCTTTCACCTTATTTTCTTTTGCCGACGCGTTTCAGGATATCACAATCCCTTCCTCATGGGCAGCAAAACACGCAACAGATGCGCTCATTATTGTTTCACTCATAATTTATTCATTGGTATGACCGCCTCCAGTGGGCGCGTACAACATTGCTTTCTGGGAGATTGAGTCCATGCGAGTAATGTATTACCTTTTGTAAGGTCCTACTGAGGTTAACAAGGACTTTTTAATTGCAAAACACACTTCGGACCTTACAAAAGGTCAAGTAATTCTGTTCAGATGTTCGGGCTGTACCTTGGACTAAAGGTCCCTATGGAAAATTGCATGGGGAAAACGTGTTTTGGGACCCCCCTTTTTTCTCAGCCCCCGCTTGACGAATCCCCCCGAGACTTTCAGGGTAGGAGCGAAGCGGAGCGCCCCACCTATTTTGAAAATTTCGCGAGGATTCGTCAACCGGCGCTTAAGTTATTCCAAATACAATGTTGCGGATTTCCTATGGAAACACGGTCCTAACTATAACTATCTACTGGCGACCGCCAGTAGATAATATAAATATATATATATATATATATATATATATATATATATTCATCACCAAGGTTGCCCATATGGAGTCACCACACACGAAGGGGTTACGGCTCCCTGGTATACCGGAAGACTTGACAATTCCTTAAAGCAAGTGCGCTGCTGCATTCATCCAAATTAAATATAAATCCCGGTTGGGCGAAAAGGTCTGTAATGGCAACGCTAACCACTTCCCAATATATGCCCATGGCTCAGGCCCCCTCCGTTCCAACGAGTGTCCATGATAGCGAACACTCAGGATCCGCTCGTACAGCAGCGGGGCAACTCCGCGACCGGACTGGTCGCATTTAATTCATCACCAAGGTTGCCCATATGGAGTCACCACACAAGAAGGGGTTACCGCTCAGGATGCCACAGGTAGCAAGGTGTCTGCATGCCCCCAGCCTTTTCAAGCAAGCCATACGCGTTTCGAGCAATGGAAATGCTCTTGTTCACTGGCATTAAAGATGAAAGAAGCAGGTGAGTTCGGAACAATTCATTTATTCAATTTTAAGTCCCGCCCATGTGGGCGTCATTCAAACCGGCATTCTGGATGTAGTAGTTCCCTGGTATACCGGAAGACTTGACAGTTCCTTAAAGCAAGTGCGCTGCTGCATTCATCCAAATTAAATATAAATCCCGGTTGGGCGAAAAGGTCTGTTATGGCAACGCTAACCACTTCCCAATATATGCCCATGGCTCAGGCCCCCTCCGTTCCAACGAGTGTCCATGATAGCGAACACTCAGGATCCGCTCGTACAGCAGCGGGGCAACTCCGCGACCGGACTGGCCGCATTTAAGTCATCACCAAGGTTGCCCATATGGAGTCACCACACACGAAGGAGTTACCGCTCAGGATGCCACAGGTAGCAAGGTGTCTGCATGCCCCCAGCCTTTTCAAGCAAGCCATACGCGTTTCGAGCAATGGAAATGCTCTTGTTCACTGGCATTAAAGATGAAAGAAGCAGGTGAGTTCGGAACAATTCATTTATTCAATTTTAAGTCCCGCCCATGTGGGCGTCATTCAAACCGGCATTCTGGATGTAGTAGTTCCCTGGTATACCGGAAGACTTGACAGTTCCTTAAAGCAAGTGCGCTGCTGCATTCATCCAAATTGAATATAAATCCCGGTTGGGCGAAAAGGTCTGTAATGGCAACGCTAACCACTTCCCAATATATGCCCATGGCTCAGGCCCCCTCCGTTCCAACGAGTGTCCATGATAGCGAACACTCAGGATCCGCTCGTACAGCAGCGGGGCAACTCCGCGACCGGACTGGCCGCATTTAATTCATCACCAAGGTTGCCCATATGGAGTCACCAAACACGAAGGGGTTACCGCTCAGGATGCCACAGGTAGCAAGGTGTCTGCATGCCCCCAGCCTTTTCAAGCAAGCCATACGCGTTTCGAGCAATGGAAATGCTCTTGTTCACTGGCATTAAAGATGAAAGAAGCAGGTGAGTTCGGAACAATTCATTTATTCAATTTTAAGTCCCGCCGGTTCCACGGTGCTTGAGTACTATGAGCGCTGACTGGAGTGAAGGGGGCCTGATTGCCGGTAAATATTGGCAGGAGTGCAAGTGACTCTACAATTTTTTCAAGCCCACTGGGGTAATGACATTGTGAGAACTACTTCATCGGGGTTTGCGGCACCCAACCGGGTTTTCATTGGAATGGAGAGTCAGGGGCAGCTATGGGTTAAGACTACATCAACCATAATGCCTTGCTTGCTCACGCCCATGGGGGCGGGACTCCATATTTAAATAAAGTTATTCCTGCACATTTCCGCTGTCCCCGCCTGATGTTGTAGAGCTGGTGAACAAGGGCAGCAAATTGCCCGAAACGTGTCTGGCAGTCTCGTTTGGAAACTTTGAGGGCTGACTGGCACTGCTGCTGCCGGTGTGATCGTGTGCAGTAACCCCTTCGTGTGCGACCTCCTCATTGGGGCAACCTTCGTGTTTTCAAATTTTGCGGCCAGCCCGGTCGCGAGGAGGTCCCGCTGCCTATACCTGGCGGTTCCACGGTGCTTGAGTACTATGAGCGCTGACTGGAGTGAAGGGGGCCTGATTGCCGGTAAATATTGGCAGGAGTGCAAGTGACTCTACAATTTTTTCAAGCCCACTGGGGTAATGACATTGTGAGAACTACTTAATCGGGGTTTGCGGCACCCAACCGGGTTTTCATTGGAATGGAGAGTCCGGAGCAGCTATGGGTTAAGACTACATCAACCATAATGCCTTGCTTGCTCACGCCCATGGGGGCGGGACTCCATATTTAAATAAAGTTATTCCTGCACATTTCCGCTGTCCCCGCCTGATGTTGTAGAGCTGGTGAACAAGGGCAGCAAATTGCCCGAAACGCGTCTGGCAGTCTCGTTTGGAAACTTTGAGGGCTGACTGGCACTGCTGCTGCCGGTGTGATCGTGTGCAGTAACCCCTTCGTGTGCGACCTCCTCATTGGGGCAACCTTCGTGTTTTCAAATTTTGCGGCCAGCCCGGTCGCGAGGAGGTCCCGCTGCCTATACCTGGCGGTTCCACGGTGCTTGAGTACTATGAGCGCTGACTGGAGTGAAGGGGGCCTGATTGCCGGTAAATATTGGCAGGAGTGCAAGTGACTCTACAATTTTTTCAAGCCCACTGGGGTAATGACATTGTGAGAACTACTTTATCGGGGTTTGCGGCACCCAACCGGGTTTTCATTGGAATGGAGAGTCAGGAGCAGCTATGGGTTAAGACTACATCAACCATAATGCCTTGCTTGCTCACGCCCATGGGGGCGGGACTCCATATTTAAATAAAGTTATTCCTGCACATTTCCGCTGTCCCCGCCTGATGTTGTAGAGCTGGTGAACAAGGGCAGCAAATTGCCCGAAACGCGTCTGGCAGTCTCGTTTGGAAACTTTGAGGGCTGACTGGCACTGCTGCTGCCGGTGTGATCGTGTGCAGTAACCCCTTCGTGTGCGACCTCCTCATTGGGGCAACCTTCGTGTTTTCAAATTTTGCGGCCAGCCCGGTCGCGAGGAGGTCCCGCTGCCTATACCTGGCGGTTCCACGGTGCTTGAGTACTATGAGCGCTGACTGGAGTGAAGGGGGCCTGATTGCCGGTAAATATTGGCAGGAGTGCAAGTGACTCTACAATTTTTTCAAGCCCACTGGGGTAATGACATTGTGAGAACTACTTTATCGGGGTTTGCGGCACCCAACCGGGTTTTCATTGGAATGGAGAGTCAGGAGCAGCTATGGGTTAAGACTACATCAACCATAATTCCTTGCTTGCTCACGCCCATGGGGGCGGGACTCCATATTTAAATAAAGTTATTCCTGCACATTTCCGCAGTCCCCGCCTGATGTTGTAGAGCTGGTGAACAAGGGCAGCAAATTGCCTGAAACGCGTCTGGCAGTCTCGTTTGGAAACTTTGAGGGCTGACTGGCACTGCTGCTGCCGGTGTGATCGTGTGCAGTAACCCCTTCGTGTGCGACCTCCTCATTGGGGCAACCTTCGTGTTTTCATATATATATATATATATATATATATCTATATATAATCTACTGGCGGTCGCCAGTAGATAGTTATAGTTAGGACCGAGTTCCCATAGGAAGTCTGAAAATTCTATTTTGAATAACTTTGGCGCCGGTTGACTTATCTTGACAGAAAAGCGGCTGGGTGTTGGATTGTGGGACCGGCAGAGAGGTGACTGTGTGATTGGTGGAACTGGCAGGATTGAGAACGCCACCCATATGGGGGGAAGGTACTTACCATGCGTCCCTACTTCTGCCACGCCCACTGTGTCCTCCTCATCTATCGGAGTGAAGCAGGCGCCATGTGGTGATGGATATCGACGGCACTGTTCAGTTGAGAAAGGCATCTGAGGAAGGATGGAATCCGAAATGCATTATGCCATTTCATTAAACCTGCCGGATTAAGCAATCCATTGTGTGTGCCTGGTCTTTCTTTGCGGGGACCTTGGACGTGATATTACGGTGCATTTGCCACTAAGCACCATGGGTACCCCATCCACAAGAGCGCGGCAGGTTAAGTGCAACTTGGGACATTTTCAAAACTTTTGGATTACTACTGCGCCGCTGCTTTCTGTTAATTCCAGCAGCAATCGTTGGGACTGATTTCAGTCCATGATTCCAGTTCGGGACTTCCCGTGACAGAAAAGCGGCTGGATGTTGGATTGTGGGACCGGCAGAGAGGTGCCTGTGTGATTGGTGGAACTGGCAGGATTGAGAACGCCACCCATATGGGGGAAGGTACTTACCATGCGTCCCTACTTTTGCCACGCCCACCGTGTCCTCCTCATCTATCGGAGTGAAGCAGGCGCCATTTGGTGATGGATATCGACGGCACTGTTCTGTTGAGAAAGGCATCTGAGGAAGGATGGAATCCGAAATGCATTATGCCATTTCATTAAACCTGCCGGTCTAAGCAATCCATTGTGTGTGCCTGGTCTTTCTTTGCGGGGACCTTGGACGTGATATATATATATATATACATATATATATATATATATATATATATATATATATATATATATATATATATATATATATATATATCCACCTACTGGCAGTCGCCAGTAGGTAGTTATAGTTAGGACCTATTTTCCATAGGAAATCCGCAACGTTCTATTTGGAATAGCGTTGATTGATGAATCTTCGCGAAAGTTTCCAAACTTTTGGCCAGCTCCAGTCTGCTCCTATCCTGAAAATTTCACGGTGATTCGTCAAGTGGGGGGCGAGAAAAAAGGGGGGTCCCAAAACACGTTTTCCCCAATAATTTTCCCATAGGACCTGTTGATGCAGCTACAGCCCGAAGTGCTGAACGGAATTACACCAAATTTGGCAAAGAGGTAGTCCTCAGTTCAGACTCGTGCCTTTTGCTTAAATGGTGTAAATCCGTTCAATAGTTCCTGAGAAAATAAAAAGTAAAATCACATATATATCTGAGCAGAGCCTAACCACACATCTCATCGTGAGATCTGATTGGCTGTCAGCACTTCATCCAAAAAGTGTTGGCAGCCATCTTGGGACCAATATACATGATAGCACCTCATTAAAAAGCATTGCAGTTAATAGAAGGTTTTAAGACTTTAGTTACATTATAAATCATTTGTTGATGGTACCATACTCATTTTAGGAATTGTGGTGTGTTCTAAGGTGATTTTACCATGGGAAAAAGCCTTCTGCTGTGATATGAATCATGTTTGAGAGAAAACTATTTTCTCATGCTTTTCCCTCAGAGGTTTGGAAGGTGATCTATAAGCTAAACTGAGAGCATATTTTCTGTAAATTCACATTATCTTTCTCAGTCATGTGAGAATGAAGTCTGACATTCTCAGTAAAACATGTACATCCAACAAGGGCAGAGACTGTCAGTGTATTCCTTTGTGTTCTACTGCAGCTTCCCAGAGTGTTCTAAAGAACAACTAGAGCGCTAACAGTCCTACTTATGACAAACGTATGGCACACCTGAAGCCATCTTGGTTGGAATAAAGTGGTAACTCTTAAAACATTTAATTTAAAAAGGAACAAAATGAGGGGGGGTTATTTTGCCATAGAAAGTATGATTAGTGCTGCAGAAAGAAAAATTAGGGCACATTTTGAGTGACTTCTCAAATCCTCTTCTATTTCATTAAAAAATTCTGACATGCAGACTGAAACATGCACTTTCCCACGTACCACCTTCCAATTTCAAGTGTGGGCACTGATGGCAATTAAATCCCCCATAAGAATTAACTGAGAGCCTGCATCCCTTGAGTCGTTTAAGCTAGTCAGCCTCTCTTCCAGCTCAACCAGGTTTAGCATAGATTGACCTGCATTATAAAAATTTATAAAAATGATCTTTGATCCCTTAGAATTAAGTCTCACTCCCTGTAGGCAACTTGAATCCCACCCCAGATCTACCCACCTCCCATTCAGTACCAGTGCCACATACATAATTAACCCCCCCCATGGCGCGACCCATAGTTGATTTCCTGGCTGCAACAAAGAATGATTTAAAACCTTCAACAAATGAGGCATTATTACTTGTTTCCCAAGTCTCCTGGAGGCAAATAACATGATATTTTTTAATAAAATCTTGCCAGTCCGGGTTTTGAATCTTAGATGCCAGTCCAGCGGTATTCCAGGAGATCAACCTCAATTCATTATGGTTTGGATCTAGTCCTTTGAGTGCTCCGGGCAGGTTCCTTGGGGTAGTGCCCCTGGTTAAACGATTAACTGGAGGGGTTCTGATTTCCACTTCTCTTCCCAACACGCCTGCAAACCCAACTGCTTGGTCTAGATCGGGAGCCCCCAAGACCAAATCAGGTGCCACTAAGGGTAGTGTTTCTACATGATTGCTATAGGTGTCTGAGTCTATCTCGTACTCCCCATTCCCTGGTGTCGGTAGTCAATCTTGCTCATCCAGGGCAGACAGACTTGTAAGTGGGGCAAATCTGTTCATTAGAGAGCCATGAGCCTCCTCCCCTCTTACCAGGGCTGCCCCTGGCCCCTGCCAATTCGTACCCCTGACCGAGGCTTTGTTTCTATAAAAGAAGTGTAGGGGTAACATCCTAATACAGGACCCAGTGCCTCCATCCTCATGTCGATTGTCCAACAGTTCTCTGACTAACTCAGGGTACCTAAAATTAACGATCACACAGTCACCCGCAAATTTTTTCCCGGACTTTCCAATCCAAGCTACCCTCCTAGCCATAAGGATGTGCCTGTGCTGCAAGCTCCTGGCAGGTGTATTACTAAGTAACCAGTGTGCAGCTTTGTTAATCAGAGCGTTGGTCGTTTCTTCTCTGTCATTACTGAGACCAGCCACTCCTACCAACACAATCGAATAAGGACTAGAAGCGGGTGGCAAATCCAGGATCTGGAGACCTGGGGTGCTCTGAACACCAGCATTCATGGTGGTTTTTTCCATGATGGCTTGCTCGTTTGTTCCCCGGCAAACCTCGTTAGGAGTGATTCGTGTGATATCCTGGACCATACCACCAATGGGTCTATTACTTATATTCTCCTGGTCCAGAGGTGTTTTCCTATGGGCTCTATTCTCGGGGTCGGGGTGCGTTACAAACTTTTCTCCACTGTCAGCCACTACTGGCTCCAAATCCCTCCTCAATGGGTTAGCCCCAGAGGGCTGATCTCTAACTGGGTCTACCAGCCTACTTATCTTCTCCACTAGATTTAAAATTGCAGTCAAGACTGGGTCTAGGTGTTGAACTAGGAGCTGTTCCATTTTTCCCCCAAAAGCTATAGTAATATCCTGCAGCTCCCCCACCCTGTTTATATTCTGACAGTCTGGGCATGCTATGTTCTCGGGGTTTATCTTCCCTCCTTTGCTAGACTTAGTTTGCCCTCTACGGCCAGGCTTGCTGGAGCGATTAGCGGCGCAACTTCCGCCACTCTCTAATCGCCCTGTCCCAAGTTGAGATCTTTTGGAGCGCGTGATTACTTCGCTAATGGGTGGCTGTGTGGGGTCAGGATTAGGCGTTAGAGGTTGTACACTAGTCGCCCCCCTTAATGTTTCATCCCCCATGGTGTTATTATCATTTACCAACTGAATGTTGTTACTAGTGGGCATTGGCTTTGGCCTACCTATATTGTCGAGATCAGTTGTTAGTTGGCCTGCTGAGTCTGAGACCCCCTGAGAGCTTCTGTCTGCTACTATCGATGTATCAGAGGATTGAGGCTGAGATGGCTGTACTTGCGTCAATTGAGACGGGCAGGTTCCTCCGCCAGGTGTAGGGCAAAGGGCTATGTTGCCCAATGAGGACCGTATATTAGCTATTAAAGAGTCCAGCGAGAGCCGTTTCTCCGTCAGCAGGATCTCGTGGGCTAAGAGTGTCTCCGCGCGTGTAATAAAGGCATCCAGTGTTCCTCTTACCCCTCTGAGGTTCTGGACTTTTAAGAGTCCAGAGGTGTCAGGGAAACAACACCCAAAGACCCCTGAGTTCCTTCCTGCCTTGGTGCACAAATAAACAGAGACGCGGGCTTCTCGATGGTGGCGTCAAAGACCAAGGTTTATTTACTGCAGGGACACAGAAGTCATAGGAACCACACAAAGGCAGAATCTACGAGACTGTTCGATTTGCAAAAAGTGGGTTGCACCTTAAATACATAAAATATGCCTTCAGGCAACATTATACGAATATCTTTCATGCCCAACCCGGTATCCCAAACAGACAATAAACATACACCAAACAATAATTAGTCGTAGGTTTTCAGTATTCGATCAAGTCCCTTTGTCAGTTCCCCATTCTTTGACTGATCCTCCCCATCATAAAAATCGTATCCTCCCCATTGTAAAAGCCCAGAAGGAGAGGAGCAGAGCCAGGTGTAGGAGATAGAAAAGTAGGATAGAGATGTTTATGGATCATAAACGGGCATGGCTACAGTCTTTGGCCTCTCAATCAGGACAATGAACACGAGAACCAGTATAGCAGGGCTGGCCTCAGGCAGGGAAGGCAGCTTGATTCTGCCTAGTCACGCAGCGTCAGCTCCCTCGGGCTCGGGCTTACGTGTCCTTAACAAGGTGATTCTGCCGGGGTCATTGCTCGTTCATTGACTATGTGAGGGCAAGAAACAAAATGGGTGCCGTATCTAAAATGGATGCCGTGGCTTTACAACAGAATGCCCTATTTCTCAGTGAATTCATGCTCGTAGCGCAGCGAAAACGCTGTCATATATTAAATGGATCATTTACGGTTCATTGATACCAAAATTGTGTCAGTACTACGATACCGAATACACGGGTTCGGATCGCTGCAGAACCTCACCTCCCTCTGCCCTTGTATGCTGAGTCTTGGGCTTGACCATGATATGATTAGCTCTACACCACTTGTTTATTCTCGTGCCTTGGTGGGGATGATTGTGTCTTTTATGTCTTAGGGGTGTACGATTTCACGACAATCCCACTCCTGTTGTCCACCTGACACCTATCAGTACCATATACAGGCAAGGGGGTATGAGCAAACGGAGTACTTCAGCAGGATATTTGGATATCGGGAATCGGTGGGTATGGCCGGGTAGACTTCAGTGCGGGATACTTATAGCTCACCAGCAAGGGACCGGGCCCAGCCCTGCCTCCTCCTGCCCCGGACGGCCACAGACGGTCCCGCCCTTGTCCCGGGCTTAGCCCAGCGCCGCCCGCGCGCGTCCCGCGACGCGGGGGGAGCCTCGAGCTTTTGTGCGCCTCCGGGCGCGAAGAGAACCGGAAATTGACCGCAAGGCAATCTGGGAGCTGTAGTCTCCCCCTGTCGCGGGCACGATTGGATTAGGTGCCGACAGGGGAGACCCACAGCGTCAGCACCCCAGGAGCGGCAAGAAGATCAGGAGCAGGTCCGCAGGTAAGTGGCACTGGGCAGAAAAAGTCACCCCCGCTCCACCGAGGGAGCCTCGAGCTTTTGTGCGCCTCCGGGCGCGAAGAGAACCGGAAATTGACCGCAAGGCAACCTGGGAGCTGTAGTCTCCCCCTGTCGCGGGCACGATTGGATTAGGTGCCGACAGGGGAGACCCACAGCGTCCGCACCCCAGGAGCGACAAGAAGATCAGGAGCAGGTCCGCAGGTAAGTGGCACTGGGCAGAAAATGTCCCCCCCGCTCCACCGAGGGAGCCTCGAGCTTTTGTGCGCCTCCGGGCGCGAAGAGAACCGGAAATTGACCGCAAGGCAACCTGGGAGCTGTAGTCTCCCCCTGTCGCGGGCACGATTGGATTAGGTGCCGACAGGGGAGACCCACAGCGTCAGCACCCCAGGAGCGACAAGAAGATCAGGAGCAGGTCCGCAGGTAAGTGGCACTGGGCAGAAAATGTCACCCCTAACAAATTAGTCTCCCAAAATGGCCACCAGAGACAAAAGAGCCCAAATGCAGCACAATATCACCCAGATGTAGCCCAAGTATAGCCCAATGACAGAATGTCCCAGAGTGTTCTAACGAACAACTACAGCGCTAACAGTCTTACTTATGACAAAAGAATGGCACACCTGAAGCCATCTTGATTGGAATAAAGTGGTAACACTTAAAACATTTAATTTACAAAGGAACAAAATGAGGGGGTTCATTTTGCCATAGAAATTTTGATTAGTGCTGCAGAAATAAAAATTAGGGCACATTTTGACTTCTCAAATCCTCTTCTATTTCATTAAAAAATTCTGATATGCAGAATGAAACATGCACTTTTAATACCAGCAGCAGACTTCCGTGGTGAGCAGTAGCTTTACTACAGTGATCTAATGAGCAACTAGAGTGCTAACATTCAGAATTTATGGCAAATGTGTGACATATCTGAATACCTTCTGGATGGAATCAAAGTAAAAAGCTGAAAGCATTTCCTACTGAGGAGACGGCAGTAAATGAGGAAATTAGGAAACTTCATAACAAATACACCTCCAAAGATGGCCACCAGAGACAAAAGAGCCCAAATGCAGCACAAATATCACCCAGATGTAGCCCACATGTAGCCCAATGACAGAAGTGTGCAAAACACTTATTTTTTGTGTATTTGCAGTTTTATATAGTGCAGACTTGTCAGGTATTGGAGTGCTTTACATGAGCATTGGTTACATCACACAAGATCAAATTCATTTTGGTTGTAGACATGGGGAGATTAAGTGATTTGACAAGAATCACAGAATGTTGAGCTGAAGCAGAAACTCCAACCTGGTTCCCCAGTTGCAAAGTCTGCAGCTCTGGAAGTAACACCACATCCTCTCCCTTAGGTGCAACATTTAATCAAGTGGTCAACTGGATAAAAAAACATAAAGATTACAAATAATTTAAAAGTTCTTTGTTGCTATTTGAAAACTCAGAAAATATGTCCTCATTTTAGTTTTTTAGAGCACTAACCATAATTGTGATGAAGATAAGACCCTCTCATATATGTAATTTCTAAAGGAAATACTCTAGGTATTACAGTTTTGATTACATCAAGATGACGTCCGGTGTTCCACACTTTTGTAATGAACATAGAATGTTAGCAATCTAGTTGTTCATTGGGATACTGTTGAGAGGCAAAGGCCAGGGGCACATACTCTGAAAATTGAAGGCAGGTAGGAGAGTGCAGAGGCAACAATTTGACAACACTGGGCAGGCAGGAAGAGCAGTGGCAGCACAACAGACTATGGAGGGCAGTGGAAAGGGGGGCAGGGGCAACAAACAAACCATACAGGACTGGCAAGAGAGGCTGTGGCAATATAATAGACCATTGTGGGCAGAAGGAAGAGGCAGTGGTAGTACAACCATATATGCTAACAGACCCGTTTCAGCCAGGAAATGTCCAATGTTTTTAAGCTCAAATGGGCCTTATTTGATTTGTCTTCTGTCTACAATCTCTTCTTTTTCAATGTAACTCAAAGGGGAAAATCAATACCCCAGTTTTTTTCAAAATCTCCCTCTTACCAAGTTCAAAATGTTCGTAAGTATGGTACATTGGATCATGGTAGGCAGGAGGAATTGGGGTAGGGACATGGACTCGGATAACGGAGGACAGGAGGGACATGGAGAGGTGCACCAAACTGAACCTACAGGGCAGGCATCAGGGTTTGCAGCAGCACAATACACCACACAGCGCATGCGGGACGGGAGTGCAGCACAACAATCCATAGAAAGCAATAGGGAGGGGACAAGACATGCACATGGACAACAGAGAACAGATGGGAAAGAGGCAATGGTAGCTAGCTGACCATATTGGACAGACAGGAGTGAAAGCTGCCGCATAACAGACCATAAAGGGCAGGAGGGACGGATCAGGGGCATTACAATGGGACAGACAAGCCAGGAGGGAGGGGATAGGGGTCTGCACATGGAAACAGAGGGCTGGGGGCAAGGGGGCAGGGCAGGAGCAGCAAGATGACCATGGAGGTCAGGCAGGATGGGCACTAGAAACAAGACACACCATCGAGAGCAACAATGAGACTCTGATGACATACACACAGACCATGGAGGGAAGGTGGGAGGGGGCCAGGGGCAGCTAGCTGACCACACAGGGAAGGTGGGAGGGGCCATGGCAGCACAATGGCTATGATGGGCAAGAAGGAGGGTGCAGGGGCATGCACAAAGGACCATGGAGGATAGAAGGGAGGGTCAGGAACTGGGCACAGACAAGAGAGTTCAGGGGAAGGGGCCTCACAACAGACCGCGCGGGGCAGGCAGGAGGAGCAGTTGCAGCACAACAGACCAGGGAGGGCAGAAGGGTGTGGCAGTAAAATGGACCATGGAGGACAGGAGGAAGGGGATAGGGGCATGGCATGTGGACAGGCAGGGTGGAGGTGGCAGGGACCGGTTACAGTCATCTGACAATGCTAGGCAGGTGGGAGGGGAGTGGCAGCTCAACAGAACACTCAGAGTAGATAGGAGTGGCAGGTCCATGGAACATGGTGGGCAAAAAGGATGGAGCAGGGGCATGCACAAAGACATCGGAGGGCAGGGGGAAGGAGAATAGGGGCAGCAAGCTAAGCACAGAGGCTAAGCAGGAGGTCAGTGATGGGCCATAGAATTGGGCAATGGAGGGAAGGAGGAGTGGACTGGTACATCATGCTAAATGGAGGGCAGTGGCAGCACATCAGACCATGCATGGCAGGAGGGAGGAGGCTAGTCCATGGATTCAGACAACAGAGGATAGGGAGGAGGTGGATGGGGCAGCAAGCTAACTGTTCAGAGAAGGTGGGTATTAGGAACTTTATTGTTTTTAAAATGTGTGTCTGTGCGAACTACTTAAAATATGAACAAGTATGCAGCATAATCTCAATTTTATTCAGGAAGAAGAGGACGTTTGTGACTGTGACTCCGGGCTCACTTGGCAGAAACATCCCCTGACCCTCCACCCCCCATCGCAAAATGTAATTCCCGTGAAAAGGGTAGGTGGACGCAGTGTTATATAGAACATAGTCGTGAGAGCACGATTGAAAATGAAAACTAGATATAGTATATGGTATAAACTATGCACCAAAAAGTGTGACATAAGATGAACCGGGGCGTGAAATATAATATGCAATACATTGTGCGCCATGTCAGATTCATTGGAGAGCGCGAGATAGCACAGGCACTAGCGCGTGCTATGCGATATGCGCCTTGGAGTGTAATATGCACAGGGCAGTGTTGTGTAACCTAACTAGTCTCTAAAGTTGTAATATAAAATATGTGCTGGGGAGTGTAACGTTGCATATGCACTGTGACAAAGATATGGATCCCAGATTGTAATATGTATGGCATAGCGCTGTGCGTTATAACATTGAGAAAGGCACGTTAGATGGGGCAATATAACCCATGTGAAGGCGAGTGTGGCATGACATATTCACGGGGTGGTGTTACAGTGCACATGGGCTAGAGAGTGTCATAGCATACGCACTAGCTGGTGGAATACAACACAGAGGTGTGAGGCACTCGGCGGGCACTGGTGGGTGTAACACAGCATTGGGCTCAGCCAGGAGAACGCTGTGACTCTCAAGTGAGGTTTGTTTCCTTTCCAGAGAGTAAAATAAAAAGTATTACACATCCGGCGGTGGATGTGTATTTTATTAACCGTAAAGGGGGTTTCTTGCATAGTTTGGTCGAATTTTTGTCGAATCACCTTTGAATGGCTTGGTGTGCGTGTAAATTAAATGTGCCCGTCAATAGCTACCCATGATTGTATAAATAAACGACAAGGGTGTCTACTTGGAGAGTAACCACCGGCGGGGGCGCCGGGATTAGGCACGGTAGGGCGTCAGACACGTCAGAGCTTCACTAGCGGTGTAAATACATTCCATGTGGATTAATTCTATGCATAGTCGCCTTTTAATGAATATCACGCAAATCGTCATGGTGATAGGTACATACGGTTTGTCCAGCATGTCCTAGGTGTTTCTATAAATATATAAAAAAAAAAAAAAAAAAGGCCTGCCCCGGGAGATGGGGTCCCCGGGGCCATAAGTGACCTGAGGAGGGGGGCAACGCAGCCCCCCTCCTAAAGAATAAAAAAAAAAAAGGCCATGACCCTGGGGTTGGGATCCCCGGGGCTGATTAAGGCCTTGGGAGAGGGGGGCACGTTGCCCCCTTACAAATTTATTATTATTTTCAACCAAAAAAATGAGGATGCAGGCCCTGGGGGATGGGGTCCCCAGGGCCAGTAAATTAGAAAAAGAAGGGGACCCACACGGCCCTCCTTCTTAAAAAAATAAAGTAAACAAAAGACCGGCAGCGCGCCGGAGGCCACACCCCCTCCTTGCAGCACTCTGCAAACGTGCCCCCTGGCCAGTTGTAAGTTGGGGAATTAATTCCCCTTCAATACTGAGGGTCCCTGAGGGCCAAGTAGCCCAACAGGTATCTCCAGTATGCGCCAGGGAGCTGTGTTGCAGACAGGTGTTCTGAGGCCACGCCCCTTTTTACACCTCTATGCAACGCAGCTCTGTGGCGCTTACTGGAGGTACCTAGTGGGCTAGTTTGACCCTAGAGACCCTTAGGATTCAAGGGGACTTAATCTCCCAACTTAAAACGGCCACAGGGCGTATTTACACAGTGGTGAAGGGAGGGGACGGGGCCTGAGGTGACGTGTGCAAACACGCCCTGTGGCGCGTTTTAAGTTGGGGAAATAATTCCCTTTCAATCCTGAGGGACCCTGGGGCCCAACTAGCCCACCAGGTGCTTCCAGTAAGCGCCACTGCGCTGCGTTGAAGAGAGGTGGTCTAGGCCGTGCCCCTTTTTACATCTCTCTGCAACGCAGCTCTGTGGCGCTTACTGGAGGTACCTAGTGGTCTAGTTGGACCCTAGGGACCCTCAGGATTCAAGGGGACTTAATCTCCCAATTTAAAACGGCCACAGGGCGTGTTTACACAGTGGGGAAGTGAGGGGACGGGGCCTGAGGTGACATGTGCAAACACACCCTGTGGCGCGCTTTAAGAGGTAGTTTTAATCCCCTGCCCTATTATATACTAGGGGCTTACAGAGGAGGTCATGCTGATCACAGGGGGACCCCAATGCATAGTGTTCCCTAGTGTATGTAGGTGTTTTCACTGTATTCTGAGTGTCTTTTAACATAGCACTGGCTCTAGGACTGGTTAGTCAGACTCAGTTACCACCAGTATCCGTCTGAAAAAGTTGAGGGTACAGGATGATTTTGCAACAAGGCTTCTTTCTGCTCTTCTGTTTGTTCTTTCTGCATGTTATCCTTCTTCCTGGACTTTTCTTCGTCTTTGAGGACTTCTGTTGCTTTTTCTGCATTTCTTTTTTTTCTTTCTGTGCGTTTTTTCTTCTTTCTTCACATGTCCTATCTCTGTAGGCATAGTTAGAAATTAGCATTTAAAAAACCTTTGAAATTCACTGAAAAAACCATAGGTTTCAGGCACGTTATAGTTAGGAATTAGCATTTAAAAACCTTAGAAATTCACTGAAAAAACCATAGGTTTCAGGGGCGTTATAGTTAGCTGGACTTTTCACTCGTACAAAACCATTGAAATTCCCCCATTATAGTTAGTTCAGCTAACTATAACTCGCGCGCCTGCAATGCACTGCTGATGACGTCACATATTACATCACTCATGAAATGGTCAGTGACATCACTCATGACATCACTGATGACATCTCAAATGACATCACTGATGACAACATCCTTGTGATAGAGTGGCAGACCTCCTCTCCCACTAATATAACCTTTGATACACACATTCAAAAATAGAAACTAAAATTTTCAAAACAATGGACATACCAATATCAGTTACAACAACCTATTCAGTAATTGTAAGATCCACATCCACTCATTCACCAACAGTCCTATACAGTCACTCATACATGTACTCACTCATCATATGTACTCATACACCTATACATCCTGTTAACGCCACTCATCCATAGTTACTCACACACCTAGTCACTCATGCTAATAAAGAATCAAACATCCATTAACTTGCATATACAGTTATACATACACCACCACACTTACCTCTACAGAAACTTACACATACTTAGTCTTTTAAACAATCACTTATAGAAACACATACTTATTCATCCAGGAACTCTTTCAATCTCTCACTCTCACATATACTCACTTATATACACCAATAGTCACATATACTAGTTTAAAACCTATGTAGTTACTCATAAAGACACTATTGAGACAGTCATTCACTCACTAACACACCCATGCACACACTCATCCACACATACAGTCCTGCACACATGCTGTCTTCAACACATACAAACAGTGAGTCACTCATTCATGCACATATGCACGACGTAATACCCCCCACCGAACCATACAGACACTCAGACACTCATACTGACACTCATACTGATACTCAAAAAACCAACTAATAACCTATATAGACGCTCATGTAGCTACTCACCAACCTATGCAGCCACTTATACACAAAGTGAGAGACTGATACAGATATTTACATATTTAAACATTTCTCACTAAGCCATGTATTCACTAAGATACACTTAATCAGTCAGTTATACAATCAATTTTTCAAAAACAAATCATCCATTTAGAAACTTATATACCCATTTATTCTCCCATCGACCTTGAGATATACATTTATAAAACATATGTAATTTTCAGAAAACACACATTCACTGGATGATGTCATCAGTGATGTCATTTGAGATGTCATCAGTGATGTCACTGACCATGTCATGAGTGATGTAATATGTGACGTCATCAGCAGTGCATTGCGGGAGCGCGAGTTATAGGTTGTTGAACTAACTATAACGTGGGAATTTCAATGGTTTTATACGAGTGAAAAGTCCAGCTAACTTTAACGCCCCTGAAAACTATGGTTTTTTCAGTGAATTTCTAAGGTTTTTTAAATGCTAATTCCTAACTATAACGTGCCTGAAACCTATGTTTTTTTTAGTGTATATGTGTATGTATATATATATATATATATATATATATATATATATATATATATATATATATATATATATATATAAATATAAAGATACACAATCCTGACACGCTTATTTCAGCATTTAACAGGTACGGACCACAACGTGCCTTTAAGGTTTAATGTGCAGGTTTATTGCATCCACGAACAGCTACATTCATTTCACACAGCAAGTGCTCGGCATGACGCGTTTCGACAGCAGGACGCTGTCTTGATCCCATATATATATCCCCACACCCGGGAGAGAGGCCAAGGTTTCAACCAACTCCCTGTTTTCTGTTTCTTTGAAAGAATTAGACCAACTTGTGACACACAAAGTAAGGTACACAGGGGAACCTAAAGCTAGTCACATTCCTTACCAGTGGAATTTAGATCTCACAGGAGATTTTAATTGGTCCTACTGGCTGTGGTGGACTGAATTCATTTTGGCATATTTATTGAACTGAGACTTTTGAATTTATCAATGGCTTTTGACAATGCAGACCTCAGGACTTGGAAATGTGTCTCACGGTGGTAGGAAATGTGACACTTGGGCCTTAATCTTTGTAGTGCCCTTACCTTACTGCCCCACTAAACAAACTAGAAATTGTCCAAAAGGTTAAAACGTTCGTGGTTGAAGGAGTCTGAAAAATATATGCTTTATCCTCTGTGCCCCAATGCCAAGACTCGTTATTCAGCACTGGATCTCTTTCCGCGTGATGCAAATGGCACACCGCTCCCTCTGTAGTGCAATGCTTCTGTTTCGAAGGGGAATTGTAGGTCATGCTAAGCTTAATACTCACATCAGAGCAGGGCAACCCAAAAGGCTAGAGTAAACTGGATAGAGGATAAAGTAAAGCCGAAATGGTTCCACTTTTCTGTTTATAATTTAAAAAGTAGGGTGTGTATAGAGCAAACCACCTAGATATACAACAATTTTAATCTTAAGAGATATATGACCCAAATATCCTGTCAGTAACAGCTCAGTGCTGAAAAGTGTTTATATAGAGAACAGTGGCACAGGAATATTTGTTAAATTAATTAGCCTTCCCTGACAATAATAACTAGAGGTAGTGATATAGTATACTGGCGAAAATTGCAACATTGTTCCCCTTCATGAAGGTTTGCAAAAGTGCTGTGTTTTGCACTTCCTGCTACTGTTTACAGATTCCGAACTTCTGAAAAAGAGGATCACAACCAACATCATAAGCAGCTGTAAAATAGTGAATGCCAAAGAGCTCCTCTGTGCATGCCATATAAAGACCCACTTAGATTCTCCGAGGGTTACCTTTCTTTCTCATAGCTCCTTTCAAGGCCCAACCACTTTAGCCCCAGTAGGATCAAAGCAGAATGTCACCCCTTCTAAGCATATTGATTTCTCCTTCAGGACTGCAAGATCAGTCCCTTGAAAGCAGCCAGGTGTTATTGGTCTCCATTGCCATGTGCTTTTGAAGATAGATGGCAACAGAAGGGCAGCAATCCATTTGTTGAAAGAATGCTTTGTTCAGTGTCAGTTTATCGCCTTTTTCAGGAAGGAAGTAGATAAGAATGTTCCTCAATCACATGTGATCCTTTCCAGGAAAATGATTGAGGTTATGAGCTAGCTAGTTATGTAAAGGCACGAAAATAGCAACCTTCTAAAAGTCACTTTTGGAGCATACTTTTTGATTGATTTACATTTTGCTCAATTTTGAAACATGAGTGTGGCATTCCCATCCTTCTCTGAACTGGTCTGAGGTATAATATGCTTCAGTTACCAGTAAAGTTTTGAAAGGCTTCAGCCATAACACGTATGTCCATGGTGACCCATTTAAATGTAAGTGGATGCATTGTTTGTGTTTCAGATTAAAGCATTATGCAGATAAGCTAACAACTGCAGGTTAGACTCTAGTTACATAGTGTTGAATATGGCCCTTTCTGCAGAATCTCCCCCAAACAGTTTGCCTTCCTCCTCCCCTTTTTCTGACCACGTTTTTGTTGGCTTTACGACTCTGGGCACTTTACCACTGCTAACCAGTGCTAAAGTGCATGTGCTGTCTGCTTTAAGCATGGTAACAGTGGCTTTTTCTGCCTGTCTCCAAATACACGTCTGGGGTGGGTAACAATTGGGCTTTGTGCATTCCCTCCAGACAGCCACACACAGAGGGAGCTTAGGTGTAATTCATGAACCATCAACATCCTGATGGATCATCCTGGGCAGTATGGGAGGTAGAGGCTGACACACCAGAATGGGCTGTGCCTGTCCCCACACAGAGAGCTGCATACCCCCCTGTAGTGAGTCTGGAGGAAGGGCAGGGACCTTGTGCACTTGAAAGGCATCTCTTTGAAGTGTTCCCCATTTAAGAGGCCCAACTGGGTATAAGCACTGGACCCCCTGACACCTCCAACTCAGTATGCTTCTGGAGGTGAGGGCATTCTGCCAGGACGAAGGGCTGCATTGCTGCTGAAAGGGCTTTCACTTTGCCTGACTCCTGCTCTACTGTGCCTGCCTTGCTGCCCTCTTTGCATGGGAGTGAAAAGGACTGGACCTGCATCTCTACATCCCCAGAACCAAATTGACTCCAAGGGCCTGCTCGCTTGCCTCCTGTTCTGAAGTCTCAGGGAGATCAAAGACTTCAGCACTTGGACTCTGCCAACTGTGAGTCTTATCAAGTGGTGCCAATCCAGTCCTGGTCCTTTGAAAGGGGGTTTTCTGTGCCCTTGACATCAATGCATCTTCCAACCAAGGTACTTTTTTTTAGCAGGACACAGTTGGTCCCTGTATCCGACCCGTGGTTCATTTCGGTCTGCCTGAACGTTTGAATTTATCCCGGTCAAGCGCGACCAGATAAACCTAGTTGGCGCTTTATGCTTGTAAACACTATATTTGCAGATATTCTTTAAAAATTCATAACTCCGATTCTGCGTATTAGATTTTTGTCGTTTTGGGCTTGTTTGTACATTAATTTAAGCTCTATATTTCTAACCTGGTGTGGATTATTTTTGTGCGGTGATTTCTCTGTTTTAAGTGTTGCTCAAATGCTTTACTCATTGCCTCTTAAGTTAAGCCTGACTGCTTTTGGCCAACCTACCAGATGGGTGAGCACAGGTCAATGTAGGATGTGTATCCACCTTACCCTGACTAGGATTGTGGTCCCTACTTGGACAGGGTGCATACCTCTGCCACCTAGAGACCTAATTTCTAACACATAGTTTTACATCTTGCATTATAAATGAAACATTGGATGCAGTTTTGCATTTTAACATTTATGCCACCCTGAAGTGCTATATGGTTGTTCTGAAGCTCATAGCAACGTGTTTGCTAAATATGTGTAAAGGAAATAGTTTGACAGCAGGTGCACATTTGCCATTTCAGCAGCCTGAACCTTTTGTGTACGCTTTACTGCTGACACAATGGCAAACACGCCAATTGAATAGCAAAAAGGTTCGCGTGCAGATTTAGAAGTTTCTCAGTACCCTGCTACCCAACCAGCAGTTAAATAGAGCAAAAAAGTAATAAGGTTCGGGGGAATCAACCTCATTAGATGAAAATACGTATGTCTTTGGCGTTTGCTAAGTTTACTAACTGCAAGCTTGCTTATTTCTCTGTGTTGCATCCTATATGATAAGATTTTTTTTTTATTTAGCACCTACTTTGATCTGTCATCAAGGTCAACGTTCATCATAGGTCTTCCTGTTTTATTATCTAGGGTTGGGGGGATCATGTATAGTCACGCCTCTACCCCTGCTACCTGACTGAAATTACACCACTGCTGTATCTACCTATTTGAGCTCCAATAGCCAAAGAATGTTTAAAGCGATAAAGCTTTGAGTCAGATATTCTCGAGGTTTGTACGGAAGTGGACAAACGAAACACAGCTGCAAAATCGTGTGCAGGAAGTATGGTTTAAAATGTATTTGACTGTCTTTAGATAGCTGCTTTAGGGGTCTGGTGCAAACTGTCCACAACGTTTCCGTTGTCCTAAAACATACTGATTGTAAACCCTCAAGGTTATGACACGTTAAAAACTACTTTTCAATCTGAGCAGAAACAAGCATTGCATTTACTGGAAACGTATTGACCTTTTCTGCCCACCTATATATTTGATCATGTTTGCAAAACTAAGCGTCCGATTAGACTTCTAAAGTGTTATAATAAAAGTCACGTGAATACATTATTCGCCTTACAAGTATGTACTGTTACTTTTTCAGATCATGACATCAAAACTACTTCATCAGTGGAGACTGGAGGGGTTTCTTCAACATGTTGACCGGTAATATTATTGTGTCTAAAGAATACACCTTGGCAGTAATGTTCCTTCAAAAAAAGCATTTGTGCATGAGCTTGAGCCATTATTTATTTTTATCTGTTTATAAACAGCTGTGTGGACATACATGTTCAACATTTTTCAAGTGTAAATTACTTTCCGAAGTTAAGAAGTTTAATGACATTACCCGGCTCTTCAGTGTCTCTCTTTTGCTCTCTATGAGGCCATGCTCTACTGTGTCTCGCAGAGTTTGGAGAGAGTGTGTCTGGCGGCCTCTCTGATAGTTCTATCCATGACCTTTCTTTTTTCAGCCTTGATCTTTTCCTGTGAGCATAGTGATGTCTAACTTTGATATTGCTTCCCTGTTTCATTCTCATTTCGTGACCTCTCTGTCTAATGCCTCTACTTTTTTTGCCTCTCATATTTCCATATCAGCAGTACGTCTCTCTGGCATGCCTACATATCGTACGCCTCTTAAACGCCTTTCATTCTGTGATAGCTCTCGGTTGTGTCACTGCTTCCTCTTGCTTCTCGGCTTTCTTCCTCACTTGAACCCAAATTCTGTCTTGACTGTGTGTTTTAGGTCGAGGACCGTCTGGTCTGCCGAAGGCAGAACCGGAAGTCGGAGATTTAATGTTTCTGAGAGTGGCTCCTTAGCCCGCCTCTCTTTTTGCCTCTCCTCCATTGGCTGGCTTCCTAAACGGAGGCCAGCCATTGGAGGAGAGAGCCGTCCCTCCAAATAGGCTCCCGTCTTTTTCAGATTTGGGGGCGTGTTCCTTGCTGTTCTTTCCACTTTTTAGCCACGCCCTTTTTCGAACAGCAGGAACACGCCCTCGAATCCGAAAAAGTTTGGAAGCTTCCATCCGCCATTTTTTAGCAATCACGCGAAGCTCCGAGTGCCCTGCCCCCTCGATTTCTGCAGCTGAAGGCGGCACAGTAACGGGGCATGGTACGGGTAAATGCGTTGCTTGTTTTTTTATTTGATCAGAAAATGCTTTAGTTTATCGACTGAATTTAAAATAAACTATTTTCGCATAATGTAAAGTAGTAGGCCGTTTAGAAGTGGAAATTTACTTTAGTTCACAAGACGTACTGAAGCTTTTTATGTTTCTCACCTGGTTCCCGGAAGAGGGCGAATTGGAGGTTTGACCGGTGTTCGAGGAAAGAGCCGTTTAGGCGAGTTTAATTTGAACAAAAGACATGCCATTTGCTCCAATAACTATTGGCGGGTTATAAAGTGATGAAGCGGAGGTGGTGACAGCGAGAGTGCGCCGAAGACTTGTGCTTTACCGCGCATCCTTGACGTAACGTCTCCCTCTCGCACCCATCAATTACTGAAAATTGCAATCATCCTTGACGTAATGTCTCCCTCTCGCACCCATCAATTACTGAAAATTGCAATCAATTAGTTGCCGCCATTGCTCCCAGGGCGGGGGATGGGCACTGCCTTCTATGTAGTACTCTCGGGTGAAGGGGGCTGCTAGGTGCTTCCCTTGGAGCCTCGCCGGGTGGAGGGGCAGATCCCTAGAGGTCTGAGCCTCCTGCTGGACCGCATGCGAGCAGCCCAGCCCAGCAGAGGGCATCTCTGCCTTGTCCTCGCTCTAAGGTGGCCATTGTATGTGTTGAGCAGTGCCCTGGGGACGCAGCGGCCCTCGCGCTTTTGCTCATTTCAGATACAATCGAAACCGATGCCTGGCAGCTACAGCCAATCCCTAGGACACGCTCTGCTCAAGTTACAGAAGAAAAACAAAGGGGAATAAAAAAGTTACGCAATACATTTTCTCATTTTATCCTTGTGTACACGATTATTGAAACAACCTAACAGGACCTGTAACTTGACAATAAATATGGCTTTCGGGGGAGTAGTAAATACTTATCGAGTTACTTCTGAAGAGTACGAGCTAACAGCCATTGTGAGTTATTTTGTTTTTGAGAGGGTAGTGTTAGTTTTAGTCTTGTGTGTAGTGTTGCGCTTTCATTTCCAATGCGCACGTTACCCTTGCGAGTTGCAGCCGAGAACTCGGGAGCCCAGTGCGTGGTCCACAACCACCCCCCTCCCCCGAACACACTCACACAATTCTGCGGGGCCCGGTGCGTCCTCGAACCCTGCGGGCACGGACAACAGGGTCCTGGTGCTTCGTGGGGCAGGGTGAGCTGCCAGCCGTTCACGGGCAGCGCAGAGTATGCTGACAGGTGGATCGCAGGTCTGTTGCGCATGCGGGCTGCACAACCCTTGACCATGGGCACACACTTGGAGATGCTTGGAATGATCATGAAACAGCAGCAGTAGCGGTGCATTGAATGTTAATTGCTTCGTGAGTGAATGCGTATGATCATATAGTAGTGGGCTGTGTTGCACTACGAACACGAAATGGTGCGGTTCATCCCCTGCCTAGAAATGCAGACGGGCCATTCAAATGTCACGATCAGTCGACGCGGGAAGGTAGGGTCTAGGGAGGCACAATTTTATTAGCAAAAACAAACGACCTGTTGAATTGCTATACCTGCTACCCCTTCAAAAGCCTACACGAGACAGGAGTCCCTCCTTCATGCAAACCCCCCCCCCGCCCTCTCGCAACAGCACGTTAAAAGAAGGGCAGCATGCTCAAACTAGTACGGCAGCCCAGGTGGTCCGTGTCCCTGCTGCTTCTGTGGGTTGGGACCCTGCAGGTTAAACATACGAAAGTCACGGAGCTCTTGCTCCGACTTTCATCTCTTTGTGGTGGATAAAGAAACTAGTGTTGTTTAGTTGGGGTAATACTAGTCACTTAAAGCTCTGTAGAATATTTTCTGTTAGGTAGCAGTTTACAGCGCATTTCAGAAGTTCTTGTCCCTACACCAGGCTCCTTCCGCTAGGCATCACATTGCTGGTGTGAACCGGGTTGTTTTACAATATCTAAAAACTCAACTTTCTTTCTTTGGCGTAACAACGATCGGAATTGACCAGTCCACGCTTTTCTTGTTAAATTGTGTTTTTGTTTGTTTAGTTTTTATTTTATTTTCAGAAGGGCACCGCTTCACCTGAAAGTCAGAAGTGTTAACAATAAACTCAAAAATACGATGTGATGCTGCTTTTGTGAAGGGTTCAAAAACGTCTACAGTTAATAAATTAAATTAATTGGGGTTTCTTTGTACATAAATATGTTTTGCTAGGGTAACTATGATATCTACAACACAGCAGGTGATACAGGAGACAGGTTTACAACGCTACACAGAGTGCAATCTTTTTTAAACATTTCAAATATACAAAGCTCTGTTCTTTACAACAACAGTATTTACATAGTTAAACTATCTCAGTTTATTGACTCGAACAGTCCATATTCTAGCCGTGTAATTTCCCTTTGGTTTGATATAAAAACCTTGGTTGGTCTATTGACAAAGAAGGTAGTAAAAATAACTTTAAAAAACAAGGTACACGTTTTGCTTTAAGTGCATTGGTTACCTTTAAGCCTCAACTGAACTTTCCCTCCTGCAACCGACAACCCCCTTTGCCCCCAGACGATATGCACATTGCTGAATCAAAAATTTAAAAACACCATCCAGGGCTCCCGAAGGATCAACATAGCGTACCTACCAGGAAGGCGAACATTCGTAAACTTAAACAAAATCAGTGAGAGTAGGAATGAGCACTTCAGCCAAAAAAAGTGACGTTCTCGGCTAATCGCCGCCTCAAAGGAACATTTGACATCATTGTGCAAATTATTTAAAAATATACTTTGTATGTTTTTTTTGTACTCATGAGGATGCTATTAAGGAGGCTGGGCAGAGATTATGTTTCCTAAAAGTAGCAGCTATGGGCTGGCAGTCCCGGCGGCCTCGCCACTGTCCATGTGATCGCTCGTGTCTGGCTGCAGTCAGGCTGCTTGTCCGCGCTCGGTGTCCTACCGCAGGGCTTTCTTCTCGCGGTTTGTGCATTTCCTGTTTGGTCTCTGGTTGCGTCCCCGGGTCTGTCTCTAACACACCTCCTTCCCGGCGCCGGGCCCAGGCAAGGGGCTGAGCTGTGTGAGCTGGGCGGCGTGCTCCTTGGCCATATGCAAATCAGTCTTGACCCTATGCCTCATGGGAACAGTCCAGCCCGAACTCCCAAGCCAGGTCCTCCCTGGACCAGAAACAAGCATCCTAGGACCGGTTTTGGGGTTTCACCCCTCTTCAGCCAGGATAGCTTGATTCCAGTGGCACAGTGAGCCCAGGACCCACGTCTGGGCATAGCTGGCGCACTTAGGGCGAGAAAGCAAAAGACACACAATTGATGGACGAAATGCAGAACAAATCAAAACATTCACCCCCAGTCAAGAGATCTGGGTTAAATCCATCATTCTTTTGCTCACCCTGCCACCCCAGTTTAGACCTTACCATATGCAAATCAGTCTTGACCCTGTGTCTCATGGAAATAGGCCAGCCTGAACTGCCAAGTCCTCCCTAGACCAGAAACAAGCATCCTAGGACAGGTTTCGGGGTTTCACCCCTCATCAGCCAGTGTGTCTGTTGCAATATACATTATCAAGTAAGACAAAAAAGGGTACAAAGTTCCTCAGACAAGTTAAGAAAAAGTAGTGATTTCAGCACAAATTGTCGTTTGCCATGAAAACGGAGGGGGAAACCCTTTAGTTGGAACTAGGGCCCTCACACACCCAGCAAGCTAGGTGTCATGCTTCATCATTTGAGCCTGCCCCTCGTCAGGTCGGCGCTGCAATTCCTGACGGGCTCCCAAGATTGGGGCTCTTTGGCGGGGATCTTTTGTTCCTGCCGAAGGGTGCTGTGGGGGTAAGGGGCCCTAGGATGTGTAGATGTGGTGTACGAATAAAATAGGTACTGTTAGTGCACAAGAATTGTGTTTAATAAAGTGGTAAACAGCCTAATTAAAAGGAAAGTGAGGTGGGGATAGCTACTAGTGATTATGATGCTAGTTGTGTATGCCCTACTCTCTGGAGGATCGACATGTTTCTTGCCCTTCAGGCCAGTAATTGGTCACGGCAATTCATCAGGATCAGGGAAAACAAAAACTATCTACAACAAGGTATGTGTGTTCTACGTACCGAAGAGGTGCTCAGGAGTCACCTCTTGTGTAAGCAAGGTAATCTTGCAACAGTCTCCGGCGGGTATAAAGGACTCCTAACGTGGGTCCTGCGTCAATGGACGCGTAGGAACGAAGACCTACCCCTACCGCCGCACCTCTTCGGTACGTAGAACACACATACCTTGTTGTAGATAGTTTTTGTTTTCCCTGATCCTGATGAATTGCCGTGACCAATTACTGGCCTGAAGGGCAAGAAACATGTCGATCCTCCAGAGAGTAGGGCATACACAACTAGCATCATAATCACTAGTAGCTATCCCCACCTCACTTTCCTTTTAATTAGGCTGTTTACCACTTTATTAAACACAATTCTTGTGGACTAACAGTACCTATTTTATTCGTACACCACATCTACACATCCTAGGGCCCCTTACCCCCACAGCACCCTTCGGCAGGAACAAAAGATCCCCGCCAAAGAGCCCCAATCTTGGGAGCCCGTCAGGAATTGCAGCGCCGACCTGACGAGGGGCAGGCTCAAATGATGAAGCATGACACCTAGCTTGCTGGGTGTGTGAGGGCCCTAGTTCCAACTAAAGGGTTTCCCCCTCCGTTTTCATGGCAAACGACAATTTGTGCTGAAATCACTACTTTTTCTTAACTTGTCTGAGGAACTTTGTACCCTTTTTTGTCTTACTAGTTGCTTGGGTATGTACACTGGACCTCGTTAAACCTACCCATCTATCCCTCCTTTTGTTGACAATATACATTATCAGCCATGGTTTTCTGTTCATCTGAACTTCTACGCTTAGATGTGGTCAAAATATATATTATTTTTACCTTGTGGTAACTGTTGTGTTGACTGTGTCATTGGGGTTTCTTATAGACCACAACTATTTTAGAACTCAATAAGAAAGAATTTTTTTTTTTTAAAGTCCATCTGCCTAAATGAGTTTGACAAGCTAACAGAAGAAATACCTAGAGTGTAAGGATTTTCTGAGGTTCTGGTGATTGTCATGGTTATCATAAGTTTCCCTGCCAGGTGATGCGTTTAGCAGCTGACATGAGTATGGCTACCCAGAAACCTGCTGTTTTGGTTTGAGTGGCTAGCAGAGATAAGATTTGAAGCCCCTCACGAGAAGTTACGGTAAACATTTTCCAGGTGGGAAGCTGATAAAGGCTTACTCTTGTGTCAAAACCTCCAACTCCAACTCCACCTCTGGCTGTCCTGATGATATCGTGGTCACTAAAACTGAGAGCAAGAAAGTTGTGAAAGGTAGTATGGTACATCTGTCTAGACAGTGCTGTAACATCGGCCGTCGACATACCTTGCCCCTGAGGTCCTGATTCTTTCAAAATTAGTTTGGAGGGTCCAGTCCAGGTTGCAGTTCTCTCTGGTGCCATAAAAAGCTAAGTGCCAATAGAAATGACAATGCCATTTATTTAGGGATACAAAAATAATAAAAAAATGAGCAATACCAATAGCTCTACCTATAATATTGCCGAGACCATTGCATTGTAAATGCTTGTTTTATCTGGCCATGGGAATTTGTATTTGTTTATATGAACTTTGGCACTGTGATTTTTCTCAGTGATCAGTCTTTTGAATGTGAGATGTCATCGTTTTTCATCATTTAGGTCAGTGACCTGTATTTTAATGTGACGTCATTTTCAGTGATGAATCTGCAGTGTTATTTCCTGCCATGTTAATAAGAGAGTTAAAGGGTTTCCTCAATATGTTCTTGCTAGACATTATTTCAAACCATCGGCCTTACACGACTTATGTATGTTCTTCAGTTTTCCTCGTTTGGTCTTTTTAATAACTGGTATCATCTAATCGTCTAACCACAATTTAGATCAATCCCTCCACCTGTCTTGCACTTTCTTTCTCTCTCTCTCTGCCGCTCTCCCTTCTGTGGCCTGGAAGGAAGTCGAGCCTTACAGTTAGCGCCATTACACGCAGCATCCAAAAGCTGCAGACTGCTCAAAAGGCAGCAGCAAGAGTACTCCTAGGAATCTCTAAATTTGATTCTGTTCCCTCAGCTTTATCCTGTCTGCACTGGTTGCCGGTAGTTAAACGGATCCAGTTTAAATCACTTTGCATTGCCTTTAAATCACTGAACAAGTTTGGTCCAACGCAGCTGGCAAAATTGCTTAAGCCATATTTTCCAGCAAGACCTTTCAGGCCAGCTGAGCTTGGAAATCTTGCTGTTCCTAGAGTTAGTAGGGCTAGGTGGGGTGACAGGTGCTTCACTACCACAACAGCTAAACTGTGGAACTCTCTGTCAACCTCGCTAACTTGTTAAAATTTAGAAAGGGCTTAAAAGCATGGCTTTTTAAGGCATTATTCATAAACTTACTCCAGCTAGAGCTGTACGTGCTAAGTGCAACGCCTAGACACCTAAGGGTATTTGTTGCGCTTTATAAATACATCTTCATCGTCATCTTCTTCATGTCAGTGAGGAAGGTTTAAGTTCTCTGAAGCTAGCCTCTTCTGAGCTAGCACCTGAATCACGTTTTTCTTCTCCTTGGCATGGAGGATGGAGGGTTTGCCTTTATACTTGTGAAGAAACTAATGTATGAAAATGTTGCAAAAAGATGCAATCATAAATAAGTTGAAATGTATTTTCATATTCCATAAAAGATGTTTTTTAAATAATTATTATCAAGTATATATTTTGTGTTTTTGCCATGGTGCAGAACTCTACCCCCACCTAAATAAATTACATTAAATGAAGGCTGAATGGGCTATTAGAAGTAATCACTTTTCCAATGCCACCCTCATACCACCCACACCTCTTGATCATGAAGTTTGTGCATATAGTGGTGGTGGCAAGGATTGTATAAGAGGCTCACAAGCTCCTCTGAGACTCCATCTAGCTCCCCTTAATCAGCCTCAAAGAACAGCATTTAATGTTGTGGGTAGGGAAGGCATATGCTGGTAGGACCAATCTTTCCTACCAGTCTCTTGGTATTGAACTGTGTGGCTTGGTAAGACAACGCGGCCACCCGCCACTCACATCTTCTGCAACTTCCTTGCACCATCCACAGTTCACAAAGCACAGCATCTTTTATGGTCTCTTCCCATTACCAAAGCTTGGAGGTGGTGTGACAGGCCCTTCAGTCCTATTCTCCATCTTATTCTACTGTTTTAAGCTCGCCGAACTTGTGATGACAGCACAAAGAATGCTAAAATGTGTGCTCTTAGTATAATGGCAGGTGGTGCAGTGAATAATTTTTCCCTACTTGGGGGATCATTTACTAAAGAGAAATGTGTGCCTTACCGACCCCAACAGTGCACGCGACGCATTGGTATGTTTGGAAGCATAAAAGGAATGACCCAAAGTACCAAAGCTGATTAGAATACACTCAGTGACTTCCCCTCTCTATTGGAGGCCTTCTGGTTTGTACGGTGAAATTTTTCGTGTGTGGTAAAATGCACTAGTTGAGAAAGGAGATTCTCTTGCATATAAAGAACATCACAGTGATTACTCCACTCATCTCTTAGGTGATATTATTAGGGGACATGGTGAGTGTCTCATTTATATCATGCCCTCTCCGACTAGCACGTTGATTACTCAACTTCAAAAAGCTTCTGCTTCTGAATGTATGCTTACTGTTAAATAGAAAGTATGTTCAAACCTGGTCCGCATTCTGTGACTAAATCTCTAGGGATGCAGCCCTTAAATTGAAGTCATGCATTTAAAACAATTCCTCATGTCCTAGTAAGCCTGATTTACAGATACCTGTCCATGCCACATTGCTATTAAGTCTATTGAATGCATCAAAAATGTCATTGTTATGTGACCTATTATGAGTATTGTGTCATTATTCAGCTAAGACAAACTTGATTTTTCTTTGGCTTGGGCTTGGTTAACTAATTTCTAGTCTTGATGACATACAAAACTTCAGTGTTGCCTTTCGCTTTTAAGATAGTCTGTTTTGGTATGCTTGCCTAGTTTTCTTTTATTTGACTTATCTTATGTGCCCAAATAAATAAAAAAAAGGAAACCTAGTTGGTCAGTTTCTTCTTGTGACAGTATTACTAGTTTATTAAATACTTTTTGTTGCATCATTTTTGGATACATTGTAATTTATAATAGTGATTCTTGAAATACAGTTAGTAATTTAGTATGGTGGCAGGCTAGTATGTAATGTATTGAACCCACAAACTAATAAGCTCCAGAAATTGCCATGCTTTGTGTATACCTTGAGATGTCTTGAACTAAATAATCTTAAAATAATTACAACTGTCATATTGAACATGTCGTTGAAATATTTTTTCCAAGATGGTGGTTAAAGGGTCCATCCTGTGAATGATGTCACAATAGATCTCAAACCCAAGCTCATAAAATGTAACAGAGCAACATTCTTCAATGCCCGTTGTTGGTTATTGTTGGAGATGCAGGACATTGCTAAAAGATCTGGTTTTTTCCATTTAGTGGATTGTCTCTAAGTTTAATATTGGTGGTAGTGGTATTCTGCCTCAGCAAATCACTGTCCAATAAAAGTTATGTAATAAATTATAGATTTAAATTTATATGAATAGTTTAGTAACATCAAGTAATTTGATTATTTCCTCTGCCTTTCTTTTACAAAATGCATTCCTTGTTGTCTCCAGTGTGGTGGATTTCTACCGGTCACAGCGAGATGTTATGCTTTCTTCAGCAGAAAAATGGTTGACTGGTTAGTAACTTTTAACAAAATACAAATTGTTTTGGTGTGATTTTTTTATTTTTCTCACCATCAGTAAATGGAAAGATGAATAATGGGGCATATTTACAACATACCAGAACACCAAACAAAATCAGTCTTAGGGCATGACTTTTAAATTTGGCAGATGGGATACTTTTCATAATCGTGACAGATATCCAATCTGTAATATTTCATAAGGGATAAAGTTCCTCCTGCCGTACTGTAGAAGGGTAATGCAAGTCAAAGGGGAGTCCCATATCCATATAGATGAACAAAAATCGAAGGCAGAGTTCCATTATAGGGTCATGGAACTACAAGGTGACTTACAATATCCTTTCACGCACAGGGTACGTTATCCCATATAATACATGGTCATATTATTACCTTTTGCTTGGATGCAAGAGTGTGCAGTTCCTTGGACAAGGTAAATATGATAATAGTCTGTCAGGTAAGTGGAATACGCTCCAATAGGAGCAAGTGCCCACACACACCCCGAAAGGTGTCATGCTTCATCAGCTGGGCATTATCCTCGTCGGGCCGGCACTGCAATACCGGACGAGCACCCGCGAAGGGGCTCTTTTATCGAACCGACCTGAAAGAACAGATGAACTTGTCTTTCAGGTCGGTTCGATAAACAAGGTAGAATCTTGCATTGTTACTTATGGTGTGACTGATTACTTAAATTATCTGCACGCATTGAAGAATCAGGCACGCAGTAGGTTAATTCTTCTTTGGTCCTGATGAATTGCCATTAGACCCTTAGGGGCTGGAGTAGGCGAGGAACAAGTTGACTTCACATTTTCGAAATCAAGCACAACTGCTCTTTAGGACCAATTTATCCCACACGAGGAACACTGATTTTTAGTTAGGTTAGTGAGCTACACTAGTAAAATGTACTCAAACCCAGCATCACTAAACCTATTTTGATCACCCTTTTCACTACATTACTCTTCACACCCCACATAACCACACTCATAAAACTGCATAACCAAAAGATCTCCAGCAAAGAGCCCCTTCGCGGGTGACCTTCGGGCATTGCAGCACCGACCCGTCGATGAGCATGCCCAGGTGATGAAACATGACACCTCTGGGGTGAGTGAGGGCACTTGCTCCGATTGAAGTGTATTCTACTGACCTGACGGACAAATTGCAGTGGTATTATTTCAATCAAATCACAGGGGTTGAGGAATGACTTCGCATGATCCCTAATTCCAATCCTCTATAACTACACAAGAAGCATATTCAGATGAACTTTGACCTTAATTAGAGTTCAAAGTAGGTGATGTCAAAACAACATTGCCCTAAAATGCAGGATGCAGCACAATGATTCCCAAACCCAGAATACACCAGACTCTAAATGAGGCCCTTAGATTTTCACTGGGATGAGAGAATACAGCTTACAGCAGTAACACATGCCTGTAGGTGTCTGAAACTGCATTTGATATATTTAGAGGTCAGTTATATTCAATATCTCCGGTCAAATAGCCCAGGATATCTCAAATTCATACATAATTGTTTAGATTTTTGCTTTCAAAGGCTTTAGAAACAATTCTTAAAAAACCATGTGAGTCCGAAGATGTAAGATGTACAGACTGAACTATAATTCATTCTTCACATTGCTTTTCTTTCTGCTGTT
The DNA here is from genome assembly GCF_964204655.1 of Triturus cristatus. Taxonomy (NCBI): domain Eukaryota; kingdom Metazoa; phylum Chordata; class Amphibia; order Caudata; family Salamandridae; genus Triturus; species Triturus cristatus. Next base: position 631,204,455 of record NC_140582.1, read on the forward strand.
TGCATGTTGAAATGACGTTCACATCAGCAATTTTTTTTTTATATATAGCGTTAATCTTGAAATGTTTATAAAATCTATTTAACTATTCATTTGCTGTTTTGAAAAGTTATTTACATATACCTTTCGGCTGAAACTCTTATTATGCAGAAGTTTTTTAAATTTTGATTGTGCTGTTGTTTGCTTAATGTTAGCGTACTGATTATAGGTTTCATTATTTTCGTTTGAAAGTTTCTTATGGGTGGTTTGATATGAAAGATGTGGGGAGGAATGTGAACCAAATAGTGTGTTGGGAAATCGTTAAATATAATTGCTTTGTTAACGTTAAAGGATTTTATGCGAATAGGCAAATATTAGGTGGGTATTTCACTTTGCAGTTTGGTGGATTTGTAATAACTAAGAGAGGAACCAGGAATGATTGTGTTTCACATTAAAGTTTGACAGTGCATAACTCTGTGAAAACACTTGGCGCAGTGCAATGTTTTGTTGAGGCAGTGGTGCACACCTTATCCAGTTGCTTCAGTCCAGCGCTAGAGGTAACAAAGAATCATTGTGCCCGAGAGAAGCAAGGCCTGCAGAGGTTAGGGGAGATGCTCACACACCTGACCCATTTTTGCTTAATGTGTTTCTTTAACCCTAGGTTTGGCAGAGTGGCAATGCCCAGAGGCCGGCATGTTTCTATGGATGAAGATAAAGGGGATTTCTGATACAGAAAAGCTGATCATGGAAAAGGCCTTTAAGAAAGAGGTAAGATGCAATTTCATTTAAAAGCACTATTTAACAACCTGTTTTGACTTGAAGGTAGGTGAAGTAAAATTGTGTTATAATCTCTTTTGTCCCAAGTAATATACGGCTGTAAATATGGTCTTAATGAAGGTGTGATCATAACGGTCATTAATGGCTTTTCTCAAACCCCTAGACGATTTTGACCATGACAGAATATTGAGGTGCTAATGGCAGTAGCAGGCAACAGGAATTGATGTGAGGTGATATATGTGCTCCCTGAGGTAGACAGGGATGATGGCAATATGAGATTCTACATGTTTGATGAGCCATGTTGTAGATAAATGTTACGTTATTGTCACTGACTGGGCCAGAGTGTCTCGCATGGAAGGGAAGCTAGGTACTGACGCACAGTATAAAACTGCATATGACAGTACCAGTTATGTCAGTGTGCAGGTACATGCTTATAGAGTGTGACTGAGTACATCATTTGAGTTTTTAAGTTGTATTCTTGTTTTTCAGGGCCTTTATTTGGCCGTACAGTAAGCTGTTCTGCTCGGGAGCAGTTGTTCTTGCCCCGATCTAGAAGACACGTTTATCTCAACTGTAACTCCAGCGTGTTTAATGAGTTCTGTGGCTGTGGGCATTACTAAGGGTTGGAATGTGCAAAAAATACTTTTAGTATCCTTGGCAATGTTAAATAAACTGTAAAAGACTTCAAGTTTGTGGTAACTAAATAGCCATCAAAAATTGTCCACTCTTCCTAGGTTCCTTTTGCTTCAATTCTGATATTGGGATCAACTGGCTCTGTTTGAAAAAGGTGGACCTATTGTTGCTGTTTTTTCTGTGTTCAACTGCATGGCCAGGCATGATGATTGCAAAAAATAAACAAGCAACAACAGTTCCAGTGAGTTAAGGACATTGGCTTTTTTTTTTTTTTTTGGTAACAGACCCTCAATTTAGGGTCTGATTTTGATCATTTTATCTTTGTAAAATGTGAAAAAAATATTTAGTGAGATTAATGTGTGAGAACCAAACATCAACTTATTGTTGCTGTTTGTTCCTGTTTTCAACTGCCTTGCCAGACATGATGTTTGCAAAAAGTAAACAAGCAACAACAGTTCCAGTGAGTTAAGAGGTTTTCTTGTTTTTGGCTACAAACTTTCACTTTGTGGCGCGATATTTATAATTTTATCTTTGAAAAATATATAGTGTGATTCATTTTAGTGAACCAAACATGATATTGTTTGGTAAGCATTCTCCATTATAGTGCAATGACACCTACGTGACTATTGTTATTATACATTATTTTGGCACTAGAATTAACAAGATCTTCATGTACAGAGAAGCAGTCCCTTTTAATTCTTCCCATAGCACATTTGATCTTGTTTTTTTGTGGCGATTCTAGTTCATGCCACTTAAAGAGGCTGATTTACCCAATTGATATTCAGATGGAATAGAAACTTTCAAGTATGTTGAGTTGGTTCTCAATATGCTAATATCTGTAACCTTGCTTTCGTCCTGCATTTCTACAACTGACCATTAGTATTTTATATGTTTTGAAAAACCTTGTGAAGTTATGAGAACAGGCGAGATCAACATGTGGTATTCATTGGTAGATGTTGGCTTGGGTTAAAACATGATGATGTTCAGTTCCTGTTAGCTATTATCCTTTTATATGTGATTCAAAGTCTTGAGCTCAGCTGAAGTGCACTCCAAAAGAAAAGCACATTTCAGCCTGGGATTCAACTCTATTGTCACCTTTTGAAGCCCCTGCTCTCTGCCTGTCTCTTCAAAAGATTGGCTACACACTACTCAGGCTGGGTGGCAGGAAACCCTGTAGGATCTTTAAAGTGGGCACATTTGTGACTGAAAGATTCTGTCACACCTTTCCAATTAGAAGGAGGCTCTAACACCCCCCTGCCAAGCTGTGTATTAGGTCCGTACTAAGTGTCAAATCTCCCACCACCCAGGAGTTCTTGGGGTCCCGTGTTGCTTCTACCACGAATGTCTAGCTTTCACCTCTCCACTTCATGAAGCCAAGTGTTGGTTGAGGGAAATATTATATCACTTATTCCATAGAAGAGGGAACCACAAGTTGATTGATTGTAGCTTAATAGACGTTTAAAGTCCACCGACCATCTCCGGGGCAGCTCACTATCCAACTATCAATCCTTGGACTCCTCAACCTAGGTAGACTATGTGAGACATCAATCATTCCAGTGATAGCAGGATGACCTCTACACGGTGTATGATGGGGTTAGTGAAAAGACTGTCAAGATGTACAGCCACATCAGCAAAGGGTGTAGCCTTCGGATCACTGTTGGCTCAACTGGGAGATCCAGGGGTGGAGTTGAGAATCAGAAGGGGCTGTGCCTAGCTGAGACACTTATTCACCGTTTTGGATTGTAGGTGCATAGTATACTTCAATAGTTATGATTCTACAAAGCATCAAGATAACTTTATTTCGGTCATCAGACCATAAAAGTACAATAAAATATATACATGTACAAGAATAAGACCATAAATAGAAGTTGATTTAAGACAATTATTAAACATTAAGCTATCATTGAGAACTAAGTAAATTATTCCATTAAGTATAATGTAGTATACTTCAATAGTTATGATTCTACAAAGCATATAAGTGCCTGATTATTACTGCAAACTGTAGGAAGAGATTTGACTTGGTATTGAATAGGATTGGCTAGCTCTGACCACAAATGACTGGCTGACTCTTAAAAACACTGTGGCTCACATACTCAAAGGGGTGAATTTGCCTGGATTTAAAGAGAAGACGTTGCTGCCTGATTCACTGACTCACTGAATTCCTTGTCTCATTGTCCTTGTCTCATTTGACCACATTTCACCACACCTGAAGGCCTTGAACCGGCTTCCTCTTGAAGCCAGAATCCAGCTCAAGCTGGCCTGCATCACACACAAAGCCTTGTACACGAACTCCCCGGCATATCTCGCCCAGAAAATTGTGGTATCTGGGAGATTCAGAAACTCCCGGTCCGCCAGAGACTGTGTGCTCCAGCCACCCCGCTTCCGCAAGGAAAAAACATATAACCTAGCGTTCTCCGGAACTCGCTACCATCTCCATCAGAAGAATACCTTCTCTGTCAATCTTCAAAAAGGAAGCTAAAACCTTCCTAATGAGCAAATTCCTCCAATAACTCTCCTTTGTCGCACATACCACCTTTTATCAAGGGTTTTGTTTCTGTGCATAATCTCCTGTACTGCTTGGCTCTCTCTGTGTACCAATTCTCTCTCCTTCAAATGTTCTGCCGGTTCTCTCTGCCTTTTGCTATCATTTGTCCCCTTGTATACAATTGCTGGTTTTGTCTTTTTATCACTGACATGTCAGTCGCTGATTTTGGTACTGCACTGATTATTGTATATAACTCTGGCTTTTGTTGTATTGTAGTCAATTCCCTAACCCCCATTCCTTTTGTTTACCTATGCCTAACCTGTACGTAACATGTTTATCCCAGTAAAGCGCTCTGATACCCTAACGGGTCGCGTTCGCGCTCTATGAAACCTCAAATAAAAAAAAGAAATATATATGTTTTCCTACCTGATTGGTTTTGTTTTCTTTGTAACTTTTCATCCCTGCATTGGATTTTATTAATTTATTTGCCATTTTTCTTATTGCATTTAGTCTTTGAAATTAAAATTGGTTGACACTTTTACAGCCTGTGCTTTTTAACTGTATTGTACCACATGCATTTTCTCTCAGGAAGGCTTTCTGCTTGAGGAAATCTAACAAGGGTGAACCAGCGATTGCTTTCATAAACTAGCTATGTGAGGGAGATCAATTGGGTCTTGTGGGAACTCACTCACAGCACATCCCAAGACTATTGTCTCTATTTGCAATAGCTTAATACTCATTGTGCCTGTATGAGCCATGAGTCACGTCTTCTCCCAAGGAATGTTTTGGATAGGTGTGGGTGGTAAACGTTGCTCCTCCGGCAGTGTTCTCGGAGTTTTACCCACTCTGCTTGGAGCACGGAGTTCAGCAAAAACTCCGCCAACCGCCACTTGGTGGAGTATTTTCTTGCACGCAGCTCACCAACAGTAAGTCGGCGAGTGAGAAAATCGAGCACTAGACCGCCTCCTGGCGAGATTTCTTAATGCGGGGGGTCACAGTAGGTCGTTACTACTCACTTTGAAAAAGCTTCTCGCATTGGGATAGCTGCCGCTGAAGTTAAAAATCTACTTGAGTGGCAGAAAGAAGCAACACCCTCCTGCTTGTGTTGCCGTTCTCGCTGTTTTACAGCATGGGACAAGCTCTCGGTGCTAAAAATCAGCACGAGCAGCGCAATGTACCAAACTCCACCACTCACAGAATATCACTGAGTTTTTAAGGTAACTCTGCGAGTTCCGCCCACCCCTGGTTATACAGAGGGTTGTCTCATATGCCTTTGTTATAGGAGGATATTTAGTATTTTATAGCACTTGTTGTTCAAATCTCCTTGGTTAAACTTGGAAAGAGCAGTGTTTTCCAGCTGCAGTTTTTAAATCAGAAACATTTGCCTTTGGAGTATGATGTACTTAGTTTGGAAAATTGTTAGAAAGGTTTCTGCCTTTAAAGAATCACTAACTACAGATTTCACTTGCATGCTTACAATGAGTTGTTCCTGAGAGTAATAATCATATGTGCCTTTTAATTAATTTTCAAACCTCTTGCATTGTATTTGAACAATCCTGGCAATATTTTAGGAATTATTGTAATTCTGAAAAAGCTGTAATTGTATGAAAAGGAAACAAGCCTATACCCTTTTTTATTACGAATTAATCAAACCTGATTTTAAAATAACACGTTGGACACAAAAACACATAGAAATTTTGCGTTCACTCCAAACAGACATGTTAGCAACAAAATACTTGCAAACACGCGTAAACGTACGCAACTTAGTGATCCGAATAATTCCGGGTCAATGTGGATTTACCTACTTAACTTTTAACGAAGGTGAAAAAGTAACAATTGCATACAAATCCCACTTGTGTACACAAGCAGAAATGAAATTCACTTCTACAGAAAAAATTCTGACAGCAGTTCAAACCGCTGTAGCAAAAGAAAGAGCCCTAGCACAGGGGAAACGCATTATGGTTGTGACTCCTGTACCAGTCCTAGAGGCATTTACAAAGGCTAGCATTCCAAATGCAAAAGCTTTGCATCAGAGATGGATACAATGGGTTAATTCTCTTGCTGCAACTGATGTTGAATACGTTTTTGATCCACATTTAAAAACACAAGCATTCCTGCAATATGAACACGAATGTCCTCTGCCTACCGAAATTTTCCCTCTTGACCAGTACGAATTTATAATTTATACTGACGGATCTGCACAGTCCACAACGGGGAGTAAACAAGCTTACAGTGCAGCGTGTGCTATCGTTAAATGTCACATGCGAGATGGCAAATTCTGACCAATGGTCACAAAAACCCAATCTCTAGGAGATTGGACAGCTCAGCGAGCTTAACTACAAGCATTTAAGATGGCACTTGAAAATACAGATCGCGCATTCCCCACACTGATGTGCGATTCTTTTTACTGTGTTCAATCTTACAATGAATATTTACAGAATTGGATTCAAATTGGTTTCAAAGATGCAAAAGGTGGCACAATCAAGCACAAATTGCTTTGGGAACAAGTAGTTCAGTTGCGAAACGGACTGCAAAACACTCACGTGATACACACGCTGAGTCACCAACGTGATGGCATTCAGGTTGAAGGGAATTCATTGGCTAATGAAGCCGTGAAAGGGGCTGTACAACTGGCTTCCGTAGCTGCAATCACTCGTTCAAAGACGAAAATAGACAGCAAAATAATGCTGGCTGTCAATGCATCAAGCAAAGGCAGCGGTGCGGCATTACCTAAAAAGTTTCCACTCTAATACTCATATATAATTGATGCGAATGGCGTGCCGTTTACTCGAATCCCTGGAGTGGGAGTGGGGGATAGAGTAATTCCAAACATGGAACATAGACTAGAGCTAAACCTAGCAGCACATGAAGGGCTCGCCTCTGCCCATGCAGGTGTTTAAGCCACAGTGGCGTTATTAAAACAAAGGTACTGGTGGCCCGGCATTAGGAAACAGACTAGAAATTATGTTTTGGACTGTGAGATATGCCAAAAAGATGAAAGTCTCTACTGTGAAATGTCCTGCACTGACGCCCTTGTTAATTTCAGATAAACCATTAGCTTGTGTTTACCTGGACCACTGCGGTCCCTTACAAAGGTATGGGAACTATAAATATATCATGGTCGCAGTGGATCTAGTGCTCTAGGTTCCTATGGATGTGGCCTCCGCGCTCGGCTGACGCTCGAACTGTTATAAAAGATTTGCGAGTCTTTATCGGCACATACGGAATAGGCACACTACATTCTGACCAGGGTCCTGCGTTTAGCTCTAGAGCTTACAAAGAAGCCATGGCCAGTCTGGCCGTAGCATTGCGGTATTCTTCTCAATTCCATCCTGAGGGAAATTCAGTTGTGGAAAGAAAAAACCCGGACATAAAGCAGTGTATAACAGCTAGGGTATTAGGTTTGGGTGATGGGTAGGTCAAACATTTATATGGGGTCCAGCGTGCAATAAACAACTTGCCAAGAAGTTCTCTAGGGGGTGTCACTCCATATGAGGTTCTGTTTGGGACTAGAATGTTGGTTCCGGACTTAGATATGAAAGGCACAGTGGTGGAAAACAAATAATTTGATATCAAAGATTGTTTGGCTGTTTTACAGGACTTAAATGAACTAAGAAAGCAACAAAGCAACGTGGTCCTGAAGCCAACCACCATTTAGAAAAATCCGGCCGTCCCAGCAAGGCCTGTCTGGATCCCAAAGCTTGGGGATCTAGTCAGAGAAAAGATTGCGGATAAGATGGAATTTGGGCGTTCATACAGACAAGCAGTACTTGTCCTAGCAATCCACGGATCAAGAACAGTACTTTTGCCGCCCCTTGCTGGTAAAAAGGAGAAAAGATTTGTGTTTATCGACCAGATCAAACCACACTATGTGGCCGATACTGAACAGTAGGCCAAGTGGACTCCGCCAATGTAGCAGACGCACTCCTCTAGCTACAATCCAAGAGGTTCAAACTGAGAGACTCATCACCTTTGAAGATTCGACAATAAGAAATAGAGGACTAAGCAACAATGCTATGGACCTAGTACCTCTTGAGACCCAAATAACAGTTCGTCCAGATACACCTGTTTACAACGAAGTAACAAGTGATCAACTGGTTCCAGCAATTTCATCAAGTTCGGATGCAATTCCAACCATTGACAGAACTGCTTCTTTCTTTCATGAACTTTGATACGTTTTCTGAGGATCCCAGCGAGCCTGAAACGACGCCAGTACAAATAACTTTCAAAGAACAAGCAACAGACTTTTTTCATCTACTGGAAAAAACGTATCTGGTTTCACCATGGATTGAAGTATGGATTGTTTTGGGAATATTCTTCTTTCTACTTTGGTTAGCTCTGGTAATAACTCTGGGTATGCTGATTAATGGAAGATATATTCAAATAGACACAGCAAGTAAAAGAGTGAACTTACTTCTTCAGCCACACAAATCATCCCATCGTGAAGCAAGAGACTTGTCAGCAGTGAACATCACAGCGATTCCTATACCTGATGGTATAGTTTGGGACAAAACCGAATATGACATTTTTGGCCCGTCTGAGCTTTTGAAGATTCCATAATTATTTAAAATCTGATTAAGTGACTTTATTACCTCCAGTACCTTTTCTGATGATTGGGAATTCGAGACTGTTAATAATATGATGTCTGATCTAGAGATGTCAACTGCATTCTCTAATAATGAATATTTACAAGGTTCATCAGACTATGAACAACTGTATTGTTATAACCACTATAGTCATCATATCTTGCATAAATCTGCAACACCTAGAAATGTATTTATGTATAACCAATGGGAATATTGTCCTACGCCACCACAGGGTAGCTCGAAAACATTTGCAATGAAATTTCCATATTTTTCTGGGTTTAATTTCTCGAATGCAGAGACATTTTACTTTAAGAATGTCAACAAGACAGGAATGAAAAATATGTTTACGAATACCAAACAGATTTATTCTACAGCCTTTAATGCCCAACTGTCTAGACAGGGTTACGACTTTTGGAAAGACAACATTGAGACAAAAACTGTCTGGGGTACTAAAGATTGGCAAGTACAGGGAACAGAAGCTTTTTTAGATCCTGTATCATCCCTGAGCAAATCATGATTGATTTTGAACGACACTGTCCAACAAACTTCATGCTTTAGAATAGCCAAGATAAAAGACATGAACACTCTGTCTATACCTGCAACTACAAGTGAAAGCACTACACAGGGGGAGGTCGACGTACATACTATTTTGAATAATAACAGATCAGATCCTGAATGGAAAAAAATGGTTGCTCTGGCCCTTAGACACAAACAACTGGCAAGATAGATTCCTGAACAAAACACAAGGTTTTACCTTTAACAGGCCAGACCTGCGTTATGTCCAAAGACAGCATCCGGGGATAGTAACAACTTACAGTGTAGGGAAACTTTACCTTGATTGGCTAGAGAAAGCTACACTAGAGGATGTGAAATAACACTTAACTTTACTTTAAGAAGGCGCAGACCTTAGGGAATTCTTGCTAGGACCAAGAAAACCGTGTCAAAACGTTTCATATACGCCGGTATCTCCGCTGCTTATAATGAAGCATGGAAGGTCACACAAGCAAAGACTGCAGAACAAATACGAGAAATTAATCGTATTAATTTAGAGAAATCTCTCTGTAGTAGACAATGGGTTAACGACTCTGTCATCCAGGATATATTCTTTGGACAGCATTGTATCCTCTGTCATAGACATCATGGAACAAGACTTGGTCATGTTGAACCATGGTCAGTCACAGCTACGTTCTATCATGCTATTAGGCTGGACGCTTCAAAACCTGCGTTCTGGCCATGTGCCTTGGCGTTTAATCAATACTACGTCACTGTTTGCAGAATTCAATCTCACTGATAGACAAATCAAACTGGCACAAAGGGGAGCAGACTATACGGTGCTGAGCATTGAAAAACTGGAGAAATTACCATTCACAGTGGCAGAATAACCAGCTACTGAGTGGATCATACGTGGTAAGATTAGTCTGCCTGTTATGACTTTCCATTTTCAGTATTGCCTAAAAAATATATCAGCAGGCAAATATGAAAGGTTGGTTAAAGAATACATCAAGACATCCTGGGATTTACCTTACACACACAGATGTTGGAGTGGGGGACGTGAAGTGTTTCTTAGCGGTGAAAACTGACTGTGAACGCGCACTAAGCGGTTCTCTCCTTTGTCAGGGTATTCATTTACACGGAGCCTGTGATGGTTCCACTACAAACTTATCCTGCCACCTGCACGGTTCAGTGATTAATCCAATCTTTGGTCAACTTTCCAATGGGAGTTACATTATGTTGAATGATCACAGCTGCTGTGGCATGCTGCCAGGTATCCCATATCTAGTAATGGTTACATCCAGGGTCACTTGCTGTATGCAGGTCTTGTTTCCCCAAATAGACATAGTCAGGGAGTCGCCTTTTGGCCTTCATTGAATATCTCTTCTATACGAGTTGATACTTTAAGCAGAATGAAAGCCATTCTTTTACAAAAAACTGTGCCTTTGACCTCTGCCTATGGTCTCCAATTTGCAAGGACTTCTGCAGAGATGCATATCCTTTTGTATGCAAACTGCCCTGTGCATTTCTCAGAAATGTTAGGTCGTATCTTAAACATGTCTGATACAAGCAGTATTGTACATGTATTTAAGAACGTGTGTGCAGGACTGTTAGCACCTTTTCAAGCAGTCCTTGGAATTTTTCCAAACTTCGTGCACTCTGTGTTTGGCGGACTGCCGCCCCTTTCAGCACTCGTTGCAGGGATACTATTTTTGCTCCTACTGCTACAATATGGCAAGCCAAATCACCAGCAACACCCAGTTCACCATGGAAAGAACTCTATTGGAGATGAAGTGTCGTGAGCGCATCGTCCAAATTCTGGGTTTATCTAGTCTATGAGAACTAAACACCACTTGGTTTCTGTCATTCAGACCAATCTGGTAAGATTGCATCTTACCTGTTCTACGCTGCCTGCTATGCGGTGAAAAATGCGTGCTGGACATTTGACATGCCCATCAGTCATGCCTACGGATATCGATAACTCTGCTGGACCCGATAACGGCCCATGCTATGTATTGTCCCCAGCGGCTATCAATCCTGATGGCGGCATTCATTGAGATCTCCCAGACGCAACATGCTACTGCTGAGGTACGAAAGGAAACACCAGGCGCAAAGGTAACATCGAATCCGGACATTGCTGATGTGAAGGCGATAGTTCGCATCTATGTGCTGTTGATCTTCTACATGAGGTATTCCAACTCTCACCCACAACGGTAGACGACTTTTTTCATATAAATTATTGTATTATTACAGATAGAACCCCAGACCACTATACAGATGAAAACCTTATTTGTCTTTTTGGTCCTTAAGAAGGTTATATAAATGTATTTGCTGTCACCGAAACGTGCGTAGACCAGTCACCACACTTCTGGGAGCCCTACTTAAGTATCAAGTGAAAAGAATATCCTACTACGGACTTGTGATTGTCAAAATAGTGCATTTTTAAAACTGTGACATACAGGACTTATGAGCAGGACTCCATTACAGAAGTTTTTTATTGTGACCTTTTGTTTGTGTTGGTATGACTCATGGTATGTATGAGTAGAATGAAAGGTGAGATTGAAAGGTTGATGGCGTTATATTTTCTTTGGGGGATACTAGAAATGCTTCTAAACTAAGAGAAGCTAATAATGGTCTCTTGCAAACTGAAATGACATTATGACCTTGTCGCATCTGTAAATGTTTTTGTGAATTTAATTTAATAACATATTTAAAAAAAAAGAGTATATAATAAGATAGAAAAGAAAAAAATAATATTTTTGATAAATAAACAAAATAAAAAAGAAAAGTAATATGTGCAGTGAGATTCTGTGCCAAGGGGAAATGTCCAGTTAGAGTGATTATCATTGTAAAAACTAGATAGGTCAGTTAAGAGGTTGTTTATCTGTGTATTGACTTCTTTCCCCCTCCTCTTAGGCCTCAAAGTAACCGGGGGATACCTTTGTGTATACATACAGACGACTTGTTGTCAGCAGGATTAGAACATTTTATGTTTTCTCCATCCCCACACACTGACTCTTGATTCAAGCACACAGTGTTCCGGAGAGACTCTGAATTAGGCCTTCATTTTATTTTCAAACGTGATACTGACTTTGGAACTTTTTCTATGATTATATATATATATTTTTTTTCTTCCCGTCCTAAAATTGTATTTTTCATTTTTTGGCACGGTAATCTACTTATAGTAGAACTGTTCATAGAGAACAGAATTATTTGATAACACTTCCAGGGACAGTATGCCACCTTGTCATGAATAACAATTTGACTTGTGTATCCTGATATGAAATGGTTTCGGCCCCTTTTTTCTTCTGTATTTACGAGCCATTTCATCACATGTATATATTTTGGTTCATTCATTTAGCATTCCAATGTGATCCTATGCTTAGAATGGAACATTGCCTTTTATATGTACAACACTTTATGCATAGCAATGGTTTTGTAATGTATTTTTAGGACATATGTTTTAGATATGTTTTAGCTTATTTTAGAAAACCCATGCGATACTTTGTTTTAAGATATGTTTAGAACGTTTAGGATTTAGTAACGTCATTCATACGAATGTGGAGTGGGTGTTGTGTGCAGATTTAGATTCCGTATATAGGTTTCCCGATTCCTGCCCTTATATAGGTACAATTCACATTGCCCTTATTTGGACATAGAAATCCGGCTCTTATTTTGACATTTTGTACAAACCAAAAACAGGCATGGCCACCTACATCTGTCCAACCACGTCACAACGAATTCTTGGAAAACCAGACCCTTAAGCCTTTAGGAATTTCCCTCAACTTGAATATTGATTTCTCCAAGAACTCATTAAGTATGCATGAACATCTATTCCTTAGGGGTTCATTCATGACTTTCCTCTGCCCGACTTGTACGTCAATACTGGCATTCCTAGACACCTTCAAGGTATAAATATACCAGCACTTGCCCTGGCAAATTGCGGTTCCCAAAGGATTCGATCCAACCCAGACTATGCGGTTCGCCACGGCAAGTTCCGAAGGAGATCTAGTTCCAGCCTGATGCACTGACCTGACGCTGCCATCCTCCTCGCAGAGAATCCAGCTCCAGTGCTCTCTGACTTCCCTTGCGGGGGGTTAGACTATTGAGTCCAGAAAAGAGATTACAGCCTCTCTCATTCTCAGGTATGGAGCTGACTAGAACTTAGAGAAACTTTTTGCAACTCTTGGCTAAACTAAAATATAGCTAGCTATGCTTTAGAAATGGCACCTACTTCAAACCTCGTACTGCACTTAGGTTAGGTACACTGGGGTAGAACTATTTAGAAGGATCAGATGTGTATCCACATTTTAGCCTGTGTTATTTATGTTTGTCTTTTATGAATATATGTCATAGCTACAAACCATGCTATTGCAGTATTATTTTATCTTACTGCTAACCTCGTACATATTGTACTTTGCAGTCTGTCTTACGATTGTAGCAATTCGTATCTCTTGCATGAGAAATAAGACTGTTCAATAAACCCTTTTATTGAAATGCCCGTCTCTCTATTTCTGTGCAACTCTGTAGAAACGAAGCATGCACGATTGACTGAGTGAAACTGTTACCTATTGTTTCCACGATTCTGAGACTGTTCCAATTCTAACGGGAAACAAAGTTGTCATGTTTATGCGGTTGTCAGAGACTAATCCCTTCTTGTATATTCAAGAAGTTTCTAGTGACCTCTGAGTTAGCTGGCACACACAAGTATTTAAGTTTAATATACTCGATAGAGACATACTGACCTTAGTCCTGTGTCAAATCTATAGTGTATGTTATTCCAATGCGCAGAGCCTATCAGGGATATAGGAACTACACGACAAGGTGGTCCTTCTTGCTAGAACAGCCAATGAAGCTCAAGTTTTGTGTTATTCGTGACGGTCTGGAAATGAAGACCAACTGCACTAAAATATTTACAATGTTATGTTGCCCCAGAAATATTAAAACTCGTACTATAGGCATAGGTGGTGGAATACTGGACAAGGTGAGCTCCTTTCCATACCTTGGTCTGGACAATGATGATTCTTGTACTTGGTCATCCTGCCTAAGAGGCAGAATAATTCCCTTTACTCAAGCATTGGGCACCACCTTATTGCTTGCTACAGGCATTGGCAAAAAACAGGTCGCCCCGATCTTAGAGATCTATAACTGGAAATATTAGCCAACTGTAACGTATAGTATGGGTATTTGAGCAATTCCGGTGGAGGAGAACAGATTCGGTCGCTGGATGTTGGTGGTTCCCCCCTCGATGCCGTATTTCCCTTTGCATCATTTATTTTGTAATTACTACATACCTTTTACATGAAGATTCTTACAGTCATTGTTGCGTAGGTAGAAACTTTCAAAGTGTAAAGCTGTTTTACACTTTTTAGAGAAACTCAATGATTATAACACTTGCCACTCGGTTGCTTATTTTTTTAAAGTGTTTATTAGCTCAGAGGAGGACCATGCTGTTCTAAATGTAGTTTTAGCGAGCACACCTGCACTTCATGTTTAGGTTTTCCAACATGTAGGTGAAATTGGACCAATGCACTTTTGACCCCTCCGAGTTGTAGTTTATTGTGGTCAGCTTTTGCATTTTTTAATCTTATTTTTTTAATGTTTTAAATGTTGCATATTTTTTCATGTTTTATTGTGTGCTTTTGTTATATGTTTATCTTTTATGATCTACTTTTGGAAGATCGAATAAAGACATTGACTTGACTACCAACATAATATATTTCCAGGAATACTCTGCTTGCCATTGTGTACTAATGCAGGCTGTATTCCGAATGAAGAATATGCAAAAGTAACTCAGATGGAAATGTACCTAAGCAAATTTAACCTAGTTTGTTTTCCTTGATTCCAGTGTAGAAATACTGTCCCCTATACCGCTTAGAAATCTGGAGTGCTTGTTACATACACCTAGGATATACAATTATTACAAGCTTTGTATGCATCCTGGATTGTTTCCAGCATGGAAATGTAAATGAAAAATGTGAAAACCTGAAAACTCCATATTTTCTCTATCTTAAGGCTAGCTAAACATACATGGGGCGACAATCTTCCATAATATTAGTTCCTCAGCTGTCATATGTGTAGTTTGCACTTTTAAAACTCCTCTTATCCGGATTCTTCATTCTGAATGAGAAATTTTAAATCCGAAACACATTTCTTCTCATATCTTAAGTTGCACTAATTATGCAAAAACATTTGGGAATGTTGCTCAAATTTGGGATCTATCTTTGCCAGTAGGCGCCAGTGTTTGGAAACTGTTGCTATAAAATATGTTTTTCCTAGTTACTTTTAATGCGCTAATACAGTTGTATGTTACTGCGTAGGTGTTGTTTGCTCCTGGGAATGGGTTTGTGATTGACAAGTCAAAGCCGTGTCCATATGTCAGAGCTTCCTTCTCTTCATCTTCTCCAGAACAGATTGATCAGGTGAGTGTTTTTTAATTTTAAAATGGTTTACCATATATTTTTTCTTTTAATATTGTCAATTGCATAAACATAGGTGTTGTTAGCATATCTTTGCTTTTACGAGAAAAAACTGTTCACTTAGAAGTGCCATGTAATCAACAGCTCTACTGCATTTGAGAAAGAAATAAAATTGAATGGAGAACATCCTCCTTACAACCCGCTGCTGGTGAAACACTGTTTTGGTAAATTTCATACATGAGGAAAAATCATTCCTCTGTCAATTTGAGGAAATTTGACCAAAAATAAACATCAGTAAAAGGGGGCACGTATGATAAGAAGCTGGTTCGTGAAAACAGTTCAGTAGCAAAGGGCTCAGGGGTAATTGCGGGTGTGTGGGGAAAGATGTATTGGTGTATATGCAGCGGTAAAGGAATTAGGGTAGGTACACGTACTGATATAAAAGGATATGGGCAGAGGTGGAGGTGATTGACTAGCATAGAGGTATTCGAGTTAAGGCATGGATACTGACATTAGAGTATACTTATGGTTAGAGTTGATAGGTCACAGTAGAACTCCTAGGGTATAGATATAAAGTTAGCCCGTACTAAGGTGTAGGTAATAGTAGAAATACGATAATAAAGTTTGGGATGGAGGTACTGGGCAGAGGTGCCTATGGTATAAAGATGGATATGCGTGATAAGTAGGGATGTAGGTTCTACAGTATAAGTAGGGGTATATTTACTAGGGTATAGCAGAGGTAAGAGTTACTAAGGAGCAGTCAAGGGTAGAGATACCAGGGTATGGGTAGATGTAGAGTGGCAGGGTATAGGGCAGATATGAGTCACTAGGATGTAGGTAGGTATAGCCGGTTATAGGTAAGGTTAGAGGTACTATTGGTAGATGTAAATATACTCTGGATTAGGCTGAGGTAGGTACACAAATGTGTTGGTATATGTATATGTAAGAGAAGTGTCACATGGGTATTATTAGTGATACATGTGCTAGAGATAGAGACACCAGGATATAATAAGAAGTACAAGGGTATAGCCTGGACATGAGGTATTCGGAAATAGGCAAGGATAGACGCAGTGATAAAGAGAGAATGATTGAGGATCTAGGGTAAACATCTGCGGCAGAGTACAAAAGAAAATTAAAACATAGCTGTGGGAGAGGAAGGTTGTTACCTGGAGGTGTATAGGGAGGAGGATAAAGAGATGAAAAAAGAAAAGGGAGCTGATGAAGAGGCACGACGAGAGCTATGGAAAAATGTGAAACTTTTCATTCTTAAAAGGCAAGTCAGGGTTTTTTTTTATCGAGGGAAAAAGAAACGGAAGGGGATGTGTTCGACATGAGGTGCCTTTTCCTGGATAGATCCACTATCCTGGAAATCCTATTCATTTTTAAAAATTGAAAGAAAGTGTATCTTGGATAAGGGTTTTCTCGGACATGTTTGTTTGAGTCTTGTTTACCTTCAAAATCACATTAATCATTTTAAAATTTACATCATAACAATTAGAAAAATTAAAAAATCAATACTTTTACATGAGGTTTTAATTCATTGCTTTTAGGTTACACATTACATGGCCTGAATCCACATTAGCTGATGTGCCACATTTCCATGGAGCTAATCATTATTTTACCCTTTGGGTAAACAAGACAGATATGAGCTTGAAGAGTAAGAAGTCGGTAACTAGTCAAAGAAAAGACAATGTGGAAGAGCAGACTGCATAGTATTTTAAATAATCTGATATTCGTCTGCATGTAATGAATTTTATAAAGTGGGCCCCCCTGCTGAATGCTCCTACCTGTTTGTCCTGTAAAATCACATTCAATACGAGAACACTTTAGAGAATAATTTGTCTGTGATTGAACTAGCTAGTTATGGTAAATATGGTACCTATTATGCAAGGAAAAATAAACATCTAAGAAAGAAAGCTCACATTTGTGGTGCAGATATGTGAAAGAGACTTCTAACCCCAGGTTGTTTAACTTTGAATATTCTCTAGGCATTAGACTGGATCTAAATATTTTCAAGCAGTACCCCCGCAGGCCTATAGGTGGCGTTTGTTCCGCTCCACGCCGTCCGCGCCTGAAGTGACATGCGTAGTGCCTAAATAGGCCCGACCTCGGTGCACAGACATCTGGACAGTTTTTTTTAGGGGGGGTGGGGGAGGCAGCCAGCGCAGATCCGGAGTGTTACCTCTAATCTTTTTTTACTGACTTTTTTGTCGACTTTTTGTCACAACTTATTTCAAGATTGTATCTCCTGATGTATTAGGGATATCCCCTAAGAAGCCAACAGACCAATTATTAGATGTTTATGACAGACCCTCATCTGGTTTGCCTCTGGTGCTTGGAGTAGGACCACGACTCCAAGACCTGCAAGGACTGCCACGCCTGATGTCAGATGACCCTGCCACGCCCTGGATCCTAGTTGCACAGAAAGTCTGAGGACCACTTGGCGAGCCACTCCTGATGATCGTTGTCCTTATCTAGGTCGTTGGGTAATTGCACAAGAAAAGTAAGTTGAAGCACTCTTTGACTTCTCCGTGCCTGTCGCAAGTCTTGAGACTTGGCGTGGGAGTGTTGGCACTTTAGGCCTTGTTCCGAGGTAAAGCTTGTGCCTGGGACTGCTCCGCGCATCCCATAGTTTCCTGGACCAACTCTCGCCCAACTCAATGAGTTTTCATGAGCCTATGTAGTTGGGTGGCCTGACTCCTCTGGTGCACCTTCAGGCCCACAGGTATGGGAGGAATCACTGATGGTTCTCCCCCAGGGATTTTCCCTCGGTGCCAGTCGAGTCCCCTGGCTCTGGTGTTGGAACCGGAGCGGCACCGTCTGCAAGACCAAGACCTTCATCGGCACCAGCTCCAGTGCAGGCACTGCGCTACCTGCCCCATCGTTATACACGACTCTGATATGGAGCTAGAGGGTGTCCTCAGACGATGACTCCAGCACCGACCAGTACTATGCCTCCCAAGTTGGAGCGAGTGCCTCTTTCTTATGACAGGGTGGGGTCTGAGGTTACCAGCATCCACTTGATGACACAGAGAACAACTGGTAAGGGGAACGGTTTGGATACCTCACCAGACACTGGCCTGGTCTCTCCCTCTAGCATGGATATGGAGGAGGGTGCCTCCAGGGATGTGGAATTCCTATAGCCCGACTCCTCAGAACATTTCATGTTTATTTTGTCCTTGGGACAAGTAGGCCCAACACCCCGTAGCACAAACCCTTTTGCTGCCAGTTTGCAGTACCACATTATGGATCAGGGAAGGGCACTGTTTGCAGTTAAGGTGATATTTTTTTCCATATGTTAATGCTGTTCAAACTTGTATTTATGGTTCATTAATTGAAAGCCTTTATTATTAGGGTGAGTGCTCTAAGTAAATGTTGTAAACTCTGGCGGCACTACTGACAGTGGTTCCAGTATAAAAATGTGTACACACGTTTTCAAAGTTTAGCAATATGAGGCTATGTATAATGCTCCCAGAATGCTCTCTGATTTGATGCAAATATTTTCAGAAGCTTGAGAGCAAGAATGATGATGCTTTCAAAATAAAATGTTCATAAAAAATGAAAGCAGGAAAAAAAACATTTTGCCAAACTACTGTAAAAGTTCAGGTACCATTTCTGTGCAGCATCATTTAGTAACGTGTTGATACTTTCCAAAAATATTCATAATGGACAATCAGTGTAACCAGTTTCAATACGATTATGGGAAACAAAAATCAACAAGCATTGGCAAAACTAGAAGTTCTGAAATTGGTGATCAGCTTTTTTAGTTTTGTCAACGTGTGACTTGTTTTGCCATGGATTTTGTAAAACCTTATTGGTGTGGGAGCTGCCGGGCCCTCACCATTATAACAAACATAGGCAAAAGCAAAACTTGTTTTTTTGGTCTCAAAAGCACGCACTGCCACAGCGGTTACTGGCACTGAACAAAACTACTTTGTGTGCCGAAGCCAGCCGATACAGAGATAGAATTTTAATTAACGCAAAAGGTCATGGTCAACGCCAGACCAAATTAGGGGCCCAATTATTAAAGAAAGCCACAAAAGTGCACCCAAGGTATATGTCCTTGCATTAAGTGCAGCTATATGGCTTTCCTGAATTCCCAAGAATTTACAGAAGTAGGACAAGAAATAGTACTCCTAGAAAATATTTGTGAACTGTAGTTTAGCATGAGGAAATATGCACGTGTAGATTGGCTCATGCAAAAATCTGAATGTTTGCAGGTTCACGTTCCCTCCAACCACTTTTTTCCCAACTCTGGAAGAAGGTTTACATCTGCCATTGTCAGGAGTAAATTTCCACCATTTCTCAGTATGGGAAAAGATTAGAGAAGAGTTGTTGTAAACCCTTAAGACATACACGTTAGTAAGTTTGCACAGACTCAAAAGGGCATTCTAACCCTGAAACTATTGCTTACCACTACCTTCAGCCCCAGTATGTAGATCTGCGAAAAACGTGGCAGCATAAGGGGATTGCAAGTTTTCATACGCTACTATTGAATGAGCCCTGGCTTAATCACAGAGGCTATACCAGAGCTCTCATATAATGAGATCGCTGCCATAATTTGTTGCCACACTACATGGCACCAAAGGGACAAGTGGATTTTGTTACACGACAAGTAATGAAGCAACCTGCCCCATGGGCAAGTAGATATTTTATTAAATTCCACACCCCTGTGCCTCATTCACAATGGTGATGCGAAGGTCTTGAACCATCAGTTGCCCACAGAGGTAGTCAAGGCGATCATCTTGACAGAGGTGCTTCACCTGAGCGTCCCCCCTTCTGAACCTTATCTCCCTGCACAGGGACTTCTGTGCCTCCTGCCATCTTTCCGCAGGACCTCAGTTTCCTCACCTGGAACAATCCCGGTACATTTCCTACCACTCCACCATTAGGAAATCCTAAAGTCTGGTTACTTTCGGAAAGGGGGTTTTGTGTTACACCAGCCTACCACTGTGGTTGGTGAACACCACATGCCTTTTGGGCTGATATCAGCGAACTGTGTGGGATCTGATTGTGCAAGTGCCATCCTTGGTCTCGGAGTAAGCCCTAGTCATGCTCTATCAAGCAATTGCTGATTGGCGAGATACATCAAAGTTCAACATCAGATGTGGACTTGACACTACAGACTCGCTGAGTGATTTAATCCACAGTGGCACTGAAACACCACGCCGGGTTGAGAATCACTGGTTTCTCTGGGCATGTCCAAGCTTCTCTCCTGGATATTCCTTTTGATGGCTCTCGCCTATTTGTTAAGTTCCTCATAAGCTCTTTTTGAATTTCTCCCAATGGATTCTAAGGCCTTTTGCTTTTATTAAAGTGTCTTATGACTTATTGAGTTTGGTTATTTCTTTGAGGTACAGAGAGCAGAGAAATAATAGTACCTGCTGTGAATACATTCATAATTAAAACAGGACGTATGGCTACGATACGTATTGTTATGGTGAAAAACCCTAGCATTGCTATTCCTATCAAGCACTGTTACTGAGGATCATAGTGTGCTATAAATTGTTGCAAGCAGCACATCATCATCACTATCCAAGTCTTGCAAACTGTTTAGACCAACTCTACGTATTTTTAAAGGGTAGCTTTCAACCATTTCACAGTACCATCACTGCTAATATCTTTGAACTCTGTATAATTTGTTGATACAACAGGTTGTTTTGCCCATGTAGCGACAGTCAGCTGAGGAGATGATCATTGTCAAATTTACACAGATTTGATTCCAGAAACCAGCTGTTTACCCATCAGAGATCAAGGGCTGCACTTTTGTAGTCATAGCACAAACAGACTAGGAGTTTACTGCTCATTTAAAAATTAAAACAGTACTTTTAAATTTCTAGTGCCCAATTCACAGAGAAGTTCTAGATCTATAGATATGTTTGCAAACGTATAAATATTACAGTGACTTGTGAATGCCCAAATCTTAAATGTCCAAGGCTTA
Source organism: Triturus cristatus (assembly GCF_964204655.1). NCBI lineage: Eukaryota > Metazoa > Chordata > Amphibia > Caudata > Salamandridae > Triturus > Triturus cristatus. The sequence goes on from NC_140582.1 coordinate 631,225,764, forward strand.
TCCAATACATGGTATCATCATACGAGGCCATATGCCTGTTTTTGATTATCATGTATGTGCATGATTTCTGCTTTATACAAAGACTTCGGGGCAGATTTATGTTTCCTGGCGCATCCCTGCAAATCAGCTAGGATGCGCCAGGAATGATGCGTCACGCAAGTTTACCCTTGCGCCACACATGATGCGCCGCATTTACAATGCGGCGCATCATGGCGCAGGAATTAACAGATGCGTGACGCATCCGATGGCGTAAGGTTGGCGGAGTGCTTCAGTTGCGTCGCAAGCGCGACGCAACTCCAGCACTGTTCCAACCTACCCTATCCCTAACATGGTGCGTCAAGCCTTACGCCTGCTTCAAGCAGGCGCAGGGTTTTGGCGCATCAGCGTTGGGAAAGTGACTCAGTCAAATCTTATAGATTTGACTGAGTCACTTTTCAGGGGCGTTCCTGCGACGGAACGCCCCCCCTCTGTCGACACGCCCACGTGAAACCTGACGCAGGTTTTACGTGGCGCAGGGCTTTACATCGTGACGCATCTCCATAGATGCGTCACGATGTAAATATGGCGCAACGTGGCGCAGGGTTTACACCGCGGCTGCGTCACAAAAGTGACGCAACGGCGGCGTAAAAGTGGCGCATCTCCAATATAGATCTGCCCCTTCATGTTTAGGAAAGTATCGACATTTCTCTATATATTGTTGTTTCTCATTAAATAGAAATATTTTTCATGCGATTTTTTTTGCTCTGCCTCTCATCTTGCATATCTTACAGAACTTAAGTCAGAATTTTGTAGATGTAACTTAGGAATACAAATAAGCGTGGGAAAGGCTTTTCAAATACTGGTAAATAATACCCACAAAGTAACCACTCTTTGGGTGTTCATCCCATTTTCATAGACCACTTCTATTTAGTTGTTACTCATTACTTAAACTTGGCAGGCCTTCCTACTTCCGCAAGTGTCATCTTCACAAGAAGAAATACCTAGATTATTCTTTTATCAATAAGCATCAGTTTGTGCTTACAAATTTTTCCAGGTACAAAAGTCTGACCTATTCGAGAATCTGACCATTAAATTACCAACATAGACTTACCCTTAACCCCTAGGGAAGAGTAGTTTCTTTATTAATGTAAAGATAAAGTGTATGCAGATGACACAAAGTATATATTTTTGTATTCGTTTTAGCTGTAATTCTGGTGTAACCCATTCATGACAAATCTAATGTGTGTTCAAGAAGAAGAGAGTTGGGGCTCCATTGTGAATTAATAAGCAAGTGACGTTTAGCTGTTGCAGTTTTTGTATGAGATTTCCTTATGCCATGGCCCATTTTCTTTTCTTAATTTTAAGCTTTGCGGTACAGAACACTAATACAGCAAGGTGACGGTTCCATGACCTATTTAAAACCACATACAGTTACTAAATACAGAGTGAGCTGTAGGCCATCAGAGGAGATAGCATTTAAAAGAATGTTGTGGATCAGACTGCAATACATTACGTTAAATTGTTCATTATCTGACTGGTCACCTCACAGGTAATCATTATAAGAGTGTACAGAAAAACAAAAGTACAACAGGAACAGGGGTATAGGGGTCCAGGTCAATGCCAGTGATAAGCCTAGTTTTTATTGTCAGCAAGGCAGTAGGGGGTACATTTATTGTTGTTACTGTTAGACCTGGCATCTTTGGCGTGGTTTCTCTTGACTTTTTTGCATCTAACTCCTGTATTTTTGACACTGTGCTGGATTTCGTTTTTGCTGGTTTAGATGCTTTGGCCACTTTGCCACTGCTGATCAGTGTCAAAGTGCAAGTGCTCCCTAGGTAAATTGTTATTGTAATTGGTTATCCGTGATTGGCATATTTGTGTTACCAGGAAGTCCCTAGTAAAGTGCACTGAGTGTGCCAGGGCTGGTGATTCAAATGCTACTAGTGGGCCTGCAGTACTGATTGTGCCACCCACATGAGTATCCCACCCACATGAGTATCCCTAAAATGGTGTCTCAGGCCTGCCACCACAGTGCCTGTGTGCAGTTGCTAACTGCCATGCTGACTGGGCAAGTGCACCCACTTGCCAGTCCCTAAACCTTCCCTTTTCTGCATATTAGTCACCCCTATGGTAGGCCCAAGGGCAGGGTGCATTGTAAGTATAAGGTAGGACAAGCCCTGATGTGTCTGGCATGTCCTAATAGTGAATTACAGCCATTTTGTTTTTCACTATTGCAAGGCTACCTGTTCTCCATAGGCCAGAATGGGCAGTTTAATTATTACATTTTATAATCCTAAACTGACTCAGGGAACATGGTAGAAATTCAGGTTTAGTATGCCTGAACTCAGAATGATAAAATACATCTTTTAGTGAAGTTGGTTTTAACATTCTGTGTTTGAAAATACCACTTTTAGAAAGTAGGTATTTTCTTGTCTAACCATCCAAACCTGCCTTTGCTAGGCTGTGTATTCCTTGTCTGGAGTTTTGAGTGACAGGGGCTGGGGAATTCCAGGGGGCTGGGGAATTCCCCGAGACAGGGTAAGTCAGCACATGGCTGAATAGAGAGATCTGCATCTAGATGGGAGGGAGGAGTTGCACCTGGGACCTGAATAGGACAGTGCCTGCCCCCCACAGTGCTGGCTCCACCTCCTGTGGGGCGTCAGATGTTTCTGCCCTGCACTGTGAAAGGAAAGAAGGAGTCATGTAAACAGAGTGCTCCAGAACTGGTTTGGACTGGGAAAGGCCCCTCTGCCCTCAGAGGACAAAGGATTTTGGGGTATAAATATTGGGACCCTGATCCCAAGAATTGAGATCATCCTGGAATCAAGAAGGAACCTCTGCCAAGGAGAAAGCTGGAAGACTGAAGAAGAAGGACTGACCTGCTGTAAGGCTGACCTACAGTTGCGTTGCTGCCAAGGAGAGGGGAAGGACTTTGCTGTGTGCTGTGTCCCCTGACTTGAAGGAATCTCCAAGGGCCTGAGTAAAGCTGGCCTCCTGTTAAGAAGTCCCAGGAACAAAAGGACTTCGCCCCCAGCTTCCCTCTGAACTCTGCTGTGTGAGGTCTGCCCTTCCTAGAGTGCTTGATCCAATTGTGGGGCCTCTGGAAGTGGTGCCTGCTGTTGGGAAGCTGACCAAGAGGAAAGAAATAAAAGATCTGCAACTTTTTCACACACCGCCAGCTTAGCGAGAACATTTCCGTCGCCGCGAAGATCGTCGCAGCGCCTGTCGCCGCTGCAACGTCAACGCCGTGTTCATCTTCGGAGAGCATCGCTCCCGGAGCGGGAAGATTTCCGTCGCTGCGAGTATCGTCACAGAGCCTGCCGCCGCTGAGTGAGATCGTCGCACCGCTCGTTAGCGGGCCGTATTTCGTCGCATCGTGCCTTTGTGAGTACATTTCTACCGGAGAAGCTACGCCTTGGAATCCATACGAGTATCGCCTCACTCCCCATACAGACCGGATTCGTCGCACATGCCCGATGCGTGCAGTGGGGTGGTCGCATCGCCTCCCCAGGGTCTCAGGACTGACGCTGTTGCTTGTTTTTCGACGCCTGAGCGCCGCTAGGAACTTTTATTGCATCACCAGGTACTGTTGGCTAAAATCAAAGCTAATGTGGATTATTTTGTCGCTAAGCTAAGAACTCTTTTGAAACCATATTCTTGAACTGTGTATATTGGATTTTTGTCGTTTTGGTCTTGTGTAGTTTATATAAAAGTACTTTATTTATCTACACTGGTGTGGAGTCCATTGTGGTGCTTTCACTGTGTTACTGTGAGTGTTGATACAGATACTTTACACATAGCCTTTGATAAGCCTGTCTGCTCGTGCCAAGCTACCAAGGGGGTGAGCAGGGGTTATCTAAAGAGTGTATCCCCCTTACCCTGACTAGAAGTAAGGGTTCCTATTTGGACAGTGGTACCTACCTCTGCCAACTAGAGACCCCCAGATCTAACAGTTACTCACATACTTTTGACAAATGATCTGGGCGTTAGCAAGTGTGGGTTATCAGAAGAGCTGAACCGCTCAAAGTTTTGTGGGGTTAAAGCAGATGAATTCTATATGATTGAGGTATTGTAACAGGGGATGCCACACAGATTGGAACAGCAGCAGCCGGCACAGGCAAGCACGGTGGGGCGGGGGAGGGCGCGGCACGGGGTGGAAGTCGACCGACGATGGAATATGTATTATTTATTTATTTAATTATACCTATTCTGTTATCTGTCGACTTCCACCCCGCCTTACTGCATTTACCTGTGCCAGCCGCCACTGGATTGGAATTTGGATTCTGTACCAGTAAGGTTATGAGGCTGCTGTTCCATCTCAAAGGTATGCCATAAGCGGGTGAACCATTGCGCCACGGAATAGGGTCGGTTTTCATCCAAGCTAGGGCTACTAGCTGTCATTCTGTCTGGAGCATGTAACTAGTAAGTGTCCAGTCAGCATGGTTCATAGCTTTCAAGTCTAAAGGGCAAATCCCTAGGATTATCAGAGTATAAGAAAATGGGAGAGGATATCACACAGTGGCTTTATTATGACTTAACACTTCTTTCCAGAAGGTAGTTATTAGGGTCTAGGACCACAATTTATGGCAAACGTCCCCTTGTTCAGTGTTACATTTCCAGCGCAGAGAAGATATGCCAGGATAAAGAAAGGCGAGATGTGCAGGTGTGTAATTCCCTTGGAACATGAGCTTGTATGCTGTTTTCCCTGGATGGAGACACTGCAAAATGATTTTAGGTATGTCCCACCACGTGTCCTATTGGGTCATATGCTATCCGTGTCGGTTGACTGCCACGTGCTTTGGTACCTGTGGAGGGCAGGGGTTGTAGAATGTTGGAGTGTGCTGTAGGTATTGGAGATAAGCCCACATGAATCATCATATGCCCAAGCAAGTTTCTCGATGGGAGTTAAAGGTCGCACAGCCGCAGGGTATATTGAGGGGTGTAGCGCCCAATGTCATAGCTGTAAGTATTGAAGTCTGGCTATCTCAAGGATGTTGTACTATTCTTGGCATTGCTCAAAGGTTTTCATGTTAGTGCCTGTGAGAAGGTCATGTAACGTTTGACAGTCATTGGCGGTCCACTCTTGGAAGGAGCTGGCGGATAAGGCTGGGATAAAGTCAGAATTGGAATAGATTGATGTGTTAGGGAAGGGGAAAGTGGTTAGTCCCCTTGTTATCCCCAGTTTGTCCCATATGTCCAGTTCTTTTTGGCAGGATTCGCAAGGTAAGCTCGCTAAACGCCCTCTGTCCTTGGCTTGCTTCAGAAGAGTGTTGGAGATTCGTGATAGCTTCCCATTCCAGATAAAGCAGCGCACATCGCGCTGTAGTTGTATAATTTTATCCTGAGGTTTTGAGGTGGGTAGAGTTTGGAAGAGGTATAGAGCCCGAGGGAGCACGTTAATTTTAATAACCACGAACCGCCACAACCAGAAAACATATAAACATTTCCATCGTCGAAGGTCTTCCAGTATAGAGCAACGGAGGGAGGGCCCATTTGCGTGCGTCCATATATCGAATGTGAGATTGAGGCCCAAATATTGAATAGATTCCGGGGACCACCGGAAGGGTGCAAGCTTTTGCATGCTGCAGGCCCTTGCAGGGCAGGGAGGTTGGGTCCATTTTCTTGAAGATGTGCCTTCAGAATCATGCTGAGGTCAAACATTTGCTGTTAATTGCTTGTGTATGTTTCATAGCATATCTGGATAAAAGGAGAACCTTGCATGTGTTTCTTTTCTCAACGTACGTCATATGTTTCTTCTCGGAGGCTTGGTTTTCTCGCAAAGAAGTAATAACATTTTTTTTTTAGAGACTGCTATCCAATTTTATCAGATTTCTTTTAAATACAGTATGTTTAGTGCTAAACGTAACAAAATTAGAAGGTTGGCCTGGTTTCTTATGCATTTTTTGTGCAGAACATAGAGATCGACTTACCTAACTATTTCAGTAACACAAGTTGTCAATACAGAAGTATTACAATGGCTTGAATGCAGCAAACATAAATCATAGTCAGCATTAATCAACAAATATGTGTTAAATATTTTTGTTTTATTCACCATCCTTGCCCTTTATTAGGGTATCTATGTGTCCACTCATGCTCATCCATGTGTCCGCTCACATGTTTGACACCGTTGATCCATTCAATTGACACCCATCCATGCACATGTGTATGTTGGCTGTGCATCTGAATGTCTGTATGGTTGGAGTACATGTATCTGTATTCATCTGTATGTATTTGTTATAAATATCTACAGTACATTGCTTTGTATGCACGTGTTCATGCTTTTGTGTGTGTGTCCTTTTACATTATGTGGCTCTGTGTGCATGCACAACACAAAAAAGACACCTATTTTCTTTTTCAGTGATAGCGCTGCATTGACATGCATCACTGAGCTACTTGATGTAAAAACGGTAATAAAAGAGAATCACAGCTGGACCAGTTTTGACCATTGGTGTTTGTGTTTTTGTAATGCTTTTTTTCTGTATACAGCATTTTCATGTCATGTTTATATTTACCTTAGTAATTTTGAAACAAGAGGCTTTGTGCTCATTATTAAGTTGCACAATACAGTTTTCAGAAGAGAGATGTTTACTGGATTATTTGTATTACCCAACCAATTAAATAACTTTGACAACATTATAGATGGTTTCCTCTGTCACCTTGATATATTTTAGGTCGCGCGTAGGCAGCATGCATGCACTGTCTGCAAGACCTGCTGTAAACACTATACTGAGTGTAATCCTGCCATCTGCTTACCATTTGATCACTTCCATGTCGCTCTTCTTTGCTTCCTCCTTAGTTGTTCAGGCAGCCAATAGTTCCGGTCAAAGCTAAGGAGCACCAGCCAAGCACAGTCTCCTTACGCCTACTTTCTTTGTCTGTTCTTTTATTGAACTTTTTTTTTAATGTTACCACAGTCGCAGATGAACAGATGCCTTCCAGCACAGGGCATCAGTTAATGAGGGTAGATCACTCTGTAGGAGGTGTAAGTAGGCTGGGCATTGTGAGAGCTAAAACTTGTAAAAAGTGCACTGTTAGGCAGCGCTTGCATAAAAGCTCAGCAGAGTGCCGGTGTTGCCTTTATCCGTGGCTGAACTGTAGGCCCCGCCTCCCCATGTGTTAATAACCAGAGGCAAAGCTGCTGAAGCTGTGCTGCATTCTTCTGTGAAACAAAAGCATCCCGGAGACTTCTGTGTGCGCAGCTTGCAGAACCAGCAGCCTTAAGCTTTAGGTTTCATGTGACACCTCAGCCCGGAAGACAGTCGCGAGCGAGTCATAAACACAAAAGAAGGTGCTGTCCAACAGCCACCAGCAATGAAAGAAGAAAGTGTTCCAGGGCTCTAAATGGCAAAAAAGGATCAGGGAAAATACAATTAGAGAGTAGGACTTTGGGCTAGCAACGAGTTGTCATGGCGATTTATTCTTGAGGGATGTGTCATGGCACGCGGGGAGCAGAGCAGCAGAGTGTTTTCCTGTGTGTTATGTATTACGGACATGGCAGCGCTGCTCAGTACACCGCTGCGTGGCTGCAGTATATTTTACAATTTTAATTATGATGAGAGTCACCCCACTGCAAATTGCAGAGGGAGTGACATTGCAGGCCAGGACTGGACTCTGAGGAGGCGGGTGGCCGGGCCTGCCCCCAGCGGTAATTAACCCTTTGCCGCTGCGCAGGGCTTCACAAGCTGAAGTAAGTGAGACAAACAGTATGTTAAGTACAATTTGTTTTTTTATTGTAAGCGGCAGCACGTGATCAGCTGCCCGCAGTGTTACCGCTGAAGTGCAATCTGCCCTGGACATGGCTGCAGGCTCGAGGCTGCTGGTGGGCTGCAACAAAGTGTATGCTGCGTCACAGAGCCTCAGGCTGCCTTGCCCAAAATGACCGGGGGTGCACGCTGCAGCTTGCCGGCTCTGGCGATGATAGACAATTAAATCCGGAGCGCACCAGGGGCTGGTTGGTGTCCTTTGAGGGTGGTGCCAGTGTTTCTGAGGTGGCTGGTAGCCAGATGTGTACGTGTGGTAAATTGCATGCTAACTAAACTGAAGTTAAAGCGCATCAAAAGTACACTAATTATTAGAGCATGTGGATGGAAAATGGAGCAGGACGTTTATTCTGTTTATTAACTAAATCATGCTGGGCGGCCTCAAGTTGAACGGGCCATTCATTGAAGAACTTCTAATCAACTTTGTAAAGGTTGAGAAAGACTTGTTTATAAAATTATCAACATTACAGCGCCCTAGCTGCAAGCTATGCCTGAGGCTTCTCTGACCTCAGCTTAGGGCTTAATGCATTTCTGCTGCTTTCCAGCAGTTAAAATGTTTTCTTGTTGCTCAAATTTTATTTAATATGTTTCCCAAGTCTTCATTGCTCGATTTTCCTCGCAAGAAAGTGTCACTCATAGTCGTTAAAATGTCACTTCTAATTACACTGAAAATATCAAAATGTCAGACATAGCAATCTGAAACCTTGGCAGCTATGCAGAGTCGGCTCACCAATAAAATATTGCACTTGAATGATGTTTATTGAATTACATTTTCTATATCAATGTTTGTTCACTTGGCTTTAATTATGGTTGTGCTCATCTATCTTTCTTGCATTTCTTGTTCCTTTTATGTGTTACTGTTTTATGTAATGATGTTAGTTGGTTCATTAATTGGTACCTTCAATCAAAAAAATGTGTGAATGAGTTGAAGAAATTAACTTACTTTTGGTAAAATATCTGCTTTGGGTCCCAGATCCATTAAGTAATGGATGACACACTTTGGTCATAACCCTACATTATCATCTATAATGCTCCTCTCTGTTTCTGACAGTGAATAAAACATGTGGTCTCACTAGCCATTGCCATGTTTGACTGCAGATGTCCGATTTTGCAAATACAACCCATATAATTCCACTCCACCCCACATACATTCCAAACCAAAACATGGGTAAAAGACATTATCATTTACAATGCCAATAGCTCTAACTCTCTCAAATGTGACACCTATTGCATTGCAGTGCTTGTTCTTAGATGCTGCTCCTCCGCATCATTATGATGAATTGTGTGACATCAAATTCTGTACTCACAGCAGCCAGGTAATGACTAAACCTTTTTAATTAGGTGCACAAAAAGTGTTGATTGCAAATTCAAATTACAGATCTCATTTCATAGAATTAGGATCTTTAGACATTTAAGCCTGCAGATGAAACTTCTTACTGTGGAAAATCTGCAATTGTAGAAATGTTTCCACAGGGGTAAGTTAGAGGTAAGTAATGGGGTTGAGGTAAAAACTTTGATGTTCCCTATGGAGAGGTAAGTGGGTGGCCATTAGGAATGTTGTAAGCGCGTCTAATTTTGAGTGGGAATCCTCCAACATTCTCATTGCTTTCACACCCAATTATGCAATTACCAGTAGCTAATTTGAGTATTCAAATTACATGTGAAAAATACTGACACACCCATGCATTTCCCTAGTATCTCTGGGAAGGGGTTTCTACACATAAAAAACATTTTCTATGTGGAGAATTGCTTTTAAAAATGTCACTTATGCAAATTCAAACCTGCAGACAAATCCATTGGACTAAATATTGTAGAAATGTACCTATGCAATAGTTTTCTCCCACTTAGAAAATATTTTGTCAAGATTTGCCCACACAATCCCGTGGATTTTTATAAATGTTCAAATATGTGGGAATCTATTTAAGTGAAAGGTGTAAGTCTACTATTCACAGATGTTCCTATACTTTGGTGAATCAGGCCACAGTTTGCCCCCACAAAACAAACATGAACCACTCATTTTGTTTTCTTATTTTAGGGGATTCAGAGGCTGGCTATGGTTATTAAAGAAGAAGCAATCTGAAGAGAGAATAAATCGGGGATTGCGGCAACTGAACCCTCACTACACAGAAAACTTAAGTTCTGACCATGAGAAATTTTCGATTCTGTGTTTTTTTGGAGAAAGACTCTTGCTGTAGATGGTCTGCTAGAATCAGTCATCTAATTAAAAACAGAACTTCAGTCAGTCTGGTAATCTGTGGAACAAGCACTAAAATTCTAGATGCTATCTTTGGAAGTCTTCAAACTATTACCTCTTTCATTAAATATAATTAATCTCAAGAATCTCAAAGCACAACCAATAACGCAAAATCAGTACAGTCCTATCTTACTTGAGCGGTGAGAGGAAGGGATTGACCACCTGCCACAGCTACCTCCTTATCCCCAAACATACTGTCCGTACATATTTATAGATATTAACTGTGTTGACCTATATAAATAAAGTCTAAGCTGCACCTTTGACAAAGTCAATAGGTCTTTCCTGTGACTCCAGGGCAAAGACTTATTGACTTTGTGATTTTTTGGGGGGGATTTTTTTAGGCCCATGCTGTACAGTAGCACACCCGTATGGTGACCATTGTATGTTTTTTTATAAAGCATTAGAAAACTAATTAAAAGAGTTCTGCTGTCTGTGCATGCACGGTGGCCATCTTATAATGGTTTATAAATTGGAATATATATGTTATAAGATGGCCACCACACGCACACCATTGGCAGTCATCTTGTAATTGTGTAAAATACCATTAAAATATGCCTGTCTGTATCTGTGGCAGTGGCAGTGGCAGGTGGTGGAGTCAGCTCTGAAGTGGGCCAAGCGAATACAGGGGAGAGTGAAAATGTTTAAAAATTGCAGTGGGCGAGGAAGGTTGGTGGAGCAGCAACATGGACTTCAGTGCAATACCCTGATTTAGGCAGTGGAAGAAAACAACTTCTCAGCCAATCAAAACATGGCGAAACAAGAATAGGGAGTTTGGCCATCCAGTGAGATAAAAGGAGCAGGGATGGATAAATGAACCATTGACTCATCAATAATGGCTGATTTTGATCTAACATCAACTTTAGGTATTATATTGTAGACAATAGGTTTTCAAGAGCAGACATCGAAAAGTAGGCAGGCCTAAAAATGACTGACTGCCTATAGTTTTTGTAGAGCAGATTGCATTGAAGACATTCCTTGATTAGTATTACACAGTATCAACAGCTAAAGGGCGGGATCAAGATACAGAGCATGCCATGACAACGAGATTCATCCAGCAAGGATCTGTGCCTCTAATGGCATCTTTAGATGGAACAGCAACATTAAATACATATGAATGAATACATTTATTTTTTGCACTGCAAGACTATATTTGGTCATGAATTGTCCAATTTGCAAAAGTATTTATGCACCTAAGTTCCACTTAGGTGTATAAATACCAATGTTTACAAATAAAAATCTACTTAAGTGATTTACAAAATGAGAATATATCAGCATGATAGAGTTTTCTGCTTTTTTAGTTCCTCAAGAGGTAACAAGGTTGTGTTTGTCATGCATATTCATACTCTGGGAATCGATGGATATATCCTTCTGTTTTTAGCTTAATTAAATGCGTTTTCAGGCTGGGAACACCTTGAAAGATTGTTGGGATGTATAAGAAAGGCTTTTTCTATGGGTAAAACATTTTCCACATTGAGAAACAACGAACATATAAAGTGCAAACGCACTTTTCTGAAACATTTCTTATTGAAGAATTATATAGCTTTTCTTCTGTGTGTGACATGAGTTTCTCAGAAACTGACAGTTGCAGGGATTGTTCCTGGATTACAATGTTAATTGCTAGGAAATCGAAAATGTAGTCAAAATGTAATTTACTTGAGTGAATTTCCTATCTTCTTAATCATTTGGACACTACAATTTGTCATGCCTCACATAATTTCGCGTTGGCAACAATTTGCTAGTTCAGGGAGAATATCATCAGTTTTCAGAACATACTATTTACTATAGGTAAAATGAAGAAATGAACAAACATGTCAAAATCGAGTGAGACTCTTATTAGAGTAAAGTACAACTTCTATATTGCTGTAGAAGATTATAAATAGCAGCTAAAATAGGGGAATCTGCCATAGCCCCACAAGTAAATACCGCAACGATTTGCTGGCACTTAAAACTGTTGACCTAAAGACTCAAGTGGTCCTCAGGAAACTCTCAAGCAACATGTATTCTCTCAACTCACGACTTGGTAAAGCAGAGAAAGTGCAGAAAAGCTGTCAAACCGCTGTTGGAGCAGTCAAAATTCAGATATGATGACTGGAATCCCAGATGACTACACTATTATCAAGGGTTGAAGATCTCGAGGACTGGTCCCACCAAAACAACCTCAGGGTTTTGGAGATCCCTGAGGGGGCAGAGAGGGATGATCCCAGAGACTACCTAGTGCGTTTGTTCAGGAAGGTTTTCCCTACATTGGGGGACTGGGATATGCACAGCGTGATTCAGAGAACCCATCACTCCATTCAGGCCTGCCCGCCCACGATCCCCAATGAAGGCAGCTGGAGTTGGATTTTTTCCTGCTTGGATTTCTGTCACGAGACTAGTTCGGCGATGGCAGTTGAGGGAGTGTATCCACACGCCACAAAAACTCAGAGCTTCTGTTTCAGTACTGGAGTCTGTCATTCTGCCCATTAGATTCAAGGGGTAAGTGTATTTATGTTTTGATGCGTCAAAAGTTGAAGAGCTCCTGGCAAAGTGGAAACAAGGGGACAAATGGCCTCGGCTGACTGTCTTATGCTCTCTTTTTCTTCCTTTCTTCTTGATTGAAGTCACTAAGAGACGGTTGGACCAACTCTTGGTTATGTCGTGCTTTTGTCTTTCCCTTTTCCATTTTGATGATATATTCTGTGGTCCTTCTTCTCTCCTTACCTTTCTTTCCTGCGGCTGGGCCAGCTGATATTTTTCCCAACATTAGGTTCCACTACTGTCCTATCTTACGAAGTCAATGTGTGTCACTCGGGTGCGACAGCTTTATCAGAATCTTACGGCTAGAGTTCTTTGCTTAGGTACCCCAACCAAACTAATTGAGATCAATTGTGGTACCCGCCAGGGATGTCCACTTTCACCTCTGCTCTTCGTGTTGTATAACAAACCCTACATCCAACCCCTGAAGAGCTTGAGGGACATTGCTCAGTTGCGGATTCACCAACTCAAGCTCAAAGTGCTCGCTTATGCTTACATACTGGCCTAATTGGCAGTTGTAATGTAATTGAAATTATTATCCTGCCTCGCTACTTATATCTGTTTCATTGTATACCTCTAGTTAGCTAAAGTCTTGTTTACAAAGATAGAGGCCTCTTGGCATACTATCTAGCAGCGTTTATCCCAACTTTTGAAGGTTTTGGGTGTGAATCATGGAGGTTAGGTCATCTGTTTCCAGAATATCTTCCTTGGGGTCGCTCCACATATCGGTATCATCGATACAGTCTACTTTAAGAGGACTCACTCTGGGTCTTTTATTCTATTTGGGCCTTTCTGAAAATGGCAATCTCAGGGATCACGCTATTTAATGCATAGTCTTATTTAAGCTATAACCCTAATTCCCCTGGCAAATACCCGAAAGCTTTATAGATTGTTGGTATAAAGACCCATCTATTTACATTGGGTCTTTTTTATGAGAGTGATTGCCTTCTCTATTTTTAGACATTATCCCAGTTATTCTCTCACCCTGGTAGGGTTTTTTCCGTTATTGGTAAATCCAGCACTTTATTAGAGGTCTGAAGGCGGATGATGGTTTCTGTTCTCTGAGCGATTACCTTGAATATCTGCGGCGTGGCCTGCCTAAGAACGGCATCAGTTTAACTTTCAAAATGATCCTAGCAGCTAAGGTCAAACGATGGCCTGATCCTTTTCAGATAATGGCTGGTAAGTGGAGCCGACTTCTCAGGGTTCAAGTTACCTCCAACGAAATGAGACACACAAATGTTTTCTCACATATAGTTCTGAATGTTTCACCCGTCAAAATTAATGATTTCTACTATACCCCCTATCGATTATTTTTTTGTTAACCTTAAGCAGGATTCGAAGTGCTTCCGATATTCAGGAGACCAGGCAGATACAGTTCATATTTTTGCTGCCTGTCCTGCTATCTCTTATTAATGGCAGGCAGTCTTAGGGAAGCTTAATTGGCTCGGTCCGATCACTTTGAGGTGGGACCCAAAATTATTGTTTTGGGCCATTCACCTCTTGTGCCTGGTCATCTGAATGGCATTTAAATTATGCTCTCGTTTTAGCTCGATTGATCCTGGCTCGTCATTGGTTATTAGCTCAGGCCACCAACAATGTGCTCTGGTGGTATGAATGTATCAACACTGGTCTCCTCGAGTGCCTGATCATTGATAATGATGAGCGATGCACTTGGTTTAGGAAGATATGAGAGCCATTTAGGGGCTGCTTTGTGGGATTTCAGTCTGGTCATGACCACCTCCCTCCATAAGATATCTCATTTCTTTTCTCCTCTTTTGTGTCCTTTTTGTTTCTTGTTTGGTTCATCCAGCTACATCCTTTGGATCTCAGTAATACTTAACTACTTTACTGTTGACCAATGGAATTGTATGGTGGTACTATTGTATCTAATCTAAGACGTCAATAAAAGTCTGTTTAAAGTAGATAGGTAAAAAAAGAGAAAAGTAAAACTTTTTTTGTTGTTAAATCACTATGCTCTATTGTTACTTTCTCTGTAGCATAATTTATATAAAAAAAGCAAATGGCGATTTCATTGAAACCAATACTAGAGAAAATAAACTGGTACAGAGCACTTTGAGAAACCCAAGCAAAAACATTGAACAGATAGATAATACTTTTTACAACAATAAATTACCATTTTACTAATATTTATTGTTGTGAAAGTTGCTAAGAGTTCAAACAGAATACATGCAAACTGTTGTATAAGATTAATATAAGGAATCGAGTGCCCACACCAAACCTCTGTCTTATTTGAGCTAGAACGGCTCTTTGCTGCTTAGGAGAGGTCTAAAGGCCTGCATGTATGCGATACAAGAAGGGCATATGCCCCTACTAAGAGACCTTAAAGAATACATTAAATGGTTAGCATAAATTTTACAGTGAGTGTGTTATCATGTCAGTGCTTTCTCCATGAGTGTATTGTCTCACATTGGCCTCAATGTGAAATGGAAGCACAATCCCTGTGTTTGAACCTTCCTCCAACCAACATATGATAGTCAATGGAATGTTGAAAAAGCAACTAACACACTGATTATAGATTTTGGTGTGTTTTGAAAACTCTCCATTCCGATTTTAAAATAATCCCTTCTCTGTGCAAATAATTTATAGTTTCCATTAATTAACATTTTGATTCAAGTCCTCATATGGTGAAAATGCTTGCCATATACCTCCATGAGATATAGAACGTGTCTTGTCCTTTCCCACTCTGGAAAAAAACATATTCCTTGTTTTGTATGTGTAACTTGCATATTTCTTAGATTGAAATGCTCATGCAAAATGTTTAATTCCCAAATGGTGCAAACTTTGCATGTGTTTCAAGCATGCAATGTCAGCTCCCCTTGAGAATCTCTATCACTTTTATTTTCCTGAAACTACCTCTATATGTAGTACTGCTGTAAATCCCCATCTCAAAGTTGTGGCAACTTTAAAGTAGGTTAACACGTTTTACAAGTAAAAATACTTAATGTACCTCACTGAATACCATTGTTGTCCTTATTGCTCTTTGACCAATGCACACACTAACAGGATATCTTGGAGAAACCTGCCAAACGGCTTTTCCATACAAGTACAGTTAAGGAATTCAACTCTCTTGTGGCATGTACCGTATAATTGAAGGCTTTACATCTACTTGTCTGTCTTGAATCTCATTTTGTGTTCTCACCCACGTTCAGTGCTCCGTTCCTCTTCACCAAGGTGTGTGGTCTAAAAGTACCCAAACGTACATTCATACATAAAGTTTTATGACGCAAGAAATACCTGAGAGAAATGATCAGTACTTGAGATGACTTTACTGAGCCTCTGTACTGCGCCCTTGCTTGCTTGTATGTGTCTTCTAGCTGCGGATTCTTTACCTTACAATATTCCCTAGGCGTCAGACTGGATGTCAACATTGGGGAATATTCTAAGGTAAACAAATCTGCGGCTAGAGAAATTCTCCACCAGATAAGTCGTTACTAAAGTAAGTAACTTCTTCATTAGTCAGTATTCAGAATGGATGCACTGATAGTTAGATTTTGGCACTTTAAATAAAACCAATTAAAATGTACAATCCTATTGTCAAAGTCAGTACTGACCTAGAAATTATTTATATTTAAATCCCTCAAATTAATTTGGACGTTGGTTGCTTTAGCTGAATGATTGGAATAGACTGAAAACAGGCATCAATTATTATGAAAATGTTCTCTAAAGAACATTGTAGCTACAGCAATTTAACGGGATTCATGCTGTGCATTTTTGTGAGATTAAAGAGTATTTATTGGGCACACCTCTCAAGGCCCTAAGATGTAATTGGAGCTCAGTTGGGCAAAACATTCATGCCTGAGCTGGAAACATGTTATGTATCAGTGTTTCCAGGTCATTGTGTGGTTGTGTGTCTTCAAGGGTCGCTGTGTGTTGAGTGAAAAAAACATGTGTCACATAACAGTACCATGTTAGTTGTCCGGCCTGTAGTTCTGAGGATTTTAAAGTTGTTTAATTTAGCAGGCTGGATGGCAGTATGTAGATGCTATACAGTTACAATAGAGATACAAGTAACCATGCAGTAGAACCAAAACTTTGAGTTTAGCATAAATGAAGGTTGTTGGGTCCTGCTGCCCCAGAGAAATAATTGTGAAAAGACTGTAGTAATTGTGTTGATGAACATTAGTAAAATCATTTCAGGGGGTGCGGGAGCAGTAAGGACAGCATGTGGTATGTCTCTGCCCCGCATTTCTTAAGGACCGAAAGACTCTGTCACGAGGCAAATAGAAGAAACTTTGTGTCCGCTCCTGTTGAGAAGCTATTCTCACATCCATGAAGCCAAACAATTCAATGCTTTATATACTGTTCACCGAGTTTGATACAAGAGCGGCAAAAAGGTTGACTCACTGTGAGAGCTAGTGAGTTAATAACTGTCTACCTGCACTGGGCTGCTCTAATCCCATGGAGATGCTAAATTGCTGAATTTACTGCACCCTCTGATAACGGCTGAGTCAGGCATTGTGCACACCACTAGCTCTGTTTCCCGTGCGATTTTAGAGTTTTTTACTATACTTGTTGGCGTTTACCCATTTACACATAGAATTGCACCGTTAGTGGAACTGTTAGTAGGTTTTTAGTAATGATTAGTGTCTTTCGCCTTCTTTTTAGCATGACGTTAAAATTAAATGAATTAATATTGTTTTTTTAACTGTGATTAAATCAAAGGGGCCTTTTGCCTAAATGCAGTCTAAACTGAAGTAGCATGAATTTAGAGAGATTTCGAAACTTTTAACGGGTATTGATTAGGTCTTAAACAATTTTTATTGTTAAATATCATAACTCCCTATTACTTGCTATTTATATGTGATGTCATTAATGGACTAAGGGCTGCATTTATTAACTGATATATGTTTTATTGTTTGTACCTCCATCATTGTAATGAGTTTTATTGATCAAACAATAAAGGTAATAGTTTCTTCTCAGTAAAAATGATTTCTAGGATTGACTTGTTAAACATGTTTGGAAAAATACATTTTGAAATGATTAAAGACCTGTTTCTCTTCTATTATATAAACATATTTTCAGCTTGTGTGCATTTGTGTGTTTGTAACATTATTATCTTACTGCTTTATTGGTCAATGAACACCAGCCAAGAATGTTAAAACAAGAATTGAAAAATGTTAGGTTTTCAAATTATCCCATTTGCTCTTATACGTTGTTCTATTTGTAGGCCTAACCAGCTTTGTCTGGCACTCGAGTCATCACAAAAAAGAGCTAGGATATATATATATATATATATATATCATCGCTGCTGTGAATATTGCCCCATGGCCCTATGCTCTTGCATCTCAAGGTCTTTGTATGTTCACAGAGGACAGCAACAGCGCCTCATACCGCATGTGTCAGCAGTAGGAGAACTGGTACTTTGTACCATTGATCTGTGAAATGGAGCTGTTGTGCTCACAAGATTTGTGGATACGCATGGCCTGGGTAAACGCATGCACGTTATACAGTCCCATGATTAGGCAAATGCCGTCCAAAGCACCCAGCTCCAGCAGAATGCGTCAGTGAGATTTATAAAATGTTGTGAGAATCTGCAACATTTGATCATATCATTCACTTACCTTTATTAGAATTGGTGGTGAATGTGCCC
Source organism: Triturus cristatus (assembly GCF_964204655.1). Taxonomy (NCBI): domain Eukaryota; kingdom Metazoa; phylum Chordata; class Amphibia; order Caudata; family Salamandridae; genus Triturus; species Triturus cristatus. Next base: position 631,243,885 of record NC_140582.1, read on the forward strand.
TACAGCATCTCGTATTACAACTTAAAGTTAAGTTGGCTGTTGTGTTTCTATTTCATCTACACATTTTTAGTTACATGTCCAGAAATTCCCAAAATACATAAAACAAGTATTTAACTGTAGCATTCCGGTCTGCCGCATCCCCCTGCTGATGTGGAAATCAATTCATAATTTTTAAAGTTTCTCAATTTACCATCTTATGGGCTGATTTCTGCTCTCTAGATCAATCTTTGTGATGGATGTTTGCTGTTATTTTAGAGAAGCTGAACATCACATAAATTATAATCATAATTTCTATTCTAATTTCAGTCAATAATGAGAGTTTGGTATGAGTTAACAGGTTTTATTATACATCTTTTAGTAAGCCATCATTATTAGATCACAAATCCATTAATTTTGGACATTAGAATCTTATTAGAAATCATTTAATCAATAATCAAACAATCAATACATTGCAATAAAAAGCATTGTATGTTCCAAATAAAGAATGCATCCCTAGTCTAGGAATTGGGAGTGAATGCTGTCAGTCAGAACCCATAAAGTGTTACAGTTTGAAAGACTAAGAGTTTAAGCATAAAGCTTCGGCATTTAAAGTAGATCAATAAATCAAAAATCAATCAAGGCAAACTTCCCATAATGAGAGGTTCAAGATGCTCAGAGTCTCAGAGCAATGTGTAATAAGGCAGGGTAATTAAGGGCTGGAATGAATAATGTGCCAACCTACTCTAGAAACACACATTATTACATGCAACACAATTTGAAGCTTTTGCTAGATGTTGCTTCTTCTTCTCCGGTCAGCCAATCAGCTTTTGGTGCTCTCCTGTGAACAGGATCACCTCAGTCCTCTTCTTCTCACAAGAAAATAGTCCACAGACAGTAGTGTTAGGTTCATGTGGGTCTTTTTGTCATTCAAGACTGCGTTCCCATGTATAAATTACATCTCTAACCTTCTACATATCAAATTGTATGTTTTGCTAACAATTACCTATGTAGAACTCAAAACATCTGTATTAACTAAAAGAAAATATTAAGCATAAAAACCATTAATTGAACAAAATAAGTATGTTAAAAAGGTCAAGTTTACGTCTAAAATGCATCGCAATGTAGGTACTTCTTCATTAGCTCACTAAATGACAAACTCAAGAGTCAACGGTGTTCTTTGTTTAAGTAGAAACATTTTGCAGAGTTTAAATGAAAACATTTATGCAACTATTATTTATTATGAAAAAAACATGTTCATGGAGAATTAAGCATTTTATGCATAGTTAGCAAATTTAGTCATGTCAGCTTGTCAAGTAATATTGCTTCATCTATTTGAGGACTAGTAATAGTAAATATGGTTGCCTACTACAAAAAAAAAATCATTTAAGCTTGCACGTTAATTCTGCACGGTTTAGTATAAACTATATTATTATTATCGAGAAATTATTAAAGCACCCTGTTAAAAATGAGGGTCTCTAGTTGGCAAGTGTTTGCACCTTTGTCAAAGTAGGGACCCTTCCTTCTAGCCCGGATAAGGGAGTTAGACTCCTAAAATAACCTCTCCTCACCCTCTTGGTAGGAGCTACAAAAAGACAACACCAGAAAAATGTCCAATATTTGTATCTACTTAAGACAAGACCAAAACAATAAAAAAAACTAAAATACAGTACTTGGAAATCTTCAGTTATCAAAATAAACTTGAAATAAAGTTCCTTGATGTCTATAGCTCCATTCAGGGATATCACGGCATCTTGAACAACAAATCCAAACCGTTCTGGCTGGTCGCAGGGCAGCTATGGTGTCGGGAAGACCCGCAAAACAGTACCTTTAGAAATGCAGGGCTTCGGCGACCTCTCGTTGAGCTCCAAAAGCACGCCGTTCGCAGGCGTCAGTTCCAAAGGTGTGTAGGAGTCACCGGACCCTTGAAGTTACACGTGTTGCAGATCGAACTCCTTGCGGTTGAGGTCAGAAATGCTGGCGTCAGCAGGCGTCGGGTGCTGCAGTGTGGTATGCGGTGCCCTCAGGTCGCGGTGCAGGCAGTGGCTCAATGACGGTAGTCCAGCAGCGTTGGTGAGGCCAGGGCTGCGGTGCTCATCATGGTGTTAGCTGATCACGGTTCAAGCAGCTGCGTTGTCATTACTGAAGCACTGTCGTCGGCTGATGAACTGGAGTCAATGGCACCGGTGTCCATAGACCAAGGATGCGGTGCATGATGAGGACGGTGAATCGTGTAACTCATGAGTGGTGCCCTCGAACCACGGTGCAAGCGGAGATACCAGGGCGACATCATGAAGCAAGGTGGTGCGCAGTGCAGTGCCCAAAGGTGGCGGTGCAAGCGGCGGCTCAGTGTCTGCATCAGGTGGCGTCGTCGGTGAGACCAGGGTTGTGGTGCGGCATTGCTGTGGTTCCCTCTGTGGTGCCTTCAGGACACGGAGTCGGCAGTGGCGTCATAGACTGCGTCGGGTTGCTTTTTCTTCTGTTGCAGCACAAAACACAGTCCCCAGTGCTGATGGCAGAAGAACCTGAAGTCTTTGCTGTTCCTGAGACTTCTTGAACAGGGGGGCAAGCTCTACCTCAAGCCCTTGGAGAAACTCACAAAAAGGAAGTTGCAGAAAGTTCAAGTCCAGTCCTTTCACTGCCCAAGACAGAAGCAGCCTCTGCAGGCCAACACAGCAAAGCACTCAGCAAAGTGGTAGTTCCTCCTCACAGCTTCTCCAGATCTTCTTCTTGGCAGTCTTCTTGATCCAAAAGAGTTCTAAAGTTTCAGAGGTTAAGCCCCACTTTTTATTGCCTAAAATCCTTTGTCCTCTCCGGCAGAGAGTGTCTATGCCCAGCCAGAACCAGTTCTGTCCTCTCTGGTGCAGCTTCCTGGCAGGAGGTGGAGACAGCATTGTCAGAGGCAGACCAGGCCCATTCAGGTGAAAGGAAATCTCCTCCCCTACTCTAAATACAGCCCAGGTCTATTCAGCCCATCCCTGACCCATCTAGACTCTCTGGAGCCACTGCTCCTTTCCAGCCCCTGTCATCCCAAAGCCAACAGAGGCACACAGGATGGCTGAGCAAGAAAATACCTACTTTCTAAAAGTGGTATTTTCAAACACAGAATGTAAAAATCGCCTTCGCTAAAATATGCATCTTTAGATTCTAAGTTCAGGCTTAATAAACTCTATTTTTCTACCTTGTTCCCAGGGCCAGTTATGTTTATAAGATGTTATAAACAAACTCCCTATTCTGTCCTATGGGAACAGGTAGCCTTGCAGTAGTGAAAAAACAACATTGGCAGTAATTCACAATCAGGACACGCCACACAAACACAATGTCCTACCTTTCACATACACTGCACACTGCCCACATCTTACCTTGGGCCTACCTTAGGAGTGACTGACGTATGAAAAGAGGTTAGGGCCTGGCAATTAGGAGTACAAACTACAACATAAAGGACTGCAGTGTGTCGTAGAACCAATTTCGAGCCCCACGCACACAAGCTGCTGCCACCAGTGTGGCATCTTGGGGTATGCTGGTATACAGAGATTTGATGTCTATTCCCACCCAAAACTGGTGCTCAGGATCATACTCCACAGTGTCCAGGATGGTTAGAACATCGGTGGTGTCTTGAACCTATGAAGATTGGGTTATGACAGACTCCCTCAGAAAAAAGTCGGCAAACTGGGACAACGGCTCCAGGACTCATTGGATACCCAACAGTATTGCGCGAACAGGAGGTGTGCGCTGTGCCTTGTGAATTTTCAGCAAGATGTAAAATAACAGCATCCTGGGTTTAGGATTCACAAGGAAATCAGTTTCCTTGTGGGTGATCCACTTTTCTTTGGTGTTTGTCACCATAGCCCTGATAAGGTCTTGGAGTTCGCCAGTAGGGTCCCGTGTCAACGGTTGATAATTCTCATGTGCCCCCAGTAGTCTAAAGACTTCTGCCTCATAATCCTTGGTATTCATCACCACCACCGTTCCACCTTTATCGGACGGTGTTATGGTTATTGTCTCGTTATCCTGTAGAGATTTCATTGCTTGCTAATCATTACGACTGATATTGTTAAAAGTGTGCTTACTCTCAGACTGCTCTAAAGAAGTGATATCTTGGAGCACCATCTGTTTAAAGACCAGGACTTCTGGTTCCACGGAGGAACTTGGCAGAACTGTGAGGGGCGGTGTAAATTTGTTGCAAAAAGTGATGGAGGGTCTTGACTCTTGTCCACAAAAAACTTTTGGAGTTTTATTTTCCTCATTAATTCATAAAACTCTGTCCTAAACTTGAAATTATCATGTTTGGGTGTTGGCACCTAGCCAAGGCCTTTGTTTAAAACCTGTAGCTCCCCACCTGTAAGTCGGTGGTCAGACGGGTTTAGACTGGGTACATGTTAAATAATTAACAAAGTTTATGTACTTAGTGATCCACATGTGTGCCTATACCCACAGGTTTACGGGCAGCAACTGTGTGTGTCTACAGGGGTTGTGTGGCTAACGATTGGAGAACACCCTCCAGGAGGTGGTTTGCCGGTATGAATGCTGATGGCAACCACCTGGTAAATATATTGGCGATATTGAGGAATATATATTGCCCGCTGGTAACATTTTAATGTTTTAAGATGTCCTTACTGTTTGGCACCGTCTTTTTCTTTTTTCTGTTTGTCAGTCACCCCAGGCTCAGATTGAAATACCAGTGAGGTGAAGACTGTCCCGAGCCCTGATGAAATTGCCTAGGTATTTGGCAATGAAACATGTTGGCCTTTCCTAATTGAAGTGGTCTGTAACATTTGGTCCTTTTTTTAACCTGGGTGGGCTCACGGCATCTAATAAAGTAGGCTTATTTGCTAGTGAGTCCCAGCTCATTTTAGCTTGGAGAAGCGAGTTTACCTTTTCTCTCACTATGGGTCTTATCAATCAATCAATCAATCATAGCATTTGTAAAGCGCACTACATACCCGTGAGGGTCTCAAGGCGCTGGGAGGGGGAGGGCGGGGGGGCTGCTACTGTTCGAAGAGCCAAGTCTTGAAGTCTTCTGAAGGTCTTCGGTCTGCCGTAGGCGGATGGGGAGGGTGTTCCATGTCTTGGCGGCGAGGTGGGAGAATGATCTGCCGCCGGCAGTCACTCTTCAGATGCGGGGGACGGTGGCGAGGGCGCGATCTGCGGAGCGGAGCTGGTGGGTGGGGGTGTAGAGGCTGAGTCGGCTGTTTAGGTACGTTGGTCCGGTGTTGTGGAGTACCTTGTGTTCATGGGTGAGGAGTTTGAAGGTTATCCCCCTGTTGACAGGGAGCCAGTGCAGGTCTCTCAAGTGGGGTGTGATGTGGCTGCGGCGAGGGATGTTGAGGATCAGGCGTGCGGAGGCGTTCTGGATGTGTTAAAGCCGTTTCAGGAGTTTGGCCTGGGCTCCTGTGTAGAGTGCGTTTCTGTAGTCCAGTCTACTGCTGACGAGGGCCTGGGTGACCGTCCTTCTCTTTTCGGTGGGGATCCACTTGAAGATCCTGCGAAGCATGCGGAGGGCGTTGAAGCAGGAGGAGGAGACGGAGGAGGAGGAGACGGCGTTGACCTGCTTCGTCATGGAGAGGGTAGAGTCGAGGATGACCCCTGAGTTGCGTGCGTGGTCGGTGGGTGTTGGGGTTGATCCTAGTGCAGTCGGCCACCAGGAGTTGTCCCAGGCCGAGGGGGTGGATCCAAGGATGAGGACCTCCGTCTTGTCCGAGTTCAGCTTCAGTCGGCTGTTCCTCATCCAATCGGCGATGGCCATCATTCCTTCATGGAGGTTGGTTTTGGCAGTGTGGGTGTCCTTGGTGAGGGAGAGGATCAGCTGGGTGTTGTTGGCGTAGGAGATGATGTTGAGGTCGTACCGTCGTGCGATATGGGCCAGCGGTGCCATGTAGACGTTGAACAACGTTGGGCTGAAGGATGAGCCTTGGGGTGGGATAGCACGAAACAAGCACTTTTTGTGCATCCTTTCACATATCACTATTTATGTATTTTTCTTCACCTCCTAAAACTTCTATTTGACCCTCATTTCATTTCTTCATGGTCATGAAAGTCACCAATGATGAAAAACGTGAACAAACTGGTGAGTACCTACCAGCAGCTCCCTTGGTGATGCTTACGTGAGGTGCTTTCTGACCGCTCACATATTATTTTTTCCTGTATACACTAACAAGTAGGGGTACAAGTGAGGTGGACTGACAAACATTGAAATTCAGTCAACCTGGTCTGGCTGCCAGTGGCATTCTTTAGAAGCCGACTTTTGGGTGGAGATTTCACTACCCTGCCCTTAGGATCCTTGGAAACATTTTGTGTCTGTGCACTTTCAGGTATTTTTTGATGTATTGATGTTACGAGTGGAGGGCGACCTGATTGGTAATTCCCTCTTATGCTCCTTATTGTGGACGCATGTGAGTGGCGCCTGCCCGGCTCTTCCCACCTCTGCTGTTAGTTATGGAAAAATAGTGCTTTCTGTCAGCGGGAAGCTTTCCTAAATAAACTTAAAAATATCAGAAAGATAGAAGTATAACATTTTTTAAAAATCTAGTACCTGCTTGACAGGTTGGTAAGCTCGTGGCTAACCATGAAACACCGCTTTGAAAGCCTCTATCAAAAGGGGAGCACATCCACACTTAAAAGAAAAACACAATTTAAATGAAAATTTGGGTATTGCTAACTAGCTGGTGGATTGTTTTAGTTACATTATTTATCATTTAACCTCCTGTCCACTTTTTGATGCCGCCGGAGTCCACCCTCCTGCTTCATAAACATCATGAACATAACCTACCCTACTTCAACTGATTTATGCATCTCTTGCTCCCATTGTAAAATAAAATGGCCATCATGTCAACTGCAATCTACATCCTTTCTCTTTGAAACCAAAAGAGCTCCCATCCCATTGGCAGTTGTCCACCCCGTGAAATCTTCAACCCTGCATTGAAATCATCCATATTTTGTATTATTTCAAACATTACACCCCCAGTGGCAATCTGCCACCCCTTAAATCCCTGTTGCGGCACTGAGATTATCTAACTTCTGTATGATCGCAACCATTACATGCCTATGCATCACTCACACATTTGTGTTCTGTGTACTGTAGCAATTTTTTTTGTCTCTACTCCTAAAATGTTCTTCAGTGCAAATTTGCCCAGTAATCATTGCTGTTTGCATTATTTCGTAGTATGTTTACTGTGGCGGCTGGCATAGATTTGGTGTGGCGGGGTGGGGTGTAAAAATAAACTTACCTCATCACTGCATTTCTCCTCCGTCGTCTCTCCGTGTCTCCTCCAGACAATTCCGGCCAGAATGGAAGCATGAAGCACACAGACTTTCCTAAGCCAATCACGTCGCTTCTGTCAGCAGCGTTGTGATTGATCTGAGCGCTCTGGTTCGGCACTCGGATAGGGGCCTATGAGCCTGTGCATCTTCTCCACCTAGGCTAGAGAACAAGCTAAGTGCGCATGACTGGCTGGTCCAAGACAGCCGGCCAAACCGTCATGCGCCCTTACAGAGTGCCTATCGCTCCTCCCCCTGCTCTGTGAGCAGAGGAGTCCAGCCCACCCCACAAAACTGCTTCAGCAAGAGAAAATAAAATGATAATAACCGTGCTATTATCATTTCATTTTTCCTTGGACCACCACTGTATGTTTAAATGATTACTGTTTTGTAGGCCCTCACTGACATCTTTCTGGGCACTTGGTCCAAGTCCAGCACAGGGGCTCCTGTGGACAGGATGAATGCCCGATGCCGCTGCCCAGCCCCGGACGATCCACTTTTCCTCTCCCAACACCCACTTTTCCTCTCCAAGCCTCATTCTCAAAAGGCGCGTTCCCTACTGCTCCCCCAGATAGGGAATCCGAAAAGCTGGACCATCTTGGGAGGATGGGCTTTTCTTCCGCCAGCTTAGGGCTGCGGTCAGTGAACACTGTATGCCTCTTGGGCCGTTCTACTCACACTGTGTGGAATATGGTCGAGACGCAGCTAAATTCACCATGCGGTGTGGGCTGTATACTGCTGACCCTCTGGGTAGAATGGTTTCCACCTCAGTAGCCCTGAGGTGTAACGCCTGGTTGAGGATGTCTGGCTTTTCTGTGGATGTCCAATCTACCCTTTTGGACATGCCCTTTGATGGCCGTCACCTGTTTGGTGACTCAGCGCTCGAGCGCTTCAAGGACTCTAGGGTCACAGCCAGATCCTTGGGCCTCGTAGCAACCTCTCGCCCCATGCAGTCTGCCTTTCGCCCCTTTTATGGGTACGGAAGGGGTGCCCCAATATGTTCCACCCAAGGCCACAGAGCCGCCATGGACGTGGAACCCAGCGACGCAGGTTTGGTGGCCAGCGGGCGGGCCAGTGTACCAATATCCCCCTGCAGCAGGCTCCAAACCTTCCTAGTCTGACATTTCAGGGCCACGAGAGGCCAGTGGGCGGATGGATTCACCATCACCTACCCCACAGGCAGAACATCAGGTCGGACAGGTGGGTTTTGCAGATAGTCCGAAGGGGCTACTCCCTCCCCTCCGAGAGTACCCCTCCCTCCATGCTACCAGAGCTCTATTGTATGTCGGAGGATCACTTGGCCCTTCTCAATCAGGATGTTACGGCTCTCTTGGTCACAGGAGCTATCAAACGGGTCCCTGTGTCAGAAATTGGTCCTGGTTGCTACTCCCACTACTTTCTGGTACCCAAGAAGGACAAAGGCCTGCATCCTATCTTAGAACTCAGGGGCGTCAACTGCTTCTTCCTGAAGAAGTTCAAAATGTTAACCTTGGCTCAGGTCATGTCTGCCCTCGACCCTGAAGACTGGATGGTAGCGTTGGACTTGCATGACGCTTATTTTCATTTCCCCGTCCTGCCAGTCACAGGCGTTACCTACGGTTAACGGTAGGCCACAAGTATTTTCAGTTTACAGTGCTCCCCTTTGGCCCCACCAGCTCCCCATCGGGTGTTCACGAAAGTGATTGTGGTGGTCGCAGCTCATCTGCACAGATCAGGGATTCCAGTCTTCCCCTATCTCGACAACTAGCTGTTGAAGGCGGCCTCGCCCCAGGCTGTTGTCTCCCACCTCCAGACTATGGCAGACCTCCATTTGCTGGGGTTCACTATCATTGTGCCGCAGTCCCACTTGACTCCCTCTCAGAAGCTCCTTTTTATTGGAGCAGTCTGGATACAGCGCAGTTTCGGGCCTATCCTCCCGAGAAGTGAGTCCAGGATTTTCAGGCGATAATACCGATGTTTCAGCCTCTATCCTGGATTTCGGTGAGAATGACCCTGAGACCGCTGGGCCTCATGGCCTCCATGGCAGATCCCTCTATCTTCCCCAACCAGAGTTCACGCTAGTGACAAATGCGTCATTCCTGGGATGAGGCAACCACATGGGAGAGGCGGAGATCAAGGGCCTCTGGTCTCTGGCGGAGTCCGGGCTCAACATCAACCTTCTGGACCTTTGGGTGATCCGTCTTGCACTGAAGACATTCCTTCCTTCTGTCAAAAGAAGAGTAGTGCAGGTGTTCACTGACAACACCACCGCCATGTGGTACTGCAACAAACAGGGCGGGGTGTAGTTGTGGACCCTATGTCAAGAGGCCCTTTGCCTTTGGACATGGCTGGAACATCAGGGTAAATCCCTGGTGGTTCAACACCTGGCAGGTTTCCTGAACACCAGGGCAGACGAACTCAGCCGCTGGTGCATGATGGATCACGAATGACGTCTTCACTCTGAGGCGGTGCACGGTCTCTTTCAGCAGTGGGGAGAGCCTTGGTTAGATCTATTCGCCACCAAAGAGAACGTGCAATGTCAGCAGTTCTGCGCGTTTGAGTTTCCAAGGCTGCACTCGCTCGGTGACGCCTTTCATCGCAAGTGGAATTGCAGCCTCCTGTACGCCTTTCCGCCTGTACCACTTCTACCCAAAGTGCTGAAGAAGATCAAGCGTGACCGAGACCAAGTCATTCTTGTGGTTCCGGACTGGGCACAAAGAGTCTGGTACCCCGAGCTCTTGAGCATGGCCATCGATCCTCCGATCAGACTGCCTCTTCGGGAGAATCTTCTATCGCAGCATAAGGGGACGGTCCTCCACCCGAACTAGACCAGCCTTCACCTCCTTGCATGGAGATTGAGCGGCGACTGTTGACAGCTTGTGACCTTCCTCCCAAAGTCTGTAATGTCATCTTGGCAGCCAGGTGTCCCTCCACTAAATTGCTATACGCCTGTAGATGGAACACATTTGTGGGATGGTGCACAGCAAAGGCTGTGGATCCTCTATCTGCCCCTCTTTCAGAGGTTCTCCATCACCTCTTCTCGCAGGGTGAGTGAGCTTCAGGCTCTGTCTTCCAAGCCTCCCTTTTTTACTGTTCATCCGGACAAAGTGATCCTTCGCACTAGGCCCTCTTTTTCTGCCCAAAGTGGTTTCCTCTTTCCACATAGGTCAGACCATCACATTGCCCACCTTCTTCCCACCTCCGCACCCTTCCAAAGAGGAGAGACTCCACCGTCTGGACCCAAAACGTGCGCTGTCCTTCTACCTTGACCATACTAAAGAATTCCGGGTGGACGATCAACTCTTCGTGGGCTATTTGGATCCAAGAAAGGTCGGGCTGTGCACAAACGTACCATCTCTCGATGGGTTGTCCTATGGATCAGGATCTGTTATTCTTTGGAAAAAAAGGAACCTCCAGTAGGACTGCGTGCCCACTCCACCAAGGCGACGGCAGCCACTACTGCTTTGGGACGTGGAGTTCCGCTGGTTGACATATGCCAGGCAGCCATGTGGGCATCCCTGCACAAGTTCACTAAACTTCTGCCTGGACAGCCAAGTCTGGAGAGACGGCTTCTTTGGCCGTTCTGTTCTCCTGGACTTTCTGGTGTGAACTTAGTTCGCAGACCCACCACCGGGGTTGGCATTGATGGGGTATCTATTCTAAGGTAAGGAATCTATAACTGCAGTCTCTTTCAGATGAACAAGTTACTTACCTTCGGTAACTATGTATTTGTAAGAGACATATGTAGTTATAGATTCCTTGCCACCCAACCCATTCTCCGTGTTCTGCAAACTGACTTCTAGGGATAGGGTCTCCCTTCTAGGACCAAGATGCCAACGACGGACATGGAGTCCAACAACGCCACCTACCAATGTGCATGGGTACTGCTCCGAAAAGATTTCTCGGGATCCAGTCTGACACCTGGGGGTAATTCCAAGGTAAGGAATCTATAACTACATATGTTTCTTACAGATACATCGTTACCAAAGGTAAGTAACTTGTTCATTAGGTTGATATTAGACTACAATAGAAAACAAAACAAAAACAGGAATGCTGTCTCTAACCCCAGCCACCCTCAGCTGGGAGATATGCCTTAACCACGCTGGTCTAGACCACGTGTATGCCTTTAATACGCATGCCTTTAAAATGAAATAGTAAGTATATTTCAGGTAAGTGGAACCCATATAAATGAAAAAAACCGAATGTTATAGTTAGGCTCAGATTTCACTCCTACAAAACCAGTGAAATTCAGCAGTTACAGGTGCCTGAGCTAACTATAACTTACGAAACCGCAATGCACTGTATATGACCTCACATATTACATCACTCATGACATGGTCAGTGACATCACTGATGATGTCATCAAGTGATTCTGGGTGTTTTCTAAGTGTTAAACCTATATACTAAGGTATCACAAAAGTTATATTAGGTTACTTTGTGTACTATTAGTGCGTGATTCTATTTAAACAAAAAAGATTATGAGTGTGTTTGTGTAACTATCTCCGTGTGTGAGTGGGTGTGTGTGGCTGTATGGGGGACTAGTATAACCTTTCATAATATGGGCTCCAAGCTTGGAAATGCGGGGGGCTCACAGCGCCCCGCAGCCCCGGGGACCACCACCCCCCGGGGCTTCATTATCATAGGTGGGGGGCTCGCAACCCCCCCAGCCCCAGGGACCGCCACCCCCTGGGGCAACTTGTACATGTTGGAGGGGGGCTGTGTGGCCCCCCCTCCTGGAGCCTTGTATTGGCCCTGGGGACCGCCACCCCCCAGGGCCGGCTCCTGCAGTGTCCCGGGGTGCCCACCCCCGGGACTCTGCTGTTTGCAATGGCAGGGCGGGAGCCTCGCGGCTCCCATCCTGCCATTGCAAACTGCTTTGCTTCATTGAAGCGAGAGCAGGGAAATCTGCTCTCGCTTCAATGAAGCAAAGCAGATTGCTTTTCCACATGGGGAGCAGCATGTTAGCTGCTCCCCATGTGGAAAAGCAATGCTGGCTCCCGCAGGAGGCGGGGAGCCGGCTGGGACCGTGGGGGGGATTGGGGACCCCCCCACGGTCTCCAACGAGAGGCCAGGCCACGGGGCATGGGGTCCCGGGGCCAGAAGTGGCCCGGGAAGGGGCAACGCGGCCCCCCCCCCTCCCAAATTAAATTTAAAAAACAATGGCCGGCCCCGGGGGATGGGGTCCCCGGGGCCTTAAAGTGGCCAGAGGATGGGGGCTATGCAGCCCCCCTCCATCAAAAAATTTTTTAAAAGGCCCATGCCCGGGGGATGGGGTCCCCGGGGCAAATTATGGCCTCGGGAGGGGGGCCACGCGGCCCCCTTCCCGAATTTTTTTTTTTTTTTTCCAAAAATAAAAATTGGGGTCAGGCCCTGGGGGATGGGGTCCCCAGGGCCCAAAAAATAGAAAAAGAAGGGGGGCTACACAGCCCCCCCTTCTAAAAAAAAAAAAAGAAGGAACAAAAAAACGGGATCGGGCCGGAGGCCACGCCCGCTCCTTACACCACTCTGCAAACGCGCCCCCTGGTGCGTTTGCAGAGGGGGAACTAATTCCCCTTGAATACTGGGGGTCCCTGGGGGCCAACTAGCCCACCAGAAACCTCCAGTATGCGCCAGGGGGCTGCCTTGCAGAGAGGTGTAATGAGGCCATGCCCCTTTTTACACCTCTCTGCAATGCAGTTCCGTGGCGCTTACTGGAGGTACCTGGTGGCCTAGTTGGCCGCTGGGGACCTCAGGATTCAAGGGGACTTAATCCCCCAACTTAAAACGCGCCACGGGGCACGTTTGCACAGTAGTGAAGATAGGGGGCGGGGCCTGAGGTGATACTGTGCAAACACGCCCTGTGGCGCGTTTTAAGTTGGGGAATTCATTCCTCTTCAATTGAGAGGTCCCCTAGGGGCCAACTATCCCACCAGGTACCTCCAGTAAGCGCCACGGAGCGGCGTTGCAGAGTGTTGTAAAAAGGGGCGTGGCCTCTGAACACCTCTCTGCTACACAGCTCCCTGGCGCATACTGGAGGTACCTGGTGGGCAAGTTGGCCGCCAGGGGACCTCAGGATTCAAGGGGACTTAATCCCCCAACTTAAAACACGCCACGGGGCGCGTTTGCACAGTGGTGAAGGTAGGGGGCGGGGCCTGAGGTGATATGTGTGCAAACACGCCCTGTGGCGCATTTTAAGTTGGGGAATTAATTCCTCTTCAATCCAGAGGTCCTCTAGGGGCCAACTAGCCCACCAGGTACCTCCAGGAAGCGCCTCGGAGCTGCGTTGCAGAGTGTTGTAAAAAGGGGCGTGGCCTCCGAACACCTCTCTGCAACGCAGCTCCCTGACACATACTGGAGGTACCTGGTGGGCTAGTTGGCCCCCAGGGGACCGCAGGATAAAAGAGGAATTAATTCCCCAACTTAAAACGTGCCACAGGGTGTGTTTGCACACGTCACCTCAGGCTCCGCCCCCTTCCTTTAACATTGTACAAATATTCCTCTAAAATCAGCCGAACTACGAATTCCGATTTACTCACCTGTTATCAGGAGAGAATCCAGGGCTGCATCTTTTAGACCAGCACTGACCCTGAAAAGTAATTCTAAGCGTACTTACCTGTAACTTGTATTTCCTTCCATAGGAATCCATTGTGTGGTTTTCAGCAGAAAAGTTTCTAAGTGTCCATTTTTGAAACGTACAAATATTCCTCTAAAATCAGCCGAACTACGAATTCCGATTTACTCACCTGTTATCAGGAGAGAATCCAGGGCTGCATCTTTTACACCAGCACTGACCCTGAAAAGTAATTCTAAGTGTACTTACCAGTAACTTGTATTTCCTTCCATAAGAAACCATTGTGTGGTTTTCAGCAGAAAAGTTTCTTAAGTGTCCATTTTTGAAACGTACATATATTCATCTAAAATCAGCCGAACTACGAACTCCGATTTACTCACCTGTTATCAGGACCGAATCCAGGGCTGCATCTTTTAGACCAGCACTGACCCTGAAAAATAATTGTAAGCGTACTTACCAGTAACTTGTATTTCCTTCCATAGGAATCCATTGTTTGGTTTTCAGCAGAAAAGGGTCTATTTTCACAAACTAAAAATATTCCTAAAAAATAGTCTGTATGACTTAAACACATTCTTTCAACTGTTTACAGGAGATTCACCTGTGCTGGATCCAGGATCCACCACTGAGCAAGAAAAAGTAACGATAACACTACTTACCTGCTAAGTGAATTTTATGCCATAGGATAACATTGGTGATTCTATGTGAAAAATGTTCTATGTGTCAACTTTTAAAATACAATAATAATCCTTAAAAATCACTACTGTAACCAAAACGCTTTTACCCAATTGTTTACAGGAGATGTCCAAGGACTGAATCTAGCATCCAGTCCTGTGGTTAGAAACGTAATCCATAAAGTAACTAATTGCATTTGACTAGAAATTCACATTGAGCTCAATGTTGCTTTGTGTTTGAAATTGTGTTGCCCATTGCAACAACTGTAACTACTGTACTTAAAATTCTATTGCCTATTTGCAAAATATTTAAATTAAAGTAATTCATTCTGAGAAAGTATATTTTGTATTGTAATGTATAATGTAATTAAAAAAATAAAATATCTAAAAACAAACAGTTTAAACAATGTAGTAAATCAGTATAAAAAAATCAGTATAACAATTAATACATTAAAAATTGTCATTTACAAAACCTTTGAAATTCACAAAAAAAACCATAGGTTTCAGGCCTGATATAGTTAGGAATTAGCATTTAAAAAACCTTTGAAATTCACAGAAAAAACCATAGGTTTCAGGCCTGATATAGTTAGGAATTAGCATTTAAAAAACCTTTGAAATTCTGACTAGTGTATGATGAGGTGTATCTGATTGTCACGTGGATGATGTCATCAGTGATGTCATCAGTGATGTCATTTGAGATGTCATCAGTGATGTCACTGACCATGTCATGAATGATGTAATATGTGACATCATCAGCAGTGGATTGCGGGCGCGCGAGATGTAGTTAGTACAACTAACTATATCGGAGGAATTTCAATGGTTTTGTTCGAATGAAATGTCCAGATAACTATAACACCCCTAAAACCTATTGTTTTTTCAGTGAATTTCTAAGGGTTTTTAAATGCTAATTCCTAACTATATCAGGCCTGAAACCTATGGTTTGTTCAGTGAATTTCGCAGGCTTTTTAAATGCTGATTCCTAACTATATCAGGCCTGAAACCTATGGTTTTTTCAGTGAATATATATATATATATATATATATATATATATATATATATTCTGCAACTCAGCCGCATTTCTGCAACCAAAGAACGGAGAGCACACGCAGATTATTTCCTTGCTGGTGTTTATTGTGCAGACCCCCCGACTAAAAAGCAAAGGTTACATGGGTGTTATAGTTGGGCTCAGATTTCACTCATACAAAGCCTTCAGCCGTTATGGTTACCTGAATTAACTATAAATACACCCGCAATGCACTGCTTATGGCCTCACATGTTACATCCCTCATGACTTGGTCATTGACATCACTGATGACGTCTCAAATGACATCACTGATGATATCATCCAGTGAGTGTAAGTATTTGCTAAGAGTTTATGATTATTAAATATATATACTAAGCTACTACAAAAGTTAAATTAGTATACTAAGTGTACTACTAATGAGTGATAATACTTCATATTATGTGAGTGGCTGTGTGACTCTGTGAGTGGGTGTCTGACTGTATGGGTGTGTGAGAAGCTGTGTGGGTGACTGAGTGGCTGTATTGGTGAGTGGGTGTGTCAGTGTCTATATGGGTGAGTGAGTGGCAGTATGGTATGAGTGGCTCTATGGGTGGTTGTGGGAGTGTGAGTGAGTGTATGTATGAGTGAGTGGGTGTCTGAATGGCTGTATGAGTGAGTGGATAGGTTAGTGGCTGTATGGGTAGTGAGTGACTGTTTGAGTGGGTGTTTGGTTATGTGAGTTGGTGTGTGAGTGGCTGTATTGGAGAGTGAGTTTGTGAATGGCTGTATGAGTGAGTGGCAGTGAGAGTGCTTGTTTGGATGTGTGAATGGATATATAAGTGGATGTATTGGTGTGTGAGTGAGTGTGAATGTTTGTATGGGTGAGTGAGTGGATGTTTTGAGAGGCTGTATGGGTGTGTGAATGGCTGTATAGGTGAATAAGTGTGTGTGTGATGAGTAGCTATATGTGTATGTGTATGGCTGTGTGAGTGGCTGTATGGGTGAGTGATTGATTGCATGAGTAGCTGTATGGGTGAGTGAGTGGTTGTGGGAGTGACTGTGTGAGTGGGTGTGTGAGTGGCTCTATGGATGAGCAAGTGTTGTGTGAGTAGTATAAGTTATAGTTAGCTCTGGTAACTATAACTGCTGAATTTTCCTGGTTTTGTACGAGGGAAATCTGAGCATAACTATAACATACCTGTAACCTTTGTTTTTTTCAGGGAAACTATTTATATGTGTGTGAGTCCACACACACACACCTGATCTATACTTACAATTTTGTTGTAAAGAGATATGCTTCGTAAAGGCATATGCGTGATAAAGGCATTGTGTGTCAAAGGCATTGGGTTGTAAATGCCACATTGTAAAAGCTGTTTCCCATAAATGACTAGCATTCCCCTACCACTTTCTCTTTTATTTTCTGTTCAGAACGAGGACTAGGGAATGCTGAGAGCCTGCTGGGCTTGCGTCTCCATCAGGAAGGAAGAACTTCCAAGCACATGGCTTGTGATAAAACCATGCTTCCATTTGAGGTTAACAGGGGAAGATGGGAGTTAATTTGAAGATATGAGACAGTAAAAGCACAGAGATTTTACTTGGTGTTCTTCATTATCTTAGTCTCCTGAGAGTTCCTGCTGGCAGGAAGGTGTTGCTTATGGTAACCACATTTGAGCGTTTGTATTTAAAACACATGCGAGTTGAATTTCCAAGGATTAGTGACGTTGTTCGGCAAACCCATAGGCACATTAAGTCATTACCGTGGTGTTTGAGACTCTTGTGCATGCAGTATGAACATTTTGCCCGCACATGCACGGGTTTCGTTTTTCAGTGTTGATGTCTTCTCTTTATTTACTTATACTGGCTGAAGAGGTAAGTAGCTGGTGCAGCTGTTCTTTTTTGACTGTCACACATGTGGATCGATTTATCTATCTAATCTATCTATTCATTCAAAAAACCTAAGGTTAAAGTAACGTTAAAGGTAGGTGAAAAGTTCAGTAACATTGTAATGTTTTAAACTCTAAAAACCACTGAAATTTACCAATTATAGTTATCTCAAGTAAGTATAACTCATGTCCTAAGGTAACTGTAACTGGCGCCCCCACCATGCACAGTTTGCTCATCAATAATTTCATTGCAAATGTTACAGTGGTATTATCAATGTTGTTATAGAAGATGTCATGAGTGATCTCATATGTGGAGTAGTTAGCAGTGCATGGCTAATGCATGAGTTTTAGCTACTTAAGATAACTCTAACTATAGCTGTTGATCTATGGTTTTGTGTGTATAAAATTTGAACCTACCTATAACATCCCTGTAAACTTTTTTTTGTGTAAATTCCTAGGGTTTAAAATGTTTTATTTGCTAACTATAATGACCCTGTAACCTTTGTTTTTTTCCAGTTAATTTCTAGTTTTAAAACAATGTAAAGTAATATTTAATTACCATACGTTAAACTAACTGCCACTGCGCATGGCCAATTCCCCTGCATGCAGACAACCTGCGGGCCCCCTCCTCTGGCCACTTTTGGCACTAGAGACCGCATCCCACAAGGTCTGCTAATTTTTTTTAGGGGGAAGGAGCATAGGGCCCCCTCCCTGGGGCATTGCTGGCCCCAGGGACCCTATCCCCTGCGACCATCATTATATTTATGGGGGAGGGGGGCAGTCAGACCTCTCTTTCCTGGCCTGTTTTGACCCCGGGGACCCCATCACCTGGGGCCCAGTGCATTTTTGTTTATGGGAGGGGCCCCACCTCTGTGGGCTGTTTTTGACTGTGGGGACCCCATCCCCCGGGGACAACCATTATATTAATGGGGGAGTGGGGCATGCAGCCCCACTCTAAGGGCCAATTTTGGCCCTGGGCCCCAACCCCTGTGTCCAGCTAAAGTAAATAGGGGGGGAAGGACGGCAAGCAGTGCCCCTCCATGGCCTACTTTTGGCCCAGGGACTCCATCCCAGGGCCAATTACTAAAGGGGAAGGGGGCCACTAGGTCCCCACCCTTAGCCGATTTTAGCCCCAGGACCCCATCCATTGTTGGGGGTCTTGGGAGAAGACCTAAGGCCCCAGCCTGCTCCCAGCATCCAGCTGGAGCTAGCATTCCTCCTGCCCGCAGGGAGCACTTAAAATGCTGCTACCTGTAGGCGGGAACACTATTTGGATCTGTTTCCCTGGCCCTGTGGGTAGTGAAACGGATCTGAAATCCTTTCCCAGCTGGCGGGACCATTTTTAAAGCTCCTTCCAGCAGGAGGTGGACGTTGTGTTTGCTCTAGCTTATTCAGGAGCTTAGAAATTGCTCCCGGCAAGCAAGAGCAACACCGGTTTCCCTGCCTGCATGAGCAGGACAACCGCTATGTCTCGGGGGCCGGCACCCTGGGACATAGCAGGAGATGGCCCTGGGGGATGGGTCCCCAGGGCCAATAATGGCTCAGGAGGGGGGCCATGCGGCGCGCCTCCATTTTCCAATTTGCAGCTGGGCCCCGGGGGATGGGGTCCCCAGGCCTGAAATCAGCCTGGGGAGAGGGGCTGCATGCCCCCCCCCATTACTAAGACAGACAGGCCCCAGGGAATGCGGTCCCGGGGCTGAAATCAGCCCAGGGAGGGGCTCTGACTGCCTCACCCTCTTTTTAGCTTCAGCCAGTCCCTGGAGCTGAAACTGGCCCAGGAGGAGGGCCCCTTCACAATAACAGGCAGGCCCTAGAGGATGGGGTTAATCCCAGTTAATCTTAAAGACCGGGCCCTGGGGGATGGAGCCTCCTTGGCCAAAATTGGCCTGGGAGGGGGGCTGCGCGGCCCCCTTCTTATCATTGGCTGGGCCCCAAGAGGCGGGGTTCCTGGGGTCAAACACATAACCCCCTCTGCCTAAATATATACTTTAATCCCCTCTAGGACCTGGAGACCCCAGGAAACCGCGCACTTTTTAAAAAAAAATTGCCGTGGATTTGCAGATTCTCCATGAATGTGAGGTGAAATTAAAAAAAAATACATTTTTGGCCCCTGTGGGACCCCACAACCAGGCCTAGGGGTTCAGAGTATTCCTTCCCTGTCCCTTTGTGTGTTTTTTTGTGTTTGTTTGGGACTCTGGCCGAGTCCCAAGATGGCTGCCACCACTTCCTGGTTGAAGTGATGGCAGCCTACCCTGAGATCTGTCTGATTCGTAAACCCTCTGCGTCCTAGATATACATAAATCTTTTTCCTTTAAAAACACCAGAACTACTGAACGGATTTACACCAAATTACAAAAATAGATCTTTCTAGACCAATAGCTGCCAAATTTGGTGTAATTCCATTCAGCAGTTCAGGCTGTATTCCTGTGTAATATCCATATGAAATATTGCATGGGGAAGATGTGTTTTGGGAAACCCCCTTTTCTGGTTCCCCGCTTGATGAATCACACCAAAACTTTCCAGACATCAGCTGAAGTAAGTGGAAAACTAGTTTTGAAAATTTCATGAAGATTGGTCAAATGGTTCCAAAGTCATTAGCAAAATAAAAAATGCATTTCCTATTGAAACTAAGTCTTAACAATAATGACTTAGTGGCAACCACCAGTATTGTATATATTAAAACTACTCCACTCTTCCCTTGATTGTTGCTTCAGGAACTGGAGCACGGACCACAATTAGGTGCAGGTAAGATGTTTTTATTTAGCTCTCTCAAACAGCAGCCATGACGCGTTTCGACCCCGGAGGGCCTTGATCACATGACGCGTATTATAGTAAGAGGTTTGCCTCTTAAATCATTTTTTTAAAGTTTTCTTAAAGTGACATGTGCAACATTTCGTAAGGTAACCAAAAACATAGAACAAATACTCTCCGTTTACATAAATTGGTTTTTGGTTAAAAATAGCATCCAGGTATAAATACCTAAAAATCCTCTTGGGATTTTCCCAATTTAAGATCATAAAACCAAAGAAATTGTGTAAAATATAGCAGCAATTGAAACTTTACAATATTCAAAATTCCCTTGCTTTACTGCCTGCACGTATCCAAACCCCCTGGGTGGTGTTATCACTTTTTGCCTCAAGTCACCTGGATTCTCTGTATCTAATACATACATTCTATAACTGGATATTGACCTTGATATGGGTGCTAAATCTATTGGTAAAGTACAGGCAGATCTAAAGTGCTGGTGCATATCCAATTCATCAAATGTAAACATCGGTATTGTAAACCTTACGACAATAAAACCACAAGTGCTAGTGCATATTCAATTACTAAAAAGTGCTATGTTCAAGTTTCAACGCAGTGTAAAAATCTAAAAGTCTATAAAAAACTGTGTAAATAATAAAAAGGGGCCTTATGCGGATTCAGTTTAACCCTTGTGATCTGATGCTGGGGGATATATATATTTATATATATTAGCAACCAAGGACACACTCTCTATCTAGGTGTTGCTTGTCACGACCCTCTACTGCTCCCTCTCTGTCACGACACCCTCTTGCGTCCTCTGCTTTATGGTCGAGCAGGCATGGCTCATATTGCTTTACCCCTATATCGCCCAATGCATGCTATAATATTATGATGATTGATGTTTCCCCCACATCCTCAGACCAATGTTCCTCCAACACTCTCTTTAACTGATGTTCCCCCAACACTCTCTTTAACTGATGTTCCCGCAACACTCTCTTTAACTGATGTTCCCCCAACACCTTCAGTCTTCCTCATGACTGATGCTTCCCTAGCACCTGTAATTTCATTACACTTGAATCCCTGCAAGCACTCCACACATTCTGTGAAGCAATCGATTACCTGCACCTGCTGTTACTAGGGCCTTACAGTGGTTTTCTATTGAATCCCTACAAGCGTCCCCCCCCAAATTCATTGAACCAATGGCAAGCCTTGCTCTCGCTGTTACTGGGGCCTTGGTGGTGTTTTCCACTATGCACGTTTAAGCAAAAACAATACATTTGTTTCTTGTTATATGGTCCCTATCAACAAGTTGCACCTGTCCGTTCTGTAAGGTCAAAGAGAGTTTACTGACGAGTGTTTTCTTCAAGGTTCGAGAACCCTCCAGATGGCCATGTACTGCACATGATCTAGCTGCATCTGTTGAGCCTTCAAGAGGATATATACACCCTGCCCAACCCTGAATCGTTGCTTGGACTCTCTGTGGAACAAGCTTCACCCTTCCCACTCACTTGAAGAATGCTGACGGAACGGAGAAGCGCTTCAGTCTCCTTCAAGTCCATCCGAACAAGTGGTTCTTAAGGCACCAGCTCCCTTGTCATCTTCCTCCTCGCTCCCTCTTGCACAGCTACTCCGGACCCCGTGCGACTCCCTGAGTCAAGGTTTCGAGATCTTCTTTGAACTTCAGACAAGTTGTAGAACTAGGCTTAGTATTTGATATCAGGTTAGTGTGCACTAATAGAGAAGCAGTTAAGTAGTAAACTAGAGTAGTAAACACGACTGAGTACCCATGTCTTCAAAGACTATAGACTTTTCCTCCATTCCCTCTCTGTGTGGATTACTCCAATGCTTTCTGTGTGTTTATACTCCTGATCCTTTCTGCAACCTTGGTGCCAGAACAGTATCGCACAGGGGTTGAACACTTGACCTCCTTGTTTCTAGGAAAAACAGTAGTGCCAAGAGAAAGCACTTCAGAGTCTTTGATGTATGCATGAACGTTGTACGCCACCCTGTGTTCTGAGTGTATCCTTGGGAGTGCAAGTAAATCCAACCTATGCACCGAGTTTATCAGTTGGAGTGCAAATAACTCCAAAATGTTTTTCGAGTGTAATCCTAGGAGTACCATACTCCATTCTCTGTTTTTGGTTATTCTGCTCTCATGCCAAGCTGCTGATTAAACTTGTAAGTGTATATCACTGAAATTAATAATGCATAGTCATAGTCTATAGAGGCCTGTTATTGTACTGATGATAACTGCCTCCTGTTGTTATTTCGAGTGTATTCAGTCATCGCCAAACCAGAGGTTGTGGCCCAGTGCTTATCTGCCTTGCAGACACAAGTGGGATCTCAGGTTTCCTGCATTGTCCTCGGGAGTGACACGAGATCCAGCATCTACTCCAGTGTCCTCTGCAAGGCTGAGTCTGGGCGAGTCCATGACAGAACCTCAAGCCTTGTATGCTTCCACTGCCTGGACGACATGGATGGCCTGATTGTAGTAATTAACTCCAGGTAGCCGGGATGTACTTCAGGAAGATTTATTAGTTGCAGTTACAAGATGTAGAGTTCATGTGATGCAGCCCCACCAGGAGCAGTCTGCCTGCTGCTCAGCGCGTACTCCAACTGTCGCACATAAGTCCAGGCACCCAAACAATCCTTTCATGTCCATCACACCAACATTCTATGCTTCACATTCACACTAGCTGAGCAGCTAGGGAGAAAGGAACAAGATAAATGCAATGCGGGTTACTACATATCCTCCCTCCTTCAACAACAAAATAGAAACCGCAAATTTTAAAAAGGTTCAAACAAGAAAAAGCCAAGAAAGAGAAATGTCCAACAGTAGAGAAAACGCAAGAAGAAAATGAACCCAAAAGTGAAAGAATCACAGCATAGATACTAAGGAAAAACCACAGTGAGCATGAAAGTAAATACACAGAATGCCCGGGGAAACCCAAACTGTTTTAAAGTTAACAAGGGCTTTAGGGGATGTACAGCACGAAGTTCAGTCCTTGCAACAGGAAAGTCAGTACACTTCCTGTTCTACAACCTCCACACTTTAGGAATTTGGTAAATCTAACAAGCACCTACATTGCCAAGAACGCTAACCTTGTTCAGGTCACAAGTACCACTATGGTCCTGGTGTTCCCACCCCCACCCAAATGATTTTTTGTTGATAGTCATAATCTTGATGCATTTTGGAATCCGTGCCAGTTGCAGTTTCTTTGTAAACAAAGAGCCTTTGCCTCTGAAACTGCTAGAATAACCTTTATCATATCCTATGTCGGGGGTACAGTGGCTGGTTTGGGCTATTCCGCTCATTGAAAATAATGACCCGGTTTTACATGATTTTGGAATGTTTAAAGAGCTGATGCCTCGTCTCTTTGCTATGCACACTTTTGTCCAGGCTAGTGCTCATGAGTTGCTAAAACCCCATCAGAACAGTAAGAACCTCCTATTACTGCTTTTTATAAGCTAATTACGGAACCGAGTGGCCAGAGGAAAATAGGACTTCCGTCGTTTATAGAGTGTTAAGGGATGACTCAAAGGATTCCCTGGTGCACATTGTAGAATTACCCTCAGATTATTAAGAGTTAATTTGCTTAGTTGTCAGGCTTGACAATAGTGAATATCCCCAAGGGGAGCCCACACTGCCAGTTGTGCAGTCTGAGCGGAAAGAGTCAACGTCTAAGAATCAGAATAACAAAAACCCATGCAGATTGGGGGCTTGTGGGGTTCTTTGACTGCCAAGGAAAAAGAACGAAAGAAGAAATTAAACCTGTGTTTGTATTGCGGTGAAGCAAGGCATTTTGCATGAGAATGCCCAGCCAAACCGAAGGGAAATCGGAAGGCTGGCACCTTGACTTCAGACATGATGCTGAAAAAGTTAGAGTGCCCATTTGACAAAGGAGTGACTCAGTTGGGTGTGGTTCTTGAACCGACCCTCATTTAGGTGGCTAATACCTCACATAAAGCTTCACAACATTTAATAATACTAGTCACCCTTATTATTGCACCCCAACAGAGGCAAACATTTCTCATGCTTGTAGATTCTAGGACCAAAGGAAATGTCTTAGATCTAGCTTTGGCCAGTTCTTTACATATTTAGGGGTTAGAAAAAGTGAACCAGAGTCTGTTAGAGCCGTAGTTGGCTCTTAGCCCTCTTCTGGGATGACAGTATAGCAAACTACTCCGCTATCCTAAGTGTGTGAGAAAGGGCATTCTGAGACTTTGACCTTTGATTCTGATGGAGAGTAAATGTTATCTGACGGCTAGCTTTATTAATTTCGCCTAAGTAAAAGATCATTACGACAATAAATTCTGGATGAAGATATGTTAACCGGTTGAGTCGAAAAACGTGAGAAATACATGATGCAGCGTAAAAGCATGCAGAGTGTTCAAACACGATGATGAGAAAATGTAAACATTGAGAGTAGCAATGAGAACTACATACAACCAAATATACGTGTTGAGAGAAAAATAATATATATAATTAACATAGAGTTTCGTAATAATGACATTTATATATGCATCAAAACATGAAAATAAATATCTGCATCATGAGAATATGAAATGAAAGTTGCTTATTTAGAAAGGATTTACATAGTGCAAACATGAGTTTCTGTAACGTTTATGCAAGAATACATATATTTCAGAGTGACAAGTTAATGATTTGTTTTGAAAATGGCAACGTGCAAGTGATGCCTATGATGAATATTTTTAACAGTACTCAATACTGATGCATATTTCTTAAAGAAAACTAATAACTGAAATAATGCTTAAAATCAAACTGCTTTTAAGAAATGTGTGCTTTATAATAATATTAAACGGTATTGATTCAGCTAATTTTCATGTAGGCCTCCAAAGCTTTTCCCTTCCTTGCACAAATGTAAAAGCATATGAAGCAGTCCCTTCAGCCACTGCGAGAAGTTTCTTTTCTGTATTGATTAACAATGGACTCACTTCTTTAAGAAACATTTCAATAGAAATGTAACAATATTATTGCAAACCCCGAGAAAGCCGTTTGTGAACGGATGAATTGTGAGCAAAGTAAAGTTCCACCTACTTCCGTGGAAGTGATGGAAGAGTAATACAATTGAACTTAATGAATCTAATGAAATTTGCAAAAGGATTACTGAATTCTTCCGGATTGTTTTGTGATTCACTGATGGCCCCACTGTGAGTGACCAATGAGAACCCCATGGACTGATGAAATTGATATGTTAAGGGGTGTAAACCAGGAACTATTTGATGTATAATTGCCCCATCGGAGGAGGAGTCGGGTTGACTGTCATTTTCCTTTTCCCTGCATGGTATGCTGTCGGACTGACTTTTGATTCCTATTGAATCACTTAAGCTATTCCCATAGATACTGGGTGGTGAAGTACCTAAATGAACGGAACTATTCCTAACTGTGACCCTGGAACCTATACTTTGCAAGCTGGTAATACTGAGCAGAAAAAAATGTTTCAGCAGAAGGGTTAGCTGACTCCTTCTGTGGCATGCGCTGCTGTAGTTCAGACCTGTCCAGATCTGTTTGAAGAACTGAATTGCCTAGCCTTGCTTTGGTTTGTATGATTGATAACTGAATCTAGAAAACTCATTTCGTTTCTCTCCGCAGACAAACTTCCTGCTGTCTATTAATGCTCCCTTCTATATTGTAAGGCTACTTGTACTTATGGCTATGTCATAAAATCTGTTTCGAAATGCAATTTATTGATCAGTCCATCCAAAATGAGGCATTAGATACAAGTTTTTCATGAGTTATCTTTATCTATTATGTCTCATTCTTTTAATCATATGTCTTGGCTCAAGGTGTTTGTATCAGTGTTTGAGAAAAGCTATGAAATAAGTTTTGAGATAACAATTTTATTCCAGGTCCTCATAGAATAATTGTTACCCGTTCTCCAAGTATTCTAGTCCCTGTTAGCTCAACAAAAAGATCTATTGGAGGGCCATGGTTTACAGTAATCAGGTTGATAATTAGTAAATATTGTGTTCATGGGAGATGATGAAATGGGCCTCGTGATTCAAAGACAGATTTGAAGAAAAGAGAAAAACATAGTAAGCTTTGCGCTTCATCAGTTTTCTGGTAGCAGACGATGATTAGTTTGAGTAATTAAAACTAGGATATGAGGGGACGTGGTTATGAGGGTCCTTCTGTAGCTTAGAGGTGTAGTGAGTTTTCAATTGAAGGTAAAAATGTACTTGACGAGGCTAGTGTGGAATTGAGATCACAGAAGTATTTTGTCATATTGTAAAATTTGTATGTCTTAGATCTAGCTGTGGCCAGTTCTTTACATATTTAGTGGTTAGAAAACGTGAACCAGAGTCTGTTAGAGCTGTAGTTGGCTCTTAGCCCTCTTCTGGGATGAAAGTATAGCAAACTACTCCGCTATCCTAAGTGTGTGAGAAAGGGCATTCTGAGACTTTGACCTTTGATCCTGATGGAGAGTAAATGTTATCTGACGGCTAGCTTTATTAATTTTGCCTAAATAAAAGATCATTACAACAATAAATTCTGGACGAAGATATGTTAACCGGTTGAGTCGAAAAACGCGAGAAATACATGATGCATCGTAAAAGCATGCAGAGTGTTCAAACACGATAATGAGAAAATGTAAACATTGAGAGTAGCAATGAGAACTACATACAACCAAATATACGTGTTGAGAGAAAAATAACATATATAATTAATATAGAGTTTCGTATTGAAATTGTGATCGAGTCTGTTGTGGCCTAATATCCCGGGATATGTACCCAAGAGTGGGTCTCAGTGTGGCATACACTAAGTGAGTTTGTCTGCTATTATGAGGGTGCCGTGCATAAGACGTGGTTGCCAGTGCCACAGGAACGGAACTTTTGAAAGTGTGATGAGTTAATGTTTGTTGGGGTTTCTTCTGGAAGTGCAGCAGGAGGAAATTTAAAAGATTTTTACTTAAAGGGTGAAATTGCGCTGGTCGAGATTTTACTGGGAGTGAATAAAATTTCTGATTGTATGAGGATGTAGAATTCTTTTAGTAGAGCAGACAAGAGTTTTTTTAAGTTTTGTGTGAAAATTGTTTAAAAGACAGAAAGGAAAAGACGCCAAAAAAGAATTGTGAAGGGAGGGCAGGTTGCTGTGAGGAGGTAGACTGACAAAATACAAGTGCCGCGCTGGTATTGGATGATTGGTGTGGAGCCCCGTTGGGATTGGTAGTTGAATCAAGCAGTGATTGGAAGTTGAAACAATAATACAGAAGAGAGTTTGGCAGAAACAAAATCTGACTGCATTGAAGGGAAGAAATCATGACGTTCTTTAAGCTATTAAAAGCTTTAATACGCAAGGGTGAACCTATTCCTACTAGAGAAGGAGTTCCTATAGCTCCGGGTACACCAACTTTGCATATGTCTCTAGAAAGGGGATATCACACTTGTACCTGGTTGGAGAATTGGGTAAAATACACTGAAAAGGATGGTCCCCTGACTTTCCCACAATATGGAACATTTAATATATGGATTTTAGAAAATTTGAGAAGACAGATGAATGATATGAAACCTACCCCTAGACCCATGCAATATGAGGCTCTTGAAGAATGGGAATATGAAGCCCATCAGAGAGAGAAAGAGAAATATCAGCAGAGATATAAGAATATGTTAAATCGATATGCAGAGGCAAAATGGGGTTCCCAGAAAAAGATGTGGAGACAGGATGTTGCCATGAATGCACAAATGTATCCTGTAATGGTAGCTGAGAATAAGGAAGGAGAAAAGTGTAAAGAGGAAAATAAACATATTGAGGAGACACAAACTCATGTTCTTACATTAACAGAAGAGAATCTGGATGACTTAAATGACTAATTATTGAATGAGGTTTTGGTAAATAGACCTCCACCCTATAATGAAGAACAGAGTAGTTCAGAAACAGATCAGTTTGTGGGTAGAACTCCAGAAGTCCCACCTCCAAATATAGAAACAGCTTACAAAAATATTTTCTTGTCTGGAGGACAGGCTCCGGAAAGAGCAGGACTTCCAAATACTGCCATGACAAATGATCTAGATGCATTATCTGTCTGGTAACTATAGGTACAATTGTTCCTGTATATGAGACTGGACGAGGAGTTTCACAAATTCATGCTAAAATGATCCCTGCTGGGAGAAAATCATTTCCGCAAGAGATGACTAAAAAGGGGGTGGATCAGAAAGCATCATCATCATGGGACAGAACTGTAACATGCGAGAGTGATGAGGGAATGAGTGATAGGATGAATTCCACCATAGAAGGGGGAGTAGAATCATTAATAAACATCATGGAGAAAGGTTTTGAAACACCAAGTAGAAGTCAGCAAGTAATTACAGGAAAGGTTTTGCAAATGGGATTCAGGAAGTAAACACTCATGAAACACGAAGAAAAGGAGAAACTAGTGGGGAGTCTCGGAGCGCAGAGATAAATACATCAATAGGGCCATCACTGGAAACATTTGATGACTGGATTAGGGACATAGCTCGTACTGCTAGTGCAAATAGTAATGTGGTTTGAGACATAAATATAAACTTAAGTGGATTAAAAGTGGAATTTGAAGAAATTATATTGGGAACGATTAGTCCAGAGAGATTGGCAAAACATTGTGATGAAGAATTACTATTCATGTGCAAGGATATCACACACAAAGCTAGGAATACACATGAAAGGTTTGCTGAGGTAGCTCAAAGATATGGAGTAGATTTTAAAAAATCTAAGGCTTCCCAAAAACATATTGATTGGATTTTACTGACAAAGATTTGGAAAGTCTGAACCCTACAGGAAAAAGATTGCAGATTAAAGAATTGTTAACTACCTTGAAACGGTGGGGAGAGGTAGAAAGATGGGAAGGTAGATTTGTAAAAAGATGTAACGATGGTTCTGTCTCTATACCCATTGATGGAGAAAGAGAAGGGTGAGGCAGACGCAGCAGAATATCCTATGAGGGAAGTACCAGGAGGAGGACATGTTCATGTCCCTAGGAGTAGACAGGACATTTTGTCTTTTACCAATGATTTTCCAAAATTAAGAGAGAAGCCTGTTGAGTGATACAAGCAAGTGTAAAGATTTGTGAAGGTCTTAAAGGTTTTGTTAAAAGATCTAGACAACCTGTTTGACATTGTGGTTCCAACAGATTTATGGATTGAATGTAAAATTGCTGTTTACTAGTCAGAAACGGAGCCTGCAAGAGATTCAAAACTGGTGTGCCGTCGATGGAAGTGACGAGGAAGTATAATCAGGTTATTACGTATTTGAAAGTAAAGATTTTGCCGAAGAAACAGATTTGGTAAAAATAGACAGAACTATACAGGAACTAAGAGACAGTGCATGCATATTATGAAAGGCTTTTGCAGGCATCTAAGCAATACAGTGGAATTGGGAATGTGACAGAAAAGGACACGGAAAATTTTGAGTATCAGTTTGTGTATGGTTTAAGACCTGATATACGTGCCCTGATACAACCACATTTGATTTGTTGGGAAAGTAAGCCAATTGAGATACTTTGATAAGCAAAATACTGTGGAGATGATATGGAATTACGTCTTAAGAAATTAAAAGAAAAATTAATGTTGGTACAGATGAGAGCGTCTAAGAAAGGATATGGGGGTTTTGATTTGGATTTTTCAGGAATGGTACAGGGAAATGGTCAGACGACTACTGGAATGTGAGTTGTGGCAAGGAATATTATGCAGAATTTGCTGCCTCAAGGAAAAGGATCACATATAGAGATGTTGAAAAAGACTTTTCTGTGTCACAGTTGCGGCAATATAGGGCATTGGAAACACGAGTGTAAGTCTAATACAGCTAATCAGGCAGATGGACAGACAGTTGCAAATGGAATGGTACAGCCACAGGTGAATAATGAAATGTCGAATCAGTCAGTGTTGAGATTGAGAGGTCAAAATATGCCTCAAGCTCCTACGCCTCACTTGAACTGACATGTGCAAAGATCGATTGCTAACATGGGTTTCTATACTAATGATCAGGTAAATTCACATGTGCGGGTGGCATCACAGTACTTGTTGCAGGGCGATGACAGTGATTTAGACATGTCCCATTGACGGTGCCTGAGAGGGGAGGAGGAATGCATGCTTGGTGCATCCTGAGAGGTAGATCAGAATGTTCCCTTTATGGATGGCAAGGTAAATGGAACACCTATTTCATTCCTTGTAGATACAGGTACTACCTGATCCACTGTGAGAACTGTGGAAATTCCCAACCTACCCCTCTCAGGAGAAAGAATCCAAGTCGTAGGAGTATCCGATCAATTGATATCAAACCCAGTGACAGAACCTGTACAAGTACAAATTGGAAGCTTTGAAGATTTTCACAAGTTTGTGGTGTGTGATTCTAGTCCGGTGAATTTGTTTAGGCAAGACTTCTTGTGCAAAATTAATTGTTACATCTATTTTACCCTGGAAGGAATAGAACGTCATACCAAGGGTGAAGATGTGGTGTTTGAAAAGGCCAGACAAAAGACAGAAGTAGAGCGTCTATATCCTTTACTTACTGAAATTTTTTTACCCCTTAAGTTGCGAGATACAGTTTTTCCTGAAGTGTGGGATTTTACTTGAAAGGATAACGGGTTGATGAGAGGAGTAGCTTCAATCTGAATCACAGTGAAGCCAATTTCTGAATACCCCAGAACTCCAGTGTATAATTTGAGCTCAGAAACTATTGCAGGTATAACCATTTGATTAAGACCCTGATTGAACAAGAAATTCTGAGAGAGATTTTGGGAAGTCTGTGTTATTCAACTATCATGGGTATTTGAAAGCCAAACGGGAAATATAGGATTGTGCAGGATTAAAGAAAAATGTATCAAGTTGTTGCCAGCAAAATTCCAATTTTGCAAAAGAGAAGTTCTTTTTTTTGGGATTGAAAAAGGAGTCGGAAAAGTATTGCAGGATCGGATCACTGCTTTCTTGCAGATGAATCCGCCAAGTACCCAAAATGAAGTTCACATGTTTTTGGGAATAGTTGGTTATTGCAGGCAGTGGATAATAAATGTTTCCCTAACAGCTAAGCCACTTCAGAGACTCACACACAAAGATGTGTCTGATCCGGTTTCATGGATTGAGGAATGCATGCACTCTTTTCATGAACTGCGAGACAGTCTATGCCAACCTCCAGCATTGGGAATGCCCGACTTTAACAAGAGTTTTACATTGTTTTGCAGTGAGCGCGAAGGTAGTGCACTATCACTTCTAATGCAGATGCATGGAAAGGCCAGCAGACCTGTTACATACTTTTCAGCTACTTTGGATCCTGTAGCTGCTGCATTGCCTGTATGTTTGAAAGCTGTTGCTGCAACTTGTATGAGTTTGGAGCAGTGTGAGAATATTGTGATGGGACACCCTTTGAAAGTGCATGTGCCAGATTCTGTCGAGATTCTGCTAACTCTAACTCGAAGTCAGCATCTCACGAGTAGTCGATTGACTAAATATGAGCAAGTGATTTTGGGAGTTGAAAAAGTGACTGTGACAAGATGCACAAGTTTGAATCTACCTACCTTGATGCCTTTACCAGGAAAACAAAGTTGTAATGGATGAAGGAGATCATGATTATCTAGATGTTATTGAATTATGTACCAAACTGCGTCCTGACATTCAGGATGTCCCATTGCCTGAATCAGATCATGTTCTGTTTGTGGATGGATCTTGTTTGAGAGATTTTGGAAGTACCTTGCGAGCTGCATATGCTACTTGTACTGTGGTGGGTGTAGTTGAAACATCGTGTTTGAAAGGAGTGTATTCAGCACAAATGGCTGAATTGATTGCACTTACCCGGGCTGAACAAATGAGAGTAACCATATTTACATACAGTCAATATGGTTTTGGAGTGGTCAAAGATTTTGGGCAGTTGTGGTCTCAACGTAGGTAAATTACCTCTTCGGGTTCACCTATACGAAATGGAGAGTGTGCGAAGAACCTATTAATGGTACTACAGCTGTCCGCTCGGATTTCGGTGGTGAAGTGTTCCACCCACCAAACTGGTCATGATTATGTGATGGTCGGCAATTGTTTCGCTGATGAGACCGTGCACTATCGGCCTCTAAATTCTTACGCATTCAATGGGGAATCTTTGAAGGAATAGTCTGATGACACAGAATGCAGACTAATGTTTTCAGTCGTAGAAACCTGAGAAGAGATCAAAGAGTTACAGCATGCAGTACCCCAAGCTGAAAGAGAGGGGTGGAATAAAGCAGGATGTAATTGTCAACATGAGGATGAGGTGTGGGTGTACACAGATGGGAGACCTGTTTTACCAGACAGTCTGTTGTCACCTATGGCAAGATATTGTCATGGGTCTGTGCATGTGGGAAGAGATGCTATGATACATCTCTACAACAAAAAGAGGAAGGAAGACATTGATCAATTCAAGTCATATGGGAAAATCAGGAGGCCCTTTTACCCACATGCAGCTTGATTTTATTGAGATGCCCCCTGCAATGGATTGAAATATATCCTTGTGAATGTGTGACTGTTTTCTCGTTGGGTGGAAGCCTACCCCACAAGGCGCAATGACAGCTTGACATTAGCTTAACTGCTTCTTAGAGAGTTAATTCCAAGATTTGGATTTCCAGTCTAGTTGGAATCAGATAGAGGTACACATTTTAACAATGAGGTAATACAAATGCTTTTTGCTGCATTGCGAATCAAACAAAAGCTGCATTGTGCCTATCGGCCTGAAGCATCTGGAGTGGTTGAACAAGTGAATGGAACTCTAAAGTCCCAAGTGGTAAAGATGTGTGCATCCATATCCCTGAAATGACCTGATGCACTGCCTCTGGTGTTGATGAGTTTGCGAAGCATCCCAGACAGAAGAACTGGACTGTCTCCTTACGAGATAATTATGAGGAGGGTTATGAGGCAGCCTACATTCACAGCAAATCAGCTTGTGAATATTACTGATTACTTGGTACTCAATTATTGTAAAGGATTTGCTGATGTGGTGCGATCTGTGTCTCACCAGGTTGGAGAAGTTGCAAATCCAGTACAACAGGGGCAGTGCCATGACCTGTGCCCAGGTGACTGTATACTTGTAAAGAAGCACATGCAAAATCCTTCTTGGAACCTCGTTGGTGTGGGCCTTATCAAGTGATACCTGTAACCACAACTGCTATGAAATGTGGTGGTCTGCCTAACTGAGTGCCTGCTGTCGACACTCGTCGAGTCCCATGTCCTCTTGAAAGTGTAGGGTCTGTAGTAGATTAACCGGTGGTAACAGAGAGATGTCCCAATCAGACTAATCACAAAGTAGAGGGGGTGCAGGCTATGGATCTCAAAACACTGATTCAGACGAGAGTCAAGGAGAGTTGGTCCCGGTTGGTAACGAGGGTCAAATTGAAGGTGATCTAACTAGGCGAATTATTGACTCAGATGATGTGAACAGTGTACGAGAAACGTTTGTGCCAAGAGGAGACCGTTGTCCTAGGAAATCTGAACGGCTGAAACACATTGTCCGCAGGAAGAATACCTTCAACTATGATTGAGGTTTCGAGTCAGTCTGAGCAAAGTGACACCGACAGAGAAGAACCTGCAGTGCGCAGAACAAAAAGAGCAAGAATACCAAGTCAAAGATATGCAGCTCCAGAGTGGATGTGTTTAGCAGTTGCAAACCATTGGGAAAAAGAATATTACATTTTTCCTTCAAGGATTGCAACTCACAAAAAACACTTTGAAAGTACTGTTGTGAAAGTGCTGGAGAAATAAAGGTCAAAAAGAAATTGAAGGGATTAAAGAAATGTGAGAAGGCACTGATAAAAGCTTCTTCATAAACCTTACAATACAAAGCATTATATAACAAAAATAAGTACCTCGAGGTTTGAGATCCAAATCAGTCTTCACTAATGCGTAAATGTATATGTGCTTGCTTTTTGGCTGCTTTTGTCATTATACTGGTCTTGTTATTGATAATACTAAATCTACCTCATCATGTTTATTCAAACTCTAATTTTTATGTGACTACAATCACTGAAATGACAAAGTGGTTGTGACTAATGATTTAACAAATACAGACTTACATCATGACCAGTCTATTAATGATTTCTCACTAAATGTGTTTACTAAACTCAACTACGACTATGTAGATACTATGGATGCAGGAGATTGTTATGTTTGCATGCAATTACCTTTTTCTGTGTCTGAGGGACAGGCCTACCATCACTTACCTTTAACTGATGGTATATCTTGTAGTGTACTAACAAGTCTGTTCTATTGTAAGGGACAATATTATTATTCAAATTATGATTTGATTTTCTCAAAGTACTGGACAAGAGAAATTTAAATGTATTACCGGATGCATGAGATGTTGAAATAATGGGGGAATTTTTGTAACCTTCATTAACTATAGATACATTATGCACATCGACATAACCTGACTTGTGCTTTGCATAGTGTAGAAAAAGATTTTATTAATTCAGTAGAAGATCAGCAAGAAGAAATAAAGAGAAAATCTGAATCACAAATGAAGATACCTCCATGGGCACATAGGGAGGATGAATATAAAAAGGAGGAGTCATATGCTGCAATGACTCTGGATTGGCAACATAAGGGGAAGCTTTGCATATTGATACACAAAACAGGTCCTAACTATTAATTCATTGGTTCCAGTGAATATGATCATACCTTCCT
Organism: Triturus cristatus; assembly: GCF_964204655.1. Taxonomy (NCBI): domain Eukaryota; kingdom Metazoa; phylum Chordata; class Amphibia; order Caudata; family Salamandridae; genus Triturus; species Triturus cristatus. The sequence goes on from NC_140582.1 coordinate 631,278,580, forward strand.
ACTTGTAGGAGGTTGGTGTAGATACTTAGCAGGATTAGATCCTGTATTTCTGGAGTATGTTTTTTTTGTGGGAGAAATGCTTATTATAGGTTACCAAAGCATTGGTATAGATGTTGTTATATGGGAATAGTTTTTCCAAAAATGTATCATTTAAACGAAAACAGTGAAACCAATGAAAAGAAACATACATGTTGAAGGAGAGGAATAAGTGCTGTTAAAAGTGCCGAGAATATTTTTGAAGCTATAATAATACCCTTAGTTGGTGTAGTACTAAATTCACACAAAACTCGAAAACTTTCAACCGTAGTAGATCGGCTGTCAACTGATACTGCTGGTGGATTTCTAGTTTTCGATACAGAAATGATTGCTATGCGATCAATGGTTTTACAAAATCGACTTGCTTTAGATGTACTCCTAGCCAAAGAAGGTGGAGTCTGTCGCATTCTGAAGGTTCAACAATGTTGGACCTATATTCCTGAGAAAAGCAAAAATTTGAGGGGATATATTAGCGACATTACTAATTTATGAAAAGAACTAACCGAGCTAAAAGCTGATGGTGCCTGGGAGACATTTGGGAGGGGATCCTCATCCGTGGGAAGTTTGTTTGCAGCACTGGGAGGAAGTCTAGTGGGAAAAATACTGACACCATTAATATCAATTGCTATTGGCTTATTAATAATTATACTAATATACCGTTATTGTAAACGTAAGGGAGTTGAAGAAGAAACTAGATGTAAGAAAAGAAATAGAGCAGAAATTGAACTAGAAGACAGACAATGTCTATATTATGATGACATGAAACATTTGGAATAGGCAAGATTGAAACAAATGAAGACAACTGCATTCTAATGTGATGTCAGAATATCATCAGATGATAAGATAAGATTGTGTGATGGCTTGATTCGCCATCAAAGGGGGAATTAATGTAGCATATATGTTATCTGAGGGCTACCTTTATCAATTTCTCATTAGTAAAAAATCATTACGACTATAAATTCTGGATGAAGACATGTCAACCGGTTATGTTGAAAAACATGAGAAGTACATGATGCATCGTAAAAGTATGCAGAGTGTTCTAACACGATGATGCGAAAATGTAACAATGAGAGAAACAATGAGAACTGTACATAACCGTATATACGTGTTGAGAGAAAATAAAATGTATATTGACATATAGAGTTTTGTGATAACATTTATATCAGCATCATGAGAATATTGTAATGAAAGTTGCTTATTTAGAAAGAATTTACATAGTGCAAACGTACGTTTCTGTAACGTTTATACAAAAATACATATATTTCAGAGGGACATGTTAACAATTTGTTTTGAAAATTGCAACGTGCAAGTGATGCTCATTATGAATTTTTTTTAACAGTATTTAATACTAATACATAGTTCTTAAATAAAACTAATAATTGAAATAATGCATGAAATCGAAATGCCTTTAAGAAATGTGTGATTTATGATTATATTGAACAGTAGTGATTCAGCTAAATTTCATGTAGGACTCCAATGCTTTTCCCTTCGGAGAAAATCTAAAATCATTCGAAGCAGTTACTTTAGCCACTGTGAGAATTTTCTGTGAAGTTTCTTTTCTGTATTGGTTAACAAAAAACATAGAAATGTATAAATATTATTGCAAACCCAAGAAAGGCGCTTGGGAGCGGATGGACTGTGAGCAAAGTAAAGTTCCACCTACTTCCGTGGAAGTGATGGAAGAGTAATACAATTGAACTTAATTAATCTAATTAAATTTGCAAAAGGATTACTTAATTCTTCAGATTTTTTTGTGATTCACCGATCGCCCCACTGTGAGTGAACAATGAGAACCCCATGGACAGATGAAATTAATACATTAAGGGGTGTAAACCAGGAACTATTTGAGGTATAATTGCCCCATCGGAGGAGGAGTCGGGTGGCTGTCATTTTCCTTTACCCTGCCTGGCATGCTGTCACACTGATTTTTATTGACTCACTTATGCTATTTCCATCTAAACTGAGTAGCGAAGTCCTTAAATGAACTGAACTACTCCTACCTGCGATAATGGATCCTATACTTTGCCAGCTGGTAAAGTTGAGCAGGAAAAAACCTTTCAGCTGACAGGTTAGCTGACTCCTTCTGTGGCATGCGGTGCTGCAGTTCAAACTTGGATAGATCTATTTGAAGACCAACTGAATCAATCAATCAATAAATACTTTATTTCGGTTCATTTACAAACCATAAAAGTACATATACAATATAAAATACATATCACACAAGAAACACAAGTAAACACATTTCAGGTAAAGTGCCGAAAATGAATAACTATACATTCTTCCCCTAAATAAAGTCATTACTGAAGATGAAGACATACATTGTGCAAAATACGCAGTGAATCATTACTGGTCCAGACAGTTTCTCAATTTAACAGTTAATTTTAAGAATTCCTTCATTTGGAGGATACTGTCACTATGCAAAAGTTGTAAGTAGATTAGTGCCGGTCTGATTTGTTTAAAATCAAGTTTTTTTAAAAGATTTACCAGATAGCGCTTGCGTGGGAATTCATAAAACTTGCATAAAAACATAAAATTCAGCATGTCCTGCGGAGACTTTCCGTCGCAGCCGCAGGGAGCTGCCAATTTGTTAAAAATGTCTGTTTTTGGCCTGATCAACAGATGATGGAAAAGATTTAACCTGAACCTAGTCAACAAAAATTTTTCATGGGAGGTCAGTGAGCCAGTCAGGTACGGTTCTGTAGTTTCACAGGTTTTCAGCTGAATCGACCAGCCTTGCTTTGGTTTGTATGATTGATAACTGAATCTCGAAAGCTCATTTTGTTTCTCTCCATAGACAGACTTCCTATGGTCTATTAATGCTGTTCTGCATTGTGAGGCTACTTGTACTTATGGTTTTGCCATTAAATCTGATTTGAAATGCAATTTCTTGATCTGTCCATCCAAAATGAAGCATTAGATAAATGTTTTTGATGAGTTATCTTTATCAATTCTGTCTCATTATTTTAGTCAAATTTCGTGCTTTAAGGTGTTTGTATCAGTGTCTGAGAAAAGCTATGAAATAGGTTTTGAGATTATTTTATTTCAGGTCCTCATAGAATAATTGTTACCCGTTCTCCAAGTATTCTAGTCCCTGTTAGCTCAACAAAATGATGCTTTGAAGGACCATGTTTACGGTAATCTGGTTGATAATTAGAAAATAGATGATGAAATGGGCCTGGTGATTCATTTCGTATTTGTAAAATGCAAATACGAAACTTCTGCTCCATCACATACCAGTCACCCAGATGAATCACAATCTGTAGGTCTTTCCTTGCTGGGGTAAACTGTCACCCCCCCCCCCCTTGTTCCCTCTCTATCATAACCCCCTCGTGTGTCCTCTGTGTAGTGTTTTAGCACGTAGGGCTCATGTTGCTTTACCCCAATGTTTCTCTATTCATGCTATAATATCATGACTGTGGTTTCCCCAATGCCCTCATGACTGATGTTTCCCCAGCATCCTCATGATGGATGTTCCCCTTGCACCCTCATAACATGTTTCCCCAACACCCTCATTACTGATGTTCCCCTAGCATCCCTCATAACTTATGTTCCCTCAACACCCTCATGACAGATGCTATCCCAGTATCGTCATGACCTATGCTGTATCAGCACCCATAATTCCATTGCGCTTGAATCCCTGCAAGCTTTCCCCACATTTCATGAACCAATAAATTAACTGCACCCGTTGTTACTAGAGCCTTGGTGTGGTTTTCCATAGAATCCCTGCAAGCTTCCCCCATCATTTCCAATGGGAAGCCGTGCTCCTGCTGTTACTGGGGCCTTGGTGTTGTTTTCCACTATAAATGCTTGAGGGAAAACGATACATTCGGTTTCTGTTATTTGATTCCGATCAACAATTTGCACCTGCCCATTCTGTAAGGTCGAAGAAAGTGTACTACCCTGAGTTTTCTCCAAGGTTCGAGAACCCCCCAGACAGCCACTGTCATGACCTGGGGCACAGGGCACTAGGACCCTTCACCCTAGTAAAGGGAGGGGACAGCAACTGGACACCACTTCCGGTCAGGCAGTGGAGACGGGGCATTGTGGTAGTGCGAGGTTGAGGGAACAGATGTGCCTGTGAGCACGGATGAGCAATCGGAATAAAGAACAACAGATCACCTACCTGTCTCTGCGTGTTCTCTGTGTGGGGACACGACAACTGGCAACGGTGATGGGAAATCACAGCGCGTGCCCATGGCCTCTGCAACATCTGAATGGAGCTAGGAGCCCACCCTGGTCCGCCGACCTCCAGTAGAAGAAACGTGACGTCGAGAGCCCACCCTGGTTACCAAAAAAATTGAACCAGGAGCCTACCTTGGTCCGCTGGCCCCCAGAATAGGAAACGCCCACCCCGATCACAAAAAGAGTGGAGTCAGGTCACCCTGGTCCGCGTACGGGGAACTGCAGCACCGTCGGGATCTCATCCCGGCCCCATTGAGTGGAAAAGGTGAGGAGGAAAGGAGCGGTGCACCCGACTGTGATTGTAGCCGCCCGCTGACTGAAGAGATAGGCCTGAGCCTCCCGAGAGTAGATTTCAAGCTGGAATCTCGCGAGAACTCGGCGGCCATCTTAAGGTAAGGTAGGAGAGCTAATCCGAGGCTGGAGAAGGCCCGGCAGCCATTCTAAAGTCAGGCAATGGAAGAAATAGGAAATCTCACCCTGCAGAAATCTCGGTGGCCATTTTAAAGTCAGGCAGGGGAGCCAATCAGAGGCTGGAGAAGGCCCAGCGGCCATTTTAAAGTCAAGCGAACACTGAAAAGCATAAGAAAAAAGGTGAAAATAAAAGGAAATTACAGCAAACAATGTAGTTTGTTGTGTTTTATGTTGTACTTGATGGCGAATCAAGCCATCACACAATCTTATCTTATCATCTGATGATATTCTGACATCACATTAGAATGCAGTTGTCTTCATTTGTTTCAATCTTGCCTATTCCAAATTTTTCATGTCATCATAATATAGACAAAAAAAACGTACGGCTGACCAATGTTAAGCACACCAAATCCCAAATTAATACACAGTTTCTTGATAGGTGCAAAAACACGTCCAGAGCAGGCCGTACTTGTGCTCTACTGGAAAACCAGATATACAAACTCTTTTACAAAGAGACGGTGCACCAAAGGAAAAGTCTTTTCAAGTATTCCAATTGTTTTTCTTTTATTCTCATTCAACTCTCAGAAAAATCAGACTCAGCCAACGCGTTTCGTTCTTTACGAACTTCGTCAGGGCTGTGAAGGAATATAAATAAAAACATACATATGTATAAAACACATCAAGTACAACATAAAACACAACAAACTACATTACTAATAATACATATAAAAAAGTGACATTATTATATGCTTCCATACAAATAGTAGAAACACCACGGAGAACATACAAAATAAATTTCACATATACATATATTACACACAAATTTTATAAGAAATTCTTTTGGAACATATTAGTCAGATACATATACACAACAAGAGTTAAAACTATCACAAGAAACACATATATATCCTGCCTAGGTATGTACATTGTCCAATGTTCTAAATAGAAAACTCCATTTAATGTTTAAAAAAAAAACCTAGGAACCTGATCTGCAAGTGGGTTAATTGATTTAAGATAAAGAAAAAGGTCTTTGTAGATACCAAATAACAATGATTAAAGTGACTACCACTCTAATAGAGGAAAAAAGGAGAAACATCTTTTATTTATATGCCAATTCTTACCATAGATTGTTTCTAAGGGACGACCTCCACAAATTTCAAAAGTGGCCTGTTTCCAAGTGGTATGTTTGTTCATATGAAATTGTATATAACCTAGTAAGAATGAATTTTTTTAGAAAAGATTTCTGTTATAGCCTCATGTGGGCATGAAAGATCGTAATCAAATAGAAATGCGTGAATAACAAAGGCTTTTCATAAGAAAGCGAAAGGCACCTTACCTCTCCAAGTAGCTGAAAGGTGTTTGTATAAATGCGATCATAAGTGCGTCACCGGCTAGTTCAATTATCAGTCGGACTCTTAGTTCAGTCCATATGTATCATAGGTAAAAATAGAACAACCCTGTTGTTGTATATTTAGGCCCAATGTACAGGCTCCATTTTTCTAGAAAAACAACACAAAACGGAAAATGTCATGGATGTCCATTCTTAATCTTATTCTGTTTCACAAACATCCATTCTTAATCACATTTCCAGATGTAAACGTTCCAACCCAATATTGATGGATGCGACAGCTTATATCTCCCATTATATATTTGTCCGTAGCCCAAGACGCAATATTATCATATAGCAGATCTGTCAATTAGACACAACAGAGACCGAAACCAGGATTCCAAAGTTTTTCACGCAACGGTAAGATACAACAAGTTGTGAACCGTAAGTATTCCCATTTTACATTGAACAGCTTTAAAACGTTCCTACTTAGTTAAACTTAAAATGACGGAGCCGTCACGTAATATGCGCCATGAAAAACAAACGACCAACAAAATGTCTTTGTTAATTGACATTTAGTGGTCCTTGGTCGCCTTACATCGTTTATAACCACAGGATAGTATTGAGGCGATGTCCACGATAGTACTATAAGCAACGCCAAAATCAACCAGTTAACGTAGAAACATCCCTTTAATACTCATCCCAAGCCCCAAAGAAATATCACGTCAGTATGTCACTTTCTCAACCCACCAAACCATTCTCGTCTTACCTTTCGAAACGGGCGCTTTCTCAGGTCACCGGCGAAACCATGCCCCATAGGTCGGACGTCTTAAGTAGGCCCAACCCTCAAGTCACGTGACGGATCACGGCAGTATTAAGATAGCTACTACGATATTAGGGCTGAGTTTTCAACCTGTGGGCGCCATTTTGGAATGGTGTACGGGTGTCAAGTATATAACATCTAATCCCAACTACACCGAGGTTCATCCGTATATATTGTTTATAAAAATATACGAAATTAGATTCTAATACCAAAAGTATGCACCCGTCACGTGACGGGTCGCGGAAGTATTTTGCTCGCTATTATAATACTTTGGCTGAATTTCCAACCTATGTGCGCCATTTTGGAATGGTGTACCGGTGTAATGTGTACAGCGTCTAATCTCACATAGAAACGAGGCGCTTTCGTATATATCGTTTTTAAAATTACACGCAATTAGATTCTATTGCCAGAACAATGCATCCGTCTCTGTATATTTGGATACGTAATCAATAACCAATACGAAAAACCATAAAATATCAAAAAATAGGGGGGGGCCGGGGGGGGGGGGGGTGGCGGGGTCCCCAAATAACAAAGCGACACATTGAAATTACATACGGTTTGTGAAACTAGTAAGAATAATGGTACGTTGGTAATAACTAAGTAAACATAGCGTTCAAATCTAGGCTAAATACGAAGGCCATTTTTTTAAAAATTAAGAGCGAAAAGTGTATGGGCTAGAATTGATTTGAGCAAAATGACGTTAAAGCCTTTCCTAATAAGTACACAATCTTTGCAAAGAAAAATAACATGCAACAATTACTGGTGTCTATATGATTGAATACCCAGTTCAGCACTGTTTTAAATTACACAATCAATTTCATAAAAGTTAATTGTATGTTCAATACGATAGTTGTCCAATACAAATTCAAATCCAAGAGGGAAGGGATATGTCGTCTGTCCAATTGGACATATAGTATCTAGAGACATTGTTACCCTGCCCATACGGGCTCGGTATATAGAATTTTATGTTTCAATCTAGTTTTAAACAGTGGAAAACACCACTTAAAAGGAAGGGGAAGAAGACGAAACAGACAGGATGAAGCCAAGTATCAAACAGAAGATATAGAAGACCCTAAGAAATGTGAAGGCAAATGGTCATTTGTTCAAAGTCTCCTCTGGAGAGGCCTTATAAACAGAATAGGCGAGTTGGTATACCCAATGGGACTTGTAATATGATGACCGCTCGTGGATATCTACAGATTGTTCCGATTCGAAATAAGAACAAATAAGGAAAATGCAGGCACAGAAAGACAGACTAGTCTAATGGTACAAGCGGGTGTAAGGAAGCTCATATTTACCAACACATATTGCAATATGGAATCAGAACACGTAAATTATGTAGATCCCAATGCCCCAAATATACAGGGCATTATCGGCAAAGGTGTAAGGCATTCCAAAGCTAAGCAGAGAGACCAGATGACTTTTGAGGGGACCTGTTATATTAAATGTTATAACCCCCAGGTGTCCTCACCTACAGGAAATAGTGCATTTCCCCATCCGTGTTATGCCCCAGACTGGTTGCTCTCAAACGGCAGATCCATTTGGATTCTTTTTGTCTCAGCAACAGATCCCTGTTGCCGCCTCTCTTTGGTTTCGGAACATGTTCAATGGCGTGAAACCAAAAATTCAAATCCTCAGGATGTTCCCTGGCATAATGGTTGGTAATTGGGTATCTAATGTCTTTGGTTTTTATTGCCCTCCTGTGTTCCTGAATCCTAAGTTTCAAGCTACGGATAGTACTTCCGACGTAGATTGTACCGCATCTACATCCCAGAACATACACCACATAGGTCGTATTCCAGTTTATGAAATTCTCAATCACAAACTGTCTTGAGCTGTTATAGCAGAAAACAAAGGTTTTGTTCCTGCCCAACGGGCAGACATTGCACATTCCGCAGGTGAAGAATCCCTTGGGTTTATCTGGTAACCAAGTTTGTGTTTTTTGATGAGTGGTTATATAGCTAGGACAGAGTGTTCTTTTTAAAGAGGTACCCTTTCTATATGTGATAGATGGTTTATTATTAATCACATCTCTCAAGCCAGGAACTCCCATCAAAAGATGCCAATGTTTTCTGAAGATGTTAAAAATAGTGTTACTATGGGAGGTGTACTGAGTTATAAACCTGACTTTGGTGTTGATAACAGGCCTTTTTTGTTTATCCTGTAGTGTCGTGTTCCTACTCATCTTACTGACCCTAAGTTCAGCTTTATCCAAAGTGGCCTGATCGTATCCCCTTTTGGAGAATCTGTTCTTAGTGTCACTGATATGTGCATGGAACATGTCTTCCTCGCTGCAATTTCGTCTGACCCTTACCATTTCGCCAAAGGGAATGTTTTTCTTTACAGAGTGAGGGTGTGCACTCGTCGCGTGTAACACAGCGTTACACGCAGTCTCCTTCCTGTATAGTGTACTGTGTATCTGTCCCTGTTTAATATAAAATTTAATGTCCAGGAAGTTGATGTGTTCTTTATGATACATCATAGTAAATTTGACATTGTACATGTTGGTATTCAGAAAGGATACATATTGATCAAGTTGGTCAATAGACCCAGACCAGAGGCAGATCACGTCATCGATATACCTCCCCCAGTACACGATGTAGTTGGTCCAGGGGGAGGCATCTCTGTTCCAGGCATGCTCCCTCTCAAACCAACCCATAAATAGGCAAGCGTAAGAGGGAGCAAACCTGGAACCCATTGCAGTACCGTGTATCTGCTGGAACCATTCACCGTCAAAAAGGAAAAAATTATTATCCAGGATGATGTTAATCATTGAGACAATCATCTCATTATAGTCATAGAAACTTGCATCTTCTCTATCAAGGAAGGATTGAACTGCTTTGATACCAAAAGTCTTGTTGATGCAGGTATAAAGACTCTCTACATCTAGAGTTACAAATATCAACTCCTCAGACCAGTCAAAATCTTTGAATTTCATTAGGATATCTTTGCTGTCCCTTACATATGAAGGTAGATTGGGGACATATTTCTGGAGCTTCAGGTCAACAAATTCTGACATTTTCTCTGTGGGTGAACCCACCCCGGAAATAATTGGTCTACCCGGGGGAAATTTCCCACCCTTATGTACCTTTGGCAATACATAAATGCATGGAAAATTTGGACAATTCACCCACATGAATCGGCACTCATCTTCACTGAGAAGGCCAGATTCCCGCCATTCTAATAGTTTGGCATTGATCTTCATTGTGCTATTGGGAATGGGGTTTTCATTGATCTTTCGATAGTGTGCCCCATTGCTAAGTTGTCTGGATATCTCCTGCATATAATCCTCATGATTCATTACAACGATGTTCCCGCCTTTGTCGGCTTCCCTTATAACAATACTCGTATCCTTGTTCAATCTCATCAGGGCTGATCTCTCTGCCACTGTAATATTGTTAGCTAACCTGGGAGTAAATCTTTGGGGTGTTTCGATGTTATAGAGCTCCTCTGTAACCTTATCATGGAAATCATCAATGTTGTGGTGATAGGAATGCGTAGGTATGAATTTAGATTTCGGGCGTAGGCCACTATCAATGCTCGCACTATGATTGATGTCAAGATCTTCAAGGACCGTGGTGATATTTACCTCATCATCTGGATTCAGGGAAAGGAGACAGTGTATGTCACGAACTTCTTGTATGGTATGTGTACCACTACTTTGAACACCCTTGTCACCCCCTGGTTCATAAGGTCTGGTCGCAAAGAAATCCTTAAGTTTTAATGTCCTAGTGAATTTGAAGAGATCAATGTGTAGGTTTGCAAAGTCACCACCTTGTGTAGGGCAAAAATTAAGACCTTTACTCAATAAGCTTTTTTCATCATTATCCAAAATTTTATTTGAAAGATTTATGATTTTCAAATCAGTATTCACATTTTGACTGGTCATGGGGGTCCCCTGTTGTTCCGAGTCCAACCATAGCTACTTCTTCAATTTGGGCACTGCACCTGATTTGTTTGTCAAGCCTCCCCTTTTGATTATTCTTTGATCGCCTCCCTCCCCGCCTCTTTTTGTTTGATCTCTTTTCTGTTGGAGGCGGTTGCTTATCCTGAGGTTGGCTAATTCTTTTTGGAAGGACGAGGCCCCCTCTTCTAAAGGGACATCAGGTAATACATGGCTTGATGTGGAACTACCCAGTGAGGAAAGGGATAGGTTGCTGTTAGAGCCTGTTTCCTCACTTATATCTCTGTCTTCCCTTGTTCTTTTCTTGGTCACATCCTCAGTTCCCTGTAACCCATCAAATTTCTTGGCAAAGGTGTATATTCTGCCATTTTGGTAGTCCCTATCATCCCTTCTTATTTTACTTAGTTTTTTGTTCTTCAAATACAATTGATGATCATCCATCACCTGTTTCAGTATCGCATAGTTTTTCTCAATTAAATCTTTCTCAGTTATACTGTTGATTTCCTTTTCCAGAGTCTCAATCTCTGCCTGTAGCTTCTCCCCCTTCTCTGCAGCGTGTCTCACCAATATTTTCATCATCGTTGTAGATGCACCCTCCAGATTGCATTCCCATTCCTTAAGTAGATCCCCACTTAGATCTTCAAAAGTCGGGAAGATTAGGATACGGAGTCCCCTTGGAATTTTGCCATTCTTCATGTACTGCTCCAAGGTGACTCCGTCCCACCATCTGCTTAACTCTTGTTTACGCAATTTTTCTAGTTTGACAAACAAGGCTTTGAGGCTCACAGTGGCCGTATTAGTTACAGTTGTTGTGTTTTTAGAGACACTAGTCCCAAAAAGATCCATAGCCAATTCCTCGCGTCCATCCTGAAATCTAGGCATGGTGTCTGAGGGTATAAAGCCCTCAACTTGGATTGATATTTATAAGATAACAAGTGGAAAAGAGTGCAGAACGGTCAATTAAATAGAATATAGACAAAAAAACCGTACGGCTGACCAATGTTAAGCACACCAAATCCCAAATTAATACACAATTTCTTGATAGGTGCAAAAACACGTCCAGAGCAGGCCGTACTTGTGCTCTACTGGAAAACCAGATATACAAACTCTTTTACAAAGAGACGGTGCACCAAAGGAAAAGTATTTTCAAGTATTCCAATTGTTGTTCTTTTATTCTCATTCAACTCTCAGAAAAATCAGACTCAGCCAACGCGTTTCGTTCTTTACGAACTTCGTCAGGGCTGTGAAGGAATATAAATAAAAACATACATATGTATAAAACACATCAAGAAACAATGAGAACTGTACATAACCGTATATACGTGTTGAGAGAAAATAAAATGTATGTTGACATATAGAGTTTTGTGATAACATTTATATCAGCATCATGAGAATATTGTAATGAAAGTTGCTTATTTAGAAAGAATTTACATAGTGCAAACGTACGTTTCTGTAACGTTTATACAAAAATACATATATTTCAGAGGGACATGTTAACAATTTGTTTTGAAAATTGCAACGTGCAAGTGATGCTCATTATGAATTTTTTTTAACAGTATTTAATACTAATACATAGTTCTTAAATAAAACTAATAATTGAAATAATGCATGAAATCGAAATGCCTTTAAGAAATGTGTGATTTATGATTATATTGAACAGTAGTGATTCAGCTAAATTTCATGTAGGACTCCAATGCTTTTCCCTTCGGAGAAAATGTAAAATCATTCGAAGAGATAAAACACCCGGAAATTCCATTAGTCCCTCCTTGTAAGATTATGAGCTGGAATGTGGCGGGCATTAGGGCTAAAATGAATGACTCTAGTTGGCAGGAATTCCTATGTTCATTTCACATAATATCCTTACAAGAGACCTGGGACACACAAAATAGTTTTTCCATGGATGGCTATTGCCATTTCCACATTCCAGCCAATCAAAGTGTAGCAGGGAGAGCCAAGGGTGGCTTGATCACGTTGTTCTCCCTTGAGATAAAGGGCTCACTTAGGCAGCTTGACGCAGGTTGTCCAAACTGTTTAATCGTGGAACTTTCGGCTCCCGATGCAAATAAAGTTTTATTCATCAATCTATACAATTCAATGGATGCCGATAATAATTTGGATCTTTTAGAGCAGTTTCTTTTATCCTATAGTTTAAGGTCGAATTCCTTTGAGATCTTTCTGTTGGGGGATCTAAATATCCACCCTTGCGATAAATTGTGTCGAGGTGACGACCACGAGGATCCGCAATTCTCGGCCACCCCACATTTTGAACATTCTAAACAGGGGGAAAAACTAGAAGATCTCCTTGCAGAATGGAATCTTTATGAATCAGCCTGTGGGGAGGGAGAAAATAGGATCCCAACCTTTAAAGGGAAAGACAAAGGTACAATCATCGATTACATTTTTTTGAGCTCTTTTATGCTAGGTCAAGTTGTACGTTATTTTACAGAGGTCTCTATTTTTAGCGATCACAACCCGGTGATTCTGGAGATAACCCCGGGCAGCCGAACATTAACGTTCAGGCATCAATCACAAACCTTTGTAAAAGAAGTTGTCCTAACTGATCAGGGTAGGAAACTCCGGTGGACTAAAGTGGTTCCAACTACTTTTTTGTCCGAAGTTCGGTCTCAAACCGAAACGGAGTTTAATATTTGCCTAGATCCTCAGTCCCAAGGCGTAGAAGTTATAAATGCCTTTAACATTATTTGTAAACAAATAAACCAGAACCTATTGGTTAAAGGGAAGCAGAAACCCCAGTTGGGAAAAAGATGGTTTAACAAAAATTGTTCCCAATCCCATGCTGACCTTCTCAAAGCCTTGAAAAAACCCCCCAGAGATAGGGATCTTGTAATCTTGAAAAGGCTATTATATAAACAGGCGTTAGCCCAAAGAAAACAGGAACTAAGGGAGGAAGCATGGGCAAATCTTCTATCTACTGACACCCTGAAAGATAGCGGGAAATTTTGGGCAACTATAAATCAGCCCTTGTTTTCAAATGAGGATAAAAACCATGAATTTGATTGTAATATTCCCGACGAGGCATGGCTAACTCATTTCGGAAAAATATACAGCCTACCTGTAGATGGTAATCCTGCTTCATCAAGCATGCCACAAAGTAATTCTTGCTCCCTGGACTTTCGGGTTCCGGAAGTAGAAAGGGCCATAGAAGAAATGTCGCGAAACAAGGCCCCGGGACCTGATGGAGTCCCTGCGGATCTGTTTAGAGCTGATCCACATATTTGGGCAAAGATTCTAACTAATGTATTCAATAGGACTGGGCAAAATAATAATAGTTTTCCTGCTACCTGGGCAACCTCAATCATTATCCCAATTTTTAAAAAAGGAGACCGACAGGACCCCTCCTGTTACAGACCAATCTCTTTGATAGATTCATCTGTCAAAATATTGGGTAGAGTGGTCTTGAACAGATTAAGCGATTGGTTGAAGGGGAGTGGGATCCTGTCGGATGCACAATACGGTTTTAGATCTAAACGGAGCACCATTGACCAGTGTTTAAACTTGCACCTTTTAATAAATAAATATACAGTGGCCAAGGAGGGATTTCTGTACATGGCCTTTATGGATCTTTCCTCTGCGTTCGATCTTGTAAATAGATCGAAACTTTGGAATATCTTATTGACCATGGGCCTCCAACCTTCCCTTGTATATTTTCTGGCCGATCTTCACTCGGATTTATCGGCCAAAATTAGAGTCAATTCAAATGGGCGTTGCACGAGGCATTTTAGGTCAGATAGAGGCGTCAGACAGGGATGTATCTTGGCCCCCTTGTTGTTCACCCTTTATATAAATGCACTCGATTCCCAACTGGGAGAGGTATCTTTAGACATTCCGCGCATAGGAGACCAGGTTGTCCCGGTTCTCCTATATGCGGATGACGCAGTGCTTTTGGCTCGCACTGGAGTAGGGTTGCAAAAGTTGCTGGATGCCTTTGGAGGTTTTATGCAAAATCTGGACCTTAAAATAAATGCGAAAAAATCTCAGGTCCTGATTGCGGGGAAGGGAAGGCAGAAATCCAGGGCTAAAACTTTCTTTTGTTGTGGGGAAGTGGTAAACAGGGTCTCAACATTCCCTTATTTAGGGGTTGTTTTCGATGAAAAGGGCACTTGGAACCCACAAATCAATAGCCGGAGTGTGGCATTTGCTAGGACAGTTTCGGGAGTTAGAGGCTTTGTTAAAAGATTAGGGGCTAGACCAGTTGTAGCCCTATTAAAAGTTTACCAGGCAAAATGTTTAGCTGTTGCAACGTATGGTTGCCAGATATGGGGCTACACCAACCATAACAAAATACAGCTTATCGAAAATAAGTTCCTACGAGAAACTCTTTCTGTTCCACAGTCTACTCCGACTTTCTCCACACATACGGAAGTGGGGATTGGTTTTGTGACAGACCTGATTAGAATTGCCCCTCTTCTTTATTGGCTCAAGATTTGGCTGAATAAAGAAATCACATTAAACCATGCAATATTAAATAATTGTTTAAAACTGGATAATGTAAATAAAATATCATGGTTAGCATACATAAAATCTGGGTTCCAAAAGATAGGTCGTGAGGCCCTCTTCAGCTCACTGGAAACTATCACGAAGAAGGATCTTGAAATGACTGAAATTGCCCTTGTGACCTTATTTTCCTTGGAACGTGAGGAGCTAGAAATGACAAAGCCAACAGTTAGAGCAAATTATGCCTTGATTAGTTCCCCTGGCCCTGAACCATACCTGATTGTTGTGAATGCCTCATACCACCGGTTCCTCCTAACCAGATTTAGGTTTAATTTGGTGCACCTTTCTCTGGGCTTTTTTAAAACCTGGTGCACTGTGAATCGTGCAGAACCCTGCAAATGTGATAATAGTTCAAGACAGGACACTCTACATTTTTTAATGTTCTGTAGTTTCTATAAGGATTGCAGGAGGAAGTTTTTGCTGCCGATACTGAGGGAGCTGGGTTTTAGACAGGTCAGGCCAGCACTCATATACTTATTGCAACTAAGTACCCCACGAATTATGTTCCATGTTGCAAGCTTCCTGGTCGCAGCTATGCGTATTACAAAAAAAATTGTTTTTCCATTACAGATTTTAAACTAGATCTTTTTTAACTTCTTACGTACAAATTTTATAATTGTAGTTTTTATATTATTTATATTCGAATATGAAATAGGTCATATTATGATCAGGTTTCCTGGTATGAATTGTGTGTTTTATTCAATGTTTTTAATTGTGTTTGTTAGGATTGTATGTGTCTTTTATGATATTAATTTATCGAATAAAGGAATTTTGACTGACTGACTGACTGAGAACCCCATGGACAGATGAAATTAATACATTAAGGGGTGTAAACCAGGAACTATTTGAGGTATAATTGCCCCATCGGAGGAGGAGTCGGGTGGCTGTCATTTTCCTTTACCCTGCCTGGCATGCTGTCACACTGATTTTTATTGACTCACTTATGCTATTTCCATCTAAACTGAGTAGCGAAGTCCTTAAATGAACTGAACTACTCCTACCTGCGATAATGGATCCTATACTTTGCCAGCTGGTAAAGTTGAGCAGGAAAAAACCTTTCAGCTGACAGGTTAGCTGACTCCTTCTGTGGCATGCGGTGCTGCAGTTCAAACTTGGATAGATCTATTTGAAGACCAACTGAATCAATCAATCAATAAATACTTTATTTCGGTTCATTTACAAACCATAAAAGTACATATACAATATAAAATACATATCACACAAGAAACATAAGTAAACACATTTCAGGTAAAGTGCCGAAAATGAATAACTATACATTCTTCCCCTAAATAAAGTCATTACTGAAGATGAAGACATACATTGTGCAAAATACGCAGTGAATCATTACTGGTCCAGACAGTTTCTCAATTTAACAGTTAATTTTAAGAATTCCTTCATTTGGAGGATACTGTCACTATGCAAAAGTTGTAAGTAGATTAGTGCCGGTCTGATTTGTTTAAAATCAAGTTTTTTTAAAAGAGTTACCAGATAGCGCTTGCGTGGGAATTCATAAAACTTGCATAAAAACATAAAATGCAGCATGTCCTGCAGAGACTTTCCGTCGCAGCCGCAGGGAGCTGCCAATTTGTTAAAAATGTCTGTTTTTGGCCTGATCAACAGATGATGGAAAAGATTTAACCTGAACCTCGTCAACAAAAAATTTTCATGGGAGGTCAGTGAGCCAGTCAGGTACGGTTCTGTAGTTTCACAGGTTTTCAGCTGAATCGACCAGCCTTGCTTTGGTTTGTATGATTGATAACTGAATCTCGAAAGCTCATTTTGTTTCTCTCCATAGACAGACTTCCTATGGTCTATTAATGCTGTTCTGCATTGTGAGGCTACTTGTACTAATGGTTTTGCCATTAAATCTGATTTGAAATGCAATTTCTTGATCTGTCCATCCAAAATGAAGCATTAGATAAATGTTTTTGATGAGTTATCTTTATCAATTCTGTCTCATTATTTTAGTCAAATTTCGTGCTTTAAGGTGTTTGTATCAGTGTCTGAGAAAAGCTATGAAATAGGTTTTGAGATTATTTTATTTCAGGTCCTCATAGAATAATTGTTACCCGTTCTCCAAGTATTCTAGTCCCTGTTAGCTCAACAAAATGATGCTTTGAAGGACCATGTTTACGGTAATCTGGTTGATAATTAGAAAATAGATGATGAAATGGGCCTGGTGATTCATTTCGTATTTGTAAAATGCAAATACGAAACTTCTGCTCCATCACATACCAGTCACCCAGATGAATCACAATCTGTAGGTCTTTCCTTGCTGGGGTAAACTGTCACACCCCCCCCCCCTTGTTCCCTCTCTATCATAACCCCCTCGTGTGTCCTCTGTGTAGTGTTTTAGCACGTAGGGATCATGTTGCTTTACCCCAATGTTTCTCTATTCATGCTATAATATCATGACTGTGGTTTCCCCAATGCCCTCATGACTGATGTTTCCCCAGCATCCTCATGATGGATGTTCCCCTTGCACCCTCATAACATGTTTCCCCAACACCCTCATTACTGATGTTCCCCTAGCATCCCTCATAACTTATGTTCCCTCAACACCCTCATGACAGATGCTATCCCAGTATCGTCATGACCTATGCGGTATCAGCACCCATAATTCCATTGCGCTTGAATCCCTGCAAGCTTTCCCCACATTTCATGAACCAATAAATTAACTGCACCCGTTGTTACTAGAGCCTTGGTGTGGTTTTCCATAGAATCCCTGCAAGCTTCCCCCATCATTTCCAATGGGAAGCCGTGCTCTTGCTGTTACTGGGGCCTTGGTGTTGTTTTCCACTATAAATGCTTGAGGGAAAACGATACATTCGGTTTCTGTTATTTGATTCCGATCAACAATTTGCACCTGCCCATTCTGTAAGGTCGAAGAAAGTGTACTACCCTGAGTTTTCTCCAAGGTTCGAGAACCCCCCAGACAGCCACTGTCATGACCTGGGGCACAGGGCACTAGGACCCTTCACCCTAGTAAAGGGAGGGGACAGCAACTGGACACCACTTCCGGTCAGGCAGTGGAGACGGGGCATTGTGGTAGTGCAAGGTTGAGGGAACAGATGTGCCTGTGAGCACGGATGAGCAATCGGAATAAAGAACAACAGATCACCTACCTGTCTCTGCGTGTTCTCTGTGTGGGGACACGACAACTGGCAACGGTGATGGGAAATCACAGCGCGTGCCCATGGCCTCTGCAACATCTGAATGGAGCTAGGAGCCCACCCTGGCCCGCCGACCTCCAGTAGAAGAAACGTGACGTCGAGAGCCCACCCTGGTTACCAAAAAAATTGATCCAGGAGCCTACCTTGGTCCGCTGGCCCCCAGAAGAGGAAACGCCCACCCCGATCACAAAAAGAGTGGAGTCAGGTCACCCTGGTCCGCGTACGGGGAACTGCAGCACCGTCGGGATCTCATCCCGGCCCCATTGAGTGGAAAAGGTGAGGAGGAAAGGAGCGGTGCACCCGACTGTGATTGTAGCCGCCCGCTGACTGAAGAGATAGGCCTGAGCCTCCCGAGAGTAGATTTCAAGCTGGAATCTCGCGAGAACTCGGCGGCCATCTTAAGGTAAGGTAGGAGAGCTAATCTGAGGCTGGAGAAGGCCCGGCAGCCATTTTAAAGTCAGGCAATGGAAGAAATAGGAAATCTCACCCTGCAGAAATCTCGGCGGCCATTTTAAAGTCAGGCAGGGGAGCCAATCAGAGGCTGGAGAAGGCCCGGCGGCCTTTTTAAAGTCAAGCGAACACTGAAAAGCATAAGAAAAAAGGTGAAAATAAAAGGAAATTACAGCAAACAAAGTAGAAATAAAGAAAAGAAAATACAGTCAAAGAGGAAACTGCACACCAAAAGAGGGGAAAAGCATACAGAGTCAGGAGAAGCTGGCCTGCACCACAACAAAAATGATAGAAGATGGAACTGACAAGAACAGCGCAAACGCAATCTTCCGCAGAACACTACCATTCAGCTTGTCAGACCCACAGACAGGCATTCGCTGGGAAAAATGGATATGGCAATTCGAACACTACTTGCGTGCCACATGCAAGGACTACATGGACAAGCAAAACATAGATCTGTTCCTAAACTTTGTAGGTGATGAGGTGGAGGACCTTATGAT
Source organism: Triturus cristatus (assembly GCF_964204655.1). Classification (NCBI taxonomy): domain Eukaryota; kingdom Metazoa; phylum Chordata; class Amphibia; order Caudata; family Salamandridae; genus Triturus; species Triturus cristatus. The sequence goes on from NC_140582.1 coordinate 631,297,901, forward strand.
AACATTTCCCCCAGAACAGACCTCAACATACAAGGAACTGATGAAGTGCCTCACAGACAAATTTGACCCTGAAAGAAATGTGGACTTTGTGAGATACACTTTCAACACCACATGCCAACGGGCAAAGGAGTCCCTCGACGATTTCACGACCAGACTACGCAAACTAATGACACATTGCGAATTCGACAAGTTTGACAATGAGCAGGCCATACGACTGCGCATCTTTGAAGGCTGTCAGTCAGTGGAGTTCCGTGCACGAATACTGAAGGAACCTTACACGCTACAGAAAATACTCACAGTGGCCCGAGTGGAGGCCAGAGTTACAACACTTGCCAGGAAAATGGAAAATGGGAAGGCAAGAAGAGTGGAACAAGCAAACAGTGTAGCTGGGAACATCAGGAAACGAGATAATACACCACTGCCCCGGGAGCAGAAGCAAGAAAGAACATGCTATCGCTGTGGACTTGAATTCCCACATGCTGGCCAGCGATGGGTCACAAATGCCGGAAATGCAATAGAGAAAACCATTTCGCGAGTGCCTGCATGAGTGGACAATTCAAAAGTGAACGAGGGAGACCAGCAAGACCTTGGACAGCGACAAGCAGATATGCACGGCACATGGACACACAGAATCGCAGTCCCTCAGCTGAATCGATGGAGCAAACACGCCAGAGGCAGCAGAACGGCTGTATCTGTTGTTAGATGTACCAAAGGAAGATTGTACGCCAGAACACATTCACATAGACAAACAACAGGTAAAGAAGACAGCGACGGTGAACATTGAGGTAGGGAGTCATAGCACAAGCTTCGTACTAGACAGTGGAGCTACATGCAACATCATGTGCATGTCAGAATAGGAGAAGATGAGGGTGAAACTGCCGCTATCCCCATCCACTGTTGATGTGTTCACCTGGGGCTCAAGAAAATCAGTGGTGAACATGGGGAAGTTCATAGAGACACTGACAAACAAACAAAGGCCGGTAAAGTAGGAAGTACATGTACTACAAGGAGACATTCCAATACCCTGTCTGCTAAGCAATGTCAACGTGCAGGTGATGGGTCCTACAACATGTCAGAATGACAGGGCATTCTGAGGGAACATTTAGCCATACTACAAGGACTGGGCAAACTAAGAGACAAGCAAATAACATTACACATCAATGAAGCAGTTAAACCTGTGGCTCAGCATCACCAAAGAGTGCCCACACATCTGCAACCACAGGCGGAAGAAGAAATACAAAGCCTACTGGTGCAAGACAACATAGAGCCATCTGCCGTACCAACACCATGGGTATCTCCGATTGTAGCAGTTCCAAAGAAGAATACATCAAAGATTCACATTTGTGTTGACATGAGAATACCAAACACGACAATCGAGAGGGAAAGACACCCAGGACCTCACTTAAATGACATGATCAGTTGTCTTACTGGCACCTGCAGATTCTCAAAGTTAGACCTGTGCAAAGGATACCATCAACTGGAGCTTGATCCTCAATTGCAGTACATCACAACATTCTCCACCCACATGGGTCTCTTTCGCTACAAGCGACTAAGTTGTGGAATATCATCAGCAGCAAAGATATTTCAAGAGATCATAAGGCAAGTGATCAGGCCTGTAAAGAACAGTTTGAATTACAGTGATGACATGCTGGTGTTCAATCGCTCAGATGAGGAGCATGACAAAGCCCTACGTGAGGTCTGCAAACAATTGGAACAAGCAGGCCAGACCTTAAATGAAGACAGTGTGAAATGGGGAAAAGGGAACTAGTATTGTTTGGACACATCTTTTAAAACAAGCATTTGCATAGCCAATAGGTCTCGCTTTTGGGACCTTATAAGTATTTAGTTATGCAGCACAATATCCTTGGTGCAACAACATCAACCATTGCATGGCTAAACACTTATAATGTCAAAAGGCGAGACCTATTGGCTATGCCAATGCTTGTTTAATCATGCCATGACATCAACCCCATGCTCACTCACTCCACCCCCATTGCGCGCAGCATCACAGTTCCCATACTTTTGTTATGCACTTCGACCGCTGGTTGCGTGCCGTGTTGCCCTATAAAATAGTACATCTCCACCCATGGTGTTGTAGAGACTGACTCTGGACTTCCAAGTTTCCAGAAATGCTCGCTGGCAGCTACAATTCCCCACAATTGATTATTGTGCAAGTTTAAACATCCAGGCCTTGCATGCCCCGCTAAGTGCTCCTGGCCCTCTTCCATGCGTGAGGAGACAACATCGGCTCAGCAGACTGAAGCGTTTGAGATCCATTGCTTCCAGCGTGATCCCGAGTTACCTCGGAGTAGCGGCTGACGTCAGCATGGAAATAAACTGCTCAATAGAGGCATTTAAAGGGAAAGAGAACGTACGCAAGAAGCGTTTTGTACACACGGTTGAATAATGAGCAGTTTAGCAGTCTGCTGTGAGGTGAACATGTAACTGATAAGCAGGGCCACTCCAGTAAAGCGAATCTGCGCCAACTGCGTTTTCCGCATAATAGTGGATCTGCTACGTTAGTAATGAGATAGAACCTTTGTCCAGACAGTGTCAACGTGTAAACAAGCACAAGCTCAGGGGGGAGGAGGGGGGACTGCACGATTCACTTGCGGGAGAGATAATTGCTACCATATGGTGGCGCTCGCTCCCGCAAGTGAATCTCCACACGTGCACGCGTTGCCATTGAAGGCAATAGTACGGGTGCACGGTTGTGGGTGAAAAAGGGGACCGATGGCTAAAGGTCTCCTCCTATACAGCGCATGCACGCTGCGTAGGCGAGACCTTAAAAAGGAATAAGGCCGGACCCCAGCAAAGTGGAAACACTGGAAAAAGTAAGGCCTCCAACAGAAGTAGCATAAGTGAGGTCAATCCTTGGGTTAGCAAGCTACTGTGCTCGATACATAAAGGATTTTGCCACAGTGAGCACACCACTTCAGGACCTAACAAAGCAGGGTCAGAAATATCTTTGCACACATGATTGTGGCAGGGCATTTGAGGCCATCAGACACACAGTAATGGCAATAGATCATCTTGCTTATTTCGACCCATCGCTATGCACCGAGCTCACTGTTGACTCCAGCCCGGTAGGGTTAGGAGCAATCCTAGCACAACACATACCTGGAAGGGACTCACCCAGGCATGTTGTTGCATATGCGAGCAAGAGCTTATTGGATATTGAAAGGGCATACTCACAACCAGAGAACTGACCACCAAGCCCTAGTGACAATATATGGAAACCCGAACGCAAAGATACCGCCACCAATTGAAAGGTGGGGAATAAGACTGATGGACTATGACTTCAAGATCGTGCACAAGCTGGGAAAGGAACACAACCCAGCTGACCACATTTCACGGCATCCCTTACCGCATGCACCAGAAAACACATCCATGGCAGAAGAGTACCTACATTTCGTGTTAAGACAGGACACTCCCGCATAAATAACAATTGAAGAACTGTAACGAGAGTAAACAAGGGATGCCACAATGCAAGCCGTCAAATTAACAACACAACAGCAAAGATGGAGACACGTAAACAACAACAGCCCCATGGAAGAAGGAGTGAGCAGGGAAGAAATGCTGGCCATTAAAAACATACAAGAGGAACTTTCAGAAATGGAAAGAGGAATCATACTAAGAGGAACAAGGGTAGTAATGCCAAAGCATTGCGGCGGCAGACTGTAAAACTGGCACATGAGTCCCACAGCCTTATATGTGGATTCGAACAATGCCTTATATGTGGGGGCTCCTGAGATGACCCTCCGAAAATTGCAGGTTGTGCAAAACTGTGCAGCACGTTCTCTGCTGAAAGTCCCGCGCACCCAGTCAGCTAGACCTGCTCTAAAAAGTCTCCACTGGTTGCCAGTGAGGCAGCGAGTGGCCTTTAAGGCACTGTGCCTGTCGCACCGCGCCTTTTGGAAAACGGGCCCAGCTATTAACAACGACCTTGTCATCCCCTACCACCCTAACAGGAATCTTCGGTCGACGGAGGCGTTCCTTGCCGTCGTTCCCAGAGTGAAGCGAGCCAGGTCTGGGGGCAGGATGTTCTCTTTGAATGCCGCCAGGCTATGGAATGCTCTCCCCTTTTCACTTCGTTCCAATCCAGATCTTTTTTCATTCCGTAAAAACTTGAAGACACTGCTGTTCGCCAAATCCTGCGTACCTTAGCTCCTCCACCCCTCACCTCTTGATCAACATAGCGCTTGGACGCCTACGGGCAGCAATCGCGCTTAATAAATACTTTTACAATTACAATTACAATTACAGAGGCATAGTAGCAACCAAAAAAGATGCTACGGGAAAGAGTATGGTTCCCAGGCTTGGATCGACTGGTGGAAGACACCATCCTAAATTGTCACCTATGCCAAATAACAGGACGACCCACAAAGCCAGAACAGCTTCCAGGGGCAGTGTGGACAACATTGGCAGCCGATTTCTATGGGCCATTGGACACTGGCAAGTAGTTGCTAGTGGTCACTGATGAGTACTCCAGATTTCCCATAGTACGACACGTCTCGTCAACATCAGCCACTGCAACGTTGCTGATACTGGATGACATTTTTGCAGCCTGGGCTTCCTCACAAACAATGAAGACAGACCATGGCCTCCCTTCTCAAGAGAGGAGTTTTGCAAATTCATGGCCTACCTGGGCATTCCCCACCGGACTGTACCGCCCCTGTGGCCACAAGCAAACGGCATGGTGGGAAGATTCATGGGAAACATTAAGAAAGCAGTCCAAAGAGCAAAACTGGCACAGATCTCTGTAGGCCAGGCACTCTGTCAAATATTAAGAGACTACCGAAACACCCCTCACAACTCCACGGGACGATGTCTAGCAGAACTGGTGCTAGGAAGGACAAGCAGGACAAGATTGCCCCAGCTAGTGGCAAAAGTGCCACCTGAACACAATAGCATTGCAGCAAGAGATCAGGAAGCGAAAAACAAAATGAAACTATATGCGGACGCCAGGAGACATGCCACATCATCACAACTGAGGCAAGGGGACTCAGTTCTGGTGCCCCATCGACAATCAAGAAAATCAGACAATCCGTTCTCAGGTGAACCACTGACAATTATAAATGTCAGAGGGACAATGATAACAGCTGCTTGAGGCCCCTACCGGATTACCAGAAATAGCTCCTATTTTAAGGGGCTCAAGACATCAGAATAGGACGGAGGAGATACAGCATCCAACAGCAACGCAACACTTGACAATGAGGAAGTTATGGACAGCATGGGAAGAATGGCACACATCAGCGAGAGACAAGAAGAGGTACCGAACGAAGGGACGGAAGGGTCATTCCCAAGGAGAGTGAGCAGAAGACCAAAGAGACTGATTGAGGAAATGTAATGGGGGGGTCAGAAAAACCATCTCTCTCTTTCATCGTTTTCTTTCTTTCTTTCTTTCCACAAAGGGGGAGATGTCGTGACCTGGGGCAGAGGGCACTAGAACCCTGCACCCTAGTAAAGGGAGGGGACAGCAACCGGACACCACTTCCGGTCAGGGAGTGGGGACGGGGCATTGTGGTACTGCGAGGGTGAGAGAATAGACATGCCCATGAGCATGGACGAGCAATCAGAATTAAGAACAACAGATCACCTACCTATCTCTGCATGATCTCTGTGTGGGGACACAACAGCCACCTACCACACGTGATCTAGCTGCATCTGTTGAGCCTTCGAGAGGTTATATAAACCCAGCCCAACCCCGAATCATGGCTTGGCCCGCTCCCTGCTCCAATCTCCTTCAAGTCCATCCAGTGGTTCTTCTTGCACCAGCTACCTTGAAGTTTTCCTCCTTCCTCCCTCCTGCACAGCTATTCCAGATCCCCCGAGTCAAGGCATCAAGATCTTCTTTGAACTTCAGTTAAAGAACTAAGCTAAGTACTTGATATCAGGTTAGTGCACACTGACCCTCCTATAGTAGTAAACAGGACTGAGTATCCACTTCTTCAAAGGCTACAGACGTTTCCTCCATTCCCTCTCTTTGTGAATTACTCCAGCGCTTCTTCTGTGTTTATACTCTGGACCCTTCCTGCAACCTTAGCGCTAGAACTGTGTTGCACAAGGATTTAAGACTTGAGCTCTGTGTTTCTCTGATGAACAGTAGTGCCAAGAGAAAGCACTTCAGAGTATTGGATATAAGCGTGAACCTTGTACGCCACCCTGTGTTCTGAGTGTATCCTTGGGAGTGCAAGTAACTCCAACCTATGCACCAATTTTAAGCCTGAGAGTGCAAGTAACTTAAACCTGTGTTTCAAGTTTATTCCTAGGAGTGCCAATGACTCCACTATGTATTTCAAATTTATACCTAGGAGTGCAACACTCCAATCTGTGATTTGTTTTATTCTGCTCTCATGTCAATCTGCTGATGAAACATGTAAGTGTATGTCCCTGAAGTCAATGCATGGTCATGGAATATAGGGGCCTGTTAGTGTACTAGTGGTAAGTGCCTCCTCTTGCTATTTCCAGTTTATTGCGTCATCACAGAGGTTCTGGCCCAGTGCGTATCTACCTCGCAGACACAGAAGCTCTCAGGAGCTGCAAATCCTGTTACGCAGTGTCCCACAGCTGCTGAGCAAATACAGTACTGCAAGTCTCTCTTTTCTCATTTTATCACAACCCCCCTTTCTCCCTTGGGACAGTGTGGGATCTCAGGATTTGGTTCCTGAACCTGCATTGTCCTCGGGAGGGATAGGAGGTTCAGCATCGGCTCCAGTGTTATCTTCGCAGCTAGGATTAAGTGAGTGCATGACATTGCTATTGCAGATTTATTGTGATAAACACAGTATACAGACACAATTCATTTTGATTCTATAAATGTCTTGTCACCGGTGGCTGCCATGAACTTTCTATATATAAACAACGTGACAAAGTGCAAGTGAAAACAGACTAAAGCAACCCCTTCCCCATGCAGTCTTTCTTTTCTTACCAAAATGTATTGTGGTCCCAAGAAAGATGCAAAGCAGCGACACAGAGTCTTCGCCAGACTCACCTAGCCCATTGATTTCCCAAACGTATACACTACATCAGAATGGCTGCCATTTGGGGGTCATAGCTGCGACCCCTGGCTTGCTCTTTGTGACCCCTTGCACTGCCTATGTGACCCCTGGCTACAGAGGTGGTGTAAGCAGTGCAAGAGCCAGGTACTGCAGTTCCGACCTCCTTTGTTGTCTGTGTCTCTGGGATTCATTTGGGAACTGGCACTTTTTTTTTCTAGAGCAGCCCTGGGGTTTGTGGCGGTGGATTTTGCAGGTCTTTTTTCTGACTCAGACGCATGTGCTGCTCGCGCTGCAAAGTATAGGTCCACAATTACTGTTTGACTTTTTCTTCTTTTGGCAAAGTTGGGTTGTCTTATTAATTGTAACTATGTATATAAATATTAGGCGCAGGGTGCCATCTCAACAATAGGACCACCAAACCCCCTCGGCACTGGTTGCTTTCCTGTCCATGGCCTGGCTACCATGCCCATGCAGAGTAAAAAAAATCCTCACATTTATTCCCTTACCACTCTTCATTGTAGGAGATTCTCTGGTGGATGTTTGAGTTTAGCCAGACCCCTTAAAATAACAGATTTTGGCTGTGCATTGCGCCAGGGAAGCGAAGTATCAAGATGGTAGCAGAAGAGAGGACGAAAGAGCTGGCTGTTGATATGCATAGTGACTCAGCCCTTACTTGAGGTAGCGGAGCCCGTAAATGTACTGCACACTCTCCACAGTTGCATTCTGTTTAAATTTAAATTGCGGAAAAGGAAGGCGTCAAATGGCTTTTTGTGTTTAATCTACTGCGCAGGCACTGGAAACTATAGTTCAGGGAAAACAGCTGCATTTCCAGGCCATGTCGAGCAGGAGCCAGCACCAGGGTCTGCATGCAGGTACAACTTCCAGCTGGGAGACGAGGAGGAGGGATGTGGTACATTTTTAGGTCGAGGCTAGGCAGTGCGCATGCGCTGTCTGGAAGACCTGGAGTAGTTGATAAAAGGACTTTGCTCCCGGCTGCCACTTACCATTGGCACGCTGCAGTGCCTATCTTGATTGCAGTATCCTAAGTGGGTCACATAACGGAACGTCACTTCCGTTTTTTACAGAGCAGCACCGCCTAAGTTCTGTTTCCTTTCGCTGGAATTCATGATGTGTTGTTTCAGGGAACTATTTTTTTTCTAATTAGTTTACCATGCCAAGGCTTTTCTTCAAGTATGGCAACATGCCTTTCTTTTGTCAGGGACATCGTGGCTTGCCTTCAGTTCAAACACACTTTCACTCTCAGCGCGGTGCTTTTGAAACGGGCGCTGCGCTTTGCACTCGGCGATGGTCCTGTGTACCTCCCCGCTGTGGTGTATGTCTCCCCCGGTGCTCATGGAAAACTCCGAGCGCCGGCATAGCAGCATTTTAACCCCCTGCTGGTGTCCCAGGTCAGTATGGGAAGTTTACGTGATTTGCCCAAAGTGACACAGTATGTTAAGCCGAGATAGCGTGCTATTAGCAACTCTTATCTCAAAAGCGATAAAAATTCTCACGCTAACTTCCTAACGTGAGATTATTGCTGGAAACCCAGCGATAATCTAACGCAATGTGGTGTTAGCTTGATGATAGGGACTCGCAAACTTAGCCATGATATCCACCCTCCATAGGATATCATGGCTTAGTCAGTCCTGAAGCAGGCGTAAGGAAAGTAGCGATAACAGGGGTTATCGCTACTTTTCCTGACGCTATGCTTCATAGCGTGGGGCATGATGATAGGAGAAATGTCGCTTAGCGAAATTTCTCCTGTCATGTTAGGTCAGGAACGCCCACTTTGCATCTCATTAGAGATGCAAAGCTGGGCGTTAGGAACCCCCACGCTAAAGCAAGGTTTCACGCGTTAGAGTGGCTTTGCTAATTAGGCTATAAAAGTATCGCTGCTTTTGCGGCCGTTTTCGGCCAAAAAGCGGCGATAATTTTATCGCCCGCTTGTAAATATGCCCCTAAGTGAGTTAGTTCCTGGTGATAACATTTTCTTTTAAATTAATAGAGGGGTCACAATAATCATCGTCAGCTGCCTGCTGGTCTGTTTCAAGCAGGAGCGTGCCAGACAGCGATGTGTGATACTACTCTATGCAGCTTGCGCGAAGTTGTAAACATAGTTTTCAGAGACTTTGTATAGTTTGATAAAAACCTTACATCTTGGCAAGAATTGCAAATATTTCCACTTTTTTATTTCTCTTACAAAGTTATGACTTTTACGACAATTTAAATGGCACATTTACTCAGTTACCATTAGCAAATCGATCTGTCTAAGAAAGCATTGCAGGGAAGAGGTTGGGCTTGATATATCATGTTTGCATGATGTGTTAATTGAAGTAAGTGTGCCTGATTTTGGTAACTTGCTATGGTTGCAAAAATGTGCTTCATTCCTAGCTGCCTGCCCTGGCCCTTGGTTTCCCTCGTCTTCATCGCTTGATTTTTGCTTCTAACAAAGTATTGCTCACAGTCGTTAATTCCCTGCTGGTGTCCCTGTCCTGCCTATCTTTGCACTCGGGGATGGTTTTGTGTCCCTCCCCGCTGTGGTGTATGTCTTCCCCGGGGCTCATGGCAAACTACAAGTGCCGGCATAGCAGCATTTTAACCCACTGCTAGTGTCCCACGTCAGTATGGGGAGATTACGTGATTTCCCCAGAATCACACAGTATGTTGAAACAGGCACGGGCCGAATGGGGCGCGCCGCCATTATGGCGGTCGCACCCGTCTCCGGCATCCGCTAAGGGGGGGAGGGTGAGGCCGCGTCAGCAAGTGACGCGCGCGGTTTTCCTCTCTCCTCCCCCCGTGTCAGCCCAATAGGGGTAAGGTTCGTGGGGGCACCGGAAGCACTTCTGTGCTTCCGGTGCTGAAACGTATGGCGGGCGTCCAGGCTGACCAGTCTCAGCCGGTCGGCCTGGGCCCCCTCCTTAAAAGAGGCGGTGGGGAGCAGAACAGTCTCTTGTTCTTGCTCCTCACCTTTAGGTTCCTCCCCGGGCCGGCTACAATTACGCAGAAAGGCCAAATACATTGTTAGACAGTTGATGTCACATGGCTATCCTTAACTCTAATACACACGACACTCCTACCGTAAATCTAACAATGCATATATTCACTTTCTGCGTGTCCCCTCTAGAGCCTATGGCAACGTCAATGACTGGCAGTCTCCAGATCCCAGCAAACTACGCGAAATTATTTCGCCGGAGTTGGCTTGCGCAGGGGGTACAGCTTATCGGACGGATACTTTCCCCCGGGCCCCCCCTGCGCCCTGTGCCTTAAACTCCATGATGGGGGCTGCAGAAATTCTGCATACTTGCGCCCTGATGCGCGTGCGGGGGTGGCCACAGGCCCACTGAAAAGAATGACTCCCCCGGCCCCCGCACCCTGCCAGCCTACCTACCGGCTTACATGGAGTTACATGGTTCTGACCACTAAGGACCGAAGACTATGCTTACCAATCATGACCTTACCGCCTGACCGGAAACACACACCACTAAATACGACATTATTACCTGAAATCAAATAACATGTACTGACATTTATTTAAACGTTACATTTCAATCACATAACTCTGTATTAACCAATTATGTACTTGACAAGCTTACAAATCACTACACTTATTATTATAAATTCACCAAAACATCATATTTTCATTTTCATGAGGGGTAAGCATAGTCTTCGGTCCTCAACGGTCAGCACCATATAATTCCAGGGGGTAGTGACAGCCGGTAGGTAGGCTGTCAGGGTGCGGGGGCCGGGGGAGTCCTCCTTCCCAGTGGGCCTGGGGCCACCCCCGCACGCGCATGCGCATTAAGGCGCCGCTATGCAGAAGTCTGCAGCCCCCATGTAATGGAATGTAAGGCACAGGGCGTAGGGGGGGCCCGGGGAAAAGTATCCATCCGACAAGCTGTAACCCCCTGCGCAACCTTATCAGTATATGGGGACCGGGGGAGCTGCCAGTCATTGACTTTACCGTAGGCTCTAGAGGGGACACGCAGGAGTGTCTTGTGTATTAGACTGTGTTAAGGTTAGGCGTAAATATCTGACTGAAAATGTAGCTGTAAATGTATCTGTACTTTCTGCGTAAAGTTTTTTGTATAAATAATGTTTTTCCTAAATTTGTTTTGTTAAATGTTAATAAATACGGCCGGGGGGGTTACTCCCCCCTAATCCAAAAAATTATAAATTATCTGTTTGGGCTCACAAGTGTTTACATTGAGGGTGAGGGAGATGTTATCCATAATCACAGGGTCGGTCATCTAGAGTTCTAGAGTAGGGGACATGGGTAAGTACCAGACCATATGAGCTAACGCCGATACTCGGACTTGGTTACCCGGTTTCAAAGTCGGCAGCTCTGGTACCACTGGTCTGTTATTCACATTACTTCCACGCACCAATGCTACAGCATAGGGCAATTGGACAAACATCCCACCATGCCATTGCCTCCCTTCACTTTAAGTACCAATATTTTGCTTGAGTATATTATGCACCCTGCCTTACAAGCAGTTGTAATGTAATACAAATACAAGTAGTTCCCTTCTTTTTATGTTCAATGCCTTTTTAATTTCTTTCATTCTTCGTATTTTTTGTTTTATTGTCCTCACTCGAATAACCCAGCTTTACTTCAATGCTTGTAGCAGTCCTGGCAGCTTCTTTCCCCTTCTCTCCTCCTTTTGCTTTTCCTGTTGGTCCCGGCATCTTCTCTCCCCCTCTCCCCTCCCCTCCCTTCCCCTCCCCTTCCCCAATTATGGAAGTCACAACAGAGTCTCTGCATTCTATCTTTATTACACGTTATAGCTACAGCTTGCACCATTGTAAATCCACCGACAGTCAGTGCTTTAACTGGAAACAAATAAGTGCAGGTACTCACCAAAAAGAGCGGTGGACTAGAGGGTGGAGTCTGGGGCGGGACTAGGGGCAGAGCCAGGGGCGGGGCTTGGTTTTCAACCTCTCCAAGCTTCATATGCAAGAAATCCAAGTGCAAAGTAAAAAAATCGGAAGTATCTGTCCTATGGTTATGGCCCTAATAATAATATTAAGGGTATGTTTAAAACCGTCTCTTAATTTTGCCATCAAAGCTTTGCATGCTGGAATTTTTAGAAACCCTTACTTATAATGAGAAAGGAAAACTACGAGTCCCAGCATGCAAAAGCATTACCAGCTAAAATCCATAACTGTCTAAAAGTCTAAAGCATTCCATGGAGCTGTCTGTCGCATTTGGGCTAAACATGGTTTCCCATTCGAAATAAGCGGTTTAAATGCACCAAAGCAAAAAAAAGATTGTGTTACCTTTAAAGTGTTTTTTTTGTTTGAGGGTAATCGTAAAATTGGCGGCAAGGGCAGGGATTTACATTCAAGTAAAAATGCTTAATTTAAATTGCTGATGAACTAATATTTACGGTCATTTAAACCAATGGCATGCTAAAAAACTGTACTGCCCTGACGAATGCGCCCCACGCCCGCTCCATTAGTTTTAGGATGGACTCTCAACTCCTACTGTGCAGGATCAAAGGGTAAACAAACACCCATCAGCCACCCCACAATGCTGGAAGAGTTCCAGAGAAGCATAACAGGATTGCTGTGTCAAGGTGAGAAGAGCTGCTGTTCTGGCGCTCTTGTGCAACTCAGCTCAGGATTGCAGAAGCAGAGCGGGTCCTGTGAAAAGTGCTGTCGAGGCACGAGAAAATGAAGCGCACCACCTGTGTCAAGGCCCCCCCAGGAGTACCGGTACTCTCCTTGTCCTAGGAGAAGATACGGTACTCAAGAGGCGAAAATTAAAAAGTGGCGGTACTCCGTACCGTTGAGTACCGGCCCATTTAAAGCACTGCCTACAGTTTGCACTGACAATCTATGCAACGTTTTACTTTTTAAATGTATTTCGTGATGTTGTACTCCCCCAGTTTCTTAGCTTGTCTCCTCCCTGCTCCCACCCTCCCTTCCACTGAGTAGAAAACAGCCCTGCTCATGAAATAACTTTCTTATAGTATGAAAGAATTTTAGTTAACTTATATACCCAATACAATGTTGCAACATAAATATAGCCAATTTAGAAATTGTGTTCGGTAATCTTGTGCTATTTATATAGTACTATACAATATTGGTTGTTTTTTCTTTGTTGTTTTGGAGTTTTATATAGCGCAAACTTGAGCCGAAGGTAACAAAACGCTTTACATGAGCACCGGTTGCATTTTTGTTTTACTAGACGTGTTTCCCAGCATTTTTATTGACAGCTGCCTATTTGTGCCTGCAAACAAATGAATACTGGAATTTGTTAGTTGTATGAGAATTGACACAAAGAAAGGCCTCTGGATTTGATCAAAGATGTTTTGAAATATTTATAGAATAACTTTTACTACTCGATATGCTTTGCACTACACTGATATGCAGGCGTGGTTCAGACAGTTCTGGAGAGGGCCTTTGACATAAGGAGGGAAGGTATGTTTACATGACAGGCAGAGGCCTTGGCATCTGCAAGTCTGTTTTTAGGAGCTGTATGTGTCGCCAGAAGTATGCCTGAAGCATAGCTTAGATTCACTTAATGGAAATCAACAAAGTGATTTCAGCACAAATATGGGTGTATTCCTAACATGTACTATAAACATTAAGATGGAAGGATAGCTTAGAGTGTTTAACTGTCACCATTGAAAAATGCAGTGATTGAAAGGTCAAGCAGTCAAATCTGATTAAGGTCATCTGCATTCCACTCTTCTTGTTATTTGAACCATTTTGAAATGATAGGAGTGTACTATATATAATCAATATCTTATAATGGCAAATTAGGTTTAACGCAAAGAAACGCAGGATCTCACGGCAAATCAAGAGAGTGATGAACAAGAGGGTACTTTTTCATTCTGACAGCACAGTTGCTTCCCGGAAGGCAATGGTGAATTAAAGGTGTTTATTGATTAAGTGCACTGTGTGTGCGTGCAACCTTTCAGCCACTGCCCCGCCCCAAAATAAACACCATGTAACCTACTTCAAGTTGGCACAGTGGCTCAGCGGCATAACCACTTGTAGTAAACATTTGGCGGCATCTGCAAATCACAATAAAAATTCTGCTTCCTGCACAAACTACCTATCCCTCTCTATCTTCCTATTTATTCTGTGCAGCTCTCGACCCTTTTCACCATGCCACATAAGTCCATTACACAAATATACTCCACAAAATTCCACCCCACAAAATTCCACAACTATCAATTCCAATACAACCCACATAATTCCACTCCACACCACTCACATCCACAACACTCCACACAAAAACACGTAGGTAAATGACATTGTCATTTACAACGCCAATAGCTCTAACTCTCGCAAATGCGAGACCTATTGCATTGCAAATGCTTCTTAATTCTGTGCTCTTGGATATTGCCCAGAACACCACATTTCGAAGCTTCGAGCGGCTCCACCACATGCCCCTCACCATCCCTGCATACTGTAACCATTAGTTGGGTGCAGGTGCCCGGAGGGACGCAGCCAGGCCCTGCAAGAGTATGTTCAGATGTTAAATATGAAAAAGGATGGGTCACACAAAAGATGTCCTGAAAAACTTAGCCTCAGCAACATTTTGTTTTTTATTTGAGAGAGGCGAACCAAGGAGAAACTGACGACCTTGTGAGAAGCGCCAATACACAAGCAGGATTTAACCCAAAGTTGTTACTGCATTAACTCAAGTTCTCTTTATCCATATCCACCACCCATGGTCAACTGTGTGAAAGGTGATTCCCCTACATGTTAACCGAATTGCAAATTGGGGCTTACGCAAACTTAGGTTGTGTTTACAATGTCCCCCGTCTTGTGCTAACATCACCAACATCCCATGTTAACTGTTGTTCTTCTTGTTCCAAATAAAGAATTGAAGACTCACACTAATAAACTGAGGAATGGTCCCAAAGATAATTTAATCACTCTGTACCTAGCCAAATACTTTTCGACTGTCCCAGACTATTGCCATACGATGTATCAATTGATTTGCTGAACTCATTGTAAGACTGCCTGCAAACTCAATTTAGTACTAGCATAAGAGAATCTTCAAATGTATTCTGTAGTAAAATGTTTCTTATTGCTTGTTCCTTATTGATGTATAGTCTGAGAATCATGTAACCATCATTAATGTATGGATGTGTTTGTCTAGAGTCCTATAAAATGATGTTTAGATTTTTATGAGAGGGAGACCTTTCTTTATATGTTTAGAGGCTAATCTATGCAGGATTTCATCTAGAACTGTAATGAGTTATTTGTACTTATGATTTGTATGCTTTGCTACTAAATGTTTCCTATGGCATACTCTATGTAATCTGCCTGTTACTTTTTTATATAAAGCATTGAAACAACAACCCATATCTGTCATTCTAATGAGAATGTTTATCACCCACTACTGTATTAATTTGAGTTAATAGAAGTGACAGCATCAGTTGGGGAGCACCAAAGTCCGTATGGGGGGCTACACAAATCCTGGTCCTACTTGTTGTCACCCCCCATGATTTGGATTTTAAGGTAGTGTGTTCCGCATTGACAGATCTGGTGGCAGAGGTAATGGTTCTGATTGGTGCCGACCCAAATTGACAAACTAATTGGCTACAGAACCAATTACTGCATTTTTATGGTCTAGATGCTTTGCCCCAAGATCAAAAACTGTCCGAGTCCCAACCCTATCCTGGTTCCAGAGAGACGAGGTGGCTGAAGGAGAGCACCACCGTGAGTATCAATCGGGATTGCAGGCTAAATGCAGGAATGAAGAAGTTGCAGGGTAGTGCATGTTTGGAGTTGAAGGCGTATAACGACGGAATGCAGTGAACGGATTTTGAGAACAATTATTATGTGGCTTTGATTGTGGGATTCTTGGGAGCAATAAGTATCATATTTTTGATTATATTCTTGGATTTTTTAAGAGAGGTACATTAAGTTTGAACATTCAACTGTTGAACTGGCCTGCTAGTTGAAGTGTACTGAGAGGCTCTATCAGTCACATCAAATAAGCGCCGTGATCTTTTCTTGCATGGGTGCATTAACCAAGCTCATTGGTAGTTTGTTCCTTAGTGCACAGAGGGTGGACATGCGTAGTATACTAACTTTTGCAGGTGAAGGGCGCACTATTTTATAGAAGTAGGTAGCATTCTTATTGGTATAGAAATATTTGTGTCGTTGAAGCAGGCAAATGATGAAAAAGTTGTAAGAGTGGTTCAGAAGCAGTATTGTGGGATCAGAGCATTGTATCACTAAGGTGCCTCTCATGGATTAGCTGATGGATGCCGTAGCCGGGCTGTGATATGGTGGCCTTTGACAGAGATGTGCTGGTATAGGTGGATGGGTAGTGAGCTTGTTGGTGTGGACAGAGCATGAGATTGCTAGAATGGTGAATCCCTTGTCAAAGTAAGAGAAGGAAATAAGTTAAGAGGAAACTATTCCTCCCAAAGACACTCCAGCCAGGGAAATCGCGGCAAAGAAAGGGTTAAAGATGTGCATGTGGCTTAGCCAATGACACGAATGCACATCAAAAGATTGGGAACTCTGATCCCTATTGAGTGGTACTTTCCACATCCCTCGAATAGAGAATTTAAGAAGACTGTGTGATTTAAAACCACAGCCATGACCCATGCAATTTGAAGCCTTAAACCTTTGGGAACAGATGGCAAGTGGAAAGAAAGCAGTTTAAACAAAAAATCCACAGTAGGGCTTATTCTTAGAGGAGGGTGCAGGACAAGGGAAGACAGAGAAAGGGGAGAGAAGAAGTTCTAAAGACAGATAGAGCCTATCCCCTTGTGGAAAGTGAGAAGGAACAGGAAAAATCAAAGAGGGAGACAGAGACAGAAGCAAAAAGAGAAGAGGATGACACCTTCAAAGATGAGCTCCTTAGCAAAAGACCGCCACATATAATGCAGCAGCTGCTGCACCAAGTGCCACTGCCCCGGTATTGACCAGAACAGGAACGGTTGCAGAGCACACAACAGATGGCCACACCCCTCCCAAGTTATACTGAATTGACCATGCCATCCTTTGCTGAGACCCCTGTGCCTGTTGCAGTAAGCACACCTGCCTTTGTCAAGGGCCCAATCATTCCCCCGGCTGAGGCATCTATTAGTATTGAGAACTTTATGGGCAGTTTCTTCTAATTTACCTCTGATCAATAGACCCTTGTAGCCTGAGAGGAAAAGGGGTTGAAAACAGTTTAAATCTCAAGGTACACTGTGATCATTAAGACCACACAATAAAAATCTCAGTCAGTAACTTGAAGTTGATTACAAACTCAAAGCCAGACTAATATAAAAAATCTCAAGAACCTACTATAAAAATACATAATTATCAGAGGAAGACCAAAGCGTTGTACAATATTGGTCCTTAACAGCAAAGAACATATAAACATTTCTGTAGCTGCAATGCAGAAAATGAGGAATTGAATTTGATGACTAGACAGACGGTTTAGATCCCTCTCCCCATATGTGGAAAATATTTGCAGGTAAACAGCGTTCACCATGCATGCGTAACAACGCATACCATACCAACGCGGTTGTTACAATGACCGTGTAGTTATTTTGCATACTGTTACAACGCAAGTCCGAACAACGACTTGCGTTGGGGGGCAAAAGGTGTTGGATTTTAAATGCCTAGTGTCCGCACAGACTGGAGTTGGAATAGTATTTTATACTATTCCAACATCCAGCGCCCCCTAACGCAAGTTGTTGTTACGACTTGTGTTGTAACGGTATGCGAAATAACAACACGGTCCTTGTAACAACCTTGTTATTACGGCATGTGTTGTAAACGCATGTGAAAAAAGAACACATATTCAGATTTGCAACATCTACAAAACCCTACCCTAAACTATAGATAGATAGGAAAACCCAATTGAATCAAGGAAGTAAGAAAGGTGTCAGCATCAGAACCTCTGAAGAAGTAGTCATGTATAACATAATGCCACACAATCAGGACTGCCAAGAGAGGTCTGTACCTTTCTAAGTCTAAAGGGAATCTGACTAACCCCAAGGTGGGTTCACTAATTAAAATGTTCAAAGACATTCAAACATATGACCTCATACACATCACTGTACTTTTCCAGTTCCCAGAAAAGAACTTGGCGACTAGCCCACTACTCCCATATTCCAGTCTTCGCTTTCAAAGGATCCTTGGGCTCTTCCCTTCGTCAGATAGCACCAACTGGTAGCACTCCCTTTGTTCTTCACTAAAATTATTTGACCTGGCCAGTTCTTCCTCGCTTCACTATCTCAGAACTACAATGTGCTTTTTACTAACTAATGAATGCCTTTAGTCTGCACCTTTAGAGGAGAAAACCAACTTTCACCTCAGTATTAAATGTCTCAACTGTAAACTTAGGGCCCACAATTAAGCTAATGCATATTAATTCTACAAGCTATATATAATCCAATAAATGAAATCTTTAATATAGAAAATCAAGCTATATTATACTGTACTCATATATGCAGCACAATAAATTGATATATGTATTATTACACGAAACCAACAACGGTCACAATTTATAAGGAAACATTAACCACAAGTCTGATTCATTCCCGCTATTTCCTGGTGAATGCACTGCAATAAATGCATTTTAGCGCACCTAATTTACAATCTAAACCTATAGAAATTAATTTCAGGAATCTAGATGTTTCTGAAAAAGAAAATCGTTAGTATACAAACACATATATTTCTAAAACACACAATAAATACATCTTCTATACCTTTAGTGCACTATATCTCATTGATAGCATTGCATCACATGAGTACATAAGGCCAAATGTAAATATATCTATCCATCTATATTACCTACTGGCGGTCGCCAGTAGGTAGTTATAGTTAGGACCTAGTTTCCATAGGAAAAGCGTGCCAGTAGGTAGTTATAGTTAGGACCTAGTTTCCATAGGAAAAGCGTTTTTTGTTTTCCCAATAACTTTAGCTGCAGTGTACCAGGGTGCCCACCCCCGAGACACTGCTGTTTGCGTGAGCCGCGCGGCTCCGGCCCTGTCATTGCAAACTGCTTTGCTTCATTGAAGCGAGAGCCGGGAAACCTGCTCTCGCTTCAATGAAGCAAAGCAGATTGCCTTTCCACAAGGGGAGCTGCATGTCAGCAGCTCCCCATGTGGAAAAGTAATGCCGGCTCCTGCAAGATGCGGGGAGCAGGCGGGACCGTGGGGGCATTGGGGCTCCCCCCACGGTCCCCAATGGATAGGGCCTGCCCCGGGGGATGGGATCCCCGGGGCTAGAAGTGGCCCGGGAGTGGGGCCACGCGGCCCCCCTCCCCAAAAATAAAATAAATAAAGGCTGGCCCCAGGGAATGGGGTCCACTGGGCCAATAGATGTCTCAGGAGGGGGGCCACGCAGCCCCCCTCCATAAATAACAAAAACATATGTGGCCATGCCCCGGGGGATGGGTCCCTGGGGCCGTAATTGGCCACGGGAGGGGGGCCCACACAGCCCCCTTCCCATCATATATATTATTTTTTTTTAAAAAGGGGTCAGGCCCTGGGGGATGGGGTTCCCAGGGCCCAAAGAAAGGAAAAAGAAGGGGGCCACACAGCGCCCCTTCTAAAAAACATTTTTTAAAAGATGCGATCATGCTGGAGGCCCCGCCCCCTCCCAGCAACACTCTGCAAATGCGCCCTGTGGCGCGTTTTAAATTGGG
Organism: Triturus cristatus; assembly: GCF_964204655.1. Taxonomy (NCBI): domain Eukaryota; kingdom Metazoa; phylum Chordata; class Amphibia; order Caudata; family Salamandridae; genus Triturus; species Triturus cristatus. The sequence goes on from NC_140582.1 coordinate 631,317,527, forward strand.
AAATTAATTCTCCTTGAATACTGGGTGTCTCTGGGGGCCAACTAGCCCACCAGGTATCTCCAGTAATCGCCACAGTGCTGCGTTGCAGAGAGGTGGTCCAGGCCACACCCCCTTTTACACCTCTCTGCAACACAGCTCTGTGGCGCTAACTGGAGGTACCTGGTGGGCTAGTTGGACCCCAGGTACTCTGAGGATTTAAGGGGACTAAATCCCCCAACTTAAAACACACCACAGGGCACTTTTGCACAGTGGTGAAGGGAGGGGGCGGGTCCTGAGGTGACAAGTGTGCAAACACGCCCTGTGGCACGTTTTAAGTTGGGGAATTTATTCCTCTTCAATCCTGAGGGTCCCTGGGGGCTAACTAGCCCACCAGGTACCTCCAGTAAGTGCCACAGGGTTGCGTTGCAGAGAGGTGGCCCAGGCCACACTCCTTTTTACACCACTCTGCAATGCAGCTCTATGGTGCTTACTGGAGGTACCTAGTGGGTTAGTTGGACTCCAGGGACCCTCAGGATTCATGGGGACTTAATCCCCCAACTTAAAATGCGCCACGGGAGATATGCACTCATACACCTATATAGACCCTCACACACCGCCACTCATCCATAGAGGTACTCACACACCTAGTCAGTCATGCAAATAATTAATCACACTCCCATTTACTCACCTATATAGTTATACACACACCAGCTCACTTACTCATACAAATACTAGCACATTCTTACGCTCCTATGCAATCACTGATACAGCACACACTCATCCATACAGCCACTCTCACAATGACACACTCTCACTTATAGCCATTTAAATACTCTAACACACACATATACTGCCTTTCACATATGTAGTTACTCCCACATGTACCACTGAGATATACATTCACTCACTAACACACCCATACACACACTCTCCCACCCACCCACCCATACAGTCCATCACAGATGCACTCTTGAAACCATGCACCCTGTGAATCACCCACTCACACATCTATGCACAGAGTCACACACACCCCACCCACACAAACACTCAGGCACCTATACAGATACTCAGACAACCAATCAATAACTCATATAGACACTCATGTAGCTAATCACAAACCCATGCAGCCACTTACACACCAACAGACAGACGGATACAGACATTCACACACTTTAGTGACTAACCCATGCATTCAGTAAGATACATTTAATCACGCACTTATAGACTCAGTCACACACCTACTAAATCATCCCTTCAGACACTTATACACCCACTCATTCTTTAATACGCCTTTCCCTATATATATTAAACATATTTAAACTTTACAGAAACACACAGTCACCGGATGATGTCATCAGTATTGTCATTTGAGATGTCATCAGTGATGTCATGAGTGATGTCACTGACCATGTCATGAGTGATGTAAGATGTGACGTCATCAACAGTGCATTGCGGGGGTGCGAGCTATAGTTAGCTGAACTAACTATAAAGGGGGAATTTCACTGGTTTTATAGGAGTGAGATGTCCAACTAACTATAGAACCCCTGAAACCTATGGTTTTTTCAGTGAATAGATATATATATATATTCACTGAAAAAACCATAGGTTTCGCACATGTTATAGTTAGCTGGACATTTTACTCGTAAAAAAACAATGAAATTCCCCCGTTATAGTTAGTTCAGCTAACTATAACTCGCGCGCCCACAATCCACTGCTGATGACGTCACATATTACATCACTCATGACATGGTCAGTGACATCACTCATGACATCACTGATGACATCTCAAATGACATCACTGATGACATCATCCATTGAGTATCTGTTTCTTAACAATTGTAATATGTTTAATATATATAGGGAAAGGCCTGTTGAAGAATGAGTGGGTGTACAAGTGTGTAAATGGATAATTTTCTGTGGTGCATAACATGATTCTATAAGTGAGTCATTAAATGTATCTTACTGCAGACTAGTGACTAAACTGTGTAAATGTGTGTATGTGTCTGTATGTTGGTGTATAAGTGGCTGCATGGTTTTGTGAATAGCTACATGAGTGTCTATATGAGTTATTGATTTCTTGTCTCAGTATCTCTATGGGTTCCTGAGTGTTTGTGTGGGTAGGGTGTGTGTGACTCTATGCATAAATGTGTGAGTGGGTGATTCTATGGGTGCATGCTTTTAAGAGTGCATCTGTGATGGACTGTATGGTTGAGTGAGTGTATGTATGGGTGTGTTAGGGATTGAATGTATATCTCAGTAGTACATTTGTGACTAACTACATATGTGAAATGCAGTATATGTGCGTGTAAGACTATATAAGTGAGTAGATATGAGAGTGTGTGATTGTGAAAGTGACTGTATGGATGAGTGTGTGCTTGTATCAATGATTCTATAAGAGTGTAAGAATGTGATACTATTTTTATGAGTAAGTGAACTTGAGTGTGTTTTACTGCATAGGTGAGAAAATGGGAGTGTGATTATTTGCATGACTGAGTAGGTGTAAGAGTAGCTCTATGGATACTTGTTAGTGTGTGAGTGTCTATATAAGTGTTTAAATGTATATGATAGTTTTGTACGGAGTGACTGTAAGTATGAGTGACTGTACAGGTGAGCGAGTGGAGGTATATGAAGACCTAAGAGTTAATAAGTGTGTAATGATTGGTATTGCACTATATATGGTTTTGAGAATGGAACTATTAAATTTTGAGTTGGTGTATCAAAGGTTATATTAGGGTGTGAGAAGATGCGCTAATTTATCACATGGATGACATCATCAGTGATGTCATCAGTGATGTCATTTGAGATTTCATCAGTGATGTCATGAGTGATGTCACTGACCATGTCATGAGTGATGTAATATGTGACGTCATCAGCAGTGGATTGCGGGCGCGCGAGTTATAGTTAGCTGAACTAACTATAACGGGGGAATTTCATTGGTTTTTTACGAGTAAAATGTCCAGCTAACTATAACATGTGTGAAACCTATGGTTTTTTCAGTGAATTTGCAAGGTTTTTTAAATGCTAATTCCTAACTATAACGTGTGTGAAACCTATGGTTTTTTCAGTGAATTTCAAAGGTTTTTTAAATGCTAATTTTAGAATTTTTTTATATATTTTTTATATATTTCTTTTACAAAAATTTCCCTATGTATACATTTATAAATTATCTGTATCCTTTAATTTGGTGTGGCTCATTTTTTTTTTACTTTGAATTTGGATAAAGTTGAACAGCATAGTTAATATCTTCTATTAACTTATGTACACTTTATTTCTTTCTTTTCTTTTTCTATAAATTTTTAGGGTGCGCGCACCTAGTACGTTTGCGTACGTTTTTCAGGTATGCATGCGTACGTTATCTACGTACGCATACATACGTTTTAGTGCGCGCTCGCAGCGCGCACCTAGTACGCATGCGTACGTTTTTTGTGTACGCATGCGTACGTTATCTACGTACGCATACATACGTTTTAGTACACGCTCGCAGTGCGCACCCAGTACGCATGCGTACGTACGCATGCGTGCGTCGTACGTGCTCCACGCGCTACACTCGCGTATACGCGTAGAGTACGCGCGCTGACGTTCGCGCATGCACGTTACGTACGCGCATAATACTTATGCGCATGCGCGCGTACGCGCTTGCGCATGCGTAATTGCACCGTGCGCGCTCTGAGCTTGCTCCGTGCGCGCACCTCGGGTTATGTGATTAATAAAACAACACTTTTAATTGGTTTTCATTACTTTCAGTTTCAGATTGTTTCAACACCACACCCAATCCCCTCATGGCAAGTCATGTGATCAAGAAACATCACTTTTCATTGGTTCAAAGTACTTTCAGTTCCAGATTCTTCCAAAACTACACCCACTCCCCTCATTATTAGTTCTGATTCCCTTGGAGAAGGAGCTACTCTGTTTTTGTGAGACAATGGCAGAGCACCAGCCACCTTCTGAGAGTGAGCAGGACAGTCTTGAGAGACAGAGGCAGAGGAAGCAGAAAGACTCCTTTATATGGCAGTTTTTCACTTTTCCTGAGGGACAAAAGAAGGTGAATGCACCAAAGGTCACCTGCATACTTTGTCACCACATCTTGTCACGTGGGAATGCTAGTAAGAAGTACTCTTTTAGTATTCACACAATGATGAGGCACGTTGAGAAAATGCATCCTGTGACTTTTCGTCAAGCTTCTGGAGAAAATGCTCCACCTGCTCAGCCGACGACATCTGCAGCAGCTCAGCCGAGCACATCTTCGGCAGCTCAGCCGAGCACTTCTTCTGCGATGGTGCCTTCACCTTCTTACACACCTCTGGATATTCGTCCTTGTTTTGGGAGGATGAGTACACGTTGCATGGATTGTGCTACTCTTATTACTATGGGTGAGAGCAGTGTTGATCTCATTCAGAGAAAATTTGAGGAGCACCCTTGCACTAGGCCATAGTTTTGTTATTTATTTTTTTCGTTTTTCTCTTCCTCTGTCCCTACATTAACTCAAGGGCTCTTTTTAGAGCCACCTAAAATCTAAACACAAAAACTTGTTTTTTTAATCTATTTGTCAATTTTTTTTGGGGGTTGCGCGCACCCAATGACGTTTTTTTAAAAAATAAAAATGTTTTTTTCTACTTTAGTAAACCTTCAGAGACTCCCTGACAAAGAGAGGGGAGTGGCAAAGTAATTAAAAAAGAGATGGTGTACATTTCACAGATGAAGGGAAGAGAGTCTTCCTATTAAACTTTAAACTCTGCATCAGTACTAACGTATAGGTACCCTAAACCTATAGCTCATTTTAGTGCTGCGTTTGTATTGGCTGTATTTACAAGGAGAGGAAAAGACACACAGAGTGGCTTATCCTCTCCTTGTAAATATGGAGGAGCACCCTGCGCCACTAGTACGTCAAGAAAAGTGACGTAGTGGTGGCGCAGGTGGCTGCCCCAGAGATGTTAAGGAATTTAAGGGTAAAACAGACAAACAGAGAGTGACAAATACAGAGACAGAAAGCAAACAACTGAGAAGGAGTAAGGCAGTTAAAAAGACTAAGACATATGGATACAGAGAAAGAAACATGGATGAAAAATTAGTGATGGAGGTAGTAAAGGTAGGGGAGTAGTAGAGAAGGAGTGAGGGAGTTACAAAAGAGTAGTAAAGCAGGAAGAGAGAGTGAGAAGAGAAATGAGAAAAACAGAGTAAGGAGAGGTGAAGAAAAGGAAGCATGAAACGAAAGCAGTGACACATACAGATATGTTAAACTTACCTGACCATCAAAGTAACTTATTTAGAAATAAAGTGTTTTTTTATTTGCAAGGAAACTGAATTACATTTTCTAAATTTTCTTTCTAGTTCTGAAAAAAAGAAAAAAAGTATTAATATTCAACAATACATTTTATTAAACAGTACATGTTTTTTCATATTTAGCAAAGCAATTTTTTGCCCTTTTTTTGCTGTTTTCAGAATGTTTTGATTTTCACTGAAAATAGTGAAATCAATTGTATTCATCATTTAACAGCGGGCAAAAAAAAAAACCAATCTGAAAGATTGTTTAAAAAAGCCCCAAATGTATCCTCACTAAAACATACCTTAATAGAAATGTCAAAAATACCTTTTAAGTACATTAACAATTTTCAAGAAATAACATCTGTAAACCTTGTTGCAAAAGAACATTTTCCAAAATAATATGTGTCAAAGAAGTCCACAATTGTTTGTTTTACCTTTCCTTGAGGCCAAATGGTAAGTTTAAAATCCTTTTTGAGTGAAATATCCAATTTTAATCCTTTAAAATTTAAATAATGCTTTCTTCCGATGCTGATGTTAGTATTTAAAATTTGGGTTTCAGAAAAATTAAGTAACAATTGGGTAAATCATAAGGCAAACGTTGCTTGAAAATCAATTGAGAATCATTACACAGTGTCCATCCTTTTTCACATTTAAGATAAACTGTGTAATGACCAGAAGTTATAGAAGGACCGTCATGAAAAATTATTGCAACTGCTACAAAAGTTTTTCCAGATATAGATAATTGATTACCAACAAACTTCTTTAGTAAAGTTTCCTATTTTGTTCCATCAGCTCTACAACGTTGTACCATTAAAATTACATACTGTCCATATTTCCTTAAAAATAACGTTGACAACATTTCAGATTTACATTCAGAACATTCCATGTTGTGATTAGCATCTTTAACTAATTTACTAAAAGTCACTGTTTTACTCTCTGGTAATGGTAAATATATGAACCTTTCAGAATCAACATTAGTACTGCTTGTGTTCCTACAGTTATCACAACAATGTTCCCATTTATAAGAGACACCAAATAAATGTTCTACTTCTACCCCTTCATCTTCCAGTACCATCAGGATATACATCAAGAATTCCTGTGCATCTTGCTGGACATTTTGTGTAAACTGTGTACATCCAGAACATACATCTAAAAGATTTCTAACATCAGAAGCACTTTCTATTTTAGTTTTATCATTACTCAGCTTCTCATAAAGGAGACTCAGCAAAGAACAGAATCTTTTTTCATGATTTAGTATTATCTGCTCATTCAAACTTTCAAGATAAAATACAACATTCAGCACTACATTTGCGTAGCAGTTGACACCAGAGCTATTTTCAAAATGACAACCAACAACCTCTTCCACACTGTCCTTTTTCTTTTTGCTTGCAGTCACATCACTGTCTTTTTGTTTTCTCTTCTGTACACCCTCATTACAGATATTCTCAATTCTCCTTTTCCGACAAACAACACGTTTTTCAAACACAGGATACTGACCAAAATGAGGAGCATAGCTTCTTCTTAATCTATTATACTCCTTTACACAGTTTGCATCAGCACTTACTTTTGAGTCATCAAAGTCTATCATGAATAAACCAGATAATTTTTTCACGCGTGACAAAGCAACATATGCCATACCTTCTTTAAACACAGTAGATCCAATGTTTACAAAAGCACTATCAACAGTTAATCCTTGAGACTTGTGAATAGTTACAGCATATGCTAGAGAAATCGGAAACTGCTTCCTACGTACATATAAGTCTTTCACTAGCAAAAAACGAACTGAACAACGACTAATGACTTTAACCTCTTCAATCTGATCAAATTTTATTTTTAAGAATTCAATTCCATCTTTTTTCTGGTACTTTACAAAACCCACAACTTTACCCATAGCTCCATTCACTAAACCTTTTTCTACATTCAAATTACGTCTTAAAATTACTCTACAGTTCATACACACATAAAGATTCTTTTCCAAACCAGCTGTTTTTGAAATGTTTTTCTCCAGAGAATCCAATTTAGTAGCCAATTTGCCTGTCAATATAATAGTTATTCGTTCATGTTGAATTTTATCCACAGCTTCCAGTTTTATGATCTCTTCATTTTCCAATTTCAAAAGTTCTTGATTGAATACAGAGCATTCATGTAGTGTTGGCATTAAGCAGATTACAGTATTTTTTTCAGCAATTTTCTTGTATATTTTCTCTGGAACTATTTCTTCTGTTGTAAAAAAAATTACTCAGCAATCGACTCTGTAATACTTTTCTGCCATGTTCTGTGAGTAGTCCAATTCTTATATCTTTCAGAATACTTGCATAGTCCTCATCATTGGCTTGCCTCATATTGGTAATGAGTTCCTTATACTCAAAATATGTCCAAATATTTACATTGCCTATACTTCCTAACGACTTTTTCGTGTCTTCATGTGTAAGTGTATGGAATACCGGTTGTCCTTTAACTGGAGTAAGTTGCAAAAGATCCCCAAAAACTATGATGTGTTTTCCTCCAAATAACACGTCAAAGTCTGTCTTCAGAATTTGCTGCATTCTTAAATGCACAAAGGCAAGCATTAAGTTTGATACCATGCTTACCTCATCAATAATGAGTACTTTCATTTTCTTCAATACTCTTGAAACTTCCAAGCATGCTTCTCCTGCTAGTTTGTGGTACTGTATTTTGTTCTCGCGCTCTACTGGTAACATTAGCAAACGATGTAAGGTAACTCCTTTCATGTTATACGCTGCTAACCCAGTTGGAGCAGTAACAACACAAGACAAAATGGAATCCATTTTCTTCTGTAGATAGCTTCTAATTACATTAATTAAGAAACTTTTTCCAGTTCCTGCTTGTCCACTCACATACATCCTGATTGGTTCAAATGATGTGCATGAGCACTCTTTCTTTTCATGTAGTAATCCGTGATCAATTTTTTTCCTGACTTCTTCATAAATTTGTTTTTGTTCTTCATTTAGTTGCTGCTCCAAATATGTTAAGTCTACTAAATCTTCCTGAGCTTGATTCATAGCTGTTTCCACTTCATTCATGGCTATTGCTGCTTCATTTTCTACGATTGGTTGTCCTAGAGGATCTTGACTGAATGTCCCAGAACTTTGACTGTCTTGAGAACTGTCTCTAGCTACTTCAGCTGCAATTGTTGCTTCTTGTTCAATTTCTTCATTTAACATTTGAACATAAGTTGTGAAAGTACTGCATTCTATGCTGTCTTTGCTAGCATTGAAGGAATCTTCATAACTCTGGAATTCTCCAAGTAGTTCGTCCTCTGAACGCCATGGTTTAAACAGCTGCAAAAGTGCCAAGTAGTAAAATTCCTTTTTGTCAGGAGTGTCGCAACTCAGCTTCCGGTGATTTATCAAACTTCCTTTTGTTTGCTTCACCAAACATCCTTCCTCACCACTGACTTTATATTTTTCATTGTTGATGTCTTCTGTGGCTTTCCGTGTAAAAATGAAGTTCTGCAGCACTTCATAGAGACACATGTTCTCAAGGTGATGACTTCTTTGTGGATAATATGTGTCCAACATGTTTGTTCTTAAAATGTCTGTACTTTCTGGTTCGGACTCTGCTAAATATTCAATTTCTCGAATAGATTTCAGTACCCGATTTCGCATTCCTGCAAGACCTAAACTTACCCAAATTATTCTTCTGGATTTCGAGTACAGACTTGCAGATGATAACCTATCTGAACATTCGTAGGATCAAATTTCTCGTTTAACATCTTTAAACTGAAACTGTATTGCTTCTTACTGACAGTCTTCTCGTGAGAAATCTCTTCCCACATTTCCTTCAATTCCGTTTTTTCAGATTTAGTGATGTAAGATGTGACATAGCGAGCAAGAGCAATAGAATTGTCAGCCACATACTGTATATCCATGTTAGCATTCCACATGGATAAAATGACTGGGTTGTAGTCATTTATATATTTTGACTCTTCTTTTCTTCTTAGGTTGTAGGTATTCTTAGGCGATTTTCTTGTAATAGTATGTCGCACAGCTGACATAAAACTGTTTACTCTTCCTTTTGAAAGAACAGGTCGTGGAAATCCAAATTGACATTTTGTGTAGAATTTATCTTTACTCTTGTACTTTCGTCGACAGTATTTTCCACACCGATGACTTTGGAAACGTAAAACTTGCTCTTTTAAATTTTTCTCTTCTGTGCTTTTAGGTATAGCACATGTTGCATATTCTTCGATGAAACTTAAAACTGCATCATCAGAATCTGTTCCAAATTTTGGGGCATCCTTGATCCACAACATCATATGAATATGAGGAGCACCTCTGGCTTGGTACTCTTTTCTCCAAAAGAAATCTACAACTTCTCCAAGAGGTGGATTTTTTTTATTGCAGATGAAGGACATCATAGCCTCAAATCTATGATTGAAATATCTGCAAACATTAACCGGATCCAATGAGCACAATTCTCCTGCTGTCTTGTATTGGATGTTTTCAATATTTGAATTTGCCTCTCGAAGAAAATCCAGAAGATCATCCCAAGCGTACTCAGCACAGCTTAGGGTAAGGAACCATGTAGGAGTTCCTAAATTCCGTAACATACACTTCAATTCTCCATGGCGTCGGTACCAATATTCATTAGTCCCACGCTGACAAGCCATCAAATTGATCAATTGAGATTCCAAATGATCATCTCGCTGTTGCACTTTGTTCATAAAATCCTTTGCAGTCACATTACGTAGATGTACTCCAGTTTTCAAAATGTGATTTACTGCATAAGATAGTGCTGACAAGTCACTTTCAAATAAAAGATGGAACAAATTAGGAATACTTTGACAAAATCTGGGATCTTCTGCATATAATCTTGTAGTCCGATACTCCGAAGCAGGAATCTGTACTGGACGTTCATCATATCGTCCTCCTTCTCCTGTAGGAAACAGTTGGGGAAAACAACGAGCTTCCAAGCTCTCTTCCCATACACTCACAGGAGTTCCTTTTGCTTTCTTCATCTGAAACAGATCAATAGCGTTTCCCATAACTTCTTTAGAATGAAGAGGATGTATGCTGAAATGTTCATAAATTTCTTCTTCTTTTGACTTATCCACTTTTTCAATTTGCCCAGTTGGTATTCCTGTGTCTTCTAGTATTTCTTCTTCATCTTCATCCATATAAATGGCTTCATACCATTTATTATTTTTTTTCAAATACAAATTTGCTCTTTGTACTTTTCGTACATCCACCAGCTCCTGCCAAATTTTCTTATTCTTTGTAGGTACACCATTAACCAGAATAACTAATGGTTCAGTTTCCAAAGTATCTGCATCAATTGTTTCCATATTTTTTTTCAAATCCAATGGCAAATAGACAACTCTTCCTTTTAAACCTCTTTGTAAATCCGAAGGAGGTAATTTACCAGTTTTTGGCTCCATACGCACTATGGTCTGAAATGGATGGACACATTGAATGAGTAGAGACTCATACGTATTTAAATCAGAAAGTTCTGGAGGAATATCAACCAATTCTAAATTATTATGTACAGCTCTAGCTGGCATTCTATTTTCTTCTAACTTGTTATAGCAGTATTTACAAATACGCTGATCTTCTCCCAAATCAAAACAATTTTCCAGAAATATATTTGTTGCAAAATCTTTCCACTTATAACTATCTTCATTTTCACTTTTTTTATACAGATCAACATTCCTTGTTTGATTTTTATAATGGCTTCTCCGGCAACAAATACAAGTAATATTTGGTCTTTTATTAGAGATGATAGTAAATTTTGTCATTTGATCTTCAAAATTTTTACTAACAGTAAGTTCTACATTCTCTTCCACATTTTCATCAATAACTGTGTCATTTTCTGCACTTTCTTGCTCTGGACCAAAGTAACAAAACTGAATTTCATCAGTAACCTTCACTACATCTGATACAGATCCACGGAACAGAGCATTATTCAACTCATTTAACTTTAGTGCTGGACTTTTAGCAAAATACAATGTTCTCACAAACTTTCTCATTTCAGTATGATGAACAGCCAGCATCCTAAAATGGTGAAAAACACTTTGACACACTTTCCTAGCTAGACAAGCCAGAGAATGTCCTTGCAAACCAGTATTCTCTCTCACTCTGCATGGATCTAGTCTTTGAAGCACCTTAATTTTCTGTTTAACACTCTTTTTACTATATTCTCTTAGAAAGTCACGTAATTTATCAATAGATTCCTGACGCACAGTACAAATACTACTACAATTCCAAGTGTACACTGGGGCTTTAGGACGTCTCCCCATAACCTCATCAGCCATCACTTCTTCCTCATTTCTTGGAACCATTTTCTCCTTTTCCATTACACAACCATCCTTAACTTCATATGCTCTACCATTGGTGTCAACTGCATGCAACAAACTATTACTTTGAAAATAACTCTCTTCATAAAAAAATGGTTCAGTACTTGAACTATGCTTCCATTCTCCTAAGAACACTTCACAAAAGTTATTTTTTTTCACTTCTCTTTTCCTTTTGCTTTGTGACTTCATTGCATTGACTAATTTATCTAATCTACGCATCCTGTTCAAAATTAAAATTAATAGTTTTTTTTTTATTTCTAATGCCTTGGTAACAATACTTTCAATAAATTTCTTTTTCTTATAAAATTTGGTTTTCTTCTCATAGTTTTTCACATCCTTTAGCAAATTTAACATCACTCTTCTCTGAAACATTTTTCGACGAATGTTTTTAAAATCTATTTTTCGTGTTAAGTCACTCTTTCTTACTTCTGAGTCTATATTAGCATTTTGTTATTGCTGTCGACTCTGTTGTTGTTTTGTACTTGAAACACTGTTTGAATTTATCTTTCGATCATTTTTTTTTTAAGATATTTTTAAAAATTCTTTAGTCTGCTTACCAGAAGACTTTTTCTGTTTTCCAACACGAGCTTCTCCTCCTATTTTTTTGTTACCAGTTGTGTTCAAATATAGTTGTTGTTGCTTTTCTTTTCTCTTTCTTGACTTTATAGGCATCTTTAAATTGTTTCACTGTTGCTCAGCAATACCTGCAAGAAACTAAAAAAAAAATACCTTTATGTAATTTTAATTCATTACAATTTTTTTTGAGCTTTTCAAATCCTATCACATGAGCTGACCCTTTCCTATGAGTCCAAGTCTTACAAAACAAGACAAACATGAATTAAATCTCTGACAACAATTCCAGTGTGCACACAGACTCGTGGTGTGATTCTAGGCAGAAAACAATATTTGATTGGCAATTTCAAAGCACATTTACTACTGTGGAGGAGCAAGTGATAATTACTGTGACAGACTGACACATTTTTCTTATATTTTAGAGAAGCAGAAAAGAGCACATGTCCTTACAGCTATTTGAGACCATGACCATGTGTTACAGGGTGAGTGATTAGACTAGAGCAAAGGAAATGAGACTTGGTGACATTGAATCTGTTTGCGTTGCACACTGCTATCTGAAACACCACACACAGCTGAGTAGTACGCACGGGAGTGTACGAGAAGCTGCTGCGTGTGTGCAAAGAGTGTGTTTCTGGAGACTATGTATTGTCAGCTGCAAGAGAGATCTGCATGGAGACTTGCACAACTGCATGAACACTGCAGATATGTGTGTAAGAGTACATGTGTGGTAAGGGTTAATTGGAGTTTTGAACATGTAGGAACAACCTCAGCCATTGCAAGATTTGATGAAAAATCTACCATGCTATTTTCAAATGTGTTTGCATTTGCCTCTCATTTTTGAGATAGTGATTTCTGCTGAGTGCTAACCAACACATTTGAAGAAAACAAGCTGGCCCTTTCCTGAAAGTGCAAGTTTTACAGAACAACAGCAACACAGATTAAATCTCTGACAACAATTCCTGTGTGCACACAGACTCATGGTGTGATTCTAGGCAGAAAGCGATATTTCCTTTGGCAATTTGAAAACACATTTAGTACTGTGGAGGAGCAAGTGATAATTACTGTGACAGCCTGACACATTTTTCTTATATTTTAGACAAGCAGAAAAGAGCACATGTCCTAACAGCTCCTTGAGACCATGACCATGTGTTACAGGGTGAGTGATTAGACTACAGCAAAGGAAATGAGCCTTGATGATGTTGAATGTGTTTGCGTTACACACTGCTATCTGAAACACAACACAGAGCTGAGTATTACGCATGGGTGTGTAGGAGAAGCTGCTACATGTGTGCAAAGAGTGTGTTTCTGGAGACTGTGTATTGTCAGTTGCAAGAGAGATCTGCATGGAGACTTGCACAACTGCATGAACACTGCAGATATGTGTGTAAGAGTACATGTGTGGTAAGGGTTAATTGGAGTTTTGAACATGTAGGAACAACCTCAGCTATTGCAAGATTTGATGAAAAATCTACCATGCTATTTTCAAATGTGTTTGCATTTGCCTCTCATTTTTGAGATAGTGATTTCTGCTGAGTGCTAACCAACACATTTGAAGAAAACAAGCTGGCCCTTTCCTGAAAGTGCAAGTTTTACAGAACAACAGCAACACGAATTAAATCTCTGACAACAATTCCTGTGTGCACACAGACTCATGGTGTGATTCTAAGCAGAAAGCGATATTTCCTTTGGCAATTTGAAAGCACATTTAGTACTGTGGAGGAGCAAGTGATAATTACTGTGACAGCCTGACACATTTTTCTTATATTTTAGACAAGCAGAAAAAAACACATGTCCTAACAGCTCCTTGAGACCATGACCATGTGTCACAGGGTGAGTGATTAGACTACAGCAAAGGAAATGAGCCTTAATGATGTTGAATGTGTTTGCGTTACACACTGCTATCTGAAACACAACACAGAGCTGAGTATTACGCATGAGAGTGTAGGAGAAGCTGCTGCATGTGTGAAAAGAGTGTGTTTCTGGAGACTGTGTATTGTCAGTTGCAAGAGAGATCTGCATGGAGACTTGCACAACTGCATAAACACTGCAGATATGTGTGTAAGAGTACATGTGTGGTAAGGGTTAATTGAGTTTTGAACATGTAGGAACTACCTCACCCATTACAAGATTGGATGAAAAATCTACCCTGTTGAATTCAAATGTGTTAGCATTTGCCTCTCATTTTGAGATCAGGATTGCTGCTGAGTACTAGCCATCACACTTTAAGAAAAAAAGCTGCCCTTTTCCTGCGAGTACAAGTTTTACATCACAACAGCAACACAAATGAAATCTCTGACAACAATTCCTGTGTGCACACTGTCTCATGGTGTGATTCTAGGCACAAAACAGTATTCCTGGGTGATACCAGGCCCTTTCCTGAAAGTGCAAGTTTTACAGAACAACAGCAACACAAATTAAATCTAACATGTTCAAGGCACTTAAATATCTTCCTTAACATAAAATGTAAAACACAACTTTTAAATTGGTAGGAAAATGTACCATGCTATTTTCAAATGTGTTTGCATTTGCCTCTCATTTTTGAGATAGTGATTTCTGCTGAGTGCTAACCAACACAGTTGAAGAAAAGAAACTGGCCCTTTCTTAAAAGTGCAAGTTTAAAAGAACAACAGCAACACAAATTAAATCTCTGACAACAATTCCTGCGTGCACACAGACTCATGGTGTGATTCTAAGCACAAAGCGATATTTTCTTTGGCAATTTGAAAGCACATTTAGTACTGTGGTGGAGTAAGTGATAATTACTGTGACAGCCTGACACATTTGTATTATATTTTAGACAAGCAGAAAAGAGCACATGTCCTAACAGCTCCTTGAGACCATGACCATGTGTTACAAAAAACAAGCTGCCCCTTTCCTGCGAGTGCAAGGGTAATAGAGCAAGACCAACACGAATTAAATCTCTGATAACAATTCCTGTGTGCACACTGTCTCATGGTGTGATTCTAGGCAGAAAACAGTATTCCTGGGTGATACCAGTACACCTTAACTTATAGTGAAGACCTACTCCATAATATCTAACATTTTCAAGGCACTTAAATATCTTCCTTAACATAAAATGTAAAACACAACTTTTAAAGTGGTAGGAAAATGTACCATGCTATTTTCAAATGTGTTTGCATTTGCCTCTCATTTGTGAATAACTGATTTCTGCTGAATGCTAACCATCACACTTTAAGAAAACAAACTGCCCCTTTTCTGCAAGTGCAAGGCTAACAGAACAAGAGCAACACAAATTAAATCTCTGACAACAAATCCTGTGTGCAGACAGACTCATGATGTGATTCTAGGCACAAAACAGTATTCCTCAGTAATACCACTACACCTTAACTTAAGACATACTCCATAACATCTTACAAGTTAAAGACAGTTAAATATCTCCTAAAACACAAAATGTAAAACACAACTTTAAAACAAGAATGACAATTCTAATATTTATATCAAAAATCACCACATACATCCCCTCTCAAACTCATAACTCACCTTTAAAATTAGTTAGTTGCGAAAGAAATGTGGCACTCAAACAGCAGATTATCAGAGCCAGAATCTCAGAGCTGTACACCTCTCTCCTCACCACAACCAGTAAATGGCAATTTTTCCCTCTCTTTTTTCACACATATACATGTTAATGTAAAATCACAGTCCTTCCCACATTTTTTCAAATGGGATCACACATTTCTATTGGTTGCAACTTTCAACCCCTTTCCAAATCATCCCTTCCCCCAACATGACTTCTGCCTGCTACCATAGCAACAGGTCATGGAACACTGATGTGAGCAGAGAGGTCAGAAGTTCAGCACACAATGTTTCTAATCCAAAGAGCAAGAGTGCTTGACTTTTCAAACCTAACAGCAAATCCAAAGTAATGTTCAGTGGGAACACATTTTTCTGTACCAATCCAAAACATGCTTTTAAAAATGTAAACATACAGCCTAGTTTTAACTGTAAAATGGTTTGGATCAGCCAATGAGTTCTTTTTATTAAAAAAAAGTATGTATGCCTCCATTTTTCAACTGTCTTTCTTTTCATATTGCCATTCTACTGAAAGACACCTCCTGAGTGCATCCTGTTCTCCTTGGAAGATGTTCACAGTGTGGATTGTAGGTCATAGCTATGTCTTCTGGAGTGAAAAATTTGCAGAAAAAAGAGGTATTGTAAAAGACCTTGCTTTGCCAAATGTAGACATTAAATGGATTGGTCAGAGAGGATTAAAGTGGCACCAATTGATGCCTTTGGTGAAAACCTTTCTACATCTCCCACAGCCTAACCTTATTATTGTGCACTGTGGTGGAAATGACCTAGGCACTTTAACTGGGGTAGGTCTGGAAATGCTTATTAAGGACACCTTTCTGCAATTGATGTCACTTTTTCCACAAACTGCCTTTGTATATTCTAATATATGCCAAAGGCAAAAGTGGAACTGGTCCAACCAATTTTGTCCGCAGATTGACATAGCAAGAAAGCACGTCAATAAGTCTGTTTCTGCTTTCCTCAGAGACTATGGTATGGGTTCTATATACCACAACAACTTGCGTTACAACATGCAAGACATTTATAGAGGAGACGGTGTACATTTCAATGATGAAGGGAACAGAGTCTTCCTCTTGAACTTTAGACTCTGCATCGGCACTTTTGTAGGTACCGAAAAACACTCAATAAACACAAGGGCTCTTTTTAGAGCCACCTAATATCTAAACACTTAAACTTGATTTTTATTTCTATTTTTTTTAATGTTTTTTTTCGGGTGCGCGCAGAGTGCGCGCACCTCGCGATGTTTTTAAAAAAAATGTAAATCTTTTTTTTGGCCCTTCGTGGTCCTACTGTGACCCCCTGACAATGGCTAGGGGGTCAAGAACTCCCTACTCTGCCCCCTATTCACGTTCTCCACCTTTCCTTTTCAGTGCGACAGACAAAATGGCGGCCGACACTTCCTGATTTCGACCGATTCGAATGTTTACTGAATCAGAATTACGCTCGCGCACGGCAGGGTGCGCGCACAGGGCGCGCACCCTGTGCGCGTATAGATATTGATATGCTTTTAAATGCTATTTTCTCAGGAAATACTGAACAGATTTACACCACTTCCTTGTCCTTATGGCTACCTCTCTGCCAAATTTCACGTAATTCTGTTCAGCCGTTCGGGCTGTAGCTGCGACTAAAGGTTCTATGGAAAAATGCATGGGGAAAACGCGTTTTGGGACCCCCCCTTTTTCTCGGCCCCCGCTTGACGAATCACCCCGAGACTTTCAGCGTAGGAGCTGAGCGGAGCGCTCCATTAGTTTTGAAAATTTCGCGAGGATTCCTCAACCGGCGCCACAGTTATTCAAAATAGAATTTTGAGATTTCCTATGGAAACACGGTCCTAACTATAACTATCTACTGGCGACCGCCAGTAGATAATATATATATATATATATATATATATATATACATATATATAGATATATATATATATATGTTCCCAAAGGTGCCCTGAGCTTCAAGGACGCCACTCCACAAAAGACCGATTGTCCAAAGTCTTTTATTCAAACGAGCGCTGGCAATTCCAATTGTTTCCTTTGTCTTTCCCGACGCGTTTCGGGAGCGGATGCTCCTTCTTCATAGTGGGAAACTGGCAAGAACGAGTTCACTTCAACCTTCAATTTCCATTTTTACATGCGCTCCCAGGTGAGCTGCATGCCGGTAGTTGTAGTGTTAATTATTCCCCTCCGTGGGGCCCGTATTCTTGACAGCATATTTCACTATGCATGTTACTGAAATTCTTGTGAGCCCTCCAGTATATATGTATATATCTATATGAACCAACGCTGAATTGCTTCTTCAGAAATACACAGCATGCCGAGGACACAAATTGGTTGCTTCAAAAGCGGTGTTTATTTAACTTATTTAATACAGGTTAGAGGTGGTCTTACCTGTGTTAAATAAACACTGCTTCTGAAGCAACCAATTTGTGTCCACAGCATGCTGTGTATTTCTGAAGAAGGAATTCAGGGTTGGTTCGTGTAGTGGGGCTCACCACCTCGCTGTGGAATGCCGTCGGGAGTTGAAGGAGAAAGGCGATTGAGGTGCGGTGCACTGCTCAGCTGTGGATATATATATATTCACTGAAAAAAACATAGGTTTCAGGGGCGTTATGGTTAGCTGGACTTTTCACTCGTACAAAACCATTGAAATTCCCCCGTTATAGTTAGTTCAGCTAACTATAACTCGCGCGCCCGCAATGCACTGCTGATGACGTCACATATTACATCACTCATGACATGGTCAGTGACATCACTCATGACATCACTGATGACATCTCAAATGACACCACTGATGACATCACTGATGACATCATCCAGTGAATGTGTGTTTTTCTGAAAATTACATATGTTTTATATATGTATATCTCAAGGTCGATGGAAGAATAAATGGGTATATAAGTGTCTAAATGGATGATTTGTTTTTGAAAAATTGATTGTATAACTGACTGATTAAGTGTATCTTAGTGAATACATGGCTTAGTGAGTAATATTTAAATATGTAAATATCTGTATCAGTCTCTCACTTTGTGTATAAGTGGTTGCATGGGTTGGTGAGTAGCTACATGAGTGTCTATATAGGTTATTAGTTGTTTTTTGAGTATCAGTATGAGTGTCTGAGTGTCTGTATGGTTTGGTGGGGGGTATTACGTAGTGCATAGGTGCATGAATGAGTGACTCACTGTTTGTATGTGTTGAAGACAGCATGTGTGCAGGACTGTATGGGTGGATGAGTGTGTGCATGGGTGTGTTAGTGAGTGAATGACTGTCTCAATAGTGGCTTTATGAGTAACTACATATGTTTTTAACTAGTATATGTGACTATTGGTGTATATAAGTGAGTATATGTGAGAGTGAGAGATTGAAAGAGTTCCTGTATGAATAAGTATGTGTTTCTATAAGTGATTGTTTAAAAGACTAAGTATGTGTAAGTTTCTGTAGAAGTAAGTGTGGTGGTGCGTGTATAACTGTATATGCAAGTAAATGGATGTTTGATTCTTTATTAGCATGAGTGACTATGTGTGTGAATAACTCTATGGATGAGTGGCGTTGTGTAACAGGATGTATAGGTGCATGAGTACATATGATGAGTGAGTACATGTATGAGTGACTGTATAGGACCGTTGGTGAATGAGTGGATGTGTATGTGGATCTTAGAATTACTGAATAGGTTGTTGTAACTGATATTGGTATGTCCATTGTTTTTAAAATTTTAGTTTCTATTTTTGAATGTGTGTATCAAAGGTTATATTAGGGGGAGAGGAGGTCTGCCACTCTATCACAAGGATGATGTAATCAGTGATGTCATGTGAGATGTCATCAGTGATGTCATGAGTGATGTCACTGACCATGTCATGAGTGATGAAATATGTGACGTCATCAGCATTGCATTGCGGACGCGCGAGTTATAGTTAGCTGAACTAACTATAACGGGGGAATTTCAATGGTTTTGTACGAGTGAATAGTCCAGCTAACTATAACGCCCCTGAAACCTATGGTTTTTCAGTGAATTTCTAAGGTTTTTTAAATGCTAATTCCTAACTATAACGTGCCTGAAACCTATGTTTTTTTCAGTGAATTTCAAAGGTTTTTAAAATGCTAATTTCTAACTATGCCTGCAGAGATAGGACATGTGAAGAAAGAAGAAAAACCGCACAGAAAGAAAAAAAAGAAATGCAGAAAGAAGCAACAGAAGTCCTCAAAGACGAAGAAAAGTGCAGGAAGAAGGATAACGTGCAGAAAGAACAAACAGAAGAGCAGAAAGAAGCCTTGTTGCAAAATCATCCTGTACCCTCAACTTTTTCAGACGGATACTGGTGGTAACTGAGTCTGACTAACCAGTCCTAGAGCCAGTGCTATGTTAAAAGACACTCAGAATACAGTGAAAACACCTACATACACTAGGGAACACTATGCGCTGGGGTCCCCCTGTGATCAGCATGACCTCCTCTGTAAGCTCCTAGTATATAATAGGGCAGGGGATTAAAACTACCTCTTAAAACGCGCCACAGGGCGTGTTTGCACACGTCATCTCAGGCCCCGTCCCCTCACTTCCCCACTGTGTAAACACGCCCTGTGGCCGTTTTAAGTTGGGAGATTAAGTCCCCTTGAATCCTGAGGGTCCCTAGGGTCCAACTAGACCACTAAGTACCTCCAGTAAGCGCCACAAAGCTGCGTTGCAGAGAGATGTAAAAAGGGGCACGGCCTAGACCACCTCACTGCAACACAGCGCAGTGGCGCTTACTGGAAGCACCTGGTGGGCTAGTTGGCCCCCAGAGTCCCTCAGGATTGAAGGGGAATTATTTCCCCAACTTAAAACGCGCCACAGGGCTTGTTTGCACATGTTAACTCAGGCCCCGCCCCCTCCCTTCCCCACTGTGTAAACACGCCCTGTGGCCGTTTTTTAAGATGGGAGTTTAAGTCCCCTTTAATCCTGAGGATCCCTAGAGGCAAAATATCCCACTAGGTACGTCCAGTAAGCGCCATTGCAGAGAGGTGTAAAAAGGGGCATGGCCTGGACCACCTCTCTGCAACGCAGAGCAGTGGCGCTTACTGGAAGCACCTGGTGGGCTAGTTGGCCCCCAGGGTCCCTCAGGATTGAAAGGGAATTATTTCT
This sequence comes from Triturus cristatus, assembly GCF_964204655.1. NCBI lineage: Eukaryota > Metazoa > Chordata > Amphibia > Caudata > Salamandridae > Triturus > Triturus cristatus. The sequence goes on from NC_140582.1 coordinate 631,338,312, forward strand.
CCAACTTAAAATGCGCCACAAGGCGTGTTTGCACACGTCACCTCAGGCCCCGTCCCCTCCCTTCACCACTGTGTAAACACGCCCTGTGGCCGTTCTAAGTTGAGAGATTAAGTCCCCTTGAATCCTAAGGGTCCCTAGGGTCAAACTAGCCCACTAGGTACCTCCAGTAAGCGCCACAGAGCTGCGTTGCATAGAGGTGTAAAAAGGGGTGTGGCCTCAGAACACCTGTCTGCAACGCAGCTCCCTGGCGCATACTGGAGATACCTGTTGGGCTACTTGGCCCTCAGGGACCCTCAGTATTGAAGGGGAATTAATTCCCCAACTTACAACTGGCCAGGCGGTGCGTTTGCAGAGTGCTGCAAGGAGGGGGCGTGGCCTCCGGCGCGATGCCGATCTTTTATTTTTTTAAGAAAGAGGACTGTGTGGCCACCCTTCTATTTTTCTAATTTACTGGCCCTGGGGACCCCATCCCCCAGGGCCTGCACTTTAATTAAATAAATGTGGCCCTCTCAAGGCCTTAATCGGCCCCGGGGATCCCAACCCCCGGGTCATGTACTTTTTTTTTTTATTCTTTAGGAGGGGGCTGCGTTGCCCCCCTCCTCAGGCCACTTATGACTCTTTGTTTTTTATTAGTTTAAAAAAATATATATTTATAGAAAAACCTAGGACATGCTGGACAAACCGTATGTACCTATCACCATGACGATTTGCGTGATATTCATTAAAAGGCAACTATGCATAGAATGAATCCACATGGAATGTATTTACACCGCTAGTGAAGCTCTGACGTGTCTGACGCCCTACCGTACCTAATCCCGGCGCCCCCGCCGGTGGGTACTCTCCAAGTAGACACCCTTGTTGTTTATTTATACTAACATGGGTAGCTATTGACGGGCACATTTAATATACACGCACACCAAGCCATTCAAAGGGGATTCGACAAAAATTAGACCAAACTATGCAAGAAACCCCCCTCACGGTTAATAAAACACACATCCACCGCCGGATGTGTAATACTTTTTATTTTACTCTCTGGAAAGGAGACGAACCTTACTTGAGAGTCACAGCCTGCTCCTGGCTGAGCCCAATGCTGTGTTACACCCACCAGTGCCCTCCGAGTGCCTCACACCTCTGTGTTGTATTCCACCAGCTAGTGCGTATGCTATGACACTCTCTAGCCCATGTGCACTGTAACACCACCCCGTGAATATGTCATGCCACACCTGCCTTCGCACAGGTTATATTGCCCCATCTAACGTGCCTTCCTCGATGCCTATGTTATAACGCACAGCGCTATGCCATACATATTACAATCTGGGATCCATATCTTTGTCACAGTGCATATGCAACGTTACACTCCCCAGCACATATTTTATATTACAACTTTAGAGACTAGTTAGGTTACACAACACTGCCCTGTGCATATCACACTCCAAGGCGCATATCGCATAGCACGCGCTAGTGCCTGTGCTATCTCGCGCTCTCCAATGAATCTGTCATTGCGCACAATGTATTGCATATTATATTTCATGCCCCGGTTCATCTTATATCACACTTTTTGGTGCATAGTTTATACCATATACTATATCTAGTTTTCATTTTCAATCGTGCTCTCAGGACTATGTTCTATATAACACTGCGTCCACCTACCCTTTTCACGGGCATTACATTTTGCGATGGGGGGTGGAGGGTCAGGGGGTGTTTCTGCCAAGTGAGCCCGGAGTCACAGTCACAAACGTCCTCTTCTTCCTGAATAAAAGTGAGATTATGCTGCATACTTGTTCATATTTTATGTAGTTCGCACAGACAAACATTTTAAAAACAATAAAGTTCCTAATACTCACCTTCTCTGAACAGTTAGCTTGCTGCCCCATCCACCTCCTCCCTATCCTCTGTTGTCTGAATCCATGGACTAGCCTCCTTCCTCCTACCATGCATGGTCTGATGTGCTGCCACTGCCCTCCATTTAGCATGATGTACCAGTCCACTCCTCTTGCCCTCCATTGCCCAATTCTAAGGCCCATCATTGACCTCCTGCTTAGCCTCTGTGCTTAGCTTTCTGCCCCTATTCTCCTTCCCCTGCCCTCCGATGTCTTTGTGCATGCCCCTGCTCCATCCTTTTTGCCCACCATGTTCCATGGACCTGCCACTCCTATCTACTCTGAGTGTTCTGTTGAGCTGCCACTCCCCTCCCACCTGCCTAGCATTGTCAGATGACTGTAACCTGTCCCTGCCACCTCCACCCTGCCTGTCCACATGCCATGCCCCTATCCCCTTCCTCCTGTCCTCCACGGTTCATTTTACTGCCACACCCTTCTGCCCTCCCTGGTCTGTTGTGCTGCAATTGCTCCTCCTGCCTGCCCCGTGCGGTCTGTTGTGAAGCTCCTTCCCCTGCACTCATTTTGTCTGTGCTCTGTTCCTGACCCTCCCTTCTATCCCCCATGGTCCATTGTGCATGCCCCTGCACCCTCCTTCTTGCCCATCATAGCCATTGAGCTGCCACTTACCCTCCTGCTTGCCATGCATGGTCTTCTGTGCTGCCATGGCCCCTCCCACCTTCCCTGTGTGGTCAGCTAGCTGCCCCTGACCCCCTCCCACCTTCCCTCCATGGTCTGTGTGTATGCCATCATAGTCTCATTGTTGCTCTCCATGGTGTGTCTTGTTTCTAGTGCCCATCCTGCCTGACCTCCATGGTCATCTTGCTGCTCCTGCCCTGCCACCTTGACCCCAGCCCTCTGTTTCCATGTGCAGACCCCTATTCCCTCCCTCCTGGCTTGTCTGTTCCATTGTAATGTCCCTGATCCGTCCCTCCTGCCCTTTATGATCTGTTATGCTGCAGCTTTCTCTCCTGTCTGTCCATTATGGTCAGCTAGCTATTATTGCCTCTTTTCCCTCTGTTCTCTGTTGTCCATGTGCATGGTCCTGTCCCCTCCCTTTTGCTTTCTATGGATTGTTGTGCTGCACTCCCGTCCCGCATGCGCTGTGTGGTGTATTGTGCTGCTGCAAACCCTGATGCCTGCCCTGTAGGGTCAGTTTGGTGCACCTCTCCATGTCCCTCCTGTCCTCTGTTATCTGAGTCCATGTCCCTGCCCCAATTCCTCCTGCCTACCGTGATCCAATGTACCATACTTGCAAACATTTTGAACTTGGTAAGAGGGAGATTTTGAAAAACAACTGGGGTATTGATTTTCCCCTTTGAGTTACATTGAAAAAGAGGAGATTGTAGATAGGAGACAGATCAAATAAAGCCCATTTGAGCTAAAAAACATTGGACATTTCCTGGCTGAAACAGGTCTGTTGGCATGTATGGTTGTACTACCACTGCCTCTTCCTTCTGCCCACAATGGTCTATTATATTGCCACAGCCTCTCTTGCCAGTCCTGTATTGTTGGTTTGTTGCCCCTGCCCCCCTTTCCACTGCCCTCCATAGTCTGTTGTGCTGCCACTGCCCTTCCTGCCTGCCCAGTGTGGTCAAATTGTTGCATCTGCACTCTCCTACCTGCCTTCAATTTTCAGAGTCCGTGCCCCTGGCCTCTGCCTCTCAACAGTATCCCAATGAACAACTAGATTGCTAACATTCTATATTTATTACAAAAGTGTGGAACGCCTGACATCATCTTGATGTAATCAAAACTGTAATACCTAGAGTATTTCCTTTAGAAATTACATATATGAGAGGGTCTTATTTGCATCAAAATTATGGTTAGTGCTCTAAAAAACTAAAATGAGGACATATTACCTGAGATTTCAAATAGCGACAAATAACTTTTAAATTATTTGTAATCTTTATGTTTTTTTATCCAGTTGACCACTTGATTAAATGTTGCACCTAGGGGAGAGGATGTGGTGTTACTTCCAGAGCTGCAGACTTTGCAACTGGGGAACCAAGTTGGAGTTTCTGCTTCAGCTCAACATTCTGTGATTCTGGTCAAATCACTTAATCTCCCCATGTCTACAACCAAAATGAATTTGATCTTGTGTGATGTAACCAATGCTCATGTAAAGCACTCCAATACCTGACAAGTCTGCACTATATAAAACTGCAAATACACAAAAAATAAGAGCAATGCACACTTCTGTCATTGGGCTACATGTGGGCTACATCTGGGTGATATTTGTGCTGCATTTGGGCTCTTTTGTCTCTGGTGGCCATCTTGGGAGATTTATTTGTTATGAAGTTTCCTAATTTCCTAACACATTTGCCATGAATTCTGAATGTTAGCACTCTAGTTGCTCATTAGATCACTGTAGTAAAGCTACTGCTCACCACGGAAGTCTGCTGCTGGTATTAAAAGTGCATGTTTCAGTCTGCATATCAGAATTTTTTAATGAAATAGAAGAGGATTTGAGAAGTCACTCAACATGTGCCCTAATTTTTCTTTCTTCAGCACTAATCATAATTTCTATGGCAAAATGAACCCCCTCATTGTCTTCCTTTTTAAATTAAATGTTTTAAGTGTTACCAGTTTATTCCAATCAAGATGGCTTCAGGTGTGCCATACTTTTGTCATAAGTAAGACAGTAAGCGCTCTAGTTGTTCTTAAGAACACTCTGGGACATTCTGTCATTGGGCTATACTTGGGCTACATCTGGGTGATATTTGGGCTACATTTGGGCTCTTTTGTCTCTGGTGGCCATCTTGGGAGATTTATTTGTTATGAGGTTTCCTAATTTCCTCATTTACTGCAGTCTCCTCAGTGGGAATACTTGCAGTTTTTTATTTTGGTTCCATCAAGAAGGCATTCAGATGTGTCACACATTTGCCATAAATTCGGTATGTTAGCACTCTACTTGCTAATTAGATCACTGTAGTAAAACTACTGCTCACCAGGGAGGTCTGCTGCTGGTATTCAAAGTGCATGTTTCAGTCCGCATTTTAGAATTTTTTTATGAAATAGAAGAGGATTTGAGAAGTCAAAATGAGCCCTAATTTTTCTTTCTGCAGAACTAATCATAATTTCTATGGCAAAATGAACCCCCTCATTTTGTTCCTTTTTAAATTAAATGTTTTAAGTGTTACCAGTTTATTCCAATCAAGATGGCTTCAGGTGTGCCATACTTTTGTCATAAGTAAGACAGTAAGCGCTCTAGTTGTTCTTAAGAACACTCTGGGACATTCTGTCATTGGGCTATACTTGGGCTACATCTGGGTGATATTTGGGCTACATTTGGGCTCTTTTGTCTCTGGTGGCCATCTTGGGAGATTTATTTGTTATGAGGTTTCCTAATTTCCTCATTTACTGCAGTCTCCTCAGTAGGAAATACTTTCAGTTTTTTACTTTGGTTCCATCAAGAAGGCATTCAGATGTGTCACACATTTGCCATAAATTCTTAATGTTAGCACTCTAGTTGCTCATTAGATCACTGTAGTAAAGCAACTGCTCACCAGGGAAGTCTGCTGCTGGTATTCAAAGTGCATGTTTCAGTCTGCATGTCAGAATTTTTTTATGAAATAGAAGAGGATTTGAGAAGTCACTCAAAATGTGCCCTAATTTTTCTTTCTGCAGCACTAATCATACTTTCTATGGCAAAATGAACCCCCTCATTTTGTTCCTTTTTAAATTAAATGTTTTAAGAGTTACCACTTTATTCCAACCAAGATGGCTTCAGGTGTGCCATACGTTTATCATAAGTAGGACTGTTAGCGCTCTAGTTGTTCTTTAGAACACTCTGGGAAGCTGCAGTAGAACACAAAGGAATCAACTGACAGTCTCTGCCCTTGTTGGATGTACATGTTTTACTGAGAATGTCAGACTTTACTCTCACATGACTGAGAAAGATAATGTGAATTTACAGAAAATATGCTCTCAGTTTAGTTTATAGATCACCTTCCAAACCTCTGTGGGAAAAGCATGAGAAAATAGTTTTCTCTCAAACATGATTCATGATATCACAGCAGAAGGCTTTTTCACATGGTAAAATCACCTTAGAACACACCACAATTCCTAAAATGAGTATGGTACCATCAACAAATGATTTATAATGTAACTAAAGTCTTAAAACCTTCTATTAACTGCAATGCTTTTTAATGAGGTGCTATCATGTATATTGGTCCCAAGATGGCTGCCAACACTTGTTGGATGAAGTGCTGACAGCCAATCAGATCTCACGATGAGATGTGTGGTTAGGCTCCGCCCAGATATATATGTGATTTTACTTTTGATTTTCTCAGGAACTGCTGAACGGATTTACACCATTTAAGCAAAAGGCACGAGTCTGATCTGAGGACTACCTCTTTGCCAAATTTGGTGTAATTCCGTTCAGCACTTCGGGCTGTAGCTGCGTCAACAGGTCCTATGGGAAAATGCATGGGGAAAACATGTTTTGGGACCCCCCTTTTTTCTCAGACCCCGCTTAACGAATCACCGTGAAATTTTCAGGATAGGAGCGGACCGGAGCTGGCCAAATGTTTGGAAAATTTCGCGAAGATTCATCAATCGACGCCAGACTTATTGGGAATAGAATGTTGCGGATTTCCTATGGAAAATAGGTCCTAACTATAACTACCTACTGGCAACTGCCAGTAGGAGATATATATATATATATATATATATATTACCTACTGGCGGTCGCCAATAGGTAGTTATAGTTAGGACCACGTTTCCATAGGATATCCGCAACATTCTATTTTGAATAACTTTGGCGCCGGTCGACGAATCCTCGCGAATTTTTCAAAATAGGTGGGGCGCTACGCTCCGCTCCTTCCCTGAAAGTCTCGGGGGGATTCGTCAAGCGGGGGCTGAGATAAAAGGGGGGTCCCAAAACGCGTTTTTCCCATGCATTTTTCCATAGGACCTTTAGACAGGGCTACAGCCCGAACGGCTGAACAGAATTACTAGAAATTTGGCAGAGAGGTAGTCCTCAGGTCAAGGAAGTGCCTTTTGTAGGTTTGGTGTAAATCTGTTCAGTAGATTCTGAGAAAATAGCCTTTAAATCAATATATATATCTGAGCCAGCTTACGGTGCGCTTACGGTACGCTTACCGTACGCGTACGGTGGCGTGCGCGAGCGCGATTCTGATTGGCTCTTAGATCTTAGTAAACATTCGAATCGGCCGAAACCAGGAAGCGGCGGCCGCCATTTTCTCTCTCGCACTGAGAGTGATGTTTAAAATATAAAGCACAAAAACATGTAAAGGGGCTGTTTAGACAGCTCCCACACACATAGCAATGTTGAGGGAGTCCCCCAAGATCCCCCAAGGCCAAAAACGGAATTTTTTTCGCTAATTTCGCCGATTACGCTTACCGTACGCGTACGGTAAAAAATTATAAAAAAAAAATAATTATCCACACTCTCCCCACCCCGTGTGCAATTGGTGCCCGAAGGGCACCAATTGCGCATGGCTTATTATTGATGAGTTAAACTAAAATATTTAAAAAAATAATAATAAAAAAAAAAATTATCCACACGCTCTCCACCCCGTGTGCAAATGGTGCCCGAAGGGCACCATTTGTGCATGGCTTATAACATATACGAAAAATTAAAATATTACCTTTCAAAACGAAGTGCATCATATGTCCTCCATGTGCGCACGGTGCGCGAAGCGCATCGTGCGTACATGGCCCATCTAGCGTAACGTGGGCACGCGGTGCGCGTAGCGCACCGCGTGCCCATCGTGCGTGCACGGCACTAACTGCGTAAAGTGGGCGCGCGGTGCGCGAAGCGCACCGCGTGCTCACTGTGTGCGCACAGTGCGCGAAGCGCACCGTGCGCGCACGGAACGAACTGCGTTAAGTGGGCGCGCACGCCACGAATGGCGTAAAGTAACTTAGCATTTAAAAAACCGTACAAATTCACTGAAAAAACCATAGGTTTCACACACGTTATAGTTAGGAATTAGCATTTAAAAAACCTTGCAAATTCACTGAAAAAACCATAGGTTTCACACATGTTATAGTTAGCGGAAATTTTACTGATAAAAAACCAATGAAATTACCCCGTTATAGTTAGTGCAGGCAACTATAACTCACGCGACCGCAATCTTCTGCTGATGACATATGTGTCTTTATGAAAAAAAAATATTTGTAATATATGTATAGCTAAAAATGTATGGAAGAAGACATGGGCAAATAAGTGTCTAAATACAGTATTAGCATCAGCAGAGGATTGCGGTCGCGTGAGTTATAGTTGCCTGCACTAACTATAATGGGGGAATTTCATTGGTTTTTTATCAGTAAAATTTCCGCTAACTATAACATGTGTGAAAACTATGGTTTTTTCAGTGTATATATATATATTCGCCAGTAGGTAGTTATAGTTAGGACCTATTTTCCATAGGAAATCCGCAACATTCTATTCCCAATAAGTCTGGCGCCGGTTGACGAATCTTCGCGAACTTTTCCAAACATTTGGCCAGCTCCGGTCTGCTCCTATCCTGAAATTTTCTTGGTGATTCGTCAATCAGGGGCCGAGAATAAAGGGGTGTCCCAATATACGTTTTACCCATGCAATTTCCCATAGGACCTGTTGACGCAGCTACAGCCCGAACTGCTGAACGGAAGAGGTAGTCCTCAGTTCAGACTCATGCCGGCTGGGACCGTGGGGGCGTTGGGGCTTCCCCCACGATCCTTAATGTTTTTTAATAAACCCCGGGGGATGGGGTCCCCGGGGATAATAAAAATTAGTGATAGGGGCTATTTTTTTTTTACAGTAAAATTAGGAGTCGCGCATCCTAACGCGTTGGGTGCACGATTTCTCTCGTGTTGGGTGCGCGGTTCCTAGCGCTTTGGGTGCGCGGGTCCAAGGAAAAAAACTGAAATTTTTGGGAGCTAAACATCAATCTTAAGTGTTTCGTTCTTGAGTGGCTCTAAAAAGAGCTGTTGTGTTCATTGAGAGTTTTTGGTACTGAGAAGTAAGTACCTATACAGAGTCTAAAGTTGTTGAGGAAGACTCTGTTTCCTTCATCAGTAAAGTGTACTCCATCTCTCCTATACATCTCTTGCATATGAAAGCGCAGATTGTTATTGTAAATGGACCCCATTCTGTAGTCTCGGAGAAAAGCAGAAACAGATGTATTCACATGTTTCCTAGCTTTCTCAATCTGTGGACAAAAATGATTGGACCAGTTCCATTTCTGTCTTTGGCATATGTTAGAATACACAAAGGCAGTTTTGGGAAAAAGTGAAATCAATTCTGCAAAGGTGTCCTTCATAAGCATTTCCAGACCTACCCCAGTCAAAGTGCCTAGGTCATTGCCACCACAGTGCACTATTATGAAGTCAGGGTGTTGGATATGCATAAAGGATTTTACCAATGGCATCAATTGGAGCCACTTTAACCCTCTCTGTCCAATCCATTTAATGTCTACATTTGGCAAACCTAGGACTTTGTGAATGCCTTTGTTTTCTGCATACCTTTGGCTCCAGAAAATAGAGCTGTGTCCCACAATCCACACTCTAAGCATCTTGAAGGGAGGTCTGGATGCACTCAGATGGTCTCTGTAAATGAAATGGCAGTTTGAAAAGTAAGATTTTTCTAAAATGGTGGCTAAGATGCAGTTTTGAAAAAAGACAAGAAATCATTGGTTGTTTGACAACCTTCTACACTGATAGGTAGGGTGTATGTTTCTGTTTTTTAAACGCATGATTCTTATTGGTTAACAAAAACTGATTGAAAGGAACATTATATATGATAAGCTGATATGTTGAAAAGTCAAGCACACTTGCTGTTTTGATTAGCAACATTGTGTGCTGAACTTGTGACCTGTGTGCTCAGTTCAGTGTTCCATGACCTGTTTCTATGGTAACAGGCAGAAGGCAGATTGTGATTTGATGTTTACATGTATATGTGTGGAAAATGAGAGGGAAACTTTGCCATTCTTTGGTTTTGCTGACAGGTGCACAGTGCAGAGATTCTGTATAAGAAAATCTGGTGTGTGACTGATATACTTCTAAATCTACAAAACAACTTGAAAGGTGAGTTATTTAATTGTGAGGGGATGTATGTGGTCTATTTTGATTTTAATCAGACAAATGTATTTCTCCTGCTAAAGTGCAGGGAGTACTTCTTTTTGTCTACAATCTTATTGACAGTGTGTGTGCACGTAGAAACCATTCTGTGATAAGCATTTGTGTTTTTCATGTGTTTGCAGACAGATAACTGTACTGTTTTTATATTTTGGTAGAATTAGAAACCAGTCATTGTTTATGAATTTGCAAAATGATTCATGTTTCTGCAAAAAATGTAGTACTCGTAGATTAAGAAATGTGTTTTGGTAAACTCCTAGGGTTAGTGTTGCTTGTCTAGAATCACACTGTGAGTCTGTGTGCATTAGGGTAACCATTGTGAGAGAAGCATTTGGTAACATCATATATTTGCTGACAGATAACTGTTTTAAAACCTGTCATGTTGTCATGTTTTAGTAGCATTAGAAGCCAGTCTTTGCTTATGCATTGATACAATGAGTCAGGCTTTGACACTAAAGTGCAGTACTGAAATATATTGATTGTGTGCAGTCCCCTTACCCCTTCCACATTAGTGAATGAGTTTTGGTAAACTCCTAGGGATAATGTTGCTTGTCTAGAATCACACTGTGAGTCTGTGTGTATTTGGGTAACCATGGTGAGAGAAGCATTTGGGTACTTCATATCTTTGCATACACATAACTGCTTAAAAACCTTTCCCGTTCTCAAGTTTTGGTAGAATTAAAAGGTAGTCATTGCTTATGTATTGACCCAGGAACTGTTCTTGCAATACTGTAAACATTCAGTTAATATCCAAGTAGTAACGGAGTGAGGCAGGCCTTAGCACATGCATTGATTCAAACGCTTATCAACTATGCATGCAGTCCTCTAACCATCTACACAGTTCTCTTTCACACCTTCAATTTCCCAGTCAGTTTCCATATACTTCCAGCAAACACCCTGTCACTCCCCTTGCACTCCTCTAGTGACCCATTCAGCACCATTCAATGCTCCAAAACCCAACCACTTATAAATTCACCCAGGCACTCTCCTTGCAGTACTCTAATCATTTAGTCAGTACCCAAGTACTCATACAGTGAGCCAGGCCTTAGCACATGGACTGCTTCAAACACATATTCACTATGCATGTAGTCCTCTAACCACCTACACACTTGTCTTTCACACCTTCAATCCCCCAGTCAATATCCATACACCCTGTCACTGCCTTTGTACTACTCTACTGATCGATTCAGCACCATGTACTAATCCTTTCACTGCGTCAAAACCCAGACACTTATAAATTCACCCAGGCAGTGTCCTTGCAGTACTCTAATCATTCAATCAGTACCCAAGTGCTCATTCAGTGACCAGGCCTTAGCACATGGACTGCTTCAAACGTCTGTCCAGTATTCATGCAGTCTTCTAACCATCTACACACTTGTCTTTCATACCTGCGATTCACCAGTCATTATCCATACGCTTCCAGCAAACATCCTGTCACTCCCCTTGCACTCCTCTAGTGACTCATTCAGCACCATGTACTAATCCATTGACTGCACCAAAACCCAACCATTTATAAATTCATGAGGCACTCTCCTTGTAATACTCTAATGATTCAGTTAGTACCCAGGTACTTATGTAGTGAACCTGGACTTAGCACATGGACTACTTCAAATGTCTATCCACTATGCATGCTTGCCTCAAATCACCTATACAATTGTCTTTCACACCTTCAATTGCCCAGTCAGTATCTATATACTCTAATAAACATCCTGTCACTCCCCTTGCACACCTCCAGTGATTCATCCAGCACAATGTACTAATCTAATCACTGCGCCAAAACCCAAAAACTTAAAAGATTCATGCAGGCACTCTCCTTGCAGTACTCTAATGATTCAGTCAGTACTCAGGTACTCATGCAGTGACCCAGGCCTTAGATAATGGACTGCTTCAAATGTCTGTCTAGTATGCATGCAGGCCTCTAACCACCTACACACTTGTCTTTCACACCTTCAATATCCCAGTCAGTATTTATACAGTTTCCGCAAACACCCTGTCACTCCCCTTACACTTCTCCAGTGATCCATTCAGCACCATGTACTAATCCATTTACTGCGCCAAAAGCCAAACACTTATAAATTCACTGAGGCACTCTCCTTGTACTTCTCTAATGATTCAGCCAGTACCCAGGTACTTATGTAGTGAACCCGGTTTTAATACATGGACTACTTCAAATGACTATCCACTATGCATGCAGGCCTCTAACCACCTTCAAAATTGTCTTTCACACCTTCATTTGCCCAGTCAGTATCTATATATACTCCAATAAGCACCCTGTCACTCCCCTTGCACACCTCCAGTGACTCATTCAGAAGCATGTACTAATCTATTCACTGCGCCAAAACCCAAACACTTAAAAGATTTATCCAGGCACTCTCCTTGCAGTACTCTAATGATTCAGTCAGTACCCAGGTACTCATGCAGTAACCCACGCCTTAGCCCATGGAGTGCTTCAAACGTCTGTCCAGTATGCATGCAGGCTTCTAGTCACCTACACATTTGTCTTTCACTTTTTCAATTAACTAGTCAGTATCTATAAACTCCAGTAAACACTCTTTCAGTCCACTTCCACACCTCTACTGACTCATCTGGCACTATATAGTAATCTATTTACTGCACCAAAACACAAAAACTTAAAAAGATTAACCCAGGCACTCTCCTTGCAGTAGTGTAATGATTCAGTCAGTACCCAGGTAATCATGCAGTGTCTGAGGTCTTAGCTCATGGACTGTTTAAACGTCTATCCAGTATGCATGCAGGCCTTTAGTCACCTACACACTTGTCTTTCACTTCTTTAATTAACTAGTCAGTATCTATATACTTCATTAAACACCCTGTCACTCATCTTGCACTCCTCCAGTGACTGATCCAGTACCATGTACTAATCTATTCACTGAGCCAAACCTGAAAAACTTAAAAGTTTTACCAGGCACTCTCCTAGCAGTAGTCTAATGATTCAGTCAGTTCCCAGGTACACATGTAGTGAAACATGCATTTCCACATGGACTACTTCAAATGTCTATGCAGTATGCATGCAGTCTTCCAACATACTATACACTTGTCTTTAACAGCTTGAATTCCCCAGTCAGTATCCATGTACTTCCAGCAAACACCCTGTCACTTCCCTTGCACTCTTCCAGTGACTTATTCAGCACCATGTAGTAATGCATTCACTGCGCCAAAACTGAAACACTTATAAATTCACCCAGGCACGCTTCTTGCAATAGTCTAATCATTCAGTCAGTACCTAAGTACTAATGGAGTGAGGCAGGCCTTAGCACATGGATTGATTCAAACGTGTTTCCACTATGCATGGAGGTCTCTAAGTACCAACACAATTGTCTTTCAGACCTTCAAGTTCCCAGTCAGTATCTATAAACTCCAATAAACACTCTGCCACTTCAATTGCACACCTCCACTGACTCATTTGGCACTAAGTACTAATCTATTCACTGCACCAGAACCCAAAAACTTAAAAAGATTCACCCAGTCACTCTGTTTGTAGTACTCTAATGATTCAGTCAGAACTTAGGTAGTTTTGCAGTGATCCAAGTGTTACTCTATGGACTGTTTCAAACGTCTATCCACTATGCATGTAGGTCTGTAGCTACCTACACACTTGTCTTTCACACCTTCAATATCCCAGACAGTATTCATACAGTTCCCGCAAACATCGTCACTCCCTTTATACTTCTCCAGTGACTTATTCAGCACCATGTACTAATGTATTTACTGCACCAAAATACAAATACTTATAAATTCACCCAGGCACTCTCCTTGCAATACTCAAAACATTCAGTCAGTATCCAAGTACTATTGAACTGAGACAGGCCTTAACATATGGATGGATTCAAACACGTATCCACTATGCATGTAGGTCTCTAATCACCTACACACTTGTCTTTCACACCATCAATATCCAAGCCAGTATCCATACACTTCTAGCAAACACCCTGTCACTCACCCAGTGTCTCTCCTTATAGTACTGTAATCATTCGTCAGTTTGCTTGTAGTCTTTTAGTGAGGCAGGCTTTAGGGCATGAACTTCTTCAAAGTAGTATGCACTATGCATGTAGTGTTTTAACCATGGTCACACTTGTGGTTCAGGGCTATAGTTTCTTAGTCAGTATTTATATAAAATGTGTTTGTACAGTAATAGAATAGTAAAAATTTGAAAGTTATTAATATACATTCATTTGTGATTATTTTTTACAGATACTGTTTTTCACCGTTAAAATAGAGAAATCATGCCAGAAAAAAAAAGAAAAAGAAAAGAACAGAGACAGGAGAATTACTTGAAGAAACATCAACCACAAGTATTAAATGAACAACATAATGTGGCTAAAAAGAAAAAATCTTCTGGTAAGATCACAAAGCAATTTTTAAAAAATGTTTGTAGGACCAAACAGAATGTACAGAATGCTGAAACCTCTGAGAATGCTTCAACTAGAAAAAAATTCAAAATAAGAGGAAAAGCAAAAAAGCAAATGGACAGTCAAAGGAGACAAAGTATGGTAAAAGAAGGCAAAATCAGTATACGGAAATACGCAAAAAAATATTTTACAAGAGAGTAGTACATAATTTGCTGAAAGATGTGAAGAAATATAAAAAGAGAGCTCTATTTTATAAAAAGAAGAAGCATATTGAAACCATTGTTGAAAAGGCTTTTGAAGTAAAAAGGAAACTATTCATTTTAGTATTAAACAGATTTCGATCACTAGATAAACCAATCCATTTAATGAAGGCCAAAAGTAGGAGGAAAAAAGTAATTAATAGAAAAAAAAATTGTAATTTTTTTGGGGAGAATGGAAACACAGTTCCAGTTCAGAGCCTTTCTTTAATGAAGAGAGTTATTTACAGAGCAATAAATTATTGTATGCAGTTGACACCAGTGGTCGAGGTTATGAGGTTAGAGATGGTTGTCCAATTGACAAAGAGAAAATGGTTGAAAGAAATGCAGAAGAAGTGATAGCTGATGAAGTTCTAGGGAGACGTCCTAAACACCCTGTGTACACTTGGGATTGCAGTAGTATTTGTAGTGTACGACAAGAATCTATTGATAAATTATGTAGTTTTTTACAAGCATACAGTAAAAAAAGTGTTAAACAAAAGATTAAGGTGTTGCAAGGACTTGACCCTTGCAGAGTGAGAAAAAATACTGGTTTGCAAGGTCATTCTCTGGCTTGTCTTTCTAGGAAAGTTTGTCAAAGTTTTTTCACCATTTCAGGATGTTGGCAGTACATCATACTCAAATGCGGAAGTTAGTGAGAAGATTGTATTATTCAAAAACTCCAGCACTAAAGTTAAATGAGTTGAACAGTGCTCTTTTGCGTGGGTCAGTATCAGATGTGAAGAAGGTTTGTGATGATATTGAGTTTCGTTACTTTGATCCTCAGCAAGAGAGTGCAGAAACTGACACATTAGTAGAACAAAATGTTGAAGACGATGTAGAACCCGTGATTACAAAAAATTTTGAGGATGAAATCACAAAGTTTAAGGTAATTTCAGGAAAAAGACCAAATATTTCTTGTATTTGTTGTCGGCGAAGTCACTATAAAAATCAGACTAGGGGTGTCAATCTGTATTTAAAAAGTGAAATAGAAGATAATGATAAGTGGAAGGAATTTGCAACTTATTTGTTGGTAGAGGATTGTTTTGATTTGGGATCCGAGCAGCGTATTTGCAAATATTGTTATAACAAATTAGATGAGAATAAAATGCCTGCTAGAGCTGTTCATAATAATGTAGAGTTGGTTGCTATTCCTCCAGAGCTGATAGATTTAAATACATATGAGTCTATTCTCATTCAATGTGTGCACCCGTTTCAGGCTATTGTTCGTATGGAGCCTAAAACAGGTAAATTACCTCCATCAGAGTTACAAAGAGAATTGAAAGGAAGAGTTGTGTATTTACCGTTAGATTTAAGGAAAAATATTGAAACTATTGGTGTAGACCATGCAGAAAGTGAACCACTAGTCATTCTAGTTAATGGTGTTCCTACTAAGAATAAGAAAATCTGGCAAGAGTTAGTGGATGTTAGAAAAGTGCAAAAGGCATCATTGTATCTGATAAAAAATAATGAGTACTATAGAAATGTGTTTGTAGGAGAAGAAGAAATAGATTTTGCAGAAGATACTGAAACATTAAGTGGACAAATTGAAAAAGTGGACATGTCCAGATGTGAAGAAATCTATGAACATTACAGTGTACATCCACTTCATTCCAAAAAGGTGATGGGGAATACGATTGAGTTGTTCCAAATGAAAAAAGCAAGAGGAAGTCCCATGAGTGTATGGAAAGAGAGTTTGGAAGCTCATTGTTTCCCGCAGTTGTTTCCAACAGGAAAAGGTGGACGATATGATGATCGTCCTGTGCAGATTCCTGCATCTGAATATCGGACAACAAGATTATATGCAGAAGATCCAAGATTTCGACAATGTATTCCTTATATGTTTCATCTTTTGTTTGAAAGTGACTTGTCTGGACTTTCATATGCAGTAAATCACATTTTAAAAACTGGAATGCATCTGCAAAATGTAACTGCAAAGGATTTTATGGATAAAGTGCATCAGAGAGATGATCATTTAGAATCTCAGTTGATTAATCTGATGGCATGTCAGCGTGGGACTAATGAATATTGGTACCATTGTCATGGAGAACTGAAATGTATGCTACGGAACTTGAGAACTCCTACATGGTTTGTTACACTAAGCTGTGCTGAGTATGCTTGGGATGATTTACTTGAATTTATTCGAGAGGCAAATTCCAATATAAAAAATATTGAATACAAGACACCTGGAGAATTGTGCTCTTTGGATCCTGTTAATGTCTGCGGATATTTCAATCATAGATTTGAAGCTATGATGTCTTTCATCTGCAATAAAAAGAATCCTCCTCTTGGAGAAGTTGTGGATTTCTTTTGGAGAAAGGAGTATCAAGCAAGAGGTGCTCCTCATATACATATGTTGTTATGGATCAAGGACGCCCCCAAATTTGGAACAGATTCACATGAAACTGTTTTGTCTTTCATTGAAGATTATGCCACATGTGCTGTACCAAATAGCAGAGAAGATAAAAACTTAAAACAACAAGTCTTACGATTCCAAAGCCATAGGTGTTGAAAATACTATCGACGAAAGTACAAGTCAAAGGATAAGTTCTGTACCAAATGTCGTTTTGGATTTCCACGTCCTGTATTATCCAAAGGAAGAGTGAAAAGTTTTATGTCAGCTATGCGACATACCATCACAAGAAAGTCTCCAAAAAATACCTACAACTTAAGAAGAAGCGAAGAATAAAAATACATAAATGACTACAATCCAGTTATTTTATCCATGTGGAACGCTAACATGGATATTCAGTATGTTGTGGACAATTCCATTGGTGTTGCTCGATATTTAACGTCCTCCATTACTAAATCAGAAAAGACGGAATTGAAAGAAATGTGGGAAGAGATTTCTCACGAGAAGACTCTAAGTAAGAAATTATACAGTTTCAGTTTGAAGATTTTATCGCATCTTGAAATTGGAGTATATGAATGCTCAGATCGGTTATCATCTGCAAGTCTATATTCCAAAAGTAGAAGAATCATTTGGGTGAGTCTAGGTCTTGCAGCAATGCGAAATCGGGTACTGAAATCTGTTGAAGAAATTGAATATTTAGCAGAAAAAGAATCAGAAAGTACAGATATTTTGAAAACGAATATGTTGGAAACATATTACCCAAACAAAAGTCATCATCTTGAGAACATGTGTCTCTATGAAATGGTGCAAAACTACACTTTTAAACGGAATACTACAGAGAACATCAATGATGGAAAATATGCAGTGATTGGTTCCGAAGGATGTCTGGTGAAACGAAGGAAAGGAAATTTAATTAGTCACAGGAAACTGAGTTGCGACACTGCTGACAAAAGGGAATTTTACTATTTAGCCCTTTTGCAAATGTTCAAACCGTGGCATTCAGAACTGGAATTACTTGAAGATTTCCAGAGCTATGAAGATTCATTTAATGCTTGTAAAGATAGCATACAATGCAGTGCTTTTGCAAATTATGTGAAAATGTTGAATGATGAAATTGATCAAGAAGCTACAATTGCAGCTGAGATTGCTAGAGACAATTCTCAAGAGAGTCAAAGTTCTGCTGCACTGAGTCAAGATCCACTAGGAGAACCAATTGTTGAAATGAAGCAGCGATTGCCATGAATGATGTGGAAACAGCAATGTATCAAGCTCAAGAAGATGTAATACAGTTAGGAAACTTGGAAGAACAACTAAATGTTGAACAGAAACAAATATATCAACAAGTGAAAGAGCAGATTGACCATGGATTACTTCATGAAAAGAAAGGGTGCTCATGTACATCATTTCAACCTATCCGAATGTATGTGAGTGGTCAAGCTGGAACATGAAAACGTTTCTTAATTAAAGTAATTACAAGTTATCTGCATACAACAACTGAGTTGCATTTGTCTTGTGTTGTCACTGTTCCAACTGGGTTGGCAGCACATAACATTAAAGGAATTACTTTACATCGTTTAATAATGCTACCAGTAGAGCATGAGAACAAATTGGAATACCACAAGCTATCTGGAGAAGCTTGTTGTGAAGTTTCAAGAGTCTTGAAGAAAATGAAACTTCTCATTATTGATGAGGTAAGCATGGTCTCAAACGTGATGCTTGCCTTTGTGCATTTAAGAATGCAGCAAATTCTTAAAACAGAGTATGACGTGTTATTTGGAGGAAAACACGTCATAGATTTTGGAGGTCTACTGCAACTGACTCTGGTAAAAGGACAACCGGTATTTAAAACACTTGCACATGAAGATACCAGAAAGTCTCTTGGTAGTGTTGGTAATGTGAACATTTGGACTTATTTTGAATACAAAGAACTGACAACAAATATGCGACAGGCAAATGATGCTGAATATGGAAGTATCAAGATATAAGATTTGGAATTCTGACAGAACATGGCAAACAAGCTTTGGAGAGTCGATTACTTTGCAATTTGTTTCCAAATGAAAATGTAGTTCCTGAGAAAGTGTACATGAAAATTGCAGAAAATAAATCAGTGATCTGCCTAATGCCAACACTGCGCGAGTGTTCTATATTCAACGAAGAACTATTGAAACTGGAAAATGAAGAAATTATAAAAATGGAAGCCATCGATAAAATAGAGCATGAAGAAATCACTATTATTTTGATGGGAAAGTTGAAAACAAAACTGGATTCTTTAGAAAAAAAAATATCTAAAACAGCTGGTTTAGAAAAGACACTATATGCATTGGAAAACTGTCGGGTAATTTTAAGGCATAATTTGGATTTAGAAAAAGGTTTAGTTAATGGAGCAGTGGGTAAAGTGGTGGATTTTTTAATTATCAGAAAAAAGAAGTTTGATCAGATTGAAGAAGTTAAAGAAATTGGTCGTTGTTCAGTTCGTTTTTTGCTTGTTAAAGATTTATATGTCCGTAGGAAACAATTTCCATTTTCTCTGGCATATGCAGTGACTATTCATAAATCTCAAGGATTAAGTGTAGACAGTGCATTGGTGAACATTGGATCTACCGTATTTAAAGAGGGTATGGCATATGTTGCTTTGTCGCGAGTCAGAACATTATCTGTTTTTTTTAAATTGATTTTGAGGAGACAAAGGTTACTGCAGATGCAAACTGTGTAAAAGAGTATAATGGGTTAAGAAGGGTGTATGCTCCCAATTTAGGTCAATATCCTGTATTTGAAAAGCGTGTGGTTGGTCGAAAAAGGTTTGAGAATATCTGTACTGAAGGTGTAGAGAAGGGAAAAGAACAAGATAATGTTGTGATTGCAAGTAAAAAGAAAAAGGACACTATTGATGAGATTGTTGGTTATCAGTTTGAAAATAGTTCAGGTGTCAACTGCTATGCTAATGTAGTGGTCAATGTTTTTATCTTGAAGGTTTGCAAGAACAAATTATGCAGAATCGGCAAAAAAGATTTTGTTCTCTGTTGCATTCTGTTTACGAAAAATTGACAACGGATACAAGTAAAATACAATCTGTTTCAGATGTTCGTAATCTTTTGCATGTGTGTTCTGGTTCTACACAATTTACACAAAATATCCAACAAGATGCTCAGGAATTAAATGTATATGCTTACCATTTTTGAAAATGAAGGTGTAGAAATAGAAAATATTTTTGGCCTTTCTTACAAATGGGAACATCATTGTGAAAATTGCCTGTATATATGTACCACTAATGTAGACACTGAAAGATTTCTGTATTTAACATTACCAGACTGTAAATCAGTGTCTTTCAATAAATTAGTTAAAGGTGCAAATCAAAACATGGAGTGTAGCCAATGTAAATCAGAAATGTTATCCACATTATTTTTAACAAAATATGGACAATACATAATTTTAATTATGCAACGTTGTACAGCTGATGGAAGAAAATTGGATACTTTAATAAAGCAATTTGTAGCAACACAACTATCAATATCAGGAAGGACTTTTGTAGCAATTGCAGTAATTTTCCATGATGGTCCCTCCACAACATCTGGACATTACACTGCCTATCTAAAATGTGACTAAGGCTGGACACTTTGTAATGATTCCCAGTTGGTTTTCAAACAAAGTTTGCCTAGGGAATTACCAAATTCCTACCTAATATTTTTAAAGTCAAAGTTTTAGGAAGATAATTCACTCTCTGAGGAATTTATTATTATAATTTAATAGGATTATCATTGGACAATTTACATAAAAAGGAGTGCAAAAATACCATTTGGCTTCAAGGAAACGTATGTGTTTGAATTATGGACATTTTCGTGCTCATTGACTCGGTGAATATTTTAAAGCGACAACATTTACAGGTTTTATAAGTTAAAGTTATAACATTTTTTTAGCCATAAGCATTTCATATATGTGTGATTTGTATTTTCTGGTATTTTACTGAGAATAGCATGTTGGGTGTTTTTTAAACAATCTTTTTGATTGTTTTTTTTTTTGCCCGCTGTTAAGTGATGAGTACAATTGAAATCACTATTGTTAGTGAAATTCAATATATTCTGTGAACAGCAAAAAAGGCAAACAAATTACTTTGTTTAAATTATGCTGTGCTGTAAAAAATGTATTATTACATGTTATAACTATTTTTTCTTTTCTTTCACAGATCCTAATTCTAAGGTAAGCAATTTAACCCAATTTACATTACAAAAAAAATCTGAAAAAAAATGTGTAGCATTTTTAATTTCGATTACTTTGAAGGTAAGTTTAACTAAATATTAATATGTAGAATGAACAGATCTGCAAGAAGCTACAAAGTTTGAACACATTTTTAAAAACACTCTGTTTATACCTATGTAGTTTTGAAATCTCTCTGTTAT
Organism: Triturus cristatus; assembly: GCF_964204655.1. Taxonomy (NCBI): domain Eukaryota; kingdom Metazoa; phylum Chordata; class Amphibia; order Caudata; family Salamandridae; genus Triturus; species Triturus cristatus. The sequence goes on from NC_140582.1 coordinate 631,359,630, forward strand.
CGGATGTCATGTGACCTCCAAAAAAACAGATTTGAGTGGTTCATAATATTTCACATTGTACCTATTGAAGGACCACAATCATTTCAATCATTCTTCTTTGAGCATCTTTGCAGACAAAACTCTGTTCTTACCTTCTATCATTCGCAAGCAATTTTAAAAACTGAAATATTTCACTTTTTGTAACATAGTTATTGCGCATGACACTCTTTCATATTTACAAAGAGAGGAAAAGGCATTCTGTGTACTTTTTCTACTCCATGTAAATACAACCTCTTCATACACACTACTTTGCGTTGAAAGGGTGTTCGATAAGTGTTGTAGTGCGTGATTGCACTGCATACTCATAGAACAAGACATATCTCCAGATTTATCAGAAATCATAAATCTCGATATGTGTGTGAATGCTGCACCATTCTCCAATTGGTGTAGGAAAGCACAACAATAGGAATTGTTTTCATTTCTCCTCATTTTTTAATCTTCAATGCATGCTAAAATGTTCAGCATACATTGAAGGAGAAAAATGCGTTTTCTGATTGTTTTTGTGCAGGAAGGTGTGTCTTACTGCACAAAAACAAACACCACATGACACAGATATCCTTGCACCATGGTGCAAGGGTGCATGTGTCACCACATGGCTGCAGTTTAAGCAGCCGTGCAGAGAGAAGCATAGATTTGCAACATATTTATGTACATATGTTGCATCCCTGTGCTTTGGAAGTACTACATCACACTGCAGTTAAAAAGGTTACTGTGTGATGCTGTATGACAGTATGTAATTTAGAGTGGGTGTATGAAAGGTTATATTAGGGTGTGACAAGAAGCATCAAATGATCACATGAATGGCATCATCAGTGATGTCATCAGTGATGTCATTTGAGATGGCATCAGTGATGTCACTGACCATGTCATGAGTGATGTAATATGTGACGTTATCAGCAGTGCATTGCGGGGGCGCGAGTTATAGTTAGCTGAACTAACTATAACGGGGGAATTTCTAGGGTTTTGTACGAGGGATATGTCCAGCTAACTATAACACCCCTGAAACCTATGGTTTTTTCAGTGAATATATATATATATATATATATAAACGTAAAAGGATGAAGCCAAAATTATATGCTACTCCAGTACCATTCCAAGCATACCACAGGTCTCAGCACTGAGGCCTGGAGGGGTGGCATTAGTTCCTCTACAAGGAGAGAACTTAGTCAGTGGAGGGATAGGAGCCAAACTACTTGCACGGACCTATTAGGTAATTCGCCAGGCGCAAGGCAGATCCCACAGCAAATAAATCTTGTGCAGCTGAAAACGGAATTTGAAGCGATGGTAAAGGGAAATGTGAGACTGGATTTTCTTGGATATTATGAGGAGAATGAGCTGCTTTACCTGAGCAAGGAAGCTGCAAGAGAGATGCATGCAAGGATGGAGAAGGTGGCAAATGAATGTGAAATTGCTATAACTTATCGAAAGAAGCTATGGACGAATGCTAGGATGGTAACAACTGAGAAGGTTCTATGGCTGTTGAGGTTGAGAGGGTTGCAGACATATGTGAGGGAACTCCTCCTCACTCAGCGCAACACTGTTTAATGTCTACATGAGCCCACAGACCCCGTCACCCATAGTCACAGTCTCAGCATAGTCTCCAAAACAATGAAACCAAGCTCATACTCTCCCTCACCGAAGACACTGACTGTGAGAAGTTGGCCTGGTATATGCTGTCCACTAGTTATAGTGGGCACCTTGTACCAGTCCAAACAACCCTTATTGATGATTAGGTTAAAGACAACCTTTATTGAAAGCTATCCTAGTGGTAGCTATGGAGAGCAGCCTTCAGGCTAAGTCTCGAAGGAATGTAAAGCAGCTTGGTTTACCAGATTATAACCTCCTGAATGACCAAATGAAAGGAGATCCACACAAGGTATATATATATATAAAATATATGTATTTATTTCTAAACGCTCTCTACTAAACTCTTTATGAGATTAGAGAGCAAGGCACATAGTATTGTGCTATTTACTGTCGTTCTAAAACGACAGTAAATAGCACAATACACAGTGGGCCCCAGCGGGAGACCAAACCATATATTAAGAAAGTGGTAAAAGAACCACGACTTTACTAGACACAGTGCCTAGAGCACGTAGAATTGCTGGGACCCCAAGGAACCACCCAAGGTAGTGACACAGGGTACCCATGGGGGACACGTACTGTGTGAGAACACAGCCGTGAGCTCCGTACAATCCTATGGGAAAGTCGCGGTTGGAATGTTAAAGAATAAGGACACTTAGGAGAGGACTTTGAACAAACGATTTCTAACTTAGAAGGTTCTAAGGCCAGCACCCATGTGAGCACCGGAGTACTCATGTTACCTAACCCAGGAAAGCCGGGTTCATAGGTGCCAAATGGTGTCGGGAATCTTCGTTGTTATTAATGGCATCATGCTGCAAAGTGCTGCTTCTTGGAAGATGAGAAGTGTCCGGGGTGATCCAAGCCTAGATCAAAGATGAGAAGAACCTGAAAGCAGAGGGAACAGATTCTGGGCCACTTGCCAGTGACCAGGGGCACGATAGATGAATGCCCACCGATGTCGGGTGTTACAGTTGCGACGAGGTGAAGTTTGACTCTTCAGCCACGGGGGCCAGGAGATGTCAACGATGACCAGAGTCTGCAGACGAGCTGTCCCACGAAGGATGTCGAGTGCTGGGGGGTCAGTGTCCGGATTGGAGACCAACAAGCCTTGGCAACTGCAACCCACGTGGTCAGAGTAAAGATGCTTCGGTGTGGACCAACAAGATCCTGGTAATCCCCAAGCAATGGAGAGTCAGGGCACGTCTGGAGCAACCAGGTAAGCCCACTTAAAGTTACAGTTACCTCCTCAGGGACCCACAGGTCGACGGACCAGGGATTGCGAAGGGACCTCGAGAGGAATCACTAAATACCAGCCCACGGAACACTCGTGGAGTGTAGGCCAGTAATCTTTGGTGGAATCACTGCTCAGGGTCTGGACTACAAGTAGCCCAAAGCACAGCCTCAGGGATCACCAAAAAGCATATGGTACTGCAAATGTGCACGGTGTCCAGGGGTTCGGGTTGCACGGTTCCCACAAGGGCTGCGGATCTCAGGTTTGCTGCGAGCACTGGTTGGCCTCTTGGAAGCTTAGGAACCCACCTCCTGTGTTGCAAAATCTTCGGAGTCCATCAGGAGCTGCGTAGATGCAAACTGGTCAGATGCGTTTTAGGTGACTGCCTTGCAGGGGAGTAACTCCTTTACTCCAAGGGAGATTCTTCGGTCATCCAGCATAGTGTAGATAGTTGAAGTACTTGGTTTCTGTAGCAGATTTTCGTCCAGGTAAAATCTAAAGTCCTGTAGCCAGGGGTTCCCACTTTATACCCAAGGAAGGGGTGGGACAAACTCTGGGGACCCACCTATGGGAGGGTCAGGACAGAGGGGTGGCTGCACCCATGTCCTTTGTCCAGTTTCACGCCAGAGCAGAGGCTGGTAACCCCTGCAACCGGTTTGAGCTGGACTATGCACAGGGACACCAAATGTTTAGCCATAAGAGGGACTTATGGTCTGTCTGAACAATTAAGTGAGTGCCAAGCTTCTTCAAAGCCCAAACCACAGCAAAGGCCTCCCTCCTAATAGCTGACTGACGTTTCTCTCTGGGGGTCAACCTTCTGCTAATAAAAGCTACTGGCTGATCCTGACCCTCATCATTCAAGTGTGATAACACAGCCCCTAACCCCAACTCAGATGCATCTGTTTGGACAATGAATTGTTTGGAGTAGTCAGGACTTTGCAGAATGGGAGCAGTGCACATGGCCTGCTTCAGGTCATGAAATGCCTTTTGAAAGCTGACTGTCCACTGAACTTTCTTTGGCATTTTCTTAGTAGTTAAGTCATTCAAAGGGGTCACTTTGGATCCATAACCTTTGACAAATCTCCTATGGTACCCAGTCAGGCCCAAGAAAGCTCTGACCTGAGTCTGGGTGGTTGGAGCAACCCAGTCCATGATGGTCTGGATTTTGTTCTGCAATGGTTGAACCTGGCCTCCACCCACAAGGTGGCCTAGGTACACAACCTGACTCTGCCCTATCTGGCACTTGGTGGCCTTGATAGTTAGGCCTGCTTTCTGCAGAGCCTCCAAAACATTTCTCAGGTGGACCAGGTGATCCTCCCAGGTGGAGCTAAAGGCAGCAATATCATCTAGATATGCTGCACTATAGGCTTCCAGGCCTGTAAGGACTTTGTTCACCAACCTTTGAAAAGTGGCAGGTGCATTCTTCAAACCAAAGGGCATCACAACAAATTGGTAGTGCCCACTAGGGGCAGAAAATGCTGTTTTTGGCTTTGCATCATCAACTAGTCTGATCTGCCAGTAGCCAGCTGTCAGGTCAAATGTGCTCACAAACTTGGCTGAAGCCAAAGTATCTATAAGCTCATCTGCCCTAGGGATTGGATGGGCATCAGTCCTAGTGATTGCATTGACACCTCTGTTGTCAACACAAAACCTCATCCCTCTCTTACCATCTTTGGTGTGTGGTTTAGGTACTAAGACTACTGGACTAGCCCAAGGGCTATCTGAGGGTTCAATCACACCCAAATCCAACATCTTCTGGAGTTCAGTCCTGATACAGTACCTGACATGGTCAGGTTGCCTGTAAATCTTATTTTTAACAGGCAGACTGTCCCCAGTGTCTACTTCATGAGTGCACCAGGTAGTCTGACTTGGAGTCAGTGAAAGCATGTGTCTAAACTGATTGAGAAGGTGTCTGCAATCAGTTTGCTGCTTGACAGCGAGGCTGTCTGCCAAGGCTACACCATCCACTGAACCATCATCAGGGTTATGTGAGAGCAGGTCAGGGAGTGGATCACTCTCTTCCTCCTGTCCCTCATCAGTAGCCTCAAGGTTTTTATTGGCCTTCTTCATGTACTCAGCCATCCTGGAGCGGAGACCAAGTACATAGTCCACAAAATCCTGTTTAGGGGGTTTGAGAGGTAACTCCCATCCCTCCTTCACTAGACACAATGGGCCCCTAACGGGATGTCCAAACAGAAGTTCAAATGGGCTGTAACCAACCCCCTTCTGAGGAACCTCTCTGTAGGCAAAGAGAAGGCAGGGCAAAAGTATGTGCCATCTGCACCTAAGCTTTTCTGGGAGACCTTTAATCATGCCCTTGAGGGTATTGTTGAACCTTTCAACTAACCCATTGCATTGTGGGTGATAGGGGGTGGTAAATTTGTAATTTACTCCACACTGCTTCCACATAGCAGTCAAGTAACTAGACATGAAGTTTGCATCTCTGTCTGATACCACCTCCTTTGGGAAACCCACTCTGGAATATATTCCCAGGAGGGCCCTTGCCACCACAGGTGCTGTGGTGGTCCTAAGGGGAATTGCCTCTGGAGACCTAGTGGCATGGTCCACCATCACCAGTATAAATATGTGCCCAGATGCTGTTTGAGGATCCATGGGACCAACTATATAAATCCCAACCCTCTCAAAGGGAACCCCACCACAGGTAGTAGTATCAGGGGGGCCTTTGTTGTACCATCTGCCTTACCACTGGCTATACAGGTGACACAGGAACGACAAAACTCCTTGGTATCTTCAGACATGTGAGGCCAATGAAAGTGAGGGACAATTCTGTCCCAAGTCTTGTTTTGGTCTAGGTGGCCTGCTAAAGGGATGTCGTGTGCTAGGGATAATAGGAAGCCCCTAAACTTCAGAGGTATAACCAACCTCCTGGTGGCACCAGGCTTGGAGTTTCTACACTCTGAGTAAAGGAGTCCATCATCCTAATAGATCCTATGGGACCCACTAGCACTCCCAGCAGCCTCAGCAGCAGCCTGCTGTCTGAGGGGTTCAAGAGAAGGGCAGCTCAGCTGCTCCTGGCTCAGATCTGCCCTGGAAGGGCCCCCTGTCCCCAAGAACTCAACCTGATCAGGTTCAAGCTCATCTGGGACAGTTCCTTCTTCAGGACTAAGGGACTAAGATCGGCTCCCTCAAGAGACTGATCTGCATTCTGAGTCAGGTGGGAAGACACTGCCTTACCCCTACTGCTCCTTTTCTTGGAAGACTCCTGGTCCATTCTTCCAGAATCCAGGGCCTGTTCAGTGTTACATAATTCCAACGGATGGTTACAGTTCCTACAGAGTGGAGGGGGAGGTTACAGCCAACAGATCAGCTGTAAATAGTGGGGAGTGTCTCCAGGGGTCAAGTGAGTGTGCAGAGTAAGGAAAGAGTACTCCTTAATGTGGTATCTAGTGCCCTCACACACCCTTGCGGATGTATAGCATCATCATTGGGCAAGGTTGCTCCTCGTGGGGGTGGCGCTGCAGTCCCTCACGGGCCCTTGGTTAGGGGCTCTCTGGCGGAGTTCTTTTAAGGAGTTGCCACATTTGTGAGTGAGGGTGTGTGGGTAGAGAAGTGCTAGTGAGTGCTGGTTAAAATGAGACAGGGACCTAAAAATATTTAATCAAAAAGGTCCCTGGTTCAAGCTAAAAAGTTCACGGGGATGGAGATGCACAGTAGTGCTGCTATGAGAGGGGAAACAGAACCAAATAGAGTCCCACTACTCTCAACCCGTGTTGTGTATTAACAAAAGTGAATGTGAAGAAGGTCTACATGTTTCGCGCTGTTAGATGGTCCCTATTGGATCCAGGAGCGCTTCGTCAGGACCAATGATTGGATGAAAAATAGGGTTCGGGAAAAGACAGCCCGTAATCCTATATGTTACCTGGGTCAGGTTTGCTTGACAATAAATGTCCAGAATCCGTTTTTATACGTAAATCCTGTTCACAGCCCGGAGGGAGACAAAAAAGCAAGGGAGGGGAGGGGGGGGGGGGGGAGAAAGGGAAAAAAACCAAGTATCAAATCAAGGTTTTTTATAATATCTCAAATGGTGACACTGGTGCACGGGGTGTGCTTGGGTGCCTAGTGCATGAAACGAACAACTACAGAGGTAATATCATTGTGATCATGCAGAAATGTGATGCTAGAGGGGTATCCAGCATCCAGGTGAAACCCACGGTGGTGGTGGTGGGTTCCATCTCTAATCATCATCAGACATACGCATTAGTGGTCATGCCATGTTGGAGACCGGTAGTTCATAGATGCAGGCAAGGGTGTAGTGGTGGACATAAGGTTCAAAAGTGCCCACCATAACAGGTGCCCTGGTTCTGATTCACCTGGGCGTGCCTGACGGTGGTAATACGGGGATCCATAGTAATGATCACGCTGTGACTGGGAATGGAAGCTGGCCGTGGATGGATAGATGGCCTCGTAGTTACTGTGGTGGAGAGGACATATCGGTGATATGCAGCCTGGCACACAGTGAGGACTGCCGCGCAACCGCGAGGGTTAGGGCGACCAACGTGACAATCTAGTGCTCTTATCAGGTGGTAGGTAAATACAATGGCCTCGAAAATCTCACAAAAATAATATAAAAACAAGGTAAACCATCACCGGATGCCTACCCTCTCCTTGTCGAAGATGAGCTCCGTCAGCGTATGCCGCGGAGTAAGGCTGTGGGAGAATAAGTCAACACAAGGCATCGGTAAAGCAGGGAAACGATAAAAAATATAAAAAAATACCTGTTCAAGGAAGCTCGAACGGTCCGAGTTGGTGATGGCAATACTCACTGCAGACCCGTGCCGCTGCACAGCCGGTAACATTAGTCGAAGGGCTCCGGTCTAGTTAAATAGTGTTGCCGGGATGTGTCCAGGCCCCGGGCGATGACGTGGTCTCATCGCGCCCGAGGGCCGGATCGTAAGAGAAAGGACTATGAAACACCCTACTACCGCAGCCATGATGGAATGGTGTGCGGATCCATTAACGAAGTGGGGAGTTAATTTAAATAAGGTAACTGACTTGACAAGAGAATGCTAAGATGGTTGGTGTTATATCCCTCAGGGTTCTAATATAGAGATGGGGTGTCTAAAGGGTAAAACTAATGGTGGTACTTAAAAAAGTGTGTGGTCTACATCAATGAGCTGTGTATAACTCAGAAAAGTCGGCGAAAGTGCCACATGCACGTCAATGTCCAGTATGGGCACAGAGACGTGTGAGTGTAGAGATGGTCATGTTTTGACATGTGCTCGAGTACTAATACGGGAGATCTGTACTCTGTAACAGATTTATAGAGTCATTGCTTGCTGAATGCGATTCGAGCGTGGTGGGGAAGGGTGCAGTTAGTTGGCAAGCGCTTACTGTTCAATAGAACTCGTATGTCAGTTTCAGAAGTGGTGATATGTGCAAAAAACTAGTAGCCCTTGGTGTTACGTGCTGTTGTAGGGTGACCTAGTGTTATGCGATTAACGGGATAGTTCAACCCAGGGGATGTCTTCAATTAATCCCCGTTTGTTTCTTCGCAATCTGAACACCCATCGTTGTTCCTGCCTGAACAGTGTTGATGCTGACCAGTGGGGATTTGATTCGATGATGGTCCATCGTAGGTCTTCGGGGGAATGGTTCATTTCCAGGAAATGGCTTTGTAGTCTTGTAGCTGAGCGCTTACACCGAATTGTGCTCTTATGTTCCCCAATTCGAGTTTTGACTGGTCTCATTGTCATGCCGATGTATCGTGACCCACAGGGACAAGTAATCATGTACACTCAATTTTTAGTGTTGCAGTTAGTGTGATGTAGCTGCTTCCAGGGTCTTGAGAGTCCTAGATCAATTTCTTTCGTGATACTTGTCTGTGGGCATGCTATACATGAGCCGTATGGGTAATGACCTACCACCGGAGGTAGATTCCATAGGGTTGGTTGCGTTTTGATCATGTTCTTAGGGCGAGTATGGACTAAGATGTCCCTCAGATTTTGTGTTCTCTTGAAGGAAAAGAGAGGTTTAGGTCCTGGTAGGAACTCCCCTGTTTCAAGTATCTTCCAATGTTTTTTGATTATTCTTTGGATTCTGTTGGAGTTCGGTGTGAAAGAGGTCACACATGTTAGTATTTCTGAGGTGGTTTTCTCTCTGATTTCTAATAGAGCTTCTCTGGGAGTGTTTCTGGCTCTTTTGCGTGCCTGTTTCACAATTCTTTTAGGATACTCTCTTATTCCCAAATTTTCCGTTAGTATGTCTGCCTCTTTTTCGAATTCCGTGACAGAGTTGCAGTTCCGGCGTAGGCGGAGAAATTGTCCTACTGGTAAATTGTTTCTTAAGGACTTTGGATGGTGACTCGGGAATAGAAGAAGACTATTCCTGTCTGTGGGTTTTTTGTAGTTGGTAGTCAGCAAGCGACCTTCTTTGATAGATATCAGGAGGTCAAGAAATGGTATGGATTCGTGTGACAATGTGCCCACGAATTGTAGATATGGATTTAAGGTATTAATCCATGTGAAGAATGTTCTGCATGTCTCTTCCTCCCCTTTCCAAAAGATGATTATGTCGTCGATATATCTACGCCATAATAAGATGTTGTTGGTATATGGGTTGGTCTCGGTCAGGATGTGCTCTTCTTCAAAGTTTGCCATGTATAGTCAGGCCAGGCTCGGCGCAAAGGTACTACCCATACTGGTGCCCTGTATTTGATGGTAAAGGTTGTTCTCAAATGCAAAATAATTTTCTTTTAGTGCTATGGTGGCACACTCACAGATGAAGGTGATTGGTGTAGTTGACGGCCAAGGATCGATGTTCCGGAGAGCTTTGTCAAGGACCATCAGTGTGGCATCTTGGGGAATATTCGTATAAAGTGATTCCACATCTAGAGTGACCAACAAGGTGATGGATTCTGGTGCATCAAAACGTTCTATGAGGTTGAGCACCTCTGTAGTATCTCTTAGGTACGTTGGAGTCTGCGTTACAAGGGGGCGTAGGAACACATCACAGAACTTGCTCAAGGGTTCCAGAAGAGAATCTATCCCAGACACTATGGGTCTGCCTGGTGGAGGGGTGATCCCCTTATGAATTTTGGGGAGGCAGTAGAAATACGGTGTCCATGGTTTCTTGTTCAGAAGAAAAAGGGGCTCTTCCTTTGTAATCCATCCCTCTGCCTCTGCCTCCGATGTCAGGTGTTGTACCGTGGTCGAGAGGCGTGTGGTGGGATCTTCATTGATGGGTTCGTAATACCTGGTGTTAGATAATTGTCGCGTTCATTCCTCATCATAGACATTCTTGTCTTGAATGACAATTGCCCCTCCTTTGTCCGCGGGTTTTAATATAATCGTTCCATCCTCTGTTAGGTGTCTGAGGAGTGACCTTTCTTCTCTGGAAAGATTATCAAATGAACAGCTCGTGGTGATGGTGTTGACCTCCTTCAAGACGGCTTGTTCAAAAGTTAATACCTCATTCAAGGTCATAGCTGAGGTGGGGGTAAATTTTGATTTGTTCTTGAGGCCTGAGCCGCTAGGGGGGGGGCCTGCGGTTTATCTTGAAAGAATGCTTTTAAGCGTATTTTCCGAAAGAACTGATGGAGTTCTTGATGCAGGAGAAAGTCATCTCCCTTCGGTGTAGGGACAAATCCTAGGCCTTTTTCCAACAGTCTGTTCTCACCTTCTGTGAAAGGCCTAGAGGACAAGTTGACCACTAAGGTCTTTTTGTCTTGCTGCGTAGGACCATTGGTTCCGGGTCCTGCCAATGGACTGTCTTGGTTGTTCCTCTTCTTTTGCCTCTTCCTCTGCCCCTCCCTCTGTTGAGAAAAGGTGGGGTCTGATACTGATGGTAGTTCGGTATCGGATTTGGTCCCATAGGGCCATTCCACATGGGTTGGGGGCCCATCCATGGTCCCTGATACATAGGTGTAGAGAAGGGGTGGGAAGGGAACCCATGGAACAAAGGTGGTGGAGGTGGTTGATGCCTATATCCACCTCTTGTTCTAGGTTATCTAGTGTCGTAGTTGGATTCACTCCCAGTGGAGTCTGATCTTCCGGAGCTGCGGCTACTTACGTCATCAGAGGAAGTGTCTATGTTGGAAAACACATAATCTTCTTTGGTATAGGGGTACATTTTTTCTGTGTCGAACCGCTTCACGTCTTTTTGCAGTTGACTGATCTTTTGTTTAGTTAGATATTCTTTATGTTCATTCATCTCTAAATTAATCTCTGAAAGTTTAGATTTAAACGCTGTGATGGAGATCCCTGTCTTCAGTCGATTCTCAGACAAATTGATTTGAATTAGTAAGTCATCAGATAAACGTTTTGCTGTATTTATGATAAGTATCAGCCAATCACGTGTACATTTCCAGGATATTCTTGACCATTCACGGCGGAACGTCAGATCTTCCAAGAATATCCTTGGTGCCAGAGTTATCAGCAGGCCATTGGGAGCGATGTTTGCTCTCAGATATTCCGTCATAATGGTTCCGTGTAGGGCTGTTTTAATCTGTAGTTTTCGTAGAGTTTGGAGCGACCTCCAATCTTCATTGCCGCTTCCTGATGGTGCACTGCCATCTTTCGATAGTAATGATGGGGCTCTTAGGATCTCTGCTACCATATCATCATCAAAACTGAGACCCGGGTTATCCATTGTGTCGAGACCCGGGTTATCCATTGTGTCAGTTAGATGTAGATAATGCTTAGTAACAATCGGGAACTACCAAAGGTACCCGGTCATGTGTGTCTGATGGGGGTACGGGGAAATAAAGGAAGTAAGGATACACAAGTCCCACGGCCTGTGGCCGTACTAAGTATTCAACAATTCAATGAGGGGAGGGACTAGGAGCTATTAGAAAGAGGTCCTGAACCAATGCTCCTAAAAGTCATACATAATTCCAACGGATGGTTACAGTTCCTACAGAGTGGAGGGGGAGGTTACAGCCAACAGATAAGCTGTAAATAGTGGGGAGTGTCTCCAGGGGTCAAGTGAGTGTGCAGAGTAAGGAAAGAGTACTCCTTAATGTGGTATCTAGTGCCCTCACACACCCTTGCGGATGTATAGCATCATCATTGGGCAAGGTTGCTCCTCGTGGGGGTGGCGCTGCAGTCCCTCACGGGCCCTTGGTTAGGGGCTCTCTGGCGGAGTTCTTTTAAGGAGTTGCCACATTTGTGAGTGAGGGTGTGTGGGTAGAGAAGTGCTAGTGAGTGCTGGTTAAAATGAGACAGGGACCTAAAAATATTTAATCAAAAAGGTCCCTGGTTCAAGCTAAAAAGTTCACGGGGATGGAGATGCACAGTAGTGCTGCTATGAGAGGGGAAACAGAACCAAATAGAGTCCCACTACTCTCAACCCGTGTTGTGTATTAACAAAAGTGAATGTGAAGAAGGTCTACATGTTTCGCGCTGTTAGATGGTCCCTATTGGATCCAGGAGCGCTTCGTCAGGACCAATGATTGGATGAAAAATAGGGTTCGGGAAAAGACAGCCCGTAATCCTATATGTTACCTGGGTCAGGTTTGCTTGACAATAAATGTCCAGAATCCGTTTTTATACGTAAATCCTGTTCACAGCCTGGAGGGAGACAAAAAAGCAAGGGAGGGGAGGGGGGGGGGAGGGGGAAGGGAAAAAAAACAAGTATCAAAGCAAGGTTTTTATAATATCTCAAATGGTGGCACTGGTGCACGGGGTGTGCTTGGGTGCCTAGTGCATGAAACGAACAACTACAGAGGTAATATCATTGTGATCATGCAGAAATGTGATGCTAGAGGGGTATCCAGCATCCAGGTGAAACCCACGGTGGTGGTGGTGGTGGGTTCCATCTCTAATCATCATCAGACATACGCATTAGTGGTTATGCCATGTTGGAGACCGGTAGGTCATAGATGCAGGCAAGGGTGTAGTGGTGGACATAAGGTTCAAAAGTGCCCACCATAACGGGTGCCCTGGTTCTGATTCACCTAGGCGTGCCTGACGGTGGTAATACGGTGATCCATAGTAATTATCACGCTGTGACTGGGAATGGAAGCTGGCCGTGGATGGATAGATGGCCTCGTAGTTACTGTGGTGGAGAGGACATATCGGTGATATGCAGCCTGGCACACAGTGAGGACTGCGGCGCAACCGCGAGGGTTAGGGCGGCCAACATGACAATCTAGTGCTCTTATCAGGTGGTAGGTAAATACAATGGCCTCGAAAATCTCACAAAAATAATATAAAAAGAATGTAAACCGTCACCGGATGCCTACCCTCTCCTTGTCGAAGATGAGCTCCGTCAGCGTATGCCGCGGAGTAAGGCTTTGGGAGAATAAGTCAACACAAGGCATCGGTAAAGCAGGGAAACGATAAAAAATATAAAAAAATACCTGTTCAAGGAAGCTCGAACGGTCCGAGTTGGTGATGGCAATACTCACTGCAGAAGTCGCCTTACGTTGCGGGGAGACCTACCCGTGCCGCTGCACAGCCGGTAACATTAGTCGAAGGGCTCCGGTCTAGTTAAATAGTGTTGCCGGGATGTGTCCGGGCCCCGGGCGATGACGTGGTCTCATCGCGCCCGAGGGCCGGATCGTAAGAGAAAGGACTATGAAACACCCTACTACCGCAGCCATGATGGAATGGTGTGCGGATCCATTAACGAAGTGGGGAGTTAATTTAAATAAGGTAACTGACTTGACAAGAGAATGCTAAGAGGGTCGGTGTTATATCCCTCAGGGTTCTAATATAGAGATGGGGTGTCTAAAGGGTAAAAGTAATGGTGGTACTTAAAAAAGTGTGTGGTCTACATCAATGAGCTGTGTATAACTCAGAAAAGTCGGCGAAAGTGCCACATGCACGTCAATGTCCAGTATGGGCATAGAGACGTGTGAGTGTAGAGATGGTCATGTTTTGACATGTGCTCGAGTACTAATACGGGAGATCTGTACTCTGTAACAGATTTATAGAGTCGTTGCTTGCTGAATGCGATTCGAGCATGGTGGTGAAGGGTGCAGTTAGTTGGCAAGCGCTTACTGTTCAATAGAACTCGTATGTCAGTTTCAGAGGTGGTGATACGTGCAAAAAACTAGTAGCCCTTGGTGTTACGTGCTGTTGTAGGGTGACCTAGTGTTATGCGATTAACGGGATAGTTCAACCCAGGGGATGTCTTCATTTAATCCCCGTTTGTTACTTCGCAATCTGAACACCCATCGTTGTTCCTGCCTGAACAGTGTTGATGCTGACCAGTGGGGATTTGATTCGATGATGGTCCATCGTAGGTCTTCGGGGGAATGGTTCATTTCCAGGAAATGGCTTTGTAGTCTTGTAGCTGTGCGCTTACACCAAATTGTGCTCTTATGTTCCCCAATTCGAGTTTTGACTGGTCTCATTGTCATGCCGATGTATCGTGACCCACAGGGACAAGTAATCATGTACATGCAATTTTTAGTGTTGCAGTTAGTGTGATGAAGCTGCTTCCAGGGTCTTGAGAGTCCTAGATCAATTTCTTTCGTGATACTTGTCTGTGGGCATGCTATACATGAGCCGCATGGGTAATGACCTACCACCGGAGGTAGATTCCATAGGGTTGGTTGCGTTTTGATCATGTTCTTAGGGCGAGTATAGACTAAGATGTCCCTCAGATTTTGTGTTCTCTTGAAGGAAAAGAGAGGTTTAGGTCCTGGTAGGAACTCCCCTGTTTCAAGTATCTTCCAATGTTTTTTGATTATTCTTTGGATTCTGTTGGAGTTCGGTGTGAAGGAGGTCACACATGTTAGTATTTCTGAGGTGGTTTTCTCTCTGATTTCTAATAGAGCTTCTCTGGGAGTGTTTCTGGCTCTTTTGCGTGCCTGTTTCACAATTCTTTTAGGATACTCTCTTATTTCCAAATTTTCCGTTAGTATGTCTGCCTCTTTTTCGAATTCCGTGACAGAGTTGCAGTTCCGGCGTAGGCGGAGAAATTGTCCTACTGGTAAATTGTTTCTTAAGGACTTTGGATGGTTACTCGGGAATAGAAGAAGACTATTCCTGTCTGTGGGTTTTGTGTAGTTGGTAGTCAGCAAGCGACCTTCTTTGATAGATATCAGGAGGTCAAGAAATGGTATGGATTCGTGTGACAATGTGCCCACGAATTGTAGATATGGATGTAAGGTATTAATCCATGTGAAGAATGTTCTGCATGTCTCTTCCTCCCCTTTCCAAAAGATGATTATGTCGTCGATATATCTACGCCATAATAAGATGTTGTTGGTATATGGGTTGGTCTCGGTCAGGATGTGCTCTTCTTCAAAGTTTGCCATGTATAGTCAGGCCAGGCTCTGCGCAAAGGTACTACCCATACTGGTGCCCTGTATTTGATGGTAAAGGTTGTTCTCAAAGGCAAAATAATTTTCTTTTAGTGCTATGGTGGCACACTCACAGATGAAGGTGATTGGTGTAGTTGACGGCCAAGGATCGATGTTCCGGAGAGTTTGGCAAGGACCATCAGTGTGGCATCTTGGGGAATATTCGTATAAAGTGATTCCACATCTAGGGTGACCAACAAGGTGATGGATTCTGGTGCATCAAAACGTTCTATGAGGTTGAGCACCTCTGTAGTATCTCTTAGGTACGTTGGAGTCTGCGTTACCAGGGGGCGTAGGAACACATCACAGAACTTGCTCAAGGGTTCCAGAAGAGAATCTATCCCAGACACTATGGGTCTGCCTGGTGGAGGGGTGATCCCCTTATGAATTTTGGGGAGGCAGTAGAAATACGGTATCCATGGTTTCTTGTTCAGAAGAAAAAGGGCCTCTTCCTTGGTAATCCATCCCTCTGCCTCTGCCTCCGATGTCAGGTGTTGTATCGTGGTCGAGAGGCGTGTGGTGGGATCTTCATTGATGGGTTCGTAATACCTGGTGTTAGATAATTGTCGCGTACATTCCTCATCATAGACATTCTTGTCTTGAATGACAATTGCCCCTCCTTTGTCCGCGGGTTTTAATATAATCGTTCCATCCTCTGTTAGGTGTCTGAGGAGTGACCTTTCTTCTCTGGAAAGATTATCAAATGAACGGCTCGTGGTGATGGTGTTGACGTCCTTCAAGACGGCTTGTTCAAAAGCTACTACCTCATTCAAGGTCATAGCTGAGGTGGGGGTAAATTTTGATTTGTTCTTGAGGCCTGAGCCGCTAGGGGGGGCCTGCGGTTTATCTTGAAAGAATGCTTTTAAGCGTATTTTCCGAAAGAACTGATGGAGTTCTTGATGCAGGAGAAAGTCATCTCCCTTCGGTGAGCTTATCTGTTGGCTGTAACCTCCCCCTCCACTCTGTAGGAACTGTAACCATCCGTTGGAATTATGTATGACTTTTAGGAGCATTGGTTCAGGACCTCTTTCTAATAGCTCCTAGTCCCTCCCCTCATTGAATTGTTGAATACTTAGTACGGCCACAGGCCGTGGGACTTGTGTATCCTTTCTTCCTTTATTTCCCCGTACCCCCACAGATCTCCCGTATTAGTACTCGAGCACATGTCAAAACATGACCATCTCTACACTCACACGTCTCTATGCCCATACTGGACATTGACGTGCATGTGGCACTTTCACCGACTTTTCTGAGTTATACACAGCTCCTTGATGTAGACCACACACTTTTTTAAGTACCACCATTACTTTTACCCTTTAGACACCCCATCTCTATATTAGACCCCTGAGGGATATAACACCGACCCTCTTAGCATTCTCTTGTCAAGTCAGTTACCTTATTTAAATTAACTCCCCACTTCGTTAATGGATCCGCACACCATTCCATCATGGCTGCGGTAGTAGGGTGTTTCATAGTCCTTTCTCTTACGATCCGGCCCTCGGGCGCGATGAGACCACGTCATCGCCCGGGGCCCGGACACATCCCGGCAACACTATTTAACTAGACCGGAGCCCTTCGACTAATGTTACCGGCTGTGCAGCGGAACGGGTAGGTCTCCCCGCAACGTAAGGCGACTTCTGCAGTGAGTATTGCCATCACCAACTCGGACCGTTCGAGCTTCCTTGAACAGGTATTTTTTTATATTTTTTATCGTTTCCCTGCTTTACCGATGCCTTGTGTTGACTTATTCTCCCACAGCCTTACTCCGCGGCATACGCTGACGGAGCTCATCTTCGACAAGGAGAGGGTAGGCATCCGGTGACGGTTTACATTTTTTTTATATTATTTTTGTGAGATTTTCGAGGCCATTGTATTTACCTACCACCTGATAAGAGCACTATATTGTCACGTTGGCCGCCCTAACCCTCGCGGTTGCGCCGCAGTCCTCACTGTGTGCCAGGCTGCATATCACCGATATGTCCTCTCCACCACAGTAACTACGAGGCCATCTATCCATCCACGGCCAGCTTCCATTCCCAGTCACAGCGTGATAATTACTATGGATCACCGTATTACCACCGTCAGGCACGCCCAGGTGAATCAGAACCAGGGCACCCGTTATGGTGGGCACTTTTGAACCTTATGTCCACCACTACACCCTTGCCTGCATCTACGAACTACCGGTCTCCAACATGGCATGACCACTAATGCGTATGTCTGATGATGATTAGAGATGGAACCCACCACCACCACCGTGGGTTTCACCTGGATGCTGGATACCCCTCTAGCATCACATTTCTGCATGATCACAATGATATTACCTCGGTTGTTGTTCGTTTCATGCACTAGGCACCCAAGCACACCCCGTGCACCGGTGCCACCGTTTGAGATATTATAAAAAACCTTGATATGATACTTGGTTTTTTTCCCTTTCTCCCCCCCCCCCCCTCCCCTCCCTTGCTTTTTTGTCTCCCTCCAGGCTGTGAACAGGATTTACTTATAAAAACGGATTCTGGAGATTTATTGTCAAGCAAACCTGACCCAGGTAACATATAGGATTACGGGCTGTCTTTTCCCGAACCCTATTTTTCATCCAATCATTGGTCCTGACGAAGCGCTCCTGGATCCAATAGGGACCATCTAACAGCGCGAAACATGTAGACCTTCTTCACATTCACTTTTGTTAATACACAACACGGGTTGAGAGTAGTGGGACTCTATTTGGTTCTGTTTCCCCTCTCATAGCAGCACTACTGTGCATCTCCATCCCCGTGAACCTTTTAGCTTGAACCAGGGACCTTTTTGATTAAATATTTTTAGGTCCCTGTCTCATTTTAACCAGCACTCACTAGCACTTCTCTACCCACACACCCTCACTCACAAATGTGGCAACTCCTTAAAAGAACTCCGCCAGAGAGCCCCTAACCAAGGGCCCGTGAGGGACTGCAGCGCCACCCCCACGAGGAGCAACCTTGCCCAATGATGATGCTATACATCCGCAAGGGTGTGTGAGGGCACTAGATACCACATTAAGGAGTACTCTTTCCTTACTCTGCACACTCACTTGACCCCTGGAGACACTCCCCACTATTTACAGCTTATCTGTTGGCTGTAACCTCCCCCTCCACTCTGTAGGAACTGTAACCATCCGTTGGAATTATGTATGACTTTTAGGAGCATTGGTTCAGGACCTCTTTCTAATAGCTCCTAGTCCCTCCCCTCATTGAATTGTTAAATACCTGTTCAGTGTTAGACATTTTTGCCTGTGACCTGGTCATAGCAAACACGTCTGCAGGGATTACGAACATTTCTACATGAGTCCTGAGCTCCACTTCAGCCCAAGATGAAGTTTCTAAATCATTGCCCAACAAGCATTCAACAGGGAGGTCTGCACTTACCATAACCATCTTAGGGCCAGTTACCCCTCCCCATGTGAAATTAACCACTGCCAAAAATGGTCTGTCCTGACGTTGCTAGCATTGGTCACTTGGTACATCTCACCAAGCATGATTTGCTCAGAAGCCACAAGATCTTTTGTCAGCATTGTGACACTTGTTCCTGTGTCCCTGAATGCCAAGGCCTCTTTTCCATTTATCAAAGGCTGCTGTCTTTATTTGTCCAGATTACTGGGACTGACAAATAAGGAGGCCATATCCATGCCTCCATCACAGATCAGTACAGCCTGAGTAGGAACTCTGACTAGGCCAGAGTCCACCTCAGATCCCAGGGTTAACCCTACTACACCCTCATTCTGAGTACCACCCATTGGAGCTGAACTAGGGGGAACAGTTGCCTTAGGGGCAATGGTGGCTGGAGTGGAGTCCTTGGACTTGGTACAATCACTTGTCCAATGGGTCTCCTGTTTACAGATTTGACACCATGGTTTCTTGTTGTATTGTGACTCCCCACCAGATGCAGATTTTTGGGGCCTTTGAGAAGACTTCTGATCTTTACCCTTCTCCCCATCAGAGTTTTTAGAATCTTGCTTCTTGGAGTCACCACCTTGGATCTGAACCTTCTGCCTCACCCAGGTTCTGACCCATGTGTCTGCCTTCTGGCCCAATTCTTTGGGAGAGGTGAGATCAGAGTCCACCAGGTACTGATGCAACAGCTGATGTTGACAATTATTAAGGATCTGCCCCCTCATAATTAAGTTGTACAATCCTTTAAAGGCACACACCATACTCCCAAGTAACCAGCCCTCCAGAGCCTTAGTAACACAATCTACAAAGTCAACCCAGTCTTGAGTCTGAGCCTTTTGGGTATCTCTGAACTTTAACCTGTATTGTTCAGTGGTTAAGCCAAACCCATCAAACAGAGCACTCTTCAAGACTATAGTGATCAGCATCCTCTTCTCCAACAGTGAGGAGCTTGTCTCTACCTTTGTCTGCAAAGGAGAGCCATAAGATTGCTGCCCATTGCTCCTGAGGGACCCTCTGTACTTTACAGGCCCTCTCAAGTGCAGTTATCCATTTGTGGATGTCATCCCCACTCTGGTAGGGAGGGACAATATTGTTCAGGTTCCTATGGTTATGAGTGTGTTTTCTACCTCTAGGGACACTGTTGCTGCCACCATGGGGCTCTAGCCCCAACCTTTTAGAAGCTCTCTGGAGCTCCAGGGATTCCCTGTCTAAGGCCAATTGCTCTCTCTTGATTCTGAGCTTAGCTCTCTCAAACTCAAGCAGTTGGCACTTCTTTTCATAAGAGGACTCCCTTTTATGAGAAGTCCTTTGAGAAAAAGAGATACCTACAGATGTACCAAAATGATTAGACTTCTGAGAAGGAGATCTTGATCTTCTTGGTACACTATTAACCTTTCCAGGTGGAGTAAAGAGAGGGCCACTAATGCCTTCTCCCTCACCTTCACCTTCAGGAAAGATTAGATTGTCCAGGTTAGAATCATCTTGATCCTCCGAGACAGCTTCAGACTCCAGGTCCTGGATGTTTTCACTTCCAGGCCTGTCATCTTCTGCTGCCCCACCCAACTTGCCTACCTCATCAGACCCTGGGGTCTTTCTGAGGTCATCTATAAGCAAGGCCTCTATGAGGCGTTGAGTCCCAGGGTTTTCCCGGTCTTCAATTTTCTAGATGCACACATATTTCTCAATTCCTGAAATGAGAGATGGTCATACTTAGTTAGCAAGGAGCCACTGGCTTCTGCTCTTGAAGACATACTAGTGTCGTGAGGTGTTGCACCTACCTAAGCTAGTGGGAACTACTAAACTCTCTTGAGTTGGAGAAAGGGTGTGCTAAGCCCATGACACACAACTCTAAGTTTAGTAGAACTTACTGTATTCTAGACTTGATTTATATGCACCTATGTACCTATAGTGGTTTTCAGTTAGTCACTCAATGAAATTATCTGGTAAACGGTTCTGTTTTAAGTCCGACCCTGTTCAATATATATATTGCCCCTCTTGCTCTTTTAGCCGAACAATCTGGGGCAAAAATTACATCATACGCAGACGATACACAATTGCTATTCACCTGTGAGAAGGATGAGGTGTTTAATGGTGTTTTTTTGGGCATACTCCGGATGACGAGTGGCACCAATGGTGGCCTAAAAATCTTTCTCCACCGTAAAATATTTAGGAGTAAAGATTGACTCTGACATGACCATGAAGTCCCAGGTACAATCAACTGCAGGTACCTGTTTTGGACTATTAAAGATGATGAGGAATTCCCTTCCTCTTCTTCCTATTTCGCATAGGAAAACCGTGGTCCAGGCCTTGATTATATCTAGGCTGGACTACGTAAATGTGTTGTATCTGGGCCTTCCAAACTACTTACTAAACCGTTTGCAGGTAGTACAAAACGCGGCAGCAAGGCCCGTACTTTTTGTTGGACCCAGAGCTCACATGTCTTTCCATCTGAACACCCTGCATTGGTTACCAGTAAGACAAAGGATTTGTTTTAAATCCCTGGTTTTAACTTTTAAGGCCCTGAACAATATTGGAGCCCCGTATATTAGAAATAAAATCCAGCCTTACAAACCCTCTAGAACTCTGCGTTCATCATCTCAACAACTGACAATTGTGCCTAAATGTTGCCGCTCTTATAAAGGTGGCCGCTCTTTTCAAGTGGTAGCTGCAAAATTATGGAACAGTCTTCCTTTCTTCCTCCGACAAGAATGTGATCTCCTCAGCTTCAGGCGAGGCTTAAAGACCTGGCTTTTCCAGCAATAGTACGGTCTTGTTTAGCTGTTAGCTTTTCTGTCCTGGGGTCAGGCTAGCGCTGGTACACTCCAAGGAGTAGCCGTGTGCTTAACAAATACCCCTATAGCATAACATAACATAAAGCAATAGCAAGCTTGAATCCCAACCGCTGCACACCAATGTGAGAAGGAGGCCTGGTATATGCTGTCCACTAGTTAAAGTGAGCACCTTGTACCTGTCCAAACAACCCTTATTGATGATTAGGTTAAAGACAACCTTTATTGAAAGCTATCCTAGTGGTAGCTATGGAGAGCAGCCTTCAGGCTAAGTCTCGAAGGAATGTAAAGCAGCTTGGTTTACCACATTATAACCTCCTGAATGACCAAATGAAAGGAGAACCACACAAGGTATATATATAAAATATATGTATTTATTTTTAAACATTTTCTACTAACCTCTTTATGAGATTAGAGAGCAAGGCACACAATATTACAGTTCTAAAACGACAGTTAATAGCACAATACACAGTGGGCCCCAGGGGGAGACCAAACCATATATTAAGAAAGTGATATAAGAACCACGACTTGACTAGACAGTGCCTAGAGCACGTAGAATCGCTGGGACCCCAAGGAACCAACCAAGTTAGTGACACAGGGGACCCACGGGGGATGTGTTCAGTGTGAGAACACAGCCGCGAGCTCCGTACAATCCTATGGGAAAGTCGTGGTTGGAATTTGAAAGAATAAGGACACTTAGGAGAGGACTGTGAGCAAACCCTTTCAAACTTAGAAGGTTCTAAGGCCAGCACCCAGGTGAGCACTGGAGTGCTCGTGTTACCTAACCCAGGGAAGCCGGGTTCATAGGTGTCAATTGGTGTCGGGAATCTTCGTTGTGTTCTATGGCATGATGCTGCAAAGTGCTGCTGCCGGGAAGATGAGAAGTGTCCGGGGTGATCCAAGCCTGGATCGAAGATGAGAAGAACCTGAAAGCAGAGGGGACAGAGTGTAGGTCACTTGCCAGTGACCAGGGGCACAATAGACGAATGCCCACCGATGACGGGTGTTTAATGTGCGATGAGGTGAAGCTTGACTCTTCAGCCACGGGGACCAGGAGATGTTGACGACAACCAGAGTCTGCAGGCGAGCTTTCCCACGAAGGATGTCAAGTGCTGGGGGGTCAGTGTCCAGGTTGGACACCAACAAGCCTTGGCAACTGCAACCCACATGGCTAGAGTAAAGATGCTTCGGTGTAGACCAGCATGGTCCTGGGGACTGCCCAAGTGATGGAGAGTCAGGGCACGTCTGGGGCAACTAGGTAAGCCCACTTAAAGTTACAGTTCCCTCCTCAGGGACCCACAGGTCGACGGACCAGGGATCGCGAAGGGACCTCGAGAGGAATCACTAAATACCAGCCCACGGAACACTCGTCGAGTGTAGGCCAGTAATCTTCACTGGAATCAGTGCTCGGGGTCTGAATTATAAGTAGCCCAAAGCACAGCTTCAGGGATTGCCAAAAAGCATATGCTGCTGCAAATGTGCACGGTGTCCATGGGTTCAGGTTGCACGGTCCCCACGAGGGCTTTGGATCTCAGGTTTGCTGAGAGCACTGGTTGGCCTTGGGGAAGCTTAGGAACCCACCTCCTGTGTTGCAAAATCTTCAGAGCCCGTCAGGAGCTGCGTAGATGCAAACCGGTCAGATGCGTTTTAGGTGCCTGCCTTGCAGGGGAGTAACTCCTTTACTCCAAGGGAGATTCTTCGGTTATCCAGCGTAGTGTAGATAGTTGAAGTACTTGGTTTCTGTAGCAGAGTTTCGTCCAGGTAAAATCTAAAGTCTTGTAGCCAGGGGTTCCTACTTTATACCCAAGGAAGGGGTGGGACAAACTCTGGGGACCCATCTATGGGAAGGTCAGGACAGGCGGTTGGCTACACCCATGTCCTTTGTCAAGTTTCGTGCCAGAGCAGGGGCTGGTAGCCCCTGCAACCGGTTGAGCTGGACTTTGAACAGGGACACCAAATGCGTCCCCAGTGCAGACATCAAAGCACTCTCAGAGTGCACCCACACAGCCCCAATACATGAAAGCCTGTGTGGGAGGTGGTCACACTTCCCTGTGACAGGAAACCTATTGTCCAGCCATCCCCTGCCAGAGTTTCGGCCAGCAGCAGGAGGGCAAACTCGTGTCTGTGGCTGGCAGCATCCATTTTGTGATGCCAGGGCTTGCAGAGCTGGTACCAGGTGTACCGGTGCTGTCATATTTCTCCCTCTAGTAGGGTGGAATCATACCTCCCATATCAGTTACTGGTGTGGAGGTATGATTCCAAGATGTTTGACAACAAACACAACATGTTTCCATGCAGCCGTTTTAAAGTCAGCATTTACCGCGAGGTTATCATGCACTTAAGTATATATGGTATGGCTGCATCACAAACAACCCCGGAATGGAGGTTCTGAAGGCTGCAGAGGGGCTCTGGTCATGCAGGGGCACCCTCTCACATAAAACCCAGCACCCTGCCTTCAGGATTGATAAGGCCTGCCATAGGGGTGACTGATAGGTTTATATGTGCAGTGATATGGATAGATATAGTGAACCTATATCTGCATGCACCACCTTACACAGGCTGCTGTAGCAGACCTGTTGTGTCATTTTGAATGGTCTCCCAGGTGTGGCATAATACTGTTAAAGGGTAATAAGTTACCCTTCTGGTATGGTCACAAGGCACCGAAACACTGCTTATCTGAGAATAATGAACACATATGTGAAATGAAGAAACAAAGTTGAAGTGACACTTATATTCAACAAGTCATTACACAGCAAAAGAAATATATTCTTCTATTCATTAGCTTAGAGAGAATAATATGATCATAGTTCAATAAGTCAGAAATATCAATCACAAAATACTTATGAATAAATGTGTAGGTGCCTGGAAGGCAATCCTGAAATGAGAAAACTGACCATCCAATTTAAAGAATGTAAAGAATTACAATTTAAAGGCTCATTAAATGCAATGAATTGGGTGAGAACTGAGAATAAATGAAGAGATCAAAAGGTAATAAGGGTTATCTAAATTGGGATGTACCACCTGAGAGAAGGCATAGACGTCCCAAATTAGATAAACGACCGGCCGGAGAACCCACGCTTGTGCTAGGCACTTGCAGGAGAGTTCTGGGCACCCACTCGGGTGTTGTTTTTTTTATACCTGCTTGAGAATTATAAGGCCACAATTAACGTAGGTTCATGACCGCACGCCTACAGTTGTGTTGCTAAAACTCAGAGAACACAGAAGTGGTTTCACAGTGGACAGGTGTTTGATCGGATGGTCAGCCATGCTTGACTGCAATTTATAAACAAATCATATTTTTATCATACATTTCTCGGAACGAGTACATGAAAGCGGAACTTGAAACAGGTGCTGTTGGGGCAAGGTGCTGTCTTTGCTTACCTCTTGAGCAAGCTTGGAAACTTTCATTATAAAAAGGAAGCAATACAATACTTGTGAAACCGAAGATGTACCAGCCGGCCTCGTCTAGGTGTGACATAGGCTATTCTTGCTGTGGAAAGTTTTCGTGGTTGGCCAAGCTGCCTTGCCGTGTTCAGCACAAAATAAATGCATGTTCAAGAACATTGGGGCCTAGTAGATTTCATTATCAAAGATGGTAACCTGAGGCAGTGGGCTTTGGCTTAGGCCTATATGCCGGGGGTTCAAGGGATGTGTGGGCTATCACTTACTGACTGTGTATGGTGAAAATGGTCAAAATAGCACATTTCCAGATTTTAGCTTGCAGGGGTATGCAAGGACCTTCATTCTACATGGGTTGAGCAAAAATCCTAGCTTGGGAATTTAGATAGTAAAACGTGACCCTCCAACAATACATGCTGCAGCCCCTGAGAGGCCTCTAAGGTACCTATGCCCTGGGTATACAGTATACCATGCACTAGGGACTTATGAGGGCACCCCATAATCGAATCTGGAGTGTACCTAAGGTACTGGTAATCAATTTTGAGAGAAAGCAGATAGACTGGGGTCCTGATTAGCAGGATCCCAGTCAGACTAAGTCGACAAACAGTGAAACATCAGCAAAAAGTGGGGCTAAGTATAAGAAGCAGATCCTACTCTCCTACACTGACTACACCAAATCGAGATTCCATAGCACCATGACTGATGTCACCGACTGGATGAAAGCCATCTGCCTCCAACTTAAGACTGACAAAATCAAATTTCTCCTCTTCAGAAGACCCCCCTCACAGCAGGATGACTCCTGGTGGATCTTTGGCTTCAGACCCTCAACCACCCCCCACACAGGCAATCTCGGAATCATCATCGACCGCAAACTCTCCATGAGATGCCAGGTCAACTCAACTGCCTCCACCAGTTTCAACACCATCAGAATGCTCCAGAAAGTCTTCAGATGGATCCCTACCGACACCAGGAGAACCGTCACCCCCGTCCTCATCACCAGTTGACTTGACTACGGGAACGTCCTCTATGCCGGAACTACCACCCACCTCCTCAATCACCTCCAAACCATCCAGAACACAGCTGTGAGAATCATACTGGACCTGCCCAAATGGACTCACATCAACCTCCTAATCTGTAGCCTGCACTGGCTCCCTGTTAAGAAGAGATGCCACTTGAAGCTGCTCATGCACCCCTACAGAGCTCTCCCCAACACTGGACCAGAATATCTAAAGAACTGCGTGACCTTCCACTGACCCACCAGACTCCTGTGGTCTGCCGCCCTGGCCCTGGCCACTGCCTCTCACATCCATTACACCCAAACCAGAGGTTGCTCCTTCTTCCACTACACAGCCAAATCATGGCACGACCTCCCCATCCACCTCGAACATCAACATCCCTCGCCAAGTTCAGGAGTGGACCTGACTATTAAAATAGACTCACATCACGCTAGTGCCTGGATACCAGTTGGTGAGATTAGTGCCCCATACAAAACTCTGATTGATTGAACTGATGGCAAACATCCAAACATGGAGCGATACCGAGAAATTTAGAGAGTTGTGGTCGAAGAAAGAGAAGGTCAAGGTAAAGCAAAAGGAAGAAGGGTCAAGGGAGGAAGAACAAAGGAATGCGGGTGAAGTAGCAAAAGAGCTTACATGTGCGAAGTGCAGGGTTACGGTCAGACCTTTTCCATTTTACAAACACTCTTCCAAAGCTTACAGAGAATCCCAATAAATGGTATAATCAGGTGGAACAGATTGCGACTACTTTCAAGGTTCTGTGGGAAGACTTAGAAGTGTTATTTGAGGTAGCAGTGCCAAAAGGTCTGTGGCAGAGTGTAAAAGGGCAGTCAATTTGGTTACACAAGAATATCCCCTTGGCCATTGTTAAAACAAAATATGATGAGGTTATAAAGCACCTCAAGACAAAGGTTCCCCAAAAGGAAATTAATTGGCCTAAGATTGTCCAAACCTTTCAGGAGCCAAAACAATCAGTGCTGATTCAATGATGAATGACCTGGTGGGATACAACATGAAGGGTTTCAAGCATCCTTTGTATGTGTTCTAAGGTCTGAAATTAGCAACCAAATCACCCAGGGTATACTTTGTTGAAAGAGCAAGCTGGTTGATAAGATCTTACAGTACACAAAATATTGCAGTGACACATTGGAAGTGAAACAAAAATGGCTTAAAGAGCAGTTTATGATAGACCAAACACAGTTTGCTCAGAATGCAGCTGTTAAGGGAACTAAAGTTATGTTCCAAGGACCCGAGCTAGACCCCAGTTTTGGAGCAGCAAGGCAGTGACTTTCCTTGACCTAAAGTGGCAATGGCCCAGGAATTAGGAGAGGTCTGGGGAATACAACAGGGACAACTATAGGGATCCCTAAAGAAGGTTACATTGCAACAGGGTAGGGCATTTGAAGTGGGAGTGCTGTTACAATCTAGATCGAATTGTGATGGATTCACAGGGGATGAGTTCAGCAGGTCGGGGAGAGCGTCCCCCAATATCTAGACCCCCTATGGGGTCCTGAAAGTAAAAAAATCTGGGGTTCTGCCAAATTTCTTCAACCTGATGCAGATGCAAGGAGGTATTTACCATCCTAAACCAAACCAGAGGGTACCACTAAATCTGATGACGTCACAAGGAATTCCAGTTCCCATGATGTTCAAGACCTCCATAGATCTCAGTCAGGGCCAATGAAAGTGCCTAAAGGGGGAGGTAGAGTGCATATCTTGGTGCAGTCCTGGAAGTGGGCCAGAATGAACCATATGTGGATGGAGAGGGTAAAGGGCACTCGTTCAACAGTTAGAAAGATTAAGGTCATTAACCTACTCCTCTTGGGAAAAGAAGTCCAAGTTATAGGCATTACAAACCAACAGTGCACCAATAAAATTACTGCCCCAGTACCAGTAAAAATAAGGGACCTCAGAGAACAGCATCAGATTGTGATTTGTGACTCCAGTTCTGTAAACCTGCTAGGATGAGATCTCTGCAAACTCAACTGTGTGATCTATTGCATGCAGGAATGGGTCAGAATTAAAACACAGTCAGCTCACGCTGAGTTTAAGTTGCAGTCTCCAGAACCTGTTGTCAGGTTATAACTGGTCATTACAACAGAGGATTCACCAGTGGATCTGAGAGAGACAGTTAGGGAAAAAGTCTGAGACTTTACAGGAAGAGAGATTGGGCTGATTAAAGGTGCCAAGCACCTTAAGATCACCCTCCGACCTAATGCTGTTTTCGCATAGTCTTGCCCTTACAGAATGACACCAGAGGCCATTCTAGAGATCTCCCTTGTCATCGAGAGTATGATAGAACAAGGCATTTTGAAGGAAGTTATCAAGAATCCATGTAACTCCCCGATCATGGCCTTACAGAAAGCAAACAAAAAGTGAAAGATCACACAAGACCTTCAGAAGATTAACCAAATTGTCATTCCATGCTATTTTGTGGTACCGAACCCTGTTGTGATCCTATTCCAAATTCCCCCACAAGCCAAGTGGTTCATTGTCATTGACTTTTGTCAAGCCTTCTTCTTCGTCCTGTTACACAAAGGGGGCCAGTTTCTTTTTGAGTTTCAGTTCCAAGAGCAGACCCTTGTGTGGTGTTATGTCCCTCAAGGGTATATTTAAAGTCCATTCTATTTTAATCAGACACGTAAAAAGAACTAAGAGTCTTTTGGGTTACTATGTAGTTCAACATTAATTCAATAACATCTCCTGATCATCTCAATGACTAAGGATGTTTGCAAACAAGACATAATTGCTCTGCTCAATCATTTGACTGAAAATGGGCATAAGGTCTCACCTGAGAAATTACAATACGTTCACAGAGAAATCATGTACTAGGGACATCAGATAGAGAGGGTAGTGTTAGTTAGTGCATAGAGACAGTCCTTAAGATGATGTTCCCAAGCAGCCAGAGAGAGGTGAGGATGTTTTGGGCATGGTTGGCTACTGATGAGTCACTAAACAGAGAAGTGCTACAATCAACAAGCTACCGCACCCCTAGGAAGGAAGAGGAAGTTTATGTCCCTCGTTAACCCTCCAATGGGTGGACTATGAAGTAAAACATACTGGGCAACAGGGGGACGGGAAAGACATTACTTGTCTTAATACTGCCCACGCACACTTTGCAGTGTCATGCTTCATCATGGGGCTGAATCAGACCTACAGGCACAGACCAACGCTCTGGACGGACCGCGTGCTTTTTTGTATGTATGAAGAATAGTGGTGAGGGTAGAAAATGGGAAGGAACCAAAACACATAAGAAAACGCAAAATACAGAGGAAAGAATATTCCCTCAAGAAGGGACCAAACAGTGCAGATACATAAAGTTAAAACTCCCTAAGGGGAAACAACAGTCTACCTTTATTCATGTAACCCCTTGGTAGGATTAAAAGCTGAAAGGTAGGATATTCAGGGAAGGTAAGGGCCCATATATCCCTACTGCAGATACCAACATGTTTCTGCCATTGCTGCGTGCCCAACCGGGTCACTCTGGCATTCGTCAGGGTATGGATCCCTTGTTTTTTATGGTCTTCACCCCTACTCTGGAGTTTACCTCACTTAAAAAAGACGGAAATCTCCAATTTACTTACTCTCCAGTAGTTGCAGAGAGGAATCCTTTTTCTGTAAGAGAAGTCAACAAATGTGATTCTAACACTACCAGTAGCACATTTGTTCCTCTTATTTTACCTTATTCCTTAGCCCTCTATATCACTGCAACAGAATCACATGCAGTATCTCAATAGCTCTTTGCCCCTATATCATGAGGGTGTGAGTGGACCCTTTTGTGCTAGTGTCGTAAACAATGAGATACCCGATAATGCTTTATCCTTAATTCTAGTTTAAAACAGTTTTCTACATTGTTTTATAAACAATTTACCTATTACAGTCACGTAGAGGTGTCCACATGCTCTTTTTAGATAAGGTACTGCCACTGCCGTCTCTATCCCTCCCTGGGTCCATATCAGATACATTACTCCACGAGAGGTAATGACAGATGGCCGATATTCCAATATGGGCGCCATGAAATACCTGAGCAGTGAATTAAGTCATCTCTCCAGATTCACAATTCGAGATCTCTGGCCCATGACCTGACCACGCATACGTGACAAATGCGGGGCGTGTCTGACCCGGCATTCATCGAGATGAGCATTTAAAGACGGACATGGTGGTCTACCGGTATCGGCGGTGGACCTGCATGTGGAAACGCCATTGGTGGTTCTCTGGAGTAGTAAGTGGGGTGCAGTGGGGGCTACTTTCACGCTAAGACATTGCGGGTAGCTCATTGTTTACATGTGACTCGAGCCCATATGATAACATTGGAGAGTAACTCCCTTTCTGTTTAAATCTTTTATGCTTGTCTGTATATATAGGTATACTGGTATTTTACACTACATAGGGGGCTTTCGATGGCGTTGCGAGTATAATTTACACACACAGCAAACACATAAAGCAAACCAAGAGTACTTTCCCGTTGTATCCACTTGTATTGGTCCTTTAGTAGTTATACCTGCGAACCCCTTTGCACAGATTATGTCTGATGACTGAGGGTATGCTGGCGATGTACATGCGGTATGAACAGCTCGCAATTGAGTACATTTGTGTAAGAAACATGGATTTAACTGAGGAGGGAATTCACATTGTTGGAACAATGGAAAAGTGAAATACAATATAGACTCTTCCCCTGTCTTTTTTTAAACAGAGTGTGACTACAAGACCACGTTCCCAAAAAGGTCCCGGGCTCAGAGAAATACTTGTGAACTCGTGTAAGTTGGATGTAGATATTCTTATGCACTATGAAACTGAATGTAGATACCTGAGACACTATAAGACTGATGTTTTTGGAGTCATATTTTTAATTGTAAATTTGATTAGATCATGTTGATCACAACAGTAGCACTATAGGGTCCCACTCACACCCCCACCGTTTTGTGACTGTGTGCGAGGTGATATCACCTGGTGTGCACTTTGTTGTCACTTTCACGATATACGGGCAAAGAGCTATTGAGATACTGCATGTGATTTTGTTGCAGTGATATTGAGGGCTAAAGAATAAGGTAAAATGAGAGGAACAAATGTGCTCTTGGTAGTATTAGAATCACGTTCTTTGACTTCTCTTACAGAAAAAGGATTCCTCTCTGCAACTACTGGAGAGTGAGTAAATTGGAGATTTCCGTCTTCTTTAATTGAGGTAAACTCATGAGTAGGGGTGAAGACCATGAAAAACAAGGGATCCATACCCTGACGAATGCCAGAGTGACCCGGTTGGGCATGCAGCAGTGGCAGAAACATGTTGGTATCTGCAGTAGGGATATAGGGGTCTTTACCTCCCCTGAATGTCCCACCTTTCAGGTTTTAATCCTACCAAGGGGTTACATGAATAAAGGTAGACTGTTGTTTCCCCTTAGGTAGTTTTAACTTTATGTATCTGCACTGTTTCGTCCCTTCTTCAGGGAA
Source organism: Triturus cristatus (assembly GCF_964204655.1). Classification (NCBI taxonomy): domain Eukaryota; kingdom Metazoa; phylum Chordata; class Amphibia; order Caudata; family Salamandridae; genus Triturus; species Triturus cristatus. The sequence goes on from NC_140582.1 coordinate 631,390,829, forward strand.
TATTCTTTCCTCTGTATTTTGTGTTTTCTTTTGTGTTATTGTTCCTTCACGTTTTCTACCCTCACCACTATTCTTCATACATACAAAAAAAACGCGGTCCATCCAGAGCGTTGGCCTGCGCCTGGACGTCTGATGCGGCCCTATGATGAAGCATGACACTGCAAAGTGTGTGAGGGCAGTATTAAGACAAGTAATGTCTTTCCCGTTCCCCTGTTGCCCCGTATGTTTTACTTCATAGTCCACCCATTGGAGGTTTAACGAAGGACATAAACTTCCTCTTCCTTCCTAGGGGTGCGGTAGCTAGTTGATTGTAGCACTTCTCTGTTTAGTGAGTTATCAGGTTCGGTTGGGGAGTCAGAGAAGGCTTATTCCCTTGTCTCTTCTTTTTTGTGTGAAATATCATGGTTGGCTACTGCCAACAATGGATCCCGAACTTTTCCTTTGTGGCGAAGCTTTTGATAAGGCTCACTCACACTGATGTCAAAGACCCGCTTATGCTGTGTGTGCTCTGAGAGAAGTTGTTGAAGCATCCTACTTGTGCAATATAATGTCCGCACAAGGGTCTGAACTAATGCCCTTTCCAGAGCATGCTGTACCTGAGAAAGCTTGCGAGTCACAATTTACACAGCCAGTATGGGTTTGGCATTGTGCATGATTTCGGTCAGTTTTGGTCACAGTGAGACTTTTCGATGTCAGCTGGTAACCCCATAAGGAGCTGACTGTATGTTTCAAATTTGTTAAATGCTCTGCAAATGCCAACAAACATTGCTGTGGTGAATTGTGCTGCACACAAGAGTGGTATCGATTTTGTCACCAGAAGCAACTGTTATGCAGATGAGATTGCCCAATACTGTGCTCTTGCGTCCAAGACGTTCAATTTAGGCAAACCACGTAATGCAGAAAGAGAGACTGTATCCAACATGTTACTGAATTCTGTGCATTCCTTTACTGAGCTGCAGGAGCTACAACATACTGCCCCAGAGTTAGAAAAGACAAATAGGAATGGATGGGATGAGTGAGGGGTGCCAGTGACATTTGGGTATCCAGAGAGGGAAAATCAGTTCTCCCTGTTTCCCTCCTGTCCACAATGGTGCGACCCACACATGGTTGGGATCATGTTGGCAGAGATAGGATGGTGTCCACCTTCCTATCCTACTGGTACAATCCCCATTTCAGATCAACGGAAAAGAGTTTTTCCTAGAATTGTGTCATATGCCAGAATCAGAATGTGGGCAAGAGGGTTGCAGTGGCCATGAGTCAAAGTGGAAAGTTTAATAGTTCCTTCAACCATCTCCAAATTGACTTTCAGGAGATGCCTCAATGTAACCAATTGAGGTATATCCTTGTCATTGTGTGTCTGTTCTCATGATGAGTTGAAGCATATCCCACCAGGAGATGTGGCAGCCTAACAGTCACCAGGCTATTGTTGCTGGAATTGCTACTGAGATTTGGGATGCTAGTTCATCTTGTATCGGATCAAGGAACACACTTTAGGAGCAAGATAATGCAGTTATTGTACACAGCTTTAGGGACTGACAAGCGATTCCACTCTAGTTACAGACCCAAGACATCAGGCATTGTCGAAAGATTGAGCTGGATGATCAAAGCTAAACTGGCTCTACCTTCTGCCTCCACATCACTGAAATGGCCTGACGCTCTTCCTTTGGTGCTCATGAGCACCCCCTGTAAAAGAACTGCATTGTCACCGCATGAGGTGTTGATGGGGAGAGCAATACAAATACCCTCTTTCCTGGCTAGCTGGCCTTGTGAATATCACAGATGACTGGGACCTTGAGTACTGCAAGACATTGCCTGGTGTGGTGCATTCTATCTCTCACCAGGCTGACACCACTACGTCAGCTGTTCGAGGGTCCCCAGGGTATGACCTTGTGAGTGGATCCAAGTCAAGAAGCATGTCCGGAAGTCCTGTTTGGAGCAGTGCTAGAGAGTAACCGACCAGGTGATCCTGTTACAGACCTGTTAGTCTACCGAACTGGAAACACACACCCCCAGACCAAGAGGATAAGGCATGAAGAGGAAGAATCAGAGCCAACGCCCACTAATTCCTCGACCTCCCCCAGGTTTGAGGTGTCTGAGGCTTCTGAAGAAGAGGAAGACCAGATCAAGGGTCCACTGGTCTCATCAGATGAGCATCATCCAGAGCCAGGGGTCATTGAGATTGCTGTTGTGCCAGCGGCCACTGTGATACCCACTAATGGAATGAGAATATGCATTCACTGGAATAGCAGAAACTCATGGAAAGCTGTGACTAATAATCAGTTAAAATGCAACCCGGACAAATCAGATTGTCTTCTTCGGTCAGCCGGCACTGAGTAACTGGAGTACATGGTGGCCAGTGGAGTTGTCTCCCTCTCAGTTAGCCCAAGAGAGGGTTAAAAACCTTGGCATTGTCATCGACAACGCCCTTTCCATGGGCCCTCAGGTTCAAACACTGATTGGCCCCTGTTTTGGTATACTTCGTATGCTAAATAAATTCATCCCTTTACAGTCATTGGGCAGTAGGAAGATTGTGGTTCAAGCCTTGGTGGCGTCAAAATTGGACTACGCTTTTACAAGCTTTTTCAGTCTCAGTTCGTTACCCACTATCTTGCGGCAGTGAGTGCGGCCCTCAAGGAGGGAAGATTCCAGCCAGACTGTGGCATGGTGAAATTGCGATATTCCTTAAGCCCGGCCGACCTCTGGAGCAACATTCATCGTATCATCCTATATCGCTGCTGTATGTAGAGGCCAAAATCTTGGCAGAAGCACGAGCTAACCGTATCCTTCCCTACATGGCAGATCTGGTCCATGCTGACCAGGCAGGATTTATGCCTCATCGTGCCACTCGGCATAACATCCGGCGTGCTCACAATGCAGTGGCAGCGATTGAACATCTGGAAGGCCTGGCCCTGGCTACTTTATCTGCTGACTCAATAAAAATGTGTTTTGAAAAAATAAATTGTACTACGCTAATAGCCTTACCTGGGCCTGCCTGACTACCTTATCCAGCGCCTACAAGTGGTGCAGAATGCAGCAGCTAGAGCGATCCTTTGACCGAAGCTCAGATCTCACATGACTCCCATCCAACTTCTGCACTGGCTACGAATGAAAGAAAGAATCATGTTCAAAGCCATGATAATATTTTTTAAAGCACTCCACGGTATAGGTGCCAAGTACCTTAAGAAGTGTGTTAACCACTACATTCCGACTAGGACCTTAAGATCCTCTACTGCCGATCTTGCATGCATCCCCAAAGTACGCTTAGCACGCATGGGCGGCAGATCCTTTGGGTTTTTGGGTGCACAGGCATGGAACAGCCAACCTGCTACATTGAGAGCTTCTGCCGACCTGCCAACATTCAGGAAACATTTCAAACCATGGCTCAGCAAGAATTAGTTACCCTTCAGTGATCTGCCATTTTGTCCACCCTCAGCACAAGGACACTCTAGCATGAGTAGCTGTGCACTATATCAAATCCGCTTAATTAATTCATTCATTCACTAATCTGCCGCAAAGTATTGAGGTCAGGACCCGACGTACCTTGCCAAAATCAAATTTGACTCTGACGACTGCCTGACTGATGTTGACGAACCTTCCTGAGGCAAAAAGTTACCAAAACAGGAGCCTATTCACGTTTACTATTGACAACAGTTTAAAGGAAGGATAGAGAGTTAGTGTAATGGGCAAAGGATGATAGCTTCTTTAGACCTATGGTTGACTCAGTATAAAAATCCCAGTAGCTTTTGAGATAGGATAGAGATGTTAGGCTAATACCTAGAGAACTAACAGCTCCACTTAATACTTACTTGATCTGATTTAATAGTGCACAGCAATGCTGTAAAATGTTGCTTCCAAGTTTGGCAGGTACCACTTTGTTTCCATGTTTGGATGACTGTTGGATGTCTATTTGTTGGGAGGAGATATTCCTTACATGTCAATCAACTCTACCTTTGAACCTACAGACCTTTTCCACCAAGAAAAGTGTCTTACCTTACCCAGCATGCTGGGTGTGTATAGTTAAAATGTATATTATCAAATTTAGTGGAATATGTGAAAAGCCATGGAGGTGGAGAAACGTTTTTTCTATTCTTATCTTCCAACTTCTGCAGCCGAGGGAGCAGCATACTTCCACTTACCTCTGTTCTATTCCTTTTTCTGTTCAGTCTCCATAAATCTTTTCTATTGTCAGGATTCTGTCAAACTGTTTTATTTCAATTTTGAGGATCCATTAGAGAATGTACCACTTATCAATTGTGAAAATGTGTATTTGTGGGCAACTAAACATATTTCTTACTCTTAACAAAGGTTTAAGTCAAGGGATCAGCATGAGTATGCAATGAAATTCTCCCCCCCCCCCAGTGATTCATGTGAGCATTATTAACCTGAGCGTGCATGATGTAACCTGCAAGATTAACCAAGATGAGAGGGTATTCAGAGATGAATTGAATATGAGGATAAGAATAGATGAAAAAAGAGGAGAAGGGAAGACTAGTGCTGATACGTTATTGGGAAAGTCAATGAGACACTAATGGAACCACCTCTTAGAATATATGTTGGGATTACCAAGAAGGGATCTTTATGTATCATACGGCAGTCAGAGGGAAATGAAACTGTTGAGAATCTAGGATGGAGCGAATGTGAACATACCTAGTGAAAGACTTCAAATTTAGCTACAAGTATAAAAGGGATCTATTATGTGTATGGTATGTCAGCTTATTTCCAGCTACACATACCTGGACAGGTAGTTGTTATGCAGCCTTTGTATTCACCAGAATACATCACACTAATGAGTTAGACTTTCCTCTTGAACGATATATAAGGGGAGGTAAACGTAGCTTCAAACAGATCTTTAGCGACATCTTTGGAGCTCCCATTCCATCTATAGGAGTGGAATTAAATAGTGTAAAGATTAGAAAATTATCCCCAATAGTTGAGTGGCTTGCCACTAACTTAGCAGGCTCCTTGGCAGTAATAGATAAAGACATGCTTGCAATAAGAGCTAAGATTATGCAAAATCGCCTTGCGCTGTATTTGCTCCTCACAAAGGAGGACACAGTTTGCAAAGTAATTCACGCTGTGCATATATTCTGTGTGTAGATAAGCAGCTTGACAGCTTACTTCCTAACATTACAAACATAACGCATGAGCTAACTGAGCTGGAAGAATCAGGTGCCAGGGAAAGATTAGGATCTATATGTGGATCCATTGACAAGGGATTTGCTAAGATAGGGCAAATACGCATAGAACACCACCAATCTTTTGACTCTGTGCCACTGTGTTCTATTGAATCTCTACCTAATAGATTGTGTTTATCTACCAATTTGGGGAATATGTTTCTATTTTCAATAATGTTTTTAAACTGTTTTGAGAGTGCACGACTGATGGACATGAAAGTGAATGTATGCAGATTATATACTGCTTTATTGTTTAAAAATTATTTAAATAAGCGAATTTTTGTATTTTTGATATATAGTTGTTGCTGCCTTGGTTCTTTCCCTTTATTATTGTGTATAATATTATGCTAATTATCATCATTAGTATGATTTTACATAATTCTGCATCTCGACAGTGCATACTGCTGCGTTCATATTTCTAATTTAAAAGTAAATAAAATATTTTTTAAACTCTTTACATGGGAACACATTACTGTAATATTTTTGCCTGCCTTGTTCATTTGTGCACAGCCTCAGTGTAGACATAGGTCTGCATCGTAAATTATATTAACACAGGATTATTCTTCCATAAATAAAAAGAATTGCTACCGTTATAAGAGGTAGCCTAAAAGGAACCTTGAAATAACATTCTCTGCATAGTTCCAGTCTAGACGGATTGCAAATCCACAAGGCTTTATCGCCCAAGCTTTGTGTATGCACATGAGCAATCTTTCAGACCAGTTGTATGCAAATCGCCATCATGCATTATTTTTGCAGGTACTTCGAACCCCTAACAGGTTGGCATACTGCAAGAAATTGAGTTTTATTTCCTTAATTCAAAAGGGCCTTTATAATCGAAAGATTTCTCAACAGCCATTAATTAAGGAAAAAGTCAGTTCGGACTAGAGATCCGCACGCAGCGCCACAGTGTATTTAACCCTTTAGACTCAAACTTTCTAGAAAATACAGGAGACCCACTAGAGAGTGTGTGAAATCAGTATCATGCTTTAATTAACAGACACCTTTTTACGAGTTTGTATAGTGCAAACTATCCTGAGGGCATTGGAGAGAACCAGATTATATCACACAAAGTCACATAAATTGTTATTTTTCAATGCACAGGGAGATGAAGCGACTTGCCCAGAATCACAGGATGTTGAGCTGATGCCAAGACGTGAAGCTTTAGACTGCATACTTTAGACCACATTCCCTCTCACATTAACTAACTATTATAGAAATACTCTTGCACTCTAAAGTAGGTAATATTCCTTTACCAGCCTGCAGGCTTCACATTTTACAGTTATTCTTGCGAATAATAGGTACATTCTTGCTTATTTTGAGCTGCTGTATGCCTGTCTTCATGTTAATGGTGAGTTTTCAATAAAGATTGTTGTAAACAAGAACAAGAGTGGCCCTACAACCAACCTTGTTGACCTCCACCCACCTCCTGGCCGATGTAGCCAATCAGCGTGGGTGTTGTGCAGCTGGTGGCTATCAGTGTATGCAGGCAGGTCTTTGTTTCACAAGTTTAGTGTGTGAAACCGAGATGAGAAATGCCGAGCCTCAGAGGAGCAAAAAGCCAGGGTGCAGAGAGAGCCACGAGTATGGGACCACCAACCAATAAGGAGCCAGGACAGAAGAGCTATACAGGAGTGAACCAATCCCAAGCAGCAGGTGCTATTACACTCTGTACAGTGATTACACCAGGTCTTCCAGACAGCGCATGCGCGCTGCCTAGGCTCAGCCTAAAAAGGAAGATATGTGATGTAAAGGATCAAGAAATGCAATGTGACCTTTATGACACATTCAAGGATCTGGGCCAATCCAACAGGGAGAACCCAAAATTAATGAATGATGTTTTGTAATAAAGAGTTGGATTGGTGATTTGAAATCAGTGTGGGGGGGGGGGGGGGGGTGTTGTGAGAGCAGATTTCCATACATGTTAAATGCATCACAAATTGGGGCTAATGCTAACTTACGTCGTGTTTACAATGTCCTCCATCTTGTGCTAAGGATACCAAGATCACATGCTAACTGTTCTTCCTCTCGTTCCAAATAAGAACTGCCAGACTCACCCAAGTGAACTGAGAAATGTTCCAAGAGACATTTGCTTCACTTGTACCTGGCCAAGGACATTTCAACTGTCTCAGACTATTGTCATACAATGTATCACTTGAATTGCCGAACTAACTGTGAGAATGCCTGCAAACTCAATGTATTACTACCAGGAGAGAATATTTGAATGTATTCTGTAGTAAAATGTTTCTTATTGCTTGTTCCCTATTGATTTATATTCTGAGAATTATGTACCCATGTAGAATATATGGATGTCTTTGTCTAGAGTCCTATTAGAGGGGAATCTATGCAGGATTTCACTTAGAACTGTAATAAGTTCTTTGTGCTTCTGATCTGTATGTTTTGCTACTAAAGGTTTGATATGCATACTCTATGCAATCTGCCTGCTCATTTTTATATAAAGCATTGAAACAACAACCCTTGTCTGCCATTCTTACGAGAATATTAACCACCCACTACTGTATTATTTTGACTTAATAGAAGTGATGGCTTCAGTTGGGAAGCACCAAAGTCCGTATTGGGACTACACTGCTCCTGGTCCTAGTCGTTGGTGCGCCCCATGAGTTGGATTGTGAGGCAGTGTGTTCTGCGCTGACAATTGCATGCAAGTTGTTTAAATTTGATATTTTAATCATGCCGGTGCTTCACTTGCTGCAGACTTTGTGATGCTGCATGTTTGTCCTTGCATGGTGTGCAGTCACGAACAAAAGCCCCATAGATTCACTACCAAACAGACGAGTGAGTGAGCAGTAACATTACAGACTACAGCACACTTTCACTACTCTGTGTCGTTTATTGTTGGACTCCTTATAAAGTTTTGCCTCTGCAATGTGGAGGTGCAGGTTTAAAAGCGCCTGTGCACAGTGTTTAAATCTGTATTTAATTTGACGTGCTCTGCCCATGTACAGTTTCAGATCAGTTAACGGCTTTCCTGTTTTGTCTCCATTAGTATTAAACGTCTGATTTATTTTTAATAAAATCTGCTGAACGTGTAGATTCCAACCATATGACAGGCATAGTTCTCATCATAGTTCTCATTGGGAATCTATTAAGTGAAATTACCAAACGTTTGTGTGACTCAAGAGTCCAGGGTTACTGCTTCTGTCCAAGTGTTGTCATTTGATTTTTACATATGATGCTTTTGGCTTTAGTGTGATTGGGCTGGTTGCTGCTTTCAACTTGAATGCCCATTCATAACCAATGCAGGCTGTAGCATGATTTTGATTATGTGTACTTTCGAAACCGGCAGATGTTTCCTACAGTGCAAATCATCCTAACTTCACTACAGTTTATTAGTTGCTCAATGTGCTAGAAGCTGTCGGGGAGAAAGCGCTTTAGAAAATATTTTGGGTAGTATTAATGTTAGAATTTCGTCCTGAAGTGGCATTTTAAGTCACTTTTAGTCTGCACCAACATAATTATGCACCTCCTGAAAACATTTATAATTACACACATCAAGCATATTTCTTCGATGCAGTTAAGCTATACCCTTTCATTTTGTGATTACTATGCTATGGATAAAAGCCACAATGAAAGTTGACTAGTTACTTGGATGCGTCAATCATTGCACAAACAGAAAAATAAACAAAAATTTTTGAGTCTGCTTACGTTAGTCGTACACCTCTCAACCTACCAATTCTCCAATGAGTGTGACACCAGTTGTTTGAGGTGCGTGATCAGAAATAAACAAATCCGGTGTAGGTGAGGTTTGCACGATGGGCGAACAGGTGGACGGCACCCACCAACTAATAGTGAGCAGTGAGATGTAGTAAAGAAAACGGCCCTTCCTTGTGGGTACGAACTTGTGATATTCCTTTTTAGGACTCGCCTAGGCAGCGCTTGCGCTGTCTCGTTGAGATATGCAGTATATACTATAGCAGGGAAGCTTTGTTTAAGCTCAGCCCACTCTCCGCCCATCTTTTGGATTGGCTTACATCCTAAATGCTGCATTCTGATTGGTTTTCAGCTTGATAGTCCCTCCTCCTGATGGCCATCTTGTCATTTGTATCCTTCCCCGGCTATTGGCCCCTTTACTCCAACACTATTTTCTGCCCTGTGTTCCCCCCAGCCCCCTCCCGCAGTTCTGACTTTTTGCACCCCCCCTCACCCCCTCCCACTCCTGTTTGTGACTTCTTAAAAGCCGCACACACATTTGTAATGCAATACGTCTCACATAAATGCGAGTTGTATTGCATTGCAAATGCTTGTTTTAAAGTAGTGCGCATTGTGCACGAAGACCGGAAGTCAGGTGTCTCCCGCCTCAGTGTGGGCAGGGCTCCTGTGGACCAAGGAGAGCCTCGCACATTGGCCCTGTTCTCCTGTCCCTATTGCGCCTGTTTGGCCTCTGCTGCCCTAGAGCATTAAGTGTCACGCACTCGTAGTGCACTAGCATCATGAACTGAATACTGTCACGCTTCCGAAGGTGAAGCTCATGCGCTTCACACTTACTTCCGGGTAGGACAGGTTCATGGAAGGCAGGTTGGCTGCAGTGCACGTCGCTTTGACATCGGCTCAGAGAACAACAGAATGGCGGCGCCCATGCCATGCAGCCTACTATTAGAGGTGCTGGGGAGGACAAGCGCATGGACTCTCCTGTGGACGCCCATCACTAAGGTAAGCTTTCATTGCACATGAACTGCACCACAGAAGCAAGGGCGAGGATGGAAGAAGCTAATTGTAAATCTCCTTCACATTTCTTCAGAGCCTTTTCCTTTCGGTTCAAAGCAAAACAGATTGATTACCAAGCCATGCGATGAATCAAAAGAAAGTCACTACTTGTTACCTAATTAGAATACCCGCGCTCTTACTGTGCAGTCATTTCTCTGCCGTTTGATCTCTGGGCCACTGGCAATGTCTCCGAACTCAACGCTGTACTAGTTACTCACGTAATGTATAATTTCTACAAATGGGCCGGTTTTCTTTTAAACTATTAACGTTGTTTAACTGGATAACCACGTTCACGTACAATAGCTGCCGACACCTCTTTACTTAAACACTCAGGCACTCGCCAGTAGGGAAAACAATTTGGAGAGAGCGATAATTGTATAAATCGATAGTTACACACTATGTAAAATGTCTGCCTTGTTTACTAATGGTATGGTTGTGCTTGGCAGTTGCTGACGTTTAGATTTCTTTGCATATTTAGCTCATTAGATATCTGTGGCTACCTTGTTCGTTGACACGTCACATTTTTGGGCCAATATCCTGAAGACCTCTTTTAACTAATATGACCATTCGCCAAGCAGTAGTAATATGCAGTGTATAGCAAATTCATTTATAACCGTTGCCTTGTCTGAAGTCTGCTAAGCGTAGGTTATGCGAGATACAGATGTGTTCTGATTGTGTTGTGATGGGTTTCGTCTTATGGTTAAGCTTGATGTGGCCGGAAGAGGTGAGATGGAGTCCCAAGTTCTACGCTTCTGAAAGGATAGAAATAAAAGGTTGCAGCTGGTATTAGTTGTAATAGTTAGATGCTGCGCTTGAAGACCAAAGGAAGATGTGCTCCTTTTGTTTCGCTTCTATTTGCGTATAGGATGATAGATGTGGAAGGGCTTGTGGTCCCACGTAAACCTGTTGTAATGTGGTTGTTTGGAGACTTGCCCGGGAATCGTTGCCCATAGGTGGTCCAACTATTGGTAACTGTAAACGTACAAGGTGACTGCTCCTTTTGTAGGTCTGTTTTAGCTGTGCATCTGTCATACATTGTGATAATCAGTTTTCAAAAGTACTACTAAAAGGAGTTTTGGCTCCTCCCACGTCTTGTCTGAAGTACAGCATTTAATTATGCAGAAGTTACTTTTTGGTTTGTGGAAAAATTCGGTACCCAATACAGCAGAACTTGGTTATGGTCAATTATAAAGGCAATGGGTCTGGTCTGTTTATTATATAGTGATGACAGCTGTAGGCTTTACATTTATTAATAAAAGCATTGAAGTCAGTGAAAATTTAAGGCAATGTTATTATTCGGTTTTAAATGCTGGAAGCTTTTATTTTGTTACTCCGGTCACTGATGTGGTAGGTAAGGGCTTTTTGGTGTTACTTGCTCCCTGTGACAAACCGTGGCAATAAATATGTGCTAATCTTTGTTGGGCCCTCTGAGGAGAGATAGAATTTTTTATTAATATTCCTGGTAGGTGCCTTGTCTTGTGTGAGCTGGTGCAGAATACAGTAAGCTTGCTTTGGTTACGTTCACAAACCAATGGTAAAGACTATGGACCGGTTTGGAAAGCTATATCTGTCGTAGGCATGGTTTATTATAGAAAGGTGTGACAGAGGAAGTGGCTCTAGCATTTTTATTGTGAAACACTTGTTTAGGCCAATAGGCCTTCCACCACAGATTATCGTACCGTTACAAGTTGTAGACATGCATTTTTTTGTTGTTGCTTGAACTCGCATGGGCTAATACGGGCAGGCGATTTGGTGTTGGCTGCCCTCTGACAAACCGTGGGCGGGGAGGGTAGAAGATTTTCATTGTGATCCTTGCTACACCATTTTGAGAGAAAATATACAAATATCAACTGTTTTTGTATATATTTTTAGTCTTATAGCTATATGCATGGAAGTTGCTACTTAACCCGCACATCAGTAGGCCTGTTATGACATTACATCAGCGTAAAGGCTATAGGCCTTATTGGCTCACTGGGTAAAGCCATGTCCATTCATAGGTTAAATTTGTTTATTATGAATAGTTGTGACAAGACAGTAGGCCTGACTTATTGTGAAGAGCATGCGTTAGACAGTGGCTTTATGGGATGGATTGATAGATTACTACTAAAGGTCAGAATACTGTAGCAGATTAGGGTTACAAGATTTGCACTGTAATAATTATTGTTGCACTCTTAGGAAAACCTGACTGGCTAAGTTGTCCACAAGGACAGACACGCACTTCATTTCTCCTAATCGTCCCCCATATGGATGCCATTTACACTTTATCTATGAAACCATACAACGTTGACTTTCCATTTGGGTAAATGTGTTTGATTGTGTGTGCATCTGTGTGGAAATCAATGCACTTTCGTACTATGATTGGTGTGCCAGTAAATGAATTTTCCTTTTCCCCCTTTAAAAAAAAACAAAAAGTCCCCTTTGACTAGTTTTAATTTAATTTTAAGAATTGGGTGCGTACTACATGTCCCCTGCCAGTGGTAATGAGACATTTGATGGCTGCTCATTTCATCTGCTGTCGCTCGCAGCCACTGCCTCTAAAAATCTTACAACCATCATGGAATAGTATTGGCCATGCAATGCCAGAACTTTACAACAGTGATACACTATTTGCCATACTGTTCTAAGATGGGCAACGGCTGATTTGACTTTTATATGCTTGCCATATTTTGACCGATATTATTTCTTCTTTTAATTTAGCTTGCATATGTTTTATTTTATTTGGGTAAATGCAACAATGAGCCTAGCGGATGAATAAATGAATGTGTGCAAGGATGACTTTGGGAGCCTAAACCATCAGTGATCAAAGAGGCAATTTTATTTATAAGATAGGCTTATTGGCTTTGCTAGTGCTCGTTCAAGAGTTAAGGGGCAACGTGTTTCAATAGCCCTCAGGAGTTGAGAGATGATCTTCATCCCTAGAAAATGTTTGCTGACCGTGAGTGTCACTTTTCAAATTCCATATTCCACTATACTAATTCACCATTAATCCTTTATGGGTTCCAGAGTAGCATGCTACTCCCCAATAAAGCGCTTCAGCACCCCATCAGGATTACAAGCGCTATATAAATGCAAACCTTTTTCCCTTTTCTAACCCTTCTCAATCCAAATAACTGACTAACATTACCACCACTCAAATGACTTCATATTTCACTATACTAATTATCTGAAAGAAACACGTTAGTTAGATTCCTCACCTTAGAATATCCCCAGGCATCAGACTGGATCCGGAAGATTTTTCATCAGCAATACCCCTTGCGCGTCGCTAGTCGTCGTCTGCGGCTCCGCGTCCGTCGTCGGCGTCGTGCGCCGGGATGACGTCGTCGGAGTACTTAGACGCCGCCCTCGCGCGCTGACGTCAGTTCTTCTTTTTTCCGCGCCAGTAAGCGCAGATCCGGGAGAGCTACCCCTTTAGTCAATTTTTGACTAACTTTTTGATCCTTTTTGATCCTGTCTATCGACACCGGTGCCGGTAGGATGCCTGGGTTTAAAGCCTGTACGGACTGTAGCCGATTGATGTCGGTTACGGACCATCACCGCCGGTGCCTGTACTGTTTGGGCCTCGACCACGACGCGGAGTCGTGCTCGGACTGTAAGGCCCTGACCTCGAAGGCTAGACGGGAGCGGTCCCGTAAGCTCCTCGAGATTCGCCACTCGGCTCCGCGCGCCTCTCGATCCCGGTCCAGGAGGAGGTCCAAGGATTGGTCGCGGAGCCGCAGCCGACGTCACCATCGGTCGTCGGGATCAAAGTCTTCGGGTAAGTCGAAGCATTCCAAGAAGTCCAAGAGGCGACATCGCTCTTCGGACTCCCCTCGCCGGTCGCGCGACTCGGTCGAGGGTCAGGGTGGTTCCACCCCCGCGGCTCCGTCGGAGCCGCAGGTGCCGCGTCCGTCCCCATACCCTCCGGTCCCTGCGACGCCGGCGGAAGTCAGTGCCTTCCTCTCGGCAATGAGGAACCTGGCTCCGCCGTCGGCGCCCGCTGGTGCGCCTTCGGGCCCCGCGGACCCGACTGGGCTGCCTTGGCAGCCGGCGGCTCCGGCCCCGGCGCCGTTGACGGCTCCGGCCTCGACGCCGCAAGCGCCCGAGGGACCCGTTCTCGAGTCCCCGTCGACGCCGGTCGACCTCGTCACGCCTCCTCCACCGGCGTCGACTCCGGTTCCACCCCCGACGCCGACGTCGACCCCGCTCGACGTCGTGCCCCAGTTCAGTCCCGCTCCGGGCCCGGCGCCGGTCCGGCGTCGATGGACGCCGAGATCGGCGCCGCTAGAGACACATTTTGTCTACCGCCCGGCTCCGTTAACTTCTCCTCTACACCAGGAGTCGGATGATGGGGACTACTGGGAGGGATCCGAGGATCCTATGGCCCATCAGGCCCAACTGTCCCAGGACTGGGCAGATGAACTGGGGGAGGCCAGTGGTCTGGATACCTCGCCAGACACTGGATTCATCTCTCCTCCGACTGTGGCTTCGGAGGAGGGTGCTGCTTTCTCCGTGGTGCTGCGCAAGGCGGCCGCAGCCCTTGGGCTCGAGCTACCTGCCGTGGCTGTGAGGACGAACGTCCTCACTGAGGTGCTTCAGTCTGCAGCAAGCTCCACTGAGCCTCTGCTGCCATTCAATGAGGCCCTCACTGACGTTCTACAGGGCACCTGGTCCAAGCCCTCCACAGTTCCTCCTGTGGACAGGAACGTTGCCAGGCGCCACCGCCCTGCTCCGGGCGACCCCAGTTTTCTGTCCCAACACCCTACCCCTGAGAGCCTGGTTATCCAGGCCTCCACCTCCCAATCCTCTTTCCCGACCGCCCCGCCGGACCGGGATTCCAAGAGACTGGAGCAGTTTGGCAAGAAACTGTTCTCTTCCCTTAGTTTGGGCCTGCGGTCTTTGAACACCGCTTGTCTCTTGGACCGTTATTCCCACTCTCTGTGGGATGCGGTGGAGGACGCGCTGCCCCTGTGTCTGGAGGAGGCCCAGACACGACTTACCCAGGCTCTGGCCGATGGGAGGGATGCAGCGCGACATGCTATACGTTGTGGGCTTGACACCACGGACTCGCTGGGTAGCGCCATTTCCACCACTGTGGCGCTTCGACGTCACGCCTGGCTGCGGTCCACGTCGTTTTCCGGCGATGTCCAGAGCACTCTCATGGACATGCCGTTTGATGGCACTCGCCTGTTTGGCGAGAAGGCGGACAGTGCGCTGAACCGCTTTAAGGACTCCCGGGCTACGGCCAAGTCCTTGGGCCTCTCGGCCCCGCGGTCGCAATCTTCCGCTTTTCGCCCCTT
The DNA here is from genome assembly GCF_964204655.1 of Triturus cristatus. Lineage (NCBI taxonomy): Eukaryota > Metazoa > Chordata > Amphibia > Caudata > Salamandridae > Triturus > Triturus cristatus. The sequence continues at coordinate 631,406,001 of NC_140582.1, forward strand.
TCGTGGCCAAGGAAGGGGTGCCTCCTCACGTGGGCCTAGCCACCAGCCGCAGAACCAACCTGCGCGCGGACGTGGTTTCCGCCGAGGCGGATCTGGAGGACGACGAGGTCAGCCCACATCCACCCCGGCAGCATCCGCCTCAAAGCCTTCGTAGTCCGAGCTTTCAGGCCCATTCCACACCAGTGGGCGGCAGAGTTCGCCATCACCTGCTCCACTGGCGGTCCATCACATCGGACAGGTGGGTGCTGCAAATCGTCCGAAGGGGCTACTCCCTCCCCTTCAAGACGACCCCTCCAGCCATGCCACCGCAGCACCACCGTATCTCGGGGGATCATTTGCATCTTCTCCACGAGGAGGTTTCCGCCCTCTTGGCCAAGGGGGCCGTCGAGCGCGTTCCGAGCCCAGAAGTAGGTCGTGGTTGTTATTCCCACTACTTTCTGGTTCCCAAGAAGGGCAAGGGGGGCCTACGCCCTATCTTGGACCTTCGGAACGCCAATGCCTTCCTCCGGAAGGAACGGTTCAAAATGTTGACTTTGGCTCAGGTTCTAGCTGCCCTAGACCCCGGAGACTGGATGGTAGCGTTGGACTTGCAGGACGCTTATTTCCACATCCCCGTCCTGCCGGCCCACCGGCGTTACCTGCGGTTCACGGTGGGCCAAGAGCACTTTCAGTTTACCGTACTCCCCTTCGGCCTCACCAATGCCCCTCGGGTGTTCACGAAAGTGATGGCGGTGGTCGCAGCTCATCTGCGCAGATCAGGGGTTCCAGTCTTCCCCTATCTCGACGACTGGTTGTTGAAGGCGGGCTCGCCCCAGGCAGTCGTCTCCCACCTCCAGACTACGGCGGATCTCCTGCATTTGCTGGGGTTTTCCATCAACGTGCCGAAGTCACACCTGAGTCCCTCTCAGAAGCTCCTTTTCATCGGAGCGGTTCTCGATTCGGCGCAGTTCCGGGTCTATCCACCGGAACAGCGGGTCCGGGATATCCAGGCCCTGATTCCCATCTTTCGGCCTCTATCCTGGGTTTCGGTCAGGCTAGTGTTGCGGCTTCTGGGGCTGATGGCCTCCTGCATCCTACTAGTGCATCGCGCCAGGCGGCGCATGCGGGCTCTGCAGTGGGACCTGAAGTTTCAGTGGGCCCAGCATCACGGCAACCTGTCCGACCATGTCTTGATCTCGGAGGGCACTGCACAGCAGTTGCAGTGGTGGCTCACGGACCGCGATTAAGTCATGGGCAGGAGCCTCTCCCTTCCCCAACCGGAGCATGTCGTAGTGACGGATGCGTCCCTCCTGGGATGGGGTGGCCATATGGGAGATGCGGAGATCAGAGGCCTCTGGTCTCCGGCGGAGTCTCGTCTCCACATCAACCTGTTGGAGTTGAGAGCGATCCGACTTGCACTGAAAGCCTTCCTTCCCTCTGTCAGGGGCAGTGTCATGCAGGTGTTCACGGACAACACCACCGCCATGTGGTATTGCAACAAACAGGGCGGGGTGGGGTCGTGGACCCTTTGTCAGGAGGCTCTGCGCCTCTGGACGTGGCTGGAACACCAGGGCGTCACCCTAGTGGTTCAACATCTGGCGGGCTCTCTGAACGCCAGAGCGGACGAACTCAGCCGCCGGTGCATGATGGATCACGAATGGCGTCTGAACTCCGAAGTGGCGCAAGGTCTCTTTCAGCAGTGGGGAGAGCCTTGGTTAGATCTATTCGCCACCGAAGAGAACGCGCAATGTCAGCAGTTCTGCGCGTTGGAATTTCCAAGGCGGCACTCGCTCGGCGACGCTTTTCGTTACGAGTGGAGTTGCGGTCTGTTGTACGCCTTTCCGCCTATACCACTTCTGCCCAGCGTGCTGAAGAAGATCAGGCACGACTGGGCCCAAGTCATCTTGGTGGCTCCGGATTGGGCACGACGATACTGGTATCCCGAGCTACTCAGTATGTTGACCGATCCCCCGATACGTCTGCCCCTTTGGGAGGATCTTCTGTCGCAGCAGCAGGGGACGGTCCTCCACCCGAACCTGTCCAGCCTCCACCTCCATGCGTGGAGATTGAGCGGCGGCAGTTGATGCCATTTGACTTGCCTCCTGAAGTCTGTGATATCATTCTGGCAGCCAGGCGTCCCTCCACAAAGACGGTATACGCCTGCCGGTGGAACAAATTTGTGGCATGGTGCACAGCAAAGGCTGTGGATCCCCTTTCCGCCCCTCTTTCTGAGGTTCTCCTCTTTCTTCTTTCTCTGGCCCGGCAGGGCTCTGCCCTGGGCACCCTGAAAGGTTATCTTGCTGCCATCTCTGCCTTCTTGCGGCTTCCTGATCAGCCTTCTCTTTTCAAGTCCCCTGTGGTTACACGCTTTCTAAAAGGCATTACTCACACGTTCCCTCCTGTCCCTTTTGTAATGCCTCAGTGGGACTTGAATCTGGTCTTGACATTCCTGATGTGCGCTCCCTTCGAGCCTCTTCACAATTGTCCTCTTCGTCTTCTGACTCTTAAGACTGCTTTTCTGGTAGCCATCACCTCGGCTAGACGAGTGAGTGAGCTCCAGGCTTTATCTTCAAAGCCTCCTTTTCTGTCTGTTCATCCGGACAAGGTTGTCCTTCGGCCTCGTCCCTCCTTTCTTCCGAAAGTGGTGACTCCATTTCATCTTGGGCAGTCTGTCACCTTGCCCACCTTCTTTCCGCCTCCGCATCCTTCCAAAGAGGAAGAGAGGCTCCACCGTCTGGACCCAAAACGTGCGCTCTCCTTTTATTTGGACCGCACGAAGCAGTTCCGGGTGGACGACCAACTTTTCGTTGGATACGTGGGTGCTAAGAAGGGGAAAGCTGTGCACAAACGGACCATCTCTCGGTGGGTCGTTTTGTGCATCAAAATTTGTTACTCTTTGGCGAAAAAGGACCCTCCTGTTGGGCTGTGCGCCCATTCTACTCGGGCCACGGCGGCTACTACTGCCTTGGGACGGGGAGTCCCTTTGCAGGACATCTGTCAGGCGGCGACATGGGCTTCGCTACACACGTTTGCCAGGCATTATTGCCTTGACAGCCAAGTCCGGAGGGATGGCTTCTTTGGCCGTTCTGTCCTCCAGGACTTTCTGGTGTGATCTTGGTTCGCAGACCCACCACCGGGGATGGTATTGCTTGGGTATCTATTCTAAGGTGAGGAATCTAACTAACGTGTTTCTTTCAGATGAACAAGTTACTTACCTTCGGTAACGATGTATCTGTAAGAAACATTAGTTAGTTAGATTCCTCACCGACCCACCCATCCTCCCCGTTCTGCGAACTGACATCTAGGGTTAAGGTTATCCTTTTCAGGCCCCTAGATTTTATTTTTGGCACCAGTGTCGGTCTTTGCATGGCTCTGCGGAAGGCTATGTACAAGAACTGACGTCAGCGCGCGAGGGCGGCGTCTAAGTTCTCCGACGACGTCATCCCGGCGCACGACGCCGACGACCGACGCGGAGCCGCAGACGACGCCTAGCGACGCGCAAGGGGTATTGCTGACGAAAAATCTTCCGGATCCAGTCTGACGCCTGGGGATATTCTAAGGTGAGGAATCTAACTAACTAATGTTTCTTACAGATACATCGTTACCGAAGGTAAGTAACTTGTTCTTCAACACTAATCCTTTATGGGTTCCAGAGTAGCGTGCATCTCGCCAGAAAAGTGCTTCAACGCCCATCAGGGGTAACAGGTGCTATATGAATGCAAACATTTCTTCCCCCTCTATTCCTCCACTATCATTCTCACTCCAAGTAACAGACTAATATCCACCACTCAAATTACTTTCATATTTCACCATACTAATTCACCACTAATTCTTTATGGGTTTCCGGAGTAGCCTGCTTCAACACCCCATCAGGGGTAACAAGCGCTATATAAATACAAACCTTTTTTCCTCTTTTATCCTTCCGAATCAAAATAACTGACTAACATAGCCACCACTTAAAATGTACTTGCATGTTTCACTATACTAATTCAACACTAATCCTCTATGGGTCCTGGAGTAGCGTGCTACTCGCCAAAAAAGCGCTTTGACGCTTCGTCAGGGGTAGTAAGCTCTACAAATGCAATTACAATACAATACTTATCAAGACAGCTGATCCTCATTTCCCCAGCACACTTTTTAGCAGCTAGCTTTCCACTTACATTTTATTTTCCAGTTATAGGAAGCTGCTAGGATAAATCATTCATCGTTTTAAAACACCAGCCCAAGTGGAAGCAAGAAGGAGATGTAAAACTCGATAATGGTGACCCGTAGCCTAACACTTGCATATTCGGCACCTCGGCTTAATAACATACTTTTAGGAAAAGCATTGCAAGTATCATATTAACTTACTTCTAGGTTACTGAACCAGTGGTGTCTCTGGGACTTATTTGTAGGGAGGGCATACAAGGGGCCACAGATGGGAAACAAACAAGACATACCCATATGCGAGAATGCTTTATCTTGATTTAACCATTTTATACTTGTTTTTTCTTTAACGCTTTCTGTATCACATGGTGGGTCCGGTGGGACTTGTTTTGTTGTTCTTCCATGGCTGTGTTTACTTGTTGCTGCCTGTCTGTCTCTGTCTCCCTTGTGTAGTCTTAGAACATCGGTGGGATCCGGACACGGCTCTTACAGAACCCACAATATTGCAGACAACTTCAAACATGCATTGGGCAGGACGAATGTAGAGGGGTTAGGTACATCGATAATTTAAAAAAAAAAACTCTCGAACGCCACCCACACATTACGCTTTTCAAAAATAAACAATAAATGATCTATGTTGTTAGAGAAACAGGTTTGGCATCTCTTCAAGTGTGGTCTAGCGAGGATTTGGCCCAACATGGTGTACACTGGATGGGTGCTCGTGGTTGTAGGGTTCCTTCTTTATCAGGTGAGCATCATGCGGTCTGGTGTTTGTGCGTGTGCTTCCTTTCTGCAACTTCTAACAGTGCATTCTAAAGTTACCTTCACAACCACTGGGCTTATGGGAACTATATCTACTAACACAGTTAACGTAATACTGTTGAAGGGTTCATGAATTTGCAGGAGAGAATATTTCCAGTTCGTTTTCCAGTCTGGTACATTTGTCCAAGTATTGACCTTGCTTCTACTTAGGGTAAGGGGGGGGGGGGTACACACTTTAGATAACCTCTGCTCACCCCCTTGGTAGCTTGGCACGAGCAGACAGGCTTATCCCCAAAGCACAAATAGACAATAATCGTTTTTTCAAATCTTGTATTTTCAGTGATATGACCACCAAAGACCCTGCTGTTATATTAAAAACAAAGCTTTGGACTATACCATTTCCCGCTGAAAGGCAATATTTCTCTACATGTTTTCGTATACTTAGCGTGTCATGCAGTTTGGTGCTTACTTTTCTTCCATATCAAACAATAGTAGATGTTTCAGCACCCAGGCTAATGTGCTACATAGCTAAATACATATAAGGCCCCAAAGGTGAGACCGATGCATTGCAAATGCTTGTTTCCTGAATTAGTACTGATGAAAGCGTATTTACTGGTTTGTCAGCAAAACTGTTCGGCCTCATTACTGACAAATACTGCTAGTCTTGATGGGTATCATTTTCCTACACCCGGGCGCTCTCCCTACATACTGGTCTTTCAGTCATTGCGTTTTTACAGCATTTTGGAAAATGTAAATCACATAAAATATGTAAAATAGGTAAGATCAATGAAGTGAACTAGAGTGGCAGGGCCAACATTCTTAAGTATAAAATAAACCATGGACCAGCTCTTGGCACTCCCCAGCCCTTGCCTAAACTACACCAGCAAAGTACTAGAATAGTTCAAGACAAGAGTGCTCTTTAAAACTCTAAGCCTTTAACAAATTTAAATGAAATGTGGGCTGGAAAATGCTCCATTTGGCAACATTTTTCAAAGTTTTCAGTCAAGACCCTTTTATCTGCCAAGCCCCTCCCCCCCCCTTGAAGAACCTGAGCTTTCTAATTTCACTCGCTAAATTTGAATTTAGTTTTGGGCATTTTCCAATCAGCCAGTGAGTGGGTGCACTAATGAAAGGCGTGAATGGCAGCTTTGTGACAACTAGGTGCTGGCATCCTATGAACAATATTGAGCAACTGAACTAAATTTTTCACAAATTAAGGTCTGTATTTTTTTGTATTTCACTAATAGGGAATAATATTGTATTGGTCACTATTATTGTAATAAAAATGAAGCACCAGGAGATGGAACGAGATATTCGCTGGCAGCTGAGGTCAGTAAATGTTTTTAAATATATGTTGTGTGCATACTTGACAATGTCTATGTGTCTATGTGAGACAATGTGTATATGTGAACATTTGTATGTTTGAGTGAAAGTGACAGAGGGTCAGTCAGTGAGCGAGAAAGAGTAAGATTGAATGTCAGTGCATATGAGCGAATAAGAAAGAGAGTGAGAGTCAGAATTGCTCAACATGAGAGAGAATGATTAAGGATGAGTGTGAGGAGGTTTAGGGAGTGTGAGTGAGAATGAGCATGCATGCCAGTAAGTGTAACTGTGAATGAGAATGAGTTACTATAAGTGTGAATGAGTAAGAGTGATTGTGAGTGAGAAAGTATGAATGAGTAAGAAGAGTGAATGTGATTGAAATCGAGTGCGTGTAAATGAAGGAGTGTGAATGAGTGAGTCAGAGTGAGCTAAAATAAAGGATTGAGAATGGTTGAGTGTAAGTAAGTGTAAGTGATAAAGTATGAGTAAAACAGAATGGGAATGAGTAGAAGTGAGTGCATATGAGTGAGAAGTAGTGAAAGTAAAAGTGAGTGCGAGATTGAGAATAAACGAGTGAGTGCATGTGAGTGAAAATAAATTAGTGAGGCTGTGAGTGAGAATGAGTATAAGCAAGCAAATGTAAGTGATTGTGAGGGAGGATGTGGTTTTATTCTGTCCAGTCTGCCATTGGCCCTGTCATATGTAAGGTAATTCTTGGCCTATTGAGGCATCCATGGTAAAATACTGGCACTGGCATTTTAGAGGTAATGCTTATCATGACTGGCACCTCTGAGAGAATACTGGCACAGACATACCAGATGTATTTTTTGGCATATAGGACACCATTGGAAAAAAATAGTGCTATCAAATTGGAGGTAATTCTTGGCTTAAGGGAGGACAAACATGGCATATGTCTGGGACAGCAATGACAAAATGCTGGTTCTAACATAGTAAAGATAATTATTTAGATAAATGTGTCGCCTGTGATATATGGGTGGCCAAATGGCAGAATTCTAGCACTGGCATAATGTACGTAATATTTAGCATCGGGCACCCAATAGAAAATGCTGGGCCTGGCACAATGAAGGTAAATTTTTGACATATGGGGGTACCCAGAGCACATTTTGAAAAACAAGGGTCAACTAATGGGGAGCATCGTGTTTTATTGGTTTGGCATACAGGATTTGAATATTTAATGAGGGACCTTCAGAACCTAAGAATTTTAGCACATGTATGTGAAAACTGAGCTTTAAAATGCATTTTGACACAATTTTTTTTCTCAGTTTTCTTAGAGGCAGAACCTCCCTCCTGAAGCCCCATAGAAAATGTCAGGCTCACTCGCTTCACTTGCTCGCTAGAGGGCAGAGCAAGGATTTTGCCCCATCACTTTAAAAAATCATGTCAGTACGCTAATATTGGTGATGTTGAAAATAAAAACTTGTATGTGTTGTGTTATAGTAGTCATACAGTTATTATGACTTTTCAGCTAAGTCGATTATTGTCATGCCATTAGGATTAAGGTCTTGTGACCTCACCTCCTGGGAATATTCAGGGTCAAAGGTCATATGATGTCACTTACTATGACGTCGTTAAGGTTCAAAGGTGATGATGTCACTCGCGCAACGCCTGGCATGTTGGTGAATCGATGGTTATGGTTATGTGCATCGGCTCTTATTACCAGTTTTGTGTGTGTCTTATTACTGCACGTTTAGGCAGTTTTACTTGGGTATACTTGCACTGCATGATCCATATAAAAGAGTGTGATTTTATCAAATGTGGTTTTACCGCATGTAAAAAACAAAAAACTAGAGTATCCATTGTTTACTGGAGTCTGTGTTCTGTTATATGATGCGTCACTCTGTAGTTACTGAGTCAAAATCTATCAATCTATCAATCGGATTGCATTGCATATCATTTACTTCTTGACACTGTTATAAATTATTGATATTTTATTTCTTAAAAATGCCCCAACGTTCAGAGGGATGGAGTGAAATGTCTAACGACACAAGTGATGGGATGTGAATGATTTCTGGTTCAATACTTCTCCATGGCAAACATTGATCAGATGTTCATTTATTAAAGAAAAAAATCATACATCAGCACATAGAGCATCCCAAAACATCATCGTAATTTTCCATGAAGCAGAGCACCGTTTTCATTCCAAAATGATACTTGACGAGGAGCATGGGGTGATGACTTTAATTCCAGTAAGCCATTGCGAAGGCTGATTTACTGAAGGCTTTGCAAATGTTTCGCTCTCATATTTTTTACTGCGAGTTGAGGATGCACTCATTTCCAAGATCCGTTCATAAACACATCTCTTACTGGGAATAGTCATTTTCCTCAGAGAATCCATTAATTTCCTCTCCTGCGGTAATTTCTTCTTTAATAGTCATAGCTAACCTCTGAATTCCCTGCAATTTGGAAACAAAAAGAAGAGTCATGTATCCAAAATAATGAAATGCATGTTCTACTAAGATAAACCGCAGCGTGTGTGAATTAAGAATACAAGAGACGTGCTTTTAAACGACTGAAGCTACTGCTCAAGTTAAGCAAAGCTGTTGTTGTTGTAATAACTTTATTTTGGTCAACAGACCATAAAAAGTACATATAAACTGTATCAACACAAAAATTAGGACACTAAATAATCATAAATGTTTAGAAAGAGATTCAGCTGTAAGTTATCACAACACATAACATTGAAAAAACGTTAAGCACAAAAATTAGATTAAGAAATTCCGCCTCCTGCGCCACATGTAAAACAAATAACGAGAAACCGCAAACACAATAGGAGGATAAGTATCATAAATCAATATCCTACAAGCCTGTGTAAAATGCAAAAGTCCCAAGTTCTTACAGATAGGGATCAGCCAACATTTCCTAATTGCAGAATAGGCAGGGCAAAAGAACAGTACATGGGAAATATTCTCAGTTATATGGGTGCATGCGGGGCAAGTTTTAATATTGGATTTAGACCATTTGGAGGTAAGGGACCTTATAGGAAGAGTACCGTGCCTTAGCTGAATATACAGCTTTCGAGCTGCTGGGGGTTCAATTAGGTCCATGAATTCATCGGCCTTAGGTTCTGGTTTTACTGAGAGGAACTCAGATGTCAACCTACCCAGTGATGTAGAGCTCATTAATGTTTGATGGTTTAACATACGTATCTGAGAGAGGAGTATATTCTTAGATATCCCAGTGCAACAGGTCTCGGGGGTATCCCATAATCCGGAAAAACCGAGCCGGGTACTAACTGTACTAATGTACTGAAGCCATGGAATCGTTTTATGTTTAAGAGTAGGCCAAATCTCAGAAAATTCTGCTCTGTAATCAGCTAATTCAGGAACGGACCACAACCTCTTCCAGTACATAATTGGTCTAGCACTTATGATCTCTTCTATTGGGGACAAGCCAAGATCAATGGCGTACTAGGCGGTAGAATCAAACAACAAGAGAGAGAGGGTCAAAAAACACACTCTTCGTCCCCCTGGCGTACTAATAATAAACAACAAAAGAGTATGGGACAAATATTACAGAAAGAAAGGGGAAAGAACCTATGTTGCCACAAAACAATTAAAATTTGTTAAAAGAGTCCTCACTCACCAACCTGGTTGGTGACATGCTTCATCATTGGACTCCCACCAGGGAGGTCTAGCACCTCCCCGGTGTGCTACAACGCCTGATTACAGCGGAGCGGGTGATTGATGTGTCACGTGTGATAGTGCAAGGTGATGTGCAGAGTGGATATAAAAAATGTCAGGTTTCAACCAAAAACCTTTATTATGGCAAACCTGGCATTAATTAAAAAGGGGTATGATAACTAAGTACCAAATTTTGGTTAGTTAACCCTATTAGTGAGAAGGATAAAATTTGGTCAACATGTTTCTGCCATTAGTAGTTGATTCACCAGGCATTCGTCAGGACCTTACTGCCCCGGTGGTATGCACACGCTAAGGTGCACCCAACCGTCGGCAGTGATGTTAGTAAAAAACTCACGGTTCTTGTTACCGGAGAGTCTTCAGGATTTCTGAAGAAAGAAAGGTGTTAATGGCTAAGATTAGCCTCACACCATGGACCCAGGGAGGGGGATGCGCACTTGTAGTCACACATTCGTCAAAGCGCCGCACCCACCTGAAGACTCTCCGGTAACAAGAACCGTGAGTTTTTTACTAACATCACTGCCGACGGTTGGGTGCACCTTAGCGTGTGCATACCACCGGGGCAGTAAGGTCCTGACGAATGCCTGGTGAATCAACTACTATCGGTACTAGGCGGTAGCCCAACTAAGTTTCTAGCAAAGGATTGCTCCACCTTTTTAAGATCCGTCGTCTGCTTATGCCCCCACAGTTCAGCCCCATAAATTGCTGCCATTCTTGCTTGAAGGCTATATATTTTAAGTGCTGGGGAAACCGGCCTATAAGTAGATTCCTTAAAAACTTTGCTTAATCCCCCCGCAAGCTGAGATAGCCTAAGCGTAGATTTAGCAATCTGCTTATGCCAGTCAAAATTCTCAGTAAGGGTAACACCCAAATAAATAAATGTTTTAACCCTTTCCAGGGGGGTATCATAAAGTACTGGGTTTGGACGTACACGCTTAGGGGGGTTGAAGATCATGAACTTTGTTTTTCCTATGTTGATTTCCAACCCCCGAAGGTCACAAAACTCCACAAAACCATCGAGAATTTTTTGAATGCCCGATGATGTTCTAGACAGCAACAATGTGTTGTCTGCGAACATCAGAGCGGGCACTCCACCTGTGGCCAATCTAGGGGCGTTGTTGTTTGCCACACCATTCAAATGATCTATGAGGCCATTTATGTAAAGGCTAAACAAAGTTGGTGCCAGCACACACCCTTGACGAACTCCTTTTAGGACAGGAAATTGATCTGTAAGTTCACCATACCTCCCACACCTAACCTGCGCAAAGTTATTTAAATGGAGCCTCGAAAGGATAGCTAACAAGTAGGGCGGGAGGCCTAAGTCTGCTAGCACTTTCCAGAGTTTTGCACGCGGGACCAAATAAAATGCAGCCCGCAGGTCCACAAACACAAGGTAGAGGCTGCCACCCTCCACTTTTGCTGTTTTCCAATACAGGACCTGCAGGCGAAATATCTGGTCTAAAGTGGAGGTGCCAGACCTAAATCCTGCCTGGAGTGTAAATAATATCCCCTTTTCCTCAATCCACCCAAGGATCCTATCGAGGATAACCCTCCCCATCAGCTTTTGCGATGTGTCAATAAAGCTGATGGGTCTGTAGTTAGAGGGAGTTAATGGGCATCCGTTTTTTAAGATAGGCACGATTTCTGCTCCTAACCAAGTAGGAGGCAGATCGTCACCCTGCAAAATGCCATTAAATAAAGCAACCAAATAAGGGGCCCAAATTTTTGGTTGCGTCCCAAACAGGTCCCCTGGCAGTTTGTCCAAACCTGGAGCCTTATTTGGGAGCAGATTTCCTAGTGCTGCCTCTACCTCGGACAAGGTGATTAGTTCATCTGCAAGAAGGCATGGACGGGCAACAATTGACCGTCCATGGTCTTCAGCCCCACTAGCACTTTGGGGTCACTGGGGTTCAATAGTGTTAACAGACATACCACCAGGCTCAGAAATGCCATAGAGAGCACAAAAGTGACTTTGCCAGATAGAAGGGGCAATGTTGGGGGCGGGTGCAGGGATATGCCCACTAAGTCCAGTTGCAACTATAGACCAGAATAATTTGGAATTTTTGTTAGTAAGTGCGGATCCCAAATTCTCCCACTTAGTAGCCTCCCATTCCTTCTTTGCGTCAAGGAGTGCCTTTTTATACACAGAACGGTGCGCCTTAATGGCCTCCCTGTTATTAATTTTTAAAACTCTAAAAAGAGCCCTTCTGGCATTCCGACAGGAGGCATTGTACCACAGGAAGGACGTGGTCCGTGGCCGATTTGCCCTTCTCTCAGGGCAAAGAATGTCTTTAATTGCTGTGACCAATTTATTGTGTATTTCAGATGCCCTGCCTAAATGGCCAAAATTCCCCATCTCTTCAATATATGGGTTGATAATCTCATATAGTGCGGCAGGTTTGCTGTCGGACATCTGGAATTCTGGCCATTTAACCCTACGCCTACAGTTTGTGATAATTAAAGGCACAGTGACACAGTGATCATCCGAGATTTGGCATTTCAACCCAAAGCTCCCCATCTTAAGTGAAAGTACCAGGGCTTTATGGTCACTGTCAGATCTTTCAATGACCCTAAACTCATAGACCCTATCCCAATGCCTAGACTCTATAAAAATATAATCGATGATTGAGGACTGATTTAATCGGTTAAATGTAACTTTCCCTGGTCTATCAGGCTCCACCCTCCCGTTACATGCTCGTAATGAAGTTATGAGCGCAAAAGACTGTAGTTGTAAAACTAAGGGGGTCCAAGCCTTGACCCGAGTAGTCAATGGCTCGGGAATGGCCCACAATGAATCAACATCATCCAAGCCACCCAAATTCGTATCCATGAGTGGCTCGAAATGACAATTGAAATCGCCTCCCACTATTAACACAGTGGAAGAGTCCATTGACTGGATGAGGGTCAACAAGATTTCAATAGCCTCTGACTCGAGGCCCCGCCTAACTGGCCTTGAGTATACATTAATCAGTGCAATGTTCGGCCCTCTTAATGTAGTCAGCAGTACGCACTGGACATCCAGCGAATTAGTTGGAATTTGCGATGCCTTAACTCCCAAGTGCGTGCCAACCCATATAGTCAATCCCCCCAGAGGTCTGCCCTTCTCACCCATACTTGCCAAAATATCATACGTAGCAAATCCCTGGGCTATACTTCTTTTTAATGCCCAAGTTTCCTGCAACATACAGATGTCGTGTAGGGCCATAAAAGAGCCCCACTCAGGAATGGGCAGCTTGCTCATAAGTCCCGCCACATTCCAGGAGAGGATTTTAACATGGGCAGTCGGCAAATCTCGACTAGTTGAATCATAGTCCAGGGAACCAGAGAAGTCATTAGTCACATCAGGACTAGTTTCTGTTGCCGACTCATTCTTACAATTCAATAAGAGTCGGTCAGTAGGGGAGGGGGCAAATACAGGGTAGATAAATTGTTCTAATAACAGAGTTTGCACTGGAGGGATTGGCTTGGAATTCAGAGCCTGGTACTCGATGGTGGGCGGCTTGTCGTTAGGAGATCCCCCCTGTCAATCGCAATCATCGAAGCCTGAAAAGGCATCAAATCTATTTGTAACTTCCAACGGGGTAAATGGTAACCGATAATCTGTCCTCCTAATTCCGTGTCTATGGCTCCTGAAAGGTACAGTATCCCATCCAGATGCATTATCAGTAGCCATGGAATTGGGTGCATGAATTGTATGCCAGTTGTTTAAAGATATGGGTGGAGCAGGCAGTATTATCTGCGGTCGAGCTATAACCCCGGGGTACGTCATAGGGGTCACTAAAGGTCTCGGATAAAAATATGTCGATTCACAAGGCACAATTGAAGCACTAGTTTTCCCTGGAATATAATTTAAAATATAATTAACAGCTCTAGGATCTCTAAAGTTAATAACAATTAAATCCCCCTCAATATCTTTAGCTCTGCATCCCAGCCAAGGGAGTCGTCGAACATGCAAGATCTCACCATTAACATTGAAAGGAAGGGGTCTATTTTGGCTAAGCCAGTGCATAGTTTAGTTTTTTAGCTGAAAGAACCCTTCCCTCCTACCCTTCTCCAATGTCGGAACTCCCGTAAGCACTACCACATAAGGAACCGCTTCCGGGGGTAATTGAACTTGACGCCTCTTATAGTCCACTGTCCTAACAGGGCTAGTGCTTCCCCTCTCATCTTGCATAATTCCTATAAGAGATCGATTCCCTCCCTTTGGAACTTCACCAGGATCATGCTGTACTGATTGTTGAACTAATTTGGGGGATATAACCCTAAATTGACTACTAGTAATAGACTTACTAATTTTACTTATACCATTATGAGTAACTGGCATAGGAGGTATCGCTGGTGCTACAAAGGGGGGCACTGGATTTACAAGGTCCTTAAGTACCCCCGCGTTATTGCTAATGGCCAGTTCTAAATCCCCCAACCGTTGCTCCATCTTTTTTAACCTCTCTATTATAGGTAGTACGAATGACCTTATTAGTCGTTCGATACTCTCGAGAGGGGCAGCACGTAGTGCTTCCTTAGGCGGACAGTATAAAGGAGTAACTGGGTCAGATAAAAGAGATGCGGCTAATACTGGAACTTTTGGGGCTGAAGCTATTTCCATGGGAACCAATAAAGTTGGAGTAATTGGTACACTGGACTTTGACGTAGGTACAATAGTTACAGTGGCCCTTGACGTTTTGCCAAACTCAGAATGGTTAATCTTACTTCTTTGTGGGACACCTACCCTCTTTCTTCTTTTAGTAGGCGGTGGCCCTAGGGCTTTAGACATAGCTGCTTTCCCAACCTTCTTTTTAACAACCTTAACCACCGATAAAAGGGGTTGTGTGATCATATCAATTCCTATAATAGGATTGCTAGAAGGGGGTGTATTATTATTTATATACGAACTGCTAAGAATGTCAGGTTGAGGGGGGGAATCTCATAAAAAAAAAGGGGAACATTATCTGTAAATAATGAATCCTGGGTTCCAATAAGGGAGCTTACATCAGAAGGAGTAGTTTGGTGCAAGAATTCCAAAGACGGTCTATTTTTCATGCATTCAATAGAGCGACGCCGTTCCGCCCTACGCTCAGCGAGTACGCTCTCCCTTTCATTATCTGAAGTAACCCTAGTGAAATAATCATCTAATGTTCCCTTATTACTACCCCCTGCATTTAAAAGTAAATGTTTATCCACAATTATAGCCATAACAATGAACAAGCAGGATAAATACCCAGGTAGTCCTCAACAATATATTAGTGTATGGGCCCGGTCCGGTCTCCTCGTGCCTCTGAGGGCCGCAGAGGGCCCGCCCTTTGCCCGGGCTTCGCCCCGGTCTGCGCCCCGCTCGCGCGAGAGTGGGCGTAACTAAAATAGGAAAGAGGAGGGGTCAGGAAGAGTGTCCCAGGTGCTGGCAATGATGGTAGCGCACAGCGCTCTGGTCCTCGCAGTCCCGAGAAGGATTTTCCAGATTAAAAATTAAACACTCCTTTCTCTATGCTGTCAGCTCCGCCGGGAGAATCACAGAGTGTCCAGGGATGAAAGAATAAAAACAAGCCTGCGAGCGGCTCCCGCGAAGCGGGGGCTGCGAGGCGTTATGTGCTTTCGTGGGACGGGTCGGGAAGAGTGTCCCAGGTGCTGGCAATGATGGTAGCACACAGCGCTCTGGTCCTCGCAGTCCCGAGAAGGATTTTCCAGATTAAAAATTAAACACTCCTTTCTCTATGCTGTCAGCTCCGCCGGGAGAATCACAGAGTGTCCAGGGATGAAAGAATAAAAACAAGCCTGCGAGCGGCTCCCGCGAAGCGGGGGCCGCGAGGCGTTATGTGCTTTCGTGGGAGGGGTCGGGAAGAGTGTCCCAGGTGCTGGCAATGATGGTAGCACACAGCGCTCTGGTCCTCGCAGTCCCGAGAAGGATTTTCCAGATTAAAAATTAAACACTCCTTTCTCTATACTGTCAGCTCCGCCGAGAGAATCACAGAGTGTCCAGGGATGAATGAATAAAAACAAGCCTGCGAGCGGCTCCCGCGAAGCGGGGGCCGCGAGGCGTTTTGTGCTTTCGTGGGAGGGGTCGGGAAGAGTGTCCCAGGTGCTGGCAAAGATGGTAGCGCACAGCGCTCTGGTCCTCGCAGTCCCGAGAAGGATTTTCCAGATTAAAAATTAAACACTCCTTTCTCTATGCTGTCAGCTCCGCCGGGAGAATCACAGAGTGTCCAGGGATGAAAGAATAAAAACAAGCCTGCGAGCGGCTCCCGCGAAGCGGGGGCTGCGAGGCGTTATGTGCTTTCGTGGGAGGGGTCGGGAAGAGTGTCCCAGGTGCTGGCAATGATGGTAGCACACAGCGCTCTGGTCCTCGCAGTCCCGAGAAGGATTTTCCAGATTAAAAATTAAACACTCCTTTCTCTATGCCAGGGGTCTTCAAACTGTGGGGCGCGACCCCCAGGGGGGCCGTGGAGTGATGCAAAGGGGGTCGCGCCTTCCCAGTCACACTTCTGCCCAGGCCCAAGGGCTTCAGCCCCCCCCCCACACTTCCCCCGTACTGTGTCTCAGCCCGGGCTGCTGCAGTGAAACTTGAGCTGCTGGGGGCTCAGCTGGGCAGTGTCTGGATTCCTATCTCCGGCACCCCATGTTTTTTCACAGGTCTTTAAAGACCATTTGCATTTTAACATGCCTTTGTAAACTGCTTACAGAGGCTTAGGTTTTTTTGCTGGTTCCAGTACCCCCCTGGGTCCCCACTGTGCCTATTCCTTACATTTGGATTTTACATTCACTGCGTAGTGTGAGAATGCATTTCATGGAAAGGAATACAAAGTTGGCTTCCTGGGGGCGCCGTGAGTGAAAGTTTATTGTGCTTTTGAAGCACCTGCTGCAGCGTTTCTTTCCCCGGCAATTACCAGGCCTTACATAAATGTCAAGATAACTTGTGTGATTAATTATCTTCCTGGAGAGAGATCAGAATGTTGTATAGTTGAGGTTTTGACTTAGGTGATGTTAGTGCAGAGGGTTAATATGCCTGCTGCAAAGAAAGTGTACCAAGTAGATTACAGAGTGCGTATGATGTGAAGAGATCAGCAGGTTACTGCTTTCAAAAGAGACATCCTTTTGTTACTTGCAATTTATAACTTAAAGTCCTAATAGAGAATAGTGAGCTATTAACTTTCATCCTAGAACAGCATGCACACTACAAAGAATACATTATTAGACCATTGATTAATGTTGCAAAAAGGGTTAATTTGGCTAGAAATCAATTCTTATTATTAAAGGAAACTCCCAACTATGCTGTTTCTTTTTCGAATCTGAGTTTGTGCTTCTCCACACCAAGCACTCTTGAACTATACTGCCTACCAGTATGGATGACATGTGACTCCTATACTTTTAGTCCTTTGGCTTATGTAACATTTCCTATACACTGATTTACACACTTATGATTGATTGTCTCTGTGTAATGTGTGTGTGATGCAAAGTGCTCGGACACCCTACACTGGTATGAGTGGCACTATATAACTAATTCAATGCATCTGAGAGTGTGGGGTTATGGAGACTTGGTCACTGTTAAAGGGTGCTAGTGAGAGAATCCGTGGTGGGGGTGGTCATTGTGGGGGGCACCAACAAACATTGTCGCACAGGGCACCACCAGCACTAAAGCCGGCCCTGGGAAGTATGCACAGATAAGCGCTGAAAATACCGCTTTAGGTGACTGCTTTTTTTTGTACCGACTGGGCCACCAAAATAATCTGCTGGCAACCCTAACCATAGGACTGGAAGTTTGTTGCAGGATCAGCACATTATTTATTCCCTTCACCCTCGATCCCCGATTAATGCCGCAATAGTTTAACTTAGATATTAAAGTCTACGCCCCCGTCAATAACATGCTGAGTTACTTCATGGGTCTGGGAATGCACCCTGCATTCAGACAACTCATTCCTCATTCTCGCCCTTTATTGTCACGCTCACCTTGCACTCACACTGATCACCATGCACTTGCACCATTCACCCGCTCACCTTGCACTCACAGTGATCACTCTGCTCTCAAAATGCACTTGTCCTGCTCACACTATACTTCAACCTGCAGTCACACGAGTACACTACTCATCCTGCACTCATGTGACACTTCACTCACCTGTCCCCCTCACTACTCAATATGCAACTCACTCAAACAAGCCCATCAGTAATCATACATTCATTCATCCCATTCTGAACTTGCATCCGCACCCAAAATGAGAGAGGACAGCAAGGGAGTGAGAGAATTTGATTGAAGAGGTCAGGGATGAGGAGAAATGTGAATTGCCGAAGAGAAGTGTGGACACGCAAGAAGTGAGTGTGATCCAAAGGTGAGGGCTTCTGTTAGAACAAAGGGGAGATGTGAAAGAGGAATGGGGGGACTGGAGAGGTGTAAGATACAAATAGACAAAAATTTGAATGAAGAGACGAGGTGAATGAGAAGTGCTGAGGGGCACGGGAGGTGACAGGGCCAGAGAGGCCATGAGATAAATGTGAGAGACTGTTAGAGATGAGGGCAGTGAAAGGACAGAATGGCAAGAGGTGATTAAAGGTGAAGTGAGAGGTTGAATGGGGAGAGTTCAGAAGTTGTAAAAAGGGGTGAAAGAAAATGACCTGCAAAGTGAGAGAGGGATCCGGGGTTAGGAGAGGAGAGAGGGATGGAAGGGAGGGGGTGAGAGGAAAGCTGCATGGGTAAAAGGCTTAACTCTACACAAAACCGCCAGGGTTGTAAGGGACCCCTGCTTCTTCCGGTCAGGGCCAGGTGAGCTTCGAATGTGGCAGCACGTATTGCTGCAGAGTGGAAGGCCCTTCACAAAGGTTGACTTGAAATCTTTCTGATGATAATTGCTGTATTTTGGTTATAAATGGGTACTGATTGGGTGAAATCTTTCCTCAGCGTTACTGTGTGTAACAAATATCAAAATAATGAAGCAATGCTATCCCAAAATACGCGGCATCACATAACCTTATTTACATTTTCATCCCACGCAATTTAGTCAACAGGTTTAGACATTTTTGTCAAGAGGGGGTCCTTACGCCTCAAAATGTTGACAGGGGGGTCTCGGCATCCAAAAGTTTGAAGACCTCTGCTCTATGCTGTCAGCTCCGCCGGGAGAATCACAGAGTGTCCAGCGATGAATGAATAAAAACAAGCCTGCGAGCGGCAAAGCACTCATCTTATTTAGAAGGACTGAAGGTGAACGTTAATAATAAAACAGGCGGGAGAAAATAGCTTTGGTAAGAGAACGGATTTTGATAAAGCTCTAGACCTGCCAGCTTTATTCTGTATTAAAGGAGCAATCATTCTGTTTCGGCAGAAGCTTTTGTGGTGGAAGGCAGATTTTTATTTTTATAGCGATTTTAAAGATCTGGCATTTTTTCTTGCTGCCATTTTCCAGACATGTGGGGACTTAAAGCATAGCACCCATTGTGCTTCTTTCAGTTGAGTTGCATGCACAAAGCCACCAAAATAGTACATCTGACCATGAACCTAATGTGCCTCTATGCAATTACGTTGCCAGCTCAATGTGTAACTTTGCATCTTCCTCGGGAAAGTAGTAGCCTATCTTTAGAATGCAGTGGCGTAACAAGCCTTGAGGAGGCCCCCTGCGATGCACGTGGAGGGGGCCCCTCCAGACTCAATCATGAGCTCTCCGGACAGAGTACTGTGCTGAGGGGGTCCACTGGAGTTTGGGTGTCGCCCGCACGGCGGGGGCCTGTGTTATGCCACTGGCTTCACGTTCCTCTCTAGCCTGTGCCTTTAACGCTTCCTCTCCATGTTATAGTAATACAAACCCTTCCCTCTTCTATCCCTCCACTATCCCTTTTTAATCCAAATACCAAACTCACATGTACACCGCTCAAACTACTTTCATATGTCTGTATACTAATTCACCACTAATCCTCTGCTACTTGCCGAAAAGCGCTTCTACGCCTCGTCAGGGGTAGTAAGCGCTATATAAATACAATACAATTTGTCCTCCCCCTTTCGCTGCCCTGCCACCAACTAACCTTCTCTTTAAGGGTTCCCTCTGTATGTTTTTAACACTTTGGGCATTGGAGTAGGGTGACCGAACCTTTTTCAGTCCTGACCTTTTAACCTACATATAACTATCATTGTTGGGCAAATTCGCACAGTGGGAGCAAACCAACACAATCAAAACACGCGCTCGCCCAGAGCACCGGCGCTTCACAAGTTCATTGACAAGGTATTTATCCAATTCAGGTTTTGTTTCTTTATCTCCTAGAGCTTGCTGGTGTGTGTACCTAGCGTAAAATCAGCACTACAAGTAGCAGACCACAACAAAGAACCTGTGGTTGCTTTTGAATGAAATCTTGAAACTCTCTTTGTCACCAACATGTGCTTGTAAGCAGAGGCCTCAAGTCTTCAGCTTCCATGAGTGAGCAGCTCATCAAGTCCAGGACTTTCAATTGAATTGTGGGACTTGTAGTCCAGGTTGTTTAATGGTTTGAAAAGGACAGCAAATCCCAGTATGCATTGAAATAATCTTGGCATGGACAACCTAATCACGGCCCGGCCGGAGTAACTTGAGAGGTCTGCTGTAACCATGTCCACTATCATTATGCAATTCTGTTCCTGCCGCATATTTTGCATAATTATGGATTTGCCGCTTTTGCCACATAATCCATCACCTGCATGATTTACAGATTGTAATGAAAAAAATAGTTTTTAGCTCAAATGGCTCACACGTATTAAAATGAGGCCACAAGTGTTGCCGCCCAGGAGCAGGCCCTTCATAATGGTTGAGTGGTCAACTTTCTTTTTTCTGTAGCTGTATTTGGGTGTTAAGCCCGGTGGTAGAAGTGGGCGGCATCTGAGGGGCAGAACGTGCCCATGTTGCACACATGGGTCAGTATGCTCAGCTGCCAAGTTTTCCAGATCCATGGGTGATGACCTGCTCCAGTCCTGGTTTTTTCTCTGAATTTTGGAACTTGTAGCCCAAGCTTTAAAGTGGAATAGACACTAAAGGAAGAAACTTGGACCGGAGCGGCTCATCATACATGGACCTGGGAAACTAGGCAGGAGTGACTGCCCCAGAGTCACTAGAAGGAGGTACATACATTGCCAAATGTAATCCAATCGCCCCTGGTCCGAATGCTTTTCCACTTACGGCTCATTTCAGAAAACAGTACAAATAAGTCTAGCCCATCACTGTCCTCTAAAACCAATTTTAGTGACTCGTGACTCAGGGTTAAGAAGCTGAACTCCTACCCTGTGTGTAAGGGATTCATAGCTGCCAAGGTTTCAGATTGCTATGTGTGACATTTTAATTTTGTCAGCGTAATTATGAGTGACATTTCAATGACTATGAGTGACACTTTCGAGTGAGCAAAGTCAAGCAATGAAGATGAGGGAAACAGATAAATATGAGAAATTACACCCATTGGAGCATTAAGAAACTCTAAGAAGATCTTAAAACTTCAACAAATCACTGGAAGGAAGGCCACTAACCAGGGACAGACTGCGTGACTGCAGTTCTCAGTGACAGAGACATTTTTTCCCTTGAAATAAAACCAAGGACTTAAGTTCATGGAAAAATTTCCGAAATTATGCCCTTTAAAACAATAATAATCTTAGGAAAGACTTTCAAGCTGCTGCAAAACCCCTGAATTGCAAAGTTACTAACCTACTTGCCCTTTTTAAGGTGATTTTTACAGGAAGGGGATCTGAGAGGAGCCATTTTATATTTCAGGCTAGCCACAGGCTTGGCTTTTAAAACTCCATTGAGGTAGAAATTGCACAAAGATAACCAATCCTGGTAATTGAAAAATACATTTTAGAACCAATAATTGTGAACTGTAACTTAGTCCAAATGTGATTTTTTTTTTGTAAGGGACCATTTCTCCCTTTTCCGTTTCCATACTGCTTTTCAAGAAGCGTTCATGTCTTTCAAGCAATATGCTGTTTAGGCCGAATGTGAAGAGCAGGACACCACGTGCGGATGGCAGCACTCTAATATGAAACCTGACTCCAGAACTCCCAGCGCTTTTAGATGACCTCAAGATGCCATAATGCACTAAAGAAACAGCCCGTTGAAAATAAAATGTAAAAGTTTAGACAAAAACGTGTTCATGGATGTTGGACTTGGCCCTTCTGGCAGGTTCACCCCTAAACTTTTTGCGATTATCTTAGCTTTTTCCCTATGTTGTGTAAGTGGTTTTAGGCCTCTAGGCGCTTTTACACTGTGTCCCAGTGGAAAGTGCGTGCGCTCTGTTACATTTAGTGAGACTGACCTGCCCTCCCATAGGAATGCATGGGGAATGTATGTGTCCATGGTAGTTCCTGATGCGTGGGGAGTGCAGGGTCGAGTTTGGTATGTGCCAACTCGTGAGAGTGAATGCTGCGCGATGATTTGTGCGGCGTTACTGTGTCTAGTATAGAAGAGCCACTTCTAGACGCTGGCATAAATGTGAAGTGACTGTCTGGGGTGTGATTGGCTGGTGTGCCTGGCTCCAGGAGTCAGGATGGGTCTGCCCCAGTGGAGAGATCTGCATGTTGATGAGTGGGGGGAGTACATCTGGGACCGGAATAGGGCTGGGCTTTCCCCACACAATGCTGGCTCCGCCCCCTGTGGTGCGACTGATGACCCTGGCCGGTTCTGTGAATAGGGAGAGGGGCTGAGCAAAACAAAGTGCTCAGGAACCAGTTGCATCTGGTTCGCCCCTTCTCTGCACCTTGAGACAAAGGAAACCTGTGTATAAAAAGGGGCTGTGACCCCATGTAAAATGTTCTCTGCTGATCCTAACTGGGGGGGGGGGCCTGCTGCTGCTGCTGGGCGCCAGGAGAGACCACCACAGGGGACTGCCTCCCTGCCTGGAGGGCCCTGTGAGCTGGCCCATGGGCCCAGCCCTTGCCCCCTGCCTTCCTAAAGACTTTCCCTGGACTTTGCCTTGCTGAGGAGAGCTTTCCACTTTTTCCCCTGGAACTGTGTACTGCAGCGCCTGGGGAGCGCTATATCTTTATTTACTGGAGAACGCTTTATTCCTGTGCCAAGAGGAGAAGTGCACCGGATCTGCCTGCAACCCGAAGCTGCACCGTGTGGGATTCCTCCCGCCATTGCTAATAACCGAGCGGGGGCCCACCCCGCCGCCTGTTGGCTTATTATAATTTCGGCGGGTGCCCACCCCGCAACCATCTGCCTCCTCTCGCGGGTGCCCAC
Organism: Triturus cristatus; assembly: GCF_964204655.1. Classification (NCBI taxonomy): domain Eukaryota; kingdom Metazoa; phylum Chordata; class Amphibia; order Caudata; family Salamandridae; genus Triturus; species Triturus cristatus. The sequence continues at coordinate 631,429,033 of NC_140582.1, forward strand.
CCCGCTTTATGCCTCACGTAACGGGAGCCCACCCTGTATTGCCATTCTTCGCGGGTGCCCACCCCGCGTTTCTGCCTCAGAGCGGGTGCCCACCCCGCTCCGTATGATTAAAGAAGAGGGAGCCTACCCCTCATTTCCGCTGTATTGAGATCACTGCCACGGCCGGGTAAAACGGGAAGTCTGGCCCGCGCCGCCTGACTGTGGGCAGGGCCTCGAGACGGAAGTCAAGGTCAGTGCCAGGAAGTGCAGCCGGAAATTGACCAGCGGGGCTCCCGTGAGGAAGGGAAACCCCGCATCGTCCCAAGAGAAGCGATCACAGTACAGCGGAGCTCCCCTGCATGAAGGAGAGCCCCGCGCTGACGAGAGAAGAGTAACACCGGGCCTGAAGAGGACCGGAGCCTCGAGGGCTCCGAGCTGGTGTCCCACCCGGTGCCCGGAGACCGGACATGCCGCCAGAGAATCCAGCGAAAGGCTGCATGTGAAAGGGGCAGCGCGAGAGGAAACCGGAGGAGTCCCCGCAACAGCCCGGTGAGTGGGGCTGATTCCTGGACCGGGGGTGTGCTACCTGAGGCCCGTGGGGCCAGTACTTGTGTATTTTGGGGGCAGTATTCTTTCGATTCCCAGAGCAGGACTCCAACGTTGTGGGCCACCGTTTATTTTTTAGAGTCCCCGAGGGAGCTCCCCAGGGCACAGGTGCCATTACCCTTCCCAGCTGCCCTGCGAGAGCGCAGGCAGCTGCTACGTGGTGACATAATTTATTAGAGTCCCAGAGAGGGGCTCAGAGGGTACGCTGGTGCCCAGATTCATTCTTCACAGCTGCCCAGCAATTATTGGGCAGCTGCAACGTTTAGGTTGTGCCCCTGTGTGCTGCTGGTTCTGCTGCGTGCGCAGCCCAGCCCTGACATTGTGGACAAAGGGCGTTTTGAGCCCCTGAGAGGCCAAGTTGGCCTGGGGACAGTTTTCCTGTGTTGTGCCCTCTCCTAGGGTACATAATTATTTTTACATGTGTACTTTTGCGCCATGGTTATTGCCTGTATGCTTATGTTCTATTCCTAACTTTGACCAGTCGTTACTGGTTGTGCGCTACATTTCTGATTTGTTCTACCTTTTATGTGCATTGCATTGATGCTATTTTTATTTCTAACTGTGCCTATGCATAGGAGAGGGTTTTTCCTAGTATAGGTTGTGCTAGTGAGTTCATGGTGCCCTGCGTGATATATGCCTAAGGTGTTTAGGATTGCGTAGGGTGTACTTACCTTTTACCAGTGGTTACTGGTTGTGCGCTACATTTATTATTTGTTCTACATTTCTACATTTACAATTTGGTGATTTGTGATGATTCTGACTGTGGTCCATGTGGCCCTGTCTTGTGTAAATAGTCCCCTGTAAATTCCGCCCAGTGCCTGTTGGCACAGTGTAAATTGTGTGAATAATATCTAATGTGTTTTGGTATAATACAAAGGCTATTTTTAGATATAACCTTGTGTGGAGTTTCATTTGTGGTGGGCCTTGGGTGTACACATTACACATTGCCTCCGGGATAAGCCTGACTGCTCGAGCCAAGCTACCAAGGGGGTGAGCAGGGGTTATCTTTGGCGTGTAACTTCCTTGCCCTGACTAGAGTGGTGGTTTCTGCCTGGCTTTGGCGCAAGCCCTAGCCAACCAGAAATCCCATTTCTAACAATGGAGATCAGAAGCAGTAAGAGCATGAACATAATGAGAGGGGCTCGGATTTAAATATACTTGTGTCACTGTGCTAAACGATACCAAAGCAGGCCTCTGCAACACGTCTAACTTGTATAACCTAATGTAATGTGAATGCAGAGCCCGCACACTGCCCAGATGAACAGAGGGGCTCCTACACACATGTGTTTTCAGTTATGGGCTGTCACAGAGCAACTACAATGACACTCACTAGCAGGCGCTGACTATGTGCGCTGTGCTCTGAATTAAGGTTGCTGAAAGTATTGTAGGACTGGTAGCACTGGTGACGCGCAAGCGCTATTAATAGAATTTAAACTACACTTTGAAGAAAAGTGAAATACCTCGCTGAGGCACAGCTTACTTTGTGAGCCGACTCCAGGAACGGCAATTGTACGGGCCGCACTTCGCTGCAAATGTTCTCAGTCTCTGGGCTGGCGTGGCATGGCTGGGTCCTGCGATGCCCCATCTCACAAGTCTCATGCGCACTTTTAATTGCGCGGGCTCCGCAATGCGCATGACAAATTTAATGGCATTGGTCACCAGCCTCACCCCGAAGACCGTGCAGACAACTCAGCGCCGCGTGCACCCACCCACCATTTAATTAATAAAGAGCCTCAGAGGCCTGGCCGGGGTCCGCACACCTTTTAATTAATGAAAAGGTGCAGAGGCCCAGCCGGGGTCCGTGCATGGGAGTTGCACACCATTTAATTAATGAAGAGCCTCTGAGGCCTGGCCGGGGCCCAGGCAAGCCTGCGCACCATTTAATTTATTAAGAGGCCGGGCGTGCAGACCTTTTAATTCATGATGAAGAGGCTTGCTGAGTGAGGGGGCCCCTGGAGCACGGGCCCCCCGCTACACGGGGGCTGCGGGGGCCTGTGTTTAGCCCCTGTTAGAATGTAGTGGCACGCAATAGGTACTCCCGCCCACGCAGCAATGTATGTATGTTGCTTTTTATAGGGCCTTTATGAGATGTGCTCCAAAGAACCGTTTCTAGGTTAAAAGCATGAATAGTGCACCCTCCAAGTCTTGGAAACACTCAGCCTCACCATACTATCTCAGCTTTTGTTGGACCCTCTTTTTGCTGGTTTTAGATCTCTGTGCACTTTAGCCCTACTAACCATGACTGAAGTGCCTGTGCTCCCCTTTAAATATAGTTATATTAGCTTCTTCCTGATTGGCCAATGCATGACATTGCCATGCATGCCTTTACCACATGTCTTTACCAGGCATACTGTTACCACGGATGTCTTCACAACACATTTTTTCCCTATAAAAAGTACATTCTTAATTACTGTTTCTAAAAAACTAATAAAATGAATAGGTTGCATAAATAACAATTTAATAGAATAAGCAAATATTTATTTTTTTAACATTATCGAATTTTGCCTTTATCAAGATGGCAGACCACTGTAAACAAGAAGGTCATGTTAAAAAAATTGTAATTAATTGAGCACTTAAATTGCAGGTTTAGTCGTGTTTTTATTTTAAAAGGAATCATACGCATTTTTTGTAATAAATAAAGGCTTTACCTCAAAATTACTATAAAATTGGGCATCCACCATTTTGTGATCAGTGGGAACCTGAGCTGTGAGATGATCACACACACGAGTGAGGATCAAACAATACTTGAAAGAACTTATTCTTGCACTTTCCCCTATCGCTATCCGTAAGTATAAATAATGTAAAAATGATAGTAATTTTGCAGTAATCCCTAGCAGTTGATTGTAGTGTATAGTTTGCATTCTTTTTCAATGCTTCATTCAAATACGTTTCAGAACTTTTGCTTTGCACCAAGGCACCCACATTTCCCATGCAAATGAATAAATAATTATATCATCGTTGAAGTAAGTAACTTTAAAAAGAAATACTTTTGTTTAGGAACAGAGTTAAAGGGGCAAATTTACTTTTTTAAACACCAGTCAGGCTACAATTAGAGCAAATGTAGGTGTCTGAATGGGGGGCAGATTTGCCATTTTAATCTCCAGCCACTCAAACTCATTTAAGGTGCTGGTCACTGAAGGGGACCAAATTTACTATTCTAAACTCCAGTCAGGGTGAACCTTGGGATGGTGTTGGTCACTGAAAAGGGGGCAGATTTACTATTCTCAACTCCAGCCTGCTCGAGTAAATGTCTTGTTATTAAGAACATGGGCTGGGCTATGTGATACCAGCTCTCATGACTGCCTCAGTCCTGAGGAGGCCTTTTAATTACTTTGGCCAAAAAGCATCAACTTTTTGTTGGAAGGAGTACAATGGGAAAAACATCTTTAGATTAAAATAACAGTAGGAGCAACTAAAGGGCATGGGTCTACTACTTCTTTGTGTACAGGTCTACCTTCAAGTGGATTATATGCCAGATGAGCTAGGACAACCACCTGAGTCTTCATAAAAGTATGAGGATGCAACAAAGAAAGGACTGAATGCACAAGTTTCTGTATCTGGAGTACATGTGCCTAATATGTGAAACAGATTGATCTCATAATAGTCTGCAGTCAAATGGCAGGAGTTCAAACATTCAATATGCAAATGATGTTTTAAATGTTCATGGTGTTTTTGGTCAGTGACCTGTATAAATTATTTTGTTTTGTTTGAATAAATAAAGAAGTGAGCCAAATGTGCAATATATGTAATTATCGAGATAAAAAATGTATACTCCCTGATAATTCTTTGTTTAATTTAGCTTGTACTATTATGTGTTCATCTTGCTCCTTCTTTATTAATTTGATATTTCTTTAATATCAGGATTACTAGCATGGAATTGACAAACCAACTAAGGAGCGTGGTCATGGCTAGTGGGTTCCCAGGACCTGTCCTCCATGTGCAGCCCTTCCATTGACTCTTTTTGAGTCCAAAATTTCGTGTAATTCAAACTTTTTTTAAATTTTTATATATTATATTGAGGAGAGCTTGCAGGGAAGACAATTCATAGTTACATATTACAAATAGAATTAGATAATTAAACTCTTTAAATGCGGTTTAAAACAAATCATCCTTTGATACATCTCATTGTTTAGCTTAACATAATACCAACAGTTTCTGAGCCAGAGTTCTAATCTTTAACAAATCGATATTTCTTATGTCATCGATTAAGAATAAACGTAAGTTTCGCAGTCAGCAAAATATTTCCAAGTTGCGGAACTTTTTTTAATTGCGCCCACATGCTTAGCATAAGCTTCTTCAAACTTTTTAGTACGCCTCATCTTATTAAACCATTCCTCATTCAAAGGTGCTTCCAACAACCCCCAATTTTGTAAAATTAAAGACCGGGCCACCAACATTGAAATAGCTAAAAAAAAATACCCATCTCATTTAGACTACGTAACCCCCCCAACTCCTTATACCAAAAAGGGCGGCCTCCGCTATTGGAGCGTACGGTTTCTGGACTGCCAGACTAAAATCCCCCGAAAATTTTTCCCAGAATAATCCCAATTTTAGACAGGTAAAACATATATGCCTCCATCCCCCTTCAGTTGGGGTGAGACAACGGAAACACCTATTTTCCACCTCAGGATCAATTCTGTTTAAGGCCTTCAGAGTGTAATAAGATAGAAATGCCATTCTTTTAAAGTTGGCAGCTCTTAGGGCCCTATTTTCTGTAATAGATATAGTGTGCCATTCTTGACTGGAAAGAGAACTTTGGGATTCTAAAGCAACTTTCTCCAGAACCTTTTCCACCAATGGAGATTCCTTTTGGGATCGCAGCAGGCGGTACCAATTTTCCACCCCTTTAACATTTGCGCAGAATAAGGTGGAAGCTGCCTTGGAAGGGGCACGACTTAGATGTAAATTATATTTGTTTAAAAAATTGACAATTTGTAAGTATTCAAAAACAAGTGGTTTATTCCGATCGTAACACCTGGTCTGAACTTCTTCCCAGGTGAACACCCTTTCCGAGAATAAAAAACTGACTCAATACCCCCAAACCACAATCCTACCAAATTCTAAAATGAGTGGAATCGATATGGAGGCCCAGGTCTTTACACTCACTTATTTTTAGAGTGTAAAGCCCAGAAAACCCGCTTTGTTTTTAAAACTGGTCTACTTTGCAGATCCAGAAGCGTTTTGTACCTGTATTTTTTGGGAAGTTTAGAACTTTTAAGAAATGTAGGGATTTGGTTTCCCGCTGCTTGGATCATCTTATTAATAAAAAAAATCATCTAATCGTCCTGTATTAGACAATAAACAAACTGCCAAATCCAAAATGCTGACTCATAATATGTTCGCATATGAGGTAATGCTAAACCACCTGAGTTTGTATCCAATTGTAATACCGAGAGTTTAACTCTAGAAACCTTCTTATTCCAAATGAATGATCTTATCATAGAATCGAGCACTTTAAATTAACTAGCATTGATTTTAATAGTGATATTAGGAAAAAGAAAAATTAAAAGGGGTAGTATGGGCATCTTAATAAGCGCAACTTGACCTATCAGGGTTAACAGAAGGCTTGCCCATTTTTCCAGTAATTTCTGAATTTTGCCTCGTAATTCAACTTGGCTAGCTGGCCATATTGATCTTTGACAAAAAATCCCAAGATAACGTATAGGATCAGTGTTAAGAGCCTATTGTTTCAAATTATCTGGCAAAAACTCAGCGCCAGTATTCAATATTATAATCTCCGTTTTGTTTGTATTGATTCTGTATCCCCCAATTAGCTCAAATTGTCTAAATTCAGCCAAAGTCCGGTCTATGTTCGGCTTTTCGGGACTCAGATAGAAAATGGCATCATTGGCAAAAAAGCTTTAGTTTTGCCATGCCTAGAGTCGGGGCTTGAATATTTATATTAGCTTGTATTTTAATCGCTAGGGGTTCTATAAAAAAGGTAAATAATAAGGGTGATAAGGGACAGCCTTACCTGGTCCCCCTAATAATATCCACTGACCCTATTTGATTACCATTAATCACTAGCTGAGCCTGAGCCCCCCGACAGATATTTTGTAGCATTGAGATAACTTGAACCGGAACACCATACCTTTTGAGCCCCAAAAATAAAGCGTCCCAGTTGACTAGATCGAAAGCTTTTTCCACATCAACCATCATGATGCAGGCTGGTGTCTTATTAACATTAAGATAATCTGGTGCTTGAATCAGATACCCAGTATTAGATGACAGTCTGTCCCGTGACAAAACCCGTCTGGTCGACATGAATTACTTCCTGAGCCAAAGGGGTAAAATGCTGTGCCCATATCTTCATCAAGATCTTATAGTCGGCGTTTAAGAGACTAATCGGTCTGTATGAGTTCACATTATTAGGTTCCTTACCCTTTTTTGGAAAACTGACCTTAAACTCTGAAGGAACAACACCTGCAGTTTTTATATGGTTAAATCATTTCTTAAGAAAAAGTGTCAGCTCTTTAGAAAAGATTTTATAAAATTTCGATAGGTTATCCATCTTCCCCACAGGCTTTTGCCCCAGTCATGGACTTTATGACTACCAAAATCTCTGATGATACTATTTCGTTTTGTAGCTGAACAACTGAATTCATGGATACCCTAGGAAGTTCTACTTCTGCAAAATATTCATGAATCGCTTCCTGGCTGACCATATATTTAGTGGTGTATAGTTGTTGATACTGATCGACAAAGACCTGAGCAATATCTGCTCTATCAGTTACTGCTATATTTATCATAGGGTCTATTACCTCCAAGATACAGGCTGATTCCTGTCGTGTTTTAGTAGACCAAGCTAACATTTTCCCCACCATTTGACTTGGTCTGAGAGCTATTAATTTCCTCAAGAATTAAATAATCTCAGTGTCTTCTTTGCTTCTTCCCACTGTCCCCGTGATGGGGAATTGCGTAATCTAGAGGCACTTTCCAGAGATAACTGGAGTTTTGCAATTGTTTCTCGTCGATTTCTCACCTTTCCTGCAGTTGCTGTAATCATTTGACCAAGGGTCGCCGCTTTAAATCCACCCCAAACAGAGAACATTGCAGCTGTTCCTCCAATAATATTTGAAAAGATCTAGTATCCATTCCTTAAATTTCTCAACCCACAAAAGATCTTGGAGAAGGAGGCGATCCATCTGCCACCTGGACCTCCTCCTCCTCCTCACACCCCCAATTTCAAATTCCACTTGAACATAAGAATGATCCGAAAAAGCATTCGCCCCAATTTCTGTCGCAGTAAGCACCAGAGATCGTGATGTTAATAAGAAATCAATGGGTGACGCGCGAGCGCGCGATCCAAGATGGCCGCCGCGTGAAAGTCTACCCGCGTTTTCGGCCCGTTTTTGCCAATTTTAACGCCGATTCCTGTCAGAAAAATGCCCTGGAGGAGGTCGCTGTGGTTATAAAGCTCTCACCTGCACTGTGGAGCAATTTCAAGCATTTCTGCATGGCGGAAGTGGGTTTTTTCGCTGCCTGGTTCCTGCTCCCTGCACAGCTTTCAGGTACAGCCAGGCTTTCAGTCAAGGGGGCGGAGCAAGCTTCTATGAAAGGGCCTGGCTTGGGTCTAACCACTCCCCCAGCCCATTTTAGCTGCTGCACCAGTCATTCCTTGGTGTTTTCCACAGCTCTCATTTCCTCCTTCGTTATTTTGTGTCTGCAATTATATTTTTGACTCTTTTTACTTTAAAATGGAAAATAAGAGTTCTGTTAATAAAAGGAGGCAGCAAGTTTGTCCTCCTCCTGCTAAATCAAAAGTAGTGGAGTCTTCTGAACCTTCACTGTCTTTAGTATTGGAGGAAATGCAGGCACTTCGAGTCAATACAGATACCATCGCCTCTGAAGTAAAAAATGTGCGTAAAGATATGGCCAGCCTTTCAATGAAAATATCAGATAATTCCATCAAAATAAACGATAATAAGGTCAAACTTGTCTCATTTACTCCACTGGTGGCAAAAATTTCTCCTATGTGCTCAACATTATTGGATTTGGAGAATCGTAACAGACAATATAATTTACGCATATTTAATCTTCCTGAAAATGTTGAGGGGGATAACTGTAGATTATATTTGGAGAATTTATTACCTGGTCTTCTACAAATTAAATTCTCAGAAAAGTTTGAAATTGATAAAGCCCACAGGACTCCCTCACACAGGAACCCTCAACACACAAAACCGCGACAAATGATTTTTAAAGTTCTTCGACACCACCATTTGGTTTTAATCAGAAAAGCAGCTAGAGAAATGGTTAATGGGAATAAAATATGTATTCATCAAGACTATGCCAAAGAAACTGTTTCAATTCGCAAAGAATTCACGGCTCTTCGCCCGCAACTTCGCAGTTTAGGCTATAAATATGGTCTTTTTGATCCATCGACGATGCGCATTTGGAAAGATAATTTTTCGAAATCTTTTCAACGTCCAGAAGATTTGAAGCATTTTTTGGATCAGCAGTCTCTGCACTCTATGGATACCAATGACTCTGCTACTTGATTTTTGCCAGTTATGTTTTTCTTCTGACACAGTTATGAAGTTTCTCTTTATTGGGCTCCAGCGGTTTCGGTCATGCTTGTACAGCGTGTGTGCGTTTCACATTTCACATTTATGTCTTTTGTTTGTCATTTTTTCTATGTTTTTTCATTTTTTCCTTTCCTTCTTCTGTCTATGGAGCTACCTGTTTCTCATTTTCTTGATCCTCTTTTATCCTTCACTTCTTGCATTCTTTTCTCCTTTCTTCTGTTATGGCTAATATCCATGATATTAAAGTAATTTCAGTAAATGTTAAAGGATTGTGCCATCCAGTTAAACGTACAAAAATTTTAGATTACCTTGGTAGTTCCAAAGCTGATGATTGTTTTATACAAGAGACTCATATAGATGATAAAATTTTAGATTATATGCAGAAGAAATGGGTAGATGCTATTGTCTCTTCTCCTGCCAATGGTAAAAAAAATGGTGTAGCTATTCTCTTTGCAAAAAAATTACACTGTCAAATTTTGAGTAAATCTGATAAGGATGGTAGATATATACTCGTTAAAATTAAAGTTCATGACTCAGTTCTATATTTATTAAATGTTTATGGTCCTACCGCAGATGATCATTTTTTTGGGTCTAATCTTACAACAGAGGTTCTAAAGATTGGTAATGTTCCTTTAATTGTCGGAGGTGATTTTAATGTCATCTTTGACCCCTTGTTAGATCGATCATCTCTTACCAAGTTTCGCCCTTCTAAGGTATATTTTGCTTTCAAATCATTTATTCAAACCACTAAATTAGTTGACATTTGGAGGTTACATTTTCCTACAGAAAAATGTTATACATTCTCTTCAAACCCTCATAATTCCCATTCTAGAATTGATTGTTTATTGGTTTCCAGGCACCTAATTGGTTCAATAACTGCTCCTCATATTGGTAACATTGATATTTCAGACCATGCGATGATTTCTTTGGTTTTGAACTTGGAGTCAACTTTTACTAAACAATCTTGATGGTGAATGAACACTGGTGTAATTCTGAATGAGTATAACAAGCCCACACTTATAGCTGCTATTCAAGAATATTTTATACTTAATCCTGAAGTGTCTACTTCTATGATAAATAGATGGGATGCTTTCAAAGCTTATATTAGGGGCGTAACAATATCTATTATGGCCCATGAAAATAAAACCTTTCATGCTACTGTGAAAAACTTACAAAAACAAAACGAAATTTGAACGACTTTTTATTACATCCAACAATACTCAATATAAATTTAAACTACAAAAATTGCGCTATGAATTTAATTCAATCCTTAGTAAAAGGGCAGGTATTCAAATTTCTAATGCTAAAGCTAGATTTAATGCCAATAGATCCGGTAAACTATTAGCTAATTATTTGCGCATAAAAAAAGATAAAACTCAAATCAACTCAATTCTTGGTCCTCATGGTAATATTGCTCTCTCTCACAATGAAATTGTTAATGAATTTATGAATTTCTACTCAGGCATTATATAATAAACCAGATTTTCTGGAGGTTTCCTTAATGGACTTTTTTTTAAAATCATGTAAATTACCCAAGATTTCACAATCTAATCAAATTAGACTTGATGCACCTATTACCAAAGATGAAATCCTATCAGCTATAAAATCTCTTAAAAAGAACAAATCTCCGGGTCCCGATGGGATCCCTGCGGAATTCTACAAAGAATTTCAGTCACACCTTTTACCATTTTTGCATCAACGTTTTACGTTTTTTGGATCCACTGGAACTACTTCTGGTTCTTTTACAGAAGCTTTAATTATAGTACTTCCAAAACCAGATCAAGATCCCACCAGAGTGTCTAATTATCGTCCCATATCTTTAATTAACCAAGACTGTAAATTATATGCTAAAATACTTGCTACTAGATTGGGCCCCATATTAGATTCTATTATACACCCTGACCAATCTGGTTTTATGAAGAATAGATACTCTGCTAATAATACGAGAACTTTGCTACATATTATTGAACAAAGTCCCACGTTATCGATGCCATCTGGAATTTTAGCCTTAAATGCTGAAAAAGCATTTGATAAACTTCATTGGCAATTTTTATTTCATACGTTGTCCTCATTTAATTTTGGAGATACCTTTATTCGTATGATTTCAGCTTTATATTTTGCCCCTGCTGCTTGTCTATTTATTAATGGCCAAATTTCAACTCAATTTTCGCTTTTTAGAGGTACAAGACAAGGTTGTCCTCTTTCTCCTCTCTTATTTTTAATTGGCATTGAACCTTTTCTTAACCTAATCAGAAATTGTGACCATATTAAAGGAATCACTATTAAAGATGTTACTGTTAAAACCCTTGCCTATGTGGATCATGTGCTTTTATTTGTTAGTGACCCTATATCTCTTTTCCCTCATTAATGGATATTATTACAAGGTATTCTGCAGTTTCTGGATACACTTTAAATACTAATAAAACTGAATTTTTTCCCTTAAATGTTTATTGCACTGCTGATATGCTCCCCATGCAGGAAATTATTTGACAAAAGAATAAGATAAAATATCTTGGAATTTTATTTTCCTCTTCCATAAAATCGACAATCAATCTAAATTGTGATTTCATCCTAAACTATATTAAATCACAAAACGTCTAAATGGTCAGCACTACATCTTTCATGGTGGGGTAGGATGGATTCTCTTAAAATGACTATAGCTCCTAAAATATTCTATACCCTTGCCATGGTTCCTACTCAATTTCCATTAAAGTTTTATAAAGATGTTGATAAACTTTGGTCAAAGTTTTTATGGAACAACAAACCTCCTCGTATTGCGTATAAAAAATTAAAAGTTCCTAAACGTAATGCTGGATTTGGTATCCCGGACTTTTTTCTTTATCATAAAGCTTTTATTTTAAAACAAAGTTCATTATGGTTTAATTGCTCCTTTTTAAATAATTCTCCTAAGTGGCTCCGTATTGAGAAATCAATTACGAATCCATTTCCTTTACCAACTTTGGTGTCCATGCAAAATAATGCTCCATTTATTCAAAAGTCAGTTATTATTAAATCCACTAAAATGTTATTTAATGATCTTGACTTAATTTTTCTTTTTCCCATGAATAACACTGTTGAATTATGGTATAGTAATGTTATTAAATTGAACAGGAATGTTAATTTCTGGTTTTCATGGATTAAGGCTGGCATTTTTTATCTTAAAGATGTCTATTCTAATATTACGTTTATTTCTTTTGAAACATTGCAAACAAGTTTTGGTTTATTTAAATCTGATCTTATTAAGTATCAATATTTGTGCAATTCAATTTTAGGCTCCTTTCCTAATGCCATCCCCTCTAATGTTACAGTTGACTTAGCAATTTATATTCAAACAGTTTCAACCTCATCTCATGGGGTTTCTATTTTATATAAACAAATTATCTGATACTCTAGGTAGCAATATAGAGATGATTTCCACTTTTTGGAGTAATGAACTTTCACTTTCCTTGTCCACTGACACATGGAAAGATATTTGGCTTAATAGTATATCTGGGTGGTTGCCTGTTTCAATCTACCAAACTAATTCTTATATCCTTTATAATCGTTTATGGACTCCATCACATTTGTTCCAAGCTAAACTTCTCCCCTCTCCTGACTGTTGGCATTGTAAATCACACCCTGGCTCATTACAACACATGCTTTTTGATTGTCCTTTGGTTTTTAAATTTTGGTCTGAAGTTTGGGATATCATTAAGAAGATTTTTAAATTTCAAGTTGATCTCTCCTATCAGTTAATAATCTGTAAATCTGCTATTCTTCCACAAAATATACATGATTTAGAGAGTAAACTTTTTAATTTTCTTATTTCGGCTGCTTTAAAATCCATTACTTTTTGTTGGAAAGATGTCTCTGTATTATCTGTTAATGCTTGGTGGTCATGGGTTATTCTTTCCAGAAGAGGTGCTCATTTATCTATGAAGGGGATCACTCATAATTTCTCTTATCAATCTTTTTGGTTACCTGTTGATGCATATTTATCCATTTAATGCTGTATGAATAATTTTAATTCAGATTTGTACTTAACATGATTAGTTTTATAATGGTATATAGTAGCTCTGTTTGCATTTTCTACGTCATTTGGTATATTTGTTCCTTCCCTCCGCCTCCTTCTATCCTCCCTTTTGGTATTTTTTGATTATGTATTTTCTCATTACCCAAGATAATTTTTTCTGTGATTTTGCTTATGATATACAATGTTATTTAGGTATTATTGCTTAATCATAATACTTTAGGTGCTGTCTATCTTTTAGTTGTATTTGAACAAAAATTCAATAAAATATTTTGAACTCAAAATAAGAAATCAATGCGTGAGGCGGTGTGAAATTGGCGAGAATAGCAAGTATATTCCCGAGCAGCCCGATTAACCCTTCACCAGGCATCAATTAATTGCAGATCCTGGGTCAAAGCAGCAAAACTTTTTTTGTCTTGGGCTTCAACTGTTTCTTATTCTTGTTTAAGGTATCTGTTCTCAAATCTTGTATAAAATTAAAGTCACCACGTAAAATAATTTGACCGGAAATCCCAATAAGAAGCCTATGTATTGTTGATAATGTGGATGTATAATACATAATAGGCCCATAATAATTAATAGAATTCAGAGTATTCCCATTAATTTTCACCATAAACCAAATCCACCTATCCTGGGGATCTCGCTTTTCTTGTACAAATGCCCAATCCATGTCTCTAGAAAAATAAATTGCCAACCCTCTCATCGCTGCCCCAGCCGAAGCAAAAAAGGCTCTAGAAAACATTCCTGGGATAAAAAGTTTTGGTAAGTTAGTTTTCAAATGGGTTTCTTGGATAAACAGAATTTGAGGTTTCAGTGTAGCATGCCATCTTATTAACCCCCCATATTTTTGTCTATTCAGTATGCCATTGACATTCAACGATATGATACGACATCCGCTAGTTGTATTCATATGTCTGGTATTGAAAGAAATTTTTAACATACCATTTTCTATTCTGTACTTTTCTCCCATGTTTGCTACTGCTCTTTTTTCTGACTAATTCACCCATCCCCTTATCCCAAACCTGTGACACCCACCCCCCTAGAAATGTATTCTTCCCTGTTATCTGCATTTCACTCCTCTACTTCACTATGTGGTTCCCTGGTGCTGCACCATGGATGACCTGTCCCCCCCCCCCCCCTCAGATAATGCTGAACCCAGAACATAAGCAAAACAATAAAAGGAAGAAAAGAAAACGACTACTGTTTCACTTCACAATAGAAATCACTTTCAGTAGTTCCTGCGCCTCCTCAATTCGTGAAAACATATGAAATTTCCCCTGCACTGGGACTTTAAGTTTAGATTGCTGTGCGATAGAGGCTTGCGCTCCTTGAGCTTTAAAAAGATACAGAAGTTATACGAACTCCTTACGTTTTCACGCAACCGCGAGAGACATATCTGCAAAGATTCGGCATTTAGTCCCCTCCTTAATATCGAATTGTCTCAGCTGAATTGCCTTAGTCAAAATTTTCTCCTTCACACGGTAGTCCGCTAAGTTGATTAAAATTGTGCGGGGGAACTTAAAATTGGGTGGAAGATGAGCTGGAAGACGATGTGCCCTGGTCAATGTTAAATCTCCGGAGAATTCTGGGAACACCTTTTGCTTAATGAATGACTCTACCCATTGCAACATGTTGGCCCCCTCACTCCCCTCCGGGACCCCCAAAATCCGCAGATTTGAGCGACGTGAGTGATTTTCTAGTTCTTCAATTTTGTTCTCCAGGGTTATTTTGCCTTGTGCCGCTAAATTTACTTGCTGGAGCATAGCATTAATTTGGTCCTCTAATTGGGATATCCTCGATTCGGCTTCTTGGATTCTGATAGGAAAGCTAGCGACTGCCTCTTCAATTTTCCCCAATTGGAGGTGTAATGCCGCTATCTCGATCTCTTGAGATTTCTTCATATCACAAATCCGCTCTAGGATTAAGTTCAGCATGGTCTTGATATCTATCTGGTGCGTATTAGCTGCACCAATTTGAGCTTCAGACTCAGATTCTTCAAGTCTTGATTGACTCACAAGTTTATCCTTTTGCGCAGGTAGCTCTAGGCGGCCCTTGTCTTTGATTGAAACCAGTGAAGTTTTCTGAGCCTGCGAACAGCCCTCAATCTGATGTTGCAATATAGTTTCACTGGTGGACGAGTGCGGGAGCCGGGCTGCTAAGATCAATGGACTTATTTTAGTGCGTACAGGACAAACTTCTTCTGTGAATATCTCTCCTGCTCCCAAAGCCTGAGCTAAGACTCCTGAGGGTGGCGGTGGCGGTGATGGAGACATTAGTGTTGATGATAGTGTATTGGAGAACAGCGTTGAACCTACTGATGGCTCAAGTATAGCCTCCCCTGCTGAACCTTGACTTGGCTTCGCAAGGACTTGGGCGGTGATAGGTAGTAGATTCTTTTTTATGCAGAGTGGAAAGTCTCTGGGGTTTTTTAACTCTTGTTTTTTCCACCCCGGGAGAACCCCTGCCGGGCGGTATTTCCTGCTCCTTGTCCTTCTCCTCCATTTCTGAGCCCTCAATTGAAATTGACTGATTAGGGTCTTCCACCCCTTGCTGTAATTCAGAGACATCTACCTCCGAGCTCTCGGGACTAGAGCTCATCTCCACCTGGAGAGTTTTATTCCTGCTTTTGTTGATGCCCGATTAAGTCTGACTTGAACTAGGCATTTTTTCGCCTTCGCCACAATGGCGGAGTCCATTTTGGTGGCAGATGACGCGAGTTTTAAATGCTTCCCCATCTCCGTTCCGTTCTCCGTTCTGCGGTTAAAAATTCATTTTATACAATCAGCAGCCAACAGCCCCTTTGCGACTTCTCTCCTGATTTCCCAGTAACAATGTTGCACTGCTACACGATTGCTCCGTTTCCACTCCACCAGTCACCGCTCATCTAATTCTCCCAGTCAGCTTCTGCCGCGCCGCCTCCTCACCTCCTCTCCTTTTCATGGTAGCGACAGCTTCCTTTGGATTGCTCCGTGCAAAACCTGGAGGTTAGCGTCCAGCATCCGGGATCTCGCCTCTCGCTTCTCTGCTCTACTTTATACCGGGCGGGATAAGCCCAGCTACACCGCGCCTCCGAAACTCGCTGAATTTTCTCAATAACTCTCCAAGTGCATTACGCCATACACCACCCCTTAGATTTCGCTCACTTTCACACGAGTGAAATTCTCGGCATACAAAATTGCGGCGTTAGTGGCCATCATGTCCGGCGTGCTCCATTACTGAGGGGAGGAGCAACAGTCACCTGAGGCTAGGTGGAGGCGGGGATCTCCACTGCCATAGCCTCCCCTCGTGTACTTCAAACTCAAGTTGACTTTGTATTATTAGTGGAGGAGAGGTGGGTTTCTGTGCATGTAGATGGGGTTTCACTAGGGATACATGAAACACGGATTGTATTTGATAGTCTTTTGGTAATTCCAATTTAATTGTTACTGGATTAATGATCTATGTTATCTGATATGGGCCACTGTATCGAGGTTTTAGTTTGTGGGGACCTTCAAACATAGGTTATTAGTTGCCAACCAAACTGTGGTTCCCACTGAATATTGGGGCTGGGGACATTGGCTGCGGTCTGCTTTTTTATCATGTCTTGTTTATATTGTTGTAGAGTTTTTGAGCCGTTGATTGGATGTTAGTAAGTTGTTCATGAAATAGATGTGTAACCGGACCGCGGCCCTGATCTGTAGGGCAAGTTAAAGGAAGTGCTTTTGGAAGATATCCAAAGTTAAGTTCAAATGGGGTCATTTCTATGGCTGTGTGAACACTGGTATTGTAAGAAAATTCGGCAACTGGTAGGGCTTGTAACCAATCACCGGTGCAGGTTGCTAGCAGTCAACCCAAATACTGTTCTATAGACTGATTCCTTCTCTCTGTCTGTCGATCGGTTTGTGGATGACAAGCTGTTGACATGTGGTTGTCATTCAGTAGAGATGTGCAAACCTCCTGCCAAAATTTGGAGGTGAATTGGGCTCCATGGTTGAAAATGATTACAGAGGGTAACCCATGTGAATGGATAATTGTTAGAACTGGGGTTTCTCGTTGGCAGAGGTATGCATCCTGTCCAAGCAGGAACCACCACTCATGTCAGGGTAAACTAGATACACACTAAAAGATAACCTGTGCTCACCCACTGGTAGTTTGTTCACAGAGCATTCAGACTTATCTAAAGAGGCACTGTGTAAAGTATTTGTGCAGCACATCCACACACACAGTAACACTATGAAGACACCACAAAAATATTCCACAGAGGTTTAGAACAATACATTATATGCTTATGAGTAAAACAAGACAAAAACGACAAAAATTCAATGAGTAGAACTGGAGTTATGAATTTTTAAAGAATAAATCAAAAAGTAATGCTTAAAAGCAAATAGTTACTTGAGGTCACGAGGGACCAGGGTAAATCCAAAGTTCAGGCAGACAGTGATGGCGGGCAGACCTGCTACAGGACTCACACAGGTCTTGCTGAAAAAGTACCTTGGATGGAGCAAGCATCGAGGTGGCAGACTTGATGCGTTGATTTCTATGTGCGCAGGTGATGAAGGCTTTGCCGACAAACCTCTTTACAATGCAGGCGATGTGTCGTCATCGAGCTGCATAGACCGTTGGAGCAATGTTGTTGATATGCTCCTGTGCCAGTGTCCAAAGGCAGTGAATCATCACTGTGCCAATTTTGATGGTTCTGTACAGTAGAAGCTCACTGTCAAGGGCCCAGGACTAGGTTGGCACTGCTTGGAAGGGAAGGACTCACATATGGCAGAGTCCAGGTGCTGTTGCAGAGTTCTAGGAAGCCTTTGATGGCCATGACACTTACAAGCAGAGGGCAAGTCAGCAAGCCCTTGGAGTCACTCTGAGTTCAAGTGAGATGGGTCCAGTCCTTGTCCTCAGCAGGGCAGAGATTAACAGGCAGCAGGGCAGCACAGCATATCAGAAAAACAGTTCTTCCAGAGCAGCAGTCAAGCAGAGTGGCAATCCTTGCAGCACAGTAGTCTTTACTCCTGGCAGATTCCTTTACAAGCCCAGTAGTGTACTGTCTTGGTAAGGTCAGGGGCCCAGTACTTACACCCAGTTGTGCTTTTGAAGTGGGGGTGACTTCAAAGCAGACTCTTGAAGTCCAGAGGTCCCCCTTTAGTAGACGGTAATCAGCCCTTTGTGTGGGAAACCAGACACTGCTTATTCAGGTGTAAGTGTCAGCTTCTCCTCTCTCTTCCTGCCCAGGAAGAGCTATCAGAATGCAGAAACGTTCTCCGTCACAACCCACCCTTCCTGTGTGTGTGGCTGTCTAGAGGGACTGCACAAAGTGTACCTGTCACCTACCCCAGACGTGTATTGGAGACAGGCTGCAAGGCACACAGAGCAGTATGAGTAGACAAATGTACACTTTCTAAAAGTAGCATTTCTAGTAATGCCAAATCCAACCTCACTAGCAAAGAGGATTTATAAATGCCATTCCAAAGATATGAAACATGATGCAGCTACTCCTTTCTGACCAGGAATTACAGCTTAAAGGTGTTTTGAGGAGTTGCATGGCTTCATTGTATTAGATAAACTCTACGAAGCATTGGCAATGCAAGCCTATGTGATAATCCTGCTGAGGGTTGCCCAGCGATGTCCAAGGGGGAATTTGTAAAATGTTACAAGGGGTTTGAATTATCTTCCTTTCTGATGAGTTCTTGCTTGGGAACTTTGACATCAAGATTCACAGGGAAGCTTTACATCCAGTTCAGGCATGGATCACTTCCCTTGCGCACATTTACTAATCATTGGAGGGGTGAGGGCTATGATTCATTGCTAAAATGCCTTTCTTGTGGCACAACTTAGGAAACAGATTAACATTTTGTTACTTGGCCTATAAGAAATTTAGGTCCAAATGACTAATACAACTACGAAACCGGTCCCAGGATGCTTGTTTCCGGTCCAGGAAGACCTAGCTTGGCAGTTTGGGCTGGACTGTTTCCATGAGGCACAGGGTCAAGACTGATTTGCATAAAGCTGGGTCTGAACTGGGGTGGCAAAGTGAGCTAAAGTACGATGATGGATTCAACCCAGATCTGTGACTGGGCGTGAGTGTCTGAAATGTTTTAGTGCTCCGTCCATCATCTCCTTGTGTTTGCTTTGTTCGCCCTTAGTTGGCAGGGTATTCCCAGACATGGACCCCTTGCACACTTTGCCACTGGATTCAAGCTAGCCTGGCTGATGAGGGGTGTTACCCCTAAACGGTTCCCAGGATACTTATTGCTGGTCCAGGAAAGACCTGGCTTGGCAGTTCGGCCTGGACTGTTCCCATGAGGCACAAGGTCAAGACTGATTTGCATATACCTGGGTCTGAACTGGGGTGGCGAAGTCAACTAAAAAACGATGAAGGATTCAACCCAGATCTGTGACTGTTGATGAGTGTCTGAAAAGTTTGAGAGTTCCATCCATCATCTCCTTGTGTTTGCTTTGTTCGCCCTTAGTTGGCAAGCTATGCCCCGATGTAGGTCCCTTGCTCACTTTGGGCCATATGTAGGTACCTAAATACCGGTCGGTAACGGACGAAAATCGGTAAATATCCAGTTACCGACCGGTATTTAGGCAATTGAGATGTAGGTGGCTGGATTTCAGGATTCGGAAATTTACCGAATCGGAATTTTCAGAAATCAGTAAAATACCGATTCGGTAAATTACCGAATCCTGAAATCCTATGTAGGGGGCACTCAAGTGAGTGCATTTGTGGTTTCTGGATTCGTTATTTACCACTAAGTTGATGGTAAATAACGAATACCTTTTAAAAAGCAATTTTGTGCTTTTTGAAAAGTGCCATGTGGCAGACATACATGCCCTTAGGGCATGTACGTGCACCACATGTGCACACATGCACGATTCAGGGGTGCAACAGGGTGTCAATGTGACACCCTGCCACCCATGAATATGCTCCCCCTATTATCGATTCGGTATTTACCGAATCGGTAATAGTGAATGGCTTCCCATTCATTCCTATGGGCCTTCAGGCCCATAGAAATGAATTGGAAGGGATGCATTATTACCGAATCGGTAAATACCGATTCATAAATACAGAATATTACCGATTCGGTAATAATTACCGAATGTTTACCTACATTATATTTACCGATTCATAAATACCGAATCGGTAAAATTCGGTATTTAAGAATCGGTAAATATAATTTACCTACATATTGCCCTTTGCCACTGGATTCAAGCTAGCCTGGCTGATGAGGGGTGTTTGGTTTGGAAGTTCGGGCTGAACAGTTCCCATGAGGCACAGGGTCATGACTGATTTGCATATAGCTGGGTCTGAATTGGGGTGGTGAAGTCAGCTAAAGAACGATGATGGATTCAACCCAGATCTGTGACTTGGGGTGAGTGTTTGAAATGTATCAGCGCGCCATCTGTCATCTCCTTGTGTGCCTAATACAACTCTGTAGAAATCTATGGACAACGCCCTGTCATGAGGCCCTTAGAATTCTGAAAACTGATACTCATCAACCTATTGTCTTCGCAGTTTCTAGATATCACTTTTCACTCTGGTATGTGCAAAAAAGGTTTTTGTGATGTTTGTCTATTTTGGTGGGGATGGCGTCTGATAGTCAGTCCTGTGAATTGCTGGAGGGTAGTATGGTTTATATATGTTATTTGTATAATTCTCATTCCCCTTTTTCTATGTCCAACTTTTTTTCCTACCAATCGTTATGTAGCTATAAGGATGTTTTAAGGTTTTAGTGATTTTATACCTTTTATGTCCAAAACACTGTGCACTTTAGACTAAGTTATACTAGCTAACTCTTGAATGTTCCATGAATTAGTGCTCATTCCTAGACAATATGGCTGTCATAGTGGACCCTTTTAGACCCAGTTATAGGTTCTCTTGGAGGTTTTTACCTCATAGGAATTTGTCTTAGGGGGGGTTCTATTAGGGATTTTAATTTTAATAGGCATAATAGTTTTAAATTGGTATGAAGTAATTATTGTTATTCAACTTACACACTCATTTGAATTGTTCTATGGTGGTGAGTAGGCCTGGGCGGTAAATTCCGTTCCGCTCACGGAATTTGGGTAATTTTGCGTTCCGTGGAGAACGCGGAATTGCCAAAAATTCTGCGTTCTGCGGCTTTGCGGAATTTTTGGCTTGTATCGTTCTCAAAATGCGTGTTTGCAAGATATTTTCCGCCAAGCACATGAACAGCGTTCACGAACAGGAAAAAAGCATCGCGAACAAGCAATTCCGCGTGTTCGCGGAATTTCTGCGTGCTCGTGGAGATTTTTTACCATTTCTCGGTGCCTTGCGTAGCGCGACTACGCAAATTCCGCCCACCCCTAGTGGTGAGGCACTCTTGCTTCATTGAATAATGGTGTTTTATAAGTGGTGTGTTTTACCATACTATAGCATTGCAATGCATTGTGTATTTATTCTTTACTATGTATTTTAATCATTAGTGACAGATTGTGTGCCCTTTTATGGTTCCTTAAACCGAAATAAAGTTATTGAATTGATACTTACACAGCACCCCGCCCTTAGAGCTACCAAGGGTCTACCTTAAAGAGTGACTTATGTGTAACAGAAGAGGAGTTTAAGGCTTGGGAAGTGGTTTTAAATGACAAGTTGACGTGGCAGTAAATTGCACACACAGGCCTTGCAATAGCAGGCCTGAGACAGGTTTGAATGGCTACTTGTGTGAGTGGCACAACCAGTGCTACAAGCCCACTAGTAGCATTTAGATTACAGGCCCTAGGTATATGGTATACCACTTGAAAAGGGTCTTATAAGTAAGCCAAATATGCCAATTCTGTATACACCAATGTTGCCTTGTTTATGAGAGATGCACATGCACTTTAGCACTGGTCAGCATTGCTACGAGTCCTAAAGCCAACAAAAAGATACAGCAAAAAGAGGAGAAAAGGATGCAAAAGCTTTGGGGGAAGACCAACCTAAGGATTACAGGTCTAACAATAATGTTCAGGATAAAAATTTCAACCAGTTCCTTAGATGATGGTAACTTTTTCAATGGAATCAAATGGACCATTGTGTTTAGTTCTACCACTCCTAAGATTGTCGTGAATCCTTTAGTTTGAAGTACATCTATTCCAAAATCCATGCTAATGGAGTGCCAGTGTTTTGGGGACATTCCTGTGGGTAGTAACAGTCCAGTGGGAGCAGAGTGGGAGGTTTTATTTCTGGCACAGGTGGGCATGTTTGCACGAAGGTTTACACATCGTTTGACAATGTTTCCCACCAAAACAACTTTTTCCAGAGATCTTTGGTTTTTGCTTCCCCTGGGTGGCCTGCCAACGGCCTAGAGTGACACCAATAGAGAACCACAGCCTCAAGCTCAGAAGTGGGCACATAAATTCATCATGATGAAAATAACCATTCTTCATGGAATTCTTGCGTTCTAGTAACCAGGTGCAGGGGTCTAAGCATTGGGTAGTCTTTGTCATTAGCCTGTGCTCTGCTCAACTTGGCTGGAAGTGCTCTGTGTGGCTTACCTGCATGCAATTTGGTATTCATCCATTCATGTCAGGACCACCTGAGACACTTAAGACAGGTAATGACTTGGATACAGGGGTCAAAACTGACCATCAAGGCAACCAAGTGTCAGGTGGGACAGTCCTCTGTAGTCCACCTTGGGGATGAGGTGGGGAATGGGAAGATTCACCCTTGGCATGTCAAGATTCAGTCTGTTATGGAGTGGGAAGTGCCTACTGCACGGACTGAAGAGTAACCCTTTTAGGACTCACCGGGTATTAGAGAAACTTTGTAGTGAACTATGGAAGCGTAATTGCTCCATTGACTGCTTTGAGCTGCAAGAAGCAGTCCAGGAAAGTGATATGGATTGGGAGTTGTCAGAAAGCATTTGAGGAACTGAACAGGGTGCTATGCACTGCACCTGTACAGAAAGCACTGGACTACAATCAGCCTTTGATTGTACAGATGGGTGCCTTAGACAAAGGAGTTGGAGTAGTGTTAGCTCAACTGCATAACAAACATAGAGAGCATCTGGTAGCCTTTATAAGTAGGAGATTACTACCCAGAGAGCAGAACTGGGTGGCTATAATGAAAGAGTGCTTTGCTATAGTTCCAGCCCTCTTTGTTAGACAGTAAGTTTGTGGTGCATACAGATCATAAGACACTAAAATGGTTGATGACTAGGAAGGGACAGAATCTCACTTTCTTGAGAGGATTTATTTATTTCCAAGGGTTAGACTTTGTAGTGAAACACAGAGCTGGATTGAGCAACAGGAATTCCCTCTAGTTTTATCAATCTGTTTACCCAATAACTCCAGGATAGGAGGTGGTTCGGGGCTGATCTAGGAAGGGCATCTATTGGGACGGAAAAGTCCTTTGCATGGTAATGGACATACCCCATCAGCACTGATGTCTGGATAATCTAATGCTAATATATGTTGTCATAGGCAAGCATAGATCATGCATCTGTGCCATAACATAGGCTTGTCTCATGGATTGCAGTCTTGTTGGACTGGGAGGAGCACCCAATGCTTTACCCTCACAGTGGTGAGAGACTACTTTCTTCACCAGGAGTTAAGCAACGCAAGCACTGTGGTAGCAGCATACTGTGTAGTGATCAAGTAGAGATGACCAGGTCCTAGTTAGCCAGTGTCTCTGCAGTGAGGCCTACAGGGTCACTCATTTTAAAGTTCTGCAGTTGTGTGCTTAACTCACCCTGAGCCTACATCAGTTTGGTGTATAGTGCTGCACAGCACATGAGTGGTGTATCTGCGCTGGATGTATGTGTACTTGGAAAGGGTACAATACAGGTATAATGCAGTACTGAATAGTGGAGGCATGGTGAATGCATGTGGTGCCTTTAATTGTGCAAATTATATGTACAGTACATTAAGGATACAGTGCTGTGCAGTGCATGAATATCTGATGTATGTGCTGAATGTATATGTCCCTAGGAAGGAGTTGAGGCCAATAAGAGAATCGTAAATAGCATGGCTGGGGCCCTGGGATAACCGTGTGATGCGCAAATCACTGTGACTGACGTCCAGGTGTGAACTCTAGTCACTTCCATGACCTGTGTTGAAGGGCTATCAACTTTGAAGTCGCTCTTGTGGTGACAGACTGCTTTAAAGAGGAGGAAGAGAATAGAGGAGTGGGCACTTCAAAAGAGGCAGACCCCAACGTAAACTTCAAAGGCTCTAAATCACATTTTACATCTGGAAAAGAACTATATTTATTTATTTATTTATTTATTTATTTTTATCATTTATTAAGCGCGAACAAATGCCCGCAGGCGTCTCGGCGCTGTACTGTTATTACTCTCCCAGTGATCTTATAAGTTTTTTAGAGGTTAAATAACCAGGTCTTCAATTTCTTCCTGAAGGACATTAAGTTTGAGCAAGATCTTATGGTTTGCGGGAGTGTATTCCATAGTCTTGGGGCGACTACTAGGAAGCGCCTGTCTCCCCAGTTGACCAGCCTAGTCCGTGGCACTACCAGGTCATGTAGTTTTGCTGATCGTAGCGTTCGAGTGGGGACATATGGAACCAAATGGTCGCACAAGAATTGAGGCGCTTGATGGTGCAGTGCCTTGTAGACAATGCATAAAGTTTTGAATTTAATTCTGTTCCTAACAGGAAGCCAGTGGAGAGTCTTCAAACTCTCAGCCACTGGCTTAAATTTAGGAATATCAAGAAGAAGTCTGGCTGCTGCATTTTGGATTGTCTGCATTTTCTTGATAATCCTGACTTGCGCATTGCCAAACAAGCCATTGCAGTAATCCAACGCTGAGAAGACCAAAGCGCTGACCAATGTCTTTCCCACATTTTTTGGAAGAAAAGGGAGAATCTTCCTAACCAGCCGTAATTTATGGAATGCCGTGGAGGCCGTTTGATTGGCATGGGCCATGAAATTTAGATTGTCATCAAAGATGACTCCTAAATTTCTCACCTTCGTGACCGGTTTGGGTACCGCTCCAAAGGAAGAAGGCCACCAGGTTGGGGACCAGCTAGGATTGAGATGGCCAAAAGTGACCACCTCGGTTTTATCAGAATTAAGTTTCAAACAGTTTGCTGACATCCAGTTACCTATAGCCAGCATACCTGTTCTGAAACTCTCCGCCACTGCTTCCCCATCATTTCTGACAGCCAGTATCAGCTGTGTATCATCTGCATATGAGGTAAGGTTCATCCCATGCGCTTTGATGGTTTTTGCGAGGTCCGACACATATATATTAAATAGTGTCGGACTGAGGGATGAACCTTGAGGTACCCCACATGGCAGCGATAACTCAGCGGATTCAAACTGGCCCAGTATGACAGCCTGGGATCTCTCTGCCAGAAAAGATGCCAGTAGATTTTTTGCTAGGCCTTGCACGCCCATTTTTTCGACACGGTTGACTAGGATCTTATGGTCAACCGTGTCGAAAGCAGCCGATAAATCTAGAAGCACCAAGAGTGCTGTACCGCCTTGGTCTCTGATTAATCGGATGTCGTCCGCTGCTTTAATGAGCGCTGTTTCCGTTCCATGAAACTTGCGGAATCCGAATTGTGATTCGTCGAGCAAATGATATTGCTCGATGAATTCCGCAAGTTGGATGTTCATGGCTTTTTCGACTATCTTAGCCAGAAAGGGTAAATTCGCAATAGGCCTATAATTTTTTAGTTCTGCTTTATCTAAGCCAGGTTTTTTCAGGAGGGGTTTGAGTAAGGTCTTTTTTAATTGGTTAGGAAAGATGCCTGTGCGAAACATGACGTTACTTATTCGTGTGATAACTGGAATAACAGTGTCCATTAGTGAATGAAGGGTATTCAGAGGACAGGGATCTAGAGCTGATCCAGATTTAATAGTGTTAATGATGTGTTGGATTTGATCCTCAGTGACCTCTGCGAAGCGGGAAAAATTGTTGCTTGAAGATGATCTATTTGTTTTATCTATGTCCTGTTTATCACCTAGGTTGAACGCAGAAAATATGTCGTTCACCTTGGTGAAAAAGAATGATGCCAGTGAATCACAGACATCTTGTGAGCAAGGGGGATTAAGGTCTGGAGCGCATCCCACTAGATGTTTGGTTATTTCAAAAAGCTTTTTATTTGAGTTTTTTGCGCTTTCGATTTGTTCGGTGTAATACTTCTTTTTTGTCTCTATAATTAAAAGTTTATATTGAGTTAGCAATTCCTTATACACTTCCCTACTTTCATTATCATACTTTTTCCTCCAGTTTCTCTCTTTATTTCTGCACTGCTGCTTCAGTTTCTTCAGCTCCTCAGTGTACCATGGTGCTGAGGGGGAGCTTCTGTTTCTGGACATTGTTTTAACTGGTACCAGTTTATTAGCAGCCTGGCCCACCCATGTGTAGTATTGCTCAATAGCAGTTTCCGGGTCGGTGGCCCATATGGGTATTGAATTGTGCAACGCCTCCTTAAAACAGGGAATGTTAATGTCTTTCCAGACCTTGAACAATTCTCGCTTGGGGGGGGGGTTGTTATAGCGGTAGGTGTTTTATTAATTTGTATTGTAGCCAATACCAGATGATGGTCGGACCAGGTCATTGGCAAGACGTCGGTCACTAAGATATTTTCTAGATTGGAGAAAATACCATCTAAGGTATGGCCTGCAATGTGAGTAGGTCCTTTTACCAACTGCGATAGACCAAAGACCTCCATTTCTGATTGCAGCGATATGGTATCCTTGTCTTCACTACAATCCAAATGGAAATTAAAATCACCTAGCAGTGTTATAGATTTATCCGTGACTGAGGTTTCTAAAATGGTGAGGATTTCTGTAAGGAAATCCGACCGGGCTTCTGGTCTTCTATATAACAATACACCTTTGAAGTTATACGAGGGAGATAAATGGATGTCAAACTGAAGTGCCTCGCATGTCACAGAAGGAATTGTAGTAATACGGATTTTAAAGGAGTCACGGGCAATTATAGCAATCCCACCGCCTCTTTTACCAATTCTGTCTAGTCTGTGACATTTGAATCCTTGAGGAACGGCTATCTCGAGGTCTGGATCGGAAGCTTTATCCAGCCAAGTCTCCGTCAGGAACATTATATCTATGTTCCTGTCAGTAAGAACATCTGCTATTTCTTGCCTATGCTTGGCTAGAGAGCGCACATTGATAAGGGCAATGGTAGACATTTGTTTTATCTGATTAAGATTATCACTACCTACCCTTTTATCTGATAGAGGGATGGACGTTTGACAATGTGTACAATTCAGTACTATTTTAGAAGGTATAGAGTCAAGACTATACCTTGTACATTTTTCCGTTGTTTGTGGGCAGAGGTCTATCAGCGCGGAGCGCGGGTATGATGTGATGCATGCGGGGGCAGTCCGGCCAGGGGGGGTGGCCCTAGGCCCGAGTCCGGCGCGGACGGGCGCAGACGGGCTTGCCTTTGGCGCGCCTTCGGCGCGCCGCCGGCGCGCCCGCTGCGCCCGCCCGCTGCGCGGACGGAAAGACCCCATATTTTTATACTGTGTTGAGGAGGGTGGGAGGCGTCCTGCCACTGGACCGCCAACCCTTTCTCCCTCCAAGATGGCGCCTTTGCCCCGCGTCGTCAGCCCCTGATCGGCCACAGCGAGAGGAAAAGGTGAGTGGAGCGCGCCTCAGTGCTAAACAAAGCTTGTTCTCACTGAGCGCGTTGAATGTACAAATAAAATCCAACAGGTTAAGATATTTACAATTATTAAAAAAGACTCGCCAGAAATACCACAGGGATAGAGTAGAGCCCCCGGCTTCCGCCTCAGGGGAGAGTATCTAGTATCTAGTATCTAGTAGTATAAGAAGAGGACATTGGGACCCCAAAAATGTTCATCTGCCAAACAGCCAGACCGGTTGCCTGAGGAGGGGAAGCTCTTGAAGAATCTTGTTTATGGACAAGACTGGGGGCCAAGGCCTGCTAGTCTTTCTTGGTGGGGGGACAACACCCACGGAATCCAAGACCACCTGCCCTGGAGCCTGGAGCACCAGCGCCTGCCTGCTTCCAAGGTCAGTGTGCCCTGTGAGGTGGGGTAAAGTTTTGGAGGGAGCGAGGTCCAGTGGAGAGCCCTGTTGAGTAGGACTCCCTATGCAAGGTATGAGCACCAATCTTGTAATTGCTTGTGTGCAGAATGGAGTTGGAAACCTTTGTGTGCTAGAGGAGGGTGCCTT
This sequence comes from Triturus cristatus, assembly GCF_964204655.1. Taxonomy (NCBI): domain Eukaryota; kingdom Metazoa; phylum Chordata; class Amphibia; order Caudata; family Salamandridae; genus Triturus; species Triturus cristatus. The sequence goes on from NC_140582.1 coordinate 631,457,264, forward strand.
GAATTAAGCCTTGTGCACTGCTGTGCCAATCAGGCAAGAGCTTGAGCGTGGTGGGGAGCAGTAACTCCCCATGACAGGAGGGGCTGTCGTGAGAAGATTGCCGTGTGGTAAGGAGCGTAGCCCATGTTCAATGGTGGGCCACAACCCTGTATGCCAGGAGGGGCTCTGCCAGGGACTTCACTCTGCTGACTGGGTCAAAGCCCGTGTACCGAGAGGATACAGTGCCCCTGTATGCTAGAGGGGTTCACCGGGACACACAATTTGTGTGACCTGGTCGGAGTTGTCATCAAGAGGAGTGGGGCAGCTTTGGGATCCTTCACACCTGGCCACGCCAAAGGATTCACACCAGGATATTCAGACCCCCCCCCCCCCCTTCAAGTGAGGATCCAGGGCTTTATATTCAAAGAGGAGTCACCCAAAATATCTGGTCACTGCAGAGGTGATGAGTGTAACCCTCTTGGGCCATGTGCAGCGAACCCACTTGAATCAGCTGCTGCCATCCCAGAGCCTGCGGAAGGGGCAAGCTCAGTAACTCTAGTCATTCTGATCTTGGGAGCTGTGGGTAAGACTGGTTTTGGGTCAGTGCGCCCTTGGAGAACTTGCTGCTAATTAGCACTGCAGCGCTGGAACACTGTTGACTGTAAAATAGTCATAGTGGATTCCTGAGTCTTGGACTACTAGTGGGGCTTAACCTGGATGTTGCCTATAATCAATGGCAAATAACCACTACTGCTAGAAGTGAAGAGGGAGTAGGACCCGGGGAACTGCCTAACAAAACACTAGAGCCCTAACGTCATGGAGACTGTGTGTTTGTTAGCATCACATTTTTGTTTTTGTGGGTGGCAGTATAAATAAAATCTCTTTTTTTCACATGCATTTTGAGTTGTGAGCCTGTGTTTACTACCCTAGGAACCTTGGACTGCTCGATGACATTGCTACTGAGAGTCAAATGCAGAAGTGGTACTTGGCCCAGCTGTTTGGGACCCATGGTTAGACCTTGGACATCAGGGGTAAAAGGCCCCAACTACCATGGTTGAGCCCTGTAGCCCCTGCTTGTACTGCTGTCCTCTGACAGGGTTCTGACATGGCCTAAGGCAACATTTATGTCATAATGTTGTTGTTGTTACCGTGCTGGACTTGAAGAACTAGCAGTTCAGGTTTTTCTTATTCTGTTTATAGAATGAATTAGATTGTTGCGGCATGTAGAAAATAGTATGGAATCATTCTGATACCCTTTACATTTGTAAATCAAACATGAGAGGTCCTCTACTACCCCACCATGTGTTTTCTAATGGAGACTCACGTAGTTTGTAATATTAATATAGTTAAAGTCTGAAGCTTCCCAGTGAGAACTCTATTATGTATTACAGATGTAGGAAGTTGGGCTACAGGCTGATGGGGTGAAACCCTAATCAAGCAACATCCACATTTTCTGTTTGTGTGAAACAACAGCAAACCCCAAATTAACCTGTGCTTTGCCCTTTGTAAGCATGGCAAAAAAGCAGTCCAGATTAACTTAGAGGCAAGCGTAAGCTATTATGCAGCACCTCAAACAGTAATAACGTGAAAACACAACACATGTAAATTAAAAAAAATATATTTATTTGAGACCAAAACAACAGAAATCAAACCAGTAGAACCAGAGATATGCAATTATACAGATTCAAATAAAAATATTGCCTAGAAGCACCAAGCGCCAATTTTGGTTATCTGGTTAGGCCGAATACGATAGAGCGTGGGCCGGATACAGGGACACAGTTTAGCCTGCTGAACCAAGTACCTTAAATCCTGGTTTGCAGAGCATAGCAAGCTCAAAGTGGAGGATGTGTCATACAGCAGTGGTTCTGACACAGCTGCTGCAATGTGGAGACTTGGGTTGCTGTTGACGATGCTCTAAACGATGGGCTTGTGATGCACGCCCCGTATTGAGGATGTGCTGCGCATCAGCGGTTCCTAGGAAGCTGTGGGGATTGCGATGCGAAGTCCTGCGGAATGCCAACTACCCTTTGGAGTCACTCTGGCGGTGCTGGATTCAAGATGTAAGTCCAGTCCTTTTTACTAGGGTAGCAGGGCAGCAGAGTAGCAGTCCTTCTTGCAGAGCAGCACAGCAGTCCTTCTAAGTCTTCCACAGGTTCAGAGGTATACTGAAGAGTTAGGTCAGAGGGTCAAATATTTATACTTTGTGCCTCTCTTTAAAGTAGGAGAAGACTTGGTTTCCACTCACAAAGGTGTCTGGAATTTCTGCCTCCATGCCCTGGCCCCAGCTTGTTTGAATCACACAATACCAGTGTCAAACCCTTTGTGACTGTGCTCAGGCATGAACTTTGTGCTTTGTGATGTGCAAGTGTTTTAAGTGACAGCTCATCCCCCTCATCAAATCAGAGATGGCCCATCGTGCCAACACCTATTCCTCCTTTGTCTCATGGGGAGCAATACACAAAGACCAGCTGCCTGCTACAAGTAATCATGTGACCCAGGATACAGGCACCAAAGGGGTAGGACAAGAAAATGCCAACTTTCAAAAAGTGGCATTTTCAGAATTGTGACAAAGTTCAACTTTACCACAAAAGGGTTTTGAATTACATTTCTCTAGTCACCATAATTGACATTCCTACTTGCTCTCAATTAAAATTTTTCACTTATTAATTGTAATAAGGTAACCCAATGTTATCCTATGGGAGAGACAAGCCGTGCAGTAGTTAAAAACAATTAAAAAAGTTTTACACTACCAGCACATGTAAAACCTAAACATACGTGTCCAGCTTTTTAAATACGCTGCTCCCTGTGCCCTGGACGATGGTATGATAAGTACTTAAGTACATCCCAGATTGGATACTGGGGTACCCTTATAAGTCCCTAGTGTATGATGCTATGGTACCCAGGGCATAGGTACCCCAGTGGTCCCCCATGGGCTGAAGCATGCATTATGCCACCCATGAGGGACCACTCAAACTGTAACTACAGGTCTGCCATGGCAGCCTGTGTAAGCTGGTGTTAGCACCACTTACAAAAGATATAGGTTTCCCTATATCTAAGGTCACTACACTTAAAAACTATAAGTCACCCCTAAAGCAGGCCTTTACAATCCTGAAGGCAGGCAACTCGGTTCTAAGTGTGAGGGTGCCCCTGTATGAGCAGGACACCCCTACAGCCTACGGAGTCCATTCTCCCAGGTTGTAAGTGAGACAGCCATTTAACGGGGCACCGCATCATTACGTGATGACCATCTTGAAATGGCTGTAACAAATCCTATTGCGTTTGGTATCAAACATGTTGGAATCATACCCCCACACCATCAACAATGTGGGAGGTATGATTCCAAACACTGTAAAGACCCTCCGTTAGGTCCTCAGTGCTCTCGGTACCAGTCTTTTAGACCCGGACAGCACAAGATGGCTGCTGCTGACCAGAGACACGATTCTGCCCTCCTGCTGCTGAGCCTAGCGCAAGCAGGAGAAGGCAGAACAATAGGTATCCTGTCACAGGGAGGTGTAACCATCTCCCAGACAGGGTTTAGTGTACTGGGGCAGGGTGGGAGCGCTTGCCAGTGCCACTCAGTCTGCTTGAAGGGCATACTTGGTGCCCTCCTTGCATAGTTCAGTTCAAACCAGCTCAGGGAGCTGTCGGCTCCTGCTTTGGTGCGAAACTGGACAAAGGGCATGCGAGTATCCTCCCCACTGTCTAACCCCTCCCCTGGGAGGAAACCCTGAATCGTCCCAACCCTTTCCTCAGGGTACTTAAGGGTTTACCTGTGGGTGGGTCCCTAGATCCGTTGTGGGACATAATTTATTTCAGACACCACTTCAACTTCGACCACCTGGGCACTTCGCTGGACATCGCTCTGTGCATCAAGGCTGGAACCGGGAAGACTCCTGCTACTTCTGATCTCTGTGCCCTTCGTCGTCTGCTGCAACGTCTGTGCATGTGCTCCATACAGGAAAACTTCCAGGGCCTGTGGGCATCCAAGACACCCGAAGGAATCTCCATTGAATTGAAGGAGTCACTTCCCTGCAGACACCGCAACTAAGCTGACTGGTATGCTGTTTCTGGGCTCCCACAGAGTCTGAAAGGCTCAGCAACACAGGTGGTGCACTGCGTCGACTTGCCATTGCAAAGGCTTGTTGGCTTCCTTCCACCAAAATCTTCAGGCTCCAAGTAGCCCCCACCTCAAACATCTTCAGTGACCAAGATCTTTGTCCCCACTGCATCTCTTGCACCGTGAGCCTGCTTCTTTGGTGAGCTGCTCGAGGCCCTCTCGTGACTCCAGTGCCCCCGGCCTGTGGGTCCTCTTTAAGGTCATATTCAAATTCTTTGGGCTCCCCTGACTGCTTGGGACCTGCCCTGTCTCCCCTGCTTGTGGTCCGTCTCCTGGACCTTCTGGTCCTGACATTGCACCTTCTTTAACTTCCACATTGGTTACAGTTGCAAGGCTTGTTGGTGCTCCTGCCGGACACTGACCCCTCGACTCTCAGCATCCGATGTGGGGAAGCTCGTGTATGGCTTCTGCTCTTCCACAGTTTCACCTGGTCCACACAGCTGCAGTTTCAAGGTCACTGTCAGCTCTCCTGCAACATCCGACATCGGTGGGCATTCGTCTTCCATGCCTCCTGAGTGGCATAGACTCTGTTCCCTGTGCTTGCAGGTACTCTTCACCTCGAATCCACCTTTGGATTCCACTGGACACTTTCGCCTTCTCCAGCAGCAGCATCTTTCTGAAGACTCCCATTGAGTTCGACAACGGTTTCTGACACCACTTCACATCTATGCACCCGGTTTCCCTGGTGCAGGTAGCCTGGTACCAAGGGTATTCACGGGTGGGTTGGCTCCCCAACTTTCTGTCTTCAACTGAGTTTCTTCAGAGTACACTGGGAAGGGTCCTCTTTCTTTAAAATTGCAATAGCGACTCACACGTTGATTTGTACGGAGAACACCGTCGTGTTCCCATACTGTACACGACCTCTGTGGGGCTTCTAGATACTCACCTGGGGTGGTTTCTTGTGTCCCGACACTTCTACAACCTCTGGGTACATCCTTGACCCCAGTCTTGGTTCGAATACCACTATTTTAGTATATGGTTTGGTCTGCCCCTGGAACCACTGTTTATTCTGTGCTATTTACCTGTTACTATTGCAAAGCATTGTGTATATCTCCGGTTAGGAGATATATGCATGTGTTAGTGAGTATCTTGTAAAAAATACATATTTTTCTAAATACACTGTGTGGTCCTTTTTTCACTTAATCTATACCTATTTGATTGTATTCTGGTAAAACAAGCTGCTTTACACTCATTCTGGACTAAGCCTGACGGCTGCTATCCAGAGCTACCTCTTTGAGAGCTTTCTAAGGTTGTCTAAGACCACTAAAATCAACATAAGGGTTGTCTGAATCAGTGCAAGGTGTCCACTTATGCAGGAAGGTAGGATCTGACTGCATGGTTACTCCGACATTTTGCCTGGTGTTTTGCTGTTTTTTTGACTAGTCTGACTGGGATCCTGCTAATCAGGACCCCAGTCTAGTTGCGTTCTCACTAAAATATTATGCCATTTACCTAGGTACACTCCAGATTGGATACTGGGATACCCTTGTCAGTCCCTAGTATATAATACACATGTACCCAGGGCATAGGTACCTCAGAGGCCTCCCATGGGCTGAAGCATGTATCATGCCACCCATGAGAGGCCAAGAAAAATAGAACTACAGGCCTGCCAATGCAGCCTGTGTAAGATGGTGCATGCACCACTTACTTTAGATATAGGTTTACTATATCTATAGGTCACTATACTGAAAACCAGTCACCCCTCTAGCAGGCCTTGACAATCCTGAAGACAGGGTGCTGGGTTTTACGTGAGAGGGTGCCCCTGCATGAGCAGAACACCTCTGCATCCTTCAGAGACCATTCCCCCGGGTGGTCGGTGACACAGCCAGACATATAGGTAGAGGTGCATTATATGCTCGCATAAAATGCTATCTCGATAACGGCTGCAACAAACCATGTTGTTGGTATCAAACACCTTGGAATCATACCTCCACACTGGTAACCGGTGTGGGAGGTATGATTCCACCCTTCAGAAGCGAGCTTCGTGGGGTCCCTAGTCTTCCCGCTACCAGCCTTCTTGCCCCAGACAGCTGAAAATGGTTGCTGTGGACCAGAGGCACATTTCTGCCCTCCTGCTGCTGAGCAAAGGTCGAGCAGAGGAAGGCAGCACAATAGGCATCCTGTCACACCTCCCAGACAGGGTTTAATGTATTGGGGCTGGGTGGGGGCACTTCCATAGTGTCTGAAAGTCTGCACGAGGGGAACATTTGGTGTCCGTCCTGGGAGCCGCTGGCTCCTGCCCTGGCACGAAACTGGACAAAGGCCATGGGAGTAAACTCCCCACTGTCCTGACCCTCCCCTGGAAGGGTCCCCTGAATCTGTCCAGCCCTCTCCTGTGGGCACTTAAGGGCTTAACTGGCTGTAGGACCCTAGATTCGAAGTGGACAAGATTCTGATCAAGAAGCCACTGACCTCCGACCGTCGGTAAACTCTGGACTTCGCTGGACTTCGATTGGGCCCGACTTGGTCTCTCTCTCCATCCAAAACATTGTCTGTGCCCAGGCATCATACAGGTACCATGCACCTGTGGAGCATCAAAGACAACTGAAGTATTTCCCTTGGGGTGAAGGAGTCACTCCCCTGCATTCGCAGGCACCGTAACGTAAATGATCGGTCTACTGATACTGAGCTCCTGAGGACTTCAAAGGCTCCATCAACACAGGAGGTAGGTTACTACGTTCCTTGAGGTTGAGCTGCCCTCTCACCGAGTTTGAGACCAGTATCCCTCATGGGGACATAACCTGAACCCCTGTGCACCGCGTACTTTTGCAAATGCATATGCTTGTTGGCATTCCCCAACCAAGTGCATTCGGCTATCGATAGCCTTAACCTCTGCACACCTTTCGTACAAAGGACTTTGACCTCCTTGCACTCTGTGCCCTGCAAGCTGTTTTGTAAAACTGGTAGAGGTCCCCTCACGACTCGTGGAGCCTTCAGCCTGTGGGTCCATTTGAAGGACAACACTGCTTTTCTTGGGCTCCTCTGGTTGCTCCAGGTCTGCCCTGACTCCCCTTACTGGTACTTGCTGGGCCAGACCGTGATATGCTGATGAAGTTGCATGGTATTGTGCACTTGTTACATGCAAATGGCTGGGAGAGAGGAGATAAAAGCAATGTAGAGGGCCAGAGAAACAGTGGTGACAAGTTGCTTTCGAAGCTAGTCACAGCACACCAGAGCATCACAAGTCAAATCAGGAGTGTGCCCTCCATGGCATCCAGTAGTTAACAAGTGTTCAACTTGCAGTTTCATTGTCAGTCGGGCACTCCAAAGAAAATAAGTAGTCCCGTAGTGGCTGCTAAACATCTTTGGATCCGGAAGTGACGGACTGCAGGGAAGCATACAGATGAGATAGTATCACAGTAGGACATATCTTTCAGCCAGGCAGACACCATAGAGGGAGTGCCTGCACCCCAGTGAAGCAAGACCTGCATCTGACTAGGAGTAGCGCAATGGCGGTAAAACAACGTAATCCTAATAGCAGCAGCCTAGCGTATCATAGCAAAGCCATCAGGGGATGTGGAGCAAGAGGTTGTCCGAGCATGAGAGATGTAGTAGAATAGATGTCCTCCCAGTAGGAAGCAATCACCCCACAAATCCATGATAAATGGAGGAAGTCTGTCTGTTCCACCTGGCATTTAGGGCAACAGTGTGATTGAGTTTTTGCCAGAGCCTGAGTGGTAGTGTAGGCCGTATGGAGATACTTGTGATGTAGCAATTTAGGACTGTGGTTACCAGAAATGAGGTTTGTCTGCGCTCAGAAATAATACCATGTTTTATCTGGGACAGAGATACCCAGATCGCATTCCCAGGCAGCCTTGGCTTTTTCCACACTCACGGGCTTCATTTGTAAGGAATTGTAACACAATTAGAGATGCTGTTGCAGCTGTCTGGGGAAACGATCATCAATGTAAAAGGAGGGACATCTTTGGGTTCAGTTGAATAAGCGGCTAATACATCATACAGTGTGCTATGTAAATGATGGAATATGAATCCCTCCATGAGTGTTGAGTGACCTCCCTCAACCATAGCGGACCTGGGTTTAATCACACTGTTTGTAAACAGAACAACTGTGACCTGCAAGTATTTTGTGCAAAGGGAGCACTGCACCAAGTGTTTTTGAGTGAGTGTGAGCCATAGATTATTTATAAGTAGAATATGAGGGGAATAAAGAGCAGCCCCACCCAGTTAGTGCAGAAGTTTGAACCATGCCCAACTAGTGATAGCAAGGGTCTCTATGATATTGGGGGTTCACGGGAGGCCCCACGGCAGGATACTGTACAATGAGAGATGTGGTATTTGCTCTCCTTCAGGTTTAAAAAATAGCAAGCGAGCATCTGGGTGGTACCAATGATTAGCATAATGAGCCTGGGCTACATACTAATAGAGCTGGAAATCAGGGACACCAAAGCCTCCCTGTTCGTAAGAAAGTGTGAGGACCTCCTAGCAGATATGAGGCCGGCGTCCGGGCCAAGCAAGTCGTAAGAGTAGCTCACACAGAGTCACTGCCAGTCCACATCAGGAACAGTGCCTTGACCTTAACCTAGGAGAGTGGGTTTTTGGTGAAGAAATATGTGCGAAAGTCTTGCCTGGAGCTGAGGTGCTAAGGACCCTATCAAGTCATCTTGATTACCAATACTGCTCTCAAATGTGCTGGGATACCTAATTGGATGCTTACGTCACACACTCAAAGAGTATGGTGCCGATATAAAGTAGTGTTCTATGAGCCAAAACCAAGATCTCCTGTACCCATATATCTAGAAGGACCAGAGGAGGGTGAATTAATGCAAAATCTCTCATCAGTGCAATTTCCAGAATTCTCGCAAAGCGGTGTTGAAACACACACTGAAGAGGAAGAATTGAGAGCTGAAAATAAAGTAACAGCTAAAGCATGACAAGAACAATCAAATAATGAAGGAACAAATGTCACAAGATAAAGACCTTTCGGAGATCATAATGGACAAATGAGGCAATTGAGATGAAGTGTGTCAGTCGAACATATACCACAAACCATCATCGAAAAAATAATATAGTGGTATATGCGAAACAGAAGAAGATAAACAAACACAAAGGAGATCCAGGAGATTGAGTGTACTTTGTCACAGGTATTCTGTACCTAAACTGATTTATTACTCAGAGAATGTGGAAAATCCCAATGTACTGAGATCTGAGACATTTAACCTCCATGATCTGCAACACTAAAATGAGCATTGATTTCTGAAACAAATATTAAAATCAGGAACTTGACAAGTACTATTTAGTGAATTCAAAATTGAAGGAACTGAGACGATAAATGATGAAGTGTGTTTAAATGTGAAAAATAAAAGACTGAAATAAATGAAACTGACAATAAATTATTCACGAAAGTGAATAAAAAGAATTAAGAAGAATTCCCAATGGTCAAGGCTGCAGTAGAAGTGTAGGGATAACACATTTAGAAGAAAATTAAGTAGGGCTAGGGATGTCTCACGAAGATTGTGTATTTAAAGCTGAATGAAATAACTACAAGTTTATCATCAAAGGTTTTGCACATTTGCACCAGTAGAAGCCAATGTAGAATATTGACGCTGCCTGCTGCTATATCCTACTCGAGGTCTGACTGTAGACAAACATGTATATCCGTACCAAAGTTAAGTGTGGAGTAGTGATTATTGTCACACTAATAGTTGTTATATTAGCAATTATAGTTCTTTTAGTTGGAATGAGTTTTACACCAGAGATACACACGTAGGTCTATCTACACCTGCATCAACAGTGCCTGCACACATAATAGATGAGACACAATTAAAGACTTCATTTGTAGATTATTCAAAAGAAGATTTCTCTACAAATGTTTGGTCTAGCTTAGTTCAAGTATACACTTAAGCTTTACACACTAAAGCCTATTATGTGTGTGCACACTTACCTTCTTCAGCTGCAGAAGAAGTGACACATCATCACATCCCCCTGTCATATGCAATTAAATGTAGTATTTTATTAAGTTTATTCTATAGACAGCAATGTTTTGAATATTATTTTTCTAATTATGACATGAACCTTTCCTAAGTCCCGCTTCAGAAAAAAATGAATCCTTATCCACAAGCAAAAGACATGGAATTGCATGGTATCTCTTCAGATCTCCCAGAGTTATAGACACTGTTAAGGCATATAAAAAGGATTAAACCTGTTTAATGAGGCCGTTGGAAAATAAGTTAATTTTAACATTAGAGAAGCGAAGAGCTCAAATTTCCCATAGTGCTAATAAAGAGGAAGAGGTTTTACGAATGTTTGGAAGATGAAAGAAGATGAATACAAAAAGAAAATGGGCTATCCTAAATGAAAATTAAATAGACGACAAAAAAGCAAATTATGTGTGTACAAAAGGAGACACCTTTTAACAGGGGAAGAGGCAGTTATCCCTGGAGTTTTTCGTTTGGACAGGATGCCTATTTTAAGTTGCCTGCTCATTGGGAAGGTGTTTGCTATTTAGGATAGTTGTTTCCTAAAATGTATCATGTTAATAGCATAGACCCTTCAACAATAACACCACCCCATAAACAGCCACGTAGCAGCCGCGGCCCATGCAGGTAACAGCGGTAGGGCGGTGGGGGCGCTTGGGGGAGGAATTTTGTGGGACGATGCGAGGGAAAATTAATTATTTATTTAATTTTCCCTCTGCCTCATCCCTGAAAATCCCCCCCAACGCAGCCCCACCACTGTTACCTGCACGGACTGCGGCTGCCACGCAGTACTAATGATGGGATACAATTAGTGGAAGAAATTTTGGGAGTAATCATATCATCTGTAGGAGTAGTATTAAATGATGAGAAAATGAGAAAGCTATCAACAGTAGTTGAGAAGATCATGAAACCAGACAACACTATAAACAACCTCCCGGAAGATAGCAGAGTACTCAAGGAGCATCAGGCAGGGCTAATCAATAAGTGCAATAAGAACAACATCGAAGCCCAAGGGAATGGGGACCCTAAGGACCGATCAAGCAACACAATACTCGATGTCCCACAGGAAGAAGTAACCCCGTGGAAAAGGTGGAAGGCGTAGTGGCAGGGGCGGAAGTCTCACTGTCAAGGAGGGCCAAATAGAAACTATAGAAATAACTGGAGAAATCCAAAATTAAAAGAAGATCAATATTACCAGCAATAATGAACTCTGGCCGCATGGAGAAAACAAACAACTCAAAACCACTTTTCCCCATTTTTAACTTCAAACAGCAAAGCAAGGCCGAGACTACGAGGGAAGAACACACAGACAGGCGAGGCCCGAGTTCAACGCAACACTCACTGGGAGGGCCCACAAATAGTAGGGCAAACAATAGAGCAGATTCAAGAAGACGCAGTTTGGCAGCCCATATCAGAGGAGGCAGTTTGGCAGCCCAAATCACATGAGGCAGCCAGTATACAAGTCAGGGCCACTACCTCCCCGGGACCAGAGATTCTAGACAGTGCGCCGAAACATCTCAACAGTAACCAGGCTGACTGGCTTGAAGAACAAACTTGGACGGGTTTGCCAAATGGGGCAACAGGTAGACACCAGGAAAGAAACGCCCACAATAACTCACTAAATCAGAATTTTCAGAGGCCCTCATCATATACTAGTGACTAAAAAGACCATCTTTGGACGCCCGTCAGGAGGTCTTTCCATTTTTTAAGTCATGCTTGCAAATTTAAAACCACAGCCATAAACGTGGAAACACCCGACCATCAAAATATTACAATTTAGGGGCTGAGAAAGGGACATCAGCCCCATTCCTTGCTATTATTCAGTTGCTACATCAATCCAACATAATTTCAAACACAACAGGCTATGGAATCCTTTATTAGCATCTTGAAAGACATACTTATTAAATTTGAGCACCGCAATGTGATAATTGTGGGAGATTTTAACACAAGTGGTCTGGACAGTCGTACCCAGCAGTGGGAAGAAGTCGGGCCCGATGATCTTCCTTGTTAAAAACTTTAAGTTAAAATCCACCCATGGAATAAATAAAATCAGCCGCCCCTCGTGGATCCCCAAGTCGACCTTTAGGAACATATCCACTTTAGATTACATTTTAATCAATGAAGGGCTGGCACATAAACAATGTGACTTTGTAGTGGATGACAGAGATTAAAGCGACCATAGGCTACTTTGTGTAATTTCTAATCTGGCACTGGAACCAGCAGAAGTCCAGGAAACAATCGTTGCAACCCTGGAGAAAAATGAGATTTAGTCCTGAAAAGATTAAATTGGACCGCCAACCTTAGTAATAACCTGTTGGAGTATGTAGCCGCAAGGGAGGAGGTATTTCAGACATGGCATATAAAGAACATCCTAAGTCTTTGGGAAACGATCATTACGGATGTACAGAAGACCCTGGGAATTGTCAAGCAAGTAAGAAGAACCCCCAACCTAGAACAACCTTTGCCAGAACAAAGAGCACCGAAGTGCCTGATACAACATAAACTAGCTCTCAAAAGAGCAACTAAGGCAAAAATGAAAGGAGACCATTCGTTATTGACAATCTCCATTTCTGCCCTGTGATCCACATATAAGAAGAAAGTGTGGGAGCTGAAAAGACAGCAGACTGAAAAGAACTGGCTCACAGTGTTCTCACTCATTAAAGAAAATGATAACCGCAAGCTATGGAGACACAGCAAAAGCCTGAGCTCTCAAAGCCCACCCAAAGAAAATAGCGTTGCTGGCAATGTGTGGGAACAGTATGTCTGTACACGAGCGAACCATATAGGGTGGGTCCTTCAATCTCAGAGTGGACACAGGCCACAGCTGAAGTCAACAAACCACAAAGCATGCAGAAAGAATCAACAGCGCCCACCCTGTCAGTTTGATGCTTATACAGTGGAGGAGACCGCCAGGTACTTTAGGGCCATAAGAACCAACAGGGCCCTAGGACCAAACTGCATCCCCGCTCAAGTCTTCAAGTCTGCTCTAGCTTTCTTCGCATCTGACATTGTTCAACATCTACATGGCACCGCTCGCCCACGTCGCCCGACTGCACGATCTCAACATCATCTCTTACGCCGACAACACCCAGCTGATCCTCTCCCTCACCAAGGACCCCCTAACCGCCATAACCAACCTCCATGAAGGAATGAATGCCGTCGCTGAGTGGATGAAGAACAGCCGTCTGAAGCTGAACTCGGACAAGACGGAGGTCCTCATCCTCGGCTCCACCCCCTCAGCCTGAGACGACTCCTGGTGGCTGACCGCACTGGGAGCAGCACCGACACCCAACGACCACGCAGGAAACCTGGGATTCATCCTCGACTCACCACTCTCCATGACCAAGCAAGTCAACGCCGTCTCATCCTCCTGCTTCAACACCCTCCGCATGCTCCGCAAGACCTACAGGTGGATTCCCACCGGATCAAGAACGGTCCCCCAGGCCCTTGTCAGCAGCAGGCTGGACTACAGAAACACCCTCTACGTAGGAGCCTTGGCCAGACTTCGAAACGACTTCAACGCATACAGAACGCCTCTGCACGCCTGATCCTCGACATCCCTCGCCACAGCCACATCACACCCCACCTGAGAGGCCTGCACTGGCTTCCCGTCAACAAGAGGATCACCTTCAAGCTCCTCACAAGGCACTCCACAACACCGTACCGGCATACCTCAACAGACGACTCACCTTCTACACCCTGAACCGCCATCTCCGCTCCGCCGACCTCGCCCTCACCATCATCCCCCGCATCCGAAGAGCGACCACCGGCGGCAGATTGTTCTCCCACCTCGCCGCCAAGACCTAGAACACCCTCCCCATCCTTCTATGGCAGACCCAGGACCTACTAACCTTCAGGAGGCTACTCAAGACCTGGCTATTCGAGCAGTAGGAGCAACCCCCACCCACAGCGCCTTGAGACCCTCACGGGTGAGTAGTGCGCTTTACAAATGTTCTGATTGATTGATTGATCCATCCTTACTCCGTTATATAATTACTCACACTTTACAGCAATATTACCACAATCCTGGAAAGGCTCTATCGTTTTCACAATCCACAAGAAGGGAGACCACTCGAATCCTGCCTTGAAAGACTCCGGCCTAGTACCCCGGAGATTGGGTAAAATGACCCTGAGAATCCTTCAGTATGCGGATGACACAGAGATCTTGGACCCCACCAGGGTGGGACTCCAAAGAGCATTAAAAAGTCTTACCCTGTACAATGAGGAAAACAGCCTGCAAATTAATGAGACCAAAGATAATAATCTTCAGCTACATCTTACAATTACCTGGGGGTATGGGTAACAGAGAGGGCTACAGCAACCAAACATACAAAGGAGCTAATGCCGAGAATTAACAGAATAATTCTGTCACTGAGACGTCTAAGCTACTGTCTAGCAAGTCCATCTATAGAGCCCATGCTGACAGTACTTCGGCGAAACTAATTCCAGCAATTTCTTACAGTAACCTAGCCTTCCCAGGTGCATTAGAGAAAGTCATCAACACAGCTCAGATAAAAGCTTACAAGAGCATGCTACAAGCGGCCAGGCTGGCCAGGAACAACCTGCTTAGGCTGCAAATAGGGCTGAACAGACCAAACTTGGCATTGCAGGGGGACCCGATAAAATATTATATCAGAGTACTTCAAGCACCCGTAACTACTCTCAAATTTTTTTTAATGATTTTTACGGCAGCGGGTTCCCCATGGCACTTCAAGCTGGATCAAGCTATGGATTGTCTAAAAATAGAGGCAGAGAGCATGTCACTTCATGAAATCTCTTACTCCACCTGGGCTAATGCTGTGAAGCGCCAAGTGCAGACCATCTCATTTGAACTGAACCGATCCTCAAACCGGGATCACTCTCTCACATTGGCTCTTTATAATTCATACACTCCTGGGAAAGCTCAACCATACTTGCAAGATCCACTTTCAGCTCAAGTAAAAAAGACAATTCAGTTTTTCCACCTCAGAGCCCTCAAGAGCCTGGATTTCAACCCAAAATGGGGGCGAAAAGATAACATCGTCTCCTGCCGGCTATGCACTTACCATAGGGAATCTTGGTTACATCTTTTATGCTGTTGTCTCAAACTGTTCAGCGATCATCAACATTTGTTATGCCTAACTCTAATGGATAAAGGCCTCAGAACCTGCAGGTAGGCCTCGGAATGGTGCTTCACAGAAACCACAACATACTTACTCACCAAATTAGAATTGCACTTGACTCACCAACAGGCTGCAGATTCCAGGGTCGAAATCATTCAGTAATTAACCAAGCTGGCGGCAAAACCCCGACAGACTTCACTCAACCTAGGGGCCCTCAGTACGGTCAAGTGGATTATAAAGAGTGTGTGGGACCCAGCAGGGGGCACATTACGAACCCATTATTAATGGCAACCGATATCACAAAGGGAATGACCCTGTTGGATTTCATACAACCATTGATCCTTTTAGGAGTAAGTAAAAACTGGTGTGAAAAGGAATTGATCCTATATTTTAACTCATTTTTATTTTGGAGTTTTATAGGGACACAAAGCAGCAAACAGAGCCCATGCAGGCATGGTGCATTTTTTACTTTGAATGCCGGGAAACTCCTTCGGGGAGGCCGGACGGTAGGGGGGGGGGGGGCGTTGCTTATGTGTTTTATACTGTAAAGATTTTAAGTAATCGTACGGTTAATAAAGAAACGTTCCACTATTAACAGTAGTAGATAAACTGGCTACTAGTACATCTGTTGCCTCGCTGGCTGTTAACGCTGAATTAGTGGCTATTAAATTAATGATTTTGCAAGATCGATTAGCTTTAGATATATTATTAGCTGAGAAAGGCTGTGTCGGCAAGATGCTGAAAGCTCAACATTGCTGCTCATACATTCCTGATGAGAATAGAAAGACAAAAGAATTTGCAAAAACCTGACCAAAAACATAAATTAAAACTTTTATAAACCACTAGTGTATTAAGGAGCTTAGGTAATGGAGCTTTTGTCATTAGTAACTAGTTTGCAACAGTGGGTGGGGGACTTTAGGGTCCGGTTGAGACCTACCTAATCATTGACATTTGCTTGATATATGCTTTATATAAAGGATCTAGATGCTATTTAACAAAGGAGTAGCAGAAAGAAGGAAAAAGGCAAATCAGAGAAAAAGAATACATAATATAAAAAGTTGAAGGACATTGAAACCCTGAAAAAAAGTGATGAATCCACAGAAAATGAGTGGCCTCTAAAGATTCATTTGTGAAGTCGAAATTATGATGGTTTTTCAGCCATCAGAGTGTGGAAACGCTTTTAATAACAATGTGCAACATTTGCGATAAATAAAAGCATATGCTAAATGCAAAATTTGTACCAAGTAATCATACTTAAATGTTATAGCCCTGCAAATGAATAAAAGTGCTGATTAAGTTCGCCTGTCGATGCCATGTTAACTGAAAAATAATGCACTAACCCTGAATGCCTGTTTTTCACACTGAATAGTTGTTTGCGCACAATGTTTTTCTTCTGTTCCAGATGTTGTATTTTTCGAGAAGCCTACTGTCAGCTAGTAAATAGGCACTCATTTTGTATTAGACAACTGATAGTGGGTTCTCACCAGGAATAGAGGAGGCAACAGGATGAATGAGTCATGAGAAATACAATCTGGACAACAAAATACCAACTGTGTAGTTTTTCAAATAGCCAGTGAACTACAATGTGGGAGTGGCAGCAGACATTTATTTCATTGTTGTATAGTGTTATTTAAAATGTGTGTCTTCAGCGCTTCCCTAAACTTAAGCAGAGTTGAGTATGTCGGTTTTTCTCTGTTAGGTTGTCTTTTGTTTGTTTATTTGAACACTCAACAAGATAATGCTAATCACAAGGCAGTTGCTCCAGTCGAGAGGCATGGAACGTTTGCATTAGATGTTGGAAATATTGAGAAAACAAAATTGAGAAAATGGCCTTTGAAGTGGGTTGATTAGTTGACATGCTGTACCACATTGAATGAGTCTATGAGGTTGAGGTCTCTTTTTTCATGTTTGTATTGTGTTGGAAGTTGAAGTTACCACAGAAGGTGATGTGGATGTGTTGGATGGAAGAGGTGATGAGGAGGTCTTCAAATTGCCCTATGATGCCCTTGTTCTGTCTGGGAGGCCTGTAGATGTGCTGGAAATTGGCCGACTGAACTGGAGTACGAAGTAGAATGGCGGAAACTACATAGAGTTGAGTATTGCTTGCTTGCCGATGGTGCAAACCCAGTAGGACTTATGGAAGAGGCATCTTCCTTTCTTATTTGTGCAGTCCACATGCTGGATTCTGTGGACGGTCAGAACAAAGACATCTACGATGCACAAGAATTTAAGTGAGCCATGTTTCTATGAAGAAGAGAACAGCAAGATGGTGATGAAGTATGCGATGGCCGAAGCATGAAGCACTGCAGAGCATGCATTCAATTAATGACCAGAACTTAGAGTGTATGTTTGTTAGTTTGTGGGTGTGCAGTGTTTAGTGGGATATGTATGAGGGGGGTCTGTGGGTTGGTAAGGAAGGGATGAAATATGAGTGGTTGCGTGACTGTGGTAATGGGTAGTGGAGCATGTTGGGCTAGGCACTTGATGAGATTTCACCTTGTAGGTGGTTGCTGAGATTGGAGTGGTGCAGAGGATCTGATCTAAAGCTACAAAATGCCCAAACAGATAACAACCATGTTTGTGATTGCCCTTTAATGGAAAACACCTTGGTTGTGGGACATACTGTGAATGCTGGACTTGCCCTTTCTCCAGGGTCCTAACTAGAGCAAAACCGATCCTGGGTTGCTTGTGTTCTGGTTGAGGTGGGACCTGGCTTGGCAGTTCAGGCTAGACTGTTCCCATGATGAACAGGGTCAAGACTGATTTGTATATGGCTGGGTCCAAACGGAGGTGGCATGGTGAGCAAAAGAATGGAGGGTTGTAGAGGAACTCTAAGTGTTTGCCAGTGGTTACACTAATTGTAAGCAGCCTCCCATCACTTTTTGCGTGTTTCAAATAATATCCCTATCTCATCAGACATTGATACATCAATAACTTTTAAGAGTATCCACAAACACGAGCCCCTGTATATAAAGCCAAACCGGCGTGGCAAGCTACTAGGGGGTTGAGCACTGGTTAATTAAGGGTTCGCTTGTGACTTCACCCTGACAAGGATTGTGGTTCCTGTATGAATAGGGTTTTACCCCACTTAACCGGCAACCAAATGTCAGTTACACTGGGGTTCAGTGGTGAAGATTTCGACATATGTTTGTGCAGTGCCATAGAGGAATTTCATGTTACACCACCAGCCCATATAAATATTTCAAGAGCATTATATGCCTTTTTAAACTCTCCCTAGTTCGAGGAGAGGAGGATACATGCAGGAAAGATGGCCACAAAGCTAGACCTTGAGATAGCCCTCCATGCCTATGAGAAAGTCACTAGGATGCTGTTCTAGCCTAAGGACTCCGAGGATTCTAATGTGGAGGATCTTGATGAAGGAGAATTTGATTTTTGAATGGAGAATGACCTGCCTGTGTGCCCTGAGCAGCGGGAGTCCCTCTATCCCATGAGAGAGAGCCTAGTGTGAGGGCAGGCAGCAGTGTATTTTCCATGAATTTATCCCCAGAGGAGCGGCAAGACAGGTAAGCAAAAATGGAATTCAAGCTTCAAATGGCTAAGCTTAAACACAGGAAAAGAAGGCTGAGAGTGGCTTAGTAGAGAAGAAAATGAAGCTGGAGCATGGGAGGACCCTGAAATAACTGTTTTTTAAAGCTAGACAAAGACCTGCTGGCAAACTATGTGGTGGGGATGATGTTGACAAGGGGCTTACAGCATTAGAGGTAGCCCTGAGGGTACACAAGACCCCGAGGGGCACGGGGCCTAACTTGTGGCAGCATATGCATCCAATGTGGAGGAATGCATTACTAGCGGTAGATGACCAGACCAAGTATGCCCCATGAAGGTCATTCTTTTCGTCAAGTTATGGCTGACCCCTGAGAAGTACCGCCAGAGGTTCAAGTATAGCCACAAGCTTCCAAACCAGTCTAGACGTAGTCCAGCAAGACACTGAATGATTGGGTGAGGGGCAGCAAAGTTCATAATTTTACTGAGTTGTTTAATCTGATACTAAGAGATCACATTTTCAGGACATATTTTACAGAGCTGCACCAACACCTAATTGACAGCAAGCTGACTGATCCCAGGAAGTTTACTGAGGAGGCAGACTTCTAAATCAGTATCAGTGTGTCTGAGAAAGTACCTCGGGGTGACCCCAAGAAGGGTGTCTGAGGCTCCCTCAAGCAGTGTATGTGTGGACATAAAGATGACACAGACAGGTCCCAGAATTAGGTGGGGGAAAGGTTCCATGACTCTTCAAAGAAACTAGGAGGAGATTCCAACCCACTTCTTTTAGTGCTTCCATGTTTTACACAAGCTGGAGAGGCTGATGTGGCCTTCGGGTAAGTAGTCCCCAGGTGAAAATCACAGACTATGCCATGATCTCCTTTAGCTGAGAGAGAGACACAGAGGATGAGCTGGTGATACCTGATGATGGGAGTCATCACTTCTACCAAGTGAAAGTGAATAGGATCACTTTCACTGCTCTGGGGACACTTGGGCTAGCCAGATACTAGAAAGGCTAATTTCTCCTGAGCAGTACACTGGCCAGATGTGTATGGTAACTCGGGCCCATGAGCAGGACTCTTTCTGCCCTATGGCGCAAGTATCCCAGAATTGGGGTGGGGAGGTGACCCAGAGGAGTGTCATATTAGTTCCCTGATGCCCATAAATTGCAGAGGGTCTGCCAACTAGGGTGCCCTGACAGTTTAGCTTTCTGAGGGTACCCCTCCCAAGCGGAGGTTACGGGAGCCGAGGTGGAGGGAGGACTCACCCCTGCCCCCTGTTGAGGCTCGGCTGAAGACCTCCAGACTATCTGCAACCCGTTCAGGGGTGGTATCCTGACTCTTCAGGATACCACCCCATAACTGGTGTGAGGTAGAGTGGAAGTAGGGTGCCTGATATCTGGGGCTGTTACCCCCTCTTTGAGAAGCTACATAAGTCAATAAACCCTGGATGGCTTGGGGCTTGGCTCTTGACACTGACCGCTGTTAGTGGCCTCTATTGGTACTTGTCCTTATAGGCAGAATTTTCCTTGGGTTAAGGACAGAAGTCTGATCCAAGGGGCAGAATGATCCACATCACTCTGTTGGCTGATTGAGTGCTTTGTGGTGTCCTGAGGCGGAAAGCCGGGACTGTTTGAATTGCATGTATTTGTGGAACTGTTTGCCTGATCATTCACCCACACTACATCGTTTTTAAAAAATTGTAATTGCGCCGATTTTTAATTAGTTTTCACTTGTGGTGTAACTCACATTTGATTCCCAACTAGTAAGGGATCCCCGTTACCCTCCCGCTGCAAACGCCGACCCAGTAGCAGAGGCATTCACTACCTGGGGACCGCGTTTTAGGATCCGCCATCTTGGGTGAGGGAAACAGCAAACGAGCAGACTAGTGCTCGGAACATCCCGCACTCGCAGCTACAAAAGGAAGTAGGAATTCACAAGCACAGACTGATTGAGTGCTTTGTGGTGTCCTGAGGCGGAAAGCCGGGACTGTTTGAATTGCATGTATTTGTGGAACTGTTTGCCTGATCATTCACCCACACTACATCGTTTTTAAAAAATTGTAATTGCGCCGATTTTTAATTAGTTTTCACTTGTGGTGTAACTCACATTTGATTCCCAACTAGTAAGGGATCCCCGTTACCCTCCCGCTGCAAACGCCGACCCAGTAGCAGAGTCATTCACTACCTGGGGACCGCGTTTTAGGATCCGCCATCTTGGGTGAGGGAAACAGCAAACGAGCAGACTAGTGCTCGGAACATCCCGCACTCGCAGCTACAAAAGGAAGTAGGAATTCACAAGCACAGACTGATTGAGTGCTTTGTGGTGTCCTGAGGCGGAAAGCCGGGACTGTTTGAATTGCATGTATTTGTGGAACTGTTTGCCTGATCATTCACCCACACTACATCGTTTTTAAAAAATTGTAATTGCGCCGATTTTTAATTAGTTTTCACTTGTGGTGTAACTCACATTTGATTCCCAACTAGTAAGGGATCCCCGTTACCCTCCCGCTGCAAACGCCGACCCAGTAGCAGAGGCATTCACTACCTGGGGACCACGTTTTAGGATCCGCCATCTTGGGTGAGGGAAACAGCAAACGAGCAGACTAGTGCTCGGAACATCCCGCACTCGCAGCTACAAAATGGGACCACCCTCCAAGGAGCGCAGCGGATGGGCGCAGCGGGCGCGCCTAAGGCGCGCCGAAGGTAAGCCAAAGGTAGGCCCGTCTGTGCCCGTCCGTGCACAGACCGGGCATAGGGCTGGAAACGCTGTCAGCACTAAACCTTACATTACCTACAGCAGTCAGGAGCTATTGGCTATCGGTAGATCTGCCACGACCTGCTGCTGTAAACTTGACATGGCGACACTAAAAGGCACAATAAAGTGTGGTCAATGCCATATAGTGTTCGACCCGAAGCAGATTGCTGCTTATGCAAATAATGCTGTTCTAAAAGGGGCACTGATCAATGCTAGATCTCTATCTAAACACGCACTCGACATATATGATACCATTGTAGAAGAAAATCTTGACTGCCTGTTTGTCACAGAGACGTGGCTAAAATCATGGTCTACGCCAGACATAGTGCAAGCACTCCCCCTGGGATATCAGATCCAGAGAATGGACAGGGAGGAGACTCGGGGGGGTGGAATAGCAATAATATATAGAGATTCCTACAACTGCACCACAACGAAACTTCAAGAGCTTAAGGACGCGGAAGGGATGTGCTTTTTACTTAAACTCACAGACTCTTTTACCTTTGCTGGTGCTCTAATCTATCGCCCCCCAGGTCCCTGTAAAAGCTTTCTAGAAAGCATAGGAGAAGCACTGAGCCCCCTGGCTACGCGCTTCTCTAATTTCACTGTACTAGGAGATATCAATATCCATCTTGATTCACCTATGGATTCCTCAGCAATCACCTTTAGGGATACCATGGACGTATTGGGCCTGACTACATGCGTCACACAGCCCACTCATGAGGCGGGGCACACGATTGACTGCATATCAACTAACCTGCAAGACATTCAAATCAAATTCCATAAAATCCTAACCTGGACAGATCATACATTAATACCATTTGTACTACCATTTAAAATACTTAGAAATAATAAACTCGCAGGGAAAACTGTACACAGCAGTCAATTAGAATGGAAAGACGCCATGAAACATCCAAAACTGCTTAACATAGCAAAAGAACACGAACCTTCATGGTCAGGACAGCCTGAAAATGATAATAACAACTCCAGGAGATGGATGTCGGTCCTGAAAGCAACAGCAGCCCCGACCAGCCGTAAACCTAGACCTACGGCTAAAAAACAATCAGCACCATGGTTTAACTCCATGTTAAAAATAAAACAAGGAGAGGTTCGTAGAGCCGAACGCAGATGGATAACTAACTACTGCATTGAAGACAGGAATAACTACAAATCCACCAGAAGCGCATATCATGCTCTGATTAAACAAGCCAAAACCAACTTTTACACCTCGGAAGTAGAAAATGCCAGAAACAAACAAAAAACTATTTTTAAAATTGTCAATAGTTTTAATAAACCTAAAATATTAGAACAAGAAATACCGCCTTCAGAACAATTATGCAATACCATCGCAGACTACTTTGAAAACAAGGTATTAGCACTCACCAAGGATTTCATCACCGCTGAAGTTAGGGTTAATGAGGAAAACGTGGAAAGGGACAGACTGGAAACTTTTCTGCCCATTAGCCTGGACGAGACCCATAAGGCTATCTTAGCGGCCAAGTCAGGTTCCCCGTTTGACCCATGTCCTCCCACACTGCTACATATGATGGTGGAGGTAGCTAACCCTGTGATTAACAGCATTGTGAACTCCTCTTTGACCACAGCAACAGTCCCAGCTGAATGGAAGCTAGCGGCAGTCAAACCATTGCAAAAAAAGCCACTCCCTGATCCTACCACCTTATCCAATTTAAGACCAATTTCCCTTCTCCCTATGCTGTGTAAAATCACTGAAGCCTGTGTAAATAAACAGATCACCAAATTCCTGGAAGGAAATGAAGCCTGGCATCCCAATCAATCGGGTTTCAGGGCTCAACACTCCACGGAAACTGCCCTCCTGCTCACCTCAGATACTATCCGCATGGCCCTGGACCAGGGTAAGAAGGCTGTCCTGATTTTATTGGACCTGTCGGCAGCCTTCGACACTGTGTCACACGCCATCCTGATTAACAGACTTGAAACCTCTGGCATTTCCGGCACAGTGTTGGAATGGATCAAAAACTTCCTGAGTGACAGGAGACAAGTAGTTACTCTCGGAGAATTTCGCTCCAAGGAAAAATTGATAAAGATGGGCGTTCCACAGGGCTCAAGCCTCAGCCCAACGCTGTTTAATGTCTACACCGCCCCTTTAATTAAACTAATATCGTCATTTGGAATTGATGTAGTCGCCTATGCTGACGATACTCAATTGATATTGGTTTTGGACAAAGACACACAGGAATGGGAAGAAAAACTTAAAAACTGCCTCACGGCAACCTTTGATTGGATGAAAGTCAATCATCTAAAATGCAACACAGGCAAGACAGAAATCGTGCCAATGGGCCCAAATAACAACTTCACGCCCAAAACCTGGTGGCCAGAAAAGGCAGAAATCCCACCGAACACAACCCAATCGGCACGAAACCTAGGGATTACATTTGACAGCAATCTCTCGTTCAAGCAGCAAGCCTTGAAAGTGGCAGGTAACTGCTTTGCCATTATTAAAGGACTTAGGAAGTTTTTCGACCTCCTTCCTCTTGAGGCTAGGAAGACGGTAACAGTTGCTTTGGTGACGTCGCGGATAGACTATTGTAATAGTCTATATGCAGGTACTACAAAAACCACCACACATAAACTTCAAATGGTGCAGAATGCCGCAGCTAGGTTAGTCCTTAAATGGCCGAAGAAATCTTCTGCATCATCTGCACTAAATACTCTACATTGGCTCCCGATTAACAAGAGAGTCCTCTTCAAAATACTGATTATCACCTTTAGAGCCACCCATGCTCTGGGACCAAAATACCTACAGCAGAGATTCGCCAGATACCATCCCTCTCGCAATCTCCGTTCATCTAGCTCTAATCTCCTGTCAGTATCTAGGTTCAAGCTCAGCACAAGAGGTGGCAAATCCCTCCCAGTACTTGGGGCAAAAGCATGGAACACTCTTCCCCCCGACCTTCGTGCCCTAGACAAGGAAAAAGATTTCAGAAAGGGACTGAAAACCTGGGTTTTCAAGCTACAGGACTCCCGCGTTAGAGCACTAGTGTAACAGTTGGGTGAGTTCCATCTACTCCCTACCTGTTTCCTTCATCACTAAATCAGTATCTGGCGCCTTGATGCTCCCTGGAGTGACTGCAGCGCGGTACAAATGCTATTTTACATTACATTACATTACATTGGCTATGGTGGTACTGTCTCTCTACCGGATGCATCTTTGAGCAAGTTAACGTTGGATTCTTCACAGATGGGGTACACAAATGAGTAGAAGGGTTCCCCATTGGTCAGTCCTGAGGCTCAAGAGAGCGTAGACAGAGGGATTCAACCGAGTTCAGAGAGGCATAGATGCGACAAGTGGTCATATATAACAGGGCCTTTGTCCATGTTCTGGCATCCAAGTAAGGACGTCCATCAAAGTATTGATAAGTCCACACTGGCTTTTAGCTGGGGAGGGGTCATATTGAACTTTACAGGGTTATCTCCAAACTTTTTGCCTTTACCCCTCGTATTTTTTCTGAATTTTTTTTTGGTGGCCTTAGTACTCTGTGCACTTTACCACTGCTATCCAGTGCTAACGTACTTGTGCTCTCTCCTTACAACATTGTAGAATTGGCTTACATCTAATTTACTTGTGAGTTTCTAGTAAAGCAACACTACTTGTAGCCAGGGCCTGTACATTAAATGTTACAAGTGGGCCTGCAGCACTGATTGTGACACCCACTTAAGTAGCACTTTAAGCATTTCTCAAGTCCCCATTGCAGCCTATGTGTGCAGTTTTTAAACTGCAATGTCAACCTGGCAAAATAAACCTTTTGACAGGCCCCATCCTTCCCTTTTAATACATATATGTCAACCTTAGGGTAGGCCCTGGACAGCCTAGAGGGCAAGGTGCAGTGCATTTAAAACACTGGACATGTACATTTTAGCTTTAAATGTCCTGGAAGTGAAAAACTCTTAAACTGGTTTTTCATTACTGCAAGGCCTAGCCCTCTCATAGAATAACATTTAGAGTTACATTATTCTATTTAATAAGCTGTAGCTTCCAAAAATCGAACTGCTAATCAGTTCATGTTTGGTGTTTTGGAACTGTACTGAAAAATCCTCTCACAGTAAAGTCGGATTTTAAATGACAGTTTCGAAAATGCCACTTTTAGAAAGTTGTGCTGCTGCAACAAATGATGGATGGAATGCTGAATGAATCAAACATTCAACCCCAGCCACTGGATTCAAACTAGCCTGGCTGATGGGAGGTGTTACCTGGAAACCGGTCCCAGGATGCTTGTTTCTGGTACAGGGAGGACCCGGCTTGGCAGTCTGGGCTGGACTGTTCCCATGAGGAACAGGACCAATACTGATTTGCATATGTCTGGGTCAAAACTCGGGTCGCGTAGTGAGCAAAAGAATGATGGATTTAACCCAAATCTCTTGACTGTAGGTGAGTGCTTGATTCATTCAGCATTCCGTCCATCTATTGTTGCTACAGCACTTTTAGAAAGATGGTATTTTCCTGCGTAAGCCATTTTGTGCCTGTAGCCTCTCCCTCGGTCACATGACTGGGTGTTGCTGACAGTTGAGCTTTGTGTATCCCTCATAGACAGTCACATTCAATACAGAGCTTAGGTGTGCCTGAATAGGCCATCACTGGCAGGATGGCAGGGCGGGCTAGGCGCAGCCCTACTTCCACTTGAATAGTCCTGCCTCCTCACAAAGGGCTGCATACCCCCTGTAGTTAGTCTGGAACAGGCGTGGAAGGCAGGATGCACGTGGCTCACAAAGTGAAACCTCAACAAGCTTCCCCACTTCAAAGGCACAAATGGATATAAATATTGGACCTCAGCTACCAACTCTTCAGTACATCTCTAGACCTGTGGTTATTCTGCCAGGACGAAGGACGGCTGTGCTGTTGAAAGCACTGCTGGACTGCAGCTCTGAAGGAGAAGGAATTGCTGCCCTACTGTGCTGACCTGCTGCCACTTGAGAAGGACATGACTTGCATTTGTTGAACCCAGGACCCCAAACTGACTCAAAGGCTAGTTGGCAGGCCTCCTGACTAGGGCCTCTGGGATGGAACCTTGCACCTGGAGTCTGCCATCTGTGAGTCCTACTCCCCCAAGTGATGCCACCCCAGTCCAGGACCATTAGAAGTGGGCATGAAAGGTTTTCTGCCTGCCCATCTCTGGATCCAGCAGAACTGACGCATCACCTCTGATGTGAGGGTTCTCCTGATGCAAAGACACTACATCGACCAACAGACCGCATCAGAATCAAGTCATTTATGACGCGGGCCCTCTCATTGCAAATCCCTCATTGACGGCAGCCTCGACGACGATGCAGGTTCTCGCATCGCAGCCTCACAGCTCCTTGGATCTGATGCATCGCCTCGACAATGGTATGCAGCCTTGATTACGTAATTCACATCACAAGTCTTCATTAATGGTATCTTCAACATTGGCGCAGGACCTCCCATCACAGCTCAGCAGCACCTTAGAACTGAAGCATTGCATCGGCTGTGTGACATAACTTCAGCGTGGTCACTTACAACTCTCCTCAACTAGGAATTAGGTACTCTTGATTAGCAGGCCTAACTGGGTCCCTGCAACTGGCCTGAGCTCCATAATGGTCGGCTTAAACTTGTGACTTTGGCTGTGTCCTGGGCGACCAGATGTTTCCGGTTGGCGCTTCACGATTTGTGCTTTTTGCCACTATTATCACTATAACCTTTAAAATTGCCTATCTCCAGTTCTACTGATTTGATTTTTATCATATTGGTCTTGTTGTTTTTATTAAAGAATGATCTACTTTTTAAATCTGGTGTGAGTTTCCTTTGTGGTGTGTTTTTACTGTGTTACTGTTTGAAGTGTTGCACAAGTGCTAAGCTACCAGGGCGCTGAGCACAGGTTAATTTAGAGTTTGCTTAGGAGTTCACCCTGACAAGGATTATGGTTTCTGCATGAGTAGGGTTTTACCCCTCTCAGCCAGCAACAAAATGTATTACAGTTTAATGCCGTTGTCATTGAGCCCTGTTAGGGCTGGTCCACTCTGTTATACCACACACGGCAGTAGGTCTCATGCGACTTACTTACCCCTCCTTTCATTAAGTTGTCCTCATTTAGTTGTACCCTAAGTCCACAGTTTGGCCTAAGATAAGCCATGTCTGAAATGCCTAAAGACTGTTCAGTGGTAAGACTCTTGGGCATTGATACACCCTCCATAGAGACACTGTCACGAGTCTTCTCGCAATATCCTGGTGAACAACTCACTTGTTTATACAGTCCTGTACAAGATATCGCAGCTCTTGCAAGCAACGATACATGGTACTTATGCTTTGTTCATGCTGTATGATTAAAATGAGAAAATGTCAATAAAAAAGATTTAAACAAAAAATATATATATATTACAGTGTAGTTGAATCAAGTAGAAGAGGAACAAATAATTTGTAGAGCCTAAACGTAGCCAAAAGGCAGCAGCACATTGTACTAGATTAATGCCAAGGATTCCGTTAATAAGTGATTGAAGGGAAATCAGGGTTCTGATAGTGAAGGTTGACTTTTAATCTGTTGTTGTAAGGCAGTGTACTTTGTTTTAAGGCAGTGTACTTTTGCTAACTTGTAGCAGGTGTGTGACAGTCCTAATGGATACAGGACTGTTTCTCCAATGTGGGGTGCCAAAATGAAGAAAGCAAGTTGCCTTGTATTTTCGTCTTGCACTTCATCTCTATTGCCTAGGCTTTTTTTATGACGAGAGCCAACAGAGTCTGTGAGCTTGTCAGACAGGTAGGTTGGGGTGCTTGTCATTAAGGCCTTATAGATCTTGCAGCTGGGCTTGAAGATTGTGCAGGCTGGCAAGGGCAGCCTTTGGAGTTTTATCAGTGTAGGCATGATGTGGCCATATTTCTTCTGACACTTTATGAGCCTTGAGGGGGTAAACATGGAGACTGGGAAGCCAAGGAGCCAGATGTTGCCACCATTCTGATGCAAAAATCCAAGTACTTGACAGCACTTCTGATTTCGCTTTCTTGGACGGTTGGTTTCCCTTTCTTCAGTAAAGATGGGTACTACGTAGTGTTGGTTTTCTTGGTGATGTGTTCCCTGAAGTTAACGCTGGTATATAGGATGAATCAATGTTATTTGTCATTGGGCAAAAGTTGTTTTTTGGAGGGGCCCCAGGTAGAGTTGACAATGATGGGGATAAATTGGGAACATGGCGGCCTGTTAATCTGGGGCCTTGAGGTGTCTCTCCCTGTAGAGATGTATGCTGGAATCTACAGTTATGTCCCTTCTTGTAGAAATGTATGTTCTGCAATGAGACAAAATGAGGTCTACTTGTGTGGCTTCTTCTTTTAAAGATGGATACAATGAGAAACCAGTGCTGTCCATTCCTTGAGAGATGGATGTTGGGAAATGCATGAGTCACTTCCTGTACAGATGGATGATTTTTACTTCTTTTAAAGATGCTTTGGGAGTAAATCATTTTCATTGTGTGCCAGCTTTGGATTACTTTTGTGTTTGTCCCCTAGCCCCTCTGCCCCCATGCCCCAGTATCAAAGTCATAAAAGCAGTATCCCAGTGCCAGTGCAAAATGCTAAGTGCTGTTACCTAGGTCAATGTCCCTCTGTTAAAATGTGTGTACTACTTTGTGAATGTTCTAATGCCAGAGTCACAGTGTCAAATTCCCAATATCAGTGTGCTGCTGTTCTGTGACCTAGTTGGTGTATCCATGTCAGTTTCTCATTGCTAGGGTCAGTATCACAGTGTCCGTGCCCCCTCATTCTCTCAGTACTTTGTTGCTAATGTATTTGTGCCCATATTACCTATGTGGTGTATCAGTGTCACTTTTCAAAAGTCAATCTCGGTGCCCTGTGTCACCTTTCCAAGCAGGTTCCCATTCTGAGTCCCCCCATTTCAGTCCACATCAGGCCAATGTATCAGTGACTGCATCACAATGTCAGAAACTATATATCCTTCCTCACGAGTCAGTAACCCAATCTCATTGCCAATGCCCCAGTGTTACTGTTCCCTTGTTCCTTTGTGCTATGTCTTCCAAGTGTCTCCGTGTCAATGTCATTTTGTGAAGTCAGTGCCCCTGTGTCATTATTCCTCTGTAGTTCTTCTGATATCAGTGTCCTTGGATTACTGTGATAGTCTCCAAGAGTCACTATGTCAATGTCCATGTGGTAATATCCTCATTTAGGGCCTCCATGTCAGTTACTTTAGCTCAACGTCCTAGTGTCGCTGTAACAGTAACATTGCTTCAGTATGCCCATATAAGTTTCACTGTGTAATTGTTGGTTCCTATGTTTCAGTGTCCCGCTGTTAACACAAACCATCTCCGTATTCTCAAAATGAGTAAGAAGTTCAGTGTGATAATTTAGCTTTTTATAGCACTTTAACAACCTAAAGCTACTTCAAACAGCAATTGGTGAATATAAATATATTGAAAGACCTTGAAGTAGCTATTTTGTTTAGAGAAGAGCTGACTTCACTAGACAACAGGTAAAAAGGAACAGCTGGCAAATCATTTACTTACAGTAAATGCATACATTACACTTTGTTTCTATTGCTTGCCATATTCAGATTCCTAAATCACTTGTTTGTCAAATGAAAATAAATGTTTCCTGCTCTGGAAAAGTTCTTTAATAGCACAAGTCTTTGAATTTGATGCTTGAAAAAGCTACGCATTAAATGTAATAACACTGTATTGGACATAGCCCTTTTTGCAGGGTTATCCCGAAACGTTTTGCCTTCTTCCTCCAGTTTTCTCTGACCTGTTTTTGTTGATTTCAGGACTTTGGACACCTTACCACTCCTAACCAGTGATTGGCATATTTGATTTACTAATACGTCCCTAGTAAAGTGCACTGTGTGTGCAGAAGGCCTGGAAATCAAATGCTATTATTTGGCCTGTAGCACTGATTGTGCCACCCTCATGAGTAGCCCTGGAAACATGTCTAAGACATGCGACTGCATTGTCTGTGTGTGCGGTTTTAAACTGCCATGACGACATGGCAAATGCACCTACTTGCCAGGCCCAAGCCTTCCCTTTTAATACATGTAATGCTCCCCTAAGATAGGCCCACATGTACTTTAAACATGTAGGGGCCGATTCACAGAACTAACTTAAAACAAAATCCTAAACTTACAACTTTTGGTATTCACAGAAGTTAGGATTTTGTCTTAAGTTTGTCTTAAGACAAACTTAAGACAGACTTAAGACAAACTTAAGACAAACTTAAGACAAACTTAAGACAAACTTAAGACAGAGTTAAGACAGAGTTAAGTCTGTCTTAAGTCTGTCTTAAGTTTGACTTAACACAAAATCCTAACTTCTGGGAATACCAAAAGTAGTAAGTTTAGGATTTTGTCTTAAGTTAGTTCTGTGAATCGGGTCCTAATAGTGAAATACTGCTAATTACATTTTTCACTATTGCAAGGACTCTCTCTCTCTCTCCTAGGGTAAAATGGGGATTGCCTTGAATATGTTTTAAGTGTCATTTCCCATTGGGAGCAGAAGGAGATTTCGAGTTGGGGGTCTCCGAACATACATCTTTTTGTGAACTTGGATTTTAAATTGTATGTTTGAAAATGCCCCTTTTAGAAAGTGGTAATTTTCTTGCTTAACCATTTAGTGCCTCTGAGCTGAGGTGTGCCTTGCATTTCTTGGTGGGCATTCCTGAGCTAGTGGGTGTAAGGGGTGTAAGGAGTGTTCACTGACACCTAAATAGGTCTGTGCCTGTCCTCACACAAAGCTGTCTCCATGCTCTTTAGTGTGTCTGGAGCCAGGCTAGGGAAAGCCAGGGTCTTTGGCACTACAGAAATTTTCCTTTAAAGTTTGCATACTTTAAAGGCAAAAAGGGGTATAAGTATTGGACCTCTGCCACCCAAAAATCAGAACACTTCTGGACTGAGGACATTCTGCCAGGAAGAAGAGCTGGATGCTGTAGGGCAGACTGCCACTCTGCTTGTTGTAAAGCATCAGTAGCCACTGTTTGATGTTGTATGGAACATAGGCATGATTTCAGGCTGACCGCGATGGAGCATGAAATGGATCACCAAGCGGGTCATCCTGGTCGGTTCTTTTACCTTCTGATAAAGTCCATGAAACCAAAGTTGACATCCTCCAGGTGGCAATCCTGTAGGCTGTAGTTC
Organism: Triturus cristatus; assembly: GCF_964204655.1. Classification (NCBI taxonomy): domain Eukaryota; kingdom Metazoa; phylum Chordata; class Amphibia; order Caudata; family Salamandridae; genus Triturus; species Triturus cristatus. The sequence continues at coordinate 631,488,773 of NC_140582.1, forward strand.
ACTAAATCTTCTCGAAGCTGGATTGCCCATGGTTGAGGTCCTGTTGAAGCCATCAGTTTTGACGGGAAAAGTCATAGTGGGAAGAATTAAAATTTCGCAGCCACTGACGTCCTTGTGTCATGTAGATAGTTTTTGTGCCTTTGATGGGTCAGGACCTAACAGAAAGCAATTAGGTGCCATCTCCCACTACAGCAGATGCCACAGCAGGGTCCAGTTCAAGTCCAGTTGCTACTGGTTAGCTGGGCAGTTCGGGAAAAAGGCTTCTTGCAGCTTGTTATGTTTCTATAGCCGCACAGGAGGTCAATCAACTGATCTGTGGAGTCCACGTCTTAGTCCGGACTATAAGTGGGAGCCAGAAGGTGGGAATGGCTCCCATATATACTCTAACCAATGTGAAAAAAGTACCCTAGGGCAACTCTTCACACCTTTGCAGCACACCATGTTTGCCTTGTGGCAAACTAAACCACAGTGCACTATTTTGAGACAAATACAACTTGGCAGAATCTTTCTGCCCCTGAAGGGAGTTTGTGTCCCAGCCAGGGCAGTGTTTAAGGGGATGATCAGTCCTCTCTTCTTTAGCTATACAAAAGTGATTCTGGGACCAGGTACCACTTTCACGTGGCTGGTTCCAAAGTGGCTACAGAGAGCCTGGGGAACAAAAGGCGTCTATCCCAGGTCTTCCTTTACACTTAACTATGAATGGTAAGGCCATAATCTGGTCCAATTCAATAAATTTGATGTTGTTCCCAGACTCTCACCAGCTTTTCCTCCTTTCACACACCTCACAACCTGCCCTTCCTGTGAAAAGGTCTAAGCCAATATTTCTGTTTGTACCTTGTTAAAGGGAAGCATGGACAGGAAAACTTGTTGTAATTCACCTTTATAATAGTTGTGTTGTATTTACCATCTGTTAGCCCCCCTTCTCTTACCCTCCTCTCCCTCTTCCTTCCTCCCCTCCGCTTTCCACCTATTTGGAATCTTCCACCCTTAGAACCCTGGTATTGAAGCTCGCTTTAGAATGTTCAGTGCCTGGGAGTTGGTGCTGGAGGATCAGACAAAGATGTTTACTCACTTTCCTGAGTCTCTATCTTTCAATAACACTGTTGGTGGGCTAATGGTAATTAGCATACTATAGGTTCAGACAGATACATTTTAACTGTTCAAAAGTTACTATCCCTAAATATTTATTATACGTACAACTTCACCACTGAATTGGATTGGAAATCATGTTTTCTTAGTCAGCCTACTGGATGGCACAACATGTGCTGCAGTCCATAGGAGACATTTAACTTTTTTTCGTGCCATTGGTGTACTTTTCTGCGCCATATGCTGTGGCCTTAATGTAAAATTAAATATATCTGTTGGGAATTACCTGATTTTACCTTGTTTTAGGAGTCACATCACATACACCAGTGTCTGGACAGCAGTGTCCCAGTATGCAGAGTTATTCGACCTCACATCCTTGGTGTGGTATTCCCACAAACCTTTTGCATTCATCCCTCCGGTTTTGTTAAATTCTATTTTTGTGGTACATTTGTGTACTTTACTAGGGGCTTATAACTAAATCAAATGTCCTAATGGGGGATGAGCCAATATAAAAAAAAATGTGCAGAGAGCACAAGCACTTTATCAGTGGTAAAGTGCACAGAGTCCTGAAGCCAGAAAAAAAAAAGGTCAGAAAAGTGTAGTAGGTAAGCAAAACATTGGGGGAAAGACCACTCTAAGGATGCCAGGTTTAACAGTCCTTCCTCTAGTTAACTCAAATGTCTTAGTTGCCTGCCAGATCAGTCTTTCTTACTTACTTGTGTATAGTATTTCAGTTTCTCATGAATTGTAGCTTATCTGTCCTTGCTCTGCAGGCACTTAAAACCCATACTTTGATTGCACTTGTGTTACCTCTAGTCATAGGAAAGGACGGCTGAAGCAAGACAATCAATATTGCTGCTATTTGACAAAAGGATTTGCATCTCTGGAGGGCAAACTATGTAATGGCACTAAGAACGAACTACATTGCCATGTGATTCTCAAACTATCATGCTGTTTGGGAATAGCCATGCCTTTTCTTGATGTTGAGTGCAACATTCCACATGGTCTGCAATACCCTTGCTAGACAATCAAGATGTTTATTTGCTGTTTAGTTGTAACTGAGATCTTTCTATCTGAAATCCACAACAACTTGAGGACAGCTTCTATGGACATCTCCCATTCTGGAACAACTCACTATGATCAGATAACTATTCTATGGGTGGAATTGTATTAGGGAAGTGATTTCAAACATTTAGATAGGGGACTATTCCATTTGATAAGTGGTGATCTAGAAACAAAACACTGACTTCAATTTAAAGAGATTTCTGAACTACTGTTTTTAAGTGAATTTCTGTATTGCATAAAGTTTATGGATTTTCTCCTTAAAGCTCAAAACTTTTATAATGTTTACAAAGTATACATTATGGTATATGGGTAATGTAAAAAGGATAGTTACTGTAATCCACAAGGTATCATCAAACTACATTTTAATCCACAGTAGTCCTAGCAAGAAATATTATCACAGACATCAAGACTTGAACGTGTACTTAAAGTTTATTATATTAGAAGTGATGCAATGACATACTGCAATATACCTAGGACTTTAAACTCAGATCTGCTGTTTCTAGTTTTCAACAATATCAGACATTCCACTCCATAAAAGAATTAGAGATATAGATTAAATCTAATGGTATATCATTGCCCATATAAATGTCCAGAATTATACGCAGCATAAGTTGTGGGCATTCATGGGTACTAATAGAGTTCTCTATTTCTGATAACATCTATGACCAGTTGAAGTCCATTGTTGGAAATGGCCATTTTTTTGTCTTATTCCCCAGATTTGTGCCTTCATTAGGCAAACACATTTTTTGGCATTAGGGCTCTGTGCACCTTACCGCTGCTAACCAGTGGTAAAGTGTTTGTGTTCTCCCTTCCAAACATGATAAAATTGGTAAAAACCTGATTGGATTATTTCTCTTATTTATAATTCTCTCGTATATGGTAGTACCTCTACCCAGGGCATGTAAATTCAATTATACTAGTGGCTGCAACACTCATTGCACTAACCACTAAAGTAGCCCTTTAAGACAGGTCTCCAGGCCTTCCATTGCAGCCTGTAGTGCAGTCTTAAACTGTCATTTCGGCCAGGAAAACTCAACCTTTTTCTAAACCTTAATCTTCCTTTTTAATAATTATAAGTCAACCCTAAGGTAGACATTATATGCCCTTAGGGCAATGACATGGTATCTGAAAAGTAAGACATGTGTACTCATGTTTTACATGTCCTAGCAGTGAAAAGTCTCTAAAGTCATTTTCCACTGCAGCAAGGCGGACTCTCCCATGGAAAAGCACTGGGGTACATCTTATGACATATAACTTCAGTTTGGGACTAGCTAGAAATATGATTCAAAGACTTGTTCAATAGAATCCCGCCTGATGGTTTAATCAAATTTTAAATTGCTATTTTGAAAATGCCACTTTTGAGAACGTTATGAAAAAACAAGGGAGTTAGGCCCGATGGGACAAGGGTCAGGTAGGGCCGTAAATTTGAAGAGAAAAAAGAAATTACCTGAACTTTCAAATTACTTTCAGCGTATGTTTTTTGGCTGAAATGATAAACAATCTAAACTTTTGTTTAATCGGGTTTTTATTAACCCGTATTATTTTTTGAAAAATGTATTTGTTTTCTGGAATTCTTTTTAGAGAAGAACATGTCATGTCCTAGAAAATTACATACAATATTTGAAAAACAGTCAACAAATTAATTCATGTGATAAACAATACACATTCAACATTACACGAAATGAACAACCAACAAATAATCACAACACTAATCACATTAAGCGATTTTTCTTATACGAGATTTCACAGTTAATCTTTACAGAGTATAACTCATCAAAATATGAGAGTCATCTTTTGTAATCAAAGGGAACAATATTTTGCAGATGGAGGGAACCGGTTCAAGTCCCTCCTTATCTGCGACTACTTGATTAAAGTTCCTCTGTCAAAGAATTGCCAACGTGTTTCGAGTCCTGATCCTCAGAGTAAAAGGACTCTCATCAGGGCTTCTGAGTTTCTATATTTGCACTATGCTTCATTCCTATGTGCAATGATGATTTATCTGGCGTAGAAATCTCTTCGCAACTCCAAATTGTGAATCATTTATTCGAGACCTGCAAAAATACAGTGAGTCCCTTGCTTGTATGCAGCACAGCTATTAGTCAGTACACTAATGGATTTCTGAAGGCATAGGAGCTGCTCTTAAACCGTTCTGTGCTTACCCCCGGTTTGTTCCTATCGCACGTTGCTCTGGAGTGGAGAAGCCTCCCACAGAAGTAGCTCACTGGCTTACTGAACCTGATCCCTCACGCCGTATATCATCTTGCTAAAGTTCTCAACTATCATTGTTGGTACGTATTCCGTTGGTGCGTTCACTCTGAACTGCCTGCCATTTAGAGTGAACGCACTCTACGCTGAAAGTAATGTAAAGGTTCAGGTAATTTCTTTTTTCTCTTCACTTTTTAGAATGTTGGCATTTTCCTACCTATGTCAACGAAGCCTTTTTGCCTGTGTCCAGGGCCACTTGACAGTTAATGGCTCTCCTACGGTGTGATGGATATTCAATTCAGACAGTGGAGAAAGGGTCTAGGTGACAAAAACAGAACGTATTCCTGACGGGATGGGTTGGGAGGGGCTGAGCCTCTTCTCTGATTACATTGAAATGGGTAGCCTGGAGGCTGTACCCAGCCTTTCTGGTTTCAGAAGAAACCTACCCTGTGACTGGCAGATGCATCTCACACCTGGGTCTTCCTGCTCTTTTTTTTTACTAGCCAGGCAGCAGCCAAGCCTGGGAGAAGGGAAGAACTGACTGGGACCAGTTTTAGGGTTAGAAAAAGAGGTGTCCTCAAACCACAGGCTAATACTGGAGATGAAAGTGGCATCCCCAGAACCTGAAATCAAAACACTCCTGTCCTGAGAAGATCCAGAAGAAAGACAGCCCTGCTGTCTAAAGATGGAAGATGGGAACTGCTTGCCTTGAGCCCAGGACCCCAGAACTAACTCCAGGGGTCATCTGGCTGACCTTCTGTTTGTGCTCCAGGGACACGACAAGCTTCTAGAAGTGTTTCCTGCGATACAGCAGACCACACTCCACTGGACCCGACCAAGTTTCTACTAATGGTCTCAGTGGAAGTGAGTCCTGAACCCCAAGTGTGCTACTCAAAATCCTGGACCTTTTTCTAAACTGATGGTTTCACTGGATCTGACACACAGTGGCGCAGGGGCATTTAGGGCCTCACATCACAGCACCACGCAGCTCCTGAACAGTTGCGTCACTGAATCTGCTAAAGAGCAATGCAAACCCTCGCATTGCAGCACCACCCAGCGCCTGATCGGTGTCTTCACTGGATCCGAAACAGAGTCTGGCATCACAGCACTGCACAGTTCCTAATTACCAGCATTAAGTGACCCAATGTAGGATAGTGCTGGACTGCCCTGCCTACACTCCATCACAGTTGGTCTGAACTTGTGACTTTGTCGCAGTCCGGCACAGCCAGAAGCTACAGTTGGTGCTTCACGCCTTTTGGAGCTTGGTTCAACCGTAAACTTTTAAAATTCATAACTCTGGTTCTACTGCTTTCATTTCTGTCATGTTGGTGTCCATTTATTTATTAAAATAGTCTATTTTTTTAAATTGGTTTAGGATTTTTCTTTTCTTGTGTTTTCACTTTATTACCATTTGTGTTTTGCATAAATACATTTACAAATAGCCTCCAAGTTAAGCCTGATTGCTTTGTGCCAAGCTACCAGAGAGTTGAGCATAGATTTATTTAGTGACTTTTGTGGTTCAACATGTTCATTTCTTGAAGTGGGTTCGACAGTGCCTCATACTGTGCACCTGTGATTTTGTACAAGGAAGGAGAACTCAGCAACAATGAAGACGTTACTGTGGCTGAGCTGAAAAAGTTGTGCAAAGAAAGGAGGTGCTGAGGCTACAAAAAGGTTCCAAAAAAGATTACCAGATAGCCCTAGGAGCCTGGGAAGAGGTCCACATGTTGCACGTTAAATCACTGGAGCAAAAGGATGATTATGATGCATAAGGGGAGGATGAGATTGAGGAGGAGGAAGAGAATATCCTGGCAATGGCCATAGAGTCAGAGGAGGGAGGAGGACCCACAGTAGTAAGTCCCCTGTCCGGTTTGGAGCAGTCAGCAGTGTGTCCTCCCACACCTGATCCCTGAAGATTTGGAGGACAGGAGACCTAGGAGATAGATGAAAAGGCAGATGGCCAAGCTGAAATTAGCTACAGAAGAGAAAAGGCTGAGGTAGAAAAAACTTTGGCATAGAAAATGTCTGATGCTGAGAGGGCCTTGGAGGAGAAGAGGCTGGCTGCAGAGGAAAAGACGGCAGCAGCAGAAATGGCCTAGGAGGAGAGAAGGTTCGCGTCAGTGGAGAAAAATGAAATGTTGGCTCATGATTTGAGTCAGAAAGAACTGGTCCTAAAAGCTGGACAACACACATTTCAGTGATGTTGATGATGATGGCAGCGACAATGGAGTAACTAAGGAAGGTAAACCGGTCAACATACACAAATCCCTGGTGCCTAACTTTGTGTTGGGGGATGATATTATTAAATGTTTAGGGCCTATGAGGTGGCCCTGAGGAGGACTGGGGGGCTTGTCTGTGGACACAAATGGCCAGTTCAGGGATTTAATGGCCGTGAACATGTCACATACTCACAGAATTTAGGACAGTTGTTTGAAAACTCTGTTTTTATTTTTTTCATTACACTTTCGGTGTATTATGTAAATGCTTTTCTAAGTATCTACAGCTCAGGGAATTTGTAAAAAGAATGTCAGCCTCTGAATAAGGTATAAATCCTAATAAATACATTGAATTTATGTCATCTGTTTAGCACAAAGTGATAATAGGTAAGTGAAGTTGTAGGTGGAGCTCTGTGCCTGTTAATTAAATGGTGTGCATGGAATAATAATTTCCAATTCTCATATGCCTGGGTTTGGCCAAGTATATCGCTTTTAAGGTCAAATTGTGAAATCAAACGAAAGAACAGCCAACACATGTTTCACCCAATGTCCATTAGCCATGGGCTTTCTCAAGGCGAAAAAGACGAAGAAGAAAGAGTGTAGCGACGTGGTCTCTGCTGTCCTGGAAATGGTATTGAAAATAGGTAAGTTCTATCAATTATTATTGGAGAAACAGCCAGATAGTTTACTAACCTTTGAGGGTTGATAGGCCTTACAGCTTGCAGAATCAATTACTACCATGAAATAGAACAATGCATAATGAGGAGCCACAAAGACACATCTTATTTCAACTGCGATAAAATACAGACATATTGGCATAAGGTACTTAAAGATATATAGATGAGGTATACATGTCTATCCCACACTGAAGATGTTACTTCTTTTCTTAACTAGAGGCATCCCCTTGAAATTCTCAAGTATTATATTGTATGCAAGTATCCTAGCACAATAATAGACCTGTAAACATTAACTAGATCAGGACCCCCCCCAACTAAAGGAGAGTGGTGGAATGAATTTATTTACATATATGTGGTCTGGAAATGGCTGTCATATCAAATCAAATATTCATGGATGTGCTCATCTAGTATCTGGCAGCTCACGATTTCCTTTATGCAGGCACTATATTAAGAAATCCTTTTCTTATGAGACTCTTATCTTTATACATGCTAAATGCCTAACTTATACCTGATGTCTCATTTATACTGTGACATTTTCTATGTAGTCTACATTTGAGTGTAATGAACTGGTAATGATTGTGTATCTCATGGACTCTGGATTGTTTTGCACTGTTCTATATTCAATCATCTTCCTAATCAAAAAGAAGAAAGGAAACTCATATAAAGACTTACTGTTGCAGTGTTGCCAGACCAGAGGTACTCAGAGCATGGCATCAACCTGAAAGAGAGGCTTATTATGCCTCTGGGCTATTTAAGAAAAACATATTTCTTCATGTAATATTCTATTCACAAGTTTGGTTTGGGCACATGGCTAAACAAAACGGGCATCCTAGCACTAAAAGCCCTTGCTTGAGTAGTGAGCGTTCAGGTGAACAGTTTTAAGATGCTTTCTGAAACTTACCAGATTGTAATTTAGTCTGAGACATGTAGGTAGACAGTTCCAGAGTTTCAGGGGCAAGATAGACAAATGAGCAGCCTCCGCCCCTGGCTCTGTTGATTCTAGGAACAGCGAAAAACCTAGATAGTATGAGCTGAGTTCTCTGTTGGCTAGGTAGGGGTTGATGAAATGATGGAGGATGCACAGGCCTAATTGAATCATGCATGATGTGCAATGCACAGTGATTTGAAGTTGAACCGGCTGCTTATTGTCTGCCAATGAAATGTGGTGAGAGCTGGGCGAGCTGATTGTTTTTTCAGAATGCCTAGTAGTATTAAAGCAGTAGCATTTCAGGATGATAGGCAGTTTTTTAGAAACAGAGATGGCTGCTTAAATAAAGGGAGTTGCTGTAGTGAAGGCGTTCTAGTATTAGTCCTTGGGCCACTATCCTGTGAACATCCATGAGAAGACATTTAGGAGTCTTTCTCAGGGCTCTAAGGAGGCCAAAGCAACTGGCAGTAACCTTCTTGGCTTGAGAGGCATGGTAAGATGTCTATCCAGTGTGACACCCAGACGTTATCTTCTGTTTTGGGGGTGGGCAGTGGCCTAGGGACGGGGGCCAAATAAGTTGATTTCATGGAAATGGATTGTTGCCAACTACCAGGACCTGTGTTTTGTCCCCAATTTCCTTTAAGCAGCTGGCTGCCATCCAGCTAGTGACCTGCTCTAAACATATGTTTGTTTGAGAAATAAAGCTTGAATTGGGTGAGAGAGAGACTATAATATCTGTATCGTCCACATACGATACCATGGTGAAGCCTAAAGAACAAATAATGGTCAAGAACTTTTTAAAGATCCTCCATAGCCATCAGGAGTACTAATTCTGTACTAAAGCCTGGCCGAAAACCTGTTTGAGTGGGGTGTAGTATGTTGTTGGATTCCAAGAACTCGGGGAGATGGCTATTTATCGCCGTCTCTATAATTTTACTGACACCTGGAAGTAGCAAGAAATGTGGTGCCCAAGAGGGAAGAAGCACACCAAAAGTGTTTAGAATAATTCTGGAAGAGGACTGCCAGAATCAGCACAGGGGGATTAGGTGGCATTCTAAATCTCCCAAGGTATTGAATCAGTGACCCCAGTAGATCAGTGTGCCTTATCCAGGCACTCTTAGAGCAGACCTAGTTGTATGGTCTGATAATATCTGGAACCCACTAATTTCTGATTCTTGACAATAAATGCATTATGAAAACCCTGTCTCAAAGCCAGTAGGTCTGACATTTTTATGATTCAATGGCTCACGATTTGTTATGGAAATAAATTTCTCTGTTATGATTTTGAGTTGAGGTCCTTGTGGTACACAAACTGTTAGTCCCTTGGCTGTAGCATATAATGAGTTTTTATTGTGTACCAACTATTGTTCAGTTCATATTGTAAAATCTAATGAATAAAAAATGTGTACAAAAGAAACCTCTGCTTTTTTTAACTATGCCCAAGATATTGAGTTTGCCAACGGTGTTCCTTTCTGTACACAGGCTTACGCTTGGAATCCAAAAATTGAGAGAAATTAAATTGATAATAACAAATGTTCTACTATTCTGTGTTATCACACTTCTCTCAATAAAAATGGTATCTTGTTTGTGGGGGTGGGCCTATCGCCTGCAACAGGAAAGGTCTCACAATGTAAAATGGAGGCCTCAAATTTTCGCCTTCAAATCGAGCCATTTTGTTGATAACAATGTTTTTGGGCCTGGGCGTCATGTATTACCCACAGAAATCTACTAACTGCAGACATTTCTGAAAATTAGACAGCTATGGAAATCCATTGTGGTGTGGCTTCTGCGGAACCCCACTATATTCTATTACCCAGAATGCCTGCAAACCTCAAACGGTGGCTAAAACACATATTTTCCTCAAATTGCTAGGAGGAAAAATTCTGGGAATCTGCAGGGATCCACAAAATTCCTACCACACAGCAGTGCCATATGTCTCAACAAAAACGGCACTCCACTTGCATGGAACCTACTACCTTCGGTTACCTAGAATGACTTGTAAGCGGCAAATTAAAGCATGCATTTTCCTCCCATTTCTGTGAGAAAGTTCTGAAATCTTGCTGTGACTCACAAAATTCCTACCACCCAATGTGCCCATACTTCTCCCAGGACTTGTGTAGGACCCGGGCCCAGAGGAGCTTTCCTACAAAAACAACCCAGGCCCGCGCATCCACTCAAAAACCATTACTGGTGTTTAAATGGTGGATCGTTGATTTGGGATTGCGGTCTTGGAGTTGATCCTCAAGGAGGGATCAACTAGGGAGATGCAAAACCTTTTGAACACTGCAACTCTTCATGAGAGTGCACCCTCTGTTGTATGTGAGGTCCTTCAGAGGGTGCTCCCTTCAGTTGCCCACCTGCCATTTAATAATGTGTATAGCTTTTTGTTTTGTATCTATTAATGTGCTTTTCCTTTTCATTGAGTGTTTTATTGTGTTGCTTAGTTATTAATTTCTACCCCACCTAACCTCACTAAATTATTCTTGGACTGTCTAGTTTGATAGACAAGTGCTAAAAGGAGCTCTTGTGCCCCAGTTTTATTGTCTGTGTGCTGAAGCCCCAGAACATTAAAAGCAAGATACTTCAGTTTACATGATTAGGGAACAGTAGCTCTAACTGCCCTGGGGCTATGTGACTATCTGACCAAGATTCCTCACAAACAATCTCCACCTCCATAAAGATATGAATTTTTAAGTGGAGTGGAATGCCCTCATAATCATGAAATTCATTAAGAACCAAAGTGATCAACTCATTAAACTCTTCCTACTTAAGATACCCACATTGGGGCTCACAAGCACAACACCTACAGCTCTGATTGATGCAAGGTTTCTTTTATTATTCAGACAGCAGAAAGAGTGCTGTGGTGGACTTTCTTCATTGTAGCACAGTCCAACATGTCTCCGTATGTGATGAGTTTCCTGAGCGACTTCAACCTCCTCTGGGATAAGTACAAATAAGCTCATCTCATCACTGCATAAATCAACCGCCCCTATCTGGGTAAGTCTTCGCCAAGGAGATGCAATGGAAGTAAATACACCAGTGTTTGGAAAGCACATGAAACGGTAACTATCTTAATTAAAGGGTTTTTAAAAAACTAAAGAAATACAAAGGGATACATTATAGCAGTTGAGGGCACTACAAGAGTAAAATTATTTGATAAAATGCACATCACATTTATGTATTTAAGGATTCAAATAGGTTTGTACATCTCAGGATTTCAATTTCCACTCTACCCGACTCTCAACCTGCTTTGTTAGAATGGCTAAAATCAAAGTAGACTTAGGGGATGCGTCTATATAGCAAAATATAAATTCAATATTGCAAGTTTGATCTGATTTTGCAATCCCTCTTACAGTCACAGCTCATACATAGAGGGCACCCGGGGGGGGGGGGGGGCGCCTGACCCACCGACTTGCTCATCAACTAATTGCATTAAATGTCACAGTTTTTAGCTGAAAACTAACAAACTCACATATCGTTTGTTTTCATGTAAAAGCTGTAGTTTCATATTTGCAGCAGAAGAATGCTCCACTGGCTGTATTGCGCATGCACCAGGTTGGATTTGATTTGATTTGATTTATCCATTTGTAGAGCGCGCAAATGCCCGAGGGCGTCTTGGCGCTGTGAGATACCGCTGGCTCTTGAAGATGTTGATTAGGGCTATGTGGAGAAAAGCCACGTTTTAACTTTCTTTCTGAAGATTTTCAGAGATGGGCTGTTTTTTATGTCTAGCGGTAGTTGGTTCCAGCTTCTTGCCGTATGTAGCAGGAAACTTCTTCCGCCCCAGTTAGCTCTCTTAAATCTTGGGATCCTGATTATTTTCATTTGGCTGGATCTTAGAAGTCTATTTGGCTCATACAGTTTTCAATGGGATTTTAAAAATTGTGATCCGGTGCCAGTGACTGCTTTATATGCTAAGCATAGTGATTTAAATTGTATTCTTTTTACAATTGGCAGCCAGTGCAGATTTTTTAGTTTGTGGCTGATTGTTTCAAATTTTGGTATCCCTAAAATCAGCCTGGCCGCTGCATTCTGCAGACGTTGGAGTTTGAGCAGGATTTTCTTCCTGGCTCCGGCGTATAAGCCGTTTCCGTAGTCCAGTCTGGACAAGGCTAATGCTGTCACCACTGTCAGGTTGTGGCTATTACTGCCCAGCCTCATACAGACACAATGAATTTCTGATATGCAGCACGACCATCAGACGGTGCAGCGTGTCAGATGAAGAAGCTTCACGGCTTGTCAACCATAAGCCCTCTTACCCAGTCAGAAGACGGAATGGAGTAAAAGTTTTTGACTTCTAACGTGTGGTGTCCTGTGGTCCGTGGACAGATATCTTTCTAGGCTGGGTGGTGAAGATGATGATTTGACGGATGAAGTTGAGCGTTTTGGTGGTGAGGAGTTTGAAGAGGAAGTCAATGTGTGTGTAATCACTGAGGGACTTATTTTTGAGAGCCTTTGGAGAGAACGTTTGGCAGGAGATAATCTTTTGCAGAAAGTCATTTCCTATGTTAGGACTGGTTGGTGTGAGAAGAAAGACTGTGAGGAAGTTCTGAAGGGTTTTTGGAATGTTAGAGAGGATCTTTCGGTTGTAGATGGTCTTCTCATGTGTGGCAGCAAACTTGTGCCACCACATGTCTTAAGAGATAAGTTGGTTGGAAGCGCTCATGTGTCTCACATGGGTATTGCGAAAACGAAAGAAAGGATTAGAGAGGCATATTGGTGGCCGGTTGTGGCTGTGCATGTAGAGAGGTTGTTACGAGAATGTGCTGTGTGTTCATGTTCTGACAGGGTTCTGAAATGTAGGACACAGCCCATGATCATTAGGGAACAAGCCTCTGGTCCGTGGACAGATATCTCCATAGACATTTTAGGTCCTGTGCGACTTAAGACTCGGGATCGCTATGTGATTGCATACATTGACATGTTTTCTCGATGGCCTGACATTAAACTTGTAAATTCGGTTGAGTCCTCTGTGGTTGTTGAGCTCTTAGAAGAACTTTTTGAACGTGAAGGATTCCCATTAACTTTGTTGTCAAACAACAGTGTTCAATTCACCTCAAGGCTCATGGAAGAATTCTTAAGTTCTAAAGGGATTAAGCACAAGAAAGCTCCTCTTTACCACCCAGAGTGCGATGGGGTTGTAGAGAGGTTTATCAAGGTTCTCAAAGGCGCTATGCAACAAGCTGTTGCCTGTGGTGAAAACTGGGAATTAGCAATCAAAGAGAATGTGCGTGAGTAAAGGTTCAGCTCCCATTCTTCCACTGGTGTGGCTCCTTTCCGCCTGCTTAAGGGAAGGGTTCCCAACATTGAAGTTGTCCCGTCGTGGGTTACCACTAAAATGTTGCTAGTGGACAGTGATGTGGGATGGAATGAAGGTTTGAAAGAAAAAGAAAGAAGTGATGGTAAAAAGGAACGTTTGGTTTGATGAGAGAAAGGGTGTGAAGAGTACGGTTGTCAAGGTGGGTGACTGGGTAAAAATCATGTCTCCCAGTAAAGGTGATGGTACTTCCAAGTTCAGTAAACCTTTTAAGGTAATTAAAGTGTTTAAAAAAGCGATAAAGACTAGTGACCATAAAATATGGAATTTGAGAAGAGTGGCCAAAAGTCCCATTAAGTTCACCACCGTCACTGCTTCTGATGCTCGCATTGGGAATGAAGGTCCCATTCAAGAAGGTCCGATTGTAAATGAAAGGGGTGGCAGGCCTTGTCGGTTAAAATGTATTCTTTGCTATCTGCAAGATTTTGTTTCTTAAGACTATTGTTGTGGGGACCATTATTGTGGTATTACTGATGTTGTGTTTCACTTATTTCTTGATATTTTGTTTCATTTGCTCTGTTGTGTATGACGTTATCAAGTTTGTTCTGGATGGTAAATGGGGGAGGAAGTGTGGTGTCCTGAATGTCCCTCAGACCTGCATTCCTCATGTTCTGGAATGTAGTGTCTGTTGCCAGGCACTTGATTGAACTACTGGTGTGGCAGTTGAGCTGGGTGTTGAACTGGATGGGGTCTCATCTAAGATGTCTCTTGAATAAACCTACTTCCACATCTACTTCTGCCTACTCTCAACTCATTACCAAAGGAGTCACCTCTATATAATGCTTTTCTCCCTTCTGATTGGGTAGAAGCTCGTGGAGCTGCGCTGCTTGAATTGCTAGAGCGAAGGGAGTCAGGAATTGCGGTCCCAGCAGAGCATATCAGCTCATGTCTAAGAGGATTGACACAAGTAAGTTTTGTTTTCAGCTGTATAACTTTGTATGCAGAGCGGCTTCTTCGCTAAGGTGCAGGAGTATCGCCCCACTGCCTTTCAGTACAGCAAAAAAGGGAAAATAAAATGAAAATTACACAACGTTATTATCATTTTATTTTTTTCTGTGCTGGGGCAGTTTTGTGGGGCCGGTCTAGGCTGCGCAGGGGAGAGGAGTAGTTGCACCCTCCTAAGTGCGCATGACTGTTTGGCCGCCCCACTGGGTCCGGCCAAACATTCATGCGCACTTTGCATGTTCTCCACCCAGGCTGCATGACAGCCTGGGTGGAGAACATGTCTGGGCTCACATTCCCCATCTGAGCGCCAAACCATAGTGCTCAGACCAATCACAGCGCTGCTTTGCAGCGTTGTGAGTGGCTTAGGGGAGCCTATCCTGCTTTCTGTTTGAACAGAAGCCAGGAAGAGGATAGAGAGGTTGGAAGAGAGGCGGCAGCCGACCAGCCGGCTGGCAGGTAAGTGATCTTTTTTTCCTGCCCCACTTCCTCTCCTTTCCACCCCACTACTGCTTTGCGGAAGGAGCCGCACCTGTTTGTATGAGTGTGTGTATGTGTATTTGCCTGCTTGCCTGGTACTGAATTTATCTGTGTAGCTGTATTAATTTCTAGACATGTGTGTCTTGATCATCTTATATGTGTTTTAGTGCTGTATGTGTGAGCATGTGTATATGTGAGTGCAATTTGAGACTGAAAACCTGTGAGATGGGAGGTCTTGGGCCCTGCGGATTGGCAAAAATTGAACCTTGTGGGGGAGAAACATCCTGGCTCGCTGGATTTTCCTCTTCCAGCCCAGGCTTGCTTGCATGTTCCTGTCAGCTGTCATATTTCTGTCCCATCACTTTTAGATTTCACAGGACACCACTGCCCATACAATTGGACGATGGTGTTCAAAATAGGCCACATCTTTCTAGCCATTGCTTTTTTTCATGCGATTTAGGTCATGCAATTTATCAATTGGTTATTACTGTTGGGCAGAAACGTTCCTCTTTAGACATATTCTATTAGTCTGATGACAATGCAATGTTGTTTTTCCTTGTAGGAACTTTCTGCGTGATTTATATTATGCAATTTTTTTAAATTTCAAATAAAAAAATGTTAACGATTTTATGGTTTGTGTTTGTACAGATGGTTGTTTAAGCATGTGCTTAATGTTTTAATTAAATAAAATAGGAAAGCGGGAATAAAAAATAAATTGTTCACATTTTACAACTATAAATTTATGATTTACCTGATCTATCTGTTCTGGAGAAGAAGAGGAGAAAGACGCTCTGACATAAGGGCAAGGTTTTGACTTGTCAACTGTATAGCAGTTGCCAGGAGCGAAGAGCACCTAAGAAATAACAGCAAAATATAACCTCATTAGAATATCATCAGATGCTGTCTTTGGGGCAGCAGTTCCGTACCCCTGGATTTAGTGCAAACGTGGGTCCCGACACCTATTGGCACAACCAAAGAAAACACAATGTAAACTGACCCCTGCAAGAAACAAGTATTTTAAAGGCAGTAGGTTGGTTTTATGCATAGTGCATGGACAAAAAGACACAAAATATCTATATGCCAAGATCCCACCTTCATGAAAAATATGCAGGAACACCCAGAGCACCATACAGACTTTGACACACTCAGGCAAATGGACAGACAAGTACCCGGGTATACAGAGCCTCACACATGAAGACAAACTAAGAAGCACACTATTTATGTACAAATTGAAAAGAGCCCACATATTTATATACATGCAGTCACCTGCACAGACATCTAAGCACACAATGACATGCCTAATCAATCAGGTCCAGGTAGCCATGAACACAGAATCTCTCTCTCTGTGTGCAAATGCCCCTTTTTTGTGATCACCCCAATTCTTTTGCTGAATTTTATTGCGGGTTGCAGCCATTAAACACTGGGACACTTCTTAACAGTGCCCATTGTGTGTGCCATTCGTCCTAAAACAGGTAAAACGTGGCATAACCCCGATTGGCCTATTTAACTGTCCAATAAGGCCAAAGTATATGGGTCCCAAAACACACCTATGGCATGGAAATTTAGATTTCACCTGTGGATCACAGCCATACTGTGCCACCCACTAGTGTGACCAGGGAAACATGACTCAGGGAATGCCACTGCAGGCTGGCAGCTGCAGTTTAAACCTGCAGCCTGACCTGCAAAAATAAGCCCTTTGAACAGGAGAAAACCTCTCTTTTAAAAATTAATAAGGCACCATTATATAAGCCTTGCCACAAGGTAAGGGTGCCTGGTATGTAAATGGAGAACATCTAGAAATTTAAAGTTAAACATGTTCTTACAGTGACTAGCACCCAAAAGCTACTGTTTTCAGGCTATGGACCAGCTAGATAAATTATTCAACAACTATTTTCAATATTTATTAAAAGCCCAACTTAATGGTGAAGCTGGATTGTTAATAAATATTAAGGAAAAGGGTCTTGTAGAGATTTACATTTTCCCTGCCTAAAGTTCCTGGAGACTAATTTGCATTAGCCTCCAATTGTCACAGAGATGGATAATAGCCCTGATGAGGTATGAAAGTCTGCTCCCAAAGTAGAGAAAAGGTCTGGATGTGGGGAGGTGCTTTTATTCCTCCGCCTGGAAGAGCAGTTGGGCTGTGCCCAGGAACTTAATTTACTTCAAAGGGGCTCTTTCTTTTGTCCTCACATTCAGGCAGGCAGCACACCCAATGGGGAAAAACTGCCATATAATTGGTTTTGAGTGACCCCATAGAAGGGGTTGATCATTGTCCTGGACCTTTACCCTTTTTGTTGGAAATGACAATGTTTGCATGGGTACTGCTCCAGATGTTGCCATGACTGTTTTTGCTAAGTACAGAACTCTGCGCACTTTACACCTTCTAACCTTTAACATTATTTTTCACTGAAGATGTATGTTACCTCTTTCTTTAAGGCCTTTTCCAAGATCAGATTTTCTGTATCTTTTATGTTCTTTATCTTTATCCATAAAAACATGCCTGCATGAGGGCACTGCCACTCCGCTAAACCTAGCACGAAAAAAAGACATTTAAAACAAAAACATTACAGGTAAATCAGCATTCGCTAACCTCAATTTTAAGCTACAATTGTTGGAGTTAAGACTAGCCAAACAAGTGCAGCTATGCATGATATTAAATTATCTCATCGAAAATCTAGCATTTGTGGAAATGTATAATTTTTGTCAGTATTGAATTCTTCACTCTTTGTCATAGTTAGTAATTTATTCCATTTGGTATTTCCTTAGCCAGTGCATTTATCCACAGTGTTCATTTTCTCAATAACAGTTTTTTCCATCTTCTCTTATGGGTGGTATGGATGCATGATCAATTATTAGAAACACAACTGAACAATATTTCTAGTGATTTGTAATGTTTTTGTTTTGTTCTAACACGGGCTGTGTTAATGGAATCTTAGTTTAACTAGTATGATGTTTGTCTAACATAGTTGATACAACATGGGCATCTTTTTCTATACACATTTGCCTTAGGCACACAAATGAGTAAATGTTGAGTTTGAAATTGGTCTTCTGTTTGTAGATGGTATATGTTTTCTGGTTTTACCAAATAACCATACAATATGTATGAGAAGATGCTTCCTTTTGCGTGGTCACCCCTATTCTTTGTGCTACATTTTATTGTTGGTATTTAGACTCTGCACATGGAGGCGCTGCTGCCCAGTGTATATGCCCTGATCCATTAAATATGTAGAAATTGGCTAATACTCGACTGTCCAATTTAACTTTCTTTTAATGTCGTAGTTTATGGTGTAGAAAATACATCGATAGCATTGAAAGTTATAATGTCACTAGTGGACTGCAGCACGTATTATGCCAACACCTAGTGTGACAAGGAAAACATGGTTTCCGGTCTGCCATTGCAGCCTGAGTACTGTAGTGTAAAACATGCAATTGCACCTGTTAAATAATTCTTTTTGTCAGATAAAAACCTCACTTGTTGCCCACAGGTATGGTGCATTGTATTTAAAAATTTGATATTGTGAAAATATATTGTACGACGTCCCTACACTGAAAAGGCCCTAACATATATTTTCCCTATGGCAGGCCTAATCCTATGTTGAAATCAGTGTACAGATTAAAAGTCTGATACTGTATCATGGGAATATGACCAGCTAGAAACTAATAAAATGACTACGTTTAGTAGTTATTAAAAATCCAATGTAAAGGTAAGGCAGGGTTTCTTTCTAATAAATAATAAGGAAAAGTTACTTTTAAAGGGTTATCCTTCCCAGTCTGAGGCTCCTTGGGGCTAATTAGCATTGACTCTCCTGCAACTCCCAACCTGTACTTTACCTGATTGAGGTGTAACATTCCTCCCAGGACCTACACAATAGGTCACTGTGATTGACAAGTAGACCCGAATGGGCAGTGTTGTCTCCTTGGAGCTCAGCATAAGGGTAGGGCACCACAATGTCAAGCCCTGTTTGTCATGTATGTTAGAACCACATGAGGCATCTTGGAACACTTGAGAGAAAGCAAACAGAATTCTAGGGCAATTCTTGTGTAGCTTCTGAATAGTGCTGAATAACCCTGCTTTTGCCCTACCAGACCTTTGTCTTTTATTTTGTGTGAGTACTGGGCCTTATTCATACTAGATGTTAGTGTTAGTTGTGAATGGACAGTGCTGATTTCCATAGTCCACTACCCTACATACCCCAAGCCTTCAGAGCCCAAGTTTTATTGTAGCTGAAGATTCTGTCTGTCTTGGCATTGCTCTGGCACATGACATTATGGGACTGTCTTCTGGTAAAGTAAACAGGTACTACTGAAAAAGTTGATAGATAGGATTGTCCCTTGGAACTTTTAGCCCATTGGTTATGGAGTGCCAAGGACTCACATTACCCACTAGCTGGTGCAAGGCATAAATGTGGCACCCCAAGGCACCTCCTTAAAATGCTTCTGAACATGTGGGAGAAGAGAAGACTGAACCTGTATCTGTCACCTGAGAGGAGCCCTGATTGACAAACCTGCTCCCCGTTGTGCCCACTACAAAAACAAGCATTTGCAATGCAATAGGTCTTGCATCTGCGAGAGTTTGAGCTATTGGCTTGTAAATCACAATGTATTTTAATTATGTCTTGATTTTTAAAACATATAAAAGGCATTGTCATTTACAATGCCAATAGCTTAAACTCTCGCAAATGCGAGACCTACTGAATTTCAAATGCTTGACTTTAATTACTGTCAGTGCTGGACCAGGCCCACTTAAAGTCCTGTGTGTGTTGGCAGTACAAGAACCGTTGTACATTTGACATAATGTGCACACCCTCATCACTGAGAAAACAGTGATACATCAACAGCACATAAAAATAATCTCTAAATAAAAAGGGAGGCCAAGGAACGGGAAGAAAGCATGTGTTTTGGACGCCAACAATAAACAATTGTCCAGCTTCTAACATCAAAGGAGCCCCCGTACTTCGGGGATAAACTGCTGAATGCATTCCTTCCCTGGTTCACCGGCATTGCTCTGCTAATACTGCTTGCCATTGGTTTAGGTGTAGCTCAAATAGGGCTCTAAGGTCACCCAACAACCTTGGTGCTGCTCCTGTAATATCATTCCATACGCTCGTAATCTGCAATGCAGGAACAGAACAGCGCGTTTCCCTCAGGAGGCAATCATGACAGAGCGATTTGAAATGTCCATAAAATAGTTGGCACCGGTGTCTATCTTAAGCCGACACATCACTATTGTTTAAAGGGGAACATAAATCTTACAGGACGTGCATCCTATGAGTTGATCCTTATTATTAATAATTACAGTTTAGATTCCGGCTTATTACACTGGGCATGTGTTTTTTTAAGTGACAATGTATAAAATCTTCATACAGCGAAAGTGAAAACAAGCACATAGGGCCAAAGGGGCTGTGTATTTTCTGCCACTCCTCAAAAAGTTAATTATCCTTAATTATCCAATACTATGCGTAATTACATTTCCTAGTCCAACCAATGACCCAGTCTTCCTCTGCTGCCATTACTCATCTACAGCTCACTGCACCGTTGTATCAAATATGACCTTAGCGCGTGCCCCTTAGCGCGTGCTTCTCAATGTGGAACGCGGTTTGCCTTTCTGGCCATCAGATAAATCTTACAATAGTATAACTGTCCACCAGGAGCAGGCGGGGTGAGTGGGACGAGCTTCAGATGCGCATGCGCCGAAAACATTCCTAACGGGAGACATTTACAACATGCAAACATATTTATTCAGATTTAGTAAATACATTCAAAGCCAGCAAAATGTGCTATTACTCTGTGCCTTTCAAGACCTCATACTAACAAGGACATTGGCAAAGCCAAAATGTATATGCTGCACGATATGTGTGGATACACATACGAATAATACAGACGAAATAACTAGAGGCACATATAGAAACAAGATAACCCACACAAAGGAACACATGCAATCCGGTAACTCGTACAGGCACTCATCCAAATACAGATGAGATACGCCACCCGCAATGCACTTGAAATCAAATGCGCTTGAAATCAAAAGCCAGGGATAGCAGCTGTGTGACCACAGAGCAGTACAAAACAAGGAAGTAGTCCCTAAATAAAAAGATAACAGCCCAGCAGCGAACCAAACTGTAGTTGGTCGGTGCTACTTCCTCCAAAATAGAAGCAAAACGGAAATGACGTATCAAACCACCAGCCAATCAATGAGCGAGATAAGAGCAATGCCAGATTTAACCAATGGCAAGCAGCAAAACAAATAGAAATGCAATGGGTGGAGTTTCACCACTAACACTGATTATTTGATGCCTCGGAGAGGCAGCACATGCGCTGCCTATGCGAGAGCTGAAAATAGACTTCAAGGTTAAGTTGGCTGACCTCCTGTGCAACTGCATGACACAACAAGCTTCAAGAGTCCTTTTTCATGGATGTTTGGAGCAGAGCAGTGGCAACTTGAACTGGGACTGGATTTTGCTAGTGACCTCTGGTTGGATTAAATGTCAGGTTTGTTCTATGTGGAGATCTCTGCAACTCTGAAATAAATGACATAGTCCCTTTCTATGTTGTGAATAACAAGCTTTTTCAACTGCAAACCGTAAAAGCTCCAGAGGGACAAACTATCTTGATATATCCGACATGGTGGTGGCTACAATTTCAGCTTTGTCTCATATGGAGAAGACGTTTGGTTATAAAAAGTCTCTTTTTGGATTAGTACTTAGGGACTGATTATGACTTTGGTTGTCTTTGGACTGCTGTCATGTCGTCTTCACCACCCGCAATATTACAATGTTGACAGTTTGCAGAACGAAAGACCACCTGTGCTCCGCTGACAAAGCCAGACAATTCCTGACTGCCTTGACGGTGGTTGGGGGAAAGCAGCTGTTATGAAAACTCACCCATTACCTTTACTTCCCTTCAGTCTCCGTGGTAGATTTCTTCCGACAGGGCCCCCCTTTACAGCAGCATTTTTAAGCTGAAGAAAATTACTCTATTGGCGTAGAAATCCAGGTAAGTTTGTTTTGTACTATATACCCATTGACTGGACTGGGCAAATATGGGTCAGACTCCAGCAATGGGTAAGTACTGGCAGTAGGTCTTTTTTCACGTCATGTGTATGTGTACATTTCACATTTGTGCAGTCAAATATACACACCAGCATTGACACAAACAAATATACAGAAACACTGCCGCTGCCCCATTGGAAATATCCTATTATGGCAGACGGAAGACTGCTGCCACCTAAGTCTTCTTGGGACTGCCGGGGTAAAGCAGTAAGACCACTGAACTTGTAATCAGGCTCTTAATAATTGTTTTGAATATTTCTACTTCCAAGCTCCAGAGGGACCAATCTATTTGGTGTTTCTTACCCATGCTACACAATGGTCACCTAAATCGAGGCGAAGTCCTGGTCTTTTGGGACCATTGACTACTATTAGCGCGTTACACTTTTAGGTGCTATTTTCCATTAAATATTTAAAAAGTCATATCCCATGTTCCCCTTATTGTATTTTTGGCAATTTGGTGTCATTTAATTTTACTCTGTTTTTAGATTGGAGTGTACTTTTTATTTTGTTGTGTTTTTGGTTTCTTAATTATTTTTAGGCTGTGGGGTTTTAGGTTTAAACCTATATTAACTGATAAAACCCCACTGAAAGAGCAATAGCCCTCACCAGTGAAAACATATAAACACTGAATAAACACCTGCACAAACACAAACTAAATGCCATTCAATGAAAGGAAAAAGAGAGTGAAAGAGTCATTTTGTTTTACTTCCTGAAGGGTTCAATACAATGTAACTTTGTTATACAAGCTAGCAGTAAGAAAGACTGGGGTAACATTATTCTGCTTAAGTTTTGTTGTTTAGGAATGCCACTAAAATATTGTTTCTTCTTTCTTTTGCTTTTTTCAGTTTTGTGGTCTTTGTTCTAAAGGGTTTTGAAGCATGTTTTAGGTCTTGTTTAATTATTTTATAAACTGTAGAGAATAAGGAAATATCAAAATCATATTTGATATTTTGGCTGTGTTTGATTCTTTCACTGATAGGTAAAATGTCTGGTTTCATAAGAATCTTTCCTAATATGTGTCATCATATTTACCCATAGAGAATGGGTAAAAACCCTTGCTACATCAGCCCACAGTTAGTTTCTAGTGGGTCAGTATTGATAGTGGGTGAATTGCCAACATCTCAGGCTTTAAACATTCAATGCAAGGTATAGTGACAAGTATATGTATAAAGAGCGCTATCGCCAAACATCTGGGATAGTCGTGAACACATGGAACACAGTGTCACTTGGAATGCTCTGCCGAAAAAAGGTTCTTTCCAAGCTCAACAAAGATTAGAGTGATATTTTTTGGATTTGCCGTGATTTAGCTATGTATATGAAAAAGTTGTGTGATGACCTGTCAAAATTGATACCCGAGCTGAAGTGATTCCCTGTAGGATATTCTTGCCACTTGTTAGATGGTATGCTGAAGGCATCTTTACAATCTTCAGAGTTAATGAGGGATGCTATTGACTTTTTAGTCCATTCTGGTGCACTGTTTTCTTATGCACAGGAACTAAAACACAAATATTTATCATTTTGTGCTTTGTGTGAAATCAAAGAAAGAGTCATCCCAACCGTGTCCCTTAGCTGATGGTTCTCAGTCCAAGGGTCTATGAATGCTATATTATCCATGTGGCAACCGTTTACAGAATTTGTGCTGAGTGATGATGCCAAAGGCAAGAAATGTGAGGATCTTTGGTCGCATATTGATAGTGATGTGAAAAAGTACACTCTACTGCATTATTAGAGTTTTACAGGAAAACATAACTGCTGTAGCGAACATAATAAAAAAACTAGAGTCTGAAAAAATCCTTGTCTGCCAACTGTTCGGCATAATAGGATAGATGTGAAACATCTCCTTGAGAGTAGGCAGGGTGACACATTTAGTGACTTTGGCACTACAACGTTTCATGTTAGAGTGCTTGCCACTTGGTAAGATAAGCAATGTTGAAGATTTATTTTACAATGTATGAGAAATGGCTTGCTATGGTGCATAGAAATGTCCCTTCACCACCAATGGCATTTGAAGTCAATGAAACCTCACTGTGGTACTCTGTAAGTTCTAGATCACTTCAGTAAAGGGGAATTTCCTCCATAGTTTCTAAAGTGCTGCTTCATTTTTGACCGCTTCAATTGCTCTGAGGGCATAAGCACTTAGCTCAATGCAAATGTTGCCGATCCTGCCCTAAGAATCACAATCTTCAAGTGCACCAGTATTGGCATGGAACGCTATGTCAGCGGCCAGAGTTAAGAAATTGTGTACTGGCATTTTGGCGTTGCCCGTCTCAAGTGCCAATGTTGAGAGGGCCTCTTCACAGAAGTTTACATGGGAAGGAAAGAGCGAGCACACATGACCAAAGACTCACTGAAGAAGTATTGTATGGTGTACTACAATAAGTCTAATTTGCAAAAATCTATTTGGACCTCATATACACTATATGTACACTGTCTATATACCATGTTCTATCAGTGCAGAAAGCAACCAATAATAAAAGCAAAATGTTCCATAAACACCTGTTGTTTTTAGTGGCGCGAAAATGTGTAACCACTGATAACAACTGTTTTTTAAGGTATTGAAAACACTGAAAAAACCCCACCAGAATTTACCAGAAATAGAAACTGAAAACAGGAAAGCCTAATTATTTTGGTACTCGAAAATGCTTTACTTCGTTTTGTTACGTTAAGTCTGTCTGCTGTGTGCCATAGCTACTAGAGGTTGAGCTCAGGTTTAAATTACTGAAACCTTTGACCAAACCTAATAGGCTAGTAACTTTATAACTTGTAGTGGTCACCAGTTCACCTCAACTAATACACCACTTTCATGTAATATGCAAGTCAAACAAAGAGTAAACAAGCACGGTGGATAAATGTACTGGACATTGAAATTATTAAACCTTTGGCCGCATTGAATACATTTATTTATATCAACAGAATCTTTAATCTTATTTTACTTAGAAAATATATCAGAACTTTATACGAATAATTCTATGACAGTATTTAATTGAGTAGCAGGCTAATATGAACGTAGACAGCGTGCAAACAGTGGAGTACTAAAGCATACAGAAAACAAACTGGACCAGATACTTATGAACAGGTAGAACAATTTATAGCAGGACATATTATTGAAGCAGTGAGGCAATCCAAGATCTAAGAAGACAGACATTACATCCAGTAAGACAGTGTCCCTTTATAGTTAATTGTATTTTACATCCAAACGGATAAATTAATTGCATCATTATATGATTTTCCCTCTTGACATACTTCATAATTGTGATTACATTAAGGGCCTTTTTATGAGTATAGCGGTCCTCCAACCAGACCACAGCGGTCCCAGGATGAACGCCGAGCCAGTGATGACTTTAAACCAGAGCGGGCAGGCGGTGCGGAGGAGGGTGTGTTAGGCTCATAGGAGAGCTTCAACAGCATACCACTGTGAGAGTGCCTGCAGCAGGTTCCTGTACATAGGGGCATGCATCATGGCGTGCATGCCACACCATGGTGGAACAAGGGTACAATTCGAGGGGGGCACAAGACGCACCCCCAGGCCCAGATTCGGCCTGATGTCCTGTTAGGACCCCCTTAACTGCCTGTCCTCCACCCTTTTCATGGCGGGGTCTCTGCCATGAAAAGGATGGTGGATATCAGGGCCGGCTTTAGAGATTGTGGCGCCCTGTGCGACAATCTTTGTTGGCGCCCCCCCCCCGCATCCCCCAGCAAACATTTTTTGTGTTGAGTTGTATGGTTTCTCAACCGCATATTAAATATATACAGGATACATTTTAGAATATATAAAATGTATGCTCAAATGTCATGTAAATTAAATAGGGATTAGATGGGGAACAGATATTACGACACCATCAGTCAATTATAGCTTATTTTATAGCCCAAAACAATATACATCTTGTTGATGTAATTATTAACATTTTCTAACTGTTAATTTTGTAAAAACAATTTGCAAATTTCAAGAAAATTGAACTTTACGGGCTTTCATTTTTGCAAATGCCAATGTTGATGTGGATAAGTCCAGTTGTTGTGCAATATCATTTTCAATGGATAGGATTGCCAAAGATGATAGCCTTTCATCTTTCATTGTGGATCTTAAATATGTTTCAATTAACTTTAACTTAGAAAAACATCTCTCTCCGCTAGCTACTACCTCGGATTCCCTCACTGCCACCCTCCAACAGAGCCCCTCATCTTTAAGTAGCCCCTCTCTCATATGCATTTCATTTGTTGTATAGCGCTACTCATATCAGTGTAGTGTGTGTCAGTACTTTACACCACGCACACATTATACAGAGACAATGAATCATACAAGTATATAAATCAGTATACAGTGAATGCCACGTAAGCAAATGAGGATTACAAGGTGTATGAATCACATTTCATCCATGCTGGTGGGCTGGATATTTTAAGAGTGTTTGGTCTGGGGAAACACAACCTTAGGATTTAAAGAGTATTCCATGGGGTCGGTTCAGCTTTACTGATAAAAATGTATATCTGCCCAAACATACTCATTTTAGCAAAATTAGAATAATGAAAGACTGGGGAAGTTCTAACTATGTCACAAAAAAAGAAAGCGAAGTTCTAACTATACCATTCATGTTTGTATGCAGCTCTTTGATGACAGTTCATTGGTCACTGTCCTATGTTTGGATTGTAACTTCTGAACTGCAAGTAACAAAAGGATCTCTGTGACAAAGGCAGTAACCCACTGAGCTTCCACATAAAATACAGTTCATCTGCATTTAAAAACTACTAACAGACAAATGATTGCTCTCCAGCAGGATCATTAATCACCAGCGTTATCTGGGCATCTTTTATTGTCTTATTGTTGTCCTGCATCACACACGAAGTATGTGCCATGCTGGGCCTGCGCATATTTTAAAAAGAAAAACATATTAGTAACACATTCTCTTACCTACTCCGTTAGTCAAACTTTGTGTCACAGCCTGCTGTGATAAGCAGCTGCAGGAGTCAGGAAAGGTGAATATGAATAAACAAACTTATTTTCTCCTGCGCTGCATAGAAAAAGAAATATCCACGCAGCAGAACATTGTGGCCATTGCCGGGAATGTGGAGATGAAGGGGTGAAAAAATAAACAAAGCCTCGTTAACATGAAAATGGTCTTTTAAAGACCTGTGAAGTACTCGGGTGCGGCTGCGATAATCTCTAAAACGTTGTGTGTGTGCACGCCCGGGAAGCTGTCTCTGCCCGGGCTGACACACACGACGTGTTCTTTGCGCGCCTGCCTTCAAGCCCTCACTGCGAGGGCCAAGGCTCATGTTTGGGTCGCTAAAACCGGGCCTGAGAAGGAGGGGAGGTCACCACCCTATATTGTTTGTGCACAGTGCACATTTAAATTATTGATTGATTTTTAAAAAGTAGACCGTCACCTAACTCACTTTATGTTGCTGCAGAGAGGAGGCTCGGTCTCTGTGCCACAGCCAAAAATCCCGTGGACTGTCGGAGAGCGCGCGCAACCACCAGCAACATTAGCCGCCGGAAGAGTATCTGCGAGTTTTCCAAGGCCCGCCCCCGCTCGCATCCCGCGATGTAGGTAACGGTTTCAGTTACAGGCCAATCAAACGTTCAACACTTAGTTAGAGGCAGTCAGGCAGAGCAACGCATGGGCGGGCAAAACAAAAGCGTGCCTCCTGATTTGGTAACACGGTTTTCCTCTCTTTCCATTTCTACGAAGAGGCTCAGTGAGTGCTGTTTTAAGAGTAAGAGACTTAGGTGGTGGCCGGCGCCCCCCTGACCTTCGCACCGCTCGCACCGCCCAAAAGCCGGCCCTGGTGGATATGTAGGTCGTAATATGATCGGTGGTGCCAGCTTCAGCACTGCCAGCATATTCAGGGCCTTTGCAGACCGCTGCCGCAGCAGGATCCTTGATCCCACCTGATGGCAGTCTTTTGGTGGCTCCACCACCATGCTCTTAATACTGCAGACAGGTGGTTGTGGTTGGCCCACCACTGCGAGTACGGTGGTCCCAGGACAGCCGTACTGGTAATCAGCCCTAAGCGTTGTAATTTTCCATTTTTGCAATTTCACTTTTGATGACAATGCATTTAAGTTGTTACCCATTTTTTATTTACAATGTAGGTTTATATTAAATACTTTCAAGGCATTCTATGATGAAGGGACTATCAAATATCCTGAAATGTAGTGTCAGTTATGCCTAAATTGAATGCTTAAAGAATACAAGCATTTGCAATGCAATAGGTCTCGCATTCACGCGAGTTTGAGCTATTGGCATTGTAATTGACAATTACTTTTATTTATGTTTTAGTTTTTAAAACATAAATAAAAGGCCTTGTCATTTACAATGCCAATAGCTCTAAATCTCGCAATTGCGAGACCTATTGCATTGCAAATGCGTGTTACAAAATGTGACGTTTACTGCACACATTTTAAACATTCTGCCTCCACCAAATGACGCTGCAGGACGCCCGGGATATAACGTATGCTGTCTGCAGAGACAAAGACATGTGGTTTGTGTGATATGCAACCCAACCCAAGCCTAGCTGAATACAGTGTGGTTTATCAGAGCCATATATTTTAGCGTGCGCGGTTCTGCTGCAGTCCGTAATTTGAAGCGGAGGGATGTGCCACTCAAAAATGAACGCAGATGGAAACAAACGTATACACTGCCGAAGAGCGACACAGACAAAATCGCAAACACTCTGGTACTATGTAAAGCTGAAACCAAAGGCATGCGCCTCGCCACAAAGAGAATGTCCATATGCCATTCACGGCAAAACTACAAAGGATGCAGAACCCCAAGCTCGACAAGCGGCTCACATCTCCTCGCCTATGCAAAAAAATAAATAGTAAATAAAAACCACAGAAAGAAGAGCAAGTTGGGCGCGAAGAGACTTACTCAAGTTCGGCAGAAAGGATCGGCGATAAGTTTGATGATGTCTCAAAATTAAAAGACTGCATGTCATGGCTCAATACGTGTTTTTGTTTTTTTAAATCTTAATTTATACTTGTTTTCCATCCAATATAAATATGCCAAAGCTGGTTTAAGATAGTGAGTCGATATCATAGGCTTCAATTTAAGAAACAAATATTCTATTAAAGTGATGAGACCCTACTATACATAGATACTAGTAGCCACTGGGGGAATACAAGTCCCTGCAGTTGTTTAACAAAGGGGGATTTCTTTTTCAGCGGCTGTGTTGTGAAAAGCTAAATGCAGTCTCTCAAATTGAAGGTATCCAATGTCTGGAGCTGGACGACCCAATATCTTGTACTGTGTGGAGGGAGCATCATTATTTTTTGGGAAAAGCAAAGACCAGCCAAAGCTATCTTTAGGCCAGATATAAAAAAGCAATCATAAGAGTGAACAGTTATTTTCTCTTTTAGCCTGCAATTGTACTTTCGTTGATGACATTTCTAGAAAAAAAACACTCACTTCATTGCACAGTGTGTTTGGCCATTCTATGAGAAACAAAATACAGTTTTTGCTTTTTTGTCAGACAGCCATCAAATAAGAAATATTCTGTATTTTTAAAAGAGCAACAATTTGGTCCCAGGGTGACAGGTTTGGTAAGATGAAGGCAAACTCTTTAAGCTTTCTCTGAGTTTTAAGTAGATTTCGTATTTCACAACTAACTCAAGCCACATCTAGGAGGTGAGTCTAAAACCCGGACCAGCTTGTCTGTAAGCAGATATTGCTTCTAGGTGAAATAGTCCAACCATATGTCCTCATTTTCCAAAGTAGTTTTTTATTGTAGCGTATCACTCCTGCTTTATCTTTCTAAAACGGGAAAGCAGTTGGCCTAACGGCTAGGGTAGTCGACCTCGAATCGGGGAACCGAGTTCGAGTCTCGGCAATGACGCTGAACATCCTGTGATTTTGGGCAAATCACTTAATCTCTCTGTGCCAAACAAAAATGAATGTGTCCTCATGTAACGCAACTGGTGCTATGTAAAGCGCTCTGATACCAGATACCGGGTCAAGTTCGCGCTATATAAAAGTACTAAAAAGTTATCTTTTCAAGAGTTTGCAAGATGTTGTGCTGTTGTGTTTACATCTATGCCAACGTTGTTTTGCAGAGTTAAACATTGTTTGTTACTAAGTTATATGTTGTCTTTGGGGCTAAATATGAAAGTGATATTGAGTGGCGAAGAGGCTTGCAGGGCCTTGCTGATGCTCCGATACTTTCTGATATCGAAAATATCCTGGTGAGGATGCAATGTGCAACAAGGCGCTATCTATCTCGCAGGCAACCTGGAATCTGTATTTTAGTCGCTTGTTCTCTTCCCTGGAAAGGCTGGCTCCCCTTTGACCCTGGTGACCTATCGCGTTCTTAGTGTCTGTAGGGGCTTATCTGATCCCCTACCCCCTTGTACAGATGGAGGGAGGGGGGCCGGTAGAGCAGGGGGTGCGGGGAAAGCGGAAACACACAATGGAGAAGAGGGGGCTAAATAAGATGGAGAGAGAGAGGTGGACAGCGAGACAGACAGCACATAGAAGAAAGAACAATATACACAGAAGAAGAAATATGTGCAGACAGACAGCTGGGGAGGAAATGGAAAGAATGAGTAAAAGAAAAAAAGAAGTAGAATTAATATACAGTGGTTGGGAGAAACAGAGAGATGGAGACAAAAAGATTGAGAGAGGAAAATGGAGAGAAATATGAAAAAATAGCTGCGAGATATAGAGAGGCCAGAGAACGAGGCAGGGGAGAGCGAATGGTACAAACAAACAGAAAGTGGAACGAGAGGAAGAAGATGCATGTAATGGAATACGTGGCAGGAGGGAGAGAATGGGAGAATGGGAGAGGATGTGGTCCGTCGGCTGCGCTGCCGCCTCCTGAATATGTAATGTAAATACGGTGCTATGTAAAGCGCTCCAATACATTCGGGTCGAGTTGGCGCTATATAAATATGCAACAAAAAAAACAAGACAAGCCCGGCGGTGCGTGGCGCGCGCGCTTGGCGGGGGCGGGGGAGCGCATTCCAGGCGGGGGAGCGCACCCTATGAAGTTAGATAGGCAAACGGATTGCATGGCGGCACGATGCATGTGATTGTGCACGTGCTCCCATGCAATCCGCTTTTGGGAGCACTTTTGGGAGCCCCTTACTAAAGTCTCGCTGAGCGATCGCTTACGTGATAGCCAGCGAGACCTAAAAATGGGTTAGAAAGTATTGAAATTAATTTTAATGGATTAAAAAGATTCACAAAGCCATATATCGATATAGAGAGCCAAAATAGATGTCATTATGTATTGTACATCAACCCATGCCCACAAATATGTTGTATTTGTATGAATCACTCACCAGTTAACCATCTGTCTGCTGACAAAAGTATGGCATCCCGCTGCAACCTGTAGAATTCTGTAACACTGTAAACAATAAGGTAAATATTCTGTAAAAAAACTATGTAGGAAATAAATGTGAAAAACAAATGATTATATTCATTTATATACATTTCTATGAATGTATATCTCAATTGAAACAGTATTTGCTGTAAAATGGTCAGATATGCAAAAACACAATGACAATGTTAAGAAGTAATAATATCATGATTTTACAATTCAAAAAGGGGCCCCATTAACACTTTGGGATTTCTGAATCCAATTTCCATATTGTGTATACAATTTACAATCAGACATTTATCCATACGTACAGGACAAAGTTCACATCACAGTAAATTTACAAACTATGGACCTAATTATGAGACTGGTGTTCTGTGGACTGACAGACTCATGGCGGTGGGGCATTGGTAGTCCAGCCTCCGCCACACTGGTGGTCCGACCGCCCCATTACAACTTGGGCAATCACACGGCCCTGGGATTACTGCTGTTGCAAGGGAACCACCATTCCCATGGCGGTAGCGAGGTGGTCGAAGGCCAGAGGCCACAACATGCTAGGCAGGACCACCGGGTTCCCGCCAGGCATATTATGAGTTTCCACTGCCATGAAAACCCTGGCGGAGACGAAACAAAGGGGGCCCTACCCACTTACCTTTGTGCCCTGTGTCTGCACACAGGGCGGCACAACATGTGCCTCCTTGTGTGCATGCACACCAGTTCCTGCATGCCATGGACGTTACCTTGTGAGACTTTCCTATTGTGGCACCTTTTTTAGAGGCACCGCAACAGGAAACACACCGCTACCCGCCTGCCAGACTATAAAAAACTTGTAATCTGGTGGACAACAGCAACTCTTGGCCGCCCAATCCCACACCAGTAAAAGTCGTGATTGGGCCCAGTGTGTCTTTTTCAATATTCATAATGTGTTAAAACCATGTGAAACCCTGGCAAGGTGATGTTGAATTTTTTTCAAACCATGGAAGGACGACTATTGAGACAGTGTCAAATCCAGATGTAGTCGGCTGAAAGTCCTGGTCTCCAGACAATTTTTGATGCATGTTACTCTTGTAGCTGGGCACTCATCTATTTAAGTGGGCTTTGCTTATCTTCAGGGGAAGTACCCTCAAGCAGGGCAGTAAACTTTCAGCACGCAGGCGCTTTTGAGCTCCACAGAATCTGGGCTTCTTGGGGAATGTTCCTCCAGCAAGCAGCTTGCCATCAGCCATCAGGGGAGGGGTTCTATTGCTCCTATGGATAACACCAGCAGTAAACTGGCTCTCTCAGGTGTAGACGTGTTGAATGCAAACTTTAAAGGCACATTAATAGACAATATCCCCAAATGTTTTTGAGAGGTATTCAGGAATTAATCAAAGCAACGATCAGATAAATCTTTTCTTCTTTAGCACCAAAGAAATTTCTCTCATGGAGTGGCTCAAACATATTTTTAAACAATAAAGTTGTTTATAATTGGCAGCAATGTCTAATCTAAACCTCATGAAACATCTTTGGTTCCCTCTCATTCACTTTTAGCTGTGTGATACACTTGTTGGAAAGTGCATTGTGGCACACAAAAACATAATTTTTCAGCATTCTGTGTACTTATAAACCAAGATGGTAAATGCTTGTAGCCCTTCAAAGAGGTGGATGGAGAGAAGTGTCAAGTGCAAGTGCTTCTAGACACAAATGTCTGTCACTGAAAGGCTCTGGAGCGAAGTACAGGCATTATATATTAAATATCCCATAACTGTTGTAAGTGTACAGAATAATTGGACTTTAACTTCACCGCAGTCTTTTGATCCCAGATTACCTTTAGGCCTCTCATTACGATTGACCTCTAGATTTCCGATGGGGCCGATAACAGCCCTTAATGACTCCTACGGAATCAAACATTTTATAGTTTCACACAGATTTCGGCTTCTGAATACAGACGAAATCTTCACGTTAAAGTCAGTGGGGAAATAAGAATTACTGGGAGAATCGGACCAGGAATTACTGAGCCCCTTCACTAATTCCTAATTGTGGACCCTCACGGTCCAACTCATAATGGCGCCTTCAGACCCTCACGTGTGAGTAGAGCGCTTTATAAACCCTTGATTGATTGATTGATTGATGTTTCCCACCTCTGGAATTACCGGCACCGTGGTATCATGGTGCAAAACTCCGTCCATTTCCCGGGCCACTTGTAGTGAAGGACTAAGTGGAAAATTTGGTTCTGATCTAATTTTCCAAGCAAAAGTTAAAAAATAAATGTCAGATTACATTTCATATTGTAGTGGATATGTTCCAGCAGCAGTGACTGGCCGAAAAACAAATCTTCAATTTCGAACTTTAAGACAATTCTTGAACTAGTTGCTGCTTTTGTTACCTGTACTCCTGTCAAACTGCAATGGCAACTTCTGCACAGACAACAGAAAAGGCCAAAATAGCAAATGTCTAAGGAAAACAGGGGGAACTAGCCAAAACACAGTATTGCTCTTTTAATCTTGCCTACAAATGTTCATTTCTCTGCAGTCCTGGTACAGTACCTGTATTTGACACATTTGAAAGATTCGCTCCCTAAATCCACCTTGTCTTACCATTCTTACTTGGTCGCAACACATGAGCCAGACTCATTCAATGAAAAGTACTATCATTTCAGTCACGGCTGAAATGCAGGTTATCCAGGGTATATCAGAAAAAAACGCTTTTCAGATAAAGCCCGCTAAACATAAAGAGGTTTGAGCGTCTGTTATCAACATTGTAATCTACCTAAAACATTTTTAAGTGAATTGTTAATACTGTAAAAAAAATAGTTTAAAGAATCTTGTGGTATGTGTTAACTGACATTTTGCAATATGTCTTTAAGTCAAAATATGCATTGTACTTGAATTCATGGATGGCACAAACCCAAGGTGTTTTTGTAAATATGAACACGTTACCGATCTGTATGTTCCAGAAAACCTTCATGTCCCCACTGATAAAGGAGCTGTGATGTCATGACCTGGGAAAACAAAAAAATTATACTTTTCACTTTCGACATAAAGGATTTATTTTTAAATATTTTCTTATACTAACATATTTTATTCTAGGCCGGGGGGTGCTTTAGGGGGTGTTTGGGGTGTTACAGCCCCCTAATGAATGTGTTTTCTGGTATATAGCTGTCTGATGGATAGCACTAGAGATATTTCCATATACATAGACAAACACACACTCCCCCTCTCTCAGTTTTGAAAGCCTTCAGAAATGTTGGTTATTTTTAAAAAATCTTGTGTTTTCTCTAATTTAGCAACCCTTCCAATCTGCATTTCTCCATACTTTCCACTGCCTCTTAAGCCTCTCTCATGCGCCCTCCTTGTTATATAAAGGATTTTACCATAGAAAAAAATCTGAAGCACACCCCCCACTGACCAAGCTACACCCCTTAATCTAGTAAAGACATTATTTTTTAAACCTTTTTTTTTAAATACATGTCTAGCAATTACAATACCTCTGGGCAATACACTTAAAAAGGGGCTATGTGGTTAGTCACAGCAGTTTGTATAATAAGCCATAGAATGAAAGGGTGCAAAGTGTGTGAGCAGGTGTACTCACTCAGGGGTATATTTATTCAGAAGTCACGCAGCGCAGTAAGGCACCTTGCTGAGCTCAGTGACAGGGAAAGTGCAGGAATGTGCTGTATTTAACATTATACAGTGCATTCCTGCCTTTTCCCTGCTCTGGAAAACAATGTGTTACCCATCACCAACACAGGCACTCTTGCACCATGTAAGAAAGATTTTTTTTGTGCAGGAAGAGACTTCATGCACAAAACCAATCTTCGGAGGCATTTTCCTCTTTAGAGTGCAGCGTACATAGAAAGAGGAAATAACGAGGAGAAATAAACACAGCTCTTCTCGTTACACCTGCCCTTGGAAGGCACAGCATTTTAGCTCATTCCCAGGTCTACCAGTAATGATAAATCTTGGAATGCGTCAAAATCCAAAACCATGCATGGAATACCTCCCTAGGGCAGAGTGACACAATGCATCGATTTGCGCTGCATTGCATTACTCCAGATTTAAGAAGCAACTCAGGGCCACACAAGGTGGCCTTATGTGGCTGATCACCAACTCATCAGGAGAACATTTTCAAAGACATGCCATAGATGTGCAATTTTATAGATGCTAATTGAACAATGCAGGTAAGAGCAGTGGCGTGGTGGGGCTGGGTCTTCGACTATCCAAATCCAGCCACACCCAGCCCCACCGCTCTTACCGACACGAGCCGTGGCTGAGTTTACAGTATGTGGCTTTCAAATCAAACTGACTCCTGGAGTCCATTTCTTTTTTCCTGGGCCCAAGGGGGACTGGGTCCAGCTTTTCAGTGCTCCTCTCAGATCACAGACAGCAAGTCAGTCCTCTTGTGATCTTCGGCAGGCCCAGAAAGTGTAATGAGGAGGATTCCAGTGGATGGAGCATTTATGACTGACACCAGTTACTGGATGTAGGGGACTTCTGACATTTCTCAGTCATTTATAAGGATGGTTTGGATGTTCTTTGGGCTCCTCTGCTCTGTTTGCCTGTGCTGCAGGACTACCCACTGCGCTCTGGCTTCTCTCCAGGCTTATCCTGTACCAGCACTTCTTGTGTTGGGGTCCTTCACCTGCAACAGGAAGCAGGAAGACATTTTTCAGAACTTGCAGCCGCTAATTGCGACCGCATTGTCAAATTGCAACTGCTTTCGATATTTGCTAGTGGATACCAACTCTCTATTAGTGATTTTGGTATTTGTGATGCGACTTGTTTGTTAGCCAGTTGCTATTTCGGGCAGCATTTGACTGTACATCAGATTTTGTGACTCTCTAATTGCTAGAAATTGCAATTTCTGGCGGTCGTACATGTGCTCCTAAGTCAGCAGCGGTCCGTGGAGGGAGTTCCGTGGGGCGGAAAGGCGGGGCGGGGGAGGGGCAGGGTGGGCGGTACTAAAAACCGGAATATGGATAATTGGAGGTAAGTAAACAATTAAATAAATAAAATGAGTTTCGTAGCGCGTGGTGCACCGCATTTTGGCGTTAAGCATACACGCTGGCCAGCATAATTACAGCCTGAGGTAATCATAGCACGAGACCGCCAAATGAGACTGAGCGGAATTCAAAATCCGTCAGACATCGATACAAGGTATGATTATACATAAGCGCAATGAGAAGAAATAAAGCGCTAACTTTCTTTGTACAGGAATTAGTTTAAGTCAAATTTTATTTCATTGTTACAGCTAAAAAAGTAACGTCCTCCGACAAAAATAACGGTCACTCAAACAAACTACGAGACATGAACGGAGATCACACCCATGATGTGTTCAAGTGAGTCAGTTGTTACTTTCATGTATTATTTCAAAAACGCTGCAAACTAGGTTTTGAATTGGGGCAATAATACCAAGTGTGATTCCGGTTTCTTTAGGAATTGGAGTACTGGATACATCATTAAATCAGAAAGAAAAAGCCAGGTAACTCACAAAGTAAGCGAGATGTGAATGTGTTGATTCAATGTCGTTTGATGATCTGACTATGAACTGGTACTGATTTCGGTTCCCCCCCTCCTTTGTTTGATTGTTGTCTCCCTATATAGATTTGTTCCTTGTTCTAGATCGGCTGATCTAGCTTTGGACAGAGGTAAGCCAAATCGTGAATAGAGGCTTAGCATGCATAAAGAGGTCGTTGGGCATCTATTCTTCATTAAAAAAGTTATGTTTTTAGCTTACAGGTCCTGATGAGAACCCCAGGATTGGAGGGGGTTTGAAACGTGTAGACCTATTCTGCTTGGGCCATAAGAATTGTAAACTAATGGCATTGTTAGATTCAGTGGATACTTTGTCTAGCATACTTCTATGGTTTGTATAGATTAAATCTTTAGCGATTGCAAACAATGTACTTTAGATGGGAAAGGATGCATGATTGAGCTTATGGATGATGGTGTTAGTGAATGGGTATGTTTGGATATGTATGATGAGTGATTTGGGTGTGAAAAGAGTGTTTGATTATTCTATTGAAGTAGAAGGTATTAGTAGTGTTGTGTACAGGTTTTTGAATAACAAAAAACGATTGGTTATGGATTGTGTAAAATAAATAAAAGAAATTCATTGATTAATCAGACGGAAACAGAGGTCTATGGTTCATGTTGTTTTGTTCAATGTGTTCCCTTGTAATTAAACGCGAGTAAAATAGGTATCAGTATTGGCATTATTGTTGTTATTTGGTTTGATGGAGGCTTGGCCTTACTGATTTGAGCCCAAACCCAGTTTTGGTATTGGGATAGCAGAATCAGCATCTTCTGTAAAAAATTATATATTGTGAGCACAAGCAGCTGTTGTGTTTTGAATATTCTGAAAAGAGAAACCCTTAACATTGGGTGAGTTGTTTAGTAGTTGTAGGAGTAGGTCTATAGTGATAAGGAACAGGGGTGGATAGAGAGTAATCCTTCTGTATACCTTATGGAATGAAAATTATTTTGATTTGTAACTGTTATTTTATTTCTTGCAGAGGGGTTTGCCTTCAAGTACATAGTCATCTTTATGAAAGCTCCACCAATACCACACCAAGTAAGAACTGCTACTAGGGAAGTCCAAGTGACCTTATCAAAAGCTTTTCCAGCGTTAAGGGCTATAGCAGCTGCAGGTGAGTTGTATATGGGGGCTCTTTCAGTGACATGACGGAAGATGTAAATATTGTCCCTGGTCAGTCTGTCCTTCAAGAAACCTTACTATGAATTAAGTATCATCTTAGTCATAGGTGAATCATAAATGTTCGCATATATTTTTCTTCCATATTGAGTACTGAAATAAATATAAGGTTTTTTGTTTCTATATGATCTTTAACACTTTTCAGAATTTTAGAATCACTGCAATATTTGCAACAGTAGCAGTACGCAACAATCTCCCTAACATTGCAAAGTGATTTAGCGCAGCCTCCAGTGGAAAAATAAGCAAAAATAAGCAAGTATGAGAAGGCTTTGTAGAAACTGACGGAAAGGCTGCCAGGGCCAGGGGCCTTACCTTCTGTATGTGTTTGACAGCCTCAAGGATCTCCTTCCTCTCCAGAGGTCTTCTTTTGTAGCATTATTGGATTGTTTGTATAGCTCAACATAATAAGATTTTCACAAGTATATATAGGCGATGTGTGTCATAGTGATGGGGTAAGGTAAACACTCAAAAATAATCATAGAGTAGTTGACAATGAAGTATCATATTGATGTTATGTTATGTTAAAGGATTGTAAAGCGTAGAACGAATCATCCCCAAAGGGGTCTCTTGAAGCTGTGGCACATAAACAGGAAGATAGAGTTAGAGAAGAGCCAAGTTTAGAGCAGGTTTTTAAATCTGTCCAAATCAGGGCCGGACTGAATGTGTAACAGCAATCTGTTCCAGTGGTGGGAAGCGAGGTAGAAGAAAGATCTCCCACCACTTCTGACCGTACGTATGCACTACAGTGTAACAACCATTGTCCTCTGGACCTGAGATTATGAGTGGGCAGGTAGGGCTGCAGTTTCTTTCGTAAATAGAGGGGGCCGTTGCCAGACAGAGACTAGGCAATGGAGCTTGAGCAAGGAAGGTTTTTGTCACTGGCAGCATGTGCAGGGAGTTTAGAGTGGGTTCGGAATGGGTAAGGGGAGGGAGTGTACAGACCAAGTGGGCAGCTGTTTCCTGAAACACTTGAAGTTTATACAAAAGAGCCTACTTTGCCGCAACCATAGGGGTGTGGCAATAGTCTAGGCAGCTTATATCAGTGGCTGAGTAATGGTTTTCCTGGTTTGGAGGGGCAACCAATGGAATGCCTTCCTGAGCATGTGCTGGGAGATCTTCGTCAAGAGAGTCTGACGGTATCTAACACTGGCACTAGCACAGTTTCTGTACTGTAGGAGGCACGAAAACCTGGCTGAGAAGAATCTAAAAGGGATTGGTTTTCTGATAGAGACATAAATTACTTGTTTATCAAAGTCTCTAATATTTCACTGAGATATAGAAGCAGCGATATCTCCCTGTAGTTGGAGCTCAAGGGGGTCCACATTAAGTTTCTTTAGGATTAGCATGACCTAAACTGCTTTCCAGCTCGAAGGAAGGGTTTCAGTACTAATAGAGTGGTTAAACAGTTAAGTAATAGTCAGAAGTGCAAGAGCCACGGTCACCGTGATGTGTAGGGAGAGGGATTTGACTTTGTTCATCTGGACTAGGACTTGCTCTAAAGTGATGGGTTAAACTTCATGTAAAAGAGCCAAGTGGGTATTGAGAGAGGGAATTTGCCTGTGTAATGTTAAGACAAATGTTAGAAATTGTTATGCCAAGTGATCTGTGAGGGCATCGCACAGAGATTGGGATGCTGGGAAGGAAGAGGTGCAACCAGTAGGCTTGGTAAACTCTTTTAACACCTCATATTCCTTGGTCAAATATCCAGCATTTTTAATCCTATTCACTATATTGGACCTGCAAGCTCCCCTAATGTTTTTCTGGTAGGTTCCTAATGGCGATTTATAGGCAACTTTATCAGAGGGGGATTTTGTAGTGTGCCATCTCCTTTCACATTTTCTACATGCTGATTTTTCCTCTTTAAGATCTTCTGAATACCAGGGGTAAAGGGCCTTATTCGACTTTGGGCAGCTTAGTATGGCTGGAGTAGGATCATCTAAAGCCTGTGAAAAGGAGACCAGGAAGTCTTTCAGGGTGATTTTAACGTCTGAGTGCATTATGGAGGGTTGGGTGGGAAAGAAAGGCATAAAAGAAGTAAGCAAAACCCCCTCCTAAGCCTAATCATTCTGGGGCCCTCCACCTTGTGGCCAGTCGGTTTCCCTATGTGGAGCTGGTCATTAATGAAAAAATGATCTGTCCAGTTCAGTGGGATTGAGAATTTACCTGTAGATTTGTCGACTTGGGAAAAATAAGGTCCAAAGTATGAACCGCTATGTGAGTGGGGCCAGATACATTTTGATACAGTCCTAGCGACACAAAATCTGAAAGCAGAAGTAAGGTTTCTGGATTGGAGTCTGGCTCTTCATGAGAGTTAAAGTCACCCATCAGCGTAAAGTTCTCAGAAGCTAGAATCTTTTTTGATCACGGGGCTGTAAACTAAGGTAACCTTCCAGACAGAACCCGGAAGTATCTCAACACAGTCAGTGAGAAGAGAATCCAATAAAATGATTATTATTGGATTGCGGAAGGTGATAGCAACTCCACCTCCAACTTTAGACTCTCTATCTAATCTAATCACACCTGTACTCAGGGGGAAATGCTATAGAGATACAGTGAGGTGCTGACGGATTTAGCCATGTTTCAGAGATAAAATAGATGTCCGGTTGATTAGTGGCAAGAAGATCCCATAGTTCAACCTTGTTAAAAAGAAGCAGGGTTCCCGGTGGCTGGTTTCATTCTGGCGTGGACGGGTTCATGTGGCTTGCCTTTATTGCCCCTTTGGTGCAGCAGCACTGCGAGTTGAATGCACATCCGTGCCTGGAAGCATTCCATGTAGCCCTCAGTGTCACGTAGACTAGACTGCAGACCGCACTTTAAAATGGCAGTTGCAGTAGTCTGTAAAGTTTTCTGTTGGTTTCCTCCACTCAAACGCCAGGGTGGACCAGGGATCCCTAAGGCTAACATGCAAATTGTGCATAAATCATTGTGGGCAGGAAAATTGAGGCAGAGCAGGTGCGGTAGTACTGGGTAAAGTGGCTACGTTAGAGTAATGTTCATAGCAAGCAGTTTAAAATACAAATAAAAATGTTAAATGCGATCAAATAATTCTACATTAAGAAGAGCAGCAATCTGTTTCGGGCTGTGGATCCATGCCGGGATGCATCTCATGTAGCCCTCAGTGTCAGGAAGAGTAGACTGCCCACCGTGCTTTAAATGGCAGTCACAGTAATCTGTAAAGTGTTCTGTTTGCTCCCTCTGCGCAAATAGCGTAAGCCGATGCGGACTGGGTTGTTATAGGGCCGTTAGGGTCATTGTTGACATTGCTAAGTTGACATGAGCACGGCTGCCATGATACTGCTTTTGCGCATGTTAGTACATGACTTTGTTGTGCAAGACTCTGTTTGTGCCTTTCACATGAGAACTGTCTACTTTGAGCTCTCTGCCTGCTCTTGGAGTTTAGTCTGAAAACGATGTGCAAGGTTGATAAACAATGCCCCTTGTTTTTCTGTTCGGGTCAGTTCCTAGCATTTAGACAAAACATGCTAACACAGCTGCACTGCTGGAGACTCATGCTTTGATATTGCAGGGATGCATGTTCTTCTGACAGACACTTAGAGAGGGTCCTTTACAGGGAGAAGAGCTATGTGGTTCCTATGATGTAAAGCTTCCATCTAAGCACTAAGGTAGAGGGTCTGCTGACAAAGCCCAGAGATCTTCTTTTATATAATAGACACCTTACCAAGGGGAGGGGGGTTAGGCCTTATAGTGCTTTTTCTACTGTCTATACATAATGACATCCCCCTTTATATTCTATGGAATTGTAACAATGCTAACTGTTCTAAGTTTATGCATTTCACTGCAGGTAGTGGCTCGTATACCCCATTATAGAGCACAATTGTTAAAATAAACATTTTAAACTATAACAGTGACTGACCATTCTTATTGTGGACAAGTACGAGTGAGCAAGGGAAAGGGTATGTCTTGCTACCACAATTCCTTTGTGATTTTGGAGGAGAACAAATGAGACATTATAGCTAGTCAGTTTGGGGATTTGGGGTACTAAGGTGGTAGGTTGGTACACCCCTATACACCGAGAACCTGTTTTCCTGTGCATAGTTCTGTGTAGGTGCAGAATCCCTGCAACAGGAGATCCCTAAGGCTAAAGTGAGATATGTGCATGAATCAATGCAGGCAGTGTAACTGTGGCAGAGTGGGTGTGGTAATACCGGGTAAAGTGGCTATGTGAGAATAATGTGCAAGTAAGCAATTCAGTTTTTAAAAGCAAAAATCAAAGTATTCCACATTAAGACAAGAAGCTGGGGGCCCGATTCACCGATCCTAAACTTACTACCATTTTCGTATTCACAAAAGGCACTTACTCATTTTGGTATTCACAGAAGATACTTACTCACTTCGGTATTCACAGAAGTCTTAAAATTAGGATTTTTCTCAGTTTAGGAGTCCTAAAGTTAGGACTCCTAACTTTACTACTACTAAACTGAGAAAATCCCAATTTTAAGGCTTTCGGTATTCACAGAAGCTATTTAGGAGTCCTAAAGTTAGGAGTCCTAACTTTACTACTATTAAATTGAGAAAAATCCTAATTTTAAGACTTTCGGTATTCACAGATGGCATTTAGGAGTCCTAAAGTTAGGAGTCCTAACTATACTACTACTAAACTGAGAAAAAT
This sequence comes from Triturus cristatus, assembly GCF_964204655.1. Lineage (NCBI taxonomy): Eukaryota > Metazoa > Chordata > Amphibia > Caudata > Salamandridae > Triturus > Triturus cristatus. The sequence continues at coordinate 631,531,370 of NC_140582.1, forward strand.
CCTAATTTTAAGACTTTCGGTATTCACAGAAGGTATTTAGGAGTCCTAAAGTTAGGACTCCTAACTTCTGTGAATACCGAAATGAGTAAGTGCCTTCTGTGAATACCAAAATGAGTAAGTGCCTTCTGTGAATACCAAAATGGTAGTAAGTTTAGGATTTTGTCTTAAGTTAGTTCTGTGAATCGGGCCCAGCCTGTTTTGGGCTGTGTGTCCACACCAGCAAACACCTTATGAAGCTCACGGGGTCCTGAAGCACAGACTGCCGACCATGCTTTAAAATGGCAATCGCAGTAGTCTATAAAGTGTTCTGTTGATGTACGAGGTAGGAGTGACCGGTACAACTGAAGTGCAAGAATAACACCTAGGGCCCGATTCACAGAACTAACTTAAGACAAAATCCTAAACTTACTACTTTTGGTATTCACAGAAGTTAGGATTTTGTCTTAAGTTTGTCTTAAGTCTGTCTTAAGTCTGTCTTAAGTCTGTCTTAAGTCTGTCTTAAGTTTGTCTTAAGTCTGTCTTAAGTCTGTCTTAAGTCAGTCTTAAGTCAGTCTTAAGTCAGTCTTAAGTCAGTCTTAAGTCAGTCTTAAGTCAGTCTTAAGTCTGGCTTAAGTCTGTCTTAAATTTGTCTTAAGTTTGTCTTAAGTGGCTTGACACTCCTCCGCCTTAGCGGAGGAGCCGTCCCTGTTATCTGGTAAGGTTTGGAGGGCAAGTGAGGCACTATAGCTATTTTGACTTGCACTCATAGATACTGAGGTGGTATGGGGACTCAGTCCCTGCAGACTAATGTTCTATGGTTCCAAGCATAGTTCTGTTCCAGAGCAGAATCTTTGCAACAAAATCAGATTTCCGCAATGTTCACCTACAGTAATACCAGGTTAGTTCTGGAGCTTTGGGCACTGACATGCACTTTTTTCAGTTTATTTAATATAGCCTCCAATGTGGAAGAATGATCTGCCTTTTGTTAAACAGGTGAGTCCAGTATTTGTGATTCTTGTTTTGTTCTTTTCAGGTCGCCTTTCATATATTTTTATTTGCGTTCTTTGTGATCTCCGTGATCTTTATGGATTGCCATAATAAAGAGCAGCAGAGTACCAATGTAGAGCAAGAACTTTATTAAGGTGATACTAGGTGATGTTGATATGCTTTGAAGTGGGATAGGTAATTATAGGATATAGCAAGATGTACACAACAACAATATTAATCAGAGTTCAACTCATTAAATGTGGTGGGCAATGAAAAGCAGGATTACCATCATCCCACAAGCGACAGTTGTTCAAACCCACACCGTGGGCCATATGTAGGTAAATTACATTTACCGATTCTTAAATACCGAATTTTACCGATTCGGTATTTATGAATCGGTAAATGTAATGTAGGTAAATAATTACCGATTCGGTATATGTCGGTATTTTAGAATCGGTATTTAACGATTCGGTAATGGCAACTGGCTTCCCATTCATTCCTATGGGCCTGGAGGCCCATAGGAATGAATGGGAAGCCAGTTGCCATTACTGATTCGGTAAATACTGAATCGGTAATGGGGGAGGCATCATCATGGGTGGCAGGGTGTCACATTGACACCCTGTTGCACCCCTGATTCGTCCATGTGTACACATGTGGCGCACACACATGCCCTAAGGGCATGTATGTCTGCCACATTGCACACTTCAAATGGAAAAAAAATGCTTTTTTACAGGTATTCGTCATTTACCATCAACTTTTAGTTGGTCGTAAATAACGAATCCCCACACCAACGACACACTCCCCCTACATATCATTTCAGGATTCGGTATTTACCGAATTGGTAAAATTACCGATTCGGTAATGTTACCGATTTGGTAAATTACCGAATCCTGAAATATGCCCCCTACATACCAAAAGCCTAAATACCGGTCGGTAACGGGATATTTACAGAAAATCGGCCGTTACCGACCGGTATTTGGCTTCCTACATATGGCCCCGTATCTTTAAGCCATCATTGTGCAGCGTGGCAGCACAGATGTTGGGGACCAAGGAGGTCCACAAGCCTCAGAGATGCCATCAGTGGCATGATGTTGGAGACAGAAAGAGAGGACTGATTAGTGAATGAAACGCTGGACTTAACTTACGAGACTAAGGAGAGCATGTAAATGAATGGGATGCACTATGTTGGTGGCTTTTGTGTTCGGGTTGATTTATTGCGCACATGGTTTAGAAAACATGAAAATATGATTGAAGCTTTTAACTGATGAAGTTTTGTTTTTAATGTAGAGAAGTGTTGCATAGAGTTAATGAATATGGCTAAAACCTGCATTTGTATTTATAGATGCCCCTGAAGAAGGGAATTAATTTCCCGAAATGCATTGGGTTGTTACAATAAACCCATGTGGTATGTGAAACCCATTTTGCACTCCTGCGCTTTTGTGAAAAATCAAAGTCAAGATACAGATTGAATACAATGAATTGAGAATAAGTCAAGAGTGGATAAAATTAAATGGTCAAATAATGAAGAAAAAATAAGAGTAAAGCATGAAATTGATTCATTGGATTCAAACCAATTCATGGCTGTGCAGCCTGGTGGAATGGTTCCTTCGTGGATTTGTAAAGGATGTTGGAGTAGTCATATCCAACCACTCAGGATCGATAGACCCTCAGATCCAGGAGTGCTGCCCAGACTTAAGTACTTGAAGGTCAGCCATGACTATTTATACTTATGCTTGCAGAGGCATTCACTTGAAGGTGGGTAGTTATTCGAGCTTCACCCAGTGTCCACTGGAGCATCTTCTGACGGAGCTCCGGCAGAGGTTTCTGGTTCTGTGGCGCTGCTCAGGTATGCATGGTAGAGGTCTGTATAGGATGGTGAGAGCGCTACTTCTTAAACCTTTACCTACGGGCCACCATGTCCGCGCCGCTATCTTCGAGACGCAAATATCATCTCTGCTCTAAAATAGGGCGAAATCCCATCACATTAGCCTGCCTAAACAGGAATCGAAGTTCAGCACACCGCTAAGGTTCTCTCCCAGCCAATCCAGACAGAAATAAAGTTGAAAATAACTTACATTGAGAGAACTACGAGCTCAGAGGGGAGCCGCCATATTACTAGGGCTCCAAGCCACACCCTGTCCACAGTAAATAGATTTTTAACACATTTCACAGTTTATGGAGATGTTTATATATGACCAAATGTTACAATGATGAAACACATTAATTCACGTTATAAAATGTTAATAAAACACTTCCAAATTACTTAAACCATTACATTTCTGATGTAAATAATAAAATAACACTTACCTGTGTGAATGTGCTGACGTGCATCGTCGAACTCTGCACGTGCAGAATTACTTTTTGAATCAGAGGTTTCGGGCCAGTTAGAAAGCCTATCCTTAAACTGAAGAAGGAATTATTATTTGCAGTATTATAAACAAATTAATTCTACATTTTGGTTTTAGCTTTTTTTGTTAATATGTGTCTGGTTAATAATACATTTCAGTACTTTTCTTTATTTGATTACATTCACGTTAGTAGATAAACTAGATCTCATTAGGGAGTGGCTCTGCAAATAATCCTATATATTATATGGCAGGTTCCGGAAGATTAGCTGAAATCGATCAGATGCATTCATTAAGTATATTTATATCATATTTTTAGGTCCACATGACCTATTAGACACATGTGTGCAATGCTGAAATACTTGTTAATCCAGAACTTGTTTTAATATATACATATAGGGTGCGTGGGCGGCACCTTTTAGATTCCAGCTGTTTAACAGCACTGGTGTTGCACCTGATCTCTCGCTGTGTATCCTTTCTAACATTTCATTCATGGAACATCACGATAACATGTTGCGTTTGCATGGTTTAATATTGCATGGAGATTAAACACTTTCTGGTTGCACATGTTGCATGTCATACCATCACTAACACACCACGTATGGAGGTTTTTTGTTGAGGTGTTATTTTAGCATGGAGAACCAGCATTTGGACTCATGTGTTGCATGTAATACGGTTTCGTTTCTGTAGCATTTCCCCCAGCTCCCTACAAACTGTCCAGAATAAACCTTTTCTTTCTCATTTCAACTTCTCAGTTAGGCCTGATGAAGGGTTTGCCCAAAATGCATTGGATTTTAGACATGACTGCTTAAAAGCAAAGAATCATGAATTGGCAGACTCTGGGGCATATGGACAAGCCCCTATCGCCACCCCACGTCACTTTCTCTGACGTGGTGGTGATCGGGGCTGCGTCTTATTTACAAGGCAGTGTAAAGCTGCCTTGTAAATAAGGCCCCCTTTCACGCTATGGTTAAAGGGGTGGGCACTGGGTGTTGCGGTGGGCGTTCCGCCGCAACACCCATTCATTTTGACGCTGCCCCCTATGTACAAGGGTGGCGTACATAGGAGGAAACGTTAAAATTACAACCAGGTAAAACCTGGTCTTAAGTTGGCGAAACAAGGAGGAATGCATTATTTCTCCGAGTTTTTGCTTTATCCATCCTTTTTTAAAAAAATGCCGTTTTGGGACTTTCATTTGTGCTGCACGAATCAGCACACATGACAGTGTCAGAATGGCATTTTAGGATTGTTTATGTGCAGGAAGGGACACCTTCCCACACATAAACAATCCTCCACAGCACGCAGACTCCGTTGCACTATGGTGCAAGGGTGCCTGATGTTGGCACTAAGTTGCCAAATTTAGTGCCATTGCAGGGGGAATTCTTGTAAATATGGTGCAGCCTTGCGTTTCAGAAGTGGCAGAGAGAGGCGTTAAGCCAGGAAGGCTAACGCCTCTCTACGCCACTTCCTTGTACATATCCCCCTCTGTTTTTGCAAATGTGAAGCAACATTTTGTTTGAAGTTTGAACACTGATGTCAACATCTTCAATAAAGCTAATTGAAGCACTGAAGAGCATTAATCTTGTTTATATTAATCATCTTACTATTGTTGATTTGGTTCAAATCGGAAGCATATGGGCCTTAAGGTTGGGCACTTTTTTTTTTTACTGAGTTTTATATAGCCCGAATCGGGTATCAGAGCGCTTTACATAGCACCAGTTGCGTTACATGAGGACACATTCATTTTTGTTAGGCACGGGGAGATTAAGTGATTTGCCCAGAATCACAGGATGTTCAGCGTCATTGCTGAGACTCAAACCGAGTTCCCCAGATTTAAGGTCGACCGCCCTAGCCGTTAGGCCAGCTCCTCTGGTTAACCAATGGTGACCAGCTATCAGCAAAATCAACTTTTTGCTCAGTCTGAACCTTCCCTTTTAATACCTGTAGGTCGCCCCTAAGGTAGGCCCTAAGTATGTGAAATGTAGGACATGTGTATTTACGTTTTACAGGACCTGGTAGTGAAAAACTCCCAAAGTCGTTTTTCCCTGCTGCAAGGCCTTTCTCTCCCATTGTCTAACACTGGGTTACCTCATTACATTTAATGAGTTAACTTTGGATCGCGGAGGGCAACCTAGACATGACGGTAACATCTCTCAGGTCCGGGATGTCTATTTGGAGCATGCTCCTGCTAACGGTCATGGGCCGGGTGGTGCTCATTAAAATAGTGGTACTGCCAAGACTTCAGTATTACTTCACTAATTTCCCCTTACACATCCCCCCACCCTTCATTCTTGCCCTGGAGCGCATCCATCAGGTACTTCCTATTTGGCAATTCCCGTTGTCGAGCAGCCATCAAAAAGTTATACTTACCTACTGATTGGGGTGGCATGGCGTTACCCAACATGGAACAATACTACCTTGCCTGCTTGGTTGTCCAGCCCCAACTTGTCAGACACAGCCCCCTCCACTTCTCCTTGGTCCCTTAATGCCCTCACAAAGTCATTTCATCCTTGTGCGAAGGGCAAACCTCCGGCTCCCCTACTGCTTGACATGGTGTATCGCTGCTACCGCAGGTCCCTAATTATCATCAGAAGCGCAAAGTCATACTCGCCTGCTCTGCTATTACTGGGTACACCCAGACACAGTTACAACAGTGACAGAACTATCTCAATGGGGAATGGTGGGGATCCATGATGTGGGGGACTTATACAGGGAGGGGGACCCCAGTGCCGTAAGACACGCTGATGGCTGAAGAAGGGTTGCACCAGGGCCCATTTCTGTTACATCGCTCAATGTTAGCAACTTTAACTAGCCTGGTGAAATACACTAAGCGGGAGGTCCCGGTCAAGATTTTACCTTCACACTTAGAAACTTTTCTGGAGGATTTCTCACCAGTCGTCGTGCAGCCTCCTCCAAAGGCCGGATTCAGTGAGGGTTCACCGAATTGCCTTTCTGTGGGAGTACGGTCTCCCTCTGGAGCTTATTCACAAACATTCACCAAACTTTCTCAAGTGTCTGCAACTTCTTTCTGAAGTTCCTCTTGGGGGTCCAAAATGTCCAAAACACAATCCAAGGGTCTGTAATCTCCAAGATGGCCCTTGAAAGTTTGGAACCACAATTCCCATAATGCACCTGGCCAAAAAAAGTCCACTGGATACAGTCCAGGCAGGGTACTCTTCGTGGAGTTGATGCAGGTGAGCTCTGTTAACCTGTAGCTTGCAGGGAGCCCACTCTTTATTTATCTTGAAACAAGGTACGTCCAAAGGGCTGTAGTTCCAGATAATGCAGTAGGCGCAGTCAGTCAGAATGCAGGTCCTGATGGTGTAAATCAAGTTTCCAGCTAGGCAATACTTCTTCTTCTTCAAGCAGCAGAGCTGAGAGGCACTGCCCCTCTCAAATACCTTTTCAGTGTTCTCTGGGGTCACTCAGGAGGGCAGGCCTGTCCAATGAGGTGCAGGACGACACCCCAGAGCATGACCGTTTCCTCTAAAGTGTGACACAATGGTCTCCTAGAAAGCACTATTCCTCCAAAATTCAACATGTCTGAAGTCTCAGCAGAGAGACAAGAGCTGTCTAATTCAACCTCCAGTATGGCTAATCTCCATATTCTCCTTCTCCCCCTTGCCTCGGCACATTCCTTCCTTAAACCTGCCATCTGCCTGTGTTCAAAGAGTAGTGGTGTAAATGAAACTGGTTTCTCCTGCCTGTCTCCTCCTTCTATTGAAGAATATTGTTTACAACACCTCCCCCTGGCTCTGGGATTCCTATGGAGCATAAACCTCTCCTCCCAGAATGTCTATTTAACCCCAGGGACTACTTATCACCTCGTCGAAGCAGCCTGGCAAATCCACTCAACTCTGACCAATCGGGAAAGATCACTGGAAGGATTACATTTGCCTTAAGGAAAGAAAGTCCTATTACTTCGTGTCTGTACATTTTAGGATAAGTTCAACAATGGCATATTGTTGGATTCATCAATACCGTTATAGTGAGTGCTTGAATGATATTTTTCAGATTTTCTTGGCAGGAAGTAATAAAGAATAAATTCTTTCCATGTTAACCTATGTGGCTGCAGATTTGCAATGGGGGAAATTCCTTAGGCACTTTTTCCTACATCAGGGCTTATAAGGACTCTGCCTATATCTACAGGACCCCACACCCCTGGAACACGTAGAGGAGACCTTAGGCGTTCTGAATATGCAAAGATATTCGAGATCCTCACTCCACAGTGCTCCTAGCACAAAAGTCGATTTTGGGAACCACTTTACTACAATGTGGGGAGTGAAATGTGCAATTTCACTCATTCCAAGACATATAAAAAGTATTTTATAAGGGTCTTCCTTATAAATATCTGAACATCCCCACCCCCCGCCACCACCACTGGAACACCTAGGGGAGGCCCTGGGTGTATCTAATAAGGCGCAACACATTGTCGTTGATTAATTTTTAAGTGCCTCAAACGCAAAAGTTGAGTTTTGGTACAATTTGCATTTTAAAAGCAGTCCTGAAAAATAGGGCGGCTTTTAAACTTACCTCAGGCCTCAGCAGTGCACATATGCAAGTGCAAAAAGGTCTGCTGGCCTGTAAACTGCCATGCCCTATTATATACTAGGGACTTAAAGGTAGTTTGGATCCTCTGTCCTATTATGTACTAGGGCCTTATAGGGGTTCCATAACCCATAGTGTATCCCAGTGTATGTAGGTCTTTACACTGTATTCTAAGTGACTTTTCAGCATAGCACTGGCACTGGGTCTGGTTAGGCAGAGCCCAGGGACAGTCAGAGTCAGTTACCACCAGTAAATTTTTTCATCCTAGAGCTATGACTTTTACACCTATAAGTTATGCTAATTATGAGTCAATGGTCAAGGGGTGGAGTGTAATGCTTCAGGCAGTTATACATTTTGAGATCATGCATCAACATTGACTCCATTTCATTCTAATTACATTTTGTGAGCACAGTTTCATCTTGTGTTTGGCTGACCCTGCCATTCAGCTGCGAATGCAGGCAGGCCCAAGTTACTTGCACATATGCAGATTGTTTTTGTTTCTCACTTCACTGACCGAAAAAGATAAGCTGTTAGAACAGATGATGTGGGATGCATACAGTGTCTAAGGATGAGAATGTGAAGAATTCTGCCTCAGCTCTCATTAGAGCCTGGCCAGCTCCGGTGAGTGACCTTGACGCAGAGAGTGTACCCAGCACCTACAGTGCAGATGAAGGGAGGGGGAGCTTCTAGAAGTCTCTCTCCATGTTAGTAAAAAGTCTAAAGACGGAGATCTCTTGGCACTTTGACGGGAACTCTCCTGGGAGCAGACGTGCTGCCTAGGGCTTATTGTGCCCATTTGAGACCTACCTGCTGCTACTGCCAATGGGTTGCCCAGTCATGCTGGTAAAAGATGATGCTAAATAGACAGCCCGTGAAGTATTCCAAGTTCTAATTACTCATTCTTGTGTACATGCAGTCATCTTTCTATTCATCTATTCTTGTGTATATACATTCACTGTATGCATTTATTTTACCTGTGCATTATTGCCATTTGATATATGGGAACTTGCTGCAGTAAATATTCCCTTTTTCTTGGCAAATGAGTGTTCAGCTTTCTTTATGTTGTATTTTGGTTTTCTAAAGTGTGTAGAGTCCTACTTTGAAGAGTGTTCATGATGTGTCCTGGTATTTTGAAGTCTTCCTCAGGTGTTTTGAAGAGAAAGGAAGACAGCTCACGCATGCACCAGCCAGCGCCAACATCAAATGGGGACTCAGCTGTGTTTCCGAATGAGCACCTATGCGCTGCATTGGGAACCACACCCTGTACACTCCAGCCGATGCCGGTACCTATCGCAGGCTTAGCTGAGACTTCTAGCAGTCTCGACATATGGGTACATGCTATCCATCACCATGACAATGAGACACGCTTCCCACCTGACATGGCATTCACATCTATTGGTGTCTTCCGAGGGGCGGTCTAGCCATCGCCAACCTGACTGGAATAACCAGCACATGTGTGATCACTCTCATTCACACACCTGGGGCCAATCCCGATATCTTTTAAAACCCACTCCCGGGCCTCATCCACTACCTTCAGGATGGCAGGAGGGTAGGTTACGGGTAAATTACCGCATGGGACCACGTGAGTACTAGCAAACCTGTAGTACATATGCATCTTTTATCTATTTTCCTTTAGCCAACTCCTAATTGGTGCACCAATTTCTTACCAGTTTATCTCCACAGCTAAGCGTGGCCCTCTGCCTGTACCTTAAGGGTCACAGTTACTACTCTAATAGGGTAAGATCCTTATTACATACTCTTGGGATACTCTACCCTACATTATACCATGCCCTATTTATGTGTTTGGTGGTATGTTTTATGTTATGCTGTGTTCTCCACGTGTGCTCACCTGCCTGTTGTGTTTGCTTTACTCTGCCGATTTTACTGCAGGGTGACAATGCACCCTCGTCATGTTTTTACTTACTATGACCACATACTACATTTACCAAGGGAGTGTCAACCCATTGAGCCAGTGGTGACACCCCTGAATTGCGACCTTTCTTCTCTCTTACCGCAGCAAGTACAATTGACGCATTTTCATTGGGCACATTCACTTTACACACCTCCACTCCCAATCAGGTGTAGGGTGGGCATCAACTATTTAGTCCACAAGAAATGCCTAAGATCCAGTTGGGTCATAAGGCATGAAACATGTTGACCCTAGGTCACTCCTGTTACAGTGCCCTTGTATTTAGTCCTGTCAAGGAGACCACCTTTTAAAAACTGTTCTTGGTACCACTTAGACTATTTTAAATCACCTAGCACACAACCCTGCAATCACTACATCCTCCCTGTCACTCATCAGTATGGCTTACAAATCAGAAGCTCTGCGATAAAGAGCCCTTTCGAGGGGCGCTTTGGGTATTGCAACGCCGGCCCAGCGAGGAGCAGCACAATGATGAAGCATGGCTCCCATCTGGGTGTGTAAAGGTAATCTCTTCTGTTCACTCAGATCCAGTCGATCAGCTCCTTCCTGTTCTCGACCCACAGCTTCTCATCGCTCCCTCGTTTTCTTGCCTCTTCTGGATGAACAGCATCTTTTTTCTGCTTAACTGTGATATTTAAGGACCATGGGTGCTGGACCTTACAATCACTTCCTAGACCCAGTCTCAATTTACAGCTTGTAACTTGGACCTGATTCCTAGCAGAGAGGAGGGATTTCCTTTGCCCTTACCATATTCCACAAACACCATTGGGCACATGATGCCTTTTTCTTGGACATTACACCATTGTATCTTTCGTATGCTCTTCTATCTCCCAGTGTATGGTCTGCACATACTTGGGGATGGGAGGACACAGGGCACAGCAAAATTGGACAAGGGAATTACAGTGTAGGGAGTGTATTGGTTATTTGTGCAGGACAGCAAGATTTTTATCGATGAAGTGGGTGTGCACTTACAGTGAGGGAGGTGGGAATGGAAGACATTCCCAAGTCACCACTACAGTGGTAACTGTGCCTAGAGGTACTGATGATCATGCAAATGCTGCAGCCAGCAGAACCGGACACAAATGACTACAAAGAGAATATTATCTGGCAAGTGTGGCAGAGGTGAACTGTATGCGTTGTCCAGGCATAGATATAAGATGCTGATGATGGTGAGTGCAAAATTAAACTACTTTTGCTCTCCTGTGCCATTGTTCATTTGAGATTCCATCTTCCATAACTCTGTGTGACAACATGTTCACATCTTTTACCAATAAAGACCGCTATCTATCAAGGTATTTCTTCCTCCACCCTGATGGACATACCATAATCCTCCCCAGGTAATAGATGCTCCCAAGAGCAAGCCCCCCTGTATCTATAAATAGGCAGAAGAGGGGTCTGCTCTCGTGAGGCTACAATCTGACTCTCCAAAAGATCTCTACTTGATTGCTATGCTACACACTTTAACACCTTTCATTTTGCCAACAGCTTTCTTGCTGAAGGAATGGTACTCCAGTACTTGTACTGCTACTGAAATAGACTGATCTTGATCCAGATGACCTGAAATTACAGGCCAATTACCATGCTTCCTGCTTTTTCAAAAATCATCAAGCAGCACCTTTCTAAGTGGCAGTCTACTACACTGAACTCAGTTGGTGCCCCTGATAGCAATAACAAAAGTCAAAAATAAAAACACCTAAAAAACAAGTTGCGCAGACAAGCCTGACACTCAGACAAACCTGACCTTCAGGAAAAAAAAACAATGAATGAAATATAAAAATGAAAAAGTGATTTTTAACCATAACCAAAAAACACAAGACCACCAACGTGTGAAGTGTAAACAAGAAAGTTGCAAGCCATCAGTGAAAAGTAAGTCACCATCACCTAATAGAAATGCGACCAGACAAAAATAAGTCATTATCTTCTAGGATACCGAAAATCTATGTTATTAGGTATACCCCAAATGAAATGATCACACAGCAAAGTAGGAATTCAAATGTTCATAAAAATCCACTTTGAAGTTCATATCATTAAACCGAAGCAATGCTAGCAATTACTCTTAAAAATACAACATTATAGCCCACCAGATGTAAAGAGCAACTTACAATGAATGAAAAATAAAGGCATAAAATTAGCCACATCAATGAGATGCATAGTGACAATGTTCTGATACGCACAGTGCTGTGTGTTTTCTGCATGGCCCATTGTAGTTTTCCCAATGTTAGCCTAACTGTGCACGCTGTAGGACTTATTTTCCATTGTACACAATATTATATAAACACATTTGCTTTTGAGCCACATTGTACTTTCACACGGAAACTGCATATGATTTTGCAGTCTGTTCTTTTCCTAGGATTTTGAACACAATAGACAAGGTTAAACAACAGTGTCCCTTGTCATTCTTTCTGGCCAGGCACTAGCACCAAGACATAACACAAGAATGCAGCTGTTGTTTATGTGCACATATGTTCTATCATATAGATGAGTAAATGTGCCAAAAACAGACACATGGAACAAGAGCTCTGGACAAGAGCACTGCATCTGCTGAGATGTAGAGCGTGCATCTTTGTATGTTAAGGTACGGGGTTTGCCAGTAATCCCAGGGATCTTTCATATATAATCATCTAGCTTGAGTAGCAGGGGAGGGTGTTTAGGTCACTCTGTCCTATACAATGACATGGCTTTTCATGGTATACGGATTGTTAACCATGCTAACAGCATTTTTATTATGCATTTGTTTTCTAATAGTGGCACGTATACTGTATTTCAAACACAATAGTTTGAATAAATATTCTAAACTTCCTTTGCATCTCCTGGTATCTTTTGTGGATGAGTACGAGTGAAAGAGCAAAAGAGTGTGTCCTGTTACTGTGATCCCTGAGAGAGTCGAGAGTGTTGTGTTCTGGGGTGCCAGTTCACTTGTTTCTCTGTTCAGGTTAGGAGGGCAAGTGATTCGCTATAGCTAGTCGGACTCTGAATCATAGACACTGAGGTGGTACGGTACATTACTGATGTTCTATGTTTCCAAGCATAGGGGCATATGTATCAACATCACCATTTGCGATTCTCAAATAGCGATTTTTAAAGAATCGCTATTTGAGAATTGCAAAACGGGATGTATTAAAAAAATTGCAAACTTTTTGCTTTTTCTTAAAATTCCTTAATTGCGATTAGCAAATTGCGAAATCGCAATTAAGGAATACCTGCCCATTCATTTCTATGGGCCAGGAGACCCATAGGAATGAATGGGAAGTAATTCTCAAATAGCGAATCGCAATTTGCTAATCGCAATTTGAGAATAATTTCAAGGGTGCAAGGGTGTCATGATGACACCCTGATGCACCCCTGAAATGAGCATGTGTGTGCATATGGCGCACATACATGCCCTAAGGGCATGTATGAGCGCCACGTGGCACTTTGTAAAATTCAAAAAAGTGCATTTTGAAAGGAAATCGCAAATTACCACCAACTGGAAGTTGGTGGTAATTTGCGATTTCTTAAGGATAATTCGCGCAACTTGGGTGCTTTTTACATATCATTTAAGAAATCGCAATCTGCGATTTCTTAAATGCTTACGCAAAATTAAGAAATCGCTAAATTAGCAATTCCTTAATTTTGCGATGGGATTTGGCTCATACATCCCGATTACCGATTTTTTAATCGCAAACGCTGGTTTTTTGCGAATCGCAGCGTTTGCGATTAAAAAAACGTTTGATACATATGCCCCATAGTTCTGTACCAGAGTAGAATGCCTGCAACAACAGGAAAAGTCACGCTGTTAAGTGCAGTGCTGTCAAGAGACCCCTGATAAGAAACAAAATATTAAACACTAGATATGTAAAAAAAAACCATAACAATTAAAACATGAAATAGAGCTATACCCCATGAAATCAGCACTCAGTTAAAGTCAGGGTTCGTCCCTCATAGAACTCAATACCCAAAACAAAAAGAAAGAACATACGATCATATCGTATTACCCAATAAAGTGCAGTGAGACTCAGACTTAATCTGACCATTTAAGGATATGATTTAAATCCAAACATCATGCTAATTACTGCTCATCCATATAACAGCAACCGGTGTTGGAATAGCAGTTTTTGCTATGTTGCCTAAGTCTTATCACCCCAGCAGCACAGTACGTACAGTGCTTGGTGTGATATTTACGAATATCCATCGAAGTCTAAAAACACTCTAACTCACACCTAATCAATTATAAGGGGACAACATTGAAGCAGCACACACCTCAGGAAGGATATAGAAACAAAATAGTTGTAACAAAGTAAAGAAATATATACACCACAGACTATTATCAGTAAATACTCACCCCTGATGTCACAATCCACACCCGGGAAACATTCGAGCCGAAATAAAAAAAATAGTTGAGCTGCTATTATCTGAGACACGCTTTAAATGATGCAGTGCCTCACAACAGAAAAGAAGAAACCAAACAAGAATATACGCTAAGGTCACATGAACATAGAGACCACATCGCTGCCATATTAGCACATATTGAGAATCAGTGCTACTGCTATATATGCAGCTACCTTTTTGCCATACACCTTCAAGATACTAAGTTGAGATCAATTATCATGAAGCCAAAGACAATTCATCCACACCAGGGGCCGTATTACACAAAGTGCCCCGGGGCGCAACAGGTGTTTGCACCCTCTTTGGGCACCCCCAGTGTACTTTGGTATTACGGAAGGGGCCCCTTCTGTAATATTGAAAGTGCTGGCACACCTACAGTGCAAGCACTTTCTCATTGCCCCATGCAAATGAGGGAATCCCTTTGCTTCTGCGCCTGTGCCATAGTATAGACTCTGGCGCAGAGGCAAAGAAGCTATCAGGGGACACCTAAAAGGTGCGTCCCCTGATAGCAGCCCGCTGGAGGGGGGTAAAGGGGTCCTATGGACCTCCCCAGAAATCCCCTTGCAGGTGCGTGAAGTCACTCACTGCACCCGCCTGCAAGAGGTTCTCTAATTCCCTTTAAAAGTGCAGACAAGTTGCCCCCTGTACAGAGAAACATGGAATAGCTGCTTCAAAGCTCATCCATTTTTCACCTGAATGTGCTGCCCCTAGGGCAGCGTAAGTTCGCAGCTACCCTGGGGCAGCACATTCTATGTAATAGGGCACACTTTCCCTGTCTGCACCCGGTGCACCCATTTTATTGTGCGCCTGGCGCAACCAGGGAAAGTGCGCCCTATACATAATAGGGCCCCAGATGTTATCAAAAATATATACTCACCCCAATGTCAAAATTCGCATCCGGGAATAGTACGAGCCAAATCCAAAATGATTGGGTGGCTGCCTTCAAGGACAAACATTTCATTAATACAATACCAAATAATAAAAAATAAAAAAAGGACAAACAAAACCAGAAAATAGGCTAAAATCAGTCAAACACGAAGAAATATAACACCGCCATCTGAAGGCATGTTGCAAGTCAGATACCTCTAAAGAATCACACTGCGATTATTAATGGGGAAACAAATCAAGTCCCCATGGTCATAACCAGTGATGACAGTACCCAATCACCGCTAAAAAAATGAATTCTTTAGAATAACTAAGACAAACAAACACACAACCAATATAACTCCAAGATACCCAAAGATCATGTCTACGTGAGTGACCCTCAGTAGTCTTGGTTAAAAAGACACCCAAGGACAAACTGGTATTATTTTTATCTTAAAGAAATGTTAGTAAGCAAACATAAGTGATACATAAAGTGCTACATATAAGCTCTAATACGTATATGTGGAAAGATTGTAAAAATACGCCTCATTATTAAAAATATAACACCACAACTGTACACAAGTTTAACATGATCAGTCATACGGAGATTGAGTTATAATGAGAATAATAAAGAAGATATCCATCACAAACATCTACTTGTACAGTGCAAAGTGTCCCCATCTGAACCTTAAGCATTTCGAGCTGATGCCAAGAATTGTTATTACATGGCCAAAAAAATATATGATTCTCTGTCAACATTAAAGCCACAATCAGAGCCCTACGTTTGTTGAGCCATGTTGCCTCTTGTTAGCGTAATAAGGCCACTCTATTGCCCCCACGTTGTGGAATATTGACAATTTCTAGAGCGTGGCATATAATTCCAATGTCACCATAATTGGCATGTACTGAATTGTAGTGTACAGCAAGAGTATATTTACCATCTCTGCATCCAATTCCATAGGTTTTCATTTGTTTGCTTTCTGGGTAAGGCACCACAAACAATTACAGCGTCTGAAATAATTTCAATCATTTCACCCATCACTTCTTTGTATGTCTCAGTGAGCTACCCTAAGTACAAAGGTTGTGCCCAGATTTGGGTCCTGTATCTCACTCTGCCTAGGACTGAAGTAGCTCTTTTCCTCAACAAGGCAGAAACTGGTCTGAGGTGGTTGCTTTTTTAAATTTTTAGAGGGGACATGGTCAAGTAGCTCAGATCGGATTATTACCAATAGAACAGGGCCAAGGCTGTGGGCGTTACCTATAGTTAGTGACTCAGTGAAAAAACATACACAATGTTCCAGAAGGCAGTCCATAGGAATTATCAGTCAGTGACATCAATTTAGACTTTTGTGAAAATATTTTTCTCGGAACAGTTACATGAGGAAAGAACAATGGCAAGGCTAATTGACTGCCAAAACCGGAAACCACATCTGAATGAGAACTTAGAGGTACTGGATTGCTTGTAGGCATACACATTTGTGACGTGAAGTGGGGAAGTAGATATGCTCCATAATAATGCTCCTAGATGGAAGGACAGAGCTAGGGAGCGTGTGGTGTTCTGTGCCAATACCCACCATAGTAATGTGGTAAACGTCTTGAAACCCCGCAATAGAAGTTGACATGGAACATCTGAAAAACCAAACACCACCACCAAATACTCATTGGAGATGGCAGAGAGCAAACCTCAGTATGATGTTCAGAAGAGGAACACTGGGAGGGGAAAGGTACTGACCTTCTTTGTTGGTAATATATATATTTTTGTATTCTTTTATGTTTTTTTAAGTACAAAGAGAAGGGGGCCTTGCTGTACTCCGGTGAGGAATTGCCATCCACCGTTTTTTTTCTTTTTATCTTTAGAACAAAACAGCTAAATAAGTGTCTTATCTCCATTTCTAGGGTGTGACTACAAGCCCCTCTACCTCTGTTGTTGACCATCAGTAAGTACGTGTCATCCTATGCTACATGTATTTTACGTGTTGTTGATCACATGGGGCCCGATTCACAGAACTAACTTAAGACAAAATCCTAAACGTATTACTTTTGGTATTCACAGAATGCACTTACTACTTTTGGTATTCACAGAATGGATTTACGACTACCAACTTTACGTCCGCACTTGGGCCGGAGATTCCGGCCCGGAGGCGGAGATTCCGGCCCGGAGGTGGGACTTCCGGGCCGGAGGTGGGGATTCCGGCTGGTGGCGGAGATTTATCCATGGCCAAAATCTCCACCTCCGGTCTGGAATCCCCACCTCCGGGCCGGAAGTCCCACCTCCGGGCCAGAAGTCCCACCTCCGGGCCAGAATCTCCGCCTCCGGGCCAGAATCTCCGCCTCCGGGCCAGAATCTCCGCCTCCGGGCCAGAATCTTCGCCTCCGGGCCAGAAGTCCCGCCTCCGGGCCAGAATCTCCGCTTCCGGGCCAGAATCTCCGCCTCCGGGCCAGAATCTCCGCCTCCGGGCCAGAATCTCCAGCCCAAGTGTGGATGTAGGGTTAGTAGTCGTAAATCCATTCTGTGAATACCAAAAGTAGTAAGTGCATTCTGTGAATACCAAAAGTAGTAAGTTTAGGATTTTGTCTTAAGATCATTCTGTGAATCGGGCCAGGGGTGCCCTTTCTCACTAGTTTTCATTAAGTGTGTTTTCACTGGCATCGAGTGTGACACATTCACTTCACACTAGATGAGCACATAACATAGACACCAAGTGCACCCACTATATACGGGCACATTGATCTAGGTAAGGAGCTGCATGTATTTACACGCCTATATGGCCTGCTGGCTTGTCTGGTGGGAAGCAGTTGTTTTTAATTTATCTCTTTGCATCTTCTTTTACAGATACGGAGTATCATTAAGTAACCATATGTATTTTGTGTATGCACATTAGGTGTGCACTTCACTGTATCCTCATTATAGGATTTATTAGGGGTGGCACGCACAGGGCTGGACCCCGTGTAGTCCTGATGAAGAGCTTGTATGGGACAGCTCGAAACATGTTGATACGGATGCAATACTAGGGGAACCAAACTCATTAAGGTCAGGTTTCTCCTTGGTATTAACCTCTGATTTTAACCATACCAGCTAGGGGTGGGAATGAAATAGTAGCTGACTAGTTAGGTATTTTTCAGACTTCTCTTACTTCTTCTCCACATCACTGCACCTCACATAGTCCACAGCTAAGTGCTCCTACGTAGTTTGCAAGTTGCAGGACGCCTCAATCCAGGGGGTGCCGCTTTTCACTGCCACATCGCGCTGTGCCTTACCTGCGCCTGGGAAACGCCGAACTGCTGCTGCCTGGACGGGGTGCCCACGCTGTGTGTCTCCCCCGCCGCCTCCACGACATCGTAGGCCGCCGTTGGGGGAGACTACAGCTCCCGTGAATCACCGCTGCCCCGCCCACTTCCTGGTGTTAGCGCGCCCGGAGGCGCTTCAGAAGCCGCGGCTCCCTCGGTGGAGCGGGGGGTGCCGCTTTTCACTGCCACATCGCGCTGTGCCTTACCTGCGCCTGGGAAACGCCGAACTGCTGCTGCCTGGACGGGGTGCCCACGCTGTGTGTCTCCCCCGCCGCCTCCACGACATCGTAGGCCGCCGTTGGGGGAGACTACAGCTCCCGTGAATAACCGCTGCCCCGCCCACTTCCTGGTGTTAGCGCGCCCGGAGGCGCTTCAAAAGCCGCGGCTCCCTCGGTGGAGCGGGGGGTGCCGCTTTTCACTGCCACATCGCGCTGTGCCTTACCTGCGCCTGGGAAACGCCGAACTGCTGCTGCCTGGACGGGGTGCCCACGCTGTGTGTCTCCCCCGCCGCCTCCACGACATCGTAGGCCGCCATTGGGGGAGACTACAGCTCCCGTGAATCACCGCTGCCCCGCCCACTTCCTGGTGTTAGCGCGCCCGGAGGCGCTTCAAAAGCCGCGGCTCCCTCGGTGGAGCGGGGGGTGCCGCTTTTCACTGCCACATCGCGCTGTGCCTTACCTGCGCCTGGGAAACGCCGAACTGCTGCTGCCTGGACGGGGTGCCCACGCTGTGTGTCTCCCCCGCCGCCTCCACGACATCGTAGGCCGCCGTTGGGGGAGACTACAGCTCCCGTGAATCACCGCTGCCCCGCCCACTTCCTGGTGTTAGCGCGCCCGGAGGCGCTTCAAAAGCCGCGGCTCCCTCGGTGGAGCGGGGGGTGCCGCTTTTCACTGCCACATCGCGCTGTGCCTTACCTGCGCCTGGGAAACGCCGAACTGCTGCTGCCTGGACGGGGTGCCCACGCTGTGTGTCTCCCCCGCCGCCTCCACGACATCGTAGGCCGCCGTTGGGGGAGACTACAGCTCCCGTGAATCACCGCTGCCCCGCCCACTTCCTGGTGTTAGCGCGCCCGGAGGCGCTTCAAAAGCCGCGGCTCCCTCGGTGGAGCGGGGGGTGCCGCTTTTCACTGCCACATCGCGCTGTGCCTTACCTGCGCCTGGGAAACGCCGAACTGCTGCTGCCTGGACGGGGTGCCCACGCTGTGTGTCTCCCCCGCCGCCTCCACGACATCGTAGGCCGCCGTTGGGGGAGACTACAGCTCCCGTGAATCACCGCTGCCCCGCCCACTTCCTGGTGTTAGCGCGCCCGGAGGCGCTTCAAAAGCCGCGGCTCCCTCCGCGTCGCGGGACGCGCGCGGGCGGCGCCGGGCTGAGCCCGGGCAGAGGGCGGGCCGTCTCTGGCCGTCCGGGGCCAAAGGAGGCCGGGCCGGGCCACCCCCCTTGACCTGTATTACAGGTATTTAGCTGCTTGCATAATCTAAGTGGTGAAGTGTATATACTGAGCGTACGTTGATTGAGAATAATGGGGAAAACTACACGGATGGCCACTCGCTCATCTGTTAAAACTAAAGTCCCTGCCAAGACTCCTCTTCCAAGTCTAACAGCAATAGACAGGATGTTGCAAAAAACAATTGGAGTAGTTGCCAATGCTATTGAGAGCACTGAGAGGCGGCTATCACTACCTCCTAGTCTATGTTTGTTAGCGCAACAGCAACAGGACACAGAGGATCGCTCCAATGCTATGCTGAGTATGCAATTGTCGCAAGAATCTATATTAATGGCCTCTTATGCGGACTTCCCGGTCAAGGACCCGAATTGTGTTGTAATTTCACAAAGTACACCTCCTGATGAGTTTATGAATCGAGATAATAGGTTGTCTCTAACTCCTAGATTAGGACCAAGTGAGGGACAATCTAATACAAATAATGTCTCTGATCATAGGGAGGAGATAATTATTTGTGAGAATGAAGATATAAACACTATGGGTTCGACAATTGGTGTAACCTCCCTGCAGGAGGTACAGGACAGTAGACCAAAAACAAAAGTGGCGCAGATTGTGCGCAAGAAAGGGAAATCAAAAGGGAAAAATAGGAAATCTGTTTTACCCCCTCGCAAAGAGAATGGAGTTAAAAGAAAGCCACTAAATAGTATTGAAGAAAACTCCACCTTACAAGAAGCCATTACACTGAGTGATTTGGTAGATTTTATGATGAAAATAGAGCAGGTAATGAAGTCCCTGATATTGCCAGTGGTAGGAAGATTAAAGACCCTTTTTGATAAAATTGTGTGCTTAGAAAAGCAAGGGGTAGGTACTGTAGAAACTTTGGGAAATCTTGGCGCATTGATTAAATCTCAAGCTGCAGTAAGCACTACCAGTGCAGATGATGTTGCTATTAATGTACCGCACACATCAACAGCAGCGACTCTATCTGAAAGGAGCAAGAAGGATGATGCACCCCTTATTATATCTATGGGGAAAAACATGTTGAATAAAATAGATACTGGTGAAAAAAGAATTGAAAAAGAGAAAGGCAAGGGATATGGTGAGAAGGAGGGAATGGCAGACCAAAACATTTATAAACAGAATGACAAGGACAAGAAAATACATATTGACCTCCCTCCACAGTCATTACCCTATACAGTAGTGTTGACCGGGGTACCGGAGTTGAGTGACGGAAAGATAGAAAACTATCAGGAACTCAAGAATAAGGTAATTTACTGGCTGAATCACAATAGGCCATTGCCTGGACAAACTCGTGTAGAAATTCTAAATGTTAGGAGGGTACACTGGATTGGACAGAGGCATAAAGATATTCAAGGAGATTGTATTATCATAAACTTGAGGGACAGAAGAGCTGTGAGTTACATTTGTCAATGGGAACCAAACTATAATACTGGCAGAATTCACACTCTAGATTTAACCTATTTCTACCCGTTATTGGATTTAAGGAGAGATGATACCTGGTATTCTGGGAATTATAGGTTCAGACATAGAGGCAATGTTAGCCCAAATTTTAAAATCCCTTTAGCAAATAGATTTCAGATCCTGCAGGGGTTAGAAGATATTGACTGACTCAAGGGAGACAACATACCCACTGATTTGAATATTCCCAAAAGTTATAAGACAAGGGACCAAGGGCTTCGGAATACCTCCACCGAAACAGAGATAGCCAAGGCGGTCCCTATTAGTGATAGTCCACAAATTGAGGCATTTTGTGGTGAGGAAATACCTCTTGATAATAGTAACGATTTAGATGGTGATCAATCTAGCGGGGAAGTTTGGTCCCTTATGAGTTGGAACATTGCAGGACTGAGGTCTAAAGTGGGTAATGAAAATTGGGAAAAACTGATATGCGATTTTGATGTAATTAGCCTCCAGGAAACTTGGACAACTGAACCTATACACATTAATGGATTTAAAACATTCTTTTCCCCAGCGGTTAGCTCAGCTTATGGTAGGGCTAAGGGAGGTTTGTGTACGTATGTTTCGAACCTCCTAGTAGGAGTTAAAACTGAGTTAGTTTTTAATAATGTATATTATCATATTATAAGGATCAGAGTTAACAAGGGGTTTTCCATAATTTTGATTAATTTTTATGACAACATCCAAGGAGAAGACCCAAGGGATGTTTTTAGACTATTAGGTAGTAACATCACCTCGGCAACTGGGCGGAGGACAGAGGATACCTGTATTATTTGGGCAGGAGACTTTAATTGCCAAATATGCAGGAGTGGCGAGAATGGGCTGTGTGGGATAAAACTGGATAGAGACACTGGCTCTAGTCATTTTGAGCATTCTGTACGAGGGGATTGTTTAAATGAATTAATATTTGAAAATGATTTGGACTTTGTAAATAAGCTGATTAGTCCGGAAATCCCCTTTTTACCAACGTTCAACGGCAGAGGGGCAAATACAACTATTGATTATGCCCTAATGACCTCTAGACATAGGGACATGATCCGGAAAAATGGAATTTTGGATTGCCCACTTAGTGATCATTTTCCATTAAGCTTTAAAATAACCATGGGATGTAAGAAATACCGTGGTAGGACCAAATCTAAAGTGATAATAGATGACATCATTATGGTCCGTAAAAATGGCTATGCTCTGAAGTGGACAAAAATTTGCCCCATAGAATTTCAGGAGAAATTAATTAAAAGCATGTTGCCAGAATTTTACGTATGTACAGATGTAAATGCCAAAGATACAGATTTTATCAGTAATTTTACATCAATCATTGCTCAAACAAGAAAGTTATTGTGGGTTGATACAAAAGGAGGGAACACAAGGAAGAAGAGGTGGTTTGATACTGAATGTACGAAGGCGTATAGAAGTTTAAAGCATGCTATACATGCTACTGAGAAGGATGCTGACCTAATCAGGAAGTGTAGGAGTGTCTATAAGCAGACCCTTAAAAATAGGAAAAATGCACTAAAACTAGAGGCATGGGATGCTTTATGTGACGCCTCGCTAAGTAAAGATTCCGCCTCATTCTGGAGAGTTGTCAATGCCCCCTTTTTAAATTTTAGTGATACGGACCCACTAGATGTAGCAATCACTGAGAGTGAGTGGGCCGAACATTTTACCAAGTTGTATTCCATTGTACAGGATCATATGGTTAGTACCCATGATGATAATCAACTGAGAGACCATGTACAGAGGAGTATCCAACTTGAACCTGAAATAACAATAACAGAGGTGCAGAAATGTATTGATGCAAGTTTGGCGGGAAAAGCACCAGGCCCTGATGGAGTCCCTGTTGACTTATTTAAAAATAACAAGGAACTCTGGGCACCAATCCTTACACGTATGTTTAATGCCACTCTGAAAAAAGGCCTCCTCCCATCGTGGTGTGAATCCCTGATAGTCCCAATTTTTAAAAAGGGCGACCGTGAAAACTGCAAGTGTTACCGCCTAATATCACTCCTGGATTCTACTATTAAAATTCTAGGAAGGGTAATCTTAGACAGATTACATATATGGGCTAATGAAGCAAATATTTTAAGTGACCTGCAGTATGGCTTTAGGAAAGGTCTTGGTACTATTGAACAGTGTTTGAATTTGCATATTTTAATTGAAAAATATACCAAAGTGAAAGAGGGACGAATGTTTTTAACTTTTGTGGATCTTACCTCAGCATTCGACTCAGTAACACATTGTAAACTTTGGTTAGTAATGGACAAACTGGGTGTGGATAAGCAGATTATTGACTTCCTGAGAGACCTTTTTGCAGGAGCATCGGCCCGAGTAAGATATGGGAAAAATGGTGAATGCACTGGATCATTTGCAATCAGAAGG
The DNA here is from genome assembly GCF_964204655.1 of Triturus cristatus. Classification (NCBI taxonomy): domain Eukaryota; kingdom Metazoa; phylum Chordata; class Amphibia; order Caudata; family Salamandridae; genus Triturus; species Triturus cristatus. The sequence goes on from NC_140582.1 coordinate 631,554,971, forward strand.
GGTGTAAGACAGGGCTGTGTCCTTGCGCCGTTTCTTTTTACACTTTATATCAATAACGTGGAAAAGACTCTGATAACAGAGTGTAGGGATGTACCAATGGTAGGAAATAGATCAATCCCAATTCTGTTATATGCAGATGACGCGGTACTAATGGCTAGAACACCGCAGGCCATGCAAAGAGTAGTCACTTCCTTTTTGGATTTTATGAACCAGCTAGATTTAAGCATAAATTGTTCTAAGACATTCACCATGCACTGTGGGACGGGTGCGCAGAGGAAGAAAAAAGTAATCTATATTGGAACTACCCCAGTAGAGGACACCTTAACATTCCCCTATTTAGGGGTCTTAATTGATAGCTCTGGGCTATGGAACAACACTATTAAGACAAGGAAATTGTTGTACTGTAAATCTATCATGGCTTTAAAAAATTTTAGTCGGAAAATAGGGAGGAAACCAATTAAGGAAATATTGACTGTTTACAAAGCAACTTGCGTAGCGATTGCCACTTATGGAGCAGGCCTATGGGGATATGCAAACGTCAGCATATTACAAGTTGTGGAAAACAATTTTATGAAATATCTCCTGGCCGTCCCACAGAGTGTTTCAACATATTCTTGCCATACCGAACTAGGGGAACCATACTTAGAAGACATAATAAAAACTGCACCAGTTCTTTTATGGCATAGAATATGGACCGCAGATGAATCTGGTTTAAACCGAATGATTATGGGAAATGCAATGGGTCTAGAGAAGTGTGGGAAAATTAGATGGCTGCATTATATCAATAATTTTCTCACGCTATTGGGACTAGGGGATTATTATACTGATCCGCTTTCTCTCTGCAATATTTCGAGGAAATGTTTAAAATATAGATGTATGACCTATTTGCAAGAGACCAGAGCGAAAACAGAATTTAAGAAATCTACGGTAGTAGCTCTTTAGCAAATTGTAATCTGCTATAGTTTACAGCCATATCTAAAGCTACAAATGAGTGATTATGAAAGGTTTTTATTGACACGTTTTAGATTTAATCTACTATTTAGATCACTCAGCTTTCCAACTATGAATAATTGGTCAAAAATCATGAGTAAATGTCCCTGCGATGATTTATCAGTGCAATCAGATATGCATATACTTTTCTTTTGTAAATTATATACTAGACCAAGACAAATGTTTGTTGTACCTTTGCTAAAAATGCTGGAACTTAATCGCTGTCGCCCTGCTTTTTTAGCTGTACAGAAACTGGACAATATTTTAACTGTCGTATTTATTTCCTCATTCCTTAAAAATGTTTTTAAATTACGGAAAACAATTGAGATCTGAACTTACTCGGTTTTTATTATATGTGGCCCTATAATTGTAATTTTATATAAATGTAATTTTGTCTTTGTACTTTTATGGTTATTGTGTATTAATAACCGAATAAAGAATAACTTGACTTGACTTGACTTGAGAGGAACCCCTGTGATTAAGCATGCCACCCAGGGGTAACCCTGATGTGTGAGGGGTTTCTAGAAAAAGAGTCTTTTTTCTAGTAACATGATTACAGTGAACTTTCTTTGAATCCTAATTACCTGATAGGTGAGTTTTTCTTTCGATATACTCGAATTTTGTGAAACTATTAATCGTAAACACCACAATTAAAAGCACCGGGTGCATGGGTTAAAGTAGTAGTGTGCATTCATTGAGTGACCCTAAAATCTGAAATCTAAAAACTGATATGATTTTTATTTCACATAAAAAACATTCAACTGAAACGATTTCTATTGGCGTCCATTCTCAACACACATAATGCCATGAAATCCTGAAAAATTTAACGTACCCTGGAGATATAACTTTAGACATTGAGTCTGCTCTGAGAACTCGACCGTCAACATCCATGGAAAGAAACGAGGGCTTCAAAGGCTAAAGAAGAAGAGGAGAATTTTTGATTAATAAATGGTATGCCTTATAATTAGGTATAATGTCATTGTCATTCATAATACAGTATGCTTTTGTACGCACTAATAATCAAAATATATACCCACCCAGATGCTGTTGAATATTTAGCAGATAACAATGCATATGTTGTTATTCTTTGCTTGCAACACAATCTTTGTACCAATCAGCATTGCTTGGAGTTCGCTGTTTGTACAAATGTGTCTTCTCCTGAAAAGATGTTTGTAAAGCTAGCCAATAACCAAAAGAGGGTCAAATCTTTACTTATTTGGCTGCAAGTTTATATACACAGCTTTAGTGAAATGATGTGTGAGTTTGAGGTTCAAAATTTGCTAGAAAGCACACTGAAAATGAATCGAAATCATGATAGAAACATATTGTTCAAAAACACTAGAAGAAAAAATACCGTTAAAAATCTACACCACTGTTTTACTCCAAAAAAAGAAACTAACAACCAGTCCAAGACAGGTTTCAAATAAAGCTTCAAAATAAATAAATAATGAGCTAAATAAACCCCCATCTCATCGCAAACATTGAGCAAAGACTTACTTATCTTCTTTACCCCAAAACTGAAAGAATCCCTCACATGTAATTATTGCCAGAGGTTATCATCCTAGCCATATAACTGGGGTATTGTTTTTTATCAAGGTAAGTGTAAGAATGTTGTGTGATAGGAGTTTTGTAGATCCTCACAGATTCTGGAACTTTCTTTCCCAGAAATGTGATGAAAATGAGTGAATTTTCAAGGTGAACATCTGAATTCTCCATGTTGCATTGTGAGTTCTATTGTATTGCGAGTGATAGGCGTAGCCACACAAATGGGGTACCATTTTAATCAGAAGAAAGGCAGGGACACTGGGTGGTAGGTATTCTGTGGATCCCCGCAGATTCTGGATCTGCCAGGATTGGTTTGTTGTCCTCCCTCTGGGTGATTAGAAACGTAATTTCTTATATGAACCAGAACCATAACAAGTTGAACTTTTATTACTCTGTCATCAGATACATCCACATTATGGCTTTTGACAAATTTAATTTGCAGTCTGTGCATTTTCTAAGCTGACCAACATATACAAAGTTCTCTTTCCATCTGTTCTAACCCATGACTGCCACTGGTTTCTTTGAGAAAGCGGGTTATTAATTTGAGTACATTATAGTCCCCCACAAGTATTAATGGAAGTATTTCTGTTATGTTCAGTAAAGATTTCAGTAATTAACTCAACCTCTGCTCTGGTAGCTATGGCACACAGCAGACAGGTTTAACGTAAGAAAACGTGCAAAGCATTTAGAAGTACCAAACCATCTAAAAAGTCAAAAGCATAATACAACAAATATCCCTACTCAATTTATAAAAATAGAGAATACGTTAATTGCCAAAATGACATAAAAACAACAGAAGTTATATCAGGGGAACTGGAGATATGAATGTTTTAAGTTTTAAATGAAAATAGCACCAAAAAGCGCAAAGAGCGAACTGTGGGCCACTCGGTGTGCTAATCTGGGGCAAATTCAGGGGTTAAGGCTGATCATGATCAATTAACACATCGATACAGGAACTTACCTTCTTTTCTTCAAAATAGCTCTAGACATAGGCGGTTTGTAAATGGATCTGTTGACCTCAATAGCAGCAGGCTGAAGCTAAAACGGGGCTCTATGGTGACGGGTTGTAGGAGGATGGGGTTCTGATGCAGGTATTGACGAAGATTGGAAGGCTCAGAGCAGAAATTCTTGATTTGTGTAAAACATGACCTCAACATCGATCAGACTCCAGTTGGTGTCAGTTCCAATGAAGTCATCAGCAGACAGTCTTTGATGCTTCTCTGGAGCTCCAGATTCCTTCAGCTGAGCAAGGCTGCAGGGTAGAGCTAGCAATGGTTTTGATATCTTTGGATTTGGCTTCTACTTCGGTCCCAGAGGAGAACCTAGTTGGAGCTGTGAGAAGTCAATCCCCGCCAGTGATGATCCTTCTGTGGATCTGCTGGTCAGTAGGCCCTATTCCAACATTTCTCTTGAAGAAACGTTGCCAAAAGTTTCCATGTCCTCACTTTTAGGGTTAGGCAGGGAGAGTACACTCTGACACCAGAAAGGGTTCCAGGACCTCAGAAACAGGAATTGTGGGTCAGGGCTCACTCCAGGGCAAGCTTTTAGCAGGGTCTAGAGCAGGTCCAGTTGGAACTGGCCAGATAGTCTCTTCCAGGAAGGTGGACTTCTTGCAGCTTTTGTGTCACTGAAGCTTAACAGGATGTCAATCAACTTACCCTTGAAGCCCACTTTTTAGTCCTGGGTACATGTGGTAGAAGGGCTAACCCTTAGGGTTCTCCTCACAGGTCACTCTAAACCAGTTATAGGACAGCTCCCCTCCCATCCCATGGGCTTGGGGCAATTCTTACCAGGAAGACAAAAGGTAGGCAGGACCAGGTGGGAGCTACATCTGCCAGTGTCAGGGCAGGCATCCCTTGAGGTTCATGAAGGTACCTGTGCACAGCTACCGAGACATCCTGCTGAAGGAAGACAGACATCTCCCATACCCAAAGCCGTTCATGTATAGCATGTGAGCAAACCACATCTCACTCAAGGGAAGGCATGAGTGGTCAGATGACAACTCGAAATTGGCAGATCCAAGAATGTCCCAGCAGAGGATAGGGGTTTGGGTAAATAAAATGAATACCAATATGAATGTCCAATTCATCACCAGCCCATTTCTAATTGCATATCTGTAAATAGATGACTAAGCAACCACAAGACGGGTATAAAGCCCCCAGCACCTTTGTCATGAAGAAATGCCAATCATCTCCATGTACACCTGACCATGACCAAACAGTTCAGGGAACATTTATAAATTATCATCCTGCATTAATACTGCTTGTTAAATCACTCTTAAAATGATTTAATTCAAGTTTCTGGTCTGAGTGTGAAAAGAGAAGAGGCTCTTAGGCGTTCTTTACTCTCGTGTTTCATGAAAAGAATATTAAATACAAACCAAATCAGTTTAGTTTTAAAGAGAAATTTGATACTCTTGGGTGATCGTGATGTCAGTCGGACGAGCGTCTGACTGCCATCCTGTCAGGAACGGGAACTGCCGACAGGGAGTCGGCGGTCCCGCCAGGGGAATTACGATCCGACCACAATGGAGGCGGTTGGAAACATGCCTCTTAGCATTGAGGCTTGTGCTGCAGCCCGAAAAGGCATGTCTGTGAACATCCCTGCACCTTGTGACAGGCACCATGTGGTGCCTACCACAGGGTGCAGGTGAAAGGGAGGCCCGCTAGTGGCCCCCAAAGTCCCTTTCCGTCTGCCTTTTCATGGTGCATTAACTGCCATGAACGACCTGTGGAAAGAGACATTGTAGTCCCTATGGCGGTGCCTGAGCAGGCACCGCCACTGTTGTAGGGATTGCAGTCTATCCGAAGGGCTCCTTGAGCCCGTTGGATGCGTGGCAGTCGGTCTTTCCCCCATCTCTCCATCTGCCTGCCATCATAATGCGGCGGGCGGTCCTGCAGGGTCCGATGGTGGTAGGACCACCATGGACGGCCTGACGGTGGCGGTCCCACCGCCATCATAATCAGGCCCAATGTTCTAACATCCTGCCTGACTCTGCGTCACATAAAACACCCCTTTTCCTGAACTTCAACAATATGATGATTAAATGGCGCATTCACAATGGTGCGTGAGCCCTATTAGGCCACAGTGAGGGGAGTATTTCTAGTGAGGATGCTGTCACCCGAGATAAAGTCACACAATGTTATACAGTTGTACAAAAGAGATATACATTGTTAATACATTGTTAAGTATAAATTCCATATAATGTAATTTTAGAAAATATTTTAGTGTACATTTTTGTGAATATCATCTTTTTTCATGATGGCATCAGTTAACTGATGAATGGTTGTACAGCCAACACACTTCAGTCCCTACTGCTCGGCAGGTCTGGGAATTTCTCACAATTGTAAGGGATTCATTTACCAACAAAAACAAAAAATAGTAACATAAATAGCAAAGAAAATGTGAGGTAAAATGGTGAAGGCACCCTAGTGTTTCACTGCACACGTGTCAGGAATGTATAATAGTACATTTTGTAACACTATTGTCAGAAGGGTGACAGCACACAGCACGTGATATCACACAGATGCAAAACTATGCCATATGACGTATTCATTGATTTACATATTTTCACATATTTATGCTGTGAGAAAACGGAATTTTGTTTTTTAAAGGAGACTCAGGCAAATAATCTTTTGTGCACATGTAGTGATCTTGGCATAGGTACTCTTGCATAATGGAATATTTGCCTGGGAGGAAAATGTAAATTATGGGCTATATTTAAGAGGAAGTAACGCAACTCATTGCCGCAAGCCATTTGGCTGCGCGGTGCTGCATTACTTCAGAAGCAAAGGGATTAGTCATATTTACAACAATATGACGTATCCTTGAGCTCTCCCCTGCGCTGGAGCACAATTGTCTGCCATGTGCTAACGCAGGCACCCTTGCACCATGGTGCCTGCATTGCAGGGATGATTGCTTTTGTGCAGGAAGGGACACCTTCCTGCACAAAAGCAATCATTAAAGGCATTTTTCTCATAACAAGAGGAAAAAACAAGGAGAAATAAAAGTATTTTTTTGTTGCGCATCCTTACGCCTCCCCTGGGGAGGTGTAGGATTCTGACACATTCCCAGGTTTGCGAAACATTGTAAATCTAAGAATGCGGCAGAATCCATGGGTGTTGCATGGGCACACCCACAGCAACACCCATGGAATGCCCCTTTCACGCTAATTTCTCTGTGAAAAGGGCCCGTATTTACAAGGACACGAAAAGCCACGCAGGGTGAGTTTACGTGTCCTTGTAAATATGGAGCATCACATTGCGCCATCGATGCATCACAAAAAGTGATGCATCAGCGGAGCAAGTGGCTTGTAAATATGCCCCTGAGTGTTTAGGGTGTGTAATTATCCATAAAATTTCTTAAGTGGTCATCCTGTGAGAGAGATAGTATGCACATCTTGATGGTGGAATAACATTTCTGATCTTAATTGAGGGTAGAATGTGCAATAGTATTGGATGACACGTTTACAATAGTATGGTTGTTGTCTGAGAGGGGTGGGGGTAACAGTTGTGAAAAATGGTTGAGCTGCATGAGACCCTAATTGGCAGGGTTTAGTGATTGGCAGGTAGTCGGGCACTCCTATATATCTGAAGCAGCTCATTGGTTTTACTGTGCATTAATAATGGATGTTCTTCTAGGATGAGATTGTTGCATTAGATAGCAGGTGGACTTTGAGCATTACTTTGTATAAGAGGAAGATAAATCATGTATGGTACACTTATCTTGCTTCTTGATAAATGTAATTTCTCATGTGGAAACATATGGTTATTGTTGGAAAAGATAGGTCTTTGCCAAAGGTTTTTATGTATTTTGGAAAGTAGTGAGATTATCGGAGATTAAAATAATAGGGAGCATAGGTCAGGAAACTATACATGGGTATACCTTAGGTTGAGTAGGTTCTTCTGTCAAGTTTGTGAAAGAGAACATGTGAGAAATCCAAGCGCCTGGCCAGAGTCTCTGATGAAGTGCAGAGAAATAGGAAAAGCTGGGAACCACGGGCCTCAAACGGTGCCAGTGTAGCATGTCTTGAGAGGTAAAAAGGGTATGAAACAAAAACACTAAAGTGCACAGTTGGAGTCTCCGGGCACATTTCTTCGCAAAACAGTTTCAGTGACAGTTTTTTTTAATGTGTAACCCATACAGAGCAAAGGAAGGAAGGTCACATCACATAGAAAGGAGCACCAGGTAGAGACGTTTTAAGGCATGGGAAATAAGACCAAATGCCCAGGGCCCCCAACTTCCAAGGGCTCCTTTGGCAGAGTTAACTTTCACTTTTTGACCTCAGTCTATTCTAGTTCTTTATATGAACCTCTCTATCTCTGGCTCTGTCTCTCTCTACCCCCAGAACGTTTGTGGGTCCCAGGTAACACATAATTCTACTGTTTTTGTGTGACCCTGTTGAAGGTTAACAGGAAATGGGTAATAACATTTTAAATATGTTCCTTACAGGAACCCCCCAATGTATATCTTGCCCAGAGCCCCCAAATCCTTAAGATGCCACTAGCAGCAGGTACTAATAGTGAGCATTACGGGCAGCTTCGCTAAGAAGTATAGGGTCACATGCATCAAGCTAATTACCGGTCACAAACGATCGGTAATTAGTCATTTGGGATGCATCAAGCCTAAACCCAATCGCAAACTAGGTAATTGCAAAGTTTGCGATTAACTATTTTGCAAATGCATTTAGGGATTTGCAATTTGCGATTCCTTAAATGCAATGCAAGAAGCAATCTGAATCGCAAATTACCACCAATTTGAAGTTGGTGGTAAGCTGCAATTCCTTAGAAAAATGCTAGAAATTGCATTTTTTAATGCCAGTTTTGGGGGTGAATCAGGGTGGCCATTTGGCCTCCTATCACCCTTGAAGTTGCATTTGCATTTTGCGATTATCTATTTGGAAATCGCAAATTGAGAATGGTTTCCCACTCATTCCTATGTGTCTCTAGGCCCATAGGAATGAATGGGAATGCATTTCCAAACAGCGAATCACAATTTGCGAGTCGCTATTAGAAAATGTGTAGGACTCACAATTTTTGTTTGCGAATCCTACATGCATAGGCTATTGCGATTCCTTAAGAGCGATTCCTTAATAATCGATATTAAGGAATCACAATAGCCTAGCTTGATGCATATGCCCCATAGAGTCAAAAGATATCTGAATCTCAGGAGTTGGGGGAGAATGAGCAGAGGGAAGCAAGTCAGCTTGGCATGGAGTAAGGCATACCGTAATTACTTGCAAAATAAGTTGGATTGAGTGTCCTTCTGAGGTCAGTGTATCTGGATGGTCCCAATAACAGTAATATTTTGCAATCTGTGTTTGAACAGTGTCCTGGGTCATTATTAAACCAGTGCATTAGCGCCATATTCTAGAGTGGAAGTATGGGCGTGAATTACATTGGGCAAATGGTATTGCAGTCAGTTTGCATTGGTCTGATGTATTAAAATGAAAAGAAGAATTCTCAAGGTAGAAAAACTATCAATAAAGTTCATTCTCGTAAAGCACTGGTGGTGGAGGTTGTAATGGTAGTACGAGAATGTTGTGATTGGGATATATGTGGCAAGAAGTACTGTAACCCGATTGAAAAAGAGGCGACTACTTGAATAGCTGGAGTCATGGTGTCCAAATGGAAATGGTGGAATTAACGATTTAAAAGAAAATAGTAACTATATCTGGCATCCAGTATTATAGCCAGTAGTTTGTTACTTTGACTCACAAAGGTTAGGTGATCATGCATAACATGTGGGTATAGGTTCTCATCTGTGTATTGTGGGGAACGTGATTTGATCATAGACCGAATAAGTTTAGAGATTTCTAACAAATGTATGACCCACTAGTTATTATTAGGCACATTGGTGGGACCTGAAAACTAGCATAAAAAGGCTGGTCAATATGCGAGAGTGATTGGTACTTTAAAGAATTTGAGTTATCACAAGCAGTAATATATTGTAAACTGGATGCAGGACAACAGTTATGGGTGTTCAGACTTTGCCACTGCGTGGGGGTAAACGCCCTATCTCATTGCTTCATATGGGCAGCTCGGTGACTGTAAATGTCCTTTGATGCATGGTCACCCCCATTTTGTGCTAGATTAAATTGCTGGTTTGTGGGTTCTACACACTGCAACACTACTGCCCAGTGTCCAGTCCATGTGCATGGAGTCCTAAAACATGTTGAAATTGGCAATACTCCAAATTGGCATATTTAACTTACCTTTAAGACTCTAGTATATGATACAAAGTGTATCCAGGTCATGTCCAAATGTCACTAGTGGCATGCAGCACAAATTGTGCCACCACTACAGTGACAGTGCAAAACATGACTGCAGGCCTACCACTACTACAACTACTACTACTACTGTAGCCTGTCTGCAGTTTTAGACTGTCAAAATAAATCTTTTACAGACATAAACCTCCCTTTCTATTACTTATTTTAACAGTTTTTATGCAATGTAAAGAGAGCAACAGTACAGAGGCATCCAGACATAGCAATACCCATTGATGGTGAAGTGGCATTCTTCAGCACATACAGATAATGCAGAAAGGGTCTTCATAGCAGCACCATGGTTCATCATTGTATAAAAAACACATTCAGCAAGAGAACGAAGACCAGTTGCGCAAAGCGATGGATGTGTCAATGAAAAATACAGTGTATTCCATGCATGCCATATAGTTTACAACAGGTGAAGAAACATTAACAAAAGAGCACCCAATAAATCCAACTATTTCCTCAATTACAACTGGGCGAGGTCGCCAGGGCCATACTGCCTGAAAGGAATGTAGGATGGAGAGTCAATCTTTACGCTGTGGAGAGGGAGTACTCAAAAAGGGGGGACCGGGAGAGGGAAATTCCTTTTTATTACTTATAAGTGATCCCTAATGTAGACCTTAAATGCCCTTTGGGAAGGGTGCATTGTATTTAAAAGTGGGAGATGTATGTTTAATGACCATTCAGACACGCATGGTCAAGGGTAGGTGCAGCGAGTCGCGCACCCGGCAAATCCCCCATAATGTTGCAGATCACCGTGACAGACACCAACTGTGTTTTATCAGGAACAGTAACCCCATTTTTTGATTGATAATGTTTTACATGCCCTGGCAGTGAAAACATACAAAGTCAGTTTTCACTGTGGCAATGCTGGCTCTCCCATAGGCTAACACTAGATTACATTATTATATTTAACAAGTGCAAATTCAGTTTAGGAATAGCTAGTAAAATGGCTTCATTTTTGGGGTACAGGAAAAGGGGTGCTTTATGTGACACAGAGTCACGTAGGGTATTAGAACATAGTATCAAATGTATTTCTCTTTTAAAACTTAAACTGATTTTGTTGGTTTTTAACACTAGAGTAAAGAAGCCTTGAGAACCTCTTCTCTTTTCACACTCTGACCAGAAACTTGAATTCAATTGTTTTAAGATCGATTTAGCAACTGGTAATAATGTTGAATGATAATTTATCAATGTTCCCCGAAGTGTTCGGTCATGGTCAGGTGTACATGGGGATGATTGGTATTTCATTAACAAAAAAGGAGTATACCCCGTGGATAAAAAAACATCAACGAGATACGATGAGGATACCAAAGGAAATAGTTTTCCTTTTTAGGAAGACCCCTCACTCACCAACCTAGTTGGTGGCATGCTTCCTCATTGGGGTCCCACCCGAGCAGCCAAATGCTACCCGGGTGTGTTACAACACCTGATTACAGTGGAGCAGGTTAGTCGCAACAAAGGTGCAGGTGAGTGAAATAGTGTGTTTAACAATGTCTTTATACTAAGACAAGACTTTAATATGAAGAACTAAGACAAGGTTAAAAACAAAGTGAGATACCGGGATAGGCAAAATTGATTTGTGGTATCTATATAAAGGACAAAAGTGATCATGGTCTACATGCTTCAACCTACTGGTGATATTACCAGGTTTTCATCAGGACCTATCTCAGTGACCCAAGCGGTATGTACACGCTAAGGTGCACCCTACTCTGGTTCAGTCGTCAGCCACACGTATACTTACAGTATGACAACCTCTCAGCCTTTTGTGAAAGGGAAAATAATCTGAAAGAAAGAATGAAACATCATGCTTAGTTAAAATTATTAACGTGTGCTTTGACCATAATTTGGTCATTGTTATCCGCTCGTACGTGGCTCCAATATGAGCTTTTTGGCGTGGTACACACCGTGTTGCACACATTCCATGCACGGCGTACAGTGCATTCGTGAATTCACGCAATGATGGTGTAATAAACCATTCTTAAACAGGGGTGAAACACCACCCCTGTGTCTGATTTCAGACCCACATTCAACATTTATACTTGTGGGTGTCTCACTGCTCATTAAAAAGTGAGCATTGCAGTAGGAGCTGTTTTAATATATGCATGCATAATTGGCGCTAGTAGGCTGTCAGACATGTGGTGGGTAGATCAAGCTTACTAGAGACTTGTTTCAGTCATGCCTCATGGAAACCGTGAGGAGAGGCGTTGGCTCTAGTCACACTCTGAGGAAAATAAACATAAGGCAACATTGTGGTTTTTATAGACAAGTACCTTACGTAAATGCGGTTGAGGCAAAGCGGAGCCCATCCGTACTCGACAAATACTCACTTCGTCAAACCATGCCACCCGCTTTTCAGCCTAAGTGCAACGCCCTTCACGGAGACCCGAGGATCTCTGTGTAAGTTTCACTGCGGTATTTAACCCGGAATAGCAACGTTGTGTTTCTGGGTACATCACGCGTGACGCGTATCACGGTCACTTGATCGCGTGCTGACGTAAAACAAGGGGCGTGACTAAGGGCAAATAATTGAGTGATCATTGTCAATAGCAAACAAACAAAAAACAGAACAATAACACTGATTGCTATGCAGACATCTACAAAAAAATGGAGGAAGGAAGGTTTTTGCGTCACAATATTTGCACATAGTAATGTATTAGTGTAAGGGACACGGGCAAACACCTAGTTGTTTACGGTGTATATAGATGTAAAGAAGGCTTTCTGTCACAAATATAGCCCAGAGTCATGTATTCAATTTTCACTGGGTTAACACTTAATTACATAAGTTCTGATCTTATGTATGGTTAATTAAGGCCAAACTATGACGATTATTTATCAGTGTTGTTTCAGAAAGGATAGTCTAAGGTACATATAGATGTAATGCATAAGTACTTGATAAAATTAACCCTCTATATCTCATCCAAATTATATAAATGAACTGTCAGAGGGAAAATCCATGAAGACATAGATGGTTAGTGTCAGGGTAAAACAATCTACTGTCTCATCTAGTTTATCAAGAGCCATTGGAAACTATCTTTGTTTCACAGAATTCCACGGGATGTTATCGTTTAACCCATTTTTATGTGTGGACAATCTATATATCCAACATTGTTCCTTCTCGAATAAGCGTTGTTGGATCAGTTTTCCGATTTTTATCTGTTCTATTTCATATCATTAGTAGTGTGGTTGACCTGGAGGAAATGTTCTGTGAGTTTTGTTGTCACTTTTTTGCACTTGGTGGTGCTGCGATGTTCACATATCCTTTGTTTGATTTTTCTACCAGTCATACCTACGTATTGTAGGCCGCATGGGCATGTTATTAGGTAAGGGTTTTAGTTGCTGTTGTAAGGTTGCACACACTGCAATCACCAAAGGGAAAGTGGCCTTTGATGTTGGGTAGGCCCCATGCGTTAAGTACAGTGGGTGGATTGCCTTGTTCTTTTTTTCTTTCACGTATGTTCACCAGTGTGTCTTTCAAACTCCTTGTTTTTCTGAAGGAGCATACAGGTTTCTCCCAGTGCTGGTTGCCAGTCTGGAGAATACCCCATTGGTATTAATAGAGCATGTCACCTGGTTTGAGGCAGTGCTATAAGTGGTGACACATGTCAGTGGTGTTTCTTCCACTGTATTTCATTTATCCTCTAGGAGGAGATCGCTAGGTTGACTGTGGGCACGTTTTTGATATGTGTTCAGTATTTTTTCTGAGTAGCCTCTTTCCAATAGTTTCTTGGTGAGGTCTGATGCTTGGGTGCGGTAATCAGTGATTTTGCTGAAATTGCGACGCAGTCTGAGGTATTGGCCATAGGGCAGATTTTCCCTCAATACCCTAGGGTGAAAACTCTCGAACCTGAGCAAATTGTTCTTAGCAGTTGGTTTGGTTTGTGGTGTGTCCTTGTCTCAAGGCTCCCATTTTCTTTAGTGATTACGACGTCAAGGAACACCATGCTATTAGTTTCAATCGCGTGGGTGAACCTCAAGTTCCTGTCGCAGATATTTATCCATCAGATGAAGTCCATTAACATATTGTTAGGTCCTCGCGAAATGACAAGGACACCGTCAATGTATCTCTTCCAAAACATAATGTATGAAGAGAAAGGGTTGATGTCACTCAGTATAAATTTCTTTTCAAAATCGAAGACTTAGAGCCCGGCCATACTCGGGGCGTAGGTGCTGCCCATTGAAGTCCTGCCAATTTGGAGGTACAGGTCCCTCTCAAATTCAAAATAATTTCTTTTCAGGGCTAGTGTAGAACATTCAAGGATGAAGTGTTTGGGTGTTCTATACGTCCAACCTGTCTCATCAAGTGCTTTCTTAGGCATCTCCAGGGTGTCATCTTAAGGAATACTGGTGTAGAGGCTTTCTATATCGAAGCTCACCAGGATCGTCGTCTCATCCACCGTGATATCCTTTAGGAGGTTCAATAAACTCTTGGTGTCTTGTAAGTAGGTTTCTGTGTTCTGTACCAAGGTCTTCAGAAAAAAAATCACAAAACTGTGATAGGGGTTCCAGGAGAGACCCTATTCCAGAGACGATGGGTCTGCCAGGTGGAGGGTTTTTCTTTTTGTGCAGCGTGCAAAAATAAGGGACTTTCCCTTCGCTATTTGTTAGAAAGTCAGCCTCCTGTTTTGATATATACCCCCTGGACTCAGCAAGGTCCACCAGGGATTTAATTTCTTGTTTCAGCTCAAGAGTTGGATTTGATGGTAAAGGAACATAGGGGCATATTAGCAAGACCGACGATAAAATTATCGCCGTTTTAGCGGCAGGAAACTGCCGCTAAAATGGCGATAATGGGCTTGCTAATATGCGTTATAGAATTCGAATAGAAGACCAGGTTAGATGTGCAGAACATCTAACCTGGGCTTATATTGGAATTCTATAACGCATATTAGCAAGCCCATTATCGCCGTTTTAGCGGCAGTTTCCTGCCGCTAAAACAATAATTTTATCGCCGGTCTAGCTAATATGCCCCATAGTTTTTCTCGTCGGCTAGTAAACGACGGCACTCTGTTTGATAGGATGTCTTGTTCTGCACTACTACTCCTCCACCTTTGTCTGCCTGTTTTATGATGAGATCGTCACAATTCTTCAGACTTTCCAGGGCCAGATTCTCGTCTTTAATCATGTTGAAGAAGGGTTGTTTTACTTCCAAATTTTCAATGTCTTTAAAGACGTCTTGTTTGAATGTTAATACCTCCAAAGGGATGGTGTGGGGTGGAGGTGTAAATGTGGATTTTAAACGTAAACCTGTCTCACTTTGGTCTTGGTTTTGTTGGTTTCTGTCGCCTTGTTTTTTGAAGAAAACTTTTAGCTTCAGCATACGAAAGAAACCAGACAACTCACAATGGAGGCTGAATTTGTCCCGTTTTGTTGTGGGGACAAAGCCCAGTCCCTTATTCAGAACCTTCTCTTCCATCATAGAGAGTGGTCTAGGGGCTAGTTTGGTAACTTAACCCTGCTGTTGCTTGTCCCCGCTGTGGCTCCTGTGTTTTGCTCCTTGTGTTGTTCCCCACTGGGTTCTCCTCCTCCCAGAGCACCTGGTTCAGTCCCTTTCTTCTGCCCCTTCCCCTGCCTAAAAAAAGCAGCCTGAATGTATTTTGTGGGAATAGGGGTTGTGGGAATGGTGGTTGTCATCCATACATTAGGTAATGTTGGTGTGGATTAAAAGGACCTTGAAACCCCCCATCATTTGAGCGTTGTATGCGGGACACATATTTTGGGGTCTATTTTTCCCTCTTTGTCTGAACCTTCCACTACCTGTGCTCGAACTACTGCTGACCGAGGAATCCTCACTACAGAGATATGAATTCCTATCTGTTCTCACAGGAGGGACATTGCCAGGATCTGAGTCAGGATAGGTTTTCACGTATGAAAAACGTTTAAGGTCTATCTGAAATTTTGGGACCTTCTGTTGGGTTAAATTGTCATTATATTCAATAATTTCGATATTTAACTCATCTAGTTTCTTTTTGTAACCGGTGATGGTGGTCTTGATATGGCTTTCTGTGAGTTGTATTTCTATCAACATGGTCTCAGATAGTTTATTCGAGAAGGAACAACGTTGGATATATAGATTGTCCACACATAAAAATGGGTTAAACGATAACATCCCGTGGAATTCAGTGCAACAAAGGTAGTTTCCAATGGCTCTTGATAAACTAGATGAGACAGTAGATAGTTTTACCCTAACACTAACCATCTATGCCTTCATGGATTTTCCCTCTGACAGTTCATTTATATAAGTTGGATGAGATATAGAGGGTTAATTTTATCGAGTACTTATCCATTACATCTATATGTGCCTTAGACTATCCTTTCTGAAAGAACACTTATAAATAATCGTCATAGTTTGGACTTAATTAACCATACATAAGATCAAAACTTATGTAATGAAATGTTAACCCAGTGAAAATTGAATACATGACTATGAGCTGTATTTGTGACAGAAAGCCTTCTTTACAGCTATATACACCATAAACAACAAGGTGTTTGCCCGTATCCCTCACACTAATACATTGCTATGTGCAAATATTGTGACACATAAACCTTCCTTCCTCCTTTTTTTTGTAGTTGTCTGCATAGAAATCAATGTTATTTTTCTGTTTTTCGTTCGTTTGCTATTGACAATGATCACTCAATTTTTTGCCCCTAGTCACGCCCCTTGTTTTACGTCAGCACGCGATGAAGTGACCGCGTTACACGTCACGTGTGAAGTACCCAGAAACACAACTTAGCTATTCCGGGTTAAATTCCACAGTGAAACTTACACAGAGATCCTCGGGTCTCCGTGAAGGGCGTTGCACTTAGGCTGAAAAGTGGGTGGCATGGTTTGACGAAGTGAGTATTTGTCAAGTGTGGGTGGGCTTCGCTTTGCCACGACCGCATTTGCATAAGGTACGTGTCTATAAAAACCACAATGTTGCCCTGTTTTTTTTCCTCAGAGTGGGACTAGAGCCAGCGCCTCTCCCCACGGTTTCCATGAGGCATGACTGAAACAAGTCTCTAGTAAGCTTGATCTCTCCACCACATGTCTCACAGCCTACTAGCAGCAATTATGCATGCATATATTAAAAAGGCTCCTACTGCAATGCTCACTTTTTAATAGGCAGTGAGACACCCAAAAGTATAAATGTTGAATGTGGGTCTGAAATCAGAAACAGGGGTGGTGTTTCACCCCTGTATAAGAATGGTTTAATTACACCATCATTGCGTGAATTCACGAATGCACTGTACGCCGTGCATGGAATGTGTGCAACACGGTGTGTACCACGCCAAAAAGCTCATATTGGAGCCACGTACGAGCGGATAACAATGACCAACTTATGGTCAAAGCACACGTTAATAATTTTAACTACACATGATTTTTCATTCTTTCTTTCAGGTTATTTTCCCTTTCACAGAAGGCTGAGAGTTTGTCACACTGTGAGTATTTGGTGTGGCTGACGACTGACCCAGAGTAGGGTGCACCTTAGTGTGTGGATACCGCTCGGGTCACTGATGAAAACCTGGTAATATCACCAATATGTTGAAACATGTAGACCACGATCCCTTTTTTCCTTTATATAGATACCACAGGTCAATTTAGCCTATCCAGGTATCTCACTTTGTTTTTAACCTTGTATTATTGCTCCATATTAAAGTCTTAGGGAGTTAAATAAAGACATATTTAAACACACTATTTCACTCACCTGCACCTACGTTGCGACTAACCTGCTCCACTGTAAGCAGGTGTTGAAGCACACCCGGGTAGCATTCGGCTGGGACCCCAATGATGAAGCATGTCACCAACTAGGTTGGTGAGTGAGGGGTCTTTCTACAAAGGAAAAAATATTTCCTTTGGTATCCTCATCGTATCTCGTTGATAGTTTTTTTATCCACAAGGTATACTCCTTTATTTGTTTATGACTTGTATATATATATATGGGGACTAGGAGTATTCCCTTTGTAATAAAACCCTTTCTCTTTGTGTTGAATAGAGATGATTGGTATTTCTTCATAACAAAGGTGCTGGGGCTTTACACTGTCTTGCGGTTGTTTAATTATCTATACATGGATATGCAATAGCGAATGGACTTTTGATGGACATGCCTATTGCCATTCATTTCATTCACCCATGCTCCTATCCTCTGCTGGTACCATCTTGCCCCTGACCATGTATTACTCTTGCATGTTCCTACTGGCTTCCTGTTTTTTCTAATAATATAGGATCCTCCTCGACTACTTGTGAGTTACTATCACTTTCTTTGAATTGGTGAGCTCGCTTCCATAATTTTTAACTGGGATTATTACTTCAACAGACGTATTGTTTGACTCAATATATCGAGGAGATGTAGTCGAGTGCATTAAGCTGCCCCTTTAGAATCTGGAGATCAAGGTTTGAACCCCGACCTCGGCATAAGACTCAGCAACTTGTCATTCTGGCAACTCACTTACCTCCCTGTGCCGAAATCTGTGTAAAACAGATATCTGTAATAACCCCTTGTATTCCATCCCTCAAGAAATTTACAATTTGCGTCGCAGCTAGGTTTTTGCTATATAAATACCAATAGTTGTTTTCTGAGGCGGAAGACGGGAAAACTCGCTCCACAGTTCGTATTTGCTGCTAATTGTTTTTTTATCGCTGCTAATTGTCAAACTGCCATTTTTGCACTTACTTTTTAACATTACGCTGCTGGTTCGCTATCCCGGGGACCCACGCTCTTGGGGATCGGGGGCAGCAACCCGACTTCCTGCTTGGGATGGCCGCCATCATGGAGGCTACAAGCAGGTAGCGGGCTAGTGGTTAAGCTCCTACTACTATAAATGCCAGATCTTAAGCGCACGTGCAGCACCTAGTTGTTTCCTGAGGCGGAAGCCGGGAAAACGTGCTCCACAGTTCGTATTTGCTGCTAATTGTTTTTTATCGCTGCTAATTGTCAAATTGTCATTTTTGCACTTACTTTTTGACATTACGCTGCTGGTTCGCTATCCCGGGGACCCACGCTCCTGGGATCGGGGGCAGCAACCCAACTTCCTGCTTGGGACGGCTGCCATCTTGGAGGCTACAAAAAGGTAGCGGGCTAGTGATTAAGCTCCTACTACTATAAATGGCAGATCTTAAGCGCACACGCCTTAGGCGCGCCTAAGGCAAGCCCGTCTGCGCCCGTCCGCGCCCTTACAAGCCCAGAGCCAGGAACCGCTGCCCAAATTAGGGCTATCGCCCCCCACCTGACCCGGGTAACTTACTCAACTAAAGCCCTGTTGGATATCAGAACTAGGGAAGTTGCCCATCTCGCCCCTACGATTTGCTGCCACAACGTTTTTCCTCTAAATCTTGAAGGACCAGTAGCATGCAAGACCTGTCTCTTTCACAGCAAGCTAAACACCTCGACCCGCCTTCCTGGGCAGACCCGTCTGACCTAGGCTATCTTAGCCCTAAATTCATCCTTCGTAACGTTAGATCCCTAGCCAAACATCCCATTGAAATCTGGGACATGATCAGTACCCACTCCCGGGAACTATGCTTTTTTACAGAAACCTGGTTAAATCCCACAAACCATCCTCAGATCAATCTAGCAATCCCCGACGGCTACAAATTCATTCATCTTGATTGACAGGGAAAACAGGGGGGTGGGATTGCAATTGTTTTTAAAAACTGTCTAAACGTCCAATGGACTGCCACTCATAGTACTGACAGTTTGGAACTGGGCTTTTTCAAACTAACTAGATTGCCGTCTGACAGCTGGAATGGTGCCCTGATTTACTGGCCCCCTGGACCTAGGACCCAAGTCAAGTCAAGTCAAGTCAAAAATACTTTTTATTAATTCTTTAAAAATCATAAAAGGATGGCAAACCATCATAAAATTCCAATTCTAAACATTATATGAACATGTGTATATAAAATATTTAATTATTAAAAAAATGTTTTAAAAAAAGTTATTCTTATTATTTTTTTATATCGTTTTAAAACATTGATCTGGAAGAAATCATTGGAAAGGGAAGCCATGATCATAGTGAAGAGTCCAACAAAAAGTTATATGTTTGCTAATCATGAAGAAGATTTGTCTAGTTCTTTTGCTGCTACTTTCCAAAATGTTATAACGCTGCAGGAGAGTGGAATTGAGAACCATCCAAGACACCTGATGAATGCAGCTCTGCATGTTCTGATCTGTTCTTTCTTTAAAATCTCCCGAAGAATGGATTTACGTGTTTTCAATAAAATAGGGCATATGCATAATAAGTGTAATAGTGACTCCTCCCCTTGACAGCAAAGGCGACATTCCTTCGATGGCCATACGTATTTCCATTGCGGGGTTAAATCTTTTGAGGGGAATGAAACCAGTCGTTGTAACATCAAGTAGTGCTTTTTATAGTAAGAAATATGTTCAGTCAGATACCTTTGCGGTTTTAGCCTCTGGTATGTCTGAATCACGACCCAGGCGTGATATTTTTTAGAAAAAGACTTTTTGTCAGTTGATAGGGAGTTCCTCTTGATTGCGGAATTTGCCGCGTTTTTAAATCCAGAATACGTTACTGGTGTTGACCAGACCCCTTCTAGCTGTAACGCCGACAAGAATTCCTGCAGTATTCTCGTCGTCAAGTTGGCTTGTCTAGCTTGACTTTCGATCTCAACCCAACAACGATGGGCTAGGGTGTTATCGTCTGCCTCCCTCATCCTCCAATAGTACTTCACTAAAGCACCTTGTCTGGCCATGATCAGGTTTTTTAAGGCAAATTCTAGACGGATTTGGTCTTGTGAGATGTGTAGCGGAATTGTAAACAATCTTTTGAAGAATACAGATTGTATTGTATTTAGGGTGGTTGCATCTTTGGTATTCAGGATTTCTGAACCGTACGAGATGGAGGGCAAAACTTTTGCAGCGATCACTTGAAGCAAGTGGCTGGTAGAACAACCTGTGACCTAGGACCCACTTCTATCATGAATTAGTTGAGCTGATCGCTATGCAAGTCTTAGCATCCAGCAATTTTATTTTGCTTGGAGATTTTAATTTTCACGGCGAAGATCTATTGAACCCCGATGTGAACAATCTCTTAAATAGTTTAAACCAAATCGGGCTTTCCCAACTTGTAACTGCTCCCACGCATTGGGCAGGCCACGCCCTAGACTTAATTTTTGCCAACATCGATCATTTATTCTGTCTTCCTCCCCTTCCCTTAACATGGTCTGACCACTTTATGGTCCCATTCTCCACTCGACGGCAGTATATTAATGTGCAACCTGGACCCGTAGCACGTACGAAACAACTTCGCAGACCTTGGAATAACCTATCTCTGGAGGTATTTGAGGCAGATTATCACGCACATCCTCCGGCAGATATATCAGTCGACCTTAATGTCTCGGGGCTGCTGAAGAACTTTAACACCAGATTAATGGCAGCTTTTGACTCCTTAATCCCCGAGAAAAAATTCTGTCCCTCCAAACAGCAATTATCTGCTCCCTGGTTCACTGCGGAACTTCGCGCTGAGAAATCAAGGTGTAAAGCCCGGGAGAGACGGAGAACCAGTAAAACCCTGTTGGACAGACAGACCTATAAACTATGCCTATCAAAATATCAACAAAATATAAAAACAGCAAGAAAAACTTTTATCCTAAAACAAATTGACCAGGCCACCAATTCATCGAAAACATTATTTAACATAGTCAAAGACTTTGTCTCACCCCAAGCCTGCAGACTGCCTCAAATGGAGTCACAGGAACTTTGTAACTCTCTTGCTACTCACTTTTATGAAAAAATCACTCTGATTTATGCCAACTTCCCCTCCTCCTTAGCCCAGATCTCAGCCTCTCGCATAAGTTCCTTAGAAACCAACCACCCGACGGTCTGCACTCTTAAACAATTTGAACCTATTTCTATAATTGAAGTCACAAAGCTGTTATCCTCGGCTAAATCTGGTTCACCTAGTGACCTTTGCTCCCCCAGAATTATGGCCCTCTTAAATTCATGTTGCGCCACGGAAATGCAAGGAATTTTCAATTGTTCCATCATTTCAGGCAAAACTCCCTCCATTTGGAAGGAAGCTTACGTTCGACCTATCCTGAAAAAACCGTCTGCGGACCCCCAGGTACATACTAACTACCGCCCCATATCTCTGCTACCCTTGTTGGGCAAACTACTTGAATCGGCCATAAATAGACAGCTGAGTCTCTATCTGGAATCCAACAATCTTTTGGATCCTTCACAATCAGGTTTCCGTGCGGGATTCAGCACCGAAACCGCAATCCTAGTGGTGACCGACTCACTGAGGCAAGAAACGGATGCCGGA
Source organism: Triturus cristatus (assembly GCF_964204655.1). Taxonomy (NCBI): domain Eukaryota; kingdom Metazoa; phylum Chordata; class Amphibia; order Caudata; family Salamandridae; genus Triturus; species Triturus cristatus. The sequence continues at coordinate 631,577,037 of NC_140582.1, forward strand.
GGATCAGCTATTCTGGTCCTCCTGGATCTCTCCGCAGCTTTTGACACCATCGCACACTCCAAGCTGACGGAGAGACTGCTTTCCTGCGGCATCTGAGATCAAGCCCTACAATGGCTGCAGAATTTTCTTTCTGACAGAAATCAAACAATCATGCTAGGGCCTTACCGGTCAGATAAGTTCTGTCTGGATAAAGGTGTACCTCAGGGTTCCTGCCTCAGTCGCACACTGTTTAATGTGTACATGTCCCCATTGGCTAAAATAGCAGAGTCATGTGGATTTGAGATAGTCTCATATGCGCACGACAGCCAGCTTATCTTCAAAATGAACCTGAAGCAGAATCAGAACGACTACGCTTCACGGCTGGTATGCTTGCCATTTCTAATTGGATGACTGGAAACTATCTCCAATTGAATCCAAGCAAGACCGAAATCATGCTAATTGGGAAAGCCCCTCTTTTCTGGGCCCATGACTGGTAGCCTCAAGAGCTGGGTGTCGCCCCTCCCCCTAAACAAGTAGTGAAAAATTTGGGGTTTGAACTTGACCGGGTTTTATCCATGAAAGAACATATAACAGCAATCTCCAGTTCCTGCTATTTCAGCCTTCGGCTCTTACGGAGGATCCTGCCCTACCTTCCCACCAAGCATCGCAGAACCCTAGTCCAGGCCATGGTGATTAGCCGCCTCGACTACGGAAATGCATTGCTGGCTGAATTAGGCCCGACGCTGCTAAAAAAACTGCAGGTCATCCAAAACACCACCGCACGAATGATTCTAAACCGTCCTGCGGGTTCACCTTCAGCCCCTCTGCTGCGAGACCTCCATTGGCTTCCGGTCGGGAAACGATCATACTTTAAGACCTGCTGTCTTACATACAACGCCCTAAACGGCAAAGGCCCCAAATACCTGTTAAGAAGGCTCGACCTGCAACCTTAGAACAAACTCTCTTGGGTTCCTGAAGATCCCCCGAATTCATCTCTCCCTCTCCGGGGGAAAGGCTTTTTCATATCTTGCCCCTCGCTATTGGAATATGCTGCCTATTTCCCTTCGTGGATTTACTTCCCTCAGTATTTTCAGGAAACAACTGAAAACCTATTTGTTCAGATCACTGTAAATTCACTCTTCTGTTACGTGTTTTCTTATCCTCCTTAGCTTTCAACTAGGTACAGCACCGAGATGCCCCAGGGTGAGTCGTGCGCTTTAGAAATGTCCCCAACATAACATAACATACATACATAAAACAATGGTAACTATATTAGACATAATGCCTGAATTCACGCTCTCATTTCTGGAATCCTAGAGTCAAATTGATTGCTATAGTTGCTGATTCACCAACAGTATCTTGAACAAGGCATTGCTCGTGTGTATTTTTAAAAGTTTTACCTGTGGACAGATATGTACAATAAGTTGCACTTTAAACACAGGTGCGGTGCTTACCGGAGAACCATTTTTTACTCATGTGTATATCTGAGATATACCAGGCAGCAGTTCCTGATGTGAGCTTTAAATAAATGTTGTACATGTTAGTCCACAGAATTAGCACTAACGCTCTGTGGTTCTTAATATGTGAGGCAGATGTATCTGAAGAACAGAGAGCCAATTTATAAAAGCAAAGATGGGGGTCAGTGCATTTGCACATCTCAGCAAAGAACCAGGACAGTGGGACAATGTATAACATGGTATGCCTTGGAAACAAAAAGAGCACAATACATGTTTTAGAATTTGAAACATTGATTGGCACGTTAATTGGCAAATTCCGTTTTAATTTGTCTATTTCAGCCTGGTACAGAAAGCTTTGAACCCAGACTGTGACATGGGATTATAAGGAATACAAATGAAATACAAATGTTTCCATCAAATTGTGAGCTTTTTTGCATAAAACACCATACCTACATTTAACCTAAACACTACTTGAAAGCTTTCCTACAATATATTGCACCCAATATTCCCTTTAAAATGAGATTTATTGGAGCAATATAGAGTCTATGCGCCTGATATAGATCATGCTAGGCGTGTTACTCCGTCACAATGGTGACAGAACTCCTGTTTGCCGAAAGACATATTCCATAGGAAAAAAATGGGATTTAAATTTCGGTGGCTGGGATATCCGTCACCATGGTGATGAGGTAACCCATCCGCCAAGACGTAAATCAGGCCCACTGTCCTAAAATAGATGACGAGTGTTAGAAATGGGGGTCTCTAGTTGGCAGAGGTAGGTACCTTTGTCTGAATAGGGGCCCTTGCTTCTAGTCAGGGTAAGGGGGATACACTTCTAAAATAACCCCGGCTCACCCCCTTGGCAGTCTGACAGGAGCAGACAAGCTAATCTCAGAGGCAGTGTGTAAAGCATTTGTGAACACATACAGTAATACAGTGAAAACATTACAAATGGACACCACACTAGTTCAGAAAAATAAGTAGTCTTTACCTAAACCAAAACAAGACAAAACAAAAATCCACAATACAGTATTAAAAATAAGACTTTCCAATGGTAGTAATAGTTCAGTTCAACGCAAGTTGTAAATGTGACACTTTTCTCAAAAGTACCTTAGAGGCGACACGCAAAGCAAGCAAAATAGCTGCAGGGAAGGTGATGCATCTGTTCCTTACACTCAGGGGAGGGTATGCATCTGTTCCTTACTGCGGCACAGGGGAGGTTATACGTCAGTTCCTTACTGTGTGGGGAGTTGATGCGTCTGTTTCTTACTGCGGATGCCAAGCGATGCGACAGTATTTGGCGCCTTGATGCAATGCATTGATCCGGTATGATGCATGTACTCGTGCAGCCGCACAGCAGGCTTGCGTCGGGATCGGTGCGGTGGCGACGTTTCTCGAGACGCAGCAGGCGCTGCGCCGCTTAATTCGGCGATGCATCGGGAAACCAGTGCAGATGCAACACGTTTCTTTGGTGTTGCATTAATTTACCAGCTCCCAGTGACAAACAGTCTACAGAGGTCCTAAACAGCAGCAGGCACTTCTTTTCAGGTTGAAATTACCAGCAAGGACATTCAGGGGAGCTGGTGGTGAAGTCTTTGTGCCCCTGAGACTTCAGAACAGGAGGCAAGCTCAGTTTGAAGCCCTTGGAGATCTTCCTCAAGATGACAAAGCAACAGAAAAGTCATTTTCTCCTCTACTTGGCAGCAAGTAGCCACTGCAGGCCAACCCCAGACAGTAACCAGCACAGGAATAGTATTCATCCTCAGCTTATCCGGCTCTTCTCCTTGGTAACGGGTAGTCTCGATTCCCAGAAGTGATCTAAAAGTCTGGGACCTGGGCCCCTCTTTTTATACACCAACATCCTTTGTTCTCTGAAGGCAGAGAGTGTCTGTACCCAGCCAAAACCAGTTCTGTGGGGCACTTTGAAAGTGCACAACAACCTCCTTTGTCAGGGTGAGCCCTGGCGTCAGACACACCACCGGGGGGCAAAGCTGTCATTGTGGAAGGCAGGCACAGCCCTATTCAGGTGAAGATTCTACTCCTCTCACCACTCCAAATGCAGACCAAGTCTATTCAGCCAAGCCCTGACTTATCAGACTTCTAAGGCCACAGCCCTCTCTAGCCCCCTGTCATCCAAAAGCCAGACATGCAATACACAAACCTGGCAGAGGCACACTGGATGGTTAGCAAGAACATACCTACTTTCTAAAAGTGGAATTTTCAAACACAGAATGTAAAAATCGCCCTCACTGCATCTTAACATTCTGAGTTCAGGCATACTAACCTTTATTTTCCTATCTTGCTCCTGGGGTCAGATGGGACTGAGGCTCCTTTGGTCGCTTCCGCAGTTGGTAGGTGGGAGACCGTGCCCATGCAGCAGTTAACTTGTGCATACTTTTCTGTGGTGTGTTTGGGGATATGAGGACAGGCAGAAGCCATCATTGCGCTGATGCCTCTCAGTTACACACTGTCTGAGATAGTCTGCCCAACCTGTGGCACAGAGAATGCCTACAGTGTCTCCCATTAGTAAATATTTTCTTGCTGGGATGGGTCTTGGCATAAGAGCACACACTTCCATCTCTGTGTCTGCCTGCTCATTACCTTGGTACTGATCTTGCAGACCTGACCTGATCCGATAACCCATTAACGACTGCCTGCAGCTCGTTTCGATAACTCAACTTCCATATGTTGCAGCCCTTACCCGAACACCCATCCACTCTATGTTACAGCCTAGGCCATCATCAGCTGCCTTCTTTTGCTACTTCAATGTGTTATTTCAATGTTCCCAGTGTATAGAAGTCAAGCCCCAAATGGGGGGCCCACAAATATGTCTTGGCTTGGGTCTCACAAATGCTGATCTCAAGTACCTGAAAGGCAACTATGCTTTATAAAATTGTTAAATGAATACATAAATACATAAAGGATAAATAATACCGCATAAGCAGAGTCTTACCTTGGTAAACTGAAGGTAAAAATATGGATCGTCTTCTATAATAAGGAAGTCATATTCTCTTGCAATCTAAAAAAGGGCAAAACTAATGTGAACTTTTGTATGAAAGTTTTGGTAAAATAATGCATAAGTGAATGACTTTGATTAGATTGAATGCACCTTCTTAGCGTGCTGTTTGTTTCTGCAAATAAGTCACACACATATAATCAAACTTACGCAAATATATTCATGATGTTTATTCATTTCTGCTGACCACATCATTGCTACCCGCTATTAACAAATACAATTTCCGGAAAGTTAATGATTGCATGTTTCAACCCCTTCTCTCTCCATTTCATAATGTTTATTATGCACATATTCAACAGGCTTCTGATAACGTCTTATACAATTGTACGCAGTAAGTCATGGGTTAAAGAGGACCTTCATGCCAGTGATGCCAAGACAGAATGCCCATGACGTCAGCACGCACTCTAGCAAATGTTGCTGTGAGGTGAGTGGCCTTCACTTGCTGCTGCATTACTTGTGCTTATTCTTCTATATTTACAGTGGTCTTGGTGACAGAAACAGCAGTCTTGCTATTCAGACGAAACAATAGGCCAATTGTTCTGAATCAGGAATAGAGTCGCCCAACCTTTAACCTCAGACTAGGTGGTTTACTTGCTAATCTGCCAGACTTCGTGCCTAGAAAGAGCACATGAGGGTGTTAATGATAAAAATATATTAACCATGCTAGAATATTTTCCGCTGCTCACATTACTCACTCACTTTGGAATGCCTTATTCTTTATATTTTTATGTAGTTACAGTTCATATTGTGTTAGTAATACTAGGATTTTAACATAAACATTTTATAATGGATATTCTGTTTCCTACTGTGTTATTCATCGAGGCAAGAGGATTAGGGTTTCTACTAATTGTCCCTGTATTGTATCATGGGGTTAATCGATACCAGAAATACAGTTTACACAAACATTGCCCAGTGGGTTGTGTACTGTTTGCAGTCCAACTGGTTTCTTATTCGAGTTGTGCATTCAGGAAACATGGTGCATTGATATGCTAACTCCATCAAAAGATTTTTATGTCCTGGAAGTACCAGCTGCGCCCTCTAAGAAAGGGCATGCCAGGGGGGGGATTGCCTGCTTATTGTCAAATAAAGTGCAATGGAGATTCTCCCATTATATTGATCCTAGTAGACTTTTCCACACAATAACTCTAGAAAATCTGTTCCATAATGGTGAAAAATATCCTATGGTAATTTTTAATGTGTATATACCCCCTGAGGAGCGTTTTAATGATAGTTTGCAGCAGGTTCTCCGATATATTGAACAGATAAAAAATTCCCCATCTTCCCCTGTAATTTTGCTTGTAGGTGATTTAAATTGCAAAATTTCAAATGCTAGTCTGAAACTCTTCAGGAATAAAGTTAAGATAGAGGTTCATTTTATTCCCCAGACGCTTTTCCCTGAGAACTTGGTGACAAATAAAAGAGGGAAGATTTTGTTAAAAGAATTAGCGATTGGGGATGGTATTATTTTAAATGGAAGATTTCCATCTGACGTCCCCGCTAATTATACTCATAAATCCCCCTTTGGGTCGTCAATTTTGGACTATGCTATAGCAGACTATGGCCTGTTTCCCCATATTCTGGACCTAAAGATTATACCTACGTCACTCAGCGATCATAGTATATTGTTTTTAACAATGTCTTTAAATTCTTTGAATACGGCGTCTTGGTCGCTTAATGGCAACGAGGCTACCTTCCATGCCTCTTCTGGAAGGTGCTTCTGGAACGTTGCCGCCATTAATGGGGTGCAGGACCTATTGGCCGATACCCTAATGGTAATAAACGAGTGGAATGGTAGCGAATTTGTTTATTTTGAAGAATTTATGCGAAAGATTTTATTGTACGCAAAAAAAACTGTTCCCCCTAGGAAAGGAGAGGTAGTCCCCAATACATTGCGTACCCTGAATAGGGAAATAAATAAACTAGTTCGCGAACAGTATTTAGAAAGGGTTCTGGAACGTGGGAAAGAAATTGCCAGGTTAAAAAGAAAGAGAAGCAGACTCAAGCAAAAAATTAAAAAGGAAAGGGAGGATGAAGTTTGGATTAAACTAAGGGAATCTGCTGTACATGGTAATATTAAAGACTTTTGGGCAATAATTGGGAAGGGATGCGGTACGCGCCATACCCCCACCCCCATTCCTATACCAGAAGAGGTATGGTCCTCTCATATCCGAGAGCTCTATGCAGGGAACGGGACCACAGGTATTGATAATTCCATATATGCTGCCCCTGAAGACCTGGTTTTCCTTCCCTCAGAGAAGGAAATCGAGACGGCTATAAAAAATATGCGGCCCTCTGGGGCCATGGGACCGGATGAGCTTCCTATGACGGTCCTCAAACAAGATCCCTTAAGTTGGAGCAAAATTTTGTACCCCTTGTTTAAGGCGTGCCATCTCTCCAAATTTGTTCCTGCGTCCTGGAGAGGAAGTATTTTGGTCCCTATCTTTAAAAAGGGTATAAGGGATAGCCCTAGTAATTACCGCCTGATTGCACTCCTCGACTCCATCGGAAAGGTCTTTGCGAAATGTCTCCTTAGATCTCTTTCTGATTGGGTCGAGGACGGCAATATTTTGCCGTTTGAACAGACTGGTTTCCGAAGGGAGCATGGTACGCTAGATAACCTGACCGCCCTTCAGGTGATCACAGATAAATATGTCCAGGTGAGAGGAGGAGTGGTATATGCCGCCTTCATTGATTTCTCCACAGCGTTCGATAAAGTAGATCGTGGAACGCTGTGGAGAAAACTGGCGACGCTTGGTGTCCCTACCCCCCTGTTGGAACTGGTGCGGGCTCTGCACACTGAGACCTGGTGCAGGGTCTTAACGGGGGGCGAAAGGGGGCTTTCGGCCAAAATACCATCTCGGAATGGCCTTAAACAAGGCTGCTTATTGGCACCCCTTTTGTTCTCCTTATATACGGCTGACCTCCCTGCTGCCGTGTCTGCCAGTGAGGGGATTGCCCCGATGATAGGAGGGACTCCAATATCCTGCCTGATGTATGCCGATGATGTTCTGATTCTTGACTTGACTCCAATTGGTCTTGCAAATCGGCTACAGGCTCTACAGGCCTTCGCTGGTGAGCATTACATGAAGATTAATATTACCAAAAGTAAAGTGATGTGTATAGCTGGTAAGAAGAAGTGCCGCTCGACAAATTACGGTTGGGCTATTGGAGGGCATAGATTGGAGGTCGTAACTTCCTATACTTTTTTGGGAAAAATATTTTCGGCCAATATGAGTGAGAAACTCCATATAGAGCACTGCTCCCGCAAAGCTCTTGCCCATGGCAATGGGTTAAAGTCCTTATACCAGGCAACGGGGAAAAGACACTTTTCCAGTCTTCTAGAAGTTTTTAGAGTAAAAATCCCCGCAACTATCTTGTATGGTATTGAATTAATAGAGGTGAAAAACTGGGACTTCTGCCATAAGATTGAGGGGAAACTCTTAAGATCCCTCTCGATTCTAAACAATGCTTGCCCACTAGCCGCCTGTAGGCTTGACTTTGGACTCAGGAGTTCCTGGGTTCAGGGTCTATGCGCCCTAATAAGATGGGTGGCCAGTTTGGCTAGAGCGCGAGATGGCACCCTGCGAGTTCTCCTCAAAAATGAACTTTTGGGCAATTTTAAAGAGTTCTCTAAACTCGTAAGCAACTTTAGAAGGGCTGTAAAGATACTGAAACTTGATGAAAGTGTTCTATTTTCCTACTCCTCCACGCAGTTAAAACATGTCCTCAAGGAGGCTTCGTGGGAGTTTTGTTTCCTCTCCGATAAAAAATCAGTTGGTGATAAAAGGAATGTGGAACCTCTCATCTCCTCCTATAGGTTGAAACAGCCACAACCCTATGCCCTATGGAATCTACCGCATGGGATACGTAGGTTTTGGTTTTTGTTACGCTATGATTTAATTCCACTTAATCTACTGTTATCCAAATGGCATGGCACTTCTGCTTTGTGCAATTTATGTAAACTGAACACCCAGGACTGTATGCATGTATTATTGATTTGTCCTATGTTACGTAATTTGCGCAATCGATGGCTAAAAGTAATTTGTATCCGCCTTAGCATTGTCACTTTAAAGGATTTCCTTCATGCACTTTATTGTCCTCCGAACGAAATGTTCTGTTCTTATATTTTTAACTTTTTTAAAGGATTTTTAGCTATTTATTAATATCCCTGGTGATATTTTGTCTGTCCGGCTTTGTTAGATTGATTTTCTGATGTATAGCTATGACGGGTTGAATTTTGTTTTTAAATTTTTGTATTTTCTGTGTATTTGTTGTTGTGTATTGCATATGTTTATGTGGCCCTCTTGAGAGCCAAAACATAATAATAAATTTGAATTATTCGAGTTGGCACATTGAAGGGATACATTTCTGACCGCCGCCCCAATGGGATCTCAGGGATTGGCTATGCCTTGAGAGTGACAATGAAAGAGATATTCAATGATGAGAAAGAAAATTGGGTCTGAAATGAGGAACAATTTATAAATGCTAAAGTTAACAAAAATAGGTAAACAAGAGTTTGTTGAAATAAGAGGGGAAGCTTCCTAAAAAAATGAAGAGATACCCAGTCATATATTACGCAGTTAATTCATGCATAAATTACACTTTTTGATCCTGGCCTAACTCAGTAAGATTATGGAGGAGCCGATCTTCTGGGTTTGGTCAAAGGAAAGCAAAGGTTTGCCATTTACTTTCACAATCAAGAGCAGATTTGCCCTTAAGCTTTCACAGTGCACAGGGATGTATAAAGGACTGATCGTTTCATATAGGCTCTGAAATATGTTAATATTTATGATATTTATGGGTGAATATTTATTTAATTCAGTTATTTTAGTTTAATAAACGGGATTCCGTTTTAAGGAGCACATTACAGCTCACCTCAGATAATTGCAGAATGGTTTACACTTAACATACTATTTCAATTTTCTCTTTAATTTCTAGAAAAGTGAGGAGTAAATTTAGGCTCGGTACCATTGAAAAATGTAGAAAGATTGTATGCAATACCCCAGTATATTTATGCTGCCTTTATCATGTCAATTTACATTATGTGCACAAATGAATTTGTAAGGATCAATTTATAAGACAGAGAGATGGCATCCCTGTTCAGTTCCTTGGTTGAAAGCCTTCTGAATTCAGTCAGCCCTCTCACAGTTGGGACTTAGGACCTCATTATGATGTTGGTCGGACCACCACCGATTGGCCATCAGTGGCGGTGCAACTGACTGACAGCCCTTCTGTCCGACTGCTGCATTATGATGAAGGTGGTCAGACCCTGAGAGGTCGGGCAAAGACTCATCTCGGACAGGATCTCAGATCCCGTTGGGGCGGTGGTCAGAATTGTATCCCTTGAATGTTGGCAGTGCAGAGGCAGGCACCACGGGCGGGGTTAATATACCTCTTTCTGACAGCTCTTTCATGTCGGATAGACTGCCAAGAAAAGGCTGAAAGAAAGGGACTTGTGACCCCAAACAGGGCCCCCATCCATCGTGGGCCACATGTGCCCCCTCCATCGTGGAGCACATGTAGTTCCCCCGCACACCATCATGCACCGGGTGTCACGCACACATTGCATGGATGTGCACAAAGTGCTCATTTACACTGTGGCTTGTGCGGTGTTCCTTTTCCTGGGCCACAGCACAAGCTGCTGTGTAAATGAAATAAAATGAATTAGGTAGGAAACCCTATATAACCTTGGAGGCTTGAGCAAGAAAACTAAAAACAGGTAACAGTGCCTACAAGGTGTAAATGATCTCTTTTCCACCGCTAGCCTGGTGGTCACATCAAAATGCAGCGGTCGGACCTCCAACTGCTTGTCGGGCGGTCTCCTGACCGCCGCGATAGCTCTTGGCGATCCGACAGGCCACTATCTTAATCAGGCCCAAAGTTAGCCTAGTCAGAGGCTCATTTGACATGGAGTGATACAATTTGATATTAATTTTACTTTCTCTGAGTAGAGTTGATAAGGTATATTATAAGCATGAGGTTTCTGCGGCTAGTCTTTCTAATAATAAAGCGGTTCAGATATGGCCTCTCAGAATTTAGCCTCCTGATCAAACTATTGGTTCATATTTTACACTGTACTTACAAGCACTTTTGACTTATAGGAGGCAGGACCTTTTAGCCTTTACCTGTTTTTGGATTGGTTATATAATTGCTGTGGTCAAGGATGTTTATAAGATATGAGAAGAACACATAAAAACAATATCTAGCAGCTTAAGAAGAATCCTAACTTTTTTAAATAGATAATGCCGGGAAGTCTAAAACTTCTATGAGCATCGTTAATTTTCTGAGTAGCTTTAAACATAGCTTCTACTACCATAAAGTACTCGAAAGCATTTTTTCCTCCTATCAATTTTTGGAGGTTGGTTAGGCAATCCCTTCAATAGCCTTCATTGCAACTGGTCACCTCTGTAAAGTAAAGCAGAGAAAAACTCATTGGGCAATCACCTTTGTAATTTCCCCCTGGGCAATGTCCGCAAGAAAACCTCCCAAAAATCACCAGGAGAAATGGCCGGTAATTACTGAGACATGCAGATTTTTACAATAGCAGCAAAATCTGCATGTTCTTTCCCAATATCCTTGGATTTATAATAGATGCTACTTATTGCACCCATAAATTCCAACACCTGTGGTGCAGTAGCAGCTGCTACCGTGCAGGGGTATTGGGGCGGCGGAGGAGATGAAGGGAATGAAAAAAATAGGACTTACCTGGAATGGCCAGGTGCCGCCTCTCCTCCATTCCCGTCCTTGTCCTCTTCCTTCTTCATGTCTATAGGCACACAGGCTACCCTAAGCCAATCACAATGCTGCGATCGCAGGTGGAACATTGGACCTTGGCCTGCTGCTACCAAAAACCTTGAAGGTCAAGCCCTAGAACCAACTGTTTGTATTCATTTATGGATTTTCTCCCATAGGAAATCATTGTGCCTAAACGAACAATATTTTCTGAACTTTGATAAATCATAAGAAATTAAATACTTACCTGTGAGCAAAGTTCTTAGTCTGAAATAATAAATAAAAATAAGTATTATTTTTGTAAATTGGTCTCAGATTTATTCTTGAGTATGTGTCATATTTATTGCCTCTGTAGTACAACACCTGCTTAACACTACCCTCTGATAAGTCTAAGTGCTCACCCACACTACCATTAATAGAGCGTTCATATTATCTATTTTTGCCTCTGTATACTAATCTGGGTCTCAATGGACACTTTGCACAGTGCACTTCATTTTAGTACACTATATAGAGTGCCAGCTTCCTACACAGAGCCAGTCAGAGCCTCATGCACCTAGTCACAGACTCAGACACTCATGCACTCACTTACAGACCCACTCAGAGTTGTATGCACCCACTCACAGACCTGATCAAAATCTCACACACCCACTCACAGACCCTCTGTCAGGAATCGCCGTTGTTAGCGCCTACCTACCTGATATATGGAACTACAATTCCCAGAAGGCCTGCTTAGATGGAGGTGGAGCATGTGTCTATGTCACGACGCGCCGCTCGTAGGAGTACGTGCGTAATTCTGAATTGTTTGTTGAGCTCTCGGCGGAGAGGGGATTTGGTCCGTGTTGTTGAGTTCTTGCCTCAGAAGTCACCGCGTTGCTAGTGCTCGGCCGAGCACTTAGAGCCTGAAGATCCGTGGAGCGCATTCCGTTTTGGAGGATTCAATTGTGGAAAAGGATTTCAGGTATTTTCCGGAGACACTCTTACAGGCGTTTCTATCCCGGAAGAATCATTTTGCTTGGAGCGGTGAGGAAACCACTACACTGCTAAACGGGTGCTACTACTCTAAAGCTGGAGTACAGCGTCCTTTTTTTTGTGGTTTGTTTGCTGCAAAGAGATGCTTTGAAAGGAACAACACTTCAGTAGGAATAATTCTTCTACTGAAATAACACTTTCGGATTGCTTGATATACTAACTTTGGGAACAAGACTTGTCCTTCATATTACTGGATTTACCTTAAAGCGCTGAACTGAAGCCTCTTTTGTTTTTTCTGATTTTCATTACCCAATCCCATATAGCTGAACCGGTATGTATGGTGGGCTAAATGAAGAGGTGAATGTTTTGGTTCCAGGCAGTGTAGGATGGTAACCTGTTGTTTCTTTTTGTGTTTTTGGAAATAGTTCCATGTTTGACTGATCATTGGTTGGTTCCTGAAGCAAGGGACTGTTGTGGTAGACGTCAACGTGGATAAGGTAGTTCATGTCCTAGTGAGACCAATTTAGAGTAGTGTTGCATGCATTTGTATTTACCTCAGTGTTCCTTGTATTTTAGGTTCTTCTCCCCGCCGTTCCCATCCTACCCTTCCCTCATTTGATGGCCCTAATACTCAGTAATATTATTAGGAGTTGGGGATGTCGAAAGGTGGACCCCTTAGTGCATCATCCAGACTCTGAGGAGTAATAACCTGACACAGTCATGCACCCGGTCACAGACTCACTTAGAGACTCATGCACCCACTCACACATCTGCTGAGACACTCATGCACACACTCAGACACACTCAGAGACTCAAGTACCCACTCAGACAGTGTCACACCCACTCACAGACCCACTCAGAGACTTATGCATCCACTCACACACCCACTTAGAGATGCATGCACCCACTCACAGACTGATGCACCCACTCACAGACTCACTCAGACACTCACATACACTTATAGACCCACTCAGACACCCATACACCCTCTGACAGACCTTCTCATAAAGTTGTGTACCCACTTACAGACACTCTCAGAAACTCATGTCACTCACAGATTTACTCAGAGACTCATGCACCCATCAACAGACCCACTCAGACACTCATGAACCCACACAGACTTACTTAAACACTCATATACTTACAGAATCTCTGACAGACCTACTGAGACAGTTATGCACCCACTTACAGCCCCACTCAAACACTCATAGACACACTCACAGACACTCATACATGCACATAGAGTAATTTAGATACTGATGTACCCAGTGTGATGCACAGAATCCCTTATATATTTATTCATTTTGAATGTTAATATGTCTAATGAATGTCTGCTTTAGTTTTGCGTATTCACACATTTTTTATATTTTTTAAAATATTGTCAACATTTTGGGAAATATAGTGGCTCTATTGGGAAACAGAATACAAAGAATTCTCACAAAATGTGAAAGTGGAGGAGGGTCCAAGGGACAATTTAAAGACCTACTACAGCATAAATCCCCTTATCCATATACGCTTTACAACAGATACTGAGGGTCTGACGTTCCGTATATACACAACTCTAACACCCTAGACAAATGAAACCTCCAAATTGACTACAGTGAGTGACAAAAGAAAGGTATAATTCCCATCACCCACCTAAGGTGGCTTATCATCATCTGGGAATTCAGGACTGAGCTGAGAGGACCAACCACTCTGATGGTAATGGTGGTCACTCAGTTGTCCCAGTAGTGAAACAAATGGTAGGGTGATGGTTGCAGTGCAAAAATTAAACAAAAAAGTGCTATTAAAAATGGCTATCCAGATGCTATAAATTTTATTCTGGCGCTATCGTGATGCCATTGATAAAACCTGTGCGTAAACAGTTTAACAAATAACTGTTAGATCGATGGTCTACATGTTTCGGCTATCTGGACTGTGAGTCCAAGCTCTCATCAGGACCCAAATACGCTACTGCAAAATGTGATAAACAATACAAACAAAAGAGTTTAAGATTTCCACCAGTAAAGTATACCATACAACCTGGTCTGCTCTGTATGTCCCAATGGAACTGTTACAGGTAAGAAACCCGGATAGTTATGGGCATGCACCTCACCTCGCCTGGCATCTGCTCAGGTAAAACCGACGGACAGAGCGGTGCCTCAATATCCTGAGCAGATGCCAGGCGAGGTGTTAGAGTTGTGTATATACGGAACGTCAGACCCTCAGTATCTGTTGTAAAGCGTCTATTGGGAAACACCCTGTTTTCGCCTGGGAAGGGAACTCCATCACTTCTATAGATTTCATGCATGTCAAAGCACAAGTTCTTGTTGTAGATAGAGCCCATGTTATGGTCTCTGAGAAATGAAGAAACAGTTTTATTAACATATGTCCTGGCTTTGTCAATCTGCGAACAAAATTGATTTGACAACTTCCATTCCTGCCTTGGCATACGTTGGAGAATACAAAGGCAGTGTGAGGGAAAAGTGTCATTATTTGTACAAAGGTGTCCTTCATCAGGATATCCAGTCCTACCCCAGTCAGTGTGCCTAGGTTATTACCACCACAGTGCACTATCATGAGGTCAGGGGGCTGGCAATCCATAATGTTTCAAACAAAGGTAGCAAGTGATGACACTTTAATCCTCTCTGGCCAACCCAAGTAATGTCCACATTAGACAAACCCAAGTCCCTATCAATGCCACTCTTTCTAACAGACTCTGTACCCCAAAATACAAAGCTGTGGCCCAAAAACCACACACTAGCCATTTCGAAGAGAAGCAGCAGTAGCAGACAGGAGAAGGCTGGAGTTAAATGAGACAGATTTTAAAATGAAAGGCAGTTAAAAATGGAGGTGTGCTCTGGGTTTAAAAAAACTACTTGATTGGATGCTGCGAAGATGCAGGTGGATCAAATTTTGAAAGGATAAGTAACTAGATTTGGGATTAGCTCTGGTAAAAATAAAACATTGTAATGCAGACTTAGATATGCTTCTAATTCTGTACTGTAAACCATGTCTGCTGCAGCTCTTTTTGTAACTTGCATGCTTCTTCTAGAATGTGCGGTTAACTTGTGACCTACTGGTTCTAGTGGGTTGCTACGGAGAATATGCTAAGAGAGTGTTGTGTGGTATGTTAATGAATACTTGGTATAGCGCAACAATTCACCCCCAAGGGACCTCTCGGCACTCTAGCAACAGACAAGTAAAGAAGTGGCCATTAGAATAGCCATGTCTTAAGATATTTTTTAAAGACTTAGAACTCAGTGCACGCCCTAATGAACAAGGGAAGCTTGTTCCAGTGGTACGGAGCAAGATAAGAAAAAGCTTGTCTCCCATATTTAAACTTTTGATTTCCTCTAGGAAGATAGGTAACCAATTTGTCCTTTAGGAATTTGGATCTATTGCCTGACAAAGCTTTATGCGTCTTGGAGAGGAGTTTGAATATTGCTCTTTTCTTTATGGGAAGCCAATGAAGGACTTTGAGTAGAGGGACTGTAGATGTGCCAGGTGGCTGTTTGTTAGCCAAATAGGCTGCAGTATTTTGTACCACCTGCATTTTATATAGAAGAGCTTCATTAGATGCTACAACAAGTTCATTTCCATTGTCAAGGCGACTGATTATCAGAGCTTGGATAAGGGTTTTCTGAGAGTCAGCAGAAGCCACTGAAAAATCCTCCTGAGAAGGCACATTGTCCCAAAGCACATACCACAGGTGGATATCACCTGGTCCATCATAGATAACTTATTATCTAACAGAATGCCCAAGTTTGTTGCTGTGCTTTTGGGAGAAGGAGCAGGACTAAGTTTGGCAGGCAGCCATTTATCTGACCAATGGAGCTCTGCCTTGCCAAACAGTAGAACCTCTGTTTTGTCCCCGTTTAGCTGAAGACAGTTCAGGGACATCCACGGGGGAATTTTCCTCATGCAAGCAATAAAACGATGTTTAACATTCTCAGTGTCATGCCCAAAGGATATAACTAATTGGATGTTATCTGCATAAGAGAGTATTTCAAAACCTCAGGACTTGACTAGCTGAGCGAGGAGAGCAACATATTTAGGTCTCGGATAGGCAGCGCATGCGCTGTCTCGTCGAGAGATACTGTATACAGTATTGTGGGGGAAGCTCCGCCCACAACCCTGCCCATCGTTTTCATTGGTTTGTGTGTAAATGCTTGCTGTTGATTCATTATGAGGCTTGTTAGCCCCTCCATAGTACGTCCATGTCGACATTTCATTCCTCCCATGGCTATTGGCCCCTTTACTAGGTTGTTGCACCGGACCTGTTCTATTTTCTTTATTGAGTTTCTCCGAACTCAAGCACGAGGACATGCTTCATTCAGCGGCCACGCCCACTTTCAAGGCAGCGGGACAATTACATACTCTCTTGGGACAGATCAGGAGGCGAGGGCTGGGGGCTTTGAAGGTGTCTGTTTACAGCGCAGGACTCTTGTTGTTCTTAATGAGGGGTCAGCATGCCGGAGGCTTCAGCTCTATAACTCTGAAAATAACTCATCTCCCTCCCTAAAATGTGCACGCTTATGGGTAATGTAACCGGATTTATTCAATGTTCAACGGCGCCGGGTATGTTCGAGGTGGCTCTAGCAAGCAGTGTTTGGTGCATCAAACTGACTTCAGCCACCCAGACTGTACCTTAGTTTTCATACTTAATGTACCTCTCGTCATTATAGTATTATTTTAAAGTGAGGGGTTTTGTTTTTATATAGCATGTAAAGGTGCTGAATTTGTTCTTCCTGTGAAGCGGGCACAAGGAGACGCACATGGTGTGATCGTGAAGTGCTTCTCTTTGCATAAATATGCTGTAATCATGACTATTTTCCCTTGTTCATAGGGTGCTCACTTTGAGATGTTTGGTCATTCATCCAGAGCTGTTAAATTCACACGAATGACCATTGTTACCATTGGAAGTAACTGGGTACTCACACCATTGGTGCAAATGCGTGCAGTGTCTGTCTGCCCTCTTGTGGTACCAGTACCATCCTCTGCAGTGACTCTCAGACTTGGCGGTCGGACTTTCAAAGAATGTTTTAAACCTTCCCCACTTTTCCTTCAAATCGCATATATTGTGCTTTTGATTTTATTTACACTGCGCCGAAAGCGGAATTCGGGTGGTGTTGAGTTTTTGTATGTATACTGACATCGTTATCGTTCTTAGAGGATGTAGCCTTACGGCTAGGACGGCCCACCTCCAATCTGGGGAACCGATTCGAGTCTCGGCAAGGACGCTTAACACCCTGTGATTCTGAGATAATCACCAGTGACTAGCAACAATGAATGGGTGCGCCTGTTCAGTATGAAGTGCGTTTTGTGTTAGATGCATAATTAATTTAGTAAATACCGTTCTCTTTCATGTTCGTCAATTTTACATTAATTTCCCTCGCTCAGCTTTCACCTAGACACGGGGACCTACTTACATGTAGCTTGAACCTCTTATTGTTCTTTTATTTTAATGACCTCAACTGAAAGGTTAGGGCACTTTGCGTTAACCCGTCTAAATATAGTGCTGATTGATTCGACGCAACGGGGTAACGCAGGTGTCACTATTCTCGCGATCATTTTTTCCTGAAAGGTCGGGCGTCCATAGCACAACAGAGCTCAGCTGTCCGCGCCTTGGTGAAAATCCCACTGAAGAACCTTTGAATGTCCAGGCTCTCCGTCTTGCTTCACCTGAATGAGCCTTGCTGTGTGCTGGTGACGTGAAGGGAGAAGTCTGGCAATTAGCCATAAATTCCTGACATTCCCTTGTGCTGGGGTGAGAACAGGAAGCGGCAAACGAAGGGCTCCCGCCACCCACCCCATTCGCTCCAACTTTTTGTCTTCTCACAAAGTTTCAGTCCTGGAAAAAGACAAATATACACCCTGCGAGTTGTGAACATTTCATTATATTAGTATTTCCAAAAGTGTATTGTTGGCAAAATGAAACTCATTTTTAAAGTTTCAGTAGACTGATTTGAGTCACAGCTTTTTTTCTATTTTTTGTGTGCAACTTCTCGACTTTCATTGGCCCTGTGTTTAATAACACGATCAGGCTAAACGCATTAGGTCCTGAAGCAGGGGTTTCACGTGTCACTGGCGGTACTTGTGTGTGTGTATGAATGAATGAAAGCATGCCTCGTGAAAAGAATGGATGTTGAAAATGACCCTTAAACAAACTTGTTATTAAAGCTACAGCACTTTGTTGTAGATGGCCGCATCTCGGACACTTACAATTTGTAGCTTGTGTGGTGATTGGGCCCTCAGGCCCGCATGTGGATAATACAGACGCAGACACAGGATTACTGGTACGGTAAAACTGGCCACGAGCACGTGCGCTCGGCCCCTTTTATTGTCAGGGTCACCTGACTGGTGACGCCTGTGGTGGGTGGGTGTTCAGTGTGGGTTACAGGCACAATGGAACACTAGACTGTATCCAGCCGGATACTACATCCCTCCCAAACTTTAATGAAAGTTCAACCAAAATGAAGTCCGAACCTATGGGAGTAAACACAAGTTACAAATAAAACATAAATTGGTGATCAGGACTTCCACGTAGTCTTTTTGCTGATGGTCACCTGCCGGCGAGGGTGTTCTGACAGCCGGGACCACTCTGTCTCCTTGGCACGATGTCTGAGTGCTCTACGGATGTGTTCTTTTGGACTTACATCGTGGAAGTGCGCCTCACAGTCTCTTTCTTGTACCGCCGTCGGTGGAAGTGGGGGTGGAATGGTGGTGGACCACTGTTTGTTCTATCTTCCGCTGTGCGCCCTGGTAGAGGTGTTTCCTCCGACTAGTAGTTGAGTAGTTGTCTTCTTCCCGGACTCACCGTTGCAGGATACCCCTCTCACGGATACCCCTCTCTCGTGGGTGTCCCCTCTCACTGGACGACCCGGAGGCCCTTTGTTGCCAGGTTTCCACTGGACCGGTGGACCGCCGCCTTGTCGCTCCCCTCGCGTTGGGGGAGTCACTACGGGTCCTCTTTCCGTGTCCGAAGTTCCGCCTGAAAGGGTGCTGTTGGCACTTGGTCCTTCGCGCTCTGCCTTTGTTCTCCCAGGAGCTCCAGAGCCAGCTTCAACAGTCCATCTCTCGTCTTGGGGATCCGCTGCCACCGGTGTCCCTGAGGCCTCTGCCCCTTGGATGTTCACGGTCTTGTTTCCGTGACGTCCCAGAGGTGGTTGTTACCAACGGACCGGCCTGCTCGTGTCTGTCGTCCCCGGGTGACCTTCGGGTTTACGCATCGACGTATACTCCCAGTGGGGCTGATGTTGTTTTCCAGGTACTGGGTCTGGGTGTCCTTGCACCTTCTCACTTCCCTCTTCGGGTATTCCCCTTCCGGTGTGTGTTGTGTTGATCTATCACGCACACATCTGTGCTCTTCTCCTTTCCTCTTCGGGTGTTCCCCTTCTGGTGTGTGTGTTGATCGGTCACGCACACCTCTGTGCTCTTCTCCTTTCCTCTTCTCTTCCTCCTTCGTCGTGGCGTCGTGCCACTCAGGATCTGTCTTCCTTTTCCTTTCTTTGCGACGTGATCCAGTCTTCCTGCCTCCTTGCACGTCCTTACCAGGCTTCTTCGTGTAGCGTGCACTCTACGCGTTTCCCTCTGGTCTTGTCCCGCCACTAGGACACTGTCTTCCTTTCACTCTGTGACTGGACCGGTCGTCGCGACCTTCTGTCTCGTATTTGCTTCTGATTTCAAGTGATGTTGCTGGACCTCTTGTCCTTTTCCTCCTGGTCCTCTTTACGGACCTCTCCTGGGGTCCTCTTCATTGACGTCCCCTCGGACTTCCTCTTCTCTCCGGCTCTGACCCTTGACAGGTCAGTGTGCCCTCCGACCTCTTGTAGGTCTGCATCCTCCTTGCGACCATCTGGTGGTCGGCGTCGTCCTCCTTGCGACCATCTTGCGGGTCGGCTTCTTCCTCCTTGCGACCCTCTGGGTAGTCGGCTTCTTCCGTGCGACCATCTGGGTGGTCTGCTTCTTCTGTGCGACCATCTGGGTGGTCGGCTTCTTCCTCCTTGCGACCATCTTGCGGGTCGGCTTCTTCCTCCTTGCGACCATCTGGGTAGTCGGCTTCTTCCGTGCGACCATCTTGCGGGTCGGCTTCTTCCTCCTTGCGACCATCTGAGTAGTCGGCTTCAACGCGCTTCTGACTGCGCCCTTTGGTATGCTTCATCGGACTCCCTTACTGCGAACTCCCTTCAGTGCTTGCATTCCTGGAGCTGTAGCCGCTGTCTCTGTGCTGTTACTCGCTTGCTTGGCGCTGGGTCCCTGAACCGCCCTTTGTCTTTCTGGTGGTGCTACTGTCTTTTCCTGCTTCTGCGACAACCTGTGGCCACCAGGTGCCGCTGCGCTTCGTTCTTTCTGTGTTCAGGGCTCCCTTCTCGCTGTCAGTGGGTTCTGCAGCTCCTGTTCCTGCGCTGTCTTTCACCGCCGGGCTTGCTCCTCGTGCTCTACCTTCTGCGCATCTTCTTCTTGCTCTCCTTCTGGATTTGCTTGTGCCAGTATTCAGAGCGTGTGCACTGCCTTACCATTGGTTGTGAGTTGCAAATAGCTGCCTCTGTTGTGCATTCACGTCTTCCTGATACTCTCCTGCGCACTCTTAACATAGTGTCTTAGGTGCATTCCGTGCTGCCACCTCGGGTTGCTCTTTTCCTTGCACTCCTTATTTATTTACGTAATGCACCTCTTTGCCATCAGGGCAGTTTTCCTGCAGTCATCCCTTAATGGGGGTTACAGCCACTCTCCTTCATTGCTGCTGACAGTGTTCTTGTTCCTCGTGGGCTGCATTTTGTGCGCGATCCCGCAACCGGCCACCAGATGGCAGTGCTACTCCATTTACGATTCCCCGTCTCTGCCGATCTGTATTGCTGCGTGGCCTGGTGCATGGAGATGGCGCTGCCTTGCTTGCTCTACAGGGACTCCGGTACCAGGATCCCCACGTACCTTCAGCTGTTCCCCTGGATTTCCCTCGTCCCGTCATATATGCAGTCCGGGTAGGTGCTTTCTTGAGTTTCCACTCAGTTCAACGTGGCTTAACCGATACCGCCAGCAGTATTACAGTTAGCCACAGCAGCTTCACACCGCTGCGCTCTGAATGTCTCTTTACGCCTGCTGTCCACTCTGCGCGCCGGCCGCTCCGATCGGCCGCGCGCTCTCTTCCCGCGGGTTGGGGGATGGGATCATGGGCACCGCTGGTCTTGTGCGCCGGCCGCTTCGCTCAGCTGCAGGCGGGACCTTGATGCTGCGCAGGGGGTGCTGGCGCCGCTCCGGTCACCGGCGGAGGACACAGGGGTCGCTGATGGATCCTCCGTACTTCCCTTACGGGGCCGCTTCACTCTACGCGGGCTGGTGTAGTGATGGCACAACTCCTTGTAGTGGTTCAATACTTTATTGAAACAAGATACACAAAACAGGTGAGCGCCAGGATACACCTCCACATCCACCGCTGGCTAACCGCTACTACCTCGAATCCGAATGTCACTTACTTAGTGACATTCCATGCACGCACACTCTCACCTTAAAGACACATCCACACAGACTAACACATCAACATCAAAGTAGGACACAACACATCTCCCCCCCTAAATAACAAACACGACCAACCACCAAAATACAAAAAAACAAAAAAAAACAAAAACAAAATAACAGCTTCCATCCAGAAACACACAAAAAAAAACAACACAACTACACAATATACTCCTTGAGCTAACTAGGCAAAATCCTTTTCCTTTTCCCAATACCACCTTCACCTGAAACAACACTTCCATGTGTAGGTACCGTGACGCTTCTCTGTGTTGGAGCTACCATGACTGGCGGACGCATCACAGACCCTTCCCCCTCCGTAACAGCAGAAGAAACCCTTTCACCCCCATGAAGTAATTCATCCTCCTGAGCCACTTCACAGTCCCTCGCTTCCTCAGCAGCTAACTGCAATTGTAGATTACTATTCTCAAAATAATCCTCCACCCAGTCAAAATCTCCCCCTTGATCTCTCACAAGATCATCTCCATCCCAGCTGCTAACCACAGCTATGTCTTTCAAATTCCACACTCTTCCATCATTTAATCTCACAGAATTCCTCAAAACCTCCATTACTTGCTTGGGTGCCTCAAATTTACTCTCTCCTTTAACAACTCTGAACGGTTTCCTGACCCGTACCCAATCACCAACCTCAACATTCACCTCCTTAGCACCATGCACTCTGTCATAATAAACCTTTGCCTTTGAATGCACTTCTTCCAACTTTCCCCATACATCACTAGGAGACCACTGTTGTATCTCACTTTGTACTAACCAATTTGGATTGTACTTACTCCTTGGTGTTCTACCCCTCATCATAACAAAAGGAGATAAACCAGCTTGAATTTGAGAAGTAATTCTGTATGACCACACAGCTTTCTGTACTTGTATCCTCCAATCCAGATTTTTGTTCATTGAAGCCTGTATGACTCCTTTAATTACCCTATTAAAACGTTCTACCGTACCATTCCCACTTGGGTTGTACAACGCAGTAGTTTTGTGTTTAATCCCACAACTTTTAAAATACTCCTTTGCCATAATTGAAAGAAACTGCACCCCATTGTCTGTAAGAATGCAACCTGGCAACCCTTCCATCACAAAAATGTTATCTAAAAATCTCAAAACAGACTGGGTGTCCGCCCTTTCCACAATTTCCACCACCGGCCACTTGGTAAACAAATCAATAGCTACCAACCCATACTCTTTCAATTCACCCACCGGTCCAAAAATGTCTACCGCAATGGTATCCCACGGCAACTCAGGGATCAATCCTTCACTCATAGTGGGTCTTAGTATTTTAAGAGACTTGTCTGCCGAGCAGCAAACTGAACAACTCTTCACAAAATTTTCAATCTCCTTGTCAATTCCAGGCCACCAGAACATGCCCTTCACAATCAACTTTGTCCTGACAATCCCAAAATGCCCTTCATGGCATAATTGTAAAATCCTTCCACGCAACGTTGTTGGGGGAATTATTCTATCTCCTCTCAACAACACATCCCTGTCTAGAACCAATTCCATCCGTACCTCCCAATAAGATTGCATACTCCCGGTGACACCTGCCTTCCTCGGCCACCCATTTGAAATATATTCCAACACTTTCCCCAACACCTCGGGCCTCATGTAGGTAGCGAAATACCGGTCGGTAACGGACGATTTTCGGTAAATATGCCGTTACCGACCGGTATTCAGACAAGTGAGATGTAGGAGTCCAAAAACCACTTTTCGGTAAATATGAAGCGGTAAATACCGATTCATAGTTACCGAATTCTAAAATACCGATTCATATTTACCGAATACATAATTAACGAATCGGTAAATATGAAGTGGTAAATATGAAGTGGTAAAAATTTAAAATGACATGTAGGAGCAGTCGGTAATTAAGAAATCCAGGAAAATCGGTAAATAAGAGTCGGTAATTAACACGGATTGAAAGCAGGTGGTAACCATCAACAATGCACATAAGCAATCCCAAAATGCAACAGCGTGGACAACATGGCCGCCATGTACGTCATTGCAAGGCGCCTACGTCTACAGGCAGCAGGACTGAGGGTGTGGCGACGGGAGGAACAAATCTACAGACAGCGCATCACACTATTCCAGCTGACTGATGCAGAGATACATGAGAGGTACAGGCTACACCTCGAAACCATCATGGACCTGATAAGGGACCTGCACCCACTCCTGGACCAGCCAACAAGAAGGGCGCACGCCATACCACCACATGTGCAGGTGCTCTGCAGCCTACATCTACTGGCATCCGGCAGTTATCAGGTGGTGATAGCTGCGGTGGGTGGCGTATCCCAGAGTTGCCTGTCCCGTTTCTTCAGGAAGTTCCTGGATGCCATGATGCAGAGAATGCACCACTACATAAGCTTCCCAAACACACAGGCTGCACTGCAGAAAACTAAAACAGACTTTTATCACATGGCACAGTTCCCCCATGTCATCGGCTGTATTGATGGTACACACATCCCAATCTGCCCACCAGCTGACACAGAGCACATCTACAGGAACAGGAAGTCCACCCACTCCATCAATGTGCAGGTGATCTGTGATGCAGGGAACATCATCACAGATATTGTTGCAAAGTTTCCTGGGAGCACCCACGACTCTTACATCTTCCAGAATAGTGGGATCTACACACGACTGAGTGCCGGAGAATTCGGAGAGGGATACCTGCTGGGTAAGTAACAGTGACGCCCCTTGAAACCTGCAAATCAGAGTGTATAGAGGCATGTAACTGATGGTTCCCTTTTACTCATCCAGGCGACAGTGCATATGCATGCCGTTCATTCATCCTCACTCCCTACCTACACCCAGCAACCCAGAGTGAGAGACGATACAACGTGGCCCACAAAACAACACGCAATGTGGTGGAGCGCACGTTTGGACTACTGAAGAGCAGGTTCCGCTGCCTCCACAAGAGCGGAGGCGCACGCCAGTACAAACCCATCACCTGCTGCAAGATTATTGCCACTTGTGCAATGCTGCACAACCTTGCCACGAAAAAAGGTACAGATGTGGAACTAACATATTTGGAGGACAACGAGGATGAGTCAGGGCAGCCAGAGGGCAGCGCAGCTAGAGTGCCAACTGCAATCGATGGGAGAGAGAGACGGGCAGAGATCACATGCAACTATTTCTGAGTAAGTGAGGGGACACAGCGAGTTGTGAGAAGTCATGACGTAGTTTAATGTGGCACCACGCCATGAACACATGAACAGGCCAATCTGGCAATATACCATCTATACAAGGAGTATGTCCAGGGTTACGTCACCCAATGGGAAGTGGCTAAGCAGGGCCACATCAATGTTTGCGCATACGCGCTGCAGTGGTGGATTGCACGGCCTGTGCATCCTCACTAGTGCCAACCCCAAGCCTCCTGCGTGCTTCTGGGACGGGGGGTGTGATGCTGCTGCTGGTCTCGATGCTCCCCGCAGCATCCCCTGCAGCAGTTGTCGGCGCCTGACTAGTCAATAGCACCCCTAGTGCACTTGTCACCTGCACCATCCCCCGAGACAGGTCGCTGCAGCACTGTGTTAGGCCCTCCTGCATCGTCACAGAGCGCCGGCAAAGTAGGGAAGTCGCAGTTGCCAGACGGTTGAGTGCCCTGCTGGTAGTGTCCCTTCTCTGGCGTTCCCGGCGCCGTGCTTCGATGTCAGCATCTAATTTGCTGCACAACTGCTGGATTGACTGGGACATGTCCCGAATGCCCGCAGCCATGCCGCCAATGTTTGTGTCCATGTTGACTAAGCTTGTCTTCATCACCCGCATGTGCCTCTGGACTGACATAACTGCCTTTGATTGCAGGCGCTGTTGCTTCAACATTTGGCCCTCGAGCCCCAAGAAGACACCATGGCCGTCAGTGGGTGCTGGTGGACTCTGGACACGCGACCTGCGGCGCCCTCTTGCTCCCGTCTGTGCTGCCTGTGAGGTGTGGGGCACAGTGGGATGGCTCCCTTCCTGGGGCCCGGTGCGGTCTTCTGGGCCCATGCTGTCGTCTGACGAGGTGTCGAAGGCTCGTAGCCTGGCTGCTGGACGCCTCCTCATTCTCACACCTGCAAGCGGAGATGTGGCCGGTGATTCGAACATGAGTGGCGATGCTGGCTGTGGTTGTGGTGATGCTGGCTCTCGGTGAGGTGATGCTGGCTCTCGGTGAGGTGATGCTGGCTCTGTGTGCGGCGAGGCTGGCTGTGTTGGTGGTGCGGCTGCAAGTGGGCCCGCTCCCTGGTCTGAACTCGTGCTGGCTAGAGGTGATTTTTGTGGCCGGTGTGCCGTCTCCCCTGCAGCATGCCCTGTCCTGCATGATGTCACATCTGTGGACAGAAAAACAACATTGGCTCAGTGTCCCCGAAGGGCTGCATTGCAAGCGTCACAATAAATCATTTCACATTCCAATCTGTCCCCTGTCTCCTTGTGCCTCGAGTGCGTGACATGCCTTGTTGCCCTGTAACATTTACGTCATGGTTAGTGTTGCCCTGACTACATCTCCCGGAATGCATTGCCTGTCTGCACTGACACGTGTGGACTGCAGTGTGATTCTCGTTTCACAATGGGGGATGTGGGATAGGGGTAGGGGGGGCTACATTGCTGTGCTTACGTCTTACCTTGGTGTGTAGCGGCTCTGGCAGAGCTGTCGGCGTCCCCAAGACCCACGACGCTCTCTTGCTCGATTGTGGACGCCACCAGCTCCTCCAGTTCGGTGAGGGCAGGTGCCCTGTTGGTTCCACCTCCGGTCTGGCTGGCCTCCTTCTGGATGTCGCCCATCTTCCTCTTGGTCACAATCCTCAGGTCATACCAGCGCTTTTTGAGGACCTCAATGTCCCTGTGGGTCACTCCCACAGCATTGACCTGCGCCTGGATGGCCAGCCATATGTTGCGCTTTTCGGCCTCAGGCACTTGCAGGGATTGCCTCCCAAACAGCTTCTGGTGCTGCTTCACCACCTCCTCCACCAGCACCTGGAGTTCCTTGGGGCTGAATTTCAGCTTCCTCCTCCTTTCCCCTCCGTCTTTCTGTGTTCTCTGGCTGGACATGCTGTTCGTTTCCCGCTCGCACATGCAACTGCTCCCTGCCTCTCCTCTGCACTCCAAGCCTCTCCAGGGTCGGCTAATTATGTACACCTGCCTGGGTGTGGCCACTTCGGCTAATTGTGTACACCTGCCTGGGTGTGGGCAGTTCCTGGTTGGGTGGGCTGTCGTTGCACAGGATTAGCTGTTTCGTCAAGTCATGTGATGTTATTTACCGAATCCGTACATACCGATTCGGTATTTTCCGATTCGGTAGATACCACCTCGGTATTTTCCGATTCGGTAGATACCACCTCGGTATTTTCCGATTCGGTAATTATCACCTCGGTATTTACCGAATCGGTGAATTCCGATTCGTATTTACCGAATGTTACCGAATCGGTAACTGTTACCGAATTTTTACCTACATATAACTTACCGATTCTAATTTACCGATTCGGTACGGCTCGGTATTTAAGAACCGGTAAAATTTATTTACCTACATGAGGCCCCTCATCCTTTAACTGCTCCTCCAACCATTCACCTTTACAAATAGCAGATGCACCAGAATCGTGTACGAAAGCCACACTACAATTACCCCACGGATCATCCACACATTCCTCCAACGGAGTGGGCAATCTTGACAGACAATCCGCCACCACGTTTTCCTTTCACGGAACATGAACCATCTTATAAATGAACTCTTTCATCCTCATCGAAATTCTGGCTAATCTAGCCGAAGCAACTGCTGTACCTTCACTAGATAAAATGCGAACCAATGGTCTATGATCCGTGCGAATCAGCACAGGCTTTCCCCACACAAAAGCACGAAAATGTTCAAGTGCCCATGCACACGCCAATGCCTCTCTCTCTATGATCGGGTACTTACTTTCCGCTGGTGACAATGCCCTAGATGCAAATAGGATAATTTCCTCTTTTCCATCTTTACCTCTCTGTGACAACACAGCACCAAGCCCCTTGTCACTAGCATCCGTGGTCAACAAACTCTCCAAATTCGGATCAAAACTGGCAAGGGCATTCACCGCTTGAAGATCCACTTTGACTTCCATAAACTCTCTTTCACACTCCTTGCTCCAATCAAATTTGACGTTCTTCTTTAAAAGAGAACGAATATTGTAAACCTTTGACGCAAAATTCTTTATGAACTTTGCGCAATACTCCGCCATTCCCAGAAACGACCTTATCTCTTCCTTAGACACAGGAGCTGGTGACTTAATAATGTTCTCAACCAAAGTAGGTTTAGGTCTCACCCCTTCCTCACTTACAATGTGTCCCAAATATGAGACACTCCTTTGCGCAAATTTACATTTAGTCAACTCAACTGTCAACCCCACAGGCTGCAAAGTTTCCAAAACCTGAAACAGCTTGTTATCATGTTCCGCTTTACCTTTTTCCGCAACCAAAATGTCATCCTGAAAAAAACGCACACCATCCACATCACCAAACAACCTGTGCATTAGTTTCTGAAAAACCGCTGCAGCGGATGCAAGCCCAAAAGGCATTCGTGTAAATTGGAAACACCCAAATGGGGTAATAAATGCTGTTAAACCTCTTGAATGTGGTTCCAGTACGACCTGATGATAGGCCGCGGATAGATCGATGGTAGAGAACCACGTAGCCCCTCTCAATGACGCTACCATCTCATTGATTTTAGGCAAAGGAAACTTTTCTATCACAATATTATTGTTTAAATGGCGCAAGTCTATGCACAAACGGATTTTTCCGTTGGACTTGCGGGCAACTACGACCGGAGAAATCCACTCCGATGTCTCCACTTCTTCAATCACCCCCTTGCTTAGCAAATTCTGTATTTCCTTTTTCACCTCATCCCTAATTAAAATCGGAATGGGCCTTACTTTGTGTACTTTTGGTATTGCATCCTTTTTCAACACAATCTTGTGTTCAAACCCTTTGAGTTCCCCTAAATCTTTCCCAAACACCTTAGGGAATCTTTTGCTCAAAACTTCACTCATTCTACTGCACTCATCCATTATCAGCACTTTCTCCACACTATTAGGGTCTAAGATTATATGCAAATCCTTCTGATCGAACCACCCCAAAACTGACGGTCCCCTCTTAGCTATGTACAACTTCCCTCTTGTGGATCTTCCTTTAAAAAGGAATGTTAACCATCTGAAACCTAACATGTCAATCTTTTCTCCTGTATAGCTAATGGGATTTACATCTGATTTGTTTAATTGGTTTCCGATCTTCCCTACAAATTTTTCTTTCCATATTTCTTCGTTAATGATTGTGTACGGTGAACCCGAATCCGCATACACCATCACCTTAACACCACCTAGAGATAACTCACAAATAGGTTTTCCATCCATAGAGTTATCCTCTA
Organism: Triturus cristatus; assembly: GCF_964204655.1. NCBI lineage: Eukaryota > Metazoa > Chordata > Amphibia > Caudata > Salamandridae > Triturus > Triturus cristatus. Next base: position 631,606,054 of record NC_140582.1, read on the forward strand.
TGTTCAACATGAAATTTCCTCTTACACTCTTTACACATTCGTCCTCACAATTATCATCCTCCTCATCACCGTCCCAAATGTACTTTACATTACTGCGCCTACGACACATTTTGCTAAAATGCCCCAACAACCCACAAATACCACATTTTTTTTTAAAGCAGGGCACATTTTGCTAAAGGCTAAATGCTCTTTGCTATCGCAACGATAGCATCTTCTTTCCTCAGTCCTGAAGTCTCTCCCCTGGTTCCTCATTGGTTGATTTGTCCATCTCCCTTGTGGACATTGAACGTTAGGTTTAGCTTTACTCTGTATTTTGAATACTCCTTCTGTCATCTTTTCCGGATCTTTCTCTGCTGCCTTGACCACAGTTGCACACCTCCCTGACATTTCCGATTTTCTCATTATGGCCAATACGTCCTCCAGTGGTGCATCACCATTAACCCATAAGCGGTCCTGTAGAGGTGAATTGTTGCTGTGCATGACTAAATGATCTCTAATTAAATCATCATGTAAGTCACCAAATTTGCAATCTATCGCCAATTTCTTCAAATCATCCAACCAGTCATCCACAGTTTCGCTTTTAGCTTGCTTCCTTTGAAAGAATCTATGCCTAATTACTCCTATACAAACCTGTGGGGCAAAATATTTGTCGATATCCTTTATCGCATTCTCAAAGGTATTTAAATTTGTGTCTAACACTTTGGACATTCTCGAATAAGTTTTCAACCCCATAGGCCCTAATGAATGTAAAAGTATTCTCTTTTTCTGTTCAGGTTTCATCTTTCCAGCTTCGTCCACCGCTGAAATGTAATTTATAAAGTACTCCTTCCATTCTAACCATTTAATACCTGGTTCCGCTCCTGTCGCCCAAAAGGTGTGTGGATTACTGATAGAGTAATTTTGATGAGCTATCTCCACACTTGTGGGGTCTCCTTCATTATCCCCATCACCCATGTTTCAACTTAAATATGAAGCAAACTTTTTTTTTTTTTTTTTTATCTTCTTTTGCTCAACTTCTTTGTTTGTGGTGTTCCCCCGGCAGTCTCACCTGTTTTCGCTGCTTTCCGCTGCTCAAAATCCCCTGCGCCTCGCTTTCTACGGCACTTCTCCTCAGCGCCCGTATCTTTGTGTTGCTAAGCAATTGACACCAAAACAATTCATCCAAGATGGCCACCACGTAGGGTCACGCAGCGTGACCTTGCGTGATTACGTTCCAGATACAATTGCGCATGCTCCTGACGTGTCCGGACGCACCTCCTACGTCAGAAGCTCACCCGCTCAGAATTCTGGAATCTCCACCACGAATCGTATCACGCTCCCAGCGCGGGCCTCTCAACTGTCCGAAATCCTTTCCATTACAGCACGTATGTACCGCCAAACTTCCTTTCGCTGTTTTAACCTCGTCTTACGTTGATGTCAATAATCCGATCCAGGTGGGGTTACGATGATTCACGAAACAATCCACCTAGTTCAGATCAATTTCCGTTGTTTTTTTTTTTTTTTAAAGTCCTTTGCGCGCTGCTTCTCTTCTCTTTATCCCATCCGATCGTCGCCAATTGTAGTGATGGCACAACTCCTTGTAGTGGTTCAATACTTTATTGAAACAAGATACACAAAACAGGTGAGCGCCAGGATACACCTCCACATCCACCGATGGCTAACCGCTACTACCTCGAATCCGAATGTCACTTACTTAGTGACATTCCATGCACGCACACTCTCACCTTAAAGACACATCCACACAGACCAACACATCAACATCAAAGTAGGACACAACAGCTGGGGTAGAGCGGGGGACTGCTGCCGGAGGCGGCGGCCTTCATTCCCATTTGCACGGGACAGTTACTGGGCCCCTTCTTTTCTCCACCCCATGGCCGCCGGCTCGCTGCTCACACGCCGCGCGGAGTGGGGATGTTTTCGCTACACTGGGGGAAGGCTGTCCGCTCCACTGGGGCATTGGGCACCGTCTCTTGTTCTTCCTTGTGGGGACGTGGGCGGCTGCCACGCTTTGTCCTTCCACGCTAGGCTCTCATTGCAGCCCCCCCCGCCATCCACATTCCGGGCTCACCTCACGCCCACTATCTGCTCCGGCGTCCCTCACCTTGGGGTAGTTTGTAGCGGCGGCAGACGTCTTGGCAGTTCGGCCCCGCGCTTGACTTTCAGGGTTGTCGGCTCTTGGTCAGGGGTGGGTTCTGCTTGTGTAGGGGCTCTTCCCACGCAGGAGGGCGGCTCACAGCAGGCTCATGAGGTGCGGGGTGGGCTCCCGGTCACCTCGTCTTCTTCATGCAGGCCCGGGGATCTTCACCTTCCCCGCAGGCCTTCCGGCGGCTGGCGTCTTGCTCGCTGGGGGGGGGTGGGGTGCCTTTCTCACGCGGCAGCTCTCTCCCCTTTTCCTCCACTGCTGGGCTGCTGCATGCACGGGCACAGCCCCCTCGTCGCCATTGTGGTGATTGGGCCCTCAGGCCCGCATGTGGATAATACAGACGCAGACACAGGATTACTGGTACGGTAAAACTGGCCACGAGCATGTGCGCTCGGCCCCTTTTATTGTCAGGGTCACCTGACTGGTGACGCCTGTGGTGGGTGGGTGTTCAGTGTGGGTTACAGGCACAATGGAACACTAGACTGTATCCAGCCGGATACTACAGCTTGTAACATACAAGTTGCAGACTCCCAGCTATCCATTCCAGGTGCTATGATACTGCTTGGCTAAAAGTATTAAAATATTGTATTTCAGTAGCTGAATGCAGCAGCAATTCAATGCGTATTTTTAAAATAAGTAAGTTTTTCGTAAAATGTTATATTTGTTAAATGGCTAAACACTTATAAGCAGTGGTTAATTTGTAAAAATAAGTGCCGGGGCTCTCGTCAGGAGAGCGCTTTCACCATCCCTTTTCTCCACAGAAACAACAAACCATACAAGTGGGGAGAGGACGGTGCATAATGGCCAGAGCTGCCGACCTCAGAGCTGGCGAACCAGGTTTGAATCTCTGCTTTGGCTCAACATCCTGTGATTCTGGGTGAATCACTTAATCAACCTCTGCCTACCAGAAATGAATGTCTCCTTAACTGATGCTCAACCGCCTGTGTTAATGATTAAGTGCCGGTGCTCAGAATCGGAAACCACCGGCTCAAACTAAGCACTGCTTATAAGGTCCAAAAGGCGAGACCGATTGCATTGCAAATGCTTGTTCTTAAAAAGCGTTGGGCTCAAAGCATAGCCCTGAGGAATTCCCATGTCCAGGAACAAAGTCTTTAGATTTAAAAGAGCAAAGAGTGAGCCTTTGAGTCCTGTCCTTAAGAAAGTCTATGAGCAAGTTTAGAGCGGTCCCTGGATCCATGTCTCAAAGAGGCGTTGAATCAAGATGGAAGGTGACACGGTATCAAATGTCGCTGACAGGTCAAGAAGAACCAGCATAGCTGTTGTGCCGGAATCCACTGCTAGAAGGGTGGTTTCAGTGCTGTGGAAGGGTCAAAAACCCAATTGGGAAGCATCCAGCAGATGATGACTCTCCAAATAGGAGGAAAGCTGTTTGTTAACATAAGACTCAAACACCTTGCCTAGGGAAGGAAGGAGAGGGATTGGACAATAATTCACCAGATCCCAGGATCCACATGAGTTGTTTTAGGATAGGTATAACATGGGCAGCTTTCCATTCGGGAGGAACTACAGCTAAGGGCAGGGATAGATTGCAGGATTTTTGGAAATTAGAAGAGTGTAGATTCATTTTTGAAGAATAAAGGGTTGTTTCTGACTGAAGGCTTTCTTCTAAGGTGTAGTGTAGTTTTAAAGTCATACAACTACTAAGCTAAATATCCTTTTGGACTCCCATAATTTTTCATGAATTTATTGTGACAATCACGAATAATTCATGAATATACACAAATACCCTTTCATATTGGGCTTCATTATTAAAGTGCTTGAAAGGGTTAACACATACTAATCATTCAGAAGTGGAGTTACAAAAGTTAATTATGAAAGGCATGTTTTTATTTGCTGCCTTCTGCAGAGAGTGCAAATTTGAAAAGATAGCCATTAATTGTTCCTTTGTATGAGAGTGCAGTGCCATTATTATGGTTAGTTTTCACATTTTCTGAGAGCATTGAATCTATCTAATAAGAGCAAAAAAACGATTTGTCCAACAAACTCAAATTTCAGGCGTGTGAAAAACATTTGATTTATAAGGTATATGTGTATGTGTGGTTTATAAAAGTGAGTATGATATATAGAATAGTATTGTAACTCTGAGATGATTTATGGTTCACAATGTGTTGATCTGGAACTGTATATTGTACATGTGCTGTTTTACTGCATGCTCCAGTTGATGGAAAAAACTGCTTGCTAAACCTATACTTAACAATGTACTAGAAGGCCTGCAAGGTTTTACAGGTCTACATATTATGTACTGCTCACAAAGAATGTTTTCTTTGAACTCTGGGACTTGTAGTCTTATTTATTCAATTTAAGAAGAGGACTCTACAAGTGACAGAATTTAAGGAAAAAACATGCTCTGTAGCAGCATATAGTGCACAAAACTGAATTCTGGCAGCTACATATTAGAGACTGTTTAGGGTGAGTGTTGGTTAGTTATAGGGCAGGTTTGTATGTGCTTAGATGGTAAGACATGCCCTTTCAAGTAATACTGAGTCGCATATGCAGTATGAGAGTGCTAGGCATAGTTAAAACCATCTTTTACTACACACAAGTTGCCTCTGAGATAGGCTGTGGGTATGCTATAATGCATGCTGGTTTGTGTTTAAATAGTAAGAGATGTCCCTTTGAATTTCACAAAGTTATTCCTGAACCTGCAGACTCCTATGGCAAGTACCAAATAGAGTTTACCACCCAAACTGCAAGTGACATACATATGCTCAAAACCATACAGTCTCTCCCATCCACTGAGACATTGCAGAGGCACTTATACATCCACTCACATGGTCAGAAACTAGTTATCAGGCAGTTGCAGACAAACTTACATTCCTCTGTGTTTACTAACACAGGCACTATTTGTTCATCCACTTACACAGATCTAGTGAGCCAGAGAGTTAGATAAACAGTCAATCATATTTTGGCACAGTTACCTAAGCATCTGTTGACACTCCTACAGGTGTACTTCTACATTTACTCAGATATGCAACCAAGAAGTGACACAACCTAGTCACTCTTCCACTCAGGTAGTCCAGCATGAGTGAGGCCTAGTACTGCATAGGGTATCTCTGTATTTTTACGTGACTCCTACTATTGTTGAGGGTATCTGCGTACTTTAAGTGTCAGCTCGAATTCCTATGAAAAGGCCATTCACCAAGTCCTAAACCTATCTTTTAGTACACATACGTGACATCAGAGGTAGGCTGTAGGTATGCCATAATACATGTTTGTTTGCGTTTAAACGAGAAGAGGTGTGCTTTTCAGTTTCACAAAGTTATTTGTGCACTTGGAGAATCCTATGCCAAGTACTACATACAGTATACCAACTATAATGCTAGTGACATACATGTTCAAAACCATACAGTCTTCCTCTCACCCAGTAAGGCATCACAAAGACACTTATGCATTCACTCACATGCTCAGAAACTAGTTATGTATCGTGCAGTATCAAAGGCAGTTAGAGAGACACTTACAAACCCCTGTATTCACCAATACAGGCATTGACCTATTTATGCAGCCCCTTATATACAGATCTAGTGTCCCATTGAGTTACTTAAACAGTCATAGACTAGCATACTCACTTAAACATCTGATGCAATTGCTACAGGTGTACTCCTACATTAACTCAGATATGTAGGCAAGTACTGACTGAAACCAGTCAGCCATCTAGACAAATAGTTCTTTAAACATGGCTCAGGCCATCTAGTGTAGAGCCTGTCAGTGCACTTTCACTGCCAGCTTGACTTGGCATGAAAAAACCCTTCCCCAACTCTTAAACACACCTTTTAGTACACATAACCCACCTCTGAGATAGGCTGTTGGTATGCTTAAAGCTTTGTTCTTAAAAAGGCAAGAGATGTCCTTTTCAGTTTCACTAAGTTATTCATGCACTTGGAGACCCCCATGCCAAGTACTACATAGAGTATATCACCCATAATGCAACTGACATACATGTTCTCAAAAGTATAGACTCTCTCTCACCCAGTCAGACAGTAGAAAGGCAGTTCTACATTCCCTCACATGCTACAATACTAGTTCTGTTTCCAGCACTATCAAAGGCAGATGCAATCACACTTACATACCTCTGTATTCACCAACAGAGGCACTGAGCTGTTTGTTCAGCGACTTACATACACATTTAGTGAGCCATAGAGATACTTAAACAGTCATATACTAGTATACTTACATACACAACTGATGGCACTCGTACAGGTGTACTCCTACACTTAGACATACTCGGCCAAGTACCGACACAACTAGTCACCCATCCAGTCAAGTAGTTGGGTCAGGCCTAGTTCTGCATAGTATATCTCTGCATTTTTACTTGAGGCCTACTACTACATATTACATCTATGCACCTGTAGTGGCTGCTTGAGTTGCATTAAAACAGTCACTCACCAACTCATAAACCCACCTTTAGTACACATAATTCACCTCTGAGATAGGCTGCAGGTATGCCATAAACCACTGTACTTTGTGCTTAAAAGCTAAGAGGTGGGCTTGTCTGTTTCACTGAGTTACATGTGCACTTGCACACCCATATGCCCAATTATACATCCAGTCTCCCATTCATCGTGTGCCTTATATACCTATTGACAAATACACACAGGTACTCACACACTCAATAAGACAGCAACAGAGGCACTTGCACACTCACTCACACACCTACATAGCACTTATGTAACCAGCAGTAAGAAAGGCAGTTGTGGACAGTTACATACCCCAACACAAACTAAGACAGTCAGTCAGCAATCTATACAGCCACCTACATACACATTTGCAAACCCATAGACTTACTAAAACAGCCAGTTATATTGTGACTTAGTTACTTACTCATCCAGTAACACACCCACAGAGGATCTAATACAATCACTCATACACAAACTCAAGTAGGGACACTCCTAGTCACCCATCCAGACAAGTAGTCGTTTAAACATGGATAGATAAAAAGAAACACAGTAGTGGATTTGGTAGTATACCCAGTGAGAGTGTAATGCATACTCTGACACAGACAGAAATACAGAGACGTAAACATGAAAATTGATAGAGTAATGGTAGCTATATTTTAACAAGACAACTATTTGTGTTGGTAGTTAAATACTTAAAATATGTAATCTGAAAGTACGCAATGAAAAAGAACATGTGAGTATTTCTTTTTCTTTTCAGGGATCAATTTCAAGTTGAGGACAGACAGCAAAATGCCAACAAAAATTGAGAAAAGAAAGAAACAGAGGGAAGGATACTATCTTCTCACAACTGACAAACAAAAAGGGTAAACTGTGGAGAAAGTAGTGAAAGAGAAAAGAGCTACTGGTAAGAGAAGCAAGTCATTCCTTAAAATAGTATGTGGACAACTTGAAATTCGGCGAAATCAAGTTAATGAATGAGATAAACCAAGAAAGGAGAAAAAGTACATGTGAAGAGTAAATAATGGTCCCAAAAAGCAGAATGTTTAACCAGAAGACAGAGGCAGTTTAAGGAAATCAGAGTTAGAATGTTCTGTTGTAGAGTTATTCAGAATCTAATGAGAACTATTAGAAGTATAAAAGAAAAAGAGAAGCAGTCAGACAAAAGAAATGTGTTGAAACTGTAGTTGATAAGGCCTTAGCTTTCACGAGGAAGCTATTTATTTTGATTCCAAACAGAATGAGGACACTGAATAAAATAGTGTTGTTTATGAGGAAAAGAAGCCAAAATAAAAGACTTGCCAATAAAAGTCACTTTTGTAAAGTTTTCAGTGGTGAATGGAAATCTACTTCAAGTACTAAGCCTTTCTTTAATGAAGAAAGCTACTTCCAATAATACACATTTGTGCATGCATTTTAAGAATCCGGACGATGTTTTGAGATGAAGGATTTTAGTTCTGTTCCAAAAGAGGTGATGGTAGCTAGGAATGTTGAAGAAGCGATCGCTGAAGAGGTACAGGGAAGGTGTATATAAATGGAACTGCAGCAGTGTTTGCAGTGTTCAGCAGGAATCTATTATTATGTTGAGAAGTTTCCTATGTAACATTCCATGCAAAAGTCTGGAACAGAAAATAGGGATTTTGCAAGGATTAGATCCATGCAAAGGAAGGAAGTATACTAATTTACAGGGACACTCACTAGCATGACTATCAAAGAGTGTCCCAAAGCAGCTTTCATCATTTAAGAATGTTAGCTGTTCACCACACAAAAATGTGAACTTTTGTTAGGAGACGTTACAATGTCAAAACACCTGCTTTATGTTTAGGAGAAATGGATAGAGCTCTTTTCCAAGGTACAGTAGCACAGGTAGAAAACAATTGTGAAGATGTTCAGTTTTGTACATATCGGATTTTGCGGCCATGAGCGAAAGGAATAAATGAATGGCATGTAATTAAACTAATAATATATTTAGCTAGGAACTGTATATTCAAAATGTGTGGTCATGATAACAGATGAACCTGTTATTCAATAGGAATGTATAGGTCAGTTTTAGTTACAATTTCTTTCTGTTTTAAGCCTTTTTTATTCCCCCTTCATTTCATTCTTTTTTTTTCTTCTCCCTTTATTTACTTATTCTATTTGTTTTTTTTATTATTTGGACAATGTCAATTTATCGCATAATGAACTTGAAGTGTTGTGCTTTTGATTAATATGTCAAAATACCATGACTGCATAGCCATGTAAAATAATCATCCATAACTGGCAATGTATAAATATGCATATGGGCTGTACTGTACTGTTCAAAATTCCAAAATAACAAATTAAAAAAAAAAAAAAATTGTTCAGTTTTGTGTCTTTGGTCCTGAACAGGAGTGTAGGGAAAATGGGGACTTGTTATCGGCAAATGTTGTGGAACAGGAGACAACTAATACTGTTCATAATGTTTGAAAATAGATTACAAAGTTTAACACAGTTTGTTCAGAGAAACCTGACTGTGTTTGTATATGCAGTCAACTCACTCACTAAAAAAGTCCGATTTGTTATATTTTACTGTCTGCAAAAACTGAAGAAGAGAACAGAGATACGTAGCCTACATTTACAGTTTATTTATTTGAGAGGAACTCTTTGATTGTTCCACATGACAAATTATATGCAAGTACTGTTATGATAAGTTGGAGGATAATAAAATGCCAGCTAGAACAGTCCACAGCAAGTTAGAATTTGTTCCAATCTCACAAGAACTTCAACATTTAAATGTTTTGAATCAATTCTAATACAATGTATACATCCATTCCAAGCTATAGTTCATATGGAGCCAAAGACGGGAAGTTACCTCCAACATGAGGTCAGAAACATGTCTGGCGGTGGCAGGCTGGCTATGACTAGTCAGATACCACACCAGTGCTTGGTAGGTTCTCAGGGGACCCTCTAAATGTATTAATAAACCCAACATTGGCATCAGTGAGGATTTATTTAGACGAGATGTTTGGTTTGGTACCAAACATCTTAGGGTACAGTGAAGCTATCGTAGAGCTACAAAACTCATAATGACAAGTATTCTGCCAATGCACTCTCTATGGCTTCCCAAAGCACTTACAATATCCAAGCATGGCTCAGATATTTCAGGGTCATATCTGCTCATGCAGATATGTCCACACATGGAATATAGTGCACCTTGCCCTAGGGCAGTTAAGCCTGCAGCAGGGGTGACTTACCTATACCTCATGCAGGGTATGGGGGCATGGCACAAAGGGCTGTGTTGCCATGTCGACTCCTCAGTTTTCTCTGCACCAAGACACGTATCCTGCGATTGCAGTTTGCATGGCCTTGGTGAGAGGTCCCTGGGGTGGCACAATTTATGCTGCAGCCCCAGTGGACCCTCTTCAGTACCCATGCCCTAGGTACCAAGGGTACCATTTACTAGGGACTTACAGGGGTGGCTGAATTGTGCCAATTGTGATACAATATTGGGAAAGTATACTGGCACTGGAAACCTGGTAAGCAGGGACCCATTGCACTGACTGTTCAAAATCACATCATGCATCAAACAAAAAGTGGGGGCTAACCAAGTCAAAAGAGGTATATAGATATATATATATATATATATATATATATTCACTAAAAAAAACAAAGGCTGCAGGGACATTATAGTTAGGAAATAGAGTTAGAAAAACCTTGGAAATGTTCTAAAAACCCAAAGGTTACAGGGACATTACAGATATGTTCAGATTTTACACATATAAAACCATAGAAATTCAGGAGTTATAGTTCAGATTGTCTTAAGAAACTATAACTTGTGTCCTAAGCTAACTATAACTCGCTCCCTTGCACTGCACTGCTAAGTACCCCACATATTATATCAGCCTGGCATCTTCTATTTTTTTAAGATATATCTTTATTGGCATTTTTAGTATAAACACATTTTAAATGTAGACCTATATGCAATATCTACCATCAAGTGGCCTTATAAATCTCAGCAAGAATACTCTATACTTTTGTCTCAATCCAGCCGTGTGGGTGGCCATACAAACAACAAACGTGAAATGCCTTGTAAATATTCTCTGTACTTTTTATCTATATATACTCAGAGATATATCAATCAAACAATGATAGAATAATGCATCTCAAACGCTGAGAAACTCTATAATGGTGTGTCGCCTAGCTGCCCCGCCCACATCATGGCCTATAGCTGCCTTCATGGGGGAAATCCGTTCAGTTCAGAGTACTGGATCCATGTGGGGCAACATGTGGGGGGGGAAGAATAGTAGGCAAGGAGTTCCTCCTAAATAGTACTCATCTAGACACCTCTATCATGGCCCCCCTGATCCAGAGCTAGTGTTGTCCACGCACTCTGCAGTCCCGGCATCACATCCTGAGCATGCTTCATGCCCGCCCTCCCAGGCTATCAACACTTCTGTCCAGAGATCTGCCAGAAGACGGTGGTGGATCCCCCGTGCACCTTCCCTCTGTAGCACCCTCTTCTCTGCCCTGGCCCACATGTCTACATTACTTTCCCAAGCTGTTATCATGGGACCTGTCACTGCTTTCCAATTTAGTGCTATCTGTCTCCTCGCCAAGCCCTGTGCTAAATCCGCAAACCTGTTACCCACTTTCCTAACTTTTGGTCTGGGAAGACGACCCAACAGCCAACCCTCTGCTGTATTGGGAAGAGTGCGGTCCAGGGTCCTCTTCACCATGGTCAACACTGTCTTCCAGAACTCCCGAAGGCGCACACTCCCAGGTCATGTGGGCTAATACCACATCCCCAGTCCACATCTAGGGCAACCACAGGCCTCTCCTCCATGCATAACATTCCGGTGTCAAGCATACCATATGTATATCATCAAATTGAATGGCGTTGAAGTTGGAGTCTCTGGACACCCGTTTTGGGCTCCCCAAAACCCGGGTCCATTCTTTGACCAGCAGATCTCTTCCTATTATCTACCCCCTCTTCTCGCGCTTCTGAAATAGAGGCCTTTTCACCATTTCCAACAATGCTCTATACAGCCACTTTACTAAATGTCTGGCTGCCCCTAATTTTACCAGCGCCTGGAGGACCCCTTGTGTTTGTGGTGCGGCACCGCAAACCCTCTGGGTGCGCCATGTGGCGGCACTTTCAGTGCACAGGAATACGACATATCTACAATGATATGTCACATTCCTGTGCTCTCCCCTGCGCTGACGTGCAAACAGCTGCCATGTGCAGGCGCAGGCACCCTTGCACCATGGTGCAAGGATGCCTACGCCATGGGGAGATTGTTTTTGTGCAGGAAGGGAAAACATTTCTCCTTGTTGCGCCTTGCTACATCACCCCTAGAGTGGCGCAGCAAACTGACGCATTTCCAGATTTATGATTTCTCGTAAATTTAGAAATGTGTCTGGTTCCATGGGTGTTGCGTGGGAACACCCACAGCAACACCCATGGAAGTTCCCTTTCATGCAAAGTGCTGTGTGTAAAGGGGCCATATTTACAAGGACAGGAAAATCCACGCAGGGTGGCTTTTCCTGTCCTTTTTAAGTACGGGGCAAAAAAAATGCCCTGCCAGTGCGCACAAAAAGTGACTTACTGGCAGTGCAAGTGGCTTGTAAATCTGCCCCAAAGTGTCTGTGAGGTAGATCGTATTGGGATAAAACAATATACCAAGGGAATTTATGTCCCCAGGTGAAAGCAGTGTCTCACTGTGGTTATTCCAGCCATAGTCCATTCCGACAACTGAGCCCTCGAGAATACAGCCAGCTGGGCACCTTGCGGGACCCAGATCAAGGGTCTGGTGCATAGGGATGGACTCTGTTTGTACGTTGGAGCACCTCCTCCAGCAGTACAGTGCAGTCTACAACAGCATGCAGAGTTTTGGGATAATTACCGCCAGGTGCAGAAGCCTGGCCAACAACCATCCCTGGTTATTAACCCAACCCTCTTTTCCCACCAGCTCGAGATTCCTTCTGTCTAACCATTGGACTAACCACTGAAGCTGAGTGGCCAGGTATTACAGCTAAACTTGGGGCCCCCAATACCCCATCCTTTGGTGCTCTTTGAAACACAACAAGAAAGACTGTTCTGCCCACCATCCCATATCAGCTCCCAACGTAATTGGTTTAAGTCAGCAAACCATGATGGCGTGACAGCCACTGTTAGGTTTACAATGTAATATAGAAGTCTAGGAAGCATAATCATTTTTGACAGCACAATATGGGCCATCAATTGTAGTCACAGTGAGGGCTAAAACTGGACTCCAGTTTATAATGATCTCAATACCGGGTTCAGATTGCCGTCTCTCAGGCCCTCTAATCTGTGGAATATCTGTAATCCTAAGAATTTAAGAAAGTGGGGTGACCATGACAGTCCCTCTGGAAGATCTTCGCCAATGGGAAGACATGGGTTTTGGCCTTATCGAGTCTAATCCATGCTATTTCAGAATACTTGTTCAACAGAGTTACCGCCTGCTCCACCCCCTGACCGCCGTCTCCCAGATACAGTGAAAAGTTAGTGGGAAACCCAATATACCCTTGGAGGCTTGGGACTTGGATTCTTGGGTCACTGCAGTGAAAGCGGTTAGTAAACGGAGCAACGCCAGTTGAATATAGTTCGATGACAGCGAGCAATACTTCTAGCAAATCCTTTGGATAGCTTTGACTAATTTACTTCATCTAGCCTGGAGCTTCATTCTCCATTCCTGCGATGGTGACCGGGAAGTTTTAAATTATTTGATATTTGCCTGGTTCAACAAATCTTTTGCTTGACCAGATATAATGGTCAACTAAAATGTGTTATTCAATGTCCTGAAGATGGTCCAATGGACTTTCATGCCACAGAGACCGAAACGTCGACTAGTTCATCCATTTCCATAGCCATTCAGCTTCTTTGGAATTGTTTTTTCTGTTTCAGATTCTTTTCCCACTTCATTTTGGAATAGATGCTCACACATTTGACCCTGAGGTCAAATGTGTACAATATTGATCTACCTCGGTCATTGTGTGTTATAGTGCTTTGCACCCTTTTATTTGTTTTATATTAAATAGTTTAGTTGAATTTGCTGAAAAATGCACACCCATGTTCAGATTTATCATTGGAGACTCATCAAGATTTAAATGTGCTAATTTAAGTAATGATTTTTCATCAGTCAGTCACCTCTAGGGACTTGACACCAGATTTATTTAGGTGATTTGTGCTTTTTTAGATTTGTAAAATTCATTCCCTTGTAGGCATTTTTACCTATAAAGTGTCTCCCAGATACAGCCGTAGATCATCAGCGTAGAGGGAGATTACATGTGTCCTCCCTCCCAGACACATGCCGTGGCAGTACCCTTGTTGTCTAAAGATTGCCAATAGTGGCTCAATGGCCAAAGCAAACAGCGGGACAGCGGACCACCTTGTCTGGCACCTCTATATGTATTCTACAAGTGTGATAGCACCCCATTTGTCCTAACTAGTGCCATTGGGTGAGTGTATAATAGCTTCACCCACCTGATCCAACCTCCATTTAGGTCCATAGGTTCCATGATGGCATATAAGAAATCCCATCTCACCGAGTTAAATGCCTTTTCTAGGTCAATTGACATAAGAGCCTCCGTATAGATGCTCCGATTGGGGTGCAGCATGACATGAAAGAGATGTCGAATATTCCCAGAAGTGGACCTAGTCACTATGTATCATTTCTGGTCCTCATGTATAAGCTGTGTCATATGAGTTAGAAGTCGCAAGGCCCGAATTTTGCTTAGAACTTTGAAGTCGACATTAAGCATAGAGAGGGGCGGAAGCCCAACGCGCGTACCTCCAATGACTGTCTTTGGGAGGGGCACGACCGGGGCATCCCTGGTAGAGGGCAGCACCTCATCCTTGTCCCATGCCTCTGCATATAGTGCCTTCTGTTTTAGAGCCAATGTCTGTGCATTCATGGATTAGAACTCCACCAGCAGAATCTGGTCCCGGAGTCTTCCCTCTGGCCACCTCTTTGAGTGTCTCACAAATCACCTGTACGGTCACCTCACCTGCCAGGCCCTGCATCCGAGTAGGTCCCAATGTCTTTAGTGGTAGGGGGCGACAAAAAGTCAACTAGGTGGGGACTGGGCGCACCATATAACAACTTGTAGTAGTCTGAGAATCCAGAATTCACGTCTTTGCAAAGAATCCAGAAGCCACGTCTTTGCACCGGACGCGGCGCAGAGTGGGAGGGTGCGAGCAGGAGGATGCCGAAACTGCCACGGCTCCGATCGGCTCTGATCCCAGCTCCCCTCGCCTCTCTCCCCCGCTGATTCTCCCGCTGACTCTCCCGCCGGTGCCAGCGAACCGGGGGCCCATGGCGGAGCAGCTGGTCAAACGGCTGGTTAAACGGACTTGCCGGAGCACAGAGTGCAGACTGCCGACCACAAGCTGAATGAGTCAGCCGAGGGACCGCTGTCGAGTGCAGCCTCTCCCCAATTACACTAATCAGACTAGCCTGCCCAGCCGGCCAGACCAGCCAAACCATCCATTTGCCCTACCTCGTTGGAGCCCGCCCGCCTCTTCTCGTGCGAACTGCAGCAACGGGAGGTGGTTAGCGGCAGCGCAGTGTGGCCCCAGAGCTACTAAGGAACCATCCAACTGGACTCTGATGGCAGCTGCCCCTCCACACGGACGACAGCACATAGCAGGGCGCACTGTGCATGGTGGAAGGTGCCACAACCCACAACCCAATAACTCGCCTCGCCTCCATCTCCAAGGAGCATCGAGGAACAAACGCGGACCACAAAACGGAGCACAGGTGAGCCTCTTCTAGAGCTCCAGCAAGCGCCCTCATTGGGATAATGGAGGCATGCCCATGACTACCTTGCGTGCCTCACGTGTCCCTGCTCACCCCACTAGCTCCCACAAGATCCTGGCTCCTCGCATTCCGCCTCCTGGCACCTCAATCATCTGCTAGCCGGCAAGGGGCAACTTTTCATATACGTAGGGAACAGTGCATAGACATTTCGTCTAATAACCAGCAGCAACAAAATAGTGGGGTACAGTTTTATTCATGGCCCCCTGCTGCAGAGCCAAAAAAAGCCAACATGGGTTCCGCCCCAGCTGACCCAGCCCGACCCAGCAGCACTGATAAGTTTAACCATAAGCACAATCACTAGGCATTTTCAGCACCCAGAACAACAGGTCGTCAACCACAGCCGATATAAGTTGAGGGGACTGTTAAAAACTTTGCATGATCACGACAACTAAAACGGGTAAATCCTGCAAAAGAAACCAACAAACATATCGCCCCCTAATCACCAGTTTTTCATTACACTAGGCCTTCAGCTCCAAATCTGAACAAAGATAACAAACACAACAGGCAAGTTATAATGGTTAATGGGTGTGAAAAGGCTATATGGCGCAACAAACAAAATTGCACAAATTTGATTATAGAATCTAATATGGAAATGAAAATTCAACAGCGGTGCTATCAATAAAGGGAATACCACCCAGATTCCCTAAAGGCTCAATAAAAGATTGATAAAACATTCAATGTTATTGATGCACACGCTCGAAAATAAGTATACAAGATAGAAACAGTTTTCAAAATATAAACTTCTGTTCTTTTTTATTCATAAGAAATTCTTCCAATCCCAACGCGTTTCGTCGTTAAGGGGTGTATCCCATACGACTTCTTCAGGGCTCAATATCTGTGTTGTAGAGGACCTTCAAAAACTCGTGTAGTTGCTAATAATATCCTCCAATGTTAACCTCCTGTATGGTCAATAGGCAACAACCAAATCATTTGTGGCCCCAAGCATCCCTAATTTCCGGTAATCCCACGCCAAATATCCATGTACTAATCTTCAAGTATAATGTCATCCAGTCGTATCCAAAATAAGTACGATCTCAATATCTGTGTTGTAGAGGACCTTCAAAAACTCGTATAGTTGCTAATAATATCCTCCAATGTTAACCTCCTGTATGGTCAATAGGCAACAACCAAATCATTTGTGGCCTCAAATATCCCTAATTTCCGGTAATCCCACGCCAAATATCCATGTACGGCGCCCAACAGGCAAGTTAGCCAAGCTTTATCAGCGTCCTCTTCAAGTACAATTTAGCAAAATGGGACCCAAAAAAAAGGTCAGACGTACCCAGCGGAGGCTCACCTCCTTACCTGGAATCCAGCAATAATGTCAAGAATTCCTGTCATACAAGGGAAACACGCCCTTATGTAAACAGGAGAGCTGTTACATAACTCAAGGGAAACACGCCCTTATGTAAACAGGAGAGCTGTTACATAACTCAAGGGAAACACGCCCTTATGTAAACAGGAGAGCTGTTACATAACTCAAGGGAAACACGCCCTTATGTAAACAGGAGAGCTGTTACATAACTCAAGGAAAACACGCCCTATAAAGGGAGGAACCGGGAGGTACAAGGCTGTCGGATATTGTGTTTACACCGACGTACCTGCTTCGTGAAGAGCAGTGTTCCGGAGTGGTGCTCCAGTAAGGCAAGAACGGAGGTAGGTCGAGTCGTTACTCCCTGGGCCGTGTCTTGCCCCATCGTCACCTGTGAAGGACCCGGAAGCTCTACCGGTCAACCATTGAGCTTCGCTTTTTGACTCGGCTGAGTCCAAGCGCAGTGGCGCTTTTGCTGGTTGGAGTCGTAACTCCCAGCCCGACCAGAGACACAGGGACTGCCAGCTGTAACGCACACCAGGAGGTGTTTGCCGCGTTACAGACTCGGAAGTCCACAGGATCGATCGAGCGGCTGCTCTCGGTTCAGTCTTCTTGCTTGTGATTGGGGTATCGGTGACGCATCACCAGGAGGTGACTCCGCGTCCCGGTGCAGTCTGAGGAAGAGGTTGAGCGGCTGCTCCCTTCAGGTAGAGACCCCGGCTGGGTGTTTCCCTGACTCCTCGATTCTCCCCAACACTCTTCG
Organism: Triturus cristatus; assembly: GCF_964204655.1. Lineage (NCBI taxonomy): Eukaryota > Metazoa > Chordata > Amphibia > Caudata > Salamandridae > Triturus > Triturus cristatus. Next base: position 631,623,485 of record NC_140582.1, read on the forward strand.
TGCCCCTCACAGCCTACCGATTGGCATTGTCGGCCATTTCATTTCTGCCCTCTGTTGGCATACGCCGGGATCGGCGTATATGCAGAGGACGGTTAGGACCATCCGTGCTGTGGGCTGGTAACGTACTTAGCCTGGAGGATTCCAGTGACTATAACTTTTGTTTGTTCTTTGTATTTTATTTGCCTTCATTAAAAGAACTAACCCTTCACAAGTGGTTGCGTCCTCATTGTCGTGTCTGTTAAAACAATCCTGAGACGTTCAGGGCGTTACAAAATATCCGACCTTAATAACACTAACTGTCTCCCGGTCGATAACAGACATGGCAACACTTGATGATGTGCTGGCTGCTTTAGCGGCCATGCAAGTTGAAGTGGCTGCCTCTAGGCAAGAAACAGCCGATGTAAAAGCCAGACTGGATGCTATCCAATTGGACCCGCTCACGCCCAGCACCTCCCTCACGAACCAGACCCCTGCGGTAGTAGTGGAAATGCCGGTAGCCATCCCCTTGGCAACACCAGAGAGGTACAGTGGGGATCCTAACACAGTGCAGGTATTCCTCACACAAGTGGCGCTACATTTATCGTGCAAACCAAAGGCGTTCCCCACGAGTCAGGCTCGTGTGGCTTTCCTTATATCCTATTTGGCTGGAAACGCGGCACAATGGGCCGTACCTCTGGTGAGCAGGGACGACCCCCTCTTATGTGATTGGGGTGCTTTTCGCGAGGAATTCCTGAAGGTATTCGACAGAAGGGCTGACTCGTACACGGCGGACCGTGAAATGCTTGAGTTGAGACAGGGATCCAACGACCTGGTGCAGTATCTCAACGCGTTCCGAAGGCTGGTTGCGGAAACCAAGTGGCCTGTTGCTAAACAGACGGCGCTCTTCCATCAAGGGCTGTGCGATGAGCTCAAGGACGCCGTGGCTCATATTGACCCTCAACCCAAGACATGTGAGGGCCTTATCAACCTGGTATTACGGCTGGAACATAGGCTAAGTGAAAGAAAGGGGGATCATGGGAGAAAAGGAAAATCCCTTCCATCCTATGTGACGGTGGGAAGTCCTGAAACTTCCACCGCATCCAAGGGAGAACCCATGGACATCAGCGCAATACGAGCGAGCCTCACAGCCACGGAGAAAGAGTCACGCCGTAAACAAGGATTGTGCCTATATTGTGGCAAAAAAGGCCACTACGTACGTGAATGCCCTGCCAAACCGAAGACGTCACGTTATCGGGCCAACCGGTCGGTAACAGCCGTGGTGGACATACCGGCGGAAAACTAGAGGACTCCAAGACCAGAGAAGGGGCATCTCGGAGTCACTCATCCATCCCTTCACTTTCCAACTCGGTCACTAAGGGACAACGACACCTGTTTATCACGGTGCACGTGGGAGTGCATGACCAGTGGATACCCGTTGTGGCCATGGTGGATTCAGGGGCCACTGGCATGTTTATGGACCACAACGAGGCATGCAGGCTAGGGCTAGTGCTTCTTCCCAAAGCAGTACCCGAAGACGTCTATGCGGTAGACGGAAGGCGATTGGTGACGGGGCCCATCGGACAGCACACGGGGGTCCTTCCGATGAGATATGGGAGGAACCATTTGGAACAAATCGATTTTAACATCATCCGAGCGCCCCAATATGGCGTCATATTGGGATTGCCGTGGCTACAGAAACACAACCCCTTTGTGGATTGGCCAACACATCGCATCGAAATGACGTCACCGTATTGCATCCTGCATTGTGGAATAAGAACGGAATCCCTTGACGCAGATGAGAGCGGGAGTCAGACGGTGGCTACAGCGGCAGAAAAAGATGTGGCTCTCCCCCAGGCTTATCACAGTTTTGAGGATGTATTTGATGAGGTGAAGGCGGAAGTGCTACCACCACATAGACAGTTTGACTGCCAGATCGACCTGGTGCCAGGGGCCAGCGTTCCCAGCGGCAGGCTGTATGCCCTGACGGAGCCTGAAAACGTGCATCTCCGGGGGTACCTGGATAAACTCCTCAAGCTAGGATTCATCCGCCCGTCCAAGTCTCCGGCCGCCTCGCCACTCTTCTTCATCCCGAAGGCTAATGGGGAGCTGAGAGCCTGTGTGGACTTTAGGGCATTGAATGCGATAACCATAAAAAATCGGTACCCCTTGCCTCTCATCAGTGTACTTCTGGAACAGGTCAAGAAAGCTCGTATCTACACCAAGTTGGATTTGAAAGGGGCATACCATCTGGTGCGCATGAGGGACGGAGACGAGTGGAAGACCGCCTTTAAGACCAGGTTCGGCCTTTTTGAGTACCTCGTCATGCCGTTCGGTCTGTGCAACGCCCCGGCAGCCTTTCAGTACTTTTTGAATGAGGTATTCAGAGAGGAGTTGGATATCTACGTGGTCGTATATATCGACGACATCCTCATCTATTCGTCCAGTGTGGAGGAGCACGTACACCACGTCAAAGCTGTGCTCCAAAAGCTGAGGGAAAACATGCTGTTTTGTAAACTCAGCAAGTGTGACTTCCACGTCACATCCGTGGAATTCCTCGGAGTGATGCTGAGTCCAGAGGGACAGGAGATGGCAGAACGAAAGATCAAGGCGGTGAAAGAATGGCCGGTGCCCCAAAGCGTGAAGGACGTCCAAAGTTTCATTGGCTTCGCCAACTTTTACAGGCGGTTTATAGATGGATTTTCAGGAGTGGTGGCCCCAATCACACAGCTACTGAGGAAGTCCAAGGAGTTTGTCTGGTCCCCTGAAGCGAACAAAGCCTTTGAGGCCCTGAAAAGCGCCTTTGGTAAGGCGCCGGTGTTGGCTCACCCCGATCCGGATCTCCCCTACGTGGTGGAAGCGGACGCGTCGGATGTGGCGCTGGGGGCTATCTTGTCCCAACGCAACCACGACACAGGGGTGCTTCATCCCGTTGCGTACATGTCCCGCAAACTCAACGACGCCGAACGCAACTACCATATTGCGGAGAAGGAGCTTCTCGCAATCAAGGACGCCTTCACCGAATGGAGGCATTGGTTGATGGGGGCAAGACATGTGGTATCGGTGTACACGGACCATCGGAACCTACAGTTCATGACGGCCACTAGACACCTTTCTCCCAGGCAGCTGCGGTGGATGATCTTCTTTGCGGGGTTCAACTTCCGCATCACATATCGGCCGGGGACGGAAAACCGGAAGGCGGACGCCCTGTCCCGTCAATCTGCAGTTAAGGAACCATTGCCTGCAACCGAGCGTTCCATCATTTCCCCGAGGATGGTATTGGGGGTTATCCAACCGGATACTTTCCTGAGGGGAATAAAGAGAGGGATCAGGTCATTCGCATGGCGGAGGTGGCTCCTCAGTCACAGAGAATGGCAGCTGAAGGACGGGATACCCCTGAAGGGCAGGTGCCTATTGATACCCACGCCTAGGCTAAGGAAACAAGCATTCATCTGGTGCCATGACTCTCCATGCGCAGGTCATTTGGGCTTTGAAAAAACGGTGGCTAGCATGGGACGGCATTTCTGGTGGCCAACCATGAGAGTGGATGTCAGGAGGTGGGGACAGGAGTGTCCTACGTGTGCTACCATGAAGGCCGACCATGGCCGAACCCAAGGGCTCTTACATCCACTTCCGACCCCGGATAGACCATGGGATAGCATATCACTGGACTTCGTGGTGGGCCTACCGGTAGACCAGGGGATGACGGCAATACTGGTGGTGGTGGATTACTTGACGAAAATGGGGCACTTCATCCCCTGCAAGAGAGTCCCTACGGCCGGGGAATTGGCGTCACTACTCCTAAAGAATGTGGTACGACTGCATGGATTACCTGGGGTGATCGTGTCGGACCGGGGGTCGCAGTTTACTGCGCAATTCTGGAAGACTTGGTGCACTGCGCTGCATGTTAAGACCGCCCTGTCCACCAGCTACCACCCTCAAACGGACGGCCAAACCGAGCGCCTGAACCAAACGCTCAAACAGTATCTGCGATGTTTTGTGGACCAGGGCAGGGAAGAATGGGTCGACTTGCTATGGGTTGCAGAGATAGCCTATAACAACGCCACTCACAGCTCCACACAGTCATCTCCGTTCTATAGCAACTATGGCCAACATCCCAGGTTCTTGCCATTTCTACATCCGTTCAGAGAGGACAGGATTCCCGCCACAGCTGACAGGGTGGCACACATAAAAGACACGTTGATGCGCTCAAGGGCTGTCCTAATAGAGGCCAAGAGAAGATACAAGGCTGCGGCAGATAGGAAGAGAAGGCCCGGGCCACTGTACCGCACTGGAGACTACGTCTGGATATCCACAAGAAACATGAGGTTTCGAAAGAACAGTGTGTTCCATCCCAAGTACATGGGCCCCTATCGAATTACCAAGTGTATGGGTCCCGTGAACGTGAAGGTGTGCTTGCCCCAGTCATTGCGGATACACCCTGTCTTTCATGTATCATTGCTCAAACCAGCACCCTCCAAGCCGTCTGGGACACCTAGGCCGGTATGCGTGGAGTCGGAGGTGGAGTATGAAGTGTCGGGCATACGGGCGTCCAAATGGCGCAGGGGGAAGCTGTGGTACCTGGTTGCGTGGAAAGGCTATGGCCCGGAGGAGCATTCATGGGAACCGGCTGAAGGGGTTCATGCTCCGCGCTTGGTCTCCTTGTTCCATCGGCGTTTTCCTGCCAGCGCTGGACCCGTGGGGAGCCGCTGAGAGGGAGGATGTACTGTCAAGAATTCCTGTCATACAAGGGAAACACGCCCTTATGTAAACAGGAGAGCTGTTACATAACTCAAGGGAAACACGCCCTTATGTAAACAGGAGAGCTGTTACATAACTCAAGGGAAACACGCCCTTATGTAAACAGGAGAGCTGTTACATAACTCAAGGGAAACACGCCCTTATGTAAACAGGAGAGCTGTTACATAACTCAAGGAAAACACGCCCTATAAAGGGAGGAACCGGGAGGTACAAGGCTGTCGGATATTGTGTTTACACCGACGTACCTGCTTCGTGAAGAGCAGTGTTCCGGAGTGGTGCTCCAGTAAGGCAAGAACGGAGGTAGGTCGAGTCGTTACTCCCTGGGCCGTGTCTTGCCCCATCGTCACCTGTGAAGGACCCGGAAGCTCTACCGGTCAACCATTGAGCTTCGCTTTTTGACTCGGCTGAGTCCAAGCGCAGTGGCGCTTTTGCTGGTTGGAGTCGTAACTCCCAGCCCGACCAGAGACACAGGGACTGCCAGCTGTAACGCACACCAGGAGGTGTTTGCCGCGTTACAGACTCGGAAGTCCACAGGATCGATCGAGCGGCTGCTCTCGGTTCAGTCTTCTTGCTTGTGATTGGGGTATCGGTGACGCATCACCAGGAGGTGACTCCGCGTCCCGGTGCAGTCTGAGGAAGAGGTTGAGCGGCTGCTCCCTTCAGGTAGAGACCCCGGCTGGGTGTTTCCCTGACTCCTCGATTCTCCCCAACACTCTTCGTGCCCCTCACAGCCTACCGATTGGCATTGTCGGCCATTTCATTTCTGCCCTCTGTTGGCATACGCCGGGATCGGCGTATATGCAGAGGACGGTTAGGACCATCCGTGCTGTGGGCTGGTAACGTACTTAGCCTGGAGGATTCCAGTGACTATAACTTTTGTTTGTTCTTTGTATTTTATTTGCCTTCATTAAAAGAACTAACCCTTCACAAGTGGTTGCGTCCTCATTGTCGTGTCTGTTAAAACGATCCTGAGACGTTCAGGGCGTTACAAATAAACAGGGACTGGCCAACCCAGTTTGCAAACAACTCAAAGGCACCCAATTGAATAGACTACCCAGCATACAAAATTCTCTCACACTCAGACAAAGCCAACAATGCCACCAATGACTTGGACCACGCAACTGCTCCAAGAGGAGCGGCTGATGTTGCAGTGACAAGGGTGCAAATCCACTGGTCAAAAGATCACGACCACAGTAAGAACATGGAGATCATAGTACCAACTCCATCCCCCGACAAGCAGCCAACAGCAACCAATTGTTCAACACTTAGATTCCCCAGCGGTAGGGGAGCTTACATCTTAGTTTCTTCAAAATGTAGGCGATAAAATTGAGAGAACACTAGAACTGACCCCAAACCTGCTGGGGTGGTGGCAAACTGGACAAACAGGATCTCCACGGGCTACCAATGCAAAAGTAGATCATTGCACCTTTTATGACAGCCCAGAAGCAGACTTCCGGAGAACACCGATGCCGGAATCAAACATTGATACCAACAAAGCTCTACTGTGGCAGTCAACCAAAACGGAAGTCCAAATTGATCTTCTGCAATCGATTGCTAGCCGCCTAGTCAACATGAGCTCTAGAGTGGAAGAGCTGGAAAATAGGATCGACCACCACTTGCTATCTAACCAAGGTGAATGCTCCTGCTCAATTCTCATGGACAAATGGGTGCTACTTCCCGAGATCCTAGCCGATATAGTAAAGACAGTCCAAGGAAGCAGGGAAACACGGCTCCCGAGCAACACAGATGGCAGGACCACAAGAAGCAGCCACCTTTTGCATTGAGACAAATGGAAGCTAATCGATCTCTGCTTAATGGTACCAGCAGGACTGGAGCAAAATGGAGCATAAAGGAGCGAGGCCTCTGCCCACAATGCCAAAATGGCACAAGGAACACAAAGCCCAAAAAGCAGGGCAACAGAGTGCAATGAATTCCCTGATGTCATGGAAATTGACTTAAAAGAACCCACACCCTGCAAAATTGGTGTGCCTGAACGCCCGTTGTCAAGAAGAGAAATAAAGAAGAAGATTAAGAAACAACAGAAAAAAACCAAGCTAAGAGGAAGGCAACTGCAGTTAAAGAAGACTGACGGCAGACCGTCACAAGGGGACCCCAAAGCTGGCCAGCTTTATCCAATTTTTATAAATAAGAACTGGGTCATAAAGGCTTTTGACACGGTCCCGCCCCCAGTAGAACAGCAAAAACAGCCAATCGCAATAAGTAACCCACCTGCGACAGGTCAAAAGCCGCAAACAAGAACAGGACACTCCCCAGGGAGCCAACTGACAGAGGACACAAGTCACGCACCAGCTGAAAAAAATCACACCGCAATTGTGGTCAATATCACCGCCACTGCCGGACGATATAAAACCACTACAGCAAAGCCCCGGGCACCAGCCCAGCATCAGGTACACTTTTGGCCAGAGCTTGAAATCCAAAGCAGGATCAGCCACAAGCAAACAAGGAAGCCCAACCATCGGACCAACCCAGGCGGCACAAGATCCAGGAAGGAACAAAACGAGCCATTCGTCATGAACAGTAACCACCATCCATGAGGTAGTCCTCACCCCGAGATTCTATAGCACGGGCCAGCATGACATCTTGAACAGGTGCAACATTCTCCGCCTTTTCAAGAACCTTGCCGTGCTAGACCAGCTACAAACTGGGGACATAGAATGGGTGAGATTCTTGAGTATGAAGGGTGACACACACGTCAATTTAACAGTACTGGGCTTGAAGAAAAAAGAAACCGTACAAGCCATTTTGAACAATTCCACACAACTCGCTGAGTGGGGCCTCGATGCTCAGAATCTACCCAACCCAAAATACCCATACATCCTAGCACCAGACAAGGGGGACATGGGCCCCTGGTCAGTCCTGCAGGGGACAAATAGATCAGGACTCCCTGAGAATAGAAGGAAGAGACATAAGAACTACACAGGAATCAAGATTGCATGCCAAAACAATCAAAGGGTTATTAGTGCCATCCCCTCCCTCTCGGATAAATCCGGAACCTGGTAAGTACACAGAAGCATTCCTAACAGCAGCAAGACCAGGCCCGGCAGGTGCAAGGCCAAGGGAGGACCTTTTCCGAAGAAGAACCCAACATTAATTTTATGGAACATCACCGGGAGCAGCAAGATCGGCGAGAACAATAACCTGAGGTGATTCCTGAAAACAGGAGACATACTCTGCCTTCAAGAGACCTGGGCATTATCTAGCACACCATTGGCAGGGTTCTACAAACATCATGTTCCAGCAATAAAAAAGAACCTTTTTGTTCGCCCGTCTGGCGGTCTATTAGTTTACATAAAACACGCAAGCCCCCTGTAGTGACAGGAATAAATCTAAATTTACCTGGGCTGCAAGCCCTACAAATCGAAGGCCTGAAACACACACTACAGCCAATGTGCCTCCTAATAATAAACTGCTACGTCAATCCAGGACAAACCATCATGAAAGATCAGTTGGAGGCATTGACATGGGAAATGGACAACCTCAATAAATATAAAACTCATCAGGTAATCCTAGCTGGGGACTTTAACCTGAAGGACTTAGACAATGCAGTACCCTAAAATTGAAGGTCGGGAAGGGCCGCCCCCTTTCACGACTTACTGGACAATCATAAGCTATCTTCAACTTATGCTGTGAAAGCAATACACTTGAATAGTGGGCAACTACAGCTGACCTTCTGGGACATCTCGAGAATCAACTATATTATGGTCAGTGAAGCAATGGCGGCCAGTCTGGAAGATTTTACAGTCGAGACTAGGTCGGAAAGCGATCACAGACCACTAATAGCAGCCTTTAAGTTCCAAGCCATCGGAGAGTCCAGAGGGGATGAAAATTACAGCCTCCTAAGGAGAATTAGATGGACAGACGAGACAGGCGCGAAGCTTCAAAACTGGCTGGACCTAAAACAGGATGAGACCCCAGCAATGTTGTCTTCACCGATAAAAATCTGGGAGACCATAGTTGAGGAGATACAAACGAGTTTGGGCCATCCCCAGTCACAATGCTCAAGGTCCAAAAAGAAATCAACAGCTGGAAGTATCCGCCCAACCAGGTACATACGCGATACCAAACGCCTCTTGCGTAAGGCACTTGTAATAAAGAAAAGAGGGGTCAGACAAACATATGGGACGCCGATTGCATCATTGAGGGCAGCCCCAAGAAAGAAATAAGCTCACATAAAGAGGGAATGGATCAAAGTTTTCTCCCTGCTTAAACAGAAGAATTCAGCAGTATTATGGAGACACGTAAACCGGCAAAGTAGCAGAGGAGCTCAAAGAGAAAACGGTGTGGCAGAGCAAGACGGCTGGTCCACGTAAAGCAGGTATATTCAATCGCCCACGTAAACATGTGCAAGACAGAAGATCCTAACCGTGGGGTGGAATGTCTCCACCTACCAGGGCAAAGATCGGAGAAAAAGCCTCTAGCCCCCAAAATCCACCTGAGGGCCAGCGATACCAGGCAGAGATGCGTTGCACACGGTCAGCCCAGATAAACCCTCAAATGGTCATTAAGATACTCAAGAATATGAGTTTGGCGATGGATTAAATCTTTCTTGGAGGAACGCTCTCAGCAGATCTGGCTCCCACGTGCGTCTCGGCATCGCAGCGTGTAGCCACAGGCATCCCGCAGGGGTCATCCCTTAGTCCCCTTCTTTTTAACATCTATATCACTCTGTTGATTTATTTAGCGGAGTCACTTGGGGCTAAGGTGATGGCCTACACGGACGACACCCAGCTCCTGTTTTCTTGGGGTAAGGATAATGACTCCGTCTCGATGGCTCAATACTGTCTCTCTTCAGTTTTCAGCTGGCTGGCCCGGGCACAGCTCAAATGTAATGAAGAGAAATCGGAGGTTCACTTGTATGGCGTCTTTCCTGACAACTTTCGAGAGACTCTGGCCCCCTGGTTTTCCCTTGCCTAGAACAAAAGACTCGGCTGTAAAAAATCTAGGGGTTTGGTTTAATGAGAACCTGTCTTTCTCTACCCAGGTTAAAAAGCTGGTTGGGCATTGTTTTGGCATTTTGAAAGCTTTGAGGAAATGTTTACCTTTCCTTCCAAGTTCGTCCAAAGAAACGGTTGTGCGGGCCCCGATTCTGTCTCGCCTAGATTATGCCAATGCTCTGTATGTGGGCATTCCGGGCTTTCTCCTGAATAAATTACAGGTCATCCAAAATTCGGCCGTCAGACTCTTGTTGGGTATATCTCGCAGATGTAGTGTGCGGGCTCATTTGCGCTCTTTACACTGGCTCCCGGTGGAGGCGCGTATTAGATTTAAAACTCTGGCCATTGCCCATAGGGCCCTGCATGGCCTAGGCCCTTCATATCTTCACGAGAGGCTTGCCTTTCATGTCCCCTTGAGACAGCTGCGGTCCTCCTCCCAATTTCTGATGTTGACACCTAGATTTACACGTCAGAGGCTGGGTAGGAGCTCTTTTGTGCGCAAGGCCGCTTTGGCCTGGAATGCTCTTCCTTTGGCGCTTAGTTGCACTCATGATACTGCGATTTTTTTTTAAAAGCTAAAAACTCATCTTTTTGGATAATGTCTTAAACTATGGCCCCTTTTCTTAGTTTGCGCCGGGACACTCTGTTGAGTATCTGTGCGGGTTATAAATTGAATTAACATAACATAAAATAACAATATGAAGAATGATAGGGCCCCTGGGCCATACGGGATACCTGCCCTGGTTTGTAAAAAGGCACCTGGTTTTTGGGCATCCGTCCTCACTCCTCTTTACAACCACTCCTTAATGACAGTAATAACCCCCGATTCATGGAGGGGCTCCATACTAGTCCCAATTTTTAAAAAAGGGATCGTTTAAAGCCATCAAATTATAGGCTCATTGCTCTGCTCGACATAGAAGACAAGGCCTACGCCCGCCTCATACTGAAGGACCTGGAGACATAGGCCGAAGGAAAAAGCATCATCCCCTGCCACCAGACTGGCTTCAGACCACAATCATCGACAATGGACAATATTCTGGCGTTAGCACACCTAGCAACTGAAGCAATAAAAAAGAAAAACCCTGCACTCTTTTGCTGCTTTATTGACTACAGCACAGCCTTCAATAAAGTGGTACGAAATAGGCTATGGCGGAAATTAGAAAACTGGATTGTTCCGCCAAACCTACTGAAGGCAATTACATCACTTTACGAAGGCACCTGGGTGCGGGTCAAAACCAGCGCCGGCACAGTGTCCCCCAAAATAACAACGAACAACGGGCTGAAACAAGGATGCGTGTTGGCACCCATCCTCTGTAACCTGTATACGGCGGATTTGGGGGATGCCCTGAAAGGTGCCAGCCTAGTAGCACCAAGATTAGGCAGCATAAGGCTGCCGGTGCTACAATATGCCGATGACACAGCCATAATGGACCACACAAGGGTGGGCCTACAGAGAGCCCTTAAGGCGTTGAATCAGTTCAACAAAGATAACCTTATAGTCAACCAAGGAAAAACTAAGGTCGTCATCTTTGGGAGCTACCGCCTGGAAATAAAAGCGCCGTGGCTAATGGGAGACCTGCAAATCATTACAGTGGCAGAGTATAACTATCTAGGGGTTTGGCTTACGGAACGGGCCAAGGCAAATGTCCACCTGAAACAGCAGTTGTACAAGGCCAATAAGGTGATATTCCTGTTAAAGCAACTGAGCTTACACCTGATGAGCCCCACTGCCGGACCAATATTCACTGCTTTAAAAGCAAAATTGCTGCCAGCCATCAGTTATGACCACCAGGCTTCTCCGGGGTCGCAGGACGCCCTTCTCATCGCAATCCAAGCCAAAGCATATAAATCAGTCTTTTCTATCCCAAGGTCGGCAAGGAAGTCAAGACTAAGATTGGAGCTAGGCCTGGTAAGGCCAGACTTGATGTGCCAAGGGGAGATCATAAGACTACTATACTTAAGGATTAGAAGGGCCCAAACAAATTCCTCAAGTCACCAATTGAGAGTCATCTTTGAGGGGCCAAGATCAGCATGGCACACCAGCCTCGGTAAAGCACTCAAGACTTTAAAGATCGAGGAAAAGAGCATAATACTGCCAGAAATCTCACTAAATGCATGGAAAAAAAGCCATAAACAGACAAGTTTGCAAAACCTCATTTGACCTGGATCTTAAATCCCTTCGCTATAGCCCCCATCTAGACCCGCTGAATGGCTTCTACATGGTAGGCAAGGAACAACCTTACCTAAATGAGGCCCTGACACCACAAGCCTGAACCAATATCCTCTCCATGAGACTATGCACTCTAGGAATCACCGAATTTACCGCGCCGTGCTGAAGGTTCCGTGCGCGGGCGCGTCCATGACGGAGCGGTTCCGTCATGTGCATAGCGCAACCGACGCGCATGATGGAACCGCTCCGTCACTCGCATCGAAGGGGTTAAAGACAGCAAACGAACAGAAACAAACCAGGGCCATCAGCGAGGTATAACAAGGGGGATAATGCAGCCTCACCTCAAATGAGGGAAGAGCCCTGATCCTACTCACCGTCCTACAGAGACCGCACCACATCAACAGCTCTAAATGGGAGGGCCAAGGACAACGATCTACAGACTGCTGTAGCAGAAAACCGATAAGGCCTACGCAGCAGTTTGAGAAACTCTGTGCAAGGACTCGTGATAAAGACCTGGTGCTGGCAGCCCGAGTGGGTGCAGCGGAGAGGGGATATAAATTATTTGAACAAAAAAACTTTCTAACCAGTAGCCTTAATAGTTTTAACGTGATCAATCTTTCATATACTAGTTTTACGCTTTTTTTACTGTAAAGATTTTAATTAATTGAACAGTTAATAAATATTAATAGTAGTCACTAAATGTCCTGTTTACTGCCTTAGGGGAGTACAGTACAGCACCATCCCTTCCGTGGCCATAATCTGGGTAATGGGGGAAACCTCGATTCAGGGTGCACCAGCCATGCGAGGGGACTACCCGCTCTGCCCCTCACAGCATGTACTCGTGTCTGATACTCACATATGTCCAGGCATCTCAGCCGTTCCAAAACCTTATTGTGTTCCCCCTTGTGTCCTCTGGTCTTTTATGCGTATCTGTATTGGCCGCCAGTCGTGCCCCCCATTCATGGAGTTTGGCCTGTAGTCTGGTGACCTCCTCTAATATTTCCTTCCTCATCCCCACTCTTTGGCCCAAGCAGTTCCCCCTCACCACCACCTTAAAGGCCTCCCACTCAGTGGTCCTAGAGCCACCATACCATGGTTAAACTGGAAGTACTCAGAGATTGCTGTCTGCAAAGAATCCCGGAGTCATACATCTTCCAGGAAGGCAGGGTAAAGACTCAAAGTGGGGATCCCGGGAGGCTCTGCCAAAAGGCGTACGTGAATTAATAATGGATTATTGATCGGATAAGTTGCGCCCCAAATATTCAGTGTGTGTTATAGTGGATCCCAGGCAGGCAGAACAGACAAACATATCTGATCTTGTGTGTAGGTTATAAAGATGTGAGTAATAGGAATAATCTAATGGGCTCCCATGCTGCACTGTCCAGATATCTATCAGATCCCACCGTTCCATCCAGCGTACCATTCAATATGGGGGTCAGCCTGTCTAGTTCAATATCAGACACACGGTAAACAACCGTCACCCTGCATCCTTAACCCTGGATGTTGTTACAACGCGGTCATTGCAACGCGGTCGTAACAACGACCGCGTTGTGACAACGCATACCATTACCCCACATGTCTTTACAACGACTTGCAGAGGGGGGAGAAGGTGTAGGATTTAAAATCCAACACCTTCCCTACAGTCCGCACAGACTGGAGTTGGAATAGTACATTTTACAATTCCAACATCCAGCGCCCCCCTCCGCAAGTCGTTGTTACGACTTGGGGGTAATGGTAAGTGTGGTTACAACGCAGTCATTATGAAAGATACTTCTGTCGATCATGGATCGTGAATTATTCAAATTTAAGTTAAGCAGTAAATGGTACTGCTACCTGCGGATTAATCTTGGAATGAAATCCAGAGGCTTGACGATGCATATGCAATGCGCAATGGAACACAATATGCGGCATGCCTGAAAGTAAGGAAAAGGAATTTTGCCTTTTTATTTTCTGAAATACACGAATGTGAAAGGAAATACGATATGGAAATACATTAATCTTACCTGTTTGGCAGCCAGAAGATAGAGAACAATTTTAGTCCTTCCTTGTTTTCCATCATCACTAAATTCACCAATGAGGAAGTAACATTGTGTATTTAAACCGAATGCTGTGCGCAGAAGAAATTTGACTTTTTATGCACTGAAGAAAGCTATAGGCTGAAACGCGTCTGCACTTAATAAAAGCTGAATTAATGCATCCCGTGAGTGCCTCGCATGTGCTAGAGTTGCGTATGCTGGAGCTGTTATATATATATATATCTTTTCCAAACTTCTCTGCTCCTCCACAGAAAAATACTCGGACACCCAGGTATGCTGTGAAATGTTTAATCGCAGACAAAATGAAGCATTTCGGCTTCCGCCTTGCTCACGTTTCTATGCACATTTGAATTACGACCTGAATTTATCCAAAATCAGACATCGACAAAGGACTAAACACTCATAGTGTATACAACATTCTTATCAACATTTGGCAGCCATTTTAGAATGATCTTCCAGTTATATAACTACTGATGCAAATAACGATTCCATCATTCGTATTGCCACAAAATATTACATTGATACTGAAATTTAAATATTATTTCATATTATATCAATGGTAACGAAAATTTATACACTGGTTCCAACAGTTTTAATGATCCACATTCATGATTTAGATTTCATAATCATACGGCAAAAAATATCGTAATCTTCATCACGATCTCAGCACTACATTCCAATCAATTCATATGGGTTCCAGTTCGCACAAGATTTCCCTAGTGGGCATGGTCATGACAGACCGGATTACCGTTCGCGCCCAATACCGCCCTAGTGGGCAGGTTCTTTAGTACCATAGCTGTTTATGTTATGAGCACAAACGGTTCAAATTTCTATATCTTACGTGTCTGCCTGAAAAAGTCCTGCCCCAGTGTGCGAACACAATACCATCTAAGTAACCTATAATCATGATTAGTCACATTGGTTTTGCCTCAATCACGGTAACCTCAACCACTGGAACCCCAAGTTTAAACTGTCCAATATTTAATTCTGTTTGTGCCAAAGTTGAAAGATGTAGTGCTCATACCTAAAACATTAAAAATAATTAAAATCACATTAAGTACAGAGAACCGCATGAAATTACTGATACAATATAATTTCATTCAATCAATCAAGTGGACAGCCAGCTCCTTACTTGAATTTCACCCATTAGGTGCCAAACTCTCAAAGTCAATGTACTTGGATTCTAATTTCCGGAGGGACAATTGAAGATTGGCTCCCCTGACTCCCATCGCAACAGAATCAATCATCACCATTTCCAATAATTTTTTATTTTGAAAATGGAACTCCTGGAAATGACGTGCTACTGGGTACTGTCTGTTGTTGTGTCTGATAGCACGAACGTGTTCTAGTACCCTCTTTTTGGCACGGTGTTTGGTGCTTCCTACATACCATTTGTTGCAGGGACATATCAAGACATATACACAGTACACATAGTTACATGTAAGAGATTTCCTAATCATTAAATCTCTGTCAGTGTTGGGAATGGTAGCCTGGCACAATCATGACACTTACTACATGGTAGCGCGCCACTTTGAAAGCTTCCATAACAGTAACCGCTACCTCATTAAATTCTTCTGTATTGACCAGGCCCCCGAAACATGAGAGGGGAGGGAATAGAGTAAGAATCGTATGCAGAATGGAATCAAGGTATATTATAGAACCAAATACCATGACACCCATAGGTCTTAACACAACGGAAGAACTTAGGTCACACTTAGAATGAATAATAACATCCAGAATAACATCTCACGCTGAAACCCCCTCCCATTTTATGAGATTATAACAAGTAAATATATGGGGGGGAAAATAGATCGGGATAACACTTTTTACAAGAGGGATACTGTTTCCATACTTCTATACGTCTGTGTATACATATCATCTATGTAGCGAATAACATTCAACAGATCATGGACATAGTATCCTAAAGGTGATCCCATGATTCTTTCTAGTATTTGTCTGTGATTGCCCAGGGCTCAATTGTGGTGTCAAACCTTTCTTACAAGACTCACGACTCAATAATACATAATAGTCGTATATTGTCTGTAATGCCAAGAACTGTCTGTCTATTTATTTATTTACATTTATATAGGTATAAAATACTGACTATATTGCACAAAAAGAATGTTCAAAGATGGCCACTACAAAAGTATGAATTTAAGATTAAATAAGGCTATCTTCGCTGTTCATGAACCTTTTAACGAGCACTTTAAAAACGGTGTATTGCTTGAGTAGCTGACACCGAGGACGGCGGTAACGCCGAAACATGTCTGTTGGCAGGGGAGAGGGTTTCTGCACCTAAATAAATAACATCAAAGAAGAATTCCTGTGAGTGCCGTATTTTTCGGGCAGAAAATGATGAAGAGCGGACCCATAAGATGGTGCCAATCAGAATATTTTTATTTGATTACTTGCCCAGCCTAACCGCTATAACGCATTTCGACCCCCACTCGGGTCTTGATCACATGACGCGTTGCCATGGGAATAAGGTATCACATCAGGAAATGACATCATCGCAATAACAATTTGGGCATAGAAAGCAATGAGTTACTCTCTACAGCCTGAAAAAGAAGTACTGTGCACATATTGAAAGTATCATTCAATCGATATACATAAATATATAAATAAATACGTGTGTAAATATTAATATGAATATAAATATCAATAAATATATATATCTATGCAAATTAAAAAACGACACTGTCAAAATACGTAGCCAAATGCTAATATAGTTTGAAGACAATACCATACTTAATTATGCGCCTCTGGGATTTCCTCAATACAGTACATTCATTGGTATTCACAATTCAGCTCATAAGTATACCAACTTGTGCCCAAGTGGGCTTATATAATCAATGCCCGTCATATAGTGTCCTGGAATTGTACCCTAAAAATATCGCTACAAAGAATAAGTGCAAAAATATATATATATATACACACACACACACACACAAACACACACACATATACATATATACATACACATATATATATCCAGGATCCCAAAACAGCACTGAGCACTCGCAGGGTCATATATCCTTCCTTTAATCAACAGACGCGTTTCAGCACAAAAATGCCTTTCCCAATGCACCAAACATGAATTTAATCACATGGTCTCTTTTAAAAAGTCTCATCGGGTGTCTCATGGGATGTTCCCATTTGGTTAATGGTGGTATGACCAATATGGGAGAACTGACATCATTGCCATACTTTCGTGACATATTTAATCTTCAATCACATTGGAAAACCAGTGTGTGCTTGAAAACTCACTGATCAACGATGTGATGAGTGATTTCACTGACCTTGTCATGAGTGATGTAATATGTTAAGTCATAAGCAGTGCATTATGGTGACATAAGTTAGTTAGCTCAGGTAATTATAACTGCTAAATGTCAAAGGTTTCGTATGAGTGAAATCTGAGCCTAACTGTAATGCCGCTGTAACCTTAGTTTTTTTCAGTGAATTTCTAAGGTTTTTCAAATTCTTTTTCCTTACTATACCGTCCCTGTAACCTTTGTTTTTTTCTGTGAATTTGAATTTTTTTTTAAATGTTGTTATTTCCTAACTGCAACCTGTAGCCTTTGAGTGTGGGTGTGTGAGTGGCTGTAATGGGTTGATGAGTGTGTGTCTGTTATTCTCTGAGTGGGTGAGTGAGTGGTTGTGTGAGTATCAGAGTGGGTCTGTGAGTGGGTCTAAGTGTCTGAGTGGGCTTGGGATTGTGTGTGTGAATGGGAACATAAGTATCTGAGTGACTCTAAATGGTAATAGGATTGTCTGAGTGGGCCAGTGAGAGAGTGCAAGAGTCTGTGGGTGGGTGCGTGACTGTCTGAGTAGATCTGTGAGTGTGTGTAGGTCTCTGAGTAGGTCTGTGAGTGGGTGCATGAGTATGTGAGGGGGTGTGTGAGTCTTCGAATGGGTTTGTGAGTGTGTTTGTGTGAAACTCTTAGTGGGTCTGTGAGTGAGTAAATGAGTGCTTGAATGGATTTGTGAGTGGGAGCAGCCAAAGAAACTCCATGGCGGTATCAGGAAATTAAATAAAATCTGTACTGATATTGGTGATCAAGTCTCAATGGTCTAAGGACGAACAGAGACCCTTGAAACCGAAGTGTCCCAAGTAAAAGAACAAGGAGCTTCCCACGGGGCTTGCCTTACTGACCTGACGACTAAATTAGAGGAGCAGGAAAAATAGGCTACGAAGGAATAACCTGAGGCTATTAGGGATTCCGAAAGGCGTGGAGGGTGAGGACCCCAGAGGATATATATTGTTAAAATACTTCGGGCCGCTTTCCCCTCACAGTCTAGCTGGAACTGGGATCAGGAGATCCAAAGTGCACACCATTTCCCTTTTAACCTGAAGAAAAGACGAGATGGTAGTAACTCTGGAAGTGAGAAACAGAGTATTTTTGTTTTTTGGGGGGAATTTTCTTTTGAGGCAACTAGTGTATGATCAGGCCAGGCCTAATTCCCAGAAAGAAGTAGATGGAATAAAGTTTCTCTCTAAACCAGACTTCTGCCATACAACCGTCGAACGAAGATGGCGACTGCGCCAATTGATAACTCCCCTACAGCAACAAGGGGCACAAGTTTTGTTGATGAACCCAGCAAGACTGAAAGTAATACATGAAGGGTCCACCCGGGTTTTTTTTATCTGGGATTAAAGCTGGAGAGTACCTAAAAGAAATTGAGGGGAGAAAGAAAAAATGAGGCATGAAGCCTATGACTCTGAGATGGACTTTCTAAATTTAAACTTAAAGTGACGGGGAGTCCTGAAAGTTGTTTTTTCCTTTTAATCAAAAAGAAGCAGCTATTTGTTGCATGTTTTTTTCTTCTCTATATAGGATTATTTGTATTCTTTTTTCCTTTTTCTCACTCTCTGAAGGTCAGGCTAGCCCAATCTCGGCGAATAATGGATACAATTCTGAGTGGGGCGGCGGCTAGGGCCTCACACTCGCTCACCATCATTCAGGGTTTCCCTGACTTTTTTTTTTAAGGGGGGGTGGGGGGAGGGAGGTGGGGTCCATAATTAATGCAGTGGGGATAAAGGCTTAAAAGCTGGTCTTGTTTTTTCTAAAAAATTTCGACTGGATATCTTAGTGGAAAAACTGCACTTGCAAGGATGTTCAGGAGGGTGGGTTGTGTGAGGGGTGGGGACCGGGTGGGGGGAGTGGGCGGGCTGGGGTAGTGGGCGGGCTGGGGGTGGGGGGGCAGGGGAGGGACCTGGTTCTTGGGAATCACATTCGGACTATGTTTAAAATTTTCAATGAACCCAATAAATAAACTTAGAATGGTTTCGTTAAATATCGGTGGCCTGAACGATCCTCTGAGGAGGCAGAGAACCGCTCAGGCACTACGACTGATGAGGACGGACATAGCATGTCTCCAAGAGACTCACATTGAGGGGGGTCAGAAATCCTTGTTGAACTCTTTAGGATTTAAGGTCGTTGGCACAACTTTGCAGGGCGCTCGGGTAAAGGGGGTTGGGATTCTGATCCGGAAAACATTACCTTTAGTGGTGAATCATGTAAAATGTGACGCATTAGGCAGATGGGTTATTGGTAGGTGTACTCTTATCTTCTAACCTTGTATTTACGATCTGTTCTGTTTATGCAAGCAATCTAGATGATCCAGGGGTAATAAACTATGTAAATGAAGAACTTGTACATTGGCCGCTCCCGGTAATTTTATGTGGCGACCTAAATTTAAATCTGCCTAGCTCCTGGGACTAGGATGAATCTTGGAGTTATGGAGGTAGGAAGCCTAAAGTGTATCGGGCCCTGCTTCATCTAATAAACACTCATGGTCTAAAAGACGTATGGGCTCACTCGAAACCTGATTAAAACGGTTTCACTTTTTTCTCAGCCCCTCACCTGTCGTTAGCAAGACTGGATTATTTTTTTGTTTCATCTGTATTGATTCATGATTGTTCCATTGAAGTATCCCCCTGATTAGTCTCGGATCATAGCCCCCTCATTTGAAATATGGAAGGTTGGGCCAATCGAGGGCCAAGCTCGAACTGGACATTCGAAAAGGCACTGCTATATGATAATGACTATCGGGAATATATGGCCTGCTGGATACGGGAGTTTGAGTATAAATATAGGGACTGCATCTACAATGGTGGTGGGGGACACCCTTAAGGCAGGCATTAGGGGGGAGACGCTACATTTTTCAATTAGGAGGAACAAAAGGGAGACGACACAAACTAACCTACTACAAAGATAGAGGTGGAAAAAAATTAATACAGGCAGTTCAAGTTGGTATAGAAATAGCGGAGGCACAGACAATGGTCTCTGTCGCCAAATCAGAGACTGAGACTGTTTTAGCTGGGAAATAAATAAATAAATAAATTTAAAAAAATATCGCTATTAAATTGGCAGCATCGAGAGAAAAATGTTATGAGTGCAGCGAACTCATTGGTCACCAGCTTGCCTTTTCAATTAGACAACATGTAACTGCAAACACTATTACTTCAATTAATACGGACGCCGAGGGGTTAACTACTAATCCTAAGAAAATAGAGGAAGCTTTTAGGAAGTTTTATGAGAAGCTGTATTTAGAACAGACGGTAGGATCAATTGAAGATAGAGAAATTAAGATCAGGGCATATTTAGAGACAATACAGATAGTTAAACTCAACAGTGATACACAGGATATAATGGAAATCCCTCCAGTTTGGGAGGAGATTGCAGATGCAGTAGTTGGCCTCCCAGAAGGTAAAGCTTCTGGTATGGATAGTATGCCAGTCGAATTCTATAAAGTCTTCTTGCATCAAATAAGGGACCTTTTTACTGATGTATTAAGATATATCTTTGAAGGGTCTCCGCCGCCAAATTCCTGGTCATCTGCGAAAATTGTGATATTTCCCAAAAAGGATAAATCACCTTTGGAGATGTCATCTTATAGATCCATAACGTTAATTAATACCGACTCAAAAATGTTCTCTAAAGTTATTGCTTCAAACATTGAGCCATTAGTATTTAGCTGGCAACACGGGTTCATCCAGAAAAAAAGTACTATGGAGCATGTCCACCGGACCATCACTTTATTCGATGCCGCAGAAGTGACAGGAGACCCGATTTCGTTAATCCTCTTGGAGGCTGAAAAAGCGTTTGATCGGGTCACCTGGCAATTCCTTTGGGTTATCATGCGGCAGACTGGCTTTGGCCCAAGGATGGTTCAAGCGTTACAGGCACTATATCAAAATCCTATGGCCAGAATACTAATCAATGGGCACTTATCAGAACAAATTAAGATATCAAGAGGAACGAGGGCGGGGTGTCCCTGCTCGCCTCTATTTTTTGCCCTTTATATCGACCCTCTGATTAAAAGAATTGAATTAAATCCCGCAATTTTACCAGTGAGTAGGTTCGGCATAGAGACAAAGATCATGGCTTATGCCGATGACGTAGCTATAATAACTCCGGAACCCGAGTCAGCTGTCAGGGCCATGGAGCTAGAAGCCCAAGAATTCGGAGCAATCTCTGGATATGCCCTGAATAGAACAAAAACAGATTGTTATTAGCGAGAAAATAACCTGGGCGGATAACAGAATTACCAAGAAAGCTAAATATTTAGGAATTAATATAGTGTCAGACCTGGACACGCTGGTGGCAGAGAATTTGACTCCGCTGGCAGTTGATATGAGGAAATCACTCCGGAAAATTGATAACTTACATCTCACTATCATAGGGAGATGTAACGTTTTAAAAATGACTTATTTTCCTAAGTTACTTTATTTTTTTCGGACTATCCCTCTTGTTTTTAATAATCACATCCTTCGAGTATTCAATTTCTCAGTTCATTTGGGCCTATACACAGCCAAGAAAGGCTTTTAATTTTCTTACTTTACCTAGGGACAGGGGAGGTTGGGCACTCCCCGATCTAAAACTATATTATTGGGCTGCTGTCCTGCAATATAGCAGTGAACTATTGCATGAGGATCGAATTATAAACTCCTCAGGATTGCCTTCTCCTTATTGTTTACTTCTAGGGGAAAACATAAGGGGGTGCCTTTGGCGACATTGGGAATTTAGCTATTACAAGCAGGTTAGATTTAAAACAATGATTTGTGCTTATCGGGTCTTTTGTAATATTCGTAAAGTATTTGGAATAACCAAATTGAATCATTATACCCCCATCAGCAACAACGACAATCTGCCATTAATATTTAAGAATGCATATCTTCAACAATGGCACTTAGCAGGTGTTCATAGATTAGGAGATTTGATTAGCTCTGGCCGTGTTCGGCCATTCGAAGATTTGAAAACTTGTTTCAAGCTGAATAATAATCAGATTTTTCAGTATCATGCCATTATGAGATATTTAGCAAATAAAACTGGCGGTTCTGCTGGGTTTGCAGCAGTTGAGCTTATAGATAAATTGCTACGGTCTAACTTACCAAGAATAGGAAATATTTATCACATATTGAATTAACAACGACCTGACGATCTAAGTAAAATAGATGCGAAATGACAGCTGAAATTAAATACTCCGCTTAATGCCTTCTGCTCAGCTTTGGGCCTTGCGCAAGCATATCTGTTATCACCTAAATTGCAAGCGCAATTTTACAAAAGGGGTATTTTATGTGTATAACCCCTAACAGGATTGCTAAATGGGCAACTGGTCTTGGAACTACTTGCCCGCGCTGCATGGAATATAGTGCGGACTCCGTGCATATGTTTACTACATGTCCAAAGCTGTAGCCAATATTAAAAGAAACAACACAATTTTTAAGCAGAGTTCTTTCTTTTGATATTCAACTTACGCCAACCTCTATCATGCTAGGGCTATATGATCAGATTGATCCTAAGGAAGGGGAAGCACTACTGTTTGTTGCAATGACCATTTTTCAGATATGTATCGCTACGTATTGGAAAGATTTGAATCCCCCTCATTTGGTCAATGGCAGGCTAGGTTGCTCCCCACCTACAGATTAGAGAGGGCAATCTACGCTAAATAGGGCAGATGGGCAAAATAAAAGGGCCTGGTGGTCTGGGACCCTCTGACTAAATGGCTTGATAATCTGAATGCTCAAGAAGCATAATGAGCTGTTCTCTGATGTATGTATGTATGTCTTTCTCCCTCGGCCCCCTCTCCCCCGCCTCCCGCTCTCCTCCCCCCTGCCTTCGGCTCCCTCTCGCCCACTCCTGCCTCCCTTTGTTTCTATTTTCTACACTTCCGCTCTCCTTTTTAAATCAAGATATCTTTTCATTTATCTTTTTTGCGGTTGTTTAAATAATAATAATATAATAATAATATAATAACCTCTACTAATATTTGGAGACTGTGCCTCACTGCTTGTAAATATAGTATGTATTGTAAGGATCTCTTCTCTGGGACCTGGGGTGCGGTGGTGGGGGGGGGGACGATGTTTGATGATGAAATAATTGACTTTGTAACTTGTTGGTAAAGCATAAAATAATTTTTCTTTTTAAAAATAAAAAGAGTGGGTGTGTGAGTGTCTGAGTGGGTCTGTCAGTGTGGGTGTGTGAGTCTCTGAGTGGGTCTGTAAGTGGGTGTAGGAGTGTGTGAGAGGGTTTATGAGTGGTATGTGAGTATATGAGTGGGCCCCGCAGTGGGTTTGCAGTAAAAAAAAAAGTAGGGGGCACATGGGAGCAGGTCTTCATGCCAGCTCCCGCTGTGACAGTCCTCTTATCCAGCTTGCCTGTGATAGAGTGTAAATCACTCTGGCGATTGCGAGGAATACACCCTGGTCCTTGCTCAGATGTGGGTTAACATGAGAGGATGAGTTTTCTATAATTGAAATATTTCACCGGTAAGCTCAAGGTTGATTCATATGTTGACAGGGTTCTATTAGTAGCATTTTGAGTTTACGGGAGGTGGGTGCCATTGCGGTACAGGTAGTTTTCTCCATCGAGTTGTGAGGTTCTGTAGCGATCCGAACCCGTGAATTCGGTATCGTAGTACTGACACGATTTCGGTACCAATGAACCGCAAATGATCTATTATATGCATGACAGTGTTTTCGCTGCGCAACTAGCATGAATTCACTGGAAAATAGGGCATTCTGTTGTAAAAGTCATGGCATCCATTTTAGTTACGGCATCCATCTTGTTTCTTGCCCTCACATAGTCAATGAACGGACGATGACCCCGGCAGAGTCACCTTGTTAAGGACACGTAAGCTCGAGCCCGAGAAAGGCTGACGCTGCATGACTAGGCAGAATCAAGCTGCCTCCCTTGCCTGAGGCCAGTCCTGCTATACTGGTTCTCGTGTCCGTTGTCCTGACTGAAAGGCCGAAGACGGTAGCCATGCCCGTTTATGATCCATAAACACCTCTTATCCTACATTTCAATCCTTTGCACCTGGCTCTGCTCCTTTCCTTCTGGGCTTTTACAATGGGGAGGTTACGATTTTTTATGATGGGGAGGATCGGGCGAAGAATGGAAAACTGTCGAGAGGACCTGATCGAATACCGAAAACCTACGACTAATTATTGTTTGATGTCAAATTTACTGTTTGTTTGGGATACCGGGTTGGGCATGAGAAATATTCGTGTAATGTTGCCTAAAGACATTTTGCGTGTATTTAAAGAGTAACCCACTTAATGCAATTCGAACAGTCTCGTAGATTCTGCCTCTGTGTGGTTCCTATGACTTCTGTGTCCCTGCAGTAAATAAACCTTGGTCTTTGACGCCACCATCGAGAAGCCCGTGTCTCTGTTTATTTGTGCACCGAGACAGGAGGAACTCAGGGGTCTTTGGGTGTTGTTTCCCTGACACCTCTGGACTCTTAAAAGTCCAGAACCTCAAATTGGCGCCCAACGTGGGGCGACGTCATCCGGTACCGGTCCAAAGCCTGAAAAGTTCGAGAAGTTTTGTGTGAAGATTCCGGAGGGAGGTACCCCGCTTCATCGATCCCTGCATGTCGTAAAAGTGGCCCGACGATCTCTTCCACGAGGGTTCCCGTTCCCAGACGGCTACAGAGGACCGCTGCCCTGACTGTCGCCCTGTCTTGGACCCGAGGTGCAGACCTTAGTACGGCGAGACGTAGACGGGTTCTCCTTGGTGACGTCTTCCACATTTCAGTTAAGTATTTAGTGGGTTACGCTCGATTTGGTTGTTCCTTGTTACTCTGGTTTAATTCGTAGATTATCATTGGTTGCTCTTGTTTAGATAATCTCTGTTTCGGTATTAGTTCATTTTGGTAGGCCTAAGTTCTCTGCGCATTTTTGTTGGAATTTGTTTTTATTGTCATGACTACCAGTAGTAATTGTTTCTTGTCCTGGTTACGTTGCAACGGGGATTCCCGGTTGGAGGATTCGTGTTCGGTTCCTCCGATTGGAACTCCTACATATGAGCTCTATTGTAAACATGGTGTGGGTCCTATTACGTATAATGAAGTATGGGTCCGTTATACCAAAAAAGATGGTGTCCTTAGTTGGCCACCGCATGGTAGTTTTGAAACGGAAATACTAGACAATCTAGAGATGAAGTTGTTTAAGAGAAAAGCCCGGCCGGCTATGTTTGATTCTTTTCGCGTATGGCGCAAAGAAGCCAAACAGAGAGAAATTAGGAAAACGAAAAAAGAACAGAAAGAGAAAGGGTTGACTTTAATGGAGTCTGCTAGGCAGCTGCATGTCAACGAGACTGAGAAAGCAATAGAGATGGCGAATAGAAAATATAATTTGGCAATTGATAAATGTTACCCTGTATTGCCATCATGTCCTGCTAAGCCGATGGAGGATCATGAAAAGGATCCTCTGTTGTCTTACCTGTTGAATTCACCTCCACCGTATGCACAGGGTATTACAGTACCACAGTTGCTACCTGTTGTACAGCCAGCTGCTGGTCAGCCTGGAATAGTTGCTCCACTTCCTTTGATTACAGCTCCTATCCTTCCCGTGGTTAATGTTCCTTCGGCACCCCCTCTTCCTGGGTCGCCTGTTCAGCCTTTGCCTGTCGTTTCACAAACTGCATTACCTGCTACTATTTCATCTGCTTCAGCTGTCCTGTCCCCGAACCCTGTGAACATTCTGACTCCGCTTTCCGTTCGTCGGAAAATAACCGACTCTGTAACTCATATCTTAACTCCTCTCTACAGGTCTTTAATTGGGACCCCCGTTTCTGACTCTATACAGAGACGTAGCCAGCTTCCTGGTCCTCAGGAACGAGAAATGTTAGATTCAACAGCTCTTAGGTGGATGTCGAAAGCTGTGAAGTATGATGCACGAAGAGTGTTAGATACCTTTATGCAATGGAATGAACCCACTCAACGTTACGTTTTTGATATGATGTGTTCTCTTGTGCGTGAAGAATGGGAAGATGATGATTTAGACTCCGTCCCCTCTGACCTGATAAATATTCAACAGAAATTTGCCGCAGGAATGGTGATAGGTCCAGAAGTAAGGGGAGCGATCGAACTGATTTTAGCTTATAGGGATGAGTCCCCTCTTCGAGCGACAAGAGACCCTGATGGTTCACCGATTACTACTAGGAAACGACGAGGACAATATCCAATGAGGGAAGTTCCACCGATATGGCGTGATGCAGTTCAAGCTGATGGGGCTAATAATATTGTAGCTGCCCCGGCACATTTCCAGAGAGTGTGGATACACATCCCTTGGAAACGGGCTGAAGTATTAGCAGTAAAACAAGCGTTACCAGACCCAGGTAAAAATCCTGCTGGTTATTACAAAGAGTTAACGCAGACAGTTCAAGCGTGTATCATGAATTTGGCAGACATTGAAATGTTGTTCGGTAATGTGGTGCCACAGCCTATATGGGCCAAAATTCGGCAAGAAAACCACCCAGTCGCCTTAGGAGGTGATTGGGCAGCTATTATAACGGCAGATGTGCAACAAGTTGGCGGTGCTAAACCTGAACCTCTGATTGCTGCCTTACCTGGCAGAATAATTACTCTGATGAAAACGCTGATGCCAGCGTTACGAGTCAATTGGGATAAATTATCGGCATGCAAGCAAAAGAAGGACGAAAGCGTCTCTGACTTCTTCACTAGATTTGAAGAGACCTTCGTAGACCACAGTGGGCAAGATATGAGTACTGAGGGAGGCCAGAGATTGTTTGTCGACAAGTTCGTGTTTAATTTACTACCTGAGCTTAGTAACAAGTTAAAGGATTCTGAAAGTGCATGGGCAGTGTCGACGACAGCACAGATACTTGCAACTGCTCAGTATTACGAGAATAGAGAGAAAGAAGAGAAGGAAAAATCAGAAAAGAAAACGAAAGATTTAAAGACCAAAGTTCTTCTGCAACAGGCGTACCCGCCTCGTTCGAATCAGTCAGATTCACAGCAGCGACCCCAGTTTCAGCCACAGCCACAATTCCAGCAAGGGACGGCCCAAAGATTTAATTATGGTTTTCCCCGACAACAGTTAGCATGGAATCAGTGTGCTTATTGTAAAAAGGAGGGTCATTATAAGAATGAGTGTCCAGTACTGCACCCACAAACTAGTGGTGTCCCAGCTCAGAGAGGTAATGTTGGGTTTATGCAAGCTCCTAGAGGTAGAGGGCGTGGTACGATGACACCACAGACTGATCGCCAATCGAATTATTTCGATCAGCGAAATATACAACCTACGCAACCAGGTAGATCTCCACAGTATCATGTTGAAGATTACTATGATCATAATGAAGACATTCAAAGAAGCGAGCACTAGGACAGCCGCAGGCAAAGAGAGGGAGTAGTATCAGTTCCAGTTGATCAGAATGGACCTTATGTCGCAGTAGTTACCTCAGGCGTGGTCGAACCGTTTCTGTTGGATACTGGTGCGGCAAAAAGTTCAATTATGCATGCGAAACTCCCTGGCGCACCTTTGTCTGGCTTAACGAACACTTCGGTAGGATTCTCAGGCGCCCCTGTTCACAATCCTGTTTCTAGTCCTTTGTCAATATCTGTTGGACCATGCGAACTAGAAGCACCCCTTATCCTAACAACCGGTTGTAATGAGAATCTGCTTGGTTTAGATCTGTTGAAACGCCTGCACGCGACACTGTACTGTTCTCCTTCGGGAGTACAGCTCACATTAGGCAAACGAGTCATCTCTCCAATGTATATGTCGATGGACTAGCTCCCACCGGAGCTGCGTTCTCTCCCTGATACTCTTTGGGCGACTGGTCCTAATGATGTAGGCCTCTTGGAAATTCCCCCCTATGTGGTAAGTCTGAAAGCTAATGTTAAATTCCCACGAATCCCACAGTATCAGATTTCGAATGAAGGTGAACGAGCACTCTTGCTGATTGTGAAAGACTTAATACAGAAAGATGTGATTGAGGAAACTAGAGGAAATGTCTGCAATAGTCCAGTTCTGCCGATTTTGAAACGTACTGACCCTTCCAAACCTCCAATTTACAGATTTGTGATTGACCTCAGAGAGGTTAACAAAATAGTGATTCCACAGTTTCCTGTAGTCCCAGATATCACTGCATTACTGACGGTGATTCCTGCCTCAGCTTCATGGTTTACAGTGATCGACTTGAAAAATGCCTTTTTCAGCATTCCCATAGCCGAGGAAAGTAGAGACATTTTCGGTTTCTCCTTAGGAGGTCGCAGTTTCAGATTCAAACGCGCTCCACAAGGTTATTGTGAAAGCCCTTCAATTTACAGCCAAGCATTGAAGAGTCAATTAGATGCCCTTGTACTTCCTCATGGTGTTGCTCTGATCCAATACGTAGACGATCTTTTACTAGCCGCTGATGACAAGGAAACTTGCAAAGCAGCTACAATTTCTTTATTGCGTCATTTGTCAGACTTACATCACAAGGTGTCACCTTCTAAACTGCAATATTGTTGCCAAGAAGTGACCTACTTAGGTCATCTTTTGTCAAAGGAGGGAAGAAGGTTGACTCCAGAGAGAATCAAAGCAATTTCACAGATGACTGTACCAAGCACACAGAGAGATGTACGTGCGTTTTTGGGTATTACGTCATACTGCAGGCAATGGATCCCAAATTTTTCTCTCATGGCGAAACCATTGGTAGCCCTGACTGGAAAAGGTGTTCCAAGCCCTTTGCCATGGTCTGATGAATGTCAACAGAGCTTCTCCGACTTACGTGATGCGCTGTGTTCAGCTCCTGTGTTGGGTACTCCTGACTACAGTAAGCCGTTTACTTTATATGTCCATGAAAGAGAAGGTTGTGCATTGAGTGTTTTAACGCAACAATTTGGTGATAAACAGCGGCCTTGTGCATATTTCTCATCCACATTAGATCCGGTAGCCAGAGCGTTGCCAAGTTGTTTGAGAGCTACAGCGGCAGCTGCAGTGTCTATTCGACAGTCTGCTGGACTAGTCATGAACAACATGTTAGTAGTCATGGTTCCACATGCTGTGGATACACTCATGAATCGAACGAAAACTCAGCACCTCACCAGTGCTAGACTATCAGGCTATAAGCTGACGCTTTTGGCAAGTCACATTCAGATCAAACGATGCAACATATTGAATCCAGCAACGCTGTTGCCGACTACTCAGGAGTCGAGTGATCCAGAGCCCCATGATTGTTGTTTCAGAACTGAGGAAGAGACAAAAGGTAGGATTGATTTAAAAGACACTCCGTTACTAGACCCAGACGGCACTTTATATGTCGATGGGTCTTGTTTTAAACTACAGAATGGTGATGTGACGGCCGCGTATGCAGTTACGACTTTGAGTACGATTGTTGAGACTGCAAGAGTGAGTCAGAATTCCGCCCAAGCTGCAGAATTAATTGCATTAACAAGAGCATGTGTTTTAGCTGAGGGAAAGAGAGTGAATGTGTTTACTGATAGCCAATACGCCTTCGGCGTAGCACATAGCTTTGGACGTCTCTGGAAAGAAAGAGGTTTTCTCACGTCCCATGGGACTAAGATCCAACATGGACAGTTAGTCAGCGATCTATTGGAATCCCTGACTCTACCGAATGAAGTTGCAATTGTGAAGTGCAGTGCACATCGGAAGATTACGGATGATGTTGGCCGTGGGAATGCGTTTGCTGATGAGGTCGCTAAAGAAACGGCCAAGAACATGACGAGCCGAATGTACGTTGCAACGTCTGCAAGATGGATTGCGGAATCAGGAATGTGTGAGAATACGATTGAAAGTGTGAAAGCAATCCAGAATGAAGCAACTGAAAATGAGAAGAATGAATGGAAGGAGAAAACGGGTAAAATGGATTCAAGTGGATGTTGGGTCGATTTGTCTGAGCAGCAGCGCTGGATGTTACCTGATGCGTATGTACTTGCAGTAGTCACGATGGCGCATGGAGCGGCACACATAAGTTCGAAAGGGATCTGTAAAATGTTAGCTCCAGTATGGAAAAACGATGGAATTACTAAGTGTGCAGAAAGAGTGGTGAAAAATTGCATGATATGCCTGATGCATAATCCTGGCAAGGGAACCCCAACCCCAACTGGCCATTTTGCTCCCCCTTCTTGTCCCTTTGAAGTGATTCAGTTGGATTTTATCCACATGGACAGGTGTAACAATCTCAAATACGTCCTAGTGGTAGTCTGTGCCTTCTCAAGATGGATTGAGGCATATCCGTTAAAGGATAACACTGCTATGTCCACTGCCAAAATCCTCCTCAAAGAAGACTTCCCCAGGTACGGTATGCCACGGATTGTTTGGTCGGATAATGGAAGTGAGTTTGTAGGGAAAGTTATGAAGAGTGTGTGTACGGGTTTGGGTATTTCCCAAAAATTTCACAGTGCGAATCACCCACAATCAGCGGGTTTGGTTGAAGGGTACAATGGCACCCTGAAGCTAAAACTTGCGAAAATTCAAGCTTCCACTGGTCTCTCTTGGCCAGACGCACTGCCCTTAGCTTTACTGTCCACCAGAGCGACTGTACACTCTCGAGTAGGGCTTAGCCCATATGAGATTGTGTTCGGCCGCCCTGCTAATGTTTTGGGAGTCCCTAGGCCAAAGGAATTCAAACAGATTGAATACCCAATGTTGATTGATTACCTTCATGATCTGACTGCTAAATTGAGCCTTATTCATCAACAGGTATTCCAATCCTTGCCTAAACTGCCGGAGAGTCCAGGCCACACGTTGAAACCAGGCGACCAAGTGGTAGTTCGAAACTTTGAACGTACTCGGAACCTCCAGCCAAGATTCGTGGGTCCGTTTCAGGTACTCCTCACAACAAGAACTGCAGTACGCCTAGCTGGAAGGAAAAATTGGGTGCACGCCAGCCATACGAAGCGTGTCCCTCTTCCACTCCCCAATGACAACTGGGTTAGACAGGGAATTGGTGTATCCGAGACAGAACCTGTTCCTAGGCACATCCCTTTCAGTGATGCAGAGTACCTAACGGACCACCCACGAACTGAAACACAGAACTTTGACACCTCAGCAGGAACCGCTCCTTTGAATCCTGAACCGAGTATTGTACAAAGTGAACATTTGTCACCTGTGGAGTCGAACATTTCCGCACCTGTAGACCAGCTATTTCAAGACCAGACAAGACCCGGAAAGTACAGATATAATCTACGTTCTCATGTTATGAACTAATGACATTGCATAATTACCTTTCTGTTTGAAAACTGTTTTGATTGTATTGCATTCCATTCAGTCGGGAAGTTTGCTCAAATTTTTATTTTTTGGTTTCTCTCGCCTTACCATCTGGGTTACCGTAGGGTCGTAACGTGTGCCTTGTTTTAATTTGCAAGGAATCAGACACTAGGTCGGTTTCTTCTGTTTGTCTTGGGAACTCCCAGGATAAACAGAGGCAAGTTTTTAACAGGTACAAACCATCCGTTGCGAACGGTTGTAGAAGATGGAGCTTCCTGAATTACGATGGGTTAATGTCATAAATGTGCACAAGACAAAATTATATGACATATTGTACAGTAAATGTTTCCTAATGCAATGTACTCTGACACTTCTGATTGTCTTAATAACCTTAGTAGGCGGAATTATTTTTGGTATTCAGTTGATCTTTACACCTGTTGCATCTACAGTATCTCCCCATGCTCCTGTTTCTCCGACTGTTGTTTCTCTTCATTCTTTCCATCCTTTTCCTGCCCACGAGCAAGCTCGACGCTCTGAGTTTATAAATAACACTTTCATTCAGCTCTTGCACCAACATCAACTAGTGGTTAACACAACAAACTGCTGGGTGTGTGGTTTGATACCACATACCATGGACAAGGGCATCCCTTATCTGGTTCTGCCTTTTAGTTATAATGGATCATTCTGGGCATTTCAGACCATGTTCGCTTATGCCCTAGAGACCTATCCTCCACGACCTCCGCGTTCCACCCGGTATAACTCTGCTAATAGAGCCTTGGTAAAAGGAATCACTGACATGATGAGAGATGTCAATAATACTCCGTTCATTCCCAAGGATGAATTGCGAGTTTACATGGGTTGGAATGTTACGGAATATGGCATTACTCTGGGTGAGAACAAACGTAAGAGCTCAACTCCGATCTGGGTCGTACCCCACCAAGGTCAAGTCTGTTTGCAAGGAAATGGGAGGAATCCGAAAGCTCGACTAGAGAAGAGTGACTGTACCGAAACATACGTTTTCCCGTCACAGTCTTCTCCTGCATTCTTAGCTGCTAAGGGTACCTATTTTGTTTGCCAAGACAGAGCATACACATGGCTGCCTGCTGACTTCTCAGGCTCATGTTACATCGCTCAACTGTTACCTCCGACATATACTGCTGCACCGGACTATCACAAAACTAGAGTTGTGAGAGGTGTTTTCAGTAAAGAAGATACTGCTGGCCAAGAGGCAGGAGACTTTTTCAAGGGTTTCCTCCCATTCTGGGGGCCTATGGCCAACAGTAGAAACTTACGTCAACTAACACGGGTAGTTGAATCCACTATCACTGAAACTGCGGGTGCCCTTAGTAACCTGACAGCTGAGCTTCAAGCGGATCGCCTCATGACGTTACAGAACCGTATGGTTCTTGATGTGTTACTTGCAGATCGAGGTGGAGTATGTAAGATGATCCAATCAAGTTGCTGCGTTTTTATTCCAGATAATGCGCCAACAGTATACAAGGCCATCTCTAAGTTACATAAGATTTCTGACTCTATTCATGTAGAGGAAGGTGACTGGTCATTAATGGGATGGTTCTGGAGCCTGTTGTCTGCGTGGGGATGGAAGGTTCTGATAGTCACTGGTGTTGCATTAGTATTTTTATTTTCGTGCTGTCTCATTGTTCAGTGTGGTCCTGCCTTATGTAATTTCTGCATTTCTACATGCGTAAGAAGACCACCTGTTTTTAGAGATACGCCACGAGATAGAGTAATGCTGCAACAACACATCAGTGACCTGATGAACATAGAAATGGACTCTGACATAGAGTGAGTTATTGCCTATGTAAGGGCAAAAGGACGGTCTGAGGTTCTGTAGCGATCCGAACCCGTGAATTCGGTATCGTAGTACTGACACGATTTCGGTACCAATGAACCGCAAATGATCTATTATATGCATGACAGTGTTTTCGCTGCGCAACTGGCATGAATTCACTGGAAAATAGGGCATTCTGTTGTAAAAGTCATGGCATCCATTTTAGTTACGGCATCCATCTTGTTTCTTGCCCTCACATAGTCAATGAACGGACGATGACCCCGGCAGAGTCACCTTGTTAAGGACACGTAAGCTCGAGCCCGAGAAAGGCTGACGCTGCATGACTAGGCAGAATCAAGCTGCCTCCCTTGCCTGAGGCCAGTCCTGCTATACTGGTTCTCGTGTCCGTTGTCCTGACTGAAAGGCCGAAGACGGTAGCCATGCCCGTTTATGATCCATAAACACCTCTTATCCTACATTTCAATCCTTTGCACCTGGCTCTGCTCCTTTCCTTCTGGGCTTTTACAATGGGGAGGTTACGATTTTTTATGATGGGGAGGATCGGGCGAAGAATGGAAAACTGTCGAGAGGACCTGATCGAATACCGAAAACCTACGACTAATTATTGTTTGATGTCAAATTTACTGTTTGTTTGGGATACCGGGTTGGGCATGAGAAATATTCGTGTAATGTTGCCTAAAGACATTTTGCGTGTATTTAAAGAGTAACCCACTTAATGCAATTCGAACAGTCTCGTAGATTCTGCCTCTGTGTGGTTCCTATGACTTCTGTGTCCCTGCAGTAAATAAACCTTGGTCTTTGACGCCACCATCGAGAAGCCCGTGTCTCTGTTTATTTGTGCACCGAGACAGGAGGAACTCAGGGGTCTTTGGGTGTTGTTTCCCTGACACCTCTGGACTCTTAAAAGTCCAGAACCTCAGTTGGTTCGGCATGGTGTGGGTGAGTTCTAACAGTGCACGTTTTTCATGGTTAAATTGAGAAAAGCACAGTGGGATATTACCTAATGTGAGTTGGCGGGTATCGTTTACAGTTTTAAAGAAGTAATATACTCAATGTTTAAACATTTTATGTATAAAATAGTGATATACATGTCAGTTTTGTTCATGATGGTGTTCATTATTTTATTCATTTTTTTGTTTTCTTAGAGTTTCCTGACGAAGGGAGGTTTCCCGAAATGCATTGGGACATTTTAATAAAATCGTGACATTTGGATTGATTTTACGTCTCCTGCGTTTTTGATTACATCTGTTTATGGCATTTGGACGAATAAAATGAATTGAAAAATTTTGTTGAGCAAGACAAGTAAATGTTTTTGAGGAAAAGAAGAAGAATATAATGAAGAAGTATGCAACTTTGATTGATTGGATTCATTCTACAATGGTCGTGGCTCTGCAGTTTGGTACCCAAGTCAGGTCCCTTCGTTGTTCAGTTTGATTGCAGCGCATCTCGGCGGAGCGCGAAGCAAGCTTGCACGCATTCAGCATGTTAATGAATTTGAAATGGAATAAACATCGAGTACACCGGAGTGCATCTCTCACCCCTTGTTTTTCTACATCTAAAGATGTCTGCCGAAAGATGAGATGCACCCAATGATACAGCATTGATGAACTTGTTATAAACATTTGCTATATATTGATCATGAAGATTGCCATGATTATCACAGGATTCGATTTTGTATACATATATCCATTTCAAATGAACTAGAATTTTAATGTTTGCATGTTGATTGTAATATTGATATCATAAAAGCTGGCAGTTACGTTTAACATCTCACATGAGATTTCCATGAATAAGAATCATTTGTATTACACGTGATAAATGATGCATCAGCACGTATTGTTTTGAAATTATACGCATGAGTGATTGCGGGCAGTTCCAACTTTGAACTGTCTTTCCTTCTCTCTGTAAGTTAATCCATGATTAATATGACCGACAGAGGCATTATGGGAAATGCAGTTGTTAGTAATGAATGTGCACATGGGGACTAGCGCTACTCTTCAAAATAGAGTCCGTCGTTTAATGTAGTTTCTCAGGAGGACACGTTTTTGTTTAAAGCCTGAGGGGGAGGGGATTGAATTATCTGCAATTAAGCGAGTCTGCAATAAGTATAAAGGTCGTGCCGAGGCGCTCTTTAGGATTTCATTGCGAGGAATACACCCTGGTCCTTGCTCAGATGTGGGTTACCATGAGAGGATGAGTTTTCTATAATTGAAATATTTCAGCATACGTCACGGTAAGCTCAAGGTTGATTCATATGCTGACAGGGCTCTATTGGTAGCATTTTGAGTTTACGGGAGGTGGGTGCCATTGCGGTACAGGTAGTTTTCTCCATCGACCAGTGTTGGTTCGGCATGATGTGGGTGAGTTTCAACAGTGCAAGTTTTTCATGGTTAAATTGAGAAAAGCACAGTGGGATATTACCTAATATGAGTTGGCGGGTATCGTTTACAGTTTTAAACAAGTAATATACTCACTGTTTAAACATTTTTTGTATAAAATAGTGATATACATGTCAGTTTTGTTGATGGTGGTGTTCATTATTTTATTTATTTTTTTGTTTTCTTAGAGTCCCCTGACGACGGGAGGTTTCCCGAAATGCATTGGGACATTTTAATAAAATCGTGACATTTGGATTGATTTTACGTCTCCTGCGTTTGATTACATCTGTTTATGGCATTTGGATGAATAAAATGAATTGAAAAATTGTTGAGCAAGACAAGTAAAAGTTTTTGAGGAAAAGAAGAAGAATATAATGAAGAAGTATGCAACTTTGATTGATTGGATTCATTTTACAATGGTCGTGGCTGTGCAGTTTGGTTCCTAAGTCAGGTCCCTTCGTTGTTCAGATTGTAGAGGTGCATCATAATCATGGATAGTCCCCACCCACATCTAATCTTTTATCATGTTAACATTTGTGTTATTAGGATGTGAACTGTAATAAGGTATAAAGCAAAATGATAGACATACTCATATAACGTGGAGAAATCTGCATTTCAATTACGTATAATTCAGACTTAAATCTCGATGCGAAGAATTCTACATGCGACTAATGAACATTATAATTTGTATACTTATGTAATGCATTGATTTAAATCTGCTCCGTAACTATTATGTATACGTGTGTTTTATGAATTTACGTGATGTTTCTTATGTTGGCCGAAATCTGTAGGCCTAACATGTATTGCTCCCCGTTGGGTTTGCTATTAGAATTCCTGTATATGCAGAATTTGTTCTTTCTCACGTTTCCTGTTGCAGGTGGAGAAATGCATCTTTGTTAGTAAGAATAATGTCTTTGTTTTAGGAGTTAGGCTTGGGGAGGAGAAGATACATTGACCAGCGATGCTGATTATGTAGGATGGTGTTCTTTCTCACCAAAGAGAGCCTGTGAATCAAGGTCATCGAGCCAAGGCCTGGGATCATCGCTGCGGCATGGAAAGTTACCTACGAGGTGGTGTCTTGCGTGGATGGGGTGATACTGTGCAGCCTTGTTGGAGTTGCATTCAATTCTTGTATTGAAGTTAGGGACAGAGCCCAGTGACTTCTGCCTTGCCTTGAGCGAGAGAGAGCATCTTAGAACGAGCTCTGTAGCTTCATGCTACCTGACCCATTCAAGGGAATGGTCTTCTTAGGAAGCCTCCATATGCTGACAACTTTTCTGACCTTGCACGCAAATGCTAAGAAGGGATGTCACATTAGCGATAGTGTAGGGATAGACTAATGCTCTTACCTACGAACCTCCAATGAGGGGGACTCTGGATGTAGAGGCAATTATCTTTCGTGTCATGATTCTCAAATGTGTCATTCTGTGTATGTTGCATCGTCTTAACTTTACATGTAGGTTTGGCTTTGTATTAGTTCCAATGTATTTCTACACCCTGGTCTTGAGGTGTTTGTATGTCCAGCTGTTCTTGGCTTTGTAATAAACTAACTAAACTGATTTGGGAGCCTGTGATTCTTCAGAATCATGGGTTGTTGGAACTGTAATGTTGTGATTGGCTAATGAGAACATTCTCCACTCCACACTTCCAAGCAGACAAAAAGAAGCACTGGCCAGGGGTTCCAGAGCAAGTCTAGAACATGGAACCCAGCCCCTTTACCTGCAATCTACTACTTTCTGCTGCCTTTGGTTTTGTGTCTCCTCTGCTAATTTTTCTGCCTCTTCTCTGCTCGCTCCAGACCTATATGTTTGCTTCTATCTGCTCATGTTGCACGTTATTTTGCCCCTTTCTGCTCTCTCCTGACCTGTATTCTGCCTCTTGTTGCTCATTTCTGACCTCTATATTTTCTCTTTCTGCGTGTTTCTCACCTCCATTTTGCCTGTTTCTATTAATTCTGCCCTTTATTGTGCCTCTTTCTGCTCACTTCTGACCTTTATTTTGTCCATTTCTGTTTATTTTTTACCTTTATTTTGCCTCGTCCTGCTGGTTTCTGACCTCTATTTTGCTTATTTCTGCTAGTTCAACCTTTATGTGGCCTCTTTCTGCTCCCTTCTGACCTTTTTACCGCCATTTCCTGCTTGTTTCTGACCTTTATTCTGCCTCTTTATGGTACTTTCTGATCCCTTTTTTGCCTCTTTGTGTTAGTTTCTGACCTTTATTTTGCAGCTTTCAGCTCGGTTCTGACCCCTATCTTACCTCTTTAAGTCCGTTGCTGACCATTATTTTGCCTCTTTCTGCTCGTTTCTCACCTTTATCTTGCCTCTTTCTGCTCATTGCTGGCCTTTATTTTGCCTCCTTCTACTCATTTCTCACCTTTATTCTGCCTCTTTCGGCTCGTTTCTGACCTTAATCTTGCCTCTTTCTGCTAATTGCTGACCATTATTCTGCCCCTTTTTGCTCGTTTCCTCACCTTTATCTTGCCTTTTGCTGCGCTCCGCTGGCCTTTATTCTGTCTCTTTTTGCTTGTTTCTCACCTCCATTTTGCCTGTTTCTGTTATTTCTCGCCTTTACTGTGCCTCTTTCTGCTTGTTTCTGACCTTTATTTTGCCTCTTTCTGCTTGTTACTAACCTTTATTTTGCCTCTTTCTGCTCGTTTCTCACCTTTATTTTACCTTTTTCTGTTCAAGGCTGATTTTTATTTTGCCTCTTTCTGCTTGTTTCTCACCTTTATTTTGCCTTGTCCTGCTGGTTTCTGACCTCTATTTTGCCTCTTTCTGCATTTTCTGCTTGTTTCAAACCTTTTTCTGCCACTTTTTGCCCATTTCAGACCTTTATTTTGCCTCTTTCTGCCTCTTTCTGACCTTTATTTTGCCTTTGTGCTCCTTTCTGACCATAATTCTGCAGCTTTCAGCTCGGTTCTCACCCCTATCTTACCTCTTTAAGCCCGCTGCTGACCATTATTTTGCCTCTTTCTGCTTGTTTCTCACCTTTATCTTGCCTCTTTCTGCACATTGCTGGCCTTTATTCTGCCTCCTTCTGCTCATTTTTCACCTTTATTCTGCCTATTTCGGCTCGTTTCTGACCTTAATCTAGCATTTTCTGCTAATTGCTGACCTTTATTCTGCCTCTTTTTGCTCGTTTCTCACCTTTATCTTGCCTTTTGCTGCTCTTTGCTGGCCTTTATTCTGTCTTTTTGCTTGTTTCCCACTTTTATCCTGCCTCTTGCTGCTTGTTGCTGAACTATATTCTGCCACTTTCTGCTTGTTTCTGACTTTTATTTAGCCTCTTTCTGCTCGTTTCTCACCTTTATCTTGCCTCTTTCTGCTTGTTGCTGATCTTCCCCCGGGGCAGCGGGGGTAGCCTCAAAGCACCCGCAGTCCTCGCCAGCACCCTGCCTCCTACTGGAGCCGGTATTTCTGCTGCACGCTGGGAGTCTGCTGAAAAGATCTTTCACTTACAAATGTCATAGGCATCATCACTTTCTCGGTCACTTGCAGCAACAGATTGGACAGCACTGCCCTGGGACAGATCATTCTGTTTGAAAGGTGGAAGCAGAGAAACATGGGGAGGTTTAATTTGAAAAGAGCAGATATGTTTCTCACTTTGTAATTTCTGATATCGAGCTTCGCAGAGCTGTTGGAGATGCATAATCTTCATTTCATACACTTATGCTGATATTGCCCACATCCCTATGAATCAATGCTAATTGGATTGAGATGACAAGGACAAGAATTATTGGTTGCTAAGGTGCAGGCAGTACTTGGTGCAATCTTTCTCCACAGTAGCATGTTACTTGTAAGTGTGACACAATTGGCCTTGACTCAGTCATCGTTCCTGGCCACTGATGCTGTTGACAAAGAATGAAGTACGGTGGCCTTAGAACATGGACTATCAATCAATCCACACGTCAAAGCAGAAGGAAAATATTCTACCTTCTCTGTTCGCGATTATACAGCTGCTCCAGTAAAATCTCTCAGTGGCTGCTGTCTCAGCAGAGGAATATCTAGGGCAGTGCCCTGTAATGATGTTTATCTTGTGAATGTAATATCATTAAAATGACAACTTAGTGTGTGAGAGGGATAATAGATTCATCAACGATTGAAAAGGCAATATCATGTACCAGAATGAATTAAGGGTTCGATCTAGTTCACCATTCACACATTTGTATCTCAGGAAAGCACAGTAGGTGAGTGTTTGTTCCAATGACAGTGAGCAACCTTCTCCACCACTTTCGACGGGAGGTTGAAAGACAGCAAGCTCACAACCAGCAGACCCATATTTTGTAAAGAGCTCACAGAGCTTTGACCTGGGCCTAAGGATCCCGGCCAAGGTTCCAGGATACTCTTTTTAGGGTGTAGCCAGAGATTGCCTCACCATCTCTGTACAGTGAAACACTTCCAGTGTGTTATTTCAGAACCATAGTCAATGATAGTTGAAGACTACCCGACTAAAAGGTTTCTACTTAATTCATCTGTGTTCCATATTTCGAGCATGACCCCCTTCAGCAGAATAAATGAAGGACACTACAGAGTGAACTACATTCCACTTCTGGTTTGATCCAATAAACCCACCACTGTGGTGTCCATGTTCATCGTTGAGGTATGCTACTAGTGTTCCTGGATGGACACTATCCTGTTCCTGGTCTCATTACATCTATTCACCAGGACTTGTACGCTTGATAAAGTAATTATGGTGCGTATTCAAGGGCAATGTCATATTCAACACACACACACGTGACTTTGCTACATACCATGCTTTAGCGCTGTTACAAGTTTGCAGCAACAAATATAGAGCACAGATCTCGGAGTGAACACACTAAAATTCTGCTCATAGAGACCACTTTAAACACCATGGAGTTGCTACTTACTCGCCCATTCTTGGAAATGCCGAAGGCCTCACAAGGGAGGAGGGAAGTGCCCTACAAATACCAACACACAAAACACTGAGGGCCATATTCACAAGGACTTATCTCCGATTTATCTGCACATTAAAGCATCAAAAGTGGAGATATATTTAACACATCATTCACAAGCTGGTGCAAACTGCAGACATTGCCAGTATTCCCACCATAACTGCCCCAAAATTTATCTCCACGGTGGACACCACCAACTAACACGAATGAGATGCAGAGGTCGTTTCAGTGAAAAATACATGAAAAAAACCACAACACCACATTCACTACGAGCTGCCAGATCTGCGAAGCGAACCAAAAACAGGTGATAAGCCGCAGTAGCACCAAGGAATTTGCACCTGCCTTTTGCTGGTGCTAAGCAGGACGACTACCCACAGCATGAAAGGGAGCCCAGCCAAGAGCCACATCTGAGGACCCACGGATGCCATGGAGACAATAATCAAGCAGCGCCATGAGGGCCACATGAGAGCCACAACACCCACTGCCACCACCCCCAGCCTCCACCCTCGACATACACATACCGGCACTGGTTGACGCCGAAGCTAGAACACAGACCTCCACTGAATAACATGGAAACAGAGAATATCCCCGTGTAATGCATTTCAGGTGAAACTTGACCAGACTGGAAATGTGGGAATAATAACGCGCCTACCATTAAAGAGCAAGCAGGCATCCCTGAGCCAGAACCGGGCTTGTTTTTAGTGACCGACATTCCTACCCATTTCCTCAAAGGACCTCTATGCTGCTGTCAGGGTAAGTCCATTCCCACCGGACCCAGAGCAGCGATCCTGCCCTCCTCCCCTTTCCCTGCCGCCTGACTGCGAAGATCCACTCTGATGCCAACACTTGATGCGAACTGAATATGAAGTCAGATGACGGTACGTTGAAAGGTCGTAAGCCTAGAATGTTATTGAAAATAGTGTGGGGCATGTTCTCATGGCAACATCACTTTTCTGGCACTGCTGTGCCGATCTCCAGGTATCGCCGGCTAACGGCGGAATTACTATCGCCATTGTGATAATATTATCGGCTGTTTTCTCCAACGTTCCTTGTTTTTATCGCCATGTAGCGTGGGCTTGATAATACCACGCTAACATGGCTATGAAATACAGGGTTAGGCGGCGTTAACTTTTCTGGCGATGACTGATGTTGGCGATAGTTATCGCACGTTTTTGTGAATATACCTCTGATACTTTACTAAGAGAATGCAGTACAACGAAGAACGTCACTGGGCAGTAATTTTGTATTAAACTTTTATAGACTGTGTTATCCTTTTCAATCTTCTTACCTGGTAGATTGCTTTCTTGCGTTTTGTGCTTAATGTCATTCCGATCGGATTTCCCCCAGTTGGAACAGTGTAGAGGAATTTGGGACTCCTGCTTTCAGGCTTCCTTACATCCTCTGGTTTCCACTTAGAAAGCACGTCTTTCAGGGCCCGAGGAATAATGCCTTGATTGTCACTAGGGACACCGATAATGTTGCAGCCCAGTGGCTTTAGCTAATAGGAAAAAGAGGTGGAGGATGAGGGCACATTATATAATGACTACAGGTCCGTATACAACCTTTTCAGCTGAACTAACAATTGCAACTTCTGTTGTAGCCCCCCCAGGCCCCCAGTTGTATTAATTTTCTGCTTCCTTTAAAACAGAAGCACTTTATAAGTTAGCCCTTGTTCTTTAATCATACGTTTTTTCCACAAACCTGACAGCCACAGTAGTGGTCTGGTCTGCTGCCTAACAACACAGAAACATGATAAACATGTTTCGTGACATATTTCTTAAAACTTACATTCAGGTCAAAGACACAAGACTCAGTTCAGTTCAGAATCTTCATTGGGATACACAAAGTATCCAAAAAAGCACAACATATACAGAAAAATAAATACATAGTAAAATGCAAAACATAAAAACAATAATTTAAAAGGAAGTCACTACCTTGTGTGCAGTCACAACACTTAGCAAGATAGTCATTTAGTCCAACTTATTCAGTATTCATAGAACTATTGGGGGGGGGGGGCGCACTGCCGTTCTCAAAAACGCGCCTACGTGGTATATTATATTAAAAACTACCTTATGATCATTAATATTACTCTTTTCATAAGGGAGGTAAAAAGTGCTTAGTGTAAAGGTCATCTGACCTTGGATCTGGAAAGGAGCATTCCTGGCGGACTGTGCTACAGGCTTAAATACCGGGCTCTTATCAAGGAGGCCCAGAAAGGACGCAGTGCTATTAGTTTCGCAGTTACGTTTTTCCGCTGATGACATAATTTACACTGACGCATCGCGCACCTTACCTTTGAACTTATACTTTGGGATATCAACGATTTTGGATCTCCATTAGATTTCAACCACTTTGCGCCCTGATGAAGTTCAATCTTTATTGAACGAAACGCATTGGCTGGAGCTCATGTTGTCTTATGAGGTTTGAAATAAAGGATCGCCTTACGTAAAGGAATTGTTCAGTCTTTTTTATTGGAAAAGACTTTCTGGGAGTGCACCGCTCCACGTTTGTACAATAAAGTGACTCACCTAAAACTACCTTACATGCATCCACCTATCGACAGTGGAACAAACTCAATTTGGAACACTTAGAAACACAACTGACATCCAGTACAGATCTGGAAACAATAAATTCTGTTCAAAAACTATATGAGTGACTACAGCTTTTGACATCCTGATACCACTCAAAAACTACAACAGAACAAAAGAAAAAAAGCACCTTGGAGCAATATAGAGATAAAAGACGTAAAACAACAAATTAGAAAGCTGCAAAGTGCCTGGCTCAAAACAAACGCCAAACAAGACAAACTTCACCTACAGAAAATTAACAGATTATACAAGTCAGCTATCAAAAAAGCTAAGAAAAGGTACTATTCAGACAGAATTCAAAATGCTATATGTGCAAATAAAGAATTCTATAAAATAATCAATTAATTTCATAAACCAAATTGCCTAGGATGAACTCATCCCGTTACTCAAGATGTCACAGACAAACCAGCAAATCATTACACAGACACATCAGCCAACACCTACGAAGACTCCACTGGCTCCCCGTGGAGAAAAGAGTCACCTTCAAAATCCTCACACACGCCTACAAATGCCTACACAACAGACCAAAATACCTGCACAACAGAATCAACTTCCCCATACCCAAAAGAAACCTCTAATCCTCCAGCCTCACACTGGCCAAAACCCCACGCATCCACAGAGCAAGAGCAGGCGGAAGATCCTTCTCGCACATTGCAGCTAAGACCTGGAACGAGCTACCAGCAGACATCAGACGCGCCCCTTCTCTGAACATCATCTTCAGGAAGACCCTCAAGACCTGGCTCTTCGGCTAACAGACCTGCAGACCCCGCTGCGCCTTGAGACCCTCATGGGTGAGTAGCACGCTTACAATTCCCTGATTGATTTATTGATTGATTACATGGACAAAGCAGACATGTTGGACTCATAAATAAAA
Source organism: Triturus cristatus (assembly GCF_964204655.1). Classification (NCBI taxonomy): domain Eukaryota; kingdom Metazoa; phylum Chordata; class Amphibia; order Caudata; family Salamandridae; genus Triturus; species Triturus cristatus. The sequence continues at coordinate 631,667,418 of NC_140582.1, forward strand.
CAGAGACAAAGCACCAGTACTAACCCTTTTGCAAAACACCAATCCAAGGATTCTCTAACCCAGCCTCTCCCTTCCTTCCAAAACATCTCACACAATGAATTTATGGACCTGGTCAAAAGAAGCAGGCCTGCCGGCAGCCCTCCTGACCTGTGTCCACTGCAAACTTTTTAGACAATTATTTTAACAACCTCTGCTGCCACCCTAGTAAGAAGAATCATCAATGATTCCTTAGAAGAACTCAAAAGTCATACATACGCCTTTTACTGAAAAAAAAACGTGGACCCGCTGAACCCTGACAACTGGTTCCTTCCGGGAAGAGGCACAGAATCTGCCCTCCTTGTCACCTGAAGAACACATTTGACCGCAACGGGTTGCTGTGCTACTCCTCTTGGTCCTCTCGGCTGCCTTTGACACAGTTGACCATGACACTCTGAAACAAAGACTCTACGAAGCCAGCATAGATGGGACTGCTTTAGACTGGATCGCACCTTACCTTCGAAACAGAACTGATGTCATACTCCAAAAAAGCAGTGGTCCCTCAAGGCTCTATCATCTCGCCTATGCTTTTCAACATCTACATGAAGTCATTATCGGTACTGATCAATCAATTTCACCTCATATGCTATACCTATGCAGATGACACACAAATACTCCTTCAACTGGAATGCCCCAAAGACATTGGAAACTCTCAAATTGTCAGTTGTCTCAGAGCCATGGATCAGTGGATGAATTGGAGCCATCTCAAATTGAATGCTTCCAAAATGGAAATACTAATGTGTGGCAATTGGAAACATTATGACCCACTTGCCTCGTGCCTGATGAACTGGGATCCCCACCTAAAGTATCGAAGGAAGTAAGAAACCTCGGAATGACCATGGACTCCAAGCTATCGATGAATGCCCAAGGGGACAAACTAGCAAGATCAAGCTTTGTCACTATAAAAACTCTGCGACAATTTTCTTCCCCCATTTGGGATTTCGACACAAGGTCCAAGCTTCCATCTCCCTTGTTTTGTCCAAACTTGATTACACCAATAACATCTACCATGGATCACCTTGAATGATCATGAAAAGACTACAGTGGATCCAGAACTTGGCTGCCAGACTACTCTTGCATATCAAACCGCGAGACCACATCTCACCTGCCATGAAAGCCCTGCATTGTTTACCGGTTGCCAGATGATTCATGTTCAAGCTGCTTTGTATCACCCACAAAGCGATACATGGAATGGGACCGCCTTTCATCGGGAATAAAATCACCAAACACATTGAAGAAAGGAACCTCCGCTCCAGAGTGGCACCTCGTCTCAAAATCACAAGATACAAGAAAAAAACCATGAGTGACACATCCTTCTCTGTTCAAGCAGCCAAATTATGGAAATCTTTACCCCCAAACATAAGATCCACGGACAACCACCTTATCTTCAGAAAACTACTCAAGAATTGGCTCTTCCTCACATAAGCACCAAACGCAAACAAAAAAATACAGCATATTGCTCTGTATATAAGCATTTATTTGTACTATAGATATGTACCTATCTTTGTGTATTTCTTTGTATAAACCGGTAGAATAATTATGTTGTTAAAAAATAAAAAAATACTTTTTAAGTACAACACCTGAAAACCAGAGTTTATCTAATGCATCTTTAATCTACATATACTTACTTTCTTTATGCATCTATATACCTTTCATGTACTTGGATCTATATATTTATTACTTTTCTCATAAAAAAGCATATTCAATGCACTACCCTATTTCTCATCCTATACCTCTATCAATATCTTCAATCTACATATACTTACCTCCTTTATGCATCTATATACTTTCCATGTACTTATGGATCTATATATTAATTACTTTCTTATAATTCAGCATATCCAATGCACTACCCTATTTCTCACCCTATACCTCTCTCAATATATCTTCTACCCCAACTTTCTGACTCATCTCAAACTTCTTTCTACTACTCTTTCCACTGCACTACCCTATTTCTCATCCTATACCTCTATCAATATATCCTCTACATCCACTCTCTCATTTATCCCGAACCCCATATCACTACTGTGATCCCCAAAATAAACCTTTCTAGACTCTCCCCTACTCTAGCCCTTCTTGCATCATCTGACACCTCATTTACTATACCGAACCCCCCCAAACAATCCTTTCTAAAGTCTTCCATCAGACTCTTCCCCTCCACATCCCTTTATACTCATTCCAAGCCCCCTCCTACTGTTATGACCTCCAAAAGAAAAAAAAGTCTAAATCGTTCACTCTTCTATCCCTCTACTATACTTTTCAAACAAAATAACAGACTAACATGTCCACTTCTCAAATTTCATATTTAACTATACTAAGTCACCACTAATCCTTTATGGGTTCCAGAGTAGCGTGCTACTTGCCGAAAAAGCACTTCAACACCTCTTCAGGGGTAGGAAGGACTATATAAATGCAAATCTTTATCCCTCTTCTATCCCTCCTCTACCCTTCTCTATCCAAATAACTGAATAACATATCCACCACTTAAATTACTTTCATATTTCATTATACTAATTTTAACCACTAATCCTTTATGGGTTCCGGAGTACTGTGCTACTCAACAAAAAAGTGCTTCAACATCCCATCAGGTGTAACAAGCGCTATATAAATGCAAACCTTTTTCCCTTTTCTATCTCTCACCTACCCTTCTCAATCCAAATAACTGACTAACATATCCACCACTTAAATGACTTTCATATTGTACTATACTAATTCAACACTAGTCCTTTAAAGGTTCCACAGTAGCGTGCTACTCACCAAAAAAGTGCTTCAACACCCCATCAGGGGTAGCAAGCGCTATATAGCAAACCTCTTTCCCTCTTCTATCCCTCCCCTACACTTCTCAATCAAAATAACTGACTAACATATCCACCACTCAAATTACTTTCATATTTCACTAAACTAATTCAACACTAATCCTTTATGGGTTTAGCAGTAGCATGCTACTCGTCAAAAAGGTGCTTCAACACCCCATCAGGGTTAACAAGCGCTATATAAATGCAAACCTTTTTCCCTCTCCTATCCCTCCACTATCCTTCTCACTCCAAATAACTGACTAATGTCCACTACTCAAATTACTTTCATATTTCACTATACTAATTCACCACTTGTTCTTTATGGGTTCCGGAGTATCGTGCTACTCGCCAAAAAAAGTGCTTCAAAACCCTGTCAGGGGTAACAAGCGCTATATAAATACAAACCTTTTTTCCCCTCTTCTATTCTTCCCCTATCTTCCTCAATTGAAATACATGAGCAACCTATCCACCACTCAAATTACTTTCATATTTCACTATATTAATTCACCACCAATCCTTCATGGGTTTCCGGAGTAGCGTGCTACTCGCTAAAAAAGTGCTTTAACATCCATCAGGGGTAACAAGTGCTATATAAATATAAACCTTTTTTCTCTCTTCTATCCTTCCGCAATCCTTCTGAATCTAAATAACTGACTAACCAATCCACCACTCAAATTACTTTCATATTTCATTATACTAATTCCACACTAGCCCTTTATGGGTTCCAGAATACCGTGCCACTCGCCGAAAAAGCTCTTTGATGTATTTTGGATCTCCATTAGATTTCAACCACTTTGCGCCCTGATGAAGTTCAATCTTTATTGAACGAAACGCATTGGCTGGAGCTCATGTTGTCTTATGAGGTTTGAAATAAAGGATCGCCTTACGTAAAGGAATTGTTCAGTCTTTTTTATTGGAAAAGACTTTCTGGGAGTGCACCGCTCCACGTTTGTACAATAAAGTGACTCACCTAAAACTACCTTACATGCATCCACCTATCGACAGTGGAACAAACTCAATTTGGAACACTTAGAAACACAACTGACATCCAGTACAGATCTGGAAACAATAAATTCTGTTCAAAAACTATATGAGTGACTACAGCTTTTGACATCCTGATACCACTCAAAAACTACAACAGAACAAAAGAAAAAAAGCCCCTTGGAGCAATATAGAGATAAAAGACGTAAAACAACAAATTAGAAAGCTGCAAAGTGCCTGGCTCAAAACAAACGCCAAACAAGACAAACTTCACCTACAGAAAATTAACAGATTATACAAGTCAGCTATCAAAAAAGCTAAGAAAAGGTACTATTCAGACAGAATTCAAAATGCTAAATGTGCAAATAAAGAATTCTATAAAATAATCAATTAATTTCATAAACCAAATTGCCTAGGATGAACTCATCCCGTTACTCAAGATGTCACAGACAAACCAGCAAATCATTACACAGACACATCAGCCAACACCTACGAAGACTCCACTGGCTCCCCGTGGAGAAAAGAGTCACCTTCAAAATCCTCACACACGCCTACAAATGCCTACACAACAGACCAAAATACCTGCACAACAGAATCAACTTCCCCATACCCAAAAGAAACCTCTAATCCTCCAGCCTCACACTGGCCAAAACCCCACGCATCCACAGAGCAAGAGCAGGCGGAAGATCCTTCTCGCACATTGCAGCTAAGACCTGGAACGAGCTACCAGCAGACATCAGACGCGCCCCTTCTCTGAACATCATCTTCAGGAAGACCCTCAAGACCTGGCTCTTCGGCTAACAAACCTGCAGACCCCGCTGCGCCTTGAGACCCTCATGGGTGAGTAGCACGCTTACAATTCCCTGATTGATTTATTGATTGATTACATGGACAAAGCAGACATGTTGGACTCATAAATAAAACAGAGACAAAGCACCAGTACTAACCCTTTTGCAAAACAACAATCCAAGGATTCTCTAACCCAGCCTCTCCCTTCCTTCCAAAACATCTCACACAATGAATTTATGGACCTGGTCAAAAGAAGCAGGCCTGCCGGCAGCCCTCCTGACCTGTGTCCACTGCAAACTTTTTAGACAATTATTTTAACAACCTCTGCTGCCACCCTAGTAAGAAGAATCATCAATGATTCCTTAGAAGAACTCAAAAGTCATACATACGCCTTTTACTGAAAAAAAAACGTGGACCCGCTGAACCCTGACAACTGGTTCCTTCCGGGAAGAGGCACAGAATCTGCCCTCCTTGTCACCTGAAGAACACATTTGACCGCAACGGGTTGCTGTGCTACTCCTCTTGGTCCTCTCGGCTGCCTTTGACACAGTTGACCATGACACTCTGAAACATAGACTCTACGAAGCCAGCATAGATGGGACTGCTTTAGACTGGATCGCACCTTACCTTCGAAACAGAACTGATGTCATACTCCAAAAAAGCAGTGGTCCCTCAAGGCTCTATCATCTCGCCTATGCTTTTCAACATCTACATGAAGTCATTATCGGTACTGATCAATCAATTTCACCTCATATGCTATACCTATGCAGATGACACACAAATACTCCTTCAACTGGAATGCCCCAAAGACATTGGAAACTCTCAAATTGTCAGTTGTCTCAGAGCCATGGATCAGTGGATGAATTGGAGCCATCTCAAATTGAATGCTTCCAAAATGGAAATACTAATGTGTGGCAATTGGAAACATTATGACCCACTTGCCTCGTGCCTGATGAACTGGGATCCCCACCTAAAGTATCGAAGGAAGTAAGAAACCTCGGAATGACCATGGACTCCAAGCTATCGATGAATGCCCAAGGGGACAAACTAGCAAGATCAAGCTTTGTCACTATAAAAACTCTGCGACAATTTTCTTCCCCCATTTGGGATTTCCACACAAGGTCCAAGCTTCCATCTCCCTTGTTTTGTCCAAACTTGATTACACCAATAACATCTACCATGGATCACCTTGAATGATCATGAAAAGACTACAGTGGATCCAGAACTTGGCTGCCAGACTACTCTTGCATATCAAACCGCGAGACCACATCTCACCTGCCATGAAAGCCCTGCATTGTTTACCGGTTGCCAGATGATTCATGTTCAAGCTGCTTTGTATCACCCACAAATCGATACATGGAATGGGACCGCCTTTCATCGGGAATAAAATCACCAAACACATTGAAGAAAGGAACCTCCGCTCCAGAGTGGCACCTCGTCTCAAAATCACAAGATACAAGAAAAAAACCATGAGTGACACATCCTTCTCTGTTCAAGCAGCCAAATTATGGAAATCTTTACCCCCAAACATAAGATCCACGGACAACCACCTTATCTTCAGAAAACTACTCAAGAATTGGCTCTTCCTCACATAAGCACCAAACGCAAACAGAAAAATACAGCATATTGCTCTGTATATAAGCATTTATTTGTACTATAGATATGTACCTATCTTTGTGTATTTCTTTGTATAAACCGGTAGAATAATTATGTTGTTAAAAAATAAAAAAATACTTTTTAAGTACAACACCTGAAAACCAGAGTTTATCTAATGCATCTTTAATCTACATATACTTACTTTCTTTATGCATCTATATACCTTTCATGTACTTGGATCTATATATTTATTACTTTTCTCCTAAAAAAGCATATTCAATGCACTACCCTATTTCTCATCCTATACCTCTATCAATATCTTCAATCTACATATACTTACCTCCTTTATACATCTATATACTTTCCATGTACTTATGGATCTATATATTAATTACTTTCTTATAATTCAGCATATCCAATGCACTACCCTATTTCTCACCCTATACCTCTCTCAATATATCTTCTACCCCAACTTTCTGACTCATCTCAAACTTCTTTCTACTACTCTTTCCACTGCACTACCCTATTTCTCATCCTATACCTCTATCAATATATCCTCTACATCCACTCTCTCATTTATCCCGAACCCCATATCACTACTGTGATCCCCAAAATAAACCTTTCTAGACTCTCCCCTACTCTAGCCCTTCTTGCATCATCTGACACCTCATTTACTATACCGAACCCCCCCAAACAATCCTTTCTAAAGTCTTCCATCAGACTCTTCCCCTCCACATCCCTTTATACTCATTCCAAGCCCCCTCCTACTGTTATGACCTCCAAAATAAAAAAAAGTCTAAATCGTTCACTCTTCTATCCCTCTACTATACTTTTCAAACAAAATAACAGACTAACATGTCCACTTCTCAAATTTCATATTTAACTATACTAAGTCACCACTAATCCTTTATGGGTTCCAGAGTAGCGTGCTACTTGCCGAAAAAGCACTTCAACACCTCTTCAGGGGTAGCAAGGACTATATAAATGCAAATCTTTATCCCTCTTCTATCCCTCCTCTACCCTTCTCTATCCAAATAACTGAATAACATATCCACCACTTAAATTACTTTCATATTTCATTATACTAATTTTAACCACTAATCCTTTATGGGTTCCGGAGTACTGTGCTACTCAACAAAAAAGCGCTTCAACATCCCATCAGGTGTAACAAGCGCTATATAAATGCAAACCTTTTTCCCTTTTCTATCTCTCACCTACCCTTCTCAATCCAAATAACTGACTAACATATCCACCACTTAAATGACTTTCATATTGTACTATACTAATTCAACACTAGTCCTTTAAAGGTTCCACAGTAGCGTGCTACTCACCAAAAAAGTGCTTCAACACCCCATCAGGGGTAGCAAGCGCTATATAGCAAACCTCTTTCCCTCTTCTATCCCTCCCCTACACTTCTCAATCAAAATAACTGACTAACATATCCACCACTCAAATTACTTTCATATTTCACTAAACTAATTCAACACTAATCCTTTATGGGTTTAGCAGTAGCATGCTACTCGTCAAAAAGGTGCTTCAACACCCCATCAGGGTTAACAAGCGCTATATAAATGCAAACCTTTTTCCCTCTCCTATCCCTCCACTATCCTTCTCACTCCAAATAACTGACTAATGTCCACTACTCAAATTACTTTCATATTTCACTATACTAATTCACCACTTGTTCTTTATGGGTTCCGGAGTATCGTGCTACTCGCCAAAAAAAGTGCTTCAAAACCCTGTCAGGGGTAACAAGCGCTATATAAATACAAACCTTTTTTCCCCTCTTCTATCCTTCCCCTATCTTCCTCAATTGAAATACATGAGCAACCTATCCACCACTCAAATTACTTTCATATTTCACTATATTAATTCACCACAAATCCTTCATGGGTTTCCGGAGTAGCGTGCTACTCGCTAAAAAAGTGCTTTAACATCCATCAGGGGTAACAAGTGCTATATAAATATAAACCTTTTTTCTCTCTTCTATCCTTCCGCAATCCTTCTGAATCTAAATAACTGACTAACCAATCCACCACTCAAATTACTTTCATATTTCATTATACTAATTCCACACTAGCCCTTTATGGGTTCCAGAATACCGTGCCACTCGCCGAAAAAGCTCTTTGATGTATCTTCAGGGGTAATTACAATTACTCCCAGCGACCCACTGGTTCAAAAAACATACCCTGTGGGTGGACTATCTGTTATTATCTACCACAGTCAACTTCCTCCTCTCCAGAATGATTCTTTCCCTGTGGGCAAGATTGTATATAACTGGCTTAAAATGTTTTTTACTAATGCCAATGGAGCGCTCAGGGTCCATAAACACATGCTGATAACCAATCTTACGAAAACTATATTCCACACCTGCTGACCAAGGATTCGGGAGACCTTTATTGCTACGGAGACAGGAATATCCCTCGTAAGGCTCACCTACTTATTTTTCCACACTGCTAACCATAATAAGGGAGGTTGGGCTTTAATAAAATCTTCTATAGACACGAAACTCCTATGTGGTTAGAAAGCCATGTCTATTTAATATTGTGTGAGGTAAGAGAGACTCTTCTGTATCCAGCATAGATAGTCGGTACTAGCATACATTACTGCAGAAACTGCTGCACCACACCCAGCGCTCCAGCACCATTACAGAGCACGAGTCTGAACCAGTCAGCGAGTCCATCCAGCAACCTCCCTCTATATATCAGCTGTCATCATTTGTGTTTATTTTCCTGAAATACCCTAATAAAGCAAGTTGCATGAGGAATTTATTCAAACCCTGAGGAAAGCTTTTGCAGCTTCCCATACCAAGGCATCATGCCATCCCTCCATCAGCGTTTTCTATGATAGTCTCTCTGAAAGCTATATTTCTAAACATTACTTCCTTTAACTTCCATCCTCAGGTTAAGGGCTGAATCATCTGTGAGCAGTCAAGTCCAGCATCACTACAGCATCAAAGAAGTCAATTCTAAAGCGGGATCTGTGCACATTTGAAAAGAATATATAACCATGTTCATTTTAATGTTTAATCCGCCATTTCTCAGTCAACTTGAAATTGTGCATCCACGCTGGGAGAGGAGAGGGGGAGGTCTATCCTTTATCATTGGGTAAAGGAACAATAGCAAGATGCGTTGTGTCATATTATAGTCAAATCCATATTAAGGTCCCCGCTCATTAAAAAGGCAATGGACAGGAATAGTCAACATAAAATGTTTCCCTGCCATCACTGGGCCCATAATCAGAGACTATAGTAAATAATTGGTCCCCCAACTTGCAGAGTACCTTAAGCATTCTTCCCTCTATGTCTGAATGTCTCATCCCTAGCTCGAAGTGTAAGCCTTGCCTACACAAAATGAGGGCCCCCCTTTTTTGTGGAGACATTAGACTGGAACTCTTGGTGGAATTTAGATAGCATCATGCACTGCCTTATGGCGTGGGGTTGGTGAGTTCATGGAATAGGCCCACATCTAATTCTTTATAACAAGGCCCTTCAAGTAGGACAATGTGGTTCATTGGAGAGTTGAGTCCTAGAACTTTCAACAATGTCTCTCCATAACCATTCAGATCGAAATATTTTCTTATTATCAAAACTTTGTTTAAAACATGGACTTTACTTCTAAACATCTTTAACCACTGCAATGCTCTAAACAAGGTGCCTTAGTGTTGTTAATTGAATTAATATTTAGCTTGCCATTAAGAACAAGGTTTAAAATAGTTTTTTAACAAGCCATTGCCGTTTGTCCTCTAATCGAAAAATAAAGGCAAGCTAAAGAAAGGAAATATCCATCAAACGAAATTCATGTTTTCATGAACACTGATAAGTTAAATATTGAGTTGTGAAGCTCCAGTCAAGGAGCCGCCATGGCTACATCCAAGACGCTGCATAACTGAATGCATTTCCAGTATCTCCATGCTGCATGCCATGGACATCTGGCACACTTGCGTTTTCACTGGCACTGATGTAATGCTGTTCCATATTGAATGTTTGACATATAACACCTCACTGTGGCTCGGTGTCCTTCTATTCCGTGTTCCAGTGTTGAATACAGATTTACTCTATGTTTGCAAACGCTCTCAAATAGCGTAATTTCATTACACAAACTAGCATTGCTGATCAACCTAAGCTTGCAAAAAGAAACAATATGCCCTGGTATTACTTCACCCAAATGATATTCCTATGCATCAGATGTGTAATTATAGTCAAATTACAGATTAGCATGACCACAGATGAGCACATATTTTGGGGCAGTGCTTGGTAAATGTAGTGCTATGCAATGTTTTCCTATTTGCGCATTGTAGAACAATTCAGAGATATGTGAATGGTTGTTAATCTGGGCCTTGGTATGTTGCCATTAGTCTGTCCAGGAAGGCTGAAGGGACAAATATGCCCTTGTTGCTACTTCTCCCTAGTTGACACATTTACTTGCATAGTCCAGAGTTAGAGATCCAGCTGGAGGAAGCCAGCGGTAGAGGGCTATCAGTCTCAAACCTGTCATTTCCCTGAGAGCTCAAACCTCTATCAGCGCAGGAACATCAAGATTTGAGAGAAGAGCCCCCCCCGTCATTTCCAGGGTGGCATGGTCTAGGCTTCCAAGGTTCTAGTCCTTCACTCAGAGTGCCAGAGAAGTAGTGGATCCTGAAGCAATTCATATTCAAAGGTCTTTATCCAATGCTGAAGATATATTTTGTAGATATTCGGTCAGCACTTGTCTGGACTTATGGTAGGATTGTAGAACTTCTATGAACAGTTGTTTCGTGGAATGGAGTATGCTAGTACAGTGAACTGCAATGGAGAAAAAGGGGGAAACCTGGCTGTCAATTTTTCAAGCCGCTCTTTATGTTAGTGGACAAAGGCATAAGGCCTTAGGTTCTTACGCTTGCAGGGTCTCAATCACAATTATTTATCATACTAGACACTTTTTAGGAAACATTTTGCTCAAGTCTGGGTCAAGTACACATCTATTACACAAGAGCTGTGATACATATAAAGTGCATATGTAATTGAAACCAATATGTGTCGAAAAACTGTGTAACCATAAAGAATATACACATCTTTAAACAATATATACAATTACACCAGCAAATTGTTAATACAAATCATACGGAGCAGTCCCATAGGGCCCTACAGTTTGGAGAACTGTAATGGGACTGCTACCACAAGGCATAAATACTACTCTGTGGGGTATATTTGAATTTGAAAACCCTCTTCAGAGATCAAAGATGCCCTTTGTGGCATTGACAGGTGGAAATGCCGACGCGTTTCCAGTCCCGAATGCAATTCACAGGATTTTTGTCAGGGCTAAGGCACGGTGTAACCTGCAAATGACAAAATAAAAATAAAAACTAATTACCTAAAACTGGTTGCCCCTTTCCTTTGTGTAGTGTTTTCTAACCATATTTACATTGATTTTTGTGGTACCTGAAACTTTTTTGGTGCACTCGTTGTGCTTCTCAAAAGTCGTGTTTCCGGACCTAATAAATCCAGGGCATTCATTGCTAGTGTGGTCGTGTTAGACATTGTATCCAACATGGGTTAAAATAAGTTGAAATGTAACTTACAATGTATCCACGGTAGGAGACTGGAAGAGTGGGCCTTCAACTCTATTTACATCGTGAGTTATTCGGTGAAATTTTCATTATTGCGGCGCGGTTAACACGCTGACTACAATGAGGGAATAATGATAAGCACGTTTTATTTTGGGGTCAAGTTGTTTAAATATCTTATACTATTGGCAAAAACAAAATTAGTGCACTTAGGTAAAGGCACGCGCCCTCGGGCACTCGCAGCAACCGGTGATCAGCTATCAGGTTTTTTTGGAATAATTTCTCTGTAACTGTAATTGAAATTAAAATGACGACCCTTGTCTATTGTTTTTATAGCAGAAAGTTTCATGTTACAAAATGAGCTGCTCACTTTAAGTGCTTCTGCTGGCCGATTATAAATGCAATCCTCCAGCCGTTCGAGTCAATGAGTAAATGGCTCGAGACACCGCGTATGTCTATATCCTGTTCGACAGGAAGTGCAAGCAAGGTTTTTTTTAAATGGATTATGGGATTTGTAGTTCCTGTAACCACTTATCTTTTGCTATTCAGCATAGCAAGACATTTGCATCCGTCACGGAAATGGCAGCTGAATGCCAAACAGAAAAGTGGAACTGCGGAATAAGGGTGTATTTTAGACGGCTATTATTAAAAAAGGTTCATGATGTATTATATCATCGGTGCTGCCTGTGATTGGATTACCAGTTACTTCTTAAATGCTCATCGTCTGCACCTCAGTCTCCTACCTGGATAGTATTTAAGCGTTTTATTTGGAAATATGGAATCTATAAAGTTTTTCAAAAAACATGTTGAAGCTGTGGGGAACAATCACATAAGGATCCTTAATGTGTATCTTAATTAGTAAGTACTTGTGTTCTTTGCGAAAGGATCTAAAAGTTTTATATATAAATAAAAAAACATGAAAAAACAAGAAAACGTATTCAAGCTGAAGGACACATTTACATCAAGATATTTGGTGAGTGTTCCTTTAACAGCCAGTTGGATTATTTACAGAGGACTCAGAGCAAGATTTGATGCAATTCTGACAGTTCACTCAGGCCATCCGCCACACAATTGTATTTTAGGATTAGATAAGCTTCTCTCCTTTGGAGTAATGTTTCAACATTACCGCCTCTTGGTGATGATTTGATTCCTGACAACACTGTCCAGACAAATTTTTTTTCAGAATGTTCCTTTTCGACAAAATGCGGTACCATTGGTGCTGTTAAGACTTTTTGCTGTATTCTAGAATGGTGTTGGACAATTCTCTGGGTAATCTGCTGCATTGTTTTGCCAATGTACAACTTTGGACAGGGGCACGTGATGGCATAAACAATATTTTTAGTTTTGCAATTTGTGAATTCTTTGTGTACCCATTTGATGGAATTGTAGGTGAATTCACTGCCTTCCACGGTGTTGGTGCATGCGGAGCAAGTACCACATTTAGGGTGGCCTTCCACTGGTTTCAAATTCCATAATGCTCTTAAGTCTGTGTTTGCCTTGGAGATTCGTAAATCGGCACGTATAATTTGTTGGCCTATGCTTTTGGTTTTTTTCATTGCGAAGAGTGGTCTTTCCATAGGGCATTCAAGGCCGACGAGCAAATGCTAGTCATTCAAAATGGCTTTGCGAAATTTGTGAGTGTGTGGGCCAAACGTGGATACACATACTAGCTTGTCCAGTGGTATTTTTGATTTTTTTAATCAATAGATGTTCGCGCGGTGTATTTGGTAATGCCCTGGGGGATTTGCAGTAAGACACTCCATCATATCAAAATTAATCTTGCTTCGGCAATGGCTATCATACAATTATGAAAACTGTGAGTAGGGTCCTGAGTATTGTCATTGAGAGAATTCATTAATTCTGTATTGTCAGCTTAACTGATGAATCTGAAACCAAAAGAATCAATGATCTGGGCCAATGTGCGCATTTAAATGTTGAAAAGAGTGGGGACTCAGTGAAGATTCCATGAGTACGGGCTTTGAAATCCAACTGCTCTGTCTGACAAACATGACTGAATACAGGCCAAAACTGTGCTCTGGGCCCTAGATTACTTGAAAGGAAGTAATCAATCATGGCAGACAGTATCAAAAGCAGCTGATAAATATAACAGTACCAAGGCCGAAGATCTGTCCTAGTCTGCAAGTAAACCATAAGCTGTCAAAGAATGAAATCAAAGCAGATTCGGTGCTGTGAAGTGGCCAGAACTGAGTGGCATCTTAGTTTCTTCATTTTCATGACATAGCTATTGCAGGAAAGTGGTATATTCTTTTCGGATTGTGGGTGTCCTTGAAAACCTAATAAACATATTCTGGTCAGGTCACAAGGGAGTTAAACTCCTCCGAACCCCTGGTAGCAACAGCACAAACAGTTTATAATTTCCAGAGAAATATGTGCTAAATTCAAGTAATCTCCACGACATTAAAGTTAAGTGGTGTGAGGAAAGTGGTTTATTATATGGTGTGGTTGTGAGTCCTCACAGTGTAATAAAGGTACAATTCCGTATCAGGTCCAGTGAGGTTCATTTGTAAAACCTTAGCCTAGTCCTGGGTAGCTGTGGCTCAGAGCAGTCGAGCATTATCAAAGGAACAAGTGGCAACAAATGTAAAGCATTAGGAAGTACTAAAACAGTTGAATCAGAAAACACAACCCAATAAAAGTCTGACACCAATTTTTTTAAATAGATAGCATCTTATCGTTAAATGGACATCTCAACAACAGTAATCAAACTGAGGGTTTTAGAGCTTTGAATTTAAAAAGCAAAAATAAATCACAGCTTTTCACCTAGTGCAATAAATCAATCTAATCCTCTGCGACTTTTGGTTTAAGGTTAGGCACAACATGTAACTTGAAAACGGCTATTAAGGCCCTCTTGTGGCGGCCAATTCCAGCAGGGACCCAGTCACAGAGACCAATAAAGTCCAACAGAACAGTTACCTCACAAGGAAAACAGTATCCATCTCTATGGACGAATCGCCACAGTAACCAATGGAGCATTCCTGATGCAAGCGATACAGGATGCTGAAGGTAATCTAGAATGCTGAACTGATGTCAGGGGTCTTCCTGTGGTCAATGAATAAAGAGGGGTGACTTTGACCATAGAGGTCACACAAAGTCCAGGTGAAGTGCAGCACAAAACCACTTGCCACTGGTCTACTGGTCTCCGGTTACAGCAAAACCAGTGGTTCCATTTAAATTGCACTAACTTTCGTGCTGGGTGACCAAACTTCACTCCGATGACTATCCCAAATCCAGCAGACTTCGGTGCAACTTTTGAGGGTTGGGACTCGGTCTCGTAAGCTGCAACTTGGCATCCAATGATGATTAGGCTTCTTGGTGCTGGGTTCTCAGAGAAGTAGGCTTCTCAGCTTTTATGGTGCTGTGGCTGTGACAAGGAGTCACCCAACTGATTCTTGGAGTTACTTTCTTTGTCTGGGACTCAGGATGACTTCCTCAAGCTGGACATGACAGACACAGGGCATCATTTATGTGTTTTTGCTGTAGGACAGCGCATCAGGCCTTCCTGCTGCGCAGCCCTACGGTAAAAGAAAAGGGCAGGAATGCACTGTAGCAATGTAATACAGATCATTCCGGTCCTTTCCCACTGCGCTGGTGCACAATAGGCTGTCGTGTGCCAACAGAGGCACCTTTGCACCACGGTGCAAGAGTGCTTGCGTTGAGGATATGATTGTTTTTGTGCAGGAAGGGAAACCTTCCTGCACAAAAACAATCATTAGAGACTTGTGCAGCACACATTAAAAAAAGGAAAAATGAGGAGAAATAAAGATATTTCTCCTCGTTGTGCCTCCTGAGGCATCCATTTTTTTCTGCATCAGAATTACGATTTCTTGTAAATCTTGGCATTGTCAAAATGCCATGGATGTTGCTGGGAACACAGTCTTTTCTTTGCTAGCCCAAGGGCCTCCACTTGCAGTCCAGCCTTTGGTGCAGCCTGTTTGCTGGGTCCAGGGAACTGCAGGACAGTCTTCATTTGATCCTCTCTTCAGTACAGATGTGATCTGAGGTCTTTTATGCAAGTTTCATACCATCGTGGATGCAACTACTAGCTAGTAGGCTACCAGGTCCCTTTATGGCAAGTGACAATGTCAAGCAAACTGTGGCTTATAGCTAGCGAAGAATGCATAATTCTGCCCATTCCCAACATTGCAGAACCCTTCTCTTAGTGTGTGGAGCTCCCTAGCTATTCCCAGAGGTGTGGCTAGCTGGGGCACACCCCCATGGAAAAACCGTTTGGCAATGGCTTCTCCCTCTCTGTTTGAGTTGCCAGCTTGTCTGCTAAAACAAAACAGCAGCCCCTTGCGTGTGACTACGATTCGCCCTTCAAAGGTGATTTCCCCTTGTAAGCTCGCCTTTTGTGCTTACACCTCTCAGCAAATCCTTTGTGTTCCGTCCTGAGGGGTCATTCATACCTCTCCCAAAGAGGGCAAAAAGCTGTCTTAAGAACAGCAGCGTGTGTGTAACTATAAATGTTCACTGGAGACTTTGGGCAACAAGGTGTCAACTTTTTAAAGTTGCCATTTGTACAAAAGCTCCATTAAATTGAATGCCAAGGCAGCTTTAATGTAACAATTATTTTCATACCTTGAAGTATCAGATTTTCTAGGCCCATTCAGAATTTAGCACTGCTGAGTTGTCAGCATGTAACTCTCTGCTCACCCATTGGACTACTAGCCTTCCCACAGTAAAAAAACAAATGTGGGTTTTTTACCGTTTGGACATGCAAAGTTACTAAAAGACATGCCCATATTTTTAATATAATGCACTCTGCCTTTTGGGCTCAGTAGATCTGCCTTAAGGGTGACTTGGATACTAAAAAGGAGGATTTGGGCTTTGCCATACCTTTGAATGAGCTAACAGTTTAAACTACTCTACCAGCGGGCAATGGCAGCCTGGGAGTCATGATTTTCTTTGTCACACTTGTGGTGGCACAATAAGTGCTGCAGTCCATGAGGGACACATTAACATACAGAACCTAGGTACCACATGTGCTATATACAGTGGGCTTATAAGTAAGCTAACATATGCCAAGAGTAGGTGCGCCAATTAGACATATAAAACTTTTTTAGAGTTAGTGCACTGGTACTGAGGTCTGTTTGACTGACACCCAAAATACCAGCACCATCAGTCAAAATAGTTGGGCTGATCATGCTAAAGGTGGCATTTAATTACAAGGAGGCACGGCAAACAGCTCCCAGTGGAATGAACTTGGAAATCATATTTACCAAGGATCCACCTTTCCTGGGGTAGCCCAGGTCTTCCAGAAGTAAAAACAAATGGCTAAGTGACATTCTTTTCTTGATGCTGGGAAACTCACTCCTGGTCTCTTTTTCAGTTCACAGGTTCTCAGGCACCAAGGGGCAGATTTATAAATCATTTGAGCAATACAATGCAGTAACCAAAGCTGCTGTGCCATGTTGAATGAGAGAGAGATAGCAGGACAGCACCATGCTCCAAAGGTCTGTGTGTGTGTGAGGTCTAGCATAGGCTTTGCACTAGAAGGGTACCCTTCCTGTACAAAATACTATATTCAGGCATACTCTAAAACTTGTCCTACTTTGTATGTGTACAGTACAGTGCAGTGCAAACGAGAGGTTTTTTGGCACAAAGCCTTGTCTACAAATATGAGTAGACAGGGTTCTTCATTAAAAAAACATAGGTAGCAGCATGGAAACGTCTGTGTACCACCTATAGAAAATCCATTTGATGCAAGTAACACAAAGTAGCATAAATCTTTCAGAGTCCAGTTCCAAATGGTCAGCTTGACTAATCGCAAAGTAGGAAGCTCTTCTGTCTTTTGTGTCCCAGCAGGGCCAATAGGAGGCCAACAACTTGATACTTGGAGAGCAATTCCAGTTACTTGGTACCTGCAGGAGTCATTGGTCTTATAATCATTTACCCTAGCAGTCAGCCAGAATTGTCTTTCTTCTTCCAGATACTCAGGAATGTTAAGTGTTGAAAGTGGTGAGGTGCCAATCATATCCTGCGTACAGGGCCGGCTTTAGAGATTGTGGCGCCCTGTGCGACAATCTTTGTTGGCGCCCCCCCCCCAGCAAACATTTTTTGTGTTGAGTTGTATGGTTTCTCAACCGCATATTAGATATATACAGGATACATTTTATAATATATAAAATGTATGCTCAAATGTCATATAAATTAAATAGGGATTAGATGGGGAACAGATATTACGACACCATCAGTCAATTATAGCTTATTTTATAGCCCAAAACAATATACATATCTTGTTGATGTAATTATTAAAATTTTCTAACTGTTAATTTTGTAAAAACAATTTGCAAATTTCAAGAAAATTTCCCTTTACGGGCTTTCATTTTTGCAAATGCCAATATTGATGTGGATAAGTCCAGTTGTTGTGCAATATCATTTTCAATGGATAGGATTGCCAAAGATGATAGCCTTTCATCTTTCATTGTGGATCTTAAATATGTTTTAATTAACTTTAACTTAGAAAAACTTCTCTCTCCACTAGCTACTACCTCGGATTCCCTCACTGCCACCCTCCAACAGAGCCCCTCATCTTTAAGTAGCCCCTCTCTCATATGCATTTCATTTGTTGTACAGCGCTACTCATATCAGTGTAGTGTGTGTCAGTACTTTACACCACGCACACATTATACAGAGACAATGAATCATACAAGTATATAAATCAGTATACAGGGAATGCCACATAAGCAAATGAGGATTACAAGGTGTATGAATCACATGTCATCCATGCTGGTGGGCCGGATATTTTAAGAGGGTTTGGTATGGGGAAACACAACCTTAGGATTTAAAGAGTATTCCACGGGGTTGGTTCAGCTTTACTGATAAAAATTTATATCTGCCCAAACATACTCATTTTAGCAAAATTAGAATAATGAAAGGCTGGGGAAGTTCTAACTATATCACAAAAAAAGAAAGCGAAGTTCTAACTATACCATTCATGTTTGTATGCAGCTCTTTGATGACAGTTCATTGGTCACTGTCCTATGTTTGGATTGTAACTTCTGAACTGCAAGTAACAAAAGGTTCTCTGTGACAAAGGCAGTAACCCACTGAGCTTCCACATAAAATACAGTTCATCTGCATTTAAAAACTACTAACAGACAAATGATTGCTCTCCAGCAGGATCATTAATCACCAGCGTTATCTGGGCATCTTTTATTGTCTTATTGTTGTCCTGCATCACACCCGAAGAATGTGCCCTGCTGGGCCTGCGCATATTTTAAAAAGAAAAACATATTAGAAACACATTCTCTTACCTACTCCGTTAGTCAAACTTTGTGTCACAGCCTGCTGTGATAAGCAGCTGCAGGGGTCAGGAAAGGTGAATATGAATAAACAAACTTATTTTCTCCTGCGCTGCATAGAAAAAGAAATATCCACGCAGCAGAACATTGTGGCCATTGCCTGGCATGTGGAGATGAAGGGGTGAAAAAATAAACAAAGCCTCGTTAACATGAAAATGGTCTTTTAAAGACCTGTGAAGGTTCGGGTGCGGCTGCGATAATCTCTAAAACGTTGTGTGTGTGCACGCCCGGGAAGCTGTCTCTGCCCGGGCTGACACACACGACGTGTGCTTTGCGCGCCTGCCTTCAAGCCCTCACTGCGAGGGCCAAGGCTCATGTTTGGGTTGCTAAAACCGGGCCTGAGAAGGAGGGGAGGTCACCACCCTATATTGTTTTTTTGTGCACAGTGCACATTTAAATTATTGATTGATTTTAAAAAAGTTGACCATCACCTAACTTTTTTTTTGTTGCTGCAGAGAGGAGGCTCAGTCTCTGTGCCACTGCCAAAAATCCCGTGGACTGTCGGAGAGCGCGCGCAACCACCAGTAACATTAGCCGCCGGAAGAGTATCTGCGAGTTTTCCAAGGCCCGCCCCCGCCCGCATCCCGCAATGTAGGTAACGGTTTCAGTTACAGGCCAATCCAAATCCTATCAAACGTTCAACACTTAGAGGCAGTCAGGCAGAGCAACGCATGGGCGGGCAAAACAAAAGCGTGCCTCCGGATTTGGTAACACGGTTTTCCTCTCTTTCCATTTCTACAAAGATACATCGTAGAAAAGAAAGAGGGGACAACCGTTTAACAGTGCAGGCAGGCTCAGTGACTGCAGATTTAAGAGTAAGAGACGCAGGTGGCGGCCGGCGCCCCCCTGACCCTGGCACCCGGTGCGGTCGCACCGCTCGCACCGCCCAAAAGCCGGCCCTGCCTGCGTATTTGCCAGTGATTGGGGGATTCCATGTACCCGACCCTTCCAAATTTCCCAAGCCCAAATCGCCTCTTTTTTGGCACTTTTCAACATATTATAATCCTTCCCAGAGTGCCTCATTCAAAATAGCCATAGCTTTCTCCCTCTGCAAGAACGTTATATACCATTCCTGCCTAAGTTTCTCTGGAGATGAAATATCACCTAGTTTTTTTCTGGGAATTCAAGTCTTTAGTTCCAGAGACCCATTTGGGATCTCCACTTCAAACAAGGTTTGTTTTCTGGTGGCCATTGTTTCACCCTCCCATATGACTCAAGCCTGCCGTGTGGTCACTGTTAACCCTCCATGCTCCCATAGACAGTTCAAATGTCCAGCACAAGACAGGCCAATAATACCTTTACTGAGATGTTGGAAATTATACTTTTTAAAAGTTGCTTTTGCACAAAACTTAGCTAAAATCTATTTTCACAAATTACATTGCTTTTCATAAGAAGTAAAAAATGAACTGTGAATTAAGTTTTTTGGCAATTTCCAAGCCCTAACTGTAAAACCAATTTGTATTCATCCCCCAACCAAGATCATGCCAGGAGGCGCGTTTGCAGAGTAGTGGAAAAAGGGGACGGGCCTCCAGTGAGTTTCCGGCTTTTGATTTTTTAATTTATTTTAGGAAGGGAGGCTGTGTGGCCCCCCTTCCCTTGATGCTTTAGAGCCCTGGGGACCCCAACCCCAGGGACTGGCCCATTCTTTTTTAATTTTAATTAAAAAAGGAGTGGGGCATGTGACCCCTCTCCTAAGGCCGATTTTGGCCTTGGGGACACCATCCCCTGGGGCATGGCCATTTTGTTTCATTTGAAAGGGGGGGCAAGCGGCCCCCTCCCAGGCTGATTTTGTCCCGAAGACCTCATCCCTAGGGGCCAGGCCATTTCATTAAAAAAAATAATAATAATTTTTTTAAGGGGGGGGAGGGGGGCGAGCGGTCCACCCCCCTAGTCTGATTTTGGCCCCGGTGACTCCATCCCCTGGGGTCCGCCCATTTAGAAAAAAAAAAAAAGGGAGGTGGGCTGAGTGACACCCCTCCTGGGCCATTTTCGACCCTGGAGCCAGACCTGGGGGGGTGGAGGTCCCCAGGGCAATTTACGGCTTCAAGAGGGGGCCGTGCACCCCCTACCATTTGTAGCCCTGGGGAGGTGGAGGCCCCCGGGCTGTGTGTAGGGGCTTGAGCCTCCTGCAACACATTATTTTTAACATAGCCCCCGGTCGGTGGTAGTCCCCGAGGCTGCGTGGGGGTCAAGAGCACCTCCACACCCAAATATATACTTGGCCCCAGGGAGGTGGCACTCCCCGGGCCTGCGTGGGGGAACAGAATCCCCCATGCTTTAAATTTCATAATTCTAGCCCCGGGGAGGTGGCAATCCCCAGGGCTGCGGGGGGTGTCGTAGCCTCCCCACATTGAATGAATGAGCCCCGGGGAGGTGGTTGTCCCTGGGGATGCACAGCCCCTGCATCACATTTTTTCATTGCCCCCGGGAACTAGCTCACCCGGTGACCTAATTAAACAAAGCGCAGGAGTCCACGCTTTGTTTAAAAAATAAATTTGGCCCGGATTTGCAGATCCAACAAAAATCCCTCCAAATTAAAAAAAAAATGTTTTGGCCTCTGGGAGTCCCTGTGGGGCCCCCAGAGCAGGCCAAGGGAGCCAGGTTGTTTCTACTCTGCCCCATTATATTAATTTCTAATGTTTTTTTACCTTTTTCCTTATGACTCGTTTCAACTGAGTCACAAGATGGCTGCCAACACTTCCTGGTTTGAAGTGTTAGCAGCCAATCACATCTCAGGCACGTCCCCAGTTGTATATCTGAGAAATATTAAAATTTCTCAGGAAGTACTGAACCGACCATTTAACAAAAAGAGTGCTTTCTGAACCAAGGGCTACCTTTTTGCCAAATTTGGTGTAATTCAGTTCAGCAGTTCTAGCAGTTGTAGCAGTGTCTAAATTTCCCTATAGAAATTATCATGGAGAAAACGCATTTTGGGACCCCCTTTTTTCTTGGCCCCCGCTTGACGAATCACCCCAAAACTTTAAATACAGTGGCTGACCTGACCACCACATTAGTTTTGAAAATGTTGCAATGAGTCGTCAAACAACAACAAATATATTGGCAAATCAGAAAATGCTTTTCCTATGGAAACTGGATCCTAACTATAACTACCTACACATATATAAATAAAGTATAGGTTTATTATTCTTAACTCCATATCTCATCTATAAACCAGAACGTAACAGTAGATTAGATCAATCTCGCTTTTGAGCCTTCATAGAAAACATTCTCTTGATGCATATCGGGATAAAGAAGATTGAAACAGAGTTTAGAAAGAAAGATTATAATTGCCCATTCTTGGAACATGTCTAAATCCCATTGCGCTGCAAATACATGCTTGGAATAGGCTTGGAATTTGGGAAGTAGACTAATTTACACTTTACCATGGATGGACTCATTTAGAGAAAAGTGGTAAATCAATTTACTTAAAGTTGTATTATCACATCTGGGATGTGTTAATCCTGGCTCGTGGCACAGAAATCTCCATGCCTGTTGTCATGCCCTTAATTATCGCCAGCACAAGGTTGTTGGGACATCAGTGGATACAAATGTGCAAAACATAAAACCGACGTGCTTTTTCTTGTTACCCCTATTTTTTCTTTTATTAATTATTAAATCTGGAGGTAAATCCAATATAAATTTTATTCTTGATATAAATATTTTTCCTCACATTTAGCGAAATACTGGAACTCCCCTGTGAACATCCACTCTTTTGTTCACCTTCACTCTCACGCAGAACTCACCATTGTGAGGGCTCCTTCAAAGATAGGGTCGCCTACAAGAATGTTGTCTCCAGTGCTAACCAGCATCTCAAACACCTGCACAAAGGAGAAAAAAGCATTGTCGAATAGTTAACGTATGGCCTGCATTCTGGGTCTGTTGAATGCAAAAACTGAACTATTGATTGTGTTCTTTCTAGAAGTATGCACTCCGATTTACAGTCAAAGGTTATCATAATGAGAACCCAAGGCAGTCAGGGCGTGAAATTTCTGTAAAGCATATGACTTAACTCATGCCTAGACGATAAATAAGGGTGCCCACTATCCGGCTCATTACAAGTGCGGACGTAATTGCGACAGACCCCTTACCAGTAGCTGCCAACCTCTTCAAAATTACTAAATCTGTGGATCTACCACATATCCAGAGTATTTTCCCTGGGAACTTCACCTGCACCACGTAGGGAGCATCTCCAGGCAAAACTCTAAGGGTAAATGAGGAATTATTAGGGAAATCCGGTGTTGAATTACAGATTACCCCTGTAATTCCTGCTTTCAGTTATCATCCACAGTATTCCCCACCCACTGGAGTTACCCACACACCTGGACACCATCATTAGTGTTAACCAGAGGGTAGTGGTCTGAATAGTGGTAGAAAGATAGGGTCACCCCTATTGTTCAAGTTTATTTTTCTTTATTTAGACAGTCCAGTCTGTTAAAGTGTGAACAGGTATGTTGAAGAAATATACAAGTCAAAAACGTTTCTTATTTACCATGTGCTAAAAACATAAAAATGAAGTGTGATTACAAGTATAAAGTGCTGATGCGTAATTGCTATAACATAAGACACAGAATTATTTATCAAAGAAAGCTCAACAAGTCCACAATTTGGCCAAGAGTTTCCAAGGTTGGTTGATACAATTAATTAAATCTATTGACGCCTTCAAAGCAGCATAAGGTGATGCTGTTATTTACAGTACTGCAGTAATTTGTAAAGTGCTGTTCTTGTAGACAGTAAAGTGCTGTCTAGTGCAAATCAGATGATGCGGACTAACATTTCACAAGTCTGTTGACTACTTTAAGTGAATTGTGGCTAAAACATGTAAAATTACATTTAAAATGGCCCCTCATCAAGGTATGTATCTATGCCTTGTCCACCACTGACGATATCGTGTGAGCATGTATACAAATACAAAGTGCTGTGTGCTTTAAACTGCCTTTGCTCAGAGCAGCTATGAAGACAATTGATCTTAAAAAGATCTGTGCAAACAAACACCAAAGATTTTAAAGCCTTGTTGCACTAAAATCCTGCAGACTCAGAGGGCAGTGATCATTCATAATGGAATAAATAACTGGCTGTGCATTGTGTTGCTTATGATGGCATGATAGCTAGGGTTGTCAACTTAAAACCGTCATCAGAGAACTTGTTTATGAGTAAAGTCGGAGTAGGATGACAACCCTCTGCTTGTAGCCTGACCCCACATACTCCTTTGTTCAGTGGGCCATCTGAGCCGGGATGGACTAAGATCCTGCAGATGAAGTTGGCAAAACTGCATTACTTAATGATTTTTCCTGCTGTATTCAGAAATCTTATAAAACTTAGGGGCACATGCATCAACATAGACAATAGCGATTCTTTAATTGCTAATATTAAGGAATCGCAATTAAAGAATCGCTATTGGCTATGCATGTAGGAATCGCATAAAATTTTGAGATTCCTACAAATTCCTTAATTGCGACTCGCAAATTGCGAGTCACAATTAAGGAATTGATTCCCATTCATTCGAATGGGCCCAAAGGCCCATAGGAATGAATGGGAATTGCATGCGCAATTTGCGAGTACTCAATAGGTACTCGCAAATTGCGCATGCAATTTCAAGGGTGCTAGGGTTCCAAAAGGATACCCTATTGCACCCCTGAAATTACAATTTAACCACATGTTGCGCACACACATGCCCCAAGGGCATGTGTGTGTGTGTGTAACATGTGACTTTGAAAAATACACTTTAGTGCATTTTGCAAAGAAATCGAAAATTATCATCAACTTTAGATTGATGGTAATTTGTGATTCATATTAGCGAAATCTCTGAAAATGTTTGTTTAATGCCTTGCATTTAAGGAATCGCAATTTGCAATTCCTTAAATGCAATCGCAATTTAAGTAATCGCAAATTTAGCGATTCCTTAAATAGAGATTTTTGCATTTGGGATGATACATCTCAAATGCAAAAATACCGGTTGCAAAGGGGCAGATTCGCACCGTTTGCGACCGTTTTTTAGGTTGATGCATGGGGCCCATACTGTCACTTGCGGGTGTGCTTCTTTCAAAAGCAAGTCAACAGCCTCCTGAACTGACCGTAATCCCTGATTGTGAAGAAATCTTCTGCGTTTGTTTATTAAATATGGACAGATGCAAAGAAGGTGTGGCAACGTCTCCTGGTACAAGCGGCATAGATTACACTTTTCGTAGGCTAATTGGGTCACCCAAGGTGGCAAAAAGATCTAATGAAGAAAAACATGTCATCCGTATCTCGCAGAACCTCAGTAAATGGTTCAATAAGGAACTTTTGAATCCCTCTTTGCTCATAGCTGTCAATGACAATGTGGGCATGCTTTCTTTTTCTATGGCTGCCATCATGAAGGAAGCTGAGGGTACCACTTTGCTTAAAGCTGTTTTGAACTGGTAGTGAGGTAGATGTTGGTTCCAGAGGACAGCACACATTTGAGACCCTCTGTGATGGCGTTTGACCAGCGATTATGGTCCTGTAGGTTGCAGGTCATTATTTCAGTCCAGATAAGGTTCTTTAAGGATCCTGTGTTGGCATCATGTGCTGAGTGCATATATTTTGGAAAACTAGCTTTCTGAACAACTTGTTGGTCACTTAGTTTGAATTCTATACTGATCTGGGCCGGTGATGTATTGTCTGGCAGCTGAAACAAAGACCTCAAAATGGTGCTATGTGCTTTGCTAGAAAAGCTGCCAAATCTCCATGGAAATATCTCTGTGCCATATGCTAGCATGGGAATTAATTTTGCACTGGTCATCTTCAAGATGGTTTCCAAAGAGGGCCATGTTGTTGTTTTCAGCATGGTTTGAAAGGCAAGTTGAAGAGATGTGGTTTTGTTTTCAGTGAAAAGAAGAGATGTGTTAAGCCAACTCCTTTGTCATTCAGCCAGCATCCAAGGTATTTGTTGGATTTAGTCAAACAATGATTATCCATGAACAGGTGCCTGTAGTCTTTCTTTTTCTGTCAAACACTACAATTTAAATGTATTGTCATTGTGTTTGAATTGCTGTGTTTGTACAATGCACTAATCAACCTTTGTAGCCCCATCGTCATTTGACTGAGAAGTACTAGATCGTTCATGTAGAGCAGAGCAGCTATGGGTTGGCTCGCAAGTTTTGTATTGTGGCTGACAACGGAATTTAATTTGGGCAGTAGATCACAAATATACAGATTAAAACGGGCAAGGGTCAGTATGCTCCCTTGTTGAACACCATGGTGGTCTTGATTTTGCTGGGAATGGTATTATTATTCCTAATTCTACTCTGGCCCAGGAGTTGGAATAGAGCATTTAAATACCGTGCAATAGGGGTGTTGGAATTTGCCAGGCAGAGACTTTGGTCCAAAGCAGCCCTTATTTTCGGTGGTAAAAGGCTTTGCTGTAATCTATTAAACAGCAATACAGTTGCTCGCTCTTACTTATTTGTTTTGCTTCAAGCATCATAATTTCCATCGGGTTGTCGTGGTGCTGGAGAAAGTTTTAAAGCTGGTTTGATTGAAGGGTGTAAGATTCCTGGAGTTAGCCCAGGTGTTGAGATCTTCCAGAAGGACAGAGGCAAAGTATTTGGCTTCAACATCCAAAAGAGCAGTGAGGCTGTAGCTGTCAGGGGCCGCCAGTGGGCCTTCTTTGTAAATTGAGCTTAGAACAGAACCTTGCCAAGATGAATGAATAGAATTATTAATCACACGTTTTGAAAAGCGCTTCCCATTATTTAGACTAAAAATCGACTTCCTTTTTGTAGATTGAGGTTGGGATGCCATTGGGGCCCGGGAGCCGCATCTGCTCTATTTTTCTGAATCTGTTTTGCTGATCCTTTTAGCTATGAAGGTTAATGCAAAAAGATAATTTTAATCAAGGCCGACCTCAAAGCTTGTATCCTGGTTGTTTTTCCTGCTGTTGCTGAGTGGTAATTTTGAATGTTTTATCACATCACCTTAGACAGAGCTAATGTGGGTGATCCAGTCTTCAGGGGCAATGTTATTCCTGTTTACATTTACAATGTTGGAGCCCCTCTGCAGGTGATTGATGATGATCCTGAACTCCTGACGGTTTCTATTTCGACAAGCAGAAAAGAGTTGTATTTGCAACATTTCCTCTTGCTTTGGTTTTGCTTGCCAGATCTGTGTTTTGCATTAATTACGTAGGGTATTTATTTCCGCCATCAAAGAGAAATTTGCAGCCGAGGATTTGAGAAATCTTGCTTTCTTCTTAAGTAATCTTTTCAGAGCCACAATTCTTTTGTGAACAAAGATCATATACAACTGAGTGCTGCACTGAGTGGATAACACTGCTCTCCAGAGGGCATATTTCGTGGCTACTTCCATAGTGCATTTAACCTGTTTCCAGCTGTTTGGGCTTCATTTGGTCCAATGGACTCTGGGGGTGTGCTCTAATGGAATTCTCTATAAGCAGCCTCTGGGGCATGTGGTTGCTTTCACAGAGCGGAATAATAGAAAAGGGAATTATGGCCCTTAAATCAATCAATCAGTGACACTTATAAAGCGCGCTACATACCCGTAGGGTCTCAAGGCGCTGGGGGGGGGGGGGGGGGGAGTGCCGCTACTGCTCGAACA
This sequence comes from Triturus cristatus, assembly GCF_964204655.1. Lineage (NCBI taxonomy): Eukaryota > Metazoa > Chordata > Amphibia > Caudata > Salamandridae > Triturus > Triturus cristatus. Next base: position 631,695,058 of record NC_140582.1, read on the forward strand.
GCCAGGTCTTCAGCTTCTTCCTGAAGGAGAGGTGGTCTTGGGTCAGGCGCAGGTCGGGAGGGAGGGAGTTCCAGGTCTTGGCGGCCAGGTAGGAGAAGGACCTTCCTCCTGAAGTCGCTCTTCGGATGCGGGGGACGGCGGCGAGGGCGTGGTTGGCTGATCGGAGGTGGCGTTTGGGAGCGTAGAAGTTGACTCGGCTGTTGAGGTAGCTCGGGCCTTGGTCGTGTAGGGCTTTGTGTGCGTGGGTGAGGAGGCGGAAGGTGATTCTTTTGTTGACGGGGAGCCAGTGAAGGTCTCTCAGATGTCCGGAGATGTGGCTGGTTCGTGGGATGTCGAGGATGAGCCTGGCTGAGGTGTTCTGGATCCGCTGGAGTCTCTTCTGGAGCTTGGCGGTGGTACCGGCGTAGAGGGCGTTGCCGTAGTCCAGTCGGCTGGTGACGAGGGCCTGGGTGACGGTCTTCCTGGTCTCGGTGGGGATCCACCAGAAGATCTTCCGTAGCATGCGTAGGATGTTGAAGCACGCCGAGGAGACGTTGTTGACTTGCCTGGTCATGGAGAGGGAGGGGTCCAGGATGAAGCCCAGGTTGCGTGCATGGTCTGTCGGTTTGGGTGCGGTGCCCAGGGCGGGAGGCCACCAGGAGTCGTCCCAGGCGGAGGGTGAGGAGCCCAGGATGAGGACCTCCGTCTTGTCCGAGTTCAGTTTCAGGCGGCTGGTCGTCATCCACTCGGCTACCTCTTTCATCCCTTCGTGCAGGTTGGCTCTGGCGGCGGCGGGGTCGTTGGTCAGGGAGAGGATCAGCTGGGTGTCGTCGGCGTAGGAGATTATGCTGAGGTTGTGTTTGCGTACGATGGCCGCGAGGGGGCTCATGTAGACGTTGAAGAGGGTGGGGCTCAGAGATGATCCTTGGGGGACGCCGCAGATGACTTCGGAGGCCTACGACTTGTACGGTGGTAGGCGGACTCTCTGTGTTCTTCCGTCGAGGAAGGAGATGATCCATTCCAGCGCCTTGTCCTGGATTCCGATGTTGCTGAGGCGCCGTACTAGGGTGCGGTGGCAGACCGTGTCGAATGCCGCGGAGAGGTCTAGGAGGATGAGGGCCGCTGTTTCTCCATTGTCCATCAGGGCTCGGATGTCATCGGTGGCGGCGATGAGGGCGGTCTCGGTGCTGTGGTTGGCTCGGAAGCCGGACTGTGAGGGGTCGAGGGATCCGTTCGTCTCGAGGAAGGCGGCCATCTGCTTGTTGACGGTCTTCTCGATGACTTTGGCTGGAAACGGGAGGAGTGAGATGGGGCGGTAATTCTTGAGGTCGGTGGGGTCCGCTGTTGGTTTCTTGAGTAGAGCGCTGAGTTCGGCGTGTTTCCAGCTCTCAGGGAAGATGGTGGTGTCGAAGGATGTGTTGATGATGTCTCACAGGTGGGGTGCGATGACAGCGTCGGCCTTGTTGAAGACGTGGTGAGGGCAGGGGTCGGTCGGTGATCCGGAGTGGATGGAGTTCATCGTGCGGATGGTGTCTTCGGTGCTGATCGGGGTCCAGGCGTGGAGGGTGGTGGTGGGGGGTGGTGGCTCGGTCATGGTGTGCGTTGGTTGGTTGTTGAAGCTGTTGTGTATGTCCGCGATCTTGTTGTGGAAGTATGAAGCGAGGGAGTTGCAGAGGTCTTGCGATGGGGTGATGTCGTTGTTTCCTGCGCTGGGGTTGGAAAGCTCTTTCACGATGTTGAAGAGTTCCTTGCAGTTGTGTGCGTTGTTGTCCAACCGGTCCTTGAATGCTGTTTTCTTGGCGGCGCGGATCAGCTGGTGGTGTTTCCGGGTGGCAAGTTTGAAGGAGGTCCTGTTGTCCGGTGTCGGTTCCCTTCTCCAGACTTTCTCGAGGGCTCGGCAGTTCTTCTTGGAGCTCTTGAGTTCGTCGGTGAACCATGGGGACTTCTTGCTGCTGGGTCTGCTTGGCGGGGTCCTCAGTGGGGCGAGTTCGTCAGCGCAGTTGCTGATCCACTTCGTGAGGTTGTCGGCGGCCTGGCTGGGGTTCGCTGAGCTGGCAGGAGGGTGCTGGCTCAGGGAGGTGGTGAGCTGGTCTGCTGTGATCTTGTTCCAGCTTCTGCGGGCGGCCTGTTGCTGGTGTTGGTGGGTCGTCGTTCTCTTGAAGGTGAAGTGGACGCAGCTGTGGTCCGTCCATTGAAGCTCTGTGGCGTGGCTGAAGTCGATGTCTGTGCTGGAAGAGAAGACTGCGTCGAGTGTGTGTCCGGCGAGGTGGGTGGGGGTGGACACCAGTTGCTTGAGTCCCAGGTTGGCGAGGTTGTCGAGCAGGGTGCTGGTGTTGCGGTCGTTGTTGTTCTCCAGATGGAAGTTGAGGTCTCCCAGGAGGATGTAGTCAGCGGAGGGGAGGGCATGCGGGCTGACGAAGTCGGCGATGTCCTTGCTGAATTGCGTGCGTGGTCCAGGGGGTCGGTAGATCAGGGTGCCTCTGAGGGTGGTGTTCGGGTTGGTGTGGATCTGGAAATGCAGGTGTTCGGCGCTGGTCATGGTGTTGTCGGTGCTGGTCGTGAGACGGATGGTGCTCCTGTGGATGATGGCGATGCCTCCTCCCATCTGGTTGGCGTTTCGGTCCCTCCGGACGATCTTGTAGCCCTCTGGGATGGCGATGGCGATGTCGGGAGCTGAAGAGGCGTTCATCCAGGTCTCTGTGAGGAAGGCAACGTCAGGGGCTGTGGCGTCTAGGAGGTTCCAGAGTTCGATGGCGTGTCTGTGGACGGAGCGGGTGTTGAGCAGGATGCACTTGAGGTGGGTGCTGCTGGTGTTCGACTTGGCGGGTGCTGGTGCGAGGCTGGTCCGGATGCAGGTGAACTTGCAGGCGTGGCAGCTGAAAGGTCCGTGGGTACGTCGTGGAGTGGCTTGATGGCATTCTGGGAGTCGGCCGGTGTTGAGAGCGGTGAGGGTGGCGGCGGGGTACGTCAGGCGGGTCGGTCGGGGTCCTCGTGGGCCAGGGGTCCTGGCACTGGGCGCGGTCCAGGCGCGGACGGGCGCAGACGAGCTTGCCTTTGGCGCGCCTTCGGCGCACAATCGGCGCGTGACCGCTGCGCGTTCGCACGGTCGCCATTTAAGGCCAAGTGCGCGGGTGGGCGGAGCAGCTGGGAGGCGGGAGCGGGGAGGGTACAGAATCGAAAAAGGGGCGGGGAAAAGCGGCGGTGGCGGGAAGGGAGGGCGGAAGGCGGCGAGGTAGGCGGACAACAAGGAAGGAAAACCAAAACACGGGGAAAAAGAAATAAAACAAAACAGGCACAAATTATCGACAAAACAAGAGCAAAAACAACCACAGCGGAGGCAGCCGGCAACCGGCAAACGAGGCAGCAGCGAGGCAGAGGGCAGGCAAGGGGCACACGCAGCAGCTGTTGGCCGTGTGGTGCGGGGGTGTCCCACAAGTGGATAATTGAATTAAAGATATACTGTAGGGATGCAACGATCCTCCCTAAAGTAGTAATATAATCATTAACAACATTATACTTTTTATTTCACTAAATATCCATGATCTACTCTTCCAAACTTGGGGGCATATTAACAATGCGGCGATATCGCCGCTTTTGCGGCCGTTTTCAGCCGAAAAGCGGCGATAATTTCATCGCCTTATCGCGTGTTTTGCTGATTTTGCTCCCGTTTCCAGCATGCCTAACTTTGCATCGCTAATTAGATTCAAAGTCGGCGTGTCTGTGGAAACAACATGGGTAAATATCACGAAGGCAGCTTCGTGATATTTACAATGCGGGGAAGCGATTATTTAAATTGCGCTAAGTATGCCTTAACGCAGGAATTTAACGTCTGTTAAATTCCTGACTAAGGCATACTTAACATGGGGGGTGTATTGTGTGGCTAAGACCACAGGCCCCTATTATCAAGGGAATCGCCGTTTTCCATGGAACATCGCTGGAAAACCAGCGTTGTTCCATGGAAAACATCGCTATTGCTAGGATAATTATCGCCATTGCGCTGAGCGTTGTTAATACAGTGCTAGCATGGCGATAATTATCTGCGATAGCCGGCGTTAAACATTTTAACGCTAAGAGCGGCCAGCGATAATTATCGCTGGCCATTGATGATATGCCCCTTAGATAGTACGTAACACATTACAGGATGCAAACACATTGGGAGTCCTATGGATTTGATGACAGAGATCTTTGGGTGGCTGGGAAAGATTCAAACAAAATGTAAACAAAATACAATTTGTGAGTTAAGAATTGAGTTCAGTGTAAATGAGACTAATTACAAAGTTAGGGCATATGCAAAGGTGAAATGCCCTCCAACATAAGTCATTATATAGTTTATTATTACACATGACTATTTGAATCTCTAGAAGGAGCATGATGTCATAGTATTTCGCAAGAGAGTACTTGTTAATTTGAAAGGTCACAAGATAATGACAAATTACTTACCTATAAACATTTTTATTTTGAAACATGTTTGCAGTATTGTTATATACTTAAAAGAAAATACATTTACATATTTCTATTACTCATACAGCACATTTTGTTAGTTGAAAAAGTATGATGAAATTTAATGTAATGAGATGAATAAGAGAACAAATCAAGCAGGAAATCTAGGACAAAAATTAAGTTATTACTCTTTTTCCAGGTTTTCTAGCAAAATGACTGTATAAAAGTATTTTTAGATCATCCACAAGGTGTTTGTATAGTTAAAAGGCAGTCTGTCCTTTGTAATGGAGCTATTGGCTGTAAGGATGAGGAGTATAAAATATGCCACTTTGTGGATAACACCTTGCATAAATTGACCGGCCATCTAGAACTCCGCTCTGGAGGAGTTGATGGAAAAAGAAAAATTGGAGGCTGTTTTAGGTTTTAAAATCAGAAACAAAAGTCTGAGCTCATTGGCGCCACAATTACTGAAGTTGCTTGTTCCATTGAAGGGCACAGGCAAATGAGCAGACATTAAAGGCAAGGATTGTTGGTATTCTTATAAGATGGCGTTTTCTGTACCATTTGTGTTTGGGAAGAATTCATGTGCTTAAAATGCACATGCTTCCAAGCGTTATATATTTGTTCCATTCCCTACAAGTGTCCATCCTAATAGATTTTTTTAAATGTTATTTGCAAAGTTAATAAAACCCATTGCAATTTCCACATTTAAAAAGGAAAAAAAAGAGCATGTGCATACTGTACAATTTCCAACATAGACTTGATTATCAATCTAAAATGATAAAATTCTCCCTTTCTTTTTTTTTTTTCTTTTTTAAAAAGAAAAAACTTCCAAGTTAAATATTTCAATAACCCATTTCCATCACTGTGATAATTATGATAATAATAAGCAGTGTGTTGGATATAGTTCATACTAAACAAGTAGCTACAGGCTAAGTTAAAAGTCAAATTCCTGCATCCTTTTCTCCACCACCTTCATAAACTTCACCAAGTTGTAGTTTAGCTGCAGGTCGTCGGGGAGAAGCAGGCAAGCACGGCATTCCTTCGCGTGCGTACTCCTCGTTGATTAAACAGAAATTTCAACAAACGTTTTCTTTCTTCTAACAATTTGTCACAGGAGCACAAAAGGTGTGGCATGTCCTCAGTTGCCTTGCCACATAAACGACATAGGGAGCCCCCTTTGTCCCTCTGCCAGTGTGAAAAATGGGATCTGCAAGATATCAAGCCCATTCTGAGTCTTAAAAACTTCAGTTTTATAAATCTTGAGTAACCCAGATTGAGGTAACTCTGTTGGCCTTGATTTGAGTAAGAGTTTAAGACAAACCACCCATGTGACCTCCTGGCAACTGACTCCTTATCTTCTAACCATGAAAGGTATTTTGTTGTTTTCTTTACCAGTCTTTTGACTACAGTATGGTTGGTGGGAGTGTTCCACAGCTCCTTTAGGCCTAGATTCATCAGGCTTTTGGCCAAGTAGATGGCAGGTTGCGATGCTGGGTTCCGCTGTAGTTCTGACCATAGTAGGCTATTAAGGGTCCCTTGTTTTGCCTTCCTGATTTTGTCCCACGTAGTTATGTATGCCCCCTGTCTCGCAAGTGCCTGTTTCTGGCCACCAAACTCTAGCCTCAATTGAGCCGGGGAGGTATATTTGGGTAGGCCGAAGATAATCCTATATACTGATGTCACAGTTTTGTCTAGAATTCCTGCATCTCTTCCTCTTTGAACTTCGCTGCCATAAGTAATGGTAGGCAAGAGATTGGAACGTATAACTTGTACCAAGGGGAGAAGAGATGGGCTGGTAAGTTTTCCATTTAGTTTTTTTAACGACACTGCAATAGCAATACCTTTTCCTCTGATGCTTTCTTTTTGTAAAATACACTGGCCACTACTATCAATTTTGACCCCTAGATACTTATACATTTTTGTGTCCTCTAGACGGTTGTCATTCCAGAACCAACTGTTTGATGTCTTTCTTTTTTTATTGATTGACATTGTTTTTGACTTTTCCAAATTTATTGTCAAATGATTCTCATCAGAGTATCTTTTTGTTGCATCGATAAGATTTTGCATCCCTATTTTCATGTGGCTGATTAAGACCAAATCGTCTGCATAAAGTAACGAGGACAATATTTGGCCTCCTAGTTTTGGTGCATGAGAATTACAATTGTTGAGCACCGGGGTGAGATCTCCTAAGAACACCTTGAAGAGTGTTGGGGCCAAGACACATCCTTGTTTTAGACCATTGTTTGTTGGGATGCGTCTTGACAGATGGGAGCCATCACCCAGCTTCACCTGTCCCCATGTGTCGCTGTGTAAGTTAATTAACAAGTCTAATAGAGGCTTTGATATCCCCCATCTCTTTAGTTTTGCCCATAAAAGGTTCCGATTAATATTATCGAAAGCTGCCTTATAGTCTATGAAGCACAAATGGATTGGCATTTCTTTTGTTTTTGCCTTGTCAATTAGCAGACCCATAGCCAAGATGTTTGTTGATGTCCCAACAGATTTAGCAAAACCTGTCTGGTTAGCAGGAATTAGAGAGTGTTCTATGGCCCAAGCCTGCAATTCCTCCAAGAGGATTCCAGCGAAATATTTTGCTTCGTTGTCCATAAGGGCAACCAGTCTGTAATTGCTTGGTAAAGTTTTGTCCCCTGCCTTAAATATTGGGGAGATGATGGAGCCCTTCCAAGAGACAGGCAAGACATTGAAATGTTTGATTTCCAGAAACAGTGGCTCAAGGGCTTCAGCCCATCTCTTTCCGTTCAGTTTGTAAAGGATAGGAGGGATACCATTCGGACCTGGTGCCCCATCCCGCTTCCCTTTTTTGAATTGGCGCTCAATTAATTTTTGGAATTTTGTCACACCTGTACTCATAGTTCGCGCTGGCTGATTATACCAAATATCGCACAAAGGAATTGGTTCGTTGTCATCAACAGCTGTCGTCAAATTGTTGATTTTGTGTTGTGTAAAGTGACCTTTAAGATAGTTTACCCATGTTTGTTCGCTGATGTTTGAAGAGATTCCTTCATGCCTAGGATTCATAAAGGAGTTAATTGTTCTCCAAAATTTTGCCCTGTCATTCAGCTTAATATCAGAATGAAGTTTTGCCCACAGGTTATCCTCAATTGCTCTATTTGCTTCCCTTTTAGTTTTTTTTAGTGATTTTTTTTAAATCTTGCAAATGGTTATGTATTACCATGTCGCTTGGGAGGTGTCTAAGTTGACGCATTGTTCGTGCGATGTCTTTTTTTATACCTTTTATTTTTATTCTATGGTCTTTTGTAAGTGGGAGCATATTGCTAACCTTCTTTGTATGTTGAATTTTCAGGGTTGTAGTGTAACCTGCCATAGTGGTTGTGAAGCTCTCCCATTTCTCAACTTCACTTCCTCCAGTTCTCCCTCGAAGTGTTGTTTTGCCGTTACTTCTATGTCTCCGTCCGTGACTGCCGAGTACTTAATACTTTTATAATTGATGGTGTAAATTAGCTCATTCGGTACCCGCGATTGTTCAAGTTTTGGTTTCATGATATTAAATATAATTTCCTGAGGACAGTGATCGCTATCAGCCTTCTCCCCTATTTTAAATGAGACAATGTGGCGGAATAGGGATAGTGGCATAAAAGTATAGTCCAGTATTTTGCTTACTCTTGTGGTGTAAAATGTGCACGCTGGTGGAGTGTCTCCGCTAAATCTCCTGTTCAGTGCTCTGAGGTTATAGCGCTCGAGATTCTCTAAGACCTCCTCTCCAAGCTTTGATTGTATGGATGTTAGTATAGCCTCTTGATGTGGAATATTCCAGGCTATGTTTTGATTGCGATTCTCGTCGCTAGTTGAGATTCCCATCAAATTGAGGTTAAAATCCCCGGTGATCATAACATCTGTTATTGAAGTATCAGTTATGATTTCGTCTAGGCATTTATATAGATCTTTTGCGACCTTTCCTTTCCTTTTTGGATGAATATAAGAGTTGATCAGTGTAAGATCAAGGCCTTTCTTACTTTGGGTGGAGGAAGACAAATTTATTATTTTTAGATCTGAAGTGGAAAAACCTAAGTCCTTGATATCATAGCCACTTACAGCCGAGACGTAAGTTACTAGACCCCCTTGTAGGTGACCACATTTTGCTGTTTTCACCGCACTGGTGAAAAAGCGAAGAAATCCATGCAAATGTGGAGGTTCTAGTTGCCATGTTTCTTGCAAGGTTATAATATCAAAGGATCGTAAGTAACTAACAAATTCCAGGTCGGTCATTTTAGAGGTAAGACCATTAATGTTCCATGAGCATATATTCAGTTGGTTTTGCCTTTTTATTTCCATTTGGTTTTCCATTTGTCAGTTTGACTGATTATTTATTGTTCTTGAGATCCATCTTAAATCGGAATAGCTTTGTGATGTACCGGCAGAGGTACAACCCCTGGCCCTAAGATCTTCCGCGCTTATTGCTCCTTCCATCCCTTTGGAGCCTCTAAGTACTGTTAGTCCCTTCCTGTTAGAGGAGTGCTGTTCTCCATCTCTTGCCACAGGAATTAATAAGTCAGGATATTTTGGCTTTATGTATGGGGCAATTGTTATTCCCCAATCTTTAAAGATCATAATTTCTGCCAAAAATTTTTGTGCAACTAAAGATGTTGTCCATGTTGCTTTTGTTTTTTCGGCCTTCGTTCCAGCTTCTGATATTGAATAGAATCCAGATCCTGAGTTGTGACACCTGCTAAACATGGAATATGAGCTTGCAGCCGTAAGATGTTTCCTCTATTCAGTATATCGTGCTTGCCTTTTGAGATGTAGTCCGGAATAAACCAAACAATATTTGATGCATCTTTTATTGTATCCATACACCTTGTTTTGTTAATGCACTCGTTATTGTGTCCTTGTGCAAGTTCATGTTCTTGCAGTATTCTCACTAGTGCTTGATCTGGTAGGGGTGAAGTATGGCGGAGAATTTCCTCTCCAGTGGTTGATTTTGGGTTCCCATTTCCAATTCCTTCTTCTCTTGTATATTCTTTAATATCATTTCTATTAATTAATCTTGTGTCAGTGGATTGTGGTATTTGTCTGATGGGGACCGATCCATTTTCGTGTATTTCTTTAAGTTCCCCGTTTTGTATCGCCTGCTGTATTATCTGTACGTTTTTTATCGTATGCCTTGTTCCATATGTTTTGGTGGAGGACGTTTCAGTAACCATGGTCGATGGATCCGTGATGTTCTGCTTTACTATCTGGTTCTGCGCTTGCTCCTTAGTTTTGCTGCCGTTCGCCGATATCACTGGCGATCTGCTAGATTCTCTAGATTGTGAGGCATTTAATATTACGGTTTTATTGGTTTCTTTGTTGGTCTTCGCTTCTTCCTTTTTACTGATCTTATCCTGAGGATTGGGTTCGTGTTCGTCAAATTGAGATGTTGACCCAAAGAGACGCCTGAAACCTTCTTGAGCCACGTTTGGTTTTTGATTTCTACCTTTACGTTTCTTTGCCCTCCTTTGTTTTGCGTTGGATTGCTTCTCGACCTTGTCTTCCATTTGATCTGCTGTTGCTACCGTGTCTTTTACTTCTTTATTTGTTTTTTTATAAATCAAATTGTCCATCTCCCCCCGATGACCATTTGTCCCGGTCGTTGTTGATCCTGTACATTTTGTTTTGTCAATCGGGATTGAAATACAGGTTTCAAGGGAGTGCTTGTCTGCTTCTACGTCCATTTGTCTGATGCACGAATAGCTGTCCTTTCTTAGCAAGGTTTTTTTTAATTGTATGCATAAGTCAGACAGCAATGATGGTAGTGTAGCCAGTTTGTCAATAACAGGGCCGCATCCACATCCCACGTCCCTGTTGTGGGTTTGGTCCTGTTTATTTTGTAGCAGTGTAGTTAGTGCTCCCAGTTTCCCGTCGATAGCAACGACAAAAACAGCCAAAGTGTCTAAAAGAGTCAGCTGGGCATCCATCTTATCTGACTGGTAGTGGAGTGCTTCTACAAGAAGTTGTATTGTATTTAGCAAGCTGGCCCACGCCGTTCCCTGACTGGAGTTTTTTGATGAGTCATCTGCGCAAGCTGAAACTACCATATCCTTTTGGTCTTCCTTTTTCTTTTCATCTCCGTCCGATAGGTCGTGTGGTAAATCAATTATATTGCCTGTGGTTACCGTGTTCGGCCCATTCCTGTTTGTATCTTTGCTGTAAGCTGCCATTAGGTCATTCCAGTCTTCTGTTCCCAGATATGAGGAGATCTCTATGATATCAGTGTCATTAGCGGCGTTTTCTGTTGTGGTTGGCTTCTTAGGTACCCCCCTCCCCCTGCTTGACTCCGTTTGATAATTTGATAGGACTTTATTTGTGGGAAAGATAGGCCGTAGCACTTTTAGACCCATGACATCCTGTGCCTCGTCCTTCCTTGTTTGACTGCAGTCAGTTCCCTTGAGCAATGATTTTTCCCCAGGACTTGTTTGACTTAGTTCACTTAGTTGGTTTGATTGATTGTTAATTGTAAGATTGTTAATTGTGTCATAGTCATCAAGTTTATTTTCGCTGTTTGTGGATCTCCTATCACCATTTAGATTGAGGCCAGTTGCTGATATGTCGTAATTATTATCTTGATCATCATTGGTCATCTTAATTATCTCAATTATCTCCTCTTGTCTATATACTTGAGCTTGCTCGGTATTTCTAATTAGATTTCTTCCTGTTGTTACGCAGCTTATCCGTGATTTACCATTTTGAGGTGTTGATGTTTGTAAGGGGCTGGTGGTTGTTATGTTTACACTTCTTTTTGTGTCAGGACTTTTCCTTTCCTGAATTGATTTCAGGTCTTCAATAGCTAGTGTTGATTGACTTAATTGTAAGGGTTGAAGAGGTGATTGAAGGCCTGTAACGTTTGTTATGTTTGAAAATAGGGTGTCCCCTGCGTTTTTTAGGAAGGAAAATTTTGTAAAGATTTTAGGTTGATAAGAAGACTGCTTTTTCTTTTCTTTTTTTTGCTTGTTTCCAAATTTTGCAGTTGTCCAGAGGCGTTTCCAGCTACTGATGCCTCTATTAGAGAGCAATTATTCATGATTGCTAGCTCTGTTTCTGATGGTGGTACAGTTCTTTCTTCTTCCAACATCATGATTTTCCGCCTCCGTTTTTTTGACTCTTGTTTGAGTATTGCGCTATCCCGAACACGACCTGACCTCATGGTACCCTCCACTGGATTGTGCTCTAGCTTATCTCCTTTGCTGCACGCAACTTGCCTTGATGGTTTCGCCTTGGTGGTTTTACCTGCGATTTAGTTACAAGATCAAGATCAAGAACTAAAGATTGAGCCCATTGTCAGTACCGCAATGGCCCAAGAGCCTGATGGCTCTGTGCTTCCTGTTAACCACAAGATCTCCTTTCAGGAGCCTGATTTCTCAAGCTCCTTTCAGTAGCTTTCAGTCAAACGTGCAAAGAAAAAAAAATAATAATAAATAAACAAAAGGCAAAAAGGCGAAAGGCAGAGGACAAGCTCCCTCTTTCTTCTTACCTCCGCCTCCACTGCCCTTTCGCCTATTCCGCCTGTTTCCTCACAACGCTACCCAGCCTCTGGGCCATCAGCTCGGCTCAGCAGCTCAACTCCACAACTCAGCTCCGCAAGAGGGGATGCCTGCTGATGCCAATGATCGCCCGCCCACGTCAGCGAGCAGAAAGATGGTGGAGGCAGTGGGCAACGGGCAATGGGCAGCGGGCGGCCAGCAGACGAATGGCAGATGAGATAAGTGGTCAGGCCAAGAGGAAAGCCCAGTGAAAAGCCGAGAAGCCAAAATCCTTGAACTTGTAATGGAGCCGAAGTGAACTGCAGGGCAAGCTGCCGCTGCGAAAGTCGGCGGAAGTCGGTGGGAGGGATAACACGCTGATACCGCAAGTGAGATGTGCCGGTGCCAAAAGAACCCAGTTGAGGCCCTGAGCGAGACCTGTACCCAGTTGAACTCTGGCTCGGGTCGGCTGTGCTGGGCTCGGATCGAATTGGCTCGCTTTTATTTTTTTCCCTTTCTGGCGCCTGGCGTCTGGGATCTTCACAGCATTCCAGCAGTGGCCAGCTCAGCAAGATTTTCCTCGTAGCTCGTAGCTCCTCCCCCTCTTCCAACAACAGCAGTCCGGATAGGCTCAGACCTAGAGATGCAGTGGGTGGAGTGGAGATGAGATCTGGGAGAGTGGTCCTTAGTGCAAGGGTGCCTGCATCAAGGGGATTTTATTTATTTATTTATTTAATGCGTTTTTATATAGCGCGGACTTTACCCGAAGGTGTCAGAGCGCTTCACAATAGGAACAGTGATGATACATGAGGAGAAAAATTACAAGTGAGCATGTTACAAAAGCAAACGTTACGTTACATGAGGCAATAGTGACAATTGTGCAAGTATCAAGAGCAAACAGAATACAAGAGGTAGCTGACGATACGTTACAAAAGGAAAAAGTGACATGTGTGCAGGTTACAAAAGCATACAAAGTACACGTAGAGGTAAAAAACTGCAATAAATGGCAGACACTCAAAACATTAAAACAAATGATACGTTACATGAGGCAATGGTGGCAATTGTGCATGTATCAAAAGCAAACAAAATACAAGAGGTAGCAAATGATACGTTACAAAAGGAAAGGTGACGTGTGCATGTTACAAAAGAGTACAACATACAAGTAGGAGGTATAATACTGCACTAAATGGCAGACACTCGAAACATAAGAACACACTGGGAAGGCACTTCTATAGGCATGGAGAAAAGAATTTACTATAATGGAAGGACTTCCTTCAGAAAATAGAGGGCGTGAATTAAATTTGGAAGTGTCTTTGAAGGAGGAGAGCTTTGAGGTCAGTTTTGAAGGCCTGGGAAGAGGTGGTGGTCCGGAGCTGAGGCGGAAGTGAGTTCCAGATTCTCACTGCGTTGCCTGAAAAGGATTGGGCCATCGATCTTTCCTTCTTGAAAGTGGGAGGTTCAAGCAATACATTTTATGCATTACGTGATGGTCTGGAGCCTCCAGAGAGTTTCAGTTTATTCACCAGGTAGCGAGGGGAGGAGGAGTGCAAGGCTTTGTGGGTGATACCGGCAGTCTTGTAGATAGATCTTGCCTCGATGGGAAGCCAACGGAGGGTGGATAACATGGGTGTGATGTTGTCGCTTCTTTTGGCCCCATATAAGAAACAAGCTGCTGAATGGAGAACAGACTTCAGGGGGGACAGGTGGGATTTGGGGAGGTCAGTAAGAAGAGAATTGCAATAGTCCAATCTGGAGCGAACCAGCGATTGGACCAGGGTTTTAAGGTCGTGCTCCAGGAAGAAGCGACGAATCCCCCACAGAAGGCGCAGTTGGTATCGAGCAGACTTTGCAATGGAATTGATGTGGGAGAGTAGATTGAGTTTTTTGTCGAGTATGACACCAAGGGATTTTGCGCTGTCGACAATGATGGTTTTATTGTTAAGTAGATTAATCTGATCCATCCATGATTGAACTGGGGGAGGAGAAAGTGAGGAGGAGAGGAGGAGAAATTCAGTTTTGGAGGGATTCAGAATCAGTTGATGAGTTAACATTCAGTTTTAAATGGAATCGAGAGTAGAGCTTAGGAAGGAGAGATCGTGAGTGGAGGCCACCTTAAGGTAGATTTGAGTGTCGTCCGCATAGAGATTATAGTGGATCCCGGATTTACTAAGGAGATTTCCCAAAGGTTCTAAATAGAGATTGAACAATGTGGGTGCAAGTATAGGGCCTTGAGGAACACCTTGACCGACCGCCAAAGGAGAAGAAAGACTGTTCGCTATTTTGATCATTTGGGATCTATCCGAGAGGATGGAGGCAAACCATTTAAGCACAGTGCCAACCATGCCCATTCTCTGTTGAAGAATGTTAAGGAGAGTGTTGTGATTGACAGTGTCAAAGGCTGAAGAAAGGTCAAGGAGGATTATAAGACAAGACTCTCCCAAATCGAGTATCCGTAGCGCGTCATCAATCACTTGCAGCAGGGCTGTTTCAGTGCTGCAGTTTTGAATGAAGCCGGACTGGAAATTGTCAAGAAGATCATTGTCCTTGATATGACGAGAGAGTTGTTTCGCTACACATTTTTCTGTGATTTTCACAAGAAAAGGTAGGTTAGTAATGGGGCGGTAGTTGTTGAGGTAATTCGCATCAGCGGTGGGTTTTTTAAGCAGAGGGGTGACCTGCCCAGTTTTGAAGGAAACAGGAAGGGAGCCTTGACAGAGGGAGAGGTTGACCAGAGTAGTCCAATAGGAAAGAGAATGGGTATAGAAGTCAATGGCAATGGCACTAGGGATGGGGTCAAGAGAATGGTTAGAGGGCTTTGTATCGAGGATGCATTTAAGGAGGGCATCTTCAGAGATGGGGTCAAAGTTCTGCCAAATGGTTAAGGATTTCCGCTTCTCTGTAGGGGTAGGATGAATGACCTGATCTACAAGTGATTTCACTTTTTCGTCAAAGAATATAGCGAATTCCGCTGCTTTCTTAGTAGAATCCTCCAACTTGGAGGTTGGGGGAGAGCAGTTTGGGTTCTTGATGAGGTCGAATAGTTTTTTGGGTCTATTTTTGGCTGAGTCGAGGAGGGATTTGAAGTGCGACGGTTTTCCAAGGAAGATGTGCTTGTGGTACTTGGATCTTGCTGAACGAAGCGTGGCCAAATTATCGTTGGAGGGCACTTGTCTCCATTGTTTCTCAAGGACTCTTAGGTACTTCCTTTCTTCATAGAGGGATTTGTTGAACCAAGGTGCTGAGGGAGTGGGCCTTTTCTTTTTGCTTTGGAGAGGATCGACATTATTGATTTCAACTGCAAGGACTGTGAGGCATTGGGAGGTGAGTTCGTTAACATCTAGGTCCGGGTCTAGCCTTGGGAGTGATAGCAAAGCAGAATCACAGAGGGTGCCGAGGTCAATATTTTTAGTGTCACGCAACCAGGAAGTAGCCCTCTTAGGTTGGCCGAGAGTTATAGTGTGTGATAGGTGAAGAGAGAATGGGATGAGGAGGTGGTCTGACCAGTCTACATGAATAGGGGTAGTGATAGTCAGCAGGCCTGCTTTACAAATAACAAGGTCCAGGATTGAGCCCTTAGAGTGTGTTGTTTCTGTGCAGTGTTGTATAAGATCGTTTGCAGAGAGGAAGGTGGCCAGCAAATTCGCAGAGGTGGCTTGAGGCGAGCCCCAGTGGACATTGAAGTCCTCCACGAAGATCTGATTGTCACTTTGCGAGTATTGGGCGCTGATGCAGTCCGTGAGTTCCTCCATAAACTAAGGGCTGCTACCAGGTGGGTGGTAAATAGCATGGAATCTGAGAGGTGAGCGGTGGTGCAATTGAAGCTCAAGAGATAGGCATTCAAAAGTGCGGAAGGAGCTGTTAGGAAAAGCCTTAAGTTGAAGGGAGTTTCTAAAGATGACTGCAACATCTCCCCCAACTTTGTCATTTCTAAATATAGAATAGCCTGTGGGTACTAGGAGATCAAACACAGAGTGAGAGGTATCGTTGAACCAGGTCTCTGTGAGGAAGAGCATGTCAATATTGTGCAGGATGATGGTATCGGAGATTTCAAGTTTGTGTTTTATTGCAGATCTGCAGTTGCACAAAGATCTGCAGTTCCTGCACAAATGATTGTTTTTGTGCAGGAAGGGGTATGTGCACAGATACAATCGCAATCTGTGTGCTGCAGAATACAGCACACATAGGAAGAGGAAAAAAACAGGAGAAATTAAAACATTGCTCCTCATTGCGCTTCTCTACGCCTCCCCTGGGAGGCATAGCATTCTGAAGCATTTTCAGGTTTATGATTTCTCGTAAATCTGGTAATGCGGCAGAAGCCATGGGTGTTGCATGGGAACATCCACAGCAACACCCATGGCATGCCCCTTTCATGCACAGTGTTGTGTGTAAAGGGGCTATATTTACAAGGACATGAAAATCCATGCAGGGTGGCTTTACGTGTCCTTGTAAATATGGGGCTGCAGGCTACGCCGCCCGTGAGTCACCAAAGGTGAACCACAGCACGGAGACCGCCCTCATCGCAGCCACAGACGACATCAGATCCCTATTGGACAACGGGGAAACTGTGGCCCTCATCCTCCTGGACCTCTCCGCAGCGTTCGACACTGTCTGCCACCGCACTCTGGTACAGCGCCTGAACAACACCGGCATCCAGGAGAAGGCCCTGGAGTGGATCACCTCATTCCTCGCCGGAAGAACCCAGAGAGTCCGCCTCCCCCCGTTCCGGTCAACGGCCACCGAAGTCATCTGCGGCGTTCCACAAGGGTCATCGCTCAGCCCCACCCTCTTCAACGTCTACATGAGCCCCCTCGCAACCATCGCACGTCAACACAACCTCAAGATCATCACCTACGCCGACGACACCCAGCTGATCCTCTCCCTCACCAGCGACCCGGACGCCGCCAGAGCCAGCCTACACGAAGGGATGAAAGACGTCGCCGAATGGATGAAGAACAGCCGCCTGAAACTGAACTCAGACAAGACGGAGGTCCTCATCCTGGGATCATCACCCTCCGCCTGGGACGACTCCTGGTGGCCCCCCGCCCTGGGAGCCACCCCTAAGCCAACGGGCCACGCACGCAACCTAGGCTTCATCCTGGACTCCTCCCTCTCGATGACCAGACAAGTCAACGCCGTCTCGTCTTCATGCTTCAACACCCTGCGCATGCTTCGAAAGATCTTCCGGTGGATCCCCACCGAGACCAGGAAGACGGTCACCCAGGCCCTCGTCACCAGTCGGCTGGACTACGGGAACGCCCTCTACGCCGGCACCGCCGCCAAACTCCAGAAGAAACTCCAACGGATCCAGAACGCCTCAGCACGACTTATCCTGGACATCCCCCGACACAGCCACATCTCCGGACACCTGAGAGACCTGCACTGGCTCCCTGTCAACAAAAGAATCACGTTCCGACTCCTCACCCACGCACACAAGGCCCTCCACGACCTGGGCCCCAAGTTCCTCAACAGCCGCCTGACCTTCCACAAGCCCACCCGCCAGCTCCGCTCCGCCAGCCTCGCTCTCGCCACCGTCCCCCGCATCCGCAGAGCCACCGCCGGAGGAAGATCCTTCTCCTACCTGGCAGCCAAGACATGGAACTCCCTCCCCATCCACCTCCGGACAACGCAAGACCATCTCGCCTTCAAGAAGCAACTCAAGACCTGGCTGTTCGAGCAGTAGCGTTCCCCCCCCCCCCCCCCCCAGCGCCTTGAGACCCTCTGGGTGAGCAGTGCGCTATACAAATGCCTATGATTGATTGATTGAAGGTGACGTATCGGCAGCGCAAGGGGCTTGTAAATAAGCTCTTGAGTTTTAAAAAACTGAATTCAACGGGAGAGAAGCTGCTAGTCTACGGTATCTACAGGTGAGGCACTAGGGCTATTCCGCTAAGCAAAGAAACTGCCAGAGAGGAATTACCAGCTCAGGAAAACATTGTAAGAACCCACCTGGGATAAAGAGGATTGGCATGAAGAATTAAAAAATATATATTTGATAGGGCTTGTTGTACAGGATGGAGCTACAAGACAAAATGGAAAACTATATTCCAGAGAGAAATTTCTAAAGAGGTGTAGATTAGGCTCTGGCAGGAAATCCGCAAGTATTTCAATGCCATGTCACTTAGAGAGGCAGCTTACAAGATAGTGTATCAATGGTATCTAACCCCAGAAAAAGTGCATCATATATTGTCTGATATTTCGGACATGTATGCTGGTGCTCCAAGGGACAAGTAGGCTGGGTGATTTACATATGATAGGACTGCTCGGAAACAAAAATGATTTGCAAACAGATCCTTAGTCACACCAAAGTTGTATTGGTTGTTCTGGTTCAGAGAAACTTGGTCCAATGTTGGTAGTTTTTTTTTTTTCTTTTTTTTTTTATTGAAAAAATACCTGGTACAATCAATAATCAATACATTTTGTACTTCCATCCATACAAAATACAGAGTATAGCCTGGCTTCCTTTACAGAGATTAGGGGATATTTCATATATATACAGAATATTACTACAGATCTATCGGGGCAAGAAATAACCACCACATGGGCTTCAAATCTCAGAGAAAAAAAAAAAAAAAAAAAGAAAGACCCCTAAAGCATCTCAACTTCATTACAGTCCAAAATATACAACCTACCAATGTTGGTAGGTTTAATGAAACCCAGATTCGAACAGCTCAACATACCCTATAAAGCCTTGTTTAGCTAGTTTGACCGTGCTCTCCATTGGGAAAAAAGGGAACCCCCAAGTATATCTCTGTCATTCCATAAGCCTTGACACTTTTTAGCTTTCAATAAAATATCTCATGGCTTCAGAAATAAGAGTACTTTAAGCAGATTGAAAATCTAAACTATTCACCAGTCTGGCTAAGGACATTTCAAATATTTATTTGGTATGAGGGGTGAATCGTCTAAGCAGAATGCTAGAGGAAAACTCTGAAAGGGATGTTTTGAGGGCTTGTCCTTCTGTTATTTACCCTCGTACACTCGACAGCATTGACATAATATTTTTGGGCTGGGGTGGGATGGATTGGGAGGGATGGGCTACTACTATGTTGGTGCCTGTTTCGTTTTGTTTATTTTATTATACACAGAGATTTCAACAAAAATAACTTCAAGAAAAGGTTAGTTTTAAGATTTAGTAACATACAGTGAACTGTTACAGAAAGGACTAGGCAGGGAAAAGAGACAGGGACCGAGCAGAGGATTTTGTGTACAAAGCCAGTAGACTCTTTCACACTCCTTTGTTGACAAACTAAAGAAGAACTCATGCAAAAGTCTTCAACTTGTTTGTTGTATTGTTTTGTTCTGTTAGTCACTTCAAATCTCATATGGTGACAAATGGTTTGCGTTCATGTCTGCCAATCACCCTGCACTTTGGCATTATTCCAGAACCACAGCAAAATGTATTTCTGTATGCCTCTAACAAGAGTTCCATCAATAAGACTTCTGGCATACTAATTTCTGTAACTTTTTGTCAATATGGCTGTGAGAGGCTTGTGATATGCATGCAGACTGTGGGAAACGTAGCTCAATTTGTAGACGTTAGTTGTGTTCTCTTTGGCATATTGAGTATGTTAAAAGCCACTATTATTAGGTTTTCCTATTGTCCAGTAGCAGTCCGTGGAGGGAGTTCGGTGGGGCAGTGAGGCGGGGCGGGGTGGGGTAGGGGCAGGGTGGGGAAATGTAAACACCGGAATATGTTTGCATATGTATGCAGCACGCGCAACGAAATTCGTTTTATTTATTTAAATGTGTACTTACCTCCGTTCATCCATATTCCGGTGTTTACATTTCCCCACTCTGCCCCTCCCCCGCCCCGCCTCACTGCCCCACCGAACTTCTTCCACGGACCGCTACTGCTATTGTCCATGATTGCTCAGAAACATTGTAATGACATGCGTATTCACTCCTCATGCAACCACATAGTAAATGGCCCTTTCTATTTCTGAGTGCATCTGAAAGGACTCGGTCTACCTAGTAGGATGCAGTAGTGAGGTATGTTCCTGTGACTTGCAGCAATGCTGTAACACAAAGCAAAGGAAGGTTCCATGGACAACTGAGAGCATGCAAAAGTTGCATCAATAGACATAACAAAATGACTAAAAGCTAACCATTGCTTCAACTCCTTCTGCACTAAATACAAGGTTCCTGTTCTAACATGGTCAGCATGCTTCTTGGGAAACCTCTATTTGCATAAACAACATCAGTGTGCCATACTTGCAATCAAATGGACATACTCTTTGTGGAAGCAGAAATGTGAAGCACTTCTGAATTGTTCTAACTCTGCCACAATCAAAACAACTGTGTGTAAGAAAGTGCATCTTTTTGCATGGTCATCGCATTTTTACTTACTGGATGTACTGGCATATTTTACTCAGAGCACTAGGAGGCTGATAAGCGAGTTTTAAGAGGAAAGGATCATGCACTGAGGAGTGCATGTGCTTTTAGTCTTAAAACATGGTTACAATGGCTAATTGTAATTGGAATCCTTGGCACAGGTATTGATCTGTTATACCATACTATAGCCTTATAGCCCGCTGTAGCATGCTATACCGGCTATTAAAGGCCCGCTGCATCGATAAAGGCCAAAGCCGAAGGCGAGGGACTTCAACAAGGCAGCGGGACTTTATTAGCCGGTATTTCCCAGCTACGAAGGGCTATAAGGCTATTAGAACATTCTGCCACTACAGGGCAATATATTCTAACAAATAAAAGAAAAGCTTCAGGGAGCGCGAGGGGATTGAAATCCCCTCAGGCTCCCTGAAACCTTTGTTCACAGCCAAAGCTGTGAACAAAGAAGCATTGGAATGTTGGAGCTCCGGGTTTATACCAGCCATTATAAGCCCGGAGCACTCCATTGTTTTCAATAGAGCTTCCAACAGTCCAATGTTCTAATACTGTTTAATAGAAGCATTCATGTAGGATCCAGTGCTATGGTAACATAAAGTAATATTGCTGTGTATTTTATGTAGATACATTTATTTGAAAGATCAGAATAGTTTCTTTAACCTTGTAACTGGTAATGGTGTTTGGGACATTATGTAAAACAGCTAAATAAAATAGATGTACCCCAATCTCACTAGGGACTTCTATCGCTGTATAGGTACAAACATTTGGCTCGAATCTGAATGCTGTGTAGTTGTGTTATTCATGTATTAGAAATAAACCATGCCTGAATACCTGAGCCTAAGCTGCAGTCATTTTCTGTGAGCAGGTATGTGTTCTCCTCTGGATTTAGATGTTGTAAGAAAATGCCTCTTTTGTATGGTCAATTCCACTCTTTTTGCACTGATGCTGATGATTTTTTGACTGCTCACTGGGGCACCACTAGCCAGTCACCAGTGCATATGTTCTATCCCCTCCAACACGTACAAATTGACTACACTCCTGATTGGCATATTTCACTTGCATATAAGTCCCTAGTTTCTAGTACTGGGGCCTGCAAGTTAAATGCCACCCCCTTTTGTACTGACTAGTGGACTTCAGCACATATTTTGCCACCACTAGAGTGACAATCCAACTCATGTCTCTAGGTTTGCCCCTGCAGACTGGGTGTGCTGTTTTAAAACTGCCAGTATAAACTGGCAAAAAAAAGCTTTAGCCAGACTTAAACATTCCTTCTTAATACTTATAAGCCACCCCTCAGAAAGGTCATAAAAGCCCATAAGGCAGGGTGCATGGTATTTAAAAAGTAGGATATGTGTATTTCAAGTTTTATATGTTTTAGAAGTGAAACACCTCCCAAATGTTTTTTTACTGTGTTTACGCTGGCGCTCCCATAGGAAATAACTGGTTTACATTATAACACCTTGTTGTATCTCAATTCCTCAGGTGTATCTTCTCCTTAGCTGCTCAGCCAAGTTAATGTGATGTCTGCGTGGAATGTTGGAATGCTTGATGACAGAGATACTGGAATGTTGGTGTGCCTGCTTGTGTGGTGAGACTGGCAGTTGGAGAGAGTGGGCTGAGCGGCAGAGATGCTGCTCCTGGTGGGTCCTGTAACATACTTCTTCTAAATCAACCAATAAATCTTCTACTTCTGTTATACTTACTGGCTACCTCTGATCATCATTGGATCCAACTTATTTACATTACAACAATGGCGACGATCTGGAAGAAATCCTGCGTGCTTTGGCCACAAGACTACAGCAAGACTACAGCAAGTGAGGAAACTTACATATTTACAGAACTTTATTTTACAAGAAACTACTCAAAGCTAAGCAACTTGAAAAAGAAAGGAAAAGAACGCCCCCAAGGTCCCACCAGTGTCCTTCACCATCTGGACAGCCTACCCAGGGCGCTTCACATTCCTCATGCTTATGATTTTTACTTCAAAAGAAATTTGATACAGCGTTAATTAATATATGATAAAGACTGGCTTACTTTCAGAATCCTGCTTTCCGAACCGTGAACTTTAAAAAAAATAAAGAAAATGTTCCACGATTTTTAAATTACTGGCTTCAGCAGTGCCTAGCTACGTGTCAAACATTTTGAGAAACTTGATGTTATTTATCTGATGTCAGAAGACACCGTTTATTTTTGCTCTAGCAAGGCTGCGGATATCACCATGGACATTAGTGTGGCATTAGATAATTATTTTACGGTGTTGGAGACAGGCGCTCTTTAACTGACTGAGGCGATGGGCTACTGGACAAATGTTACGTGACCAAGTATGGTGCTCTACCTATGTCTTGGGTGAGTTTTTGTCCGTGTTGACTTTCAAACTTTAAGCCTGGTCAAGGGTGGACTGTTTAGCAGTGCGCGTTGATGTCATGATTTGAAAATGTGGCGCGTGGTTTCCTCGGCGTGCTCGAACTCACCTGTGTTCTCTGGGAGGCGAGTCTGATTCCATGCCTGTCAGAGCTGTTCCTTGACGCCTGTGTGCACAGACGTACTGTGAGCCATCCGGCTTGGCGTCATCAAGCGTGCCGCCATATTGAGTTTCCACAAGAGCCACCTAAGCCATGCTGTTTCCCGGTGTTCATTCAGCGTTGTTTGTTTCTGCCAGTAAAGTTTTGTTTCCGGAATACACCAGGACATCGGATTCTGCTGTTTCTTCAAATACCTGCCTGTTCAGATGCTCGGTGATAATCGAGTAGTGTAGCTTGATGAACTGACGCATTTAAAAAAAAACTATCTTGCAACGAATGAAGAGAAGAATACTTTAAAAAGGGATCTACGGTGACAACGTTATTTATTTTAGTTTATTGTGTTATAATGGTCATCGTATGCTATATTACAATGTTAGTGACATCTTACAGTTGTGTGTTGCTCAACCTTCATAATTTTTACATGATTATTACTGTTGATATTTATGACTTTCCTTATTTGTTTTTACTGACTTAGATACTTTCAGGGTATTAGGCATTATCTTCAGGGTATTTGATGTTGGGAGCTGGTCTCCTTACTCTAGTTACATTCTTCAGTGGGGGTAGTGCGCACACCCTTCACACTGATTTCACCCTACATAGTCACGCTTGCATTACTCTCTACATTGTTATCTTTCAGTGATTACTTGCGCAGTGGGCTGTGTACCCATCTTTTGTTAAAAGGCGCAGTGGGCAGTGTACCCACATTTTTCTTTAGAAACTAGTAACGGGCAGTGTACCCACCTTTAGTTTTAATGTGCGATGGGCTGTGTACCCATCTTTTATTTTAATGCGCAATGGGCAGTGTACTCATCTTAAGTTTAAGGCGCAATGGGCAGTGTACCCATTTTTTGTTTTAATCCGCAATGGGCAGTGTACCCATCTTAAGTTTAAGGCGAAATGGGCAGTGTACCCATCTTTTGTTTTAATGTGCTATGGGCAGTGTACCCATACTTGATTTAAAATGTGTAATGGGCAGTGTACCCATCTTTTGTTTTAATCCGCAATGGGCAGTGTACCCATCTTAAGTTTAAGGCGAAATGGGCAGTGTACCCATCTTTTGTTTTAATGTGCTATGGGCAGTGTACCCATACTTGATTTAAAATGTGTAATGGGCAGTGTATCCATCTTGAGTTTTAATGCGCAATGGGCAGTGTTCCAATCTTTAGTTACAATGCGCAATGGACAGTGTATCCATACTTTATTTTGAGATCCATAAGGGGCAGTGTACCCATCTTTAGTTTTTACGCACAAGGGCACTGCACCATACGCAGTGAAACCTATATGTTCAATATTTTGTGACGCTTTTTCTATCGCCTTGCATTGTTTTTCTTACATCAATTTTTTTGCTTACTCTTACTTCTATATCACACTTTTAATTCCTTTATTGTCTATTTCTTTTCTTCCTTTACTTTACTTTTATGATGCTATAATCGAGTGTTTAACACGCAGGTTTTACATGCAACGTTTTACATGCAATGGTTGAGTTATTTCTATTATTTGTTTTCCCAAGGGAAGGGGATGTGCTATATCTTGAAGTTTTTCATGTGCTATTTCTTGAAGTTTTTCACACTGTTTCACCCTCCTTTCATTCTAGTCACTTTCTACTACTTATTCTCATTTTTCTAACCTGTCACTAGACTTTCATTCCTCCTCTAATGTTTATTGTGCGCAACGATGCAAGTACCATTATTCATACTTTCATGCTGCAAGGTTGCAAATTATTGTTGTTTATTCTTGTCCAAAGAAAGGGGATGTGTTGTATCTCAATTCCTCAGGTGTATCTTCTCCTTAGCTGCTCAGCCAAGTTAATGTGATGTCTGCGTGGAATGTTGGAATGCTTGATGACAGAGATACTGGAATGTTGGTGTGCCTGCTTGTGTGGTGAGACTGGCAGTTGGAGAGAGTGGGCTGAGCGGCAGAGATGCTGCTCCTGGTGGGTCCTGTAACATACTTCTTCTAAATCAACCAATAAATCTTCTACTTCTGTTATACTTACTGGCTACCTCTGATCATCATTGGATCCAACTTATTTACATTACAACACACCTTTAATGCTAAACTTCAGACCACCTTTTCTCCTGAAAAATTTCTTAATAAGAAGGTAACTTTTTGACTGGGGTCTACGTGGGTCACATATCCGACCTGCGCTCCATGGCGGTTGGCTTTAAATCTTACCTTTGTCTTGGTGCTTTGTTCTTTATGTTGCTAATATTTAATTCAAACTTTAAAAATCCATCTCTCTGGTTCCTCTCATTGGATTTTTGTCTTTTTAGATGATTCTGCTCATTACATTTTCTCTATTTGCTTAAATTGGAGTAGGACTTTTATTGTGTTGCGTTCTTGACTTTTAAATGTTTTAGTACTTCTAAATGCTTTATACATTTTCTCAAGTATAGCCTATCTGCTCTGTGCCACAGCTACCAAAAGTTGGGCTCAGGTTTCAATTACTGAAATCCTCCCTGGATTTAGCAAGAATAGTGACATTATTAATCATGGTGAACTACCATTCACCCCGAATAGCAATCCACTTAGGTGTTACGGTATTACTTGCTGAAGAATTTCCAGGAGTCAGACATGTTTACTCATGAAAAAATTATTTATTAATTCCCAAACTTTTCTCCAGTAGCCACGTCTTAACCATTGAAGTAGAAGTCACATGTATTCTCCAAAAATATTGTGTGAATCAGGCCTGGTTGTTATATAATTAACATATAAAATAGGAATAAGACTTAGCTATTCACAGAAAAAGTATTGTTAATCAATGCCCATGGCATAAGATATAGTGTAGGTGTGGAGATCTTAGTTATTTTTTAGGCAAGTTAAATGATTGAGAGACAAGATGCCAGTAAAGGAGTGGATGGAATTAGATCATCAGGTACTACCATTACTGGAAATTAAGTGGCACTGTTAAGTAATAAGCTGTACACACTGTACACGTCTGCTTTGGGGAAGACAGACACCATATGTAATTTTTATTTGTCCGCTGGAGAACATGTTTGGGGTGTTCTGGTGCCCTTCCAACCTTAGAGGATTTCCGCAACCTCCTTGCAGAAGTAGATCTCTGACCACCTCCAGTATAGGAATCGGTCAGTGATGTGTTTGTGAATGCACACATACACTCACTTCTGTGAGGCATAAAGAAACTCATAAGGTTAACCATGCCTATTTCAAACCCATTCTGTTATCACACACAATTATGCAGGAATCAATGAATTTACACCTGCTAGGTATCCTCATGTGAATGTCTACTGTGTGTAAGTCTTATAGATGTGGGTAAACCATGAACTTTGAATGGAAACAAATATTCATGAGGTCTTGGCCACAGCTTTAACTGTCTGTTGGCAGACCTATGATTTCAAATACATATCAGGTTCTTGGAGTGGGCTGTGGGTGATCCCCTGGCTCCAAAGATGGCCTTTTAAGGCTGATACCTATTGGATTTGCTAGTCCTTGTTTTTTCTTACGCACACATTACTTAGTCAGCAACACCTTATCCGTTACCTTGCTCAGTCCTTCAAGACATCCATTTGTGATGCACAGCTCCATCTGACCCTTTTCTGGACTATAATTGACAGTTGGAGGATTATGGACCCTTATTTGTAGGTCTTTTAACCAGGATACAAGATCTGGAATTCTGGAACAAAAATACACATATATGAATAATCCCACTATATTCTCCCAAGTAAGAACATTTAAATGCTTGTTTCAACTTAGAATGAGAGTGGGTAGTGGGATATTGAAAACATATTTTAGGAATGTGCTTTCAAGTACATAGAATTATAGGGTGATGATGCACCCTTGTTATGGATGTTTATGGGTATGGAGAGACAAAATGCTAACCTGTGACAATGGCTAGCTAACATCTAAAGATCCAAATTTTGTTTAGACTATCACATAAAATCAAGTGGTGTCAGATTGCATTATTTTGTAGTCTGTATGGCCTATTCACAAAGGCATTTTGGAGTACGTAAAGTAATTCTTCTGTAGTACTCTTTTCATACTCTTACATGCTTTAGTATATTTGCCTCAAAATAACTAAAAGGGGAATAAAATGGGAATACCCAGGCAATATTCATAAATGGTACAAATGCCCCTCTTTGCACTTCTTCCAAGATGGAGTTGGTTGTTGTGGGGCTTAGTCCAAAAGGTATGTAAGAATATGTAAAACTGAACTCCTATAATGCTTCTTCCCATGAATTGCCCCATTGAGATTCAGAACTCCTGTAGCTCAAACTGTCTACCCAATGTTTGCTGGGCACACCCAATGAGAGTGTGCATTGGTGCAGACAGGAAGTGCAGAGGGAGTAACTTGTTACGTGCTAAAAGTTCTTAATGTGATACACTACCACCTAGAGACCGCCCTACTCGCCGCCACAGACGACATCCGCACCCTCCTGGTCCAAGGCTTCTCCGCAGCCCTCATCCTACTCGACCTATCAGAGGCCTTCAACACCATCTCCCACCGCACACTAGTCGCCAGACTACATGACGCAGGCATACAAGGAATAGCCCTGGACTGGATCAGATCATTCCTCACTCAGAGAAGCCAAAGGATCAGACTCGCACCCTTCCTCTCCGACCCCACAAAAATCACCTGCAGAGTCCCACAGGGTTCATCACTGAGCCCCACCCTCTTCAACATCTACATGGCCCCCCTCGTAGCCATCGTCTGACAACACGGCCTCAACATCGTATCCTACGACAACGACACCCAGCTGATCCTCTCCCTCACCAAAGACCCCACCACTGCCAAACTCAACTTCCAGAAAGGAATGCAAGACGTCGCAGTCTGGATGACCAACAGCTGCCTGAAGCTCAACGCCGAGAAGACAGAAGTCCTCTTCCTTGGTACCACCCCTTCTGCATGGGACAGCACCTGGTGGCCGACTGCCCTCGGAAGCCCATCTACCCCCTCAGACCATGCCAAGAACCTCAACATCATACTCGACTCATCACTCACCATGAACCGACAGGTCAACGCCGTCATCTCCAGCTGCTTCAACACCCTCTGCATCCTCCGCAAGACCTTCAAGTGGATCCCCCCTGAGTCAAGGAAGACAGTCGCCCACGCACTCATCACCAGCAGAATGGACTATGGAAATGCACTCTACGCCGGTATCAACAAGTAACTACTCCGCAAACTCCAGACAATACAGAACACCGCCGCAAGACTTTTCCTCGGCCTCCCGGACACGAACACATCAGCAAACACCTACGAAGTCTCCACTGGCTCCCCGTGGAGGAAAGAGTCACTTTCAAAATCCTCGCTAACGCCTACAAATGCCTACACAACAACGGACCCAAATACCTCAATGATAGAATCAACTTCCACGTACTCAAAAGAAACCTCCGATATTCCAACCTCGCACTTGCCGATCCGTGCGCATCCACAGACCCAAAGCAGGCGGAAGGTCCTTCTCTCACATTGCAGCCAAGACCTGGATGAGCTACCAGTAGACATCAGACGCGCCACCTCCCTGAACACCTTCAGGAAGACCCTCAAGACCTGGCTCTTGGGCTTAACAGATCTACGGACCAACCCCCCTCAGCGCCTTGAGACCCTCACGGTTGTGCAGCACGTGTACAATTCCCTGATTGATTGAGTGAGTGTGTGTGTACATTTTTTTTTTTGTAGAGTTTTATATAGCGCGAACTTGACCCGAATCGGGTATCGGAGCGCTTTACATAGCACCAGTTACATTACATGAGGACACACATTCATTTTTATTTTTTTTGTTAGGCACGGGGAGATTAAGTGATTTGCCCAGAATCACAGGATGTTTTAGCGTCATTACCAAGACTCAAACCCAGTTCCCCAGGTCCAAGGTCGAGCGGCCAACTCCTCTCCCCTCTATTTTTGTTTGTATGTGTAAATATTCCAGGTGAAATCTGACAGACACCTCACCATACCCGACTGCAAGCACTTGTACCCAACTACTTATCACAAAACACATTGATTAGGAGTTGTAACACCCCAAACACCCCCCCCCCCCCCCGGAGCTGCACCCCTGATCACAAATTAAACTCCCCACAATGAGTATTAACTTGCTGGACACAGAATTATCAGGTATTTTTATGCATGTTGTCCACATCTACATGGAGGTTAAATCAGATATTTACCCTTTTCTCTAAGCAGCTTGTGAATATTTGTTGGGGCCCTGTGTTGCTTGGGAGTGTTGGGTGAGGTTTGGGGTCAGGCGTTTTGTGGGTATTGAAGTTGTCGTTTTTCTGGGGGAGCACTGGCTGCTCCTTTTGTGGTGCTGTAGGAGATGAGCGGAGGCTAAGCTGTGCATCAGGTCACAGATCCTGCCCCTCTTCCATCCATGATTTTTGTTGGCGCAAATCCACACCCATTAAAATGGCCCAGTGTTTCTGGTCCCTGCAATTTTTGGGTCTGGAAATACCAGAACATTCATAGTTTTTCTGAAGAGGTATCCCACCCCAGGCATACCACACCAGGTCACTCGTAATGGAGGCTGTAATACAATATTTTTTTCCCCAAGTCTTTCTTTGAAACCCTTGAGGTTTTGCCAGTGTTTACAAATGAACGGAGTCTTCAATAGCTAGATCACAAAGTTATTATGGAAATACTACTGCTGGGAAAAAAAATCTAAGCTAAAATTTGAGAACCTCTGGCAGACCAGATGACTAATTTGCACCCATTCAGCATAGCTGAAAAATATTACAATTTCAAATACTTTGGCTGAAACCTTGTTTGTTGTTTATCATTGGTAGCATGTTCAAACTCTCTAAAGAAGATGCCACCATGAGGATTCAACACAATATTACATCATTGCATTGAATTGGTACCATAGAGGTGTAGTTTTACTTGGAATGATTATGCTTAAGTGTAGCCTCTTCACTTGGGAACCCAGCCAACGGTAGCCACAGCTGTGGAAATCACCTGCCAAGAGACCAAGGGCTTGTTTTAGAATTCGGCAAGTGGTTAACTCCATCATAAACATGATGGATATCCTGTCTGCCTTATTAAAAATGCCATCAGATATAATGAACTGGCAAAATGGCGGGGAGATATTTGTTACGTTTGTGACAGAGTTACTCATCCTCCGAACTCTAAATCAGGCCTTAAGTAAGATGGTAAATTAGCAATTGGCTACTCATGGTTGGCCATGCCTGGGCCAAAGAACCAGTTTGAGACTTTTCTGGAAGTATACCTTTCCCTCAGAACAGTGGTCTTCAACATTAACTTATTTTCCCAGATAATGAAGGTTGTCTGTACTGTACCCTTGACCCAATGAATAATTGAGTGCTATCTTCATCAAATCCTCTCCGATTTCGATAACGTTTCCATCATGCATGGTGATACTGGCTTTCTTGAATGGAAACGTGCTGCTGTTTGGTACACCCACACATAAACTAATTAACGATGGTGGTGATTTTGAGTGAAGCAAACCTAATAAAAATAGAAGAAAAAAAACAGATTTACATTATTGTACACTTCGGCCCTGATTCACAAATTGCACTTTTGCATAAGATTACACTTTTGATCACGTTTACTCTTTTTCGAAAATAGCAAACTGGACCTTTGTAGTAATGTACACTTTAGTAGTAATGTATAATTTTGTAGTGATTACAGCACTACACATTGCTAACCACTTGCACTGCACACAGTCCCATAGAACATAATAGAGATAGGGTCTTAAAATAAAAACCCCATATGAAATAATGTTAAAATCATTTAAATTATTTCAAATAGTTACAAATATAGATAAATATAAATTAACGTTGAAAAAATATGAGTAGTTCATATTTTTATATAATGAATAACCAATTTTGAATAAAAAATAATATAACTATTATTGCATTACTATTTATTTCAAAATAGGTTATTAAATACTATTTGTTGAACATGATTTTTGCCTTCCCTTGCTGAACCCGTATTTGTAGGCTTTTAGGACTCTGCACACTTTACTCCAGCTAACCACTGTCAAAGTGATTGTGTTCTTCCTTCCAAACAGGATAAAATTGGTATACACCCAACTGACACATTTAATTTACTTATAAATCCTTGCTACTACATGTACCCAGGGCCTGGAAATTAAATGCTACTAGTGGGCTGCAACAATCCTTGGGCCACCCACTAAAATAACCCTATGAAATATATCTCAGGCTTGCCTCTGAAGCCTGTGTGTGATGTTTTAAACTGCTGTTTCAACCTGGCAAAATAAACCTTTTGCTAGGCTTAAATCTTACTTTTTAATATTAATAAGTCATCACTAACGTGGGCCCTAAAGGGTCATAGGGCAGTGTGCATGCTATATAAATATTGGAATATGTGTATGAAGTTTTACATGTTCTAGCAGTGAAAATCCCCCAAAGTCGTTTTTGCTATTCACTGTAGCAAGGCTAGTGATAACTTCAGTTGGGAGCAGATCGAGAAATACTTCTTCCACTCATTTGAGTAAAATCTTTAAATCTTCTTAAATGATAAAGTTGCATATTCATTTACTGTTCTGAAAATGGGACTTTTAGAAAGTTGGCATTTACCTGCCTAAACCAATTCTGTCTTTCTTATGGTGTCCGGGGTCCAGTGACTGTTAATGTCTCTCATTTGGTTTGATGTGGGAAAAAAGGGCCTTGGGTGTGGGTAAGGGTGTTCCTATCCTTAGCAGTATGGGTTGTACTCAGCCCTTCCTGATCTTCAAGGGTAGCCTAAAGGCTACCCTTGAAGCTGCCTGCCCTGTCACTGGCAAATGCGACTCACACTTTGGCCTGCCTACCCTTTGTCTCCCTGGGCAGATTGAATCCAAACCCAGGGCAGAGGGAAGAACTGACCAGTACCAGTTAGGGTTAAACAAAGATGGTGACCCCCGCATCCAGATTGCACTGGGTATAAAAGTAGCTCCCTCAGAACCTCTCATCAGAACACTCTTGGACCTGTGAACATTCAGAAAATGGACTGCCCTGCTATCTGAAGAAGGAAGACTGGACCTGCTTGCCTTCAACCCAGGATCACAGAAGTAACTCCAATTGTCAGTTGGCTATTTCCTCTTTGAGCTACAATGACACAACAAGCTTCTAGAGGCTTGTCTGTAACTACCCAGCTGACCAACAGCAATTGGAGCTGCCTGTATCAAGCGACTGATCTCAGCTGGAATGAATTGTGACACCCCAAGAAGTGCTCCATGAGGTTCTGCAACATTGGCTGATGTCAAAATGTGCTCCTCCAATGTACAAACTGCAAGAACTGGACTTTAGGTGAAAATCCAGATGTTTTTACCTTTTTGCATTGGAAAAAGACCATCTTCAGTCTCTCCACAAATGTGAGAGGACTTTAGCAAGACCAACGTGGGACCTGCATCAGACTCCTACTGTAGCATACTAGGCCCAGCATTTTAGTTTTTGCCAATGATTCATACCATTCTCTTGGCACTCCGAAGGATCTTTTATAGTGCCGAGAGGGGTTGGATATGAAGGGTTCCATCAGTCAACCAATGAGGACCAGGATTTGGATAAATGCACTACAAACTAGAAATCAGACTCATGTAGATTACTCTCAAAACAAAACTATAAAGATAAAAAATTACCACGGCAAGCCCAAATCTCCTGAAGAAACCTAGGCGAGCTAAAATCATACACACTAAGAGTTCAGTCAAAGCTATACTAACATTAGTATTTGATGCTCCGTGATCTCTCTAATGTGATCTCTGCTAGTCATTAGTAACCCCAAATTAGGAATGCACATTCATTTGGAGAGAAGCAAACCATGATAGCTGAGTTCATATGGCTTAGTTTAATTTATCACATTTTAAGGTAAACAAGTGCATCAGTAAATCAGTTTATAGACAATTTAGTAAAATTGTAATAGGTAAACTGAAATAAGATACCAAAGTGCAAGAGTTCAGAAAGGGACATGAAACATGCAAGATCAAATAGTTTCCCAAGAAGGAAGAGACAACTCAGTACACACAGTGTATGCGTCAGTTCATAAAAGAAGTCAGGTGAGTCCGCATACACGCTATTCAAGATTGCCAAGAAAAGTTCTTCAAAGAATCCGTCACCAGCAAGAGTGCTAACTCCAGCCAGGCAACAAGAAGAAGCAGTCCCATGTCGGCTAAATTGGACAATATTATATTCTTGAAGTTCCTGGGGTAACACCCCCTGGAATCACCTCATCTGGTCAGACCACTCAGTCCATTAGTCAGTTTACATAGGAAGTGTGCCAGGCGACATAAAGAAGACACAAATTGTAGAAAAATAGGTGGGACAGTTACGTAGGGCCAGATGCATAAAGAAACCGTTTTGCAATTTCCTAACTGCGAATCTTTGCGATTCGCAATTAGGAAATCCAAAACGGAATGCATGAAAGTGTGTGGAACACTTTTAGTGATTCCTAGGGGATCGCAAATGACCTACCTCATGAATATTAATGAGGTAGGCCATAATTTACGACCCCCTAGGAATCACAGGGATGGTGGCCTGCTGGGCTAAGCACACCACCATGTCTGTGACTGCTTTTAAATAAAGCTAATTTTAGGGGTAATGCAGCCCGTTTTCCATAAAGGAAAATGCAATGTGTTTAAAAAACAAAAATGAAAAGTTTTCTTTTCAGTTTTTAAGAGCAGGCAGTGGTCCATGCTTAAAAGACAAGCATTTGCAATGCAATACGTCTCACTTTTTTTTTTTTTGAGTTAGAGCTATTAACGTTGTAATGGAAATGTGTTTTACATATGTGAGAGAGTGCGAGTGTGAAAGTGATGGAAAGGGAGAGAGAGATGGTATATAGAGGTAGTTTGAGTTATTTGCATATATAATTTAAGGGTAGAGTAAACAGAGAGTGTATGCAATAGAGATTGAAAGAGTTAGAGTAAGGTAGTTACATGCTGGCGGCAGGAGACACTTGTAAAAAGCATTGTCAGGGTGAAGTTGCTCCCACAGCTACAGGTTAAAGTCCCAACTGGCTGATTGCATCATTTATGACACGAGTCCCCTTGTAAGTTGTGCAAAGAATGTGTCACATTCAGACAATTTGTTGACAATATGCGGAGTTGGCTCTTTTTACGTTTGTTGTCAGATTTTATGAAAGTTATTAGCGAGAAACAAAGCAAAAAACACAAAATGATTTACATAAACAGCGCAGATAGGGAGTTTCAACTGCACTGCACATAGCTTTAAACTACTCTCATCTAAAACAAGTGCCTGCAGAAACGAGATACCATTTATAACTATAGAGGTAGGTTAGTAAAATACAAATTGAGAATAATGTTTTTTTCTTAAATAAGTGACCTGATGACTTTGCAAAAGTATAAGCCATACACAGAATAGACAGCATATTTGGTAGGAACGCTCCTTCAACCACCCTCACCCCGGCCACTATTTTCCATGCGTCAGAGTCAAGAGATTACAATTCGGACCCCGAGCAACCACATACCTTTTCTGAAGGGCTGTTCATTTGCACTGGATGAAAATATTTTTCTCTTGCAGAGCTAGGATTGATGAAGTTTTAACCCGTAGTGCTGGATTGTAGCAACGCTGAGAGAGAGGATCTACGAGGGAGCTGCGCCACCATGGCTCTCAGTCAGGCCAGGATAGAGTCAGGGTGTTGCAATGGGACTGGCTGTCCAGCCTCCTCCCTCCACAGCAGGAAATGTCAGACCGTGTCAGGCTCAGGGACGTGGTGGCTTCCACTGGTGCAGCAGCTGCATTGGCACCAGGGCCCAGAGAGTTCAGAGGGGCCTATCAACCCTGAGAATAACTGTATTTTATAGTTCAAACAGCAGCCGGGAGAGGGGGGCAATTCCTTTCCTTGCACAAGGGCCCCTGCAAGGAATCCGAAGTCAAGGCTGTTTTAGCAAGTCGAGAAGTCTGCACTGCAGCTGATTAACAAGCATTTGCAATGCAATAGGTCTCGCATTTCGCGAGTTTGAGCTATTGGCATTGTAAATGACAATTCCTTTTATTTATGTTTTGGTTTTTAAAACATAAATGAAAGGGATTGTCATTTACAATGCCAATTGCTTAAACTTGCGTAAATGCGAGACCTATTGCATTGCAAATGCTTGTTTTCAAAGCGCGGTAAATCTACCAAATGGGACAAATGCGCTGGCGGCTTCTCGCCGCATGGAGCCCATAGTGCTGCGAGAGTTTATTGCAACTACACGGGAGGTTGTCACAAGCAGAGATAAGGGGTGAGGAAGGGGGGGGGGGCACAGCAAAGGGGTGTTCACATGAGCTACTGAGGTCCCCTGCACGGTTTATAGTTTGAACTCATGGGGAGGTTTCTACAGTATGCCCAGATGAGAAGTGAGCGCATTGTATGTGCACAGTCTGTTGTCGCCGCACTTGAAGACGGGAGGGATCACTGTCCACACCAAGCCCTAGAAACACAAGGACCAACCCGAGTATGTCTGCTCATAGCGCATAGAGGAGAGGTGTTCAGTCCCAAGCGCTAGAGCAGTAAAGCCAGGGCTTTAAGTGGGCCGGGTCTGTCCACCGGCAGTTACTTTCAGGGGGCATCGAAACGGGTATCTATCGGGCTCTATTTTCAGGCCTCGCAAAGGTCTTTGACATGCTGTGAATGGAGTCTGCGTTTATTTATGAGTGAATAGTGTGTTTAGCAATGCCTAGATTGTTAAACAAAATCAGACAAAAGTGCTGGTAGAGGGACTGATAATGAAGGACTACACAGATGAGGAATGCACCCACGTTCAAGGTAGGATGCCCACTCTGTTCTACATCACAGTTTTCATACCACTGGTCATTATTATGTGGATCATGAAACCCGCCCCACCACATGGCTCTCGATCCAGTCAGAGGGAGCATGGGGGTTGCAGGCTGCAGGAGCGACCCTTCAAGGCAGAGCATAATGTAACCTGAACCTCCAGCTCATGATGGTCCTTTCAGAGTGGAGTCTTAATGGACTTTCAGCTGGGCTGACTGAGTGCAGTTTACTGTAAGAGGTCAGGCTAAACATGTGGTACCCCAGGACTTTTTTGCACATGTCTGAACCCTTTTATTTCTCATTTCACGGCTCTGGCACAGCATTTTCTGCGAACAATTGTATCTTCACTGGCATGACAGCGTCTTACAGAGGCGCAACTAGAGCCAAATTTCGGGGGGGGGGGTGCGGGGGGGCTGATAAAAATGTCTGGGGGGGTGGGCTAATTCATCCAGCAATATGCAGAGTGAAGATGCAGGGGCTTTAAGAAGGAGTGAAAACACAACAAAGCCTCATTAACAAGTGAAGGGTCTTTTAAAGACCTGTGAAGTACTCGGGTGTGGCTGCAAGAAGACGGCCGCCAGCCCGGGAAGCTGTCTCAGCCGGGCTGACACACACGACGGGGGAGGGGGGCTGAAGCCCGGTGAGCCCAATGGGCGATGCGTGCCTGGCGTCTTATGTATAAATGTGACTGGCATTAATATGAAAAAGACAATGACTTAGTCAACGTCATGAACAGGTTGAAAGAGATGCATATTAATAGCTTGTTTTTAGAGTGGCAGTGCATACTTCATTTATGGCGCTTTTAAGTGCAACAAATAACAAGTGTTTTGATTGTATAAATAATCAGTTTACAGAGCTAGAGGCAAATTTCGGAGGGTGGGAGAGGGGATGCTAATAAATATTTCGGGGGGGGGTGCCAATTCTTCCAGCAATAGGCAGAATCGAGTTGGTTTAGACCACGCCCCTACTTGGATAGGCCACGCCCCTTTAAGGGGTTGCCCCGCCCCTTTCCCCCCCACTTAAGGCCCTGAGTAAAGCCACTCTTTTGCCATGCTTTCTTTGTTTGATTTTTTTCTCTGGAAGCCCAAAACTGCATAGTTTGTACTCTTCAATAAAACCAAAAGAAAACGACTGGGATTCTTTGCCTTTACTGCCCACTTCGGCCGTATTATTTGTTGTGATGCAATAACTCTTCATGTGTGCACCGTAAGAAGGA
The DNA here is from genome assembly GCF_964204655.1 of Triturus cristatus. Taxonomy (NCBI): domain Eukaryota; kingdom Metazoa; phylum Chordata; class Amphibia; order Caudata; family Salamandridae; genus Triturus; species Triturus cristatus. Next base: position 631,731,721 of record NC_140582.1, read on the forward strand.
AAAAGGAACGAAGAGCCGATCCTGCGACGAATATATGCTGTTGAGTTTGTTTGTTGTGTTGTTTGGAGGGGTTGGGGGAGATTCTTAGTGGATAAGAGGGATGTAAACATTTTCACATCGAAGCAATATGTGCTACACTCCCTGAAGAACATTTCACAGGATCTATCACCTAAAACGTATAATGATAAAAGAGGTAGGAATGAAAAAAAGCACGTTTGATCCACGTGGGTCCCTAGGCACTTGATTGTTCCTTGCAGACACTGGCTCTGAAGAGGCTATCAGCTCTTTTTATGGCCAAAACATCTCTGCGCACATTCTTGGGTCATTTCTCTTCTTTGAGCCATATTCAGCAAGTTGCAGCGGATTCACAAAAAATAAAAAAGAATGAAAAACATGACATCGATTTTGAGCACATCATGCGTGAACTTTTAGATACACGTGTCCAAAAGAGAAACTGTTTATAACGACTGTAAATAAGTAGCGTGTTCAACAATTCAAAGCGAAGTACTAAGCCGAGTTTTAATAATTCAGCAAGCATTTTTTTTTTATTTTTTACTTTAGCTTCCTTCATCCTGTAGTTAGTAAGAGGAGAAATTGATATGAGCATCATCTTTAATGTATTCGGGCTCCTTATCATCTTGTGGAGAGTGTATGTGGCTGCGCTGCACTTTACTCCCTGCTATACTACAGAGCGGGATCCCTGCGCAGCACTGCACTTCAAGCCGTGCTCACGAGAGTTGTGCACCAGAGAGCGTATTCACTGTGTGCAGCGCTGCACTTCAGCCTTGCTCACCAGGGTTGTGCACCCCAGATTGGGATACCGGCGCAGCCCTGCACTTCAGGCCATGCTCAGCAGGCTTGTGCACCACAGAGAGTGTTCACTGTGCCGCTCTGCACTTCAAGCCTTGCTCACAGGTTTGTGCACTGCAGATTGGGATCCCGGCGCAGCCCTGCACTTCAAGCCGTGCTCATCCGGTTTGAGCACCTCAGAGCGGGATGCTGTTTTAGCGCTGCAATAACACATTAGCCAACACACTCGCCAGAATGCATACTCTGCAACATATTTACAAGGGACACACACACTGTCAGACGCATTCACCACGACTTAAAGCCACCAACACGTTCACGCAGCGCACGCATGGACTCAAATTTCTGTGCCCACTCTGCAGCGGGCGCGCACACCCACCTGCACAGAGGCAAGCAGCTTCATTCATTCAAGGGCCTGCCTCTCACTCCCCTCCGTTTCAAGCCGCGCTGTTTAATGCGTACGTGCAAGAGTAAAAACACAGCCATTGAGCGAACGTTGCGTTGCGAAACAATATATGTCACAATATACCGAGAAAGCCAGCTTCGCGCAACAGAGCGTGGAACAACGGAACCCTCCCTTGTAATCCCAACTTCCCTGTGACGACATTGTGTGATCCAGGACAGATAACATCTACCTGTGGCACAGATCGGCCTAACCTGGGGGCTATACACAAATAGGCATTTACGTTTAGCTCACACTTTGCATTGCATTTGCACCTGGTTTATAAGTTAGGGGAGCCACTCTGAGCCAGGCAACAGTTTTAAACCTGATTGGTTTGTTTTTCGTCTTTTGTCCACTCATCACCCACCAGGACAGAACGTGAACTGATCTCAACAGGAAGAGAGTAGCTAGTCTGTGGCAGGAGGGGATTAAAACAAAAAAATATAGTGCTCGCGGTCCCGAAAAAGAAAGCGGTGCTCCCTTAGTGCGTGCGGGTGGTAGCAGATATTTGCATAGCCAAAGTAGAACAAGCCCGGCGGATGAAAACATACGTTACAGCCCACAGCTGATCATGTCCTATTGTGAAGCGCTCTGACACCTTCGGGTAAAGTCCGCGCTATACAAGCAGGAAGTGGGTGGCAAATGGTGTCGCGGCCGCTTTGATGTCCTCAGTGGCCGCTGAGGACATCAAAGCAGCCGCGAAACTGATCAGGCAGTGCTTTTCAGGCTGCCAAATGGTGCGCACGCCCGGCGCACATGCACTGTATTTGGAGGCCTGAAAAGCACTAGTTTGCACTTCCAGATCCCCCTTTTACAAAAGCTCTCGCAAGAGCAGCGCTAAAGCGCTGGCTCAGGCGAGACCTAAAAAGGGAAATGGACACAAACGTGCGTATCAGTGAAACACGAGTTTATATGAATTAAATGTGGTGTGCTGAACAAAATGAATGAAAAACCAATTGCATCGCACAAAGTGATAATATATTGTGATAAAACTCGAGTTGGGCGCTTCGAGTCCAGCGGTTTTCATCTCAAACTAGAGTGTTTTGATTTGCACTCAGGGTGGCTCTTATAAAAGAGGACTGGACTATAACTGGAAATCCCCTTGCAGACAACCTGCTTCTTGACGGGTATGTCGACTGCGCTTTGTCTTACGACAAAATACTTTTTCAGTTTAATGGTCACACCCTTGCTGCTCCCACCCTTTCTTTTCAAATCGAACCCAAGATGTGCTAAAAAAAAGGAGAAAAACAAACAATAAGACCCACACCAGCCTTTTTTTCGCCCAGTACTATAACATACGGTAGGGGCGCTCGACAGCCTACCTGTACAGTACCGATCGGCTACATGCCAAGGCATAGGGAGTCGGGTTCGAAGCAGGGCACACACCTCAGTGCCTCCTCCAGCTTGTTGAAGCTGTAAGTATAAGGCCGCCTGCACACTGCTCCCAGGGATCCCCACGAGACCTCCTGCAACTCATACATGGGGCTCCTCAGAGTGCCCCCCGCAAATGCAATATGGTCTGCGTCTCGCAACTCTTCCTGTAGACAGGTCACATCACTCCTCACAAAAGCCCTCCTCGATCCGGCCACAGTAGACAGCCCCCGCAGCTGGTACCCACAGCTGCCCTGCCATGACATTAGGGGGGCACCTCCAGAGCGCCAGCCAGAATCGTCTCTTTTTCCGTACTGCTGCTCTTCCTCTCGACATCTCCGATCTGCCCTTGCTGTTTGCAAGCAGCTTCTGGGGTGCTGTATCTCTTCGCAAACCCCTCTGTGAATGTTTTTCACCGACCCTACAGCAGACCCTGCTTAAATCTTCCAGGGCTGCATGCGCCCGCCTCAATCACTTTCCTCTTTCGTCAAGTAGCACTGTTCCGCCGGACTTACTGGTGTTTTTCTCGAGATCAGCAACATGCTAAAATGTAATTATTGTACAAGTGGCATGTTCAGACATGTCTGCAGACTGCTTATGATTTATATACATGGCTACTATAGAAAATGGGCTAGAAAAAAGAAGGCACTGACAACAGGAGGGGGAGGATGGAAAACACGGACAATGGGAGGGGGCGGAAACAAAGGGATCAGGGAAAACAAAACAGCAAACTAACACCAGAGCAGCGCTGGCTTGACCCAACAAGCATTTGCAATGCACTAGGAATCGCATTTACGCGAGACTTATTGCATTGCAAACGGGAGCGGGGGGACGACAAGGCACGAGGGGGGTGAGCAAAAAGGCATCGGACTCCGGGAAGGGGGCACAGGAAGAAAATTGTCTGTGCAGTAAAGGGGCCAGTAGCCATGGAAGGACACAAATCATGACATGGCTGCCATAAGGAGGGACTAACAAGCCTATAACCAATCGGAAGGCAGCATTTAAGACACAACCCAATAAAAAAGATTGGCGGAGAGTGGGCGGAGCTTCCACGAAGCTTCCATGCTATACTGAATACTGTATGCCTCGCAAAGCGAGAAGCGCATGCACTGCAATGCTAGGCTCGACCTAATGATTTTACAAACATTCACAAAGGGGAAGGGGTAACCACCTACTTGAGGTAGGTGGTAAAATGCAAATGTTTTTGCAACCTCATTCACGGTCGCAAAACATTCATGCATACCATTGTGATTCGCTATTTGGAAGGGACGCCCTAAACACGCCCCTTCCAAATAGTCAATCGCAAACCCATTTTGCGATTTGGTAACAAGTTTCCAATTGCAAAATTGTGTTTGCTGCATCCGAAAAGCATTTTTTGTGATCGCAAATTGGCCGAATCTGTGATTCGCCCGTTTGCGAGGAGAAAGATGCTTGATGCATCTGGCCTGTAGTTCTTAAGCAATCCAATATGTGAAATGTTAGAACAATGCTCCTTCAGAAAGAGCACATAAGCAAGTTCAAGAAGCCAGTTTTCCAGGCAGCTGTTCAGGATTGTATCAGAAAATGTAGCACAGTATCTTGAACAATACATGAGAACTCAGGAAAGAAAAACACTGTTTCACAATATTGATTGTACTGAGGAATTCACTCATGAGCAGTAGACTCTGGAAGTCTAGGGACTTCTCATTTTCAGTCAAGCCCACATTAAATCAATTGAATCAAGCTAATTTAGCATGAAATATAAAGAATTATTAAGCATACGTTCAAAGGAAATATAAAGACATAATGATCCTAATGCAATTCTGATGCACTTAAAATCATTTAGTAAGGTTACAAATAATATGTGTCATTATGATAGATTTCTGCTTTAAAAAATACTAATGTGTAAATACATTTAAAATCCTAATATATTAAATTTGTTGTAGGTGCAGGACAGTAGTACATGTATGAAAGTGTTATGAAGACGTCAATAATTAGCAATGAGTAGCACCTACTTTCTTTTGTTATTTCGATGTACACCTTTATACATAAAAGATACATTTAAATTGAATTTGTCATCATATTAAGGTTACATCTTGATGACTAGCTCTTGTTATATACACATACAAATGTTAATGAAGTATGAATAAAGATGAAACTAAATAATGTGAGAGTTCACCATTTACACATCTCTAGCACATGCAAATGAGAAATAGTGCTTTTGGTTAATAACTCACAGGCTATGTTATTTATACAATTGACAACATCTAATCTAATCCTTCTTCTGCATGCTTTAACGATGCAGTAACTAACATTCTCTTGCTTTGCCATGTTCTTGAACGTGTAGTTGGTGCACTTTTATTAGTTTTCTCTCAGAAAGTGTCAAGGTTTCAAATGACAGTAAAGTTTAAATGTAATGATCCTCCCCAACACTTCTGACATGATCTCCATAGCTACAGACTCTGGACTTCACCTGCAGCGTGCTCTTCGAGTCTCCAATAACTGCTCCATTTGCCGGCAAATGCAAAGCTTTGACTGAGACACCATGCATAGAACTGGACTAAGTAGTAGTTAAACCTTCCACAGGGATGAACCTAGGCTCTTTATTCAACTTGCACTACATTGGCCTGCACGTTTGACTTTGACCCGGTGCACTGTGACCGGATGACTGCGATTATGGTCCCGCAAGCAGCAGCTCCCACCAGATCGTTTTCCCGGCGATAGGGATCAGTTGGGGCACTACAAGGCCCGAGTTCCTTTGCGGCAGGAGCTGCCTACCGCCATCACCGCCGGCTGTTTGGAGCGCCTGGAGGTGGTTTAAATTGAGGCGCGGGCTCCCTCAGCACGGGTCCCGCAAGCAGCAGCTCCCACCAAATCGTGTTCCCGGCGAGAGGGATCAGATGGGGTACTACAAGGCCCGAGTTCCTTTGCGGCAGGAGCCGCTCACCGCCATCACCGCCGGCGGTTTGGAGCACCTAAAGGTGCTTTAAATTGACGTGCAGGCTCCCGCAGCACATGGATGTGCCCGGGCCATGCCCGGGCAAAGCCCAGGCCAAGGGCGGGCCCGTCTGCGCCCGTCCCCGGCCGGAAGAGGCCGGGCTGGGCCACATCTCTTGGATCCACCAATAAAGTTACAAAAGCAACAGGTTTGGGTTGGAAGGTCAGGGAAATAACCCTTATCCTCAATGTTGAACTTTGTATGTTTGCATATTGAGAAGCCACATTCCTCACTGAGATGGGGAGAAAGAAACCTACGCCTACACCAAAATGCACAGACACCACATTAGACGGCTTTCTACAAAAGGCAGTGGGGGCTCTTAACAAAGAAATCGAATTGGCGGAACTCCGGTTATTGTTGGCCCCATCACAGCTAGCTGTGGACATGAATACATACTCTGCCCAGCCTGTCCCCCTAATAACCGTTGAGGACCCTAAGCAAATAACATCTGTAACCTCCCCCCAATCGGCAAGAGAAACCCCCAATTGCACTTTCACCCACCATCATTATCCTGAGCCAGGGTCCCCCGGGTGGAGAGCCAAAAGGCATGGACACTGTAACATCAACAAAAATGGGGGACCAAAATGCAGCCGGGGGAAAAAGGAAGCGATTGAGCCAACTGGGACTGAACAGCCGACTTTGGGTCAACTGCCCAGGGTTAAGAGGACAAAGCAAAACCCCCCTGTCTCTGTGGGAAAATCCCGAGGGGGAGGCGGGCCTGCAAAGACAAAAACTTTGACCGATGTGGACATGGTGTCAGCTCGATTTGGGAAAATAGTGACAGATACACTGGAGCCTATTTTATCGTGACTGGCCCGCATAGAGGAGCAGCTTGGCCAATTACTGTCACTACCAGGGTGCTTGGTGAAGCAAGGTGTTCTCTGGGTAAAGGCCCGGTAGAGAGGGGAGAAAATGCTACCCTTAAAGTTCCCGAGAGTGAGAGGTCAGCAATAGACAGACTAATACCTACAAGTGTAGAGGCTAATACATCAGTTCCACATTGGGATAGAGTTAACTGTACAGATTATTAAATAGTGCCGCAAACACAGGCAAGTGGTCAAGTTAGGAGGGTCAACAGCGAACAAAGGGAATCCAACTCCCGGAGTACTGGAAGGGATCATAGCAGGAGCCAAGGGAACAAGAGAGGGCCCGATATGGGCATTGAGCAAACTCGACGGGGTGATAATATCATCCTAAACCTCCCGCCAGAGTCTACACCCCATACCTTGATCCTTACAGGGGTTCCACGCCCTCAACCAGGTCACCACAAAAGCTGTCAGAGCCTCTAGTAAATATTGTTAGTGACAGGGAGGACCCAGTTATAAAGCCGTACAAAACCCGACCTTTTAGAATAGTCTCCTGTAACATCGCAGGCATCCGCTCGAAACTTGAGGATGAAATGTGGTTAAAGTATGTAAATGCCTTTGACATTATTTGTACCCAGGAATCATGGTCTAGGAAGAATATTGAATTAGATGGTTACTGTTCCCTCAACGTTTGTGCAATCGCTTCACCTGCAGGGAGAGCGAAAGGAGGACTGGCGACCTTGATCTCTCTTAAATATGGGTCCATTAAAGTTAAGTCTGTTACTAACTCACCATGGTATCAATTGATTTTGATTTTTAACTTGTTTCAGGTCAGGACTCTTTTAATTAACTGGTATAACGTTTTGATCCAAATCGATGTGATATTATTGTAAACCTTAAGGAGGAAATTGACAAGATTGCGGGGAAGTCGCAGCCCCTGTGTATCTATTGGGTCGGAGATTTCAATTGCAATTTATGTCGACATAGCTCAGACAAGGTATGAGGGTCAACCACTGACGCACCTTATACACACTCCACAGGGAGACACCCTAAATGACATTATTATTGTAAATGATTTGCTTTTCGTTGACACTCTGGTCAGTAACACAGAAACCCAATATCCCACCTATTTGGGCAGAGGTAGGGAAAGTGTTATTGACTTTATGCTAATATCCAGAAAATCTGCCTTCTTGGTGGACAGTTTTGAGGTGGAGCCAAACAATGTTAGCGATCACAAACCCCTTACTGACGCCCTACATGTAACTGCCCAGGAGAAGGAAGGTGATGGGCGCGACCTCCAGTATAATTCAAACCAAGGGGTGAGAATGAAATTGAACAAGATAAATCCCCCGCAATTTGAGGAGAGCACTGTTAAAGCAAACTTAAGCGCCATCCTGAAATGCCTTGATTATGATTCCGCCCTGAAATGGTTTTACAGGGATTTCAGGGAATCTGCAGGGACGTATCGAGAAACCTGACAAACCCATTAGTATTAAGGGAATCTAAGGGGACTAAATGGTTCAACGCTGTGTGTACATGGGCCCAAAAGGACCTAAAGAAGGCATTACACACAAGCCCTCGAGATCAAGCCCTAATCAGGAGCGCAAGACAGTCCTACAGGACTAGAGTTGCACAGAGGAAGCAAGACCTGAGAAAGTTGGCCTGGGAGGATCTAGAGAGAGCAAGTGCACTCAGAGATTTTAGGAGCTTTTGGGAAGTAATAAACCGCCCATTATTCTCAAAGGACTCAAGGGGAATGGACTTATTAATACTTGGGAATGTGTGGGAATCGCACTATACTAAGACATTCAACCCGAATGGTTTTACTGGCCAGGAAATAAGTCAGAAGGTCTCACTAAATCTAATGACTGCACACCATTTGAGAGCCTCCCTTTCAGCGAGTGAGGTCGAGGATGCCCTCATGAAAGGGATACACCTAAAAGCCCCAGGGCCGGATGGGGTACCCCTTGATTTGTTTAAAAGCAATCTCTAACTTTGGGCACCCCTCCTGACGAACGTCTTCAGAGCAGTAATAATTGGCCCTATCCCAGCATCATGGAAAGAGGATATAGTGGTCCCTGTTTACAAAAAGGGAAAAAAAGAAGACCCAGCCTGTTAGAGGCCTATTTCCTTAATTGACACTACCGTCAAGGTGCTGGGAGGGTGATTTTAGCTTGTCTTGAGACCTGGGCAGACTCCAAAGGGCTAATGTCCCAAACCCAATATGGTTTTAGAAGAGGTATGGGGACAAATGAACAGTACCTCAACTTGGCTCTGATCATGGGCAAGTTAATGAATGCAAGGAAAGGGTCAATACACCTTGCCTTCATAGACTTGTCCAGTGCTTTTGATACGGTCAACAGGGGAAATGGGTTTTGAGGAGCCTTTCATTACCCTTTTGCGTAGGCTGCACGCATCCACCATGGTAGCCGTACGATTCGGCCCTGGGGCGAGAGGACGGGGCCCATTGTTTCTACGGAGGGAGTCCGTCAGGGGTGCATATTGGCCCCCTTTCTCTTCCTCTTGTACACAAACGGACTAGAAACAGCCCTAATAGATCAGGAGTTAGACTTCCCCAGAATTGGGGGCAAGCCGATTCCGCTGTTGTCATATGCGGACGACACGGTTTTAACGGCTTTAACTGCTAATAGTTTCCAGAAGTCCCTGAATGCTTTTACTGATTTTATGCTAGCCCTGGACATAAAGGTCAATTTTACCAAATCTTACATCATGGTCTGCGGTCCTAGTCACACTAAATCTGGAAAATTTATGGTAAAGGATAAGACAATTGACAAGGTCTCAAATTTTAACTACCTGGGGAAGATTTTTACTGATAAATTGAATTGGGAACATCTTATTATGTCTAGGGTGCTGAACACTAGCTGTGTTGTGCAAGGTCTTTTGTGCTTTGCATGTAAGTTGGGCCACAAGCCAGTAGCGGAATTGATCCTATATAAATCAAAATGTTTGTCTACTGCTACATATGGGGCGGGAGTATGGGGACACTGTAAAAGCACACAACTACAAACGCTTGAAAACAAGTTTTTAAAAAGATTGTTGATGATCCCAAAATGCGCCCCCACAGCATTCTGGCACTCTGAGGTAGGGGTGGATTTTATTGCTGACCGAATTAATATTGCCCCACTGATCCTCTGGGCCAAAGTCTGGCTGTCGGAAGACCTAAAGCTTACAAGGGAAATTATTAAGGATTGCATGATGCTGAATAATGCCAAGGCTATCCCATGGCTTCGCTATGTGAAAGGAACATTTTATGAGATAGGCCTATGGCACTATGACGATAATCCTGACAGCATAGATACAAATATGAAATCGATCATAAAAAAATGCATGTCCTGGTGAGCTCGACAATCGCTGGCGGCTAGCAGGGCTGCAACCTCATATTGACCAGCCCCTTTTACATCAACAATTTTACTTGTCTTTTACCACAAATGCGCAGTTTAGATTTCTTTTAACTAGACTTAGGCTTTGCACATTGCACTTTTTAGTGGCCTTTCCCAAATAGGCTGGATCGTGCAATAACCTTGCTCCTTGCCCTTGGAACACAACAAAGCACTTTGCACTTTACCCTGTTCTGTACACTTTATAAGGAACCAAGGGCCTGGTTCCTTATTCCACTCTTAAGAGAAACTCGCCCACGCAATCACCAGGAAGGTTTTAATCTCCTATGTTCCTTGTCTACTGAAGCTATTTGCACTGCAGTACTACATTTTACTAGGATCACACTTTTAATAAGGAAACAGTACGAAACGTAAATGAAATTTGCTTCTCCCTTTTACAAAAATTTGAATTTTTAAATTTCTTTTATAAACTGTGGAGTATTTGAGTTAAGTGACATCTTATTGTATTAATTAGACAATGTAAATTTTACAAATTTTGTATGTATGTTATACTTTTATGGTTTATCTAAACCAAATAAAGGTATTCTTGACTTGACATGACTTGACTGCGATTAGCACTTTGTGCTTCTTGCCGCTATCTTACTTAAAGCTTTCAAAATTCATAACTCCCATTCTGCCTATTGGATTTTAGCTTTTTGTGCCATTTCATTAATTTAATTATTTATTAAAACATACTTAATTTTTCTAAATTGGTTTGGGATTTTTCTTATGTGGTGTTTTCACTTTATTATGGTCTGAGTGTGCAGAAACACTTTACACATTGCCCCTAAGTTAAGCCTCACTGATTTAGTGCCAAGCTACAAGAGGATCAAGCACAGGTTTATTTGATGACTTTCACTGCTCATCCTGACAAGGACCTTGGAATTGAGTAATAACCCAATTCCTTACACTATTGTTACATTATTGTTTTGAATAAATAAATGTAATTGCCAAATAATAACAGAGTGGGAGGTCAGGAAAATGGGTTGAAGTGTCCAGGAAGGGAATCCTCAGGTCATGGCTAAGTTGTGTTGGTTCCTTAAAGTTGGACTATGTCCGAATATGGGGATTCTAGAGGCACCTGGTCATTGGCTCCTCCCTCAGGGGGACCAACTTTGATGAGAAAGGCAGGAGAAATACAGGGGCTTATTTATAATCCCATAGCGCCGCTGGTGCATCTCTTTTTTGGATGCACCAGTGGCGCAGTGTACCTGCCCATATTTACAAGGCCATATAAAGTCATCCTGCGTGGCTTTTCATGGGCTTGTAAATATGGCCACCTTTCATGCATTACTCTGTGTGAAAGGCGCATTCCATGAGAGGCGCAATCAGGAGAAATAACTTTATTTCCCCTCGTTTTTCATCTTTCTATGTTTGCTGCATTCAGCACACATAGAACGAGGAAAACACCTCTTATGTTTGTTTTTGTGCAGGAAGATGTCCCTTTCTTCACAAAACAATCACCCTTACAATGCAGACACCCTTGCACCTTGGTGAAAGGGTGCCTGCATTGGTGCATGGCAGCCCATTGTGCGCAAGAGCAGGGGGAATGGACACAGCACAAGCCAAAACTCTGAACTGACCTGTGATCAACTCTCGGGTAGTATGGCACACACAGGGCAGTCAAGCAATGTGTATTTGGGCAAAACTTTAAACAGTAATAAAGTGAAAAACAGCACACAAAAAGGAACTCACACCTTTGAAAAATAAAACTCTCCTCATTAACTTGAGCAAGACCAAAACAACAAAAACCCAATCAGTAGAACTGGAGATATGCAGTTTTAAAGATTTTGGTGAAAATAGCAAAACAAAAAGCACAAAGCGCCAACTGTGGAAATCTGGCAGTGCATGACTGGGACAAAGTCTCAAGTTAAGGCTGACTGCGATGGAGCGTGGGCTGGTTACAAGGACCCACTTAGGCCAGCTCAACAGAGTACCTTAAATCCAGGTTTGTTGAGTGTTGAGAGTATCCGCATCAATGATGCGTTGCGCAGCTGAAGCACTGAGTCCATTCCGAGGTGCAGTGAGGCTGTGATGGGAGGTGCTGCATTGTCGTCAAGGATCCTGTTGATGGGGCTTGCGATGCAAAGTCCAGCGTCAAGGATGCGGCGCACTGTCAGGGTGATGCTTCAGGTCTGAGGAGCCACAAGGATGCGATGCGGAGTCCTGTGTCATCAGCGATATTGCCGTCAGTGAGGGATGCAAGGATCTGCACCACGGATGCGTGGCGCAGTGGCAATTCTCATGAGGCTGAGGAGGTGATGAAGATCCTTGCAATGAGTCCAATCCATGCTGCAGCTCGGGTTTATGCTGCATAATGCCAGTTCCGCTGATTCCACAGAGGCTGACAAAGCGCCCTAAGCCCACTTCCAGGACTGGGCTGGCACTATTTGGCAGGGTAGAATCACACATGGCAGAGTCCAGGTGAAAGTGCAAGGCTGTTGGAAGCCTATTGTGTCCCTGAGCCTTTAGATCAGGAGGCCAGCTAACTCGCCCTTGGAGCCACTCTGGATTCTGAGTTCAAGAAGTGCAGGTCCAGTCCTTTTCACCTAGGCAAGACGGCAGCAGATCAACACAGCAGGGCAGCAGTCCTTCAGATCAGCAGTCCATTGTAGTGGCAGTCCTTTCAGCAGCACAACAGTCCTTCTTCCCTGCATGGTATTCACAGTTCCATTAGTGAACTGTCTGAGGTCTGTTGTGCCTTTGATGTGGGGAGAAGCTTCTATGTGTCTGCCTTTGAAGTGCATGGGTACACTGCCTTCTTGACATTAGCTCCAGACTAACTACAGGGGGTATGAAGTCCATTGTGTGGAGACAGGATAGAGCCAATTCAGGTGTAAGTGACGCTGTGCTCAGCTTCTTTCTCTCCCATTTAAGCTCCCATTGTGAGCGTTTGTCCAGGAAGAATGCGCAAAGCCTAACTACACCCAGTCATGTCAACAGAGACAGGCTGCAGGCACCAAAAGTCTAAGGCAAGAAAATGGCAACTTTCTAAAAGTGGTATTTTCAGAATTGTAATTTAAAATCTGAGTTCACCATAAGTTAGGATTTTAAATTAGGATTCCAGAGAAACCAAACATGAACTGGTTATCTCGCTCCCCATTTGGAAATTACACTTATAAAATGTAATAGGGCAACTCCAATGTTATCCTATGGAAGAAATAGGCGTGCAGCAGTGAAAAATAAATGTACGTTTTTTAAAATTTCATACTCTCTTCTAAGAGCCCAGTCAGAAAAATAATAACAAACCCTTTTTCAGATTGTGCTGTGATTACTGTTAGTCTTAAATTTGTTGCTCAAGTTAGCAAGCAATGGCTCATCCAAATGCGGTAGACCTTACAGGATATTTTAGAGTGCAATATAGGCACGGCCTCCGAGTTTTATTTTTAGGGAGCCCTAAAGGAAGTCTTTAGGGGCAAGGTGATAGTGTTTAGTTAAATTTGAGACAGATTGAGAAGATTGAAAGTCAGCATTTGCAATCAGCTCTTAATCAGGCAACAGCAGTATATTAAGCCTCCCCTGCAAGAGAATCTAAGTCAGAGTTGGCACAAGCCAAAGATAATCTCCATGAACATTTACCTCTAGAGACATACTAAGTCATAACATAGAAAAGATATGAAGATAATGAACATATAGGTCAATTTCTAGCCTGGTCAGTCAAGTGTATATCTAACGTTAACTGTATTAAGTAAATATATGACACTGTTTCTGCTAAACTCCTATTTTACTCACAAGAGGTAGCAGATGTTTTTTAAATCATTATTCAGAACACTTTTCAGATCCATATAGCATATGGCAGAAAATGGTTAGAACTGTCATGTAGTTCCTAAAAATACAGAGGATCTGCACGCATAGACAACATAAACTAAGGGATTGGTGTCCAGACTGATTCCGGACACCCCCAAAGGATATCTTAGCCTTTAGACCAGCTAGCTCACAGTGCTACCATAAGCTTCTTAACCATACCAAGGAGCGAATAGTGTCTGGCAACTATTGAACATGACAACCCTTGAACCTTCAGGGATCATGGAAACAGTACACTACTTTTCGCTCAGTCAACCGTGCTCATTTAATCTCAGAGAGATGCACAGAATAAACAATAGGGACCTTTTCAATAAGCGTTTATTGAACCAGCGTCATTCTAGAATAAAACATGTTGGCTGTGAGAACCATTAGACACAAACAGATGTATAAGATTACAAGCACCAACGGAGTAAATAAAATTTCAAATTTACCATCGTTCTAAAACAGTAAATATATGCAGGCATATAGACATTACAGTATTCAAGCATACTCCTGCGATGCAAACCCCATCTATGTGTACCTAAGTGTACCTAGCATGTATGTGGGTGTAAAACCAAGAATTCCCTAGGAAAAAGCGAACCCCATTTCCTGATGAGAGAGAATGAAGGACCCCATATTGGTCTTGAGTTGGACACCTTGCTGGGGATGTCAGACCACTGCATGCTAGGGACCTCAGCGTATTGTGTCAGCGTGGAAGCTTCTCCTCTGTCTATCTAGTGTTGGTATGGTTCTTTTATACCATAAAAATAGGTTCCTAACACAATCGATATGTTGTGAGTACGATTATGTAAAATGCGCCTAAATCAGTACCTGCAGGTATGCAAATTAGCTCTTTCGCCCTGGGATGAAGATGACCAAGAGTTTTATACAGAGTATGTTAATCCTGTTATGTACATCACATGCAGGGTACTTTTCTAGGAATCCTCATGCATAATAAATGAGGCTAGTTTCAAGGAAACTGAACAATATTTATTCAGCAAATAACTGCGTAAAAGCTCAGTGCTAGAACTGGTATGCAGAGCAAGATAGGACAAATGTAGGTGAAAGGTCATTTAGCTATTTAGGCCTATATTGGGATACATAACAGAAGGACTACATATTCCTTTGATAACTCCAGAGGGATGTCGTACCACTGCGTGCTAGAGCTTCTGCATGTAGGGACCTCAGTGCATTGTGTCAGCGTGGAAGCTTCTCCTCTGTTTATCTAGTGTTGGTATGGCTCTTTTAGACCATAAAAATAGGTTCCTAACACAATCGATATTTTGTGAGTATGATTATGTAAATGAGCCCTAGGATGAAGATGACCATGACTTTTATACAGAGTATGTTAATCCTATTATGTACGTCATGTGCAGGGGACTTTTCTAGGAATCCTCAGGCATAATAAATTATGCTAGTTTCATGAAAACTGATCAACATTTATTCAGGACATAACTGGGTTTTTACCCAGTCCTACCTTTTAGTCAGTACTAGAAACGTTATGCAGAGCAAGGTAGGACAAATGTAGGTGAAAGGTCATATAGCTATTTAGGCATATATTGGGGTACATAACACCCACTACTCATCTGAAGGTCGATAAGTGCAACTAATGCTAAAATACGCCTGATAAAAAGCATAAACACATTTTCATAAAACTAGAGTAAAAACTTGGCATATGTAAAAATGATGCTGTTAAAATTCAAAAAAGCTCTATATGTCAGACTGCCTGACCACGCCGAAAGCCATGGTGCTCTGTGAGAGCAGGTAAAATGAAACAAAACGATGTTTTCGCATACCAATTTGGCTTGTTTTAGAAAAGGGGCTGAATTGTTCCTGTCACACGGAGAGCCAAATGTTTATATGTCCCGTGTGGGAGAGGTAACATCAATCAATCAATCAATCAATCAGGGTACTTGTAAAGCGCGCTACTTACCCGTGAGGGTCCCAAGGCGCTGAGGGGTGGGGTGGGGGTGCCGCTACTGCTCGAAGAGCCAGGTCTTGAGGAGTCTTCTGAAGGTGAGTAGGTCTTGGGTCTGTCGTAGGTGGGTTGGGAGGGTGTTCCAGGTTTTGGCAGTGAGGTAAGAGAAGGATCTGCCGCCGGCGGTCGTACGTTGGATGCGGGGGACATCTGCGAGGGCGAGGTTGGCGGAGCGGAGCTGACGGGTGGGGGTGTAGAAGCTGAGTCCGGCGTTGTGGAGTGCTTTGTGTGCGTGGGTGAGGAGCTTGAAGGTGATCCTCTTGTCGATGGGGAGCCAGTGCAGGTCTCTCAGGACGGGGGTGATGTGGCTACGGCGGGGGGTGTTGACGATCAGTCGGGCGGAGGCGTTTTGGATGCGTTGTAGCCGCCGTTGGTGTTTGGCTGGGATTCCTGCATAGAGTGCGTTGCCGTACTCCAGTCTGCTGCTGACGAGGGCCTGTGTCACTTTTCTTCTTGTTTCGGTCGGGATCCATTTGTAGATCCGGCAGAGCATGCGTAGAGTGTTGTAGCAGGAGGAGGAGACGGCGTTGACTTGCTTGGACATGGAGAGGGAGGAGTCGAGGAGGAATCCTAGGTTGCGTGCATGGTCGGTTGGTATCGGTGCTGTCCCCAGGGCAGTCGGCCACCAGGAGTCGTCCCAGGCTGAGGGGGTGGGTCCGAGGATGAGGACCTCCGTCTTGTCCGAGTTCAGTTTCAGACGGCTGCTCCTCATCCAGTCGGCGATGGCCTTCATGCCCTCGTGAATGTTGGTTTTGGCGGTGTGAGGGTCCTTGGTGAGGGAGAGGATGAGCTGGGTGTCGTCGGCGTAGGAGATGATGTTGAGGTTGTGGTGGCGGGCCACTTGTGCGAGGGGGGCCATGTAGATGTTGAACAGCGTCGGGCTGAGGGATGAGCCCTGGGGGACCCCGCAGATGATGTCGGTGGCTTCTGACCGGAAAGGTGGGAGGCGGACGCTCTGTGTTCTGCCGGAGAGGAAGGACGTGGTCCAGTCAAGGGCCTTCTCTTGGATTCCGGCTTCTTGGAGGCGTGTCTGTAGGGTGCGGTGGCAGACCGTGTCGAATACGGCTGACAGGTCCAGGAGGAGGAGGTCTGATTTTCACCGTTGTCCAGTTGGCGTCTGATGTCATCTGTGGCGGCGATGAGGGCTGTCTCGGTGCTGTGGTTACATCTGAATCCGGATTGGGACGGGTCCAGGATGTTGTTGTCTTCGAGGTGGCGGGTCAGTTGAATGTTGACGATTTTCTCGATGACCTTTGCCGGGAACGGGAGCAGGGAGATGGGTCGGAAGTTCTTGAGGTCATCACTGTTGATTGCATTCGCAGATGGCAGTCCCTGTAACACCTCCTGTATCAGGTCAGTGGAGCAAAGGTGATCATCTTCAGTTCCCACAGCAGCCACTGAGGAAACACTCAATACCTGTGTGCTTGTTGTAGAGCCAGTGTCTGTTCCTACAGGAGCTGAGGCATCCCAGGAAGGCTCTAAGAATGCCATCATCAACATGGGAATACGCTGTGGACACTAACATGTGGGCCTTTAAGTGGTCCAGTAGTACGCCTATGCCCAGTGGCGCAACCGATGGAAGAGTTAGACATATGTCCAACACGCATTTGTATCCGCAGAATAGGCAGCGAAGCACAGGCAAGACACGGTCAACCCAGACTGGTCTGAATGATAGGAACCAATGCTCGCTTAGCTCCAGAAGCAGAGGTGTGCCCAGATGGAGTACCATGCGTTCACGGCAATGTCACACCAGGAGTGCCTTTTTCTTCTCTTGAGGAACTGGGCTGTCTATTGCATAGCAGGAAAATTAAAACCAGGATACCTACTACAAGTAGTGGGACTAGTGGAAATCCTACAAAAACGCTTCCCAATGCGGAGTGTATAAATGCTGGAATAACTCTGAAGATTTTCAGAAAGGTGCTCAAAAGGCCAGAACCGATGCTTTTGAATAGGTACACGATCCCCCTCGTAGCAGACATGTTAAAGATATGATGAACCGTTTCCCTGAAATGGAGCGAGAAGTTCGTATGGACTAGTGACTGTATCTCAGATGAAGACCTTGCAACCTGGAGATTAAAAGTCTCTCGGACTGAGTTTAAGGCCGCATCTTTCTGCAAAAGCGTGGCTTTCAGTATGCTCAGAGAATCAAACTGTATAAAGCGCTGCCTCCCTAACTTTGTGGGTCGGTGGAAACAATACTTGCATACAACAAGTAACCCTGGAACTTACTTGACTAGTTATGGAATGCTTTGTACCATCCCAAAACAGCCTTGATCATTCAGCATCAAATAGCTTGCATTCGAAAGGAACTCGAACACTGAATGAATCACTCTAGCTGAGGAACCCTTCAAGTGACAGGATAAGTTAGCAACTGAATCATTACCGGCTCTGTGAAGCAAAATATCCTTACAGACTAGAGACCCACTTAAAGCAGTTTCATATTTTGAACCGCTTTGAAAAACTTCAGTGTCCCCATTCATGCATCTACATCTGTACGGTAATTTCCAGTACTCATGTTAGTATACGTCTCCCAGCGCTTCATATCTGCCTACCTGGTAATATGTAGACAGTATTACAATTGGAATGTCATTACTGGCAGTGAAATATGGCCATGGATTAGCCATTCTGTGGAAGGTGACTCAGCCACGGTGAAAGGTAATTGGTCCAATTTTTCAATGTGTAACACAGTATATTTTGCATTTCTTCATGCCATTAACATCTGTTTTTCCATTTGATTGTATGCAGAAAACAGAGTCGTACGGTTTATGTAGTGCCAGGGCATGTGACCTAAACGCAATGATTGCAGAGCCCAGCTTGATAATAGAAAGGATCGCAATTGTGATTGTCTGTGTTATAGAATAGACAAATTCTGTTCCATTATATCTATTGCAGAAGACACATTGTTGTGCAGTAAATAAATTCTGGATGATAATGTGGTCATACCATTGTTAATCACATCCAAAGCCTTTCCTAGGTTAACCATATCAATCTCAAGGCAATCTCTCAGCAGCCTCCTGTTGGAAGATTTTCCATACCTCATTGGAAATAGCGTACAAGAAGCGCTTTTGACATGGCTTCTGGGGACCTAACTACAAATCCCTTGGAACTGTATCATCTGAGAGAATGAACAAGTGTCGTTTCACTTGTGACAGTGTTGAGGTCTGTAGCCACTATAGACTTCCCAACACTGCAAAATGTCAAAATGGCAGAAACAGAAGTGACTGAACAACCAAAATCTAGTCTAAAACGTAGATAACCTAAAACCTGCTTATTTAGTATTTTCCTATTAACAATTATATGGGTCTTATTAATCGTTGTCATACCCACCTTTAATGTGAATAACATTGGAAATAATACTAATGATGTGCCAATTGAGGGAATGAAAGATGTTTCTAAACAACCTGTGAATACTAATATGGAACAAAAGGATGGAAGCATCCTCCATCATGAAAAATCAATTAGTGATTTTTCATTAAATGTTTTTACTAAATCGTTGTATACTAGTATACTGAGTATACTAATACCATGAATGTGAGCGATTGTTATGTCTGCATGAAACTACCTTCGTCTGTTTCTGAAGGTATAACATACCATCACCTTTCACTAACATATGGCGTGTCATGTAGTGTTCTTAGCAGCCTATTTTACATGACAGGTAAGCTGGAGTATCAATATACTGAGATTTAGTATTTTCAGAAGTACCAATTGTAAGGGAACTAAACAAGGTAGTAAGTGGTAAGAATGAATGTATGACGTTACAATGTGGTCTTTACACCATGATACGTTTACAAAGCAGTCATTAAAATGCAAGTTGTTACAACGACTTGTGCTAGAGGTGCTGGACTTAGGAATAGTATGAATAGTATGATTTACAATTCCAACTCTAGCCTACGCAACAGTAGGGAAGGTGTTGGAATAGGAAATCATACTATTCCTTAGTGTATAGCGCTATCCAGCGCAAGTCGTAGTGACGACTTGCGTTGTAATGGCCCCGTTGTAAATGTATCATGGTGTAAAGACCGCATTGTAATGTATGTCTCCTGGTAAGAATGCACGCCATATCGGAGAATTTTTCCATATCACTAAACCATTAGATGTAGAACAAGCCTACAAAAACAACCTAACTTGTGGCTTACATATTGAATAAAGGTTATTCTTGAACATGGTAGAACATAGAACATAGTGTCCAGAAGAAAGCTGATGAACAAAAATCACAGGCCCCACCTTGGGCATTTAGGGAGGGAAATTATGAGAAGGGTGAGACATGCTCTGCAATGTCCCTAACCTGGTCACAGAAAGGAAAACTATGTTTATTTAGATCAAACACTAATTATAACAAATATTTCATTAGCACCAGTGAATGTGAGCATACTTTCCAAATTACTGGAGGGTGTGGATTAAAGAGTGGAACGGACCCTGTTTTCCCTGGGATATATCATGTGTATGGCAAGAAGGCCTATTATAGGTTACCTGCACATTGGTACGGGAGCTGTTATTTTGGGATTGTTTTTCCAAAAATCTATCATGTAGACCATAAGGACAATAGTGTCAATTAAATAAAACAAGGACTAATACGTAGTAAGAGAGACAGTTTTTCAGAAATAGTAGGTGATATTTTCAGTGCACTGATACCCTCAGTTGGAGTGTTTGATTCACACAAAATTCAAAAATTGTCCACAGTGGTTGATCGTTTATCAACAGATACTTATTGTGGTTTCTTGATGATTAGTACCGAAATGGTGGCAATCAGATCAATGGTTTTGCAAAGTCGACTTGCCCTTGATATTATTTTGGCAAACGAGGGTGAAGTTTGTGGCATGTTGAAAATTCAACACTGCTGTACTTATAGCCCGGATATAAGTAAAGGGATAGAAGGATATATTAGAAATATTACACAATTACATAAAGATTTAACCCAACTAGACGTTGATGGTGTTTGGGAAAGACTTGGTAAGAGTTTTTCTGTGGTAAGTAAGTAAATGGTTTTCAACTCTTGGAAGTAGTCTATTAGGAAAAACATGAATCCCAATACTTTCAGTAGCAATAGTAGCTCTAGTGATCTTAACAGCATATAAGTGTTGTAAATGCATAAGAGAAAGGAAAGATGTAACAGACACAAAGAATAAAAGAAAGGGAATAAAAAGAAAGAGAGAAGAAATAGAACTAGAGGAGATAAATGAAGAATATTATGAAAGAATGAAAAATCTAGATGAGAGTGCCATAAATGAAGAGAAAGAAAGTAAGATCTAGATAAATTAAAAGGTGGCACTTGGTATGGTGAGTATTTAGGATGCCTCCTAAAAGCCATCAGAGGAAGGATTGAAAGAAGGAAACCTGCTCAATTGAACACCCCTATAACACGTACTAACAGTCAGTAGCGATAGAATGATTAATGCGCACAAATACATAACACAGGGGAAGCTTGCATGAACTAACCAAAAATTGAGGCGTAAATAACCGGAAATGTAATAATCTTGTGTATAGAAAGAATTTAGAAGGTTTGCATGGCAAGCCCGCAAGTGTATGTAGTAAGAAAGCATGTTTTGTATTGCTTTATCCTAATAAATAATGCTGCTTTCCTGCCAATGCTATGCTAGGATAACTGATAACATGAAGTAAAGTTGAGGTGGGTCGTAAATAGTGAAAATACATTATCACATAATTAGTAAATGTTTGTTTTCCGTTCTTTTAGTAACGGATGAATCCTCCATATTGTTAAAGTTGGCCTCTTTATGGGCGGGTGAATCTGGGAGCGCAAGGGAACCATGTGATCACTTGAACTGAAATAATGTGTAAGGCTGAGAAAGCATGACCTGGTGAAGGACAGAACATTTGACAAGCGGCCAACGCCAGTGTCTTCATGGGAATGGAAGCCAAAGTTGTTGAATTTATTAAATGTACAATAAATTTTAACATAGCTACCCATGAGAGAGAAGCTGTATTGATGACTGTATAAAAAATATTTAGAACAAAGGGGTAGTCAAAAGTAAATGACCTTACGTTGGGATGACATCCCACCCCTAGGACTCAACCAATCCCTTACCTTAAAAATTTGAACTTTGTAACCATTGTTGGATGGACATGTAATTTTAGAGTATAAGAATAGGTGCTTTAGGGGTGCGGTTTAGCTGCTGCAGGTTGCATAGGCTGAAGGTGTCTGAGTGAGGGATGCGCCGCTGATCGTCGGGTTGCAGAGAGGCCTAGCTGTTCCTGTACTGTCCCTGTCCTGATTCCTGAGTCTTTGATCCCAGACTCTTGGTCCAGGGGTCCCCCACTGCTACTTAGGCCTGGGTGGTAGTTTTCCCCTTACAGATCCTTTGGGTTTGTATTTAATCTAATTTAGCATTGCAGAAATTATTTTTTCAGTCATATTTCTTGTCTCTGTACCTTCTGTCTCTTCATCTACCCCTCCAAATTGACCCTTTAATCGATATATTTTACTTGCATCTGATGTCTCTTCATCTGTCCACTCTTTGCAACGTATATTTGAAATGATATACCCGTTATTGTTATAATTAGATTTTTGCTCTCTCTCACAAGGTTTCCAGTATTTGAATATATGAAATAACCAATATGAGCATTTATTATTACTAGATAAAATTATTAAACCCCACGGAGAGTCTGTGATTATTTTAGTCAGTCCATCGACCAAGTAGATGAAAAGTCGATTATTATTTGTTCAGATAACCCAAATATACAGAATGTTTCAAGTTTCAACCTGAATAGCGAGAGTAAAATTGAGGTAAAGGTTAACAAACTTGACCCCAGAGCATCAGGGATTTGGGTGAATGAGTAAGGGACAAAGTACGTGATTCTTGAATATTTATCCCTGATTAATTTATTGGGTTCGCGCTGGATCACCTGCTTTTTCCAATCTGAGGTGGTGCTGATTTAACTAACAGTACACATTACTATTTATGAAAGATCTGCAAGGCTAGCAGGATGCTCCCTGCTCTTTCTAGGCTCAGAAAAATTAATAAATGCAAGCCTGTGGGGTAGGTGCTAATTACATGCACTTATTTGTCCACAACTCAACATTTTTGCCACCCTAATAGCTAATGAGATTTCTCACCTTTCTCACAGGAATCTAAAGCCCTTCTCAAGATCCTGATCCCAAAACCAGTATGCTTCAATCATGTTATTAAATCTAACACTAAAAACTGTTTGAATTTATAGTATAATTGATGTAAGCACAAGCCTCTTTTCTGCAGAGAGAAAACAGTTGTTTTGGGCATCACATCCTGTTCTGATGAAGACCACATCTAATTCAGCCAGCTTTGTACAGAAGTCAAAATGTGTCAACAACATATCGGAAAGTAATGCCAACCACATGGCCCTATGTCCTTTGGCATCATAAAGAAGAAAGGATTAAAGTATACTAACAAAGAGTCATTAAGGGCCAATTGAGTAACACTGAACAATTTTCAATTTGTTGGTGTCTATTGAAAATTTTAGGACCTGATTTGGAGTTTGGTGAAGAGGATACTCCTTTGTAACTGTGACAGAGCACCCTCTCTGCCAAACTGAAGTTCCTCCTGCCTCATTTAGAGTATGTCAGTAACAGAGATTAATCCATCTCCACCGCTGACATGCTCCTAAGGCGGCCTGATGGAGTAGGGGCCATCAGAGGTTTGGCCATTTGTCTGCTCACCCTATTTAGAGTGGGCAGAAAAATAGTCAGTATATGTTTTTACACACAACCATCTAAAACGTGGCAGTAAGAGACACTATAATCATTTTAATAACCCCAATGCTATGGGAGAAAACTCCCATGGCAAGGGGATCATTAAAAAAAAAATTCAAAAAGAAAATTCAGCTTTGGGATTGTTTTTGAAAATAAAAAAATTATTGAAAGTGTGCTGTACAGCACTGTCATATTGACAAATCGCAAAGCACACTTTCAATGCATTCACAGGAAGCACTGTCAATACAGTAGGAAAAATGTGTTTTCCTATTGAACACCATAATGAACTCCTACCTCCTAGTATTTTCACCTCCATGGTTGGTAATACTGACATAAAAACAACAGGAACTGGGGGTCTTATAACAGACAGCACAAAGGTGATGAGTGAAAGTGGACTGAAGTGCAACAGACCAAATCAAACCTGGCCACGAGCAGAGCATGGATTACCATCAATCTTACTCGAAGTACAGAGCAAATGGTGAGAGAAAGGTAGCTCTCATGATCAGTAATATCATTTGGTGATCCAACTATTTGGCAGAGGTATGTCCCTTGATCGTGGGGACTACCTCACTAGTTTGAAGCTCTGTTATCTCAGGCTGGTAAGTATTAGCCAGCAACACATGAAGTGTAAAGGGTTGTGAAGAACAAGGATCGTGATCCTATAGTGTGCAGTGCAAGAGAAAGAAACAGTGAGAACTAAAAAAGGTTGTGTAGAGAGGACAAATCTTGATGTACCGAGTACTCCACACACCTTGATTAAAAGGGTGTAACAAGGTTATAGCAGTACTAGCAAGTGACTGCTATGTGAAGGTCAACATGTTTCAGCCATCCGGGTTTGACTCCCCACGGCTTTCGTCAGGACCTATGTTGCACTAAAATAAGCTACTGTACATTACTAGGCGTGAAAGAGATCACACTTAACTACATATAAGAGGTTGAATAGGATTGGAAAAATACAACCTTCAACGCTCAAAATCCTCAGGAGCGTAGAGTGTAATCATCACCTAGCAAATAAAACACTTGTTGCACAAAGTCCAAAACACACACAACAAAACAAAAGTGCTATCATTTTAAGCAAGAATCTATCTTTGCATTATCAATAAGCATATCAAAATTGCTTACCCCACGTACTCTAGGATTGTACCTCACCTACCCTGGAACCATGCTCGGGTGTAGGAGGCCCCGCTCTGTAACGTGGGTAACAAAAAAGCAAAACACAAGCAAAGAATTTTTCTTAAATTTTCCATTGTTTTGTAATTGTTTATCATTTTTTTATGTTTATAATTTTTCTAGAACTAAAGAATATTTTAATCGACTATGATTATTGGTTTATCTCAGAAGCAGTCCCCTAGTGTACCCCTGTGTAGTTCTGGCTTAACATCCAGAATAGAAAACACTACACTCTCATTAAAATCGAATCACCCTGAAAAAAATTCAAAACGCCAGATTCTCATAAAGCAGATGTCTATGTCAAGGCTGCAATCTCAGCCAAGCGCTATTAACAGTAAGCTGACTTTAACTATGAAACTGAAGATAGGACACAAAGCCCAATAAGTGCTCTGCCAAAAAACACACACACCTTGTGAAGGAAATCGAATCCATTCTAAAAAGATAGAAGCGCTTACCTATCCGTCGTTGCCCCAGACCTGATCGAGCTGCTATTGATTCAGGGCTTTACACTTTAGAATTGTAGATGTTACATTTTCCGCAGATCGCAGCTTCGAGCAGACGCTGCAGGAACTGAGTAGTGGGCGACTTTTATTTTATTTTATTTCATTTTATTTTTATTTTTTATTTTGCCCTATGACATTGAGCATCGCTCATAACATATTATGTGTAATTTGATCGGCATAGTATGGACGAATGATTCGCCTCTTTTTGCGTTTAAGTTATAAACTACATTTCCCAAGTAGTATGACGTCATTTTGTAGTTCTTTGCATACGCCACTCACAGACAGCGATGGGTGACCTCAGTGGGAGTGGCAGCTACCGCTGATCGTTACCAGGTGAGACAGATAACATTATTTAAGCGCACTCCTCAGTCCTCTCGCTGCCTCCCACCCAGCTCGATCAGGTCTGGGGCAACGACGGATAGGTAAGCGTTTCTATCTTTTTAGAATGGATTAGATTTCCTTCACAAGGTGTGTGTGTGTTTTTTGGCAGAGCACTCATTGGGCTTTGTGTCCCATCTTCAGTTTCATAGTTAAAGTCAGCTTACTGTTAATAGCGCTTGGCTGAGATTGCAGCCTTGACATAGACATCTGCTTTATGAGAATCTGGCGTTTTGAATTTTTTTCAGGGTGATCCGATTTTAATGAGAGTGTAGTGTTTTCTATTCTGGATGTTAAGCCAGAACTACACAGGGGTACACTAGGGGACTGCTTCTGAGATAAACCAATAATCATAGTTGATTAACATATTCTTTAGTTCTAGAAAAATTATAAACATAAAAAAATGATAAACAATTACAAAACAATGAAAAATTTAAGAAAAATTATTTGCTTGTGTTTTGCTTTTTTGTTACCCACGTTACAGAGCGGGGCCTCCTACACCCGAGCATGGTTCCAGGGTAGGTGAGGTACAATCCTAGAGTACGTGGGGTAAGCAATTTTGATATGCTTATTGATAATGCAAAGATAGATTCTTGCTTAAAATGATAGCACTTTTGTTTTGTTGTGTGTGTTTTGGACTTTGTGCAACAAGTGTTTTATTTTCTAGGTGATGATTACACTCTACGCTCCTGAGGATTTTGAGCGTTGAAGGTTGTATTTTTCCAATCCTATTCAACCTCTTATATGTAGTTAAGTGTGATCTCTTTCACGCCTAGTAATGTACTTTTTGCAGTAGCTTGTTTTAGTGCAACATAGGTCCTGACGAAAGCCGTGGGGAGTCAAACCCGGATGGCTGAAACATGTTGACCTTCACATAGCAGTCACTTGCTAGTACTGCTATAACCTTGTTACACCCTTTTAATCAAGGTGTGTGGAGTACTCGGTAAATCAAGATTTTTCCTCTCTACACAACCTTTTTTAGTTCTCACTGTTTCTTTCTCTTGCACTGCACACTATAGGATCACGATCCTTGTTCTTCACAACCCTTTACACTTCATGTGTTGCTGGCTAATACTTACCAGCCTGAGATAACAACAGAGCTTCAAACTAGCGAGTTAGTCCCCACGATCATGGGACATACCTCTGCCAAATAGTTGGATCACCAAATGATATTAATGATCATGAGAGCTACCTTTCTCTCACCATTTGCTCTGTACTTCGAATAAGATTGATGGTAATCCATGCTCTGCTCGTGGCCAGGTTTGATTTGGTCTGTTGCACTTCAGTCCACTTTCACTCATCACCTTTGTGCTGTCTGTTATAAGACCCCCAGTTCCTGTTGTTTTTGTGTATAATTTAGTAGTAGGGGAGTGGTACTTGGGCAGGTCTATAAATTATATTCCCTTAGACCCTTTTTTCTCACTAGGATTATTGATGGTAATACTGACACACAGTCAACCTTCAATTTGAGTGGGTCTCTGGGGAATCCTCGTGGTGTAGGATGTGTAGGTATTATGACTTCTCACTTGCCATCCCCAGAAATAATTGCCTGTGGTCCTTGTATCTTCTCATCTATTTTGTCACAATGTAAATTGCATTTTCTGTATCCCTCCTATGATTCCCAGTGATTAAGCTAAGATGACATGCATCTTATCTTACCCGAACAATTTGAAGAGTTCATAATATAGTTCACACTAATTGTTGATAAAAAAGAGATCACTCAGCTGGCTCACATTGACTTACTACTTTTACACTGAGGTTCCAAAGACATGATCCACTATGTAAGCCATTTTTATTAATTAAGAGCAGAAACTCAGAGGACTGATAAAGTTGGCGCTACAGCCTTTTACCACAGTTTAAAGGATGAGTTAATGAACTCTCTTTCTCTTGTCGTGAACATACCTGTTACCATGGAGGCCTGGATTGATTTAACTAAGTGAAGAAACACAGAGGGCAAGGCCTGTCTCAAAGAGACAATTAACATTTGCAATGTACGCTACCTTCTATTAAGAGGAGAGAAAAAATGATGTAGAAAATCAGCTTTCAGCCTGTATTGTGGGAAACCAGGGCATGTTGTACAAAAATATCCTGTTTTGAGAAGAAAAGTAGGATGCTTGTCCTTGTCCAAGAAATCCTGGATAAGTATGAATACCTCTCAAGTATGTGCACACATAAAAACCTTTTACTATTTGCCCTGAGAAATTACCACATTAGAGGGTCCTTGTATGCTCCTAGTGTTGATTGACTGCAGAACATCTGAATAAATAATGGATTACTCTTTTCCAAAAACTTTTAAAATTCCAACTCAAGAAAAGAAACTCCTTAAATTCCTGCCAATATCTTTTAATAGGCTTGGCTTGCACTAATGGCCATATCTTTTAGACACATAGGTGCAATTATCTTTGAGCTCACTGATACATCCTATGTTCCACTGCTAATGGCCACTTCATGGCACCAGACACAGAATTCTGTCTCTGATTCGGGTCAACAAATCACTTTTTTTCTTAATTGATTTTTGTTCCAAAGCGCTTTCCTCTATTTGCCATTTCCCAAGTATACTCTCTAACGTTTCTGCAATTACAACATGAGGCTTGTGGTGTCTACTGAAACACAGGGATAAAAATAGTTTCTTCTTTTTGAGTGTAGGGCTGGCCATTCAATCTCATTCTGCAAGCTAATATTCCTCATTGTCCACATCTATTTATCTGTAGAGCTGGTAGAACGTTGCATATGTAATATAGAATTTAGAATGCGGGGGAAAGGGATCCTCTGGTGAAGCAGGAGTGGATTGGAAAGCTGTAAACTGGAGGTAACCTAATAGACAGAATAAACTTGGAAATGTATCTACTGTATTTTTGGTGAATCTTTACATAACTGGCAATGAGTTGAAAGTGACTACTCCACATTCACATGAGTAACCAATGTTTTGTCTAAGTGCTTAAGATGGATGCAAATGTAAAGAAAGACTAGCCCTGCTAAAAGGAGACAGCTTTGCTAACAACCATGTTATCAGCCTTGTTTCACTGAAATTAAATTAAAGTACTTTGGTCAAGAATTCTGTTCATGGATGACAGTTATCAAATCAAGATGACAGGTATAGGAATTGTGTCTCACTATGTGCTCTTCAGCCGATCTGTGTAGAAGATTGGGATTTAACTGAATGCTCAGAATGCAGTGAAATTAATCCATATTCAGAATTTGCTAATTTGCGAGTAGATGGATTTATTGGCAAAACCCATTTTATAGTTGGCCAGCAGAGGGTAGTACAAGCTTAGTTATGGTCATCGATGCACTTGTGAATGAATGTACTTTCATATTGCCGATGTGCTTCTGAAATTTGAATTATTTAGTACATTTAACATGAATGCCAAGCGCATCATTTGAATTGGGCTTTGCACTCAATGGGACATATTCTCAAGAACGTGTGATAACCATCGCAAAAGTTACTTAACGCAACCCTCAACATCGCAGTCCATTGCGGGAAATTTATGCCGTGTTAACCAGGTATTCACAACACAGCGGTACCATGAGATATTACCCAGATAACGTGTCAACTGACCGTGATGAAATCAACGCCACGCCGCAAAAATGCGAAACGCGAATGCTAAAAAAGCTGCAATGAGGCCAATCGCAATACAAAAATCAGCGAAAACCAGCTACAGACCTGCAATTCATACACGTCAGGTGGGAACAATCAACAAAAAAGTAGAAAAAAAAATGACAAACAAATGGCAAACAATAGCCAAGTACAATTTGATGTTGCGGGAGCAAGTATGGAGGAGAACCAGACCCCCAGAAGCCCCCCTGGAGGACCTGCCTGGGAACTCTGGGTCAGGAAAGGGCAAGGAGAAGAAAGAGTAGGAAGAAGCGCTTCAGTCCGTAGGAAAACAGGATCCTGATAACGGAGGTGGTCGGACACCATCAACTACTGTTCGTCATCTCCACTGTGTCATTGGCAACAAAAAAAGGACAATGGCAGTCCATCGTGGACAAGGTGAATGCAGTCGGATTGCTGAAGAGGACAATGGAAGAGGTCAAGAGGCGCTGGAATGACGTCAAGCGCAAAACCAAGCTGAAACTCGCCAAAAACTGGAAGGCAGCAATGCAGACTGGAGGTGGGAGTCCTGTGCCACAGGAGGAGCTGGACGACATGGAGGAAATGGTGTCCACAGTCATCATTGGGGAGACGGTGGCTGGAGTCGGGGAACCTAACACTGCTCAACAGGACCGGACACAACAGCATCAGGGTGAGTGACGCCCAGGGACTGGGGGACGGGGGAGATGGGCACAATGGCACACATGCACAAGTAAGCACAGCACATCTGCGGACAAACCATGCCCCATACCCAACTCCCACCAAGAGAACAATGTACCCAAGTATGCTACATGTCAGCACTGTAAAAGCAAAGAAGTCAAAGGCACACCGCATGAAAGGGGATAAGGGGCAGCATAACAGAGCAGCAGGGCCCACCCCCCAATGCAGCACACACACATAACATGCAGAGCACATCAACACTGACAACAAAGTGGCACAAACCTCAACACGTCCACACTAGAACACAGGACACAACTGGTGCCGACTGGGTGTAGACACTGGCCAATCACAAGTGGCATTGCAGGGAAATCTGAGTTGATATTGTACAAGTACAAACACACATCCGTGATGTTGTCGCAATGTCTACTGTTCTGCAGCAAATGGGCTTTCCCTCCGAAACAGCCACGATGTACACAGTCATGCAGTCTGTATGTAAACATGTACAATATGACAACACACATGTGAACACATTGTTAAACTGCATCTCCCCTTTACATTGCAGAGCGACAATCAACACCTCCTGCAGAGCAGCCCGAACCTCTCTTCTCTGATGACGAAGAGGACCACCACAGCTTCGACTCCGACGCCCTCCAAGAGTTCATTAACTGCCTCCGCATCCCACCTCCAGGAGCAGGGCAGCCCAGCTGCAACGGGGACTCCCCACCCCCTGTACAGACCACACAGCAGGCAGCACCCGCCACCACGGCTGCCTCCCAGGACCCTCACGAAGAACACATGGCCTTCCAACGCCGTGTGTTGGGATGCCAGGATCAGCTGGCTGAACAGATGCGGGTGGGCTTCGACCGCATGGCAGACAAACTAGATGCCATATGTGGGTGTCTAAGTCCCATCAGGGACCACTCATAGTCCCTAACAGACACCGACAGTCCACTCCATGCCCTTCAACCAACCATGGCTGACATCGCCAGAGTCCTGACTGTGCAACAAGAAACACTGTCTAGTCAGGGTGGCTCCAGCGAGCTCGGACTGCCATATTCTGTTTGATCACCAATGATACAGCTAACAGACTGCAGACTGAACTCTTCCACTTCCTTTGGACTTGTCATTCCCTGAATGACTCTGGCTGGCCCTCCACAGGCCTACATTTGAAAGTGGGGTTTGCATGGCCCTGTACTGCTCCAGATGCAACACTCCACTGAATGTGCATTAAACATTCTGAATCACACAGATGTGTCGTCTCTATGGTCTTTCAAGTGTGGTAGTATGGATGAATGTAGGGTCAGCGAATTCCTCTTACGTCCATGTGGCTGATGTCATTGGACTTGGGTCGCAGGGTGACACACAGCCGATTGTCGTCCGGGTGGCGCCGACGCAACATCAGCCACACACGCATTTGTTACTTCCTTGTCCAGCCCCGTACAGAACCACGCCCAGGACCCCGGGGTCATTATTCAAACCCTTACATACGCCAGGCCAGCCTACTACGCTTACGCTCCAGGGGGGACCACAACGCCACATGTGCCAGGACTCCCCTCTAGTGATCTGCTGCTCACAGATCTAGTTGTCAGCATGTCACGGTCACTCCCTCATGGCTGGTTTACATACACACCACACCCATCCAGCACACGCGTCACAGGACAATAAATAGGGCCGGGCGCAGGTGCACTACACCATTTCCAACCTCTCTCGGGGTGTGTCCGTGTGGTGTGCATGTAGGCATGGGGGCCCAGGGGCCTGCAACATCACATTCCGCAGGCCCGGAGGTGACATGATGGCCTCCGCCCCACGATACCCAATCATTGAGGGTCCATGCCTAGCGGGGCACAGATTTGGTGCCACCGGATACACTGCGGCCAGCACAGGCACACCACCACAGGACGGTGACTTTCAGTGCACTGAGGTAGGGGCTGAGGGGGTGTGCAGCCTGCGATAATGCCCTGTCCCAGCGGTCCGGACGGCTCAGGCTTTGTGTGCCCTGCTGGACCGCAGTATAGGCCTGAGCCAGTGGGCAACACGGGCCTACCGCAATGTGGCGTCGACCTCCTGGATCACAGAGTTAGTGGCACCTATGAGGCTGAGCGGGTGTTCAGCCTGCGATGATGCCGGGTGCACTGGTATGTCCTCTGTCATGGAGTAATCAAGACCCAGCACCAAATGTGAGTCCTGGTGGCCTGCAGAGCGGAGCTGCATGATGTGGAGGGTGCCATGCCTGCGGGGCCCGGGCTTGTGGCTTGCAGCGGTTCGTGGTGGGCCCTCTTTTCTACACCCCGGTGGCAGAAGGTGAGCAGTGAGGCATGCGTGCGCAGGAGCGGGTATGCACTGCTGGGCGACGGGAGGGGCTTAGGTGCAGCTGCCTGGGTGCGCAGGGGCGGACCGGCGATGATGTTGCGTGCAATTGTTTGTACTTTGCCATTCAGATATCTGGACTTCGTTTCAGATGACGGGTCTGTCTCAGATGTGGGACCTGGTGAACTGCACTACATACCTGTACGTGGTTGGAAACACGCCGGTGGCAGCAGGTGAGCAATGTGGCCTGGGTGTGCAGTGTCGGCACCCATCTCTCCCTGTCCCTCTCTTCTTTTCTTTATCTCTCTCTCCCCCTCTCTGTCTGTCTGCCTGTCTCTCCCCTTCTCTGTCTGTCTATCTCTCTCTCCTCCTCTGTCTGTGTGTCTCTCTCTCCCCCTCTCTGTCGGTCTGTCTCTCTCTCCTCCTCTCTGTCCATCTATCTCTCTCACCCCTCTCTGTCCATCTATCTCTCTCTCCCCCTCTCTGTCTGTCTGTCTCTCTCTCCCCCTCTCTGTCTGTCTGTCTCTCTCTCCCCCTCTCCGTCCGTCTATCTCTCTCTCCCCTTCTCTTTCCGTCTGTCTCTCTCTTTCCCTCTTTCTCACTCTCTCCTTCACTCTCTCTCTGTCCCTTGATGTGCGCAGGACACACCTTCTCATCATGATTTTTGTCTTGCAGGCTGTGACCTACGGATTGTCCCGAGAGGAGCCGCCATGTGTCTTCATTTCTGTTCTATGTTTATTTTAACAAATTATCATTTGTTGCTTCGAAGGTGAATGTGTGATGCTCATTTTCCTGACGACACATGCATGTCACCAGATGTGATTATGCGACATCATACTGGTTATTTGGTACATGATTGAGTGTAGTTGATGTGGCGTGTCTTTGGCCGGGGAGGGAGGGTGCCGGGGTGGGGAGGACCTGGGGGTGGTGGCATTGGGTGTTGTGGCCCTCTTGGGTGTCCGGCACACATGTTCAGTGGCTCCATGTCATCTGTTGTTCTTCAGGTTTGGTTCTGGGCTGGGCTCTCTTTTCTGGTGCAGGTGGTAGTCCGACTTTGCACCAGGTCGGAGCAGGTATTAGTTTCCCGGTGCTAACGCGCCTTATCGCCTGTTTTGTGATCTTATCGCAGATCAGGCTGGTCATTGAGAATGTTGTGGAGTGGTGTTGTCGCGGCTTTTTGCACGGAAACGCCTGCTCTGCATCTCATTACTTATAGTTGCCAAGGTCATCTGTGGTGATGTTTTTTGCTGCTGCTATTGCCAGAAAACTGGTGATATGGGCTGTTAGCACCAGCTTGTCAATGGGCCGGTAAATTTATCGCGACTTTCGCTGCGTTAAAGTGCTGTTAACTCAGCGATCGCTCCTTGAGAATATGGCCCAACGTGTATTGTTGCCAACGCTTCAGTAAATTCCGTATCATTTCATGAGCTGTCTCGAGTGCTCAGTAATGCATTAATTGAAAGGCTGCATCGCCTGCAGAGCAGCATTATGTCAGGAGTTACTCAAATGCACTGTATGACATTTCTGTGTGGATATGCTCTGGAATCAGGGTCTCGTCAAGTGAAAGGCATTTTTGAGCGTAGAGACAATCATTGGAGCCTGCCATTGTTTACACAATCACATTCTGCTGGTATTTCAATGTTAGAGCTCTTCTGCTGAAAATTCCAGCATGATTAAAAAGTAAAGAGTTGAGCGCGCGACGAGGCAAGATGGCCACTACATGAAGAGCTCCGCTCGGTCGAGCCGGCTCGAAGACAAAGGGATCCTGTTCTGGCAGCGCTACTCCGCAGAACCGGCGGATTTCATTGTCGGAAGTGGCAGGGGTCACCATGGAAAGTTTTCAGACCGAAATGTGGTCTTTTCGTCATTTTATAAGCTGAATTCTGTTTTCCTCAGATAGCGGCCGCCATTTTGACTTTATTCCTATGCAGCGTTTCTTTTTTCCTTATGCTGCAACAAAATGTTCTGCTCACTCCTAGCCTCAATTTACTGCTACTAAAGAGGAGGCTTTCTTCTTCAATTCAAGCTAATTTCCATTAATGGTTTTTGCCTCATTCTCCTGCCTTTTTTTTGTTGGTTTTTTTTCTCTGCTCTTTGGTTCCCCTCAGTGCCTCTACTGTATTTTCTGGCATCAAGTACTCAAATAAATATGGAAAGGAGAGTTTTGAGTGCACTCCTCACTTGATGTCCCCAGTTTGCTCTGATGGTATGATCTAATTTCCTATCATTTGGTCACTCTAGTGCTACTGGTGTTGCTGTTTTTTTTATTTTTTATTTTTCTCTGCTCTCACTGATAGCTCGCTGTTTCCCTGACGCGCGCTTCCAGCACCTCATATTTCAACGCTTGCCATCGCTGTGCTGAGGAATTGTCACTTCTTTATCTCACGGAGTGCCGGTTTTGCGCTACACTTCTTCTCAACTCTGCTTCATTAACATTACTACTTTTCCTCCTGCTGTCTACAATTGCTTTCATTTGCAATTCATCTGCTGTGCTATTTTCAACATGGACTCCACACATTCAAATAAACCTCATGGAAGCTATTGAGGAGGTCGAAAGGAAACTAATGCCTCTTCTGTCAAACGTACCAAAAAAGATCCACCTTCCCCATCTAAATCACCGCTGCTTCTTACGTTCGAGGAGATCATGGAGGAGCTACGTCTTATCCGTCCCTTCATGACAGACACTGTTGTCACACTTCAGAGGCTTGATGACAAATGGTCTAGCCTGGATACGAGACTTTCTGATGTAGAGCAAAAGATCACACTCACCAAGGAAGTCAGCCAGCTTAAAAGGGTTACGGAGGATTTGGAAAATTGTAACAGGCGCAACAACCTTCGCATATATGGTATTCCAGAAGGTTCTGAAGGGTCTGATATGATTCAATTCTTGAAAACTCAAGTTCTCCAAATTGTTGGCCTCCCAAAATCTTTGGACTTCAACATACAACGTGCTCATTGCTTGGGGCCAAAGACTACATCTCCTACATCTAAACCTAGAGGTATCATTGCTCATTTCCTCCTATACTCAGACCTTATGACAATTCTCCAAGCTGCTAAGCAACATAAGCAGATGATTTGGTCTGGGCATAAAGTATTTTTCCCTCAAGATGTTTCTAAACCTACTGCTTCTCGTCGAAAATAATTTTTGGACCTTAGACCTGCATTGCAAGCCATGAATGCACGCTATGGTTTAATCCATCCTTGTTTTTTCAAAGTGACCTATAAAGACAGAACTTTTAGTTTTGAAGATCCTGCAGACCTACGGAAGTTCATTCATACTCACAAAGGAGAACTCATGGAACTGAGCAAACCCTAACTGTTATATTAATGTCTTATTATTGAGTGCTGTTTTAATTTTACTTTAGTATGTAGAGTATTGCTCTTATGTTTCCTTTGTTCATCCCCTCTTATGTTTTGCAGGTCTCCCCCATGCGGTGTTGTTGTCAAAGGTCACCTTTCGTATCGTCTTGGTGTTTATATTGTGCATTCCATTCCGCTGCTGTTTTCTTTTCTCTAGACTTCTGGTAAGTTCCCTTCACTTGTTCTATTTGGTTGCCTTTAGTCTTGGATTTTCATTTCCATAGTTTTCTTTCGTGTTATATGGTGACCTGTTCTCTTCGGTGTCTCTTAGTGCGGTTGTCTTGCTCTTCGTTGCCCCCTCCCACATTACTGTTTTTTGTTCAATTGTCCTTCGTGGCTAAAGCCCCTTGGCTTTTTACCATTCTCCTTTTGATGTTTTCTTCTGGGGGAATCTGTTCCCCCTTACCCTCTTCTTCACTCTTTTCTCTTTCCTCTCCCTTTTTTCCTCTTTACTTCCCTTCCGTTCCTTGCTCCCTTCCTTTTTATCCCTCTCATCTCTACTTTTTTGGCAACATTTACACTATCTATTCCACTCTACATTTTCCTCTTTCTTATTTCAGCTTATGATACTCCACTGTTTTCCTAATCTATTTCCGTCTCCACTTCTGTGGTGGTCACACGCTTTAGCCTCTTCGCTTCAGGCTCTCCCTTGTCATCTACATTTATCCAACCTCTCTTTTCTTTTTTTCTCTCTTTTCCTATTCTGCTTTGAATTCTCTACTTCCTTTTGCTTACTCCTACTTTATTTCCAGAGATGAACGGTCTTCATGTCATTTCTTGGAATATTAAAGGTATTCGAAATCCTGTTAAAAAGCAATGTGTTTTATCTTACTTAGCGAGACTGAAATGTCATGTTGCATTGCTACAAGAAACTCACCTTAATTCACAAGATTTGTCTTCACTACGTAAACAATGGGTTGGGGAGGCCTTTTGCTCTCCGGCAGTGAACAACAACAATGCTGTTATCATTCTGTTTCATAAATCGTTGACTGTTCAGTTAAATAATGAGCTTCATGTTAATTGTGGTAGATGGTTGTTTTTAGATGTTACTGTTAATAATACAAAATGTTCCTACTGCAATGTTTATGGCCCTAATGGAGTAGATTTAACCTTTTGGAATAACTTCTCCATGCTTCTTTCTTCTCATGCGACTGATGATTTAATTGTGGGTGGTGATTGTAACCAACTTATGGATCCCTTTCTAGATCGTAAATCACTCACCAGATATGTTCCTAATAAGATGCAAAAGTCCTTTTTTAAAGACATCTCTTCTAGAGGTCTCATAGATTCATGGAGACTTTCTCACCCTGACACTTTAGAATTTTCCTTTTTTTCTCCAGTGCACGCATCACACTCCCGTATTGACTATATTTTTCTTACCCAACATACCCTCCAATTTATGACTAACTCAGAAATAGGCTCTATTCTTATATCCGACCACGCCCCTGTTATAATAGACATAGATTATCCCTCTCCTACTCCCACCTCTCGGCGCTGGCGTTTTAATAACTCTCTCTTCCTAGACTCACAATTTACTAAACAATTTACGCTTTTTATATAGGAATTCTTTAAAAACAACCTTCATTCTACTTCCCAATTTCATTTTATTTGGGATGCTTTCAAGGCTGCTGCCAGAGGATTTATTATTGACTTTGTATCCCGCAAGAGGAAAAAAGCCCTATCCCAGTCCTCTCAAATTCTTAAACAAATTAAAGACCTAGAACATCTTTACTTCACCAAGAACTCCTCAGACACACTCTCCTCTCTCATTAGGGCGAAAATGCAATGTAACAAACACTCTTGGGACTCTGCATGTAATTCATGCCAAAATGTACGGGGGACGCATTAAGGCGGGCAAATCTCTTGCTCATGATCTCAAACTTAAAAAACAAAAATCCAAAAAAATAACCATTATTGATTCACAAGGAAATCATCAGTATACTGATGACAAAATCCTTGACTGTTTTGTTCAATATTATTCTTCCCTTTATTCTCCGGAATCCGTTCCCTCTCCTGCACAAATTGACTCTTTCTTTCAGTCTATTCCTAGATCCTCTGATAGCTTTACTGATCTTTCTTCCCTAGATGTTCCTATCTCATAAAAGGAAATACTTAATGCTATCACTCTTTTACCTAAAGACAAAACATCAGGCCCGGATGGCTTTATGGTTCATTTCTATCTCCACTTTAAGGATATTCTATTACCACATTTATTTTCATTGATTAATCATTTTCTCTCCCAGGGAGAATCTAAAGGTTCCTTTACACAGGCAATGTTATGTTTAATCCCTAAAGAAGATAAGGATCCCTCCCTTTGTAAAATTATCGTCCTATTTCCTTAATTAACACTGACTGTAAAATTTATGCTAAAATTTTGGGTTCTCGCATTAATAAAGTCATTCCTAACCTTACTAATATTTATCAATCTGGGTTTGTTAAAGGCAGGTCCATTACTGATAATTCGAGAACCCTCCTCAACATCATTCACCTTGCTTTAAAGATGGACTCCCCAGTCGCCGCTATTACATTGGATGCTGAGAATGCATTCAACAGAGTTAGCTGGGATTTCATGTTTGGTGCGTTGAGGTGGCATGGCTTTAGCCCTTCCTTTATTCAATATATTCAATTGTTATACTCTGCTCCCTCTACCTCTATCTGGGTTAATGACTCTCAATCTCACTATTTCTCTTTGCATAGAGGCACCAGACAAGGTTGTCCTCTCTCCCCTCTTCTTTTTATTCTTGCGTTAGAACCCTTCTTAGAAATAATTCGACGTCAACCATCATATACTGGCTTCACATTTCAGAACATTTGTATTAAGTTTACTGCTTATGCAGATGATATTTTACTTTAAA
The DNA here is from genome assembly GCF_964204655.1 of Triturus cristatus. Lineage (NCBI taxonomy): Eukaryota > Metazoa > Chordata > Amphibia > Caudata > Salamandridae > Triturus > Triturus cristatus. The sequence goes on from NC_140582.1 coordinate 631,769,795, forward strand.
TCTCTAATCCGACCACTTCTTTACCTTCACTCTTCTCCTTGTTACAAGAATATTCCCTGGTTTCTGGTTACAAACTTAATATAGACAAATCTGAGGTTTTACCCTTAACAAATTTTGCCTTCCTCACATGTTTCATGGCTCTGGCTTCGAATGGAATTCTGGCAATATTAAATGCTTAGGCATTCTTTATGCTAACACTATTAGAGAAACCATTAAACTTAAACAGAAATATATACTTAAATAGCTCTCTTCACTTATAGATAGTTGGTCTCCCCTTTTCCTATCCTGGTGGGGGAGGCTAACAACTATTAAAATGATGCTTCTTCCCATTGTTAATTTTTATCTTTCAATGCTTCCAATTTCCCTTCCACTCTGCTTTTTTAAATCAATAAATTGCATCTTCACAACATTCCTGTGGAATAAACTCAAAGCTAGGATCTCTCTCTCTCGTCTTCAACAACCCAAAGATTTAGGTGGAGTCAACTTCCACAACCTCACTCGATTCCATTCTGCTTTTACTTTAAAACAAATTTGGCCTTTTCTATCTGATTTGTCTGATCCTCCCCTAACAGCCTGGAGCTCAAAAGAACTTGCGCAACTTTCGCCTTTCTCATTTCTTACGGCTACTCACTTATCTCAACCTCTGCAGCGTTTTCTCACTCCCATCTTTAAACCCTCCAAAGCACTTGCTCTCTCAGTGTTTCGCTCCTCCCTCTCACAGTCAGAGTTTCACTCCTTAACTCCAATTTGGTATAATAAATCTTTAAAGATAAATCACAGAGCGCTTTTTGGAAAGAATGGATTGACAAAGGTATCATTACTTACGATCATTTACTTAGCAATAATTCCTTGAGAGACTTCTCCGAAATTCGTGCCTCTTTTCACCTCTCCAACACATATTCCTCCCAGTATCCCTTGCTTAAAAATTCCTTAGCCTTCATTATCTCTCCAAATGCTTCCCTGCCCACCACTGACGCAGCCCTTACCCCTCTACCAGACTTTTCTATTCCTCTCAAAGCTGCTGCCATCTACAAATTACTTTCCCGTCCCTTTGCTGATAGACTCAAATCTAAACTCGAACTCTTATGGGAAAAGAATTTAGCTCAAGAATTTTCCCTTCAGGTTTGGAATTCCTTATGGTCTAAGTTGCACACTGTTTCCCATTCTGCCAGTACCACGCAGACTTTATACTTTTTTTACAATAGACTTTTTTTTACTCCTTATGATTTTCATAATTTTAAATTAATTGACTCCAAAAAGTGCTGGTCTTGCTCTTATGCTGAAAGTGATTTTTTTCATATATTCTTTCACTGCCCGCTGGTAAATCCCTGTGGTCTCGTATTTGGTCAAAATTAAACGAAATATTAGCTACTGACCACTCCTTTGAGATTGTCCATATCTTTCTGGGTGGTGCTTCACCTATATGGAATGTTCAATGTAATGTACGCAAATTTATAGATTTGTATATAGCCATTTCCTTACAGATAATCGCAACCAATTGGAAAGACACTTCAAAGATTTCATACAATGTCTGGTGGAACTTATTGTGCCACCATCATAGGCTTGATCGTGCTTTTGCTACCAACGTACCTCTTTTGATCAAAAAAGATTTGTTATGGTTGCCTTTAACTAATTTTCTCTCTAGAAATGTTCCTTGAATTACTTAGTTGTTTATACATTTATTAGTTTATGTTAATTATATGATATTTACTCTGTATATTGATTGCCTTTCTCCCCTCCTTCCCTTCCCCTCTTTCCTTTTCCTCTTCTTGCTCCTCCCTTCCCACTAAACAAATACCTTTAAAAGCTTTTTTCCTAAGTATATTTCCTACTTCCTTTATGACATTCTTTATATTTTGTAAGAATTCAATTTTTCTTGCTTTGTCTCACTGCCTGATGATTCTCTTTTTGTATTGATGTTTTGCTTGGATTATCATATTTAATAAAGCTTTCTAAACTTAAAAAAAGTAAAGAGTTTGTGTGGATTGACTGCAATGCTGTAAAAGAGAGTGTGACAGAGAAACAACAAAAATCAAAGAAATATTATGACACTAAGAAAGGTGTCAAGAGAGTGGATATAAAGATGGATGATTGGGTGGCAGTGGGAAAAGGCGCAATTGCCAGGAAAGGGGAAAGGACGTTTTTCCAACCACTCAAGGTGAAAGAGATCAAAAACAGTGTAGTGATTCTGAAAGATGGATCTGTGTGGAGTTTGGAGAGTGTGTGCAAGAGTCTAAAAAGAGATATGGATGATGAAGAAGAATAATAGTACTAAATGTCATTTTATAAATTCTTGTGCATTTGCATTTGCGTGCTATTGGCGATTTACTGAGTGCATGCATCACTTGACTACTTGCATGTCATCATGATGTCCTATTCGTATATTCCTTTTGTACATATGATCTTAGAGATATTTATTTAGTAATGTATTTCAGTTGTAAGAGCATACGCTCTCTTTCTCCTTCCTGTTGACAATTGTCATTTGTACTTATAAGGAGGGAGATGTGTAGAATTGATGGAACTTTGCATATATAATATAGAATTTAGAAAGTGGGGGAAATGGATTCCCTGGTGTATTGAAGCAGGAGCGGATTGGAAAGCTGTAAATTGGAGGTAACCTAATGGACAGAATAAACTTGGATATTCATTTACTATATCTTTGGTGAATATTTACACTATCTCTTTTTTACCAAGTTGTTACACCCCTTACAGGTCATCTAAAAATCTGAAGTTTCACATTTGATGAATTTCAAGTCTAGTTATAAGAAGTTCCATGACAAGCATAGACGATCCACTCTTAACTATATTTAAAGAGATAGGGTTTGTCTGCTCGCCATTTATTCCTTATGTATTTAATTTTATTTTTTTAATTGCTTTATCGGTGACCCAGAAACAGTGTCCTGGGGCTGATTTAGGAGCACAGTTTAGAGGGGAAAGTAATTAACTTATGGTTGAACAACAAATTCATGTGTTAGTTGCTTTTTAGATTATCTAAAGTTAGAGAGGGGGCATTGAACAAGGAGAAGGCTCTTCCAGTTTTTTTGCCGCTCATTAGGAAAAGGATCGCTACACCAGATTGTACTGTTTTGAGGTGTGGGGTTACGGTGAAGTGCACATTGGCAGAATGGCATGACCTTGTAGGAGGATTGAGTGCACTACATTTGCTCAGGTAGGTCGGTCCTTCCTGGTAAAAGGCTTTAGGAGACAGAAACAGATTCTTAAACAAAAAACCCTTCCTGATAAGTTGCTAATGGTAATCAGGCAAACACTTTGCTCAACATTCGTAGTGTGAGAAATCAACTTGTGGCAAAATTAGTGATATGTTTGGGCATGGTCAGATTGTTGTTGGGTGTAACTCCTAGATTTTAGCTGCAGTAGCTGTAGTAGGAATGGGGCCCAGCAATGGAAGGCCACCAATCTGGCGGGCAGCACCCTGCATTCTTTTCAAACATAATGTCTGTTTATGAGCTATTCAGTTTAAGGCAATTAGCCTTCTTTCATGCTGCCATAGCTAGAAAATAGGCTCTGAAATCAGACTTTGTAGCAGACATTTCTTTGGAAATGGAGTAAATAATTTAAGTGCCATCTTTGTATGAAAGGATTGAAAATCAATAGGTTTGACAAGGTCTGCGAGGGGTTGTACATGCAAGCTGAATAGAGTGGGGCTGAGCGAAGAGCACTGAGGTACCCCACACAAAGATTTTTTTCCTGAGCAGCAATAAGAAGGAAGGGAGACTTTCTGAGTTCTGTCTTAAAGAGATGAGTGCAATCCACTTAAGGGAATATTGCCTGATATATAAGTCAAATAGAGGCTTGAGAAAAATGGCACAGGAAACTGCGTTAACTGTTGCAGAGATTCAGGCGGATGAGGGCAGCAGAGCCGCCCTAATCAAATATGCAGTGTAAGTAGTCAGTTGCTGCTACTAGAGAAGATTATGTGCTACAAGAGGCACTGAAGCTTAAAGGAGAAATATTGTGTAGCTGATTTCCTTTAGTAAGACTTATTAACTGTTTGTTTATGACCTTTCCTACTGATTTAGCTAGCAGTGGGAGGAATTAACTCGTGGTTTATCCTGTGCATCTGCAGAAGCTTTTTTAAGGAGATGGAGTACATGTGCTTTTTTCCAGCATGAGTGTATTGAACACATTAACAGGGATTTATTAAAATAAGGACATAAGGACTGGTGCTAAGGTGGCAAAGTTATTAGACAAAATAGAAGGCAGCAAGGGTCGAGTCGGAAACCTTTTTTTAGAGGTAGTATTTGAAAGGTTTTTATCTACTGAGATGAAGCTGAAAGAAATGATGGATGCTCCTGTAGTGTTAGTGGATTTAGTATTAAGTTATTCCGGACTATTTGTAGGTGGGTCAAAGATCATATTATTACAGCTAATGTGACTGATAAAATAATAGGCAAATGCAGATAAAAGTGCATATGATTAATTCTGTTAAATGAACATATCTCGTTCTGATTCTTATATTTGAACAAATCTGGTTCATGTATTAAATTCTAACCTGGGTTTGAGAGTCCCATTGTAATCACTCAGTTGGTGGGTACTGCTGCTCTCCATTTAGCTGAGCGTCACTCCATATAAAGTTATTTTAATGCACAGCAATGGTTTAGAGGTAATTTTTCTAAAGCAAGACACTTGCCCTTTCTTTTCCTTGTATGCAGTCTTGCCTTTTTTGGGATGTGCCTGGATCCCTGATAGCGGGCACCATCTCTAGAGGGAGTAATCCTCCAGACTTTTTAATTGTTTTATATTTTACTTTCTCACTGTTTATTTTATTTACTTTGTTTTACCAGTACACAGCTTTTACCGGGGAGCATGTAACAGCTGCGGGGTTGCTGGACCCAGGTTTTAAGACACGTTTGTTTTGGGCATCTGTTTTCCTTCGACCACGCCTCCTGTAAGAGACGGCTAATTAATACAGCAGGGAGCGTGTCTGCGCAGCTCCTCCTGAGCAAACACTGGCCCTTTCTTTTCCTTGTAGGCAGAGTTGCCTTTTTTGGGATGTGCCTAGATCCCTGATAGCGGGCGTCATCTACAGAGGGAGTAATCCTCCAGACTTTTTAATTATTTTATATTTTACTTTCTCACTGTTTATTGTTTTTACTTAGAAGGCAGGAAAGATGCTGGAGAGCACCTTACAACAAGAAAGAGCTTTCTCTGTAAAAGACTCTTATCTAAATACAAAGACCTCATTTTATAGAAAAAGCACACTTATTATTTTAAATTAATTGAGGAGGCTAAAAATTCCACCAAGGAACTGTTTAAGGTGGTAACTAAACTGACCACACTTTCTGACAAAGCTGTAAAGGACCATTCCCAAGTTTTCTGCAATACCTTATCCCTGAATTTCCCAAATAAAGTGGAGCAGATGTACTCCACTTTTGAAATTATGCCTAGGTCTATGGCATGAGAACCAATGACCAGCTAACTTCTATTTCCCCAGCATTTAGTGAATTTGCTCCAGTTACTAGCGATCAAATAACAGCTTTGATCAATCAGGCCAAATACGGCTCTCCCCTTATGACCCTTTCCCCACTATATTTAAACAGGTCCCTGAAATCCTCTGAACCAGCTTGGTCACCATCTTTAATTTTATGTTCAAGGAAAAGGTCTTTCCTTCCATTTGGAAAAGGGCTTCAATCCTACCTCGTCTAAAGAAACCCAGTCTTGACCCAGTCAAATCGATCAACTTTAGACCCATTTGCGTCTTCTACTTCTAGCTAAGTTGGTGGGAAAAGTAATGAATGCTCAGTTAGTTAACTATATGCATGAAAACAATTTTTTGGATGAAACCCAGTTCGGCTTCAGGTCAGGGCACAGCACTGTAATGGCCTTAATCAAAGCCATGGACGAAATCAGGACTGTATTAGATGAAGGGGGCGCTTCGGCTCTTATCTTGCTCGATCTGTCGGCAGCGTTCGACACAGTCGACCACAAGCTGCTCCTCAATCCTGGGTATCAAGGATAAACCACTGGTCTCCTCTCTTCTATCAGGAAGATCGCAATCTGTAGCTTTAGGCATTTATGAGTCCCCTTTCTGTTCTCCTTCCTGCGGGGTTCTGCAGGGCTCATCAATAAGTCCTACTCTTTTTAATATCTACGTGTCAGAACTGGCAGCTCTGTTCAGATCCTTCAGATTGACACTGACATCTTATGCGGACAACGCCCAAATCATCCTGTCGGTTTCCAAAAATAGTATGTAGTTAGTCGATTTCGGGACTGTATGATGGCAGTCAGCCCCCAGATGAGTTCACGCTGCCTTAAATTGAACTCAGGTAAGACCGAGTAATTATCGATGAGAAACTTAACTTCAAGGCTCAAGTCAATGCTGTCACTTCATCTAGTTTCTTTTTACTTGAAGTGATAAAAAAAATGTTGCCCTTTTCCCTTAAAATAACAGAAAGATCATTGTTACCTCCTTAGTTCTTTCCAAGCTGGATTAGTGTAATTGTCTCTATCTTGTAGGATAAAGTCCTTACTATCTTGAAGGACGCACTCATGCAAGTCCTCCTTTGCGATTAGATTTGCCTTAGAAATTTGAAATTCCTTTAATTTTTACAGGGAGAACCCCCAGAAGAAGGGCTGGACCCGAAATGCATCGGGGATGATTATTTGTTAACCCTTTGAATCTGAAAATTAGGCGTTTCTTTATGAACTAAGAACTTTTACAAATGAATAAAAAATATACTATTGGATTATGAAATGAAACAAACCAAAGTGATACATGAAAATTGGAATTTTGAATTTCAAAGGTGAATCTAATCGCAAAAGAGTGCTTGCATGAGTGCGTCCTTCAAGATAGTAAGGACTTTAAGAAGGAAGGGAGACTTTCTGAGTTCTGTCTTAAAGAGATGAGTGCAATCCATTTAAGGGAATATTGCCTGATATATAAGTCAAATAGAGGCTTGAGAAAAATGGCACAGGAAACTGCGTTAACTGTTGCAGAGATTCAGGCGGATGAGGGCAGCAGAGCCGCCCTAATCAAATATGCAGTGTAAGTAGTCAGTTGCTGCTACTAGAGAAGATTATGTGCTACAAGAGGCACTGAAGCTTAAAGGAGAAATATTGTGTAGCTGATTTCCTTTAGTAAGACTTATTAACTGTTTGTTTATGACCTTTCCTACTGATTTAGCTAGCAGTGGGAGGAATTAACTCGTGGTTTATCCTGTGCATCGGCAGAAGCTTTTTTAAGGAGATGGAGTACATGTGCTTTTTTCCAGCATGAGTGTATTGAACACATTAACAGGGATTTATTAAAATAAGGACATAAGGACTGGTGCTAAGGTGGCAAAGTTATTAGACAAAATAGAAGGCAGCAAGGGTCGAGTCGGAAACCTTTTTTTAGAGGTAGTATTTGAAAGGTTTTTATCTACTGAGATGAAGCTGAAAGAAATGATGGATGCTCCTGTAATGTTAGTGGATTTAGTATTAAGTTATTCCGGACTATTTGTAGGTGGGTCAAAGATCATATTATTACAGCTAATGTGATTGATAAAATAATAGGCAAATGCAGATAAAAGTGCATATGATTAATTCTGTTAAATGAACATATCTCGTTCTGATTCTTATATTTGAACAAATCTGGTTCATGTATTAAATTCTAACCTGGGTTTGAGAGTCCCATTGTAATCACTCAGTTGGTGGGTACTGCTGCTCTCCATTTAGCTGAGCGTCACTCCATATAAAGTTATTTTAATGCACAGCAATGGTTTAGAGGTAATTTTTCTAAAGCAAGACACTTGCCCTTTCTTTTCCTTGTATGCAGTCTTGCCTTTTTTGGGATGTGCCTGGATCCCTGATAGCGGGCACCATCTCTAGAGGGAGTAATCCTCCAGACTTTTTAATTGTTTTATATTTTACTTTCTCACTGTTTATTTTATTTACTTTGTTTTACCAGTACACAGCTTTTACCGGGGAGCATGTAACAGCTGCGGGGTTGCTGGACCCAGGTTTTAAGACACGTTTGTTTTGGGCATCTGTTTTCCTTCGACCACGCCTCCTGTAAGAGACGGCTAATTAATACAGCAGGGAGCGTGTCTGCGCAGCTCCTCCTGAGCAAACACTGGCCCTTTCTTTTCCTTGTAGGCAGAGTTGCCTTTTTTGGGATGTGCCTAGATCCCTGATAGCGGGCGTCATCTACAGAGGGAGTAATCCTCCAGACTTTTTAATTATTTTATATTTTACTTTCTCACTGTTTATTGTTTTTACTTAGAAGGCAGGAAAGATGCTGGAGAGCACCTTACAACAAGAAAGAGCTTTCTCTGTAAAAGACTCTTATCTAAATACAAAGACCTCATTTTATAGAAAAAGCACACTTATTATTTTAAATTAATTGAGGAGGCTAAAAATTCCACCAAGGAACTGTTTAAGGTGGTAACTAAACTGACCACACTTTCTGACAAAGCTGTAAAGGACCATTCCCAAGTTTTCTGCAATACCTTATCCCTGAATTTCCCAAATAAAGTGGAGCAGATGTACTCCACTTTTGAAATTATGCCTAGGTCTATGGCATGAGAACCAATGACCAGCTAACTTCTATTTCCCCAGCATTTAGTGAATTTGCTCCAGTTACTAGCGATCAAATAACAGCTTTGATCAATCAGGCCAAATACGGCTCTCCCCTTATGACCCTTTCCCCACTATATTTAAACAGGTCCCTGAAATCCTCTGAACCAGCTTGGTCACCATCTTTAATTTTATGTTCAAGGAAAAGGTCTTTCCTTCCATTTGGAAAAGGGCTTTAATCCTACCTCGTCTAAAGAAACCCAGTCTTGACCCAGTCAAATCGATCAACTTTAGACCCATTTGCGTCTTCTACTTCTAGCTAAGTTGGTGGGAAAAGTAATGAATGCTCAGTTAGTTAACTATATGCATGAAAACAATTTTTTGGATGAAACCCAGTTCGGCTTCAGGTCAGGGCACAGCACTGTAATGGCCTTAATCAAAGCCATGGACGAAATCAGGACTGTATTAGATGAAGGGGGCGCTTCGGCTCTTATCTTGCTCGATCTGTCGGCAGCGTTCGACACAGTCGACCACAAGCTGCTCCTCAATCCTGGGTATCAAGGATAAACCACTGGTCTCCTCTCTTCTATCAGGAAGATCGCAATCTGTAGCTTTAGGCATTTATGAGTCCCCTTTCTGTTCTCCTTCCTGCGGGGTTCTGCAGGGCTCATCAATAAGTCCTACTCTTTTTAATATCTACGTGTCAGAACTGGCAGCTCTGTTCAGATCCTTCAGATTGACACTGACATCTTATGCGGACAACGCCCAAATCATCCTGTCGGTTTCCAAAAATAGTATGTAGTTAGTCGATTTCGGGACTGTATGATGGCAGTCAGCCCCCAGATGAGTTCACGCTGCCTTAAATTGAACTCAGGTAAGACCGAGTAATTATCGATGAGAAACTTAACTTCAAGGCTCAAGTCAATGCTGTCACTTCATCTAGTTTCTTTTTACTTGAAGTGATAAAAAAAATGTTGCCCTTTTCCCTTAAAATAACAGAAAGATCATTGTTACCTCCTTAGTTCTTTCCAAGCTGGATTAGTGTAATTGTCTCTATCTTGTAGGATAAAGTCCTTACTATCTTGAAGGACGCACTCATGCAAGTCCTCCTTTGCGATTAGATTTGCCTTAGAAATTTGAAATTCCTTTAATTTTTACAGGGAGAACCCCCTGAAGAAGGGCTGGACCCGAAATGCATCGGGGATGATTATTTGTTAACCCTTTGAATCTGAAAATTAGGCGTTTCTTTATGAACTAAGAACTTTTACAAATGAATAAAAAATATACTATTGGATTATGAAATGAAACAAACCAAAGTGATACATGAAAATTGGAATTTTGAATTTCAAAGGTGAATCTAAGCGCAAAAGAGTGCTTGCATGAGTGCGTCCTTCAAGATAGTAAGGACTTTAAGAAGGAAGGGAGACTTTCTGAGTTCTGTCTTAAAGAGATGAGTGCAATCCATTTAAGGGAATATTGCCTGATATATAAGTCAAATAGAGGCTTGAGAAAAATGGCACAGGAAACTGCGTTAACTGTTGCAGAGATTCAGGCGGATGAGGGCAGCAGAGCCGCCCTAATCAAATATGCAGTGTAAGTAGTCATTTGCTGCTACTAGAGAAGATTATGTGCTACAAGAGGCACTGAAGCTTAAAGGAGAAATATTGTGTAGCTGATTTCCTTTAGTAAGACTTATTAACTGTTTGTTTATGACCTTTCCTACTGATTTAGCTAGCAGTGGGAGGAATTAACTCGTGGTTTATCCTGTGCATCGGCAGAAGCTTTTTTAAGGAGATGGAGTACATGTGCTTTTTTCCAGCATGAGTGTATTGAACACATTAACAGGGATTTATTAAAATAAGGACATAAGGACTGGTGCTAAGGTGGCAAAGTTATTAGACAAAATAGAAGGCAGCAAGGGTCGAGTCGGAAACCTTTTTTTAGAGGTAGTATTTGAAAGGTTTTTATCTACTGAGATGAAGCTGAAAGAAATGATGGATGCTCCTGTAGTGTTAGTGGATTTAGTATTAAGTTATTCCGGACTATTTGTAGGTGGGTCAAAGATCATATTATTACAGCTAATGTGATTGATAAAATAATAGGCAAATGCATATAAAAGTGCATATGATTAATTCTGTTAAATGAACATATCTCGTTCTGATTCTTATATTTGAACAAATCTGGTTCATGTATTAAATTCTAACCTGGGTTTGAGAGTCCCATTGTAATCACTCAGTTGGTGGGTACTGCTGCTCTCCATTTAGCTGAGCGTCACCTCCATATAAAGTTATTTTAATGCACAGCAATGGTTTAGAGGTAATTTTTCTAAAGCAAGACACTTGCCCTTTCTTTTCCTTGTATGCAGTCTTGCCTTTTTTGGGATGTGCCTGGATCCCTGATAGCGGGCACCATCTCTAGAGGGAGTAATCCTCCAGACTTTTTAATTGTTTTATATTTTACTTTCTCACTGTTTATTTTATTTACTTTGTTTTACCAGTACACAGCTTTTACCGGGGAGCATGTAACAGCTGCGGGGTTGCTGGACCCAGGTTTTAAGACACGTTTGTTTTGGGCATCTGTTTTCCTTCGACCACGCCTCCTGTAAGAGACGGCTAATTAATACAGCAGGGAGCGTGTCTGCGCAGCTCCTCCTGAGCAAACACTGGCCCTTTCTTTTCCTTGTAGGCAGAGTTGCCTTTTTTGGGATGTGCCTAGATCCCTGATAGCGGGCGTCATCTACAGAGGGAGTAATCCTCCAGACTTTTTAATTATTTTATATTTTACTTTCTCACTGTTTATTGTTTTTACTTAGAAGGCAGGAAAGATGCTGGAGAGCACCTTACAACAAGAAAGAGCTTTCTCTGTAAAAGACTCTTATCTAAATACAAAGACCTCATTTTATAGAAAAAGCACACTTATTATTTTAAATTAATTGAGGAGGCTAAAAATTCCACCAAGGAACTGTTTAAGGTGGTAACTAAACTGACCACACTTTCTGACAAAGCTGTAAAGGACCATTCCCAAGTTTTCTGCAATACCTTATCCCTGAATTTCCCAAATAAAGTGGAGCAGATGTACTCCACTTTTGAAATTATGCCTAGGTCTATGGCATGAGAACCAATGACCAGCTAACTTCTAGCTCCCCAGCATTTAGTGAATTTGCTCCAGTTACTAGCGATCAAATAACAGCTTTGATCAATCAGGCCAAATACGGCTCTCCCCTTATGACCCTTTCCCCACTATATTTAAACAGGTCCCTGAAATCCTCTGAACCAGCTTGGTCACCATCTTTAATTTTATGTTCAAGGAAAAGGTCTTTCCTTCCATTTGGAAAAGGGCTTTAATCCTACCTCGTCTAAAGAAACCAAGTCTTGACCCAGTCAAATTGATCAACTTTAGACCCATTTGCATCTTCTACTTCTAGCTAAGTTGGTGGGAAAAGTAATGAATGCTCAGTTAGTTAACTATATGCATGAAAACAATTTTTTGGATGAAACCCAGTTCGGCTTCAGGTCAGGGCACAGCACTGTAATGGCCTTAATCAAAGCCATGGACGAAATCAGGACTGTATTAGATGAAGGGGGCGCTTCGGCTCTTATCTTGCTCGATCTGTCGGCAGCGTTCGACACAGTCGACCACAAGCTGCTCCTCAATCCTGGGTATCAAGGATAAACCACTGGTCTCCTCTCTTCTATCAGGAAGATCGCAATCTGTAGCTTTAGGCATTTATGAGTCCCCTTTCTGTTCTCCTTCCTGCGGGGTTCTGCAGGGCTCATCAATAAGTCCTACTCTTTTTAATATCTACGTGTCAGAACTGGCAGCTCTGTTCAGATCCTTCAGATTGACACTGACATCTTATGCGGACAACGCCCAAATCATCCTGTCGGTTTCCAAAAATAGTATGTAGTTAGTCGATTTCGGGACTGTATGATGGCAGTCAGCCCCCAGATGAGTTCACGCTGCCTTAAATTGAACTCAGGTAAGACCGAGTAATTATCGATGAGAAACTTAACTTCAAGGCTCAAGTCAATGCTGTCACTTCATCTAGTTTCTTTTTACTTGAAGTGATAAAAAAAATGTTGCCCTTTTCCCTTAAAATAACAGAAAGATCATTGTTACCTCCTTAGTTCTTTCCAAGCTGGATTAGTGTAATTGTCTCTATCTTGTAGGATAAAGTCCTTACTATCTTGAAGGACGCACTCATGCAAGTCCTCCTTTGCGATTAGATTTGCCTTAGAAATTTGAAATTCCTTTAATTTTTACAGGGAGAACCCCCTGAAGAAGGGCTGGACCCGAAATGCATCGGGGATGATTATTTGTTAACCCTTTGAATCTGAAAATTAGGCGTTTCTTTATGAACTAAGAACTTTTACAAATGAATAAAAAATATACTATTGGATTATGAAATGAAACAAACCAAAGTGATACATGAAAATTGGAATTTTGAATTTCAAAGGTGAATCTAATCGCAAAAGAGTGCTTGCATGAGTGCGTCCTTCAAGATAGTAAGGACTTTAAGAAGGAAGGGAGACTTTCTGAGTTCTGTCTTAAAGAGATGAGTGCAATCCATTTAAGGGAATATTGCCTGATATATAAGTCAAATAGAGGCTTGAGAAAAATGGCACAGGAAACTGCGTTAACTGTTGCAGAGATTCAGGCGGATGAGGGCAGCAGAGCCAACCTAATCAAATATGCAGTGTAAGTAGTCAGTTGCTGCTACTAGAGAAGATTATGTGCTACAAGAGGCACTGAAGCTTAAAGGAGAAATATTGTGTAGCTGATTTCCTTTAGTAAGACTTATTAACTGTTTGTTTATGACCTTTCCTACTGATTTAGCTAGCAGTGGGAGGAATTAACTCGTGGTTTATCCTGTGCACCGGCAGAAGCTTTTTTAAGGAGATGGAGTACATGTGCTTTTTTCCAGCATGAGTGTATTGAACACATTAACAGGGATTTATTAAAATAAGGACATAAGGACTGGTGCTAAGGTGGCAAAGTTATTAGACAAAATAGAAGGCAGCAAGGGTCGAGTCGGAAACCTTTTTTTAGAGGTAGTAACTGAAAGGTTTTTATCTACTGAGATGAAGCTGAAAGAAATGATGGATGCTCCTGTAGTGTTAGTGGATTTAGTATTAAGTTATTCCGGACTATTTGTAGGTGGGTCAAAGATCATATTATTACAGCTAATGTGATTGATAAAATAATAGGCAAATGCAGATAAAAGTGCATATGATTAATTCTGTTAAATGAACATATCTCGTTCTGATTCTTATATTTGAACAAATCTGGATAATGTATTAAATTCTAACCTGGGTTTGAGAGTCCCATTGTAATCACTCAGTTGGTGGGTACTGCTGCTCTCCATTTAGCTGAGCGTCACCTCCATATAAAGTTATTTTAATGCACAGCAATGGTTTAGAGGTAATTTTTCTAAAGCAAGACACTTGCCCTTTCTTTTCCTTGTATGCAGTCTTGCCTTTTTTGGGATGTGCCTGGATCCCTGATAGCGGGCACCATCTCTAGAGGGAGTAATCCTCCAGACTTTTTAATTGTTTTATATTTTACTTTCTCACTGTTTATTTTATTTACTTTGTTTTACCAGTACACAGCTTTTACCGGGGAGCATGTAACAGCTGCGGGGTTGCTGGACCCAGGTTTTAAGACACGTTTGTTTTGGGCATCTGTTTTCCTTCGACCACGCCTCCTGTAAGAGACGGCTAATTAATACAGCAGGGAGCGTGTCTGCGCAGCTCCTCCTGAGCAAACACTGGCCCTTTCTTTTCCTTGTAGGCAGAGTTGCCTTTTTTGGGATGTGCCTAGATCCCTGATAGCGGGCGTCATCTACAGAGGGAGTAATCCTCCAGACTTTTTAATTATTTTATATTTTACTTTCTCACTGTTTATTGTTTTTACTTAGAAGGCAGGAAAGATGCTGGAGAGCACCTTACAACAAGAAAGAGCTTTCTCTGTAAAAGACTCTTATCTAAATACAAAGACCTCATTTTATAGAAAAAGCACACTTATTATTTTAAATTAATTGAGGAGGCTAAAAATTCCACCAAGGAACTGTTTAAGGTGGTAACTAAACTGACCACACTTTCTGACAAAGCTGTAAAGGACCATTCCCAAGTTTTCTGCAATACCTTATCCCTGAATTTCCCAAATAAAGTGGAGCAGATGTACTCCACTTTTGAAATTATGCCTAGGTCTATGGCATGAGAACCAATGACCAGCTAACTTCTAGCTCCCCAGCATTTAGTGAATTTGCTCCAGTTACTAGCGATCAAATAACAGCTTTGATCAATCAGGCCAAATACGGCTCTCCCCTTATGACCCTTTCCCCACTATATTTAAACAGGTCCCTGAAATCCTCTGAACCAGCTTGGTCACCATCTTTAATTTTATGTTCAAGGAAAAGGTCTTTCCTTCCATTTGGAAAAGGGCTTCAATCCTACCTCGTCTAAAGAAACCCAGTCTTGACCCAGTCAAATCGATCAACTTTAGACCCATTTGCGTCTTCTACTTCTAGCTAAGTTGGTGGGAAAAGTAATGAATGCTCAGTTAGTTAACTATATGCATGAAAACAATTTTTTGGATGAAACCCAGTTCGGCTTCAGGTCAGGGCACAGCACTGTAATGGCCTTAATCAAAGCCATGGACGAAATCAGGACTGTATTAGATGAAGGGGGCGCTTCGGCTCTTATCTTGCTCGATCTGTCGGCAGCGTTCGACACAGTCGACCACAAGCTGCTCCTCAATCCTGGGTATCAAGGATAAACCACTGGTCTCCTCTCTTCTATCAGGAAGATCGCAATCTGTAGCTTTAGGCATTTATGAGTCCCCTTTCTGTTCTCCTTCCTGCGGGGTTCTGCAGGGCTCATCAATAAGTCCTACTCTTTTTAATATCTACGTGTCAGAACTGGCAGCTCTGTTCAGATCCTTCAGATTGACACTGACATCTTATGCGGACAACGCCCAAATCATCCTGTCGGTTTCCAAAAATAGTATGTAGTTAGTCGATTTCGGGACTGTATGATGGCAGTCAGCCCCCAGATGAGTTCACGCTGCCTTAAATTGAACTCAGGTAAGACCGAGTAATTATCGATGAGAAACTTAACTTCAAGGCTCAAGTCAATGCTGTCACTTCATCTAGTTTCTTTTTACTTGAAGTGATAAAAAAAATGTTGCCCTTTTCCCTTAAAATAACAGAAAGATCATTGTTACCTCCTTAGTTCTTTCCAAGCTGGATTAGTGTAATTGTCTCTATCTTGTAGGATAAAGTCCTTACTATCTTGAAGGACGCACTCATGCAAGTCCTCCTTTGCGATTAGATTTGCCTTAGAAATGTGAAATTCCTTTAATTTTTACAGGGAGAACCCCCAGAAGAAGGGCTGGACCCGAAATGCATCGGGGATGATTATTTGTTAACCCTTTGAATCTGAAAATTAGGCGTTTCTTTATGAACTAAGAACTTTTACAAATGAATAAAAAATATACTATTGGATTATGAAATGAAACAAACCAAAGTGATACATGAAAATTGGAATTTTGAATTTCAAAGGTGAATCTAATCGCAAAAGAGTGCTTGCATGAGTGCGTCCTTCAAGATAGTAAGGACTTTAAGAAGGAAGGGAGACTTTCTGAGTTCTGTCTTAAAGAGATGAGTGCAATCCATTTAAGGGAATATTGCCTTATATATAAGTCAAATAGAGGCTTGAGAAAAATGGCACAGGAAACTGCGTTAACTGTTGCAGAGATTCAGGCGGATGAGGGCAGCAGAGCCGCCCTAATCAAATATGCAGTGTAAGTAGTCAGTTGCTGCTACTAGAGAAGATTATGTGCTACAAGAGGCACTGAAGCTTAAAGGAGAAATATTGTGTAGCTGATTTCCTTTAGTAAGACTTATTAACTGTTTGTTTATGACCGTTCCTACTGATTTAGCTAGCAGTGGGAGGAATTAACTCGTGGTTTATCCTGTGCATCGGCAGAAGCTTTTTTAAGGAGATGGAGTACATGTGCTTTTTTCCAGCATGAGTGTATTGAACACATTAACAGGGATTTATTAAAATAAGGACATAAGGACTGGTGCTAAGGTGGCAAAGTTATTAGACAAAATAGAAGGCAGCAAGGGTCGAGTCGGAAACCTTTTTTTAGAGGTAGTATTTGAAAGGTTTTTATCTACTGAGATGAAGCTGAAAGAAATGATGGATGCTCCTGTAGTGTTAGTGGATTTAGTATTAAGTTATTCCGGACTATTTGTAGGTGGGTCAAAGATCATATTATTACAGCTAATGTGATTGATAAAATAATAGGCAAATGCAGATAAAAGTGCATATGATTAATTCTGTTAAATGAACATATCTCGTTCTGATTCTTATATTTGAACAAATCTGGTTCATGTATTAAATTCTAACCTGGGTTTGAGAGTCCCATTGTAATCACTCAGTTGGTGGGTACTGCTGCTCTCCATTTAGCTGAGCGTCACCTCCATATAAAGTTATTTTAATGCACAGCAATGGTTTAGAGGTAATTTTTCTAAAGCAAGACACTTGCCCTTTCTTTTCCTTGTATGCAGTCTTGCCTTTTTTGGGATGTGCCTGGATCCCTGATAGCGGGCACCATCTCTAGAGGGAGTAATCCTCCAGACTTTTTAATTGTTTTATATTTTACTTTCTCACTGTTTATTTTATTTACTTTGTTTTACCAGTACACAGCTTTTACCGGGGAGCATGTAACAGCTGCGGGGTTGCTGGACCCAGGTTTTAAGACACGTTTGTTTTGGGCATCTGTTTTCCTTCGACCACGCCTCCTGTAAGAGACGGCTAATTAATACAGCAGGGAGCGTGTCTGCGCAGCTCCTCCTGAGCAAACACTGGCCCTTTCTTTTCCTTGTAGGCAGAGTTGCCTTTTTTGGGATGTGCCTAGATCCCTGATAGCGGGCGTCATCTACAGAGGGAGTAATCCTCCAGACTTTTTAATTATTTTATATTTTACTTTCTCACTGTTTATTGTTTTTACTTAGAAGGCAGGAAAGATGCTGGAGAGCACCTTACAACAAGAAAGAGCTTTCTCTGTAAAAGACTCTTATCTAAATACAAAGACCTCATTTTATAGAAAAAGCACACTTATTATTTTAAATTAATTGAGGAGGCTAAAAATTCCACCAAGGAACTGTTTAAGGTGGTAACTAAACTGACCACACTTTCTGACAAAGCTGTAAAGGACCATTCCCAAGTTTTCTGCAATACCTTATCCCTGAATTTCCCAAATAAAGTGGAGCAGATGTACTCCACTTTTGAAATTATGCCTAGGTCTATGGCATGAGAACCAATGACCAGCTAACTTCTAGCTCCCCAGCATTTAGTGAATTTGCTCCAGTTACTAGCGATCAAATAACAGCTTTGATCAATCAGGCCAAATACGGCTCTCCCCTTATGACCCTTTCCCCACTATATTTAAACAGGTCCCTGAAATCCTCTGAACCAGCTTGGTCACCATCTTTAATTTTATGTTCAAGGAAAAGGTCTTTCCTTCCATTTGGAAAAGGGCTTCAATCCTACCTCGTCTAAAGAAACCCAGTCTTGACCCAGTCAAATCGATCAACTTTAGACCCATTTGCGTCTTCTACTTCTAGCTAAGTTGGTGGGAAAAGTAATGAATGCTCAGTTAGTTAACTATATGCATGAAAACAATTTTTTGGATGAAACCCAGTTCGGCTTCAGGTCAGGGCACAGCACTGTAATGGCCTTAATCAAAGCCATGGACGAAATCAGGACTGTATTAGATGAAGGGGGCGCTTCGGCTCTTATCTTGCTCGATCTGTCGGCAGCGTTCGACACAGTCGACCACAAGCTGCTCCTCAATCCTGGGTATCAAGGATAAACCACTGGTCTCCTCTCTTCTATCAGGAAGATCGCAATCTGTAGCTTTAGGCATTTATGAGTCCCCTTTCTGTTCTCCTTCCTGCGGGGTTCTGCAGGGCTCATCAATAAGTCCTACTCTTTTTAATATCTACGTGTCAGAACTGGCAGCTCTGTTCAGATCCTTCAGATTGACACTGACATCTTATGCGGACAACGCCCAAATCATCCTGTCGGTTTCCAAAAATAGTATGTAGTTAGTCGATTTCGGGACTGTATGATGGCAGTCAGCCCCCAGATGAGTTCACGCTGCCTTAAATTGAACTCAGGTAAGACCGAGTAATTATCGATGAGAAACTTAACTTCAAGGCTCAAGTCAATGCTGTCACTTCATCTAGTTTCTTTTTACTTGAAGTGATAAAAAAAATGTTGCCCTTTTCCCTTAAAATAACAGAAAGATCATTGTTACCTCCTTAGTTCTTTCCAAGCTGGATTAGTGTAATTGTCTCTATCTTGTAGGATAAAGTCCTTACTATCTTGAAGGACGCACTCATGCAAGTCCTCCTTTGCGATTAGATTTGCCTTAGAAATTTGAAATTCCTTTAATTTTTACAGGGAGAACCCCCTGAAGAAGGGCTGGACCCGAAATGCATCGGGGATGATTATTTGTTAACCCTTTGAATCTGAAAATTAGGCGTTTCTTTATGAACTAAGAACTTTTACAAATGAATAAAAAATATACTATTGGATTATGAAATGAAACAAACCAAAGTGATACATGAAAATTGGAATTTTGAATTTCAAAGGTGAATCTAAGCGCAAAAGAGTGCTTGCATGAGTGCGTCCTTCAAGATAGTAAGGACTTTAAGAAGGAAGGGAGAGTTTCTGAGTTCTGTCTTAAAGAGATGAGTGCAATCCATTTAAGGGAATATTGCCTGATATATAAGTCAAATAGAGGCTTGAGAAAAATGGCACAGGAAACTGCGTTAACTGTTGCAGAGATTCAGGCGGATGAGGGCAGCAGAGCCGCCCTAATCAAATATGCAGTGTAAGTAGTCATTTGCTGCTACTAGAGAAGATTATGTGCTACAAGAGGCACTGAAGCTTAAAGGAGAAATATTGTGTAGCTGATTTCCTTTAGTAAGACTTATTAACTGTTTGTTTATGACCTTTCCTACTGATTTAGCTAGCAGTGGGAGGAATTAACTCGTGGTTTATCCTGTGCATCGGCAGAAGCTTTTTTAAGGAGATGGAGTACATGTGCTTTTTTCCAGCATGAGTGTATTGAACACATTAACAGGGATTTATTAAAATAAGGACATAAGGACTGGTGCTAAGGTGGCAAAGTTATTAGACAAAATAGAAGGCAGCAAGGGTCGAGTCGGAAACCTTTTTTTAGAGGTAGTATTTGAAAGGTTTTTATCTACTGAGATGAAGCTGAAAGAAATGATGGATGCTCCTGTAGTGTTAGTGGATTTAGTATTAAGTTATTCCGGACTATTTGTAGGTGGGTCAAAGATCATATTATTACAGCTAATGTGATTGATAAAATAATAGGCAAATGCAGATAAAAGTGCATATGATTAATTCTGTTAAATGAACATATCTCGTTCTGATTCTTATATTTGAACAAATCTGGTTCATGTATTAAATTCTAACCTGGGTTTGAGAGTCCCATTGTAATCACTCAGTTGGTGGGTACTGCTGCTCTCCATTTAGCTGAGCGTCACCTCCATATAAAGTTATTTTAATGCACAGCAATGGTTTAGAGGTAATTTTTCTAAAGCAAGACACTTGCCCTTTCTTTTCCTTGTATGCAGTCTTGCCTTTTTTGGGATGTGCCTGGATCCCTGATAGCGGGCACCATCTCTAGAGGGAGTAATCCTCCAGACTTTTTAATTGTTTTATATTTTACTTTCTCACTGTTTATTTTATTTACTTTGTTTTACCAGTACACAGCTTTTACCGGGGAGCATGTAACAGCTGCGGGGTTGCTGGACCCAGGTTTTAAGACACGTTTGTTTTGGGCATCTGTTTTCCTTCGACCACGCCTCCTGTAAGAGACGGCTAATTAATACAGCAGGGAGCGTGTCTGCGCAGCTCCTCCTGAGCAAACACTGGCCCTTTCTTTTCCTTGTAGGCAGAGTTGCCTTTTTTGGGATGTGCCTAGATCCCTGATAGCGGGCGTCATCTACAGAGGGAGTAATCCTCCAGACTTTTTAATTATTTTATATTTTACTTTCTCACTGTTTATTGTTTTTACTTAGAAGGCAGGAAAGATGCTGGAGAGCACCTTACAACAAGAAAGAGCTTTCTCTGTAAAAGACTCTTATCTAAATACAAAGACCTCATTTTATAGAAAAAGCACACTTATTATTTTAAATTAATTGAGGAGGCTAAAATTTCCACCAAGGAACTGTTTAAGGTGGTAACTAAACTGACCACACTTTCTGACAAAGCTGTAAAGGACCATTCCCAAGTTTTCTGCAATACCTTATCCCTGAATTTCCCAAATAAAGTGGAGCAGATGTACTCCACTTTTGAAATTATGCCTAGGTCTATGGCATGAGAACCAATGACCAGCTAACTTCTAGCTCCCCAGCATTTAGTGAATTTGCTCCAGTTACTAGCGATCAAATAACAGCTTTGATCAATCAGGCCAAATACGGCTCTCCCCTTATGACCCTTTCCCCACTATATTTAAACAGGTCCCTGAAATCCTCTGAACCAGCTTGGTCACCATCTTTAATTTTATGTTCAAGGAAAAGGTCTTTCCTTCCATTTGGAAAAGGGCTTCAATCCTACCTCGTCTAAAGAAACCCAGTCTTGACCCAGTCAAATCGATCAACTTTAGACCCATTTGCATCTTCTACTTCTAGCTAAGTTGGTGGGAAAAGTAATGAATGCTCAGTTAGTTAACTATATGCATGAAAACAATTTTTTGGATGAAACCCAGTTCGGCTTCAGGTCAGGGCACAGCACTGTAATGGCCTTAATCAAAGCCATGGACGAAATCAGGACTGTATTAGATGAAGGGGGCGCTTCGGCTCTTATCTTGCTCGATCTGTCGGCAGCGTTCGACACAGTCGACCACAAGCTGCTCCTCAATCCTGGGTATCAAGGATAAACCACTGGTCTCCTCTCTTCTATCAGGAAGATCGCAATCTGTAGCTTTAGGCATTCATGAGTCCCCTTTCTGTTCTCCTTCCTGCGGGGTTCTGCAGGGCTCATCAATAAGTCCTACTCTTTTTAATATCTACGTGTCAGAACTGGCAGCTCTGTTCAGATCCTTCAGATTGACACTGACATCTTATGCGGACAACGCCCAAATCATCCTGTCGGTTTCCAAAAATAGTATGTAGTTAGTCGATTTCGGGACTGTATGATGGCAGTCAGCCCCCAGATGAGTTCACGCTGCCTTAAATTGAACTCAGGTAAGACCGAGTAATTATCGATGAGAAACTTAACTTCAAGGCTCAAGTCAATGCTGTCACTTCATCTAGTTTCTTTTTACTTGAAGTGATAAAAAAAATGTTGCCCTTTTCCCTTAAAATAACAGAAAGATCATTGTTACCTCCTTAGTTCTTTCCAAGCTGGATTAGTGTAATTGTCTCTATCTTGTAGGATAAAGTCCTTACTATCTTGAAGGACGCACTCATGCAAGTCCTCCTTTGCGATTAGATTTGCCTTAGAAATTTGAAATTCCTTTAATTTTTACAGGGAGAACCCCCTGAAGAAGGGCTGGACCCGAAATGCATCGGGGATGATTATTTGTTAACCCTTTGAATCTGAAAATTAGGCGTTTCTTTATGAACTAAGAACTTTTACAAATGAATAAAAAATATACTATTGGATTATGAAATGAAACAAACCAAAGTGATACATGAAAATTGGAATTTTGAATTTCAAAGGTGAATCTAATCGCAAAAGAGTGCTTGCATGAGTGCGTCCTTCAAGATAGTAAGGACTTTAAGAAGGAAGGGAGACTTTCTGAGTTCTGTCTTAAAGAGATGAGTGCAATCCATTTAAGGGAATATTGCCTGATATATAAGTCAAATAGAGGCTTGAGAAAAATGGCACAGGAAACTGCGTTAACTGTTGCAGAGATTCAGGCGGATGAGGGCAGCAGAGCCGCCCTAATCAAATATGCAGTGTAAGTAGTCAGTTGCTGCTACTAGAGAAGATTATGTGCTACAAGAGGCACTGAAGCTTAAAGGAGAAATATTGTGTAGCTGATTTCCTTTAGTAAGACTTATTAACTGTTTGTTTATGACCTTTCCTACTGATTTAGCTAGCAGTGGGAGGAATTAACTCGTGGTTTATCCTGTGCATCGGCAGAAGCTTTTTTAAGGAGATGGAGTACATGTGCTTTTTTCCAGCATGAGTGTATTGAACACATTAACAGGGATTTATTAAAATAAGGACATAAGGACTGGTGCTAAGGTGGCAAAGTTATTAGACAAAATAGAAGGCAGCAAGGGTCGAGTCGGAAACCTTTTTTTAGAGGTAGTATTTGAAAGGTTTTTATCTACTGAGATGAAGCTGAAAGAAATGATGGATGCTCCTGTAGTGTTAGTGGATTTAGTATTAAGTTATTCCGGACTATTTCTAGGTGGGTCAAAGATCATATTATTACAGCTAATGTGATTGATAAAATAATAGGCAAATGCAGATAAAAGTGCATATGATTAATTCTGTTAAATGAACATATCTCGTTCTGATTCTTATATTTGAACAAATCTGGTTCATGTATTAAATTCTAACCTGGGTTTGAGAGTCCCATTGTAATCACTCAGTTGGTGGGTACTGCTGCTCTCCATTTAGCTGAGCGTCACCTCCATATAAAGTTATTTTAATGCACAGCAATGGTTTAGAGGTAATTTTTCTAAAGCAAGACACTTGCCCTTTCTTTTCCTTGTATGCAGTCTTGCCTTTTTTGGGATGTGCCTGGATCCCTGATAGCGGGCACCATCTCTAGAGGGAGTAATCCTCCAAACTTTTTAATTGTTTTATATTTTACTTTCTCACTGTTTATTTTATTTACTTTGTTTTACCAGTACACAGCTTTTACCGGGGAGCATGTAACAGCTGCGGGGTTGCTGGACCCAGGTTTTAAGACACGTTTGTTTTGGGCATCTGTTTTCCTTCGACCACGCCTCCTGTAAGAGACGGCTAATTAATACAGCAGGGAGCGTGTCTGCGCAGCTCCTCCTGAGCAAACACTGGCCCTTTCTTTTCCTTGTAGGCAGAGTTGCCTTTTTTGGGATGTGCCTAGATCCCTGATAGCGGGCGTCATCTACAGAGGGAGTAATCCTCCAGACTTTTTAATTATTTTATATTTTACTTTCTCACTGTTTATTGTTTTTACTTAGAAGGCAGGAAAGATGCTGGAGAGCACCTTACAACAAGAAAGAGCTTTCTCTGTAAAAGACTCTTATCTAAATACAAAGACCTCATTTTATAGAAAAAGCACACTTATTATTTTAAATTAATTGAGGAGGCTAAAAATTCCACCAAGGAACTGTTTAAGGTGGTAACTAAACTGACCACACTTTCTGACAAAGCTGTAAAGGACCATTCCCAAGTTTTCTGCAATACCTTATCCCTGAATTTCCCAAATAAAGTGGAGCAGATGTACTCCACTTTTGAAATTATGCCTAGGTCTATGGCATGAGAACCAATGACCAGCTAACTTCTAGCTCCCCAGCATTTAGTGAATTTGCTCCAGTTACTAGCGATCAAATAACAGCTTTGATCAATCAGGCCAAATACGGCTCTCCCCTTATGACCCTTTCCCCACTATATTTAAACAGGTCCCTGAAATCCTCTGAACCAGCTTGGTCACCATCTTTAATTTTATGTTCAAGGAAAAGGTCTTTCCTTCCATTTGGAAAAGGGCTTCAATCCTACCTCGTCTAAAGAAACCCAGTCTTGACCCAGTCAAATCGATCAACTTTAGACCCATTTGCGTCTTCTATTTCTAGCTAAGTTGGTGGGAAAAGTAATGAATGCTCAGTTAGTTAACTATATGCATGAAAACAATTTTTTGGATGAAACCCAGTTCGGCTTCAGGTCAGGGCACAGCACTGTAATGGCCTTAATCAAAGCCATGGACGAAATCAGGACTGTATTAGATGAAGGGGGCGCTTCGGCTCTTATCTTGCTCGATCTGTCGGCAGCGTTCGACACAGTCGACCACAAGCTGCTCCTCAATCCTGGGTATCAAGGATAAACCACTGGTCTCCTCTCTTCTATCAGGAAGATCGCAATCTGTAGCTTTAGGCATTTATGAGTCCCCTTTCTGTTCTCCTTCCTGCGGGGTTCTGCAGGGCTCATCAATAAGTCCTACTCTTTTTAATATCTACGTGTCAGAACTGGCAGCTCTGTTCAGATCCTTCAGATTGACACTGACATCTTATGCGGACAACGCCCAAATCATCCTGTCGGTTTCCAAAAATAGTATGTAGTTAGTCGATTTCGGGACTGTATGATGGCAGTCAGCCCCCAGATGAGTTCACGCTGCCTTAAATTGAACTCAGGTAAGACCGAGTAATTATCGATGAGAAACTTAACTTCAAGGCTCAAGTCAATGCTGTCACTTCATCTAGTTTCTTTTTACTTGAAGTGATAAAAAAAATGTTGCCATTTTCCCTTAAAATAACAGAAAGATCATTGTTACCTCCTTAGTTCTTTCCAAGCTGGATTAGTGTAATTGTCTCTATCTTGTAGGATAAAGTCCTTACTATCTTGAAGGACGCACTCATGCAAGTCCTCCTTTGCGATTAGATTTGCCTTAGAAATTTGAAATTCCTTTAATTTTTACAGGGAGAACCCCCTGAAGAAGGGCTGGACCCGAAATGCATCGGGGATGATTATTTGTTAACCCTTTGAATCTGAAAATTAGGCGTTTCTTTATGAACTAAGAACTTTTACAAATGAATAAAAAATATACTATTGGATTATGAAATGAAACAAACCAAAGTGATACATGAAAATTGGAATTTTGAATTTCAAAGGTGAATCTAATCGCAAAAGAGTTCTTGCATGAGTGCGTCCTTCAAGATAGTAAGGACTTTAAGAAGGAAGGGAGACTTTCTGAGTTCTGTCTTAAAGAGATGAGTGCAATCCATTTAAGGGAATATTGCCTGATATATAAGTCAAATAGAGGCTTGAGAAAAATGGCACAGGAAACTGCGTTAACTGTTGCAGAGATTCAGGCGGATGAGGGCAGCAGAGCCGCCCTAATCAAATATGCAGTGTAAGTAGTCAGTTGCTGCTACTAGAGAAGATTATGTGCTACAAGAGGCACTGAAGCTTAAAGGAGAAATATTGTGTAGCTGATTTACTTTAGTAAGACTTATTAACTGTTTGTTTATGACCTTTCCTACTGATTTAGCTAGCAGTGGGAGGAATTAACTCGTGGTTTATCCTGTGCATCGGCAGAAGCTTTTTTAAGGAGATGGAGTACATGTGCTTTTTTCCAGCATGAGTGTATTGAACACATTAACAGGGATTTATTAAAATAAGGACATAAGGACTGGTGCTAAGGTGGCAAAGTTATTAGACAAAATAGAAGGCAGCAAGGGTCGAGTCGGAAACCTTTTTTTAGAGGTAGTATTTGAAAGGTTTTTATCTACTGAGATGAAGCTGAAAGAAATGATGGATGCTCCTGTAGTGTTAGTGGATTTAGTATTAAGTTATTCCGGACTATTTGTAGGTGGGTCAAAGATCATATTATTACAGCTAATGTGATTGATAAAATAATAGGCAAATGCAGATAAAAGTGCATATGATTAATTCTGTTAAATGAACATATCTCGTTCTGATTCTTATATTTGAACAAATCTGGTTCATGTATTAAATTCTAACCTGGGTTTGAGAGTCCCATTGTAATCACTCAGTTGGTGGGTACTGCTGCTCTCCATTTAGCTGAGCGTCACCTCCATATAAAGTTATTTTAATGCACAGCAATGGTTTAGAGGTAATTTTTCTAAAGCAAGACACTTGCCCTTTCTTTTCCTTGTATGCAGTCTTGCCTTTTTTGGGATGTGCCTGGATCCCTGATAGCGGGCACCATCTCTAGAGGGAGTAATCCTCCAGACTTTTTAATTGTTTTATATTTTACTTTCTCACTGTTTATTTTATTTACTTTGTTTTACCAGTACACAGCTTTTACCGGGGAGCATGTAACAGCTGCGGGGTTGCTGGACCCAGGTTTTAAGACACGTTTGTTTTGGGCATCTGTTTTCCTTCGACCACGCCTCCTGTAAGAGACGGCTAATTAATACAGCAGGGAGCGTGTCTGCGCAGCTCCTCCTGAGCAAACACTGGCCCTTTCTTTTCCTTGTAGGCAGAGTTGCCTTTTTTGGGATGTGCCTAGATCCCTGATAGCGGGCGTCATCTACAGAGGGAGTAATCCTCCAGACTTTTTAATTATTTTATATTTTACTTTCTCACTGTTTATTGTTTTTACTTAGAAGGCAGGAAAGATGCTGGAGAGCACCTTACAACAAGAAAGAGCTTTCTCTGTAAAAGACTCTTATCTAAATACAAAGACCTCATTTTATAGAAAAAGCACACTTATTATTTTAAATTAATTGAGGAGGCTAAAAATTCCACCAAGGAACTGTTTAAGGTGGTAACTAAACTGACCACACTTTCTGACAAAGCTGTAAAGGACCATTCCCAAGTTTTCTGCAATACCTTATCCCTGAATTTCCCAAATAAAGTGGAGCAGATGTACTCCACTTTTGAAATTATGCCTAGGTCTATGGCATGAGAACCAATGACCAGCTAACTTCTAGCTCCCCAGCATTTAGTGAATTTGCTCCAGTTACTAGCGATCAAATAACAGCTTTGATCAATCAGGCCAAATACGGCTCTCCCCTTATGACCCTTTCCCCACTATATTTAAACAGGTCCCTGAAATCCTCTGAACCAGCTTGGTCACCATCTTTAATTTTATGTTCAAGGAAAAGGTCTTTCCTTCCATTTGGAAAAGGGCTTCAATCTTACCTCGTCTAAAGAAACCCAGTCTTGACCCAGTCAAATCGATCAACTTTAGACCCATTTGCGTCTTCTACTTCTAGCTAAGTTGGTGGGAAAAGTAATGA
Organism: Triturus cristatus; assembly: GCF_964204655.1. NCBI lineage: Eukaryota > Metazoa > Chordata > Amphibia > Caudata > Salamandridae > Triturus > Triturus cristatus. Next base: position 631,797,285 of record NC_140582.1, read on the forward strand.
ATGCTCAGTTAGTTAACTATATGCATGAAAACTATTTTTTGGATGAAACCCAGTTCGGCTTCAGGTCAGGGCACAGCACTGTAATGGCCTTAATCAAAGCCATGGACGAAATCAGGACTGTATTAGATGAAGGGGGCGCTTCGTCTCTTATCTTGCTCGATCTGTCGGCTGCGTTCGACACAGTCGACCACAAGCTGCTCCTCAATCCTGGGTATCAAGGATAAACCACTGGTCTCCTCTCTTCTATCAGGAAGATCGCAATCTGTAGCTTTAGGCATTTATGAGTCCCCTTTCTGTTCTCCTTCCTGCGGGGTTCTGCAGGGCTCATCAATAAGTCCTACTCTTTTTAATATCTACGTGTCAGAACTGGCAGCTCTGTTCAGATCCTTCAGATTGACACTGACATCTTATGCGGACAACGCCCAAATCATCCTGTCGGTTTCCAAAAATAGTATGTAGTTAGTCGATTTCGGGACTGTATGATAGCAGTCAGCCCCCAGATGAGTTCACGCTGCCTTAAATTGAACTCAGGTAAGACCGAGTAATTATCGATGAGAAACTTAACTTCAAGGCTCAAGTCAATGCTGTCACTTCATCTAGTTTCTTTTTACTTGAAGTGATAAAAAAAATGTTGCCCTTTTCCCTTAAAATAACAGAAAGATCATTGTTACCTCCTTAGTTCTTTCCAAGCTGGATTAGTGTAATTGTCTCTATCTTGTAGGATAAAGTCCTTACTATCTTGAAGGACGCACTCATGCAAGTCCTCCTTTGCGATTAGATTTGCCTTAGAAATTTGAAATTCCTTTAATTTTTACAGGGAGAACCCCCTGAAGAAGGGCTGGACCCGAAATGCATCGGGGATGATTATTTGTTAACCCTTTGAATCTGAAAATTAGGCGTTTCTTTATGAACTAAGAACTTTTACAAATGAATAAAAAATATGCTATTGGATTATGAAATGAAACAAACCAAAGTGATACATGAAAATTGGAATTTTGAATTGAAAAGGTGAATCTAATCGCAAAAGAGTGCTTGCATGAGTGCGTCCTTCAAGATAGTAAGGACTTTATCCTACATCAAGAGATACACTCCAAGATCAGGGGGTGATACTCCATAGCACCCACAAAGTATTACCCACAGATTGAATTTGAACAATTATTATTAAACATTGGAGTGCGACCAACTCTGCACTTATTCATGGTCTCTATCTCAAAATGCCTGAGAAGCAGCTACAAAAGCTGTAAATGATACAGCATTCTGCTGCAAGGTTGCTCTTAGGTAGTTTCATTCAGTAGGAAAGCATATTAAATATCTTCATTGGCTTCCAGTCAGAAGCAGTATCAAATTCAAAGTTTTATGTATTAAATATAAAGTGCTCCATGGCACCGGCCCTCAGTTTCTGAGGCGGTCACTGAAATGGTATTCCCCCAATAGATGCCTCTGATCGGAAGGTGCAAAATTGATGCTTCTCCCCAGGTCTTGGAAAGCCAACTGGGGTGGTAGAAGATTCACAGTGGGGGACACGAAACTCTGGAACAGCCTCCCAAGCTGTATTAGAAATCTCGCATCTCAGATGACCTTTCGAAAGACACTCAAAACTTGGCTGTTCTGTAAATAGGGTTATATCATTTACACCAGTTGGTATACATTCGCTTTAGAACTTACAATAACATAACATAACATGTTTTTGCTATTGAAAAAGTATAACCATTATCTATTACAAAATAGCTACTTCAAAATCTTTTATTTAAAAATGATAATAGATTTTACTAAAGTGTCTATATAAACAATATAATGTGCTAAAATATCAAAAAACATAACAAATGAACTGATTTCTAAATAATACTAATTGAACTTAAAATAAAACTGTAAATTAAATATATTTTAAAAATGTAAAATAATCCATACAAGCATGACTATTTAATTACATTTGTTATATAACAAAGAAATATACTATATGTTCCACTGTTAGTATTTGTAATATATAATTATACAAGTCTTAAAATAATACTTACATTTAAACCTATTAGTGTATTTAATTGGTAATAAATCTAACAATAGATATCAAAACACACTTTCAGTATTAATTCAACCATTGTGGGTCATTCAAATACTAAGGGCCTTATTACGAGTACAGTGGTCTTCGAGGTGGCGGTCCGACCACTGCCACATTGCGGCACTGTGCGCCGCGTTTGGAGTGTGGCAGTTAGACTGCTACTGTCGGGATCCAGGATGGTGATGGAGATCTGAGAAAGGAATATACTAGCGGTGCTGCAGCAGCAGAGCTGAGCATATTCTGAGTTGCCAAATCATCACCCTTTCCATTGCGGTAAGTCTGCCATGAAAAGGGTGGCAGTGAGGCAACTAAGAGGGCCCTCCACATCCTGGCCTATGGGTGCACGTGGCGGGGGGGCACATGTAGTGCCTCACTGGATTTGCACCCCCAGTTCCTGCATGGTGTGGCATGCATGCCACACCATGCAGGAAGGTGCAGTGGGCACTCTGGCAAAGGCGGTCTGCATGTTAGGCTCCTCTATGCGCCTAACAGACTGCTGCTGTCAGACTGCCACAGGACTGTCGGCCAGACTAGGATTGAAGTCCTAATCTGGCGGGCGGCAGCACCATGGCTTTGGCAGTCCTACAGTGGATGTTGACTTCCACTGTCCGCTGTAGAACCGCCAAAGTCATAATAAGGCCCTATATCTTCAAATATCCAAATGTTAAAAAAAGAAAGTACATCAAAACATATTAAATATGCAGGGTAAAATAGAATTATATTTCTACATTCCCAAAACATTATAACAATACATAATTTGATGGGGATAGAGAGGTCACTATTTCAACTCCTGGCCAACAAACATTAGGGGAAAGTGATTTAAAATTAAATTTGTCAAAGTTTGTAATTTAACTCTAGTCCCAAATACATTGTGGAAAATGCATCAATCAATTTGTGGGGGGGGGGGGTCACAATTAACTGTTTTAACTTCAGTCAAACAATCATTGTGTAACATTTGGAGTGTGAGTTTTACTACTTTCACTTCAATGTAACAAAACTTTGAGTAAGTTCATAAATGAAAGTGGTGAGATTTACTATTCCACCCTCCAATATAATGATAATTGGATAGCATGCTTAAACTAAAGAGGTGAGCTTCACTAGTATCGCTTCAATCTTACAACTTTGGGGCACCTGCAGAAATAGAAGGGGTGATATTTACTATTTTAGCTTGAATCAGCTTATAATTAGGGAAAGTACATAAATGAAAGAGGTGAGATTTAATATTCTAACTGCCAACTAACAATAGTTGGAGCAGGTACATAAATTAAAGAGAGTGTAATTTACTATTGTAACTCCTATCTAAGAAATATTAGGGAACTTGCATAAATTGAAGAGGGTTACGTTTACTGTTATAAGTGCAATCAAACTAAAACTGGGGAAGTGCATAAATGAGAGAGGATAGATTTACTAGTCAAACTTTAGTACTTCAAATACTGGAGAAAAGTGCATACATCTTGGGAAAGATTTACTATTCTAACTACAGACGAAAATCTGGAGAAATATAGAAATAAAATAGCTGAGATTTACTATTCTAACTTTAACTAACTAAAACTGGAAAATAGATAAATAAAAGTGGTGCAATTGACTATTGTAATTCCACTGTAACAATAACTGGAGAAAAGGCTTGAAGTAAAGGAGTTGAGATTCACTAGTATAACTTCAGTCTCACAAACATTGGTGAATGTGCATAAATCATGGGAATGAAGTTCACTATTCTAACTCCAATTAAACTAGAATTTGAGAATGTGCATACATAAAAGTGGCTGATTTTACTATTCTATTTCCAGTCTAACCATAAATGGAGAAAATACATGAATTAAAGAGGGCGAGATTTCCTATTTAATTTCACAAACATTGGGTAAAATGCATAAATGGAAGGTGAAATTTATTTAGCATTCTACCTCCAGTTCAACACATTTTGTGGAAAGTGTATTTGGTGAGGGATAAAATGCATTCATCTTACTCTAATATAAGATAAATTATTAACATTTTAGAAAAGGGTGGAAGGTGGAGATAAAACTATTTATTAAAAAAACATTTGTGCAATTTATAATTCACACAAAATTAAATTAGTAAACACCCTACAAAAATTGCTTAGTGATAGACCGAAAATCAAAGTATAAATAATTAAAGTAATGCAACACATCAAGTAATGTAAAACTCAAATTAAAAGTCCTAAAATCTTTAAAATTATTCAAATTAAAATAACATTGAAATACTACCCCCCCACATCCCCATTAAACCACTTATTCTGTAATTTAAACATAAAAATAACATGACAAAGTCCAAAATACATCAACCTCAACATTACAAAAATATGCAAATGAAAAAGAAACATTGGAAATATTTTATTATACATGAACAAAATACTACCCACCGACATTTAAAATCCCATAAAGTTCATACTTTTTAAACTTAAAAAGCAACAAAGATCATTATTACATTTGAACCACCACAAAGAACTGCTCACCATATACCAATTGTATCACACAACCCATAACATAAATTATGATGGACAATGTAAATGAACCCAATTATTTACCCAAAAACTAATTTTAAAAATTCCTCTAAAATTAATTTGTTAACTTTTTAAAATTGAAACACTAGTCACCCTATCCTGCATAATAGCCTACAATACCCGCCAAATAAAAGATAAGAGCCATGAAGTATAACAAGACATAAAAAGCATATAAAACAATTATTTAATTTTAAATATACTAATAACTATATTTTAAACAAGAATATTATTAAAAGAAATACTTATCCTTGACATTGTCTTTCAATATTTTTCCACTCATGACATTTTGAGCACAAAATATAATTCCATTGTTTACCCATAGAAGCTCTAGTTTCCTTCAGACATCTGAAAAAATGATGACTGTGATAATAACAGACTGGATATGTATCATATTCTTGAGTTTTTGTAATTGTGTAATTATCCGGTTAATGGGATAGGAGGTTACTAATTCGGTGTCTCACAGTGCATATTTATATTTTAATCCTTAAATTTGACCATCCAAGCATCAATGCAATACTCTAGCAAGCCAACTGTTACTGGGGATATCTATGCTTTCCATTAGTCAGCGAAAGGGAATATTTTGACCAAATATTACACATATGTGAATAATGTTATAATCAGGCAGGGGAAGTCTCACTCAGCTACAATGAGCCTAAAAGTTCTTGCTTGGATAAAAAATTAAATATGCACTTGCATTTCAACACAGATTGTATGGTGACCATACAATGTTATAGCACCCACACCAACAAGTTAGGTATTGAAAACCAGTGGCAGTTCATTTTGCAACATGTCAGCAATACATCTGCCAAGTATCACAGAGAGCACTAGGCCCTCAATATTAGTGGACCATTAATTTGATGGGTCTGATAATAATAATTACTGCACCCATGGCAATTCTGGGTTCAGGGGGACTACCGCTGCACAGTGGTATCATTCAAAAATACTTCTTGTAAAAAACACAGACTACACATAAAATTCCTAGAGATTCCTATTACTCATCAATACATTTCTACTAGGAAAGGATGCTTAAAGACTGATCTGATTTTCTTCTCCTACTACATCTTATGTTGGAAAGGCCTCTTCGTCAACCATCTACATGTGAAACAGACCATTAAAATTTGCTATGAACTCAAACTTTCTCTAGCACTGCCCACTGGCCTCAAGGCGGAAGTGTTGATTTCCATCTATAGCAATGGTAATATGATCCAAGCCTCATAAAACAATCTCTAATTTGGTTATCTTCTTAACATCAAGAACTCAAGACAAACCCAGAGTCCTGTAACTGGCACTCCTGTCCCTTCCCAGTCTCTCATACTGGCCCCTCCTATGGTATCATGAATAACCCCTCTAACAGGTTGATTACCTTGCCCCTTTAACAATCCACCCATAGTCATATTACTCTCCCCATCCCCCCATAGCTATTTAAAACTACTGCCTTACATATAACACAAGGCATCACTCATGAAATTGGGACCACTCTCTGAAAGATACCACTTCTAGGGTGCTAATCTCTCCCCCATTATGCAGAACAGCATCAGCATGTCAACCAAGCATGCTTCTCATTACAAGAACAGTAGGAATGGTAAAGAAACATTATCCTCAAGCAGAAAAATCATATCAATAAATTGAAATAAACATAGATATGGCACTTCTTTTTAAAGATAGGTAAATAACCCTTCCCTAGTTATAACTCCGCATTATCCCTTAGAAGGCCTAGCACCTCACCTCATCAGTCTCACCTTCAGTTATTCATCAATAACAGCTGGACAAAAACTGAATAATAGTCATTGAATTGCTATCAATACCTGATGTATACCTACAAGAGCCTGTGCTCTCAAGATCGAAAAGCTCCTCACATCTCCCTATCATGGGAACATAAAACTATGTACACAGCCTCATTTGGCTTTTTGTGCCCATTTGCAATAAGGATCTCCTCCCAAATTGCACATAATTGTCTATCTATATAGGACTTGTATGCAATATTAGAATCTTAAAGTTTAGCCAATTCAGTCCGTCCTTGCCTGAAGCCCTAAAACATACTTATAATAAAAGGCAAAAGAAAGTGAACATCCCTCCCTAGTTAATAAGATGATCTCATCCCATCAATCTACTTTAAGTTCTGTTAACTCCCTCATTACCACTGAGTTGCCACAGACTAACCATAATTGCGGATCTAAGAGCTAAACACTGCACAGAGATTGCAAAGAATATCCAAAGCTACAATGTTGCGATCCTATTTGTTACTGAAATCTGGCCTACAAAACACATCCTTCCTATTATTTGGAGCTGCATACAAACAATCCCTTCTCCATGCACATGCACCAAATTCACTCCATGTACTTCTCTTAAAGAGAACTCTGTCACCGAAATTGTCCCTCCTTCTGCATCACTTGTAATATTTATTGCCTTGTCCCATCCTTTTCATTTTCTTTTTATTATCTGTCCCTTTTTTCCATTTGTCTTGTATCCCTTCAAGTCATTCCAATCTTGTGTTTTTTCATTTAAAATTTTAATATGAGCTCTTAAAGTAATGAGACCCATTTCTTTGATCATGTGTCAAATCCATTGAAAACTACTGCCTCATATATATCACAAGGCAGCATGTATGAAATTGGGTGTACTCCCTGAAAGATACCACCTCTAGGGCACCAATCTCTCCCCATCATGCAGAACAGCATCATCATGCTGACCAAGCATGCTTCTCATTACAAGAACTGTAAACATGATAATGAACATTCTCCTCAAGTGGAACAATCATATCAATAAATAAAATAACCATTGATATGGTAACACTTTCTAAAGATAGGTAAATAACCCTTCCCAATTCATAGCCCACCATTATGGCTGAGCGGTCCTAGCACCTCGCCTCTTCATCAGTCCCACCTTCAGTTATCCATCAATAACATCTGAACAAAAAGAAAATTCATAGTCATTGACTTGCTATCAGTACCTAAGACATCTACAAGAGCCTCTGCTTTAAAGATCAAAAAGCTCCTCGCATCTCATTCTTTTTGTGCTCACTAGCAATAAAAAACTTCTCCCAAAGAGAGCCCATAATTGTCTATCGATAAATGACTTGGATGCAAAATAAGAATCTTAAAATTCAGCCAATTCAATCTGTCCTTGCCTGTAGCCTCAAAATATCTATACAATAAAAGGCACAAAACAGAGGACATCCCTCCCAATTAGTAAGATGATCCCATCACATCAATCTATTTTAAGTTCCATTCCATTCCATAACTTTAATTCGGTCCCAAGGACATAAAAGTACATAGTCAAACTATTCCTCCTGAAGGAGTATACACAAGTGAACCATAGATAATACATAACCGTAAAATCAGTTTGTATGAACGGAGTAGCCTAGAAAGTGTCCCAATAAATAACTGTGCAGCTTGGCAAATTTGGCGATAATAAAGCGCATTTTAGAATTTTGCAGGGGATAATCCTAGGCAAGTCATATTTCAACCCTTCCAAATCAAACTGCCTGGGAGCCACTTAAAACAGAAGCTTGTGTAGGACAGTACAATTAAGGGTTAAAAACGTATTTCATCAACAGATATTATCATTAAAACTTTAAAAAGGAAGGAATATGTACAAAAGTGATAAAAGAATACAGAATATACAAGTTTCCAAGGCCATAAAGGCTGGTTTAAAAAAGTCCAACGTACACGCCACATTGAGGTTAAAAAACGAGATATAGCAAAGACAATTGGGGTATGAGTGTCGTACTTTAGGACTCTAAATGCCTTTGCACAATGTACGAAACCTAAATTCCAACAGTGTTGAATGAGCCAGCACTGTCTAGGTAGTTTATAGCCGGGACAGAAAAAAAAATACATGTAGCTCTGTCTCTTCCTTGTAGTTACAGGCAGGGCACCCTCCAGGTAAAGTTTTGGACCATTTGTCCGAAACGGCACGGTGCAGTAGAGTCCCAAATCCAAACTGCCCATATATTTCCTTGCCAGAGTAGGTTGAATGTCATCCAGTAAGCATTCTATAATGTACTCATCCTTGATTTTAAAAATATCGTCTGTCAAATGACCTGAAGACAAGCTTTCCTGGATGTCGGGAAATTTGTTCCTCCTATAGGATTTTACCAATTCTGGCCCCAAAATTAAAGGGCACGGTTCTTTAGGATTACTCCATAAGCCTGCTTTGCCCCACCTATGACAGACATCCTTTATGTATACAAATCAAGGTATTTTACTGATAGCCGGAGAACTCAATAGCTCTCGGAGCTCAGACCAATAAATGGCCAGTTCTTGGGTCACCCACAATCTACACCAAAGAATTATGGGTCTAAGGCTGATATCTTCCCCTATGGGCCCAATGCCCAGGTCCAGGCGTAGAAGAGTGAGAGGAGTGCTAGGGGAAAGGTCTAACAACTGCCTCATAAAGGTGTTCTCTACCTTATTCAGGTTGTTAGTGGTGCAATGCCCCCATAATTCTGCCCCACATAATGTAGCACTCCTCGCTTGTAATTTATAAATCTCAGCTATTGGCCCGGCTGGTTTGTGGATGGAAGTTCTATACATTTTTGCGATTCCTCCTACGATCTGAGCAAGCTTAAGGCTTGCTTTAGCCATTTGCGGCCCCCACTCCAGGTTTTCTGTCAAGGTGACACCTAAGTAGTCAAAAACCGACATTCTTTCAAGCATGGTGCCATTCAAACAGGGGTTAGAGCAAGACTTGTTAGCAGGATTAAAGACCATACATTTGGTCTTCTGTGTATTAATCTCCAGTCCCCTGGTTCTACAGTCCTATTAACTCCCCCACAACCACTGAGTCGCTACAGACCAACCATAATTGCTGTTCTAAGAGTTAAACACTGCACAGAGATTGCAGTGAATATTCAAACCTACAATGTTGCAATCCCATTTCTTATTGAAACCGGGCTAATAAACGTAACCCTCTTATTATTTGGAACACCATACAAATCATCCCTTGTTCATAGACATTCACCAAATTCACTTCATGTACTCACTTACAGGGAACTCTGTCACCGAATTTGTCCCTACTTTTGAATTGTTTGTAATATTTCCAGCCTCCAATCCTTTTCATTTTCGTTTTATTCTCTGTCCCTTTTTTCCATTTCTCACGACATTCCTTCAAACCATCTTGTGTTTTCTCATTTAAAACTTTAATATGAGCTCTTAAAGTAATCAGGCCCACTCATGTGTGAAATCCATTTTATAAATTTGTTTTTATATCTTCTTTAGTTTTACATGTTTCATTTTGCTAATATCAAATTGTAATTCATCAACTAATTCTTCTAATTTGTCATGCACTGTGTTAACACATCTAGATGCTTCTTTAATCAGATGCATTGCAATGTAATAGGCTTCACATTCCTTTGTAGCAGTGCACCAAGTGCAATACTTAAAATTCCAATGCAAATTTCATTAGAAAGTGGCTCTACTACCAATGTTCTCACAGGAGTAACCTGTGTCTGATCCTTTAGTACCCAGCTTTCACTTGCGCTAGGCATTGCCTTTGCTGCTGTAACTTATATAGTAGCCCATGGCACAACTCCAGTAGGAGCTTGAAGTATTTCTGTATCTCTTCCAGCATCATTATCAACCCCTACAACAGTCTGGGTCCCTCCCATTGATTTATCAGTGTTCAGAGGATGTCTAGTATTTAACTGCTCACTACTAATTTGTTTCTCATCATCACCTTACTCCTCATGCTTCATTATAGTTTTCTCATTGCCCTGCTCATTCCCAATAACTATAGAGGAAAGGTCTTCACATATTCAATCACATTTTCTCTCCAACCCTTCTCTTAGTGATCTAATTTACTTTCTAAACAACTCCTACATTTCTTCTTTATACTCCTATCGTTCTTGTCCCTCTCTTTTTCTGTTGCCATGCAATATCATTTATTAAGCTCCTCAGACTGTGTATTTCTAGGGCTTCATATCACACATAGGCTGTCTTAGAAAATCCAACTTTTTAAAATTAAAAGTGCAGTCCATTAGAAATTGTAAAGCGTCATCATGTGCTGTGAATGTATTGCCGATCAGAGATCCAGGTGTAAGTATAATACCTGACCTCTTTCGTCGTTTAATGTGCTGCTGTTCCTTTGCTTGGCAATTTCTGACCCTTTGTAGGTATATCATCCTTAGCTTTGTGGTGACGTCTCACCAATCCAAGCGTGGCTTCCTGGCTGAGCAACCAATCACAGAGCAATGTCTTTGAGAACGCGGAAACAATTATGGAACCTCATAAAAATATCTAAATATGATAATAATTATTAGTATATTCATTTTTCTAATAATATCATTAATGCTAATAATAATAATAAAATAAACCCTTTGTCTGTTTATCCTAGGAAGGTATAGAAGTCAGTATATTAAGACAACTCAATTACAAACCATAGAAACTCAAAGAAAGAAAAGGAAAAAAAAAATTAGAGACAGGAATGAATGCCAGTAATGACCACAATACCCTGTAAAGTAAAGTTCTTATTAGGCAAACTCTAAAAGTTTAAAACCTGAAAACGTATTACAAGTTCCGCAGTCCAATGGACTGCCGAATCTGCGGCAGTGGTCCGCAGAACTCCAGACTGATTGTCTGCCTGGAACATTATGACTGTAGTAGTTGGACCACCACAGGACTGCTGCTGCCGCCAGGGACCCATAATCCCAGGCAGTGTTGCAGTGGTCTGAGGCCCCTAATATGCTGGCAGTGCCACTGCAGCACCACCAAGCCTATTAGGAGTTTCCTCACCTCCACACTTTTCATGGCGGTGTGACTGAGATGAAAAGTGTGGTGGTGAGGAAACAAAGGGGCCCCAGTTGCCGTTGTACCGTGGGTTGCATGCAGGGTGCTAATGTTATGCCACCCTGTGTGCATGCACCCCCAGTTCCAGCATGGCATTGACTTGACAGTCCATGCCCTGCAAGAACTGCTTTTGAAGCTCCCATTGCTGTGCCTTTTTTCAAAGGCACCACAGTGGGACTACCAGAGAACTCCCAGGCAGAGTAAAAATAAGTCTTTAATGGCTTTGGCAGACTCTGGGCCCAAGACAGGCAAAGTAAAAAAAATAGACCTTAAGTGAGGAAAAGAAAGTCTCAAAATAATCGAACGGAACCTTGTGAGGAAAAAGTCGCTGCGGAATCTTTAAAACCAGGGATTTTTATACAAAATATATGCATAACAATAAGCATACCTACAGTTTCATTATGGTATGATCATGGTTAGATCGCATAAAAAAGAACTTCATATCAGTTAGAATTACTTGGCACTAACCAATTTTTTTATGGTAAGAGAAATCCTCCACTTGCTCCCTCAGCAACTGCACTCCAAAGATATACAACAAAATGTGGAAGACTCGCAGAGGGTCACAGACAGAGAGCGGGGATGAGCAGGAGCAAAAGGTTCACTGGCAAAATATCGACGGCAAAAATATCCACATACAAAAATATCATGACAAATATTGATGTCAAAAATATCGTCATACTATACTTATCATGTAAATTAAAAAAATATTGATACAAATATTGTTGCCACAAGTATAATTGTATAAAATCTCACTTTTTAAATATATAGATATTTGTTTCCAAACTGTTGTCCAAAAATTGAAGATGCACTCTGCTAAGGATATTTCATCAGAAACTTTACTGCCAAACGGGCATTTCATTCCAAATATTTTCATAGCCTGAAGCGTTTCAGACCTCCTTCTCTTTCAACAGAGGCTTGCTAACAGTCCACAGAAGCAATAACACACCCTCTTCTCCCCTCTGCATTCTAGTAAGTAATTGCCCTCAGATGGGCCTCCCAATTGAGTTTCAGTGTTTGTGCATGCTGGGTGTTGTGGCATGTGTCGTGCACCATTCTTTTCCTCTACTGGGATCTGTGTTCTTGTTGCAATTTTATTTAAAATATTTTCCTGCCCTCCAGTGGGGCTCAGAATGTCAATTCAGTTTGCATTTTTTAAAAATAATTACCTACTGACGGTCACCAGTAGGTAGTTATAGTTAGAACCTAGTTTCCATAGAAAAAGCATTTTTTGATTTGCTAATAACTTTGGCGTCATTTGACGAATCTTCCTAAAATTCTCCTCAAAAAAGTCCAGGTCAGCTCCTATCCTGAAGGTTTGGGGGTGATTCGTTAAGCAAGGGCTGAGAAAAAGGGGATCCCAAAACTTGTTTTCTCCATGTTAACCCCTTCGCCACGGCAGGAATTCCGCCGCGGCGCTGGGGGGGTTTGGGGGCAGGTGCGGTGGCGCTGTGCTCATGACGGAACCACTCCGTCACGAGCCACGGTTGAGCTGTGCTCATGACGGAGTGGTTCCGTCACGTCTCCGCCCACTGCGCTATCGCCCGCACAGGCGGGGAATTAGTGCCGCGTGGGCGGAGCGGCCGCCAACGGCCACAGCATGACGGAACCACTCCGTCATGAGCACAGCGCAACCGTGGCTCATGACGGAGTGGTTCCGCCATGAGCGGGGAAGGGGTTAATTTCCATAGGAAATTTTGCGATGAGCTACAACTTTAACTGCTGAACGGAATTACCCCAACTTTGGCAGAAAGGTAGAGCATTTTTTTAAATGATGTAAATCCAGTCAGTAGTTTTTGAGAAATTCAAAAAATAAGAGTCAAAAAATCAATTTCCCATAGGAAACTTTGTGCAGGGCTACAGCTGAAACTACTGAACGGAATTAATCCAATTGTGGCAGAAAGGTAGTGCTTGGGTAAGAAAGCGACCTTTTTAAAAATGGTGTAAATCCATTCAGTAGTTGCTGAGAAATTAGAAAAATAAATGTTTCGATATCTGGGCGGTGCCTAAGTCGCGTGCGCAAGGTTCACTGTGATTGGTTGCTAGCACTCCAAACCAGGAAGTGTTGGCAGCCATCTTGTGGCTCGGTAGAAGCGAGTCACCCGAAAACGGAGAAACAAAGGTATTAAACAAGAGAAAGGGGCAGGGTAGAAAAACCCTGACCCACTAGGTCTGCTCAGAGGGTCCCAGGAGGACAACCAGGGCCCAAAAAATCATTTTAAACAAAAAGAAAAAATTTGGAAATAATTTGCGCTGGTGTCGTGGGTTCTCGCGTTTTATTTTAATGAGGTCCTTGGGTGGGCCAGGTTGCGGGGGTACTTCTTAAAAAATAATAGCAGGGGCTCACAGGGGTTGCGGGGGTCCGCGCAGCCCAACTCATGTTGGGAGGGGGATTGCGTGGCCCCCCTCCTGGAGTCTTCTATGTGCTTGTAACTTTAGCGTCGTTTGATGAATCTTTATAAAATTATCCAAAAAGTTTCTCTTTTTTTGATTAGCTCCTATATTGAAAGTTTGGGGGTGAATGGTGTAGGAGGGGCTGAGAAAAAAGAGAGCCCTAAACATGTTTTCTCCATGGAATATCCGTACGAAACTTTACAGAAGACTACAAGTGAAACGGCTGAACAGAATTACGCCAAATTTGCCAGGGAGAAAGGTGATGGTCCAGAAAGCACGCTTTTGTTTAAATGGTGTAAATCCGTTAAGTAGTTTTTGAGAAATATCAAATTTTACAGATATCGAAATTTGAGAATTCTGACATGTGATTGGCTGAGGGATTACAAGCACCAGCTTGCGGCTTATTGGCTATGAATGGTTGAAACCAGGAAGTGTTGGCAGCCATTTTGTGATTTACTCCGTCAGTTCGCATCTCTCCGTGTAGAAGCCATCGGGTCTGCAGTTTTACCTGTGCGAGGCAACACTGGCATCTGTGTCTGTGTGAGATATGCCTTTCACGCTGCCTCTCCTCATATCACCAGGTCGCGGGTATGCCTTTAGAAGCCCATCCGTTGGCTCGGAGGTCTGTGAGTCCGTCTGTCGGCGCGACCCTCTTCACTACCCAAAGACTACCCAAGCACCACTGCACTGTCGTAAACTCTAAAACACTACCCCAGCATGATCCCCTACACTATCCAAACACCAGTGCACTACCTTAAACCCTAAATCTATCCCCAGCACGACCCCTACACAAACACCACTGCACTACCTTAAATCCTAAAATAATACCCCCAGCACAACCCCCTACACTACCCCAACACCACTGTACTACCCTAAAGCATAAAACAGTAGAAGTCAGTCGGCTTGCAGCTGTGCGTCTGCGAGCTGTTGTGTCCCTAGCTGTACATGTGCGAGTCAGTCTGTTAGGTGATAGGTGTGTCTCTGCTCGCAGGGCCGTTGGCCCATTGGTGTCCCTTTGCGAGTTAGATCGGAGGTCTCCCTCTGCGAGCCAGCACGCTGGTGTGCGTTTGTGAGCCGACGGCCCATAGCTCACACTGTGCGAGCCGAGCTGACGGCCCATAGCTCTCCCTGTGCGAGCTGAGCCCACGGGCCGCAGGTGTCCTTCTGCAAACCGATATTGGGAATATAAGGCGGCTCTAAAAAGAGCCCTTGTGTTTACTAGTTGGAGCTACATATAAGTGCAGATGCACAGCTTCAGGTTATTCAGAAAAACTCGATTTCCCTGATCTGTGAAGTGTACTCCATAACTTCTGTAGATATCAGCCATATGAAAACGTATGTTGTTGTTGTAGATCGACCCCATTCTATGGTCTCTGAGGTATGCAGACACAGCTTTGTTGACATTCTTCCTAGATTCTTCAATCTGAGGACAAAATTGGTTTGACCATTTCCACTTCTGTCTTTGGCATATATTGGAATATACAAAGACAGTTTGAGGCAAAAGCAACATCAATTGTCGAAAGGTGTCCTTCATTGCATTTGCAAACCTACCCCAGTCAATGTGCCTAGGTCGTTTCCACCACAGTGCACAATCATGAGGTCAGGGTGTTGGAGATGCAAACAGGTTTTAACCAAAGGCAACAATTGGTGCCACTTCAATTCTCTCTGTCCAAACCACTTAATGTCCACATTTTGTAAACCTAGGTCTAAGTCAATACCTCTCTGTTCTGCATACCTCTTGCACCAGAAAACATAGCTATGTTCTACGATCCACACTATCATTTTGAAGTTATGGCTGGGAGGAATGGATAGATGTCTGTAGCTCATGCAGTCCATTTGTAGAATAAGAGATATGTTTAAAGCTGGGGAACTACTTTTTTTTGCCATACAAAACGATACTTGATTGGGAGATGAAAATCATTGTTTTTTAAAAGTAGGGTGCACATTCGTTTTGTGGAAAAGCATCTTTGTGATTGGTTAAGAAAAAGCAGTTTAAACGCGGAGTACATATCATAGGATAAAATTTGCTCAACTCAACCACACCTGCTACTTGCATTTGGAAGGCACTGTTTGAACTTAAAACAATCGTGAACTTTTAACCTGCACGTTCCGTTAAATGTGCGAGAAAATGTTGCAAAAAAATGTCATTAGGTTTACAAAAATTGATAAACTTTTAACCTGCACGTGTTGTAGAATTTTCTAGAAAGTGTGTTGATAGAATACGTTGCACTTCTGACTTGCGTCCTTGAATATTAAAAAAAACTGTTTATATGGAAAATTAAAAAAAACAATAGAGCGAAGTTTTGAAACCTAAAAGAATCAAGGAACTATTCTAATTTGTTCATTACATGTATTTATGTGTTGAGCAACAAAATTACAGACACAACAGCACCAGGAAGAGGGAGAAGCAGGGAGTGTGGGGATGAGGGGAGATGGGCACAATGGCACACATGCACAATTAAGTACAGCACAACTATAGACAAACCGTGGCCAAAATGAAACACACCAACAAGGAGCACAAGTCACACAACCCGCCAACATCACACCACTGAACAAGCATAGAGGTGAAAACCACACTCCCTGAAAGTGAGAGGGGTGAACAAAAGCTCACATGAAGGGACATCTCTCACACACAATGCAGCACACACACATAAGAAGCAGAGTACACCAACATCCATCACAATGTTGTCCAATCACAAATATTCGCACAATCGAATACAGGACACAAATGCACTCACCTGTGGCGGACAAGCGTCCAAAAGCGTCAGTACGAAACAGGCACATGAGAACGCATAGATACAAACCCACAGTCCGGACGGGGTAGAAAATCATGTATGGCAGGCAGCCAGAGAGTCCGTGACACACACATTGGCATACAAATGAAGACACAACACTTTTGGAGACAAGTGAAAAAGTGGAAACTTTATCAAAAAATGTGTGTGTCAGTACAGCCAAGAGTAGTGCCCCGGTATGCAGAGAAATGCAGCAGCATGCCTGAATAAGGTAAATAGGAAAACGTCCATGTTCACCTCGGGGTAGTCCATCACCAACACACGTCAGTGTCAAGCAGTGTTGGTTGTCCGCGCCTCAGACATGATTCGACACCAATGCAGCCTTGTCCACTGTTGTTTTGAGACATGTGACCAGATGTACAACGTGCAATGATGCAGGGGCACACGTGCAATGTGGCACATTGAGTCGTGGTTGCAGGTACCTTGTCACTCGTCCATGAACGCAAGTGCAGCTGCATAAGCCACTATCTCTAATGAGTGATGATTGGCCACAATATTTGACATGTCGTCAACGTAATCCATCAGCTGACCAGGACAGGTGTGCTGACTCCAACCACTGTACCCAATGTGCACCAAAGCAGAATCGGTAAGTGGGTCAATTTGCTCACTGCATACAACAACACATGCGATCTCCCAGGTCCAGTTCCCAACATGCATGCCAAACATCCATGCATACCATAAACGGACATCACCATGACACTCCTGGTCGTGGGCCAACAGGGGGCACACACACCCGTCGTAATCCATGCCAGCTACCCACTCGTTGGAGAGGCACACGTCCATGCACCACTCGCATAGACACGTTTGACATTGCAATACATGTTGAACTCAGGTGACGTCCGCAATGCGGAAGCTCAGCCGGTAAGTGATCTGCAGTACTGCCAAAGGCAGTGCACCCAGGACATGCAGCAGACGTGCAAGGTATAGGTAGACATGAATGGAGTCGACCATGTGTTTGGGATGCTCTGCCATTACGTCAGTGGCTCTGCTTGTAGCTGCTCTGGCTTGCCGTGTACCAGTCTTATGGATGAAATGGCACAGCTTGGTGCAATGAGCCGAGTCTGTGTGCAATGGGTGCAGGGCTGGGGTGTGGTGGGAGTACGTGTGAAGGAATTTCACGCACGCTAATTATGACAAAGGACTTTTCAGTGTGGGATGTGTACTCGTTGTTTTCAAATCGGGCAGTGCGTTGTGTGGGTGACAGATGCAAATATTATCGTATCTGTCAGGGGGGCTGGCCACTTGCAAGTTCCTTCTCGGAGCAGGAGATGTGCTAGCGGATGATAGCTCAGACAAAGAACCTTTCATCCCAACAGTAACTTCATCAGCTGCATTCATACAGGATGTGTACAAGGGCCGGTCGTGGGTGTTGTGGGATGTCTGCGACCCTGGTCATCATGGATGAGATGCCCAGCACGTGGCACATGGGTGGGTTCACTGTGTGTTACATTGCCAAACAGCTGCTCCTCCCTCCCACGAGCCCCCACACTTTTGTACGGTGCAATGTTGTATCCCGTGCACTCCTATGGCACACCATTGTAATGACTATTCACACATGTCCTACGGCATTCCAACCACACCGTGGAACTTCAGTTTGGAGGTTGTGCATGCCACTTTACAACATCGACTGCTGCGGCCACACCAGAACACAGAGACACACTTACCACACTTCCTGAACACGGACATGTCCGAGACACCCCGTTCCCTTTGCCGGATAGGCAGACCCCTGCGCTGACCTGTGTACGATGGACCAGCACATGCCACTTGTGCATGCAGGAGGATGCGTGCATAGCTACATGTCCAGGCTCACTGCCAACGCTGAGGTGACATGGTAACGTCCGCTGACACTGTGATGTTGCAGGGCCTGTGCCTAGCATGCTAAAACAATGACCACACGGACACACTTGCTCAGATGCGGGTTCGAGGCGTTGGCGGTCCTGGGGTTATTGCGATGAGTCTTGTGGACCTCATGGGTATCCTTGTATCATGCTCATTGACTCTATGGCACCTGTGGGTGTTTCGTTGTGGCTCTTGGCTGTGTTCCCTTTCATGCTGCATGTAGTTGTCCTGGTTAACAGCAGAAAGCAGGTGTAAAATCTTTGGTGCTAACGCGGCTTATCGCCGGAATTTGTTTCGCATCACAGTTGTGATGTGGTTTTTTTCGTGTACAGAAAAATAAACAAACTGGGCAGTGTATCCCATCAAGATCCAGCACCTGACCCACTATTCCCAATCAATATAAATACAATGAGATTTCTTCATTGATTTTGTGTGTACACTGTAAGTGCACCCATTACCACATTGCAATTCAGTACAGGATTTTGGTATTTAGAAAAAATCGCAAAGGTGCACCTTGTGTCTTTTTGCATGGGAATGACTACTCTGCATTTCATTATCAACACTTTAATGCAACTAAAGTTGAGATAAATCTAACACACTATTCAGAAGCTGGTGCAAACTGCAGATATCACCAGTATTCCCGTGACAACTGCCCCAAAATGTAACACCATAGTGGACACCATCAAATAACAGTAATAAGAATGAGAAAGAGTCACACAGCACTTAAGTAACAACTAAAAACTTTATTGATTTTTTTTTTTTTCAAGCTTTTTTTTTCAGAAACGTATATATAAAGGATAAACTAAATGTAACAAACTGAACACAAAACAACAAGGCAGAAGACTCCTGTCGGGACCATGAAAGTCACAGTGAGACACAGAGAAGGAAAAAAAAGCCTGAGAGAAAAAGAGAGGGAAGGAAAGAAAGAGAGTGAGAAAGGGAGAAGGGAGATAGAGAAAGAGAAGGAAAGGAAGGAAGAGAGTGAGATAGAGAGAGAGATACTGCTGCCCCTGTGCATCCATGACCAAATAATTACCCACTGCCACTGGAGTGTCTACCCGTCAAAGCTCTGCGGCCCGGCAGATCTCACAGATGTCGCTGAGTCCTGAGTCCTGAATGGCGGAGACCACATCAGCTTCTCCGTGGCCCGGCAGATCTCACACATGTCGCTGAGTCCTGAGTCATAAATGGCGGAGACCACATCAGCTTTTGGTGCCGCTAACCCTGTGCAACGCAAGTCAGTGCCACGTGGTGGTAGGCCGCTGACAGCCATACAACTTAGGGTGCGACTAACCCTGTGCAACTCAAGTCCACGCCATGTGGTGGTAGGCCCCTGACGCCCACATCAGTTTCGGGAGGCACTTACCATGTGCAACTCAAGTCCACGCCACATTGTAGGTCCCTGATGGCCACATTAGCTTCAGGTGGCACTAACCCTGTGGAACTCAAGTCCGTGCCACGTGGTGGTAGGCCCCTGACAGCCACGTCAGGTGGCACTAACCCTGTGGAACTCAAGTCCGCGCCACGTGTTAGTAGGCCCCTGAAGGCCATACAGCTCAGGGTGCGACTAACCCTCTGCGCAACTTTTCATGGACTCTTTATGATTGAGACCCGTGGAGCATCTGCCATGCAGTCACCACCGGCAAAAAAAGGTTGTGACGTTGTCGATCCATTATATTTGCCTGGCCACATGGCCTGTAATGCATGTGCTGGATGGGTGTGGTGTGTATGCAAACCTGCCCTCAGGGAGCGGCCGTGACATGTTGACAACTAGACCACTGACCTGCACACCAACAGCGAGTATGCCTGCAACAAGTAGCTATGTGGGGAGTGTGAAAACGTGTTTTCTCAATGGATTTTCCATAGGAAACTTTAGACAAAGCTACATGTCAAACTGCTGAATGGAATTACGCCAAATTTGGCAGGGAAAAAGGTCATGGTCCAGAAAGTGCGCTTTCTCGCATCGAGTGAAAATATAAAAGACAGGTCTCGGGGGCAATTTAATATACCGGAGCTCTGTTTCTGCGAGATAACACTTTCACGCTCCCTCTGCCCAACATTACCCCTTCGCAGCTATGCCGTTAGAAGCCAGTCCGTCGGCTCACAGCTCTCTACCTTTGCGAGCTAGTACGCTACTGTGCCTGTACCTCTGCGAGCTAGTACGCTGCTGTTCCTTTGGGAGTGGACGGCTCATAGTACTGCATCTGTGAGTTAGGCGGACAGGCCGCAGTTGTCCCTCTGCGAGCCTGGGTGCGAACTGTTCATAACTCACACTACATAAGCATTGATAAAACATGCTGTGATTCAGTCCGTCAGCTGGCATCTGTCCGAGGCATTTCTGAAAACATATCGGAGTTCTCTCTATGAGAGATACCCCTTTCACACTGCCTCTCCCCACATCAGCAGGTAACGCACCCTCTTTCAACATTACCAACATATCCCCAACAACCTTCTTGGGCCTGGAAGTGTCCCTGTGCGGTTGGACAAACACGAATCTTAGTCATGTATAGGTTTACATATAAAACATTTTATTCAAAGAAAACAAAAGCAAATAAAACTGAAGGGAGTCTGGTGTTGTGGTCGCTGCCATGGAGTTGGGGTCACTGCCATTCAGGACTCAGGACACAGTTCCACATGTGGGAGCGGCTTGTGTTGAACAGGATTAGTGGCACCGCGAGTCGCCAGCTTGTTGTGAACAGGGTTAGTGGCACCACGTATCGCGGCTTGTGTTGAACAGGGTTAGTGGCACCACGTGTCGCAGCTTGTGTTGAACAGGGTTAGTGGCACCACGTGTCGCTAGCTTGTGTTGAACAGGGTTAGTGGCACCATATGTTGTGGCTTGCATTGAATTCTGCCTCAAAAAGGCCACGTGGCGATGACTTGTGGTGCAGTGCGTTAGAAGTACCTTTGGTGCTGAGGGTGTACATACCCTGCGATGATGCGTGGTCCGGGGGCGCCGCACTCGGACCAATGTCTTTTGTCTATTGAATTCTGCCTCAATTTGATTTTCGAGTGATAGTATGCCTCACTGCTGACATAAAACTGTTCACTCTTCCTTGCGATGACTTATGGTGCACTGAGTTTGGCACTCATCATGTGCGCAGCCTGCGATGATGCGTGGTCCGGGCTGGCCGCACTGGGAGCAATGTTTCTTGCCTACTGGACTGCGTCATCTGCAATCGCCACTCCATCTGAATTGTGAGCCCTGCTGTCCGCAGTGTAGATCGAAGGCAGTAGTCTGTACAGACATAAGTCTGCGGTGCTGTGCTGCTGGGTTTGCAGGGGGCCTGTGTCAAGGAGGCCCACGGTCATGGCGGCAGCCACATTTATTTATTTTATTTCATGAGATTTGTATAGCGCACTATAACCCAGGGGTCTCTAAGCGCTTTGTTAGGATCAGCTACACAATAAAGAGATGCATCAAGTTAAAAATTTAGCGGCCACCCCACGCTTGCTGGAAAAGCACCGTTTTTAGTTGCTTGCGGAAGGGCATTAGTTTCTTTTCATTGCGGAGTTTCAGCGGTAGTTTATTCCACATAGCTGGCAAAGTATGTGAAAAAGCGCGCCCACCCACAGTGGTCAGTCTACAGCGTGGCTGAACCAGATATATGGAATCGGCAGATCTAAGCACCCTCCCTGGTTTGTAAAGGGACAGGCGAGATTTCAGATAGGTGGGTGCTCTGCCATGAAGCGCTTTGTGTCCAATGCAGAGCCCCTTGAACATTAGCCTCTGCCTGACTGGCAACCAGTGGAGTTCCCGCAGGAGGGGGGATGCCTGGGTACTCCTCGACTTCTTAAAAATGAGCCTGGCAGCATCGTTCATGACCGTCTGCATTCTGTTTAAAAGGCCCTGTGGGAGGCCTATATACAATGAATTGCCATAGTCCAACCTAGCCAAAATCATTGCAGAGACCGCGCTCCTGAGGGTGGAAAAAGAGAGCAGCGGGGAAACTTTCCTGAGTTGGCGAAGGAGGCCGACGCAACAGCCCACCACAGCTGTGACTTGCTTTTTCATGGACAGCTTGCTGTCCACCTGGATGCCCAGGCTCTTAACCACCTCAGCCGGTTCTGGAGGCGTGCCCAACTCCCCAGGCCAGAAACGGTCACACCAAGGGTTGCCAGCGATGGTAATCGGCAGCACCTCGGTTTTGTCCGGATTAATTTTTAGGGAGTTACCGGACATCCAGTTAGCTGTACTTCTCAGGATATTTTGCAATCTGGTAAAAGCATTCTGGCTATCCTCCAGCTGGATGATAATCTGGGTGTCGTCTGCGTAGTTATATACCTGACAGTCCATTTGATTAAGCATTCGAATCAAAGGCTGTAGGTATATGTTGAACAATAGGGGTGACAGAGCGGACCCTTGTGGGACTCCGCAGGTGATCGAGGTTGCGGTGGAGAGCATGTCACCTAATTGCACTTTCTGCACCCTCCCTTGAAGGAAGGATGTGAACCATGCCAGTGCTATGCCCTGAATGCCGAAGTCCCTCATCCGCGACAGTAGTTGTTCATGACACACAGTATCAAATGCCGCGGAGAGGTCCAACAGCACCAGGGCAGAGCGGACCCTTGTGGGACTCCGCAGGTGATCGAGGTTGCGGTGGAGAGCATGTCACCTAATTGCACTTTCTGCACCCTCCCTTGAAGGAAGGATGTGAACCATGCCAGTGCTATGCCCTGAATGCCGAAGTCCCTCATCCGCGACAGTAGTTGTTCATGACACACAGTATCAAATGCCGCGGAGAGGTCCAACAGCACCAGGGCCCCCGGGATTTTCTTGTCCGCTCTGTTCCTAAGTTCGTCTACGATTGACAACATAACCAGCTCCGTGCTGTGATTCGCACGGAAGCCTGCTTGATTCGGCTCTAGCAGCATGTTGCTTTCCAGATGTTCTGAAAGGGTGATAAGGACATGCTGTTCCAGGACCTTCGCCAGGAATGGTAACTGGGAAATTGGTCTGAAGTTCTTCAGGCATTTTGCAGGGTGAGGGGTGCTGCTCTGGCAGACGCTTTGGCCTTCCCACAAGTGAACCACACCCAGAGCCCCAGCCTATTTATTCATACTCCTACACTGGAGTGCCGTACGTTAGATCAGCCCACTCCGCTTACGCTTCCAGGGGGGGACAACACAGCTACATGACCGAGATCTTCCCAGTTGCCTGAGGTAACATGGTTGCATCCACTGTGCACAACATTACAAGTATCAGTAGGTTATGTTCACATGGAGAGGTTTGTGCTTTGCATAGTGAGGTCTGTCCAGCACATCACCGCTACACTTGGTATTATGTGCATTATTATTGATGGGTGACTTGCCTCCTTCACACATACTTGGTTCCCACATCTCCCAACATTCAGCTATTGTGCGGCTGAGGGGCCATGGCATTTTGGGAAGGTCCGTTGTCCTGTTTTATGCTGCCTCGGTGGTAGTAGGTGGGGTGGTCCGGGGGGAGGTTCTGGTGGTGGTGGTGGTGGGTGTTGTGGCCTTGTTGGGTGTCGGAGCTGCATGATCAGTAGCTGTATCACGTGTTGGTCTTTAGATGTGGCTGTGAGTTGGGTCCAATTCACGCTGTAGATAGTCAACCTCCTTACACCAGTTAAAGGCTGATGTTAATTTCTTATCGCTAACTCGGCTTACTGCCTGCGTTTTGGATCGCATTGCAGATTTGTCTGGTCGTTGAAAATATGGGGAAGTGGTCTTTAGGTTTTTTTTCCACGGGATTGCCTACTTTGCATATCATTAGCGTTAGATGTGGCTCTCATTTGTGGCGATTTTTTGGGCGGAAGGTATCGATGGAAAAGTGGTGAGATTTGCAGTTTTGAGCAGGTGGAGAATGGGATGATAATTTAAAAAATACAGAAAAAAAAGATAGGTTTAATGAACATTATAATTAGAAATTAGCATTTAAAAACCTTTGAAATTCACTGAAAAAACCATAGGTTTCAGGCACATTATACTTAGAAATTACCATTTAAAAAAAACATTGGAATTCACTGAAAAAAACATAGGTTTCAGGCACGTTAAAGTTAGAAATTAGCATTTAAAAAACCTTAGAAATGCACTGAAAAAAACATAGGTTTCAGGCACATTATACTTAGAAATTAGCATTTCAAAAACCTGAGAAATTCACTGAAAAAACTATAGGTTTCAGGTACATTATAGTTAGAAATTAGCATTTAAAAAACCTTAGAAATTCACTGAAAAAACCATAGGTTTCAGGGACGTTATAGTTAATTGGACATTTGACTCATAAAACTAGAGAAATTCTCCTGTTATAGTTAGTTGAGCTAACTATACCTCGGGCGCCCGCAATGCACTGGTGATGACGTCACATATTACATCACTCATGACATGGTCAGTGACATTACTCATGACATCACTGGTAGTCTGACACACCTCCTCACACTCTAATATAACCTTTGATACACGTACTCTAAAATACAGACTACCATTTTCGAAACCACAGACACACGAATAGCAGATACTAGATACCCATCCACTGATTCCTATCTATATATTGTGAGCTAGACATACACTCATACATGCTGTCACTCATCATTACATCAGTATAATAACCACTCATACACCTATACATATATTCACACTGTGCTACTGATCCATAGAGTTACTCACACATCTACTCAGTCATGCCAAAAATCAATCACACACCCATGTACTCACCTATGCAGATATATACACACCACCTGACTTATTTATACACACACCACCTCCCTTATTTATATAGATACTAAAACATACTTACTGTCTTACACAATCACTAATGCAAGTACACATTCATGTATGTAGACACTCTTGCAATCACTCTCTCTCACGTATAGTCAATTATACACCCCAACACTTATATACTGTCTAAAAACATCTATAGTTACTCACATGTATACAACTGAGACATCAATTCACTAATCAACACACCTGTACACACAGTCAGCTACCCATACAGCCCTTCCGAGATGTACTTTTGAATCAGCCATTCAGACATGTATGCACAGAGTCAGACACCCCCCACCCACCCACATAGACACTCAAACACCCATACAGATACTCATACAATTAATCAATAACCCATATAGACACTGATGTAGCTACTCACCAACCCATGCACCTGCTTACACACCAACTGAGAAACTAATATAGACATTCACACAGTTTAGTCACTAACCCATGCAGTCAGTAACATATGTTCAATCAGTGACTTATACAGTCAGTCATGCATCTACTAAATAATCCATTCAGGCACTTCTACATCCACTCATTCTTCAATAAACCTTGGCATAGATATATATGAAAAATATTTAAACTTTACAGAAACACACATTCACTGGATGATATCATCAGTGATGTCATTAGTGATGTCATTTGAGATGTCATGAGTGATGTC
Source organism: Triturus cristatus (assembly GCF_964204655.1). NCBI lineage: Eukaryota > Metazoa > Chordata > Amphibia > Caudata > Salamandridae > Triturus > Triturus cristatus. The sequence goes on from NC_140582.1 coordinate 631,823,062, forward strand.
ACTGACCATGTCATGAGTGATGTAATATGTGACATCATCACCAGTGCATTGCGGGCGCGCGAGTTATAGTTAGCTGAACTAACTATAACAGGTGAATTTCTCTGGTTTTATATGAGTCAAATGCCCAAGTATCTATAACGTCCCTGAAACCTATGGTTTTTTCAGTCAATTTCTATGGTTTTTAAAATGCTAATTTCTAACTATAACGTGCCTGAAACCTATGGTTTTTTCAGTGAATATATATATATATACATATCACTGCTGCCAGGTACAAAGGTACAGCACTCTCGGGAAACTTTTACCCTGATTTTATTTGGGTATGTAACACACAAAAAGACGCGTTTCGGCGACTGCCTTTCTCAATGTCAATATATATATATATATATATATATATATCTATATATATATATATATATATATATTTCAGGGACGTTATAGTTAGTTAGATATTTCACTCATACAAAACCATAGAAATTCCCCCATTATAGTTAGTTGAGCTAACTATAACACGCGCCCCCGCAATGCACTGCTGATGACATCATATATTACATCATTCATGACATGCTCAGTGACATCACTGATTACATCTCAAATGACATCACTGATGACATCACAGATGACATCATCCAGTGACTAAGTGTTTCTATAATATGTAAATATGTTTTATATATATGCCAAGGGGTATTGAAGAATGAATGGGTGTATAAGAGTCAGGATGGATGATTTAGTAGATGTGTGACTGACTGTATAAGCGAGTGATTAATTGTGTCTTACTGAATGCATGTGTTAATGACTAATACAGACATTCACACAGTTTAGTTTGTCAGTTGGTGTGTAAGCAGTTCCATGGGTTGGTGAGTACCTAAATGAGGATCTATATGGGTTATTGATTAGTTGATTGAGTATCTCTATGGGTGCCTGAGTGTCTGTTTGGGTAGGTGGGGTTGGGTGTTACTGTCCATAAATGTGTGAGTGGATGATTCACTGGGTGTATAGGTTCAAGAGTGCATCTGTGAAGAGCTGTATGGATGGGTGAGTGTGTGTGTAACATGCCTGAAACCTATGTTTTTTTCAGTGAATTGCAATGTTTTTTTAATGCTAACTTCTAATTATAATGTTCATTTAACATATAGTTTTTTCCAACACCCAAGAAAGACACAATACCCACTGCCACAACCCTTAGGACCTCCCCCATACAACCCCTCTCCCTACTACCACCAAGCAGTGCAGAACAGGACAGCGAACCCTCCAAAAACTGCATGGTCCCTTAGCCATATAATAGCACAATGTTGGGAAATGTGCCAATCGTTTTTTCAGTAAATTTGAATTTTGTTTTAAATACTAATTTCTAACTTTAATCTTCCTGAGACCTATGTTTTTTTGTGAATTTCAAAGGTTACTTAAATACTAATTTCTAATTATAATGTTCATAATGTTTTTCTCAGTAATTTTGAAAAAAAACTTGATATTTTGTAACATTAATATCCTAGAAATTGTTTTTGTATTTTTTGTATTTATTATTCAATGTCTTCTTGTTTTTTAAATATTAAACAACTACATACAGTATGAAAGGGAGCCCAGCCCAGAGTCACATTTGAAGACTAACACATGTCATAGACCTACTGATCAAGCAGCTCCAACACCCAAGAACACCACAACACCCACCACCACCCCCAGGACCCCCCTCTACCACCGAGGCAGCGCAGAACAAGACAGCGAACGTTCCAAAAATGGCAAGACCCCTCAGCCACACAATAGCTGACTATTGGGACAGGTGTGAACAAACTATGTGTGAAGGAAGCAATTCACCCATGAATAACAATGCACACAATGCAAAGTGTAGCGGTGATGTGCTGGACACATCTCAGTATGCAGAACACACACCTCTCCATGTGCACAAATACTACTGGTGCTTGTAGTGTTGTGGACAGTGGACCCAACAATGTTATGTCAAACACTAGGGATGATCTCAGTCATGTATCTGTATCGTCCCCCCCGTGTAAGCATAAGCGTAACCGGAGTGGGTTGGTCCGAGGTACGCCACTTCAGCGTAGGAGTGTGAATAAATAAGCTGGGGCTCTGGGCGTGGTTCACTTGTGAACTGTGAATACCAACAACTGTGCCAGAGCGGTGGGCCTCACCCTGCCACGAGGCTGCCGCCATGACCGCGGGTCTCCTTGACACAGGCCCCCTGCAAACCCAGCGGCACAGCACCGCAGACTTATGTCTGTACAGACTTCTGCCTTCGATCTACACTGCGGACAGCAGGCCTCATAATTCAGATGGAGTAGCAATTGCAGAAGAGGCAGTGCAGGATGCAAGATACATTACTCCCAGTGCGGCCCTCCCGGACAACGCATCATCGCAGGGTGCACGCATGCTGAGCACCAAAGGTACCACAAACTCAGTGCACCACAAGCCATCACCACGTGGCCTTACTGAAGCAGAATTCAAAAGACATTGGTCCGAGTGCGGCCCTGCCGGAAAACGCATCATCACAGGGTACATACACGCTGAGCGCCAAAGGTACTACTAACTCAGTGCACCACAAGTCATCGCCACGTGGCCTTACTGAGGCAGAATTCAATAGACAAAAGACATTGGTCCGAGTGCAGCCCTCCCAGACAACGCATCATCGCAGGGTACGTACACGCTGAGCGCCACAGGTACTACTAACTCAGTGCACCACAAGACATCGACACATCGCCTAACTGAGGCAGAATTCAATAGACAAAAGACATTGGTCCGAGTTCGGCCCTCCCGGACAACGCATCATCGCAGGGTATGTGCATGCTGAGTGCCAAAGGTACTACTAACTCAGTGCACCATAAGTCATCGCAAGGAAGAGTGAACAGTTTTATGTCAGTAGTGAGGCATACATTCACTCGAAAATCACCCAAAAATACTTATAATATAAATAGAACAGAAGAATTGAAGTACATTAATGATTACAATCCAGTAATTTTGAAGATGTGGAATGCAAATATGGACATACAATATGTTGAAGATAACTCAACTTCTGTTCCTCGCATACTATCCAAATAGAAGTCCATACCTGGAAAACATATGTCTATATGAGATACTGCAACATTGTAGTTTTAGAAAAAATGTTACAGAAAAAATAAATGAAGGGAAATATGCTGTAATTGGATCTGATGGATGTTTCTCAAAGAATGTCAAAGGAAATTTGATTAATCACAGGAAATTAAGTTGGGTTCTATTTAGCTCTTCTGTAACTTTTCAAACCTTGGAGGACTGAAATGGAATTACTTGGAGATTTTGACTGATATGAAGATTCTTTCAAAGCATGTAAAGACATTACTACCAGTAAAGCCCGTCCGGACTATGCATCATCGCAGGGTGCGCACACACTGAGTGCTTCAGGTGCCACTAACTCACTGCACCACAAGTCATCGCCACGTGGACTTATTCAGGCAGAATTCAACACAAGCCGCAACACATGGTGCCACTAACTCAGTTCAACACAAGCTGGCGACACGTGGTGCCACTAACCCTGTTCAACACAAGCCGATCCCACATGTGGAACTGTGTCCTGAGTCCTGAATGGCAGTGACCCCAAGTCCGTGGCAGTGACCACAGCAGCATACTCCCTTTGATCAGTTAGGCATATTTCCATATGCAAGGCCGGTGACACATGGTGCCACTAACCCTGTTCAATACAAGCCGATCCCACATGTGGAACTGTGTCCTGAGTCCTGAATGGCAGTGACCCCAAGTCCGTGGCAGTGACCACAGCAGCATACTCCCTTTGATCAATTAGGCATATTTCCATATGCAACGAGGGCGACACGTGGTGCCACTAACCCTGTTCAACACAGCCCGATCCCACATGTGGAACTGTGTCCTGAGTCCTGAATGGCAGTGACCCCAAGTCTGTGGCAGCGACCACAGTAGCATACTCCCTTTGATCAGTTAGGCATATTTCCATATGCAAGGCCGGCGACACGTGGTGCCACTAACCCTGTTCAACCCAAGCCGATCCCACATGTGAAACTGTGTCCTGAGTCCTGAATTGCAGTGAACCCAAGTCCGTGACAGCGACCACAGCAGCAGACTCCCTTATTAGTGACGTGTATTTGCATATGGAAGGATGGCGACACATGGTGCCACTGAACCTAAACTACACAGGCCGGTGGGGCCACCAACCCATGCATGTGGCTGTGGGCCCTTGCTCACCCCTACCTCTGGTCTACACTGCGGTCAGCAGGGCTCACAATTCAGATACAGTCACGATTGCAGATGACGCAGTAGGCAAGAGACATAGCTCCCACTGCGGCCCAACCGCACCAAGCAGCATCACAGGCTCATACACTTCGACAGTGTATTCAATACATATTTCATCTTTTCATGATACACCTACACTGCGGTCAGTAGGGCTCACAATTAAAATTAAATCTTGATTCATTAATTACAGAGTCCACTAGGCAAGTAACTATCACAGGCCTAAAACCTACATAATATCCTTTTAGTATCCTTGCTTCAAGAACTTTTTTTTATATCAGTTATAGCTTTAGTACAATCACCAAATTCATCTTCATGAGCAAACAAACACTCAATAACAGTCTACACTGTGGGCAACAGAGCTCGCAATTTGAATTTTTGACACGTGGTGCCACTAACCCTGTTCAACACAAGCTGCGACATGTGGTGCCACTAACCCTGTTCAACACAAGCCGATCCCACATGTGGAACTGTGTCCTGAGTCCTGAATGGCAGTGACCCCAACTTCGCAGCAGCGACCATAGCACCAGACTCCCTTTGATCAGTCAGGCATATTTCCATATGCAAGGCCAGCAACACGGAGTGCCACTAACCCTGTTCAACACAAGGCGCGACACATGGTGCCACTAACCCTGTTCAATACAAGCCGATCCCACATGTGGAACTGTGTCCTGAGTCCTGAATGACAGTAACCCCAACTTCGTGGCAGCGACCACAGCACCAGACTCCCTTCAGTTTTATTTGTTGTTGTTTTGTTTAAATAAAATGTTTTATATGTAAATCTATACATGACTTAGATTCTTGTTTGTCTAACCACACAGGGACAATTCTGGGCCCAAGAAGGTTTTTGGGGGTATGTTGGTAATGTGGGAAGAGGGTGCGTTACCTGCTGATGTGGGGATAGGCAGCGTGAAAGGGGTATCTCTCACAGAAAGAACTCCGATATGTTTTCAGAAATGCCTCGGACAGATGCCAGCTGACGGACTGAATCACAAAATGGCTTTTCAATCCTTATGTAGTGTGACTTATGAACAGTTTGCACCCAGGCTCACAGAGGGGCAACTGCGGCCCGTCCGGTTGACTCACAGACGCAGTACTATGAGCCGTCCGCTCCCAAAGGAACTGCAGCGTAGTAGCTCGCAGAGGTACAGGCACAGCAGCGTACTAGCTAGCAAAGGTAGAGAGCTGCGAGTCGACGGACTGGCTTCTAACGCTATAGCTGCGAAGTGGTGATGTTGGGAGGAGGGAGCGTGAAAGGGTTATTTTGCGCAGACAAAGCTCCGGTATATTAAATTGCCCCCGGGACCTTTCTTATATATTTTCACTCGATGCAAGAAAGCACACTTTCTGGACCATGACCATTCTCCGTACCATATTTGGCATAATTCCGTTCTGCAGTTTGACCTGTAGCCTTGTCTAAAGTTTTCTATGGAAATCCATTGAGAAAACACGTTTAAACACCCCCACATAGCTACCTGACGCAGGCGTACTCGCTGTTGGTGTGCAGGTCAGTGCTCTAGTTGTCAACATGTCACAGCCATGCCCTGAGGGCAGGTGTGCACACACACCACACCCATCCGGCACATGCGTCACAGGCCATGTGATAACGCAAATATAATGCATCGACAACGTCACATCCTTTATTGCAGGTGGTGACTGGATGGCAGACACTCCATGGGTCTGAATCATAAAGAGTCCAGGAAGAGTTGCGCAGAGGGTTAGTCGCACCCTGAGCCATATGGCCATTAGGGACCTACCACCACGTGGCGCCGACTTGAGTTACACAGGGTTAGGTGCACCCTAAGTTGTATGGCTGTCAGCGGCCTACCACCACGTGGTGCTGACTTGCATTGCACAGGGTTAGCGGCACCAAAAGCTGATGTGGTTTCCGCCATTGATGACTCAGGACTCAGCAACATGTGTGAAATCTGCCGGGGGGCGCGGAGAAGCTGATGTGGTCTCCACCATTCATGACTCAGGACTCAGCGACATCTGTGAGATCTGCCAGGCCGCGTAGCTTTGACGGGCACGTGGAGTGGCTACTAGTAGACACTCCTGTGGCAGCAGGTAATTATTTGGTCATGGATGCCCAGGGGCGGCAGTATCTCTCTCTCACTTCCCTCTCTTCACTCGCTCTCTCACTGTCTTCCTTCCTTTCCTTCTCTTTCTCTATCTCCCGTGTCCCTCCCTTTCTTTCCTTCCCTCTCTTTTTCTCTCTGGCTTTTTTTCCTTCTCTGTATCTCGCTCCTTTGATATGCGAATTACACACGTCCTTATTTTGTGCTTTATTTTCCAGGCTGTGTCGTCGACATTCATGGTCCCGACAGGAGTCTTCCGCCTTGTTGTTTTGTGTTCATTTTGTTAAATTTACTTTATCCTTTATATATACGTTTACGAAAAAATAAAGTTTGAAGAAAAAAATCAATAAAGTTTTTGGTTGTTACTTAAGTGCTGTGTGACTCTTTCTCGTTCTAATTACTGTTATTTGGTGGTGTCCACAATGGTGTTAAATTTTGGGGCAGTTATCGCGTGAATACTGCTGATGTCTGTAGTTTGCACCAGCTTCTGAATAGTGTGTTAGATTTATCTCAACTGTAGTTGCAATAAAGTGCTGATAATGAGATGCAGAGTAGGCGTTCCCAGGGAAAAACACACGAGTTGCACCTTTGTGATTTATTCTAAATACTAAAATCCTCTATTGAATTGCACTGTGGTAGTGGGTGCATTTACAGTGTACACACAAAATCAATGAAGAAATCTCATTGTATTTATATTGATTGGGAATAGTGGGTCAGGTGCTGGATCTTGACGGGATACACTGCCCAGTTCATTTAGTTTTCTGTACACGAAAAAATCACATCACAACTTTCACAACGAAAGGCTAAATCTGCGATGCGAAACAAATTCCGGCGATAAGCCGCTTTAGCACCAGAGATTTTACACCTGCTTTCTGCTGCTGTTAAGCAGGACGACTACCTGCAGCATGAAAAGGAACACAGCCAAGAGCCACACCTGAAAACCCACAGGTACCATAGAGTCACTGAGCATGATACATGGATACCCATGTGGGCCATAACACTCATCGCAACAACCCCAAGACCGCCAACGCCCCCCGAACCCGCATCTGAGCAAGTATGTTCGTGTGGTCATTGTGTTAGCATGATAGGCACGGGTCCTGCAACATCACAGTGTGCTGTCTTCAGCGGACGTTACCAAGTCACCTCAGTGTTGGCAGTGAGCCTGGAGATGTAGCTACGCACGCATCCTCCTGCATGCACAAGCGGCAAAGGGAACGGGGTGTCTCACACATGTCCGTGTGCAAGGAGTGCGGTAAGTGTGTCTCTGTGTTCTGCTGTTTCTGCAACAAAGGCCGCAGGAGTCGATGTTGTAAAGTGGCATGCACCACCTCCAAACGGCAGTGTCACGGTGTGATTGGAATGCCGCAGGACATGCGCGAATAGGCATTACAAAGGTGTGCCATAGGAGTGCATAGGATACAACAGCGCACAAATGTGTGGGGGCTCGTGGGAGGGAGGAGCAGCTGTTTGGCAACATAACACACAGTGAACCTGCCCATGTGCCACATGCTGGGCATCTCATCCATGACGACCAGGGTTGCTGACATCCCACAACACCCATGACCGGCCTTTGTACACATCCTGTATGAATGCACCTGGAGAAGTTACTATAAGGATGAAAGGTTCTGTGTCTGAGCTATCTTGTGCTAACACATCTGCTGCTCCGAGAAGGAAATTGCAAATGGCCAGTCCCCCCTGACAGATACGATAATATTTGTATCCGTCTCCCACACTGCCCACTGCCCAATTTGAGAACAAAAAGTGGACATCCCACACTCAAAAGTCCTTTGTCGTAGCGTGCGTGAAATGGCCTTCACACACACTCCCACCACAACCCTGCCCTGCACCCATTGCACACAGACCCGACTCATTGCACCAAGCTAGCCATTTCATCCACAAGACTGGCACATGGCAAGCCAGTGCAGCTACAAGCAGAGCCACTGACGCATAGCAGGGCATCCCGAACACATGGTCGACTGCATTCACGTCCACCTATACCTTGCACGTCTGCTGCATGTCCTGGGTGCACTGCCTTTGGCAGTGCTGCGGATCACTTACCAGCACCATATACAAGTTACCGTGTTCCAAACAAAACTTCCTCCCACTACATATAAAATATTGCTGACACTACTTGGACAGGTGTGGCACAGCGCCCAGTGCACATGACTTCACAGCATAGGACACACAGTTTGGGCTCACGGTTTCATTCCCGAGTCCAGCAGCAGCTCAATTAAGCAAGATGACACTCTAGGCAATACCTCACTTAATTTCCGTACCCCGCACTTTCAGACCGGTAGAAGTCAGTAGTTCAGTGCCTTTATCCCCGAGTCCGGCAGCAGCTCAGCTTACACCCCACAGCGCCATCAGACCCGTACGAGTCTGCACTTTACAAATCCCGAATTGATTTGATACGCGTGAATTTACCTTCGCACTCACTGCATAACACCCCTAAACACCATACACAACTTACAATGTTCGAAACAAAAGTTCCTCCGAGTAGGTATAACTACATGCTGACACTACTTGCACAGATGTGGCACAGCGGCCAGAGCACATGACTTCACAGCATATGACACACAGTTTGGACTCACGTTTTCATCCCCGAGTCCGACAGCAGCTCAGCTTAGCAGCATGAGACTCTAGACAATACCTCACATATTTTACGCACCCCAGCACTTTCAGACCAGTAGGGGGTCAGTAATTCATCCTAGTAGGTATAAACACATGCTGACACTACTTCCACAGGTGCGGTGCAACGAAGAGGGCACATGACTTCACAGCATAAGACACACAGTTTGGGCTTACGCTTTAATCTCCGAGTCCCGCAGCAGCTCACCTTAGCAGCATCATACTCTAGGCAATACCTCACTTAATTTCCATAGCCCAGCACCTTCAGACCAGTAGAGATGAGTAGTTCGCTTCGCACCCCTGTAAAGAACACCCTAAACACCCCACAGAGGTTACTGTGCTCCTACCCTCCTCTTTCCTACTTTTTTCGCCCTTTTTCCCCTTACTCGCTTCAACAGAATCACAAAATGGCTGCCAACACTTCCTAGTTGCAACCGCTCGTACCACTTGCAGCCAATAGCAGCAAGCTCGTGCTCGTAACGCCTCAGCAAATCAGATGGCAGAATTTCCACATATCGATATCAGTAAATTTAGAAATTTAGATATTTCTCCTAAATTACTGAACGGATTTACACCAAATAAACAAAAGTGTGCTTTCCAGACCAAGACCCTTCTCCCTTCCAAATTTGGGGTAATTCCGTTCACCCGTTCGACCTGTAGCCTTGTCTAAAGTTTCCTATGGAAATTACATAGAGAAAACACGTTTTGGGACCCCCCTTTTTTCTTGGCCCCCCTAGATGAATCACCCCCAAACATTCATCATAAGAGCTGATATGAACAAAGAATTAGTTTGGAAAATTTCATGAAGATTCATCAAACAACGCCAAAGTTATAAGCAAAACAAAAAATGCTCTTCCTATGGAAACTTGGTCCTAACTATAACTACCTTCTGCCGACCGCCAGTAGGTAATACATATATATATATATATATATATATATTCTGCTCCAAGGTGCCCAAAGGGTGAAGAAGCACTCTGTAGCCAGGAATCCAAAGTAGGTATTTATTGGTAAAAACAGCTTGGGCACATCGATAGTCATGACAGCTCACACGTCGCTGTACCTGACACGTTTCGGAATCTCCTTCATCTGAGGCATTCGACGGTGAAATCGATGTGTCCTGACCACACCCACAGTTTATATAATGGATCGCCTCTGAATGGGCTGTCCTATTGGCACTGAGCATTCTGAGACTTGTGGTCGGATGCAAATGTTACTGTTAAAACAATGCAAGCCCTCTGATGGGCCTCAACGTGCCGTCTCTGCTCTAAATCCAGCCCAGCTACTCCGCGATGTGTGCTTGCAGGGAATCCTCAAACACTGCGGCCCTTCGGCGGCGGGGCAGCCGCCAACATATTCTGCTCCAAGGTGCCCAAAGGGTGAAGAAGCACTCTGTAGCCAGGAATCCAAAGTAGGTATTTATTGGTAAAAACAGCTTGGGCACATCGATAGTCATGACAGCTCACACGTCGCTGTACCTGACGCGTTTCGGAATCTCCTTCATCTGAGGCATTCGACGGTGAAATCGATGTGTCCTGACCACACCCACTGTTTATATAATGGATCGCCTCTGAATGGGCTGTCCTATTGGCACTGAGCATTCTGGGACTTGTGGTCGGATGCAAATGTTACTGTTAAAACAATGCAAGCCCTCTGATGGGCCTCAACGTGCCGTCGCTGCTCTAAATCCAGCCCAGCTACTCCGCGATGTGTGCTTGCAGGGAATCCTCAAACACTGCGGCCCCCTTCTTATCTGCAAGGTGGTGCTCCTTCGGCGGCGGCGCAGCCGCCAACATATTCTGCTCCAAGGTGCCCAAATCTGTAGCCAGGAATCCAAAGTAGGTATTTATTGGTAAAAACAGCTTGGGCACATCGATAGTCATGACAGCTCACACGTCGCTGTACCTGACGCGTTTCGGAATCTCCTTCATCTGAGGCATTCGACGGTGAAATCGATGTGTCCTGACCACACCCACAGTTTATATAATGGATCGCCTCTGAATGGGCTGTCCTATTGGCACTGAGCATTCTGGGACTTGTGGTCGGATGCAAATGTTACTGTTAAAACAATGCAAGCCCTCTGATGGGCCTCAACGTGCCGTCGCTGCTCTAAATCCAGCCCAGCTACTCCGCGATGTGTGCTTGCAGGGTATCCTCAAACACTGCGGCCCCCTTCTTATCTGCGAGGTGGTGCTCCTTCGGCGACGGGGCAGCCGCCAACATATTCTGCTCCAAGATGCCCAAAGGGTGAAGAAGCACTCTGTAGCCAGGAATCCAAAGTAGGTATTTATTGGTAAAAACAGCTTGGGCACATCGATAGTCATGACAGCTCACACGTCGCTGTACCTGACGCGTTTCGGAATCTCCTTCATCTGAGGCATTCGACGGTGAAATCGATGTGTCCTGACCACACCCACAGTTTATATAATGGATCGCCTCTGAATGGGCTGTCCTATTGGCACTGAGCATTCTGGGACTTGTGGTCGGATGCAAATGTTACTGTTAAAACAATGCAAGCCCTCTGATGGGCCTCAACGTGCCGTCGCTGCTCTAAATCCAGCCCAGCTACTCCGCGATGTGTGCTTGCAGGGAATCCTCAAACACTGCGGCCCCCTTCTTATCTGCGAGGTGGTGCTCCTTCGGCGGCGGGGCAGCCGCCAACATATTCTGCTCCAAGGTGCCCAAAGGGTGAAGAAGCACTCTGTAGCCAGGAATCCAAAGTAGGTATTTATTGGTAAAAACAGCTTGGGCACATCGATAGTCATGACAGCTCACACGTCGCTGTACCTGACGCGTTTCGGAATCTCCTTCATCTGAGGCATTCGACAGTGAAATCGATGTGTCCTGACCACACCCACAGTTTATATAATGGATCGCCTCTGAATGGGCTGTCCTATTGGCACTGAGCATTCTGGGACTTGTGGTCGGATGCAAATGTTACTGTTAAAACAATGCAAGCCCTCTGATGGGCCTCAACGTGCCGTCGCTGCTCTAAATCCAGCCCAGCTACTCCGCGATGTGTGCTTGCAGGGTATCCTCAAACACTGCGGCCCCCTTCTTATCTGCGAGGTGGTGCTCCTTCGGCGACGGGGCAGCCGCCAACATATTCTGCTCCAAGGTGCCCAAAGGGTGAAGAAGCACTCTGTAGCCAGGAATCCAAAGTAGGTATTTATTGGTAAAACAGCTTGGGCACATCGATAGTCATGACAGCTCACACGTCGCTGTACCTGACGCGTTTCGGAATCTCCTTCATCTGAGGCATTCGACGGTGAAATCGATGTGTCCTGACCACACCCACAGTTTATATAATGGATCGCCTCTGAATGGGCTGTCCTATTGGCACTGAGCATTCTGGGACTTGTGGTCGGATGCAAATGTTACTGTTAAAACAATGCAAGCCCTCTGATGGGCCTCAACGTGCCGTCGCTGCTCTAAATCCAGCCCAGCTACTCCGCGATGTGTGCTTGCAGGGAATCCTCAAACACTGCGGCCCCCTTCTTATCTGCGAGGTGGTGCTCCTTCGGCGGCGGGGCAGCCGCCAACATATTCTGCTCCAAGGTGCCCAAAGGGTGAAGAAGCACTCTGTAGCCAGGAATCCAAAGTAGATATTTATTGGTAAAAACAGCTTGGGCACATCGATAGTCATGACAGCTCACACGTCGCTGTACCTGGCGCGTTTCGGAATCTCCTTCATCTGAGGCATTCAACGGTGAAATCGATGTGTCCTGACCACACCCACAGTTTATATAATGGATCGCCTCTGAATGGGCTGTCCTATTGGCACTGAGCATTCTGGGACTTGTGGTCGGATGCAAATGTTACTGTTAAAACAATGCAAGCCCTCTGATGGGCCTCAACGTGCCGTCGCTGCTCTAAATCCAGCCCAGCTATTCCGCGATGTGTGCTTGCAGGGTATCCTCAAACACTGCGGCCCCCTTCTTATCTGCGAGGTGGTGCTCCTTCGGCGACGGGGCAGCCGCCAACATATTCTGCTCCAAGGTGCCCAAAGGGTGAAGAAGCACTCTGTAGCCAGGAATCCAAAGTAGGTATTTATTGGTAAAAACATTTTCCGGGGCACCATCCCTACAACGCGAGCACATTGGATTAAGAGACTCAACTGGGATTGCGTCACAAGCAGCGTCCGTGGATCGTTCGAACAACAACGAAACCCGGTAAGCCGTGACGCCGTCATTGTGAATTATTGTTGAGTGCTTGGCTTAGCATTGATACGGGATAAGGCGCTTGGAGGGGCAGTATCGACAGGGCAAGCGCACGCTTTGCCCTTGGCAGATGCAGCGAACATGTTCGACGAAGCAGACCGACATGAAGCAGCGCGTGACATCTTCAAGACAACCACTGACAGAGGTGCCACTGGACCCGATGATACACCAAGCGGGTCCAACACTCGAAGCACCTTGCGCATGCAGTATAATCAACTTGAAAGACTCTGTGAGAGAGAGATCAGGAAATGGTGGGAGGCGACTTCACTCCAGAACTATATGGATGTAGACAGGGTGCCAAGAGGACTACGAATATACACAGTGCCCGCCTACGAAAATCCGGATCCACAACTCCTGGAGGAATGGGCTGAATATACGGCAACATCATGCAAAGGAATGTTGGCAATCTTGGTTAAATTTGCTTGGAGCGATAGGAATAAAGCTCTAGCGGAGATAGCTATCCTCGAAAAGGATCTCACCAACAACGCAGATGTTAGCACCCAAGAAACCCTAAGGGAAGAAATGAAAAAACGACTCAAAAAATACGAACTAACAATTAGACAACGTAAACAAGAGAAGTTTGCCCGTGATGAACGCGACTATTTACAGGGGAGGATTCTAACTTTCGCGAAGAAATTCGACGAACCCCGGAGAGCATTGAGTAAGAAGCAACCATCTGAACCGACAAATAGAATTGAAACATCGGAATCTGAAGTCACGGAGAGCGAACTCTCCGGAGATGAAGTACCAGCCCCTTCTAGCGTTCCTGTGAAGACTCCTTTTCACCAGGAGTTCAATCTTATACGCCAATCTTGGCTAAGAGGGGGCAAGAGCAAACCACTCGAAAACGAAGACCGACCAGAAGGAGCGGCTGGAAGGGCAAGAGGAAGAGGAAGGGGCAAAACAACGACACGTGGGTCACGGAACAACAGAGGCAGGAGATGGTAAATGACGTTGATGACCTAACCATCGTGAACCTGACACCGAGAGTACTCACGAATGCCGAAGAGTCCGCCCTCAAACTGGGACTTTCCTTTTGCCCTAATAACCATATGGAATATACGCAAACACGTATTGATTTATTCAAATTCACACGGAAAATGAAGCTTCACAAATTCTTCAAATTAAAACCCACCATGAAGGAAGCCAGACAATTACAACAACAAGGACAACTTCAAGGAACCGATCTATTGACCACTGGTGATCTTGACATGCTGGAAATGTTGGAGGCCCTACGGAATGAGGAAGAAACTGCTGGTACCCTGACAGATGATGTGGCAACCAGAGCCATACGAGTGGGTATACAACAAATAACACCGGCTACGAGCTTCAAGCCCCCGTCAGTCTTCATCCCGCAAATGCCATATGATGCGATCGACGCATTTTCCGATGCGGTAATGCAGGACCTCCTAAAGTTTAGAACGAAAGCCTCCAGTGGAATAGACCGAGGTAACAACCTCACTGAAGAACAAAGGTCCATATTGAAAGATTTATCAAAGGATGCACAAATAGTGTGCAAACCCTCCGATAAAGGAGGAAACATCGTACTACTGACAAGAGAACAGTATTGTCGCGAGGCTTACCGCCAACTGAACGATGTGAAGGTTTATGAAGCAACCAATATTGAACAGTATAATGCAAGCATCCTACAATATCACAATTTATTAGAGAAATGGCGCAATAGAGGCATGTTGGGAACTAACGAATTTCTTTTTCTACGCAATCTGGACCCCATCACACCAACTTTTTACCAGTTGCCAAAAATCCATAAAAACACCAACGACCCACCTGGGAGACCTATTGTTTCCTCTATAGGAAGCCTCACCGAGAACATGTCTGTATATATTGACTCCTTCCTTTTTCCACTGGTTTTGAAGTTGAAATCGTATATCAAGGACACTACTGATTTCATCATGCAGATCAAGAAGATCAATTGGGAACCTACATACCAACTAATTGCTTTGGACATTACTAGCCTGTACACATGCATTGAACATAGCCAAGGGCTAGAGGCAGTAGCACACTTCCTAGCGAAAAGACCTTTGAAATTTTCTGAGCATAATACCATGCTCTTGGAATTTATCCAATTTTGTCTGTCTAATAATATTTTTTTATTTCAAGAACAACTTTATAGACAGCTGTCTGGGACTGCCATGGGGACCTGCTTCGCCCCCAGCTATGCGAATCTTTTCGTAGGCTGGTGGGAGCAGCAGGTCGCCCTCAGCAACCACATGAGCAAATGGACCAACTATGTGATAGCATGGCACAGGTACATAGACGACCTCTTCTTGGTATGGGGGGGTCACCAGATGAGGCTCGGACCTTTATATCTGAGCTCAATAACAATCAACTCAATCTCAGGTTCACATCTGAGATTAGTTCCCTAACGGTGAATTATCTTGATCTGAAGGTGTTTGCTAGAGAGGGTGTCCTCGAGACCGAGTTATATAGGAAGCCCACTGCGGGCAACTCCATTTTGCACGCCCACAGCAATCATCCATCCACACTGATTCGCAGTATCCCGTATGGCGAGCTGCTTCGCCTGAAACGGAACTGCTCAAGAGAAGTTGACTTTGAACAAGCAGCAATTCAAAGCATAAAAAGATTCCAAGTTAGGGGTTACAATTATACAGATCTGATCTCTACACTTAATAAAGTGAGAAAAATACCCAGACAACAACTTCTGACATATAAAAATACAGCCAACAGGAATACAGCTGAACATGAGGGCAAATTTCGCCTTATAACCACCTTCTTGGATGACGCAAATCTACTGAGGAGAATAGTCAGAAAAAGCTGGCACATCCTTAAAACCGACACAGTTATCGGTAAGGATATTCCGAAAGAACCAATGATCACTTTTCGGAAATCGAGATCACTCCGTGATAAATTGGTGCAGAGCCACTTATCACCCCTGCCACAACCTACGGGTACTCTCATGGCCCTGCACGGATTCTTCCCATGCGGGAAGTGTAGAGCCTGCAAAAACTGCAAGAGAGTTCTCACATATAATATCCCAGGGGTCAGGCAACCAAGGCGCATAGACAAATTTATTACTTGTTCTACCACTCATGTAGTGTATTGTCTCACTTGCCCGTGCGGGCTCAAATACATCGGTAGCACTATCAACAGTGTCAAAATGCGCATCTTGGAACACCAGCGCGCAATCAATAAAAATGATGTCAACTACCCTGTAGCCAGGCATTTCGCCATCATGCACCATAGCAACAGGGATCTCCTACAGTACTTTGGTCTCGATCATGTACCCGCAAACATCAGGGGGGGTGACCGAGTCCAAAGACTACGTAGATTGGAATCCCGCTACATTATAGATCTATACACAAAGGCCCCACATGGTCTTAACAGTGGGGAAGAATTGAGTGTACACCTGGGCAGATGAGTACACTTTCTGGCCCTAGAGATAGATGGAACTATATATCTTGAGGGACTATGAATTAAGCTGTAAAACAGAACGCACAATCATGAGTGTATGTCAAGTTTTTCTTTGATCAGTTTTAACACTGGAGATATATGGATCTCACATATGTATGAATTATGGAAATGAGTTTGAAATTCCAACATGTGATGCTTACCATTGTTATACTGTTTTCATCTCTCTATTTCGTTGTCTTTCCCGCACTTTGTTTCCCATGTTTCCCATCCCTTCTCTCCTTTTTCTTTTCTTTTCCTGTTTCTGTCCATTACCTGTCTCCTTGAATGTATAGGGAGCTATGGCCAATACATGGCGTTATACGGTTTCTCGCATGATAATGGTATATACCTTTCTCATGACGTTTTGCTGATTTATTTAAATATGCAGTATTATCTGATGAATTATGTTTTACATGACTGCTAATTTCATCATGGCTTCTTTGACTAAGAGACTTAAAGTGTATGGACATGATGAGTGAATATATCATTCTAAGATGGCCGCCCCAAGAATATTGTAAATAGTGGGATTTGAGCCATCTTCTGTTTCAGTGGCTGTCAGTTGAATCTGTTTCACGCTGTCGCGCAATACATGACGTAATTTGTATTTAAATGTTAGCGCGCGGTCTTGCCATCGAGACACTGATGAAGATTGATTCGAAACGCGTCTGTCTTGCTATTTTGATTTCTGCCGAAATAAAGAAATAATCGATACAGAACCCCTCCTGTGAGTGCTTAACTCTGTGTGATTAACGAGAGTTTTGCGAGCTGCAATTTCTTGTGGGGCACCGCCACATCATAGCACCCGCCTGCGAGTGACCCGGCTGCCGGTGCAACTTTGGGAGCCTTCATATATATATATATATATATATATATATATATATATATATATATATATATATATATATATATATATATATATATATATATATATATATATATATATATATATATATATATATATATATATATATATATATGTGTGTATATATATATATATATGTATATATATATATATATATATAATAGGAAACTTTAATTATATTGAATAATAACACTAATGTAATAAAACATATATATGTAAAGGTTTCTAAGGGAATATATATATTTTTTTTTTTAACTGACTGAAAACAATTAGACATCACATGGGTAAGAAAAAGAAGAGAAAAGGAAAAAAGTAAGAAAAATATAGAAGGGAAAAAAATATATATTATATAAATCAACAAAAATAAAGTGGTGTGAAACAACAAAATAGTGATATAAAAAAAATCAAGAATACAAACAGGCAAGACATCATTAACATTTTGAAAAATGTGTGCTTTGATGAAATTGAACCTGTTGATTTCACTTCTTGAGATATAATGTATCATGTGCAGATTTGATGTAAATATGATGAACTGTTTTATTAACTCGAGGGTTGGGCCAAGAGTTAATGATAATGAAGAAGGACTAAGAACACAATGCTGAGCCCAAAGTGACCCAGTGGAAAGCAACTCGCCGAAACGCGTAGGTCCTTATGTCAGAGGATAATGAGGACTGTGAAACTTTGAGACCGTATGCTTTGAAATAAAGTAAGAACTTGGACTCATCAAAGCTGTGTCCTATGATGAGAGCCGTGTGCCGCTGCAATATATAACATTATACCTACTGGCGGTCGACAGTAGGTAGTTATAGTTAGGACCTATTATCCATAGGAAATCTGCAACATTTCATTTGGAATAACTTTGGCGCCGGTTGATGAACCTTCGCGAAATTTTCAAAATTGGTGGGGCGCTCCGGTCTGCTCCTGTCCTGAAAGTCTCGGGGTGATTCATCAAGCGGGGGCAGAGAAAAAAGGGGGGTCCCAAAACGTGTTTTCCCCATGCAATTTTCCATAGGAACCTTTAATCGCAGCTACAGCCCGAACTGCTTAATGGAATTACACCAAATTTGGCAAAGAGGTAGCCCTTGGGTCACACTCATGCCTTTTGGTTAAATGGTGTAAATCCATTCAGTAGTTGCTGAGAAAATCAATAGTAAAATCACATATATATCTATGGCCTCGGAGGATCCGCGCACCCTATGCGCAGCTAGCGCGCACCCTCCCGATCACGAGCTGCATGCTAATTGGCTGTCAACTGGCTGTCAACACTCCAAACCAGGAAGTGTTGGCAGCCATTTTGTGCCTCGGTAGCAGCGAGGCTCAAGAAATCAGTGGATCAAGTGTGCAAAACGTATAAAGGAGGCAGGGTAGAAATACCCTGACACTCTAGACCTGCTTAGGGGGTCCCCCCCCAAAAATTGGAGAAAACACGGCAAAATGCACGCAGTGTGCGCGGATCCTGCTGTAAAAAATAATTACAATGAAGCACGGGCTCCCACACTTCTTTAATAATTAGCCCCCTTGGGCCAAATCCCAGGGGCAAAAATATTAAATTTGATGGGGGGCCCAGAGAGGCCCCCCAGCCCCAGGGACTGCCACCCCCGGGGCTACAAAATAAATGGGTGGGGGGCTCAAAGGCCCCCCCAGCCCCAGGGACCACTACCCCCCCAGGGCTTTCAAAAAAATAGGTGGGGGCATGTACTGCTCGATTTTTCCGGCCTTATTGTGTTGAAGGGTGATTAATGTGACTTCAGTCTCTTTCCATTCAAGTCTAAGGGTTAGAGTAGTGTATAGAGCCTATTTATTAGGCACTTCGACATGATCCTGTGTTATGTATAATAGACTGAAGTCAAGGGTGAAATGTACTGCTATTAATGTGACTTCAGTCTCTTTCCATTCAAGTCTAAGGGTTAGAGTAGTGTATAGAGCCTATTTATTAGGCACTTCGACATGATCCTGTGTTCTTCCCCATAGATCAGGGTTTGCATACATATCCTAGGGGATAGATTTGTTAGCATTAGGGGTAATCTGTTCTGTAGTGAGGGTATTTCATGGAGCCGTGCTGAATTCAGGCCTGGTAGGCCTTAAACGGGAGAGACTCCATCTTTCCTCCTGCTCTGGCAGCTTGGGATGCTTCTAGGTCAAAGGCAGTGTTTTAGTTAGGAGGTATTATTCGCTTGGAGAGAACCGGTTCAGGCCGGCCCTTATCGAAGGATTGTATTTTTCTTCATGCCGAAGACACTACATCAGGCCGGCCGGCTGGGAACGTGTCCTTGGCACGGGGAGGTACAAGAATTTGGTGGGCGGCAGGTTACGGGCGGGAATTTTCCATGAGAAAATGCACATCTATATTAGTGAAAGTCTGAGGCAGATACTGGCACTTGTTTTTAGTCCATAGGCGGCACCTGGCCGTTAGCAGTAAAGCTACTACTTATTCCAGGGAAGACAGATGACAAACTTGAAGGTGGAGAAAAACTGAGAAATAGATATTCCAAAGAGAAGAGAGTAGCCGATGAGGAAGAGGTCCCAGTGACTCGGAGAGGGAGACGGGAGTAGATCCGTGACTGCGGAGGTGTGACTTCCAGGCGAAGTCGAGGCACAGACGAGAAGGGAACCTAGATGACCATTGAGTGCAGGCTACATACGACCAAGGTGATGTCAACCCCTTTTTATTAGAGTGTACAACTTAATCTTTTCACTTTTCTTTGCAGGTTATGATATGTATTATGTTCTGTGAGTGTGTATGTAGTAACTAAATAAAGTATCCAGTTTGTAGTAAATCAACATGAGCTGCGTGTTCTTGTATAAGAGGGTAGCCTATTCTTCTAGTCAGCTGTGACTTGATATGAACAGATGTTAACCCTGATCAGGTAAGTGGTAACTGAATAAGGGAGAAAGGAGCCCCTCGAACTGGAGAACAGGTTGTGCTCAACTAGCAGTCTTTGTGTGATCTGATGCATAGTAATACTGATTCCCTTGTTGTATGTCGTGGTAATTATAGGATGAACTTGTGACGTAATGACTAAATAAAGTATCCAGTTTGTAGTGAACCAACATGTGCTCTTGCATGAGAGGGTAGCCTATTCTTCTAGTCAGCTGTGACTTGACATGAACAGATGTTAATCCTGATCAGGTAGGTGGTAACTGAATAAGGGAGAAAGGAGCCCCTCGAACTGGAGAACAGGTTGTGCTCAACTGGCAGTCCTTGTGTGATCTGATAAATAGTAACACTGATTCCCCTGTTGTATGTTGTGGTAATCATAGGATGAACTCGTGCTGAGTCTGCCGTCTGGGCAGGAAGTCCTGGGTCCGTTTGGGACCGCGAGGCCGCCACTTGTCTGAGGCTGCCGTCTGGGCAGGAAGTCCTGGGTCCGTTTGGGACCGCGAGGCCGCCACTTGTCTGAGGCTGCCGTCTGGGCAGGGAGTCCTGGGTCCGTTTGGGACCGCGAGGCCGCCACTTGTCTGAGGCTGCCGTCTGGGCAGAAAGTCCTGGGTCCGTTTGGGACCGCGAGGCCGCCACTTGTCTGAGGCTGCCATCTGGGCAGGAAGTCCTGGGTCCGTTTGGGACCGCGAGGCCGCCACTTGTCTGAGGCTGCCATCTGGGCAGGAAGTCCTGGGTCCGTTTGGGACCGCGAGGCCGCCACTTGTCTGAGGCTGCCGTCTGGGCAGGAAGTCCTGGGTCCGTTTGGGACTGCGAGGCCGCCACTTGTCTGAGGCTGCCGTCTGGGCAGGAAGTCCTGGGTCCGTTTGGGACCGCGAGGCCGCCACTTGTCTGAGGCTGCCGTCTGGGCAGGAAGTCCTGGGTCCGTTTGGGACCGCGAGGCCGCCACTTGTCTGAGGCTGCCGTCTGGGCAGGAAGTCCTGGGTCCGTTTGGGACCGCGAGGCCGCCACTTGTCTGAGGCTGCCGTCTGGGCAGGAAGTCCTGGGTCCGTTTGGGACCGCGAGGCCGCCACTTGTCTGAGGCTGCCGTCTGGGCAGGAAGTCCTGGGTCCGTTTGGGACCGCGAGGCCGCCACTTGTCTGAGGCTGCCGTCTGGGCAGGGAGTCCTGGGTCCGTTTGGGACCGCGAGGCCGCCACTTGTCTGAGGCTGCCGTCTGGGCAGGAAGTTCTGGGTCCGTTTGGGACCGCGAGGCCGCCACTTGTCTGAGGCTGCCGTCTGGGCAGGAAGTCCTGGGTCCGTTTGGGACCGCGAGGCCGCCACTTGTCTGAGGCTGCCGTCTGGGCAGGAAGTCCTGGGTCCGTTTGGGACCGCGAGGCCGCCACTTGTCTGAGGCTGCCGTCTGGGCAGGAAGTCCTGGGTCCGTTTGGGACCGCGAGGCCGCCACTTGTATTATAAGAGGTCTTCATATATATATATATATGTATGTAATAGGAATTCCCTGTCCTTAGGTGGTACATATATATGTGGTTTCTTAGGTGTGAATAGGCCCTAGGGAGGGGGTAACGTTCTGGTTTGGGTTAGAGAGGCTCTGTTGAGCGGGTTCTATCTGATCCGAAAACCCAAGCAGAACAGGGCACCAGGGACCACCACCCCCGGGGCTTTTTATATTGTGGGTGGGGGGCCGCTTGGCCCCCCTCCTGGAGCCGTCGATGGCCCTGGGGACCGCCACCCCCCAGGGCCAGCTCCTGCAGTGCCACGGGGTGCCTACCCCCGGGACACTGCTGTTTGCTATGGCAGTGTGGGAGCCGAGGCACCCGCCCTGTCATAGTAAACTTGGTTTGGATTTTGAAAGAGAGAGCAGGGAAATCTGCTCTCTCTATCAAAATGCAAACCATATTGCTTTTCCACACGGGGAGCTGCATGTTAGCAGCTCTCCGTGTGGAAAAGCAATGCTGGCTCCCGAAGGATGCGGGGAGCCGGCTGGGACCACGGGGGCATTGGGGCTCCCCCCACGGTCCCCAACATTGTATATAGGCTCCGGGGGATGGGGTCCCCGGGAGAAATTAGTGATAGGTGCTAAAAGATTTTTACGGGCAAATTAGGAGTCGCGCGGCACTCAGCGCGGCCCCCTTGTGTGCACACGCTGGGTGCGCGACTCCTACGTTTTGGGTGCATGACTTCTAACGTGTTGGGTGCACGACTCCTCTAGCGTTGGGTGCGCGACTCCTAAATTTAAATAAAAAATATAAAATAAAAAAAAACAATATTAGAGTTTCAATATTTTTAAAAACTTTTTTTTCAATTTATATTAAAAATATGTAATGTAATTTAAAAAATAAAATATATCAAAATAAATAGTTTTAAAAATGTAGAAAAACAGTATCAAAAAACGAAATATAACAATTAATATATTTAAAAATTATCATTTAAAAAACCTTTGAAATTAACTGAAAAAACCATAGGTTTCAGATATGTTATAGTTAGGATTTATCATTTAAAAAACCTTTGAAATTCACTGAAAAAAACATAGGTTTCAGGCACGTTATGGTTAGAAATTAGCATTTAAAAAACCTTGGAAATTCACTGAAAAAACCATAGGTTTTAGGGAAAGCTATAGTTAGTTGGACATTTCACTTGTACAAAACCAGTGAAATTCCCACGTTATATTGAGTTAGTTCAGCTAACTATAAATTGCGCCCGCCGCAATGCACTGCTGATGACGTTACATATTACATCACTCATGACATGGTCAGTGACATCACTGGTGACATCACTGATGATATCTCAATGTAATTGAAGCCCGGGGGAGGTGGTGGTCCCCGTGGCCCGGGGGTCCGTAACGGACCCCCGCATTTGTGTGCCCCAGGGAGGTGGCGGTCCCCTGGGCGTGTGAGGGGGCTTGAGCCTCCATGCACAGGTTTATTTATTTTCATTTAAATGCCCTGATGCTGTCAGTCCCCGGGGCAGCGGGGATCCGTGTGCCCCCGCAAATAATTAATAAAAGCCCCAGGGGTGGGGGGTCCACCAGGCTTGGGGGAGCTTTGGAGGCCTCCCACACATTAAAAAAGAAGCTCCGGGGGTGGCGGTCCCTGGGGCAGTGTGGGGAGGATTGTCGCCCCCCATACATTTTTTTCAGTGCCC
Source organism: Triturus cristatus (assembly GCF_964204655.1). Lineage (NCBI taxonomy): Eukaryota > Metazoa > Chordata > Amphibia > Caudata > Salamandridae > Triturus > Triturus cristatus. Next base: position 631,846,541 of record NC_140582.1, read on the forward strand.
TGGTCCACCCTGGTCCTGGTCCACCCGGGGGCTTCAATACAACGAAGCGCCGGAGTCCGTGCTTCGTTTTTTAAATTATTTTCATGGCCAGATTCGCGACCCCAGCACGACTTCGGGCAATTTTTTTTTTAAATGCTATTTTTGTCCCTGGGGGTCCTTGTGAGACCTCGTGAGCAGGCCTAGGGGTTCAGGGTGTTTCTACCCTGCCCCCTTTTCTTTTTTTTCACCTTTGTTTTTCTGTGACTCGGTTCTACCGAGTCACAAGATGGCTGCCAACACTTCCTGGTTTGGAGTGTTGGCAGCCAATTAAAATGAAGCTTGTGGTCGGGAGGGTTCGAAGATCCACCGCGCCCCTAGATATCGATGTTTGTTTTTTTACAATTTCTCAGCAACTACTGAACAGATTTACACCATTTTTAAGAAGATTGCTTTCTGAGCCGAGCAGTACCTTATTGTCAAATTTGGTGTAATTCCGTTCAGCAGTTTGGGCTGTAGCCTTGGCTGAAGATTCCTACGGAAATTACCATGGAAAAAACACTTTTTGGGACCCTCCTTTTTTCTCAGCCCCCAGTTGACAAATCACCCCCAAAATTTCAGGATAGGAGCTGACCTGGATAGACCTTTTTTTTGGAGAGTTTCGCAAAGGTTTGTCAAACGGTGCTAAAGTTATTGACAAAACAAAAAACGCCTTTTTGATAGAAACGAGGTCCTAACTATAACTACCTACTGGCGACCGCCAGTAGGTAATATATATCTATATATAAATTCACGGAAAAAACCATAGGTTTCAGGCCCGTTATAGTTAGAAATTAGCATTTAAAAAACCTTAGAAATTCACTGAAAAAACCATAGGTTTCAGGGACGTTATAGTTAGTTGGACATTTCATTCGTACAAAACCATAGAAATTCCCCTGTTATAGTTAGTTGAACTAAATATAACTCACACCCCCACCATGCACTGCTGATGACGTCACATATTACATCATTCATGACATGGTCAGTGACATCACTGATGACATCTCAAATGACATCACTGATGACATCATCCACGAGAAAATCTGATCCACCTTCTCACACTGTAATATAACCTTTGATACACCCACTGTATCAGTTACTACATACACACTCACTGATTCCTAAGTCGACATACACATCCACTCATTCACCCATAGAATCCCTCATAGATGTAGTCAGTCATTAACACAACACTATCATACGCACTCATAAACCTATACAGACACTCACACACCACCACTCCGCCAGACTTACTCACACACCTAGTCAGTCATGCAAAGAATCAATCACACTTCCATTTGCTTACCTATACAGTTATACATACACCACATCAGTTATTCAAACAGAAAGAAGTCCATACTCACTCTTTTCTACAATCACTGATACAAGTACACACTCATCCATGGAGTCAGTTTCACAATCACTCACTCTCATGTATAGTAATTTATATACTTCAACTTTCACATACACAGCCTTTTAAATATGTAGTTACTTGGACAGGTAACATTGAGACATCCATTCTCTCACCAACACACCATACACACACTCATACTCATACAGCTGTTTCCACATGCACTCTTGAATCCGTACACACAGTGAATCAACCACTCAAACATCTATGCACACACCTCCCACACACTCACACACACTCACACACACACACCCAGGCACCCATACAGATACTCAGACAACCAATCAATAACCCATATATATCATCATTTAGCTACTTACCAACCCATGCAACCATTTACACACCAACTATCAAACTAAACTGTGTGAATGTCTGTATCAGTCAAGTCAAGTCAAGTCAAAACCACTTTAATCGATTCATTAAAATCACAAAAGTACATCACAATACTACATATTATTAAATAGACACAAATACAATATGATAGCAACATTATAAAAATTAATCCCAACAAATACATATATCACTGAAATCATAAGGTAAACTGTACATCAAGTTTTTTCCTTGCCCGAGCCGCAGCAACCAGGAAGTTAGCAATGTTAAAAATGATCCAAGGGGAATTTAATAATTGCAAATACATCAAAGCAGGTTTTACTTGATAAAAACCACTCCCTCGCAACAATGGTATGATGTACTTCTTTCTACTTTCAACATAGTATTTACAGAAAAAAATAAAGTGCACAGTGTCTTGAAATGAGCGACCATCTCAATTACAAAAAGCAGCATCTACGGGTTTACTCCATCCCTGAAATCTCCCTAAAACAAGGTGAATCAGGTTAAAACGAAATCTGGTCAACAACCAACGGTGATAGTGATTCCTGACCAGATTAAGGTAGGGCTCAATCTGGGGAGAGGATATTAATAAAAAATGAGCCCTTACCGATGTTTTTGTAAGCTCCTCTTCCTCCCACTCTTGAGATCTTAAGTTTAAAAACTGAACTTTAACCCAGCCAATATCCCCCTTAGTAATAGTTTCCGGGTTCTCGAAAATCTCTGGCCGCCCTAGCTTATAAAACATTTTCTTGATATACAAGAGCCAAGGGATATCAGCCATTCTATCTAGACCGATACAATCTTTTAAAATCAGTCTATTAAGGGAAAGTTCAGGATTCAACCATGTTTTCAACCAAAAAGTTAGGGGGGCCAAAGTTAAATGATCAGAGACAAAACCCATCCCCAATTCTTGATGTATTGAAAAGGTTGGAGATGATTGGGGTATGGAGAGAAGTGAACGAAAAAAAATTGTTTTCTGCCATCTGGATTCCCTCCGCTTTTTTATACCCCCAGATGGCAGCACCATAGACAGCTATAGCTAGACATTTCGCCCTGTAGATGGCAAGGACTGCGTCACATGGTTTACCACCCAAACGTCGGGCAAAACTTAATATAGCGGAAGATGATCTACCCACACTATTCTTTTTAGCTATAAGCTGGGGGGCCCACGAAAATCTATCGTCAAATATGACCCCCAAGTAGGTAAATACCTTGACTCTAGTGACCTCCACTCCTTTACAGTAACATTTTTTGACTTTATTTTTCTGGATACCCAAGGACATCACATGCGATTTGGAACTATTCACCACAAGGTCCAATGCGCTCATAAAATCCCCGAAGGAGTTCAATAGTCTCTGTAAACCCAATGGGGGCCAGAAGGACAGCATCATCCGCGTATAGAAGAGCAGGTAGTGTACTGTTCCCTATACGCGGAGTGTCCAAGCTGGCCTTACCTAAGATTACATCTAGTCTATTGATATATAGGGTAAAGAGCAAGGGGGCCAGGATGCATCTTTGGCGTACCCATCTGCCCGATTTAAAGTGACGTGTGCATTTGCCTTCATGGGAGACCCTCACTGCAGCGTATAAGTCTTGATGCAGTTCCGCTAAGAAGTGCACCAGACAAGGGTCTATCCCTAGGTCCAGCAGGATCATCCACAGCCTCGCTCTGTTCACCAGATCAAAGGCTGTGGATAAATCCATAAATGCCAGATATAGGGATCCTTTAGTGGCTTTAGTATATTTATTAATTTGCAGGTACAGATTGAGGCACTGGTCCATGGTACCTCTGCCTGATCTTAAACCATATTGAATCTCTGATAGAATCCCCTTCTCCGTCACCCAATCAGAGATTTTATTTAAAATCACTTTACCCAAAATTTTGACCGCTGAATCAATTAATGAGATGGGCCGATAACATCTAGGGTCACCCCTATCCCCCTTTTTAAAAACCGGTATAATAATTGATTTGGACCAAGACACCGGGAACCCGTTCTCGACAAAAACATTAGTTAAAATAGTACTCCAAAGCTCAATGTCCCCTTTATAAAAATCCAATGGGACACCGTCTGGTCCCGGGGCCTTATTGGAAGCAGAGTCTTTTATGGCCTTCCCCACGTCATTCTTATTAAATATCAGCTGGTTGAGGGGAAAAGAGATTTCAGGGACCTTAAAAGACTCAGGGATCAAGTTACTCGCATAAATTCCTTCAAAGTGAGTCAGCCACTCCCCCTCTGAGATGTTAATGTCGAGAGGGGCATTATCGTTCCCTGTTAGAAGTGGGCTGTTCACTATACTTCAGAATTTTGCGCTATCCTTAAGGACCTCAACCGAGGACAAGGCGTCCCAGGCCTCCTTCTTCAGATCGTTTTTCCGGCGCTGAATTATGGATTTGTAGTCTTTCCTAAGGGTAGCTATTAGAGCCTTATCACGGGGTAGTTTTTTTAAGGCAGTTAATAAACTTTGATGAGCCCTGGAACAACTAGCATCAAACCACTTGTTTCCCTGTTGACAACACGGTTTGCTAGGTATGGTTAAGTCTGAGGAGACCTGCTTACAGATTAAATCAAAAGCAACTATTTTCTCACCACCCGATTTAGAGGGGTCCATACACTTCCTGAACTCATCATTTCTTTTCGCAATTAAGCTCTCCATAAAATCCTCCGGTACTACTTTGGCCCACTTTACTTTCCTACCTTGTTCACTAGAAACCAGGGTAGCAGAGGGAACTGTCACCAGTGAGGCCTCCTTAAAGCAAAAAGCCTTATCAAGTTCTAGGATCACAGGATTGTGATCACTAAAAGGAGAGCGAAAAACATTATACCTGTAAATCCACCTTAAAAGTGCAGGGGATAGGAAGATATAATCAATAATTGATTCACTATCCCTTGCCTCAAACGTCGCTACCCGTTCATCCTTAGATAAAAAACATGGATCAAAGAGATCCGCCGATAGAAGGAGCTCTTCAAGTGCCTCACCCTTAATTGAATGTTCAAAATGTGGGGGGACCGAGTGGGCGGGGACCAAAAGGATCAACAATCTTACAGTTAAAATCACAGAGATGAATATTAAAATCACCCATAAAAATGATTTGTACAAAAGTGGTTTGACGAGCATTATACACATCTAAAAATTTTGCTAAAAAGCTAAGGTGCTCATTCTCAGGTACACAATCCCCTGCGTTATAAAAATTGATAAACAGTATTTTGGATTGGGACTCAGTAATGAATTCCATAATTTGGCAGTTTTGTGAGGCAGTGTCTATCTGAGATATCTTGGCCTTAAGTTTTATGGAAAAAAGGAACAACAGCCCTCCCTTTGCTCTGCCTGCTACTGATGGTAGGGCAGGCAGGCAATAAGATTTAAGTCCATCAATCCACAGGTTGTTGTCCCTAGCCCAGGTCTCCTGTAGAGCAATAATATCAAAACCTGCCACAAAAGTTAGCCAGTTTACATCTTCTTGTTTAGATCGTAGCCCAGCTATGTTCCAGCTCATAAGCCTGATAAGAACTCCAGAATCCACTATGTTAGCACTTTCCTTTACAGTACTACTGTTTTTTGGGGCTGGAAGATCTAGTCAGTCATTTAAATCTAGCTGGGACAGGGGTAAAAACCTGTTGGATGTGGCGATAACATCTGTAGACCTGTCTCTCCAGTTGTTTCTGGGATTAACCTGAGCTGATACTTTAGGGAAACACCAGGGCGCAGCCTCTTCGCTAGATACGGCGCAAGGCATAGGAGCCAAAATGGACTCTGATCGGGGTGCGTGGCGATAACTCCCACGAGGTCTAAAAAATCTAGGGGGCGGTGGGTAAAAAAAGCTTAAAGGGGCAACCCTAATATTACCAACCTCCCCATCCATATCTGAGGCATCCCATAACATGCATGGTACAACGTAGGGGCTATTAAAATTAACCACTACACAGTCCCCTTTAAGTTTTTTCTGGGCACCTCCGATCCAACCAACCCGCCTGGCTGTTAAGATATGATGAGAGATATTGTCATAACCTGAACAATTCTGATCACACCATTTCCTGGTGAGTGACAATAATTCTTTGGTTGATTCAACCTTAGCAGGTGCTAATGGTGGAACTTTGACCAAAATAACCACCAACGGGTCAGCCTCAGGAGGAAGATTGATGCAGGGTTGAGTAGATGAATTACATGGGATATGGCCACTAACGGGCTTATCCTGGGACCTAAGTTGGTTTACAGGCCTAATCTGCCCATTCAACTGCTCCTCCGGATCTCTTGCTTCTACAATTGTCGGTTTATTACTCAAATTAGGGGGCACAGCCGTAGTCCGGATCCTAGGGGGACCCCCCACTAAACTACTGTTTGGGCCTTCTATTGGGGCGTGAGCCAAACTAGGTAAGGTACTGTTATGCGGGGGGATGCGGACCTTATTTATAGATGAGAGGGCGGAATCAATCTTGGCACATTTCTCTAGTAGGTTGGCAACACACAAATTCAAAGTGTCAACAATGTCTTTTGCCATACTGGTAAGAGTCTCCTCAAGCCGACTAGAAAAAATGTTCTCCACCATGTCCCGAATAGATGAGTAAAGAGAATCCATAGTCACAGGGCTACCCTCTGATAAGGTGCAGATAGATGTGGGGTCCCGCTTATTTTGCTTTTTGCTCACTCTCTTTGCGCCCTTTGGATGAAGTTTTGATAACCTTTTTTTTACAGCGGCCTGCTGGAGCGTAGGTTGGCGGGTAATCAAAGGTAGGGTAGTGGCCGGAACTTCAGTGGGACGGGGATTCTCCCTTCAAGGTGCGGGGGGCCAGTTTGATGGTCTTCAGTAAGGTCAAGACCAAGTTCCCTCTCAGCTTGCGCAATTTCTGAAGTTAGTACCCCCACAGCTGAGGTTAAATATGAGATAATTGTACCCGACTTTCTGGGTACCTTAGCTTTGGCTCCCCCCTGGTCCTGAGTATTAAGTAATTTCCGCTTACCCATTCCTGGATCTTGATCTGTACGGGAAAGAGGGCTGGCCCGGCCTGGCCTCCTTTGGCCCCTGACGGCCACAGACGGCCCGCCCTTTGCCCGGGCTTAGCCCGGCGCCCGCCCGCTCGCGTCCCGCGTTGCGGGAGGCGCGGTAAGTTTAAATGTAAGCCCCGGTGTCAGGGGGCGGGGCCTCTGCTGCCTGGAAGACTCGCTGTCTCCTGGGTCCGGTAGTTTCTCTGCGCTGTAATTCTCCGGGCCCCACTGCTGCCGCTGCGTCTCCCTATCAGTCTGTATCAGTCACTAACCTGTGCATTCAGTAAGACACATGTAATCACTTACTTAAACAGTCAGTCACATACCTACTAAATCCTCCATCCAAACACTTATACACCCACTCATTCTTCAATACACCTTGGCACTGACAATGTCATGAATTATGTAATATGTGATGTCATCAGCAGTGCATGGTGAGGGCGTAAGTTAGAGTTAGTTGAACTAACTATAACCAGGGAATTTCTATGGTTTTGTACGACTGAAATGTCCAACTAACTATAATGTCCCTGAAACATATGTTTTTTTCAGTGAATTTCTAAGGTTTTTTAAATGCTAATTTCTAACTATAACGGGCCTGAAACCTTTGAAAGAGTTTGTTAGAGCCACCTAGGTGAATAAACACTTTCTACAAAGAGTTGTGAGTCCACAGTATGCTGTTTTTGATGAAGTATTCGGCGTTGGATTGATATATATATATATATATATATATATATATATATATATATATATATATATATATATATACATATATTATCTACTGGCGGTCGCCAGTAGATAGTTATAGTTAGGACCGTGTTTCCATAGGAAATCTGAAAATTCTATTTTGAATAACTTTGGCACCGGTTGACGAATCCTCGCGAAATTTTCAAAACTAATGGGGCGCTACGCTCCGCTCCTACCCTGAAAGTCTTGGGGTGATTTGTCAAGCGGGGGCTGAGAAAAAAGGGGGGTCCCAAAACGCGTTTTCCCCATGCATTTTTCCATAGGACCTTTAGACACAGCTACAGCCCGAACGGCTGAACAGAATTACTTGTAATTTGGCAGAGAGGTAGCCCTAAGGTCAAGGAAGTGCCTTTTGCAGGTCTGGTGTAAATCTGTTCAGTAGTTCCTGAGAAAATAGCATTTAAATCAATATATATATCTGTAAGCGCGCTCTGTGCGCTTACGGTAAGCTTACCGTACGCGTACGGTGGCGTGCGCGAGCGCGATTCTGATTGGTTGTTAGATCAAAGTAAACATTCGAATCGGTCGAAACCAGGAAGTATCGGCCGCCATTTTCTGTCTCTCGCACTGAAAAAAAAAGGTTGATAACATGAAAAGGGGGCAACGAAGAGAGTTGCAGACCCCCTAGCATTCGTCAGGGGGTTCACGAAGGACCAAAAAGTATGAAAAATAAATTTAATAATTTTATAAAAAAATCGCGGGGTGCGCGTACCGTAAGCTTACCATACGCGTACGGTAAAAAAAAAAAAAAAAAAAAAAAAAAAATTAACAATCACATTTAATATATAAATCTAAGGACCCCCAAGAGAGAAAAAAACAATTGATATTTTGTAAAAAATGGCGAGACGTGCACGGTACGAAATGCGCAACTTGGGCACCGTGCGCGCAAAAATTAAAAATAAATACATAACTTAGCAATTAAAAAACCGTACAAATTCACTGAAAAAACCATAGGTTTCACACACGTTATAGTTAGGAATTAGCATTTAAAAAACCTTGCAAATTCACTGAAAAAACCATAGCTTTCACACATGTTATAGTTAGCTGTACATTTCACTCGTAAAAAACCAATGAAATTCCACGTTATAGTTAGATCAGGTAACTATAACTTGCGCGACCGCAATCCACAATGTGTCATTTGAGATGTCATCATTGATGTGATGAGTGATGTCACTGACTATGTCATGAGTGATGTAATATGTGACGTCATCAGCAGTGGATTGCGGGTGCGCAAGTTATAGTTACCTGATCTAACTATAACGTGGAATTTCATTGGTTTTTTACGAGTGAAATGTACAGCTAACTATAACATGTGTGAAACCTATGGTTTTTTCAGTGAATATATATATATATATATACATACATCAGATACAGTTTGCTCAGCAAAACGAGGGCGCACTCTGACACAAGAATAATCCATCAAGCACTGCAGACGCTTTATTTGTTTCTGCTGCCACAGGGCGCTGAATTTTCTGCCGCTCCACATGTGGGGACAAACAAGCCTTTGGATCACAAGCACTGATGGACACTTTTGCGGCTCATTGAAGGGCCGTTTGCAACATTTTTTCCATCCCATTTGGGTTGAAGGTAGGCTGCAGCACTACATATCCCAGCTAACACTGGGGTTCTCATTCGAGTAGCCCATTGGAGGGCGGGTATTTAAATTAATTGCTGCAGCATTGCGAGACTTTGGGACTATGCCTATGATTAAGGGAATGTTCTCCCGAAACGCGTCAGGCAGCAGAAACAAATAAAGCGTCTGCAGTGCTTGATGGATTATTCTTGTGTCAGAGTGCGCCCTCGTTTTGCTGAGCAAACTGTATCTGATGTTTTCGCGCCGGCTCCAGGGCGTGGAGGGAGCACCACCCAGCGGATTTCATGGGGCCACGGGGCGCTGAATTTTCTGCCGCTCCACATGTGGGGACAAACAAGCCTTTGGATTACAAGCACTGATGGACACTTTTGCGGCTCATTGAAGGGCCGTTTGCAACATTTTTTCCATCCCATTTGGGTTGAAGGTAGGCTGCAGCACTACATATCCCAGCTAACACTGGGGTTCTCATTCAAATAGCCCATTGGAGGGCGGGTATTTAAATTAATTGCCGCAGCATTGCGAGACTTTGGGACTATGCCTATGATTAAGGGAATGTTCTCCCGAAACGCGTCAGGCAGCAGAAACAAATAAAGCGTCTGCAGTGCTTGATGGATTATTCTTGTGTCAGAGTGCGCCCTCGTTTTGCTGAGCAAACTGTATCTGATGTTTTCGCGCCGGCTCCAGGGCGTGGAGGGCGCACCACCCAGCGGATTTCATGGGGCCACGGGGCGCTGAATTTTCTGCCGCTCCACATGTGGGGACAAACAAGCCTTTGGATTACAAGCACTGATGGACACTTTTGCGGCTCATTGAAGGGCCGTTTGCAACATTTTTTCCATCCCATTTGGGTTGAAGGTAGGCTGCAGCACTACATATCCCAGCTAACACTGGGGTTCTCATTCGAGTAGCCCATTGGAGGGCGGGTATTTAAATTAATTGCTGCAGCATTGCGAGACTTTGGGACTATGCCTATGATTAAGGGAATGTTCTCCCGAAACGCGTCAGGCAGCAGAAACAAATAAAGCGTCTGCAGTGCTTGATGGATTATTCTTGTGTCAGAGTGCGCCCTCGTTTTGCTGAGCAAACTGTATCTGATGTTTTCGCGCCGGCTCCAGGGCGTGGAGGGCGCACCACCCAGCGGATTTCATGGGGCCACGGGGCGCTGAATTTTCTGCCGCTCCACATGTGGGGACAAACAAGCCTTTGGATTACAAGCACTGATGGACACTTTTGCGGCTCATTGAAGGGCCGTTTGCAACATTTTTTCCATCCCATTTGGGTTGAAGGTAGGCTGCAGCACTACATATCCCAGCTAACACTGGGGTTCTCATTCGAGTAGCCCATTGGAGGGCGGGTATTTAAATTAATTGCCGCAGCATTGCGAGACTTTGGGACTATGCCTATGATTAAGGGAATGTTCTCCCGAAACGCGTCAGGCAGCAGAAACAAATAAAGCGTCTGCAGTGCTTGATGGATTATTCTTGTGTCAGAGTGCGCCCTCGTTTTGCTGAGCAAACTGTATCTGATGTTTTCGTGCCGGCTCCAGGGCGTGGAGGGCGCACCACCCAGCGGATTTCATGGGGCCACGGGGCGCTGAATTTTCTGCCGCTCCACATGTGGGGACAAACAAGCCTTTGGATTACAAGCACTGATGGACACTTTTGCGGCTCATTGAAGGGCCGTTTGCAACATTTTTTCCATCCCATTTGGGTTGAAGGTAGGCTGCAGCACTACATATCCCAGCTAACACTGGGGTTCTCATTCGAGTAGCCCATTGGAGGGCGGGTATTTAAATTAATTGCTGCAGCATTGCGAGACTTTGGGACTATGCCTATGATTAAGGGAATGTTCTCCCGAAACGCGTCAGGCAGCAGAAACAAATAAAGCGTCTGCAGTGCTTGATGGATTATTCTTGTGTCAGAGTGCGCCCTCGTTTTGCTGAGCAAACTGTATCTGATGTTTTCGCGCCGGCTCCAGGGCGTGGAGGGCGCACCACCCAGCGGATTTCATGGGGCCACGGGGCGCTGAATTTTCTGCCGCTCCACATGTGGGGACAAACAAGCCTTTGGATTACAAGCACTGATGGACACTTTTGCGGCTCATTGAAGGGCCGTTTGCAACATTTTTTCCATCCCATTTGGGTTGAAGGTAGGCTGCGGCTCTACATATCCCAGCTAACACTGGGGTTCTCATTCGAGTAGCCCATTGGAGGGCGGGTATTTAAATTAATTACTGCAGCATTGCGAGACTTTGGGACTATGCCTATGATTAAGGGAATGTTCTCCCGAAACGCGTCAGGCAGCAGAAACAAATAAAGCGTCTGCAGTGCTTGATGGATTATTCTTGTGTCAGAGTGCGCCCTCGTTTTGCTGAGCAAACTGTATCTGATGTTTTCGCGCCGGCTCCAGGGCGTGGAGGGCGCACCACCCAGCGGATTTCATGGGGCCACGGGGCGCTGAATTTTCTGCCGCTCCACATGTGGGGACAAACAAGCCTTTGGATTACAAGCACTGATGGACACTTTTGCGGCTCATTGAAGGGCCGTTTGCAACATTTTTTCCATCCCATTTGGGTTGAAGGTAGGCTGCGGCACTACATATCCCAGCTAACACTGGGGTTCTCATTCGAGTAGCCCATTGGAGGGCGGGTATTTAAATTAATTGCTGCAGCATTGCGAGACTTTGGGACTATGCCTATGATTAAGGGAATGTTCTCCCGAAACGCGTCAGGCAGCAGAAACAAATAAAGCGTCTGCAGTGCTTGATGGATTATTCTTGTGTCAGAGTGCGCCCTCGTTTTGCTGAGCAAACTGTATCTGATGTTTTCGCGCCGGCTCCAGGGCGTGGAGGGCGCACCACCCAGCGGATTTCATGGGGCCACGGGGCGCTGAATTTTCTGCCGCTCCACATGTGGGGACAAACAAGCCTTTGGATTACAAGCACTGATGGACACTTTTGCGGCTCATTGAAGGGCCGTTTGCAACATTTTTTCCATCCCATTTGGGTTGAAGGTAGGCTGCAGCACTACATATCCCAGCTAACACTGGGGTTCTCATTCGAGTAGCCCATTGGAGGGCGGGTATTTAAATTAATTGCTGCAGCATTGCGAGACTTTGGGACTATGCCTATGATTAAGGGAATGTTCTCCCGAAACGCGTCAGGCAGCAGAAACAAATAAAGCGTCTGCAGTGCTTGATGGATTATTCTTGTGTCAGAGTGCGCCCTCGTTTTGCTGAGCAAACTGTATCTGATGTTTTCGCGCCGGCTCCAGGGCGTGGAGGGCGCACCACCCAGCGGATTTCATGGGGCCACGGGGCGCTGAATTTTCTGCCGCTCCACATGTGGGGACAAACAAGCCTTTGGATTACAAGCACTGATGGACACTTTTGCGGCTCATTGAAGGGCCGTTTGCAACATTTTGTCCATCCCATTTGGGTTGAAGGTAGGCTGCAGCACTACATATCCCAGCTAACACTGGGGTTCTCATTCGAGTAGCCCATTGGAGGGCGGGTATTTAAATTAATTGCTGCAGCATTGAGAGACTTTGGGACTATGCCTATGATTAAGGGAATGTTCTCCCGAAACGCGTCAGGCAGCAGAAACAAATAAAGCGTCTGCAGTGCTTGATGGATTATTCTTGTGTCAGAGTGCGCCCTCGTTTTGCTGAGCAAACTGTATCTGATGTTTTCGCGCCGGCTCCAGGGCGTGGAGGGCGCACCACCCAGCGGATTTCATGGGGCCACGGGGCGCTGAATTTTCTGCCGCTCCACATGTGGGGACAAACAAGCCTTTGGATTACAAGCACTGATGGACACTTTTGCGGCTCATTGAAGGGCCGTTTGCAACATTTTTTCCATCCCATTTGGGTTGAAGGTAGGCTGCAGCACTACATATCCCAGCTAACACTGGGGTTCTCATTCGAGTAGCCCATTGGAGGGCGGGTATTTAAATTAATTTCTGCAGCATTGCGAGACTTTGGGACTATGCCTATGATTAAGGGAATGTTCTCCCGAAACGCGTCAGGCAGCAGAAACAAATAAAGCGTCTGCAGTGCTTGATGGATTATTCTTGTGTCAGAGTGCGCCCTCGTTTTGCTGAGCAAACTGTATCTGATATATACATACCTATATTACCTACTGGCAGTCGCCAGTAGGTAGTTATAGTTAGGACCTATTTTCTATAGGAAATCTGCAACATTCTATTCCCAATAACTTTGGCGCAGATTGACGAATCTTCGCGAAATTTTCAAAACTTTTGGCCAGCTCCGGTCCGCTCCTATCCTGAAAGTCTCGGTATGATTCGTGTAGCAAGGGGCCGAGACAAAGGGGTGTCCCAAAATGTGTTTTCCCCATGCAATTTCCCATAGGACCTTTAGCCGCAGATACAGCCCGAACTGCTGAACGGAATTACACCAAATTTGGCAAAGAGGTAGTCCTCAGTTCAGAATCGTGCCTTTTGCCTAAATGGTGTCAATCTGTGTAGTAGTTCCTGAGAAAATCAAAATCAAAATCACATATATATCTGGGCGGAGCCTAACCACACATCTCTTACTGAGATCTGATTGGCTTTCAGAACTTCATCCAAGAAGTGTTGGCAGCCATCTTGGGACCAATATACATGATAGTACCTCATTAAAAAGCATTGCAGTTAATAGAAGATTTTAAGACTTTAGTTACATTATAAATCATTTGTTTATGGTATCATACTCATTTTAGGAATTCTGGTGTGTTCTAAGGTGATTTTACCATGTGAAAAGCCTTCTGCAGGGGTATCATGAATCATGTTTGAGAGAAAAATATATTTTTTTAATTTTTTATTTTTTATTTTTATTCAGCAAAAGCAGATTCCATTATTATTACATGAAAACAAATCCTTTTACAAAACAAATACAAAACTGAGACAAATTCATTACAATTTTTAAATATAGCCTTCAATCATAGCCAACCTGTAATTGGTGCCCATAGTTGCTCACCAAATGTCTTTCTTCTATAACCTTTCAGTTTATAAAGAGCCATTTCCATATTATACAAAGCAAGAATCCTAGCCCTCCATTCAAAAAATTGGGGTGGGTCCTGGCTCAATCGCTGCGAAGTTATACAAAGACGCATCACAGCCATACATGAAAATAAAAAGCCCTTTTGTGGTGCTAGCCGTTTGTTAGGTATTGTGTCAAATTCGATGCCAAACAATACCAATCCCGCATTAAGGACCACCGGAATTGCCAAGGAAAAATTCAAAAAATTTTGTAGATCACGCAGGAAAGGGGCTAAAGACGGACATAAAAAAAACATATGTGCGGCATCAGCTGCAATCGCTAAGCAGCTCTGCTGACCTGCTTCTCTCCCTCTAAAGCAGCTCTGCTGACCTGGTTTCTCTGGCTCTACAGCAGCTCTGCTGACCTGCTTCTCTCCCTCTAAAGCAGCTCTGCTGACCTGGTTTCTCTGGCTCTACAGCAGCTCTGCTGACCTGGTTCTCTGGCTCTAAAGCAGCTCTGCTGACCCGGTTCTATGGCTCTAAAGCAGTTCTGCTGACCTGGTTCTCTGGTCTCTAGAGCAGCTCTGCTGACCTGGTCCATTGGCTCTAAAGCAGACCTGCTGACCTGGTTCTCTCCCTCAAAAGCAGCTCTGCTGACCTGGTTCTCTCGCTCTAAAGCAGCTCTACTGACCTGGTTTCTCTGGCTCTAGAGCAGCACTGCTAACCTGGTTTCTTTGGCTCTACAGCAGCTCTGCTGACCTGGTTCTCCTCTTCTAGAGCAGCTCTGCTGACCTGGGTCTCTGGCTCTAAAGCAGCTCTGCTGACCTGGTTCTCTGGCTTTAGAGCAGCTCTGCTGACCTGGTTCTCTGCCTCTAGAGCAGCTCTGCTGACCTGGTTTCCTTGGCTCTACAGCAGGTCTGCTGACCTGGTTCTCTGGCTCTACAACAGCTCTGCTGACCTGGTTCTCTGGCTCTAAAGCAGCTCTGCTGACTCGGTTCTATGGCTCTAAAGCAGTTCTGCTGACATGGTTCTCTGGCTCTAGGGCAGCTCTGCTGACCTGGTTCTCTCCCTCTGGAGCAGCTCTGCTGACCTGGTTCTCTCCCTCAAAAGCAGCTCTACTGACCTGGTTTCTCTGGCTCTACAGCGGCACTGCTGACCTGGTTCTCTGGCTCTAGAGCAGCTCTGCTGACCTGGTTCTTGGGCTCTAGAGCAGCTCTGCTGATCTGGTTCTCTGGCTCTAAAGCTGCTCTGCTGACCTGGTTTCTCTGGCTCTACAGCAGCTCTGCTGACCCGGTTCTATGGCTCTAAAGCAGTTCTGCTGACCTGGTTCTCTGGCTCTAGAGCAGCTCTGCTGACCTGGTTCTTGGGCTCTAGAGCAGCTCTGCTGATCTGGTTCTCTGGCTCTAAAGCAGCTCTGCTGACCTGCTTCTCTCCCTCTAAAGCAGCTCTGCTGACCTGGTTTCTCTGGCTCTACAGCAGCTCTGCTGACCTGCTTCTCTTCCTCTAAAGCAGCTCTGCTGACCTGGTTTCTCTGGCTCTACAGCAGCTCTGCTGACCTGGTTCTCTGGCTCTAAAGCAGCTCTGCTGACCCGGTTCTATGGCTCTAAAGCAGTTCTGCTGACCTGGTTCTCTGGTCTCTAGAGCAGCTCTGCTGACCTGGTCCATTGGCTCTAAAGCAGACCTGCTGACCTGGTTCTCTCCCTCTGAAGCAGCTCTGCTGACCTGGTTCTCTCGCTCTAAAGCAGCTCTACTGACCTGGTTTCTCTGGCTCTAGAGCAGCACTGCTAACCTGGTTTCTTTGGCTCTACAGCAGCTCTGCTGACCTGGTTCTCGTCTTCTAGAGCAGCTCTGCTGACCTGGGTCTCTGGCTCTAAAGCAGCTCTGCTGACCTGGTTCTCTGGCTTTAGAGCAGCTCTGCTGACCTGGTTCTCTGCCTCTTAAAGCAGCTCTGCTGACCTGGTTTCTCTGGCTCTACAGCAGGTCTGCTGACCTGGTTCTCTGGCTCTAGAACAGCTCTGCTGACCTAGTTCTCAGGCTACAGAGCAGCTCGGCTGATCTGGTTCTCTAGCTCTACAACAGCTCTGCTGACCTGGTTCTCTGGCTCTAAAGCAGCTCTGCTGACCCGGTTCTATGGTTCTAAAGCAGTTCTGCTGACATGGTTCTCTGGCTCCAGGGCAGCTCTGCTGACCTGGTTCTCTCCCTCTGGAGCAGCTCTGCTGACCTGGTTCTCTCCCTCTAAAGCAGCTCTACTCACCTGGTTTCTCTGGCTCTACAGCGGCTCTTCTGACCTGGTTCTCTGGCTCTAGAGCAGCTCTGCTGATCTGGTTTTTGGGTTCTAGAGCAGCTCTGCTGATCTGGTTCTCTGGCTCTAAAGCAGCTCTGCTGACCTGGTTCAATGGCTCTAAAGCAGCTCTGCTGACTTGGTTCTCTGGCCTCTAGAGCAGCTCTGCTGACCTGGTTCTCTGGCTCTAAAGCAGCTCTGCTGACCTGGTTCTATGGCTCTAAAGCAGCTCTGCTAGCCTAGTTCTCTGGCTCTAAAGCAGCTCTGCTGACCTGCTTCTGTCCCTCTAAAGCAGCTCTGCTGACCTGGTTTCTCTGGCTCTACAGCTGCTCTGCTGACCTGCTTCTCTCCCTCTAAAGCAGCTCTGCTGACCTGGTTTCTCTGGCTCCACAGCAGCTCTGCTGACCTGGTTCTCTGGCTCTAAAGCAGCTCTGCTGACCTGGTTCTATGGCTCTAAAGCAGTTCTGCTGACCTGGTTCTCTGGTCTCTAGAGCAGCTCTGCTGACCTGGTCCATTGGCTCTAAAGCAGACCTGCTGACCTGGTTCTCTCCCTCTAAAGCAGCTCTGCTGACCTGGTTCTCTCGCTCTAAAGCAACTCTACTGACCTGGTTTCTCTGGCTGTAGAGCAGCACTGCTAACCTGGTTTCTTTGGCTCTACAGCAGCTCTGCTGACCTGGTTCTCGTCTTCTACAGCAGCTCTGCTGACCTGGGTCTCTGGCTCTAAAGAAGCTCTGCTGACCTGGTTCTCTGGCTCTAAAGCATCTCTGCTGACCTGGTTCTCTGGCTTTAGAGCAGCTCTGCTGACCTGGTTCTTTGCCTCTAGAGCAGCTCTGCTGACCTGGTCTCTCTGGCTCTACAGCAGGTCTGCTGACCTGGTTCTCTGGCTCTAGAACAGCTCTGCTGACCTAGTTCTCAGGCCACAAAGCAGCTCGGCTGATCTGGTTCTCTGGCTCTACAACAGCTCTGCTGACCTGGTTCTCTGGCTCTAAAGCATCTCTGCTGACTCGGTTCTATGGCTCTAAAGCAGTTCTGCTGACATGGTTCTCTGGCTCTAGGGCAGCTCTGCTGACCTGGTTCTCCCCCTCTGGAGCAGCTCTGCTGACCTGGTTCTCTCCCTCTAAAGCAGCTCTACTGACCTGGTTTCTCTGGCTCTACAGCGGCTCTGCTGACCTGGTTCTCTGGCTCTAGAGCAGCTCTGCTGACCTGGTTCTTGGGCTCTAGAGTAGCTCTGCTGATATGGGTCTCTGGCTCTAAAGCAGCTCTGCTGACCTGGTTCTATGGCTCTAAAGCAGCTCTGCTGACTTGGTTCTCTGGCCTCTAGAGCAGCTCTGCTGACCTGGTTCTCTGGCTCTAAAGCAGCTCTGCTGACCTGGTTCTATGGCTCTAAAGCAGCTCTGCTAGCCTAGCTCTCTGGCTCTAAAGCAGCTCTGCTGACCTGCTTCTCTCCCTCTAAAGCAGCTCTGCTGACCTGGTTTCTCTGGCTCTACAGCAGCTCTGCTGACCTGGTTCTCTGGCTCTAGAGAACCTCTGCTGACCTGGTTCTCTGGCTCTACAACAGCTCTGCTGACCTGGTTCTCTGGCTCTAAAGCAGCTCTGCTGACCCGGTTCTATGGCTCTAAAGCAGTTCTGCTGACCTGGTTCTCTGGTCTCTAGAGCAGCTCTTCTGACCTGGTCCATTGGCTCTAAAGCAGACCTGCTGACCTTGTTCTCTCCCTCTAAAGCAGCTCTGCTGACCTGGTTCTCTCGCTCTAAAGCAGCTCTACTGACCTGGTTTCTCTGGCTCTAGAGCAGCACTGCTAACCTGGTTTCTTTGGCTCTACAGCAGCTCTGCTGACCTGGTTCTCTCGCTCTAAAGCAGCTCTACTGACCTGGTTTCTCTGGCTCTAGAGCAGTACTGCTAACCTGGTTTCTTTGGCTCTACAGCAGCTCTGCTGACCTGGTTCTCATCTTCTAGAGCAGCTCTGCTGACCTGGGTCTCTGGCTCTAAAGCAGCTCTGCTGACCTGGTTCTCTGGCTCTAGAGCAGCTCTGCTGACCTGGTTCTTGGACTCTAGAGCAGCTCTGCTGATCTGGTTCTCTGGCTCTAAAGCAGCTCTGCTGACCTGGTTCTATGGCTCTAAAGCAGCTCTGCTAACTTGGTTCTTTGGCCTCTAGAGCAGCTCCGCTGACCTGGTTCTCTGGGTCTAAAGCAGCTCTGCTGACCTGGTTCTATGGCTCTAAAGCAGCTCTGCTAGCCTAGTTCTCTGGCTCTAAAGCAGCTCTGCTGACCTGCTTCTCTCCCTCTAAAGCAGCTCTGCTGACCTGGTTTCTCTGGCTCTACAGCTGCTCTGCTGACCTGCTTCTCTCCCTCTAAAGCAGCTCTGCTGACCTGGTTTCTCTGGCTCTACAGCAGCTCTGCTGACCTGGTTCTCTGGCTCTAGAGCAGCTCTGGTGACCTGGTTCTTGGGCTCTAGAGCAGCTCTGCTGATCTGGTTCTCTGGCTCTAAAGCAGCTCTGCTGACCTGGTTCTATGGCTCTAAAGCAGCTCTGCTGACTTGGTTCTCTGGCCTCTATAGCAGCTCTGCTGACCTGGTTCTCTGGCTCTAAAGCAGCTCTGCTAACCTGGTTCTATGGCTCTAAAGCAGCTCTGCTAACCTGGTTCTATGGCTCTAAAGCAGCTCTGCTGACCTGGTTTCTCTGGCTCTACAGCTGCTCTGCTGACCTGCTTCTCTCCCTCTAAAGCAGCTCTGCTGACCTGGTTTCTCTGGCTCTACAGCAGCTCTGCTGACCTGGTTTCTCTGGCTCTACAGCAGCTCTGCTGACCTGGTTCTCTGGCTCTAAAGCAGCTCTGCTGACCCGGTTCTATGGCTCTAAAGCAGCTCTGCTGACCTGGTCCATTGGCTCTAAAGCAGACCTGCTGATCTGGTTCTCTCCCTTTAAAGCAGCTCTGCTGACCTGGTTCTCTCGCTCTAAAGCAACTCTACTGACCTGATTTCTCTGGCTGTAGAGCAGCACTGCTAACCTGGTTTCTTTGGCTCTACAGCAGCTCTGCTGACCTGGTTCTCATCTTCTAGAGCAGCTCTGCTGACCTGGGTCTCTGGCTCTAAAGCAGCTCTGCTGACCTGGTTCTCTGGCTCTAAAGCATTTCTGCTGACCTGGTTCTCTGGCTTTAGAGCAGCTCTGCTGACCTGGTTCTCTGCCTCTAGAGCAGCTCTGCTGACCTGGTTTCTCTGGCTCTACAGCAGGTCTGCTGACCTGGTTCTCTGGCTCTAGAACAGCTCTGCTGACCTAGTTCTCAGGCTACAGAGCAGCTCGGCTGATCTGGTTCTCTGGCTCTACAACTGCTCTGCTGACCTGGGTCTCTGGCTCTAAAGCAGCTCTGCTGACCTGGTTCTCTGGCTCTAGAGCAGCTCTGCTGACCTGGTTCTTGGGCTCTAGAGCAGCTCTGCTGATCTGGTTCTCTGGCTCTAAAGCAGCTCTGCTGACCTGGTTCTATGGCTCTAAAGCAGCTCTGCTGACTTGGTTCTCTGGCCTCTAGAGCAGCTCTGCTGACCTGGTTCTCTGGCTCTAAAGCAGCTCTGCTGACCTGGTTCTATGGCTCTAAAGCAGCTCTGCTAGCCTAGTTCTCTGGCTCTAAAGCAGCTCTGCTGACCTGCTTCTCTCCCTCTAAAGCAGCTCTGCTGACCTGGTTTCTCTGGCTCTACAGCAGCTCTGCTGACCTGCTTCTCTCCCTCTAAAGCAGCTCTGCTGACCTGGTTTCTCTGGCTCTACAGCAGCTCTGCTGACCTGGTTTTCTGGCTCTAAAGCAGCTCTGCTGACCTGGTTCTATGGCTCTAAAGCAGTTCTGCTGACCTGGTTCTCTGGTCTCTAGAGCAGCTCTGCTGACCTGGTCCATTGGCTCTAAAGCAGACCTGCTGACCTGGTTCTCTCCCTCTAAAGCAGCTCTGCTGACCTGGTTCTCTCGCTCTAAAGCAGATCTACTGACCTGGTTTCTCTGGCTCTAGAGCAGCACTGCTAACCTGGTTTCTTTGGCTCTACAGCAGCTCTGCTGACCTGGTTCTCGTCTTCTAGAGCAGCTCTGCTGACCTGGGTCTCTGGCTCTAAAGCAGCTCTGATGACCTGGTTCTCTGGCTTTAGAGCAGCTCTGCTGACCTGGTTCCCTGCCTCTAGAGCAGCTCTGCTGACCTGGTTTCCTTGGCTCTACAGCAGGTCTGCTGACCTGGTTCTCTGGCTCTACAACAGCTCTGCTGACCTGGTTCTCGTCTTCTAGAGCAGCTCTGCTGACCTGGGTCTCTGGCTCTAAAGCAGCTCTGCTGACCTGGTTCTCTGGCTTTAGAGCAGCTCTGCTGACCTGGTTCTCTGCCTCTTAAAGCAGCTCTGCTGACCTGGTTTCTCTGGCTCTACAGCAGGTCTGCTGACCTGGTTCTCTGGCTCTAGAACAGCTCTGCTGACCTAGTTCTCAGGCTACAGAGCAGCTCGGCTGATCTGGTTCTCTAGCTCTACAACAGCTCTGCTGACCTGGTTCTCTGGCTCTAAAGCAGCTCTGCTGACCCGGTTCTATGGTTCTAAAGCAGTTCTGCTGACATGGTTCTCTGGCTCCAGGGCAGCTCTGCTGACCTGGTTCTCTCCCTCTGGAGCAGCTCTGCTGACCTGGTTCTCTCCCTCTAAAGCAGCTCTACTCACCTGGTTTCTCTGGCTCTACAGCGGCTCTTCTGACCTGGTTCTCTGGCTCTAGAGCAGCTCTGCTGACCTGGTTTTTGGGTTCTAGAGCAGCTCTGCTGATCTGGTTCTCTGGCTCTAAAGCAGCTCTGCTGACCTGGTTCAATGGCTCTAAAGCAGCTCTGCTGACTTGGTTCTCTGGCCTCTAGAGCAGCTCTGCTGACCTGGTTCTCTGGCTCTAAAGCAGCTCTGCTGACCTGGTTCTATGGCTCTAAAGCAGCTCTGCTAGCCTAGTTCTCTGGCTCTAAAGCAGCTCTGCTGACCTGCTTCTGTCCCTCTAAAGCAGCTCTGCTGACCTGGTTTCTCTGGCTCTACAGCTGCTCTGCTGACCTGCTTCTCTCCCTCTAAAGCAGCTCTGCTGACCTGGTTTCTCTGGCTCTACAGCAGCTCTGCTGACCTGGTTCTCTGGCTCTAAAGCAGCTCTGCTGACCTGGTTCTATGGCTCTAAAGCAGTTCTGCTGACCTGGTTCTCTGGTCTCTAGAGCAGCTCTGCTGACCTGGTCCATTGGCTCTAAAGCAGACCTGCTGACCTGGTTCTCTCCCTCTAAAGCAGCTCTGCTGACCTGGTTCTCTCGCTCTAAAGCAACTCTACTGACCTGGTTTCTCTGGCTGTAGAGCAGCACTGCTAACCTGGTTTCTTTGGCTCTACAGCAGCTCTGCTGACCTGGTTCTCGTCTTCTAGAGCAGCTCTGCTGACCTGGGTCTCTGGCTCTAAAGCAGCTCTGCTGACCTGGTTCTCTGGCTCTAAAGCATCTCTGCTGACCTGGTTCTCTGGCTTTAGAGCAGCTCTGCTGACCTGGTTCTCTGCCTCTAGAGCAGCTCTGCTGACCTGGTGTCTCTGGCTCTACAGCAGGTCTGCTGACCTGGTTCTCTGGCTCTAGAACAGCTCTGCTGACCTAGTTCTCAGGCTACAGAGCAGCTCGGCTGATCTGGTTCTCTGGCTCTACAACAGCTCTGCTGACCTGGTTCTCTGGCTCTAAAGCAGCTCTGCTGACCTGGTTCTATGGCTCTAAAGCAGCTCTGCTAGCCTAGTTCTCTGGCTCTAAAGCAGCTCTGCTGACCTGCTTCTGTCCCTCTAAAGCAGCTCTGCTGACCTGGTTTCTCTGGCTCTACAGCTGCTCTGCTGACCTGCTTCTCTCCCTCTAAAGCAGCTCTGCTGACCTGGTTTCTCTGGCTCTACAGCAGCTCTGCTGACCTGGTTCTCTGGCTCTAAAGCAGCTCTGCTGACCTGGTTCTATGGCTCTAAAGCAGTTCTGCTGACCTGGTTCTCTGGTCTCTAGAGCAGCTCTGCTGACCTGGTCCATTGGCTCTAAAGCAGACCTGCTGACCTGGTTCTCTCCCTCTAAAGCAGCTCTGCTGACCTGGTTCTCTCGCTCTAAAGCAACTCTACTGACCTGGTTTCTCTGGCTGTAGAGCAGCACTGCTAACCTGGTTTCTTTGGCTCTACAGCAGCTCTGCTGACCTGGTTCTCGTCTTCTACAGCAGCTCTGCTGACCTGGGTCTCTGGCTCTAAAGCAGCTCTGCTGACCTGGTTCTCTGGCTCTAAAGCATCTCTGCTGACCTGGTTCTCTGGCTTTAGAGCAGCTCTGCTGACCTGGATCTTTGCCTCTAGAGCAGCTCTGCTGACCTGGTCTCTCTGGCTCTACAGCAGGTCTGCTGACCTGGTTCTCTGGCTCTAGAACAGCTCTGCTGACCTAGTTCTCAGGCCACAAAGCAGCTCGGCTGATCTGGTTCTCTGGCTCTACAACAGCTCTGCTGACCTGGTTCTCTGGCTCTAAAGCATCTCTGCTGACTCGGTTCTATGGCTCTAAAGCAGTTCTGCTGACATGGTTCTCTGGCTCTAGGGCAGCTCTGCTGACCTGGTTCTCCCCCTCTGGAGCAGCTCTGCTGACCTGGTTCTCTCCCTCTAAAGCAGCTCTACTGACCTGGTTTCTCTGGCTCTACAGCGGCTCTGCTGACCTGGTTCTCTGGCTCTAGAGCAGCTCTGCTGACCTGGTTCTTGGGCTCTAGAGTAGCTCTGCTGATATGGGTCTCTGGCTCTAAAGCAGCTCTGCTGACCTGGTTCTATGGCTCTAAAGCAGCTCTGCTGACTTGGTTCTCTGGCCTCTAGAGCAGCTCTGCTGACCTGGTTCTCTGGCTCTAAAGCAGCTCTGCTGACCTGGTTCTATGGCTCTAAAGCAGCTCTGCTAGCCTAGCTCTCTGGCTCTAAAGCAGCTCTGCTGACCTGCTTCTCTCCCTCTAAAGCAGCTCTGCTGACCTGGTTTCTCTGGCTCTACAGCAGCTCTGCTGACCTGGTTCTCTGGCTCTAGAGAACCTCTGCTGACCTGGTTCTCTGGCTCTACAACAGCTCTGCTGACCTGGTTCTCTGGCTCTAAAGCAGCTCTGCTGACCCGGTTCTATGGCTCTAAAGCAGTTCTGCTGACCTGGTTCTCTGGTCTCTAGAGCAGCTCTTCTGACCTGGTCCATTGGCTCTAAAGCAGACCTGCTGACCTTGTTCTCTCCCTCTAAAGCAGCTCTGCTGACCTGGTTCTCTCGCTCTAAAGCAGCTCTACTGACCTGGTTTCTCTGGCTCTAGAGCAGCACTGCTAACCTGGTTTCTTTGGCTCTACAGCAGCTCTGCTGACCTGGTTCTCTCGCTCTAAAGCAGCTCTACTGACCTGGTTTCTCTGGCTCTAGAGCAGTACTGCTAACCTGGTTTCTTTGGCTCTACAGCAGCTCTGCTGACCTGGTTCTCATCTTCTAGAGCAGCTCTGCTGACCTGGGTCTCTGGCTCTAAAGCAGCTCTGCTGACCTGGTTCTCTGGCTCTAGAGCAGCTCTGCTGACCTGGTTCTTGGACTCTAGAGCAGCTCTGCTGATCTGGTTCTCTGGCTCTAAAGCAGCTCTGCTGACCTGGTTCTATGGCTCTAAAGCAGCTCTGCTAACTTGGTTCTTTGGCCTCTAGAGCAGCTCCGCTGACCTGGTTCTCTGGCTCTAAAGCAGCTCTGCTGACCTGGTTCTATGGCTCTAAAGCAGCTCTGCTAGCCTAGTTCTCTGGCTCTAAAGCAGCTCTGCTGACCTGCTTCTCTCCCTCTAAAGCAGCTCTGCTGACCTGGTTTCTCTGGCTCTACAGCAGCTCTGCTGACCTGCTTCTCTCCCTCTAAAGCAGCTCTGCTGACCTGATTTCTCTGGCTCTACAGCAGCTCTGCTGACCTGGTTCTCTGGCTCTAAAGCAGCTCTGCTGACCCGGTTCTATGGCTCTAAAGCAGTTCTGCTGACCTGGTTCTCTGGTCTCTAGAGCAGCTCTGCTGACCTGGTCCATTGGCTCTAAAGCAGACCTGCTGACCTGGTTCTCTCCCTCTAAAGCAGCTCTGCTGACCTGGTTCTCTCGCTCTAAAGCAGCTCTACTGACCTGGTTTTTCTGGCTCTAGAGCAGCTCTGCTAGCCTAGTTCTCTGGCTCTAAAGCAGCTCTGCTGACCTGCTTCTCTCCCTCTAAAGCAGCTCTGCTGACCTGGTTTCTCTGGCTCTACAGCTGCTCTGCTGACCTGCTTCTCTCCCTCTAAAGCAGCTCTGCTGACCTGGTTTCTCTGGCTCTACAGCAGCTCTGCTGACCTGGTTCTCTGGCTCTAGAGCAGCTCTGGTGACCTGGTTCTTGGGCTCTAGAGCAGCTCTGCTGATCTGGTTCTCTGGCTCTAAAGCAGCTCTGCTGACCTGGTTCTATGGCTCTAAAGCAGCTCTGCTGACTTGGTTCTCTGGCCTCTATAGCAGCTCTGCTGACCTGGTTCTCTGGCTCTAAAGCAGCTCTGCTAACCTGGTTCTATGGCTCTAAAGCAGCTCTGCTGACCTGGTTTCTCTGGCTCTACAGCTGCTCTGCTGACCTGCTTCTCTCCCTCTAAAGCAGCTCTGCTGACCTGGTTTCTCTGGCTCTACAGCAGCTCTGCTGACCTGGTTTCTCTGGCTCTACAGCAGCTCTGCTGACCTGGTTCTCTGGCTCTAAAGCAGCTCTGCTGACCCGGTTCTATGGCTCTAAAGCAGCTCTGCTGACCTGGTCCATTGGCTCTAAAGCAGACCTGCTGATCTGGTTCTCTCCCTCTAAAGCAGCTCTGCTGACCTGGTTCTCTCGCTCTAAAGCAACTCTACTGACCTGATTTCTCTGGCTGTAGAGCAGCACTGCTAACCTGGTTTCTTTGGCTCTACAGCAGCTCTGCTGACCTGGTTCTCGTCTTCTAGAGCAGCTCTGCTGACCTGGGTCTCTGGCTCTAAAGCAGCTCTGCTGACCTGGTTCTCTGGCTCTAAAGCATCTCTGCTGACCTGGTTCTCTGGCTTTAGAGCAGCTCTGCTGACCTGGTTCTCTGCCTCTAGAGCAGCTCTGCTGACCTGGTTTCTCTGGCTCTACAGCAGGTCTGCTGACCTGGTTCTCTGGCTCTAGAACAGCTCTGCTGACCTAGTTCTCAGGCTACAGAGCAGCTCGGCTGATCTGGTTCTCTGGCTCTACAACAGCTCTGCTGACCTGGGTCTCTGGCTCTAAAGCAGCTCTGCTGACCTGGTTCTCTGGCTCTAGAGCAGCTCTGCTGACCTGGTTCTTGGGCTCTAGAGCAGCTCTGCTGATCTGGTTCTCTGGCTCTAAAGCAGCTCTGCTGACCTGGTTCTATGGCTCTAAAGCAGCTCTGCTGACTTGGTTCTCTGGCCTCTAGAGCAGCTCTGCTGACCTGGTTCTATGGCTCTAAAGCAGCTCTGCTGACCTGGTTCTATGGCTCTAAAGCAGCTCTGCTAGCCTAGTTCTCTGGCTCTAAAGCAGCTCTGCTGACCTGCTTTTCTCCCTCTAAAGCAGCTCTGCTGACCTGGTTTCTCTGGCTCTACAGCAGCTCTGCTGACCTGCTTCTCTCCCTCTAAAGCAGCTCTGCTGACCTGGTTTCTCTGGCTCTACAGCAGCTCTGCTGACCTGGTTTTCTGGCTCTAAAGCAGCTCTGCTGACCTGGTTCTATGGCTCTAAAGCAGTTCTGCTGACCTGGTTCTCTGGTCTCTAGAGCAGCTCTGCTGACCTGGTCCATTGGCTCTAAAGCAGACCTGCTGACCTGGTTCTCTCCCTCTAAAGCAGCTCTGCTGACCTGGTTCTCTCGCTCTAAAGCAGATCTACTGACCTGGTTTCTCTGGCTCTAGAGCAGCACTGCTAACCTGGTTTCTTTGGCTCTACAGCAGCTCTGCTGACCTGGTTCTCGTCTTCTAGAGCAGCTCTGCTGACCTGCGTCTCTGGCTCTAAAGCAGCTCTGATGACCTGGTTCTCTGGCTTTAGAGCAGCTCTGCTGACCTGGTTCCCTGCCTCTAGAGCAGCTCTGCTGACCTGGTTTCCTTGGCTCTACAGCAGGTCTGCTGACCTGGTTCTCTGGCTCTACAACAGCTCTGCTGACCTGGTTCTCTCCTTCTAAAGCAGCTCTGCTGACCTGGTTCTCTCGCTCTAAAGCAACTCTACTGACCTGGTTTCTCTGGCTGTAGAGCAGCACTGCTAACCTGGTTTCTTTGGCTCTACAGCAGCTCTGCTGACCTGGTTCTCGTCTTCTAGAGCAGCTCTGCTGACCTGGGTCTCTGGCTCTAAAGCAGCTCTGCTGACCTGGTTCTCTGGCTCTAAAGCATCTCTGCTGACCTGGTTCTCTGGCTTTAGAGCAGGTCTGCTGACCTGGTTCTCTGCCTCTAGAGCAGCTCTGCTGACCTGGTTTCTCTGGCTCTACAGCAGGTCTGCTGACCTGGTTCTCTGGCTCTAGAACAGCTCTGCTGACCTAGTTCTCAGGCTACAGAGCAGCTCGGCTGATCTGGTTCTCTGGCTCTACAACAGCTCTGCTGACCTGGTTCTCTGGCTCTAAAGCAGCTCTGCTGACTCGGTTCTATGGCTCTAAAGCAGTTCTGCTGACATGGTTCTCTGGCTCTAGGGCAGCTCTGCTGACCTGGTTCTCTCCCTCTGGAGCAGCTCTGCTGACCTGGTTCTCTCCCTCTAAAGCAGCTCTACTGACCTGGTTTCTCTGGCTCTACAGCGGCTCTGCTGACCTGGTTCTCTGGCTCTACAGCAGATCTGCTGACCTGGTTCTTGGGCTCAAGAGCAGCTCTACTGATCTGGTTCTCTGGCTCTAAAGCAGCTCTGCTGACCTGGTTTCTCTGGCTCTACAGCAGCTCTGCTGACCTGGTTCTCTCGCTCTAAAGCAGCTCTACTGACCTGGTTTCTCTGGCTCTAGAGCAGCACTGCTAACCTGGTTTCTTTGGCTCTACAGCAGCTCTGCTGCCCTGGTTTCTCTGGCTCTACAGCAGGTCTGCTGACCTGGTTCTCTGGCTCTAGAACAGCTCTGCTGACCTAGTTCTCAGGCTACAGAGCAGCTCGGCTGATCTGGTTCTCTGGCTCTACAACAGCTCTGCTGACCTGGTTCTCTGGCTCTAAAGCAGCTCTGCTGACTCGGTTCTATGGCTCTAAAGCAGTTCTGCTGACATGGTTCTCTGGCTCTAGGGCAGCTCTGCTGACCTGGTTCTCTCCCTCTAAAGCAGCTCTACTGACCTGGTTTCTCTGGCTCTACAGCGGCTCTGCTGACCTGGTTCTCTGGCTCTAGAGCAGCTCTGCTGACTTGGTTCTTGGGCTCTAGAGCAGCTCTGCTGATCTGGTTCTCTTGCTCTAAAGCAGCTCTGCTGACCTGGTTTCTCTGGCTCTACAGCAGCTCTGCTGACCTGGTTCTCTCGCTCTAAAGCAGCTCTACTGACCTGGTTTCTCTCGCACTGGAGCAGCACTGCTAACCTGGTTTCTTTGGCTCTACAGCAGCTCTGCTGACCTGGTTCTCGTCTTCTAGAGCAGCTCTGCTGACCTGGGTCTCTGGCTCTAAAGCAGCTCTGCTGACCTGGTGCTCTGGCTCTAGAGCAGCTCTGCTGACCTGGTTCTTGGGCTCTAGTGCAGCTCTGCTGATCTGGTTCTCTGGCTCTAAAGCAGCTCTGGTGACCTGGTTCTATGGCTCTAAAGCAGCTCTGCTGACTTGGTTCTCTGGCCTCTATAGCAGCTCTGCTGACCTGGTTCTCTGGCTCTAAAGCAGCTCTGCTGGCCTGGTTCTATAGCTCTAAAGCAGCTCTGCTAGCCTAGTTCTCTGGCTCTAAAGCAGCTCTGCTGACCTGCTTCTCTCCCTCTAAAGCAGCTCTGCTGACCTGGTTTCTCTGGCTCTACAGCAGCTCTGCTGACCTGCTTCTCTCCCTCTAAAGCAGCTCTGCTGACCTGGTTTCTCTGGCTCTACAGCAGCTCTGCTGGCCCGGTTCTCTGGCTCTAAAGCAGCTCTGCTGACCCGGTTCTATAGCTCTAAAGCAGTTCTGCTGACCTGGTACTCTGGTCTCTAGAGCAGGTCTGCTGACCTGGTTCTCTGGCTCTAAAGCAGCTCTGCTGACCTGATTCTATGGCTCTAAAGCAGCTCTGCTAGCCTAGTTCTCTGGCTCTAAAGCAGCTCTGCTGACCTGCTTCTCTCCCTCTAAAGCAGCTCTGCTGACCTGGTTTCTCTGGCTCTACAGCAGCTCTGCTGACCTGCTTCTCTCCCTCTAAAGCAGCTCTGCTGACCTGGTTTCTCTGGCTCTACAGCAGCTCTGCTGACCTGGTTCTCTGGCTCTAAAGCAGCTCTGCTGACCCGGTTCTATGGCTCTAAAGCAGCTCTGCTGACCTGGTCCATTGGCTCTAAAGCAGACCTGCTGACCTGGTTCTCTCCCTCTAAAGCAGCTCTGCTGTCCTGGTTCTCTCGCTCTAAAGCAACTCTACTGACCTGGTTTCTCTGGCTGTAGAGCAGCACTGCTAACCTGGTTTCTTTGGCTCTACAGCAGCTCTGCTGACCTGGTTCTCGTCTTCTAGAGCAGCTCTGCTGACCTGGGTCTCTGGCTCTAAAGCAGCTCTGCTGACCTGGTTCTCTGGCTCTAAAGCATCTCTGCTGACCTGGTTCTCTGGCTTTAGAGCAGCTCTGCTGACCTGGTTCTCTGCCTCTAGAGCAGCTCTGTTGACCTGGTTTCTCTGGCTCTACAGCAGGTCTGCTGACCTGGTTCTCTGGCTCTAGAACAGCTCTGCTGACCTAGTTCTCAGGCTACAGAGCAGCTCGGCTGATCTGGTTCTCTGGCTCTACAACAGCTCTGCTGACCTGGGTCTCTGGCTCTAAAGCAGCTCTGCTGACCTGGTTCTCTGGCTCTAGAGCAGCTCTGCTGACCTGGTTCTTGGGCTCTAGAGCAGCTCTGCTGATCTGGTTCTCTGGCTCTAAAGCAGCTCTGCTGACCTGGTTCTATGGCTCTAAAGCAGCTCTGCTGACTTGGTTCTCTGGCCTCTAGAGCAGCTCTGCTGACCTGGTTCTCTGGCTCTAAAGCAGCTCTGCTGACCTGGTTCTATGGCTCTAAAGCAGCTCTGCTAGCCTAGTTCTCTGGCTCTAAAGCAGCTCTGCTGACCTGCTTCTCTCCCTCTAAAGCAGCTCTGCTGACCTGGTTTCTCTGGCTCTACAGCAGCTCTGCTGACCTGCTTCTCTCCCTCTAAAGCAGCTCTGCTGACCTGGTTTCTCTGGCTCTACAGCAGCTCTGCTGACCTGTTTTTCTGGCTCTAAAGCAGCTCTGCTGACCTGGTTCTATGGATCTAAAGCAGTTCTGCTGACCTGGTTCTCTGGTCTCTAGAGCAGCTCTGCTGACCTGGTCCATTGGCTCTAAAGCAGACCTGCTGACCTGGTTCTCTCCCTCTAAAGCAGCTCTGCTGACCTGGTTCTCTCGCTCTAAAGCAGATCTACTGACCTGGTTTCTCTGGCTCTAGAGCAGCACTGCTAACCTGGTTTCTTTGGCTCTACAGCAGCTCTGCTGACATGGTTCTCGTCTTCTAGAGCAGCTCTGCTGACCTGGGTCTCTGGCTCTAAAGCAGCTCTGATGACCTGGTTCTCTGGCTTTAGAGCAGCTCTGCTGACCTGGTTCTCTGCCTCTAGAGCAGCTCTGCTGACCTGGTTTCCTTGGCTCTACAGCAGGTCTGCTGACCTGGTTCTCTGGCTCTACAACAGCTCTGCTGACCCGGTTCTCTCCTTCTAAAGCAGCTCTGCTGACCTGGTTCTCTCGCTCTAAAGCAACTCTACTGACCTGGTTTCTCTGGCTGTAGAGCAGCACTGCAAACCTGCTTTCTTTGGCTCTACAGCAGCTCTGCTGACCTGGTTCTCGTCTTCTAGAGCAGCTCTGCTGACCTGGGTCTCTGGCTCTAAAGCAGCTCTGCTGACCTGGTTCTCTGGCTCTAAAGCATCTCTGCTGACCTGGTCCTCTGGCTCTAGAACAGCTCTGCTGACCTAGTTCTCAGGCTACAGAGCAGCTCGGCTGATCTGGTTCTCTGGCTCTACAACAGCTCTGCTGACCTGGTTCTCTGGCTCTAAAGCAGCTCTGCTGACTCGGTTCTATGGCTCTAAAGCAGTTCTGCTGACATGGTTCTCTGGCTCTAGGGCAGCTCTGCTGACCTGGTTCTCTCCCTCTGGAGCAGCTCTGCTGACCTGGTTCTCTCCCTCTAAAGCAGCTCTACTGACCTGGTTTCTCTGGCTCTACAGCGGCTCTGCTGACCTGGTTCTCTGGCTCTACAGCAGATCTGCTGACCTGGTTCTTGGGCTCTAGAGCAGCTCTACTGATCTGGTTCTCTGGCTCTAAAGCAGCTCTGCTGACCTGGTATCTCTGGCTCTACAGCAGCTCTGCTGACCTGGTTCTCTCGCTCTAAAGCAGCTCTACTGACCTGGTTTCTCTGGCTCTAGAGCAGCACTGCTAACCTGGTTTCTTTGGCTCTACAGCAGCTCTGCTGACCTGGTTTCTCTGGCTCTACAGCAGGTCTGCTGACCTGGTTCTCTGGCTCTAGAACAGCTCTGCTGACCTAGTTCTCAGGCTACAGAGCAGCTCGGCTGATCTGGTTCTCTGGCTCTACAACAGCTCTGCTGACCTGGTTCTCTGGCTCTAAAGCAGCTCTGCTGACTCGGTTCTATGGCTCTAAAGCAGTTCTGCTGACATGGTTCTCTGGCTGTAGGGCAGCTCTGCTGACCTGGTTCTCTCCCTCTAAAGCAGCTCTACTGACCTGGTTTCTCTGGCTCTACAGCGGCTCTGCTGACCTGGTTCTCTGGCTCTAGAGCAGCTCTGCTGACTTGGTTCTTGGGCTCTAGAGCAGCTCTGCTGATCTGGTTCTCTTGCTCTAAAGCAGCTCTGCTGACCTGGTTTCTCTGGCTCTACAGCAGCTCTGCTGACCTGGTTCTCTCGCTCTAAAGCAGCTCTACTGACCTGGTTTCTCTCGCACTAGAGCAGCACTGCTAACCTGGTTTCTTTGGCTCTACAGCAGCTCTGCTGACTTGGTTCTCGTCTTCTAGAGCAGCTCTGCTGACCTGGGTCTCTGGCTCTAAAGCAGCTCTGCTGACCTGGTGCTCTGGCTCTAGAGCAGCTCTGCTGACCTGGTTCTTGGGCTCTAGAGCAGCTCTGCTGATCTGGTTCTCTGGCTCTAAAGCAGCTCTGGTGACCTGGTTCTATGGCTCTAAAGCAGCTCTGCTGACTTGGTTCTCTGGCCTCTATAGCAGCTCTGCTGACCTGGTTCTCTGGCTCTAAAGCAGCTCTGCTGACCTGGTTCTATAGCTCTAAAGCAGCTCTGCTAGCCTAGTTCTCTGGCTCTAAAGCAGCTCTGCTGACCTGCTTCTCTCCCTCTAAAGCAGCTCTGCTGACCTGGTTTCTCTGGCTCTACAACAGCTCTGCTGACCTGCTTCTCTCCCTCTAAAGCAGCTCTGCTGACCTGGTTTCTCTGGCTCTACAGCAGCTCAGCTGGCCTGGTTCTCTGGCTCTAAAGCAGCTCTGCTGACCCGGTTCTATAGCTCTAAAGCAGTTCTGCTGACCTGGTACTCTGGTCTCTAGAGCAGGTCTGCTGACCTGGTTCTCTGGCTCTAAAGCAGCTCTGCTGACCTGGTTCTATGGCTCTAAAGCAGCTCTGCTAGCCTAGTTCTCTGGCTCTAAAGCAGCTCTGCTGACCTGCTTCTCTCCCTCTAAAGCAGCTCTGCTGACCTGGTTTCTCTGGCTCTACAGCAGCTCTGCTGACCTGCTTCTCTCCCTCTAAAGCAGCTCTGCTGACCTGGTTTCTCTGGCTCTACAGCAGCTCTGCTGACCTGGTTCTCTGGCTCTAAAGCAGCTCTGCTGACCCGGTTCTATGGCTCTAAAGCAGCTCTGCTGACCTGGTCCATTGGCTCTAAAGCAGATCTGCTGACCTGGTTCTCTCCCTCTAAAGCAGCTCTGCTGACCTGGTTCTCTCGCTCTAAAGCAACTCTACTGACCTGGTTTCTCTGGATGTAGAGCAGCACTGCTAACCTGGTTTCTTTGGCTCTACAGCAGCTCTGCTGACCTGGTTCTCGTCTTCTAGAGCAGCTCTGCTGACCTGGGTCTCTGGCTCTAAAGCAGCTCTGCTGACCTGGTTCTCTGGCTCTAACGCATCTCTGCTGACCTGGTTCTCTGGCTTTAGAGCAGCTCTGCTGACCTGGTTCTCTGCCTCTAGAGCAGCTCTGCTGACCTGGTTTCTCTGGCTCTACAGCAGGTCTGCTGACCTGGTTCTCTGGCTCTAGAACAGCTCTGCTGACCTAGTTCTCAGGCTACAGAGCAGCTCGGCTGATCTGGTTCTCTGGCTCTACAACAGCTCTGCTGACCTGGGTCTCTGGCTCTAAAGCAGCTCTGCTGACCTGGTTCTCTGGCTCTAGAGCAGCTCTGCCGACCTGGTTCTTGGGCTCTAGAGCAGCTCTGCTGATCTGGTTCTCTGGCTCTAAAGCAGCTCTGCTGACCTGGTTCTATGGCTCTAAAGCAGCTCTGCTGACTTGGTTCTCCGGCTTCTAGAGCAGCTCTGCTGACCTGGTTCTCTTGCTCTAAAGCAGCTCTGCTGACCTGGTTCTTTGGCTCTAAAGCAGCTCTGCTAGCCTAGTTCTCTGGCTCTAAAGCAGGTCTGCTGACCTGCTTCTCTCCCTCTAAAGCAGCTCTGCTGACCTGGTTTCTCTGGCTCTACAGCAGCTCTGCTGACCTGCTTCTCTCCCTCTAAAGCAGCTCTGCTGACCTGGTTTCTCTGGCTCTACAGCAGCTCTGCTGACCTGGTTCTCTGGCTCTAAAGCAGCTCTGCTTACCTGGTTCTATGGCTCTAAAGCAGTTCTGCTGACCTGGTTCTCTGGTCTCTAGAGCAGCTCTGCTGACCTGGTCCATTGGCTCTAAAGCAGACCTGCTGACCTGGTTCTCTCCCTCTAAAGCAGCTCTGCTGACCTGGTTCTCTCGCTCTAAAGCAGCTCTACTGACCTGGTTTCTCTGGCTCTAGAGCAGCACTGCTAACCTGGTTTCTTTGGCTCTACAGCAGCTCTGCTGACCTGGTTCTCGCCTTCTAGAGCAGCTCTGCTGACCTGGGTCTCTGGCTCTAAAGCAGCTCTGCTGACCTGGTTCTCTGGCTTTAGAGCAGCTCTGCTGACCTGGTTCTCTGCCTCTAGAGCAGCTCTGCTGACCTGGTTTCTCTGGCTCTACAGCAGGTCTGCTGACCTGGTTCTCTGGCTCTAGAACAGCTCTGCTGACCTAGTTCTCAGGCTACAGAGCAGCTCGGCTGATCTTGTTCTCTGGCTCTACAACAGCTCTGCTGACCTGGTACTCTGGCTCTAAAGCAGCTCTGCTGACCCGGTTCTATGGCTCTAAAGCAGTTCTGCTGACATGGTTGTCTGGCTCTAGGGCAGCTCTGCTGACCTGGTTCTCTCCCTCTGGAGCAGCTCTGCTGACCTGGTTCTCTCCCTCTAAAGCAGCTCTACTCACCTGGTTTCTCTGGCTCTACAGCGGCTCTGCTGACCTGGTTCTCTGGCTCTAGAGCAGCTCTGCTGACCTGGTTCTTGGGCTCTAGAGCAGCTCTGCTGATCTGGTTCTCTGGCTCTAAAGCAGCTCTGCTGACCTGGTTCTCTCCCTCTAAAGCAGCTCCACTCACCTGGTTTCTCTGGCTCTACAGCGGCTCTGCTGACCTGGTTCTCTGGCTCTAGAGCAGCTCTGCTGACCTGGTTCTTGGGCTCTAGAGCAGCTCTGCTGATCTGGTTCTCTGGCTCTAAAGCAGCTCTGCTGACCTGGTTCTATGGCTCTAAAGCAGCTCTGCTGACTTGGTTCTCTGGCCTCTAGAGCAGCTCTGCTGACCTGGTTCTCTGGCTCTAAAGCAGCTCTGCTGACCTGGTTCTATGGCTCTAAAGCTGCTCTGCTAGCCTAGTTCTCTGGCTCTAAAGCAGCTCTGCTGACCTGCTTCTCTCCCTCTAAAGCAACTCTGCTGACCTGGTTTCTCTGGCTCTACAGCTGCTCTGCTGACCTGCTTCTCTCCCTCTGAAGCAGCTCTGCTGACCTGCTTTCTCTGGATCTACAGCAGCTCTGCTGACCTGGTTCTCTGGCTCTAAAGCAGCTCTGCTGACCCGGTTCTATGGCTCTAAAGCAGTTCTGCTGACCTGGTTCTCTGGTCTCTAGAGCAGCTCTGCTGACCTGGTCCATTGGCTCTAAAGCAGACCTGCTGACCTGGTTCTCTCCCTCTAAAGCAGCTCTGCTGACCTGGTTCTCTCGCTCTAAAGCAACTCTACTGACCTGGTTTCTCTGGCTGTAGAGCAGCACTGCTAACCTGGTTTCTTTGGCTCTACAGCAGCTCTGCTGACCTGGTTCTCGTCTTCTAGAGCAGCTCTGCTGACCTGGGTCTCTGGCTCTAAAGCAGCTCTGCTGACCTGGTTCTCTGGCTCTAAAGCATCTCTGCTGGCCTGGTTCTCTGGCTTTAGAGCAGCTCTGCTGACCTGGTTCTCTGCCTCTAGAGCAGCTCTGCTGACCTGGTTTCTCTGGCTCTACAGCAGCTCTGCTGACCTGCTTCTCTCCCTCTAAAGCAGCTCTGCTGACCTGGTTTCTCTGGCTCTACAGCAGCTCTGCTGGCCTGGTTCTCTGGCTCTAAAGCAGCTCTGCTGACCCGGTTCTTTAGCTCTAAAGCAGTTCTGCTGACCTGGTACTCTGGTCTCTAGAGCAGCTCTGCTGACCTGGTTCTCTGGCTCTAAAGCAGCTCTGCTGA
This sequence comes from Triturus cristatus, assembly GCF_964204655.1. Classification (NCBI taxonomy): domain Eukaryota; kingdom Metazoa; phylum Chordata; class Amphibia; order Caudata; family Salamandridae; genus Triturus; species Triturus cristatus. The sequence goes on from NC_140582.1 coordinate 631,881,600, forward strand.
CCTGGTTCTATGGCTCTAAAGCAGCTCTGCTAGCCTAGTTCTCTGGCTCTAAAGCAGCTCTGCTGACCTGCTTCTCTCCCTCTAAAGCAGCTCTGCTGACCTGGTTTCTCTGGCTCTACAGCAGCTCTGCTGACCTGCTTCTCTCCCTCTAAAGCAGCTCTGCTGACCTGGTTTCTCTGGCTCTACAGCAGCTCTGCTGACCTGGTTCTCTGCCTCTAAAGCAGCTCTGCTGACCCGGTTCTATGTCTCTAAAGCAGCTCTGCTGACCTGGTCCATTGGCTCTAAAGCAGACCTGCTGACCTGGTTCTCTCCCTCTAAAGCAGCTCTGCTGACCTGGTTCTCTCGCTCTAAAGCAACTCTACTGACCTGGATTCTCTGGCTGTAGAGCAGCACTGCTAACCTGGTTTCTTTGGCTCTACAGCAGCTCTGCTGACCTGGTTCTCGTCTTCTAGAGCAGCTCTGCTGACCTGGGTCTCTGGCTCTAAAGCAGCTCTGCTGACCTGGTTCTCTGGCTCTAAAGCATCTCTGCTGACCTGGTTCTCTGGCTTTAGAGCAGCTCTGCTGACCTGGTTCTCTGCCTCTAGAGCAGCTCTGCTGACCTGGTTTCTCTGGCTCTACAGCAGGTCTGCTGATCTGGTTCTCTGGCTCTAGAACAGCTCTGCTGACCTGGGTCTCTGGCTCTAAAGCAGCTCTGCTGACCTGGTTCTCTGGCTCTAGAGCAGCTCTGCTGACCTGGTTCTTGGGCTCTAGAGCAGCTCTGCTGATCTAGTTCTCTGGCTCTAAAGCAGCTCTGCTGACCTGGTTCTATGGCTCTAAAGCAGCTCTGCTGACTTGGTTCTCTGGCCTCTAGAGCAGCTCTGCTGACCTGGTTCTCTGGCTCTAAAGCAGCTCTGCTGACCTGGTTCTATGGCTCTAAAGCAGCTCTGCTAGCCTAGTTCTCTGTCTCTAAAGCAGCTCTGCTGACCTGCTTCTCTCCCTCTAAAGCAGCTCTGCTGACCTGGTTTCTCTGGCTCTACAGCAGCTCTGCTGACCTGCTTCTCTCCCTCTAAAGCAGCTCTGCTGACCTGGTTTCTCTGGCTCTACAGCAGCTCTGCCGACCTGGTTCTCTGGCTCTTAAGCAGCTCTGCTGACCTGGTTCTATGGCTCTAAAGCAGTTCTGCTGACCTGGTTCTCTGGTCTCTAGAGCAGCTCTGCTGACCTGGTCCATTGGCTCTAAAGCAGACCTGCTGACCTAGTTCTCTCCCTCTAAAGCAGCTCTGCTGACCTGGTTCTCTCGCTCTAAAGCAGCTCTACTGACCTGGTTTCTCTGGCTCTAGAGCAGCACTGCTAACCTGGTTTCTTTGGCTCTACAGCAGCTCTGCTGACCTGGTTCTCGTCTTCTAGAGCAGCTCTGCTGACCTGGGTCTCTGGCTCTAAAGCAGCTCTGCTGACCTGGTTCTCTGGCTTTAGAGCAGCTCTGCTGACCTGGTTCTCTGCCTCTAGAGCAGCTCTGCTGACCTGGTTTCTCTGGCTCTACAGCAGGTCTGCTGACCTGGTTCTCTGGCTCTAGAACAGCTCTGCTGACCTAGTTCTCAGGCTACAGAGCAGCTCGGCTGATCTGGTTCTCTGGCTCTACAACAGCTCTGCTGACCTGGTTCTCTGGCTCTAAAGCAGCTCTGCTGACCCGGTTCTATGGCTCTAAAGCAGTTCTGCTGACATGCTTGTCTGGCTCTAGGGCAGCTCTGCTGACCTGGTTCTCTCCCTCTGGAGCAGCTCTGCTGACCTGGTTCTCTCCCTCTAAAGCAGCTCTACTCACCTGGTTTCTCTGGCTCTACAGCGGCTCTGCTGACCTGGTTCTCTGGCTCTAGAGCAGCTCTGCTGACCTGGTTGTTGGGCTCTAGAGCAGCTCTGCTGATCTGGTTCTCTGGCTCTAAAGCAGCTCTGCTGACCTGGTTCTATGGCTCTAAAGCAGCTCTGCTGACTTGGTTCTCTGGCCTCTAGAGCAGCTCTGCTGACCTGGTTCTCTGGCTCTAAAGCAGCTCTGCTGACCCGGTTCTATGGCTCTAAAGCAGCTCTGCTGACCTGGTCCATTGGCTCTAAAGCAGATCTGCTGACCTGGTTCTCTCCCTCTAAAGCAGCTCTGCTGACCTGGTTCTCTCGCTCTAAAGCAACTCTACTGACCTGGTTTCTCTGGATGTAGAGCAGCACTGCTAACCTGGTTTCTTTGGCTCTACAGCAGCTCTGCTGACCTGGTTCTCGTCTTCTAGAGCAGCTCTGCTGACCTGGGTCTCTGGCTCTAAAGCAGCTCTGCTGACCTGGTTCTCTGGCTCTAACGCATCTCTGCTGACCTGGTTCTCTGGCTTTAGAGCAGCTCTGCTGACCTGGTTCTCTGCCTCTAGAGCAGCTCTGCTGACCTGGTTTCTCTGGCTCTACAGCAGGTCTGCTGACCTGGTTCTCTGGCTCTAGAACAGCTCTGCTGACCTAGTTCTCAGGCTACAGAGCAGCTCGGCTGATCTGGTTCTCTGGCTCTACAACAGCTCTGCTGACCTGGGTCTCTGGCTCTAAAGCAGCTCTGCTGACCTGGTTCTCTGGCTCTAGAGCAGCTCTGCCGACCTGGTTCTTGGGCTCTAGAGCAGCTCTGCTGATCTGGTTCTCTGGCTCTAAAGCAGCTCTGCTGACCTGGTTCTATGGCTCTAAAGCAGCTCTGCTGACTTGGTTCTCCGGCTTCTAGAGCAGCTCTGCTGACCTGGTTCTCTTGCTCTAAAGCAGCTCTGCTGACCTGGTTCTATGGCTCTAAAGCAGCTCTGCTAGCCTAGTTCTCTGGCTCTAAAGCAGGTCTGCTGACCTGCTTCTCTCCCTCTAAAGCAGCTCTGCTGACCTGGTTTCTCTGGCTCTACCGCAGCTCTGCTGACCTGCTTCTCTCCCTCTAAAGCAGCTCTGCTGACCTGGTTTCTCTGGCTCTACAGAAGCTCTGCTGACCTGGTTCTCTGGCTCTAAAGCAGCTCTGCTTACCTGGTTCTATGGCTCTAAAGCAGTTCTGCTGACCTGGTTCTCTGGTCTCTAGAGCAGCTCTGCTGACCTGGTCCATTGGCTCTAAAGCAGACCTGCTGACCTGGTTCTCTCCCTCTAAAGCAGCTCTGCTGACCTGGTTCTCTCGCTCTAAAGCAGCTCTACTGACCTGGTTTCTCTGGCTCTAGAGCAGCACTGCTAACCTGGTTTCTTTGGCTCTACAGCAGCTCTGCTGACCTGGTTCTCGCCTTCTAGAGCAGCTCTGCTGACCTGGGTCTCTGGCTCTAAAGCAGCTCTGCTGACCTGGTTCTCTGGCTTTAGAGCAGCTCTGCTGACCTGGTTCTCTGCCTCTAGAGCAGCTCTGCTGACCTGGTTTCTCTGGCTCTACAGCAGGTCTGCTGACCTGGTTCTCTGGCTCTAGAACAGCTCTGCTGACCTAGTTCTCAGGCTACAGAGCAGCTCGGCTGATCTGGTTCTCTGGCTCTACAACAGCTCTGCTGACCTGGTACTCTGGCTCTAAAGCAGCTCTGCTGACCCGGTTCTATGGCTCTAAAGCAGTTCTGCTGACATGGTTGTCTGGCTCTAGGGCAGCTCTGCTGACCTGGTTCTCTCCCTCTGGAGCAGCTCTGCTGACCTGGTTCTCTCCCTCTAAAGCAGCTCTACTCACCTGGTTTCTCTGGCTCTACAGCGGCTCTGCTGACCTGGTTCTCTGGCTCTAGAGCAGCTCTGCTGACCTGGTTCTTGGGCTCTAGAGCAGCTCTGCTGATCTGGTTCTCTGGCTCTAAAGCAGCTCTGCTGACCTGGTTCTCTCCCTCTAAAGCAGCTCCACTCACCTGGTTTCTCTGGCTCTACAGCGGCTCTGCTGACCTGGTTCTCTGGCTCTAGAGCAGCTCTGCTGACCTGGTTCTTGGGCTCTAGAGCAGCTCTGCTGATCTGGTTCTCTGGCTCTAAAGCAGCTCTGCTGACCTGGTTCTATGGCTCTAAAGCAGCTCTGCTGACTTGGTTCTCTGGCCTCTAGAGCAGCTCTGCTGACCTGGTTCTCTGGCTCTAAAGCAGCTCTGCTGACCTGGTTCTATGGCTCTAAAGCTGCTCTGCTAGCCTAGTTCTCTGGCTCTAAAGCAGCTCTGCTGACCTGCTTCTCTCCCTCTAAAGCAACTCTGCTGACCTGGTTTCTCTGGCTCTACAGCTGCTCTGCTGACCTGCTTCTCTCCCTCTGAAGCAGCTCTGCTGACCTGCTTTCTCTGGATCTACAGCAGCTCTGCTGACCTGGTTCTCTGGCTCTAAAGCAGCTCTGCTGACCCGGTTCTATGGCTCTAAAGCAGTTCTGCTGACCTGGTTCTCTGGTCTCTAGAGCAGCTCTGCTGACCTGGTCCATTGGCTCTAAAGCAGACCTGCTGACCTGGTTCTCTCCCTCTAAAGCAGCTCTGCTGACCTGGTTCTCTCGCTCTAAAGCAACTCTACTGACCTGGTTTCTCTGGCTGTAGAGCAGCACTGCTAACCTGGTTTCTTTGGCTCTACAGCAGCTCTGCTGACCTGGTTCTCGTCTTCTAGAGCAGCTCTGCTGACCTGGGTCTCTGGCTCTAAAGCAGCTCTGCTGACCTGGTTCTCTGGCTCTAAAGCATCTCTGCTGGCCTGGTTCTCTGGCTTTAGAGCAGCTCTGCTGACCTGGTTCTCTGCCTCTAGAGCAGCTCTGCTGACCTGGTTTCTCTGGCTCTACAGCAGCTCTGCTGACCTGCTTCTCTCCCTCTAAAGCAGCTCTGCTGACCTGGTTTCTCTGGCTCTACAGCAGCTCTGCTGGCCTGGTTCTCTGGCTCTAAAGCAGCTCTGCTGACCCGGTTCTTTAGCTCTAAAGCAGTTCTGCTGACCTGGTACTCTGGTCTCTAGAGCAGCTCTGCTGACCTGGTTCTCTGGCTCTAAAGCAGCTCTGCTGACCTGGTTCTATGGCTCTAAAGCAGCTCTGCTAGCCTAGTTCTCTGGCTCTAAAGCAGCTCTGCTGACCTGCTTCTCTCCCTCTAAAGCAGCTCTGCTGACCTGGTTTCTCTGGCTCTACAGCAGCTCTGCTGACCTGCTTCTCTCCCTCTAAAGCAGCTCTGCTGACCTGGTTTCTCTGGCTCTACAGCAGCTCTGCTGACCTGGTTCTCTGCCTCTAAAGCAGCTCTGCTGACCCGGTTCTATGTCTCTAAAGCAGCTCTGCTGACCTGGTCCATTGGCTCTAAAGCAGACCTGCTGACCTGGTTCTCTCCCTCTAAAGCAGCTCTGCTGACCTGGTTCTCTCGCTCTAAAGCAACTCTACTGACCTGGATTCTCTGGCTGTAGAGCAGCACTGCTAACCTGGTTTCTTTGGCTCTACAGCAGCTCTGCTGACCTGGTTCTCGTCTTCTAGAGCAGCTCTGCTGACCTGGGTCTCTGGCTCTAAAGCAGCTCTGCTGACCTGGTTCTCTGGCTCTAAAGCATCTCTGCTGACCTGGTTCTCTGGCTTTAGAGCAGCTCTGCTGACCTGGTTCTCTGCCTCTAGAGCAGCTCTGCTGACCTGGTTTCTCTGGCTCTACAGCAGGTCTGCTGATCTGGTTCTCTGGCTCTAGAACAGCTCTGCTGACCTGGGTCTCTGGCTCTAAAGCAGCTCTGCTGACCTGGTTCTCTGGCTCTAGAGCAGCTCTGCTGACCTGGTTCTTGGGCTCTAGAGCAGCTCTGCTGATCTAGTTCTCTGGCTCTAAAGCAGCTCTGCTGACCTGGTTCTATGGCTCTAAAGCAGCTCTGCTGACTTGGTTCTCTGGCCTCTAGAGCAGCTCTGCTGACCTGGTTCTCTGGCTCTAAAGCAGCTCTGCTGACCTGGTTCTATGGCTCTAAAGCAGCTCTGCTAGCCTAGTTCTCTGTCTCTAAAGCAGCTCTGCTGACCTGCTTCTCTCCCTCTAAAGCAGCTCTGCTGACCTGGTTTCTCTGGCTCTACAGCAGCTCTGCTGACCTGCTTCTCTCCCTCTAAAGCAGCTCTGCTGACCTGGTTTCTCTGGCTCTACAGCAGCTCTGCCGACCTGGTTCTCTGGCTCTTAAGCAGCTCTGCTGACCTGGTTCTATGGCTCTAAAGCAGTTCTGCTGACCTGGTTCTCTGGTCTCTAGAGCAGCTCTGCTGACCTGGTCCATTGGCTCTAAAGCAGACCTGCTGACCTAGTTCTCTCCCTCTAAAGCAGCTCTGCTGACCTGGTTCTCTCGCTCTAAAGCAGCTCTACTGACCTGGTTTCTCTGGCTCTAGAGCAGCACTGCTAACCTGGTTTCTTTGGCTCTACAGCAGCTCTGCTGACCTGGTTCTCGTCTTCTAGAGCAGCTCTGCTGACCTGGGTCTCTGGCTCTAAAGCAGCTCTGCTGACCTGGTTCTCTGGCTTTAGAGCAGCTCTGCTGACCTGGTTCTCTGCCTCTAGAGCAGCTCTGCTGACCTGGTTTCTCTGGCTCTACAGCAGGTCTGCTGACCTGGTTCTCTGGCTCTAGAACAGCTCTGCTGACCTAGTTCTCAGGCTACAGAGCAGCTCGGCTGATCTGGTTCTCTGGCTCTACAACAGCTCTGCTGACCTGGTTCTCTGGCTCTAAAGCAGCTCTGCTGACCCGGTTCTATGGCTCTAAAGCAGTTCTGCTGACATGCTTGTCTGGCTCTAGGGCAGCTCTGCTGACCTGGTTCTCTCCCTCTGGAGCAGCTCTGCTGACCTGGTTCTCTCCCTCTAAAGCAGCTCTACTCACCTGGTTTCTCTGGCTCTACAGCGGCTCTGCTGACCTGGTTCTCTGGCTCTAGAGCAGCTCTGCTGACCTGGTTGTTGGGCTCTAGAGCAGCTCTGCTGATCTGGTTCTCTGGCTCTAAAGCAGCTCTGCTGACCTGGTTCTATGGCTCTAAAGCAGCTCTGCTGACTTGGTTCTCTGGCCTCTAGAGCAGCTCTGCTGACCTGGTTCTCTGGCTCTAAAGCAGCTCTGCTGACCTGGTTCTATGGCTCTAAAGCAGCTCTGCTAGCCTAGTTCTCTGGCTCTAAAGCAGCTCTGCTGACCTGCTTCTCTCCCTCTAAAGCAGCTCTGCTGACCTGGTTTCTCTGGCTCTCCAGCTGCTCTGCTGACCTGCTTCTCTCCCTCTAAAGCAGCTCTGCTGACCTGGTTTCTCTGGCTCTACAGCAGCTCTGCTGACATGGTTCTCAGGCTCTAAAGCAGCTCTGCTGACCCGGTTCTATGGCTCTAAAGCAGTTCTGCTGACCTGGTTCTCTGGTCTCTAGAGCAGCTCTGCTGACCTAGTCCTTTGGCTCTAAAGCAGACCTGCTGACCTGGTTCTCTCCCTCTAAAGCAGCTCTGCTGACCTGGTTCTCTCGCTCTAAAGCAACTCTACTGACCTGGTTTCTCTGGCTGTAGAGCAGCACTGCTAACCTGGTTTCTTTGGCTCTACAGCAGCTCTGCTGACCTGGTTCTCGTCTTCTAGAGCAGCTCTGCTGACCTGGGTCTCTGGCTCTAAAGCAGCTCTGCTGACCTGGTCCTCTGGCTCTAAAGCATCTCTGCTGACCTGGTTCTCTGGCTTTAGAGCAGCTCTGCTGACCTGGTTCTCTGCCTCTAGAGCAGCTCTGCTGACCTGGTTTCTCTGGCTCTACAGCAGGTCTGCTGACCTGGTTCTCTGGCTCTAGAACAGCTCTGCTTACCAAGTTCTCAGGCTACAGAGCAGCTCGGCTGATCTGGTTCTCTGGCTCTACAACAGCTCTGATGACCTGGTTCTCTGGCTCTAAAGCAGCTCTGCTGACTCGGTTCTATGGCTCTAAAGCAGTTCTGCTGACATGGTTCTCTGGCTCTAGGGCAGCTCTGCTGACCAGGTTCTCTCCCTCTGGAGCAGCTCTGCTGACGTGGTTCTCTCCTTCTAAAGCAGCTCTACTGACCTGGTTTCTCTGGCTCTACAGCGGCTCTGCTGACCTGGTTCTCTGGCTCTACAGCAGCTCTGCTGACCTGGTTCTTGGGCTCTAGAGCAGCTCTACTGATCTGGTTCTCTGGCTCTAAAGCAGCTCTGCTGACCTGGTTTCTCTGGCTTCACAGCTGCTCTGCTGACCTGGTTCTCTCGCTCTAAAGCAGCTCTACTGACCTGGTTCCTCTGGCTCTAGAGCAGCACTGCTAACCTGGTTTCTTTGGCTCTACAGCAGCTCTGCTCACCTGGTTTCTCTGGCTCTACAGCAGGTCTGCTGACCTGGTTCTCTGGCTCTAGAACAGCTCTGCTGACCTAGTTCTCAGGCTACAGAGCAGCTCAGCGGATCTGGTTCTCTGGCTCTACAACAGCTCTGCTGACCTGGTTCTCTGGCTCTAAAGCAGCTCTGCTGACTCGGTTCTATGGCTCTAAAGCAGTTCTGCTGACATTGTTCTCTGGCTCTAGGGCAGCTCTGCTGACCTGGTTCTCTCCCTCTGGAGCAGCTCTGCTGACCTGGTTCTCTCCCTCTAAAGCAGCTCTACTGACCTGGTTTCTCTGGCTCTACAGCGGCTCTGCTGACCTGGTTCTCTGGCTCTAGAGCAGCTCTGCTGACCTGGTTCTTGGGCTCTAGAGCAGCTCTGCTGATCTGGTTCTCTTGCTCTAAAGCAGCTCTGCTGACCTGGTTTCTCTGGCTCTACAGCAGCTCTGCTGACCTGGTTCTCTCGCTCTAAAGCAGCTCTACTGACCTGGTTTCTCTGGCACTAGAGCAGCACTGCTAACCTGGTTTCTTTGGCTCTACAGCAGCTCTGCTGACCTGGTTCTCGTCTTCTAGAGCAGCTCTGCTGACCTGGGTCTCTGGCTCTAAAGCAGCTCTGCTGACCTGGTACTCTGGCTCTAGAGCAGCTCTGCTGACCTGGTTCTTGGGCTCTAGAGCAGCTCTGCTGATCTGGTTCTCTGGCTCTAAAGCAGCTCTGCTGACCTGGTTCTATGGCTCTAAAGCAGCTCTGCTGACTTGGTTCTCTGGCCTCTATAGCAGCTCTGCTGACCTGGTTCTCTGGCTCTAAAGCAGCTCTGCTGACCTGGTTTTATGGCTCTAAAGCAGCTCTGCTAGCCTAGTTCTCTGGCTCTAAAGCAGCTCTGCTGACCTGCTTCTCTCCCTCTAAAGCAGCTCTGCTGACCTGGTTTCTCTGGCTCTACAGCAGCTCTGCTGACCTGCTTCTCTCCCTCTAAAGCAGCTCTGCTGACCTGGTTTCTCTGGCTCTACAGCAGCTCTGCTGGCCTGGTTCTCTGGCTCTAAAGCAGCTCTGCTGACCCGGTTCTATGGCTCTAAAGCAGTTCTGCTGACCTGGTTCTCTGGTCTCTAGAGCAGCTCTGCTGACCTGGTCCATTGGCTCTAAAGCAGACCTGCTGACCTGGTTCTCTCCCTCTAAAGCAGCTCTGCTGACCTGGTTCTCTCGCTCTAAAGCAGCTCTACTGACCTTGTTTCTCTGGCTCTAGAGCAGCAGTGCTAACCTGGTTTCTTTGGCTCTACAGCAGCTCTGCTGACCTGGTTCTCTGGCTTTAGAGCAGCTCTGCTGACCTGGTTCTCTGCCTCTAGAGCAGCTCTGCTGACCTGGTTTCTCTGGCTCTACAGCAGGTCTGCTGACCTGGTCCTCTGGCTCTAGAACAGCTCTGCTGACCTAGTTCTCAGGCTACAGAGCAGCTCGGCTGATCTGGTTCTCTGGCTCTACAACAGCTCTGCTGACCTGGTTCTCTGGCTCTAAAGCAGCTCTGCTGACCCGGTTCTATGGCTCTAAAGCAGTTCTGCTGACATGGTTCTCTGGCTCTAGGGCAGCTCTGCTGACCTGGTTTTCTCCTCTGGAGCAGCTCTGCTGACCTGGTTCTCTCCCTCTAAAGCAGCTCTACTCACCTGGTTTCTCTGGCTCTACAGCGGCTCTGCTGACCTGGTTCTCTGGCTCTAGAGCAGCTCTGCTGACCTGGCTCTTGGGCTCTAGAGCAGCTCTGCTGATCTGGTTCTCTGGCTCTAAAGCAGCTCTGCTGACCTGGTTCTATGGCTCTAAAGCAGCTCTGCTGACTTGGTTCTCTGGCCTCTAGAGCAGCTCTGCTGACCTGGTTCTCTGGCTCTAAAGCAGCTCTGCTGACCTGGTTCTATGGCTCTAAAGCAGCTCTGCTAGCCTAGTTCTCTGGCTCTAAAGCAGCTCTGCTGACCTGCTTCTCTCCCTCTAAAGCAGCTCTGCTGACCTGGTTTCTCTGGCTCTACATCTGCTCTGCTGACCTGCTTCTCTCCCTCTAAAGCAGCTCTGCTGACCTGGTTTCTCTGGCTCTACAGCAGCTCTGCTGACCTGGTTCTCTGGCACTAAAGCAGCTCTGCTGACCCGGTTCTATGGCTCTAAAGAAGTTCTGCTGACCTGGTTCTCTGGTCTCTAGGGCAGCTCTGCTGACCTGGTCCATTGGCTCTAAAGCAGACCTACTGACCTGGTTCTCTCCCTCTAAAGCAGCTCTGCTGACCTGGTTCTCTCGCTCTAAAGCAACTCTACTGACCTGGTTTCTCTGGCTGTAGAGCAGCACTGTTAACCTGGTTTCTTTGGCTCTACAGCAGCTCTGCTGACCTGGTTCTCGTCTTCTAGAGCAGCTCTGCTGACCTGGGTCTCTGGCTCTAAAGCAGCTCTGCTGACCTGGTTCTCTGGCTCTAAAGCATCTCTGCTGGCCTGGTTCTCTAGCTTTAGAGCAGCTCTGCTGACCTGGTTCTCTGCCTCTAGAGCAGCTCTGCTGACCTGGTTTCTCTGGCTCTACAGCAGGTCTGCTGACCTGGTTCTCTGGCTCTAGAACAGCTCTGCTGACCTAGTTCTCAGGCTACAGAGCAGCTCGGCTGATCTGGTTCTCTGGCTCTACAACAGCTCTGCTGACCTGGTTCTCTGGCTCTAAAGCAGCTCTGCTGACTTGGTTCTATGGCTCTAAAGCAGGTCTGCTGACCTGGTTCTCTGGCTCTAGAACAGCTCTGCTGACCTAGTTCTCAGGCTACAGAGCAGCTCGGCTGATCTGGTTCTCTGGCTCTACAACAGCTCTGCTGACCTGGTTCTCTGGCTCTAAAGCAGCTCTGCTGACTCGGTTCTATGGCTCTAAAGCAGTTCTGCTGACATGGTTCTCTGGCTCTAGGGCAGCTCTGCTGACCTGGTTCTCTCCCTCTGGAGCAGCTCTGCTGACCTGGTTCTCTCCCTCTAAAGCAGCTCTACTGACCTGGTTTCTCTGGCTCTACAGCGGCTCTGCTGACCTGGTTCTCTGGCTCTAGAGCAGCTCTGCTGACTTGGTTCTTGGGCTCTAGAGCAGCTCTGCTGATCTGGTTCTCTTGCTCTAAAGCAGCTCTGCTGACCTGGTTTCTCTGGCTCTACAGCAGCTCTGCTGACCTTGTTCTCTCGCTCTAAAGCAGCTCTACTGACCTGGTTTCTCTCGCACTAGAGCAGCACTGCTAACCTGGTTTCTTTGGCTCTACAGCAGCTCTGCTGACCTGGTTCTCGTCTACTAGAGCAGCTCTGCTGACCTGGGTCTCTGGCTCTAAAGCAGCTCTGCTGACCTGGTGCTCTGGCTCTAGAGCAGCTCTGGTGACCTGGTTCTTGGGCTCTAGAGCAGCTCTGCTGATCTGGTTCTCTGGCTCTAAAGCAGCTCTGCTGACCTGGTTCTATGGCTCTAAAGCAGCTCTGCTGACTTGGTTCTCTGGCCTCTATAGCAGCTCTGCTGACCAGGTTCTCTGGCTCTAAAGCAGCTCTGCTGACCTGGTTCTATGGCTCTAAAGCAGCTCTGCTAGCCTAGTTCTCTGGCTCTAAAGCAGCTCTGCTGACCTGCTTCTCTCCCTCTAAAGCAGCTCTGCTGACCTGGTTTCTCTGGCTCTACAGCAGCTCTGCTGGCCTGGTTCTCTGGCTCTAAAGCAGCTCTGCTGACCCGGTTCTTTAGCTCTAAAGCAGTTCTGCTGACCTGGTACTCCGGTCTCTAGAGCAGCTCTGCTGACCTGGTTCTCTGGCTCTAAAGCAGCTCTGCTGACCTGGTTCTATGGCTCTAAAGCAGCTCTGCTAGCCTAGTTCTCTGGCTCTAAAGCAGCTCTGCTGACCTGCTTCTCTCCCTCTAAAGCAGCTCTGCTGACCTGGTTTCTCTGGCTCTACAGCAGCTCTGCTGACCTGGTTCTCTGGCTCTAAAGCAGCTCTGCTGACCTGGTTCTATGGCTCTAAAGCAGCTCTGCTGACCTGGTCCATTGGCTCTAAAGCAGACCTGCTGACCTGGTTCTCTCCCTCTAAAGCAGCTCTGCTGACCTGGTTCTCTCGCTCTAAAGCAACTCTACTGACCTGGTTTCTCTGGCTGTAGAGCAGCACTGCTAACCTGGTTTCTTTGGCTCTACAGCAGCTCTGCTGACCTGGCTCTCGTCTTCAAGAGCAGCTCTGCTGACCTGGGTCTCTGGCTCTAAAGCAGCTCTGCTGACCTGGTTCTCTGGCTCTAAAGCATCTCTGCTGACCTGGTTCTCTGGCTTTAGAGCAGCTCTGCTGACCTGGTCCTCTGCCTCTAGAGCAGCTCTGCTGACCTGGTTTCTCTGGCTCTACAGCAGGTCTGCTGACCTGGTTCTCTGGCTCTAGAACAGCTCTGCTGACCTAGTTCTCAGGCTACAGAGCAGCTCGGCTGATCTGGTTCTCTGGCTCTACAACAGCTCTGCTGACCTGGGTCTCTGGCTCTAAAGCAGCTCTGCTGACCTGGTTCTCTGGCTCTAGAGCAGCTCTGCTGACCTGGTTCTTGGGCTCTAGAGCAGCTCTGCTGATCTGGTTCTCTGGCTCTAAAGCAGCTCTGCTGACCTGGTTCTATGGCTCTAAAGCAGCTCTGCTGACTTGGTTCTCTGGCCTCTAGAGCAGCTCTGCTGACCTGGTTCTCTGGCTCTAAAGCAGCTCTGCTGACCTGGTTCTATGGCTCTAAAGCAGCTCTGCTACCCTAGTTCTCTGTCTCTAAAGCAGCTCTGCTGACCTGCTTCTCTCCCTCTAAAGCAGCTCTGCTGACCTGGTTTCTCTGGCTCTACAGCAGCTCTGCTGACCTGCTTCTCTCCCTCTAAAGCAGCTCTGCTGACCTGGTTTCTCTGGCTCTACAGCAGCTCTGCCGACCTGGTTCTCTGGCTCTAAAGCAGCTCTGCTGAACTGGTTCTATGGCTCTAAAGCAGTTCTGCTGACCTGGTTCTCTGGTCTCTAGAGCAGCTCTGCTGACCTGGTCCATTGGCTCTAAAGCAGACCTGCTGACCTGGTTCTCTGGCCTCAAGAGCAGCTCTGCTGACCTGGTTCTCTGGCTCTGAAGCAGCTCTGCTGACCTGGTTCTATGGCTCTAAAGCAGCTCTGCTAGCCTAGTTCTCTGGCTCTAAAGCAGCTCTGCTGACCTGCTTCTCTCCCTCTAAAGCAGCTCTGCTGACCTAGTTTCTCTGGCTCTACAGCTGCTCTGCTGACCTGCTTCTCTCCCTCTAAAGCAGCTCTGCTGACCTGGTTTCTCTGGCTCTACAGCAGCTCTGCTGACCTGGTTCTCTGGCTCTAAAGCAGCTCTGCTGACCCGGTTCTATGGCTCTAAAGCAGTTCTGCTGACCTGGTTCTCTGGTCTCTAGAGCAGCTCTGCTGACCTGGTCCATTGGCTCTAAAGCAGACCTGCTGACCTGGTTCTCTCCCTCTAAAGCAGCTCTGCTGACCTGGTTCTCTCGCTCTAAAGCAACTCTACTGACCTGGTTTCTCTGGCTGTAGAGCAGCACTGCTAACCTGGTTTCTTTGGCTCTACAGCAGCTCTACTGACCTGGTTCTCGTCTTCTAGAGCAGCTCTGCTGACCTGGGTCTCTGGCTCTGAAGCATCTCTGCTGACCTGGTTCTCTGGCTTTAGAGCAGCTCTGCTGACCTGGTTCTCTGCCTATAGAGCAGCTCTGCTGACCTGGTTTCTCTGGCTCTACAGCAGCTCTGCTGACCTGCTTCTCTCCCTCTAAAGCAGCTCTGCTGACCTGGTTTCTCTGGCTCTACAGCAGCTCTGCTGACCTGGTTCTCTGGCTCTAAAGCAGCTCTGCTGACCCGGTTCGATGGCTCTAAAGCAGCTCTGCTGACCTGGTCCATTGGCTCTAAAGCTGACCTGCTGACCTGGTTCTCTCCCTCTAAAGCAGCTCTGCTGACCTGGTTCTCTCGCTCTAAAGCAACTCTACTGACCTGGTTTCTCTGGCTGTAGAGCAGCACTGCTAACCTGGTTTCTTTGGCTCTACAGCAGCTCTGCTGACCTGGTTCTCGTCTTCTAGAGCAGCTCTGCTGACCTGGGTCTCTGGCTCTAAAGCAGCTCTGCTGACCTGGTTCTCTGGCTCAAAAGCATCTCTGCTGACCTGGTTCTCTGGCTTTAGAGCAGCTCTGCTGACATGGTTCTCTGCCTCTAGAGCAGCTCTGCTGACCTGGTTTCTCTGGCTCTACAGCAGGTCTGCTGACCTGGTTATCTGGCTCTAGAACAGCTCTGCTGACCTAGTTCTCAGGCTACAGAGCAGCTCGGCTGATCTGGTTCTCTGGCTCTACAACAGCTCTGCTGACCTGGGTCTCTGGCTCTAAAGCAGCTCTGCTGACCTGGTTCTCTGGCCTCAAGAGCAGCTCTGCTGACCTGGTTCTCTGGCTCTGAAGCAGCTCTGCTGACCTGGTTCTATGGCTCTAAAGCAGCTCTGCTAGCCTAGTTCTCTGGCTCTAAAGCAGCTCTGCTGACCTGCTTCTCTCCCTCTAAAGCAGCTCTGCTGACCTGGTTTCTCTGGCTCTACAGCAGCTCTGCTGACCTGCTTCTCTCCCTCTAAAGCAGCTCTGCTGACCTGGTTTCTCTGGCTCTACAGCAGCTCTGCTGACCTGGTTCTCTGGCTCTAAAGCAGCTCTGCTGACCTGGTCCTATGGCTCTAAAGCAGTTCTGCTGACCTGGTTCTCTGGTCTCTAGAGCAGCTCTGCTTACCTGGTCCATTGGCTCTAAAGCAGACCTGCTGATCTGGTTCTCTCCCTCTAAAGCAGCTCTGCTGACCTGGTTCTCTCGCTCTAAAGCAACTCTACTGACCTGGTTTCTCTGGCTGTAGAGCAGCACTGCTAACCTGGTTTCTTTGGCTCTACAGCAGCTCTACTGACCTGGTTCTCGTCTTCTAGAGCAGCTCTGCTGACCTGGGTCTCTGGCTCTGAAGCATCTCTGCTGACCTGGTTCTCTGGCTTTAGAGCAGCTCTGCTGACCTGGTTCTCTGCCTATAGAGCAGCTCTGCTGACCTGGTTTCTCTGGCTCTACAGCAGCTCTGCTGACCTGCTTCTCTCCCTCTAAAGCAGCTCTGCTGACCTGGTTTCTCTGGCTCTACAGCAGCTCTGCTGACCTGGTTCTCTGGCTCTAAAGCAGCTCTGCTGACCCGGTTCTATGGCTCTAAAGCAGCTCTGCTGACCTGGTCCATTGGCTCTAAAGCTGACCTGCTGACCTGGTTCTCTCCCTCTAAAACAGCTCTGCTGACCTGGTTCTCTCGCTCTAAAGCAACTCTACTGACCTGGTTTCTCTGGCTGTAGAGCAGCACTGCTAACCTGGTTTCTTTGGCTCTACAGCAGCTCTGCTGACCTGGTTCTCGTCTTCTAGAGCAGCTCTGCTGACCTGGGTCTCTGGCTCTAAAGCAGCTCTGCTGACCTGGTTCTCTGGCTCTAAAGCATCTCTGCTGACCTGGTTCTCTGGCTTTAGAGCAGCTCTGCTGACATGGTTCTCTGCCTCTAGAGCAGCTCTGCTGACCTGGTTTCTCTGGCTCTACAGCAGGTCTGCTGACCTGGTTATCTGGCTCTAGAACAGCTCTGCTGACCTAGTTCTCAGGCTACAGAGCAGCTCGGCTGATCTGGTTCTCTGGCTCTACAACAGCTCTGCTGACCTGGGTCTCTGGCTCTAAAGCAGCTCTGCTGACCTGGTTCTCTGGCCTCAAGAGCAGCTCTGCTGACCTGGTTCTCTGGCTCTGAAGCAGCTCTGCTGACCTGGTTCTATGGCTCTAAAGCAGCTCTGCTAGCCTAGTTCTCTGGCTCTAAAGCAGCTCTGCTGACCTGCTTCTCTCCCTCTAAAGCAGCTCTGCTGACCTGGTTTCTCTGGCTCTACAGCAGCTCTGCTGACCTGCTTCTCTCCCTCTTTTTTTTTTTTTTTTTTTTATTTTTTTTTTTTTGAGTTGACAGATGTTAAACACAGAAAATCAGCAATACAGTGAACTTAGTTATACATCAAATGCCTGAAAACATAAAAGTACATAAAGTGAAACTGCATGGAAAAAGAACATGAAGGTACAAAAGAGGGAGAAAAATTAGATAAACAGCTGCTAGCAATTTCTCCAGCTGGTTAATGGAGCCCAAATGGCCCGCCCCTTAACCCTTACTGCGGGACTTTTTAGATCAAATAAGCAAGATTCTATATTATGTATCCCGAGGAGCCTCGCCAACCACATTTGAAAGGTGGGGGGAGAAGAATCCTTCCAGCCTGCAGAAATGATAATGCGGAGAACAGCTACAGAGATAAAAACCAAAGCTTCCACGTTATTACATAGATTCATACTTCTATCTACTCCCATTACCATCAATGTGGGAGAAATTATAATTTTACATTTTACAAGCCCCTCCAAAAAAATTGAAATTTCTTTCAAAATGATAGCCAGTTTTTCACACCGAAAAAACATATGTATTAAATCTGCAGGGCTTTTATCACATCTAGGGCAGCTATCCTTTGTCACCAAGCCCCACGCCGCAAGTTTTGCCGGCGTAAAATACAGATTGAAAATTGTTTTAAAGTGCTGTGCCCTCAGATTAGATGAGCGAAATAATTTCCTATTTAACATTAAGGCAAGATCTAGGTCTACATCAGGATCGCCTATTTTGACTGCAAATGAGGCCTCGACTTTCTCTAGATCGTCCTGTATTCCCTCCAACAGATGGCTATATATGATTTTAATTTTACTACCCCCATTCCCAAAATAGTCTACCAGAGGAATACTGGTAGACGATGAAATTCTGGGTCTAAAAGCTGTCGCTGTTTTTACTATCTGACCATACAAGAACCAATGACTAGGTGAGATCCCAAATTTTAGCTGGAGTGCTTCAAAGCTCAAGAATACCTCCCCCAGCAGCAGATCCCCTATACACCTAATACCGTTTTCACTCCACAGGGGATTACTCAGATTCATACCCAAAAACGGAAATAGATTAGAATTCCAGAGAAGGAGATAGGGGTTGTACTTCGGGATTCGCAACAACTTTTGGGCAGCTTGCCAAGTCCCCCAAATCCCATCCACTACCTTCAGTCTGGGCTTTTTATAAAATCTCCTATCAACCTCCCTAAGGAGTAGCCCTGTAGCATTTTTCCCAAAAAGGAGCTCAAAAATAGAGGGCGGGGGGTGATGATTTCCCTGGGCCACCGATGAGCTGGAGTCCCGATAAAAGAGTATTGACATATGAGCAAGTAGACAGGATAAATGATATAACCGAAGGTTTGGGAGAGCCAGACCTCCTCTATCAGGCGGCAGTGACATAAGATTCATCGAGCGTCTGGTTTTCCCGTATTGCCAGATGAACCTATTAAAGAGGCCTTCGAGATTTTTTAGAATTTTTTCCTCTAATAATAGCGGAATAGCTCGAAAAAGATACAAGATCTTAGGAAAGAAAGACATTTTTAATACATTTACCCTTCCCACCAGGGAAAGGTGTAGAACATCGAGCCTTTTCAATTCTGCTTCCATTACAGCCATTAGAGGGATATAATTTTCCAAAATAATTTTATTGACATCCATATTAATTCTAACCCCAAGATAGACTGCTGAGTCTAAATATCTATTATCTAATCTCTTAATGTTCTTAGTACAGATGATCTGGGTCTTCTCTTCATTCAACAAGTAGCCAGAGCTACTCCCAAAATCATTGGCCAGCTCCACTAAGGCGAGCATTGCCTGATGTGGGTCACTAGTAAAAATCGCCAGGTCATCCGCGTACGCCAACACCTTAGTTGTATAACCATTCAAAATAACTGGGCAGATCCGATCGCAACCCAATATCTTTAAGATCAACGGGTCAATATAAAGTGCAAATAAGATCGGGGAGCAGGGACACCCCTGCCGCGTGCCTCTTTTAATTAAGATCTTCTCGGACTTCTCACCCATCACCGACACCCTGGCCACCGGATCTAAGTACATGGCTCGCAAAGCTTTGATGATCTTGGGACCAAAGCCCCTAAGAGCGAGAACATGCCATAAAAAGTTCCACGCAACGCGATCAAAGGCTTTCTCTGCGTCGAGGAGGATCATGGACATCTCCCTCCCCGCGGCAGCATGGGCATCAAAGAGAGTTATAGCCCGACGAGTGTGGTCCGTGGTGCCCCGCCCGGGCACAAACCCGTGCTGCCATGGGGAAACAAGACCCCCAATGACCCTCCCCAGCCTTTTAGCCCAGATTTTTGAATATAATTTAGTGTCAGCATTAATAAGTGAGATAGGCCGATAAGACCCCGGTTTCTCTTTGGGCTTACCCTTTTTATGAAAAATAATGATATTGGTCTCCTTCCAGGATTCCGGAATCAATCCTGAACACAAGATCCCATTGAAAAGATCCAGAAAAATGGGAAGTAGCTCATTTTCCAAGGTTTTATACACCTCCATAGGGATTCCATCAGGACCTACCGCTTTCCCAACAGCTAATTCTCGGAGGGCATCTTTGATCTCAGATGTCGTTAGATCCCTATCCAGCTCCTCTCTTAGGGCTGTATCAAGTGATGGGCCTGTATTCCCGTTCTCTAAACTTAGACAGTCAGACTGATCATTTTGAAGACTCTCCTCATCATATAATCTTTGATAGAACTTTTTAAAGACATTTAAAATGTCCTTGGTCTCCGAATAAGTTTTTCCCTCATCCTGTATACTAAGTATAGCACTCTTTGATCTATCCTGTCTAATGCGTAATGCCAGAATCCTACCTGCCTGTTCCCCAGTCTCATACCGCTTCGTCTTAGAAGCCTGATACTCCCCGACCGCCTTCTGAGTAACTAATTTCTGCAAATCCGCTTTTATGACCGCCATTTTCCTAAAACACTCCAGCCCATCAGATCCCCTACCTATTTGCAGACCATGTTGAAACTCCGCTTTTGCCAGATCAACCAAAAGTTCGTCAACCAATGCCTTATCCTCCTTTCTTAACCTAGCCGCGCAACTAATAGTTTCCCCCCTAAATGCAGCCTTATAAGCTTCCCAAACCCCATTCCTAGAGGCACTATATCTATTCGCATCAAAAAACTCCCCAGACCACTTTTTAATATGTTCGATATACCTCTGATCTGCTAATAATTTTCTTTCAAAAGACCAATTCGAGTACTTTTTACCCAAACCATCAACCCTATATGACAAAACAAGAGGATTATGATCGGAGATTAATCTGGGGAGTTTCACAATTGTAACCTTATTTACTTCCAATTGAGAAATAAAAAAATAGTCTAATTTAGAAAATTTTTGGAACGGATTTGAAAAATATGTGAACCCTGGGTCCTGAGGTTCCTTTTCGCCCCAGACATCTTTAAGCCCATGTGTAGAGATAAGGGAGGAAAGTGCTCGATAGACCCTTGGTTTCCTTCCTCGATAATCGGCCGAATTATGCCAAGCTGCAGAGATGTTTAGGTCCCCGCAGAATATAAGAGGAGTTGGCCAAACTGCCAGCTCTTCCTCCAAATAATCAAAAATCTCCGGGTCATCGCAGTTTGAACCATAAATAGAACAGACTGTAACTCCTATAGCAAGCTCTGCGATGACCCAGCGGCCTACCTTGTCACTTTTCGCCCTTTTCACACCCCCTAGTGCAGTTCTAGCCAGCACTGCCACACCCCTAATCGTAGAGGTCTGTGACGAACAGGCAATCAGCTCATACCCTCTCATATTCATCAGATTGCGTTTGGCCCAGGGGAGATGGGTCTCCTGTAAACAAATTATATCTAGCCTATTTTGTTTAACTAAGAACTCAAGCCCTTGACGCTTCTTCCAATCATTCAAACCACAAACATTAATAGTACCAATTTTAATACTCATGCTCATATTGATGGGAGTTTTCTGCACCTAAACAGGCATTTCGAACGTCTACAACAAGACAAATTTCAAAGCTATAAATCATACTACAACACCTAATCAACTGATTTTTTTTTACTTTTAAACCCCCTAATCTAACCCAGTCCCCATGTCCACCCCCCCACCCCAACCCTCCCCCTCGCCCCTCCCACACCCCGAACCCCTTAGATGAGGCGCTCAGACCTAGTCTGAACATATGATGTGTGCATAGGTCACAGACGAGGAATAAAGAAAAAAAAACATTCCCACATATAAATCCAATAGATCACACAAAAAAACCAACTCAATTAAACCTGAAGAAAGACAAAGAGGAACCGCCGAGCGGAGTGCCCCCACATACATATACCATAGTACCTAATTGTCCAGAGAGTCAAGAAATTCCTTCGCCTTGATCTCGGAGGAAAAATAGAACGATTTCCCTTCCTTAATAATTTTTAGCTGGGCCGGGTTTATCAAATAAGCTTGTAGCTTCTTGTCCTGGAAAGGCTTTATAAGCTGCCTTAACATCCACCTCCTTTCGACCGTAGCATGGGAAAAATCGGGGCGAACAAAAAACGACACTCCTTCGGCAGTCCTCTTTGCGTCAGGTCTAGCTTTCTCCGCAACTAGTTGCCTTAAAGCAAAATTACCAAAAAAAATCAGGATTGCCCTTGGCTTATCCCCAACTCTGGAGTTTGTGCGGGCCTTAAAGGGGGTACGGTGAGCCCTCTGAATCTCAGACTGCCAATTCCAAGAGGCCAGCTCCGGGAATGCTAGAGCAAACAATTTAAGGATAAAAGCTCTAATATCCGCCCCTTCAGCCCCCTCTGGGACCCCCAGGACCCTAAGATTATTCCGTCTTTGCCTGTTCTCCAAGTCCTCCAATTTCCATTGAATATCCAACACCTGAGAGCACTGGGCATCGACCTTGCTTACAGCATCCGCAGCCTGGGCTTCTGAGGACACAATCCTCTCCTCCAGATTTGATACTCTATCCCCCAATGTGGCGCTAACTTTTGACAGCCTCCTCACTGCCCCTTGCAATTTCCTTATAGCGGCTTGTGTCTTTTTGCTGTCTTGACGCGTATCCTCACGATGAGAAATGATCTCCTGGTGAATTGATTCCAAGAGGGCCACCTGAGAGGTGGCCCCGGAGGGACTTACTTGAGATGACAAAGATGACACGGCCGATGGGTGAGCCCGGCTGTTGTCTTGAATGGTTTGCTCTTTTAAGATTGCACCTTGCCGGACCACAGTAATAGGGGGCTCCTGCTCAATATCACTATCTGTATCATGTGTGCTGCCATCCAAGGAAGAGCGATTTTCATCATCCTCTGACCACTCAGACACTGAGAAAAAACACTCGCTAGAGACTTTTTCCAATGTACACGACTCCGCGTCCGCCGGGACAGGGGGAAGGGCAAGGGCAGGGATAGCCCCAAGAGTGCCTGCCCCAAGCGGGAGCTCTTTCTCAAACTGTGCTCCTCCGTCACACTGCTGGCCCATCTTAGAGCTCCCTGCAGTTAAAGAAATCTCCCCTAAATCATCCGGAGGCTTCCCAACGGGGATGGCAATAGTCGTTAGGACAGCTGCCTGCATATTCCCTCCATCGGATGGCGAGATAACTGGAGCTCCCTCCTGGACATTGATAGAGCAGTCGTTACTAGCAACTAACGAAGTCCCACCATCGTCAATGGATGTAACTGAAACCTCAGGACTCCCACCTGTACCGATTATGACATCCATCTTCCCAGGGGGGGTCAATAAAGCAACAGCATGCAGTTCCCCTTGTTCCCCTTGTACTATCGACGTAGGATCGAATTGCAAAGTACTTTTAGCGCCCTTGTCCTTACTGGATTTAAGAAACAAACTGGCAATAGGGAGCGCTGAAGCCGCTGTGGTGGCCGGGGCAACAGTGCCCTGGCAGATCTTACCGGCTAGTTGTTGCTTCCTGGCGGGGATCTCAGCCGGGTTATTAGCCTGCTCCTGCTCCTGCGGTGCTGTTCCACCTTTCCTTTTAGCCCCGGCCGCTCTAGCGTTGCTGCCTTTGGGGGGCATGATGTCAGAAACAGTGATTGATCGTTGAA
The DNA here is from genome assembly GCF_964204655.1 of Triturus cristatus. Lineage (NCBI taxonomy): Eukaryota > Metazoa > Chordata > Amphibia > Caudata > Salamandridae > Triturus > Triturus cristatus. Next base: position 631,903,660 of record NC_140582.1, read on the forward strand.
TATCTGGTCTGAATGATGGGGGGCACAAGCTGGCTGGATTGGCCTCAGAGTCCGAACCTCGGTTATCACTCGACCCCTCCAACAGCCGGTCGTCCCCTTCACCGTCTTCGTCTTCGTCTCCGTCTCCGCCGGCCGGTTTTCGCGCTCTCCGCTGCCTTCGCAACCACCACTGTCTCCGCCCACAGCTGACCGCAGGTCTGCACCGGCAGAAGGAGCGCAGAGCCGACGCTGCAAATGCGGAGAGTATGCCGCGGCCCGGACCACCGCCACCACAGACACAGCAAAGCAGAACGATCATCCCACGCTCAGCCCACCTCCGGATCAGATAGACGCTGTCCCGTTTGTCTTGGGTGATCTCAGGTAACAATCTTCATCCTCCCTGTGACCTACTGCTTACGGCCACAACTACACGGCCGCCATCTTGCCTCTAAAATGGACTGCTTCCAAAGCCACCTGCTTCTCTCCCTCTAAAGCAGCTCTGCTGACCTGGTTTCTCTGGCTCTACAGCAGCTCTGCTGACCTGGTTCTCCGGCTCTAAAGCAGCTCTGCTGACCTGGTCCTATGGCTCTAAAGCAGTTCTGCTGACCTGGTTCTCTGGTCTCTAGAGCAGCTCTGCTGACCTGGTCCATTGGCTCTAAAGCAGACCTGCTGACCTGGTTCTCTCCCTCTAAAGCAGCTCTGCTGACCTGGTTTCTCTGGCTCTACAGCAGCTCTGCTGACCTGCTTCTCTCCCTCTAAAGCAGCTCTGCTGACCTGGTTTCTCTCGCTCTAAAGCAGCTCTACTGACCTGGTTTCTCTGGCTCTAGAGCAGCACTGCTAACCTGGTTTCTTTGGCTCTACAGCAGCTCTGCTGACCTGGATCTCGTCTTCTAGAGCAGCTCTGCTGACCTGGGTCTCTGGCTCTAAAGCAGCTCTGCTGACCTGGTCCTCTGGCTTTAGACCAGCTCTGCTGACCTGGTTCTCTGCCTCTAGAGCAGCTCTGCTGACCTGGTTCTTGGGCTCTAGAGCAGCCCTGCTGATCTGGTTCTCTGGCTCTAAAGCAGCTCTGCTGACCTGGTTCTATGGCTCTAAAGCAGCTCTGTTGACTTGGTTCTCTGGCCTCTAGAGCAGCTCTGCTGACCTGGTTCTCTGGCTCTAAAGCAGCTCTGCTGACCTGCTTCTCTCCCTCTAAAGCAGCTCTGCTGACCTGGTTTCTCTGGCTCTACAGCTGCTCTGCTGACCAGCTTCTCTCCCTCTAAAGCAGCTCTGCTGACCTGGTTTCTCTGGCTCTACAGCAGCTCTGCTGACCTGGTTCTCTGGCTCTAAAGCAGCTCTGCTGACCCGGTTCTATGGCTCTAAAGCAGTTCTGCTGACCTAGTTCTCTGGTCTCTAGAGCAGCTCTGCTGACCTGGTCCATTGGCTCTAAAGCAGACCTGCTGACCTGGTTCTCTCCCTCTAAAGCAGCTCTGCTGACCTGGTTCTCTCGCTCTAAAGCAACTCTACTGACCTGGTTTCTCTGGCTGTAGAGAAGCACTGCTAACCTGGTTTCTTTGGCTCTACAGCAGCTCTGCTGACCTGGTTCTCGTCTTTTAGAGCAGCTCTGCTGACCTGGGTCTCTGGCTCTAAAGCAGCTCTGCTGACCTGGTTCTCTGGCTCTGAAGCATCTCTGCTGACCTGGTTCTCTGGCTTTAGAGCAGCTCTGCTGACCTGGTTCTCTGCCTCTAGAGCAGCTCTGCTGACCTGGTTTCTCTGGCTCTACAGCAGCTCTGCTGACCTGCTTCTCTCCCTCTAAAGCAGCTCTGCTGACCTGGTTTCTCTGGCTCTACAGCAGCTCTGCTGACCTGGTTCTCTGGCTCTAAAGCAGCTCTGCTGACCCGGTTCTATGGCTCTAAAGCAGCTCTGCTGACCTGGTCCATTGGCTCTAAAGCAGACCTGCTGACCTGGTTCTCTCCCTCTAAAGCAGCTCTGCTGACCTGGTTCTCTCGCTCTAAAGCAACTCTACTGACCTGGTTTCTCTGGCTGTAGAGCAGCACTGCTAACCTGGTTTCTTTGGCTCTACAGCAGCTCTACTGACCTGGTTCTCGTCTTCTAGAGCAGCTCTGCTGACCTGGGTCTCTGGCTCTGAAGCATCTCTGCTGACCTGGTTCTCTGGCTTTAGAGCAGCTCTGCTGACCTGGTTCTCTGCCTATAGAGCAGCTCTGCTGACCTGGTTTCTCTGGCTCTATAGCAGCTCTGCTGACCTGCTTCTCTCCCTCTAAAGCAGCTCTGCTGACCTGGTTTCTCTGGCTCTACAGCAGCTCTGCTGACCTGGTTCTCTGGCTCTAAAGCAGCTCTGCTGACCCGGTTCTATGGCTCTAAAGCAGCTCTGCTGACCTGGTCCATTGGCTCTAAAGCTGACCTGCTGACCTGGTTCTCTCCCTCTAAAGCAGCTCTGCTGACCTGGTTCTCTCGCTCTAAAGCAACTCTACTGACCTGGTTTCTCTGGCTGTAGAGCAGCACTGCTAACCTGGTTTCTTTGGCTCTACAGCAGCTCTGCTGACCTGGTTCTCGTCTTCTAGAGCAGCTCTGCTGACCTGGGTCTCTGGCTCTAAAGCAGCTCTGCTGACCTGGTTCTCTGGCTCAAAAGCATCTCTGCTGACCTGGTTCTCTGGCTTTAGAGCAGCTCTGCTGACATGGTTCTCTGCCTCTAGAGCAGCTCTGCTGACCTGGTTTCTCTGGCTCTACAGCAGGTCTGCTGACCTGGTTATCTGGCTCTAGAACAGCTCTGCTGACCTAGTTCTCAGGCTACAGAGCAGCTCGGCTGATCTGGTTCTCTGGCTCTACAACAGCTCTGCTGACCTGGGTCTCTGGCTCTAAAGCAGCTCTGCTGACCTGGTTCTCTGGCCTCAAGAGCAGCTCTGCTGACCTGGTTCTCTGGCTCTGAAGCAGCTCTGCTGACCTGGTTCTATGGCTCTAAAGCAGCTCTGCTAGCCTAGTTCTCTGGCTCTAAAGCAGCTCTGCTGACCTGCTTCTCTCCCTCTAAAGCAGCTCTGCTGACCTGGTTTCTCTGGCTCTACAGCAGCTCTGCTGACCTGCTTCTCTCCCTCTAAAGCAGCTCTGCTGACCTGGTTTCTCTGGCTCTACAGCAGCTCTGCTGACCTGGTTCTCTGGCTCTAAAGCAGCTCTGCTGACCTGGTCCTATGGCTTTAAAGCAGTTCTGCTGACCTGGTTCTCTGGTCTCTAGAGCAGCTCTGCTGACCTGGTCCATTGGCTCTAAAGCAGACCTGCTGATCTGGTTCTCTCCCTCTAAAGCAGCTCTGCTGACCTGGTTCTCTCGCTCTAAAGCAACTCTACTGACCTGGTTTCTCTGGCTGTAGAGCAGCACTGCTAACCTGGTTTCTTTGGCTCTACAGCAGCTCTACTGACCTGGTTCTCGTCTTCTAGAGCAGCTCTGCTGACCTGGGTCTCTGGCTCTGAAGCATCTCTGCTGACCTGGTTCTCTGGCTTTAGAGCAGCTCTGCTGACCTGGTTCTCTGCCTATAGAGCAGCTCTGCTGACCTGGTTTCTCTGGCTCTACAGCAGCTCTGCTGACCTGCTTCTCTCCCTCTAAAGCAGCTCTGCTGACCTGGTTTCTCTGGCTCTACAGCAGCTCTGCTGACCTGGTTCTCTGGCTCTAAAGCAGCTCTGCTGACCCGGTTCTATGGCTCTAAAGCAGCTCTGCTGACCTGGTCCATTGGCTCTAAAGCTGACCTGCTGACCTGGTTCTCTCCCTCTAAAACAGCTCTGCTGACCTGGTTCTCTCGCTCTAAAGCAACTCTACTGACCTGGTTTCTCTGGCTGTAGAGCAGCACTGCTAACCTGGTTTCTTTGGCTCTACAGCAGCTCTGCTGACCTGGTTCTCGTCTTCTAGAGCAGCTCTGCTGACCTGGGTCTCTGGCTCTAAAGCAGCTCTGCTGACCTGGTTCTCTGGCTCTAAAGCATCTCTGCTGACCTGGTTCTCTGGCTTTAGAGCAGCTCTGCTGACATGGTTCTCTGCCTCTAGAGCAGCTCTGCTGACCTGGTTTCTCTGGCTCTACAGCAGGTCTGCTGACCTGGTTATCTGGCTCTAGAACAGCTCTGCTGACCTAGTTCTCAGGCTACAGAGCAGCTCGGCTGATCTGGTTCTCTGGCTCTACAACAGCTCTGCTGACCTGGGTCTCTGGCTCTAAAGCAGCTCTGCTGACCTGGTTCTCTGGCCTCAAGAGCAGCTCTGCTGACCTGGTTCTCTGGCTCTGAAGCAGCTCTGCTGACCTGGTTCTATGGCTCTAAAGCAGCTCTGCTAGCCTAGTTCTCTGGCTCTAAAGCAGCTCTGCTGACCTGCTTCTCTCCCTCTAAAGCAGCTCTGCTGACCTGGTTTCTCTGGCTCTACAGCAGCTCTGCTGACCTGCTTCTCTCCCTCTAAAGCAGCTCTGCTGACCTGGTTTCTCTGGCTCTACAGCAGCTCTGCTGACCTGGTTCTCTGGCTCTAAAGCAGCTCTGCTGACCTGGTCCTATGGCTCTAAAGCAGTTCTGCTGACCTGGTTCTCTGGTCTCTAGAGCAGCTCTGCTGACCTGGTCCATTGGCTCTAAAGCAGACCTGCTGACCTGGTTCTCTCCCTCTAAAGCAGCTCTGCTGACCTGGTTTCTCTGGCTCTACAGCAGCTCTGCTGACCTGCTTCTCTCCCTCTAAAGCAGCTCTGCTGACCTGGTTTCTCTCGCTCTAAAGCAGCTCTACTGACCTGGTTTCTCTGGCTCTAGAGCAGCACTGCTAACCTGGTTTCTTTGGCTCTACAGCAGCTCTGCTGACCTGGATCTCGTCTTCTAGAGCAGCTCTGCTGACCTGGGTCTCTGGCTCTAAAGCAGCTCTGCTGACCTGGTCCTCTGGCTTTAGACCAGCTCTGCTGACCTGGTTCTCTGCCTCTAGAGCAGCTCTGCTGACCTGGTTCTTGGGCTCTAGAGCAGCCCTGCTGATCTGGTTCTCTGGCTCTAAAGCAGCTCTGCTGACCTGGTTCTATGGCTCTAAAGCAGCTCTGTTGACTTGGTTCTCTGGCCTCTAGAGCAGCTCTGCTGACCTGGTTCTCTGGCTCTAAAGCAGCTCTGCTGACCTGCTTCTCTCCCTCTAAAGCAGCTCTGCTGACCTGGTTTCTCTGGCTCTACAGCTGCTCTGCTGACCAGCTTCTCTCCCTCTAAAGCAGCTCTGCTGACCTGGTTTCTCTGGCTCTACAGCAGCTCTGCTGACCTGGTTCTCTGGCTCTAAAGCAGCTCTGCTGACCCGGTTCTATGGCTCTAAAGCAGTTCTGCTGACCTAGTTCTCTGGTCTCTAGAGCAGCTCTGCTGACCTGGTCCATTGGCTCTAAAGCAGACCTGCTGACCTGGTTCTCTCCCTCTAAAGCAGCTCTGCTGACCTGGTTCTCTCGCTCTAAAGCAACTCTACTGACCTGGTTTCTCTGGCTGTAGAGCAGCACTGCTAACCTGGTTTCTTTGGCTCTACAGCAGCTCTGCTGACCTGGTTCTCGTCTTTTAGAGCAGCTCTGCTGACCTGGGTCTCTGGCTCTAAAGCAGCTCTGCTGACCTGGTTCTCTGGCTCTGAAGCATCTCTGCTGACCTGGTTCTCTGACTTTAGAGCAGCTCTGCTGACCTGGTTCTCTGCCTCTAGAGCAGCTCTGCTGACCTGGTTTCTCTGGCTCTACAGCAGCTCTGCTGACCTGCTTCTCTCCCTCTAAAGCAGCTCTGCTGACCTGGTTTCTCTGGCTCTACAGCAGCTCTGCTGACCTGGTTCTCTGGCTCTAAAGCAGCTCTGCTGACCCGGTTCTATGGCTCTAAAGCAGCTCTGCTGACCTGGTCCATTGGCTCTAAAGCAGACCTGCTGACCTGGTTCTCTCCCTCTAAAGCAGCTCTGCTGACCTGGTTCTCTCGCTCTAAAGCAACTCTAGTGACCTGGTTTCTCTGGCTGTAGAGCAGCACTGCTAACCTGGTTTCTTTGGCTCTACAGCAGCTCTGCTGACCTGGTTCTCGTCTTCTAGAGCAGCGCTGCTGACCTGGGTCTCTGGCTCTAAAGCAGCTCTGCTGACCTGGTTCTCTGGCTCTAAAGCATCTCTGCTGACCTGGTTCTCTGGCTTTAGAGCAGCTCTGCTGACCTGGTTCTCTGCCTCTAGAGCAGCTCTGCTGACCTGGTTTCTCTGGCTCTACAGCAGGTCTGCTGACCTGGTTCTCTGGCTCTAGAACAGCTCTGCTGACCTAGTTCTCAGGCTACAGAGCAGCTCGGCTGATCTGGTTCTCTGGCTCTACAACAGCTCTGCTGACCTGGGTCTCTGGCTCTAAAGCAGCTCTGCTGACCTGGTTCTCTGGCTCTAGAGCAGCTCTACTGACCTGGTTCTTGGGCTCTAGAGCAGCTCTGCTGATCTGGTTCTCTGGCTCTAAAGCAGCTCTGCTGACCTGGTTCTATGGCTCTAAAGCAGCTCTGCTGACTTGGTTCTCTGGCCTCTAGAGCAGCTCTGCTGACCTGGTTCTCTGGCTCTAAAGCAGCTCTGCTGACCTGGTTCTATGGCTCTAAAGCAGCTCTGCTGACTTGGTTCTCTGGCCTCTAGAGCAGCTCTGCTGACCTGGTTCTCTGGCTCTAAAGCAGCTCTGCTAGCCTAGTTCTCTGGCTCTAAAGCAGCTCTGCTGACCTGCTTCTCTCCCTCTAAAGCAGCTCTGCTGACCTGATTTCTCTGGCTCTACAGCAGCTCTGCTGACCTGCTTCTCTCCCTCTAAAGCAGCTCTGCTGACCTGGTTTCTCTGGCTCTACAGCAGCTCTGCTGACCTGGTTCTCTGGCTCTAAAGAAGCTCTGCTGACCTGGTTCTATGGCTCTAAAGCAGTTCTGCTGACCTGGTTCTCTGGTCTCTAGAGCAGCTCTGCTGACCTGGTCCATTGGCTCTAAAGCAGACCTGCTGACCTGGTTCTCTCCCTCTAAAGCAGCTCTGCTGACCTGGTTTCTCTGGCTCTACAGCAGCTCTGCTGACCTGCTTCTCTCCCTCTAAAGCAGCTCTGCTGACCTGGTTTCTCTCGCTCTAAAGCAGCTCTACTGACCTGGTTTCTCTGGCTCTAGAGCAGCACTGCTAACCTGGTTTCTTTGGCTCTACAGCAGCTCTGCTGACCTGGTTCTCGTCTTCTAGAGCAGCTCCGCTGACCTGGGTCTCTGGCTCTAAAGCAGCTCTGCTGACCTGGTTCTCTGGCTTTAGAGCAGCTCTGCTGACCTGGTTCTCTGCCTCTAGAGCAGCTCTGCTGACCTGGTTTCTCTGGGTCTACAGCAGGTCTGCTGACCTGGTTCTCTGGCTCTAGAACAGCTCTGCTGACCTAGTTCTCAGGCTACAGAGCAGCTCGGCTGATCTGGTTCTCTGGCTCTACAACAGCTCTGCTGACCTGGTTCTCTGGCTCTAAAGCAGCTCTGCTGACCCGGTTCTATGGCTCTAAAGCAGTTCTGCTGACATGGTTGTCTGGCTTTAGGGCAGCTCTGCTGACCTGGTTCTCTCCCTCTGGAGCAGCTCTGCTGACCTGGTTCTCTCCCTCTAAAGCAGCTCTACTCACCTGGTTTCTCTGGCTCTACAGCGGCTCTGCTGACCTGGTTCTCTGGCTCTAGAGCAGCTCTGCTGACCTGGTTGTTGGGCTCTAGAGCAGCTCTGCTGATCTGGTTCTCTGGCTCTAAAGCAGCTCTGCTGACCTGGTTCTATGGCTCTAAAGCAGCTCTGCTGACTTGGTTCTCTGGCCTCTAGAGCAGCTCTGCTGACCTGGTTCTCTGGCTCTAAAGCAGCTCTGCTGACCTGGTTCTATGGCTCTAAAGCACCTCTGCTAGCCTAGTTCTCTGGCTCTAAAGCAGCTCTGCTGACCTGCTTCTCTCCCTCTAAAGCAGCTCTGCTGACCTGGTTTCTCTGGCTCTACAGCTGCTCTGCTGACCTGCTTCTCTCCCTCTAAAGCAGCTCTGCTGACCTGGTTTCTCTGGCTCTACAGCAGCTCTGCTGACCTGGTTCTCTGGCTCTAAAGCAGCTCTGCTGACCCGGTTCTATGGCTCTAAAGCAGTTCTGCTGACCTGGTTCTCTGGTCTCTAGAGCAGCTCTGCTGACCTGGTCCATTGGCTCTAAAGCAGACCTGCTGACCTGGTTCTCTCCCTCTAAAGCAGCTCTGCTGACCTGGTTCTCTCGCTCTAAAGCAACTCTACTGACCTGGTTTCTCTGGCTGTAGAGCAGCACTGCTAACCTGGTTTCTTTGGCTCTACAGCAGCTCTGCTGACCTGGTTCTCGTCTTATAGAGCAGCTCTGCTGACCTGGGTCTCTGGCTCTAAAGCAGCTCTGCTGACCTGGTTCTCTGGCTCTGAAGCATCTCTGCTGACCTGGTTCTCTGGCTTTAGAGCAGCTCTGCTGACCTGGTTCTCTGCCTCTAGAGCAGCTCTGCTGACCTGGTTTCTCTGGCTCTACAGCAGGTCTGCTGACCTGGTTCTCTGGCTCTAGAACAGATCTGCTTACCCAGTTCTCAGGCTACAGAGCAGCTCGGCTGATCTGGTTCTCTGGCTCTACAACAGCTCTGATGACCTGGTTCTCTGGCTCTAAAGCAGCTCTGCTGACTCGGTTCTATGGCTCTAAAGCAGTTCTGCTGACATGGTTCTCTGGCTCTAGGGCAGCTCTGCTGACCTGGTTCTCTCCCTCTGGAGCAGCTCTGCTGACCTGGTTCTCTCCCACTAAAGCAGCTCTACTGACCTGGTTTCTCTGGCTCTACAGCGGCTCTGCTGACCTGGTTCTCTGGCTCTACAGCAGCTCTGCTGACCTGGTTCTTGGGCTCTAGAGCAGCTCTACTGATCTGGTTCTCTGGCTCTAAAGCAGCTCTGCTGACCTGGTTTCTCTGGCTTTACAGCAGCTCTGCTGACATGGTTCTCTCGCTCTAAAGCAGCTCTACTGACCTGGTTTCTCTGGCTCTAGAGCAGCACTGCTAACCTGGTTTCTTTGGCTCTACAGCAGCTCTCCTGACCTGGTTTCTCTGGCTCTACAGCAGGTCTGCTGACCTGGTTCTCTGGCTCTAGAACAGCTCTGCTGACCTAGTTCTCAGGCTACAGAGCAGCTCGGCGGATCTGGTTCTCTGGCTCTACAACAGCTCTGCTGACCTGGTTCTCTGGCTCTAAAGCAGCTCTGCTGACTCGGTTCTATGGCTCTAAAGCAGTTCTGCTGACATGGTTCTCTGGCTCTAGGGCAGCTCTGCTGACCTGGTTCTCTCCCTCTGGAGCAGCTCTGCTGACCTGGTTCTCTCTCTCTAAAGCAGCTCTACTGACCTGGTTTCTCTGGCTCTAACGCGGCTCTGCTGACCTGATTCTCTGGCTCTAGAGCAGCTCTGCTGACCTGGTTCTTGGGCTCTAGAGCAGCTCTGCTGATCTGGTTCTCTTGCTCTAAAGCAGCTCTGCTGACCTGGTTTCTGTGGCTCTACAGCAGCTCTGCTGACCTGGTTCTCTCGCTCTAAAGCAGCTCTACTGACCTGGTTTCTCTGGCCCTAGAGCAGCACTGCTAACCTGGTTTCTTTGGCTCTACAGCAGCTCTGCTGACCTGGTTCTCGTCTTCTAGAGCAGCTCTGCTGACCTGGGTCTCTGGCTCTAAAGCAGCTCTGCTGACCTGGTTCTCTGGCTCTAGAGCAGCTCTGCTGACCTGGTTCTTGGGCTCTAGAGCAGCTCTGCTGATCTGGTTCTCTGGCTCTAAAGCAGCTCTGCTGACCTGGTTCTAAGGCTCTAAAGCAGCTCTGCTGACTTGGTTCTCTGGCCTCTATAGCAGCTCTGCTGACCTGGTTCTCTGGCTCTAAAGCAGCTCTGCTGACCTGGTTCTATGGCTCTAAAGCAGCTCTGCTAGCCTAGTTCTCTGGCTCTAAAGCAGCTCTGCTGACCTGCTTCTCTCCCTCTAAAGCAGCTCTGCTGACCTGGTTTCTCTGGCTCTACAGCAGCTCTGCTGACCTGCTTCTCTCCCTCTAAAGCAGCTCTGCTGACCTGGTTTCTCTGGCTCTACAGCAGCTCTGCTGGCCTGGTTCTCTGGCTCTAAAGCAGCTCTGCTGACCCGGTTCTATGGCTCTAAAGCAGTTCTGCTGACCTGGTTCTCTGGTCTCTAGAGCAGCTATTCTGACCTGGTCCATTGGCTCTAAAGCAGACCTGCTGACCTGGTTCTCTCCCTCTAAAGCAGCTCTGCTGACCTGGTTCTCTCGCTCTAAAGCAGCTCTACTGACCTTGTTTCTCTGGCTCTAGAGCAGCACTGCTAACCTGGTTTCTTTGGCTCTACAGCAGCTCTGCTGACCTGGTTCTCTGGCTTTAGAGCAGCTCTGCTGACCTGGTTCTCTGCCTCTAGAGCAGCTCTGCTGACCTGGTTTCTCTGGCTCTACAGCAGGTCTGCTGACCTGGTCCTCTGGCTCTAGAACAGCTCTGCTGACCTAGTTCTCAGGCTACAGAGCAGCTCGGCTGATCTGGTTCTCTGGCTCTACAACAGCTCTGCTGACCTGGTTCTCTGGCTCTAAAGCAGCTCTGCTGACCCGGTTCTATGGCTCTAAAGCAGTTCTGCTGACATGGTTCTCTGGCTCTAGGGCAGCTCTGCTGACCTGGTTTTCTCCTCTGGAGCAGCTCTGCTGACCTGGTTCTCTCCCTCTAAAGCAGCTCTACTCACCTGGTTTCTCTGGCTCTACAGCGGCTCTGCTGACCTGGTTCTCTGGCTCTAGAGCAGCTCTGCTGACCTGTTTCTTGGGCTCTAGAGCAGCTCTGCTGATCTGGTTCTCTGGATCTAAAGCAGCTCTGCTGACCTGGTTCTATGGCTCTAAAGCAGCTCTGCTGACTTGGTTCTCTGGGCTCTAGAGCAGCTCTGCTGACCTGGTTCTCTGGCTCTAAAGCAGCTCTGCTGACCTGGTTCTATGGCTCTAAAGCAGCTCTGCTAGCCTAGTTCTCTGGCTCTAAAGCAGCTCTGCTGACCTGCTTCTCTCCCTCTAAAGCAGCTCTGCTGACCTGGTTTCTCTGGCTCTACAGCTGCTCTGCTGACCTGCTTCTCTCCCTCTAAAGCAGCTCTGCTGACCTGGTTTCTCTGGCTCTACAGCAGCTCTGCTGACCTGGTTCTCTGGCTCTAAAGCAGCTCTGCTGACCCGGTTCTATGGCTCTAAAGCAGTTCTGCTGACCTGGTTCTCTGGTCTCTAGGGCAGCTCTGCTGACCTGGTCCATTGGCTCTAAAGCAAACCTACTGACCTGTTTCTCTCCCTCTAAAGCAGCTCTGCTGACCTGGTTCTCTCGCTCTAAAGCAACTCTACAGACCTGGTTTCTCTGGCTGTAGAGCAGCACTGTTAACCTGGTTTCTTTGGCTCTACAGCAGCTCTGCTGACCTGGTTCTCGTCTTCTAGAGCAGCTCTGCTGACCTGGGTCTCTGGCTCTAAAGCAGCTCTGCTGACCTGGTTCTCTGGCTCTAAAGCATCTCTGCTGACCTGGTTCTCTGGCTTTAGAGCAGCTCTGCTGACCTGGTTCTCTGCCTCTAGAGCAGCTCTGCTGACCTGGTTTCTCTGGCTCTACAGCAGGTCTGCTGACCTGGTTCTCTGCCTCTAGAACAGCTCTGCTGACCTAGTTCTATGGCTCTAAAGCAGTTCTGCTGACATGGTTCTCTGGCTCTAGTGCAGCTCTGCTGACCTGGTTCTCTCCCTCTGGAGCAGCTCTGCTGACCTGGTTCTCTGTCTCTAGAGCAGCTCTGCTGACCTGGTTTCTCTGGCTCTACAGCAGGTCTGCTGACCTGGTTCTCTGGCTCTAGAACAGCTCTGCTGACCTGGTTCTCTGGCTCTAGAGCAGCTCTACTGACCTGGTTCTTGGGCTCTAGAGCAGCTCTGCTGATCTGGTTCTCTGGCTCTAAAGCAGCTCTGCTGACCTGGTTCTATGGCTCTAAAGCAGCTCTGCTGACCTGGTTCTCTGGCCTCTAGAGCAGCTCTGCTGACCTGGTTCTCTGGCTCTAAAGCAGCTCTGCTGACCTGGTTCTATGGCTCTAAAGCAGCTCTGCTGACTTGGTTCTCTGGCCTCTAGAGCAGCTCTGCTGACCTGGTTCTCTGGCTCTAAAGCAGCTCTGCTAGCCTAGTTCTCTGGCTCTAAAGCAGCTCTGCTGACCTGCTTCTCTCCCTCTAAAGCAGCTCTGCTGACCTGATTTCTCTGGCTCTACAGCAGCTCTGCTGACCTGCTTCTCTCCCTCTAAAGCAGCTCTGCTGACCTGGTTTCTCTGGCTCTACAGCAGCTCTGCTGACCTGGTTCTCTGGCTCTAAAGCAGCTCTGCTGACCTGGTTCTATGGCTCTAAAGCAGTTCTGCTGACCTGGTTCTCTGGTCTCTAGAGCAGCTCTGCTGACCTGGTCCATTGGCTCTAAAGCAGACCTGCTGACCTGGTTCTCTCCCTCTAAAGCAGCTCTGCTGACCTGGTTTCTCTGGCTCTACAGCAGCTCTGCTGACCTGCTTCTCTCCCTCTAAAGCAGCTCTGCTGACCTGGTTTCTCTCGCTCTAAAGCAGCTCTACTGACCTGGTTTCTCTGGCTCTAGAGCAGCACTGCTAACCTGGTTTCTTTGGCTCTACAGCAGCTCTGCTGACCTGGTTCTCGTCTTCTAGAGCAGCTCTGCTGACCTGGGTCTCTGGCTCTAAAGCAGCTCTGCTGACCTGGTTCTCTGGCTTTAGAGCAGCTCTGCTGACCTGGTTCTCTGCCTCTAGAGCAGCTCTGCTGACCTGGTTTCTCTGGGTCTACAGCAGGTCTGCTGACCTGGTTCTCTGGCTCTAGAACAGCTCTGCTGACCTAGTTCTCAGGCTACAGAGCAGCTCGGCTGATCTGGTTCTCTGGCTCTACAACAGCTCTGCTGACCTGGTTCTCTGGCTCTAAAGCAGCTCTGCTGACCCGGTTCTATGGCTCTAAAGCAGTTCTGCTGACATGGTTGTCTGGCTCTAGGGCAGCTCTGCTGACCTGGTTGTCTCCCTCTGGAGCAGCTCTGCTGACCTGGTTCTCTCCCTCTAAAGCAGCTCTACTCACCTGGTTTCTCTGGCTCTACAGCGGCTCTGCTGACCTGGTTCTCTGGCTCTAGAGCAGCTCTGCTGACCTGGTTGTTGGGCTCTAGAGCAGCTCTGCTGATCTGGTTCTCTGGCTCTAAAGCAGCTCTGCTGACCTGGTTCTATGGCTCTAAAGCAGCTCTGCTGACTTGGTTCTCTGGCCTCTAGAGCAGCTCTGCTGACCTGGTTCTCTGGCTCTAAAGCAGCTCTGCTGACCTGGTTCTATGGCTCTAAAGCACCTCTGCTAGCCTAGTTCTCTGGCTCTAAAGCAGCTCTGCTGACCTGCTTCTCTCCCTCTAAAGCAGCTCTGCTGACCTGGTTTCTCTGGCTCTACATCTGCTCTGCTGACCTGCTTCTCTCCCTCTAAAGCAGCTCTGCTGACCTGGTTTCTCTGGCTCTACAGCAGCTCTGCTGACCTGGTTCTCTGGCTCTAAAGCAGCTCTGCTGACCCGGTTCTATGGCTCTAAAGCAGTTCTGCTGACCTGGTTCTCTGGTCTCTAGAGCAGCTCTGCTGACCTGGTCCATTGGCTCTAAAGCAGACCTGCTGACCTGGTTCTCTCCCTCTAAAGCAGCTCTGCTGACCTGGTTCTCTCGCTCTAAAGCAACTCTACTGACCTGGTTTCTCTGGCTGTAGAGCAGCACTGCTAACCTGGTTTCTTTGGCTCTACAGCAGCTCTGCTGACCTGGTTCTCGTCTTATAGAGCAGCTCTGCTGACCTGGGTCTCTGGCTCTAAAGCAGCTCTGCTGACCTGGTTCTCTGGCTCTGAAGCATCTCTGCTGACCTGGTTCTCTGGCTTTAGAGCAGCTCTGCTGACCTGGTTCTCTGCCTCTAGAGCAGCTCTGCTGACCTGGTTTCTCTGGCTCTACAGCAGGTCTGCTGACCTGGTTCTCTGGCTCTAGAACAGATCTGCTTACCTAGTTCTCAGGCTACAGAGCAGCTCGGCTGATCTGGTTCTCTGGCTCTACAACAGCTCTGATGACCTGGTTCTCTGGCTCCAAAGCAGCTCTGCTGACTCGGTTCTATGGCTCTAAAGCAGTTCTGCTGACATGGTTCTCTGGCTCTAGGGCAGCTCTGCTGACCTGGTTCTCTCCCTCTGAAGCAGCTCTGCTGACCTGGTTCTCTCCCTCTAAAGCAGCTCTACTGACCTGGTTTCTCTAGCTCTACAGCGGCTCTGCTGACCTGGTTCTCTGGCTCTACAGCAGCTCTGCTGACCTGGTTCTTGGGCTCTAGAGCAGCTCTACTGATCTGGTTCTCTGGCTCTACAACAGCTCTGCTGACCTGGTTCTCTGGCTCTAAAGCAGCTCTGCTGACTCGGTTCTATGGCTCTAAAGCAGTTCTGCTGACATGGTTCTCTGGCTCTAGGGCAGCTCTGCTGACCTGGTTCTCTCCCTCTGGAGCAGCTCTGCTGACCTGGTTCTCTCTCTCTAAAGCAGCTCTACTGACCTGGTTTCTCTGGCTCTACAGCGGCTCTGCTGACCTGATTCTCTGGCTCTAGAGCAGCTCTGCTGACCTGGTTCTTGGGCTCTAGAGCAGCTCTGCTTATCTGGTTCTCTTGCTCTAAAGCAGCTCTGCTGACCTGGTTTCTGTGGCTCTACAGCAGCTCTGCTGACCTGGTTCTCTCGCTCTAAAGCAGCTCTACTGACCTGGTTTCTCTGGCCCTAGAGCAGCACTGCTAACCTGGTTTCTTTGGCTCTACAGCAGCTCTGCTGACCTGGTTCTCGTCTTCTAGAGCAGCTCTGCTGACCTGGGTCTCTGGCTCTAAAGCAGCTCTGCTGACCTGGTTCTCTGGCTCTAGAGCAGCTCTGCTGACCTGGTTCTTGGGCTCTAGAGCAGCTCTGCTGATCTGGTTCTCTGGCTCTAAAGCAGCTCTGCTGACCTGGTTCTATGGCTCTAAAGCAGCTCTGCTGACTTGGTTCTCTGGCCTCTATAGCAGCTCTGCTGACCTGGTTCTCTGGCTCTAAAGCAGCTCTGCTGACCTGGTTCTATGGCTCTAAAGCAGCTCTGCTAGCCTAGTTCTCTGGCTCTAAAGCAGCTCTGCTGACCTGCTTCTCTCCCTCTAAAGCAGCTCTGCTGACCTGGTTTCTCTGGCTCTACAGCAGCTCTGCTGACCTGCTTCTCTCCCTCTAAAGCAGCTCTGCTGACCTGGTTTCTCTGGCTCTACAGCAGCTCTGCTGGCCTGGTTCTCTGGCTCTAAAGCAGCTCTGCTGACCCGGTTCTATGGCTCTAAAGCAGTTCTGCTGACCTGGTTCTCTGGTCTCTAGAGCAGCTATTCTGACCTGGTCCATTGGCTCTAAAGCAGACCTGCTGACCTGGTTCTCTCCCTCTAAAGCAGCTCTGCTGACCTGGTTCTCTCGCTCTAAAGCAGCTCTACTGACCTTGTTTCTCTGGCTCTAGAGCAGCACTGCTAACCTGGTTTCTTTGGCTCTACAGCAGCTCTGCTGACCTGGTTCTCTGGCTTTAGAGCAGCTCTGCTGACCTGGTTCTCTGCCTCTAGAGCAGCTCTGCTGACCTGGTTTCCTTGGCTCTACAGCAGGTCTGCTGACCTGGTCCTCTGGCTCTAGAACAGCTCTGCTGACCTAGTTCTCAGGCTACAGAGCAGCTCGGCTGATCTGGTTCTCTGGCTCTACAACAGCTCTGCTGACCTGGTTCTCTGGCTCTAAAGCAGCTCTGCTGACCCGGTTCTATGGCTCTAAAGCAGTTCTGCTGACATGGTTCTCTGGCTCTAGGGCAGCTCTGCTGACCTGGTTTTCTCCTCTGGAGCAGCTCTGCTGACCTGGTTCTCTCCCTCTAAAGCAGCTCTACTCACCTGGTTTCTCTGGCTCTACAGCAGCTCTGCTGACCTGGTTCTCTGGCTCTAGAGCAGCTCTGCTGACCTGTTTCTTGGGCTCTAGAGCAGCTCTGCTGATCTGGTTCTCTGGATCTAAAGCAGCTCTGCTGACCTGGTTCTATGGCTCTAAAGCAGCTCTGCTGACTTGGTTCTCTGGCCTCTAGAGCAGCTCTGCTGACCTGGTTCTCTGGCTCTAAAGCAGCTCTGCTGACCTGGTTCTATGGCTCTAAAGCAGCTCTGCTAGCCTAGTTCTCTGGCTCTAAAGCAGCTCTGCTGACCTGCTTCTCTCCCTCTAAAGCAGCTCTGCTGACCTGGTTTCTCTGGCTCTACAGCTGCTCTGCTGACCTGCTTCTCTCCCTCTAAAGCAGCTCTGCTGACCTGGTTTCTCTGGCTCTACAGCAGCTCTGCTGACCTGGTTCTCTGGCTCTAAAGCAGCTCTGCTGACCCGGTTCTATGGCTCTAAAGCAGTTCTGCTGACCTGGTTCTCTGGTCTCTAGGGCAGCTCTGCTGACCTGGTCCATTGGCTCTAAAGCAAACCTACTGACCTGTTTCTCTCCCTCTAAAGCAGCTCTGCTGACCTGGTTCTCTCGCTCTAAAGCAACTCTACAGACCTGGTTTCTCTGGCTGTAGAGCAGCACTGTTAACCTGGTTTCTTTGGCTCTACAGCAGCTCTGCTGACCTGGTTCTCGTCTTCTAGAGCAGCTCTGCTGACCTGGGTCTCTGGCTCTAAAGCAGCTCTGCTGACCTGGTTCTCTGGCTCTAAAGCATCTCTGCTGACCTGGTTCTCTGGCTTTAGAGCAGCTCTGCTGACCTGGTTCTCTGCCTCTAGAGCAGCTCTGCTGACCTGGTTTCTCTGGCTCTACAGCAGGTCTGCTGACCTGGTTCTCTGCCTCTAGAACAGCTCTGCTGACCTAGTTCTATGGCTCTAAAGCAGTTCTGCTGACATGGTTCTCTGGCTCTAGTGCAGCTCTGCTGACCTGGTTCTCTCCCTCTGGAGCAGCTCTGCTGACCTGGTTCTCTCCCTCTAAAGCAGCTCTACTCACCTGGTTTCTCTGGCTCTACAGCGGCTCTGCTGACCTGGTTCTCTGGCTCTAGAGCAGCTCTGCTGACCTGGTTCTTGGGCTCTAGAGCAGCTCTGCTGATCTTGTTCTCTGGCTCTAAAGCAGCTCTGCTGACCTGGTTCTATGGCTCTAAAGCAGCTCTGCTGACTTGGTTATCTTGCCTCTAGAGCAGCTCTACTGACCTGGTTTCTCTGGCTCTAGAGCAGCACTCCTAACCTGGTTTCTTTGGCTCTACAGCAGCTCTGCTGACCTGGTTTCTCTGGCTCTACAGCAGGTCTGCTGACCTGGTTCTCTGGCTCTAGAACAGCTCTGCTGACCTAGTTCTCAGGCTACAGAGCAGCTCGGCTGATCTGGTTCTCTGGCTCTACAACAGCTCTGCTGACCTGGTTCTCTGGCTCTAAAGCAGCTCTGTTGACTCGGTTCTATGGCTCTAAAGCAGTTCTGCTGACATGGTTCTCTGGCTCTAGGGCAGCTCTGCTGACCTGGTTCTCTCCCTCTGGAGCAGCTCTGCTGACCTGGTTCTCTCCCTCTAAAGCAGCTCTACTGACCTAGTTTCTCTGGCTCTACAGCGGCTCTGCTGACCTGGTTCTCTGGCTCTAGAGCAGCTCTGCTGACCTGGTTCTTGGGCTCTAGAGCAGCTCTGCTGATCTGGTTCTCTTGCTCTAAAGCAGCTCTGCTGACCTGGTTTCTCTGGCTCTACAGCAGCTCTGCTGACCTGGTTTTCTCGCTCTAAAGCAGCTCTACTGACCTGGTTTCTCTGGCACTAGAGCAGCACTGCTAACCTGGTTTCTTTGGCTCTACAGCAACTCTGCTGACCTGGTTCTCGTCTTCTAGAGCAGCTCTGCTGACCTGGGTCTCTGGCTCTAAAGCAGCTCTGCTGACCTGGTTCTCTGGCTCTAGAGCAGCTCTGCTGACCTGGTTCTTGGGCTCTAGAGCAGCTCTGCTGATCTGGTTCTCTGGCTCTAAACCAGCTCTGCTGACCTGGTTCTATGGCTCTAAAGCAGCTCTGCTGACTTGGTTCTCTGACCTCTAGAGCAGCTCTGCTGACCTGGTTCTCTGGCTCTAAAGCAGCTCTGCTGACCTGGTTCTATGGCTCTAAAGCATCTCTGCTAGCCTAGTTCTCTGGCTCTAAAGCAGCTCTGCTGACCTGCTTCTCTCCCTCTAAAGCAGCTCTTCTGACCTGGTTTCTCTGGCTCTACAGCAGCTCTGCTGACCTGCTTCTCTCCCTCTAAAGCAGCTCTGCTGACCTGGTTTCTCTGGCTCTACAGCAGCTCTGCTGACCTGGTTCTCTGGCTCTAAAGCAGCTCTGCTGACCCGGTTCTATGGCTCTAAAGCAGTTCTGCTGACCTGGTTCTCTGGTCTCTAGAGCAGCTCTGCTGACCTGGTCCATTGGCTCTAAAGCAGACCTGCTGACCTGGTTCTCTCCCTCTAAAGCAGCTCTGCTGACCTAGTTCTCTCGCTCTAAAGCAGCTCTACTGACCTGGTTTCTCTGGCTCTAGAGCAGCACTGCTAACCTGGTTTCTTTGGCTCTACAGCAGCTCTGCTGACCTGGTTCTCGTCTTCTAGAGCAGCTCTGCTGACCTGGGTCTCTGGCTCTACAGCAGCTCTGCTGACCTGGTTCTCTGGCTTTAGAGCAGCTCTGCTGACCTGGTTCTCTGCCTCTAGAGCAGCTCTGCTGACCTGGTTTCTCTGGCTCTACAGCAGGTCTGCTGACCTGGTTCTCTGGCTCTAGAACAGCTCTGCTGACCTAGTTCTCAGGCTACAGAGCAGCTCGGCTGATCTGGTTCTCTGGCTCTACAACAGCTCTGCTGACCTGGTTCTCTGGCACTCAAGCAGCTCTGCTGACCCGGTTCTATGGCTCTAAAGCAGTTCTGCTGACATGGTTCTCTGGCTCTAGGGCAGCTCTGCTGACCTGGTTCTCTCCTCTGGAGCAGCTCTGCTGACCTGGTTCTCTCCCTCTAAAGCAGCTCTACTCACCTGGTTTCTCTGGCTCTACAGCGGCTCTGCTGACCTGGTTCTCTGGCTCTAGAGCAGTTCTGCTGACCTGGTTCTTGGGCTCTAGAGCAGCTCTGCTGATCTGGTTCTCTGGCTCTAAAGCAGCTCTGCTGACCTGGTTCTATGGCTCAAAAGCAACTCTGCTGACTTGGTTCTCTGGCCTCTAGAGCAGCTCTGCTGACCTGGTTCTCTGGCTCTAAAGCAGCACTGCTGACCTGGTTCTATGGCTCTAAGGCAGCTCTGCTAGCCTAGTTCTCTGGCTCTAAAGCAGCTCTGCTGACCTGCTTCTCTCCCTCTAAAGCAGCTCTGCTGACCTGGTTTCTCTGGCTCTACAGCTGCTCTGCTGACCTGCTTCTCTCCCAATAAAGCAGCTCTACTGACCTGGTTTCTCTGGCTCTACAGCAGCTCTGCTGACCTGTTTCTCTGGCTCTAAAGCAGCTCTGCTGACCCGGTTCTATGGCTCTAAAGCAGTTCTGCTGACCTGGTTCTCTGGTCTCTAGAGCAGCTCTGCTGACCTGGTCCATTGGCTCTAAAGCAGACCTGCTGACCTGGTTCTCTCCCTCTAAAGCAGCTCTGCTGACCTGGTTCTCTGGCTCTAAAGCAGCTCTGCTGACCCGGTTCTATGGCTCTAAAGCAGTTCTGCTGACATGGTTCTCTGGCTCTAGGGCAGCTCTGCTGACCTGGTTCTCTCCCTCTGGAGCAGCTCTGCTGACCTGGTTCTCTCCCTCTAAAGCAGCTCTACTCACCTGGTTTCTCTGGCTCTACAGCGGCTCTGCTGACCTGGTTCTCTGGCTCTAGAGCAGCTCTGCTGACCTGGTTCTTAGGCTCTAGAGCAGCTCTGCTGATCTGGTTCTCTGGCTCTAAAGCAGCTCTGCTGACCTGGTTCTATGGCTCTAAAGCAGCTCTGCTGACTTTGTTCTCTGGCCTCAAGAGCAGCTCTGCTGACCTGGTTCTCTGGCTCTGAAGCAGCTCTGCTGACCTGGTTCTATGGCTCTAAAGCAGCTCTGCTGAACTGGTTCTATGGCTCTAAAGCAGTTCTGCTGACCTGGTTCTCTGGTCTCTAGAGCAGCTCTGCTGACCTGGTCCATTGGCTCTAAAGCAGACCTGCTGACCTGGTTCTCTCCCTCTAAAGCAGCTCTGCTGACCTGGTTTCTCTGGCTCTACAGCAGCTATGCTGACCTGCTTCTCTCCCTCTAAAGCAGCTCTGCTGACCTGGTTTCTCTCGCTCTAAAGCAGCTCTACTGACCTGGTTTCTCTGGCTCTAGAGCAGCACTGCTAACCTGGTTTCTTTGGCTCTACAGCAGCTCTGCTGACCTGGTTCTCGTCTTCTAGAGCAGCTCTGCTGACCTGGGTCTCTGGCTCTAAAGCAGCTCTGCTGACCTGGTTCTCTGGCTTTAGAGCAGCTCTGCTGACCTGGTTCTCTGCCTCTAGAGCAGCTCTGCTGACCTGGTTTCTCTGGCTCTACAGCAGGTCTGCTGACCTGGTTCTCTGGCTCTAGAACAGCTCTGCTGACCTAGTTCTCAGGCTACAGAGCAGCTCGGCTGATCTGGTTCTCTGGCTCTACAACAGCTCTGCTGACCTGGTTCTCTGGCTCTAAAGCAGCTCTGCTGACCCGGTTCTATGGCTCTAAAGCAGTTCTGCTGACATGGTTGTCTGGCTCTAGAGCAGCTCTGCTGACCTGGTTCTCTCCCTCTGGAGCAGCTCTGCTGACCTGGTTCTCTCCCTCTAAAGCAGCTCTACTCACCTGGTTTCTCTGGCTCTACAGCGGTTCTGCTGACCTGGTTCTCTGGCTCTAGAGCAGTTCTGCTGACCTGGTTCTTGGGCTCTAGAGCAGCTCTGCTGATCTGGTTCTCTGGCTCTAAAGCAGCTCTGCTGACCTGGTTCTATGGCTCAAAAGCAACTCTGCTGACTTGGTTCTCTGGCCTCTAGAGCAGCTCTGCTGACCTGGTTCTCTGGCTCTAAAGCAGCACTGCTGACCTGGTTCTATGGCTCTAAGGCAGCTCTGCTAGCCTAGTTCTCTGGCTCTAAAGCAGCTCTGCTGACCTGCTTCTCTCCCTCTAAAGCAGCTCTGCTGACCTGGTTTCTCTGGCTCTACAGCTGCTCTGCTGACCTGCTTCTCTCCCAATAAAGCAGCTCTACTGAC
This sequence comes from Triturus cristatus, assembly GCF_964204655.1. Classification (NCBI taxonomy): domain Eukaryota; kingdom Metazoa; phylum Chordata; class Amphibia; order Caudata; family Salamandridae; genus Triturus; species Triturus cristatus. The sequence goes on from NC_140582.1 coordinate 631,924,701, forward strand.
CTGGTTTCTCTGGCTCTACAGCAGCTCTGCTGACCTGTTTCTCTGGCTCTAAAGCAGCTCTGCTGACCCGGTTCTATGGCTCTAAAGCAGTTCTGCTGACCTGGTTCTCTGGTCTCTAGAGCAGCTCTGCTGACCTGGTCCATTGGCTCTAAAGCAGACCTGCTGACCTGGTTCTCTCCCTCTAAAGCAGCTCTGCTGACCTGGTTCTCTGGCTCTAAAGCAGCTCTGCTGACCCGGTTCTATGGCTCTAAAGCAGTTCTGCTGACATGGTTCTCTGGCTCTAGGGCAGCTCTGCTGACCTGGTTCTCTCCCTCTGGAGCAGCTCTGCTGACCTGGTTCTCTCCCTCTAAAGCAGCTCTACTCACCTGGTTTCTCTGGCTCTACAGCGGCTCTGCTGACCTGGTTCTCTGGCTCTAGAGCAGCTCTGCTGACCTGGTTCTTAGGCTCTAGAGCAGCTCTGCTGATCTGGTTCTCTGGCTCTAAAGCAGCTCTGCTGACCTGGTTCTATGGCTCTAAAGCAGCTCTGCTGACTTTGTTCTCTGGCCTCAAGAGCAGCTCTGCTGACCTGGTTCTCTGGCTCTGAAGCAGCTCTGCTGACCTGGTTCTATGGCTCTAAAGCAGCTCTGCTGAACTGGTTCTATGGCTCTAAAGCAGTTCTGCTGACCTGGTTCTCTGGTCTCTAGAGCAGCTCTGCTGACCTGGTCCATTGGCTCTAAAGCAGACCTGCTGACCTGGTTCTCTCCCTCTAAAGCAGCTCAGCTGACCTGGTTTCTCTGGCTCTACAGCAGCTATGCTGACCTGCTTCTCTCCCTCTAAAGCAGCTCTGCTGACCTGGTTTCTCTCGCTCTAAAGCAGCTCTACTGACCTGGTTTCTCTGGCTCTAGAGCAGCACTGCTAACCTGGTTTCTTTGGCTCTACAGCAGCTCTGCTGACCTGGTTCTCGTCTTCTAGAGCAGCTCTGCTGACCTGGGTCTCTGGCTCTAAAGCAGCTCTGCTGACCTGGTTCTCTGGCTTTAGAGCAGCTCTGCTGACCTGGTTCTCTGCCTCTAGAGCAGCTCTGCTGACCTGGTTTCTCTGGCTCTACAGCAGGTCTGCTGACCTGGTTCTCTGGCTCTAAAGCAGCTCTGCTGACCCGGTTCTATGGCTCTAAAGCAGTTCTGCTGACCTGGTTCTCTGGTCTCTAGAGCAGCTCTGCTGACCTGGTCCATTGGCTCTAAAGCAGACCTGCTGACCTGGTTCTCTCCCTCTAAAGCAGCTCTGCTGACCTAGTTCTCTCGCTCTAAAGCAGCTCTACTGACCTGGTTTCTCTGGCTCTAGAGCAGCACTGCTAACCTGGTTTCTTTGGCTCTACAGCAGCTCTGCTGACCTGGTTCTCGTCTTCTAGAGCAGCTCTGCTGACCTGGGTCTCTGGCTCTACAGCAGCTCTGCTGACCTGGTTCTCTGGCTTTAGAGCAGCTCTGCTGACCTGGTTCTCTGCCTCTAGAGCAGCTCTGCTGACCTGGTTTCTCTGGCTCTACAGCAGGTCTGCTGACCTGGTTCTCTGGCTCTAGAACAGCTCTGCTGACCTAGTTCTCAGGCTACAGAGCAGCTCGGCTGATCTGGTTCTCTGGCTCTACAACAGCTCTGCTGACCTGGTTCTCTGGCACTCAAGCAGCTCTGCTGACCCGGTTCTATGGCTCTAAAGCAGTTCTGCTGACATGGTTCTCTGGCTCTAGGGCAGCTCTGCTGACCTGGTTCTCTCCTCTGGAGCAGCTCTGCTGACCTGGTTCTCTCCCTCTAAAGCAGCTCTACTCACCTGGTTTCTCTGGCTCTACAGCGGCTCTGCTGACCTGGTTCTCTGGCTCTAGAGCAGTTCTGCTGACCTGGTTCTTGGGCTCTAGAGCAGCTCTGCTGATCTGGTTCTCTGGCTCTAAAGCAGCTCTGCTGACCTGGTTCTATGGCTCAAAAGCAACTCTGCTGACTTGGTTCTCTGGCCTCTAGAGCAGCTCTGCTGACCTGGTTCTCTGGCTCTAAAGCAGCACTGCTGACCTGGTTCTATGGCTCTAAGGCAGCTCTGCTAGCCTAGTTCTCTGGCTCTAAAGCAGCTCTGCTGACCTGCTTCTCTCCCTCTAAAGCAGCTCTGCTGACCTGGTTTCTCTGGCTCTACAGCTGCTCTGCTGACCTGCTTCTCTCCCAATAAAGCAGCTCTACTGACCTGGTTTCTCTGGCTCTACAGCAGCTCTGCTGACCTGTTTCTCTGGCTCTAAAGCAGCTCTGCTGACCCGGTTCTATGGCTCTAAAGCAGTTCTGCTGACCTGGTTCTCTGGTCTCTAGAGCAGCTCTGCTGACCTGGTCCATTGGCTCTAAAGCAGACCTGCTGACCTGGTTCTCTCCCTCTAAAGCAGCTCTGCTGACCTGGTTCTCTGGCTCTAAAGCAGCTCTGCTGACCCGGTTCTATGGCTCTAAAGCAGTTCTGCTGACATGGTTCTCTGGCTCTAGGGCAGCTCTGCTGACCTGGTTCTCTCCCTCTGGAGCAGCTCTGCTGACCTGGTTCTCTCCCTCTAAAGCAGCTCTACTCACCTGGTTTCTCTGGCTCTACAGCGGCTCTGCTGACCTGGTTCTCTGGCTCTAGAGCAGCTCTGCTGACCTGGTTCTTAGGCTCTAGAGCAGCTCTGCTGATCTGGTTCTCTGGCTCTAAAGCAGCTCTGCTGACCTGGTTCTATGGCTCTAAAGCAGCTCTGCTGACTTTGTTCTCTGGCCTCAAGAGCAGCTCTGCTGACCTGGTTCTCTGGCTCTGAAGCAGCTCTGCTGACCTGGTTCTATGGCTCTAAAGCAGCTCTGCTGAACTGGTTCTATGGCTCTAAAGCAGTTCTGCTGACCTGGTTCTCTGGTCTCTAGAGCAGCTCTGCTGACCTGGTCCATTGGCTCTAAAGCAGACCTGCTGACCTGGTTCTCTCCCTCTAAAGCAGCTCTGCTGACCTGGTTTCTCTGGCTCTACAGCAGCTATGCTGACCTGCTTCTCTCCCTCTAAAGCAGCTCTGCTGACCTGGTTTCTCTCGCTCTAAAGCAGCTCTACTGACCTGGTTTCTCTGGCTCTAGAGCAGCACTGCTAACCTGGTTTCTTTGGCTCTACAGCAGCTCTGCTGACCTGGTTCTCGTCTTCTAGAGCAGCTCTGCTGACCTGGGTCTCTGGCTCTAAAGCAGCTCTGCTGACCTGGTTCTCTGGCTTTAGAGCAGCTCTGCTGACCTGGTTCTCTGCCTCTAGAGCAGCTCTGCTGACCTGGTTTCTCTGGCTCTACAGCAGGTCTGCTGACCTGGTTCTCTGGCTCTAGAACAGCTCTGCTGACCTAGTTCTCAGGCTACAGAGCAGCTCGGCTGATCTGGTTCTCTGGCTCTACAACAGCTCTGCTGACCTGGTTCTCTGGCTCTAAAGCAGCTCTGCTGACCCGGTTCTATGGCTCTAAAGCAGTTCTGCTGACATGGTTGTCTGGCTCTAGAGCAGCTCTGCTGACCTGGTTCTCTCCCTCTGGAGCAGCTCTGCTGACCTGGTTCTCTCCCTCTAAAGCAGCTCTACTCACCTGGTTTCTCTGGCTCTACAGCGGTTCTGCTGACCTGGTTCTCTGGCTCTAGAGCAGCTCTGCTGACCTGGTTCTTGGGCTCTAGAGCAGCTCTGCTGATCTGGTTCTCTGGCTCTAAAGCAGCTCTGCTGACCTGGTTCTATGGCTCTAAAGCAGCTCTGCTCACTTGGTTCTCTGGCCTCTAGAGCAGCTCTGCTGACCTGGTTCTCTGGCTCTAAAGCAGCTCTGCTGACCTGGTTCTATGGCTCTAAAGCAGCTCTGCTAGCCTAGTTCTCTGGTCTCTAGAGCAGCTCTGCTGACCTGGTCCATTGGCTCTAAAGCAGACCTGCTGACCTGGTTCTCTCCCTCTAAAGCAGCTCTGCTGACCTGGTTCTCTCGCTCTAAAGCAACTCTACTGACCTGGTTTCTCTGGCTGTAGAGCAGCACTGCTAACCTGGTTTCTTTGGCTCTACAGCAGCTCTACTGACCTGGTTCTCGTCTTCTAGAGCAGCTCTGCTGACCTGGGTCTCTGGCTCTGAAGCATCTCTGCTGACCTGGTTCTCTGGCTTTAGCGCAGCTCTGCTGACCTGGTTCTCTGCCTATAGAGCAGCTCTGCTGACCTGGTTTCTCTGGCTCTACAGCAGCTCTGCTGACCTGCTTCTCTCCCTCTAAAGCAGCTCTGCTGACCTGGTTTCTCTGGCTCTACAGCAGCTCTGCTGACCTGGTTCTCTGGCTCTAAAGCAGCTCTGCTGACCCGGTTCTATGGCTCTAAAGCAGCTCTGCTGACCTGGTCCATTGGCTCTAAAGCTGACCTGCTGACCTGGTTCTCTCCCTCTAAAGCAGCTCTGCTGACCTGGTTCTCTCGCTCTAAAGCAACTCTACTGACCTGGTTTCTCTGGCTGTAGAGCAGCACTGCTAACCTGGTTTCTTTGGCTCTACAGCAGCTCTGCTGACCTGGTTCTCGTCTTCTAGAGCAGCTCTGCTGACCTGGGTCTCTGGCTCTAAAGCAGCTCTGCTGACCTGGTTCTCTGGCTCAAAAGCATCTCTGCTGACCTGGTTCTCTGGCTTTAGAGCAGCTCTGCTGACATGGTTCTCTGCCTCTAGAGCAGCTCTGCTGACCTGGTTTCTCTGGCTCTACAGCAGGTCTGCTGACCTGGTTATCTGGCTCTAGAACAGCTCTGCTGACCTAGTTCTCAGGCTACAGAGCAGCTCGGCTGATCTGGTTCTCTGGCTCTACAACAGCTCTGCTGACCTGGGTCTCTGGCTCTAAAGCAGCTCTGCTGACCTGGTTCTCTGGCCTCAAGAGCAGCTCTGCTGACCTGGTTCTCTGGCTCTGAAGCAGCTCTGCTGACCTGGTTCTATGGCTCTAAAGCAGCTCTGCTAGCCTAGTTCTCTGGCTCTAAAGCAGCTCTGCTGACCTGCTTCTCTCCCTCTAAAGCAGCTCTGCTGACCTGGTTTCTCTGGCTCTACAGCAGCTCTGCTGACCTGCTTCTCTCCCTCTAAAGCAGCTCTGCTGACCTGGTTTCTCTGGCTCTACAGCAGCTCTGCTGACCTGGTTCTCTGGCTCTAAAGCAGCTCTGCTGACCTGGTCCTATGGCTCTAAAGCAGTTCTGCTGACCTGGTTCTCTGGTCTCTAGAGCAGCTCTGCTGACCTGGTCCATTGGCTCTAAAGCAGACCTGCTGATCTGGTTCTCTCCCTCTAAAGCAGCTCTGCTGACCTGGTTCTCTCGCTCTAAAGCAACTCTACTGACCTGGTTTCTCTGGCTGTAGAGCAGCACTGCTAACCTGGTTTCTTTGGCTCTACAGCAGCTCTACTGACCTGGTTCTCGTCTTCTAGAGCAGCTCTGCTGACCTGGGTCTCTGGCTCTGAAGCATCTCTGCTGACCTGGTTCTCTGGCTTTAGAGCAGCTCTGCTGACCTGGTTCTCTGCCTATAGAGCAGCTCTGCTGACCTGGTTTCTCTGGCTCTACAGCAGCTCTGCTGACCTGCTTCTCTCCCTCTAAAGCAGCTCTGCTGACCTGGTTTCTCTGGCTCTACAGCAGCTCTGCTGACCTGGTTCTCTGGCTCTAAAGCAGCTCTGCTGACCCGGTTCTATGGCTCTAAAGCAGCTCTGCTGACCTGGTCCATTGGCTCTAAAGCTGACCTGCTGACCTGGTTCTCTCCCTCTAAAACAGCTCTGCTGACCTGGTTCTCTCGCTCTAAAGCAACTCTACTGACCTGGTTTCTCTGGCTGTAGAGCAGCACTGCTAACCTGGTTTCTTTGGCTCTACAGCAGCTCTGCTGACCTGGTTCTCGTCTTCTAGAGCAGCTCTGCTGACCTGGGTCTCTGGCTCTAAAGCAGCTCTGCTGACCTGGTTCTCTGGCTCTAAAGCATCTCTGCTGACCTGGTTCTCTGGCTTTAGAGCAGCTCTGCTGACATGGTTCTCTGCCTCTAGAGCAGCTCTGCTGACCTGGTTTCTCTGGCTCTACAGCAGGTCTGCTGACCTGGTTATCTGGCTCTAGAACAGCTCTGCTGACCTAGTTCTCAGGCTACAGAGCAGCTCGGCTGATCTGGTTCTCTGGCTCTACAACAGCTCTGCTGACCTGGGTCTCTGGCTCTAAAGCAGCTCTGCTGACCTGGTTCTCTGGCCTCAAGAGCAGCTCTGCTGACCTGGTTCTCTGGCTCTGAAGCAGCTCTGCTGACCTGGTTCTATGGCTCTAAAGCAGCTCTGCTAGCCTAGTTCTCTGGCTCTATAGCAGCTCTGCTGACCTGCTTCTCTCCCTCTAAAGCAGCTCTGCTGACCTGGTTTCTCTGGCTCTACAGAAGCTCTGCTGACCTGCTTCTCTCCCTCTAAAGCAGCTCTGCTGACCTGGTTTCTCTGGCTCTACAGCAGCTCTGCTGACCTGGTTCTCTGGCTCTAAAGCAGCTCTGCTGACCTGGTCCTATGGCTCTAAAGCAGTTCTGCTGACCTGGTTCTCTGGTCTCTAGAGCAGCTCTGCTGACCTGGTCCATTGGCTCTAAAGCAGACCTGCTGACCTGGTTCTCTCCCTCTAAAGCAGCTCTGCTGACCTGGTTTCTCTGGCTCTACAGCAGCTCTGCTGACCTGCTTCTCTCCCTCTAAAGCAGCTCTGCTGACCTGGTTTCTCTCGCTCTAAAGCAGCTCTACTGACCTGGTTTCTCTGGCTCTAGAGCAGCACTGCTAACCTGGTTTCTTTGGCTCTACAGCAGCTCTGCTGACCTGGTTCTCGTCTTCTAGAGCAGCTCTGCTGACCTGGGTCTCTGGCTCTAAAGCAGCTCTGCTGACCTGGTCCTCTGGCTTTAGACCAGCTCTGCTGACCTGGTTCTCTGCCTCTAGAGCAGCTCTGCTGACCTGGTTCTTGGGCTCTAGAGCAGCCCTGCTGATCTGGTTCTCTGGCTCTAAAGCAGCTCTGCTGACGTGGTTCTATGGCTCTAAAGCAGCTCTGTTGACTTGGTTCTCTGGCCTCTAGAGCAGCTCTGCTGACCTGGTTCTCTGGCTCTAAAGCAGCTCTGCTGACCTGCTTCTCTCCCTCTAAAGCAGCTCTGCTGACCTGGTTTCTCTGGCTCTACAGCAGCTCTGCTGACCTGGTTCTCTGGCTCTAAAGCAGCTCTGCTGACCCGGTTCTATGGCTCTAAAGCAGTTCTGCTGACCTAGTTCTCTGGTCTCTAGAGCAGCTCTGCTGACCTGGTCCATTGGCTCTAAAGCAGACCTGCTGACCTGGTTCTCTCCCTCTAAAGCAGCTCTGCTGACCTGGTTCTCTCGCTCTAAAGCAACTCTACTGACCTGGTTTCTCTGGCTGTAGAGCAGCACTGCTAACCTGGTTTCTTTGGCTCTACAGCAGCTCTGCTGACCTGGTTCTCGTCTTTTAGAGCAGCTCTGCTGACCTGGGTCTCTGCATCTAAAGCAGCTCTGCTGACCTGGTTCTCTGGCTCTGAAGCATCTCTGCTGACCTGGTTCTCTGGCTTTAGAGCAGCTCTGCTGACCTGGTTCTCTGCCTCTAGAGCAGCTCTGCTGACCTGGTTTCTCTGGCTCTACAGCAGCTCTGCTGACCTGCTTCTCTCCCTCTAAAGCAGCTCTGCTGACCTGGTTTCTCTGGCTCTACAGCAGCTCTGCTGACCTGGTTCTCTGGCTCTAAAGCAGCTCTGCTGACCCGGTTCTATGGCTCTAAAGCAGCTCTGCTGACCTGGTCCATTGGCTCTAAAGCAGACCTGCTGACCTGGTTCTCTCCCTCTAAAGCAGCTCTGCTGACCTGGTTCTCTCGCTCTAAAGCAACTCTACTGACCTGGTTTCTCTGGCTGTAGAGCAGCACTGCTAACCTGGTTTCTTTGGCTCTACAGCAGCTCTGCTGACCTGGTTCTCGTCTTCTAGAGCAGCGCTGCTGACCTGGGTCTCTGGCTCTAAAGCAGCTCTGCTGACCTGGTTCTCTGGCTCTAAAGCATCTCTGCTGACCTGGTTCTCTGGCTTTAGAGCAGCTCTGCTGACCTGGTTCTCTGCCTCTAGAGCAGCTCTGCTGACCTGGTTTCTCTGGCTCTACAGCAGGTCTGCTGACCTGGTTCTCTGGCTCTAGAACAGCTCTGCTGACCTAGTTCTCAGGCTACAGAGCAGCTCGGCTGATCTGGTTCTCTGGCTCTACAACAGCTCTGCTGACCTGGGTCTCTGGCTCTAAAGCAGCTCTGCTGACCTGGTTCTCTGGCTCTAGAGCAGCTCTACTGACCTGGTTCTTGGGCTCTAGAGCAGCTCTGCTGATCTGGTTCTCTGGCTCTAAAGCAGCTCTGCTGACCTGGTTCTATGGCTCTAAAGCAGCTCTGCTGACTTGGTTCTCTGGCCTCTAGAGCAGCTCTGCTGACCTGGTTCTCTGGCTCTAAAGCAGCTCTGCTGACCTGGTTCTATGGCTCTAAAGCAGCTCTGCTGACTTGGTTCTCTGGCCTCTAGAGCAGCTCTGCTGACCTGGTTCTCTGGCTCTAAAGCAGCTCTGCTAGCCTAGTTCTCTGGCTCTAAAGCAGCTCTGCTGACCTGCTTCTCTCCCTCTAAAGCAGCTCTGCTGACCTGATTTCTCTGGCTCTACAGCAGCTCTGCTGACCTGCTTCTCTCCCTCTAAAGCAGCTCTGCTGACCTGGTTTCTCTGGCTCTACAGCAGCTCTGCTGACCTGGTTCTCTGGCTCTAAAGCAGCTCTGCTGACCTGGTTCTATGGCTCTAAAGCAGTTCTGCTGACCTGGTTCTCTGGTCTCTAGAGCAGCTCTGCTGACCTGGTCCATTGGCTCTAAAGCAGACCTGCTGACCTGGTTCTCTCCCTCTAAAGCAGCTCTGCTGACCTGGTTTCTCTGGCTCTACAGCAGCTCTGCTGACCTGCTTCTCTCCCTCTAAAGCAGCTCTGCTGACCTGGTTTCTCTCGCTCTAAAGCAGCTCTACTGACCTGGTTTCTCTGGCTCTAGAGCAGCACTGCTAACCTGGTTTCTTTGGCTCTACAGCAGCTCTGCTGACCTGGTTCTCGTCTTCTAGAGCAGCTCTGCTGACCTGGGTCTCTGGCTCTAAAGCAGCTCTGCTGACCTGGTTCTCTGGCTTTAGAGCAGCTCTGCTGACCTGGTTCTCTGCCTCTAGAGCAGCTCTGCTGACCTGGTTTCTCTGGGTCTACAGCAGGTCTGCTGACCTGGTTCTCTGGCTCTAGAACAGCTCTGCTGACCTAGTTCTCAGGCTACAGAGCAGCTCGGCTGATCTGGTTCTCTGGCTCTACAACAGCTCTGCTGACCTGGTTCTCTGGCTCTAAAGCAGCTCTGCTGACCCGGTTCTATGGCTCTAAAGCAGTTCTGCTGACATGGTTGTCTGGCTCTAGGGCAGCTCTGCTGACCTGGTTCTCTCCCTCTGGAGCAGCTCTGCTGACCTGGTTCTCTCCCTCTAAAGCAGCTCTACTCACCTGGTTTCTCTGGCTCTACAGCGGCTCTGCTGACCTGGTTCTCTGGCTCTAGAGCAGCTCTGCTGACCTGGTTGTTGGGCTCTAGAGCAGCTCTGCTGATCTGGTTCTCTGGCTCTAAAGCAGCTCTGCTGACCTGGTTCTATGGCTCTAAAGCAGCTCTGCTGACTTGGTTCTCTGGCCTCTAGAGCAGCTCTGCTGACCTGGTTCTCTGGCTCTAAAGCAGCTCTGCTGAACTGGTTCTATGGCTCTAAAGCAGCTCTGCTAGCCTAGTTCTCTGGCTCTAAAGCAGCTCTGCTGACCTGCTTCTCTCCCTCTAAAGCAGCTCTGCTGACCTGGTTTCTCTGGCTCTACAGCTGCTCTGCTGACCTGCTTCTCTCCCTCTAAAGCAGCTCTGCTGACCTGGTTTCTCTGGCTCTACAGCAGCTCTGCTGACCTGGTTCTCTGGCTCTAAAGCAGCTCTGCTGACCCGGTTCTATGGCTCTAAAGCAGTTCTGCTGACCTGGTTCTCTGGTCTCTAGAGCAGCTCTGCTGACCTGGTCCATTGGCTCTAAAGCAGACCTGCTGACCTGGTTCTCTCCCTCTAAAGCAGCTCTGCTGACCTGGTTCTCTCGCTCTAAAGCAACTCTACTGACCTGGTTTCTCTGGCTGTAGAGCAGCACTGCTAACCTGGTTTCTTTGGCTCTACAGCAGCTCTGCTGACCTGGTTCTCGTCTTATAGAGCAGCTCTGCTGACCTGGGTCTCTGGCTCTAAAGCAGCTCTGCTGACCTGGTTCTCTGGCTCTGAAGCATCTCTGCTGACCTGGTTCTCTGGCTTTAGAGCAGCTCTGCTGACCTGGTTCTCTGCCTCTAGAGCAGCTCTGCTGACCTGGTTTCTCTGGCTCTACAGCAGGTCTGCTGACCTGGTTCTCTGGCTCTAGAACAGATCTGCTTACCTAGTTCTCAGGCTACAGAGCAGCTCGGCTGATCTGGTTCTCTGGCTCTACAACAGCTCTGATGACCTGGTTCTCTGGCTCTAAAGCAGCTCTGCTGACTCGGTTCTATGGCTCTAAAGCAGTTCTGCTGACATGGTTCTCTGGCTCTAGGGCAGCTCTGCTGACCTGGTTCTCTCCCTCTGGAGCAGCTCTGCTGACCTGGTTCTCTCCCTCTAAAGCAGCTCTACTGACCTGGTTTCTCTGGCTCTACAGCGGCTCTGCTGACCTGGTTCTCTGGCTCTACAGCAGCTCTGCTGACCTGGTTCTTGGGCTCTAGAGCAGCTCTACTGATCTGGTTTTCAGGCTCTAAAGCAGCTCTGCTGACCTGGTTTCTCTGGCTTTACAGCAGCTCTGCTGACATGGTTCTCTCGCTCTAAAGCAGCTCTACTGACCTGGTTTCTCTGGCTCTAGAGCAGCACTGCTAACCTGGTTTCTTTGGCTCTACAGCAGCTCTGCTGACCTGGTTTCTCTGGCTCTACAGCAGGTCTGCTGACCTGGTTCTCTGGCTCTAGAACAGCTCTGCTGACCAAGTTCTCAGGCTACAGAGCAGCTCGGCGGATCTGGTTCTCTGGCTCTACAACAGCTCTGCTGACCTGGTTCTCTGGCTCTAAAGCAGCTCTGCTGACTCGGTTCTATGGCTCTAAAGCAGTTCTGCTGACATGGTTCTCTGGCTCTAGGGCAGCTCTGCTGACCTGGTTCTCTCCCTCTGGAGCAGCTCTGCTGACCTGGTTCTCTCTCTCTAAAGCAGCTCTACTGACCTGGTTTCTCTGGCTCTACAGCGGCTTTGCTGACCTGATTCTCTGGCTCTAGAGCAGCTCTGCTGACCTGGTTCTTGGGCTCTAGAGCAGCTCTGTTGATCTGGTTCTCTTGCTCTAAAGCAGCTCTGCTGACCTGGTTTCTGTGGCTCTACAGCAGCTCTGCTGACCTGGTTCTCTCGCTCTAAAGCAGCTCTACTGACCTGGTTTCTCTGGCCCTAGAGCAGCACTGCTAACCTGGTTTCTTTGGCTCTACAGCAGCTCTGCTGACCTGGTTCTCGTCTTCTAGAGCAGCTCTGCTGACCTGGGTCTCTGGCTCTAAAGCAGCTCTGCTGACCTGGTTCTCTGGCTCTAGAGCAGCTCTGCTGACCTGGTTCTTGGGCTCTAGAGCAGCTCTGCTGATCTGGTTCTCTGGCTCTAAAGCAGCTCTGCTGACCTGGTTCTATGGCTCTAAAGCAGCTCTGCTGACTTGGTTCTCTGGCCTCTATAGCAGCTCTGCTGACCTGGTTCTCTGGCTCTAAAGCAGCTCTGCTGACCTGGTTCTATGGCTCTAAAGCAGCTCTGCTAGCCTAGTTCTCTGGCTCTAAAGCAGCTCTGCTGACCTGCTTCTCTCCCTCTAAAGCAGCTCTGCTGACCTGGTTTCTCTGGCTCTACAGCAGCTCTGCTGACCTGCTTCTCTCCCTCTAAAGCAGCACTGCTGACCTGGTTTCTCTGGCTCTACAGCAGCTCTGCTGGCCTGGTTCTCTGGCTCTAAAGCAGCTCTGCTGACCCGGTTCTATGGCTCTAAAGCAGTTCTGCTGATCTGGTTCTCTGGTCTCTAGAGCAGCTATTCTGACCTGGTCCATTGGCTCTAAAGCAGACCTGCTGACCTGGTTCTCTCCCTCTAAAGCAGCTCTGCTGACCTGGTTCTCTCGCTCTAAAGCAGCTCTACTGACCTTGTTTCTCTGGCTCTAGAGCAGCACTGCTAACCTGGTTTCTTTGGCTCTACAGCAGCTCTGCTGACCTAGTTCTCTGGCTTTAGAGCAGCTCTGCTGACCTGGTTCTCTGCCTCTAGAGCAGCTCTGCTGACCTGGTTTCTCTGGCTCTACAGCAGGTCTGCTGACCTGGTCCTCTGGCTCTAGAACAGCTCTGCTGACCTAGTTCTCAGGCTCCAGAGCAGCTCGGCTGATCTGGTTCTCTGGCTCTACAACAGCTCTGCTGACCTGGTTCTCTGGCTCTAAAGCAGCTCTGCTGAGCCGGTTCTATGGCTCTAAAGCAGTTCTGCTGACATGGTTCTCTGGCTCTAGGGCAGCTCTGCTGACCTGGTTTTCTCCTCTGGAGCAGCTCTGCTGACCTGGTTCTCTCCCTCTAAAGCAGCTCTACTCACCTGGTTTCTCTGGCTCTACAGCGGCTCTGCTGACCTGGTTCTCTGGCTCTAGAGCAGCTCTGCTGACCTGTTTCTTGGGCTCTAGAGCAGCTCTGCTGATCTGGTTCTCTGGATCTAAAGCAGCTCTGCTGACCTGGTTCTATGGCTCTAAAGCAGCTCTGCTGACTTGGTTCTCTGGCCTCTAGAGCAGCTCTGCTGACCTGGTTCTCGTCTTTTAGAGCAGCTCTGCTGACCTTGGTCTCTGGCTCTAAAGCAGCTCTGCTGACCTGGTTCTCTGGCTCTGAAGCATCTCTGCTGACCTGGTTCTCTGGCTTTAGAGCAGCTCTGCTGACCTGGTTCTCTGCCTCTAGAGCAGCTCTGCTGACCTGGTTTCTCTGGCTCTACAGCAGCTCTGCTGACCTGCTTCTCTCCCTCTAAAGCAGCTCTGCTGACCTGGTTTCTCTGGCTCTACAGCAGCTCTGCTGACCTGGTTCTCTGGCTCTAAAGCAGCTCTGCTGACCCGGTTCTATGGCTCTAAAGCAGCTCTGCTGACCTGGTCCATTGGCTCTAAAGCAGACCTGCTGACCTGGTTCTCTCCCTCTAAAGCAGCTCTGCTGACCTGGTTATCTCACTCTAAAGCAACTCTACTGACCTGGTTTCTCTGGCTGTAGAGCAGCACTGCTAACCTGGTTTCTTTGGCTCTACAGCAGCTCTGCTGACCTGGTTCTCGTCTTCTAGAGCAGCGCTGCTGACCTGGGTCTCTGGCTCTAAAGCAGCTCTGCTGACCTGGTTCTCTGGCTCTAAAGCATCTCTGCTGACCTGGTTCTCTGGCTTTAGAGCAGCTCTGCTGACCTGGTTCTCTGCCTCTAGAGCAGCTCTGCTGACCTGGTTTCTCTGGCTCTACAGCAGGTCTGCTGACCTGGTTCTCTGGCTCTAGAACAGCTCTGCTGACCTAGTTCTCAGGCTACAGAGCAGCTCGGCTGATCTGGTTCTCTGGCTCTACAACAGCTCTGCTGACCTGGGTCTCTGGCTCTAAAGCAGCTCTGCTGACCTGGTTCTCTGGCTCTAGAGCAGCTCTACTGACCTGGTTCTTGGGCTCTAGAGCAGCTCTGCTGATCTGGTTCTCTGGCTCTAAAGCAGCTCTGCTGACCTGGTTCTATGGCTCTAAAGCAGCTCTGCTGACTTGGTTCTCTGGCCTCTAGAGCAGCTCTGCTGACCTGGTTCTCTGGCTCTAAAGCAGCTCTGCTGACCTGGTTCTATGGCTCTAAAGCAGCTCTGCTGACTTGGTTCTCTGGCCTCTAGAGCAGCTCTGCTGACCTGGTTCTCTGGCTCTAAAGCAGCTCTGCTAGCCTAGTTCTCTGGCTCTAAAGCAGCTCTGCTGACCTGCTTCTCTCCCTCTAAAGCAGCTCTGCTGACCTGATTTCTCTGACTCTACAGCAGCTCTGCTGACCTGCTTCTCTCCCTCTAAAGCAGCTCTGCTGACCTGGTTTCTCTGGCTCTACAGCAGCTCTGCTGACCTGGTTCTCTGGCTCTAAAGCAGCTCTGCTGACCTGGTTCTATGGCTCTAAAGCAGTTCTGCTGACCTGGTTCTCTGGTCTCTAGAGCAGCTCTGCTGACCTGGTCCATTGGCTCTAAAGCAGACCTGCTGACCTGGTTCTCTCCCTCTAAAGCAGCTCTGCTGACCTGGTTTCTCTGGCTCTACAGCAGCTCTGCTGACCTGCTTCTCTCCCTCTAAAGCAGCTCTGCTGACCTGGTTTCTCTCGCTCTAAAGCAGCTCTACTGACCTGGTTTCTCTGGCTCTAGAGCAGCACTGCTAACCTGGTTTCTTTGGCTCTACAGCAGCTCTGCTGACCTGGTTCTCGTCTTCTAGAGCAGCTCTGCTGACCTGGGTCTCTGGCTCTAAAGCAGCTCTGCTGACCTGGTTCTCTGGCTTTAGAGCAGCTCTGCTGACCTGGTTCTCTGTCTCTAGAGCAGCTCTGCTGACCTGGTTTCTCTGGGTCTACAGCAGGTCTGCTGACCTGGTTCTCTGGCTCTAGAACAGCTCTGCTGACCTAGTTCTCAGGCTACAGAGCAGCTCGGCTGATCTGGTTCTCTGGCTCTACAACAGCTCTGCTGACCTGGTTCTCTGGCTCTAAAGCAGCTCTGCTGACCCGGTTCTATGGCTCTAAAGCAGTTCTGCTGACATGGTTGTCTGGCTCTAGGGCAGCTCTGCTGACCTGGTTCTCTCCCTCTGGAGCAGCTCTGCTGACCTGGTTCTCTCCCTCTAAAGCAGCTCTACTCACCTGGTTTCTCTGGCTCTACAGCGGCTCTGCTGACCTGGTTCTCTGGCTCTAGAGCAGCTCTGCTGACCTGGTTGTTGGGCTCTAGAGCAGCTCTGCTGATCTGGTTCTCTGGCTCTAAAGCAGCTCTGCTGACCTGGTTCTATGGCTCTAAAGCAGCTCTGCTGACTTGGTTCTCTGGCCTCTAGAGCAGCTCTGCTGACCTGGTTCTCTGGCTCTAAAGCAGCTCTGCTGAACTGGTTCTATGGCTCTAAAGCAGCTCTGCTAGCCTAGTTCTCTGGCTCTAAAGCAGCTCTGCTGACCTGCTTCTCTCCCTCTAAAGCAGCTCTGCTGACCTGGTTTCTCTGGCTCTACAGCTGCTCTGCTGACCTGCTTCTCTCCCTCTAAAGCAGCTCTGCTGACCTGGTTTCTCTGGCTCTACAGCAGCTCTGCTGACCTGGTTCTCTGGCTCTAAAGCAGCTCTGCTGACCCGGTTCTATGGCTCTAAAGCAGTTCTGCTGACCTGGTTCTCTGGTCTCTAGAGCAGCTCTGCTGACCTGGTCCATTGGCTCTAAAGCAGACCTGCTGACCTGGTTCTCTCCCTCTAAAGCAGCTCTGCTGACCTGGTTCTCTCGCTCTAAAGCAACTCTACTGACCTGGTTTCTCTGGCTGTAGAGCAGCACTGCTAACCTGGTTTCTTTGGCTCTACAGCAGCTCTGCTGACCTGGTTCTCGTCTTATAGAGCAGCTCTGCTGACCTGGGTCTCTGGCTCTAAAGCAGCTCTGCTGACCTGGTTCTCTGGCTCTGAAGCATCTCTGCTGACCTGGTTCTCTGGCTTTAGAGCAGCTCTGCTGACCTGGTTCTCTCCCTCTAGAGCAGCTCTGCTGACCTGGTTTCTCTGGCTCTACAGCAGGTCTGCTGACCTGGTTCTCTGGCTCTAGAACAGATCTGCTTACCTAGTTCTCAGGCTACAGAGCAGCTCGGCTGATCTGGTTCTCTGGCTCTACAACAGCTCTGATGACCTGGTTCTCTGGCTCTAAAGCAGCTCTGCTGACTCGGTTCTATGGCTCTAAAGCAGTTCTGCTGACATGGTTCTCTGGCTCTAGGGCAGCTCTGCTGTTGGACCTGGCCCTTTTTGAAGGGTCATCCCTAAACTTTTTGCCTTCCTCCTGTATTTTTTCTGACCTGGTGTTGGCTGATTTATGACTCTGGGCACCTTACCACTGCTGACCAGTGCTAAGGTGCATATGCTCTCCCTATGGTAAAATGTATACATTGATTGGTGTCCATGATTGGTTCATTTGGTTTACTGTCAGCCCCTAGTAGAGTGCACCAGGAGTGCCAGGGCTTGTAAATACAAATGCCGCTAGTGGGCTTGCAGCACTGGTTGTGCCACCCACAGAAGCGGCCTAGTAAAATGTGTCTAGGATCTGCCACTGCAGAACCTGCGCGCCGTCTGGTACTGTCGCGCTGACTGCGCAAGTGCCCCCACTTGCCAGTCCCTAAACCTTCCCTTAACTACATATTAGTCACCCCTCTGGTAGGCCCAAGGGCAGGGTGCATTGTAGGCATAAGGTAGGACATGCCCTGATGTGTGTGGCATGTCTTAATAGTGAATTACAGCCATTTTCGTTTTTCACTATTGAAGGCTACCTGCTCTCCATAGGCCAGAATGGGCTGCTGGAATTACTACACCCTGTAATCCCAGTGGACTCATAGAGCATGGTAGACAATTATGTTTAGTATGCCTGGACTCAGAATAATAAAATACTTCTTTTAGTAAAGTTTATTTTAATATCCTGCGTTTGTAAATACTACTTTTAGAAAGTTAGTATTTACTGACCTGGCCATTTCAGTCCGCCTCTGCTGTGTGTGTGTGTTCTGCCTAGCAACAGTAAGGAGCAGGGTTGGGGAATCCCCAGAGACAGGCTGGCTGCCAGGTGGTGGGTAGAGAGATTACACCAGGATGGGTGGGAGGAGTCCACCCTTGACTCTGAATAGACCTGTGCTCTGACAGCACAAAGCCGGCGCCGCCCCCTGTGGAGCGGCTGATGTCTCTGCCCTGCTGCTGAAAGGAAAGAGCAGAGTCACCATAACAAAGTGCTCCAGAACTGGACTGAGCCAGGCCCAGGCCCCCTGGCGCTAAAGAACAAAAGAATTGGTGTATAAAAGTAGGAGCCTGGCTCCTAAGAAATCAGATCCTGTTTGCGCCAAGAAGAAACTCTGCCTGAAGGAGAAGGACCTGGAGAAGCTGAAGGAGGAATACTGTCTCTCTGCCTGAGAGACTGGCCTGCAGTGGGTGCCTGTCTGCTGGAAGGAGAGGGAAAGCCTGAAGAAAAGGACTTTGATTCAACTTGTGCCTTTAAAACAATCTCCAAGGGCTTGCGTGTGAACTTGCCCCCTGACCTGCGCCCCAGGAACAGTGGGCGCTACCATCCTGAAAGAAGAGGAGAAGTGCCTTGAAGTGATTCAGCAAGCTGACCCCGGAGAACCTGTGCATCCCCTGATCTCGCTGAGCAACGCGACTTCTGCTGCTGGCGTGGCTGCAAACAACGTAAAGGCCTGACAGCCCGAGCACCGTGAACAGTTGCCCCCTCGAGCCGTAGCTCGCAAAGTAAGGTGGAGATCTCCGCGCCTGAGCGCCGAGTCCCTGTGACCCCTGCCGGGTTGTAGAGGCTTCTGCAAAGGACTAAAGTGCCCTGGTTCGCGTCTCCGGCCGAAGCTAACAGCGCGCGGCGCTGTGATCTCACCCCGAGGCTGCCCTCCTGCTTCTGACCCCCTTCGTGGCAACCTGCATCCTGCCCGAGCGCCCCACGAAGCTCCGCCGTCCCCTGGACACTGGGGACACCAGCGCGACGTGGGACACCCCTGGACTGGACCGCGAGGCCGCCACGAACCTTCCCCGTGAAATCTGCAAGGTATTGTGCCAGCGCGTGAAAAGTACGGCCCGTACTTGCCTTTGTACGAACCGTACCTGCCCTGTAACTACGGGTGCCTGGTTCGCACCGTACTGCCTGTGAAGTGCCTTGGTTCGTACCCGCCTTGTAAATACTTGTGCCTGGTTCGCACCGTACTGCCTGTGAAGTGCCTTGGTTCGTACCCGCCTTGTAAATACTTGTGCCTGGTTCGCACCGTACTGCCAGCTGAAATAATGGCGCTTTGAAAAGTGCTCCTTTTGGCTGAGTTCGAGCCGTAACAGCCTTGGTTCGACCCGTACTTACCCTGGGAACAGCAAGGTTCGAACCGTACCTACGTTTTAACCGTACTGCATTGAAAAGCATTACCGGTGCTCACTCGAGAAGAGTGAGACTCGGCAAGCGTACTCCGGCTCACGCGAGAAGCGTGGGAAACGGCAAGGCACTGTAAAAACCTTGCCAAAGGCACCCCAAAGGCGCTACGAAGTGCCCAGAAGACCTAAGAAACCTATTTTAAAGAGAACTGTGCCATTTTTACAACTGTGGACTGCCCGTAAAGCATTTTGAGAGTAACTGGATTATTTTACCAAGAGAACTGTATTTATGCAACCTGCCTGAAAGAAAACCTTTTATATAAAGAATTATATTTTGGACATAAATACAGCCTTGTGTCTTTGTGTGGTGGGGTGGTGATTATTGTGTGGGACAACTTGAACGCTTAACCTATATGCCCTCTGGAAATTTAGCCTGACTGCTCGCGCCACGTTACCTAGAGGGTGAGCAGGGGTTATTTTTAAAGAGGTGATCCTTTGCCCTGACTTAGATGAAAAGGGTCCCTGCTTGTCGCAAGTGCATACCTGCGCCAACCAGAGACCCCGGATTCTAACATTGGTGGCAGCGGTGAGGATTTACGGATTTGCGTTCTTGGTGTCTGCGCAGTGATTACTAACCATTGCACAGTGGACAGTCCAGTAGCTTAAACCACAGAACTTTTTCAAGTTTTAATTTTCGCTTGCCAAGGAAAAAGAAGATCCCTTGCGTTTGAAGCCATGCCGGGCTCAACCAGCACAGCATCTGAAGCCTCTGAGATGGAATGGGAATGGGATGCGTCAAAACTGGACGACTACACAAGAAGGCAACTCAAGTACTTCTGCAAGAAGTTCAAGGTTCCACATGTGGGGTGCAAGCTCAAACCACAGATCTACAAGGCGCTGAAAGCCTGGATGGAATCAAGGGGTGCAGCTGAGGATGTTGTACCTGAGGAGATTGACCTAGTGGAACCAGCGGAGAGCATCCACAGTGCGGGCAGGTGTCTGTCACCAGAGGAGCTGGCAGACAGACAGGCCGCAAGAGAGCAACAAGTCACTTTGGCAAAACTGAAAATAGATGGTCAATTGGAGCTGGAAAGCAAAAAGCTGGCTCTGGAAGAGAAGAAGCTGGCTCTTGAAGAAAAGAAAATGCAAATGGAGCATGACTTTTTAATGAAGAAATATGATATGGAGCTCGAGAGGCTTGAGGCCATGAGTGTCTCATCCCAGCAGCAAGAAAGGTGCGTAGCTCAGAGATTGAGCTTTTCTGAGTGGGAGGAGGAATCCAGCTCAGATGGTGGCAGCAATATTGAATTCTCTAGTGCTGAAAGAGTAGTACACACACCCAGAGATGTGGCGCCTGGCTTGAAGGAGGGGGTTAACACACACCAGGAGGTTCAAGGGCATGAGGTAGCTCCAGTAGTGCGCAGTATCCCTGAAGGGAATAGGGTAACTGGCGCAGGGGTTCATAGTCCTAGTGGCGGGAGGGACACTCTACTGGCTCTAGATGAGAGGCGCAGGGAGAGGGGTTCCCCCAACATTGAAGTCCTGGTAGGTGAGTGTGAAGACCGCCCAGAAGAGTGTGGGTTGTGTGACAGAGACAGTCAGATACTGTCTTGCCAGTCTCAGGAGAGTGGTGTGGAGTACGTGTGTGAGGCACTGGATGGTAAGGTGAAGGCTAGTTTGGTTAACCCTGCTAGGGGGCTGTGTGATCCAATTGTGGGAGAGCATATTTTAAGTCCCTGTTTTCCAGAGCTATGTCAACACCTGTTGGAGACCGAGTTCTCTGACCGCAGAGAGCTCACATTGGAGGTAGACCTTTTGGTGGATTCCAGAGGGTCTGGAGAGGCATTGGGGAATGACCCTGTGGGGAGTGGCTCAGGTATCTTCCAACCCAGAGTGGTGGAAGTGGTGCAGAGTAGCCCAGCTAGGTCCCATGGTAGTGGGAGGGGTGTAGGGGCTCACGTCCTGTCTCAGTGGAGAAGGAGTGAGTGTGGGGCTGCGTGCCCCCAGGTGCCCGAAACCCAGTCTCAGAGCCTGGATGGTTCTTTAAGGGAACACCAGGCGGGGAGCCTAGGCTGTCCTGATGGGCCACCCGTTGAGGGGGATCCCCTAGTGTCTGGTGAGCTGGGAGTGTCTGTAAGCAGGCCTCCATCAGTTCTGGTGTCTGGCAGTACCGCTCCAGTTGGGAGGGTGCAGAGGTCCAGATTGAGGGGTGAGAGGGGGAAAGAGTCCCCAGTGGAAGAACCAGTGGGTCAGGGGCCAGCCAGAAGGGCTGCGTCCCCCGTGAGTGACCATGGTGACACCACTTCTGTCCTGGGGGATCTTCAGGCACTGTCAGATGGACAGGGGTCTGGAGATCAGCGCCAGGCAGACTGTCACACGACACATGAGTTAGGTGTCACCCTCAGGGGGGGCATGCGTGCTCCCCGGGAAGTCCTGGTGCGCCAGGCGAGCGTTCAACCGCATGGGTTGGACCCAGGGTTGGGAAGCCAGGTTCAGGTGTTGTCTGACCTGGAGGGTGGGACCACTGTAATCAGTGTCCTGACCCATGTTGCTTCTAGGGGTACCACGCCAGTTGGGAGTGGGCAGTACTCTGGAAGGGGGTGCAGAGGGAGGGAGTCCTCGCCTCTGACCCCGGCTCAACTGAAGGGTTTAGACCCTAGGTTGAAGGGCCAGGTTCAGGGTGTCCCCCCTGACCTGGGCACCCAGTTGCAGGATAGAACCCCTGAACTGGTGGGCGAATTGCGCAGGACACCTGCCACAGGTGCCGTGGCAATTCTGGAAGGGGGTGCCACTCCAGGTGGGAGGGTACAGAGCCCCAAGGAGGAGGACCGGGTGTGGGAGAGGCCACCCCAGTCTTTGGTCCAGCCGCTGGGTACAGTCCCGGGGCTGGTGGGTCAGTGCCAGGATGTCATACCTGACCTGACAAGGGGGAGAATGGACAAAGGGTGCCAAGCACCTGGGGCTACTGGCCCCTGCTCCCTGGCACCACAGAGGATTGAGAGCCCTGAGAGGCATACGGCCTGGGTCTCATCCCTGACTACTGTCAGTGGCCACTGTAGCATTTTGCTGTCTCTCTGGTGGGACACACCTGTGGGCCAGTTAAGGTTAGGTGCTGCACAGGTGGTGTCCACAGGCAAGGAGAAGGGTTCCCCATGGATTGGCTTGGTGGGCCCTGAGAGTATGGACAGAGGGAGTCCGATAGGTTCAGATTGGCGTAGAAATGGAGTCTGCCCCTGCAGTTGCGGGCCAGGTCCTTGTTCTATCGCCCCAAGCAGGGAAGACCATCACGGTGGTGATTGGTCTACCCTGCGTTTTGGCTGGAAGGGGGTTGTGTTGGACCTGGCCCTTTTTGAAGGGTCATCCCTAAACTTTTTGCCTTCCTCCTGTATTTTTTCTGACCTGGTGTTGGCTGATTTATGACTCTGGGCACCTTACCACTGCTGACCAGTGCTAAGGTGCATATGCTCTCCCTATGGTAAAATGTATACATTGATTGGTGTCCATGATTGGTTCATTTGGTTTACTGTCAGCCCCTAGTAGAGTGCACCAGGAGTGCCAGGGCTTGTAAATACAAATGCCGCTAGTGGGCTTGCAGCACTGGTTGTGCCACCCACAGAAGCGGCCTAGTAAAATGTGTCTAGGATCTGCCACTGCAGAACCTGCGCGCCGTCTGGTACTGTCGCGCTGACTGCGCAAGTGCCCCCACTTGCCAGTCCCTAAACCTTCCCTTAACTACATATTAGTCACCCCTCTGGTAGGCCCAAGGGCAGGGTGCATTGTAGGCATAAGGTAGGACATGCCCTGATGTGTGTGGCATGTCTTAATAGTGAATTACAGCCATTTTCGTTTTTCACTATTGAAGGCTACCTGCTCTCCATAGGCCAGAATGGGCTGCTGGAATTACTACACCCTGTAATCCCAGTGGACTCATAGAGCATGGTAGACAATTATGTTTAGTATGCCTGGACTCAGAATAATAAAATACTTCTTTTAGTAAAGTTTA
Source organism: Triturus cristatus (assembly GCF_964204655.1). Classification (NCBI taxonomy): domain Eukaryota; kingdom Metazoa; phylum Chordata; class Amphibia; order Caudata; family Salamandridae; genus Triturus; species Triturus cristatus. Next base: position 631,946,709 of record NC_140582.1, read on the forward strand.
TTTTAATATCCTGCGTTTGTAAATACTACTTTTAGAAAGTTAGTATTTACTGACCTGGCCATTTCAGTCCGCCTCTGCTGTGTGTGTGTGTTCTGCCTAGCAACAGTAAGGAGCAGGGTTGGGGAATCCCCAGAGACAGGCTGGCTGCCAGGTGGTGGGTAGAGAGATTACACCAGGATGGGTGGGAGGAGTCCACCCTTGACTCTGAATAGACCTGTGCTCTGACAGCACAAAGCCGGCGCCGCCCCCTGTGGAGCGGCTGATGTCTCTGCCCTGCTGCTGAAAGGAAAGAGCAGAGTCACCATAACAAAGTGCTCCAGAACTGGACTGAGCCAGGCCCAGGCCCCCTGGCGCTAAAGAACAAAAGAATTGGTGTATAAAAGTAGGAGCCTGGCTCCTAAGAAATCAGATCCTGTTTGCGCCAAGAAGAAACTCTGCCTGAAGGAGAAGGACCTGGAGAAGCTGAAGGAGGAATACTGTCTCTCTGCCTGAGAGACTGGCCTGCAGTGGGTGCCTGTCTGCTGGAAGGAGAGGGAAAGCCTGAAGAAAAGGACTTTGATTCAACTTGTGCCTTTAAAACAATCTCCAAGGGCTTGCGTGTGAACTTGCCCCCTGACCTGCGCCCCAGGAACAGTGGGCGCTACCATCCTGAAAGAAGAGGAGAAGTGCCTTGAAGTGATTCAGCAAGCTGACCCCGGAGAACCTGTGCATCCCCTGATCTCGCTGAGCAACGCGACTTCTGCTGCTGGCGTGGCTGCAAACAACGTAAAGGCCTGACAGCCCGAGCACCGTGAACAGTTGCCCCCTCGAGCCGTAGCTCGCAAAGTAAGGTGGAGATCTCCGCGCCTGAGCGCCGAGTCCCTGTGACCCCTGCCGGGTTGTAGAGGCTTCTGCAAAGGACTAAAGTGCCCTGGTTCGCGTCTCCGGCCGAAGCTAACAGCGCGCGGCGCTGTGATCTCACCCCGAGGCTGCCCTCCTGCTTCTGACCCCCTTCGTGGCAACCTGCATCCTGCCCGAGCGCCCCACGAAGCTCCGCCGTCCCCTGGACACTGGGGACACCAGCGCGACGTGGGACACCCCTGGACTGGACCGCGAGGCCGCCACGAACCTTCCCCGTGAAATCTGCAAGGTATTGTGCCAGCGCGTGAAAAGTACGGCCCGTACTTGCCTTTGTACGAACCGTACCTGCCCTGTAACTACGGGTGCCTGGTTCGCACCGTACTGCCTGTGAAGTGCCTTGGTTCGTACCCGCCTTGTAAATACTTGTGCCTGGTTCGCACCGTACTGCCTGTGAAGTGCCTTGGTTCGTACCCGCCTTGTAAATACTTGTGCCTGGTTCGCACCGTACTGCCAGCTGAAATAATGGCGCTTTGAAAAGTGCTCCTTTTGGCTGAGTTCGAGCCGTAACAGCCTTGGTTCGACCCGTACTTACCCTGGGAACAGCAAGGTTCGAACCGTACCTACGTTTTAACCGTACTGCATTGAAAAGCATTACCGGTGCTCACTCGAGAAGAGTGAGACTCGGCAAGCGTACTCCGGCTCACGCGAGAAGCGTGGGAAACGGCAAGGCACTGTAAAAACCTTGCCAAAGGCACCCCAAAGGCGCTACGAAGTGCCCAGAAGACCTAAGAAACCTATTTTAAAGAGAACTGTGCCATTTTTACAACTGTGGACTGCCCGTAAAGCATTTTGAGAGTAACTGGATTATTTTACCAAGAGAACTGTATTTATGCAACCTGCCTGAAAGAAAACCTTTTATATAAAGAATTATATTTTGGACATAAATACAGCCTTGTGTCTTTGTGTGGTGGGGTGGTGATTATTGTGTGGGACAACTTGAACGCTTAACCTATATGCCCTCTGGAAATTTAGCCTGACTGCTCGCGCCACGTTACCTAGAGGGTGAGCAGGGGTTATTTTTAAAGAGGTGATCCTTTGCCCTGACTTAGATGAAAAGGGTCCCTGCTTGTCGCAAGTGCATACCTGCGCCAACCAGAGACCCCGGATTCTAACATCTGCTGACCTGGTTCTCTCCCTCTGGAGCAGCTCTGCTGACCTGGTTCTCTCCCTCTAAAGCAGCTCTACTGACCTGGTTTCTCTGGCTCTACAGCGGCTCTGCTGACCTGGTTCTCTGGCTCTACAGCAGCTCTGCTGACCTGGTTCTTGGGCTCTAGAGCAGCTCTACTGATCTGGTTCTCTGGCTCTAAAGCAGCTCTGCTGACCTGGTTTCTCTGGCTTTACAGCAGCTCTGCTGACATGGTTCTCTCGCTCTAAAGCAGCTCTACTGACCTGGTTTCTCTGGCTCTAGAGCAGCACTGCTAACCTGGTTTCTTTGGCTCTACAGCAGCTCTCCTGACCTGGTTTCTCTGGCTCTACAGCAGGTCTGCTGACCTGGTTCTCTGGCTCTAGAACAGCTCTGCTGACCTAGTTCTCAGGCTACAGAGCAGCTCGGCGGATCTGGTTCTCTGGCTCTACAACAGCTCTGCTGACCTGGTTCTCTGGCTCTAAAGCAGCTCTGCTGACTCGGTTCTATGGCTCTAAAGCAGTTCTGCTGACATGGTTCTCTGGCTATAGGGCAGCTCTGCTGACCTGGTTCTCTCCCTCTGGAGCAGCTCTGCTGACCTGGTTCTCTCTCTCTAAAGCAGCTCTACTGACCTGGTTTCTCTGGCTCTACAGCGGCTCTGCTGACCTGATTCTCTGGCTCTAGAGCAGCTCTGCTGACCTGGTTCTTGGGCTCTAGAGCAGCTCTGCTGATCTGGTTCTCTTGCTCTAAAGCAGCTCTGCTGACCTGGTTTCTGTGGCTCTACAGCAGCTCTGCTGACCTGGTTCTCTCGCTCTAAAGCAGCTCTACTGACCTGGTTTCTCTGGCCCTAGAGCAGCACTGCTAACCTGGTTTCTTTGGCTCTACAGCAGCTCTGCTGACCTGGTTCTCGTCTTCTAGAGCAGCTCTGCTGACCTGGGTCTCTGGGTCTAAAGCAGCTCTGCTGACCTGGTTCTCTGGCTCTAGAGCAGCTCTGATGACCTGGTTCTTGGGCTCTAGAGCAGCTCTGCTGATCTGGTTCTCTGGCTCTAAAGCAGCTCTGCTGACCTGGTTCTATGGCTCTAAAGCAGCTCTGCTGACTTGGTTCTCTGGCCTCTATAGCAGCTCTGCTGACCTGGTTCTCTGGCTCTAAAGCAGCTCTGCTGACCTGGTTCTATGGCTCTAAAGCAGCTCTGCTAGCCTAGTTCTCTGGCTCTAAAGCAGCTCTGCTGACCTGCTTCTCTCCCTCTAAAGCAGCTCTGCTGACCTGGTTTCTCTGGCTCTACAGCAGCTCTGCTGACCTGCTTCTCTCCCTCTAAAGCAGCACTGCTGACCTGGTTTCTCTGGCTCTACAGCAGCTCTGCTGGCCTGGTTCTCTGGCTCTAAAGCAGCTCTGCTGACCCGGTTCTATGGCTCTAAAGCAGTTCTGCTGACCTGGTTCTCTGGTCTCTATAGCAGCTATTCTGACCTGGTCCATTGGCTCTAAAGCAGCTCTGCTGACCTGCTTCTCTCCCTCTAAAGCAGCTCTGCTGACCTGGTTTCTCTGGCTCTACAGCAGCTCTGCTGACCTGCTTCTCTCCCTCTAAAGCAGCACTGCTGACCTGGTTCTCTCCCTCTAAAGCAGCTCTACTCACCTGGTTCTCTGCCTCTAGAGCAGCTCTGCTGACCTGGTTTCTCTGGCTCTACAGCAGGTCTGCTGACCTGGTTCTCTGGCTCTAGAACAGATCTGCTTACCTAGTTCTCAGGCTACAGAGCAGCTCGGCTGATCTGGTTCTCTGGCTCTACAACAGCTCTGATGACCTGGTTCTCTGGCTCTAAAGCAGCTCTGCTGACTCGGTTCTATGGCTCTAAAGCAGTTCTGCTGACATGGTTCTCTGGCTCTAGGGCAGCTCTGCTGACCTGGTTCTCTCCCTCTGGAGCAGCTCTGCTGACCTGGTTCTCTCCCTCTAAAGCAGCTCTACTGACCTGGTTTCTCTGGCTCTACAGCGGCTCTGCTGACCTGGTTCTCTGGCTCTACAGCAGCTCTGCTGACCTGGTTCTTGGGCTCTAGAGCAGCTCTACTGATCTGGTTTTCAGGCTCTAAAGCAGCTCTGCTGACCTGGTTTCTCTGGCTTTACAGCAGCTCTGCTGACATGGTTCTCTCGCTCTAAAGCAGCTCTACTGACCTGGTTTCTCTGGCTCTAGAGCAGCACTGCTAACCTGGTTTCTTTGGCTCTACAGCAGCTCTCCTGACCTGGTTTCTCTGGCTCTACAGCAGGTCTGCTGACCTGGTTCTCTGGCTCTAGAACAGCTCTGCTGACCTAGTTCTCAGGCTACAGAGCAGCTCGGCGGATCTGGTTCTCTGGCTCTACAACAGCTCTGCTGACCTGGTTCTCTGGCTCTAAAGCAGCTCTGCTGACTCGGTTCTATGGCTCTAAAGCAGTTCTGCTGACATGGTTCTCTGGCTCTAGGGCAGCTCTGCTGACCTGGTTCTCTCCCTCTGGAGCAGCTCTGCTGACCTGGTTCTCTCTCTCTAAAGCAGCTCTACTGACCTGGTTTCTCTGGCTCTACAGCGGCTCTGCTGACCTGATTCTCTGGCTCTAGAGCAGCTCTGCTGACCTGGTTCTTGGGCTCTAGAGCAGCTCTGCTGATCTGGTTCTCTTGCTCTAAAGCAGCTCTGCTGACCTGGTTTCTGTGGCTCTACAGCAGCTCTGCTGACCTGGTTCTCTCGCTCTAAAGCAGCTCTACTGACCTGGTTTCTCTGGCCCTAGAGCAGCACTGCTAACCTGGTTTCTTTGGCTCTACAGCAGCTCTGCTGACCTGGTTCTCGTCTTCTAGAGCAGCTCTGCTGACCTGGGTCTCTGGCTCTAAAGCAGCTCTGCTGACCTGGTTCTCTGGCTCTAGAGCAGCTCTGCTGACCTGGTTCTTGGGCTCTAGAGCAGCTCTGCTGATCTGGTTCTCTGGCTCTAAAGCAGCTCTGCTGACCTGGTTCTATGGCTCTAAAGCAGCTCTGCTGACTTGGTTCTCTGGCCTCTATAGAAGCTCTGCTGACCTGGTTCTCTGGCTCTAAAGCAGCTCTGCTGACCTGGTTCTATGGCTCTAAAGCAGCTCTGCTAGCCTAGTTCTCTGGCTCTAAAGCAGCTCTGCTGACCTGCTTCTCTCCCTCTAAAGCAGCTCTGCTGACCTGGTTTCTCTGGCTCTACAGCAGCTCTGCTGACCTGCTTCTCTCCCTCTAAAGCAGCACTGCTGACCTGGTTTCTCTGGCTCTACAGCAGCTCTGCTGGCCTGGTTCTCTGGCTCTAAAGCAGCTCTGCTGACCCGGTTCTATGGCTCTAAAGCAGTTCTGCTGATCTGGTTCTCTGGTCTCTAGAGCAGCTATTCTGACCTGGTCCATTGGCTCTAAAGCAGACCTGCTGACCTGGTTCTCTCCCTCTAAAGCAGCTCTGCTGACCTGGTTCTCTCGCTCTAAAGCAGCTCTACTGACCTTGTTTCTCTGGCTCTAGAGCAGCACTGCTAACCTGGTTTCTTTGGCTCTACAGCAGCTCTGCTGACCTAGTTCTCTGGCTTTAGAGCAGCTCTGCTGACCTGGTTCTCTGCCTCTAGAGCAGCTCTGCTGACCTGGTTTCTCTGGCTCTACAGCAGGTCTGCTGACCTGGTCCTCTGGCTCTAGAACAGCTCTGCTGACCTAGTTCTCAGGCTCCAGAGCAGCTCGGCTGATCTGGTTCTCTGGCTCTACAACAGCTCTGCTGACCTGGTTCTCTGGCTCTAAAGCAGCTCTGCTGAGCCGGTTCTATGGCTCTAAAGCAGTTCTGCTGACATGGTTCTCTGGCTCTAGGGCAGCTCTGCTGACCTGGTTTTCTCCTCTGGAGCAGCTCTGCTGACCTGGTTCTCTCCCTCTAAAGCAGCTCTACTCACCTGGTTTCTCTGGCTCTACAGCGGCTCTGCTGACCTGGTTCTCTGGCTCTAGAGCAGCTCTGCTGACCTGTTTCTTGGGCTCTAGAGCAGCTCTGCTGACCTGGTTCTCTGCCTCTAGAGCAGCTCTGTTGACCTGGTTTCTCTGGCTCTACAGCAGCTCTGCTGACCTGCTTCTCTCCCTCTAAAGCAGCTCTGCTGACCTGGTTTCTCTGGCTCTACAGCAGCTCTGCTGACCTGGTTCTCTGGCTCTAAAGCAGCTCTGCTGACCCGGTTCTATGGCTCTAAAGCAGCTCTGCTGACCTGGTCCATTGGCTCTAAAGCAGACCTGCTGACCTGGTTCTCTCCCTCTAAAGCAGCTCTGCTGACCTGGTTCTCTCACTCTAAAGCAACTCTACTGACCTGGTTTCTCTGGCTGTAGAGCAGCACTGCTAACCTGGTTTCTTTGTCTCTACAGCAGCTCTGCTGACCTGGTTCTCGTCTTCTAGAGCAGCGCTGCTGACCTGGGTCTCTGGCTCTAAAGCAGCTCTGCTGACCTGGTTCTCTGGCTCTAAAGCATCTCTGCTGACCTGGTTCTCTGGCTTTAGAGCAGCTCTGCTGACCTGGTTCTCTGCCTCTAGAGCAGCTCTGCTGACCTGGTTTCTCTGGCTCTACAGCAGGTCTGCTGACCTGGTTCTCTGGCTCTAGAACAGCTCTGCTGACCTAGTTCTCAGGCTACAGAGCAGCTCGGCTGATCTGGTTCTCTGGCTCTACAACAGCTCTGCTGACCTGGGTCTCTGGCTCTAAAGCAGCTCTGCTGACCTGGTTCTCTGGCTCTAGAGCAGCTCTACTGACCTGGTTCTTGGGCTCTAGAGCAGCTCTGCTGATCTGGTTCTCTGGCTCTAAAGCAGCTCTGCTGACCTGGTTCTATGGCTCTAAAGCAGCTCTGCTGACTTGGTTCTCTGGCCTCTAGAGCAGCTCTGCTGACCTGGTTCTCTGGCTCTAAAGCAGCTCTGCTGACCTGGTTCTATGGCTCTAAAGCAGCTCTGCTGACTTGGTTCTCTGGCCTCTAGAGCAGCTCTGCTGACCTGGTTCTCTGGCTCTAAAGCAGCTCTGCTAGCCTAGTTCTCTGGCTCTAAAGCATCTCTGCTGACCTGCTTCTCTCCCTCTAAAGCAGCTCTGCTGACCTGATTTCTCTGGCTCTACAGCAGCTCTGCTGACCTGCTTCTCTCCCTCTAAAGCAGCTCTGCTGACCTGGTTTCTCTGGCTCTACAGCAGCTCTGCTGACCTGGTTCTCTGGCTCTAAAGCAGCTCTGCTGACCTGGTTCTATGGCTCTAAAGCAGTTCTGCTGACCTGGTTCTCTGGTCTCTAGAGCAGCTCTGCTGACCTGGTCCATTGGCTCTAAAGCAGACCTGCTGACCTGGTTCTCTCCCTCTAAAGCAGCTCTGCTGACCTGGTTTCTCTGGCTCTACAGCAGCTCTGCTGACCTGCTTCTCTCCCTCTAAAGCAGCTCTGCTGACCTGGTTTCTCTCGCTCTAAAGCAGCTCTACTGACCTGGTTTCTCTGGCTCTAGAGCAGCACTGCTAACCTGGTTTCTTTGGCTCTACAGCAGCTCTGCTGACCTGGTTCTCGTCTTCTAGAGCAGCTCTGCTGACCTGGGTCTCTGGCTCTAAAGCAGCTCTGCTGACCTGGTTCTCTGGCTTTAGAGCAGCTCTGCTGACCTGGTTCTCTGTCTCTAGAGCAGCTCTGCTGACCTGGTTTCTCTGGGTCTACAGCAGGTCTGCTGACCTGGTTCTCTGGCTCTAGAACAGCTCTGCTGACCTAGTTCTCAGGCTACAGAGCAGCTCGGCTGATCTGGTTCTCTGGCTCTACAACAGCTCTGCTGACCTGGTTCTCTGGCTCTAAAGCAGCTCTGCTGACCCGGTTCTATGGCTCTAAAGCAGTTCTGCTGACATGGTTGTCTGGCTCTAGGGCAGCTCTGCTGACCTGGTTCTCTCCCTCTGGAGCAGCTCTGCTGACCTGGTTCTCTCCCTCTAAAGCAGCTCTACTCACCTGGTTTCTCTGGCTCTACAGCGGCTCTGCTGACCTGGTTCTCTGGCTCTAGAGCAGCTCTGCTGACCTGGTTGTTGGGCTCTAGAGCAGCTCTGCTGATCTGGTTCTCTGGCTCTAAAGCAGCTCTGCTGACCTGGTTCTATGGCTCTAAAGCAGCTCTGCTGACTTGGTTCTCTGGCCTCTAGAGCAGCTCTGCTGACCTGGTTCTCTGGCTCTAAAGCAGCTCTGCTGAACTGGTTCTATGGCTCTAAAGCAGCTCTGCTAGCCTAGTTCTCTGGCTCTAAAGCAGCTCTGCTGACCTGCTTCTCTCCCTCTAAAGCAGCTCTGCTGACCTGGTTTCTCTGGCTCTACAGCTGCTCTGCTGACCTGCTTCTCTCCCTCTAAAGCAGCTCTGCTGACCTGGTTTCTCTGGCTCTACAGCAGCTCTGCTGACCTGGTTCTCTGGCTCTAAAGCAGCTCTGCTGACCCGGTTCTATGGCTCTAAAGCAGTTCTGCTGACCTGGTTCTCTGGTCTCTAGAGCAGCTCTGCTGACCTGGTCCATTGGCTCTAAAGCAGACCTGCTGACCTGGTTCTCTCCCTCTAAAGCAGCTCTGCTGACCTGGTTCTCTCGCTCTAAAGCAACTCTACTGACCTGGTTTCTCTGGCTGTAGAGCAGCACTGCTAACCTGGTTTCTTTGGCTCTACAGCAGCTCTGCTGACCTGGTTCTCGTCTTATAGAGCAGCTCTGCTGACCTGGGTCTCTGGCTCTAAAGCAGCTCTGCTGACCTGGTTCTCTGGCTCTGAAGCATCTCTGCTGACCTGGTTCTCTGGCTTTAGAGCAGCTCTGCTGACCTGGTTCTCTGCCTCTAGAGCAGCTCTGCTGACCTGGTTTCTCTGGCTCTACAGCAGGTCTGCTGACCTGGTTCTCTGGCTCTAGAACAGATCTGCTAACCTAGTTCTCAGGCTACAGAGCAGCTCGGCTGATCTGGTTCTCTGGCTCTATAACAGCTCTGATGACCTGGTTCTCTGGCTCTAAAGCAGCTCTGCTGACTCGGTTCTATGGCTCTAAAGCAGTTCTGCTGACATGGTTCTCTGGCTCTAGGGCAGCTCTGCTGACCTGGTTCTCTCCCTCTGGAGCAGCTCTGCTGACCTGGTTCTCTCCCTCTAAAGCAGCTCTACTGACCTGGTTTCTCTGGCTCTACAGCGGCTCTGCTGACCTGGTTCTCTGGCTCTACAGCAGCTCTGCTGACCTGGTTCTTGGGCTCTAGAGCAGCTCTACTGATCTGGTTCTCTGGCTCTAAAGCAGCTCTGCTGACCTGGTTTCTCTGGCTTTACAGCAGCTCTGCTGACATGGTTCTCTCGCTCTAAAGCAGCTCTACTGACCTGGTTTCTCTGGCTCTAGAGCAGCACTGCTAACCTGGTTTCTTTGGCTCTACAGCAGCTCTCCTGACCTGGTTTCTCTGGCTCTACAGCAGGTCTGCTGACCTGGTTCTCTGGCTCTAGAACAGCTCTGCTGACCTAGTTCTCAGGCTACAGAGCAGCTCGGCGGATCTGGTTCTCTGGCTCTACAACAGCTCTGCTGACCTGGTTCTCTGGCTCTAAAGCAGCTCTGCTGACTCGGTTCTATGGCTCTAAAGCAGTTCTGCTGACATGGTTCTCTGGCTCTAGGGCAGCTCTGCTGACCTGGTTCTCTCCCTCTGGAGCAGCTCTGCTGACCTGGTTCTCTCTCTCTAAAGCAGCTCTACTGACCTGGTTTCTCTGGCTCTACAGCGGCTCTGCTGACCTGATTCTCTGGCTCTAGAGCAGCTCTGCTGACCTGGTTCTTGGGCTCTAGAGCAGCTCTGCTGATCTGGTTCTCTTGCTCTAAAGCAACTCTGCTGACCTGGTTTCTGTGGCTCTACAGCAGCTCTGCTGACCTGGTTCTCTCGCTCTAAAGCAGCTCTACTGACCTGGTTTCTCTGGCCCTAGAGCAGCACTGCTAACCTGGTTTCTTTGGCTCTCCAGCAGCTCTGCTGACCTGGTTCTCGTCTTCTAGAGCAGCTCTGCTGACCTGGGTCTCTGGCTCTAAAGCAGCTCTGCTGACCTGGTTCTCTGGCTCTAGAGCAGCTCTGCTGACCTGGTTCTTGGGCTCTAGAGCAGCTCTGCTGATCTGGTTCTCTGGCTCTAAAGCAGCTCTGCTGACCTGGTTCTATGGCTCTAAAGCAGCTCTGCTGACTTGGTTCTCTGGCCTCTATAGCAGCTCTGCTGACCTGGTTCTCTGGCTCTAAAGCAGCTCTGCTGACCTGGTTCTATGGCTCTAAAGCAGCTCTGCTAGCCTAGTTCTCTGGCTCTAAAGCAGCTCTGCTGACCTGCTTCTCTCCCTCTAAAGCAGCTCTGCTGACCTGGTTTCTCTGGCTCTACAGCAGCTCTACTGACCTGCTTCTCTCCCTCTAAAGCAGCACTGCTGACCTGGTTTCTCTGGCTCTACAGCAGCTCTGCTGGCCTGGTTCTCTGGCTCTAAAGCAGCTCTGCTGACCCGGTTCTATGGCTCTAAAGCAGTTCTGCTGACCTGGTTCTCTGGTCTCTATAGCAGCTATTCTGACCTGGTCCATTGGCTCTAAAGCAGACCTGCTGACCTGGTTCTCTCCCTCTAAAGCAGCTCTGCTGACCTGGTTCTCTCGCTCTAAAGCAGCTCTACTCACCTGGTTTCTCTGGCTCTACAGCGGCTCTGCTGACCTGGTTCTCTGGCTCTAGAGCAGCTCTGCTGACCTGGTTCTTAGGCTCTAGAGCAGCTCTGCTGATCTGGTTCTCTGGCTCTAAAGCAGCTCTGCTGACCTGGTTCTATGGCTCTAAAGCAGCTCTGCTGACTTTGTTCTCTGGCCTCAAGAGCAGCTCTGCTGACCTGGTTCTCTGGCTCTGAAGCAGCTCTGCTGACCTGGTTCTATGGCTCTAAAGCAGCTCTGCTGAACTGGTTCTATGGCTCTAAAGCAGTTCTGCTGACCTGGTTCTCTGGTCTCTAGAGCAGCTCTGCTGACCTGGTCCATTGGCTCTAAAGCAGACCTGCTGACCTGGTTCTCTCCCTCTAAAGCAGCTCTGCTGACCTGGTTTCTCTGGCTCTACAGCAGCTATGCTGACCTGCTTCTCTCCCTCTAAAGCAGCTCTGCTGACCTGGTTTCTCTCGCTCTAAAGCAGCTCTACTGACCTGGTTTCTCTGGCTCTAGAGCAGCACTGCTAACCTGGTTTCTTTGGCTCTACAGCAGCTCTGCTGACCTGGTTCTCGTCTTCTAGAGCAGCTCTGCTGACCTGGGTCTCTGGCTCTAAAGCAGCTCTGCTGACCTGGTTCTCTGGCTTTAGAGCAGCTCTGCTGACCTGGTTCTCTGCCTCTAGAGCAGCTCTGCTGACCTGGTTTCTCTGGCTCTACAGCAGGTCTGCTGACCTGGTTCTCTGGCTCTAGAACAGCTCTGCTGACCTAGTTCTCAGGCTACAGAGCAGCTCGGCTGATCTGGTTCTCTGGCTCTACAACAGCTCTGCTGACCTGGTTCTCTGGCTCTAAAGCAGCTCTGCTGACCCGGTTCTATGGCTCTAAAGCAGTTCTGCTGACATGGTTGTCTGGCTCTAGAGCAGCTCTGCTGACCTGGTTCTCTCCCTCTGGAGCAGCTCTGCTGACCTGGTTCTCTCCCTCTAAAGCAGCTCTACTCACCTGGTTTCTCTGGCTCTACAGCGGTTCTGCTGACCTGGTTCTCTGGCTCTAGAGCAGCTCTGCTGACCTGGTTCTTGGGCTCTAGAGCAGCTCTGCTGATCTGGTTCTCTGGCTCTAAAGCAGCTCTGCTGACCTGGTTCTATGGCTCTAAAGCAGCTCTGCTCACTTGGTTCTCTGGCCTCTAGAGCAGCTCTGCTGACCTGGTTCTCTGGCTCTAAAGCAGCTCTGCTGACCTGGTTCTATGGCTCTAAAGCAGCTCTGCTAGCCTAGTTCTCTGGCTCTAAAGCAGCTCTGCTGACCTGCTTCTCTCCCTCTAAAGCAGCTCTGCTGACCTGGTTTCTCTGGCTCTACAGCTGCTCTGCTGACCTGCTTCTCTCCCTCTAAAGCAGCTCTGCTGACCTGGTTTCTCTGGCTCTACAGCAGCTCTGCTGACCTGGTTCTCTGGCTCTAAAGCAGCTCTGCTGACCCGGTTCTATGGCTCTAAAGCAGTTCTGCTGACCTGGTTCTCTGGTCTCTAGAGCAGCTCTGCTGACCTGGTCCATTGGCTCTAAAGCAGACCTGCTGACCTGGTTCTCTCCCTCTAAAGCAGCTCTGCTGACCTGGTTCTCTCGCTCTAAAGCAACTCTACTGACCTGGTTTCTCTGGCTGTAGAGCAGCACTGCTAACCTGGTTTCTTTGGCTCTACAGCAGCTCTACTGACCTGGTTCTCGTCTTCTAGAGCAGCTCTGCTGACCTGGGTCTCTGGCTCTGAAGCATCTCTGCTGACCTGGTTCTCTGGCTTTAGCGCAGCTCTGCTGACCTGGTTCTCTGCCTATAGAGCAGCTCTGCTGACCTGGTTTCTCTGGCTCTACAGCAGCTCTGCTGACCTGCTTCTCTCCCTCTAAAGCAGCTCTGCTGACCTGGTTTCTCTGGCTCTACAGCAGCTCTGCTGACCTGGTTCTCTGGCTCTAAAGCAGCTCTGCTGACCCGGTTCTATGGCTCTAAAGCAGCTCTGCTGACCTGGTCCATTGGCTCTAAAGCTGACCTGCTGACCTGGTTCTCTCCCTCTAAAGCAGCTCTGCTGACCTGGTTCTCTCGCTCTAAAGCAACTCTACTGACCTGGTTTCTCTGGCTGTAGAGCAGCACTGCTAACCTGGTTTCTTTGGCTCTACAGCAGCTCTGCTGACCTGGTTCTCGTCTTCTAGAGCAGCTCTGCTGACCTGGGTCTCTGGCTCTAAAGCAGCTCTGCTGACCTGGTTCTCTGGCTCAAAAGCATCTCTGCTGACCTGGTTCTCTGGCTTTAGAGCAGCTCTGCTGACATGGTTCTCTGCCTCTAGAGCAGCTCTGCTGACCTGGTTTCTCTGGCTCTACAGCAGGTCTGCTGACCTGGTTATCTGGCTCTAGAACAGCTCTGCTGACCTAGTTCTCAGGCTACAGAGCAGCTCGGCTGATCTGGTTCTCTGGCTCTACAACAGCTCTGCTGACCTGGGTCTCTGGCTCTAAAGCAGCTCTGCTGACCTGGTTCTCTGGCCTCAAGAGCAGCTCTGCTGACCTGGTTCTCTGGCTCTGAAGCAGCTCTGCTGACCTGGTTCTATGGCTCTAAAGCAGCTCTGCTAGCCTAGTTCTCTGGCTCTAAAGCAGCTCTGCTGACCTGCTTCTCTCCCTCTAAAGCAGCTCTGCTGACCTGGTTTCTCTGGCTCTACAGCATGTCTGCTGACCTGCTTCTCTCCCTCTAAAGCAGCTCTGCTGACCTGGTTTCTCTGGCTCTACAGCAGCTCTGCTGACCTGGTTCTCTGGCTCTAAAGCAGCTCTGCTGACCTGGTCCTATGGCTCTAAAGCAGTTCTGCTGACCTGGTTCTCTGGTCTCTAGAGCAGCTCTGCTGACCTGGTCCATTGGCTCTAAAGCAGACCTGCTGATCTGGTTCTCTCCCTCTAAAGCAGCTCTGCTGACCTGGTTCTCTCGCTCTAAAGCAACTCTACTGACCTGGTTTCTCTGGCTGTAGAGCAGCACTGCTAACCTGGTTTCTTTGGCTCTACAGCAGCTCTACTGACCTGGTTCTCGTCTTCTAGAGCAGCTCTGCTGACCTGGGTCTCTGGCTCTGAAGCATCTCTGCTGACCTGGTTCTCTGGCTTTAGAGCAGCTCTGCTGACCTGGTTCTCTGCCTATAGAGCAGCTCTGCTGACCTGGTTTCTCTGGCTCTACAGCAGCTCTGCTGACCTGCTTCTCTCCCTCTAAAGCAGCTCTGCTGACCTGGTTTCTCTGGCTCTACAGCAGCTCTGCTGACCTGGTTCTCTGGCTCTAAAGCAGCTCTGCTGACCCGGTTCTATGGCTCTAAAGCAGCTCTGCTGACCTGGTCCATTGGCTCTAAAGCTGACCTGCTGACCTGGTTCTCTCCCTCTAAAACAGCTCTGCTGACCTGGTTCTCTCGCTCTAAAGCAACTCTACTGACCTGGTTTCTCTGGCTGTAGAGCAGCACTGCTAACCTGGTTTCTTTGGCTCTACAGCAGCTCTGCTGACCTGGTTCTCGTCTTCTAGAGCAGCTCTGCTGACCTGGGTCTCTGGCTCTAAAGCAGCTCTGCTGACCTGGTTCTCTGGCTCTAAAGCATCTCTGCTGACCTGGTTCTCTGGCTTTAGAGCAGCTCTGCTGACATGGTTCTCTGCCTCTAGAGCAGCTCTGCTGACCTGGTTTCTCTGGCTCTACAGCAGGTCTGCTGACCTGGTTATCTGGCTCTAGAACAGCTCTGCTGACCTAGTTCTCAGGCTACAGAGCAGCTCGGCTGATCTGGTTCTCTGGCTCTACAACAGCTCTGCTGACCTGGGTCTCTGGCTCTAAAGCAGCTCTGCTGACCTGGTTCTCTGGCCTCAAGAGCAGCTCTGCTGACCTGGTTCTCTGGCTCTGAAGCAGCTCTGCTGACCTGGTTCTATGGCTCTAAAGCAGCTCTGCTAGCCTAGTTCTCTGGCTCTATACCAGCTCTGCTGACCTGCTTCTCTCCCTCTAAAGCAGCTCTGCTGACCTGGTTTCTCTGGCTCTACAGCAGCTCTGCTGACCTGCTTCTCTCCCTCTAAAGCAGCTCTGCTGACCTGGTTTCTCTGGCTCTACAGCAGCTCTGCTGACCTGGTTCTCTGGCTCTAAAGCAGCTCTGCTGACCTGATCCTATGGCTCTAAAGCAGTTCTGCTGACCTGGTTCTCTGGTCTCTAGAGCAGCTCTGCTGACCTGGTCCATTGGCTCTAAAGCAGACCTGCTGACCTGGTTCTCTCCCTCTAAAGCAGCTCTGCTGACCTGGTTTCTCTGGCTCTACAGCAGCTCTGCTGACCTGCTTCTCTCCCTCTAAAGCAGCTCTGCTGACCTGGTTTCTCTCGCTCTAAAGCAGCTCTACTGACCTGGTTTCTCTGGCTCTAGAGCAGCACTGCTAACCTGGTTTCTTTGGCTCTACAGCAGCTCTGCTGACCTGGTTCTCGTCTTCTAGAGCAGCTCTGCTGACCTGGGTCTCTGGCTCTAAAGCAGCTCTGCTGACCTGGTCCTCTGGCTTTAGACCAGCTCTGCTGACCTGGTTCTCTGCCTCTAGAGCAGCTCTGCTGACCTGGTTCTTGGGCTCTAGAGCAGCCCTGCTGATCTGGTTCTCTGGCTCTAAAGCAGCTCTGCTGACGTGGTTCTATGGCTCTAAAGCAGCTCTGTTGACTTGGTTCTCTGGCCTCTAGAGCAGCTCTGCTGACCTGGTTCTCTGGCTCTAAAGCAGCTCTGCTGACCTGCTTCTCTCCCTCTAAAGCAGCTCTGCTGACCTGGTTTCTCTGGCTCTACAGCAGCTCTGCTGACCTGGTTCTCTGGCTCTAAAGCAGCTCTGCTGACCCGGTTCTATGGCTCTAAAGCAGTTCTGCTGACCTAGTTCTCTGGTCTCTAGAGCAGCTCTGCTGACCTGGTCCATTGGCTCTAAAGCAGACCTGCTGACCTGGTTCTCTCCCTCTAAAGCAGCTCTGCTGACCTGGTTCTCTCGCTCTAAAGCAACTCTACTGACCTGGTTTCTCTGGCTGTAGAGCAGCACTGCTAACCTGGTTTCTTTGGCTCTACAGCAGCTCTGCTGACCTGGTTCTCGTCTTTTAGAGCAGCTCTGCTGACCTGGGTCTCTGCATCTAAAGCAGCTCTGCTGACCTGGTTCTCTGGCTCTGAAGCATCTCTGCTGACCTGGTTCTCTGGCTTTAGAGCAGCTCTGCTGACCTGGTTCTCTGCCTCTAGAGCAGCTCTGCTGACCTGGTTTCTCTGGCTCTACAGCAGCTCTGCTGACCTGCTTCTCTCCCTCTAAAGCAGCTCTGCTGACCTGGTTTCTCTGGCTCTACAGCAGCTCTGCTGACCTGGTTCTCTGGCTCTAAAGCAGCTCTGCTGACCCGGTTCTATGGCTCTAAAGCAGCTCTGCTGACCTGGTCCATTGGCTCTAAAGCAGACCTGCTGACCTGGTTCTCTCCCTCTAAAGCAGCTCTGCTGACCTGGTTCTCTCGCTCTAAAGCAACTCTACTGACCTGGTTTCTCTGGCTGTAGAGCAGCACTGCTAACCTGGTTTCTTTGGCTCTACAGCAGCTCTGCTGACCTGGTTCTCGTCTTCTAGAGCAGCGCTGCTGACCTGGGTCTCTGGCTCTAAAGCAGCTCTGCTGACCTGGTTCTCTGGCTCTAAAGCATCTCTGCTGACCTGGTTCTCTGGCTTTAGAGCAGCTCTGCTGACCTGGTTCTCTGCCTCTAGAGCAGCTCTGCTGACCTGGTTTCTCTGGCTCTACAGCAGGTCTGCTGACCTGGTTCTCTGGCTCTAGAACAGCTCTGCTGACCTAGTTCTCAGGCTACAGAGCAGCTCGGCTGATCTGGTTCTCTGGCTCTACAACAGCTCTGCTGACCTGGGTCTCTGGCTCTAAAGCAGCTCTGCTGACCTGGTTCTCTGGCTCTAGAGCAGCTCTACTGACCTGGTTCTTGGGCTCTAGAGCAGCTCTGCTGATCTGGTTCTCTGGCTCTAAAGCAGCTCTGCTGACCTGGTTCTATGGCTCTAAAGCAGCTCTGCTGACTTGGTTCTCTGGCCTCTAGAGCAGCTCTGCTGACCTGGTTCTCTGGCTCTAAAGCAGCTCTGCTGACCTGGTTCTATGGCTCTAAAGCAGCTCTGCTGACTTGGTTCTCTGGCCTCTAGAGCAGCTCTGCTGACCTGGTTCTCTGGCTCTAAAGCAGCTCTGCTAGCCTAGTTCTCTGGCTCTAAAGCAGCTCTGCTGACCTGCTTCTCTCCCTCTAAAGCAGCTCTGCTGACCTGATTTCTCTGGCTCTACAGCAGCTCTGCTGACCTGCTTCTCTCCCTCTAAAGCAGCTCTGCTGACCTGGTTTCTCTGGCTCTACAGCAGCTCTGCTGACCTGGTTCTCTGGCTCTAAAGCAGCTCTGCTGACCTGGTTCTATGGCTCTAAAGCAGTTCTGCTGACCTGGTTCTCTGGTCTCTAGAGCAGCTCTGCTGACCTGGTCCATTGGCTCTAAAGCAGACCTGCTGACCTGGTTCTCTCCCTCTAAAGCAGCTCTGCTGACCTGGTTTCTCTGGCTCTACAGCAGCTCTGCTGACCTGCTTCTCTCCCTCTAAAGCAGCTCTGCTGACCTGGTTTCTCTCGCTCTAAAGCAGCTCTACTGACCTGGTTTCTCTGGCTCTAGAGCAGCACTGCTAACCTGGTTTCTTTGGCTCTACAGCAGCTCTGCTGACCTGGTTCTCGTCTTCTAGAGCAGCTCTGCTGACCTGGGTCTCTGGCTCTAAAACAGCTCTGCTGACCTGGTTCTCTGGCTTTAGAGCAGCTCTGCTGACCTGGTTCTCTGCCTCTAGAGCAGCTCTGCTGACCTGGTTTCTCTGGGTCTACAGCAGGTCTGCTGACCTGGTTCTCTGGCTCTAGAACAGCTCTGCTGACCTAGTTCTCAGGCTACAGAGCAGCTCGGCTGATCTGGTTCTCTGGCTCTACAACAGCTCTGCTGACCTGGTTCTCTGGCTCTAAAGCAGCTCTGCTGACCCGGTTCTATGGCTCTAAAGCAGTTCTGCTGACATGGTTGTCTGGCTCTAGGGCAGCTCTGCTGACCTGGTTCTCTCCCTCTGGAGCAGCTCTGCTGACCTGGTTCTCTCCCTCTAAAGCAGCTCTACTCACCTGGTTTCTCTGGCTCTACAGCGGCTCTGCTGACCTGGTTCTCTGGCTCTAGAGCAGCTCTGCTGACCTGGTTGTTGGGCTCTAGAGCAGCTCTGCTGATCTGGTTCTCTGGCTCTAAAGCAGCTCTGCTGACCTGGTTCTATGGCTCTAAAGCAGCTCTGCTGACTTGGTTCTCTGGCCTCTAGAGCAGCTCTGCTGACCTGGTTCTCTGGCTCTAAAGCAGCTCTGCTGAACTGGTTCTATGGCTCTAAAGCAGCTCTGCTAGCCTAGTTCTCTGGCTCTAAAGCAGCTCTGCTGACCTGCTTCTCTCCCTCTAAAGCAGCTCTGCTGACCTGGTTTCTCTGGCTCTACAGCTGCTCTGCTGACCTGCTTCTCTCCCTCTAAAGCAGCTCTGCTGACCTGGTTTCTCTGGCTCTACAGCAGCTCTGCTGACCTGGTTCTCTGGCTCTAAAGCAGCTCTGCTGACCCGGTTCTATGGCTCTAAAGCAGTTCTGCTGACCTGGTTCTCTGGTCTCTAGAGCAGCTCTGCTGACCTGGTCCATTGGCTCTAAAGCAGACCTGCTGACCTGGTTCTCTCCCTCTAAAGCAGCTCTGCTGACCTGGTTCTCTCGCTCTAAAGCAACTCTACTGACCTGGTTTCTCTGGCTGTAGAGCAGCACTGCTAACCTGGTTTCTTTGGCTCTACAGCAGCTCTGCTGACCTGGTTCTCGTCTTATAGAGCAGCTCTGCTGACCTGGGTCTCTGGCTCTAAAGCAGCTCTGCTGACCTGGTTCTCTGGCTCTGAAGCATCTCTGCTGACCTGGTTCTCTGGCTTTAGAGCAGCTCTGCTGACCTGGTTCTCTGCCTCTAGAGCAGCTCTGCTGACCTGGTTTCTCTGGCTCTACAGCAGGTCTGCTGACCTGGTTCTCTGGCTCTAGAACAGATCTGCTTACCTAGTTCTCAGGCTACAGAGCAGCTCGGCTGATCTGGTTCTCTGGCTCTACAACAGCTCTGATGACCTGGTTCTCTGGCTCTAAAGCAGCTCTGCTGACTCGGTTCTATGGCTCTAAAGCAGTTCTGCTGACATGGTTCTCTGGCTCTAGGGCAGCTCTGCTGACCTGGTTCTCTCCCTCTGGAGCAGCTCTGCTGACCTGGTTCTCTCCCTCTAAAGCAGCTCTACTGACCTGGTTTCTCTGGCTCTACAGCGGCTCTGCTGACCTGGTTCTCTGGCTCTACAGCAGCTCTGCTGACCTGGTTCTTGGGCTCTAGAGCAGCTCTACTGATCTGGTTTTCAGGCTCTAAAGCAGCTCTGCTGACCTGGTTTCTCTGGCTTTACAGCAGCTCTGCTGACATGGTTCTCTCGCTCTAAAGCAGCTCTACTGACCTGGTTTCTCTGGCTCTAGAGCAGCACTGCTAACCTGGTTTCTTTGGCTCTACAGCAGCTCTGCTGACCTGGTTTCTCTGGCTCTACAGCAGGTCTGCTGACCTGGTTCTCTGGCTCTAGAACAGCTCTGCTGACCAAGTTCTCAGGCTACAGAGCAGCTCGGCGGATCTGGTTCTCTGGCTCTACAACAGCTCTGCTGACCTGGTTCTCTGGCTCTAAAGCAGCTCTGCTGACTCGGTTCTATGGCTCTAAAGCAGTTCTGCTGACATGGTTCTCTGGCTCTAGGGCAGCTCTGCTGACCTGGTTCTCTCCCTCTGGAGCAGCTCTGCTGACCTGGTTCTCTCTCTCTAAAGCAGCTCTACTGACCTGGTTTCTCTGGCTCTACAGCGGCTTTGCTGACCTGATTCTCTGGCTCTAGAGCAGCTCTGCTGACCTGGTTCTTGGGCTCTAGAGCAGCTCTGCTGATCTGGTTCTCTTGCTCTAAAGCAGCTCTGCTGACCTGGTTTCTGTGGCTCTACAGCAGCTCTGCTGACCTGGTTCTCTCGCTCTAAAGCAGCTCTACTGACCTGGTTTCTCTGGCCCTAGAGCAGCACTGCTAACCTGGTTTCTTTGGCTCTACAGCAGCTCTGCTGACCTGGTTCTCGTCTTCTAGAGCAGCTCTGCTGACCTGGGTCTCTGGCTCTAAAGCAGCTCTGCTGACCTGGTTCTCTGGCTCTAGAGCAGCTCTGCTGACCTGGTTCTTGGGCTCTAGAGCAGCTCTGCTGATCTGGTTCTCTGGCTCTAAAGCAGCTCTGCTGACCTGGTTCTATGGCTCTAAAGCAGCTCTGCTGACTTGGTTCTCTGGCCTCTATAGCAGCTCTGCTGACCTGGTTCTCTGGCTCTAAAGCAGCTCTGCTGACCTGGTTCTATGGCTCTAAAGCAGCTCTGCTAGCCTAGTTCTCTGGCTCTAAAGCAGCTCTGCTGACCTGCTTCTCTCCCTCTAAAGCAGCTCTGCTGACCTGGTTTCTCTGGCTCTACAGCAGCTCTGCTGACCTGCTTCTCTCCCTCTAAAGCAGCACTGCTGACCTGGTTTCTCTGGCTCTACAGCAGCTCTGCTGGCCTGGTTCTCTGGCTCTAAAGCAGCTCTGCTGACCCGGTTCTATGGCTCTAAAGCAGTTCTGCTGATCTGGTTCTCTGGTCTCTAGAGCAGCTATTCTGACCTGGTCCATTGGCTCTAAAGCAGACCTGCTGACCTGGTTCTCTCCCTCTAAAGCAGCTCTGCTGACCTGGTTCTCTCGCTCTAAAGCAGCTCTACTGACCTTGTTTCTCTGGCTCTAGAGCAGCACTGCTAACCTGGTTTCTTTGGCTCTACAGCAGCTCTGCTGACCTAGTTCTCTGGCTTTAGAGCAGCTCTGCTGACCTGGTTCTCTGCCTCTAGAGCAGCTCTGCTGACCTGGTTTCTCTGGCTCTACAGCAGGTCTGCTGACCTGGTCCTCTGGCTCTAGAACAGCTCTGCTGACCTAGTTCTCAGGCTCCAGAGCAGCTCGGCTGATCTGGTTCTCTGGCTCTACAACAGCTCTGCTGACCTGGTTCTCTGGCTCTAAAGCAGCTCTGCTGAGCCGGTTCTATGGCTCTAAAGCAGTTCTGCTGACATGGTTCTCTGGCTCTAGGGCAGCTCTGCTGACCTGGTTTTCTCCTCTGGAGCAGCTCTGCTGACCTGGTTCTCTCCCTCTAAAGCAGCTCTACTCACCTGGTTTCTCTGGCTCTACAGCGGCTCTGCTGACCTGGTTCTCTGGCTCTAGAGCAGCTCTGCTGACCTGTTTCTTGGGCTCTAGAGCAGCTCTGCTGATCTGGTTCTCTGGATCTAAAGCAGCTCTGCTGACCTGGTTCTATGGCTCTAAAGCAGCTCTGCTGACTTGGTTCTCTGGCCTCTAGAGCAGCTCTGCTGACCTGGTTCTCGTCTTTTAGAGCAGCTCTGCTGACCTTGGTCTCTGGCTCTAAAGCAGCTCTGCTGACCTGGTTCTCTGGCTCTGAAGCATCTCTGCTGACCTGGTTCTCTGGCTTTAGAGCAGCTCTGCTGACCTGGTTCTCTGCCTCTAGAGCAGCTCTGCTGACCTGGTTTCTCTGGCTCTACAGCAGCTCTGCTGACCTGCTTCTCTCCCTCTAAAGCAGCTCTGCTGACCTGGTTTCTCTGGCTCTACAGCAGCTCTGCTGACCTGGTTCTCTGGCTCTAAAGCAGCTCTGCTGACCCGGTTCTATGGCTCTAAAGCAGCTCTGCTGACCTGGTCCATTGGCTCTAAAGCAGACCTGCTGACCTGGTTCTCTCCCTCTAAAGCAGCTCTGCTGACCTGGTTATCTCACTCTAAAGCAACTCTACTGACCTGGTTTCTCTGGCTGTAGAGCAGCACTGCTAACCTGGTTTCTTTGGCTCTACAGCAGCTCTGCTGACCTGGTTCTCGTCTTCTAGAGCAGCGCTGCTGACCTGGGTCTCTGGCTCTACAGCAGGTCTGCTGACCTGGTTCTCTGGCTCTAGAACAGATCTGCTTACCTAGTTCTCAGGCTACAGAGCAGCTCGGCTGATCTGGTTCTCTGGCTCTACAACAGCTCTGATGACCTGGTTCTCTGGCTCTAAAGCAGCTCTGCTGACTCGGTTCTATGGCTCTAAAGCAGTTCTGCTGACATGGTTCTCTGGCTCTAGGGCAGCTCTGCTGACCTGGTTCTCTCCCTCTGGAGCAGCTCTGCTGACCTGGTTCTCTCCCTCTAAAGCAGCTCTACTGACCTGGTTTCTCTGGCTCTACAGCGGCTCTGCTGACCTGGTTCTCTGGCTCTACAGCAGCTCTGCTGACCTGGTTCTTGGGCTCTAGAGCAGCTCTACTGATCTGGTTTTCAGGCTCTAAAGCAGCTCTGCTGACCTGGTTTCTCTGGCTTTACAGCAGCTCTGCTGACATGGTTCTCTCGCTCTAAAGCAGCTCTACTGACCTGGTTTCTCTGGCTCTAGAGCAGCACTGCTAACCTGGTTTCTTTGGCTCTACAGCAGCTCTGCTGACCTGGTTTCTCTGGCTCTACAGCAGCTCTGCTGACCTAGTTCTCTGGCTTTAGAGCAGCTCTGCTGACCTGGTTCTCTGCCTCTAGAGCAGCTCTGCTGACCTGGTTTCTCTGGCTCTACAGCAGGTCTGCTGACCTGGTCCTCTGGCTCTAGAACAGCTCTGCTGACCTAGTTCTCAGGCTCCAGAGCAGCTCGGCTGATCTGGTTCTCTGGCTCTACAACAGCTCTGCTGACCTGGTTCTCTGGCTCTAAAGCAGCTCTGCTGAGCCGGTTCTATGGCTCTAAAGCAGTTCTGCTGACATGGTTCTCTGGCTCTAGGGCAGCTCTGCTGACCTGGTTTTCTCCTCTGGAGCAGCTCTGCTGACCTGGTTCTCTCCCTCTAAAGCAGCTCTACTCACCTGGTTTCTCTGGCTCTACAGCGGCTCTGCTGACCTGGTTCTCTGGCTCTAGAGCAGCTCTGCTGACCTGTTTCTTGGGCTCTAGAGCAGCTCTGCTGATCTGGTTCTCTGGATCTAAAGCAGCTCTGCTGACCTGGTTCTATGGCTCTAAAGCAGCTCTGCTGACTTGGTTCTCTGGCCTCTAGAGCAGCTCTGCTGACCTGGTTCTCGTCTTTTAGAGCAGCTCTGCTGACCTTGGTCTCTGGCTCTAAAGCAGCTCTGCTGACCTGGTTCTCTGGCTCTGAAGCATCTCTGCTGACCTGGTTCTCTGGCTTTAGAGCAGCTCTGCTGACCTGGTTCTCTGCCTCTAGAGCAGCTCTGCTGACCTGGTTTCTCTGGCTCTACAGCAGCTCTGCTGACCTGCTTCTCTCCCTCTAAAGCAGCTCTGCTGACCTGGTTTCTCTGGCTCTACAGCAGCTCTGCTGACCTGGTTCTCTGGCTCTAAAGCAGCTCTGCTGACCCGGTTCTATGGCTCTAAAGCAGCTCTGCTGACCTGGTCCATTGGCTCTAAAGCAGACCTGCTGACCTGGTTCTCTCCCTCTAAAGCAGCTCTGCTGACCTGGTTATCTCACTCTAAAGCAACTCTACTGACCTGGTTTCTCTGGCTGTAGAGCAGCACTGCTAACCTGGTTTCTTTGGCTCTACAGCAGCTCTGCTGACCTGGTTCTCGTCTTCTAGAGCAGCGCTGCTGACCTGGGTCTCTGGCTCTAAAGCAGCTCTGCTGACCTGGTTCTCTGGCTCTAAAGCATCTCTGCTGACCTGGTTCTCTGGCTTTAGAGCAGCTCTGCTGACCTGGTTCTCTGCCTCTAGAGCAGCTCTGCTGACCTGGTTTCTCTGGCTCTACAGCAGGTCTGCTGACCTGGTTCTCTGGCTCTAGAACAGCTCTGCTGACCTAGTTCTCAGGCTACAGAGCAGCTCGGCTGATCTGGTTCTCTGGCTCTACAACAGCTCTGCTGACCTGGGTCTCTGGCTCTAAAGCAGCTCTGCTGACCTGGTTCTCTGGCTCTAGAGCAGCTCTACTGACCTGGTTCTTGGGCTCTAGAGCAGCTCTGCTGATCTGGTTCTCTGGCTCTAAAGCAGCTCTGCTGACCTGGTTCTATGGCTCTAAAGCAGCTCTGCTGACTTGGTTCTCTGGCCTCTAGAGCAGCTCTGCTGACCTGGTTCTCTGGCTCTAAAGCAGCTCTGCTGACCTGGTTCTATGGCTCTAAAGCAGCTCTGCTGACTTGGTTCTCTGGCCTCTAGAGCAGCTCTGCTGACCTGGTTCTCTGGCTCTAAAGCAGCTCTGCTAGCCTAGTTCTCTGGCTCTAAAGCAGCTCTGCTGACCTGCTTCTCTCCCTCTAAAGCAGCTCTGCTGACCTGATTTCTCTGACTCTACAGCAGCTCTGCTGACCTGCTTCTCTCCCTCTAAAGCAGCTCTGCTGACCTGGTTTCTCTGGCTCTACAGCAGCTCTGCTGACCTGGTTCTCTGGCTCTAAAGCAGCTCTGCTGACCTGGTTCTATGGCTCTAAAGCAGTTCTGCTGACCTGGTTCTCTGGTCTCTAGAGCAGCTCTGCTGACCTGGTCCATTGGCTCTAAAGCAGACCTGCTGACCTGGTTCTCTCCCTCTAAAGCAGCTCTGCTGACCTGGTTTCTCTGGCTCTACAGCAGCTCTGCTGACCTGCTTCTCTCCCTCTAAAGCAGCTCTGCTGACCTGGTTTCTCTCGCTCTAAAGCAGCTCTACTGACCTGGTTTCTCTGGCTCTAGAGCAGCACTGCTAACCTGGTTTCTTTGGCTCTACAGCAGCTCTGCTGACCTGGTTCTCGTCTTCTAGAGCAGCTCTGCTGACCTGGGTCTCTGGCTCTAAAGCAGCTCTGCTGACCTGGTTCTCTGGCTTTAGAGCAGCTCTGCTGACCTGGTTCTCTGTCTCTAGAGCAGCTCTGCTGACCTGGTTTCTCTGGGTCTACAGCAGGTCTGCTGACCTGGTTCTCTGGCTCTAGAACAGCTCTGCTGACCTAGTTCTCAGGCTACAGAGCAGCTCGGCTGATCTGGTTCTCTGGCTCTACAACAGCTCTGCTGACCTGGTTCTCTGGCTCTAAAGCAGCTCTGCTGACCCGGTTCTATGGCTCTAAAGCAGTTCTGCTGACATGGTTGTCTGGCTCTAGGGCAGCTCTGCTGACCTGGTTCTCTCCCTCTGGAGCAGCTCTGCTGACCTGGTTCTCTCCCTCTAAAGCAGCTCTACTCACCTGGTTTCTCTGGCTCTACAGCGGCTCTGCTGACCTGGTTCTCTGGCTCTAGAGCAGCTCTGCTGACCTGGTTGTTGGGCTCTAGAGCAGCTCTGCTGATCTGGTTCTCTGGCTCTAAAGCAGCTCTGCTGACCTGGTTCTATGGCTCTAAAGCAGCTCTGCTGACTTGGTTCTCTGGCCTCTAGAGCAGCTCTGCTGACCTGGTTCTCTGGCTCTAAAGCAGCTCTGCTGAACTGGTTCTATGGCTCTAAAGCAGCTCTGCTAGCCTAGTTCTCTGGCTCTAAAGCAGCTCTGCTGACCTGCTTCTCTCCCTCTAAAGCAGCTCTGCTGACCTGGTTTCTCTGGCTCTACAGCTGCTCTGCTGACCTGCTTCTCTCCCTCTAAAGCAGCTCTGCTGACCTGGTTTCTCTGGCTCTACAGCAGCTCTGCTGACCTGGTTCTCTGGCTCTAAAGCAGCTCTGCTGACCCGGTTCTATGGCTCTAAAGCAGTTCTGCTGACGTGGTTCTCTGGTCTCTAGAGCAGCTCTGCTGACCTGGTCCATTGGCTCTAAAGCAGACCTGCTGACCTGGTTCTCTCCCTCTAAAGCAGCTCTGCTGACCTGGTTCTCTCGCTCTAAAGCAACTCTACTGACCTGGTTTCTCTGGCTGTAGAGCAGCACTGCTAACCTGGTTTCTTTGGCTCTACAGCAGCTCTGCTGACCTGGTTCTCGTCTTATAGAGCAGCTCTGCTGACCTGGGTCTCTGGCTCTAAAGCAGCTCTGCTGACCTGGTTCTCTGGCTCTGAAGCATCTCTGCTGACCTGGTTCTCTGGCTTTAGAGCAGCTCTGCTGACCTGGTTCTCTGCCTCTAGAGCAGCTCTGCTGACCTGGTTTCTCTGGCTCTACAGCAGGTCTGCTGACCTGGTTCTCTGGCTCTAGAACAGATCTGCTTACCTAGTTCTCAGGCTACAGAGCAGCTCGGCTGATCTGGTTCTCTGGCTCTACAACAGCTCTGATGACCTGGTTCTCTGGCTCTAAAGCAGCTCTGCTGACTCGGTTCTATGGCTCTAAAGCAGTTCTGCTGACATGGTTCTCTGGCTCTAGGGCAGCTCTGCTGACCTGGTTCTCTCCCTCTGGAGCAGCTCTGCTGACCTGGTTCTCTCCCTCTAAAGCAGCTCTACTGACCTGGTTTCTCTGGCTCTACAGCGGCTCTGCTGACCTGGTTCTCTGGCTCTACAGCAGCTCTGCTGACCTGGTTCTTGGGCTCTAGAGCAGCTCTACTGATCTGGTTCTCTGGCTCTAAAGCAGCTCTGCTGACCTGGTTTCTCTGGCTTTACAGCAGCTCTGCTGACATGGTTCTCTCGCTCTAAAGCAGCTCTACTGACCTGGTTTCTCTGGCTCTAGAGCAGCACTGCTAACCTGGTTTCTTTGGCTCTACAGCAGCTCTCCTGACCTGGTTTCTCTGGCTCTACAGCAGGTCTGCTGACCTGGTTCTCTGGCTCTAGAACAGCTCTGCTGACCTAGTTCTCAGGCTACAGAGCAGCTCGGCGGATCTGGTTCTCTGGCTCTACAACAGCTCTGCTGACCTGGTTCTCTGGCTCTAAAGCAGCTCTGCTGACTCGGTTCTATGGCTCTAAAGCAGTTCTGCTGACATGGTTCTCTGGCTCTAGGGCAGCTCTGCTGACCTGGTTCTCTCCCTCTGGAGCAGCTCTGCTGACCTGGTTCTCTCTCTCTAAAGCAGCTCTACTGACCTGGTTTCTCTGGCTCTACAGCGGCTCTGCTGACCTGATTCTCTGGCTCTAGAGCAGCTCTGCTGACCTGGTTCTTGGGCTCTAGAGCAGCTCTGCTGATCTGGTTCTCTTGCTCTAAAGCAGCTCTGCTGACCTGGTTTCTGTGGCTCTACAGCAGCTCTGCTGACCTGGTTCCCTCGCTCTAAAGCAGCTCTACTGACCTGGTTTCTCTGGCCCTAGAGCAGCACTGCTAACCTGGTTTCTTTGGCTCTACAGCAGCTCTGCTGACCTGGTTCTCGTCTTCTAGAGCAGCTCTGCTGACCTGGGTCTCTGGGTCTAAAGCAGCTCTGCTGACCTGGTTCTCTGGCTCTAGAGCAGCTCTGCTGACCTGGTTCTTGGGCTCTAGAGCAGCTCTGCTGATCTGGTTCTCTGGCTCTAAAGCAGCTCTGCTGACCTGGTTCTATGGCTCTAAAGCAGCTCTGCTGACTTGGTTCTCTGGCCTCTATAGCAGCTCTGCTGACCTGGTTCTCTGGCTCTAAAGCAGCTCTGCTGACCTGGTTCTATGGCTCTAAAGCAGCTCTGCTAGCCTAGTTCTCTGGCTCTAAAGC
Organism: Triturus cristatus; assembly: GCF_964204655.1. Lineage (NCBI taxonomy): Eukaryota > Metazoa > Chordata > Amphibia > Caudata > Salamandridae > Triturus > Triturus cristatus. Next base: position 631,973,797 of record NC_140582.1, read on the forward strand.
AGCTCTGCTGACCTGCTTCTCTCCCTCTAAAGCAGCTCTGCTGACCTGGTTTCTCTGGCTCTACAGCAGCTCTGCTGACCTGCTTCTCTCCCTCTAAAGCAGCACTGCTGACCTGGTTTCTCTGGCTCTACAGCAGCTCTGCTGGCCTGGTTCTCTGGCTCTAAAGCAGCTCTGCTGACCCGGTTCTATGGCTCTAAAGCAGTTCTGCTGACCTGGTTCTCTGGTCTCTATAGCAGCTATTCTGACCTGGTCCATTGGCTCTAAAGCAGCTCTGCTGACCTGCTTCTCTCCCTCTAAAGCAGCTCTGCTGACCTGGTTTCTCTGGCTCTACAGCAGCTCTGCTGACCTGCTTCTCTCCCTCTAAAGCAGCACTGCTGACCTGGTTCTCTCCCTCTAAAGCAGCTCTACTCACCTGGTTCTCTGCCTCTAGAGCAGCTCTGCTGACCTGGTTTCTCTGGCTCTACAGCAGGTCTGCTGACCTGGTTCTCTGGCTCTAGAACAGATCTGCTTACCTAGTTCTCAGGCTACAGAGCAGCTCGGCTGATCTGGTTCTCTGGCTCTACAACAGCTCTGATGACCTGGTTCTCTGGCTCTAAAGCAGCTCTGCTGACTCGGTTCTATGGCTCTAAAGCAGTTCTGCTGACATGGTTCTCTGGCTCTAGGGCAGCTCTGCTGACCTGGTTCTCTCCCTCTGGAGCAGCTCTGCTGACCTGGTTCTCTCCCTCTAAAGCAGCTCTACTGACCTGGTTTCTCTGGCTCTACAGCGGCTCTGCTGACCTGGTTCTCTGGCTCTACAGCAGCTCTGCTGACCTGGTTCTTGGGCTCTAGAGCAGCTCTACTGATCTGGTTTTCAGGCTCTAAAGCAGCTCTGCTGACCTGGTTTCTCTGGCTTTACAGCAGCTCTGCTGACATGGTTCTCTCGCTCTAAAGCAGCTCTACTGACCTGGTTTCTCTGGCTCTAGAGCAGCACTGCTAACCTGGTTTCTTTGGCTCTACAGCAGCTCTCCTGACCTGGTTTCTCTGGCTCTACAGCAGGTCTGCTGACCTGGTTCTCTGGCTCTAGAACAGCTCTGCTGACCTAGTTCTCAGGCTACAGAGCAGCTCGGCGGATCTGGTTCTCTGGCTCTACAACAGCTCTGCTGACCTGGTTCTCTGGCTCTAAAGCAGCTCTGCTGACTCGGTTCTATGGCTCTAAAGCAGTTCTGCTGACATGGTTCTCTGGCTCTAGGGCAGCTCTGCTGACCTGGTTCTCTCCCTCTGGAGCAGCTCTGCTGACCTGGTTCTCTCTCTCTAAAGCAGCTCTACTGACCTGGTTTCTCTGGCTCTACAGCGGCTCTGCTGACCTGATTCTCTGGCTCTAGAGCAGCTCTGCTGACCTGGTTCTTGGGCTCTAGAGCAGCTCTGCTGATCTGGTTCTCTTGCTCTAAAGCAGCTCTGCTGACCTGGTTTCTGTGGCTCTACAGCAGCTCTGCTGACCTGGTTCTCTCGCTCTAAAGCAGCTCTACTGACCTGGTTTCTCTGGCCCTAGAGCAGCACTGCTAACCTGGTTTCTTTGGCTCTACAGCAGCTCTGCTGACCTGGTTCTCGTCTTCTAGAGCAGCTCTGCTGACCTGGGTCTCTGGCTCTAAAGCAGCTCTGCTGACCTGGTTCTCTGGCTCTAGAGCAGCTCTGCTGACCTGGTTCTTGGGCTCTAGAGCAGCTCTGCTGATCTGGTTCTCTGGCTCTAAAGCAGCTCTGCTGACCTGGTTCTATGGCTCTAAAGCAGCTCTGCTGACTTGGTTCTCTGGCCTCTATAGAAGCTCTGCTGACCTGGTTCTCTGGCTCTAAAGCAGCTCTGCTGACCTGGTTCTATGGCTCTAAAGCAGCTCTGCTAGCCTAGTTCTCTGGCTCTAAAGCAGCTCTGCTGACCTGCTTCTCTCCCTCTAAAGCAGCTCTGCTGACCTGGTTTCTCTGGCTCTACAGCAGCTCTGCTGACCTGCTTCTCTCCCTCTAAAGCAGCACTGCTGACCTGGTTTCTCTGGCTCTACAGCAGCTCTGCTGGCCTGGTTCTCTGGCTCTAAAGCAGCTCTGCTGACCCGGTTCTATGGCTCTAAAGCAGTTCTGCTGATCTGGTTCTCTGGTCTCTAGAGCAGCTATTCTGACCTGGTCCATTGGCTCTAAAGCAGACCTGCTGACCTGGTTCTCTCCCTCTAAAGCAGCTCTGCTGACCTGGTTCTCTCGCTCTAAAGCAGCTCTACTGACCTTGTTTCTCTGGCTCTAGAGCAGCACTGCTAACCTGGTTTCTTTGGCTCTACAGCAGCTCTGCTGACCTAGTTCTCTGGCTTTAGAGCAGCTCTGCTGACCTGGTTCTCTGCCTCTAGAGCAGCTCTGCTGACCTGGTTTCTCTGGCTCTACAGCAGGTCTGCTGACCTGGTCCTCTGGCTCTAGAACAGCTCTGCTGACCTAGTTCTCAGGCTCCAGAGCAGCTCGGCTGATCTGGTTCTCTGGCTCTACAACAGCTCTGCTGACCTGGTTCTCTGGCTCTAAAGCAGCTCTGCTGAGCCGGTTCTATGGCTCTAAAGCAGTTCTGCTGACATGGTTCTCTGGCTCTAGGGCAGCTCTGCTGACCTGGTTTTCTCCTCTGGAGCAGCTCTGCTGACCTGGTTCTCTCCCTCTAAAGCAGCTCTACTCACCTGGTTTCTCTGGCTCTACAGCGGCTCTGCTGACCTGGTTCTCTGGCTCTAGAGCAGCTCTGCTGACCTGTTTCTTGGGCTCTAGAGCAGCTCTGCTGACCTGGTTCTCTGCCTCTAGAGCAGCTCTGTTGACCTGGTTTCTCTGGCTCTACAGCAGCTCTGCTGACCTGCTTCTCTCCCTCTAAAGCAGCTCTGCTGACCTGGTTTCTCTGGCTCTACAGCAGCTCTGCTGACCTGGTTCTCTGGCTCTAAAGCAGCTCTGCTGACCCGGTTCTATGGCTCTAAAGCAGCTCTGCTGACCTGGTCCATTGGCTCTAAAGCAGACCTGCTGACCTGGTTCTCTCCCTCTAAAGCAGCTCTGCTGACCTGGTTCTCTCACTCTAAAGCAACTCTACTGACCTGGTTTCTCTGGCTGTAGAGCAGCACTGCTAACCTGGTTTCTTTGTCTCTACAGCAGCTCTGCTGACCTGGTTCTCGTCTTCTAGAGCAGCGCTGCTGACCTGGGTCTCTGGCTCTAAAGCAGCTCTGCTGACCTGGTTCTCTGGCTCTAAAGCATCTCTGCTGACCTGGTTCTCTGGCTTTAGAGCAGCTCTGCTGACCTGGTTCTCTGCCTCTAGAGCAGCTCTGCTGACCTGGTTTCTCTGGCTCTACAGCAGGTCTGCTGACCTGGTTCTCTGGCTCTAGAACAGCTCTGCTGACCTAGTTCTCAGGCTACAGAGCAGCTCGGCTGATCTGGTTCTCTGGCTCTACAACAGCTCTGCTGACCTGGGTCTCTGGCTCTAAAGCAGCTCTGCTGACCTGGTTCTCTGGCTCTAGAGCAGCTCTACTGACCTGGTTCTTGGGCTCTAGAGCAGCTCTGCTGATCTGGTTCTCTGGCTCTAAAGCAGCTCTGCTGACCTGGTTCTATGGCTCTAAAGCAGCTCTGCTGACTTGGTTCTCTGGCCTCTAGAGCAGCTCTGCTGATCTGGTTCTCTGGCTCTAAAGCAGCTCTGCTGACCTGGTTCTATGGCTCTAAAGCAGCTCTGCTGACTTGGTTCTCTGGCCTCTAGAGCAGCTCTGCTGACCTGGTTCTCTGGCTCTAAAGCAGCTCTGCTAGCCTAGTTCTCTGGCTCTAAAGCATCTCTGCTGACCTGCTTCTCTCCCTCTAAAGCAGCTCTGCTGACCTGATTTCTCTGGCTCTACAGCAGCTCTGCTGACCTGCTTCTCTCCCTCTAAAGCAGCTCTGCTGACCTGGTTTCTCTGGCTCTACAGCAGCTCTGCTGACCTGGTTCTCTGGCTCTAAAGCAGCTCTGCTGACCTGGTTCTATGGCTCTAAAGCAGTTCTGCTGACCTGGTTCTCTGGTCTCTAGAGCAGCTCTGCTGACCTGGTCCATTGGCTCTAAAGCAGACCTGCTGACCTGGTTCTCTCCCTCTAAAGCAGCTCTGCTGACCTGGTTTCTCTGGCTCTACAGCAGCTCTGCTGACCTGCTTCTCTCCCTCTAAAGCAGCTCTGCTGACCTGGTTTCTCTCGCTCTAAAGCAGCTCTACTGACCTGGTTTCTCTGGCTCTAGAGCAGCACTGCTAACCTGGTTTCTTTGGCTCTACAGCAGCTCTGCTGACCTGGTTCTCGTCTTCTAGAGCAGCTCTGCTGACCTGGGTCTCTGGCTCTAAAGCAGCTCTGCTGACCTGGTTCTCTGGCTTTAGAGCAGCTCTGCTGACCTGGTTCTCTGTCTCTAGAGCAGCTCTGCTGACCTGGTTTCTCTGGGTCTACAGCAGGTCTGCTGACCTGGTTCTCTGGCTCTAGAACAGCTCTGCTGACCTAGTTCTCAGGCTACAGAGCAGCTCGGCTGATCTGGTTCTCTGGCTCTACAACAGCTCTGCTGACCTGGTTCTCTGGCTCTAAAGCAGCTCTGCTGACCCGGTTCTATGGCTCTAAAGCAGTTCTGCTGACATGGTTGTCTGGCTCTAGGGCAGCTCTGCTGACCTGGTTCTCTCCCTCTGGAGCAGCTCTGCTGACCTGGTTCTCTCCCTCTAAAGCAGCTCTACTCACCTGGTTTCTCTGGCTCTACAGCGGCTCTGCTGACCTGGTTCTCTGGCTCTAGAGCAGCTCTGCTGACCTGGTTGTTGGGCTCTAGAGCAGCTCTGCTGATCTGGTTCTCTGGCTCTAAAGCAGCTCTGCTGACCTGGTTCTATGGCTCTAAAGCAGCTCTGCTGACTTGGTTCTCTGGCCTCTAGAGCAGCTCTGCTGACCTGGTTCTCTGGCTCTAAAGCAGCTCTGCTGAACTGGTTCTATGGCTCTAAAGCAGCTCTGCTAGCCTAGTTCTCTGGCTCTAAAGCAGCTCTGCTGACCTGCTTCTCTCCCTCTAAAGCAGCTCTGCTGACCTGGTTTCTCTGGCTCTACAGCTGCTCTGCTGACCTGCTTCTCTCCCTCTAAAGCAGCTCTGCTGACCTGGTTTCTCTGGCTCTACAGCAGCTCTGCTGACCTGGTTCTCTGGCTCTAAAGCAGCTCTGCTGACCCGGTTCTATGGCTCTAAAGCAGTTCTGCTGACCTGGTTCTCTGGTCTCTAGAGCAGCTCTGCTGACCTGGTCCATTGGCTCTAAAGCAGACCTGCTGACCTGGTTCTCTCCCTCTAAAGCAGCTCTGCTGACCTGGTTCTCTCGCTCTAAAGCAACTCTACTGACCTGGTTTCTCTGGCTGTAGAGCAGCACTGCTAACCTGGTTTCTTTGGCTCTACAGCAGCTCTGCTGACCTGGTTCTCGTCTTATAGAGCAGCTCTGCTGACCTGGGTCTCTGGCTCTAAAGCAGCTCTGCTGACCTGGTTCTCTGGCTCTGAAGCATCTCTGCTGACCTGGTTCTCTGGCTTTAGAGCAGCTCTGCTGACCTGGTTCTCTGCCTCTAGAGCAGCTCTGCTGACCTGGTTTCTCTGGCTCTACAGCAGGTCTGCTGACCTGGTTCTCTGGCTCTAGAACAGATCTGCTAACCTAGTTCTCAGGCTACAGAGCAGCTCGGCTGATCTGGTTCTCTGGCTCTATAACAGCTCTGATGACCTGGTTCTCTGGCTCTAAAGCAGCTCTGCTGACTCGGTTCTATGGCTCTAAAGCAGTTCTGCTCGACATGGTTCTCTGGCTCTAGGGCAGCTCTGCTGACCTGGTTCTCTCCCTCTGGAGCAGCTCTGCTGACCTGGTTCTCTCCCTCTAAAGCAGCTCTACTGACCTGGTTTCTCTGGCTATACAGCGGCTCTGCTGACCTGGTTCTCTGGCTCTACAGCAGCTCTGCTGACCTGGTTCTTGGGCTCTAGAGCAGCTCTACTGATCTGGTTCTCTGGCTCTAAAGCAGCTCTGCTGACCTGGTTTCTCTGGCTTTACAGCAGCTCTGCTGACATGGTTCTCTCGCTCTAAAGCAGCTCTACTGACCTGGTTTCTCTGGCTCTAGAGCAGCACTGCTAACCTGGTTTCTTTGGCTCTACAGCAGCTCTCCTGACCTGGTTTCTCTGGCTCTACAGCAGGTCTGCTGACCTGGTTCTCTGGCTCTAGAACAGCTCTGCTGACCTAGTTCTCAGGCTACAGAGCAGCTCGGCGGATCTGGTTCTCTGGCTCTACAACAGCTCTGCTGACCTGGTTCTCTGGCTCTAAAGCAGCTCTGCTGACTCGGTTCTATGGCTCTAAAGCAGTTCTGCTGACATGGTTCTCTGGCTCTAGGGCAGCTCTGCTGACCTGGTTCTCTCCCTCTGGAGCAGCTCTGCTGACCTGGTTCTCTCTCTCTAAAGCAGCTCTACTGACCTGGTTTCTCTGGCTCTACAGCGGCTCTGCTGACCTGATTCTCTGGCTCTAGAGCAGCTCTGCTGACCTGGTTCTTGGGCTCTAGAGCAGCTCTGCTGATCTGGTTCTCTTGCTCTAAAGCAACTCTGCTGACCTGGTTTCTGTGGCTCTACAGCAGCTCTGCTGACCTGGTTTCTCTGGCCCTAGAGCAGCACTGCTAACCTGGTTTCTTTGGCTCTCCAGCAGCTCTGCTGACCTGGTTCTCGTCTTCTAGAGCAGCTCTGCTGACCTGGGTCTCTGGCTCTAAAGCAGCTCTGCTGACCTGGTTCTCTGGCTCTAGAGCAGCTCTGCTGACCTGGTTCTTGGGCTCTAGAGCAGCTCTGCTGATCTGGTTCTCTGGCTCTAAAGCAGCTCTGCTGACCTGGTTCTATGGCTCTAAAGCAGCTCTGCTGACTTGGTTCTCTGGCCTCTATAGCAGCTCTGCTGACCTGGTTCTCTGGCTCTAAAGCAGCTCTGCTGACCTGGTTCTATGGCTCTAAAGCAGCTCTGCTAGCCTAGTTCTCTGGCTCTAAAGCAGCTCTGCTGACCTGCTTCTCTCCCTCTAAAGCAGCTCTGCTGACCTGGTTTCTCTGGCTCTACAGCAGCTCTGCTGACCTGCTTCTCTCCCTCTAAAGCAGCACTGCTGACCTGGTTTCTCTGGCTCTACAGCAGCTCTGCTGGCCTGGTTCTCTGGCTCTAAAGCAGCTCTGCTGACCCGGTTCTATGGCTCTAAAGCAGTTCTGCTGACCTGGTTCTCTGGTCTCTATAGCAGCTATTCTGACCTGGTCCATTGGCTCTAAAGCAGACCTGCTGACCTGGTTCTCTCCCTCTAAAGCAGCTCTGCTGACCTGGTTCTCTCGCTCTAAAGCAGCTCTACTGACCTTGTTTCTCTGGCTCTAGAGCAGCACTGCTAACCTGGTTTCTTTGGCTCTACAGCAGCTCTGCTGACCTAGTTCTCTGGCTTTAGAGCAGCTCTGCTGACCTGGTTCTCTGCCTCTAGAGCAGCTCTGCTGACCTGGTTTCTCTGGCTCTACAGCAGGTCTGCTGACCTGGTCCTCTGGCTCTAGAACAGCTCTGCTGACCTAGTTCTCAGGCTCCAGAGCAGCTCGGCTGATCTGGTTCTCTGGCTCTACAACAGCTCTGCTGACCTGGTTCTCTGGCTCTAAAGCAGCTCTGCTGACCCGGTTCTATGGCTCTAAAGCAGTTCTGCTGACATGGTTCTCTGGCTCTAGGGCAGCTCTGCTGACCTGGTTTTCTCCTCTGGAGCAGCTCTGCTGACCTGGTTCTCTCCCTCTAAAGCAGCTCTACTCACCTGGTTTCTCTGGCTCTACAGCGGCTCTGCTGACCTGGTTCTCTGGCTCTAGAGCAGCTCTGCTGACCTGTTTCTTGGGCTCTAGAGCAGCTCTGCTGATCTGGTTCTCTGGATCTAAAGCAGCTCTGCTGACCTGGTTCTATGGCTCTAAAGCAGCTCTGCTGACTTGGTTCTCTGGCCTCTAGAGCAGCTCTGCTGACCTGGTTCTCTGGCTCTAAAGCAGCTCTGCTGACCTGGATCTATGGCTCTAAAGCAGCTCTGCTAGCCTAGTTCTCTGGCTCTAAAGCAGCTCTGCTGACCTGCTTCTCTCCCTCTAAAGCAGCTCTGCTGACCTGGTTTCTCTGGCTCTACAGCTGCTCTGCTGACCTGCTTCTCTCCCTCTAAAGCAGCTCTGCTGACCTGGTTTCTCTGGCTCTACAGCAGCTCTGCTGACCTGGTTCTCTGGCTCTAAAGCAGCTCTGCTGACCCGGTTCTATGGCTCTAAAGCAGTTCTGCTGACCTGGTTCTCTGGTCTCTAGGGCAGCTCTGCTGACCTGGTCCATTGGCTCTAAAGCAAACCTACTGACCTGTTTCTCTCCCTCTAAAGCAGCTCTGCTGACCTGGTTCTCTCGCTCTAAAGCAACTCTACAGACCTGGTTTCTCTGGCTGTAGAGCAGCACTGTTAACCTGGTTTCTTTGGCTCTACAGCAGCTCTGCTGACCTGGTTCTCGTCTTCTAGAGCAGCTCTGCTGACCTGGGTCTCTGGCTCTAAAGCAGCTCTGCTGACCTGGTTCTCTGGCTCTAAAGCATCTCTGCTGACCTGGTTCTCTGGCTTTAGAGCAGCTCTGCTGACCTGGTTCTCTGCCTCTAGAGCAGCTCTGCTGACCTGGTTTCTCTGGCTCTACAGCAGGTCTGCTGACCTGGTTCTCTGCCTCTAGAACAGCTCTGCTGACCTAGTTCTATGGCTCTAAAGCAGTTCTGCTGACATGGTTCTCTGGCTCTAGTGCAGCTCTGCTGACCTGGTTCTCTCCCTCTGGAGCAGCTCTGCTGACCTGGTTCTCTCCCTCTAAAGCAGCTCTACTCACCTGGTTTCTCTGGCTCTACAGCGGCTCTGCTGACCTGGTTCTCTGGCTCTAGAGCAGCTCTGCTGACCTGGTTCTTGGGCTCTAGAGCAGCTCTGCTGATCTTGTTCTCTGGCTCTAAAGCAGCTCTGCTGACCTGGTTCTATGGCTCTAAAGCAGCTCTGCTGACTTGGTTCTCTTGCCTCTAGAGCAGCTCTACTGACCTGGTTTCTCTGGCTCTAGAGCAGCACTCCTAACCTGGTTTCTTTGGCTCTACAGCAGCTCTGCTGACCTGGTTTCTCTGGCTCTACAGCAGGTCTGCTGACCTGGTTTTCTGGCTCTAGAACAGCTCTGCTGACCTAGTTCTCAGGCTACAGAGCAGCTCGGCTGATCTGGTTCTCTGGCTCTACAACAGCTCTGCTGACCTGGTTCTCTGGCTCTAAAGCAGCTCTGTTGACTCGGTTCTATGGCTCTAAAGCAGTTCTGCTGACATGGTTCTCTGGCTCTAGGGCAGCTCTGCTGACCTGGTTCTCTCCCTCTGGAGCAGCTCTGCTGACCTGGTTCTCTCCCTCTAAAGCAGCTCTACTGACCTAGTTTCTCTGGCTCTACAGCGGCTCTGCTGACCTGGTTCTCTGGCTCTAGAGCAGCTCTGCTGACCTGGTTCTTGGGCTCTAGAGCAGCTCTGCTGATCTGGTTCTCTTGCTCTAAAGCAGCTCTGCTGACCTGGTTTCTCTGGCTCTACAGCAGCTCTGCTGACCTGGTTTTCTCGCTCTAAAGCAGCTCTACTGACCTGGTTTCTCTGGCACTAGAGCAGCACTGCTAACCTGGTTTCTTTGGCTCTACAGCAGCTCTGCTGACCTGGTTCTCGTCTTCTAGAGCAGCTCTGCTGACCTGGGTCTCTGGCTCTAAAGCAGCTCTGCTGACCTGGTTCTCTGGCTCTAGAGCAGCTCTGCTGACCTGGTTCTTGGGCTCTAGAGCAGCTCTGCTGATCTGGTTCTCTGGCTCTAAACCAGCTCTGCTGACCTGGTTCTATGGCTCTAAAGCAGCTCTGCTGACTTGGTTCTCTGACCTCTAGAGCAGCTCTGCTGACCTGGTTCTCTGGCTCTAAAGCAGCTCTGCTGACCTGGTTCTATGGCTCTAAAGCATCTCTGCTAGCCTAGTTCTCCGGCTCTAAAGCAGCTCTGCTGACCTGCTTCTCTCCCTCTAAAGCAGCTCTTCTGACCTGGTTTCTCTGGCTCTACAGCAGCTCTGCTGACCTGCTTCTCTCCCTCTAAAGCAGCTCTGCTGACCTGGTTTCTCTGGCTCTACAGCAGCTCTGCTGACCTGGTTCTCTGGCTCTAAAGCAGCTCTGCTGACCCGGTTCTATGGCTCTAAAGCAGTTCTGCTGACCTGGTTCTCTGGTCTCTAGAGCAGCTCTGCTGACCTGGTCCATTGGCTCTAAAGCAGACCTGCTGACCTGGTTCTCTCCCTCTAAAGCAGCTCTGCTGACCTAGTTCTCTCGCTCTAAAGCAGCTCTACTGACCTGGTTTCTCTGGCTCTAGAGCAGCACTGCTAACCTGGTTTCTTTGGCTCTACAGCAGATCTGCTGACCTGGTTCTCGTCTTCTAGAGCAGCTCTGCTGACCGGGGTCTCTGGCTCTACAGCAGCTCTGCTGACCTGGTTCTCTGGCTTTAGAGCAGCTCTGCTGACCTGGTTCTCTGCCTCTAGAGCAGCTCTGCTGACCTGGTTTCTCTGGCTCTACAGCAGGTCTGCTGACCTGGTTCTCTGGCTCTAGAACAGCTCTGCTGACCTAGTTCTCAGGCTACAGAGCAGCTCGGCTGATCTGGTTCTCTGGCTCTACAACAGCTCTGCTGACCTGGTTCTCTGGCTCTCAAGCAGCTCTGCTGACCCGGTTCTATGGCTCTAAAGCAGTTCTGCTGACATGGTTCTCTGGCTCTAGGGCAGCTCTGCTGACCTGGTTCTCTCCTCTGGAGCAGCTCTGCTGACCTGGTTCTCTCCCTCTAAAGCAGCTCTACTCACCTGGTTTCTCTGGCTCTACAGCGGCTCTGCTGACCTGGTTCTCTGGCTCTAGAGCAGTTCTGCTGACCTGGTTCTTGGGCTCTAGAGCAGCTCTGCTGATCTGGTTCTCTGGCTCTAAAGCAGCTCTGCTGACCTGGTTTTATGGCTCAAAAGCAACTCTGCTGACTTGGTTCTCTGGCCTCTAGAGCAGCTCTGCTGACCTGGTTCTCTGGCTCTAAAGCAGCTCTGCTGACCTGGTTCTATGGCTCTAAGGCAGCTCTGCTAGCCTAGTTCTCTGGCTCTAAAGCAGCTCTGCTGACCTGCTTCTCTCCCTCTAAAGCAGCTCTGCTGACCTGGTTTCTCTGGCTCTACAGCTGCTCTGCTGACCTGCTTCTCTCCCAATAAAGCAGCTCTACTGACCTGGTTTCTCTGGCTCTACAGCAGCTCTGCTGACCTGGTTCTCTGGCTCTAAAGCAGCTCTGCTGACCCGGTTCTATGGCTCTAAAGCAGTTCTGCTGACCTGGTTCTCTGGTCTCTAGAGCAGCTCTGCTGACCTGGTCCATTGGCTCTAAAGCAGACCTGTTGACCTGGTTCTCTCCCTCTAAAGCAGCTCTGCTGACCTGGTTCTCTCCCTCTAAAGCAGCTCTGCTGACCTGGTTCTCTGGCTCTAAAGCAGCTCTGCTGACCCGGTTCTATGGCTCTAAAGCAGTTCTGCTGACATGGTTCTCTGGCTCTAGGGCAGCTCTGCTGACCTGGTTCTCTCCCTCTGGAGCAGCTCTGCTGACCTGGTTCTCTCCCTCTAAAGCAGCTCTACTCACCTGGTTTCTCTGGCTCTACAGCGGCTCTGCTGACCTGGTTCTCTGGCTCTAGAGCAGCTCTGCTGACCTGGTTCTTAGGCTCTAGAGCAGCTCTGCTGATCTGGTTCTCTGGCTCTAAAGCAGCTCTGCTGACCTGGTTCTATGGCTCTAAAGCAGCTCTGCTGACTTTGTTCTCTGGCCTCAAGAGCAGCTCTGCTGACCTGGTTCTCTGGCTCTGAAGCAGCTCTGCTGACCTGGTTCTATGGCTCTAAAGCAGCTCTGCTAGCCTAGTTCTCTGGCTCTACAGCTGCTCTGCTGACCTGCCTCTCTCCCTCTAAAGCAGCTCTGCTGACCTGGTTTCTCTGGCTCTACAGCAGCTCTGCTGACCTGGTTCTCTGGCTCTAAAGCAGCTCTGCTGACCCAGTTCTATGGCTCTAAAGCAGTTCTGCTGACCTGGTTCTCTGGTCTCTAGAGCAGCTCTGCTGACCTGGTCCATTGGCTCTAAAGCAGACCTGCTGACCTGGTTCTCTCCCTCTAAAGCAGCTCTGCTGACCTGGTTCTCTCGCTCTAAAGCAACTCTACTGACCTGGTTTCTCTGGCTGTAGAGCAGCACTGCTAATCTGGTTTCTTTGGCTCTACAGCAGCTCTGCTGACCTGGTTCTCGTCTTCTAGAGCAGCTCTGCTGACCTGGTTCTCTGGCTCTAAAGCATCTCTGCTGACCTGGTTCTCTGGCTTTAGAGCAGCTCTGCTGACCTGGTTCTCTGCCTCTAGAGCAGCTCTGCTGACCTGGTTTCTCTGGCTCTACAGCAGGTCTGCTGACCTGGTTCTCTGGCTCTAGAACAGCTCTGCTGACCTAGTTCTCAGGCTACAGAGCAGCTCGGCTGATCTGGTTCTTTGGCTCTACAACAGCTCTGCTGACCTGGTTCTCTGGCTCTAAAGCAGCTCTGCTGACCCGGTTCTAAGGCTCTAAAGCAGTTCTGCTGACATGGTTCTCTGGCTCTAGGGCAGCTCTGCTGACCTGGTTCTCTCCCTCTGGAGCAGCTCTGCTGACCTGGTTCTCTCCCTCTAAAGCAGCTCTACTCACCTGGTTTCTCTGGCTCTACAGCGGCTCTGCTGACCTGGTTCTCTGGCTCCAGAGCAGCTCTGCTGACCTGGTTCTTGGGCCCTAGAGCAGCTCTACTGATCTGGTTCTCTGGCTCTAAAGCAGCTCTGCTGACCTGGTTCTATGGCTCTAAAGCAGCTCTGCTGACTTGGTTCTCTGGCCTCTAGAGCAGCTCTGCTGACCTGGTTCTCTGGCTCTGAAGCAGCTCTGCTGACCTGGTTCTATGGCTCTAAAGCAGCTCTGCTAGCCTAGTTCTCTGGCTCTAAAGCAGCTCTGCTGACCTGCTTCTCTCCCTCTAAAGCAGCTCTGCTGACCTGGTTTCTCTGGCTCTACAGCTGCTCTGCTGACCTGCTTCTCTCCCTCTAAAGCAGCTCTGCTGACCTGGTTTCTCTGGCTCTACAGCAGCTCTGCTGACCTGGTTCTCTGGCTCTAAAGCAGCTCTGCTGACCCGGTTCTATGGCTCTAAAGCAGTTCTGCTGACCTGGTTCTCTGGTCTCTAGAGTAGCTCTGCTGACCTGGTCCATCGGCTCTAAAGCAGACCTGCTGACCTGGTTCTCTCCCTCTAAAGCAGCTCTGCTGACCTGGTTCTCTCGCTCTAAAGCAACTCTACTGACCTGGTTTCTGTGGCTGTAGAGCAGCACTGCTAACCTGGTTTCTTTGGCTGTACAGCAGCTCTGCTGACCTAGTTCTCGTCTTCTAGAGCAGCTCTGCTGACCTGGGTCTCTGGCTCTAAAGCAGCTCTGCTGACCTGGTTCTCTGGCTCTAAAGCATCTCTGCTGACCTGGTTCTCTGGCTTTAGAGCAGCTCTGCTGACCTGGTTCTCTGCCTCTAGAGCAGCTCTGCTGACCTGGTTTCTCTGGCTCTACAGCAGGTCTGCTGACCTGGTTCTCTGGCTCTAGAACAGCTCTGCTGACCTAGTTCTCAGGCTACAGAGCAGCTCGGCTGATCTGGTTCTCTGGCTCTACAACAGCTCTGCTGACCTGGTTCTCTGGCTCTAAAGCAGCTCTGCTGACTCGGTTCTATGGCTCTAAAGCAGTTCTGCAGGCATGGTTCTCTGGCTCTAGGGCAGCTCTGCTGACCTGGTTCTCTCCCTCTAAAGCAGCTCTGCTGACCTGGTTCTCTCGCTCTAAAGCAACTCTACTGACCTGGTTTCTCTGGCTGTAGAGCAGCACTGCTAACCTGGTTTCTTTGGCTCTACAGCAGCTCTGCTGACCTGGTTCTCGTCTTCTAGAGCAGCTCTGCTGACCTGGGTCTCTGGCTCTAAAGCAGCTCTGCTGACCTGGTTCTCTGGCTCTAAAGCATCTCTGCTGACCTGGTTCTCTGGCTTTAGAGCAGCTCTGCTGACCTGGTTCTCTGCCTCTAGAGCAGCTCTGCTGACCTGGTTTCTCTGGCTCTACAGCAGGTCTGCTGACCTGGTTCTCTGGCTCTAGAACAGCTCTGCTGACCTAGTTCTCAGGCTACAGAGCAGCTCGGCTGATCTGGTTCTCTGGCTCTACAACAGCTCTGCTGACCTGGTTCTCTGGCTCTAAAGCAGCTCTGCTGACTCGGTTCTATGGCTCTAAAGCAGTTCTGCTGACATGGTTCTCTGGCTCTAGGGCAGCTCTGCTGACCTGTTTCTCTCCCTCTGGAGCAGCTCTGCTGACCTGGTTCTCTCCCTCTAAAGCAGCTCTACTGACCTGGTTTCTCTGGCTCTACAGCGGCTCTGCTGACCTGGTTCTCTGGCTCTAGAGCAGCTCTGCTGACCTGGTTCTTGGGCTCTACAGCAGCTCTGCTGATCTGGTTCTCTGGCTCTAAAGCAGCTCTGCTGACCTGGTTTCTCTGGCTCTACAGCAGCTCTGCTGACCCGGTTCTATGGCTCTAAAGCAGTTCTGCTGACCTGGTTCTCTGGCTCTAGAGCAGCTCTGCTGACCTGGTTCTTGGGCTCTAGAGCAGCTCTGCTGATCTGATTCTCTGGCTCTAAAGCAGCTCTGCTGACCTGCTTCTCTCCCTCTAAAGCAGCTCTGCTGACCTGGTTTCTCTGGCTCTACAGCAGCTCTGCTGACCTGCTTCTCTCCCTCTAAAGCAGCTCTGCTGACCTGGTTTCTCTGGCTCTACAGCAGCTCTGCTGACCTGGTTCTCTGGCTCTAAAGCAGCTCTGCTGACCCGGTTCTATGGCTCTAAAGCAGTTCTGCTGACCTGGTTCTCTGGTCTCTAGAGCAGCTCTGCTTACCTGGTCCATTGGCTCTAAAGCAGACCTGCTGACCTGGTTCTCTCCCTCTAAAGCAGCTCTGCTGACCTGGTTCTCTCGCTCTAAAGCAGCTTTACTGACCTGGTTTCTCTGGCTCTAGAGCAGCACTGCTAACCTGGTTTCTTTGGCTCTACAGCAGCTCTGCTGACCTGGTTCTCGTCTTCTAGAGCAGCTCTGCTGACCTGGGTCTCTGGCTCTACAGCAGCTCTGCTGACCTGGTTCTCTGGCTTTAGAGCAGGTCTGCTGACCTGGTTCTCTGCCTCTGGAGCAGCTCTGCTGACCTGGTTTATCTGGCTCTACAGCAGGTCTGCTGACCTGGTTTTCTGGCTCTAGAACAGCTCTGCTGACCTAGTTCTCAGGCTACAGAGCAGCTCGGCTGATCTGGTTCTCTGGCTCTACAACAGCTCTGCTGACCTGGTTCTCTGGCTCTAAAGCAGCTCTGCTGACCCGGTTCTATGGCTCTAAAGCAGTTCTGCTGACATGGTTCTCTGGCTCTAGGGCAGCTCTGCTGACCTGGTTCTCTCCCTCTGGAGAAGCTCTGCTGACCTGGTTCTCTCCCTCTAAAGCAGCTCTACTCACCTGGTTTCTCTGGCTCTACAGCGGCTCTGCTGACCTGGATCTCTGGCTCTAGAGCAGCTCTGCTGACCTGGTTCTTGGGCTCTAGAGCAGCTCTGCTGATCTGATTCTCTGGCTCTAAAGCAGCTCTGCTGACCTGGTTCTATGGCTCTAAACCAGCTCTGCTGACTTGGTTCTCTGGCCTCTAGAGCAGCTCTGCTGACCTGGTTCTCTGGCTCTAAAGCAGCTCTGCTGACCTGGTTCTATGGCTCTAAAGCAGCTCTGCTAGCCTAGTTCTCTGGCTCTAAAGCAGCTCTGCTGACCTGCTTCTCTCCCTCTAAAGCAGCTCTGCTGACCTGGTTTCTCTGGCTCTACAGCTGCTCTGCTGACCTGCTTCTCTCCCTCTAAAGCAGCTCTGCTGACCTGGTTTCTCTGGCTCTACAGCAGCTCTGCTGACCTGGTTCTCTGGCTCTAAAGCAGCTCTGCTGACCCGGTTCTATGGCTCTAAAGCAGTTCTGCTGACCTGGTTCTCTGGTCTCTAGAGCAGCTCTGCTGACCTGGTCCATTGGCTCTAAAGCAGACCTGCTGACCTGGTTCTCTCCCTCTAAAGCAGCTCTGCTGACCTGGTTCTCTCGCTCTAAAGCAACTCTACTGACCTGGTTTCTCTGGCTGTAGAGCAGCACTGCTAACCTGGTTTCTTTGGCTCTACAGCAGCTCTGCTGACCTGGCTCTCGTCTTCTAGAGCAGCTCTGCTGACCTGGGTCTCTGGCTCTAAAGCAGCTCTGCTGACCTGGTTCTCTGGCTCTAAAGCATCTCTGCTGACCTGGTTCTCTGGCTTTAGAGCAGCTCTGCTGACCTGGTTCTCTGCCTCTAGAGCAGCTCTGCTGACCTGGTTTCTCTGGCTCTACAGCAGGTCTGCTGACCTGGTTCTCCGGCTCTAGAACAGCTCTGCTGACCTAGTTCTCAGGCCACAGAGCAGCTCGGCTGATCTGGTTCTTTGGCTCTACAACAGCTCTGCTGACCTGGTTCTCTGGCTCTAAAGCAGCTCTGCTGACTCGGTTCTATGGCTCTAAAGCAGTTCTGCTGACATGGTTCTCTGACTCTAGGGCAGCTCTGCTGACCTGGTTCTTTCCCTCTGGAGCAGCTCTGCTGACCTGGTTCTCTCCCTCTAACGCAGCTCTACTGACCTGGTTTCTCTGGCTCTACCGCGGCTCTGCTGACCTGGTTCTCTGGCTCTAGAGCAGCTCTGCTGACCTGGTTCTTGGGCTCTAGAGCAGCTCTGCTGATCTGGTTCTCTGGCTCTAAAGTAGCTCTGCTGACCTGGTTCTATGGCTCTAAAGCAGCTCTGCTGACTTGGTTCTCTGGCCTCTAGAGCAGCTCTGCTGACCTGGTTCTCTGGCTCTAAAGCAGCTCTGCTGACCTGGTTCTATTGCTCTAAAGCAGCTCTGCTAGCCTAGCTCTCTGGCTCTAAAGCAGCTCTGCTGACCTGCTTCTCTCCCTCTAAAGCAGCTCTGCTGACCTGGTTTCTCTGGCTCTACAGCAGCTCTGCTGACCTGGTTCTCTGGCTCTACAGCAGCTCTGCTGACCTGGTTCTCTGGCTCTACAACAGCTCTGCTGACCTGGTTCTTTGGCTCTAAAGCAGCTCTGCTGACCCGGTTCTATGGCTCTAAAGCAGTTCTGCTGACCTGGTTCTCTGGTCTCTAGAGCAGCTCTGCTGACCTGGTCCATTGGCTCTAAAGCAGACCTGCTGACCTGGTTCTCTCCCTCCAAAGCAGCTCTGCTGACCTGGTTCTCTCGCTCTAAAGCAGCTCTACTGACCTGGTTTCTCTGGCTCTACAGCAGCTCTGCTGACCTGGTTCTCTGGCTCTACAGCAGCTCTGCTGACCTGGTTCTCAGCTTCTAGAGAAGCTCTGCTGACCTGGGTCTCTGCCTCTAGAGCAGCTCTGCTGACCTGGTTCTCTGGCTCTAAAGCAGCTCTGCTGACCTAGTTCTCTCCCTCCAAATCAGCTTCGCTTACCTGGTTCTCTGGCTCTAGAGCAGCTCTGCTGACCTGGTCCTCTGCCTCTAGAGCAGCTCTGCTGACCTGGTTCTCTCGCTCTAAAGCAACTCTACTGACCTGGTTTCTCTGGCTGTAGAGCAGCACTGCTAACCTGGTTTCTTTGGCTCTACAGCAGCTCTGCTGACCTGGTTCACGTCTTCTAGAGCAGCTCTGCTGACCTGGGTCTCTGGCTCTAAAGCAGCTCTGCTGACCTGGTTCTCTGGCTCTAAAGCATCTCTGCTGACCTGGTTCTCTGGCTATAGAGCAGCTCTGCTGACCTGGTTCTCTGCCTCTAGAGCAGCTCTGCTGACCTGGTTTCTCTGGCTCTACAGCAGGTCTGCTGACCTGGTTCTCTGGCTCTAGAACAGCTCTGCTGACCTAGTTCTCAGGCTACAGAGCAGCTCGGCTGATCTGGTTCTCTGGCTCTACAACAGCTCTGCTGACCTGGTTCTCTGGCTCTAAAGCAGCTCTGCTGACTCGGTTCTATGGCTCTAAAGCAGTTCTGCTGACATGGTTCTCTGGCTCTAGGGCAGCTCTGCTGACCTGGTTCTCTCCCTCTGGAGCAGCTCTGCTGACCTGGTTCTCTCCCTCTAAAGCAGCTCTACTCACCTGGTTTCTCTGGCTCTACAGCGGCTCTGCTGACCTGGTTCTCTGGCTCTAGAGCAGCTCTGCTGACCTGGTTCTTGGGCTCTAGAGCAGCTCTGCTGATCTGGATCTCTGGCTCTAAAGCAGCTCTGCTGACCTGGTTCTATGGCTCTAAAGCAGCTCTGCTGACTTGGTTCTCTGGCCTCTAGAGCAGCTCTGCTGACCTGGTTCTCTGGCTCTAAAGCAGCTCTGCTGACCTGGTTCTATGGCTCTAAAGCAGCTCTGCTAGCCTAGTTCTCTGGCTCTAAAGCAGCTCTGCTGACCTGCTTCTCTCCCTCTAAAGCAGCTCTGCTGACCTGGTTTCTCTGGCTCTACAGCTGCTCTGCTAACCTGCTTCTCTCCCTCTAAAGCAGCTCTGCTGACCTGGTTTCTCTGGCTCTACAGCAGCTCTGCTGACCTGGTTCTCTGGCTCTAAAGCAGCACTGCTGACCCAGTTCTATGGCTCTAAAGCAGTTCTGCTGACCTGGTGCTCTGGTCTCTAGAGCAGCTCTGCTGACCTGGTCCATTGGCTCTAAAGCAGACCTGCTGACCTGGTTCTCTCCCTCTAAAGCAGCTCTGCTGACCTGGTTCTCTCGCTCTAAAGCAACTCTACTGACCTGGTTTCTCTGGCTGTAGAGCAGCACTGCTAACCTGGTTTCTTTGGCTCTACAGCAGCTCTGCTGACCTGGTTCTCGTCTTCTAGAGCAGCTCTGCTGACCTGGGTCTCTGGCTCTAAAGCAGCTCTGCTGACCTGGTTCTCTGGCTCTAAAGCAGCTCTGCTGACCTGGTTCTATGGCTCTAAAGCATCTCTGCTAGCCTAGTTCTCTGGCTCTAAAGCAGCTCTGCTGACCTGCTTCTCTCCCTCTAAAGCAGCTCTTCTGACCTGGTTTCTCTGGCTCTACAGCAGCTCTGCTGACCTGCTTCTCTCCCTCTAAAGCAGCTCTGCTGACCTGGTTTCTCTGGCTCTACAGCAGCTCTGCTGACCTGGTTCTCTGGCTCTAAAGCAGCTCTGCTGACCCGGTTCTATGGCTCTAAAGCAGTTCTGCTGACCTGGTTCTCTGGTCTCTAGAGCAGCTCTGCTGACCTGGTCCATTGGCTCTAAAGCAGACCTGCTGACCTGGTTCTCTCCCTCTAAAGCAGCTCTGCTGACCTAGTTCTCTCGCTCTAAAGCAGCTCTACTGACCTGGTTTCTCTGGCTCTAGAGCAGCACTGCTAACCTGGTTTCTTTGGCTCTACAGCAGCTCTGCTGACCTGGTTCTCGTCTTCTAGAGCAGCTCTGCTGACCGGGGTCTCTGGCTCTACAGCAGCTCTGCTGACCTGGTTCTCTGGCTTTAGAGCAGCTCTGCTGACCTGGTTCTCTGCCTCTAGAGCAGCTCTGCTGACCTGGTTTCTCTGGCTCTACAGCAGGTCTGCTGACCTGGTTCTCTGGCTCTAGAACAGCTCTGCTGACCTAGTTCTCAGGCTACAGAGCAGCTCGGCTGATCTGGTTCTCTGGCTCTACAACAGCTCTGCTGACCTGGTTCTCTGGCTCTCAAGCAGCTCTGCTGACCCGGTTCTATGGCTCTAAAGCAGTTCTGCTGACATGGTTCTCTGGCTCTAGGGCAGCTCTGCTGACCTGGTTCTCTCCTCTGGAGCAGCTCTGCTGACCTGGTTCTCTCCCTCTAAAGCAGCTCTACTCACCTGGTTTCTCTGGCTCTACAGCGGCTCTGCTGACCTGGTTCTCTGGCTCTAGAGCAGTTCTGCTGACCTGGTTCTTGGGCTCTAGAGCAGCTCTGCTGATCTGGTTCTCTGGCTCTAAAGCAGCTCTGCTGACCTGGTTTTATGGCTCAAAAGCAACTCTGCTGACTTGGTTCTCTGGCCTCTAGAGCAGCTCTGCTGACCTGGTTCTCTGGCTCTAAAGCAGCTCTGCTGACCTGGTTCTATGGCTCTAAGGCAGCTCTGCTAGCCTAGTTCTCTGGCTCTAAAGCAGCTCTGCTGACCTGCTTCTCTCCCTCTAAAGCAGCTCTGCTGACCTGGTTTCTCTGTCTCTACAGCTGCTCTGCTGACCTGCTTCTCTCCCAATAAAGCAGCTCTACTGACCTGGTTTCTCTGGCTCTACAGCAGCTCTGCTGACCTGGTTCTCTGGCTCTAAAGCAGCTCTGCTGACCCGGTTCTATGGCTCTAAAGCAGTTCTGCTGACCTGGTTCTCTGGTCTCTAGAGCAGCTCTGCTGACCTGGTCCATTGGCTCTAAAGCAGACCTGCTGACCTGGTTCTCTCCCTCTAAAGCAGCTCTGCTGACCTGGTTCTCTCCCTCTAAAGCAGCTCTGCTGACCTGGTTCTCTGGCTCTAAAGCAGCTCTGCTGACCCGGTTCTATGGCTCTAAAGCAGTTCTGCTGACATGGTTCTCTGGCTCTAGGGCAGCTCTGCTGACCTGGTTCTCTCCCTCTGGAGCAGCTCTGCTGACCTGGTTCTCTCCCTCTAAAGCAGCTCTACTCACCTGGTTTCTCTGGCTCTACAGCGGCTCTGCTGACCTGGTTCTCTGGCTCTAGAGCAGCTCTGCTGACCTGGTTCTTAGGCTCTAGAGCAGCTCTGCTGATCTGGTTCTCTGGCTCTAAAGCAGCTCTGCTGACCTGGTTCTATGGCTCTAAAGCAGCTCTGCTGACTTTGTTCTCTGGCCTCAAGAGCAGCTCTGCTGACCTGGTTCTCTGGCTCTGAAGCAGCTCTGCTGACCTGGTTCTATGGCTCTAAAGCAGCTCTGCTAGCCTAGTTCTCTGGCTCTACAGCTGCTCTGCTGACCTGCCTCTCTCCCTCTAAAGCAGCTCTGCTGACCTGGTTTCTCTGGCTCTACAGCAGCTCTGCTGACCTGGTTCTCTGGCTCTAAAGCAGCTCTGCTGACCCAGTTCTATGGCTCTAAAGCAGTTCTGCTGACCTGGTTCTCTGGTCTCTAGAGCAGCTCTGCTGACCTGGTCCATTGGCTCTAAAGCAGACCTGCTGACCTGGTTCTCTCCCTCTAAAGCAGCTCTGCTGACCTGGTTCTCTCGCTCTAAAGCAACTCTACTGACCTGGTTTCTCTGGCTGTAGAGCAGCACTGCTAATCTGGTTTCTTTGGCTCTACAGCAGCTCTGCTGACCTGGTTCTCGTCTTCTAGAGCAGCTCTGCTGACCTGGTTCTCTGGCTCTAAAGCATCTCTGCTGACCTGGTTCTCTGGCTTTAGAGCAGCTCTGCTGACCTGGTTCTCTGCCTCTAGAGCAGCTCTGCTGACCTGGTTTCTCTGGCTCTACAGCAGGTCTGCTGACCTGGTTCTCTGGCTCTAGAACAGCTCTGCTGACCTAGTTCTCAGGCTACAGAGCAGCTCGGCTGATCTGGTTCTTTGGCTCTACAACAGCTCTGCTGACCTGGTTCTCTGGCTCTAAAGCAGCTCTGCTGACCCGGTTCTAAGGCTCTAAAGCAGTTCTGCTGACATGGTTCTCTGGCTCTAGGGCAGCTCTGCTGACCTGGTTCTCTCCCTCTGGAGCAGCTCTGCTGACCTGGTTCTCTCCCTCTAAAGCAGCTCTACTCACCTGGTTTCTCTGGCTCTACAGCGGCTCTGCTGACCTGGTTCTCTGGCTCCAGAGCAGCTCTGCTGACCTGGTTCTTGGGCCCTAGAGCAGCTCTACTGATCTGGTTCTCTGGCTCTAAAGCAGCTCTGCTGACCTGGTTCTATGGCTCTAAAGCAGCTCTGCTGACTTGGTTCTCTGGCCTCTAGAGCAGCTCTGCTGACCTGGTTCTCTGGCTCTAAAGCAGCTCTGCTGACCTGGTTCTATGGCTCTAAAGCAGCTCTGCTAGCCTAGTTCTCTGGCTCTAAAGCAGCTCTGCTGACCTGCTTCTCTCCCTCTAAAGCAGCTCTGCTGACCTGGTTTCTCTGGCTCTACAGCTGCTCTGCTGACCTGCTTCTCTCCCTCTAAAGCAGCTCTGCTGACCTGGTTTCTCTGGCTCTACAGCAGCTCTGCTGACCTGGTTCTCTGGCTCTAAAGCAGCTCTGCTGACCCGGTTCTATGGCTCTAAAGCAGTTCTGCTGACCTGGTTCTCTGGTCTCTAGAGTAGCTCTGCTGACCTGGTCCATCGGCTCTAAAGCAGACCTGCTGACCTGGTTCTCTCCCTCTAAAGCAGCTCTGCTGACCTGGTTCTCTCGCTCTAAAGCAACTCTACTGACCTGGTTTCTGTGGCTGTAGAGCAGCACTGCTAACCTGGTTTCTTTGGCTGTACAGCAGCTCTGCTGACCTAGTTCTCGTCTTCTAGAGCAGCTCTGCTGACCTGGGTCTCTGGCTCTAAAGCAGCTCTGCTGACCTGGTTCTCTGGCTCTAAAGCATCTCTGCTGACCTGGTTCTCTGGCTTTAGAGCAGCTCTGCTGACCTGGTTCTCTGCCTCTAGAGCAGCTCTGCTGACCTGGTTTCTCTGGCTCTACAGCAGGTCTGCTGACCTGGTTCTCTGGCTCTAGAACAGCTCTGCTGACCTAGTTCTCAGGCTACAGAGCAGCTCGGCTGATCTGGTTCTCTGGCTCTACAACAGCTCTGCTGACCTGGTTCTCTGGCTCTAAAGCAGCGCTGCTGACTCGGTTCTATGGCTCTAAAGCAGTTCTGCTGGCATGGTTCTCTGGCTCTAGGGCAGCTCTGCTGACCTGGTTCTCTCCCTCTAAAGCAGCTCTGCTGACCTGGTTCTCTCGCTCTAAAGCAACTCTACTGACCTGGTTTCTCTGGCTGTAGAGCAGCACTGCTAACCTGGTTTCTTTGGCTCTACAGCAGCTCTGCTGACCTGGTTCTCGTCTTCTAGAGCAGCTCTGCTGACCTGGGTCTCTGGCTCTAAAGCAGCTCTGCTGACCTGGTTCTCTGGCTCTAAAGCATCTCTGCTGACCTGGTTCTCTGGCTTTAGAGCAGCTCTGCTGACCTGGTTCTCTGCCTCTAGAGCAGCTCTGCTGACCTGGTTTCTCTGGCTCTACAGCAGGTCTGCTGACCTGGTTCTCTGGCTCTAGAACAGCTCTGCTGACCTAGTTCTCAGGCTACAGAGCAGCTCGGCTGATCTGGTTCTCTGGCTCTACAACAGCTCTGCTGACCTGGTTCTCTGGCTCTAAAGCAGCTCTGCTGACTCGGTTCTATGGCTCTAAAGCAGTTCTGCTGACATGGTTCTCTGGCTCTAGGGCAGCTCTGCTGACCTGTTTCTCTCCCTCTGGAGCAGCTCTGCTGACCTGGTTCTCTCCCTCTAAAGCAGCTCTACTGACCTGGTTTCTCTGGCTCTACAGCGGCTCTGCTGACCTGGTTCTCTGGCTCTAGAGCAGCTCTGCTGACCTGGTTCTTGGGCTCTACAGCAGCTCTGCTGATCTGGTTCTCTGGCTCTAAAGCAGCTCTGCTGACCTGGTTTCTCTGGCTCTACAGCAGCTCTGCTGACCCGGTTCTATGGCTCTAAAGCAGTTCTGCTGACCTGGTTCTCTGGCTCTAGAGCAGCTCTGCTGACCTGGTTCTTGGGCTCTAGAGCAGCTCTGCTGATCTGATTCTCTGGCTCTAAAGCAGCTCTGCTGACCTGCTTCTCTCCCTCTAAAGCAGCTCTGCTGACCTGGTTTCTCTGGCTCTACAGCAGCTCTGCTGACCTGCTTCTCTCCCTCTAAAGCAGCTCTGCTGACCTGGTTTCTCTGGCTCTACAGCAGCTCTGCTGACCTGGTTCTCTGGCTCTAAAGCAGCTCTGCTGACCCGGTTCTATGGCTCTAAAGCAGTTCTGCTGACCTGGTTCTCTGGTCTCTAGAGCAGCTCTGCTTACCTGGTCCATTGGCTCTAAAGCAGACCTGCTGACCTGGTTCTCTCCCTCTAAAGCAGCTCTGCTGACCTGGTTCTCTCGCTCTAAAGCAGCTTTACTGACCTGGTTTCTCTGGCTCTAGAGCAGCACTGCTAACCTGGTTTCTTTGGCTCTACAGCAGCTCTGCTGACCTGGTTCTCGTCTTCTAGAGCAGCTCTGCTGACCTGGGTCTCTGGCTCTACAGCAGCTCTGCTGACCTGGTTCTCTGGCTTTAGAGCAGGTCTGCTGACCTGGTTCTCTGCCTCTGGAGCAGCTCTGCTGACCTGGTTTATCTGGCTCTACAGCAGGTCTGCTGACCTGGTTCTCTGGCTCTAGAACAGCTCTGCTGACCTAGTTCTCAGGCTACAGAGCAGCTCGGCTGATCTGGTTCTCTGGCTCTACAACAGCTCTGCTGACCTGGTTCTCTGGCTCTAAAGCAGCTCTGCTGACCCGGTTCTATGGCTCTAAAGCAGTTCTGCTGACATGGTTCTCTGGCTCTAGGGCAGCTCTGCTGACCTGGTTCTCTCCCTCTGGAGCAGCTCTGCTGACCTGGTTCTCTCCCTCTAAAGCAGCTCTACTCACCTGGTTTCTCTGGCTCTACAGCGGCTCTGCTGACCTGGATCTCTGGCTCTAGAGCAGCTCTGCTGACCTGGTTCTTGGGCTCTAGAGCAGCTCTGCTGATCTGGTTCTCTGGCTCTAAAGCAGCTCTGCTGACCTGGTTCTATGGCTCTAAACCAGCTCTGCTGACTTGGTTCTCTGGCCTCTAGAGCAGCTCTGCTGACCTGGTTCTCTGGCTCTAAAGCAGCTCTGCTGACCTGGTTCTATGGCTCTAAAGCAGCTCTGCTAGCCTAGTTCTCTGGCTCTAAAGCAGCTCTGCTGACCTGCTTCTCTCCCTCTAAAGCAGCTCTGCTGACCTGGTTTCTCTGGCTCTACAGCTGCTCTGCTGACCTGCTTCTCTCCCTCTAAAGCAGCTCTGCTGACCTGGTTTCTCTGGCTCTACAGCAGCTCTGCTGACCTGGTTCTCTGGCTCTAAAGCAGCTCTGCTGACCCGGTTCTATGGCTCTAAAGCAGTTCTGCTGACCTGGTTCTCTGGTCTCTAGAGCAGCTCTGCTGACCTGGTCCATTGGCTCTAAAGCAGACCTGCTGACCTGGTTCTCTCCCTCTAAAGCAGCTCTGCTGACCTGGTTCTCTCGCTCTAAAGCAACTCTACTGACCTGGTTTCTCTGGCTGTAGAGCAGCACTGCTAACCTGGTTTCTTTGGCTCTACAGCAGCTCTGCTGACCTGGCTCTCGTCTTCTAGAGCAGCTCTGCTGACCTGGGTCTCTGGCTCTAAAGCAGCTCTGCTGACCTGGTTCTCTGGCTCTAAAGCATCTCTGCTGACCTGGTTCTCTGGCTTTAGAGCAGCTCTGCTGACCTGGTTCTCTGCCTCTAGAGCAGCTCTGCTGACCTGGTTTCTCTGGCTCTACAGCAGGTCTGCTGACCTGGTTCTCCGGCTCTAGAACAGCTCTGCTGACCTAGTTCTCAGGCCACAGAGCAGCTCGGCTGATCTGGTTCTTTGGCTCTACAACAGCTCTGCTGACCTGGTTCTCTGGCTCTAAAGCAGCTCTGCTGACTCGGTTCTATGGCTCTAAAGCAGTTCTGCTGACATGGTTCTCTGACTCTAGGGCAGCTCTGCTGACCTGGTTCTTTCCCTCTGGAGCAGCTCTGCTGACCTGGTTCTCTCCCTCTAACGCAGCTCTACTGACCTGGTTTCTCTGGCTCTACCGCGGCTCTGCTGACCTGGTTCTCTGGCTCTAGAGCAGCTCTGCTGACCTGGTTCTTGGGCTCTAGAGCAGCTCTGCTGATCTGGTTCTCTGGCTCTAAAGTAGCTCTGCTGACCTGGTTCTATGGCTCTAAAGCAGCTCTGCTGACTTGGTTCTCTGGCCTCTAGAGCAGCTCTGCTGACCTGGTTCTCTGGCTCTAAAGCAGCTCTGCTGACCTGGTTCTATTGCTCTAAAGCAGCTCTGCTAGCCTAGCTCTCTGGCTCTAAAGCAGCTCTGCTGACCTGCTTCTCTCCCTCTAAAGCAGCTCTGCTGACCTGGTTTCTCTGGCTCTACAGCAGCTCTGCTGACCTGGTTCTCTGGCTCTACAGCAGCTCTGCTGACCTGGTTCTCTGGCTCTACAACAGCTCTGCTGACCTGGTTCTTTGGCTCTAAAGCAGCTCTGCTGACCCGGTTCTATGGCTCTAAAGCAGTTCTGCTGACCTGGTTCTCTGGTCTCTAGAGCAGCTCTGCTGACCTGGTCCATTGGCTCTAAAGCAGACCTGCTGACCTGGTTCTCTCCCTCCAAAGCAGCTCTGCTGACCTGGTTCTCTCGCTCTAAAGCAGCTCTACTGACCTGGTTTCTCTGGCTCTACAGCAGCTCTGCTGACCTGGTTCTCTGGCTCTACAGCAGCTCTGCTGACCTGGTTCTCAGCTTCTAGAGAAGCTCTGCTGACCTGGGTCTCTGCCTCTAGAGCAGCTCTGCTGACCTGGTTCTCTGGCTCTAAAGCAGCTCTGCTGACCTAGTTCTCTCCCTCCAAATCAGCTTCGCTTACCTGGTTCTCTGGCTCTAGAGCAGCTCTGCTGACCTGGTCCTCTGCCTCTAGAGCAGCTCTGCTGACCTGGTTCTCTCGCTCTAAAGCAACTCTACTGACCTGGTTTCTCTGGCTGTAGAGCAGCACTGCTAACCTTGTTTCTTTGGCTCTACAGCAGCTCTGCTGACCTGGTTCACGTCTTCTAGAGCAGCTCTGCTGACCTGGGTCTCTGGCTCTAAAGCAGCTCTGCTGACCTGGTTCTCTGGCTCTAAAGCATCTCTGCTGACCTGGTTCTCTGGCTATAGAGCAGCTCTGCTGACCTGGTTCTCTGCCTCTAGAGCAGCTCTGCTGACCTGGTTTCTCTGGCTCTACAGCAGGTCTGCTGACCTGGTTCTCTGGCTCTAGAACAGCTCTGCTGACCTAGTTCTCAGGCTACAGAGCAGCTCGGCTGATCTGGTTCTCTGGCTCTACAACAGCTCTGCTGACCTGGTTCTCTGGCTCTAAAGCAGCTCTGCTGACTCGGTTCTATGGCTCTAAAGCAGTTCTGCTGACATGGTTCTCTGGCTCTAGGGCAGCTCTGCTGACCTGGTTCTCTCCCTCTGGAGCAGCTCTGCTGACCTGGTTCTCTCCCTCTAAAGCAGCTCTACTCACCTGGTTTCTCTGGCTCTACAGCGGCTCTGCTGACCTGGTTCTCTGGCTCTAGAGCAGCTCTGCTGACCTGGTTCTTGGGCTCTAGAGCAGCCCTGCTGATCTGGATCTCTGGCTCTAAAGCAGCTCTGCTGACCTGGTTCTATGGCTCTAAAGCAGCTCTGCTGACTTGGTTCTCTGGCCTCTAGAGCAGCTCTGCTGACCTGGTTCTCTGGCTCTAAAGCAGCTCTGCTGACCTGGTTCTATGGCTCTAAAGCAGCTCTGCTAGCCTAGTTCTCTGGCTCTAAAGCAGCTCTGCTGACCTGCTTCTCTCCCTCTAAAGCAGCTCTGCTGACCTGGTTTCTCTGGCTCTACAGCTGCTCTGCTAACCTGCTTCTCTCCCTCTAAAGCAGCTCTGCTGACCTGGTTTCTCTGGCTCTACAGCAGCTCTGCTGACCTGGTTCTCTGGCTCTAAAGCAGCACTGCTGACCCAGTTCTATGGCTCTAAAGCAGTTCTGCTGACCTGGTGCTCTGGTCTCTAGAGCAGCTCTGCTGACCTGGTCCATTGGCTCTAAAGCAGACCTGCTGACCTGGTTCTCTCCCTCTAAAGCAGCTCTGCTGACCTGGTTCTCTCGCTCTAAAGCAACTCTACTGACCTGGTTTCTCTGGCTGTAGAGCAGCACTGCTAACCTGGTTTCTTTGGCTCTACAGCAGCTCTGCTGACCTGGTTCTCGTCTTCTAGAGCAGCTCTGCTGACCTGGGTCTCTGGCTCTAAAGCAGCTCTGCTGACCTGGTTCTCTGGCTCTAAAGCATCTCTGCTGACCTGGTTCTCTGGCTTTAGAGCAGCTCTGCTGACCTGGTTCTCTGCCTCTAGAGCAGCTCTGCTGACCTGGTGTCTCTGGCTCTACAGCAGGTCTGCTGACCTGGTTCTCTGGCTCTAGAACAGCTCTGCTGACCTAGTTCTCAGGCTACAGAGCAGCTCGGCTGATCTGGTTCTCTGGCTCTACAACAGCTCTGCTGACCTGGTTCTCTGGCTCTAAAGCAGCTCTGCTGACTCGGTTCTATGGCTCTAAAGCAGTTCTGCTGACATGGTTCTCTGGCTCTAGGGCAGCTCTGCTGACCTGTTTCTCTCCCTCTGGAGCAGCTCTGCTGACCTGGTTCTCTCCCTCTAAAGCAGCTCTACTGACCTGGTTTCTCTGGCTCTACAGCGGCTCTGCTGACCTGGTTCTCTGGCTCTAGAGCAGCTCTGCTGACCTGGTTCTTGGGCTCTAGAGCAGCTCTGCTGATCTGGTTCTCTGGCTCTAAAGCAGCTCTGCTGACCTGGTTTCTCTGGCTCTACAGCAGCTCTGCTGACCCGGTTCTATGGCTCTAAAGCAGTTCTGCTGACCTGGTTCTCTGGCTCTAGAGCAGCTCTGCTGACCTGGTTCTTGGGCTCTAGAGCAGCTCTGCTGATCTGGTTCTCTGGCTCTAAAGCAGCTCTGCTGACCTGCTTCTCTCCCTCTAAAGCAGCTCTGCTGACCTGGTTTCTCTGGCTCTAGGGCAGCTCTGCTGACCTGGTTCTCTCCTCTGGAGCAGCTCTGCTGACCTGGTTCTCTCCCTCTAAAGCAGCTCTACTCACCTGGTTTCTCTGGCTCTACAGCGGCTCTGCTGACCTGGTTCTCTGGCTCTAGAGCAGTTCTGCTGACCTGGTTCTTGGGCTCTAGAGCAGCTCTGCTGATCTGGTTCTCTGGCTCTAAAGCAGCTCTGCTGACCTGGTTCTATGGCTCAAAAGCAACTCTGCTGACTTGGTTCTCTGGCCTCTAGAGCAGCTCTGCTGACCTGGTTCTCTGGCTCTAAAGCAGCTCTGCTGACCTGGTTCTATGGCTCTAAGGCAGCTCTGCTAGCCTAGTTCTCTGGCTCTAAAGCAGCTCTGCTGACCTGCTTCTCTCCCTCTAAAGCAGCTCTGCTGACCTGGTTTCTCTGGCTCTACAGCGGCTCTGCTGACCTGGTCCATTGGCTCTAAAGCAGACCTGCTGACCTGGTTCTCTCCCTCTAAAGCAGCTCTGCTGACCTGGTTCTCTCCCTCTAAAGCAGCTCTGCTGACCTGGTTCTCTGGCTCTAAAGCAGCTCTGCTGACCCGGTTCTATGGCTCTAAAGCAGTTATGCTGACATGGTTCTCTGGCTCTAGGGCAGCTCTGCTGACCTGGTTCTCTCCCTCTGGAGCAGCTCTACTCACCTGGTTTCTCTGGCTCTACAGCGGCTCTGCTGACCTGGTTCTCTGGCTCTAGAGCAGCTCTGCTGACCTGGTTCTTGGGCTCTAGAGCAGCTCTGCTGATCTGGTTCTCTGGCTCTAAAGCAGATCTGCTGACCTGGTTCTATGGCTCTAAAGCAGCTCTGCTGACTTTGTTCTCTGGCCTCTAGAGCAGCTCTGCTGACCTGGTTCTCTGGCTCTGAAGCAGCTCTGCTGACCTGGTTCTATGGCTCTAAAGCAGCTCTGCTAGCCTAGTTCTCTGGCTCTAAAGCAGCTCTGCTGACCTGCTTCTCTCCCTCTAAAGCAGCTCTGCTGACCTGGTTTCTCTGGCTCTACAGCTGCTCTGCTGACCTGCCTCTCTCCCTCTAAAGCAGCTCTGCTGACCTGGTTTCTCTGGCTCTACAGCAGCTCTGCTGACCTGGTTCTCTGGCTCTAAAGCAGCTCTGCTGACCCAGTTCTATGGCTCTAAAGCAGTTCTGCTGACCTGGTTCTCTGGTCTCTAGAGCAGCTCTGCTGACCTGGTCCATTGGCTCTAAAGCAGACCTGCTGACCTGGTTCTCTCCCTCTAAAGCAGCTCTGCTGACCTGGTTCTCTCGCTCTAAAGCAACTCTACTGACCTGGTTTCTCTGGCTGTAGAGCAGCACTGCTAATCTGGTTTCTTTGGCTCTACAGCAGCTCTGCTGACCTGGTTCTCGTCTTCTAGAGCAGCTCTGCTGACCTGGTTCTCTGGCTCTAAAGCATCTCTGCTGACCTGGTTCTCTGGCTTTAGAGCAGCTCTGCTGACCTGGTTCTCTGCCTCTAGAGCAGCTCTGCTGACCTGGTTTCTCTGGCTCTACAGCAGGTCTGCTGACCTGGTTCTCTGGCTCTAGAACAGCTCTGCTGACCTAGTTCTCAGGCTACAGAGCAGCTCGGCTGATCTGGTTCTTTGGCTCTACAACAGCTCTGCGGACCTGGTTCTCTGGCTCTAAAGCAGCTCTGCTGACCCGGTTCTAAGGCGCTAAAGCAGTTCTGCTGACATGGTTCTCTGGCTCTAGGGCAGCTCTGCTGACCTGGTTCTCTCCCTCTGGAGCAGCTCTGCTGACCTGGTTCTCTCCCTCTAAAGCAGCTCTACTCACCTGGTTTCTCTGGCTCTACAGCGGCTCTGCTGACCTGGTTCTCTGGCTCCAGAGCAGCTCTGCTGACCTGGTTCTTGGGCCCTAGAGCAGCTCTACTGATCTGGTTCTCTGGCTCTAAAGCAGCTCTGCTGACCTGGTTCTATGGCTCTAAAGCAGCTCTGCTGACTTGGTTCTCTGGCCTCTAGAGCAGCTCTGCTGACCTGGTTCTCTGGCTCTAAAGCAGCCCTGCTGACCTGGTTCTATGGCTCTAAAGCAGCTCTGCTAGCCTAGTTCTCTGGCTCTAAAGCAGCTCTGCTGACCTGCTTCTCTCCCTCTAAAGCAGCTCTGCTGACCTGGTTTCTCTGGCTCTACAGCTGCTCTGCTGAACTGCTTCTCTCCCTCTAAAGCAGCTCTGCTGACCTGGTTTCTCTGGCTCTACAGCAGCTCTGCTGACCTGGTTCTCTGGCTCTAAAGCAGCTCTGCTGACCCGGTTCTATGGCTCTAAAGCAGTTCTGCTGACCTGGTTCTCTGGTCTCTAGAGTAGCTCTGCTGACCTGGTCCATTGGCTCTAAAGCAGACCTGCTGACCTGGTTCTCTCCCTCTAAAGCAGCTCTGCTGACCTGGTTCTCTCGCTCTAAAGCAACTCTACTGACCTGGTTTCTGTGGCTGTAGAGCAGCACTGCTAACCTGGTTTCTTTGGCTGTACAGCAGCTCTGCTGACCTGGTTCTCGTCTTCTAGAGCAGCTCTGCTGACCTGGTTCTTGGGCTCTAGAGCAGCTCTGCTGATCTGGTTCTCTGGCTCTAAAGCAGCTCTGCTGACCTGGTTCTATGGCTCAAAAGCAACTCTGCTGACTTGGTTCTCTGGCCTCTAGAGCAGCTCTGCTGACCTGGTTCTCTGGCTCTAAAGCAGCTCTGCTGACCTGGTTCTATGGCTCTAAGGCAGCTCTGCTAGCCTAGTTCTCTGGCTCTAAAGCAGCTCTGCTGACCTGCTTCTCTCCCTCTAAAGCAGCTCTGCTGACCTGGTTTCTCTGGCTCTACAGCGGCTCTGCTGACCTGGTCCATTGGCTCTAAAGCAGACCTGCTGACCTGGTTCTCTCCTTCTAAAGCAGCTCTGCTGACCTGGTTCTCTCCCTCTAAAGCAGCTCTGCTGACCTGGTTCTCTGGCTCTAAAGCAGCTCTGCTGACCCGGTTCTATGGCTCTAAAGCAGTTCTGCTGACATGGTTCTCTGGCTCTAGGGCAGCTCTGCTGACCTGGTTCTCTCCCTCTGGAGCAGCTCTACTCACCTGGTTTCTCTGGCTCTACAGCGGCTCTGCTAACCTGGTTCTCTGGCTCTAGAGCAGCTCTGCTGACCTGGTTCTTGGGCTCTAGAGCAGCTCTGCTGATCTGGTTCTCTGGCTCTAAAGCAGATCTGCTGACCTGGTTCTATGGCTCTAAAGCAGCTCTGCTGACTTTGTTCTCTGGCCTCTAGAGCAGCTCTGCTGACCTGGTTCTCTGGCTCTGAAGCAGCTCTGCTGACCTGGTTCTATGGCTCTAAAGCAGCTCTGCTAGCCTAGTTCTCTGGCTCTAAAGCAGCTCTGCTGACCTGCTTCTCTCCCTCTAAAGCAGCTCTGCTGACCTGGTTTCTCTGGCTCTACAGCTGCTCTGCTGACCTGCCTCTCTCCCTCTAAAGCAGCTCTGCTGACCTGGTTTCTCTGGCTCTACAGCAGCTCTGCTGACCTGGTTCTCTGGCTCTAAAGCAGCTCTGCTGACCCAGTTCTATGGCTCTAAAGCAGTTCTGCTGACCTGGTTCTCTGGTCTCTAGAGCAGCTCTGCTGACCTGGTCCATTGGCTCTAAAGCAGACCTGCTGACCTGGTTCTCTCCCTCTAAAGCAGCTCTGCTGACCTGGTTCTCTCGCTCTAAAGCAACTCTACTGACCTGGTTTCTCTGGCTGTAGAGTAGCACTGCTAATCTGGTTTCTTTGGCTCTACAGCAGCTCTGCTGACCTGGTTCTCGTCTTCTAGAGCAGCTCTGCTGACCTGGTTCTCTGGTTCTAAAGCATCTCTGCTGACGTGGTTCTCTGGCTTTAGAGCAGCTCTGCTGACCTGGTTCTCTGCCTCTAGAGCAGCTCTGCTGACCTGGTTTCTCTGGCTCTACAGCAGGTCTGCTGACCTGGTTCTCTGGCTCTAGAACAGCTCTGCTGACCTAGTTCTCAGGCTACAGAGCAGCTCGGCTGATCTGGTTCTTTGGCTCTACAACAGCTCTGCTGACCTGGTTCTCTGGCTCTAAAGCAGCTCTGCTGACCCGGTTCTAAGGCGCTAAAGCAGTTCTGCTGACATGGTTCTCTGGCTCTAGGGCAGCTCTGCTGACCTGGTTCTCTCCCTCTGGAGCAGCTCTGCTGACCTGGTTCTCTCCCTCTAAAGCAGCTCTACTCACCTGGTTTCTCTGGCTCTACAGCGGCTCTGCTGACCTGGTTCTCTGGCTCCAGAGCAGCTCTGCTGACCTGGTTCTTGGGCCCTAGAGCAGCTCTACTGATCTGGTTCTCTGGCTCTAAAGCAGCTCTGCTGACCTGGTTCTATGGCTCTAAAGCAGCTCTGCTGACTTGGTTCTCTGGCCTCTAGAGCAGCTCTGCTGACCTGGTTCTCTGGCTCTAAAGCAGCTCTGCTGACCTGGTTCTATGGATCTAAAGCAGCTCTGCGAGCCTAGTTCTCTGGCTCTAAAGCAGCTCTGCTGACCTGCTTCTCTCCCTCTAAAGCAGCTCTGCTGACCTGGTTTCTCTGGCTCTACAGCTGCTCTGCTGACCTGCTTCTCTCCCTCTAAAGCAGCTCTGCTGACCTGGTTTCTCTGGCTCTACAGCAGATCTGCTGACCTGGTTCTCTGGCTCTAAAGCAGCTCTGCTGACCCGGTTCTATGGCTCTAAAGCAGTTCTGCTGACCTGGTTCTCTGGTCTCTAGAGTAGCTCTGCTGACCTGGTCCATTGGCTCTAAAGCAGACCTGCTGACCTGGTTCTCTCCCTCTAAAGCAGCTCTGCTGACCTGGTTCTCTCGCTCTAAAGCAACTCTACTGACCTGGTTTCTGTGGCTGTAGAGCAGCACTGCTAACCTGGTTTCTTTGGCTGTACAGCAGCTCTGCTGACCTGGTTCTCGTCTTCTAGAGCAGCTCTGCTGACCTGGGTCTCTGGCTCTAAAGCAGCTCTGCTGACCAGGTTCTCTGGCTCTAAAGCATCTCTGCTGACCTGGTTCTCTGGCTTTAGAGCAGCTCTGCTGACCTGGTTCTCTGCCTCTAGAGCAGCTCTGCTGACCTGGTTTCTCTGGCTCTACAGCAGGTCTGCTGACCTGGTTCTCTGGCTCTAGAACAGCTCTGCTGACCTAGTTCTCAGGCTACAGAGCAGCTCGGCTGATCTGGTTCTCTGGCTCTACAACAGCTCTGCTGACCTGGTTCTCTGGCTCTAAAGCAGCTCTGCTGACTCGGTTCTATGGCTCTAAAGCAGTTCTGCTGACATGGTTCTCTGGCTCTAGGGCAGCTCTGCTGACCTGGTTCTCTCCCTCTAAAGCAGCTCTGCTGACCTGGTTCTCTCGCTCTAAAGCAACTCTACTGACCTGGTTTCTCTGGCTGTAGAGCAGCACTGCTAACCTGGTTTCTTTGGCTCTACAGCAGCTCTGCTGACCTGGTTCTCGTCTTCTAGAGCAGCTCTGCTGACCTGGGTCTCTGGCTCTAAAGCAGCTCTGCTGACCTGGTTCTCTGGCTCTAAAGCATCTCTGCTGACCTGGTTCTCTGGCTTTAGAGCAGCTCTGCTGACCTGGTTCTCTGCCTCTAGAGCAGCTCTGCTGACCTGGTGTCTCTGGCTCTACAGCAGGTCTGCTGACCTGGTTCTCTGGCTCTAGAACAGCTCTGCTGACCTAGTTCTCAGGCTACAGAGCAGCTCGGCTGATCTGGTTCTCTGGCTCTACAACAGCTCTGCTGACCTGGTTCTCTGGCTCTAAAGCAGCTCTGCTGACTCGGTTCTATGGCTCTAAAGCAGTTCTGCTGACATGGTTCTCTGCCTCTAGGGCAGCTCTGCTGACCTGTTTCTCTCCCTCTGGAGCAGCTCTGCTGACCTGGTTCTCTCCCTCTAAAGCAGCTCTACTGACCTGGTTTCTCTGGCTCTACAGCGGCTCTGCTGACCTGGTTCTCTGGCTCTAGAGCAGCTCTGCTGACCTGGTTCTTGGGCTCTAGAGCAGCTCTGCTGATCTGGTTCTCTGGCTCTAAAGCAGCTCTGCTGACCTGGTTTCTCTGGCTCTACAGCAGCTCTGCTGACCCGGTTCTATGGCTCTAAAGCAGTTCTGCTGACCTGGTTCTCTGGCTCTAGAGCAGCTCTGCTGACCTGGTTCTTGGGCTCTAGAGCAGCTCTGCTGATCTGGTTCTCTGGCTCTAAAGCAGCTCTGCTGACCTGCTTCTCTCCCTCTAAAGCAGCTCTGCTGACCTGGTTTCTCTGGCTCTAGGGCAGCTCTGCTGACCTGGTTCTCTCCTCTGGAGCAGCTCTGCTGACCTGGTTCTCTCCCTCTAAAGCAGCTCTACTCACCTGGTTTCTCTGGCTCTACAGCGGCTCAGCTGACCTGGTTCTCTGGCTCTAGAGCAGTTCTGCTGACCTGGTTCTTGGGCTCTAGAGCAGCTCTGCTGATCTGGTTCTCTGGCTCTAAAGCAGCTCTGCTGACCTGGTTCTATGGCTCAAAAGCAACTCTGCTGACTTGGTTCTCTGGCCTCTAGAGCAGCTCTGCTGACCTGGTTCTCTGGCTCTAAAGCAGCTCTGCTGACCTGGTTCTATGGCTCTAAGGCAGCTCTGCTAGCCTAGTTCTCTGGCTCTAAAGCAGCTCTGCTGACCTGCTTCTCTCCCTCTAAAGCAGCTCTGCTGACCTGGTTTCTCTGGCTCTACAGCTGCTCTGCTGACCTGCTTCTCTCCCTCTAAAGCAGCTCTACTGACCTGGTTTCTCTGGCTCTACAGCAGCTCTGCTGACCTGGTTCTCTGGCTCTAAAGCAGTTCTGCTGACCTGGTTCTCTGGTCTCTAGAGCAGCTCTGCTGACCTGGTCCATTGGCTCTAAAGCAGACCTGCTGACCTGGTTCTCTCCCTCTAAAGCAGCTCTGCTGACCTGGTTCTCTCCCTCTAAAGCAGCTCTGCTGACCTGGTTCTCTGGCTCTAAAGCAGCTCTGCTGACCCGGTTCTATGGCTCTAAAGCAGTTCTGCTGACATGGTTCTCTGGCTCTAGGGCAGCTCTGCTGACCTGGTTCTCTCCCTCTGGAGCAGCTCTACTCACCTGGTTTCTCTGGCTCTACAGCGGCTCTGCTGACCTGGTTCTCTGGCTCTAGAGCAGCTCTGCTGACCTGGTTCTTGGGCTCTAGAGCAGCTCTGCTGATCTGGTTCTCTGGCTCTAAAGCAGATCTGCTGACCTGGTTCTATGGCTCTAAAGCAGCTCTGCTAGCCTAGTTCTCTGGCTCTAAAGCAGCTCTGCTGACCTGCTTCTCTCCCTCTAAAGCAGCTCTGCTGACCTGGTTTCTCTGGCTCTACAGCTGCTCTGCTGACCTGCCTCTCTCCCTCTAAAGCAGCTCTGCTGACCTGGTTTCTCTGGCTCTACAGCAGCTCTGCTGACCTGGTTCTCTGGCTCTAAAGCAGCTCTGCTGACCCAGTTCTATGGCTCTAAAGCAGTTCTGCTGACCTGGTTCTCTGGTCTCTAGAGCAGCTCTGCTGACCTGGTCCATTGGCTCTAAAGCAGACCTGCTGACCTGGTTCTCTCCCTCTAAAGCAGCTCTGCTGACCTGGTTCTCTCGCTCTAAAGCAACTCTACTGACCTGGTTTCTCTGGCTGTAGAGCAGCACTGCTAATCTGGTTTCTTTGGCTCTACAGCAGCTCTGCTGACCTGGTTCTCTGGCTCTAAAGCAGCTCTGCTGACTCGGTTCTATGGCTCTAAAGCAGTTCTGCTGACATGGTTCTCTGCCTCTAGGGCAGCTCTGCTGACCTGTTTCTCTCCCTCTGGAGCAGCTCTGCTGACCTGGTTCTCTCCCTCTAAAGCAGCTCTACTGACCTGGTTTCTCTGGCTCTACAGCGGCTCTGCTGACCTGGTTCTCTGGCTCTAGAGCAGCTCTGCTGACCTGGTTCTTGGGCTCTAGAGCAGCTCTGCTGATCTGGTTCTCTGGCTCTAAAGCAGCTCTGCTGACCTGGTTTCTCTGGCTCTACAGCAGCTCTGCTGACCCGGTTCTATGGCTCTAAAGCAGTTCTGCTGACCTGGTTCTCTGGCTCTAGAGCAGCTCTGCTGACCTGGTTCTTGGGCTCTAGAGCAGCTCTGCTGATCTGGTTCTCTGGCTCTAAAGCAGCTCTGCTGACCTGCTTCTCTCCCTCTAAAGCAGCTCTGCTGACCTGGTTTCTCTGGCTCTAGGGCAGCTCTGCTGACCTGGTTCTCTCCTCTGGAGCAGCTCTGCTGACCTGGTTCTCTCCCTCTAAAGCAGCTCTACTCACCTGGTTTCTCTGGCTCTACAGCGGCTCAGCTGACCTGGTTCTCTGGCTCTAGAGCAGTTCTGCTGACCTGGTTCTTGGGCTCTAGAGCAGCTCTGCTGATCTGGTTCTCTGGCTCTAAAGCAGCTCTGCTGACCTGGTTCTATGGCTCAAAAGCAACTCTGCTGACTTGGTTCTCTGGCCTCTAGAGCAGCTCTGCTGACCTGGTTCTCTGGCTCTAAAGCAGCTCTGCTGACCTGGTTCTATGGCTCTAAGGCAGCTCTGCTAGCCTAGTTCTCTGGCTCTAAAGCAGCTCTGCTGACCTGCTTCTCTCCCTCTAAAGCAGCTCTGCTGACCTGGTTTCTCTGGCTCTACAGCTGCTCTGCTGACCTGCTTCTCTCCCTCTAAAGCAGCTCTACTGACCTGGTTTCTCTGGCTCTACAGCAGCTCTGCTGACCTGGTTCTCTGGCTCTAAAGCAGTTCTGCTGACCTGGTTCTCTGGTCTCTAGAGCAGCTCTGCTGACCTGGTCCATTGGCTCTAAAGCAGACCTGCTGACCTGGTTCTCTCCCTCTAAAGCAGCTCTGCTGACCTGGTTCTCTCCCTCTAAAGCAGCTCTGCTGACCTGGTTCTCTGGCTCTAAAGCAGCTCTGCTGACCCGGTTCTATGGCTCTAAAGCAGTTCTGCTGACATGGTTCTCTGGCTCTAGGGCAGCTCTGCTGACCTGGTTCTCTCCCTCTGGAGCAGCTCTACTCACCTGGTTTCTCTGGCTCTACAGCGGCTCTGCTGACCTGGTTCTCTGGCTCTAGAGCAGCTCTGCTGACCTGGTTCTTGGGCTCTAGAGCAGCTCTGCTGATCTGGTTCTCTGGCTCTAAAGCAGATCTGCTGACCTGGTTCTATGGCTCTAAAGCAGCTCTGCTAGCCTAGTTCTCTGGCTCTAAAGCAGCTCTGCTGACCTGCTTCTCTCCCTCTAAAGCAGCTCTGCTGACCTGGTTTCTCTGGCTCTACAGCTGCTCTGCTGACCTGCCTCTCTCCCTCTAAAGCAGCTCTGCTGACCTGGTTTCTCTGGCTCTACAGCAGCTCTGCTGACCTGGTTCTCTGGCTCTAAAGCAGCTCTGCTGACCCAGTTCTATGGCTCTAAAGCAGTTCTGCTGACCTGGTTCTCTGGTCTCTAGAGCAGCTCTGCTGACCTGGTCCATTGGCTCTAAAGCAGACCTGCTGACCTGGTTCTCTCCCTCTAAAGCAGCTCTGCTGACCTGGTTCTCTCGCTCTAAAGCAACTCTACTGACCTGGTTTCTCTGGCTGTAGAGCAGCACTGCTAATCTGGTTTCTTTGGCTCTACAGCAGCTCTGCTGACCTGGTTCTCGTCTTCTAGAGCAGCTCTGCTGACCTGGTTCTCTGGCTCTAAAGCATCTCTGCTGACCTGGTTCTCTGGCTTTAGAGCAGCTCTGCTGACCTGGTTCTCTGCCTCTAGAGCAGCTCTGCTGACCTGGTTTCTCTGGCTCTACAGCAGGTCTGCTGACCTGGTTCTCTGGCTCTAGAACAGCTCTGCTGACCTAGTTCTCAGGCTACAGAGCAGCTCGGCTGATCTGGTTCTTTGGCTCTACAACAGCTCTGCTGACCTGGTTCTCTGGCTCTAAGGCAGCTCTGCTAGCCTAGTTCTCTGGCTCTAAAGCAGCTCTGCTGACCTGCTTCTCTCCCTCTAAAGCAGCTCTGCTGACCTGGTTTCTCTGGCTCTACAGCTGCTCTGCTGACCTGCTTCTCTCCCTCTAAAGCAGCTCTACTGACCTGGTTTCTCTGGCTCTACAGCAGCTCTGCTGACCTGGTTCTCTGGCTCTAAAGCAGTTCTGCTGACCTGGTTCTCTGGTCTCTAGAGCAGCTCTGCTGACCTGGTCCATTGGCTCTAAAGCAGACCTGCTGACCTGGTTCTCTCCCTCTAAAGCAGCTCTGCTGACCTGGTTCTCTCCCTCTAAAGCAGCTCTGCTGACCTGGTTCTCTGGCTCTAAAGCAGCTCTGCTGACCCGGTTCTATGGCTCTAAAGCAGTTCTGCTGACATGGTTCTCTGGCTCTAGGGCAGCTCTGCTGACCTGGTTCTCTCCCTCTGGAGCAGCTCTACTCACCTGGTTTCTCTGGCTCTACAGCGGCTCTGCTGACCTGGTTCTCTGGCTCTAGAGCAGCTCTGCTGACCTGGTTCTTGGGCTCTAGAGCAGCTCTGCTGATCTGGTTCTCTGGCTCTAAAGCAGATCTGCTGACCTGGTTCTATGGCTCTAAAGCAGCTCTGCTAGCCTAGTTCTCTGGCTCTAAAGCAGCTCTGCTGACCTGCTTCTCTCCCTCTAAAGCAGCTCTGCTGACCTGGTTTCTCTGGCTCTACAGCTGCTCTGCTGACCTGCCTCTCTCCCTCTAAAGCAGCTCTGCTGACCTGGTTTCTCTGGCTCTACAGCAGCTCTGCTGACCTGGTTCTCTGGCTCTAAAGCAGCTCTGCTGACCCAGTTCTATGGCTCTAAAGCAGTTCTGCTGACCTGGTTCTCTGGTCTCTAGAGCAGCTCTGCTGACCTGGTCCATTGGCTCTAAAGCAGACCTGCTGACCTGGTTCTCTCCCTCTAAAGCAGCTCTGCTGACCTGGTTCTCTCGCTCTAAAGCAACTCTACTGACCTGGTTTCTCTGGCTGTAGAGCAGCACTGCTAATCTGGTTTCTTTGGCTCTACAGCAGCTCTGCTGACCTGGTTCTCGTCTTCTAGAGCAGCTCTGCTGACCTGGTTCTCTGGCTCTAAAGCATCTCTGCTGACCTGGTTCTCTGGCTTTAGAGCAGCTCTGCTGACCTGGTTCTCTGCCTCTAGAGCAGCTCTGTTGACCTGGTTTCTCTGGCTCTACAGCAGGTCTGCTGACCTGGTTCTCTGGCTCTAGAACAGCTCTGCTGACCTAGTTCTCAGGCTACAGAGCAGCTCGGCTGATCTGGTTCTTTGGCTCTACAACAGCTCTGCTGACCTGGTTCTCTGGCTCTAAAGCAGCTCTGCTGACCCGGTTCTAAGGCGCTAAAGCAGTTCTGCTGACATGGTTCTCTGGCTCTAGGGCAGCTCTGCTGACCTGGTTCTCTCCCTCTGGAGCAGCTCTGCTGACCTGGTTCTCTCCCTCTAAAGCAGCTCTACTCACCTGGTTTCTCTGGCTCTACAGCGGCTCTGCTGACCTGGTTCTCTGGCTCCAGAGCAGCTCTGCTGACCTGGTTCTTGGGCCCTAGAGCAGCTCTACTGATCTGGTTCTCTGGCTCTAAAGCAGCTCTGCTGACCTGGTTCTATGGCTCTAAAGCAGCTCTGCTGACTTGGTTCTCTGGCCTCTAGAGCAGCTCTGCTGACCTGGTTCTCTGGCTCTAAAGCAGCTCTGCTGACCTGGTTCTATGGCTCTAAAGCAGCTCTGCTAGCCTAGTTCTCTGGCTCTAAAGCAGCTCTGCTGACCTGCTTCTCTCCCTCTAAAGCAGCTCTGCTGACCTGGTTTCTCTGGCTCTACAGCTGCTCTGCTGACCTGCTTCTCTCCCTCTAAAGCAGCTCTGCTGACCTGGTTTCTCTGGCTCTACAGCAGCTCTGCTGACCTGGTTCTCTGGCTCTAAAGCAGCTCTGCTGACCCGGTTCTATGGCTCTAAAGCAGTTCTGCTGACCTGGTTCTCTGGTCTCTAGAGTAGCTCTGCTGACCTGGTCCATTGGCTCTAAAGCAGACCTGCTGACCTGGTTCTCTCCCTCTAAAGCAGCTCTGCTGACCTGGTTCTCTCGCTCTAAAGCAACTCTACTGACCTGGTTTCTGTGGCTGTAGAGCAGCACTGCTAACCTGGTTTCTTTGGCTGTACAGCAGCTCTGCTGACCTGGTTCTCATCTTCTAGAGCAGCTCTGCTGACCTGGGTCTCTGGCTCTAAAGCAGCTCTGCTGACCTGGTTCTCTGGCTCTAAAGCATCTCTGCTCACCTGGTTCTCTGGCTTTAGAGCAGCTCTGCTGACCTGGTTCTCTGCCTCTAGAGCAGCTCTGCTGACCTGGTTTCTCTGGCTCTACAGCAGGTCTGCTGACCTGGTTCTCTGGCTCTAGAACAGCTCTGCTGACCTAGTTCTCAGGCTACAGAGCAGCTCGGCTGATCTGGTTCTCTGGCTCTACAACAGCTCTGCTGACCTGGTTCTCTGGCTCTAAAGCAGCTCTGCTGACTCGGTTCTATGGCTCTAAAGCAGTTCTGCTGACATGGTTCTCTGGCTCTAGGGCAGCTCTGCTGACCTGGTTCTCTCCCTCTAAAGCAGCTCTGCTGACCTGGTTCTCTCGCTCTAAAGCAACTCTACTGACCTGGTTTCTCTGGCTGTAGAGCAGCACTGCTAACCTGGTTTCTTTGGCTCTACAGCAGCTCTGCTGACCTGGTTCTCGTCTTCTAGAGCAGCTCTGCTGACCTGGGTCTCTGGCTCTAAAGCAGCTCTGCTGACCTGGGACTCTGGCTCTAAAGCATCTCTGCTGACCTGGTTCTCTGGCTTTAGAGCAGCTCTGCTGACCTGGTTCTCTGCCTCTAGAGCAGCTCTGCTGACCTGGTTTCTCTGGCTCTACAGCAGGTCTGCTGACCTGGTTCTCTGGCTCTAGAACAGCTCTGCTGACCTAGTTCTCAGGCTACAGAGCAGCTCGGCTGATCTGGTTCTCTGGCTCTACAACAGCTCTGCTGACCTGGTTCTCTGGCTCTAAAGCAGCTCTGCTGACTCGGTTCTATGGCTCTAAAGCAGTTCTGCTGACATGGTTCTCTGGCTCTAGGGCAGCTCTGCTGACCTGTTTCTCTCCCTCTGGAGCAGCTCTGCTGACCTGGTTTTCTCCCTCTAAAGCAGCTCTACTGACCTGGTTTCTCTGGCTCTACAGCGGCTCTGCTGACCTGGTTCTCTGGCTCTAGAGCAGCTCTGCTGACCTGGTTCTTGGGCTCTACAGCAGCTCTGCTGATATGGTTCTCTGGCTCTAAAGCAGCTCTGCTGACCTGGTTGCTCTGGCTCTACAGCAGCTCTGCTGACCCGGTTCTATGGCTCTAAAGCAGTTCTGCTGACCTGGTTCTCTGGCTCTAGAGCAGCTCTGCTGACCTGGTTCTTGGGCTCTAGAGCAGCTCTGCTGATCTGGTTCTCTGGCTCTAAAGCAGCTCTGCTGACCTGCTTCTCTCCCTCTAAAGCAGCTCTGCTGACCTGGTTTCTCTGGCTCTACAGCAGCTCTGCTGACCTGCTTCTCTCCCTCTAAAGCAGCTCTGCTGACCTGGTTTCTCTGGCTCTACAGCAGCTCTGCTGACCTGGTTCTCTGGCTCTAAAGCAGCTCTGCTGACCCGGTTCTATGGCTCTAAAGCAGTTCTGCTGACCTGGTTCTCTGGTCTCTAGAGCAGCTCTGCTTACCTGGTCCATTGGCTCTAAAGCAGACCTGCTGACCTGGTTCTCTCCCTCTAAAGCAGCTCTGCTGACCTGGTTCTCTCACTCTAAAGCAGCTTTACTGACCTGGTTTCTCTGGCTCTAGAGCAGCACTGCTAACCTGGTTTCTTTGGCTCTACAGCAGCTCTGCTGACCTGGTTCTCGTCTTCTAGAGCAGCTCTGCTGACCTGGTTCTCTGGTTCTAAAGCATCTCTGCTGACGTGGTTCTCTGGCTTTAGAGCAGCTCTGCTGACCTGGTTCTCTGCCTCTAGAGCAGCTCTGCTGACCTGGTTTCTCTGGCTCTACAGCAGGTCTGCTGACCTGGTTCTCTGGCTCTAGAACAGCTCTGCTGACCTAGTTCTCAGGCTACAGAGCAGCTCGGCTGATCTGGTTCTTTGGCTCTACAACAGCTCTGCTGACCTGGTTCTCTGGCTCTAAAGCAGCTCTGCTGACCCGGTTCTAAGGCGCTAAAGCAGTTCTGCTGACATGGTTCTCTGGCTCTAGGGCAGCTCTGCTGACCTGGTTCTCTCCCTCTGGAGCAGCTCTGCTGACCTGGTTCTCTCCCTCTAAAGCAGCTCTACTCACCTGGTTTCTCTGGCTCTACAGCGGCTCTGCTGACCTGGTTCTCTGGCTCCAGAGCAGCTCTGCTGACCTGGTTCTTGGGCCCTAGAGCAGCTCTACTGATCTGGTTCTCTGGCTCTAAAGCAGCTCTGCTGACCTGGTTCTATGGCTCTAAAGCAGCTCTGCTGACTTGGTTCTCTGGCCTCTAGAGCAGCTCTGCTGACCTGGTTCTCTGGCTCTAAAGCAGCTCTGCTGACCTGGTTCTATGGATCTAAAGCAGCTCTGCGAGCCTAGTTCTCTGGCTCTAAAGCAGCTCTGCTGACCTGCTTCTCTCCCTCTAAAGCAGCTCTGCTGACCTGGTTTCTCTGGCTCTACAGCTGCTCTGCTGACCTGCTTCTCTCCCTCTAAAGCAGCTCTGCTGACCTGGTTTCTCTGGCTCTACAGCAGATCTGCTGACCTGGTTCTCTGGCTCTAAAGCAGCTCTGCTGACCCGGTTCTATGGCTCTAAAGCAGTTCTGCTGACCTGGTTCTCTGGTCTCTAGAGTAGCTCTGCTGACCTGGTCCATTGGCTCTAAAGCAGACCTGCTGACCTGGTTCTCTCCCTCTAAAGCAGCTCTGCTGACCTGGTTCTCTCGCTCTAAAGCAACTCTACTGACCTGGTTTCTGTGGCTGTAGAGCAGCACTGCTAACCTGGTTTCTTTGGCTGTACAGCAGCTCTGCTGACCTGGTTCTCGTCTTCTAGAGCAGCTCTGCTGACCTGGGTCTCTGGCTCTAAAGCAGCTCTGCTGACCAGGTTCTCTGGCTCTAAAGCATCTCTGCTGACCTGGTTCTCTGGCTTTAGAGCAGC
This sequence comes from Triturus cristatus, assembly GCF_964204655.1. NCBI lineage: Eukaryota > Metazoa > Chordata > Amphibia > Caudata > Salamandridae > Triturus > Triturus cristatus. The sequence goes on from NC_140582.1 coordinate 632,017,463, forward strand.
TCTGCTGACCTGGTTCTCTGCCTCTAGACCAGCTCTGCTGACCTGGTTTCTCTGGCTCTACAGCAGGTCTGCTGACCTGGTTCTCTGGCTCTAGAACAGCTCTGCTGACCTAGTTCTCAGGCTACAGAGCAGCTCGGCTGATCTGGTTCTCTGGCTCTACAACAGCTCTGCTGACCTGGTTCTCTGGCTCTAAAGCAGCTCTGCTGACTCGGTTCTATGGCTCTAAAGCAGTTCTGCTGACATGGTTCTCTGGCTCTAGGGCAGCTCTGCTGACCTGGTTCTCTCCCTCTAAAGCAGCTCTGCTGACCTGGTTCTCTCGCTCTAAAGCAACTCTACTGACCTGGTTTCTCTGGCTGTAGAGCAGCACTGCTAACCTGGTTTCTTTGGCTCTACAGCAGCTCTGCTGACCTGGTTCTCGTCTTCTAGAGCAGCTCTGCTGACCTGGGTCTCTGGCTCTAAAGCAGCTCTGCTGACCTGGTTCTCTGGCTCTAAAGCATCTCTGCTGACCTGGTTCTCTGGCTTTAGAGCAGCTCTGCTGACCTGGTTCTCTGCCTCTAGAGCAGCTCTGCTGACCTGGTGTCTCTGGCTCTACAGCAGGTCTGCTGACCTGGTTCTCTGGCTCTAGAACAGCTCTGCTGACCTAGTTCTCAGGCTACAGAGCAGCTCGGCTGATCTGGTTCTCTGGCTCTACAACAGCTCTGCTGACCTGGTTCTCTGGCTCTAAAGCAGCTCTGCTGACTCGGTTCTATGGCTCTAAAGCAGTTCTGCTGACATGGTTCTCTGCCTCTAGGGCAGCTCTGCTGACCTGTTTCTCTCCCTCTGGAGCAGCTCTGCTGACCTGGTTCTCTCCCTCTAAAGCAGCTCTACTGACCTGGTTTCTCTGGCTCTACAGCGGCTCTGCTGACCTGGTTCTCTGGCTCTAGAGCAGCTCTGCTGACCTGGTTCTTGGGCTCTAGAGCAGCTCTGCTGATCTGGTTCTCTGGCTCTAAAGCAGCTCTGCTGACCTGGTTTCTCTGGCTCTACAGCAGCTCTGCTGACCCGGTTCTATGGCTCTAAAGCAGTTCTGCTGACCTGGTTCTCTGGCTCTAGAGCAGCTCTGCTGACCTGGTTCTTGGGCTCTAGAGCAGCTCTGCTGATCTGGTTCTCTGGCTCTAAAGCAGCTCTGCTGACCTGCTTCTCTCCCTCTAAAGCAGCTCTGCTGACCTGGTTTCTCTGGCTCTAGGGCAGCTCTGCTGACCTGGTTCTCTCCTCTGGAGCAGCTCTGCTGACCTGGTTCTCTCCCTCTAAAGCAGCTCTACTCACCTGGTTTCTCTGGCTCTACAGCGGCTCAGCTGACCTGGTTCTCTGGCTCTAGAGCAGTTCTGCTGACCTGGTTCTTGGGCTCTAGAGCAGCTCTGCTGATCTGGTTCTCTGGCTCTAAAGCAGCTCTGCTGACCTGGTTCTATGGCTCAAAAGCAACTCTGCTGACTTGGTTCTCTGGCCTCTAGAGCAGCTCTGCTGACCTGGTTCTCTGGCTCTAAAGCAGCTCTGCTGACCTGGTTCTATGGCTCTAAGGCAGCTCTGCTAGCCTAGTTCTCTGGCTCTAAAGCAGCTCTGCTGACCTGCTTCTCTCCCTCTAAAGCAGCTCTGCTGACCTGGTTTCTCTGGCTCTACAGCTGCTCTGCTGACCTGCTTCTCTCCCTCTAAAGCAGCTCTACTGACCTGGTTTCTCTGGCTCTACAGCAGCTCTGCTGACCTGGTTCTCTGGCTCTAAAGCAGTTCTGCTGACCTGGTTCTCTGGTCTCTAGAGCAGCTCTGCTGACCTGGTCCATTGGCTCTAAAGCAGACCTGCTGACCTGGTTCTCTCCCTCTAAAGCAGCTCTGCTGACCTGGTTCTCTCCCTCTAAAGCAGCTCTGCTGACCTGGTTCTCTGGCTCTAAAGCAGCTCTGCTGACCCGGTTCTATGGCTCTAAAGCAGTTCTGCTGACATGGTTCTCTGGCTCTAGGGCAGCTCTGCTGACCTGGTTCTCTCCCTCTGGAGCAGCTCTACTCACCTGGTTTCTCTGGCTCTACAGCGGCTCTGCTGACCTGGTTCTCTGGCTCTAGAGCAGCTCTGCTGACCTGGTTCTTGGGCTCTAGAGCAGCTCTGCTGATCTGGTTCTCTGGCTCTAAAGCAGATCTGCTGACCTGGTTCTATGGCTCTAAAGCAGCTCTGCTAGCCTAGTTCTCTGGCTCTAAAGCAGCTCTGCTGACCTGCTTCTCTCCCTCTAAAGCAGCTCTGCTGACCTGGTTTCTCTGGCTCTACAGCTGCTCTGCTGACCTGCCTCTCTCCCTCTAAAGCAGCTCTGCTGACCTGGTTTCTCTGGCTCTACAGCAGCTCTGCTGACCTGGTTCTCTGGCTCTAAAGCAGCTCTGCTGACCCAGTTCTATGGCTCTAAAGCAGTTCTGCTGACCTGGTTCTCTGGTCTCTAGAGCAGCTCTGCTGACCTGGTCCATTGGCTCTAAAGCAGACCTGCTGACCTGGTTCTCTCCCTCTAAAGCAGCTCTGCTGACCTGGTTCTCTCGCTCTAAAGCAACTCTACTGACCTGGTTTCTCTGGCTGTAGAGCAGCACTGCTAATCTGGTTTCTTTGGCTCTACAGCAGCTCTGCTGACCTGGTTCTCTGGCTCTAAAGCAGCTCTGCTGACTCGGTTCTATGGCTCTAAAGCAGTTCTGCTGACATGGTTCTCTGCCTCTAGGGCAGCTCTGCTGACCTGTTTCTCTCCCTCTGGAGCAGCTCTGCTGACCTGGTTCTCTCCCTCTAAAGCAGCTCTACTGACCTGGTTTCTCTGGCTCTACAGCGGCTCTGCTGACCTGGTTCTCTGGCTCTAGAGCAGCTCTGCTGACCTGGTTCTTGGGCTCTAGAGCAGCTCTGCTGATCTGGTTCTCTGGCTCTAAAGCAGCTCTGCTGACCTGGTTTCTCTGGCTCTACAGCAGCTCTGCTGACCCGGTTCTATGGCTCTAAAGCAGTTCTGCTGACCTGGTTCTCTGGCTCTAGAGCAGCTCTGCTGACCTGGTTCTTGGGCTCTAGAGCAGCTCTGCTGATCTGGTTCTCTGGCTCTAAAGCAGCTCTGCTGACCTGCTTCTCTCCCTCTAAAGCAGCTCTGCTGACCTGGTTTCTCTGGCTCTAGGGCAGCTCTGCTGACCTGGTTCTCTCCTCTGGAGCAGCTCTGCTGACCTGGTTCTCTCCCTCTAAAGCAGCTCTACTCACCTGGTTTCTCTGGCTCTACAGCGGCTCAGCTGACCTGGTTCTCTGGCTCTAGAGCAGTTCTGCTGACCTGGTTCTTGGGCTCTAGAGCAGCTCTGCTGATCTGGTTCTCTGGCTCTAAAGCAGCTCTGCTGACCTGGTTCTATGGCTCAAAAGCAACTCTGCTGACTTGGTTCTCTGGCCTCTAGAGCAGCTCTGCTGACCTGGTTCTCTGGCTCTAAAGCAGCTCTGCTGACCTGGTTCTATGGCTCTAAGGCAGCTCTGCTAGCCTAGTTCTCTGGCTCTAAAGCAGCTCTGCTGACCTGCTTCTCTCCCTCTAAAGCAGCTCTGCTGACCTGGTTTCTCTGGCTCTACAGCTGCTCTGCTGACCTGCTTCTCTCCCTCTAAAGCAGCTCTACTGACCTGGTTTCTCTGGCTCTACAGCAGCTCTGCTGACCTGGTTCTCTGGCTCTAAAGCAGTTCTGCTGACCTGGTTCTCTGGTCTCTAGAGCAGCTCTGCTGACCTGGTCCATTGGCTCTAAAGCAGACCTGCTGACCTGGTTCTCTCCCTCTAAAGCAGCTCTGCTGACCTGGTTCTCTCCCTCTAAAGCAGCTCTGCTGACCTGGTTCTCTGGCTCTAAAGCAGCTCTGCTGACCCGGTTCTATGGCTCTAAAGCAGTTCTGCTGACATGGTTCTCTGGCTCTAGGGCAGCTCTGCTGACCTGGTTCTCTCCCTCTGGAGCAGCTCTACTCACCTGGTTTCTCTGGCTCTACAGCGGCTCTGCTGACCTGGTTCTCTGGCTCTAGAGCAGCTCTGCTGACCTGGTTCTTGGGCTCTAGAGCAGCTCTGCTGATCTGGTTCTCTGGCTCTAAAGCAGATCTGCTGACCTGGTTCTATGGCTCTAAAGCAGCTCTGCTAGCCTAGTTCTCTGGCTCTAAAGCAGCTCTGCTGACCTGCTTCTCTCCCTCTAAAGCAGCTCTGCTGACCTGGTTTCTCTGGCTCTACAGCTGCTCTGCTGACCTGCCTCTCTCCCTCTAAAGCAGCTCTGCTGACCTGGTTTCTCTGGCTCTACAGCAGCTCTGCTGACCTGGTTCTCTGGCTCTAAAGCAGCTCTGCTGACCCAGTTCTATGGCTCTAAAGCAGTTCTGCTGACCTGGTTCTCTGGTCTCTAGAGCAGCTCTGCTGACCTGGTCCATTGGCTCTAAAGCAGACCTGCTGACCTGGTTCTCTCCCTCTAAAGCAGCTCTGCTGACCTGGTTCTCTCGCTCTAAAGCAACTCTACTGACCTGGTTTCTCTGGCTGTAGAGCAGCACTGCTAATCTGGTTTCTTTGGCTCTACAGCAGCTCTGCTGACCTGGTTCTCGTCTTCTAGAGCAGCTCTGCTGACCTGGTTCTCTGGCTCTAAAGCATCTCTGCTGACCTGGTTCTCTGGCTTTAGAGCAGCTCTGCTGACCTGGTTCTCTGCCTCTAGAGCAGCTCTGCTGACCTGGTTTCTCTGGCTCTACAGCAGGTCTGCTGACCTGGTTCTCTGGCTCTAGAACAGCTCTGCTGACCTAGTTCTCAGGCTACAGAGCAGCTCGGCTGATCTGGTTCTTTGGCTCTACAACAGCTCTGCTGACCTGGTTCTCTGGCTCTAAGGCAGCTCTGCTAGCCTAGTTCTCTGGCTCTAAAGCAGCTCTGCTGACCTGCTTCTCTCCCTCTAAAGCAGCTCTGCTGACCTGGTTTCTCTGGCTCTACAGCTGCTCTGCTGACCTGCTTCTCTCCCTCTAAAGCAGCTCTACTGACCTGGTTTCTCTGGCTCTACAGCAGCTCTGCTGACCTGGTTCTCTGGCTCTAAAGCAGTTCTGCTGACCTGGTTCTCTGGTCTCTAGAGCAGCTCTGCTGACCTGGTCCATTGGCTCTAAAGCAGACCTGCTGACCTGGTTCTCTCCCTCTAAAGCAGCTCTGCTGACCTGGTTCTCTCCCTCTAAAGCAGCTCTGCTGACCTGGTTCTCTGGCTCTAAAGCAGCTCTGCTGACCCGGTTCTATGGCTCTAAAGCAGTTCTGCTGACATGGTTCTCTGGCTCTAGGGCAGCTCTGCTGACCTGGTTCTCTCCCTCTGGAGCAGCTCTACTCACCTGGTTTCTCTGGCTCTACAGCGGCTCTGCTGACCTGGTTCTCTGGCTCTAGAGCAGCTCTGCTGACCTGGTTCTTGGGCTCTAGAGCAGCTCTGCTGATCTGGTTCTCTGGCTCTAAAGCAGATCTGCTGACCTGGTTCTATGGCTCTAAAGCAGCTCTGCTAGCCTAGTTCTCTGGCTCTAAAGCAGCTCTGCTGACCTGCTTCTCTCCCTCTAAAGCAGCTCTGCTGACCTGGTTTCTCTGGCTCTACAGCTGCTCTGCTGACCTGCCTCTCTCCCTCTAAAGCAGCTCTGCTGACCTGGTTTCTCTGGCTCTACAGCAGCTCTGCTGACCTGGTTCTCTGGCTCTAAAGCAGCTCTGCTGACCCAGTTCTATGGCTCTAAAGCAGTTCTGCTGACCTGGTTCTCTGGTCTCTAGAGCAGCTCTGCTGACCTGGTCCATTGGCTCTAAAGCAGACCTGCTGACCTGGTTCTCTCCCTCTAAAGCAGCTCTGCTGACCTGGTTCTCTCGCTCTAAAGCAACTCTACTGACCTGGTTTCTCTGGCTGTAGAGCAGCACTGCTAATCTGGTTTCTTTGGCTCTACAGCAGCTCTGCTGACCTGGTTCTCGTCTTCTAGAGCAGCTCTGCTGACCTGGTTCTCTGGCTCTAAAGCATCTCTGCTGACCTGGTTCTCTGGCTTTAGAGCAGCTCTGCTGACCTGGTTCTCTGCCTCTAGAGCAGCTCTGTTGACCTGGTTTCTCTGGCTCTACAGCAGGTCTGCTGACCTGGTTCTCTGGCTCTAGAACAGCTCTGCTGACCTAGTTCTCAGGCTACAGAGCAGCTCGGCTGATCTGGTTCTTTGGCTCTACAACAGCTCTGCTGACCTGGTTCTCTGGCTCTAAAGCAGCTCTGCTGACCCGGTTCTAAGGCGCTAAAGCAGTTCTGCTGACATGGTTCTCTGGCTCTAGGGCAGCTCTGCTGACCTGGTTCTCTCCCTCTGGAGCAGCTCTGCTGACCTGGTTCTCTCCCTCTAAAGCAGCTCTACTCACCTGGTTTCTCTGGCTCTACAGCGGCTCTGCTGACCTGGTTCTCTGGCTCCAGAGCAGCTCTGCTGACCTGGTTCTTGGGCCCTAGAGCAGCTCTACTGATCTGGTTCTCTGGCTCTAAAGCAGCTCTGCTGACCTGGTTCTATGGCTCTAAAGCAGCTCTGCTGACTTGGTTCTCTGGCCTCTAGAGCAGCTCTGCTGACCTGGTTCTCTGGCTCTAAAGCAGCTCTGCTGACCTGGTTCTATGGCTCTAAAGCAGCTCTGCTAGCCTAGTTCTCTGGCTCTAAAGCAGCTCTGCTGACCTGCTTCTCTCCCTCTAAAGCAGCTCTGCTGACCTGGTTTCTCTGGCTCTACAGCTGCTCTGCTGACCTGCTTCTCTCCCTCTAAAGCAGCTCTGCTGACCTGGTTTCTCTGGCTCTACAGCAGCTCTGCTGACCTGGTTCTCTGGCTCTAAAGCAGCTCTGCTGACCCGGTTCTATGGCTCTAAAGCAGTTCTGCTGACCTGGTTCTCTGGTCTCTAGAGTAGCTCTGCTGACCTGGTCCATTGGCTCTAAAGCAGACCTGCTGACCTGGTTCTCTCCCTCTAAAGCAGCTCTGCTGACCTGGTTCTCTCGCTCTAAAGCAACTCTACTGACCTGGTTTCTGTGGCTGTAGAGCAGCACTGCTAACCTGGTTTCTTTGGCTGTACAGCAGCTCTGCTGACCTGGTTCTCATCTTCTAGAGCAGCTCTGCTGACCTGGGTCTCTGGCTCTAAAGCAGCTCTGCTGACCTGGTTCTCTGGCTCTAAAGCATCTCTGCTCACCTGGTTCTCTGGCTTTAGAGCAGCTCTGCTGACCTGGTTCTCTGCCTCTAGAGCAGCTCTGCTGACCTGGTTTCTCTGGCTCTACAGCAGGTCTGCTGACCTGGTTCTCTGGCTCTAGAACAGCTCTGCTGACCTAGTTCTCAGGCTACAGAGCAGCTCGGCTGATCTGGTTCTCTGGCTCTACAACAGCTCTGCTGACCTGGTTCTCTGGCTCTAAAGCAGCTCTGCTGACTCGGTTCTATGGCTCTAAAGCAGTTCTGCTGACATGGTTCTCTGGCTCTAGGGCAGCTCTGCTGACCTGGTTCTCTCCCTCTAAAGCAGCTCTGCTGACCTGGTTCTCTCGCTCTAAAGCAACTCTACTGACCTGGTTTCTCTGGCTGTAGAGCAGCACTGCTAACCTGGTTTCTTTGGCTCTACAGCAGCTCTGCTGACCTGGTTCTCGTCTTCTAGAGCAGCTCTGCTGACCTGGGTCTCTGGCTCTAAAGCAGCTCTGCTGACCTGGGACTCTGGCTCTAAAGCATCTCTGCTGACCTGGTTCTCTGGCTTTAGAGCAGCTCTGCTGACCTGGTTCTCTGCCTCTAGAGCAGCTCTGCTGACCTGGTTTCTCTGGCTCTACAGCAGGTCTGCTGACCTGGTTCTCTGGCTCTAGAACAGCTCTGCTGACCTAGTTCTCAGGCTACAGAGCAGCTCGGCTGATCTGGTTCTCTGGCTCTACAACAGCTCTGCTGACCTGGTTCTCTGGCTCTAAAGCAGCTCTGCTGACTCGGTTCTATGGCTCTAAAGCAGTTCTGCTGACATGGTTCTCTGGCTCTAGGGCAGCTCTGCTGACCTGTTTCTCTCCCTCTGGAGCAGCTCTGCTGACCTGGTTTTCTCCCTCTAAAGCAGCTCTACTGACCTGGTTTCTCTGGCTCTACAGCGGCTCTGCTGACCTGGTTCTCTGGCTCTAGAGCAGCTCTGCTGACCTGGTTCTTGGGCTCTACAGCAGCTCTGCTGATATGGTTCTCTGGCTCTAAAGCAGCTCTGCTGACCTGGTTGCTCTGGCTCTACAGCAGCTCTGCTGACCCGGTTCTATGGCTCTAAAGCAGTTCTGCTGACCTGGTTCTCTGGCTCTAGAGCAGCTCTGCTGACCTGGTTCTTGGGCTCTAGAGCAGCTCTGCTGATCTGGTTCTCTGGCTCTAAAGCAGCTCTGCTGACCTGCTTCTCTCCCTCTAAAGCAGCTCTGCTGACCTGGTTTCTCTGGCTCTACAGCAGCTCTGCTGACCTGCTTCTCTCCCTCTAAAGCAGCTCTGCTGACCTGGTTTCTCTGGCTCTACAGCAGCTCTGCTGACCTGGTTCTCTGGCTCTAAAGCAGCTCTGCTGACCCGGTTCTATGGCTCTAAAGCAGTTCTGCTGACCTGGTTCTCTGGTCTCTAGAGCAGCTCTGTTTACCTGGTCCATTGGCTCTAAAGCAGACCTGCTGACCTGGTTCTCTCCCTCTAAAGCAGCTCTGCTGACCTGGTTCTCTCACTCTAAAGCAGCTTTACTGACCTGGTTTCTCTGGCTCTAGAGCAGCACTGCTAACCTGGTTTCTTTGGCTCAACAGCAGCTCTGCTGACCTGGTTCTCGTCTTCTAGAGCAGCTCTGCTGACCTGGGTCTCTGGCTCTACAGCAGCTCTGCTGACCTGGTTCTCTGGCTTTAGAGCAGCTCTGCTGACCTGGTTCTCTGCCTCTAGAGCAGCTCTGCTGACCTGGTTTCTCTGGCTCTACAGCAGGTCTGCTGACCTGGTTCTCTGGCTCTAGAACAGCTCTGCTGACCTAGTTCTCAGGCTACAGAGCAGCTCGGCTGATCTGGTTCTCTGGCTCTACAACAGCTCTGCTGACCTGGTTCTCTGGCTCTAAAGCAGCTCTGCTGACCCGGTTCTATGGCTCTAAAGCAGTTCTGCTGACATGGTTCTCTGGCTCTAGGGCAGCTCTGCTGACCTGGTTCTCTCCCTCTGGAGCAGCTCTGCTGACCTGGTTCTCTCCCTCTAAAGCAGCTCTACTCACCTGGTTTCTCTGGCTCTACAGCGGCTCTGCTGACCTGGTTCTCTGGCTCTAGAGCAGCTCTGCTGACCTGGTTCTTGGGCTCTAGCTCAGCTCTGCTGATCTGGTTCTCTGGCTCTAAAGCAGCTCTGCTGACCTGGTTCTATGGCTCTAAAGCAGCTCTGCTGACTTGGTTCTCTGGCCTCTAGAGCAGCTCTGCTGACCTGGTTCTCTGGCTCTAAAGCAGCTCTGCTGATCTGGTTCTATGGCTCTAAAGCAGCTCTGCTAGCCTAGTTCTCTGGCTCTAAAGCAGCTCTGCTGACCTGCTTCTCTCCCTCTAAAGCAGCTCTGCTGACCTGGTTTCTCTGGCTCTACAGCTGCTCTGCTGACCTGCTTCTCTCCCTCTAAAGCAGCTCTGCTGACCTGGTTTCTCTGGCTCTACAGCAGCTCTGCTGACCTGGTTCTCTGGCTCTAAAGCAGCTCTGCTGACCCGGTTCTATGGCCCTAAAGCAGTTCTGCTGACCTGGTTCTCTGGTCTCTAGAGCAGCTCTGCTGACCTGGTCCATTGGCTCTAAAGCAGACCTGCTGACCTGGTTCTCTCCCTCTAAAGCAGCTCTGCTGACCTGGTTCTCTCGCTCTAAAGCAACTCTACTGACCTGGTTTCTCTGGCTGTAGAGCAGCACTGCTAACCTGGTTTCTTTGGCTCTACAGCAGCTCTGCTGACCTGGTTCTCGTCTTCTAGAGCAGCTCTGCTGATCTGGGTCTCTGGCTCTAAAGCAGCTCTGCTGACCTGGTTCTCTGGCTCTAAAGCATCTCTGCTGACCTGGTTCTCTGGCTTTAGAGCAGCTCTGCTGACCTGGTTCTCTGCCTCTAGAGCAGCTCTGCTGACCTGGTTTCTCTGGCTCTACAGCAGGTCTGCTGACCTGGTTCTCCGGCTCTAGAACAGCTCTGCTGACCTAGTTCTCAGGCCACAGAGCAGCTCGGCTGATCTGGTTCTTTGGCTCTACAACAGCTCTGCTGATCTGGTTCTCTGGCTCTAAAGCAGCTCTGCTGACTCGGTTCTATGGCTCTAAAGCAGTTCTGCTGACATGGTTCTCTGACTCTAGGGCAGCTCTGCTGACCTGGTTCTTTCCCTCTGGAGCAGCTCTGCTGACCTGGTTCTCTCCCTCTAACGCAGCTCTACTGACCTGGTTTCTCTGGCTCTACCGCGGCTCTGCTGACCTGGTTCTCTGGCTCTAGAGCAGCTCTGCTGACCTGGTTCTTGGGCTCTAGAGCAGCTCTGCTGATCTGGTTCTCTGGCTCTAAAGCAGCTCTGCTGACCTGGTTCTATGGCTCTAAAGCAGCTCTGCTGACTTGGTTCTCTGGCCTCTAGAGCAGCTCTGCTGACCTGGTTCTCTGGCTCTAAAGCAGCTCTGCTGACCTGGTTCTATTGCTCTAAAGCAGCTCTGCTGACCTGGTTCTCTCGCTCTAAAGCAACTCTACTGACCTGGTTTCTGTGGCTGTAGAGCAGCACTGCTAACCTGGTTTCTTTGGCTGTACAGCAGCTCTGCTGACCTGGTTCTCGTCTTCTAGAGCAGCTCTGCTGACCTGGGTCTCTGGCTCTAAAGCAGCTCTGCTGACCTGGTTCTCTGGCTCTAAAGCATCTCTGCTCACCTGGTTCTCTGGCTTTAGAGCAGCTCTGCTGACCTGGTTCTCTGCCTCTAGAGCAGCTCTGCTGACCTGGTTTCTCTGGCTCTACAGCAGGTCTGCTGACCTGGTTCTCTGGCTCTAGAACAGCTCTGCTGACCTAGTTCTCAGGCTACAGAGCAGCTCGGCTGATCTGGTTCTCTGGCTCTACAACAGCTCTGCTGACCTGGTTCTCTGGCTCTAAAGCAGCTCTGCTGACTCGGTTCTATGGCTCTAAAGCAGTTCTGCTGAAATGGTTCTCTGGCTCTAGGGCAGCTCTGCTGACCTGGTTCTCTCCCTCTAAAGCAGCTCTGCTGACCTGGTTCTCTCGCTCTAAAGCAACTCTACTGACCTGGTTTCTCTGGCTGTAGAGCAGCACTGCTAACCTGGTTTCTTTGGCTCTACAGCAGCTCTGCTGACCTGGTTCTCGTCTTCTAGAGCAGCTCTGCTGACCTGGGTCTCTGGCTCTAAAGCAGCTCTGCTGACCTGGTTCTCTGGCTCTAAAGCATCTCTGCTGACCTGGTTCTCTGGCTTTAGAGCAGCTCTGCTGACCTGGTTCTCTGCCTCTAGAGCAGCTCTGCTGACCTGGTTTCTCTGGCTCTACAGCAGGTCTGCTGACCTGGTTCTCTGGCTCTAGAACAGCTCTGCTGACCTAGTTCTCAGGCTACAGAGCAGCTCGGCTGATCTGGTTCTCTGGCTCTACAACAGCTCTGCTGACCTGGTTCTCTGGCTCTAAAGCAGCTCTGCTGACTCGGTTCTATGGCTCTAAAGCAGTTCTGCTGACATGGTTCTCTGGCTCTAGGGCAGCTCTGCTGACCTGTTTCTCTCCCTCTGGAGCAGCTCTGCTGACCTGGTTCTCTCCCTCTAAAGCAGCTCTACTGACCTGGTTTCTCTGGCTCTACAGCGGCTCTGCTGACCTGGTTCTCTGGCTCTAGAGCAGCTCTGCTGACCTGGTTCTTGGGCTCTACAGCAGCTCTGCTGATATGGTTCTCTGGCTCTAAAGCAGCTCTGCTGACCTGGTTTCTCTGGCTCTACAGCAGCTCTGCTGACCCGGTTCTATGGCTCTAAAGCAGTTCTGCTGACCTGGTTCTCTGGCTCTAGAGCAGCTCTGCTGACCTGGTTCTTGGGCTCTAGAGCAGCTCTGCTGATCTGGTTCTCTGGCTCTAAAGCAGCTCTGCTGACCTGCTTCTCTCCCTCTAAAGCAGCTCTGCTGACCTGGTTTCTCTGGCTCTACAGCAGCTCTGCTGACCTGCTTCTCTCCCTCTAAAGCAGCTCTGCTGACCTGGTTTCTCTGGCTCTACAGCAGCTCTGCTGACCTGGTTCTCTGGCTCTAAAGCAGCTCTGCTGACCCGGTTCTATGGCTCTAAAGCAGTTCTGCTGACCTGGTTCTCTGGTCTCTAGAGCAGCTCTGCTTACCTGGTCCATTGGCTCTAAAGCAGACCTGCTGACCTGGTTCTCTCCCTCTAAAGCAGCTCTGCTGACCTGGTTCTCTCGCTCTAAAGCAGCTTTACTGACCTGGTTTCTCTGGCTCTAGAGCAGCACTGCTAACCTGGTTTCTTTGGCTCTACAGCAGCTCTGCTGACCTGGTTCTCGTCTTCTAGAGCAGCTCTGCTGACCTGGGTCTCTGGCTCTACAGCAGCTCTGCTGACCTGGTTCTCTGGCTTTAGAGCAGCTCTGCTGACCTGGTTCTCTGCCTCTAGAGCAGCTCTGCTGACCTGGTTTCTCTGGCTCTACAGCAGGTCTGCTGACCTGGTTCTCTGGCTCTAGAACAGCTCTGCTGACCTAGTTCTCAGGCTACAGAGCAGCTCGGCTGATCTGGTTCTCTGGCTCTACAACAGCTCTGCTGACCTGGTTCTCTGGCTCTAAAGCAGCTCTGCTGACCCGGTTCTATGGCTCTAAAGCAGTTCTGCTGACATGGTTCTCTGGCTCTAGGGCAGCTCTGCTGACCTGGTTCTCTCCCTCTGGAGCAGCTCTGCTGACCTGGTTCTCTCCCTCTAAAGCAGCTCTACTCACCTGGTTTCTCTGGCTCTACAGCGGCTCTGCTGACCTGGTTCTCTGGCTCTAGAGCAGCTCTGCTGACCTGGTTCTTGGGCTCTAGCTCAGCTCTGCTGATCTGGTTCTCTGGCTTTAAAGCAGCTCTGCTGACCTGGTTCTATGGCTCTAAAGCAGCTCTGCTGACTTGGTTCTCTGGCCTCTAGAGCAGCTCTGCTGACCTGGTTCTCTGGCTCTAAAGCAGCTCTGCTGATCTGGTTCTATGGCTCTAAAGCAGCTCTGCTAGCCTAGTTCTCTGGCTCTAAAGCAGCTCTGCTGACCTGCTTCTCTCCCTCTAAAGCAGCTCTGCTGACCTGGTTTCTCTGGCTCTACAGCTGCTCTGCTGACCTGCTTCTCTCCCTCTACAGCAGCTCTGCTGACCTGGTTCTCTGGCTCTAAAGCAGGTCTGCTGACCCGGTTCTATGGCTCTAAAGCAGTTCTGCTGACCTGGTTCTCTGGTCTCTAGAGCAGCTCTGCTGACCTGGTCCATTGGCTCTAAAGCAGACCTGCTGACCTGGTTCTCTCCCTCTAAAGCAGCTCTGCTGACCTGGTTCTCTCGCTCTAAAGCAACTCTACTGACCTGGTTTCTCTGGCTGTAGAGCAGCACTGCTAACCTGGTTTCTTTGGCTCTACAGCAGCTCTGCTGACCTGGTTCTCGTCTTCTAGAGCAGCTCTGCTGATCTGGGTCTCTGGCTCTAAAGCAGCTCTGCTGACCTGGTTCTCTGGCTCTAAAGCATCTCTGCTGACCTGGTTCTCTGGCTTTAGAGCAGCTCTGCTGACCTGGTTCTCTGCCTCTAGAGCAGCTCTGCTGACCTGGTTTCTCTGGCTCTACAGCAGGTCTGCTGACCTGGTTCTCCGGCTCTAGAACAGCTCTGCTGACCTAGTTCTCAGGCCACAGAGCAGCTCGGCTGATCTGGTTCTTTGGCTCTACAACAGCTCTGCTGATCTGGTTCTCTGGCTCTAAAGCAGCTCTGCTGACTCGGTTCTATGGCTCTAAAGCATTTCTGCTGACATGGTTCTCTGAGTCTAGGGCAGCTCTGCTGACCTGGTTCTTTCCCTCTGGAGCAGCTCTGCTGACCTGGTTCTCTCCCTCTAACGCAGCTCTACTGACCTGGTTTCTCTGGCTCTACCGCGGCTCTGCTGACCTGGTTCTCTGGCTCTAGAGCAGCTCTGCTGACCTGGTTCTTGGGCTCTAGAGCAGCTCTGCTGATCTGGTTCTCTGGCTCTGAAGCAGCTCTGCTGACCTGGTTCTATGGCTCTAAAGCAGCTCTGCTGACTTGGTTCTCTGGCCTCTAGAGCAGCTCTGCTGACCTGGTTCTCTGGCTCTAAAGCAGCTCTGCTGACCTGGTTCTATTGCTCTAAAGCAGCTCTGCTAGCCTAGCTCTCTGGCTCTAAAGCAGCTCTGCTGACCTGCTTCTCTCCCTCTAAAACAGCTCTGCTGACCTGGTTTCTCTGGCTCTACAGCAGCTCTGCTGACCTGGTTCTCTGGCTCTAGAGCAGCTCTGCTGACCTGGTTCTCTGGCTCTACAACAGCTCTGCTGACCTGGTTCTTTGGCTCTAAAGCAGCTCTGCTGACCCGGTTCTATGGCTCTAAAGCAGTTCTGCTGACCTGGTTCTCTGGTCTCTAGAGCAGCTCTGCTGACCTGGTCCATTGGCTCTAAAGCAGACCTGCTGACCTGGTTCTCTCCCTCCAAAGCAGCTCTGCTGACCTGGTTCTCTCGCTCTAAAGCAGCTCTACTGACCTGGTTTCTCTGGCTCTACAGCAGCTCTGCTGACCTGGTTCTCTGGCTCTACAGCAGCTCTGCTGACCTGGTTCTCAGCTTCTAGAGCAGCTCTGCTGACCTGGGTCTCTGCCTCTAGAGCAGCTCTGCTGACCTGGTTCTCTGGCTCTAAAGCAGCTCTGCTGACCTAGTTCTCTCCCTCCAAATCAGCTTCGCATACCTGGTTCTCTGGCTCTAGAGCAGCTCTGCTGACCTGGTCCTCTGCCTCTAGAGCAGCTCTGCTGACCTGGTTCTCTCGCTCTAAAGCAACTCTACTGACCTGGTTTCTCTGGCTGTAGAGCAGCACTGCTAACCTGGTTTCTTTGGCTCTACAGCAGCTCTGCTGACCTGGTTCACGTCTTCTAGAGCAGCTCTGCTGACCTGGGTCTCTGGCTCTAAAGCAGGTCTGCTGACCTGGTTCTCTGGCTCTAAAGCATCTCTGCTGACCTGATTCTCTGGCTATAGAGCAGCTCTGCTGACCTGGTTCTCTGCCTCTAGAGCAGCTCTGCTGACCTGGTTTCTCTGGCTCTACAGCAGGTCTGCTGACCTGGTTCTCTGGATCTAGAACAGCTCTGCTGACCTAGTTCTCAGGCTACAGAGCAGCTCGGCTGATCTGGTTCTCTGGCTCTACAACAGCTCTGCTGACCTGGTTCTCTGGCTCTAAAGCAGCTCTGCTGACTCGGTTCTATGGCTCTAAAGCAGTTCTGCTGACATGGTTCTCTGGCTCTAGGGCAGCTCTGCTGACCTGGTTCTCTCCCTCTGGAGCAGCTCTGCTGACCTGGTTCTCTCCCTCTAAAGCAGCTCTACTCACCTGGTTTCTCTGGCTCTACAGCGGCTCTGCTGACCTGGTTCTCTGGCTCTAGAGCAGCTCTGCTGACCTGGTTCTTGGGCTCTAGAGCAGCTCTGCTGATCTGGATCTCTGGCTCTAAAGCAGCTCTGCTGACCTGGTTCTATGGCTCTAAAGCAGCTCTGCTGACTTGGTTCTCTGGCCTCTAGAGCAGCTCTGCTGACCTGGTTCTCTGGCTCTGAAGCAGCTCTGCTGACCTGGTTCTATGGCTCTAAAGCAGCTCTGCTAGCCTAGTTCTCTGGCTCTAAAGCAGCTCTGCTGACCTGCTTCTCTCCCTCTAAAGCAGCTCTGCTGACCTGGTTTCTCTGGCTCTACAGCTGCTCTGCTGACCTCCTTCTCTCCCTCTAAAGCAGCTCTGCTGACCTGGTTTCTCTGGCTCTACAGCAGCTCTGCTGACCTGGTTCTCTGGCTCTAAAGCAGCACTGCTGACCCAGTTCTATGGCTCTAAAGCAGTTCTGCTGACCTGGTGCTCTGGTCTCTAGAGCAGCTCTGCTGACCTGGTGTCTCTGGCTCTACAGCAGGTCTTCTGACCTGGTTCTCTGGCTCTAGAACAGCTCTGCTGACCTAGTTCTCAGGCTACAGAGCAGCTCGGCTGATCTGGTTCTCTGGCTCTACAACAGCTCTGCTGACCTGGTTCTCTGGCTCTAAAGCAGCTCTGCTGACTCGGTTCTATGGCTCTAAAGCAGTTCTGCTGACATGGTTCTCTGGCTCTAGGGCAGCTCTGCTGACCTGTTTCTCTCCCTCTGGAGCAGCTCTGCTGACCTGGTTCTCTCCCTCTAAAGCAGCTCTACTGACCTGGTTCCTCTGGCTCTACAGCGGCTCTGCTGACCTGGTTCTCTGGCTCTAGAGCAGCTCTGCTGACCTGGTTCTTGGGCTCTAGAGCAGCTCTGCTGATCTGGTTCTCTGGCTCTAAAGCAGCTCTGCTGACCTGGTTTCTCTGGCTCTACAGCAGCTCTGCTGACCCGGTTCTATGGCTCTAAAGCAGTTCTGCTGACCTGGTTCTCTGGCTCTAGAGCAGCTCTGCTGACCTGGTTCTTGGGCTCTAGAGCAGCTCTGCTGATCTGGTTCTCTGGCTCTAAAGCAGCTCTGCTGACCTGCTTCTCTCCCTCTAAAGCAGCTCTGCTGACCTGGTTTCTCTGGCTCTACAGCAGCTCTGCTGACCTGCTTCTCTCCCTCTAAAGCAGCTCTGCTGACCTGGTTTCTCTGGCTCTACAGCAGCTCTGCTGACCTGGTTCTCTGGCTCTAAAGCAGCTCTGCTGACCCGGTTCTATGGCTCTAAAGCAGTTCTGCTGACCTGGTTCTCTGGTCTCTGGAGCAGCTCTGCTTACCTGGTCCATTGGCTCTAAAGCAGACCTGCTGACCTGGTTCTCTCCCTCTAAAGCAGCTCTGCTGACCTGGTTCTCTCGCTCTAAAGCAGCTTTACTGACCTGGTTTCTCTGGCTCTAGAGCAGCACTGCTAACCTGGTTTCTTTGGCTCTACAGCAGCTCTGCTGACCTGGTTCTCGTCTTCTAGTGCAGCTCTGCTGACCTGGGTCTCTGGCTCTAAAGCAGCTCTGCTGACCTGGTTCTCTGGCTTTAGAGCAGCTCTGCTGACCTGGTTCTCTGCCTCTAGAGCAGCTGTGCTGACCTGGTTTCTCTGGCTCTACAGCAGGTCTGCTGACCTAGTTCTCTGGCTCTAGAACAGCTCTGCTGACCTAGTTCTCAAGCTACAGAGCAGCTCTGCTGACCTGGTTCTCTGGCTCTGAAGCAGCTCTGCTGACCTGGTTCTATGGCTCTAAAGCAGCTCTGCTAGCCTAGTTCTCTGGCTCTAAAGCAGCTCTGCTGACCTGCTTCTCTCCCTCTAAAGCAGCTCTGCTGACCTGGTTTCTCTGGCTCTACAGCTGCTCTGCTGACCTGCTTCTCTCCCTCTAAAGCAGCTCTGCTGACCTGGTTTCTCTGGCTCTACAGCAGCTCTGCTGACCTGGTTCTCTGGCTCTAAAGCAGCACTGCTGACCCAGTTCTATGGCTCTAAAGCAGTTCTGCTGACCTGGTGCTCTGGTCTCTAGAGCAGCTCTGCTGACCTGGTCCATTGGCTCTAAAGCAGACCTGCTGACCTGGTTCTCTCCCTCTAAAGCAGCTCTGCTGACCTGATTCTCTCGCTCTAAAGCAACTCTACTGACCTGGTTTCTCTGGCTGTAGAGCAGCACTGCTAACCTGGTTTCTTTGGCTCTACAGCAGCTCTGCTGACCTGGTTCTCGTCTTCTAGAGCAGCTCTGCTGACCTGGGTCTCTGGCTCTAAAGCAGCTCTGCTGACCTGGTTCTCTGGCTCTAAAGCATCTCTGCTGACCTGGTTCTCTGGCTTTAGAGCAGCTCTGCTGACCTGGTTCTCTGCCTCTAGAGCAGCTCTGCTGACCTGGTGTCTCTGGCTCTACAGCAGGTCTGCTGACCTGGTTCTCTGGCTCTAGAACAGCTCTGCTGACCTAGTTCTCAGGCTACAGAGCAGCTCGGCTGATCTGGTTCTCTGGCTCTACAACAGCTCTGCTGACCTGGTTCTCTGGCTCTAAAGCAGCTCTGCTGACTCGGTTCTATGGCTCTAAAGCAGTTCTGCTGACATGGTTCTCTGGCTCTAGGGCAGCTCTGCTGACCTGTTTCTCTCCCTCTGGAGCAGCTCTGCTGACCTGGTTCTCTCCCTCTAAAGCAGCTCTACTGACCTGGTTTCTCTGGCTCTACAGCGGCTCTGCTGACCTGGTTCTCTGGCTCTAGAGCAGCTCTGCTGACCTGGTTCTTGGGCTCTAGAGCAGCTCTGCTGACCCGGTTCTATGGCTCTAAAGCAGTTCTGCTGACCTGGTTCTATGGCTCTAGAGCAGCTCTGCTGACCTGGTTCTTGGGCTCTAGAGCAGCTCTGCTGATCTGGTTCTCTGGCTCTAAAGCAGCTCTGCTGATCTGCTTCTCTCCCTCTAAAGCAGCTCTGCTGACCTGGTTTCTCTGGCTCTAGGGCAGCTCTGCTGACCTGGTTCTCTCCTCTGGAGCAGCTCTGCTGACCTGGTTCTCTCCCTCTAAAGCAGCTCTACTCACCTGGTTTCTCTGGCTCTACAGCGGCTCTGCTGACCTGGTTCTCTGGCTCTAGAGCAGTTCTGCTGACCTGGTTCTTGGGCTCTAGAGCAGCTCTGCTGATCTGGTTCTCTGGCTCTAAAGCAGCTCTGCTGACCTGGTTCTATGGCTCAAAAGCAACTCTGCTGACTTGGTTCTCTGGCCTCTAGAGCAGCTCTGCTGACCTGGTTCTCTGGCTCTAAAGCAGCTCTGCTGACCTGGTTCTATGGCTCTAAGGCAGCTCTGCTAGCCTAGTTCTCTGGCTCTAAAGCAGCTCTGCTGACCTGCTTCTCTCCCTCTAAAGCAGCTCTGCTGACCTGGTTTCTCTGGCTCTACAGCTGCTCTGCTGACCTGCTTCTCTCCCTCTAAAGCAGCTCTACTGACCTGGTTTCTCTAGCTCTACAGCAGCTCTGCTGACCTGGTTCTCTGGCTCTAAAGCAGCTCTGCTGACCCGGTTCTATGGCTCTAAAGCAGTTCTGCTGACCTGGTTCTCTGGTCTCTAGAGCAGCTCTGCTGACCTGGTCCATTGGCTCTAAAGCAGACCTGCTGACCTGGTTCTCTCCCTCTAAAGCAGCTCTGCTGACCTGGTTCTCTCCCTCTAAAGCAGCTCTGCTGACCTGGTTCTCTGGCTCTAAAGCAGCTCTGCTGACCCGGTTCTATGGCTCTAAAGCAGTTCTGCTGACATGGTTCTCTGGCTCTAGGGCAGCTCTGCTGACCTGGTTCTCTCCCTCTGGAGCAGCTCTACTCACCTGGTTTCTCTGGCTCTACAGCGGCTCTGCTGACCTGGTTCTCTGGCTCTAGAGCAGCTCTGCTGACCTGGTTCTTGGGCTCTAGAGCAGCTCTGCTGATCTGGTTCTCTGGCTCTAAAGCAGCTCTGCTGACCTGGTTCTATGGCTCTAAAGCAGCTCTGCTGACTTTGTTCTCTGGCCTCTAGAGCAGCTCTGCTGACCTGGTTCTCTGGCTCTGAAGCAGCTCTGCTGACCTGGTTCTATGGCTCTAAAGCAGCTCTGCTAGCCTAGTTCTCTGGCTCTAAAGCAGCTCTGCTGACCTGCTTCTCTCCCTCTAAAGCAGCTCTGCTGACCTGGTTTCTCTGGCTCTACAGCTGCTCTGCTGACCTGCCTCTCTCCCTCTAAAGCAGCTCTGCTGACCTGGTTTCTCTGGCTCTACAGCAGCTCTGCTGACCTGGTTCTCTGGCTCTAAAGCAGCTCTGCTGACCCAGTTCTATGGCTCTAAAGCAGTTCTGCTGACCTGGTTCTCTGGTCTCTAGAGCAGCTCTGCTGACCTGGTCCATTGGCTCTAAAGCAGACCTGCTGACCTGGTTCTCTCCCTCTAAAGCAGCTCTGATGACCTGGTTCTCTCGCTCTAAAGCAACTCTACTGACCTGGTTTCTCTGGCTGTAGAGCAGCACTGCTAATCTGGTTTCTTTGGCTCTACAGCAGCTCTGCTGACCTGGTTCTCGTCTTCTAGAGCAGCTCTGCTGACCTGGTTCTCTGGCTCTAAAGCATCTCTGCTGACCTGGTTCTCTGGCTTTAGAGCAGCTCTGCTGACCTGGTTCTCTGCCTCTAGAGCAGCTCTGCTGACCTGGTTTCTCTGGCTCTACAGCAGGTCTGCTGACCTGGTTCTCTGGCTCTAGAACAGCTCTGCTGACCTAGTTCTCAGGCTACCGAGCAGCTCGGCTGACCTGGTTCTCTGGCTCTAAAGCAGCTCTGCTGACCCGGTTCTATGGCTCTAAAGCAGTTCTGCTGACCTGGTTCTCTGGTCTCTAGAGTAGCTCTGCTGACCTGGTCCATTGGCTCTAAAGCAGACCTGCTGACCTGGTTCTCTCCCTCTAAAGCAGCTCTGCTGACCTGGTTCTCTCGCTCTAAAGCAACTCTACTGACCTGGTTTCTGTGGCTGTAGAGCAGCACTGCTAACCTGGTTTCTTTGGCTGTACAGCAGCTCTGTTGACCTGGTTCTCGTCTTCTAGAGCAGCTCTGCTGACCTGGGTCTCTGGCTCTAAAGCAGCTCTGCTGACCTGGTTCTCTGGCTCTAAAGCATCTCTGCTGACCTGGTTCTCTGGCTTTAGAGCAGCTCTGCTGACCTGGTTCTCTGCCTCTAGAGCAGCTCTGCTGACCTGGTTTCTCTGGCTCTACAGCAGGTCTGCTGACCTGGTTCTCTGGCTCTAGAACAGCTCTGCTGACCTAGTTCTCAGGCTACAGAGCAGCTCGGCTGATCTGGTTCTCTGGCTCTAAAGCAGCTCTGCTGACTCGGTTCTATGGCTCTAAAGCAGTTCTGCTGACATGGTTCTCTGGCTCTAGGGCAGCTCTGCTGACCTGGTTCTCTCGCTCTAAAGCAACTCTACTGACCTGGTTTCTCTGGCTGTAGAGCAGCACTGCTAACCTGGTTTCTTTGGCTCTACAGCAGCTCTGCTGACCTGGTTCTCGTCTTCTAGAGCAGCTCTGCTGACCTGGGTCTCTGGCTCTAAAGCAGCTCTGCTGACCTGGTTCTCTGCCTCTAGAGCAGCTCTGCTGACCTGGTTTCTCTGGCTCTACAGCAGGTCTGCTGACCTGGTTCTCTGGCTCTAGAATAGCTCTGCTGACCTAGTTCTCAGGCTACAGAGCAGCTCGGCTGATCTGGTTCTCTGGCTCTACAACAGCTCTGCTGACCTGGTTCTCTGGCTCTAAAGCAGCTCTGCTGACTCGGTTCTATGGCTCTAAAGCAGTTCTGCTGACATGGTTCTCTGGCTCTAGGGCAGCTCTGCTGACCTGTTTCTCTCCCTCTGGAGCAGCTCTGCTGACCTGGTTCTCTCCCTCTAAAGCAGCTCTACTGACCTGGTTTCTCTGGCTCTACAGCGGCTCTGCTGACCTGGTTCTCTGGCTCTAGAGCAGCTCTGCTGATCTGGTTCTCTGGCTCTAAAGCAGCTCTGCTGACCTGGTTTCTCTGGCTCTACAGCAGCTCTGCTGACCCGGTTCTATGGCTCTAAAGCAGTTCTGCTGACCTGGTTCTCTGGCTCTAGAGCAACTCTGCTGACCTGGTTCTTGGGCTCTAGAGCAGCTCTGCTGATCTGGTTCTCTGGCTCTAAAGCAGCTCTGCTGACCTGCTTCTCTCCCTCTAAAGCAGCTCTGCTGACCTGGTTTCTCTGGCTCTACAGCAGCTCTGCTGACCTGCTTCTCTCCCTCTAAAGCAGCTCTGCTGACCTGGTTTCTCTGGCTCTACAGCAGCTCTGCTGACCTGGTTCTCTGGCTCTAAAGCAGCTCTGCTGACCCGGTTCTATGGCTCTAAAGCAGTTCTGCTGACCTGGTTCTCTGGTCTCTAGAGCAGCTCTGCTTACCTGGTCCATTGGCTCTAAAGCAGACCTGCTGACCTGGTTCTCTCCCTCTAAAGCAGCTCTGCTGACCTGGTTCTCTCGCTCTAAAGCAGCTTTACTGACCTGGTTTCTCTGGCTCTAGAGCAGCACTGCTAACCTGGTTTCTTTGGCTCTACAGAAGCTCTGCTGACCTGGTTCTCGTCTTCTAGAGCAGCTCTGCTGACCTGGGTCTCTGGCTCTACAGCAGCTCTGCTGACCTGGTTCTCTGGCTTTAGAGCAGCTCTGCTGACCTGGTTCTCTGCCTCTAGAGCAGCTCTGCTGACCTGGTTTCTCTGGCTCTACAGCAGGTCTGCTGACCTGGTTCTCTGGCTCTAGAACAGCTCTGCTGACCTAGTTCTCAGGCTACAGAGCAGCTCGGCTGATCTGGTTCTCTGGCTCTACAACAGCTCTGCTGACCTGGTTCTCTGGCTCTAAAGCAGCTCTGCTGACCCGGTTCTATGGCTCTAAAGCAGTTCTGCTGACATGGTTCTCTGGCTCTAGGGCAGCTCTGCTGACCTAGTTCTCTCCCTCTGGAGCAGCTCTGCTGACCTGGTTCTCTCCCTCTAAAGCAGCTCTACTCACCTGGTTTCTCTGGCTCTACAGCGGCTCTGCTGACCTGGTTCTCTGGCTCTAGAGCAGCTCTGCTGACCTGGTTCTTGGGCTCTAGAGCAGCTCTGCTGATCTGGTTCTCTGGCTCTAAAGCAGCTCTGCTGACCTGGTTCTATGGCTCTAAAGCAGCTCTGCTGACTTGGTTCTCTGGCCTCTAGAGCAGCTCTGCTGACCTGGTTCTCTGGCTCTAAAGCAGCTCTGCTGACCTGGTTCTATGGCTCTAAAGCAGCTCTGCTAGCCTAGTTCTCTGGCTCTAAAGCAGCTCTGCTGACCTGCTTCTCTCCCTCTAAAGCAGCTCTGCTGACCTGGTTTCTCTGGCTCTACAGCTGCTCTGCTGACCTGCTTCTCTCCCTCTAAAGCAGCTCTGCTGACCTGGTTTCTCTGGCTCTACAGCAGCTCTGCTGACCTGGTTCTCTGGCTCTAAAGCAGCTCTGCTGACCCGGTTCTATGGCTCTAAAGATGTTCTGCTGACCTGGTTCTCTGGTCTCTAGAGCAGCTCTGCTGACCTGGTCCATTGGCTCTAAAGCAGACCTGCTGACCTGGTTCTCTCCCTCTAAAGCAGCTCTGCTGACCTGGTTCTCTCGCTCTAAAGCAACTCTACTGACCTGGTTTCTCTGGCTGTAGAGCAGCACTGCTAACCTGGTTTCTTTGGCTCTACAGCAGCTCTGCTGACCTGGTTCTCGTCTTCTAGAGCAGCTCTGCTGACCTGGGTCTCTGGCTCTAAAGCAGCTCTGCTGACCTGGTTCTCTGGCTCTAAAGCATCTCTGCTGACCTGGTTCTCTGGCTTTAGAGCAGCTCTGCTGACCTGGTTCTCTGCCTCTAGAGCAGCTCTGCTGACCTGGTTTCTCTGGCTCTACAGCAGGTCTGCTGACCTGGTTCTCCGGCTCTAGAACAGCTCTGCTGACCTAGTTCTCAGGCCACAGAGCAGCTCGGCTGATCTGGTTCTTTGGCTCTACAACAGCTCTGCTGACCTGGTTCTCTGGCTCTAAAGCAGCTCTGCTGACTCGGTTCTATGGCTCTAAAGCAGTTCTGCTGACATGGTTCTCTGACTCTAGGGCAGCTCTGCTGACCTGGTTCTTTCCCTCTGGAGCAGCTCTGCTGACCTGGTTCTCTCCCTCTAACGCAGCTCTACTGACCTGGTTTCTCTGGCTCTACCGCGGCTCTGCTGACCTGGTTCTCTGGCTCTAGAGCAGCTCTGCTGACCTGGTTCTTGGGCTCTAGAGCAGCTCTGCTGATATGGTTCTCTGGCTCTAAAGCAGCTCTGCTGACCTGGTTCTATGGCTCTAAAGCAGCTCTGCTGACTTGGTTCTCTGGCCTCTAGAGCAGCTCTGCTGACCTGGTTCTCTGGCTCTAAAGCAGCTCTGCTGACCTGGTTCTATTGCTCTAAAGCAGCTCTGCTAGCCTAGCTCTCTGGCTCTAAAGCAGCTCTGCTGACCTGCTTCTCTCCCTCTAAAGCAGCTCTGCTGACCTGGTTTCTCTGGCTCTACAGCAGCTCTGCTGACCTGGTTCTCTGGCTCTAGAGCAGCTCTGCTGACCTGGTTCTCTGGCTCTACAACAGCTCTGCTGACCTGGTTCTTTGGCTCTAAAGCAGCTCTGCTGACCCGGTTCTATGGCTCTAAAGCAGTTCTGCTGACCTGGTTCTCTGGTCTCTAGAGCAGCTCTGCTGACCTGGTCCATTGGCTCTAAAGCAGACCTGCTGACCTGGTTCTCTCCCTCCGAAGCAGCTCTGCTGACCTGGTTCTCTCGCTCTAAAGCAGCTCTACTGGCCTGGTTTCTCTGGCTCTACAGCAGCTCTGCTGACCTGGTTCTCTGGCTCTACAGCAGCTCTGCTGACCTGGTTCTCAGCTTCTAGAGCAGCTCTGCTGACCTGGGTCTCTGCCTCTAGAGCAGCTCTGCTGACCTGGTTCTCTGGCTCTAAAGCAGCTCTGCTGACCTAGTTCTCTCCCTCCAAATCAGCTTCGCTTACCTGGTTCTCTGGCTCTAGAGCAGCTCTGCTGACCTGGTCCTCTGCCTCTAGAGCAGCTCTGCTGACCTGGTTCTCTCGCTCTAAAGCAACTCTACTGACCTGGTTTCTCTGGCTGTAGAGCAGCACTGCTAACCTGGTTTCTTTGGCTCTACAGCAGCTCTGCTGACCTGGTTCACGTCTTCTAGAGCAGCTCTGCTGACCTGGGTCTCTGGCTCTAAAGCAGCTCTGCTGACCTGGTTCTCTGGCTCTAAAGCATCTCTGCTGACCTGGTTCTCTGGCTATAGAGCAGCTCTGCTGACCTGGTTCTCTGCCTCTAGAGCAGCTCTGCTGACCTGGTTTCTCTGGCTCTACAGCAGGTCTGCTGACCTGGTTCTCTGGCTCTAGAACAGCTCTGCTGACCTAGTTCTCAGGCTACAGAGCAGCTCGGCTGATCTGGTTCTCTGGCTCTACAACAGCTCTGCTGACCTGGTTCTCTGGCTCTAAAGCAGCTCTGCTGACTCGGTTCTATGGCTCTAAAGCAGTTCTGCTGACATGGTTCTCTGGCTCTAGGGCAGCTCTGCTGACCTGGTTCTCTCCCTCTGGAGCAGCTCTGCTGACCTGGTTCTCTCCCTCTAAAGCAGCTCTACTCACCTGGTTTCTCTGGCTCTACAGCGGCTCTGCTGACCTGGTTCTCTGGCTCTAGAGCAGCTCTGCTGACCTGGTTCTTGGGCTCTAGAGCAGCTCTGCTGATCTGGATCTCTGGCTCTAAAGCAGCTCTGCTGACCTGGTTCTATGGCTCTAAAGCAGCTCTGCTGACTTGGTTCTCAGGCCTCTAGAGCAGCTCTGCTGACCTGGTTCTCTGGCTCTGAAGCAGCTCTGCTGACCTGGTTCTATGGCTCTAAAGCAGCTCTGCTAGCCTAGTTCTCTGGCTCTAAAGCAGCTCTGCTGACCTGCTTCTCTCCCTCTAAAGCAGCTCTGCTGACCTGGTTTCTCTGGCTCTACAGCTGCTCTGCTGACCTCCTTCTCTCCCTCTAAAGCAGCTCTGCTGACCTGGTTTCTCAGCTCTACAGCAGCTCTGCTGACCTGGTTCTCTGGCTCTAAAGCAGCACTGCTGACCCAGTTCTATGGCTCTAAAGCAGTTCTGCTGACCTGGTGCTCTGGTCTCTAGAGCAGCTCTGCTGACCTGGTCCATTGGCTCTAAAGCAGACCTGCTGACCTGGTTCTCTCCCTCTAAAGCAGCTCTGCTGACCTGGTTCTCTCGCTCTAAAGCAACTCTACTGACCTGGTTTCTCTGGCTGTAGAGCAGCACTGCTAACCTGGTTTCTTTGGCTCTACAGCAGCTCTGCTGACCTGGTTCTCGTCTTCTAGAGCAGCTCTGCTGACCTGGGTCTGTGGCTCTAAAGCAGCTCTGCTGACCTGGTTCTCTGGCTCTAAAGCATCTCTGCTGACCTGGTTCTCTGGCTTTAGAGCAGCTCTGCTGACCTGGTTCTCTGCCTCTAGAGCAGCTCTGCTGACCTGGTGTCTCTGGCTCTACAGCAGGTCTGCTGACCTGGTTCTCTGGCTCTAGAACAGCTCTGCTGACCTAGTTCTCAGGCTACAGAGCAGCTCGGCTGATTTGGTTCTCTGGCTCTACAACAGCTCTGCTGACCTGGTTCTCTGGCTCTAAAGCAGCTCTGCTGACTCAGTTCTATGGCTCTAAAGCAGTTCTGCTGACATGGTTCTCTGGCTCTAGGGCAGCTCTGCTGACCTGTTTCTCTCCCTCTGGAGCAGCTCTGCTGACCTGGTTCTCTCCCTCTAAAGCAGCTCTACTGACCTGGTTTCTCTGGCTCTACAGCGGCTCTGCTGACCTGGTTCTCTGGCTCTAGAGCAGCTCTGCTGACCTGGTTCTTGGGCTCTAGAGCAGCTCTGCTGATCTGGTTCTCTGGCTCTAAAGCAGCTCTGCTGACCTGGTTTCTCTGGCTCTACAGCAGCTCTGCTGACCCGGTTCTATGGCTCTAAAGCAGTTCTGCTGACCTGGTTCTCTGGCTCTAGAGCAGCTCTGCTGACCTGGTTCTTGGGCTCTAGAGCAGCTCTGCTGATCTGGTTCTCTGGCTCTAAAGCAGCTCTGCTGACCTGCTTCTCTCCCTCTAAAGCAGCTCTGCTGACCTGGTTTCTCTGGCTCTACAGCAGCTCTGCTGACCTGCTTCTCTCCCTCTAAAGCAGCTCTGCTGACCTGGTTTCTCTGGCTCTACAGCAGCTCTGCTGACCTGGTTCTCTGGCTCTAAAGCAGCTCTGCTGACCCGGTTCTATGGCTCTAAAGCAGTTCTGCTGACCTGGTTCTCTGGTCTCTAGAGCAGCTCTGCTTACCTGGTCCATTGGCTCTAAAGCAGACCTGCTGACCTGGTTCTCTCCCTCTAAAGCAGCTCTGCTGACCTGGTTCTCTCGCTCTAAAGCAGCTTTACTGACCTGGTTTCTCTGGCTCTAGAGCAGCACTGCTAACCTGGTTTCTTTGGCTTTACAGCAGCTCTGCTGACCTGGTTCTCGTCTTCTAGTGCAGCTCTGCTGACCTGGGTCTCTGGCTCTAAAGCAGCTCTGCTGACCTGGTTCTCTGGCTTTAGAGCAGCTCTGCTGACCTGGTTCTCTGCCTCTAGAGCAGCTGTGCTGACCTGGTTTCTCTGGCTCTACAGCAGGTCTGCTGACCTAGTTCTCTGGCTCTAGAACAGCTCTGCTGACCTAGTTCTCAGGCTATAGAGCAGCTCGGCTGATCTGGTTCTCTGGCTCTACAACAGCTCTGCTGACCTGGTTCTCTGGCTCTAAAGCAGCTCTGCTGACCCGGTTCTATGGCTCTAAAGCAGTTCTGCTGACATGGTTCTCTGGCTCTAGGGCAGCTCTGCTGACCTGGTTCTCTCCCTCTGGAGCAGCTCTGCTGACCTGGTTCTCTCCCTCTAAAGCAGCTCTACTCACCTGGTTTCTCTGGCTCTACAGCGGCTCTGCTGACCTGGTTCTCTGGCTCTAGAGCAGCTCTGCTGACCTGGTTCTTGTGCTCTAGAGCAGCTCTGCTGATCCGGTTCTCTGGCTCTAAAGCAGCTCTGCTGACCTGGTTCTATGGCTCTAAACCAGCTCTGCTGACTTGGTTCTCTGGCCTCTAGAGCAGCTCTGCTGACCTGGTTCTCTGGCTCTAAAGCAGCTCTGCTGACCTGGTTCTATGGCTCTAAAGCAGCTCTGCTAGCCTAGTTCTCTGGCTCTAAAGCAGCTCTGCTGACCTGCTTCTCTCCCTCTAAAGCAGTTCTGCTGACCTGGTTTCTCTGGCTCTACAGCTGCTCTGCTGACCTGCTTCTCTCCCTCTAAAGCAGCTCTGCTGACCTGGTTTCTCTGGCTCTACAGCAGCTCTCCTGACCTGGTTCTCTGGCTCTAAAGCAGCTCTGCTGACCCGTTTCTATGGCTCTAAAGCAGTTCTGCTGACCTGGTTCTCTGATCTCTAGAGCAGCCTGCTGACCTGGTCCATTGGCTCTAAAGCAGACCTGCTGACCTGGTTCTCTCCCGCTAAAGCAGCTCTGCTGACCTGGTTCTCTCGCTCTAAAGCAACTCTACTGACCTGGTTTCTCTGGCTGTAGAGCAGCACTGCTAACCTGGTTTCTTTGGCTCTACAGCAGCTCTGCTGACCTGGTTCTCGTCTTCTAGAGCAGCTCTGCTGACCTGGGTCTCTGTCTCTAAAGCAGCTCTGCTGACCTGGTTCTCTGGCTCTAAAGCATCTCTGCTGACCTGGTTCTCTGGCTTTAGAGCAGCTCTGCTGACCTGGTTCTCTGCCTCTAGAGCAGCTCTGCTGACCTGGTTTCTCTGGCTCTACAGCAGGTCTGCTGACCTGGTTCTCTGGCTCTAGAACAGCTCTGCTGACCTAGTTCTCAGGCCACAGAGCAGCTCGGCTGATCTGGTTCTCTGGCTCTACAACAGCTCTGCTGACCTGGTTCTCTGGCTCTAAAGCAGCTCTGCTGACTCGGTTCTATGGCTCTAAAGCAGTTCTGCTGACATGGTTCTCTGGCTCTAGGGCAGCTCTGCTGACCTGGTTCTCTCCTTCTGGAGCAGCTCTGCTGACCTGGTTCTCTCCCTCTAAAGCAGCTCTACTGACCTGGTTTCTCTGGCTCTACAGCAGCTCTGCTGACCTGGTTCTCTGGCTCTAGAGCAGCTCTGCTGACCTGGTTCTTGGGCTCTAGAGCAGCTCTGCTGATCTGGTTCTCTGGCTCTAAAGCAGCTCTGCTGACCTGGTTCTATGGCTCTAAAGCAGCTCTGCTGACTTGGTTCTCTGGCCTCTAGAGCAGCTCTGCTGACCTGGTTCTCTGGCTCTAAAGCAGCTCTGCTGACCTGGTTCTATTGCTCTAAAGCAGCTCTGCTAGCCTAGCTCTCTGGCTCTAAAGCAGCTCTGCTGACCTGCTTCTCTCCCTCTAAAGCAGCTCTGCTGACCTGGTTTCTCTGGCTCTACAGCAGCTCTGCTGACCTGGTTCTCTGGCTCTAGAGCAGCTCTGCTGACCTGGTTCACTGGCTCTACAACAGCTCTGCTGACCTGGTTCTTTGGCTCTAAAGCAGCTCTGCTGACCCGGTTCTATGGCTCTAAAGCAGTTCTGCTGACCTGGTTCTCTGGTCTCTAGAGCAGCTCTGCTGACCTGGTCCATTGGCTCTAAAGCAGACCTGCTGACCTGGTTCTCTCCCTCCAAAGCAGCTCTGCTGACCTGGTTCTCTCGCTCTAAAGCAGCTCTACTGACCTGGTTTCTCTGGCTCTACAGCAGCTCTGCTGACCTGGTTCTCTGGCTCTACAGCAGCTCTGCTGACCTGGTTCTCAGCTTCTAGAGCAGCTCTGCTGACCTGGGTCTCTGCCTCTAGAGCAGCTCTGCTGCCCTGGTTCTCTGGCTCTAAAGCAGCTCTGCTGACCTAGTTCTCTCCCTCCAAATCAGCTTCGCTTACCTGGTTCTCTGGCTCTAGAGCAGCTCTGCTGACCTGGTCCTCTGCCTCTAGAGCAGCTCTGCTGACCTGGTTCTCTCGCTCTAAAGCAACTCTACTGACCTGGTTTCTCTGGCTGTAGAGCAGCACTGCTAACCTGGTTTCTTTGGCTCTACAGCAGCTCTGCTGACCTGGTTCACGTCTTCTAGAGCAGCTCTGCTGACCTAGGTCTCTGGCTCTAAAGCAGCTCTGCTGACCTGGTTCTCTGGCTCTAAAGCATCTCTGCTGACCTGGTTCTCTGGCTATAGAGCAGCTCTGCTGACCTGGTTCTCTGCCTCTAGAGCAGCTCTGCTGACCTGGTTTCTCTGGCTCTATAGCAGCTCTGCTGACCTGGTTCTCTGCCTCTAGAGCAGCTCTGCTGACCTGGTTTCTCTGGCTCTATAGCAGGTCTGCTGACCTGGTTCTCAGCTTCTAGAGCAGCTCTGCTGACCTGGGTCTCTGCCTCTAGAGCAGCTCTGCTGACCTGGTTCTCTGGCTCTAAAGCAGCTCTGCTGACCTAGTTCTCTCCCTCCAAATCAGCTTCGCTTACCTGGTTCTCTGGCTCTAGAGCAGCTCTGCTGACCTGGTCCTCTGCCTCTAGAGCAGCTCTGCTGACCTGGTTCTCTCGCTCTAAAGCAACTCTACTGACCTGGTTTCTCTGGCTGTAGAGCAGCACTGCTAACCTGGTTTCTTTGGCTCTACAGCAGCTCTGCTGACCTGGTTCACGTCTTCTAGAGCAGCTCTGCTGACCTGGGTCTCTGGCTCTAAAGCAGCTCTGCTGACCTGGTTCTCTGGCTCTAAAGCATCTCTGCTGACCTGGTTCTCTGGCTATAGAGCAGCTCTGCTGACCTGGTTCTCTGCCTCTAGAGCAGCTCTGCTGACCTGGTTTCTCTGGCTCTACAGCAGGTCTGCTGACCTGGTTCTCTGGCTCTAGAACAGCTCTGCTGACCTAGTTCTCAGGCTACAGAGCAGCTCGGCTGATCTGGTTCTCTGGCTCTACAACAGCTCTGCTGACCTGGTTCTCTGGCTCTAAAGCAGCTCTGCTGACTCGGTTCTATGGCTCTAAAGCAGTTCTGCTGACATGGTTCTCTGGCTCTAGGGCAGCTCTGCTGACCTGGTTCTCTCCCTCTGGAGCAGCTCTGCTGACCTGGTTCTCTCCCTCTAAAGCAGCTCTACTCACCTGGTTTCTCTGGCTCTACAGCGGCTCTGCTGACCTGGTTCTCTGGCTCTAGAGCAGCTCTGCTGACCTGGTTCTTGGGCTCTAGAGCAGCTCTGCTGATCTGGATCTCTGGCTCTAAAGCAGCTCTGCTGACCTGGTTCTATGGCTCTAAAGCAGCTCTGCTGACTTGGTTCTCAGGCCTCTAGAGCAGCTCTGCTGACCTGGTTCTCTGGCTCTGAAGCAGCTCTGCTGACCTGGTTCTATGGCTCTAAAGCAGCTCTGCTAGCCTAGTTCTCTGGCTCTAAAGCAGCTCTGCTGACCTGCTTCTCTCCCTCTAAAGCAGCTCTGCTGACCTGGTTTCTCTGGCTCTACAGCTGCTCTGCTGACCTCCTTCTCTCCCTCTAAAGCAGCTCTGCTGACCTGGTTTCTCTGGCTCTACAGCAGCTCTGCTGACCTGGTTCTCTGGCTCTAAAGCAGCACTGCTGACCCAGTTCTATGGCTCTAAAGCAGTTCTGCTGACCTGGTGCTCTGGTCTCTAGAGCAGCTCTGCTGACCTGGTCCATTGGCTCTAAAGCAGACCTGCTGACCTGGTTCTCTCCCTCTAAAGCAGCTCTGCTGACCTGGTTCTCTCGCTCTAAAGCAACTCTACTGACCTGGTTTCTCTGGCTGTAGAGCAGCACTGCTAACCTGGTTTCTTTGGCTCTACAGCAGCTCTGCTGACCTGGTTCTCGTCTTCTAGAGCAGCTCTGCTGACCTGGGTCTGTGGCTCTAAAGCAGCTCTGCTGACCTGGTTCTCTGGCTCTAAAGCATCTCTGCTGACCTGGTTCTCTGGCTTTAGAGCAGCTCTGCTGACCTGGTTCTCTGCCTCTAGAGCAGCTCTGCTGACCTGGTGTCTCTGGCTCTACAGCAGGTCTGCTGACCTGGTTCTCTGGCTCTAGAACAGCTCTGCTGACCTAGTTCTCAGGCTACAGAGCAGTTCGGCTGATTTGGTTCTCTGGCTCTACAACAGCTCTGCTGACCTGGTTCTCTGGCTCTAAAGCAGCTCTGCTGACTCAGTTCTATGGCTCTAAAGCAGTTCTGCTGACATGGTTCTCTGGCTCTAGGGCAGCTCTGCTGACCTGTTTCTCTCCCTCTGGAGCAGCTCTGCTGACCTGGTTCTCTCCCTCTAAAGCAGCTCTACTGACCTGGTTTCTCTGGCTCTACAGCGGCTCTGCTGACCTGGTTCTCTGGCTCTAGAGCAGCTCTGCTGACCTGGTTCTTGGGCTCTAGAGCAGCTCTGCTGATCTGGTTCTCTGGCTCTAAAGCAGCTCTGCTGACCTGGTTTCTCTGGCTCTACAGCAGCTCTGCTGACCCGGTTCTATGGCTCTAAAGCAGTTCTGCTGACCTGGTTCTCTGGCTCTAGAGCAGCTCTGCTGACCTGGTTCTTGGGCTCTAGAGCAGCTCTGCTGATCTGGTTCTCTGGCTCTAAAGCAGCTCTGCTGACCTGCTTCTCTCCCTCTAAAGCAGCTCTGCTGACCTGGTTTCTCTGGCTCTACAGCAGCTCTGCTGACCTGCTTCTCTCCCTCTAAAGCAGCTCTGCTGACCTGGTTTCTCTGGCTCTACAGCAGCTCTGCTGACCTGGTTCTCTGGCTCTAAAGCAGCTCTGCTGACCCGGTTCTATGGCTCTAAAGCAGTTCTGCTGACCTGGTTCTCTGGTCTCTAGAGCAGCTCTGCTTACCTGGTCCATTGGCTCTAAAGCAGACCTGCTGACCTGGTTCTCTCCCTCTAAAGCAGCTCTGCTGACCTGGTTCTCTCGCTCTAAAGCAGCTTTACTGACCTGGTTTCTCTGGCTCTAGAGCAGCACTGCTAACCTGGTTTCTTTGGCTTTACAGCAGCTCTGCTGACCTGGTTCTCGTCTTCTAGTGCAGCTCTGCTGACCTGGGTCTCTGGCTCTAAAGCAGCTCTGCTGACCTGGTTCTCTGGCTTTAGAGCAGCTCTGCTGACCTGGTTCTCTGCCTCTAGAGCAGCTGTGCTGACCTGGTTTCTCTGGCTCTACAGCAGGTCTGCTGACATAGTTCTCTGGCTCTAGAACAGCTCTGCTGACCTAGTTCTCAGGCTATAGAGCAGCTCGGCTGATCTGGTTCTCTGGCTCTACAACAGCTCTGCTGACCTGGTTCTCTGGCTCTAAAGCAGCTCTGCTGACCCGGTTCTATGGCTCTAAAGCAGTTCTGCTGACATGGTTCTCTGGCTCTAGGGCAGCTCTGCTGACCTGGTTCTCTCCCTCTGGAGCAGCTCTGCTGACCTGGTTCTCTCCCTCTAAAGCAGCTCTACTCACCTGGTTTCTCTGGCTCTACAGCGGCTCTGCTGACCTGGTTCTCTGGCTCTAGAGCAGCTCTGCTGACCTGGTTCTTGTGCTCTAGAGCAGCTCTGCTGATCCGGTTCTCTGGCTCTAAAGCAGCTCTGCTGACCTGGTTCTATGGCTCTAAACCAGCTCTGCTGACTTGGTTCTCTGGCCTCTAGAGCAGCTCTGCTGACCTGGTTCTCTGGCTCTGAAGCAGCTCTGCTGACCTGGTTCTATGGCTCTAAAGCAGCTCTGCTAGCCTAGTTCTCTGGCTCTAAAGCAGCTCTGCTGACCTGCTTCTCTCCCTTTAAAGCAGTTCTGCTGACCTGGTTTCTCTGGCTCTACAGCTGCTCTGCTGACCTGCTTCTCTCCCTCTAAAGCAGCTCTGCTGACCTGGTTTCTCTGGCTCTACAGCAGCTCTCCTGACCTGGTTCTCTGGCTCTAAAGCAGCTCTGCTGACCCGGTTCTATGGCTCTAAAGCAGTTCTGCTGACCTGGTTCTCTGGTCTCTAGAGCAGCTCTGCTGACCTGGTCCATTGGCTCTAAAGCAGACCTGCTGACCTGGTTCTCTCCCGCTAAAGCAGCTCTGCTGACCTGGTTCTCTCGCTCTAAAGCAACTCTACTGACCTGGTTTCTCTGGCTGTAGAGCAGCACTGCTAACCTGGTTTCTTTGGCTCAACAGCAGCTCTGCTGACCTGGTTCTCGTCTTCTAGAGCAGCTCTGCTGACCTGGGTCTCTGTCTCTAAAGCAGCTCTGCTGACCTGGTTCTCTGGCTCTAAAGCATCTCTGCTGACCTGGTTCTCTGGCTTTAGAGCAGCTCTGCTGACCTGGTTCTCTGCCTCTAGAGCAGCTCTGCTGACCTGGTTTCTCTGGCTCTACAGCAGGTCTGCTGACCTGGTTCTCTGGCTCTAGAACAGCTCTGCTGACCTAGTTCTCAGGCCACAGAGCAGCTCGGCTGATCTGGTTCTCTGGCTCTACAACAGCTCTGCTGACCTGGTTCTCTGGCTCTAAAGCAGCTCTGCTGACTCGGTTCTATGGCTCTAAAGCAGTTCTGCTGACATGGTTCTCTGGCTCTAGGGCAGCTCTGCTGACCTGGTTCTCTCCTTCTGGAGCAGCTCTGCTGACCTGGTTCTCTCCCTCTAAAGCAGCTCTACTGACCTGGTTTCTCTGGCTCTACAGCAGCTCTGCTGACCTGGTTCTCTGGCTCTAGAGCAGCTCTGCTGACCTGGTTCTTGGGCTCTAGAGCAGCTCTGCTGATCTGGTTCTCTGGCTCTAAAGCAGCTCTGCTGACCTGGTTCTATGGCTCTAAAGCAGCTCTGCTGACTTGGTTCTCTGGCCTCTAGAGCAGCTCTGCTGACCTGGTTCTCTGGCTCTAAAGCAGCTCTGCTGACCTGGTTCTATTGCTCTAAAGCAGCTCTGCTAGCCTAGCTCTCTGGCTCTAAAGCAGCTCTGCTGACCTGCTTCTCTCCCTCTAAAGCAGCTCTGCTGACCTGGTTTCTCTGGCTCTACAGCAGCTCTGCTGACCTGGTTCTCTGGCTCTAGAGCAGCTCTGCTGACCTGGTTCACTGGCTCTACAACAGCTCTGCTGACCTGGTTCTTTGGCTCTAAAGCAGCTCTGCTGACCCGGTTCTATGGCTCTAAAGCAGTTCTGCTGACCTGGTTCTCTGGTCTCTAGAGCAGCTCTGCTGACCTGGTCCATTGGCTCTAAAGCAGACCTGCTGACCTGGTTCTCTCCCTCCAAAGCAGCTCTGCTGACCTGGTTCTCTCGCTCTAAAGCAGCTCTACTGACCTGGTTTCTCTGGCTCTACAGCAGCTCTGCTGACCTGGTTCTCTGGCTCTACAGCAGCTCTGCTGACCTGGTTCTCAGCTTCTAGAGCAGCTCTGCTGACCTGGGTCTCTGCCTCTAGAGCAGCTCTGCTGCCCTGGTTCTCTGGCTCTAAAGCAGCTCTGCTGACCTAGTTCTCTCCCTCCAAATCAGCTTCGCTTACCTGGTTCTCTGGCTCTAGAGCAGCTCTGCTGACCTGGTCCTCTGCCTCTAGAGCAGCTCTGCTGACCTGGTTCTCTCGCTCTAAAGCAACTCTACTGACCTGGTTTCTCTGGCTGTAGAGCAGCACTGCTAACCTGGTTTCTTTGGCTCTACAGCAGCTCTGCTGACCTGGTTCACGTCTTCTAGAGCAGCTCTGCTGACCTAGGTCTATGGCTCTAAAGCAGCTCTGCTGACCTGGTTCTCTGGCTCTAAAGCATCTCTGCTGACCTGGTTCTCTGGCTATAGAGCAGCTCTGCTGACCTGGTTCTCTGCCTCTAGAGCAGCTCTGCTGACCTGGTTTCTCTGGCTCTATAGCAGGTCTGCTGACCTGGTTCTCTGGCTCTAGAACAGCTCTGCTGACCTAGTTCTCAGGCTACAGAGCAGCTCGGCTGATCTGGTTCTCTGGCTCTACAACAGCTCTGCTGACCTGGTTCTCTGGCTCTAAAGCAGCTCTGCTGACTCGGTTCTATGGCTCTAAAGCAGTTCTGCTGACATGGTTCTCTGGCTCTAGGGCAGCTCTGCTGACCTGGTTCTCTCCCTCTGGAGCAGCTCTGCTGACCTGGTTCTCTCCCTCTAAATCAGCTCTACTCACCTGGTTTCTCTGGCTCTACAGTGGCTCTGCTGACCTGGTTCTCTGGCTCTAGAGCAGCTCTGCTGACCTGGTTCTTGGGCTCTAGAGCAGCTCTGCTGATCTGGATCTCTGGCTCTAAAGCAGCTCTGCTGACCTGGTTCTATGGCTCTAAAGCAGCTCTGCTGACTTGGTTCTCTGGCCTCTAGAGCAGCTCTGCTGACCTGGTTCTCTGGCTCTGAAGCAGCTCTGCTGACCTGGTTCTATGGCTCTAAAGCAGCTCTGCTAGCCTAGTTCTCTGGCTCTAAAGCAGCTCTGCTGACCTGCTTCTCTCCCTCTAAAGCAGCTCTGCTGACCTGGTTTCTCTGGCTCTACAGCTGCTCTGCTGACCTGCTTCTCTCCCTCTAAAGCAGCTCTGCTGACCTGGTTTCTCTGGCTCTACAGCAGCTCTGCTGACCTGGTTCTCTGGCTCTAAAGCAGCACTGCTGACCCAGTTCTATGGCTCTAAAGCAGTTCTGCTGACCTGGTTCTCTGGTCTCTAGAGCAGCTCTGCTGACCTGGTCCATTGGCTCTAAAGCAGACCTG
Source organism: Triturus cristatus (assembly GCF_964204655.1). NCBI lineage: Eukaryota > Metazoa > Chordata > Amphibia > Caudata > Salamandridae > Triturus > Triturus cristatus. The sequence continues at coordinate 632,053,474 of NC_140582.1, forward strand.
CTGACCTGGTTCTCTCCCTCTAAAGCAGCTCTGCTGACCTGGTTCTCCCGCTCTAAAGCAACGATACTGACCTGGTTTCTCTGGCTGTAGAGCAGCACTGCTAACCTGGTTTCTTTGGCTCTACAGCAGCTCTGCTGACCTGGTTCTCGTCTTCTAGAGCAGCTCTGCTGACCTGGGTCTCTGGCTCTAAAGCAGCTCTGCTGACCTGGTTCTCTGGCTCTAAAGCATCTCTGCTGACCTAGTTCTCTGGCTTTAGAGCAGCTCTGCTGACCTGGTTCTCTGCCTCTAGAGCAGCTCTGCTGACCTGGTGTCTCTGGCTCTACAGCAGGTCTGCTGACCTGGTTCTCTGGCTCTAGAACAGCTCTGCTGACCTAGTTCTCAGGCTACAGAGCAGCTCGGCTGATCTGGTTCTCTGGCTCTACAACAGCTCTGCTGACCTGGTTCTCTGGCTCTAAAGCAGCTCTGCAGACTCGGTTCTATGGCTCTAAAGCAGTTCTGCTGACATGGTTCTCTGGCTCTAGGGCAGCTCTGCTGACCTGTTTCTCTCCCTCTGGAGCAGCTCTGCTGACCTGGTTCTCTCCCTCTAAAGCAGCTCTACTGACCTGGTTTCTCTGGCTCTACAGCGGCTCTGCTGATTGGTTCTCTGGCTCTAGAGCAGCTCTGCTGACCTGGTTCTTGGGCTCTAGAGCAGCTCTGCTGATCTGGTTCTCTGGCTCTAAAGCAGCTCTGCTGACCTGGTTTCTCTGGCTCTACAGCAGCTCTGCTGACCCGGTTCTCTGGCTCTACAGCTGCTCTGCTGACCTGCTTCTCTCCCTCTAAAGCAGCTCTGCTGACCTGGTTTCTCTGGCTCTACAGCAGCTCTGCTGACCTGGTTCTCTGGCTTTAGAGCAGCTCTGCTGACCTGGTTCTCTGCCTCTAGAGCAGCTCTGCTGACCTGGTTTCTCTGGCTCTACAGCAGGTCTGCTGACCTGGTTCTCTGGCTCTAGAACAGCTCTGCTGACCTAGTTCTCAGGCTACAGAGCAGCTCGGCTGATCTGGTTCTCTGGCTCTACAACAGCTCTGCTGACCTGGTTCTCTGGCTCTAAAGCAGCTCTGCTGACCCGGTTCTATGGCTCTAAAGCAGTTCTGCTGACATGGTTCTCTGGCTCTAGGGCAGCTCTGCTGACCTGGTTCTCTCCCTCTGGAGCAGCTCTGCTGACCTGGTTCTCTCCCTCTAAAGCAGCTCTACTCACCTGGTTTCTCTGGCTCTACAGCGGCTCTGCTGACCTGGTTCTCTGGCTCTAGAGCAGCTCTGCTGACCTGGTTCTTGGGCTCTAGAGCAGCTCTGCTGATCTGGTTCTCTGGCTCTAAAGCAGCTCTGCTGACCTGGTTCTATGGCTCTAAAGCAGCTCTGCTGACTTGGTTCTCTGGCCTCTAGAGCAGCTCTGCTGACCTGGTTCTCTGGCTCTAAAGCAGCTCTGCTGACCTGGTTCTATGGCTCTAAAGCAGCTCTGCTAGCCTAGTTGTCTGGCTCTAAAGCAGCTCTGCTGACCTGCTTCTCTCCCTCTAAAGCAGCTCTGCTGACCTGGTTTCTCTGGCTCTACAGCTGCTCTGCTGACCTGCTTCTCTCCCTCTAAAGCAGCTCTGCTGACCTGGTTTCTCTGGCTCTACAGCAGCTCTGCTGACCTGGTTCTCTGGCTCTAAAGCAGCTCTGCTGACCCGGTTCTATGGCTCTGAAGCAGTTCTGCTGACCTGGTTCTCTGGTCTCTAGAGCAGCTCTGCTGACCTGGTCCATTGGCTCTAAAGCAGACCTGCTGACCTGGTTCTCTCCCTCTAAAGCAGCTCTGCTGACCTGGTTCTCTCGCTCTAAAGCAACTCTACTGACCTGGTTTCTCTGGCTGTAGAGCAGCACTGCTAACCTGGTTTCTTTGGCTCTACAGCAGCTCTGCTGACCTGGTTCTCGTCTTCTAGAGCAGCTCTGCTGACCTGGGTCTCTGGCTCTAAAGCAGCTCTGCTGACCTGGTTCTCTGGCTCTAAAGCATCTCTGCTGACCTGGTTCTCTGGCTTTAGAGCAGCTCTGCTGACCTGGTTCTCTGCCTCTAGAGCAGCTCTGCTGACCTGGTTTCTCTGGCTCTACAGAAGGTCTGCTGACCTGGTTCTCCGGCTCTAGAACAGCTCTGCTGACCTAGTTCTCAGGCCACAGAGCAGCTCGGCTGATCTGGTTCTTTGACTCTACAACAGCTCTGCTGACCTGGTTCTCTGGCTCTAAAGCAGCTCTGCTGACTCGGTTCTATGGCTCTAAAGCAGTTCTGCTGACATGGTTCTCTGACTCTAGGGCAGCTCTGCTGACCTGGTTCTTTCCCTCTGGAGCAGCTCTGCTGACCTGGTTCTCTCCCTCTAACGCAGCTCTACTGACCTGGTTTCTCTGGCTCTACCGCGGCTCTGCTGACCTGGTTCTCTGGCTCTAGAGCAGCTCTGCTGACCTGGTTCTTGGGCTCTAGAGCAGCTCTGCTGATCTGGTTCTCTGGCTCTAAAGCAGCTCTGCTGACCTGGTTCTATGGCTCTAGAACAGCTCTGCTGACCTAGTTCTCAGGCGACAGAGCAGCTCGGCTGATCTGGTTCTTTGGCTCTACAACAGCTCTGCTGACCTGGTTCTCTGGCTCTAAAGCAGCTCTGCTGACCTGGTTCTATGGCTCTAAAGCAGCTCTGCTAGCCTAGTTCTCTGGCTCTAAAGCAGCTCTGCTGACCTGCTTCTCTCCCTCTAAAGCAGCTCTGCTGACCTGGTTTCTCTGGCTTTACAGCTGCTCTGCTGACCTGCTTCTCTCCCTCTAAAGCAGCTCTGCTGACCTGGTTTCTCTGGCTCTACAGCAGCTCTGCTGACCTGGTTCTCTGGCTCTAAAGCAGCTCTGCTGACCCGGTTCTATGGCTCTGAAGCAGTTCTGCTGACCTGGTTCTCTGGTCTCTAGAGCAGCTCTGCTGACCTGGTCCATTGGCTCTAAAGCAGACCTGCTGACCTGGTTCTCTCCCTCTAAAGCAGCTCTGCTGACCTGGTTCTCTCGCTCTAAAGCAACTCTACTGACCTGGTTTCTCTGGCTGTAGAGCAGCACTGCTAACCTGGTTTCTTTGGCTCTACAGCAGCTCTGCTGACCTGGTTCTCGTCTTCTAGAGCAGCTCTGCTGACCTGGGTCTCTGGCTCTAAAGCAGCTCTGCTGACCTGGTTCTCTGGCTCTAAAGAATCTCTGCTGACCTGGTTCTCTGGCTTTAGAGCAGCTCTGCTGACCTGGTTCTCTGCCTCTAGAGCAGCTCTGCTGACCTGGTTTCTCTGGCTCTACAGAAGGTCTGCTGACCTGGTTCTCCGGCTCTAGAACAGCTCTGCTGACCTAGTTCTCAGGCCACAGAGCAGCTCGGCTGATCTGGTTCTTTGGCTCTACAACAGCTCTGCTGACCTGGTTCTCTGGCTCTACAGCAGCTCTGCTGACCTGGTTCTCTGGCTCTAGAGCAGCTCTGCTGACCTGGTTCTTGGGCTCTAGAGCAGCTCTGCTGATCTGGTTCTCTGGCTCTAAAGCAGCTCTGCTGACCTGGTTCTATGGCTCTAAAGCAGCTCTGCTGACTTGGTTCTCTGGCCTCTAGAGCAGCTCTGCTGACCTGGTTCTCTGGCTCTAAAGCAGCTCTGCTGACCTGGTTCTATTGCTCTAAAGCAGCTCTGCTAGCCTAGCTCTCTGGCTCTAAAGCAGCTCTGCTGACCTGCTTCTCTCCCTCTAAAGCAGCTCTCCTGACCTGGTTTCTCTGGCTCTACAGCAGCTCTGCTGACCTGGTTCTCTGGCTCTAGAGCAGCTCTGCTGACCTGGTTCACTGGCTCTACAACAGCTCTGCTGACCTGGTTCTTTGGCTCTAAAGCAGCTCTGCTGACCCGGTTCTATGGCTCTAAAGCAGTTCTGCTGACCTGGTTCTCTGGTCTCTAGAGCAGCTCTGCTGACCTGGTCCATTGGCTCTAAAGCAGACCTGCTGACCTGGTTCTCTCCCTCCAAAGCAGCTCTGCTGACCTGGTTCTCTCGCTCTAAAGCAGCTCTACTGACCTGGTTTCTCTGGCTCTACAGCAGCTCTGCTGACCTGGTTCTCTGGCTCTACAGCAGCTCTGCTGACCTGGTTCTCAGCTTCTAGAGCAGCTCTGCTGACCTGGGTCTCTGCCTCTAGAGCAGCTCTGCTGCCCTGGTTCTCTGGCTCTAAAGCAGCTCTGCTGACCTAGTTCTCTCCCTCCAAATCAGCTTCGCTTACCTGGTTCTCTGGCTCTAGAGCAGCTCTGCTGACCTGGTCCTCTGCCTCTAGAGCAGCTCTGCTGACCTGGTTCTCTCGCTCTAAAGCAACTCTACTGACCTGGTTTCTCTGGCTGTAGAGCAGCACTGCTAACCTGGTTTCTTTGGCTCTACAGCAGCTCTGCTGACCTGGTTCACGTCTTCTAGAGCAGCTCTGCTGACCTAGGTCTCTGGCTCTAAAGCAGCTCTGCTGACCTGGTTCTCTGGCTCTAAAGCATCTCTGCTGACCTGGTTCTCTGGCTATAGAGCAGCTCTGCTGACCTGGTTCTCTGCCTCTAGAGCAGCTCTGCTGACCTGGTTTCTCTGGCTCTATAGCAGGTCTGCTGACCTGGTTCTCTGGCTCTAGAACAGCTCTGCTGACCTAGTTCTCAGGCTACAGAGCAGCTCGGCTGATCTGGTTCTCTGGCTCTACAACAGCTCTGCTGACCTGGTTCTCTGGCTCTAAAGCAGCTCTGCTGACTCGGTTCTATGGCTCTAAAGCAGTTCTGCTGACATGGTTCTCTGGCTCTAGGGCAGCTCTGCTGACCTGGTTCTCTCCCTCTGGAGCAGCTCTGCTGACCTGGTTCTCTCCCTCTAAATCAGCTCTACTCACCTGGTTTCTCTGGCTCTACAGTGGCTCTGCTGACCTGGTTCTCTGGCTCTAGAGCAGCTCTGCTGACCTGGTTCTTGGGCTCTAGAGCAGCTCTGCTGATCTGGATCTCTGGCTCTAAAGCAGCTCTGCTGACCTGGTTCTATGGCTCTAAAGCAGCTCTGCTGACTTGGTTCTCTGGCCTCTAGAGCAGCTCTGCTGACCTGGTTCTCTGGCTCTGAAGCAGCTCTGCTGACCTGGTTCTATGGCTCTAAAGCAGCTCTGCTAGCCTAGTTCTCTGGCTCTAAAGCAGCTCTGCTGACCTGCTTCTCTCCCTCTAAAGCAGCTCTGCTGACCTGGTTTCTCTGGCTCTACAGCTGCTCTGCTGACCTGCTTCTCTCCCTCTAAAGCAGCTCTGCTGACCTGGTTTCTCTTGCTCTACAGCAGCTCTGCTGACCTGGTTCTCTGGCTCTAAAGCAGCACTGCTGACCCAGTTCTATGGCTCTAAAGCAGTTCTGCTGACCTGGTTCTCTGGTCTCTAGAGCAGCTCTGCTGACCTGGTCCATTGGCTCTAAAGCAGACCTGCTGACCTGGTTCTCTCCCTCTAAAGCAGCTCTGCTGACCTGGTTCTCCCGCTCTAAAGCAACGATACTGACCTGGTTTCTCTGGCTGTAGAGCAGCACTGCTAACCTGGTTTCTTTGGCTCTACAGCAGCTCTGCTGACCTGGTTCTCGTCTTCTAGAGCAGCTCTGCTGACCTGGGTCTCTGGCTCTAAAGCATCTCTGCTGACCTAGTTCTCTGGCTTTAGAGCAGCTCTGCTGACCTGGTTCTCTGCCTCTAGAGCAGCTCTGCTGACCTGGTGTCTCTGGCTCTACAGCAGGTCTGCTGACCTGGTTCTCTGGCTCTAGAACAGCTCTGCTGACCTAGTTCTCAGGCTACAGAGCAGCTCGGCTGATTTGGTTCTCTGGCTCTACAACAGCTCTGCTGACCTGGTTCTCTGGCTCTAAAGCAGCTCTGCAGACTCGGTTCTATGGCTCTAAAGCAGTTCTGCTGACATGGTTCTCTGGCTCTAGGGCAGCTCTGCTGACCTGTTTCTCTCCCTCTGGAGCAGCTCTGCTGACCTGGTTCTCTCCCTCTAAAGCAGCTCTACTGACCTGGTTTCTCTGGCTCTACAGCGGCTCTGCTGACCTGGTTCTCTGGCTCTAGAGCAGCTCTGCTGACCTGGTTCTTGGGCTCTAGAGCAGCTCTGCTGATCTGGTTCTCTGGCTCTAAAGCAGCTCTGCTGACCTGGTTTCTCTGGCTCTACAGCAGCTCTGCTGACCCGGTTCTCTGGCTCTACAGCTGCTCTGCTGACCTGCTTCTCTCCCTCTAAAGCAGCTCTGCTGACCTGGTTTCTCTGGCTCTACAGCAGCTCTGCTGACCTGGTTCTCTGGCTTTAGAGCAGCTCTGCTGACCTGGTTCTCTGCCTCTAGAGCAGCTCTGCTGACCTGGTTTCTCTGGCTCTACAGCAGGTCTGCTGACCTGGTTCTCTGGCTCTAGAACAGCTCTGCTGACCTAGTTCTCAGGCTACAGAGCAGCTCGGCTGATCTGGTTCTCTGGCTCTACAACAGCTCTGCTGACCTGGTTCTCTGGCTCTAAAGCAGCTCTGCTGACCCGGTTCTATGGCTCTAAAGCAGTTCTGCTGACATGGTTCTCTGGCTCTAGGGCAGCTCTGCTGACCTGGTTCTCTCCCTCTGGAGCAGCTCTGCTGACCTGGTTCTCTCCCTCTAAAGCAGCTCTACTCACCTGGTTTCTCTGGCTCTACAGCGGCTCTGCTGACCTGGTTCTCTGGCTCTAGAGCAGCTCTGCTGACCTGGTTCTTGGGCTCTAGAGCAGCTCTGCTGATCTGGTTCTCTGGCTCTAAAGCAGCTCTGTTGACCTGGTCCATTGGCTCTAAAGCAGCTCTGCTGACTTGGTTCTCTGGCCTCTAGAGCAGCTCTGCTGACCTGGTTCTCTGGCTCTAAAGCAGCTCTGCTGACCTGGTTCTATGGCTCTAAAGCAGCTCTGCTAGCCTAGTTCTCTGGCTCTAAAGCAGCTCTGCTGACCTGCTTCTCTCCCTCTAAAGCAGCTCTGCTGACCTGGTTTCTCTGGCTCTACAGCTGCTCTGCTGACCTGCTTCTCTCCCTCTAAAGCAGCTCTGCTGACCTGGTTTCTCTGGCTCTACAGCAGCTCTGCTGACCTGGTTCTCTGGCTCTAAAGCAGCTCTGCTGACCCGGTTCTATGGCTCTGAAGCAGTTCTGCTGACCTGGTTCTCTGGTCTCTAGAGCAGCTCTGCTGACCTGGTCCATTGGCTCTAAAGCAGACCTGCTGACCTGGTTCTCTCCCTCTAAAGCAGCTCTGCTGACCTGGTTCTCTCGCTCTAAAGCAACTCTACTGACCTGGTTTCTCTGGCTGTAGAGCAGCACTGCTAACCTGGTTTCTTTGGCTCTACAGCAGCTCTGCTGACCTGGTTCTCGTCTTCTAGAGCAGCTCTGCTGACCTGGTTTCTCTGGCTCTACAGAAGGTCTGCTGACCTGGTTCTCCGGCTCTAGAACAGCTCTGCTGACCTAGTTCTCAGGCCACAGAGCAGCTCGGCTGATCTGGTTCTTTGGCTCTACAACAGCTCTGCTGACCTGGTTCTCTGGCTCTAAAGCAGCTCTGCTGACTCGGTTCTATGGCTCTAAAGCAGTTCTGCTGACATGGTTCTCTGACTCTAGGGCAGCTCTGCTGACCTGGTTCTTTCCCTCTGGAGCAGCTCTGCTGACCTGGTTCTCTCCCTCTAACGCAGCTCTACTGACCTGGTTTCTCTGGCTCTACCGCGGCTCTGCTGACCTGGTTCTCTGGCTCTAGAGCAGCTCTGCTGACCTGGTTCTTGGGCTCTAGAGCAGCTCTGCTGATCTGGTTCTCTGGCTCTAAAGCAGCTCTGCTGACCTGGTTCTATGGCTCTAGAACAGCTCTGCTGACCTAGTTCTCAGGCCACAGAGCAGCTCGGCTGATCTGGTTCTTTGGCTCTACAACAGCTCTGCTGACCTGGTTCTCTGGCTCTAAAGCAGCTCTGCTGACCTGGTTCTATGGCTCTAAAGCAGCTCTGCTAGCCTAGTTCTCTGGCTCTAAAGCAGCTCTGCTGACCTGCTTCTCTCCCTCTAAAGCAGCTCTGCTGACCTGGTTTCTCTGGCTCTACAGCTGCTCTGCTGACCTGCTTCTCTCCCTCTAAAGCAGCTCTGCTGACCTGGTTTCTCTGGCTCTACAGCAGCTCTGCTGACCTGGTTCTCTGGCTCTAAAGCAGCTCTGCTGACCCGGTTCTATGGCTCTGAAGCAGTTCTGCTGACCTGGTTCTCTGGTCTCTAGAGCAGCTCTGCTGACCTGGTCCATTGGCTCTAAAGCAGACCTGCTGACCTGGTTCTCTCCCTCTAAAGCAGCTCTGCTGACCTGGTTCTCTCGCTCTAAAGCAACTCTACTGACCTGGTTTCTCTGGCTGTAGAGCAGCACTGCTAACCTGGTTTCTTTGGCTCTACAGCAGCTCTGCTGACCTGGTTCTCGTCTTCTAGAGCAGCTCTGCTGACCTGGGTCTCTGGCTCTAAAGCAGCTCTGCTGACCTGGTTCTCTGGCTCTAAAGCATCTCTGCTGACCTGGTTCTCTGGCTTTAGAGCAGCTCTGCTGACCTGGTTCTCTGCCTCTAGAGCAGCTCTGCTGACCTGGTTTCTCTGGCTCTACAGAAGGTCTGCTGACCTGGTTCTCCGGCTCTAGAACAGCTCTGCTGACCTAGTTCTCAGGCCACAGAGCAGCTCGGCTGATCTGGTTCTTTGGCTCTACAACAGCTCTGCTGACCTGGTTCTCTGGCTCTAAAGCAGCTCTGCTGACTCGGTTCTATGGCTCTAAAGCAGTTCTGCTGACATGGTTCTCTGACTCTAGGGCAGCTCTGCTGACCTGGTTCTTTCCCTCTGGAGCAGCTCTGCTGACCTGGTTCTCTCCCTCTAACGCAGCTCTACTGACCTGGTTTCTCTGGCTCTACCGCGGCTCTGCTGACCTGGTTCTCTGGCTCTAGAGCAGCTCTGCTGACCTGGTTCTTGGGCTCTAGAGCAGCTCTGCTGATCTGGTTCTCTGGCTCTAAAGCAGCTCTGCTGACCTGGTTCTATGGCTCTAAAGCAGCTCTGCTGACTTGGTTCTCTGGCCTCTAGAGCAGCTCTGCTGACCTGGTTCTCTGGCTCTAAAGCAGCTCTGCTGACCTGGTTCTATTGCTCTAAAGCAGCTCTGCTAGCCTAGCTCTCTGGCTCTAAAGCAGCTCTGCTGACCTGCTTCTCTCCCTCTAAAGCAGCTCTGCTGACCTGGTTTCTCTGGCTCTACAGCAGCTCTGCTGACCTGGTTCTCTGGCTCTAGAGCAGCTCTGCTGACCTGGTTCTCTGGCTCTACAACAGCTCTGCTGACCTGGTTCTTTGGCTCTAAAGCAGCTCTGCTGACCCGGTTCTATGGCTCTAAAGCAGTTCTGCTGACCTGGTTCTCTGGTCTCTAGAGCAGCTCTGCTGACCTGGTCCATTGGCTCTAAAGCAGACCTGCTGACCTGGTTCTCTCCCTCCAAAGCAGCTCTGCTGACCTGGTTCTCTCGCTCTAAAGCAGCTCTACTGACCTGGTTTCTCTGGCTCTACAGCAGCTCTGCTGACCTGGTTCTCTGGCTCTACAGCAGCTCTGCTGACCTGGTTCTCAGCTTCTAGAGCAGCTCTGCTGACCTGGGTCTCTGCCTCTAGAGCAGCTCTGCTGACCTGGTTCTCTGGCTCTAAAGCAGCTCTGCTGACCTAGTTCTCTCCCTCCAAATCAGCTTCGCTTACCTGGTTCTCTGGCTCTAGAGCAGCTCTGCTGACCTGGTCCTCTGCCTCTAGAGCAGCTCTGCTGACCTGGTTCTCTCGCTCTAAAGCAACTCTACTGACCTGGTTTCTCTGGCTGTAGAGCAGCACTGCTAACCTGGTTTCTTTGGCTCTACAGCAGCTCTGCTGACCTGGTTCACGTCTTCTAGAGCAGCTCTGCTGACCTGGGTCTCTGGCTCTAAAGCAGCTCTGCTGACCTGGTTCTCTGGCTCTAAAGCATCTCTGCTGACCTGGTTCTCTGGCTATAGAGCAGCTCTGCTGACCTGGTTCTCTGCCTCTAGAGCAGCTCTGCTGACCTGGTTACTCTGGCTCTACAGCAGGTCTGCTGACCTGGTTCTCTGGCTCTAGAACAGCTCTGCTGACCTAGTTCTCAGGCTACAGAGCAGCTCGGCTGATCTGGTTCTCTGGCTCTACAACAGCTCTGCTGACCTGGTTCTCTGGCTCTAAAGCAGCTCTGCTGACTCGGTTCTATGGCTCTAAAGCAGTTCTGCTGACATGGTTCTCTGGCTCTGGGGCAGCTCTGCTGACCTGGTTCTCTCCCTCTGGAGCAGCTCTGCTGACCTGGTTCTCTCCCTCTAAAGCAGCTCTACTCACCTGGTTTCTCTGGCTCTACAGCGGCTCTGCTGACCTGGTTCTCTGGCTCTAGAGCAGCTCTGCTGACCTGGTTCTTGGGCTCTAGAGCAGCTCTGCTGATCTGGATCTCTGGCTCTAAAGCAGCTCTGCTGACCTGGTTCTATGGCTCTAAAGCAGCTCTGCTGACTTGGTTCTCAGGCCTCTAGAGCAGCTCTGCTGACCTGGTTCTCTGGCTCTGAAGCAGCTCTGCTGACCTGGTTCTATGGCTCTAAAGCAGCTCTGCTAGCCTAGTTCTCTGGCTCTAAAGCAGCTCTGCTGACCTGCTTCTCTCCCTCTAAAGCAGCTCTGCTGACCTGGTTTCTCTGGCTCTACAGCTGCTCTGCTGACCTCCTTCTCTCCCTCTAAAGCAGCTCTGCTGACCTGGTTTCTCTGGCTCTACAGCAGCTCTGCTGACCTGGTTCTCTGGCTCTAAAGCAGCACTGCTGACCCAGTTCTATGGCTCTAAAGCAGTTCTGCTGACCTGGTGCTCTGGTCTCTAGAGCAGCTCTGCTGACCTGGTCCATTGGCTCTAAAGCAGACCTGCTGACCTGGTTCTCGTCTTCTAGAGCAGCTCTGCTGACCTGGGTCTCTGCCTCTAGAGCAGCTCTGCTGACCTGGTTCTCTGGCTCTAAAGCAGCTCTGCTGACCTAGTTCTCTCCCTCCAAATCAGCTTCGCTTACCTGGTTCTCTGGCTCTAGAGCAGCTCTGCTGACCTGGTCCTCTGCCTCTAGAGCAGCTCTGCTGACCTGGTTCTCTCGCTCTAAAGCAACTCTACTGACCTGGTTTCTCTGGCTGTAGAGCAGCACTGCTAACCTGGTTTCATTGGCTCTACAGCAGCTCTGCTGACCTGGTTCACGTCTTCTAGAGCAGCTCTGCTGACCTGGGTCTCTGGCTCTAAAGCAGCTCTGCTGACCTGGTTCTCTGGCTCTAAAGCATCTCTGCTGACCTGGTTCTCTGGCTATAGAGCAGCTCTGCTGACCTGGTTCTCTGCCTCTAGAGCAGCTCTGCTGACCTGGTTCTCTGGCTCTAAAGCAGCTCTGCTGACTCAGTTCTATGGCTCTAAAGCAGTTCTGCTGACATGGTTCTCTGGCTCTAGGGCAGCTCTGCTGACCTGTTTCTCTCCCTCTGGAGCAGCTCTGCTGACCTGGTTCTCTCCCTCTAAAGCAGCTCTACTGACCTGGTTTCTCTGGCTCTACAGCGGCTCTGCTGACCTGGTTCTCTGGCTCTAGAGCAGCTCTGCTGACCTGGTTCTTGGGCTCTAGAGCAGCTCTGCTGATCTGGTTCTCTGGCTCTAAAGCAGCTCTGCTGACCTGGTTTCTCTGGCTCTACAGCAGCTCTGCTGACCCGGTTCTATGGCTCTAAAGCAGTTCTGCTGACCTGGTTCTCTGGCTCTAGAGCAGCTCTGCTGACCTGGTTCTTGGGCTCTAGAGCAGCTCTGCTGATCTGGTTCTCTGGCTCTAAAGCAGCTCTGCTGACCTGCTTCTCTCCCTCTAAAGCAGCTCTGCTGACCTGGTTTCCCTGGCTCTACAGCAGCTCTGCTGACCTGCTTCTCTCCCTCTAAAGCAGCTCTGCTGACCTGGTTTCTCTGGCTCTACAGCAGCTCTGCTGACCTGGTTCTCTGGCTCTAAAGCAGCTCTGCTGACCCGGTTCTATGGCTCTAAAGCAGTTCTGCTGACCTGGTTCTCTCCCTCTAAAGCAGCTCTGCTGACCTGGTTCTCTCGCTCTAAAGCAGCTTTACTGACCTGGTTTCTCTGGCTCTAGAGCAGCACTGCTAACCTGGTTTCTTTGGCTTTACAGCAGCTCTGCTGACCTGGTTCTCGTCTTCTAGTGCAGCTCTGCTGACCTGGGTCTCTGGCTCTAAAGCAGCTCTGCTGACCTGGTTCTCTGGCTTTAGAGCAGCTCTGCTGACCTGGTTCTCTGCCTCTAGAGCAGCTGTGCTGACCTGGTTTCTCTGGCTCTACAGCAGGTCTGCTGACCTAGTTCTCTGGCTCTAGAACAGCTCTGCTGACCTAGTTCTCAGGCTATAGAGCAGCTCGGCTGATCTGGTTCTCTGGCTCTACAACAGCTCTGCTGACCTGGTTCTCTGGCTCTAAAGCAGCTCTGCTGACCCGGTTCTATGGCTCTAAAGCAGTTCTGCTGACATGGTTCTCTGGCTCTAGGGCAGCTCTGCTGACCTGGTTCTCTCCCTCTGGAGCAGCTCTGCTGACCTGGTTCTCTCCCTCTAAAGCAGCTCTACTCACCTGGTTTCTCTGGCTCTACAGCGGCTCTGCTGACCTGGTTCTCTGGCTCTAGAGCAGCTCTGCTGACCTGGTTCTTGTGCTCTAGAGCAGCTCTGCTGTTCCGGTTCTCTGGCTCTAAAGCAGCTCTGCTGACCTGGTTCTATGGCTCTAAACCAGCTCTGCTGACTTGGTTCTCTGGCCTCTAGAGCAGCTCTGCTGACCTGGTTCTCTGGCTCTAAAGCAGCTCTGCTGACCTGGTTCTATGGCTCTAAAGCAGCTCTGCTAGCCTAGTTCTCTGGCTCTAAAGCAGCTCTGCTGACCTGCTTCTCTCCCTCTAAAGCAGTTCTGCTGACCTGGTTTCTCTGGCTCTACAGCTGCTCTGCTGACCTGCTTCTCTCCCTCTAAAGCAGCTCTGCTGACCTGGTTTCTCTGGCTCTACAGCAGCTCTCCTGACCTGGTTCTCTGGCTCTAAAGCAGCTCTGCTGACCCGGTTCTATGGCTCTAAAGCAGTTCTGCTGACCTGGTTCTCTGGTCTCTAGAGCAGCTCTGCTGACCTGGTCCATTGGCTCTAAAGCAGACCTGCTGACCTGGTTCTCTCCCGCTAAAGCAGCTCTGCTGACCTGGTTCTCTCGCTCTAAAGCAACTCTACTGACCTGGTTTCTCTGGCTGTAGAGCAGCACTGCTAACCTGGTTTCTTTGGCTCTACAGCAGCTCTGCTGACCTGGTTCTCGTCTTCTAGAGCAGCTCTGCTGACCTGGGTCTCTGTCTCTAAAGCAGCTCTGCTGACCTGGTTCTCTGGCTCTAAAGCATCTCTGCTGACCTGGTTCTCTGGCTTTAGAGCAGCTCTGCTGACCTGGTTCTCTGCCTCTAGAGCAGCTCTGCTGACCTGGTTTCTCTGGCTCTACAGCAGGTCTGCTGACCTGGTTCTCTGGCTCTAGAACAGCTCTGCTGACCTAGTTCTCAGGCCACAGAGCAGCTCGGCTGATCTGGTTCTCTGGCTCTACAACAGCTCTGCTGACCTGGTTCTCTGGCTCTAAAGCAGCTCTGCTGACTCGGTTCTATGGCTCTAAAGCAGTTCTGCTGACATGGTTCTCTGGCTCTAGGGCAGCTCTGCTGACCTGGTTCTCTCCTTCTGGAGCAGCTCTGCTGACCTGGTTCTCTCCCTCTAAAGCAGCTCTACTGACCTGGTTTCTCTGGCTCTACAGCAGCTCTGCTGACCTGGTTCTCTGGCTCTAGAGCAGCTCTGCTGACCTGGTTCTTGGGCTCTAGAGCAGCTCTGCTGATCTGGTTCTCTGGCTCTAAAGCAGCTCTGCTGACCTGGTTCTATGGCTCTAAAGCAGCTCTGCTGACCTGGTTCTATTGCTCTAAAGCAGCTCTGCTAGCCTAGCTCTCTGGCTCTAAAGCAGCTCTGCTGACCTGCTTCTCTCCCTCTAAAGCAGCTCTGCTGACCTGGTTTCTCTGGCTCTACAGCAGCTCTGCTGACCTGGTTCTCTGGCTCTAGAGCAGCTCTGCTGACCTGGTTCACTGGCTCTACAACAGCTCTGCTGACCTGGTTCTTTGGCTCTAAAGCAGCTCTGCTGACCCGGTTCTATGGCTCTAAAGCAGTTCTGCTGACCTGGTTCTCTGGTCTCTAGAGCAGCTCTGCTGACCTGGTCCATTGGCTCTAAAGCAGACCTGCTGACCTGGTTCTCTCCCTCCAAAGCAGCTCTGCTGACCTGGTTCTCTCGCTCTAAAGCAGCTCTACTGACCTGGTTTCTCTGGCTCTACAGCAGCTCTGCTGACCTGGTTCTCTGGCTCTACAGCAGCTCTGCTGACCTGGTTCTCAGCTTCTAGAGCAGCTCTGCTGACCTGGGTCTCTGCCTCTAGAGCAGCTCTGCTGCCCTGGTTCTCTGGCTCTAAAGCAGCTCTGCTGACCTAGTTCTCTCCCTCCAAATCAGCTTCGCTTACCTGGTTCTCTGGCTCTAGAGCAGCTCTGCTGACCTGGTCCTCTGCCTCTAGAGCAGCTCTGCTGACCTGGTTCTCTCGCTCTAAAGCAACTCTACTGACCTGGTTTCTCTGGCTGTAGAGCAGCACTGCTAACCTGGCTTCTTTGGCTCTACAGCAGCTCTGCTGACCTGGTTCACGTCTTCTAGAGCAGCTCTGCTGACCTAGGTCTCTGGCTCTAAAGCAGCTCTGCTGACCTGGTTCTCTGGCTCTAAAGCATCTCTGCTGACCTGGTTCTCTGGCTATAGAGCAGCTCTGCTGACCTGGTTCTCTGCCTCTAGAGCAGCTCTGCTGACCTGGTTTCTCTGGCTCTATAGCAGGTCTGCTGACCTGGTTCTCTGGCACTAGAACAGCTCTGCTGACCTAGTTCTCAGGCTACAGAGCAGCTCGGCTGATCTGGTTCTCTGGCTCTACAACAGCTCTGCTGACCTGGTTCTCTGGCTCTAAAGCAGCTCTGCTGACTCGGTTCTATGGCTCTAAAGCAGTTCTGCTGACATGGTTCTCTGGCTCTAGGGCAGCTCTGCTGACCTGGTTCTCTCCCTCTGGAGCAGCTCTGCTGACCTGGTTCTCTCCCTCTAAATCAGCTCTACTCACCTGGTTTCTCTGGCTCTACAGTGGCTCTGCTGACCTGGTTCTCTGGCTCTAGAGCAGCTCTGCTGACCTGGTTCTTGGGCTCTAGAGCAGCTCTGCTGATCTGGATCTCTGGCTCTAAAGCAGCTCTGCTGACCTGGTTCTATGGCTCTAAAGCAGCTCTGCTGACTTGGTTCTCTGGCCTCTAGAGCAGCTCTGCTGACCTGGTTCTCTGGCTCTGAAGCAGCTCTGCTGACCTGGTTCTATGGCTCTAAAGCAGCTCTGCTAGCCTAGTTCTCTGGCTCTAAAGCAGCTCTGCTGACCTGCTTCTCTCCCTCTAAAGCAGCTCTGCTGACCTGGTTTCTCTGGCTCTACAGCTGCTCTGCTGACCTGCTTCTCTCCCTCTAAAGCAGCTCTGCTGACCTGGTTTCTCTGGCTCTACAGCAGCTCTGCTGACCTGGTTCTCTGGCTCTAAAGCAGCACTGCTGACCCAGTTCTATGGCTCTAAAGCAGTTCTGCTGACCTGGTTCTCTGGTCTCTAGAGCAGCTCTGCTGACCTGGTCCATTGGCTCTAAAGCAGACCTGCTGACCTGGTTCTCTCCCTCTAAAGCAGCTCTGCTGACCTGGTTCTCCCGCTCTAAAGCAACGATACTGACCTGGTTTCTCTGGCTGTAGAGCAGCACTGCTAACCTGGTTTCTTTGGCTCTACAGCAGCTCTGCTGACCTGGTTCTCGTCTTCTAGAGCAGCTCTGCTGACCTGGGTCTCTGGCTCTAAAGCAGCTCTGCTGACCTGGTTCTCTGGCTCTAAAGCATCTCTGCTGACCTAGTTCTCTGGCTTTAGAGCAGCTCTGCTGACCTGGTTCTCTGCCTCTAGAGCAGCTCTGCTGACCTGGTGTCTCTGGCTCTACAGCAGGTCTGCTGACCTGGTTCTCTGGCTCTAGAACAGCTCTGCTGACCTAGTTCTCAGGCTACAGAGCAGCTCGGCTGATCTGGTTCTCTGGCTCTACAACAGCTCTGCTGACCTGGTTCTCTGGCTCTAAAGCAGCTCTGCAGACTCGGTTCTATGGCTCTAAAGCAGTTCTGCTGACATGGTTCTCTGGCTCTAGGGCAGCTCTGCTGACCTGTTTCTCTCCCTCTGGAGCAGCTCTGCTGACCTGGTTCTCTCCCTCTAAAGCAGCTCTACTGACCTGGTTTCTCTGGCTCTACAGCGGCTCTGCTGACCTGGTTCTCTGGCTCTAGAGCAGCTCTGCTGACCTGGTTCTTGGGCTCTAGAGCAGCTCTGCTGATCTGGTTCTCTGGCTCTAAAGCAGCTCTGCTGACCTGGTTTCTCTGGCTCTACAGCAGCTCTGCTGACCCGGTTCTCTGGCTCTACAGCTGCTCTGCTGACCTGCTTCTCTCCCTCTAAAGCAGCTCTGCTGACCTGGTTTCTCTGGCTCTACAGCAGCTCTGCTGACCTGGTTCTCTGGCTTTAGAGCAGCTCTGCTGACCTGGTTCTCTGCCTCTAGAGCAGCTCTGCTGACCTGGTTTCTCTGGCTCTACAGCAGGTCTGCTGACCTGGTTCTCTGGCTCTAGAACAGCTCTGCTGACCTAGTTCTCAGGCTACAGAGCAGCTCGGCTGATCTGGTTCTCTGGCTCTACAACAGCTCTGCTGACCTGGTTCTCTGGCTCTAAAGCAGCTCTGCTGACCCGGTTCTATGGCTCTAAAGCAGTTCTGCTGACATGGTTCTCTGGCTCTAGGGCAGCTCTGCTGACCTGGTTCTCTCCCTCTGGAGCAGCTCTGCTGACCTGGTTCTCTCCCTCTAAAGCAGCTCTACTCACCTGGTTTCTCTGGCTCTACAGCGGCTCTGCTGACCTGGTTCTCTGGCTCTAGAGCAGCTCTGCTGACCTGGTTCTTGGGCTCTAGAGCAGCTCTGCTGATCTGGTTCTCTGGCTCTAAAGCAGCTCTGCTGACCTGGTTCTATGGCTCTAAAGCAGCTCTGCTGACTTGGTTCTCTGGCCTCTAGAGCAGCTCTGCTGACCTGGTTCTCTGGCTCTAAAGCAGCTCTGCTGACCTGGTTCTATGGCTCTAAAGCAGCTCTGCTAGCCTAGTTCTCTGGCTCTAAAGCAGCTCTGCTGACCTGCTTCTCTCCCTCTAAAGCAGCTCTGCTGACCTGGTTTCTCTGGCTCTACAGCTGCTCTGCTGACCTGCTTCTCTCCCTCTAAAGCAGCTCTGCTGACCTGGTTTCTCTGGCTCTACAGCAGCTCTGCTGACCTGGTTCTCTGGCTCTAAAGCAGCTCTGCTGACCCGGTTCTATGGCTCTAAAGCAGTTCTGCTGACCTGGTTCTCTGGTCTCTAGAGCAGCTCTGCTGACCTGGTCCATTGGCTCTAAAGCAGACCTGCTGACCTGGTTCTCTCCCTCTAAAGCAGCTCTGCTGACCTGGTTCTCTCGCTCTAAAGCAACTCTACTGACCTGGTTTCTCTGGCTGTAGAGCAGCACTGCTAACCTGGTTTCTTTGGCTCTACAGCAGCTCTGCTGACCTGGTTCTCGTCTTCTAGAGCAGCTCTGCTGACCTGGGTCTCTGGCTCTAAAGCAGCTCTGCTGACCTGGTTCTCTGGCTCTAAAGCATCTCTGCTGACCTGGTTCTCTGGCTTTAGAGCAGCTCTGCTGACCTGGTTCTCTGCCTCTAGAGCAGCTCTGCTGACCTGGTTTCTCTGGCTCTACAGAAGGTCTGCTGACCTGGTTCTCCGGCTCTAGAACAGCTCTGCTGACCTAGTTCTCAGGCCACAGAGCAGCTCGGCTGATCTGGTTCTTTGGCTCTACAACAGCTCTGCTGACCTGGTTCTCTGGCTCTAAAGCAGCTCTGCTGACTCGGTTCTATGGCTCTAAAGCAGTTCTGCTGACATGGTTCTCTGACTCTAGGGCAGCTCTGCTGACCTGGTTCTTTCCCTCTGGAGCAGCTCTGCTGACCTGGTTCTCTCCCTCTAACGCAGCTCTACTGACCTGGTTTCTCTGGCTCTACCGCGGCTCTGCTGACCTGGTTCTCTGGCTCTAGAGCAGCTCTGCTGACCTGGTTCTTGGGCTCTAGAGCAGCTCTGCTGATCTGGTTCTCTGGCTCTAAAGCAGCTCTGCTGACCTGGTTCTATGGCTCTAAAGCAGCTCTGCTGACTTGGTTCTCTGGCCTCTAGAGCAGCTCTGCTGACCTGGTTCTCTGGCTCTAAAGCAGCTCTGCTGACCTGGTTCTATTGCTCTAAAGCAGCTCTGCTAGCCTAGCTCTCTGGCTCTAAAGCAGCTCTGCTGACCTGCTTCTCTCCCTCTAAAGCAGCTCTGCTGACCTGGTTTCTCTGGCTCTACAGCAGCTCTGCTGACCTGGTTCTCTGGCTCTAGAGCAGCTCTGCTGACCTGGTTCTCTGGCTCTACAACAGCTCTGCTGACCTGGTTCTTTGGCTCTAAAGCAGCTCTGCTGACCCGGTTCTATGGCTCTAAAGCAGTTCTGCTGACCTGGTTCTCTGGTCTCTAGAGCAGCTCTGCTGACCTGGTCCATTGGCTCTAAAGCAGACCTGCTGACCTGGTTCTCTCCCTCCAAAGCAGCTCTGCTGACCTGGTTCTCTCGCTCTAAAGCAGCTCTACTGACCTGGTTTCTCTGGCTCTACAGCAGCTCTGCTGACCTGGTTCTCTGGCTCTACAGCAGCTCTGCTGACCTGGTTCTCAGCTTCTAGAGCAGCTCTGCTGACCTGGGTCTCTGCCTCTAGAGCAGCTCTGCTGACCTGGTTCTCTGGCTCTAAAGCAGCTCTGCTGACCTAGTTCTCTCCCTCCAAATCAGCTTCGCTTACCTGGTTCTCTGGCTCTAGAGCAGCTCTGCTGACCTGGTCCTCTGCCTCTAGAGCAGCTCTGCTGACCTGGTTCTCTCGCTCTAAAGCAACTCTACTGACCTGGTTTCTCTGGCTGTAGAGCAGCACTGCTAACCTGGTTTCTTTGGCTCTACAGCAGCTCTGCTGACCTGGTTCACGTCTTCTAGAGCAGCTCTGCTGACCTGGGTCTCTGGCTCTAAAGCAGCTCTGCTGACCTGGTTCTCTGGCTCTAAAGCATCTCTGCTGACCTGGTTCTCTGGCTATAGAGCAGCTCTGCTGACCTGGTTCTCTGCCTCTAGAGCAGCTCTGCTGACCTGGTTTCTCTGGCTCTACAGCAGGTCTGCTGACCTGGTTCTCTGGCTCTAGAACAGCTCTGCTGACCTAGTTCTCAGGCTACAGAGCAGCTCGGCTGATCTGGTTCTCTGGCTCTACAACAGCTCTGCTGACCTGGTTCTCTGGCTCTAAAGCAGCTCTGCTGACTCGGTTCTATGGCTCTAAAGCAGTTCTGCTGACATGGTTCTCTGGCTCTGGGGCAGCTCTGCTGACCTGGTTCTCTCCCTCTGGAGCAGCTCTGCTGACCTGGTTCTCTCCCTCTAAAGCAGCTCTACTCACCTGGTTTCTCTGGCTCTACAGCGGCTCTGCTGACCTGGTTCTCTGGCTCTAGAGCAGCTCTGCTGACCTGGTTCTTGGGCTCTAGAGCAGCTCTGCTGATCTGGATCTCTGGCTCTAAAGCAGCTCAGCTGACCTGGTTCTATGGCTCTAAAGCAGCTCTGCTGACTTGGTTCTCAGGCCTCTAGAGCAGCTCTGCTGACCTGGTTCTCTGGCTCTGAAGCAGCTCTGCTGACCTGGTTCTATGGCTCTAAAGCAGCTCTGCTAGCCTAGTTCTCTGGCTCTAAAGCAGCTCTGCTGACCTGCTTCTCTCCCTCTAAAGCAGCTCTGCTGACCTGGTTTCTCTGGCTCTACAGCTGCTCTGCTGACCTCCTTCTCTCCCTCTAAAGCAGCTCTGCTGACCTGGTTTCTCTGGCTCTACAGCAGCTCTGCTGACCTGGTTCTCTGGCTCTAAAGCAGCACTGCTGACCCAGTTCTATGGCTCTAAAGCAGTTCTGCTGACCTGGTGCTCTGGTCTCTAGAGCAGCTCCGCTGACCTGGTCCATTGGCTCTAAAGCAGACCTGCTGACCTAGTTCTCTTCCTCTAAAGCAGCTCTGCTGACCTGGTTCTCTCGCTCTAAAGCAACTCTACTGACCTGGTTTCTCTGGCTGTAGAGCAGCACTGCTAACCTGGTTTCTTTGGCTCTACAGCAGCTCTGCTGACCTGGTTCTCGTCTTCTAGAGCAGCTCTGCTGACCTGGGTCTCTGCCTCTAGAGCAGCTCTGCTGACCTGGTTCTCTGGCTCTAAAGCAGCTCTGCTGACCTAGTTCTCTCCCTCCAAATCAGCTTCGCTTACCTGGTTCTCTGGCTCTAGAGCAGCTCTGCTGACCTGGTCCTCTGCCTCTAGAGCAGCTCTGCTGACCTGGTTCTCTCGCTCTAAAGCAACTCTACTGACCTGGTTTCTCTGGCTGTAGAGCAGCACTGCTAACCTGGTTTCATTGGCTCTACAGCAGCTCTGCTGACCTGGTTCACGTCTTCTAGAGCAGCTCTGCTGACCTGGGTCTCTGGCTCTAAAGCAGCTCTGCTGACCTGGTTCTCTGGCTCTAAAGCATCTCTGCTGACCTGGTTCTCTGGCTATAGAGCAGCTCTGCTGACCTGGTTCTCTGCCTCTAGAGCAGCTCTGCTGACCTGGTTTCTCTGGCTCTACAGCAGGTCTGCTGACCTGGTTCTCTGGCTCTAGAACAGCTCTGCTGACCTAGTTCTCAGGCTACAGAGCAGCTCGGCTGATCTGGTTCTCTGGCTCTACAACAGCTCTGCTGACCTGGTTCTCCGGCTCTAAAGCAGCTCTGCTGACTCGGTTCTATGGCTCTAAAGCAGTTCTGCTGACATGGTTCTCTGGCTCTAGGGCAGCTCTGCTGACCTGGTTCTCTCCCTCTGGAGCAGCTCTGCTGACCTGGTTCTCTCCCTCTAAAGCAGCTCTACTCACCTGGTTTCTCTGGCTCTACAGCGGCTCTGCTGACCTGGTTCTCTGGCTCTAGAGCAGCTCTGCTGACCTGGTTCTTGGGCTCTAGAGCAGCTCTGCTGATCTGGATCTCTGGCTCTAAAGCAGCTCTGCTGACTCGGTTCTATGGCTCTAAAGCAGTTCTGCTGACATGGTTCTCTGGCTCTAGGGCAGCTCTGCTGACCTGGTTCTCTCCCTCTGGAGCAGCTCTGCTGACCTGGTTCTCTCCCTCTAAAGCAGCTCTGCTGACCTGGTTTCTCTGGCTCTACAGCTGCTCTGCTGACCTCCTTCTCTCCCTCTAAAGCAGCTCTGCTGACCTGGTTTCTCTGGCTCTACAGCAGCTCTGCTGACCTGGTTCTCTGGCTCTAAAGCAGCACTGCTGACCCAGTTCTATGGCTCTAAAGCAGTTCTGCTGACCTGGTGCTCTGGTCTCTAGAGCAGCTCTGCTTACCTGGTCCATTGGCTCTAAAGCAGACCTGCTGACCCGGTTCTCTCCCTCTAAAGCAGCTCTGCTGACCTGGTTCTCTCGCTCTAAAGCAACTCTACTGACCTGGTTTCTCTGGCTGTAGAGCAGCACTGCTAACCTGGTTTCTTTGGCTCTACAGCAGCTCTGCTGACCTGGTTCTCGTCTTCTAGAGCAGCTCTGCTGACCTGGGTCTGTGGCTCTAAAGCAGCTCTGCTGACCTGGTTCTCTGGCTCTAAAGCATCTCTGCTGACCTGGTTCTCTGGCTTTAGAGCAGCTCTGCTGACCTGGTTCTCTGCCTCTAGAGCAGCTCTGCTGACCTGGTGTCTCTGGCTCTACAGCAGGTCTGCTGACCTGGTTCTCTGGCTCTAGAACAGCTCTGCTGACCTAGTTCTCAGGCTACAGAGCAGCTCGGCTGATCTGATTCTCTGGCTCTACAACAGCTCTGCTGACCTGGTTCTCTGGCTCTAAAGCAGCTCTGCTGACTCGGTTCTATGGCTCTAAAGCAGTTCTGCTGACATGGTTCTCTGGATCTAGGGCAGCTCTGCTGACCTGTTTCTCTCCCTCTGGAGCAGCTCTGCTGACCTGGTTCTCTCCCTCTAAAGCAGCTCTACTGACCTGGTTTCTCTGGCTCTACAGCGGCTCTGCTGACCTGGTTCTCTGGCTCTAGAGCAGCTCTGCTGACCTGGTTCTTGGGCTCTAGAGCAGCTCTGCTGATCTGGTTCTCTGGCTCTAAAGCAGCTCTGCTGACCTGGTTTCTCTGGCTCTACAGCAGCTCTGCTGACCCGGTTCTCTGGCTCTAGAACAGCTCTGCTGACCTAGTTCTCAGGCTACAGAGCAGCTCGGCTGATCTGGTTCTCTGGCTCTACAACAGCTCTGCTGACCTGGTTCTCCGGCTCTAAAGCAGCTCTGCTGACTCGGTTCTATGGCTCTAAAGCAGTTCTGCTGACATGGTTCTCTGGCTCTAGGGCAGCTCTGCTGACCTGGTTCTCTCCCTCTGGAGCAGCTCTGCTGACCTGGTTCTCTCCCTCTAAAGCAGCTCTACTCACCTGGTTTCTCTGGCTCTACAGCGGCTCTGCTGACCTGGTTCTCTGGCTCTAGAGCAGCTCTGCTGACCTGGTTCTTGGGCTCTAGAGCAGCTCTGCTGATCTGGATCTCTGGCTCTAAAGCAGCTCTGCTGACTCGGTTCTATGGCTCTAAAGCAGTTCTGCTGACATGGTTCTCTGGCTCTAGGGCAGCTCTGCTGACCTGGTTCTCTCCCTCTGGAGCAGCTCTGCTGACCTGGTTCTCTCCCTCTAAAGCAGCTCTGCTGACCTGGTTTCTCTGGCTCTACAGCTGCTCTGCTGACCTCCTTCTCTCCCTCTAAAGCAGCTCTGCTGACCTGGTTTCTCTGGCTCTACAGCAGCTCTGCTGACCTGGTTCTCTGGCTCTAAAGCAGCACTGCTGACCCAGTTCTATGGCTCTAAAGCAGTTCTGCTGACCTGGTGCTCTGGTCTCTAGAGCAGCTCTGCTTACCTGGTCCATTGGCTCTAAAGCAGACCTGCTGACCCGGTTCTCTCCCTCTAAAGCAGCTCTGCTGACCTGGTTCTCTCGCTCTAAAGCAACTCTACTGACCTGGTTTCTCTGGCTGTAGAGCAGCACTGCTAACCTGGTTTCTTTGGCTCTACAGCAGCTCTGCTGACCTGGTTCTCGTCTTCTAGAGCAGCTCTGCTGACCTGGGTCTGTGGCTCTAAAGCAGCTCTGCTGACCTGGTTCTCTGGCTCTAAAGCATCTCTGCTGACCTGGTTCTCTGGCTTTAGAGCAGCTCTGCTGACCTGGTTCTCTGCCTCTAGAGCAGCTCTGCTGACCTGGTGTCTCTGGCTCTACAGCAGGTCTGCTGACCTGGTTCTCTGGCTCTAGAACAGCTCTGCTGACCTAGTTCTCAGGCTACAGAGCAGCTCGGCTGATCTGATTCTCTGGCTCTACAACAGCTCTGCTGACCTGGTTCTCTGGCTCTAAAGCAGCTCTGCTGACTCGGTTCTATGGCTCTAAAGCAGTTCTGCTGACATGGTTCTCTGGATCTAGGGCAGCTCTGCTGACCTGTTTCTCTCCCTCTGGAGCAGCTCTGCTGACCTGGTTCTCTCCCTCTAAAGCAGCTCTACTGACCTGGTTTCTCTGGCTCTACAGCGGCTCTGCTGACCTGGTTCTCTGGCTCTAGAGCAGCTCTGCTGACCTGGTTCTTGGGCTCTAGAGCAGCTCTGCTGATCTGGTTCTCTGGCTCTAAAGCAGCTCTGCTGACCTGGTTTCTCTGGCTCTACAGCAGCTCTGCTGACCCGGTTCTATGGCTCTAAAGCAGTTCTGCTGACCTGGTTCTCTGGCTCTAGAGCAGCTCTGCTGACCTGGTTCTTGGGCTCTAGAGCAGCTCTGCTGATCTGGTTCTCTGGCTCTAAAGCAGCTCTGCTGACCTGCTTCTCTCCCTCTAAAGCAGCTCTGCTGACCTGGTTTCTCTGGCTCTACAGCAGCTCTGCTGACCTGCTTCTCTCCCTCTAAAGCAGCTCTGCTGACCTGGTTTCTCTGGCTCTACAGCAGCTCTGCTGACCTGGTTCTCTGGCTCTAAAGCAGCTCTGCTGACCCGGTTCTATGGCTCTAAAGCAGTTCTGCTGACCTGGTTCTCTGGTCTCGAGAGCAGCTCTGCTTACCTGGTCCATTGGCTCTAAAGCAGACCTGCTGACCTGGTTCTCTCCCTCTAAAGCAGCTCTGCTGACCTGGTTCTCTCGCTCTAAAGCAGCTTTACTGACCTGGTTTCTCTGGCTCTAGAGCAGCACTGCTAACCTGGTTTCTTTGGCTCTACAGCAGCTCTGCTGACCTGGTTCTCGTCTTCTAGTGCAGCTCTGCTGACCTGGGTCTCTGGCTCTAAAGCAGCTCTGCTGACCTGCTTCTCTGGCTTTAGAGCAGCTCTGCTGACCTGGTTCTCTGCCTCTAGAGCAGCTGTGCTGACCTGGTTTCTCTGGCTCTACAGCAGGTCTGCTGACCTAGTTCTCTGGCTCTAGAACAGCTCTGCTGACCTAGTTCTCAGGCTACAGAGCAGCTCGGCTGATCTGGTTCTCTGGCCCTACAACAGCTCTGCTGACCTGGTTCTCTGGCTCTAAAGCAGCTCTGCTGACCCGGTTCTATGGCTCTAAAGCAGTTCTGCTGACATGGTTCTCTGGCTCTAGGGCAGCTCTGCTGACCTGGTTCTCTCCCTCTGGAGCAGCTCTGCTGACCTGGTTCTCTCCCTCTAAAGCAGCTCTACTCACCTGGTTTCTCTGGCTCTACAGCGGCTCTGCTGACCTGGTTCTCTGGCTCTAGAGCAGCTCTGCTGACCTGGTTCTTGTGCTCTAGAGCAGCTCTGCTGATCCGGTTCTCTGGCTCTAATGCAGCTCTGCTGACCTGGTTCTATGGCTCTAAACCAGCTCTGCTGACTTGGTTCTCTGGCCTCTAGAGCAGCTCTGCTGACCTGGTTCTCTGGCTCTAAAGCAGCTCTGCTGACCTGGTTCTATGGCTCTAAAGCAGCTCTGCTAGCCTAGTTCTCTGGCTCTAAAGCAGCTCTGCTGACCTGCTTCTCTCCCTCTAAAGCAGTTCTGCTGACCTGGTTTCTCTGGCTCTACAGCTGCTCTGCTGACCTGCTTCTCTCCCTCTAAAGCAGCTCTGCTGACCTGGTTTCTCTGGCTCTACAGCAGCTCTCCTGACCTGGTTCTCTGGCTCTAAAGCAGCTCTGCTGACCCGGTTCTATGGCTCTAAAGCAGTTCTGCTGACCTGGTTCTCTGGTCTCTAGAGCAGCTCTGCTGACCTGGTGCATTGGCTCTAAAGCAGACCTGCTGACCTGGTTCTCTCCGGCTAAAGCAGCTCTGCTGACCTGGTTCTCTCGCTCTAAAGCAACTCTACTGACCTGGTTTCTCTGGCTGTAGAGCAGCACTGCTAACCTGGTTTCTTTGGCTCTACAGCAGCTCTGCTGACCTGGTTCTCGTCTTCTAGAGCAGCTCTGCTGACCTGGGTCTCTGTCTCTAAAGCAGCTCTGCTGACCTGGTTCTCTGGCTCTAAAGCATCTCTGCTGACCTGGTTCTCTGGCTTTAGAGCAGCTCTGCTGACCTGGTTCTCTGCCTCTAGAGCAGCTCTGCTGACCTGGTTTCTCTGGCTCTACAGCAGGTCTGCTGACCTGGTTCTCTGGCTCTAGAACAGCTCTGCTGACCTAGTTCTCAGGCCACAGAGCAGCTCGGCTGATCTGGTTCTCTGGCTCTACAACAGCTCTGCTGACCTGGTTCTCTGGCTCTAAAGCAGCTCTGCTGACTCGGTTCTATGGCTCTAAAGCAGTTCTGCTGACATGGTTCTCTGGCTCTAGGGCAGCTCTGCTGACCTGGTTCTCTCCTTCTGGAGCAGCTCTGCTGACCTGGTTCTCTCCCTCTAAAGCAGCTCTACTGACCTGGTTTCTCTGGCTCTACAGCAGCTCTGCTGACCTGGTTCTCTGGCTCTAGAGCAGCTCTGCTGACCTGGTTCTTGGGCTCTAGAGCAGCTCTGCTGATCTGGTTCTCTGGCTCTAAAGCAGCTCTGCTGACCTGGTTCTATGGCTCTAAAGCAGCTCTGATGACTTGGTTCTCTGGCCTCTAGAGCAGCTCTGCTGACCTGGTTCTCTGGCTCTAAAGCAGCTCTGCTGACCTGGTTCTATTGCTCTAAAGCAGCTCTGCTAGCCTAGCTCTCTGGCTCTAAAGCAGCTCTGCTGACCTGCTTCTCTCCCTCTAAAGCAGCTCTGCTGACCTGGTTTCTCTGGCTCTACAGCAGCTCTGCTGACCTGGTTCTCTGGCTCTAGAGCAGCTCTGCTGACCTGGTTCACTGGCTCTACAACAGCTCTGCTGACCTGGTTCTTTGGCTCTAAAGCAGCTCTGCTGACCCGGTTCTATGGCTCTAAAGCAGTTCTGCTGACCTGGTTCTCTGGTCTCTAGAGCAGCTCTGCTGACCTGGTCCATTGGCTCTAAAGCAGACCTGCTGACCTGGTTCTCTCCCTCCAAAGCAGCTCTGCTGACCTGGTTCTCTCGCTCTAAAGCAGCTCTACTGACCTGGTTTCTCTGGCTCTACAGCAGCTCTGCTGACCTGGTTCTCTGGCTCTACAGCAGCTCTGCTGACCTGGTTCTCAGCTTCTAGAGCAGCTCTGCTGACCTGGGTCTCTGCCTCTAGAGCAGCTCTGCTGACCTGGTTCTCTGGCTCTAAAGCAGCTCTGCTGACCTAGTTCTCTCCCTCCAAATCAGCTTCGCTTACCTGGTTCTCTGGCTCTAGAGCAGCTCTGCTGACCTGGTCCTCTGCCTCTAGAGCAGCTCTGCTGACCTGGTTCTCTCGCTCTAAAGCAACTCTACTGACCTGGTTTCTCTGGCTGTAGAGCAGCACTGCTAACCTGGTTTCTTTGGCTCTACAGCAGCTCTGCTGACCTGGTTCACGTCTTCTAGAGCAGCTCTGCTGACCTAGGTCTCTGGCTCTAAAGCAGCTCTGCTGACCTGGTTCTCTGGCTCTAAAGCATCTCTGCTAACCTGGTTCTCTGGCTATAGAGCAGCTCTGCTGACCTGGTTCTCTGCCTCTAGAGCAGCTCTGCTGACCTGGTTTCTCTGGCTCTACAGCAGGTCTGCTGACCTGGTTCTCTGGCTCTAGAACAGCTCTGCTGACCTAGTTCTCAGGCTACAGAGCAGCTCGGCTGATCTGGTTCTCTGGCTCTACAACAGCTCTGCTGACCTGGTTCTCTGGCTCTAAAGCAGCTCTGCTGACTCGGTTCTATGGCTCTAAAGCAGTTCTGCTGACATGGTTCTCTGGCTCTAGGGCAGCTCTGCTGACCTGGTTCTCTCCCTCTGGAGCAGCTCTGCTGACCTGGTTCTCTCCCTCTAAATCAGCTATACTCACCTGGTTTCTCTGGCTCTACAGTGGCTCTGCTGACCTGGTTCTCTGGCTCTAGAGCAGCTCTGCTGACCTGGTTCTTGGGCTCTAGAGCAGCTCTGCTGATCTGGATCTCTGGCTCTAAAGCAGCTCTGCTGACCTGGTTCTATGGCTCTAAAGCAGCTCTGCTGACTTGGTTCTCTGGCCTCTAGAGCAGCTCTGCTGACCTGGTTCTCTGGCTCTGAAGCAGCTCTGCTGACCTGGTTCTATGGCTCTAAAGCAGCTCTGCTAGCCTAGTTCTCTGGCTCTAAAGCAGCTCTGCTGACCTGGTTCTTGGGCTCTAGAGCAGCTCTGCTGATCTGGATCTCTGGCTCTAAAGCAGCTCTGCTGACCTGGTTCTATGGCTCTAAAGCAGCTCTGCTGACTTGGTTCTCTGGCCTCTAGAGCAGCTCTGCTGACCTGGTTTTCTGGCTCTAGAGCAGCTCTGCTGATCTGGATCTCTGGCTCTAAAGCAGCTCTGCTGACCTGGTTCTCTGGCTCTAGAGCAGCTCTGCTGACCTGGTTCTTGGGCTCTAGAGCAGCTCTGCTGATCTGGATCTCCGGCTCTAAAGCAGCTCTGCTGACCTGGTTCTATGGCTCTAAAGCAGCTCTGCTGACTTGGTTCTCTGGCCTCTAGAGCAGCTCTGCTGACCTGGTTCTCTGGCTCTGAAGCAGCTCTGCTGGCCTGGTTCTATGGCTCTGAAGCAGCTCTGCTGACCTGGTTCTCTGGCTCTAAAGCAGCTCTGCTGACTCGGTTCTATGGCTCTAAAGCAGTTCTGCTGACATGGTTCTCTGGCTCTAGGGCAGCTCTGCTGACCTGCTTCTCTCCCTCTAAAGCAGCTCTGCTGACCTGGTTTCTCTGGCTCTACAGCTGCTCTGCTGACCTGCTTCTCTCCCTCTAAAGCAGCTCTGCTGACCTGGTTTCTCTGGCTCTACAGCAGCTCTGCTGACCTGGTTCTCTGGCTCTAAAGCAGCACTGCTGACCCAGTTCTATGGCTCTAAAGCAGTTCTGCTGACCTGGTTCTCTGGTCTCTAGAGCAGCTCTGCTGACCTGGTCCATTGGCTCTAAAGCAGACCTGCTGACCTGGTTCTCTCCCTCTAAAGCAGCTCTGCTGACCTGGTTCTCCCGCTCTAAAGCAACTATACTGACCTGGTTTCTCTGGCTGTAGAGCAGCACTGCTAACCTGGTTTCTTTGGCTCTACAGCAGCTCTGCTGACCTGGTTCTCGTCTTCTAGAGCAGCTCTGCTGACCTGGGTCTCTGGCTCTAAAGCAGCTCTGCTGACCTGGTTCTCTGGCTCTAAAGCATCTCTGCTGACCTAGTTCTCTGGCTTTAGAGCAGCTCTGCTGACCTGGTTCTCTGCCTCTAGAGCAGCTCTGCTGACCTGGTGTCTCTGGCTCTACAGCAGGTCTGCTGACCTGGTTCTCTGGCTCTAGAACAGCTCTGCTGACCTAGTTCTCAGGCTACAGAGCAGCTCGGCTGATCTGGCTCTCTGGCTCTACAACAGCTCTGCTGACCTGGTTCTCTGGCTCTAAAGCAGCTCTGCAGACTCGGTTCTATGGCTCTAAAGCAGTTCTGCTGACATGGTTCTCTGGCTCTAGGGCAGCTCTGCTGACCTGTTTCTCTCCCTCTGGAGCAGCTCTGCTGACCTGGTTCTCTCCCTCTAAAGCAGCTCTACTGACCTGGTTTCTCTGGCTCTACAGCGGCTCTGCTGACCTGGTTCTCTGGCTCTAGAGCAGCTCTGCTGACCTGGTTCTTGGGCTCTAGAGCAGCTCTGCTGATCTGGTTCTCTGGCTCTAAAGCAGCTCTGCTGACCTGGTTTCTCTGGCTCTACAGCAGCTCTGCTGACCCGGTTCTCTGGCTCTACAGCTGCTCTGCTGACCCGCTTCTCTCCCTCTAAAGCAGCTCTGCTGACCTGGTTTCTCTGGCTCTACAGCAGCTCTGCTGACCTGGTTCTCTGGCTCTAAAGCAGCACTGCTGACCCAGTTCTATGGCTCTAAAGCAGTTCTGCTGACCTGGTTCTCTGGTCTCTAGAGCAGCTCTGCTGACCTGGTCCATTGGCTCTAAAGCAGACCTGCTGACCTGGTTCTCTCCCTCTAAAGCAGTTCTGCTGACCTGGTTCTCGCGCTCTAAAGCAACTATACTGACCTGGTTTCTCTGGCTGTAGAGCAGCACTGCTAACCTGGTTTCTTAGGCTCTACAGCAGCTCTGCTGACCTGGTTCTCGTCTTCTAGAGCAGCTCTGCTGACCTGGGTCTCTGGCTCTAAAGCAGCTCTGCTGACCTGGTTCTCTGGCTCTAAAGCATCTCTGCTGACCTAGTTCTCTGGCTTTAGAGCAGCTCTGCTGACCTAGTTCTCTGCCTCTAGAGCAGCTCTGCTGACCTGGTGCCTCTGGCTCTACAGCAGGTCTGCTGACCTGGTTCTCTGGCTCTAGAACAGCTCTGCTGACCTAGTTCTCAGGCTACAGAGCAGCTCGGCTGATCTGGTTCTCTGGCTCTACAACAGCTCTGCTGACCTGGTTCTCTGGCTCTAAAGCAGCTCTGCAGACTCGGTTCTATGGCTCTAAAGCAGTTCTGCTGACATGGTTCTCTGGCTCTAGGGCAGCTCTGCTGACCTGTTTCTCTCCCTCTGGAGCAGCTCTGCTGACATGGTTCTCTCCCTCTAAAGCAGCTCTACTGACCTGGTTTCTCTGGCTCTACAGCGGCTCTGCTGACCTGGTTCTCTGGCTCTAGAGCAGCTCTGCTGACCTGGTTCTTGGGCTCTAGAGCAGCTCTGCTGATCTGGTTCTCTGGCTCTAAAGCAGCTCTGCTGACCTGGTTTCTCTGGCTCTACAGCAGCTCTGCTGACCCGGTTCTATGGCTCTAAAGCAGTTCTGCTGACCTGGTTCTCTGGCTCTAGAGCAGCTCTGCTGACCTGGTTCTTGGGCTCTAGAGCAGCTCTGCTGATCTGGTTCTCTGGCTCTAAAGCAGCTCTGCCGACCTGCTTCTCTCCCTCTAAAGCAGCTCTGCTGACCTGGTTTCTCTGGCTCTACAGCAGCTCTGCTGACCTGCTTCTCTCCCTCTAAAGCAGCTCTGCTGACCTGGTTTCTCTGGCTCTACAGCAGCTCTGCTGACCTGGTTCTCTGGCTCTAAAGCAGCTCTGCTGACCCGGTTCTATGGCTCTAAAGCAGTTCTGCTGACCTGGTTCTCTGGTCTCTAGAGCAGCTCTGCTTACCTGGTCCATTGGCTCTAAAGCAGACCTGCTGACCTGGTTCTCTCCCTCTAAAGCAGCTCTGCTGACCTGGTTCTCTCGCTCTAAAGCAGCTTTACTGACCTGGTTTCTCTGGCTCTAGAGCAGCACTGCTAACCTGGTTTCTTTGGCTCTACAGCAGCTCTGCTGACCTGGTTCTCGTCTTCTAGAGCAGCTCTGCTGACCTGGGTCTCTGGCTCTAAAGCAGCTCTGCTGACCTGGTTCTCTGGCTTTAGAGCAGCTCTGCTGACCTGGTTCTCTGCCTCTAGAGCAGCTGTGCTGACCTGGTTTCTCTGGCTCTACAGCAGGTCTGCTGACCTAGTTCTCTGGCTCTAGAACAGCTCTGCTGACCTAGTTCTCAGGCTACAGAGCAGCTCGGCTGATCTGGTTCTCTGGCTCTACAACAGCTCTGCTGACCTGGTTCTCTGGCTCTAAAGCAGCTCTGCTGTCCCGGTTCTATGGCTCTAAAGCAGTTCTGCTGACATGGTTCTCTGGCTCTAGGGCAGCTCTGCTGACCTGGTTCTCTCCCTCTGGAGAAGCTCTGCTGACCTGGTTCTCTCCCTCTAAAGCAGCTCTACTCACCTGGTTTCTCTGGCTCTACAGCGGCTCTGCTGACCTGGTTCTCTGGCTCTAGAGCAGCTCTGCTGACCTGGTTCTTGTGCTCTAGAGCAGCTCTGCTGATCTGGTTCTCTGGCTCTAAAGCAGCTCTGCTGACCTGGTTCTATGGCTCTAAACCAGCTCTGCTGACTTGGTTCTCTGGCCTCTAGAGCAGCTCTGCTGACCTGGTTCTCTGGCTCTAAAGCAGCTCTGCTGACCTGGTTCTATGGCTCTAAAGCAGCTCTGCTAGCCTAGTTCTCTGGCTCTAAAGCAGCTCTGCTGACCTGCTTCTCTCCCTCTAAAGCAGCTCTGCTGACCTGGTTTCTCTGGCTCTACAGCTGCTCTGCTGACCTGCTTCTCTCCCTCTAAAGCAGCTCTGCTGACCTGGTTTCTCTGGCTCTACAGCAGCTCTCCTGACCTGGTTCTCTGGCTCTAAAGCAGCTCTGCTGACCCGGTTCTATGGCTCTAAAGCAGTTCTGCTGACCTGGTTCTCTGGTCTCTAGAGCAGCTCTGCTGACCTGGTCCATTGGCTCTAAAGCAGACCTGCTGACCTGGTTCTCTCCCGCTAAAGCAGCTCTGCTGACCTGGTTCTCTCGCTCTAAAGCAACTCTACTGACCTGGTTTCTCTGGCTGTAGAGCAGCACTGCTAGCCTGGTTTCTTTGGCTCTACAGCAGCTCTGCTGACCTGGTTCTCGTCTTCTAGAGCAGCTCTGCTGACCTGGGTCTCTGGCTCTAAAGCAGCTCTGCTGACCTGGTTCTCTGGCTCTAAAGCATCTCTGCTGACCTGGTTCTCTGGCTTTAGAGCAGCTCTGCTGACCTGGTTCTCTGCCTCTAGAGCAGCTCTGCTGACCTGGTTTCTCTGGCTCTACAGCAGGTCTGCTGACCTGGTTCTCTGGCTCTAGAACAGCTCTGCTGACCTAGTTCTC
Source organism: Triturus cristatus (assembly GCF_964204655.1). Classification (NCBI taxonomy): domain Eukaryota; kingdom Metazoa; phylum Chordata; class Amphibia; order Caudata; family Salamandridae; genus Triturus; species Triturus cristatus. The sequence goes on from NC_140582.1 coordinate 632,085,635, forward strand.
AGGCCACAGAGCAGCTCGGCTGATATGGTTCTCTGGCTCTACAACAGCTCTGCTGACCTGGTTCTCTGGCTCTAAAGCAGCTCTGCTGACTCGGTTCTATGGCTCTAAAGCAGTTCTGCTGACATGGTTCTCTGGCTCTAGGGCAGCTCTGCTGACCTGGTTCTCTCCTTCTGGAGCAGCTCTGCTGACCTGGTTCTCTCCCTCTAAAGCAGCTCTACTGACCTGGTTTCTCTGGCTCTACAGCGGCTCTGCTGACCTGGTTCTCTGGCTCTAGAGCAGCTCTGCTGACCTGGTTCTTCGGCTCTAGAGCAGCTCTGCTGATCTGGTTCTCTGGCTCTAAAGCAGCTCTGCTGACCTGGTTCTATGGCTCTAAAGCAGCTCTGCTGACTTGGTTCTCTGGCCTCTAGAGCAGCTCTGCTGACGTGGTTCTCTGGCTCTAAAGCAGCTCTGCTGACCTGGTTCTATTGCTCTAAAGCAGCTCTGCTAGCCTAGCTCTCTGGCTCTAAAGCAGCGCTGCTGACCTGCTTCTCTCCCTCTAAAGCAGCTCTGCTGACCTGGTTTCTCTGGCTCTACAGCAGCTCTGCTGACCTGGTTCTCTGGCTCTACAGCAGCTCTGCTGACCTGGTTCTCTGGCTCTACAACAGCTCTGCTGACCTGGTTCTTTGGCTCTAAAGCAGCTCTGCTGACCCGGTTCTATGGCTCTAAAGCAGTTCTGCTGACCTGGTTCTCTGGTCTCTAGAGCAGCTCTGCTGACCTGGTCCATTGGCTCTAAAGCAGACCTGCTGACCTGGTTCTCTCCCTCCAAAGCAGCTCTGCTGACCTGGTTCTCTCGCTCTAAAGCAGCTCTACTGACCTGGTTTCTCTGGCTCTACAGCAGCTCTGCTGACCTGGTTCTCTGGCTCTACAGCAGCTCTGCTGACCTGGTTCTCAGCTTCTAGAGCAGCTCTGCTGACCTGGGTCTCTGGCTCTAAAGCAGCTCTGCTGACCTGGTTCTCTGGCTCTAAAGCATCTCTGCTGACCTGGTTCTCTGGCTCTAGAGCAGCTCTGCTGACCTGGTTCTCTGCCTCTAGAGCAGCTCTGCTGACCTGGTTCTCTGGCTCTAAAGCAGCTCTGCTGACCTAGTTCTCTCCCTCCAAATCAGCTTCGTTGACCTGGTTCTCTGGCTCTAGAGCAGCTCTGCTGACCTGGTCCTCTGCCTCTAGAGCAGCTCTGCTGACCTGGTTCTCTGGCTCTAGAGAAGCTCTGCTGACCTGGTTCTCTGGCTCTACAGCGGCTCTGCTGACCTGGTTCTCTGGCTCTAGAGCAGCTCTGCTGACCTGGTTCTTGGGCTCTAGAGCAGCTCTGCTGATCTGGTTCTCTGGCTCTAAAGCAGCTCTGCTGACCTGGTCCATTGGCTCTAAAGCAGCTCTGCTGACCCGGTTCTATGGCTCTAAAGCAGTTCTGCTGACCTGGTTCTCTGGTCTCTAGAGCAGCTCTGCTGACCTGGTCCATTGGCTCTAAAGCAGACCTGCTGACCTGGTTCTCTCCCTCCAAAGCAGCTCTGCTGACCTGGTTCTCTCACTCTAAAGCAGCTCTACTGACCTGGTTTCTCTGGCTCTACAGCAGCTCTGCTGACCTGGTTCTCTGGCTCTACAGCAGCTCTGCTGACCTGGTTCTCAGCTTCTAGAGCAGCTCTGCTGACCTGGTTCTCTGGCTCTAAAGCAGCTCTGCTGACCTGGTTCTCTCGCTCTAAAGCATCTCTGCTGACCTGGTTCTCTGGCTCTAGAGCAGCTCTGCTGACCTGGTTCTCTGCCTCTAGAGCAGCTCTGCTGACCTGGTTCTCTGGCTCTAAAGCAGCTCTGCTGACCTAGTTCTCTCCCTCCAAATCAGCTTCGCTGACCTGGTTCTCTGGCTCTAGAGCAGCTCTGCTGACCTGGTCCCCTGCCTCTAGAGCAGCTCTGCTGACCTGGTTCTCTGGCTCTAGAGAAGCTCTGCTGACCTTGTTGGTTCTCTGGCTCTAAAGCAGCTCTGCTAACCTGGTTCTATGGCTCTAAAGCAGCTCTGTTTCCTGGTTCTCTGGCTCTAGAGTAGCTCTGCTGGCCTAGTTCTCTGGCTCTAAAGCAGATCTGCTGACTTGCTTCTCTCCCTCTAAAGCAGCTCTGCTGACCTGGTTCTCTGGCTCTACAACAGCTCTGCTGACCTGGTTCTCTGGCTCTAAAGCAGCTCTGCTGACCCAGTTCTTTGGCTCTAAAGCAGTTCTGCTGACCTGGTTCTCTGGTCTATAGAGCAGCTCTGCTGACCTGTTCCCTTGGCTCTAAAGCAGACCTGCTAACCTGGTTCTCTCCCTCTAAAGCAGCTCTGCTAACCTGGTTCTCTTGCTCTAAAGCAGCTCTACTGACCTGGTTTCTCTGGCTCTACAGCAGCTCAGCTGACCTGGTTCTCTGGCTCTAGAGCAGCTCTGCTAACCTTGTTCTCGGCCTCTAGAGCAGCTCTGCTGACCTGGGTCTCTGGCTCTAAAGCAGCTCTGCTGACCTGGTTCTCTGGCTCTAAAGCAGCTCTGCTGACCTGGTTCTCTGGCTCTAAAGCAGCTCTGCTGGCCTAGTTCTCTGGCTCTAAAGCAGCTCTGCTGACCTGCTTTTCTCCCTCTAAAGCAGCTCTGCTGACCTGGTTTCTCTGGCTCTACAGCAGCTCTGCTGACCTGGTTCTCTGGCTCTAGAGCAGCTCTGCTGAACTGGATCTCTGGCTCTACAACAGCTCTGCTGACCTGTTTCCCTGGCTCTAAAGCAGCTCTGCTGACCCGGTTCTATGGCTCTAAAGCAGTTCTGCTGACCTGGTTCTCTGGTCTCTAGAGCAGCTCTGCTGACCTGGTCCCTTGGCTCTGAAGCAGACCTGCTGACCTGGTTCTCTCCCTCTAAAGTAGCTCTGCTGACCCGGTTCTCTCGCTCTAAAGCAGCTCTGCTGACCTGGTTCTCTCGCTCTAAAGCAGCTCTACTGACCTGGTTTCTCTGGCTCTACAGCAGCTCAGCTGACCTGGTTCTCTGGCTCTAGAGCAGCTCTGCTAACCTGGTTTCTCTGGCTCTACAGCAGCTCTGCTGACCTTGTTCTCGGCCTCTAGAGCAGCTCTGCTGACCTGGGTCTCTGGCTCTAAAGCAGCTCTGCTGACCTAGTTCTCTGGCTCTAAAGCATCTCTGCTGACCTGGTTCTCTGGCTCTAGAGCAGCTCTGTTGACCTGGTTCTATGCCTCTAGAGTAACTCTGCTGACCTGGTTTCTCTGGCTCTACAGCAGCTCAGCTGACCTGGTTCTCTGGCTCTAGAGCAGCTCTGCTAACCTGGTTTCTCTGGCTCTACAGCAGCTCTGCTGAGCTTGTTCTCGGCCTCTAGAGCAGCTCTGCTGACCTGGGTCTCTGGCTCTAAAGCAGCTCTGCTGACCTGGTTCTCTGGCTCTAAAGCAGCTCTGCTGGCCTAGTTCTCTGGCTCTAAAGCAGCTCTGCTGACCTGCTTCTCTCCCTCTAAAGCAGCTCTGCTGACCTGGTTTCTCTGGCTCTACAGCAGCTCTGCTGACCTGGTTCTCTGGCTCTAGAGCAGCTCTGCTGAACTGGATCTCTGGCTCTACAACAGCTCTGCTGACCTGTTTCCCTGGCTCTAAAGCAGCTCTGCTGACCCGGTTCTATGGCTCTAAAGCAGTTCTGCTGACCTGGTTCTCTGGTCTCTAGAGCAGCTCTGCTGACCTGGTCCCTTGGCTCTGAAGCAGACCTGCTGACCTGGTTCTCTCCCTCTAAAGTAGCTCTGCTGACCCGGTTCTCTCGCTCTAAAGCAGCTCTGCTGACCTGGTTCTCTCGCTCTAAAGCAGCTCTACTGACCTGGTTTCTCTGGCTCTACAGCAGCTCAGCTGACCTGGTTCTCTGGCTCTAGAGCAGCTCTGCTAACCTGGTTTCTCTGGCTCTACAGCAGCTCTGCTGACCTTGTTCTCGGCCTCTAGAGCAGCTCTGCTGACCTGGGTCTCTGGCTCTAAAGCAGCTCTGCTGACCTAGTTCTCTGGCTCTAAAGCATCTCTGCTGACCTGGTTCTCTAGCTCTAGAGCAGCTCTGTTGACCTGGTTCTATGCCTCTAGAGTAGCTCTGCTGACCTGGTTCTCTGGCTCTAAAGCAGCTCTGCTGACCTGGTTCTCTCCCTCTAAAGCAGCTCTACTGACCTGTTTTCTCTGGCGCTACAGTGGCTCTGCTGACCTGGTTCTCTGGCTCTAGAGCAGCTCTGCTGACCTGGTTCTTGGGCTCTAGAGCAGCTCTGCTGATCTGGTTCTCTGGCTCTAAAGGAGCTCTGCTGACCTGGTTCTATGGCTCGAAAGCTGCTCTGCTGACTTGGTTCTCTGACTCTAGAGCAGCTCTGCTGACCTAGTTCTCTGGCTCTAAAGCAGCCCTGCTGACCTGGTTCTCTGGCTCTAAAGCAGCTCTGCTGGCCTAGTTCTCTGGCTCTAAAGCAGCTCTGCTGACCTGCTTCTCTCCCTCTAAAGCAGCTCTGCTGACCTGGTTTCTCTGGCTCTACAGCAGCTCTGCTGACCTGGTTCTCTGGCTCTAGAGCAGCTCTGCTGAACTGGATCTCTGGCTCTACAACAGCTCTGCTGACCTGTTTCCCTGGCTCTAAAGCAGCTCTGCTGACCCGGTTCTATGGCTCTAACGCAGTTCTGCTGACCTGGTTCTCTGGTCTCTAGAGCAGCTCTGCTGACCTGGTCCCTTGGCTCTGAAGCAGACCTGCTGACCTGGTTCTCTCCCTCTAAAGCAGCTCTGCTGACCCGGTACTCTCGCTCTAAAGCAGCTCTACTAGCCTGGTTTCTCTGGCTCTACTGCAGCTCTGCTGACCTGGTTCTCTGGCTCTAGAGCAGCTCTGCCAACCTGGTTTCTCTGGCTCTACAGCAGCTCTGCTGACCTGGTTCTCGGCCTCTAGAGCAGCTCTGCTGAGCTGGGTCTCTGGCTCTAAAGCAGCTCTGCTGACCTGGTTCTCTGCCTCTAGAGCAGCTCTGCTGATCTGGTTCTCTGGCTCTAAAGCAGCTCTGCTGACCTGGTTCTCTCGCTCTAAATCAGCTCTGCTGACCTGGTTCTCTGGCTCTAGAGCAGCTCTGCTGACCTGGTTCTCTGCCTCTAGAGCAGCTCTGCTGACCCGGTTCTCTGGCTCTAAAGCAGCTCTGCTGACCTGGTTCTATGGCTCTAAAGCAGCTCTGCTTCCTGGTTCTCTGGCTCTAGAGCAGCTCTGCTGGCCTAGTTCTCTGGCTCTAAAGCAGCTCTGCTTCCTGGTTCTCTGGCTCTGAGCAGCTCTGCTGACCTGGTTCTCTGGCTCTAAAGCAGCTCTGCTTCCTGGTTCTCTGGCTCTGAGCAGCTCTGCTGACCTGGTTCTCTGGCTCTAAAGCAGCTCTGCTGACCTAGTTCTCTCCCTCCAAATCAGCTTCGCTTACCTGGTTCTCTGGCTCTAGAGCAGCTCTGCTGACCTGGTCCTCTGCCTCTAGAGCAGCTCTGCTGACCTGGTTCTCTCGCTCTAAAACAACTCTACTGACCTGGTTTCTCTGGCTGTAGAGCAGCACTGCTAACCTGGTTTCTTTGGCTCTACAGCAGCTCTGCTGACCTGGTTCACGTCTTCTAGAGCAGCTCTGCTGACCTAGGTCTCTGGCTCTAAAGCAGCTCTGCTGACCTGGTTCTCTGGCTCTAAAGCATCTCTGCTGACCTGGTTCTCTGGCTATAGAGCAGCTCTGCTGACCTGGTTCTCTGCCTCTAGAGCAGCTCTGCTGACCTGGTTTCTCTGGCTCTACAGCAGGTCTGCTGACCTGGTTCTCTGGCTCTAGAACAGCTCTGCTGACCTAGTTCTCAGGCTACAGAGCAGCTCGGCTGATCTGGTTCTCTGGCTCTACAACAGCTCTGCTGACCTGGTTCTCTGGCTCTAAAGCAGCTCTGCTGACTCGGTTCTATGGCTCTAAAGCAGTTCTGCTGACATGGTTCTCTGGCTCTAGGGCAGCTCTGCTGACCTGGTTCTCTCCCTCTGGAGCAGCTCTGCTGACCTGGTTCTCTCCCTCTAAAGCAGCTCTACTCACCTGGTTTCTCTGGCTCTACAGCGGCTCTGCTGACCTGGTTCTCTGGCTCTAGAGCAGCTCTGCTGACCTGGTTCTTGGGCTCTAGAGCAGCTCTGCTGGTCTGGATCTCTGGCTCTAAAGCAGCTCTGCTGACCTGGTTCTATGGCTCTAAAGCAGCTCTGCTGACTTGGTTCTCTGGCCTCTAGAGCAGCTCTGCTGACCTGGCTCTCTGGCTCTGAAGCAGCTCTGCTGACCTGGTTCTATGGCTCTAAAGCAGCTCTGCTAGCCTAGTTCTCTGGCTCTAAAGCAGCTCTGCTGACCTGCTTCTCTCCCTCTAAAGCAGCTCTGCTGACCTGGTTTCTCTGGCTCTACAGCTGCTCTGCTGACCTGCTTCTCTCCCTCTAAAGCAGCTCTGCTGACCTGGTTTCTCTGGCTCTACAGCAGCTCTGCTGACCTGGTTCTCTGGCTCTAAAGCAGCACTGCTGACACAGTTCTATGGCTCTAAAGCAGTTCTGCTGACCTGGTTCTCTGGTCTCTAGAGCAGCTCTGCTGACCTGGTCCATTGGCTCTAAAGCAGACCTGCTGACCTGGTTCTCTCCCTCTAAAGCAGCTCTGCTGACCTGGTTCTCCCGCTCTAAAGCAACTATACTGACCTGGTTTCTCTGGCTGTAGAGCAGCACTGCTAACCTGGTTTCTTTGGCTCTACAGCAGCTCTGCTGACCTGGTTCTCGTCTTCTAGAGCAGCTCTGCTGACCTGGGTCTCTGGCTCTAAAGCAGCTCTGCTGACCTGGTTCTCTGGCTCTAAAGCATCTCTGCTGACCTAGTTCTCTGGCTTTAGAGCAGCTCTGCTGACCTGGTTCTCTGCCTCTAGAGCAGCTCTGCTGACCTGGTGTCTCTGGCTCTACAGCAGGTCTGCTGACCTGGTTCTCTGGCTCTAGAACAGCTCTGCTGACCTAGTTCTCAGGCTACAGAGCAGCTCGGCTGATCTGGTTCTCTGGCTCTACAACAGCTCTGCTGACCTGGTTCTCTGGCTCTAAAGCAGCTCTGCAGACTCGGTTCTATGGCTCTAAAGCAGTTCTGCTGACATGGTTCTCTGGCTCTAGGGCAGCTCTGCTGACCTGTTTCTCTCCCTCTGGAGCAGCTCTGCTGACCTGGTTCTCTCCCTCTAAAGCAGCTCTACTGACCTGGTTTCTCTGGCTCTACAGCGGCTCTGCTGACCTGGTTCTCTGGCTCTAGAGCAGCTCTGCTGACCTGGTTCTTGGGCTATAGAGCAGCTCTGCTGATCTGGTTCTCTGGCTCTAAAGCAGCTCTGCTGACCTGGTTTCTCTGGCTCTACAGCAGCTCTGCTGACCCGGTTCTATGGCTCTAAAGCAGTTCTGCTGACCTGGTTCTCTGGCTCTAGAGCAGCTCTGCTGACCTGGTTCTTGGGCTCTAGAGCAGCTCTGCTGATCTGGTTCTCTGGCTCTAAAGCAGCTCTGCTGACCTGCTTCTCTCCCTCTAAAGCAGCTCTGCTGACCTGGTTTCTCTGGCTCTACAGCAGCTCTGCTGACCTGCTTCTCTCCCTCTAAAGCAGCTCTGCTGACCTGGTTCCTCTGGCTCTACAGCAGCTCTGCTGACCTGGTTCTCTGGCTCTAAAGCAGCTCTGCTGACCCGGTTCTATGTCTCTAAAGCAGTTCTGCTGACCTGGTTCTCTGGTCTCTAGAGCAGCTCTGCTTACCTGGTCCATTGGCTCTAAAGCAGACCTGCTGACCTGGTTCTCTCCCTCTAAAGCAGCTCTGCTGACCTGGTTCTCTCGCTCTAAAGCAGCTTTACTGACCTGGTTTCTCTGGCTCTAGAGCAGCACTGCTAACCTGGTTTCTTTGGCTCTACAGCAGCTCTGCTGACCTGGTTCTCGTCTTCTAGAGCAGCTCTGCTGACCTGGGTCTCTGGCTCTAAAGCAGCTCTGCTAACCTGGTTCTCTGGCTTTAGAGCAGCTCTGCTGACCTGGTTCTCTGCCTCTAGAGCAGCTGTGCTGACCTGGTTTCTCTGGCTCTACAGCAGGTCTGCTGACCTAGTTCTCTGGCTCTAGAACAGCTCTGCTGACCTAGTTCTCAGGCTACAGAGCAGCTCGGCTGATCTGGTTCTCTGGCTCTACAACAGCTCTGCTGACCTGGTTCTCTGGCTCTAAAGCAGCTCTGCTGTCCCGGTTCTATGGCTCTAAAGCAGTTCTGCTGACATGGTTCTCTGGCTCTAGGGCAGCTCTGCTGACCTGGTTCTCTCCCTCTGGAGCAGCTCTGCTGACCTGGTTCTCTCCCTCTAAAGCAGCTCTACTCACCTGGTTTCTCTGGCTCTACAGCGGCTCTGCTGACCTGGTTCTCTGGCTCTAGAGCAGCTCTGCTGACCTGGTTCTTGTGCTCTAGAGCAGCTCTGCTGATCTGGTTCTCTGGCTCTAAAGCAGCTCTCCTGACCTGGTTCTATGGCTCTAAACCAGCTCTGCTGACTTGGTTCTCTGGCCTCTACAGCAGCTCTGCTGACCTGGTTCTCTGGCTCTAAAGCAGCTCTGCTGACCTGGTTCTATGGCTCTAAAGCAGCTCTGCTAGCCTAGTTCTCTGGCTCTAAAGCAGCTCTGCTGACCTGCTTCTCTCCCTCTAAAGCAGCTCTGGTGACCTGGTTTCTCTGGCTCTAAAGCCGCTCTGCTGACCTGCTTCTCTCCCTCTAAAGCAGCTCTGCTGACCTGGTTTCTCTGGCTCTACAGCAGCTCTCCTGACCTGCTTCTCTGGCTCTAAAGCAGCTCTGCTGACCCGGTTCTATGGCTCTAAAGCAGTTCTGCTGACCTGGTTCTCTGGTCTCTAGAGCAGCTCTGCTGACCTGGTCCATTGGCTCTAAAGCAGACCTGCTGACCTGGTTCTCTCCCTCTAAAGCAGCTCTGCTGACCTGATTCTCTCGCTCTAAAGCAACTCTACTGACCTGGTTTCTCTGGCTGTAGAGCAGCACTGCTAACCTGGTTTCTTTGGCTCTACAGCAGCTCTGCTGACCTGGTTCTCGTCTTCTAGAGCAGCTCTGCTGACCTGGGTCTCTGGCTCTAAAGCAGCTCTGCTGACCTGGTTCTCTGGCTCTAAAGCATCTCTGCTGACCTGGTTCTCTGGCTTTAGAGCAGATCTGCTGACCTGGTTCTCTGCCTCTAGAGCAGCTCTGCTGACCTGGTTTCTCTGGCTCTACAGCAGGTCTGCTGACCTGGTTCTCTGGCTCTAGAACAGCTCTGCTGACCTAGTTCTCAGGCCACAGAGCAGCTCGGCTGATCTGGTTCTCTGGCTCTACAACAGCTCTGCTGACCTGGTTCTCTGGCTCTAAAGCAGCTCTGCTGACTCGGTTCTATGGCTCTAAAGCAGTTCTGCTGACATGGTTCTCTGGCTCTAGGGCAGCTCTGCTGACCTGGTTCTCTCCTTCTGGAGCAGCTCTGCTGACCTGGTTCTCTCCCTCTAAAGCAGCTCTACTGACCTGGTTTCTCTGGCTCTACAGCGGCTCTGCTGACCTGGTTCTCTGGCTCTAGAGCAGCTCTGCTGACCTGGTTCTTGGGCTCTAGAGCAGCTCTGCTGATCTAGTTCTCTGGCTCTAAAGCAGCTCTGCTGACCTGGTTCTATGGCTCTAAAGCAGCTCTGCTGACTTGGTTCTCTGGCCTCTAGAGCAGCTCTGCTGACCTGGTTCTCTGGCTCTAAAGCAGCTCTGCTGACCTGGTTCTATTGCTCTAAAGCAGCTCTGCTAGCCTAGCTCTCTGGCTCTAAAGCAGCGCTGCTGACCTGCTTCTCTCCCTCTAAAGCAGCTCTGCTGACCTGGTTTCTCTGGCTCTACAGCAGCTCTGCTGACCTGGTTCTCTGGCTCTAGAGCATCTCTGCTGACCTGGTTCTCTGGCTCTACAACAGCTCTGCTGACCTGGTTCTTTGGCTCTAAAGCAGCTCTGCTGACCCGGTTCTATGGCTCTAAAGCAGTTCTGCTGACCTGGTTCTCTGGTCTCTAGAGCAGCTCTGCTGACCTGGTCCATTGGCTCTAAAGCAGACCTGCTGACCTGGTTCTCTCCCTCCAAAGCAGCTCTGCTGACCTGGTTCTCTGGCTCTAGAGCAGCTCTGCTGACCTGGTCCTCTGCCTCTAGAGCAGCTCTGCTGACCTGGTTCTCTGGCTCTAGAGCAGCTCTGCTGACCTGGTTCTCTGGCTCTAAAGCAGCTCTGCTGACCTAGTTCTCTCCCTCCAAATCAGCTTCGCTGACCTGGTTCTCTGGCTCTAGAGCAGCTCTGCTGACCTGGTCCTCTGCCTCTAGAGCAGCTCTGCTGACCTGGTTCTCTGGCTCTAGAGAAGCTCTGCTGACCTGGTTCTCTGGCTCTACAGCGGCTCTGCTGACCTGGTTCTCTGGCTATAGAGCAGCTCTGCTGACCTGGTTCTTGGGCTCTAGAGCAGCTCTGCTGATCTGGTTCTCTGGCTCTAAAGCAGCTCTGCTGACCTGGTCCATTGGCTCTAAAGCAGCTCTGCTGACCCGGTTCTATGGCTCTAAAGCAGTTCTGCTGACCTGGTTCTCTGGTCTCTAGAGCAGCTCTGCTGACCTGGTCCATTGGCTCTAAAGCAGACCTGCTGACCTGGTTCTCTCCCTCCAAAGCAGCTCTGCTGACCTGGTTCTCTCGCTCTAAAGCAGCTCTACTGACCTGGTTTCTCTGGCTCTACAGCAGCTCTGCTGACCTGGTTCTCTGGCTCTACAGCAGCTCTGCTGACCTGGTTCTCAGCTTCTAGAGCAGCTCTGCTGACCTGGTTCTCTGGCTCTAAAGCAGCTCTGCTGACCTGGTTCTCTGGCTCTAAAGCATCTCTGCTGACCTGGTTCTCTGGCTCTAGAGCAGCTCTGCTGACCTGGTTCTCTGCCTCTAGAGCAGCTCTGCTGACCTGGTTCTCTGGCTCTAAAGCAGCTCTGCTGACCTAGTTCTCTCCCTCCAAATCAGCTTCGCTGACCTGGTTCTCTGGCTCTAGAGCAGCTCTGCTGATCTGGTCCCCTGCCTCTAGAGCAGCTCTGCTGACCTGGTTCTCTGGCTCTAGAGAAGCTCTGCTGACCTGGTTCTCTGGCTCTAAAGCAGCTCTGCTAACCTGGTTCTATGGCTCTAAAGCAGCTCTGTTTCCTGGTTCTCTGGCTCTAGAGCAGCTCTGCTGGCCTAGTTCTCTGGCTCTAAAGCAGATCTGCTGACTTGCTTCTCTCCCTCTAAAGCAGCTCTGCTGACATGGTTCTCTGGCTCTACAACAGCTCTGCTGACCTGGTTCTCTGGCTCTAAAGCAGCTCTGCTGACCCAGTTCTTTGGCTCTAAAGCAGTTCTGCTGACCTGGTTCTCTGGTCTATAGAGCAGCTCTGCTGACCTGTTCCCTTGGCTCTAAAGCAGACCTGCTAACCTGGTTCTCTCCCTCTAAAGCAGCTCTGCTAACCTGGTTCTCTCGCTCTAAAGCAGCTCTACTGACCTGGTTTCTCTGGCTCTACAGCAGCTCAGCTGACCTGGTTCTCTGGCTCTAGAGCAGCTCTGCTAACCTGGTTTCTCTGGCTCTACAGCAGCTCTGCTGACCTTGTTCTCGGCCTCTAGAGCAGCTCTGCTGACCTGGGTCTCTGGCTCTAAAGCAGCTCTGCTGACCTGGTTCTCTGGCTCTAAAGCATCTCTGCTGACCTGGTTCTCTGGCTCTAGAGCAGCTCTGCTGACCTGGTTCTTGGGCTCTAGAGCAGCTCTGCTGATCTGGTTCTCTGGCTCTAAAGGAGCTCTGCTGACCTGGTTCTATGGCTCGAAAGCTGCTCTGCTGACTTGGTTCTCTGGCTCTAGAGCAGCTCTGCTGACCTGGTTCTCTGGCTCTAGAGAAGCTGTGCTGACCTGGTTTCTCTGGCTCTACAGCAGGTCTGCTGACCTAGTTCTCTGGCTCTAGAACAGCTCTGCTGACCTAGTTCTCAGGCTACAGAGCAGCTCGGCTGATCTGGTTCTCTGGCTCTACAACAGCTCTGCTGACCTGGTTCTCTGGCTCTAAAGCAGCTCTGCTGTCCCGGTTCTATGGCTCTAAAGCAGTTCTGCTGACCTGGTTCTCTGGCTCTAGGGCAGCTCTGCTGACCTGGTTCTCTCCCTCTGGAGCAGCTCTGCTGACCTGGTTCTCTCCCTCTAAAGCAGCTCTACTCACCTGGTTTCTCTGGCTCTACAGCGGCTCTGCTGACCTGGTTCTCTGGCTCTAGAGCAGCTCTACTGACCTGGTTCTTGTGCTCTAGAGCAGCTCTGCTGATCTGGTTCTCTGGCTCTAAAGCAGCTCTGCTGACCTGGTTCTATGGCTCTAAACCAGCTCTGCTGACTTGGTTCTCTGGCCTCTAGAGCAGCTCTGCTGACCTGGTTCTCTGGCTCTAAAGCAGCTCTGCTGACCTGGTTCTATGGCTCTAAAGCAGCTCTGCTAGCCTAGTTCTCTGGCTCTAAAGCAGCTCTGCTGACCTGCTTCTCTCCCTCTAAAGCAGCTCTGCTGACCTGGTTTCTCTGGCTCTAAAGCCGCTCTGCTGACCTGCTTCTCTCCCTCTAAAGCAGCTCTGCTGACCTGGTTTCTCTGGCTCTACAGCAGCTCTCCTGACCTGGTTCTCTGGCTCTAAAGCAGCTCTGCTGACCCGGTTCTATGGCTCTAAAGCAGTTCTGCTGACCTGGTTCTCTGGTCTCTAGAGCAGCTCTGCTGACCTGGTCCATTGGCTCTAAAGCAGACCTGCTGACCTGGTTCTCTCCCTCTAAAGCAGCTCTGCTGACCTGGTTCTCTCGCTCTAAAGCAACTCTACTGACCTGGTTTCTCTGGCTGTAGAGCAGCACTGCTAACCTGGTTTCTTTGGCTCTACAGCAGCTCTGCTGACCTGGTTCTCGTCTTCTAGAGCAGCTCTGCTGACCTGGGTCTCTGGCTCTAAAGCAGCTCTGCTGACCTGGTTCTCTGGCTCTAAAGCATCTCTGCTGACCTGGTTCTCTGGCTTTAGAGCAGATCTGCTGACCTGGTTCTCTGCCTCTAGAGCAGCTCTGCTGACCTGGTTTCTCTGGCTCTACAGCAGGTCTGCTGACCTGGTTCTCTGGCTCTAGAACAGCTCTGCTGACCTAGTTCTCAGGCCACAGAGCAGCTCGGCTGATCTGGTTCTCTGGCTCTACAACAGCTCTGCTGACCTGGTTCTCTGGCTCTAAAGCAGCTCTGCTGACTCGGTTCTATGGCTCTAAAGCAGTTCTGCTGACATGGTTCTCTGGCTCTAGGGCAGCTCTGCTGACCTGGTTCTCTCCTTCTGGAGCAGCTCTGCTGACCTGGTTCTCTCCCTCTAATGCAGCTCTACTGACCTGGTTTCTCTGGCTCTACAGCGGCTCTGCTGACCTGGTTCTCTGGCTCTAGAGCAGCTCTGCTGACCTGGTTCTTGGGCTCTAGAGCAGCTCTGCTGATCTAGTTCTCTGGCTCTAAAGCAGCTCTGCTGACCTGGTTCTATGGCTCTAAAGCAGCTCTGCTGACTTGGTTCTCTGGCCTCTAGAGCAGCTCTGCTGACCTGGTTCTCTGGCTCTAAAGCAGCTCTGCTGACCTGGTTCTATTGCTCTAAAGCAGCTCTGCTAGCCTAGCTCTCTGGCTCTAAAGCAGCGCTGCTGACCTGCTTCTCTCCCTCTAAAGCAGCTCTGCTGACCTGGTTTCTCTGGCTCTACAGCAGCTCTGCTGACCTGGTTCTCTGGCTCTAGAGCAGCTCTGCTGACCTGGTTCTCTGGCTCTACAACAGCTCTGCTGACCTGGTTCTTTGGCTCTAAAGCAGCTCTGCTGACCCGGTTCTATGGCTCTAAAGCAGTTCTGCTGACCTGGTTCTCTGGTCTCTAGAGCAGCTCTGCTGACCTGGTCCATTGGCTCTAAAGCAGACCTGCTGACCTGGTTCTCTCCCTCCAAAGCAGCTCTGCTGACCTGGTTCTCTCGCTCTAAAGCAGCTCTACTGACCTGGTTTCTCTGGCTCTACAGCAGCTCTGCTGACCTGGTTCTCTGGCTCTCCAGCAGCTCTGCTGACCTGGTTCTCAGCTTCTAGAGCAGCTCTGCTGACCTGGGTCTCTGGCTCTAAAGCAGCTCTGCTGACCTGGTTCTCTGGCTCTAAAGCATCTCTGCTGACCTGGTTCTCTGGCTCTAGAGCAGCTCTGCTGACCTGGTTCTCTGCCTCTAGAGCAGCTCTGCTGACCTGGTTCTCTGGCTCTAAAGCAGCTCTGCTGACCTAGTTCTCTCCCTCCAAATCAGCTTCGCTGACCTGGTTCTCTGGCTCTAGAGCAGCTCTGCTGACCTGGTCCTCTGCCTCTAGAGCAGCTCTGCTGACCTGGTTCTCTGGCTCTAGAGAAGCTCTGCTGACCTGGTTCTCTGGCTCTACAGCGGCTCTGCTGACCTGGTTCTCTGGCTATAGAGCAGCTCTGCTGACCTGGTTCTTGGGCTCTAGAGCAGCTCTGCTGATCTGGTTCTCTGGCTCTAAAGCAGCTCTGCTGACCTGGTCCATTGGCTCTAAAGCAGCTCTGCTGACCCGGTTCTATGGCTCTAAAGCAGTTCTGCTGACCTGGTTCTCTGGTCTCTAGAGCAGCTCTGCTGACCTGGTCCATTGGCTCTAAAGCAGACCTGCTGACCTGGTTCTCTCCCTCCAAAGCAGCTCTGCTGACCTGGTTCTCTCGCTCTAAAGCAGCTCTACTGACCTGGTTTCTCTGGCTCTACAGCAGCTCTGCTGACCTGGTTCTCTGGCTCTACAGCAGCTCTGCTGACCTGGTTCTCAGCTTCTAGAGCAGCTCTGCTGACCTGGTTCTCTGGCTCTAAAGCAGCTCTGCTGACCTGGTTCTCTGGCTCTAAAGCATCTCTGCTGACCTGGTTCTCTGGCTCTAGAGCAGCTCTGCTGACCTGGTTCTCTGCCTCTAGAGCAGCTCTGCTGACCTGGTTCTCTGGCTCTAAAGCAGCTCTGCTGACCTAGTTCTCTCCCTCCAAATCAGCTTCGCTGACCTGGTTCTCTGGCTCTAGAGCAGCTCTGCTGACCTGGTCCCCTGCCTCTAGAGCAGCTCTGCTGACCTGGTTCTCTGGCTCTAGAGAAGCTCTGCTGACCTGGTTCTCTGGCTCTAAAGCAGCTCTGCTAACCTGGTTCCATGGCTCTAAAGCAGCTCTGTTTCCTGGTTCTCTGGCTCTAGAGCAGCTCTGCTGGCCTAGTTCTCTGGCTCTAAAGCAGATCTGCTGACTTGCTTCTCTCCCTCTAAAGCAGCTCTGCTGACCTGGTTCTCTGGCTCTACAACAGCTCTGCTGACCTGGTTCTCTGGCTCTAAAGCAGCTCTGCTGACCCAGTTCTTTGGCTCTAAAGCAGTTCTGCTGACCTGGTTCTCTGGTCTATAGAGCAGCTCTGCTGACCTGTTCCCTTGGCTCTAAAGCAGACCTGCTAACCTGGTTCTCTCCCTCTAAAGCAGCTCTGCTAACCTGGTTCTCTCGCTCTAAAGCAGCTCTACTGACCTGGTTTCTCTGGCTCTACAGCAGCTCAGCTGACCTGGTTCTCTGGCTCTAGAGCAGCTCTGCTAACCTGGTTTCTCTGGCTCTACAGCAGCTCTGCTGACCTTGTTCTCGGCCTCTAGAGCAGCTCTGCTGACCTGGGTCTCTGGCTCTAAAGCAGCTCTGCTGACCTGGTTCTCTGGCTCTAAAGCATCTCTGCTGACCTGGTTCTCTGGCTCTAGAGCAGCTCTGTTGACCTGGTTCTATGCCTCTAGAGTAGCTCTGCTGACCTGGTTCTCTGGCTCTAAAGCAGCTCTGCTGACCTGGTTCTCTCCCTCTAAAGCAGCTCTACTGACCTGGTTTCTCTGGCGCTACAGCGGCTCTGCTGACCTGGTTCTCTGGCTCTAGAACAGCTCTGCTGACCTGGTTCTTGGGCTCTAGAGCAGCTCTGCTGATCTGGTTCTCTGGCTCTAAAGGAGCTCTGCTGACCTGGTTCTATGGCTCGAAAGCTGCTCTGCTGACTTGGTTCTCTGGCTCTAGAGCAGCTCTGCTGACCTAGTTCTCTGGCTCTAAAGCTGCTCTGCTGACCTGGTTCTCTGGCTCTAAAGCAGCTCTGCTGGCCTAGTTCTCTGGCTCTAAAGCAGCTCTGCTGACCTGCTTCTCTCCCTCTAAAGCAGCTCTGCTGACCTGGTTTCTCTGGCTCTACAGCAGCTCTGCTGACCTGGTTCTCTGGCTCTAGAGCAGCTCTGCTGAACTGGATCTCTGGCTCTACAACAGCTCTGCTGACCTGTTTCCCTGGCTCTAAAGCAGCTCTGCTGACCCGGTTCTATGGCTCTAAAGCAGTTCTGCTGACCTGGTTCTCTGGTCTCTAGAGCAGCTCTGCTGACCTGGTCCCTTGGCTCTGAAGCAGACCTGCTGACCTGGTTCTCTCCCTCTAAAGTAGCTCTGCTGACCCGGTTCTTTCGCTCTAAAGCAGCTCTGCTGACCTGGTTCTCTCGCTCTAAAGCAGCTCTACTGACCTGGTTTCTCTGGCTCTACAGCAGCTCAGCTGACCTCGTTCTCTGGCTCTAGAGCAGCTCTGCTAACATGGTTTCTCTGGCTCTACAGCAGCTCTGCTGACCTTGTTCTCGGCCTCTAGAGCAGCTCTGCTGACCTGGGTCTCTGGCTCTAAAGCAGCTCTGCTGACCTAGTTCTCTGGCTCTAAAGCATCTCTGCTGACCTGGTTCTCTGGCTCTAGAGCAGCTCTGTTGACCTGGTTCTATGCCTCTAGAGTAGCTCTGCTGACCTGGTTCTCTGGCTCTAAAGCAGCTCTGCTGACCTGGTTCTCTCCCTCTAAAGCAGCTCTACTGACCTGTTTTCTCTGGCACTACAGTGTCTCTGCTGACCTGGTTCTCTGGCTCTAGAGCAGCTCTGCTGACCTGGTTCTTGGGCTCTAGAGCAGCTCTGCTGATCTGGTTCTCTGGCTCTAAAGGAGCTCTGCTGACCTGGTTCTATGGCTCGAAAGCTGCTCTGCTGACTTGGTTCTCTGGCTCTAGAGCAGCTCTGCTGACCTAGTTCTCTGGCTCTAAAGCAGCTCTGCTGACCTGGTTCTCTGGCTCTAAAGCAGCTCTGCTGGCCTAGTTCTCTGGCTCTAAAGCAGCTCTGCTGACCTGCTTCTCTCCCTCTAAAGCAGCTCTGCTGACCTGGTTTCTCTGGCTCTACAGCAGCTCTGCTGACCTGGCTCTCTGGCTTTAGAGCAGCTCTGCTGAACTGGATCTCTGGCTCTACAACAGCTCTGCTGACCTGTTTCCCTGGCTCTAAAGCAGCTCTGCTGACCCGGTTCGATGGCTCTAAAGCAGTTCTGCTGACCTGGTTCTCTGGTCTCTAGAGCAGCTCTGCTGACCTGGTCCCTTGGCTCTGAAGCAGACCTGCTGACCTGGTTCTCTCCCTCTAAAGCAGCTCTGCTGACCCGGTACTCTCGCTCTAAAGCAGCTCTACTAGCCTGGTTTCTCTGGCTCTACAGCAGCTCTGCTGACCTGGTTCTCTGGCTCTAGAGCAGCTCTGCTAACCTGGTTTCTCTGGCTCTACAGCAGCTCTGCTGACCTGGTTCTCGGCCTCTAGAGCAGCTCTGCTGAGCTGGGTCTCTGGCTCTAAAGCAGCTCTGCTGACCTGGTTCTCGGGCTCTAAAGCAGCTCTGCTAGCCTAGTTCACTGGCTCTAAAGCAGCTCTTCTGACCTGCTTCTCTCCCTCTAAAGCAGCTCTGCTGACCTGGTTTCTCTGGCTCTAAAGCCGCTCTGCTGACCTGCTTCTCTCCCTCTAAAGCAGCTCTGCTGACCTGGTTTCTCTGGCTCTACAGCAGCTCTCCTGACCTGGTTCTCTGGCTCTAAAGCAGCTCTGCTGACCCGGTTCTATGGCTCTAAAGCAGTTCTGCTGACCTGGTTCTCTGGTCTCTAGAGCAGCTCTGCTGACCTGGTCCATTGGCTCTAAAGCAGACCTGCTGACCTGGTTCTCTCCCTCTAAAGCAGCTCTGCTGACCTGGTTCTCTCGCTCTAAAGCAACTCTACTGACCTGGTTTCTCTGGCTGTAGAGCAGCACTGCTAACCTGGTTTCTTTGGCTCTACAGCAGCTCTGCTGACCTGGTTCTCGTCTTCTAGAGCAGCTCTGCTGACCTGGGTCTCTGGCTCTAAAGCAGCTCTGCTGACCTGGTTCTCTGGCTCTAAAGCATCTCTGCTGACCTGGTTCTCTGGCTTTAGAGCAGATCTGCTGACCTGGTTCTCTGCCTCTAGAGCAGCTCTGCTGACCTGGTTTCTCTGGCTCTACAGCAGGTCTGCTGACCTGGTTCTCTGGCTCTAGAACAGCTCTGCTGACCTAGTTCTCAGGCCACAGAGCAGCTCGGCTGATCTGGTTCTCTGGCTCTACAACAGCTCTGCTGACCTGGTTCTCTGGCTCTAAAGCAGCTCTGCTGACTCGGTTCTATGGCTCTAAAGCAGTTCTGCTGACATGGTTCTCTGGCTCTAGGGCAGCTCTGCTGACCTGGTTCTCTCCTTCTGGAGCAGCTCTGCTGACCTGGTTCTCTCCCTCTAATGCAGCTCTACTGACCTGGTTTCTCTGGCTCTACAGCGGCTCTGCTGACCTGGTTCTCTGGCTCTAGAGCAGCTCTGCTGACCTGGTTCTTGGGCTCTAGAGCAGCTCTGCTGATCTAGTTCTCTGGCTCTAAAGCAGCTCTGCTGACCTGGTTCTATGGCTCTAAAGCAGCTCTGCTGACTTGGTTCTCTGGCCTCTAGAGCAGCTCTGCTGACCTGGTTCTCTGGCTCTAAAGCAGCTCTGCTGACCTGGTTCTATTGCTCTAAAGCAGCTCTGCTAGCCTAGCTCTCTGGCTCTAAAGCAGCGCTGCTGACCTGCTTCTCTCCCTCTAAAGCAGCTCTGCTGACCTGGTTTCTCTGGCTCTACAGCAGCTCTGCTGACCTGGTTCTCTGGCTCTAGAGCAGCTCTGCTGACCTGGTTCTCTGGCTCTACAACAGCTCTGCTGACCTGGTTCTTTGGCTCTAAAGCAGCTCTGCTGACCCGGTTCTATGGCTCTAAAGCAGTTCTGCTGACCTGGTTCTCTGGTCTCTAGAGCAGCTCTGCTGACCTGGTCCATTGGCTCTAAAGCAGACCTGCTGACCTGGTTCTCTCCCTCCAAAGCAGCTCTGCTGACCTGGTTCTCTCGCTCTAAAGCAGCTCTGCTGACCTGGTTCTCAGCTTCTAGAGCAGCTCTGCTGACCTGGGTCTCTGGCTCTAAAGCAGCTCTGCTGACCTGGTTCTCTGGCTCTACAGCAGCTCTGCTGACCTGGTTCTCAGCTTCTAGAGCAGCTCTGCTGACCTGGGTCTCTGGCTCTAAAGCAGCTCTGCTGACCTGGTTCTCTGGCTCTAAAGCATCTCTGCTGACCTGGTTCTCTGGCTCTAGAGCAGCTCTGCTGACCTGGTTCTCTGCCTCTAGAGCAGCTCTGCTGACCTGGTTCTCTGGCTCTAAAGCAGCTCTGCTGACCTAGTTCTCTCCCTCCAAATCAGCTTCGCTGACCTGGTTCTCTGGCTCTAGAGCAGCTCTGCTGACCTGGTCCTCTGCCTCTAGAGCAGCTCTGCTGACCTGGTTCTCTGGCTCTAGAGAAGCTCTGCTGACCTGGTTCTCTGGCTCTACAGCGGCTCTGCTGACCTGGTTCTCTGGCTATAGAGCAGTTCTGCTGACCTGGTTCTTGGGCTCTAGAGCAGCTCTGCTGATCTGGTTCTCTGGCTCTAAAGCAGCTCTGCTGACCTGGTCCATTGGCTCTAAAGCAGCTCTGCTGACCCGGTTCTATGGCTCTAAAGCAGTTCTGCTGACCTGGTTCTCTGGTCTCTAGAGCAGCTCTGCTGACCTGGTCCATTGGCTCTAAAGCAGACCTGCTGACCTGGTTCTCTCCCTCCAAAGCAGCTCTGCTGACCTGGTTCTCTCGCTCTAAAGCAGCTCTACTGACCTGGTTTCTCTGGCTCTACAGCAGCTCTGCTGACCTGGTTCTCTGGCTCTACAGCAGCTCTGCTGACCTGGTTCTCAGCTTCTAGAGCAGCTCTGCTGACCTGGTTCTCTGGCTCTAAAGCAGCTCTGCTGACCTGGTTCTCTGGCTCTAAAGCATCTCTGCTGACCTGGTTCTCTGGCTCTAGAGCAGCTCTGCTGACCTGGTTCTCTGCCTCTAGAGCAGCTCTGCTGACCTGGTTCTCTGGCTCTAAAGCAGCTCTGCTGACCTAGTTCTCTCCCTCCAAATCAGCTTCGCTGACCTGGTTCTCTGGCTCTAGAGCAGCTCTGCTGACCTGGTCCCCTGCCTCTAGAGCAGCTCTGCTGACCTGGTTCTCTGGCTCTAGAGAAGCTCTGCTGACCTGGTTCTCTGGCTCTAAAGCAGCTCTGCTAACCTGGTTCTATGGCTCTAAAGCAGCTCTGTTTCCTGGTTCTCTGGCTCTAGAGCAGCTCTGCTGGCCTAGTTCTCTGGCTCTAAAGCAGATCTGCTGACTTGCTTCTCTCCCTCTAAAGCAGCTCTGCTGACCTGGTTCTCTGGCTCTACAACAGCTCTGCTGACCTGGTTCTCTGGCTCTAAAGCAGCTCTGCTGACCCAGTTCTTTGGCTCTAAAGCAGTTCTGCTGACCTGGTTCTCTGGTCTATAGAGCAGCTCTGCTGACCTGTTCCCTTGGCTCTAAAGCAGACCTGCTAACCTGGTTCTCTCCCTCTAAAGCAGCTCTGCTAACCTGGTTCTCTTGCTCTAAAGCAGCTCTACTGACCTGGTTTCTCTGGCTCTACAGCAGCTCAGCTGACCTGGTTCTCTGGCTCTAGAGCAGCTCTGCTAACCTGGTTTCTCTGGCTCTACAGCAGCTCTGCTGACCTTGTTCTCGGCCTCTAGAGCAGCTCTGCTGACCTGGGTCTCTGGCTCTAAAGCAGCTCTGCTGACCTAGTTCTCTGGCTCTAAAGCATCTCTGCTGACCTGGTTCTCTGGCTCTAGAGCAGCTCTGTTGACCTGGTTCTATGCCTCTAGAGTAGCTCTGCTGACCTGGTTCTCTGGCTCTAAAGCAGCTCTGCTGACCTGGTTCTCTCCCTCTAAAGCAGCTCTACTGACCTGTTTTCTCTGGCACTACAGTGTCTCTGCTGACCTGGTTCTCTGGCTCTAGAGCAGCTCTGCTGACCTGGTTCTTGGGCTCTAGAGCAGCTCTGCTGATCTGGTTCTCTGGCTCTAAAGGAGCTCTGCTGACCTGGTTCTATGGCTCGAAAGCTGCTCTGCTGACTTGGTTCTCTGGCTCTAGAGCAGCTCTGCTGACCTAGTTCTCTGGCTCTAAAGCAGCTCTGCTGACCTGGTTCTCTGGCTCTAAAGCAGCTCTGCTGGCCTAGTTCTCTGGCTCTAAAGCAGCTCTGCTGACCTGCTTCTCCCCCTCTAAAGCAGCTCTGCTGACCTGGTTTCTCTGGCTCTACAGCAGCTCTGCTGACCTGGCTCTCTGGCTTTAGAGCAGCTCTGCTGAACTGGATCTCTGGCTCTACAACAGCTCTGCTGACCTGTTTCCCTGGCTCTAAAGCAGCTCTGCTGACCCGGTTCTATGGCTCTAAAGCAGTTCTGCTGACCTGGTTCTCTGGTCTCTAGAGCAGCTCTGCTGACCTGGTCCCTTGGCTCTGAAGCAGACCTGCTGACCTGGTTCTCTCCCTCTAAAGCAGCTCTGCTGACCCGGTACTCTCGCTCTAAAGCAGCTCTACTAGCCTGGTTTCTCTGGCTCTACAGCAGCTCTGCTGACCTGGTTCTCTGGCTCTAGAGCAGCTCTGCTAACCTGGTTTCTCTGGCTCTACAGCAGCTCTGCTGACCTGGTTCTCGGCCTCTAGAGCAGCTCTGCTGAGCTGGGTCTCTGGCTCTAAAGCAGCTCTGCTGACCTGGTTCTCTGGCTCTAAAGCAGCTCTGCTAGCCTAGTTCTCTGGCTCTAAAGCAGCTCTGCTGACCTGCTTCTCTCCCTCTAAAGCAGCTCTGCTGACCTGGTTTCTCTGGCTCTACAGCAGCTCTGCTGACCTGGTTCTCTGGCTCTAGAGCAGCTCTGCTGAACTGGATCTCTGGCTCTACAACAGCTCTGCTGACCTGTTTCCCTGGCTCTAAAGCAGCTCTGCTGACCCGGTTCTATGGCTCTAAAGCAGTTCTGCTGACCTGGTTCTCTGGTCTCTAGAGCAGCTCTGCTGACCTGGTCCCTTGGCTCTGAAGCAGACCTGCTGACCTGGTTCTCTCCCTCTAAAGTAGCTCTGCTGACCCGGTTCTCTCGCTCTAAAGCAGCTCTGCTGACCTGGTTCTCTCGCTCTAAAGCAGCTCTACTGACCTGGTTTCTCTGGCTCTACAGCAGCTCAGCTGACCTCGTTCTCTGGCTCTAGAGCAGCTCTGCTAACATGGTTTCTCTGGCTCTACAGCAGCTCTGCTGACCTTGTTCTCGGCCTCTAGAGCAGCTCTGCTGACCTGGGTCTCTGGCTCTAAAGCAGCTCTGCTGACCTAGTTCTCTGGCTCTAAAGCATCTCTGCTGACCTGGTTCTCTGGCTCTAGAGCAGCTCTGTTGACCTGGTTCTATGCCTCTAGAGTAGCTCTGCTGACCTGGTTCTCTGGCTCTAAAGCAGCTCTGCTGACCTGGTTCTCTCCCTCTAAAGCAGCTCTACTGACCTGTTTTCTCTGGCACTACAGTGTCTCTGCTGACCTGGTTCTCTGGCTCTAGAGCAGCTCTGCTGACCAGGTTCTTGGGCTCTAGAGCAGCTCTGCTGATCTGGTTCTCTGGCTCTAAAGGAGATCTGCTGACCTGGTTCTATGGCTCGAAAGCTGCTCTGCTGACTTGGTTCTCTGGCTCTAGAGCAGCTCTGCTGACCTAGTTCTCTGGCTCTAAAGCAGCTCTGCTGACCTGGTTCTCTGGCTCTAAAGCAGCTCTGCTGGCCTAGTTCTCTGGCTCTAAAGCAGCTCTGCTGACCTGCTTCTCTCCCTCTAAAGCAGCTCTGCTGACCTGGTTTCTCTGGCTCTACAGCAGCTCTGCTGACCTGGCTCTCTGGCTTTAGAGCAGCTCTGCTGAACTGGATCTCTGGCTCTACAACAGCTCTGCTGACCTGTTTCCCTGGCTCTAAAGCAGCTCTGCTGACCCGGTTCTATGGCTCTAAAGCAGTTCTGCTGACCTGGTTCTCTGGTCTCTAGAGCAGCTCTGCTGACCTGGTCCCTTGGCTCTGAAGCAGACCTGCTGACCTGGTTCTCTCCCTCTAAAGCAGCTCTGCTGACCCGGTACTCTCGCTCTAAAGCAGCTCTACTAGCCTGGTTTCTCTGGCTCTACAGCAGCTCTGCTGACCTGGTTCTCTGGCTCTAGAGCAGCTCTGCTAACCTGGTTTCTCTGGCTCTACAGCAGCTCTGCTGACCTGGTTCTCGGCCTCTAGAGCAGCTCTGCTGAGCTGGGTCTCTGGCTCTAAAGCAGCTCTGCTGACCTGGTTCTCTGGCTCTAAAGCAGCTCTGCTAGCCTAGTTCTCTGGCTCTAAAGCAGCTCTGCTGACCTGCTTCTCTCCCTCTAAAGCAGCTCTGCTGACCTGGTTTCTCTGGCTCTAAAGCCGCTCTGCTTCTCTCCCTCTAAAGCAGCTCTGCTGACCTGGTTTCTCTGGCTCTACAGCAGCTCTCCTGACCTGGTTCTCTGGCTCTAAAGCAGCTCTGCTGACCCGGTTCTATGGCTCTAAAGCAGTTCTGCTGACCTGGTTCTCTGGTCTCTAGAGCAGCTCTGCTGACCTGGTCCATTGGCTCTAAAGCAGACCTGCTGACCTGGTTCTCTCCCTCTAAAGCAGCTCTGCTGACCTGGTTCTCTCGCTCTAAAGCAACTCTACTGACCTGGTTTCTCTGGCTGTAGAGCAGCACTGCTAACCTGGTTTCTTTGGCTCTACAGCAGCTCTGCTGACCTGGTTCTCGTCTTCTAGAGCAGCTCTGCTGACCTGGGTCTCTGGCTCTAAAGCAGCTCTGCTGACCTGGTTCTCTGGCTCTAAAGCATCTCTGCTGACCTGGTTCTCTGGCTTTAGAGCAGATCTGCTGACCTGGTTCTCTGCCTCTAGAGCAGCTCTGCTGACCTGGTTTCTCTGGCTCTACAGCAGGTCTGCTGACCTGGTTCTCTGGCTCTAGAACAGCTCTGCTGACCTAGTTCTCAGGCCACAGAGCAGCTCGGCTGATCTGGTTCTCTGGCTCTACAACAGCTCTGCTGACCTGGTTCTCTGGCTCTAAAGCAGCTCTGCTGACTCGGTTCTATGGCTCTAAAGCAGTTCTGCTGACATGGTTCTCTGGCTCTAGGGCAGCTCTGCTGACCTGGTTCTCTCCTTCTGGAGCAGCTCTGCTGACCTGGTTCTCTCCCTCTAATGCAGCTCTACTGACCTGGTTTCTCTGGCTCTACAGCGGCTCTGCTGACCTGGTTCTCTGGCTCTAGAGCAGCTCTGCTGACCTGGTTCTTGGGCTCTAGAGCAGCTCTGCTGATCTAGTTCTCTGGCTCTAAAGCAGCTCTGCTGACCTGGTTCTATGGCTCTAAAGCAGCTCTGCTGACTTGGTTCTCTGGCCTCTAGAGCAGCTCTGCTGACCTGGTTCTCTGGCTCTAAAGCAGCTCTGCTGACCTGGTTCTATTGCTCTAAAGCAGCTCTGCTAGCCTAGCTCTCTGGCTCTAAAGCAGCGCTGCTGACCTGCTTCTCTCCCTCTAAAGCAGCTCTGCTGACCTGGTTTCTCTGGCTCTACAGCAGCTCTGCTGACCTGGTTCTCTGGCTCTAGAGCAGCTCTGCTGACCTGGTTCTCTGGCTCTACAACAGCTCTGCTGACCTGGTTCTTTGGCTCTAAAGCAGCTCTGCTGACCCGGTTCTATGGCTCTAAAGCAGTTCTGCTGACCTGGTTCTCTGGTCTCTAGAGCAGCTCTGCTGACCTGGTCCATTGGCTCTAAAGCAGACCTGCTGACCTGGTTCTCTCCCTCCAAAGCAGCTCTGCTGACCTGGTTCTCTCGCTCTAAAGCAGCTCTGCTGACCTGGTTCTCAGCTTCTAGAGCAGCTCTGCTGACCTGGGTCTCTGGCTCTAAAGCAGCTCTGCTGACCTGGTTCTCTGGCTCTACAGCAGCTCTGCTGACCTGGTTCTCAGCTTCTAGAGCAGCTCTGCTGACCCGGGTCTCTGGCTCTAAAGCAGCTCTGCTGACCTGGTTCTCTGGCTCTAAAGCATCTCTGCTGACCTGGTTCTCTGGCTCTAGAGCAGCTCTGCTGACCTGGTTCTCTGCCTCTAGAGCAGCTCTGCTGACCTGGTTCTCTGGCTCTAAAGCAGCTCTGCTGACCTAGTTCTCTCCCTCCAAATCAGCTTCGCTGACCTGGTTCTCTGGCTCTAGAGCAGCTCTGCTGACCTGGTCCTCTGCCTCTAGAGCAGCTCTGCTGACCTGGTTCTCTGGCTCTAGAGAAGCTCTGCTGACCTGGTTCTCTGGCTCTACAGCGGCTCTGCTGACCTGGTTCTCTGGCTATAGAGCAGCTCTGCTGACCTGGTTCTTGGGCTCTAGAGCAGCTCTGCTGATCTGGTTCTCTGGCTCTAAAGCAGCTCTGCTGACCTGGTCCATTGGCTCTAAAGCAGCTCTGCTGACCCGGTTCTATGGCTCTAAAGCAGTTCTGCTGACCTGGTTCTCTGGTCTCTAGAGCAGCTCTGCTGACCTGGTCCATTGGCTCTAAAGCAGACCTGCTGACCTGGTTCTCTCCCTCCAAAGCAGCTCTGCTGACCTGGTTCTCTCGCTCT
The DNA here is from genome assembly GCF_964204655.1 of Triturus cristatus. Taxonomy (NCBI): domain Eukaryota; kingdom Metazoa; phylum Chordata; class Amphibia; order Caudata; family Salamandridae; genus Triturus; species Triturus cristatus. Next base: position 632,111,366 of record NC_140582.1, read on the forward strand.
AAAGCAGCTCTACTGACCTGGTTTCTCTGGCTCTACAGCAGCTCTGCTGACCTGGTTCTCTGGCTCTACAGCAGCTCTGCTGACCTGGTTCTCAGCTTCTAGAGCAGCTCTGCTGACCTGGTTCTCTGGCTCTAAAGCAGCTCTGCTGACCTGGTTCTCTGGCTCTAAAGCATCTCTGCTGACCTGGTTCTCTGGCTCTAGAGCAGCTCTGCTGACCTGGTTCTCTGCCTCTAGAGCAGCTCTGCTGACCTGGTTCTCTGGCTCTAAAGCAGCTCTGCTGACCTAGTTCTCTCCCTCCAAATCAGCTTCGCTGACCTGGTTCTCTGGCTCTAGAGCAGCTCTGCTGACCTGGTCCCCTGCCTCTAGAGCAGCTCTGCTGACCTGGTTCTCTGGCTCTAGAGAAGCTCTGCTGACCTGGTTCTCTGGCTCTAAAGCAGCTCTGCTAACCTGGTTCTATGGCTCTAAAGCAGCTCTGTTTCCTGGTTCTCTGGCTCTAGAGCAGCTCTGCTGGCCTAGTTCTCTGGCTCTAAAGCAGATCTGCTGACTTGCTTCTCTCCCTCTAAAGCAGCTCTGCTGACCTGGTTCTCTGGCTCTACAACAGCTCTGCTGACCTGGTTCTCTGGCTCTAAAGCAGCTCTGCTGACCCAGTTCTTTGGCTCTAAAGCAGTTCTGCTGACCTGGTTCTCTGGTCTATAGAGCAGCTCTGCTGACCTGTTCCCTTGGCTCTAAAGCAGACCTGCTAACCTGGTTCTCTCCCTCTAAAGCAGCTCTGCTAACCTGGTTCTCTCGCTCTAAAGCAGCTCTACTGACCTGGTTTCTCTGGCTCTACAGCAGCTCAGCTGACCTGGTTCTCTGGCTCTAGAGCAGCTCTGCTAACCTGGTTTCTCTGGCTCTACAGCAGCTCTGCTGACCTTGTTCTCGGCCTCTAGAGCAGCTCTGCTGACCTGGGTCTCTGGCTCTAAAGCAGCTCTGCTGACCTAGTTCTCTGGCTCTAAAGCATCTCTGCTGACCTGGTTCTCTGGCTCTAGAGCAGCTCTGTTGACCTGGTTCTATGCCTCTAGAGTAGCTCTGCTGACCTGGTTCTCTGGCTCTAAAGCAGCTCTGCTGACCTGGTTCTCTCCCTCTAAAGCAGCTCTACTGACCTGTTTTATCTGGCACTACAGTGTCTCTGCTGACCTGGTTCTCTGGCTCTAGAGCAGCTCTGCTGACCTGGTTCTTGGGCTCTAGAGCAGCTCTGCTGATCTGGTTCTCTGGCTCTAAAGGAGCTCTGCTGACCTGGTTCTATGGCTCGAAAGCTGCTCTGCTGACTTGGTTCTCTGGCTCTAGAGCAGCTCTGCTGACCTAGTTCTCTGGCTCTAAAGCAGCTCTGCTGACCTGGTTCTCTGGCTCTAAAGCAGCTCTGCTGGCCTAGTTCTCTGGCTCTAAAGCAGCTCTGCTGACCTGCTTCTCTCCCTCTAAAGCAGCTCTGCTGACCTGGTTTCTCTGGCTCTACAGCAGCTCTGCTGACCTGGCTCTCTGGCTTTAGAGCAGCTCTGCTGAACTGGATCTCTGGCTCTACAACAGCTCTGCTGACCTGTTTCCCTGGCTCTAAAGCAGCTCTGCTGACCCGGTTCTATGGCTCTAAAGCAGTTCTGCTGACCTGGTTCTCTGGTCTCTAGAGCAGCTCTGCTGACCTGGTCACTTGGCTCTGAAGCAGACCTGCTGACCTGGTTCTCTCCCTCTAAAGCAGCTCTGCTGACCCGGTACTCTCACACTAAAGCAGCTCTACTAGCCTGGTTTCTCTGGCTCTACAGCAGCTCTGCTGACCTGGTTCTCTGGCTCTAGAGCAGCTCTGCTAACCTGGTTTCTCTGGCTCTACAGCAGCTCTGCTGACCTGGTTCTCGGCCTCTAGAGCAGCTCTGCTGAGCTGGGTCTCTGGCTCTAAAGCAGCTCTGCTGACCTGGTTCTCTGGCTCTAAAGCAGCTCTGCTGACCTGGTTCTCTGCCTCTAGAGCAGCTCTGCTGATCTGGTTCTCTGGCTCTAAAGCAGCTCTGCTGACCTGGTTCTCTCGCTCTAAATCAGCTCTACTGACCTGGTTCTCTGGCTCTAGAGCAGCTCTGCTGACCTGGTTCTCTGCCTCTAGAGCAGCTCTGCTGACCCGGTTCTCTGGCTCTAGAGCAGCTCTGCTGACCTGGTTCTCTGGCTCTAAAGCAGCTCTGCTGACCTGGTTCTATGGCTCTAAAGCAGCTCTGCTTCCTGGTTCTCTGGCTCTAGAGCAGCTCTGCTGGCCTAGTTCTCTGGCTCTAAAGCAGCTCTGCTTCCTGGTTCTCTGGCTCTGAGCAGCTCTGCTGACCTGGTTCTCTGGCTCTAAAGCAGCTCTGCTTCCTGGTTCTCTGGCTCTGAGCAGCTCTGCTGACCTGGTTCTCTGGCTCTAAAGCAGCTCTGCTGACCTAGTTCTCTCCCTCCAAATCAGCTTCGCTTACCTGGTTCTCTGGCTCTAGAGCAGCTCTGCTGACCTGGTCCTCTGCCTCTAGAGCAGCTCTGCTGACCCGGTTCTCTCGCTCTAAAACAACTCTACTGACCTGGTTTCTCTGGCTGTAGAGCAGCACTGCTAACCTGGTTTCTTTGGCTCTACAGCAGCTCTGCTGACCTGGTTCACGTCTTCTAGAGCAGCTCTGCTGACCTAGGTCTCTGGCTCTAAAGCAGCTCTGCTGACCTGGATCTCTGGTTCTAAAGCATCTCTGCTGACCTGGTTCTCTGGCTATAGAGCAGCTCTGCTGACCTGGTTCTCTGCCTCTAGAGCAGCTCTGCTGACCTGGTTTCTCTGGCTCTACAGCAGGTCTGCTGACCTGGTTCTCTGGCTCTAGAACAGCTCTGCTGACCTAGTTCTCAGGCTACAGAGCAGCTCGGCTGATCTGGTTCTCTGGCTCTACAACAGCTCTGCTGACCTGGTTCTCTGGCTCTAAAGCAGCTCTGCTGACTCGGTTCTATGGCTCTAAAGCAGTTCTGCTGACATGGTTCTCTGGCTCTAGGGCAGCTCTGCTGACCTGGTTCTCTCCCTCTGGAGCAGCTCTGCTGACCTGGTTCTCTCCCTCTAAAGCAGCTCTACTCACCTGGTTTCTCTGGCTCTACAGCGGCTCTGCTGACCTGGTTCTCTGGCTCTAGAGCAGCTCTGCTGACCTGGTTCTTGGGCTCTAGAGCAGCTCTGCTGATCTGGATCTCTGGCTCTAAAGCAGCTCTGCTGACCTGGTTCTATGGCTCTAAAGCAGCTCTGCTGACTTGGTTCTCTGGCCTCTAGAGCAGCTCTGCTGACCTGGTTCTCTGGCTCTGAAGCAGCTCTGCTGACCTGGCTCTATGGCTCTAAAGCAGCTCTGCTAGCCTAGTTCTCTGGCTCTAAAGCAGCTCTGCTGACCTGCTTCTCTCCCTCTAAAGCAGCTCTGCTGACCTGGTTTCTCTGGCTCTACAGCTGCTCTGCTGACCTGCTTCTCTCCCTCTAAAGCAGCTCTGCTGACCTGGTTTCTCTGGCTCTACAGCAGCTCTGCTGACCTGGTTCTCTGGCTCTAAAGCAGCACTGCTGACCCAGTTCTATGGCTCTAAAGCAGTTATGCTGACCTGGTTCTCTGGTCTCTAGAGCAGCTCTGCTGACCTGGTCCATTGGCTCTAAAGCAGACCTGCTGACCTGGTTCTCTCCCTCTAAAGCAGCTCTGCTGACCTGGTTCTCCCGCTCTAAAGCAACTATACTGACCTGGTTTCTCTGGCTGTAGAGCAGCACTGCTAACCTGGTTTCTTTGGCTCTACAGCAGCTCTGCTGACCTGGTTCTCGTCTTCTAGAGCAGCTCTGCTGACCTGGGTCTCTGGCTCTAAAGCAGCTCTGCTGACCTGGTTCTCTGGCTCTAAAGCATCTCTGCTGACCTAGTTCTCTGGCTTTAGAGCAGCTCTGCTGACCTGGTTCTCTGCCTCTAGAGCAGCTCTGCTGACCTGGTGTCTCTGGCTCTACAGCAGGTCTGCTGACCTGGTTCTCTGTCTCTAGAACAGCTCTGCTGACCTTGTTCTCAGGCTACAGAGCAGCTCGGCTGATCTGGTTCTCTGGCTCTACAACAGCTCTGCTGACCTGGTTCTCTGGCTCTAAAGCAGCTCTGCAGACTCGGTTCTATGGCTCTAAAGCAGTTCTGCTGACATGGTTCTCTGGCTCTAGGGCAGCTCTGCTGACCTGTTTCTCTCCCTCTGGAGCAGCTCTGCTGACCTGGTTCTCTCCCTCTAAAGCAGCTCTACTGACCTGGTTTCTCTGGCTCTACAGCGGCTCTGCTGACCTGGTTCTCTGGCTCTAGAGCAGCTCTGCTGACCTGGTTCTTGGGCTCTAGAGCAGCTCTGCTGATCTGGTTCTCTGGCTCTAAAGCAGCTCTGCTGACCTGGTTTCTCTGGCTCTACAGCAGCTCTGCTGACCCGGTTCTATGGCTCTAAAGCAGTTCTGCTGACCTGGTTCTCTGGCTCTAGAGCAGCTCTGCTGACCTCGTTCTTGGGCTCTAGAGCAGCTCTGCTGATCTGGTTCTCTGGCTCTAAAGCAGCTCTGCTGACCTGCTTCTCTCCCTCTAAAGCAGCTCTGCTGACCTGGTTTCTCTGGCTCTACAGCAGCTCTGTTGACCTGCGTCTCTCCCTCTAAAGCAGCTCTGCTGACCTGGTTTCTCTGGCTCTACAGCAGCTCTGCTGACCTGGTTCTCTGGCTCTAAAGCAGCTCTGCTGACCCGGTTCTATGGCTCTAAAGCAGTTCTGCTGACCTGGTTCTCTGGTCTCTAGAGCAGCTCTGCTTACCTGGTCCATTGGCTCTAAAGCAGACCTGCTGACCTGGTTCTCTCCCTCTAAAGCAGCTCTGCTGACCTGGTTCTCTCGCTCTAAAGCAGCTTTACTGACCTGGTTTCTCTGGCTCTAGAGCAGCACTGCTAACCTGGTTTCTTTGGCTCTACAGCAGCTCTGCTGACCTGGTTCTCGTCTTCTAGAGCAGCTCTGCTGACCTGGGTCTCTGGCTCTAAAGCAGCTCTGCTGACTTGGTTCTCTGGCTTTAGAGCAGCTCTGCTGACCTGGTTCTCTGCCTCTAGAGCAGCTGTGCTGACCTGGTTTCTCTGGCTCTACAGCAGGTCTGCTGACCTAGTTCTCTGGCTCTAGAACAGCTCTGCTGACCTAGTTCTCAGGCTACAGAGCAGCTCGGCTGATCTGTTTCTCTGGCTCTACAACAGCTCTGCTGACCTGGTTCTCTGGCTCTAAAGCAGCTCTGCTGTCCCGGTTCTATGGCTCTAAAGCAGTTCTGCTGACATGGTTCTCTGGCTCTAGGGCAGCTCTGCTGACCTGGTTCTCTCCCTCTGGAGCAGCTCTGCTGACCTGGTTCTCTCCCTCTAATGCAGCTCTACTCACCTGGTTTCTCTGGCTCTACAGCGGCTCTGCTGACCTGGTTCTCTGGCTCTAGAGCAGCTCTGCTGACCTGGTTCTTGTGCTCTAGAGCAGCTCTGCTGATCTGGTTCTCTGGCTCTAAAGCAGCTCTGCTGACCTGGTTCTATGGCTCTAAACCAGCTCTGCTGACTTGGTTCTCTGGCCTCTAGAGCAGCTCTGCTGACCTGGTTCTCTGGCTCTAAAGCAGCTCTGCTGACCTGGTTCTATGGCTCTAAAGCAGCTCTGCTAGCCTAGTTCTCTGGCTCTAAAGCAGCTCTGCTGACCTGCTTCTCTCCCTCTAAAGCAGCTCTGCTGACCTGGTTTCTCTGGCTCTACAGCTGCTCTGCTGACCTGCTTCTCTCCCTCTAAAGCAGCTCTGCTGACCTGGTTTCTCTGGCTCTACAGCAGCTCTCCTGACCTGGTTCTCTGGCTCTAAAGCAGCTCTGCTGACCCGGTTCTATGGCTCTAAAGCAGTTCTGCTGACCTGGTTCTCTGGTCTCTAGAGCAGCTCTGCTGACCTGGTCCATTGGCTCTAAAGCAGACCTGCTGACCTGGTTCTCTCCCTCTAAAGCAGCTCTGCTGACCTGGTTCTCTCGCTCTAAAGCAACTCTACTGACCTGGTTTCTCTGGCTGTAGAGCAGCACTGCTAACCTGGTTTCTTTGGCTCTACAGCAGCTCTGCTGACCTGGTTCTCTGGCTCTAAAGCAGCTCTGCTGACCCGGTTCTATGGCTCTAAAGCAGTTCTGCTGACCTGGTTCTCTGGTCTCTAGAGCAGCTCTGCTGACCTGGTCCATTGGCTCTAAAGCAGACCTGCTGACCTGGTTCTCTCCCTCTAAAGCAGCTCTGCTGACCCGGTACTCTCGCTCTAAAGCAGCTCTACTAGCCTGGTTTCTCTGGCTCTACAGCAGCTCTGCTGACCTGGTTCTCTGGCTCTAGAGCAGCTCTGCTAACCTGGTTTCTCTGGTTCTACAGCAGCTCTGCTGACCTGGTTCTCGGCCTCTAGAGCAGCTCTGCTGAGCTGGGTCTCTGGCTCTAAAGCAGCTCTGCTGACCTGGTTCTCTGGCTCTAAAGCATCTCTGCTGACCTGGTTCTCTGGCTCTAGAGCAGCTCTGCTGACCTGGTTCTCTGCCTCTAGAGCAGCTCTGCTGATCTGGTTCTCTGGCTCTAAAGCAGCTCTGCTGACCTGGTTCTCTCGCTCTAAATCAGCTCTACTGACCTGGTTCTCTGGCTCTAGAGCAGCTCTGCTGACCTGGTTCTCTGCCTCTAGAGCAGCTCTGCTGACCCGGTTCTCTGGCTCTAGAGCAGCTCTGCTGACCTGGTTCTCTGGCTCTAAAGCAGCTCTGCTGACCTGGTTCTATGGCTCTAAAGCAGCTCTGCTTCCTGGTTCTCTGGCTCTAGAGCAGCTCTGCTGGCCTAGTTCTCTGGCTCTAAAGCAGCTCTGCTTCCTGGTTCTCTGGCTCTGAGCAGCTCTGCTGACCTGGTTCTCTGGCTCTAAAGCAGCTCTGCTTCCTGGTTCTCTGGCTCTGAGCAGCTCTGCTGACCTGGTTCTCTGGCTCTAAAGCAGCTCTGCTGACCTAGTTCTCTCCCTCCAAATCAGCTTCGCTTACCTGGTTCTCTGGCTCTAGAGCAGCTCTGCTGACCTGGTCCTCTGCCTCTAGAGCAGCTCTGCTGACCTGGTTCTCTCGCTCTAAAACAACTCTACTGACCTGGTTTCTCTGGCTGTAGAGCAGCACTGCTAACCTGGTTTCTTTGGCTCTACAGCAGCTCTGCTGACCTGGTTCACGTCTTCTAGAGCAGCTCTGCTGACCTAGGTCTCTGGCTCTAAAGCAGCTCTGCTGACCTGGTTCTCTGGCTCTAAAGCATCTCTGCTGACCTGGTTCTCTGGCTATAGAGCAGCTCTGCTGACCTGGTTCTCAGGCTACAGAGCAGCTCGGCTGATCTGGTTCTCTGGCTCTACAACAGCTCTGCTGACCTGGTTCTCTGGCTCTAAAGCAGCTCTGCTGACTCGGTTCTATGGCTCTAAAGCAGTTCTGCTGACATGGTTCTCTGGCTCTAGGGCAGCTCTGCTGACCTGGTTTTCTCCCTCTGGAGCAGCTCTGCTGACCTGGTTCTCTCCCTCTAAAGCAGCTCTACTCACCTGGTTTCTCTGGCTCTACAGCGGCTCTGCTGACCTGGTTCCCTGGCTCTAGAGCAGCTCTGCTGACCTGGTTCTTGGGCTCTAGAGCAGCTCTGCTGATCTGGATCTCTGGCTCTAAAGCAGCTCTGCTGACCTGGTTCTATGGCTCTAAAGCAGCTCTGCTGACTTGGTTCTCTGGCCTCTAGAGCAGCTCTGCTGACCTGGTTCTCTGGCTCTAGAACAGCTCTGCTGACCTAGTTCTCAGGCTACAGAGCAGCTCGGCTGATCTGGTTCTCTGGCTCTACAACAGCTCTGCTGACCTGGTTCTCTGGCTCTAAAGCAGCTCTGCTGACTCGGTTCTATGGCTCTAAAGCAGTTCTGCTGACATGGTTCTCTGGCTCTAGGGCAGCTCTGCTGACCTGGTTCTCTCCCTCTGGAGCAGCTCTGCTGACCTGGTTCTCTCCCTCTAAAGCAGCTCTACTCACCTGGTTTCTCTGGCTCTACAGCGGCTCTGCTGACCTGGTTCTCTGGCTCTAGAGCAGCTCTGCTGACCTGGTTCTTGGGCTCTAGAGCAGCTCTGCTGATCTGGATCTCTGGCTCTAAAGCAGCTCTGCTGACCTGGTTCTATGGCTCTAAAGCAGCTCTGCTGACTTGGTTCTCTGGCCTCTAGAGCAGCTCTGCTGACCTGGTTCTCTGGCTCTGAAGCAGCTCTGCTGACCTGGCTCTATGGCTCTAAAGCAGCTCTGCTAGCCCAGTTCTCTGGCTCTAAAGCAGCTCTGCTGACCTGCTTCTCTCCCTCTAAAGCAGCTCTGCTGACCTGGTTTCTCTGGCTCTACAGCTGCTCTGCTGACCTGCTTCTCTCCCTCTAAAGCAGCTCTGCTGACCTGGTTTCTCTGGCTCTACAGCAGCTCTGCTGACCTGGTTCTCTGGCTCTAAAGCAGCACTGCTGACCCAGTTCTATGGCTCTAAAGCAGTTATGCTGACCTGGTTCTCTGGTCTCTAGAGCAGCTCTGCTGACCTGGTCCATTGGCTCTAAAGCAGACCTGCTGACCTGGTTCTCTCCCTCTAAAGCAGCTCTGCTGACCTGGTTCTCCCGCTCTAAAGCAACTATACTGACCTGGTTTCTCTGGCTGTAGAGCAGCACTGCTAACCTGGTTTCTTTGGCTCTACAGCAGCTCTGCTGACCTGGTTCTCGTCTTCTAGAGCAGCTCTGCTGACCTGGGTCTCTGGCTCTAAAGCAGCTCTGCTGACCTGGTTCTCTGGCTCTAAAGCATCTCTGCTGACCTACTTCTCTGGCTTTAGAGCAGCTCTGCTGACCTGGTTCTCTGCCTCTAGAGCAGCTCTGCTGACCTGGTGTCTCTGGCTCTACAGCAGGTCTGCTGACCTGGTTCTCTGGCTCTAGAACAGCTCTGCTGACCTAGTTCTCAGGCTACAGAGCAGCTCGGCTGATCTGGTTCTCTGGCTCTACAACAGCTCTGCTGACCTGGTTCTCTGGCTCTAAAGCAGCTCTGCAGACTCGGTTCTATGGCTCTAAAGCAGTTCTGCTGACATGGTTCTCTGGCTCTAGGGCAGCTCTGCTGACCTGTTTCTCTCCCTCTGGAGCAGCTCTGCTGACCTGGTTCTCTCCCTCTAAAGCAGCTCTACTGACCTGGTTTCTCTGGCTCTACAGCGGCTCTGCTGACCTGGTTCTCTGGCTCTAGAGCAGCTCTGCTGACCTGGTTCTTGGGCTCTAGAGCAGCTCTGCTGATCTGGTTCTCTGGCTCTAAAGCAGCTCTGCTGACCTGGTTTCTCTGGCTCTACAGCAGCTCTGCTGACCCGGTTCTATGGCTCTAAAGCAGTTCTGCTGACCTGGTTCTCTGGCTCTAGAGCAGCTCTGCTGACCTGGTTCTTGGGCTCTAGAGCAGCTCTGCTGATCTGGTTCTCTGGCTCTAAAGCAGCTCTGCTGACCTGCTTCTCTCCCTCTAAAGCAGCTCTGCTGACCTGGTTTCTCTGGCTCTACAGCAGCTCTGTTGACCTGCGTCTCTCCCTCTAAAGCAGCTCTGCTGACCTGGTTTCTCTGGCTCTACAGCAGCTCTGCTGACCTGGTTCTCTGACTCTAAAGCAGCTCTGCTGACCCGGTTCTATGGCTCTAAAGCAGTTCTGCTGACCTGGTTCTCTGGTCTCTAGAGCAGCTCTGCTTACCTGGTCCATTGGCTCTAAAGCAGACCTGCTGACCTGGTTCTCTCCCTCTAAAGCAGCTCTGCTGACCTGGTTCTCTCGCTCTAAAGCAGCTTTACTGACCTGGTTTCTCTGGCTCTAGAGCAGCACTGCTAACCTGGTTTCTTTGGCTCTACAGCAGCTCTGCTGACCTGGTTCTCGTCTTCTAGAGCAGCTCTGCTGACCTGGGTCTCTGGCTCTAAAGCAGCTCTGCTGACTTGGTTCTCTGGCTTTAGAGCAGCTCTGCTGACCTGGTTCTCTGGCTCTAGAGCAGCTGTGCTGACCTGGTTTCTCTGGCTCTACAGCAGGTCTGCTGACCTAGTTCTCTGGCTCTAGAACAGCTCTGCTGACCTAGTTCTCAGGCTACAGAGCAGCTCGGCTGATCTGGTTCTCTGGCTCTACAACAGCTCTGCTGACCTGGTTCTCTGGCTCTAAAGCAGCTCTGCGGTCCCGGTTCTATGGCTCTAAAGCAGTTCTGCTGACATGGTTCTCTGGCTCTAGGGCAGCTCTGCTGACCTGGTTCTCTCCCTCTGGAGCAGCTCTGCTGACCTGGTTCTCTCCCTCTAAAGCAGCTCTACTCACCTGGTTTCTCTGGCTCTACAGCGGCTCTGCTGACCTGGTTCTCTGGCTCTAGAGCAGCTCTGCTGACCTGGTTCTTGTGCTCTAGAGCAGCTCTGCTGATCTGGTTCTCTGGCTCTAAAGCAGCTCTGCTGACCTGGTTCTATGGCTCTAAACCAGCTCTGCTGACTTGGTTCTCTGGCCTCTAGAGCAGCTCTGCTGACCTGGTTCTCTGGCTCTAAAGCAGCTCTGCTGACCTGGTTCTATGGCTCTAAAGCAGCTCTGCTAGCCTAGTTCTCTGGCTCTAAAGCAGCTCTGCTGACCTGCTTCTCTCCCTCTAAAGCAGCTCTGCTGACCTGGTTTCTCTGGCTCTACAGCTGCTCTGCTGACCTGCTTCTCTCCCTCTAAAGCAGCTCTGCTGACCTGGTTTCTCTGGCTCTACAGCAGCTCTCCTGACCTGGTTCTCTGGCTCTAAAGCAGCTCTGCTGACCCGGTTCTATGGCTCTAAAGCAGTTCTGCTGACCTGGTTCTCTGGTCTCTAGAGCAGCTCTGCTGACCTGGTCCATTGGCTCTAAAGCAGACCTGCTGACCTGGTTCTCTCCCTCTAAAGCAGCTCTGCTGACCTGGTTCTCTCGCTCTAAAGCAACTCTACTGACCTGGTTTCTCTGGCTGTAGAGCAGCACTGCTAACCTGGTTTCTTTGGCTCTACAGCAGCTCTGCTGACCTGGTTCTCGTCTTCTAGAGCAGCTCTGCTGACCTGGGTCTCTGGCTCTAAAGCAGCTCTGCTGACCTGGTTCTCTGGCTCTAAAGCATCTCTGCTGACCTGGTTCTCTGGCTTTAGAGCAGCTCTGCTGACCTGGTTCTCTGCCTCTAGAGCAGCTCTGCTGACCTGGTTTCTCTGGCTCTACAGCAGGTCTGCTGACCTGGTTCTCTGGCTCTAGAACAGCTCTGCTGACCTAGTTCTCAGGCCACAGAGCAGCTCGGCTGATCTGGTTCTCTGGCTCTACAACAGCTCTGCTGACCTGGTTCTCTGGCTCTAAAGCAGCTCTGCTGACTCGGTTCTATGGCTCTAAAGCAGTTCTGCTGACATGATTCTCTGGATCTAGCGCAGCTCTGCTGACCTGGTTCTCTCCTTCTGGAGCAGCTCTGCTGACCTGGTTCTCTCCCTCTAAAGCAGCTCTACTGACCTGGTTTCTCTGGCTCTACAGCTGCTCTGCTGACCTGGTTCTCTGGCTCTAGAGCAGCTCTGCTGACCTGGTTCTTGGGCTCTAGAGCAGCTCTGCTGATATAGTTCTCTGGCTCTAAAGCAGCTCTGCTGACCTGGTTCTATGGCTCTAAAGCAGCTCTGCTGACTTGGTTCTCTGGCCTCTAGAGCAGCTCTGCTGACCTGGTTCTCTGGCTTTAAAGCAGCCCTGCTGACCTGGTTCTATTGCTCTAAAGCAGCTCTGCTAGCCTAGCTCTCTGGCTCTAAAGCAGCGCTGCTGACCTGCTTCTCTCCCTCTAAAGCAGCTCTGCTGACCTGGTTTCTCTGGCTCTACAGCAGCTCTGCTGACCTGGTTCTCTGGCTCTAGAGCAGCTCTGCTGACCTGGTTCTCTGGCTCTACAACAGCTCTGCTGACCTGGTTCTTTGGCTCTAAAGCAGCTCTGCTGACCCGGTTCTATGGCTCTAAAGCAGTTCTGCTGACCTGGTTCTCTGGTCTCTAGAGCAGCTCTGCTGACCTGGTCCATTGGCTCTAAAGCAGACCTGCTGACCTGGTTCTCTCCCTCCAAAGCAGCTCTGCTGACCTGGTTCTCTCGCTCTAAAGCAGCTCTACTGACCTGGTTTCTCTGGCTCTACAGCAGCTCTGCTGACCTGGTTCTCTGGCTCTACAGCAGCTCTGCTGACCTGGTTCTCAGCTTCTAGAGCAGCTCTGCTGACCTGGGTCTCTGGCTCTAAAGCAGCTCTGCTGACCTGGTTCTCTGGCTCTAAAGCATCTCTGCTGACCTGGTTCTCTGGCTCTAGAGCAGCTCTGCTGACCTGGTTCTCTGCCTCTAGAGCAGCTCTGCTGACCTGGTTCTCTGGCTCTAAAGCTGCTCTGCTGACCTAGTTCTCTCCCTCCAAATCAGCTTCGCTGACCTGGTTCTCTGGCTCTAGAGCAGCTCTGCTGACCTGGTCCTCTGCCTCTAGAGCAGCTCTGCTGACCTGGTTCTCTGGCTCTAGAGAAGCTCTGCTGACCTGGTTCTCTGGCTCTACAGCGGCTCTGCTGACCTGGTTCTCTGGCTATAGAGCAGCTCTGCTGACCTGGTTCTTGGGCTCTAGAGCAGCTCTGCTGATCTGGTTCTCTGGCTCTAAAGCAGCTCTGCTGACCTGGTCCATTGGCTCTAAAGCAGCTCTGCTGACCCGGTTCTATGGCTCTAAAGCAGTTCTGCTGACCTGGTTCTCTGGTCTCTAGAGCAGCTCTGCTGACCTGGTCCATTGGCTCTAAAGCAGACCTGCTGACCTGGTTCTCTCCCTCCAAAGCAGCTCTGCTGACCTGGTTCTCTCGCTCTAAAGCAGCTCTACTGACCTGGTTTCTCTGGCTCTACAGCAGCTCTGCTGACCTGGTTCTCTGGCTCTACAGCAGCTCTGCTGACCTGGTTCTCAGCTTCTAGAGCAGCTCTGCTGACCTGGTTCTCTGGCTCTAAAGCAGCTCTGCTGACCTGGTTCTCTGGCTCTAAAGCATCTCTGCTGACCTGGTTCTCTGGCTCTAGAGCAGCTCTGCTGACCTGGTTCTATCCCTCTAGAGCAGCTCTGCTGACCTGGTTCTCTGGCTCTAAAGCAGCTCTGCTGACCTAGTTCTCTCCCTCCAAATCAGCTTCGCTGACCTGGTTCTCTGGCTCTAGAGCAGCTCTGCTGACCTGGTCCCCTGCCTCTAGAGCAGCTCTGCTGACCTGGTTCTCTGGCTCTAGAGAAGCTCTGCTGACCTGGTTCTCTGGCTCTAAAGCAGCTCTGCTAACCTGGTTCTATGGCTCTAAAGCAGCTCTGTTTCCTGGTTCTCTGGCTCTAGAGCAGCTCTGCTGGCCTAGTTCTCTGGCTCTAAAGCAGATCTGCTGACTTGCTTCTCTCCCTCTAAAGCAGCTCTGCTGACCTGGTTCTCTGGCTCTACAACAGCTCTGCTGACCTGGTTCTCTGGCTCTAAACCAGCTCTGCTGACTTGGTTCTCTGGCCTCTAGAGCAGCTCTGCTGACCTGGTTCTCTGGCTCTAAAGCAGCTCTGCTGACCTGGTTCTCTGGCTCTAGAGCAGCTCTGCTGACCTGGTTCTCTCCCTCTAGAGCAGCTCTGCTGACCTGGTTCTCTGGCTCTAAAGCAGCTCTGCTGACCTAGTTCTCTCCCTCCAAATCAGCTTCGCTGACCTGGTTCTCTGGCTCTAGAGCAGCTCTGCTGACCTGGTCCCCTGCCTCTAGAGCAGCTCTGCTGACCTGGTTCTCTGGCTCTAGAGAAGCTCTGCTGACCTGGTTCTCTGGCTCTAAAGCAGCTCTGCTAACCTGGTTCTATGGCTCTAAAGCAGCTCTGTTTCCTGGTTCTCTGGCTCTAGAGCAGCTCTGCTGGCCTAGTTCTCTGGCTCTAAAGCAGATCTGCTGACTTGCTTCTCTCCCTCTAAAGCAGCTCTGCTGACCTGGTTCTCTGGCTCTACAACAGCTCTGCTGACCTGGTTCTCTGGCTCTAAACCAGCTCTGCTAGCCTAGTTCTCTGGCTCTAAAGCAGCTCTGCTGACCTGCTTCTCTCCCTCTAAAGCAGCTCTGCTGACCTGGTCCATTGGCTCTAAAGCAGACCTGCTGACCTGGTTCTCTCCCTCTAAAGCAGCTCTGCTGACCTGGTTCTCTCGCTCTAAAGCAACTCTACTGACCTGGTTTCTCTGGCTGTAGAGCAGCACTGCTAACCTGGTTTCTTTGGCTCTACAGCAGCTCTGCTGACCTGGTTCTCGTCTTCTAGAGCAGCTCTGCTGACCTGGGTCTCTGGCTCTAAAGCAGCTCTGCTGACCTGGTTCTCTGGCTCTAAAGCATCTCTGCTGACCTGGTTCTCTGGCTTTAGAGCAGCTCTGCTGACCTGGTTCTCTGCCTCTAGAGCAGCTCTGCTGACCTGGTTTCTCTGGCTCTACAGCAGGTCTGCTGACCTGGTTCTCTGGCTCTAGAACAGCTCTGCTGACCTAGTTCTCAGGCCACAGAGCAGCTCGGCTGATCTGGTTCTCTGGCTCTACAACAGCTCTGCTGACCTGGTTCTCTGGCTCTAAAGCAGCTCTGCTGACTCGGTTCTATGGCTCTAAAGCCGTTCTGCTGACATGATTCTCTGGCTCTAGGGCAGCTCTGCTGACCTGGTTCTCTCCTTCTGGAGCAGCTCTGCTGACCTGGTTCTCTCCCTCTAAAGCAGCTCTACTGACCTGGTTTCTCTGGCTCTACAGCGGCTCTGCTGACCTGGTTCTCTGGCTCTAGAGCAGCTCTGCTGACCTGGTTCTTGGGCTCTAGAGCAGCTCTGCTGATCTAGTTCTCTGGCTCTAAAGCAGCTCTGCTGACCTGGTTCTATGGCTCTAAAGCAGCTCTGCTGACTTGGTTCTCTGGCCTCTAGAGCAGCTCTGCTGACCTGGTTCTCTGGCTTTAAAGCAGCTCTGCTGACCTGGTTCTATTGCTCTAAAGCAGCTCTGCTAGCCTAGCTCTCTGGCTCTAAAGCAGCGCTGCTGACCTGCTTCTCTCCCTCTAAAGCAGCTCTGCTGACCTGGTTTCTCTGGCTCTACAGCAGCTCTGCTGACCTGGTTCTCTGGCTCTAGAGCAGCTCTGCTGACCTGGTTCTCTGGCTCTACAACAGCTCTGCTGACCTGGTTCTTTGGCTCTAAAGCAGCTCTGCTGACCCGGTTCTATGGCTCTAAAGCAGTTCTGCTGACCTGGTTCTCTGGTCTCTAGAGCAGCTCTGCTGACCTGGTCCATTGGCTCTAAAGCAGACCTGCTGACCTGGTTCTCTCCCTCCAAAGCAGCTCTGCTGACCTGGTTCTCTCGCTCTAAAGCAGCTCTACTGACCTGGTTTCTCTGGCTCTACAGCAGCTCTGCTGACCTGGTTCTCTGGCTCTACAGCAGCTCTGCTGACCTGGTTCTCAGCTTCTAGAGCAGCTCTGCTGACCTGGGTCTCTGGCTCTAAAGCAGCTCTGCTGACCTGGTTCTCTGGCTCTAAAGCATCTCTGCTGACCTGGTTCTCTGGCTCTAGAGCAGCTCTGCTGACCTGGTTCTCTGCCTCTAGAGCAGCTCTGCTGACCTGGTTCTCTGGCTCTAAAGCTGCTCTGCTGACCTAGTTCTCTCCCTCCAAATCAGCTTCGCTGACCTGGTTCTCTGGCTCTAGAGCAGCTCTGCTGACCTGGTCCTCTGCCTCTAGAGCAGCTCTGCTGACCTGGTTCTCTGGCTCTAGAGAAGCTCTGCTGACCTGGTTCTCTGGCTCTACAGCGGCTCTGCTGACCTGGTTCTCTGGCTATAGAGCAGCTCTGCTGACCTGGTTCTTGGGCTCTAGAGCAGCTCTGCTGATCTGGTTCTCTGGCTCTAAAGCAGCTCTGCTGACCTGGTCCATTGGCTCTAAAGCAGCTCTGCTGACCCGGTTCTATGGCTCTAAAGCAGTTCTGCTGACCTGGTTCTCTGGTCTCTAGAGCAGCTCTGCTGACCTGGTCCATTGGCTCTAAAGCAGACCTGCTGACCTGGTTCTCTCCCTCCAAAGCAGCTCTGCTGACCTGGTTCTCTCGCTCTAAAGCAGCTCTACTGACCTGGTTTCTCTGGCTCTACAGCAGCTCTGCTGACCTGGTTCTCTGGCTCTACAGCAGCTCTGCTGACCTGGTTCTCAGCTTCTAGAGCAGCTCTGCTGACCTGGTTCTCTGGCTCTAAAGCAGCTCTGCTGACCTGGTTCTCTGGCTCTAAAGCATCTCTGCTGACCTGGTTCTCTGGCTCTAGAGCAGCTCTGCTGACCTGGTTCTCTCCCTCTAGAGCAGCTCTGCTGACCTGGTTCTCTGGCTCTAAAGCAGCTCTGCTGACCTAGTTCTCTCCCTCCAAATCAGCTTCGCTGACCTGGTTCTCTGGCTCTAGAGCAGCTCTGCTGACCTGGTCCCCTGCCTCTAGAGCAGCTCTGCTGACCTGGTTCTCTGGCTCTAGAGAAGCTCTGCTGACCTGGTTCTCTGGCTCTAAAGCAGCTCTGCTAACCTGGTTCTATGGCTCTAAAGCAGCTCTGTTTCCTGGTTCTCTGGCTCTAGAGCAGCTCTGCTGGCCTAGTTCTCTGGCTCTAAAGCAGATCTGCTGACTTGCTTCTCTCCCTCTAAAGCAGCTCTGCTGACCTGGTTCTCTGGCTCTACAACAGCTCTGCTGACCTGGTTCTCTGGCTCTAAACCAGCTCTGCTGACTTGGTTCTCTGGCCTCTAGAGCAGCTCTGCTGACCTGGTTCTCTGGCTCTAAAGCAGCTCTGCTGACCTGGTTCTATGGCTCTAAAGCAGCTCTGCTAGCCTAGTTCTCTGGCTCTAAAGCAGCTCTGCTGACCTGCTTCTCTCCCTCTAAAGCAGCTCTGCTGACCTGGTTTCTCTGGCTCTACAGCTGCTCTGCTGACCTGCTTCTCTCCCTCTAAAGCAGCTCTGCTGACCTGGTTTCTCTGGCTCTACAGCAGCTCTCCTGACCTGGTTCTCTGGCTCTAAA
Source organism: Triturus cristatus (assembly GCF_964204655.1). Taxonomy (NCBI): domain Eukaryota; kingdom Metazoa; phylum Chordata; class Amphibia; order Caudata; family Salamandridae; genus Triturus; species Triturus cristatus. Next base: position 632,128,305 of record NC_140582.1, read on the forward strand.
GCAGCTCTGCTGACCCGGTTCTATGGCTCTAAAGCAGTTCTGCTGACCTGGTTCTCTGGTCTCTAGAGCAGCTCTGCTGACCTGGTCCATTGGCTCTAAAGCAGACCTGCTGACCTGGTTCTCTCCCTCTAAAGCAGCTCTGCTGACCTGGTTCTCTCGCTCTAAAGCAACTCTACTGACCTGGTTTCTCTGGCTGTAGAGCAGCACTGCTAACCTGGTTTCTTTGGCTCTACAGCAGCTCTGCTGACCTGGTTCTCGTCTTCTAGAGCAGCTCTGCTGACCTGGGTCTCTGGCTCTAAAGCAGCTCTGCTGACCTGGTTCTCTGGCTCTAAAGCATCTCTGCTGACCTGGTTCTCTGGCTTTAGAGCAGCTCTGCTGACCTGGTTCTCTGCCTCTAGAGCAGCTCTGCTGGCCTGGTTTCTCTGGCTCTACAGCAGGTCTGCTGACCTGGTTCTCTGGCTCTAGAACAGCTCTGCTGACCTAGTTCTCAGGCCACAGAGCAGCTCGGCTGATCTGGTTCTCTGGCTCTACAACAGCTCTGCTGACCTGGTTCTCTGGCTCTAAAGCAGCTCTGCTGACTCGGTTCTATGGCTCTAAAGCAGTTCTGCTGACATGATTCTCTGGCTCTAGGGCAGCTCTGCTGACCTGGTTCTCTCCTTCTGGAGCAGCTCTGCTGACCTGGTTCTCTCCCTCTAAAGCAGCTCTACTGACCTGGTTTCTCTGGCTCTACAGCGGCTCTGCTGACCTGGTTCTCTGGCTCTAGAGCAGCTCTGCTGACCTGGTTCTTGGGCTCTAGAGCAGCTCTGCTGATCTAGTTCTCTGGCTCTAAAGCAGCTCTGCTGACCTGGTTCTATGGCTCTAAAGCAGCTCTGCTGACTTGGTTCTCTGGCCTCTAGAGCAGCTCTGCTGACCTGGTTCTCTGGCTTTAAAGCAGCTCTGCTGACCTGGTTCTATTGCTCTAAAGCAGCTCTGCTAGCCTAGCTCTCTGGCTCTAAAGCAGCGCTGCTGACCTGCTTCTCTCCCTCTAAAGCAGCTCTGCTGACCTGGTTTCTCTGGCTCTACAGCAGCTCTGCTGACCTGGTTCTCTGGCTCTAGAGCAGCTCTGCTGACCTGGTTCTCTGGCTCTACAACAGCTCTGCTGACCTGGTTCTTTGGCTCTAAAGCAGCTCTGCTGACCCGGTTCTATGGCTCTAAAGCAGTTCTGCTGACCTGGTTCTCTGGTCTCTAGAGCAGCTCTGCTGACCTGGTCCATTGGCTCTAAAGCAGACCTGCTGACCTGGTTCTCTCCCTCCAAAGCAGCTCTGCTGACCTGGTTCTCTCGCTCTAAAGCAGCTCTACTGACCTGGTTTCTCTGGCTCTACAGCAGCTCTGCTGACCTGGTTCTCTGGCTCTACAGCAGCTCTGCTGACCTGGTTCTCAGCTTCTAGAGCAGCTCTGCTGACCTGGGTCTCTGGCTCTAAAGCAGCTCTGCTGACCTGGTTCTCTGGCTCTAAAGCATCTCTGCTGACCTGGTTCTCTGGCTCTAGAGCAGCTCTGCTGACCTGGTTCTCTGCCTCTAGAGCAGCTCTGCTGACCTGGTTCTCTGGCTCTAAAGCTGCTCTGCTGACCTAGTTCTCTCCCTCCAAATCAGCTTCGCTGACCTGGTTCTCTGGCTCTAGAGCAGCTCTGCTGACCTGGTCCTCTGCCTCTAGAGCAGCTCTGCTGACCTGGTTCTCTGGCTCTAGAGAAGCTCTGCTGACCTGGTTCTCTGGCTCTACAGCGGCTCTGCTGACCTGGTTCTCTGGCTATAGAGCAGCTCTGCTGACCTGGTTCTTGGGCTCTAGAGCAGCTCTGCTGATCTGGTTCTCTGGCTCTAAAGCAGATCTGCTGACCTGGTCCATTGGCTCTAAAGCAGCTCTGCTGACCCGGTTCTATGGCTCTAAAGCAGTTCTGCTGACCTGGTTCTCTGGTCTCTAGAGCAGCTCTGCTGACCTGGTCCATTGGCTCTAAAGCAGACCTGCTGACCTGGTTCTCTCCCTCCAAAGCAGCTCTGCTGACCTGGTTCTCTCACTCTAAAGCAGCTCTACTGACCTGGTTTCTCTGGCTCTACAGCAGCTCTGCTGACCTGGTTCTCTGGCTCTAGAGAAGCTCTGCTGACCTGGTTCTCTGGCTCTAGAGAAGCTCTGCTGACCTGGTTCTCTGGCTCTAAAGCAGCTCTGCTAACCTGGTTCTATGGCTCTAAAGCAGCTCTACTCACCTGGTTTCTCTGGCTCTACAGCGGCTCTGCTGACCTGGTTCTCTGGCTCTAGAGCAGCTCTGCTGACCTGGTTCTTGGGCTCTAGAGCAGCTCTGCTGATCTGGATCTCTGGCTCTAAAGCAGCTCTGCTGACCTGGTTCTATGGCTCTAAAGCAGCTCTGCTGACTTGGTTCTCTGGCCTCTAGAGCAGCTCTGCTGACCTGGTTCTCTGGCTCTGAAGCAGCTCTGCTGACCTGGCTCTATGGCTCTAAAGCAGCTCTGCTAGCCCAGTTTTCTGGCTCTAAAGCAGCTCTGCTGACCTGCTTCTCTCCCTCTAAAGCAGCTCTGCTGACCTGGTTTCTCTGGCTCTACAGCTGCTCTGCTGACCTGCTTCTCTCCCTCTAAAGCAGCTCTGCTGACCTGGTTTCTCTGGCTCTACAGCAGCTCTGCTGACCTGGTTCTCTGGCTCTAAAGCAGCACTGCTGACCCAGTTCTATGGCTCTAAAGCAGTTATGCTGACCTGGTTCTCTGGTCTCTAGAGCAGCTCTGCTGACCTGGTCCATTGGCTCTAAAGCAGACCTGCTGACCTGGTTCTCTCCCTCTAAAGCAGCTCTGCTGACCTGGTTCTCCCGCTCTAAAGCAACTATACTGACCTGGTTTCTCTGGCTGTAGAGCAGCACTGCTAACCTGGTTTCTTTGGCTCTACAGCAGCTCTGCTGACCTGGTTCTCGTCTTCTAGAGCAGCTCTGCTGACCTGGGTCTCTGGCTCTAAAGCAGCTCTGCTGACCTGGTTCTCTGGCTCTAAAGCATCTCTGCTGACCTACTTCTCTGGCTTTAGAGCAGCTCTGCTGACCTGGTTCTCTGCCTCTAGAGCAGCTCTGCTGACCTGGTGTCTCTGGCTCTACAGCAGGTCTGCTGACCTGGTTCTCTGGCTCTAGAACAGCTCTGCTGACCTAGTTCTCAGGCTACAGAGCAGCTCGGCTGATCTGGTTCTCTGGCTCTACAACAGCTCTGCTGACCTGGTTCTCTGGCTCTAAAGCAGCTCTGCAGACTCGGTTCTATGGCTCTAAAGCAGTTCTGCTGACATGGTTCTCTGGCTCTAGGGCAGCTCTGCTGACCTGTTTCTCTCCCTCTGGAGCAGCTCTGCTGACCTGGTTCTCTCCCTCTAAAGCAGCTCTACTGACCTGGTTTCTCTGGCTCTACAGCGGCTCTGCTGACCTGGTTCTCTGGCTCTAGAGCAGCTCTGCTGACCTGGTTCTTGGGCTCTAGAGCAGCTCTGCTGATCTGGTTCTCTGGCTCTAAAGCAGCTCTGCTGACCTGGTTTCTCTGGCTCTACAGCAGCTCTGCTGACCCGGTTCTATGGCTCTAAAGCAGTTCTGCTGACCTGGTTCTCTGGCTCTAGAGCAGCTCTGCTGACCTGGTTCTTGGGCTCTAGAGCAGCTCTGCTGATCTGGTTCTCTGGCTCTAAAGCAGCTCTGCTGACCTGCTTCTCTCCCTCTAAAGCAGCTCTGCTGACCTGGTTTCTCTGGCTCTACAGCAGCTCTGTTGACCTGCGTCTCTCCCTCTAAAGCAGCTCTGCTGACCTGGTTTCTCTGGCTCTACAGCAGCTCTGCTGACCTGGTTCTCTGACTCTAAAGCAGCTCTGCTGACCCGGTTCTATGGCTCTAAAGCAGTTCTGCTGACCTGGTTCTCTGGTCTCTAGAGCAGCTCTGCTTACCTGGTCCATTGGCTCTAAAGCAGACCTGCTGACCTGGTTCTCTCCCTCTAAAGCAGCTCTGCTGACCTGGTTCTCTCGCTCTAAAGCAGCTTTACTGACCTGGTTTCTCTGGCTCTAGAGCAGCACTGCTAACCTGGTTTCTTTGGCTCTACAGCAGCTCTGCTGACCTGGTTCTCGTCTTCTAGAGCAGCTCTGCTGACCTGGGTCTCTGGCTCTAAAGCAGCTCTGCTGACTTGGTTCTCTGGCTTTAGAGCAGCTCTGCTGACCTGGTTCTCTGGCTCTAGAGCAGCTGTGCTGACCTGGTTTCTCTGGCTCTACAGCAGGTCTGCTGGCCTAGTTCTCTGGCTCTAGAACAGCTCTGCTGACCTAGTTCTCAGGCTACAGAGCAGCTCGGCTGATCTGGTTCTCTGGCTCTACAACAGCTCTGCTGACCTGGTTCTCTGGCTCTAAAGCAGCTCTGCTGTCCCGGTTCTATGGCTCTAAAGCAGTTCTGCTGACATGGTTCTCTGGCTCTAGGGCAGCTCTGCTGACCTGGTTCTCTCCCTCTGGAGCAGCTCTGCTGACCTGGTTCTCTCCCTCTAAAGCAGCTCTACTCACCTGGTTTCTCTGGCTCTACAGCGGCTCTGCTGACCTGGTTCTCTGGCTCTAGAGCAGCTCTGCTGACCTGGTTCTTGTGCTCTAGAGCAGCTCTGCTGATCTGGTTCTCTGGCTCTAAAGCAGCTCTGCTGACCTGGTTCTATGGCTCTAAACCAGCTCTGCTGACTTGGTTCTCTGGCCTCTAGAGCAGCTCTGCTGACCTGGTTCTCTGGCTCTAAAGCAGCTCTGCTGACCTGGTTCTATGGCTCTAAAGCAGCTCTGCTAGCCTAGTTCTCTGGCTCTAAAGCAGCTCTGCTGACCTGCTTCTCTCCCTCTAAAGCAGCTCTGCTGACCTGGTTTCTCTGGCTCTACAGCAGCTCTCCTGACCTGGTTCTCTGGCTCTAAAGCAGCTCTGCTGACCCGGTTCTATGGCTCTAAAGCAGTTCTGCTGACCTGGTTCTCTGGTCTCTAGAGCAGCTCTGCTGACCTGGTCCATTGGCTCTAAAGCAGACCTGCTGACCTGGTTCTCTCCCTCTAAAGCAGCTCTGCTGACCTGGTTCTCTCGCTCTAAAGCAACTCTACTGACCTGGTTTCTCTGGCTGTAGAGCAGCACTGCTAACCTGGTTTCTTTGGCTCTACAGCAGCTCTGCTGACCTGGTTCTCGTCTTCTAGAGCAGCTCTGCTGACCTGGGTCTCTGGCTCTAAAGCAGCTCTGCTGACCTGGTTCTCTGGCTCTAAAGCATCTCTGCTGACCTGGTTCTCTGGCTTTAGAGCAGCTCTGCTGACCTGGTTCTCTGCCTCTAGAGCAGCTCTGCTGACCTGGTTTCTCTGGCTCTACAGCAGGTCTGCTGACCTGGTTCTCTGGCTCTAGAACAGCTCTGCTGACCTAGTTCTCAGGCCACAGAGCAGCTCGGCTGATCTGGTTCTCTGGCTCTACAACAGCTCTGCTGACCTGGTTCTCTGGCTCTAAAGCAGCTCTGCTGACTCGGTTCTATGGCTCTAAAGCAGTTCTGCTGACATGATTCTCTGGCTCTAGCGCAGCTCTGCTGACCTGGTTCTCTCCTTCTGGAGCAGCTCTGCTGACCTGGTTCTCTCCCTCTAAAGCAGCTCTACTGACCTGGTTTCTCTGGCTCTACAGCTGCTCTGCTGACCTGGTTCTCTGGCTCTAGAGCAGCTCTGCTGACCTGGTTCTTGGGCTCTAGAGCAGCTCTGCTGATCTAGTTCTCTGGCTCTAAAGCAGCTCTGCTGACCTGGTTCTATGGCTCTAAAGCAGCTCTGCTGACTTGGTTCTCTGGCCTCTAGAGCGGCTCTGCTGACCTGGTTCTCTGGCTTTAAAGCAGCCCTGCTGACCTGGTTCTATTGCTCTAAAGCAGCTCTGCTAGCCTAGCTCTCTGGCTCTAAAGCAGCGCTGCTGACCTGCTTCTCTCCCTCTAAAGCAGCTCTGCTGACCTGGTTTCTCTGGCTCTACAGCAGCTCTGCTGACCTGGTTCTCTGGCTCTAGAGCAGCTCTGCTGACCTGGTTCTCTGGCTCTACAACAGCTCTGCTGACCTGGTTCTTTGGCTCTAAAGCAGCTCTGCTGACCCGGTTCTATGGCTCTAAAGCAGTTCTGCTGACCTGGTTCTCTGGTCTCTAGAGCAGCTCTGCTGACCTGGTCCATTGGCTCTAAAGCAGACCTGCTGACCTGGTTCTCTCCCTCCAAAGCAGCTCTGTTGACCTGGTTCTCTCGCTCTAAAGCAGCTCTACTGACCTGGTTTCTCTGGCTCTACAGCAGCTCTGCTGACCTGGTTCTCTGGCTCTACAGCAGCTCTGCTGACCTGGTTCTCAGCTTCTAGAGCAGCTCTGCTGACCTGGGTCTCTGGCTCTAAAGCAGCTCTGCTGACCTGGTTCTCTGGCTCTAAAGCATCTCTGCTGACCTGGTTCTCTGGCTCTAGAGCAGCTCTGCTGACCTGGTTCTCTGCCTCTAGAGCAGCTCTGCTGACCTGGTTCTCTGGCTCTAAAGCTGCTCTGCTGACCTAGTTCTCTCCCTCCAAATCAGCTTCGCTGACCTGGTTCTCTGGCTCTAGAGCAGCTCTGCTGACCTGGTCCTCTGCCTCTAGAGCAGCTCTGCTGACCTGGTTCTCTGGCTCTAGAGAAGCTCTGCTGACCTGGTTCTCTGGCTCTACAGCGGCTCTGCTGACCTGGTTCTCTGGCTATAGAGCAGCTCTGCTGACCTGGTTCTTGGGCTCTAGAGCAGCTCTGCTGATCTGGTTCTCTGGCTCTAAAGCAGCTCTGCTGACCTGGTCCATTGGCTCTAAAGCAGCTCTGCTGACCCGGTTCTATGGCTCTAAAGCAGTTCTGCTGACCTGGTTCTCTGGTCTCTAGAGCAGCTCTGCTGACCTGGTCCATTGGCTCTAAAGCAGACCTGCTGACCTGGTTCTCTCCCTCCAAAGCAGCTCTGCTGACCTGGTTCTCTCGCTCTAAAGCAGCTCTACTGACCTGGTTTCTCTGGCTCTACAGCAGCTCTGCTGACCTGGTTCTCTGGCTCTACAGCAGCTCTGCTGACCTGGTTCTCAGCTTCTAGAGCAGCTCTGCTGACCTGGTTCTCTGGCTCTAAAGCAGCTCTGCTGACCTGGTTCTCTGGCTCTAAAGCATCTCTGCTGACCTGGTTCTCTGGCTCTAGAGCAGCTCTGCTGACCTGGTTCTATCCCTCTAGAGCAGCTCTGCTGACCTGGTTCTCTGGCTCTAAAGCAGCTCTGCTGACCTAGTTCTCTCCCTCCAAATCAGCTTCGCTGACCTGGTTCTCTGGCTCTAGAGCAGCTCTGCTGACCTGGTCCCCTGCCTCTAGAGCAGCTCTGCTGACCTGGTTCTCTGGCTCTAGAGAAGCTCTGCTGACCTGGTTCTCTGGCTCTAAAGCAGCTCTGCTAACCTGGTTCTATGGCTCTAAAGCAGCTCTGTTTCCTGGTTCTCTGGCTCTAGAGCAGCTCTGCTGGCCTAGTTCTCTGGCTCTAAAGCAGATCTGCTGACTTGCTTCTCTCCCTCTAAAGCAGCTCTGCTGACCTGGTTCTCTGGCTCTACAACAGCTCTGCTGACCTGGTTCTCTGGCTCTAAACCAGCTCTGCTGACTTGGTTCTCTGGCCTCTAGAGCAGCTCTGCTGACCTGGTTCTCTGGCTCTAAAGCAGCTCTGCTGACCTGGTTCTCTGGCTCTAGAGCAGCTCTGCTGACCTGGTTCTCTCCCTCTAGAGCAGCTCTGCTGACCTGGTTCTCTGGCTCTAAAGCAGCTCTGCTGACCTAGTTCTCTCCCTCCAAATCAGCTTCGCTGACCTGGTTCTCTGGCTCTAGAGCAGCTCTGCTGACCTGGTCCCCTGCCTCTAGAGCAGCTCTGCTGACCTGGTTCTCTGGCTCTAGAGAAGCTCTGCTGACCTGGTTCTCTGGCTCTAAAGCAGCTCTGCTAACCTGGTTCTATGGCTCTAAAGCAGCTCTGTTTCCTGGTTCTCTGGCTCTAGAGCAGCTCTGCTGGCCTAGTTCTCTGGCTCTAAAGCAGATCTGCTGACTTGCTTCTCTCCCTCTAAAGCAGCTCTGCTGACCTGGTTCTCTGGCTCTACAACAGCTCTGCTGACCTGGTTCTCTGGCTCTAAACCAGCTCTGCTAGCCTAGTTCTCTGGCTCTAAAGCAGCTCTGCTGACCTGCTTCTCTCCCTCTAAAGCAGCTCTGCTGACCTGGTTTCTCTGGCTCTACAGCTGCTCTGCTGACCTGCTTCTCTCCCTCTAAAGCAGCTCTGCTGACCTGGTTTCTCTGGCTCTACAGCAGCTCTCCTGACCTGGTTCTCTGGCTCTAAAGCAGCTCTGCTGACCCGGTTCTATGGCTCTAAAGCAGTTCTGCTGACCTGGTTCTCTGGTCTCTAGAGCAGCTCTGCTGACCTGGTCCATTGGCTCTAAAGCAGACCTGCTGACCTGGTTCTCTCCCTCTAAAGCAGCTCTGCTGACCTGGTTCTCTCGCTCTAAAGCAACTCTACTGACCTGGTTTCTCTGGCTGTAGAGCAGCACTGCTAACCTGGTTTCTTTGGCTCTACAGCAGCTCTGCTGACCTGGTTCTCGTCTTCTAGAGCAGCTCTGCTGACCTGGGTCTCTGGCTCTAAAGCAGCTCTGCTGACCTGGTTCTCTGGCTCTAAAGCATCTCTGCTGACCTGGTTCTCTGGCTTTAGAGCAGCTCTGCTGACCTGGTTCTCTGCCTCTAGAGCAGCTCTGCTGACCTGGTTTCTCTGGCTCTACAGCAGGTCTGCTGACCTGGTTCTCTGGCTCTAGAACAGCTCTGCTGACCTAGTTCTCAGGCCACAGAGCAGCTCGGCTGATCTGGTTCTCTGGCTCTACAACAGCTCTGCTGACCTGGTTCTCTGGCTCTAAAGCAGCTCTGCTGACTCGGTTCTATGGCTCTAAAGCCGTTCTGCTGACATGATTCTCTGGCTCTAGGGCAGCTCTGCTGACCTGGTTCTCTCCTTCTGGAGCAGCTCTGCTGACCTGGTTCTCTCCCTCTAAAGCAGCTCTACTGACCTGGTTTCTCTGGCTCTACAGCGGCTCTGCTGACCTGGTTCTCTGGCTCTAGAGCAGCTCTGCTGACCTGGTTCTTGGGCTCTAGAGCAGCTCTGCTGATCTAGTTCTCTGGCTCTAAAGCAGCTCTGCTGACCTGGTTCTATGGCTCTAAAGCAGCTCTGCTGACTTGGTTCTCTGGCCTCTAGAGCAGCTCTGCTGACCTGGTTCTCTGGCTTTAAAGCAGCTCTGCTGACCTGGTTCTATTGCTCTAAAGCAGCTCTGCTAGCCTAGCTCTCTGGCTCTAAAGCAGCGCTGCTGACCTGCTTCTCTCCCTCTAAAGCAGCTCTGCTGACCTGGTTTCTCTGGCTCTACAGCAGCTCTGCTGACCTGGTTCTCTGGCTCTAGAGCAGCTCTGCTGACCTGGTTCTCTGGCTCTACAACAGCTCTGCTGACCTGGTTCTTTGGCTCTAAAGCAGCTCTGCTGACCCGGTTCTATGGCTCTAAAGCAGTTCTGCTGACCTGGTTCTCTGGTCTCTAGAGCAGCTCTGCTGACCTGGTCCATTGGCTCTAAAGCAGACCTGCTGACCTGGTTCTCTCCCTCCAAAGCAGCTCTGCTGACCTGGTTCTCTCGCTCTAAAGCAGCTCTACTGACCTGGTTTCTCTGGCTCTACAGCAGCTCTGCTGACCTGGTTCTCTGGCTCTACAGCAGCTCTGCTGACCTGGTTCTCAGCTTCTAGAGCAGCTCTGCTGACCTGGGTCTCTGGCTCTAAAGCAGCTCTGCTGACCTGGTTCTCTGGCTCTAAAGCATCTCTGCTGACCTGGTTCTCTGGCTCTAGAGCAGCTCTGCTGACCTGGTTCTCTGCCTCTAGAGCAGCTTTGCTGACCTGGTTCTCTGGCTCTAAAGCTGCTCTGCTGACCTAGTTCTCTCCCTCCAAATCAGCTTCGCTGACCTGGTTCTCTGGCTCTAGAGCAGCTCTGCTGACCTGGTCCTCTGCCTCTAGAGCAGCTCTGCTGACCTGGTTCTCTGGCTCTAGAGAAGCTCTGCTGACCTGGTTCTCTGGCTCTACAGCGGCTCTGCTGACCTGGTTCTCTGGCTCTAGAGCAGCTCTGCTGACCTGGTTCTCTGCCTCTAGAGCAGCTCTGCTGACCTGGTTCTCTGGCTCTAAAGCTGCTCTGCTGACCTAGTTCTCTCCCTCCAAATCAGCTTCGCTGACCTGGTTCTCTGGCTCTAGAGCAGCTCTGCTGACCTGGTCCTCTGCCTCTAGAGCAGCTCTGCTGACCTGGTTCTCTGGCTCTAGAGAAGCTCTGCTGACCTGGTTCTCTGGCTCTACAGCGGCTCTGCTGACCTGGTTCTCTGGCTATAGAGCAGCTCTGCTGACCTGGTTCTTGGGCTCTAGAGCAGCTCTGCTGATCTGGTTCTCTGGCTCTAAAGCAGCTCTGCTGACCTGGTCCATTGGCTCTAAAGCAGCTCTGCTGACCCGGTTCTATGGCTCTAAAGCAGTTCTGCTGACCTGGTTCTCTGGTCTCTAGAGCAGCTCTGCTGACCTGGTCCATTGGCTCTAAAGCAGACCTGCTGACCTGGTTCTCTCCCTCCAAAGCAGCTCTGCTGACCTGGTTCTCTCGCTCTAAAGCAGCTCTACTGACCTGGTTTCTCTTGCTCTACAGCAGCTCTGCTGACCTGGTTCTCTGGCTCTACAGCAGCTCTGCTGACCTGGTTCTCAGCTTCTAGAGCAGCTCTGCTGACCTGGTTCTCTGGCTGTAAAGCAGCTCTGCTGACCTGGTTCTCTGGCTCTAAAGCATCTCTGCTGACCTGGTTCTCTGGCTCTAGAGCAGCTCTGCTGACCTGGTTCTATCCCTCTAGAGCAGCTCTGCTGACCTGGTTCTCTGGCTCTAAAGCAGCTCTGCTGACCTAGTTCTCTCCCTCCAAATCAGCTTCGCTGACCTGGTTCTCTGGCTCTAGAGCAGCTCTGCTGACCTGGTCCCCTGCCTCTAGAGCAGCTCTGCTGACCTGGTTCTCTGGCTCTAGAGAAGCTCTGCTGACCTGGTTCTCTGGCTCTAAAGCAGCTCTGCTAACCTGGTTCTATGGCTCTAAAGCAGCTCTGTTTCCTGGTTCTCTGGCTCTAGAGCAGCTCTGCTGGCCTAGTTCTCTGGCTCTAAAGCAGATCTGCTGACTTGCTTCACTCCCTCTAAAGCAGCTCTGCTGACCTGGTTCTCTGGCTCTACAACAGCTCTGCTGACCTGGTTCTCTGGCTCTAAACCAGCTCTGCTGACTTGGTTCTCTGGCCTCTAGAGCAGCTCTGCTGACCTGGTTCTCTGGCTCTAAAGCAGCTCTGCTGACCTGGTTCTCTGGCTCTAGAGCAGCTCTGCTGACCTGGTTCTCTCCCTCTAGAGCAGCTCTGCTGACCTGGTTCTCTGGCTCTAAAGCAGCTTTGCTGACCTAGTTCTCTCCCTCCAAATCAGCTTCGCTGACCTGGTTCTCTGGCTCTAGAGCAGCTCTGCTGACCTGGTCCCCTGCCTCTAGAGCAGCTCTGCTGACCTGGTTCTCTGGCTCTAGAGAAGCTCTGCTGACCTGGTTCTCTGGCTCTAAAGCAGCTCTGCTAACCTGGTTCTATGGCTCTAAAGCAGCTCTGTTTCCTGGTTCTCTGGCTCTAGAGCAGCTCTGCTGGCCTAGTTCTCTGGCTCTAAAGCAGATCTGCTGACTTGCTTCTCTCCCTCTAAAGCAGCTCTGCTGACCTGGTTCTCTGGCTCTACAACAGCTCTGCTGACCTGGTTCTCTGGCTCTAAACCAGCTCTGCTAGCCTAGTTCTCTGGCTCTAAAGCAGCTCTGCTGACCTGCTTCTCTCCCTCTAAAGCAGCTCTGCTGACCTGGTTTCTCTGGCTCTACAGCTGCTCTGCTGACCTGCTTCTCTCCCTCTAAAGCAGCTCTGCTGACCTGGTTTCTCTGGCTCTACAGCAGCTCTCCTGACCTGGTTCTCTGGCTCTAAAGCAGCTCTGCTGACCCGGTTCTATGGCTCTAAAGCAGTTCTGCTGACCTGGTTCTCTGGTCTCTAGAGCAGCTCTGCTGACCTGGTCCATTGGCTCTAAAGCAGACCTGCTGACCTGGTTCTCTCCCTCTAAAGCAGCTCTGCTGACCTGGTTCTCTCGCTCTAAAGCAACTCTACTGACCTGGTTTCTCTGGCTGTAGAGCAGCACTGCTAACCTGGTTTCTTTGGCTCTACAGCAGCTCTGCTGACCTGGTTCTCGTCTTCTAGAGCAGCTCTGCTGACCTGGGTCTCTGGCTCTAAAGCAGCTCTGCTGACCTGGTTCTCTGGCTCTAAAGCATCTCTGCTGACCTGGTTCTCTGGCTTTAGAGCAGCTCTGCTGACCTGGTTCTCTGCCTCTAGAGCAGCTCTGCTGACCTGGTTTCTCTGGCTCTACAGCAGGTCTGCTGACCTGGTTCTCTGGCTCTAGAACAGCTCTGCTGACCTAGTTCTCAGGCCACAGAGCAGCTCGGCTGATCTGGTTCTCTGGCTCTACAACAGCTCTGCTGACCTGGTTCTCTGGCTCTAAAGCAGCTCTGCTGACTCGGTTCTATGGCTCTAAAGCCGTTCTGCTGACATGATTCTCTGGCTCTAGGGCAGCTCTGCTGACCTGGTTCTCTCCTTCTGGAGCAGCTCTGCTGACCTGGTTCTCTCCCTCTAAAGCAGCTCTACTGACCTGGTTTCTCTGGCTCTACAGCGGCTCTGCTGACCTGGTTCTCTGGCTCTAGAGCAGCTCTGCTGACCTGGTTCTTGGGCTCTAGAGCAGCTCTGCTGATCTAGTTCTCTGGCTCTAAAGCAGCTCTGCTGACCTGGTTCTATGGCTCTAAAGCAGCTCTGCTGACTTGGTTCTCTGGCCTCTAGAGCAGCTCTGCTGACCTGGTTCTCTGGCTTTAAAGCAGCTCTGCTGACCTGGTTCTATTGCTCTAAAGCAGCTCTGCTAGCCTAGCTCTCTGGCTCTAAAGCAGCGCTGCTGACCTGCTTCTCTCCCTCTAAAGCAGCTCTGCTGACCTGGTTTCTCTGGCTCTACAGCAGCTCTGCTGACCTGGTTCTCTGGCTCTAGAGCAGCTCTGCTGACCTGGTTCTCTGGCTCTACAACAGCTCTGCTGACCTGGTTCTTTGGCTCTAAAGCAGCTCTGCTGACCCGGTTCTATGGCTCTAAAGCAGTTCTGCTGACCTGGTTCTCTGGTCTCTAGAGCAGCTCTGCTGACCTGGTCCATTGGCTCTAAAGCAGACCTGCTGACCTGGTTCTCTCCCTCCAAAGCAGCTCTGCTGACCTGGTTCTCTCGCTCTAAAGCAGCTCTACTGACCTGGTTTCTCTGGCTCTACAGCAGCTCTGCTGACCTGGTTCTCTGGCTCTACAGCAGCTCTGCTGACCTGGTTCTCAGCTTCTAGAGCAGCTCTGCTGACCTGGGTCTCTGGCTCTAAAGCAGCTCTGCTGACCTGGTTCTCTGGCTCTAAAGCATCTCTGCTGACCTGGTTCTCTGGCTCTAGAGCAGCTCTGCTGACCTGGTTCTCTGCCTCTAGAGCAGCTTTGCTGACCTGGTTCTCTGGCTCTAAAGCTGCTCTGCTGACCTAGTTCTCTCCCTCCAAATCAGCTTCGCTGACCTGGTTCTCTGGCTCTAGAGCAGCTCTGCTGACCTGGTCCTCTGCCTCTAGAGCAGCTCTGCTGACCTGGTTCTCTGGCTCTAGAGAAGCTCTGCTGACCTGGTTCTCTGGCTCTACAGCGGCTCTGCTGACCTGGTTCTCTGGCTATAGAGCAGCTCTGCTGACCTGGTTCTTGGGCTCTAGAGCAGCTCTGCTGATCTGGTTCTCTGGCTCTAAAGCAGCTCTGCTGACCTGGTCCATTGGCTCTAAAGCAGCTCTGCTGACCCGGTTCTATGGCTCTAAAGCAGTTCTGCTGACCTGGTTCTCTGGTCTCTAGAGCAGCTCTGCTGACCTGGTCCATTGGCTCTAAAGCAGACCTGCTGACCTGGTTCTCTCCCTCCAAAGCAGCTCTGCTGACCTGGTTCTCTCGCTCTAAAGCAGCTCTACTGACCTGGTTTCTCTGGCTCTACAGCAGCTCTGCTGACCTGGTTCTCTGGCTCTACAGCAGCTCTGCTGACCTGGTTCTCAGCTTCTAGAGCAGCTCTGCTGACCTGGTTCTCTGGCTCTAAAGCAGCTCTGCTGACCTGGTTCTCTGGCTCTAAAGCATCTCTGCTGACCTAGTTCTCTGGCTCTAGAGCAGCTCTGCTGACCTGGTTCTCTCCCTCTAGAGCAGCTCTGCTGACCTGGTTCTCTGGCTCTAAAGCAGCTCTGCTGACCTAGTTCTCTCCCTCCAAATCAGCTTCGCTGACCTGGTTCTCTGGCTCTAGAGCAGCTCTGCTGACCTGGTCCCCTGCCTCTAGAGCAGCTCTGCTGACCTGGTTCTCTGGCTCTAGAGAAGCTCTGCTGACCTGGTTCTCTGGCTCTAAAGCAGCTCCGCTAACCTGGTTCTATGGCTCTAAAGCAGCTCTGTTTCCTGGTTCTCTGGCTCTAGAGCAGCTCTGCTGGCCTAGTTCTCTGGCTCTAAAGCAGATCTGCTGACTTGCTTCTCTCCCTCTAAAGCAGCTCTGCTGACCTGGTTCTCTGGCTCTACAACAGCTCTGCTGACCTGGTTCTCTGGCTCTAAACCAGCTCTGCTGACTTGGTTCTCTGGCCTCTAGAGCAGCTCTGCTGACCTGGTTCTCTGGCTCTAAAGCAGCTCTGCTGACCTGGTTCTATGGCTCTAAAGCAGCTCTGCTAGCCTAGTTCTCTGGCTCTAAAGCAGCTCTGCTGACCTGCTTCTCTCCCTCTAAAGCAGCTCTGCTGACCTGGTTTCTCTGGCTCTACAGCTGCTCTGCTGACCTGCTTCTCTCCCTCTAAAGCAGCTCTGCTGACCTGGTTTCTCTGGCTCTACAGCAGCTCTCCTGACCTGGTTCTCTGGCTCTAAAGCAGCTCTGCTGACCCGGTTCTATGGCTCTAAAGCAGTTCTGCTGACCTGGTTCTCTGGTCTCTAGAGCAGCTCTGCTGACCTGGTCCATTGGCTCTAAAGCAGACCTGCTGACCTGGTTCTCTCCCTCTAAAGCAGCTCTGCTGACCTGGTTCTCTCGCTCTAAAGCAACTCTACTGACCTGGTTTCTCTGGCTGTAGAGCAGCACTGCTAACCTGGTTTCTTTGGCTCTACAGCAGCTCTGCTGACCTGGTTCTCGTCTTCTAGAGCAGCTCTGCTGACCTGGGTCTCTGGCTCTAAAGCAGCTCTGCTGACCTGGTTCTCTGGCTCTAAAGCATCTCTGCTGACCTGGTTCTCTGGCTTTAGAGCAGCTCTGCTGACCTGGTTCTCTGCCTCTAGAGCAGCTCTGCTGACCTGGTTTCTCTGGCTCTACAGCAGGTCTGCTGACCTGGTTCTCTGGCTCTAGAACAGCTCTGCTGACGTAGTTCTCAGGCCACAGAGCAGCTCGGCTGATCTGGTTCTCTGGCTCTACAACAGCTCTGCTGACCTGGTTCTCTGGCTCTAAAGCAGCTCTGCTGACTCGGTTCTATGGCTCTAAAGCAGTTCTGCTGACATGATTCTCTGGCTCTAGGGCAGCTCTGCTGACCTGGTTCTCTCCTTCTGGAGCAGCTCTGCTGACCTGGTTCTCTCCCTCTAAAGCAGCTCTACTGACCTGGTTTCTCTGGCTCTACAGCGGCTCTGCTGACCTGGTTCTCTGGCTCTAGAGCAGCTCTGCTGACCTGGTTCTTGGGCTCTAGAGCAGCTCTGCTGATCTAGTTCTCTGGCTCTAAAGCAGCTCTGCTGACCTGGTTCTATGGCTCTAAAGCAGCTCTGCTGACTTGGTTCTCTGGCCTCTAGAGCAGCTCTGCTGACCTGGTTCTCTGGCTTTAAAGCAGCTCTGCTGACCTGGTTCTATTGCTCTAAAGCAGCTCTGCTAGCCTAGCTCTCTGGCTCTAAAGCAGCGCTGCTGACCTGCTTCTCTCCCTCTAAAGCAGCTCTGCTGACCTGGTTTCTCTGGCTCTACAGCAGCTCTGCTGACCTGGTTCTCTGGCTCTAGAGCAGCTCTGCTGACCTGGTTCTCTGGCTCTACAACAGCTCTGCTGACCTGGTTCTTTGGCTCTAAAGCAGCTCTGCTGACCCGGTTCTATGGCTCTAAAGCAGTTCTGCTGACCTGGTTCTCTGGTCTCTAGAGCAGCTCTGCTGACCTGGTCCATTGGCTCTAAAGCAGACCTGCTGACCTGGTTCTCTCCCTCCAAAGCAGCTCTGCTGACCTGGTTCTCTCGCTCTAAAGCAGCTCTACTGACCTGGTTTCTCTGGCTCTACAGCAGCTCTGCTGACCTGGTTCTCTGGCTCTACAGCAGCTCTGCTGACCTGGTTCTCAGCTTCTAGAGCAGCTCTG
This sequence comes from Triturus cristatus, assembly GCF_964204655.1. Lineage (NCBI taxonomy): Eukaryota > Metazoa > Chordata > Amphibia > Caudata > Salamandridae > Triturus > Triturus cristatus. Next base: position 632,144,725 of record NC_140582.1, read on the forward strand.
CTGACCTGGGTCTCTGGCTCTAAAGCAGCTCTGCTGACCTGGTTCTCTGGCTCTAAAGCATCTCTGCTGACCTGGTTCTCTGGCTCTAGAGCAGCTCTGCTGACCTGGTTCTCTGCCTCTAGAGCAGCTCTGCTGACCTGGTTCTCTGGCTCTAAAGCTGCTCTGCTGACCTAGTTCTCTCCCTCCAAATCAGCTTCGCTGACCTGGTTCTCTGGCTCTAGAGCAGCTCTGCTGACCTGGTCCTCTGCCTCTAGAGCAGCTCTGCTGACCTGGTTCTCTGGCTCTAGAGAAGCTCTGCCGACCTGGTTCTCTGGCTCTACAGCGGCTCTGCTGACCTGGTTCTCTGGCTATAGAGCAGCTCTGCTGACCTGGTTCTTGGGCTCTAGAGCAGCTCTGCTGATCTGGTTCTCTGGCTCTAAAGCAGATCTGCTGACCTGGTCCATTGGCTCTAAAGCAGCTCTGCTGACCCGGTTCTATGGCTCTAAAGCAGTTCTGCTGACCTGGTTCTCTGGTCTCTAGAGCAGCTCTGCTGACCTGGTCCATTGGCTCTAAAGCAGACCTGCTGACCTGGTTCTCTCCCTCCAAAGCAGCTCTGCTGACCTGGTTCTCTCACTCTAAAGCAGCTCTACTGACCTGGTTTCTCTGGCTCTACAGCAGCTCTGCTGACCTGGTTCTCTGGCTCTACAGCAGCTCTGCTGACCTGGTTCTCAGCTTCTAGAGCAGCTCTGCTGACCTGGTTCTCTGGCTCTAAAGCAGCTCTGCTGACCTGGTTCTCTGGCTCTAAAGCATCTCTGCTGACCTGGTTCTCTGGCTCTAGAGCAGCTCTGCTGACCTGGTTCTCTCCCTCTAGAGCAGCTCTGCTGACCTGGTTCTCTGGCTCTAAAGCAGCTCTGCTGACCTAGTTCTCTCCCTCCAAATCAGCTTCGCTGACCTGGTTCTCTGGCTCTAGAGCAGCTCTGCTGACCTGGTCCCCTGCCTCTAGAGCAGCTCTGCTGACCTGGTTCTCTGGCTCTAGAGAAGCTCTGCTGACCTGGTTCTCTGGCTCTAAAGCAGCTCTGCTAACCTGGTTCTATGGCTCTAAAGCAGCTCTGTTTCCTGGTTCTCTGGCTCTAGAGCAGCTCTGCTGGCCTAGTTCTCTGGCTCTAAAGCAGATCTGCTGACTTGCTTCTCTCCCTCTAAAGCAGCTCTGCTGACCTGGTTCTCTGGCTCTACAACAGCTCTGCTGACCTGGTTCTCTGCCTCTAAAGCAGCTCTGCTGACCCAGTTCTTTGGCTCTAAAGCAGTTCTGCTGACCTGGTTCTCTGGTCTATAGAGCAGCTCTGCTGACCTGTTCCCTTGGCTCTAAAGCAGACCTGCTAACCTGGTTCTCTCCCTCTAAAGCAGCTCTGCTAACCTGGTTCTCTCGCTCTAAAGCAGCTCTACTGACCTGGTTTCTCTGGCTCTACAGCAGCTCAGCTGACCTGGTTCTCTGGCTCTAGAGCAGCTCTGCTAACCTGGTTTCTCTGGCTCTACAGCAGCTCTGCTGACCTTGTTCTCGGCCTCTAGAGCAGCTCTGCTGACCTGGGTCTCTGGCTCTAAAGCAGCTCTGCTGACCTGGTTCTCTGGCTCTAAAGCATCTCTGCTGACCTGGTTCTCTGGCTCTAGAGCAGCTCTGTTGACCTGGTTCTATGCCTCTAGAGTAGCTCTGCTGACCTGGTTCTCTGGCTCTAAAGCAGCTCTGCTGACCTGGTTCTCTCCCTCTAAAGCAGCTCTACTGACCTGGTTTCTCTGGCGCTACAGCGGCTCTGCTGACCTGGTTCTCTGGCTCTAGAGCAGCTCTACTGACCTGGTTCTTGGGCTCTAGAGCAGCTCTGCTGATCTGGTTCTCTGGCTCTAAAGGAGCTCTGCTGACCTGGTTCTATGGCTCCAAAGCTGCTCTGCTGACTTGGTTCTCTGGCTCTAGAGCAGCTCTGCTGACCTAGTTCTCTGGCTCTAAAGCAGCTCTGCTGACCTGGTTCTCTGGCTCTAAAGCAGCTCTGCTGGCCTAGTTCTCTGGCTCTAAAGCAGCCCTGCTGACCTGCTTCTCTCCCTCTAAAGCAGCTCTGCTGACCTGGTTTCTCTGGCTCTACAGCAGCTCTGCTGACCTGGTTCTCTGGCTCTAGAGCAGCTCTGCTGAACTGGATCTCTGGCTCTACAACAGCTCTGCTGACCTGTTTCCCTGGCTCTAAAGCAGCTCTGCTGACCCGGTTCTATGGCTCTAAAGCAGTTCTGCTGACCTGGTTCTCTGGGCTCTAGAGCAGCTCTGCTGACCTGGTCCCTTGGCTCTGAAGCAGACCTGCTGACCTGGTTCTCTCCCTCTAAAGTAGCTCTGCTGACCCGGTTCTCTTGCTCTAAAGCAGCTCTGCTGACCTGGTTCTCTCGCTCTAAAGCAGCTCTACTGACCTGGTTTCTCTGGCTCTACAGCAGCTCAGCTGACCTGGTTCTCTGGCTCTAGAGCAGCTCTGCTAACCTGGTTTCTCTGGCTCTACAGCAGCTCTGCTGACCTTGTTCTCGGCCTCTAGAGCAGCTCTGCTGACCTGGGTCTCTGGCTCTAAAGCAGCTCTGCTGACCTAGTTCTCTGGCTCTAAAGCATCTCTGCTGACCTGGTTCTCTGGCTCTAGAGCAGCTCTGTTGACCTGGTTCTATGCCTCTAGAGTAGCTCTGCTGACCTGGTTCTCTGGCTCTAAAGCAGCTCTGCTGACCTGGTTCTCTCCCTCTAAAGCAGCTCTACTGACCTGTTTTCTCTGGCGCTACAGTGGCTCTGCTGACCTGGTTCTCTGGCTCTAGAGCAGCTCTGCTGACCTGGTTCTTGGGCTCTAGAGCAGCTCTGCTGATCTGGTTCTCTGGCTCTAAAGGAGCTCTGCTGACCTGGTTCTATGGCTCGAAAGCTGCTCTGCTGACTTGGTTCTCTGGCTCTAGAGCAGCTCTGCTGACCTAGTTCTCTGGCTCTAAAGCAGCTCTGCTGACCTGGTTCTCTGGCTCTAAAGCAGCTCTGCTGGCCTAGTTCTCTGGCTCTAAAGCAGCTCTGCTGACCTGCTTCTCTCCCTCTAAAGCAGCTCTGCTGACCTGGTTTCTCTGGCTCCACAGCAGCTCTGCTGACCTGGTTCTCTGGCTCTAGAGCAGCTCTGCTGAACTGGATCTCTGGCTCTACAACAGCCCTGCTGACCTGTTTCCCTGGCTCTAAAGCAGCTCTGCTGACCCGGTTCTATGGCTCTAAAGCAGTTCTGCTGACCTGGTTCTCTGGTCTCTAGAGCAGCTCTGCTGACCTGGTCCCTTGGCTCTGAAGCAGACCTGCTGACCTGGTTCTCTCCCTCTAAAGCAGCTCTGCTGACCCGGTACTCTCGCTCTAAAGCAGCTCTACTAGCCTGGTTTCTCTGGCTCTACAGCAGCTCTGCTGACCTGGTTCTCTGGCTCTAGAGCAGCTCTGCTAACCTGTTTTCTCTGGCTCTACAGCAGCTCTGCTGACCTGGTTCTCGGCCTCTAGAGCAGCTCTGCTGAGCTGGGTCTCTGGCTCTAAAGCATCTCTACTGACCTGGTTCTCTGGCTCTAGAGCAGCTCTGCTGACCTGGTTCTCTGCCTCTAGAGCAGCTCTGCTGATCTGGTTCTCTGGCTCTAAAGCAGCTCTGCTGACCTGGTTCTCTCGCTCTAAATCAGCTCTGCTGACCTGGTTCTCTGGCTCTAGAGCAGCTCTGCTGACCTGGTTCTCTGCCTCTAGAGCAGCTCTGCTGACCCGGTTCTCTGGCTCTAGAGCAGCTCTGCTGACCTGGTTCTCTGGCTCTAAAGCAGCTCTGCTGACCTGGTTCTATGGCTCTAAAGCAGCTCTGCTTCCTGGTTCTCTGGCTCTAGAGCAGCTCTGCTGGCCTAGTTCTCTGGCTCTAAAGCAGCTCTGCTTCCTGGTTCTCTGGCTCTGAGCAGCTCTGCTGACCTGGTTCTCTGGCTCTAAAGCAGCTCTGCTTCCTGGTTCTCTGGCTCTGAGCAGCTCTGCTGACCTGGTTCTCTAGCTCTAAAGCAGCTCTGCTGACCTAGTTCTCTCCCTCCAAATCAGCTTCGCTTACCTGGTTCGCTGGCTCTAGAGCAGCTCTGCTGACCTGGTCCTCTGCCTCTAGAGCAGCTCTGCTGACCTGGTTCTCTCGCTCTAAAACAACTCTACTGACCTGGTTTCTCTGGCTGTAGAGCAGCACTGCTAACCTGGTTTCTTTGGCTCTACAGCAGCTCTGCTGACCTGGTTCACGTCTTCTAGAGCAGCTCTGCTGACCTAGGTCTCTGGCTCTAAAGCAGCTCTGCTGACCTGGTTCTCTGGCTCTAAAGCATCTCTGCTGACCTGGTTCTCTGGCTATAGAGCAGCTCTGCTGACCTGGTTCTCTGCCTCTAGAGCAGCTCTGCTGACCTGGTTTCTCTGGCTCTACAGCAGGTCTGCTGACCTGGTTCTCTGGCTCTAGAACAGCTCTGCTGACCTAGTTCTCAGGCTACAGAGCAGCTCGGCTGATCTGGTTCTCTGGCTCTACAACAGCTTTGCTGACCTGGTTCTCTGGCTCTAAAGCAGCTCTGCTGACTCGGTTCTATGGCTCTAAAGCAGTTCTGCTGACATGGTTCTCTGGATCTAGGGCAGCTCTGCTGACCTGGTTCTCTCCCTCTGGAGCAGCTCTGCTGACCTGGTTCTCTCCCTCTAAAGCAGCTCTACTCACCTGGTTTCTCTGGCTCTACAGCGGCTCTGCTGACCTGGTTCTCTGGCTCTAGAGCAGCTCTGCTGACCTGGTTCTTGGGCTCTAGAGCAGCTCTGCTGATCTGGATCTCTGGCTCTAAAGCAGCTCTGCTGACCTGGTTCTATGGCTCTAAAGCAGCTCTGCTGACTTGGTTCTCTGGCCTCTAGAGCAGCTCTGCTGACCTGGTTCTCTGGCTCTGAAGCAGCTCTGCTGACCTGGCTCTATGGCTCTAAAGCAGCTCTGCTAGCCTAGTTCTCTGGCTCTAAAGCAGCTCTGCTGACCTGCTTCTCTCCCTCTAAAGCAGCTCTGCTGACCTGGTTTCTCTGGCTCTACAGCTGCTCTGCTGACCTGCTTCTCTCCCTCTAAAGCAGCTCTGCTGACCTGGTTTCTCTGGCTCTACAGCAGCTCTGCTGACCTGGTTCTCTGGCTCTAAAGCAGCACTGCTGACCCAGTTCTATGGCTCTAAAGCAGTTCTGCTGACCTGGTTCTCTGGTCTCTAGAGCAGCTCTGCTGACGTGGTCCATTGGCTCTAAAGCAGACCTGCTGACCTGGTTCTCTCCCTCTAAAGCAGCTCTGCTGACCTGGTTCTCCCGCTCTAAAGCAACTATACTGACCTGGTTTCTCTGGCTGTAGAGCAGCACTGCTAACCTGGTTTCTTTGGCTCTACAGCAGCTCTGCTGACCTGGTTCTCGTCTTCTAGAGCAGCTCTGCTGACCTGGGTCTCTGGCTCTAAAGCAGCTCTGCTGACCTGGTTCTCTGGCTCTAAAGCATCTCTGCTGACCTAGTTCTCTGGCTTTAGAGCAGCTCTGCTGACCTGGTTCTCTGCCTCTAGAGCAGCTCTGCTGACCTGGTGTCTCTGGCTCTACAGCAGGTCTGCTGACCTGGTTCTCTGGCTCTAGAACAGCTCTGCTGACCTAGTTCTCAGGCTACAGAGCAGCTCGGCTGATCTGGTTCTCTGGCTCTACAACAGCTCTGCTGACCTGGTTCTCTGGCTCTAAAGCAGCTCTGCAGACTCGGTTCTATGGCTCTAAAGCAGTTCTGCTGACATGGTTCTCTGGCAATAGGGCAGCTCTGCTGACCTGTTTCTCTCCCTCTGGAGCAGCTCTGCTGACCTGGTTCTCTCCCTCTAAAGCAGCTCTACTGACCTGGTTTCTCTGGCTCTACAGCGGCTCTGCTGACCTGGTTCTCTGGCTCTAGAGCAGCTCTGCTGACCTGGTTCTTGGGCTCTAGAGCAGCTCTGCTGATCTGGTTCTCTGGCTCTAAAGCAGCTCTGCTGACCTGGTTTCTCTGGCTCTACAGCAGCTCTGCTGACCCGGTTCTATGGCTCTAAAGCAGTTCTGCTGACCTGGTTCTCTGGCTCTAGAGCAGCTCTGCTGACCTGGTTCTTGGGCTCTAGAGCAGCTCTGCTGATCTGGTTCTCTGGCTCTAAAGCAGCTCTGCTGACCTGCTTCTCTCCCTCTAAAGCAGCTCTGCTGACCTGGTTTCTCTGGCTCTACAGCAGCTCTGTTGACCTGCGTCTCTCCCTCTAAAGCAGCTCTGCTGACCTGGTTTCTCTGGCTCTACAGCAGCTCTGCTGACCTGGTTCTCTGGCTCTAAAGCAGCTATGCTGACCCGGTTCTATGGCTCTAAAGCAGTTCTGCTGACCTGGTTCTCTGGTCTCTAGAGCAGCTCTGCTTACCTGGTCCATTGGCTCTAAAGCAGACCTGCTGACCTGGTTCTCTCCCTCTAAAGCAGCTCTGCTGACCTGGTTCTCTCGCTCTAAAGCAGCTTTACTGACCTGGTTTCTCTGGCTCTAGAGCAGCACTGCTAACCTGGTTTCTTTGGCTCTACAGCAGCTCTGCTGACCTGGTTCTCGTCTTCTAGAGCAGCTCTGCTGACCTGGGTCTCTGGCTCTAAAGCAGCTCTGCTGACTTGGTTCTCTGGCTTTAGAGCAGCTCTGCTGACCTGGTTCTCTGCCTCTAGAGCAGCTGTGCTGACCTGGTTTCTCTGGCTCTACAGCAGGTCTGCTGACCTAGTTCTCTGGCTCTAGAACAGCTCTGCTGACCTAGTTCTCAGGCTACAGAGCAGCTCGGCTGATCTGGTTCTCTGGCTCTACAACAGCTCTGCTGACCTGGTTCTCTGGCTCTAAAGCAGCTCTGCTGTCCCGGTTCTATGGCTCTAAAGCAGTTCTGCTGACATGGTTCTCTGGCTCTAGGGCAGCTCTGCTGACCTGGTTCTCTCCCTCTGGAGCAGCTCTGCTGACCTGGTTCTCTCCCTCTAAAGCAGCTCTACTCACCTGGTTTCTCTGGCTCTACAGCGGCTCTGCTGACCTGGTTCTCTGGCTCTAGAGCAGCTCTGCTGACCTGGTTCTTGTGCTCTAGAGCAGCTCTGCTGATCTGGTTCTCTGGCTCTAAAGCAGCTCTGCTGACCTGGTTCTATGGCTCTAAACCAGCTCTGCTGACTTGGTTCTCTGGCCTCTAGAGCAGCTCTGCTGACCTGGTTCTCTGGCTCTAAAGCAGCTCTGCTGACCTGGTTCTATTGCTCTAAAGCAGCTCTGCTAGCCTAGCTCTCTGGCTCTAAAGCAGCGCTGCTGACCTGCTTCTCTCCCTCTAAAGCAGCTCTGCTGACCTGGTTTCTCTGGCTCTACAGCAGCTCTGCTGACCTGGTTCTCTGGCTCTAGAGCAGCTCTGCTGACCTGGTTCTCTGGCTCTACAACAGCTCTGCTGACCTGGTTCTTTGGCTCTAAAGCAGCTCTGCTGACCCGGTTCTATGGCTCTAAAGCAGTTCTGCTGACCTGGTTCTCTGGTCTCTAGAGCAGCTCTGCTGACCTGGTCCATTGGCTCTAAAGCAGACCTGCTGACCTGGTTCTCTCCCTCCAAAGCAGCTCTGCTGACCTGGTTCTCTCGCTCTAAAGCAGCTCTACTGACCTGGTTTCTCTGGCTCTACAGCAGCTCTGCTGACCTGGTTCTCTGGCTCTACAGCAGCTCTGCTGACCTGGTTCTCAGCTTCTAGAGCAGCTCTGCTGACCTGGGTCTCTGGCTCTAAAGCAGCTCTGCTGACCTGGTTCTCTGGCTCTAAAGCATCTCTGCTGACCTGGTTCTCTGGCTCTAGAGCAGCTCTGCTGACCTGGTTCTCTGCCTCTAGAGCAGCTCTGCTGACCTGGTTCTCTGGCTCTAAAGCTGCTCTGCTGACCTAGTTCTCTCCCTCCAAATCAGCTTCGCTGACCTGGTTCTCTGGCTCTAGAGCAGCTCTGCTGACCTGGTCCTCTGCCTCTAGAGCAGCTCTGCTGACCTGGTTCTCTGGCTCTAGAGAAGCTCTGCTGACCTGGTTCTCTGGCTCTACAGCGGCTCTGCTGACCTGGTTCTCTGGCTATAGAGCAGCTCTGCTGACCTGGTTCTTGGGCTCTAGAGCAGCTCTGCTGATCTGGTTCTCTGGCTCTAAAGCAGCTCTGCTGACCTGGTCCATTGGCTCTAAAGCAGCTCTGCTGACCCGGTTCTATGGCTCTAAAGCAGTTCTGCTGACCTGGTTCTCTGGTCTCTAGAGCAGCTCTGCTGACCTGGTCCATTGGCTCTAAAGCAGACCTGCTGACCTGGTTCTCTCCCTCCAAAGCAGCTCTGCTGACCTGGTTCTCTCGCTCTAAAGCAGCTCTACTGACCTGGTTTCTCTGGCTCTACAGCAGCTCTGCTGACCTGGTTCTCTGGCTCTACAGCAGCTCTGCTGACCTGGTTCTCAGCTTCTAGAGCAGCTCTGCTGACCTGGTTCTCTGGCTCTAAAGCAGCTCTGCTGACCTGGTTCTCTGGCTCTAAAGCATCTCTGCTGACCTGGTTCTCTGGCTCTAGAGCAGCTCTGCTGACCTGGTTCTCTCCCTCTAGAGCAGCTCTGCTGACCTGGTTCTCTGGCTCTAAAGCAGCTCTGCTGACCTAGTTCTCTCCCTCCAAATCAGCTTCGCTGACCTGGTTCTCTGGCTCTAGAGCAGCTCTGCTGACCTGGTCCCCTGCCTCTAGAGCAGCTCTGCTGACCTGGTTCTCTGGCTCTAGAGAAGCTCTGCTGACCTGGTTCTCTGGCTCTAAAGCAGCTCTGCTAACCTGGTTCTATGGCTCTAAAGCAGCTCTGTTTCCTGGTTCTCTGGCTCTAGAGCAGCTCTGCTGGCCTAGTTCTCTGGCTCTAAAGCAGATCTGCTGACTTGCTTCTCTCCCTCTAAAGCAGCTCTGCTGACCTGGTTCTCTGGCTCTATAACAGCTCTGCTGACCTGGTTCTCTGGCTCTAAACCAGCTCTGCTGACTTGGTTCTCTGGCCTCTAGAGCAGCTCTGCTGACCTGGTTCTCTGGCTCTAAAGCAGCTCTGCTGACCTGGTTCTATGGCTCTAAAGCAGCTCTGCTAGCCTAGTTCTCTGGCTCTAAAGCAGCTCTGCTGACCTGCTTCTCTCCCTCTAAAGCAGCTCTGCTGACCTGGTTTCTCTGGCTCTACAGCTGCTCTGCTGACCTGCTTCTCTCCCTCTAAAGCAGCTCTGCTGACCTGGTTTCTCTGGCTCTACAGCAGCTCTCCTGACCTGGTTCTCTGGCTCTAAAGCAGCTCTGCTGACCCGGTTCTATGGCTCTAAAGCAGTTCTGCTGACCTGGTTCTCTGGTCTCTAGAGCAGCTCTGCTGACCTGGTCCATTGGCTCTAAAGCAGACCTGCTGACCTGGTTCTCTCCCTCTAAAGCAGCTCTGCTGACCTGGTTCTCTCGCTCTAAAGCAACTCTACTGACCTGGTTTCTCTGGCTGTAGAGCAGCACTGCTAACCTGGTTTCTTTGGCTCTACAGCAGCTCTGCTGACCTGGTTCTCGTCTTCTAGAGCAGCTCTGCTGACCTGGGTCTCTGGTTCTAAAGCAGCTCTGCTGACCTGGTTCTCTGGCTCTAAAGCATCTCTGCTGACCTGGTTCTCTGGCTTTAGAGCAGCTCTGCTGACCTGGTTCTCTGCCTCTAGAGCAGCTCTGCTGACCTGGTTTCTCTGGCTCTACAGCAGGTCTGCTGACCTGGTTCTCTGGCTCTAGAACAGCTCTGCTGACCTAGTTCTCAGGCCACAGAGCAGCTCGGCTGATCTGGTTCTCTGGCTCTACAACAGCTCTGCTGACCTGGTTCTCTGGCTCTAAAGCAGCTCTGCTGACTCGGTTCTATGGCTCTAAAGCAGTTCTGCTGACATGATTCTCTGGCTCTAGCGCAGCTCTGCTGACCTGGTTCTCTCCTTCTGGAGCAGCTCTGCTGACCTGGTTCTCTCCCTCTAAAGCAGCTCTACTGACCTGGTTTCTCTGGCTCTACAGCTGCTCTGCTGACCTGGTTCTCTGGCTCTAGAGCAGCTCTGCTGACCTGGTTCTTGGGCTCTAGAGCAGCTCTGCTGATCTAGTTCTCTGGCTCTAAAGCAGCTCTGCTGACCTGGTTCTATGGCTCTAAAGCAGCTCTGCTGACTTGGTTCTCTGGCCTCTAGAGCAGCTCTGCTGACCTGGTTCTCTGGCTTTAAAGCAGCCCTGCTGACCTGGTTCTATTGCTCTAAAGCAACTCTGCTAGCCTAGCTCTCTGGCTCTAAAGCAGCGCTGCTGACCTGCTTCTCTCCCTCTAAAGCAGCTCTGCTGACCTGGTTTCTCTGGCTCTACAGCAGCTCTGCTGACCTGGTTCTCTGGCTCTAGAGAAGCTCTGCTGACCTGGTTCTCTGGCTCTACAGCGGCTCTGCTGACCTGGTTCTCTGGCTATAGAGCAGCTCTGCTGACCTGGTTCTTGGGCTCTAGAGCAGCTCTGCTGATCTGGTTCTCTGGCTCTAAAGCAGCTCTGCTGACCTGGTCCATTGGCTCTAAAGCAGCTCTGCTGACCCGGTTCTATGGCTCTAAAGCAGTTCTGCTGACCTGGTTCTCTGGTCTCTAGAGCAGCTCTGCTGACCTGGTCCATTGGCTCTAAAGCAGACCTGCTGACCTGGTTCTCTCCCTCCAAAGCAGCTCTGCTGACCTGGTTCTCTCGCTCTAAAGCAGCTCTACTGACCTGGTTTCTCTGGCTCTACAGCAGCTCTGCTGACCTGGTTCTCTGGCTCTACAGCAGCTCTGCTGACCTGGTTCTCAGCTTCTAGAGCAGCTCTGCTGACCTGGTTCTCTGGCTCTAAAGCAGCTCTGCTGACCTGGTTCTCTGGCTCTAAAGCATCTCTGCTGACCTGGTTCTCTGGCTCTAGAGCAGCTCTGCTGACCTGGTTCTCTCCCTCTAGAGCAGCTCTGCTGACCTGGTTCTCTGGCTCTAAAGCAGCTCTGCTGACCTAGTTCTCTCCCTCCAAATCAGCTTCGCTGACCTGGTTCTCTGGCTCTAGAGCAGCTCTGCTGACCTGGTCCCCTGCCTCTAGAGCAGCTCTGCTGACCTGGTTCTCTGGCTCTAGAGAAGCTCTGCTGACCTGGTTCTCTGGCTCTAAAGCAGCTCTGCTAACCTGGTTCTATGGCTCTAAAGCAGCTCTGTTTCCTGGTTCTCTGGCTCTAGAGCAGCTCTGCTGGCCTAGTTCTCTGGCTCTAAAGCAGATCTGCTGACTTGCTTCTCTCCCTCTAAAGCAGCTCTGCTGACCTGGTTCTCTGGCTCTACAACAGCTCTGCTGACCTGGTTCTCTGGCTCTAAACCAGCTCTGCTGACTTGGTTCTCTGGCCTCTAGAGCAGCTCTGCTGACCTGGTTCTCTGGCTCTAAAGCAGCTCTGCTGACCTGGTTCTATGGCTCTAAAGCAGCTCTGCTAGCCTAGTTCTCTGGCTCTAAAGCAGCTCTGCTGACCTGCTTCTCTCCCTCTAAAGCAGCTCTGCTGACCTGGTTTCTCTGGCTCTACAGCTGCTCTGCTGACCTGCTTCTCTCCCTCTAAAGCAGCTCTGCTGACCTGGTTTCTCTGGCTCTACAGCAGCTCTCCTGACCTGGTTCTCTGGCTCTAAAGCAGCTCTGCTGACCCGGTTCTATGGCTCTAAAGCAGTTCTGCTGACCTGGTTCTCTGGTCTCTAGAGCAGCTCTGCTGACCTGGTCCATTGGCTCTAAAGCAGACCTGCTGACCTGGTTCTCTCCCTCTAAAGCAGCTCTGCTGACCTGGTTCTCTCGCTCTAAAGCAACTCTACTGACCTGGTTTCTCTGGCTGTAGAGCAGCACTGCTAACCTGGTTTCTTTGGCTCTACAGCAGCTCTGCTGACCTGGTTCTCGTCTTCTAGAGCAGCTCTGCTGACCTGGGTCTCTGGCTCTAAAGCAGCTCTGCTGACCTGGTTCTCTGGCTCTAAAGCATCTCTGCTGACCTGGTTCTCTGGCTTTAGAGCAGCTCTGCTGACCTGGTTCTCTGCCTCTAGAGCAGCTCTGCTGACCTGGTTTCTCTGGCTCTACAGCAGGTCTGCCGACCTGGTTCTCTGGCTCTAGAACAGCTCTGCTGACCTAGTTCTCAGGCCACAGAGCAGCTCGGCTGATCTGGTTCTCTGGCTCTACAACAGCTCTGCTGACCTGGTTCTCTGGCTCTAAAGCAGCTCTGCTGACTCGGTTCTATGGCTCTAAAGCAGTTCTGCTGACATGATTCTCTGGCTCTAGCGCAGCCCTGCTGACCTGGTTCTCTCCTTCTGGAGCAGCTCTGCTGACCTGGTTCTCTCCCTCTAAAGCAGCTAACTGACCTGGTTTCTCTGGCTCTACAGCTGCTCTGCTGACCTGGTTCTCTGGCTCTAGAGCAGCTCTGCTGACCTGGTTCTTGGGCTCTAGAGCAGCTCTGCTGATCTAGTTCTCTGGCTCTAAAGCAGCTCTGCTGACCTGGTTCTATGGCTCTAAAGCAGCTCTGCTGACTTGGTTCTCTGGCCTCTAGAGCAGCTCTGCTGACCTGGTTCTCTGGCTTTAAAGCAGCCCTGCTGACCTGGTTCTATTGCTCTAAAGCAGCTCTGCTAGCCTAGCTCTCTGGCTCTAAAGCAGCGCTGCTGACCTGCTTCTCTCCCTCTAAAGCAGCTCTGCTGACCTGGTTTCTCTGGCTCTACAGCAGCTCTGCTGACCTGGTTCTCTGGCTCTAGAGCAGCTCTGCTGACCTGGTTCTCTGGCTCTACAACAGCTCTGCTGACCTGGTTCTTTGGCTCTAAAGCAGCTCTGCTGACCCGGTTCTATGGCTCTAAAGCAGTTCTGCTGACCTGGTTCTCTGGTCTCTAGAGCAGCTCTGCTGACCTGGTCCATTGGCTCTAAAGCAGACCTGCTGACCTGGTTCTCTCCCTCCAAAGCAGCTCTGCTGACCTGGTTCTCTCGCTCTAAAGCAGCTCTACTGACCTGGTTTCTCTGGCTCTACAGCAGCTCTGCTGACCTGGTTCTCTGGCTCTACAGCAGCTCTGCTGACCTGGTTCTCAGCTTCTAGAGCAGCTCTGTTGACCTGGGTCTCTGGCTCTAAAGCAGCTCTGCTGACCTGGTTCTCTGGCTCTAAAGCATCTCTGCTGACCTGGTTCTCTGGCTCTAGAGCAGCTCTGCTGACCTGGTTCTCTGCCTCTAGAGCAGCTCTGCTGACCTGGTTCTCTGGCTCTAAAGCTGCTCTGCTGACCTAGTTCTCTCCCTCCAAATCAGCTTCGCTGACCTGGTTCTCTGGCTCTAGAGCAGCTCTGCTGACCTGGTCCTCTGCCTCTAGAGCAGCTCTGCTGACCTGGTTCTCTGGCTCTAGAGAAGCTCTGCTGACCTGGTTCTCTGGCTCTACAGCGGCTCTGCTGACCTGGTTCTCTGGCTATAGAGCAGCTCTGCTGACCTGGTTCTTGGGCTCTAGAGCAGCTCTGCTGATCTGGTTCTCTGGCTCTAAAGCAGCTCTGCTGACCTGGTCCATTGGCTCTAAAGCAGCTCTGCTGACCCGGTTCTATGGCTCTAAAGCAGTTCTGCTGACCTGGTTCTCTGGTCTCTAGAGCAGCTCTGCTGACCTGGTCCATTGGCTCTAAAGCAGACCTGCTGACCTGGTTCTCTCCCTCCAAAGCAGCTCTGCTGACCTGGTTCTCTCGCTCTAAAGCAGCTCTACTGACCTGGTTTCTCTGGCTCTACAGCAGCTCTGCTGACCTGGTTCTCTGGCTCTACAGCAGCTCTGCTGACCTGGTTCTCAGCTTCTAGAGCAGCTCTGCTGACCTGGTTCTCTGGCTCTAAAGCAGCTCTGCTGACCTGGTTCTCTGGCTCTAAAGCATCTCTGCTGACCTGGTTCTCTGGCTCTAGAGCAGCTCTGCTGACCTGGTTCTATCCCTCTAGAGCAGCTCTGCTGACCTGGTTCTCTGGCTCTAAAGCAGCTCTGCTGACCTAGTTCTCTCCCTCCAAATCAGCTTCGCTGACCTGGTTCTCTGGCTCTAGAGCAGCTCTGCTGACCTGGTCCCCTGCCTCTAGAGCAGCTCTGCTGACCTGGTTCTCTGGCTCTAGAGAAGCTCTGCTGACCTGGTTCTCTGGCTCTAAAGCAGCTCTGCTAACCTGGTTCTATGGCTCTAAAGCAGCTCTGTTTCCTGGTTCTCTGGCTCTAGAGCAGCTCTGCTGGCCTAGTTCTCTGGCTCTAAAGCAGATCTGCTGACTTGCTTCTCTCCCTCTAAAGCAGCTCTGCTGACCTGGTTCTCTGGCTCTACAACAGCTCTGCTGACCTGGTTCTCTGGCTCTAAACCAGCTCTGCTGACTTGGTTCTCTGGCCTCTAGAGCAGCTCTGCTGACCTGGTTCTCTGGCTCTAAAGCAGCTCTGCTGACCTGGTTCTCTGGCTCTAGAGCAGCTCTGCTGACCTGGTTCTCTCCCTCTAGAGCAGCTCTGCTGACCTGGTTCTCTGGCTCTAAAGCAGCTCTGCTGCCCTAGTTCTCTCCCTCCAAATCAGCTTCGCTGACCTGGTTCTCTGGCTCTAGAGCAGCTCTGCTGACCTGGTCCCCTGCCTCTAGAGCAGCTCTGCTGACCTGGTTCTCTGGCTCTAGAGAAGCTCTGCTGACCTGGTTCTCTGGCTCTAAAGCAGCTCTGCTAACCTGGTTCTATGGCTCTAAAGCAGCTCTGTTTCCTGGTTCTCTGGCTCTAGAGCAGCTCTGCTGGCCTAGTTCTCTGGCTCTAAAGCAGATCTGCTGACTTGCTTCTCTCCCTCTAAAGCAGCTCTGCTGACCTGGTTCTCTGGCTCTACAACAGCTCTGCTGACCTGGTTCTCTGGCTCTAAACCAGCTCTGCTAGCCTAGTTCTCTGGCTCTAAAGCAGCTCTGCTGACCTGCTTCTCTCCCTCTAAAGCAGCTCTGCTGACCTGGTTTCTCTGGCTCTACAGCTGCTCTGCTGACCTGCTTCTCTCCCTCTAAAGCAGCTCTGCTGACCTGGTTTCTCTGGCTCTACAGCAGCTCTCCTGACCTGGTTCTCTGGCTCTAAAGCAGCTCTGCTGACCCGGTTCTATGGCTCTAAAGCAGTTCTGCTGACCTGGTTCTCTCCCTCTAAAGCAGCTCTGCTGACCTGGTTCTCTCGCTCTAAAGCAACTCTACTGACCTGGTTTCTCTGGCTGTAGAGCAGCACTGCTAACCTGGTTTCTTTGGCTCTACAGCAGCTCTGCTGACCTGGTTCTCGTCTTCTAGAGCAGCTCTGCTGACCTGGGTCTCTGGCTCTAAAGCAGCTCTGCTGACCTGGTTCTCTGGCTCTAAAGCATCTCTGCTGACCTGGTTCTCTGGCTTTAGAGCAGCTCTGCTGACCTGGTTCTCTGCCTCTAGAGCAGCTCTGCTGACCTGGTTTCTCTGGCTCTACAGCAGGTCTGCTGACCTGGTTCTCTGGCTCTAGAACAGCTCTGCTGACCTAGTTCTCAGGCCACAGAGCAGCTCGGCTGATCTGGTTCTCTGGCTCTACAACAGCTCTGCTGACCTGGTTCTCTGGCTCTAAAGCAGCTCTGCTGACTCGGTTCTATGGCTCTAAAGCCGTTCTGCTGACATGATTCTCTGGCTCTAGGGCAGCTCTGCTGACCTGGTTCTCTCCTTCAGGAGCAGCTCTGCTGACCTGGTTCTCTCCCTCTAAAGCAGCTCTACTGACCTGGTTTCTCTGGCTCTACAGCGGCTCTGCTGACCTGGTTCTCTGGCTCTAGAGCAGCTCTGCTGACCTGGTTCTTGGGCTCTAGAGCAGCTCTGCTGATCTAGTTCTCTGGCTCTAAAGCAGCTCTGCTGACCTGGTTCTATGGCTCTAAAGCAGCTCTGCTGACTTGGTTCTCTGGCCTCTAGAGCAGCTCTGCTGACCTGGTTCTCTGGCTTTAAAGCAGCTCTGCTGACCTGGTTCTATTGCTCTAAAGCAGCTCTGCTAGCCTAGCTCTCTGGCTCTAAAGCAGCGCTGCTGACCTGCTTCTCTCCCTCTAAAGCAGCTCTGCTGACCTGGTTTCTCTGGCTCTACAGCAGCTCTGCTGACCTGGTTCTCTGGCTCTAGAGCAGCTCTGCTGACCTGGTTCTCTGGCTCTACAACAGCTCTGCTGACCTGGTTCTTTGGCTCTAAAGCAGCTCTGCTGACCCGGTTCTATGGCTCTAAAGCAGTTCTGCTGACCTGGTTCTCTGGTCTCTAGAGCAGCTCTGCTGACCTGGTCCATTGGCTCTAAAGCAGACCTGCTGACCTGGTTCTCTCCCTCCAAAGCAGCTCTGCTGACCTGGTTCTCTCGCTCTAAAGCAGCTCTACTGACCTGGTTTCTCTGGCTCTACAGCAGCTCTGCTGACCTGGTTCTCTGGCTCTACAGCAGCTCTGCTGACCTGGTTCTCAGCTTCTAGAGCAGCTCTGCTGACCTGGGTCTCTGGCTCTAAAGCAGCTCTGCTGACCTGGTTCTCTGGCTCTAAAGCATCTCTGCTGACCTGGTTCTCTGGCTCTAGAGCAGCTCTGCTGACCTGGTTCTCTGCCTCTAGAGCAGCTCTGCTGACCTGGTTCTCTGGCTCTAAAGCTGCTCTGCTGACCTAGTTCTCTCCCTCCAAATCAGCTTCGCTGACCTGGTTCTCTGGCTCTAGAGCAGCTCTGCTGACCTGGTCCTCTGCCTCTAGAGCAGCTCTGCTGACCTGGTTCTCTGGCTCTAGAGAAGCTCTGCTGACCTGGT
This sequence comes from Triturus cristatus, assembly GCF_964204655.1. Classification (NCBI taxonomy): domain Eukaryota; kingdom Metazoa; phylum Chordata; class Amphibia; order Caudata; family Salamandridae; genus Triturus; species Triturus cristatus. The sequence continues at coordinate 632,161,434 of NC_140582.1, forward strand.
TCTCTGGCTCTACAGCGGCTCTGCTGACCTGGTTCTCTGGCTATAGAGCAGCTCTGCTGACCTGGTTCTTGGGCTCTAGAGCAGCTCTGCTGATCTGGTTCTCTGGCTCTAAAGCAGCTCTGCTGACCTGGTCCATTGGCTCTAAAGCAGCTCTGCTGACCCGGTTCTATGGCTCTAAAGCAGTTCTGCTGACCTGGTTCTCTGGTCTCTAGAGCAGCTCTGCTGACCTGGTCCATTGGCTCTAAAGCAGACCTGCAGACCTGGTTCTCTCCCTCCAAAGCAGCTCTGCTGACCTGGTTCTCTCGCTCTAAAGCAGCTCTACTGACCTGGTTTCTCTGGCTCTACAGCAGCTCTGCTGACCTGGTTCTCTGGCTCTACAGCAGCTCTGCTGACCTGGTTCTCAGCTTCTAGAGCAGCTCTGCTGACCTGGTTCTCTGGCTCTAAAGCAGCTCTGCTGACCTGGTTCTCTGGCTCTAAAGCATCTCTGCTGACCTAGTTCTCTGGCTCTAGAGCAGCTCTGCTGACCTGGTTCTCTCCCTCTAGAGCAGCTCTGCTGACCTGGTTCTCTGGCTCTAAAGCAGCTCTGCTGACCTAGTTCTCTCCCTCCAAATCAGCTTCGCTGACCTGGTTCTCTGGCTCTAGAGCAGCTCTGCTGACCTGGTCCCCTGCCTCTAGAGCAGCTCTGCTGACCTGGTTCTCTGGCTCTAGAGAAGCTCTGCTGACCTGGTTCTCTGGCTCTAAAGCAGCTCCGCTAACCTGGTTCTATGGCTCTAAAGCAGCTCTGTTTCCTGGTTCTCTGGCTCTAGAGCAGCTCTGCTGGCCTAGTTCTCTGGCTCTAAAGCAGATCTGCTGACTTGCTTCTCTCCCTCTAAAGCAGCTCTGCTGACCTGGTTCTCTGGCTCTACAACAGCTCTGCTGACCTGGTTCTCTGGCTCTAAACCAGCTCTGCTGACTTGGTTCTCTGGCCTCTAGAGCAGCTCTGCTGACCTGGTTCTCTGGCTCTAAAGCAGCTCTGCTGACCTGGTTCTATGGCTCTAAAGCAGCTCTGCTAGCCTAGTTCTCTGGCTCTAAAGCAGCTCTGCTGACCTGCTTCTCTCCCTCTAAAGCAGCTCTGCTGACCTGGTTTCTCTGGCTCTACAGCTGCTCTGCTGACCTGCTTCTCTCCCTCTAAAGCAGCTCTGCTGACCTGGTTTCTCTGGCTCTACAGCAGCTCTCCTGACCTGGTTCGCTGGCTCTAAAGCAGCTCTGCTGACCCGGTTCTATGGCTCTAAAGCAGTTCTGCTGACCTGGTTCTCTGGTCTCTAGAGCAGCTCTGCTGACCTGGTCCATTGGCTCTAAAGCAGACCTGCTGACCTGGTTCTCTCCCTCTAAAGCAGCTCTGCTGACCTGGTTCTCTCGCTCTAAAGCAACTCTACTGACCTGGTTTCTCTGGCTGTAGAGCAGCACTGCTAACCTGGTTTCTTTGGCTCTACAGCAGCTCTGCTGACCTGGTTCTCTGGCTCTAGAACAGCTCTGCTGACCTAGTTCTCAGGCCACAGAGCAGCTCGGCTGATCTGGTTCTCTGGCTCTACAACAGCTCTGCTGACCTGGTTCTCTGGCTCTAAAGCAGCTCTGCTGACTCGGTTCTATGGCTCTAAAGCAGTTCTGCTGACATGATTCTCTGGCTCTAGGGCAGCTCTGCTGACCTGGTTCTCTCCTTCTGGAGCAGCTCTGCTGACCTGGTTCTCTCCCTCTAAAGCAGCTCTACTGACCTGGTTTCTCTGGCTCTACAGCGGCTCTGCTGACCTGGTTCTCTGGCTCTAGAGCAGCTCTGCTGACCTGGTTCTTGGGCTCTAGAGCAGCTCTGCTGATCTAGTTCTCTGGCTCTAAAGCAGCTCTGCTGACCTGGTTCTATGGCTCTAAAGCAGCTCTGCTGACTTGGTTCTCTGGCCTCTAGAGCAGCTCTGCTGACCTGGTTCTCTGGCTTTAAAGCAGCTCTGCTGACCTGGTTCTATTGCTCTAAAGCAGCTCTGCTAGCCTAGCTCTCTGGCTCTAAAGCAGCGCTGCTGACCTGCTTCTCTCCCTCTAAAGCAGCTCTGCTGACCTGGTTTCTCTGGCTCTACAGCAGCTCTGCTGACCTGGTTCTCTGGCTCTAGAGCAGCTCTGCTGACCTGGTTCTCTGGCTCTACAACAGCTCTGCTGACCTGGTTCTTTGGCTCTAAAGCAGCTCTGCTGACCCGGTTCTATGGCTCTAAAGCAGTTCTGCTGACCTGGTTCTCTGGTCTCTAGAGCAGCTCTGCTGACCTGGTCCATTGGCTCTAAAGCAGACCTGCTGACCTGGTTCTCTCCCTCCAAAGCAGCTCTGCTGACCTGGTTCTCTCGCTCTAAAGCAGCTCTACTGACCTGGTTTCTCTGGCTCTACAGCAGCTCTGCTGACCTGGTTCTCTGGCTCTACAGCAGCTCTGCTGACCTGGTTCTCAGCTTCTAGAGCAGCTCTGCTGACCTGGGTCTCTGGCTCTAAAGCAGCTCTGCTGACCTGGTTCTCTGGCTCTAAAGCATCTCTGCTGACCTGGTTCTCTGGCTCTAGAGCAGCTCTGCTGACCTGGTTCTCTGCCTCTAGAGCAGCTCTGCTGACCTGGTTCTCTGGCTCTAAAGCTGCTCTGCTGACCTAGTTCTCTCCCTCCAAATCAGCTTCGCTGACCTGGTTCTCTGGCTCTAGAGCAGCTCTGCTGACCTGGTCCTCTGCCTCTAGAGCAGCTCTGCTGACCTGGTTCTCTGGCTCTAGAGAAGCTCTGCCGACCTGGTTCTCTGGCTCTACAGCGGCTCTGCTGACCTGGTTCTCTGGCTATAGAGCAGCTCTGCTGACCTGGTTCTTGGGCTCTAGAGCAGCTCTGCTGATCTGGTTCTCTGGCTCTAAAGCAGATCTGCTGACCTGGTCCATTGGCTCTAAAGCAGCTCTGCTGACCCGGTTCTATGGCTCTAAAGCAGTTCTGCTGACCTGGTTCTCTGGTCTCTAGAGCAGCTCTGCTGACCTGGTCCATTGGCTCTAAAGCAGACCTGCTGACCTGGTTCTCTCCCTCCAAAGCAGCTCTGCTGACCTGGTTCTCTCACTCTAAAGCAGCTCTACTGACCTGGTTTCTCTGGCTCTACAGCAGCTCTGCTGACCTGGTTCTCTGGCTCTACAGCAGCTCTGCTGACCTGGTTCTCAGCTTCTAGAGCAGCTCTGCTGACCTGGTTCTCTGGCTCTAAAGCAGCTCTGCTGACCTGGTTCTCTGGCTCTAAAGCATCTCTGCTGACCTGGTTCTCTGGCTCTAGAGCAGCTCTGCTGACCTGGTTCTCTCCCTCTAGAGCAGCTCTGCTGACCTGGTTCTCTGGCTCTAAAGCAGCTCTGCTGACCTAGTTCTCTCCCTCCAAATCAGCTTCGCTGACCTGGTTCTCTGGCTCTAGAGCAGCTCTGCTGACCTGGTCCCCTGCCTCTAGAGCAGCTCTGCTGACCTGGTTCTCTGGCTCTAGAGAAGCTCTGCTGACCTGGTTCTCTGGCTCTAAAGCAGCTCTGCTAACCTGGTTCTATGGCTCTAAAGCAGCTCTGTTTCCTGGTTCTCTGGCTCTAGAGCAGCTCTGCTGGCCTAGTTCTCTGGCTCTAAAGCAGATCTGCTGACTTGCTTCTCTCCCTCTAAAGCAGCTCTGCTGACCTGGTTCTCTGGCTCTACAACAGCTCTGCTGACCTGGTTCTCTGCCTCTAAAGCAGCTCTGCTGACCCAGTTCTTTGGCTCTAAAGCAGTTCTGCTGACCTGGTTCTCTGGTCTATAGAGCAGCTCTGCTGACCTGTTCCCTTGGCTCTAAAGCAGACCTGCTAACCTGGTTCTCTCCCTCTAAAGCAGCTCTGCTAACCTGGTTCTCTCGCTCTAAAGCAGCTCTACTGACCTGGTTTCTCTGGCTCTACAGCAGCTCAGCTGACCTGGTTCTCTGGCTCTAGAGCAGCTCTGCTAACCTGGTTTCTCTGGCTCTACAGCAGCTCTGCTGACCTTGTTCTCGGCCTCTAGAGCAGCTCTGCTGACCTGGGTCTCTGGCTCTAAAGCAGCTCTGCTGACCTGGTTCTCTGGCTCTAAAGCATCTCTGCTGACCTGGTTCTCTGGCTCTAGAGCAGCTCTGTTGACCTGGTTCTATGCCTCTAGAGTAGCTCTGCTGACCTGGTTCTCTGGCTCTAAAGCAGCTCTGCTGACCTGGTTCTCTCCCTCTAAAGCAGCTCTACTGACCTGGTTTCTCTGGCGCTACAGCGGCTCTGCTGACCTGGTTCTCTGGCTCTAGAGCAGCTCTACTGACCTGGTTCTTGGGCTCTAGAGCAGCTCTGCTGATCTGGTTCTCTGGCTCTAAAGGAGCTCTGCTGACCTGGTTCTATGGCTCGAAAGCTGCTCTGCTGACTTGGTTCTCTGGCTCTAGAGCAGCTCTGCTGACCTAGTTCTCTGGCTCTAAAGCAGCTCTGCTGACCTGGTTCTCTGGCTCTAAAGCAGCTCTGCTGGCCTAGTTCTCTGGCTCTAAAGCAGCCCTGCTGACCTGCTTCTCTCCCTCTAAAGCAGCTCTGCTGACCTGGTTTCTCTGGCTCTACAGCAGCTCTGCTGACCTGGTTCTCTGGCTCTAGAGCAGCTCTGCTGAACTGGATCTCTGGCTCTACAACAGCTCTGCTGACCTGTTTCCCTGGCTCTAAAGCAGCTCTGCTGACCCGGTTCTATGGCTCTAAAGCAGTTCTGCTGACCTGGTTCTCTGGTCTCTAGAGCAGCTCTGCTGACCTGGTCCCTTGGCTCTGAAGCAGACCTGCTGACCTGGTTCTCTCCCTCTAAAGTAGCTCTGCTGACCCGGTTCTCTTGCTCTAAAGCAGCTCTGCTGACCTGGTTCTCTCGCTCTAAAGCAGCTCTACTGACCTGGTTTCTCTGGCTCTACAGCAGCTCAGCTGACCTGGTTCTCTGGCTCTAGAGCAGCACTGCTAACCTGGTTTCTCTGGCTCTACAGCAGCTCTGCTGACCTTGTTCTCGGCCTCTAGAGCAGCTCTGCTGACCTGGGTCTCTGGCTCTAAAGCAGCTCTGCTGACCTAGTTCTCTGGCTCTAAAGCATCTCTGCTGACCTGGTTCTCTGGCTCTAGAGCAGCTCTGTTGACCTGGTTCTATGCCTCTAGAGTAGCTCTGCTGACCTGGTTCTCTGGCTCTAAAGCAGCTCTGCTGACCTGGTTCTCTCCCTCTAAAGCAGCTCTACTGACCTGTTTTCTCTGGCGCTACAGTGGCTCTGCTGACCTGGTTCTCTGGCTCTAGAGCAGCTCTGCTGACCTGGTTCTTGGGCTCTAGAGCAGCTCTGCTGATCTGGTTCTCTGGCTCTAAAGGAGCTCTGCTGACCTGGTTCTATGGCTCGAAAGCTGCTCTGCTGACTTGGTTCTCTGGCTCTAGAGCAGCTCTGCTGACCTAGTTCTCTGGCTCTAAAGCAGCTCTGCTGACCTGGTTCTCTGGCTCTAAAGCAGCTCTGCTGGCCTAGTTCTCTGGCTCTAAAGCAGCTCTGCTGACCTGCTTCTCTCCCTCTAAAGCAGCTCTGCTGACCTGGTTTCTCTGGCTCTACAGCAGCTCTGCTGACCTGGTTCTCTGGCTCTAGAGCAGCTCTGCTGAACTGGATCTCTGGCTCTACAACAGCCCTGCTGACCTGTTTCCCTGGCTCTAAAGCAGCTCTGCTGACCCGGTTCTATGGCTCTAAAGCAGTTCTGCTGACCTGGTTCTCTGGTCTCTAGAGCAGCTCTGCTGACCTGGTCCCTTGGCTCTGAAGCAGACCTGCTGACCTGGTTCTCTCCCTCTAAAGCAGCTCTGCTGACCCGGTACTCTCGCTCTAAAGCAGCTCTACTAGCCTGGTTTCTCTGGCTCTACAGCAGCTCTGCTGACCTGGTTCTCTGGCTCTAGAGCAGCTCTGCTAACCTGTTTTCTCTGGCTCTACAGCAGCTCTGCTGACCTGGTTCTCGGCCTCTAGAGCAGCTCTGCTGAGCTGGGTCTCTGGCTCTAAAGCATCTCTACTGACCTGGTTCTCTGGCTCTAGAGCAGCTCTGCTGACCTGGTTCTCTGCCTCTAGAGCAGCTCTGCTGATCTGGTTCTCTGGCTCTAAAGCAGCTCTGCTGACCTGGTTCTCTCGCTCTAAATCAGCTCTGCTGACCTGGTTCTCTGGCTCTAGAGCAGCTCTGCTGACCTGGTTCTCTGCCTCTAGAGCAGCTCTGCTGACCCGGTTCTCTGGCTCTAGAGCAGCTCTGCTGACCTGGTTCTCTGGCTCTAAAGCAGCTCTGCTGACCTGGTTCTATGGCTCTAAAGCAGCTCTGCTTCCTGGTTCTCTGGCTCTAGAGCAGCTCTGCTGGCCTAGTTCTCTGGCTCTAAAGCAGCTCTGCTTCCTGGTTCTCTGGCTCTGAGCAGCTCTGCTGACCTGGTTCTCTGGCTCTAAAGCAGCTCTGCTTCCTGGTTCTCTGGCTCTGAGCAGCTCTGCTGACCTGGTTCTCTAGCTCTAAAGCAGCTCTGCTGACCTAGTTCTCTCCCTCCAAATCAGCTTCGCTTACCTGGTTCTCTGGCTCTAGAGCAGCTCTGCTGACCTGGTCCTCTGCCTCTAGAGCAGCTCTGCTGACCTGGTTCTCTCGCTCTAAAACAACTCTACTGACCTGGTTTCTCTGGCTGTAGAGCAGCACTGCTAACCTGGTTTCTTTGGCTCTACAGCAGCTCTGCTGACCTGGTTCACGTCTTCTAGAGCAGCTCTGCTGACCTAGGTCTCTGGCTCTAAAGCAGCTCTGCTGACCTGGTTCTCTGGCTCTAAAGCATCTCTGCTGACCTGGTTCTCTGGCTATAGAGCAGCTCTGCTGACCTGGTTCTCTGCCTCTAGAGCAGCTCTGCTGACCTGGTTTCTCTGGCTCTACAGCAGGTCTGCTGACCTGGTTCTCTGGCTCTAGAACATCTCTGCTGACCTAGTTCTCAGGCTACAGAGCAGCTCGGCTGATCTGGTTCTCTGGCTCTACAACAGCTCTGCTGACCTGGTTCTCTGGCTCTAAAGCAGCTCTGCTGACTCGGTTCTATGGCTCTAAAGCAGTTCTGCTGACATGGTTCTCTGGATCTAGGGCAGCTCTGCTGACCTGGTTCTCTCCCTCTGGAGCAGCTCTGCTGACCTGGTTCTCTCCCTCTAAAGCAGCTCTACTCACCTGGTTTCTCTGGCTCTACAGCGGCTCTGCTGACCTGGTTCTCTGGCTCTAGAGCAGCTCTGCTGACCTGGTTCTTGGGCTCTAGAGCAGCTCTGCTGATCTGGATCTCTGGCTCTAAAGCAGCTCTGCTGACCTGGTTCTATGGCTCTAAAGCAGCTCTGCTGACTTGGTTCTCTGGCCTCTAGAGCAGCTCTGCTGACCTGGTTCTCTGGCTCTGAAGCAGCTCTGCTGACCTGGCTCTATGGCTCTAAAGCAGCTCTGCTAGCCTAGTTCTCTGGCTCTAAAGCAGCTCTGCTGACCTGCTTCTCTCCCTCTAAAGCAGCTCTGCTGACCTGGTTTCTCTGGCTCTACAGCTGCTCTGCTGACCTGCTTCTCTCCCTCTAAAGCAGCTCTGCTGACCTGGTTTCTCTGGCTCTACAGCAGCTCTGCTGACCTGGTTCTCTGGCTCTAAAGCAGCACTGCTGACCCAGTTCTATGGCTCTAAAGCAGTTCTGCTGACCTGGTTCTCTGGTCTCTAGAGCAGCTCTGCTGACCTGGTCCATTGGCTCTAAAGCAGACCTGCTGACCTGGTTCTCTCCCTCTAAAGCAGCTCTGCTGACCTGGTTCTCCCGCTCTAAAGCAACTATACTGACCTGGTTTCTCTGGCTGTAGAGCAGCACTGCTAACCTGGTTTCTTTGGCTCTACAGCAGCTCTGCTGACCTGGTTCTCGTCTTCTAGAGCAGCTCTGCTGACCTGGGTCTCTGGCTCTAAAGCAGCTCTGCTGACCTGGTTCTCTGGCTCTAAAGCATCTCTGCTGACCTAGTTCTCTGGCTTTAGAGCAGCTCTGCTGACCTGGTTCTCGGCCTCTAGAGCAGCTCTGCTGACCTGGTGTCTCTGGCTCTACAGCAGGTCTGCTGACCTGGTTCTCTGGCTCTAGAACAGCTCTGCTGACCTAGTTCTCAGGCTACAGAGCAGCTCGGCTGATCTGGTTCTCTGGCTCTACAACAGCTCTGCTGACCTGGTTCTCTGGCTCTAAAGCAGCTCTGCAGACTCGGTTCTATGGCTCTAAAGCAGTTCTGCTGACATGGTTCTCTGGCAATAGGGCAGCTCTGCTGACCTGTTTCTCTCCCTCTGGAGCAGCTCTGCTGACCTGGTTCTCTCCCTCTAAAGCAGCTCTACTGACCTGGTTTCTCTGGCTCTACAGCGGCTCTGCTGACCTGGTTCTCTGGCTCTAGAGCAGCTCTGCTGACCTGGTTCTTGGGCTCTAGAGCAGCTCTGCTGATCTGGTTCTCTGGCTCTAAAGCAGCTCTGCTGACCTGGTTTCTCTGGCTCTACAGCAGCTCTGCTGACCCGGTTCTATGGCTCTAAAGCAGTTCTGCTGACCTGGTTCTCTGGCTCTAGAGCAGCTCTGCTGACCTGGTTCTTGGGCTCTAGAGCAGCTCTGCTGATCTGGTTCTCTGGCTCTAAAGCAGCTCTGCTGACCTGCTTCTCTCCCTCTAAAGCAGCTCTGCTGACCTGGTTTCTCTGGCTCTACAGCAGCTCTGTTGACCTGCGTCTCTCCCTCTAAAGCAGCTCTGCTGACCTGGTTTCTCTGGCTCTACAGCAGCTCTGCTGACCTGGTTCTCTGGCTCTAAAGCAGCTATGCTGACCCGGTTCTATGGCTCTAAAGCAGTTCTGCTGACCTGGTTCTCTGGTCTCTAGAGCAGCTCTGCTTACCTGGTCCATTGGCTCTAAAGCAGACCTGCTGACCTGGTTCTCTCCCTCTAAAGCAGCTCTGCTGACCTGGTTCTCTCGCTCTAAAGCAGCTTTACTGACCTGGTTTCTCTGGCTCTAGAGCAGCACTGCTAACCTGGTTTCTTTGGCTCTACAGCAGCTCTGCTGACCTGGTTCTCGTCTTCTAGAGCAGCTCTGCTGACCTGGGTCTCTGGCTCTAAAGCAGCTCTGCTGACTTGGTTCTCTGGCTTTCGAGCAGCTCTGCTGACCTGGTTCTCTGCCTCTAGAGCAGCTGTGCTGACCTGGTTTCTCTGGCTCTACAGCAGGTCTGCTGACCTAGTTCTCTGGCTCTAGAACAGCTCTGCTGACCTAGTTCTCAGGCTACAGAGCAGCTCGGCTGATCTGGTTCTCTGGCTCTACAACAGCTCTGCTGACCTGGTTCTCTGGCTCTAAAGCAGCTCTGCTGTCCCGGTTCTATGGCTCTAAAGCAGTTCTGCTGACATGGTTCTCTGGCTCTAGGGCAGCTCTGCTGACCTGGTTCTCTCCCTCTGGAGCAGATCTGCTGACCTGGTTCTCTCCCTCTAAAGCAGCTCTACTCACCTGGTTTCTCTGGCTCTACAGCGGCTCTGCTGACCTGGTTCTCTGGCTCTAGAGCAGCTCTGCTGACCTGGTTCTTGTGCTCTAGAGCAGCTCTGCTGATCTGGTTCTCTGGCTCTAAAGCAGCTCTGCTGACCTGGTTCTATGGCTCTAAACCAGCTCTGCTGACTTGGTTCTCTGGCCTCTAGAGCAGCTCTGCTGACCTGGTTCTCTGGCTCTAAAGCAGCTCTGCTGACCTGGTTCTATTGCTCTAAAGCAGCTCTGCTAGCCTAGCTCTCTGGCTCTAAAGCAGCGCTGCTGACCTGCTTCTCTCCCTCTAAAGCAGCTCTGCTGACCTGGTTTCTCTGGCTCTACAGCAGCTCTGCTGACCTGGTTCTCTGGCTCTAGAGCAGCTCTGCTGACCTGGTTCTCTGGCTCTACAACAGCTCTGCTGACCTGGTTCTTTGGCTCTAAAGCAGCTCTGCTGACCCGGTTCTATGGCTCTAAAGCAGTTCTGCTGACCTGGTTCTCTGGTCTCTAGAGCAGCTCTGCTGACCTGGTCCATTGGCTCTAAAGCAGACCTGCTGACCTGGTTCTCTCCCTCCAAAGCAGCTCTGCTGACCTGGTTCTCTCGCTCTAAAGCAGCTCTACTGACCTGGTTTCTCTGGCTCTACAGCAGCTCTGCTGACCTGGTTCTCTGGCTCTACAGCAGCTCTGCTGACCTGGTTCTCAGCTTCTAGAGCAGCTCTGCTGACCTGGGTCTCTGGCTCTAAAGCAGCTCTGCTGACCTGGTTCTCTGGCTCTAAAGCATCTCTGCTGACCTGGTTCTCTGGCTCTAGAGCAGCTCTGCTGACCTGGTTCTCTGCCTCTAGAGCAGCTCTGCTGACCTGGTTCTCTGGCTCTAAAGCTGCTCTGCTGACCTAGTTCTCTCCCTCCAAATCAGCTTCGCTGACCTGGTTCTCTGGCTCTAGAGCAGCTCTGCTGACCTGGTCCTCTGCCTCTAGAGCAGCTCTGCTGACCTGGTTCTCTGGCTCTAGAGAAGCTCTGCTGACCTGGTTCTCTGGCTCTACAGCGGCTCTGCTGACCTGGTTCTCTGGCTATAGAGCAGCTCTGCTGACCTGGTTCTTGGGCTCTAGAGCAGCTCTGCTGATCTGGTTCTCTGGCTCTAAAGCAGCTCTGCTGACCTGGTCCATTGGCTCTAAAGCAGCTCTGCTGACCCGGTTCTATGGCTCTAAAGCAGTTCTGCTGACCTGGTTCTCTGGTCTCTAGAGCAGCTCTGCTGACCTGGTCCATTGGCTCTAAAGCAGACCTGCTGACCTGGTTCTCTCCCTCCAAAGCAGCTCTGCTGACCTGGTTCTCTCGCTCTAAAGCAGCTCTACTGACCTGGTTTCTCTGGCTCTACAGCAGCTCTGCTGACCTGGTTCTCTGGCTCAACAGCAGCTCTGCTGACCTGGTTCTCAGCTTCTAGAGCAGCTCTGCTGACCTGGTTCTCTGGCTCTAAAGCAGCTCTGCTGACCTGGTTCTCTGGCTCTAAAGCATCTCTGCTGACCTGGTTCTCTGGCTCTAGAGCAGCTCTGCTGACCTGGTTCTCTCCCTCTAGAGCAGCTCTGCTGACCTGGTTCTCTGGCTCTAAAGCAGCTCTGCTGACCTAGTTCTCTCCCTCCAAATCAGCTTCGCTGACCTGGTTCTCTGGCTCTAGAGCAGCTCTGCTGACCTGGTCCCCTGCCTCTAGAGCAGCTCTGCTGACCTGGTTCTCTGGCTCTAGAGAAGCTCTGCTGACCTGGTTCTCTGGCTCTAAAGCAGCTCTGCTAACCTGGTTCTATGGCTCTAAAGCAGCTCTGTTTCCTGGTTCTCTGGCTCTAGAGCAGCTCTGCTGGCCTAGTTCTCTGGCTCTAAAGCAGATCTGCTGACTTGCTTCTCTCCCTCTAAAGCAGCTCTGCTGACCTGGTTCTCTGGCTCTACAACAGCTCTGCTGACCTGGTTCTCTGGCTCTAAACCAGCTCTGCTGACTTGGTTCTCTGGCCTCTAGAGCAGCTCTGCTGACCTGGTTCTCTGGCTCTAAAGCAGCTCTGCTGACCTGGTTCTATGGCTCTAAAGCAGCTCTGCTAGCCTAGTTCTCTGGCTCTAAAGCAGCTCTGCTGACCTGCTTCTCTCCCTCTAAAGCAGCTCTGCTGACCTGGTTTCTCTGGCTCTACAGCTGCTCTGCTGACCTGCTTCTCTCCCTCTAAAGCAGCTCTGCTGACCTGGTTTCTCTGGCTCTACAGCAGCTCTCCTGACCTGGCTCTCTGGCTCTAAAGCAGCTCTGCTGACCCGGTTCTATGGCTCTAAAGCAGTTCTGCTGACCTGGTTCTCTGGTCTCTAGAGCAGCTTTGCTGACCTGGTCCATTGGCTCTAAAGCAGACCTGCTGACCTGGTTCTCTCCCTCTAAAGCAGCTCTGCTGACCTGGTTCTCTCGCTCTAAAGCAACTCTACTGACCTGGTTTCTCTGGCTGTAGAGCAGCACTGCTAACCTGGTTTCTTTGGCTCTACAGCAGCTCTGCTGACCTGGTTCTCGTCTTCTAGAGCAGCTCTGCTGACCTGGGTCTCTGGCTCTAAAGCAGCTCTGCTGACCTGGTTCTCTGGCTCTAAAGCATCTCTGCTGACCTGGTTCTCTGGCTTTAGAGCAGCTCTGCTGACCTGGTTCTCTGCCTCTAGAGCAGCTCTGCTGACCTGGTTTCTCTGGCTCTACAGCAGGTCTGCTGACCTGGTTCTCTGGCTCTAGAACAGCTCTGCTGACCTAGTTCTCAGGCCACAGAGCAGCTCGGCTGATCTGGTTCTCTGGCTCTACAACAGCTCTGCTGACCTGGTTCTCTGGCTCTAAAGCAGCTCTGCTGACTCGGTTCTATGGCTCTAAAGCAGTTCTGCTGACATGATTCTCTGGCTCTAGGGCAGCTCTGCTGACCTGGTTCTCTCCTTCTGGAGCAGCTCTGCTGACCTGGTTCTCTCCCTCTAAAGCAGCTCTACTGACCTGGTTTCTCTGGCTCTACAGCGGCTCTGCTGACCTGGTTCTCTGGCTCTAGAGCAGCTCTGCTGACCTGGTTCTTGGGCTCTAGAGCAGCTCTGCTGATCTAGTTCTCTGGCTCTAAAGCAGCTCTGCTGACCTGGTTCTATGGCTCTAAAGCAGCTCTGCTGACTTGGTTCTCTGGCCTCTAGAGCAGCTCTGCTGACCTGGTTCTCTGGCTTTAAAGCAGCTCTGCTGACCTGGTTCTATTGCTCTAAAGCAGCTCTGCTAGCCTAGCTCTCTGGCTCTAAAGCAGCGCTGCTGACCTGCTTCTCTCCCTCTAAAGCAGCTCTGCTGACCTGGTTTCTCTGGCTCTACAGCAGCTCTGCTGACCTGGTTCTCTGGCTCTAGAGCAGCTCTGCTGACCTGGTTCTCTGGCTCTACAACAGCTCTGCTGACCTGGTTCTTTGGCTCTAAAGCAGCTCTGCTGACCCGGTTCTATGGCTCTAAAGCAGTTCTGCTGACCTGGTTCTCTGGTCTCTAGAGCAGCTCCGCTGACCTGGTCCATTGGCTCTAAAGCAGACCTGCTGACCTGGTTCTCTCCCTCCAAAGCAGCTCTGCTGACCTGGTTCTCTCGCTCTAAAGCAGCTCTACTGACCTGGTTTCTCTGGCTCTACAGCAGCTCTGCTGACCTGGTTCTCTGGCTCTACAGCAGCTCTGCTGACCTGGTTCTCAGCTTCTAGAGCAGCTCTGCTGACCTGGGTCTCTGGCTCTAAAGCAGCTCTGCTGACCTGGTTCTCTGGCTCTAAAGCATCTCTGCTGACCTGGTTCTCTGGCTCTAGAGCAGCTCTGCTGACCTGGTTCTCTGCCTCTAGAGCAGCTCTGCTGACCTGGTTCTCTGGCTCTAAAGCTGCTCTGCTGACCTAGTTCTCTCCCTCCAAATCAGCTTCGCTGACCTGGTTCTCTGGCTCTAGAGCAGCTCTGCTGACCTGGTCCTCTGCCTCTAGAGCAGCTCTGCTGACCTGGTTCTCTGGCTCTAGAGAAGCTCTGCTGACCTGGTTCTCTGGCTCTACAGCGGCTCTGCTGACCTGGTTCTCTGGCTATAGAGCAGCTCTGCTGATCTGGTTCTTGGGCTCTAGAGCAGCTCTGCTGATCTGGTTCTCTGGCTCTAAAGCAGCTCTGCTGACCTGGTCCATTGGCTCTAAAGCAGCTCTGCTGACCCGGTTCTATGGCTCTAAAGCAGTTCTGCTGACCTGGTTCTCTGGTCTCTAGAGCAGCTCTGCTGACCTGGTCCATTGGCTCTAAAGCAGACCTGCTGACCTGGTTCTCTCCCTCCAAAGCAGCTCTGCTGACCTGGTTCTCTCGCTCTAAAGCAGCTCTACTGACCTGGTTTCTCTGGCTCTACAGCAGCTCTGCTGACCTGGTTCTCTGGCTCTACAGCAGCTCTGCTGACCTGGTTCTCAGCTTCTAGAGCAGCTCTGCTGACCTGGTTCTCTGGCTCTAAAGCAGCTCTGCTGACCTGGTTCTCTGGCTCTAAAGCATCTCTGCTGACCTGGTTCTCTGGCTCTAGAGCAGCTCTGCCGACCTGGTTCTCTCCCTCTAGAGCAGCTCTGCTGACCTAGTTCTCTGGCTCTAAAGCAGCTCTGCTGACCTAGTTCTCTCCCTCCAAATCAGCTTCGCTGACCTGGTTCTCTGGTCTCTAGAGCAGCTCTGCTGACCTGGTCCATTGGCTCTAAAGCAGACCTGCTGACCTGGTTCTCTCCCTCCAAAGCAGCTCTGCTGACCTGGTTCTCTCGCTCTAAAGCAGCTCTACTGACCTGGTTTCTCTGGCTCTACAGCAGCTCTGCTGACCTGGTTCTCTGGCTCTACAGCAGCTCTGCTGACCTGGTTCTCAGCTTCTAGAGCAGCTCTGCTGACCTGGTTCTCTGGCTCTAGAGCAGCTCTGCTGACCTGGTCCCCTGCCTCTAGAGCAGCTCTGCTGACCTGGTTCTCTGGCTCTAGAGAAGCTCTGCTGACCTGGTTCTCTGGCTCTAAAGCAGCTCTGCTAACCTGGTTCTATGGCTCTAAAGCAGCTCTGTTTCCTGGTTCTCTGGCTCTAGAGCAGCTCTGCTGGCCTAGTTCTCTGGCTCTAAAGCAGATCTGCTGACTTGCTTCTCTACCTCTAAAGCAGCTCTGCTGACCTGGTTCTCTGGCTCTACAACAGCTCTGCTGACCTGGTTCTCTGGCTCTAAAGCAGCTCTGCTGACCCAGTTCTTTGGCTCTAAAGCAGTTCTGCTGACCTGGTTCTCTGGTCTATAGAGCAGCTCTGCTGACCTGTTCCCTTGGCTCTAAAGCAGACCTGCTAACCTGGTTCTCTCCCTCTAAAGCAGCTCTGCTAACCTGGTTCTCTCGCTCTAAAGCAGCTCTACTGACCTGGTTTCTCTGGCTCTACAGCAGCTCAGCTGACCTGGTTCTCTGGCTCTAGAGCAGCTCTGCTAACCTGGTTTCTCTGGCTCTACAGCAGCTCTGCTGACCTTGTTCTCGGCCTCTAGAGCAGCTCTGCTGACCTGGGTCTCTGGCTCTAAAGCAGCTCTGCTGACCTGGTTCTCTGGCTCTAAAGCATCTCTGCTGACCTGGTTCTCTGGCTCTAGAGCAGCTCTGTTGACCTGGTTCTATATCTCTAGAGTAGCTCTGCTGACCTGGTTCTCTGGCTCTAAAGCAGCTCTGCTGACCTGGTTCTCTCCCTCTAAAGCAGCTCTACTGACCTGGTTTCTCTGGCGCTACAGCGGCTCTGCTGACCTGGTTCTCTGGCTCTAGAGCAGCTCTACTGACCTGGTTCTTGGGCTCTAGAGCAGCTCTGCTGATCTGGTTCTCTGGCTCTAAAGGAGCTCTGCTGACCTGGTTCTATGGCTCGAAAGCTGCTCTGCTGACTTGGTTCTCTGGCTCTAGAGCAGCTCTGCTTACCTAGTTCTCTGGCTCTAAAGCAGCTCTGCTGGCCTAGTTCTCTGGCTCTAAAGCAGCTCTGCTGACCTGCTTCTCTCCATCTAAAGCAGCTCTGCTGACCTGGTTTCTCTGGCTCTACAGCAGCTCTGCTGACCTGGTTCTCTGGCTCTAGAGCAGCTCTGCTGAACTGGATCTCTGGCTCTACAACAGCTCTGCTGACCTGTTTCCCTGGCTCTAAAGCAGCTCTGCTGACCCGGTTCTATGGCTCTAAAGCAGTTCTGCTGACCTGGTTCTCTGGTCTCTAGAGCAGCTCTGCTGACCTGGTCCCTTGGCTCTGAAGCAGACCTGCTGACCTGGTTCTCTCCCTCTAAAGTAGCTCTGCTGACCCGGTTCTCTTGCTCTAAAGCAGCTCTGCTGACCTGGTTCTCTCGCTCTAAAGCAGCTCTACTGACCTGGTTTCTCTGACTCTACAGCAGCTCAGCTGACCTGGTTCTCTGGCTCTAGAGCAGCTCTGCTAACCTGGTTTCTCTGGCTCTACAGCAGCTCTGCTGACCTTGTTCTCGGCCTCTAGAGCAGCTCTGCTGACCTGGGTCTCTGGCTCTAAAGCAGCTCTGCTGACCTAGTTCTCTGGCTCTAAAGCATCTCTGCTGACCTGGTTCTCTGGCTCTAGAGCAGCTCTGTTGACCTGGTTCTATGCCTCTAGAGTAGCTCTGCTGACCTGGTTCTCTGGCTCTAAAGCAGCTCTGCTGACCTGGTTCTCTCCCTCTAAAGCAGCTCTACTGACCTGTTTTCTCTGGCGCTACAGTGGCTCTGCTGACCTGGTTCTCTGGCTCTAGAGCAGCTCTGCTGACCTGGTTCTTGGGCTCTAGAGCAGCTCTGCTGATCTGGTTCTCTGGCTCTAAAGGAGCTCTGCTGACCTGGTTCTATGGCTCGAAAGCTGCTCTGCTGACTTGGTTCTCTGGCTCTAGAGCAGCTCTGCTGACCTAGTTCTCTGGCTCTAAAGCAGCTCTGCTGACCTGGTTCTCTGGCTCTAAAGCAGCTCTGCTGGCCTAGTTCTCTGGCTCTAAAGCAGCTCTGCTGACCTGCTTCTCTCCCTCTAAAGCAGCTCTGCTGACCTGGTTTCTCTGGCTCTACAGCAGCTCTGCTGACCTGGTTCTCTGGCTCTAGAGCAGCTCTGCTGAACTGGATCTCTGGCTCTACAACAGCCCTGCTGACCTGTTTCCCTGGCTCTAAAGCAGCTCTGCTGACCCGGTTCTATGGCTCTAAAGCAGTTCTGCTGACCTGGTTCTCTGGTCTCTAGAGCAGCTCTGCTGACCTGGTCCCTTGGCTCTGAAGCAGACCTGCTGACCTGGTTCTCTCCCTCTAAAGCAGCTCTGCTGACCCGGTACTCTCGCTCTAAAGCAGCTCTACTAGCCTGGTTTCTCTGGCTCTACAGCAGCTCTGCTGACCTGGTTCTCTGGCTCTAGAGCAGCTCTGCTAACCTGTTTTCTCTGGCTCTACAGCAGCTCTGCTGACCTGGTTCTCGGCCTCTAGAGCAGCTCTGCTGAGCTGGGTCTCTGGCTCTAAAGCAGCTCTGCTGACCTGGTTCTCTGGCTCTAAAGCATCTCTACTGACCTGGTTCTCTGGCTCTAGAGCAGCTCTGCTGACCTGGTTCTCTGCCTCTAGAGCAGCTCTGCTGATCTGGTTCTCTGGCTCTAAAGCAGCTCTGCTGACCTGGTTCTCTCGCTCTAAATCAGCTCTGCTGACCTGGTTCTCTGGCTCTAGAGCAGCTCTGCTGACCTGGTTCTATGCCTCTAGAGCAGCTCTGCTGCCCGGTTCTCTGGCTCTAGAGCAGCTCTGCTGACCTGGTTCTCTGGCTCTAAAGCAGCTCTGCTGACCTGGTTCTATGGCTCTAAAGCAGCTCTGCTTCCTGGTTCTCTGGCTCTAGAGCAGCTCTGCTGGCCTAGTTCTCTGGCTCTAAAGCAGCTCTGCTTCCTGGTTCTCTGGCTCTGAGCAGCTCTGCTGACCTGGTTCTCTGGCTCTAAAGCAGTTCTGCTGACCTGGGGGCGATAATTATCTCTCAGTGCTCTTAGCGTGAGGATAATTATCGCCAGGTAACGTGGATTTTTATCGCTGAGATAGCGTGCTATTAGCAACGCTTATCCCCTCAGGGATATAAATCCTCACGCTAACTGTCTAACGTCAGATTATCGCTGGAAACCCAGCGATAATCTCACGCAATGTGGCGTTAGCTTGCTGATAGGGACTCACAAACTTAGCCATGATATCCACCCTCCTTAGGATATCATGGCTAAGTCAGTCCTGAAGCAGGCGTAAGGAAAGGAGCCATAACAGGGGTTATCTCTACTTTTCCTGACGCCATGCTTCATAGCGTGGGGCTGGATGATAGGAGAAATGTCGCTTAGCGACATTTCTCCTGTCATGTTAGGTCAGGAACACCCACTTTGCTTCTCATTAGAGATGCAAAGCTGGGCGTTAGGAATCTCCACGCTAAACAAAGGTTTCACGCGTTAGCGTGGCCTTGCTAATCAGGCGATAAAATTATCGCCGCTGTTCGGACGAAAACGGCCGCAAAAGCGGCGATAATTTTTTATCGCCTGCTTGTAAATATGCCCCCTGGTTCTCTGCCCCTAGAGCAGCTCTGCTGACCTGGTTCTATGGCTCTAAAGCAGCTCTGCTGACCTGGTTCTATGGCTCTAAAGCAGCTCTGCTGACCTAGTTCTCTGGCTCTAGAGCAGCTGTGCTGACCTCGTTCTCTGGCTCTAAAGCCGTTCTGCTGGCCTGATTCTCTCCCTCTAAAGCTGCTCTGCTGTCCTGGTTTCTCTGGCTCTACAGCATCTCTGCTGACCTGGTTTTCTGCCTCTAGAGCAGCTCTGCTGACCTGGGTCTCTGGCTCTAGAGCAGCTTTGCTGACCTGGGTCTCTCGTTCTAGAGCAGCTCTGCTGACCTGCTTCTTAGGCTCTAGAGCAGCTCTGCGGACCTGGTTCTCTGGCTCTACAACGGCTCTGCTGACCTGGTTTCTCTGGCTCTACAGCACCTCTGCTGACCTGGTTCTCTGCACTCACGATGCACGCACCCTACTTCACGAAAATATATTAGTCTCTTGCCCTAATATGTATATTAAAGACACATACATATCATTTTGGAACATAATTTTTTTTTGCGGGAGTTGCGCACCCAGCGTGCCCCAGCACGTATATGACATCACGCGGGACCTACCACCGCGCAAGCATCTCGTACCGTAATGCGCATGTGTCGCGAATGCGCGGGAGCAGGAGTCGCGGAGTGGTCGCATACCAATCGCACACATCACATAATATTAAATGTATATGATGTAACTGAAAAATAGGCAGCCGTCGCACACCGTACGTGGATACTTCACGACTTTTCTAAAATAGCGGCTAGAATCTGCGCACCCACCGTGATGTGTACGCTTTGAGTGCGCAACTCCGAAAAAAAATTGGAGAAAACATTTTTCTTAAAGAAAATAATATAAATACATTAAAATTAAAAATTAAACCAAAAAAATTTATCAATATTTCCGTTTGATTTTTTTAATGTTTTCTTTTGCAATTTTGAGAAAAATATATAATGTTATTTAATAAATAAAATATTTATAAATGAACAGGTAAAAAAACTGTAGAAAATCAGTACAAAAAAATAGGTATAACTACTATCACACTTCAAAATTAGCATTTAAAAAACCTTTGAAATTCACTGAAAAAAACCATAGGCTTCAGAGACGTTATAGATAGAAATTAGCATTTAAAAAAGCTTTGAAATTCACTGAAAAAACCATAGGTTTCAGAGACGTTATAGTTAGAAATGAGCATTTAAAAAACCTTAGAAATTCACAGAAAAAAACAATAGGTTTCAGGGGTGTTATAGTTAGCTGGCCATTTCACTCGTACAAAACCATAGAAATTCCTCCGTTATAGTTAGTTCTGCTAACTATAACTCATGCGCCCGCAATGCACTGTTGATGATGTCACATATTGCATCATTCGTGACATGGTCAGTGACATCACTGATAACATCACTGATGACATCTCAAATGACATCACTGATGACATCACTGATGACGTCATTCAAGTGACAATCTGATACACCTCATCATACACTAGTATAACCTTTCATCACTCACTGTAAAATATAGAGTACCATATTTGAAACCATTGCCACACCAGTATCAGTTACTACATACCCACTCACTGATTCCTAAGTCTACACACACAACTACCCATTCAACAACAGAATCATTTATACATGCAGTCACTAATTAATAGAACACTATCAAATGCACTATTTCTACTAAGTCAGTGCAGCATTAGGGAAAGTGTTGGATTGCAGAGGGGTAAGACTTACTATTCCCATTCCAGGCAGCGCAATAGCAGGGAAAGTGTTGGAAAGAGGAGTGGTAAAATGTATTATTCCCACTCCAGTCAGTGCAACAGTAGGGAAAGATGTTGCATTGCAGAGGGGTACAAAATTACTATTCCCACTCCAGTCGGACGCACGTTGAGTAAGTGCTCAATTGAAGAGAGGTAAAATGTACTATTCCTACTCCAGTCAGCACAACAGTAGAGAAAGTTTTGGATCGCGGAGGGGTAAAATGTACTGTTCCCACTCAAGTCTGTGTAAAAGTAGGAAAAGTGTAGGATTGCAGAGGAGTAAAATTTACTATTCCCACTCCAGGCAGTGCAACAGTAGGGAAAGTGTGCGATAGCGGAAGATAAAATGTACTATTTCCACTCCACTCACATCAACAGTAGGGAAAGTGTAAGATAGCTGAGGTGTAAAATGTACTATTCCTACTTGAGTCAGTGCAACAGTAGGGGAAGTGTTGGGTTGTGGAGGGGTTACTTTTTACTATGCCCACCCCAGCCAGTGCAAAATTAGAGAATGTGTTGAATTTTGTGGTGTAAAATTTACTATTCCTATTCCAGTCAGAGCAACAGTATGGGAAGTGTTGGATAGCTGAGGGGTAAAATGTACTATTCCAACTCTAGTAAGAGCAAAAGTAGGGAAAGTGTTGAACTGTGGAGGTGTTAAAATCACTATTCCCACCCCAGCCAGTGCAAGATTAGAGAAAGTGTTGATTTGAGAGGGGTAAAATGTGCTATTCTCAGTCCAGTCAGTACAACAGTAAGGAAAGTGTTGGATAGCGGAGGTAAAAAACATTCTATTCCCACTCCAGTTGGTGCAACAGTAGGGAAAGTGTTGGATTGCAAAGGGGTACAATTTACTATTCCCACTCCAGTCAGTTTATCAGTAGGGAAAGTATTGGATTGTGGAGGGGTGAACATGTAATATTCCCACTCATTCAGTGCAACAGTAGGGAAAGTGTTGGATTGCAGAGCTGTAAAATGTATTATTCCCACTCCAGTCAGCACAACAGTAGGGAAAGTGTTGCATTGCGGAGGGGTTAAAATGTATTATTCCCACTCCAGTCAGCACAACAGTAGGGAAAGTATTGCATTGAGGAAGGGTTCAAATGTACTATTCCCACTCCAGTCAGTGCAACAGTAGGGAACGTGTTGGATTGCAAAGGGGTCAAATTTGCTATTCTTTCTCGAGTCAGTGTAACAGTAGGGAAAGTGATGGATTGCTGAGGGGTAAAATGTACTATTACCACTTCAATAAGTGCAACTATTGTGTTGGATAGCAGAGGGGTAACATTTACTAGTCACACTTCAGTAAGTGGAACAGTATGGAAAGTGTTGGATAGCAGAGGGGTTTTAATTTACTACTCCCACTCCAGTCAGTGTAACAGTGGAGAAAGTGGTTGACTGGAGTGAAAATAGTAAATTTTAACCCATCTGCAATCCAACACTTTTGGATTGTTGAGGGGTTAAATGTACTATTCCCATTCCAGGTAGTGCAACAGTAGGGAAAGTGTTGGATAGCAGAGATGGTCAAATGTACTATTTCCACTCCAGTCAGTGAAACAGTAGGGAAAGTGTTGGATTGCAGAGGGGTAAAATGTACTATTTCTGAGTCTAGTCAGCGCAACAGTAGGTAAAGTGCTGGATTGCGGAGGGGTTAACATTTACTGTTCCTATTTCAGTCAGTCTAAAAGTATGTAAAGTGTTGAATTGCGGAGTGGTAAATTTTACTATTCCCACTCCAGGTAGTGCAACAGTAGGGAATGTGTTGGATAGCGGAGGGTAAAATGTACTATCCCCACTCTAGTCAGCGCAACAGAAGAGAAAGTGTTGGATTGCGGAGGGGTAAGATTTACTCTCCCCACTCCAGTCAGTGCATCAGTAGGGAAAGTGTTGCACTGACTGAAGTGAGAATAGTACATTTTACCCATCCACTGTCCAACATTCCCTACTGTTGCACTGACTGGAGTGTGAATAGTAAATGGTACCCCTCCGCTATCCAATACTTTTCCTACTGTTGCACTGACTGAAGTGGGAATAGTACAATTACTTCCCTCCCCAATCCAACAATTTACCTACTGTTACACTGACTGGAAGGGAATGCCCCTATCTAATAGCGAGTAGCAAAACACAATTTTGCGAGTCGCAAAATAGGGTTTGTACATGGCCAAAAGGATTTTTGCATGCACAAAAGGGTCTAAGACCTGTTTGCGCATGCAAATTTCCATCGTACATCTGGCCCTCAATTACTTACCTTAAAAGCGATTCTTGAGAATGATATTCTTGCACACAATAGATTTGTGTGACAATATTTCAGACTTGATATTTCTGTCCGACTATATATCTTTCGATATTTTTTCTGAACACTGGAGCGAAATGAGTGGATTACCAGAAACTACATCCATTTTAAATAAACGGTGTCTTGCATGAAAATGTGCATAACTATATTACATTATTACACTTCTAAACAAAACAATCAAATCATTTTAAGTGCAACGTCTTTAGTTCATTGGTTATGACAACATGCATCATTAAAATCACTAATTTGCGAAGTAATTTGTCACTCAAATTACTCCTTAAAAAAAATTCTCCACACTCTTTGAATCTATTGGCATGGCCAGGTTTCTTTGATACCTCGTGCTGAGGTTGAACCTCAATGCTATCCAGGGCCACTGATGAACATAAAAAGGTAATGAATGGAATGCATGAATTACCCTCAGCTACTGTAGCTATGTTTTGCCTCATTTCAGTCCTTTGTTTTTGCAGATTGGGCCACTCCAGACAAGGGCACTGCACTGAATAACACAGGTTCCAAGGTCACTGAGCTAGCCATCAGCTCTATCTTAGGTATCTTCCACAGCGGCATTGTAAATTACTCTTGAATCAATCTATACACAATTTGAAATACACTCTAAGTTCCACTATGGCACAACGGTGTGTAGAAGATAAAGACCAAAGACTCTGTGGCATGAGATACCTTACTGAGAAATTCCTGTACTCTAATCCATGTCAAACGTTTTTGTCTTGCGCACTAAACATCAAAACAAGCTTGTTTGCCTTGCTAATTTTTGTTTTGATGTTTAGCAAGTAAACTGCCCTTCAAACGCAAAATGATGTCATGCATTTTTTGTTTTTATGTTTAGCACCTAAACTATCTTTCAAAGACAAGATAATGTCATGCATTTCTCAACATGTCCCAACCTATCCTTTTATATGTACACTACTCTTCCGGAGGGTAACAGCCTTATTTACATGGCAAAAAACATGAACATATAGACTAGTTTCTAATAAACATTTCTACTTTTTGTCATAAAGCCATAATAATTACATTAAGTACTCTTCAAAAATAGCTTATACCCTGGACAGCATTTAAATATATAAAGAAAGTTCCTAAGAGTGACGCACACACTGCATAACATGTGATTATGAGGGTACTGTTTGAATTATGAGCTCTCGCCATTTCTTCAGGGTGCGTAGCTCTTTTTAGTGTGTGTAGCTCTTGGAAACCCTGCCCAGGCGCAAGTAAACACACTCACAATTTCAACTTCCGTATCCATATTTTCATATTTGAACCACACAAAAATAGTCAACAAAACACTTGATTATATTTAAAATAGAATCATCCACTTGGAAGCTTGCAGTTACTTTATCAACAAAAAGGGTTTCTTTAATTTTTGTTTAAAAAGTAACTGCAGAGCTTTGACAGTCGGTAGTTTAATTAGGAACGTACATACAAGTCGGCACATAATTTATCAGTATTGCATTTACTCTGTAAAGCAATCCAAACAGAAAAGTCTTCCTTTTTATTTCCCATTCAGCATCCTCCTTTAATTTCAAACAGTGGACAAACTAACCCAAGGTTCACAAAAAATCGCATAGAAGTCACAAAAAAATTCCTGGATCGCACCAAACTTAGCAGCTATTAACTATGGGGTCAGATGAGGCAGTTGCTCAAGTTGCCTGAGAAACTGTGCAAACATACAAGGTTAGACAGATGTTCCTTACTGCATAGGGTGAAGTTCGAGGTTCTACTTTTTTGCATGTTTTCATGTTTCAACTTGAAAGAGTGCATTTTTTATCAATGGCACACATAATATAGATGCTAACGTATACATCCGCCATTTCGGTTTTTAGAATTTCCCGTGCTCTACCCTCCGATGCATTAGCATCTTTACTGATCTGTATAATAACACCTGCTATTCCAGTCTCTAAATAGACTGCTGCTATACAGATACCCGTACACAACCCAAAATATCTTATCTGGACGGTATCATATAAACAGGAACAGATTGCATTCATAAAAATACGGTATATGACAGTGACCTTAAAACCTGAAAACGGAGCGAATGCGATAACGTGAAGTAGCACAAGCTAACTTATGACGCTTCTATCCACGCCATTTTATAAACGGTTAAAAGTTGACCCTATGATGAAAATGAATCTTTCACCGTTTCAAACCTTTCCTTCCCACTCAACAAAGAGTTCCATAGTTTCTTAAAGCAACATGAGTGTTAAGGGGACGTGGAGTGAAAATGTGGGTGGAGTCAGGCTCTAACTGGGAGGAAGTGAACCCCATTTCATATCGATGGGACCAGCGACCCACCCACCAGGCAGCTATGGGCTAAATTCATACCCGAAGACAGTTTGCCAGAGACACAATTTTGGCAAAGTGGATAGCACGATTTGTAACATCTACAGTCAATGGCAATGTCTTTTACTTGGGTTGGTTTCGCAGTTACAACATTCCACATGGTGAATTATTATTGAGAATATTTAGCATGACTGCGCAAAAGATACGAATTTCAGTTCTTAATAGTCCTGTTGCATCATATAAGCAACATTGTGACGCTAAATTTTGCATCATGTTGCTACACAAGCGTCTGCGCAAAACGTTAGTAAATGACAGCCCGAGGGTGAAAAGTGAGTGGGAAAAGACTGTACTTACCGAGACGTTTCATTGTAGATGGCTGTCTTACTGCACTTACTGAATTAAGAAATCGAGAATAGTTTATGTCTGCAAGACAAAAAGAAAGGATACTTACATTAAAATAAATGACCACTTGAAATAAACTTTATTTTGCATAAGATGCTGTGAGAATGAGCATTGGAAAGGTCCACAATTCCTAGAAGAGGTGGGTCACACCATAGGACAAAAGAAAGGTCCGGTGTGCTTTTCTCCTGGGAATTTAATCACTGTGGGGCTTATTTATGAGCTCTTGTGTCACTTTTGCCTCGCCCGTGCGTCACTTTTTGTGACACAACAGCGGCGTAAAAAATGCACCATGTTGTGTCATATTTACAAAGTGACGCATCTAGGTAGATGCGTCACTTTGTAAACACCTGTGCCACACTATACCTGTGCCAGGTTTAATGTATGCAGAGTTGGGCGTTTGCGACGTAAGTAAGTCTTGTAGAAGTGACTCAGTGAAATCTATGAGATTTCACTGCACCACTTCTAAGATGTAAATGCGTCAATATTTTCCGCCTGCCTCACAGCAGGAGTAAGACTGATGCAGGCACATTTGAAATGGGACTTGCCCATGTGAAATGACCCATTGCTGAAGTTGCGTCACTTTTGTGGCACACTCCAGCAATGCGTCATTTTTGCGTCTTCAGATTCAGCCGAAAAACTGATGTATCTGTAACTCCTTGCGACATGATGCATCATACTGTAAATATGACGCATGCAGCATGTCACAAGGAGGGAGCAATGAAGAGTGAGGCATCGCTGTTTTCAAGCAGCGATGCGTCACTTTTCATAAATGAGGCCCTATGAGATTATGCTGCTGTTTAGTATTGGAGTGATTAATCTCGAGATCCTGTTTGTTACTTTAACAGAAATGCACAAGAATTTCAAGGTACTACTGGGAATTTCCTTTTTTATTACCTCAATTTCCATTCGTGTTTAGCCCAGATGGTATTTCTCTATTTGATCCCCTGCAAGGCCCGATTTCCCCTCGGTTATAAGACCATTGCAAAAGTAATATGCTTTCTATGTTGCCCCAGTTTTGTAAGATATTGACGCCACAATGTCCTGTGGTCATCAGCTATTATCTATTGGTGAGGAGGTCCTCGTTTGTGGCCAAACAGTGCTATTTCAGCAGCAGGGATTATCGTTAGACATCTCAGGGTACAAAAAATCCTAGAGGGCGCCAAAACTATCTCCCTGACCGCAGGGCTGGTTTTAGTGCTGGTGGCACCCTGTGCGACAATCATTTTTGGTGCCCCCACACCACATGACCACCTGTCTTCGGATTCTCTTACAACCAGCTGGCAAAGATCCCCTCATCTCTCCTCTCATAAGTTGTTGCTAAACACAGCGCCCCCCCAAGGTGTGCGCCACCTCCAGAGGTCATCACCCAGTGCGGCCTCACTGGTCGCACTGCCCTGAAGCCAGCCCTTCCTGACTCACAGGTGCAGTGAATTCTGTTGAGCTATTTTATCATATACAAAGGAGTTTGATGTGGTATTATCGGCACATATAACAATATTGTAATTAATACATATTAGTTCCTCTGAACATCTTATGTGCTGAGCCAGAGAGACTTAAAGCTAGGACATTTCCTCTCACAGATCCAATATATTGTTGTTTAAATGAATTCAGCACCTGGTATGTCTGTGAGGGTCCCGGTCTCTCTGGTCCAAAAAACATTATGAATATAATCACTGCTATATGTAAACCTCTTCTTTCTTCTATCAAGCTATGCTACTGAAAGTATTCATAGAATACCCTTATTGTGGAAACTAAATCTATCCTTCATTTAATATACTGGATCATTTATAGATTGATGGATGCAGCGCAGACTCCAAAAGTGGCAGATGCCCCGTCTGCTAACCTCACTATTTCTTCATCTTATTTGGAGGTGGGGAGCCTCAGCTTGCTCTGTCATGGAAAATAACCTGCTGTTGAACCATACCCTTAGGACCGGCAGCTTTACAATGTTTAAATGGGTGACTGACACAAATATTGAATCAAAAATATTGTGTTTGGGAGGGGTCAGCTCTTGTGGTGAATGGCCCAGCCTACCTGGGAAATAAAATGTAAAGGTAATAAAATTGTAATGAAGTCGGTCCTCCTGGAATAAGGGCCAAGACCCTTTGGCACCAACACATTTCTTTTTTTCATATATGCTTACACTGGTGGAGCGATCATGTCACCCTCCAGGGGAAACCACCCATTGAAAAAAATGCTGTCAGGGAGTCAGTCCTTCAAACATACTGGTCGACCAACTTTGAGACCACGTATATTTCTCCTGGGGGGCCAAATTCCCCTCCACCCCAGTTGGAAAACACACATTTAAAAAAAAAAAAATTTAGTGGGGGTTTAGAGAGCGCCCCCTTCATCCGTTGGTCTGTTTTGTCATTCTCATTATTTTTCCACCCAGTGCAGCATAGGACAATGGGTCTAGCTATCTCTACCTTTGGCTACCTGTAGTGTGAGTGATAGCACTGTGGATTTTCAAAATGATCACACCTGTGCACAAAGTTGAAGGGGCTAATATGTGAATGTGTGCTGTTGACATTTGCCTTCAGGAAAATATTCTTATATTGGCAATGGCTCAGCAGCTCCTCCAACAATAAATATTTGCATAAGCCATGACAAAACAAGCATTGACAAACAGGTCTGGAGATCGCGGCTTGCCTTTTTTCTTGGCAAATGGTTGTTTACTTTTCTGATTTGCTACTGGGGGATAATTTTTGTTGCCCCAAGCCTAGATTTTGGCTCTATATGAAATAGATATGGGTTTTTAGTTGTCTCCTACATAAAATAGCCTCTGCTGCATGTCAGCGCCATAATAAATAAACAGTGCCAGTAGTGAGCTCCCTTCTTGTACTCTGAGGTACGCTGTGGTATTGGGTATGTGACAAGGTGAAGAATTACTTTGGCTTTTTTTCATCTTTTTTAGTGTCTTTGGAGAAGCTACAGCTGCATCAATAAGATAAATGCTTTTTTGCTTTCTTCTTTACTGTTGCACACGTCTCACATACACACACATACAAGCCCACCCATCGATAAGTGCTTTTAGCCTTTGACACAGACATCTCACAGCTGCACACACCCACAGACTAATTTCGAACCTTACTTCTGACTTCTACATAGGACATTGTTTTAGAAAGACGCATTTAGACAGTCAGCAGAGATTGCCTTTTGGTGGATTACTGCTGCCCAGGCCGTAACTCAAGTTAGGGAGGACAGTTCTGAGGCAAGATCAGATACTGAGACAGCAGCTGAGGGAGGGGAAAATTATGCAGAATTTCAAAGGGATTTTTCAGTGGGCAGAGTTCCATCTGATGACTCATCTTCCAGTGATGCTGAGGAACATGGTCATGGAAGCCATAATGTCCTATCGCAAACGCAATCTGTGAGCGGGAGGCAGTTGCAGGGTAGAGAGCAGGCACGTCCCTATTGACTATGTCCATCTCTTTTTGGATTTTGACTTCCTTGAGAATATTGTGCACCTAACACATTTTTATGCTGAACAGTTTCTGAGGGAGCATGGAGGCACTCTTAGGCCTCATTCTAGGACATACCAGTAGACTCCCACTCACTTGGTGAGTTAAAGAACCTTCTGGGCCTAGCGCTTAAAATTAGAGTAGTGCACAAACCAAGCATACAGTGTTATTTGTCTACTTGCACGGTTTGAGTAACACCAAGTTATGCACCAGTCATAAGCAGATATTGTTTTCTGCTATAGCAGCATATGCTGAATTTCTCTGATAATTCTACTGTATTGCCCCGCGACCAACCAGACCATGATAGGTTGGTTAAAATTTAGCTTGTTGTGGAACATTTGTCTACTAGGTTTCCAGAGATTTATACTCCTGAAACGAATAAAGCCATTTTTAAACTTTTCGATCCTTCACGAAGGGTGGCTGCTGTTCAAACAGTACGTACCAAGCAAAAGATCTTGTTATGGAATCAAAATTCACATGCTGTGTGAAAGCTCTACTGGGTACGTATATAGCCTGAGAGTGTATACAGGGAAGAACTCCACCCTAAATCTTATAGATTGCCCTTCCACACAAGGAGTTACAGAAAAGATTGTATGGGAGCTTGTCCAACCACTCCTTCAATAAGGTTATAACCTTTATGTGGACAACTTCTGTACAAGAGTAGAGCTGAACAAAGCTGGCACTGTACCATGTGGTACAGTTGAATGTAGCCACAAACAATTCCCCCAGAAGTTTGTTTGTAAGAAGCTCCAAAAATTCCAGAGTACTGTGTTATGTTCCAGTGAACTGCTCGCAGTCAAACTCTCCAATAGGTGGGATATGGTCATGCTCACCACACTCCATTATGAGAGGACTTTCTCAGTCATGGTGTGGCATTAGTTGGCCAACGTGCACAAGCCCAGCTGTATACTTGATCAACAAGTATATGGGCACAGTGGATAGGAATGAACAGCTTCCTCAGGCATACAACGTGAGTCATAAAACCCACACATGGTATAAGAAGCTGTTTACCCACCTGATCCAGTTGGGAAAATACAATGATAATATGGTTCACCATCAGACTACCACAGGAAGACCAATGTCTTTCCTTGACTTTCAGCTGTCCATCATTAAAAGTTTCACTGCTGAGGATCCAGGAGCCTCCATTTCATCTGCTGCTTTTTGTATGACAGCCGCATTTAAAACAAAATAAAATTTTTGTGATTCATTTAGATATATAACTTGGACTACGCTATTGTACAGATTGCCTGGCAGAGCAGTCAGCATCTTGAAAATGGTATCAGTGCCTAGCAGGCACCATCTGCCAGATTACGATGCTGGCTGTAGCCAGCCTTTCTGTGGCGGGTAAATCGCCATTGAAAGGCTGGCGGCGAATGTATTTGGGGGCCCGTTGCAGGCCCCCCTTGTGTTGGGACGAGGTGGTGGTGCACTGGGGGTCTCATGGTACCCCCTACATTTCCCTGCACTTAGTGGCAGACACCACGTGGTGCCTGCCACTTAGTGCAGGGAATTGCACTACATACATTTTTAACATTGCGGCGGGTGCAGCAGCCAGCAGCACCCGCCGCAATGGTAAAGATGCAAGATGCGACTGCCACGGTGGCAGTCGCATCGTGATTCTTCATGCGGGACTGCGCCATACAGGCAGGCGGTCCCAAGCACCACAACGATGATGGGCGGACTCAAGTCCACCCGCCATCGTAATGACCCCCTAAGTGACTAAGATTGTTGTTGTGTATTGTTTGTTTTATCAATGTGCTTTGCGGGTGCTAAAAAAGGGCAACTCAGGCCCGCATTCCTATAGATTTTTGCAAACCATTCACGGATCATACATATGTAGGTGTGGTATTCAAACACCATTTCCCATGCAAAGCAATTGCAATCCACAACACAGCTCATTGTAGTCTATAACATTGTATACCCAAGTTCCAGGGGATCAGAGGGCAACCCCATTATATGCCCATCTCAGCAGACCTATGTTTTCCAACTTGATTTACATTTCACCATACAAAAGTGAAATACTGGGAAATTGAATGAGCTGTCATAGTATATGCCTTTCAATAGCTGTACCTTCCATGGGCCACCACTTCAGTAGAAAACCAGCCTTTCAAATTCTTTCCTCTAGTTGAGAAAATCTTTGACTTGCTTATGGGTTGCTTGGCACCTTTATCTGCTGTTAGAACAAGTTCGATGTTTTGCTTGCCATATGATAAGTTCATTACAGTCATTGCAATGTGAACAGAACATTACCACATTGTCACAGGGTACCTTGTGTGGCAAAACCTAAAGTCTTTGGTAGTTTTTTAAGTGCTCTTTAGTGAACCTATAGAAGGTAAAGTGCTAGCAAGGGGATTACATATGAGGATAGTTTGACCCGAAATCACTAATTGACAAAAGGCATTATTCTAAAATATGGCACTTATTATTCAATAAATAAAGGAAAAAACAGAGAAAGAAAGAGAGAAACAGGTGTATGCAAGAAAATATGATCAAACCATTTATTTAGTTTATATTCAAAGAAATAAGGTTGTAGGGTACAATAATATAAGTAAAACACAGAATAAATTAATCTTGTAGCACAAATCAAAACTCCTATCCAAAGTTCAAAGATCAATGCATGTAATGTCCACTCTCTTGATAACTAAGAGCAGTCCTTAATTCATTTCCGTCAGTTCAAGGTACTAGTCAGTAACAAATGAGAGGTGGAACAGTGTCAACGTTTCGGTCTCCTAAATATTGAGTGGGTGAGGCCATCATCAGGACCACAGATATTAATGGAGTTTGGCGATGACACAAACTAATGCAAGTATGCTAACTCAAACTAATAGTTTATGATAGGCAACATGAATGCATCAACTATGGTCTTATTATGTGAAAAATCACATGGAAGCTCAATGATAAGTACATAAAGTCCTGCCAAACAATCAAGCATGAGTGTAAGCGGTCAGTGCACAAACCGGAAAACTAGGGAACTTAAGTAGTCTTCCCAGCACATTTGTCTTAGTTTCACACAGTTTGAGGAGCTAGGATCTGTGAGCACCACAGTAATCTATGATGTGCATGTGTACCAACAAAAATGTCAGCACACTACATAGAGAAGAAACATACGGTGCATGACTTCCACTTGATCATTCTGGAATCCATAGATGGGATGGGACATTTCGAATCGAGATTGTTAGAAAAAGAACAATGATGGGTTTTTAAACTTAGAACACA
Source organism: Triturus cristatus (assembly GCF_964204655.1). Classification (NCBI taxonomy): domain Eukaryota; kingdom Metazoa; phylum Chordata; class Amphibia; order Caudata; family Salamandridae; genus Triturus; species Triturus cristatus. Next base: position 632,192,840 of record NC_140582.1, read on the forward strand.
TGTAGTGGGCCTGAATGACAGCATTCCATGGAGTCAGTTTGTGAGGTAAACATCACCTGCAATTTGGTTTGGGCGTCCCACTGTGTGGGACGCACCTGGGCATGTGATCACAGTTCCGTACACACAGAAATGATGTACCAATTGAGAGAGGCACAGGTCCAGTAGCCATAAGTGGGACCCAGTAGGTGTGGGTTATCACGACGGAGCCGACCGGGGTGGTTGATCTGGCGGGACACTGATCCCTGGAGTCGTGGCCTATTTGGCACGCCCACCACTCGGTTTACGAGCTCATGAGGTTACTTATCTTCTGCTAACAAGTTAATAGGACTATGTAAGACCTATTAAGGCATTTATTCCGTGGAGGTTATTTACTTCCTTTTACATATCATTTAATTTTTTCATCTTTTTTATGAACACAACACAGTTAGTGACAGGAAGGGATCCTTAAGGTCCTGACGAAGAAGCTTGGGGAAGCTTCGAAACATGTCGACACCACTGGGAGTTATAGCTCATTGAGGCTTATACCCTCCTCACCCCACCTTTTAATAATACCAGCTCGACCGGCAGAATAAATTTTCCTAGACCTGAGAGCCAGGTATTTTTTAACTCACTCTTTATTCACTCCTGACCCTTCCTCTCACACCCCCGCATCACACATAGCTGTCTCATTAACAACAGTGCTCCCGCGTATTCGTAGGTCGTAGCACGCCCTGTCCCGTAGAGGGGCAGGAAGACCCCTATGATGAAGCATGACACCAAGGGCCCTTTTGGTGTGTGAGGGGTATTTAAACAAATAATGTGTATTCTCCACGACCGTGGGATACACATTGAGTAATCGAGTGATCTCTTGTACTCGTGGGTGGATCCCTTTGTTTATGTACTATTGACCGGGAGGAAGTATCCACCTCCACCACTCGCTGAGTGGTACCTCTCTACTCCCCTCTTTGTTTTCCTTTATGTGGGTTATCACCTACAGTATAAAACATTAGTGTAGAAAACACATGTACAGAATGTAGACTAAATATGAAATATACCACAACCCCATTATGGCAGACACAGAATAACCTGTAGTATAGTGATATTTACAGAGGACTACATGAGGGAATATTTTGTATCCCCATAATGGTAAACGCAAAAGAACTAAAAGCATAATGGTATCTACACATGACTACACATATACACATATACTAACTGTGAGTATGGGTATTAATTATGAAATTACCCCACTCAATACATATAATCAGTTACCACCTACACCAATGGGATTACACTTGATGTGTCACTGGTAACCACACGGTTTTAAAAATAAGTCACGTCTTTTTCACTCTGAAGGTGATCACTACTGAAACTGGGTGAAAATATACATTGAAAGCTCCAAAATATCATAGATGCAGAAATGTTTAACTCTTCTATATTTATTTCCACAGAACTCAATAAATGATCACGAGGCAGGTGGTATAAGTATATACACCTTTTATTAGAATGTATTAAAGTATTTGTCTAGTATATGACAGGAGTGGAACCATGGAATTACAATAATAGTGATTTCTCTAGATCTTGAAGAATAGCCAATAGGGGTATGGCTAGAAACATGTCAACCTGTTAGGAATTAGGAACATTAACCTTCTTTTCTAAAAATTCCCCCCTGCTTTTAACCATACCAACTAGGGGTCAGAATAAAGAACCAAACCTACTAGCCAGGTAATTTTAAAAACACTGCACCATCCAAGTTGTAACCCTGGTGGGTGAGGATTTTATAAAAAACTTTGTTTTTTCCTAGGAAAGGGTTAGACTCTTCAGAATTGCTGGGCGCTTGTTTTGTGTTTTAGGCGACAGTCCCAGCCCATTCCTCTCACTCCCTCTTTATTTTTTGTTATATATTCAAGCAGCGCACAGCTGTTACAGTTTAATCAAAATAAATTATACAAAAATGAATACTTACACACGTGCAGATGTATTTAAGCACCGTACATACCACACCAACCCCCCCACACCATCTCTCGTTTCCCTAGAATTGGTTTTCTCTAGACGAACATGGCAGAGATCACAGGCCTGACTTTCTCGGACGAGGAAGTTGCTAGTATTTAAGCCACTACGTCACCTTTTGAAGGGACAAATGTCTCACAAGCAGGTAAAGACAACACTAACTGGAATGAACTGACTGAGTTAAAGAGAACCCAGATGGTTTGATGATGAATGAATACCTGAGGGTGAACTAGGCCCCCGAGGGCTCATAGTCCACAATAAACCCTTTATATTCTAAAATGACAAAGCTTTCAAGAAAGATTTTGTGTCACTGCACAAGGGACTGGCTAGTCTTGATTATTAAAGCAGCTGCTCGCCTGTCGCATGAACTCAAAACAGAAAAATCCACATAATAGAGGTCCGTTTAAAGACATACCAATCTGTATCGAGTCTTAAGAAACGGCTTGATAAACTCAACGAGACAATGAATGATTTTGAGGCAACACTGAAGCAAACCAAATTTCAGAAATTCTAAAAAGATGCTAGCAATTTCACATATGAGCGGGTATACCACTACAATAGGGACGATTATGTCACATCAGGTAGGACCCCAGGATATAACACTGACACTGAGGGCTCAGATACAGGCTCTAACAGCTCGGGCTCAGGTTCAGGCACAACCTAGTATTGTAGAGGCAGGAGGTGGAACCAAGTGCATGGCTATGGACAAGGGAGGGTTTGCACACCATATAATGGCCACCAGCATACCCTATGCCATATTATTACGGATGACTGTTAGGATATAGGAGGAGCTACACTCCCCTCACTATGGTCCCTATGGAGTTTCTCAAGATCCGGATTGCCAGCACGACTGAAGAGGCCTTGGCACATGACTGAATGGTCTCTATGTGCACCACGTGTAAACCCATAGAATTCTTGGAACTGTCAATCCTTTCCTGAAACATATCAAGCTTTGTAAACAATATATTGAGGATGTATTGGTCATTTGGGAGGGAAACGAAGAGACAGCAATAACCTTCTTAAACTGGCTCAATACACAGAATGAATTTCTAAAATTTACAAGTACCATGAGCAAAAAAGAACTGGTGTTTCTAGATCTCAACATAATAGTGGAACAGCTTGTGGGTCTTAGAACAACCACACGAGACACCCCCAGCAAATAATTGCCTTTTACTATATGACAGCTTCAAACCCAGACACCTGAGAGAGAATCTGCCTTTCGGACAGTTCTTACGGCTCAGGAGGAAATGTTCTGAATTAAAGGATTACAAAACCCAAACAGATCACCTTGGCTGTAAACTGATGAAGAGGAAGTGTTATCTATTGTTTCCACGATTCTGAGATTGTTCCGATTCTACAGGCAAACAAAGTTGTCATGTTTATGCGGTTGCCAGAAACTACTCCCTTCTTATTTCACAAGGAGTTTCTAGTGGCCTCTTAGTTAGCTGGCACACAAAGTAATTAAGTTTAATATACTCGATAGGGGCATAGTGACCTCAGTCCTATGCCAAAACTATAGTGTATATTATTCCAATGCACAGAGCCAATTAGGGAAATAGGAACTACAATACATGGCGCCCAACGTTTGGTAAGGCAGTCATTTAACGCTAGAAACTGAAGTAACTCAGTCGTGCTTTTCTCAGAGACCCCTACTCACGTACTCCAAAGACGTTTGGAGTGGGTAAGGTTAAGTATCCACCAAAAACTGAATAGGACAAAAATCCTATATTAGCTGTTTGGTTTTGTTCAACGTTGAAGGATACAGTGTTCCAAAATTTTGCGCATCTTGTCTTTGCTTCCTTGAAACTTGTTCTACATTTTTCAAAAAACAATGTCCAATTTCGGGGACAATGCTGAGGCTGTTCCAGCCGACGAAGCATTACACATAGTTGTAACTTCTACCGGTTTTAATGAAACTGATGGGGATGCGATTCCTATCCATCCGAATATAAGAAGAGCCATCACTCTAACACTTATACAACATGGCCTAACACCAAGAGGTAGTAGAGCAGTTTTCGTGATAGAGGCACACAAATCTTTTCAGACAGAGGTATTCTATTCATGGATAGTATTCCCAGAATCAAATCCAATAACACAAGTGTTTCACTTCTTTAAAGAAGATGATCCACCTGAGGAATATATTCCCATTGAGGATATTGAAATTCCACTCACATACCAAGAGCATGATCTCTGGTTTAAAGGCGCCCTATAACATCACAAAAACATTACCAGGCTCGGACCACTAGGTAGACCAGGAGCAACATGGCCGATTTTAGCCGGCTACACACCTCATCCTGACATCGAAGAGATGTCAGACGAGGAATTACTCACTCAACTAAAAGAGTTAATAAAAATGTACAGACAGTTAGTCCAATATGTAATGTGGACTTTCACAGTCCAACCACCATTGACCATTGCAGATCAAACCCCTCAATAGGGTAACACACTGAAAATTACTCCACAGACTTTACACGGGGTAAAATGCCCACAAAACGTGAACAAATTCCATTCTGGTTAGCTCAAAAAATTACTCAAATCGAAGCAGTATTTCCTAATACTAGCCCTTATGAGAAACACAGAATTCTAACAATCTGTTTACCAATGGGAATCGCACCACAACTGGAAGACTGCACCACATGGGGCACAGTCTTTGCTTCCATTTATACTAAAACACATGGTGTTCCGTGCATTGCGGTAATATCAGATGTCCTGAAACAGATTCAAAATTAATACGGGGCAGAGCCTGCTCCGAATTTAGGTATGAAATTACTGAAAATTTTCGACCAGGTCTCAACAATAATAGTATCTAATATTAAAGGGGAGGCAGCATCAGTGGCGATCCGCCAATGCTTAAGTGAATTTGATGTAACAAAACATCAACTTGAACCACCCAGAATAATAGAAAAATCTTATGCAGAATTAGGCAGAGACAGTTTGGGTGGAAAACCTTTGAAGCCACAACTGTCTGAAGGTCCTGAAAAGGATTCTATTAAACAAAATCCTACATCTTCTAAAAAGAAGTGGGAAACTAATAAACAAAATTCAAAAGAGAAACGTTCTCAATCCCGAGGTAGGTCTCCTCAAAAGGAGCACTCTGAAACGAGGTATTACCTCATGAATAGGTATAATTTGAGAAAACGTGACAGGTATCAGGATACTGAGACTCGTACCTTTCAGATATCGTCACAGACATCCGAAAGAAGAGGACGGTCAGAATACAAAGAAGAACGCGTGAAGTCCAAAGACGATCAACACGTTCAGGAAAATAAATCAAAACCTCAATTCACCAAGAAAAAGGTAGCAGGTCTGAAGATCAGACATGCCGAGAATACTGAGAACACAGCTCAAGAATGGAGAATGGGCTCAGACAATGCTGCACAGTGCAGCAGAAGTAACAATAGCTCGCCAGAACCTGAAGGAAATTCTGGAGATAGTGGATTTGAATGAGTACATAACAGTAGAGACTGTAGACACCAGGGTTAGTACTCCAGAAAGGTTATATGAAATAACACTCCGAATGGAGGGAGACATACCAAAGAAAAGTGAAAGCACTCTTTTGGGAGAAACTTTCAAGTGGTTATGATATACTTCTAGGAGAACAGGACTGGCCACCAGAATTTGTCAGGGAGTGCCCACATGGTGAGGACATCATTATGCCAGCCTTCTCCATTCATATTCCAATTCACTTAAAATACACTAATGCCAGGAAATGGACAGGTGCTCAGGCCCCAGCATTATACAAAAATCATGTAGGATGGGATGAGAACTCACCTCACCCCAAATAAAAGTTAAAAAATCAACTTACTGCAAAAAGGCAGTACCCAATAAAGCAAGAAGCTAAAAAACAGGTCAGGGAGATCTTAGATCAACTTGAATACCAAGGGGTGATTAAAACATGCACCTCCTCAATGAACAATCCTTTGTTTCCTGTATCCAAACCAGACAATACATATCGTCTAGTTTTGGATTACAGACATTTGAACAATTGTTCTAAAATATTTGCAGTGCAAAATACACATAGTATAGCATTAATGTCAGTCAGTCAGTAATACTTTATTCGATAAAAAATTTCATCATAAAAGTAATATACAGTATTCAGACCTATTATGAATCATCATTAAAATTTTACAACAAAAATCACATAAAAATCTCAATACAGAAGATATAGTTAAAAAATTCATCAATTACTCTACAATTAACAACATAAATACTCATTTCCCCGACTAAATAAGTAACAGGGGCTTCTAACCCAGCCCATGAACCATTCCTTCAATATGACGTCCCGGCCTGCAAGGTAGGTAGGAGCTTTAGCCTCCTCAAACGGATCACCCAAGCACTTCCGATGAATTTGGCAACACCACATACCAAGGAAGAGGAAGATGTGTCAGTACAGAGCACTCGCAGGGCCATTACGTGGCATCGCAGGCCCAGGCCCCTGCATAGCGGTTTTAGCCATATCCTTCTGGATACTCTGTAAGCCGGGCAAGCAAACATAAAATGCGCCACAGACTCAATAGGGGCTGCACAGCACGGGCACCCCTTTGATGAACTACCTTGTGCATTCCACCCGAAGGTAAAGGCATTTACAGGGAGGGTTCCATACCTAAGTTTTAAGTATAGTGATCTGTCCAATGGTTTCTCGATGTAATCAAGGAGTAGTTCAAATTGGCATAACCCCTTTATTTCTAGAAACCGCTCGGTGAGGGAACCCACACCACCTCTGGACAAGCTCTCCATCTTAACCCACTCCCAATAAAGCTTCTTGATGACCAATTTAGGTGGCGGGGATTGGCTCTTCCATAGATCACTTAGGCCTATAAGTCCCACCAGCTGACGTAAGTTACTCAGCCACTTGATCCTATTACCTTTATCCAACAAGATAAGTTCATCCAATGCCGCGGCATAGTTCTTGAGCTCCTCTGTCCTTCTCAGCCGTACCCAGAAAAGTAGGGGGCGAAGGCGCACTATTTCCTTAAGGGGGCGCCTGCCCATATCTAGACGTAATGGTAACACTGGGGTAGAGGTTGGTAAGGTAACCAGGTCTCTCAAGAACTTGTTTTCTAAAATGATTAAATCCTGAAGATTCTCAAACCCCCATAGTTCAGAGCCATACAGAGCACTTGGCAAAATTTGACCTTCATAAATGGCTAGAGCCGGGGCCACAGGTTTACTCACTGACTCCCTATGCTCGCGTATTACCACCCCAGCAACTCTTTTGAAATTTAGTGACATTTTAGCCAGATGGTCATTCCAGCGCATCCGACTATTCACCCTGACGCCCAGGTAGTCAAAGGACTCCACCATGTCCAGAGACTCCCCATTGAGCGAAAAATTATTCCGAAATCTTCTGGACGGGGAGAGGGCCATCAATTTCGTTTTCGTAGTATTGATTGTAAGGCCCCTGTCATTACAGAAGTCACTAAAGCGATGTAATAGCTTTTGAAGGCCTGCCGGGGTTTTTGAAATCAAGATGGTATCGTCCGCGAAGAGGAGAGTTGGTATTTTTTCCCCAGCCAGGGATGGCGCATCCGCCGCCTCATTCCTCAGGTGGTCCACCACACCATTCACAAATAGGGAGAATAGGGTCGGCGCCATGACGCATCCCTGGCGGACTCCCCTCCTCACGGGAACCCTCTCGGTCAATTGGCCTTGGGTACCCCATCTGATTCTTGCATAATTCCCTTCATGGAGCTTAACTATAAGATCCAAAAGGTATCCCGGCAAGCCCATCTCCTCCAAAACTTCCCATAGCCTAGCTCGAGGGACCAGGTCGAACGCCATCCTGAGATCTATAAACGCCAGGTAGAGACTACCCTGGTTAAATAGCACAGTTTTCCAGTAGATCGCAAAAAAACGGAAGACCTGGTCCATTGTACCCACTTTTTTCCGGAACCCGGCCTGGAAGTGAGAGAGGACCTGCTCCTCCTCCATCCATACACCTACTCGCAAAATGATGACCCTGCCAACCACTTTCTGAATTACGTCTATCAGGCTAATTGGTCTGTAGTTGGCAGGGTCATCCCTGTCACCCTTTTTAAAGACTGTGATCACTTCAGCCCCCTTCCATGAATCTGGGACAGGATGTCCCTTGGCTATTAGGTTCATTAATAATGCAATGAGAGTAGCCCAAGCCATGGGTTCGATCCTAAGAAGATCCCCCGGAATACCATCTTGGCCCGCTGCCTTTTTCGGGGTTAAGTGACCTATGGCTACTACTATCTCAGAGGGCTCAAAAGGATTCTCAAGCGCGGCTACAGGGGGGGCCCGAATGGCTGGATCCCGAAAAGGGATTTCAGGTGCATCTTGACCTCCATATATTGTTGAAAAATGGGAATACCATTGTTGGCTAGTAATATGATTAGCCATCAGGGGCCTATTCTAATTTCTAACCTTATTGATCAGGTCCCAAAACAGTGAACCATTTTTCATTTTAGATGCATTTTTCAGTTCCTGCCAATGCTGTTCCTCCCACTCTTTTTTAGCCCGTGCTAATTCATGAGCATAATCCCTCCTGGCTATTTTAACTAGCAGTTGGTTCTTTTTACGAAGGGCGACAGCTAACTCATGTCTTTTGACCCGACACTTAGTATTGTACCAGGGATTGCTGGGTTTGGGAGCTTTAGTTTTATTGCTCTTAATTAAAAATAGTTTACCATCTTCATCAATGGTGTTATTATATACCCGAGGGAGGGATAAATCCTGACCAACCCCTTTCCCCTTATCTAGGGCCTCCAACTCACTAATCAACACATCAATGTGAGTCTTAATCTTAACCAGTTTGTCTGGGTGAGAGGCAACCTTGTCCCATTTCAATCTTCGGTTACCGTCATAGGGGGTTACCTCCTTAGTTGACTTCAGTGGGGCTGTGTTAGGGCCACCTATTAAATTTCTCCACCCTAACGACAGACATAGAGGGTTGCGGTCACTATCCTGCGAGGGAACCACCTCCATATCTACTAGATCACGCCACATGGTGACGTCCAATAAAATATAATCAATTCTGGATGGACTATTAAGTCTGTTGAACGTCATTGCCCCGTTCCGATCAGAAGGAGATCTGCCGTTCACTGCTCTTAAGTTATAATCCACGGTAAGAGCGTTAATCTGTAGTGCTCTAGCTGACCACTTCTTAATCGGGGGTAATGCCAGTGCGGGGACAGACCATCTTGCGTCATCCTCCTCTATGCCCAGAGGGTCATCCTCACTTAAGGGTTCGAATGTACAATTAAAATCACCTCCCACATTTTTTTTAGAATTTGGGGTACAATTAGCTAAAGCCTGGTCTAAAATCGTGAAGGTACAAGGCATTTTAACTCCCTGGGACCCTCTAGCATAAATATTAAATAGCTCCACCTTACTTCCTTTCGCCTGGCCTGAAAATGAAAGGTGTTGAAAATCCCTACACTCCGAGTCGTGAGCAGAGATATTCCAGTTTAGATCTATTTTTATCCAAATGTGCAAGCCCCCTGAGGGTCTACCCTTTCCACAGCTGTAAGCGGGTACACAGAAGGTAGCGTATCCAGTTTTGTAAACTGGTGATAAGCTCCAAGTTTCTTGGAACATGCATATATCGAATTTTTCAATAAAGCTGTTCCAATCCGGAAGAACCAATTTTTTTTCCAGCCTAGCTATATTCCAAGACAACAGATGAATTACGTCTTTACCGCTAATGGGCAGAGCTGTGATAACTCTGCTTTCACCAACTGCTACCCCTAAATTAGTTGTTTCACAATGCTCTACCTGGTTTGGGAGCTGTTTATCATTATCATTAGTACTACCTCCTACAGATAAGTGGAGGGTGGTAACAGAAAATCCAACAGCAGCTCCAATTCCCGGGAGCAAAGATGCCCCATCACTAGTTTGAGGTTCATCAGCTTCGTTAGATATCTCAATTACATTACCCTCTAATCTGTCTACACTTGGGCTGTCCCTATTACCCTTCCCATGCTGTGATCTTCAATCGCAGTCATCTAGGCCGGAGAAAGCATCAAACCTGTTCCCCAGCACTAGGGGCGTGAACGGCCTCATATGATCCACTCTCTGATTGTTATACCTGGGGCCTCTAAAAGGTATCATATTCCAACCTTGTTGGTCGGATTGCAGATTCGCAGCATGTAGTGCTGGGGAGGTAACTGTGTAATTTCTAAAAATTTTCCCGGCATGGTTTGTAGGGAACACTAGGGACCTAGGATAAAAATAGGTCAGGGCTCGGGGCCTAATTTGGCTGTTGCCATTACCTAAGGGCCAATTCAATATAAAATCAACCGCTTCTGGATCTCTGAAGTTAATCAAAACTATGTCCCCTTCGACGTCCTTACTTGTACCACCAAGCCAAGTAAGACGTCTAGCGTATAATATTTCTCCATTGATATTCCTGTTTATAGGTCTATGTATTCTTAACCAGTGTATAATTTTGTTTTTCAACTGGTAAAAGTCTTCTTTCTTATTATCTGCCAATACCGGGACCCCTGTCAGGACCACCACCAGGGGTACAGATTCTGGGGGTAAATCGACCTTTGGGCCGTTAATCCTGGTACCCCCAACCCTTCTTGAGCTTTCCTGCTCCTGACACATAATCCCTACGGGAGCTGTGCTAATCTCCTCCCCATGGGCTGTAGCAAACTTGCTGGATGGATGTTCCAGGGACGTCCAAGGGCCCTTCCTAGCACGGTCAGGAGCTGTGTGATCCCCGGCCTGGGGTACATTACTACTGACAACCGGAGTTTCTTGAAGAGTGTTATTAGTATTAGGTACTGGGTCCTGGATACTAGTACCATTCCTTTGCATCTTTTCTACTTTAGACACATTTCTCAGTGTAGATTCAATATTCTCAAGCCTGAGCTCCAATCTCCTTAGATTGTCAGTGATGGGCAGAATGAGAGTACTAAACAAATCCCCCAGTTTAGTTAAAAGATCAGTGGCATTAGCCGGCGCCTGCGGCGGGTTATCAGCAGGCTGAGTAGGCTCCGAAATAATTGCGGCCAAATCCGGGCCCCCAGAAAAAATACAAGTGGCCGGGTTTGGCCTACAATCTGGCCCTATAGATGGCCCGGTTGCAGTTTCAGTTCGAGGCCTTGTGTAATGGCCAAACTCCGAATGGTGAATCCTAGGGTTAGTTGAGACCACCCCCGCCCTACGTCTTATTTTCCTAGGAGGAGGGCCATAGATTTTCCCCTTGGCTTGAATTTTAGCCTTTTTCCCATTTTGTAATCCCCGGCCCAGGGGACGTGTGTTAGGGACCTTGGGGTTTCTTATAACATTTGAAGGGAGGGAATCACTGATAACAAGGACACTAGGAGCATTGTTTGTAGGAGAACACTCACGTAATAATAGCGGGACATCCACTTGGGAAGGAAGAGCATCACTAGAACCACAACTATCACATGTGTCTTCGGGTACCTGTAGAATAGAATCTCCTGGGGCCCTGCGTTTAATAATCTCAATTGAGCGTCGACGCTCAGATCTGCGCTCAGCCAGGGTATCACTAAGATCGTCAACCAATAAGATCTTCTTCTTAAAATAACTATCTAGAGGGCCATTTACCACGCCCCTCAACATGTCCCCAGGCAAATCGTTCCCACTCATGGCCATTACGATAATAATACAAGTAAACCCCCGCAACCCGAAGTCTCAGAGACCAGGCCCAGCCCAGCCTCTATCGGCCTCGGAGGGCCTTAGAGGGCCCGCTCTTTGCCCGGTCTTCGCTCCGGGTTGAGCTCCGCGCGCGTCCCGCTAGCGCGTTCAGGTATAGGCCACGTTATAAACCAATAAACAGGGAGGGAGGGGACGGGAAGAGGACACAGCTGAGCAAGATCACGGGGCTGCTGGTCCTCGCAGTCCCGTCTGAAGGAGTTATCCGCAATGAGGTTTCAGGGGCCAATGTTCCACTTTCCTCAGGGCAGCGTGTGTAGCACAATGGAGACAGCAAGGTCCGGACAATACACCACGCTCCTCTGACTACGACCGGCTCCCGCGAAGCGGGGGCCGGGAGTCGTTTAAGAGCGTTCAGGCAGCAGGGGCGGGAAGAGGACACAGCTGAGCAAGATCACGGGGCTGCTGGTCCTCGCAGTCCCGTCTGAAGGAGTTATCCGCAATGAGGTTTCAGGGCCAATGTTCCACTTTCCTCAGGGCAGCGTGTGTAGCACAATGGAGACAGCAAGGTCCGGACAATACACCACGCTCCTCTGACTACGACCGGCTCCCGCGAAGCGGGGGCCGGGAGTCGTTTAAGAGCGTTCAGGCAGCAGGGGCGGGAAGAGGACACAGCTGAGCAAGATCACGGGGCTGCTGGTCCTCGCAGTCCCGTCTGAAGGAGTTATCCGCAATGAGGTTTCAGGGCCAATGTTCCACTTTCCTCAGGGCAGCGTGTGTAGCACAATGGAGACAGCAAGGTCCGGACAATACACCACGCTCCTCTGACTACGACCGGCGCCCGCGAAGCGGGGGCCGGGAGTCGTTTAAGAGCGTTCAGGCAGCAGGGGCGGGAAGAGGACACAGCTGAGCAAGATCACGGGGCTGCTGGTCCTCGCAGTCCCGTCTGAAGGAGTTATCCGCAATGAGGTTTCAGGGGCCAATGTTCCACTTTCCTCAGGGCAGCGTGTGTAGCACAATGGAGACAGCAAGGTCCGGACAATACACCACGCTCCTCTGACTACGACCGGCACCGGAATAACATTGTGCGTAAAAATATAAAACCACATTAGACATTTCAAATGGTTTCCTTTGTCAAAACATAGCACCTGAAAGCAGACACTTAACAGCTTTCTCAACAATGGGAACCCAGCGTCACTTTTGTCAACTCCCACAAGGGTTAAAGAACAGCCCAGGGTTATTCTCAGCAAGAGTAACAGAGTTACTACAAATTTATGATGATGAGGAATTGTCATATGTTGATGACATCTATCTGACAGACGATGACCTTGATAGGCGCTTGAACAGAGAGTACCATTATACTGGGCTTCGCCTCTGAGGGCTATAAATTCAACTTTAAAAAATCTAGAATTTCCCATCTCAATGTCAATTTACTAGGATATGAGCTTACAAGTGAAGGCAAAAGCCTGGCAGCTAACTTTTTAGAAAAATGAGCGCTGCACCAACCTCCAAAAACACTGAAACATTTATAGTAGATTCTAGGTTTCCCAAATCTTGGAAGAACATACATTCTAAATTACACAGAAAGGATTAAACCTCTTTACAAATTAATCAAACCTGATTTTTCAATCAAAGATAGGACACAAGAACACACAGAAATATTGTGTTCACTCCAAGCAACATGTTAGCAACAAATCACTTACAAACACGCATAAATACACGTAATTTAGTGATCCGAATAATTTCGGGTCAATGCGGATTCACCTATTTGACATTTAATGAGGGTGAAAAAGCACCAATTGCATACAAATCACATTTGTATACACAAGCAGAAATGCACTTCACTTCAACAGAAAAAATTTTGACAGCAGTTCAAACCGCAGTAGCAAAAGAAAGAGTTCTAGCTCAGGAGAAACGCATTATTGTCGTGACTCCAGTACAAGCCTTAGAGGCGGTTACAAAAGTGAGCATTCCAAATGCAAAAGCTTTACATCCAAGATGGATACAATGGGTTAATTCTCTTGCTGCAACAGATGTTGAATATGTTTTTGATCCTGATTTAAAAACACAAGCATTCCTACAAATTGAACTTGAATGTCCACTGCTCACTGAGATTATTCCTCTTGATCAGTACAAATTTATATTTTATACTGGCGGATCAGCACAACCCGCTACAGATAGTAAGCAAGCTTACAGTGCAGCATGCACAATCTTTAAAGGTCACATGCGAGATGTCATATTCAGACCTATGGTCACTAAAACTCAATCTCTAGGAGATTGTACAGCTCAGCGAGCTGAACTACAAGCATTCAAACTGGCACTCGAAAATACAGATCGCGAATTCCCCACACTTTTAGTGTGTGATTCCTTTTACTGTGTTAAGTCATATAATGAATATTTACAGAATTGGCTTCAAAATGGATTCAAAGATGCAAAAGGTGGCACAATAAAGCATAAAACACTTTGGGAACAAGTAGTTCAGTTGCGAAACGGACTACAAAATACTCACGTGATACACAAACTGAGTCATCAACGTGATGGCGTTCACGTTGCAGGGAATTCATTGGCTTATGAAGCCGTGAAGAGGGCTGTGCAAATGGCTTCCCCAGCTACAATCACTCGTTCAAAAACTAAAATAGACACTGAGATATTGTTGGCTGTCAATGCTTCAAGCAAAGGCAGTGGTGCAGCGTTACCGAAAAAATGTCGACTCAAGTACTCATATGTAATTGATGCCAACAACGTTCCCTTTGCTCGAATCCCTGGAGTGGGGAATAGGGTAATTCAAAACAAGGAACGTAGAGCAGTTTTGATTTATGAAGCACATCTTGGGGAGGGTCTGTCACATCAGGGGATCTCTAAAACAATATTAACATTAAAAGAGATGTACTGGTGGCCTGGAATGAATACACTTATTCACATCAATTACTGCATAGAATGCAATAGACAGCGTAGTGCAGAATGCCACCCGACACAAGACTACGAAGTAGCCTGCCCAATACAGACACCATTGTTAGACAGCATTAGGCTATCTACGTGCCGGCGTCCATTTGGACTAATGCAATCCCATATACACTAAGTCAAGGTTCCTATGGATGTGGCCTCAACGCTCGGCTGACGCTCAAACTGTTATAAAAGATTTGCGAGTCTTACGCAATTGGCACACTACATTCTGACCAAGGACCTGCGTTTAGCTCTCGGGCTTACAAGGAAGCCATGGTCAGTTTGGGTGTAGCATTGCGGTACTCCTCTCCATTTCATCCTGAGGGAAATTCTGTTGTGGAAAGGAAAAACCGGGACACAAAGCAGTCTATAACCGCTAGAGTATTAGGTTCCGGTGATGGGTGGGTCAAACATCTTTATGGGCTCCAACGCTTATTAAATAATTTGCCAAGATGTTCTCTAGGGGGGTCACTCCATATGAGGTCCTATTTGGGACAAGAATGTGGGTTCCTGATCTCGATTGTAAAGGCACAGTGGTGGAAAATAAGCCCTTTGATATCAAAGATCGTTTGGCTGTTTTACAGGATCTAAACTAACTAAGAACGAAACAGAGCAAAGTGTTCCTGAAGCCAACCACCACTGGGGAAAAACCAGCCATCCCAGCAAGGCCTGTCTGGATCCCAAAGCTTGGGGATCTAGTCAAAGAGAAGATTGCGGACAAGAAGTGATTTGGGCCTTCTTACAGACAGCCAGTACCTGTCCTAGCTATCCACAGAACAAGAACAGTACTTCTGCCGCCCCTTGCTGGAAGAAAGGAGAAAAGATTTGTGTCAATCGACCTCATCAAACCACATTATGTGTCCAATACTAAACAGTAGGCCTCGTGGCCTCTGACCTAGTATCAAACGCACTCCTCTGCAAGAGGTTCAGACTGAAAGGCTCATCACCATCGAGAATTCAGCAGTAACAGATGAAGGACTATGCAACCATGCTATGAAACTTGTACCTCTTGAAACTCAAATAACAGTTCATCCAGACACACCTGTCTACACAAATGTAACACATGATCAACTGGTTCCAGGGATTTCAATGAATCCTGATGCAATTCCAACAATTGATCGAACTGCTTCTGGCTACTTAATTAACTTTGATACCTTTTCTGAGGACCCAAGTGAGCCCGAAACAACGCCAGCCGAAAAAACTTTCAAAGAACAAGTACAAGACTTTTTTCATTTTCTGAAAGAGACATATCTGGTTTCACTATGGCTTGAACTTTGGATTATTTCTGAAATATTTTTCTTTCTGCCCTGGCTAGCTTTAGTAATGACTATTAGCGTGCTTGGTAATGGCAGATATATTCATTTGGACACTGAAAGTAAACCTGTGAACTCACTTTTAAAGCCACACAAATCATCCCATTGTGAAGCAAGAGACTTGTCAGCAGTAAACATCACAGACGTTCCTATAGAAGATGGTATAGTTTGGGACAGAACCGATTATGATATATTCGGCCCATCGGAACTTTTGAAGATTCCATACTTATTTAAAATTTCATTAAGCGACTTTATTACCTCTAGTACCTATTCTGATGATTGGGACATTGAGACTGTTGATAACATGATGTCTGATCTAGAAAGGTCTGCAGCATTTTCTAACAATGAAAATTTAGAGGGTTCATCAGACTACGAACAGCTTTATTGTTATAACCACTATGGTCATCATTTCGTGCATTAATCTGCAACACCTAGAAATGTGTTTATGTTTAACCAATGGGAACATTGTCCTACACCACCAAAGGATAGTTTGAAAACATTTGCAAATAAGTTTCCATATTTTTCAGGATACAATACATCTGATCCAGAAATGTTTTTCTATAGTAATGTAAACAAAACAGGACAGAAAAGTATGTTAGCAAATACTAAACAGATTTATTCTGCAGCCTTTATTGCCCAACTGTCTAGAAAAGGGTTTGAATTTTTGAAAGACACAATTGACACAAAATCTGTCTGGGGTTCTAAAGATTGGCAAGTGCAGGGGATGGAAGCTTTGTTTAGAGCCTGTATCGTCCCAGAACAAATAATGTTTTTGAATGACACTGTGCAACAAACATCTTGCCTTGGATTAGCCAAGATAACGGACATGAACACACCTTCTGTGCGAACACCTGCAAGTAATAGCACTTACAGGAAGCGGTCACAGTTCAGATCCTGAATCGGAAAAATGGTTGCTCTGGCCCACAGACACAAACATCTGTCAAGAAAGATTCCTGAATAGAATACAGGGGTTTACTATCAATAGGCCAGATTCACGTTATGTTCAAAGACTGCATCCAGGGGTAGTAATAACATACAGTGTAGGAAATATGTGCCTCGACTGGTTACAGAAATCTACACTCGAGGATCTGAAACAACACTTATCTTTACTTAAAGAAGGCGCAGACCGTAGGGATTTCTTGCTAGGACCAAGAAGACCGCATCAAAAACGTTTCATATATGCCAGCATCTATGGTGCTTATCATGAAATATGGAAGGTTACACAAGTAGAAGCCGCAGAAAGAATATGAGAAATTGATCTTATTAATTTAGAGAAATCTCTCGCTGTGGTCGACAATGGGTTAACGACTCTGTCATCCAAGATATATTCACTAGGCAACATTGTATCCTCTGCTATGGACATACTGGAACAAGATTTAGCCATGCTGCAACAAGGCCAATCTCAATTACGTTGTATTATGTTATTAGGCTGGACGCTACAAAACTTGCATGCAGGCTATGTGCCTTGGTGTTTCATCAACACAGAGTCTCTGTTTACAGAATACAATCTCACTGATAAACAGCTCAAACTGGCCCAAAGTGGAGCGAAGTATACAGTGCTGAGCATTGAAAAACTGGAAAAATTGCCATTTACGGTAGCAGAAAAACCAGCTACAGAATGGATCATTCATGGCAAAATAACTCTGCCTGTTACAACTTTCCATTTTCAGTATTGCCTCAAACAAATACAAGCAGGCAAATATGAAAGGTTGGGTAAAGAATACATTAAGACATCCTGGGATTTACCTGACACACACAGATGTTGGAGTGGGGGTCGCAAAGTGTTTATTAGCGGTACACACTGTGAAAATGCACTGAGCGGGTCACTCATTTGTCGGGATATGAGTTTACACGGGGCTTGTAATGGTTCTGTGGCAAACCTGTCCTGCCACCTGCAGGGTACACCAGCTGCTGTGATTAATCCAACTTTTAGCCAACTTTCAAATGGGAGTTACCCCATGTTGAATGATCAGAGTTGCTGTGGCATGCTGCCAGGAATCCCATATCCGGTAACGGTTAGTGCCAGGGTCACTTGCTGTATGCATGTATTGTTCCCCCTTATAGACACAGTCAGGGAGTCGCCTTTATGGCCTTCATTGAATGTTTCTTCTATATGATTTGATACTTTAAGCAGAATGAAAGCCATGCTTTTACAACAAACCGTGCCTTTGACCTCGGCAAAGGAAACCTGTGATCTACAAATTGCAAGGACTTCGGCTGAGATACAGGCTTTAATAAGTACAAACTGCCCTATACATTTCGTAGAAATGATGGGACGTATCTTCAACATGTCTGATACGAGCGGCATTGAAAAAGAGCATATGTTCCTGTTAGATTTGGGGGTCTCTAGTTAGCATAGATAGGTACCTGTGACAAATAGGGACCCTTGCATCTAGTCAGGGTAAAGGGGTACACTCCTAAAATAACCCCTTCTCACCCCCTTGGTAGCTTGGCACGAGCAGACAGGCTTATCTCAGAGGCAGTGTGTAAAGCATTTTTTATATCAAAAATAAGTATTCTTATATAGATTTATCACAAGACCATAAATGACAAAAATCCACAATACTGTTACTTTAAAATGGTAGAATTTAGCTTAGTTTTCTTAAGAGGGTAAATGCGACGCTCTGAGTTCAATGTACCTTAGATGCGACACGCAGGGCAACGAAAGTGTTGCAAAGGCAGTGATGAGTTGGAGATCCGGTGCAAATAAAGAAAGATGGCACTTTCTTCTTGATGCAACACGCTTCCCGGTGATGCGGCGGTGCCTGATGCGACGTTGAACCTCTTCTCCAGTGATGCGAGATGTTTCCTCACGATGCGAGCCGCGACAGGCCCTGCAACATGATTCCCAATGATGCGGCGGCGTCTGCGGTGACATTGATCCTTTCCCCTGGCGATGCGAGTTGCTTCCACAACGATGCGAGCCGCGACAGGCCCTGCAACACTCTTCCCGGTGATGCGGCGCATCTGCGGAGACGTCGATCCTCTTCTCCGGCGATGAGCTGCGACAGGCCCTGCGACATGCTTCTCGGAGATGCGGCGGCGTCTGATGCGACGTCGATCGTCAGCTCCTGCAATGAGCCACGACAGGCCCTGCGACACGCTACCCAGTAATGCGGAGGCATTTGCTACGACGTCGATCCTCTTCTCCTGGCAATGCGAGGCGCTTTGGTGGACCTGCGTTGACTCAACGATTCTTCTGCAACCCGCTTCCCGGAGATGCGACGGCGTCTGCGGTGCCGTCGATCCTCTTCTCCGGCGATGCGAGGCGCTTCATGTTGTGAAGCGGCAGTGGCAGTTCGGCAACACGCTTCTTGGTCTTGAGTCATGCTTCCAGCCCCTTGCAACACGCAAGTCCTCAAAATGTCCAGCACAACTGCAGGAACTTCAAGAGAGCTTTTGGGGAGATGTGGGTGAAGTCTGTTGTCCCTGAGACTTCATCAGGAGGCAAGGGTCTTTTCCAAACCCTTGGAGATCCTTCAGAAGTTGAATGAAAATGCACAGAAAGTCCTTTCTCCTTTCTTTGGCAGTCATGCAACCACTGCATGCCAATCCCCCAAGCAGCACTTCAGTTTAGGGATAGTCTCTCCTCAGTTTCTTCTGGTTCCACTCCTCAGCAAAGGTTTCTTCTTGTTTCCCAAAGTGATCTAAAGTTCTTGAGTTTGGGTCCCAATAGTTATACCAAGTTTCTCCTTGTTTTCTGAAGGCAGAGAGGCCTTTGCCTTGTCCAAACCAGTTCTGGTCAGTCCTGGAGCACTTTGTTTACATGACTCCTTCTTTCCTTTCAATGTGCAGGGTAGAGACATCAGACGCACCACAGGAGGAGGAGCCAGCATTGTGGAGGAAAGGCACAGCCCTATTCAGGTCCCAGGTGCAACTCCTCCCACCCATCTAGATGCAGATCTCTCTATTCAGCCCTGTGCTGACTCACCCTGTCTCCTGGAATCCCCCAGTCCCTGTCTCTCAAACTCCAGACAAGGAATACACAGCCTAGCAGAGGCAGGTTTGGCTGGTTAGACAAGAAAATACCTACTTTCTAAAAGTGGTATTTTTAAACACAGAATATTAAAACCAACTTCACTAATAGGTGTATTTTATCATTCTGAGTTCAGGCTTTCTACATTTGTATTTCTACCATGTTCCCTGAGTCAGTTAGGATTATAAGATGTAATAATCAAATTGCCCATTCTGGCCAATGGAGAACAGGTAGCCTTGCAATAGTGAAAAATGAAAATGGCTGTAATTCCCTATTAGAACTTGCCACACACACCAGGACATGTCCTACCTTATACGTACAATGAACCCTGTCCTTAGGCCTACCATAGGGGTGTCTGATATGAAGAAAAGGGAAGGTTTAGGGATTGGCAAGTGGGTGCACTTGCCCAGTCAGCATGACAGTAACAGACTGCACGCAGGCTCTGCAATGGCAGGCATTAGACACAGTTTTACAGGCTGCTTCTGTGGGTGGCACAACCAGTGCTGCAAGCCCACCATCAGTATTTGGAATATCAGCCCTGGACACTCCTGGTGCAGTGACTAGGGTCTGACAGGTAAACCAAACCAACCAATCATGGAATCGCTAATTCATACATCAATTTACAATAGGGAGCACTTGCACTGTGGCACTGGTCAGCAGTGGCACAGTGCCCAAAGTATCTAACACCAGCAAAAACACATGAGGCAACAGCAAAAATGGAAGGGAGACCCACGCCAAGGTGCCAAGTCTAACAGTTCCGGACTGTTAACACCTTTTCAGGCAGTCCTCGGAATCATTCCAAACTTCGTGCACTCGGTGTTTGGTGGTCTGCCACTAATTCTAGCACTCTTTGCAGGAATCCTATTTTTATTCCTACTACTATGCTATGGCAAGTCAATCAACCAGCGTCACTCCCAGCAGCTTGGAGAAAGCGCTCCTAGAACGGAAGTGTCGTGAGCGCATAGTACAACCTTTGGACTTACCTCGTCTACGAGAATTAAATACAACATGGTTTCTGTCATTCAGACCAATCTGGCAAGATTGTATCTTACCTGTTCTACGGTGAAGAATGCGTGCTAGACATCTGTCTAACACTCCCATCAGTCATGCCAACGGATATCGATACTCTGCTGGACCCGATAACGGCCCATGCTCTGTGTTGTCCACAGAGGCTACCAATCCTGATGACAGCATTCGTTGAGATCTCACAGACGCAACATGCTACTGCTGAGGTACGAGATGGATCAACAGGCACACAGGTAACATCGGAAACAAACATTGCTACTGGCGATGCTTCACATCTATGTGCAATTAATCTTCTAAACGAGGTATTCCAACTGTCACCGACATCGGTAGACGATCTCTTGTCTACAGGAGTAGAGGATTTCATGTTTTCACCAGACCCTTGCACTGACTTTGATTCAGCTCACAGTGTACCAGGGATGCTATGAATTTGACCTCCATATTTTCAAAACAGAACAAAAAACTTGGAACGCTTCCTAGAATTTACTTTTTTCTAAATTTGAAAATACATGGCAATTCGATTCAGTCTGCTTACAGTAGACCTGTTCATAGAAAACAGACTTCTTTGAACACTTCTAGGGACACATTGTCACCATTATTCACCACAATTTCATTTATGTACCTTGACATGAAATGGAGTTTTAAATTTTCTTATATAATGTGAACCATTTCATCATATATATATATTCATGTTTGTTCATCTAGCATCTTTTGTAAACATATGCTTAAAATGAACAACTGCTTTGTTATGTACAGCACCTTTGCATTTCATGTCTAGCTAAAGTTTTTTTTATATAATAAAGACTTATTTTAGTATGCTTTTACAAATGTTTTTAGCAACATGTGGTACTCAACTTTAATATTTAGCATTTTATTGTTTAGCATTTAGTACATTCGTTCATTCGAAAATGGAGTGGGTGTTGTGTTCCGCTTTAGGTTTCCGTATATAGGTTTTCCTGATACATGTTTTTATATAAGCACAATTCGCATTGCCCTTATATAGGCATAGGATCCCAGTCCTTATTTAGGCATAAGCCATGCTATCCAAATACAATCAGGTCATCTACATCCGTCCACCCCAATGTCACAACGAGTTCTTAGAAAACAGACCCTTAAGCTGTTGGGTGTTTCCCTAGCCCAGGATTATTGATTTCTCCAAGAACTAATTTATTATGCATGAACTGCTATACCCTACGGGTTCATTCATGACGTCTTCCTCTGCCCGACTTTACGTCAATGCAAACATTCCTAAGCACCTTCCAGGTATAAATATACCTTCCCTTACCATGGCAAGCCCCGTCTCAGCGGCAAGACTTGATACTGCTCGCCACGGCGGCAAGCAAGGAGGAGACCTCAACTTAGAGGAGCCCATGTCACGGCCTGACGCACTGACAAGACGTCGTCATCCCTGCTCGCAGAGTATCCGGCTTCCTGTGTTCTGACTCCCTTCGCGGGGTGTTAGAGTTGGAGAACCGGATAGAGATTCCAACCTCTCTCATTCTTAAGATATGAAGCCAACTAGAACCTAGAGGGACTCTTGGCATATCAGACATAGCATACCATACTATGGTATACCAGACTATAGCATACAGCATCTACTTCTTACCTTGTCCTACACTTAGGTACACTGGGGTAGAATTTGTTAGAGAATGCATCGAATGAGTAGTAGTACTCGCGTTTTAGCCTATGTTATTTGTGTATATGAATATATGTGTCATAGCTAAAATATAATGCTAGCACAGTATTATTTCTTTCTACTGTTTACGCTGTACATAATATATCTTGCATACTGTCTTATGATTATAACAGCACATATCTCTTACACGAGAAACAAGACTGTTCAATAAATCCTTTTATTGAAACGCCCGTCTATGCTTTCTGTGTAAATTCTGAAGAAACTAAGCATGCACGATTAGCTGAGTGAAACTGTTATCTATTGTTTCCACGATTCTGAGATTGTTCCTATTCTACAGGGAAACAAAGTTGTCATGTTTATGCGGTTGCCAGAAACTACTCCCTTCTTGTTTCACAAGGAATTTCTAGTGACCTCTGAGTTAGCTGGCACACCAAGTAATTAAGTTTAATATACTCGATAGGGGCACACTGACCTCAGTCCTACGCCAAAACTATAGTGTATATTATTCCAATGCGCAGAGCCTATTAGGGAAATAGGAACTACACTATAGAAGTACCCAAAGAAAATGGTGTCACAAGCAAAGAAAACGGCCCAAAATAACAGCAGGGAAACCCTCCTGGAACCACCCCAACTGAAAGAAAAAGAAGACAGACATATCTGCATTACCACTTACAGCATAGCAGCACATGCAGTAACTGGGGAGAGGAGCTGACCTAACGGCTAGGGCAGTCGATCTCAAATATAGGCAACCGGGTTTGAGTCCCGGCAAGAACGCGCAACATCCTGTGATTCTGGGAAAATCCCTTAATATCCCCCTGCGTAACAAAAATGAATGTGTCCTCATGTAACACAACTGGTGCTCATGTAAAGCGCTCTGATACCCAATACCTTCGGGTCAAGTTTGCACTATATAAAACTCCGGGAAAAAACCCCACTAAAATAATCAACAAACACTGGCGCATTCTGAACAGTGGATCCCTATCAGTATAGCGCCTCATGTTTTCACATAAGAGGGGCAAGAGCCTCAAATATATGCTAGTCCATACACGCCCTCACACCAATGTGGACATTCAAATGAATACCCAAGGCACTTTGGCACCAATCATGGGCCACTATTCATGTGGTAACTGTATAATTTGTCATTTGACAAAACAAATGAAAACATTGGTCTTCAACAACCATATGTCATGGCAACTAAGAAAGTTTACGAACTGCAACACACAAAGGTAGTGTATATGATCACTTGGCCCTGCAATCTCCGCTACATAGAAATGACAACTAGGAAGATAAAAGCTAGGATCTGCGAGCACAGCAGTAATCTAAGATGAGCACTTGTAACAACAAAAATGTCAGCACACTACATAGAGAAGAAACATATGGTGCATGACTTCCACTTGGTCATTCTGGAAAACGTAGATGGGACGGGCAATTTCAAATCGAGATTGTTCAGAAAAGAACAACAATGGGTTTGTAAACTCAAAACACATGTAGAGGGCCTGAACGACAGCATTCCATGGAGTCAGTTTGCGAGGTAAACACCACCTGCAAGTTGGCTGAGTTGCCCACAGAAATGATGTACCAAATGAGAGATGCACAGGTCCAGTAGGCAACACAACAGTGCACAGTTAAGTGCATTAAATCTGCTAGGCCTCTAAACCTCCATGCCCTACCATATACTAGGGGTTTACTGGTAGATTGTCATATCAATTGTATTTCCACCTAATTACCAAAACCTTTTAAACAGAGCACAGGCCATGGGTCTGGTTAGCAGAGACCTCGGGCACAATCAGAGGTAGTAACCGTATCAGTCAACACAAATAGTTGTGATCAGGACACTAACGGTGAATTTCTCACATAACCCTTCTCCCACCTCCTCACCCAACACCTCTGTGGCCCTATGCAACAAGTTTGTGGAGTTCTTTGACAAGAAAGTCAGGTATATGAACATCTCCCTGCTGCTTCATGTGTTATTTAAGTCAAAGAATATTTACCATGTGATGGAGGGTCTCGAGCCACCATTTAATAACTTAAATACCATTCCCTAACCTACCCTGACAAGATGAAGTGTTGATGTCAGGCCCCTGCTCCCTGACACAAAACCTGAAAACATGCTAGAATTACCATATGTCCACTGAGCATAGTGCATACACATAGAAGCCCATAGAACCTGTAAACCCAGCAGACATAAGCCCAAATAGGAGGCCCAAGGCCCAAAGCCCGCCGCCCCATGACATCAGTATGTAACTCAGAAGTTACTAGGCCCGGGGTTTTCAGAGCCTGCATTTCAGTTGCACCAGAAAACACGAGGCAGCCCAAGCCATCAGAAAAACACAGTAATTTTCCACAGTTACAAGGCCATTGCACACCCACACGTGGACAGAAAACCAGCTGGTACAAGTTGGCACATTGTTTATCATCGCTGAAGCCCTATTTTTGGAAGTTAGCTTGCTCAAGATAAACCGCAATGTCTGATGAAAACTGCACCTGCCTTGTGGGTGTTGGTCACATGCATACTGTAAGAAATGTACGTGATCACAACATTTCCTTTGTTTATACGTTGCGGTCAGGCATGACCTACCAACCGTTGTGCCACCTGGCCACCTTACCCCACCCATGGTCTTAGAACACATGCGGTTGACCCTTTCCTGTATCCTGGAACACATGTGGTCAAGCCACCTGTTGGCAAAGGCGTCAGAAAATACGTCAGGTCCACCCCTAGTTCCCCATATCAAGATATTTAAGATCCAACACGACAGTTGGAAGGTAGAACTTTTCTGTGCTGTCCACAGGCCTGTTCTCCAGCCGGCTGCCTATCTGATTTGGGACCTTACAGCCTATTTAAGGTAGAACATCCCCCTCTTTGGGGATTTTTCTTTATCTCTTAAAGATATCCTTCTTAGCTCTGCATTTTTGATCCACACCCATTCCCTTGCATTTCAGCTTTTAGTAATTAAGTTTAAGAAGATTATTTGTCTTAAATTAAGGTTGCCTCTGGGCACTATGCTTCCCTAGGATAGCTTCTGCTTCCATTTAAGTTGTCTTGAACATATTTTCAAGGTCTTAGCCGTAGCAAATGTAGTCACTTTGAAATGTTTTAGCTACCTAGATCTTTATTCACAGACATAGCTTTATTTCAAATGATTATCTGCAAAAAGAATGCATTTCAGGAGCATCTAAACTTGCTGAGGGTTTAAATACGCCATATCATTAAGGGATCTCCAACCGATCCATCTTATCATCTATCTTTAGTCAGTATATTGCTTAAGAGTATGTGCTTATGATATTTAAATGCTTTCCCTGGCAGAGTGAAGCCAGGCTTTTTGCTGAAGTTTTTAGCCTGTGTAACGTGAATCCTCTTTCACATATTTAGCATGCTTGAGTTAATTAAATAAAATGTGCCACTCCAAAATAAATGCCACTGCGTCATCTCACTTCTTTG
Source organism: Triturus cristatus (assembly GCF_964204655.1). Lineage (NCBI taxonomy): Eukaryota > Metazoa > Chordata > Amphibia > Caudata > Salamandridae > Triturus > Triturus cristatus. The sequence continues at coordinate 632,218,747 of NC_140582.1, forward strand.
TTCCTCATTTCAGTAACTGTCGAGCTGGTGCCTGTGATCACCCACGGGAGGTATTTTGCATTCTTGAGGGGCAGTGACCACGCCCTTGGGGCTCTGATCAAAGATCTCCCTTTCTCATCTGGCGCCCAACGTCTCATCGTACCACAGCCTACGGTGGAGGGAGTGCTCCTCCAGGGGCCACCGTCGGGGGTTCGGCAGCACCAGTGCAGACCTCGGGTAAGCCAAGGTTTTTTTTTCCCTTGCATTTCCTTGGTCACGCCTGGTTACCTGCGAGTACCGCTGTCGGTTGGCACTGACTGATGCACACCTCGCACCCTACGGCACTATCTCTCTGGTCACGATTTTCGAACTCTCTTTCCTTCCGGTGTGGTCCTGCCCTGCTTCGTTCTCTTCTATTAATAACTTCCTTTTCCGTTTTTTTCTCGCCTGCAGGCTTGCGGGTAAAATTATATTTCTCTATCATTGTAACATTTTTCTACTGCTTTAATGGGACATGAGACAGGATTAGCCCTGACGTGTGTAGCCATGATGTGTGTGTCTCACGCCTAGGTGACTGTGAGACAGTGCTTTTTGAGGACACACAGGATTAGCCCTGTTGTGTGTAGCCATAGTGTGTGTGTCTCACGCCTCGGTGACTGTGAGACAGTGCTTTTTGAGGACACACAGGATTAGCCCTGTTGTGTGTAGCCATAGTGTGTGTCTCACGCCTCGGTGACTGTGAGACAGTGCTTTTTGAGGACACACAGGATTCGCCCTGTTGTGTGTAGCCATAGTGTGTGTGTCTCACGCCTCGGTGACTGTGAGACAGTGCTTTTTGAGGACACACAGGATTCGCCCTGTTGTGTGTAGCCATAGTGTGTGTCTCACGCCTCGGTGACTGTGAGACAGTGCTTTTTGAGGACACACAGGATTAGCCCTGTTGTGTGTAGCCATAGTGTGTGTCTCACGCCTAGGTGACTGTGAGACTGTGCTTTTTGAGGACACAAAGGTCTCACTCTTTCTCTTGATCCCTTGCGCCTCTCCTTCCGAGGTTGAACGTCCTCTGTGTTGATTCGAGGTTTTTTTTCACTCCTCATTGTGTTTTATTTGTATTGACTTTGCATTTCGCCGCTGCCTTTTGCATTTTATCTACAGTGTGTTTTTCTCTTCCATAGGATCCCTTTTTCTATGCGTGCATCTCTTCTTTGCCCGTTTTATACTTTCGGTTCACTTTATTTCACAGGTCTCTCTCTCCTGTCTTCATCTCTTCCCTTGACGACCTCATTCTGCATGAATTGGGTGTGACATTCTTCTCTTTTATTACACGGTTTCTTCTTTGTAAATATCGTGTCTTTCCCCGACGGTCCATTTTTGCTGCGCAGCTCACTGTTGCGGAAAAGGGGAAGTCACTTGTGGTCACTGCAGACTTCACCCTCCTTCTTCCCCCTTCGTGGGTTTTCAGCACGGCTGGCTCATCTGCGCTGTCATTCGATTATAACTTTCTCCTTTTCTCTTCTACTTTTCTCTTTTATTTCTAAACTCCTCTCACCACTTATCGTCTTCTTCTCCTCTTCCCCCCTCCCTCGCCCTCTTTCTGTACACGCAACAATATACGCTGCTATCATCTTCCCCTCTCCCTTTTTTTGTGCTCACTGTCTTCTCCTCGGCTTCAGATCTCTGCTCTCCATGCACCTTCTGTGCCCTCTCTCTCTCTGCTCGGAACTGTGCACACCTCTCTCTATCTCTCCCTTTTTTTGTTTTTTTTTTGTTTTTTTAACTCGTGTTCTCTCGCACTGCGCTCCCATTTCTAGGCCTCTAGCGAGATTTAATATCTAGGTCTGTTTACTGTACTTACTTCTATTTTTTACGATGCATCTTCTATATTATTACGTAATTTACTTTCGAATAATATGTCATGTTTAATGTTTGTTTTTTATGTTTCATGTTTTTTGTCGTCACTTTGGCCATGATTGTACCGTCTTTAGTCTTGTATTATGTTTATTGTGCATGTCCCCCGTAACATAGCGCCTAGTCACGTCCCACTCCCGCCTCTCCTTGTTGCTGTCCTGACATCTTCCCATGCCCCCTAGGTGTCAGACCGCCAGGTACTAAGTCTTCCTGTTGCTGCCCTGCCACTTTCATCCCCCCCTAGCCGAGTGTCTTAACTCCCACTGAGTGCCAGTTAGCAGTAGTCTGGGTTGCCCTCACACTCCGCATCGCATCTTCCCTTTGGCTTTCCGCTCACTAGGTCACTCTCCCCCCCCCCCTCCGCCCCGTGAGTCTCTTCATCTTGTCTTCCGTTCATATCCACACATTCATTAATTGATTACATATTTGTCTATCATTTGCCTTGGCAACTGATAGCCAAACAGGGGGAGAAGTATTCCTCCCTCTCACCTTGCAACCCTCATCGTGCCCTCTCTCACCGCTATATCCAATACCCCCCCCACTTATCATCAATTTCAATATCCATCTAGTGCACGGCACTGCTCTAGCCGTCCATAACACTGCCTTTAATGAACTAACTGAACTTACAGACTATCAACGCGACATCCTCTCTGCCACGTGGGAAATTCTCAGGGTCACCTTCACCCCCCATATTCAGGTCCGCTTCTCTACGCTATCCTTGCCCGACCTATTTGCCGCCCACATACGTACATTTCTCGCCCCGCCATCTCCAGATACCACTCGCCCTAACTTGGTTTGGCCTGGCCACTTATCTAACTCTTCCACCCTATCCACCCCCACTCTGCTTCTTCTGAGTATTCCGGTCCTTCAGAATGTTCCACTACCTCCCCCATTGTGATTATCGCTGACGGGGAGTCTTCACTAGACTCCATAAAGTCTGTGGCTTCATCCGAATCAGCCACTCTCCCACATTTAAGCGCCCCTGCTTCTCCCACACTCTCTGCCTCCGCCTCTTACCCCTCATTTGACCACGCACATTCTCTGGATCGCCCATCCCCTCTTTTAAGGGCACTCCTGCACGAGTTTTCACAAGACTCTGCGTCCCTGCCTGCCCTTGCAAGCCCACCCCCTTGCTCCAGCTCAATCTAAAAGGGAATGACCGACAATTCCCACGACGACACCCCACCACATTGTTCCTCTCAGGCTTACATCGTGTGATTCCCACACTAGTGACCCTATGAATAGGATAGTGAACTCTTTTGTATAATAAAACAACGACTGGCTTTCACATATATTTTATCTTACGACTCGAAAATTGGGAAGGCACGACCAAAGTAACAAGTTATTGGCCAAGACACCCACTTCTGTCTAAGATTGCCGACTCCTGCTTTTGGTGGCCAGCTCCACTTCCCTGGTTGCACTCCTGCCCAGGACCACGAATTACAGGATGGTATATACCTCCGTGTCCTTGAGGGTGTAGGAGAAGAACTGATACTGGATCTCAATTGCAGCCACTAAGAGAGAGAAAAGCATAGGCAGAGTTGTTTCACAGTGACTCCCTCCACTAAAAAGCTTACAAAGGATATATCAGACACAGTGATGGTAGCTGCACCTGTCAGTTAGATGACGGCAGTCACCACATTTCCCCAGGCTGCCATGAACGAACTCGCAACACACAGCCTGCCCCACAACGGATGCAACCACACCCCCGTGCAATACATGTCAGCACAGCCTGCTTACAGCAATGACCAACAACATACTTACAACAACAGAAAGAATGCCAATGGGAACACAGGTAGGCAGGAAAGAGGGAATGGAATGGGACAACAGGGATTCCAACTGCAGTCAGGGCAGTACACCTGTTTCTATTGCCACAAGGTAGGCCATATGCAAAGAGAGTGCCGTACTAGACTTCAATATCAGAACAAACAATCCATGGGTCCCGCCCAACAATCACCACACCGATTCCAACGACAGCAAATTCACCCACAGCGCCTCCAGCCCCAAATACTGTACTCTCACGCCCAACCTACCCAGCCACCGCTCCTGCAAATACAGATTCCCATGCAACAGCAGCAGCAGCCACCTGCATACCAGTATTACAGGTGGACCTCTGCCCATTTCAGATCAGATAGCGGACACACAGGAATATCCCATGGGCCATAAGCCCATTGCCTACTTCAGCGGCATGTTAGACTTTGTCATGAAAGGTGCTTACAAATGCGAGCAAGCTCTTGCCGCACCAGCATTCGCTGTTGAGAACAGTACCCCCATTGTCATGGGATCCCCGTTAACACTGTACACTGAGCACACCATCTTTGCCATAATTCAGAAAGTTAAGACCACATTAACAACACAAAGAGTGTCAGGTTCTGAAGTGATACTGTCATTTGCCTTCCTTGAAAGTTGTCAAATTTCACACAGTTAACGCTGCCACATTCTTTGCACATCCCATTGCAGCCTCAGATGATGACACCCATGATTGTGCCACATTCTCTCCAGATGAGTCAGGAGCAGCAAAGAGGACCCACTGCCAGGTAGCACTATATATTTTGTTGATGGGTCCTCCACCATTGATCAAGAAAAAGGGGTCAGGTACAAAGGAGCCGCAGTGGGTAGGGCCCAACAGCATGAGTCCTCTGATTCCCTAGACATTGTACAGCAGATTGCATTACCTCCACATTATTCAGGCCAAGCAGCTGAGTTAGTGGCACTTTTTGCCGCTTTAAACAATGGGGCTGACAACTGCATCACTGGTTATTCAGACTCTGCATATATCACAACAGCAACACACTACAGCATCTTGCGCTGGAAAAGGCATGGATTTCTTGAATAAGATGAGACGCCTGTGATTCACAAACAGTTATTAGAAGAACTTAGATTTGTGAATTGTTTTTTATATATTCCTGTATTTGAAGCCTGTCTGGCAGATGCTGATCTATTGATTTATTAGCGAGACTATAATATCTAGGTGCATCTTGATTGTCATGATCTTGATTGTCATGTTGATTCTTTTTTTAATATATGCAAATATTGACTGTATGAGCAAATGTTGTCAATTTAAAGTTGACTGGCCTTATACCAATTCCGTCATTTAAGGGAAAAAGCCCGCTAGTTAATGTTGCTGTCATCTGTATCACACCAGTCATTAGCCTTACAGATCGCCACTAGTTTTTTGATGCTGTGGTCTGTAGTACACCGCACCACTCCTTCCCCTCATCTGGGTACGTGCCCAGCACACCCACTTTGACTGAGGCAGGTTCAATTTGAGACCACGCAACTGGTTCGCGGTGCATCCAGTGTATACTGTGTCTAACTATCAAGTAGCTGCCTTCAAGACTGTTAAATGGAGTACATTCAGTTCCTTGACCATCACACCACACGCTTCTCATCTCACCTTTCTGGCGTGCTTGGACACTTAATAACGGATCCTCCCACTTGAATATTGAGTCAAGTGGTAGTAAGAGGGGGATGAGGGTTTTCACAGGCATTAATTGACCACGTCACACAGCAACATTTTTACGTTTTCTGGTTGCTATTACGCCCTAGACTTGGCCCAGCAGGAAAAGATAGGCCAGCCAAGCAAAGGTAGATTACATAATAGGTTGAGCTCAAGGACTGCCATCCCTTACCGCCCAGAGCCCAATTATAGAAGATGTAATACCAGGTAAAATGGAGCTATTCCATTTCATATCTTTGGATCCTCATTCTATTCAACATGCCCCTCAACATCTAGAGTATGGACAACAATAGAACAAAGATTGTAAAAATGAGTAAAGTGCCTTGCTGGTAACAATCAAAAAATCTCCTTCATTGTTGGAAATAGATCCTTACACAATAATGTTCTATGGCCCACAATGTTAGAAGACTAAAAATGCCATCGATATAAGTAATATAGTTTCCTGGCAGAAAGGGAAATACTTTCAGTTTCAAATGCTTATGAATATCTCTATTTAGATGACCAATTATAAGTCATAAAATAATTTTTCATTATAGACCTGACGAATATCTTTAGGCATCAATACTTCAATGTACACAATGCAGCAGCCCACCTGGTCAGCTAGATGCTAGATTAACATAGTAAGATTACACAAAATACTGTAGCCCCGATATACTAAGTACAGAGTGATTTGCTCCTACCTGCATCCAAATTCAGCAGCAGCCAAGGCAGGCACAGGCAATGGCTCAGATGCAGAAGCCGATCTGGAAGGGTGTCGCAACAGAGCACACACAGTTGATGTTTGCTATTACAAAATGAGGTTTTGAAATTGTGGCTCATGTTCAAGTTGGTTGGTGCCACTGGCCTTAGAGAAACGTAGATGTCGGAGCGGATGTTGAACATTAAACAAAGGAATGAAATGCACACTAGCTATGCCCCATTTTCATTTTGGGTCAAAATATAGGTCCAATACATTATTGTAGGCCCTTAGAAGCAAAAGACTAGAATATACGACGTTTACACAAGGTGCATGACATACAGAGAACGTGAGCCTGTGTTTGACTTGATGGTCACAGGTTCATATGCTACTAGCTCTATTGAGCATTTCATCCTTCTAAAAGTGGATAGATGCGGGGTCTGATCAGCCCTTCATCATTCTGAAACGGATGAAAGGAGTATCATTGAGTTGAAGGAACAATAAAGATCTGGTATCTAGCACCAAAATACCATTCTGAGTGAAAGTGTGCTTTACAAAAAAGACGTGATATTAAATATTTTATTCAGCATAGCGTACAATTAAACACAAAACATGTTTTTAGATGTTACGAGGTAACAAAAGAGTTAATAAGCTTTCTCTTGGGCTGCCGTTGATAGTAGCACTCTTGGCCGACCACGGATTCTGGGCGTTGAGCCAGGCAGGAAACAGGCTTCCTGTGGTTTGTAACGATCGGGAGATTGAGGCCACCTTCATGTAAAGATATGTATGTATACAGTTAGAACACAGAGAGCTGTGTAAAGAGAAATAAATTGCCTAGGATCACACGATTTGGTAAAAGGGGGCAGCCGTGATAAAATACAGTGTTTTAGGTTTCACGTTATGCAGTTTAGTGACTGGCTATGCGTGTATTTATATATATACATGCATGCTTCGATCCCTTTTGACAACTGTACTGTTTAAGATAAAGTAAGCTAAGTGTACGCACGTCCATCAGATATTAAAGCAGCATTGCTAGGTTCTTCAGAGCTGAAGAAAATAGTGTTGTAACAAATTAGACTGTAAGGGGGAATTTGCTAGAATGCATTTTAATACAGTGCATTCGCCAGGGACTACAAAAGATAAATAATATATTGTAATATCATATTTATGTATTAAGGTTAGTAATGAAAACATGAGTATATGTAAATACAGAGGACAGTGTGCATTGAATAGCTGTGCTTCATATTATATTGTATATAAATATGAAAAATATAAGAAATTGTATGAGTATCACGCACTGCAGGGTTCCTTTCAAACTCAGGTTTCCAGGTGGAGGAAAGAAGGGCCCGATCAGTACTGAGCTTCGACAAAGCAATAATGAAACACGGATTTTTGGCCCATTAATTGAGGCCCTCACACTTCCAACTAAGGTAGCAGTTGTCAAATGTGCAGCGCACACTAATGGACGAGATTTTGTCTCCAGAGGTAACGCGCTGGCAGATTGGGCAGCCAAAGCTGCAGCCAGAGGCTCCCCACCCGCGATTGCGCCGGATCCTCAAAACATCCCTATCCTACTTGCCCAAGCAGTAGCTCCAGCAGAGCAGACAGAAGAAAGAGTAGCTCCAGCAGAGCAGACAAACACGCATGAAGGTAGTGTAGCTCCAGCGCGGCACACAGACGTAAATAATGAAACTCTTGACACAAATACTCCCTACCCCATTGACAACACACAACAATATGATCACATTGCCCAACGGCATCTCAGAGAAATACAAGTGCACCACATCAAGAGAAACAGTTATGGAAAAAGAGGGGAGTACAGCAGGACCCTGCAGATTTCATTTACAGACAGACCCTGTCAGGAAAGCCCGTTATGCCGCTAGCTTTACTGCAGGTGGCACTAGACCAACTCCACCTTCCTGCTCACGTCTCCCGAGATAACATGTCCACTACATTACAGGCAGACTGGTTCATTCCCAACACCTACGAATTAATACAACTCTTCGTTAATAAATGTCTCATTTGCCAACAATACTCACCAAATCCGACTCTCAAAACAGTGACTTCCACCATCCCCAAACCCTCTGGCCCCTTCAAAGAGCTCCATATCGACTATGTCGATATGATTGATCGATGTCAAAACTACCGATACCTCATTGTTGTAGTTTGCCCATTCTCACGCTGGATCGAAGCTGGACCATGCGTCCACTGCGATGCCAAAGCAGCAGCCACATTCCTACTCCGTGATGTCATCTCCCGCTTCGGGATCCCTGAGGCCATCCGGACAGATAACGGAAGTCACTTTTCAAATGCCATCTTCTCCTCCCTAACTACGATGCTAGGCATCAGACACAAACTGACGTCTGCTTACCACCCCCAAAGTAACGGCATTTGTGAGCGCCTTAACGGCCTACTCAAGAACAAAATAAGCAAAATCAGCGCCACCATCGGTAAAAAGTGGCTCTACTGCCTCCCACTTGCCCTCTTCTCACTAAGAAACTCACCTAGTTCGGATCACCACCTCACACCCCACCAACTTGTCACCGGACGATCCATAAATGTAGCTGTCCCTCCCACAAGGCCCAAAACGGATAATGAGTCATCTTCTGAGATTGTTAAAGCTGAGCTTTACGAATTTTTGTGCACACTAACCAGCGCTGCGCAGTTCCTTTCTGTACAGGTATCAAAGAGGAAGGAGAAGGGCCCCACCGATCCGGAGCTCCCACCAATACGTCCTGGAACATTGATCTTTATCCGAAAGCACGTCCGACGCTGGAGAGACCCCAAATTTGAAGGACCTTTCCAAGTGATCGATTCCTCCCCAACGGCTGTCCGGATAGCTGAGCGCAAGGAAAGACGTCCTGCTCGACCCTGCCCCGCCGCCACAATAAACAATGGACTAACTGAGGAAATAGAAAGGGCCAGCGTCCCCCTGAATGAAGACAGCGGCTGTCCCTCCACTGTGGAGGAAGACGATGAGGACACTCACGTACTGATCCACGAGTACAGTGGCCGTGAAGCAAAGATATGTATACTGTCTATAGTACTGTTTTGTATTATCATTGGAGTGGCACTGGCTACATTTAACTGGTATATCTTTTTCCTTGCTGTAAGGAGCTATCAGGCTGTAAGCAATAGTGGTACAGGAGCATCCACTGATGCCATGTTACCTACCACCCCAGCAACTGCACCAGCGGTCACACGGAACACAGATATCACGACACATAGCATAGGATTCTCCGGAAACAAGGACACAGCCCCACACCACACGACAGGCCCTGAACTCCCAGCCTCTAGAGACAGTAACGTACACACCACTTCACCTCCCGAGCCCCCAATGGTAGTACCAGACGACAAAGGGAACACTTGGGATAAGACTGCCAATCTGACGGAAAAACGAGTAGCCCATGGACACCCGTCACGCCGTCACAGAGCCCGCAGATTCGCCCCCATCTCCCCATATATAGGGAAAGCTACAAAACACCGGGTCATCCATGGTCTCCCTATCGACCAAAGACACAAGCCTAAGGGAATGCCATTTAAAACGTTCCAACACCTCGTGACAATACAGGAAGGCCTAGGGCCTATGCTCAGCCTACCCCAATCCATAAGAGAACATTCAGTACACTTCTCCCTGGAAGAAAATTCATGGTACAGGGACATGACAGCCGTAGGAAAAAGGATCTCAAACGAGTCCTGCTATGTGTGTTCATATGTCCCCCATGCAGTTGGTGCAGACAGACTAGTTTTCCCTAAAGAAGTCCCACCACAAACAGTGATGTGCTTGCTACATCTGTACCTTTGCCGCATCGATGGGTTAGTACAGATACTAGGAGGGGCTAGAATAGTGCTTGGAATTGTAAACACATCGGAATGGGACAACAACAAAGTGATATTCAAGGTCACTTCTGACAAAGGGGACATAGAGCGGATGATACAAGCAAAGTACAAGAGAAATAGACCAAATATGGATCAGCAAGCAAAGTGGTATAGGCAAGCACGTTACATTTCAATATCAACACCCTATGCGGACTGTGACACACAACTACGCCTCCATCGCCACACCCACCCGGGGGGGGTCCCGGGCCCAGACTGTCCATGCCAGAACAGAACGATCCTAGAAGTACAAGCCCGAGTATATTACAACAATGAGTGGAGCGATCCCGACCACATATACTGTAAAGCAGCATCCCTGGGCCCCCCATGGTCTGGCGAAACAGAGTGGGAGGAAAATATTGATTGGGATGTAGAAGATGATTGTGCACAAATTTGGAATGAGGCAGGGAACAGATACTCCTGGGGTGGGGACAGACTGTACAAACATAAAAAAGCATTTAAACTTAAAAATCCTTCTCTTTGCTTCATAGGCAATGGCTCCGTCTCTGTTGGGCGTAACACAGACTGTAACTCTACAATATTCAATTTCGATATGCAGTACGGCACCTCCACCCTGATGGACTACTATTGGGCCTGCGGTGAACACCTGTACCTTCAACTTCCTCCTCAGTGGCTCGGACTGTGTTCATTGGTGACTCTGCATGAGATACATCTGGTGGTACCAGCATCGAACGTCTCCCACATACTGTCACATCCAATGACAGGTGATGTTACATTCCTGCACCGCCACAGGAGATCAGCTGAATATTTCGCAACAGAGACACATCGTAACATTCCCCAAGAATTCCGCCTCTTCAACGAAGCCCAACTATTCTTTGGAGGAACATTTCCCTTATTTCAAACAAAGGCGAATGCCCGCTGGCTGGAAGTCACCCGGTATGAGGTCATGAAGGCCATCAACAGTACTAGGGATGGGCTCAATGCAATTAGGGAAGAGCTACGTCCCCTCAGACAGATGGTCTTGGAGCACCGCTACTACCTGGACATGCTGACCGCCAAAGAGGGTGGTCTGTGCCACAAAATAGGGAAGTCATGCTGCACGTTCATACCAGGAAACGACGAGGACAACGGATCAATTGCAAGGGCCACTGAGGAGTTGACGAATTTGGGAAAGAAGATGCTCGACGAAGGAGGTGCCCCTGCGGACATTATCCCAGTGAACTGGTTTGACTTTGACTGGATGCCATCCTGGCTAACAGCAATACTGAAACTAGTGATACCTATAGTTGGAATTATGTTGGTTCTGTGTTGCGCCTTTCAGATAGGGAGTCATTGTATTAGGAAATTGAGCACAAAAACTGTAGGGATAAATTATGCTAGAACAGGGATTTACCAGGCACCAAAATATGAAGATATGGATAGGCTTCCTGGGGATGGGTCTGGAGTACAGGTACCAATGATCGAGTTACCCCCCATCGCCTCACGCCATGGTGTGCCTACGGCACCTCCGCTCCCACCAGCCAGAAATACATATAACAATACATCTGCTGCTGTTCGGTATGAGTGTCTGATCAATGAGCCAGCCCCAGGCTATACGCAGTGGAGTACCGAGACTGATGAGGGAGCGGCCAGGCAGCAAGGGCAACTGCCCGGTAACATTGAATGCTATGTCAACGACACCCCATGGACTTCGCCGGTAGCCGAGAGACCTCTGCTAGCCAGCAGATATTCAGTTAGGAATGTGTTCATGGTGAATGAACAAGAGGAGGGAGATGATGGAGGGTCTCGAGCCACCATTTAATAACTTAAATACCATTCCCTAACCTACCCTGACAAGATGAAGTGTTGATGTCAGGCCCCTGCTCCCTGACACAAAACCTGAAAACATGCTAGAATTACCATATGTCCACTGAGCATAGTGCATACACATAGAAGCCCATAGAACCTGTAAACCCAGCAGACATAAGCCCAAATAGGAGGCCCAAGGCCCAAAGCCCGCCGCCCCATGACATCAGTATGTAACTCAGAAGTTACTAGGCCCGGGGTTTTCAGAGCCTGCATTTCAGTTGCACCAGAAAACACGAGGCAGCCCAAGCCATCAGAAAAACACAGTAATTTTCCACAGTTACAAGGCCATTGCACACCCACACGTGGACAGAAAACCAGCTGGTACAAGTTGGCACATTGTTTATCATCGCTGAAGCCCTATTTTTGGAAGTTAGCTTGCTCAAGATAAACCGCAATGTCTGATGAAAACTGCACCTGCCTTGTGGGTGTTGGTCACATGCATACTGTAAGAAATGTACGTGATCACAACATTTCCTTTGTTTATACGTTGCGGTCAGGCATGACCTACCAACCGTTGTGCCACCTGGCCACCTTACCCCACCCACGGTCTTAGAACACATGCGGTTGACCCTTTCCTGTATCCTGGAACACATGTGGTCAAGCCACCTGTTGGCAAAGGCGTCAGAAAATACGTCAGGTCCACCCCTAGTTCCCCATATCAAGATATTTAAGATCCAACACGACAGTTGGAAGGTAGAACTTTTCTGTGCTGTCCACAGGCCTGTTCTCCAGCCGGCTGCCTATCTGATTTGGGACCTTACAGCCTATTTCAGGTAGAACATCCCCCTCTTTGGGGATTTTTCTTTATCTCTTAAAGATATCCTTCTTAGCTCTGCATTTTTGATCCACACCCATTCCCTTGCATTTCAGCTTTTAGTAATTAAGTTTAAGAAGATTATTTGTCTTAAATTAAGGTTGCCTCTGGGCACTATGCTTCCCTAGGATAGCTTCTGCTTCCATTTAAGTTGTCTTGAACATATTTTCAAGGTCTTAGCCGTAGCAAATGTAGTCACTTTGAAATGTTTTAGCTACCTAAATCTTTATTCACAGACATAGCTTTATTTCAAATGATTATCTGCAAAAAGAATGCATTTCAGGAGCATCTAAACTTGCTGAGGGTTTAAATACGCCATATCATTAAGGGATCTCCAACCGATCCATCTTATCATCTATCTTTAGTCAGTATATTGCTTAAGAGTATGTGCTTATGATATTTAAATGCTTTCCCTGGCAGAGTGAAGCCAGGCTTTTTGCTGAAGTTTTTAGCCTGTGTAACGTGAATCCTCTTTCACATATTTAGCATGCTTGAGTTAATTAAATAAAATGTGCCACTCCAAAATAAATGCCACTGCGTCATCTCACTTCTTTGTTCCTCATTTCAGTAACTGTCGAGCTGGTGCCTGTGATCACCCACGGGAGGTATTTTGCATTCTTGAGGGGCAGTGACCACGCCCTTGGGGCTCTGATCAAAGATCTCCCTTTCTCACATGCAAGGCACTCCATTAGTAACCACCTCGCTAAACAGCTACTCTCATTATGGGCTACCCTGTTCAGGGGAAACGACCATTACATCGCGGTGATTACACTGTGAGGCCATTACAACGGTGATTACATGGTTGCTGTGGGGAATGAGGCAAATGATTCCAGAGCAGAATCTGAAATTAGGTGTTCAGGCCCTGGTTCTCTCAAGACTCTTATTAGGCACCCCAAAGCTCTTCTAGGCCCGCTCAGAGCAGTCCAACATGCGGCAGCACACTTTGTGGCCAGTCACTGGGAATGCAACCACATAACTCCTATCCGGCTAACCCCCCAGTGGCTTCCTGTAGAGGCGAGAGCACAATTAAAAACTGCATGCATCACTCATTACGAGCTGCAATCATCTTCTTCCACTTACCTGCCAAAAAACTGAACACTTCAGTGGCCACCTTTAATCAGGGGCGATTCATTACCTCCTCGTAAGTCTTCCTCGCCACATGACTAACGAAGTGAGCTTCAGCTCCACACCAGAACCCTGCAAAGCAAAAGTTAGCCTCCCATCCCTTCCCAATATGGCCGACCCATATATCCCATGACCACTATAAGAGTCGGGCCGGCCCAACCCTTCAGCCTGTTTTTTGGTTCTGTGCACGATTACTTTCCAGATGCGCCGTCAGGTAAGTGGTTCCTGCTGTAGCAGGTGCATGGGTCTATGTTTGGAGGTCCGGCTCTAGCTGACCCTAGGATCTTGGACCTCTTCGTCCCTTCCTTCCCCCGGTGTGTTTGGGCCGGTTAGGCTCTGCTTCAGCGAGCCAAGGGTTAACGGGGGGAGGCAGGGGTGGCCCGGGACTCGGTTTGGGCCTCCTTGGTTCACCGGCCGTGTCAGCTGGGCACCGCCCTATGTCGGGGTCGGCTTCCCCCGTGTCTCTTTCCTCTGGGGGGATCGTCCCGGCGGCAGTGGTGCCTGGCTTTAGGGTGGGGGCCGGCGTTCTATGTGTCTTTGCCGCTCCCACACTTGTTTTGCTGGCGGTGGTTTCCTACTTGGTACCCGCTCAGGGGCCCCGCTGTTTTGGTTTGGGCCGCGTACATGCTTTCCTGATCAACTTGACTGTGCCTGGCGCTTCCGCGCTCACCGCATCGGCTTATTCTCACTGATACGTGCCGCCCGCATGCCCATTGAGGCGCTGCGGCGGGAGGCGGCGGTGCAGCGCGGCTGTTTTTTACCTGCACTTACCGGCTTGGGGAGGTCAGGCCCTGGCCTCTTCTGTGTGTGTCTAGGCTATTCAATTTGAGTCCCGCCGCTTCCAGGGGCCACCTTTAATCAGGAGCGATTCATGAGCCAATCATGTTCCAGAAGGAGCAGAAGAAATTGAAACTCTCAACCTCCGGCCCCTTCCCGAGCACATGCCATGCAACCTTCAAAAAAGATATTAAAACTCTTCCTTTTAATAAACACTTGGGCAAATTCCACCAGTTCTCACACGCAGCTCTATTTACGCTCTAATTTGTTTGAGGTTCTTTATGTGACTCATAATGTTATCTTTTTGCTTTGGGCCTACTGGATTTATTACTCACGATGTTGTTGCTTCTTGTTTCTGGTCCTATTGTAATTGGTATTTACCTTATGGTTATTTTATTCCTGACCTACTGTAAAGCGCTCTGATGCTCAGGGGCCAGGTCAATGCTATATAATATAAAATCACAAAACGAAATAAATAATAATAAGGTGGCTAAAGTACATAGATTTAATTCCCAATTTTTCCCAGTTAGTCCATAAGCTGAAGACAGCAACGGTTGAAACGGTGAGCAGCCCTTGCTCCTCTCTAGAGCACGCGTGAACTCTAACTGTATGTGCAAGGCAAGCCTATTAATAGCGGTCTTCATCTGTGCCCTGCACGGGCGCGCACGTTTATCATATGTCTCCAGGGCGGCGAGAACATCGAACTTGTCTTCAGAAGGCCCCAATCACTCTAGGCTCCATGTGCTCCGGCTCCAAAACATTTATGCTTGATTTCTGTCTGCACCCAGGTCAATGAGAGCGAATTCTACACGTGACGCCTGGCCACGTCACCGCTTCCGACAGCCACTAGTCGAACCTCATATTAGACCTTCAGCTCCTCTTTCCGCGATCCATCCTCCTCCGACAAAAAGCACATTTGTATGCGACATTTATCATTTTCGAATACAGGTATATCTCTTCCTATGTGAACATTGTTTGGAAATTATGATATCCTCTAATGGTTAATATAGTCATATAATGTTTCGCACAAGTCAACTATCGACATTCTTGGAGAGGCTTCTAAAAAAACACTGAAAGTTGTTAGCCTTCACACACCCAGGCCGTTAAAAAGAATTATGAGGAAAGTTCGCCATCTATTGGTGATAGTGGTGAACAATCCAGCAGATAAGGCACAAGACAAAGGACAGACAACTCGAGTGTTTTGGAATGACTAGGCGCTAACTCAGACTAAAGACGGGCAGTCCTAAAGAACTCCAAGTCAGAATTAGAAAGTGGTGTGGCGTAAGAGCAATGAATGAGTTTGCGTGCGAGCCAGCGAACGAGTAAGTCCACATTTGTTTTGAGAGGGGGTCGGGTGTTCTGCTCAGAATGGTTTTTAAAATTCGTGTACTTTGGTGTCAGTTTCAGCACTATTTCTGTGATGAAGGACCAAAACTACAGTTTTAATGGGCATTTATAAAGGAGTTGTTCACAAGGCTGTGTGTGTCTGTTTTTTCGACCTCATCCTACTAGTTAGGAACACTAAATTATTTCCTGATAATATTTTAAATGTGTAGAATGGTAAATGTGTAGATTGCTGCATCATAAAACTTGTTTTCTATTTTTATATTAAAATATCCAGCTTTTTAAACTTTTTATTTGGTGGCTGTATTTCTGCAGGGATTTAAGAGGGCCAAGTCCCTCTGGTCTCAGGCTCAAGAATAATTAAAACGGACAGTGTTATGGGTCCCTGTTGGACCTTAAATTCATGTGCTTAACTTTAATGGCAAATAACACTAATTGATTTCTGAACAATGAATGAAAAAAGTTAAGGAAATCCATGTCAGTGTCTTAGTTTATGTTTCCAATTCACGTTTTACTTAATCTAAACTCCCTAACTTTTGATAGCTATTTCCAAGGTGCTGGGTTTTTGTGCTTGTAACACAGTGACATTACTTTACTAGTGTATAGTGCATACTTTGAACTGAGTCACCGCTAGGTTTTTTTAATGGGCTAAGATAGAGAGCCCTGAAGTTGAGGCTGCAGGCAGTGCACGTTTCTCACGGTGCCTGTCAAGGGTCAAATAGATGTTAAGAGTGTAGACTATGTTGACATCCAGTCTTTGACCTCGCATCACAGTGCACAGAGCAATGGTCGTGCTAGCAGGCAGCATTCTAAATTCTGCCAGACTGAGAAGAAACAAATCTGAAGTAGTAATTTATCCAGCATGCTAGTTGTATTTAGGCAACTTGTAAAACATGTGTCTGGAATAAGTGATTACATTTTAGAAACATCGATTACAGACTTACATTCTTTGTCTAGAAATAAAGTTGCCCAAATTTAATTAGGTAAATTGCTTTCTAGATACAGAACAGGCTGAATAAATCATCTTTGTTTTTTCTTAGCCAGGAAGAGTTGACAAGGCTGCCAAGTGCCTGATGTATTACCTGCTGCTGAAACAGAAAGAGGGAAATAGAAAATGAAGGAGAATGAAGAGCGGAAGGGAGGGAACGAGGTAGTAAGGGAGGGGTGAACCGCAGGATAGAAAATTTAAAACGAGCAGAGAAAGGGAGAAAAAAAAAGGGAGAGGAAGCTAGGAGACAGGCAGGCTACTAACTTTCCCAACAGTCTTGTTCTGAAATGCTATCAGCTGCGTTTGTTGTTGTTGACAGAGTTCTAATTTATTTTCTTTCCACAAGCAAGCCGCTTCTGACCTGCCTTGGCATCACGGGTCTCTCACAGCATGCAAGGCCTCTTGCAAAGGCTGTAACACCTCCCTTTCCCAAGTCGTCACTGTGTGACACTTAGGAAAAGGAGGGGTTGTACGAGGCAGCTCTAAATGACTGCCGAGCAGCCGTAGGAGTACAGGGCTGACACTGTACACACCGGGGACTTCTTCAAAAATGTGATGCTTAAACTTGTCATTACTGGGCGGTCCCTGAGACCCTAAAGGGTTGCCGACCTGGGCTAGCAACATATCAGCCCGTACTAGGCTGCTTAAAGATAGCTTAATTTTCACCAAAACCATGACGTAACTGGCACATGCGATATAGCGCATGTGTCCTTATGAAATCTGCCTTGTTGCCTGATGTCAATCAATCAAATGCTACTATTGGGACTGCAGAATCAACAGTACAGTGTTTGGGTGCTTAAATTGGATTATCCCATTTAACAATAAAGCCACATTTTTTAATATAGTGGTCTTAGTGATTTATTTACACTCATTTTTTTCTTTTTTAGAAGCAATTATGAACATTTATAGCATGTCTTTCATTAGAAGGACAACCTTTTTTGATTATTTACATATCTACATTTCACAATACTGGTAAGACAAACAAAAATGTTAACATTCAAATACAAAAACACAACAATTGTGAAATGGACCAGTCCTTCACTCTCTAATTAGAACACATGGCGGAATTGTCTTTTGTGCATCAGTCAAAATATACATCCTGCCAGTGGACGCTGGTTGGGATTACGTGGTTGAACAACAGGCCAATTGCTGTGTTTGCTAACTACTTATAGTCTGTTCACAATAAAATCTTTTCCAACCAGCTTGGTCAACGTGTTTTGAACCCTTTGTGACCTCAGGACCGGGACTTGGTCAAACACAAAAAAAATGTGACATAAAACAATGTTTTAGATTCATGATCTCGTGCCCCACAGGTGTCCTTACTTGACAAAGTTAATAAAGGAATCTACCTTTATCTGTGTGATTCGCTACTGGAGCACTAAACATGTTCCAATCGTGTTGATTATTTCTGAAGTGCAACCCTTCTGTATATGTAGGGGTAGTTTCTGCAGAAAAAATCAAATTATGGGTTTTAGCTCGATACATTTTGGGAAATAAACCCCTTTTGGCATGTTATTATTTTGATAGCAGCATGATGTTAACGGTTATTTACCTAGTAAATTGCAGAAAACGTATTAGAGCTCACACTTTCAAAATCTATGGCTTAATGAACAACAAGTTCACAGAAGAATTGTAACCTTTAGACTCCAAGCGGAGTAAGCATAATTACAGCCTTGACTGATTGTTAACTTACCTCGTGTGGTGGAGACTTCTCTTTCTTCCCGTAATGTGGACTCTTTGTTCTAACTGTGTAGTGGGTCTGAAACAAATGCGAAACTTTGTATCATTTCATTCTGTTTGGAATAAACCCTCAAACTTTGCTGCACGCGTGTGAAATCGCATTAGTTGTAACTTGCCTTGGGCAGCAAAGAAGGATGATTTTTTTGTGTTCCTTGGTTAGCCGGGGCATTCAAACAATGCGGAAGTCTGTCTAGGCAGAAACAGTCATGCAGGCATTACTTGTAGACTGACTGCACCCGATCGATCGCAGCACTGAAATGCATGCTGGGATCGGTGGTCCAATTGTTGCACGGAATTAAAACTATTTGATAAGATAAAAATTTCTCTCGCATCTGCAATTAATGCAATCCATCCCCTGGCAAAGGAGGAAACGGCGTGAGATTTAAAGCTGGTTGATTTCTTTTTCATTATGTTGGAGTTCTTGAAAATGTTGGACTAAAGGTGCACTCTGCTCTTTATTCTTCAATCTGGAGAGATGTTGCGCAATTCTTTGTCGGACCTACTTAGTGGTTTTGCCAATATACATTTGTGAATAAGGGCAGATAATTGCATAAACAACATTTTTTGTTTTGCAATTTGAGAACTCCTTGTGTATCCATTGTTCATGGCCATTTGTGTACACCGTTCCTTCAATAGTAGAACTGCAGGACTGACAACTTCCACATTTATGATGGCCTTGGATGGGTTGGAGGTTCAAAAAGGGACGCAAAGTGTCTGGTTTTCTTTGTTTGTCGACCGAGGCCCTGATTATACGCTGGCCAATACTGGTGTTTTTCTTTAAAGCAAAGAGTGGTACCTCCAAATTCTCATCCATTCTTTTGATAAGGTGCCAATTTTGGCGAATGATCTTTTTGAATGTATTTGTGTGTGTGACAAATGTTGACACACATACCAATCAGGCCATTGCAGTTTTGAGCTTTTTTTGCAACAGTTCCTCCCTGGGTGTGAACCAGGCCCTCTTCCTCGAGTGTTTGAGTAATTTATTCGGGTACCCTTTTTCCCTCAATTTCTCCAGCAGCATTGATGAATGGAGGTCATAGTCTTCCCTTCTTGTGCAATTAAGTCGCACTCACAAAAACTGGCCATATGGTAAGTTGTCTCTCAAACGTTTTGGAAGCTCTTGAAATGTAAAGCAGTGTTTTTTTCCATAGGTTTGGTGTACAGAGTGGTTATTAATCCAGTTGCTGAGAGTCTTACCTCAACATCAAGAAATGTGAGACTTGTTTGACTGTGGGCTAGGCTAAATTTTATAGCGGGGTTTCTGTCTTTAAGCCAGTTGTGGAAATTCAAGATGTCTAATTCACTGCCTGCCCAGATGCACTAGATGTCATCGATGTATCGATACCATTGTAATATATGGTTGACACATGGATTGTTGTTGTACACATACTTTTACTCATATCTAGACATATACAGGACCGCCATTTCTGGGGCGAGGGACATCCCATTGCAGTCCCCTTTATTTGTATGAAGAAATCATTCACAAACTTGAAGTAGTTTGAAGACGCTAGACTTATGATGAAATATGTCGGCACTCGATGAGGACGCTCTCTACTACCCAGATAGGATTCAAGGGCTTCTAATGAGTCTTCCTGTGGAATTTGAGTGCACAAAGAAACAACATCTAGTGTCACCAATCTTTGGTCAGCAGGGTTAAAATCAAACCCTTCCACTTTGTTGATGAAGTCCATAGTGTCTCTTAGGTAGGAAGTGACGTCTTTCAAAAGTTGCTTCAAGAAAATATAAACATATTGGGACACAGGTTCCCCCACCGAGTCACCCCCCCAAAACGATTGGGCGGCCGGGGGTATTTTTTGCATCCTTATGTACTTTAGGTAAAAAGCAAATCGCAGGTGGTGGTGGGTACTTCTTAGTGAGATATTCGTGTTCTTTGGGCCCCAGGCTGCCAACTTGTAGTCCTTTGTCTGCAATCTTCTGAATTTCATTCTGGATTTCCTTTACCGGATCAGTGGCAACACGTCGATACCAGGTTTGGTTGAGAACATGTTTTCTTCCTTCCGTCAGATAAGCATTATTGGACCAGATGACCGTGGCTCCGCCTCTGTTGGCCGGCTTGATAATAATATCTTTATTTTCTTTCAATGCTGTAATAGCCAGTCTTTGTTCTCGGGGCAAGTTGTTCTTGGTGTACATCTTCAGTGTGTTCAATTGGTTAAGGGATGATAGCACGACTTGTTCAAATAGTGCAATTTCTTTGGGAAGGCTGTAACTTGGAGGGCAAAATGTAGACTTGTTCCGTAGCCCCGATACTTCAGCCTTGCTGGTATATTCTTTATTCTTATAGAATGTATTCAGTCGTATCTTATGGAACAATTTTATAGCTTCCATCTTCAATTGTACCAGACCTTGTTTTTGGCTGGGTATAAATTTCAGTCCTACTTCCAAAACAGATTGTTGATCTTTAGTAAGAATTTTGTCTGATAGATTGATAATAGTCAATTTCTTTATGACTTCTAATAATGGCACCTGGTGCGCATCTCCCAGGGTTGGGGTTTGTATCATTCTCTGTTTTTCTGTTGGCCGACTCCTAAAAAAATATTGTTGTTCTTTCTTTGTTGGTTACAGTTAGAGGGGCTTTCTCCTGCATCAGATTCTCCTGTTGACTCTGAGGATGATGTTTCAGAGAATGTCAAAAAACTTCCTTCTTGAGCGTCCTTGGTAATCCAGTAGGAACCTCCGGAAGTCTCCCCGGGAATAGAAATCTTCTCTTAAATACGGATAAACCGTTTCAATGTTGAAGGCTTTCTTGTCTCTTTCGAACTTCGTATTTTTGAAGTTGATAGTGTTGTTTTTAAATGTTGCAATTTCCTTCTCAATCTTCTCCAACAGTGTTTTGGCCTCAGATACTGTATGACTGTCTTTAATTGATTGCATATATTGTTCTATTTCATCTGCCTGTGTTCTGCAGATTCTTTGTGCCGTTTCTATCAAACGTACCATGAGATCTCGGCTGCATTTTGTGCTAATAAAACTAAAGGCTTTCTTGTATTCAGGATCCTAAGTGAAGATTACAGGAACATTCTTCACTTGGAGGCCCTATGGAATTGTGCCGGCCTTCAGGTGTTCCAGTAGAAAACAGCCATGTAGTTCGGTCCTAATCTGCTTTTTTGTAATCTCAGCAGTTTATCAGACTCATTCTTTTGTTTGGCTGTAGTGCTCGATGTTATCATAGGGAAAAGAGACGGTGTGGAGATAAATTTTTGAATGTGGTCTTCAGTAAATGATAATGTGTCCTTCTCTGACATGACTGGGATGGCAAACCCTAAACGGATTGGTCTGAACCCCTTTAGTTGATGTGGTATACCTGGGACCCACACGAGCAGTTGCTGGCTCTCAAAGTTGTAGAAAAAGGGGGGTTTGGGCGCATAGATAGCACCCAGACTAGGCCTCCTATAAAGTAGAATCAACACTACCTGACCCCCCATCAAGGCATTTACCTGCAGTATCCCATCGTGCATGTACACCCACACCAGACTTAATCAACACCCCAATGAATGACATACTTCTTCCCAAGCCCTACTCCTCCCCTAGCTTCACCATAATATCTACTATTCCTATCATACCCCACACTCGTATCTCTTTGCCTCCAAGCCCTTCCACATGCCCCTTCATCCACCACCACCACTCCCGTCTCCACAACCATACCATCTTTAACCCTCTATATAACACACTCCTTCCCACCCCCACTCCACCCCCAGCTATTGCAATACAAATTCTGCTCCAATCTCCCCCTATACCCGGACACCTGGTAAGTCCATGCCCCCTCCGTCCCCCACCCCCTCACCACAAATCTCACCATCCCTCCTATACCTAACATCAATACCTCCTCACGTACCTCTTCTACTCTCCCCCTTTCAATTGACTACCACCCTGGAAAACTGCTCTACAATGAACCAGCTCACGTTTCACCCCAGGACCCCATACAAGTAATAACCCCTCCTCTCTCAATTCCAGTCTACTCCATGAACATGATACCTCAGGCACATGACCTGAGAGTCGATGAGATACTACTTTCTCTACAATAAGTCAAAGATGACATCCAAACTCTTCACAACCTGATCCTGCAACAACCCAAGCCACACGTGAAATCCACTCATAAGTCACAATCTAGCTCCCCGAATCAGAAGCCCCTAGATGGAGAACAATACCCTACCCCAATGCATCATCCCATCTGATCAGAAGGAAAAACACTCTATCATTGTTAGATGTAACTTCCCTACTCCATTCTTACCAGCCCCCGACTCCACCCCTAATACTGCGCACATAGATAACACTCAGAAATTGTCCTTAATCCAACCCATCCCTTCCAAAGCCTCTAGAGCTGCAAGACACATTTGCTGAGGTATTGTTGAAAACAACCTCAAGAGAGTACCCCTCCTTGACGACCCCAACACGACGTCTACCAAGGTGTTACATTTACATTTTCAATGTTGTTATTCAATATTGTTATGCTATGGCACTGTAGCATCTTATGAGTAACAGTTCTTGTTCCATACGGAACCTTAAGGGACTGTGAGGCTCTAGGCAGTTATTCTTGTCTGGCTTGTGCTGATCAGTCACCTTGGGTTGCTGTGTTGCTTAAATTAAACTTATATACAATTTATTGGATTTGAATATCATCATTACAACAATGGCGACGAGGATGGCTAAAATGTTTCCTACTAAATTGCAGATCGGCCGCACAACATGCTGTCGATATAGCTGACCTCATACTAACTAATGAACCTGACCTTTTAATACTAACAGAAATATGGTTAAATGAAGCATCCACGCCCATCCTAGATATACTAGTTCCCTCAAACTATCACATCACTAGACTAGATAGAACTGACAGGGCAGGCGGTGATATTGCATGCATACATCTGAACAACCTCGCAGTAAACCGCTCCAACTCCCCGGCTCTCTCTTCCTGTAAATACCTATGTTTAGACGTCACTAACAATAATAAGCCAATTTGCTCACTACATTAATTCTACCATCCACCAGGAACCAACCTTACCTTTGTTGAACACGTAATGGATACCCTAGCCACAAATGTCGGACAGCAGAACATTCAGATATTCCTGGGAGACTTTAACCTCCACTGGAATGACCCGAACGACCCTGAGGTCAATAGCCTTAAAGCTTTCCTATCCGAACTTAACTTGACCCAATTCTGTAACAGCCCTACCCACGAAAAAGGCTTACTAGGAGCTCCTCCAATCTTCTACTGAAACCTCAATAATTTACTAAGAAGAATACATACAACCGTACCTTCTCAGGAATGGCTCCCAGGATTTGGAATGCCTTGCCTGTAGAAACGAGACAGAACCCATCCGCTGCATTTTTCAAAAAAGAAGTGAAGGTGATTCTCATGGCCAAATTCACTTGAACTCTTCACAGAGACACGTTTATATTTGCTAGTCTGTAAATAGTCTGTAATAGTTACCACTTCTGTATGAACATAAATTAAAGTATTCTGATGTATATATTTATCACCTAACCCTCACTCGAATTTTTTAAACAGTCACATATATATCTGCAATTCTGTAATAGCCTCTAAATAGTTTCCACTTCTGTATTAGTACATCTTATATTATTTCTTTGTTTATGTCCATCACCTAACATTGCTTTGTAAAGTGCTCTGATACCCGCAAGGGTCTTGTTCGCGCTATACAAAACCTTCAAAATAAATAAATAAATAAAATAAATAACTAAACAGTACAGTGTATGGGTGCTTTACTTGGATTATCCCATTTAACAATAAAGCCACATTTTTTAATATAGTGGTCTTAGTGATTTATTTCAAACTCATTTATTTTTCTTTTTTAGAAGCAATTATGAACATTTATAGCATGTCTTTCATTAGAAGGAAAACCTTTTTGATTATTTACATATATTCATTTCACAATACTGGTAAGACAAACAAAAATGTTAAGATTCAAATACAAAAACACAACAATTGTGAAATGGACCAGTCCTTCACTCCCTAATTAGAACACATGGCAGAATTGTCTTTTTGTGCATCAGTCAAAATATACATCCTGCCAGTGGACGCTGGTTGGGATTACGTGGTAGAACAACAGGCCAGTTGCCGTGTTTGCTAACTACTAATAGTCTGTTCACAATAAAATCTTTTCCAACCAGCTTGGTCAACAGGTTTCAAACCCTTCTTGACCTTTGGGTTTCTCCTCAGATCGGGACTTGGCCAAACACTAAAAATGTGACATAAAACAATGTTTTAGATTCATGATCTCGTGCCCCACAAGTGTCCCTACTAGACAAAGTTAATAAAGGAATCTACCTTTATCTGTGTGATTCGCTACTGGAGCACACAACAGGTTCCAATCGTGTTTCTTATTTCTGAAGTGCAACCCTTCTGTATATGTAGGGGTAGTATCTGAAGAAAAAATCAAATTATGGGTTTTAGCTCAATAACTTTAGGCAAAAAATCTCCTTTTGACATGTTATTATTTTGATAGCAGTGTGATGTTAACGGTTATTTACCAAGTAAATTACAGAAACCATATTAGAACACACAGTTTCAAATTTTATGGCTTAATGAACAACAAGTTCATGGAAGAATTGTAACCTTTAGACTCCAAGCGGAGTAAGCATAATTACAGCCTTGACT
Source organism: Triturus cristatus (assembly GCF_964204655.1). Lineage (NCBI taxonomy): Eukaryota > Metazoa > Chordata > Amphibia > Caudata > Salamandridae > Triturus > Triturus cristatus. Next base: position 632,243,877 of record NC_140582.1, read on the forward strand.
GATTGTTAACTTGCCTCGTGTGGTGGAGACTTTTCTTTTTTCCCGTAATGTGGATTCTTTATTCTAACTGTGTAGCGGGTCTGACACAAATGTGAAACGTTGTATCATTTCAATCTGTTCGGAATACACCCTCAGAATGTTGCTGCATGCGTGTGAGATCGCATTAGTTTTAACTTGCTTTGGGCAGCGAAGAACAATCATTTCTTTGTGTTGCTTGGTTAGCCGCGACATTCAAACAACGCGAAAGTCAGTCTAGGCAGAAGCAGTCGTGCAGGTATTACTTGTAGACTTGCTGCACCCAATCGATCGCAGCACCTTCAGAAACTGGAGTAATAACCACTCTGTACACCTAACCTACAGACAAAAACAGCGCTTTACATTGCAAGAGCTTCCACCCTAAAAGTTTGAGAGACAATTTACCATATGGCCAGTTTTTGCGAGTGAGACGTAATTGCACAAGAAGGGAAGACTATGAACTCCATTGATCAACGCTGATTGAGAAATTGAGGGAAAAAGGATACCCAAAGAAATTACTCAAACACTCGAGGAAGAGGGCTTGGTCCACACCCAGGGAGGAACTGTTGCAAAAAAAGCCCAAAACTGCAATGACCACACTCCCTGATATGTGGGTCAGTGTTTGGCCCACACACAAATGCATTCAAAAAGATCATTCGCCAAAATTGGCACCTCATCAAAGGAATGGATGAGGATTTGGAGAAACCACTCTTTGCTTTAAAGAAAAACATCAGCATTGGGCAGCGTATAATCAGGGCCTCGGACAACAAAGAAATAAAACCAGATACTTTGCGTCCCTTTTTGAACCTCCAACCTATCCAAGGCCATCATAAATGTGGAAGTTGTCAGTTCTGAAGTTTTTTTATTGAAGGGACAGTATTCACAAATAACCATGAACAATGGATACACAAGGAGATCTCAAATTGAAAAACCAAAAATGTTGTTTATGCAATTATCTGCCCTTGTTCGCAAATGTATATTGGGAAAACCACTCAGGAGGTCCGACAAAGAATTCAACATCGCTCCAAATTGAAGAATAAAGTGCAGAGTGCACCTTTAGTCCAACATTTTCCAGAACTCCAACATAATGAAAAATAATTCAGTTGGACAGTACTAAGCGTAATCAAGCCCAAACCAAGAGGTGGAGATCCGGAAATAGCACTAACAAGGAGAGAAGCATACTTATTAATGAAGTTTAACACAGCCGTCCGATGACTCAATGAAATGACGGAAGTCAACCCACTTTAAATCTCACGCAGTTTCTTCCTTTGCCAGGGGATGGATTCCAATAATTGCAGATGCGAGATAAATTTTCATCTTATCAAATAGTTTTAATTCTGGGCAACAATTGGACCACTGATCCCAGCATGCATTTCAGTGCTGCGATTGATCGGGTGCAGCCAGTCTACAAGTAATGCCTGCACGACTGCCTCTGCCTAGACTGACTTCCGCATTGTTTGAATGCCGCGGCTAACCAAGGAACACAAAGAAATCATGGTTCTTCCCTGCCCAAGGCAAGTTAAAACTAATGTGATTTCACACGCGTGCAGCAAAGTTTGAGGGTTTATTCCAAACAGATTGAAATTATACAAAGTTTCGCATTTGTCTAAGACCCGCTATACAGTTAGAACAAAGAATACACATTACGGGAAGAAAGAGAAGTCTCCACCACACAAGACAAGTTAACAATCAGTCAAGGCTGTAATTATGCGTACTGCGCTTGGAGTCTAAAGGTTAAATTTCTTCTGTGAACTTGTTGTTCATTAAGCCATAGAATTTGAAAGTGTGCCTCTTATTACGGTTTCTGTAATTTACTAGGTAAATAACCATTGACATCCCGCTGCTATCAAAATAATAACATGCCAAAAGGAGCTTATTTGCCCAAAGGTATCGATCTAAAACCCATAATTTGATTTTTTCTTCAGAAACTATCCCTGCATATATAGAAGGGTTGCACTTCAGAAATAAGCAACATGATTGGAACCCGTTGTGCGCTCCAGTAGTGAATCACACAGATAAAGGTAGATTACTTTATTAACTTTGCCTAGTAGGGACACTTGTGGGGCACGAGATCATGAATCTAAAACATTGTTTTATGTCACATATATTTTGTGTTTGACCAAGTCCCGGTCCTGAGGAGAACCGCAAAGGTCACGAAGGGTTCGAAACACGTTGACCAAGCTGGTTGGAAAAGAGTTTATTGTGAACAGACTATTAGTAGTTGGCAAACACGGCAACTGTCCTGTTGTTCTACCACATAATCCCAAACAGCGTCCACTGGTAGGATGTATATTTTGACTGATGCACAAAAGACAATTGTGCCATGTGTTCTAATTAGAGAGTGAAGGACTGGTCGATTTCACAATTGTTGTGTTTTTGTATGTGAATGTTAGAATTTTTGTTCGTCTTACCAGTATTGTGAAATGTATATATGTAAATAATCAAAAAAGGTTGTCCTTCTAATGAAAGACATGCTATAAATGTTCATGATTGCTTCTAAAAAAGAAAAATATGAGTGTGAAATAAATCACTAAGACCACTATATTAAAAAATTTGGCTTTATTGTTAAATCCAATTAAAGCACCCATACACTGTACTGTTGATTCTACTTTATAGGAGGCCTAGTCCGGGTGCTCTCTATGGGCCCAACACCCCTTTTTCTAAAACTATTGGGACTGCAGCACTGATTGTGCCAACTACACAAGTAGCCTTTCAAATATATCTCAGACCTGCAACTGCAGTGTCTGCACATGCAGTTTTTAACTGCAAGGTCGCAAGCGCACCCACTTGACAGGCCCTGACCTTCCCTTTCCTTACATGTAAGTCACCCCTAAGGTAGGCCCAAGGTACCCCGATGGGCAGTGTGCAATCTATGTTAAAGGTAGGACATGTACTGGAGTGTTTTAGATGTCCTGATAGTGAAATACTGTGTATTTAATTTTTCACTATTGCAAGGGCTAGCTCTCCGATAGGCTATCATTGGAGCTGCCTTGCAACATTTTACAAGTGTAACATTCAATTGGAAACAGCAAGAGATTTGGAGTTTGGGCTCACTGTACTCAGAATTTAATGACACACCTTTTAGTAACAGTGGTTTTTTAAATTCTGTGTTTGAAAATGCCACTTCTAGAATGTGGATGCGTTGGCTCACGCACTCCGTATAGTTCAAAGGAATTGGGATATATGGTATTTCCTTTAGACTGTTGCAAGCATGCTCAAAGGTATCGCTTTCCGATCAAAAGTGTAAAAAGCAAAAAATATAGCATTCTCCTGTATGGTGAACGTCTCTTATGTGCACTGCTGGGGTTCCCGGTGGAGGGAAGGAGTCAATGTTCATAAGCAGAGTCAAGTACGTTTTTTTTTATTTACTTATTTGAATTCATCATGGATTTGATCATTCAAAACTGACAAAAGTACGCAGAATGAGTAATATTAGGTTTGACTAAGTATTAATTCTTCAAAGAACACATGCGCCATGAATACTTTCAAATCATCCCAATACATTTCGGGCTAAGACAGTCCTTCATCAGGGGATGTAGAGACTAGAAGGAACAATGAAACTATAGGGTAAAGTAAGAAACAGCCCCTGGTAATGCAATACCCACACCGGGCTTCGTAAAGATTAGGGAGGTGATAAGGACGTGAACCAACATTGTGAAATCGACATACACAGGCTACCATGCAGCTGCCATTTAGAGTAAACCCTATGTGCAACGTGTACCCTCATATAAACGCATGATTTACTTGCAGTTGTTATCATGCTGTTCCCTCAATAAAACATGTGCAGTCATATATCTAAAATAGCTGAAATATCGATTTAAATGACATAACTAAAAGGTTAGTGCACATGCCAAAAACATGTCTATCATTAAAATACCAAATGCTGAGTGAAAAAAAACAGCCATGTTTGTGAATACTATCGACCAGAAGTTAAAGAGCAGTGGAAATCAACAACAGGTGCACGGCATGCATGCAAGAGGGTTGGCTGCGAAGCGCAAAAGACAATATTATTGCCTTGAGGCAGCCATATTATAAGGCAGTGAGACCCTTAGTTAACAAAGGGTACACACTAGAAATAAATAAAATAGAAAGTAGCAAAATGAGGTAAAACATAGAGATAAATTACAAAATTGATTAAGAAAAGATAAGATATATAAAGGGGTATAATGGCAATCAAGAGAAAGAGTTGTATAGTTTATAAAGGCGAGTAATGTGAGGGATAACATACATTTCTAAACAAGACAAACAGGTTAACACAATCTGACAGGTTATGTAAGGGGTGAAAAGTCAATGAACAAGATGTTCGCAGCATATAGGAAGCAACTGATAGTAAACAGTCAAAGAAAAAGAGTGTTTACAAAGTATAAAAACATGAGGCGAAGATCACATTCAGTTATGCCCACTACATAACGACAGAATAGATAGTAAGCGGTATGAAAGGTATAATGACAGTCAACTGGGAGAAGTTTTGGTTTGCTAAATTTAGAAACTGTAAAGGATCAGTGAAAGATGAAGTGAGGAATTACAAAATATTCTAACAGATAATGTGAGAGGTGAACAGTCAATGGACAAAAAGACTCTGGTGCTGTCAAAGAAAAAATGTGTATAGAAAAAGTAAAACCACACATGAATAGTACCCACCACAACATAACAACAGGATAGACAACAAGAGTTCCAGGTAAGCATAATGTCAGTCAACTGGCCAAGGTTTAAGTCTACCGTATATAAGAAACGTAAAAAATTCAGTGAAAGATAAAATAAGAAATGACATTGTAAACAAGGAGAACAGATAAATGGAGGATCACGAAGTACAATGTGCAAACTGTCCATTGATTATAAGAAGCAACTGTATTGCTTGCGGTCATTGAGTCCATGGGGTATCAAGGAATCAAGTTGTTTGATACAAACCATTTCATGTTGTAAGAAGTGCTTTCGATGGCCTCTGCCTTCAATGGGATCAACAATTTCTAGTCTCATGTAGCGCAGTTGGAAGGTGCCGAAAAGTTTGTGGCTATGACAGATTTGGGATCCAGTGTGCGGATGTTGCTCTTGTATTCATTGAGTTTAATTTTCATATTGCGCTCAGTCTTGCCCACGTAAGCCAAGCCACATGGCCATTTCAACAAGTAGACTACGTTTTTGGTGTCACAAATGGCAGTGATGTTTATATTGATTTGGTACCTTTTAATCGGTGGTTGATGTGGTTGCCTTTTATGATGTTGTTACAACTACTGAAGTTCAAACAAGGAACAGTGCCTTATAGGTTCAACCCCATCTCTGACATATCTATTCTTTCTCAAAAGTTCTTTTAAGTTTTTGCTGCGCTCATAAGCAAACAATGGCTGATCGGCAAAGATACCTTTGAAATCAGGTTTTGTTCGTGTCGTTGGCCAATATTTATGGCTGATTTCTTGAATCCAGGACTATTTGGGGAAAACTTAGATACGAGTACCACTCTGTTGGATTTGTCAGGTTTCTTGGTGGGAGTTAAAAGTTGTTTCCGAGTTTTGATTGCCGATCTGACTAAAGCATTGTCAAGTACTTCAGTAGGATAGCCTCTGGTTTTAAATCGCTCAGTCATCTCAAACATAGTTTCTTCCAATGTCTCAGGATTAGACACAATTCTTTTGATTCCTTAAAAACTGTGAATAGGGTAAATGAGTTTTGAGCGAATGTTGATGAAAGCTATTACAGTTTAGAAGGTTGTTTAGATCAGTCTTTTTTCTAAATATGTTGGTTTCAAATTTGTTGTTGACAATAGATAGCGAGACATCCAAAAAGTAGATGCAGTTATCGCTGATATCATCCGATCATTGATTAAATTGAGTGCTTCAATAGCCAAGCTTAGATCATCACTGGTTTCCTTCCATTAGACAAAAATGTCATCAATATATCGTAACATAGTATTAAGGCTGTTCTTCCAAAGGGCATTGGAAAGGATATGATCAGACTCTAAATTAGCATAGCTGGAAGCAGCACAATTGCCCATTGAATAAGAAAAATGTGTTGTCCCAGGAAAAATAGCTATGATAGAGTGGAATGCAATAGTTCCAATAAGAACACCTTCAAATCATCATCAGGGTTGGAAAGAATCAAAAAATATTCAACAGCTTCCATACCCAGGTAATGGGAAATCGATGTATATAATGATTTGACATCAATAGTACACAAAAATACCTTCTGATCAGGATCAATTTCCAAATATTGGATTTTACATATAAAATCAGTGTGCCACTTATGTAAGTGGTCAACTTCTGTCCAAGTGGTTGAAGATGGCGGTCCAAATATTTACTGATCGGTTCATGGGAACTACCTCCACTATGAACCCTAGAAGTTCCCATAAGGAATGTTTACCACACAGGAGAACTCTATTTTTCTTACTTCTAGAATGTGGGCATTTTCCTGTTTAACCATACTGTGTGCCTCTGCCTGCTTGTGGATTCACCGTCTGGTTTTAGACTGACAGGAGCTGTTTGTGCATTCAGTCCAAACACTCACACAAAGGGAGCTGAGGTGTGCCCTGCATATGCCGATGGGCTACCTTGAGCTAGAATGGTGGGAGAAGTTGTCACTGACCCTTGAATAGGCTGTGGCTGCTCTGAACAAAGACTTCAAAGGGAAACAGGAATATATGTATTAGATCTAAAACCCCAGAACTCAAGATTACTTTGCTGTGAAATCTGCTTGAGAAGAATCTCCAAGGGCTTGTGTGTGCTTGCCTCCTGCTCTTAAATCTCAGGGACATAAAGACTTCCCTACAGTCTTCTTAAACTCCACTGTGGGGAGTTCTGACCTGCCCGGTGGTGCCTATTCTAATTCTGGGCCCCTGGAGGTTGTTTCTGCTACAGAAACCTGTGATGAACTAAAGAAACTACAAAATTGATGCTTTGCTATTCTTGTGGCTGTTTTATTCAATGCTCCACCACAGTGTGGGAGAAAATCCTGTTGCACAGCCATGTGAGGTCGAAGATATAAACACATTGCCTGCCCGCGGCCGAAAAAAATGGCCGCGTGCCGAGTCCCGTGCACCGATGTCTGACATACGAGATCACTGCAGTGACTCTGCCGCAGACCCCGCTGTGCTGCTAAAAGAAACGCTGCATCGCCTTTCAGCGGCTAAAGAAACAATTGCACTGCCTGGATCTCTGTAACGCCCACATTTTCTCACGCAATGCACCTGTGCGTCAAATCCACAATGACGCTGGGCTTTTAGTAAGAACCTGATGCATCACCTCCTCTTCAGTAAGGAACTGAAGCATCACCTCCCCTGCGTGGCAGTAAGGAACCCACGCATCACCTTCCCTGCACCTGTTTTCATCCTACGTTTTTTACGCATTTGAGTTACTTTGTGTAAAATTTTGAATCGTTTTCTATGGGCAGAACTGTTCTTACCTTTTAAACATCATATTTTGAATTGTGAAGCGCATCGAATGGGAGAGCCAGGGGGTAGACCACAAGACCCTCTAACCATTGTGGCAGGAGCCGCCGCCAACGCTGTCTTGCGCCCAGAGATGCTATTAATTTGGTTTGGGCTTCCCGCTGCTTGGGACGCACCCTGGTATGTGCCCAGGCCAAGGCAAGCCGTCTGCACCCATCCGCGGCTAAAAGAGGCTGAGCTGGGCCATCCCTCTTGGGTTTTGCATATGAATTAGTTGAGAGCCAGTGCTGTTTCTGATTACACCTTAGGTGAGACCTTTTTCTTTCTTGTATCTGCGACCATGGTGAAAAAAAGCAAATAGGGGCAACTCTTACACGTCCCTCTGTTACTAAAGGAAGTATGCTGGAGAAGGTGGTTGGGATTATAGGGGAATGAACAAAATCCCTAGTGAGATGAGTGTTTTACAGCTCTTGGATGTAAGGGTAGGCATGTCGACTGAGGACGTTGGTATTGGTGCCAGTGCAGTAACACATGTGAATTCCGACAATGTATGGACGCAGACGCCTGACAACTCTAGTACACAGCCCACTCTAAGTTTAGCCATGAAGCACAAGAGACTACCTGGGAAGACAGTGACTGCGCACTGAAAATATCTTCTCTTACTCAAAATAATTAAAGGCAAACTGCTTACATGGGCTCGGTCCTCATTGCAGCTGACAACCCAGTCTTCTGCCAGACAGAAATGTGATATCTTACTAAATTATTTTCCCATATTGGAAGCTGTATGTGACAAACTGAGTGCTGTCATTGAGGAGAAAATGTGACCACTGACATAATGGCTGGACCGAATTGAGGGGCTCTTGAATAATGGTCCTGATCATTTAAGACACATTCCTACATCAAATATAGGTGAGAGCCCTGACATAAACACCAGGAGGCCTAATTTAGTAACAGGAATTGCTCACATTAATTCCAAGAAGATTGGAACTCAAGGTATCAGCACTCAATTAACTGCAGCCCAGCCTGACCTGGTATCTCCCCGCTCAATCCATTTGGTCACTGGGAATACAGTTTCCCCACAGTGTTATGACATATTGAATATTCCGTCTGTGGCCTGCCCTTATGTCCCAATCTTGGCTGGGTTGCCACTGCCGTTGGCTGGTCAGCAAGAGTCTTGGGCACAGCTTCGAAATAAAGTTGCTCACTGGATTCATAAACATAAGCATTTTAATGCATGGGATTTTAAGAATAAGATTATAATGTTGAGAAGAGTGATATGACTTGGTAAAACAAAAAATAACATATCAGGGGACTGTATTGTGATGTCTAAGTTTTTGCCTTTAACGGCCCTGGACCAACTGATAATTTACTACCCCTGTTTGACACCTAGACTGGTGTGCACCTGTGTATTCTAGCGTTCGTCTGCTATGATCATAGATGTATTGCATGTACTTCTACGTGTACTGTATCCGTCCTACCACAATTGTGATACACTCTTATCTTGTTTGTTTTATGCATATTCAAGTAATGCTTTCTTTACCACTTTTATACCCCACCTATCCTAATGGTGAAGCACTTTGATACCTGCCTGGGTCATGTTCGTGCTATACAAAACTTAATAAATAAATAAAAAATATGATGTCGTAAATTTAAGGTATCTTGTCTGCGTTAGAATAATTTTAAGTGCACAAGAATACCGTAGCCTTACTGAAACTCAGATTGTTGCCCTGTCTTAAGGGTACTTTCCAAGCCCCCCCACAATACCCCCACGGAAACAGGGATTACAAAAATCAGCATTTGATATACCATGCACTAATATGTTTTTAACTCTTAGCGGTATTGATAATATAGATTGACGCTTTAGTGACCTATTAGAGACACAATTTCCTTTCAATGTTGTTGAATTGATACATCCAGCTATTTGCATGCCATGGAATTTGGTGGAAGGATAACAGCCTGGTGTGTTAGCTACCCCTATAGCAGGGGTACTGCAGGTAGGTCAACAGTTTGGCACAATAGCTGCTCCTCCTGGTGTCACTCTTAATGTTGATTCTGTAGCAAACATCTCTGCAATTGACCCAGGGACCCCTGCCATGGATAGATCTAGGCCTCTCCTAAAATTATTAAGTTGGAATGTGGCAGGTCTACAGGGAAAGCTTAATATATCGGACTGGCTACATTTTATTAGGAGCTATGATATCATCTTGTTTCAGGAAACTTGTGAGGTATCCCGCTATTTAGTAGATGGCTTTAAATGCTTCAGTGTCATAGCTATCCCATCACGATGTGGGCGCACTTCAGGGGGCCTGGCAATATGGATAAGGGTAGCCCTAGGAGGAGATGTTAGAGTATTGGAGGCAGTGGATAGTATTTTCCAAGTAGTACTGTTAATGATTGGTGTGAGCCTGCTTATTGTGAACATTTATAATAATGATTTTATGTCTAAAATATTGGATGAGCTGGTACAATCAGGGCATATTGCATATCTTTTTAATGTTCATCTTCCTCGGCTGAATGCAACATGTGGTCTGTTGACTTCCATTGACCTGGCTGTTAATAGTAATCAACGAGCTGTGGAGATAGCCTCATTTCTTACTTCAGTCGACTTGGTTAATGCTCTAGAAGTTGTTGGGTAGAATGAGTGTACAATCCCTACCTTTCATGGTAGAGGTAGCTGATCTATAATTGATTATATTTTTGCTACTAGCAGTCTGGAGCATCTACTAGCTTATGGCTCAGTGGTTCCTTCCACCCTTAGTGATCATAACCCTATTGTACTTTTTGGCTCAGTGGTTCCTTCCACCCTTAGTGATCATAATCCTATTGCACTATCGCTATTTATTTGTGCGAAGAAAAGGCTTACGGTGGGTGTTGGAGCTCTTAATTTAGAACCTCCAACTGATAATTTGTGGCTGTTTTGGAGACTAGGGGACCCTGTCTAATATTTTAATACTATAATTGGAGCAAATCAGGGGGTGTGGAGCACTGTTTAAGTACAGAAGCCAATGATGGCTCAGTGGTGGATGCATATATCACATTATGTGATAGAGTCATGATGGCTCTACTAAAACCTGTACAGCCATTGCAGAACTACCGTAGATGGTTTAACACTGAGGGGGATATTCTCAAGGACCGGCAATACCTACCGCAAACGCCAGTTAGCTGCAGTTTTTTATCACTGCCTAACCCTGAAAACTATCGCCATGTTAGCGATGTATTACCAAGCCGTAGCTACATGGCGATAGTATCAGGGATCAGCGCGATGGCGATAGGAAATCCTGTGTTAGAGGGCGAAAACTACCGATAGGCCCATTAGAGGCAAAGTTTTTTGTCTCTAATGCAAAAAATAGCCTATCAGTCAACCTCCATTATAAAATAAGGATAAAAACCAATAAACTGCATAATGGAGCAGCCAGGGCCAGGTGCAGCACACATCAACAACAACTGCAAGCCAGCCAACATCCAGGATGTCCAGGATGAGAGCCTTGATGCTTCGCTGGACCTGCGCCTGGAGCCTGGATGCCCCGCTGGACCTGCATCTAGAGCCTGGATGCGTCGCTGGACCTGGTCTGGAGCCTGGATGCCTCGCTGGACCTGCATCTGGAGCCTGAAGTGGGATGCGGAGAAGCTGTGGAGTCGATGAGTCGTGGCGGTAGACATTGAGGCACGACAATCGCCCGTACCTGGTGGTGTAGTCTGCAGGTCGCATGGAGACACGTTGCTGACCTGTGTGAGAAGACCGCCTTGCCCACCTTGGAGCTGTCAATAGTAGGGGCGCTCATACGACCCACATAGGGAGGTCTGCATCACATACTACGATCCACCACTACACCGGAGTGCAAGGAGGGGATTACCAACGGTGGGTGCCGCCTCTCTGCATCACTGTCCAGACGCTGTGGAGAAGGGAGGGTGAGGCCCCTGAGCTGCGCCGAACTTGTGTGGCCTGAGCACTGCAACTTCACGCCTAAGGGGGCCCTGCTGCATCAATTGCTTAGGGAAGTACACCAGCGGACTTGGCGGCGACTGCTGTACCCAGGCTTCTAAAATCCCTCCTGGCTGAGTCTCCTGATGGTTGTCACAGATTTGGAGAGAGTGCAGCGGATTGCGCCAAGGTGTCACTGTTCAGGTAAGGAAAGGTGGGACGCGTCGCGCAGAATGCCTGGGGGTCGAGTCCCCCAGGCTTAGCACACGTAGATGACGCACCCCCAGTGTCAGCTCATTCGCTATGGTGGAAGAGCGTCGCGCCACTGCTTTCAAGTGGTGCAGAGGAGGAACATTCATCACATGATGATAACTTACTGATGTAACCGTGCTATGTTTCCTTGCTACGACTGCTCCAAGCACGGGGCAAGGCATAGGCAGATTGGCATGCCCACTCAAGTGAGCAATGACTGTTTAGTAGGCCTGGGCAAAATTTCCGTTCCGTTCGCGGAATTTGCGATAATTTGGCATTTCCGCGTTCCGCGGAGAGCGCGGAAATGTCAAAATTTCCGCATTCCGCAGCTTTGCGATAATTTGGTTCTTGCTCGCGCTGTAAAATAATACATTCTCGCGCGCGCGCGATCGCCTTACCTGAATCCCCGCGTTCGCCGACAAGTTTTCCCGATCCGGTCGTGTTCTCCATGAGATGTTGTATTGTTTTAGCCATTTGCGCTGTCTTGCGACAGTTCGCGTCCGCAGTGACGTCATGCGTTGCGCGATCACGTCTTTTTTCTCGCGATCATGCACCGCGAGACAACTGAAAACAAGATGGCCGCGCCCGCAAGCAACCACATGGGTAAGTTGGCGACCCGCAACCATGCAGAAAATCTTGCGAACATGCCGGAAAAAAACTTCCGCATCTTCGCGATATTTCCGCTTTTTTGCAGAGATTTTTAACATTTTCGCGATAATTTGCGAAAGTCGCTTTCGCAAATTCCGCCCACCCCTACTGTTTAGTCGGCCAACACAGGCTGCTCAAAGCAGTCATGCGCACTTCCCTGTTCATAATGCAGGCTGCATTACAGCCTGCATGGAGAACATGCTCACCCCTCCAGCCCCTAGCTGCATGCCTCGTCCTGTTGCCAATTACCAATCCCACCGCCACATTGCAACATTGTTATTGGCTCAGGGGAGGGAGCCTGGCTGCCTACTTCCTGTTCCTGGAAGCAGACGCAGGAGCAATGAAGACACAGGACCCAGCTGTGAGGTAAGACTTCCCTTATTAAATTTTTAACAACACCCACTCACACACACATCCCCACGTCCACGCCCCATCCAGTGTTCTTTCCAGCGTTCACCACCTCACAGCTGTCCAGCCCCTCCAGCACTTCTCAATGGTGGCACCCATGCACAGTGGGCATACCACCCGTGTGCCAAAGGCACATATGTGGTTGCGACGCATGCCATAACATTGCGTTCCATTCCCATGCATACTAATACAAGGCACATTACAACAGTAGAGTAGGTGTTGCATAGCGGAGACATCGATATCACTATTCCCACATCAGTGAGTGCAACCCAAAACTAACCTTTGCACCCCAAACCCAACTGTGAACCCTGGAATTCCTTTTTGAGCCGCCATAACACACCCAAAAATCAAATTTGACCCAAATGCACACCCCAATTTCCATATTTTACCCCAAAACACGCCTCAAATTCCATATTTTACCCCAGAACACACCCCAAATTCCAAATTTTACCCCAACTTTCATATTTTACATCCAAAACCCATACCCACCCAAAAACTTCAAAGTACCCCATTACTGACCTCACAATGCGTTGTAATCAAATGCGATGTAAAGGCACCTGTGTTGTCGGAGTTGCATTGTTGATGATGTACTGCCTGCATTGTAATGGTCATCTCCCGTGCCAAAGGCAACCCATAGGCTACGCCGTTTGCGTCCGTCTGCCCCTGGACCGCGCTCTGCCTCTTGGACACTCCACCGCTACGATGCCAGCACCCTCCTATTCATCAACCCTGGACACCACCTCGCCGGCCAGTACCAACCTCTGCTCAGGACCAGACATCACCATCGCCATCACTAACGGCTGCAGTATCGCCCGCAAGGAGGAGGCATTGCCATCACCTACAGAAGCACACTCCGACTGACCATGCACTCTAATGACCCAAGAGTGACCATGGACCACCTCAACTCCCAGATCTGGACCAAGCCCAAGCACATCCTCTGTGGCAACCTCATGTGCAAGCCCCCCTCATGTGTAGACCTTATTGCTCCCCAGGGTCTCCTATCTACCGATGACATCCTACTTGGTGAACTCAAGTTCCACCTGGATATCCCCAGTGACCAGGACAGCACCCCCTCGTGGGGAAGGTTCCCTAAATCAGACGCAAGCAGCAAGCCACCTCCACAAGCAACATAGCAGGACACACGGATGAGCACATCACCTCTGCCAGCGGGAAATTCAACTACAGCCACAACACCGGACTCTTCTGGTCGGACCATCATTGGTAACATCACGTCTTCAGCTTGCCCACCGGACGCCACCGCCACCATCGCACCCCCTCGCAGCTGGATCAAGGCCACTGAAGAATGTCTCGTCCACTCCCTCTGCAACAACACTCCACCAATGCTTCCAAACGATGACACCGCAGCACACAACCACCACCGATGGATCTCCAACTGCGCCGACATTTGGGCACCCCTGATGAACGGCACTGCGTCAGTAACTTTCGCCTGCCAGATGACAGGCATGATGGTGACACAGTGCCACAGGGATAGGCTGGGCCCATGCATTGCTGGAGTTGTGTCATGGTTGTGACACGACTGCAATGTGTGACTTTAGCGCAGACAGATAGGTCAGGATTCCCGACATATCTATCCTTACTTGCGTCATGGAGCGCTGTCCAGTGAATACAGCGCATCCATGCTGTTGCATTAAGGGTGTAGTGAGAAGTGTTACAACGCTGTCCGGTTGCAGCACAGTTTTCATGACTGGGGCCCAGGAATGCGCACTATCTTATTGATGGTGCGCATTCCTGCACTGTAGTTATGTTGCGTGCAGCGCTGTCCAGCATCAAAACATGCAGAGATGTGGACCGCAAGCGTTATGCCCATTTTTAAGACCAGCTATTTTCTGGTCTTAAGTAACTGGCTCTAACTGCATTTAGAGGCAGGTTTTTTGGTCTTCAGAAGTTCAAGGATCCCCTTGTGAATATGGAGTAGTGTTGTTTGCAGGCGTTTTTACACTGGTACGCCTCTCCTAAATATAATTATCACTAACAGAAGTAGCGATCTTTATAACAGACGTTTTTGCCTAAACACTGTTGCTAACGGCTGTTAGCAACAGCTTGGTAATAGGGTGATGAAATGATCGCAGCATTAGCGGCAGAAAAGTGCCGCTCACGCGGCGATAGTCCTTGTGAATATGCCCCTGAGTGTTCAGTGGTGGATAGGGCATTAAGAGCAGCTTTAGCCTCCAAACCTAGGGATCAAGCCTTAGTATTGCAAATGTGGAAGCAATGTAAAGAAATCACAATGTGCTAATTATGAGCCAATGAGAAATGCTAGTGCGAATAATAGCAGATCTTTTTGGCTTACTATGTCTGAGCTGAAAAATAATATGCCACTAAGTACCATTGCATGCCATATCCCTTCTGAATTATGGTAGGAGCACTTTAGCAAAATATATGCTCCACCCCGAATGTCTCAAATGTTTGACATAGACCCTCGCCTTGTCAAATAGTATCAGGTAAGCTTGACGGAAGTGGAAGGCAAGGCGCCAGGACCTGATGGTGTCCCAATTGATCTGATTAAAAGTAATATCTTTTTTTGGGCACCACCGCTCCCAAATATTTTTAATAACCTTGCACACTCTCCACTTCCTGCATCATGGGGCACATCAATTATTGTACCCATTTTTAAGAAATGTGATATATCAGCCCCAAACTGTTATCGCCCCATTTCCTTAATTGACACCATCGTTAAAATCTTGGGGAAGGCAGTCTATAATATAATTAGAGAATGGGCTGATGAGGAGTATGTGTTATACCCTTGCCAGTATGGGTTCAGGCATTAGAGTGGGTACTATTGAGCAGTGTTTCAATTTGAGCTTGGTTCTTGGTAAATACACGGTGCTGAACAATCACCTCTCTATTTAGCTTTTATGGACCTCTCATCAGCCTTCGACTGTGTAAATAGGGAAAAACTGTGGTCTCTTCTTCAAGATCGTGGCATGGATACTGTTTAAGTCCAGTTTTTGGCATATTTACATAGTGACATGGAGGCAAGTGTCCGCATTGGTACACAAGGGGAGGTATCTAGAGACATAAGTTCACATCGAGGGGTAAGACAAGGGTGCGCACTGGCTCCTTTTTTATTTGTTTGTTATATTAATGAGCTCCATCCATTTTTAACGCAGTCAACCATAGATGTACCAAAAATAAAGACAATAAAGGGGAAGCCACTACCGACATTACTATATGTTGATGATGCCAAGGGAACTGCGAAACTTAGTGTCTGCTTTTGTGGATTCCATGGCCTCACTTGACCTGCACAAAAACTTTGCCAAATCGCACATTATGCCTTGCTGACCAAAGACTATTCCTATGATAAACATGATGATTGGCTCTCAGCATTTGAGCCACACTAGCACTTTTTCTTATCTTTTTTTTTTTAACAACAGATTTTATTAAATTGTTCAGCGTACCAGATGGACGAAGCCGAACAAAGAAAGATACAAAGGAAAGGCATAACATGATATCTCTGGGTACACTATACAAACCCCTCATAGCCTGCAAAACATCAGACCAAGGAACCATGAACCGCCCGGCCTCCAAAGCGCACCATACATACTTAAAAATCATTACATGTAAATGCCAAGGAAATTTCCAGCCACATTTCATTAGCATCAATAAACTAAAAAGGTAAGTTGTTCACCCCAAATTGTTCAATGGGATCACAAGGGGCAGACTGCGACTATGGGGGCAAATCTATACCTCTGTAGTTGGCCCACCAAGAATAGATCCTTCGGTGCTTCTGTGGGCACCCCCTCGCTTGAAACACTACAACCTCTGCAGACATGCATCTGTCCAGTGCCATTTTCCAGTTGGTGATGCTGGGTGGAGAGGGGTCCTTCCTATGCTGTGTAATGTCGCACTTAGCTAAGGTGATGCCCAAGAATAAAAGATGTCTCTTATAACGATTTCACCCACTGTCCTCTGTGCTGTATAAGAGCGCCAGTCTGGGGTCTGATGGGATATCCCACGCCAGGACACGGCCCAGGCAAGACAGCACGCTGGACCAAAACGGGTGGATCGCCACGCAGCCCCACACCGTGTGTAAGAACGAACCGTCGTCCGTATGGCAGTGGAGACAGATCAGAGATTGGATTGCTCCCATTTTCTAAAGCCTATAACGATTGTAATACACCCTATGAAGGTATTTGAACTGAATTAGTCTGTATCTGGTAGACACAGCTGCATACCGAGGACTAGCCAGAGCCTCGGCCCAGTCCTCATCGGTAAGGGCCGGCAGATGTACTTTTCCTTATCTTGATTTGATTTTTTCGGCTAGAGTTTCTTGGTCAGCTAATACCATGCACAGCACCATGAAATTTGCATTGGCCAATGGTTCTTTGTGTAGCCTCCCCAAAACTGTGGGGGGGGGGGGGGTGGCTCTCTTTAGTCACTTCTGCAAATTTATCAAGCGCAATGCATACCGATTGCTATGTATGGTGCAGAGGTTTAGGGTTTTTTGAATTGTAAGGCTTTACAGCGTGAGGAAAATAGATTCTGCAGAAAAATCGTGTCTGTTCCCATGTCTGCCTCTCACTATATTTGTCATAGAGAGCTTAGTCTTCCTTATCTAGCTGATCGCATTAAGGCCCATCCTTCTCTGTTGCGGCTTGCAAATTGGAAGAATGCTGAGGCAGGGCTTACACGGGATAATATAATGGATTGCCTTTAGCTGGAACAGGTTTACTTATACCATGGTTGGCCTATGTGCAAGGGGAAAACTGTAAAATTGGAATGGAAACTGCTTTTACAGAACCATCATCTTGTATTGACATAGACAAAAAGATAGTAGCACATGCACTTTATGACCATGACCAATCTCAGCGTTTGCAGGATATGTTGGCGAAGCCTAACGTGTCTGTATATATAGGTCTATGCAAACTTGACCGTTCAACCAATTACATCTTGCATGCATGGAGTAGATGGGAACGATCTTTGTTATTCTGTTTCTGGTCAGACACCATGAAATATCTGTTGTGCTTTCCCCAGGGCTTTGCCCATAACTTAGAGATTGTATTATGTCCATGTGATAATGTATCAGGTCAATCCATGCTTCATTTTACTGTTTTTTTGTTGCAAGTTTTATGTTAAGTACACAAGGCTGTTTTTAATACCGGTTTAAAAAAGGTATTTTAGACGTACTTGTCAATGCAGGCCCACTCTCAAACTTTTAAAGACCGTACCAATGCTGAAATGATCCTGTATGCTGGTGCCTTTTTAAAAACTGCTGTGCATCCTCGTAGGTCTATGTTGCCTTAAAGGTATTTTAACCAACAATCTTGGGAGAGTTACCCTATGTAAAGAAAACAGACAGGGTATGGAAATCAAAAACAAAAAGGAGCTCCCTTTTCAAGAGAATTTCGTCAGGGTTGCATCAATATGCACATGTCCATTATGACAAGCATGGAATATAATACATTTTATCCCTCGTCGCACCCGATTGGATGGGGCTTAATGCGTAGTACCGCTACGTTCCCTCAAGCCTAAACCAAAACAGGCATTAACCGGTGCACACAAAGCAACGGGTTAACAACGGTATGTATCAAATATCAAAGAAATGCATAGTAATCAATTTCATAAAAAGCCATTATTATTTGTTAAAAAAGACTGTGTCTTTTATATATTTTATTCTTTAAATACCTAAAACATGAGACAAGTCTGATCACGAAAGTCACAATTCAATGCTTTGCAATAAAATATTACACAATGAAATATTTATCATTCCTCCAAAGATAACAGCATATAAACATATAATATAAAAAATATACGCCCCAACTAGTGACCTTACTTAAGACACTGGAAAATAATCATTATTGCTTGAGGGTTGTGTTCATACAATAGGAAGGCACCCTTAAGAACTTTATCCATCCAAGGTTGATCTTTCGAAGTGTCTATCTTAGACCGTTGGGAAGATCGTGAGCCTCTAGCTCTTTAGAAAAGTTTCTTAACATACACCTGTCCTGAAGAAGGTGATGATTACTGTCAGTTTCACCAAAACGCCGCGTCGACACATGTTTTGAGACAGCCAGCTCATTTGGAGCTCGCTATTTTAAAGAGAAATTTACTTTTTTATATTAGTATGGAACTTTAGTTTTCTAAACTGGTGTGGTGTCCATTTGTGGTGTTTTCTCTGTTACTGTGGGTTATATACAAAAGATTTACACATTGCCTCTGTAGTTTAGTCTGGCTGCTCCTTGCGAAGCTGCCAGATGGTGAAACAGGCAAACTTCAATCAATCAATCAGGGGTTTATATAGTGCGGCTACTCAACCAGAAGGGTTTTGAGGCGCTGGGTGTGTACTTTACTCATCCTGACTAAAAGGACAGGGTCTATACCACTGCCAACTAGAGACCCCCCACTTCTAACATACATCTATAATGTTCTCTCTTCACTGCTGAACTTAGAAACTTAATCGTAAGAGATTTTTATGCTCAATGACCCTAGGAATACTGTTTTACTCTTCTCTAACCACATGTCCATATTCAGAATAATTCTAATTTTCTAAATCAGAAATTCTCCATTGAATAAAGAAATCATGTGAATATTACTAGATATTAGAAATATGCCATGTCTACTTTAAGTAGCATTATTTAAGCATTGGTATCACAGTTTCTGATTCGACTGACCATTTCGCTGCATTTTCTTGCAGATTCTCACTTGATTGCAAGATCTACTTGTGTGCGCAAAGGTTGATGGGCCATGCACTCTTGTCCAACTGCTGTCTTCCTCACTCACACCATATGCATCTTCAAGATCGAATGTTATGAAAGTGCTGCCCGTTTTTGCATTGCCAACGCTTGGTCAGTTATGCCTTAAAACTGTCTTTCAATGTAAGTGTTGACAAATGTTTGTCAATTTGTGTGCTCCAGACTTTGGACGAGACTGCTCTGAGATTTGTTAGGATAGACTGGGGGAAAGGTTTAACGTGATTGAAAGTATATACGAAGAAATGAACATGAATGGTTGAGGTAGTCTTATGTTACATTATTTCTTTTTGGTGTACCTGCAAGGAGTATCTAGCAGCTAACATAAAGGACATCAATTAAGTAAACCTCGGCGGTGCACAGATATACGTTCTGAATCTCTAGAAAATATCAATGCTTTCAACTATCTCTCAAACTTAAAAGGGAAGACTCCTGATGGGTGTTAAGTGATATTATGTTCCATAGCTCTACCGCGCATGCTCTGAAAGATCTTCCTCCGAGCCTTTAGATGTAGTTTTCGGGATGAAAAATATGGCGTCAATATTTGATCTGAGGGGGGTGGTTGGAGACATATTTTATACATTTGTTTCTTAGTTAAGAAAGGCTATTGTTGTAGTTGATCCTGTAAGCAGCGCAGGATGCCTTACACAGGATCGTTTATGGACTGGTTATAAATAAACCTTATAGTGACATTTTAGATAGTTTGGAGCTTCAGGATACTTTGATGTGGAGACCAAGGTAATTTGAATAGCAAAAATCGATTCGAGAATGAGAAAAGGTGTCAGTAGATACGATTCTCTTGGGAAAAGTAAGGAACGGAAAGATGTGTTTAAGGATGGGGGGATAAAGAAACAGGCTTTTACTACTAAGGAAATATGTCCATTGTGTTTGCCTTTGAGGGTCTCTCTGAGGATATTATAACTTGGTGGAACCAGATCATCCAAAATAGGACTGCAGTTCTCTGTGGGCCAAGTTTCCATCAAAACAGGTATCTGAAAATCCCTATTGCTAATTAACACATTTATAGAGTGCTAGACCTGTCAGGCTTAGAATGGACTTCCCTCAAACCTATTGACTCACCTCCTCCATTTTTTGCTGAACTTATACTGGTGGACCTTATGACTCTGTGCACTGTCCCAATGCTAAGCAATGCTAAAGTACTTGTGCTCACTCCACTAAAACATGGTGAAATCGGTGTATACCTTGTTGGCATATTTAATTTACTTATAAGTTCCCTGTAGAGGGGTATACCATATACACGGGGCCTGTATATTAAATGCTACCAGTGGGCCAGCAGCACCCATTGTGCCACCCACTTAAGGAGCACTTCAAAACATGTCCCAGGCCTGGCATTGCGCCTGAATGCAGTTTTAAACTTCCATGCCGACTTGGCATTTAAACACCCTTGAAAAGCCTTAAATTCCCCAATTATTGTATATAACTCACCCTAAGATAGGCCCAGGTAGCCCATAGTGCAGGGTGCTGTGTAACTAAAAGGTTAGAAATGTACTTTTAAGTTTGGCAAGTCCTGGGTGCGTGGCATGACTTGCGGGCAAGATTTGGGCTGCTCTTTAAAGCTCCGTGTGTTACCCCTCACTAAATCCCCCACAATCTGCACAGAATTCTACTGACACCTGATGCCTCTTCTTCTGAATGACAGGGGATGAAGTGGCACTTTTACTGTGGGGCCCAGATGAGAAGGAGATGTGGTCGCAGCCTTTCGTCTTTGAGGGAGCCGCAGCCTCCCCTTGCTACAACAGGTGAATTGGCTCACGTCTGCATGTCGGGTGCGCCCTTGTGGGGACAGTGTGGCGGCGATTTGACAGCCCGGTGTAGGGGTGATATGCCGGAGCAACTCCCTGATGAGCTGAGTCAGCCTGGACAGCAGGGACGCCATACGCAGGGGAGCCCCCCCAAAACACCAGTGGTTGCTGCGTTGCGGTCCTGGCCACAGCAGGAGAAGTAACGTGCAATAGCAACACAGCCCATTTCTCTATGGTCAGCAGCAGTTGATGTGGATGGGGGCCCAGGAGATGCAGTTCCCCTCCCCCTATCAGGCAGCCTTTGGTTTTGGATAAACTGCATTCCCCTACGTGCAGCCCAGCCTTGTTTTGGCCACTGTATTGGGAAATGAAAGTTGTCGCCTCTGTCCTGACGAATTACACAGCAGGCACGTTCTGGGACAAGTCCGGTTAGCCTATTGTGACAGGCTTCAACATAGCTCCTGAACTCAAGGTGTTGGCGGTCCCCCCTGCCCCGTGGGTGAAAGGGGTAGTGGAGGACATTGAGGAAGGCAGAGGCCAGAGGGGAGACAGATTAGAGTGTGCTAAGGAATGCTCGTGGAGACATGGAACCTCTTTGCTGTTCCTGCCCATGGATCTTGGCAGTAAGGAGATGTGGCTGAGAAGGAGCCGGCAACTGAGACTGGGGGATGTTCTAGGGGCCTCCTGAGAGGGGCTCCCTCTCACCTGGTAGGCAGTAGTAACCCCTCACTCCGAGGATCCTTAAAGAGAAGCGCTGAAGGCCCTGCATGAAGACATCATCCAGTGACGCTCCCCCGTTTGCAGCAAGACCATGAGTAGGGGGAGATCCAGCAGCTAACAGCAGTAGCAAGCCGAGATGGACAAGTATGCAACCCCTCGTGGCGTCCACCAGGAGAGAGGCTCTTTAAGTGGAGACCCGGGTGGCGACAAGGTCCTGAGAGAGGGTGGTGAAGCAGAGCCCTTTCTTAGAGACATTATGACTGCTATTCATAGCAACCAGGCGATTGTGGAGCTTCTAGAGTCAAAATTAGACACTGTTGCTATGAAGGTCACTCTATTGCCAGATGATTTGAGAAAGGACCACGCAAACAGAAAAACCTCTGGCCCAGCTCAAGGAGGAGTCGAAATCTCTTAAAGCCAAAGGTTGACCAACTACAGAAGGAGAGTGTGGTGGTGCAGATGAGACTGGAGGATAGCGAAGGCTGCTCTAGATGCAACATTTGCATGGTGGGAGTCCCAAAGCAGGCGGTGGGGCCCAATTTTGAGTTGTCTCTGCAGGAGTTCATATTCCAAATGTTGAAGCTCAAGAGACTGTTGAAATTCTGACCGGTAGAGCTGGCTAACAAAGCACCTATCTCACTGCCATGGCCTGGGGTCCAGCCAAGAACAATCATTGTGAGCATCTTTAACCCCTTCAGTGCCCATGACGAGCTGGACTCGTCATGGGCTGCGGTGGCGCTGTGCCCATGACGAGTCCAGCTCGTCATGAACTCCGCCCGCTAATGCAAGGCGCGGCACTGGGCGGGGAAAGGGGCGGGCACCGAAGGGGTTAAGAACTGGGATAGAGATGTGATTCAACAGGCTGCACACACCAGGATGAACCTTCAGTTTGAAAACCCATTGATATAGATCTACCCCGATTTCACCCTAAAAGTCCAGTAACAGACACAGAGTTTTTGGGAGCTGAAGCGTCAACTGGTGAGCATAATGTGAAGTACATGATGATGTTCCCTGCGTGCCTTAAGGTACTTCATGAGGTCAAATCCTGGACCATCACCATGCCGGAGGAGGACTGGGACTGGCTTGAGGGTTGGCAGTCTGTGGAGAGGTGGTTAACTGGGACTAGCGGAAGGGAGTGACGTCCAACTGCTTTGGGGATCAGGGCCCCGAAAACACCCTGGAGGGGAGAGTTCATGAGATGGGAGCACATCCAAAGGACGGCAGATATGCATCACTAAGTGTCTCTAACAAAAATGGGGAGGCTATGGAGGTCCAGAAAGAGGAAGGTAACAAGATTGCAGAGGGGACCAGAGTTGGGTGGGGTCTCCCCCTCTTCTCGGATGTGAGTTTATTATACCTCTGGGCATACTTGGTCGTGTGCATTGATAATTTGCCTGGTGCTTGGTATGGCCGCAGTTTGGACCCCCCCTCCCGGCTGACCACTGTAAGTACACTTCAGGATTGATGTTTCGCATGGCAAGGGGTGTCGCATGACAGCACCAAGGGGGATGGTTGTGAAGTTCCAGCTGACCATAAGAAAGAGCTCTTGTTAGCATTTGGGGTATGCTGTAATTAGGGAAACAGACACCCCGCGAATAAGGATTGACAGGTAATCTGGAGGCTGTATTGCGGGGGGCAGGAGGGACATATTTTTGGTGGCTTATAGTTGCCATGTCCATGGCACATTTATATCTCACAACCTTGGGTTCGTTAAAGAGATATGGTGGGGCTGGTTGCCCCAGGATTGGACAAACTTTCCCTTTAGTGCCTCACAGAGCAGGGCCCCTATAGGAACACCGGGGTAAGTTAACTTTTATGTCTTGGAATGTGAACGGCCTAAGAAGTAAAATTAAGAGAATAATTTTTCTGCAGTAATTGGGTCACCATTGTCTGAACATTGTGCTGATGCAAAAAACTCACTTGAAGGGGACTGAGATTAATATACTTGACAGACAAGGGTATAGAATGTTTGCTCATGCAGGCTTCACCTTGGAGTCGAAGGAGGTGGGGATCCTGCTGAAAAAGTCTTCACTTTTCACTCCGCAGCATACCTGGGTTGGTGGTTGTTGGACCCGGCCTCGTAACATGGCTCTACTGGTCCCCACACCACCTAACCTGGTACCGGCAGCCCCAATCCCCCGGCCTAACCGATCCTTTCCACCAGAACACACGCACCCGACCCGGACCTCCTCGTCCATGGCCTCTCTCCCTTCGGCCACCCCGGGCCCGCGTGCCCACTTCATGCACCAAGATGGCTGCCCGGCCCCAGCGCGACCCTGGCCTAGAGGCGCCACTCCGGCTGGAGGACATCACGCTTCCAGGGGATGAGAGAGGGAGGAGCAGTTTCTATCGCACCTCTGAACCCCCCTGGGGCGATGGGTTTCGATCGGCCCTCCGGCCTCCCCGAGGGCTGGTTCCATGCCTGCTGGGTGTCTGGGACTCCTCCCGACCCGGTCCTGAAAAGATCACAAGACAATGGCAGGAAACCCCGACAAGCGACCCCCAGGTGACAAGACCCCTGCCTGCACAGACTCCAGACATCAAAGAGGGGTCGACCTATAACAAGGGGTGATCTGGGACTGTCGGCAGATTCGACGCTGGAACAACGAGAGCCTGCTGACGCGGACGCGGCTCCTGGAACTTAGAACCACCTGAGCCCTGCTGAGTGACTCGCGGCTCCCTGAAGATCGTAACACCTCCGAACTGTACCTGAGCCCTGCTGAGTGACTCGCGGCTCCCTGAAGATCGTAAGACCTCCGAACTTGTACCTGAGCCCTGCTGAGTGACTCGCGGCTCCACGAAGATCGTAAGACCTCCGAACTGTATCTGAGCCCTGCTGAGTGACTCGCGGCTCCCTGAAGATCGTAAGACCTCCGAACTTGTACTCGAGCCTGCTGAGTGACTCGCGGCTCCCTGAAGATCGTAAGACCTCCGAACTTGTACCTGAGCCCGCTGAGTGACTCGCGGCTTCCACAGACTCCACCGGTCCCGCCGGACCCCACGACAACCAGCCTACCCCCCAGCTCGAGGATTGTGAGCTGTGCGCCGGGTACGCCCTTGCCTTGAACCTTTTACCAGAGACTGTCCCGCTACCCCCTATCCCTTCCGAGACTCATTGAGCCCGTGCTCTCCTTGTACATATTTGCAGTGCTAACCTGTTTGATAAAGATTGGTTCCTAAGAACGCACGGTGTGGTGTTTCTGTGTCGTGTGGTGCCAGAAGTACGATCCTCGATACGAGATTTCTCCTCCTGAGGAGTCTCCCGCCAGTGCCCGGCTACGATACTTTGAGGGTGGGTCTCAGGGTAGTCAGGACCCCCTTTCCGGGCTCCTCTGAGGTCGCCGTCTAACATTGGTGGCAAGCGACGGGATTCGGGCCCATCACCAAGAGATCGTACCGTGAACAACGGACGCACTACCGACAAAGATTGCAGAAGGAAACGCCATGATCCCCGCAGAAATCAACGCCAACATGGTGTTCCAGGTGGAACAACTAGAAGAATACACACAAAAAGAACTAAAGCAATTCTGCAAAGAACTTAGAATCGCTACCACCGGTCTCAACACCAAGGAAGATTTGCAGAAAGCACTGAAAGCCTGGGTGGATGCCGGGGCCTCCCGCCCGGAAGACACGGGGGAGCGCCCCGACGAGGTCGAACCCCCCCAAGGCGAAAGCAGCAGCAATCAGGTGCGAGGCATCGTACCAGACGGGGGTCTATCCCCGGAAGAACTCGCGGACAGAGAGAGAAGCCGCAATCACGAACTCGAGTTAGCTAAACTCAAAATTGAAGGCGAATTAAAGTTAGCGGAGAAAAAGCTAGCAGTAGAGCAAATGCGCGTGCAAGGCGAGCTAGAAGAGAAGAAGCTCCAACGGGAACACGAAGGAAGAAAGCTCCAACTAGAGCACGAACGCAGCTTGAAAGAAATCGAGCTCAAGGCCAGAAGTGAGGAAGGGAGGCCCCCGGGAAACCGAGAGGCGACCTCCCCAGCGGAGCAGAAGGTCCACATCCCCAAGGACGTGGTCAAGGAATATTATAAAAACGATGACATTCAACAATGGTTCAGGGCCTACGAGGTCGCCATGACCTCCCATCGGGTCCCGCAGAAGGACTGGGGGGGCAGGGTTGTGGGGACGGTTTCTGAGCGAAGGAAGAGACACCCTGCTCGACCTACCCCTCTCTCTGCAGACCTCCTACAGCCACATGAAAGAGGCTCTACTCACAAGGTACGGTCTCACCCCCGAGATGTACCGTCAGCGATTCCGGGACTGCAGGAAAATCCCGGGCACCACCTGGGTGGAATATGTAAACTTTTTTAGTCGGGCCTTCGATGGGTGGGTCAAGGGCAGCAAAGTCTCCACCCTTGAGGAACTCACCGACCTCCTGTTGTGGGAACACCTGGCTGCGAACTGCTTTGTGGAACTACGCCAGCATCTGCTTGACAGCAAACTCACCGATCCCAGGAAGCTGGCGGTGGAAGCAGACCGCTGGACCAACACCCGGGTCACCCGGGGCATGGTAGGAGAATACCCCCGAGCCAGTCAGGGACCACCCCGCCAGAGAGGAGGGGGGAACCAGGGAGGCCAGAGAGAGTCCCAGCCGAGTCCCCCAAAAACCCAACCTCCACCTTTCCCAGCGCCCCCCCCACCAGTAACCGGACCCCCCGGGAGACGGGGACACAGGGTAACCGTCACTTGTTTCCGTTGCCAGAAGCCCGGCCACTACGCCAATGACCCAGAATGCCCCATGGCCACCCAAAACACCCCTGCAAGACAGATAGCCAACATAGCTCTGGGGGAGGAGGTTGAGGAAACCGGGGAGTGGGAACCCGCAGCCATGGCCCTAGTATCCTTGGGAGATAGGGAGATGGTCCCTGGTAGCCTCCTGCCCTCCAACACGAAGAAATACGGGCAGCTCGTCAAGATCAATGGCCACCAAATAGAGGCCCTGCGGGACACCGGGGCCAGCATCACCGGTGTCCTCAGGCACTTAGTCCCCGAGGAGCAGATCCTCCCCAACGTCTTTTGCCCAGTAATTTCCGCCGATAATAGAGAGAGCATGTGTCAGGTAGCTCTGGTGCCGTTTGAGTGGGGTGGGGTGATAGGTAAGCTGAGGGTTGCCGTAAGAACCTCCCAGCCGGTCGACTGCCTCTTAGGGAACGACCTGGAGAGCTCTCCCTGGAAGCACGTCGAGCGCAAGGCCCACCTAGAGATGATGGGGCTCCCCGAGTGGGTGTGCGCCACCACCCGATCCATGTCAGCTCGACTTCCCCCCCTGGGAGAAGTCGAAGACGCCCCGACCGAAGAAGTCAGAGCAGTAACCCCCGAGGGTCCTCCCGTCCCCCCACCGGAAGGGCCCGTCGCCAGCGACGAGCCCTCCCTGTCCGACACCGTCCCGGTCCCCGAGTTAGGCGATCTACCCGAGTTGGCCCAATGGCGCCACGAGGGCGGGGGCGGGCCCACCCGGGAGGAGTTTTGCTGGGAGCAAGCCACTTGTCCTTCCCTGGTCGGACTACGGCGCCAGGCCGAGGGCCAAGCCGCAGGCGACCAAACTGGAACGCACCGAATTTATTGGGAGAATAGCATTTTGTACAGTGAGCAGAAGTCGGTGGAGCTGGGATCCGGACGGGTGCTGGTGGTACCCCTCCGCTTCCGAGACTTCCTCCTGGGCTTAGCCCACGACGTCCCCCTCGCCGGCCACCTGGGTCAAGACTAGACCTACAGCCGTATTGTGACCCATTTTTACTGGCCTAGAATGAGAGCAGCTGTAGAAGCCCACTGCAAGTCCTGTCCCACGTGCCAAGCTAGTGGGAAGAGTGGGGGGAAGCGCAAGGCTCCCCTCCAACCCTTCCCGGTCGTCAGTACCCCCTTTGAACGAGTCGGTATCGACATCGTGGGGCCCCTGGACCCCCCCACCTCCCAAGGTCACCGTTTCATCCTGGTCCTGGTGGATCACGCCACCCGATACCCTGAGGCGATCCCCCTACGCACCGTCACGGCCCCCGTAGTGGTCCGGGCCCTGATGGGGATCTTTTCCCGGGTAGGTTTCCCCCGCGAGGTCGTGAGCGATCGCGGCACTAATTTTATCTCGAAGTACATGACGTCCCTGTGGCAACAATGTGGAGTGTCCTACAAATTCACCACCCCGTACCATCCCCAAGGGAACGGCCTAGTAGAGAGGTTTAACAGGACTCTGAAAGGGATGATCACCGGCCTAGAAGAGCCCCTCCGGCGTAAGTGGGACGTCCTGCTCCCCTGCCT
This sequence comes from Triturus cristatus, assembly GCF_964204655.1. NCBI lineage: Eukaryota > Metazoa > Chordata > Amphibia > Caudata > Salamandridae > Triturus > Triturus cristatus. Next base: position 632,271,951 of record NC_140582.1, read on the forward strand.
CTTATTCGCTTACCGAGAGGTCCCCCAGAAGTCCCTAGGGTTCAGCCCATTTGAGTTGCTCTATGGACACCCCGTCCGAGGCCCCCTCAGCTTGGTTAAGGAAGGGTGGGAGGCGGCACCCCAGACCACCCCACGAGATGTGTTCCACTATGTTCTGACCCTCCGGAACCAGACCAGGAAGTTCCGAGCACTGGCCGAGGCCAACCTAGAGACAAGCCAAGAAGAGATGAAGCGCTGGTACGACCAGAATGCCACTCTGGTCGAGTTCCAGCCGGGCATACAAGTATGGGTCATGGCCCCTGTAAAGCCAGGCGCCCTCCAGGACAGGTGGACCGGGCCCTACAAAGTGATTGAGCGGAAGAGTCAAGTCACATACTTGGTGGACGTCCAGTCGCCTCGGGATCCCCTCCGGGTCCTTCACGTGAACCGCCTCAAGCCTCACTTCGTGTGGACAGAACTGAGCCTCCTGCTGGCCACCGATGACGGGGCCGAAGATGAGTCCGATCCCCTCCCGGCCCTCCTGTGTGTCAAGGAGCAGGATGGCTCCGTGGAGGGAGTAAACCTCTCCCCAGCTCTCACTGCCCAGCAACAAGAGGACTGCCGCCAGCTACTAGGACAATTTGCCGACCTCTTCTCCCTGATCCCCCGAGTCACCGACTGGTGTGTCCATGACGTGGACACCGGGGACAGCCCGCCGGTGAGACACCGAGCATACCGGGTCCCAGACCGGGTCCGGTCCTGCATTCAAGCTGAAGTCTCAAAGATGTTGACCATGGGGGTGATCGAGCCATCTGACAGCCCCTGGGCCAGCCCAGTGGTCCTGGTCCCGAAGGCAGCGGCCCCCGGTGTCGCCCCCGAGCTCCGGTTCTGTGTGGACTACCGGGGGCTCAATGACGTCACCCGAGCCGATGCCCACCCCATTCCACGAGCCGACGAACTCATTGACCGACTCGGGGCAGCCCGGTTCCTCAGCACCTTCGACCTCACCTGCGGATACTGGCAGATTGCGCTCACCGAGGGGGCCAAGGAGCGGTCCGCCTTCTCCACCCCAGATGGGCATTACCGCTTCCGCGTAATGCCCTTCGGAATGAAAAATGCCCCGGCCACCTTCCAGCGACTGGTGAATAGAGTCCTGGCCGGGCTGGAACAGTTCAGCGCGGCCTATCTAGACGACATCGCCGTGTTCAGTTCCGAATGGAGTGAGCACCTCCAGCACCTCCGGAGGGTGCTAACCGCCCTGCGCCAGGCAGGCCTCACAGTAAAAGCCAGCAAGTGCCAAATTGGGCAAGGATCAGTAGTCTACCTGGGGCACCAGGTCGGGAGTGGCCAGGTCGCCCCTCTACAGCCAAAGATCGACGCCATCGTGGCCTGGGAACCCCCCACCACCCAAACGGAGGTCCGAGCCTTTCTGGGCCTCACTGGCTACTACCGAAGATTCATCAAGGGGTATGGCAGCCTTGTCGGCCCCCTCACAGAACTCACCTCCAAAAAACAGCCAAAGAAGGTGCACTGGACGACTGCCTGCCAGGAGGCGTTCGAGGCTCTAAAGAAGGCCATGTGTACTGCCCCCGTCCTCCAGGCTCCCGACTACTCCAAGGAGTTTGTAGTCCAAACCGATGCCTCCGAGCATGGCATTGGGGCCGTCCTGTCCCAGGTGAATGACCAAGGCCTAGACCAGCCCATCGCCTTCCTCAGCCGGCGGCTGTTGCCCAGAGAACAGAGATGGAGCACCATTGAGCGCGAAGCCTTTGCCGTGGTCTGGGCGCTCAAGAAACTACGCCCTTACCTGTTCGGCACCCATTTCAAAGTCCAAACCGACCATCGGCCCTTGCGATGGCTTATGCAGATGCGAGGAGAAAACCCCAAGCTACTGCGGTGGTCAATCTCCCTCCAGGGGATGGATTTCACCGTAGAACATCGCCCTGGTACGGACCACGCCTACGCTGACGGCCTCTCCCGGTTCTTCCGCCTCAGCGAAGAGAACCTCCCAAGATGATGGGCAGTTCTCTCCGGCTTTCAGCTGGGGGGGACGCGTGTTGGACCCGGCCTCGTAACATGGCTCTACTGGTCCCCACACCACCTAACCTGGTACCGGCAGCCCCAATCCCCCGGCCTAACCGATCCTTTCCACCAGAACACACGCACCCGACCCGGACCTCCTCGTCCATGGCCTCTCTCCCTTCGGCCACCCCAGGCCCGCGTGCCCACTTCATGCACCAAGATGGCCGCCCGGCCCCAGCGCGACCCTGGCCTAGAGGCGCCACTCCGGCTGGAGGACATCACGCTTCCAGGGGATGAGAGAGGGAGGAGCAGTTTCTATCGCACCTCTGAACCCCCCTGGGGCGATGGGTTTCGATCGGCCCTCCGGCCTCCCCGAGGGCTGGCTCCATGCCTGCTGGGTGTCTGGGACTCCTCCCGACCCGGTCCTGAAAAGATCACAAGACAATGGCAGGAAACCCCGACAAGCAACCCCCAGGTGACAAGACCCCTGCCTGCACAGACTCCGGACATCAAAGAGGGGTCGACCTATAACAAGGGGTGATCTGGGACTGTCGGCAGATTCGACGCTGGAACAACGAGAGCCTGCTGACGCGGACGCGGCTCCTGGAACTTAGAACCACCTGAGCCCTGCTGAGTGACTCGCGGCTCCCTGAAGATCGTAACACCTCCGAACTGTACCTGAGCCCTGCTGAGTGACTCGCGGCTCCCTGAAGATCGTAAGACCTCCGAACTTGTACCTGAGCCCTGCTGAGTGACTCGCGGCTCCACGAAGATCGTAAGACCTCCGAACTGTATCTGAGCCCTGCTGAGTGACTCGCGGCTCCCTGAAGATCGTAACACCTCCGAACTGTACCTGAGCCCTGCTGAGTGACTCGCGGCTCCCTGAAGATCGTAAGACCTCCGAACTTGTACCTGAGCCCTGCTGAGTGACTCGCGGCTCCACGAAGATCGTAAGACCTCCGAACTGTATCTGAGCCCTGCTGAGTGACTCGCGGCTCCCTGAAGATCGTAAGACCTCCGAACTTGTACTCGAGCCTGCTGAGTGACTCGCGGCTCCCTGAAGATCGTAAGACCTCCGAACTTGTACCTGAGCCCGCTGAGTGACTCGCGGCTTCCACAGACTCCACCGGTCCTGCCGGACCCCACGACAACCAGCCTACCCCCCAGCTCGAGGATTGTGAGCTGTGCGCCGGGTACGCCCTTGCCTTGAACCTTTTACCAGAGACTGTCCCGCTACCCCCTATCCCTTCCGAGACTCATTGAGCCCGTGCTCTCCTTGTACATATTTGCAGTGCTAACCTGTTTGATAAAGATTGGTTCCTAAGAACGCACGGTGTGGTGTTTCTGTGTCGTGTGGTGCCAGAAGTACGATCCTCGATACGAGATTTCTCCTCCTGAGGAGTCTCCCGCCAGTGCCCGGCTACGATACTTTGAGGGTGGGTCTCAGGGTAGTCAGGACCCCCTTTCCGGGCTCCTCTGAGGTCGCCGTCTAACAGTGGTTATGGGAGATACGTTGCCCAATCGGGCACCTGGAATGGGATGACCTTAAATGTGTGCGCAGTGTATGTCCTGCCTACGTTGAAAGTGCAAACACCAAGAGAATCGGGAGATGTGTTGCTCCAGTTCCTGGAAGGGATTCTTATACTAGGGGGCAACCCCAATTATATCCTTGAGGCAGAGGTAGATCAGGATCGTCTGAGTGGGAGGGGGCCCCCAAAGTGGGTTTTATTGGCCTTTCTGGAGGCTATGGGATTGGGAGACATCTGGTGGACTCTTAACCCTGGAAAAAAACAATTCACCTACTATTCGGGAATCCCACCGTACTTTCAGAAGAATAGACTACTTCCTCACTACATATGCGCCCTCTGCAGGCTTTCAAGATGCCAGGAATGGCATGAGGAACAACAAACCACGCCCCTCTTTGGGTGGACCTCCAGGGTCCTATTTCTGGGACTAAGGGTGGTTAGAAGCTAGACCCCTGGTTCCTAAGAAACAATGGATAGCATAATGGAGGGCACCAAACTGTACTTGCAAGAAAATGTGGGTATGGTGAAGTCAGTAGTCACGTTGTGGGAGGCCTATAAGGCGGTCTTGCAGGGTCTGGCCGTGTTGCTTATAGAGGTAGAAAAAAGGAGGAAACAGGAGTAGGCAGATAGGCTAGAGTAAGAAATATTGGCACTGGAGGCCACTGGGGGGACCCCCTTACGCCAAAGCAATATAGTAAGCTTTGACTCAAGCAAAAGGAGTACAGAGAGCTGGCAAAGAATAAGGACCGCAGTGTTGCTCTTGCCACTCAAAGGAGGGTGTATGAGGTGGGCGATAAGGTGGGGCAACTACTGGCCTGACTGGGTATGAGAGAAGCGAGGTCCATGAACTGTGGACAGAGATGGGGTGATCAAGGGCAATGAGGAAATTGCACAAGAATTTGCAAAATACTATCATTCCCTATATGGTAAGTCCACCACAGGATTCTAAATGGATATTATAGAGTTCTTAAGGGATATCAATGTACAGGAGCTTGCAGCTGAGGTGAGACAGGGCCTGAAGCAGGATATTAGTGAAGAGGACATTATATTGATGATCAGATGGGGAAGGCCAAGGGCCGAACAGCCTACAGGCAGGACTCTATAGACAATTGGCAACTGAATTTGCCCCACATCTGTGTATAATGTTTAGAGACGCTATTCAGTGTATCCTCCTGAGCAACCAAAGGTTAGGCACCATGTAGTAATCCATAAGGAGGGAAAACCCCATATGAACTACATAACCTACAGACCAATATCACTCCTCAACATGAAGTGTAAAATCCTCGCCAAACTCCTGGCCGCCCAGTTGAGAAGAGTTATACAGACGTTAACACACCCTGATCAGTCGGGCTTTATGCCAAATAGATAGACGCGGTTGAATCTCAGGCAGTAGTACACCTGTACAGAGAGTACCAGGACAGGGACTGAACCAGCAGTGTTCCTGTTGCTCAACGCAGACAAGACTGGTGACACTTTGCATTTTGAGTATCTGTGGGGAGTACTTGAAAGGATGGGCTTTGTTCCTAACTATATTGGATGGGTCAAACTACTGTATAGCAAGCCACTGGCACTGACAAGAGTTTCTGGGGTACTGTCCAGTCCATTCTCTCTGATACGGGGCACCAGGCAAAGGTGCCTGTTATCACCAATGCTATTCACCCTGGCACTGGAACCCTTGGCGTGCTGGGTGCATGATGATCTGTTGGTGAGAGGTCTGGACTGGGGAGCAGAATGGGAGTATCGAATCTCCGTATATGTCGATGACATCCTGCTGTATGTGTCTCTACCTGAGTTGTCCATCTCCAGGCTACTCTGTATTTTTCATCCTTATGGGACATATTCAGGATACAAGATACATTTGGGAAAATACCTTCTCTACCCCCTGTGTGCATGGACCTCGAGACAGAACCTCCCAGAGGGGCTGGTGGTCTATGGAGTGGGCTTCAAATATCTTGGCCTCTACGTTACCATGTGGACTGTTTTCTTCATCTCAGTCAACCTCTACTCTGCTTGAATGGGTTAAAGCGGTTGCGCAATATTGGCGATTGCTCCTTATTGCCTCTTGGGAGAAGGGCAAAGTATAAAATGATTATCCTACCAAAACTCCTCTATGCGCTACAAAATCAAGTTCTGCCTTGCTTTTTTGGGAGGGTCAACCAAACAGTTTGCCAGCTTTTATGGAATGGGACAGTGCCCTTCCTGATGTGGAGAAGTACTATTGGGCTTCCCAATTCTTACTTATTAATAAGTGGGGCTTTGCCCACCAGGTGGAGCCCTCAATCAGGGTGGGTTGTAGAGTGCTGGACCCTCTGGGCTACCCAAGTGCATTTTACTCCGAAAGGTGGCACAGGTCTCTTCCGTCTTTGACAAGTGTTACAGCCTCCATATGGTCGGTGGCTTGGAAGGTTTCTAGGTTGGCAGGGAAGGCCCACAAAGATAACTATAGGACAGCGATATGCTTGCTGAGGTGGGAACACTCAGAGACTTATCTAGTTGGGACTTGATCATCATTTCAGCATTGGGAGATGTCTTGAGGGGGAGGTTCTGGCTTCCTGGAATTTGCGGGAGGATTCTAATTTGGAAGCCAAGGACATCTTTTGATATCACCAGCTGCATCATGCACTGTTCGTGCATGTGGATTGGGGCATGCAGCTACAGGATGCCTCACCACTAGAAAAAAGACTGTTGGCAGAACTGCTGTACAAAAAAGCAATTTCCCTCACATACAGCTGATGAACAATGCCCTAAACCCCCTATTGAAGTTGAAAGAGGCCTGGGAGGTGTACATATGGGAACTAGGGGAGGAAGAATGGCAGGATCCAATCCGATCACCCAGAGGCTATCAGAGTGCATTTTCAGCTGGTTCAACTGTGTCTGTTGCACTGGTCCTACTATACGAGGGGGCTTATGCATAAAATGGGACAGGATATCTCCAATATGTGTAATAGGGGATGTGGTTTACAAGGGGGGTTTTCTGCATACTCTCTGCGACTGTCCATGGCAGGAGGGTTTCTGGGAGTGGTTTAGGGAGGGCCTCTGGTAGGGGCCGGCCTATGCATAGACATTTAGTTCCTGGTGAACATTTGGTGGGAAGAGAATTCTGGCAAATACCCTAGACTGCTGGCCACCTGTCAGAGGCTGTGTTCCACTTGCACGGGAGCAGAATGTTGCCAGTTCCCAACGCCCCTCCCAAGGTGTTCCCGCAAGGTGCAATTTTCTGTATACACGCGATGCCAGGAACCCCCAGGGGGGGAAAGGGGATGGGACAGAGAAGAGACTGCTCACACCGTCTGCTTCTTGCTTCAGCGTCAGGCGTCTGCTGTTGTTTCTTTCTTCTGATAATTGGTGATGCTGCAAGAAATGCTTTTATTTACTATACTTCTTGACACTCCTGTACCCCCTCCCAACTTGCCCTCTATGACTCTACCTACCCTGAAGTGGTGTGAACTTAGCTCCTCTTCTTGTTGTTTTTGAGGCGAACCTTGACCTTGTTTTTTCTCTGTAACGATATTAATTTTATTATTACTAAAATCTAGACCTACACCCTTGTGCCTATTTATAGTATGTCTACCGGGTTCTATTTCCTCACCTCCTCAGGCCAAGTTGACTTAGTATCTAGATGTTTACTTCTTTATCTTGTAGTGATTTTTCCTTTTCATCTTTTGTCCTGACTCAGTTTATTTAGGTAAGCTACCTGCTTGAGTCTTAACCTATTTGACCTTCCTCTAGTGAGGGGTTTTACTTCGAATGTACACTTTACTGCTGGCTTAATAATTGTATAACACTATTGCCCAATTCTTAATTGTCACACTATCTTTTATTCTGAGAAAACTGGTACTTCTGTACGCCAAGGATAAGTAACCTCTTATTGCTCTGGAATCGTTTTAAGTAAATTCAGGGCGCTTGCTCGACAATGCACTCGTCTCAGGAATGTGCTTCAGAAAACGGAACAGTCTTACTGTAGTCTGGTGCTTCTCTGCGATAAGCGACTCTTGAAATGCGTTGGTTTTACTCTGACACGAAATTGCTGAGGAAAGTTCTAACGCGTACTATCCTCCTCACGGTTCAGGTGAAGTGCGCCACAGAACGCGCTCGACACCTGGACGTTAATGATTGCTCCGAAGAACTAGAACGCGCCACTTAGTTTCCTTCTGCGGTCGATTGAACCGCCATTTTGGAAACTCCCAATGGCTCTTTTCTTGATTCCTTGTCTCGACTTGCGCTTTAGAGCTAGAATGCTCACGGCGAATCTTGTCTTAGGCATTTTGCTGGTGATCCTGACAGTACCCTCCCTCAAAGTAGTTCCTCTCGGCTTGGGTTTGTCTGGAAATTTCTTATGGAACTCGTTTATCAACTTTGGAGCGTGAACATCCGTTGACAACTCCCACGATCTCTCCTCGGGTCCAAAACCCTTCCAATCCAGAAGATAATACAAGTGTCCCTTGCGAATCTTGGCGTCTAACACTTGCTTCACTTCCAACTCCTCTCCTTGTTCGGTTTGAATTGGCCGAGGTGGTTGATTCATGCACACCTCATTTGATGCCTTCTTTAATAAGGAAATATGAAACACAGGATGAACTGATAGCCCAATTGGTAGTTTCAATCGATAAGTCAAGGCACTCAGCTTTTTCTCAATGGAATACGGGCCAATAAACCTAGGTTGAAATTTCCTATTTCCTTTAAGGCGCAAATTCTTTGTGTTCAACCAAACCTTATCTCCCACTCTTAACTCTGGTTCCTTTCTTCTCTTCTTGTCAGCATAATGCTTGTAATTTTCCTTAGCTGTGGTTAGGTTTTTAATGGCCGAACTATGTACCCTAGTAATGTGTTCCACTAAATCTGTGACTGCTGGGACATCTGCTTCCTGAAAATTTAAGGATTGGTTGGGATGTCTACCTGTGTTCAAATAAAAAGGAGAATAGCCTGTGGACACCTTTTTTTCATTATTATGTGCAAACTCTGCCGCCCACAAATATTCTGGCCATTCCCCCTCCTGATCTAACAAACATAATCTAAGGTACTGTTCCAATTCTTGATTTGCTCTCTCAGTTTGGCCATCTGTTTCTGGGTGATAACTAGTTGTGTACCTAGATTCAATGTTCAACCTCTCAGTAAAAGATCTCCAAAAATGGGAAAGAAATTGGGAGCCCCTGTCAGAGATTAATACCTTGGGTACCCCATGGGCTCGAACTATATTTTGACTGAATACTTGAGCTAATGTCCTGGCGGAGGGTATTCCTTTCAAAGGTATAAAATGTGCCATTTTAGAAAATGAGTCTACGCAGACTAGTATTGTATCAAAACCTTAACTAGATGGTAATTCTACAATTAGGTCTAATGTGACTGTGTGCCACGGGTAAGGTGGCGTGGGCAAAGGCTGCAATAACCCCTGTGGAGCTCGTCTCTCAGATTTTCCCCTTGCGCAAGTCTCACATGTGGCTACATATTGATGTATATCTTTGATCATTTTTGGCCACCAGAATCGTCTTCGAATCAGATCTTCTGTTTTCAATATTCCTTTATGACCTGCTAAAACGTTATTGTGACACTCCCTTAAGGCTTTTTGTTGCATCTCCAAGGTGGGCAGCTAAAGGACTCCTCCGTGATACAGTAACCCCTGTTTTACTTCTCGGTTGGGATCTTCCTTCAACCAATTTGCAACTTCTTCTGGGGTCATTACATTCTGATCTTCTTCTTCAGATGATTCCTTTAAAACTGCACCAATCACTCGTTCTGCAGGTATAATTTCTTGACTCTTGACTTCCTCTGGATTTTCTTCTGAACCCAATCTTGATAAGGCATCTGTCTTTCTATTTTGTGATCCAGGCCGATAAGTGATGATGAAATCATAGTCTGCGAAATATAAAGACCATCGCAGTTGCCTGGGTGTTAAGGTTCTAGCCGATTTCAAAAACTTCAAATTTCGATGGTCTGTATAGACAGTGACTACATGTCTGGCGCCCATCAAGTAGTGCCTCCAATCCTTAAAGGCGTCTTTAATTGCCAATAATTCTTTTTCTGTTATGGTATAATTGACCTCAGCCGAAGTCAACTTTCGAGATCGAAAGGCCACTGGATGCAGTTGTCCAGTTGTTTTGTGTCTTTGTGATAATACTCCTCCTAAGGCAAAGTTAGAGGCGTCTGTTTCCACATAAAAGGGTTCAGAGGGATCTGGATGAAGCAAAATTGGCGCCGATGTGAAGTCCTTTTTTAATGGTGTGAAAGCCTCCTCTGCCTCCCTTGACCCTTCGTAGCTCACACCTTTCTTTAACATCTTGGTTATTGGAATCAGTTTCTTGGAGAAGCCTTGAATGAATCTTCGGTAGAAGTTGGCAAAACCAATGAAACTTTGAATCTCCTTCACCGATTTCGGAGATTCCCAATCCATTACTGCTCTTATTTTGTCTTCATCCATGGTGATTCCTTCTGGGGAGAGCACAAACCCTAAGAATTCCACAGAGGAAACCTTAAAGGCACATTTTCCAGTTTTATATATAGCTTGTTCTCTCGTAACTTTTGTAGTACCTTCTTCACATGTTCTTCATGCTCCTCCACCGTGTTTGAGTAAACCAGTATATCGTCTATGTACACTATGACTGTTTGATCTATGAACTCTTTTAACACATCATTGATGAAGTGTTGAAATGCTGCAGGAGCATTACACAGTCCATAAGGCATCACTTGGTATTCATAGAGCCCATGTTTAGTTCGGAAGGCAGTCTTCCATTCGTCATCTTTTCGTATTCGCACTAGGTGATAAGCCCCCCTTAAATCCAGTTTGGTATATACTTGTGCCCCTTTCACCTGATCCAACAGGACTGAAATTAAAGGCAAGGGGTACCTGTTCTTGACTGTGATCTGATTGATAGCTCGATAGTCTATACAAGTTCTCAACTCCCTATTCTTTTTGGGAATGAAAAAAAGTGGCGAAGAAACTGGGGATTGAGACGGTCGAATGAAACCCGAGATATCTCTGCAAGTAATCCTTCAAGTGAGCGTCTTCTCGCTCAGTTAGAGCATAAATTCTGCTGCACGGAAGATTAGCGCCTGGCTCCAATTCTATTTTGCAATCGAAGTCCCTATGTGGAGGGAGTCTGTCGGCCTCTACCTCGCTGAAGACATCTTGGAAGTCTGAATATTCCTCAGGCAATTTGGTGGTTGTTATAACAGAGATCGTTGTCTCTCTCTCGCTTAAAAAAGATGCAGGTGATTTCATGGAATCTCCCGAACATTTCTTATAACAATTCTCCTCACAATATTTTGACCTTAGTGCTATTGTTCGGGCTTCCCAGCCTATTGCCGGATTATGCTCAGTGAGCCAGGGCAAGCCCAAGATTAACTGAAACTGTGGAGCATCAATTAAATTGAACTGCAAGGTTTCCATGTGTCCTTCGTCTGTCTCTAACTCAACTGGTTCGGTATGACTCACAATGGGGCCGGACGAAAGGTTGGTGTGGTCAACCGCACGAACTGCTTCACTGCGCTCTTTCTTGATGGCTCTCAACCCGATCTTCTCTGCGAACTTCAAATCGCAAAAGTTGCCTGTGGCTCCCGAGTCGACCATCACGGCTACTTGAGTTAAAAGTTTCTCTTGGAATCGCAAGGTCATCATTATAACTAAATGTGGGGATGCAGACTGTAAGGTGTTAGCCAAGGTATGCGACCCTGGAGTAGTTTCCACCTTTGCAGCCACCAGTCCAACTCCATTTACTGGTGGTGCAAGGCGTTTTCCGCCGGTGATTGCCTTGGTTTCTTTGGACAATTTCGAACAAAATGTCCGCTGCCACCACAATATAGACACTGTTTATTTATTCTTCTTCGTTCCTTTTCCTCCTTAGTGAGGGGACCTCGAATGGTTCCAATTTGCATTGGTTCTCCACCCCGAACCGTATCTGCTTCCTTCCCACCTTCCATTTTGACTCGGTCGAATCTTGGAACACTGGAGCGAAATTCCTTCCTTTTCTCACCTTTTCTCTCATTTTGACAAAAGTCTATTTCCAGTACTAAATCTATTAATGCAGATATTTCCGATGGTCTATTTGGCACTTGAGCCAATGCGTCTTTTAACTCATCCTTTAACCCTCGGTAGAACACTGCTGCCCTCTTGTTTTCTTGCCACTCAGTCTCCACCACCAGTTTATTGAACTGAGCCAAATAGGAAATTAGATCGCGACTCCCCTGCTTCATTTCCAACAGCTCGTTGTCTGTTGCCTGTGTAGCTTTTCGTCTGTCAAAAATTCTCAGGAACTCTTTCTTGAATTCATCAAGATCATACAAAATAGGGTCATTTCTGGACACCATTGGCATTGACCAGGAAGCTGCGTCTCCACTTAGGTATGAAAGAATAAATGCCACTTGAGACTGCGCATCAGGGAAAAGTGCTGGGCGACACATAAAGTGAAGGGTACACTGAGTCAAGAAAACTTGAGCCTTTTGGGGATCCCCATTAAAGCGTTCTGGAGGAGCTAAGGGAATTACAGGTGATAAAGAATGTATTACTTGGGTTGTAATTTTAGGCTGAGAGATTGAAGCATCACTTAAATTTCCTTCCTGAGAGGCCGGAAATTTTACACTAGGTGCTGACAGAAAATTACTCATTTAAACGTCAAATCAGCGGTTTCCTTTCTAAGCTCTCTGTTCTCCTCTCTCACTGATATTAATTCCCTCTGAATTCCTTCTAAAACTTCCCCTAACTTTTTGAGGTCTAGTCCCTCAGCCATTCTGCTCAGGTGCTAATTAACAACGTGGGCACTTCACTCTGTCAGAGGCTGTGTTCCACTTGCACGGGAGCAGAATGTTGCCAGTTCCCAACGCCCCTCCCAAGGTGTTCCCGCAAGGTGCAATTTTCTGTATACACGCGATGCCAGGAACCCCCAGGGGGGGAAAGGGGATGGGACAGAGAAGAGACTGCTCACACCGTCTGCATCTTGCTTCAGCGTCAGGCGTCTGCTGTTGTTTCTTTCTTCTGATAATTGGTGATGCTGCAAGAAATGATTTTATTTACTATACTTCTTGACACTCCTGTACCCCCTCCCAACTTGCCCTCTATGACTCTACCTACCCTGAAGTGGTGTGAACTTAGCTCCTCTTCTTGTTGTTTTTGAGGCGAACCTTGACCTTGTTTTTTCTCTGTAACGATATTAATTTTATTATTACTAAAATCTAGACCTACACCCTTGTGCCTATTTATAGTATGTCTACCGGGTTCTATTTCCTCACCTCCTCAGGCCAAGTTGACTTAGTATCTAGATGTTTACTTCTTTATCTTGTAGTGATTTTTCCTTTTCATCTTTTGTCCTGACTCAGTTTATTTAGGTAAGCTACCTGCTTGAGTCTTAACCTATTTGACCTTCCTCTAGTGAGGGGTTTTACTTCAAATGTACACTTTACTGCTGGCTTAATAATTGTATAACACTATTGCCCAATTCTTAATTGTCACACTATCTTTTATTCTGAGAAAACTGGTACTTCTGTACGCCAAGGATAAGTAACCTCTTATTGCTCTGGAATCGTTTTAAGTAAATTCAGGGCGCTTGCTCGACAATGCACTCGTCTCAGGAATGTGCTTCATAAAACGGAACAGTCTTACTGTAGTCTGGTGCTTCTCTGCGATAAGCGACTCTTGAAATGCGTTGGTTTTACTCTGACACGAAATTGCTGAGGAAAGTTCTAACGCGTACTATCCTCCTCACGGTTCAGGTGAAGTGCGCCACAGAACGCCCTCGACACCTGGACGTTAATGATTGCTCCGAAGAACTAGAACGCGCCACTTAGTTTCCTTCTGCGGTCGATTGAACCGCCATCTTGGAAACTCCCAATGGCTCTTTTCTTGATTCCTTGTCTCGACTTGCGCTTTAGAGCTAGAATGCTCACGGCAAATCTTGTCTTAGGCATTTTGCTGGTGATCCTGACACCACCCTGGGGTTTGCAGTGGTTAAGCACAATATTGTTAACATGTGGGGAACGTCAGATCACTCAAGTGCATAGCAGTGGCAAATTGACATGGATTTTTTCAGGGCCATGGAGCGGCAGGTTTCTGAAGGCAGAGGATTCCCCGGTAAATGCCAGAAGTTATGGAGAATGTGAGGTAGCAAGCGGGGTCTCACTGATGGCCCATTGGGACTAGCGTAAATATGCCTACTGGGTTGAAGATCATGGATGACATGTACCCTTTGTCTGTGAAGGGGGCTTCTGAGTTGCTGGGGCAATACTGGAGATTTTAACTGCTATATTGTTGTAGTATCCTCGGAAATACATTTTACTGACATGGTTTTGGTTGTGTTTTTACTACGAAATACAAATTATTTTTTAAAAATCGTTTGTATGTCGTTGCAGTGAAAAATTCCCACATTGGCTTTTCACTACACTGAGGCCTACCACTCCCATTAAATAACATTGAAGTTACCTTATTACATTATATATGTGTAATTTCCAAATTGTATCGGGTAACCATTTCAAGTTTGGTGTCTCCGGAAGTGAAATTTTAAATCTTAACTTATGGTGGAGTCAGATTTTAAATTACAGTTTTGAAAATGTTACTTTTTGAGAGTTGGCATTTTTCTGTCCTTAGCCCTTATGTGCCTGTAGCCTGTCTTGGGTCACATGGCTGGGTGTAACGTACAGCTAGACTTTATGCATTCCTCCCAGAAAGTCACACAATAAAGGGATTAGGTGTGCCTAGATGGGCCATCTGCTGACAGGATGGGGGAGCAGAGCTGAGCATAGCCCTATGTAAAACTAAATAGCCTGTGCTCTACCTTTACACAAAGGGCCTAATGAACCCTGCATTGTTACTGCAGCCAGCTTTGAGCCAGGGCAGAGGGGGCAGGAGATTACATGCACTTCAGAGCCACTGCCTGGACGTTTTGCCAACCTTCCAAAACAGTGCACCAGAGTATGAAAAGAGGACCCCAAACACCAACTCTTCAGTACACTTCTGGAAGTGTGGATACTCTGCCACGAAGAAGGACTGCTGTGCTTCTACAAGGACTGCCACTGTGCTGGAATGCTGCTATAAAGGAACTGCTGCCCTGCTGTGCTCACCTGCTGCCCTCTTGCTTGGGTGAGAAATACTGGACCTGCTTCTCTTGAACACAGAACCCAGAGTGACTCCGAAAGCTAGCTGGCTGGTCTCCCGATCTGAAGCCTCAGGGACATAACAGGTTTCCAACAACCTTCCACCTGCATCTGGACTCTGCCATCTGTGAGTCTTCTCTGCCATCCCAGTTATGGAACCCTTGGAATGGAGCTTAAGGTGCACTGCCAGTCTCTGGGGATCCAGTGGAACTGACGGATCTCCTCTGCTGTATGGCGCAAATCCGATCAGAACTAATGCATCTGCACTGCTGTGTGGATGACCTAGATCGCACCGCAGTTCTTTGGAACTGTTGCATTGGCCCAACTGTGTGACGTATCTTTACTGCAGACCCTTGCTTCCCTCATCGACGGCAGCCTCTGCAACGGTGCTGGACTCTGCATCGCAGCCTCACAACTCCTCGAATCCCCTGGATCACATTGCAGCTCTCCAGAACCGCTGCATTGCCCTGACTGTGCTATGTATCCTCAAATCATGCCCTCACATCTCTTGTCGATGGCAGCCTCAGTGACAATGCCGGACTCCGCATCACAACCCCGCAGCTCCTCGGAACTCCTAGATAATATCACAACTCTTTGGAACTGCTGCATCATCCCGACTGCACGATGCATCCTCGATACAGCATCTGGACTCTGCTCTCTGTGAGTCTACCTTACCACCCCTGTCCTGGACCCTTGGAAGTGGTCTTAAGGTTCTTTGCCTGTCTCTGTTAAACCAGCAGAACCAACGTATCTCTTCTGTTGCAAAGTGCAAAATTGATAGGAACCAATGCATTTCCGTTGCTGTGTGGATTGGACTCATCGCAAACACCGGGATCACATCACAGCTATTTGGAACTGCTGCATGGCCCCCTCTGCGTGACACATCCTCGGTGCAGGCCCTCACATCCCTTGTCGATAGCAGCTTCGGCAATGATGCTAAACTCCACATCACTGCCTCGCAGCACCTCAGAACCGACGCATCGCCCTGGCTGCCTCATGACACCAGACTTTGCATCGCAAGCCCGTTGATGGAATCCTGGATGATGACACAGACCCTCACATTGCAGCCTCACCGCATCTCAGAACTGACACATCGCTTTGACTGTGCTACGCATCTTTGACATGGACCCTTGCAATGCTCCGCAAACCAGGATTCAAGGTACACTGTTCAGCTGGCCTCACTGGGTCCCTGTAGCTGGCCCACACTCTATGGTGGCTGGCCTGAATCTGTGACTTTGTCCCGGTCTGGCACGATCAGATTTCCATAGTTGGCGCTTTCTGCTTTTTAGCACTATTTCCACTCACACCTTTAAACTTAAATATCTCGAGTTCTACTAATTGGATTTTGGTTGTTTTTGTCTCGTTTTATTTATTAAAGAAAGCTCTATTTTTTAAAAACATTTATGGGACTTTTTTGTGTGGGATTTTATCTTTATTACTATTTGAAGTGTTGTACAAACACTTCACACATTGCCTCTAAATTAAGTCTGACTGCTCTGTGCCAAGCTTCTAGAGGATTGAGAACTGATTAATTTAGGGTTAGCTTGTGACCCACCCTGACAAGGAATGTGGTTGCTGCTTGAGTAGGGCTCACACTCCAGTCAACCAACCACCAAATTTCTCATATAGAGCCTCTAATTTTCGTTGTGGATCTGACATTGTAAAAACCTGCCTTTAGCTTTTTTAAACCCTTTATATCTATATGTGCAGATAACTTGTAATGACCTGTAAAGGAGGCAGAGGTTGGATGATATAGGTTTACTTTAGGCAACTTGTTGAGAGTGTTTTGTTAAGTGTATAGGGAAGGAGAAAAGCTTGGATAATTTATTTCTTATGGAAGTAGCGTTGATGGTCCAAGTTATGAGATGAGAAGCCAGCAGTTAGCAGGAATCTAGCACTGGGCACATTTAGGTGTGAAAGGGCACAGACAAGCTTGCCTTTGTTGTGTCTGATGCACAGGTTCACTGTGCCTCCACTCTTGGGCAGGGAACGTTGGCTGAACACATGGCACAAGTTAGGTATGTAGATCACTGACTGTTCTGAAGAAATGTGGTGCAGTTTGAAGGGAAGCTGAATTATTGCCTGGACAGGTGTAGTCCACTACTAGTTGCACCCCGCTGAGGCTACACAACAACACACTGCAGGCAGAGTCATAGATCAATAAAAGCGAAAGTCCCAAAGCAAAGTCATATTGAGCATTTTGCAATGGGAATGCCCCCTCCCTGATGCACAGACATGTTCCCTTTGCCTGAGTGCTCGTCAGTGAGTGTCTGGTACCCTATTTTGTTATTTTAACCCAAGACTCACAGTAATCCATTGTGTTGAAAGAGGCCTACAACTGCCCCTTAACAATGAGTGAGGTGCTGCATCTGTTGTGTGACCTCTGGGGATTAACCAAGCATGCCCTCATTCTTTTGACAGTGGACTATTGTTCTGTCATGGGTTTAACATGTAGAGAGGCAGTGGCAGCGTACAGTGTTTTGTGGATAAATAGTTGTGACCAAATGTTT
The DNA here is from genome assembly GCF_964204655.1 of Triturus cristatus. Classification (NCBI taxonomy): domain Eukaryota; kingdom Metazoa; phylum Chordata; class Amphibia; order Caudata; family Salamandridae; genus Triturus; species Triturus cristatus. Next base: position 632,289,064 of record NC_140582.1, read on the forward strand.
TTATGTGTCACTGGAGTTGAAGGCTAATGGCTCACTTGGTAAAGTTCTGCTTCTATGTACTTACCCAGATCCTAGCACTAACATTACAAGTGTATGCCATGCATGTTTGAATTTGCGACCAGCATGGCGCATGTATTGTATGTATGAGTGAACCAGACTAATAGAGTCTCATGGGACGTATTCAGAATGACCCTGGCCAGATGTTGTTCAAGAAATGGAAGTGACATTGCTTTCCCTGCCAGTAGAAGTATATTTTTTGCATTCCTGAAGCTGGAAGGGGGGGGGGGTCCTAGACATTGAAGCATGGAAAGAGGAGACAAGACTCCTTTAAAATGTGATTAAGTCTTTTTGCTTAGAAGAGCTGCTGATCAGTCTTACTGTAGCATTTCCATTTGGTAGATGTTGGGAGTAATGTGTGGGACAAAGCAAAAACCAAAGGAAATGATGGACGGAGTGTTGAACATTGCAAGCACTCACCCCCAGTCAACTGATCTGGGTTTAATCCATCACCATTCTTTAGCCCACTCTGCCACCCCAGTTCAGACATGGCCATATGCAAATCAGTCTGACCCTGTGCCTCATGGGAACAGTCCAGCCCGAACTGCCAAGCCATGCCTTCCCTGGACCGGAAACAAGCTTCCTAGGACCGGTTTCTGGCATTTCAGCCGTCTTCAGCCAGGATTGCCTGAATCCAGCGGCAAAGTGAGCAAGGGACTCACCTCTGAGCATACCCTGCCAACTTATGGCGAACAAAGCAAAAACCAAAGGAAATGATGGACAGAGTGTTGAACATTGCAAGCACTCACCCCCAGTCAACTGATCTGGGTTAAATCCATCACCACTCTTTAGCCCACTCTGCCACCCCAGTTCAGACATGGCCATATGCAAATCAGTCTGACCCTGTGCCTCATGGGAACAGTCCAGCCCGAACTGCCAAGCCATGCCTTCCCTGGACCGGAAACAAGCTTCCTAGGACCAGTTTCTGGCATGAGGGACAGGGTCAGACTGATTTGCATATGGCCATGTCTGAACTGGGGTGGCAGAGTGGGCTAAATAACGGTGATGGATTAAACCCAGATCAGTTGACTGGGGGTGAGTGCTTGCAATGTTCAACACTCCGTCCATCATTTCCTTTGGTTTTTGCTGTGTTCGCCATAAGTTGGCAGGGTATGCTCAGACGTGAGTCCCTTGCTCACTTTGCCACTGGATTCAAGCAAGCCTGGCTGAAGACGGCTGAAATGCCAGAAACTGGTCCTAGGAAGCTTGTTTCCGGTCCAGGGAAGACATGGCTTGGCAGTTCGGGCTGCACTGTTCCCATGAGGCACAGGGTCAGACTGATTTGCATATGGCCATGTCTGAACTGGGGTGGCAGAGTGGGCTAAATAACGGTGATGGATTAAACCCAGATCAGTTGACTGGGGGTGAGTGCTTGCAATGTTCAACACTCCGTCCATCATTTCCTTTAGTTTTTGCTGTGTTCGCCATAAGTTGGCAGGGTATGCTCAGACGTGAGTCCCTTGCTCACTTTGCCACTGGATTCAAGCAAGCCTGGCTGAAGACGGCTGAAATGCCAGAAACTGGTCCTAGGAAGCTTGTTTCCGGTCCAGGGAAGACATGGCTTGGCAGTTCGGGCTGCACTGTTCCCATGAGGCACAGGGTCAGACTGATTTGCATATGGCCATGTCTGAACTGGGGTGGCAGAGTGGGCTAAATAACGGTGATGGATTAAACCCAGATCAGTTGACTGGGGGTGAGTGCTTGCAATGTTCAACACTCCGTCCATCATTTCCTTTGGTTTTTGTAATGTGTGGGACTACAGTTTCTGTTGTTCAAGGTGAAATGGACCCTTAGGTGAAGCCAGTCTTTTGTGTTTCCCCCTAATTCTTCTTCAGTGTGGCAGATGATTGTCAGGTGCAGAATGGGAACACTTCATATTTAACTTGTAGTGGCATCAGATCTAGATATTTCCCTATCTTGCAGTGTAGCTGGGCTGGCAGACCAGAGGACTCTACTGTGCCACCCACAGCAAGGTAGAACTTTGGGATTAAACCATGATACAGCTATCCAGTTCCATACAGTTTATGTAATGCATTTTTATATGTCACAGCACACCTACACTATTAGCCTTCCTCATAACTCTCCCAATATCTGATTCATTAAAGGGAGAAACTTTAGAACCACCCAGGAAAGCAAAGTGTCCTTTACTGCAAGTCATTGAGGAGTTTTGTGACTGAGTATCAACAGGAAGAGGTCCTCTGTGATTTCAGATGACTGAGGATACTTGCAATATCCTTTTTACATATGGTAGGAGGCATAATATTCTGTATAGTACATGGTACATGACCAAACCTCAGTCCTTTTTAATTTAGGTCTGTTTTCCTCCAGATGAAAAACTGTCCTAGCTATAGGTAGTACAGAGTAACTGTTGAATATGTATTGTGACAATGATTGCATATATTTAAATGCAGCTTCAAATCTTTTGAAAATTATTTTAGGCAGGTAATTTAAGTCACTACCAAAGTTTGTATTGTATGGTTACATACAGATAAATTCCTGCTCTAATGAACTACGTTCCAGCAGTGCGATAGGTAAACATTCTTCCATGTCTCCTTATTTGCTAATACCCAGATTTGGATTATCAGTATAGAAATGTTAAAGACAACTGGCCTTGTATTATATCTTGGGGGCACTGTTCTGTTCATGTTTGCGCCATGGCACACCTCTAAACAGGTGCGCAGGCCCAAACATAAACACTGCAGCAAATTACAATGAATGTGCTGCCCTCAGGGCAATTAAACACAATGGGGGGACCGAGTGATAAAGTGGCCCAGCGTATGTGCCCCAAGGGACATGCAGTTCCTATGGAGAAAAGGGAGAGGTTCTTATCAGGTAAGCACTAGAGGGGAGTGCTCCTTATAGTAGCAAGGGCCCTCACACACCCTGAAGGGTGTCATGCTTCATCATCTGGTAAATATTCGTTGGGCCGGTGCTGCAATGCCCAACAGGCCCCGCAGGTGGGCTCTGTGCCGTATTTCTTTTCTTTCTTGATGATTGTGAAGAGTGTAACGTGTGTGGGTGGTGAGTAGAGTGTAGGGAGAGTGCTCTATGGAATAACTATAAGAGCCCAATAAACCTAATATAGTTGCTGGGTTCTTATGTTATGATTAAAAACCTTTAATATTGCGAGAAATTAATATAATGGTCCTTGCTGGTGTTTGCTTAGTAAGGATGTGGTTTACATGTTTCATGTCTCTGATCATCTGACTGATCGTGGAATTTCTTCAGGACCAGTAAGCCGGATGATAAAGCATGGCAACCTCAGGGGTGCATGAGGGCCCTTGCTCCTATATGGAGCAATCCCCTCTAGTGCTTACCTGGTAAGAACCCCCCCTTTATTCCCCACAGGAACCTCTGCCCGCAGAGCAGCCATAAGCTTGCGGTTCCCTGTGGGCAGCTCATTTAGTAAAAAACAGAGTGGCTGCTATAATCAGCTGCTCCAGATTTCACTGTTCAGACGGCACTCGCCTGCACTTTAGAGAGGGTACAGAGATCCCCTTGCAGGTGGGTGCAGTGAGTGATGTCTGGGGGGGGGGTCCCTGGACCCCTGTTTGTCCTCTCCAGAGGGCTGCTTTCTGGGGTTGCTCTGACAATGCACCATCTTTTTGTGGCGCTCTGTTAGTACCTCTGATGACTTCTTTGCTCTTTCGCCCATGTCCACAATATAGCGGGGGGAAAGGAAAGTGACAGAAGAGGCCACACAATTGTCTGCAACCCCTTCTGAATACCAAAGTGCCCTAGGGACGCACAAAGTGGGCACATGCCAGTTGCGCCCCTAGGGCACTTGTGTTATATGGCCCCTGATCTTCACTTCATGTTTTGGCTTGGCCCAGGATAAGCTTTTCACCAGTAGTGCTGGAGCCATTTCAGTTTGATGGTGCTGCCTTCAACTATACATCACTGAATTGATAGGGATTTTAATTGTGTCACTCAAAGAAGAAGAATGCCAAATGAGCCAAGTCCTTTTCGGAGGAGAGTGGTATGTGTGAAGTATTTAGCCAATGGTGCATTTTAGAGGACAGTGTCACAAATATATCCCTAATACTTGGTGTGGTAGTGCGCTGCATTTACAGACAACACATTTTCCATTAAAATGGCCACTAAATTTACAGAGACATGCAGTTTACTGATAAAAATATATATTTTACAAATAGCGTTGCCATCTTTGCCGATTTTTACCGGCTTGGCCAGTGTTTTTAGATGGAGGCTAGCAAAAAAGGTGCAAACTTACCCACAAACGATAATGTGCCGGAATTGGGTTTCAGCAAATAATTTATCATCTGCCCATCTCCAAGTATCTTAATTTCTTTTGATCAAATTAAACTCTTTAGTTCCCTCACACTTCAGAATTAAAAAGAAATGTACTTCATGTGTTCTTTCCTAATTGCTGGTAATTTTCAAATATTAGTCCTGTCACTTAAATGTTGTTTTGGGTAAGAAAACAAGTTGAGTGCTACAGACTTTCATTTCACACTCCCTATAGCGTACAAGACTGTCACATAATGTTTGCTTGTATTGAGATTTTACACATTGGCAAATACATTATGACAGCCTAAGCAGGCTTTAACTCAAATAAGAGGTCTGACATGCATGACATCATAAACCAGAATACATTTGGCTGAGCCTCCTAGGGTGCCCTCCACACATTTTCTGAGTTATTACCCTACTAATACCTCCAGTCCCTCTCCTGGTGTCCCTACCGGCACGAGGTCCAGGACCCTCTTGAGCAATCCCCTCCTCTACCAGATCTCCAAGTCATCCCCTACCCTGTCATCTTTTCGGGTGAGTTGTATGTGCTGCTCATCTGCCAGCGGCCATTCCAACAAGTTTACCTGCCAGGCCTTCACTGCAGGGGCCTTGACTTCCTTTCAGTGGAATGCGATTTGCTTTCTGACCAATACCACCCCCACCTCAAGCATTCGCAGTTGCATTTTAGATACTTTCAAGACTGTCATATAGTTCACTTTACAAAATCCTCTCACTTTGCAGTCAGAAAAAGAATAGTAAACACCAATCCCCATGTTAAAAGAAAAATACATTTGTCACAAGACAAACTGGCCTGATATTTGACCTCAGTCTTTGAGCTTACAGAAAATGGGACAAGTTCAAAATGTAAAGGCATCTATATTAATCATTCATCTTCCGAACTCTGGCATGGTTATTTAGGGGCTGCTCTAGCCAACGTCCCCTCTCAATTCCTGCTTCCGGTGCATATGTTTTCCATACTATCAGTGTAGTCGCAACTCAACTGTAAGTAAAGATTACAGGAGAGTAGTGGTCTCATTTTCGAAGGAGATGTGAGTGGTAAAGTCACAATATACTGCAATGAGAACATTCGATTTGTTTCTGTTGAGGTAAAGAGTAATTTGAGTTGATTGACTGGAGATTCGCTTTCCAGTTGAATAGCCTACAGTTCTTCATTACAATGAATATATGTTGTTACTACGCATTCCGTTGCAACGCATGCCTTTACCACGCATGCGTTACAACGGAATGATTTTTCTACGCATATCCTTTACCTCGATTATTCCTTTCCCACGCATTTTTTGGGGGCGGGGGAGACCCCCCAAGCCACCTTTTTTCTTTTTCTTGCCTTTTTCTCACGTCTTCGCCGCCACTAGAAAAGGACTGAATCGGATGAGGAAGAAGACGTTCCGTGAAGACGTTGCTTGTGTGGTAAAGACGGTCGTGGAAGCAATACGTGTTGTAAAGAAGTTTACGAGGTAAGTGTACAGTTGTAAACGTAACGCATAGAAAAGCCTTCGTGGTAAAGGCTGTTTCCCATTACAATCTAACCATGTCACTAATCGTGTACTTTGCTGTTTGAATTTAAAGCATATGTCGTTTCACTTTACCTACGGACGTGCGCTCCTGACGAATTCGGAGGCATTTGAGCGACAATATGTTTTGACTAAACCCCATCACGCACATACCTGCCTGGCCAATGTGCCAATACCTTCTTTTTACCGCTTTAGCATCTGGGCTCTATAACTGCAGTGGTTGAGATTTAAGAAAAACATTAATTTGTGCAGTACAGTTTAGTTTCTCCTTCCCGAGTTCCTGTGATGATCGTTTCTGGTAAACAAGAGTTTTATGATAGAACGATCAGTCTTTCTAATTCTTCTTCAGTTTGTGAACATGCTTTACACTTTCAAAGGATACCCTTTTAAAACTCTAAACTGAACTGTCAACTAAGTAGAACCGATGCAAAAGCTTAAAGACAAAAGAAAAACACGTCATACCTGCAATTCCAGGCCGCGCATCTGTGTGGTCTGACATTTCTTGGACGTTGTTTGACTTCGTAGATATTTCCGGTTGTCGTGTATGTCCTCTGTGTCGCGTGGCGTTGCACCAACTGATAGCCGTTGTGAGGTTGTTTTACTTACAGGTGAGTAACCTGACAGCAAAATGTAAAGGGAGAGGTCAAACAGAATTTACAGGCACCATTAGACATATGCAGTGAGTCTATGGAGAAGCATGGCATTACAGCTCTGTAGCACATCTACAGAAACAATCGCGTGATAACGCAGTTCAGGGGTGTTAATATCTGTGCAAACCTGTTAATGTTCTACTAATCGAAACTCTACCCTTCCTGCCACATCCGTCGGGGTCAAAGACCAGCGGCTGTGCATGAACCGTGCAAATGCACGAGCTGAGCATGACAATATTACCACCCACAAGTCTCAAGAAGTACACGTGTTGTGTTCCTTTCTCATGAGATCTACACCCACGTCCCTGACTTTTATTACACACATGTATACTCTTTTCTATTGATTCCACAAACATTCTTGTATTGTAAATCTGACTCCCTCACACAATACCTGGACCTCCTACCTTAATTCTACACCTCATCACCTACCCGAGGCCAGTTGTCCGCTTACTTATTGAAAGTATTTGCTACGAACTTTCATTTCTGTAACCTTTGAACCCCCTAAACAGCCCACTTGCCATCATCTGCCTCCCAGTGCCGTCTTCCATCTCTAGAAATGATTCTGAATTCACCTACTGTTCTCCATATTTTACATTTAATTGCTTCGTCGTTTCTACAGGTTTTACCATTAAGTCTGTGTTCATTTGACTTTAATCAGAATTTGGCAAGCCATATCCATGTCAGCAACATTTTTTTTTCAATGTTTTCAATGTTTCCCTCGAAGAGTTGCAAAATATTTCTTCACCAATTCTCCAACGAAAAGCTGGAATTAATATGTGATGACATTGTCCGCCGTCATTCACTCGCTGGTTGAACTTTGGTGCAGGGCAGACACAGTTATTGCTAGATGGTCTCCGAAGTGTTTTTCTCCCTATAGAACTTCTTTTTAAAAGTTCCTGATAGTGAAAGTTTGCTCTCATTTTTGTTGTTGTATTTATTTAATTTCCAAATGACTTGAGCATACAGATACGTTCAAGTCATTGTAATCATTGGGCTTACATCACCATTCGTTGTATATTTCAGAACAATATCAAAAGATAAAACCACATAGTTATCATTGCTTTCGAGTCATGAGACATCATGAATAATTCACACTTATCAATCTGTAAGCTAAGCACAATAGGTGGACGTACATTTCCAACTCATTAGGAGGTAATAATATAATCCAACACCGAGGTTGATTACTATGTTGCCCCTACCGCTTTCCCCCTTTTGCCATTTCCACCGCATACACCAATCATCATATCCCCAACAAACCCCCATGGTTACACTCCCCGTTAATCATAAAGGGACCCACCCATTCCTATAAAAGTCTCCTTAGAATGTAAACCAGTGCATACCACTTTTCTATGGGTCATTCCAACCAGTAGTGGCTTTATGCCCCCTCAAACCCATATTAAACATGGAGATCTGAAAATAAGAGAAAGACATAGAGCCACCATGATATCCATTATAGGTACACCTGATCATACATTTTCTCCCACACATCAGACCATTGTTAAATGCAATATATCATATGAGTTATGGATTCCAAGAAAATTGACCCGAACATGGCACCATCTGGAGAACACCTATAGTTACTGGTCACGGTTCACTGATAGAATGTCGATGCCCAAAATATCCTCATGCACAAATATCGAGTCATAAATATTGATGTTAAAAAGATCAACATCCTACATTTATAATGGTAAGTATAGAAATATCGAAAAAAAATATTGATGTAAAAAGTATCGATGTACAAAATATCAATTTTTTATGCATGTACAAATAATGTTAAATATATTAAATAATAAAATTAACTTAAAAAAACAATTAGGATTTAATATACATTTTAACAAATATAATAAATACATTTAATTTAAAAAAAAATGAAACATAAATATATTCACTGAAAAAACCATAGGTTTCACACACGTTATAGTTAGGAATTAGCATTTAAAAAACCTTGTAAATTCACTGAAAAAACCATAGGTTTCACACATGTTATAGTTAGCGGAAATTTTACTGATAAAAAACCAATGAAATTGCCCCGTTATAGTTAGTGCTGGCAACTATAACTCACGCGACCGCAATCCTCTGCCGATGCTAATACTGTATTTAGACACTTATTTGCCCATGTCTTCTTCCATACATTTTTAGCTATACATATATTACAAATATTTTTTTTTCATAAAGACACATATGTCATCAGCAGAAGATTGCGGTCGCGTGAGTTATAGTTGCCAGCACTAACTATAACGGGGCAATTTCATTGGTTTTTTATCAGTAAAATTTCCGCTAACTATAACATGTGTGAAACCTATGGTTTTTTCAGTGAATTTACAAGGTTTTTTAAATGCTAATTCCTAACTATAACGTGTGTGAAACCTATGGTTTTTTCAGTGAATTTGTACGGTTTTTTAAATGCTAAGTGACTTTACGCCATTCGTGGCGTGCGCGCCCACTTAACGCAGTTCGTTCCGTGCGCGCACGGTGCGCTTCGCACACCGTGCGCGCACAGTGAGCACGCGGTGCGCTTCGCGCACCGCGCACCCACTTTACGCAGTTAGTGCCGTGCCCACGTTACGCTAGATGGGCCATGTACGTACGATGCGCTTCGCGCACCGTGCGCACATGGAGGACATATTATGCGCTTCCTTGTGATAGGTAATCTGTTGAAATTTTTTGGGAAATTTCTGTGCTCTGATAAGCCATGCACAAATGGTGGCTTACGGTAAGCGTACGGTAAGCGTACCCCGCGAAATTGCCGAAAAAAAAATAATGCCGTTTTTGCTCGTGGGGGATGTTTGGGGACTCCCTCAACATGACTATGTGAGAGGGAGTTGTCAAAACATCCCCGTAACATGTTTTTGGCCATCATGTTTGATACATAACACTCAGTGCGAGAGACAAAATGGCGGACGCCGCTTCCTGGTTTCTGCCGATTCGAATGTTTACTAAGATCTAAGAGCCAATCAGAATCGCGCTCGCGCACGCCACCGTACGCTTACCGTAAGCGTACGGTAAGCGTACCGTAAGCGGGCTCAGATATATATATTGATTTAAAGGCTATTTTCTCAGAATCTACTGAACAGATTTACACCAAACCTACAAAAGGCACTTCCTTGACCTAGGGACTACCTCTCTGCCAAATTTCTAGTAATTCTGTTCAGCCGTTCGGGCTGTAGCTCGTTCTAAAGGTCCTATGGAAAAATGCATGGGAAAAACGCGTTTTGGGACCCCCCTTTTATCTCAGCCCCCGCTTGACGAATCCCCCCGAGACTTTCAGGGTAGGAGCGGAGCGTAGCGCCCCACCTATTTTGAGAAATTCGCGAGGATTCGTCGACCGGCGCCAAAGTTATTCAAAATAGAATGTTGAGGTTTTCCTATGGAAAAGGGGTCCTAACTATAACTACCTACTGGCGACCGCCAGTAGGTAATAAAATGTAATATATATATATGTGTATATTTACTTTAAAACAAATAATAAACTATTCACTTAAATTTATTTTTAAATTTTATAATTATATAAACATTTACAAATACATATACATACACACATACACCTATAACATAAAATCTAATAAAAAGTACATTATATTATAAATTAAAACATTAAAATATTTAATAATCTATAAACTTAAATTTTCCACTCCAGTGAGTGCAACAGTACTGAAAATGTTGGACAGCGGAGGGGTAAAAATTACTATTCCCACTCCAGAAAGTGCAACAGTAGGGAAAGTGTTGGATAGCGGAGGGGTAAAAATTAATATTCCCACTCTAGTGAGTGCAACAGTAGGGAAAGTGTTGGATAGCGGAGAGGTAGAACTTACTATTCTGATACACAGCACTGGCTGCACCAACAAGGGTGAAAAACTAAAGCCTGACACCGAAGAAAGTGTTATCATGCACTGCATTTATTATGATGCATCGGGGAAAACTGAGTGCTGTAGTGTGAGGCAGTGTGCACCCACCCCCCTCCTGTTTCAAAAGGCTCCCCTGAGCTAACGAGCTGGCGAGCTCTGGTTGATTCACCTGGGCCCAGCGAGTGGTACTGAGACCTGAGAAGACTTTGGACAGCATATCTAGCACCCCCCTAAAAAGTGTTGCTCTCTACTGAAGAAGGACAATTATCCTGAAACACGTGTCCAGAGATACACAGCACTGGCTGAACCAACAAGGGTGAAAAACTAAAGCCTGACACCGAAGAAAGTGTTTTCATGCGCTGCATTTATTATCATGCATCGGGGCAAACTGAGTGCTGGAGTGTGAGGCAGTGTGCGCCCACCCTCCTCCTAAATTTCTAGGTGAGTATGTGTCAAATCTTGCCCCCGTATAATCCCCTCGGTATGAATCTTTTCCAGTGAAGCTAGTAATCCATATAACCTCCTGATCAATTCCTCTAGTTGCTTTCTTCTATGTGTGACAAAGCTGATGGTCTCTGTTCTTACTCCTGCGTTAACAGCATCCCAGACCATCCACTGTGAGGCACAATATCTATTCATATAAAAAAACTCTCCTACCCATTTCCTCATATGCTCAACATATTGCGTATCTAAAAGCAGTTTTATTTCAAATGTTCAGATACCATGTGGCCTGGTGCCTCCCAGCCATATACTTCCAAGGTTAGCGGATTATGATTAGATAAAAGCATTGAGAGTTTCTTGATATCAACCTTACCTACTAGAACACCTGAAACCAAGAAATAATCTAATCGAACTAACTTTTTGTGTGAACAAGAGTAGGCCAAGGTCTGGTGCCTTCTTATCAACCCAAATGTCAACTAACCCATGACTGTCCATTAGGAACATCAAAGCCCTGTTTACCTTTGGTTTTCTCACATGATATTTGGTTATTTGATTTCTACCTACACCGAGATGTAAATGTAATTCTCCAGTCCACACACTATCAGCGGGGTAGGTCAAGATTCTAACTCAATTTCTAATTCTTTAATTATCTAAAGATCATCCTGGTTAGAAATGTAAATTGAACAAAGAGTGACACCCCACCTGGAGCTCTACAATCACCCACCATCCCCACTTGTCCCTTAGCATGCGTTTATCCAAACCAATCCAATTATTAGCCAGTATAGCCACCCCCCATTAGTAGAGCTCTGAGTTGTACATGCAAGCAGAGTATAACCCCTTATCCTCATCAACTCACTCTTACCCCAAGGAATGCATATTTCTTGCTGACATATAATATCCAGACCCAGAGACCTACATATTTCTGCCACCCTTCATCACTTACTGTTATCATTCAAGCCACTAACATTGACATAGCATAACACCAAAGGAGTACCCTAGTACTAATTCTTTGAGTGCTTAATTCCCACATTTTCTCTGCAATTGCTAGCAAACACCTCTGAATCAACTTATGACTCAATATTCCCCTTTCTTGTTCTTTTGCTTGCTCAAGATTTGGAATTTAGAGTTTTTGTGCCACCCTGGCTCCCCAGAACCAACACCACACCGATTCTCCCCACTCCCACAGAGCACCTTCGCCCCTGACCTCCCCAACTACCCCTCCCCCCATGAAAAGTGAACAGTCCTCTCATAGTCTATGAAGGTGTAAGCAGCCTCTTCACCCAGTCTCCTGGACCAGCACCCCAATACTTAGAAACCCATTTCCAGTGATAGCTATTTGATCAAGAGATACAAATTGCATATCCTTGTAAAAACAATCACTCAGTGCTACAATTCACCCTAAATGCTAAATTGTGAATCGTGCCACCAATACGTATTTTCAGTGCAAACTACTAGTGCCTTATACTTCAGCCAAGTACTGAATTGCAAATACCCCGCACCCAACTGGCAGAACACGCACTATTATTTAATGCCAGCCCCCCCATATATACTTTGCATTAAATTTGGATGTAAGCACCTGGGTCGTGTTTTTCCAGACCACTTAAAACCATGCAGGGGTCAGTAGATATTATTGTGCTCCTTTACTTTGGAATGGCTTGATTAGCTGACGTAGGCGCAACTGTCGTTCCACAGTGAAATGACAGAAGTCAGGTTTGACGAAGAAAGAACAGTCCCCCGTTGTTCTCTTGTCATCTGGTCTTTCTTTCTCATTTATGGACTGTCTTAGCAGGTAATTTCCAATGTAGACTACAATTGTCCTTGGCCTTTCTGCATTTTTATGCAGTTGTTTCTGAAACCGAGGAACTCTATGAGCACATTTTATCCCTTGGGACCAGTTCCAGTACTTTAGTTAAGGAAAGGTTTAATAGTTCCACAATGAATAGCCTTGCATCCGACCCTTCTTTTCCTTTTGCCACTCTTAGTATTCACAAGTTGTTCCATCTCTGATGGTATTCATGATCTTCTAATTTCCATTGAACAACAATCAGCTGAGCCTCATGTGCTATAACCTGACCCTGAGCCCCTGCAACATCAGACTTCGCCGCCTCTCTGTGTGCCATAATAACATATTGATTCTAGGGTTGAGGATTCTGGTTAGATGGCTCATGATAGTCTTTTGATGCACCACCTACTAGCTGATCTGTCAAGGAATAATCTCATCTCAAGCCTTTCCCAGATGCTTCCTCTGGTACATTGTTTTGGGCAGTCTTATGGGCAGTTAGTGCTGCACCAGCCTCACCTTCATCACTTAAGGCGCTATCACTGGACTCAGTGGTCAGGTCAGAGTCCCCCATCGACCATTCCATGCAGATAAACAGGTAGAAAAAGCATTCATTGCCTTCCAGATCTGAGCCAGTTTTTACCCCCTTCCATTATTTTGCAGACTCCTTTGAGGTCTGGCACCTTTATGGAAGTTGGGGGGGGGGTGAATTTTATTATTGCCACCTCCATCCAAGGTTACTCCACTGACCTCCCCTTCAGCTCCCCCAGGTCTTCACTTTCTCATTGTGTCACAAAGCTGGTGTTATAGAGGAGAGGTGGCTTACCTTCACCCCCAACAGTTGCTCACTTAATTGCAAGTCCTTCTTGGCTGCAACTACCGTGTCCACTTTTATTGCTGCCAATTCTGATATCGGCTGCTGAGATAGGTCTTTCTCAGATGTAGCTATTGTGTTCAGCCCATCCTCGGGGGTGACCACCAAATCCCTAGCTTCAGAATTCTCACCAGTGGGTTGTACAGTCAAATCCCCCTCACCTGCCTCGGTATTTGGTTGCGTTGTTGGTCCACACAGAAGCTCAGTGATTGAAGCCCTAGATCAGTGGTCTTCAAACCATTTGATGCCGAGACCCCCTGTTAAAATTTGTTAGTCATAAGGACCCCCTCCTGACAAACATTTCTAAAACCTGGTATTCCTTATCATTGGCAACCATAAATGTTCTCCAGAGAAATGGTCAATCTGTGGTTGCACCTCATTAGTACCAGTTTAACACCAACATTTAGCAATAAGCAACAAAAAGGGGACCAGTACAACTTTACAAAGGGCCTTCTACACCTGTTGCTGCTTTTTAGTAACTTTAAAACTTTAAAACTTTTTGAGTAAATACATTTTTTTTGTTAAAATCAGCAGATTATGCGGCAGATGATGGATTGTGTGGCAAATGCAACGAATCTATAATTATGCTAAAATCGCTGCGGCCGCACAATCACATAATTCCAGTGGCCCTTGGTATAACAGCTTTAATGCATAGGCTGTAACTTTAATGCACGGCATTAGAGGAAAAACAATCTATATTTCATGGGATCCTGACAGCTTGGCATTAGAGCTGCATGTAACTGGAGGTAGTTGAACATCATTCATTATGATTAAAACATACATACTTTTTTAGGTCTTTCGCCATCAGGTAGCTACATAGAAAATATTGGGCAGCTTTAATGAATAATAAATCCATTTTAAAAAGTTGTTACTCAGTAGGAAAAGCACTAGAATAAATTATGAAACCTCTATTAGTTAATGCACTGCAAAAGTCTGTGTGAAAGCCACAGAATTAAATTGTGGTTGGTGCAGTGGAGAATAGAGACTTGTGTATTTTCAGTGCTATGAGGTCACAGCCTGTGATAGAAAGCACTGTGAATATGTAAGTATTTATTTTATACTTGGATTACATGCAGTATAAGATAGACCGCTACAAAATGCAGAAAATGTTTTACGATAAAATGGGGCTTCCAAAATATAAGGGCTGCTTCCGGGGCTTGGGGGTTCCCACGAGGCCCCCCCACTCGTTTTATTTCTGCCCCGGGTAGGTAGTGGTCCCGGGGCTGCGAGGACCCCTGCGGGCCCTCGCTTTTATTGATTTGGCAATGCCCCCAGGACCTGGCCCACCCGGGGGCCTAATTTAAAGGAAGCGTGAGAGCCTGCGCTTCATTTTTTTGAATAATTTCGGCGGGATTCGCGACCCCATCACGCTTTCCACCAAATTATTAAAAATAAAATGCTTTTTTGGGCCCTGGGGGACCTTGTGGGACCCCCTGAACAGGCCTAGGGGTTAGGGTGTTTCTACCCTGCCCCCTTTTTTGTTTTTTAATATTTATTTTACTGCTTTCTTTTGACTCAGTTCTACCTTTTTGCCAAATATGGTGTTGTTCCGTTCAGCAGTTCGGGCTGTATCTTTGTCTTAATTTTCCTATGGAAAATTACATGGGGAAAACGCACTTTGGGGCCCCCCTTTTTTCTCGGCCTCCACTTGACGAATCACATTGAAACTTTCAAGACAGGAGCTGACCAGAGTGGACCACCAGTTTAAAAAATTGTGCGAAGGTTCGTCAAACGGCGCCAACGTTTTTGGGAAAACAAAAAACGCTTTTCCTATGGAAACAAGGTCCTAACTATAACTACCTAGTGGCGACCGTCAGTAGGTTACCCTAGAGTTGCACTCACTGGAGTGGGAATAGTAAATTTTACCCTCCCGCTATCCAACGCTTTCCCTACTGTTGCACTCTCTGGAGTGGGAATAGTAATTTTTACCCCTACGCTATCCAACGCTTTCCCTACTGTTGCACTGTTTGGAGTGGGAATAGTAGTTTTTACCCCTACGCTATCCAACGCTTTCCCTACTGTTGCACTCTTTGGAGTGGGAATAGTAATTTGTACCCTCCCGCTATCCAACGCTTTCCGTACTGTTGCACTCTCTGGAGTGGGAATAGTAATTTTTACCCCTACGCTATCTAACGCTTACCCTACAGTTGCACTCACTGGAGTGGAAATAGTAATTTTTACCCCTACGCTATCCAACGCTTTCCCTACTGTTGCACTGTTTGGAGTGGGAATAGTAGTTTTTACCCCTACGCTATCCAAC
Source organism: Triturus cristatus (assembly GCF_964204655.1). NCBI lineage: Eukaryota > Metazoa > Chordata > Amphibia > Caudata > Salamandridae > Triturus > Triturus cristatus. The sequence continues at coordinate 632,304,751 of NC_140582.1, forward strand.
GCTTTCCCTACTGTTGCACTCTTTGGAGTGGGAATAGTAATTTGTACCCCTACGCCATCTGACGTTTTCCCTACTGTTGCACTCACTGGAGTGGGAATAGTAAATGTTGCCCTCCCGCTATCCAACGCTTTCCCTACTGTTGCACTCTCGGAAGTGGGAATAGTAATTTTTACCCCTACGCTATCCAACGCTTTCACTACTGTTGCACTCTCTGGAGTGGGAATAGTAATTTTTAGCCCTACTCTATCCAACGCTTTCCCTACTGTTGCACTCTTTGGAGTGGGAATAGTAATTTTTACCCCTACGCTATCCAATGCTTTCCCTGCTGTTGAACTCACTGGAGTGGGAATAGTACATTTTACCCTCCCGCTATCCAACGCTTTCCCTACTGTTGCACTCTCTGGAGTGTGAATATTAATTTTTACCCCTATGCTATCCAATGCTTTCCCTATTATTGCACTGTCTGGAGTGGGAATAGTAATTTTTACCCTCCCGCTATCCAACGCTTTCCCTACTATTGCACTTACAGGAGTGGTAATAGTAAATTTTACCCGCCCGCTATCCTACGCAAAAAATATTGCATTTTTTTAATTAATATTACGTTAATATATAAGTATTTTTTTTTTTTTACTTACATTAATTATTCATTAATTTTAAAGTTATTTAAGTATTTCTAAGTATGTTTCAGTTAATTATATGTTTTATTTCATTAATTTTACATTAATGTGAAGACATTTAAAATAATTCGATATTGTGACTAACTATATTTTTTACAACAATATTTTGGATTCTATATTTTTGTACTTACCTGTTTGGAGATAGGGCTTCGATATTTTGGCATTCTATATTTTTCCTTCGATATTTTGGCAATTCGATATTCTTCTTCTCGATATTTCGTCAGTGATCCGTTATGATGAATGGTGGATGCTGATCATCCTTTTGTAAGATATTATAATTTATTGGTAAAGGAGGATGAGACCCAGGATGGGTCTAGACAATGGTCTAAGAATATGCCAAGAAAGGTTATTGGATCTCACGGGTCCACTCAGTAAGATCTTTGATATGGTTGAAGATTAATACAATGCTAAGCAGACTTTAAATGTTGAGGAATTGAGAGAGTAGATTCAGAGGGCAGTGTGTCTGCTTGAAAATGCTAACACAACCATACCTGTGGAGTGGAGGAAAAGCCTCCTGTTAAAGATTGATCCAAAATTGGCGGAATTGGCCAATAATGAGGCAGATCAGGATGCAAATAGATTGCTTTTTGGTGACGCTTTTATTCAGGAAATGTCCAAGTATATTGGGGCATTTAGGTCATTGCAAAAGTCACAGCATCAAATCAAGAAGGTCTTTACTGCCGAGATTTTGGTGGGACTAAGTGTACAAGAGGCCAATCCCGCGATCATGCACAGGGCATCAGTAGGGCTTTGTTTTAGCGAGGTTTTAAACCCTTTCCGTACCAGACCTCATATCAACCAGAGACAAAGATCAAGGTCTAGTGGAGGCCACTGAGACCGTCGTACCAGGGGATGAGGTAAGACTAGACCCTACTGTTATCACCTTAAAATTGGGCAGCAAACTTGCTCAATTTTTTCACAGGTGGACACAAATAACAGGGGATATTTGGGTTCTACAGACAGTGTTAGGCAATCACATAGACTTAATAACGGTCAGTTCACGTCTTTCAGAATTGCCAAGAAAGGAAGTTCAAGAGTTGGAAAGAAAAAGTGCAATTGTGGAAGTAAGGAACCATTTAGAGGGGTTCATAAGCAGTAGTTTTCTGGTGGAGAAAAAGGAGAAAGGTATGAAACCTGTAATAAACTTGAGGTATCTGAATGATTGGGTAGAGTACCATCATTTCAAGATGAATGGACACATTTGCTGAAAGATGTGTTACAGACAGGGGATTGGTTGACTTTATTGGATTAAAAGAAGCTTATCTGATGATTCCTATTTGGGGACCACATCAAATGTTTCTTCAGTTCAGGTGGGGTGGAAGGATGTGTAAATTTGGTTGTCTACTATTCAGCCTTTCTTCTGCCCTCTGGTGTTTTACATAGGTACTTTATCCAGTGGTGGCATTCCTATGGAAATGAGGAGTGCACCTAATATTATACTTCAACAAAATGTTGATAATAGACCAGGACAGGTTAAAGGCAGAAGATCACATGAGGATGGCTATGTTGTTTTTGAAGGATCTAGATTTTGTGGTCATCAGACAGAAGTCATGTCTAATTCCAAGTCAGGAAACACAGTTCCCAGTGTTTCTGGTGGACACAGTGCTAAGTCAATTCAAGTTGCCCAAAGAGAAGTTTAAAAGTATAAGAAAGGAGTTTGAAAAGTATTAAGTTTTGGAAAAGATATCACTGTGAATGTTAGCGGTAGTATTAGGATTCAGGTAATTTTTCCCAGTCCTTTGAATTCTCAGGTGCTTCAGAGGTTGAAAGCCAGATATTTGAGAAGTGGTCTGAAATATTCAGAACAGATTTTGCTCATTGAGGAAGCAAAAGGAGAACGTATGTGGTGGTTATGGAATATGGAGCTCGGAATAGGAAAGGTGTCTTTAGAGAAAAGCCTGAGATGATTACAGAATCAGATGAGAGTTTGGCAGGATGGGGAGCACGTTGTGGTGTGTGATCAGAGGAGGAAAGCAGGCTTCTAATAAATTGTCTAGACCTTTTGGCAGGGTCTTTTGCAATTAGGAGGTTCACTAAGGACAACGCACAGTGTTTGGTTCTTCTGAAAATGAACAATATGTCAGAGGTGTGGTATGTGAACAAGCTGAGGGGTCTGAGAGCAAAGGATCTAGCAGATCTGGTGAAGGTTTTCTTGGATTATTTTTTGAGACAAAAATGTTCTAGTGGAAGCAGAACACATTGCAGGCTTGAGGAACATGGAGGTCAATTGGTGTTCAAGGAACTACAGGGACTCCAGCGATTGGACACTGAACAGATCAGTTTTTTTTAGGTTGATGGTTATTTGGGGACCTTTTACGTTGGATCTGGTTGTGATCAGGTTAAATGCCCAATTACAGAGATTTTTCAGCTGGCGTCCACACCCAGAGTCAGCTGAAATAGATGCATTTCAGCAGAACTGGAGAGATCTCAAGCCATGTGCGTTTTTGCCTTTTCGATGATTACTTGTGTAACTTTGATGATGTTCAAGTGGAAGGAGATGGTGGTGGTGGTAGTGACACCTCTTTAAAAGTCACAGGTTTGGCATCCTATTCTCCCAGAGATGTCACTAGAATTGCCAGTTTATTTGTCCGTGTTTCAGGAAATCTAAGGGGTCTGTGAGGAGAAATGCACAAGTTGGTAATGTCAGGTCAGTTGAGGCTTGTGGCATGGAAAATTTCAGGTATGTCTGCAAGATACTAGGACTTTCACAAGAAGCTTTGAATCTTACTATAGAGTCCTGGGCACTAGTTACCAGGAAGATGTATAGATAGGCATGGCAAAAATGGGTGTGCTGGTGTGTGGAGAGGGATTTTGATCCCATTTCAGTGGATGCTGTAGAAGTGATGAATTATTTGTCGGTTTTGTTTAAGTCAGGTTTGTCATACAGGCCAATTAATCTGCATAAAACATGAATTGCTGCAGGACATATATAACTTGATGGTGCTACTGTTGGACATGATGCATTGGTTAGGCATTTGATGAGGAGTATAAGAATTTCCACCAGTTTCAAGGTATGATTCTGTTTGGGATGTTTCCAAAGTGCATGCCTATTTGAAGAGAATAAATAGTAATGGTGGTTTGAGATTTAAGGTTTTGTCTCGGAAGTTCATTATTTTATTGTGACTACTTTCTTTTGGGAGGATTTCATATGTAAAGGCTTTGGAGGTTCCTAGCATGAATTGTCATCCTGAAGGAGTGTTTCCATTTGAGTAAAAGAACGAAGACAAATTCAGAATCTATTTTCTACCCTTATTTTTATGAGCGTCAAAAGTTTTGTGTGATCTGTTATGTCAAGAAGTATGAGAGAAGAATGTCACAGTTAGAACCTTATCTAAGCATCACTTGATATAAACTCTTTTAGGCATCCACACAACGTTGTTTCTGCACCTACTCTTGCTTTGCTCGTTGGGTGTAGGAAGTAATGAAGAATGCTGGTGTGGATGTAAGCTTGTTTCGTGCACAGTCCTGTGGGGGGCACTTCTACTTTGAAAGCTTTTATGCTGAGGGGTGCATTGCAAAGCATTTTGAGGTGTGTAGATTGGTCAAATGATGCAATTGTCAGGAGGTTTAATTTTAAATCTGATGTTAGTGTGGCTTCATGTTTGTTAGAGAAGCTTTAAACTTGCAAAAATGTTAGCCTTCAGTCTTGCCATAAAATGTAGATTGTATTCAGCACAGGTGGTCAGAAAATCTGGATCTAATTAAAAATATGGAAGCAAATATTATCGCTTCCATTTACCCAACCCAGTATTTACAGTTATTTTATGGTAGTTCATGTTCAACAATAAGAAGCAGATGGAAGGAGTTTGGATTATGCTGAAGATTCTTATTGGAACTTTCTGGAGAAATGTTATTTGAACTTTAGACTTGTTTATGAATTCTGTGAGTTCAGTTGGAAAGGTGTAAATGTTTCTTGTTGTTCTGCAGTACGCTATCAAGAATGAAAGTGGCTGGGGACTCTGGCCTTTTATTGTGTTGTAATTTTTGATAAGGTTCTATGTACTTTATTGGGGCTGCTGTGAGTAGTGGCAATAAAGGAGATTGCAATAATGTTAGCACCCATGTCTTCAATAATTCCAGATTTTCTGACCACATGTGCTGAAGAAAATCTACATTTTGGAACACTGCGCTGAAACCCTGCACATTGGGTTTAATAAATGTCAGTAGGTTGAGAATTCAGTGTGACTTTCCAGGCAGCAGAGGGTGACATCTGTGTGGGCCTGACATGAGGTGCTGGAACTGGGGGAGGCCATGGTGGCTCCCCCTTGGCATGTTTTACCCTAGCACCGTGTTAAGTTCAAAGGCGGCATGCAAAGGGAAGCTTTACATGGGGTAGGGGCCAGTACAGTGCTTGAAGAGCACAGGGTGCCTGCTGCTTTCTCCATGGTATACTGGACAGTCTCTTCAGCATCTCGTTGATCCCTGGTCATTTCACACAAGAAGATGTGGAATGTAACTGCCTAATTTGTGAAGCGTAAGCCTGGTCCAAACTGTTGCTTATTCACACAATGGATGTTAGAAGACATAAAAACGATACACTGCCGATATTTTTGACATTACCAGCACCTTCTTCAGACTTGAATTGCATGCATTGCTGCTGCTGTGAAGGCTGTGTCTGCATTTCCGACCTCATCTCAGAGTTTAACAGATTCAAGCAATCAGTGAACATTTTTAAAACATGTAGATTGGCAATTTTACAGTTTTTTCCACAATCTGCAGCAGTTGGGATATTCTGTGACAAGGTTTAGGCAGCAACTTCAGGCAGTAAGTGTACTGCGGACCTTTACTGCATCATATTATTTCAGTCTTTCACACACGTAGCCAATTACAATTTTCTTACTGAAAGCTTTCCTTTTCTTATCACGCACAACAATGATTGTGCCTTTTGTTTATTTTATATGTTCAATGACTGCAAAAGGAGTAGTTAAGACTTACTTTGACAAACACCATATCTCAAGGAGCACTGCGATATTAGAACAGGTAATTACGTGAGGTGTACAAATTACATGTGGTCCTATGGTAATGCCGTCCTTTTTACTTGGTGTCGTCTTGTTATGAAGGCATGTTTTTTGCTTTTTCCGGCATGAGACTGGGTGTTGGTTCAAAATCCTACACTATATAAAAACTGCAACAAAAACAACCCTGTTCTCTAGTTCCAAAGTCGAGTGACTTTTCAGCTGGGAAACCGGGAGGCAGATGTTCATACAACTCGTCTCTAAATACTGGTCGCAATTTGTGACCAGTATTTCTGTGACAACTGGGATAATTTGTTAACCTACCTATGTTATCATAGGTCAGTTCGCAAATTACCTATTCATAGTGGTTCTAAATTTGACCTATCTAATGAATATTAATAAAGCAGGTTGCAAATTGTGGCCCACTAGGAATTACAGCTGGTAGAGCGCTCAACGCTCTTAAATTTGTAAGGGTGCATTATATTCATATACAAACTGCACTCACATATTTTCTATTGTTTTGCCGTAATTCATGTTATTATAATGAAGTTTATATCTTCGCGTTAAAATACGTTATTAACAGGACTGATCACGTGTTTAGAGAACTCATGTAACCATGCATGTGCATCATGATTTTTAGGGAAAACAAATGTATGCATTGTTATAAAGGATCCATATAGAGGTTTGTGTAACCGGTGCAGTTTAAAGAGCGTTCTTAGGTTAGTCAATTGTAGGCCTAACTTTCATTTTTCTTAAGTTTCGTTTCTCCTCAGTTGCTCCCAAGTGGGGAGTTAATTAAAAATGTGTGTGTGTGTAGAAAGTTTTCATTTCGCCCCTACTGCAGGTGCAGGAATTCGACCTTGTTATTTTAGATTTAAGAAGATACATGGGAGGCGAGGAATGTCTTTGAAGAACTTGAACAGAGAGAAGGGAGAACACCTTCTGTGCCTGATGAAACCTAGGAACCAAGGTCGTCGAACAAGACTGCAAATTAATTGAGTTTGCGGAAAGTTATTCAAAGGAGGTGTTCACAGAATAACTTACCATGTGACCTGTTAGGTGTGTAACTTTGTCTTTTTGTATTAGGTACAGGGACAGATTTGCAGAACTTCTGTTTTGATTGAAGAAAGGGTGCATCTTAGAATGAGGTCTATAGCTTTACGCTCCTCGACCCATTAAACGTGAGTGCACTTCTGGGGAGGTCAACACGTGCTGACACCTTTGAGGAAATCTTCCTGGGAAATTAGGAAGGGATGCCACTTTAGAAGTAGGGTAGGGACAGATTATCCTTTATTTAGGAAATACAAATGAAAAGAGATTTGGATGCAGTGTCTTTACTCAACTGTGTTCTGATTTTGGAATTCATCATTCTGTGCCTATTGTACTGAATGAACTACATTCATAGATTGGGCTCTGTATTAGTATTCATGTATCTTTACACTCTGATTTTGAGGTATGTCTATATCCTGTTGTTTTTGGCTGTGTTATAAATTCACAAAACCTGAATCCAGAGTCTGTAGTCCTTTAGTCAGACGGAAGGGGAAAATGTATAATTGGTAACTTGCTTTCTTCCCTCTACACTTCTTAGCAGGCAATAAAGACCATCTGCCAGGTGCTCCTAAGTAAATCTAGAATATGGAATGAAGCCCCATCAATTGGTAGCAGAGGATGGTTACCCCTAGAGATGAGGGGGGAACCCAGGAAAATCTAGAACAGAATTAGCCCAGTGATTGAGAGCAGAGGAGGGCGAGCATTGACGGAGGTCGGTGGAAATTGATGGTGCGACGGAGGCAGCGTAGCATGAGTATGAACAGTGATGTGTGTGTTAGATTGCAGTGAATTGGTTGTGATATGTCTTACAGAGCTGGAATGAAGTCATGTGGATGTGCGTGTATTGGATTACTTGTCCCAACACGTGCGGATCAGGTGGTTTTTGGAAAGCAGACTCAAGAGAAGTCCAAGATCGCGGGATAGCTTTGTACTGTAATTGTCTGGTCATTGACGTGGGTGTCATTGGAGGACTATCGATGGCTCATTTGTGGTTGATAATGTTGTGTGAGTGGATCTAATAGAGTCACGTGTGGAAAACCTCAAGCCAGGGGTGGACTGCAGCAATTTGAGTGACTGACGCAGGTCGTGGGTCACGGAGTGTGAATGTTCTTGAGAGAAAGTACTATCGATCTTGTAGACGGCAGACAATTACATGGTTTTATGTAACTGTAAGTTACTGTGGCTGCCCGATAGGTAGTTACTTGGGTTAGTAGCTTTTGGATAAACATTTACTTGGTTGTGTGAATGAGAGAGCGAATGTACATGGCGAGATTGTGAAGGAGGGTGAACCGCTGCGGTGAGGGAAAAGTGAGATTGTGAAGGAGGGTGAACCGCTGCATAGAGGGAAAAGTGACATCAGAGTGCACCGCACTGAGATAGGCTGGGATAGGCGCTGGGATTGGAGGGTTTTCAGCTAAACAAAAACGTGAAAAAGGAAAATTATGTTTTGTAATAATGTATTCCAAAATTATATGTTTTAAGGTATTGCGAGACTTATGTAGAGGAGATACAGATGTGGTGACATGGGTAGGAGAAGAAGCCCCACCAAAAGACACCCCGGCACATTACATTGCAACAAATGTAGGATTGCATACAATACTGTGGCTCCAAAATTGGCTTGAGATTATAGAAAAGGAAGGAGAATTGGCTTTTCCACGTTATGGGTCATTTCAATTGGATGTGTTGGCTCAATTAAGGGGGGGTGATGTCTTCATTAAAACCCCCACCTAGACCCACACAATTTGAGGCATTAGGTGCATGGATGTGGGCAGCACAATCTAGGCAGTAAGAAAACTCCCAGGGAAGAATGAGAAAAGCAATGAAGTCATATCAGGATGCTAGGTGTGATTCTCATTTGAAAAGATGGAGAGTTGATACCATTGAGGGAGAAAGATGGTACCCATACAAGGAGCTGGTGAACACACGAGAAATACAGAGGATGACAGTGGCACGGATGATAGCTTGTTAGCCAGACTATTAGCTGAGCATCCTCCACCTTAAAACCTTCACTCCGAGGAGGGGAGGAGAAAACTGGTAGAAGGAAACCCAAAAGGAGCCGGATCAACTCTGGTAGGGGTAAGGGCAAGGGTAGTGGGATAAAATTCAGCAGGATTGTAAGGGGCAGGAAGGTCAGAAGTTGGGAATATTGAGATGAGAGGAGCCAACTGTAACATATGACTACCAGAAGCCCTCACGGTGCCAGTTACCATTGGACCTATGGTCTCGATATACAATCCAAGTATGCGAAAAAGTGGTAGTCAACAGCAGACAGGAATGGGGAAAGAAACTATCTCTGGAGGAAGACTTCCAATGGGAGGCACGGGTGTACCTTTGGTGCCTGTGGAAGCTAGCACTCCATTGCTAGTGACGGCAGACCCTTTAAGGGTGTGCACAGGATCCGAAACCAGGTGAACAGGTACACTGGCAAATTCCAGGCCAGAAATAAGAATGTGGATCCCACCAGTAAGAGAGACTATGAGAAGCACAGCTGAGATAGGAATGAGACAAGAGGCGTCCAGAGCACGGCTTGGGATCCCAAATGTAGGTTCGGAAAGTAAATGGAAGAGTCAGAGTTGTGAGAGGGAAGGTCCGCCCACTGTCCAGGATGAGGTGGAAGGAAGATATCTGGAGAAGTCAAAGTTGTGACAGGGAGGGACCGTGTAATGTGACAAATTGAGGACGGCTTGAGGTTGCAGTGAAGGCAAAATTGTTGGATGTACTGAAGTTGAAGGCAGAAGTAGATGAGGTGATTAATGGGAACCTGCAGTTGGAAAGAGTGGATCTATATGATCAAGATGAGCTGTTATTTGTGGCTAAGGATGTCACTAGGAAGGCAAAACAAGTTAATGAGGCATTATTTCAGTTGGCGCGAAATACAGTGTGGATTTGACGAAAATGAAAATGTTGCAGGGAAATCACAGGCTTAACTACACTGACCAGGAATTGGAAGAAAAGAGAATAGTAGGGTTGAAAGCCCATATTTGAGAACTAGTCATAGGAATGAGGGCATTGAAAGAGTTGGACCGGTGGGAAGAGAAGTGGTCCAGGAAGAAAGGTGCTAAGAAAGGGATAGGAGTAGTAAGGAAAACAAGGGGACCCCAATAAGTGAACCTGGGGTAGACTAATGTTTTAGAAAACAATGGTTCTTATGTGGCCAAAAAGGTCCAACAAAAAGGAGTGTCAGAATTAGGGACAATGCGCTAGAGTTGAGATTGATAATGAATATCTTAGGGAGGGATAAGTAATATGAACAGGGACATGCAAGTCAAAATAACGTTTGATATTTATTTTATGATCATATGCAAGAGAAAATTCAGGTGCTCACATAGGAAAGTGACAACTAGCATAATGTGATAAATGGGGGTGACCTTTAAACATAAATATCGCATTGGCAACACATGGAAGAACTCCTCATGAATAAATTATACAAAGTGCACTGAGTTCTTGTTGTAGGGGGTCGACGACGTTTCGATCTCGGCTGTTCGAGATCATCTTCAGGACATAGCAATTGTGAGCAAACTGAATCTATAAGAGATATTACATATGTTATAGTAGGGTTGCTGAATAATCATTTATATTATACTTAAAATAGTGAAATGGTGATCCCAGTGAACAATTATTTGAGGTGGAGCCACTTGTTATTCAATGCAGGTAAACATTACTGTGAATAGTGGTACAAGGTTGTCTGAGAAAAGAAGACTCGATATTTTTACATTTAAAAGACCTTAAACCATAAGGTACTGCCATACTAGATCAGAGTCAAGTGTTTTAGACATAAGAGAATATGTCACAGGGTATAGCCAGTGTAGCAAGAGCTAGAGGTAAGGTGTCATCCCGTAAAACAGTTGATGTGTGAGTAAATAATCACAGGCAGAATCACGACAAAAGGTGGAAAGGAAAGGCTTAAAACTTACTCAAAACCGGGCGGTGCCAGGGAGTGAGAAATGAAGCAGAGCGCCGCAAAGGGCATGAAACCCTGATACTTGAAGCGGAGGGCATGGAACTATTCCAGCTGTGACTGGCATCTGCCAGTGTATGTAAAGACTAAGGGAGAAGGAACAACTTATTAAGGACTAGTTGAGGCTTGAAGGGGGGAAAACAAGACTGAGAAGTGTTTGCACTTACGGAGATATGTAGCGCGCAATTGGAACAATTACTTGGAGATGCGCAAGGAGAGGCCACTTATTCTGGTGTCATCCAAACCAAAATGGATTGGAAACCACAACGGAATGCAGTGGGTCAAGGCCACAATGCGAAGTGCGATTCTTCGGTTGCCGTTTATCTAAATAAATTAAACACAGTTAAGGCAGTAAGTCCCTGGGGGTTGGGGAAAGGGAGGGTGCTCTATATTACAGAGGTGTCATGGTGTCACTTTCCTGTCTAATCAGGACTGCATTAGTAAGCCTGACAGCAAAGAGCTGAGATGTGTGTCCTGCTTCTCCACAGGGCGTGCTGAATGTGAGAGGCTGGGGCAGTGTGTTCAGTCAGGTATAAACAGCCACTGTTGAAAGCATTCAGCTGTTCAATTAGCCTCAGGGTGTGACTAATTATCTCCACTTCAAGTATCAGAGTTTCATGCCACTTGCGGCACCCTGCTTCATTTCTCAGTCCTGGGCTCCGCCCGGTTTTGAGTAAGTTTTAAGCCTTTCCTTTCCACCGTTTGTCACGCTTCTGCCTGTCAATAATCACTTGCGCTTCAACTGTTTCACGTCGATGACACCTTACTCCTAGCTCTTTCTTAACTGGCTATAACCTGTGACATTTTCTGTTATGTCTAAAACACATGACTCTGATCTAGTATGGCAGTACAATATGGTTTAAGGTCTTTTAAATGTAAAAAAATATTGAGTCTTCTTTTCTAAGAAACCCTTGTCTCACTATTTAAAATAGGAATGACAGTAATTCTTACCTGCATTGAATAATAGGAGGCTCCACCTCGAGTAATTGTTCACTGGGAGCACCATTTCACTATTTTAAGTATAATGTAAATGATCATCCAGTGACCCTACTATAACATATGTAATATCTCTTATAGATTCAGATTGCTCACAATTGCTATGTCCTGAAGATGATCTCGAATAACTGAGATTGAAACGCCGTCGACCCCCTACAACAAGAACTCACTTGTATAATTTATTCATGAGGAGTTATTCTATGTGTTGTCAATGCAATGTTTATATTTTAAAGTCACCCCCACTTATCACTTCATGCTTGTTGTCACTATCCTATGTGAGCACCTGAATTTTCTCTTGCATATTCTCATAAAATAAACAACAAACGTTATTTTTACTTACATGTCCCTGTTCATATTACTTATCTCTCCCTGAGATATTCATTATCAATCTCGACTCTAGCGCATTGTCCCTAATTCTGACACTGCCTTTTCTTTGGCCTTTTTTGGCCACATAAGAACCATTGTTTTCTAAAACAACAAGAAAGGTATAGGAAACACTCCGACTCCCAGAGGGGGATGGAGAAAGTCAGAAATATCCCATTGCGAGAGGTACAGAAAGTGCCTTGGAGCAGAGTGATTTGGCATCCTTCACCAATCATTTCCCGTGGCTGAGAGAAACACGTGCAGAATGATATAAACAAATTGATAGCTTTGTGAAGATTTCAAAGGGATTGTGGATAGATTTAAATACTCTATTTGACATCGTGGTCCCAGGTGATTTATGGGCAGCATGAAAAATTGTACTTGAGTGGCCCACCGCAGAACCAGATAGAGATCCTGTAACACATGGCCCTTCATTGGAGGTAATGAGAAAATACAAGCAGGTGATTACATGGCTCCAGTCTAAGGTTGCCCCTCAAACTACTGATTGGCTCAAGATTGATTGTACTAACCAAAAACCTAAGGTATTAGTACATGATTATAGTGAGAGACTCCTATTGGCCTGTAAACTGCATAGTGGGCTAGATGCCCTTGAACAGAAAGACATAGGACAGTTTGTCTCGGCATTGAGGGCTGAGATTATTTTGATGATTCAGCAACATTTGAAATATTAGCAGAACAAGTCAGTTGACTAAATTCAGCGTTATGCCAAGTATTGTAGAGTTCAAGTAGAGTCTACCCATAGGAAAATAAAGGATAAGCTGATGATGATTCAGCTGAGGAATGCTGAAAGACCAGATCTAATGCAGGGGAATGGAGGTACAATGGGCCGAAGGCAAGGGAGTGGCAGAGGAATAGGTAAAAATATGACAGTTTATCCGGGACAGGGCAGAGGAAGAGGAATGGCCAGGGGTGGAGTGGGTTAACCCGAGGAGGAACGCTGCTTGTCATTATTGACACAAGATCGGGCATTGGAAGTGCGAGTGTCTACTAAATCCAGCTAATCAAATGCAAATGAGGAAACTGTGCAGGTATCTGATGGTCTGAACACAGTGACTAGACCTAGGTCCATATATGGGGGAGGTCCGGAACCACAGGTACAGGTGCCTCAACCTCCAAGGATCTCCCCAGGAAACCATGTGTATCAGCACATGCCTTTCATCCCAATGGCAGACAGCCCTGACCTGCACTCTTTGAGAGGACGGTATCTGGGGGGGGAGGCTGTACTCTTGGGGAGCCTTGGGGCTAGACCAGAGCGGGCCATTTGTGGAGGCAGATGTTAATGGACATCCCAATACATTCTTGATTGACACTGCTGCTGCCCATTCTACTGTAAGATCAGCAGTGGTCCCCAGCTTGTCAATTTCTAGACAATCGATCCAAGTGGTAGGAGTTACCAATCAGAAAAATACCAATCCGCTAACAAATGAGTTACCTGTGAGAATAGGAACTTTTCAGGATCAACACTAATTTGTGGTGTGTGATTCGAGTCCGGTTTACCTACTAAGACTTCACCTTCCATGCAAGCTAAAATGTACCATATATTGTACTCCGAAGGGGGTGGAATTACAGACTTGTGATAACGACACTGCCTGCAAGGTCGCAAGTCAGAAAGCGTATACAGAGATGTTCATTTTCTTGATCAAGGACGAGTTACCATTTGATTTGAGGGACTCAGTCTCTCCTGTGGTATGGAATTTTACTGGTGAAGAGATATGTCTGATTCGAGGAGTTTAACTAGTTAAGATACAGGTTAAGCCAAATGCTGAATTCCCAAGGACGCCTCAGTATAAGTTAATACCAGAGACAATGGCGGGAATAGCTCCGTGATTGAATCTATGATTGCTAAAGGCATTTTGAAGGAGATACGAGGAGGCCCAGGTAATTCATCTTTGATGGGGTTGCAGGGGCCGAGTGGCAAGTAGAGAATAGTTCAGGACCTGAGAAGAGTTAATGAGATTATGATTCTCTAGTGTCCAGTGGTACCGAATCCAGCAGTAATTCTGTTCCAAATGCCTTGTGAAGCAGAATAGTTTACGGTCATTGACCTATGCCAAGCATTTTTTTCGATACCCCTCGATGAGGAGAGCCAATTTGTATTTGCTTTCTGGCTGGAGAGCCGTCTGTTATCATGGTGTCGTATCCCACAAGTGTATACAGAAAGCCTGTCTATTTTCAATCAAATCTTGAAGAAGAATCTCAAGAGTCTGACTATGCCACAGAATTCAGTTCTCGTTCAGATTATAGATTAACTTTTGGTTGCCTCTGAGATGGAACATGCTTGCAGGATAGATACTGTGGCTCCGTTGAATCTCCTGGCAAAAAATGAAGAAGTGTCCCCAGGCAAGATTCAGTATTGCTTGCCTGAGGTTCAGTATTTAGGTCATCAAATCGAAAAGGGAAAGAGAAAGGTGTCCCCACATCGCATAGAGGAGATCTTACAAATGGGTCCTCCCAGGGCGCAAAAGGAAGTCCGAATGTTTTTGGGAATGGTCGGCTTCTGTCGACAGTGGATCCCAAACTTTTCCCTTAAAGGGAAAACCTTGTTCAAGTTGACACACAAGGATGTAAGTGATCGGGTACCGTGGAATGTTTGGTGGCCATTCGGGAGCTGAGAGAGAGTCTATGTCATGCTCCAGCCCTGGGAATGCCCGACTATAATAAAGCGTTTTTGTTCTCCTGTCACGAAAGAGAGGCGTGTGCACTAGCGGTACTGACTCAGACACATGGGGGTGCCCGTAGACCAGTGGCCTATTTTTCAGCTACCTTAGACCCGGTAGCTTCTGCGTTGCCCAGATGTCTCAGATCCGTTGCTGCAACAGGTGTCAGCATTGAAAGATGTGAAAGCATTGTGATGGGTCACCCACTTACTGTCTATGTTCTGCACTCTGTGGAACTCCTGATGATGAGAACCAAAACACAGCATTTGACCAATAATAGGCTCACTAGGCATGAACAAGTTATATTGGCTTCTGAAAATATTTCCTTGAAAAGATGTTCTATTTTGAACCCTGCTACTTTGATCCCATTCCCACCGTTTAAAGGAGAAGATTGTGAGGAGCATGACTGCCTGGATGTGACTGAGTTTTCTACCAAACCCAGACCCGATATTGTTGATGAACCATTACCCGAATCTGATCTGGTCCTTTTTGTTGTTGGTTCATGTTTAAGGGACAATGGGGGTTGCTTGAGGGCAGCCATTGCTGTTTGCACTATTTCTGGAGTGGTGGAAGCTGCTTGTTTACAAGGAGTATACTCCGCACAAGTGGCTTAAATTATTGCCCTGATACGCGCATGTCTCACCTCTGATCGAGTCCGAGTGACTATCTTCACTGATGGCCAGTATGGGTTTGGAGTTGTTCATGATTTCGGGCAGTTATGGTCACAAAGGGGGTTCTTAACATAATCAGGATCTCCTATTAGGAACTGAGAATATGTGCGACAACTGTTCGAGGTGTTGCAGAAACCGAAGGAAATAGCAGTGGTGATATGTGTGGCACATGGAAAAGGGGAGGACTTTATAACGAAGGGGAACTGCTACGCGGACGAAGTGGCTCGCTTTTGTGCCATACATGCTTGTATCTTTAATAGAGAATATGTAGGAGAGAGCACAGAAAAGACCGAGCTCCGCATGATGTTGGTGGTGGCTGATACTTGGGATGAGGTTAAGAAACTCCAAGAGGAGGTCGAGGAAGAAGCAGCATGGATTAGAGCAGGTTGTGAGAAAAGAGGGGTGGCATTTGGGTGTCAGCGGATGAAAGGGCAGTGTTACTTAACTGTTTAGTATATGGCAAGGCATATTCATGGAGCAGTACATCTTGGAAGAGATGCCATGGCTAGGGTGTTTCTACAGACATGGTTCAATCCACGGTTCTGTGTGTATATTGAGGCAGTGTGTCACAGGTGTGTTATGTGTCAGCAAATGAATACAGAAAAGAAAACTGTAGTTGCGCTGAGTCATATTGGGAGGTCCGGAGGTCCTTTTAATAGTATGCAGTTGGATTTCATCAAAATGCCCAGATGCAATGGGTTGAGGTATGTTTTGGTGGTGGTGTGTGTCTTTTCACGATGGGTTGAGGCATATCCAACTAGACGGTGTGACAGTCTCACAGTGAAGAAGTTGTAGCTTAGAGAGGTGACACCACGGTTCGGATGTCCGACCTCATTGGAATTTGACAGAGGACTTCAGTTTCATAGTCAGATCATGAAACTGTTGTGTGCCGCCTTACAATTTGATCAGAGACTGCATTGTAGCTGCTGGCTGGAGGCGTCTGGCCTAGTGGAGCAGATAAATGGAACCATCAAAATGAGAGAAGCAAATGTTTGCTCGTCGATGTCTTTGAAATGGCCGGATGTGCTTCCCTTGGTACTAATGAGTTTGTGTAGTACTCCAGATAGGAGAACAAGACTTTACCCCCACAAGATATTGATGGGGAGGGTATTGCATTTGCCTGCAGTGCCAACTACAGCATTCATAAACATCACCAATGATTTGGTTCATGATTATTGCAAAGGATTGGCTGATGTGGTATTTCGGTGTCTCACCAGGTCAAGGCTGTGACTGCACGCACCTCGAGATATCTCCTGCACGACCTGAGCGCGGGGGACTGGGTTTTGTTCAGAAAGCACGTGAGGAAGAATTGTCTTGATGCACAGTGGCGAGGTCCGTACCAAGTGATCCTGGTTACCAGCACAGCTGTCAAGGGCGGAGGCTTACCGAACTGGATCCACGCCTCCCACACCAGCAGAGTTCCAGACCGCTTGGAAGAAACAGCTCCTCTCACTCAAAGAAATCAAGCTGAAATCGCAAGGCTGGAAGAGGGGATAAGCCAAGCTGAAAGGGTTCCTGCTGAAACAGACTGTTCACTAGGTGGAGCTGAAAGGGATCACGCTGCACAAGATTCCGGTTCCGACCCTGAAGCAGGCGGAATTGTTGGAATCGAAGTAGAGTCAGAACCAGCTGAGCAGACTGGTGTGGATCAGGCAAGGGTGGTTAGGAGAACAGAGGCTGGAAGTGAAACATGGCCAGTGAGAAAAGAAAGACTGAATTTGAGACTTACATTTGAAAAGGATCTGGCTCCAATTTCCGAAACTTCTGAATCTGAGCAAAGTGACACAGAACCAAGTCAAGAAGCCTTAAGGAGATCAAAGAGAGAATGAGTGCTGTGCCGAAAATACGCAGCTCCCGAGTGGACATAAATGGTCACATGTGCGGGGACCGGGGAGGTGCTGTTTGGCTGTGGTATTTCCTAAAATATTCTATGTGGAAGAATTGTGGCCATTGGAAGGGAAACAACTGCGTAGATAGAAACGTGGCACGAGTGCAGAAGAAATTGTTGGAGATGTATTTGGTGCAATGATACCCAGTTTGGGAGTGGTTCTGAATGATGTAAAGATTAGAACGTTGTCAACATTGGTGGACAAATTGTTAGTGAACACGGCTTAAGCTTTACTGCTTGTTGATGGGGAGATGGTCTCTATAAGAGCCATGGTGCTCCAGAACCATCTTGCGATAGATGTATTATTGGCAAAAGAGGGCAGAGTCTGCAAATTGCTGAGGGTCCAACAGTGCTGCACTTATATCCCTGAAAATAGTAAGGATTCGAAGTAATATACATCACTGATATTCATCACGATATACATGCTTTGGCTACTGAATGGATTTGGGATAAAATTAGCCAAGGATTTGGAAAAGTTGGTTTGGAAGTTTGGGGCAGGGAATTATTGGCTACATTCAAAAACCTATCATAATAGTCGTGATCTGTATCATTGTATTGTTGGGTGCCTTTAGATCTTATAAGTGGCATAAGGCAAGACAGGCTGAGAATTATTTTAGGAGATGGGAAAGGCAAATCGAACAACTGCAGGACAGTCACTATCAGAACCTTAAATAATCTGGTTAAGCTTTGGCAGGGAAGGCAGGCCACAACTTCTGTTTAGTTCGGTCTTTTCTGCGAGAACATAGCAAGGGAAAAAGTATTGTGTTTGATGACACTAGTCATCAGAGGGGGGCTGATAGAGCGCTCAATGCTCTTAAATTTGTAAAGGTGCGTTATTTTCATGTACGAACTGCATTTGCATATATTCTATTGTGTTGCTGTAATTCGTGTTATTATAATGAAGTTTATATCTTTGCATTAAAATACGTTATTTACAGGACTGATCACATGTTTAGAAAAATCATGTAACCATGCATGTGCATTATGGTTATTAGGGAAAACAAATCTATTAATTGTTATAAAGGATTCATTTAGAGGTTTGTATAATCGGTGCACATTAAAGAACGTTCTTAGGTTAGCCAATTGTAAGCCTAACTTTCGTTTTTCTTAACTTTCGTTTCCCCTCGTTTGCTTTCAAGTTGGGAGTTAATAAAAAATGTATGTGTGTGTGTAGAAAGTTTTCCTTTTGCCCCTACTGCAGGTGCAGGAATTTGAGCTCGTTATTTTAGATTGAAAAAGATAGGTAGGCGAGGAATGTATTTGAAGAAAGTGAACAGAGAGACGGGATGACACTTTCCGTGCCTGGTGAAACCTGGGAACAAAGGTTGTCGAACAAGACTGCAAATTATTGGAGTTTGTGGAAAGTTACTTAAAGGAGTTGTTCACGAAATAACTTACCATGTGACTAGTGAGGGGTGTAACTTTATCTTTTGTATTAGGCACAGTGACAGGTTTTCAGGACTTCTGCTTTGATTGAGGCAAGGGAGCATCTTAGAATGAGCTCTGTAGCTTTACGCTACTCGACCCATTTAACGTGAGTGCACTTCCTAGGAAGTCAACACGTGCTGACACCTTTGGGGAAATCTTCCTCATAAATTAGGAAGGGATTCCATTTTAGAAGTAGAGTAGGGACAGATTATCCTTTATTTCGGAAATACAAATGAAAAGGGATTTGGATGCAGTGTCTATACTCAGCTGTGTTCTGATTTTGGAATTCATCGTTCTGTGCCTATTGTGCCGAATGAACTAAATTTGTAGATTGGGCTCTGAATTAGTATTCATGTATCTTTACACTCTGATTTTGAGGTGTGTCTATATCCTGTTGTTTTTGGCTTTGTAATAAATTAACGAAACCTGAATCCAGAGTCTGTAGTCCTTTAGTCAGATGGAAGCGAAAAATTTATAATTGGTAACTTGCTTTTTTCCCTCTACACTTCTTAGCAGGCAACAAAGACCATCAGCCAGGTGTTCCTAAGTAAATTTAGAATATGGAATCCGGCCCCATCACAGCCATCACGGGGCTGGTGGCCTACTAAGGTCAGCAGACTACCACATCTGTGATTGCTTTTAAATAAAGCATTTTTTTGTTTAAATGCAACCCGTTTTCTTTAAAGGAAAATGGGCTGCCTTTAAACAAAAAAATGAAAAGTGTAATTTAAGATTATTTAAGAGTAGGCAGTGGTCCAAGACACCAAATAAAGAGCACGCTTTCAGGGTTTCTTGGTAAGTCACCAACTTATATTTTATTAGAAGACTGCAGTTGCCATGGAGGAGAACAAATATAATTCTTATAGAAATATAAATAGTGGTTCTCATTACGTGTAAAATACAATTATGGAGGTTCAGAAATAGATACTGATGTATGTTATTTACGGTTAAAAGGAGTTGGGCCTCTGGCAACCATGTGCCTAATTTAGATTTCGGCGGATGGGTTACTCCGTCGCAACAGTGACTGTTATCCCCTCCGCGGAAATAGAAATCCAATAATATTCTATGGGCTTTACATTTTGGCAGACTGGAAATCCATCATCGTTGTGATGTGCAACCCAGCCACCGAAATCTAACTCAGGCCCTATATATCTATGTACTCATTGAGAGATATTTGAGAATGCCCAACAAATGTTTTATGAACTATGCTAAGAGATAAAAGCATTTCTGCAAACAATGAATGCATAATAAATACATCAGCTATTGGAGGAATAGTCTAAGAGCAGGAAATGGGTTCGGTAATTTATTTTTGCTTCTCACGAATCATGGCACATAGTTCAAAGTTCAATTGAATTTGATATTAACTCTATGCTTCTGAAAGGAATGCAGTCTGCCAATGATCGGACAAACGTATTCCATAGCTCGCCTAGTCGAGTGAAGAAGGAATGACAGAGTAGACAGAATACTGAGATAAAACAACATATTATGGGCCAGCAGAGAAGCCTAATGCTAGCAAGAACGTTGATGTTAAATGGACTTGGGATACAGTTAGATTTAAAATTGCTGAAATTCCCAGATTTATATTGTGCAAACACGACCAAATGTATCGGAGCGAGTTACATGATGAGCACCAGTTACATAAGGCCACTTTAATATATTTGTGACAGGGAGATATTGGGCCCGATTCACAGAACTAACTTAAGACAAAATCCTAAACTTACTATCATTTTCGTATTCACAGAAGGCACTTACTTATTTTGGTATTCACAGAAGACACTTACTCATTTCGGTATTCACAGAAGTTACGAGTCCTAACTTTAGGACTCCTAAATGCCTTCTGTGAATACCGAAAGTCTTACAATTGGGATTTTTCTCAGTTTAGGAGTCCTAAAGTTAGGACTCCTAACTTCTGTGAATACCGAAATGAGTAAGTGCCTTCTGTGAATACCAAAATGATAGTAAGTTTAGGATTTTGTCTTAAGTTAGTTCTGTAAATCTAGCCCTAAGTGATTTGCTCAGAATCACAGGATGGTGAGCCTGTGTTGAGACTCAAACTTGGTTCCCCAGTTTCAAAGTCCGTAATGCCACATCCTCTCCCATGTTCAAGACTGACTCACTTACCCAGCGCTGTACTTACCAAACGTATAAGTCTTGTCCTTCCCTTCATCTTAGTCCTGGGCAGTGACAGTCTATCAGTGGTTGGTTTAAGTTGATTTCCCAGGTGGTGGTACTGCACACCAGTCCGATTCAATTCTATTGCTGAGAGCTCTCTGGCTGAAATGCCCTATAATCAGATACACAAGACACAGCAGAAGCATGTGCAGTGTATCTGTTCACAATATGCAGTATGTGACCTGACGTCACAAACATGAGTTGAGTCTCATGAATCTGTAAGGCGAGGTCTGTCACGCTTGGTACGGAAAGGCAGCCGCTGTGACCACTCCCTTTAAAAACTTGTCAAATAGTTGGATGGCGTCAGTTATACTTGCTGACCACGCCCTACACTTTGATGACTTGGAAAAGGGTGTGGTGGGGAGGCAGCTTTAGAAATAATGGACAAGTAGCTCCAGGAAGTACATGGCTTATGCTGTACATGCCCTGGGCTGCTTCAAAATGTAATACTGCTTCGTGTCATTAATGTATGGACTCTGAGGACCCTCAATTATTGTAGGCCATGGGTCCCTCCCTCCAGGCTGCTTAAAATTTACCACAACCATAACTATCTTAAGGGGCACATGTGCACTAGTGCATGTACCTCAAGAAAATTGCTGGACTGTCTGCCTGACATCTATGATAGTGACTGTCACATCAGGGAAGCCAAGTCCCAGAGATCTAATAGAAATGCGGATGGCAACTGCTTTTTGCAATCCAAATCCACATAAGGGCGGATCCCCTATACCCAGCATCCTAACTGCCGCTGCCATGGTGATTGGTGTTCTGAGGATCACCCAAAGCAATCTCGAATCTGCACTCATTCTGATGTTTGCAATCATTATTTCAAAACCAAAGCACTAAAAAGGCAATCCACAGAGGTATTTATGCGTGAGTGAAGCTCTGATAGAGGAGTACCCCTTTGAGTACTCATAAATGCCTTTGTGAATTAGCTCCGAAATATCCAACTCCCTTTTAATAAAAGTGCAAAAAGGGCACAGTTCCTTCTATTTGCACTAATTGGACACGCATTTTCCCATTTTAGATGTTTTGTGACCAATTCAAGTAACATGTATGAGTATGTCAAGCAAAACCCAATTGGTCGCACACTGCTACACCTACCAGTCGTGTTCCCCCAATGAAAATGGTCCCTGAAGGTCAGCGTCGGCGAATACACCTATGCTCGAGTGTGAATGCAAGTATGCGTGGCGTGTGCCATCCCTGGACACGTGTTTCGAGGTAGTTGCTTCTCGTCAGCAGGGAGTAGGAAAATGAGTGTGGGGTTGCTGTGTAAGCTGCTAAAATCGTTATCAGGTCTAGTACCTCTCGTAGCGCGCAGGTGCGTAACCAGAGTCCGTCGACTCCACCGGCTCAAGGGAGCCTGAATATAAAGTTAAACCCAATTGGTCGCACACTGCTACACCTACCAGTCGTGTTCCCCCAATGAAAATGGTCCCTGAAGGTCAGCGTCGGCGAATACACCTATGCTCGAGTGTGAATGCAAGTATGCGTGGCGTGTGCCATCCCTGGACACGTGTTTCGAGGTAGTTGCCTCTCGTCAGCAGGGAGTAGGAAAATGAGTGTGGGGTTGCTGTGTAAGCTGCTAAAATCGTTATCAGGTCTAGTACCTCTCGTAGCGCGCAGGTGCGTAACCAGAGTCCGTCGACTCCACCGGCTCAAGGGAGCCTGAATATAAAGTTAAACCCAATTGGTCGCACACTGCTACACCTACCAGTCGTGTTCCCCCAATGAAAATGGTCCCTGAAGGTCAGCGTCGGCGAATACACCTATGCTCGAGTGTGAATGCAAGTATGCGTGGCGTGTGCCATCCCTGGACACGTGTTTCGAGGTAGTTGCCTCTCGTCAGCAGGGAGTAGGAAAATGAGTGTGGGGTTGCTGTGTAAGCTGCTAAAATCGTTATCAGGTCTAGTACCTCTCGTAGCGCGCAGGTGCGTAACCAGAGTCCGTCGACTCCACCGGCTCAAGGGAGCCTGAATATAAAGTTAAACCCAATTGGTCGCACACTGCTACACCTACCAGTCGTGTTCCCCCAATGAAAATGGTCCCTGAAGGTCAGCGTCGGCGAATACACCTATGCTCGAGTGTGAATGCAAGTATGCGTGGCGTGTGCCATCCCTGGACACGTGTTTCGAGGTAGTTGCCTCTCGTCAGCAGGGAGTAGGAAAATGAGTGTGGGGTTGCTGTGTAAGCTGCTAAAATCGTTATCAGGTCTAGTACCTCTCGTAGCGCGCAGGTGCGTAACCAGAGTCCGTCGACTCCACCGGCTCAAGGGAGCCTGAATATAAAGTTAAACCCAATTGGTCGCACACTGCTACACCTACCAGTCGTGTTCCCCCAATGAAAATGGTCCCTGAAGGTCAGCGTCGGCGAATACACCTATGCTCGAGTGTGAATGCAAGTATGCGTGGCGTGTGCCATCCCTGGACACGTGTTTCGAGGTAGTTGCCTCTCGTCAGCAGGGAGTAGGAAAATGAGTGTGGGGTTGCTGTGTAAGCTGCTAAAATCGTTATCAGGTCTAGTACCTCTCGTAGCGCGCAGGTGCGTAACCAGAGTCCGTCGACTCCACCGGCTCAAGGGAGCCTGAATATAAAGTTAAACCCAATTGGTCGCACACTGCTACACCTACCAGTCGTGTTCCCCCAATGAAAATGGTCCCTGAAGGTCAGCGTCGGCGAATACACCTATGCTCGAGTGTGAATGCAAGTATGCGTGGCGTGTGCCATCCCTGGACACGTGTTTCGAGGTAGTTGCCTCTCGTCAGCAGGGAGTAGGAAAATGAGTGTGGGGTTGCTGTGTAAGCTGCTAAAATCGTTATCAGGTCTAGTACCTCTCGTAGCGCGCAGGTGCGTAACCAGAGTCCGTCGACTCCACCGGCTCAAGGGAGCCTGAATATAAAGTTAAACCCAATTGGTCGCACACTGCTACACCTACCAGTCGTGTTCCCCCAATGAAAATGGTCCCTGAAGGTCAGCGTCGGCGAATACACCTATGCTCGAGTGTGAATGCAAGTATGCGTGGCGTGTGCCATCCCTGGACACGTGTTTCGAGGTAGTTGCCTCTCGTCAGCAGGGAGTAGGAAAATGAGTGTGGGGTTGCTGTGTAAGCTGCTAAAATCGTTATCAGGTCTAGTACCTCTCGTAGCGCGCAGGTGCGTAACCAGAGTCCGTCGACTCCACCGGCTCAAGGGAGCCTGAATATAAAGTTAAACCCAATTGGTCGCACACTGCTACACCTACCAGTCGTGTTCCCCCAATGAAAATGGTCCCTGAAGGTCAGCGTCGGCGAATACACCTATGCTCGAGTGTGAATGCAAGTATGCGTGGCGTGTGCCATCCCTGGACACGTGTTTCGAGGTAGTTGCCTCTCGTCAGCAGGGAGTAGGAAAATGAGTGTGGGGTTGCTGTGTAAGCTGCTAAAATCGTTATCAGGTCTAGTACCTCTCGTAGCGCGCAGGTGCGTAACCAGAGTCCGTCGACTCCACCGGCTCAAGGGAGCCTGAATATAAAGTTAAACCCAATTGGTCGCACACTGCTACACCTACCAGTCGTGTTCCCCCAATGAAAATGGTCCCTGAAGGTCAGCGTCGGCGAATACACCTATGCTCGAGTGTGAATGCAAGTATGCGTGGCGTGTGCCATCCCTGGACACGTGTTTCGAGGTAGTTGCCTCTCGTCAGCAGGGAGTAGGAAAATGAGTGTGGGGTTGCTGTGTAAGCTGCTAAAATCGTTATCAGGTCTAGTACCTCTCGTAGCGTGCAGGTGCGTAACCAGAGTCCGTCGACTCCACCGGCTCAAGGGAGCCTGAATATAAAGTTAAACCCAATTGGTCGCACACTGCTACACCTACCAGTCGTGTTCCCCCAATGAAAATGGTCCCTGAAGGTCAGCGTCGGCGAATACACCTATGCTCGAGTGTGAATGCAAGTATGCGTGGCGTGTGCCATCCCTGGACACGTGTTTCGAGGTAGTTGCCTCTCGTCAGCAGGGAGTAGGAAAATGAGTGTGGGGTTGCTGTGTAAGCTGCTAAAATCGTTATCAGGTCTAGTACCTCTCGTAGCGCGCAGGTGCGTAACCAGAGTCCGTCGACTCCACCGGCTCAGGGGAGCCTGAATATAAAGTTAAACCCAATTGGTCGCACACTGCTACACCTACCAGTCGTGTTCCCCCAATGAAAATGGTCCCTGAAGGTCAGCGTCGGCGAATACACCTATGCTCGAGTGTGAATGCAAGTATGCGTGGCGTGTGCCATCCCTGGACACAGAAAATTGCTGGACTGTCTGCCTGACATCTATGATAGTGACTGTCACATCAGGGAAGCCAAGTCCCAGAGATCTAATAGAAATGCGGATGGCAACTGCTTTTTGCAATCCAAATCCACATAAGGGCGGATCCCCTATACCCAGCATCCTAACTGCCGCTGCCATGGTGATTGGTGTTCTGAGGATCACCCAAAGCAATCTCGAATCTGCACTCATTCTGATGTTTGCAATCATTATTTCAAAACCAAAGCACTAAAAAGGCAATCCACAGAGGTATTTATGCGTGAGTGAAGCTCTGATAGAGGAGTACCCCTTTGAGTACTCATAAATGCCTTTGTGAATTAGCTCCGAAATATCCAACTCCCTTTTAATAAAAGTGCAAAAAGGGCACAGTTCCTTCTATTTGCACTAATTGGACACGCATTTTCCCATTTTAGATGTTTTGTGACCAATTCAAGTAACATGTATGAGTATGTCAAGCAGTACTAAAGGTGTTATACTTCACACACACTTAAATACCTTTGTGGAATGGGCCCCAGTATTTTTGTGATTAGCAACATTAATACAAAAAAAAAAAGCTTGGAGAGGACTCGTTTGCCAGGTCACTGGAATTAATTTACATGCAGAGATCAGTGGGCGTCACTCCTGAGTGAGGCTACAAAAACAACACTTTGCTGCCACCAGTGAGAACTGTTCAAAATGGCTGAAGCCAGGGACTACTTTCAGGTTTTGGGAGACAGGGCAATGTTCTCTACAAATTTATGATCATCCCAATCTTGGGGGTCTCGTAAGAAACAGCAGATCTCCCATTCTATGGATCCAGGACACCCCAAACTTTGAGAAAAGAGACATGTATAGGGTAATCATGAAGATAATAGCATTGTTCAGGAGAGACCCACAAACACTGATAACCTAGGATGTTCATCTTTAGGGAGGCCTGAGAGGGATATTCAGGGATATTGAGACAGCAAGAGATATGCCTTAAAAGTAAAAGCATGAGGTGATATGACTTAGGCATTGAGACTCAGAAAAATTAATCTTTCACAAAGTGATCTAAGATATATGACAGGTATAATTGATTAAAGAAGTGAAAAATGACACATCACTGTGTCCTAGTGCAGTGGTTAGTAGGAACCCCCATTTGGATTTTTTACATTTTCTAAACCTATATTTGTATTCTGCGCTCTGCTTCTCTACAGTTCTATAAACTACAGTTCTGGGTGATTTCTCCTGCCCACATCTCTAGTCTTATTTTAATGTATTTAGGAGATTTGTAGATAATTTTCTCATTTACTTAACTATACATATTTTAAAGTATTTGCTTCAGAGAGCAGTACAGCATCTCTTTTTTTCTTCCCATGTGTATGGCTTATAAATATGCAATGCAAGAACTTTACTATTCAAAGGCAAACAAAGGAACACATTTGAATACTGATATGAAAGTAAGGAATATATCCATGCTATTTAAGCATTAAAAAGAATTATCACACTCGAATGTATAATTGCCTAAACATAAAGTCCATAAAGAAAATGCATGAAATAAATCCAAAAGTAGGCAGGATGCCATTGTCAATTGTGCTCAGAGGAAATTTATAAACAGATGAATAAAAAGCAGTGCCAAATCTGTAATGAAAACAGGCCAATTAAAACTTCACAGACTGTAAAATATTCATGCATTTGCCGTATTTAATTATTGTATTGAAAAACATTTTCATAGGGCAGGTTCTTTCTTCCAAAATAACGCAGTCACTGCACCTGAACCTCTAAATTCAGAAGATTAAAAATAAACGCATCCGCAAGCTATTCGGTGAGCTGCTAAGGAGCAATCAAGCGTGCTACTGTATTTTAGGTTTAGCCAGCCTAGCCTTCACTTTAAATAGCACCACAAAACTACTAGGATAGCTACTGTATATTTATGGAAAAAGCCAACATTTCTGAGTAGTGTTAAATGACAGTCCCACTGTGTTGAGTTCTGCGGAGAGCTGTAGCAATTCTGTAACAAGGCATGTGTATGGACCCAGGGGCATATTTATTAGTCCCTTGCACCTCCGGTGCGTCACTTTTAACATGAGAAAAAGTGATGCAAGGGACTTGTAAATAAGGCCACTATTTTTTAGGCATCTTTTGGTTTCTATTTATGATTTATCACTTCAACTTACATACACTATTTGTTGACACAATGCCACATTGATTCGGTGATAGTGTTTATCTGCACAACAAAATGTGTTTTCATCTTTTATGTAAATAATTTGATTATTAATTTTCTCTTTCATCAGTATGTTACAGGTGCACAGTTATAGAGCTGAATACAGGGTTTCTGACATGTTCGCATTCAAAATGCATAGGACCTAATATGCAAAGGTAAATATACAAGTACATATTTACTCATGTGCATATTTACTACTACAGCTGGTTATAACGTCACACATTTTTGCTATTTATTATTTATGAGTAAAGATTTGCACCTAGGTGTACACTCATATATCTCCACCCCCTCTCTCAAATCAAGGGTGGAGTCTCCTACAACAGGATTTATGAGTGTAAAGTTACTCCAGTGTAGGTGGAGATACCCACCACTTAGAAGGAGATCTAATCAAGGGGACGGGATGTGTCCTTCAATGGAACTGTTCCCTCCTGGATTCAGGGTCAGTCCGATATTGCTCGGCCCCTGTGCCGCGCTGAGAAGCAGTTCAGGCCACCATATTCCACGTCCTCTGCTCTGCGGTACTGACCCTGGATCCAAGAGGGAACAGTTACATTGAAGCACACATACCATACCTGAGACTCTTTTTTCTGTACATTAACAACCTTAGGAGACTACATTTACTTACTAAGCCCTGAGGAAGTCCACGGAAGTTGGATGAAACGTGTCGGCTGTTTGGCTGTTTTTTTGTTGGAAAAGAAGAATAAAGAAAATGTTGTTATACAAGCAGTGGATGGACAAAACTACTTTTGGAATTGGTGGTGCAATCCACATTTGAGATTTTGAAATAATGTAAGGAATGTTAAGAGCATTATAGAACTGTGTTCCTTTCTTAATTAGCCCTCCTAGTGTCTGATATTGTACTTTTTGGGGGAATTTAGTCTTGAAAGGTTTTCTATTTAGTTTTCTTCCAGCATCCTGTCCATTAATTCCTTCTGAAGGTGGCTATATAAAGTGTGTTTCTTATTAAACCTAAACATATACTCTACAATATGCGCAAAATAATATGTCCTAAATTAAGGAAGGGCTAACTCACCTTCCTCCGTAAAGTGCCCAGTACTATTCTAGGGCTGGCTTTATGTCATAAAAAAGATGGGATTTAACCTCCCCTAGCCAGGCGTTTGTTCCTCCAACTACGTTATGGGACCCTACCCCTTCACTCTTTCACAGCTAGGTGTGCCAAAATCCCTAGGGCTGAAGACTGGCAGTGCCCAGGCTGTAGCGCCCCCCCAAGGAAACCCTAGAACATGCACTGTTCTTCTGCCCGGGTTATGAGATCAGTAGGCGATCCTGGATATTACAGTTGCGTCGAAACTAGGCCACCAGAGAGTACAAAGTTTCCCAAGGATTCTAGAAAACGAATCTCAAGAAAGCCACTGGTCTTTGCACTTACCTGCTACCTGATGGCTATGCGGAGAGTTATGGCAAATATTTGTGCTTATCTGAACAGCAACCTGCTGCAGATGAAGTGACATGTTGTGTTGTGTAAACTTATGCTCAAATCCTGGATGTCCAAACTTGATTGCCCCTCCTCACCCTACCCTTCCTTTTCCCTGCAATATCACCAACAATTGTGTTCTCCTGAGCCAAATGACAACTGCTATTTATAGACTAGCATGCTTATAGGTTGTAACACAATGAGCTATTTTTTTTCCTGTACGAGTGGACCTTTTAACCCATTTATGTTCTATCATGTTTTATGTGCTTTTATGGCCATGGAGTCAAATACAGATTTAGCTGACTGACAAAAAGAAGAAATCATCAAATTTTAAATTGCAATAAATCTAGAATTGGTTACACATGGGACAACCACAAATAAGAAATTAAATGGAGTGAGAATTGTAATTTTTATTAAAGCAACCTGCCCTAGAAGTGTAAGAGGGAGCGGTGCAAATCTAGTTCATAAATGTTTGACTTTGGTTGACAAAGGTTGGTAAATCAGATCATATAATTTGCTCACATCTTCCGTAAAAAGTACCCTCAAATAGCACTTAGGCCAAGCCTGCACACTGCCTCTAATCTTCGAAAAGAGCTCCTTGGCAATGCAATTACTCAAGATGTTGGTTTTAGATTAGATCAACTTATATCCCCCCATCACTTGAAAATCTTTCAGCCAATCCCCCTTGTCCTTTCCACATTTACAATGAAAAAGTGTACCCACATGTGCTGCTGGACAAAAAAGATAATAGAAGGGAAAGAGGCCGAAGCCTCTGCCAGTCTATGTTGCAGTATGTGAGTAGTACCACTCTAGTACTACTTCAGATACTACAAAATGAAGTTTTTGTTTATAGTCTGATTTTAGAAGTGTAATCAGATGATTGGACTTGGATCTACAGGGTTTTTGCCTTGTTTAAGAAAACTGACTATGTTCCCTAAACTAAGGGACAGAGAGGGAATCCCCCATCAAAAAAATTCAACAACCTTCAATAAATAAAGGGTTACAACTTCTGAAAATATCTTATCAAATTTGCCAGGGAATCCATTGAGGCCACACACATTAACCCCGAGCAGACTACTTATTACCTCCTCCAACTCACCCAAGGAAAAAGGGCTATCTGTGAATCTTGGATCTTCTTCTGCTTCCTCTGAAAGTACCAGCATTGGAAGAGAATAAAAAAACAATTACATTCAGATAATTTAACGTAGGGAGAGATTATAAATATTGCTAAAATGTTCTAAAAAAATAGCATTGATCTCTACATTTGATGTAAAGACCTCCCTATTCTGGGACACTACACAGCATTACTTGAATTGTTCATAGCACGTCCCTGTGCCTGCTAGGCCATGAACTTTCTGTTAAATTGCTCTCTTCATAAAGTTTTTGCAGAAATGTTGAATTTTGCACATAATTCTTTGCGTAGTGGTGATCCTCTCCAAAGGGTTTCCTATTCCTTTCTGAGCGGTTCTTGTAAAGCCTTCTGTAGTCACAGGTGACCCTTTTCTCCAATCGGATTTGTTCTTCCCTTAAAGTTTTAAACCGGGCTATATCTCTAGAAATCACAGATGCTCATTAGGAAGCTTTCAGATCTCTTGTTTTGTTTTGTTAAAAAAACTCCCAATCTCCACTTTACATGACCCAATCCAGTTCTCGTCTTCTAAACAACACTTATTCAAAAACCAGCTCCGAGTTGTAGTACCCTGGTCCTTAGAAGAGATTTTGAGCTCCACAGCGGAATGATCGGAAAACCTGTTAGGTAACATATCTAATTGCTTAAACCCCACTGTGGAAGGAAATCAGAAAATAATGACTATGAGCAGCTGTTTTATGTCTGGCTGAAAAACAGGTCTATCATTTTTTGACTAGATTGGCTGCACTCCAGGGATCAGTTAACCCCAAACTTCTCTAATATCTCTCAAGAATTTTCCAAATTTTAGGGTTCTATTGCACCTTTTTACAAGAGGAAGCATCAAGGCCTAGTTGTTGGAGAAAGTTAAAATCTCCTCAAACAACCAGCCCTCCATCAATTGTTGCTAATGATAATAACAGTTTGTTTAATGGGGTAGGGTCATTCTCAACCAGAGCACACAAATGAACTAATGTTACTGGCAGCAGGTTAATCATGCAGTCCACCGTACACCACCATCATTCTGTATCTAACAGCCATCTATGAACCAGTACTTTAGCGTTCCTACTTATAAAAAATAGCCCCTCTTTTGTTTGCCTGATCCACCAAAGGGATATATTTAAAGCCATCCCACGTTTTAAACATAACAAACTTGGTCAGCCTGTTAAGGGGAATATGAGAATCTTGTAAAAAAAAGTCACTGTAGGTTTATGGCTTTTTATCCAAGTTTTGACCAATTGTTTTTTCCTGGCATTGTTTTTTTTCCTGGCATTATTTAACCCATTAACATTACATGAAAACACCCTCACAATTCCCTCCCTCTAAAAAAAGGAGACCACCTCCACAGCACCGTCCAGTTATAATTTGTCCACAAACTACCTCCCTTCAGTTATTTTGTAGCTCAGTGTGGATGGCACTGTGCTGATCTTATGTTTAAAAGCTGCAAACATTTGAGGTGAGCAGATTTAGAATGTTGGTGGTGTTGTTGAGTGATCCATATAAAGGAGCTGTTCTCCAACTAAACTTGAGAACTACCTAGAGTTCATTGCTTCCTTGTTTGCATATTTTATGTGGCATTCTAAGCATGAAATGGTATTGTCTTGCTCGATATGCATATCAATAATTATTTTACCATTAGTTCCTATTGTGTTATTTTAATTCCCTGCCTCCTTTGTTCTCTATGGAGTAGGTTGCAATGCCTGCAAGTGGTCATGTGGGCTGTTCTTGACTTATTCCAAGGCTTGGCTGTAGAGCATGTACCCCTATTCCGACACATTTAAGACTGTAGTAACCTTAGAAGTGAAAGTTTGGGAATTGCAATGGTCTTACTCTTATGTGGGGGTGTGTTTGTATTAGCATGGCCCTCCTTAAACCCTTTCTTAAATTTCTGTAACCCCCCCTCTCAATTAGGAGTAAGCATTGTTTTAAAGAGTTTTACATCGCGCGAACTAGACCCAAATCGGCTTTCAGAGCGCTTTACATGAGCACCAGTTTCGTTACAGAAGGACACATTCATTTTGTTAGGCACGTAGAGATTAAGTGATTTGCCCAGAATCACAGGATGTTGAGCATCATTGCCGAGACTCGAACCCAGTTCCCCGGCTTCAAGGTCGGCTGCTCTAGCCGTAAGGCTACATCCTCTCCCCATCTTTCAGCAAATCCCCCTTCTTCTTTCCACATTTACCTTGGAAAAGTATACCCACATGTGCTGTTGGACCAAAATGATGGAAGAGGGCATAAAGGATGATGTCTCTGCAAGTATATTAGGTAATACACAAGTAGTGCCACTCTACTACTACATTACATTCTACAAAATGAGGTTTGTGATTACTCCCAAAAGGATGCCAATCTCCATGAAAATAAACAAAAAACAACGTAAACTCACTCGCTGAGCTTTGTGATTCTACATGAAAGTATTTTTCCTTTTTTTGCAACTAAGAAACTTTCCAAGGCCATGCCAGACTGTGCTAGTACCAACTTTTCAGGTGTAATCCTTCGAAACTTGAGTGCGTTTTGTTTTTGGGCTAGGTGCAGTCCATGACTGCCCACTGTTACATACTATTGCCTTTGTGCCCATTTTTGGGAGAAACTCCTTCCCTTGAACCCCAATGAAGTTTGAGTTGGAGAGAAGGTTGTCAGTATTCAGAAACATTCCTGGCATGCCTTGAAACACTGACTCCCCACCGAAAGCATGAGTATAACATTGCAGTATAGTATACTTCACTGGAGTAAAATGTATTACAACTGATGTGTCATCTTATGTGAATGCTTTTTAGCTTTAAAGTATTCCTGAATCCTGCCATTTGTGCTTAAGAAATAAATTATGTTACACGCACAAATGGATGTATGAAACATGCTTAGGAGATATTGCTTAATTCAAAATGATCTCCCACCTCTTCCTTCAGAAAAAAAATGGTTGGGGCTCCTGAAATTATACTAGAGGTGCCCACTTCGAAGATATATAAAGGACTTGGACCAAAAGAGGTATTTATGGGAACATGTTTATTTTTTCCACGCATTAGGCAAATATAGGAAAGGATTCTCTCTGCTTGTTTCTACACATTCTGAGCTGCAGCATTTCTTTTTTAAATTAGACTTGTCAACTAATTCTAATATTCTCTTGCAACAAATATCTAAATGTTTTTAGATGTGTTTAAATTTCCACTATAGATTCTAATTGTATTCTTCTTATTTACAAACATCCTATCTCTTTCATATGAAAAGGGATTTGGGATTTTAGTTATTGTGGGAAGGGTTATAGTGTGATCATACATCATAAGGAATAAAGTTGCCCCAGCTGTACATTATAAGGTTATTGCAAGTCATTTTGGAGTTTTACAGCTTTCCTTCAATGAGGGATCATCTTTTTGCCATGAATATTTATTTGTCTTTTCTAGAACACAGCCTTACATGAATTCATACCACAGAAGTTCTTCACAAGACATTACAAATATGCACATGGGTGCCATTTTATGTAGGTATGTTATGTTTTCTTCAACAGATTTGCCTGACCATTGCATTCTCTTTCTGTAGTGTGAGCTCCAAAAAGGTTGCAAAATGATGCTCAGTTTTGGAAGATAAGGCAAATCCAATTTCTCCACATACATGTCAAATGTGTTCAATGCAAAAGCTTCTTTGCTATAAAGATCAGGTAGATGTTCAAACACTTCCTCAGGCTTCCAACACTAAGCAATGCATTAGCATTCCATTCAGCACCTTGAAATGTTCCCCAGACTGTTGCGTAATAGAAACGTTTTTCACCTTTTACCGTGTAATATGGACTCCCCAGGAGTGGATAAGAAAAATGCTGGTGCATTTACATTTTGCATGGTGAATTAAATAACTCAACAAATAAACATGAGGAAGTGATGCTACATACATTGCTGAAATTAAAACAGACTTAGACCAGGGATAGAAGTTCTGTACTTTAAATACATGATATCAGAATTTTCCTTGGTAGTGATCTCCGTTATCTGATTTGAAAACTGGGTGAAATATTTTGAATGCAAAAGAAAATTCTAAAAGCCACATATGTTGCTTTATGATTCTTTTGATGGCACACAGGAAAAGTGGGTAGGGTTCACCCTGTGATCTTTTATGCGATTGGTTAGGGCATGCCCGGGAGCTACCCTCTCCCACAGCATGGAGCCATGCATCAATGTGGCATCCCCATTACCTTCATCAGGACACTTGATGGATCTGTGGAAGAACAGACGATGACAAAACCTGCTGTCTGTGACCTGAGAAAAAACTAGGAGACTGTCCATGCCCTCTCTCTTGTACCAACCACAAAGAACTAGACTCCAAGGATCATAAGGCTCACCTCGTATTCAAACTACAGGGACACAACAACCTACAAGAGGCCTTTTCCAGCTGACCAGTTCCAACCGGACCTGCCCTGGTGCCGGATGGTTGCCTCTGCTGGAGTGATCCCTCACCCCAAATGCTGCCCGCAGGGTCATGGACCTTTGATTGGTGTCAAAGTGTACTCCTCCTAACTTTTTCTGAATTATGGAACCTAGAAAGTTTTGGGCTTCAAAGACCTCTGGTGGACAGGACCAACCTGCCAGGCCGATCCCATAAAGGTGCATTGTCGCTAGGCCAAAGAGTCAGGTTCCTCCTGCTCAGAACTTTTCCATAGCAACAAACTGCTTCACCTAGACCTCGCAGAGAAGGTATCAACCTTACCTCGCTGGAAGAAAGTGAGTTTCAAAAAAGTGACTAAGTCTGAAGATATAATTATTCACTGGATGAAGGTGCCAAAAGTGTGCAACCAGCTAGGGACCGTCTCTGGGCATGCAATTCACATTTCTCCCACTCTGAGCTTTCCCACCAAAAGTCAACAGCTTCACTGCGACCTGGTTGGGTGACAATTCGACAACATGGAGCCCTCTTCTGCTACCACCTGCTGCCTTGCCTTGATGAGGATTTTTTACTTCAATTCTCAAGACTAAATTCAAAGGTGAAACTTCTGAATGGGTCAAGCCTGGCTTTTGTATCTGATCCGCACTCCATCGTGGTGAGCCGTAACTTGTGCCTAGGTACCGGTCAAGTGCAACCAGATGACCTTGGTTGGCGCTTAGGGGCTCATTACGATGGCGGAACGATCGTTCCGCCTTCATAAGGAGATTTACCCACCGCCATATTAGGATGGCAGTGGGTATCGTGGCAGATGCAAAGTCCGTCCACCGCTTTACTGACGGTGGCAATCGTAACATTTGCCTGGCGGGCGGAGCAGGGCCACTAATATGGTGGCGGTGCCTAGCAGGCACCGTCCGCCATATTAGGATGTGGGGACTAAAAGGCCTTTCCATGGCGGGGCTGGCAGAGAACCCTTGTGTCTGGGGTAGGTGGGGTGCACTTGGGGGTACCCCCCTACATTTCGCTGCACCAAGTGGCAGGCACCATGTGGTGCCTGCCATGTGTTGCAGTGAAATACCAGACATGCAATTTTAACATCGCGGCTGCTGCTGGTGTCAGCAGCACCGGCCGCAGTGTTAAATTGCAGAATTGGCGGTCGCATCCTAATTCACGGTGCGGGATCGCCGCATGTCTGGCGGCCGGTCCCAACACCGTGGGGATGGCGGGCAGACTCAGGTCCGCCCGCCATCCTAATTAGCCCCTTAATTCTTCTTAACCCTATTTTCACATTTTAACTTTTTTTTAAATGAACTCCGGTTTCCGTTTTTAAATGTTTTGTAATTTTAGTGTCTTTTTATTTATTAGTTTGGGATTTTACTTGTGTTGTGTTTTGACTTTTTTACTGTTTTGGTACAGCATAAATATTCTACACATTGCTTCTAAGGTAGGTCTGTCTGGTGTGTGCCATAGCTACCAGGGGGCTGAGCATGGGTTAATATAGTGACTTTAGTGATTTACCCTAACCAGGATTGTGGGCATTACTTGAGGTGGGTATATACCCCCTTTACTAATACAGCAATTTCCTACACAATAAATCCAAGTGCTTCAAAATTCAGGTACACCCAAAACAACCTCACACACCAACTCCTAGCTATTCACCTCCCTTCTTCTCCCTCCAGTTCCCCTCAGCATTCCATGTGCTTTAAGAACATTCCATTCTTAGAGTATCACATAGCTCTACATGCAGAAGTGGCAACTAGTAGTCCCCAAAGAGTTCCTGCTCCTATTTGTCACTTACAATGCAGTTGCTGAACTAGGTTGATCAGAGCAATTCAAAAGTGTCAACAGACCAAATTAGTTTGTATATTACATCATCAGTGCACCAAATGGGTGTTCCGTTCTTGACTGAAAAGTCACCCTCCATGTGCCTGTGGCATTGGAATACACGATGTAGCTCAGAAAAACTGTGCCACTTTGCCCTATTAATTTCCCCAATTGGGCTCGAAATTGTGTGAGTCCAATGGAGGTGCTCAAAATTATTGCTTATCCCTCAACGATGGAGTTTTGGCCACAATGGTAGAGTATTAAATATGATGTTGAGGGGGAAAACTGCCATCTCCATTCCAGACCAGGTGCATACTTGCAGTTGGGGCAGATGATTACAAATGAAGGGGCACTAACCTCTTTTACTTATACTGATGTAAACATCATGTAACCACTAGAAACTGATGTTCTTTTTGACCATTATTATGTAGGTGAGTATTAAAATCTGTTATATATATAGCCCTTTACAAAATGATACTTTCAGTGCAGGTTTTTCTTGAAGGGACATGGCAACCTGTGTGTCTTTTGTCCCCCTGGTTTTTGCCCCAAAAGGGCGGTTGTGTAATGGATTCTAAAAAACCTGCATTTGCTTCCCTATGAACCAGTTTCCCTCTACAATACCTGAAACTTCTTCCTTTTTCCCTCTTTCCAGTACCAGGGTGTGAGTTCCCTTCAGCAAATTCCTGTCCATTCTCAAAGAGCAAGAAAGGCACAGCTTTAAACTATTGCTAGTGTATTCTAGTTTAAGGATACAATTTTCTGTCACATGCTGCATCCTGTCCCATTTTCTTGGAGCCTGTGTATGGCATTTGGAAGTTACCGTTATGTCGGGGCACATATGTGGCTCTATGTGACACACTTCTACCCTCACATTTTTTTGTTTTTTTTCAGAGTTTTATATAGTGGAAACTTGACCCGAAGGTATCAGATCACTTTACATGAGCACCAGTTGCATTACATTAATTTTCTTAGGCAAGGGGAGATTCAGTAATTTGCCCAGAATCACAGGATGTTGAGTTTGCTGAGACTCGAACCCATTTCCCTCAGCTTCAAAGCCGACCCCTCTATCCATCAGGGTACAACCTCTCCCATTGCCTTTTATCACGGCCATCAGGCTCTGGGCAGAAACTTGGCATTCAGTCATGCAATACCCCCATTTTTCTGCTGCTAATAGGCACTAGGTATGGGGAATATCTACCCACAGACCAAATTCCCTGTATTTTTCAGAAACCAGACAAAACCTTGTTCTGCAGGGTCTGGATGCAGGGTATGGTCTTTGGTTAAGATCTCTACATTATAACTCTGCCCTCAGAGCTAATTATTTTGTTATGACCAGTGGGCTCAGAGAGTAAGAAATTACATTTTCACTACTTGCATCAGTCTCTCTATCTCCAGAGTTTGCAGAACATAGCCCTCTGAAATGCCTTACAGAATCCAGGTGCAAAGCAGGGACTTGGCAAGCGTTGGACCTGTCACCCTACCCACTGTCCATACTGACCTTGGCCTTAAGCCACGCCGACAGGTTCGAATGTGTGATGTGGTATTTGGCAATGATGCATCCCATTACAGCTGCACTGGAAATAGACTTTTGCTATCCCCAGGCACCTCTGGGTGAATTTCGATTCCTTTGGTCTTGCTCGGTAGGCTCTGAGTTCAGACCATAGCCTCTGAAAATGTCTTGAAGAGGTAATTACTTAGTCCCCGGATATGTGTATCAGATGTGCCAGTCTAGAACACAAGGTGGGTCTAACCAACCTTTGTTATAAAACTCTATCCGAGGGAGCTAAGACCTCTGTGAAGGGCATAAGAGAGGACTTGAGTCCAAAGAGAAGCACCCCAAACGGCAGAGAGGCTCTCATGCATGAAATATAAAGAACTTTCAATTCCTCCTTTTCCACTGGGGGAGTAGTAGGTGTGGGTATAGTAAATGGAAGGTATTGTGTAGTTAATGGACCCTTATTCAAATCTGCTGGAGGACCTGATGACGATTACAGTTATAAGACACAATTTACATTCCCCACAATATCGCAAAACAAATATTGTTTACCAAAATATTGTCAACATCTACACAAACAGGAACAACAAAGAAAAACATATCAATAACAAAAACATTGGTCTTGATTCACAAAGGTAAACTTACACTTTTGTGTATGTTTATGATTGTTTACTATTCACAAAGGAATTTTACTAGTAGTATCTTTGCGACAGTGGAGTCTCCGTACTTAAACGGAGACTCTGCATTCATAAAGATACTACTAGTAAAATACATTAAAGATATTACTAGTAGCAACCATTTGTAAACTTACACAAAAGTGCGAGTTTTCCTTTGTGAATCAGGACCACATTTGGTACAATATTTAAACTACCATAATATTGAACACAAACATAAAGTATACCAAATATTTTTAACACATTAACAATACACAAAACAACAAAAATAATTACAACATGATCGACTAAAAAAATATATTTATAAAATATTTAAAAAAACAAATTATCTCCAACTAATAATATTAAGCTAAAGAAA
Organism: Triturus cristatus; assembly: GCF_964204655.1. Classification (NCBI taxonomy): domain Eukaryota; kingdom Metazoa; phylum Chordata; class Amphibia; order Caudata; family Salamandridae; genus Triturus; species Triturus cristatus. Next base: position 632,343,325 of record NC_140582.1, read on the forward strand.
TACCCCCTCAAATTTATTTTTACATATTCCAATAATTACATAAATTCAAAATAAGTTACTAAAATGAAATATAAAACCGTATTCACTAAATAACCAACTTATATAAATATACATTATTTAAAACATAATATAAATGTATATGGATTAAAAATAAATAACATTAATATATCCAATAATATATTATAGCTAAACATAATCCTTAATTAGGGTCCACCAAAAAAGGCTCAAACTGCCCAAAAAATTTAAACTACACTAAAACTAACTAATACAATTGAATGTGGTGCATAGCATCCAATAGAACTCTTAAACTAAATAAATAAAAAATAAAAATGGACGAGAAAAATTACAAAAACGGGCAAAAAAATGCGACATCTAGAAGTCACCAACACTGTGCTAAATTCTACAATGAAGCTGCAGGAGCTAACCTACGTAAAACAGACCACCTACATGAGAAAGCGCATACAATTCACCCAATAAATAAAAATGCAACCAAACTATTTCACTAAGGCTGAATTTATAATACCCTAGTAACAAATTATCTTTCTTCATATCACCAAACTTTGGGTACCACTAGAAGAAAACATGTAACAACAGTGTCCTGGACACCTAAAACACCACTTCAAAATGACAAAATTGACAAACAGACTGAAAATGTAAGTAAACATAATTAAAACTTAAAGAACTCGTAACCCCTCATAGTTAAAACTAAACTAAGAACAAACCACCTCTAAAACTAACATAACTATTGTTTTAAATATTAAATCAAACATACCTTCTCTATTCAGCAGAAAAAAGCACCAATTGATCAACTTCTTGATGAAACACAGATAGAAAAAAATCAGCAAGTTAAACAGACAGCGGACGTAAGTATGACATGTAAATTGTTATTGCAGTTAAAACTGTTAACTGTAAATTCCAAACATGTTAAGTGCTTAGTAATAAATATGCACCTCTAACATTTGCAGATACAATGTCAGAAATAGCCATGTACATTACCTCCCAGTAAGGCATAACATTATTCTCATACATGGGATATACATACAGCCAGGAGAGCACAAGCAACCAAAATATACATTGGAAATATACAAAATACTATTCTAATGCTTGTTATGGGAGGGCTACAACTAGAAACGATCTAGAAGGGATAAATGTATTGCAAGACGTGGGAGAAAGGATCTGGGTTCCTCTTGGCTGACTGTCCCCGAACTGATACAAAGCCAGCAGTTCGCAAGTCATCAAACAACAAGTGGCAAGGAGCACTACACAGCTCGAACATGCTGCCTAGCTGCTTGTTCTTGGAGCAGCGCGCTGGGCTTCTCTGAAAGCAGGACGGGCCCCTCTGACATTGAAGTTGCTGCCAAATTCTGCAAAATCGCTGGGGGGCCAAGGTATCAGACGAGCATTCAGTGTGGATGCAGGATCACAGAGCCATATTGTTTTGAGAAAATTAGCTGATGATGAGGAAGAGTCACCTGGAAACCCAGGGGCTGGAAAAAAAGCTGCAATTTCGAAGCCAGTGGGAGCAATGGCAATTTTTTTCAAGAAATCATTACCAAGCATGGATAGTGCAGTCAACTCCCTGCCCAGGACCTCTGAAGAACTCCCTACAAATGACGTACAAAATGTGAGTACTAAGTCTGTGATAATGACTGAGGGAGCTGCCACGGGTTGTGCAGAGGGTGTTTCTGATAGATTGGTAGCCACGTATACTAATATATGTATAACAATTCAGACTCCCCACATTGCCAAGATTAAAGAGGGTCATGAAGAGAGCACAGCTGGCTAAAAACAGGGATCTGCAGTGCCTAGTGCCTTTAAGGTTACTCAGCAGATTAATAGAAATGCCGGTTCAGCTAAGAAAGTACAGAGGGAAGAGCAACACCCCACAGTGATCCAACTGACTAAAGGAAATTCTGGCAACAGATTCTTTTCACAGTCTGATCATTCAAGTCTCTCTGGCGAAGAATAATCAGATTCAACCTGGCACCACTTTCTGGTGCATAGGGAATGAGAAGATTGGCTAAAATGAGAGGGCCTGGGCATGGAAAATTCTATGAGCGATACACAAGGACTTGAATTGACTTCTCCTTTCTACCGGGAGCCAGTGCAGCTTACGTATGAATTTGGAGGTAGGGCAAGATTTATGGAAAGATGGAAAGATCTATTCTAGGATGTTGGAATATAGATTAAGTAGAGTTATTACTTCATTAGTTTCTAACAGGCAACATGGTTTTATTCCAGGGAGGGTCACAGAAGGTCATATAGGGAGAGTGATCACATTATTTGATTTGGCTGAAGCCCTTAAAGCATCCCTGGGATTTATTTTATTAGATGACAAGAAGGCATTCGATCTCGTTGCCTGGGGGTTGTTGTGGGCAGTTCTGAAACGGAAAGGGTTTGGGATCGGATTCATAGGAGCAGTTAAAACTTTATATAAATTAACCCCGGGCAGGGACCTCCGGGAAAACGCGGAGTAGGCAAATCTACATACACTCCGCAGCAGAGTGGAGTTGGCAGCCCCCGACTCCCACCATCCTATTAACAATTGCTTAAAACTAAAATAAAACTACTTTTAAAGTAAATAAAAAACAATTACCTTGGCTGCGCGGTCCCCAGACTGCTCTCCTCCTCTTCATTGTCCTCTCTAAGGAAACTGTGCATGCGCCCACCCACGCATGCACATTTCTCATGACAAATTTGCTTGCGTGGGCACGTGCTCATGCACAATTACCCCAGAGACGGTCATGAAGAGGAGGAGAGCAGCCCGGGAAGCTGCAGCCAAGGTTAGTCATTTTCATTTACTTTAAAAGTAGTTTTATTTCAGTTTTAAGCAATTGTTAATTGGAGGGGTGGGAGGCGGGTGGCGTGGCGGAGCTTCACGTAGTTCCACGGAATTTGCTCTGAACTCCGTGGCCCTCCACGTAGCCCCGCTATGCCCACTACACCCGAGTTTAATATAAATCCCCTAAAGCTAGAGTCTGAGTGATAGGTTTGGAGTCTGAGACCATACATATTTCAAGGGGAACTAGACAGTGTTGTCCAATAACACTTAAAAATAAAATTAACTTAGAACACAATTAATAAATAAATCTATTCAAAAAACACATCACCGTGACACATTTAAGAAAATCTAAAGCAAAAACTTTAAGTTTGAAAATATGTATAACACATAACATTCTAAACAAAATGAAATAATTATATTAAAAAAAAATCCCCCAAAAAATCAAAATATGGTTCTGTAGTTGATGGCCATGACACTTTTAGAATTTGACAAAAACAAATCTGCAAAATTAGGAAGAATAACACAAAAATGCAAAAATTAAATAGTCAAAAATAAATAAACAGAATTATTCAAAAATCGAGGAAATCATACAAAATCTCTTTAAAGTAAAAAACATTCCTAAAAAATTTAAAAATAAATGAAAATTAAAAAGTAACGTCAGTTAAAATTTGAACAAATAATTTCCTTTAAAAACACACATCCAAAAAGATGGAACTCTGTCCAAAAATCCATGACAAATACAATATACTTACTACAAATACTTATACCCCAAAATATAACATACAATACAAAACACATTAATCAACTATAGTCACATTACAAAAAAATAAGTAAACTAACTACACTACATATACTCTAGTAAGGCCTACCTCACTTAACTATTAAACCACAAAACACAAACCTAACATAAAGTACACTACTACAGGAAACCAATATGGCATTCTATACTAACTATCCACATCTTCCCCTCCCAAAACCCCAAATAATAGCTTAAAAGGACTCTTAGCTTATCTATAAACCAGTCACAATGAACCACATCTGACAGAAAGCAAAATCACCAAACAACGTTAATAGACAAAAAGGTATCGGTAGTGGTAAAAACAATGACTGCTAAGTAAAAATAAAAAAATGACTATATTATAATAGAAATAAATGCAAACTTGAGAAATATGAACGGAAAAGTAAAATGTATGTTTTTAAAAATATGGTAAAAATGAATACAAATGTCATAAATATTTTAGAAAAATATTTTTTTATTTAAATAGACTTAAAATGTAGATAGTGGTAAAAACAATGGCTGCTAAGTGGAAATAAAAATGTCTACAATATTATAGAAATAGATGCAAACAATAAAAATGAATGGAAATATGAAAATAGTTTGTACAAATATATTATATTAAAGTACTAAAAATTATTAAAATAATCTAATAGACTACATAATATATATATTAAACAGATATGCTATTACCAACAATGTTTACATTTATGATGTTCTCAATACAAATGTGTGTGTTAAAAATGGTAAGTTGTATTAAAGTGTATTTAACAATGCAAGCAATATATGTATAAGTAAGGTTACAAATTATAATACAACATTTATTGACATTACAAAACAAATGCGGTAAATGTGTTGTAAAACAGTATGTAAAATAATGATTGTTCCTATTGCTTAAAAATAAACTAACGAGTAAAAAAATATAAAATATATTTATGCGTATTAAATATTTACAAATGTACAAATAAAATGTGTATTAAACCATACAATAGTATTATTAAAATAGCAAAACATACAAACACAACAAACCAATCAACCCTGCAAAACATAAAATAACTAAATATAACCCATCCGTTACATTTCATAGTAAATATTTAAAATACAGCACAGTCATTTTAACTAAAATCTTCTTGGAAACACATTAACATTAAAACATACTATTCCCACTCCAATCTACAGTATATTGTCAACAATGTTTGAGACTGAAGGTTTGAAAAATAGCATTCACACTCCAATCACAATCATTTTGTGGAAACTGTTAGACTAAAGTACATTGGGGAATGTGTTTGACACTAAAGGGTTCAAAATTAATATTCCTCCTCCAATCCAAATATTTTTAGGGAAGGTGTGGAACACTGAAGTGGTCAAATGTACTATTCCCACTCTAATCTTAACCCCCTTGGTGAATGTGTTGGATGCTGAATGGGTCTAAATTACTATTTCCACTTGAATCTAAACCATTTTGGGGAAAGTGTTGAACACTGAAGGGGTCAGATGTACTATTCACAGTTCAATCAAACTGAGCAAATGTTGGGCACTAAAGTGGCTAAATTACTATTCCAAAACCAATCTAAACCATGTTGGGTAAGCTGTTGACTAATGAAAGGGTCAAATGTACTATTCCCAGTCCAATCTAAAACACTTTTAAGAATGTGTTGGACACTGAAAGAATCAAAATTACTACTCCCACTCCACTATACAACATTTTGGGGAAGGTGTTAGACTAAGCTGATTGGTGCAGTAGTATACCATCCCCCCCGGGGAAAGCAAAAAGAACTTCTGTGTAGCAATATTGGACAGTCTGGCTCCTTACACCATGCAAGCCGATAATTTCTTATTAATAGGCGATTTCAATCATCAACTTGATATTAGCTTGAACATAGACTCACTAGGATTATTAGCAGCCATGGAGACCTTAGGCCTCTATCCCAGAATTCATAGCCCTACTCACTTAGCGGGTCATACGCTTGATAACATCTTCACAAATATGAAGGATCTCCTAGTGGATCCCCCACTGGCCTTAAGTTGGACGGACCATATGGCCCTGGGATTCTCCTGGACTGTCCCGTCACCTCCAAGTCAGGTACAAGGCAGGAAGAGCTCACGTAGATCATGGAGGAAAGTGACTTTACCAGCATTTAATGCAGCATTTTCCCCTCCATCCTTTAGCAGTGGGACAGACAGCAATGTAGCACTTCAAATGCTAGAGACCGCTATAACAACGGCCCTTGATACTATAGCACCAGTCAAGACAGTTATAGTAAGGGAGAGAGCTGCCCCAGCTCCTTGGTATTCAGAAAGCCTGAAGATAGAAAAAGCAAACTGCAGAGGCGCTGAGCGTAAATGGAGGAAATCGAAGAGGGAAGAGGACAAACTGGCTTATAGATCTCTACATAGAGCGTATCTGGGGAACTGCAATATAGCTAGGAGAGCCCACTTAGGGGAAAGAATTGGGGAATCAAGGAATTCCACCAAAGAACTCTTTAAAATCCTTAATGAATTCACCAATCCCAGAGCCAACAACTCTACCCTGGCACCTACACAGGGTCTATGTGATGATCTAGCCATCTATTTCAAACAGAAAGTTGATAAACTCTATAACACATTTGACATGGAAGAGTCAGCTCCGGCAGTCAATCCCCCCTTGAAAGATCCGTCTTCCCCTAGCCTTGAGACGTTTGCAGCCATTTCCTGTGAACAAGTGTGTGCCTTACTGTCACACACTAAATCAGGCTCGCCGTCAGACGTGGCCCCCCCTCACATCATGGCAGATTTGGCGCCTGCTTTATCCTCCTCAATTATGGAGATTTGTAATCTATCTCTGGACACAGCTGTATGCCCAGTAAAACGGAAGAAGGCATATATAAAGCCACTACTTAAAAAGTTACATGCAGACCCAACAGACCTACAAAACTTTAGACCTATCTCTCTTCTTCCATGTTGTTCCAAGATCATGGAATCTCTGATCAATAGACAACTTTCTTCATATCTGGAACAAAATCATCTGCTGGACCCATCACAGTCAGGTTTCCGCGCGTGTCACAGTACAGAATCGGCTCTCATAGAAGTCACATATTCTATAAGGATGCTATTGGATGAAGGAACCCCCGCATACTAGTTCTCCTCGATCTGTCAGCAGCCTTTGACACCATCTCTCCCGGTGTCCTTGTGGATAAACTGCGAGAGATTGGTGTCAGAGGCTCAGCCTTAAAGTGGATACATTGCTTCCTGTCAGAAAGAACACACTGTGTACAAATGGACACGTTTGTATCATACACAGCAGTTGTGACCAAGGGGGTACCGCAGGGCGCCATCCTAAGTCCCACCCAGTCCAACATTTATGTTTCCACGTTGGCCCCAATTATCAGATCTTGTGGGTTCCATACGATCTTCTATGCAGATGACACACAGGTGGTAGTACCCATTGGGAAAGACCCTGTGTTGACCAGAGAAAAATTCAAAAGCTGCTTGCTAAAAACCTGGATGAGCAAGAACTTTTTACAATTGAACTCCAGTAAAATGGAGATCTTGCTATTCGGAAAAGCTGAGGAGCTATGGACCAAGGAGTGGTGGCCAGAAGAATTAGGGGAAGCCCCCACTCCAAACAAAATGGGCAAAAGACCTGGGGGTGATGATCGATGACAAACTCTCAATGGAGGAGCACGTTAAAACCACCGCGGGCAAGTTCTTTGGCATAATGTGCATGCTAAGAAAAGTATTTCCCTTGATCCCCCTTCATACCAGGAAAATTCTCATTCAGGCACTTCTAGTCAGTAGACTAGACTATGGGAACTCTCTACTGGTAGGGATCAGAGAAGATGTGTTATCTAAGTTACAAGTTGTACAAAACACGGCAGCATGCCTGACATTAAATAAGCCGCCGCAAACTCCATCACTACCTTTACTGCGGCACCTGCATTGGCTTCCGATTATGAAAAGATCAATTTTTAAACTCCTGTGCCTGGCATTCAAAGCCCTACATTGACTTGGACCTACATATTTAATCGAGAAGTTGCAATGGTACTCTCCAGGGCGCCCCCTTAGATCTAGCAGTCAAAGGCTGCTACGTACCTGCAGAATCAGATGGGAGGGAGGGCATTTTCTCATCTAGCCCCCGCCCACTAGAACAGCCTACCAGATGAGCTGCGAGCATGTCCTAACCTGTTGCAATTTAAGAAGCTTCTTAAGACGTGGCTGTTCAGCTAGATCTTCACGTTTTTGGTAATCTGCCTCCCAGGCTCCGAGAGATCCCCTTGGGGATGATTCATTGCGCCCTACAAATATTAAATTAAATTAAATTAAATTAAATGTACTATTCCCAGTCCAATCTAAAACACTTTTAGGAATGTGTTGGACACTGAAAGAATCAGAATTACTACTCCCACTCCACTATACAACATTTTGGGGAAGGTGTTAGACCCAGAGTTAATAGAATTAATATTCCCACTCCAAACTAAACCACTGTGGAGAATGTGTTGAACAATAAGGGGTTCAAAACTACTGCTTCCACTTTCAAATAAACCTCATTGGGAAGTTTATTACAATTTAAAACAGAGGGCCGTATTGCCACTATGGCGGTCCATAGGACCGCTTTAGTCACAGTGGTGGTCTGTGGACTGCCAGACTGGAGGTCCACCCACCCTATTATGAATTGGGTGGTTAGACCGCCGCAGGACCGAAGCAACCGCTGGGGATCTGTGATCCCACAGCAGTTTGTGCAATGTTCTGAGGCCACAATATGCTGCCGCTGCCACAGCGGCACTGGCAAATATATTAAGAGTTTCTTCAGCACCACAGTTTTCATGTTGTCACAGGGCATGATGGTGCATGCAAGGGGACACATGTTGTGCCCCCCTATCATTATGCACCCCCTGTTCCTGGATGGCGTGGACTGCACAGTCTATGCCTTGCAGGAACGTGCTTTGGCACTCCCATTGCGGTCAGAACACACCAAATCCTTGAAAAGAAGGGGGTCCAAGGGTATGTATATTTTTAGAGACCTACAAGAAATAATACCCCTAACACAATATATTGTCAACACAATAGATTTCTTAGGTCTGATACATCTTTGAAGTAATGCAACAAAGCAGCAAAAGAAAAGATACAAGAGGAAAAAAGGAGAGCAATAGAAGTGTCTCTTAAATAGAAAACTAACAGGGGAAGAAATCCCTTTTAGGAAGAATGCCCACACTCACCAATGGTGACATGCTTCATCATTTGGGCTTTCTCCTCCCAGTGGGAAATCCTAGTCCCACTGAGGGCTACAACCTCCTCTCTGAGAGGAGGGAGCTCTGGGATGTTTTGATATTTAAGCCTCGAAAATGGATGCTAAAATCCCAAATGTGAAAGATGGTGATGCGTGGGTGCAGCGCAATAAATCAGAAATAGAAAGAGTGTGAATCTAAAACTGCCTAGTGCAGATGAAAAGAAAACTTTATTGGCTCATCTGTGCTGGCAGATCTAAAACGCAGTGTTCAGCAGTGTATAATTAAACTGCTAGAATGGAAAAGAAGGTCGACATGTTTCAGCCACTAAACATCTAACAAGTAAGAATTGGCTTTCTTCAGGACCAATGATAACGCTGCTGCAAAAAGTGGAAAAACAATACAAAATGTATACTTAGTACAGAACAGTGATCCAAGTCCAGAATCGGTATCACTGAAACTTGTCTAGACAAAAAAGAGACACAAAAAGAACAATTACTCTTCAATCAACCAAAACTTAGAAACTTTTCTTTTCCATCAGGAGGATGAAACACTAATCAATCCTCAAATGCAAGTCCATTCAGGTACGCAAACATATTCACTCACCCGTGTAGTAGGACAAGTGAGCCCACCTCTACCTGGTCACAAACTCAGCAAGGGGAGCCCCGCTCTGTAAATTCAAACAGAAAAACCAAATTGTGGTGAATCAGCCAAGCTGAATTTTAAAGCAAAAATATGGGTAGGGCCGTCTAAAACCAAAATACTAGAGTGAAAATCACTATAACGTGATACATAAGTGACTTCTTGTCTTTGTTTAGCAAGGAATCAATAATGACCCTCCTAATCGAAACCATTAGTACAATGTATGTTTTATGCCGTGAAATCTATAGGCTACACAACTAGCATCTATCTTATATTATTCCCCAATGAAGCGCACTGGTATTTACAACTTCGTAGCATATGTTGATGTCACCGTTTTATCGTATACTTAGTCATGTGACTAGAGCTAAATTGAGATAAACATTGTTTCTATGGCAATATGTGTGTCAAGACAAACATAGTATCTATAGCAATATAAGTGTCGCTTTGTCTTGACACAAAGCCATAGTATGTTTAATGTCTAGTGCCCCAAAGATTGGACTCTCGTTCAACTCCCAAAGTGCTCGTCTAAAACGGGCGCCATATAAACAAAATAGAAGGGAGCTCCAAACAGAATATTATGAATAACCCTATCTAGTTTGGTAGATGTAGTTCTCCGCCAAAATGTAATCAAAATGCCCGTAATGGAGCACACTTACCCTTCCGTCGGTACTCCGTTGCGGAATGAATTTGCGACCGGAGGTACCGACGGGAGCAGCTCCGTGTCTTAAATAACCGCATTTCTTTGATTCAGGCAGTTGCGGAGGACCCAAAGGCTGTCCATTGAAAATGCCTGTTCTGTTAACACGCATGCGCTGCAGATCAGTGTTTGAATGCAGCGCATGCTCATTAATTGTTAAAAAAAGGGATGCGACATAAAACTTTAATGAACTAACCAATGCTTATAAAAAAGGGCAAAGTTGACAGAGTGCTTTTTGGGAAAACAAAAGCAACATGCCTATTAGGTGATCACGCAATGCATAGTTCTAAATGCCATTGTTCCCAGATCTATGAAATAACCAGTTATATCAGGTATTCATGTTCTTACCGATTTAAAGACCCTGATCAGTGGTTGAACAGAGATGAACGAAACTGGGGGATATTTGTAGGGCAGAAATATTAAAAAAGTCTATTTCTGTCCTGTGTGAACCTCAAAAGATTAAATATGATGTATTCCTTTCACTGCAATACTCATAATGATAACCAAGGAATGTCTTCATTTAATCCTATGGTATCGCTCTTGATGCGAAATACCCAACGTTGTTCTCTTCTAAAAAAAAATTTAGAGATGTCCGTGACATGTTGGGGTATTGTAGGTTGTTCAAGTATAGTCCATCTGAGTTCGTCAGCTTGATGGTTGGAATCCAGGAAATGATTAGTCATCTTTGTAGATCTTCTCTTGCACCGAATGGTGCTTTTGTGTTCCAAAATTCGCATTTTTGCCTTACGTGTGGTCATACCCACATAGCGCAATTCGCATGGGCATGTGATCAGGTAAATAACCTTTTCACTGTTGCAGTTCGTATGTTTACTCAGCAACCATGGTTTTGTGGTACCAATATCTACTTCCTTCATGTGAGTAGTCTGAGGACAAGCCGCACAAGAGCCACAAGGGTAGTGCCCCACCACAGGTGATAAGCCCCATAAAGATATTTGTCCAGAATTGTTTTGCTTAATCCTTGGCCTGGTGTGCACAATCTGATCCTTAATATTGGGACTCCTCTTGAAAGCAAATAAAGGTGGAGGCACACTCTTTGCACCAATATTGAGGATTTTCCAATTTTTTAGAATGCTTTTCTTAATTTTGTTGGAGTAGCTGCAAAAAGTGTTGACACATGTCAGCCTATCCAGTTCTTCTTTAGGGCCAGCTACTTCGATCAAGGATTCCTTGTTATTGTTGGCAGCTCTTTTACGTGACCGCTGGATCAAATTACGTGGATAGTTCTTTTCTTTCAACTGGTCACTCAAAATTTTGGCATGCTCGTTGTATTTGTCTATAGTGGAGCAATTCCTCCTTATCCTGAGGAATTGCCCAAAGGGCAAGTTCTCACGTAAGGACTTCGGATGGAAGCTTCCAAAAGACGATAATGAGTTACGAGCAGTTGGCTTCCTGTAGAGTTCTGTGCCTAGACCTCCTCTCTCTGGAAAGATGTGAATATCCAAAAAGGATAAACTAGTCTTTGAATATTCCAAAGTAAATTTCAGAAAGTTGTTTTTGGAGTTCAACCAAGTATGGAAGGATTGGATGGTTTCTGGAGTGCCCCTCCAGATGACAAAAACATCATCGATGTACCTCTTCCAAGCCCGTATATGACCTATATACGGATTATCCTCATGTAGCACAATAGACTGTTCGAAGGCATGTACATACAGATTGGCCAGACTCGGGGCAAAAATACTGCCCATTGATGTACCGGATGTCTGCAGGTAAATATCATCTTCAAATTTAAAGAAGTTCTCTTTCATGGCCAATCGAGCACACTTCATTATGAAATGGACCGGAGTTATACTTTCTGATGGTTTAGATACCAATAAAGACTCTACGGTAGCAAGTGTCTCATCCTGTGGTATAGAAGTATAAAGTGCCTCCACATCTAAAGAGACCAAGTAGTTTTGTTCTAGGTCAAAAAGGATATCATTTAAGAGACGCAATAAATGCTTAGTGTCTTGGAGATATGTGGGCATTTCCAACACCAAAGGTTGTAGAAAATGGTCAACAAAAGTAGATAAAGGCTCCCTCAATGAGCCTATCCCAGATATTATGGGTCTCCCTGGAGGTGGTAATTGTCCCTTGTGTACTTTTGGAAGCACATAAAAATATGGAACCACCGGTTGGGACCATTGCGGTGCCTTTCTAAGGATCTGATATGAGCCTTTGGAAAACACCACCGTGGGACCACCAAAACGCTGCCCACCAGACCACGAATAAACTTGTAATCTGGTGAGTGGTGTGCGGACGAGTTTGACACTGAGGCAGCGGGGTGCTGGTGTGGCCACACAGCTATGCTCACTTCACCACTGGATTCAAGCTAGCGTGGCTGATGAGGGCAGTTAGCCCAATACTGGTCCCAGGGTGCTTGTTTCCGGTCCATGGAAGACATGGCTTGGTAGTTCGGGCTGGACTATTCCCATGAGGCACAGGGTCAAGACTGATTTGCATATAGCTGTGTCTGAACTGGGGTGGCGAAGTGAGCTAAAGAATGATGATGGATTCAACCCAGATCTGTAACTGGGTGTGAGTGTCTCTGTCCATCATCTTCTTGTGTTTGCTTTGACTGTGATAGAGCACAGGTCAGAGACAGTCCCAGATTAGTCCTGCTGCAGTTTAACATTCTCAAGGTTTGCACCACGAGTTCTTTTCACATTGCAGAGGGTCACGAGGAGCACAGAGAGCATCCCTGGAGGCAGTCGACATGGAGCGAAGAGCCTGCCGGGCATCGCAGCTGGGCGGGCTGGTGCTTCGCATTGGCTGTCCCCCGCGAGCGGTCGATATTGCAGTGTGAAGAGTCAAACTGTTGGTGGCTCGTGCTGATTTTCAGTGTGAGTGGCCTTTTCATGGTGCGAACAGGCCTATTTGTGGTCGCAGAGAGCCCAAAAGCTTGATTTAGGAGCCTGTGAGCCACACCAAGGGTCCAGGACCTGACAGGCAGGGTTTCAGGAGCTTGCTGCAGCTGGGCCCAGGGTCTGTTTGAGGTGCCTTTTGTGTTCTTCCTGAGGCTCAGATCAGGTGGCCAGCAGACTAGCCCTTGGAGTCATTCTGGGGTCCTGGGTTAAGATGAAGTTACAGGCCTAGATTTTCATCCACAGGCAACAGGGAAGCAGGCCAACACAGCATGGATGCAGTTCCTTTATAGCAGCAGTACAGCAGAGTGACAGTCCTTATAGCAGTACAGCAGCAGTCCTTCTTCCTGGCAAAGCATACACAGGTCCAAAAGTGTAATGAAGATCTGGAGTCTGAAGTTGAGTATTTATGCCATGTTGTGCCTTTAAAGTGGGGAGAAGCTTTTAGTGGTGTCCTTTTGTGAACCCCTAGGCATCCTGCCTTCCCATTTCTGGCACCAGACTGTTATGCAGCCCTTTGTGTGGCTTGCCTTTCCTGCCACACGTGCCTTGTTTGACCAAAGCAGGCAGGTGAGACGCGTTGCCTTCAAGCTGTGTGATTAGCAGCGGCACTTACTTGGCAGTGCCAGTGCGCCAGCACTTCTCCATTCTGCACTTAACTCACACTTGATCCGTCAGTGCCCTTTCTTCAGAGTACTCTCATAGCAGGCAGTCCAGGCAGTTCCCTTGTGGTCATTTCCCTGCCCTGTCTGCTTCCCAGAATCCCACTTTAGAGATTCTGGAAACCTCTGTATTAGCCCAATCCAAAAGGGCCTCCACTGTTCCAACTCCCACATCAACCCAAACAGTTATGGAGTGGTTCTTGTGATTCTGTTTCCTATTCCTGGTCATACCTATTTAAGGGAGTTTATTCCTGACTTCCAGTGTATTGCAAATTCTTTGAGTTCCGTGTCCTGGCACAACACAGCCTATTCAAGTGTAAGTGGGGCTGTGGCCACCTCCTCCCTTCCATCATGCCAGTGATGTCCTCATCCAGGCACACCTAAATTCTCTTTTGTGTGTGGCCATCTAGGAGTAATACACAAAGATCAACTGTGAACTACACTCAGTCATATGACCAAGACACAGGCTACAGGCACTAAATAGCTAAGGTAAGAAAATGCCAATTTTCTAAAAGAGGTATTCTCAGAATTGTGATTTCAAATCTAACATTACATAAGTTAGGATTTCAAATTGTGATTCCAGAGACACCAAACAGGAACTGGTCATCTATTCCAATTTGGAAATTCAAATTACACTTATAAAATGTAATAAGGTAACTCTAATGTTATCCTATGGGAGGGAAAGGCCTTGCAGTAGTGAAACATGAACTTAAGTGTTTTTCACTATCAGGTTCATGTAACACTTAATAGTGCACACCATACCTTTTAAATACACTGCACCATGCCCTCTCGAGTGTCCAGGGCCTACCCTCGGGATTACTTATATGTATATAAAAAGGAAAGTTGGACCTGGTAAAAGGTTTATTTTGTCAGGTTGACATGGCAGTTCAGAACTGCACACACAGGCCGCAATGGTAGGCCTGAGACATGTTAAAAGGGCTATTTAAGTGGGTGGCACGGTCAGTGCTGCAAATTCACTAGTTGCATTTAATTTACATGCCCTTGGCACATGTAGAGCCACTTTACTAGGGACGTATAAGTAAATTAAATATGCAAATTTGGTATAAGCCAATTCTGCCATATTTAGAGCAGAGAACACAAGCACTTTAGCAATGAGTAGCAGTGGCAAAGTATAAAGAGTCCTAAGGTCAGCAAAAATTAAGTAAGTAAAAATGGAGGAGGAAGGCAAAAGGTTTGGGGGAAAACGGCCCTAAGGCTGGCAGGTCTAAGATATGTCTCCCCCAACTGAAAGTGTGGGGAACTACCCAACCTCTTGGGAGTTCTTATTACTAAGGCGAAGAGCTTGGATAGACTATCAGCATTGGCGAGGTCTGACTCAGGATGGTGTTATACCCTAAAGTATACTGCTTGAAGGGAGATGGACTACCTCAACATCTTGGGATTTTTACCCAATATCTGCCTGAATCATGCCAGGGCCCTGTGGTATGTCTGAACCCAAATGTGAGTCTCAAATAGGTATGGTCTCAGCTTCCTCAGTGTCCAGACCACAGCAAATGCCTCCCTTTCAATCGCATTCCACCTCTGTTCCCGTATAAGTGACCTCCTTCTAATGAAGGCTACCAGTTGGTTTAGGCCCTCCTCATTTAAGTGTGGTAAGTCCGCCCCTATGATGTGCTCTGAAGCGTCTCTCTGCACTATGAACTTCTTAGAGAAGTAAGGAGCCTTGAGTATGGGTGCTGTACACTGGCCTCCTTGAGGGTATCAAAGGCATTTTGGCATATCTCTGGCAGATCACCTTTCTGGGCTGCTTCTTTGAAGTCAGCTCTGTCAAAGGGGCAACAATGGTGCCACATCCCTTAACAAACCTCCTATATTATCCTGTAAAGCCAGGAAGGCCCTCACTTAAGTCTATGTTTTAGGTAGTTGCCGGGCCAGGAGAGTCTAAATCTTCACCTGGAGGGGCTACACCTTGCCCCCACCCCAATGTTGCCCAGATATACCATGGAACCCTGCCCTGTCTGGCCCTTACTGGCCTTGATAGTCAGCTCTCCTGCTGCAGGGCCTGAGGCACCTCCTGTAGGTGGTACAGGGGTTGCTCCCAGCTGGAACTATAGACAGCTATGTCGTCCAGGGAGGTGGCACGGAATGCCTCCTTCCCAGCTAGGACCCTGTTGGTTAACCTCTGAAAGGTAGCCGGGGCATTCTTTAAGTCACAGGGAATCATCCTAAACTGGAAGTGGCCACCTGGGGTTGAGAATGCAGACCTCTCTTTTGCCCCTCAGTTAGAGCAATCTGCCAGTACCCTGATGTTAGGTCAAAGGTACTCAGGAAATTGGCAGCACCCAGCCTGTCAGAGGAATAGGGTGTGCATTAATCTCCGTGACGGAATTGAGATCTTGGTAGTCCACACAGAAACTATGTTCTGGAGTGGTGCACGGTGGGGCAGCCTCGGGTACCCTACTACAGGGCTGGACCAGGGACTACTGAAGGGCTCAATCACTCCTAACACTAGCTTTTTAGAGACTTCCTCCTTGATACTGGCCCTCAACTTGTGTGACAACCCATAATTTTGTTTTAACAGGCAGACTATTGCCAGTGTCATTGTCATGGACTCAAAGGTGTGTAAGTCCAGAGGTGAGGGAGAACAGTGACGGGAACTGCCCCAGCAGCTGGTGGCAGTCAAACTGCTGTTGTGGGGTCAGTGTAGGTGAGAGGTTGATACCCTCTACTGACCCATTGTACTCTTGGGCAGACAGGAGTTCAGTGAGAGGTTCGCTCTCCTCTTCCACTCCTTCATCTGTCACCAGGATAATACTCACTTAGGACCGCTCAAAGTGCAATTTTAGGTGGTTCACGTGGAACACCCATAATGGGCTTCAAGGGGTCTGGAGAACCACCAAGTATATGGACTCCCCCTTCCACTCTTTCCCCCATATGGGGCTGTACAGTGATCCTGGAGAGCTCTAGACTTCACATGCTCCACATCCATCACCTTTTGGCTAGGTGGCTTCTGGCCATTCCAGAACTTAATAAGTTCATGACTGTTCTAAAGATTGCTTTTTGCCTTCTTCCGAAAGCAGTGCATATGGTTGTGGAGGGCTCGCATTCAACTGACCACATCCTGAGGGGATTTCCTGCGTGCTCGCTCCCACTCCATTCTCACAAGGCTAAGAGGTCCCCTAACAGGGTGGCCATCGAGGAGTTCAAAAGGGCTAAACCCCACTCCCTTCTGTGGCACCTTGCTGTAGGCAAAAGGAAGCCATGGAAAAAAAGATTTTCCACTTACACCTCATGGGCTCAGATACGCCCATTATCATGCCCCTAGAGGTCTTATTCAATCTCTCCACAAGACCAATTGTTTGGCAGTGATAGGGTATGGTGAACTTATACCTTATTCCACACTCATTCCACAAGGACTTCATGCACACTGACATAAAGTTAGTTCCTCCGTCAGACACTACCTCTTTGGGGAAACCCACATAGATAAAGATCCCCATCAGGGCCCTGGCCAGTGCAGGTGCACCAACCAACCTCAGAGTGATGGCCTTTGGGTAGCGAGTGATGTAGTCCTCAAAGACCAGGATAAACCTTTGCCTAAAACTGTCTTGGGGTCCAAAGGTCCATCAATGTTGATGCCTACCCTCTCAAAGGAAGTGCCAAAGACAGGTAATGAGGTTGATGAATACAGGCCCCAGCTAGGCCCGCAAAGCACAAGGGTTCGCTCTCCTGTAACGGAATCTATAAGGAAGTTGGCACGGAAACTGCAAAGTACAAAAACAACGTTTATTAACCCTTAAGGGTGGTCCTACAATCCACACAACACTCTTCAGTATTGCATGGAGTAGCACACAGAACTTGCGTACACAGTCCCCTTTTATACACAACAGAGGGGCTCATAGTGGGTGGATACAACATGAGGTCGAAGAACATTACCGTTTATGGTCATTCTCGATACTGAATCAATACATGGGCGGAGCTGACATACTCTTTGGGCCCGCGAAAACACATGGTCAAGCAAAGCTAATTATAACAGATGTGGTCAAGTCTGGGCATGCGCCAGATGGACAAGAGAGCTATTTATAAACTGTTACTAGGCAGATTACAGGAGCAACTAACACAGAGGTCGGACTCTCCTCGTGACGAACACGTGGCAGCATGTCAATACAAAATGGAGTCCGAACTTCAGTCAACATAACCAAAGAAAACACGATAATAGGGGAAGCATTAATGTTTTCAGTAAATGCTTAATCACATTCTGCTTTAATTTACAACAGACGACCCTTTCAGCATTTACTGAAGACATCCGGCTTCCAAGAATAATCGTCATATATATCAATTATCATCATTCCCTTAACCTCTTTAGCTAGACCCTTCTGGCGAGCAACATCGGCAATAGCTTTCTTATCTGGAATGCAGAATGAAATACATACGGAACAGCACAATGGTCCACATTGAATGCACATACAGAGAAAAAACAGAATTGCTATAATAATGCAGAGACCAGTTAAGACCTTCCATCCCCAGGTAGTAACCAACGCCCAAAACCATCCAGAAAAGGACCAAGTGCCGTTTTCTGTATGGATTTCAGCTGCTATTTTATGCAGCTTGTTAATGGCATTATAGACGGATGGCGTATGATCAGGGATGAACACACAGCAGCTACTTCCAATAATTTTACAGGCTCCACCTCGATCA
Organism: Triturus cristatus; assembly: GCF_964204655.1. Classification (NCBI taxonomy): domain Eukaryota; kingdom Metazoa; phylum Chordata; class Amphibia; order Caudata; family Salamandridae; genus Triturus; species Triturus cristatus. The sequence goes on from NC_140582.1 coordinate 632,361,604, forward strand.
GCTAGCATTACATCTAATACCATACGATTCTGTAATGCAACAATCCTAGTTATTTGTAATTCTTCCGTAAGATTCCCAAGAGCGGCAGCAGTCTGATTTGTCACAGCTTCTACCACTCTTGTCAATCTTCGGATCTTCCTACTATTCAAAGCAGCTCCAACAAAGAAAAACAGTCCTAAGTTAAAATCAATATACTGTTGCAAGCTGGTATCGGTTTGATCCACATCATCAATTGATAAAGTACGTTTATATCTATTTACAGTCACATTATTCAACAGTTTCAAATCCTTATGATATGACGCGGGTGCTAAGAATACAGGAGGTAATAGGAACGATACATAGCATACCCCAGACCACCCGGCCGGCAAACGGTAATAGCCTTTATTTCCACATACAAAGTAGGTATTATGGGATGCTAGGAAGGTACTATTATTTAACCCGTCGATGTTTAATACGGTTATGCAATCACTGACACCAACAGGGATGAAACCCACACTCTGGACACACAGGTCCGCTTGGGCTTGAGCCACTTGGATCACAAACTTGTCCTTCCCCACAGTGTCTCTGGTGTTCGTGAAGATATAGGGAATGGATTCATTGTCTGGTCGGTACTCTTCCCATTCCCAAATTGTCCCATTTGCTTGTGGATATCCATTTTTGTCCTGATGACATTCTTTATTGAGTCTGAAAAGCAATCGTCCCACTGTCGGTTTCCGAGTGGCAAACAGCAAAGTGTACCATGCTCTACAAGAGCCATTGTGAGAGAAAGGAAGTGGTATGAATGGCGTACCTCCTTTCTTCTGATGGGCTGGCATCATCCCACATATCCAACAGTTCGTAGCGTTCGTAGCAACGTGGGTGTGATGCAGCATCTGCATGAAAGTGTTATTCAAATAGGATTGTCGGTGCTTCAACTCTTGATATGGCAATGTATAAAAGTAGTGCTCCTCGGGCACCGGAGTTGTCAACACAAGTGTTTTCCGAGCTGGAGTCACCTCCTCCACAAACCATGTGGTTATCCCAACAATAGCTACTGTTAGCATGAACCCCAACGCACAAAGGATTTTCTTCTTCTCCATGTCAAAAGAAACAATACCCTGATATCTTCCTGAAACTAAAAAGTCTGTCAGAACTCTTCCCCTTGGGCAGCGGTTGATTTCTTCACCAGCGGGCCAAGACGGGTGTCACTACACTAATGCAGGGCTGATCCCCCCCCCTTGCCTCATCGGCTCTCCGTTTCACTAACCCAAGGGCCGTTCTGACAGTATGTCCCGGTACTGGAAACCTCACTTCCTTGGTCGCAGATGATATCGCCTTCCTCCAGAAGTCGCGTGGTCCGGAAAGAGCTCCTCAGTGTCGTTTGGCTCTGCAGCACGGCCTGTCTCTGCTGCTAGGATGTCTCGTTGATCGGTCAGCACGGCAGACTCCACCAATCCGGGCGGTACCTTTCGACAGTGTAAGGAATGGATCCAATTCTTCCTGTTCGAGACTCGCACTGCCGTCCTTGTTGCAAGGAGGACTTGCTCAGGTCCGACCCATCTCGGCTCCAAACTGTTCGTTCTGTCGAAAACCTTTACCATGACATGATCCCCAGGCCGGAGACCATGTCCTTCGCCGGTAGACCGATCAGGGAGCGCCTCTCGGACCTGTTGATGAATAGAAACCAAATTATCCGTTAACTGTGCCAGATAATCGCTCATCATTACACAAGGTACATCATACACAGCCTTAGGCCTTGGTGGACCCCAAATATTCATTGGGCGTCCAAATACAACTTCATATGGCGTAAGGCCAGTTCGAGAGTGTGGCACCGACCTAATTGACAATAACGCCAGTGGCAGGGCGTCTGGCCAAGTCAAAGATGTTGAAGCTTGGATTTTGGCGATCTTAAGCTTCAGTGTACCATTATACTTCTCGACTAGTCCTGCAGACTGGGGGTGGAATACGGCGTGGAACTTCTGGGTGATGCCTAGGCCCTTCAAGACATATTTTATAACATCCGCTACAAAGTGAGGGCCATTATCACTCCACAGAAGTCTACAGACGCCGTATCGAGGGAAAAACTCTTTCAGCAATAGCTTCGCTGTAGTCATTGCAGTATTGTCTTTCGTAGGGTACGCCTCAACCCATTTACTGAAGGCGCAGACCACTACTAGAACATACTTCAAATTGTTACAGCGCTCAAGCTGGATATAGTCCATCTGCAGAACCTCAAAGGGTGCAGTGGGCGTCGCAAACCCTCCTGCTGGGGTTCGAGTGCCTTTCCCTGGGTTATATTTCAGACAGATCATACAGGTCTGCACCACCCTCTTTGCTGTGCTAGCAATCTCTGGATGCTCCCAGACTTGGGTAAGCAATTTCACAATTGCGGAAGCTCCAACATGTGCTAGCCCATGTGCCATTTGGACCATAGGTTGTACAAAGGCCGTGGGTAATTTCCATCTATCCATCTGCTTATTTCTCCAACAACCCTCATCATCCAGTTCTCCTTCGCTAGCCCATCGTTCCCGCTCTTTGTCAGAAGCGGTCCTTTGTATTTCTCGCACTTCTTCCTTCGCGTCATGCCATCTCTCCACCTGTGATTTTACTACATACATGGCAGTAGCGCCGGGCTGCATCGCAGTCTCCCGTGCTACGCGATCCGCTAACGCATTCCCTTTCCCAACTTTATCAACTACTTTCCTATGGGCACTACACTTAACAATGGCAATTTTCTTCGGGTATGTCAATGCGGTTAAGAGATTGTGGACTAACTCCCCATGCATTATCTGTACCCCATGTGACGTTAAGAACCCTCTCTCCTTCCAGAGTAGGCCGAAATCGTGCGCTACTCCGAAAGCATAGCGGCTATCTGTGTAAACATTCACACACAATCCTGTACTGAGCTCACATGCTCGTGTTAATGCTATCAGTTCCGCTGCTTGAGCTGATTTCTGTGGTATGCGTGCTGTCTCCACTATCGTTTGCAATGTGGTAATTGCATACGCTGCTGAAGTCGTACCATCTGGTAGCTTCAGGCATGATCCGTCTACCCACAACTCTCCATCTACCTCTGCAAAGGGCGTATCCTGGAGATCAATACGACCCTTTGTTTGTTCCTCAGTCACAAGAATACAATCATGCGCTTTCTGCGCCTCAGGCTGGGTCTCGGGGTATGGCAATAATGTGGCCGGGTTTAATGTCACGCACCTTTTTAACGTAATATGAGGAGCCAAAAGCGTCAACTCATATCCCGTTAAACGGGCACTGGTCAAATGCTGCGTCTTTGTTTGATTAAGCAGGGCATCAACAGCGTGGGGGACTAACACCAACAGTTTATGGGATAACACAATTCCTTCACTCTGCCGTATTGACACAGCTGTCGCCGCAACCGAGCGAAAACACTCTGGCAATGCTCGGGCGACAGGATCAAGTACCGCCGAAAAGTATGCACAAGGGCGCTGCTTATCGCCGTGCATCTGCACTAAGACTGATAATGCACATCCATCTTTCTCATGCACATACAACGAAAAGGGTTTTGCATAATCAGGGGTCCCTAACACTGGTGCTGAACAAAGGGCCTGTCTCAATTGCTGAAAAGCAGCGTCACACTCATCTGACCAGGGGATCGGGATGGGCGTGTCTTTTGTCAAGAGAGCTAGTAATGGCTTAGCTATGTGTGAAAACCCCAATATCCACTGTCTACAAAAAGAAACAAGACCCAAAAATGCACGCACATCCTTCTGCGTGGATGGTCTCGGTGTGTCCAAAATTACTTGGATACGATCTGGTGTAAGTGCACGCCCCTCCTTAGACAAAAGGTGACCCAAATAAGTCACCTTTGGTCTACAGAATTGCAATTTCTTCCTAGAGACCTTGTGATTGTGGGATGCTAAAAAGGAAAGTAAGGCTAGCGTGCTTTTCTCGCACAACTCCAGGGTGTCAGCCGCCAACAGGATATCATCGACATATTGAATGAGGGCGACCCCCTCGAGTAAGGCAAAGGAGTCCAACTGTCGCTTCAAAGCCTGACTGTAAATACTAGGGCTTTCTGTATAACCTTGGGGAATTCTACAAAAACGATAAGATCTATTGTTTAATGTGAACCCAAAAAGAAATCGGCTATCAGGGTGAATGGGAATAGAAAAGAAGGCATTTTTCAAATCAATCACTGAGAACATGGTCGCCGTAGGCGGGACCAAGGTAAGCAACGTCGTGATATCAGAAACCACCGGGTACTGAGGTATCACGATCTTATTCACCTCCCTCAAATCAATTATGAACCGATAGACCTTTGCATCTGTATCCTTTTTCAGAATAGGGAGAATCGGACTGTTACAGATATTATAGGGAACTTCTTCCACTACTCCTACGGCGATCAAATCTTGCACAATCTGTATGAGAGCTTCCTCGCCCTCCTGGGAAATACGATACTGCGGGAGGCGTGGTAACACCGCCCCCTCCTGGACGCTAATGTGGACCGGAGGAATCACCATTTGTCCCACATCTGTGTCCGAAGTCGCCCATAAAGCTCGGGGGAGGGTAGCCAACAATGCATCCTCTGATATCGTACACATCCGCCCAGACCTGGGATAGTTGTCATTTAAGATCACCCTCACACCCTCAGGGGAACAGCGGATTGTAGCCCTAAAGTACTTTAACATATCAAGGCCCATAATGTTATCCGGTGTATACGGAGCAAGCAGAAACGGACAGGGCGCAGAAAAACAATCAACTTTAAATGCAAGGGGCTGTGAAAGAGGGCTTCGGGAGAGTGTACCGTCAAACCCTACCGATGTAACTATTGAGCCGGATGGGGGAGCCCCCGGAACCAAGTACCTAGACAATGCACTACGTGCCGCTCCTGTATCCACTAGGAACTGATCAGTAGAACCTAAAACCTCAGCCGATACATAAGGACCCGTCTGATCGACCGGCACCTCAACTGATTCGGACCCCCATCCTACGCATTCCTATGCATGCTGAGAATCATGATATCCCGATTGATCGATGTCCGATACATGATACTGGTGCTGGCGATCAAAAACATTTGAGCTATCTCGGTGCTGTCCAGCAGTATCGAAACGGACATTATCGTTGGAATTCCCTCTAAAGTTCGAGAAGCCCCCTCTACCTCTCGGGCCACCCGGAGTGTGCCCCTGACGCGAAGCACGCAACGCTGGGCAATCCCTGGCCCAATGGCCCAACTGCTTGCAATACGCGCACTGGTTCCTATTCAAATCAGATCGGCCCGAAGGGGGACCATAAGATCCGCCCCTTCCTCTATTATTATTACCCCGTCGGGGCGGGCCATATACCTGTGCTAACATCACCTTGGTTTTGAGATCTTTCGATTTCTTCTCCTCCTGGCCCTTCGCCTCGTGCTCCTGACGCTCATAATACTGAGCGATGGTCAGAAGGGCCGTCGGCGTCGCGGAGGACCAAGAACTCTCACTCGCTTTTAACCGGGCCGCAACTGCCGGTAGCAGATTAGCCACATATTTGTCCGCGAAAAGATGGCGGCCTGTGTCGTCAGTAAGCGACTGGCCACTAAAGTCATGAAATGTTTCTTCAAAGCGCGTGAAGAAATCTGCAACTGACTCGTCAACTTTCTGTTTACATGCTGCTAACATATTCCAGTCAATCTTTTTAGGGGGGATAATCGTCTTCAACTTAGTCACAATTGCAGCGGGGAGATCTAAAATACTCTGCGGCGGTTTCTGCGCGGGCTTCCTCTCCCTGTCTTCATCCTCAAGCTCAGACCACCGGGCCTTAAAGGCAACTATATCATCTACCTTTCGTACAGATCGCCACATATCCGGTGGTAGAATAAGACCAAAGAACAGGTCTATATCTGCTAAAGTCATAACGCAAGAATTCAAGGCCCCCTCGACTTCTTCATAGAAGGCCGCTGGATTCTTACGGGGGTCAGGCAATGCATTCTTCAATGCCATAACATCGGCTCTATGCCATGGAGTATAAACCCAATTATACACAAAATATCCCCTAGCATCGACAGAATTAATATCCGGGCTAGTCCCCGCTCCTTTAGGAGGAACATACAAAGGCGCCGCCTCTCGCATTGGTTTAGCATGCACTACATCATCCTTATCTGACTGGGAGGTAGATGGGTAGCCCCCTGCCGCAACCGAATCCGACTGCTTCTCCGCCTCCGTTTGTTGGCGTGCTTTCTCTCGAAGGGCCAGCACCTCGTCCCGCAAGGCGAACAGTCGCCGAGCCGCCTCAGGAGCCTTAGAGGGAGAAAAAGCACCGTTACGTATTGCTCTAGCGTCCGAAGACACTTCGTCAGGCTCAAGAACATGAGAATATTTTCGGAAAGCAGTAATCACTTCCTCCGCGAAATGACCCAGAAAATACACTTTATCTCTCTCCTGCCACTGCCCCCAAGTCTGAAATAAGTCCTCCATGGATACCTTGCCTTTAAGCGCACGGAAGGAAAGTGTCCGAAGCTCAGCCATTTGCTCGGCCGACAGCATGGACCGTGTGTCTACCTTACCCGAAACCGGGTCAGAATCTTGCGGCCGTGGAGCAGATGCGCCAACATAAGGGGGCGGAGAGCGATCTAGCAAATAAAAATCATCATCAGAATTATTAAGGACAGGATAAAGCGGCTGACGAACAACATATTGACCCGAAACTTGTAGCCTACGCTCTTTCTCTTGTCTGTCCGTTTGCTCTTTGTCCTCCCGACGCTTCGCTTCCTGCGCTCGCACATGATCATTCTTTCGCTGCTCCTTATCAAACAGCGCTTTCTCACGTTTCTCTCGCTCACGCACTTCCTTCACCCATAATCGCACACACTCAAACATATCCTGACGAGCACGTCGCTTACACATACACTGTTCCACATACTCAATCTTACGTATATCAAACGATCCATACAAAGGCCATCGCAACTCAGGATCCTTCTTCGTGTATTTCCTCCATAACGTGCTGTACATTATGGAAGAAAGACCATGCTTCACGTACATATCCCTATTAGGAGTCCCCTCTTGGGGAGCTGGAGCAGATTCCTCGAGGTTCAACCGGTTTCCAAAACAGCAGCACCACTTACGGAGTGCGCTAAAAGCAGGCATGCTAGGAATAGTGCAAAATATGCAATATTATAAAGAAAATGGCACTTAATCGTTGCGCCGTTCAAAGTTTACACAGCTCCTGGAGAAATTTCTCCACATTACCTGCCTATATGTGTTGCAACGCATATATTTCCACAAAGACAAATTCAAAATATGACTAGTCACCATCAATCAAACTCAAATAGCCAGACCAGGCTTCAAAACTCGGAGCAAGTACCGTACAACGGTTCTTACCAATCAAGAGTCCAGGTTCCAACTGCCAAGCTCCACAATCGCCCAAACGGCTCTCACGGCAGGACCGACAGAAGAGGTCTCAGTCGATGACCGGCGCAACCCAGACGGTCAGCTCGGAAGGGAAGGAAGAAAAAACCTCGGGATGCCAGGGCTAAGACGCCGCTGGCAGTGATCACGTCCCCGGCCAAACTCCTCACCTTCGTCGCGACCAGTCCTTCGAGCATCCGAGTCGCCGATGAGCCCCACGTGACGGGCGCCAATTGATGAATACAGGCCCCAGCTAGGCCCGCAAAGCACAAGGGTTCGCTCTCCTGTAACGGAATCTATAAGGAAGTTGGCACGGAAACTGCAAAGTACAAAAACAACGTTTATTAACCCTTAAGGGTGGTCCTACAATCCACACAACACTCTTCAGTATTGCATGGAGTAGCACACAGAACTTGCGTACACAGTCCCCTTTTATACACAACAGAGGGGCTCATAGTGGGTGGATACAACATGAGGTCGAAGAACATTACCGTTTATGGTCATTCTCGATACTGAATCAATACATGGGCGGAGCTGACATACTCTTTGGGCCCGCGAAAACACATGGTCAAGCAAAGCTAATTATAACAGATGTGGTCAAGTCTGGGCATGCGCCAGATGGACAAGAGAGCTATTTATAAACTGTTACTAGGCAGATTACAGGAGCAACTAACACAGAGGTCGGACTCTCCTCGTGACGAACACGTGGCAGCATGTCAATACAAAATGGAGTCCGAACTTCAGTCAACATAACCAAAGAAAACACGATAATAGGGGAAGCATTAATGTTTTCAGTAAATGCTTAATCACATTCTGCTTTAATTTACAACAAGGTAAGGGGGCCTTCAGCCTTTTCCTTGGCTTCCCGCAGGCCTGGCAGGTGGGACAGGACCTACAGAATGCATCTAAGACTGTCTTCATCCGGGGCCAATAGTAGAGAGACATTGGCCGGGCAAAGGTCTTGTCTTGCTACAGATGTCCTGTCAGGGGTATTTCTTACACCAAACCCAGTAGGAAGGTCATTTAACACTAAGGCACCAGCTGCGCATGGGCTACCCCTGATCTAGGAACCTTAGACTTGCAATATAGGCGGTCATTCTCCCAATAGATCAGGTGATCTCCAGAAATGTTACCTGCTGCCTGGGCCTCAGATTGTCGCTTCAAGCCCTACAGAGTGTGGCATTTTTTCTGTATTTTGTAGCATTCTGCCCCAGTAGGCCCACCTTCAAATTGCCAATCAGCAAGCTCAGGCAGGTCACCTAGAGCAGCAATGCCGTCCCAAGTTGGTTCAAGAGCATTCTCCTCAATTGCCCCATCAACCTGGATGGGGGAACTTCAGAGGCTGGATTCCCACACTCCTTGCTCCCTTGCTTCTTGGCAGCTGTTTGGACCATTTTTCTTGGCTCCAGATGCCCTTGACTCCCTTCCCAGGTAGCAACGGACCTTGTGATCCTGCAGACCCATTCAGGTAATCCCAACATATGCAAGTGTAACCTGAACTCTTCCTCCAGATAGTTTGCTCTAGGTCATTGCCCAAGAGACAATCTACAGGCATGGCAGGACTTACAACTACTTTTAGAGAACCTGAGACCACCCTAACTAAAAAGGAACCAGAGCCACCAGTAGATGACTCTCATGATTGTCAGCGACTATGACTTGGTGGAATGTGTTAGGGAGGACCTGCCCTAAGGGCACCAGCTGACACCTTACATTCATTATCTTGGGTACTGTGTCTCTCACAGCTGCATCCCGTAGAAGTTTGGCAAGCATATGAGCTTTTGCACTATCTCCTTATCCCCCAGGGAAACTACAGTCACCTCTGTCTGATCCCCAAAGCAAACTGGGACTACCTCCTCCTGAGCCAAACACTCACCAAACCATATGTCTCCCCACCAGTGGGGGGCTGTGCCCTCTTGTGAAATTTGGAGTTGCCCTTGGAGTAATCATATGTGTAGCACTCTGTGCAATCGGCTAAAATCTCCCAGTCCGCTTATCAAAGAACCCCTTCTTTTTAGGCTCAAACTGGAACTGTTGATTGTTGTCCCTTGGGAAATATTTTGGGGTCCTTTTGAGAAATCTTTAGTTATAAGAATTGCTCCCCCCTCTTTCTTCAGGTGAGACCCCTGACCGCTCTTGAGGGAGCCTTCCCCAGAGGTTCACCTCCGCAGCAAGCTTTCTGGGGTCAGTCAGCTTGGTGCATCACTGAAAAACAAATGCTGAGGATGTGCTCTCTTGAAATTAGTTTGTATAACCCATTTCAATCAATAACCTTGCTGGCCTACACCTAATCATTCAGTGCCTATCTAGAATAGTCCCCAAATTCCATCCAGGACTGATTGGTAAGCTACTGGCTGTCCTTGAACCTCTGGTAGTACTTTTGAGGGGTCAGCCCAAACTTAGAGATCAAGATGGTTTTCATGGGGTGTACCTGGTTTGATCCCCATCCTCTAAAGTAAGAAGTGTGTACCACCCCACTTCAGGCATGTGCTTCTACTCGCCCACCCAGTGCTCTTCTGGGATCTTGTGAACCCTCAGGGCTATCTCATAGGCAGAAAACCATTTGTCAATGTCATCTCCCACCACGTAATTTGGCACCAAGTCCTTGGCGATGTGGACCTTTTTATCTCCTTCAGAGACTGCAGATATGGTGCCACCAATGCTGCAGGAATCTGCCTATTTTGCTTTCAGTTACAGCTCCCTATGGCTCCTGTCATGAGCTAAACACTCCAAAGCTAGTTTATTCTCCATGCCCAGTTTCTTCTCTTCCATGCTGACTTTGGCCATCTCTCTCCTACCTCCTTTCCACCTGCTTCTCTGGGGAAATATTGCTGGAAGATACACTGCTCCCTGCTCTGGCATGGAGCCCCAAATCGGGAGTCAAGTCGTCCCCTTCAGCAGGCTGCTGCCTCTCAGGACTGAGCTCCAAAGCCTCTCCTTTCCTGACCATCTAATCATCTCCTTAAGGTGCTGTAACCAGTGACTGGTGGACTTCCATCAGGCCCTCAATGCCTTTTGCAGTTCTATCTTCTTGGTATCCCTCTTTGCTGGAAGTCCCCACCCTTTACAAAATCACTTGAGCTGGGCCACACTGTAGGATTCCATATTACTAGCTCAAACGGCATACTGTACAGGAGGATTCAGGCACAATAGAAAGAACATTTTGAAAAATAAAAAAGCCAATCAGGGAGAATTTAAACTCAAATTGCCCTTAGATATGGGATAGTAGTGTACGCTAAATCACTGTATGGCACTGCACAGACACATGTCCTGATCCACGCCGCTGATTACCAATGTGAGAAATAGGGTTATTGGTTGACATGCGTGTCAGCCCTGGTCAAGCAGCAACCACAGTCCTTGTCAGGGTAAGGCACAAGCAAACCCCTGTGCTCAAATCTCTGGTAACTTGGCACAGAACAGCCAGGCTTAACTTAGTGACAATATGTAAAGTATGTGTGCAACACTTCAAAAAGTAAAACAGTGAAAACACCAGACACAAAAAGGGTCCCACAGCAGGTTAGAAAATAGAGTGGAATTTAAAAATAAAACAAGACTAAAACAACAAACAAATAATCAGTAGAACTGGATTTATGAATTTTTAACATTAAAAAAATGTAAAATGAAACTTTAATGTAGTAAAAACAAACATGAACTATCATCAACAATCTATCTATTTAAAATTTTACCAGTTTCCACTATAAAGCTGACATCCTGTGGTATTGTATTGCGAGTTAACAATGACGGAGCCCTTTTGACTCCTGATGAACTCGGTAGGGCTAATATTTAATGGATAGAGTGTATTGCAGTGAAAGCTGCTTTAGAATATTGAGTTGGCAGTTACACACAGACGAATAAAGATGTGTGATACCAAACTCCATGAGTGGCATAGTCATTTATGGGTACCTCGGTTGGAAAGACGCTACAAATGGCAATGAAATAGGGGATAAGTAACCCAAAGATTGACAGTCCTCTCTCAGAGAGGTTGCTGTGGTCCAGGCAAACTGCTAGTGTGTGCCACGTGTGCCATCGTCAAAGTACAGAATCAACATTTATTACATGTAGAGTTAAAGTGCAGTTCCAGCAATGAAAGAATTTACACAGCATCTGCACATCGTTGGCTGAGAATCTGTTGGTCAGGCCATACATAAAGGCACCATGCCACTACGTAACATATAGACATACATAGTACAAAGTGATAATACTGCAAGTGCTGCTAGGTAGAGATCAACCAGGTGGCAAGAAAAGTGCAAAGTGACAGCCAAATGCAAGATAGTGCAGTGATTATAAGTGCAGTAAGGCAAAGATAAACCAGGTGTAAGCAAAGAAGTGCTCAGAGACGCGAGAAGCAAAGTGGCCTAGATACAAGAAACGGCTGTCTGCTTACCAAACGTAATTGAAGAGTCTTCACACCACAGCACAGGGCAAATCAGCCCAAGCAGAAGTGCCTGGGGTTGTGCTTAGGGAGCCGTCCATACCTAAAGAGGCGAGCCACCAAAGTAGCTGAGTGGGGCTCAGAACAACTCCACAGTTCTTTGAAGAGTGAAAATCAGCGAGGGGTTCTGAATAGTGGCAGGTTGTTATTCTGATGGAGACCAAGAAGAAAATCATGTTTTGAATTATCATCAAGCATGATCCAGAGGCCAGTACATCGCAAAAGAATGAACATGAAACAGTGGCCAAAAGACCGCCACGTCCTGCCTCACTGGTCTACAACACTGCCGCTTTCTTGAAACCACCCTTATCACTCAATACCACCAAAAATCATAATTTTGGTGACTGGTTGACTATGTGGATAGAGACATTTAAAGATTTCAATGATGCACTTGAAGAGATCGATAATAAAAAGATGATCAAATACCTCAAAACTCTGGTCGTGGATGGTGTAAAGGAAGTCAAAAAGAAAATGTCATGAACGGACGAAGAAACCCCATACCTTCAGATTAAAGAAATCTTGCATCTCAAGTACAATTCCATTCCAAATGTTGACTGCTAAAGATACATTTTCAGTCATGAATGACAGAAGTTGGTGAAACCATTGATGAATTTATAGAAAGACTTGACGCTTTCATCAAACACTGTTAGCCCAATTAATTTATTGATGACAAAGCCATATATCTCAGGGTCACTAATGGATGCTTGTCTGATGAATTCAGATGGATAGTGCTAAGATAAACTCTGGGGTATATTTACTAGGAAATGCCACAGCAAGCAATTTTGCAGTGCCACGCTGCATCAATTAAAAAACGCAGGGATGCGCTGCATTAACAAGATATTGTGCACCCCGTGTTTTCCCTTGCGCTGGTGCTAAAAAATAGCTTCCTAGTGCCAACAAAGACACCCTTGCACCACAGTGCAAGGGTGTCTGCATTGCAAGCATAGTTGTTTAGGTGTAGGAAGGTGTCCCTTCCTGCACATAAACAATCAATAATGGCAATTTGCTACTTCTATGTGTGCTGCATTCTGCAGTTATGTTTTAGATGTGGAATTTCATTTCCACACGAGAGAATGGTTGTTCAACGTTGATGTTTACTTCAGAAAAGCATGTGCATGTTGGACTGGTTGCATGTGAAGAAAAATGTCAGTCAAAGAAAAATCGACAAGCACCAAAGTCATTCAAACAATGTCTGAAAATTACACTGAAAGTAAGTGGTTATTGATAAACATTAGAACTGAGGAAAAATATAATAAACTGCATTCCTTACCACAACGTATGCTGTTGAAAACCAAAGTGTATACATGAACTGCAACAACAATCTTAAAAAGTCAAGGTTCGTTTGTAGCAACAATGAAACACAAGAAAACGAAGGTGCAAGCTCCCATCCATGTATTTGAGGGAAAGCGTCAAATGCCTGTCTACTCAGCTTCAGAATGATTTCGGTGAACTACAACATAAATGCTCACCATGAAGGAGTAGGTCAGTTCCCTTCATTGTTTCAAGGTTTGGGAAAGTTTATGACTGTGAAAGTAAAATTGCATATTAATGAGGACGTACATCCTGTTGCTCAGAGACATAGGCAAATTGCTTTTCATTTACAAGATTACATTGAAAAATAACTTAAATCGTTACTTAAGCATGATGTCATTGAGAGTTCTACTGGTCCAATGCCTTGGGTTTCTCCAATTGTGGTAGTGCCCTAAAAAGGATAGTGAAGGAGCGGTATGCATATGCGTTGGCATGCATCAGGCAAACAAGGCAGTAAACAACAACAACATCTGGGTCCACACATTGCTGATATGATAACACAAGTAAATGGGGCAAAGGCTTTCTCTCGCCTTGACTTCAATAAAGTTTATTCTCAGCTGGAAACTTGAAGAAACTGCAGGTACAGTACAACATTTTCTACACATGTTGGTCTATTTTGATACAAAAGGCTAAACTTTGGTGTGCCATCAGTTGCGGATGTATGTCGTTACAACGCACACTTTTACAACGCATGCACTTACAACGCATTTTTTACAACGCATAATCCATTACAACGCATGACATTACAACGCATGACACTACAACGCATTTTTAAAAACTACCTTTAAAACGCATTTCCATTACAACGCATACTACCTTTACAACGCATACCATTACAACGCATAATATTAAATTGCATTTAAGGTAAGTATTAGATAGTATAGGGGTAAAAGTTACTATTCTAACTCCAGGGGGTGCAACAGTAGGGTAAGTGTTGGATAGTATAGGGGTAAAAATTACTATTCTAACTCCAGGGGGTGCAACAGTAGGGTAAGTGTTGGATAGTATAGGGGTAAAAATTACTATTCTAACTCCAGGGGGTGCAACAGTAGGGCAAGTGTTGGATAGTGTAGGGGTAAAAATTACTATTCTAACTCCAGGGGGTGCAACAGTAGGGTAAGTGTTGGATAGTATAGGGGTAAAAATTACTATTCTAACTCCAGGGGGTGCAACAGTAGGGTAAGTGTTGGATAGTATAGGGGTAAAAATTACTATTCTAACTCCAGGGGGTGCAACAGTAGGGTAAGTGTTGGATAGTGTAGTGTAATATTATGCGTTGTAATGGTATGCGTTGTAATGGTAGTATGCGTTGTAATGGAATGCGTTGTAAAGGTAGTTTTTAAAAATGCATTGTAGTGTCATGCGTTGTAATGTCATGCGTTGTAATGGATTATGCGTTGTAAAAAATGCGTTGTAAAGGTAGTGCGTTGTAAAAGTTGCGTTGTAAAGGTTGTTCCCCATCAGTTGCAGAACTTTTTCTAGACATTATTTTACATATCATTCATCCTGTTGTGAAGGTGTTCAATTATTGTAATGACACATTGGCTTTCGGAGCTACTCAAAAAGAGCACAATAAGGCTCTCACACATGTATGTTGTTTACTGGCTGATATAGGTTTGACTTTGAATGTAGATAAATGTTCCATAAGACAAATTTAAAATTATTTGAGGATATCTTTTCTGATGGGGGTATGACACCTGATCCTGCTAAAGTGCAAGCGCTGTCAAATGCTGATCTGTCACAAGATGTTTCAATGGTGCGTTATTTCCTGGCATGGCCCTCTACTGTTCTGGATATATACAAAACTTTGCCACTGTAAGTGCTCCATTGAGAGAGTTGACAAAAAAGAATGTTTAATTTTAGTGGTCACATGAATGTGAGAACAGTTTCAAGAAAATCAAACAAGCCATTAAGAATGCTACTGAAATGGGCTTATTCAATCCGAAACTTCATACAGAGGTTGTTGTTGACGCTAGCTCAGTTGGGTTAGGTGCTATCCTTGCACAGTAGATACCCGAATGCCTAAATGCATATTGTAGCATATGCAAGTACGACTTTCTCCCAATCAGAACATGCTTACTCACAACCTGAAAAAGAAACTTTAGCCGTGGTATGGATGTGTAAACACTTCCATGTATTCCTGTATGGAAAGCCTTCTGTGCTGGTAATTGATTATCAAGCTTTACTATTAATATTTGGCAATCCAAATGCTAAGATGTCTCCTCACATTAAACATTGGGGCCTATGTCTACAAGAGTGCAATATAACATTGTATCATCCAAACTCTGCTGACTACTTTGCAAGACTGCCCGTTCAAGGTCATGGCACTCCATCCAAGTCAGCTGAAGTTTATATCAACTTTGTCGTAAAATCAAACCCACCAGCTGCATTTGGTTAGCCCAGCACCATCGACCTCTCACCTGTGAGGGTGAATATAAAAAATACCGCAATGTCCACAGCTCAAGAGAGAGTTATATTATGAGGGTCCAGAATCTTGATTCCGGAGAGTCTGCAGCTGAAAATGATTGAAGTGGGCCATAAAGGATATAGAGGAATTGTTGCCACAAAACAAGCTCTCAAAGACTGAGTCTGGTTTCCGTATCTCGATGAGCGGGTTGAGAAGAAATCAAAAACATGCCATTTATTAAACTGCCTATCTACTAGAGTTACTCAACACACCCTAAATATGTCAGAACTCTCAAAGCATGCCTGGGAGAAAATAGCCATTGACTTTTTGAGTCCACTTGACAACAAATATCACCTGATAGTGGTTGTGGACAAATATTCACGATTTCCATTAATTGCGGATCTCTCATCCACCACTCAAGAAAACTTTGTCGAGGGACTGTATGGCATCTTTGTGACATGGAGTGTTCCAGTCATACTAAATCTGACAATGGCCCACCCTTTAATAGTCGAGAGTTGAAAGACTCCTTAGAGTATCTTACTGTAAAGCATCAAACAAGCAATCTGTGGTGGTGTCACTAAGCCATTGGAGAAGCATGGAATGTGATGACACCTCAGAATGTGTGAAATATGCATCTTTCATGCCTACATTTGGCAGTTGCTTTCTGTTCCCCTTAATGCACCAGACATATCCCTTTTATCTCTTCAATGAATACCTTCTACACCTACAAGAAGAGTGTGGAAATCATCCTTACAAAGTTGGCGACAAAGGTAAACTAAAGGCCTGATGGGAACCGTATCATAAGTACTGTATTTCAAGTGACAATTTCAATCATCGGTGAACCTGGCTTAAGTTTTGGAGTTTGTTGGGGGCACAGAAATGCTGTCAGTTGTACAGCATTAATTGGGAATGCACTGGGTAGTTTAAAACTAATGAGACATCTTTCGTGTTCTGGCAACTTTGCAGGGAGTTGTGGGGCATGTTGGCTGTGAGGTGACGGTTGCCGAGTTGCCATACTTTGTTTCCAGTGGAACATTTAGGAAATCTTTGATCAGTGTCTCAAAGAGAGGAAAGGGATATTTGTAGCTTAAATATGACATGCATTGTGTATTCAAAGCTATTTTCCACCTTTTATATAAGATTCCAGCTTTAAGGGTAACTGGCAGCAATAGTGTGAGCCCTGCTAGTGACTGGAAAGCTGCACACCGAAGGTCTGTGCATGCTGACAACAGCTGAGGCATCTGAGGAACTGTGCATTGTTTTCTCATGCATTTCACCTGCTGACAGTCTTAGCCTTATACCTTGGCAATATTCTGTTCTTACCTTAGTAAACTGTAGACTTAGTGGTCTACACTGCCTTCTGCTGTTGTACATCTTCTGCTAACTCTGCTCCTCTACATGGCTCTACATTGAAGAATAGTTTCTGGATGAAGATGGACTGTATCTTGTTTCATTCTTAAATGAGACAGTGCCATCTACTGGCCAGACTGGGCCTATTTTTGAAAATAAAAGAAGTGTCAACAGCGATAGGCACACTTAGAAATGCCATGGTTGTGGCAGTGTTTACTATGATTGACATATAAAAGAAGCACACCAAGGATGCCTTTCATTGATTTGCACACTTTAAATCTCCAGTTGAGATCATTAGTTTGGCGTTTGTTTTTACATTTTCAGTGACCTTCACATTTACAATGTCAGTGCCAGTGTCTGGTACAGCCAGCTTTACATGTGTGTCACATACACGATTTTAAAGTGATTGTACACTAAAAAATAGAAAAACAAGTAATTGCAAAGTTCTTGAACATGGGCATTTAAATTAACCTTACTTTTTTATTTTTATGTTTAGTAACAGCTATATTGTAATAAATCTGTGTTGTGCAAAAGTTCACAATATTATGGTTCTTATACCGTTTTTATTCTAGTAACAATCTTTCAACATGCCGATTATTTCTTCCCTGCACCTTTTCTTCAAGAGCCTGGTGATCCACCACTTGAATGGAAATTATGGTTGAGATCTTTTAGAGCATACACAGGAGCTATTGATGGTCAGAGGTTCATGCCTGAAAGGAAAAAAAGTCTGATGTATTATTATTTGGGAGTTGAGGGTCAAAATGTCTTTGATTACTTACCTACATACGAACCTCCAGAAAGTGAAGATCCTGATGGGTTTGAAATAGCTATAGTTCAGTTAGACACATATTCTACTAAAGCTAAGTTCATTCTAATACATAGGTATACATTTTTTACAAGAGAACAAAAACCTAATGAAAGAATAAGTACTTCAATTACAGCTTTAAATGTTTTGGCTGCAAAATCTGAGTTTGAGAATATCACCTCGCAGTTAAACAGAGATCAATTGATTGCTACGTGTCTTTCTAAAAAAACTCAAGGAAGAATATTAACTTGTAAAGGCCAATCAGATAAAGTTGTGCAAAAAGCATTGAATGTTCATTGGAAGACGTAAAATAGTTGGAGATATCCTTATCTAACACTACTATATCAGGTGTAATATCTAATAAGTTGACTTCAAATCAAAGTAGTGAAAGCAAGAAACAGAGTTTCACAGGTGCGGGAAATCCTTCATTCAGGCCAATACCACCAGCCAACCAACCACCAACCAAAAAAATAGCCGTTACAGGTGTGGTTCTCTGTCAAATGTATCGTGTTCCAAAAATTGTCCTGCTGTTAATCAACAATGTAGACATTATGGAAAGATGGGGCATTTTTTTGAGTGTGTAGGAGAGCAAAAAGAAACAACATTTATTGTGTTTTAAACAAAAGTGAAGACCATGAGTATGATAAAGAGAATAATAACATGGAGTATGTGTTAGTAGTTAAAGACATGGATGTTCAGAATGGTAACCTGATTGTCGATCCTGATATTGATGTTTTGATTGAGGAGGTTAATATCAAACTTCTGGTAGATACAGGTGCACACATTACCATTGATTCACAAGACAAATGTAATACATTTTGGCACAACACGGTGTTGCGTCCTCCTGATGTCCTAACCGTAGCCTTTGAAGGGAGTAAAATAGATCTACTTGGATATTGTTGGGCTTCCATTGGAGCATTGAGGGAAGTCATTGAGGGTAAGGTTTATGTGGCTAAAAAAGGATCAATATTCTCGGTTGGGCACACCAAGCAGAATTTAATGTAACCATTAAATCTGGTTGGGACAAACCTGTTTTAATCAACTAGAAGACATTAATTCACTTATGAGCACTGGCAGTGTTAAGGAGAATTGAGAACAGAAATTTGAAAAAGTGTTTCAAGACCATTTAGGAAAAATTACAGATTTTACCCACAATATTAGAGTAGAGCAAAATGCAGTACCCATTGAACACAAATTGCACAATGTACCGCTTAGTGCTAGGAAATATTTAGCAAGAGTGTTGAATGATTTATGTGTGCAAGGCATCATTGAGAAGATGGAAGCAACACAGTGATTTCCCCTATAGTTCTAGCAAAGAAAAACGTTGGTGACTTAAGAATGTGCGTTGATTTAAGTAGTGTGAATAAAACAATCTGGGTTGATAATTTTCCATTACTAAGAATTGAGGATTTGATAACTAAAATTGGCTGTTCCAGTTGGTTTACTAAAATAGACCTTACAGGTGCTTCTCATTGGGTAGAATTGGATGTTCAGTTCTGTCTTCTGATGGCATTCTTTATCACTGATGGAGCCTCTCAATTTTGTAGATTATCTTTTGGCCTAGCATCTGCAGGAACTGTTTTCAAACATGAATGTCAGAAACGTTCTAGGACAATCCCTATGTAGTAGCTTTTCAGGATAACATCTTGAGCTTTTCCAAAAAGGAAATAGAACTTGATGAGGTTCTGGATGAGGTTTTTCGAATCCCAGAAAAGAGGTGTGCAACATTAAGGAAGGACAAATGTATTTTCAAGAGTAGAGAAACAGAGTATTTAGGAAACATTGTTTCACAGCAGAGTGTGAAACCCAAGTTTGGTCCAGTTAGGACTGTTGTAGAAGCTACAGCTCCAAAGAACCCTTAAAATGTTAGTGCTAGTTTGTTTTCCAACTTATGTCTTTCTTAGGCATGCGTGAAGTCTATGCCAAATTTTTGAAGGAATTTGAAAAAAATATAAATGTTGTGATGGTGGATGTTTTTGAATATGGTTTAGGGGCCATATTATCTCAAAGTGAAGGTACAATATAGGTGTTGCTTCAAGAACTTTGCGTCCAGTGGAGTGTAAATACTCTGTAATTAAGAAAGAGCTTCATGTATGTGTGGAGTGTGGAAAAATGTAAACAATATCTGTGGGGAAAACGGATCACTGGTCATTAGTTGACATTTTGTCAGGAAAGAAAGTGAATGCACATCAGCTCGTATATCGAGATTGTCTGTAAAAACGTTGAAGTTTATATTCATAATTAAGTATAGTCCAGGAGAAAAGAATTGGAGGGCAGAGTGTCTGACTAGATTATCTACGAAGATGATGAATAACAATATTGGGAAATGGAGATTTAGGAGTGCTTTATGGCTTGTATTAATAGCAACATCTGTATTAAGGAAAATGAATGGGTAGATGGAGTAAATAATGACAATATTTTGAAATAAGTAATGTCTTTGATTAGGAAAGGATGGTCCAAAGAGATCTGCAGATGTTCTGGAAGGTGCCGGAAGAATTATCCATTGTGTGTGGAAAGGTAGTACGGGAGAGCAAATGAGTTCCACCTGAATGTTTTAGACAAAGGATAGTCTCTGCAGCTCATACAGGCCATTTAGGTTCAACCATTACCAAAAGAAAGATTAGAAATGATCTTTGGTGGCCAAGAATGGATGGAAAAATCGAGGAATATGTAAAAATGTGTGTAAGCTGCTATACTACTGATAAGGCACTAGTTGCAGAGTGGGTGATTGAATCCTTTGTTCCTTCACCAAGTAGACCCTGCAAAAGTTAGAAATTGATTTTCTAGTACCTTTTCATATACTAAGGGCCCGATTCACAGAACTAACTTAAGACAAAATCCTAAACTTACTACCATTTCGGTATTCACAGAAGGCACTTACTCATTTTGGTATTCACAGAAGGCACTTACTCATTTCGGTATTCACAGAAGTTAGGAGTCCTAACTTTAGGACTCCTAAATGCCTTCTGTGAATACCGAAAGTCTTAAAATTGGGATTTTTCTCAGTTTAGGAGTCCTAAGGTTAGGACTCCTAACTTTACAACTACTAAACTGAGAAAAATCCTAATTTTAAGGCTTTCGGTATTCACAGAAGGCATTTAGGAGTCCTAAAGTTAGGAGTCCTAAATTTAGGACTACTAAATTGAGAAAAATCCTAATTTTAAGACTTTCGGTATTCACAGAAGGCATTTAGGAGTCCTAAAGTTAGGAGTCCTAACTATACTACTACTAAACTGAGAAAAATCCTAATTTTAAGACTTTCGGTATTCACAGAAGGCATTTAGGAGTCCTAAAGTTAGGACTCCTGCCTTCTGTGAATACCAAAATGAGTAAGTGCCTTCTGTGAATACCAAAATGGTAGTAAGTTTAGGATTTTGTCTTAAGTTAGTTCTGTGAATCGGGCCCTAACTCATGACATGAAATATTTTCTGATTATAATTGATCATTTGTGTATACGGGTTTAAGTACAACCTATTCGTTTTCCCACTATGAAAAGTGTAATTTATTGTCTTAAGAAAATGTTTATCAGAAAAGGTTCCCCAGGATAAATTAAAACTGACAATGGTGTGCAGTTTGTTTCAGAAGAAATGCTGTGGAATTAAACACATCAGAACTCCATTGTATCACCCACAAAGTAATGGCAAAGTGGAGCGTTTAACATAATTTTAGTGGAGTGCGTTCATGCAGCACACAGGAACAATGTATGTGTTGATCAAGCTGTGAAGGATCTTGTGTGGTCTTACCACACAACACCAGGTATAGCTAATTCTAAAAGTTCTTTTTAACCCATGGGGGCGAAGCATCTATGGATTTATGTCGATTTTGGATGGTAAAGGTATTCCGGGGGGGATGCAATGTGAAGGATGTGTGGGAAACAGCAAACAGAAATTCGAATGAGTTTAAAAACAAACAAGACCACAAACACTACTGAAAAGTCCAGGTTAAAAGTTGGTGATTGAGTGCGGATTATGAATCCCAATTTGGTAAGAAAATGTCTGTCAAAATGTGATGAAACTCAACAAATATGTGAAATACGAAAGAATGCTGTAAAATTATCAAATGGGTGTTGATGGAGCACTTCCCATGTGATCCAAATGCAGAATTCAAAGGTATGGCCAGATTTGAACCTAGAGAGAATCATAGGGGACACAAATTTGGGTGTGACATCTACAATATTGTGACAAATTGGAAAGGTACATGATTTCAGGCATAAAAAAATCTACAAGATTACGTCTCCTTGTATGATCCTTATGTTTTCAGTGATACTCTTTATTCTGTAGTTTTATGATTTCTTTTTTCAGAAGGTGAATGAGTGTGACAATTAATGTTTTGTATATAATTTGTTTGAATAAGTTTATCGTGAGAGTATGTAATTTTTATGTAATGCATAATTTAGACATTCTTTTTTAAAAAGGGGGAGGTGTGGTAATGCCATTGGTGAGGCATGGAATGTGATGACATCTCGGGATGTGTGAGGTATGTGTGTTCCATGCTTCCTTTTGGCAACTTCTTTCTGTGACCCTTAAAGTACCATACATATCCCTGGTATCTGTTCAATAAATACCTTTTTTAGTCCTACATGAAGAGTGGGGAAAGCATCCTTACACACTCCTCTTTGGCTGCAGGTCAACAGACTGGTTGAAAGATTTGTGAGCTAAAGAAAGAAAGCTGTGCAGTTTGCTACCCTTGAGAAGCTCAATTTACAAACTTTATGTTGAGAGCTTACCGTTCAACACCTCACTCAACCACTGGCGAAAGTCTGGCTACAATGATGTTCAGGGGAGCAATGACAACCAAGATACCTCTGAGGACTAATCAGAGAGATAGAGATGAGAATGAAAGTTGTATGAGGGACTAGGTTCAGAAACAAAAGATGAGGACATATGCTGACTGAAGACGATATGCAGAAAAAAACGTCATCTTCCAGAAAGGAGAAAGAGTGCCCGCACCTCAGATGTGGAAATGAAAATCTGATGCTTCCTTTGATGTGAAATCTTTTCAAGTGATGTCGACCACAGGACACATGGTGACTGTCCAGCACCCTGGATAATCCATTGCCAGAGACTCTTCTCTCTTTCGGCATTTAAATTCATTGTTCGACAGATCTCATGGTGAAGGAGGTACTGATTCTGAAGTACCAGTGACTGCTGCTCCATTTTCACCATCACAGCAGATCTTGGATCATGATGGCGGCAGGTCTCAACTTCACACGACATGTTCAGGTCGCACAACTACTGTGCCAAAGAGATTATGTGAAGAGATTTAAAAGTATATATGTGTATATATTTTGTAAAATTGTTACATTTTTGTTTAACAGAGGGGAAGATGTAGTGTCTTGCAAGTTATCAATAACAGTACCCTTTTGGCTGCTGATGAACTCCATAGAGCTATGAGGTAAGTATAGAGGGCCCGATTCACAGAACTAACTTAAGACAAAATCCTAAACTTACTACCATTTTCGTATTCACAGAAGGCACTTACTCATTTTGGTATTCACAGAAGACACTTACTCACTTCGGTATTCACAGAAGTTAGGAGTCCTAACTTTAGGACTCCTAAATGCCTTCTGTGAATACCGAAAGTCTTAAAATTAGGATTTTTCTCAGTTTAGGTGTCCCAAAGTTAAACTTTACTACTACTAAACTGAGAAAAATCCTAATTTTAAGGCTTTCGGTATTCACAGAAGGCATTTAGGAGTCCTAATATTAGGAGTCCTAACTTTACTACTACTAAATTGAGAAAAATCCTTATTTTAAGACTTTCGGTATTTACAGAAGGTATTTAGGAGTCCTAAAGTTAGGAGTCCTAACTATACTACTACTAAACTGAGAAAAATCCTTATTTTAAGGCTTTCGGTATTCACTGAAGGCATTTAGGAGTCCTAAAGTTAGGAGTCCTAACTTTACTACTACTAAATTGAGAAAAACCCTAATTTTAAGACTTTCGGTATTCACAGAAGGCATTTAGGAGTCATAAAGTTAGGAGTCATAACTATACTACTACCAAACTGAGAAAATCCTAATTTTAAGACTTTCGGTATTCACAGAAGGCATTTAGGAGTCCTAAAGTTAGGACTCCTAACTTCTGTGAATACCTAAATGAGTAAGTGCCTTCTGTGAATACCAAAATGAGTAAGTGCCTTCTGTGAATACCAAAATGGTAGTAAGTTTAGGATTTTGTCTTAAGTCAGTTCTGTGAATCGGGCCCTACGTGAAGGTTGCTTTAAAATATTGAGTTCACAATTACATACAGACAAATGAAGACGTGTGATACTTAGCTTCATGTGCAGAATACACCTACGGGTACCTCGGCAGAGAAGACCCTACACCCACTACTAAAAATGACTACGAAAAATTAACATTTCGATAAAAAAAGCTATATAGTTTTTTAAAACAACTAACAGTGGTGCAATACAAATTACATTACTCCAAAGCAAACTTTACAAAAACATCCAAAAAATGATATTTCTTACATTGATATCTTTAACAGCGATATTTTTTACAACAGCACAATTCTCTTGCGGTGATATTCAGGTATCACAATGTTAAAAATTTCATATTTTGTCAAAACACCATTATTTCAAAGTTGGTGAATGCCATGTAATCCAGGATCAACCCGATTTTGTCTGAGCTATTCTGGATGAGAGACACCCTCAAACATACTCTCTGGCCATGCTCTTTAGAGTCATTGCTCTTGTTAAACCAGTTTGCACATTCCCTGAGTCCTAGGCAACTCCTTATCCAATTCCAGAGTCCATTAAAAGTGTACAAGGACACATCTGGTTAGAACTCTGGAAACTATTACATACCATGATAAAATGCCAGAACCAAATCAACAATGACTGAGCTAAAGTAAATACCGTTAGGACTGTTGAGGGTGTACATAAATGTCTCTCATAGAGGACGAAGACTGGAAATGGCTCTTATTGAGAATGGATCTCCCTGACTGTTGTTCTATGTTTACTTTTAAAGACGTGGGTGTGTTTTTGACTCCTGCAAGGAATGCATGGCAGCTCTTAATTCCAACCCAAATAATTGTTGGCCCTGAAATGGTATTTTTGGCAAGCATACTTTCTTGGAAGCATCAGCTTTCCTTTTCAATAAATTAGCATGTCTTCCAACATCCACAGTTGCTCCTATTCAAACAGCAAAGCTCATGTCTCACCAAAGGTGGTAGCAGATACAAACTGTGCCTCGGTTTCTAATTGATCCCAAATCTTTGCGCATACTGTACTTTACCAACTTGACAGCTATTTGCTTCTTAGCCAGATATAGGTCTATAAGAACTCTTTAGGGTGTCTTCTTGCTCTATTGATATTAAGTGGACATATATTCTACTACCCCACTGTGTTTCCTGCTTTGCAGTTATTGAATACAGATGAAGAGGTTGGGGGAAATCCAACTCACCTTCACGTAAAAGGTACTTTTTACAATAAACACGACAGTGAGGCTCACCATGGTTATTTCACTCGTGGACCAGAAGATCTTTGGCTGTGGGGGGCAAGGGAGGTTAATGAAGATCAATTAAACTGCTTGAATAGGAACTGGCTGTTGGTGGGCTGATCATCATAGAGCTGGAGCCCCACATTACACTGACAATAATACAAGACAAATCACCATACTCTGAAAAGATGCTGCATCCGAAGCACAGTTCGCAGCTGGCAACACTGATGCCTGGATCCTTCTGCTGGGGCACTGGGTCTCCTTCTGGGTCATTGATCCCAGTAACAAAGCTGGACTAGAGACCCTCCTTCCCCACAGCCTTTCTTTGTTTGCTGATAAGGGCTTGGGATCAGTACCACGTAGAGAAAGAATAACATACTTTCCAGACAGAAGCGTTACAATACATACATCAAAGCAATTACCAGCTCAATTCACCCACCGAATGCTGGTAAGAGGAAGGTACCAACAAGGGAACACGCGGCGGGTTGAACCCCGGTATGGCTCTGGGGCTGGAGACTGGAAGGGAAGGTTTTTCGGGCAAAGTGCTTCCTCTACAATGTCAGCTGATTGAAGGGGTGCTGAATAACTTGAGGAAGCCAATTCACTGGATGATGGCCGTAGTTGACTGCTGTATCGTTCATTGCTTGGTAATTAAAAAGTGGAATTTAACCCTTGTTGACATCAAGTGGGGCTAGGCCTGACGCATTAGAAGAAGAAAGTATGCCCCTGTTCGGTGAAAAATACAGTGTACTGTTTGACTTCGATGTTTCCTCACGTTAGAGAAAAAACCTGTTAGTGTGATAATAGTCTTTGTAATCTGGACCACAAATAATCACAAAACCTTGGTAAAATTGTTCCTTAAATTATATCTTTTAATTAATTACAAATACTTAATGAGCTATTTGTAAAAATAGAATGAATTGACTACTAATTTGCTCCAGTGCAAAGAATGTTACGAATCAAATGATTATTAAAAGCTTTGTTAAAACTTTAATCAGGTGGAGACGGATAGCATGAAAATGTCTCTGTTGAGTTCATAAGTTTACACCATCATGATATTCATCAGTCGATCATTTGTATGCAGTCGTTGGGAATGACAATAGTGATTGGAATGGTTTTAGGACCCATGCTTTTCTAATTAATTCAAATGGTTCATGACAACATGTAGGAAGCTTAAAATAAATAATGAAAAATATTAATGACCCCCAGTTGCTATGGTCGCGTTTAGGTCAAGCATGGCTTTTAAGTTCTGTACGTAACGTCAAGCAAAAGCAATGAGGTAGCCATCTTTGTTTCATTATTCTATAATGTGTCCTAACTAGGTCGCAAGCTCCTGAGGGACACAAAATATAAACTTTTGCGAATTGAGAGTAAGATATTCTGAAAATTATATACACGTTCAATTTGTCGACTATCAAGCATATCACCAAATCCTGGATTTAAGGGTTTCAAATGAGCTTGCATTTTTGTTAATTCAGTCAGTTTTTCAGCATCACATTACTCTCAATTAGAAAAATTATTGTCCTTGA
This sequence comes from Triturus cristatus, assembly GCF_964204655.1. Taxonomy (NCBI): domain Eukaryota; kingdom Metazoa; phylum Chordata; class Amphibia; order Caudata; family Salamandridae; genus Triturus; species Triturus cristatus. The sequence continues at coordinate 632,388,214 of NC_140582.1, forward strand.
TTTTCACACATACAACCCAACGTGGCCTGAGAGCATTTACTTCGAAACCCCCCATTACTGTTGATCCCTGGAATGGAATCAGTGAAGAAGATGTGAGAAGTGGTTAAATCGAGGTGACACAGAACTGGTTCCCCTGTCACCACAGTTACAAGATTCCCCTCATTCGAAAATTCCTTAGAATCCCTTCCCTTTGCGTGTGGGTCACTCCATTTCCATTTGAATCTTTATTCGATCCATTAATAAACAGATCATAAAAGTACAATCTCATAACAGATTTTATGATAAAACCATTTGCATAAACACCAGAACATTTAAAGTGTTTTTTTAAAGCAATTAAAATCAGATTAAAACCATTATTGATCCATCCTTAGAGATTCATTACGGCAAACTTCTTACCCTTCTATTTCTCCAATAACCCCTAAAAAAGATGCTACCACAAAACAAACGTGAGGGTTAGGCAAGGCTTTTAGAAAATACAGTGCAACTTGACGCCTTAAAATTGGGAGAAGGAACTTTTCCCTTTCGATACAATAAAATGGGCAAAAGAACAACAAGTGTTAATCAGACTGGGGGGAGTGATTGTCACACGGGACGTGCATAGTTCTGAAAGCTTGAACCTTTTTTCTGGAAACCCCCACATTAGTGGGATTAGGTTCAAGCGAAATCGCAACAGGATAAACCTATGCTGAGCCACTGTGACATGGTTAAGATAAAAGTAGTCTTCCCCCGGTCTGGGTGAAAGTCCATTATAAACTATAAGCGATTGTGAACACCTGTTTTTTCCCTACGTTCAGCAAAGGCCTTTTGTATTAATAAATCAATTATTTCCCATTTGGATACCTTGGTACATAATAAGGGGTTCCTAAATAATTGTCCCTGCCCAATTGCTTTTAGTTCAGCCTGAACATAACTAAGCCAACCAATTCTACTGTGACCCTCAAGCCTCAGACAGTCCCTGATTATACGTTGCGTTAAATCAACGGTATCCCTACGCCAGATTGAAATCCACAAAAGGATAGGTGCTGACCTGATAGAATCACACAGTTAAGGGGGACCCAGTTCAAGATGTAGGATATAATTAGAGGTAGAGTGAGCGTAACGAGGCCCTGGACTTAAAAAAGGCATCTTCCGCTTTCTGAAGCTTATCTATTTTGGCCTTTCCCCAATCTCCCGCCCCATAGGTAACAGCTGCCTTTGGCTTCGCTTGATATATGGTCTTAATTGTTTCCAGTGGGCTAGCTCCTAATTTTTTAGCAAAGCCTTTTATAGCTGGAAGACCCCTTTCCATGCCCAGGGCTCTGGTTGAAACAAAGTTATTCCACGACTGTTTACTATCGAACAAAATCCCCAAATAAGGAAAAGAGTCAACCACTTCGATTTTCTTAGAGGCCAGATGGAAATATGGAGCCTTTGTGCCTCTCGGAGCTCCTGCTATAATAATGAACGATTTTGAACAATTTTGACTCGTTCACTCTAAGATCCAGTGAAGCCATAAATGAGGCGTAGGAAGATAGCAATTTTTGATGGCTACCCGAGTCCTCGCGATCAAAATTGCGTCATCGGCATATGCCAGTATGGGGAGTGAGTTGTTTTCAAATTTGGGGACATCTAAAGACAGTTTAGACAGGGCCGCCTCCACCCCGTTAGTATAGATGGAAAAAAGAAACAGAGCGAGGACGCAACCCTGTCTGACGCCCTTTTCTATTTTAAATGAACGTGTGCATTGCCCATTTCTGCCATATCTCACCGAAGCAGAGGCATTGGAATACAGCTGGTGAATAAAGCAGATGATCAGGGGATCAATTCCCATTCCTTCCATCATGGACCACAGTTTTGATTGGGACACACAATCAAATATGGCTGAAAGGTCCATGAATGCCATATAGATTTTTCAGTTTTTCACCTTTGTATATTTATCTATACAAAGAGAAAGATTCAAGCCTTGGTCCACTGTCCCCTTGAACTTTTGAAAACCATATTGCTCCAACATTAAAATATTGCGTTCCTCGGCCCACTGCTTCAATCTAGCTAGCAACAACCGCCCCATAAGTTTGGCAGTTGAATCCAAAAGGGAAATTGGTCTGTAGTTTTTAGGACTACCCCTATCTCCCTTTTTAAAAATAGGAACTATTACACTATGGTTCCATGATGACGGGGGGGCCTCTACCACTATGCTATTAAACACATTTGTTTAAAGGGGCACCCACAGGTCATAGTTGTCCTGGAAAAGATCTATTGGGACCCCGGGGTCTTTCCTAGGGCACACATTTCCAATGATTCCCTCACTTCTCCAATGGTGAAAGTCAGGGTACCTTGGGGAGACAGCGAAAAATCTGTGTAAGGGGACTCATTAGGTTGATGTGCAAAAATACTTTCAAAGTGTCCTACCCATAGTTCTTCCTCTACATGAGTATCTAGGGAGAGGTCAGGAGCATTTTTGAAATACGGCGCATTTATGACCTTCCAAAACTCCTTACTGCTCTTAGAGCTAGCTGCATGTGCTCGCTTTGCTACTGAGCAAACTGAGTTGAACCAGCGGCCAGATGGTACATCAGTTGCTGGGTTCTGTCGGGTAAGTGCAATTTTTAAATGTGCTATAAGGGTTGTGAAATAGAGAAGTAGAAGAAGAGGGGGGGGCACATTCTGTCAAACTGTGTAGGATATCTCCTTTCACTTGGGATATTATATCCACGACTAAGTTAAATTTTCATGACCTGAGCCCACTTCATTTTTCCTTACAATAGTGATATTATTGATTTTTAAATGGGGTCTCTTAACCTTTTGAGGGGCACTTACATGAATGAGTAGGAGGGCATGGTCGCTATAGGGAGTGAATGTATTACTAGCTTGATCCACTCTATTCTGTATTATAGTTGAAACTAAGATAAAATCAGTTATAGACTCAGAATTATTCCTCCTAAAAGTTGGCTCTATCTGGCTTGTTTTCCCACTATTAATTACAGACAGGTCCCTTGTAAAAAGCAGCCTGTTGAGCATATCTCCGTAAGTATTATGTACAAATTGTGGAAGGGGATTACCCTCCGGATCGTTTATTCCACACACAATGTCATTATCATACTTACACAGGTGAGTATTAAAATCTCCCACCCAAATTAGGGTAGGCGTCCCCTTCTGCTTCGCCAGATAAATTAGATGTAGCTCCTCATTCAAGACCTCCAATGTCACTCATGTTGGAAGCCTGGATGAAGAGAATGCAAGGCTGCAGTGAATATCACTATTCATGGAGCAAGTTATGGCTACTCATCACTCTGGCAGTGTTTACAATCTGAAGTCCCATTATAAATACTGAGTAGTATTCCAGAAATGGTGGTCTGCCAACGAGAAACTTTCGTTGTCATGTATCAGGAATTGGAAATGGCTATTCTGACAGACTGAGTTTGCATTGGGGAGACCAGAGATCAAACAAACGTGCTTGAATTGACAACTATTAACGTGCCTTACTCAAATATATGGGAGAATTTCTTCACAGTTACAATGATAATTCCTCCTTGAGATCTTCCTCGAAACATGATTACCAAGCAGTCTCACCCCTTTAAGACATTAGATTCCATTGATGTAAAAAATCTCCTGACAAGGCCTGGGAAAAATTTTGATCATGATGGAGTAATTTCGATACTTCTGCATTGCTCATTGTTGCAGAATTGGCAGTAATGACACGATTACGACTGCTCATGTAATTAGGAGTAATTTTAGGGGGAAACTCCTACAGCGAGAGCACATTTATTGAATGTGAGCCACTGCTAGCTATTCATGTTCTTCTGCATTCTGTGCCGTTTCTTAGCTCAAAATTCCTCCTCACGTCCATTTTGGACCCAAGGGTACATTTTGGCATTATAAAATGGCACTAAATGCCGGTGATAAGTTGGGGGAAAATCCTACCGCAAGAGAACATTTTGTTAGTTTGAGTGGCTGCTCTCGCTCCCTATTCATGTTCTGTTATTGCGCTATTTATTTTATTCCGCTTCCTCTTGGCACTAAATGCATTTTTGCCATATCTCACCGAAGCAGAGGCATTGGAATACAGCTGGTGAATAAAGCAGATGATCAGAGGATCAATTCCCATTCCTTCCACCATGGACCACAGTTTTGATTGGGACACACAATCAAATGCGGCTAAAAGGTCCATGAATGCCATATAGATTTTTCAGTTTTTCACCTTTGTATATTTATCTATACAAAGAGAAAGATTCAAGCCTTGGTCCACTGTCCCCTTGACCTTTTGAAAACCATATTGCGCCAACAGTAAAATATTGCGTTCCTCGGCCCACTCCTCCAATCTAGCTAGCAACAACCGCCCCATAAGTTTGGCAGTTGAATCCAAAAGGGAAATTGGTCTGTAGTTTTTAGGACTACCCCTATCTCCCTTTTTAAAAATAGGAACTATTACACTATGGTTCCATGATGGCGGGGGGGCCTCTACCACTATACTATTAAAAACATTTGTTTAAAGGGGCACCCACAGGTCATAGTTGTCCTGGAAAAGATCTATTGGGACCCCGGGGCCTTTCCTAGGGCACACATTTCCAATGATTCCCTCACTTCTCCAATGGTGAAAGTCAGGGTACCTTGGGGAGACAGCGAAAAATCTGTGAAAGGCGGCTCATTAGGTTGATGTGAAAAAATACTTTCAAAGTGTCCTACCCATAGTTCTTCCTCTACATGAGTATCTAGGGAGAGGTCAGTCGCATTTTTTAAATACGGCGCATTTATGACCTTCCAAAACTCCTTACTGCTCTTAGAGCTAGCTGCATGTGCTCGCTTTGCTACTGAGCAAACTGAGTTGAACCAGCGGCCAGATGGTACATTAGTTGCTGGGTTCTGACGGGTAAGTGCAATTTTTAAATTTGCTATAAGGGTTGTGAAATAGAGAAGTCGAAGAAGAGTGGGGGCCACCTTCTGTCAAACTGTATAGGATATCTCCATTCACTTGGGATATTATATCCACGACTAAGTTCTTTTTCATGACCTGAGCCCACCTCATTTTTCCTTACAAGAGCGATATTATTGACTTTCAAATGGGGTCTCTTAATTTTTTGAGGGGCACTTACATGAATGAGTAGGAGGGCATGGTCGCTATAGGGAGTGAATGTATTACTAGCTTGATCCACTCTATTCTGTATTATAGTTGAAACTAAGATAAAATCAGTTATTGACTCAGAATTATTCCTCCTAAAAGTTGGCTCTATCTGGCTTGTTTTCACACTATTAATTACAGACAGGTCCCTTGTAAAAAGCAGCCTGTTGAGCATATCTCCGTAAGTATTATGTACAAAGTGTGGAAGGGGATTACCCTCCGGATCGTTTATTCCACACACAATGTCATTATCATACTTACACAGGTGAGTATTAAAATCTCCCACCCAAATTAGGGTAGGCGTCCCCTTCTGCTTCGCCAGATAAATTAGATGTAGCTCCTCATTCAAGACCTCCAATGTCACTCATGTTGGAAGCCTGGATGAAGAGAATGCAAGGCTGCAGTGAATATCACTATTCATGGAGCAAGTTATGGCTACTCATCACTCTGGCAGTGTTTACAATCTTAAGTCCCATTATAAATACTGAGTAGTTTTCCAGAAAAGGTGGTCTGCCAATGAGAACTTTCGTTGTCATGTATCAGGAATTGGAAATGGCTATTCTGACAGACTGAGTTTGCATTGGGGAGACCAGAGATCAAACACACGTGCTTGAATTGACAACTATTAATGTGCCTTACTCAAATATATGGGAGAATTTCTTCACAATTACAATGATAATTCCTCCTTGAGATCTTCCTCGAAACATGATTACCAAGCAGTCTCACCCCTTTAAGACATTAGATTCCATTGATGTAAAAAATATCCTGACAAGGCCTGGGAAAAATTTTGATCATGATGGAGTCATTTCGATACTTCTGCATTGCTCATTGTTGCAGAATTGGCAGTAATGACACGATTACGCCTGCTCATGTAATTAAGAGTAATTTTGGGGAAAAACTCCTACAGCGAGAGCACATTTATTGAACGTGAGCCACTGCTAGCTATTCATGTTCTTCTGCATTTTGCACCGTTTTTTAGCTCAAAATTCCTCCTCACGTCCATTTTGGACCCAAGGGTACATTTTGGCATTATAAAATGGCACTAAATGCCGGTGATAAGTTGGGGGAAAATCCTACCGCAAGAGAATATTTTGTTAGTTTGAGTGGCTGCTCTCGCTCCCTATTCATGTTCTGTTATTGCGCTATTTATTTTATTCCGCTTCCTCTTGGCACTAAATGCATTTTTTCCCTATGAAATAGTGCTAAATGCAGAATTACTCTTCTTGCGTAATTCCGTGTAATTTCACAAAATTCTTAAGTAGTTCCACATGATTACACTACACAGAATTACGGGGCATATTAGCAAAGGCATTTACGCCGCTTTAGCGGCACTTTCTGCCGCTAAAGCGGCGATATTTTTATCGCCCAATCAACAAGCTGTTGCTAACAGCTGTTAGCAACAGCTTACTGGGAATAGCGCCCGTTTCCTTACCGCTTTGCATGTCAGCGATAATCATCGCTAATGACATGCAAAGTGGCCGTTCCTCACCTAATCCTCAATGGAATCCGTCGCCAACACAATATTGCCCTATTAACAATGCGGGTCAAGCGATAAAAAAAGCTGCGCTGAGCACGGTTATCACCAGAAAATAACACCTGTTTCAAACCTGACTTAGCTATGTTCACAATGGGAGGTGGATTGACATGCTAAGTCCACACTCCCCTATCAGCAATGTTTTCATCAGCGCACTGCCATTATCGCTGCTTTTCTCGCGCAATGTCGATTATCGCCGTCTATGGCTGGAGTGTACGTCGCCATTATGTAAAGCTTTTATAATATGCCGCTAAAACGGCGATGTACTCCAGCGATAGGTGGCGATAATGAACATCACGCTAAACGCGATTTGCGGAAAATACCGCATGTCCTTGCTAATAATATGCCCAACGTGCGTTATGCCCACCCCTACTCCTGACAATTAAAAATGACATTTGCAGTGGCTGTTACTCTGACAGGACACTTGTACATATTGATGCTCTCTTTGGACATTTACTCTTTGCAGTCGAGTCAACATATTCTCCCAGGTAGCTAACAAACTTATATAAGGTTCTACTGCACAAATAATGTAAAGAAAGTCTTGCTTTTAAAGGGAAAAGTAGAGAGTTTTTCTGAATAATACAATATTAGGGAGTTTAAGTTTTAATCTCAAGTCGTGATATGTGATTTAATTGCTTGTTTCTATAGCACATCAGCTTTGTGAAGATCACGGTATTTTTCTGTTGCAAGTATCTTGTGCGCTGAAGCAATTCCCTTTCCTAGCTTCTGACGAAAATATCACTGCATCTGATTATGGCATGAAAATTCACATTGGCCACAAAAGGTGTTGAATCGATTCTCTTGCTGCTGTACTTGAATGCTAGCTGGTACCGTAGTTTAATTTGATGATGTTTGACTATAGCAAGTGATTAACCTCTTTGTTTTGCAAACTGCACTTTTCTTTGAAAACCTTTAGAAAGTGCAACTTGGTACACAGTTCCTATGTTGAAGGACATGGTCAAGTGGATGACGACCCTTCGAGACTCATCGATGCCATAGACTTGCGTTTGCTGCTTGACTTCTTTAATTTGCTACCTACTTGCTTCATTAACGTGCCACCAACAGACAGAACGTATCCAATCTCTGTCTGCGCTCTCTGCACCCATGTGTGTTAAGGAGCAGGAGGCTGCTGTTTTAGATGTATCTGCCATGCATTTTATTGACTCCAAGGGAGGGGTTACCCTTTGGGATGGTAAGTATCTAGCATACTTATCAACTTTGTGCATCTCCACAGAGTACCTTCTTACGAGTTGGAGTGTTTCACTCACTAAAGTTTAATTCCATACGAAACATTGTAAATTGCAATTCTAAGTGTGCCAAGGGCCAGAATGAATGGATCTGAAAACTCCGGACCTGATTCCAGGTCCAGGGACGGTTTCAATTGCTGCAGGGCCTGTGGGCAGCAGCAGAGCCTGGTCCCTGCCCAACCCCTTCACTTGTCTGTTAGGGGCAGACAATGCCTCGCCCACACCCACAGAGGCACAAGAGTGACCTTCACCCCTACTCCCCCGAGGGCACGTCCGGGCCCTACTGGACTCCTGATGTTACTTTAGGCCTTTTTAGAGCAGGCAGAACATGACAGCACTTTATTTGTAGAAATAGGAAAAAAGTTGCACAGTAAAGGACATGGAAACTCCAGGTACCAGTAGTTTTCCCAATCCGGGTAGAAAACTCCTCTATTGATGGTCGGAATTTGGTGCAGAGATATCAGCTGGTAACGTAGATTCTTGCCCCCTAATATTGCCACACCTGGTAACGTAGATTCTTGCCCCCTAATATTGCCACACCTGGTAATGTAGATTCTTGCCCCCCTAATATTTGTTTTTGCCAGTGCTTGCTATTTCCTTCGGCAATTGAAAGGACTAAGTATAGAGGAGGCTGGCACCAATAGAAATGAGTAGATTTCTCTGCTTACTCCTGGAACTTTTTCAGAATCGCACAAAAGATGGAAATTTGCAAGGAATAGGTATGTGACTTTTAGAAATAGCTCAGTTGATCGACTAACAACAACATTTAAGCAGGACTAACACGAAGCCTATGGTCTGATTTGAACTTCTTATCCATCACTATTCATTTTGAAGGATGGTCCTTTGCATCCCATGTTTGAACACACCAGGGAGGCGTCCCAATTGTTTCTCATCTTGCATGGTGTTGCTGTGAAATATAATTTGCATTTTGAAGGTCCCTAATGCAGAATACATTCTGCATAGTAATTGCTGTGCGTGTGTTGGAGGCTTCCAAAACCCAACTGCACTTTCCTCATTCAAATTCTTGGCACACGAAACTGGGAAAGTTTGCAGATATTATTTTTTGCACTTCACATGACTGAGAACTTCTCTGCTTCACACCAAAATCTATCCCTTTTCTTTGAACATAACAGAATCATCCTTGACGGAAAGCTTACATGAAAACTTGAAAAAAGAAACAAGCGACAGCGGCATTCCAACGAGAAGCGCCACACCTTCCAAAATTGTTTGGCCAGGTTTTAGTGTCGCTCCAGTTCAGGGTCACATCAGCGTCATCATTTGATATCACTTTATGGTATGTAACTTATCCTGTTAGATAGTTGTTGTGTGATAATGCTCTTCATAACAGGTAAGGTCAGGGACAGATTTCTAAATTAATTGCTCATGATCGTTCTGGCCACAGATAGTTTTGCAAAACAAACTTACTTTGTTATCAGTTAGCTGCCTATCAACAGTCGACCTTCAGACTCCACTGTTGAGCTGAGTATGATTTCACTTTTTCAATTATTTTTGTGAAATAGGATTTTGAGCTGCTTGTATTTTATTTACTCGGAGTCAACATACATATTTTGAAACTCACCAAGCATTCCGATGATGGAGCGAAAAAGTTTAAAAGCGTTTGCCTCTTTCAATTCTCACTATTAAATGACATTTACTGTACTAACTTTGAGAAAATGTGCAAAATAGACTGATGACGAAAAACATGAGATCCTTACCTGCATCGCAAACACATGCAGAATTGTTTTGAAATGTAAAAATGTGACAAACATAGAAAAGAGAGCAGAGAAATAATTAAATGCTCATGAAATGTATACATGTGTTTAAGAAAGTAAAATGTGGTTAACTTAGAAATGTGCTGCTGATTACCTAACGTGACACAGGGAAAAGAATGCTTGTAATAGTGAATCAAAATAAATGTGATTTAAATATTTAGCTTAAAGATGATTAATAGTAAAGTTTTGTTGCAATTACGTAAAAGTACATAAACTGTCAACGTAAAGGTGATATGCACATTAATCTGTAGGGAAATAAAAATGTGTGAAGTGATTTGTTTAGTAGTGATTAATATTGACATGTAACCTTTGAAATTGAGAATAATGAGTGAATATACTGAGAAAACTGCACATTTTATGTGAATTTGGGTTTATATTAATTCTTAACGAGGTAATGGTTATAACAAGTTTTTGTGTAGGCTTTAAAATGCTTTCTTTACTTCGTTTCGAGAATCAGAAACTAGCTGAAGTTGTCATTTCAGACGCTATGAGAACTTTTCTGTGTGTTTCTTTTCATGCTTATGAACAATGGGCCTTTTCTGACTTAGCAACACTTTTGACAGAAACTGTATCAATACAATTGCAAACCCAGAGAGAGAATCTGGGAACGGACAGTGAATAAAATGAATTACCTAATTCCTGAGGAAAGGATGCAAATTATAATGTAGTGGATATTGATGATTCGACAAAAGGATTACTTAATGCTTCCTGATTTCTAAGTGAGGTATTGATCACACCATGAGCTGCCCACTGTGGACAACCAATTGAAAAGATAACAGATGACACAGCTGATACTTTGTGGCTGTAAACTGAGAACTATTGGAAGTATAATTTCCCTATGGAGGAAGAGTGGGGGCTGGCTATCATTTTCAATTTCCCTGCCTAGCATGCTGCCGGACTGAACTTTGGTCTCCCTGATGCCTATCCTAATTTTGAACTGAACTTCCGAACAGACTCATCCTGTACTTTGCCACCTGGTTATCCGAAATTTAGACACTCTGAATCCGTCATTATTTACCCAAGGAAAACTCTTTGAAAATGCAGAATCAGTCATTCAGAGCAATTTCCCAGGCTGACTCCGACCTGACAAGTACAATGCATATTTCTTTTAAAAAAAATAAAATTCTAACTTTTTTTTATTGTCAACAAGAGGGCAACATATTTGAAACAGTATTCCATTTAACGAAGAAGAAAGAAAAAGTATTACTTATAAACTTAAAGCTAACAAGAGTACACTGTTGACAGAAGGGATCGCCAAAACATACCTACTATTGATATCTCAAATACTAATATTCAACCTAACGTATCTAATGCAAGATGCCCCCATATTGCCTTTAGTTTCAGCAAGGAGCAAATTCCCCTTGCCTTAGCCAGAGCTTTTTCCATTTCATTCGTTTCCCTGACCAAAATCAACCAATCACTTATAGAGGGAGGTTTCGGGGAAATCCATACCCGAGCAATTACAAGCCGAGCATCAACTAATAAAATTGAAGATAGTCGCTTGAGTCCATGATTCACCATCTTATAACCCATCATAATTTCCATAGCTGTAAGAGGTGAATCTATCCCCAATTTCTGACAAAAAACTTGGCCTATCTTTTGCAAAAAAGTCCCCAGTTCCAAAAAAGTTGCAAACATATGCAGTATTCTAGCCGCATACATACCACATCTAGGACATTTCGTCCGATCCCCAACCGGGCCCCCCAGAGCCCATATTGCATTTTTTCTGGCATATAGTACTGCATACATATAGTACGAAATTGCTGTAGTCTCAGACTAACAGAGTAAACTGAATCTTATATAATTAGAAGTGTTTGTTTAATAGCGGTAGGCGTAATCCCCGTTCCCAGGGCATTACTCCAGTGCACAGCATGCCTTTTGCAATCACTCTGCATATAGTTGTTAAGGCATTTATACATTCCACTAATCAGAGATTTTGTCTTCTCCCCTTGTAAGCAATCCCAGATATCATTTCATTTCATTTCATTTCATTTCAACTTTATTTCAGCCACTTGGGCCATAAAAGAATAAAAGAAATAAACATACAATAAATAACATGTTATGCACCACATTAAAATACTCATTTAAAATTGGCAGCATAGCAACATTCGGTTCAGTCCGTCCTCAATTTTTGGGCTTTACATAACGATTGCGGCTGATCCACATAGCTGTTAAAAATTTCGCTACCGCAAATACTGTTGGTGGTGATAAGTCAGTTTTTAAAATCCTTTAAGCTGAAATGTAATGCTTAAAACCCAGGTTTTTTAAAAGTGGAAGAAGCCAGTATCTCCGTGATCTGTGGTAGGCTTGGCAGAAAAAAATTATATGCAAGTCAGACTCTGATGGGTGGCCACACGCTGGGCATAGAGTTGTTGAGTTAGGTAGCCAGCTGACAGTATGGGCTCCAAGTGGCAAAGTGCCGACGGTAGCGCCATTGTAGGTAAAGCTTCCTGGTTAATGTTGGTTCAATATCATCTAGGACTGGTTCCCGGGTATATGTATCTTTAAATGCCAGGAACTGTTCAGTAAGAGACCCAGCCCTAGCCTTCATAACTAGGGCACGTAAGTTGTGCTCATAGTAAGCTGAGGAGATAGTTTTGCGAGAAGACATTGGGCATGTATTAACTGGGTCAGTCCACAGATCAGATCTTCCTATTAATTCACAGGAATGTTTAATATAAGCAAGCCATGGTACTTGATCAATTCTTATAAGGCGCAGAATATCTTGTAGCTCTTTTCTGTAATTCTCAAGCTCTGGGGTACGCCATAATTTATGCCAGAAAATTAGAGGTTTGAGGCCTAGTTCCACCGCAATGGGTTTTAAGCCCAAGTCCAATCTTAAGGGTAATAGCGGGGTACTTGATGGTAGGGCTGTCAGCTGCCTCAAAAAGTTGTTCTCTACAACCTGTATTTTCTGGATAGGTACATGTCCCCAGATTTCGCCCCCATATAGCCCAGCCGCCCTAGCCTGGGTTTTGTAAATGTGAAGGCGTGGGCCTAATGGTTTGTAGCTCAGCCCACTCAACATCCTGGAAATGGCGCCCGTCATCTGGGTTAGCTTCAGATTCACTTTTGTCTGATGTGAATCCCACCTCATTAGGGGATTAAAAATGACCCCCAAGTATTCAAAGGTGTACACCCTCTCAAGACTGGAAGTCCCTATCCGCGGGCTAGATCGGGTAGAGGCCGGTGGGTTGAAGATCATATATTTTGTTTTTGTAGTGTTGATCTCCAAACCATGCGACTTGCAGAAGTCGACAAAGCCGTCAAGGACCCTTTGTATACCCATAGGTGATTTGGAGAGCAACAGGGTATCATCAGCAAACATAATTGCCGGTACCCTGCTGCCCGCCAACCTTGGGGCGTCGATGTTACTAATCCCGTCAAGATGGTTAAAGATCCCGTTGACAAAGAGGCAAAAAAGGGTGGGTGCAAGCACACAACCCTGTCTGACCCCCCTGTCAACGGGAAAAGGATCTGAAAGGGTACCTCCTCTGCCACATCTTACCCTTGCGTAGTTGCCCTGATGTAGTTTTTCCAGAATAAAGAGTAGATCAGCAGGAACCCCTGTAGCTGCCAAAACTGCCCAGAGTTTGTCCCTAGGGACTAAATCAAACGCCGCCCGCAGGTCGACGAATATTGTGTATAGACTGCCCCCCTCGATTGTTACTGTTTTCCAGTAGAGAAGATTCAATCGGAAGATCTGGTCCACCGTCGAAACCCCCCTTCTGAAACCTGCCTGAAAGGGACTCAAGATGTTATTGTCATCGATCCAGTCCTGAAGCCGGTTCAGAATCACTCTACCAAAGATCTTTTGTGAGACATCTATGAGGCTTATGGGTCTGTAATTGGCTGGGAGCATAGGAGAGCCCTTCTTAAAAATGGGAACAATCTCTGCGCCCAGCCAAGTAACAGGAATCTCCATGCCCCGCAGAATGTGGTTAAATAATGAAACTAAATATGGAGTCCAAACATCCACCTCCTGTTTAAAAAGGTCACCTGGGATACCATCCAACCCTGGGGCCTTGCCTGAAGCTAATCCAGCTATAGCCGCTCTAACCTCCTTAAGTGTAAACAGGGAGATTTCTTTAGGATCCTCAGTGCATAAAGGGTAGAAAGCAGCCTGCTCCCCATTTGGTAGTTGGTATAGCGATCTAAAATGATCCGACCAGGCACTAGGTGAAATGTTCGGCTCCAATGCAGGGGCCAATTCCAGTGAGCCAGTGTTCACTGTTCGCCAAAAAGTTCGTGAGTCCCCCCTGGCTAATGATACAGAAAGGGATTCCCATTTCTGGTGTTCCCATTCTCTTTTCGCATTATAGATTAACGTTTTGTAAGCGGATCTCTTGGCTCTAATTATCTCGCTTCCCAAACCTGCTTTGATAGAGGTCAAGAGGCTTGATTTTGCAGTGCGACAGGTCCTATTATACCAAGTTGGGCCAGCTGCACAGGCAGTTGGCCTCCTTAGGGTACGAGTAAGTGTTGCAGATACTGTCTCAGAGAGGGTTCTATGACACTGCCCTACTTGTTCATGGTTACTCTGGTTTATATCATTAACCATGGTTTCCTGAACTTTTTCGAGTATAGGGACAACCCTTTGATAGAGTATGGGTATCCTCTCTGGATTAGAGATGAATATCTCCCACTTTACTCTTCGTTTATTTTGAGTCAGGCCAAGACCGGTATTCCGGGAATCCCTCAATTCCAGTCTAGAATCTATACCAGGATGAGCAAATTCTAGTTTCAGTGCATTATGGTCACTGTCATCTCTAGGCAATACCCAGAAGTCGATGATACTTGACCACATTGGTAGTGGGACCAGTATATAGTCCAGTCTTGACTCCCTACCCTTGCTGTTAAAAGTGAAGCTAGCTGGGTTATCTGAGGTAGACCTGCCGTTACATGCCCTCAGACCAAATTTTAAGGTTAAGGCGGTAACTTGTGTAGCTAGGGGGGTCCAAGCTCTAGGGGCTGTTGCTCGCAGGGGGGGTATGGACCACTCCATGTCCTCCTCCATTGCTAAATCCAACAGTAGTCCCGGAAGGGGCTCATAGTGGGAGTTAAGATCTCCTCCTATCAAGAGGTGAGTGCCCTGTGGAATGTCATCTAAAACTCCTGAGAGCTCCTCTATCGTACTTGAAGTCTGGGAAATCTTGGTTGGCCTGGAGTATACATTACTTAGGAGAAGGCTGTTTGCGTTCGGCCAGTCAAGCTGAACCATAAGAATGTTCGGCGAATTTTGTGGATATACAATAGCCTTACAGCCCAGATCGGTGGCTACCCAGGTAGCCAGACCACCTGAGGGGCGTCCAATGCCGGCCCATGTTGCCTGCACAGAAAATGCAGCGAAGCCTGTTTGGGTGAGATGTTCTCTCGCCCAGGTTTCCTGAAAGAGGCAAATGTCTTGGGCCGGGATAAATTCTCTCCATTCTGGACAGTTGGCTTTATTTACCAAACCTGCCACATTCCAGGACAGGATCTTGAGGGAGGGACGGTTAGATATTTCCGGAGCAATAATTGCAGAGACATCGTTCTCCCCCCTATCCTGGCCTGGAAATTCCAAAGCCCGTGATTTCGCCGGTTGGGGTGCAGATACCTCATGTGGGCAACAGATTGGGAGAAAAGAACCCATGTTTTTATCCCTAACTTGCTGTACTCCAGGTATTTTTATATTTTCAGAAGGAGTAGTTGGCCTAAACGGTTTGTTAATAACGTCATTGGGCCCTGTTGTTACCGCCCCTTTCGACTTTATTGGTCAATCGACCATATCAAGACTGCTAAATCTATTATGAGTTAATGAGCAGTCAAAGCGTGGAGGCTTGGGGTGTGGAATTGCTCTAAAAACTGAGGGGGCCTGATTTCTAGACCTTCTGGTCACAAGTTCCCAACAATCTTCTCCCCGTTCAGGATCAACGGTTGGATTAAAAAAGGATAGAGGGAGGGAATGAATCTGTGATCCTTGGGGCTGGTAGGGCCAACTGCAAATGTGCGAGACAGTAAGAGGATCTCTAAAATTAATCAATGCACAATCTCCCTGGATTGACTTCCTGGTATGTCCTATCCAGGGGATTCATCTTACCATCAAAATCTCGCTAAATATTCCTTCTGGCAACGGCCTGTTCCTAGAGAGCCAGTGGATTACCTTATTCTTCAGTGCCTCCGCCGGCTCTCTAGTAGAGGAATTTAATTTGGGGATGCCAGCTAAAATTACGGTATAAGGCATTGCTTCTGGTGGTAGATCGATAGTTCTATAATTATGATCAATGCCATTAGTGCCCATAGAAGGTGTGTCCCGGTCCCTCGAGCTGGTGCCGCTCGAGGGACCGGGACTCTGCTGCTGTCACTTGGGGCATTGTTGCTGGTGTGCTGACCCTGCTAGAACCGGCGTATTCAGGACTGCGAGGACCAGGGTGCTGTGCACGAAGCAGATCAGCCGCACCTGGTCCTCTTCCTGACTCCTTCCCCAACACCTTAAACAGCCGGTGTAGCCCCCGCATTGTGGGCTCCGTCTGTGAACTCGGCTGGTGCTGCTGCCCATCGGAGGGACTTCTTGGACTTTCATCCCAGCTCTCTTGAAAACAACACCGCGCCTCGCGGCCCCCGCTTCGCGGGGGCCGCTCGAGGGACCGGGACTCTGCTGCTGTCACTTGGGGCATTGTTGCTGGTGTGCTGACCCTGCTAGAACCGGCGTATTCAGGACTGCGAGGACCAGGGTGCTGTGCACGAAGCAGATCAGCCGCACCTGGTCCTCTTCCTGACTCCTCCCCCAACACCGTTGCCCTCCATTATATGTACGTCTCCCTGCCTACACGCGCTAGCGGGACGCGTGCGGGTCTCAGCACGGGGCTAAGACCGGGCAAAGAGCGGGCCGTTTGAGGCCGTTCGAGGACGGACGAGGAAGGCGAGGGACCACGATCAATCGCTGACCCCTATTGATACGTCCCCTACACCTGAGAGACTGAGGATGTCACCAAGGACAACTAGGAGCAAATCCTCGGCGGCCAAGGAGGCCCCCTCAGGTACTCTGGACACATATTTTGTGAAAGCGGGATCCCTTCTCATAGATGAAATCTCAATATTAGAAAGGCGAATTTCCCAAGAGTTAGAGTGGGTTAGAAGATCCTCTTTGGGCCCTCTTCAACATGTAACATCTCCGGCCCCTCTTGCCAGGGCCACAACATTGGATGGGGGGGGGGCAGCAGAAATTGCGACTAATACAGCTGAAGATTCGTTACTTGTTACCCTAAATGACACTTTAACAACTCATGATTTTTCCATCCATTCTGATCCCAGTCTACTATCCCTCCCACTACCTAGTTCGTCCATAATTCCTACCATTATTGAACCTAGTCTTTCTGACAGAGCACCAACTCCAATCTCCACAGACCAGCACATATTAACTACCGCTTACGAGAGGGAAGGGGCAATCCCTAAGACAAAAAAAGGGGCACAAAGCATAAGAGGAGTTAAAACTAAGAATTTCAAACATATCCCTCCTCGAGGCAATAATACTGCTAGTATAGCCAGAAAAGCCACGACGAAACCCCTAAAGCAAGCTAACTCATCCTCCGGCGCTCAGCCCATAAATAAACTAATTACATTTGAAGGTGTGTCTTTCTTCAGTGGGCCACTTGAGCTGAGATGTGTTTTCAAGAGAGCTGGGATGAAAGTCCAAGAAGTCCCTCCGATGGGCAGCAGCACCAACCGAGTTCACAGACGGAGCTACTAACAGACTTTCAGACTAACAGAGTAAACTGAATCTTATATAATTAGAAGTGTTTGTTTAATAGCGGTAGGCGTAATCCACGTTCCCAGGGCATTACTCCAGTGCACAGCATGCCTTTTGCAATCACTCTGCATATAGTTGTTAAGGCATTTATACATTCCACTAATCAGAGATTTTGTCTTCTCCCCTTGTAAGCAATCCCAGATATCAGATCTAGATATTGTTGTCAAGCCTAGATGTCTCACAAAATAATCCCTTAACTGGAGATACTTAACAAACATGTGATCAGGCAGTTTATAATGGAGCTGCAAACTCTCAAAAGAAACAAAGCCATTATTATCATACAAATTCCCAAGACATTAAATCCCATATCAAGCCCAGCGCTTACGGACAGCATCTTGAAACACCTCCAGGAACATCGGATTACCCAACAGGGGAAGCTTATTATAGTAAAACAATAGAGTACATCTAGAAGTCATTGCACGATATATATATATATGTGCTTTCTCGGATAGTCCTAAAACTGACACTTTTAAAATAATTGTGGTCGTTGATTCTATATAAAAGCATGCAGAAGCACCCACCAAAAGCGGCCCAAAAATACATTTTAAAGTCAGGAAAATCATGTCCTCCTTGATTATATGGAAGTTTTAGCAGATCTATCGCTCGTCTGGCTTTTCTGTACCCCCAGATAAAGCTACTTAGCACACCCTCAAGTTTCTTTAAAAACAAATTGGTAACCCGCAGAGGAATGGATCGAAATAAATATAAAATCCTATTGGAAGTTTATGCCAGTTCTTTAGCTGCTTAACTGTGTCTTTCAGTAATGATTCATAATTTAAAGCGAATATTCAATCATTCTTCACCCACACCCTGACCCCTAAAGAAGTAGCTACGGGACAAACACCCACAACTGGTCTTTCGGTCTTAAAGTTGAGAAGCACTTGTGTTTTTTTCACATTTAATTTATATCCTGAGAAAGAGCCAAACTTAGTTGCTTTGTCCTCAATTAAATTTATCGCCCTAACTGGGTCAGTTGTAAATTGCAAAACTGCCTCAGCGTGTAGTTCTTCAATATTACGTAATGCTTGAATGACAGCCTTGCTTACAGTTTTCCGCTCTTTATTCTGCTGCCATATATATTGTTGGGTTAACCCTCTTACAAATGCCTTCATTGTATCCCAAACTGTGAGTGGAGAGGCTGAACCCATATTCTCTTTAAAAAATAACTCAAGCTGTTTACTAATATTAGCCAGGTACACACTATCTGTAAATAGATATCTAGGAAAAGAAAAAGATCTAAGTGTCTTGCATTCGGCTGTGGCCCTGAAAGATAATAGGATAGGCTTATGGTCGGAAGTAACCAGTGGGCATACTTCCATATCTGATGACAACATTATGGTGCCAATTCACAGAACTAATCTGAGATAAAATCCTAACTTTACTACTACTAAATGCCTTCTGTGAATACCAAAAGTAGTAAGTTTAGGATTTTATTTCAGATTATCCTTGTGAATCAGCCCCTATGTTATCCGACACCCATGTCATATCTATTCTGGAATAGAGCCTGTGTGGGGCAGAATAGTACATATAGCCTGGGACAGTTGGATATAATATTCTCCATGCATCTCTTGCGGCCTGCAGCTGCCCCATTTCTAAAATTGCTTCATGCGTCCTCCACATTCTAAGAGTAGCTCCCTGCCTTGTTGAAGCTATACTATAGTCCACTACACAATTAAAATCACCCATAATCACTCGCTCCCCCTCCCAATTTAATATTTCTATGTTCAATACGTTGAAGACAGTAGTATCGTCTATATTAGGGCCATTTACTGAGCAAAAAACATATGTCTTACCTCTAATTTCTACCTGTGCAAGTGTCCGTCTACCCCTCTGATATGCCAATATCTTATATATCATGCATGCAAGACTTTTTTCCTTTAATATAGCAGTGCCCCTTATCGGAGTACTTTGTGTTGTACACTATTGTTTCATACCCTAAGTGCTTAAGGAGGCTACGATCTTTATATGAAAGATGCGTCTCTGTTAATAGGACTATCTGGGGAATGTACATGTTTAACTCCTCGCAGACAAGTTGCCACTTATTTCTGCTGTTAAGACCTGCAATGTTCCAAGCCACACACTTAACCTAATCCATAAAAAAGATTGTTCCCTTCATTCATATTGCTACCCCTCCTAGTGCCCTTCTTTATTCTTATACATATTCCGTATTTATGCATTCTAGTTACAATGTTGCTTCCTAAATTCCTATGTCTCCCCTTGTTGACATTTTCCTGCCCCTCCATCTTTCCACTAGTAATCCACCCCACTCCCCCTTTGCCCTTATGTACACCCCCTCCCTGTATGGTAAAGGAAGAATCCTCCCATTTTAAGAACTGCCACTGGCTGGGCAGCTACCACCATGGTAGCCCCCGCACCAACCCCACACACATTATCCGTTTGTCAATTTGTCATTCAAGAGAGACCGAGAAGAAAATATAAGGAGGAGAAGAAGAGAGAGAAGACAATGAAATTCAAATATCATAGAATAAAGAGACTGACTTCCCTCTCCTTTTTGCTTTGTACTCCTAAAGAGTCCGAGGCATAGCTGTCTTAAGTCTTGTTCGCCACCTCTGTTTGCCACTTGTGAATAGCTTATTTAGTCTCCTGCTCGGTTGAAAAAATATTTGAGTGCCCTCCCTTCAAAACCTTTAGCTGTGCAGCCTCCTGTAAGAATACTTGTGCACCTGCGGCTTTTAACTGGTCTATTAATTTCTATACATTGTAATCTGACAGAGGTCAGAACACACAAAAATAGTGAAAGAGTAGACTGTAACAGGGGAACTAGGACGGGCCTTCAAAGATACAGCTTGTCTAAGTAGGACATTTCTGAAAAAAGATTTGGGAAAAAGGGGGTGGAGATGGACAGAGTTTCTGAATGATGCAGAATACTCTTACCAAGTCAAGAGATCATGGTTTTAATCCATCACCGTTTTTTAGCTCACTGCACCATCCCAGCTCAGAACCTGGCTACATGCAAATTAGTCTGTACCTGTCCCAGTGCATGATGGGAACAGGGCAAACCAAACTACCAAGCCAATTCTTATACTGGGAAGGAAACAAGCTTCCGGGGACCGGTTTCTGGCATCACAGCCTTCGTCGGCCCGGCTTGCCTGAATCCTGATGGTGCAATGAGCAAGGGACTCACGTCTGAGCATACCCTCCCACACTGAGTGTGGATAAAATCGATTTGGGAAAAAGGGGGTGGAGATGGACAGAGTTTCTGAATGATGCAGAATACTCTTACCAAGTCAAGAGATCATGGTTTTAATCCATCACCGTTTTTTAGCTCACTGCACCATCCCAGCTCAGAACCTGGCTACATGCAAATTAGTCTGTACCTGTCCCAGTGCATGATGGGAACAGGGCAAACCAAACTACCAAGCCAATTCTTATACTGGGAAGGAAACAAGCTTCCGGGGACCGGTTTCTGGCATCACAGCCTTCGTCGGCCCGGCTTGCCTGAATCCTGATGGTGCAATGAGCAAGGGACTCACGTCTGAGCATACCCTCCCACACTGAGTGTGGATAAAATCGATTTGGGAAAAAGGGGGTGGAGATGGACAGAGTTTCTGAATGATGCAGAATACTCTTACCAAGTCAAGAGATCATGGTTTTAATCCATCACCGTTTTTTAGCTCACTGCACCATCCCAGCTCAGAACCTGGCTACATGCAAATTAGTCTGTACCTGTCCCAGTGCATGATGGGAACAGGGCAAACCAAACTACCAAGCCAATTCTTATACTGGGAAGGAAACAAGCTTCCGGGGACCGGTTTCTGGCATCACAGCCTTCGTCGGCCCGGCTTGCCTGAATCCTGATGGTGCAATGAGCAAGGGACTCACGTCTGAGCATACCCTCCCACACTGAGTGTGGATAAAATCGATTTGGGAAAAAGGGGGTGGAGATGGACAGAGTTTCTGAATGATGCAGAATACTCTTACCAAGTCAAGAGATCATGGTTTTAATCCATCACCGTTTTTTAGCTCACTGCACCATCCCAGCTCAGAACCTGGCTACATGCAAATTAGTCTGTACCTGTCCCAGTGCATGATGGGAACAGGGCAAACCAAACTACCAAGCCAATTCTTATACTGGGAAGGAAACAAGCTTCCGGGGACCGGTTTCTGGCATCACAGCCTTCGTCGGCCCGGCTTGCCTGAATCCTGATGGTGCAATGAGCAAGGGACTCACGTCTGAGCATACCCTCCCACACTGAGTGTGGATAAAATCGATTTGGGAAAAAGGGGGTGGAGATGGACAGAGTTTCTGAATGATGCAGAATACTCTTACCAAGTCAAGAGATCATGGTTTTAATCCATCACCGTTTTTTAGCTCACTGCACCATCCCAGCTCAGAACCTGGCTACATGCAAATTAGTCTGTACCTGTCCCAGTGCATGATGGGAACAGGGCAAACCAAACTACCAAGCCAATTCTTATACTGGGAAGGAAACAAGCTTCCGGGGACCGGTTTCTGGCATCACAGCCTTCGTCGGCCCGGCTTGCCTGAATCCTGATGGTGCAATGAGCAAGGGACTCACGTCTGAGCATACCCTCCCACACTGAGTGTGGATAAAATCGATTTGGGAAAAAGGGGGTGGAGATGGACAGAGTTTCTGAATGATGCAGAATACTCTTACCAAGTCAAGAGATCATGGTTTTAATCCATCACCGTTTTTTAGCTCACTGCACCATCCCAGCTCAGAACCTGGCTACATGCAAATTAGTCTGTACCTGTCTCAGTGCATGATGGGAACAGGGCAAACCAAACTACCAAGCCAATTCTTATACTGGGAAGGAAACAAGCTTCCGGGGACCGGTTTCTGGCATCACAGCCTTCGTCGGCCCGGCTTGCCTGAATCCTGATGGTGCAATGAGCAAGGGACTCACGTCTGAGCATACCCTCCCACACTGAGTGTGGATAAAATCGATTTGGGAAAAAGGGGGTGGAGATGGACAGAGTTTCTGAATGATGCAGAATACTCTTACCAAGTCAAGAGATCATGGTTTTAATCCATCACCGTTTTTTAGCTCACTGCACCATCCCAGCTCAGAACCTGGCTACATGCAAATTAGTCTGTACCTGTCCCAGTGCATGATGGGAACAGGGCAAACCAAACTACCAAGCCAATTCTTATACTGGGAAGGAAACAAGCTTCCGGGGGCCGGTTTCTGGCATCACAGCCTTCGTCGGCCCGGCTTGCCTGAATCCTGATGGTGCAATGAGCAAGGGACTCACGTCTGAGCATACCCTCCCACACTGAGTGTGGATAAAATCGATTAGGGAAAAAGGGGGTGGAGATGGACAGAGTTTCTGAATGATGCAGAATACTCTTACCAAGTCAAGAGATCATGGTTTTAATCCATCACCGTTTTTTAGCTCACTGCACCATCCCAGCTCAGAACCTGGCTAGATGCAAATTAGTCTGTACCTGTCCCAGTGCATGATGGGAACAGGGCAAACCAAACTACCAAGCCAATTCTTATACTGGGAAGGAAACAAGCTTCCGGGGACCGGTTTCTGGCATCACAGCCTTCGTCGGCCCGGCTTGCCTGAATCCTGATGGTGCAATGAGCAAGGGACTCACGTCTGAGCATACCCTCCCACACTGAGTGTGGATAAAATCGATTTGGGAAAAAGGGGGTGGAGATGGACAGAGTTTCTGAATGATGCAGAATACTCTTACCAAGTCAAGAGATCATGGTTTTAATCCATCACCGTTTTTTAGCTCACTGCACCATCCCAGCTCAGAACCTGGCTACATGCAAATAAGTCTGTACCTGTCCACTGAAAAAAGATCAGGAATGGCTGTGGATATTGAGACCCCTGTTTATGTTGTACAAATGGGGGTCTATGGACTCTTTGTAGCTGACAGTTCCAGTCCCAATCCACCAAGTTGGGAAACGCCTTCGGAAAAAGCTGGACCACATATGCTCTAGGGTCTGACCCCTCCAGGACCCCAAACAGCCTTAGATTATGTCATCGCTGCCAGTTCTCTAAATCCTCTATCTTCACCTGCATAGCTAGAATCTGAGCGTCATGCATCTGCATTGAGTTAGCTGTTTGAGTGGTAGTCTCCTCGGTATGCGCAACCCTCTGCTGCAGTTCCAAAATATCTTTCGTGAGTGTCCCGACCTTAAGTGTCACCTCCTTTAGTGACTGCTGAATACTGTAATTGTCTGCTCTAGCCTGAGCATAGTGTTCCCGCGCTTCAAGTCTTTTGTCGTTTAGGGCGCGAAGAATCAAAGAAAGTGATGGCTCATCATAATCCTGAGCCTTCTCAGATTGATGTTTCCCCACGGTCTGCCCCCCTCACTAGGAGGGCTAGATGTTGACTGCAAGCCATTAGAGCCCAAAGTAGGTGACTGGCCAATAGAAGTCACTAGTTCTGGCTCTGAATTGACACCCGCTGTTTCTCCACCTTCCATGCTGCCGCCGCTGTCTGTTGGGCTAGTACCTGATAGCCATGATACTATTGTCTTGACCCCTCCCTTCCACTGGACCCACCTATGGAGAGGGCTGCTGCCTGAGTTGTCTTTGGCATGTGGGGGTGCGATTCAATGTTGCTGGTTATCGTATCCACTGAGAGTTTTCTTTCCACCTCTTTTTATTTTAGCCTTGATGTTTTTCTTTTTGCCAAAAGATGCGTTAGGTGACTTACTCTCAGCCCACGCACTCTCAGCTGCACTCAACACTGTGTTCTTGAGAGCGGCTGGCAAGTCTCTCCTTTTTCCAGATGTTTGGGGTTACCAGATTTGTGTTGAGCTCCTTGTGCCTCTGCCATAATTCCCCCATCTCCTGACCCACTATCCCCACCTCCAACCAATGCCTGAACTGTTGGTTGTGTGTTTGTATCCGTATCAAGGCTCACTCTGGAAGGGGTTATGGCAGCAGCAATATCAATATCCACATGGCTCTGCACAAAACCAGGCGGGCCCTTAGGTACTGAGCATTCTCACTCAGATTCTATAGAAGTCCCCGCTTACTCGCTGCAGACTTCCCTATCTCCTATAATATTAGCTCCTATCTCTAAAGGCTAAGATGGCTCTAATGGCAATGAGAACACTTCAGAAGGATCTATTGGATACATTGTAGCATTGTCAAAACTCAAAGTCTTCTCAGACTGGTCAAAAGAATTATTTTTCTCTAGCCCGGGGGCATCTGAAGTGCAGGCCGCATTATAATCTTCCTTATGTCGCACTGGAATTGCCTCAAATATAGCATCTGCTGTTTTGTTGCCAGCCGTTTGTTCAGTAAGTGCACCTGCCGTGAAAAACTCCACCGCTTTCCCTGACTGCAGAAGTCGCAGTAGCGGTACACCTACTTTTGAGAGGCCATTGGTGGTGTTCATTCTGTGCGCTGAAGGTAACTCTTCAGCTGATTCAGCCCCCTAGGTTCCTGCCGGTACTCGAACTGCCCGTGTGCTTCTGGGTGCTGTTTTTGGTGGAGCCATGTCCCCACTTGAAATGAAGTCTAAGGCTGAGGGCAGTCTCGACCAGTAGACCTCCGAGCAGCGTCCAATTAATCAGCGTGCGACCTAGGACGCATACAGCACACACCCGACACCAACCGCCGCTGCTGCCTGCATTCGCTTTTGCCTACAGTCTTCAAATTATCTCATCAACTTCCGTAAGTTTTAGCTATATCTTTCAGGTGAGAATATATATGTATCCAGCTGTCCCTGCTTATCTCGGTGCTTCCGCTTTGCATCGTGTGGGTGTACGGGAGCCTCTCCATGTGTCTGCTCACCACCATGGCATCAACCCGCAATCTACTACATGCATACTTCCCATGCACCCAATCAGTCATTTCAACAAATACGTCAGAGCATCCGGAAGGGGAGTATTTCAGCTCTGATTAATGCCATAACATGATTCCTGTGAACGAGACAGTGCAGCCATGTATCCAATCACTCATCCCCTTACTCTATTCATACGAAGAATACTACCACCCCAACCAATGAGATCGTCACAGACGTTAATTCAGACACCTACCTATACACAAGAACACAACTACACTGCTAAATACAATACAAGCAAAGCAGGGGGCTTCTACAGGGACATTTGAGAGGGGTGGAATACTACCAGCAAAGCAGAGGCATTTTTTGGGAGGGAGCCAATACTTCCAGCCATTCTGACCCAATAGGGGGGGGGGCTGGGGTGCAAATACCACCAGCAATGTAGGTGCTATCCTTGGGGGTAAATACCCACAGCAATGTAGGTGCAAATCTGGGTTTGGTGGTAAATACCCACAGCAATGTAGGGGCAAAACTGGGGTTGGAGGGTAACTACCCATAGCAATGTATGTGCTATCCTATGGTTTGGGGAAAAATACCCACAGCAATGTAGGGGTAAATCTGGCTTGGGGGTAAAAATCTACAGCAATGTAGGGGCAAACCTGGGGTTGTGGTTAAATACCCACAGCTATGTATGTGCTATCCTGATGTTTGGGGGTAAATACCCACAGAAATGTAGGGGCAAACCTGGAGTTGGGGGTAAATACCCACAGCAATGTATGTGCTATCCTGGGGTTGGGGGTGAATACCTACAGCAATGTATGTGCTATCCTGCGTTTGGGAGATAAATACCCACAGCAATGTATGTGCTATCTGGGGTTTGGGGCTAAATACCCACAGCAATGTAGGGGCAAACCTGCGGTTGGGGGTATATACCCACAGCAATGTATGTGCTATCCTGTGGTTGGGGTGTAAATAGCCACAACAATGTAGGGGCAAACCTGGGCTTGGGGGTAAATACCCACAGCAATGTACTTGCTATCCTGGGGCTGGGGTGTAAATACCCAAAGAAATGTATGTTCTATCCTGGGTTTGGGGGTAAATACCCACAGCAATGTATGTGCCATCCTGGGGTTTGGGGTATCAATAGCCACAACAATGTAGGGGCAAACCTGGGGTTGGGGCTAAAAATCCACAACAATACATGTGCCATCCTGGGGCTGGGGGTGAATACCCATAGAAATGTATGTTCTATCCTGGGTTTGGGGGTAAATACCCACAGCAATGTATGTGCCATCCTGGGGTTTGGGGTATCAATAGCCACAACAATGTAGGGGCAAACCTGGGGTTAGGGCTAAAATTTCACAGCAATGTATGTGTTATCCTGGGATTGGGGTGTAAATAGCCACAGCAATGTAGGGGCAAACCTGGGGTTGGGGGTAAATACCCACAATAATGTATGTGCTATCCTGGGATTTTGGGTAAATACCCACAGCAATGTATATGCTATTCTGGGGTCTTTGGCATTAAATCCCCACAGCAATGTAGGGGCAAATCTGTGGTTTGAGGTAAATACCCACAGCAATGTATGAGCTATCCTGGGGCTGGGGTGTAAATACCTAAAGAAATGCATGTGCCATTTTGGGGCTGGGGGTGAATACCCATAGAAATGTATGTTCTATCCTGGGTTTGGGGGTAAATACCCACAGCAATGTATGTGCCATCCTGGGGTTTGGGGTATCAATAGCCACAACAATGTAGGGGCAAACCTGGGGTTAGGGCTAAAAATCCACAGCAATGTATGTGCTATCCTGGGGTTGGGGTGTAAATACCCACAGCAATGCAGAGGTAAACCTGGGGTTGGGGGTAAATACCCACAGCAATGTATATGCTATCCTGGGATTGGGGTATAAATAGCCACAGCAATGTAGAGACAAACCTGGGGTTTGGAGTAAATACCCACAATAATGTATGTGCTATCCTGGGATTTGGAGTAAATACCCACAGCAATGTATGTGCTATTCTAGGGTCTTTGGCATTAAATCCCCACATCAATGTAGGGGCAAACCTGTGGTTGGAGGTAAATACCCACAGCAATGTATGTGCTATCCTGGGGCTGGGGTGTAAATACCCAAAGAAATGCATGTGCCATTCTGGGGCTGGGGGTGAATATCCATAGAAATGTATGTTCTATCCTGGGTTTGGGGGTAAATACCCACAGCAATGTATGTGCCATCCTGGGGTTTGGGGTATCAATAGCCACAACAATGTAGGGGCAAACCTGGGGTTGGGGCTAAAAATCCACAGTAATGTATGTGCTATCCTGGTATTGGGGTGTAAATACCCACAGCTATGTAGTGGCAAACATGGGGTTGGGGGTAACGTTTACTTGAAATGCATTCCCATACTGTTTCTGGATAAGTAACTGTCAACCTTGAAGAATGGACGGAGTGGAGATGCTGGTGCTCAATGGTCTGTTAAGAAAAATAAAATAAGCCTCATCAACTAGTAAATGATCCATAGAAAACATGTGAAATCTTCAGGTGCTGATGCACAAACATAACAACCAGCTACACACAGCAGTTCAAGGACTGTATGTGTGTTTGGAAGCTGTCTCAGCATGGGACCACACAGACAACAGGGTGTTGACTTTGAACAGAAAGTGTCTTGCATAGGCATGGATTGGCTATGCATGAAATTGCCCATTGGTCAAAGGGCTGGTGCACCATGGACCACTGTGTGCCTTGGTTGTTTGACCTCTGGAAAACACACCAAGAGACTGACTTACGTCACCAGTCCCCACCAGGCCACTGCAATGTGGTGCAAGTATGTTATTCGCTCAACAGCTGTGCTGTAAATTGAGGATGGGTGACAGCCTTTGGCGCATACTCAACTTGGCACAACGCCTTGCGTGCCTTGACAGAAGCAGTGTTAACTTCCCCACCTGACCATCACTTTCATGTCATGGCCGGTGCTTGTAGGTTGTGTTGTATGGAGGGGCCTTGCAGTAAGGCAAGCCTCATTTGGACAGTCTAACCTACACACCACCCTCTTGAGCAGCAGCAGTGTGCCTTTGTGAAACATCCCTTGACAGGTAAAAGCAAAGAGGCTACAATGAAAGAGATGATCACAGAATGTGTGGCAATTACTTTCAGAGTGCCTAAGCATCATTCTGATCTCAATCCAACCATGGCTCACAAGCATATGGTGCATGTCCAATGAGGGAATGTCGGCATCAGGTAGGTACCCCTAGGCCACCTAATACTATCATAAACACAGTGGAACTGGAATTACCATACACGCAAATATGTATGTATCACAAAGTGAATACATGTGTCCAACACAACACACACTGAAACATTGCATGGCAACATAACTCCAATGTACTCACAATAGTATGACATTGAGATGCCTCTGTGTACATTCAAAACCAAAGGATATTGGCACAACCAACACAATACTCCACAGGCCAAGCAACTCTGTGCTGATGTCAGTGCCTCTCAATACAACAACCTAGAAGGGGTTTTGTCACATTTGTCTTTGAAGGTGGGATGCAGTCACCAGCTGTGGACTATGGCTGCTGCGCATAACTCCCAATCTCTATGTGTACATGGTCATCTTCGGAGAATGTCACTCGCAGCATTTCTGCATCGAGCTTCTTAGGCTGTAGTATGTGCCCCAAAAAAAGGCCCCTGTTGAATAGGAAAATTGTGTCCTGCAGAGTAGTAGGAGTACTCATGAGTCTCAGGACGGATAATCCACCAACAGTGTTGGCGGGTCGAGTGCACAGACCATTGTGTAAGATAAACTGCCAGTACTGGTGAGGATGCCGGGGGGGGGGGGTGGCTCAATCTGTGGATCCCATACACAATTGGCATAGCATTCATCAAGCCAGGGGTTATGTGTACATCTTGTGAGAATGAGGTATATGTGGAGAATTAAGTCTGCTATGTCCACATTTGGCACTTAAAAACTGTCTCCAAATCTAAGAAAATGTTAAGGAGACATTCCACAAAGAAATATTGCAATCACGCTCTAATGTAGTGTCTAATATGCAAAATGGGAGTACCCATGGAAACACAGAGGGGCTACACTTGACAAAGAAGAATAGAGGTTGACAAATATTGAGAATGCAAAGTACCATTGGAACTGGGTGTAATGTTCCAGTCTTTGCAGACAGTCAATGTGTTTTACTCAGCACAACCAGATATATTATCACAATAATTACATCTCCCTCGGTGTCCCCATACCTTGAAAATTCAAAGTCAGAATGCCAACAATTAACATGTGCATGTAGTCTACTGTGAAGTGTGGGGATGCTTTTCTGGAGCAGTCTGATAACAGGTGGCACAAGAACACACATCATTGACTTCTCACTTGAGGTTAGCTAGCCCTCTAAGCAATGCACTGTATCCAATGTTCAAGCATCATGACATTTCAACATAACCAATCACCACCTCCAGCAGAAGGCAGTAAGCAAAGGGCAAGCATGAACAATCATTGACTATAACTACCTACAAAGGGTAACTCCACACAGCTGCTCATACACAACTCACACAAGGTGAGGCGAGGAGGAGGCAAATTGTACTCTGAGGACAATATGTTTTGCATATGCCAGTGTACTCAGAGTGGCCTTTACAACAATCAGTCATAAACATCTAGTGGCAGAAAGCAAGCTGCAGCAAACACATTCCACAGCTTCATCTTTACTCTGGCTAATGATTTTGGCTATGTACATAGAATTAATATACACATATGTCTATTTCTACATTATCTCATGTCCTGCATGATCTCCACTTGTGTGGCTAAGACCCCTCTCACATCCACCTCAAACTTTATGCTCATCTCTCATAACTATCATACACACACAAGCATGTCATAAGCACACTCTGGGCTGTGAGAAGTTGGACTGATATATGCTGTCCCCTAGTTATAGTGGGCACCTTGTATCAGTCCAAACAACCCCTTATTGGTTATAGGTTAAAGCCAGCCTTTATTGAAAGCTAACCTAGTGGTAGCTATGGAGAGCAGCATTCAGGCTAAGTCTTGAAGTAATGTTAAGCAGCTTGTTTTACCAGTCTATAATCTCTTGAGTCACTAAATGAAAGATATCCACACCAGGTATATATATAACATATATGTATTTATTACTAAACACACCCTCTTAGTCTCTTTATGAGACTAGAGGTCAAAACACATAAGTTACACTTCAATAATCACAGTAAAATAGCACAAATACAGGTCAGGCCTTAGGGGCGAGCCAAACCACATACTAAAATAGTGGTATAAGAACCACGACTTAACTAGACACAAGGTCTAGAGCCTGTAGAATCGCAGGGACCCCAAGGAACCACCCAAGGTAGTGACACAGGGGACCCACGGGGGCCGTGTGCAGTGTGTAAACACAGCCGCGAGCTCCTGTTAGCTTCTATGGGGCAAGTTGTGGTTAGATTTTTAAATATTAGGGACACTTAGAAATGAGTCAGGACCAAACCCTTTTGGACTTAGGAAGTTCTAGGGCTAGCACCCACGGGAGCACCGGAGTACTCGTGTTACCTCACCCAGGGAAGCCCGGTGCATAGGTGTCTTTTGATGTCGGGTCGCGTCGTCCATTTCAATGGGAGCTGGTGAAGAAGTGCTGCTGCCGTGAAGATGCGAAGTGCCCGAAGAGATCCAAGCCTGTATCAAAGATGAGAAGAACCTGAAAGCAGAGGGGACAGAGTCTGGGTCACTAGCCAGTGACCAGGAAGTTGATGTGGAGATGCCCACCGATGTCGGGTGATTTCAGGTGAAAAGGGTGAAGCTTGACTCTTCAGCGACGAAGACCAGGAGGCGTCAAGGATGAACAGGAGCTGGATTCGAGCTGTCCCACGAAGGATGTCGAGTGCTGCAGCATCGGTGCCCGGATTAGACACAGCAATCCTTGGCAACAGCAACCACGCAGAAATAAGAAAGATGCTTTGGTGCAGAACAGCAAGGTCTGTGGGACTCACCACTTGGTAGGGAGTCAGGGCACGTCTGGAACAACCAGGAAAGCCCAAGGAAATACAAAGTTACCCCCTCAGTGACCCACCAGTCAATAGACCAAGGATCGCAAAGGGACCTCGAGATGAAACACTAAATGGCGGCCTACGGATCACTCAGAATTACCAGACTGACAATCTTCAACGGATTCAGCGCTCGAGGTACGACTACAAGGCATCCCAAGCACAGCTTCAAGAGACGTCGAGAAGTCAATGTACTTTCAGAAATGCACGGTGACCAGGAGTTCCGGTTCCACGCTACTCACGGGGCTGCGGGTCTCAGCTTTGCTGGGGACTCGGGTCGGCCTCTGAGATGTCTGGAAATCCTCTTCCTGGGCTGCATATACTTCGGAGTCCGGCGGGAGCTTCAGAAATGCAGACCGGCACATTGCTTCGTTAGTGCCTGCCAAGCAGGGGAGTCAATCTTTGACCCCAAGGGAGATTTCTTCAGTCCTCTGGTCTTGAACAGAGCGTCAAAGGTCCAGGATTCAGCTTCAGAGTCTCGTCCACGGTGATCTAAAGTCCTAAGGGTGGGAGGGTTTGGAAAGAGGGGTGGCTACATCCATTTCCTTTGTCCAGTTTCATGCCAGAGCAGGGGCTGGAAGCCCCTGAACCGGTTTGAGCTGGACTATGCACAGGGACACCAAATGTGCCCCCAGTGCAGGTCTTCAAATCACTCAGAGCATGCTCCCACCCAGCCCCAATACACATAAGCCTGTCTAGGAGGTGGTTACACCTCCCTGTGACAGGAAACCTATTATCCAGGCCTCCCCTGCTGGAGGTTTGGTCAGCAGCAGGAGGCCAGACATGTGTCTGTGGCTGCAGCATCCATTTTGTGATGCCAGGGCTCTATTAAGTTTCTACCGGGTTTGCCAGTGCTGTCATGTCTCTCCCTCTAGAAGGGTGGGATTATACTCCCACACCCAGAACTGGCAGGGAGGTATGATTTGAAGGTGTTTGACACCAAACACGACATGTTTTCGTGTAGCCAGTCCAAAGTTAGCACTTACCGTTGGGTTATTATGCACTTAAGAGTATATGGTCAAGCTGCACTACAAACAGCATCAGAGAAGGGTCTCCGAACGCTGCAGAGGGGCTCTTCTCATGCAGGGGCACCCTCTCACATAAGAACCAAGCACTCTGCCTTCAGGATTGATAAGGCCTGCCATAGGAGTGACTTATAGGTTTATATGTGTGTATATATATAGTGATATAGGTAACCTATATCACAGTAAGGGGTGCACGCACCACCTTACCCAGGCTGCAGTAGCAGACCTGTGGTGTCATTTTGAGTGGCTTTCCAGGGGTGGCATAATACATGCTTCAGCCCCTGGTAGGCCTCTGGGGTATCTATGCCCTGGGTACATAGTATACCATATACTAGGTACTTATACGGGTACCTCAGATCCAATCTGAACTGTACCTAAAGTACATGGAATCATTTTAGAGAGGAAGAAGCTAGGCTGGGGCCCTGAATAGCAGGGTCCCAGCCAGACTAAAGTCGAAAAACAGTGAAAGACCAGCAAAAAGTGGGGGTAAAAATGTGAAGCAGATTCTACTCTCCTACATAACCCCCCCAAAACGCAGGGACATTAAACTAACCTTGACCAGTTCAGTCTTCCTGTTCTAAGTAGAAATATCTGGAGAGTCCATCTGCATTGGCATGGTTACTCCCAGGTCTATGTTCCACTGTAAAGTCCATCGCCTGTAGGGAAATGGACCACCTGAGCAATTTGGGATTTTCACCCTTCATCTGTTTTAGCCATAAGAGGGGCGTATGGTCTGTGTGAACAATGAAGTGAGTACCAAATAAGTATGGCCTCAACTTCTTCGGAGCCCAAACCACAGCAAAGGCCTCCCTTTCAATGGCTGACCAACGTTTCTCTCTGGGGGTCAACCTTCTGCTTTTGAAAGCTACTGGTTGATACTGACCTTCATCATTCAACTGTGACAGTACAGCCCCTACCCCCAACTCAGATGCATCTGTTTGGACAATGGACTTTGCAGAATCGGAGCAGTGCACATCGCCTGCTTCAGGTCATTAAATGCCTTTTGACAGCTAGCTGTCCACTGAACCTTTTTGGGCATTTTCTTAGAGGTTAAGTCATTTAGGGGTGTCACTATTGAGCCATACCCCTTGACAAATCTTCTATGGTACCCAGTCAGGCCTAAGAAGGCTCTCACCTGAGTCTGGGTAGTGGGAGCAACCCAGTCCATTATGGTCTGGATTTTGCTCTGCAATGGTTGAACCTGGCCTCCACCTAGAAGGTGGTCCAGGTACACAACCTGACTCTGCCCTATCTGGCACTTAGTAGCCTTGATATTTAGGCCTGCTTTTTGCAGGGCCTCCAAAACATTCCTCAGGTGGACCAGGTGATCCTCCCAGGTGGAGCTAAAGACAGCAATATCATCTAGATATACTGCACTCTAGTCTTCCAGGCCTGTAAGGACTTGATTCACCAACCTTTGGAAAGTGGCAGGTGCATTCTTCAAACCAAAGGGCATTACCACAAATTGATAGTGCCCACTAGGGGTAGAACATGCTGTCTTTGGCTTTGCATTATCAGCTAGTCTGATCTGCCAGTAGCCAGCTGTCAGGTCAAATGTGCTTAGAAACTTGGCTGAGGCCAAAGTATCTATTAGCTCATCTGCCCTGGGGATGGGATGGGCATCAGTCCTAGTGACTGCATTGAGACACCTGTAGTCTACACAAAACCTCGTCTCTCTCTTGCCATATGTGGCGTGAGGTTTAGGTACCAGAAGTACTGAACTAGCCCAAGGGCTAACTGAGGGTTCAATAACTCCCAAATCCAACATCTTTTGGACTTCTGTCCTTATACAGTCCCTGACATGGTCAGGTTGCCTGTAGATCTTATTCTTCACAGGCAGACTGTCCCCAGTGTCCACTTCATGAGTGCACCAGGTGGTCTGACTTGGAGTCAGAGAAAACATATGTCTGAACTGGCTGAGAAGTTTTCTGCAGTCAGTTTGTTGCTGGGCAGTGAGTCTGCCTGCCAAGGCTACACCATCAACTGACCCTTCATCAGGGTTCTGAGAAAGCAGGTCAGGGAGTGGCTCACTCTCTTCCTCCTGTCCTTCATCAGTAGCCATGAGCAAGCCCATGTCTGCCCTGTCAACATATGGTTTTAGTCTGTTGACATGAAGTACCCTGTGGGGACTCCTAGGGGTTCCAAGGTCTACCAAGTAGGTGACTTACCCTTTCTGCTCAACAATTGTATGGGGGCCACTCCATTTGTCTTGGAGGGCTGCTGGGGCCACAGGCTCCAACACCCACACTTTCTGTCCTGGCTGGTAGACAGTCAGTACAGCCTTTTGGTCATGCCAGGCTTTTTGTAATTCTTGGCTAGCCTCAAGGTTTTTGGTTGCCTTTTTCATATACTCAGCCATCCTGGAGCGGAGACCAAGTACATAGTCCACTATGTCCTGTTTGGGGGGCTTGAGAGGTAACTCCCATCCTTCCTTAACCAGACACAATGGACCCCTGACATGGTGACCAAACAAAAGTTCAAAAGGGCTGTAACCAACCTCCTTTTGAGGCACCTCCCTGTATGCAAATAAAAGGCAGGGCAAGAGTATGTCCCATCTTCGCCTACGCTTTTCTGGGAGACCTTTAATTATGCCGTTTAAGGTTTTGTTGAACCTTTCAACTATACCATTGCATTGTGGGTGATAGGGTTTGGTGAACTTGTAGTTCACTCCAAACTCCTTCCACATAGCAGTCA
Source organism: Triturus cristatus (assembly GCF_964204655.1). NCBI lineage: Eukaryota > Metazoa > Chordata > Amphibia > Caudata > Salamandridae > Triturus > Triturus cristatus. The sequence continues at coordinate 632,423,153 of NC_140582.1, forward strand.
AGTAACTAGACATGAAATTTGCTTCCCTGTCAGATACTACCTCCTTAGGAAAGTCTACTCTTGAGAATACACTCAAGAGAGCTCTTGCTACCACAGGTACTGTAGTGGTCCTTAGGGGAATGGCTTCTGGGTACCTGGTGACATGATCCACCACCACCAGTATAAACCTGTGCCCAGATACTGTCTGAGGATCCATGGGACCAACAATGTCAATTCCAACCCTCACAAAGGGAACCCCCACCACAGGTAGTGGTATCAGGAGGGCCTTCGTGGTTCCACCTGCCTTGCCACTGGCCTGGCAGGTCACACAGGAGCGACAAAACTCCTTAGTGTCTTCAGACATGTGGGGCCAGTGAAAGTGAGGGACAGTTCTGTCCCAAGTCTTGTTCTGGCCCAGGTGTCCTGCTAGGGGAATATCATGGGTTAGTGTCAATAGGAAGCCCCTAAACTTCAGAGGTATAACCAACCTCCTGGATGCACCAGGCTTGGGGTCTCTACTCTCTGAATAAAGGTGTTCATCATCCCAATAAACTTTATGGGCGCCACTAACATTCCCAGCAGCCTCATCAGCAGCTTGCTTTCTGAGGGGTTCAAGAGAGAGGCAGGTTTTCTGCTCCTGGCTCAGATCAGGCCTGGAAGGGCCCCCTCTCCCCAAGAACTCAACCTGGTCAGGTTCAAGCTCCTCTAGGACAGTTCCTTCTTCATGCTCAAGATTATCTCCCTGAGGAGACTGATCTGCATTCTGAGTCAGGTGGGAAGGCACTGCCTTAACCCTACTGCTCCTCCTCTTGGCAGGCACATGAATCCAGGGCCTGTCCAATTTTAGACATTTTGGCCTGTGACCTACTCACAGGAAAGACATGAGCAGGGATCCCTAACATTTCTGCATGTGTCCTGAGTTCCACTTCAGCCCATGTTGAAGTTTCTAGATCATTGCCAAGCAAGCTCTGTACTGGTAGGTTTGCACTTACCACAACCTTCTTAAGGCCAGTTACCCCTCCCCAGGAGAAGTTAACAACTGCCAGAGAATGGTCTGTTCTGACATTGCTAGCATTGGTCACCTGGTACATTTCACCAAGTATAATCTGCCCAGGATCCACAAGATCTTTCGTCACCATTGTGACACTTGCTCCTGTGTCCCTGAATGCCCAAGCCTCTATTTCATTTATTAAAGGCTGTTGTCTGTAATTGCCCAGAATATTGGGACTCACAAAGGGGGACATATCCATGCCCCCATCACAGACAAGAACAGCCTGAGTTGGCACTCTGACTAGGCCAGAGTCCATCTCAGAACCCAGGGTCAACCCTACTACGCCCTTATTCTGGACATTACCACCACCAATTGTAGCTGTACAAGGGGGAACAGTTGCCTTAGGGGCAATGGTGGCTGGAGTAGATTCTTTGGACTTGGTGCAATCACTGGTTCGGTGAGTTTTCTGTTTACAAATCTTGCACCATGGTTTCTTTTGGCCTTATCCCTTGTTAGACTGTGAATCCCCACCTGAAGAAGATTTTTGGGGGCCTTGTGAAGACTTCTTTACCCTTCTCCCCACCCTTATCAGAGTTTTTAGGATCTTGTTTCTTGAGTTCACCACCTTGGTTCTGTACCTTCTGCCTCACCCTGGTTCTGACCCACTTGTCTGCCTTCTTTCCCAATTCTTGGGGGGGGAGGTCAGATCTGAGTCCACCAGGTACTGGTGCAACAGCTAATTTTGACAATTATTAAGGTTCTGCTCCCTCATAATTAAATTGTACAATCCTTGATAGTCATGCACTTTACTGCCAAGTAACCAACCTTCCAGAGCCTTAGTAGTACAATCTACAAAGTCTACCCAGTCCTGAGTCTGTGCCTTTTGGGTATCCCTGAACTTTAACCTGTATTGCTCAGTGGTTAGGCCAAACCCATCAATTAAGGCACTCTTCAGACTTTTGTAATCATCTGACTCCTCCTCTCTAACAGTGAGGAGTTTATCTCTACCTTTGTCTGCAAAGGAGAGCCATAAGATTGCTGCCCACTGCTCCTGGGGGACCCTTTGTACTTTACAGGCCCTTTCCAGTGCAGTTATCCAATTCAATTCATTTATTCGATACATTAAAATAATGACCATAAAAGCACATATAAACATAACGTCAAGATAGCATAATTACTAGGCACAATATTACAATTAAACCTTCAGAATAATTTAAAACATCATACTTTTCCTCAATTGGATACTTTTAAGAAGGTAGGTAGCAGTAAAAAAGCAAATATCTACTTCATACATATTAAAAAGCAATTTCATTGAATCGTGCACGGTGCGTACACCATATTCAACAAAAATTGGTTTCAAAAAGTGTATTCGTAGATGATAATACAGTTTACATATTAAAAGTAGATGCAAAGTGCTTTGTGCAGAGGTGCTATCACAGGGACAGGGGCACACAGGGTGTGATTTAGGGGAGGGGAAGGCTACCAGATTATGTACAATACCCAGTCTTAATCTGGTCAATACAAACCGGTGGGAAGCTCTGGTAACATTACTGAGATAGATTTGATAGCCATCTCCATCCACATGTTTGTTATAAAATATACTGGTGACTAATTGACCGGCGCTCACCTTCCATCTCTCCCCCCAATAAGTCATAAAAATATTCTTCATCTCCACTTTAGACAAAACTGAGGCAGCATAACAATCCTCAGTAATATCTATTCCATAGATATCTCTAAAACTGGAGACTATATATTTTAGCCATGGAATATTGAGATAATTGTCAAGGGAGAGACAATCAGTTACAACTGCTCTGTTCAAGGAGGTCTCTTCCTTCAGCCAAACAGAACAACACAACATAAGTGGCTTTAAGGAAATCAAATCAGATAAATGATAAATCCCTAACTCTCTATGGATTCATTCATTTGGGGCTGATTTAGGCAAGCACAGTAACCTTTTGAGGAAAAGATTTTCCCCCAATTGCAAGATACTGTTCGATGTATATCCCCAAACCCCTGCACCATAAAGGGCAGTGGACACACTACGAGCTTTATAAATTTGTGACATATCCCAAATACGTCTTTCCCCTAATTTAGCAAAAAAATTTAAAACACCATGGGCACTTTTTACATTTTTGTACGCACATTAATGGTTTCATGGGTCCATCTGCTATCCTTTGCAAATGTAATTCCCAAATAGCAGAATTTATCTACTTGTTGGACCTTGTGCCCATCTAAAAAATTGGTTTGAGATCTCCTAGACCCTGCCCCGCAAGTCATAATAAAAGTTTTAGTTTTGTTGATGAGTAGTTTCCTATTCTCAATAAAAATAGAAAAACTATCCATCAAACGTTGGAGCCCTGATGGGGTCCTTGCCAGTAACACGGCATCATCTGCATATAACAGTACCGGTACGTCAAGGCCATTGATCTTGGGAACATCAGCACTCACCCCCTTTAAAACAGCATCTACCTCATTTATAAAAAGTGTAAAAAGAAGTGGGGCAAGAACACATCCTTGTCTAATTCCCCGACGAATCCTAAACTTTGTCGTGCACTCCCCGTTAATACCATATCGAATACTAGTTCGATGATTGGAATATAATTGGGCAAGAAACAAGACAATTCCTTCTGGCGCGCCCATTTCTAACAATTTGGCCCAGAGAACCGAGTGGTCAACCATATCAAAGGCACTGCTTAAATCAGCAAGGCAGAGATAAAGGGAACCCGTCTTTGCCTGCGTATACTTCCCTATGAGGAGATTTAAGTTTAAACACTGGTCCACGGTTCCACGCCCCTTCCTAAAACCATACTGGGTACTAGCCAAGTTCCCGTTATCTTCAGCCCATTTTTCCAACCTTACCAATAAGACCCTACTCAAGATTTTAACCGAGGAATCTAATAGGGAGATTGGGCGGTAGTTCTTAACATCCCCTCTATCACCTTTTTTGTAGATTGGAATTATAATTGATTCCTCCCAGGTAGGTGGCACCCCATTGCATACAGCAGCATTAAATACATTCGCTAGCAGGGGTCCCCACATCTCAGGCACAGCTTTATACACGTCAATAGGGACCCCATCGGGTCCCTGTGCTTTGCCCCCTTTGCTAGCATGAATACTCAAAATAACCTCCGCGATGGTAACATCCAACGGGATACAGGGCCAAGGGCCATTACTGTCCTCAGGCAAAATGTTGGTATTAAAAATGGTTGAAAAGTGAGTTACCCATGTAGCCTTGTTAACATTGGAGGTAAGTTCTGGGACCATATCATCTTTAAGAAAAGGGCAGTTAACTGTAGCCCAAAATAGAGCACAGTTATGTGTCTCAGTTGCCTTGGTCAATTTGTCCCAGGCCTCTTGCTGTAACTCCTTCTTACGCTGCTTGAGCTCGGACTTGTAATTCTGCCTTAGTTGGTTAACCACAATCGTATCTCTAGGCCTAACGGCCAAGCCCTGCTTAAGATCTGATAGCTTAGCGGTGCAGACATGGTCAAACCAACCTTTCTTGGGAGCTGATTTCCCAGAGACAATTTTAGTAAATTTATTTTCAATAACTTTATTAATAGATATAAAATCCTTCACAGTGTCGGCGGCCTCACGGTCGCACTCAAGGATGGCAAAAAAAATTCCTCGACAGTCCTTAACTATGGAATTAATAGCTCCCTCAGCCTTTTCTCCTTTCCATCTAATTCTTACACCATTGGGTTTATGGGCTTCGATGTTCACCACAGAACGATCAGAGGGGAAAACTATCCTTCCACAAAGCAATAACGGTAATAATGCAATTATGGTCACTTATCAAATAATCGGTGACCTTAGGCGACTTGCACAGTGAGGTAATATAAGATGATACACAAATGTAATCGATCACAGTGTTTGCATTCCTACCCGTAATTGTGGGTATTATATCACCCTGTTCACTCTTGGCATTTTCTAAAATTACCATATCCAGGGATGCCATTAATTTGTTCAGGGACTCCCCGTAAAGATTATGCGGGAAGTGCAATTCATCTTCCTCGAAATAGTTCTTGACCCCACAAACCTGCAAATTCGAAAAAATACAAGTGGGTATATTAAAATCCCCTACCCAAATATATTTAAAATCAATATTGACCCCAGTAGTTAGATTATCTAGGGCAACCCCTAACTCATTCACGGCATTATGCCTCGTGCTATCGAAGATGTTATTGTAAAAGTTAATTAAAATAATATTAGAGCCCTGATTGTCTGATAACCATAGAATCTGGGAATGGACGCCGGCGATCAGGTATCTTTTGACGTCCATTGGGATATTAACGGAAACCAAAACCAGGAGCCCTCCCTTCGGTCTACCAGATAGCGATGCCAGAGCTGGCAGATTGAATGAGGCATGGACGGGATAGCTAACACTTTCCCTACACCAGGTTTCTTGAAAACAAATAATATCATGAGAGCTAATAAACTCAGCCCAACCCGGATAATCACCTTTAGCGGCTAGACCGGCGATGTTCCAGCTGACGATAGAACATGGCGGGTACTCCTGACCTCTATAAGACCTAAAATTCATGGAACCCAGCTCCGCCCTCCCCGCTTCCTCCCCCACAATACTAATGGTACCCCCATCCCTCTCGGTGATTACCACGGCGGGACCTGTCCTTTCGCAATATTTCCCCCCTGAATCGCAGAAACTACAATTGACGGATCAAAACATACACACTGGGCTACTCCATCCAGACTTGTGCAGCTACTGCTCAAGGGGGGAAAAGTACCCAAGAGTCTTCCCCCATAGGCCTGTTGTCAATCAACAGCCTCCAGTCCGCTAAACCTGTTTTGAGTAGAAATCTGGCTCAGAACAGGTGAGTGCACATGCCAACTCCTATTGGTCGTTCCCTTCCCTTTCCGTTGTACTGAGGTCCATTCATTTGCTAGGGTTGAGAAATGGTTGGGGGGATAGAAATAAGACAATGGGAGAGATTGAATAGAAGCTCCTGGACAATGGTGTTTCCAGTTACAGATATATTCCACGGTCCTTGGGTCCCTAAAATTAACAAGAACACAATCACCCCTAATATCCTTGGGCAAATGTCCCACCCAGGACACCCTCCGTACCATGAGTATTTTACTAGAAAAGTGCGGGGAAAGTGGTCTAAATTTATTTAACCAGTCAACAACTTTATTCTTTAAACTCATAAATGATTTTTGACCAGGCTTACACAGTTCAGGAACCCCTGACAAAACAACCAAATAAGGACTCGTTTCCGGGGGCAGATCAATGGTGATTCTGTCCAAAGGGGCCTGAACTATTGGAGCCCCAGATCCCGCTTTAGGCTGTACCGGTTTGTACTCCCCTGGATTCATAGTCGCCGCTACCACTGGTATCTAGGGTGATGGGGCAACTAAAGCTGGTAAAACTATAGTAGGAATTGAAATGGGAATTGAAGAGGGTATAGGTTCAGTAACACAGTTTCCCCCCTTATGGCCATTTAAAGATACAACATCCCTAGGCATAGTTTCTTTATTTAAGAAATCAAGAATTTCCAATTAAACAAGCCCAATCTTATTAAGCTGCTGTTCAATCTTAGTTAATCTATCTTCAACTGGGCGGAGGAGGAGATTAAGCAGATCACTCATTTTAGTCAAAATGGGATCCTTCATCAACGCCCTAACACCCTCACAATTATCCTTACACTGGAGTACCGCTCCCGGACTTGTTAAATATTCTGCTGGTGCGGCTAAGATATCCGGGTGATTAATAACAGCCTGCTCCCTATCATTAACTACAGTTCCGGTATTATACGATTTTTTAGTCAGCTTCCCTTTCCCTTTCTTATCGTTATTGGCATAAACCTGCCCTTGTTTACGCTTTGTGATCGCCCCTTGGCGTCTCTCCTGTAAGAGCCTGGTATTAGAGGGCTTAACAGGACTAACCACTGTAAGTGGCAAATGGGGTAATGGCGCTAATGAATCCGAAATAATGGAGTGCTCCCCCGGGCTAGTATGATCCAAATCTCGGGCAGTCGATGGTACATACGTAGTTTCGAAAATCATTACCACTGATTTGACCATGGGATTCAGGTGTCCGAACATTAGCAATGTGTCCCATAGAAGATCTTCTAGCAATGGCTAAGTCTTGAGAGACCCGCTGCTCCATCAACGTAATCCCCTGGTCTATTACCGAGTTAGACCTGATGATAAAATTATCCAGGGTCCCGGTTAGGTTTACATTACCCGTTTTGCTTCTGCTCTCCCTCAGGGTCATGGTAATGTTAATGTATAGTTCTCAAAAACAGTACTTACAATTTTATACCCAGGGAGACAAAATATCAAATAGGTGGCCCAGCCCGGCCTCCCTCGGCCTATGATGGCCTAAGACGGTCCCGCCCTTGTCCCGGGCTTCTCCCGGCGCGTCCCGCGGGACGAGGTTCCACTCAGCCCTTTAAGCGCCTCCTGGCGCACGTAAGCAGCGTCAGCGTCATCAGCGTCGACCTCCTGAGAAGCGGGGCTGCTGGGTAATGAAGTCCGGTTCCCAACACACAGCGGAGCCAAGCCCGGCTGGGGTGAGAACCACGGGGAACAGCCCGACCAGGGACAGTAGATTCCAGAAAAAAGGAGGATCACAGAGGCCTCGGCACCACTCAGCCCATTAAGCGCCTCCTGACGCACGTAAGCAACTGCACCCAATTATCCCGATAAACCGGGCCGTCTAGCAGAGAACCCAAGCGCCCCTTTGTGGCGATGCCACCTCCAACTCGCTAGGAAGCTGGAAAGCCCCTCCTGCTGGGACCGGTCCTTCTATGTTCCTTTAATGGGCCAATACTGAAGAATGCGGGCGTGGGGCAAGTGGGGCACTCAAGGTGGTATCGCAAGCCGCACCTGATCTTATTAGGCCGCCTCCGCGAGTCCACCAAGGGCTGCTCTCGCTGCAGCTGCCGTCTAGAGGGCGGCCGCGCTTGCCGCAAGGTTTTTGATCGCCGGGTGCAAGGTGGTCAGATGAGCCGTAGGAAACTCGGGGGGCATGCGGGAGCAATTGCAGTGCGATTGGAGGGCTTTAGAGGGCTTTCCCATGCGAGTGTGGGCTCCCACGTGCTCACTCTCCCGCCCCTGCTCCCATCTCCTCGGTCCCGCTCAGGCTCAGGCTCCGGCTCACTCGCTGCTCGCTCCTCCTTGCCCCTCCTCCTCGCCGGTCGTTCCTCTACTCTCCGGAAGTGGAAAGGTACGGTCTAACCGAGCTCCGAAGACTAGATGCAGTGCAGTTATCCATTTGTGGATATCATCCCCACTCTGGTTGGGAGGGAAAATCGTATTCAGGTTTTATGGTCATGAGACCTTTCCCTATCTCTAGGGATGTTGCTGCCGCCATGGGACTCTAGTCCCATCTTTTTTTATGTTAGATATGTATCTTATTTTCCACTGCATATCTTGTCCATCTGTACATCTTCAACCCCCTCTCTTTCCTCTTAAGCATCCCCTTTTCACTCTTCCCCAAATGCACTTCCTCGCTTCTCTGCCACTTCACCGCATCTCAACATGCACTGCATGCCCTCAAATTTAAGCACTTTAATTTCTTTCACTTTTGCCTTGCAAATATTTTAACATCTGTGTACCCCCTTCACACACATATCCACAGAATTTCAGTTGCACATGGAACACACAAACATTGTTCTGTGTGTTCCGCAGAGAGGCCAACCCCATGACAGGCACTATGTTTGGCTTTAGCCTTAGCTCCAGAGCGCTTAATCAAAGCCCCACATAAACTCCTGGCATGGCTCAAGCTTCAAAGTATGCACAGAAAGAAATACAGATAAACAACAACATGCAAGATTAAGTAAAGCATGTAAAATAAGAGGAACTAAATAGTTGAGATGCATTCCCTTGATGTTTTTACCATTCATTGTTTGCAAGTCAATCCATGTTTTTGGCATCAGTGTTAACTTAAGGGAATGTACACAGCACCAATTTTAATGGCATATATCAGAGACCTGGCCACTGTAAGCACATGATCCACAGTAAGCCCATATCTCTCGCTTTCGGATAGACTCAGATATTTGGATCCCTTTCGCAAGGGAACAAAAGCAAACCCTGCTCTTTATTTGAATCAGTTTCACAAGGGAGAAAATGCCACAGCTCCACTTCTAAAGGAGCGAGCAATGTGCAGCGAGGGCCTGGGGTGTCACAATGGGGAAGATTAGCGTGATGAGAGGTCTCGGCACAATATACAGAACACAGCATTAGCTAGCAAACACTTACAATAACCGAGAACAAGGCACCGGATCACACGTGCTTGCATCCACACTCACGTATGACGAAAGGGTGAAATCTACGCCTTTGAATGACGGACGTCTGAAATCACGAAGGGATGAAGTCTCCAATGCCCGAAATGGTGACGCTTATTGTGTCACTGGCTTACAGTGTGCATGCAAGCCTAGACCACAATGACAATGAAGGGCTTTAAAACAGAAAGTCCTGTGTCGTGCATCATGTTAAGAAAGTTGATTTACTGCCTATCTTCCGTCACCTGCTTCAGAGTGAGGTGTGGCAGGCAGCCTGAAACAGACAACACAGACTTAAATACATACATTTATTCAGAGATACAATAGTATCTCTAAATAAATCAATATATTTAATATTTTGCTTATGTAAATGTGTAGAATTTTCAGAGGGGAGCAGCCCCACTGCCCTAATGGATAAACGGGCCCTGTTTTAAACAAAGGTGTGCGACAAGGCACATACTCACCCCCTCCTTGCTGCTGTCTGTCTTTCAACTGCCCATCCAGGTTAGGGAAGACCACCGCTAGGATACGGGGAATGTGGGGGTTCAGTGTTCGGCGCCCGCCCCTCTTGCCTGGATGTAACAGGCCCAGCTGGACTTCTGCAATCTTCTTGGTCCAACCACAAAGGTCCTGCCACCTCTTGCGGAAATGACAGACGTGCCGAAGCTTCAACCCCATGGAGCACACATTCTAGGTGATGATCCTCCACATTTTGGCTTTTTCATTGGGGTTGACCTGTTAGGATGACATGTTGACAGAACATTAGTTCACATGCAACAAGTTTCTGAATAAGACACCTGTACACAATGGTCATGGTCAGATTGGCAACAATGTCTAAGGGCTAGGCATCCGGCATCCTGTACAGTCTTCTGGGATTCAATGTTGACTCTGCCCCATGAGAAGAGTGATAAGATGTTTACCCCACACACTTCTACTGCAGTGTACCTGCCCAGAACAGTTATATACTCAGTTTTAAACTTACATAAAACATTTTACAGGATTGCCAAAGAAATTCTTAATGGTAGTATTGCATGGTGATTGCACATGTCCAGTGAAAATGCGGTGTAATCATCACACACCTGCTCCTCTGGTTTGCCATATAGCTAGCTGTACAGTGGCAGGAGGGTGTCCAACGGGGCCAGGTTCTCCTCACCAGGGTAATTTGCCTTGTCTTCTGCAGACTTGTGACACCCCAGACCCATGATGCAGGGGCATATTTCAACATTGACGTTATTTGAGTTCCCTGGTATGCACTTACTTCAGACCTGATGGTCATCTTTTGTTCTTTTCTGCTTTTTGACACAGTGTGATGTGATCTTATTTTGTGTAAAGCCACCACGTTGTATCTGGAGAATAAACTTGTGGTTCACATTGAGGTGTGCGTTGTCTGTTTTCACACATCCAAATATTAGTTACAAAGCTAAAAATGTTCCATGATGATCTGTTTTGCTGACAATGATTGTTGATTGTGCTTGCAAATGGTGCAAGATTTTTAGTCAATAGACTTCCATTGAGTCTGCACTAACTCCTACGGCTTGTGTGATAACCTGATTGTGTCTAACTATCATGATTCAGCAAGGTACATTCACTCTCAATGCAGTGATAACATTTATGAAGTGATTTGTTACCAATGTTACTGACACTTTCTTCTTGGTGATTTTTTGCATCATTTCATTTTGTACAATTGGGACTTAAAGTCACAACATGAGCAAGTATTTTGTGCAAAGACAATGGAATCAGTGAAAGAAAACCTGCACAGTTTAGAAGAGCGTTAAGTGCTGCTGAAAATTATTGGGGATATATTTGGAGCTATAATACCCTCAGTTGGGGTAATACTAAATACTAATAAAATCCGAAAACTATCCACAGTGGTAGATCGGTTATCAACAGATATTGCTGGAGTATTTTTATTAATTGACACTGAAATGGTTGCTATTAGGTCTATGGTTTTGCAAAATTGACTTGCTTTAGACATACTGCTAACAAAAGAAGGTGGAGTCAGTTGCATGTTGAAAGTTCAACAATGTTGCACTTATCTTACGGACAAAAGTAAAGATTTGAAGGGATATATAAGCAATATTACTAATTTGGGGAAAGATCTAACTGAATTAAACTCAGACGGTGCATGGAAGAAAATTGGGAAAGGATTTTCTTCTGTGGGACATTGGTTTGCAGCACTGGGAAAAAGTTCAGTGGGGAAATTATTAACTCCATTAATAGCTATTGCTATAGGCTTACTAATAATAGTACTAATATATTATTATTGTAAAAAGTTCAAAGGAAATTGGAGGGCAAAAAAGAATTAGAAATGAAATTGAATTAGAAGACAAAAGGAGTGATTTTTATGATGAAATAAAATTTTTGGAACAAATGAGATTGATACAAGCGAAGACAACTGCATTCTATGTGGAACATCAGATTAAGATTAAAGATGAAATCAAATTGTGTGATGGCTTGATTCACCACCAATGGGGAAATTGATGGAGACAAAAAGGGTAAAGATGTTTGCCTCTATCAATTCTCACTATTAAATGCGATTTACGGTACTAACTTTGACAAAATGTGCAAAATAGAATGATGACGAAAAACATGAGATCCTTAACTGCATCATAAAAGCATGTGGAATTGTTGTGAAACTTAAAAATGTGACAAACATAGAAAAGTGAACAGAGAAATAATTAAATACTCGAATCACTGATATAATGTCTACACTGATAATATCGGCATACACAATTATCTAGACACAAATATTAATAACATAAATATCGACATACTATACTTATTTAAAAAAAATACACAAATATCCAAACATAAATATTGTCAACAACAAACATCAATTTAAACAATATCGAATTCATTAATATTGTTAAAAATGATATCGACAACTTGCTTAGAAAACACGCCCACCTTCTCTTACTTAGGCATCTTGTTTCATGAGACTGGCTCATGGACAAGTGCGATAAGGGCAAGAACTCTTTTGTTCTCAAAGACAATAATGGCTTTAAAGAGTTTTATACAGAAACTGGGAAAGAAGCCTTTTAGGGAAATTTTAATTGTTTATAATGCAACGTGTATATTGGTGGCTGTGTATGGAGCAGGACTCTGGGGGTATGCAAACATAAACGCTATCCAATTAATTGAAAATAAGTTTATGCGGTACACGCTGTCTGTACCCGATAGTATTGCAACCCTTAATTGTCACGTGGAGTTGGGGCAGCCGTATATCTCAGATATAATAAGAATCCAGCCCATTTTATTATTGCACAGGGTCTGGACTGTCAATGAGTGTGTTGTAAACCGTGCCATACTTCAGGATGTGCTACAACTTGAAAATGTAAATGTTTTCAAATGGTTAAATTATGTGAAGACCTTTTTGACAGAAATTCACTGTCAACATTATTTTGAGGATCCACTTTTAATGGCACACATCTCTAGAAAATTATTGAAAAAAATGTGTTTGGAACACCTCAGGGAAAAAAGATTGTTTGAGGAAATAAAGAAAAAGACAGTGTGTTCCCATCAGCTTATACTGAGCGGTGCTAAATTACAACCATACTTATGCCTCTCTATGTCAAACTATGATAGATTTTGGCTTACACGTTTCAGATTTAATATTGCTTTTAGATTATTAACTTTCCCAGAAATGAACTCTTGGTCCAATGAATTGTGTTTATGCCCATGTGATGAATTGTCTTTGCAATCTGATATTCATGTGCTGTTTTTCTGTAGATTTTACACTTTGCCCCGTAGGAAATTTATTGTCCCAATTCTCAAGGAGATGAAGGTAAATAGATGTCGCCCAGCGTTTTTAGAACTGCAAAGAATGGACACTGTATTTATTGTTGCTTCTTTGGTAGAAGTTTTTAAATATGTTTTTAAATTGCGTAAATCGATGGATGGATAATCCTCAACCATCTATATAGAAAATTTCTTGCACATCTCCCCTGTAATAGCATCTATGTATTGAGCCATTTGTTAATTGTATTTGTATTTCTGCTGCTTTTATGGTTACTGCTTTTTAACCGAATAAAGTACATTTTGACTTTGACTTTGATATCGACAACTTTAAATAAACATCCAACATAACACAAATATCGAAACCAAAAATGTAGACTACACAATTATCATCAATACCACAATATTGACACCTTGAAAATTATCCAAATAATACAATACATAAAAATAAAATACAAATACATCACTAACACACACAATATAATAAATATATACAATTACAAATAAAAAAACTATGAATAAAAAATATAACATTTACACAAAATAACAACACCAACTTTTTTGCTCTTTACAAACATATTATATAAAATAATTAAATTGATTCATGTCTTAAATACAATATAAATTACACATTAGATACTAGCATTTGATTTAATAAACAAATAATTAAAACATAGTTAATTGAACTTTAATTAGTGCCTCCCAAATGAAGAAACAACTGCCAAAATAATTTTAAAACATTAGTAACATCCAATGAAAACCACTTACTGCTTAAACAAACCAATATTATTTAAAGAACAATTAGACAAACACTAGATAAACTAAAGAAAAATGAACATTATTTTATGCTACAACAGCTAATACAAGAATAAGGAAAATCTCTGCCAGATTGCTTCTACAACATCAAACTACCACATTGAAAACTTGGATTTCAACTTTACAAAGTAAGTAAAATATAAAACTAATGTTATAACTTATAAAACAAAAGCAAAGTACTTTTAAAATAATTAAATAAGTAATAGAATATTTTAATAAATTATATCTCCTCTACAGAAAATCCAAATAAGAGTAAACTAACTACAGACAACATCAAATAACTTCCTACAAAAAAGTAAGTATAAATGTACCCAAAAACTAATCATCCCAATGCAAACGCCCCACTAACCATCCATACTCCAAAATACAGAAAATGCTGTTAAACAAATTAATTAAAGGTATATATTTTTTCCTACAGAAAATAAAACAAAATACTAAATCCAAAAATCAAAAGAAAACATCAGAACATCGAAAAAGTTCAACATATTAAAACATGTAGGTGTAAATTTGTTTTTGGAAATCTGCAATACAATACAGGTTTTTATAATCTATGTAACATTTTTTATATATATTTCTTATAACAAAAAGGAAAACTGTTATTATGCTATATGGGATATGTCTACCCCCAAGAAAAACAAACAGGAGACAAAGTTAGTTGGAAATGCAGCAAATATTATGCAAATGCATGTTATGGGAGGGCAACAACAACAAATAACAAAATAAACTACTGTATTAAATGTTAAAGAACATAACCACCCCCCTAACATTGCAGAAATAGAAGAGATGTTTTAGAAACTCTTACGGAAGCTAGCACTAGCTCTCAAATACCTACTACTCAAACACTTAAGGACATCCTACCCTGTGTTCCAGTACACATAACTGGCCAATTACCCTACCTCTAATTTTTAAAATGATTAATAGCTAGAACATGAAAATCAACTAGTAACAGCTCACCTGCCCCCAAAACTTTCAGTGAAGTTCAAAAACCACCTGAACCCACTATAACTCATAATGAAGAGCAATTCCTTTCTTCTGATAATAAATCTAATGAAAAAAGAATGATAATATTTGCAACTCCCACAAACCTACCTTAACTGCAAAGTTGTGAAATATGGATGATAACTGGGACATTTAAAATGTGTCCCAAAGCATTTGACTAATTATACACAATGCATGGCCAGTATCACAATTGCAATATACACTTTATATATGACCTGTTATCAAACAAACAAACAATTACCTATATAGAACTCCAAACAAAAGTGAAACAAGAAACTAATAACTACTACCCGCAAAAAATTATCAGAGCCTTTGAACAGTGAATGATACAGGCCATCCTGAAAAAGTTGCTATTACCACTTTAATGAATGCATATGGAGACACCTTCAAAAATGTACCTTTAGTGTAGAATATGCAACCAACAATAATTTTGCATATGAAATTAAAAAGTTAATTGCACCAGCCTACATCCCAATAACTGAAGTAGCTGAACACTACAATTTATTAATAGAAAGCCCCTATAACAAAACAAATGAACATAAACTAAGTCCCCTACTAGACTATTTCGAGGATACCTGGGTGGGAAGGCTACACAGATCTGGACACAAAATTCAACATTCCATGGTGGAATGTATACAACAGTACCCTAAATAAAGAGGCGAAAACTAATAATGCTGTTGAAGGATGGCGTAATGCTTTCCAAGCCTCAAAAAGCTGAACCCAGCCAACACTACATAATGTACTAGCATCAATACAAAAAGAACAAAGCTACCCAAAAAAAAGACTGGAATAATCTGTAACACAACCATGTCCAAAACTAACTACACAAACTAAAACAATGTACGAAAATTTACAATATAAAGTAAGACTCTACCCAAACACTAGAGGACTAGAATATTTAAAAACAATAGCAAAATCCCTACTGTAAAACATTAACACATAAACATTGAAAATTTTGAATCGTAAAACTAAGCTGGTCACTAAACATTTTTTTTTTCTAACATATAAAATAAAAATATAATGTCAATTAATTTTAACCTTTTAATAAAACTTTTTGACATAATCAATATCTTTTATATCTTGAAAAATATAAATAACAATTATATAAATAACATTTCCCTCCCACTGTAAATAATTTAAAATAGCTTACGTTTGTGTAGCTGAAGAAAATCACCCAGGGAGACCAAATAAATCTCAAACTCTTGATATTCCAAAACTTTGTTAAAACACCAAAAACTAAATGGAAAAATTCAGCTGTATAAAAGAAACTCTGCTGACTAAATATCCATACAGTATAAACCATAAAAACCGTCTCCGGGTCTCTGAGCGACCGAGTACGATCCAATTAGGCGCGGACGGTCTCAGGTTGTTGGGAGTCCTATTGAAGTCTATGGGAGCCTGTTATACATCGCGTAACATAGGCTCCCATAGAGAAAAAAAGGTAGTTCGCAGAAAAGGGTACCCCCTGTCGCGGGGACACCTCGATGCCCCCCGCACCATGCATGCATGTGTAGGGGGGGACCCTTGGGACTGATTCGTAGGGCACGAATGACTTACCTGCGAGAAATGTTTGTTTAAAAAAACACACATGTGAGAGCTGGCCTGCTGAGTTGCTGAACACTTTAAGGATCCCTTAGTTGGAAAGTTGTAATATAAAAAAATATATATATAATAGGTTTATAGTGCAGGACACATTACTAATGAGTTATTGTCAAATTCAACAGAATAATATTGAATAGTAAAGTAGCTGTTTTGTGAGGGAATTCATTTTACATTAAATAGTTTACTTGATCCAATTGCCAAGGAAGATTGTTACTTAAACCCCCTTGCACACTTCTTGCTTGCTGTTCACATTTTGACACAGGGGACACACTATATTTTCTTGTGGGGTGTAAATACCTGAGGTTTTCTCATACCTCACTTGGATCTTTTTACAGAATCATATCCTGGGACCTCTCTTTTCCGTCCAATATCCTGATCTACAGTCCATGCACATCATCTTTACATTCCCTTTTTAGTTAGAGTGCTGGAGGACTTTTGGCCCATGAGTGCTGTAGCTCTGGAAGTGTCCTGTGCGACCAGAGATAGAGGCTGACCTGCAATGGATGGCCAGTTACCTGAAGCACTAGAATCCTGAGGTGTATTGTAGAGTGTAAACTTGACTCGTGCATGGTCCCATGTAAAAGCATAGGCTGAACAAATATCTTTACAAATATTACTCTTTAGACTTTAATGTATCATTATTTAATTTATTTTCTTATTGAGTAGAATTATTGCTGGAGCATAATAAATATGTAATGCTATGACAAATTTCTTATTGGATACAATAGGTACACTGTCTCTATGGTTTTCCTAAACATAATTTCAACTTTCAGACAGAATTTGATATGTTTACTCCTGCTGAGGTGAAAGAGCTTTTTCCCAACTATTACATTGGGCTCACGTTGATGTTTGTCCAGCTGGATTATTCGTTTGGGAACTGAGAAATACGCCTTTGACACATTTTTAAATGCTTCCCTCAGTGTGGCTGTAGTTCTTCCCAGCTGGAAACACATAGCAGTTTCTCCCAACTTAAAAAATGTACAGCTGATTCTGGTATCTCTAGTAGTTACTGCCAGTCTGCCAGTCTCCCTGTCCCTTTTAAGATACTTGAAAAACATGTCAACTTGTTTATTACGTCATTTTCAGAGAATCATTCGGTGCTTGGTCCCATTGATTCTGGATTTAGACCAGTACACACCACAGAATCAGCAAAGTTTGTAGTGTTTGATGCACTCAGGTCAGTGCAAGAACATGAAGACAGAATAGCATTGATTTTATTTGACCTATATGCCGCCTTTGATACCATATCACATGACATTTTAAGAATTTAACAACAATGGGGTCAGATGCTTGGTTCTAGATTGGTTGGCGTCCATTTTCAATGATAGGATGCAAGCAGAAAAAATATGCTTCCTGTTTTTCAGACACTAAACCGGTGAAGCACGTGTTCTGCATGCTTCTTCTCTGAGCCCAATTGCGTTTAACATCTATCTCACCCCCTTACTCACCTGATAAGGTAATTTGATCTCAACTTCATGTATTATGGTGATGATACACAACTGATTACTCCATTTGATGGTCCATTGGAACACACACATGCAAATTCAACTCAACTCAAGGTCTGGTTTGATGGCTGGAAGTCGCCTGACCAAGGACCCCGCCTGTTCCTTGTACCACTGGTCTTGCCGTTCATTTGGACAAGGCTCTCATTCTTTTTGATATGCAAATGTCTTTATTTGATTGTGCAGATAAAAACAAACAGGTTAAATAGAAAGGTCTTGGATACATAAGAGACTGCGTTTGACATTTGCACTATTTCACTTACTTCCCCAGTCCCTGGTAGTAATTGGGTATACAAAGGTGTACTTGAGAGCGGAAAGATAAATGTGTTAATTTTGACCACACATATGAGTTGGCAGTTTGTCCTGATATCACTCAAGACTAGGATGTAAGGATCAAGTAGTTATGTCATCGGTATAGTACTCCTCCCATCTGCTCCATATCTTTTTGTTTTTTGAGGGCAGTTCCTTGCCTTGTATAAATTCTGCGTTTCCACATGTTAAGGCTGAGAGGGACTGATTTCTCCAGTTCTGGGCAATGTCTCTTTTCCCTAACGTTAGGCAGAGTTTCAAGAATAGCTTTGCATATCTAGTGAAACACTCATCTTCCACTATGCTAAGTACCAGCTTAACCTCATGCGGACTGCACTCCGGTAGCGCTTTGAGGGTGTTTATGTAGTGTTAGTACACGTCTAATTTGTAAGTATCTATAAAATTGGTTTTACATCAACCCTTGTTCTTTCTAAATGAGTTGCGAACATTTGTAGGCATCGCCCACTACTCACATAAATATTCCGAGGCAATACCATCTACCTGAAGAAGTCTCCTGGGAACTTATTGGGTGGTGGAGATTTGCCAGATGGTAGCTGGCCAAAGACCTGCTGGACTTTATCTGCACTAATGGATTTATCAAAACCATGTAATCCCAGCTTTAGATAACCTGGGCATTGGCGCCAACAGAAGGTACTCTGACAGAAGGTTGAAATAGTTGTAATTTGTCTATTGGTATACTGCTTTCTAATGATGTGTGAAAAAGTTAGCCAGTGCCTCTCGGTTGGTCTGAAGAGTCCCTGTATTGTCACTAATTTGGTATGTGTTTAGTCCCCTTGGTAGTACTGTCTGCTTTGTGCAGCTATCCATATCTCATGAGTTATGTTCTGTCTGACCTGGACATGATGG
Source organism: Triturus cristatus (assembly GCF_964204655.1). Classification (NCBI taxonomy): domain Eukaryota; kingdom Metazoa; phylum Chordata; class Amphibia; order Caudata; family Salamandridae; genus Triturus; species Triturus cristatus. Next base: position 632,442,199 of record NC_140582.1, read on the forward strand.
AGTTTCACTTGCTTAAGTCTGTGTAGGTTATCATCTGATGTACTAGATCTATAATGCTCTCACTTTTAATACTCATGTGAACAAAGACTCCTCCGCCTATTTTATTTTTCTAAACATGCTTACGATCTGTCCTGCATTACCCTTACACTGTCATAAGAAAAATTCTAGGCTTGTTCATATCCAGACTGGGTTACTTTACCAGCCTGTACCTTGGATCACCTATGGGGTTTGGGCCCAACTACAACTAATTCACAATATTTTATTCTGTATGATTTATGGTCTTGTTAGAAATGGATATTCTGGTTGGCTTGGGCTTGTACCTAAGCCAGGCAGAAACCACAACTCCAGTCAGGGCAAGGGAGTTACATGCTGAAGATAACCACTGCTCACCCCTTGGTAGCTTGGCATGAGCAGTCAGGCTTATCCCAGAGGCAATGTGTAAAGCGTTTGCGCAACACACACACACAGCAGTAACACACTACAAAAGAAACTCCAGACTAGGTTATATAAAAATAGCCTTTGTATTATCCAAAACACAGAATCATAATCACACATATACACTGTGCCAACTGGCACTAGGCAATATTCACAGGGGATTATATACATGACAGAGCCAATCGGGCCACTGTCAGAGCCATCACAAGCACAAGTAGTAAAAATAAAACACAACCATTAACTACTGGTACAATAATGATCTCAGCATTATATCTAGCAACATAAACGCATTATGTCTAGATCACAGTAGGCATAAACACATTATGCACAAATCATTATAGGCATAAACACATTATGCAACCTCTGTAGGCATCACATTAGACATAAAACATATTTACACATGACTCACAATTAGGAGGCACCTTAGTGACACTCCCCAGGTGCATACATCACCTTTCCCTAGGGCCTTGCGCCCTTCTGGCACACACAGGTACCTAACCTGACCCCAGGCCCACTGACCTTTCACTGGGGCTCAAATGCCCTTTGTCCAAAAATGTCAGGGCGTAACTGGGGCCTTCCACTGGACCCTTGGCTGCCAATGCAGCAAGACACAGTTCGCAATGCGCTGGGGGCATATGGTGCGTCTCATCCCTTCCTAATTAAGAAAACAAAATGGCCCGTGTTGCAGCTGCCCGCTCTTCTGCTGTGCAGCTGAGACAACAAGCACTGGCAACAACTGTGCCTGGTGAGGCCCCTTCACAGGGACCCTTCCGGTGCCACTCACAGCACCACAATTAGGCCATACGAAATTAGCCCTGGCACCAACTGTGCCATGGAAGCCCCACTCCGGGACTTCTGATAACCAAATTGCCTCCATGTAACAGCTGCCCGTGCTCCTGCGGTGCAGCTGGGGAAATTAGGCCTGGCACAACTGTGCCTCTTGAGTCCCCCTTCGGGACTCTGAAATGAAATTGCCCCCACGTTGAAGCAACCCGCTTTCCTGCAGGGCCATTGAGTGAAACAGGTACTGTCAGCACGGGGCCTCATGAGCATCGACAATGCTCCTGTTCCGCCCCCACTCACCGGGGCTGCTCCGCACTGATTCCAGGCACTGACAGTGTGCCTCGGTATGCCCAGAGAGCTGGTGGGTGGCTTCTCGCTCCTGCACCGGTGTTTTCTACCTCCTGCACCCGGCTGCTGCTCTTTGCTACTGTCGTGCCCCACCACGCATCGGCAGTGTGGGGTTGGCTCCTGCTTTGTCGCAAAAATACCCACAAGGCGGGGCAGACTCCCGCCGCACTTCGGGACCTTGGCAATGTGGTGTAGGCTCCCGCTTTGAGTCGGCAATGCGAGAGGACAGTAGCAATGTGGGGTGGGCTCTTGTTCCATCACCAGCAGTGCGTGGGAATCCCTACACCAGGGATTCACTCTGAACAATGCGCAGCTCAGCGCTAGGGGTGGGTGGAATTTGCGAAATTCGCTTTCGCAAACTATCGTGAAAATGTTGAAAATCTCCGCAAAAATGCCGGAAATATCGCGAAGACGCAGACGTTTTTTTCCCGCCTGTTTGCGGTATTTTTTGCGTGATCGTGGCTCGCCAACTTACCCATGCGGTTGCTCACGGGTGCGGCCATCTTGTTTTCACTTGTCCCGCCCTCTCGCGATGCTTACTTCCTGTTTCGGGTCGCGCAACGCATGTTCGCGCCCGTTCGTGGTAGATATTTCCTGTTCGCGAACGCTTTTACTTGATCGCGTTGCTTTTTGCTTGCTCGGGGAGAAAATATCGCGCGAACTTGCGCACGTGGTTGCAATGGGCGCGGCCATCTTGTTTTTCACTCTATTGCATGGTCCTGCATCTTTTCAATCCTTTGTTTGAAGACACTTTTTTTTAATCTTTCTTATTTATTATTTCTCTAACTATTTTCCTGCTTCTATATTTTTAGTTTTTGTCTACTTTTTTTTTGTTTTTTAGCTACTTTTTCACTCTTTCTATTGCCTGCTATTTATTTCCTTTACTTCTTTAATTTTATTACCTTTTCTTTCCTGCCCCGTCCCAGAACCATGTCAAAGGGTAGGGCTCGTCGTCGCAGCCAGAGCCGCGACCGCCTTCCTTGTGGAAGGCGGCGCCCACAAGGGGTGCAGGCATGGGCCTTATTTGGGGAGGTGGAGTTGGCTGCACCCATTTTCTTTGTGCAGCGCCACCTCCCCTCAACCCTGGCAGCAGGTGGCAGGCCTGGGTCCGGGTACGGCCTCCGGGAGCGTTGCAGCGGTGGGGGAAGGTGCGCCGGGCAGTGTTGCGCTGCTCTGGAGTCCGGCGCACCCAGACGCAGTTGACGCACCGGTGGTCCGACATCCTGGACCGTGAGCAGGACCTGCTGGACCTGCTAGGAGTGGAGGTCCCGGGTCTTGGTGAGTAACTATTTAATTATTACTACTTTGTGTCTGTTCTTCTGCTCTGTGTTATATATTGCGAATATCCTTTTTTTCTTCCAACCAGCTAGAATGTTGCTGCTTACATTCCAGGTTAATTACGTTTAACAGTCTTCTGTGATTATGACACAGGTGCTCCTCTGCGCTACTACTAATCTTACTTGTTTGCAACTTTGCGTTTGCGCTCGTTTAGCGTGATTCTGTAAGAGTTTTTTTTAGAGAAATTAAGTTACTTAATGCTACAGTGACTCTAGTCCACTCCTTACTTTGTCCTGTCACTAAGAGATAGGGGCGGATTGATACTTTGGTTTAGGTACTTTGTATGAGTTTCTAATTTGTTAGTGGTATGCGTGATGCCCCCTCAGTTACGTGACGTGCTGCTAGTACACCAGTCTTTATTAGAACCTTTTCCAGTTTGTTCAATGAGTGGTGGTAATTGGCTTAGCACTAGCAGAACATCAGCATCAATCAATCAACCCAAAATTTGGTGTATACAAAAAATTTAGTCATGTGTCCTCCATTTGACCATATGCATTGTTGAGGAATAAAAGAAGTGGAAATGCATACTTAATGTACGATTGGCATGCCTGGAATAGGTGGTCTAGGTGGGGTGGTACGTCTTACTTAGGCTTAGTTGTAACTTAGTATTCTGGAATCAGAATGGAAGACTGGATTACTGTTGATAAATAGTAACTTAAGTAGTCGATCCGCGAATCCCCTGATACTACTTGTTGACCAGATGAGATCGGTCAATTTAGTTATTGCAACTGTTGTTTACATAAGTGTTTTTTGACCGTTCTTTAAAAATATTGTATTTGTTTGACACCATCCATCAATGTTTGTCTCTTTCTTATATCTTTCCTGTTCATCAGCACCCAGGGGCAGACAGACAGGGAGTGGGCAGTCGGCGGGACAACAGTCAGAACACCACCACCAGGAGGACACCAACGAGGGCACCTCTGCTGGCCCCAGTAAGTCTTCTTGTTTTTAATAATATTTCTTATTCCATAACTTTTATTGCACCATATTTTTAACGAACTATTGTTTCAGTGTCCCAATGCTATTTTTTACCAACAATTATCCTTCGATCTGTACGGTTTCAAAAATCTTGTTATCCCTGCCTCTGCTATGATTCCTCTCTGTACTACTACTACTATCAGTCTGTCTGTACTGTAGTAGCTAAGCTTGCCCAGTTGGCCAGTGCCACTCTTTATTTGAAAGGTTGTAATAAAACTCAGATTCAACAATAGCTCTAGCCATTGAGTCCAGTCCTTTGGGTCGTCATCTTGTACTACTTCTAGTCTTATTGATCTTGAGTCTTTGTTAATCTTGAGGCTTTGACAATTCACAGCAACAAATTCCCAACCAGATTATATGATAGCCTATAGGACATACTACTACTGTTGTAGGGATCTTGCACATACAGACCTTTGCACAAGAAAATAGGATGTTGGTGATGGTAGGTTGGACCTCCCTCACACACCTCAATCAGAAATTCAGAACCCACCACAATCCCCTGCTCGACTATAGTACTGTCTTTTCATAACTATTAGGTCTCCGAACCCTCCCCCCAAGATACCCAACAAGTAGACAACCCAGAACATAACATAACACACCCAACCTCTCAGTCGTGGAAGCAATGCACATGCACACCCTTCCTTTAATTTGCTCACTCGTGTAAGTTAGTCCACACCACATACCACCAAGTCTATGTAAGTTCAAAATGTTTATTTTGAATTGAGAAGCTCTGTACATTGTTCTATTATATAATGCAGCACCAACCGGAAAATCAATAACATTAAAACAATAAACATTGTTACACTTACTTACAGTTGGGAATTAAATTATGATAACTGAACAGGCAGCACCACCATCCCCTAGGAATTTAGTTTATATAAATTTATAAATAAGGATCTCTGAAGGGACCCCTCACCTTAAAAGATCCTAGTACTGGTAGTTGTTGCATCATTCATAAGCTCTGCAAAGCTCTGGTTCGTAGAAGGGAATCTCCCGTCTGTAATGCAAAAAATGAAATGGTGCATGTTAGTATATTGCAACTTGCAAGCATTTCTCGGCCATGCCAAAAAGTGTAGCATTTATGGATAAGCAATATGGACTAACAGTACACCAGTACTTCATAAAAAAGTGGCTTGTTAATGTTTTTGTTGACCGCTTGTACGCAGCGCGTATACAGTAGCAGTGTGTGGCAGGTCCTGTGGGCTCAAAAGGAGTCTTATACAAAAAGCTGCAAGGTAACGTCACATGTGCAAAAATAAAAGACACAAAGGTAAAATGGTTGCATGGCTCGGGCTAACTAAGCAAAGGCTAGAATGACCCTAGGGGGGACCATATATAACTATTAGTGTCTACTCTACTACTACCTGATTTGTACTAGTGATGTATGTTATATACTATTAACTCATTTTTCAATCTTGCTACTGACCAATAGGGGGAGGTGTATATGACGCCTAATAAATGTGTAATGTTTTCTAGGCGCACTACTGACCACCATTGCCGGGGCCAGCGAAGGCGATGCGGAGGGAGAGGATGCAGCAGTTGCTGCCGATACCGACGATGGAGCGGTAGGGGGAGTGCCAGCACCAGTGGCGGGCGGTGGTAAGTTAGATTCATAATCCTTAACTATTGTTGACAGTACACTCACTGCAAGGGTGTTCTGTATGTATACTGTACGGTTGAGACTTAGGGCCCCATTAGGATGGCGGGCATATTGCCCCCGCCGGGCCGGCGGTATTCATCACCGACACCGCAGGGGCAAACCTCCCGCCATCCCTGTAGAAAAGAGTCAGACCCCCCACATGTCAACCAGGCGGAAAAGGGTTCAATATGGTGGTGGTGTCTCTCTGAACACACCGCCAGCCATATCATTTGCATTTTGGAATGCAGACATTGCAGAGTATGCTTGGGGGCCCCCATGGAGGGTACCTATGCTATGGTACCCCCCCTGCCTTTCAAAGCAAAACTTGACAGGCTCCGCGCGGGGCCTGTCATGTTGTGTTTGGAAAAGCAGCACAACATGTATTTTTAGCATTGCTTTCGGCACCGCCAACCAGAATGTAAAAAAACAGGATGCGCCCGCCACTGTGCCGGGCGCATTCTCCTAATTGTCCCCACGGGACCCCCACCCTTTTTAGCGTGAGAATCCGCCCGCCATCCGATGTCCTAAGTAAGTATGAGTTGTTGTGAACGTTTGAAGAGTGAACTAGAGGACTAGAATCTCTTTAATTGGCATAGGAGCGGGAGTATTGAGTAACCAATGGCCTCATCTATCTGATTTCAACTCCTCTTTGAAAGTTTTATGGAGAAGAGCACCTGGTGCACTGTTCAACTAAAAAGTGAAATTCGGGTGGAAGGAAGAAGGACGGGCGAGATTTAAAATGTTATGTACTACTGTGCTTTATAGTGCTACTCTACCATGCCACTATGTGTATAAATAATTAACTTGTCTTACTGTTTTTCTAAGAGTATATTTTACAATTGTCTTGTTTTTTTCTTTTTGATACACAGCTACTCCTAAAGTCAATCGTAAGGAGTTGGCCGCCAAGACACGGCGCCGGAAGCTGGAGGCAATCCAGCATGAATACCGGCGGCTGGTGGTCTTGGCAGAGGAGGAGGAGGAGGAGACTGCAGCAGCACTTGAAGCCTCCTCCAGTGCCCTGGGCCCCAGACACCGCCCTCCAGCGGTACGGCGCCACCGTCTGGCAGCTGCCTGCCGCCACCGCAATGCCATCTCTGGTGCCCCAACCACTGTGGCTGCAACTGCCGCGTCCTCAGACGCCGCGTCGCCCGTTTAGAGGAGCAGATTTGTGTCCTCCTTCAATCCCACCCCACACCTTAGTCCCTGTCTTCTGCCCCTTTTTTTAATTCTTGTTTGGGTGGGTGGGAACTGGTTTCGGCGTTGGGTTTTTGCTTTTCGGACTACTATTTTCTCCTGGACTTTCCTACGGACATTGGTTGGGGTTAGGGAGGGGGTGGGTCAGCTTTTGTGGGTTTTTAGTAGGCCTGGGCGGTAAATTCCGTTCCGCTCGCGTAATTTGCGGAATTTCGGTAATTTCGCGTTCCGCGGAGAATGCGAAATTGCCCAAAATTCTGCTTTCTGCGACTTTGCGAAATTTTTTCTTGTTCACGTTCTCAAAATGCGTGTTCGCGAGATATTTCTCCCTGAGCACGCAAACAGCAACTGTGAACAGGAAAAAAGCATCGCGAACATGCAATTCCGCGTGTTCGCGGAATTTCTGCATGTTCGCGGAGATTTTTTACCGTTTCGCGGAGATTTGCGTAACGCGATTACGCAAATTCCGCCCACCCCTAGTTTTTAGTTTATTTTTGTTAGGGTAAATTAAATATATTTTTCTACGTTACATGCAATGTTGTTAATGTTTTGTAGGTGGGGTTACTGTTTTAGATCACACTGTTTCCTTGCTGGTGCAGGGCCGCCCATAGCCAGTGTTTGATTTAAATAATTGGCGGACTGTGTAATACACAAACAGATAGATGCGACACCCCTCACTGATTGACTTGTCCTACTAGTACTTTCAGACTCTCCTCTAGTCTATGCATTCTTTATCTGGACTCAAAGGGGTGTGTGAAATTGAATTCATTGAAAACATGTCCATTATTAATTCTGCCTCCCCCAAACTTCTCTCTTACCTGTGCTTGATGTTTAACTTAGGCACAGCAATGGCTGCATGGTGAAGATGGTTTCCTTTTTCTAACATGCCATGATTGGGGTGGTGGTGGTAGTATAGTAGTAGTAGTAGACACTGGCAGGGCAGCAGCATTTGCAAAAAAAGAAAAGGAGACAGTCAATCGCCTTTGAGAGACTGTAGAGGAGTAGTAGAATGAAGTACAGTACAGAACTTACCGTGCAACAATAATATGCTAAAATATTGTACAACAAAACATAATGGTGGTTGGGATAGCCTACTAGACAGAGTTACAAACTATAGTTGTGTCGAGTCACTTATCTAGGCCTACAGCCTAACAGTTAGTGCTGTGTATAAGGAATGACAACAAACAAATCCAATCAATGCCGGCATTTAATGCTGAGGAATATGATCCTTTGTTAAATAAAATAACCTCTAAAATATCCTACTCATGGGTGGGCAAGTAGAAGAAGATCATCGCTCTGCCTTGAAATTGAAGTACTGTTGCTTTCGCCACTTCCGCCCCAGCAAGCGTGTGATTAAGTATTGGTGTACATTTAATTTAGTCACACCTCGACAATAAGTCACACAGCCCGGGGGAAGGGGGTTAGGGTTTGTTGAATGGATGGGAAGGGTGTTTTGGGGAAGGTTTGACAAGGGAGAAAAAGGAAATGCATGCATGATGATGAGAGACCCGGATTACATACACTTCTTGTTCTGTTGTTCTGGCCTTAATACTTTTACAGATAGCAAATAGAAATTTTAAATATTGGTAGGGAAGAATCGTAAACAGAGAGCAAACCTAATGATGATAATAACAACAACAAGAACACACTGTTGTAAAGATTGTAGACAAAAAAATGATTCAAATTATTTAAAAGAAGATAAAAGTTGATACTGTTACTGTGTTATCCTGGTAAAAAATGTGGACTGGATTTGCATCTCGGCATTCCTCTTGGTCCTCTCGTCCATCAATCTTGGGTGTCGCCACTCGCCACTGCCCGGCTGGAAAAAAAAGGTTGATTTATTGGTAAGGTAAGTGTGCATTGTAATGTTTTCCCAAGTATAGGGGAAGGCCCAGCCTGTAATTGTAGATGGAAAAACAAAGGGGATATTGAGAAACAAAGTTTAAACAAATGCACAAGTTATGGTGTAGTGCAACAAGAACACTTTCCGAGGTGGCATTTATGCATCATCTCTACTCTAGTCTGTTTCCAGCATTGACCTTCAACAATAACAGGAGAGAGCAGGCCCTCAGTGACAGGCCTGACGGCACGTTGCTTAGCAGTAGCACATCCTACATTTAGACTTTAGAGTACTTTTTTTTTTATTTTAAAGAGTTGGACAGAGGCAAAGCACATTATCCATTCCAAACTTAGCATTTTACAGTTTAAGTTAGTAAATCAATGCACCGCAGTCATCCCACCACTACACTCGACTCCACTTCTACACAGACATTTGGGTCTGCTGTGGTTGTTGTTGACGAGTTTACCTTTAGGCTTTTAAGTTTTATGCCACTCATGAAATGTCCTCCTGACTTGTTATTATTCCATCAATCATCATCTCCGATACTCTACTGACTGACTGTGAAGATCGGCCTGCCGTAGAAGTAAAATTGTTATTACTCAACAAGAGTAGTAATATTATTGACTTGAGTCAGTCTTTAGTGTGTACAGAAAGATAGATTACTAGTACACTTTGACTTCACTTTGTGCACAACAAAAAAACAACGAAAACACAAACACCAATCGCTCAGAGTCAGGTGTCCAATGCATGCCATTAATTGTCATTACCTGTTCCTTCTCATCTTAAGTTAACGGGCCGTCTATTTCACCAACATCATCATGGGCGGTGCTGTTGTGTCAATCAAACTCATTGCGCAGTTTGAGTGAGTCCCCTTCCTGTATTGAATTAAAAGCAATGTATTACCAAGCTGCAGGAGAAGTACAAATGTCTTATTTGCAAGAAGGAGAAAATTCACCTTGAGTTAAGTTTAGTGTGTACTGTAGAAAGATGATTAGTGCACAATGAATTACATAACTTCATGCACAACAAACACAACAAAATCACTCAGTCTGCGACTCTGCGTCCAATGCATGGCATCAATCATTACCTGTTCCATCTTATTTTCAGTTAATGGGCAGTCTCTCTCGGCTCTGAAAGGAGGATAGCTATAGTAGTCATCTGATTCATGCTCCACTTCTTTTGGCGGGACTAGGAAAGTTTTAATTTTTTCTTCTATTTACCATCATCCAATCATCATTCATGAGGGCAATGGATTTGGGCGGGAGATTCAGTATGATGGAGCGGAGGAGCTGGATTCGGAGGACTGTACTGTCAAATTGCAGACACCTGAAACTTGTATATTAAATAAGAAGAGTAGAAGACGGTGGTAATGGATTTGTTGTGATTCACAAGTTTGTAACCGGAACAACAGACTCACAAATAAAGGGGGAAAAAAGGGAGGAAGACAGTAAGTGCAAGCCTAATTGTCAGGGAAGTATAGCTCGTCCTCAAACTCTGGGGGGGTCAGCCAGTAGTAGGTAATCATGATGTGACACACTACTTCCGTCACCTGAGCCGCTGTCCTCATCTTCCTCCATTGATTCATGTATCGGTGGTATGAAGTGCTGATTCATTTTGATCATTGTTAACCTCGCCACGTTTTTGGGCAAGAGACTGGTCCTTCTTAATGTTACAATGAAACCAGCAGCACTGAAAACACGTTCGGAAGAGACACTTGCGACAGGGCAAGCCAGATAGCTTATAGCCAGCCTGCTGAGCAGTGGCCATTCAGACCTTTTCCTATACCAATACTGCAATGGGTTTTGATCAATGTACACCTCTGTTGGGTCGTCCAGATAGGCCTGGACCATCCGCTCAATTTTCAGGGGTGCTGCTAGTGAGCTTTCGGGCTCTTTTCTCTGTGCATCAGCACTGTGCTTATTAATGCCTAACTGTACATACCAATCGTCTAACGATTCTACGGGGCCTAATGATCCAGTTGTTGTCGATAGTGAGTGTTGTGATCCAAATGCACTGCCCTCAGCCGACGAAGTTGCACTTAATCCTGCATGCCCTGCTGCAGTACTTCTTGTGGGTTGATCTTGCGGGCTTTTAATTATTAGCCGTTCATTTTCCAACTTACTGGCTGCCTCAGCTATACAAGTTTTGTAGCGGGCAACATCAATCTCTGAAAAAGCGAAGAATGTCTTCAGTCCAAATTTTGCACGTGGATCCAGAATTGTGGCACGAATGTAATGTTCTTGTGACAACATTTTATTTTCTATCCTTGTATTTTCAGCTAAGCGACCGGCTAAGCTCTCCACCAAGTCATAGGCTTCCCTTTTGTCCTCTACACCTTTGTATGATTCAGAAACCTTCTTCAGCTGATGATCTAGCATTTGCAATAATGGGATAGCTTGGCCCATTGTACAGTCCTCCTTGCTGACTTCAAGTGTGAAGACCTCAAAAGGACGAAGCATCTCAGTCAGGCATTTAATTAGGCTCCATTGCTCCATCTCAAGGTTCATGCCTTTAACAGTAGCATCCCCTCTTTTCCAGACATATTCATGGAGTGAACTGTACTGCTCATACAGACGATCAAGCATGTAATACGTTGAGTTCCAATGTGTTGCCACCGCCTGGATGAGTGCCTTGACTGGCATCCTATTTTCACGTTGGATGATCCTCAGCTGCTTCCGAGCTTTAAAAGAATGGCTGAAACGAGTGCATATTCTTTGGCAGATGGCCAGTAAGTTCCTGACTATGGGTTCTTTTTTCAGAAAGTCTTGAACTATAATGTTTATGCAGTGCGCCAAACACGGCACCCTGAAATAGGAACCAAGATCCATGGCCTTAAGTACATTACTGCCATTGTCTGTGGCAACAAAACCAATACTAAGCCCTCTTGGGTGCAGACATTCAAAAACCTTGCTGCGAAACTCTTGCAAAATGTTTACAGCCGTAAGAGATTTCTCCATGGCGAACATGGCTACAGTTGCATGTTTCCGAGTACCTTTAAAAATCGCAGCTGTGTCAACAGCACCTCATGCAGATAGCTTATCTCTAACCCCCACAAAAGAGACCCAGTGTGCAGTGATGCACATGTAATCTGTGGCTTGGCAACTGGTCCGCATGTCTGTTGTCATGTGGATATTGTGAACAGCACTCTGCTGCAAAGCTTGTCTAACCAATTCCATCACATCATGATGTAGTGCCGGAACAGCAATTCTTGCGAAATAGGACCGGCTGGGAACCTTCCATTTAGGGCAGATGGCTGACACAAATTAAAGGAAACCCACCCCTTCCACAAATGAAAAAGGAAGAAGGTCCAGCGCTAACATTTTAGCCAGCTTCGCATTGTACAACCGTGCCGTTGGGTGGTTGCGTTGGAACTGCCCCTCCAACCTAAGCATGCTCTCAATGGTAGGCTGGATTACTTTCCTTTGTGGTGCTGTTTTCATTAACCCACTTAGGCTCAACGACACAGTTTGTCTCATTGCGGTACTCGGTCGCCTTGGTGTCTCAGCCTGACTCTGAGTATGGCTCCTACTGCGGTGCCACTCAGATGTTACTGAGGAGGATGTGGGCGGTGCCACTGCACTACTGGGGACAGGGCTAGAAATGCCTCCCTCTTCTTCACCTTCCACCGCAATAATATCGCTCCCTGATTCTTCCTGACCAACTTCAATGGGTTGAGTTTTTCTACTTTCTTTTAACTGAAGTAGGTGATTCTCTTACACGATAGTGTGGTGTAATCTGAGATGACTTGCTTGGCCTCCGGTACCATAGTTTGTACCAAGCTTACCCCGCCGAACACCTTGTCGACAAATTGAGCATATAGCAACGTTCTCCTTCTGGGTGCTAACAGAAAATAAGTCCCAAACTGGGGAGGAGAACTTTCTGGCACTGCTGGATGTGCCACTTTCAATACCAGATGAACTGGAGGGTGTGCTTGGAATGTGACCCTGTGCACCTAGACTGTGACTTTTACTACCACTACCTACTGAGATGGTTGAGCTGGATGTAGGCCCCTGCCGGGCCTTGGAAAATATGGCAGCTGGAATTAGTGGTGGTGTAACCTGTGTTGGTGATATCCGTGCTACATCCCGCTCAGTAGCAGCCTTTCTGGATAGGGTGAGAATGTTGGTCTCCAATCCCTTTGGGGCGGGAGTAATGTGCGTGATGACTGGGTCGTCTTCATCAACATCACCCCCCTCTTCTACATCTACCTCCATAACTCTAAGTTTTTCTGGGACCTTCCTTTTCAGAAGCATTGTCTTGGGGCGTATATCACTCTCAGACTGAGCTGGTGGGTGCCAAGTGGCATCACGATCATCAGAAGCGGGGCTTGAAGAAGAAGATGATGGACTAAGCCTCCTTTTCCTTGCTGGTGGTCTGGAAGACAATAGATCTTCTGAAACAGTGGTTCGACTTTGCTCCACTTTGTCTGCAGGAAGCTCGATTTCCTGAAATGCCCCTACGTCAGGAGCAACAACTACTATGGTGCGCTGTTGCGGCTGCTGCTGTTCTTGTTGCGGCTGCTGCTGTTCTTGTTGCGGCCGCTGCTGTTCTTGTTGCGGCTGCTGCTGTTCTTGTTGCGGCTGCTGCTGTTCTTGTTGCGTTACAACAAACAAATGATGGACGGAATGCTGACAATGCAGACATTCTCCCCCAGTCAAGAGATCTGGGTTAAATCCATCGTTCGTTTGCCCACTACACCACCCCAGTTCAGACATGGCCATATGCAAATCAGTCTTGACCCTGTGCCTCATGGGAACAGTCCAGCCCAAACTGCCAAGCCATGTCTTCTCTGGACCGGAATCAAACATCCTAGGACCGGTTTCTGGCTATCAGCCGTCATCAGCCAGGATAGCTTGACTCCAGTGGCGTAGTGAGCACGGGTCCCACGTCTGGGAATACCCATCCCACTTAGGGCGAAAAGCGTTACAACAAACAAATGATGGACGGAATGCTGACAATGCAGACATTCTCCCCCAGTCAAGAGATCTGGGTTAAATCCATCGTTCTTTTGCCCACTACACCACCCCAGTTCAGACATGGCCATATGCAAATCAGTCTTGACCCTGTGCCTCATGGGAACAGTCCAGCCCAAACTGCCAAGCCATGTCTTCTCTGGACCGGAATCAAACATCCTAGGACCGGTTTCTGGCTATCAGCCGTCATCAGCCAGGATAGCTTGACTCCAGTGGCGTAGTGAGCACGGGTCCCACGTCTGGGAATACCCATCCCACTTAGGGCGAAAAGCGTTACAACAAACAAATGATGGACGGAATGCTGACAATGCAGACATTCTCCCCCAGTCAAGAGATCTGGGTTAAATCCATCGTTCTTTTGCCCACTACACCACCCCAGTTCAGACATGGCCATATGCAAATCAGTCTTGACCCTGTGCCTCATGGGAACAGTCCAGCCCAAACTGCCAAGCCATGTCTTCTCTGGACCGGAATCAAACATCCTCGGACCGGTTTCTGGCTATCAGCCGTCATCAGCCAGGATAGCTTGACTCCAGTGGCGTAGTGAGCACGGGTCCCACGTCTGGGAATACCCATCCCACTTAGGGCGAAAAGCGGCTGCACACTTATCTGCTGAGATTGCGCCTGCGTTGATAGTGTACTACTTTGTGATAATGACATTTCAGCATCGCTGCTCGTTAGTAGACTGGCTACCTCTGCGACACTAAAGCCCTTGGGCCTAGGTTGGTGGGGTTGGACCGCTGGTGCTGAGGTGCTGCTCCCAGCTTGGTTCCCGGACAACGCTGCTGCAGGCGTAAGTTTTTGGTGCCAAAAAACACATTGGCCGGCACACCACCAGTCTTGGTTAATGGCACTTCCCTTTTCTGTTCCTTCTTCTCACCGGCAACTTTATTGGTACTGGACCTGGTACCTTTCTTTGGGGCCATCTTCTTCAGATGTCAGGCAGGATACAGATGCACAACAAGTTCTGGTCACACATGGATGTGATGCACAGCAGGACTTCTGTCTGGCTGGCAGTACAACGGGTAGCCGGGTGATGCTGATGACACCTCCTCCTCTGGCTTTTTGTGCACCTAAAAGCAAATAAGCCAGGAGAAGAACATCAGTGAAATGTTGCATTTGTTGTTGTGGTTCAGTTACTTAGTACTGTACTAGTGCAAACAAAAGATAGTCTAGCCATTTAGGACTTTTTTTCAACAAGGGCTATGTTATACTACTGTGTACAGTCACACACTACACTCTCAGGAAGGATAGGAAAGTTAATAAGAACCACCAAAATAAAAATGTAATGGAAGTGGGGTGGAGCCTATTTGCCATTAAATTATTTGAGCATCTCAGCATCCATGGAGCTGCTGCTGGCAAAGGGGGTGGATGGATGGAAGCAGTAAGCCAATAGGAAAACCATGCAGGCCTATATGGCAAAAGCAGGACAGTAATAACTCCCAACACAGAAAAGGCCACCAGTCACATGGACACTCACTAATCACAAAAAAGCAGGGGGCCTGGGAAACACCAGGAGCTGACAAAAGGCCTATAAAAGCCAGGTAAAGGATGCATGCTAAAGCACACTGCTCTGCCTTTTGAATGCAAGAAAATGCAAATACGAACATTCACAGGCCCCAAAAAGGCCTTCTGCAGGGTGCATGCATTGCACACCAACACACACCAGACACACACAACAAAAGCATGTCTTTAAGACAACCAACATCAGAAAGCCCACCCCAAAACAACACACTTCCCCAACTCAATCCAGTGCCATCCATGCCCTAAATGATGTCTAAATTCAACCGACCACACAGAAAACACTTGATTGATAAAGCTGTGGCTACCTGCTCTGATCCTACTGGATGAAAGCAGGCCTGTTGGCAGACAAGGCCAGGCAAGCTTGCAGGCTTAGGCTTCAAAATGACCACCAGCCACATGGCCAGGCCCAACAACATCAGAAAGCCCACCACAAAAAAACACACTTCCCAAACTCAATGCCATCCATGCCCTAAATGATTTCTAAATTCAACAGACCACACAAAACAAAACACTTGATTAATAAAGCTGTGGCTACCTGCTCTGATCCTACTGGATGAAAGCAGGCCTATTGGCATACAAGGCCAGGCAAGCTTGCAGGCCTAGGCTTCAAAATGGCCACCAGCCACATGGCCAGGCCCAACAATATCAGAAAGCCCACCCCAAAAAAACACACTTCCTCAACTCAATCCAATGCCATCCATGCCCTAAATGATGTCTAAATTCAACAGACCACACAGAAAACACTTGATTAATAAAGCTGTGGCTACCTGCTCTGATCCTACTGGATGAAAGCAGGCCTGTTGGCAGACAAGGCCAGGCAAGCTTGCAGCCCTAGGCTTCAAAATGGCCACCAGCCACATGGCCAGGCCCAACAACATCAGAAAGCCCACCCCAAAAAAACACACTTCCCCAACTCAATCCAATGCCATCCATGCCCTAAATGATGTCTAAATTATACAGACCACACAGAAAACACTTGATTAATAAAGCTGTGGCTACCTGCTCTGATCCTACTGGATGAAAGCAGGCCTGTTGGCAGAAAAGGCCAAGCAAGCGTGCAGGCCTAGGCTTCAAAATAGCCACCAGCCACATGGCCAGGCGCAACAACATCAGAAAGCCCACCCCAAGAAAACACACTTCCCCAACTCAATCCAATGCCATCCATGCCCTAAATGATGTCTAAATTCAACAGACCACACAGAAAACACTTGATTAATAAAGCTGTGGCTACCTGCTCTGATCCTACTGGATGAAACAGGCCTGTTGGCAGACAAGGCCAGGCAAGCTTGCAGGCCTAGGCTTCAAAATGGCCACCAGCCACATGGCCAGGTCCAACAACATCAGAAAGCCCACCCCAAAAAAACACACATCCCCAACTCAATCAACTGCCATCCATGCCCTAAATGATGTCTACATTCAACAGACCACACAGAAAACACTTGATTAATAAAGCTGTGGCTACCTGCTCTGATCCTACTGGATGAAAGCAGGCCTATTGGCATACAAGGCCAGGCAAGCTTGCAGGCCTAGGCTTCCAAATGGCCACCAGCCACATGGCCAGGCCCAACAACATCAGAAAGCCCACCCCAAAAAAACACACTTCCTCAACTCAATCAAATGCCATCCATGCCCTAAATGATGTCTAAATTCAACAGACCACACAGAAAACACTTGATTAATAAAGCTGTGGCTACCTGCTCTGATCCTACTGGATGAAAGCAGGCCTGTTGGCAGACAAGGCCAGGCAAGCTTGCAGGCCTAGGCTTCAAAATGGCCACCAGCCACATGGCCAGGCCCAACAACATCAGAAAGCCCACCCCAAAAAAACACACTTCCCCAACTCAATCCAATGCCATCCATGCCCTAAATGATGTCTAAATTCAACAGACCACACAGAAAACACTTGATTAATAAAGCTGTGGCTACCTGCTCTGATCCTACTGGATGAAAGCAGGCCTGTTGGCAGACAAGGCCAAGCAAGCGTGCAGGCCTAGGCTTCAAAATGGCCACCAGCCACATGGCCAGGCGCAACAACATCAGAAAGCCCACCCCAAGAAAACACACTTCCCCAACTCAATCCAATGCCATCCATGCCCTAAATGATGTCTAAATTCAACAGACCACACAGAAAACACTTGATTAATAAAGCTGTGGCTACCTGCTCTGATCCTACTGGATGAAAGCAGGCCTGTTGGCAGACAAGGCCAGGCAAGCTTGCAGGCCTAGGCTTCAAAATGGCCACCAGCCACATGGCCAGGTCCAACAACATCAGAAAGCCCACCCCAAAAAAACACACATCCCCAACTCAATCCACTGCCATCCATGCCCTAAATGATGTCTACATTCAACAGACCACACAGAAAACACTTGATTAATAAAGCTGTGGCTACCTGCTCTGATCCTACTGGATGAAAGCAGGCCTGTTGGCAGACAAGGCCAGGCAAGCTTGCAGGCCTAGGCTTCAAAATGGCCACCAGCCACATGGCCAGGCCCAACAACATCAGAAAGCCCACCCCAAAAAAACACATTTCCCAACTAATTCCAATGCCATCCAGGCCCTAAATGATGCTTGAAAATGACTTTATCGCGTTCTCTCGCTCCCTATTGCGTTGGATATGACGTGTTCGGGGTCTCTTTCCCCTTTTCGCGTTCGATTAGACGTGCCCGCGTCCTCACGCTCTCGCTCGCGCTGGAGAATGACGTGTTCGAGATCTCAATCTTCTCATACTCTCGCGGTGCATGATTGCGAGAAGAAAGACGTGATCGCGCGACAAATGACGTTAAAGCGGGCGCGAACTGTCGCGAAACAGCGCAAAATGGCTACCAACAATTCAACATCTCGTGGAGAACGCGACCGGGTCGGGAAAACTTGTCGGCGAACCCGGGGATTCAGGTAAGGCGATCGCGCGCACGCGAGAATGTATTTTTTTACAGCGCGAGCAAGAAAAAAATTACCGGTAAGATGCGGATTGCGGAAATTTTGACATTTTTCGCGCTTTCCGCGGAACGCGAAAATGCCAAATTATCGCAATTTCCGTGAGCGGAACGGAATTTTGGCCCAGGCCTACTCAGCGCTACAAAGCCCCAGCACTCTCCCTGTCCTGGGAATAAGAAGTGTAGCTCTCACGAGTCGCTAAGTCCAACATCATCAGGGGTAGAGCTGGACACAGGCAGGCCAGCACGTAGGGACCCCCAGGAAGCAACAGCTGGGTCCCACGGCGGTTCCTCCTCTTGCCCAGCAGTCCTTCGCCGCAGAAACGGTATAAGCACTAAAAGCAGCACACTAACATGGGATCACAGCCCCTGTACTTATACCGCATTTCTTCTTTGTTCTGCCCTGGCACAGGGCTTGGGGGGGGGACCAGTTTCAACTGGTTCTGGGGGGTATTGGAGCACTCTGTTTACTGGGCTCCTCTTCCCCTTTGTCAGGTGGGGGCTTGGTCATCAGACACTACACAGGGGGGCGGAGCCTGCATTCACCTAGGCAGGCACAGACTTCAGGGCCAGGGGACTACTCCTCCCACTACTCCAAATGATGATCTATTCAGCCTAGCGCTGACTCACCCTGCCCTCCCTGGAGCCACACACACCTCCCAAGCCCCTGTCACTCCAGAGCCAGACATGCAATGCACATCAGGCAGGCAGACACATAGCACACAGAAATGCCAACTTCTAAATGTGGCATTTCTAAAATAGTGATAATAAACCTGCGCACACCATTGCGCAGCATTTATTATTACTATTCCAAACATACCAAACTTGACGACACTGCCCCTCTCATATCAGGAATAACCACTGAAACACTTATCAGGGAATCCCCAATGCATACCTTTGAGAGGGCAGTCTCACAGCAGTGAGAAACCAAAATGGCTGTTTGTCACTACCAGGATATGTCACGCACTTAAGGTACATGTCCTACCTTTTACATACAATGCACCCTACCCATAGGGCAAGCTAGGGCCTACCTTAGGGGTGACTGACATGCAGTAAAATGGGGGTCACAGACGTGGCACATACTTTAGATGTCACGTCACAGCGGCAGTAGCACCGAGCGCACAGTCCCTGCAATGGCAGAGGCCTGAGACAGGTTTGAAAGGCTACTTTGGTGGGTTGCACAATCAGCACATGCAAGCACACCAGTAGCATTTAATTTACTGGCCCTGGGTATCTGAAATACAACTTTACAAGGGACTGACAGGTAAATTAAATATGCCAAACAGGTGTGGACCAATCTTTCCATGTTTGCCACAGAGAGCACACACACTTTACACTGGACAGCAGTGCTAAAGTGCCCAGAGTCCTATAACCACCAACATGTCAGAAAAAAGGCTAGGAGGAAGTATAAATGTTCAGAGATGGCCCTGCAAAAAGGGCCAAGTCCAACCTAACCCCCTTCCAGACCAATCACTACCTTGATGGGCTTCCCTGCATTGGGCGATAGAACATGGATGCGGGCCCACAACTGCAGGGGCACACTCCAGTTCTACACCATTCTAAAACCCATGTGGTTCCCTCTGTCAAAGCTCCCAGTATGAACTAATCTACTCCACTGGCACTCCCTAGTTGACCTCAGCCAGGACCAGGCCCTAGGCCATCCAGATGTCTCTGGTCCTTGCCATCTTACAGAGTGGGGGGCAGTAATCCCTGGCACATATAAACCATTCTCCACTGTTCCTCTCATCAGTGCAGTTCTAAACTGCCACTGATCCTCCAACCTAGGGTCCGCACCCTCAGGCTGACCAGAGGTCTCGGGCGAGGCTCTCCTCCCCTTACCTCTCCTTCTGGGGTCCCGCACTCTCCTCCTTGGAGAGGCACCCTCAGAACACAACTCTCCCAACCAGTTCAGGACCTCTCTCGAGCAACTGGTCTCCCAACCTAGGGTCTAAACCCTCAGGTTGCACCGGGTTCTGAGGTGAGGAATCCCTCCCTTTGCACCCCCTTCCAGAGTTCTGCACCCTCCCACCTGGAGTGGTAATCAGACAAGACAAAATGGTAGGGACACTGATTACAGATGTCCTTCCCTCCAGGTCAGGCAGAACCTGAACCTGGCCTCCCAACCCAGGGACTAAACCCTGCGGTTGAACACTTGCCTGGCACACCAGGACTTCCAGGGGCACACACGTACCTCATGTGTTGCGTGATCTCCCGACCCTTGTCCATCTGACAGTGCATGAAGACCCCCCATGACAGAAGTGGAATCACCATGGTCACTCCTAGGAATCTCAGCCCTTTCTTGCTGGCCCCTGACCCACTGGTTCTTCCACTAGGGACTCACTCCCCCTCTCACCCCTTCATCTGGACTTCTGCACCATCCACTTAGGAGTGGCACTGCCAGACACCAGAACTGCTGGAACTCCATTTACAGATGCTCCAGGTTCTCCTGACACTAGGAGATCCCCCTCAAATGGTCAACTAGTACAGCCTAGGCTCCCCATCTGGTGTTCCCTTAGGGAACTGTCCAGGCCCTGAGACTGGGTTTCGGGCACCTTGGAGCACGCCCACACTCACTCCTTCTCCGCTGAGACAGGATGTGAGCCCCTACACCCCTTCCAATACACCGGGACCTAGCTGGGCTTCTCTGAACCTCTCCCACCACTCTGGGCTGGAAGATACCTGAGCCACTCCTTTTAGGATCACTCCCCAATGTCTCTTCAGACCCTCTGGCACTCACCCAGAGGTCTGCCTCCCGTGCAAGCTCCCTGGGATCAGAGAACCCACACTCCAACAGGTGTTGGCGTAACTCCGGAAAACAATTACTGAACATGTGCTTTCTGAGAAACAGATTGAACAGCCCTTCAAAATCATTTGCCGTGCTACCCATCACCCAACCTTTCAGTGCATCACAACATTCATCCATAAACTCCCCCCAAGACTGGTGCGACAGTTTTCTACTGCCCCTGAACCTCAACCTATACCCTTCAGGTGTGACACTCTCTTCCTCCGAACTAAGTACCACGCTCTGGGATCCGGGAGTGGAACTTCCTACACTGAACTCACTTTTGCTGCCACCACTGGACCCCACCCTCACTGGTGAAACCAGACCACTAAAACTAGACTCAGGGGACATATCCTCACAAGTTAGCTTTTTTTGCCGAAGGCCTTCTCTGCCTCCACCATCCTCTCCTGCGCTAAAACCCTCCCAATCTCTAGCTTTTTCCCTTCATTGCCCAACACCTTGAGACTCAACTCCTGGGCCAACAAGGCCTTTTTCTCCTCCACAATCAACTGCGCTATCTCCTTGGCATGCTCTAACTTCAGCTTCTCCAAAGCCAGCTGATGCTCCCTTTCGTCCCTCCTATCCACCAACTCCTCTGGGGACAGGGGAAGGGATGGGGCACCGCCCCCGGCACTGGACCCAGCAAGGGACTCCCTAACTATGGGGTCCTCACTACCTACTGTCGTCCCTGCCTTGTCATTTTCTATCCCCTGTGCAGACTCTTCAGGACCTCCCTCAAAACCAACACTTAGGTATGAGGATGGGTAATCCGAAAGGTCCCCCCAGGGCTCTAAGGGTTCTCCCTTGTGGAGGGCTTCATAGAAGAACAGTTTTTACCTACTATGGGTATCCCCCTTTCACTGCAAAAATCCTCTAGCTCCTCCCTAGTATACTCCATTAGGTCATCCTCATCATAGATTCACCCCATCTTGGCAAGATACACAACCCACAGTGCAACAGGAGAACACAATTAAAAAAAGACACTTTTAGGAGAAATAAAAACTCAGGAAAAATAATCCCCAAACCTGTGATTATCTGAATGCAGAGTTTGTAGTGTAACCAGTTGTCACTGTGGTACTGCGCAACTGCAAGTCCTATCCCTTTCTTGATGAGGAAGGGGTGAGATGCACCCCACGCCCCCAGCACAGTGCACACAATGTCTTGTGCTGCATTGGCAGCCAAGGGGCCAGTGGAAGGCCCCAGTTACGCCATGACATTTTTTGACAAAGGGCATTTGAGCCCCAGTGAAAGGCCAGTGGGCCTGGGGTCAGGTTTGGTACCTGTGTGTGCCAGGAGGGCACAAGGCCCTAAGTAAAGGTGATGTATGCACCTGGGGAGTGTCACTTAGGTGCCTCCTAATTGTGAGTTATGCGTAAATGTGTTTTATGCCTAATGTGATACCTACAGAGGTTGCATAATGTGTTTATGCCTACAATGATTTGCGCATAATGTGTTTATGCCTACTGTGATGCAGACATAATGTGTTTATGTTGCTAGATATAATGCTGAGGTCATTATTGTACCAGGAGTTACTGGTTGTGTTTTATTTTTACTACTTGTGCTTGTGATGGTTCTGAGAGAGGCCCGATTGGCCCTGTCATGTATATAATCCCCTGTGAATATTGTCTAGGGCCAGTTGGTACAGTGTTTATGTATATATATATGCCGTGCGTGCAAATTCGGAATTAATGTTTCTGAATATTGCACTGCATTTAGCAATGTTCCGGTACAAATAAAACAACATTTCACGTGCCGCACTGATTTTGCGGTTTACGTGTTAGAATGTACCTGTCACTTAAGATATGTGGGGAGTACCAAACTACCGGTTTTCAACCGCATCTTACAACATCTTCGTGCGATTGTAAACTCGGACCCCACATATCCTGTTGCACGACATTTTAAGGCCATTCATGCCAATAAGGTCAGTGACTTGTCTTACTTTGTGATTGGGGCGGTACCACCTTCAATTCGGGGGGGCAACAGAGAGAAACAATTACGCCAGTTAGAATCCTCCTTCATCCTTTTATTAGATACCAAGATGCCAAACGGGATGAATACGAGTGAGGATTTGCATAACTTTCTGTAAATGTGTTTCCTTTGTGGTTGTTTATCTTTACTTTGTATGTGGTTATTCCAACAACAGTAACAATTTCAATTGAGCGGTTTTTCTGTAACTGGCAGTCTTCTACAGTATGAATATTCATTCCAATGCTTCTTGCTCTAGTTTCTTTATCTTTATTTATTTTTCTTCTTTCTAGTATTTATTAATTTTCTTCATCCCTATTCATGCTTCGTAATTTTTATTTATTTATCTTTCTTCCCCTTTAACTTTAGTCATTGAGAGTGTGTTAATCATGGATAAAAAAGGAAATTATGCTGTCGTTTCTTTCCAAACATGCGAGCCGTGGTTAGGATTTGACAATTAACATTCTAGCATTCAGGGGCACTAGCCATGTATTTCATTTGTTATGAATTGTTTTGCTGGTTTGTTGCATTTTATGTATCAAATTTTTTTCCATCAACCCGGCTACTTTTGTTTCCGATTGATTGTCGGCACCTTTTTAAGTAAACACACTCTAAGTTGCAGTATTTCTATTATGTTCATTAACACTGAGCATTGTGATTGGGTGAACCCTATTTTAAATTGTATGGTCCGGTACCAGCGCGTCAGGTGATCAAGATCGCGGAGGCGATCGAAACGCGTCTGAGGCGGACACTTGTCTGACAATGAAATAAAAAGTCAGAATTGAAAAATTTGGAATCGTTTGCTGTTTTTACTGTTGGACGTCAGCATTGTGCGTGGTGAAGAGGTCCTTACCTGTTTGCAGCTCCCTTTGTCTTACTGGGGAGTTCAGGACTTTGGTTTTATATATATATATATATATATATCTATATATCTATATATCTATCTATCTTATATATATATATATATATATATATATATATATATATATATATATATATATATACCCCGCTCTGATGCACAAAAGTATGCGAGGCACTCGAGGGACGGGTGCCGGTATTGCGGTAGTGCTCCGCAAAAATATCCATGCTCCAACCCTCCTTTAATGTTCATAGAAGGAAAAACTGCACTCTCGGGGCTTCATTGTAGCAATTTTAATCTTCGGACAACAAACGCGTTTCAGAAAAGTTCCTTCGTCAGTGTTGTTTACATGACGCATTGGGCGGCAACATTTAAAGCATCGTCGACTTTGTCATAGAAATAAACAAGGGCTTGGAACAAGGTGCTCTATTATGGGTGCCATATTGGAAGAGTAAATCTCTTAGTTATTACAAATAAACACACAATAACAATGCACCACAAGTCAAAATATATGAATTAATCATGACACCAAAGTTCTGTTGGGTGACGCATTGCGAACGTGATAAAATGACAATCTTGCCGTGTATCTGCAATGGCAATCGTTGTTACCGATTGCTGACAGACCCTTGGATTTCATATGTAATTCTGCCGTGCATCAGCATTAACTAGATGCTATTTAAGAAAAGGAGAAAAAGAGATAACTATTCTATGGCTTCTAAGAAGGACCACTTCTATGGTGGCCATAGACACCAGCAGTTGTGGTACTGCATGGGTTTCTGGTTCGTCTCAGCTGCCCGACCATAAGTCTCTGAATTTCGCGCCATCGCTTTGTATGTTAAAATTGACCTGAAGGTGAGTCATACTTGGTCACCAAGTTGTCCCAACAAAATCAGTCTGGCCAGCTGGTAAGAGTCACCCACCACCAGCAATCAAGCTTTCGTCCAGGCTGACAATTGTAGATCTATAAAAAAGGACATTTGGGCGCACCCTACTAATTGCCGCAACATTCTATTTGGAATAACGTTGGCGTCGATTGATGAATCTTCGCGAAAGTTTCCAAACTTTTGTCCAGCTCCGGTCCGCTCCTATCCTGAAAATTTCACGGTGATTTGTCAAGCGGGGGCCGAGAAAAAAGAGGGGTCCCAAAACACGTTTTCCCCATGCATTTTCCCATAGGACCTGTTGACGCAGCTACAGCCTGAAGTGCTGAACGGAATTACACCAAATTTGGCAAAGAGGTAGTCCTCAGTTCAGACTCGTGCCTTTTGCTTAAATGGTGTAAATCCGTTCAGTAGTTCCTGAGAAAATCAAAAGTAAAATCACATATATATCTGGGCAGAGCCTAACCACACATCTCATTGTGAGATCTGATTGGCTGTCAGCACTTCATCCAAGAAGTGTTGGCAGCCACCTTGGGACCAATATACATGATAGCACCTCATTAAAAAGCATTGCAGTTAATAGAAGGTTTTAAGACTTTAGTTACATTATAAATCATTTGTTGATGGTACCATACTCATTTTAGGGATTGTGGTGTGTTCTAAGGTGATTTTACCATGTGAAAAAGCCTTCTGCTGTGATATCATGAATCATGTTTGAGAGAAAACTATTTTCTCATGCTTTTCCCACAGAGGTTTGGAAGGTGATCTATAAGCTAAACTGAGATTATTCACATTATCTTTCTCAGTCATATGAGAATGAAGTCTGACATTCTCAGTAAAACATGTACATCCAACAAGGGCAGAGACTGTCAGTTGATTCCTTTGTGTTCTACTGCAGCTTCCCAGAGTGTTCTAAAGAACAACTAGAGTGCTAACAGTCCTACTTATGACAAACGTATGGCACACCTGAAGCCATCTTAGTTGGAATAAAGTGGTAACTCTTAAAACATTTAATTTAAAAAGGAACAAAATGAGGGGGTTCATTTTGCCATAGAAAGTATGATTAGTGCTGCAGAAAGAACAATTAGGGCACATTTTGAGTGACTTCTCAAATCCTCTTCTATTTCATAAAAAAATTCTGACATGCAGACTGAAACATGCACTTTCAATACCAGCAGCACACTTCCCTGGTGAGCAGTAGCTTTACTACAGTGATTTAATAAGCAACTAGAATGCTAACATTCTCAATTTATGGCAAATGTGTGACACATCTGAATGCCTTCTTGATGGAATCAAAGTAAAAAACTGAAAGTATTTCCTACTGAGGAGACTGTAGTAAATGAGGAAATTAGGAAACATCATAACAAATAAGTCTCCCAAAATGGCCACCAGAGACAAAAGAGCCCAAATGTAGCCCAACTATCACCCAGATGTAGCCCAAGTATAGCCCAATGACAGAATGTCCCAGAGTGTTCTAACGAACTACTAGAGCGCTAACAGTCTTACTTATGAAAAAAGTATGGCACACCTGAAGCCATCTTGAGTGGAATAAAGTGGTAACACTTAAAACATTTATTTTACAAAGGAACAAAATGAGGGGGTTTATTTTGCCATAGAAATTATGATTAGTGCTGCAGAAAGAAAAATTAGGGCACATTTTGACTTCTCAAATCCTCTTCTATTTCATAAAAAAATTCTGACATGCAGACTGATACATGCACTTTGAATACCAGCAGCAAACTTCCCTGGAGAGCAGTAGCTTTACTACAGTGATCTAATGAGCAACTAGAGTGCTAACATTCAGAATTTATGGCAAATGTGTGATACATCTGAATGCCTTCTTGATGGAACCAAAGTAAAAAACTGAAAGTATTTCCTACTGAGGAGACTGCAGTAAATGAGGAAATTAGGAAACTTCATAACAAATAAATCTCCTAATATGGCAACCAGAGACAAAAAAGCCCAGAAGTAGCCCAAATATCACCCAGATGTAGCCCAAGTATAGCCCAAAGACAGAATGTCCCAGAGTGTTCCAACGAACAACTAGAGCGCTAACAGTCTTACTTATGACAAAAGTATGGCACACCTGAAGCCATCTTGATTGGAATAAAGTGGTAACACTTAAAACATTTAATTTACAAAGGAACAAAATGAGGGGGTTCATTTTGCCATAGAAATTATGATTAGTTCTGCAGAAAGAAAAATTAGGGCACATTTTGACTTCTCAAATCCTCTTCTATTTCATAAACAAATTCTGACATGCAGACTGAAACATGCACTTTGAATACCAGCAGCAGATTTCCCTGGTGAGCAGTAGTTTTACTACAGTGATCTAATGAGCAACTAGAGTGCTAACATGCAGAATTTATGGCAAATTTGTGACACATCTGAATGCCTTCTTGATGGAACCAAAATAAAAAACTGAAAGTATTCCCACTGAGGAGACTGCAGTAAATGAGGAAATTAGGAAACTTCATAACAAATAAATCTCCCAAGATGGCCACCAGAGACAAAAGAGCCCAAATGTAGCCCAAATATCACCCAGATGTAGCCCAAGTATAGCCCAATGACAGAATGTCCCAGAGTGTTCTTAAGAACAACTAGAGCGCTCACTGTCTTACATATGACAAAAGTATGGCACACCTGAAGCCATCTTGATTGGAATAAACTGCTAACACGTAAAACATTTAATTTAAAAAGGAACACAATGAGGGGGTTCATTTTGCCATAGAAATTATGATTAGTGCTGAAGAAAGAAAAAATAGGGCACATTTTGAGTGACTTCTCAAATCCTCTTCTATTTCATTAAAAAAATCTGATATGCAGACTGAAACATGCACTTTTACTACCAGCAGCAGGCTTCTGTGGTGAGCAGTAGCTTTACTACAGTGATCTAATGAGAAACTAGAGTGCTTTCATTCAGAATTTATGGCAAATGTGTGACATATCTGAATACCTTCTTGAGGGAATCAAAGTAAAAAACTGAAAGCATTTCCTACTGAGGAGACTGCAGTAAATGAGGAAATTAGGAATCTTCATAACAAATAAATCTCCCAAGATGGCCACCAGAGACAAAAGAGCCCAAATGCAGCACAAATATCACCCAGATGTAGCCCACATGTATCCCAATGACAGAAATGTGCAAAACACTTATATTTTGTGTATTTTCAGTGTTATATAGTGCAGACTTGTCAGGTATTGGAGTGCTTTACATGAGCATTGGTTACATCACACAAGATCAAATTCATTTTGGTTGTAGACATGGGGAGATTAAGTGATTTGACCAGAATCACAGAATGTTGAGCTGAAGCAGAAACTCCAACCTGGTTCCCCAGTTGCAAAGTCTGCAGCTCTGGAAGTAACACCACATCCTCTACCCTAGGTGCAACATTTAATCAAGTGGTCAACTGGATAAAAAAACATAAAGATTACAAATAATTTAAAAGCTCTTTGTCGCTATTTTAAAACTCAGAAAATATGTCCTCATTTTAGTTTTTTAGAGCACTAACCATAATTTTGATGCAAATAAGACCCTCTCATATATGTAATTTCTAAAGGAAATACTCTAGGTATTACAGTTTTGATTACATCAAGATGACGTCAGGCGTTCCACACTTTTGTAATAAATATAGAATGTTAGCAATCTAGTTGTTCATTGGGATACTGTTGAGAGGCAGAGGCCAGGGGCACGGACTCTGAAAATTGAAGGCAGGTAGGAGAGTGCAGAGGCAACAATTTGACAACACTGGGCAGGCAGGAAGGGCAGTGGCAGCACAACAGACTATGGAGGGCAGTGGAAAGGGGGGCAGGGGCAACAAACCAACAATACCGGACTGGCAAGAGAGGCTGTGGCAATATAATAGACCATTTTCGGCAGAAGGAAGAGGCAGTGGTAGTACAACCATACATGCCAACAAACCTGTTTCAGCCAGGAAACGTCCAATGTTTTTAAGCTCAAATGGGCTTTATTTGATCTGTCCCCTGTCTACAATCTCTTCTTTTTCAATGTAACTCAAAGGGGAAAATCAATACCCCAGTTTTCTTCAAAATCTCCCTCTTACCAAGTTCAAAATGTTCGCAAGTATGGTACATTGGATCATGGTAGGCAGGAGGAATTGGGGTAGGGACATGGACTCGGATAACAGAGGACAGGAGGGACATGGAGAGGTGCACCAAACTGACCCTACAGGGCAGGCATCAGGGTTTGCAGCAGCACAATACACCACACAGCGCATGAGGGACGGGAGTGCAGCACAACAATCCATAGAAAGCAATAGGGAGGGGACAGGACCATGCACATGGACAACAGAGAACAGAGGGGAAAGAGGCAATGGTAGCTAGCTGACCATAATGGACAGACAGGAGAGAAAGCTGCAGCATAACAGACCATAAAGGGCAGGAGGGATGGATCAGGGGCATTACAATGGAACAGACAAGCTAGGAGGGAGGGAATAGGGGTCTGCACATGGAAACAGAGGGCTGGGGGCAAGGGGGCAGGGCAGGGCAGGAGCAGCAAGATGACCATGGAGGTCAGACAGGATGGGCACTAGAAACAAGACACACCATGGAGAGCAACAATGAGACTATGATGGCATACACACAGACCATGGAGGATAGAGGCATGGCATGTGGACAGGAAGGGTGGAGGTGGCAGGGACAGGTTACAGTCATCTGACAATGCTAGGCAGTTGGGAGGGGAGTGGCAGCTCAACAGAACACTCAGAGTAGATAGGAGTGGCAGGTCCATGGAACATGGTGGGCAAAAAGGATGGAGCAGGGGCATGCACAAAGACATCGGAGGGCAGGGGGAAGGAGAATAGGGGCAGCAAGCTAAGCACAGAGGCTAAGCAGGAGGTCAATGATGGGCCATAGAATTGGGCAATGGAGGGCAGGAGGAGTCGACTGGTACATCATGCTAAATGGAAGGCAGTGGCAGCACATCAGACCATGCATGGCAGGAGGGAGGAGGCTAGTCCATGGATGCAGACAACAGAGGATAGGGAGGAG
Organism: Triturus cristatus; assembly: GCF_964204655.1. Classification (NCBI taxonomy): domain Eukaryota; kingdom Metazoa; phylum Chordata; class Amphibia; order Caudata; family Salamandridae; genus Triturus; species Triturus cristatus. The sequence goes on from NC_140582.1 coordinate 632,471,679, forward strand.
GTGGATGGGGCAGCAAGCTAACTGTTCAGAGAAGGTGGGTATTAGGAACTTTATTGTTTTTAAAATGTGTGTCTGTGCAAACTACTTAAAATATGAACAAGTATGCAGCATAATCTCACTTTTATTCAGGAAGAAGAGGACGTTTGTGACTGTGACTCCGGGCTCACTTGGCAGAAACACCCCCTGACCCTCCACCCCCATCGCAAAATGTAATGCCCGTGAAAAGGGTAGGTGGACGCAGTGTTATATAGAACATAGTCCTGAGAGCACGATTGAAAATGAAAACTAGATATAGTATATGGTATAAACTATGCACCAAAAAGTGTGATATAAGATCAACTGGGGCGTGAAATATAATATGCAATACATTGTGCGCAATGACAGATTCATTGGAGAGCGCGAGATAGCACAGGCACTAGCGCGTGCTATGCGATATGCACCTTGGAGTGTAATATGCACAGGGCAGTGTTGTGTAACCTAACCAGTCTCTAAAGTTATAATATAAAATATGTACCTGGGGAGTGTAATGTTGCATATGCACTGTGACAAAGATATGGATCCCAGATTGTAATATGTATGGCATAGTGCTGTGCGTTATAACATAGGCATTGAGGAAGGCACGTTAGATGGGGCAATATAACCTGTGTGAAGGCAAGTGTGGCATGATATATTCACGGGGTGGTGTTACAGTGCACATGGGCTAGAGAGTGTCATAGCATACGCACTAGCTGGTGGAATACAACACAGAGGTGTGAGGCACTCGGCGGGCACTGGTGGATGTAACACAGCATTGGGCTCAGCCAGGAGCACGCTGTGACTCTCAAGTGAGGTTCGTCTCCTTTCCAGATAGTAAAATAAAAAGTATTACACATCCGGCGGTGGATGTGTATTTTAGTAACCGAGAGGGGGGTTTCTTGCATAGTTTGGTCGAATTTTTGTCGAATCCCCTTTGAATGGCTTGGTAATGTGCCCATGTTTGTATAAATAAACGACAAGGGTGTCTACTTGGAGAGTACCCACCGGCGGGGGCGCCGGGATTAGGTACGGTAGGGCGTCAGACACGTCAGAGCTTCACTAGCGGTGTAAATACATTCCATGTGGATTCATTCTATGCATAGTCGCCTTCTAATGAATATCACGCAAATCGTCACGGTGATAGGTACGTACGGTTTGTCCAGCATGTCCTAGGTGTTTCTATAAATATATATTTTTTAAATAATAAAAAACAAAGGCCGGCCCCGGGGGATGGGGTCCCCGGGGCCATAAGTGGTCTGAGGAGGGGGGCAACGCAGCCCCCCTCCTAAAGAATTAAAAAAAAAAATGCCATGACCCGGGGGTTGGGGTCCCCGGGGCTGATTAAGGCCTTGGGAGGGCCAAATTTATTTTTTTCAACAAAAACAATTAGGGTGCAGGCCCTGGGGGATGGGGTCCCCTGGGCCAATAAATTAGAAAAAGAATGGGGGCCACACAGCCCTCCTTCTTAAAAAAAATAAATAAATAAAAGATCGGCATCGTGCCGGAGGCCACGCCCCCTCCTTGCAGCACTCTGCAAACGCACCCCCTGGCCAGTTGTAAGTTGGGGAATTATTTCCCCTTCAATACGGAGGGTCCCTGAGGGCCAACTAGCCCAACAGGTATCTCCAGTATGCGCCAGGGAACTGCGTTGCAGACAGGTGTTCTGAGGCCACGCCCCTTTTTACACCTCTATGCAACGCAGCTCTGTGGCGCTTACTGGAGGTACCTGGTGGGCTAGTTTGACCCTAGGGACCCTTAGGATTCAAGGGGACTTAATCTCTCAACTTAGAACGGCCACAGGGCGCGTTTACACAGTGGTGAAGGGAGGGGACGGGGCCTGAGGTGACGTGTGCAAACATGCCCTGTGGCACGTTTTAAGTTGGGGAAATAATTCCCTTTCAATCCTGAGGGACCCTGGGGGCCAAATAGCCCACCAGGTGCTTCCAGTAAGCGCCACTGCTCTGCGTTGCAGAGAGGTGGTGCAGGCCGTGCCCCTTTTTACACCTCTCTGCAATGGCGCTTACTGGACGTACCTAGTGGGCTATTTTGCCCATAGGGATCCTCAGGATTCAAGGGGACTTAATCTCCCAACTTAAAAAATGGCCACAGGGCGTGTTTACACAGTGGGGAGGGGAGGGGACGGGGCCTGAGGTGACGTGTGCAAACACGCCCTATGGCGCGTTTTAAGTTGGGGAAATAATTCCCCTTCAATCCTGAGGGCCCCTGGGGGCTAACTAGCTCTCCAGGTGCTTCCAGTAAGCCCCACTGAGCTGCGTTGCAGAGAGGTGGTCCAGGCCGTGCCACTTTTTACACCTCTCTGCAACGCAGCTCTGTGGCGCTTACTGGAGGTACCTAGTGGGCTAGTTGGACCCTAGGGACCCTCAGGATTCAAATGAACTTAATCTCCCAACTAAAAACGGCCACAGGGCGTGTTTACACAGTGGTGAAGGGGCCTGAGTTAACGTGTGCAAACAAGCCCTGTGGCGCGTTTTAAGTTGGGGAAATAATTTCCCTTCAATCCTGAGGGACCCTGGGGCCCAACTAGCCCACCAGGCGCTTCCAGTAAGCGCCACTGCGCTGCGTTGCAGAGAGGTGGTCTAGGCCGTGCCCCTTTTTACATCTCTCTGCAACGCAGCTCTGTGGCGCTTACTGAAGGTACCTAGTGGTCTAGTTGGACCCTAGGGACCCTCAGGATTCAAGGGGACTTAATCTCCCAACTTAAAACGGCCACAGGGCATGTTTACACAGTGGGGAAGTGAGGGGACGGGGTCTGAGGTGACGTGTGCAAACACGCCCTGTGGCGCGTTTTAAGAGGTAGTTTTAATCCCCTGCCCTATTATATACTAGGGGCTTACAGAGGAGGTCATGCTGATCACAGGGTGACCCCAACGCATAGTGTTCCCTAGTGTATGTAGGTGTTTTCACTGTATTCTGAGTGTCTTTTAACATAGCACTGGCTCTAGGACTGGTTAGTCAGACTCAGTTACCACCAGTATCCGTCTGAAAAAGTTGAGAGTACAGGATGATTTTGCAACAAGGCTTCTTTCTGCTCTTCTGTTTGTTCTTTCTGCACGTTATCCTTCTTCCTGCACTTTTCTTCGTCTTTGAGGACTTCTGTTGCTTCTTTCTGCATTTCTTTTTTTTCTTTCTGTGCGTTTTTTCTTCTTTCTTCACATGCCCTATCTCTGTAGGCATAGTTAGAAATTAGCATTTAAAAAACATTAGAAATTCACTGAAAAAACTATAGGTTTCAGGGGCGTTATAGTTAGCTGGACTTTTCACTCGTACAAAACCATTGAAATTTCCCCATTATAGTTAGTTCAGCTAACTATAACTCGCGCCCCCACAATGCACTGCTGATGACGTCACATATTACATCACTCATGACATGGTCAGTGACATCACTCATGACATCACTGATGACATCTCAAATGACATTACTGATGACATCATCCTTGTGATAGAGTGGCAGACCTCCTCTCCCCCTAATATAAGCTTTGATACACTCATTCAATTCAATCTTTCTTTATTCGGCAATTCATAAAAAGCCATAAAAGATATTGTTACAAAAGTATAGACATTATAAAATTCATCACATAAAAACAATAAGTTCATCACATTAATACAAAGAATTTAAAATCATCTCCTTCATTGACATGTGTGTTTGCAGCATTTCCCGTATGATTAGCCTGAGTGGCTATGCAAAAAGTAGCATATTTGAACAGGTATAATATGATCATTTCACAGTTTTACCCTAGATTGGGTCTATGTCGCACAATGTACTGCAAGAGGTTCGAAACAATGTAGACCACCTCTTCCCCCTCGAGTAACTGTAAGAATAATAAAGCTGGGTGGCATGTTCGAAAGCCCCTACGCTTTAATAGGGGGATTAATAATTTCCTCCGTTGATGCGTGTAGTATTTACAAAAAAGGATGGTATGAAGTGTAGACTGGGATGATGTCCCATCGCAGGGACATGGTGGCAATATTTTATCCCAGTTATTCTTAAACGGAAAAGTGACCAGGCGGTAAAAGAAGTTCAATCTAAACCTGACTAGGAGGAACTGTTCATAGGGGGCTATGTTGTATGTCAGGTAGGGCTGGATACCAAATGCCGACTGAACTAATAAACAGTGTCTAGTTGTTTGTTTCATAACCTCTAAGTTAAGTCTGAGCTCTTCGAGGTGGTTTAGACAAAGTTTATAAAAAGCTTTTCTTGCTAGTTGCTGCATCTTGGTCGGGTCTTTGTAGTAATTTTCTAGGCCAAGAGCAGTAAAGAATTTTTTGATGTAGTCTAACCACCTGGATCTATGTGCGTTGTCTAGGCTCATACAGTCTTGAATAATTTGTTGTGTGAGGACTGTGTGTTCAGATGTCCAAATCCTGTGCCATAATAACAAAGGCTGAATTCTCACCAGGTCTGTGACATATGGGAGACCCAGTTCCAGATGACAAGCATAGTTAGGGGCTGCCGTAGGTAGGGCTAGAAGATATTTCAAGAAGCCATTTTCGACCAATTGGATAGAAGTAGCCACTACGTGACCCCATACACCTGCTCCGTATAGGGCCACTGAGAGGCATTTGGCTTTATAAATTTTGATCATCTCTGAGGGTGCTTTTTTCCCTATTTTCCTTGAAAAGTTAGTGAGTGCAGAAGTGGTTCTTGCAAATTGCAGTTTCCTCACTTCTACAGCCGGTTTCCAACTAAGTTTTTCGTCAATCATGACGCCGAGATAGGGATACTTATCCGTGGTTGATAATCTTTCGTCATTCAGGTAGATGGGCTTAGTTTTGTTCTTCCTTTTAACTCCAGCCTTCATGACGAAAGTTTTCCCAACGTTAATTTTAAGATCAAGGCTGGCCATGAATGAGGCATAACTATTTAGGGCCTTCTGTAGCTCATTGGGAGTACGAGCTAATATCACAGCGTCGTCAGCATACAGGAGGGCTGGGACAGGGCGGTTTGCTACCATTGGGAGATCTTGGGTCCCTTTCAGCATCTCTCTTTCTAAGCCGTTTGTGTAAAGGGTAAATAGGAATGGGGCCAGGACACATCCCTGCCTCACGCCCTTCTCCACCCCGAACGGCGCTGTGAGCTCTCCCCCTGTGCCAAACCTTACTCTAGCTGACACGTCGGCATAGAGTTCCCTAATATAAGTTACTGCGGTTTGTTCCAACCCTATGTCTAATAGGATGGGCCAGAGTTTGGAATGGCTAACGCAGTCAAATGCAGCTGATAAGTCTACGTAGACCATATATAGAGCTCCAGCTTTGATGTTAACGTATTTATCAATTAGTAATGATAAATTTAGAGCTTGGTCTACGGTCCCCAATCCTTCTCGGAACCCGTATTGTAGATCGGATAGAATGTTGTTTTTCGCGACCCATTCCTGCAAACGATCGAGTAGTATTCGGCCCATCATTTTTCCTGTGGAGTCCAGAAGGGAGATGGGACGATAACAGGAGGGTAGGTTCCGATCTCCCTTCTTAAAGATAGGGACTAATATGGAACTCTTCCAAGACTCAGGGATGCCGGTAGAGGTCAGTGCGTTGAAGACCCTGGTCAGAAAAGGGATCCATAACTCGGGGTACATTTTATAGAAGTCTATGGGGACACCGTCAGGGCCAGGGGCCTTGCCTTTTTTGCTTGCGTTTAGTGCCCTTTCTACTTGGTCACAAGTGATGGTCATGTCAATGGGAAAAGTCGGGAACTGGTGCTCGAGAGAATCATTTCCTCCAAGGTCATTTGTTGTTGGATTAGACTTAAAGATTTGAGAAAAGTGCTCTACCCATTGTCCTTCGTCTATAGCAACCTCTATGTTAGGGAGACTGCCCTTATCAGTTAGGAAGGGTGTTTTTACTATCTTCCAGAAAGTGATATTATTATTACTAAGACAGCTCTCGTGTAATTGGTCCCAGAGTTGTCGTCTTAGTTCCGATTTCCGTTCCTTAATGGCAATGTTATATGCTCTCCTTAATGTAGATATTTCTGCCCTATCCCTGGGCGTTTTTTGTAAGGCGAGTTTTAAGTTAGTATGGGCGATCAAAAATAGAAACTAAAATTTTCAAAACAATGTGCATACCAATATCAATTACAACAACCTATTCAGTGATTCTAAGATCCACATACACATCCACTCATTCACCAACAGTCCTATACAGTCACTCATACATGTACTCACTCATCATATGTACTCATACACCTATACATCCTGTTACACAACGCCACTCATCCATAGAGTTATTCACACACATAGTCACTCATGCTAATAAAGAATCAAACATCCATTTACTTGCATATACAGTTATACACACTCCACCACACTTACTTCTTCAGAAACTTACACATACTTAGTCTTTCAAACAATCACTTATACAAAACACATACTTATTCATACAGGAACTCTTTCAATCTCTCACTCTCACATATACTCACTTATATACACCAATAGCCACATATACTAGTTTAAAACATATTTAGTTACTCATAAAGACACTATTGAGACAGTCATTCACTCACTAACACACCCATGCACACACTCATCCACCTCTTCAACACATACAAACAGTGAGTCACTCATTCATGCACCTATGCACTACGTAAATCCCCCCACCGAACCATACAGACACTCATACTGATACTCAAAAAACCAACTAATAACCTATATAGACACTCATGTAGCTACTCACCAACCCATGCAGCCACTTATACACAAAGTGAGAGACTGATACAGATATTTTCATATTTAAACATTACTCACTAAGCCATGTATTTCTAAGATACACTTAATCAGTCAGTTATACAATCAATTTTTCAAAAACAAATCATCCATTTAGACACTTATATACCCATTTATTCTTCCATCGACCTTGAGATATACATATATAAAACATATGTAATTTTCAGAAAAACACACATTCACTGGATGATGTAAGCAGTGATTTCATCAGTGATGTCATTTTAGATGTCATCAGTGATTTCATGAGTGATGTCACTGACCATGTCATGAGTGATGTAATATGTGACGTCATCAGCAGTGCCTTGCGGGCGCGCGAGTTATAGTTAGCTGAACTAACTATAACGGGGGAATTTCAATGGTTTTGTACGAGTGAAAAGTCCAGCTAACAATTACGCCCCTGAAACCTATAGTTTTTTCAGTGAATTTCTAAGGTTTTTTAAATGTTAATTCCTAACTATAACGTGCCTGAAACCTATGGTTTTTTCAGTGAATATATATTTGTATACACATATATATATATATCTATATCTATATCTATATATATATATATATATATATATATATATATATATATATATATATATATATATATATAGAGATATATAGATAGAGATATATATATATATATTACCTACTGGCGTCTCCAGTAGGTAGTTATAGTTAGGACCTAGTTACTCTAGGAAAATGGCAACATTCTATTCGCAATAACTTTGGCGCAGATTGATGAATCTTCGTGAAATTTTCAAAACAAATTCTTTGTTGAGATCAGCTCCTATGTTTAATGTTTGGGGGTGATTTGTCAAGTGGGGGGCGAGAAAAAAGGGGGTCCCAAAATATGTTTTTTCAATGTTAATTTCCATAGGAAACTTTAGACAAGGCTACAGGTCGAAAGGCTGAACGGAATTACCCCAAATTTGGCAGGGAGAAGGGTCTTGGTCTAGAAAGCACGCTTTTGTTTATTTGGTGTAAATCCGTTTAGTAGTTTTTTAGAATTATCGAAATTTACAGATATCGATATTTGGGAATTCTGCCATCTGATTGGCTGAGGCGTTACGAGCACGAGCTTGCTGCTGATTGGCTGCGAGCGCCGCGAGCGTTAGCAACTAGAAAGTATTGGCCGACATTTTGTAATTCCGTTGAAGCGAGTAAGGGGGAAAAAGGGTGAAAAATGTGGGAAAGAGGAGGGTAGGAGCACTGTAACCTTTGTGGGGTGTTTAGGGTGTGCTATAGAGGGGTGTGAAGTGAACTAATCATACCTACTGGTGTGAAAGTTCTAGGCTATGAAAATTAAGTGAGGTATTGGCTAGTGTGTGATCCTTCTAAGGTGAGCTTGTGCGTGACTCGAGTATTAATGCGGGAACCCACACTGTGTGTCCTATGCTGTGAAGTCATGTGCCCTGGCTGCTGCAGTACAATTGTGGAAGGAGTGTCAGCATGTGTTTATACCTACTAGGACGAACTACTGACCCGTAGTGGTGTGAAAGTCCTGGGTACATAAAATATGTGAGGTATTGTCTAGAGTCTCATGGAAGAAGGAAGTGTTGCCCGCCATTTTGTGATTCCGTTGAAGAGAGTAAGGGGAAAAAAGGGGAAAAAAGTGGGAAATAGGAGGGTAGGAACACTGTAACCTCTGTGGGGTGTTTAGGGTGTGCTATAAAGGGGGTGTGAAGTGAACTAATCATACCTACCGGCATGAAAGTGCTAGGCTATGAAAATTAAGTGAGGTATTGGGTAGTGTGTGATGCTGCTCAGGTGAGGTGGTGCGAGACTCGGGGATTACAGCGTGAGTCTAAAAAGTGTGTCTTATGCTGTGAAGTCATGTGTCATGGCCGCTGCAGTACAATTGTGGAAGTAGTGTCAGCATGTGTTTATTACTACTAGGACGAACTACTGACCCGTACTGGTCTGAAAGTTCTGGGGTACGGAAAATATGTGAGGTAGTGTGTAGAGTCTCATGCTGCTAAGCTGAGCTGCTGCCAGACTCGGGGATGAAAGCGTGTGCCCAAACTGTGTGTCATATGTTGTGAAGTCATGTGCTCTGGCCGCTGTTCCACATCTGTGCAAGTAGTGTCAGCATTTAGTTATAGCTACTTGGAGGAACTTTTGTTTCGAACATTGTAACTTGTTTATGGTGCTTAGGGGGTGTTATATAGGGAGTACAAAGGTACATTTGTGTGTATGAAATGAATTTGGGATTTGGAAAGTGGAAAGCACTGACTCCTACGGGTTTGATGGCGCTGGGGGCGTAAGGTGAGGTGCTGCTGGAGTTGGGAATAAAGCTGATGAACTACTGACCCCTATTGTGAACTGTTATCGTGCATGTGCCGTTGAATGTTCGATAAAATGTTGCAAAAGTATATCGTTAGGTTAAAAAAATATGATGAACTTTTAACCTGTAGGTGTCGTAGAAGGTTCCAGAAAGTGTGGTGATAAAATAGGTTGAACTTTTGACCTGTATGTGGCGCGGAATAATAAGTAGCTTTTCGGAAGGAAAATTCAAAATTAACCAATGGAGGTAAGTTTTGGAATGTCGTTGAAGGAATGAAGTATTCTGATTTGTTCTTTACATGTATTTATGTGTGGAGCGACAGAGAAATTGAGCCATTCCTGGTTTCATTCTTGATTAAGTCGGAGCTTTACATGTACTATGTGAGAAAGAGAGAATTGTTTTCATGTGTCATTTGAAATCTGGATAACAACTACAAAGGTGAGTTAGAAAGGAACAAGGTGTGTTATGTGTTTTATAGTATTGATTAAGTATTTGAGGTGATGTTTTTAATTTTGAAAGTATTTTTTATTTCGAAGTAAAATAGTGTTAGTAAAGTGTGGTGTTTGATATTGGGTATGAAATATGCATAAAATTTGAGCTGTTGTTATGTAAGTATTTTATATATGTTTCGGAATTTTTCTCAGAGAAGAAATGTAGTTTGTCATCTTTATAGGACTGTATTGTTTTGAAAATGAGGTACAGCGTTAATTTGAGTTTGTAATGTATTTGGGGAGATAAAGAAAATGTTGCACGTTTGCAACTGATACTTTTTACTTTTTATGGAAATAGTGGGGTGAGGGGTGGTGGTAGGAGACGTATGTGTTATTAAGTTAAAAGCGATAAAACGAAATGCAGAAATGGTATGTGGGCAGGTTGTGGTCTTATTTTTGACACTGAGGTAGGTTTGAATGTAAGCCAGGGTAAGTTGTTGTACAGTGGGGCCGTGTACAGTGTTTTGAGATTACATGGAGAGGAGATGGAGATAGGAAAAGTGATACGTTCCTTTTATATGTACGCATAGTTTGAATTATGTGATCCTATGTTGAGATAAATATGAATATGGTTTCTGGTTTGCATTTGGGTATAGTGAATAGTTTGTGTAGTTTCTGACTAGTGAATAATAAAAAGGTTGATATACTAAAATATATGGTAGTAAACAAATTAATTATTGTCTGTTCTTATGGAATAGAAGTAGTTGGGGAGTGCTTCTTTAGAAGAGATGTTTTATAAATGTGTGAGAGATAACAAAATGTAAATGTGCGGTATATTTTCTGTATGAGTTTGTTGACATTAGAGAACTACATGTGATCATAAGTGATACTATTTGTCAGGCTGTGTCGCTGTGGTGGATATATGTAGGTGTTGGTGGTTCGTGTTTTACTGATGGTGAGCTTCACTATCCCTTTTGAGACACTCGTCAATTTATTCATTCCATTTAGTATCTTTAATATAGATATAGTAAAGGGACTGTATATCAAAAGTCTGGGAATTAGAACTTTGTTTACTCTCCCCATGCCCTGCTATACACTCTACGGAGTGTTTAAACTACTTTCGTAACATATAGATGTCTAGCTAGTAACGGTGGTGTAGTTCGACTGGGCCCATATATAAACCGTGCTATGGGATGGTTTATGTTTTACCTGCCAATTTGCATGTTTGAATACTTTTTACTGATAAGTGTTCCGGCAGACACCTGTTAAAATTAACGACGTATATGGGTATAGTGGCGCTACTGGGAATGGTGGGGGTTTCTGTTTGATTTCATATGGTTAAGAAGGGGCGGGGGTGGGTGTGGGGGAGGTGGTTATGTTGGTGATTGAAACACAGAATATAGTAACGTGCAGATGTCGAGCTACTAAAGGTGATCAAGTATCACTGGGAGCACTTATAAAGCGCCCCATGGCATGGGATATGTTTTAGTGGCAAATTTGCATGTTTTAATACGTTTTGCTGATGAGCGTTTCGGGAGACATCTGTTGAAATTAAGCCTCTGTTTGGCTATAGTGGCGCTTCTACGTTTGCTGGGGCTCTTTCTTTTCTTGCGTAAAGTTAAGCAAGGGCGGGTGTTGAGGTGGTGTAGTGGTACTATGACTATTTATAAACCGTTTTATGGTATGGTGTATGTTTGAGTTGCAAAATTGTAAGTTTTAATAGCTTTTGCTGATGAGCGTTCTGGCAGACACCTGTTGACATTAAGGCTATCTATGGCTATAGTGGCAGTAACGGGAGTCAAGGGGCTTGTAAGGTTAAGCATGGGTATGGGTGGGGGTGGGGGATGTGCGTATGTTGCTGATTATAAGACGGACATTTGTAACGTGGGCATGTGTAGTTAGTAAAGGTAATGTAGTTTGAGTGGGCCTATTTATTAACCGTGCGATGGTATTGTTTATGTTTTTACCTCAAATTTGCATGTTTGAATACTTTTTGTTGATAAGTGTTCCGGCACACACCTGTTTGATTTCGTACAGTTAAGGAAGGGCAGGGGTGGGTGTGGGGGAGGTGGGTATGTTTTTGATTAATACACAGAATTTAGTAACTTGCAGATGTCGAGCTACTGAAGGTGATGTAGTACCAATGGGGGCACTTATAAAGTGCCCTATGGCATGATATATGTTTTACCCGCAAATTTGTATGTTTTAATATGCTTTGCTCATGAGCGTTCTGGTAGACAGTTGTTGAAATTAAGTTCTTCTATTGGTATAGTGTGTTTACTAGGTTTGGTGTGGCTCTTTCTTTATTTTTGTAAAGTTAAGGAAGGATGGGGAAGAGGGTGGTGCAGTGGCAGTGTGCCCATTTATGAATCGCTTTATGGTACAGTATATGTTTTTCTGGCAAATTCCCATGTTTTAATACATTTTGGTGATGAGTGTTCCAGCAGATAGGTACAGAAAGTACACAACATTTCTGTGGATAAGACATCTTCATGCTGATAGATACTCTTGTACTGTGGTAGAAGGCTGATAGCGTTGATGGAAAATTATGAAACTTGGTGCCCTTGTAGATAATGGAAGGTTACACTGTTTGTTTGTTACTATGGTGTAGTTAGGGTTCTAAGTGGGAGAAAAAAAGTGGGGGTGCTCTAAAGGGGGGACAAAGCTCTTAAAGGTGTGTGGGCTGTGCAAGTTGGGGCGCGGTCTAAATCAAGATAAGTATCATTGTATGCTTTAGAAAATCCTCTCCAATTATCATAGGTTCGGAAAAAAACATTGTTTAAAGGATTTCCCTTTCTTCTACAACGTGGGTAACCTAGCGTGATGTCTCCAGTTCTCAGTAGTGAGCAAAATAAGCATGTGTACATCGATGTGTATGCTGTCACTGCAGTGTAATAAAAAAACAAAAAAATTGACTATCTTTGAGGGCCGAAAATAGAGCCTGGTAGAGAGTCATTTGGAGGCTGCCTGAAAATAAGTGCCGGTCCCCAGACCCGGCCCAATTAAAGCGCAGTGTCCATGCATCCTAATCACTGCACCATTCAACCATCTTTTGATTGATGGATATATTCCTACATATATATATACATGAATCTGTTCAATCGCTTATCTTAAGCATCTATGAGCGCACTCGCCTAAAGTAAGCACTGTGCCATTCATGCAGCGATACGCCTATATCTGCATAGATATATCTGTCCCAGAATCAATCCTAAGCATTTATCAGCCCACCCGTCTATCGTAAGTACTGGTCTTTTCATTCATTCATCCTTCCATCCATCCATACATTGATACATTGATCTATGTATCTCTCCGTTGATGCATCTGCCATGCATCCACTCGCCCTTTATTCAACTATACGTTCTTATTTCCATGCATCGTCCGCCCCGATCTTAAATACGACGTATTATACTCATCCAGCTACCCTCTTAAGACGTTGAAAAGGCTTGCAAAAAGCATTGACAGGCAGATTTTTTAATAAAGAATAACAAAGGTTTGAGTTACTCTTTGTGGAGCATACTTCAACACCCTTCTCTGGTGGTGTTTTAAACAAAGGTACATCTAGCAAAAGAAATGTAAAGGAGCTTTTAAGTGTAATACGTTAATTTAGATACATAACGTTTGGTGGAGTTGTTTATAGGTACAATGTTTTAAAGTGGCCGTGACTGACAAATACTGAATACCTGTACTTCTTATATTTGAGAAAGTATACCAGAGAGTTAATTTGGGGTGGTGAGAACCTTGAGTTCTATATTTCCATGTGAAGTACAGTATAGGAATATAAAAGTAATTGGAAAGCTTTTATGTTCATATTAAAGAGAGGATGTGAGAACTTAGTGAGGCAGGCAAAGTGTGTGTTTTCGTAGCACTAAAACAAGACCGTGTGTATGGTGAGAGCAGGTTCGTGCTGGAGTTGCCTTGTTGTGGTCGTTTGCAGAGGCGCAACCAGAGGGAAATTTTGGGGAGCCTTATTCTTTCAGCAATAGGCAGAGTGGGCATGTAGGGTTTGTAAAAAGGGGTGAAAAATAAAAGAGTCTCCTTTACAAAAAAATGATGTTTTGAAGACCGGTGAAGTACTCGGATGCGGCTCTGTGTGGACACCCGGGAAGCTGTGTCAGAGAGTCCGGGGCAATGGGCGTTGCGCGCATGGTGGTCTGTCTGCTAATCACCCCACGATGATGTTGCTGGTGCAGAAAATGGCTCTTTTTAAAGCATTTCCCTTCTCCTACAATGCTAGTCACTTGGCATGATGTCTGCACTTCTAAGTAGTGAGCAATGTGCATGCTCTCACAGTGTCACTGCAGTGCAATAAAGAAAAAAAACGGATTACGTTTGTGAGGTCGGAAAATAGAGCCCTATTAAGACCCGTTTCGAGGCTCCCAAAAATAAAGTGCTGGTGGTTACATCCCCACAGACACCCCCTCCAGTTAAAGCCCTGGGTGCAGTGTTATGTTTGCGAAGTTGTTGATAAAATTGTTAGGTAATAATGGAAATTTTTATGTGTGCTGTTTGGTTGATAATATCATTCTAAGTATATAGATTAAAATGTTTAAAAATACTATTTATAAAGTTGTGTGCGGTGGGTTGCAGAGAAAGTGGTGTAGGGTGGTGGGGTGTGGCGGAGAGGTGAAAAGTATGAAGTAGTGTAGTTATATATAAATTATAAAGGAGTATGTAAATAATTCAATAAATACTTAAATACTATGGCACTACTTGTCATCCTAGTGCTCATCTGTCGTGCTCCATCACGTTGCAGCACTGGGTCTGGAAGTTGTTAGTGAAAGTTTTGCAATTGTATGGTATTATTTTAACATAGTGAAGAAATGTGAAAAATAATTGAATCTATTTTTTGTTTTTCAGAAAATTATTTTGTGTGGATTGAAACTTGGAAATGCCTAGAAGAAGTGAAAAAAAGAAAAGAGAAGAAAAATATATATTTGACGAAAAGGAAAGATCTTGAAGTAGAAAAAAATGCGAGTAGTGGAGAAACTGTTTGTTCGAGTAAAAGCAAAAGACAATTTTTGAAAAAAATATTACGAACAATTAATGAGAAAAACATCACACAAAGCAAAAAGAAGAATTTTCAAGTAAGGTGAAGCAGAGGTCAATTTCAAATACGAGAAAAAGGAAAGATGATAAAGAAATAGTATCTGGTACTCGGAGACAAAAACAATTTCAAGAAATTCGTCAGAGACTTTTTCGATCTAGAGTGATTTAGAATTTATTGAAAACATGCTGCAAATATAAAAGAAGAATGTTCCAATTCAAAGAAAAGCAGCGTATTGAAAGTATAGTGGATCCTGCTTTCAATTTGAAACAGAAGTTGTTCATTTTGATTTTAAAGAGATTGAAAGTACTGGAGAAAATAGTGAAAGTATTGAAAGACAAAAGTAGAAAAAAAAGACTTGTGAACAGAACCAACTTTTGTAAAACCTTTAGTGGACATTGGAGACATACTTCTAGTACTGAGCCTTTTTTTAATGAGGAAAGTTACTTCCAGGAAAATAGTTTATCATTTGCAGTTGATACTGGAGGTCGTTGCTACAAAGTTCAGGATGGTGTTCCTCTTCCAAAGGAGGAAATGGTCGGTAAAAGTGCAGAAGAGTTAACCCCTTCGCTGCCAGGCCTTTTCCCCCTCCTGTGCCAGGCCTTTTTTTGGCTATTTGGGGTAGTGCGCGCTTAGGCCCCTGTAACTTTTTGACCGCATTAGGTAGCCACGCCAAATTTGCGTCCTTTTCTTCCAACATCATGGGGATTCTAAAGGTACTCAGGGTTTGTGGATTCCCCTGGAGGGGTCACAGAAAAGAGCCAAAATACAGCAAAATTTTGGTTTTTTTTGGAAAAATTGGAAAAAACGGGCTGCAAATGAAAGCATCTGGGTTTTTCCCTGCAAATGTTATCAAAAAAGGGTTTGTGGGGTTGAAATCACCATTTTCCCAGCTTTTCGGGGATACTTGACTTTTGACAGAAACCCAACATTTTTTACACAGTTTTGGCATTTTTCTTGGACATAGCTTATTTTTGCAATTTTTTGTGCTTTTGACCTCCTTCCAGTTAGTGGCTGAAATGGGCACAAAAGCAATAGTGGATCCTGGAAAGCTATACATTTTCGAAAAGAAGACAACATTCTGAATTCAGCAAGGGGTCATTTGTGTAGATCCATCAAGGTTTTTTTATAGAAACAAACAGTTAAATGTAGGATAAATTGAAATTTAGTTGAAAAAAACAGCCTTTTGTGTCAACGTTTTCACCTGTAACTTCTTCTAATTATGACAGCTCTTTGAAAGCAATATACCGTTGCATCCGCTGGACATTACTGGTTGTGGGGATATATAGGACTTGTAGGTTCACCAAGAACCCGACGAACCCAGAGCCAAAAACTGAGTAGTAACTTGCAATGGTTTTTTATTATGTACCGGGTATATAGTAATTATTCTGTAAAAAAGTGTACATGGAAAAATTGGTATGAAAGACACCTATGTATTTCTGAAATGGGAACAAAATATAGAGTTTAGAAACAGTAGATTTTTGCACATTTCTGAAATTGGGAATACTCATACTAGCATGAGAATAATCAGTCATTTTTTAGAATGACTTCTTTTTTACACAATATCTTTCATTTGGAAAGCAGAAATGCATGGAAAGTCAATAGATAATAACAGTTCCTTTACAAATCTGAATTACCCTAAGTCTCCCGATAAAAATGGTACCTCACTTGTGTGGGTAGGCATAGTGCCCACGACAGGAAACGGCGCAAAACGCAACGTGGTCACACCACATTTTCACAATGCAAAATTACCCTTTTTTTGCAAAGTGCCTAGCTCTAGTTTTTTAACCCTAGCTCTGCGGGCACCTTGGGAAACCTAGCAAACCTATACATTTTTGAAAACTAGACAACCAGGGGAATCTAGGATGGGGTGACTTGACTGCCTCCCACCAGGGTCTGTTACCCAGAATCCCTTGCAAACCTAAAAAAGTGTCAAAAAAACCACATTTTCCACACATTTCTGTCGTGGAAAGTTCCGGAATCTGCGTGGAACCACAAATTTCCACCCACCCCGCGTTCCCCAAAGTCTTACGAGAAAAACGGTACCTCACTTGTGTGGATCGGCCTAGTGCCCGCGACAGGAAACGGCGCAAAACGCAACCTGGTCACACCTCAATTTCGCAGTGAAAAATGACCCTTTTTTGGAAAAATGACTAGCTGTAGTTTTTGAACCCTAGCTCTGCGGGCACCTTGGGAAACCTAGCAAACCTATACATTTTTGAAAACTAGACACCCAGGGAAATCCAGGATGGGGTGACTTGACTGCCTCCCACCAGGGTCTGTTACCCAGAATCCCTTGCAAACCTAAAAAATTGGCAAAAAAACCACATTTTCCACACATTTCTGTCGTGGAAAGTTCCGGAATCTGCGTGGATCCACAAATTTCCACCCACCCCGCGTTGCCCAAAGTCTTACTAGAAAAACAGTACCTCACTTGTGTGGATCGGCCTAGTGCCCGCGACAGGAAACGGCGCAAAACGCAACCTGGTCACACCTCAATTTCGCAGTGAAAAATGACCCTTTTTTGGAAAAATGACTAGCTGTAGTTTTTGAACCCTAGCTCGGTGGGCACCTTGAGAAACCTAGCAAACCTATACATTTTTGAAAACTAGACACCCAGGGGAATCCAGGATGGGGTGACTTGACTGCCTCCCACCAGGGTCTGTTACCCAGAATCCCTTGCAAACCTAAAAAATTGGCAAAAAAAACACATTTTCCACACATTTCTGTCGTGGAAAGTTCCGGAATCTGCGTGGATCCACAAATTTCCACCCACCCCGCGTTCCCCAAAGTCTTATGAGAAAAACGGTACCTCACTTGTGTGGGTCGGCCTACTGCCCGCGACAGGAAACGGCGCAAAACGCAACCTGGTCACACCTCAATTTCGCAGTGAAAAAAGACCCTTTTTTGGAAAAATGACTAGCTGTAGGTTTTGAACCCTAGCTCTGCGGGCACCTTGGGAAACCTAGCAAACCTATACATTTTTGAAAACTAGACACCCAGGGGAATCCAGGATGGGGTGACTTGACTGCCTCCCACCAGGGTCTGTTACCCAGAATCCCTTGCAAACCTAAAAAATTGTCAAAAAAAACACATTTTCCACACATTTCTGTCGTGGAAAGTTCCGGAATCTGCGTGGATCCTCAAATTTCCACCCACCCCGTGTTCCCCAAAGTCTTACGAGAAAAACGGTACCTCACTTGTGTGGGTTGGCCTAGTGCCCGCGACAGGAAACGGCGCAAAACGCAACCTGGTCACACCTCAATTTCGCAGTGAAAAATGACCCTTTTTTGGAAAAATGACTAGCTGTAGTTTTTGAACCCTAGCTCTGCGGGCACCTTGGGAAACCTAGCAAACCTATACATTTTTGAAAACTAGACACCCAGGGGAATCCAGGATGGGGTGACTTGACTGCCTCCCACCAGGGTCTGTTACCCAGAATCCCTTGCAAACCTAAAAAATTGGCAAAAAAAACACATTTTCCCCACATTTCTGTCGTGGAAAGTTCCGGAATCTGCGTGGATCCACAAATTTCCACACACCCCGCGTTCCCCAAAGTCTTACGAGAAAAACGGTACCTCACTTGTGTGGGTCGGCCTAGTGCCCGGAACAGGAAACGGCGCAAAACGCAACCTGGTCACACCTCAATTTCGCAGTGAAAAATGACCCTTTTTTGGAAAAATGACTAGCTGTAGTTTTTGAACCCTAGCTCTGCGGGAACATTGGGAAACCTAGCAAACCTATACATTTTTGAAAACTAGACACCCAGGGGAATCCAGGATGGGGTGACTTGACTGCCTCCCACCAGGGTCTGTTACCCAGAATCCCTTGCAAACCAAAAAAATTGGCAAAAAAAACCACATTTTCCCCACATTTCTGTTGTGGAAAGTTCCGGACTCTGCGTGGATCCACAAATTTCCACCCACCCCGCGTCCCCCAAAGTCTTTCGAGAAAAATGGTACCTCACTTGTGTGGGTCGGCCTAGTGCACGCAACAGGAAACGGTGCAAAACGCAACCTGGTCACACCTCAATTTCGCAGTGAAAAATGACCCTTTTTTGGAAAAATGACTAGCTGTAGTTTTTGAACCCTAGCTCTGCGGGCACCTTGGGAAACCTAGCAAACCTATACATTTTTGAAAACTAGACACCCAGGGGAATCCAGGATGGGGTGACTTGACTGCCTCCCACCAGGGTCTGTTACCCAGAATCCCTTGCAAACCTAAATAATTGTCAAAAAAAACACATTTTCCACACATTTCTGTCGTGGAAAGTTCCGGAATCTGCGTGGATCCACAAATTTCCACCCACCCCGCGTTCCCCAAAGTCTTACGAGAAAAACAGTACCTCACTTGTGTGGATCGGCCTAGTGCCCGCAACAGGAAACGGCGCAAAACGCAACCTGGTCACACCTCAATTTCGCAGTGAAAAATGACCCTTTTTTGGAAAAATGACTAGCTGTAGTTTTTGAACCCTAGCTCTGCGGGCACCTTGGGAAACCTAGCAAACCTATACATGTTTGAAAACTAGACACCCAGGGGAATCCAGGATGGGGTGACTTGACTGCCTCCCACCAGGGTCTGTTACCCAGAATCCCTTGCAAACCTAAAAAATTGTCAAAAAAACCACATTTTCCACACATTTCTGTCGTGGAAAGTTCCGGAATCTATGTGGATCCACAATTTTCCACCCACACCGCGTTCCCCAAAGTCTTACGAGAAAAACGGTACCTCACTTGTGTGGGTCGGCCTAGTGCCCGCGACAGGAAATGACGCAAAACGCAACCTGGTCACACCTCAATTTCGCAGTGAAAAATGACCCTTTTTTGGAAAAATGACTAGCTGTAGTTTTTGAACCCTAGCTCTGCGGGCACCTGGGGAAACCTAGCAAACCTATACATTTTTGAAAACTAGACACCCAGGGGAATCCAGGATGGGGTGACTTGACTGCCTCCCACCAGGGTCTGTTACCCAGAATCCCTTGCAAACCTAAATAATTGTAAAAAAAACCACATTTTCCACACATTTCTGTCGTGGAAAGTTCCGGAATCTGCGTGGATCCACAAATTTCCACCCACCCCGCGTTCCCCAAAGTCTTACGAGAAAAATGGTACCTCACTTGTGTGGATCGGCCTAGTGCCCGCAACAGGAAACGGCGCAAAACGCAACCTGGTCACACCTCAATTTCGCAGTGAAAAATGACCCTTTTTTGGAAAAATGACTAGCTGTAGTTTTTGAACCCTAGCTCTGCGGGCACCTTGGGA
This sequence comes from Triturus cristatus, assembly GCF_964204655.1. Taxonomy (NCBI): domain Eukaryota; kingdom Metazoa; phylum Chordata; class Amphibia; order Caudata; family Salamandridae; genus Triturus; species Triturus cristatus. Next base: position 632,491,439 of record NC_140582.1, read on the forward strand.
AACCTAGCAAACCTATACATGTTTGAAAACTAGACACCCAGGGGAATCCAGGATGGGGTGACTTGACTGCCTCCCACCAGGGTCTGTTACCCAGAATCCCTTGCAAACCTAAAAAATTGTCAAAAAAAACACATTTTCCACACATTTCTGTCGTGGAAAGTTCCGGAATCTATGTGGATCCACAATTTTCCACCCACACCGCGTTCCCCAAAGTCTTACGAGAAAAACGGTACCTCACTTGTGTGGGTCGGCCTAGTGCCCGCGACAGGAAATGACGCAAAACGCAACCTGGTCACACCTCAATTTCGCAGTGAAAAATGACCCTTTTTTGGAAAAATGACTAGCTGTAGTTTTTGAACCCTAGCTCTGCGGGCACCTGGGGAAACCTAGCAAACCTATACATTTTTGAAAACTAGACACCCAGGGGAATCCAGGATGAGGTGACTGGACTGCCTCCCACCAGGGTCTGTTACCCAGAATCACTTGCAAACCTAAAAAATTGGCAAAAAAAACCCATTTTCCCCGCATTTCTGTCGTGGAAAGTTCCGGAATCTGCGTGGATCCACAAATTTCCACCCACCCCGCGTTCCCCAAAGTCTTACGAGAAAAACGGTACCTCACTTGTGTGGATCGGCCTAGTGCCCGCGACAGGAAACGGCGCAAAACACAACCTGGTCGCACCTCAATTTCGCAGTGAAAAATTAACCTTTTTTGGAAAAATGACTAGCTGTAGTTTTTGAACCCTAGCTCTGCGGGCACCTTGGGAAACCTAGCAAACCTAAACATTTTTGAAAACTAGACACCCAGGGGAATCCAGGATGGGGTGACTTGACTGCCTCCCACCAGGGTCTGTTACCCAGAATCCCTTGCAAACCTAAAAAATTGGCAAAAAAACCACATTTTCCCCACATTTCTGTCGTGGAAAGTTCCGGAATCTGCGTGGATCCACAAATTTCCACCCACCCCGCGTCCCCCAAAGTATTTCGAGAAAAACGGTACCTCACTTGTGTGGGTCGGCCTAGTGCCCGCGACAGGAAACGGCGCAAAACGCAACCTGGTCACACCTCAATTTCGCAGTGAAAAATGACCCTTTTTTGGAAAAATGACTAGCTGTAGTTTTTGAACCCTAGCTCTGCGGGCACCTTGGGAAACCTAGCAAACCTATACATTTTTGAAAAGTAGACACCCAGGGGAATCCAGGATTGGGTGACTTGACTGCCTACCACGAGGGTCTGTTACCCAGAATCCCTTGCAAACCAAAACAATTCGCAAAAAAAACACATTTTCTCCACATTTCTGTCGTGGAAAGTTCCGGAATCTGCGTGGATCCACAATTTTCCACCCACCCCGCGTTCCCCAAAGTCTTCCGAGAAAAACGGTACCTCACTTGTGTGGGTCGGCCTAGTGCCCACGACAGGAAACGGCGCAAAACATAGTGAGGTGACATCAAAATTGCCTATCTCAAAACCACCTGGTTTTGCAAGGGGGGTCTCTTGGCTTTTTGGCCCGGGGCACGGCGGCCATCTAGGGAAACCTACCAAACCCATACATTTCTGAAAACTAGACACCAGGGGGCTTCCAGGGAGGTATGGCTTGCGCGGATCCCCCAACGTTTCCTTACCCAGAATCCCCTGCAAACCTCAATTTTAGCTGAAAAAATCACTTTTTTCACACTTTTTTGTGTGGGAAAGTTGTGGCATCACCGGGCTCACACAAATGTACCACCACCCAGCATTCCCCCGGGTCTCCCGGTAAAAATGGTGCCTCACTTGTGTGGGAGGCCCAAGTACCCGCGGCAGGCCGCGGGTACTTGGGCCTCCCACACAAGTGAGGCACCATTTTTACCGGGAGACCCGGGGGAATGCTGGGTGGTGGTAAATTTGTGTGAGCCCGATGATGCCACTACTTTCCCACCCCAAAATGTGTGAAAAAAGTGATTTTTTCAGCTAAAATTGAGGTTTGCAGGGGATTCTGGGTAAGGAAACGTTGGGGGATCCACGCAAGCCATACCTCCCTGGAAGCCCCCGGGTGTCTAGTTTTCAGAAATGTATGGGTTTGGTAGGTTTCCCTAGATGGCCGCCGAGCACCGGGCCAAAAACCTAAGTGACCCCCCTTGCAAAACCAGGTGGTTTTGCGACAGGCCATTTTGATGTCGCCTCACTGCGTTTTGGGCCCTTGCCTGCCGCGGGTACTTGGGCCTCCCACACAAGTGAGGCACCATTTTTACCGGGAGACCTGGGGGAACGCTGGGTGGTGGTAAATTTGTGTGAGCCCGGTGATGCCACTACTTTCCCACCCCAAAATGTGTGAAAAAAGTGATTTTTTCAGCAAAAATTGAGGTTTGCAGGGGATTCTGGGTAAGGAAACGTTGCGGGATCCACGCACGCCATACCTCCCTGGAAGCCGCCCGGTGTCTAGTTTTCAGAAATGCATGGGTTTGGTAGGTTTCCCTAGATGGCCGCCGAGCACCGGGCCAAAAACCTAAGTGACCCCCCTTGCAAAACCAGGTGGTTTTGCGACAGGCCATTTTGATGTCGCCTCACTGCGTTTTTTGCCCTTGCCTGCCGTGGGTACTTGGGCCTCCCACACAAGTGAGGAACCATTTTTACCGGGAGACCCGGGGGAACGCTGGGTGGTGGTAAATTTGTGTGAGCCCGGTGATGCCACTACTTTCCCACCCCAAAATGTGTGAAAAAAGTGATTTTATTTAGCAAAAATTGAGGTTTGCAGGGGATTCTGGGTAAGGAAACGTTGGGGGATCCACGCAAGCCATACCTCCCTGGAAGCCGCCGGGTGTCTAGTTTTCAGAAATGTGTGGGTTTGGTAGGTTTCCCTAGATGGCCGCCGAGCACCGGGCCAAAAACCTAAGTGACCCCCCTTGCAAAACCAGGTGGTTTTGCGACAGGCCATTTTGATGTTGCCTCACTGCGTTTTGGGCCCTTGCCTGCCGCGGGTACTTGGGCCTCCCACACAAATGAGGCACCATTTTTACCGGGAGACCTGGGGGAACGCTGGGTGGTGGTAAATTTGTGTGAGCCCGGTGATGCCACTACTTTCCCACCCCAAAATGTGTGAAAAAAGTGATTTTTTCAGCAAAAATTGAGGTTTGCAGGGGATTCTGGGTAAGGAAACGTTGGGGGATCCACGCAAGCCATACCTCCCTGGAAGCCGCCGGGTGTCTAGTTTTCAGATATATGTGGGTTTGGTAGGTTTCCCTAGATGGCCGCCGAGCACCGGGCCAAAAACCTAAGTGACCCCCTTGCAAAACCAGGTGGTTTTGCGACAGGCCATTTTGATGTCGCCTCACTGCGTTTTGGGCCCTTGCCTGTCGCGGGTACTTGGGCCACCCACACAAGTGAGGCACCATTTTTACCGGGAGACCTGGGGGAAACCTGAGTGGTGGTAAATTTGTGTGAGCCCGGTGATGCCACTACTTTCCCACCCCAAAATGTGTGAAAAAAGTGATTGTTTCAGCAAAAATTGAGGTTTGCAGAGGATTCTGGGTAAGGAAACGTTGGGGGTTCCACGCAAGCCATACCTCCCTAGAAGCCGCTGGGTGTCTAGTTTTCAGAAATGCGTGGGTTTGGTAGGTTTCCCTAGATGGCCGCCGAGCACGGGCCAAAAAGACAGTTGACCCCCTTGCAAAACCACAACGTTTCGACATTGTTTCTACAACGTGAGAATTTTGGAACAATATTGCATGGACAATGTGATCGATATTTTGAGGTTTGCAGGACATTGAGGATAAAAAACCTTTTTGAAATTCACAAGAGAGACATCACCATGAACTCCCATGGGTTTACGACAATATCTACAGTCGGTGGGTTATTTTTACATGGAACATACACCTTGGCAGAGAAACTAAAAAGACAAAGAATCCTGCACAGCCACCTATTCCTCAAACGCACACACATACTGGTTGGATTTGGCACGAGGGCGAGTGATGGTTCAGTATATTAAATTTTATTAACAAGAGATTTCACAAAAATGAAATGCACTGTCAATAATTCAATGGAGAAAAAACTGAACCAATGACTCACAGCTCGTGAGCTGTAAAGCCACGGCAAGGCACCAACCGCTTTACAGGCCATTCACACACCTTTCATACATGATACACACAAGACCATTCGCACCACCAGGCACAAAAACAACACATTACAAAATTTACAAAAGGGACAAGGTACACCCTGCTTCAGAAAGGCAAATATTACTGCACAGCCATCTAATCCTCAAGCACACACACATACTGGTTGGATTTGGCACGAGAGTGAGTGATGGTTCAGAATATACAATTGTATTAGCAAGTGATTTCACAAAAATGAAATGCACTGTTCATAATTGAAAGGGCGAGAAACTGAACCATTGACTCACAGCTCGTGAGCTGTAAAGCCACGACAAGGCACCAACCTCTTTACAGGCCATTCATACACCTTTCATACGCGTGAGACATACAAAACCATTCATACCGCCAGCCGCGGGCCCATCACATAACAAAACTCACACCAGCACACAGCGCCATTCAAGGGCCCATCACTTTCACACGCCCACATTCCTGACACAGCAACTACACAAGCAGATGGATTGCGTGGAGTGGCACTCAGCTAGCAGTGTGTGTAGTGACCAGCAGCAAGTCACTACTCACACAGCCAGCCGAGCGCCAGTCCATGCACACCGCTAGCCGAGCACCAGTTCACGCACACCGCTAGCTAAACACCAGTCCAAGCACACCGCTAGCCAAGCACCAGTCCACGCACACCACCAGCCAAGCACCAGTCCACGCACACCGCTAGCCAAGCACCAGTCCACGCACACCGCCAGCCAAGCACCAGTCCACACACACCGCCAGCCAAGCACCAGTCCACGCACACCGCCAGCCAAGCACCAGTCCACGCACACCGCCAGCCAAGCACCAGTCCACGCACACCGCCAGCCAAGCACCAGCCCACACACACCGCCAGCCAAGCACCAGGCCACGCACGTCAACAGCCAAGCACCAGTCCATGCACACCGCCAGCCAAGCACCATTCCACGTACACCGCCAAAGAAGTGCCAGTCCACACACACTGCCAACACATTTAGGATTTTTTTAGATAAAAATAAAAACACAAACAAATCACAAATAGATAAAAATCTACAAACACAAAATCAGAAACTAAACACATTGCACTAAAGCCAACCTTGAAACAGAATCACATTTTTCAAAGAAAACAAACCAATCAGTTAACTTTACCACTCATGATTGCTCCCAAAAATTCTTTTGGGTATGGTACGCTCTAAAACAAGCAGGGACACACAGCCCAGGTTTAGATGGACAGTCGGAGCAGTACATACGAGTCTCCTTCCGCTTATCTCTTCGCCAACAGACTCTACATCTCCTAGTGGGAAAATCTTTTGCCGGTGTGGGAGGGATGAAATCAGGAAAGTGGCGATCTTTCAATCGAACCACATCCTCCACCACTCCAAATCTAGGAACACTTGCCTGTTCCACAACAACAAGGCTAGCTATCACAGAGTGCTGAAACTGAAGAAATGTCAACTTTGACGCAGGAGAACACTCCTTGAACACAATAAAAGCATTGAACATTGCTAATTCGAAGAAATGGATGGCCAACTTCTTATACCAAACATAAGCCTTCCGAATAGCAGAGTAAGGTTCCAACCTCTGATCTACTCTGTCAACACCACCCATGTGCTTATTGTAGTCTAGAATGCACACAGGTTTGCGCACTTCAGCAACCTGACCCCAAACAGCCACAGGTGAAGTACTCTCATCATGGATGGTAGTCAGCATGTACACATCCCTCCTGTCCACAAATTTCACAGCTAGTAGTTCATCACTACGCAAGGAACTGCACTGCCCCCTCTGAAGTTTTTTGCAAACAAGCTCTTTCGGATAAGCTTTACGGTTAGAGCGGATTGTGCCACATGCAAAAGTGTCCACTTTATACAATTCCTTCAATAATTGCACAGCAGTATAGAAGTTATCAAGGTACAAATGGTGGCCTCTGTTAAACAGTCTCCTAGCAAGATCCCACACAATTTTCTCTGCAACTCCAAAAGTGGACGGACATCCTGGGGGGTCAATAGCAGAATCTCTACCAGTGTACACACGAAAATTAAATACATATCCTGTCCTACTCTCAGACAACATATACAGCTTAATTCCATAGCGTGCCCTCTTGCTAGGGATGTACTGCCTAAAAACCAAACGGCCCTTGAACAAGACCAAAGACTCATCAATAGATATTTCTTTCCCTGGAGTATAGATCTCAGAAAATCGATCCACAAAGTGATCAAGAACGGGCCGAATCTTAAAAAGACGGTCACAGTCAGGGTGATCTCGTGGCAACGCCATTGAATTATCAACAAAGTGCAGCATACGTAGCAAAAGTAAATACCGATTACGAGTCATAACTGCAGGAAATATGGCAGTTGCCAACAAGGGGCTAGTAGACCAATATGAAGCCAAGGTTGGCTTCCTTACCACACCCATCAATAAAGTCAAACCCAAAAACTTCTTAATCTCTTCCAGATATGTGGGAGTCCACCGGGTAGCTCTAGACTGGGGCCTAAGTTTGTCGCTGTTGTTCCTCAAAAACTGTTCAGCATACAAATTCGTCTGCTCAACAATCTCACCCAAAAATACATCATCCATAAACAACTGAAAAAACTGTATAGGCAAAAAGTTTTCACAATTCACTGTACACCCTGCAACACCGCTAAAGGCAGGCAACACCGGCTGCACCATGTTTGGATCAACCCAAAGTCCAGCACTTCCAGTAGGAAGCCTAGCAGCCTCAGACTGCAATCCAGATGCCTCTTGCACCATCGGCACAGCAGTTTCCTCCTCTAAGACAGGCACTTCATCCGCAATGAGAGTTGCTTCATCCACACCAAGAGTACCTTCATCTGCACTGAGAGTACCTTCATCATCCGATGATTCCATGTTGAGTGAAAACTCACTGCCAGAATCTTCCCCTCCCTCCTCTCCCTCAGACGCACTATCAGTCTCATAATCATGATCAGAGGAAGATTCAAGAAGCATACCGACCACCTGTTGAGCAGTCATTCTACGGCTAGCCATATTGCTTACTAATAAATGTAACTTGTCAACAACAACAAACTCTTTGTAAAATAAGTAATAAGCAAAAAGCACCTTTATCAAAAACTCAAATATACTCCAAAACAATACCACTCACTTGCCAGAGGCAGCAAAACTACTCACCACCACCAACTCTGTACAGACACAGTATGGATCAACAATATCCCACTAAAAAAGAAAGAGAAAAGCAATTACACATAAGACTATGCAAAACACATCGCAAAGAATTTCATGCTCAAACCACTAACTAAATATGCCGCCATTATGACATCACTTACAAAAAAATTCATTCAGACATTATATTATTACTCATTTGGTGTAAATACAACAACAAAAAATTTCTTACCAACACAATGCAACTACACAAAACTGCAGAACAGCCACCGTCGAAAAGCTTTAGACTAGAATAAAAAGAAGAAAAAAAACTTTATTGTAACATATGCATATAATGCTCTAGACCATCACGTACTGCGCAAAATGTATTGTTTGACCCTCCCACTTTCAAAAAGGAAAGATTGATGGCCCAATCCTTTACAAGCAACGCGGCGAGAATCTGGAACTGAGCCTCAGCTCCGGACCACCCCCTCCCTCTTCCCAGTCCTTCAAAACTAACCTCAAATTTCTCCTCCTGCAAAGACACTTCCAAACTTAATTCACACCCTCTCTATTATGTGAAGGAAGTCTTTACATTATAGGAAATTCTGTTCTCCATGCCCGTAGAAGTGCCTACCCAGTGTGTTCCTGTGTTTTGCGTGTCTGCCATTTAGTGCAGTATTATACCTCTACTTGTACTTTGTACTCTTTTGTAAGTTGACACCACTACAGTACACCTGCTTGTGCTAAGACATCAAGCCTTCTAAGGTCCAGTGGGGCCTTCTACGGTGTAGCATGGGAATGTGCTCCCTCAGTACAGTGGTGTGGTGGACTGGTCATGAATGCTGAACCCGGTTCCCCATTTCCAAATTCAACAGCTCCGGCCATAGTGCCACATCCCCACTGAACGCCATACTTGCCCACTGAGAGAAACTCGCACTGCCTTCAGCTATAACCTAATTGTGCCCGCTATAAACACTTGGATGTGGCTCAATTCAAATTATGCACTTGATAAGAGTAATACGCTACCTAAAAACAAAAAAAAAAACTCCTAGGGAATGCCAAGCATGTGAAATGTAAGCAGAAACAACATGGTTACCTAAACGATCTCTCACTAACTATTCAGAAATCAGCGAGTGATTTCACCGGAAAAGTTATGGACATGACTAGAGGGCCCTGAAGGGAAACGTTTCACTGTCCATTGCTTACATCCTTACAAAACATAAGCAGTATGGTAGACCACATCCATAAACACAGAACCATGGTGCACATTGTGTTTTCCAATTCACCCATCAACCAGGTATTGCAGTACCTACAGAAATGGTACACTCTCCCACCCTAGAAACAACAATGCTGTTCAAAGTTAGATGAGAAAACGAAAGTAGCAATACACTGGCAAACTCTGATGCTGGTGTACTTGGATGCAAATAAAAACAATCTGGCCACATGGCAACCCCTCTGTCTTACTTTATTTCGCCCCCCCCTGGGAACAACAATACTGTTCAAAGTTAGGCGAGAAAACGAAAGTCGCACTGCACTGGCAAACTCTGATGCTGGTGTGCTTGGATGCAAATAAAATCAATCTGGCCACTTTGCAATCCCTCTGTCTAACTTTATTTTGCCCCCGGGGAACAACAATGCTGTTCAAAGGAAGACCAGAAAACGAAAGTAGCACTTCACTGGAAAACTATGTGATGCTGGTGTACTTGGATGCACATAAAATCAATCTGGCCACTTTGCAACCCCTATGGCTTACTTTACTTCGCCCCCCCTGGGAACAACAACACTGTTCAAAGGAAGACAAAAAAACGAAAGAAGCACATCACTGGCAAACTCTGATGCTGGTGTACTTGGAAGCAAATAAAATCAATCTGGCCACTTTGCAACCCCTCTGTCTTACTTTCTTTCGCCCCCCCTTGGTACAACAATGCTGTTCAAAGTTACACGAGAAAATGAAAGTCACACTGCACTGGCAAACTCTGATGCTGGTGTATTTGGATGCAAATAAAATCAATCTGGCCACTTTGCAACCCTTCTGTCTTACTTTATTTCGCCCCCCCTGGGAACAACAATGCTGTTCAAAGTTAGATGAGAAAACGAAAGTAGCAATACACTGGCAAACTCTGATGCTGGTGTACTTGGATGCAAATAAAAACAATCTGGCCACTTGGCAACCCCTCTGCCTTACTTTATTTCGCCCCCCCTGGGAACAACAATACTGTTCAAAGTTAGGCGAGAAAACGAAAGTCGCACTGCACTGGCAAACTCTGATGCTGGTGTACTTGGATGCAAATGAAATCAATCTGGCCACTTTGCAATCCCTCTGTCTAACTTTATTTTGCCCCCGGGGAACAACAATGCTGTTCAAAGGAAGACCAGAAAACGAAAGTAGCACTTCACTGGAAAACTATGTGATGCTGGTGTACTTGGATGCACATAAAATCAATCTGGCCACTTTGCAACCCCTATGGCTTACTTTATTTCGCCCCCCCTGGGAACAACAACACTGTTCAAAGGAAGACAAAAAAACGAAAGAAGCACATCACTGGCAAACTCTGATGCTGGTGTACTTGGAAGCAAATAAAATCATTCTGGCCACTTTACAACCCCTCTGTCTTACTTTCTTTCGCCCCCCCCTGGTACAACAATGCAGTTCAAAGTTACACGAGAAAACGAAAGTCACACTGCACTGGAAAACTCTGATGCTGGTGTTTTTGTAAGCAAATAAAATCAATCTGGCCACTTTGGAACCCCTAGGACTGACTTTATTTCGCCCCCCACCCCCATCCCACGCTAGCAGCACCCATGACGCAGAAAACGAGAGAAAAACGAAAACGAGCGTTTTTTTTTCGCATAAATAACATCAACAAGCGCCTGCACTTGGACGATCTAAGCGTAATTGACAAAGCAGAGCCAACAAAAATACATTTCTACCCCCCCAGCATTGTGCCCCCACCCTACCTAACCCACCGAAGCAACAATACCCCCTCCCCAGCCCCAAAACTGACCTTTACTCTCCGACGCACAGGAAGCAAATGGCTTCCTGCGCCTCGGAGAGCAAAGGGGAAGCCTCCGGTGACGTCAGCGCGGCTCGCGCGCTGACGTCATTGATGACGCGGGCGGGGGGGGCGGGGGGAGGAAGGGGAAGGTCTTCCCCAGCCTCTCCAGTAAAAAATAAATAAATCGCCGAATCACGGGGGGAGCGCCAGCGCTTCCCCCAAGGGTGGGTCCCATGACGAGCTGGACTCGTCATGGGCACAGCGCGACTGTGCTCCATTACGAGTCCAGCTCGTCATGGGCACTGAAGGGGTTAATAGCTGAAGAAGTGCAAGGGAAACGTCCACGAGCTCCTGTGTATAAGTGGAGTTGTAGTAGCATTTGTAGTATTCGACAGGAATCCATTGATAAAATGCAAAATTTGCTACGAGAATATACTCAGAAAAGTATAAAACAGAAGATTAAGTTGTTACAAGGACTAGATCCATGTAATGTAAGAAAATATACTGATAAGTATGGGCATTCTCTGGCTTGCCTTTCAAGAAAAGTTTGTAAAAGTGTTTTTCATCATTTGAAGATGTTAGCGGTACACCATTCAGAAATGCGGAACTTTGGAAAGAAACTGTACTATGTAAAAAGTCCTGCATTAAGTTTAAGTGAACTGAATGGAAGTCTTTTATATGGTTCTTTATCAGATGTTCAATAAAAGTGTGATGATAATGAAATGCAATATTTTGGTTCAGAAGAGCCGTTCATAGAAAGTGAAGGTTTGACAATTACAGATATTGGAGGAGATGAGAAAGTGATTAGCCCTGATCAGTTTGAAGAAGAAATTGGAAAGTTTAATGTAGTGTGCTCTGAAATAGCAAACTATGTTTGTGTTTGTTGTCGACGTACTCATTATGAAAGTCAAAGTAGGAATGTTGATTTGTATTTGAAAAGTGCAAAGGAGAACAATGATCAACATTTATGTAAATATTGTTACAACAAATTAGAAGAGAACAAAATGCCTGCTAGAGCAGTGCAAACTAAGTTGGAGTTAGTAGCTATTCTGCAGAAGCTGCCCAAATTGAATACATATGAGTCGTTTCTAATTCAATCTGTTAATCCTTTTCAAACTATAATTCGGATGGAGCCTAAAACAGGTAAACTGCCACCAACAGACTTGCAAAGAGGGCTGAAAGGAAGAGTGGTGTACTTACCTTCGGATTTTAAGAAAAACATTGAAACTATTGCTGGAGAGAAAGAGGAAGATGAGGCAGTAGTTATTTTAGTAAATGATGTACCCACAAGGAGTCGGAAAATATGGCAAGAATTTGTGGATGTTAATAAAGTTGAAAAGGCTACCTTATATCTTATAGAGAACAATATTTATTACAAAAATGTAAATGTGGATGAACAGGTAATACGTTTAGAAGATGATTTTGAAATTTCAAGTGGTCAAATAGAGAAAGTGGACAAGTCAAGGATTGAAGAGATTTATGAACAATATACAATATGTCCTTTGCATTCAAAACAAGTAATAGGAAGTAGCATTGAGTTATTTCAAATGAAAAAAGCACAGGGAACTCCAATGAGTGTATGGGAGAAAAGCTTGGAAGCTTCTTGTTTTCCACAGTTGTTTCCTACTGGAGAAGGTGGACGATATGATGACTAACCTGTACGGATTCCAGCTTCAGAATATCGGTCAACAAGATTATATTCTGAAATCCTAGATTCCATACATAATTCACCTTTTGTTTGAATGTGATCTGTCTTCTCTCCCGTATGCAGTGAATCATATACTTAAAACTGGAGTTCATGAATCACTTCTTTCTGCAAAAGAATTTGTGGAGAAAGTTCAAGAAACAGATGAAAATTTAGAAGCACAGTTAATCAATTTGATGGCATGTCAACGTGGAACAAATGAGTATTGGTATCGTCGTCATGGTGAACTCAAGTGTATGTTACGGAACTTAGGTACACCAACATGGTTTGTCACACTTAGCTGTGCAGAGTATGCATGGGAAGATTTTTTTGAGTTTTTAAGAGAAGCAAATTCTAATATAAAAAATGTTGGAATAAAGACTCCTGGTGAACTGTGTTCATTGGATCCTGTAAATGTGTGCAGATATTTTAATCATACGTTTCAAGGTATGATGTCTTTTATCTGTAATAAAAAGAATCCACCTCTTGGAGAAGTTACCGATTTCGTTTGGAGAAAGGAGAACCAAGCAAGAGGTGCACCTCATATACATATGCTACTATGGGTCAAGGATGCACCTAAATTTGTAACTGATTTTGATGAAACAGTATTGTCTTTCATCGAACAGTATGTGACATGTGAGATTTCAAGAGAGGGAGGAGATAGAAGCTTGAGACAGCAAATTTTACCTTTCCAAAGTCACCGTTGTGGAAAGTACTGCAGAAGAAAATACAAGTCTAAAGGAAAATTTTACACCAAATGTCGGTTTGGTTTTCCCAGTCTAGTCATTTGTAAAGGAAGAGTAAATTCTTTTTTTCTTCTGTGAGGCACACAATAACTCGGAACTCTCCAAAGAATACCTACAACTTAAAAAGAATAGAAGTGTCAAAGTATATCAATGACTACAATCCAGTCATTTTAAAAATGTGGAATGCGAACATGGACATCCAGTATGTTGCGGATAACTCAATTGCTGTTGCAAGTTATGTTACTTCGTACATACCAAAATCTGAAAAAACATAGATGAAACAAATGTGGGAAGAAATTGCACAAGAGAATAGTCTTAGCAAAAAATTGTACAGCTTTAGTTTGAAAATGCTTTCCCACCGAGAAATTGGATCGTATGAATGTTGAAACCGCTTGTGTTCTTCTAGATTATATTCAAAGTCACAAGGAATCATTTGGGTAAGTTTAGGTCTTGCCTGCAAACGAAATAGAGTGTTGAAATCATTGGAAAACATTTAACAATTAGCAGCAAATGAGCCAGATAGTACAGACATTCTTAAAACTAATATGTTGGACACATACTATCCGAAAAGGAGTCAACATCTGGAACAGCTATGTCTTTATGAAGTACTTCAACATTACAGCTTCAAAGAAAATGTTAAAGAGAATTTTAAAAGAAGGAAAGTTTGCAGTAGTTGGATGTCATGGTTGTTTAGTAAAACATGCAAAGGGTAATCTTATAAACCACAAGAAACTTAGTTGTGATACTCCAGATAAGCGAGAATTTTACTATTTAGCACTTCTGCAGCTGTTTAAACCATGACGTAGCAAAAGTGAATTACTTGGAGAGTTTGACTGCTACGAAGATTCTTTTAATGCTTGTAAAGCTAGCATTCGAAGTCCAATTTTCCCTACATATTTAAAAATGTTTAGTGATGAAGTTGAACAGGAAAAGACTATCACAGCTGAAATAGATCATGAAAGTTCTCAAGATAGTTAAAGTAGTGGTCCATGCAGTCAAGATCCTTTTGGACAACCAATGCTGGAAAATGAAGCAACGATTGCTATGCATAAAGTCGAAATTGCAATGCAACAAGCACACGAGGAGAATATATCATTGGAAAAGTTAGATGAACAAGTAAATTTTGAACAGAAAGAAATATATGTGCAAGTGAGAGAACGGATAGAACATGGTTTGTTGCATGAAAAAAAAGAATGTCCGTGGTCATCTTTTAAACCTCTTCTGATGTATATCAGTGGTCAAGCTGGGACAGGTAAATGCCTTTTAATTAAAGTTTTGACCAGTTATCTTAAAAAAACTACTGGTTCACATTTATGTTGTGTGGTAACAGATCCAACTGGATTAGCTGCACACAATGTTAAAGGAGTTACTTGGCATAGAATATTGATGTTACCAGTGGAGCATGATAATAAATTAGAATATCAGAAGTTGTCTGGAGAAGCTTCTTATGAAGTGTCAAGAGTGCTGAAGAAAATTAAACTTTTAATTATTGATGAGGTGAGCATGGTCTCAAACTTAATGCTTGATTTTGTAAACTTAAGAATGCAACAGGTATTAAAAACAGATTACAACGTTCTCTTTGGAGGAAAACATTTAATTGTATTTGGCGATTTGCTACAACTAACCCCTGTAAATGGAAAACCAGTGTTTCATACTCTTCTACATGAAGACACAAAGAAATCTCTGGGAAGTATTGGAAATGTGAATCTGTGGTTACATTTTGAAAATAAAGAACTCACTCAGAATATGCGACAAGCAAGAGATGAAGATTATGCAAATATTCTAAAAGATGTAAGAATTGTTGTTCTAAGCAAACATGGTAAAGAAGCTTTTCAAAGTCATCTACTAAAGAACTTGTTTACAAATGAAAACACACCAGCAGAAGTGACGTGCAAGAAAATGAAAGACAAAAAGTCTATAGTTTGCTTAATGTCTACAGTGCAAGAGTGTTATACATTCAATAGAGAGTTTATGAAATTGGAAAATCAAGAAATAGTTCACATTGAAGCTATTGATAAAATAGAGCATCAAGGAATAACAATTGTTCTTTCAGAAAAACTACAGACTAAATTGGATTCTTTGGAAAGGTCTGCATCAAAAACTGCTGGCTTAGAAAACTATTTAGATGTATGTTTAAACTGTCGGGTAATTTTGAAGTGTAATCTGAATGTAGAAGAAGGATTAGTGAATGGAGCAATGGGGAAAGTTGTTGATTTTGTGAAATATCAAAATAGAAATGGAATTGAATTTTTGAAAGTTGAATTTGATCAGATTGCAGAGTTAAGACAGATTGCACGTTCTGCCGCACGTTTTTGCTTGTAAAAGACTTGTATGTTCGTAAAAAACAGTTTCCCTTCTGTTTAGCATATGCAATACCTATTCACAAATCACAAGGTTTAAGTGTAGATAATGCTTTGGTAAATGTTGGAAAAACTGTGTTTAAAGAGGGAATGGTATATGTTGCATTATCTCGAGTTAGAACGTTGTCTGGTTTGTATTGAATTGAGAACAAGGTTAGTGCTGATGTTAATTGTGTAACAGAATATAATCGTTTGAGAAGGCTTTATGCTCCCCATTTAGATGAATATCCTATTCATGAGAAACATGTTGTGTGTTCAAAACGCAAATATGTTGAAGAGTTATCTATGGTTGAAAAGCAGAAAGAAAATCAACCGAAAAGAAAAGATGTAAAGAGGCAGAAAATACAAACAAGTGATGATGTTGTTGGATACCAATTAGAAAATGCCTCTGGTGTCAACTGCTATGGTAATGTCATTCTAAATGTTATATTTTATCTTGAAGATGTTTGTGGTGAAATTATGGAAAGTCAGGAAAAAACTTTATGTTCTGCACTCTACACTTTAGTTCAAGAATTGAGAACTGATAGAAGTAAGATTCATTCTGTTTCTGGTATTCGCCAACTGTTGGATACATGTACTGGATCTTTAACGTTCAGTGCTAATCTGCAGCAAGATGCAAAAGAATTTCTTTTTTTTTTTTTAAATATATTTATTAGTTTCACCATTACACAGTTAGCACAATATATCACATAATCTCCAATAGTAGATTAGATTCTCATACAAAAAAAGATTTTTCATACAATAAGATAACATCAATACAGAATTCCAATGCCACATACAAACAGAATTATCCGGACTTTTCCAGCTTAACCCTTTTAACCAATACCCTCCTTCCATTTTATTATAGGGTCCCATATCCTTAGCCCCAATTTCCTTCCTGTTTTACCTTTCCGTGCATATATATTTTTCTCCATATTATAAGTGGACAATAAATTAGAAAGCCAAACTTGCATTGTAGGAGGGTTTTTATCCAGCCAGTCCCTGGCTATGCAGAGTCTAAACACTGCCATTGCAACAAAAATAAAATCCCTCTGGATAATGTTAGTATCCGTTGCAATTCCTAGCAGTATTTCCGGGGGGTTTAAGATAACTTGAATATCCAGGGAGGCATCAAGAAATTTTTCTATATCTTTTAACACCGTTTGTAATTGTGGACAAACCGCAAAAATATGGATTTGATCTGCCTCAGGGGAACTACACCTTGGGCATGTAGTGCCGGCGGTGCCCCCCCACTTTGCTATTTTTGCCGGAGTAAAATATAACGAATAAAGAGTTTTATAATGCTGCGATTGCAGCGGCGCTGAACAGAGGAGAGTACGCCCTCGATCCAGTGAATCGTTAAACCAACTGGGCTCCCCTGTCAGCTTGTCTGCCCACTTCATCATCTGCTTATCCAAGTCGTCTGGTTTACCTGCTAGGAGATTCGCATAAAAGCTCCTAATGGAGCAATCCCCCCCTAACCTTATTTCCTCCAGTATATCTACCTTTTCAAACCCATTCTTTCCACCCTGTTTATCACCCAAAAAACTTCTTAACTGCAGAAATTTGAAAAAATCCCTTCTGTCTAACCCAAAAGTATTTGCTAAATCCTTAAATTGAATCATCACCTCCGAGTTCCTCAGGTCTCCAAGCTGGACCACCCCCTTCTCCGTCCAAACCGCCATTGTACTGTCCCAAAATATCTGCTTTGGGAGGGAGACATTTTTATACAGTCTGGTATATCTATTATATCTGCCCAAGCCAAATTTTTTCCGCACTGCATTCCAAATCTTAATTGCTGCTTGTACCGTCTTGAACCTGGTTCTTTTATAGTATGCAAAATCAATACATTTAAGAAAGGAATTCTCCACCTCAGGTCCCAACACTATAGCGTATATTCTAGATGAATCATTACGTGTTCTGTCATCGAGGTCGCCCCCGCCTACTAACCCACGCATATATTGTAATGCAGCTGCCCAATAATACAATCTGAAATCAGGGGCTCCCCAGCCTCCTCTCTCTCTAGGCAGAGACATGAAGCGGTATGCCCTGCGAGTCTTTCCCTGGGCCCAGATAAATCTGTTTAATATATTTTCAAGCTCATTAAACCATTTCAATTCAAGCCATAGCGGAATTGTCCTAAAAAAATATAAAAATTTTGGCAGTATTAACATTTTTATGACATTGATACAGCCCATTAAAGTCAGATGCAAATTATTCATTCGACCCAAATCCGCCTTAACTTTTAACATTAGGGGTGCCAAGTTCTTCTGTACTAGTGACCCCAAATCTGCTGTAATTGCAACCCCCAGATATACCGCTGAGTCAGTGACTCTTTGATCGTTGAAGACGATATACTGGTTACATATTATTTGTGTTTTAGAGCTATTTAGGCTATACCCCGATACCTGCCCAAACCTTTGTGCTTCAGCCTCAATTTCTCCTATGGCCATGCTAGGGTTGGGGGTCAAGATGGCCACATCATCAGCATAGGCAAGGGTCTTCATTATACTTCCATTCAATCTTATTGGAGGGATCCTTACGTTATTATCTAAATTCCTTATCAAAGGGTCCAGATAAAGTGCAAATAATAATGGGGAAGATGGACACCCCTGTCTGGTCCCTCTTCCAATACTAACTGCTGTTGATTTACCCCTGTTGACTCTTATCCTTCCTGACGGGTTTTTGTACAAGGTCTGCATTGCGGTCGTAAAGCTATTCCCGAAACCATTCCACTTAAGTATTTGCCATAGATATTCCCAGGAGACCCTATCGAACGCCTTCTCAGCATCTAAGAAGAGCGCCGCCATAGGGTCCCCGAGGCCAGCCGCCGCATCAAAAGCTGTAATTACCTGTCTAATATGTTGTGTGGTCCCTTTACCGGGAATAAACCCGTGCTGAGTATGGCTTACTAAACCCTCTATTACTTCTGCCAATCTTATTGCTAATATCTTAGAATAGACTTTCGTGTCAGCGTTCATCAATGTGATAGGCCTATATGATCCTGGGAGCAGCGAGTTCTTTCCTTTTTTTAAAATAACGATAATGTCTGCTTCCCCCCATGATTCGGGGATCATATCCCCTGTCTGTGCTTCCAACATAACCTGAAACATGTCTATTCCAAGAATTTCGTAAAATACTTTATAAAACTCGACCGGGAGCTGGTCAGGACCGGCTGCTTTGCCTGATGGCAATGTATTTAGTGCCGTATGGAATTCCTCCCAGCTAAAGGGAGAATCCAGTCTGTCCTTTTCTTCCATAGATAAAACCGGAGGAATAATCTTACTAAGATAATTTTGAATCTCCCTTATAGACGCTCCCCTGCCTCTCGTGTATAGCTCTTCGTAGAATTCTCTAAACACTTCCCTCACCCCGATTGATGCAGTGACGCTAGTTCCATTCCTATCCCTAATCTCCTGAATATCTGATGCTGCTAATTTCTGTCTCGTGCGTACTGCTAATAGATGGCCTACCTTATCACTTAACTCATAAGCAGCTTCCCTTTTAGTTAGATAGTTCTCTACTGCTTTTTTTGAAGTACACTCTGTCGCCTCTGCTCTGAGAACGGCTAGTTTTAATAAGTGTGCTTCTATTGATACCTTATCTCTTATATCCCTAACCAATTCCTCCTCTACTCTTAGTATCTTTTGGTAAACCTCCCTAATTTCCAGCCGTGTCTTTTTTTGTGATGAAAACACATAGCTCATCGTCTCGCCCCTTACTCCGGCCTTAAAGGCATCCCATACTATTCGTGATGGAGCCGTGCCTTTATTGATTTCCCAATACTCCTTAATCCAATTAGACATGTAAACCCTATATCCCTCATCCCTCAGCAGGGCTCTGTCAAATGTCCATTGCGTATCCTTTCGCATTGCCTGCCCTACTCTAATTGTCAGTATCAATGGATTATGATCCGAGATAATACGTGGCTGCTTTTCTATCTGTGCCTCTGACATCAGGGAAGATGAAATCAAGCAATAATCTAATCTGACCAGAACCTTGTGAGGGGCTGAGTAATAAGTACTACCATCACTACCTAAGTTTAGCTTAATCCATGGATCCCTTAATGAGTTGTTTGACACCATATCCATGAGTGCCTTATGAGTTCTCTTTTTTCTCCCTGCGTATGTCCCTCCTGGATATAAAAATGAACTACTGGGATCATGGATATTAAAATCACCACAGCATATAATTGGTTCGGGCCATAAAGCCAACTCAATGTCCAGAAATTGAAAGAGTTCGGGATCATCCTCTGTTGAGCCATACACAGAGACTATAGTGCATTTTTCCCCCTTAAATTTTATTTCAACGATTACCCACCTCCCCCATTGATCTTCCTTTTTCTTTATCACCTCCACATCAGTGGATCTTCCTAGTATCGCCACCCCCCTATGCTTAGTCCCTTGTTTTGTGTTTGCTAATACCGCAAAACCTAGGTGATCCAATAGATAACTCTTGGATGCTTCGACATGAGTTTCTTGAAGACAAACCAAGTCCAGCTTAAGTGTCCTAAGTAATGCCGCCGCCCTAATCCTCTTCCCTGAATCATTGAGACCACAGATATTAATGGTAGCAATCCTACAACTCATTAGGACCCATCATAGGTTCGATCCAGCATTGCATACCTTATTCTATCTAATGTTCTGTTGTGACTTGTAAAGCATATCTTATGATTTTGCTGATTTTGATTATCATTTAAACTCCACCTTATAACTAATCTATGTTGTGCTCTATGAGTTCCGTGCGTGAAACATTGTGCTCTCCTGTGTTGCTTCTTAACCACTACCTCCCCTTTTTTTTCCTTTTTTCCCCTCTTTTTACCTCCGTCCTCCACCCTCCCCCCCCTCCCCACCCTCTGTCCTCTGTCCACCACCCCCCTCCCCCCCTCCCTACACTTACTGGCAAATAGGTCCAGAGACCTATGTGCAGCCGCTCTAGCTTGCGGCGACCGCTCCTCACTCGCCCCCCGACACCTAACCCCTATTTTATCCTATTTCATCCTAAACCCCACCTATGTGTTTTTTTAATAACTTTCAGGGCTTTAGTACTTAACATTTGACATTTTTATCTTACAATTCTCAGCCCCCTTTCTGCGATTTAATTTCCTCTAAAAACTGTTGGGCCTTAATCTCAGAGAAAAAAACACTCGTTCTGCCCCTAAAGACCACCTTTAGTCTTGCCGGAAATAAGAGGAATGCCTCGGACCCTAGAGCCTGGAACGGTTTGATGAGCTGTCTGAGTTTCCATCTTCTTTCTACCGTTACATGGCAAAAATCCGGTCTAGTAAAGAATGTGGTTCCCTCAAATGTTCTTCTCTTGTCAGGTCTAGCCTTATTTATAATTTCCTCCCTGAGCAAGAAGTTCCCCACATATACCAAAATAGAAAAAGAATTTCTGATGGTTTTGCTTGGAGTACTAGAAGATGATGGAATTTAGATTGGGAGTTTATTTGAACTCAGTTACAAATGGGAACATAAAAGTGAAGAGTGTTCATTAACTTCAAGCACTATAGTTGACAGAAAACGATTTTTATATTTAACAATACCTGACTGCAAATCAGTACCATTTTCCAAATTAGTAAAAGAAGCTGATCATGAGATGATGTGTTCTCGTTGTAAATCAAGAATGCTATCTGCATTATGCCTACAAAGATATGGTAAATATTTGATTATAAGGCTGCAACGCTGTCGACCAAATGGAAGAAAAATGGAAACCAAAATTAAAAATGTCGTTGCTAATCAAGTATCTATTTCTGGAAGAACTTTTGCAACAGTTGCTATTGTTTTCCATGCTGGAAGTACTACTACAAGTGGACATTATACAGTCTGTTTAAAGTGTAATAATGGTTGAAGTCACTGTAATGATACACACTTGGAAATGAAACCGAGATTGCCTTATGAATTACCCAACTCATGCTTACTTTTTCTGAAACAAAAATTTTAGATACACTATTCGGCTTTAATGGGAAGTTGTATAGATCTTTAAGGAATTCATACTGGATGCTTTCAAAGCAAACATTTTGATACATTATCTGGCGTATTGGGAAAATGTGCAGAGAAACTACGTAAGATCTTGAAGGAATTCATACTCGATGCTTTCAAAGCGCAATTTTTGATACATTATCTGGCTTATTTGGTAAATTTGCAGACAATCTACGAAGTAAAGGTAAGCTTTGAACATTTGAATTACTATTGGATGTGTTATTTGTGTTGATTTTGTATTATATTTGAGAGAATTAGGGTTTTTTTTTTTTTAACAATCTAGTTGATTGTTTTTTTCCCCCTGCTGTTTATGATGAAACTACACTGGCATCACTGTGATTAGTGAAGTTAAGTAGTAGCTGATGACAGCAAAAAAAGGGAGAAAAATTGTTATCTGAATGGTAAATTGTTTTGTATTATTTCAAAACTCGTAATTTGTGAAATGTATTACGTTACATAGTACTTTTGCAGTTTATTTTATGTAGTTGAAAAGTTAGAAAAAATTGTACTAATGACAAATACACAATAGTAGTTCGATATTTAAAAAACCTTTGAAATTCATTGAAAAAACCATAGGTTTCAAAGACGTTATACTTAAAAATTAGCATTTAAAAAACATTCGAAATTCACTGAAAAAAACATAGGTTTTACAGACGTTATAGGTAGGAATTAGCATTTAAAAAACCTTAGAAATTCACTGAAAAAAACATAGGTTTCAGGGACGTTATAGTTAGTTGGACATTTGACTCATATATAACCAGAGAAATTCGCCTGTTATAGTTAGTTGAGCTAACTATAACTCGTGCGCCCGCAATGCAATGCTGAGGATGTCACATATGACATCACTCATGACATGGTCAGTGACATCACTGATGACATCTCAAATGACATCACTGATGACGTCACTCATGACATCATCGATGTGACAATCTGATGCACATACTGATGCTATAATATAAACTTTGATACACCCATTGTAAAATGCTGACTACTATTTTTGAAACCATACACAGAAGAATGCCATATACTACACAACACTCACTATTTCCTAGGTCTACATACACATCCAGTCACTTATACAACAGAGGAATATAATATGCACTCATACATCTATACATGCAGTCACACGCTGCCACTCATCCATAGAGTTACTCACATGCATAGTCAGCAATGCAAAGAATGAATCACATATCCATTTAATCATCTATAGAGTTATACACCAACTTCGTTATTTTTAGACATACCACATCACTTATTTATACAGATACTAACACATATTTACTGTCTTATACAATCACTGATAGAAGCAGACACTTATTTATACACCCACTCTTGAATTAACTTAGTCTCACGTATACTTATTTATATACTCCAACACTCACATATTGTGGCTTAAAACATATGTAGTTAGTCACAGATATACCACTGAGACATTTATTCACTCACCAACACACCCATAGACACACTAACTCACCCATACAGCCCTTTCCAGATGTACTTTCTAGTCCATACAACCACTGAATCACCCACTCAGACATCTATGCACAGACTCATACACCCGCCCACTCACACAGACACTCAGGGACCCATACAGATACTCAGACAATAAATCAATACCCTATATAGACACTCATGTAGGTATTCAGCAACCCATGCAGTTGCTTACACACCAATGGAGAGACTAATACAGACTTTTACACAGTTTAGTCATTAACCCATGCATTCAGTAAGACACGTTCAATTACTCACTTATACAGTCAGTCACACACATACAAAATAATTCCTTTAGGCACTTGTAAATGCATTCATTCTTCAATACACCTTGGCATGTATATATAAAACATATTTACATTTTATAGAAACACACATTCACTGGATGATGTCATGAGTGATGTCATGAGTGATGTCATTTGAGATGTCATCAGTGATGTCTTAAGTGATGTCACTGACCATGTCATGAGTGATGTAATATGTGACATCATCAGCAGTGCATTGCGGGCGCGTGAGTTATAGTTAGCTCAACTAACTATAACAGGCAAATTTCTTTGGTTTAAATTAGTCAAATGTCCAAGTAACTACAACGTCCCTGAAACCTATGTTTTTTTCAGTGAATATATATATATGTATACATTATAGTCAGGACCAAGTTTCCATAGGAAGAGCATTTTTTGTTTTGCTTATAACTTTGGTGTCCTTTGATGTATCTTCATAAAAGTTTCCAAACTAATTCTTTGTTCATATCAGCTCCTATGTTGGAAGTTTGGAGGTGATTCGTCAAGGGGGGGCGAGAAAAAAGGGGGGTCCAAAAACGTGTTTTCTTCATGGTAATTTCCATAGGAAACTTTAGACAAGGCTACAGGTCGAAAAGGTGAACAGAATTACCCCAAATTTGGCAGGGAGAAGGGTATTAGTCTGGAAAGCACACTTTTGTTTATTTGGTGTAAATCCGGTCAGTAGTTCGGGAGAAATATCAAAATTTACAGATATCAATATTTGGGAATTCTGCCTTCTGATTGGCTGAGGCGTTACGAGCATGAGCTTGCTGCTTATTGGCTGCGAGCGGTTGCCACTAGGAAGTTTTGGCAGCCATTTTGTGATTCTGTTGAAGTGAGTAAGGGGAAAAAAGTACGAAAAGAGTAGGAAAGAGGAGGGTAGGAGTGCTGTGAGGTCTGTGGGGTGGTTTGGGTGGGCTACACAAGGAGTGTGAAGCGATGTATTCACCCCTACCAGTGTGAAAGTGCTGTTTTGCCTAGAGTGAAATGGTGCTGAGGTGAGGTGCTGGTACACTTGGGGATGAAACCGTGAGCTGATTGCTGTAAACTGATGTGCTCTGGGCACTGTAGCATACTGCCCGCTGTAGCATAGCTGTGCAAGTGGTCTTAGTATGGGTTTAGACTATAGTGCTGTGAGCTCTGTGGGGTTGTTAGGGTGTGCTATATAGGGAGTGTGAAGTGAAGTATACACCCCTTGCGTGTGAAAGTGCTGTTTTGCCCAGAGCGAGATGGTGCTGAGGTGAGGTGCCGGTACACTCGGGGATGAAACCGTGAGCTGATTGCTGTAAACTGATGTGCTCTGGGCACTGTAGCATACTGCCCGCTGTAGCATAGCTGTGCAAGTGGTGTTAGTATGGGTTTAGACTATAGTGCTGTGAGCTCTGTGGGGTTTTTAGGGTGTGCTATACAGGGAGTGTGAAGCGAAGTATACACCCCTTGCGTGTGAAAGTGCTGTTTTGCCCAGAGCGAGATGGTGCTGAGGTGAGGTGCCGGTACACTCGGGGATGAAACCGTGAGCTGATTGCTGTAAACTGATGTGCTCTGGGTGCTGTAGCATACTGGCTGCTGTAGCATAGCTGTGCAAGTGGTGTTAGTATGGGTTTAGATTATAGAAGGAGTGGGAAGCAAACTACTCACACCTATCGGTCTGAAGACTCGAATGGAGTGTTTTAGCAAGCATTAATAAAGAAATAATCGTGAAGAATACAATGCAGAATGTTGCAATGCCACAGAAGACAAATGGTGAAATCAGGTGTGTTTAAGAAAGTCGCTGTGTGGGATAAAGCAAAGGAGTTTGCAAGTTATATAAAAAGTGTCTTTATTTAAGTGCCATAAATGGACCCACTGGTGCAAGAGCTAAGGCATCCAGCTGAGGCAAACTCCAACCGCTTCTGCTGTATTCAAACTGAAGCTCCTGCATCAATCAATTCCACATTACATGTTACAGTTCCATGTGACATAAACAATACCTATTAGACATGAATGACTGTAAATTGTAGAATGAAAATAAAGGTAGGATACGATTACCACACTGTGCCAACCAGTTCCTAAACAATGTCGTTTTTTTTTATCTTGATCGCCAGCTCGTGAGCAGAGGCTGAGCTAATTTGTGTGAAAGGGCTTTGTGGATAACAGGTAGGCAGAGAGACGTGTGTACAAAGAATAGATATGGTTTCAAAATAGATGTCGGGTTTATGCTAATTTAGCAAGTAAATAGCATATTTGCATAGGCCCTACATCATCCATCCCTGGTTAGTGTGGAGAGACGTAAGGACCAATAATGAAAACAGAGTTCAAATGCCTAAGCATACATAGAAAGTTATTATATGAAAATAGTTCAATTGAAGTGTATAAAAAAATAAATTATGGGAAAAAGTCAAAAAATCAATCCAAGAATAAAGTGAATTTCTTACAAATCTTGGAGATTGCAGTCCGGACGTTCTTCAGTGGCTTGAGATGCGTAATGTTCCAAGAGGCGATTGTTGCCATCGTGTGAGAAAAGCAAAGCGATCCAATTCATATCCTCGAAGGGACAGTAATCTTCCTCTAATGTTGGAGCGGCAGTTTGAATAGGCAGGCAATCTGTGATGTTGTCAAAGGTCGCACGTTGCAGGAGATCTTTTTGGCTGTGCAGAAATCCCATTCCGCCAGGAAACCTTTTTGCATTGCATCCGCCATTGCTTCACTGCCTGAACAATCAAGTTCATGGTTTTCAAGATACTCCATTACCTGCTGGATATCGGGAGCGTTTGCAGGGATGTTGGCAAGGCATAGATCCATTCGCCGGTCGATTAGGCAGGTTTTGCATTAAAAGATGGTTGCACTCAGATTGTATATGTGTAAATAAATGTCATGTTGTAGCTGGCTCCGATAATAGATAGAGGCAGGCAGCCGAAAAGTTGTTCCATTTTTTCACGATATTGATGTAGCTTCGCGCAGAGGTGTATTCTGTCGCACATGCTTGTTACCACAGGGAGCGCAGCCATTTTTAGCAAGCTAAAATAGTAGTAGGATGGGCGCATAAAGTGCGAGAATTATGGGCACTGTTCCTGTTATTCCAGAGATGATCGAATGAATGAAGTCTGGTATTAGACTAAAAACAGTTTGAAAGCCTGTGAGAAGGCCGGATGAGATAGTGTTAAAAAAGTGTGCCAGACCTTAATTGTGTAACAATTCACATAGTGTAATGGGAGGTTCGTATTTAAAAGGGAGTGTATTTTACTTGAAGTTCGTGCTATCTGCAGTTGATAAATTACTTTTGGAGAAGTGAGGGACCCTTCTGTTTGAAACAAAAACGCTTTCAGTTTTCTCTGTTTAATAAAATCTGTTTTCAAAATAGGTATTGAAGGCCAAGTTGAACTTTGGGAGTTACTTTGTGTGGGTGGGAATAGAGATTGCCAGGGGAAGTTATCCGGTTTGAAACAGTAAGGACATACGGTATGCCAGCTCACATTGCGTAGAAGTACATGTTATTAAGAAGCAGATAACTGCCGTTAGAAAGCTGTGTGAATGTTGGTCTGATTGTGGGAGTTGGCGTGCTTTTAAGAAAGCACGCAAGATTGGGGGCTGTAAGCTTAGAAGCATCGTGCAGTTGGACATTCTTGCATAGTAATGAATGACTGTCATTGTGGTCCCACTTTTTTACCTGTGAGAAAAACTTCGGTATTCTCTTTAAGATAGCGATATGTAAATTGGAGAAACCACTGCTCGTAAATAAACGCGCTACCTTATATAATCACATACAACATGACAAACAACATGTACACCTAGCAGACACAACGACACTACGTACTGTGGGAACCGTGGCTAGCCATGTACACAAACCAAACATAGCACCTCTGCCACACAATGCAGAATGCGCGGAGAGTTGGGAGCAAAGTATGTGCGAAGGTGGCAAGTAATTCAATGCAAAGTGTTGAGGGGATGTGCCAGACAGTCTTGAGTATGCAGAGCACAGACATGTACATGTCAACATACACTGATGGTCTATTGAGTGAAGTGGACAGTGGGCGCAACCATGGGTGTACAGTCAGTAGGCAAGTTTATGAAAACATAGCGCGTACGTGCCCCCCCAAAAAAATCTTCAGTGTAGTGGGCTGGCTCGGTGTACGCAAGGCTAGCGTAGGAGTATGAATAAAAGGTACATTTTTCTGGGTGTGGTTCTCTTCCGGAATGGCGAACATGTCTGTCAGGTCTGCGCAGCTTACACCGCCACGAGGCTGACGCCATGAGCGAAGGTGGCTGCGGGAATAATGCTCTCAGCCTGCTGGTACCCAGAAACCGCCATGGCCGCTGCGACACACATATGCCCCACAGTTCACCTTTCGACACCGCCATATGTGAAAGAGGTCCCACAACGTGCCGGCAGAAGCTTCAGGGCCGAGGTCTGTGAGATGGGAATGCTCCTGAGATCAACGCTGGCTACCGCGACACAGGCAGACAGCGCCATGGAGTGCTCTGTATACTACTAACACAGTAGTCCAACAGGTACCAACAGTGGAATGGAGTCTTGATCCGACAATGGATGATGTTATAACTGAATCTGAGAGTGCAGATGAAGGTACTCCTTTCGACCAGCTGTAACCAACTCTAGGTCCCAACAGCGGAATGGTGTCTTGATCCCACAATGGACAATGTTAGAACTACATCTGAGAGTGAAGAGGAAGGTACTCCCTTCGACCAGGTGCAAGCAACTCTAGGTCCCAACAGTGGAACGGTGTCTTGATCCTAGAATGGACGATGTCCGATATTACCTGCTGCTTGGTTTTCACAGAACTCCCTTTGTTGAGGTGCATCAGACTCTGTGCTTCCGTAGCTAATTGCTGCACATGATCATTGGGCTTGGCTGACTGCAGTCGCTGGAGTACACCGCGGTACAGCAGGTCCGAACAGTGGAACGGGGTCTTGATCCCAGAATGGATGATGTTAGAACTGCATCTGAGAGTGCAGATGAAGGTACTCCCTTCGACCAGGTGTAACCAACTCTAGGTCCCAACAGTGGAACGGTGTCTTGATCCCAGAATGGACGATGTCCGGTATTACCTGCTTCTTGTCGGTTTTCACAGAACTCCCTCTGTTGACGTGCATCAGACTCTGTGCTTCTGTAGCTAATTGCTGCACATGATCATTGGGCTTGGCTGACTGCAGTCGCTGGAGTACACCGCGGTACAGCAGGTCCGAACAGTGGAACAGGGTCTTGATCCCAGAATGACGATGTTAGAACTGCATCTGAGAGTGGAGATGAAGGTACTCCCTTCGAACAGGTGCAACCAACTCTACGTCCCAACAGTGGAACGGTGTTTTGATCCCACACTGGACGATGTTAGAACCTCCGACCAGGTGCAACCAACTCTAGGTCCCAACAGTGGAACGGTGTCTTGATCCCAAACTGGATGATGTCCGATATTGCCTGCTGCTTGTTTTTCACAGAACTCCCTCCGTTGAGGTGCATCAGACTCTGTGCTTCCATTGCTAACTGCTGCACATGATTAGATTATTGGGCTTGGCTGACTGCAGTGGGTGGAGTACACCGTGTTACAGCTGGTCGGAACAGTGAAACGGGGTCTTGATTCTGTGATTGAGGATGTCAGAAGTTAAAGTTTGTGATGATTTTTGTGTACCCCGATCATGTGCAACCAACTCCGTGCTTTTGAATCCAATGGCATGTGGCTGTGAGGCATTAATGACCACTGCCTCTGGCCTACACTGCGGTCAGCAGTGGTGATTGTTTAATTACAGAATCCAGTAGGCAACTAACTACAATGTCTATTGAAATATACACAATAACCTTTTAGTATACTTGCTTGAAGAAGTTTTTGAAGATGATTTATAGGTCTAGTACAATGACCAAATTCTTGAATAACAGTGCACACAGTGGACAGCAGAAATCGCAATTCAAATTGTTTTGATTTATTTATTGCAGAGTTTTGTGTAATTTACGTTGTTATATTTTGTGAAGAGGAAGTGAGAAAAAGTATTCATAGAAGACTGTGCTCACTACTGCCTTCAATTTACACTGCAGACAGCAGTGTTCAATAATTCAGATCGAATCGCTATTGTATATGACACAGTCCTGTAGGCAAAAGACATTGCTCCAGTGTGCTCTGCCACACCACGCATACGCATCATCACAGGGTCTGCACACAGTTTTTTTTGCTTTGCGTACGGCAAAGAGGACAGCTCAAGTCAACACCACGTGGCTGTGGACCCTTGCTGACCGCTCTCTGGCCTACACTGCAGACAGCAGTGTTTACAATTCAGATCGAGTCGCTATTGCAGATGATGTAGTGTTGTAGGCAACAGACATTGCTCCTAGTTCGGCCCACCCTCAGCACGCATCATCGCTGGCTGTGCACATGCTGAATGCTTTTGATGTGGCTATCTGAGTGCACAAGACCTGATGGACCCTTTATGATACAATCTTTTTGTGTATTGTTTCAGATCTACTGCCTGTATCTCAGTATACCACAAGTTATGTTTCTTTTACGATAGAATCTTTTCTGAATTATTTCACATCTAGTGTCCCTACCTTACTGCAGCACAAACTATTGACCCTTTTATTATTGAATCTCTGTGTGTGATCCAATGATTACTGTTGTAGTTGATGCTAGCAGCAACCATTCCCTGAGGGCTGGTTTACACTCACCCCACACGCATTCAGCACAGACGTCACTGGATATGTGACCCTGGTAATAAAAAGGAGTCGAGCGCACGTGCCTGTACCCACTTCCACTATCTATCTGTGTCCGTGTGTTCATTATCTATGCATGATACTGCCCCTGGGCCGTACCACATTACATTACGCTGTGGTCAGCGTATGCAACCATGTTACCTCTGGCAGTGGGCAAAAGTTCTGTTATGTAGCTTTTAGATGCATGGCTATCACAGGTGGAAGGCTACTCTACAGAGCATGAATATTGATGAATATGATGGTTGCATGTTGTGTGTAGTGTCAGATATGTGTACATAGCAAAGTTTTCAAAAAAGCTCTGTAAGCAGAAGAGGAGTCTCTCATCAAACGCTGTAGAGAGAATGACTAAAATGGGTGGGGTCCTCCAACTGTTACAATGGGAAATGTTATGAACCAATCAAATACTTTTCTTTAAGGTCACATGGCAATCGCTTACTGAGCGCGCAAGGAAGCCGCACCCGACGCAATTTTGAGAAAATATATTTACCATAATATAAGTTTATTATAGATAGAAATATATAAATGTTTAAAATAGTTTAGAGTTTAGCTTGTTCTCATATAAACTTTAAACTTATTTAGATATAGTTTTGAGACAAAAAAAAATGAGGGAATGGCATTCCCGGCGCGACACCATATGTCTATGATGTAACACAGGGCCTGGCAGCGTGCACTCGTTGCATACGCAACGCGCAGCGGGCGTGACACCATATGTACATGACGTAAGGCGCAGCTTGGTACTACATTCCCGTCGCATACCAAAGTAGCAGCTGGCACGACCACATACATATGATGTTACGCGGGACTCGGTGCCACGAACCCGTCGGATACGAAATGCACATCCTTTACGAGTTTAGCAATATGGCAGATAGGATTCGCATGCTGATGGAGCTTGGTACACTACCGGTACGGGACTTCAGTTTTCTAAAAAAAAAATTAAAAAACTATATACATACTTTTTTATTGAAGATATAAAACATTACATATTTTTCAAATATAAAAAAGGATAATAGAGCTCCAAAATGTTACAAAAAAAATAGAAAAAATAGAGGTTTTATAAATATTAAAATATGAAATTAACATTTAAAAAACCTTTGAAATTCACTGAAAATGCATAGGTTTTACAGACGTTATAGTTAGGAATTAGCATTTAAAAAACCTTCCAAATTCACTGAAAAAAACCATAGGTTTCAGGGACGTTAATGTTAGTTAGACATTTGACTCATATAAAACCAGAGAAATTCGCCCGTTATAGTTAGTTGAGCTAACTATAACTCATGCGCATGCAATGCACTGGTGATGACGTCACATATTGCATCACTCATGACATGGTCAGTGACATCACTGACGACATCACTGATGACATCTCAAATGACATCACTGATGACATCACTGATGACATCATCTACCTGATAATCTGATGTACATACTGATGGCCTAATATAAACTTTGATACACACAACAATGCCAGATACTACATACCACCCACTATTTCCTAGGTCTACACTCACATCCACTCACTGATACATGCAGTTACTCATCAATACCGTACTATAATATGCACTCATACACCTATACATACAGTCACAGTATGCCACTCATCCATAAAGTTACTCACACACCTAGTCACTCATGCAAAGAATCAATCACATACCCATTTACTCATGTATACAGATATACACACAAACTGCGTTATTTATACACATACCACATCACTTATTTATGCTTACTGTCTTATACAATCACTCATACAAGCAGACACTCTTTTATACACCCACTCTTCAAATAACTTACTCTCACGTATAGTCATTTATATACTCCAACAATCACATATACTGCCTTAAAACATATGTAGTTACTCACACATATACCAGTGAGACATTCATTCACTCATCAATACACCCATACACACACTAACTCACCCATACAGCCCCTCCCAGATGTACTTTTGAATCCATACAACCAGTGAATCACCCACTCAGACATGTATGCACAGTCACACACCCCCACCCACCCACACAGACAGTCAGGCACTCATACAGATACTCAGACCACAAATCAATAACGCATATAGACACTCATGTAGCTGCTCACCAACCCATGCAGCCGCTTATACACCAACTGAGACACTAATACAGACTTTCACACAGTTTAGTCACTAACCCATACATTCAGTAACACATGTTCAATTACTCACTTATGCAGTCAGTCACGCACCTGCTAAATAATCCATTCAGGGACTTGTAAATTCACTCTTTCTTCAATACACCTTGGCATAGATATATATGAATAATATTTAAAGTTTACAGAAACACACATTCACTGGATGATGTCATCAGTGATGTCATCAGTGATGTCATTTGAGATGTCAGGTAGGTTCACACCACTTTATTCATGAAACAGGCAGCTTTCCATCTCGTGATAAAATCCCTCGACCTTACGCCTTTCGAAACCTTTCTGCTTCTCTTCAGAGGCCACCGAACAGGAATCAGAATTAATTGCCTCACATTTCCCCTCTGCATGCTCTTAAGTTACTTTTGTTGGCCTCCGGTGTGCCCTTGCAGTTAATTATTTCTCTCAGTCCATGCTGGGGCATGTTGCTTGTTTTGCATTTTTTAACCCTCCAGTGGGTTTGATTCCTGCGTGTTTCAATTCGGGATCAATTTTGCAGCCCTCCAGTGGGCCCCAGATGAAACTATGCATGTTTAAAATTCTTTCACCTGCAGCGCCGACACCGAATGATATTTGTCACTCTTATGGACCTTCAGTTGATTTATAGACCTGCAAAATCGATCCCGAATTGAAACAAGCAAGAATCAAGCCCACTGGAGGGTTAAAAAATGCAAAATTAACTACATGCCCCAGCATGCACTGAGAGAATTAATTAACTGCAAGGACACACCGGAGGCCAATAAAAGTATCTTAAGAGTATGCAGAGGGGAAATTCCTGTTCGGTGGCCTCGGGAGAGAAGCACGAAGGCTTCGAAATGCATAAGGCCGAGGGATTTTATGACAAGATAGAAAGCTGCATGTTTCATGAATAAAGTGGTGTAAACCTACCTGACAGCGGAGTGCGGCCTCGTATCTGAACACCCTTTGCACAATTTGTAATCACAGCGGCTCTGGCTTTGGGGGCAACGCACCGCCTATAAATCAACTGCTAACACTTCAAACCAGGAAGTGTTAGCAGCCATCTTGTGCCTCACATTGAGGGAAAATATAAAAGAAAGGTCCTGGGGCAATTTACCGGAGCTCTGCCTGTGCAAGATACCTCTTTCACGCTACGTCTCCCTACATCAGCAGGTAACTCAACCTTTTCCCCCATCAACAGCATACCTCCAACAACATTCTTAGGCCCGCAAGTCTCCCTCTGAGAACCACTTGTCGGCTCACAGCTCTTCGGGTGCGAGTTTTCGGGCCCGCAGTTGTCTCTATGAAGCCAAGACTGGAAATATACTGCAGGTCTTTCTCCCATTCACGATTCCTCTCCACACATCACTGTTCCTCAGCTATCCCTTTGGAAGCCGACAGCCCGCATCTTTCCCTATACCAGTCGGCCCTCAGGTGTTCCTCTGCGAGCTGGTCTGCAGCTCTCCCTCTGCGAACTGATAGACCGCGGTTCTTCCTCTATGAGCCTGCCAGTCAGCTCGCAGCTCTTCATCTATGAGCCAGCCTGCCGGCTCGTAAGTCTCTGAGAACAGATGCAATGGAGGCAACGATCATGCAGGCCGGACACCCAACACTGTTCTAACATCCCCCAGCAGGAGCTCCTTGTCCGCCATCCCCCCTCACCCCCCACAAACTAATGTGACAGTCACGTTAGGTTGGACAAATAAGAATCTTAGTCATGTATGGATTTACATATAAACACAATTATTTAAAAAAACAACAACAAACAAAAATATGTACAGCCATGTCATATCATCGCTGGACCATTTGTGAATCACAGCCTGCAAGACAAAAAGAAAGATAAGCTGGTGCGTCATGCGTCCAGCAAAGGAGAAAGAGAAAGAGAGAAAGAGTGAGGGAGAGAGAGAAACAAAGAAAGCGTGAGAGAGAGAGAGAGAGAAAGAGAGAGAGAGATAGAGAGAGAGGAAGACAAAGAAAGAGAGAAAGACTGAGAGACAGAAAGAGTGAGATACAAGGAAGAGAGAAACAGTGTGAGAGAGAGGAAGAGAGAGAGAGAAAGAGTAAAAGAGAGGAAGAGAGAGAGAGAAACAGTGAGAGAGAGGAAGAGACACAGAAAGAGTGAGAGAGAGGAGAGAAAGAGTGAGAGAGAGGAAGACAGAGAAAGAGTGAGAGAGAGAGAGGAAGACAGAGTAAGAGAGAAAGAGTGAGAGAGACAAAGAGAGAAAGAGTGAGATACAAGGAAAAGAGAGAGAGAGAAACAGTGTGAAAGAGAGGAAGAGTGAGAGAGAGGAAGAGAGAGAGAGAAAGAGTGAGAGAGAGAAAGAGAGAAAAAGATAGAATGACAGAGAGGAAGAGACAGAGAAAGAGAGAAAGTGTGAGAGAGAGAAAGGAAGAGATGGAGAGGGAGAGTTGACACTGGAGAAAATCTTCGCAGCTCACATTTGTGCCACCGGTGTGTCTCCATCCACGTGCTGGGACATAGAGTTTAGTCATGTGAAAGATAGTATAGAATTAGTAATTGCAGAGTACATACAACTGCATACACCTAATTCTCTATTTTGGCAATGCGCACTCAGACTGCTGCAGCCCATCCACTTCCACTGCTCGGAGGTGTCTGTTCACTCAGGCTGCTGCACACTATCCACTCCCACCGTCCAGAGGTGACTGCCCGCTGCTGCGGAAAGAAGCCTCTCTGCTCACCTCCTGCCACCGGCGTGTGTGTAAGAGGGAGCACCACGTGTCGAAGCAACTTTCTGAGGCGTTGTCAGGTTGGCCACGAATCATCGTTGGTTCTACACGTGGTCAGCTGTGGTGGTGTTGGGGGGGGGACATCCATTCGTGAATCACAGCCTGTTAGATAAAAAGCAAGATTTGATTGTGCGTCATGAGTCCATCAAAGGAGCGAGAGAGAGAGAGAGAGAGAGAGAGAGAGAGAGAGAAAGAAATAGTGAGAGGAAGACAGAGAGAAAAAGAGAAACAGTGGGAGAGAGAGAAAAAGAAAGAAAGAGTGAGAGTAAGACAGAGAGAAAGAGTGAGAGAGAGGAAGAGAGAGTGAGAAAGAGTGAGAGAGAGGAAGAGAGAGAGAAAGATAGAGAGACAGGAAGAGAGAGAGAGAAAGAGTGAGAGAAAGGAAGAGAGAGACAGAAAGAGTGAGAGTGAGGAAGAGAGAGAGGGAAAGACTGAGAGAGAGGAAGACAGCGAAAGAGAGAAAGAGAGAAAAAGTGAGATACAAGGAAGAGAGAAAGAGAGAAACAGTGTCATAGAGGAAGCGAGAGAGAGACAGTGTGAGAGAGAGGAAGTAAGAGAGAGTGAAAGAGGAAGAGAGAGGAAGAGAGAGTAAGAAAGAATGAGAGAGAGAGGAAGAGACAGAGAAAAAGAGAAAGAGTATGAGAGAGAGAAAGGAAGAGATAGAGAGTGAGAGAGTGAGAAAGAGTGTGAGTGACAGATAGGAAGAAATGGAGAGGGAGAGTGAGTGTTGACACTATGGAGAAAATCCTCACAGCTCACCTTTCTGCCACCGGTGTGTCTCTAACCACGTGCCGGGATATAGGGCAGCCCTCAAGCTTAGTAATCTGAAACATAGTATGGAATCAGTAATGGATGAGTACATACAAGTGCACAATTTGTGACGACCTGCAAGACAAAAAGAAAGATAAGATGGAGAGTCATGCGCCAGCAAAGGAGAGAGAGAGAGAGAAAGAGAGAAAGAGTGAGAGAGAGGAAGAGAGAGAGAAAGAAAGAAAGAAAGAGTGAGAGAGAGAGGAAGACAGAGAAAGAGAAAAAGAGTGAGAGAGACTGAAAGAGAGAAAGAGTGAGATACAAGGAAGAAAGAAAGAGAGAAACAGTGTGAGAGAGGGGAAGAGAGAGAGAGAAATAGTGAGAGAGAGGAAGAGAGAAAGAAAGAATGAGAGAGAGAGAAAGAGAGAGAGAGAGATAGAGAGTGAGAGAGTGAAAGGAAGAGATAGAGAGTGAAAGAGAGTGAGTGACAGAAAGGAAGAGATGGAGAGGGAGAGTGAGTGTTGACACTGTGGAGAAAATCCTCAAAGCTCACCTTTCTGCCATTGGTGTGTCTCCAACCGCGTGCCGAGATATAGGGCAGCCCTCAAGCTTAGTCATGTGAAACATAGTGTGGAATCAATAATGGATGAGTACAGACAGCTGTGCATGCCTAAATCGCTGTCCCGACTTTGTGTATCCAGGCTAGTGTACCCCATCCACTTCAACTGCCCAGAGGTGTCTACTCGCTGCTGAACACCCAGGCTGCTGCACCCCATCCACTCCCACTGTCCAGAGGTGTATGACAGCCATTGCACACCCAGGCTGCTGCACCCCATGCACTCCCACTGCCCGGAGGTGACTGCGTGCCGCTGCGCACCCAGGCTGCTGCACCCCATCGACTCCCACTGACCGGAGGTGACTGCCCACCGCTGTGCAAACAAGCCTCTCTGCTCACCTTACACCACCAGCATGTGTCGAAGAGGGTACACCACGTGATGAAGAAACCTCCTCACCCGTTATGTACACACGGTAAAGCAGAGCTCACAATTCAGATTGAGTGTTGATTGCAGGATGGCCACGCATCATCGCAGGCCTGCAAGACAAAAAGCAAGATAAGTTTGTGCAGCATGCGTCCATCAAAGGAGAGAGAAAGAGAGATAGAGAGAGAAAGAAAGAGTGAGAGGAAGGCAGAGAGAAAAAGAAAGAAAGAGTGAGAGGAACACAGAGAAAAGAGAGAAACAGTGAGAGGAAGAGAGAGAGAAGAAAGAAGGAGTGAGAGGAAGACAAAGAAAAAGAGTGAGAGAGACAAAGAGAGAGAGAAACAGTGAGAGATAGGAGGAGAGAGAAAGAGTGTGAGGAACAGGAAGAGAGAGAGAAAGAGAGAAATAGTGTGAGAAGAAGAGAGAGAGAGATAAAGAGTGTGAAGGAAAGGAAGAGATGAAGAGGGACAGTGAGTGCCCATACTGTTGACAAAACCCTCACAGCTCACCTTTACGCCACTGCTGTGTTTCCAACCACGTGCCGGGACCTAGTGGAGCCCTCAAGCTCCCACATCTGAAACATAGTACAGAATTAGTAATGGGAGAGTATATATGACTGTGTACGCCTAAATTGCTGTGCCGCCTTTGTGTATCCACTCCCGCCGCACAGACGTATTTGCCCACCACTGTGCACCCAGGCCTCATTGCTCACCTTTTCACAGACAGGGCACCCTCCACATCATGCGTCTTGATTTTGCCATGGCAGAGGACATACTAGTGCACCGATCATCATTGCAGGTTGCACACTCGCTCAGTCCTTGCGGAGCCACTAACTCAGTGACCAGTGAGGCCACTGGCAGTAGGCCTTCCTGTTCAGAGGCTCAGGCCTGCAAGAGGTGTCCGGACCACCGGGATGGGCCATGACAGTGCATGGGAGCAACTCTAAAATGGCATAGAGCACGTACGCCAGGTCTTTTTTATTGTGACACCTGTGGTGGATGGGTGTGGTGTGGGTGTATACAAGCCGTGAGGGAGTGGCTGTGGCATAATGACAACAAGACCTGTGACCAGGAGATCACTACAATGAAAATCTGGGACATGTAGCATTGTAGTCCTTCCCGTATGCCAGTCCTGCGTGAGGCTGTGATGAGTGACATCGTGAGCTGTATGAAGAATCAACTGATGCAGCACTCTTGCCAGATTGGGCTAGATCACGCACAATTGAGCTATATTTTTCCCGGTTGTGCCGTAAAATTTTGGTTTGTGCTAGTTGACAGATTATAAATATATATACAGCGCTCCAGTAAACTAGTATGTTAAAGCTCTTTATTAGACAAATACTTACTTGGAAGCCTGCTGCAACATCAATTCCAATGCATTCACCGCCTGCTTGACGATGTCCCTGCCCCTCCTTCCTTAAAGTAGCAATATTGGGCTACATTTTGGTTGTCTTTGAGGTAGAGAATGCTTACAAAATCTGGCAACACTGGCATTCGGGTGTTCTTGTTGTAGTGCTGCCGTCACCCGGATCGCAAGGGCCAATGTGTCACTCTGTGAGCCAAGTCCCACAACATGGCCAACATGGAAGGTACAGGGAATCACTGACCCTACATTCACCCATAGTTCCACACAAGAAAGATGGTGGACATGACACTTCTTTGTGGATGTGAATGTTTATTGCACATTCAGTAGAGTATTGCAGCTGTAGGAATACTGGGCCATGCAAAGTCCAAAATTCAGTTTTTGGGACATGGAGGGCAGCTAATTAGAGACAACCTTGTTGTCAGAGTTAGGCTGCACCAACAAATGTACTTATACAATCACTCCACCAATCCCCACGCACTTATATATTTGCTATACACTCTCCTTACAGTACTCTAATCATCCAGTCTCTACGTAAGTACTTGTACAATGACCGAGAAAAAGTTACAGAACCAAAGTTTTCTCCCACTGTCAAAGGTAAGTTGGTTGCATACGCTGTCCAGAGCACAATGTAATGTGGTAGGGCCCAGGAGCAGCATGTTGCATACATAATGAATACACGGACACAGACAGATAGTGGAACTGGGTACGGGCACGTGCGCTCGACTCCTTTTTATTACTAGGGTCACATGTTCACTGACGTCTGTGCTGGATGCGTGTGGTGTGAGTGTAAGCCAGCCCTCTGGGAATGGTTGGTGCTGGCAACAAGTAGAACAGTAATCATTGGATCAGACACAGAGATTCAATCATAAAGGGTCAATGATTTGTGGTGCATTAAGGTAGGGGCCCCAGATGTGAAATAATACACAAAATATGCTAACGCAAAGGGTCCATGACTTGTGGTACACTGAGGTAGGGGCACCAGATGTGAAATTATACACAACATATTGTATCATAAAGGGTCCATGAGTTGTGCTGCACTGAGATAGGGGCATTAGAAGCATTCAGCGTGTGCGCAGCCAGCGATGATGTGTGGTCTGGGTGGGCCGCACTGGGAGCAATGTCTCTTGCCTACTGGACTGCATCATCTGCAATTGCAACTCGATGTGAATTGTGAGCCCTGCTATCCGCAATGTAGTTGGAAGGCAGTAGTCAGCACAGACATCGAGGAATGCTTTTTGTCACTTCCTCTTGACAAAACTCCGAGGACATAGAGTACAATTCTGTTTGCAATTAATAAATCATGTCTCAATGTACATTGTGAGCTCTGCTGACTGCAGTGTAGGTAACAAAAGATGAAATATGTATGGAATACATTGTCGAAATGTGTAGGTTTCAGGGACGTTATAGTTAGTTGCCTACTGGACTCTGAAATTAATGAATCAAGACTGAATTTGAATTGTGAGCCCTGCTGACCACAGTGTAGGCCGGAGGCAGCGGTCAGCAAAGGTCCACAGCCACGTGGCATTGACTTTAGCTGCACAGATTGGGAGCATTTGGTTTTCTTAACAGATTATAGTCTCTTACACAATTTGCATCGGTACTAATCTTCAATTGTGAGCCCTGCTGACCGCATTGTACACCAGAGGCAGTGGTCAGGAAGGGCACACAGCCATGTGGCATTGACTTGAGCTGTATATTTAGTGGTAGGTGTGAAGCTCAGAGTGTGCACAGCCAGCGATGATGCATGGTGTGGGCAGGCCGCACTGGGAGCAATGTCTCTTGCCTACTGGACTGCGTCATCTGCAATCGCAACTCCATCTGAATTGTGCTTCGACGCCAGAATTACTGTGGAGCTCGTTGATGTTGTTTGATTTAGTAGTGCACGTGAATGTGAAGTGAGTTTAAAAGTGTCTGGGTTGTGTCGAAAAATAAATATTGCACTAGTAAATCAAACAACATCAACCAGCTCCGCAGTAATTCTGGCGTCGAAGCACACCGGGGAGGTACTTGACCTTCCTGGTGGGGCCCAATGATGAAGCATGTCACCAACTAGGTTGGTGAGTGAGGGCTTTCTAAAGAATCAAGTTTGCTTCTTCATGCTTGCTCTTCTTTTAAGAAGGCACACTCTTTTGTTAGTTTGACTACATTTCTTTGGGGGACCAAGAGTGCTCCTTAAAACAATTCCGTCTCTCTCTTGTTGTTTATTGGCTTCACACAAGTGAACCATGCCCAGAGCCCCGGCCTATTTATTCACACTTCAACGCCGGAGTGGCGTACGTTGGACCAGCCCACTGCGCTTCCACTTACAGGGGACGACGACACAGGTACATGACTGAGATCTTCCCCACTGCCTGAGGTAACATGGTTCTGTCCACAACACTACAAGCACCAGCAGTATATGTACACATGGAGAGGTTTGTGCTCTGCATAGTGTGGTCTGTCCAGCACATCACCGCTACACTTGGTATTGTAGGCATTATTATTGGTGGGTGACTTGCGTCCTTCACACATGTTTGGTTGCCACATCTTGCAACATTCAGCTATTGTGTGGCTGAGGGGCCATGCCGTTTTCGAAAGATTCGCTGTCCTGTTGTGTGCTGCCTCGGTGGTAGTGTGGGGCGGTGGTCCGGGGGGAGGTCCTGAGAGTGGTGGCAGTGGGTTTTGTGGCCTTCTTGGGTGTGGGAGGTGCATGATCAGTAGCTCTATGACATGTGTTGCTCTTCAGATGTGATTCTGGGCTGGGCTCCCTTTCACACTGTAGGTAGTCGCCCTACTTTACACCAGTAAAAGGCAGATGTTGCATTCCCACTGCTAACACAGCTTATTGCCTGTTTTTGGATCACACCGCAGATTTGGCTGCTCACTGAAAATTTCGGGAAGTGGTGTTTTTGTGTTATTTTTGCATAGGAACGCCTACTGTGCATATTATTAGCGTTAGTTGTTGCTCTCATTTGTGGTGATTTTTTTGGGCAGAAGCGATCGCTGGAAAACTGGGGATATCGGCTGTTTTCACCAGGTTGAAAATGGAATGATAATTTAAAATCACTGAAAAAACCATAGGTTTAATGAACATTACAATTAGAAATTAGCATTTACAAAACCTTTGAAATTCACTAAAAAAACCATAGGTTTCAGGGACATTATAGTTACAAATTATCATTTAAAAAACCTTAGAAATTCACTGAAAAAACTATAGGTTTCAGGGACGTTATAGTTAGCACATTTAACTCATACAAAACCACAGAAATTCAGCCGTTACAGTTAGTTGAGCTAACTATAACTCACGCCCCCGCAATGCACTGCTGATGACGTCACATATTACATCATTCATGACATGGTCAGTGACATCACTGATGACATCACTGATGACATCTCAAATGACATCACTGATGACATCACTGATGCCATCATCCACGTGAAAATCTGATGCACCTCCTCATACCTTAATAAAACCTTTGACACACCCACTCTAAAGTACAGGCTACCATTTTCGAGACAATAGAGACAACAATACCAGTTACTACGTACGCGCACACTGATTCCTAGGTCTACACACACATCCACTCATTCACCCATACAGTCTCTCATACATGCAGTGACTCATCAATCCAACACTTTTATAGGCATTCATACACCTATACAGACACTCACACACCACTACTCATCCAGAGTTATTCACACATCTAGTCAGTCATGCAAAGAATCAATCACACTTCTTTTTACTCAGCTATACAATTACACACACAACCTCACTTATTCATAGTGATACTAACATATAGGGGTGGGCGGAATTTGCGAAATTCACTTTCGCAAATTATCGCGAAAATGTAAAAAATCTCCGCAAACACGCGGAAATATCGCAAAGATGCGGACTTTTTTTCCAGCTCGTTCGCGGTATTTTCTGCGTGGTCGCGGCTCGCTAACTTACCCATGCGGTTGTTCGCGGGCACGGCCATCTTGTTTTCACTTGTCTCGCGGTGCATGATCGCGAGAAGAAAGACGTGATCGCGCGATGAATGACGTTACTGTGGGCGCGAACTGTCGCAAGACAGCGCAAATGGCTACCAACAATCCAACATCTCGTGAAGAACGCGACCAGATCGGGAAAACTTGTCGGCGAACGCGGGGATTCAGGTAAGGCGATCGCGCGCAGGCGAGAATGTATTATTTTACAGCGCGAGCAAGTAAAAATTTCCGGTAAAATGCGGATTGTGGAAATTTTGACATTTTCGCGCTCTCCGCGGAACGCGAAAATGTCAAATTATCGCAATTTCCTCGAGCGGAACGGAATTTTAGCCCAGGCCTACTAACATATACTTACTCTCTTATACAATCAATGATACAAGTACACACTCATCCATACAGGACTCTCACAATCACTGACTCTCACGTATAGTCATTTATATACTCCAACTCTCTCATGCACCTCGTTTGGACATGTAGCACTGAGATATCCATTCACTCACCAACACACCCATACACACACTCACCCACCCATACAGCTGTTTCCACATGCAGTCTTGAACCCATACACCCAGTGAATAAAGAACTCACACATCTATGCACAAAGTCACATACCTCCCACCCACCCACACACACACTAAGGCACCCATACAAATACTCAGGCAACCAATCAATAACCCATATAGACACTCATGTAGCTACTCATCAACCAATGCAGCAACTTACACAGCAATAGACAGACTGATACAGACATTCACACAGTTTAGTCACTAACCCATGAATTCAGTAAGACACATTTAATCACTCACTTATACAGTCAGTCACGCACCTACTAAATCCTCCATCCACACACTTATACACCCTCTCATTCTTCAATATACCTTGGCCAGTATATTTATAAAACACATTTAAACTTTACAGAAACACACAGTCACTGGATGATGTCATTATTGATCTCATTTGAGATGTCATCAGTTATGTCACTGACCATGTCATGAATGATGTATTATGTGACGTCATCAGCAGTGCATTGCGGGGGCATGAGTTATAGTTAGCTCAACTAACTATAACGGCTGAATTTCTATGGTTTTGTATGAGTGAAATGTGCAACTAACTATAACGTGCCTTAAACCTATGTTTTTTTCAGTGAATTTCTAAGGTTTTTTAAATGATAATTTGTAACTAGAACGTCCCTGAAACCTATGCTTTTTTCAGTATATATATATATATATATATATATATATATATATATATATATATATATATATATATTCAACATGCAATCAATCTTCCTTAGTTCAAAGACTGCGCCGAGCCCCAATTCTTTTTCAAATAGCGTGCTTTATTTCAAGCAAAGACAAACACTGTCCCGACGCGTTTCAGAACCGTAGTTCCTTGGTCACCAGTCTTTGAACTAAGGAAGATTGATTGCTTGTTGGATATGGAGGGGTCGCGACCCTGCCGGTAGCCCGCCACCTTTTCAGAGGCAGAGATCAACGCGAACCGAGGTTTGAATATATATATATTCACTGAAAAAACCATAGGTGTCAGGGGCGTTATAGTTAGCTGGACATTTCCCTCGTATAAAACCCTAGAAATTCCCCCGTTATAGTTAGTTCAGCTAACTATAACTCGCGCCCCCGCAATGCACTGCTGATGACGTCACATATTACATCACTCATGACATGGTCAGTGACATCACTGATGACATCACTCATGACATTTGAAATGACATCACTGATGACGTCATCCAGTGAGTGTGTGTTTCCATAAATTTTAAATATGTTTAATATATATATAGGGAATAACCTATGGAAGAATGAGTACATGTATGAGTGACTGTATAGGACTGTTGGTGAATGAGTGGATGTGTATGTGGATCTTAGAATTACTGAATAGGTTGTTGTAACTGGTATTGATATGTCTATTGTTTTGAAAATGTTAGTTTCTATTTTTGAATGTGTGTATCTAAGGTTATATTAGGGGGAGAGGAGGTCTGCCACTCTATCACAAGGATGATGTCATCAGTGATGTCATCAGTGATGTCATTTGAGATGTCATGAGTGATGTCATGAGTGATGTCACTGACCATGTCATGAGTGATGTAATAGGTCCTAACTATAACGTGCCTGAAACCTATGGTTTTTTCAGTGAATTTCAAAGGTGTTTTAAATGCTAATTTCTAACTATGCCTACAGAGATAGGACATGTGAAGAAAGAAGAAAAAACGCACAGAAAGAAAAAAAAGAAATGCAGAAAGAAGCAACAGAAGTCCTCAAAGACGAAGAAAAGTGCAGGAAGAAGGATAACGTGCAGAAAGAACAAACAGAAGAGCAGAAATAAGCCTTGTTGCAAAATTATCCTGTACTCTCAACTTTTTCAGACGGATACTGGTGGTAACTGAGTCTGACTAACCAGTCCTAGAGCCAGTGCTATGTTAAAAGACACTCAGAATACAGTGAAAACACCTACATACACTAGGGAAAACTATGTGTAGGGGTCCCCCTGTGATTAACAGGACCTCCTCTGTAAGCCCCTAGTATATAATAGGGCAGGGGATTAAAACTACCTCTTAAAACACGCCACAGGGCGTGTTTGCACACGTAACCTCAGGCCCCGTGCCCTCCCTTCCCCACTGTGTAAACACGCCCTGTGGCCTTTTTAAGTTGGGAGATTAAGTCTCCTTGAATCCTGAGGGTCCCTAGGGTCCAACTAGACCACTAGGTACCTCCAGTAAGCGGCATTGCAGAAAGATGTAAAAAGAGGCACGGTCTAGACCACCTCTCTGCAACGCAGCGCAGTGGCGCTTACTGGAAGCACTTGGTGGGCTAGTTGGCCCCCAGGGTCCCTCAGGATAGAAGGGGAAATATTTCCCCAACTTAAAACGTGCCACAGGGCTTGTTTGCACACGTTAACTCAGGCCCTGTCCCCTCCCTTCACCACTATGTAAACACGCCCTGTGGCCGTTTTTAGTTGGGAGATTAAGTTCATTTGAATCCTGAGGGTCCCTAGAGTCCAACTAGCCCCCTAGGTACCTCCAGTAAGTGCCACAGAGCTGCGTTGCAGAGAGGTTTAAAAAGTGGCACGGCCTGGACCACCTCTCTGGAACGCAGCTCAGTGGCGCTTACTGGAAGCACCTGGTGGGCTAGTCAGGATTGAAGGGGAATTATTTCCCCAACTTAAAACGCGCCATAGGGCGTGTTTGCACACGTCACCTCAGGCACCATCCCCTCCCTTCCCCACTGTGTAAACACACCCTGTGGCCGTTTTTAAAGTTGGGAGATTAAGTACGTCCAGTAAGCGCCATTGCAGAGAGGTGTAAAAAGGGGCACAGCCTGCACCACCTCTCTGCAACGCAGAGCAGTGGCGCTTACTGGAAGCACCTGGTGGGCTAGTTGGCCCCCAGGGTCCCTCAGGATTGAAAGGGAATTATTTCCCCAACTTAAAACGTGCCACAGGGCGTGTTTGCACACGTCACCTCAGGCCCCGTCCCCTCCCTTCACCACTGTGTAAACGCGCCCTGTGGCCGTTCTAAGTTGAGAGA
Source organism: Triturus cristatus (assembly GCF_964204655.1). NCBI lineage: Eukaryota > Metazoa > Chordata > Amphibia > Caudata > Salamandridae > Triturus > Triturus cristatus. Next base: position 632,536,323 of record NC_140582.1, read on the forward strand.
TGAAGTCCCCTTGAATCCTAAGGGTCCCTAGGGTCAAACTAGCCCACTAGGTACCTCCAGTAAGCGCCACAGAGCTGCGTTGCATAGAGGTGTAAAAAGGGGCGTGGCCTCAGAACACCTGTCTGCAACGCAGTTCCCTGGCGCATACTGGAGATACCTGTTGGGCTAGTTGGCCCTCAGGGACCCTCCGTATTGAAGGGGAAATAATTCCCCAACTTACAACTGGCCAGGGGGTGCGTTTGCAGAGTGCTGCAAGGAGGGGGCGTGGCCTCCGGCACGATGCCGATCTTTTATTTATTTATTTTTTTTAAGAAGGAGGGCTGTGTGGCCCCCATTCTTTTTCTAATTTATTGGCCCAGGGGACCCCATCCCCCAGGGCCTGCACCCTAATTGTTTTTGTTGAAAAAAATAAATTTGGCCCTCCCAAGGCCTTAATCGGCCCCGGGGACCCCAACCCCCGGGTCATGGCATTTTTTTTTAAATTCTTTAGGAGGGGGGCTGCGTTGCCCCCCTCCTCAGGCAACTTATGGCCCCGGGGACCCCATCCCCCGGGGCCGGCCTTTGTTTTTTATTATTTTTAAAAAATATATATTTATAGAAACACCTAGGACATGCTGGACAAACCGTATGTACCTATCACCATGACGATTTGCGTGATATTCATTAAAAGGCGACTATGCATACAATGAATCCACGTGGAATGTATTTACACCGCTAGTGAAACTCTGACGTGTCTGACGCCCTACCGTGCCTAATCCCAGCGCCCCCGCTGGTGGGTACTCTTCAAGTAGACACCCTTGTCCTTTATTTATACAAACATGGGTAGCTATTGACGGGCACATTTATTACACGCGCACACCAAGCCATTCAAAGGGGATTCGACAAAAATTCGACCAAACTATGCAAGAAATCCCCCTCACGGTTAATAAAACACACATCCACCGCCGGATGTGTAATTCTTTTTATTTTACTCTCTGGAAAGGACACGAACCTCACTTGGGAGTCACAGCGTGCTCCTGGCTGAGCCCAATGCTGTGTTACACCCACCAGTGCCCGCCGAGTGCCTCTCACCTCTGTGTTGTATTCCACCAGCTAGTGCGTATGCTATGACACTCTCTAGCCCATGTGCACTGTAACACCACCCCGTGAATATGTCATGCCACACTTGCCTTCGCACGGGTTATATTGCCCCATCTAACGTGCCTTCCTCGATGCCTATGGTATAACGCACAGCGCTATGCCATACATATTACAATCTGGGATCCATATCTTAGTCACAGTGCATATGCAACGTTACACTCCCCAGCACATATTTTATATTACAACTTTAGAGACTAGTTAGGTTACACAACACTGCCCTGTGCATATTACACTCCAAGGCGCATATCGCATAGCATGCGCTAGTGCCTGTGCTATCTCGTGCTCTCCAATGATTCTGTCATTGCGCACAATGTATTGCATATTATATTTCACGCCCTGGTTCATCTTATCACACTTTTTGGTGCATAGTTTATACCATATACTATATCTAGTTTTCATTTTCAATCATGCTCTCAGGACTATGTTCTATATAACACTGTGTCCACCTACCCTTTTCACTGGCATTACATTTTGCGATGGGGGGTGGAGGGTCAGGGTTTTTTTCTGCCAAGTGAGCCCGGAGTCACAGTCACAAACGTCCTCTTCTTCCTGAATAAAAGTGAGATTATGCTGCATACTTGTTCATATTTTAAGTAGTTCGCACAGACACACATTTTAAAAACAATAAAGTTCCTAATACCCTCCTTCTCTGAACAGTTAGCTTGCTGCCCCATCCACCTCCTCCCTATCCTCTGTTGTCTGAATCCATGGACTAGCCTCCTCCCTCCTGCCATGCATGGTCTGATGTGCTGCCACTGCCCTCCATTTAGAATGATGTACCAGTCCACTCCTCCTGCCCTCCATTGTCCAATTCTATGGCCCATCATTGACCTCCTGCTTAGCTTGCTGCCCCTATTCTCCTTCCCCCTGCCCTCCGATGTCTTTGTGCATGCCCCTGCTCCATCCTTTTTGCCCACCATGTTCCATGGACCTGCCTAGCATTGTCAGATGACTGTAACCTGTCCCTGCCACCTCCACCCTGCCTGTCCACATGCCATGCCCCTATTCCCTTCCTCCTGTCCTCCATGGTCCATTTTACTGCCACACCCTTCTGCCCTCCCTGGTCTGTTGTGCTGCAACTGCTCCTCCTGCCTGCCCCGTGCGGTCTGTTGTGAGGACCCTTCCAATGAACTCTCTTGTCTGTACCCAGGTCTTGACCCTCCCTTCTATCTTCCATGGCCCTTTGTGCATGCCCCTGCACCCTCCTTCTTGCCCATCATAGCCATTGTGCTGCCACTAACCCTCCCGCTTGCCATGCATGGTCTTCTGTGCTGCCACGGCCCCTCCCACCTTCCCTGTGTGGTCAGCTAGATGCCCCTGACCCCTTCCCACCTTCCCTCCATGGTCTGTGTGTATGCCATCATAGTCTCATTGTTGCTCTCCATGGTGTGTCTTGTTTCTAGTGCCCATCCTACCTGGCCTACATGGTCATCTTGCTGCTCCTGCCCTGCCCCCTTGCCCCCAGCTTCTGTTTCCATGTGCAGACCCCTATCCCCTCCCTCCTGGCTTGTCTGTTCCATTGTAATGCCCCTGATCCATCCCTCCTGCCCTTTATGGTCTGTTAGGCTGCAGCTTTCTCTCCTGCCTGTCCATTATGGTCAGCTAGCTACCATTGCCTCTTTCCCCTCTGTTCTCTGTTGTCCATGTGCATGGTCCTGTCCCCTCCGTATTGCTTTCTATGGATTGTTGTGCTGCACTCCCGTCCCGCATGCCCTGTGTGGTGTATTGTGCTGCTGCAAACCCTGATGCCTGCCCTGTAGGGTCAGTTTGGTGCACCTCTCTATGTCCCTCCTGTCCTTTGTTATCCGAGTCCCAATTCCTCCTGCCTACCATGATCCAATGTACCATACTTGCGAACATTTTGAACTTGGTAAGAGGGAGATTTTGAAAAAAAACTGGGGTATTGATTTTCCCCTTTGAGTTACATTGAAAAAGAGGAGATTGTAGACAGGAGACAGATCAAATAAAGCCCATTTGAGCTTAAAAACATTGGACGTTTCCTGGCTGAAACGGGTCTGTTGGCATATATGGTTGTACTACCACTGCCTCTTCCTTCTGCCCACAATGGTCTATTATATTGCCACAGCCTCTATTGCCAGTCCTGTATTGTTGGTTTGTTGCCCCTGCCCCCCTTTCCGCTGCCCTCCGTAGTCTGTTGTGCTGCCACTGCCCTTCCTGCCTGCCCAGTGTGGTCAAATTGTTGCCGCTGCACTCTCCTACCTGCCTTCAATTTTCAGAGTCTGTGCCCCTGGCCTCTGCCTCTCAACAGTATCCCAATGAACAACTAGATTGCTAACATTCTATATTTAGTACAAAAGTGTGGAACGCCTGACGTCATCTTGATGTAATCGAAACGGTAATACCTAGAGCATTTCCTTTAGAAATTACATATATGAGAGGGTCTTATTTGCATCAAAATTATGGTTAGTGCTCTAAAAAACTAAAATGAGGACATATTTTCTGAGTTTTCAAATAGCGACAAAGAACTTTGAAATTATTTGTAATCTTTATGTTTTTTTATCCAGTTAACCACTTGATTAAATGTTGCACCTAGGGGAGAGGATGTGGTGTTACTTCCAGAGGTGCAGACTTTGCAACTGGGGAACCAGGTTGGAGTTTCTGCTTCAGCTCAACATTCTGTGATTCTGGTCAAATCACTTAATCTCCCCATGTCTACAACCAAAATGAATTTGATCTTGTGTGATGTAATCAATGCTCATGTAAAGCACTCCAATACCTGACAAGTCTGCACTATATAAAACTGCAAATACACAACAAATAAGTGTTTTGCACACTTCTGTCATTGGGCAACATGTGGGCTACATCTGGGTAATATTTGTGCTGCATTTGGGCTCTTTTGTCTCTGGTGGCCATCTTGGGAGATTTATTTGTTATGAAGTTTCCTAATTTCCTCATTTACTGCAGGCTCCTCAGTAGGAAATGCTTTCAGTTTTTTACAGATTTTGACAGATATGTCACACATTTGCCATAAATTCTGAATGTTAGCAGTCTTGTTGCTCATTAGATCACTGTAGTAAAGCTACTGCTCACCACGGAAGTCTGCTGCTGGTATTAAAAGTGCATGTTTCAGTCTGCATATCAGAATTTTTTAATGAAATAGAAGAGGATTTGAGAAGTCACTCAAAATGTGCCCTAATTTTTCTTTCTTCAGCACTAATCATAATTTCTATGGCAAAATGAGCCCCCTCATTGTGTTCCTTTTTAAATTAAATGTTTTAAGAGTTACCACTTTATTCCAATCAAGATGGCTTCAGGTGTGCCATACTTTTGTCATAATTAAAACAGTAAGCGCTCTAGTTGTTCGTTAGAACACTCTGGGACATTCTGTCATTGGGCTATACTTGGGCTACATCTGGGTGATATTTGGGCTACATTTGGGCTCTTTTGTCTCTGGTGGCCATCTTGGGAGATTTATTTGTTATGAAGTTTCCTAATTTCCTCATTTACTGCAGTCTCCTCAGTAGGAAATACTTTCAATTTTTTACTTTGGTTCCATCAAGAAGGCATTCAGATTTGTCACACATTTGCCATAAATTCTGAATGTTAGCACTCTAGTTGCTCATTAGATCACTGTAGTAAAGCTACTGCTCACCAGGGAAGTGTGCTGCTGGTATTCAAAGTGCATTTTTCAGTCTGCATGTCAGAATTTTTTTATAAAATAGAAGAGGATTTGAGAAGTTAAAATGTGCCCTAATTTTTCTTTCTGCAGCACTATTCATAATTTCTATGGCAAAATGAACCCCCTCATTTTGTTCCTTTGTAAATTAAATGTTTTAAGTGTTACCACTTTATTCCAATCAAGATGGCTTCAGGTGTGCCATACTTTTGTCATAAGTAAGATTGTTAGCGCTCTAGTTGTTCGTTAGAACACTCTGGGACTTTCTGTCATTGGGCTATACTTGGGCTACATCTGGGTGATATTTGGGCTACATTTGGGCTCTTTTGTCTCTGGTGGCCATTTTGGGAGACCTATTTGTTATGAAGTTTCCTAATTTCCTCATTTACTACAGTTTCCTCAGTAGGAAATACTTTCAGTTTTTTACTTTTATTCCATCAAGAAGGCATTCAGATGTGTCACACATTTGCCATAAATTCTGAATGTTAGCACTCTAGTTGCTTATTAGATCACTTTAGTAAAGCTACTGCTCACCAGGGAAGTCTGCTGCTGGTATTGAAAGTGCATGTTTCAGTCTGCATGTCAGAATTGTTTAATGAAATAGAAGAGGATTTGAGAAGTCACTCAAAATGTGCCCTAATTTTTCTTTCTGTAGCACTAATCATACTTTCTATGGCACAATGAACCCCCTCATTGTGTTCCTTTTTAAATTAAATGTTTTAAGAGTTACCACTTTATTCCAATCAAGATGACTTCAGGCGTGCAATACGTTTGTCATAAGTAGGACTATTAGCACTCTAGTTGTTCTTTAGAACACTCTGGGAAGCTAGAGTAGAACACAAAGGAATCAACTGACAGTCTCTGCCCTTGTTGGATGTACATGTTTTACTGAGAATGTCAGACTTCATTCTCACATGACTGAGAAAGATAATGTGAATTTACAGAAAATATGCTCTCAGTATAGCTTATAGACCACCTTCCAAACCTCTGTGGGAAAAGCATGAGAAAATAGTTTTCTCTCAAACATGATTCATGATATCACAGCAGAAGGTTTTTCACATGGTAAAATCACCTTAGAACACACCACAATTCCTAAAATGAGTATGGTACCATCAACAATTGATTTATAATGTAACTAAAGTCTTAAAACCTTCCATTAACTGCTATGCTTTTTAATGAGGTGCTATCATGTATATTGGTCCCAAAATGGCTGCCAACACTTCTTGGATGAAGTACTGACAGCCAATCAGATTTCACGATGAGATGTGTGGTTAGACTCCGCCCAGATATATCTATCTTTTTAACTCTAATTTTCTCAGGAACTACTGAACGGATTTTCACAATTTAAGCAAAAGGCACGAGTCTGAACTGAGGACTACTTCTTTGCCAAATTTGGTGTAATTCCGTTCAGCAGTTCGGGCTGTAGCTGCGTCAACAGGTCCTATGGGAAAATGCATGGGGAAAACATGTTTTGGGACCCCCCTTTTTTCTCGGCCCCCGCTTGACGAATCACCGTGAAAGTTTCAGGATAGGAGCGGACCGGAGCTGGCCAAAAGTTTCGAAAATCTCATGAAGATTCGTCAATCGGCGCCAACGTTATTCCAAATAGAATGTTGCGGATTTCCTATGGAAAATAGGTCCTAACTATAACTACCTACTGGCAACTGCCAGTAGGTAGTATATGCATACAGACATACATATATATATATATATATATATATATATATATATATATATATATATATATATATATATATATATATATATATATTCACTGAAAAAAACATAGGTTTCAGGCCTGATATAGTTAGGAATTAGCATTTAAAAAACCTTAGAAATTCACTGAAAAAAACATAGGTTTTAAGGGTGTTATAGTTAGCTGGACATTTCACTCGAACAAAACCATTGAAATTCCCCCGATATAGTTAGTTGTACTAACTACATCTCGCGTGCCCGCAATCCACTGCTGATGATGTCACATATTACATCATTCATGACATGGTCAGTGACATCACTGATGACATCTCAAATGACATCACTGATGACATCATCCAGTAAATGTGGTTTGGTTCGTTATTTAAATATGTATTATATATATAGCAATTTGCATTGAAGAATGAGTGGATATGTAAATATAAATATCTGGATGGAGGATTTAGTAGCAGTGTGATTGACTGTTTACTTGACTAATTTATAGTGTCTCACTAAGTATATTGGATAGTGACTAAACTGTGTGAATATTTGTCACTTTCTCAGTTGTTGTGTAAACTGTTTCTCCAGTAGGTTACTAGCTATGTGAAAGTCTATATAAGTGATTGATTAGTTAACTGAGTATTTGTATGGGAGAGTGAATGTGTGTATGGTTTGGTGGGGGGTGTGTGACTGCCCAAAGATGTGTGAATAGTTGATTCAGTAGGTATCTGAAGTTAAAACTACATGTTATAACAGTTGTTTGGGTGAGTGAATATCTTTATGGGTGTGGCGATGAGCAAATATATGTCTCAATGGTACATGTCCAACAAACTAGAAAAATAAAAGCCAGTGTCTGTGTCAGTTGTATATAAATAAGTATACATAAGACTCAGTGATTGTATGAGTGACTGAGTGAATGGACAACTGTATACTTGTATTAGTGATTTTATAACACACTAAGTATGAGTTATTATCTATATGAATAGATGAAGTGGTATTTTTATATGTGTATAGCTAAGTAAAAGTAAGTATGAACCATTGTTTGCATAAGTGAGTAGGATGACTTCATAAGTGATTAGGATGTGTGCTGGTGTGTAATGTCGATATAGGTGTATAAGTCTATTTGATAGTGTTCTATTGATCATTGACAGCATGTATGAGTTAATCTATAGGTAAGTGATTAGATGTGTGTATAGATCTAGGAATCACTGAGTGGGTGTTTAGAAACTTGTATTGGTGTGTCAATGGTTTTAAATCTGGCACTCTGTATTTTACAGTGAGTGATGCAAGGTTATACTAGTATATGATGAGGTATATCTGATTGTCACATGGATGATGTCATCAGTGATGTCATCAGTGATGTCACTGACCATGTCATGAATGATGTAATATGTGACATCATCAGCAGTGGATTGCGGGCGCGCGAGATGTAGTTAGTACAACTAACAATATCGGAGAAATTTCAATGGTTTTGTTCGAGTGAAATGTCCAGCTAGCTATAACACCCCTAAAACCTATGTTTTTTTCAGTGAATTTCTAAGGTTTTTTAACCCCTTCGATGCGTGTGACGGAGCGGTGCCGTCATGCGCGTCTGTCACGCTGTGCGCATGATGGAACCGCTCCGTCACGGCCCCGCCCGCGCAACGAACCTTCAGCATGGCGTGGTAATCCGCGCCGCGCTGAAGGGGTTAAATGCTAATTCCTAACTATATCAGGCCTGAAACCTATGGTTTTCAGTGAATGTCAAAGATTTTTTAAATGCTAATTCCTAACTATATCAGGCCTGAAACCTATGGTTTTTTCAGTGAATTTCAAAGGTTTTGTAAATGACAATTTTTAATGTATTAATTGTTAAACTGTTTTTTTATACTGATTTACTAAATTTTTTAAACTATTTATTTTTAGATATTTTATTTTTTAATTACATTATAATTACATTATACATTACAATAAAAAATATACTTTCTCAGAACGAATTACTTTAATATAAATACTTTGCAAATATGCAATAGACTTTTAAGTACAGTAGTTACAGTTGTTGCAATGGGCAACACAATTTCAAACACAATGCAAAATTGAGCTCAATGTGAATTTCTAGTCAAATGCAATTAGTTACTTTATGGATTACTTTTCTAACCATAGGACTGGATCCTAGATTCAGTCCTTGGATCTCTCCTGTAAACAGTTGAGTAAAAGCATTTTGGTTACTGTAGTGATTTTTAAGGAATATTATTGCATTTTAAAAGTTGACGCTTAGAAATTTTTATACATAGATTCACCTATGGCAGGAAATTCACTTAGCAGGTAAGTAGTGTTATCGTTACTTTTTCTTACTCAGTGGTGGATCCTGGATCCAGCACTGGTGAATCTCCTGTAAACAGGTGAAAGAATGTGTTTAAGTCATGCAGACGATTTTTTAGGAATATTTTTAGTTTGTGAAAATAGACACTTCGAAACTTTTCTGCTGAAAACCACAAAATGGATTCCTATGGAAGGAAATACAAGTTACTGGTAAGTACGCTTAGAATTACTTTTCAGGGTCAGTGCTAGTCTAAAAGATGCAGCACTGGGTTCCCTACTGAAAACAGGTGAGTAAATTGGAATTCGTAGTTCGACTGATTGATGAGGAATATTGGTACGTTTCAAAAATGGACACTTAGCAACTTTTCTGCTGAAAACCACACTATGGATTCCTATGGAAGGAAATACAAGTTACTGGTAAATACGCTTAGAATTACTTTTCAGGGCCAGTGCTGGGCTAAAAGATGCAGCACTGGGTTCTCTCCTGATAACAGGTGAGTAAATCGGAATTCGTAGTTCGACTGATTTTAGAGGAATATTAGTAAATTCCAAAACTCCAGGTGTTCAGAGGCCACGCCCCTTTTTACAATACTCTGCAAAGCAGCTCCGTGGCGCTTACTGGAGGTACCTGGTGGGCTAGTTGCCCCCCAGGGGCCCTCAGGATTGAAGAGGAATTAATTCCCCAACTTAAAACGTGCCACAGGGCGTGTTTGCACAGTGGTGAAGGTAGGGGGCGCCTATGGACGATCGCGTCTTTTTTTTTTTAAAGGGGGGCTGTGTGGCCTCCCTTCCTTTTCCTTTTTTGTGGCCCTGGGGACCCCATCCCCCAGGGCCTCACCCCCGGGACACCGCAGGAGCCGGCCCAGGGGGGTGGCAATCCCCAGGGCCACCACAAGGCTCCAGGAGGGGGCCGCGCGACCCCCCTCCCACATCTGTTAGCAGCCCCGGGGGTGGCGGTCCCCGGGGCTGGGGGAGCCTCAGAGCCCCCCCACACCCAATTTTTTGTAGCCCCGGGGGGTGGCAGTCCCCGGGCTGGGGGGGCCTGAGAGCCCCCCACCCAATATTAATAAGCCCCAGGGGTGGCAGTCCCCGGGGCAGTGTGGGGGGGATTGGGACCCTATACACTATTTTTTTAAAATGCCCCTGGGATTTGGCTCCCCCAGGGGCCAATTACCAAAGAAGCGCGGGAGCCCACGCTTCATTTTTTATTTATTTTCGGCCAAAATTGATGTTGGGTGCGCAAATCTCGCTTATTTATTTATTTTTTAATGCTTTTTTTGGTCCTGGGGTTCCTTGTGGGACCCCCTGAGCAGGCCTAGGGGGTCAGGGTGTTTCTACCATGTTTCTTAGGTTTCTTGTGGCTGCCAACACTTCCTGATTTGGAATGTTGACAGCCAATTAGAATACAGCTCGTGCCCGGCAGGGTGCACGCTGGGTGCGCATTGGGTGCGCGGATCCTCCGAGGCCATAGATATATATGTACTTTTAGATGTCATTTTCTCAGGAACTACTGAAAGGATTTACACCATTTAAGCAAAAGGCACGAGTCTGAACTGAGGACTACCTCTTTGCCAAATTTGGTGTAATTCCGTTCAGCAGTTCGGGCTGTAGCTGCGGCTAAAGGTCCTATGGAAAATTGCATGGGGAAAACGCGTTTTGGGACCCCCCCTTTTTTCTCGGCCCCCACTTGACGAATCACTGTGAATCTTTCAGGATAGGAGCGGGCCGGAGCTGGCAAAAAGTTTTGAAAATTTTGCGAAGATTCGTCAATCGGCGCCAAAGTTATTCCAAATAGAATGTTGCAGATTTTCTATGGAAAATAGGTCCTAACTATATCTACCTACTGGCGACCGCCAGTAGGAAATATATATATATATATATATATATATATACACACATACATATATATATACATAAATATATTAAACATATTTTTATTGCCATTCAAAGTATACAATAAATGAAAATGAAGACATATCTGTGTACTGGAAAAACTAAGATGAACTTGCCTTACTATTGGCATGCGAAAGTTAATACAAACATTTGTTATTTATGTAGTTGTGTTGTAGGGAACTCCCTGTGTAAAAGGAGGAGATTAACTTGCAATATAACAATCCTACAAAATATTCAAAGTAACAGATCATTGAACAACACTGGAGTGTTATATAAGGCACATTGTTCCACATCCGTCCTCTCAATAGCTTTTATATGGCTGAAACAACTTCGCCAGTTGCTTAGTTCCTCAGGGGATCTGACTGACTAATGCAGACCATAGGTTCACTCCTACTAGCATTCAAAAGCAGTATAACAGGATTTCGTAGAGGCCGACACATTAAATCCTAACCAAACTCTCTCGGTATCAGTAAAATAAATTGGTGTGAAAAATTAAGGGGATCCTAAAAGGGAAGCCTGAATGCCATATAACAATCTATGGAGGGGTGGGGTTTATTTTTGCATGCTATCCATTAATAGGTGCCTATTGGGGGGGCACGACTGCTTGCATTCAACTCGTCTGCAATCGGAGGAGGAACTGTGCCCCCACCTAGAGCTACTGCTGTCCATCTCTTAGTGTATGATACTGTCCTCATCTGTATCCCCAAAGGAGTCGCCTCCAACTCCCTGAATTGGTTCATCCTGCTCCTCCGTGTCTTCCTCTGCTTCCTCTGCTGGGTGTTCCCAAGACTCTAGTATTTGCGCCCATAATTCCACGATCAGGCACCACCACAGGCCATGGGCATCCTTCCTGATTAGTGCTCTCTCCTCAGCTCTAACCCAAACCGTTACATCTTTCACTCAGGTTGCAGCTACTGGACCCTCCTCTGACTTCCACATCATTGCTGTTTATCTCTTGGACAGGACCAGATCGAAAAACTTAGAGCCCACTTTCCATGTCCAGGGTCTAGGAAACAACCCCAGTAGAAATGTTTCCATGGTGCAGGCAAGAGTGTGGCCCAGGGTTGCATATAACGTATGGATCACAGTCGCCCAGAACAGTCCTAGATGGGGACAGCTCCTGGCCATGTGGCCAAAATTCTTGTCTAGGAATGCACATCCCGGGCAGTCCTGTGACTTCCCGCAGTAGATTACATGGAGTCTGTGGAGTGTCGAATAGGTCCTGTGCACATTATTAAATTGTGTGTAGTTCAGCCTCATATTCTTTAACCGCCACTTGGGGTATGCCAGGATCCCACGCCACTCTGAGTCTGTGAGTTCTTGCCCCAACATTACCTCCCATTGACCTTGGAGTGCCAGCAGTGGCTTCAGGACCATTTCCGATAACGACTTAAAGAACCATTTCTCCAGATGTCGTGTGGTGCACATAGACACCAGTAGTTGTGGTACTGCATCTGTTTTTGGTTCGTCTTAGCTGCCCGACCATAAGTCTCTGAATTTCGCGCCATCGCTTCATATGTTAAAATTGACCTGAAAGTGAGTCATACTTGGTCACCAAGTCGTCCCAACAAAATCAGTCTGGCCAGCTGGTAACAGTTACCCACCACCAGCAATCCAGCTTTCGTCCAGGCTGACAATTGTAGATCTATGAAAAAGGACATTTGTTCATACCCTACTAATGGTAGTGCCGGGGCATGAAGGAGATTCCCTGTGATCCTATGTAAACAACGTCTACCCAACTGGGGAATCTCTACCGCAGGACAGAGCAGCTCCACCAGCAAGGCTCCCTGATGTCTAGACAACCCTCTTAAGCCCAATTCCTCCTGATGGGCCCCTTCAAGCCACTTAGTGGCGTTTTTGAGCTGAGCTACTAAAAAACACATTTGAAAAGCGAAACCTCCGAAGCCTCCCTCATCCGGGGGTGCCTGAGGAACCAGGAACCCAGTACCTTGACCAGCAGAGTGATGAAAAGATATAATAATTTCAGCAGCATAACCACCTTGGACAAAAGATCCTAGCCATAATGGGCAACTTCAGGGATCACCAAAAGTGGACGTAGGATTTAAGGGATCTAAGGGCGTTCCCCAGATTACCTTCCTGTAGATCTTCCAAGGAGTGGGACACTTGGATACCCAAATACCGGAGGGATGCAGGGGACCAGTACTATTCCTGTGGTATATTATGCTTCCTGTGTCATAGGGAACAGAATCTCTTAGTCTTATTCACCAAGAGGCCAAAGAGTGTCTCAAATTCCCCCAGTAGGGTCATCTTGTTTGCGGCTCATGCCAGGCATAGTTGAGATAGAGCAGAAGATCATCTTCATAAAGTGAAATTATATGTTTATTGCCTTCCCTTCATCACATCAGAGCCTGCCCTAACTTGCCGGTAGAGTTCCGCCAATGGCTCATTAACCAATGGAAATAGGAGGGGAGATAGTGGACATCCCTGTCTGGTGCCTCTATAAACATAGTTTTGCCTAGAAATGGTATTGGCTGTTTTGCCCCACACAGTGGGGGTTGAGTATAACTATTTAACACACTTAAATCAATTCCCTCCCAGCCCCATCTTGTGCACTTATAAAGTAGAAAAATGCCTTTTCAATGTCCACCGACACATGCATAGCTTTTGAGCAAACTGAACATCTGGATGTAAAGAATATGGTAAAATCTTCACAGGATCAGTGACGTATGCCGGGCCAGGATGAAACCTTTTTGATCACTATGAATCAGTTCAGGCATATGGAGGAGCAATCTGAGGGCCTGGACTTTACTAAGAATTAAAAAAATCCATATTGAACATGCAAAGGTATGGGCTCTTGTGCCTTGGACTTGTGAAATGGAATCACAACTGTGTCCCTAGTGGACGCAGGTAGTGTCCCCAGTTGCACAGCCTCAGCATATAGTGACTCTAGCCTAGGGGTCAGATTCCCCACAAAAGTGGCATAAAACTCCACAGGTAGGCCATCAGGGCCTGGGGTTTTGGCGTAGGCCATTTCTTTAATAGTGTAATTGATCTCCTGAGTCAACACTGGACCCATGCACTCTATATGGCTTCCCTGCCTTTTAACTATATTCAAGAATGGACTTAGATATTGTAGGGTTGTTTCGGCTCAGGCAGATATGACCATACATGTGATATAGAGCACCCTGCCTTAGGGCAGTAAGGCTTGTGGTAGGAAAGACCTCCCTTTACCTTGTGAAGTGTCTGGGGGCATCATGACACACAGGGAAGTGTCAAAGCACATTTTTTTTTAAATGAGCCTTTGCTTTGTGCATTGGGCAACCCATTCTTTTCTTTTCTTTTGAACAATTAAGCAGAGATGTGAGCAGCTAGGGTTCTCCATTTAGGCTGCCAAGATCTAACCACTATACTCTACTCTCCATATCAGCTCTTACTTTTCAAGCCTTACCCCCAGGGATCGATTTCTCTCCAATAACACTGTATCTAGAAGGGGTGTCGCACTAAGTCTTTGGGTATGTCTGACACTTTCACTGCCTTATTTCTTTCAGAGTGGTTCCCCCTCCTAAGCTGTCGCCAGGCTGAGGTGAGGCTCATTATCTGCACACTACGGGTAAGATACTTTACCATTGATTCTAAATGCCATAAGTTTAATATGTGTGGAGGTAATAGTATCCCACTAGCTCCTTATTGTGTACTAAATGACATATTGTGAGTCTTTAACATATTGGTTTTCCCTTGTTGCTTGTGTTTTTTTCTGTTCATTGGTACGGCCAGTAAATCGTACACTGAAAATCAGACAGATTACTGGTTTTGTATTTCACTCTTAACCCTTTTTTCTTCTCATGATACTCACGTATTTTCTACGCAGTAGCATTGTCCATGGTCCTGACGAAAGTCATGATACCACTCTGGGTCTCCAAGGCTGAAACATGTAGACCTACCTTTTTCATCTGACACGTGCAGTTTTATATGCATACTGCAGGTGCACTGTTTTTAATCCTAAATAAAGAGAGGTTCTGGGAAGACCATAACCTTCACGTAGGTTATGGTCTTCCCAGAACCTCTCTTTACTTATGTTATATCCAGGGATGTAGACTCACATCCCTTTACGTGAAAGCACGCTCAAAACAGAATAAGATTTGTGTACACTTAATAATTTCATATTTCGTCACATGATAGGTGTGCAGACCCACTCAACCACTGTTTTTAATCCTGGCAGCAAGATCAAATAAATAAAGGCAATTCCATCGCTCTCGCTAGTTAGTTTAAGCTTCACCACCTACATTTTAGAGTTTTTCTTTTTTCTGTTTGTACTGCGCCCTGATGACACTAGTTTTGGCCTTTCTCATCTGTAGGATTTAGTATATCCTAGCAAGTGTAGAAATAAAACATCCCTGAGCTCCTCCCTCTTAGACAGGAAGTTGTAGTTCTTGGCGGGACTAGGTTTTCCCACCAAGAGGAGAATCCCGGATGATGAAGTATGCCACCTATGGTGGGTGAGGGATTTCGTACTTGAAAGGGATTTCTCCACAAGCTACTAGACACTACCTCCAGTGTTTTCCCCTGATGGCACAGGCATTTCAGACCCAAGGATTTCTTTGTTGTTTCTTGTACTGATTGGGGATGTAATCGTTACTGGTCTTTAAAATATCCCTGGGACCTTCCCTCTCTTGTTTTTGTTAAGTACACAGGGAAGTGTGCCATGTTGACTCTTCAGTTTTCTCTGCACCAAGACACACAGACAGCAATAGCAGTTTGCATGATTTTGGTGAGGGGTCGCTAGGGTGGCGCAATTTGTGCTGCTGCCCTAGTGGACCCACTTCAGTCCCAAGCCCTAGGTACCAGGACTACTATTTACTACGGACTTATAGAGGTTGCTAAAGTGGTGCCAATCATGGTACCATTTTGGGAAAGAGCTCTGGCACTGGTAACCGCGTTAGCAGGGACCGAGTGAACTTTTCTTTGAAATCAGATCAGGTTTCAGTCAAAAAGTGGGGGTTAACCATGTCAAAAGAGGCACTTTCCAACGGGTATTCAGACAAACCTATCCTTACTGTGTTGTAGTTGTCTAGAGGGAATGCACAAAGTGTGGCTGTCACCCAGCCCAGATATGTATTGGAGACAGGCTGAAAAACACACAGAGTTATAAGCACAGAGAAATGTACACTTTCTAAAAGTGGCATTTTTGAAACAGAAATAGTAAATCCAACTTCAACAGTAATTAGGATTTATCATTACCATTCTAAACCTGAAACAGCTACTCCTCTCTAATCAGGAATTACAGTTTAAAAGTGTATTAAGGAATTCCCAATGCTAGCCTATGAGAGGGGTAGGCCTCACATTAGTGAAAAACGAAATTCACTGTTTGTCACTACCTGGACATATAAAATTTGAAAGTACATTTCCTACCTTTAAGTCACACTTTACCCTACCCATAGAGCAACCTGTGGCCTACTACTTTAGTGGTGACCTATATTTAACAGAAAGGGGAGTTTAAGGCTTGGCAAGTGATTTTAAATGCCAAGTCAAAGTGGCAGTAAACCGCACACACAGGCTCTGCAATGGCAGGCCTTAGACAGGTTTGAAAGGCTACTTGTGTGGGTGGCAAAACCAGTGCTGCAGGCCCCCTATTAGCATTTAGATTACAGGCCCTGGGTATATGATATAACACTTTACAAGAGACTTACATGTAAACTAAATATGCCAGTCAGGTATACACCAATTTGACCATGTTTAGGGAAGAAGCACATGCACTTTAGCACTTGTCAGCAGTGGTAACGTGCTTGAAGTCCTAAAGCCAACAAAAAGAGGGTCAGAAAAAGGGAGGAGGAGGAAGGCAAAATGTTTGGGGTAACCCTGAAAATAGGGCCATTTCCATCAGTCTTTCTATTAAAAAATGCACTTGTCCTGACTACTATGGTGTTAAATTGTGTCCTCCTGTTGCCAGCAGCAGTCACCAAAAGCCATACATTCAGGACATCATGGACCTGAACAGTGCAGCCATCCAAAAGAGCACAGGCCCAAGCATCTAATGCATGTTTTAATCCTACTTCTCATGGCGGATACAAATTCCAGTTCTTGTACATCTGGTGGCAGTGGGACATTAGCCCCCCCCCCCCCGAGTGGCTAGATAAATAGGTTAGAATTTCAGGCAACAATCCAGCCTTCATATCTGTGTCAAAAGATAAGAAGCAGTACAATCACCACATCAAGTAAATGTCTTCCATGTATAGTACAGCACTTTTTTATTACTACAACTGTTTGTCAATATTTATACACAACATTAGGAACATGTTATTATGCTACACAGCGGCACTTTAAAAAAGTATACTGATTACAGAGATCTCCCAATGGGGAGAGTTACAGAGATTGTAATAAAGTCACAGCTGTCTAATGCACATGTACAATTATATGAATGAGGACCTTGCATGCCTGAAAAAACTATTCTGCTCCCCTTCCCTGAGCATCAAGAACCAGGAGCATCTTGTTTACCTGTACAGGTTAAATATCTTGAATGTGATTGCATCCTCTCCTCACCTAAAAAATAGCCAACATGAAGAACACTACTTTAATCTTGTGGGGATTAGGAGGGTTCTTCCACTTCTACAGATGAAATACCAAACGAAAATCACGTGGACTCTGATTCTTTTCTTGTTGATGAGACCCTCTGAAAGCCCTGCCATTCCTGAGCACCTGCACAGGTGGGAAAGTGAATAACATGCATCCTGTAGTAATTGGGTGAAACCAGGGAAAGGGAGTGAGGGAGAAATGTTGCACTGGATCTCATATTCGAAATGTATCATCACAGACTGGGATGGCACAGAGCAACCTTAATTTTTGGAAGAGTGATGCATCACAAACCTACCTGTAGAATAAATAGGATGGGAGACCAAAGGTAAGTATAGGTTACAGCCCGGAGTGACCTATTAATGAACATGGGCAGTGTAGGCTAACAAGTTTCTTTAGAGAATTTAGCTACGATAAGCACATCACAGACCAGGATATCAGACGGGAGCCAAAGGATGCCATCATAAACTAGAACAGACAGGAGCTAAGGAGGTAAGAGAGAAAAGCATTCCAAAGACTATCTAGAACAACCAAAATCCAGACATTAAGGAAGGAGCTGAAGAGGAACCTAACATGAGGTTGGTGGGTGCATTTTTATTGATTCTAGTTATTTAAAACCACAACAATATAGCAAACACGTATACAACTGTTAAAACAGGCACCAGATCATTATCAGGCAATGTCCCAATTAATCAGTCGGTAAATATGTCAGTCAATTCAGTAAGCCATAAAAATACTTATACTTTACATCTTTCCAAATAATTCTAAAATCCTAATATGCATAGTAGACTTCCTATAAAATGGAGTGCTATTCTACCGCTCCATGTGCTTTAAGGTGATAGTAGAAATTTGGCAAGATGGCTACATTGGCGATTTGGGGGGTTTATTAGGTAGAGCCATGAAGCTGTGTGCACACTGGATTTTAATCCTGTGTACCCGCCCGCAGGACTCTGACAAGTCTTGGGGGTGAGTCCATGGGATAACACTGCTGGTGGGGAAGTGGTGGGCACTCCCTTCACTGCGCATGAGGTGTTTGGCCAGCCATCTCAGGCCAAGGTGTAACGGGAAGGCCAAGGGCTATTTATTAGACAGCATGGTACACAGTAGAGGCCCTTCCCCTGCCAAAATAGGGGGTGGGCCGGGCCAGAGGAGGGGTGGGGAGGAAGGAGGTAGGAAGGGTTTGGGGGGCAAAAAAAGAAGAAAGAAAATAAACGTACCTTGCATCTGCAGTCTCCTGTGCATCGTCTTGTCCTGCTTCTGGCCGTGGGCACAGGCTTCCAGCTTCAGGATGGGCAGGAGCACTGTCAGCTTGTGCCCCAGGCAGACTGAGGCTGGAGAGGGCTTCACTGCACATGAAAGGTTTGGCTGGCCTGAGAAAGCCGGCCAAATACCTCATGCGCAGTGAAGGGAGTGCCCACCACTCCTCCACCAGCAGTGCTATCTCCTGTACATGCCCCCAACACTCGTCAGAGTCCTGGGGGCGGGTCCAGGGGTTTAAAATAAATCAATATTAAAATGGGTTTAAAACACATTTTATTATCATTTTATTTTCTGCTGTTTGTGTGGGGGGGGGTGCTCCCCCACTCTAATGGTGTGGCCGCCTCTGATGGTACAGGCTGAAAGAACTAAAACGTAAACTGACATGCTCCTAATAGATTTGTTAGGCATCAGGGACCAGGGGGGATCCCATCTGAATCGTAGGGAGTCGCCTGCCAATGAGTAAAGTGCGGCGTGCAATCACATCATTTAGAGTAGTCTGATGATAATGGGCAGGTAAATGACAAGCACTATTTAAGTTCATTAGACTTCTGATGCAAATCTAGTTAGAAAAGTTTGTTTTGCAATATCATTGGCCTATTAGTTTTGACTCACACTATTCGTGGCCGTCCTGAGGTGGCCAGTTCTTAAAACCAGTTTAATAGCGTTCCTAAAGAAATTTCTTTTGGCTTCAAGAACCAGGATGATTCCCATTTGATTCGCAACGCACTTTTGTGATAGTAACACGCCTGCCGTGCCTAGTTTCCGCTAGTCTTAGCCAGGCTATGGCAGCAGGGCTGTGTGTCATGAGTAGAAGTGCATTGTGGGATCACATTGGGCTGCAGTGTTTAGGATTAAGATAAAGCAGGCAGACTACCACTTTTAAGTGCCTGCAGGGCTCAAGTTCAGTAACTTAAGCGCTTTCCTGAGGAATTTCACCAACCTAGCTGAAAGCTGTGCGTCAGCACCACTCAGACATGCAGTTATGGCGTTGTCACACTGTGTTATGCCCAAGTGTCTAAATATTGCCTTTAACTAGTAGCACCTTACGTTTTTCAAACAGGGACAAATGCAGACAACATGCATCAATGGTTCCTGCCTAAAACTGCTCAATTGACATTTGTGTTGGGTGGAGCCTTTTAAGCACCCGCATTTATGTGGTTTTAAATGAACTAGTCCGCATCACAGCCTGATGAGTTCTTTTTGGAAGGCCAGTTTCATAGGGCTGGAGAGGGATAAAGCTTTTCCCTGATCTTGTTAAAAAGTTACTCGGAGTTCTGCATGAGCCTTTCACACCAGCTCTTGCCTGTCTTCGTCTCACGATTTGATTTTTGCGATTTTGCTAACATTTTAGAGGTTAAGTTTGGAGACATACTGTGTTCAAAGATGCTCTGGGCTTCCAGAAGTTCAGTTGTTTCTTACCTCAAATGTCGTGCCATATCAGTTCTTTAAGGGATCCTGTTTGTGGGCCACCCCGAGTTTAGCGTAGTAGCTGAGAAGCTGAGCTTTCAGCAATAACTGATTGTTTGCAAATACCAAATTTCGGTCATATTTGAGGCGACGGAGTGGTGTCAGGAAGAGGCTGCACTGCTTTGCGTGAAAGGTTAATCAGGCAGGCCCCAAATCTGCAAGGCCTTTCAGCGAAAATGACTGCATTCACACTTGACTGTGTTCCCTGCTGCATTGTCCAGTGACCAGTCCGGAAATTCGAAGCTATTTGCCCAGCCCACATTCACGTACAAGAAGCATAGGCGCCGAATCTTACGAACATCGAAACTGGAGTGCCTAAGCCCCCATCCCACCAATCGCAATTACAAAAATTCATCCACAAAAAAGGTGTCCTTTCCAGGAGTCTCTTTTTGACACTCGTTTAGAATGCTAAGTGTCTCCTTGCAAAGATGACTGTTTTCACGCTGTCAATTGACCTGCTCCAGCGTATTTCCCTCTCAGTTTGGCATTTACTTTTAATAAACAATTAATCTGTTGATATCAAGCGGAGCTTCATCTGGGCTCACAGTTCTCTTGCAGACATGCTGCCCTTTGTCCTGACAAGCGCGAGCCATCCTGACACATCCTCACCCCATGAGGCGGCTCGACGTGACATCTCAGGTCATCAACACGTTGCTGTGTGACCGCTTCTTTGGCTCAGTTGCTGACAGCTGTAAAATGTTTCAGGCAGGGTGCCTGACATTTCAACAGGTGCCGTGGCGCTGTCCTTTTCATTACCACCCTCACCACGTGGAGTGAAATGTGTGACTGAGGCTTGAGTCTGGGCATCGACAGAACCGGCGGTGCACTTTAATAGCAGAAGCTTGAAAGCCTTCCGAGGGCTTCCTGCTAAAATATGTTATAATTGTCTCGGCTAGCCCATATGCCAAATTAAATAAAACTAATAAATACATGTTGCTACGCTCTCTATTGATTTCTTTAGATTTAACAGTGTTAGTGTGTTCGAAGGCACGTAAGCGAACCGATACTTAGTTGTCTTGTCTTAATTGCACTTCTGTGCTCATACCAGGCGCGCAACACCCATTGGACTCACGGGGCTTCAGCCCCCCCCGTCGTGTGTGGCAGCCCGGGATGAGACACCTTCCTGGGCAAAAAAGCAGCCGCACCCGAGCACTTCACAGGTCTTTAAACGACCATTTGCATGTTAATGAGGCCTTGCTGTTGTTTCACCCCTTCTAAGAGCCCCTGCAGCTCCACTCTGCCTATTGCTTAAAGTTCAGCCCCCCCCGAAATTTTTGCCCAGCCCCCCCCCCCCCCGAAATTTTTGCCCAGCCCCCCCCCGAAATTTGGCTCTAGTTGCGCCTCTGGCTCATACGTATGCTCTAATGCTATACAATATTGATCTCTATAGTTGTGACAATAGCACAGCATCAAAAAATCCCAAGCCTTATCGTGGAACAGGCTTTCCAGTGATAATGGCATCTCTGCCATCACTGGGTGAGTATCACAGAGCTCACTGTACATGTATCAATTTCAATTTATTTATTATGTTTTGGCACTACAAAGAGGGCCACACAAACACAATACACAAAATACATATACATATTCCATCATAAAAAGAAAAAATAAACAATTACAACATTCTCCATCAAAAAGGGCATACTATGACACAATCCTCCTCATTTCATCAATAAATATCTAAAAAACCTTTAAAAAAGTTAAAAATATTGAAGCAAAACATTTCATTGGGAGGGGTATATAAAGCTTTTAAAAAGGAATTCGCATCAAGGATTCCTAATTGTAGACAAATTGATTTTAACCACCTTAAACGAAGTAAACGTAATGCAGGACAAATAAACAATACATGAGTACGATCCTGTGCTGACATATTACAGAGATTACATAGGGGGGAAGACCCATACCATTTAGCCAAGAGGGAATTAAGCGGCAATAAATCTTGCCTCAAAAGAAACCAAAATCTCCGAATACCATGTGTTAAATTCCAAAATACATAAGGTTGAACAAACTTCCTAGAGTAAGTATTACACAGTAGGGCACTTCGCTTCTTAGCTATCATGGATTCTTTATCCCTCCTGAAGCAAAGAGACCAGGAAGCCTGCTTCAAAAGAGATTTTAGTTGGGAAGAAGAAATAATAAAAATAGAACTCTCATCTAATTCAAGAAGTGCCACTGCCTTTCTGAAATTCTTAACAATTTGAGAGTGCTCTTTAAAACTTCCCAATAATTCTCTCTTGAGAAGGGATCTCAAAGTCCCCATTTCTCCTCTGGCAAGGTTGGCGACCCAACGTACTAATGCAGACAGGCCCTGTACCCAACTGCTACGCAGACCAAATTCTAGTCTAAGAGCAGCTGTAGAGCAAGCAGAATTCAGGGTGGTTAAAGACCTTAATAATTTTCCTTCAATCTTATGAAGGAAGCCCCAGTGTTTTAAATCCATCAATTCTATTCCGTATAGGAGGGTTGAGGGGATTTTTGCCTTATAAACCTCTAATAAAAGAGCAAAATGTCTTCTCCCTGTAGCGGAATAAAGAGAACTCAAGCTTTTGCCTTGAGACAGGGCTTTACGAGAGTTGTTATCAATGTGTTGCCTCTCGCTCAGGTTTGCTGAAACAATTCTTCCTAAAAAGGTATATGATTTAACCACTTCTAATTTCTGCCCACCTACTGACCAACCATAATTCTCAGATTTGGATTTTTTCCTCCCTGTGATGCACATAATTTTACTTTTTGAGGCATTTATCTTCAAAAAGTGGGACTCAGCAAAATCATGTAAAGCCTGCAGACGATTAGCTAAGCCTTTAGGAGTTAAATCTAAAATTAAAATATCGTCAGCATATAAAAGGCAGGCTATAGTATAACCCCCCACTACCGGGGCTATACCAACACAAGATGCGAGCGAGTTTGGAAGATCAGCAATATACAGGGAGAACAACAGAGGAGCCAGAAGACAACCTTGTTTTAAACCATTAGTGGAGGGAATAGCACACGAGAGTCCCCTTTCTCCACCCTGTAGCACTCGACACCAAGTGTCCGAATGTAGAGATCGTACTAGGTCTAATAGAAGAGGGGGCATACCTAATATAGCTAGCTTTCTCCACAGCAGAGGACGATCCACTTTGTCGAATGCTGTAGAGAAATCAATAAAAGCCGCATAGACTCCTCCACCCCGAACTCTTACGTATTTGTCCAGGATAACCTGCAGGGCTGTAAGGTTATCCAAAGTACTATGCCCTTTGCGGAAGCCCGTTTGTTCAAGAGGCAAAATCTGTTTCTCCTCGACCCAATCAGTGATTAAAGCTAGAAGGCATTTGGAAAAGACTTTTCCAATAGCATCAAGGAGAGCTATCTCACGATAGTTCATTGGATTATTCCTATCGCCCTTCTTGAACAGGGGCACCAAAATGCTCCCCTTCCAAGAGGATGGCACAGTCTTACTTGAAAAGCAAGCACTAAATAAAGGAAAGAGGATTTTACTCCATAGAACAGGATCTAACTTTAGTATCGAAATGGGAAGTTCATCGGGCCCCATAGCTCCAGAGGAACGCATATCCTTAATAGCCATTTCAATGGTTTTCTCTGAAGGGGCTTCAATAGAAAGCTCAACATCTCTCGGAGCTTCTAAGGAGCACTCACCTTCAAATGTTACGCCATTCCCAGCATAAAGGGCGGAGATAAACGACACCCATAATGATTCGGCAATAGGAATAGGATGAGGGCTGACTCTAGCTCCACAACCCTCTCCGATGAGAGACCAAAATTTTCTAGTATTGCCATGAACAACCGCCTCCCTTAATCTGATCCAAAGAGAATCCTCTTTTTCCTTTTTAAGTTTCTTCTTGATGCGACTTCTCCTTCTTTTTAACAAATATATTTTGTTTTTTAATTCAGTAGATCTACACAGAAATTGTTCCCGCACTAACCTGTTTATTGCCTTATTTAAAGGGATCAGCGAACTGGGAACAAAGCTCCTCTTTTTGGAAAAGGAGGATCTATTAGCAACACGAATAACCTCCTTCATAAAATCCTCGAAATGAGTCAGTTCAGAACCCTGCCAATAGATCAATTCTAGGATAGTTTTTCCTAAAATACACTTCAGGCCCTTCCTGGCTTTAAAATTCCAGAAACATCTTCCAGTATTCTTATGAAAATTAAGTATATCGCTATTAAGATGCCATGAGTCAGAATTTGGAAAAAATAAAGACAAATCTATAGTGATCACGTTGTGATCACTAAATAATGTCGGTAAGACTACCAGATCTTTTACTGGAGAAAAGACATCATAGTCAATAATTACATAATCCAAGATTGACTGACTGAAGGGGGATCTATGAGTATAGTTAGCAGGAAAATCGGAGGGAAGCCTACCATTCACTATTATCTCCTCAGTTGCAGAGAGTTCTTCCAATAACAACTTCCCTCTTTTATTAGTTTTAATTTTATTAGGGAAGAGAATCTGAGGGATAAGGTAGGCTTCTTCTTTACATTTATTTCTGAATAACTCTAAACTAGTGTTGGAAACCTTACAATTAAAATCGCCAACTAACAGTACATGGGGGGAAGGATCGAGCTCTTTTAGCTGTTTAATGTATGAAAAGACTTGCTTCAATAAAATATTAAAACATTCATCCGGGGGAATATATACATTTATTATTACTAATGAAGTATTGGTACCCCAGCTTGATTGCGAGCAGAGGGTCACTGCCTGAAAGAGATTCTTTGGATCAACATAATGTGTAAAATTCCATTTCAATCTATTTGACAAGAGGCACGCGAGACCACCTTTTGCATGCCCTTTCTTTGAAGGTAATGCCCTTGCCTCGAGGACAAAATAGTCTTTTCCTGCATATAAACTACTAGAACACCAGGTCTCTTGGAGGCAAATAATGCTAGCTTTCATAGAGAATAAATACTGTAATTTCTCAGCATTATTATGAATACCAGCAGCATTCCAAGAGATTACTTTTAAACTATTGCTAAAGATGTTGAAAAAGCTTAGGATTGTCTAAAGTTTTAGTAGGCAAAACCCCAGGCAACCAATTCCACTGAGAATTTTCATTGTTTGGGGGAATATTCTGGGTAAGCGAAACTGGCTTTACCTGAGTCACCCGACGTGTATTTTTTGAAACAGAAATCTTTAATTCATCATATAGGGAAAAGAGAGTATCTTGACCATTGCCCTGCTGAGAAAGTCTATTTGGAGGGAAACAATTTCTCCCAAAGGGGAGAACAGGTAAAACATCAATTCCCCTACACTGAAAACTCTCGGCCTGTTGTAGAATAAGGTTTAATATAAGTTTAGAATAGAATTTTACCCTAACAAAGGGAGCGGACGCTGTTCCCAATATAGAGACTAAATCAATATCATTAGATTGAATCAATTTTAGGCTCTCAATATCCTTAAAATATTTGAGTAGTCATGCTCTATTTAGGGATAAGTCTGAATCAAATAAGGGTAAAAAATCTACTGTAAATGTATCTACATAGATTTCAGGAATTTTTGAGGGCAAATGCTGGGGCCGTACCTCTCCCACATCCAAAGCAGGAAAAACGGGGGCAAAAGGATCAAGAGCTACAGACCGCCCAGGCGATTCTACCTCGGGCAGGGGAGTTGCCCATCTCCCTACATCCGATGGGGGACCGTTCCCAGGGCAATCAGAAATAATTTCTGTGCCCGGGACTGAGAGCTTTAAGATATCAGAAGAATGGGAAACCACCTCCTTGCACATTAATTCTCCCGTCATTTGGAACTTAGAGTCTAAGACCTGGGAATCCTCAAAAATGATTTGTTTCTGCTTTTTCTTTCTGAATCTACGGATTGGTTTCCTCTTTTTTCCTAGATTCTTTCTTTGTTTTCTAATTTTTCCCTTTTCAACCCCCCCTGATCCCTTTGATTCAGGTAAAAAGATTGAAAATAGTTCTCTTTCAAGATTTGGAGCAGCAACCTCAATGATTTCTTCTTCAATTTCAAGGTCGCAAAGCTTTGCGCAATTAGATACGGGTAAAATGGGAGCTACAGGGGGCTTAATTTGAACTGAGTTTTCATTTTCATTTAAGAGCACACTACCCAACTCATGCCCCAGAGGGCTTACTTTAGAAACAACATCAGGAACCTTTTCCGGAGCTTTTAACACTAAGGCTTTTAGTATCTGGGTGACTGATTCCAGAATGCAATCGGAACTTCCCACAAATTTACTCAATAACTGTAGGATGGATGCCAGCAGATGTTCCAATGCAATCAAGGATTCAGAAATCGTTTTTTCCACTTTATCATAACCGAGTAGACCCTTATGACCAGTGTCAGATAAATTAAGCAGTGGACTCATGGAAAAATTAGACTGAGAAAAAATATCTGGCAATTTTAGAGAAGGGGTACTACTAAAAAGAAAGAGACCAGAGGAAGAAACACCAGTCGGGGGTTTAATCACTTCAGGTAAATTCAAAGGACCGTCAGCTAAGTATCGACCACAGAGCTCCAGGTCAATACTTGACAACTGAGAAACTCCCTTACTGTCCGTCATTAATTGTGGACCTCCAATGGGGTCAGCAAGGGGAAACTCTGCAGAGACGGCAGGCGCATTGGTTTGCTGCCCAGTCTTAGGATAAAAAGAAACATCCCCATTATTTCCTGACCTATCAGATGGCGGTGGGAAGGGATCTTCAGGCGGAGGGATGTCTGACTGATCTTTTTTCCCCCTGCTAGATACCGTCTTCTCCCAAAATTGAGGCAGCAGGGACTGATCCTTTAGTAGCAAATTACTAGAAGATCTGTTGCTAGGGGAAATGGGTTTTGACATTATACAGACCCTATCCCCTATTACTCTCCCGGACCGTAGTTTTTTGGCTGACATCTTTATATAACAAAGTACTATAACCCCAAAAGAATACAATAAATATATGTTAAAATTAAAAGAAGATGAAATATTTGAGGGAGAGTGACGAAGGGTTCCTAATCACAAGGAGAATGTGCACACCAGAAAAATATAATACAAATGATAAAAGATATTTTAACACAATCGATAAATAGATAGGCCCAGTCCAGTCTCCTCGAGCCTCTGAGGGCCACAGAGGGCCCGCCCTTTGCCCGGGCTTAGCCCGGCACTGCCCGCGCGCTGTCCCCCGACGCGGGAGGTATGCAGAAATTTAAAGCGCCTCCGGGCGCGTGAATAACGTCACCTGATTGGCCCACCGGAGCAGGGGAGGCTGGGGTGTGTAGTTGTCTCCACTCGGCGGCCGCGATTTCAGCAAGGCGACGGCGGGAGAAAATGGGTCCAGGAGCAGCCAGAGCTACAGCAAGGAGCTGCAGGTAAGTTTTAAATGGGTCCCAGAGTTCGCCACAGCGTCAGGGCAACACCCGCTCCCCCGGAGGTATGCAGAAATTTAAAGCGCCTCCGGGCGCGTGAATAACGTCACCTGATTGGCCCACCGGAGCAGGGGAGGCTGGGGTGTGTAGTTGTCTCCACTCGGCGGCCGCGATTTCAGCAAGGCGACGGCGGGAGAAAATGGGTCCAGGAGCAGCCAGAGCTACAGCAAGGAGCTGCAGGTAAGTTTTAAATGGGTCCCAGAGTTCGCCACAGCGTCAGGGCAACACCCGCTCCCCCGGAGGTATGCAGAAATTTAAAGCGCCTCCGGGCGCGTGAATAACGTCACCTGATTGGCCCACCGGAGCAGGGGAGGCTGGGGTGTGTAGTTGTCTCCACTCGGCGGCCGCGATTTCAGCAAGGCGACGGCGGGAGAAAATGGGTCCAGGAGCAGCCAGAGCTACAGCAAGGAGCTGCAGGTAAGTTTTAAATGGGTCCCAGAGTTCGCCACAGCGTCAGGGCAACACCCGCTCCCCCGGAGGTATGCAGAAATTTAAAGCGCCTCCGGGCGCGTGAATAACGTCACCTGATTGGCCCACCGGAGCAGGGGAGGCTGGGGTGTGTAGTTGTCTCCACTCGGCGGCCGCGATTTCAGCAAGGCGACGGCGGGAGAAAATGGGTCCAGGAGCAGCCAGAGCTACAGCAAGGAGCTGCAGGTAAGTTTTAAATGGGTCCCAGAGTTCGCCACAGCGTCAGGGCAACACCCGCTCCCCGGAGGTATGCAGAAATTTAAAGCGCCTCCGGGCGCGTGAATAACGTCACCTGATTGGCCCACCGGAGCAGGGGAGGCTGGGGTGTGTAGTTGTCTCCACTCGGCGGCCGCGATTTCAGCAAGGCGACGGCGGGAGAAAATGGGTCCAGGAGCAGCCAGAGCTACAGCAAGGAGCTGCAGGTAAGTTTTAAATGGGTCCCAGAGTTCGCCACAGCGTCAGGGCAACACCCGCTCCCCGGAGGTATGCAGAAATTTAAAGCGCCTCCGGGCGCGTGAATAACGTCACCTGATTGGCCCACCGGAGCAGGGGAGGCTGGGGTGTGTAGTTGTCTCCACTCGGCGGCCGCAATTTCAGCAAGGCGACGGCGGGAGAAAATGGGTCCAGGAGCAGCCAGAGCTACAGCAAGGAGCTGCAGGTAAGTTTTAAATGGGTCCCAGAGTTCGCCACAGCGTCAGGGCAACAGATATCGACATGTATGTAAGAACAGCAGTATCAGAATAAAGCACAGTATTTCCTTAAATCATGAATTATTCTAGTGCTTATAAACTGCAAAAAGTGCGTAAGTCTCCTTCTCATACTTTCAGTGGATAAACAGAAAGGTGGCCCAGTGTCAAATATGCTTCCAAAATCAGAGCTCTTTATGAATGTCCAAAGATGCAGTTGTCATCGACAGGTTTTTCGGGGACCGGGCAAGATATATTTTAGGGGCCCCTGTATGGAACACATTTTTATTTTTTACCCATTGCCTGATAATTCATACCCCCTTGATGCCAAAGGATACTAAATTAAATGTTAAACGTAACGAGGTCACACAACAATAGTTGAAATATGTAATGTCTGGGCCTCCAACATTTCTTGAGATCATACAGGTAAGAGTGGCTGAGTCAGGGGTAGAGGTAGGCAGAAGGAGAGAGAGAGAGAGAGAGAGAGAGAGAGAGAGTGAGAGAGAGATAAATAGAATAGATAGAGGTCAGATAGAGAGAAAGGTCAATTTCCCCAAGTATCCCCTTGGAAGGCGGGGCCTCTAGGCAATTGCTCACTTTGCTCAATCCTTAAAATTTCTCTGCAAACATAATTTCTATATGTTCAGCTGTCGAGAGACCTGACGTACTGCAGTACCATTAAAGTCAAGGAGGTGAGATTTCAATGTATGCACAAATGTGAGATGCAGTGCATGTCTTACACCTATATTAATGACAAGAGTAGACTGCTAGGGACAGTGATAGGACAGTGTGTCCTCAAAAAAAGGGGCTAAGTAGGAGAAGTGATATGGAGGATTATTCAATTATTATTCCTTCATGAAACAAGAGTAATTCAAATAAACTAAACACATGAAGTATATTTTTAGATAAACTCATAATTGAGATGTAAGCCGGACTAAAAATATACATTGGCTGCTGGCACATGATTAGTCAATTTTACGATTTGCATTAGGACTTTGTCAGTCAAATACCTTTTTTTAATGTTGGTAGGGAACTGTTAGCCCAGTCCATTGTAACATTTTTTATGTTGGAGTAAAAAATATGTTTATTCCTAAATAATATGTAGGATAAAGTAGTCCCTGTGATCCATATAAGGATATTGCAAGTCATCGAGGAGTTTTGCGTCCATACAGAGGAACAATGCTGAAGGACGAGTTCGTTTATAAGGTCATGGAACTTCAAAGTGACATTGGAATATCCTTTTGATGTGTTGTAGGTTATACATTATAGTTAGCCTGTCCGGAATTCGGTTTAAACCGATTGTGCTCGAGAATACCCTACCGGACGAAAATCAGCTGACCTGGTTTAAACCGAGTGTCACTGATTTTCATTGTTGTTGCGCGTTTTGGCCACTTGATGGAGCCAAAGCATTAGAAACTAGGCCTGCCTGTGGCGGCCTGGCGCTGAGGTGTCAGGGGAAAACCCTGCTTCTGCACATGAGGAGCCGAGGTGTGAATGGCCCAAGGGCCAGAGCAACACCAGGCCCCCTGCCTGGCTCACGTGGGGGGTGGGGGTGGGGGAAAGAGGAGCTGTTGTGGTCTGCCGTCTGTTTTACTGCGGGCCGCAATCAAGTACTTCACAGGTCTTTAAAAAGACCATTTACTTAACGAGTAGATAGATTGTTTTCTTTCTAAAGCTAAGAAAACATGCAGGGAATGATGACGTGCCCGCCAAACCACAGCCGGGGCATGGTGAAGGACTTTTCATTTGCACAACTAAAAGAAAGACACTACTATCCAGCCCGTCAGCCGAAGTACCGTCATACCCGGAATTATGTACATTCATAAAATGTGTTGCTCTTCAAGCGACCTCAGAACCCCACGAGGTGGAAGACGGGCTTTATTTTTTCCGGCAATATCTCGGTGCAGGACTCTCTGAGGAGGCACGCAGCAATCTGTAACACACATCGTAAAGTGGATGAATGTTGATTCCTTTAAATTAAATGGGGATACAACAGAATTCCTCTGCTGTTCTGCGAGTAAGGTTCCGATGCCACTACCCCTATCCTCTGGCCATTACCCACAGAGATAGAGTTGCGCCCCCCTGAGGCTGTTCGTAATTTGGGCGTCAATTTTGCCGAGCCTCGCACGTTAATAGAGAGGCTGAGGTCTGTCTTCACTGCTCCGTGGCCTCAGAGAGCTGTTCTCGGTGCTACCCGTGCAGGTCACATCTCCGACTGCACGGAACGTTACACGGAGTCGGCTTGAGTATTGTAAGGCTCTTCTCCGTGGATCCCCTGAGTGTGGGGTTCGGAGACCGCAAAGAGTGCAGACAGCTGCTGCTAAGCTAACATCAAATAGACCCGGACGACCTTCTGCATGGACAGCCCTTAGAGAGCGTCACTGGCTTCAAGACTGTAGGACCCGTGTTCAGGGCCCCTCGGAACAAGGGCCCTGTGCTGTATATGTTCCTAGGGGGCCACTGAAAATCTCATTCGGGTACAAAGATTCTGAAAGGCACGACAAGGTGGACGAGCATTTTCAATCAAAGATGCTCAGTTGTGGAACAAGCTTCCGGCCAAATTAAAAACACACACGGACCTGCTGAGATACAGGAGCGCCTTGAAGACTTGGTTATTCCCAAAGCAGGAGAGGCCCGTAGCAGAATGTTATTCTCTGCCCCCCCCCCCCACAAACAACTTTAGGCTTCAGTGCCAGGATACCAATCCGGTCACAGTGTGATTTACAAATGCTAAAAATAAATAAATAATAAAATAAATAGGGCTCTCATACACAAGGGGGGCGATCAGATTTTACAGCCTTTGTTAGACACCACAGCTACAAAACTGGCCATGACATTGCATAGATAGTAATGCCATGTAAATGAACATTTAGTTTAATAGCGCCACCCTAATCACTAGCATTCCCATGCCCAGGGGGAGGCTCAGTGAGAAGACATGTATCTTCCGACCCATCCCCGTGCACCCTCCCTGTGCCCCACGCCCCTCCAGTTCTGCTTCGCAGGCACAGAGGTCCCTGGGTTGCCTGTCACAGGCCTAGAATTGCCAGCAGCTGCCCTGGAAGCCTCCCCGCCGTTTTCCTTCTGCTAAAAAATATAATAACTGGGGAAGCAGAGACGCAGGGTTAAGTCTGAGGGTGTGTGTCTGCCGAGGCGTGCCAACTGATGCCTCCACGATGCTCTCCTGCCATCCTGTTACTGCCTCCTGCAACCCCCACAGGGCTTTGAAAGTTTTATTTTTATTTTAATGCATGCAGCATGATTGTCATAAGAATCGGCAATCTGTGGTCTGGTCGACCTTGGATTCCTCTCCTAGAAGCTGGGAAAGAGCTCAGTGCGAGGGCAATTTCCACCAACTCGAAGGAGAAGAGTCTGAAACTCAGAATGCCTACTGTCTCTCTAAATGTAGAGCAGAAAGCAAACATATAAAGAATTGCTTGTCACACATGAACCATTACTGCTCACCACTCCCTGGCAACCTCAATCTACAGAAGCATTTAGTTTATCCTAGCATGCGTGTACTAGTTTAGCATGCACAGTGGAACCTGTGGGGCACATAAAGACGGGGACCTTCAGCAAAGATGGAACACGACGTGTTGACTTACATTTGGGGGCTCACTGACACTATTTATCACTGTACTCAGAAGGTGTAGGGAGCTTGCCAGCTTCCAGGGAACAGTACAGTAATTCACAGCAGAGCACATCAGTGTTCCATTCCATAACGGAGGTCTTATCTGTAAATCAACAGAGCTGGCCAGCGCACGTCTGGCTATATTTACCTGCTGCAATAGCCATGTCAAATGCCTCACATTTGCATTTCCATTTCTGCTTTCCGCCACCTCTCTCTCCTCCAATATCATCTACACCCCTTCTTTTTTATCTCTTTCCCTCTCTCCCTCTCTCCTCCTTCTGTTTACCACCGCCCCTCTCACCCCTCTTCCTACTCCCATTGTCTCCCTCCTTCTCTCTCTCCTCTCCCTCCCTCAGTTTTTTCTCTTCTTCCTTCTCTTTTTCCTTCTCATCCCTTTACCTCCACCTTTTAGAAATGTTTACATACAAAGTCTGCAGTGAATTTCATGTGGCGTCTTAATGAACAGCCTGTATTCCAAAGCATGTTGAAAATCAGACATGTTCAAAACAGCATGTATGCAGTATGCAATATGGTATGCACTTCCACTGTCACTTTAGTGCTAAAAGAATGATAATAGCTGTGACCAAGTGTGTGTTTCTGTGCCTTCCTTTAAGTTTGCGGTTTATTTCTCAAAACTGCTGGGGATAATACGCTATCATCTATGTTGTATGGGAGATTATTGAACAACGCAGAAAATGCAATATATGCGCAGTCAGCCATTCCTTTGAAAGACACAAAATGAAGTGCCAAACAGTGCTTCGTACACACAACACGTGTGAGGGCACTATATCGATGATACAAGGCAATGCAACACACTCTGAGCAGGAGAGGGGCAGCGACTCTGGAACACAGACTGTAACTTCCAACTTGCTGAGTGACCAATTCACGCTTTCATTTAAAACAAGCATTTGTAATGCAATAGGTCTCACATTTACGCGAGTTTGAGCTATTGACATTGCAAATAACAATGCCTTGTATTTTTGTATTCGTTTTTAAAACATAAATAAAAGGCATTGTCATTTACAATGCGAATAGCTTAAACTCGCATAAATGCGAGACCTATTGCATTGCAAATGCTTGTTAAATCTGAGCTGCAGAATCAAAGGACAATGGAAAGTATTTCATGAATGTATTAAGCTTCTGAAATGTAGAGCAGTATACATTTTCTGAAGAAAAATGGCAAAAGCAGTAATAAAAGCAAAGCGTTCCATAAAAACCGGTAAAACACTGTTTCAGTTGTTGTTTATGGCGCGAAAAGGAGTAACCACTGAAAAGCACTGTTTTTTTGAGGTATTGAAATCACTGGAAAACACTGAAAAAACACCACCAGAATTTCCCAAAAATAGAAACTGAAAACAGGAAAGCCTAATTATAGTTAGGCTATCCTGTTATAGGTTTAAACCTATAATAACTGATAAAACCCCACCGGCGGGGAAATAGCCCTCACCAGTGTAAACATGTAAACACTGAAAAAACACCTTCCCAACCACAAACTAAATGTCATTCAAAGAAAGGAAAAGGTGAGTAAAAGAGTCATTTTTATTTCTTCCTGAAGAGGCCAATACAACGTAACTTTGTTATACAAGGCAGCAGCAAGAAAGACTGGGCTCACATTATTCCGCTTGCGTTTTGTTGTTTAGGGATGTCACTAAAACATTGTTTCTTTCTTTTGCTTTTTTCAGTTTTGTGGTCTTTGGTCTACAAATGCAGGGTTGAGAATCATGTTTTAAGGTCTTATTTAATTATTTTAGAAACTGTAAAGAATCAGAAAATCGAAATCATACTTTTTTATTTTTTCTATTTTATTGAGCAGAGCATTAGGTTCAAGAAATACATAGTATATTTAAAATCATTATTAAAACCAGTTTGTACAAAAACTGAAACAACAGCCTCTCAATACACAATAAAGAAAAAAGCTATAGCTGTAGCAGCTAGTCATATACTCATTCACAAATTAACAATGTGCAAATTTATCTTAAAAAGCAGCATCACTGAAGAAAATTACTTGTGCATCTAAAGTGCAATACCAATAAAGTGCTAGTGCCTTCCTATCACCCAAAGTAGTCATAACTACAACATCTTATTAAAAAGAAAGATTATGACTGTAACGGATAATAACATCGTTAACTACTAAAACAGAATACAGAATACATCATTCTATAAAGTGCAACAACTAGAAAAATGCAAGTGCTTCTAAGGTGCCATGAAAAAAGTGCTAGTGCCTTATAATGAGAGCTGCTACATCGATTTAACAACCCGAATGTTGAGATCCCTCTTTGAGTTTTTCTGATTCATTAAGAAACTTCCAATTTTTTTCAAACTTCCTAGTAGCCCCAACCCGTCTAGAAAAAGCTTCTTCCAATTGTTGGGTTCTTTTCATTTTATTGAACCATTTCAAATGTGAGAGAGCTTCACTAGATTTCCAATTTTGCAGAATTAGAGACCGAGCTACCGTGCAGGAAATAAATACAAAGACTTTTTCGGCCTCGGATAGCATCGTTCCATCTCTGCAAAATCCAAACAAACCAGCTTCGGCCTCGAGCAAGACACTCTTTCCGATTGCTTGCTCGATATCTGAAAAAAATGCCTCCCAAAAAAGCCTCAGCCCTGGACATGTATAAAAAGTATGGTGCCATCCACCTCCCCCATCTATCTGACAGCGAAAGCACTTGTTCTCGACTCCCGGGAATCTTTTTTTTAAGGCGGCCGCAGTTAAATAAGAGAGCCAGCGTGATAGGAAGGCCATCCTTTTAAAATTTACGGCACTCAGAGATTTACTTCCTAGATAGCAGATGGCCTCACACTCCTTCAAAGCCAGCCTACATCCTGTTTCCCGAGTTATTTTATCCAAGTGGCTCTCTATCACAGGAGATTGATCCTGTTTATGTAGTAGCCTATACCAGTTTCCCACCCCTTTAACATTAGCCCCATAAAGGGCTACCACAAGTTGGTTAGGGGCATCCAATATACCACTGGTATTTTTTAACAGATGAACAACTCGTAGATATTCAAATATGGACGGTTTCCGATGGCTATCCGCCCTTGCCATTACTTCTTGCCAGGAAATCGGCCTATTTTGATTTATAAAATGTAATAACTCGGATAATCCACAGCCTTCCCAGATGTTTATATGCCTTAATTGCAGCCGGAGACAAAGAGTAGTACATTCTCTCAGTTTTAGATACTGGAGGCCCGAAGAGCCCGTCTTTCCAGAAAAGGACTGAAGTCTAAAAAAATAATAATTTAAAGTCTTGTGTCGTGTTTTTTTTGGAAGTTTGGAAGTTTTTAAAAACACGAGTTAGTGATCCAATTTCTTGCATCATTTTGTCTATAAATA
This sequence comes from Triturus cristatus, assembly GCF_964204655.1. Lineage (NCBI taxonomy): Eukaryota > Metazoa > Chordata > Amphibia > Caudata > Salamandridae > Triturus > Triturus cristatus. The sequence goes on from NC_140582.1 coordinate 632,571,720, forward strand.
AGCTGTCGCTGGTACATTTAGATCCCATCAAGCCAGACACTAAATCTAAAAAAGCGGCCTTATAGTATGCTCTCAAATGCGGCAGCGCTAGACCCCCTTGTACTATAGGTAATTGCACCACAGTCAATTTGACCCTTGGAGCTTTCTTGCCCCAAACAAATTCCCTAAGTAGGGTGTCTATTTCCCTAAAATAGGACTGATTTATCTTGATCGGGACATTAGTGAACAGAAAAATAAGCAATGGTAGTATGGACATTTTGATCAATGAAACTCTACCCACAATCGATAGAGGGAGTAATATCCATTGTTCCAAGAGCTTCTTAATCCTATCCTTCATTCGTAAATAGTTCATTTTGAATTGCTGTTGGTACTGTTTTGATACAAATATCCCGAGATATCTTATAGGGTTAGACTTAGTTGCTTGTATCTTCAAGCAAGATGGAAAAGAATTCAGATCTGCATTGAGGGCAAGAACCTCGGTTTTATTGGCATTTATGTTATCCCCACCTATTTGTTCGAAGTTCAAAAATTCCCTTAAAACTATTTCAAAATTCTCTTTATCGGGAGTCAGGTATAAAATAATGTCATCTGCAAAGAGTTTCAGCTTGGCCATGCCAGGGATTGGAGGTTGAATGGCAACAATGTTTTGTATTTTGATTACCAGAGGCTCTATAAAAAAGGTGAAAAGTAATGGCGAATGCGGACAGCCATGCCTGGTTCCGCGGTTTATTTTTATGGTTCCTGCACTACTTGAACTCATTACTACCAGAGCCGTGGCCCCCTGGTAGATATTGGGCAGAAAACCCAAACCGGCCAAGGGTAGCAAACAGGGTTCTCCAATTTACGAGGTCAAAAGCCTTCTCTGCATCGACCATTACAATACTTGCCGGAATAAAATTTGTGTTAAAATAATCCAAAGCATGTATTAAAAACTGGATATTAGCTGCCATTGATCTACCTGCTATGAAGCCAGTCTGATCTCTATGGATTATCTCTTGAGCGGCAAGTAAAAAACGTTCTGCCCATACTTCAGAATTTTATAGTCTGAATTCAAAAGACTAATGGGCCTATATGAATTCGCATCTACCGGGTTTTTGTCTTTTTTAACAAAGGAGACAATTATTGCTTCTTTAAAATCTGCTGGAACCACACCACCATTTTTAGCAAAGTTAAATAAATTTTTTAAGGGGATAATTCATTCCTTTGAAAAAACTTTATAAACCTCAATAGGGAACCCATCCTGCCAGCTTTTCCCCCAGCTGTTGTTTTAATGGCTGTCGAGATCTCGGCAGCTTCCACTTCCGAACCCAGTTCACTGATACGGTTATCTGACAATTTGGGAACATTCATATTTATGAAATACTCCTGGATCATCTCCTCCTCCACTAAATATTCAGTAGAGTAAAGCTGGTGAAAGTGGTCAACAAAAATATGTGGGATATCGCTGCTATTAAATACTTCTCGTCCAGTCCGGGGTCTAAAACCTTAGATATTATAGCTGATTATTGCTTTTTCCTTGTAGAATTTGCCAAGAATTCGCCAATTAACTGGCTCTCTTCATAGACCCTTTGTTGAAATATTTGTGAGTTGCAAACCTCTTCCAAAATAAAAAAAATCCCTCAACTCTGTTCTTGCCTGCTCGTATTGATTTGGAAGAAGCTGAAGTTAAAGAGCATATTCCTGGTCCACCTTAGCTTGCAATTTAGTTATCTTAGCCCTCTGGGTATTGGACTGGGCAGCCGTAAAGGTTATTATCTGCCAGCGGGCTGCTACCTGAAACCTCCCCACACTGAGAAGGGGGCTGCCGTATTCTCGTTGATCTGAAAATATTCCAGAATCCTCTCTCTAAACCTTTTTACCCAGTCCTCGTCTTGCAAAAGGAGACGATCCAGCTGCCACCTGGGCTGTTCCCTACTTCCTCCCCCGAGCACCATTTCTACCCCAACATAAGCATGATCTGAAAAAGGGTTGCATCCTATGCCAGCTTCTTGAATCTGGAGGGATCAGGAGGTAAGAAAAAAATCTATTCGATACGCTGTCCGAAAACGGTGCAAATAGCAGGTATAGAATTCCTTATCTGGCTTGATTTCCCGCCATGAATCTACCAGTTGGTATTCTTGTCTGATTGTTCCCACTAATTTTTTGGTATTTGGTTTTAGTTGTTTTTTGTTTTCATTCAAAGTATCTTTCCTTATGTCCTGTATAAAGTTAAAGTCCCCTCCAAAAATCACCTGCCCGGGAGCTCCTATCAATAAATCATTGATTTGGACAAGGGGTCCAATATCATCTGAAACAGGGCCATAATAATTTATAAAATTCAACGTTTCCCGTGTAACCTAGTTACCACCCAAATACATCTCCCATGTATATCCCTATGCACTTGTAAAAATTCCCAGGGAAGTTTACTCGAGAAATAGATTGCTACTCTTCTGATCGCAAGGTCTGAAGATGCAAAAAAAACTTTTGAAAAAGCCTTAGGTATAAATAGTTTAGGGGAATTAGACTTCAAATATGTCTCCTGAAAGAACAGAACTTGAGGATTTAGTGATGTAAGCCATCTAATAAGAGCACCATACTTCTTTTTGTTCAGCATTCCGTTAGCATTGACTGATAGGATCTTACATTTACTGGTTTCTATGATCGACTCTAACATGTGTGTTTGCTGTACCTTCTGCTCGTGCTCTTTTTACCTCAAACCCTCCCTTCCCACCCCAAAAAAGAAATACCCACCCCTCGAAATGTGGAGGAACGCCTACCAACCACGCTGGCCACACTTCGCCCCTCTCATCTAACCTCATGTGTGTCATGAGATTACACCCTGAGTGACCCCGGGACCCCCAGAACCAATCTAGAGACTGGCTAGCCCAACTTATATTAAAGGTGAGAAAGCCCTTTACGTCGCCATATGGTAAATCTAAATGTATACCAATGTCTAAGCACTAGATATTAAAGAAAAAGAAACATTTTTCATTTCGATATGGTAAATCTAAATATATACCGGTGTTCAGCAATATCTTTAAAGCAATCCAAATTGGCTAACGAATAAACACATCTTATATTAAAGGGATTGCAACCATTTCCACCCCCTGTTGCCATATGATGGCTCTATCTGAATATCATTGCTTACGCGCTGGATCCTGCCGAAATCACCTTTAACAAAACCTGGGCTTTTTCTAAGTCAGAGAACATAAAAAATTTCCCTTTCACAAAAACTCTCAATTTGGATTGTTGAGCGATCGAAGCTTGAGCGCCATGGGCTTTAAACAGATGAAGAATCTTGACGAATTCTTTTCTTCTCCGAGCAGCAGCGGCAGTCATATCTGAAAAAATGCGACATTTAATAGTCTCATTTACTAAAAATTGCCTCTGCTGGATCGCTTTTGTCAAGATTCTTTCCTTAATACGAAAGTCTGCGAAGTTCAGTAGAATTGTTCTGGGTATCGTGGAATTGGGAAAAGGTTGAGCTGGGACACGGTGAGCTCTTGTAATCATGAGATCGCCCTCAAACTCCGGAAGCACTTTCTGCTTTATAAATGAATTAACCCACAGGAGGTTTGGGAGACTACAATCCCTTCGGGAACCCCAACAATCCGGAGGTTGGATCTCCGAGAGTGGTTTTCAAGTTCCTCCAGTTTATTCTCCAGGTGCCTTTTCTGTTTGGCTGCCTCCTTTACCTCTCCAATTACCAAAGACGTTTTTTCCTCTAACACTGAAATGGGAAAACATGTTATCACTTCTTCAATTTTCCCCAACCGTTGGTATAAGGAGGCGATTTCTTGTTGTTGCGTTTTTTCATTTCACGGACCTCTTCCAGTATTACATTAAGCATGTCTCTTATATCTAGCTGATAGACACCCAGAGTCTCTGCATTTTGACTAAGATTGCTTTGTAAATCTGCATCGCCAATACTCGTACTTCCAACATTGGAATCTGCTTGAAGAGCTAGAACTTCAGGTAATTCTATCCCTTGGGGTCTTTGTTGAAGTTGAGATTGTGCCTGGAGCTTCATTTGGGCGTCTATCAATGAGGTATCGATCGCAGTCCTCCTTTCTTCACCAACTGCTCCTTGTGACTGGGCTACAATTTGTGTGGATGTAGGCATCTCCGCTCAAGGGAGTTAAAGATATTCGGGGCGCCACTAAGTCTTGTACGAGATCTTGGGTTTGACCTTGATGCGTCATTAAACATTCTGAATTCTCAGATTCGAGATTACATTGAGGTGCCTCCTGCTCTTTGGCAGCTGGGTCTAAAAAGACCAGTCCTTCCCCCACTCCTGATAATGGACCCTTAGAGGTCCTTGATGCTGGGCTAGGGCTTAGGGAGGGAGATTGTGGAGTGACTTTCTTTTTTTGAAATAGTGGAAATTCCTTCATCTCCTTAGGTTTTTCTTTTGGGCCATCTGGTGTGGAGTTGCCTTTTGGAGACTGGGTGGGGACACGGCCGCTTCTACACACCCCAATGTAGTGGTCCCTTGATTAGTCGCAAATGCCTCGTGCTGCGGAGAAGTGGTGGGGGGCAGTTCCTCCTCCGAGCTTTCAAAAGTACTATCGAGCCTAGGGGAATTGGAGTTTGGGTTAAGGATCTTTTCCTCTTTGGCCCTACGTGCAGCGTCTTTTGCCATTGCTAAGTGGGCCGCAGAATCTGATTTGGTGGCTGCATTAATGTTCTTCGGAGGTTTTCCCATCCTTACCCCCTCTTCAATTTCTATATATCAATGTCTCTTTTTTATTTATTTTCGCTCCTGATTACCTCTCTCTTCGGGGTATCACCTCCGGTCCTCCGTACCTGAAGGCCACATCAGCTGCCTCCAAAGAAACGGACCGGTACAGCTCCAAGAGACACCAGTGTAGGTTTTTTCATGATCAAAAATCCCCAGGGGCACAGAGGAACCGCTGGCGCTGCTCAGAGCCTCAGAGCCATCGCGTGACTCGCATGCCGGTAAACCTTCCAAAACTGGAGGAAACTGCGGCCTGAGGAATGCTTACCGCATACCGTGGCAGGCAGGTGTCAAAGGTGTTGATATCGCTCCCCTTTCACTGGAGTCTCATCAATCTGCAAGCCACAGCCATCCCCTGCATCACGGCAACTGGGCGTGTGAGAGCTTCATGCTGCTCAAAAGCCGTTTAGGAGATGCTCGCCCTCTCTTAATAGTGCCTCCAGCAGCCACCAGCCTCTCGGCGTTCTCAACTCTCCTCACAGCCTTCGGGGGTCAAGGAGTCTCACATCCTGCCGTTGCGCTCTTGACACTCTTCACTCCTCGCAGCTGCTTCAGAGGTTGGACTCCTCATAGCCTGCTTCTGGGGTCAAAAAAGCCTCACGTCCTGCCGTCGTCCTCAGCAATCGCCCTATATCGCCAAAACCACCAAAACCGCTGAGCACACAAAGCACGCCAGCCAGCCAGGTAGGAATCGCCATTGCTGATTACTGGGAGGGGGAGCAGCGGGTCACCTGTGGCTAAGCGGAGGCGTGGTTCTCAATCATAGCCCGTTCCCAAAGCAATCAAAATCATACTTGATATTTTGGGCTATGTTTAATTTGTTCACTAATGGGTAAAATGGCTGATTTCATAAGAATCATTCCCAATATGTACCATCACATTTACCTACAGACAGAGAATGGGTGAAACCTTTTGATACATCAGCCCCCATTACTAGCGAGTCAGTATTCATAGTAAGTGAATTGCCAACACTCCAGGCTTTCAACATTCCATGCAAGGTGTAGTGACAAGTGTATGTGAAAAGAGTGCTGTCACCAAGCATCTGAGATAGCAGTGAAAAGATGACACCAGACATATGGAATTCAAGGAACGCAGTGTCACTTGGAATGCTGCTCCAAAAGTTCTTACCAAGTTCAACAAAGATTGGAGTGATATTGTTTGTATTTGCAGTAATTTAGCTACGTATATGAAAACGTTGTGTGATGACCTGTCAAAATCAATACCTGAGCTGAAGTGCTTCCCTGTAAGAGATCCTTGCTAAATGGTATGCTGAAAGCATCTTTGCTATCTTCAGAGTTAGTGAAGAATGCTATTGACTTTGCAGTTCATTCTCGTGCACTGTTTCATTATGCGCGGGAACTAAAACGCAGATATTTCTCATTATGTACTTTGCGTAGCATCACAGAATGAGTCAACCTAACTGTGTCATTTAGCAAGTGGTTCTCTGTCCTAGAGGCGGTGAATGCTATTTTGTCCATGTGGCAACCGTTTACAGAGTTTTTGCTTAGTGACGATGACAAAGGCAAACAAGCATTTGCAATGCAATGGGTCTCACCGTTGGGACCTTAGAAGTATCTAGCTATGCAGCATATTTTTGTTGGTACAGAAACATTTACTTTTTTACTGTGCACGAAGCAGTGAATGGGCGCAATACCACAGGTTATTACTAGGTGTCCCTCAGGACCTCCTTTGGCTACATAAGGTACTGCACCTTCTGAGGGATTGAGCTCAGTGACAGAAACAGCATTTATAGAATAATACCGCATGCCGGGCTGCAACAAAAGCAGCTAACTAATTTAGCAGAAAGTGACATCACATAACATTGGAATTGAAGAGCCAGTATTCCTAAAGGAGTCCAAACGGGAAAGGCCACCTTTTGTATTGTGCCAGCCCTTTATTTACCAATCTAACCCTGCCCCGTTTGGCGCTTCTGCCTGAAACTTAACATGCTGAACCCAAATGAGATGGCTTTTTTTAAAATGGCACTAAAGCTGTTAAAAAAAACAGTAAACGGCTTTGCGATATAAAGTTACACCTAACCATGAGTAGAAAATGCGCTATTTCTGCCTTTGTAATATGTATATGTGTGTGTATATATAAATACACACAATGGGTTGAAACCCCTGCAACAACTGCATTAACTTACCAAGCTACTCTAATGGTTACAGCACAATTCTCTGTTTTTCTCCCTTTGTCTAGGACTGACTGCGTTTGCATGATTTTAACTTACAATTGTCACCAGCCACATAATATTATTCAAATGTCCCTTCTGTCCCTCTTATCCTCCACATGCATAGATGTTTCCATATTTGAAATACAAATGGAGGAGCAATTAGAATGAAACATTTTATTCAATAACTAATGTTGTCCGAAGCTAGGTGCAAATTAGAACTTGCATTGGCACAGTCAAATGTAAGACAACACCCTGATCATGTAATAAAATGCAAAACATGTCATGTCATCACGAGTAAGAAGATATTGTCAAAGCAAATCATTATTGTAGAACGTGAAATATTGGTTAAAATCACACAAGTATGTGTCCTGCTGATGAGGAATACAAATACACTTTTTGATATGGTAATATATTTTATTGAACTAACATTATGTGTCATGTTTCGGGTGTGATATGCACACAACGATGAATAACAAATGGGTATTTTCAATTTTCTATTCCATATGCACACTGATACTAATGGAGTCATAAACAGTATGATGGTTCAAATGAAAGATAGCCACACTAGTAAAATCTTTCACAAATAAATCCCTAGCGTTAAGATTGTCATAAGTGCCTCTGTCCAAACAGGTTTCCACAGACATTACACCATTGTAGCAATATATTTAAACTGATGTGCTTTAGGCCGCGAAAGGGTATGGAAAGAGCTATGTAACTAACCAAACAACAGAATGCAATAGTTAGAATTAGGTGTATTTTTTAAAATAGAGATAAGAAATTAGTCAAACTGAAAGGATTTACCTGAAATTGGAAACTATAATAATGTATGAGGTGAATGAAAAGTAAAGAAAGAACTTTAGCAGAAAAGAGGTCCAGATGAGTCTGTTCCCCTAGAAGTGCCCCACCCCACAGACACACTAACGCATTCCAGCATTGATAGAGCAGATCCAGACCCCTTATATTGCGTTGCTTCTTGATACTATTAGGCAATGACAGAGCGGATTCAATGTAATGCTTGAAAATGTCCGGCATGTATTATATTTACACGGGATATTTTTTGCTTTCTGTGGTCTTTTGTTAACGAATGGAAAAAAAATATTTAAAAAAACATCGTCCCTCCTTAAACTTTAGACCTCCCAGATGTGATTTCTGCTTCAGTTCCAATGCTAAAAATATACTTTTCGACACTGCAGATCATACATAGAAATAAAAACAGATCCGCTTTCTCCTACAAGTGATGAACACCAGTACCCACATTACGGATCGCTCTGCCACCAGCAGACCCTGCAAAAGGTTCACAGTGGGCAGCAACAGCTGAAGAAGTCTCTTGCTCACAGAGCCATGTTTTTGCTTGTGTGGTGCAGTTTTTCCGAGATAGGATAAACATGGTAATCCGTGAGGCTCATGCTCGCTGTCCCAAGATCGCTGGAGTTCCCCTCGGACACCAACATACTCCCATGTGCTTGCTCCCAGAGGCACGCAGAGTCCAGTCCCGGTTGGTATCAAAGTCGGTCTCAAACAGGAAACAAGGCAGCAAAAAAACACAAGCAGGGGATCTGCGGGAAGGGAGATCTCAAAGCAGCGCGTGCACACCCTTATGCAAAGCTTCATATAACTGGATTAAAAAGCAAGGAGCGGAACAAGCAGCGATGAGGGAGTGTGTGGAGGGATGAAAGATGCGCAAAAACAGGTAAGACCACAAAGTGAATGGAGGACAGGTGATAGAGGAAAGGGTGAGAGCACATAAACACATTGTATTCAGTTACCCCAATAATATCATTCTGCAGAGGGAGAGGATGTGGCTTAGTGGTCATAGCTGCCGACTCGGGAGCTGAGGACCAGTGTTCAAACTCGACTCAACATTCTGTGGTTCTTAGTATATCACCTAATTATTATTTTTTTAAAACAGCGATCGCGATCTCAAAGGGGTGTCAAGCAGTGGGGGGTAGGGAGGGGGTAGGTAGTGAGAGACAAATTCAAAGAAACTAGCTGAAGCAGCGCATGGCATGCCTGCAGTGAGAAAAATATTTGCAATGCAATAGGTCTCGCGTTTAAATGCGAGGCCCATGGCATTGTAAACAAGCGCCTGCCATTGTAACGGCTCAATAAAGCAAAAGTACACGTACCGTGTAACAACCAAGTATAGGGGCCAGTAACCATGGGAGGATACAAATGACGGCATGGCCGTACTAAGGAGGGACTAACAAGCCTATTAAGGCATCAAACGCCAGCGTTTACAAGGAAAAAGGCACAAGCCAATAAAAACTATGGGCGGGTCTTCTCCTCCGTATTCTACCTACAACAGTTTGCCAGATTAGCGCATGCGCACTGGCTCAGGCTCGACCTAAAAATGTGAGGATCTTCGGACGCATATTCATAGCGATGTGAAAAAAAGTACACTCTACTGCATTCTTACAGGAAAACATGACTGTTGTAGTGGACATAATAAAAAAACTAGAGTCTAAAAAAACCTTGTCTACCAGGTGTTCAGTATAATTGATTTAGATGTGAAACATTTCCCTGAGAGTAGGCTGGGTGATACTTTCAGTGCAACATGTTCCATGTTAGAATCCTTGCTACTTGTGAAGAAATGTTGAGGAGCAATTCGGGAAATTTTATTTTAAAGCGCAAGAGAAATGGCTTGCAATGATGCATTGCCAACCATGGCACTTGTAGACAATAAATCCTCACTGACGAACTCTGCAAAAGTTCTAGATCCCTTCCGTAAAGGGAAATTTTCACTGGACTTTGAAAAGTACTGCTTCATTTTTTAACGCTTCAATAACTGAGAGCATATGTGCCCAGTTCAAAGCATATGTTGCAGTACCTGTCCCAGAGAATCACAATCTTCAGTTGCACCAGTATTTGCATGGAAAGCTATGTCAGTGGCTAGAGTTAGCAAATTGTGTACTGGCTGTTTTGGTGTTGTCCATCTCAAGTGCGAATGTGGAGCGGGCCTTTTCACAGATCAACATTTACATGGGAAGGAAAGAGTGAGTGCGCATGACCAAAGATTCACTAAAGAAATATTGTACGGTGTACTACAATAAGTTTGATTTGCTAAAATGTATTAGGACCTCATATACCCTGTACGGACACAGTCTGTATACATGCACTATCAGTGCAGAAATCATGCAATAATAAAAACAAAACATTCCATAAACACCAGAAAAACACTGTTTCTGTTGTTTTTAATGGTGCAAAAATGTGTAACCACTGATAACCACTGTTTATTCAAGTTATTGAAAACCCTGAAAAAGCTCCAACAGAATTTACCAAAAATAGAAAGTGAAAACAGTAAAGCCTAATTATAGTACATGGTAACACCATCATTCTTCCCACAAGCCACTTACATGCTTAGTGAGTTGCTATTTCATGTGAAAAAAACAGTACAGTTGCAGACATGAAGAATAAAAGCAAGATCTGTAGTGTGAAATTGAACACCCCAAAAAGTGATTAATAATTTGTTGGAAATAAATTCTAGAGAACGTTTAATGTAAGTCAAATTTAAAAAAAGTTCAATGTGTGGAAACAGGGAAATGTGAGTAAACATGTTGTCAGAAATATCTTCTTTCTAATGCTAACTGTTCATTATATTAAAAAAAACAGAACAAAAGTATGAAACGCCAGTTAATTAATCTGCAGCTGTAATTATGATGTGACCTGCTATTCACCTTGGGTTCTAGCTCTGGAAGCTGGCTTCTGATGTCACAACTCAAATGTAATGTATTGCAGTAGAGTAGGTACATACTGTCATTACTACAGCTGACTAGGGACATCACAGCTCAACTGTAAAATGGAAATTAATAACTAGTTTAAACAACAAAAAAGAAGACTGGCTTTTCATTCTGCTTAACTGGTTTTCTAAAATGAACAGTGAGCAGCAGAAAGGAGATAGACTGACAATCTGAGCTGCAGCATTTTCTTATTTGACTTACATTAAAGTAATTCTAATGTCGTTTAGCAGATAATTTACTAACTGTTGGTGTGTTTCATTTTGCACTACAGATTCTTTAAAAGCCTCAGGTATGGCTTGATTCACAAACCATTAGTCACAAACCCACCAAGAAAACCATACCTGGAGCACCAAATGCAATGCTTCTTACCTTACATTATTTACAATAATAAATAAAAGGTCTTCACTGAACACCATTAAATTCCAACAAATCCTGTAAAACTGATACTGCATCCATAATTATGTCGCTCAAAATGTAAATTATAATGAAATATGTCATGCTGGGTAAGTCATGTCATTGTGATGCCTCGTTAAGTGAGAGATCATAAGCATTGCGTTATGCGTGTGAATCATGGTTTTGGGACCTAACCATAGGAAATTTCAAGGGTTTATCGAGGGTTAATTCATGAACCTCACTTTGGATTGTGATAGAAAAGCAGACATTTGAGGTGAGCAAATTTAGAGTGTCGCTGGTGTTGAGGGTGTTCTATACAGGACTTGCTCTCTACCTAAACTTGGGAGGTACCCAGAATTCTCTGCTTCTTTTTTGCATAATTTATGCATCACTCTATGCCTGAAATTGTATTGTTTTGGCTTATACTGGGTGCTCCCTTGTGTCTGTACAAAGCTAAACCTCTCTGAAGAGCTATTATGATAGTGAAACAAGTATCAGGCGCTGTTTTTATTCATTTCAGATTGGCTGGTATTTTACCAATTTAAAGCTGTAACACCGTGCCTGGTGTGGTAAAGGGCTTTTATAATTTTCCAACTCTGCATAGATAGCACTGGGCTAATCCTATGCTTAAAAACTTTGCTGTAGAAATGGCAAAATACTTTGTCCCTTTCTATCGCAGCATGGATGACACTGTGCTAATCCTATGGTTAGAGAGTCTGATAGAAAAGCTGACATTTGAGATGAGCAAATTTCGAGTGTTGCTGGTGTTGAGGGTGCTCTATACAGGCGTTACTCTCCACCTAAACTTGGGAACTACCCAGAATTCTCTGCTTCTTTTTTGCATAATTTATGCATCACTCTACGCCTGAAAGGGTATTGTTTTGGCTTATACTGGGTGCTCCCTTGTGTCTGGACAAAGCTAAACCTCTCTGAAGAACTATAATGATAGCGAAACACGTGTCAAGGGTTGCTTTTATTCATTTCAGGTTGGTATTTCACTGTTCCTGGAGTGGTAAAGGGCTTTTGTTATTTTACAGCTCAGCATGGAGGCACTGTGCTAATCCTATGCTTAAAAACATTGCTATAGAAATAACAAAAGACTCCTATGTGTTTCAGACATGCAGCAACTATTTTCATGGTAAGGGGCCATTGTGAAACCTACGTTCATAAACATAACGAGTGACGTGGATTAGCATAAAAGTATAATTAATAACACAATTCTGTTAAATCAATGCATAGTAATTACTTCATCTAACAGTGATTGAACTCAGAAAATACATTCAATTTCTTTTTTTGGCCATCAAATAAATATAAGAAAAAAATGTCAAAAGAACTTCAGAAAATACTTTGCAGTAACACATTCACCAGAGGCTAAACAACGCCTTATTTTCAAATAAATATATTGCATTTCAAAACAGGTAATGAAACGCTCTTCGATCTTAATAGCTCATTTGCATAGTGATTCATTAAGCATCCTCTGTGGATTAAAAAAAATTCCATTCATAAGTAATACTGCTCCCATTTAGTTCAAATTCATCAGATAAATACTCAGAATAATTTCAGTGATTGTATTACTTAGAAAACAAAACATTTACTTATTAAAGCACAAAGACCACAAAATCCAAACACCTTACTGAATGAAAAGATTGGCCATTTATTATCCTTATTTTGCATATTTATGCCACTCACAGGTAGAGGGTGTTATATTATAATAGAATCCCATTAAATAATGTGCTCTACATACTATTCATATAACGTTCTGCCCAAGTGGGGTTCTAGTCAAGTCTGTTCTCATTATTTAAAGTAGGCCAGACGAGGTGGGCATGTTCGATTCATTTACTCTTAATATTTAACTGCATTCTCATTAAATATCCTGTCATCAATATCCAATGAAGAGTGCCAAAATAAATATCAGCGAGTAATGAAGCTGCCATAGTGATCTAAAAATACGATGATATAAAAATAAAATGTAAGAAAACAAATATTGAAACCAATACACAGCCTGTAGGAGAACAACAGATAGCAGCATATTATGGAGGTACAGATAACTCTTACTCACTATTAAGAACATCCAGTTCTTCGGTATCTATGAGTATAATAAATCTTGATTCAAATCTTCTCAATTGAGTAACCTTGTCACTTCCTCCTGGCATTTCAGGTACGCAATCAATTATAGAATATTTCCTAAAAGAGACATCTCCTTTGTGGTATTTATAGAAATGTTGTGTCACTGGATAATTCCTATCCACATTTATTTTTGCACATACATGTTGCAAAATGCATTTGTGTGCTTTTAGAGTAGTACTCCCAATATATCTTTTGCTGCATAGACAGGCATACAGACTGCATATTCCATACCACTTGTAGGATGACACATCAATTTCTTTAGTTTCTTTTGGGTTAGAATGTACAGGGACGTGCAATCTAAGCTATACTCACAAGTCAAACATTGATTACATCATTTGAACCCCTTAGGGGGTTTTAACCACCCCATCTGTGCTTTTTTAATGGAACTCCTTACTATTTTATCCTTCACTGATTTAGCTTTCCTGAATGTGATCTTTAGTCTTCTTGTGACTAAAGTACTAATGGTGGAATCACCTGTCATTAAATGCCACTTAGATTTAGCTAAATCTTTTCAGTTGTCTGTTGTAGGTACGTATTACTCTAGGTCCTTGGCATTTCCATGAGGTTTAAAAAGATGTTCTTCTTACTGAAGCCTAGCCACCCTCTATTCTGTAAGCCAGTAATATGGACAGCTTATATACCCTCTTTTGTAATCTACTGCAAATTAGATCCTGATCTTTCGCAAAAACTGTTATTTTGCTACAATTTTGTTTTGCTTTGAGTAACTCAAAATATGGGGTCAGGATGGAAACTGTCAGCATTTAAAATGCTCTTTCCAGCTGTCTGTTTTCTGCATATGGCAGTACTGATTTGGCTTCCCTGAACGGCTAGTTTAAATGTAGGAAAAATCTCTCTTTTATCAATAGGCCATGTAAAGTTTAAATTAAGGTAATCCACCCTGCAGGAAACAGCAATGGACACCTACTTCACCCCAGCTATGCAAATCTGCATATTGGCTGGTGGGAGGAGCAGGTGCTCAACATAACTTTTAAACTTTACTCCTCATGTACTCCTTATATCCTTTCATTCTAAATCACTTATAGCATGTTGAACAACAGCACTTATATGAAGACTCATTACATCTAAAATTATATCATTTATGATACCACTATGCATGGTAGAGATGCTAATTATCGTTCGCTTACTGTGGCTATCTTGTTGATAACACTGTGCACGGAGGTGCACAGAGGTTATCAACACATTGCAAAATGTAACTTGAATTACAACTATTACTTTATACATTTCTAGTGTTTGTGTAATTTATGTTGGTTTCATATAGAAATAAGAAATTCAGTTTTACTAACTATAACTAATGTTAAACCTTTGTTTGTTTCATTGAATTTGTATTTTGTTTAGTTGTTTGTATTAAAGTGGAGTACAGTGTCGTAGAGTGGACTATGGTACAGTGGAGTGCCTTCGAGTGGAGTGATGTACAGTGGCAGTGGAGTGTTGTAGAGTACAGGGGCATACAGTGGAGTACAGTGGGGTAGAGCGTTGTAGAATGGATTGGCGTTGAATGAAGTATCCCAGAGTACAAAGGAGGAAAGTGTCATAGAGTGTAGTGTCATAGAGTGTCATATAGTGTTATAGAATTGAGTGGAACAGAGTGGAGTAGAGTGTTATAGAGTGTGTTAGAGTAGAGTGATATAATGTGTAGTAGAATTGAGTGGCATAGAGTGGGGTAGAGTGGAGTGACGTAAAGTGGAGTAGAGTTGAGTTAAGTGGAGTAGTGTGTCATAGAGTAGAGTACAGTAAAGTGGCATGGAGTGGCATCGAGGGAGTTACATAGAGGGTTGTACAGTGGAGTAGCATGTCATAGAGTGGAGTAAAGTGGCATAGAGTGGAGTAGAGAGTCGTAGAGTGAAATGCCATAGGGTGCAGTAAAGTGCCGTAGAGTAGAGTTGTATAGTATAGTAGAGTATTGCAGAGTGGAGTGGCATAGAGTGGAGTGTTGTAGAGTGTTGTGCCATAAAGTGTCATGGCCTACAGTGTTATGATGTAGCGTTGAATGCAATAGAGTAGCATGCGCAGAGAGGCATAAATTGGGTGGGTGGTGTGTCATACAGCAGAGTGGTGTGAAGTGGCATGTCATAGAGTGTCGTACAGTGGAGTAGAGTGTTGTAGAGTGTAGTGGCATAGAGTTGAGTGGCATACAATGAAGCACAGTTTTGTAGAGTGGACTGATGTGTTGTAGAGTACAGTATGTGTCATAGAGTGGCATTTCATAGAACTACTTAAGCAATTCTGGTAAAATAATAAAAAGGACCCTTTCCATTCTACAATCTGTATTCCTGCCATATTTAAGCTAAATCCATTCAGCCATTTTGTCAATACGTCTGAGTAAAAGCCTATGGAAAATGCATTGGTAGAAAAACAAGTTCTGTGACCCTCCCCTGTTTTTTCTTTGCACCACCTTAACTAATCCCCATTACACATGGGGTGGGGATTTATTCCCCTTGGGCCAATTTGCTCCCATGGAAGTCAGACTCCGGCGAGAGTGAAGTAAGCCTGGGCAAAGCACTACGCTACGCTCGCGTAGTTTGCGAAGTTTGCGCTACTTCGCACTACGCGAATTGCATGTAGCACAGTGCAAACACGCGTAGCATAGCGTAGCGTTGTGCAGCAGTCATGTTTTGCTTGCTCGCTGTCCTCAACGTCAAGTTGGCGACCGCGAGCAAGCGAGATGACATCCTGGTGAGACTTTTTCCTCGTTCGCGATCAGCAACATCAAGTTGCCGATCGCGAGCGTGGCAAATAAACCTCCTGGTGAGATTCTCAACGCAGGGAGGTCAGGTTTCTCATTGCAAGTGGTCGCGTATGCTCGCGACCGCTCGCGATGAGAAACTACCAGTCCGCATTGAGAAAGCTACCACTCGAGTAAAAATCTACTTGAGTGGCAGAAAACTACAGCTCGCACTGTGCAAGATGCCTTTTTCAATGAATGCACAGTGACGGATGCTTGTCCGCACTGTGCAATCATTGAAAACGGCATCTTGCACAGTGCGAACAGGGTACTATGCAGCTCGCGAAGTGCTACGCGTAGTTCGCGTAGTGCGAAGTGCACTTTGCGTAGCTACACGTGGCGCTACTTCGTGAACTACGCCCAGGGTTAGAGTGAAGGTGCTCATTGCTTGTCAGCAACATGAGAAAAATGTTGCTGGCAGCAGTTACAGGACTCGGGACTGTTAAAAAAATAAATAATATAATGAAGCAAGATAGGCATACCCTGTCCCCCAAGCCCTGTAGGGGGACTCAAAGGGACCCACCATGGCCAAAATATAAAAAAATAATTCGTAATTCTGCGGGACACCCACAGGATTGCAGCAAGAAAATACAAAATGGCGGGCAGTCGTTTTAAAATAAAATATTTGTGGAGAGGGGCATCAGTAGGGCCCTCCTTCCTAAATCCATTTTGGGCCCCAGAGACCCCATGCCCCAGGTCCGGGTGCCTTTAATAGGGAAGGGGGCGTGCAGCCCTCCTCTGTGAGCTAATGGAAGCCCTGGGGACCCCATCCCCGGGGCGGAAATGTGAGTAAAGTGGAGGGGACATTGAGTACCCTTCCATGAGCCTTTGTTGACCCGGGAACCCCATCCCCTGGGACCAACTGGTTTATTGAAAAAGGGAGGGAGGCCATGTGTGTCCCGTCCTCATCCTTTAAAAGACCCATGAAGCCATCCCCCTGGGATGAGTCATGCAAAAAGGGGAGACGGACAGCACGGCCCACCCTCCCAGAGCCTTTGTAGACCTCGGGGATTCCATCCCCTGGGACCGAAATTACCTTTAAAGTCTCTGGGGACCCCATCACAGGGCTGGCTCAAATGCTCGGTCCGGGGAAGCCAGGGGCACAGTTTTTTCCCTGCCTGTACTTAAGCAGGCAAGGAAACATGTTTGCTCCCATATGGTGGGAACATTTAAAAAATATATTTTTATTGAACAGGTAAACAGCCCATCATTGCAGTCAATAATTAAACATCAATACAGTCGACGGCTCTCAGAGCAAGGGTATAGTGTTGCTTGCGTTAGTCGGGGCCACTGGCCCAACCGATGTATTGTTGTAGGGCAGTTGCATTTCTTCTCCCCTCGGATTGTGTTTACACTCATCTATGATCTGTACTTTACCCTTGGTCCCCTGACTTTACCCATTTTTTGGGGCATCCGATACTGTGGTATATCGTTTTTTTCCGTAAGACAGCACCAGTCCATATCTTGTTTCCAGTTAGAGTGCTTTGCTGGTTCCTGTGCCCCATACAGCCTTGCTATGTTGCGTTTTGCCACCCCTGAGGCCAGCAATAGCCAGGTTTTCGTGTGCGTGGGCCATCTGGTCTCGCACGTGACAACCAGTAAGTACCAGCGGGACTCCAGAGGTATGTGTATATCTAGCACCTCGGACATCGCTCTAGTCAACCGAGTCCAATAGCGTTGGATAGCGGGGCATTCCCATATAATGTGAAAGTAGGTACCTGTCCCTCCACATCCCCTGAGGAGATGATTCGAGTCTGGCCAGCCCAATTTGTGATGGAGCGTTCGAGGAGTATATGATCCGTGTTGGACTCTGAGTTGGAGCAGTCTGAATTTTGTCAGTATGGCGACCTCTCTGTGGCTATGGATTGCTTTTTGTCAGTCGTTGTCCTCCAGCAACCTCAGGTCAGATTCCCAAGCAATGGGTCTAGGGGGTCTGGAAGATTGTTTAATATCTTTTGATAGGTTAGGGATGTCACTTTGTCTATCATGGGGTCAATCAACCGTCGGCCCTCCAGGGTAAGTAATCTGGTATGGTCTCCCCGTCTGGTATGTGGAGGTGCAGGGCAAGCCCCAATTATAGGTAACAGTATCGTTCTGTGTCAGGCATTTGATATTCAGTCTGGAGTTCCTCGAAAGTAAGCATTTTTTCACCCCGCCATACATCTCCAAGGGTGTCTATGCAAATTAGGCTCCGTCTACAGAAGCCCTGTAGGCATCACGCATCCCCCAGTAGCTTGTATGACATAATTTCGACAGACAGAAAATCGACCTACAAATATATCGCAACAAAAATATCGATGTCAAGAATATCGACATCCTATCTACAACATGGTAAGTACAAAAATATCGAAAATTAAATATCGATGTCAAAAATATCGTTATTAAAAATATCGTTTTTTTTTTTACTTTAAAAATATATGTAAAATAAACCAAATTATACTTAGAAATTAAATAAACATAATTAAATAGATTGTATTATATTTAAAATGTATAATTAATATATATAATTTAATAAAACTTTAATTAAACATATACATATAATATATAATATATATACTTACTTAATAATTAATTTTACTAATAATTTCTGTAACGTATAAATTATTAAATGTTTTTAAAAATTACCAATACATCTATACACATAAAAAAATAACATTAATAAATATTTAATAATTACATATAGCAAATAATAATCAATATTTTTAATGTGAATAATTTTTATTATTAATGATATATTACAATAGCAAAAATAATACAAAACATATGAAATATCAGACACAATAAAACTACTAGTCCAACTCCAACAAAAACAACAGAATGGAAAATGTTGGATACCGTAGGGGTAAAATTACTATTCCAACTCCAAAGAGTGCAACAGTAGGGAAAGCGTTGGATAGCGTAGGGTTAAAATTACTATTCCAACTCCAGAGAGTGCAATAGTAGGGAAAGCGTTGGATAGCGTAAAGGTAAAAATTACTATTCCAACTCCAGAGAGTGCAACAGTAGGAAAAGCGCTGGATAGCGTAGGGGTAAAAATTACTATTCCAACTCCAAAGAGTGCAACAGTAGGGAAAGCGTTGGATAGCGTAGGGTTAAAATTACTATTCCAACTCCAGAGAGTGCAATAGTAGGGAAAGCGTTGGATAGCGTAAAGGTAAAAATTACTATTCCAACTCCAGAGAGTGCAACAGTAGGAAAAGCGCTGGATAGCGTAGGGGTAAAAATTACTATTCCAACTCCAGAGAGTGCAACAGTAGGGAAAGCGTTGGATAGCGTAGGGGTACAAATTACTATTCCCACTCCAGTAAGTGAAACAGTAGGTAAAGCGCTGGATAGCGTAGGGGTAAAAATTACTATTCCAACTCCAAAGAGTGCAACAGTAGGGAAAGCGTTGGATAGCGTAGGGGTAAAAATTACTATTCCAACTCCAAAGAGTGCAACAGTAGGGAAAGCGTTGGATAGCGTAGGGGTAAAAATTACTATTCCAACTCCAGAGAGTGCAACAGTAGGGAAAGCGTTGGATAGCGTAGGGGTAAAAATTACTATTCAAACTCCAGAGAGTGCAATAGTAGGGAAAGCGTTGGATAGCGTAAGGGTAAAAATTACTATTCCCACTCCAGAGAGTGCAACAGTAGGGAAAGTGTTGGATAGCGTAGGGAAAATAATTACTATTCCAACTCCAGAGAGTGCAACAGTAGGAAAAGCGCTGGATAGCGTAGGGGTAAAAATTACTATTCCAACTCCAGAGAGTGCAACAGTAGGGAAAGCGTTGGATAGCGTAGGGGTACAAATTACTATTCCCACTCCAGTAAGTGAAACAGTAGGTAAAGCGCTGGATAGCGTAGGGGTAAAAATTACTATTCCAAATCCAAAGAGTGCAACAGTAGGGAAAGCGTTGGATAGCGTAGGGGTAAAAATTACTATTCCAACTCCAAAGAGTGCAACAGTAGGGAAAGCGTTGGATAGCGTAGGGGTAAAATTACTATTCCAACTCCAGAAAGTGCAATAGTAGGGAAAGCGTTGGATAGCGTAAAGGTAAAAATTACTATTCCAACTCCAGAGAGTGCAACAGTAGGAAAAGCGCTGGATAGCGTAGGGGTAAAAATTACTATTCCAACTCCAAAGAGTGCAACAGTAGGGAAAGCGTTGGATAGCGTAGGGTTAAAATTACTATTCCAACTCCAGAGAGTGCAATAGTAGGGAAAGCGTTGGATAGCGTAAAGGTAAAAATTACTATTCCAACTCCAGAGAGTGCAACAGTAGGAAAAGCGCTGGATAGCGTAGGGGTAAAAATTACTATTCCAACTCCAGAGAGTGCAACAGTAGGGAAAGCGTTGGATAGCGTAGGGGTACAAATTACTATTCCCACTCCAGTAAGTGAAACAGTAGGTAAAGCGCTGGATAGCGTAGGGGTAAAAATTACTATTCCAACTCCAAAGAGTGCAACAGTAGGGAAAGCGTTGGATAGCGTAGGGGTAAAAATTACTATTCCAACTCCAAAGAGTGCAACCGTAGGGAAAGCGTTGGATAGCGTAGGGGTAAAAATTACTATTCCAACTCCAGAGAGTGCAACAGTAGGGAAAGCGTTGGATAGCGTAGGGGTACAAATTACTATTCCCACTCCAGTAAGTGAAACAGTAGGGAAAGCGCTGGATAGCGTAGGGGTAAAAATTACTATTCCAACTCCAAAGAGTGCAACAGTAGGGAAAGCGTTGGATAGCGTAGGGGTAAAAATTACTATTCAAACTCCAGAGAGTGCAATAGTAGGGAAAGCGTTGGATAGCGTAAGGGTAAAAATTACTATTCCCACTCCAGAGAGTGCAACAGTAGGGAAAGTGTTGGATAGCGTAGGGAAAATAATTACTATTCCAACTCCAGAGAGTGCAACAGTAGGAAAAGCGCTGGATAGCGTAGGGGTAAAAATTACTATTCCAACTCCAGAGAGTGTAACAGTAGGGAAAGCGTTGGATAGCGTAGGGGTACAAATTACTATTCCCACTCCAGTAAGTGAAACAGTAGGTAAAGCGCTGGATAGCGTAGGGGTAAAAATTACTATTCCAAATCCAAAGAGTGCAACAGTAGGGAAAGCGTTGGATAGCGTAGGGGTAAAAATTACTATTCCAACTCCAAAGAGTGCAACAGTAGGGAAAGCGTTGGATAGCGTAGGGGTAAAAATTACTATTCCAACTCCAGAGAGTGCAACAGTAGGGAAAGCGTTGGATAGCATAGGGGTACAAATTACTATTCCCATTCCAGTAAGTGAAACAGTAGGGAAAGCGCTGGATAGCGTAGGGGTAAAAATTACTATTCCAACTCCAAAGAGTGCAACAGTAGGGAAAGCGTTGGATAGCGTAGGGGTAAAAATTACTATTCCAACTCCAGAGAGTGCAATAGTAGGGAAAGCGTTGGATAGCGTAAGGGTAAAAATTACTATTCCCACTCCAGAGAGTGCAACAGTAGGGAAAGTGTTGGATAGCGTAGGGAAAAGAATTACTATTCCAACTCCAGAGAGTGCAATAGTAGGGAAAACGTTGGATAGCGTAGGAGTAAAAAATACTATTCCCACTCCAGTGAGTCCAACAGTAGGGAAAGCGTTGGATAGCGTAGGGGTAAAAATTACTATTCCCACTCCAGAGAGTGCAACAGTAGTGAAAACGCTGGATAGCGTAGGGGTACAAATTACTATTCCCACTCCAGTAAGTGAAACAGTAGGAAAAGCGCTGGATAGCGTAGGGGTAAAAATTACTATTCCCACTCCAGTAAGTGAAACAGAAGGGAAAGCGCTGGATAGCGTAGGGGTTAAAATTACTATTCCAACTCCAGAGAGTGCAACAGTAGGAAAAGCGCTGGATAGCGCAGGGGTAAAAATTACTATTCCAACTCCAGAGAGTGCAACAGTAGGGAAAGCGTTGGATAGCGTAGGGGTACAAATTACTATTCCCACTCCAGTAAGTGAAACAGTAGGGAAAGCGCTGGATAGCGTAGGGGTAAAAATTACTATTCCCACTCCAGTAAGTGAAACAGTAGGGAAAGCGCTGGATAGCGTAGGGTTAAAAATTACTATTCCAACTCCAGATAGTAAAACAGTTGGGAAAGCACTGGATAGCATAGGGATTCTATAAACATAATAACCAATTAAATAATTAGTTATAAAAAAATAGCATATTAATAATTAATTTACAAAATATGTATTATTAATTACCAATTATTTAAAATATTTATTTATATAAATAACTTTAAATTACATCCCACACTATTCCCCCTTTAACACACAACACACTACACATACAAAATACACAATACATTTAAATATCAGTGTATCTATTATTTACAATTCATAATACAGTCTTTATAATTAATATACTTATTATTTACAAATTTATACATATTACCTACCAAATTACAATTATTCAGAAATTAATTATTAATTAACAATACATTAATTAGCAATAACAACAAATAACATGGAATAATAAATTATTTATATTTACTATATTTAACATACTAATAACAATTAAATACCAATTAATAATTAATTAACAATTAATTATTATTAATTACAAATAAATAAAAATTATCAGTAATTATTTGAATTTAATTACATCCCACCCTATTCCCCTATAAACCCACAACCCACTACACATAAAAATTCACATAATTAATTTAATCATCAATTAATCACTTAATAAAATTAAATCACCAATTAATTAGTAATTAACAATTAATTAATTAACAATACCAATAAAAAAATAATAATATTAAACTAATTATAACTTATATAATTAACCAATTAATAAAATAATTTACAATTAATAATTAATTAACAATCAATTAATCAATTAATATATTTAATTAACAATAAGTAATTAATTAACAATTAATTAATCATAAATACCAATTAAACAATACATATTAATTAATTAATTATAATTAAATTACTTCCCACCCTATTCCCCTATAAACCCACAACCCGCTCTGATACTAAAACGCTAAATTATATTTTACATAATTATTAATCTCTAAACATTTATTTTTAAATGTATTAAAATACATTACAATAGTCTTTAACATACAAATAAAATACATATTAAAATACATTACACTAATAAAATATCGATATTCTTGACATCGAAATTTTTGATTACGATATTACTTACATCTATATTAATGACTTCGATATTATTAACTTCGATAATACTTACCTTGGGGTCGATATTCTGTCCATCGATATTTTTGACTTCGATATTCTTTACCTACGATATTTCCAACTCGATATACTTGTAGTTAGAAATTTAAAACTCGATATTTAGACTGCTCACCCCCCCAGTACACCGCTCTCCCAGGTGCGTGCTGAGTCAGTCTCGAGTCCCACACCAGCAACTTAGTAGTTACTTGCCATGCTCGTGCATCCTCCTGTGTGTAGGCCAGCAGCAGTCTCCCCTGCTGCCTACGGTACTGGGTTGCCATATGTCATATGGGTCAACCCTATATGCAAGTTCAGCCTGGGGTGCAAAGACCCAGCCATTAACATTGACCAGTTGGGCCACCAAGTAGTAACATCAGATGTCCGGGACCGCCAATCCACCCTCGTAAACTCCTCCGGTGTAGTTTATGCATCGCTATATGTGGTTTGAGTCCTCCCACAGAAAGCTGCGTTGGTCCCCCTTGATGACCCTAAAAAAGTGTCCAGGATCTTATATGGGCTGTTATGCAGAGCATAGAGTAATGGCGGTAGGGCCATCATCTTGAATAGTACTGCTCTGCCCGGTAGGAGTCGCCAGTGCAGTATATCTTCCCGCAGTCTCACCAGCTGGGAGTATACGTTTAGATTTAGAAATTCCTCAGCTGTCCTTGTGATCCATAAGCCTAATTACTTTAATTTGTCGCACTGCGTCAGGGCTGCACAGTCGGATGTTAGTGGTGGGAGTTTGCCCGCCAGAGCAAAAATAAGAGATTTGTCCCAGTTTATTTGTTATCCAGAGTAGATGTCGAAAAGTTGGAATATATTTATAAGTCTCTGGCACATGTGTCTAGGCTTGAGCGCATATAGAAGTATGTCGTCTGCATTTAGCAAGATACGTTTT
This sequence comes from Triturus cristatus, assembly GCF_964204655.1. Taxonomy (NCBI): domain Eukaryota; kingdom Metazoa; phylum Chordata; class Amphibia; order Caudata; family Salamandridae; genus Triturus; species Triturus cristatus. Next base: position 632,595,694 of record NC_140582.1, read on the forward strand.
TCCCATCTCCCACCGATGTCTATGCCCCATATTAGGGGGTCCACTAGGACCCATGCTGCTAATGGTTCCAGCACCTACCTATACACAAAAATGATGTGGAGGAATCAATACAGCACAAGTTTTAATAGGACATATACAAATTAAATTCTACTCTTTGGCACAAAGTGCCTTCATTTTGACTTGCAAACACTATCATACATACCACCTCTGATTTCAATAGGAACAATTTATAATTTTTTTTAAATTGTTCTCTTAATTTTACCAACACATAAAATACATAACAAACAAAAAAAGGGATATAACCAATTGCACAAACATTAACAAAAGAAAAGACAATTAAATACATTTGATTATACATATTTATACACATGATTATACATTTCTTCCTACCCCAAATTCTGAGCAATCCGGCTACGAGGTAATCCAGTACACACATGAGGTAAACAATTCGACCTCTGATTAAATCCACAGTGTGTGTATCAAATTTCTTAACAGGAACTAGTAATCCATTGGACTCCTCTATTCAATGCAGTGGATGCGTTTCGGGCCCCATCATTTGGGCCTCATCAGGACAAGGGTGCAAGGTAACCGTCAGTTGCCTAAGCCTATATACACAGATGTGCTGATGAAGTAATAATGTTTTTAAGGAAAAGGTTGCCAAGTGAGTGTGCAGTCTATGCAAACCAAAATGACTACATCCAAAATCCCAGACCAAAAGTGAGCCACGTGCCTCCACGGTGAAAATATCAAAATCTGTAATCTACAAAATGCCACCAAATAAATCAATAAGTACAAACTAAAAAAATAAATTAAAATATATTAAAAAATAATCAAATAAAGTAAACAAGTGTCCACATGAAAACCCAAGTGAATATGCAAAAGAAAATCAAAAATCCACTACTACTCATGTCGGAGTGAAAATAACTTACATTGCACGATCGGGTCAGGGCTGGACATCAAAAGCCAGTCAACACTTATGGGGCACTCTCCAGGGTGAGCAAGAATTCCAACGGACTCGAGCAGGAACTCTAGAAAGAACAACCAAACTTAAAATAAGAACGACTGACCAGTGGTAAATCTTTAGAGAAACGGCGCTACAAAGGTGATGTCACCCACTATCAATGTGTATATCAGGATTGGTTTAAGGTGATGTAAGGTCAACAAGGAAACAGATCCAGAGTGATGGTCTGTAGCCTTAATTGTTTGTAGCGTGGTCACATAAAACTTCCTCTTCGCGTGCTCGAGTACGAGGCCTTGTGGGACTCATCGCTACTTTTTGTTCACCTGCAATTCATGTGGGTTGGAATTATCACCACACTTACATAATTGTGCTATACAGAATTCAGGAGCCTTGAAAAATTCGCGGGGCAAATCCCCTTGTTGGCGACGAAACACGTGTTGGCTTGGCCTGTTAACCTGTATATAAAGACTGAGGACAAAAGGATCTACCTAAAAAAAAAGGAAGAATAAAATAACAAAAAATGAAAAATGTGTCAGAAATACTTGTGACAATGTTTTGACTTACTTAAGCTACAGCTGTCAAACCCTTATACTTATTATGTGCTGGGGGTTCTGTTGTTTTGAACAACCATACTTAGTCTCCTTTCTAGAAACACAAAAATATATTCTGACCAAAAACATGCATGTCAAAACAGGGGAAGGTGCACGTGCACCAATTAAGTACCTGTATCCGTAGCAGCTCATAAGTCTCCCTCCTGTTCTAGGATGTCAACAATAATGAATGCGGTCCCCAAAGGAGAGTAACTACGAGACCCTCTGGAGTGCTGTAAAAACGACAAAGGACAGCCGGAGGTGGTTAGACCTAAAAGTCCTTCTTATCAAGTGCAAACCGCAACCAGCCCGTAAAGGTCTTCATGTGTCCCTGTCTTACCTTCACAATAGTGCAGTCAGTTCTTAGGTCAATTCAAAAGCTGACGAAAACTCTACTAAAATGCCACAATAACAGCAGAGCAGAAGAAATGGTGCTCGTACCTATGTGCCGGTCAGCTGACGGTCATGAGTTTCTAAACGTCATGGAAATTAAAGGAACAAAAACTGTCCAAAGTAGTAGTCCAAAAGAAAACACTAAACTACAGCCGTGGATGAGTGCAGACAACGCTCAAATGTATAGCTATCTTTCAAAAAATAATAATAATAATGAAAATAATAATGTGAAAATTACAAATCATAAAATTAACAAAGTGCCAAAACCAAAAAACAAATTAAAAAAACCTTATTAGCACAATGTAAACAAAGGCAAAGAACTCTTCACCATTAAAAAATCAATAGTCAAGGAAGCGTGTATCGCATGGCGCAATGTTACAAACAATTGTTACAACTAAATGCATCGGTGGAATGAATAATTTTTACAAAAAAATGTTTCCAACAAAAGCACAACTCACATCATAAGAATTGAATCATTACTATCATTTCAGTACCTATATATAATGTGTTTGGTCATTCATCCCAGTACAGAATAAATGAACACATACAATTAAAGATTACTTAAATATCACACAGAGTCACTGATCATACTCATAAATGGTTGTTGAGTACACAATATAAAGACAGAATAGAGACAAGTGGTTCCTGAGTCCCATACCTAAGACTCATATGGGGTAATACAACCTCAACATCTTATTATGAAAACACTGTCCTGATTCTCTAAACTAAATCCAGTTATATCAGGGCCCAAATTTCATCATGATCGTTCAGACCTTGTACAGCTGTTTTGTATTTCTCGATCATACGTGCCTCTAGTTTGTTTAGGGTAATTTTTAGGTTCGCTTTATTGGTATTCTGAACCACAATCAACACTGACCATTGAATGTCATTCTCATTATGATTGTTTTGCTGGTAATGGTGGGCAAGGGGGCACCCTGCACATTACATCTTAATCTGGATCTGTGCTGCAAATTGCACATTTTTACAGGTTGGATTGTTTGTCATATGTAGACCTTGTCACATGGACATTTCAAGCATAAATCACATTTTTTGTTTTGCAGCTCGAGAAACTATATTGTTTATATTTTTTGCATTAATCACAATTGATTTAGAATAATTCGTCATTGGGCATGCTATACAGTTACTACATTTAAAATGCCCAATCAGTGGTTCAAGTGCCATCCCGTGTTGCTTTGACCAAATGTTGTCGAAGGTTCCTTCCTTTACTGAAAGAAAACATAAGTTTTTGGAAGCCCAGATGATTAACGAATCTCCAATTGTGCAAAATTATCTTTTACATTTTGTTTGTCTTGGGATTGTAGGTTAGTACACATGTCAAAGGATTCAGGTCTGACTTGGGTTTTGGGGTCAATAGTTCTTCTCTTTGGGTAAACTATGCTCGTTTGGGCACTGTTTTCACTAATTTCTTAGGATAACCTCTATCGTCCAATTTGTTTTGTAAGATCTCTGCGTTCCTAAAATAATCTTCTCAATTTGTGCAATTGTGAGGAATTCTGAAGAATTGCCCATAGGGCAAGTTCTCCTTTAAACTTCGTGGATGTCCGCTTGTAAAGTGAAGCAATGCATTACGGTCAGTCGCTTTGGTGTATAAACTGACCTATAGTTTACCACTCTTACTGAAAACCCAAACGTCTAAAAAGATGATCTTGTCATTACTACAGGTCATCATGAACTTCAGGTCCAGGGTCCTAGTATTTAACCAACTATGCAACCGTTGTAAGGTCTCTTGATCCCCTTCCCAGACCATCAGAATATCATCAATAAAACGCAGGACTGTATAGTGTGCGATTTAAAGGAGTTAGCCTGGTGTCCTCCTCCTGCTTTGGGAAGCTTCATATGGTTCGTAATTTTCTCCACCTCCTCCCCTTGGAGTTCCGTCGGACCATAGTCCATGTTTTAATTACCTCCCATCTTGACTACGCCAACAGTCTACATCTTGGGGCACCTGCCTACCTGACTAAGCATCTACAGCTTGTCTAAAATGCAGCAGCCAGAGTAATCTGTAAAATCCCTTTCCACCACCCGATCTCCCCCCACTTGGATAAGCTCCATTGGCTCCCGGTGCCTAAACGGATCACGTTTAAGGCTCTTACCTTGGCTTTCAGGGCCCTCCAAGGTCATGGCCCAGTCTACCTGAGATCACGACTCAAGCACTATCAACAGAGTCGGACCCTCAAATCCAACCATCTCCGTCTCCTTGCTACCCCACTTTCAACGGTCCAGAATGGGTGGCAGTGCCTTTGCGGTGATCACTTCCAAAATTTGGAACACACTGCCACTATCCCTTCGCTCCCCTGAGTCTGAACCCATCTTTCAACGTGCCTTAAAGACCTGGCAGTTCTCCTGCCCTTAGTTCTTCACTTTGTACCTTCTTCTGTCATCTGTCTCAGCGCCGGGACACTTAGCAGGATTGAAAATCCATTGATTTTCTAAGCAATTCATTACACGATTTGCTACCTCCGGGGCGAAGCAACACCCTATGGCTACCCCTTTGACTTGTATAAAAAAGGCGTCTTTGAAAGCAAAAAATGTTTTTTCACACAAAGGGTTTCCAGAAATGCAATAAATTCTGTTGGTACCTGATGCGCCCAATCTCTCTGATCTAGAGGGTTTTTAAGCACAACTAGGGTTTCTTCTTGATGGATGTTGGTATATAAACTTTCAATGTCAAAAGAAAACAGCAGTTGTTTATCCTTATCAAAAGGAAGATTTTCTATTTTTGAAATTAGATTCATGGTGTCTCTGACATATGCTCTCGTTTTTACATCAAAAAGGTTTCAGGAAGTAATCTATGTATTTTGATGCAGGTTCCAAAAGGGAACCATACACAGATATGATTGGTCTCCCCATTGGCTTGTCATTGTTTTTATGCATCTTAGGTAAAACATATATATTTAGGGTTTTGTAAGTTGTGGTGTTGAGAAACTCATATTCTTTCTTACAAATCCATCCTTCCTCCAAAGCTTCAGTAGAGAGATGCAAAATTTGTGCTCGCAAGCGTGGGGTAGGATTTTCACGGATTTGGCAGTAATGGGCAGGATTATTAAGCTGCCGCATCACTTCTCCATCATATGCCTCACTGTCTCAAAACACAATCCACCCACCTTTATCAGCTAGTTTAATAATCGTAGCGGGGTTCTCAGCTAAATTTCTCATGGCAATGCACTCTGCCTTAGAGTTAGATTTGTAGAACTTTTTTGTCATTCAGTACATCTATCTCTCTCAGAACTTGTTCTTCAAAAGTCAAAATGTATATGGGCATCATGGAACTCTCAGGGCAAAAAGATGATTTATTCTTAAAACCACACATATTGGATTCATTCAATTCATTTGTTTTAGCAAAGAAGATTTTTCATCTGATTTTACGTAGAAAATGCAAGATTTCCGATGTGGTTGCAACCGGATTCTGTATAGCAGCAGGGACAAAAGACATCCACTTCTGAAGTATACCTAACTCTGCCTCAGTAAGTGTATGCTTTTACAAATTGTAAATTTGAATGGATTCACATCGATCAGTGGTTATTTGGTTTTGACTATGTTCTATCATTTGTAAACCCTCCATCTTGTCCTGAAGTACCCTTGTTCCTGATTTAAATTTGCTTCTCTCTATTCTCCCAGGTATCCTCTCCCCCTGGTTCTGCCTCTGTCTAAAAAAGGTTGGGCTCTAGGGTACTGTAAATATGGCTGATAGTAGTTGGAGGATCCTTGATTTAAGTCGGAGGAAAGTGTCTGAGAAACGTAATAAACTTCCTACGGGAACACCCTCTGTATTGTAAATGAAGAGAGATTGGATTAATATTTTGGTGAAAATCATTCTTTAAAAATGGGTACACCTGCTCGATTGTGAAGATTTTAATATCCCTTTCAACTTTAGATGTTTTCTGATTGGTGGTATGCATCTTGAAATCGGCTATAATTTTCTCAACTGACCCTAGTAGTGTCTTAGCATTGAGCACTAGCGCAAATTATATTGGGGACAAGGGCACCGCTGTCGCGTGCCCCGGTGTAGTGTGAATGACCGTGAAGTCGACCCGTTTACCTGCATGCGGGATTTTGGGTTCTGACAAAGGAGGCGTCCTTTTTTCCTTACTGGGTCGGCACCAGGAAATCCTTGGGGTAACTGTGCACCCTACAAATTCAATGTAATAATAATAGGATGCAAACGCCTCTGCTATGTCTGCCCCAGACCCTCACCAAGTGCCATCTGTCATGCGGACTTCTGCGACCCATTTGAGCTCTCTATCCCTCTTTTCTAGGCATGCAATGAGCTTATTGACTTTGTCCCCTAGATTATACAACCACCTCTGAGTGGCCACTGCCTGATGTCGTGCTGCCTCTTCTTCTAGATCTCTAAGTTCCCTTTGTTTAAGGCGTGTTGCATGTCGCAGCCCGCAGGACTTTGATTCGTCGGCTTGCGTCATTTGCTCTAGTGTCTTGATCTCGTGTTCTAGCTTGTTGGACCTGGAGCACTCCTCCTTTATGAGACCCCTTATCATTGCTTGTATATATTCCCTGGCCACCACTTTGAATGCCTCCAATAGGGTGCAATGCAAATCAACCGATCCTGCGTTTCCATAAAAATATTGCTGTGTTCGCTGTCTAAATTTGTCTTGAAACTCTGTTATGGAAGTGCCAGGGTGCTATAAGTGGAAGTGTGGTGTAGTCTTTGGCCGGGCCCTGAAGCAGAACCTCTACTGGTGAATGATTGGAAATGCCTCTGGCTTTGTGTTATGTTCTGCGAAAGTGCCCCACATGCTTGCATTGTGTGAAGAGATAGTAGTGTGAAGAGATAGTCCAAGCGCGAGCCGTTGCCATGTGTGGGGGACATATGCATGTACTGTCTACTGGTTGTGTTGTGCTACCTCCATTTAGGGTTATTATCCCATTGCCTTCGCAAATACCCTCAGGGGTTCCGTCCCCCCTACCTGGGCCGGTGCAGTCGACCTGTACATCATCGCATTCATGTTCCCACCCATTATGAGAACTCCAGGGGGCATATTCATCAACATTTTGCTCAACTCGGGAAAGGTTTCTGTATGCAGCTTTGGTGGGATGTATGTTGAACTTAAATTAAAGGCATGCCCTTCCCATATCTCATCCAAAGCCACAAATCTGCCCCATGGGTCCTGCCAGATGCTGCCATGTATTAGTGGAACTGAGATATTTACAAAGATCACCACTGGTGGGAACATTTTTAAATGTCTCACCAGACGGGAGCAAACATGTCTTCCTTACCTGCAGTAATGCTGGCAGGGAAGGCAAGTCTACTTCCACCAGGTGGGAGATTTCAACATGCTTCAGCTGAAAGGGAGCAAACTTCTGATCTGTTTCTCTGCCCTCACCCCTGCGGGCTAAGGGAAACAGAACAGATATTGCTCCCACCTGTAGGGAGCATGCATAAATAGCTGCTCCCTCCAGGTGGGAGCAATGCTGGCCTCCGCACAATGCACGGAGTCGGCTGGGGCCACGAGGGCTCTGAAGCTCCTCTGTGGCCCCCAATATGTGGTATGTGGGAGCCCCGGGTGAGCACCAGTGAACTTACCTCTGGCGCCGGCAGATGGGGTCCCTAGGTCCTGAGAAGGCTTAGGAAGGGGGGTCGCGTGGTCCCTCTCCCCTTTTAAATACCAAAAAGCCCCAGGGGATGGGATTCCCAGGGCTTATGAAGGCATGGGGAGAGGGACCATATGGGCTGTTTCCCATTTTAATTGCTTATGGCCGAAGAGAATGTGTTCCTTGGGGCCGAACAAGACTCACGGAGGGGGGCACATGTCCCTTCCCCTTTTTTGTTCATTTCAGCCCTGGGGAATGGGGTTGCCATGCCTCATAAGCCTCAGGCAGGGGAGCTGTGTGCCCCCTCCCCTTAATATATATATTTTGTCCTTGGAGGCATGGGGTTCCCAGGACCACCACTGGATTGAGGAGGCAGTTGTGTCCCCCCTCCCCTAACATATATGGTTTGGCACGAGCGACTGGATCAGAGATGGGGGTGACGTGCCTCCCTACTCTTTACAATTATCATTTGGCCCAGGGGATGGGGTCCTCAGGTGTGACATGGCTCAGAAGGGGAGCATGCGCCCCATCCCCTTTTAAAGATATATCCCTGGGGAATGGGGTTCTTGCTGCCAGAAGGACAACTCTATGATATGATACACATGACAAAGGCCATGCATGGCATAGTGTTGGCAGCCTGCAATGGTTCAGTTACAGGTCCTGTGGCCAACCTCCTGTCACGTATTGCTGAAGGCAATGTGCAGCATGGGATTGTTAGCCTACGGGTGTTAGCCACAGAGCCTGGCAACAGCCAGGTCCTTTGAATGCCTGCGGGGGTTGGACACAGGACATGGCTGCAAGCCAGGCCCTGTGGTCAACCCATACTGTGCATTACCAGAGGCCATGCACTGTGTGGGGTTGCTGGCTCCTGGGGGGGTAAAAAAACAAAGGCTAAAGTGACGTTATAGTCAGGTGAATATTTCAGTGCCAAAATAAAATTTTGAACTAAAATAAAACAACAGAAATATACCAGTTATAGTTAGCAGAGATAACTATAACTTGGCCCATGTTCATTGCTTATTACCTCACATATTACATCACTGATGAAATGATCTATGACAACATTTATGACACCAAGACATCTCAAAGTGTAATGTTGGCACTGACATAGGGCCTGAGTTAGATATCACCGGACGAGTTACTCTGTCACAACGTGATGGATATCCCATCCGCTGAAATATAAATACCACAATATCCCATGGGATTTAGATTTCTGCAGAGGGGATGTCCATCACCATTGTGATGGAGTAACCCATCCGCCAATATCTAAATCAGGCCCATAGTAACCTACCTATAGTGTCACTTTAACTTTTGTTTTTTTAGTGAATATATCTGTCTATCTATATATGTTGCAACAAGCAATCAACAGTGCAGCTTTGAAGTGCGAGTCAGAGGACGGGAACAACAGAGCAAGACACCGTGGCAAGAATTGAAATTGGCAGGTTGGGAGGTGTGCAGAGTCTGCGTGTGTTTCAGTGATGAAGCACAGCAGGAGATAATCAATCCTCAAACACAACGCGCTATGAGAAAGGGAGCAGCTGCAGACATGTTATTTGAAAACTTACCAAGTATTGAACACGGTCAATAAAAAACATTACTCCTGTAGAAATAGTGGACATCAAGGTTCGTTTGATAGCTTTGGTGAAATTAATGAAAAATGAACAGGCTAAATGGTGGGAATGAAAGTCCCTGCAGAAACATCTTGAAGTTGGACGCATACCGAGGGGGCTACGAATAATTCTAGCACCAGGCTTTGAAAAGCCAAACCCCCTGATGCCCAAGGAATGGGCAGAAAGCAATTTAGAAGCTTCAAAATGGTTAGTCCAAATTGTGGTTAAATATGGAAATCGACCGCAAACAGTTGCAGAAGGAGATTAAAATCATTAGCTGCGAGTTAGAGAATTCGGATCAAACTGATTTCCTCACCAAATACCGAGAGGAGATGACAGGCAGGCTCCGAAAGCAGGGGGATACAATTAAAACCAGAAAAGCACTCAAGTTCTAAAGGGACAAAATTAATTATGAAACTGGGCAAATATTTACTTTTTCATGAAAATATGACGCAATGAAAAAACAAAGACAGACAGACCACAATATTGTGAAACAGGATGACAGAATTAGTTGAGCAACATCAAATATGGCATCAGCTTCAGATCTAAGTTCTGCTGTTGAAAGTGAAATGGGATTGGATGGAAGTAGAACATGAGGTGGTCAAGTGACAGGACCAAACAAGTTAACTCTGGCTGAAGAGTTGGATTTTTTAAGGCTTGACCGACGACAAACTTTACGGCAGAGAACTCCACACTGCAAAGCAAACAGTGGAGAAGCAAAAGACTTGAAGAGTGCTGAAAACATCACAGGGACATCACAAGACAAGAAGCAACCAAGAGCTGAGTGGAAACGCAAATAAACAGAATGGATACAGACACTAAACAGTAATAAACTTATCCAATGTGGTATTAGACGAAGCAGAAAAACAACTGTTATCTTTATGAATAACCTATTGCCCAGAAAGTTCCTTCAGCTACAGCCAGACCAGAATAGACATTTACAAATAAATTGGAAAACTAAAATTTACAAATCCCATCTTCAAAAACCAAACAAACAGCCTTCCATCACAACTCAGGACTCAGGTAGATAACAGCAATCAGGACAACCTTCAAATGTAGGATTTCATTTAATGCAGGACCTGCAGGAATTGCAGAAGTGGGGTGTAGAAATCAGTCCAAAGCCATCAACATAATTAGTTGTGGCACAACAAGCCCTGGACACATATGGAATGACTGCAACACCCTTGAAACCTAAATCAACATTTACACCCATGATGCCATGAGATAGAATTGATGTTTTCAATGAAAAGTAAATTGATCAAATCAAAAAGCTTAATTATGCAAGTCAAAGAGCACATAAAAAGCAGAGTGCCCATAATAGGAGATATCACAACATAATCCAGAAATTGCAAAATAACAACCAGATTATAATACCCAATGCTGACAAAGGCAGCAATATTATTATTTGGCCAAGCTCAGAGTACATTTTGGAAGCATACAAACAATTGAATGATGCTCAATGTTACATGAGAAGTGATATGCAGACTGTAAGAACTGTTAATATGAATTTCAATTTAAGCTGGCCACATGCAAAATAATGGTTTACTGACCATGGAAGAATACAAACTCCTGTGTAATGAACATCCAACCATGCTCATGCTATATTTTATTCCAAATGTTCACAAAAATATAGTTCCACCGCTTGGTAGGCCTATAATCTCTGCAAGAAAAAGCATATTTGAATGTAGTTCTCAATATGTGTTTTTGTTTCTACAGGATTACGTACGTAATTTACTGTCCTTTGTCCAAGATACTGGTGATTTCCTAAAGAGGATACGTGATATCCCATGGAGCCAGGAATATATTCTAATGACACTGGACATAACATCTCTTTATATGAGCATCAATCATCATGATGGTTTAAGAGCTGTTGAACAGTTTCTTAAGAGTAGACCTTTAAAACTTTATGAACATAGCAAGATGTTAGTTTGTATGATGAAATGATGTTTAGAAAACAAAGTTTTCCTCTTTAACAAAGAAATATTTCAACAGGTGCATGCAGTTGCCATGGTTGGCTGCTTCTTCCCCAGTTATGCATGTTTACATATGGGCTGGTGGGAGGAGCGGGTACTCATGGTTGACCACAGCGTTAGTTGGGACAATCATGTAATTTGTTCGCTCAGCTACATTGATGATTTGTTTATAGTGTAGAAGGGAACTCAAGAAACTGCGGAAGAATTTGTGACTAATATTAACCTCAACTCAGTCAATATACAGTTTTCAGCACATAGCAGCAGCCAGAGGGTCAATTTCTTGGATGTGCAAGTTGTTATTAGGAATAGCAAAATTGTGTTCAGACTGCATAGGAAAGAAACAGCTGGATATTCTGTACTGCATGCTAGTAGCTTCCACCTCCGCCATCTGATTAATAGAATTCCATATGGGGAAATGCCATGGCTAAAGAAAGTTTGCAACCGTGAGGATGATTTCAAAAGCTGCTCAACAAGAGACAAAAAAAAAGATTCCTAGCACGTGGATACCCCTTGAATATTATAAACAAGGCTATATCAGAAAATGAGGATAAAAGTAGGGAAACCTGCTATTTGGGAGGAAAACTAGTTGCTGAAAGAAAAATGACAATTCAAACATAACGGATGAGGGAGCTAGGCTTATTCTGACATACAGCAAACAAGAACATCAGCTTAGGTCTATTCTTAGTAAGTAGTGGCTGATAAATTTAGGTGAACCTGCCATCAGTTTGAAACTCCCGTAAAAAAGTTATTACTTTTAGAAAATCTGTATCGAAGAGTAATGCATTGGTAAAAGGCAGTTCTGGGGATAACGGAAAAATGGCTATTGGCTGACATCCAAGAAGGGGTTCTACAAATGCAATTTCTGTAGATCCTGCCAATTTGGTACTAATACAACCCAGAACCATACTCCATTTGATGATAGACCTGCAAAGGGGTGTTATAGTTAGCTGGACTTTTCACTTCTACAAAACCATTGAAATTCCCCCGTTATAGTTAGTTCAGCTAACTATAACTCGCGCGCCCGCAATGCACTGCTGATGACGTCACATATTACATCACTCATGACATGGTCAGTGACATCACTCATGACATCACTGATGACATCTCAAATGACATCACTGATGACATCATCCAGTGAATGTGTGTTTTTCTGAAAATTAAATTTGTTTTATATATGTATATCTCAAGGTCGATGGAAGAATATATGGGTATATAAGTGTCTAAATGGATGATTTGTTTTTGAAAAATTGATTGTGTAACTGACTGATTAAGTGTATCATAGTGGATACATGGCTTAGTGAGTAATGTTTAAATATGTAAATATCTGTATCAGTCTCTCACTTTGTGTATAAGTGGCTGCATGGGTTGGTGAGTAGCTACATGGGTGTCTATATAGGTTATTAGTTGGTTTTTTGAGTATCAGTCTGAGTGTCTGCATGGTTCGGTGGGGGGTATTACGTAGTGCATAGGTGCATGAATGAGTGACTCACTCTTTGTATGTGTTGAAGACAGCATGTGTGCAGGACTGTATGGGTGGATGAGTGTGTGTATGTGTGTGTTAGTGAGTGAATGACTGTCTCAATAGTGTCTTTATGAGTAACTACATATGTTTTAAACTAGTATATGTGACTATTGGTGTATATAAGTGAGTATATGTGAGAGTGAGAGATTGAAAGAGTTCCTGTATGAATAAGTATGTGTTTCTATAAGTGATTGTTTAAAAGACTAAGTATGTGTAAGTTTCCATAGAAGTAAGTGTGGTGGTGTGTGTATAACTGTATATGCAAATAAATGTATGTTTGATTCTTTATTAGCATGAGTGACTATGTGTGTGAGTAACTCTATGGATGAATGGCATTGTGTAACAGGATGTATAGGTGTATGAGTACATATGATGAGTGAATACATGTATGAGTGACTGTATAGGACTGTTGGTGAATGAGTGGATGTGTATGTGGATCTTAGAATTACTGAAGAGGTTGTTGTTACTGGTATTGGTATGTCCATTGTTTTGAAAAGTTTAGTCTCTATTTTTGAATGTGTGTATCAAAGGTTATATTAGGGTGAGAGGAGGTCTGCCACTCTATCACAAGGATGATGTCATCAGTGATGTCATCAGTGATGCCATTTGTGATGTCATCAGTGATGTCATGAGTGATGTCACTGACCATGTCATGAGTGATGTAATATGTGACGTCATCAGCAGTGCATTGCGGGCGCGAGTTATAGTCAGCTGAACTAACTATAACGGGGAAATTTCAATGGTTTTGTAGAAGTGAAAAGTCCAGCTAACTATAACACCCCTGAAACCTATGGTTTTTTTCAGTGAATTTCTGAGGTTTTTTAAATGCTAATTCCTAACTATAACATGCCTGAAACCTATGGTTTTTTCTGTGAATTTCAAAGGTTTTTTAAATTCTAATTTCTAACTATGCCTACAGAGATAGGACATGTGAAGAAAGAAGAAAAAATGCACAGAAAGAAAAAAAAGAGGTGCAGAAAGAAGCAACAGAAGTCCTCAAAGACGAAGAAAAGTGCAGGAAGAAGGATAACGTGCAGAAAGAACAAAAAGAAGAGCAGAAAGAAGCCTTGTTGCAAAATCATCCTGTACCCTCAACTTTTTCAGACGGATACTGGTGGTAACTGAGTCTGACTAACCAGTCCTAGAGCCAGTGCTATGTTAAAAGACACTTAGAATACAGTGAAAACACCTACATACACTAGGGAACATTATGCCTTGGGGTCCCCCTGTGATTAGCATGACCTCCTCTGTAAGCCCCTAGTATATAATAGGGCAGGGGGATTAAAACTACCTCTTAAAACAGGCCACAGGGCGTATTTTGCACACGTTAACTCAGGCCCCGTCCCCTCCCTTCACCACTGTGTAAACACGCCCTGTGTCCGTTTTTAGTTGGGAGATTAAGTTCATTTGAATCCTGAGGGTCCCTAGGGTCCAACTAGCCCACTAGGTACCTCCAGTAAGTGCCACAGTGCTGCGTTGCAGAGAGGTGTAAAAAGTGGCACGGCCTGGACCACCTCTCTGCAATGCAGCTCAGTGGCGCTTACTGGAAGCACTTGGTGGGCTAGTTAGCCCCCAGGGGCCCTCAGTATTGAAGGAAAATTATATCCCCAATTTAAAACGTGCCATAGTGCGTGTTTGCACACGTCACCTCAGGCCCTGTCCCCTCCCTTCACCACTGTGTAAACGCGCCCTGTGGCTGTTCTAAGTTGAGAGATTAAGTCCCCTTGAATCCTAAGGGTCCCTAGGGTCAAACTAGACCACTAGGTACCTCCAGTAAGCACCACAGAGCTGCGTTGCAGAGAGGTGTAAAAAGGGGCTTGGCCTCAGAACACCTGTCTGCAGCGCAGCTCCCTGGTGCATACTGGAGATGCCTGTTGGGCTGGTTGGCCCTCAGGGACCCTCAGTATTGAAGAGGAATTAATTCCCCAACTTACAACTCGCCAGGGGGCGCGTTTGCAGAGTGCTGCAAGGAGGGGGCGTGGCCTCCGGCACGATGCCAGTCTTTGATTTATTTAAATTTTTTAAGAAGCGGGGCTGTGTGGTTCCCCTTCTTATTCTAATTTATTGGCCCTGATGACCCCATCCCCCAGGGCCTGTCTCCTAATTATATTTTTTTGACCCCAATCCCCAGGGCCGACCACTGTTTTTTATTATTTAAAAAAAATATAAATTTATAGACACATCTAGGACATGCTGGACAAACCGTACGTACCTATCACCATGACGATTTGCGTGATATTCATTAAAAGGCGACTATGCATACAATGAATCCACGTGGAATGTATTTACACCACTAGTGAAGCTCTGACATGTCTGATGCCCTACCGTGCCTAATCCCGGTAGACACCCTTGTCGTTTATTTATACAAACATGGGTAGCTATTGACGGGCACATTTAATACACATGCACACCAAGCCATTCAAAGGGGATTCGACAAAAATTCGACCAAAACTATGCAAGAAACCCCCCTCACGGTTAATAAAACACACATCCACTGCCGGATGTGTAATACTTTTTATTTTACTCTCTGGAAAGGGGACGAACATCACTTGAGAGTCACAGCGCGCTCCTGGCAGAGCCCAATGCTGTGTTACACCCACCATTGCCTGCTGAGTGCCACACACCTCTGTGTTGTATTCCACTAGCTAGTGCATATGCTATGACACTCTCTAGCCCATGTGCACTGTAACACCACCCCGTGAATATGTCATGCCACACTTGTCTTCGCACGGGTTATATTGCCCCATCTAACGTGCCTTCCTCGATGCCTATGTTATAACGCACAGTGCTATGCCATACATATTACAATCTGGGATCCATATCTTTGTCACAGTGCATATGCAACGTTACACTCCCCAGCACATATTTTATATTACAACTTTAGAGACTAGTTAGGTTACACAACACTGCCCTGTGCATATTACACTCCAAGGCGCATATCGCATAGCAAGCGCTAGTGCCTGTGCTATCTCGCGCTCTCCAATGAATCTGTCATTGCGCACAATGTATTGCATATTATATTTCACGCCCGGTTCATCTTATATCACACTTTTTGGTGCATAGTTTATACCATACACTATATCTAGTTTTCATTTTCAATCGTGCTCTCAGGACTATGTTCTATATAACACTGTGTTCACCTACCCTTTTCACGGGCATTACATTTTGCGATAGGAGGTGGAGGGTCAGGGGGTGTTTCTGCCAAGTGAGCCCCGAGTCACAGTCACAAACGTCCTCTTCTTCCTGAATAAAAGTGAGATTATGCTGCATACTTGTTCATATTTTAAGTAGTTCGCACAGACACACGTTTTAAAAACAATAAAGTTCCTAATACCCGCCTTCTCTGAACAGTTAGCTTGCTGCCCCATCCCCCTCCTCCCTATCCTCTGTTGTGTGAATCTATGGACTAGCCTCCTCCCTCCTGCCATGCATGGTCTGATGTGCTGCCCCTGCCCTCAATTTAGTATGATGTACCAGTCCACTCCTCCTGCCCTCCATTGCCCAATTCTATGCCCCATCATTGACCTCCTGCTTAAACTCTGTGCTTAGCTTGCTGCCCCTATTCTCCTTCCCCCTGCCCTCCGATGTCTTTGTGCATGCCCCTGCTCCATCCTTTTTGCCCACCATGTTCCATGGACCTGCCACTCCTATCTACTCTGAGTGTTCTGTTGAGCTGCCACTCCCCTCCCACCTGCCTAGCATTGTCAGATGACTGTAACCTGTCCCTGCCACCTCCACCCTGCCTGTCCACATGCCATGCCCCTATCCTCTTCCTCCTGTCCTACATGGTCCATTGTAGTGCCACACCCTTCTGCCCTCCCTGGTCTGTTGTGCTGCAACTGCTCCTCCTGCATGCCCCGTGCGGTCTGTTGTGAGGCCCCTTCCCCTGAACTTTCTTGTCCTACCCTCCCTTCTATCCTCCATCGTCCTTTGTGCATGCCCCTGCACCCTCCTTCTTGCCCATCATAGCCATTGTGCTACCACTAACCCTCCCACTTGCCATGCATGGTCTTCTGTGCTGCCATGGCCCCTCCCACCTTCCCTGTGTGGTCAGTTAGCTGCCCCTGAACCCCTCCAACCTTCCCTCCATGGTCTGTGTGTATGCCATCACAGTCTCACTGTTGCTCTTCATGGTGTGTCTTGCTTCTAGTGCCCATCCTGCCTGACCTCCATGGCTATCTTGCTGCTCCTGCCCTGCCCCCTTGCCCAGAGCCCTCTGTTTACATGTGCAGACCCCTACTCCCTCCCTCCTGGCTTGTCTGTTCCATTGTAATGCCCCTGATCCATCCCTCCTGCCCTTTATGGTCTGTTATGCTGCAGCTTTCTCTCCTGTCTGTCCATTATGGTCCTGTCTCTTGCCCCTCTGTTCTCTGTTGTCTATGTGCATGGTCCTGTTGCTTTCTATGGATTGTTGTGCTGCACTCCCGTCCCGCATGCCCTGTGTGGTGTATTGTGCTGCTGCAAACCCTGATGCCTGCCCTGCAGGGTCAGTTTGGTGCACCTCTCCATGTCCCTCCTGTCCTCTGTTATCCAAGTCCATGTCCCTACCCCATTTCCTTCCATGATCCAATGTACCATACTTGCGAACATTTTGAACTTGGTAAGAGGGAGATTTTGAAAAAAAACTGGGGTATTGATTTTCCCCTTTGATTTACATTGAAAAAGAGGAGATTGTAGACAGATAAAATAAAGCCCATTTGAGCTTAAAAACATTGGACGTTTCCTGGCTGAATCGGGTCTGTTGGCATGTATGGTTGTACTACCATTGCCTCTTCCTTCTGCCCACAATGGTCTATTACATTGCCACAGCCTCTCTTGCAAGTCCTGTATTGTTGGTTTGTTGCCCCTGCCCCCCTTTCCACTGCCCTCCATAGTCTGTTGTGCTGCCACGGCCCTTCCTGCCTGCTCAGTGTGGTTAAATTGTTGCCTTTGCACCCTCCTACCTGCCTTCAATTTTCAGAGTCCGTGCCCCTGGCCTCTGCCTCTCAACAGTATCCTAATGAACAACTAGATTGCTAACATTCTATATTTATTACAAAAATGTGGAACGCCTGACGTCATCTTGATGTAATTAAAACTGTAATACCTAGAGAATTTCCATTAGAAATTACATATATGAGAGGGTCTTATTGGCATCAAAATTATGGTTAGTGCTCTAAAAGACTAAAATAAGGACATATTTTCTGAGTTTTCAAATAGCGAGAAAGCACTTTTAAATTATTTGTTACCTTTATGTTTTTTTATCCAGTTGACCACTTGATTAAATGTTGCACTTAGGGGAGAGGATGTGGTGTTACTTCCAGAACTGCAGACTTTGCAACTGGGGAACCAGGTTGGAGTTTCTGCTTCAGCTCGACATTCTGTGATTCTGGTCAAATCACTTAGTCTCCCCATGTCTACAACCAAAATGAATTTGTTCTTGTGTGATGTAACCAATGCTCATGTAAAGCACTCCAATACCTGACAAGTCTGCACTATATAACACTGCAAAAACACAAATTAATAAGTGTTTTGCACACTTCTGTCATTGGGCTATATTTGGGCTACATCTGGGTGATTTTGGGCTACATTTGGGCTCTTTTGTCTCCGGTGGCCATCTTGGGAGATTTATTTGTTATGAAGTTTCCTAATTTCCTCATGTACTGCAGTCTCCTCAGTAGGAAATGCTTTCAGTTTTTTACTTTGATTCCATCATGAAGGTATTCAGATATATCACATATTTGCCATAAATTCTGAATGTTAGCACTCTAGTTGCTCATTAGATCACTGTAGTAAAACTACTGTTCACCATGGAAGTCTGCTCCTGGTATTAAAAGTGCATGTTTTAGTCTGCATGTCAGAATTTTTTTAATGAAATAGAAGCGGATTTGAGAAGTCACTCAAAATGTGCCCTCATTTTCTTTCTTCAGCATTAATCATAATTTCTATGGCAAAATGAACCCCCTCATTGTGTTCCTTTTTAAATTAAATGTTTTAAGTGTTACCAGTTTATTCCAATCAAGATGGCTTCAGGTGTGCCATACTTTTGTCATTATGAAGACAGTAAGCGCTCTAGTTGTTTTTAAGAACACTCTGGGACATTCTGTCATTGGGCTATACTTGGGCTACTTCTGGGTGATATTTGGGCTACATTTGGGCTCTTTTGTCTCTGGTGGCCATCTTGGCAGACTTATTTGTTATGAAGTTTCCTAATTTCCTCATTTACTGCAGTCTCCTCAGTAGGAAATACTTTCAGTTTTTTACTTTGATTCCAAAGGCATTCAGATGTGTCACACATTTGCCATAAATTCAGAATGTTAGCACTCTTTTTGCTCATTATATCACTGTAGTAAAGCTACTGCTCACCAGGGAAAACTGCTGCTGGTATTGAAAGTGCATGTTTCAGTCTGCATGTCAGAAGTTTTTTAATGAAATAGAAGAGGATTTGAGAAGTCACTCAAAATGTGCCCTAATTTTTCTTTCTGCAGCACTAATCTTACTTGTTATGGAAAAATGAACCCCCTCATTTTGTTCTTTTTTAAATTAAATGTTTTAAGAGTAACCAGTTTAATCCAAGCAAGATGGCTTCAGGTGTGCCATACGTTTATCATAAGTAGGACTGTTAGCGCTCTAGTTGTTCTTTGGAACACTCTGGGAAGCTGCAGTAGAACACAAAGGAATCAACTGACAGTCTCTGCCCTTGTTGGATGTACATGTTTTACTGAGAATGTCAGACTTCATTCTCACATGACTGAGAAAGATTATGTGAATTTACAGAAAATAAGCTCTCAGTTTAGCTTATACATCAGCTTCCAAACCTCTGTGGGAAAAGCATGAGAAAATATTTTTCTCTCAATCATGATATCCCAGCAGAAGGCTTTTTCACATGGTGAAATCACCTTAGAACATACCACAATTCCTAAAATGAGTATGGTACCATCAACAAATGATTTATAATGTAACTAAAGTCTTAAAACCTTCTATTAACTGCAATGCTTTTTAATGAGGTGCTATCATGTATATTGGTCCCAAGATTGTTAAATGGTAGCGGCAGTTTCAGTCGATAACCCTTCAAGTATTGCCCGGCGGTAATCGCCTCTCATACCATTCGATAATTTACCAATGAAAGAGGCAGGCGCCGGAGACTGGAAGGCAGGAAACAAAGTTTTATTCCGTCGGAGCAGAACACATCAGATCAGACAGCAAGGTATCATCACGAGGTGCTCTAACTGCATCTCTGAGGCCTGGCCTCTTATACACAGGTTTATGACTTTATTGTACATGGCACATTCTTGAGATTACTTTGATGTATAAAAGAACGTCTTCGGAATCCCCACTTCGAACTCGTTGCCACACATATCTACAGTGGAAGTCCCCACCCCATCTACAGTAGGAGATGGCTATCACGCAGCTGGACATTCCGCCAATTCCCGGGGGTGTGTGCAACCGGCCGGGTCTCAGGGGGTAGGGGCTTTGATCCACTGTAATCCCTTTGATGTGGGGTGTTTCCCTTACAGTAGGGGCAATAAACTGCATCCGCAGGGCTAGGTGATGGCCTGGGACCGGTTCGGATAATGGGGCGCAGAGGAAGGGGGTTATCAAAGAGATGCATGACCATGTATGGGATGTCGGTCGGGCGTGGGATGTGGTTCCATGGCAGGGTCACGCAGAAGGAGAGGGTTTATGGCCTGTGTATGAGAGAGCGGGGGTGGCCGGCGTGCGGGGGATGCTCGCAGCGCCAGGGGAACGCGCTGGCGATCGAGAATGAGCGGGGAGAGAGTGGGGTGCCTAAAATGGCGGCCGTGCGTTTGCTGTGCGTGGCGCTGGGGAGAGGCAAGATGGCGCAGATAATGTTCAGTTACAAGCTAAATTTCCACAGTCCTCCCTTTTAACATATCTCGCCAGCTTGCCTGGCCGACGTTTACCTTCGTTAACCTTCAGCTATAATATCGCTAATGTTTTTCGTACATTCCTTAAAGATACAGAGTTTTTAGGGCAGGCAGGAGTAATCTGACACATTGGTACATAGTTACATATAGGTGATAAAGTAGGCGAGGAGGTAGTACATACAAAGTTACATCAGCTGCGCCGCATGTCAGGCCCAGGGGTAGGAAGAGGTGAGCTTGTTTGAGCACAAATAGGATACTGTAAAGCAAAAAAAATGTTTCTGGCAAAGCAAGGGATATTCCGTACATTACATATGGCCCAGACTTCGTGTGGATCAAAAAGATAGTCAGTATAGTCGTGTGCATGGCTGGTGTTGTATGAATGTCATTATACAAAGTTAGATTTTCTAAACTTCTCAGTGTGCAGTCGGAAGTGACTGATGCAACATCATGAAAACTCGATAGAAAGATAGTTAATATAAAATGGTGATTGGGAGAGGATTTTTCAACTTTAACATGGGTTCTTCTTTCCAGTGTCCTATTATGAAGAGCCATCACTGGTAAGCTCTTATTGTTGTTTTTCTTTTGTTGGCACTGTTGAGCACCGGCGGTGGAGCTAAGGTCCAGCTCAAATCCAATCTCTCACGTGGCAGGGTGTGACCATTCGCTGTTCTCTGATCACAGTCCTGTTCCTTAACACAGTTCATCATAGGTACTTTGAGACAGGGTACCTGCTTTTTGTTCTTCTGTAGTTAAGTCAAATTCATAATCCATATAAAAGGGGGAGAGAGAAGGGTGTGACGTGCTTCGGGATGCCGAGGGAAGAGGGGGTGGAGTGGGATCGGATCAAAATGCGGACCAAGGAGAGCAGAATCTTCCAGCACTGGGCCCATCAATCGGGCCCGATGGGTTGGGACTTCAGGCACGCTGGTCAGTGAGCAGGGGGCCTTGATATAGCCCTTCGTTCTATCACTTATCATCCTGATATTGGTGCCTCGTCTCACGCCCTTTTTGCTTCGATGCTTTCCCCTTGGTCGATGCCATAGATGTTCCATGGTCCGCAGCCAGGCTGTGCGTCACGTCCGACCCCTCTCTTCCGATGGCCGGCGGTTATCTTTGAATGGGTACAAGAAACAAAAATCTTAGAGAGTTGGCAGGGAAGACATTTACATACTTCCTCCTCTCTCCCAACCACCGAGTAGTTGCGGAAATGCTTTTATCGGTTGCTGTATGATTGGTGTCTATTGACTCTGATGTTTGTGTGCGTGTTACCAATCTATTAATCATTGCTGTGGTGCAGTTTTCTGTGGGTGTCCCTGTCCATCGTCTGGCCTTCTAGGTGTCGATTTCTGCGCCCTATAATCGTTGCAGGAAGCCTGACATCTGTCAACCTTCTGGTCTAGTAAAAATTCGAACCGGCTTCTCCGGTAGAGACTCGTTCATCCTAACACAAGTTTTGTTAATACACATTTTTCTCCGAGGACTGCTAAGTTTAAGAAAAGAAAGTGCGAGGTGCTACTGTCACGGGTTCACGAGTATCCATTTCTCGGAGGAACATAAGCTAAGCATTATTTTTGCTGGCGACAATAGGTAACCCTTTATCAGTTTAGGCGATGTATTATTAGAGAATAAGGTCATCAGCTGTTTCGTTCGAAATACTCTGAGGCGGCTAGTATAGGGCTGGGGTTATTTTGGGAGAACGGGGTGCTTTAGACATTCTATTTTGGGGTAATTGGGCGAGGGTAATTCTGGGCGGTGGAGATGGTGTCTTCTAAAAACAAAAACCACTGACATATAGTCCCCGTGATAAGGGCCAGATTGGGAGACATCAGTCGTCTTACCTGTCCCTTCTTTCTCAGCTAATTAAGCTCAACATTTGCAGAAAGGAGAGGTAGTAACGTGGTAAAGTATGGTCGTTTTGTTTCTGTCAATTTGTTCGAACACCACCGTGTTTCAGGCCAATTATACACTTACCGGAGAGGTATGTGTCGTTAATTTATTCAAAAAGAAAAGAGGGCAAGAAAGCCTTTAGTGAAGGAGGGGGAGAGAGAGAGAGAGAGAGAGAGAGAGAGAGAGAGAGAGAGAGAGAGAGAGAGAGAGAGAGAGAGAGAGAGAGAGAGAGAGAGAGAGAGAGAGAGAGAGACGTGTGCATCAAGTAGGCTATTTGGCATATGTACGACACAAAACGAGAGAGAGAGAGAGACATGGGTATGATAATAGGCCACTTGGTGCACACACAACATGGAGTGGCATGGGTCGGTTCTATGTAAGAAAACACCAGCGGGAAAAAGACATAAATTCGGTGATCACGTACACACAAATACCGGATAGGGTGTGACAGTACATGCATCAAGCGCAGGAACTTAAGACGGAGACTCAGGGCTACGCTGAGTATGGGGACCTCTCCTTTCCTGTCCTCTTTCCTAAGCATGCTGCGTATTTTCAGTATTTTTGTAGTTTATCTTGGGGGGGTGTTGGACCTTTTACTCTCCTCCCTTTTGGTCGATGGACGAGCACTTCAATCATACGGTGATGCTCTCTTCAAGTGACCCAATGCATACACAGTCATACCGTATAATCGTAGCACACACGCACAGTCATATCGTACAGTTTTTCATGTTCCCAATGGTGGTCTGCACTTTACGCACTACCCCACAACGTTTGTCTATGTTTTTCCTGATATCGAACGCGGTGCGGTCCATGTCCACTCCATTCTTTAGTCGGAACTTCGTCGTGACCTATAGAGGGGAGAAAAGAGCGGAGGGGATTTGCAGTATTCAAAGTACCTTAGCGCACGTAGACACGAAAAAGTTCTACTTACCACGTACCAGGCTAGCCGCAGGAGTGGGTAATACCACAGACCTATTATTCTTTTTGTCCGAGGCAAAGATGCTCTATTTCATTTGTCTCCTAAATTCGGGTTCCCTGGTCGCGCATGCCTTTCTCAATCGGTCGTGTATTATGGTGCAAGATATCATACCTTGCGTTCGGCCTACACCTTAAGCTATAGTTGACCATCGATTTGACAACTCTTGGAAAAGGACAGGTGTGATGGGTACAAATTCCGTTAATCAAAAAGATTCAGGCAAATGGGGTCTGCATTATCTGTATTCTTTTGCTTGGGAGTAACAATCATTTATTCAAAAGAAAAACCTTTGCCAACTTAGATGATTTGTCATGACATTGATTCCGTAATTCCTTTTTAGATGCCCTTTATTTAAAACAATGTCAGTATACAAATACGGGCCTACAACCGTTACAGGCCGGCCACGGCGTGAGAGGCGTCGAATATCATGAGCAATACTTTCTTAGCTAAAAATAAAAATGGGTAGGTCAGCAATCAGTAAGGTTGTACGTATGCTCGGTCAGTACCCTTCCCGTCCCTCTGCTCATCATGTGTGGGAACATCACATTCATATCCTTTTAACACAAATGCCACGTGACCGGAACGCCACAAGGAGTTGTAGGCCTCTCCTACATCGGCGCCATTTTGGGGCGAGGTCGGGCCAGTGTACAGTCTAAGTCTTTCCATGAATTAGCTGTTGGACCAGAATTCCTTTCGGTAGTTCGAGAACTTTCGTTAGCGTCAGCTTGCGTCAGCATGGCGTCACCGCGATCTTGTAGCAATGCCATGGTCCGTTCTTGGGGCGGGGCAGCAGGCGGGTTCTTCCGCCGATGTCTTGAATCAGTCTTTCTCACTGCACCAAGCGGAGGCAAGGTGGCTGCCGCCCGGGGCAAAGAACAATGGCGGCGGTTTGTCCTTACCGGAAGTCCGCGGGAGTCGAGTGCCAATGACTCCAGCAGATTCTGCAAAGCTGAGGGGAGCGTTTTGTCAAGGGTGGGGCCCACGCCCAAGCAGACAAGCTTTCGAGTCCAGAATCGCCTCACGGTGGGCTAGGCCTGGATCCGGAGAACCGACCGCCGGAGTCCAAAGGCAGCAGCAGTAGCAGCTCTTCGGTACAGCCACCGGGTGGGTCCAGTAGCAGCGACAGCAGAAGTTCGGATGGTATCGCCACCGGGGTGATTCCAGTAGCAGCAACGACAGCAGTTTGGATGGTATCGCCACCGGGGTGGGTCCCCGATTACTTGGCTGCGGGGGCCCACTCCCCGCGTCGGGCGCTAGTGGCGATCCTGGTGAACCCGTGCTTGGGCGGTTGTCCGGTGGTCGCGTGCAGCGCCAGGGTGCAGCTCAGTTGGCCGGCGAATTAAGACGGTTGGGGTGCCCTCATCTGCTGGTGAGCCTCCACCTGGGGAGGTGGGGGAGGCCTGTCCGCGGCGCTTCCCCCGGCCAGGGCACCCCTCCGTTATTGAAGGAAGAAGAGAATGGGAAGATCCGACGGTTGGGGTGCCCTCGTCTGCTGGCGAGCCTCCACCTGGGGAGGTGGGGGAGGCCTGTCCGCGGCGCTTCCCCCGGCCAGGGCACCCCTCCGTTATTGAAGAAAGAAGAAAAGAATGGTAAGATCCGACGGTTGGGGTGCCCTCGTCTGCTGGCGAGCCTCCACCTGGGGAGGTGGGGGAGGCCTGTCCGCGGCGCTTCCCCCGGCCAGGGCACCCCTCCGTTATTGAAGAAAGAAGAAAAGAATGGGAAGATCCGCCCAGCGTGGCAGACTCCATCTTGGCGCTGTCAGAGCTTTGGCGCTTCGTATAGCCTCCGGCCTATTCGCACAATCGTCCGCCACTGATGTCGATGGATTTGGCATGGTTTTTATAGCCCAGAGCTGACTAAAAGGACCGCCCAAAACAGGCCAATGTTGCAATTTCGAGGAAGGAGAGGCGAGGACGGTGTCACGTGGACGTTAAGGCTTTGAGATGGAGGTTGCAGCAGACTGTCATGTAAATAGTTGTTTAAAAACGTGTTTTAACCTGTTTACCCTGTTGGTGTGTTTGTTATATCTATAAGTTATTAAAATGTTATAACTATACTACTTCGTTGGAGTGTTTGTACATATTTGCAATCTGGCAACGATCACAAGGATGTTACTGTGTAATCGGAAAAATAACATAGCCCAATTGTGCGCGATCTAGCCCTAGTTTGGTGACGTCGATGGTGGGTGTCAGCAGGCTTCCGTTTGTGCAGGATTTTGTCATGTTTATTGGGCGGGGTGGGCAGTAGGGCAGACATGTTTAGGTAGCGAGAGTAATGGAGTCGGGCTACCTCGTGGCCGTCTCGACCGTGAGCTTGGCTCCTTCCCTTGGTTTCATATATCCCACAAAGGGCTACCTTCTAGCGCTACTTTAGTTTTGTAAGGTCAAAAAGGATCCCACCAGTGCCTTTACTATTTTGTCGATTCCTGCTCGTTCATCCTTCGTTAGTCGATTCATTCTGGTGGAATCTTTCTTTCTTATCTCAGGGTCATCCAACGTCATTGCCGACGTTGTGTTCAGTACAAGAGGCTCGGCCGGCGCGGAGGCCGTGAGGACCGAGGCCCCTGTACTGCTTTCGCTCGTGTTTGGGGGTTGTGGGTGTTGCACTACCGATTGGGAGGGTGCGTATGGAGGGGGCATGTAAATGATTGGGGGACCTAATAGTAATTCGTCATTCGTTCGTTGCTTAGAGGACAACTCAGGGTAGAGCATAGAGGGGGTCCTAACAGCGTACTGGCCTGAGGTTTCGGGCGCCTGTCTTAGTTTAGTTTCCCTTCTCTCCTTTATTTCTTCTTCTAACTTTCTAGCGGCAAGGTGAGCTGCCTTTCGTAATTCCTTTTCTGCCTTTACTTCTTCCCTCTTTTTCCGTTGCGTTGCTTCTTTGCGCCACATGCCGATACTGTCAAGCATAGTAGGCGTCGTCTTATTGCTACGCAGAGCCATTTCTAGCACTTCTATCTTATGGTCGTCGAAGGATCCCATCAGTGGCCACTGACTCTCGGGGTCCTTCCTGGTATATTTATGCCATAGCTTGCTATAAGCTACGGCGACTAGTCCATATTTAGTGAACATGTCCTTATTAGGGGTGCCTTCCAGTGGAGCCGGATGGTCCACCTCTAATAAGCGGTCCGGGCAGAACCAACTACCAATCAGTGGGGAGAAGATAGGCATGACGGGTTTCAATGGGGACAAAAGTCAGCACTACCTATCTTTTCACTGCTTGCAAAGACTAGACAGAATATCTCTATTCCTCGTTATTTGTAAGCAGAGAATACCTCCAAAGAACCAATATCGAACAACTAGTGTTCGGACAATCAATCAATCAATCAATGGGGAGATAAAGATAGGCACGACGGGTTACAACGGGGACAAAAGTCTGCGTTACCTACCCTTCACTATTTGCAAAGACTAGACAGAATATTTCTATTCTACGTTATTTGCAAACAGAGAATATCTCAAAGAGCACTATTCTTCGAAACAATCAATGTTCGGACAATCAATCAGTGGGGAGATAAAGATAGGCACGACGGGTTTCAACGGGGACAAAAGTCTGCGTTACCTACCCTTCACTATCTGCAAAGGGAGAGAGAGAGAGTGTATTTCTACTCCTCCCCGTTTGTAGACAGCGAATATCTCAAAGAGAACAATCAATGAGCAATACTAGTATTTTCAAAACTTCAAACAATCAATCAATTATTTCGCAATTTGTCGTGTATCACGACCTTACCCGGACCGCGTGGACAGTTTCTCGTCTTCCGCCTCCAGCGCCCGATCGTCCTCTACTCTCTGTTATTGCTGCGGCACTCCTGATGGTTCCCAGTCAGGACCGTAGATCACTCGAGAGAGGTCTGCTCGGAACCAGTGAAGTTCGGATGATCGGCTGCCAGACGAGGGTCTATTGGGCAGGAGCTCTCCCGATCGTTGCAGTCGTTCACTCTGTCGTCAGGACCTCTCCCACTGGATCCACGTGTCTCTGATGGGCCCCACGCTTGGGACGCCAATTGTTAAATGGTAGCGGCAGTTTCAGTCGATAACCCTTCAAGTATTGCCCGGCGGTAATCGCCTCTCATACCATTCGATAATTTACCAATGAAAGAGGCAGGCGCCGGAGACTGGAAGGCAGGAAACAAAGTTTTATTCCGTCGGAGCAGAACACATCAGATCAGACAGCAAGGTATCATCACGAGGTGCTCTAACTGCATCTCTGAGGCCTGGCCTCTTATACACAGGTTTATGACTTTATTGTACATGGCACATTCTTGAGATTACTTTGATGTATAAAAGAACGTCTTCGGAATCCCCACTTCGAACTCGTTCCCACACATATCTACAGTGGAAGTCCCCACCCCATCTACAGTAGGAGATGGCTATCACGCAGCTGGACATTCCGCCAATTCCCGGGGGTGTGTGCAACCGGCCGGGTCTCAGGGGGTAGGGGCTTTGATCCACTGTAATCCCTTTGATGTGGGGTGTTTCCCTTACAGTAGGGGCAATAAACTGCATCCGCAGGGCTAGGTGATGGCCTGGGACCGGTTCGGATAATGGGGCGCAGAGGAAGGGGGTTATCAAAGAGATGCATGACCATGTATGGGATGTCGGTCGGGCGTGGGATGTGGTTCCATGGCAGGGTCGCGCAGAAGGAGAGGGTTTATGGCCTGTGTATGAGAGAGTGGGGGTGGCCGGCGCGCGGGGGATGCTCGCAGCGCCAGGGGAACGCGCTGGCGATCGAGAATGAGCGGGGAGAGAGTGGGGTGCCTAAAATGGCGGCCATGCGTTCACTGTGCGTGGCGCTGGGGAGAGGCAAGATGGCGCAGATAATGTTCAGTTACAAGCTAAATTTCCACAAGATGGCTGCCAACACTTCTTGGATGAAGTGCTGACAGCCAATCATGTCTCAGGATGAGATGTGTGGTTAGGCTCCGCCCACATATATATATGATTTTACTTTTGATTTTCTCAGGAACTACTGAACAGATTGACACCAGACCTGCAAAAGGCACATCCCTGAACTGAGGACTACCTCTCTGCCAAATTTCAAGTAATTCTGTTCAGCCGTTCGGGCTGTACCTTGGACTAAAGGTCCCTACGGACAATTGCATGGGGAAAACGCATTTTGGGACCCCCCTTTTTTTTCAGCCCCTGCTTGACGAATCCCCCCCAGACTTTCAGGGTAGGAGCGGAGCGGAGCGCCCCACCTATTTTGAAAATTTCGCGAGGATTCGTCAACCGGCGCCAAAGTTATTCCAAATAGAATGTTGCGGATTTCCTATGGAAACACGGTCCTAACTATAACTATCTACTGGCGACCGCCAGTAGATAATATATATATACACATATGTATATATATATATGTTTCCCAAGAGTTCCCCAGATGCGGGACCGCTCTCCGTAGTACAGAACTTTCCAAACTGTGTGTCCCGACACAGTACTGTGTCGCCTGCAAATGGTGGGTGTGTCGCGGGATAACACTGGTATTAACGGGCACTTAGCACATAACTGCTGCTAATTAAGAGGCATTCCTTTGAAAGCTTTGTTCTCACTATGCCTCATCTATTGCATAACGTCTCCCAGTAAATGGTCTTTTAAAGACCTGCGAAGTACTCGGTGCAGCTGTGTGCGTGCCCAGGAAGCTGGGGTGAGGTGACAGAGGGTGACAGACAGAGGGAGACAGACAGAGGGAGATAGAGGGAGGAAGACAGAGGGAGGGAGTCAGAGAGAGAGGGAGAGAGAGGTAGACAGAGGAAGGGAGACAGAGAGGGAGAGAGGGATGGAGACAGAGGGAGGGAGACAGAGGGGCTGAGACAGAGAGAGACAGAGAGGGAGACAGAGGGCGACAGACAGAGTGAGACAGAGGGAGGAGGGCGACAGAGGGAGGGAGACAGACAGAGGGAGGGAGGGAGACAGAGGGAGACAGAGGGAGGGAGACAGACAGAGGGAGACAGACAGAGGGAGGGAGACAGAGAGAGAGGGAAAACATGGGAGACAGAGGGAGACAGAGGGAGGGAGTCCGGGGTAGACAGAGGGAAGGAGAGGGAGACAAAGAGAGGGAGACAGATAGAGGGAGACAGAGGGAGACAGACAGAGGGAGAGAGACAGAGGGAGGGAGACAGAGAGAGAGGGAGACAGAGAGAGTGGGAGACAGATAGAGAGGGAGACAGAGGGAGGGAGACAGAGGGATGGAGACAGAGGGTCATGGTCTCAAATTTGCCCACTTTTATTTCAAAATTTTCTTCCGGAGGGAGAGCCCCCTTGAACCCCACTTAAGTGGTTCGTGCTTGCTTGCTATGCTCGCTCGCTCGCTACACTGCCTCACTGTGTCCCAAAATGATGCATCTCCAAAAAGGTTGTCACCAACATGAAAAGTTTGGAAAGCTGTGCTGTAGTAGGTTGGCAAATACAAAAACAAAATTTGATGGACAGAATGCAGAACAATGTAATACATTCACCCCAGTACAGAGATCTGGGCCTAAATCCATCGTTTTTTTGCTCACCATGCCATTCTAGTTTGAACCCAGCCATATGCAAATCAGTCTTGACCCTGTGCCTCATGGGAACAGTCCAGCCCGAACTGCCAAGCCAGGTCCTCCCTGGACTGGAACCAAGCATCCTAGGACTGGTTTCGGGGTTTCACCCCTCTTCAGCCAGGATAGCTTGATTCCAGTGGCATGGAGAGCACGGGACTCACGTCTGAGCATACCCGTCCCACTCAGGGTGACAAATGCAAAAACAACAGTTGATGGACAGAATGCAGAACAATGTCATATATTCACCCCAGTTACGTAGATCTGGGCCTAAATCCATCTTTTTTTGCTCACCATGCCATTCCAGTTTGAACCCAGCCATATGCAAATCAGTCTTGACCCTGTGCCTGATGGGAACAGTCCAGCCCAAACTGCCAAGCCAGGTTCTCCCTGGACTGGAACCAAGCATCCTAGGACCGGTTTCGGGGTTTCACCCCTCTTCAGCCAGGATAGCTTGATTCCAGTGGCATGGAGAGCACGGGACTCACGTCTGAGCATACCCGTCCCACTCGGGGTGACAAATGAAAAAACAACAGTTGATGGACAGAATGCAGAACAATGTCATACATTCACCCCAGTACAGAGATCTGGGCCTAAATCCATCGTTTTTTTGCTCACCATGCCATTCCAGTTTGAACCCAGCCATATGCAAATCAGTCTTGACCCTGTGCCTCATGGGAACAGTCCAGCCCGAACTGCTAAGCCAGGTCGTCCCTGGACTGGAACCAAGATCTCTTGACTGGGTGTGAGTGTTTGATTGGTTCTGATGCTCCGTCAATCACCACCCCCTTTTGTACCACTTTGTTCGCCATAAGTTGGCAGGGTATGCTCAGACGTGAGTCCCTTGCTCACTTTGCCACTGGATTCAAGCAAGCCTGGCTGAAAACGGCTGAAATGCCAGAAACCGGTCCTAGGAAGCTTGTTTCCGGTCCAGGGAAGGCATGGCTTGGCAGTTCGGGCTGGACTGTTCCCATGAGGCACAGTGTCAGACTGATTTGCATTTGGTCATGTTTAAACTGGGGTGGCAGAGTGGGCTAAAGAATGGTGATGGATCAAACCCAGATCTCTTGACTGGGTGTGAGTGTTTGATTGGTTCTGATGCTCCGTCCATCACCACCCCCTTTTGTACCGCTTTGTTCGCCATAAGTTGGCAGGGTATGCTCAGACGTGAGTCCCTTGCTCACTTTGCCACTGGATTCAAGCAAGCCTGGCTGAAGACGGCTGAAATGCCAGAAACCGGTCCTAGGAAGCTTGTTTCCGGTCCAGGGAAGGCATGGCTTGGCAGTTCGGGCTGGACTGTTCCCATGAGGCACAGTGTCAGACTGATTTGCATATGGCCATGTCTAAACTGGGGTGGCAGAGTGGGCTAAAGAACGGTGAGGGATCAAACCCAGATCTCTTGACTGGGTGTGAGTGTTTGATTGGTTCTGATGCTCCGTCCATCATCACCCCCTTTTGTACCGCGTAGTAGGTTGGCAACATTCCTTTACTCTTTAAGACATGTGGCTTTCCCTCCCCGTATCTCGTCCCTGGCCTTATGCGTTTCAAAGCGTTCTTAGCTTCTCATCAGAGGCCCGTGCAGCAGGTTTAAATTACAGCATTACCACACTCCCTCCAAACGCCTTCATCAATTAATGGGCTTCCGGTGTGCCCCCACAATGGATAACTATAGATGATGCACGCTGGGGAATGTAGTCCATTATGCCAATTCTTACCCTCCAGTGGGTTACCCTGCCGCACTCAGTGTAGGGCAACACTGAGTGCGGCAGGGTTTCTCTTCTCATCATTCCGGTGGCACACAGGGCTTGAAAATAAGCCCCAGCGTGTTGAAGAATATGAACTAAGGGTTAGTCAAGTCACTCCCTAGCCTCTCTCACTGTGTGGGTGCTCTGCCCATAAGACGAGGATACTCTGTGAGCTCTGGTTGATACTACTCAGAAGCCAGTGGTCAATCCTACGTCTTAGGTTCTGTGTCTGGGCAGCTAATCACAAATGGTCTGCTCATGAACATCGGTGAAGCTGAATTTTGGCAGCAGTGAATACTTCCATTTACCTTTGTCCTGTAACATCATTTGAGGAGGTACTCTTGATCTCTGATATTGGGACGGGAGTATCAGGGACATCAACAGACAAAAATAATTTCACCCTATTTATGACTAAGTCTTGAAAAAGGGGAGAAAAAGATGCGTTGACAACGCACATTTATTGACTTGTATGGTGAATGTTTTGTACGTAAATGTATAAATAGTTGGTGGAACTCCTCTCTTTTATTTTGTTTCTCTTGGCACTTCTGACCTGCCTGCAGTATTTGCAGATGAGGTTGTAGAGTGAGGGGTACAGCAGTGAAAATGCAGAGATGAATTGAACCAGACTCCATGAGACAATGACACAGCAATAAAAACAGCATCAAAGGGCTAGAGAGAGCCTAGGTGTACATGCAGGCACTAATCACGTAACACAAAACAAGGCACACATTTGCATTGTTCAATATGTAGCTAAATATAAGCATCTTCCTTTGACATCAAACATCAAACTAACCGTCTATTCTTACCAAATCACTTCCTCATCTTAATCCGTTTTTGAGCCACATCATTACAACAAAAAATCCTTAGCACTCATATCATTTTATATTTATTCAGGTCATTTCAGCCAACCCAGTACTTCCGGCAATCAACAAATCTATACACCGCATTCAAAACAAATGCTCTTAAAATGTGATTACACGTTCATCACAACAGCAATTTGTCAGTTTCAGGCATTTTTGTTAATGCTTTCTTACAATCATATTCTGCAGCATTACCCTCTACCTATAGCTGTTTATATGATGCAGACTTCACTTAAATAACTGTGACGGCTGCCTTGGTTGGCTTAACAACCGAACGGAGAAATTCCTAACCGGATGCTAATTTAAGTCATGGGCGCTAAATTATTTTAGATGTGCCATCATGCACATCATGCTAAATTATTGAATGCATAACTGAGTATTAGCCTTCTGTCCCCTTATGTGACCTTAGATTTGTGTTTGCTTCATGTGACTTCACTTGAGTTCAAGATGAATATTTCTGCTTTCCTGAAAATCTAGTTTAAAACGGCCCATGCTTTACTATCTTTAATGAGTTCAGGCAACACTTCGCCTTACTGAAAAAGCGTCTTTCAAAGAAAGTGGCGTACGGTCTTATAATAATGAGGAATTTGCTTAACCTTTCAAAATTTAATACAGAAGTATGTTCTTCCTTTAAATGATCGTATTCTATTTCATTAGATCGACAGCAAAACATATTATGGATAAAATACTTAAACCAATAGAACGTAAATTATTTCCTCCTTTTTTTTGTTTGTGTATGCCAATATATAAAAGAATCAATCATAAACAAGCTAAAAATTAGAAACGCATGTGAGTACCAGGAACCGCATATTTAATGCAGTTTGGGAAATCTGTGTGAAATACACAGATTTAAAAAGCGACAGAAAAGAAAGTTAGCCCGATGTAAAGATCATTATTCCTCGGCTAATTTTTATCTGAACACTGCCATTCCCAAATAAAACCCTGTTGCTAAATGAGAAGGAACACATTTGTAATTAGTTATTCGCAACTTTACAAGGCACATTCACAAAAAGTGATTGAGCCTTTAAGGCCTCAAAGCATTAACAAACACACACTCACACACACACACAGAACACACGCACACACTCTCTTTCTCTCTCTCTGAAATTGGGGAGTTAGTTGTGTGGCTATCACAAGTAATAGATTCACAAGTGTCCTCAGTGGGAACCAAACACCACATTATAGCACCTGACTCTCTCAGGGTAGCGAAGTGGAGCAGTCCAAGGCCTACTCAACGGAGGTGGTGTGGCTAGTAATCACCAATCACTGCTACGCAATGATAACACTCAATAAATGATTGTCCAGTCAGTACTTTTTATTTAGAAAAAGAAGAAGTACATTTATTACGTGCAAATTACTAAATACAACGCAGTAATTTACAAATACACTGGCAGATGGAACATACCATTGAGGACATTGTGTAATCACTGGTGACCCCCTAGTGGGATCACCCAAACATAGTGAGTTTCAACAGTCCCTGTATAATACCTACATTACTTTGTCATGAATCATTGTCATAATTGCGATAATGATGAATGAAATAAAACATATGCAGTCATCATGAAAACCCAATAAAACATTTATCAGAAATAAACTTTGGGTTTAAGCATTCTTCCCTCTACTTGGCATTAAACTGCAATGGTCAAAACTACCCTTAGAGGTCATCCCAGCAAAACAGCATTGTGAAAAAAAGCATTGTATTGCAACAATACAAACAAACCCCTAAAGGGGGCAACTGCATGAACATTTCATTATACATTTTTAGGCTTTCCAGACCTTCTAAAATGTGACCATGAACAATGCCCATTGAGAACAAACCATTCCCGAGTGTAGAACAAAATCCCCAGCCATGGGAGAGTTTGAAAATGCATGAAAACTCAGAGAAGGTGATGATTTTGGAGTCCCCCAACTTAGGGTGGGGACCCAGAAGATTACCTGAAGAGCACGGCCACATTATGCTGAACAATTTGGTGGTTGTCCCATCATCCCAGAACCACCACAAGCTAAGATATGGGCATAAAGGAAAATTAAACAAAGGGCCTCGCAAAGCATTATGGTGTGAGTTTGCCATGAAGGGTGAGTTTCATAGTAAAGGCTCCCCCGCTGTGCCAGGAAAGCTGTGCTTCATGTTTTTCTTGGTTCACTAGCAGCCTTGTGCCGCATTTTTAATTTTTTTAATGGGGGTTCCCAATCCTTCCCGGGCACCCCAGAGATTGCGACAGTGCATTCCCGTAATTGACGTACTCTGTGGTCATGCCCCCCTCCAGCATATATCCACCTGGGGATGGGGTCTCCGGACAAAGTAGAAAAACAGGGAGGGGGACCCAAGCATGCCCTCTCCCCCAGCTTTGTTGTTCCAGCATCCTTGCGCCGTCCCCCGGGCCCTGGTCCACAACAGGAGAATTGGATCAACATGGCGGCGGAGCCCCACATGGTCTGAGGGAGGAAAAATAGGTCAAAGGTCTCCAAACTTTAGAGTGCTATAACTCAGGCCCAAGAGGCTGATTTGGACGATCCTGGGCTAATTGTACTACTGCTGGCGAGCTCTGTCCACCAGGGGCAGTTTCAACAGTCCTCCTCACCTCCAAAGTGGTTCAGTCCTCCAAAAGCTGGTTCTCCTGGCGCCCCGTACCATTTCTGCTTTGTGGCTTTGTTGGTGGGCACAGAAAAGTACAGGGCTTCCCGTAATTGATCCTCAGGGAGAGTAAGGGAGTCAGCATCACAAATTCTATTGTAAAACAATCTTTGCATTTTGACTTCATCTTAAAGAGCGTATTGAAATCTTTACAATAACAGTTGTTTCAAGCATGGTCACCCAGTTCTGTGGGGCATGAGGGCTCAAACACCCTAAATATTTTTTGCTCTGTTTTTAGGAAGGCAGTCACTACTAGCTTCATATGTATTTTCACGTCACATGAGTAACTTAAAAGTGTATTAAAGCTTTGCAGAGTTTTTTTTGTGATAGCAAGTACAATCCATGGGGGATCTCATTGTGATGGACAGTATGGTTTTTAGCCGCCCCCATTAGTTAATTTTTGTAGACGACAAACTATGTTCGCTGAAGCTGTGCAACATATGTTTTTAATGTACAGCCGAGGGAATATCAAGTCATTTAATTTATTTAAAAAATCCTTAGAATAAAGCTGCTAGCACATTATTGGTCTCAAACACCTTTTTTCTGTTAAATGTAGTTGTTAGTCTGTCTACAGGTTTGTAGATCATTTTGTCAATCAATTCAGATGTTTTAACACAGAAGTTAGGAACATCTACCAGCCTTATTAAAAATGTTTTGAATGCGACAGGCTGTGCACCTTGCGCCATGCCCAGCAGAAAGTGCAGTGACTGTTCAGAGGAGGAACGGAGTAGAGTGGGAAGTGTGTGAACTGATTGGGTCCGGAACAGAGACAGCCATAAGATTTCTGATGGGGCATCGAGCAGAGTAGGGAAGTGAGTGAGCTGAGAGGTTACTGGAATTCTGAAAAAAACAATGGACAGACGCACACAAATGCTAATGAAATGGAGCTTTATTCACAAACAAAAATTACAATCTTTTGATGGCTTGCAATTATACGTGGAATCGCAACGGCTGCCCTAGGATGAGCAGGCAGATAAGATCCAATATAGCCACCATTGTGATTAAAAAACTTAAGTGGAATGTCTTGTATGTAATTCTACAAAGATGATTCTGTCACAAGAGTGGTGGTGACAGACAGTTAACGTAGAACAAAGCTCCTTTTGATAAACCCAGGTTTAGTTATGAAATCGAAGGTTTTGCCAGTGGAGTCAACCAATTGCTGGGATTGCCTCTGATAGGAGAAGGTAAGTGGACATAAAAAGGAGATAAGTGGACGCAGCTGAAATGGCCATTTGTAGAAAAGTGGGTTTCTGTTGCAGTAACCCCCCCACTTTTTGCTAGACTACTGATGCTCTTTTGACTTGATGTGCCCTGGGTCCCTGCTAATCAGGTTCCCAGGGCCTGTGTTCTTTCCCCAAAACTAACCCAACTAGCATCTCTGGCCACAGGGCAGCCCCTGGTATATGGTACCACAGGTACCCAGGGCACTGTGACCAGGGAAGACCTCTAAGGGCTGCAGCACTTATTGTGCCACCCTTAGAGGCCCGGTACCTTCACACACACACACACTGCCTTTGCAGGCTGCGTGTTTTGGTGCAGAACAAAGTGAAGAGTCGACATGGCACACATTCCTGTGTGCCATGCCTACAACCCATTGCCCTGGCATAGCTCAGTCACCCCTCTAGCTGGGTGCCCTATACCAGTGGTGAGGGTACAGGTGCATGAGCCCTGTATACCTAGAGTGTCTAAGTCCATTCTTAGACATTGTAAGTGAAGTGCTGCCATTAAGAGTATATGGTGCTGGGAGATTGTGATTACGAACTCCACTGCACCATAATGGCTACACTGAAAACTGAGAAGTTTGCTACCAAACTTTAAACCCACACTGATGCCAGTGTGGGATTTAATGAAAAATACACACAGTGGGCATCTTAGAGATGCCACCTGAAAACTGACCAGCCTCTGGTGGGTTCCCTGACTGGTACACACCAGCCTGCCACCACGAGACATGTTTCTGGATCCCTAGGGTGGGAGCCTTCTCTTCCTGAGCCCAGAAACAAAGCCTTTCCTGGGCGGAGGTGTTCACAACTCCCCAGGCCAGGAAGAGCCACCTGTGGCAGGGTAGCTTCAACAACCTGGCAGCCTTTGTAATGCGACCCCCAGCCTCTCCTGCTATCAGGAGAGGCTGCTTTTGGGTGGGAAGACAGCGGGGAAAACCTAGCCAGCCCAGAAGGTGTGCCCACCTCTGCCAACTCCACCCCTCAGGTGGGGGAGGTGAGGTGAAGCCTTCTCTTCAGTGCCTGCCATCTTGCAGATGGCAGGCATTCCCCAATCAGGATTAGGGATTCTGCTCACTCTCCTACGTGGGGTGAGCACACCAAGGGTGTAGTCACCCTAAGGTCAGTAGCCCATTGGCTACTGGCCTCGAGAACCCTAAAATGCCCCCTAACAACAGTATTTAGGGGGCATCCCTGAACCAAGAAAGCAGATTCCTGCAACCAAAGAAGAAATAACGAAAGTAGCCGCCCAGCAGAGGCGACTGCAGAGAACAAGTGACTTGGCCCCAGCCCTACCGGCCCGTCTGCAGTTTTCAGAGATCGTGCACCAAAAATCATCTTGTCCTGCAGCCAGAGACCTCCAGAACCCCTGGGACGACTGACTGCCTTCAACAAAGGCCAGATCTCCTGTGAACAGCAGCTCTGTTCAGAAGAAACACCAAAGACTCTGAGCCTGCTGAGGAAAAAGAAACCCAGCGCCTGGAACCACCACTGTACCCGTCGCCTACGGGCCTGAGTTCGAGTGGCCCACTGGTTCCAGCGAGGTCCCCCAGAGCTCCAGAGTCTGAGCCCAATGTGGGTTGACCCCTCGAGGACTCCCCGAAGTCGCCTGCAGCCTCTGCATGCAGACCCCTCAACTGCGAGTGGCCCGGTAAAGTGAAATACGACCTCAAAAGACATCCCGGCATCCAGCCGCCCTGCACCCTGGAGAGAAAAAACCCAGCTGCACCTACGTCCCCGAGCCCTCCAACTTATCTGCCCAGCTGTTGGTTCGTCCCGGAAGTCTTCCTGGACCGAGTCTGCAGCCAAAAATCAAAAGCGAAAATTCTCATTGAAAACAAAAGGGCACCCGACACTAAAACAGCACACTGCACCGAGCAACCCCTTTGTGTGCTAAACTGGATCCCCCTTTGCCCTGACCATAACACCAGTCGCTTGGCTCCCACAACCAAGTGGCCTGCTCGTCAGCAGCCACCAGCCGGAGTCCCCTATCTCTAATTGGATAACATTGGGCCTCAGCACTCTGCACCCGGCCACCCTAGTGCCGCTGAGGGTGTATCTAGAGGGCATCCTTGACCCGGGGGGGACCCCTGAGTCTACCCCAGAACCTCAACTCCCACTACCAAATACTTACCTCAAAACCAATTACACTATTTTCCTCCATTGGATAACATTGACTGTTTTTCTTGGAAAAGTGTCTGTGTGGAGTTTTAGAACCTAAAGAAAGTCTTTAAAATTGCACTAACTAACAAAAACGATTTTACTTACCTGTTTACAGGAAATGTCACAGAGTAGTATCCAGGTATACTACTCTGAGTAAGAAAAGTAATCTCAAAAGTAACTGTAATTTTATTGAAGACCCTATACAAAGTATATGTACTGTATTTACTAAGCATTGCATTTTTCAGAAACAATACTGTAAGTCAAACCAAAGTACATTTACAATTGCAATTCAAACTGTTTAGAAACTGCATTACTACTGTAAAGTATTTATTGCTTACCTGTGCCAGGCTTGCTTGGTTCTAGAAAATAAAACAACTAAAAGAATATTTTTATACAAAAACAATTGTTCTGAAGTTCAGTCTTTGAGTGTGTGAATTCATTTGCTGACTGTGTACAACAAATGCTTAACACTGTCCTCTGATACTGCCTTACTGCTCAACCACACTACCACAAATAGAGAGTGAGGTGCTATCTAACTTTACCGCTGCCTACCTTTGGGGTTCCACTGGACTCTCTGCACACTATACCTCACTTTGGTATAGTATATATAGAGCCAGCTTCCTACACCATTCAGCTGTCAGGGCGTGGTCTGACCTTCTGGCTGAGCCAAAGCCCCCATGCATTGCCCACTTTTCGCAGCTAATTTAAAGAATTTAGGAGGCTCTCTCCCCAACACTTGCCAGTCTTTGCACTGCTCTATGCCCCTTTCCATTGTGAAGGGACGAGGCAGGGTAAGCAATGGAGTGATGCTTGCCAACACCCTTTGAACCCTTGACTGAAAGGGTGGGGTTAGATCAGGCATCGCGAAAACATGAGAATAATTTTCAGTGCGCTGTCGTCACTAAGCCGGACCAGTCTCACTTACCCAGACACCAGTGTGCTGTTGGCACTAAAATAGTGTTGCTACACTCCAAAAAGCACAAGAGTTCGTAAAAAGAAGCACACAATAAGCCCAACCTTGGGAAAGAAACCCAAAACAAGCCCATCCCCAAAACAACATTATTATGATACTAAAGGCAGTTTACCAGCCTGAGAGGATCTTGTGTAACATACAGAGCTGACGACTTCGGGTCTGGAGAACCAGGTTTGAATATCGGCAAGTGCCTGTGCCTACATAAAATAAGGCAATCATAAAAATAAAATTAATTGATGACAAACTCGTTGAACTCCCTTTAAATATTAAATATAATAAACGCAATGCAAATGCTGCTCATAACACTGAGATTAAACAATGGAATACTTGGAAGCCGGCAATGGTTGAACTCCCTTCTATAAATTCCTAAAAAGATAAGCACACAAAGCAAATTATACTAAAGAAGATAAGCGCAGAGCACTTTGTTGGGAGTAGAGCAGTGGCAAGCCTAAACAAACAGTCCCTAAAGGAAC
Source organism: Triturus cristatus (assembly GCF_964204655.1). Taxonomy (NCBI): domain Eukaryota; kingdom Metazoa; phylum Chordata; class Amphibia; order Caudata; family Salamandridae; genus Triturus; species Triturus cristatus. The sequence goes on from NC_140582.1 coordinate 632,635,631, forward strand.
ACATAACCACCTACAGTGTAAGTAAACTGTAGTTGGCTTGTGCTCCTCGGTATAAAACGGCAATTATGTATCAGGAGCACCAACAAATAAGGAGCCAGGAAAAAAGAGCAACGCAGGAGTGAAACAATGGTAAGCAGCAGGCGGGATTCCACTCTATACAGTGATTACAGCAGGTCTTTCAGACAGTGCATGCGCGCTGTCTAGGCATAACCAAAAAAAAAGAGTATTAGGCTCTGTGAAGCGAACAAAGCAGGGAAATGTTGGAATCATGCCTAAAACTTACAAAATCTAAAAATTGTATATCTTCAATCAAAAATTAGAAAGGTAGTATACACCTAAAATCTACTAAAATAGTGAACACATGTATAGAATTTTATAAGCATTTATACACTAATCCTCATCAAATGGACATTCAAAAATATTCAAAATGTTTAGAAAAGCTAGATCTCGCACAAAGACAGGTCTAAACTTAACTCACCCGTAATTATAAAGGAAGTAACAAAGTTTATCAATAATCTGAAATCTAATAAAGCTCCAGGCCAAGGTGGATACACATCCAAGTTTTATAAATCATTTAGATCCAAATTATAAATTCCACTTATGAAACATTTCCAGCACTTTGCTCAGCCTAGAGTGGTGGAGGGGATTCCTTATAGTGGTTCTCCCAAAGGAAGGAAATAATCAAATGCAATCCAAGAATTATATGCCAATCTTCCTAATTTATATCTATTGCAAAATGTATGCAAAAAAGTAGCATCCAGATTAGAAACATTATTGCCAGATCTTATGCACCCTAATCAAGTTGGGTTTGTCAAACACAGACTCTCTAGTGACAACAGAAAGACTACTTTCCCATGTTATAGAAAAGGCATATTCAGCTTCCACACCAACCAGGGACGCTACCCTGGATCTGTATAGGCCATCAATAAGGTATCTTGGATGTTTTTGAGAGTGGTTCTACATAATTTACAGTTTTGAACAGACTTTATAAAGATGATAATGGCTCTAAATGACAAACTTTCTGTTAGAATCTACCTAAACTGTTCTAATTCTGAGGCATTGCCACCAAAAAAAGGATCTATACAAGAGTGTTCATTATCTCCAGCATTGCTCTTGTTTGTGATAGAACCCTTAGTTTATATGATCAGAATCAATGATCAAATTGCTAGCATCAACTTAAAAAATCTAGTGGTCAAAGCAGCAGCCTCTGCTGATGACATTTATTTTCACTGAAAATGTGGAACAATACATCAGATCACTATCTCAAATCATAATTACATACCCATTATATTCTATGTACACCCTAAACAAAGATAAATCAGAGGATTTGGCCCTAAATATTCTGGGTGGTAGGAAAGAGCTAGGTATCTCTGGTCTAGCTTGGCAGGGTGAATACTTAAAATACCTGGGTATTGAATTTAACAATGATCTTTCTGAAACAATAAAACACAATGAACAATTGGTGGTAAACAAAATAAATAAACTCATAGAAAGTTGGACACCTACATTCTTTAGTTGGTGAGGATGACTGGAGCACACAAAAATGATGTTCACTCCCATGATTAACTATCTAATAAGTATGATCCCTGTGACCATGTCTGATGATTTCTTTTCAAAATTAGATGTCATTCTTAGTGCTTTTCTATTGAATATTAAAAGACCAAGAACATCTTTAAAGAAGCTTAAAGTCCCTAAGGATTAGGGAGGAGTTAGACAGGCCAACTTCAAACATTACCAAGCAGCTTTTTTACTCAACCAAGGGTCAAGATAAATAAGTAACTCTGCTCCCTATTGCCCTGTTTTGTTAGAAGTAGAAAAGGTTTGGGGTCAAAATCAGAACCCATATCATTTGCTACTCTGCAGAATATCTATCATTTACAGAACAGAGAATTCTACAGATATCTAAGATTGAAAACCGCTATTACAAAGGCAAACAGATTTAATTCCACCACTTAAATTATTACTTTGATTTCCAGTTTGGGTAAATCAGGACACACAATCTCTTGCCTTTATATGTTGTTCTCAGCTTCCCATCTGAGCTCTTATTATTCTTATCTGCATCCATCAGATAGACATACATCAATGATATGCACATTGTTACTGTATATAAATGTCATCTCTTTCTTTATCTTCATTCGAATTCTTATTTTTGAAAAGTGTCCATTAGATCTTATAGCCAATTTGTTGTAAAAGTCATAAAAGAAAAAATTATTCATGTAACATTATTTTAAGCATTTGCTTTTTTAATTTACAGGAATTGTGGCTTTTCCTGACGAAGGCGTACTTTTCGCCGAAACGCGCGTAGAAGATAATTATATGGCCACTGATTTGTTTTTACTCTTATTTGTAATGTGATTAATATTACTATATTAAATGTTTATATTATGTATAAATGCATTGTTGAATTGCCTTTTTAACTATACATTTTTTTCTTTGATTCTGTGAGAATCATATTAACAATACAAATTATTGTGAAATTTTTAAATACTGTTTTGGCTATACTAATTGGACACGTCCTAGATATCATTTCACTAAATATATCAATTGCCTAGGAAGTTATTATTGCACTGTGTTTTACCCTGTCCTAGGAATTATACTTTATTTCCTCATATTCAGGGGGTCCCTGCTATTTACATAGGATTACCCACAGCCTGTCTGTGCGGGACTGTTTTTACTTAGTCAGATATTGATTCTCTGGTAATTCAGTTCTAATTGTGCATATTGATAATACATCAATCATTGTCCGTATCTTTTTCACTGTATTCCATTTTTTCTTTATCCTTTTTCCACACCCCTTCGTTCCGTTCTTTTCCCCCCCACCCTCTCTCTTTCTTTTTCATCATTTCCCTTCCCTTTTCTCATTGATATTTGTCACTTATCACATTTTCTTTATCAACCCCCATTTATCCCCAGTTCTCCCGATCCTTTGACATCATGGCCCAACTCAAGTGTTTTGGCTTCTCAGATGAAGATTTTGCTACTCTTATAGGAACCAGTAGCTCGTTTGGTAATAGCTCGAAATCTAGTATTCACACTAATGATGATATCAACAAACTAGTAGATCTTAAAAAGAAACTAAAAAGAATGGAAACGCATGGCGAATTCATGTTAGAATACTTAAAAGCCGGCATTATACCTCAAGGCTTACGAGTACGCAACATCCCAGGACTTTTTGTCCAACACAAGGAATTTTTACACAAATGGAGTATGATTGCTAACAGATGCTCAAGAGACCTGCTGATATTAATCATTGAAACCGCCAAAGAGTTAGCAGCAGTACTAAAAATTGAATTGAATGAATTAGAAGACCAAATTAAGAAAAATAACAGTGTAGAAGACGCCATCAAAAAATTGGGAGAATCAAATAAAGAACTAGCTTCCTTCACAGAATATTTGAATAAAAGAAAATCTGATAAACTACTTAAAGATAAAAGATACTGTACACCAGATAGAACGTATCCATATCTTCAGGAAGATTTCTATAAACAAAATCAATACATCAATGATCAAACAGCTAGACATCAAAAAGTCATGACTTTCTCTGATGCGTCAGTCTCAGACAGTGAAAACGGCATACATCAACAGGAATCTAGTGATACATATAATTCATTTAATTCCAACAAAAATTCACATCAGCCTTTTTTAGGTCATCGAGGAGCCCGCAGAGGAAGACAGAGAGTCAGGTTCCAACCACAACCTCAATTCAGAGGAAATTACCAGGGACCCCACTACCAACCAGATCCACAAAGGCTACGAGAGACAAGGAACCGGCAATATTGGAAACAGGGAATATAATACCCATCTTTAACTTATCATCACATCCACTAGACATCCCCAGCACAAATCTCTTAGCAAAAGGTCTATCTTATGTTCCTCATTCTTTTGTTAATAAATTTGAACTATATCAGGACATACATGCCTTCTTTTGAAAAATTAGACTTAAAAAGTTCTTCTAAGATAATAAAGATTCAGATAATGAAACCTCCAGAAATAATACACTTTCCTTACCCTCTACATTTACCCCGACACTAGACCAAGTGGGACCTGAAGTATCCACATTTGAACATATAGTTTTGAAACAATTGGAGCAAACCCTCAGGTTCATGCCCAAACCCATTTATAATTTAAACAGAGAGGAATTTCTAGCTATGAAGAACATCACTAATGATAAAACACTCACAATTAAATGTTGTGACAAAGGGGGAGGCATTGTAGTCCTAAACACCGTTGACTATGAACAAAATATGCTCACAATGCTAGAAAACCAACATTTTTATCATAGCACCAGAAATCATCCCATCTCCAGAATAGAAAAAAGGATCCTTAGCCTCACCAAATGCGCTCTGAATGAGGGACATATTACCAACAAAGAGTATGACTATCTTAACTATTCCCCTAAAAAAACAGCATGCATTTATGGTGTCCCAAAAATTCACAAACGCTTAGACCAGCCACCATATAGACCAATAGTCTCCACCATCGGGACCATCACGGAACCACTATCCAAATTCATAGATAATATAATAAGACCCTATATCTCAAATATCATGTCATACATACAAGATACTAGAGACATGATCAACAAAATAGAAAATATACCATTCACCCCCACCCATGATGTTCTAGTAACTTTGGACATTGAGTCCTTATATAGCAATATTCCCCAAAATGAAGCCATTGAAGCCACATCGTGGTTCATAGATAAATTTGAAATTCCATATTCAAAACCATTCATTTTAGAATGTCTACACATCATCTTGACTGAAAACCTTTATAGTTTTGGGGACCATATTTTCCATCAAACCAAAGGCGTTAGTATGGGCGCTTCTGTGGCGCCATCCATAGCAAATATTTACATGGCCCATTGGGAAGATAAGTTCATCCACAATGAAATTGCCCCATTCTTCGAATCTGTCTCCCACTGGTCCAGATATATTGATGACATCTTTTTTATCTGGACCGGGGGAGAAGATACATTATCTGAATATCTACAATGGCTTAACCTCACTGATCCCAATTTACGATTTACTGCAAATAGCCACACCACAACGGTGGAATTTTTGGATATTCTAATCAGGAACAACTGTGGTCATTTAGAAGTGGATTTACATGTCAAACCAACTGCCAGAAATACACTTTTACATTTTAAAAGCTTTCATCCTAGAAGTCAAAAAGACAGCATCCCTTTTTCCCAGTGTTTAAGAGTCAGACGTAACTGTTCCAACCTCACTGACTTTGACAGACAAGCAGTGGAAATGAAAGTCCTAGAGAGAGGATATCCTCATAGACTCGTTCGAGAATCCTATAAACGAGCCAGATATTACGACAGGGATCACTTACTAAGACCCAAGATACAAGACACAAATCACCAACTTGTATGTGTCACCAAACATTCGACTTTAAACACCAAAATAAAACACATCATTAATACCAACTGGCATATCCTCAATTGTGCTGCGAACAGTCACAAAAAACTGGAAAAACCAATATACGCCTATCGTAAAAATAAAAACCTTAAAGATATTCTGATCCATTCGAAATTCACTAGCCCAAACTCTCAACCACCATTTATCCAAAAATCTATTAACGGTAAAGCTCCTATTAAAGGAACTATACGATGCACAAACTGCAAATCCTGTGACTCCATTATATCTGGAGAAACTCTGATCCACAATGGATTTAAAATCCAAGCGACCAACCTGTGGAACTGTAAGACCCTAAATGTCATCTACTTAATCCTTTGCCCCTGCCAACTGGGATATGTAGGCGAGACCGCGAGAGCCATACACATTAGGATATCAGAACATCGATCTGCCATTAAAACCAAGAAACTTCAAGCCCCCTTGGTGAAACATTTTGTACAAGCACAACACCATCCAGATGAATTGCGCTGGTGCATTTTGGAAAAAATCAATACACCTGATACTCAAGGTGGAACCGCAGTGCGAAAAAAACGAGAAGTGTTCTGGATTTTTTCCTTAGACACTTTTCGCAATGGTCTGAACAGTGACTTACTGTGGGAAAATGTAATTATTTAATTATCCACACTGACAACAAAGATGCAATACATAAAATCCATATTTGCATGCTTTGTTCCCACACTAGACGTGAGCCTTTCATTACACCGGCCCGCTGACTATTTTCACTGTGACTAATCATACGTCTGTTCTCATATCTTAATATAGACAGTTGCATGGTAGGCTACTGGAATATAGACACATTTATTTTTAACCATTTCCCTTCAATTAACATATTAGCATTGTCAATTGACACTACACACAGTTATATATATATTAAACAACCTTCATGCAACCTCTTGCACTCCAGTAATTACTCATATCATGCACTGTTTATATGAGACTGCACCCACGTGTTGATTTGCACAAATGGGACATTCACATGAGGGGTACCCGCCCATTTGTGTGCACAGGTACGGATGGCTACCATTGTGTTCGCTAGTTGATATTTGGTTTGCGTAAGTGGCTTTATAAACTCTTTGCGTGTCCATCATGAACAGAGCAATGACCCAGCCCACACGCTATACATCCATCGTGATAAGAGTAGTGACGCCGCCTACACATTACTGACGTAGCACGCACAGTTAGTTATATCCAATCACATTAGCGCAACCGGAACATTTAAACGCACGCTAAGCCCGCCACCGCCGTTTATCCACCCGACCTACAGCTGAGTCAGCGACAATGGAGAAGTAATCGGTACTTCGTATCACCGTAGATCAGGTAAAGAATATCCCCAACACTACAGAGCCCAATTTGTAAATCCTTGAATCCTCGATATAGAAATAAATTAAATACTCGATTTGACTTTTGTTCATTGACGCGATAGATTCGCTCGTCATATTATGTTCATAGCCTCACCTTTAATGTACTTTTTTCTACATTCGGCTGGCATGTAATTATTCCTTTCCTTAGAAGATCATTATAAATATACCTCAATCAACAAACCAAACTGGGTTGAGGAAAATTTCACCTATTTGGCCACTTAAACATTCTTAAAATACACACTATTTGAGGCTATCCATGTCCTCCTCCTTTTTCTTTTCCTTTTTGCTCCAGGATATTTGTTCCACAAATAAGACGTCCGTCATCCAAACGGCATCATCTCAAATACCAAATGCAGAATATTCCCCAGACAACTACATAAAAAGGTTTATAGAGAAATATAGATGACGTTGAGATTTTTTGGCACCCTTAGGCACCCATTAACTACAACAATACATTTCCCATTTCAGAATCTCTTTGAATAGAGAGAATATCCTGAATCTACGAACTATCATCGAGTCTATAAAAGAATTTAATCTCTACATCTTAAAGCTATTTACAACATAGAACAGGTATTTATATACAATCCTGTATAAAGACAGCTAATATTCTTGTTTCTTTTCGTAGCCTAATCCATATTTACATAAATGCACTTTATTACAATTGTAGGCTTCACGACATCCCCTGGCAATATCTTTGAACTTTTTCTACTTACCGTGACATCAAATCGTTATTAGCATTGCATTGAATATCAGGTACCGAATTAGAACTCTACACTCAGTAGTCCATCCTTTGCCTTATTACCGTTCTCCTTACATACTGTTTTTGGTTATTACAGGCTGTTAGTTCCATTTCCCGATAACCACTCCACCTCTTATCTGTCCGCTAGGCTGCGACTTGAAGTAAGCACTGTTAAACATTTTTTTTAAATATCTATTGACTTTGTCCCCCCCTCCCATTATTGCTTATTATACATACCCATCTGTTTCAGTTCCCAACATTGCACCCTCAGTTGTTTAACCACTCTTATACCTTGTCCTCCTTTATCTATTGTTTCCATTTTCTCCCCCCTCCCCCCATCTTTTTTTCCCCTTCCCCTTTTCCCTTCTCAGCTTCCCATCTGAGCTCTTATTATTCTTATCTGCATCCCTCAGATAGACATACATCAATGATATGCACATTGTTACTGTATATAAATGTCATCTCTTTCTTTATCTTCATTTGAATTCCTATTTTTGAAAAGTGTCCATTAGATCTTATAGCCAATTTGTTGTAAAAGTCATAAAAGAAAAAATTATTCATGTAACATTATTTTAAGCATTTGCTTTTTTAATTTACAGGAATTGTGGCTTTTCCTGACGAAGGCGTACTTTTCGCCGAAACGCGCGTAGAAGATAATTATATGGCCACTGATTTGTTTTTACTCTTATTTGTAATGTGATGAATATTACTATATTGAATGTTTATATTATGTATAAATGCATTGTTGAATTGCCTTTTTAACTACACATTTTTTTCATTGATTCTGTGAGAATCATATTAACAATAAAAATTATTGTGAAATTTTTAAATACTGTTTTGGCTATACTAATTGGACACGTCCTAGATATCATTTCACTAAATATATCAATTGCCTAGGAAGTTATTATTGCACTGGGTTCTTACAAAAAAATACAAAATTTGTCAAACTAACAGAATAGAAGTGGCAAAAAAAGATGGACAGAATTCACCGACTCTCAATTGACCCACTTTTGATCTTTGCTATTTAAATAAAAAAAATAACCTTCTCCTTTGCACAAACACAATTCTTTTTATTACATAGGACATATTGGACCCCTCAAAGATTACATAAGCTCAATAATCGTGAAAACCCATTGTGCTGGAACTGCAATGCTATTAATGGTGATGTCACTCATATGATGTTTAAGTGCTCTAAATTAAGTACGTTTTGGTCAGATGTATTATGCTTACTCAAGGACGTCTTAAACATACATTCTAATAAGAATTCTTGTATCTATTGTCTAGTTCCACAAATTCTGAAGTGCTCTGCATGGATGACGTATATCTTTTGGACTTTCTTCTAACACTGGCATGTAAAATCATCCTGTGCCACTGGACGGATTTGTCAAAAGTCTCTACCCAAGAATGGACGGAACAGCAATTCTTCATGAGACAAGCTGACAACATGGCCGTATCCCAATCTCATAGGGAAATCTCAGTCTCAACCTATATGGGATGAACTGGATCTCTACCTAGCCAAGAATCAACCACCATGAATATATTAGTACATTTTGTGCAACTTTCGGTCATATAATGTGTATTTTACCTGATTTCAGATTGAGCTGTCTTGTGTGATAGTCAAAGGATAACACATCTTGGGTTAATGTATAGTCGATTGTACTTTGATTTATTAGAAGGGACTGATGTAGTGGAAACCACATTTTTTGTAGGGGTGCATTATAATCACAAGTGTAGAGTGCACCCACATATAATCTTTTGTCATGTTAACATAAAGTGTTAGGAACTTGAAATGCAATAACATAAAATGTGATGTATTTAGCTAGTTGAATAGAAAACGTGAAGGGTTGATGTAGAAAGTAAATGTAACTATCAAAAAACACTAGCAAGAAGAACTCGTGTTGTGCAACTGACAATCTTCCATTATTAAATGTGTTTATTTACATGTCATTTTCCATGTAGGTAGGAATATTAATTGAACATGCCTTATTTCTTATGTAATTTCATAAAGCTAATACGCAATTTCTCTTATGTTAGCTGAATCTTGTAGGCCTGAAATGCAATTTCCCTGGAAGCTCTTGCTTTAGAATTAACAGTTTGAGTTTCATGTGTGCTGTGGATTTTATTCTTTTTCACATTTGTGTTGTAGGTGGAAGAAGCGCCCTTTTTAGCTCGAATAATATCTTTGGTTTATTAGTTAGTCAAGGAGAAAAAGGAATCCATGGTGAGCTAAGACTGATAAGGAAAATTGTTGTATTTTTCACACTGGAGAAGGCCTGGGAATCAAGGTCAACATGTTACTGTCCCGCAAAAAGTACCTATGAGACCGTGGTCAAAGCAGATGGCGTGACTCACAAGGACTCTTGGAAGATACCTGTAATATTGGGATGGTGCAAGTAGGGAAAGGGGCCCTATTTCTTCTCTGCCTTTGGTGAGAGAGCATCCCACAACAAGCTTTGTCTCAATAGCTTTATACTATTCGATCCATTGATGTTGGGGACAGTTCTAAGAAAGACTCCACATGCTGACACCTTTATTGCTTTCTCTGAGATGCTTAGGTAGGCATGTCATTTTAGCGCTAGTAGGGATAGATTGATGTTTTATATTCACCAACCCTTGATGTAGGGAAACCTGGACTCATGCTTTTTTATAATCTGCATCCTATTTATTGAGGTAATTGTTTTGTGCATGTTGCATCGACTCAACTTTAATTGCAGATTTGGCTTTATGCTGATTCCAATGCATTTCTACAGTTTCCTTTTGAGGTGTCTCTATGTCCAGCTATTGTAGGCTCTGTAATAAACTAACTAGCCTTACGTAGTTGTCTGTGGTTACTATGTGTCCATAGAAATATTTGTTGAATTGATTGGCTTTAATAACGATTTACTCCTCTCTGCTCTTACATGCTGTTAAAAAGAACCATTGAATTGTGATTCTAGAAGAGTCCAGAATTCAGGCACTCTGCCCTTTCAGTACTCATAGAAAGACACAGTTGTTTGTCAAATATTTTGTGTTATATAAAATAAAGATATTGAATTAAAAAAATATTTAGAACAATGAAAAAATTACTCTTTTAATGGCTTTTATGTTATCCACGCATTAGACGTCACATGTGGCACACTTAGTGCAACATTTTTCAAATGGATAAATAAGAACATATTTATATATCATGTTTACATTGAGCTGAGCATTTTCCTAAGACCCGGACTGGAGTAACACTGAGTTGATTCCATATTTTCAGGCTATGCATTAGTTCCATTTGCAGTACATTTTAGATAATGACAAATCGCTTTCAGATAAATATCTCTCATTTTTTTTTTTTTTAGAAAACGTTTGTGAATAGCAAACGGCTGTAAATATTCACTCTTGCGACGTAGTAAATTTGACAAGGTGCACATGTGCGAATGCTTTTGAATATGAAACCTCTCATGCATTCATTCGTAGTGTTTACTGCTATCTTTCCATCTAGAGCATCGCCATTAGGCAGCAATGAGGTACTTGGAAAGTGCAAACACGAAAGTAAAAGAGAATAAGATGCTAACATTGTGGCGCCCCATCAGAAATTGGTGAAGCTCTTTTGTGCTTTTTTTGTTTGCAGGGCCGAAGTTAGCTTGGAAGGCCAAGAATTTTTTAAAATAAAATTGTGTATGTTTACCTTGCTCTTCTTGAATTCAGCAGCCTCTAATGAAGTTTAGAAAATGGCAGATCTCCGTATGCATATGTCTCTCTGTGCGTACATGCTTTTACAGAGAAACATATTGCATTCAAATGTGCGTATTGGCTCAACCTGAACTTGCTTTATAGACTGCTCACTGCTGAAAGCTAGAATAGTAAGGTATTAAGCGCGGAGTCTGGTGACCTTTTAAGTAAGCGTGCCTCTGACAGTTGTGAATGATTTACCTCAGAGAGCCTTTCCAGAGTCTATGATTGATTATGCTTTTTTAATGGAAGCAGTCCCTTTCGCTAAAGAAGTTATTAATTGCACACGATTGCAATAAATCACGCAAATCTCAGAGTAGAATTTTCTTGAAGGAAAGTTTGATTTGTTTTTCCAATTGCCTTAGCTATAGGGGCTTTTTAGTTAAACTGGATTCTCATTTCACATAGGAAAAGTGTTTGTTGTTTGTATTTAGCTTCTGTCTTTTAATCTCTTTGATCAACCTGCACGAAACTCCAAGGAAATAATTATCAATATATATGTCATCATGGCAAGTTTAGAAAAATGCAGAGGAGGGTGATGAAGGAAATGTAAAAAGCGGGACTCACAATGGTTCCCCCCTCCCATTTTACCTTCTATATGGAATTTGTTGTCAAGGGTAATGCAAAAGCGCATAACTGATTAGAACAAAATGCCCTCTCTCTACCTCTCTTTCTTCCTACCTGATGACCCCCTATGCTTAACAGCACCACCTACCCAGCACTCAGCCGTTGCTACACCTCTCCCCCGTTTCATTGTTCCTTGTTTTAATACATTGGGCCTGATTTCACTGACTCGGTCCAGGGACCAACCGATACCCAGTCGGCAGTCCCGACTGAACACTGTTCGGTCACATTCCTACATTTTATTTATTTATTTCTATTATTTTATAGAGCGCTAACCAGACCAGTGAGGGTATCAGAGCGTTTTACGGGATTTAGGGGGAGGAATACAAAACATAGGGATGGTAGGGATCAGATAGGGAGAGATAGGGATACATATACGGGAGGAGCACACAGTCTAAAGTCCAAGCTACATGTGGGAGAAAATTAAAACAGGTAGATAAAAAATAGAAGAAGGCTACCTTATACAGGAGGTACACGCCGTCAAAGGTCCAAGCTACATGTGGAATAAAAATGAAAGCAGGTAGTTATAATATAGAAGAAGGCACGCGGTCTCAGCTCTTGGGGGGATGCCCAGGAGTGCAGAAAAAATTTATCATCCGTGGAAGCCGCGGATAATGACGAGGTGGAGGGTGGAACAAGTCTATGAGGTGATTGTAAGGTATTCATTAGATGAGGTATTTTCCCATTTAGAAAGTTTTGGTCTCCTTCTTAAAGTGTGCCACGGACGGAAGTCTTCTGATGGAGGGTGGGAGAGAGTACCAGATTCTTGGAGCGGCCCCAGAGAAGGCTCGATTGTAGGTTTTTTTCTTCCGGGAGCGTGCTGCCTGCAGCAGCAGGTTTTTGGCAGATCAGGAGTTTCTGGCACGTCCGGATAGCACAAGTCTTTGTGCGAGAAATGTAGGTGAATTCGAGTAGAGAGCTTTGTGAGTAATGCAGGCCAGTTTAAATTGTATTCTGGCCTCCAGGGGAAGCCAGTTCAGAGCTTTGAGGTGGGGAGAGATGTGGTCAAATTTTTTTGAACCCGTTATGAGTCTGGTGGCGGTGTTGAGGCAGGTTTTCAATGGGGCCAGAGAGTTCTTGGGTAGCCCTGCAAGAGTACAGCATCCATATTCAAGTCTGGAAATGACTAGGGCCTGGGTTGCCGTTTTAAGGTCGGACACATCGTGGAAGGGTTTTAGGTTTCTTAAGTAGCTCAGGTGGAATCTAGCAGTTTTGGCCATCGAGTTTATATGGCCATGCATACTCAGGCTGCCGTCAAGGGTTATTCCCAGGGATTGCGCCGAGTCAACAATGGTAGGAGGGCAGTTTAGTGCAGTGATGGTCTTGATCCATTCCTGGATGTCTGGATTGGGTTTGGGTGGGGAGATCAGAAGGAATTCCGTTTCGTTTGCGTTGAGTTTAAGCTGGTTGGCAGTGAGCCAATGGACTGTTAGCTTCAGGGCCTCATTTAGGGAGAAAATGTCCTCAGGGGAAGAGATTTTTATGTAGACCTGTGTATTGTCGGCGTACATAAGGTAGGAGACGTTGGCGGCATGAAGCACCTTGGTGATGGGTTCATGGTAAAGGTTGAAGAGGGTTGGGGAGATCCCTGGCGGACTCCAACAGACACCGGAGATGGGGCGGATAGATCACCGTTGATGAGGACTCTCTATGAGCGGTTTTGGAGAAAGGATCTAAACCATTCAAGGACGGTGCCATCCAACCCCAACCTGAGTTTGAGGAGAATTTCGTGGTTAACAGTATCAAAGGTGGAGGAAAGGTCTAGAAGGATTAGGAGACAGGTTTTGCCAAGGTCTAGGGCTTGGAGGGCGTCATCCACAATGTGGAGGAGTGTGGTTTCCGTGCTGTGTCCAGGTCAGAAACCTGATTGGAAGTCATCTAGCAGGTGAAAGTTGGTGGTGTAGGCTTAGCTGCTGTTGCACACTTTTTTCCAGAACTTTGGCAACGAGTGGGATGTTGGATATGGGTCTATAGTTCTCAGCGGAGGCAGGGTCCAGCGTGGGTTTTTTTAGGATGGGGATAACGTGGCCGGCCTTGAGCGAATCAGGAATTGAGCCCTGTAGGAGGGAGGCGTTGATTATTGAGGTCCAGGAAGGGATGATAGCCTTGGAGGCGGCAGCTAGGCAGTTAGAGGGGAGAGGATCATTAAAGTGATTGTTCGGTTTTAAGGAGGCAAGAATTCTCGAGATAGAGTGATCGTCATAGATTTTAAATTTGGACCAGTGCGCTAGGTTTTTGGGTGAGGTTTGGGTGGACATCGCAGAGAGAAGAGGTGGAGCTGGCTGGTTTTGATTTTGGTGGTGGGTTGCGGATTTAAGTTCCTTTCCTAGGGCAGAGATTTTGTCACAGAAGAAGGAAGAGAAATCCTCGCTTGATATTAAGGGTTTAGGTGTTTCTTTGGCAGTTTTCGCTAGTTTGTTGGATTGGTGTTTGACCAAGTCGAACAGCTTGCGAGGTACGATTTTTGCCGTTCTCCAGTTCAGTTCTGAAGAATTCTTTTTTAGTGTTGAGGATTTTCTTATTGTAGGCATTTCTGGCCTGTCGAAGGAGTTTCAGATGTGCTGCAGATGGGTGTTGTTTCCAGATTCGTTCAGACTGTCGAAGGGACCTCCTCTCCTTGTTGAGGGCTACGCTGAACCAGGGATTTCTGTCTTTGATCTGGGTTCTTTTCAGTTTTAGCAGTGCCAGGTCATCAAAAATGTCAGATATGGTGGAGGCGTAATGGTCCGCTAGGTTGGTGACTGATGTGCACTGTGGGGGGGGGGGGGGGGTGGTCAGACTCACAACGCGCTGCCAGTTTCTTGTGGTCGAGGTTCTTGGTGTCCCTAACCCATCGTTTGGGAATCACGGGTTGGGGTGGCCATGATTTGTGGGTGCTGGGCAGGAGGAAAGTGATGGCGTAGTGATCAGACCAATCACAAGGATCAATGGAGATAAGTTTGACCGCTGATTCCTTAGCAATGATCCAGTCAAGGGTGGCACCTTTTAAATGAGTAGGGAGGGAGCAGGCTTGGGTAAGTGCTTGATCGGCCAAGAGTTCTCTGATGGCATTGACCTGAGGGTCCTTGGGATCGTTCCAATGCAAGTTAAAGTCGCCAAGGAAAATGTCGTTAGAGTTTGGGGACACCTTGGCTGTGATGATTTCCATGAGGAGGTCCGTAATGGTGTTGTTCTTACCATGGGGGTGGTAAAAGATGTGAAGTTTGCTCAGCTGTGAAGTGTTGTTGGAGATGGCGAGTGCTAGGTATTCACAGGAGTCCATGGGGTCCACCGGCAGTTCCGTAACAAGCAGGTTGGAGCGGTAGATACAGGCAATGCCACCCCATTTTTTCTTTGGATGCCTGTCCATCCTTACGATGCTATAGTTGGGCGGGACTAAGAGGTCAAGGTAGGGCGATGAGGAATCCTTGAGCCAAGATTCCGTCAAGATCGCTAGGTCCGATTTATGACTAAGTATAAGGTCGGAGACATCTGATGCATGCTTTACAGATGACCGGCAGTTTATTAGGAGGCCGGCTAGGGAAGGGTAGGAGTGGGTGTCGAAAGTAGGAGCAGAGGTGGGCACTTTAGCTAGGTTGCTATTGACCACCCCTCTGATGCGGCGGGTAGCAGATCTGTGAGGGTTGGTTGCAACTGTGCAGATAGGGTGTTCTTCCTTCAGGACTAAGGGGCATGAGTCGTAGCTACTGCGGAGGTCAGCCACTTCTTCCTTCGTGAGCTCTGAGGGATTAATCATGCCAGGGCAGGGTTTTTAGGTGTGAAGGAGAGCAAGAATTTCCTCCTCAGAGAGGTGGCAGGGTTGCTTGCGTGGGCGCAAGTGTCTCTGGGATAGTGGTATAGGGTGAAGGAGGGGCTTCGTGAGGGGGATGTGAGTCGCATTCTGTGAGAGCCATAGTTTAGAGAAGGAGAGTTCAGTGATGTGAAGGAGGTGCTTTAGGTCCAGAATCGATTTGTGGATGCTCCGTGTTAACTCGGAGGATCTACGGTGGAGAATATCAATATCTCTAAGAGAGGTATGTCCTGGTAGGCCAGGGGCCAGTTGCCAGGGAGCGGTTCTGATGGTATGTTCAGGTAGCCTAGAGGTGGGTTCAGGCAGGCTGAGGGCTAGTAGCAGGCGAGCTATTGGGGCTAGGTCGATCCGCGTCCCTATGTGAGGGGAGGTCTTGTGGGCAGTGGGCCAAGAGGGTGGGAGCGATTTCATCTGATTGAAATTGCAAGCTAGTGGAGGGGCTAACTCAACCAGAGTTCTGGGCCATATTAGGAGTTTCCATATCAGTCTGGTGAACCCTAGCGGGGGTTACAGTAGGCCGGTAGCAGGTGTTTAAGGGTTTAGGGACGCTACTGGTGTGTGCTGGAAGCGTGATGGCTTGGCTGGGTTGACATGAGAAGTGGGTCCTAGGGGGAGTTTCGGAGTTCGATGGAGCGGGGATTCCTGGGAGGTCTAGGTGCAGTGGTAGGGGGTGCAGTGGATGGCATGCGTGGGTGACAGGGTGACAGGGCCGGGTTGCCCAAAGGCGAGGTCACTGTCAGGAGTGGTTGGTGAGAGGCAAGGTATACTTGGCAGAGTGGGCGCGAGGTGGATTGAGATGGGTTGTGAACATGTTTTTTAAGGAGGGTGAAGAGGTCCGCAAATTTGATGAGGTTTTTGGGAGGCCCTTGAATCAGGAGAGGGCCGCTGTTGTATAAGGTGATGGTAAGGTCAGCACTCAGATTTGTAGAACGAGTGATTGTGATTTTTTTTCCGTGAGGCATGTCCCTTGTTTCTTGGACTTTGAGGAGGCTCGAGAAGGCATCGCGCCAGAGGGACGTTTTCCTGAAATGGAAGATGAGGTCGTTTATGACAGTACCCTGGTTTTCCCTATGGGCAACAGGCAGTAAAGCCATAAATCTGCTGTAATGCATGCCCCATAGGGAAATGGGAGGCAGGGTTCATCCCTGCACTCTGTGGCAGGCACCTCAACTGGAGGCCGGGCACCCAAAGGCCAAGAAACATGCTTTCCGACATGGTTTCCATGTCAGACAGGCCGGCATGGAAACCATGCTGGAAACTGTGCATCATAATCTTAAGGGCAGAAAGGCCAGCCCTTGAGATTACTGGCTGGCTTTCGACTGACCAGTGGGCTCTTCAAGCCTATTGGAACCCAGCCAGAATGACTGGACAGTTTACTTTCCGACCGCCAGCATCATAAGGCAGCGGTTGGAAAGTAAACCAAGGAGTCCACTACGATGCGGCTCGGAGCCTTCAGAGAAGCATCGTAATCGGCACCTTTGAGTGAGGGTCCAACAGCCTCATATTGCTATTGGGCGGTTTCATTGGTTTCACTGTTTTTTATTTTCCGACTTTGTGTGAGGAGTCACTAGCCTCATACTGGTATTGGACCACTAACTTCCCCACTCATAATTGCTCCCCATCCCTACCCTTTCAGTCCAATTTATTGTATTTATATATTTATGTGTATTATATTAGCAAGTGCCTAGCAGCAGTACACTGCCAAGCACTTTTTTTTTATTACACAGCATCACTCATATTTGTTTTATTGTTCGAAAATCGAGTTTGCCATCTTGGAATAATGAATAAAATGTTCAAATAATATAACAAAATGGCTAACAGTGCATCCAAGACATACGCATACACCGTCACCATCTTAGAATGGGTGTCTTTTAGAAAACATCTGTCCAAATCTACCTGTCGTGTGCATACTCAGTGATGTCATGGTGAAAGATTACTCTATGAAACGCATTTCAAAATGGCCACCGGTGCATGAATGTGCATTGCAATGCATGCACACGCCACGAATACCAACTTGGAATACCCTTTTATCAAAGAAAACATATTGCAAGATGACCACCATGGTATACACCTGCGGCATGAGGTAGAAGTCTTGCAGTATGACAACAATACCATTATCTTGAGTAAGACAAATTTGGGCCTCCAAAGACAGCTGCGAGCTATTGAGGAGTATTATAAAGCTAATAGATGGGAACACAGAAAAAAACAACAATTATGGTAATTAGGCTGATGTTGAAAAAACTGGTCAGAAGTTTTAAGTGGACCGAAGCTGAAGTGGTTTCAGGTGTACAAATATCTTGGCATATGGTTTCACAGGAGAGGGATGGGCATCATTATCATCTCGTTGTGATGAAATCAAGATGCTCATTCATCACATGCACCATCTTTAATTTCAGCAAGAAACAAACAGGTATGTGTCCCAAACTAAAACTGAGTGAACTTGATGCCCGCTTTATCATATGGTAAAAAAGCATTTCCTGGATAGCTATCAGTTTGGCTAGTTATACGGCAGCCCAGCATATAAAAGAGGTTGTTTTGCCTGCCCAGTTCTTTGATGGAAGCACAAGTAACGCTTGATTTTGAGATAACCAAATAATCAACCATAATGGAGGCAAAGCTATCAGTGATCTCGAACCACTAAAAACTGACCCGGAGAAGGGTTTCATGCTACATACTAGTTCATATAGCACCCTTGGCAAACGAAATTAAGTCTCCTGCAGCAGGAGCAGAGGCTGAGTAAAATTCCACTCCAGACACCTTTAAAGACACCTTGAGTGAACAGCAAAAAATTGACTCTTTTTATGGTGATTACATGACTTTGCATAGGGAAAATATGCTTGGATACTGCTTAGTTCTTATTCTTACCTACCTACGCACATACCTACCTATCCTAATAGATTAGCTTTAATCCTTTCGCTGCCAGGCCATTTCCCCCTTTGCGCTAAGCTTTTCTTTTTTTTGGCTATTTGGGGTAGTTTGCGCTTAGGCCCCTGTAACTTTTTGTCTACATAAGGTATCCAAGCCAAATTTGCGCCCGTTTCTTCCAGCATCATAGGGATTTTAAAGGTACCCAGGGTTTGCGGATTCCTCTGGAGGGGACCCAGAAATTAGCCAAAATAAAGCTAAAGTTGTATTTTTATTTTTAAAATGGGAGAAAACTGCTGCAGAAGAAAGCGTCTGGTTTTTCCCCTGCAAATGGTATCAAAAAAGGGTTTGTGGTGCTGAAATCATCATCTTCCGGGCTTTCAGGGACAAGTAGACTTTTGTCAGAAAACCCAAAAATGTTACACAGTTTTGGCATTTTACTGGGACATAGCCTATTTTTGCTACTTTTTGTGCTTTCAAACTCCTTCCAGTTCGTGGTAGTAATGGATGTGAAAGCAATAACCGTTCCTGGAAAGCTATGCATTTCTGAAACATAAACAAAAATCTGAATTCAGCAAGGTGTCATTTGTGTCCTTTGTGTAGATCCTTTAAGGTTTTCTTTATAGAAGCTAACAGTTGAAAATAAGAAAAATTGAAAATGAGTTGAAATAAAACAGCCATTTTTGCCAGTGTTTTCACCTGTAACTTCTTTTAAGTATGACAGATGTTTCAAAGCAATATACCGTGACATCCACGGGACCCTTATGGTTGTGGAGATATATAGGACTTGTAGGTTCACCAAGAACCCGAGTAACCCAAAGCCAATAAATGAGCAGCGTCTTGCAGTGGTCTTTCATTGTGTACCGGGTATATAGCAATTAATTTGGTAAAATATAAAGAGTGAAAAATAGGTATCAAAGACACCTATGTATTTCGAAAATGTGAACAAAATATAGAGTTGAGAAACAGTAGCTCTTTGCACATCTCCGAAATTGTGGTTAGCAATACTAGCCTGTGAATTGTAGGACATTTTTCAAAGTGACTTCCTTTTTACACATTGTCTTACATTAGGAAGGGAGAAATGCATAGAAAGTCAATAGGTAATAACAGTTGCTCTATAATTCTGAGTTTCCCTAAGTCTCCCGATAAAAATGGTACCTCACTTCTGTGGGTAGGCCTACTGGCAGCGACAGGAAACGGCCCAAAACGCAACGTGGACACACCAATATTTTTACTGTTAAAACTGACCCTTTTTTTGCACAGTGCCTAGCTGTGGATTTTGAACCCTAGCTCTGCTGGCACCTTGGGAAACCTAGCAAACCTATACAATTTTGAAAACTAAACACGCAGAGAAATCCAGGAAGGGATGACTTTTGTGACTCTCACCAGGTTCTGTTACCCAGAATCCCTTGCAAACCTCAAACTTTGTAAAAATAAACATTTTCCTCACATTTCTGTGATGGAAAGTTCAGGAATCCGTGTGGGTCCACAAAATTCCACCCATCCCGCATTTCCCAAAACCTTCTGATAAAAATGGTACCTCACTTTTGTGGGTAGGCCTAGTGCCCGCACACATTTTCCTGACATTTCTGTGATGGAAAGTTCTAGAATCTTTTATTGTGAATGTCTTTATAAGAACTTCTGTATATGGGGGGGTCAGACTTTTTTTTTCGAGTCTCTAGGGATACCTCCTGAATTTTTAGCATACTAATTTTCTGCATATTTTGAACTTAGAACAATTTTTTCAGATGTGCTCATGCTGCATCTATTTTCTTAAATGCTGCTCATCTTTATGGTAAATGATTTTGATACTTATGATAATTCCTTATTTTTGATTATCACACATTTTTGCCTTCTTTATTGCACTTTTTCTAATAAATCTTCATGGTTTACATTTTACTATTGACTCTACAAGTTTTGTTTTTTTGTAATGCTAATTATTATTTTTGTGTTTGGGTGCCATTTAAGGACACATTTCCTCATACATGTGTGAGGTTCGCCACCGTTCCTGATCCTACGTAGGCGCTTTATCTTGATTATCTGATAAGTTACTCTCAATATCTCATTCATGGAAGGTTTTGTGGCCATCCGTCAAATGGGAACCAACAGGGAGATCCAAAAAATTGATTTTATATGTTAGTTCACTGAGGAAACAGTGCTCTCTGATGCAGAAAAAACTGAACCAATTTTAGCAAGAAAGTTAGAACTTTACTCAGAAAGCATGCTTTTTGTGGATTGGTGTGAATCCGCTCAGCCGCTCATAAGTCATTTTCATACTGTGTTACTGAGGTGCCTGCAACTCTAAAGAAAATGTTGAGACCGCCATTAAAGGACTTGCTCCCTGTGTTTTGAAAAGCATTTTGAAAAACAGCAAAAGGGGGTAGTGTAGAGACACCCTGATACCCAGACACATAGTGGGATAATCCAGAGAGACCCCCAGAGGCTAAATAACATTTAAAAACAATTCCTGCCACAGATACCACAATACTCCTACAGGACTCAGTATGGCCCTCCAGTATTGGACTGTGGTACTGCTACACGACCTGCTACATGAAGCTTCCACCCCTAGGACTGCAGTACCGTGGAAGCTTCCATGAGAAAACTTACACTGTCCTCTGGCACAATAGGGTAGAAGCTTGCATGCCAGCTATCGTAGTAGTACCTTAAATGTTTTGGGAGATAATGCGTGAAAATAGTCTGTGGGAGTTGACAGCCCGTGAGGGGTTCGGCTCATGGTCTGGCCAAAGACCGTGTGCAACAGTGGTATTGGCTGTAAGTTGCTCAAAGTAGTTTAGTGTATGGTCACTTTGCAATGCAATCAAAAAAGCCCAGCAATTCCAAAAAAAACATTAGAGGTTAAAGTGGTACTAAAGTTATATGTGTCAAAAACATTTCTACCTTACGTTAAAAACCCTAGAAATTCACTGAAAAAAAACAGGTTAAAGATTTAAGTGATGTTATAGTTAGGTATTAAAATGAGAATAAAAATGAATGTTTAAGACAAAAAAACTGCTAAAAATCAGTAGTTATAGTTTACTGGACTAACTGTAACGTGTGCCCCTACCATGCAGTGCTTATGTTATGTTATGTGAATTTGTAGAGCACACTTATCACCCAAGGGCTATCCAGGTGCTGGATAGGTGAGTGGGTAGATCAGGGTCCTAATTGAATAGCCAGATCTTCAGTTTCTTGCAGAATTCGAGAAGGGATGCCAAGGTCCTGATGTAGTGTGGAAGGAAATTCCAGGATTTGACAGCGATATAGCATGAGGAGCGTCCTGCCGACTTGCTTCTGCAGACACAGGGTACTTGCATAAGGTGGTGGGATGCTGGGTGCAGTTGCCTGGTGGGCTGATGAAAGTTGAGGCAGTGGTTGAGGTACACAGGTCCAATGATATGGAGGGCTTTGTATGCGTGGGAGAGCAGTTTGAACTAGCATCGCTTTTGGATTGGTAACCAGAGTAGCTCTCTGGGGTGGGTCGTGATTTGTGCGTTGCGGGGGATGTTAAGGATGGGTCAGGCTGCAACATTCTGGGTGGCCTGGAGTCTTTATTACGAGTTGATTCATGTTGCTGGCATAGAGTGCATTGCCGTAGTCAAGTATGCTGGTTATGAGGGCCTGTGTGACCATACATCTGGTTTCATGGGGAGCCCATGGAAATCTTGTGAATCGTACGTAGGATGAAGAAGCAGGAGGAGGTGAAAGCGTTCATTCTTTGGTCATTGTGAGTCTGTTGTTCACGATAATGCTGATGTTTTTTGGCATGGTTGGTGGGGATGGGCGTGGGGGTGGGCATTGGTCTCAGTTCTGTTGACCACCAGGAAGAGTCACATGGAGAGTTCTTGTTCCTAAAGATCAGAACTTTAGTTTTGTCTGTGTTTTATTTGAGTTGGTTCTGTTTTATCTAGTTTGCTACGTTAGACATGCAGGTGTTGAAGTTGGTCCTGATGGTGTGGTTGTTGTCTGTTAGAGAGAAGCTGGGTGTCCTCTGCTTAGGATACCATGTTGATTCCATGGAATTTTATGGCGTGGGCGAGATGTCCCATGTCAAGTTAAAAGGTGCTTTATTCGGTTAAAAATCAAAGCATACAGTTCAAAACATCATGGTTAAAACATCACGGCAAGAGGTAGCAAGCCTGCTAAGAAAGAAAAGTTAAACACAAAACAATATATTAAAAAGTAACTCACACAACAATTCATGAGATAAATCTTATCAAATGATTAAAAATCCAGCAGTGTAACTGCTCAATATGCACAGAGTAACACATTGCTGGGTGCAGGCTTGAAGGCTATCCAAACCAACATTTGGTTATTAAAAACAAGATTAAGGGCCTGATTTAGATCTTGATGGTCTTACCGGCAAGTGGCAGCGGGTCGGTCCCAAGTGCTCCTTCAAGCTGACTGCAGCCTGCCCGCCCTATTTACATATATGGCTACTCAGCAACCGCCCACGTAGATGGAGTGCACTCTGTCATGCTAGCTGCATCCTGCATCCAACTTGGCGGTCTCCAATGATGACGATCAGCCCACTGCTGGCAACTTGATGGTGGGATCCTGCAGAGCCTATTTAGATAACACAGCTGTGCTGGTGGTATAGCAGTGGCAGTCCCATGACGGCAGGAGTCCATCGCAGAACCTACCTGGCAGTGGACCATGGTTGTCGCCATTGGCTGGCAGCCAAAAGTACATACCTGTAGCACATTTGACAATTGGGAACACCAGCAAAACACACTATAAAACACACTCCAGTTCAGAACCTGATCTTCTGCCTTTCCACTGAAGACTAGCATTCACAAGCAGTCAGACAGAAGAAAGACCCTGGTATTCTTTGACAATTTGTGTTTCTCTACTTCTGGTTTTTTTTACTCTCCATATTACATTTTTGTTTGTCACCACCCCTAGCTGCTCACACTCCCCTTTTTTACATTTTCACAATGACAGGGAGGAGAAATCCACGTTTTACTGAGGGAGAGTTGTCTGTCATGGTGAATGAAATCACTAGGGTAGAGCCACAATTGTTTAGAGCCCAAGTCCAAAATACAACAAACTCAAAGAAAAAGAAAATGTGGACCAGGATAATTGGCTGAGTGAATGCTGTAGCCAACAACCTGCTCACATAGGAGGCGATTAGGAAGAGGTGGAATGACCTGTGGAGGAGAGTACACTCCCTTCCCTCCAAGCATCATTTGGAAGACCAGAGGACTGGTGGAGGTTCTCCCAGCCCCCCATTACAACTATTTCCCCTGGAAGGAGAAGGTCTTGTAGATCCTGCATCCTAAAGGCCTGAGTGGAATCCCTGGTGGAGTGGAGTCTGGCACTTTGAACCTAGCAATGTCTTACTAATCGCAAATTAAGTCCTGCGCTTAAGATAGGCGTTTAGAATGGGTCTGCACCCTTATTAAAACGGATAAATATCTAAACTTGACTACCAAAAATATCTTGTGTCATTCCAATTACTATTCACAATATGAGGGACAGGGGCTTGGTAGGTCCAGCATACATGTCCCTAAGCATAGTGATGAAACAAGTGGTATGCAGTTCCTGGTAGGAGAGGGCTGGAAGGCCAGAAAGGGGGAGGGTCAGCAGGGGGTAGGCGGGGGCATGCCAGAAAGCTCCGGGTAAGGAAAGAGAGACACATCTTGTTGATATGTTTCATGGCTGAGTTCTACTATCTGACTGACTCTTCATTTGTAAGGAAGGGTGAGAGGTGTTCGTGAGTGACCAGGGTGGCCCTAATCGGGTCACTTTCTTTAGTTGGCACCCGAACAGGGACCCCCATGGGCGAGTGGCCCATCTCCTCCGGAGGATGGGTGGGGAGGTCGAGGAGGCCATAAGGTTGGACGGACGGACCAGGGATTCCTGCACAAGAGAGTTCCTGAACGAGCAGCTACCCCTTCTGTCCCACCGGACGGTGCCTTGCCCAGCGGTCATCCCAACATGGGTCCTGAATAGCGAAACCCGTGGATCTGACCGTTTGGTCCGAAGAGTCAGCAGTCGAGAATAAATTAGTTTGACCTGTGTGCACCAGGTGAGTGTTTCTTTTGGTTAATTGTGGATATGGTTCCGTTTTGGTTTGTATTTGGTATGGTCTGGGGAGTGATTTTTGGTACAAGGTGCTTGAGAACAATTTGCCAGGCAACATAACGAGTTTGGCCCACTTTTGAAAATGCCTGGATTTAGTAGGTTCTTGGTTTCTTGTTGTCGTTGTTGCTCTGCAGATGCTCGATTGAAAGAAAGTCAGCCAGCACCTCCAGAAGGCACTCCGAACTTTGATATGCATGTGAAGCATGGCCTTGGCCCTATTATGTTTAGTATGGTATGGAACAAATATATGAGGGAGAATGGCAAGTTGCAGTGGCTGTTGACGGGCGCTTTTTAATGAACAAAAAATTGGGTTTCTACAGGAAAAGTTGTTTGCAAAAAGAAGCGACAAAAAGATGCTAAACAGAGGCGAATGAAAGCAGAGAAAGAGGCCCGTAAAAGGAGACTGCAAACATTGACTCAGAAGGCTGTAGCACATGATAGAGAGAAACAAGAGATAGGAATTGACCGTGAAGATAGGTGGTTTCGATTGAATTTTGATAAATCTTATGAGGCGCAAGAAGAAAATGATACATATGCCCCGCTCTTCCCTCACAGGTTCAGCTACCGTTTTTTCTGCTACCGTTGATAGGACTGCCTTTGTCAATGCACCTCCTGCCCTTTCTTTGTCCTCGGCGTCTGCGGCAACTATGACTGTTAGTGCTCTTGCAACACCTATTGCTTGGGCGTCTCTTTCGCCAGTTCTTACACCTGCGACATAGCCAGCAGCAATGTTAGTGCCTTCTGCCTCTGTTATCACTCCCACTGTGTTCTTCCATTCTCCAACATCACAGAGTAGTGGGACACCAGTACATGGATTTGAGGATAGAGACTGGACGAAATTTAAGGAACATATGGGGCGGACGTTAGTGCAATCTTATATGGGAGATGCAAAGAAAAAGGTTTTGGCTAATCAGGCAGCGCAGTGTGCCTGAAACCCCGTTTATGGTGTGGAAAATGCGTGGAGTGTGATGAAAGAATATGAGCCTTTTGTACATCAGCATGCCCTTTAGCATTTGTCGGATACTTTGATCGATCTTTGGGATCAGTTTTTCAACAATGCAGCACCATAGATTCTATATGATATTAAGGATCATGTCTATGTTACGGATATGGCACCTGGTCAAGTTTTTGGTAATGTTGCGACGTTGGTTGCTTATCGGGGTAGACTGCTTGAGAACAGCCCCACCCCGGTAGCTCAGTTCCCATTGTGGGAAGTTCCTCCTATCTATCATCCCGAAATACCAGAGCTAAGGGATCAGCATAATGTTCTTGTTACACCAGGAGCAGAGGCCCGTTTCCAAGAACAATGGGTTTATTCTCCATGGAAAAGGAGTGAAGTCTTGTCTCTTAAGACTCAGTAACCTGATCCTAAAAAAATACAACTGCTTATTATAAAGAGTTGACTGAAGCTGCCTCTTCTACAGTGATGACTCTTGCTGATATTAAAATGTTCTTTGGCTTATTATGCCTGGTTGACATTTGGAGACAGGTACACACACAGGATCATGCTGCGGAGCTGGGTGGTACCTGGGATCAAATTAAAGTATGGGATCAGGAGCAGAAGCCAGGTGATAAGCCTAGACCCATACTTGCTTTGCCCGGCCGCATTATCACGTATATGCATTCCCTTATTCCACTGAGAAAAGTTGTTTGGGACAAGTTATCCGCTTGTCGCCAGAAGAAAGATGAGAGTGTGTCTGACTTTTTCACTTGGTTTGAAGGTGCGTTTCTAGATTATAGTGGACAGGATTTGTTGATCGAAGGTGGCCTTCGATTGTTTTTTAATAGATTTGTTTCCAATTTACTTCCTGAGATTGCGACCCGATTACATGCGTCAGTTCGCACCTGGTCTCATTCTTTCCCTTCTGTCATTTTGAATATGGGTCAGTATTCTGAACACAGGGAAAATTAGGATAAGGAGAGAACAGAGAAGAAGCACAAGGATTCAAAGACAAAGGTATTGTTGCAGCAGGCTTCTAGGGGGATTGGTAAAGGACATGCTTATGGTTCAGCCCGACAGCTTCCACGCACTAACAGGCCAACAAATACCAAGCCTTTAGAGCCGAATCAGTGTGCATATTGTAAAGAGGAGGGACACCGGGGTAGCGAGTGTCTTGTGCTTTTGCAGAAGGTGACGGTCCCAAGAGGACAAAGTTCTCATGGACGGGGTCGTGAAGCTGGTGGTCAGGACAGGGCTCAGACCACTGTGGCCCCGCAGGGTCAAACTGATCAGAATTACTTTGATGACCTTGGGGAGGACAGTATTATCATGATGATTATGACACAGATGAGGTGACAGGTATGTCTTGCAGCTAGGACAGCCATTGACAGAGTGAGGGACCTGTTCTGATACCTGTAGATCAACGTGGTCCGTATGTTAGTGCGGATGTGCATGGTTCGGCTAAGGAGTTTTTGGTCGATAAACGTGCCAGAAACAGTTCTAATTCTCATTCCTTGGGGCGGCTCTGTCTGGCCATAATAATGTTTCGTTAGGTTTTTCTGGTGTACCGGTAGTGAGCCCCAATTCTAAACCCCTTGCGTTGACTGTTGGTCCTTTCACTGGGGTTTCACCATTCTTGTTGACGTCTAATTTTGGAGAAAATTTGATGGGTTTGGACTTGTTAAAGAAATTGCATGCTACGATCTATTGCTCCCCGACAGCCGTTTACATGACAATGTGTCTGGATGTAGTGCACGCTACGCAGTGTCTGTCCAAAGAGGCGCCTCTTCATGCAGAGTTTAAAGATGTACCGCCCATTCTAGGGGCGACAGGTGACACTGATGAAGGACTGCTGCAGATACAGCCAATTTCGATCCCAGTTAAAGACAATGCTATTTTACTTCCCTCAGTATTAAATACTTCAGGCAGGTGAGAGAGCTTTATTGCACATTGTACAGGACTTGATTGAGAAAGGAGTGGTTGATGAACCAACTGCTAATGTTTGCAATAGCCCTATTCTTCCCATTCTCAAACGGACACCTTCGGGTTCCTCTGATGATCATGCAGATGTTTATCGCTTTGTGATTGACTTGCGGAAAGTTAAAAAATATTGACTCCCCAGTTTCCAGTGGTCCCCGACATTATGACTCTTTTGACAATGATTCCATCTTCTGCTACATTCTTTTCTGTTATTGACTTGAAAAACACGTTTTTCACCATTTCCATT
This sequence comes from Triturus cristatus, assembly GCF_964204655.1. NCBI lineage: Eukaryota > Metazoa > Chordata > Amphibia > Caudata > Salamandridae > Triturus > Triturus cristatus. Next base: position 632,663,380 of record NC_140582.1, read on the forward strand.
CATCCTGACCGCAGGTATCTGTTTGGCTTCATCCTAGTTGGTGGTAGAAGCCTTAGATTTTGTCGCGCTCCTCAAGGCTATATAGAGAGCCCAGGTATCTATAGTCAGGCATTGAAAGGTCAGCTGGATTCCTTGCCGCTCCCTACTGGTAATGTATTGCTTCAGTATGTCGATGACTTGCTCATCGCCTCGGATACAGAACAAGGCTGCAGTGACAGTACAGTGAAATTGTTGTTACATTTAGCTGAACATGGCCATAAAGTATCCCTTTCCAAATGTCAGTATTCTCGACAGGAGGTCACCTATTTAGGTCACCTACTGTCGAAGGAGGGTCGGAGTTTGACCCCTGAGCACATCAGTACCATTGTTAAAATGCCCATTCCGCAAACTCAGAAAGATGTGTGCTCTTTCATAGGTATCACTTCCTATTGCAGGCAATGGATACCTAGCTACTCACTGTTAATTAAACCCCTGCTTGCTTTAACACTAAAAGATGTGCATGAACCCAGTACTTAGCCCCCGACTATGCTAAGCAGTTTGTATAGTACGTCTATGAGATGGCTGGTTGTGCCCTTTCTGTTTTAACACAAACATTTTGAGATAAGCAACGCCTATGTGCTTATTCTTTGCTGTTCTTGACCCTGTTGCAAGAGCCCTCCCGGGCTGTCTAAGTGAGGTTGCGGCTGTGGCTGTTCCAATAAGGCAATCGGCTGGACTCGTACTTGATACTGACCTCACAGTCATGGTACCCCATGCTGTAGATACACTTTTGAATAAGACAAAGACACAGTACCTAACCAGTGCACGTCTGACAGGTTATGAGCTAACGCTGTTCGCCAAACATATCACGATCAAACGATGTGCCACTCTGAACCCAGCTACATTACTACTCCTCCCTTCTGAGAATCAGGAGATTGACATACATGATTGTACCTTCTGGATGGAAGAAGAGACGAAAGGACGGGTAGGCCTGACTTATGTTCCCTTATCTGAACCTCAAGGGGAACTGTCAATGGCTCTTGTTTTAAATTATCAGATGGCACCACAACTGCAGCATACACTATTACTACGCTGCGTACAGTAGTTGAAACATCACAAGTTCCCTATCAGTCAGCCCAAGCTGCAGAGCTCATTGCCATGATACGAGCCTGTGAGTTGAGTGAGGGACTGGTTGTTAATATTTATACTGACAGCCATTACCCCTTTGGAGTCACCCATAATTTTGGGCGGCTCTGGGCAGAGAGAGGGTTCCTTACTTCCCATGGGACAAGGATTTAGCATGGTCATCTTATATATAGGCTTTTGTCCACTTTGACACTCCCTAAGAAATTGGCAATAGTAAAGTGTAGCACCCATAAGAAAGTTACTGATGATGAGGGTAAAGGGAACGCTTTTGCAGATCAGACAGCTAAGGAAACAGCCCGGACTAGGATGAAAAGAATGTTCGTAGCAGGTCCCACTAGGTGGGTGCCCGAGGTCACCATGTTTGAAGATACACTTGAGAATGTGAAGAAAATACAGAGTGAAGCCACGGTGGAGGAGGTAGAAGTGTGGCAAGAAAGTACAGCACAATTGAACTATGAGGGATGTTAGATTGACAAGTGAGGGAAGCAAAGATGGATGTTGCTAGATGCATATGTTCTTTCTGTAGTCACAATGGCCCATGGCCCAGCCCACATCAGTTCTAAGGGTATTTGCAAGTTGTTAGACCCTGCATGGCAGAATGATAACATCTCCAAACTTTCAAAACAAGGGAGCCTAGGGGGTTTAAAGGGTAGGTAGCCCCCCTCTCACAATCCTGAAATACAACAAGACCTACCCTATGAACAAGTTTATAAAAATTCTTGTGTAGTGTGCAGGTGCTCAATCTCTGTAGTGCCTGCCTAACTCTCAGTCACTGATGTATTTACCACATGTGTCTTAAGAACATTGTGTCCAATGGTGCTGTAAAAACCCTACTGGTGATTAGTTCGTGTTCAAGAAAAGTGAAAAAGGTAAAAAAGGTGTGATAGGACGACAGCGCCTCACGGAAGCAGCCCCAACGAGGTATGTGTAGACTGGTACTCGCCTACTACCTCCTGTTGTCATCATCGGTCGCTGCCGCCCAAACAGAAACAGTAAAGGTGGAACAGAAATGTGTAATGTACTGCACTCAAACTCTTCGTGATAGTCCTAGTGACTCCTATCTATCGAGCAACCTATGTGTTGCAGTGATGTGTGCTAATCTACAAAAACAGGAAGTGTCGACCCAGATTCGGTGAGTTGAGCCTGATCAGGACTCAAGTCACTCAGGAATAAAACCGAGCAGCACTACACTAGCTATATGGTGCTTTATTCTCAGCTGTGTCGCTGCTCATTTAAAAACCGACATGTTTCGTTGCCATATTACTTTACCGGCAACTTCATCAGGGCTTGGGTCGACTGGTCTCTCTGCAAACGCTAATGTGTACCAGCGATATCTTTAAATCAGCACCTGGGGAGAACACAATAAAAACAGTAAAACACACACATGTACTCTGTATCTCCTCTACCAGGTCATGCCTGGTCTTACCGAGCAAATGCTCCTCATCCAAGGTAATAGATTCATGCTTGGCAAAGATATTTACCCTCGAGATGCTGTGTAGCAGCATACCTGCACCTCCATCATGTAAGTGTCTTGGGTATTTGTGCACCAGCCCTTTGGCTGTTAAAATCAGAACTGCGGAACTTTGTTTCTGAAAAAGGCACATCAAAGGAATATGTGTATCAAAATCACTGACATCGCATGCTTTTCAAACCAATGTTAAGACTCTTCTATTTAGATGTTATATGAAAGGTATTTAATTGAATCCAGCCATTGGTCGAGAATCGTCATGATAACTCGGTTGCGATTCACCATTGAATTCCTTCATGCTGGAGTGTGTATCATGAGTGGTTGCGTATGGATACCAACTTGCGCTATATAGCTTTTTTACAAACCGTGTAAACATACTGCTATGGTGGCATAACAATGTGTGGTAGTCAAGCCTGTATGGACATCCTGCTAGACGATGTGCTATGTATTTGGACTGGACCGAGAACTGAGTTGGAAGATTTCCTTGTTTGGCTTAACAACCTGGATGATTGCCTGAAATTTACCTGGACCATCAGCGACACCACAGCCACATATTTGGATCTGGACATCAGGGCTGAGAACTACAAGTTGGTCACTAACGTTCATCAAAAACCAACTGACAAGAATTCCCTGTTGCATTACAGGTCACACCATCCGAGAGCCTTAAGGGACAACTTACCTGTGGGACAGTTCTTGCGTTACCGCAGGAACTGTTCTTCCACAGAGGAATTCATTGTACAAGCCCAAGTCCTATCCAATAAATTGGAAGAGAGAGCGTATCCCACGAAGATTATCAAAAAAGCTCGCAAACGAGCCTTGAACACCCCGAGAGCTTCTCTATTAGAAAGAACATCAAAAACTAAGAGCGATTGTATCCCGGTGGTCACTACCTTTGGCCCCTTGTCTACCAAAATCAGACAAGTCATTAGAAAACAAAGTTCCGCAGTTCTGATTTTAACAGCCAAAGGGCTGGTGCACAAATACCCAAGACACTTACATGATGGAGGTGCAGGTATGCTGCTACACAGCATCTCGAGGGTAAATATCTTTGCCAAGCATGAATCTATTACCTTGGATGAGGAGCATTTGCTCGGTAAGACCAGGCATGACCTGGTAGAGGAGATACAGAGTACATGTGTGTGTTTTACTGTTTTTATTGTGTTCTCCCCAGGTGCTGATTTAAAGATATCGCTGGTACACATTAGCGTTTGCAGAGAGACCAGTCGACCCAAGCCCTGATGAAGTTGCCGGTAAAGTAATATGGCAACGAAACATGTCGGTTTTTAAATGAGCAGCGACACAGCTGAGAATAAAGCACCATATAGCTAGTGTAGTGCTGCTCGGTTTTATTCCTGAGTGACTTGAGTCCTGATCAGGCTCAACTCACCGAATCTGGGTCGACACTTCCTGTTTTTGTAGATTAGCACACATCACTGCAACACATAGGTTGCTCGATAGATAGGAGTCACTAGGACTATCACGAAGAGTTTGAGTGCAGTACATTACACATTTCTGTTCCACCTTTACTGTTTCTGTTTGGGCGGCAGCGACCGATGATGACAACAGGAGGTAGTAGGCGAGTACCAGTCTACACATACCTCGTTGGGGCTGCTTCCGTGAGGCGCTGTCGTCCTATCACACCTTTTTTACCTTTTTCACTTTTCTTGAACACGAACTAATCACCAGTAGGGTTTTTACAGCACCATTGGACACAATGTTCTTAAGACACATGTGGTAAATACATCAGTGACTGAGAGTTAGGCAGGCACTACAGAGATTGAACACCTGCACACTACACAAGAATTTTTATAAACTTGTTCATAGGGTAGGTCTTGTTGATAACATCTCCAAAACTGCTACACATTTAGTGAGGTATTGCATGGTGTGCAGGATGCACAATCCTGGAAAGTGTACCCCTACACCTCCTGATCATTTTGCACCACCTACTTTCCCTTTTGAGGTCCTTCAATTAGACTATATTGAATTGGACAGGGTCAATAACTTGAAGTACGTGTTAGTGGTTGTTTCTGCATTCAGTAATTGGGTTGAGGCTTACCCCACTAAAGACAATACAGCTGTGACAACTAAAGGAGTTCTTTCCTCATTTCAGCTTGCTCCGTTTGATCTGGATTGATAACGGAAGTCATTTCAATGCCAAGGTTATCCAGTTAGTCTGTGACGGTTTGCACATAAAACAGAAATTCCATGCTGCAAACCAACCTCAATCAGCAGGTTTGGTTGTGAAATACAATGGTACTCTCAAACTGAAGTTGGCAAAGATTCAGGAGACAACAGGGCAGTGGCGGCTCGCCGAGGGAGTGCTGCAGGCCAGTGGGTGAGGCGGGGCGGCGTAGAGTGGAGGATAGTAAACTCCTTCATGTGGCAGAACAGAGTTAAATAAATAAATAAAACCATTTACATTGCGCACGCTGCAATGCCAACTCTGCGATGCAGCGCAAATGCCGGAGTTTGCTACCCCCTACCCTGCCTCTCCTCTCCCCTGCCCCACCCCACCACCCCGCAGCACTCCCTCTGTGAGCCACCACTGCAACAGGGTTACAGTGGCCAGATGCTTTACCATTAGCTCTTTGGTCGACAAGGACAACAGCACATTCTAGAACAGGATTGTCACCCCACAAGGTCGTGTTTGGGCGCCCGGCAAATGTCTGGGGAGTCCCGCGCCCTTGCAGATTCTCTGATATTGAGTATCCATTGTTGACAGACTACCTGTGCCAGTTAACCAAAAATTTGCGTTCTATTCACCAACAGGTCTGGGAGGCTCTGCATGATATACCAGAGGGACCAGGACACAACATTCAGCCTAGTGATTGGATTTTGATGCGTAATTTTCAGTGGTAAAAGAGTTTGGAGCCATGCTGGAAGGGGCCTGAACAGGTCCTTCTAGCCACCAGAACTGCAGTCTAGGTCGCTGGCCAAAAGAATTGGATCCATGGTACTCATTGCAAACGAGTGCCTCTACCTTTGCCCTATGACCAATGGGTCGCTGATGGAGTTGGGGACACTGAGTGCGAGACGGTGCCTCAGTTTGTCCCATTCAGTGATGCAAAGCTAACGTGGACCCAAACAGATGCAGAGAATGATGATGCACTAAATGCAGCGGTCCCTCCAGAAATCCAAGCCATTAAAGAGCTGCTGTTTGTTGACCCCTCTGTGCCTGGAGTTACCAGGTACAATTTGCGTCCTCGGCTGAGGAATAGTGCACCAAACGAGAAGTCAGATTAGTTTGGGATGGACTGTGCAAGTTAGGGTGTACTTTCCTATAGTACCAACAGTGTTAGGTCAGGGTGTCATGAGATTGGTGCACTGTTCTGACATTGGACGGGATAAATCAAATGTGCTCTCTAGGAAGGGGGTACAATATCCTGTGAAATGTGGGATTCATCGAGAAATTAGGAATGGGAAAGCTCCACCCCTGGTGCTCATGAGCGCCAACGTAGGAGCCTGTACCAGTGAGGCTCTGACGGACACTGGAAACACTTCCCTTTGCTAACGGTTTTGTTGCATTCCTTTTTCTTGTTCCATAAAGCAACCGTTTGGTTGATCTATTGAGGAGGAGGAACAGCCAGTTGCAGCACTGCGTTTAGCGCGGAGTTGGTCAACAAAGAGTGAAATAATTTAGATATTAATTTCTGTGATTACGCTAATAACAATTCTTGGAATAACCTGGTTTCTAGAGGAGAAATATCCTGCACATTCCTTGGTTGGTACAACGCCCACTCCCCCGAGCACATTTTTGTCACTTTGGCTCCACACAAAGCAGCACTTAGGTTGTCCTACACCGATAATGTTTTTATACAAATATTGCATCAAGCCCATAATGTGTCCAATACAACTAATTGTTGGGTTTGTGGATTGTTCCCCTCAGTTACTCATAAGAGCGACAATTTGCTGTTCATGCCATTGTCATATATTGGTAGCTGTGAAGGTTGGTTTGAATTGTTCATTATGGTGCACTACCATTTCCAACTCTCTACTCTGGTTATGACACCTGCTGATTCCCGCACTGTGTATCCGTTTTCATCACAGGTTTACTCCCGCAGGACAGTCAGGACAAGGGACCTTCGGTACATTGTCCCCAAAATCCTGTATGAGCACATATGAAAAAGTGAAGAACGAAACATGACTTCAAATGGAAATGGCTGATTTCAAAAGGTTCAAAACCTCTGTGTATTTTCAATCTTTCAAAGCTCGCAATATTACTAAGGACAAACTGAGGCCGGTGTCCGTGATCAACACAACAGCTTGTTTCTGTGTCCAGGGGACTGGGGAGGTAAGGATGGGGGAGAGTAAATGCAATTTCACCTACAGACTGAGTATGATTAATAGTCTGCCTTTGATCACACCCTGCAATGTCTATTTTGTCTGTGAATCCCAAGCTCATGTCTGGCTTTCAAGGGGATGGTCAAGCAGATGTTGCCTCTCGTTCCTCCTTCCCCCTGTGTATGTTGCCCTGTCAAATTATCATAAAGATCATCAGCTGCAACGTAGGAGTACATACTTGCCCCGAGTCAGAAGGGTTATTGACACAAAGGATATAGATCAGACAGATACCACCGCACAACAGTTTGAGGATGCCATAAAGGGCCTCCTACCTTTTTGGGGCCCTATACCTAATCGTTTTCAACTCAATCGGTTTACAAGGGTTGTGAAAGGGGTTATTAATACAACTGCTGGGATAATGACAAATATCACTGCTGAGCTCCAGGCTACAAGATTAGTCACTTTACAGAACAGGATGGTGTTAGACATCATCCTTGCAGATCGGTGAGGGGCCTGTCGCGTCATTGACAGCAGCTGTTGTGTTTACATACCTGACCACACCCCTATGTGTATGAAGCTTTACAAAAATTGCATAGACTTTCGTCTGACATACATCAAGAGACAGGTACTTGGACCCTATCGGGGAGGTTCTGGAATGTGCTAACAACCTGGGGTTGGAAGATCCTCATCATTTTGATTGCGGTTGCTAGTATTATTTTTACTTTTTGCCTCTATATACACTGTCTTCCGGCTAGTTGCACCTATTGGGTAAATATTCTCACCCCTAAACATAAAATATCAGTCCATGATACTAGTGCTGCGATCATGTTGCAGAAGGACATTGAGGATATGATGCAGATCGATGAGGGTGTCTTTGAATACTGATTATGTGAACACCAGCTTATAGTGATGTTTCTTATCCTTGCAACGTTATACATTTCTTGATAGTAAAATAAAATTGTTAGCTTCTGCTACAAGGAGGGTCCGTTAGAATAAAAATGTCCCAGCTGTGTTGTTTATATATGGTTCTGGATAAGTTAGGATTCGCAGCTCCATTTTATGTTTGGCGGTCATTTTGAGCCATGATCAAAACTAGCTTCTCTCTGCCCCTGCAAGAAGCATCTTTGGTAATTTTTGTTTCCTTCAAGGTTGGGTCTTGCTGTACTAATGAATACACTGTTCTTATTAGCTCATATCTTTCCCATAGAGATAGTGTGTGCCCGGTCTCAGGCTCTAAACTTATCCTTCTGTACCTCCTTTGTGTAGCTGCCTCCATCTGGAAATTTCCAATCTGGGCGTGCCTTTATTGGTTCTGAATCGTACATAATGTATCACCATGTTTTCTGATGTCAGTCCTCTCTGCAGCACCCCTAAGCGACTGGGCAGACGGGGCTCTGCTCGAGTGTATCAGAATAAACATATATTGGTTTATATTCTCTACTGTCTGACCGACTCTTCATTTGTATGGAAGGCTGAGAGGTGGTCACGAGTGACCAGGTGGCCCTAATCGGGTCACTTCCTTCAGCCCGCAATGTGACTAGGCATCATGGTGTGAGGAGGTTCCTACTGATAAACCATGCCACACCTGGTGGGTGAGAAAACACCCTACATCAGTTACGTACAACATCCCTCTCTGTTTCTCTTCTCTCTATCAGACCCAGGTGTTTATTTGTGTTTATTATAATTATTGGGGAGTAAAATCCTGATGGTCTCTAAATCTCTTCTGGCCATCTTTTTGTGGTTTGACTGATTTTACCCACACATTCAGGACCTTGAGATCTATCATTATTCTATATCCTTCAGAGACTTTGGGGACTAGAAACATTATTAAGTATACTCTTGTCCCTTACGGGCCTTCCAGGACCAGAATCACTACATTCTTTACCGTCAAGGTCTTGGGTCAGTTTCTTGAAGGCAGCTCTCTTCTCTGAACACTTCGACAATGGTGTTTACTTGACTCTCGATTCTGGAGGGTAACACATAGCGGCATATTATCAAGAACGGCGTTAAAATTATCGCCGCTTTTAGAATTCCAATAGAATCCCATGTTCACACCAGAACATGGGCTTCTATTGGAATTCACAAGGGCATATTATCAAGCCCATTATCCCCGCTATAGCGGCAGTTTCCTGCCGCTAAAGCAGAGATAATTTTAACGCCGTTCTTGATAAAATACCCCATAAAGTTTATTAGATATCCTTTTGGATTACTTGGTTCAATACTCTGTCCCAAGTAGAGTCCTCCCATTTTCTCCCATGCAAATGTGTTGTATCTGCCCATCAACTTAAAGTTCCTGAATGTCTGCAGCATAGTCAAGAACATGCCTGCTTGTTTGTAGATGCTTTCTTTTGGGTCGCCCCCAAAGCATTTCCTATGCTTCTGACATTGAGCAAACTGCCACTGCTTCTTTGAAGGCTTTCTGAATGACTTTCCAAATTGTCCTGAAGAATTTTACTTACTTTGTTTTTTCTCTTCGAAGAAATTCCAAACCAAAAGGTTGTATGCCTTGGAATGGCATTCTAAGCATCACTGCTTTCTAAGAGTTATCTGTATTCACGTCTTTCAACATCAGATTACTTCATGCTGGCACGATTGCTCCTTCTGTCATGGCTGATACTCTCACAACATCTAAAGATAAGGCAGATACAAACTCTGTATGTCTCTCCATACCTTTTGTAAAAGGCAAACCTTTTTGATGCTTCCTCTGTGGCTTTGAATAGAGACTTAAAATTCAAAATTAAGGACTGGGAAGTGCATCCAACATGGAAGTCCTTCCTACCAGACTTCCCACAAAAGAATCCACCAACACAGTATCTGGAAATATATAATCTGCTACAGCTGTCCATGGGCCCTGCTGGATTTCTGATCTACAGAGGTTGTGCCACCAAGGCACTGGGGGGCAATATCTCTGAGTGACCTGACAGATACTAACTTTTTTTCACCATCTTATGCAGGTAACCCCTGTGTGATTCTTCTAGCGAGTTCTCTGACACACTCCAACCAACCCGCTGATGAGCTGGGTTGTACCTAGTTCATGACACAGTGATGCCCAGGTGTGGGCATGCATCATAGGAATTCACCTTTCCATCCTTTTGTCTTACTCCTCACTATGCCCTGCCTGAGGGAAAGATACTCTGGGAAAGTACCCTGAAAATTCTCCTGTCTCTCCAGATGACACATGCTCGCCCAATGACCAGGTTTTGGGTTTCACAAAATAAAATGGATTCTATTCTCCCAGCCATCAAAGACTGAAAAGACACCCTTGAAAATCAAATCAGCAAGGTGGTGGTGGACCTTGGCCTACTCCAGGCTGACCAACATTAGTTGGGAGAACAAATTACTGACACTGAACTCATCTTGCAGGAACTGGCCGCTACAACTAAAGACCTATCCACACAGATGGAAGACGTGCTCTGGCAAGTGCAAGTCCTTGAGGCATGGGCTGAGGACTCTTGGTTTGTGCCCATAGAAACAATGTACGATTGGTGGACGTGCCTGAGAAAGCTGAGGCTGAGGATGCAGTAGTTATTCTGGAGACCTGACTTTGGGAGAAGGTACGCTCAATGGTTTTTCCCCCTTTTTCACACTTGAGAAATCTCACAGGGTGCTGGCCTGCCTGCCACCCCTTGGCAGACCACCTTGGCCTATTGTGGCACGTCTCCTCCACTTCATGTATAAGGACCACGTCATCAGCTCAACAAGGTTCCTGGCGACCCATGAGGAACCTTGGGGAGCTGATGATGGATAACAGTCACATGCTTCTGTTCCCTGATTTCACTGTCACTGTCCAGAAGAAGAGGGCCTTATTTCTTGAAGCTAAACGCAAACTTAGGGACCTCAGTATCGAGTATGCTATGCTCTAACCCACTAGACTGCAGGTCATCACTGATTGAGGTTCTTCATTGAGTCGGAGGAAGTGTGGGACTGGCTTGACTTACACCATGTGACAAGAGGTCATACTCAATGTCCTCAGAACAGATCACAGAACAGGAGGGGGAGGAGTGGGGCTCCTTCTTCTTATCAGGTGCACAGGGACCGTCAGGGCACCATAGAGACAGCTGCTAGGCTTATAGTTTCCAGCCCGGATAGCCACTCACCTGAAGAGCGAAATACATCTAGTGACCCTGACCCAAGCTCAGAGTCTGATTCCATGTTTAACACTCACCGGACCTAGGACCTGCCCGAGTTCATAGCAAACACAAGGAGATGATGGACGGAGCGCTTAAACTTTTCAGACACTCACCCCCCAGTCACAGATCTGGGTTGAATCCATCATCGTTCTTTAGCTCACTTCGCCACCTCAGTTCAGACCCAGCTATATGCAAATCAGTCTTGACCCTGAACACTTCGACCATGGTGTTTATTTGACTCTTGATTCGGGAGGGTAACACATAAAGTTTATTAGATATCCCTTTTGGATTACTTGGTTCACTGCTCTGTCCCAAGTAGAGTCCTCTCATTTCCTCCCCTGCAAAAGTGTTGTATCTGCCCATCAACTGAAAGTTCTGGAATGTCTGTATCATAGTCAAGAACATCACTGTTTATTTGGAGATGCTTGCTTTTGGGTCCCCCCCAAAACATTTCCTATGCTTCTGACATTGAGCTAACTGCCACTGATTCTTTGAAGGCTTTCTGAATGACTTTCCAAATTGTCCTGAAGAACTTGATTTACTTTGTTTTTTCTCTTCGAAGAAATTCCAAACCAAAAGGTTGTACGCCTTGGAATGGCATTCTAAGCTTTAATGCTTTCTAAGAGTTATCTGTATTCACGTCTTTCAACATCAGATTACTTCATGCTGGCACGATTGCTCCTTCTGTCATGGCTGATACTCTCACAACATCTAAAGATAAGGCAGATAAAAACTCTGCATGTCTCTCCATACCTTTTGTAAGAGGCACACGTTTTTGATGCTTCCTCTGTGGCTTTGAACAGAGACTTACCATTTAAAATTAAGGATTGGGAAGTGCATCCAACATGGAAGTCCTTCCTACCAGACTTCCCACAAAAGAATCCACCAACACAGTATCTGGAAATATATAATCTATATGTACACAAGGGTACGGGGTGTGGCCAACAGCTGATGGAGTGAGACTTGGCCTGCAGTAGCTCCTGGCGTGGCTCCTACATCCGACCCCATCCTGCTTCCGATATTCGCCCCATTGGTCAGCGATTCCTGCTTACACTGCTGGGGATGTTGGGGGACCCCCCTGACTTTGCAAGGTGTGACATGGCTTCTACGCCTGCCACACTAACTGGGCTGTGCACCGACGTATTCAAGATGGTGACTCCCGGTGTCTGAAAGTCGCTGCCACCCAACTTTTTCCCCTGAGTTGTGTGGGACTGCCAGGTGTACTAGGGCCGACATAGATGCCTTGTGGATGCTCCATCATTCTTAAGCTCACTTCACCACCTCAGTTCAGACCCAGCTACATGCAAATCAGTCTTGACCCTGTGCCTCATGGAAACAGTGCCAGCCCAAACTGCCAAACCTCGTCTTCCCTGAACCGGCAGCAAGTATCCTGCCCGAGTTCATGCCACAGATGCCAGAAATTATCAACTGATGTATTGAACCACAGAGATTATGCTCTCACTTGGGGCCAGATGTACGACCAAGCATTTTGCAAGTCGCAAATTGCGTTGCAATTTGCGACTCGTAAAATACTATGTATGACAGTGTCAGAGACACTGATTGCGATTCCCAATGGGGTCGCAAAATGCGAGGCTCATGAATATTAATGAGCCACTCGCAATTTGCGACCCTATTGGGAATGGCTGGCCCTCCCAGAGATGGCCTGCTGGGCTCAGTAGACCTCCATGTCTAGGGCTGGTTTTCAATAAAGCAGGTTTTTTTTTAAATGCAGCCCGTTTACCTTAAAGGAAAACAGGATGCATTAAAAAAAAAGGAATGTTTTTGTTTCATTTTTTAAGGGCAGGTAGTGGTCCCTGGGACCACTGCCTGCCCTTAAAAAATGTTTTCAGATCTAGTCACAAATGGAAAGGGGTCCCCTGGGAACCCCTTTCCATTTGTGACTCCTTCACCACCCTTTTGAAGAGGGTGGTAATTTGCAAGTGCAATTGCGGTCGCAAAACATTAGTACATGGCTTTGTGGTCGCTATTAGGAAGGGAACGCCCCTTCCTTCGCAAAACCTAATTAGCAAGTCGCAAATAAATTGTGACTCGCTAAATAGGCTTTGTACATGGCCCTGAATGTTTCCGCATGGGCAAACGGGTCGCAAACGCATTTGTGCATGCAAAAACGGGTCATACATCTGGCCCATAATATTTATATTTACATGTTTTGTCTCTTCTCTTGATCTCTTCTCCTTCCATCTTTTGTCTCCTTGCTCTGCTAATCCAGACAGCTGTTGTATATCTCAGTGAAGAGTCGAGGGGAGGTCCTCCCCCTGCTTCCTTCATTTTCTCTTTTACAGGGACCTGCTGGGTCGGTGTTCCTCTTTTCACTGATGGTCCTGGGTGAGGGTGCCATGTCATGGCCCTCTTCCCCTTTAGAGGTGCAATGTCTTACTTTTACCGCCTCTCAACTCAGATCATAGGTGTATCTCTGACCTGCGGATTTGGGGCCATATTATCAAGGAACAGCGATAACATTATCACCACTTTAGCGGCAGGAAACTGCCGCTAAAGCGGCGATAATGGGCTTGATAATATGCACATGTGAATTCCCACAGAAACCCAGGTTCTGGTGTGAACCTGGGCTTCTATGGGAATTCACAAGGGCATAATATCAAGCCCATTATCGCTGCTTTAGCGGCAGCTTCCTGCCGCGAAAGCGGTGATAATGTTATCGCCGTTCCTTGATAATATGACCCTTAGTTAATTGTTGTTCTTTTTAGTTTGGATTACTGTCCAGGGGAGAGGGTGTTGGGCTGTTTTGTTTGTTTTATGGGTTTTCGGGTTACCTGCGGCTGATTCCTCCCATTCCCCACTGCTTTGTTACAACTCTGCAGCCCTTTGCCAATGCCTGATTCTCTTATGGGAGTGGATGGTCCTTTGATATTTCTCGATGGGGGATGATTGTTATAGTTAAAAATATCCTCTGTTGAATATTTTGCCTGCAGTATCTAAGATCACAATCCTCTGGTGATGACGCTGCAATGGGTGGGACGCGTACCTGTATTCCCAGCTGACGACTGAAGGAGTTTTGCGACTTGATCCGAGAGCAGGGGCGGCTCTAGGCTCATGGTGGCCCTGTGCAGGGAGCGTAGGTAGGGGGCCCCAGAAGAGGGGGTCCGGGTGGGGTGGAGCTCAGGAAGGTGTTTTAATAAAACTTCCAGAAAAGGCGTTAGATGACCAGTACCTGCGGCTGCTCCTACCCTTCCGAATTCGTCTCAGAACGATAACATTTAGGGGGAAGAGGAGGAGGGCATTGTGACACACGATGTGAGGGACTGGCACAGACGGCTGCATGGCCATGACAGGACCTGTGTCCTCTGGATACGCGGGCAGCGATGTAGTAAATAAGGGTTCGTTTTCACCCAGGCACACCAGGAAAACTGCAAAAGAAACGAATTTCCGCAACCTCAGCATGTGACGCACTACTCATGTTTACCTACTGTTTACCAAAAACCTATCATGCTTCCCTTTCTTCCCTTTTTCACCTAAAATGTTTTTTTTCTTTGCATTTAAAAAATTGTAAGACTCACTGAGACACACCTTCCTACCACAGTTTGGCAATGTGTGACAGGTAGATGGCACCGCACGAGTCGTAACGTTCCGAGTCCGACCACCAGAAAGAATGCAGACTGATGACACACGCCACGACGCATGCAGGAAGCAGTTTGAGGAGGTTGAGTCTGCGCAGATCACTCTATCCCCACAGAGACAGAAACACTAATAGGCAGCGTTTCTGACCCAAAAAGAAAGACAAAATGACAGACAGCACTGACACATCCAGAAAAATACAGGGAGTAAAGGAACCCTGCATTCAGAGACACACATGCCTGTAGCCTGCTTCATCCGCCTGGAAGGCAGATGTCTCACCTGCATTCAGTCACCGCTGTCCCGAGTGGACAGACAGATGGACGTGGTCCGGTATGCGGCCCTCAGGCCGATAAGAGCTTGTGACAGGGCTTGGCCGGACGCGGAGGCTCTCAGATCTCGCGGACGCCACCAGCTCAGCAGTAAAAGGCTTCGTCCCGAGCCGCGGACGGACAATAGAAGACCAGACAGACAGACAGAGCAAGATGGCGGCGTCCGCGAGCGCGCCGCACGACCGTTGCGGGGGAGGTGCGAATCAGGAACGAGGAACACAGGTGCGGGAAGGGGGGTGACGGTCAGGGTGTTTGCAAGTTAGTGGAAGCCGGAGGCCGCCAAATCCCTGCCAGGACCATTTACAGCTTATTATGTTATGTAATTCAACCAATGGATACACATGATTATTTAACGATTAATATGAGTTATTGACATTAAAATAAATTCACATAGTGGGATATGTTTCTAATCACAGAATGTCCCAAATATGCTTAAAAGTGGAAGAACAAGCCATTTGTTTCTGAGCCATGGATTTTCTGTTGTCAGCAATATACACAGAGACAATCAATTGTGTAAATCACTGTATGGGAAATGTTACATCAGACAAAGAACTACAAGGTGTAGGAGTCACATGACAACCATATTAGTAGGCAGTATAGTTTAATAGTGATTGATCTGGAGAAACACAAACTCAGAATTTAAAGCTTAATACCATGATTGGAGGTTCCCTTTAATAATCATTATTGATTTCTATCCAAATGAACACTTTTTGCAACATTAGGATAATCAAAGGCTTAGGGAAAAAAACATAAAGCTCTAGTTTATACCTTGAAGTTTGTATGCAGCTCTAAGATGAAAGCTAATAGCTCACTGTTCTTTGTTAGGATTTTAACTTATAAACTGCAAGTAGCAAAAGGATCTTACTGTCAAAAGCAGTAACCCACTAACCTATTTACAATATGTGCACTTTGTGATGGGCATGGTACATGTTCTTAGCAGCAGGCACATTAACCCTCTGCACTATCTTTCCATGAGTCAAAACTTCCACTAGACAAAACTCCGACCTCGCTCTAGTAAGACGTTTATTCACCGGAGTTATCATGACATTTTTATTATTGCCGAAAATTGCTGTAGGCCAGGAAGGAGGCAGCAAGTGCTTTTAAAACCAAAATATACAATGCCCCCACTCAAAGTCAGCACCCGTTGCGGTCACACAGGTCGCATCACCCTAGTGCCAGCTCTTCTCAGGGGTCCTGTGACCTCACTGTTGCTCTAGGGTCTGCTACTTCTTAGGCCTGCCAGCAAGACTGGAGGTGAACTTCAGTATGGATTGTGGTGGGCAAGCCTTCGAGGTGAACCCACACGCCACTGCTAGGGTCCACCTGCTGGTGTTAAGACACCAGGGTTTTTCCGGATTTGCAGGGTCTTCTAAGGTCTAGCGTGGGAATGTGCTCCCTCAGGAGAGTGGTCTGGGGGACTGCTCATGAAGGCTGAACCTGGTTCCTCAGCTCTGAATTCGGCAGCTCTGCCCCCAGTGCTACATCCGCTCCCTCACTGAACACCATACTGCCCCACTGAGAGAAATTCACATTGCCTTCAACTACAATCCAATTTGACCTGCTATAAACAACTGGATGCGACTCAATTCAAATTAAGCACTGGCAAGAGCAATATGCTCCCTAAAGGAAAAAAGTAACAACATCCTGGAAAAAGCAAACACTCATTGGGAATGAAAGATTAAATAAAGCTTGTGAAATGTAAGCAGGAACAACATGGTGAACTTAACACTTTTACACTCACTATTCAGAAATCAGTGAGTGCTTCTGCCTGAAAACTACAGGGCCCAGAAAGGACCCATTTCAATGTCCACTGCTTATATGCTTACAAAACGTAAGCAGTATGGTTTAAAAAGACCACATTCGCGAACACAAAGCCGCCGTACACATTTGGTTTTCCAATCCACCCATCAACCAGGTATCGCAGTACCTCCAGGTTTGGCGCACTTCCCCAACGGGGAAAACAGCGCTTCACTGGCAAACTGAGTAAAGTGACGCTAATGTTTTTGGGGTTTGAATAAAACCGATCTGGGCAATTTAAGAACATTCCGTCTTGCTTTATTTATTGATTTTTCATATTTTGAACATTTTATTTCCGTGGCTGCACTTTGGAATAGAAAAATGTCAAAACGGCATTTCCAGCAAAAGTGTTTTTCTTTTTTGCATCCATTTCACAGGGGAACAAATGAACGACAGGAAGAAAGAGTCGGATTCCGATTGCTCGTGGCGGCCCCCGGGATTTGGCGGCCCTGTGCAGGTGCACAGCTTGCACATGCCTAAGGCCACCCCTGCCGAGAGGGTATTCATAAATTGTAGAGTGAGAAGCCTTTAAAGTAGTAATTAGGGGAGCTGCTTGTCCGAATCAGCTGAAATCCGGAAGTCCCTCTTGCAGGATATTTTCGTCCATGAATGACACTAAGAGATCCAGACTGCCGGCACTGAGACCACCCAGATCAACAGCAGGAATTGCTGGAAGCTATGAAGAGAGTAACAGAGAATGTGGAGAGCCTCTGCTTGCCTTCAACTACAATCCAATTTGACCTGCTATAAACAACTGGATGCGACTCAATTCAAATTAAGCACTGGCAAGAGCAATATGCTCCCTAAAGGAAAAAGTAACAACATCCTGGAAAAAGCAAACACTCATTGGGAATGAAAGATTAAATAAAGCTTGTGAAATGTAAGCAGGAACAACATGGTGAACTTAACGCTTTTACACTCACTATTCAGAAATCAGTGAGTGCTTCTGCCTGAAAACTACAGGGCCCAGAAAGGACCCATTTCAATGTCCACTGCTTATATGCTTACAAAACGTAAGCAGTATGGTTTAAAAAGACCACATTCGCGAACACAAAGCCGCCGTACACATTTGGTTTTCCAATCCACCCATCAACCAGGTATCGCAGTACCTCCAGGTTTGGCGCACTTCCCCAACGGGGAAAACAGCGCTTCACTGGCAAACTGAGTAAAGTGACGCTAATGTTTTTGGGGTTTGAATAAAACCGATCTGGGCAATTTAACCCCTTCCATGCTCATGACGGAACGGTTCCGTCATGAGCCACGGTTGAGCTGTGCTCATGACGGAACCGTTCCGTCATGAGCCCGCCCGCGCTCGAACCCTTCAGCACCGCGGCGGAATTCGCCCAGCGCTGAAGGGGTTAAGAACATTCCGTCTTGCTTTATTTATTGATTTTTCATATTTTGAACCTTTTATTTCCGTGGCTGCACTTTGGAATAGAAAAATTTCAAAACGGCATTTCCAGCAAAAGTGTTTTTCTTTTTTGCATCCATTTCACAGGGGAACAAATGAACGACAGGAAGAAAGAGTCGGATTCCGATTGCTCGTGGCGGCCCCCGGGATTTGGCAGCCCTGTGCAGGTGCACAGCTTGCACATGCCTAAGGCCGCCCCTGCCGAGAGGGTATTCATAAATTGTAGAGTGAGAAGCCTTTAAGGTAGTCATTAGGGGAGCTGCTTGTCCGAATCAGCTGAAATCCGGAAGTCCCTCTTGCAGGATATTTTCGTCCATGAATGACACTAAGAGATCTAGACTGCCGGCACTGAGACCACCCAGATCAACAGCAGGAATTGATGGAAGCTATGAAGAGAGTAACAGAGAATGTGGAGAGCCTCTGCTGCCGAGCGTGGAATTGCTTACTTCAAACAATACTCGCCTATACACTCAGGGAAATATCAATGGCTCCTTTGCAGACTTCTACTCTCATTTGTATGCAGCTTGTCTGACTCCACGAGATTACTCTATTGATAAGTTGCTTTCCACTCTGGGGGGGGGGGGGGGGTGGTCTGGCCTGGGAGGATGTGGATACGCTGGGGAGAAACATCACCAAAGGGGAGATCTGTGCTGAGATCCCATGCATGGCACTTGGGAAGGTCTCAGAGACAGATGGTCTACCAGTGATGTTTTATGCCACATACCTTGACAATTTTAACTTCCGCCTACCAGATTTATATGCACTCACTATCAAGAAGTCACTCCTCACGTTGCGTGAGACCCTGCTTGTATCTCTTCTTAAGCCAGGGAAACCTGCCATTGACGTGTCCGCTTACCGACCCTTGCCCATGCTGAACGTGGATCATAATATTCTTGTACACTGCCTGCCTACTCACATGCCTGGATTGATCCACCCTGATCAATCCGGGTTTATACCTGGCCGTTGCATGGCCTTTAATATTAGGCATCTCCTAGCAATTCTTAGGGAGCGCCCACAGCACCAGAGATGGATGGGGTGCATGTTTGTTGTCATAGGAAAGGCATTTCCGTGCTTTCATGGTTCAGATGGGACTTGGGCCTTGATTTGTGGCCTGGACCTTTTTATTATAAATGGACCCTGTAGCTAGGATACACACCAGAAGCACAATCTCTGACCAATGTGTGGTGGGCTGGGGTACTCGTCAGGGCTGCCCACTGTCACTGTTACTTTTTGCCCGCAATGTAGAGCCATTGGCATGCAGGGCATGCTGTGGCTTGCCATTTTGGGTGTTCACATTCGTGGGATAACACATTTTATCTCCCTCTACAAGGACGACATGGTGCGCTTCCTTCACGATTTGTGCAAAGAACCAATGAGAGCGGTTTGCCTTTTCTTGGCCTTTGGAGAGGCCTCCAGCCTTAAGGTGAACTGGCTGAAAAACAATCTGTTCCTGATGCTCAGCAATGGGGAGGAGCCCCTGGATTTGGGAGACATGCACTTGGAACTGATTGTAGTGCAGAATTTAGTAGTGCGGGTGTATCGATCTCTCCCTGACCTCCTAGAGGGCAATGTAGGTTGCTATGCGACAAAGTGTGGGGTTTTGGAAGACCTTACACCTTTCTGTTGTGGACCACATCGTGGTGGCTAAGGTGGTGGCATTACCTCACTCCTGTATTTCTTTGCGGTGCTCCCTCTGGTGATTCCACTAGCCACATTCTGAGAGTTAGACTCCATCCTTATTGACCTTATTTGGAACAAAGGTCTTTGACGCGTGACCCTAGCTAAATTGCAATGTGTGACGACGGACGGGGATAAATGCCCCTAACTTTTATCTGCACTACTTAGCAGCCCAATTGCAGTGGTGCACAGGCTGGTTCCCGGAACAGGATGCTGGGGGATTGTTACGCTTACCAGAACTCCCTGACTCGCAGCAGCTTTGAGCCCTAATGCTGAACCTGAGACGAGCCATCCATAGAGGTCGTCATGACTTAACAGTCCTCCAGTCATGTTTGATGTGTGTTCTCACAAAGGAGCGCGTACGATCACCGTACTCCCTGAAGTTGCCACTGCGGGCATTACTTAGTCAATTGCAGGTAAGAGAAGATGGTCAAGTGTTGGACTTGGAGACAGAGTGGGTGTGTTGTATGCTGAGGGTATGCTGTGGCCATTTGATGACTTATGCACAAACTATGATATTCCAATGGGATAATTTCTGATCTACGGTACCTTAACGGCAGCAAAGATCTGGGGCCTTCTTGTGTAGAACCCAAACCCCTCCCCAGCTGTTGCTTCCTTTGAGACACCTCCAATACCTGTTGTTGTGGTCTCAGGCCTTTATGTGGCGTTGAGGGATGACACCGGTTCCCCCCTTGCGGTGCTGCGGCATCGAGGGGAGGGGGACCTGGGAGACCCCATTTCAGATGGAGATCGGGCCAGTATGCGGAGAATGGCACCCAACATTTCCTGCAATGCTCGCTTTAAGTGAATGCATGTTTATGTCCTCCACCGAGAGTACTTCACGCCTTTGAAGCTTAGTGTATATTTTCCCCCGACAATGCCTGACTGCCCACACTGTCGAGTTACTTCAGGAGACATCCTCCATATGCTGTGGGGATACCCTCACTTAACTCATCATTGGCCTGATGTGGTATGCGTGTGGGCGGAAGCCAATGACCACGCTCTAACCGCTATGCCCTGATTTTGTGCAAAGGCATGGAATATATTTCTGGCCGATTTTTGGGAGTGTGGGCCTGGGAGTAGAGATGAGACCTCTGACTGAAGGTACCCTTGACTGCGCCCTTCCTACTAGGCTATCCAGGGCCTGGTATTCGAACCTGAATCTGCACTCATGACTCCCATTGCTCATTACTGTATCTCGATATTACACGATGATCTTGAACACGTGCCTGTTTCTATCACGGTTACCTGAGATCTTGGGAGTTTTTTGTCTGAGGGGAAGTGAGGAGGGAGACATGCTGCGGCAGGTGGGAGCTCGGCCTGGGTGTTTAATTGATCACCTTTTAGTTGTTTTCTTTGTTTACCTTTATATGCTTACTCTCTATTTGTCATGATATTCACCAATTTAGCGGTGGCAAGACTTTTCGTTGCTATGATGACTTCGTATATATTTTGCGTTGCTGGCTTTTGTCATTCTTTCAAACATAATGTCCTCTCTGTTGAAACTGAATGTTATATGAGAGCATCGATATATATTATACAACTTAAAAGTGCTGCTGTATTCCAACAACATTCTGTTCAAAAAAAGAAATCCATCTATTCACAATGGTAAAACGTTTTACATGAATCTAGGCTTTTAGATCTTGTTGGGGTTTTCCCGTTCAAGCAAGACAACCTCAACTGCATGAGGATGGAGCATGATTGTCTCCAAGACCAGACTTTTCATCTTATCTTCCTCTTTCTTGCAGGGAAGAGGGCCATCCAGAGGCTGATGATGTGGGCTCAGCTGAGTGTCCCCATCACAAAACACAATTAACATGTAAGAAACCTGCTGTTCAGAAACCTACAGAACTTACTTGCTGCAGTGTTGCTTCTTAAGTGAACAAATGTCCATTCTAGGCGCAAAGTGAAAGCCTGCGTTTGCTCATAACTGTCCGGTTCTACTCATCATGCTGGACCGCCAAACACTTCTCTTTTTAGTTTTGGCCATCGCACCCTGTTGGGGAAGCCAAACTCCTTGACATTCAGGAAATCAGAAACTCGCTGCTATTGATACTTTCCTCTGCATCGACCATACCAAATTCGAGTTGTGATTGTTCCAGGGCTCGCAAAGAACGATTTGCTAGCCATATTAAAATGGATACGGCCACATGACCCGGTGATAACAGTACAATGCCAAACTGAGCAGACTTACCACTTTACTGCAGTGGCCTTGACATCTAGGTTGTCGTTGTAAATCCAATTCACTGACTGGAAGGGAGGCATGGTCAGACCATACCATGTTTATATCAAACCCGATGTCTACAACAGTGACCCACAAAACACCATTTAAAAGAAAGAGAGGATAGATTTAATAAAGTATTTCTGAATTTGAATCTACACATGCAGCGATCTCTGCAGTTTGATGATTGTTGGCTGAGATACTTTTAGCCAGTTGGATAGCTCAGTGGCTTGAGCGCTTGCACCAGTTGGATAGCTCAGTGCCTTGAGTGCTTGCGGCAGGCATGTGTCTGTACCATGCAAGTCACAAGTATGAATTGAACTAAGACAGACGGTACCTTCTGTTCTTGAGAGGTGAACAAAATAAATATCATGATTTTACTAGGTAATTTGGGCATCACTCATTAAAGGGAATTGACAAATTTCATATTTTGTTTTGCTCTCTATCACATGGTAAATTTAATTTGGGATGCCTTGTTTGGCATGCCTGTTGTTACACATAGGAGTAACAGCACATCAGCTGCGGCTGCTTAGCTGCTCCCTCTGCCTAGGGAACACTTACCATCTAGCCACGCAATGCAGGAACAAATTGACTCTGACAAAGCCAATAGTTCTCGTATTGCGTGACTGACTGGCTTTGCCAATGCTTGTCTGTCTCGTTGCCAGCAAAGAGTTGTACTATGCAGTATCTGCACTAGTTGGGACTCAAACGAATACGAGTGCAAGGGCAGGTGCATAACCACTGCATGTATGGTAAAACCAATTACTCTTTGACTTCCATATATAATCATATAAGAATCTGCAGACGTTTTCACAGTCAGAGCAGGTGTGATAAAGGATATTTCATTATTGAAAGACTGAATCAAAACAAGTCCAAAATCAATGTTTAATTAGTGAAATAGCTGGGAAAAAGTCCTGTTCTTGCAGGTTGTTCGTGTTTTGCATTTCTTCATTTTCTCCTCCTACTGACAACAATAGAATTTAATGATGGCGCCCTGGAAAAGATGGTACTTGATATTCATCGCCTCTATATTGTTTAAGTCCAATATTTTAATTTAATTGACTTTCTTTTTGTCCAGGAAATGTTGTAACGATCTTTTGCTGCTGTTTTTAAAGTTACAGCTTGCCTTCCTCTGCAAAGACTTTCTTCCACTGTGCTTCGTTCATTTCCCATTACCTGAAGTAATTTAAAGATAATTAAATACAAAATGGGTCTCGTGTTGAAAAGTCTACACTGGAAGCTTTGAAGTGCTCAGTTACAGCGATGCACTGAAATGGTTATTTCTCACAGAAGTGAACTTTTACAACTGTGGCCCTCATCTCTGAAGGCTTGAAGGTGGAAATACCGAATATCCGGTTGTCTATGATAGTGTCTAGAAATCTGCATATAACGAATACAATTTGATGAATTGATCAGTATAATAAGTTCATTGTGAATGTATAGATAATATTTGTAAAACCTGTCATAACATGAGAGCATATTAAATACAATGTGGACGATTCACAAAGCATTTATGAATATAGGGAATTGTATAAGAGGTCTACTTGTTTATTTACGCTAATATGCCTTTGTTAACTGCCCAAAAAATCCAGTCCCCATTAGTAAAAGTTAAAGAGGACACAGTCCTCTGTTTATGAGCATAATAGAAATAATCCCCCAAAATTCACATTTTTGAGGCTTGGGGGCCAATTCACAAAGGCATGTCAAGAGTAAGTAAGAGTACGACAGGAGTACTCATTTATGTACTATGCATGGCATGCCTTTGTGAATCATCGCCAATGTATGTAATTTATAAGAGTCCAAAGATAATTGAAAATACGAACCATAAAATGTATTTAAAAAAGACAGCCCCCTCTACAAACACAGAAAATGTTATAATGAAGCTATAAAAATTTAAAATCTATTGCATTGATCTTGTATAATAATCGCTAAGGAAGGTGTTATATGGCCATTAGGGTCATTGTTGACATTGCTAAGTGAGCACAAGCTTTGCTGCCATGATGCTGCTTTTGCGCTCTTTACTACATAACATTATTTTTGCAAGACTTTGGTTATGCCTTTCGTATGAGAACTGTCTTTTTTTCACGTTATCTGCTAAGTCCTCTCCTGGAGTTTAGTATGAACACGATGTGCAAGGTCGATAAACAATGCCCCTTGTTATTCTGTTCTGGTCCGTCTCTAGCTCCTAGACAAAACATGCTAAACACAGCTGCGTTGCTGCAGACTCGTGCTTTGATATTACGGGGATGCATGTTGTTTTATCACACACTTGGAGAGAGCCCTTTCCATAGAGAAGAGCTATGCTGTTCCTATGATGTAAACCTTCCATCTAGGCTTCAAGGTATGGGGTCTGCTGACAAAGCCCAGAGATCTTCTTTTATATAATAAACTTCTTCCAGCCAAGGGGAGGGTGGTTAGGCCTTATAGTCCTTTTTCCACTGTCTTTATATAATGATTTCCCCCTTCGTACTCTATGGAATTGCAACAATGCTAATTGTTCTGAGTTTATGCATTTTGCTGCTGATAGTGGCTCGTATACTCCATTGTAGAGCACAATAGTTAAAATAAACATTTTGAACTATTACAGCGACTCTGCCAATTCCTATTGTGGACAAGTACGAGTGAGCGAGTGAAAGTGTATATCCTGCTACCGCGATTCCTGAGAGAGTCGGGAGTGTTCTGGGTTGTCTAATCATTTGTAGCTTCGTGATTTTGCAGGAGAACGAATGAGACACTATAGCTAGTCGGTCTTGGGATTTTGGGTACTTAGTGATAGGTTGGTACACCCCTATACTCCGAGGTCCTGTTTTCCTGTGCATAGTTCTGTGTAGGTGCAGAATCCTCGCAACATGGCGCCGCCAACATGTGGTCTGGTTCCTATCTGCGAGACTCTTGAGTAATGCTTGTGCTTGTTCACAATCCCCTCACATCTGTTTCCGGAGACAGTTGTGAAGGTGAAACCTCCTAAATTGATGTTTTATAGGTTCTTTCAAGCTTGAAGTTTTAAAACGTTCATTCTCTTTACTCTTAACCCCTATTGCGCTGCCACACTTTAGGTTGTCGTTCTCTGTTATTCCTTATGGCGGTTGTAATTGCTCCCACTAATCAGGCTGCAGTCACATATTATTTGACTCAAAATGGAGTCCCTGATGCTGGTGTTGTGCTCATTTTTGTTGTTGAAGCAGATGCAGTTTACCGCTTTGAGGTGTTTTATTCTTGGGTCACCTTTCCAGCGGTGGATGGAACAGATCATTTGTTTCATGAATATACTGCCACTGCCCTTCCTCTGATTTATCAGCCTTATAGGGCTCTCAAATTTCCACTAACAGCTTGGCAACACCAAATATGGTTTATTGGTGCCCTTCCTCACCCAATAACTCCGGTCCTTTTAGGCCCTTTATCGATAGATGGGGCCACGTGGCCCTTTTTGGCTGGGTATACCCCACACCCACGTTATCTAACAACTGCAATGATTGCAGAAGTCCACATATTACTTCCTTGATACATGTTCATACGGCTGTTATACAGATCATGTCACTCAACTTTCAATTGGAACCACCTGGCATTGCTGCAAAATACGCTGGACCTGGTGGTGTAACCATCAGTCCTCTTATGGTTAATTCAGTGATAGGCAAGCATCCACAAAATTGGGACGAGTTCTTTATTGGCTTACTGAAAAATTCAGACAAACCAAGGCTGTTTTTCCAAATACCACTCCTGTGGAGGAACACAGGATTCTAACTATAGGTTTGCCTAAAGACTTACAGGCACATGCATCAAAGGAAAAACCGGTCGTAAACGGGCAGATTCTCAGAATCTGCCCCTTTGTGACCGGTATTTTTGCATTTGGGATGCATCATCCCAAATGCAAAAATCGCAATTTAAGTAATTTCTAAATTGCGATTACTTAAATAGCGATTGCATTTAAGGAATCTCAGATTGAGATTCCTTAAATGCAATGCATTAAATTAAAAAAATTAGCGATTTCGCTAATAGGGGGAGCAAATTACCATGAAGTTGAACTTCATGGTAATTTGCAAAAACTTTGAAAAATGCACTTTTGTGCATTTTTCAAAGTTTCATGTTGCGCACACACATGCCCTTAGGGCATGTGTGTGTGCAACATATGTGCACAGATCAATTTCAAGAGTGCAATAGGGTGTCATTTTGATACCCTTGAAATTGCATGAGCAATTTGCGAGTACCTACTGGTACTCGCAAATTGCTCATGCAATCTCCAGTTCATTCCTATGGGCCTGGAGGCCCATAGGAATGAATGGGACGGCATTCCTTAATTGCGACTCGCAATTAAGGAATGTGTAGGAATCGCTATTTTTATAGCGATTCCTACATGCATAGGCTTTTGCAATTCCTTAATTGCGATTCCTTAATAATCGCAATTAAGGAATTGCAAAAGCCTACGTTGATGCATGTGCCAGTTAATTCCCAAATTAGCTGATTGTAACACCTGGGGTAAGGTGTTTGCAGCGGTATATTCAAAGTGTTTCGGCACCCCCTCCATGACCGTACTCTCCTCCTTGATAAAACGTGTTCAGGATGAACACGGAGCCGAGGCGGCTCTTGAATTGGGGATGAGACAGGTGGGGTTGTTCGACATCGTTGCTGATATGATCCTTGCTAATGTCAAGGGTGATGCTGGTAGCTTACAAGTGGTCAACCGCTTGGAGGCTGTCGCAGACAAGCCGTGCAAATTACTGAAAATTAAAGCAAAGGCTTATAAAACCATTGGCCGCAATAGTCTGAGAGTTAAGCCTTTTACTCAAATGCAGACGCAATCTCAAACACAAAAAGCCCAAGCTGATAAAGACGGGCGTCCGTTCTTTCCTAAAAAGAACTGGAAAAATAAGAAACAGGGGCAACAACAACAGAAGCAAGGTTCGTATGCAGGTTCACCGACGCCTGAGTCTTCTGAGCGTACTTATGACTTGCACAACCGCACAAAAATCAAGACTCCTGATAGAATTCTAGTCCCTGATCAGCACTCTCCTCATTCTTTACAGGACACATCTGCATCTCAAGTCGGTGGAGGGAAGCACCAGGATCGTGGCAAAGCTCCAGCTAATCAACAGGGACGAGGTCAAGCTTGACAGTTTGATGTTTTCGACCCCCGAATCAGAAGAAAAAAGTTGCCGCTTTAACAGCAAGATATGCCCCAGATGGTGAGAATGCGACTCCTGGACTGGACATGGGCAGCGACTCTGCTGGACAGCAGAGCGGAGGTTACCATAGTGCGGGAGGCACTGCGTCCCTGTCTGGAGGCAACAGCAACTGATACATTCATTACATTGGAAACTGCAGACACCCAGGTTGCCCCACCGGACAGACTATATGAAATTGTCTTCCAAATTGAAGGTGATATACAGCGTCCAATCAAAACAGTTTTCTGGGAAAATCTCACCTCCACATACAACATTTGTTTGTTGGCAGAGGCAGATTGGCCTCCACCCTTTGTGCTAGCCGCTTCTAGAGGGGAGTGTGGAATACTTTTGAGCTTTTCGCATTACGTCCCTGAGGCTTTTGCAGCTGAGTGGGCTTTGGTCCTTGCCCCAGCAATGTACCACAATCAGGTAGGCTGGGATAATAATTGACAGGCACATGAGATACCTTTGCGATCTATGCAACAGCCACAACCGCAATATCCAATCAGGCGTGCAGCTAAGGCTCACGTTTGTGACATTCTAACACAGAGTATCAAGGAGTGATTGAATCCTGTATATCACCGATGAATAATTCTCTTTTTCCGGTATCAAAACCTGACGGTTCTTATCGCATTGTATTGGATTACCCAAATTTGGAAAGTCATTGTCGCACTTTTGAAGTACAAAACTACACTGGACATTTCCAATGGTTTCTACAGTCATTGACAGCATTTACCACCGGCGGAAACCAGGAAAAATGTACGCGTTTGCCTATGGGGTATAAAAACAGCCCCAGGACATTTGCTGCACGAGTTGTGTCTTTGTTGCACAACATAGATCCAGATACATTCTTGTACATTGATGACATTTATCTGATGGATGATGAACTTATACCGTATCTTGTCCGAGTCGACCGCATCATTTTATCATTTGCTGACTATGGTTGCAAGTTCAATTTTGCAAAATCACACATCGCTCATTTGGCAGTACTCTTTTTGGGCTATGACTTCAATAATGAAGGTAAGGGGTTAGCCCCCAACTTCCCGGAGAAATGTGCACAATTGCAACCCCCTTCTACGCTGAAGAAACGTCAGTCTCTGCATGGATTTTGCATTTCGGGAGGACATACATTCCCGATTATGCCCAGTGTATCAAACTGCTTTATGTAGTGATAAAGTCAACATATTCTTCTGCCAGTTGGCTCCTGGAACATATCACTATCCTACAATCTTTGCAATCTGATATGCTTGCAACTAACTACTTGTTGACGCATGATAACACCACAAACCTGGTGATATGTATAGTACCAGGGACGGTGGGTTTCACTTACTTGACGTTCAATGAGGGGGCACAGTACCTATTGCATACAAATCACATTTGTACACTGCAGCTGAAATGCGTTTTTCAAATGTTGAAATGTTTTTGACAGCGGTCCAAATGGCGATTCTGAAAGAACGCTCACTGGCGCAAGGCAAACACTTTCTTATGGTCACACATTTCCCAGCTTTGGAGGCCGTGACTAAGGCAAGTGTACCTAACTCTAAAACACTCCATCCCCGTTGGATTCAATGGGCTACATCTTTGACATCATCGGATGTCACATTTATCTTTGACCCTACACTTCAGACACAGGGGTTTTTGCAGTATGAACCTGTTTATCCTCCTCCGTTGTGGTTGCTTCTCTTACATGAGTACAAATGTACCATTTGTACTGATGGCTCGGCTCAACTGGCCACTGGCTCCAAACACGCTTATTCAGCAGCTTGCTAAATTGTGGTTGGTTCAATTGTCAATGGAGAATTTAAGTCTTTCATAGTGCATACACAGGCACTTGGGGACTGTACAGCGCAATTGGCTGAGCTGCGTGCTCTTGTTATTGCTCTAGAGTTTGCTGATCCTAATGCGAATACTCCTATTGTGTGTGATTCTTACTACTGTGGCCAGTCTTTTATTGACAACTTATTCTTTTGGTATCAACCTGATTATCGAGACCCTAATGGCAGCGCAAATAAGCATAAAACGCTTTGGGTTCGAGTGGCAGACCTTAAATAACATCTGCCCCTCACACATGTTATACATACTCTTGACCATCAGCGTGTGGGAGCACATGATCTTGGTAATTCTTTGGCTGACAAAGCGGCAAAATCTGCAGTAGCCATGCGTTCTGTAGCAGCAGTTACAAGGTCCATGGCTAAAATAGATAATGATATTCTGGCAGCGGTAGCTGCTAGGAGGGAGGGTACTGCTTATCCTCAGGGTTTCCCTTAAAATACTCTTATCATATATCTCCCGGAAAAAGTTCTTTATGCTAAGATTCCATCGGTTGGGGATCGGGTGATTCCCAACTTGGACCGCAGACTTACTTTGATCATTGCCGCACACGAAGGCATGGCTTCTGCACATGCTGGAGTGTCAGCAACAGTCTCGATTTTACAGCAACGTTATTGGTGGCGTGGTTTATATAAGCAGACCAGTAATTATGTGCTTTCTTGTTACATTTGTCAACAAATTAAACCGTCTACGGTCACACGCCCCCCTAAAACACAGCTATGTATTTCTAATCAACCACTTGGCTGTGTATATCTTGATCATTGTGGTCCATTCTCTTCTGATACTGCGTAGAAATAGAAATTTGTTGCAGTTGATTCATGCACTAGATTCCTCTGGGTTTGGCCACAACGTAGTGCTGTCGCTTGAAATGTCATCAGGGATCTGCGTGTCTTTGTCGGGATGTTTGCCTATGGCACCTTCCATTCGGACCAGGGTCCAGTGTTTGCCTCTAAGGCATACTAGGACGTGATGAAGTCGATGGGGTGCTGGTGCAGTTTTCGTCTCCATATAGGCCTGAGGACAATTCCATAGTGGAGCGAATGAACCGTTACTTAAAGCAATCCTTGACAGCTAGAGTCTGAGGGCCCAATTCACAGAACTAACTTAAGACAAAATCCTAAACTTACTACCATTTTGGTATTCACAGAATGCACTTACTGCTTTTGGTATTCACAGAATGCACTTAGTACTTTTGGTATTCACAGAATGGATTTACGACTACTAACTTTACGTCCGCACTCGGGCCGGAAATTCCGGCCCGGAGGCGGAGCTTCCGGCCCGGAGGCGGGGCTTCTGGCCCGGAGGCGGAGCTTCCGGCCCAGTGGTTGAGATTTTGGCCATGGCTAAATCTCCGCCACTGGCCGGAATCCCCACCTCTGGGCCGGAAGCTCCGCCTCCGGGCCGGATTTTCCGGCCCGAGTGCGGACGTAAAGTTAGTAGTCGTAAATCCATTCTGTGAATACCAAAAGTAGTAAGTGCATTCTGTGAATACCAAAAGTAGTAAGTGCATTCTGTGAATACCAAAAGTAGTAAGTTTAGGATTTTGTCTTAAGTTAATTCTGTGAAACGGGCCCTTAGGTACTGGCAGGAACTGGCTGGCTCATTTGTATGGTGTTCAACGTGCACTCAATATTCTCCCTATAAGATCTCTGGGTGGGCAGATCCCATATGAAATGCTCTTTGGAATTAAAATGTTTGTGCCACACCTTGATGGTCTAGACGTTGTGGTGGCTGCCACAACCTTTGACATAGATATTCATTCTACTGTGTTACAGGATCTACAAAAGACCTGTGACAGCTTTGCAACTGAACATTTACCCTCTTCCAATGATGCAGCACTGCTGATTCCGGTTGACTGCCGGCTTCCCAAAATTGGAGATCTGGTACGAGAAAAGCTAGAGAGCAAAAAAGAATTTGGTCCCTCTTATTGTGCACCAGTTCCAGTACTTGGATTAAAGGGTACTCGTACAGTCATATTACCGCCTTTACCTGGTTGCAAAGGCAACAGATACATCTCAGTGGACAATGTCAAGTTACACCGTCTGGCCGATTCTGAATAGTGTAACACCTGCTGTTTCCTGCAACGCTAGTTCTTTGAATCCGGTATCCTCAACTGCTACAGCTAAAGCCTGTACGGGTGAGGGTGAGATGGAAACTAGTATTGACCTTTCGCCTGTTCTGCCTCCATCCCCTTCCACCACAGATGTTGAGTATACGTATCCCACAGATGAGTCCCGGAGGGAAGTGCCGAGCAATACTCAACAATATCACTTTGATACATCCCACCCACCTTTAATACCGAGGGGTGCAAACAGTTATTTGGGGGACCATGCCAGCTTCTCTCATCCTCCTCGTCTTCCACTTTGGGACTTCCATGGAAAAAATTAAGCATTTTCGTCTCTTGGTTCAAAAAGACTTACCTGGTCCCCCCATGGACCGACATCTGGTTTGTCCTTATCCTAATGTTCCTCTTTATGTCGATTGGATTTGTAACAGTGTTCTTCTTGCTCATCAATGGTCATTATTTGCCAGAACGCTCTGCTGTGAACTTGGTCGATGGAATTCTGGCCCCTCACACATCAACCCATATCATGAAACCTGATCAGACACTTGTGAACATTTCAGCATTCCCAGTTGCAGATGGCATCATTTGGGACAAAGTAGCTTTCGAAATTCACGGTCAGACTGAGGTGCTCAGGGTGCCATACGTGTTTCGTGTCTCATTAGGAGGTAACACAGGACATACATAATTTTATTTTTATTTTATTTTATTCATTTTTAGAGCACATGGTTACACCATCGGTGAGTCCCCACGCTGAGACAAAGGCTCTGAGGAGAAGCGGCTGCCATCCACATGTCCTGTTGCGTTGTGCATACTGATAAATGGGATGTGCAAGCAGTACATTCATTGCTTTCCGATTTAAAATATTATGCTGCTTTTGATGCTGAAGATTTGTATTTAAATTCTGCCAGTTATGCTGATTTATTCAGTTAAAAACATTTGGGCATCATTTTTTACACAAAACAAACACGTGAAGACATGTTCTTAATTACACTCAATGGGATTATTGTCCTACTCCGGTACATGGGAGTTCTAAAACTCTTAGAGATAACTTCACATATTTTACAGATTATGACACATCTAATCCGGAATCCTATCTTTTTAAACTGTAATTATCTTCTCAATCCAAATTTATCTTGACCCACACTAAATTGATTTACTCCAACTAACTCTTTTAGGACTAAATTGACCACTCAGGGTTATGATCACTGGAAAGGGACCATTAATTTAAAATCAGTCTGGGACGCGAAGCCTTGGCAGGTTCAGGGAACTGAGGCTTTGCATCGTGCCTGCCTGATCCCGACTCAGATTTTATTTTTAAATGATACAGTGTACCAAACCACTTGCTTTGGCTTGGCAGCTGTAAAAATGTGAATATCCCATCCATTCCGTCATTAGCAGAATATGACAAATGGCGTGCTAAAACAAATTATACTATTGATGCATTGCAGGCTTTGTTTCGAAATGACACTTTCAATGTCTCTGATTTATTCAGGTAGTTGGTGTGGCAAACAAATTTAAATGCATGTCAATTGTGTTTTTACAATGTAACACCTGGTTTCACACAGACTAGACTGGATCCTCGTTATCCACTTACTCATTCGGTCACCACATACTCGGTGGGTACATTATGCCAACAATGGTTGGAACATTCCACCTTATAGTTTGTGAAACAACACCTCACGCTTTTGGCGAGTGACATCAATTTGGCTGATTTTATCTTAGGACCTAGTGTTCCTAGATCTAAGAGGTTTATCTATGCCGCGTACAATGACATTTGGAAACTTTCACAGATTGAGGCAGCACTTCGTCCGCGCCAAATTGATTAAGCAACAATTGATTTTCTTCACGCATTTATACATTGGATAGTATTGTTTCTTCTGTTATTGATATTGTTCAGAGTGATGTGTCTGTATTGTGTCATGATTAAAATCAATTACGATCAGTTATGCAGTTTGCATGGATGTTACAGACCCTCAAAATGGGAAAAGTCCCCGCAACAAAAGTATGGCAAAAACCTTTGAGTAGGGGAGAATGAACCTCTCCTTTGCCTGCCTTGTTGAAGTTCTTACTCATCAGACAGGCCATTCAATTGTGATCAATCTGTTTTGAAAATGATTGTTCTCCAAGCATGCCTAGTGACCGAAATTAGGTTTTTACTTTGGGAGGTGAGTACCCCTACCAACTCAGGAAGGACAATATGGTTAGGTTACAAAACGGTTATAATAGAATATCTTATGAGCCCCTGGTAGCAATGGCACAAGACAAAGGCAATTCTCCAGAGAAGTGCATGTTAAATGTAAGTAGTACTATACTGCTGCAAAAGACAATTCCGAAGCCAGTTTAGAAAAATTAAGAGAAATTTGTTGAGCAAATAGACACCATAACAAATAAAGGTATAAAATCATAAACTGTAAAGTTGAGATATGATTTTGTAAAGTTCTAATGCAAAAGGGCATAGAAAACAAAATGAACCAGTGAAAAGTCATAGTTCGTGGTTGACTGGGTTCCAGGTGAGATTTCGGGCCTGTAATGATCGAGTGGAATTCGGGTAACCCAAGCAATTCACCCTGGTCATACCTTTTTTCTTTGGGCTTAGAGGATTTATTGGAGCTCAATGTACTCGGCAGGAACTCAAGCTACTAAGGTACCACAAAGCCAAATATGTTTTTATCAGACTCCGTCTAAAGCCTTGGTTTTGGTGCAGAAACCTCTGAGTGGGACATAGTAGGATTTCATCACTGTGAGGTCACTTGGCCACTGGGGTAGATTTTCAACCTTGTCCTGGTCTATGGTTTTACCTTTGGACTTAGTCACTCTTTTGGTCCCCGAAATCCTCTAGTGAAGCAAGGCTGAAAGCTGTAGCTGGGCAAAGCTCAACGAGCCTGGATACCTGCACCCCGAGGTTTAGCTGAAGTTTTTTCTTTGTACAAGAAATTCAAAAAGAACTAACCTGGAAGCCTCAACATCTTGTCCGTGTGCTGTGGAGATATAAAATGACTAAGGGCCCTGATATAAAGTGTAGCTGATGGGTTACTTCATCGCAAACATAACTGATTTGCCATCCACCTTATTACAAGTGCATTATACACTGTAGCCCTTTCATTAAGGCAAACTGAATATCCAACACATTTATGATAGAGCAATGCATACTTCAAACTCTAAATCAGGCCCTAAGTATTGATTGTTTTTGCGTGTAAGAAAACAACTTCTGGTCACTCCTAAAGCTCACAGGTCCTCAGGGCAGGTTTCCAGACACTAGACATCTCTCTAGGTATGGCTCTAGCAGGATTCAGTCCATATTAGTCATCTAGAACATAAAAAAAATTAAGAGTCCTTCTGTCTTTTGTGTCCCTGTAGCATCAACCAGATGACAACCGCTTGACCCTTAGAGAGCAGTTCCAATCCCTGGATGCTAGCAGGAGTCAGACGTTCTTGGTTCTTGTTTAGTCTGGTGTTTTCTTAAGGGGTCTGAGAATATTCTAAGGAGGTGATGGTGAGGTGCAAGTCTTCTCCTGTGAACTGGAAGGTGACTGAATAATTTCCAGCATCCAATCATGGTTACTTACTTGCAAACTCCCATCCTCATCTTGCATCAATTTTTTCTTTTGTTTGCAAACTTTCCCAGAGTCCCTTATCCCAAACAGCCCTAGCATTCCTCCAGCTACAGGAGCCCTGCCTCTTCTTCTTGATACTCCCCTATAGAAATGAGGTTTCCTTTCTTCTGACAGTCCTAGAACTGTTTTTCCTCTTGGAGTACAGACTGGACGCTTATGGAAGCTCTTGTCATGAACAATTTCAGTTCCTGCAGACATATTTGGGATCTCCATTTCATCGGAAGTGCTGTCAAAGCTGACCTTTGAGATTCCAACTCCTCAAGTCGCCTTATCAGATGCCCAATCTCTGCCGGTGGACACTGTTAATATAGCCTTAAAGCCCACCTTAGCGGGTTATACCATCCATTAAAGACCTGCTCCATTTTTCGGCGAGGGCCTTTAACAAGGGAACAGACCTTTAATGGCCAGTATATCCCAGCTATAGCAGGCTATAAAGCTATTAGAACATTCCACTCCATCAGGGAAGAATATTCTAGTTAAAAACACAAAGGGTTAAAATCCCCCATGGGCTCCGAAGCCTTTGTTTTCACAGCTCATGCTGTGAATGTTCCACAGCTAACAGCCCACGCAGGGCCATGGCTGTTAGCTGCTGAACATTCACAACACGAACTGTGAAAGGGGGCTGAACTCAGCCCCTGGTTCCAGTGGCTTGGCTAAACTGCTTTCTATACTTCAGCCAAGCCAAGGAGCCCCCGGAGCTTTCACCCCTCCCTCCTTCTGAAGCCCTAGTGACACTGATCTACAGGAGGAAGGAAGGGTGAAAGCTGCATGTGTCCTCCTGCCTCTGCCTTTTGCTTTCCTCTACCTAAATTATATATTTTCGAGAGGCAGGGGAAAGAGAAAGGCAGATGCTGTGTATTAGGACATTGAAATGTTGAGAGCAGCGGGCCTATACCAATTCATATGGGTTGCTACTGCTCCATTGTCTTCAATGGAGCTCTCAACATTCCAATGTCCTAACACCACTTGTGCTTTCCTGCTGCTAGAGGGTCAAAAAAAGCTATCCAGTTATGTGTATTCAGTCTCTAGAGCAGGGTTTGTCAGTCAAACCAATTCTTAACCAATTTACTGTCAGGCTGCACACTTTTATAAAATTACTTTTCCAATTATCTTTTGAAAACCTACTTTCACCATTGAATTAGATTTGGTATAATACATGGATAATAACTTTAATGGACTGCTCTGTTATTTTTCCCAGGTCAAGGTATAAAAATGTGTCTTTATTCATAACTAAGACGGTTAATGTAAAATGTACCTTAACCTACACAGTTCTTTTTAACTGTTGACTGTGCAGACATACGTTACCTTAATATCTAGCATGCTCTACTTTTATATATTTTGCACCCAGCTCTTTGGGGGTTGCAAGACATACTTTGGGGTGACTTAGCTTACATATCAAAGTCGTTTTTCTATGGCAAAGGAAATTGTCCTTGCCATGCAACATTGCAGTGATTTAAACTTAATCTCAGATAGAAAACATTGGTGCTCTCTAAAGCCATACACTTTGTCTTAAGCGTAGTGCAAATACACACTGCTTCCCAATTATGATATTTAACTTCCATGCCACTTATTTTCTGTGCCAAGGGCCATGGCCGTACTCAAAATTTTAATCAGAAATTTATGTGAAACCTAAAGCAATATCACAGTACACAAAATCCTAAAGCCCGTAAAACCAAGCAGAAAGTGCTGGTACTGATCCACCGAAAGGCCAGGATGAACATTTCACAATCAACAATTACTCACAATGGGCCCATATTCACATTCAAGTTTCCTGACTGTTTCGCTGGGGGTCAAGATTTATTTCACTTTGATCTGAATTAGTCAATGTCTAACTAACCTTCACAGATCAACACTCTTCCTTTGTTCAAATGACCATTAGTCGAGTAGTTGATGGTAATATTAACAAATTCACTAATCTATCTTATAACTTTGAATAAAATAATCACAGACTCCAAGTAGATTCAATAAATGTTATCTAATAACTCATTCAAAATGAACTCTCATTTGTACAGATTCACAGTGCAGACTCCATCAACTTTCATGGGAGAGAAAAATTCATTTATCAAATTACATTCAAATATACAGACGCATTCAACAACTTTAATGCATTGGGAATGATAGATGAAGAGACAATAGACACAGTAACTCATACTTTGCAAAAGATATGCAAATTCAAAACAGAAATAAATTTACTGAAATGGGGAAACCCAACCCCTGGCCAAAAGGATTGGTGGAAGTCACCTGATAAAGAGTCAGGAGACAAAGACTATAAACAGGTGCAGGACAGGATTATACTTACTACACTTCTTTAGAACACAATGTAACGGAGCGCATCCCTCTCTTACACTCTCTCCCTCCTCGATATTCTTTTGCAAATCTTCAATCTAATCAGGCTGTCTTTCAGTATTGAATCTTCCCAGTCTGTTCTTCTCCAGCAGCAGCTCTTGCCCACTCCTCACTCAGCATAAACGTTTCAATAATCAACAACCTCTTCACTCAAATCACTCTAGTTATAGTCTTTATTTCTGCATGTCCCACCCTCAAAAGTTGCAAGTATTCGTGAATCATGGGCTGTGATTGGGCACAGGCAGGGGAGTTGTCATCACCTCATGCTGTCATTCTTGATTTCTTAACTAATTCTTTGTTTAGTAAACCCTTCCCATTTAATTTATTGATTTTTGAATTCCATTTCCTTTCACACACATTCATAAAACAAATTAGATACACATTTTATATAATTCTACAGTTGAAGAGCATTCCCAGGCATCTGTCCTTGGTTCTTGGCAGCCTGTCAATG
Source organism: Triturus cristatus (assembly GCF_964204655.1). Taxonomy (NCBI): domain Eukaryota; kingdom Metazoa; phylum Chordata; class Amphibia; order Caudata; family Salamandridae; genus Triturus; species Triturus cristatus. The sequence goes on from NC_140582.1 coordinate 632,700,878, forward strand.
ATCCAGTCATCAGGTCACTTCAAAACTTTAATGCACAGACTCAACTTGTGTTACGTTTCATCAGCCATCTTTTCCCTTGGCTTAGCACATCAGGCTTAAACGCACACTATTAATAAAGGAATCATAAACAGATTTTATTTTCTCAAATATGTTATTAAACCTGTTCACCACCCACTTCTACTCTATCTCATGTTATTTTCTTCTTTGTTAAGCAAAAGCCTAAGCAGCGACATCTCCTTTTAAATCCAGGCAAGCATATTCCAGGCACGCGGTGCCTCGAGACCTACAGTTAGTAACTCCTTGCACATGCATGAGAGTTTCCCTCTCACATGGGTTGATCACATGGTTATTTGCGCTGTATTGGTTCGCACATGTGCAATACAAATTTCAGTTTCAAGCGGAATTTCAGTTACGTAGCAAATTATTCTTTGTTTTTTAAGCAAGCATAAAGCCTTTTCCATGTATGGATGTTGTGTGTTTGTTAATTTTCTTTTATTTACTATTTCTATTTGTTAGTACCTGTTAACGAGAGGTTGATCTGAGCAAGTTTCTTTTCCTCGAATCCTTGCTCCATCAGTACCACTGCAAAAATTATATCCTTTCTTATACCTGTGTGGTGGTATTTTCTGTAACAAGTCTTGCCTCATACTTACTTGGTACAGCTTCCTTCTACCCCTGGCACACTTCCAGTTTCAGTCAGAGATTAATTTTTGCTTTCTACCTTGAAGAGAACTGTGCTTTTATTTTTGTTCTTAACGACAATTTGATTGCTACTTTATGCAATGGGAGGGAGAGACCATTGCTTTGATCTCAGCTGTAATTGAATTCCCATAATGACCAAACAATCAGACTCCTATAAGGTAAAGTGGTTTCAAATCAGGACTCTCTTGCTCACTCCTCTGAGACTGGCTCAAGAAGCCATGCTTTACTCAGAGAAACAGAAATGGTACACCACTAAACAAAACAACACTACTTTCAGATAAAGAAGAAACACAATAAAACAAGTCTTTTGAGTTCTAATGACCAGGTTTTTTCTCAAAGCAGGTGTGAGGGGGTAACAAGGAAGTAATTACCACTTCCTTGTAGCAGCAAATGTTTTGGTTAAAATGTGCCTCTATGGAAAAAGTCCAGAACTTTGGGATTGCTTCTCAAGGTCACGATTCCAGTTTCAAGGCCCCCTGTAACCTGAGTAAAGATGGACACCAAAAAATCTACTTCCAATATGTCCTCTGGATTTCTCGGTGGAGCACAATCTGTCTTTGTGCACGTGACCTTCAAGGTTTCCTAGGCACATGAGGAGACGTTTCTCTGAGCAAGCAGAGGAAAAGACCATTTACAGACACCTCAATCCCTCCTCAAGAAAACCACACGAACTAGAAAAAATGAATATACTAAATCAAACTGTCTCTGGAGATTAAAAGAGAAAGACTTTCCAATCACCCAACCTCAGTAACACCTTACCTCACAGGAAAGCATGTGAACAGATGGATTTCGGCTAGTTTTAGAAACCTTTCACTGTTCAACTTCATTTACTCCTCCTTCCCAGGTCTGCTTGTCAGGATACATTCTTGAATTGCGAGAGCATTTTCTTTCTAGGTGGAGTTGATTGACTGCAGCATAGATCTGCTAAATTGAGGCTTTGATTTATTGCTCGCAGCATGTCTGCTCTGCATTTAATGTCATCCACAAGCGTACCACGGTGGTCCATTAAGTGTGTACCGGCTTTCTACCTTGGCAGGGACGGCGAGCACTCAGCACATACACAGAAGCACTTGAAAAATGTTTTTGCGAATCTATCAATAGTTGCTTTGATTAGTAGGAATTAGGTTGCTATTCATCTTTCACAATCCATGCTGGCCCATAAAACACTATTAAACGGAGAGTCCAAGAGCATGTCAGGTGGCAAATCAATACTTTGAGAATAAAATGTGAAATATAACAGCCCTGAACTGTAAAACATGCAACAGTGAAACTTTGATTGCTGAGATTTTGTTGCTCAATTCAAACTCCCTGTGAATAAACAAAGAAGTACAGGCAGATACATGCCCCCAAGACCTCCACTGCCCCAGAGACTGCTAGGTGAATTGACTTGAGCCGATTCACGTGCTCTGGGGCATATATCAAGGACGGCGTTAAAACTTATCGCCGGTTTAGCGGCAGAAAACTGCCGCTAAACCGGCGATAATGGGCTTGATAATATGCTCTATGGAATTCCCATAGCAGCCCATGTTCTGGTGTGAACATGGGCTTCTATTGGAATTCTCTGCGCCTTATTATCAAGCCCATTATCGCCGGTTTAGCGGTGATAATGTTAACGCCGTCCTTGATAATATGCCCCTCTGTTCTTTCAGAGTAGTTTACTTTACGCATTTCAGTGGCTGAACAATGCACTAATGTATGTATTGCTTCAGGACATTTCTTTCCTTTTACCTGAAAGGGGCCAATCTTACTTGTGGGTGCCAGGAAGAGCTACGAGCTTGAAGCTACATCAACAACAGGCAGGCTGGCGGCACTCAGAGTACGCTTTGCCCCTGCTGTTTTATTTTTTATTTCAATATTTTTACAGCATGAACCATGGCCTAGGGCACTGGAGAGTGGTCGTATGATGTATATACAGATTTTATACAGCAGGCCGTTGATTTATATGGTTCCACAAGTGAACCGTGATCAAAACAAGTCCTGTTTAGCATCACGGGCGAAGCACAGCTTTGTAGGTGAAATACAGGAACCATTGGTTTGTTTTCATGTAGATTGCTGTCTTTGTTTTAATTTCGGATTATATTATGATATTTGTGTTAATATGAAAAAGAATTCCTACATCAATGAAAATGAAATATCAGCATAATTAACAGGTTCGCTATTTGAGACCTCTACATCAATCCCCACTCTCAAAATTGTAGTTCAGCAGGCCCTGGTACCTAGGCCTCTGAATTGCGGGAATTGCAGAATTATGGGTCAAAGGTGGGACGGTGTGTAGCTGGCAGGCAAACACTTGGGCAGGAATCTCTTGATCAATCGCAAAGATTAGCACAGCAATATTTCAATGGTTAGGGAAGATTGCCCCAATAGAGCACACATTTTGGGGGGGTTACGCATGCTCCTAAAAACACCATAAAGTCAGATGCCAAACAGGACCTACCACACATAGTGATCACGCGCCCTCCATGCTGAACATTTGGACACTTTCACCACTCGCAACACATTGTCCACACGAGGTGGAGACCTACCTGTAGTAGCCATCGACCATTAATTTATGACTCCAAAGGCAGCAACCAAAATTTCACACGATATCTAGTAAGCTAAAAACTTTTTGTTACCTGTTGAATTTTGGATATAAGAAGGACACAAACCAAATATAAATTGAGACAGTCCTTAGACCTAGTGCCTGTAACTTTTCTCCCAGCCAAACTGTGTAATTAACCCTTTGGGCGCGGCCGGAATTCCACTCTTTTTTAATGCTAAGGACTTGAGCCTATTGGTCATAGAAAAGTATGTATATTGGGTCCTGTTTCCATTATTGGCATCAGGTTTAAACTCCACTTACCAGAGTCCTTTAGTACTTTGGAAGTACCTCGATTAGGGATTTGATTCAGTCAGCACCAGTTTACAAGGACAATGCTTACCATGCTAACTGAGCACTGTTTAATGGATTCCTTAAAACCTAATTGCTGTGCTGCAAATAAACATAACTGGTTTAAAGATAGGCAATAGAGCACATCTCACTTTGAAAGCCACAAATTTGCTTATATTGTCACTATAAGAACACAAATAACCCAGCTTCAATGACCCAACACATATCTAATGAAAAGGATATTGAATACCATTACAGTTACAAAGAAACTATTCAGAATCTGTGAGGACCTGAAGAATGCACATAACAAGCTCTTTACCTAGCCCATCTAATTTGCAGTTGTTTCATAACCATTACTTAAATATCTTGGGCCCGATTCACAAAGGCAATCTAAGACAAAAGTCTAACTTTACGACTTTTGCTATTCACAGATTACGAGTCGTATCTTTACGTTTGCAGTTGGGCTGGAATCTCCGCACCTGGGCCGTACTCTCCGGTTCGGGCCGTACTCTCTGGCTTGGGCTGTACTCTCCGGCTTGAGCCGTACTCTCCAGGTGAAGTGTAATCAATGGGCCAGAATATAATTTTTTACAAAAAGGAACATTAGGAACTTGCGATAAATGATAGCGGAGGTCATGAAAATCAGTTTGGGCAAGGACCGGACACTACATCATATCCCAAAAAGGCTTGCTCCATTGTATCATGGTACATGCAGTCCATGATTTGCTTTCACCTCAAAAAGGAGAATTGTACTTAGGTATGGTCATTAATCCATTAAAGATTCAACTTAAAGCATTATTGTCACAGATTTAAATAGTCCAAGAGTCAATATTTCAAGATAAGGAAAAATAGAACATTAACAACAACTACATAAAGAATAACAAATATCCAGAATGTGTTACATAAAGGAAATCCCTGATCTAGATTAATTGGAAAGGGCCTTTGGTTAGGCAACTAAAGTAACGTGTCTGCTTCAGAAAACCAAATAAAAGTCTCAGAAAGAGAGAGTAAGTCTGCTTAGGCATAAAGTCTTTGCACTCTGGCTGTGGAGATCAGCATAGGCATGGAGGGTCTTCTCAGTTTGAAGTCAGCAAGCATCTCCTTCTCTAGTCTAATTTGCAATATGACAGCTTGTTCTCACTCACAGGAGCCAAGCATATTGCTCCGGACTCTGGGAGCAGGTAACCTCAACTTTTCTGGAGGCAACACAATGGTCCATGCATGGCTATGCCCTTGGTTTATTACATGGGACAGACTGTTGGATATAGTCAGCTCTTCCCACGAGTCGCTCTCCCATCCTGGCATTTTCTTCTTCTTTTAATGAGAACCTAACTATCGGTCATCTAGTACATACAAATAAACAGTGAACTATCAAGCTAAAGGCGTCTGTAAAAACAGCATCTGCAGTGGAAAAACACACACTGTGCAAAACAAACAAGAATGAAATGCACAGGCCTCTCAGCTTAAACATTTAAAATACAACATTCAAAATGGCAAAAGAAATGTGGCTGACTTAATTTACATAGCAAGTTAATTTGGGTGCTGCTAAAAATGATTAAATGTAGCCACCTACTACAAATTATGTGATTGCCATGCACACATTATTTAGCAATGTAGATAACAGTTGGCTCATAAATGTTTTAGGTTTGCAAATAAAAAATTACGCTCCTTCAGTCCTTCCTGTGACGGCTAGAATAACGATCACAACAAACTGAAATGAATCTCCAAGGAATATTTTACTCCCTCATCTTACCCTAAAATGTTTCCAACTCCTTCATCAATTTTTGAGCATTTTAGCTCCTTTCTTCCATTTGTATTTCCTCCTTCTTTTATCTTCTTGCTTCCTTCCATTTCTTTTTTGCTTGCAGACATCTAAATCTCAAATGGCAATAATCAAAATAGACCTTAATATAGCGCCTAAAATTTGACTACCAGTGCTTACAAGCCAGCTAATTATAAGAGATAACCTTTTTCCTAAGGTTCCCAAATGACTACTTACTTGTAAATCCTCTAATTGAGGTTTCAACTCAGAAATGTCCTATGCAAATCCCTCTATCTCTTTTCTCTTTTCAGGCATATAAGCACAGCAATGCTGCACTTTCAACAACTTACAGGCTCCTCGTTTTCTGCTAATATACCTAAAGCTGGTGGATCTTGCAAAACCATAGATCCAAGAGCTACTAATTCTGGATCTACTGCTAACAAACCACCAGAAGTATTGGTTTCTAATTTATTCACTATTGTTGAATGCTCGCAAATCTTCTCTTCATTTAGGACTACTCCTTTACTCTTGGAATAATGGCACCATAAATATCTCCCACTTAATGTGAGCCATCATTAGTATTATGTCTAGATTTATGTGGTGGATTCTTCTCAAAAGCCTCTAAACTATTTACATGATATATTTTCAGGAACACTAAAGCTAAATAGCATGTACCTACCCAGCCAGCAGGCAGTTGGAAATAGGCATCCTGTCCACATACAAAATATACTCCATGGCTTCAGGAAGCAGGAGTGAGAGCAATGGGTGAAATATATTAAAGAAGAATAAAGATTGCTAGGATTCTAGTTAGTGCTGGGATTCTTCTTTCACTACTTATGTCATTGAATCTGATCTGAGATCTACCCTTAGTTTTGGTACCATTACAGATGGAACCTTTTGAATCATTGGAGCCTTTGGATGTCAGTATTCTAAACATAAGGCAGCATTTTTGGTAGCTAGTACTTTGGGCTCTCTTTCTTGTGGTTAGAATGAAGTCAGTGACATTAAGGTTGTAGTCAGCGCTTGCTGAGTAACGGCTAACCCATATGTCTTAAGAAGCACCACGTGAACTACCAAGCACAGCAGTGCTGAGCAATGCATTTTCGCTATTATCTCTTCACACGTCACAAATTTCAGGCCTCCATTACAGATTGCAAACTGAAAGTAGTGCACCAGGTATCCAGCTGCAACCAATCAAATAAAAATAAACAACTTGGGTAGTCAAATGGCTTTATTTCAGCTGAGGCTATAAAAGAGCCAAATAAAATAAAATCCAGCGATAGAAAAGTACAATAAATATTTAAAACACAATAAAATAGATGAATACAATAAAAATAACACACTTTCCAGTGTGGGTTAAAATAATGAAACATTGCATAAATTCGTGCTGACTAAATGGTAAGTGTTAATCAGCGACTGTGGATACGTAGCAATTGGGCCACAAAAAAGACTATACGTAAATCGCATAGGCGTATAGGCTCATTTAACCGCACATTGCCATATTGACCACATTGACCCCAAGAATTTAGCTACCCCCACAGGAAAAACAGAGGACAAGGGTGCATTTTCAATATTCTCAAGGCAACAGAGTGACAAGTGGTATGCAGCTGTCTGTAAATAGATACCAACCAGCTGAGCGGGGCTGGGCATAGTCGGGGGACACAAACATAACATGCAGTACAGACTCAACATGTGAACTGCAAAAGGGACACATGGCGCTCTCAGAACCTGCCCATTTTAAAGTAAATGACGTAGTGTCCCCACTCGTAATTGACAATATAACTTCCTGTCTACAGTGACAGAGATCAAGTCCCAGTATTTTTCTAAACAATGCAACGATTTGAAATATCAAAAGTTGTCAGTTAATGTACCCACAATGTTTTGTTCCTCCCTACTTGCTAGTAAAGCCCTATATTGTTTGTTCATGGCACCCTTGGACTGCATGGGCGCTGCCATGGGATGTAACCTGCTATCCCCAATGATTAGGGTGAACAACAGACTCTTCATGGCTCTCAGCCATGGAATTTGGTTAAATCTATCCACCCTAATAATTTCTTGTAAAGCCTCTGCATAACGGCCCAGCTCTGGGGTGAACAAGAATCTCTGCCAAAAAATGTAAAAAGCTTTAGGAGACTTTTGAGGCGGTCTTGTTAATATCCAAATCCAGATAAAATGATACAGCGGAGCACTAGAGGGAAGGGAAACTAGTGCTCGCAAAAAATCTACCACTGAGCACTATGGCAGAGACATCACCAAGGCCCCATAATTCAGCCCCGTAAAGTGCGGCTCCCAAGGCCTAGGTGACCTGTAAGACAGGGGCTATAGGTTTAGTGTAAGAAGTATGGAATTCTTTCAGGATAACTCCAACGATATGCCTGTGTTTCAGAAAGGTCATGTTAATATGTGGGCAAGACAGAGTTGGCGAGAGTTTGATCCTCAAATAGTTCATTGAGTCGACTATCTTCAAGGCCTTTCCCCCTAGCACTAAGGTGCCCTTGACCGTTCTACGATTTGGGAGGACCATGAATTTTGTTTTGGCTATATTTATTTCAAGGCCGCAATCATTACAAAAGATACAGCATTTATTAATAAGTAAATGAAGACGAGTGGGGGAGAGAGAAGCTAAGATTCATTCGGCTTCCATCCGTTAGATGAATAATCAATTGTGAATTAGTCCTTTGTCCTGTGTGTAACCAGGGTCTGGGGTTCTAGTCATGTTAAAAACCCCCATTCATGAATTAACCATGGTGTGGTATATCTTGATTCTCCGGCTGGTAGGTTACGTGAAAAGCATCATCATTGGGTCTTTGTTACGCTTTCCTCCATCCGGAGGAAGATCAACTTGTATATTACAATAGTGATCACAAAAAGTGAGGGTGGAAATGAAGTGTGGTTAAAATACCTCCATCTCAATCTCAATTTTATTATGTTGAGGATGGGGTAAAGATAAAAGCAAGAGAGCTGTGCAGAAATAGAAGAGCTACTGTTCTATGGCACCTACTGAGAATCGTGTCTGGTTGACATGTTTCAGCCCAAGGGTGCCCAGTCGGATCAGCGGGCTTTCATCAGGACCAAGTGGTTGCACGCTACTGTGTGGTAACGTGCAAGGGTAAGTAGTGCACTTACCCTTCTTCTTAGGTGCGTCTGTTCACACACTTGTGAGTTATAGATGAAATTCTGTCTAGAACTAGAGGAAAGTAAAGACCGTAAAGATAAAACATAACTAAACAAAACAACATTTAAAGATCTATTGTGATCTCATTTTGTCAATCATGATGCTAATAGTTAACTATTCATAACTATGAAATCTCTGAATGTCATTGGGTGGGGTAAAATAACACATCAGGACATTGTAATAGTCATTGCAACAAACAAGTGCGGCAGAGAGTGGTGTGCATGCGCCCATGTGGATAGAGAGCGTGTGGAGAGACTGAAAGGCTGCATTAGCATATTAAGACAGTAAATCCATTACCTTGTTCAGGACATGTTCATGCTCCATCGGGGGACTGGTGGTCAGACTCTCTCTGTGAGTGCATTCAATCGATTTATTTACCTCAAGGTAAATCTGCCATAACGTGTTTTGGCTCAGAAGAGCCTTGATCACATGACACGCATTAAAGTCAGCTGACCAGTTTTAGACCATTTTTTTGGGGGACTTGAAGTACATTGCATGTTGCCACCTTCAGCTTGTTTGAATAATGGTATGAATAGCTATTTGATGACATAAACATCAGTACATTGTAGATATTCCATAAATGATTTACGATCACATTCCTCAAAATGTCAATACCATGTGCAACATTTATGCATATTGTCATAAATAAAATACCAGTATAAATAGATTTTAAAATATCATAAAATTGGTACAGGGAGGTAGGAATTTACATTCAAGGTTTAAATACCAGATCATCCACCTCGAATACTATGTATTCATAAGACTCCGGGTAAATCGCACAAAAGTGTATTCAATAAATAGATAAATAAATAAATAGTAGACATATATTTCATCATAAAAACCCTGGTCTAAAATCATTCATAAAATCATATTGTGCGTTGATGCTTGTGACCCTTGATATGGTCATATATTTATGACTTGATGTATGGACTTGATCTGTATAATGTCTTCGATTCAATGTGATGTTCTATAGCCGCATGGGTTTCACTTGACCAGTCAACACAATGTGCAAAGATTGTGCGAATAAAGTGCAAATTACAGTATCTGTTTGACAAAAGCCTTTGTCAATAGTTACTTAAATAACTAAAAAACTGGTGAATTAAAAAAACAAGATAAAAGCCTTTATCTTGTTAGGACTTCTGTGGGACCTAAGGCTATGTTTACTGCATCTTTATAATATATGGCTCCATACTCCTACTTGATTTGTGATGTTTAATTTTGTTCTTTATACATGAAACTTATATGAGGAGAAAAACAGGGATCTGTGTCGGGGTACGAGCATTCATTCTTGTCAATTAGAGACATGTGTACAGATCTTCTGTTACATTCAGGCCATTAGGACTTTTGGAATCCAGTTCCAAGATGTATCGGGTCTCTAGTTGTCATAGGGTTCTTTCCCTGTCTCCACCTCTTCTATTAAAAGGTACACAGTCAATTATAAAATATTTCAAATGTTTGGGGTCTGACTGATGATGTTCCTTAAAATGACGGGCGACTGGATACACAGGATCTTGGTTGCTGATTGCTCTGATATGTTGCAAGATCCTCTTGTGCCCCTGTAGCTTGGTATTTCCCATATACCGAAGCCCACAGGGGCACCCGAGGACATATACAACAAATTCAGTCCTATAAGACAGAGCTCTATTAATCACTTGATCTTGTCTGCTGACGACAGTTTTATATGTCAGGGTGTTGGTGCCAAATTGACAGGCCTTGCAGGTTCTACATCTGTAAAAGCCTTTTCTTTGGCGTTACCAATTGCCTTTCGGTCTATCTATTGGATTATTTTGAACCCGCCTATCCTTCATATTGGGGGCTCTTTTGTTAGTGATTGAGAGCTTTGTGGGTAGTATATGACCTAGGACTGGGTCAGTTTTCACCAGCGGCCAATTTCTTTGGATGATGTGGTTGATTTCTTTGCTCTGATTACAGTATCCCACTATCATACGAAAATCATCATTGGCCACACTCTTTGATTCAAATGGTGATCTAAGGACCTCCTTAGTTGTACCTACTACATCAAGCTTTAGGAGGGTGTCTCTGTTAACTAACCCACTTTTCAATATGGCGGCATCTACGCACCTTTTACTGTAGCCCCATTCAAGGAACATGGATCGACTGTTTTGTTGGGCCTTCTGTAGTTCACATACAGTGCTACAAATTCTTTTCAGTCGAATCATTTCCCCATAGGGGATACTTTGGATAAGGTGTCTTGGGTGTAGACTGGTCGCGTGCAGCACTGAATTCACTGCTGTAGGTTTCCTGTGTATGTTTGTCTCAATTTTCCCTTTTTCTATGTACACCTCTACATCCAAGAAAGTAACCATCTCTGCACTGATGTTAGCAGTGAACTGCAAATTAATGTCATTTTGGTTCAATTCATCAATAAACGTTTTAGCATCTGTTTCTGAGCCATGCCATATTAAAAACAAATCATCAATATAGCACCACCAACATTTCACATTCTGTTTCAGAGTGTTGGAGAATTTTCTTTGTAGGACCAGTTCCCCCCACCAACCCATGTGGAGACAGGCGTAGCTGGGGGAGAAACTGGCCCCCATAGAAACTCCCCGTAATTGTTGGTAGAGAACATTCTGAAATAAAAAAATATTATTATTGAGGCAAAAGTCAATCATATCAATCAGCATTTTGTTGTGTTGTTCATGTACAGCTGGTCTTTTTCTAAGATAATGTTTCACTGCCCTCAAACCATCTTTGTGGCTAATGCTCGTATTCAGAGCTGTAATGTCCATTGTTATCTATAAAAATACATTTTGCCATTTAAAGTCGTTTATTTTAGCCAGAAAATTGCCAGTGTCCCTTAAGTATGAGAGCAATGTTCGAACAAACTATGGAAGAAAATAGTCTATGTATTGTGAAGTATTTTCAGTAAGACTATTGTTGGCGGACATAAGGGGGCGTCCAGGCGGTTTAGTTGGATTCTTGTGAAGTTTGGGTATAAAGTATATTACTGGAATTGTGGGTGTGTTGTTTCTGAGAAAAAAATATTCATCCTTACTAATTAACCCCAAGCTTCTCCAGGCTATCAGTTTGCTATAATAGCTATCATATGTTGCTTTTAGCGTGGATTGGTCGCTTCTACGATAGCATTGGTGATCTGTCAGTTATTCTAGCGCCTCTTCGATGTAATCCTCTTTAGCCCAAATTACCAAATTGCCGCCTTTGTCCGCACTCCTTATGATGATGTCTTTATTGGTCGATAATTTTTTCATCAGTTGTTGATACTTTATTTCCTGTTTGTTCTTTTTGTTTTTTTTTATGACTTTGATTTTGTTAACTTTGATATTCAGCTGTTTCAATCCCATTATGACCTGCTCATGGTATAAATCGATGGCATCCCTCGGGATGATTGGAACGTATGATGAACGTGGTTTGAATTTTGTACTATGAAATGCTCCCTCAGTAATGGTTGTGGTGGATGCATATGTAATTTTCAGAAAAACACACATTCACTGGATGATTTCATCAGTGATTTCATCAGTGATGTCATTTGAGATGTCATCAGTGATGTCATGAGTGATGTCACTGACCATGTCATGAGTGATGTAATATGTGACGTCATCAGCAGTGCATTGCGGGCGCGCAAGTTATAGTTAGCTGAACTAAGTATAACAGGGGAATTTCAATGGTTTTGTACGATTGAAAAGTCCAGCTAACCATAATGCCCCTGAAACCTATGTTTTTTTCAGTGAATTTCTAAGGTTTTTTAAATGCTAATTCCTAACTATACCGTGCCTGAAACCTATGGTTTTTTCAGTGAATTTCAAAGGTTTTTTAAATGCTAATTTCTAAACTATGCCTACAGAGATAGGACATGTGAAGAAAGAAGAAAAAACGCACAGAAAGAAAAAAATAAATGCAGAAAGAAGCAACAGAAGTTCTCAAATACGAAGAAAAGTGCAAGAAGAAGGATAACGTGCAGAAAGAACAAACAGAAGAGCAGAAAGAAGCCTTGTTGCAAAGTCATCCTGTACCCTCAACTTTTTCAGACAGATACTGGTGGTAACTGAGTCTGACTAACCAGTCCTAGAGCCAGTGCTATGTTAAAAGACACTCAGAATACAGTGAAAACACCTACATACACTAGGGAACACTATGCGTTGGGGTCCCCCTGTGATTAGCATGACCTCCTCTGTAAGCCCCTAGCATATAATAGGGCAGGGGATTAAAACTACCTCTGAAAACGCGCCACAGGGCGTGTTTGCACACGTCACCTCAGGCCCCGTCCCCTCCCTTCCCCACTGTGAAAACACACCCTGTGGCTGTTTTAAGTTGGGAGATTAAATCCCCTTGAATCCTGAGGGTCCCAAGGGTCCAACTAGACCACTAGGTACCTCATGTAAGCGCCACAGAGCTGCGTTGCAGAGAGATGTAAAAAGGGGCATGGCCTAGACCACCTCTGTGCAGCGCAGCGCAGTGGCGCTTGCTGGAAGCACCTGGTGGACTAGTTGCCCCCAGGGGCCCTCAGGATTGAATGGGAATTATTTCCCCAACTTAAAACGCGTCATAGGGTGTGTTTGCACATGTCACCTCAGGCCCTGTCCCCTCCCTTCCCCACTGTGTAAACACGCCCTGTGGCCATTTTTTAAGTTGGGAAATTAAGTCCCCTTGAATCCTGAGGGTACCTAGGGGCAAAATAGCCCTCTAGGTACGTCCAGTAAGCGCCATTGCAGAGAGGTGTAAAAAGGGGCACGGCCTGCACCACCTCTCTGCAACGCAGAGCAGTGGCGCTTACTCGAAGCACCAGGTGGGCTAGTGGCCCCCAGGGTCCCTCAGGATTGAAAGGAAATTATTTCCCCAACTTAAAACGCGCCACAGGGCGTGTTTGCACACATCACCTCAGGCCCCATCCCCTTCCTTCACCACTGTGTAAACGCGCCCTGTGGCCATTCTAAGTTGAGAGATTAACTCCTAAGGGTCCCTAGGGTCAAACTAGCCCACTAGGTACCTCCAGTAAACACCACAGAGCTGTGATGCAGAGAGGTGTAAAAAGGGGCATGGCCTCAGAACACCTGTATGCAACGCAGCTCCCTGGCGCATACTGGAGACACCTGTTGGGCTAGTTGGCCCTCAGGGACCCTCAGTTTTGAAGGGGAATTAATTCCCCAACTTACAACTGGCCAGGGGGCACGTTTGCAGAGTGCTGCAAGGAGGGGGCGTGGACTCCGGCGCGATGCCGGTCTTTTATTTATTTTATTTTTTTAAGAAGGAGGGCTGTGTGGCCGCCCTTCTTTTTCTAATTTATTGGCCCTGGGGACCCTATCCCCCAGGGCCTGCACCCTAATTGTTTTTGTTGAAAAAAAATAATTTGGCCCTCCCAAAGCCTTAATCGGCCCCGGGGACCCCAACTCCCGGGGCATGGTCTTTTAAAAAAAAAAAATCTTTAGGAGGGGGGCTGCGATGCCCCCCTCCTCAGGCCACTTATGGCCCCGGGGACCCCATCACCCGGGGCCGGCCTTTGTTTTTTATTATTTTTTGAAAATATATATTTATAGAAACACCTAGGACATGCTGGACAAACCATATGTACCTATCACCATGACGATTTGCATGATATTCATTAAAAGGCGACTATGCATACAATGAATCCACGTGGAATGTATTTACACCTCTAGTGAAGCTCTGACGTGTCTGACGCCCTACCATGCCTAATCCTGGCGCCCCCGCCGGTGGGTACTCTCCAAGTAGACACCCTTGTCGTTTATTTATACAAACATGGGTAGCTATTGACGGGCACATTTAATACACACGCACAGCAAGCCATTCAAAGGAGATTCGACAAAAATTTGACCAAACTATGCAAGAATCCCCCCCTCAGGGTTAATAAAACACACATCCACCGCTGGATGTGTAATACTTTTTATTTTACTCTCTGGAAAGGAGACGAACCTCACTTGAGAGTCACAGTGTGCTCCTGGCTGAGCCCAATGCTGTGTTACACACACCAATGCCCGGCAAGTGCCACACACCTCTGTGTTGTATTCCACCAGCTAGTGCGTATGCTATGACACTCTCTAGCCCATGTACACTGTAACACCACCCCGTGAATATGTCATGCCACACTTGCCTTCGCACGGGTTATATTGCCCCATCTAACGTACTTTCCTCGATGCCTACGTTATAACGTACAGTGCTATGCCATACATATTACAATCTGGGATCCATCTCTTTGTCACAGTGCATATGCAACGTTACACTCCCCAGCACATATTTTATATTACAACTTTAGAGACTAGTTAGGTTACACAACACTGCCCTGTGCATATTACACTCCAAGGCGCATATCACATAGCACGCGCTAGTGCCTGTGCTATCTCGCACTCCCCAATGAATCTGTCATTGCGCACAATGTATGGCATATTATATTTCACGCCCTGGTTCATCTTATATCACACTTTTTGGTGCATAGTTTATACCATATACTATATCTAGTTTTCATTTTCAATCGTGCTCTCAGGACTATGTTCTATATAACACTGCGTCCACCTACCCTTTTCACGGGCATTACATTTTGCGATGGGAGTGGAGGGTCAGGGGGTGTTTCTGCCAGGTGAGCCCGGAGTCACAGTCACAAACGTCCTCTTCTTCCTGAATAAAAGTGAGATTATGCTGCATACTTGTTCATATTTTAAGTAGTTCGCACAGACACACATTTTAAAAACAATAAAGTTCCTAATACCCACCTTCTCTGAACAGTTAGCTTGCTGCCCCATCCACCTCCTCCCTATTCTCTGTTGTCTGAATCCATGGACTAGCCTCCTCCCTCCTGCCATGCATGGTCTGATGTGCTGCCACTGCCCTCCATTTAGCATGATGTACCAGTCCACTCCTCCTGCCCTCCATTGCCCAATTCTATGGCCCATCATTGACCTCCTGCTGAGCCTCTTTGCTTAGCTTGCTGCCCCTATTCTCCTTCCCCCTGCCCTCCGATGTCTTTGTGCATGCCCCTGCTCGATCCTTTTTGCCCACCATGTTCCATGGACCTGCCACTCCTATCTACTCTTAGTGTTCTGTTGAGCTGCCACTCCCCTCCCACCTGCCTAGCATTGTCAGATGACTGTAACCTGTCCCTGCCACCTCCACCCTGCCTGTCCACATGCCATGCCCATATCCCCTTCCTCCTGTCCTCCATGGTCCATTTTACTGCCACACCCTCCTGCCCTCCCTGGTCTGTTGTGCTGAAACTGCTCCTCCTGCCTGCCCCACGCGGTCTGTTGTGAGGCCCCTTCCCCTGAACTCTCTTGTCTGTGCCCAGGTCCTGACCCTCCCTTCTATCCTCCATGGTCCTTTGTGCATGCCCCTGCACCCTCCTTCTTGCCCATCATAGCCGTTGTGCTGCCACTAACTCTCCCGCCTGCCATGCATGGTCTTCTGTGCTGCCATGGTCCCTCCCTCCTTCCCTGTGTGGTCAGGTAGCTGCCCCTGACCCCCTCCAACCTTCCCTCCATGGTCTGTGCGTATGCCATCATAGTCTCACTGTTGCTCTCTATGGTGTGTCTTGTTTCTAGTACCCATCCTGCCTGACCTCCATGGTCATCTTGCTGCTCCTGCCCTGCCCCCTTGCCCCCAGCCCTCTGTTTCCATGTGCAGGCCCCTATTCCCTCCCTCCTGGCTTGTCTGTTCCATTGTAATGCCCCTGATCCATCCCTCCTGCCCTTTATGGTCTGTTATGCTGCAGCTTTCTCTCCTGTCTGTCCATTAGTGTCAGCTAGCTACCATTGCCTCTTTCCCCTCTGTTCTCTGTTGTCCATGTGCATGGTCCTGTCCCCTCCCTATTGCTTTCTATGGATTGTTGTGATGCACTTCCATCCTGCATGCCCTGTGTGGTGTATTGTGCTGCTGCAAACCCTGATGCCTGCCCTTTAGGGTCAGTTTGGTGCACCTCTCCATGTCCCTCCTGTCCTCTGTTATCCGAGTCCACATCCCTACCCCAATTCCTCCTGCCTACCATGATCCAATGTACCATACTTGCGAACATTTTGAACTTGGTAAGAGGGAGATTTTGAAAAAAAACTGGGGTATTGATTTTCCCCTTTGAGTTACATTGAAAAAGAGGAGATTGTAGACAGGAGACAGATCAAATAAAGCCTATTTGAGCTTAAAAACCTTGGACGTTTCCTGGCTGAAACGGGTCGGTTGGCATGTATGGTTGTACTACCACTGCCTCTTCCTTCTGCCCACAATGGTCTATTATATTGCCACAGCCTCTCTTGCCAGTCCTGTATTGTTGGTTTGTTGCCCCTGCCCCCCTTTCCACTGCCCTCCATAGTCTGTTGTGCTGCCACTGCTCTTCCTGCCTGCCCAGTGTGGTCATATTGTTGCCTCTGCACTCTCCTACCTGCCTTCAATTTTCAGAGTACGTGCCCCTGGCCTCTGCCTCTCAACAGTATCCCAATGAACAACTAGATTGCTAACATTCTATATTTATACAAAAGTGTGGAACGCCTGACATCATGTTGATGTAATCAAAACCGTAATACCTAGAGCATTTCCTTTAGAAATTACATATATGAGAGGGTCTTATTTGCATCACAATGATGGTTAGTGCTCTAAAAAACTAAAATGAGGACATATTTTCTGAGTTTTCAAATAGCGACAAAGAACTTTTAAATTATTTGTAATCTTTATGTTTTTTTATCCAGTTGACCACTTGATTAAATGTTACACCTAGGGAAGAGGATGTGGTGTTACTTCCAGAGCTGCAGGCTTTGCAACTGGGGAACCAGGTTGGAGTTTCTGCTTCAGCTCAACATTCTGTGATTCTGGTCAAATCACTTAATCTCCCCATGTCTACAACCAAAATGAATTTGATCTTGTGTGATGTAACCAATGCTCATGTAAAGCACTCCAATACCTGACAAGTCTGCACTATATAAAACTGCAAATACACAAAATATAAGTGTTTTGCATACTTCTGTCATTGGGCTACATGTGGGCTACATCTGGGTGATATTTGTGCTGCATTTGGGCTCTTTTGTCTCTGGTGGCCATCTTGGGAGATTTATTTGTTATGAAGATTCCTAATTTCCTCATTTACTGCAGTCTTCTCAGTAGGAAATGCTTTCAGTTTTTTACTTTGATTCCCTCAAGAAGGTATTCAGATATGTCACACATTTGCCATAAATTCTGAATGTTAGCACTCTAGTTTCTCATTAGATCACTGTAGTAAAGCTACTGCTCACCAGGGAAGTCTGCAGATGGTATTGAAAGTGCATGTTTCAGTCTGCATGTCAGAATTTTTTAATGAAATAGAAGAGGATTTGACAAGTCACTCAAAATGTGCCCTAATTTTTCTTTCTTCAGCACTAATCATAATTTCTATGGTAAAATGAACCCCCTCATTGTGTTCCTTTTTAAATTAAATGTTTTAAGTGTTACCAGTTTATTCCAATCAAGATGGCTTCAGGTGTGCCATACTTTTGTCATATGTAAGACAGTAAGCGCTCTAGTTTTTCTTAAGAACACTCTGGGACATTCTGTCATTGGGCTATACTTGGGATACATCTGGGTGATATTTGGGCTACATTTGGGCTCTTTTGTCTCTGGTGGCCATCTTGGGAGATTTATTTGTTATGAAGTTTCCTAATTTCCTCATTTACTGCAGTCTCCTCAGTAGGAAATACTTTCAGTTTTTTATTTTGGTTCCATCAAGAAGGCATTCATATGTGTCACACATTTGCCATAAATTCTGCATGTTAGCACTCTAGTTGCTCATTAGATCACTGTAGTAAAGCTACTGCTCACCAGGCAAGTCTGCTGCTGGTATTCAAAGTGCATGTTTCAGTCTGCATGTTAGAATTTGTTTATGAAATAGAAGAGGATTTGAGAAGTCAAAATGTGCCCTAATTTTTCTTTCTGCAGCACTAATCATAGTTTCTATGGCAAAAAGAACCCCCTCATTTTTTTCCTTTGTAAATTAAATGTTTTAAGTGTTACCACTTTATTCCAATCAAGATGGCTTCAGGTGTGCCATACTTTTGTCATAAGTAAGGCTGTTAGCGCTCTAGTTGTTCGTTAGAACACTCTGGGACATTCTGTCATTGGGCTATACTTGGGCTAAATCTGGGGGATATTTGTGCTACATTTGGGCTCTTTTGTCTCTGGTGGCCATTTTGGGAGACTTATTTGTTATGAAGTTTCCTAATTTCCTCATTTACTACAGTCTCCTCTGTAGGAAATACTTTCAGTTTTTTACTTTGATTCCATCAAGAAGGCATTCAGATGTGCCACACATTTGCCATAAATTCAGAATGTTAGCACTCTAGTTGCTTATTAGATCACTGTAGTAAAGCTACTGCTCACCAGGGAAGTAGGATTGGCGCCAATGCTTCGCCGCCATCCACGGGATCAAGGCGCTCCTCCTCGACTCCTCGCATTGAGTCTTTGACAGCGACGCTTGCTCCATCCAAAGTCCTGAGTCTTGTAGCCGGCCTGCCCTCCATCATGGTGAACCTCAACTTTGGATTCATCCCGGTCTAGCATGCGTGATCTCAAGTAACCCCTCAGCGCTATTAACATCTAAGAAGTAGATGGTGTATTCTTTAAAAATCCATAACTCAGATTCTACTTATTGGATTTTTGTCATTTTGGCTTGATTTCTCTCATAAAAATATTCATAAAAATATTCTATATTTCCTAATCCTGTGTGGAGTATTTTTGTGGTGTTTGTGTGTCACTGTGTGTTGCACAAATACTTTACACATTGCCTCTTTTGAGAATCCTGACTGCTCTGTGTCTAGCTACCAGAGTGTGAGCACAGGTTATCTTTTATTGTGTATCTAGGTTTCCCAGTCTAGTATTATAGTCCCTACTAGGACAGGGTGCATGCCTCTGCCAACTAGAGACCCCATTTCTAGCTCGAATAGGCGATGTAACTTCGCTTGTGCTACAACGCATGCGATTACAACGCAGTCGTTACAATGACTGTGTTGTTACAATGCAAGCCATTACATCGCAAGTCATTTCTACAACTTGCTGTAGGGGGCGCGCTGGACTTAGGAATAGTATAATTTACTCTTTCAACTCCAGCGTGTGCAAAAGTAGGGAAGGTGTTGGAATAGTAACTTATATTATTCCTTAGTTTTGCGCATCCCCTACAGCAAGTCGTAGAAATGACTTGCGATGTAATTGCTTTGTAACAACACGGTCGGTGTAACAACTGCATTGTAATCGCATGCAATGTAAACCCTGTTTCGCTTCTAGCACAAGCCTTCAAGACAGTGAACACTACACACTCATTTTTCACATTATGTATCCTTTGCAACGTAAGGAAGATTGAGCAAGAGTGTAACTTCAAGAAAATGTGAAGCATAATTGTCTCTTTCACAATTTTCAGTTGCATTTTAGGCCCATGTTGGTAACAGAGACTGCTCTTGATATCAATGGGGATGGCCTCCTCTTCACCAAGGTGAAGGCAAGCAAGCTGAAGAGGAACTTTTTAAGATTTCTGCAACCTGCATGATGCCATGGGCTGCAAGATTTTGATGAAAGGATAAATACATTGATGGGAATGTCCAGAACAAGCTAAGAGTGGATCCCCCCCTTCTCCACAACGAAACCGAACAATTGACCAAGGATTGGATATATCATCGATTTGATTGTTGGTTTTCAGTGTTCCACAGGGATCTGCTCTCTCCTCCCTCGTGTTTAATATGTTTTTGCTCTTGCAGGACCACATACTTGAACATGAACAGGGTAATTTCGAAGTGTAGGCGTAGCACATCCAAATTTGCAGACATCAAGTAATAAATCAGTGACCAATATAAATATCACAGAATGCTTAGATTATATGTGCTGTCTGATATGCACTATTGGATAAAAGGAACCTTTCTTTGTCTTAAAGCAGTGAAAACGTATCCTGTTACTAGGATGTAACTATGATGTCCAGATCATCTGCAACAAGAGGACTATAAGAATGAGATTCTCTCCACACTCATCTACTTTAACTGCACCCCAGAAAAAAATACAAAACAATGGGAAAGATTTTTTTCCTCCTTTGTCATGAAACCTCTCCATCTCCTGCAAACCAGTCACAGATTCATACACAAGGAGCCCTGCTATTGATGAAACCACAGGACTTCCACAACAAAGACTATTATGGGCATTCAAAATCGGTGGCAAAACTGTGTCTAAGTTTTCATTATCGTGATCACATGGAACCAGCATGGAGAGTACTCCGCCCGAGTTCCAGTGAAGTTAAGATTCAAATTGAAACCTCTTTGCACCATCCTCAAGGCCTACTTTAAATTATTTCCTACTTGCAACAATTGGCTTCTCATTAAACTCCAGCTTGGAACTTCCTATTGGCAGACTTGTTCCTGGTTCACCAGTAATACTTTATGCTACAGAAACTTGCTATCATTGAGTGTTCACAACGCTTGACACTGGAAGTCTGCTTGTGAGTAGAACTCAGCCATCTCTGTTTGAAGAACCTGGTAAAAACTGATATTTTAGGCTGGCATTTTGCTGAAGATCTCAGACAACCAGTGAAGGAATTAAAAGTTAACATATATGAACCCAACTGACTGGCATTAAATATTGCACATGTTGATTTCTGCATTTGGGATTCACTATATTTTGACACATTTTACTACATCACTGTGAGAAGGAGGTGCTGACCATCTAATCCACCTTGACATTTTTGCTTTTTGATCACCTGATTTTTGACCTTTTACTGTGGGAAAGCTTCATAACCTGTGACTCACCCACGGTAAACTCATGGTAAAATGGACAATGCGTGTTTACCGCCAGTGTCTGCCTTGTGAGATGTGGCCACTGTGATGCAGCCAGGGTAAGGGGCACTGGACTGATTGCATGTGCACATGTGTGCACATGTGTGACATGGGACACTCCTATTGTGTGCAGCCCAGGAACTGCGTACAGGTATCCTAGCACGGAAGGGACTATGCAGAGTTGGGTGGTGACCTAGAATAGTCCTTATAATAGGGGGGTGCACATGTATGGAAGTCAGTATGTTTTACTGCCTTAAATATAGTAACACTCCAGTAAACTCCTATTCGAAAGTCTGCCTTAAGGAGCAGCTTCCGTTCCCTTGGGTCCACAGAAACCAGAGTCGCACCAATGTACACTGTAACTTGTGTGAAAAAAACTATTCTGTAAAGTCCAAAAGCATATCTGCATCGCTTTTAGGTCATCCAAAAATATCATGTTTCTCTTGCTCATCTCAGAAACAGAGCCCAGGCCTTTTGTGACCCCACTGGGCTAGGTTCATTACTTTTCTTCCCAACTGCAGAAACAAAGGACACACCCTTCAAAGCAAGCATTGGACAGTGCCTAGGCCATCTTTCCAAGAGGAAGGGACTGGGGGAAATTGCTCTGCATCAATCAGCCAGCTGGCATCTTATGCCTGGAAGAGGGACTGCCCCAGGCCCCACAACCAGGGAGGGGGCCCAGACCTCTGGAGCCAAACCAGAGAAGGGGCTCCGTTTGAAGATTTGTTGGGGAAAGGTCCTGTTAGATTTGTCAGCGAGGGGGAGCTGAGACCCTCAGAAACAGGGATGAAGAGGTGATGTGGCACCTCAGGATAGGCCTGTGGTGCATTCTTGCTGGCACCTCCCACTCTGCTCAAAAGGTCTTGTGCAGGGGGGAGAGCTCTCCTTCGGATGTGTTTTCTCTGAGGAACACAGGGACTGGAGGAGGATGCCATGGACAGTTGGAAGAAGGAGTCCCCTGACTGTCAACAGGAATAAGGACTCTGTCTATGATTGACCCCAGGACCAGTGGGTGAAAGACTGGGCTTCTGCGCAAGGAGGAGAGAGGCCCAGAAGGCTGGAGGAAATTCTCCAGGTGGCTAAGATTTGCCACCAGGAGCAAGAGGAGCCAAAGACCATCCAAATCAGCTGAACAGGGCCCAAGAAATCCCTTTTTAAAGTTTAGCGACCATTTGCGAGACACCGACGACGAAGCTAGGGCTCTGCTGCTGTTTTCGGCCTTACCCCTCGGGCGGGCCTGGACCCAAGCGCTGCCAAAGGAATGAAGAAGGTATAGGAGAAGCACCGTTGTGCTTTCCCGCAGCAGGGACGAGGGTCACAGGATCCTATCCCTGGGTCCCGTGAAGTTAAAGACGAGGTGGGCACCTTCAAGCTCACCCCATGCCAAAGTCAAAGGGGGCCCATGGTGAGAAGACTGGCGCGAGGGAGTTCAATTGGACTCCCTTGGTTCATAGAAAGGGGCCTTGACCCCATCCCTGGGGCCAGAGAAGACCAGTGCTCCAGGGGATGCTATCACACTACTCCAGGGAAGGAGCCTAGTACTTCATCCCTGGACCCCAAGAAGGCTGGCAGCACCGCATACATCTGCTCACAGGAGTGGGCAGACCACAGTGAAGTGTTGGCTCCTGCTGCAGCACTCAAGTTGCTTGCTATGCGGGAAGCCTATGAGAGCAGCTGGGAGTGGGCTTCCCCGAGCGGCTCTTCAACGTTGCAAAAGGTGCAGCGTGCCAGGGGGTCCCGGGTGCCCCAAAGAAAAAGTATAGTGAGGCAGCAAAAGGAACGTAAAGGAAACTGACACGGCTCCCCCAAACGCAGCAGGAGGGCTGCTGCTTAAAAATGCACAGAAGAGCATGAGGAGTGCCCCATAATGCCTTGTGGGGCTCAATGATTTTGCCCACATTGAGAAGAATGAAAATCGCTCGTATGTGGCTTGTGGTGACCCCAGTAGAGCAAGATCACTGCCAAAATGGTGCCACCGGGTAGGGGGAGCTGCAGGAGTAACACAGCCTTCCCCCAATAGTTGTCCAGAGTTCCCACACTAAGCTAGGTGGGACTCTAAGATATCAAGACGTTTTCAAGCCTTCCCTAGGCTTGAGCTATGTCTCTACAGCTTGCACCATCAGGGGAAATGACTATGGCTGCAGTGCTTGTGGCATGAAATGGTGCTATGTGAGCATTCATATTCAGAGACACCCTCTAGGGGTGAAAACTGATAATTTTACCTGTGTGTAGTTACAAAAATGAAGCTCTTTAGAGACTATGTTTAAAGTGCAGTATTTATGTGTCTTAATCATGGTGACAGTTATGATGAGCACACCACACTCCCAGTCATGCTCAGATACTGACTCTTGCTAATGCTTTATTTGAATAATGAGACTGATAGCAAATTGTGATTAAAGTGCATGTTTTATTGCCAGTATTAGGTGCCCTGAGTCATGGTTATATGCAATGTTTGCATTTATTCCTATGACTAAATGGTTGCTGAAATAATGTGGTGGATTATTACTCACTTTGGTGCCAGTATTAAGTGCTTGTACTGTAAGTTATGTTCATCCGGTGGCATTTAGGAACAAGATAACGTTCAGGCATAGAAGTTGTGCTATTAGATCCCCCTCTTTAGGGAGGGGTAAGAATGTTTGCACAATGTCATCCAAAAGTAATTCCATCCGCCTGTGTATATTTGTAAAGTGCTGCCTAGTATTGAGTGATGTGTGTGTAATAAATGACTTTTTCCTTTTCCAAAAGAAAAAACACAGACTAGACAATCATTTTTTGGGTGTTATTATTGTGTATCAGCAGTAGCGGGCAGTGGTGGGAGTGCTGATGTGCGGGGGGACGGGGCAGGGTTGGAGCAGGGTGGGGGGTAGTAAACTATGGAATACGGGCCAATGGAGGTAAGTACACAAATAAATAAATAAAACGAATTTCGTTGCGCGTGCTGCATCGCATTTCGCAATGCAGCGCGCGCAATGAAATTCATTTTATTTATTTATTTGTTTACTTACCTCCCTTGGGCCGTATTTCATAGTTTACTACCCCCCCACCCTGCTCCACCCCGGCCCCACCCCACCGCCCCACAGCACTCCCACCACCGGCTGCTACTGTGTATCAGTGAATGGCAACTACTAGCCCGTATCACTTCCTTGAGAAGGCCTTGGACAGCTCTGCATCGCTACCCTATGGGAGTCAAGCGCTACAATGGGATGTTTGGTTCCCAGTGGAGGACCAGTGTGGACCCATTACTTGTGCAGGCCACCCAAGTAATGACCCGTTTTCCAACAATCACTCATAGGCAGTAAGGTGTAAATACATTTGAACACCACTACATAAGATATTTGCTCCAAATGAAAGCAGGAGTCAAGCCATTCATGGCCTACGTAATTCGATATTTTACTAGAGTTGAGCATATCAGAATTATGCAGATCACGTCTATCGGATTAGCGACTTTGATTTGTCTTTGGTTTTTTTTTCTGACTGATGCAAAATTAGCTCAGCGAGAGGGAACCATAGGTTATAAAATCTAGGGTTTTTCGGCTTTTCAAATATAGGTTTAAACGAACTGGTTGTAAAATGAGATGCAGAATATTTCAGAATGTGGCCTGCTTTGCATGCCTTTCTGTACAGTGATTAAAAGCTCCTCACATGCACATCCCTCTTCCTGAAATTCTTCACGCTTACTGGGAAATAATAGTTGCAATCAAAGTGTCAAAGGGCTAGAATGTACTCCTCAGGGATGTAATTATAGCAGTGCTGTGCAGAAGGCAATGCCATCATTCACAGTGTATTTTACAAGGCAGTTCAAGGTATTTGTCATAGTATTAGTGAATCATAAACTTTATGTAAATTGAAAGTGGATGCAGGGAATGAGGTAAGAATGTACGCTGGCTAATAAAATGTAGAAATTACAACGTTTTGAAATAAAGAAAATATACTATTTGTTTTTTTAATTGCACTGTGAATATGATCTAGGTATTGGTAATGTGCTCATATGCACAGCATATCTTCTAGTAGTCAATGAACATTCTCACAAAACATAATTTAAATTTGGAAATGGGATTCAATAAATGTCAGCAGCAGTGGCAGCATACTGCCATAGAGGGCCATTGGGGACTTGTCTTTAATGCTGTTCATCAAATCTAAGCTCGTTAAAAATGTTGCAAACTGACCAACTGCAATCAAAAGACTCAGGGCTTGATTTAGATCTTGGCTATGGGTTACTCCATCACAGCAGGGACAGATACCCCGTCCCCTGAAAAATAGATCCCATTACATGGGATTTATATTTCGGCGGACGGTATATATCCATCAGGTTGTGACGGAGTAACCAGTCCGCCAAAATTCAAATCAGTCCCTGAGTCACACGCATCACCCCTTCTTATTCAACATCATCAACGGTTTTAAACAAAACTATGGGGCAGATTTACAAGCCCCCTGCGCCACTTTTGCGTCACTTTTAACATGGGAAAAATTGTAAATCTGCCCCTCTATATTTTGGGGAAAATGTTATTACATTTCAGGGGCCGAAGGTTAAATGATTCATTTAAGTGCAAGGATGTTCAATGTAGGTCTAAGAGGCCCAGATCCATTCCAAATTTTCAGGATATCCACACAGGCATCATTTACATAAAATGAATCTAAATGGAACTTATGTACATAGTCAGGAGCAGATTTACAAGTCCCTTGTGACACTTTTATGTCGCAGTTGCGTCACTTTTGTGATACTCTGCCTTTGAACCTACGTTCCACATTGCTACATGGGTAGTTTAAAATCTAATTAAATTGGTTTCCAAATAGTTTTTTATGTAACATGACATAAAACAAACACAAATCAAAATCTAATACTGAATTGTAATTACTCATTCATGCTGTTTTACATTTTTCACTTTTACTGCTTGTAGACTATTCTCAGACATATTTTCGATCGGAACCCATGTAAACTGCTGAAAAATCTTGTACCTTTGTGAGCATGCAAAAACTCCGATCTGACCTACTTACCACAGTGGAACCGGTTTGAAAGCAACTTCAGACGAGGGCTGGACTCACTCCTTTTCTGGGATTAGAAGAAAATAGACCACCTCTAGATGAATGGGAATGCTAAAGAAGGGGCTTTCTTCATAAGGAAAAGTGTTTTCCCCATGGAAAAAATGTATTTATTCTCCATTTAGATGTTCACATGGGGGGAATAGTAAACTGTGGGAGATATCACTTGACATTCCCACTAGTATCCTGGAAAGCTACACCTGACACCACTTTCAAGGCCACTAACAGGAATATTTGTTAATTGAACAAAATAAAAAGTATTTTGAGGCGGATTTTAACGCTGCTATTTTTATGTTATGGTCTCTTCAAAAATGCTGCCTATAAGCCAGCCATTCTAGACCCAGCATTTCCTCACACTTTTTGCCAGTACTCAAACACATATTAGGAGCTAAACTAATATTGGTAAATGTTCATATTGGCTCCTTATAATTATTGTCATGGTTCATCAGCTGTGGATGAAAAATAAGCAGCGTTTCATTTCGTTTCAATTTCCACAGTGTATGAGCAGCATAGCACCCTGTAATAGGGGCTGTTGCAGTGATTGATGTGTTCATTACATCATGTGGCTTACAGTAATGAATGCATATATCATACAATAAAGCACACGGAAAATGTTTTCTGAATTTATCGCACTATTTTCATTAATCCTTGATAAGTACAATGCTGTACAACCATGTCTCTTTCTTCTGAACATTATGATAAAGTTTACATGCTCAATTTATGCTTTCGCATTAGACATGCGAAGGCTACCGTTCACTCTGTAAATTTTCTGAATCAATTTTTTTATCCTGGACCATACTTGGAGGCAGTGGCAGCTCTTCCGCTAAGGCGGCGGATCGTCGCCCCACTGCTTTTAAGTAGTGTAACTAGAGGAAAAATAAAATGATAATAACTAACTTATCATTTTATTTTTTCCATTTTGCGGATAGGGCGGGGCTGCTCTGACAGAGCAGGGGAGGGGAGAAGTGGTTCACACTCCCTGAAGAGCACCTCTCGGGCCGCCCAAACATTCATGCACACTTTACATGTTCTCCACCCAGGCTGGATTTGCAGCCTGGGTGGAGAACATGCCCAGGCCCCCAGTCACCATCTGAGAGCTAAACCATGGCGCTCAAACAAATCACAATGCTGCAATGCAGCGCTGTGATGGGCTCAGGGGAGCATGGATGCTTACTGGGTGCTATGTTCCTGTTCTCGGAGACAACAGTGAAGAGAGTGGTGAGAAACAGCAAGTAGGTACGTTTTTGTTTCTTTACCCCCTCTCCCGACCCCCTGCCCTCCGCCCTCCCACCCCCGATCTGTGCTGGCCCCCGCTGCTTGGAGGACCCAGCTATTGAAAAATCCTGCTTTACATTTCTCATCTTAGGTACTGTTGAGATTATCTTTAACACTACAAGACTGCTTTGGTTGTCCTTTCAGAAAACCCGCAAAGTGCCCACTGTAGAAACTTTGGTAAGAATTGAGAACGGAGCAATGAAGCAATTTGAAGTGCATCAATCTGGGTAAAGCTAGGTTTTTTAAATTGAAAGTTTTTGTGTGCCCCGGGACATAAAGTCAAGAGACCCCAAGTTGGTCATTCACCATCGTCGAGGAAGAATCTACGTAGAATACAGTAATGTCTTTGAGAAGCCACCCATACTTTGCTTCCACCTGACTCTCATCAAAGTTGACCCGTCACTATACATTACGCCTGCCTCGATCTCCTCTTCCATTGCAGTCTTACTTACAATGGATGAGCTCGAGTTCCTCCCTTCCCGCTATTGCCATTTCACACCATACACCGTGAAAATGCTTAACATGTTTCATATGTTCCAAAGTGATTTGATACCCACATTGGTCTGGGTCGTGCTATGTAAACCCAAAGTACATAAATAAAGGTGTACAATGGCCTTCTCTCGTTTACCGATTTCTTGAGTCCTCTTAAAAGAAGTGGTGTTTCAATGGTGCCATGAGCCCTATTGTAAGCAAGAGATATTGACCCCATTCCTTACTCTGGTAGTAAACGGCTATAATTGGGGTGCAGTGGGCCTGTCAGACACCTGGATCTGTTGCCAATGTACCTGATGCATTATTGATAGCTGCATTTAGATTATAACAAGCTTAAGCAAGGAGCTGGTTCTGAATTTCATTCTATCTCTATCACATCAGTACTAGAATCTATGCACAGATGTTGTGCTGTCACATGTCAACAATAAATGACAGTTATCAATGGTTGTGTTGTTCCGTTATTTAGTGAATTATGGGATGTCATAATTTACATTTATATATATGTGTAAAAAATGGACCTAGCAGTTTTTCTTCTTGACATGGCTTGTATTGTATTCAGTGTCTTCACGAGTGAGCCATAACAAACCAAGGGCCACAAGTATATCGTTTATTTGCCCAATTCACAGAATCAGACCTTTGCAACTGACAAAAAACACTTTTCTATGTAAAAAAGCATTTTGTGGTTCAGTCGCAAAAGATTCACATTTTACCACCAATTTGAAGTTGGTGGTAACCCATGCGCAAACTGGAAGGGTCTCCATAGGACCTCAGCATTGTATCCTACGCCTACGACACCCAGCTCATCGTGTCCCTCACCCGACACCCCCACCACTGCCAAACTGAACTTCCAGAAAGGAATGCAAGACGTCACAGATTGGATGACCAACAGCTGTCTGAAACTCAACCCAGAGAAGACAGAAGTCCTCATCCCTGGAAACACCCCTTCAGCATGGGACAACACCTGGTGGCGACAGCCCTCGGGAGCCCACCCACCCCTCAGAACATGGCAAGAACCTGGGTATCATCCTCGACTCCTCACTCACCATGAACCGACATGTCAACGCCGTCACATCCAGCTGCTTCAACACCCTCCGCATACTCCGTAAGTCCTTCAAAGGGATCCCCCTCGAGTCAAGGAAAATGGTCACCCACACACTCATCACCAGCAGACTGGACTATGAAAACGCACTCTACACCGGCATCAACAAGTCCCTACTCCGCAAACTCCAGACCATACAGAACACCGCAGCCAGACTCATCCTCAGCATCCCCTGGCAAGAACACATCAGCCAACACCTACAAAGACTCCACTGGGTCCCCTTGGAGAAAAGAGTCCCTTTCAAAATCCTCACCCACACCTACAAATGCCTACACAACAACGGACCCGAATACCTCAATGACAGAATAAACTTCTACGTACCCAAAAGAAACCTCTGATCCTCCAACCTCACACTGGCCGAAACCCCGTGCATCCACAGAGCCAGAGCAGGCGAAAGATCTTCACTCACATTGCAGCCAAAACATGGAACAAACTACCAGCAGACATCAGACACGCTCCCTCCCTGAACACATTCAGAAAGACCCTCAAGACCTGGCTCTTCGGTTAAACAGACCAGCGGATGCTCCCACCCCAGCACCTTGAGACCCTCACCGGTGAGTAGCTCGCTTACAATTTCCCTGATTGATTGATTGACCACTTCTGCTTCGTGAATGTCTGTGAAAACGATTTTCAAGAGATTACATTGGTTCCACGGGCTACTGCATAGTCTTAAAAAATGAAAAGAAAACTTTTCATTTTTGCATCCTGTTTCTTTTAAGGAAAATGGGATGCATTAAAAAAACTTGCTTTATTTAAAAACAAATACAGACATGGCACTCTGCTATCCCCAGCAGGTCACCATCCCTGTGTCTTCAGTGATTCCCAATAGGTCACAAATTGCGACTTACCTCATAATTACATTAATGAGATAAGTCAATTGCGACCACATTAAGAATCGCTAAATGTGTCAAAGACACATAAGCACAGAGGCGTTTGCGATTACCTTAAAGCGAATAGCAAAACTTTGCTATGAGGTAATTGCAAATGGAAACCTATGTACATATGGCCCTAGATAACACCATTTGAAATGCAGTGTGGCTTGGCTTTCCTGGCTTTGGGCAACTGAAATATAGAATGTCAGCGAAATTTTGAGTAATTTCAAGAGTGTAGATGAACCAAATGTGCTCATAAGTCCCACCAGTTGTTTATCATTTAATACAGCTCAGCCATTTGTACAAGCATAGAAATGGAGACTAGGTTTAACATTGACTTTGGACATGCAGGAAGGCACATATACACAGAATATCCACTTACACATTGACATCCATCATACAATCATACACATAAAAAGTGATGGACTTACCTTCACCCTCTTGTTTTCTGAACCCATTTTTGTTGGCTTTGATGTTTCTGTGCTTTTTACCACTGCTAACTAGTGCTAACATGCTTAGGTTTGCTCATTAAAACTTCGTAACATTAGCTAATCCCCAATTAGCATATATAATTTACTTATAAGTGCCCAGTAAAGTGGTTCTACATGTACCCAGGCACTGTAAATTAAATGCTAAAAAGAGGGCCTGCATTAGTTTTTGCACCACCTACCTAAGTAGCCCTTCAAACATGTCTCAGGTCTGCCATTACCGCATGTGTGTGTGGTTTTAAGCTATTATTTCGACCTGGCAAAAAAAACCTTTTGCCAGGCCCAAACCTTCCTTTTTAATGCATATGTCTCCTAGAGAGCAGGGTGCAGTGTATTTGAAAGTTGGACATGCAGCTTTAGGTTTAACATGTCCCCAAACTCTTAAGTTTGTTTTTCACCACTTCAAGGACTATCTCTCCCATAGGATAACATTGGTGTTACCTTACTACATTTGATAAGCTGTGATTTCTAAATGGGAGCAGGTAATCAGTTCATGTTTGGTATATTTTGAATTGTGATGAAAAACCTCTCTTTAGGTGAGTCAGAATTCCAATTCCAATTTTGAAAATGCCGCTTACAGAAAGTTTATACCAATAGTTTGGGTCTGTCAAATCAGCAAGGTTGGACCACTTGAAAAACAACAAAAACATTTAACAAATACAAAAAATTATTCTCACATGAGCAAGAAATGTAATTAACAAGATGCACATAGTATATTTTCAACCATTTTTCTTAACATATTTAGCATATCAAAGCATTTACAGTGGAAAACATAACCATCAGTCAAAATCTAATATACCTAAATATCACACAATGTATGTCATTGTTCTACCCAAAAACATACACATAAATTGTAAATTTCCTGAAAAGCTAACAATTTGGGACAAATTTAAAATGTAACAGTCCACAACTTTCTAAACACTAAGGGGTCGATTAGGATGTAGGGCAGATCACCACCGCCCGCAGGGCAGTGGCGATCCGCCCTACAACACACTCCGCCCGCCACCCATTTCCCCCGCCATATTAGTATGGCAGGGGGGACCCCGGCGGACGGAAAGACCGTCCTCCGGTTTTCCGCCAGTCACACAGGTGACTGGGCGGAAAAGGGGCCTGATATGGTGGCGATGTCTGCTAGACACCGCCATCCATATTAGGAAGGCAGCGGGAAGCCAGGGTATTGGGGGGTGGGGGGTGCACATGGGGGGTACCTATAGTACCCCCTACATTGTCATGGACAAGGTGGCAGGCACCACGCAGTGCTGTGAGCACTGCCCGCCACAATGCTGGGAATGGAGGATGCCACTGACACGGTGGGGGTAGCATCCTAATTGCAGGTGTGGGACCGCCGCACCACTGCCGGCCGGTTCCAGTCCGCCCGCCATCCTAATCGGCCCCTAAGAGTAACATATTTATCTAAATTGTCCATACTTTTAAAATTAAGCATCAGCAGGGGTTGTAACAGTGTATTAATTGAACTAGAGCAAGGCACCTATTTTGCAAAAGGGTTGCTTGCACACAGTGGAAAATCCAACAACTCCCTAATGTACAGTTGTCGTTGCATTTCAAACCTCATAGTTTTGGGTTCTCCTCAGGACAAAGAACTGGGTACAACTGTGAACAAATGAAACAAATAAATTGGCATGTTATATTCTTATCAATTATGTGGGCATTTTTTATTTAACTATATTGGGATTGTGAAGTCAAAAGCAAAAAGATCAAATCTCATGGTTACAGTCCAGCCTCAGGTGAATTTCAACTCTTTGAGTGACATTTATTAATTTGTAGAAACGTGACTCACATGATTTCTGATGCTTTGCTTGAAATGTTGGGCACTGTTTATCTTTCTCTCACTGGCACATGCAGAGAATACTCTTACCTTTAATAATTTAATTTTCTTTATAAAGTTTTGCATAGCGCGAATGTGACACTAGAGAGTATCAGAGCGCTTTACATGAAGGGATGGTAGGGTATAATTGAGCTAACAAAACTAGTCACATATATAAATGAAGGACACAACATTGAGACTAAGCAGAATAATAAGCTTGAGCTCTGTAGCTAGTCAGCAATGTAGAGGTCAGGCATAATAAAAGAACAGCAGGTATGTTTACAATCAATAAACACAGAGGTGTTTATCATAAATGATTTTGCTTCTTTATTTAAGGAGGTGGTAGACGAGATTATGTGAACATCTGGAGGCAGAGAGTTCCATATCTTTGGTGCGACACCCGAGAAAGCTCTGTAGCCTGTTTTACTTTTTTGGAAACACTGAGGTTTCAGACATTTGTCTTCTGAGTATATTGGCAGGCTTTTATTTAGCGGTAGGCCCATTAGCCATGTCTTTTACACTTCTTTTTTGCAGTGAGAAAGCACACCGTTAGTTGAAGTTTTCTTATTTGAGTTATACTTTGTAACAAATTGAGAACTTACTTTCTCTATTAAAAAATCAGCTAGTTTTTATCTTGACAAGACTCCTTAAGGTCTGGTTTGGGATTCAAAATCATGAAGCTATTACCCTGCATCTGTTGGACCCAGGACCACAAAGTGACTCTAAGGACTAGTTGGCTGACCTCCAGGTCAGAGCATCAGGGACAGAAGGCTCCAACAACCTTTAAACCAGCACCTGGGCTCTGCCATCTGAGAGTCCTTCACTGCCAAGTGGTGTCCCGGTAGCCCGGGAAACTTAGAAGTGAGCCTGAAGGTGCTCTGCCAGCCCATCTGTGAATCTAGCAGAACCTACGCATATTCTCTATGGCGCATCTCCAGTAGAACCAGTGAACCGCCTTTGCTGTTTCGAAGATCCCCTTCAGAAGCCAACCAATGCCTCTGTTGAAAGCATTCTCTTGATGCAAAGGACTCCGCATCAAGCATGCAGCTGCATCAGAACTGCCGCCTATGCGAATTTTTCCCTAAACAGGTCCTTATATCTCTCGTTGATGGCAGCTCCGATAAGGATGCGCAGCTTTCCACAATACAGCCTCACAGGTCCTCGGAACTGACGCTTCGCCTTGACTGTGTAACACATCCTCGATGTCAGACCTCGTTTCCCAAGCCCCTGTTGATGGGATCCTCAACAATACTGCAGACCTCAAATTGCAGCTCCTCATTGCCTCAAAACTGACACATCACCTTGGCTGCTCACTGCATCCTCTGCACGGAACCTCGCAATGCTCTAAAAACCAGAATCTGAGGGGCATATTAACAAGGAACAGGGAAAATTAACGCTAAGGGCGCTTAGCATTATTTTTTTTTAACGTCCGCTATCGCTGGATAATATCGCCTGGTTATCGCGTTATTAACAACGCTAACCGCCTAGGTGATAAAAAATCCAGCGATAGCAGCATTTTTGGAGGTTATCGCTGGTAATGCAGCGATAAAACTACAAGGATAGGGATATCCTTGTTGATAGCCCATGGTGGACTTAGCCATGTAATCCACCTTCCATTGGATTTCATGGCTAAATCTGAAAATTAGCGGACGTAAAAAAGCAGCGACGTGGTTAGCGCTGCTTTTTTTGTCTCTAACAGGGTTAGGTTGAAGCTTGATAATAGGAGAAATGTCGCTTAGCGACATTTCTCCTATTATTTTGCTCTGGAACGCCCATTTTGCTTCTCATTAGAGATGCAAAGGGAAGCGTAGTGAAAAAGGGTGCTAACATGCGATTTTGCATGTTAGCACCCTGTTGTTGATAGGGCGATATTTTTATCTCTGCTTCTTTGGCTTTTAAAGCCAAAAAAGCGGAGATAAAGCCCTTGTTAATATGCCCCTAAGTTTCTCTTGTTCAGCAGGACAAACTAGATCCCTGTAGCTGAGCTGGTGTGGGATTCTTTTGTGGTGTGTTTTCACTGTGTTACTGATGGAAGGGTTGTGCAAACTCTTTACACATTGCCTCTGAGTTAAGCCTCACTACTCTGTGCCAAGCTCCCCAAGGGTTGAGCTCAGTTTAATTTAGTGTTGCTTGTGACTTCACCTTGACAAGGATTGTGGTTCGTTCTTGAGGAAGATTTAACCCCATTCAACCACAAACCCAATTTCTTACAAAAAGCAAGAGCAATATAAGTACCTGCACACAAAATACCTGCTACCAGTTGTGTACGCACAAACCCAAGGCTTGAATGAGTATCAGGGTTCTCTGGCATCAGTGATCCACAATGGCTCTCTGCAGTAATGAGACAAAATGGACTCATGCAATAATAAACCTCAATGATCCAATAGTAATGAATGGCATTGGCCCTAGGCAGGTCATACCTCAATGGTCACAGAGGTGATGAACATTAATGAGCCCAGCCCTTAATGAATATCACTGAACACAG
Organism: Triturus cristatus; assembly: GCF_964204655.1. NCBI lineage: Eukaryota > Metazoa > Chordata > Amphibia > Caudata > Salamandridae > Triturus > Triturus cristatus. The sequence continues at coordinate 632,735,714 of NC_140582.1, forward strand.
ACAGTAATGGGCATCAATGGTAGACCCATGCTTTAAGACGCCTCTAAGGGGACAGAACTCATGACGTAATGGCAACATGGATTGCTGGATTATTGTATGAAATAAGTGAGTTTGCTAATCAAAAATTAATGTGAGAAATGAAATTTAGGGTAGATAGATCTTAGTGGTTGGAGGAATGGGAGGGTGAGTAGTAGCAGTAGAGCACTTTTTGTGACTCTTGATATTGTATCTTTGTACTTTTTTTTACCAGCACATAACATCTTCGGACTATTTCTTTAGCCTATTACATCATAAGAGAAAAAATGTAAAATGTTTACTTAAACCGAGCTGCAAGTAAACTGGGAGTGGCAACAGCATATGCTTATGGTAGAGGTACAGAGCATCAATCTTTCACAGTTGGAGCAAGCATATGCAGAGTTGCTAGGGACTTTAAAAAGAACATTGGTATGCATCTTCACTACCGGAAATTGTAAGGCAGTTGCAGTTAAGCTACTTTCTAGTGCCTCTTGGTGCTACGTCTTCGTTATTACTGGAAGTCCACACAGCAGGCCCGCCAGTAGCATACCAAATGTGCAACAAAAGTCAAGGCTACCTGCACAAGTCTGTGCTGAGTCCACACAATTTTTCTGGGTGTGAAAGAACCTAACCGAAGTTTCTGGCAGGTACGTCTCATTGGAGAAATTGCATGACGTTATGGCTGCAGCATTTTTGTTTTGGGGGCGAATAAAATGTCCCCACAACCGGAAAACACACTCCTTGTTTTTCTAGGCCTTCCACCCCCTACCACACAACAGGGACCCGCTCAGAGCAGGTGGTAAATTTGTATGTTAAAACGCCATGGTATTTGAATTTCTATGTGGTTGTACTACCAAACAAATTGGTCTTAAGTGGCAATTCTCCTTTTCATGGAGATTTATTCACAATTGCAGGCTACTGGTGTTTACTGCAAGGCAGGGGTAAAATTGCATTAATTTACTGTAATCCCAGTAACATGCAGCTTGTAATTACTCCCAAAATGGTGTTATGTTAAAAGCTGTGAATGGCTAAATGAGTCATATACCAAAGAGGGACATTTGGTAACAATAAAGCAAAATAACACAATGCAATCTAACAGCTTTGTTGATGCCCTTCTACAAGTCTATGAACATCCAAGACCTCAGGATAACATGGGCATGTCAAAGCTGAGCTAAAATGCTGCAAACATGTGGTATGTACTGTTTTTCTCAATTGTTATGGGTGTTCACATTTTCACTTATGCTGTGCTAGAGATGTTTTAGTAGTCTGTAGATAGCACTGAATTAATTCCCAATTTGCGACATTTTTGTCTAGTTTGCTTGGTGGTGTTTAAAATAAGCCTAGGCCTTTGTTCACCGCTTTCTTCGCTTTATGCTTGTCAACCACGTTGTCAAATGTAAATGTAAGTGTAAATAAAATTTGTAGTGTGCAACTAATGCCCAAGGGCATCTTGGCACTGTCGAAAACTGAAACAAGTGTGGCAGAGGGAAACTGCTGCTATAGACGGGACTAAAAAAATGTATACAACTTGTGTAAGCAGCCAGGTTTTTAGGCCCTTTCTGAAACTAAGCAAAGAGGGAGCTGTATTTAGAGTAAATGGCAATTGATTCCAGAGCATTGCTGTTGCCCTGAAAAACTCCTACATCCCCATGTAGCCTTCTTAGATAGGGGGACCACCATGTTCTTGGCCAAAGCTGACCGTAGAGTTCTTGTTGGCATATACCATTTCAGTTTGCTCTTAAATTGGTCTGGCCCCAGTCCGTGCAAAGATTTAAAAGCCAGGCAGAGGGCTTGAAATTTACATCTTTGTCTGACTGGCAACCAATGCAGATTTCTGATGGCTTCTCTTGCTGGTTCGTTTAAAAAAAAAATTACATGAGGCGGGCTGCCGCATTTTGTAAAATCTGAAGTCTGTTACCAAAGCCTGATTCAAGAGTGAGATAAAGACTCTCGCTATAGTCAATCCATGTTAGGACCATTGCCAAGGTCACTGTTTTTAAGAGTTAAGAAGGTACATATTTTTTTATTTTATTCATCACCCTTATGGAACAGAAGGATGCAGATCAAATTTTGCTAATTTGTCGTTTAAATTTAAGTTCACTATCACTATCTATTATAATACCTAGGTTCTTTACCTTGGTTGAGGGTGTGGGCAATGTGTCTAGCTCTGGGGGCCACTAATCCGGCATCCAGAGGGAGGGTTTAGTGCTTCAAGCAATTTCCGTCCATCCATACGCTCACCTTCCTCATACAAGTGCTGTAAGCCTCTCCAGGGCTATTTTCCCCATTTGTCAGAGACACCACAATGTGGGTGTCATCTGCATACGAGGCTAAGGTAAAACCAGCGTTTTTGATAATCGATGCTAGTGGCGTGGCATAAAGATTAAAAAGTGTGGGGCTCAGTGCCAAGCCCTGTGGGACTCCACATGGTAGGGAAACCTGCCTGGAGACAAACGTCCTCATTGCCACATTTTGCTGTTGATTTGTTAAGAATGATTTTAGGAGATCTATTGCTGTTAATTTTATCCCTAAGTCATAGAGCCGGTCAACCAAGATCTGGTGGCTGACCGTATCAAACGCCGCAGAGAGGTCAAGCAGCACCAAAGCCGCCGTCCTCCCTCTGTCGAGACCTTTACGTATTTCTTCTGTTGCTATAATTAATGCAGATTCAGTGCTATAATTTTTCCTGAATCCATGTTGTGATTCATCTAGCAGCAAGTTCACTTCTATGTATTCTGAGATTTATTTGTTCATAATTTTCTCTGCCAGTTTAGCAGCAAAAGGGAGTATCGAAATAGGCCAGTAGTTACTCGGCTCAGCGCTGTCCAAATTGTCTTTTTTCAGAAGTGGGAGAATTGAGGTACATTTCCACTGGACAGGGAAAGTACCGATGGTGAACAAATTGTTAAGAATTTGCTCCAGATTTTTTGCCACTTGGGCAGGTATCAGGTGCATTATATTTGGCGGGCAGGGATCATATGGAGAACCTGATTTAATTGACAGAACTAGGTCTCTAAGTTGATCCTCCGAGGGGATCTTACAGGTGGAGAAGCTGTTTTTACTATCACGATCAGGAGGTGTGTGCTCAGCCTGATGATAAACTGCTTTGTTAGCCGCAAATGTATTATAGATATTAACCACTTTCTCTTCAAAGAAAATAGCTAATGTGTCACAAAAATCTTGATTAATTCCGATGTGACTGCCATTAGTTGGGGTTACCAGCTTCTTAATAACCGAGAAAAGAGTTTTATTAGCATCACAGGCAGTTTTTATATGCTCTGAGAAATATGCGGTCTTTGCTTCTAAGATACGCTCTTTATGTTTTGCTAGTTTAGCTTTATGTATGATCTTCTCCTCTGCCTCATAGTTGTTTTCTCCATCTCTGTTCCTGTCTACGGCATTCCTGCCTTGATAGTCTGAGATTCTCATTGTACCAGGGTTGGGACATTTTTTTAGTTGCATTTTTGGAGGCAATTGGTGCTATCCTGTCCAATGCCGTGTTTAGCCAGTGAGAGAAAATCTCCACATTTTGCTCCACATAGTCCCCCAATTGACAGGGGGTGGAGGTAACAGCCTCTCCTAGTTCACTTGAACGTATTTTATGCCAGGCTCTGCCCTTTATATGTTGAATAGGTGGTCTATGCATGAAGGTTTTTTTGGTCTTCATTAGCCAGTTCACCACCCAGTAATCCGACCAGGTCACTGGAAAGGATGGCAACAGCTTGATGTCCTCATAGTTAGGAAAAATACCGTCCAACATATGACCAGCCCTGTGTGTTGGACCCAAAGGCGTCCATGGCATCAATAGGTTTTTGCGAGTCTGGGTCAGCTATTTTCTCCAAATGAAAATTAAAATCCCCCAGTACTGTAAAGTTCTCATTAATTATTAGTCTTTCTATCACAGTGCTGAGTTTGTCAATCAAACTGCTCCTAACACCAGGTGGACGGTATACTAGCATCCCTTTTATAGCTGATGAGTCTGGAGGCTGTATCAAAAATGTCAATGCCTCGAACCCCAAGGTGGTTAATGGTTTGAATCTAGTCTTAAAGTTATTGAGGTAACATACTGCCAGTCCACCTCCTCTTTTTTTCTGTCTGTCTAGTCTAAATACGGCGAACCCAGGAGGTGTGGCAGCAACTATATCAGGGTCGGAACTGTCATCCGCCCAAGATACTGTATAAAGTATTTTGAGTTTGTACAAGATCATAAAAATCTAACTGATTTTTCACCAGAGATCTTGAATTTAATAACATGCAGTGGATTTTACTGTTTTTTGGGGCCGGCCTATTCTTTTGCGTATGACCAAACGACACAATAGGTTCTGAATAGCTTACTGAAAGGGTGCCTAAATTGGTCGTTGTACTTAGACTGATGTGGGAGGCATGGCGTGATAGTTTGTCTTAATGCCAGTAATGCTTCCTGGGAATAACTAATAATAACTACCGGTTTTTGAGGGAAAAGGACCAGGAGTCCTGGCACTGGGCAGAGTCCAAGCACAGACGGGCGCAGACGGGCTTACCTTTCTTTTTGCGCAATGTGGTTGTGCACCATTTTGTAAAAACAGTGTGTCTATGTGTATGTGGGTGTGTGTGTGTGTGTGAGTGTGTGGTGCGTTTGTGTTATCTTTTCATTTTCAAATTGTTATCCATGCCGTCTCCCTTTTTGCCAAGTAGGAATCTGTGAAACCTGCAGGTGTAGGTGATGGTTGATTAATAACCACTTTCTGATCTTTTAAAAAGCCCACATATATCTCGCTCATATTCAATTGTAAATTGTCTGCCATTGTGTTTGTGGCCTGGGTATAGTCTGTGGGCCATTATTATTATTTTTAATTAATTTACTTGAATTTTGCTAGCCTCTCCTTTGCTCTCATTTGGTTCCCAGGGGTCGTAGTAAGACACAAGATATTAGTTCCCATTAATTATTATTTTTTACAATTATTTTCTGCAGGTTAGTTGGGCCTGCTGAGCCATGGGTATTATGTTTAAATAATTTAATTGATTTTTGCCAAACCTATTGTATCAACTATCTTTATAGCAAGGCAGCTTTCAATATTGAAAACAATTGCAATATGTCTATAATATCAGCTTTTCGTTAAGGAATTTTGTGTAATGTAAAGCCTAATCTGCCAATTAGATATGACACCTTGTATTAGATTCATTAGAAGTCCCAAATCTAGAGTCTTCATTGTTATATGTTATTGCTTGCAGGTAGAGGATACTGAGCTACGGACACCTTTGTGAATTATCTGAAACTAGAGTTCAGAACCAACAAGTTGTCAACAACATTGCACCCAAGAAACAGGTTCCTGTCAATAAAGTAGCAAATGAAAAGAAAACAGTCACCACTGGAAAAAGCAATGGCATCGAACCCTAATAATGTGTCTGCCATGATGTGCAATATGTTATACCTGCTCCACCTTCTTCTCTAAAGGATGACTTTGGTATTAGCCTTGGATCAATGGCTCCACCATCAACACCAAAGCCCATGACTCTCGGTGCAGCAGTGAGCGCAGAGATGGGTGGGGCAGTGAGTCAGAAGCTGAGTTGCCCCAGCAAGACGAATCTTCACAGCAAACACAGCTCGAGCAAGGGTCTGCTAAACCTGGTCTCTTTGAGGTAGGAACAGAGCAAAAAGGTAGGCTTGAAGTACAGTGGAATATTGCTCTAACTGCTCAGAAACGTACATTTCCTGTACTGCATGAGATTGTACCTCCCCTTTCATCTTACACATTATCATCCATCCTCCACAAAATAGAAGGGCAACTCTCTGATTTCCTCTAAGATGCCACCTCCATCATGGGAGAAAAACAGAAGGAAGCTTTCCGAAAGCATAGTTGCCAGTCAGGCGCTTGAACTAGCGATTGGTAATGTTGATTCTGGCACCGAAGAAGTGTTAATGAACAGCCTGCTCCTGTCCAGCACCAACTGCCTCCTTCCTAAAATTCCCCAAAAGAGCAGCACCAACCGCCATCATAATCCAAGTCCAAATGTGCCCCAAGCAAGTTTGGCCTATAAGGAAGCTCTCTGACTTAGTTTGAGACATTTTTATAGCTATGCAAAATGATCAACCATTTGTAGACTGCTCTGTTTGCCACAAACAAAGACGCAGTGGGACGGTAAGAGGACAGCTTGGTACAGAGAGGCTAGTGGCCCATTTGAAAAATAAATATTTAATCATATGAAACTAGCACCTAAGACGGAAGGACTTGACCTGATAAATTGAGAAGATGATAATGGGAAAATAGGTTGTGGTCCGGAGGACAAAATGTTCTTACAGTGTGCATTCAGCACCAGTAACAACCACTGTTTGGTACAAAGAGAAGGGGATAGCACTGTCACCCAGAAGCCTACTCCCACAGATTTTATGTGGATAGTCAAAATAACAAAAGACAATATCAGCAAAGATATGCTGTACCATTGCAACCGTGATAATACATTTCTACAATAGGAAACTGGCCAGGTTGTTGCCTTTTGACCTCCTTTCCCTTTCTTAGGTGGTTGCAGCAAAGTTTCTTGTCTTTAAAGTGGGCTTATGTCCAAAGTGGCAGATTCCAAGCTGAACTGATTTCTTAACTACAGTGAATTGCTAAGATTGGTTGCGGGAGAGCGCTGTGCAGTCTATCAATGTTACTGCAGACTTGTGGCTCATGTTAATGTGCATAGTACATGTGCGTCACTCCTACACTGCTTGACTCCGTCAAGGGGATTAAGAAAAGGTTATCACTCTGAGAGTACAGATGCTTTCCAAGGTGTTCGTGGACATGCAGAAGCCGCAATGTTCTCCATGAAGAAAGCACACACAGCTGCTTATATCCTAGAAGAATTCAATACAAAAGTCCACAAAGTGCTTGAACCTAGGGGTATTAGATGAAGTGTCGTTCCAAGTGCTATGTTTAGCCCATTTCATCAACCTGATTCTGTAGGACATACTTAAAAAATAATGTATAGTTAAAATGTACTACTTACAGTCCGAAGATTTGCACATAATTTAGCTGCTCCTTTAAAGCCTAGAAGTGATTGAGAATCATTCAGTGAGCTAATATAAAGTCCCTGTAACCCATTGGAACTCCACCCACCTCATACATGCTGCAACCCCTGTTTGATTAGTAAAAGTCCTTAAATTAATATGTTCTTGCAAAGGGAATGAGAAGTTACTGAAAACAAAACATGTCAAAGGGGCTTGAGAAATGGGGGCTAACAGACTGCCTGATAAAAATGCGTACACCCTTTGAGATTTAGATGCACACAGTCAGCAAGGAAGATTACACCATGAGTCATGCCATCCCATTGTTGTAGTTTCTGCTGACCATTGGCGTAAGATGAATGAAAAAATGTGCAATCTTAACAATAAAGCAGCTCCTTTGGTCACCATCATACTCATTCTTTTAAATACAAATACCAGTCTGAAAAGAGAGATCAATTCCTCTCTAGAGTATATCTGTGCCACTATACTGGATCCAGAGTAAACACATGGGCTGTCTACAGTCATTGCATTTTTAGCACTGGATGTTTCCATTTATATTGGCTGGACGCTCAAGAAAGTGTCTGAACATGAAGATAAAAGATTGTAGCTCTTAGGGAAAAACATGGGGGCATATTATCAATAAACGGCGTTAAAAATTATCGCCGGTTTATCGGCATAAAACTGCCGCTAAAGCGGTGATAATGGGCTTGATAATATGGTCTGGTGTGAACATGGGCTTCTATTGGAATTCTCCAGGGCATATTATCAAGCCCATTATCACCGCTTTAGCGGCAGATTTCTGCCGCTAAACCGGCGATCATTTTTACGCCGTCCTTGATAATATGCCCCTAAGTGCTTTATTCGCCAACTTCCGCAGAGCCCGTTTGTGGCATCAGCAGAGTCTGCCTCTTGTAAAACTATCATTATTCCAAGTATCACCTTCCACTAAAGAACCAGCGCCTGAAGCATCACTAGAACTGAATTGGGTTTAATGATTTCCACTCACAGAGATGCAGGAATCTCAGGAGGAAAATGTCAGCTGTTTCAGAAGACCAGATGCCAAGGGAGTACTTGGATGACCAAACAAGATTCCCCATAGTTTAAGAACCGTCGATCTATGGGCAAGGAAAAAGAGACCAGAGGCCAGAACCCAGCAGTGTGGCAATACATTATCTAGCATGTGCTGAAGAAAATGTATCCTGGGAATGGGTTATCAGTTCAGTTTTGTCAATTTGTTATTCGCAGAAGAACAATCTTCAAAATGCAGAGAGGCTGATGATGCTATTCTGCAAAGATGGACAATGCTAGAGCTGCACTATGTTAATGCAGTATCAATTTACTTTATTATAAATACATTTTAACTGTTTGCTTCCTCCGTATTTGGCAATCTAGGTACCTAATTTGGGAGTCTGTGGGCTGATAAGGAATGTTGAATTGTGTTAGCTGCTATCTTTTCTTCCATGAAAAATGGTTTGATTGTTTAACAAAAAACATAGGATGATTGATTTAGCAAAGACCTCAGTTGTAGAATTACTGTGTGTGATTAACTGTGTGACTTATTGTGCACCTATTCAATGGGTACTGCTACTTAGTGGTGACCCCAGAAGGTAGGACGGTACACAGTTATTATTAATGGAATGGAGAGATCATTCACAAAGGGTGAAGGGTATGGGAAAAATCAGTATTCGGATTCTGACTGCAAGGAGTTTAGAGGCACACATTGGGATGGTCTGGCAAGGGAGCTCATGCATAGAGATTTAAAGTAGATGGACCTTTCTGGTTTATCCTGAATACTATTGATTAACAATCGTTTAACCAATATCTTTAACAAATCACTAACACAAAATATCAAGAAGGAAATCAATATATTAAAGAATTTTTTTTTTTTAAAGCAAACGTAGATACCACACCGTTGCCCCCTAAACCCGACTTAACTAGCAACTACAAACTAGTTCTTCCCTGGCTACAACCTCTGCATTACTGTTTAAAAGTGTTCAGGTTACCCAAATACCACAGAGGCGAAGGATTCAACCTTTATTGCATCAAATCATGGATAGATGCAATCATATTCAGCAAAATTGCAACCCAATCAGCAAAGTTGGTAGTCACCAGTTCAACATTATGTTGTCTAGCTTCAGTAAAATGTTCTTTTTCACCTTGCCCCATGTGTGAGAGCAAATATCTCAACCGGTATTATTGAGAATACTAGTTATCAAGTATGCATGAAACATTGCAAGAAAGGACAATCTGGAGACTCAAAGAAGATTTTGAGTGTGCTAAAGGCATTGTAAGACCTGGCACCATTGGCATGGGTCTCCCTTCCATTTTTCGCTGTTGTCTCCTCTGTTTTTGCTGGAGTTAGATGCTCTGGACTCTGTGCCACTGCCATTCAGTGCCACAGCGCGAATGCTCCCTGTGTAAATATGACATGTGAATTGGGATATCCATGATTGGCTTATTTGGTTTGCCTGTTAGTCCCTAGTGGCGTGGCCTGTGTGTGCCCAGGGCTGGAGAACCAAATGCTGCTGTTGGGCCTGCAGCGCTGGTTTGCGCCACCCACAGAAGCAGCTTGTAAAGTGTGTCTCAGACCTGCCACTGCAGAGTCGGTGTGCAGTCCAGAACTGCCATCTTGGCTGTGAAGTGCACCCACTTCCCAGCCCCTGAACCTTCCCTTGGCATCATGTAAGTCACCCCTATGGTAGGGTGCATTGTATGTGTAAGGTAGGACATGCCTTGGTGTGTGTAGCATGTCCTGGTAGTGAATTATACCCAATTTCGTTTTTCACTACGGTAAGGCTACCTGTTCTCCAGAGGCCAGAATGGGCAGTTTGACTATTACAATCTTTAGTCCTAACTGACCCAAGGAACATGGTAGAAAAACGAATTTAGTATGCCAGAGCTCAGAATATTAAAATAGATCATTTGGTGAAGTTTATTTTTATATTCAGGGTTTGAAAATACCACTTTTAGAAAGTAGGTATTTTCTTGCCTAAGCCTTCCAGTGTGCTCTGCTGTTATGTGTATTGGCTGTCTGGTTTTGGAGGGACAGGGCAGGCTGAGTCAGACCTGGGTTGCATTGGAGTATGGGGAAGGGTAGCTCCTTGACCTAAATAGCGCTGTGCCTGGCAAGATGAATGCTGGCTCCACCTCCTACTGTGCGTCTGATGGCAGACCCCCTCTTTCTGAAAGGAAGGATGCAGCCTGGTAAACAAAGTGCTCCAGGACTGGGCATAACTGGTTCTGGCTGGGTTCAGTGACTTGTAGCTTTTGAGAACAAAGACTTTTGGGGTATAAATATCTGTGCTGAAACCCCTACAAGTTGTATTGCTCCTGGACAACAAGACGAACCTCTGTCCATGTAACTGAAGGAATCTGCAGGAGGTGACTATCCTTGTGTTTGTGTGCTGTTTCTTGGATTGGCCTGCAGTGGTTACCATTGGACTTGGAAGAAGAGGGAAAAGGACTTTGAGAGAACTTTTATTTATCTTGCTACAGCAATCTCCCAAGGGCTGGGAGAGAGCTAGCCTCCTGTTGAAGTCTCAGGCACATCAGACTTCACCACCAGCCTCCTCATTCCTCCCAGCGAGGATTTCCATCTGCAGGTTAGGCTCCTGTGAGTTCCAGGGCCTCTAGTTCTATTACAGAGAAGAGAGTGCTGAAATCGTCGCTAACACACGTTTGCGAGCCGCCGCAGCTGAAAGCGCACCGGAAAATCATTGTGCTGCTGCCGCTGAGTGCTCGCAAACAAAAATCATCGATTCGCACGTTTGCGGGCTGCCAAGCGCTTGTTAAACCCAAAGATAATCGCATCGCACGTTTGCGGGCTGCCAAGTGCTCGCTAACCAAAGATAATCGAGATCATCGCATCACGATATTGTAGCGCGGACGCCGGGCGTCTGCCATTTTCATCGCATCGCATCAGGATCGTCGCTCCCTCGCGGAGTGCCATTTCTTCGCATCGCAACCCGATCGCACACGCAACAGGATCGTCACCACGTCTCCTCCCTTGCGGCAAGGAGTCATCGCATCAACGGCCTAGCGTACAGAAGTTTGTCGCCTTGTCCCCGCACGCATCAGCAGATCAGCGCATCGTATCCCCCCTTGCAGCAAGGATTCATCGCATCGCCGGCCTCGCGTGCAGAAAATCATCGCTACAGCTTCTTTGCGACATTTTGGTTATTTTGCTATGAAATCCAGGTACTTTGTAAGTAAAAGGGTCGCAGAGACCACTGCTTTGAACTGAACTCCTCTTTGCACACTTTGAACTATTTTTGCAGCCTTTCAAGAGTAATCCTATTTTACAGTATTGTGGCTTTTTACCGTTATTGGTCTTGTGTTAAGTCTATATATAAAGATACTTATTTTTTATAACTACTTGTGTGGTGTCCCTTTGTAGTGTTCTTCACTGTGTTACTGTGTATGGTCATAAATGCGTCACACACTGCCTCTGAGATAAGCTTAGCTGCTCGTGCTACGTTACCACAGGAATGAGCAGGGGTTATCAAAGGGTTTAGCCCTATTACTCTGACTTAGGAAGAAGGGCCCCTACTTGGACAGTGGCCAGCCGTTGCCAACTAGAGACCCCCATTTCTAACATTGGTGGCTGCGGTGGGATCCGGTCTTGCATTTGTGATTGCATACAGTAATTTTAGTGTACACTACTAGTGAGTGCAGACCATAACACAACCACATACGTTTTTGAGGTTTTTTGATTCTATTTTTGATTAATATTGCCAGTTATTGCTACAATGGGCAAGCCCAGATCCAATGCCTCGGAGGATCTCTCCTGGGAAGAAGAGAAATTAGAAACCTACAATGGCAGGCAGCTCAAATATTTTTACAAACGCTTCACAGTCCCTATCACAGGTCTCACTAGAAGGGAGGAGTATTACAAGGCGCTGAAGGCCTGGCTAGAAGCGAGGGATGCCCCTAAGGATATGGGAGAGCCTGGGGAGGGGGAAGAGAATGCAGGAGAGCAGCAGGATGAAGTAGTAGATTTGGTGGAAGATAAAGCAATTTCCAGCCCAAGGCACTAGCGTGTCCGCAAGGGGTCTGTCCCCAGAAGAGATGGAGGACAGGGAGAGAGATAGGCAGCATAGTATGGAGATGGCTAAGCTTAAAATGGATGGTAAGTGGGACCTAGAGAACAAGAAGTTAGAATTTGAGATTATGAAAATGAAACTTGAGCATGAGAGAATATTGAGGGAGTTGGAGATTAAAGCAAGGAGTGTAGAGATCTCCCCCTCTGGTGACAGCATACCTGTAGTGTATACTGAGAGTAGAGTGTATATACCCAAGGATTTCCATAAAAGTGAAGATATTGGGCAATGGTTTGCAGCCTATGAATTTGCCATGGTGTCCCACTGGGTCCCTGAGAAGGATTGGGGAGGGGGTTGTGGGGACGCTTTGTGAGTGAGTGAGGGATACCTTGTTGGACCTGCCCCCAGAAAGTAGGATGGTTTATGCCCACATGAAGGAAGCTTTGATGAGCCGCTATGATTTGACCCCTGATATGTATAGGTAGAGGTTTAGGACCTGCAAGATGTTAGAGGGTACCACTTGGGTTGAATATGTGTCTTTTTTTGCAGAGCAATGGAATGCTGGGTAAAAGGTAGCAAAGTAGAAACTTTTGAGCAGCTTTATGATTTGATTGCATGGGAGCATTTATCTAGTAACTGTTTTCCTGAGCTACACCAGCACCTGATTGATTGCAAGCTGACTAACCCTAGGAAGTTTGCTAAGGAGGCGGACCACTGGGTGAGCACCCGGGTTCGCAAGGGTCCAGTTGGAGACTTCGCCAAAGGTGGGCAGGGTCCGCAGCAGAGAAGTGGGGGGGACAGGGGTAATCCGAGGAAGTTCCAGAGAGGGCCCCAAAGTAATTCCCAAGGGAACCAGGCAGTGGTGTCCCAGCCTCCATAAGAGAAGAAGCCAGTGCCCCGACAGGTAGGCCTGTTCAGAGGGGGCCCCTAACTTGTTATAAGTGTGGTCAAGTGGGCCACAGATACTTTGATCCGCAGTGTCCTCAAAGGGATGCTCCTGCACCACCCGTGCACCACTCTGCCAGCTTGCTAGTGTAGCCCTGGGAGGGGAGGAGATGAGTGCCCAAGGTGGGTGGGATCTCGTTGAGTTGACCCTTGTCTAATTAGGAGACTTTGAGATGGTCCCTAAGCCTGCACTGCCTGATAACACTAAAAAGTACAGGCAGTGGGTGACCATCAATGGCCATAGAGTTGAGGCTCTAAGAGACACAGGAGCCAGTGTAACTGCTGTCATCTCCCGGTTGGTGTCCAAAGCGCAGGTTGTCCCCCATGCATACTACCCAGTAGTTTCCACAGACAACTCAGAGAGCCAATGTGAGGTGGCTCGAGTTCCTTTTGAGTGGGGGGTGGTCTCAGGAACTCTTCAGGTGGCTGTGAGGCCCACCATGCATGTAGACTGTCTGTTGGGCAATGATTTAGAGAACTCCCCATGGGCTACGGTGGAGAGGAGATCTCACTTGGAGATGTTGGGTCTGCCTGAGTGGGCGTGTGCTACCACTCAGTCCATGGCAGCCAAGGAGTGTGTTGAGAAGGACCTGGAGCCTGAGAGTATGGCCCAGGTCCCTGCCTTAGACAGAAGGGGCAGGGGGCGTGGGAATCCGGCCCCCTTGGTTCCCACGGCACAGGAGGGAGCAAACCCTGAGGGGGATGCCCTGGAGCCTCCCAGGGAGCAGATCGCCAAACTGGGGGATCTGTCTGAGCTGACCCATTGGTAGTAAGAAGGGGGGCCCACCAGGGAGGAATTTTGTGAGCAGCAAAGAGTTTGCCCTTCTCTTGAGGGTATGTGGCGACATGCTGCAGCCAAGTCAGCAGGTGACATGTCTGGTTCACATCTGATTTATTGGGAGAACAGTCTCCTGTATAGCGAGCCTAAGGCTGCTGAGCCGGGGTCAGCCCGTGTGCTGGTGGTACCCGAGTGCTTCAGAGCCTTCCTACTGGGCTTGGCTCATGACATTCCATTAGCAGGACATCTGGGGCAGACCAAGACCTTTGAGAGGCTGGCCACCCACTTTTATTGGCCCAAGATGCGCAAGAGCTCAGACACACATTGCAGAACCTATGAGACTTAAAAGGCAAGTGGGAAGAGTGGGGGAAGATCACGACCCCACTCCAGCCCTTTCCAGTTGTTAGTACCCCATATGAGCAAGTGGGCATTGACATTGTGGGGCCTCTGGACCCCAAGACAGCCATGGATAACAGGTTCATCCTGGTCTTGGTGGACGATGCCACCCGGTACCCTGAAGCCAACCCACTCAGGACAATGACGGCCCCCGTGGTGGGTCGTGCACTGATGGGGATTTTCTCCCATGTGGGGTTCCCCAGAGAGGTGGTGTCTGACAGGGAGACCAATTTCATCTGCCAGTATATGAAGGCTCTATGGAAGGAGTGTGGGGTAACCTATAAGTTCCCCACTCCTTACCACCCCCAAGGTAATGGTTTGGTTGAAAGGTTTAAACGGACCTTGAAGGGCATGATCATGGGCCTAGAAGAGCCCCTGAGGCGTAAGTGGGACGTCCTCTTGCCATGCCTGTTGTTTGCCTACTGTGAGGTGCCACAGAAGTCCTTAGGGTTCAGTCCCTTTGAACTGCTCTATGACCATCCAATAAGAGGACCTCTGAGTCTGGTCAAGGAAGGCTGGGAGCAATCTCCCAGAAAACCTCCCCAAGGACACGTGTCCAGGGATGGCTAACGCTACTCTGACTTGCACGCACCACTGAGCATAGGCGTACCCGCCGACGCTGACTACAGGGACCACAGTTCTTCGGGGTAACACGCTAGTAGGTGGAGCAGTGTGTGACCATTTTGTTTAGTTATTTAGTGGCTCCCTGAGCCCCGACAGCCGACGGGCTGTAGGTTACGCACCTGCGTCGCTACGAGAGGTACAGACCTGATATGATTTTAGCAGCCTACACTAGCAACCCTGCACTCTTCCTACTCCCTGCTGACGAGCGGCAACTACCGCGAAACACGTGTCCAGGGATGGCTAACGCTACTCTGACTTGCACGCACCACTGAGCATAGGCGTACCCGCCGACGCTGACTACAGGGACCACAGTTCTTCGGGGTAACACGCTAGTAGGTGGAGCAGTGTGCGACCATTTTGTTTAGTTATTTAGTGGCTCCCTGAGCCCCGACAGCCGACGGGCTGTAGGTTACGCACCTGCGTCGCTACGAGAGGTACAGACCTGATATGATTTTAGCAGCCTACACTAGCAACCCTGCACTCTTCCTACTCCCTGCTGACGAGCGGCAACTACCGCGAAACACGTGTCCAGGGATGGCTAACGCTACTCTGACTTGCACGCACCACTGAGCATAGGCGTACCCGCCGACGCTGACTACAGGGACCACAGTTCTTCGGGGTAACACGCTAGTAGGTGGAGCAGTGTGCGACCATTTTGTTTAGTTATTTAGTGGCTCCCTGAGCCCCGACAGCCGACGGGCTGTAGGTTACGCACCTGCGTCGCTACGAGAGGTACAGACCTGATATGATTTTAGCAGCCTACACAAGCAACCCTGCACTCTTCCTACTCCCTGCTGACGAGCGGCAACTACCGCGAAACACGTGTCCAGGGATGGCTAACGCTACTCTGACTTGCACGCACCACTGAGCATAGGCGTACCCGCCGACGCTGACTACAGGGACCACAGTTCTTCGGGGTAACACGCTAGTAGGTGGAGCAGTGAGCGACCATTTTGTTTAGTTATTTAGTGGCTCCCTGAGCCCCGACAGCCGATGGGCTGTAGGTTACGCACCTGCGTCGCTACGAGAGGTATAGACCTGATATGATTTTAGCAGCCTACACAAGCAACCCTGCACTCTTCCTACTCCCTGCTGACGAGCGGCAACTACCGCGAAACACGTGTCCAGGGATGGCTAACGCTACTCTGACTTGCACGCACCACTGAGCATAGGCGTACCCGCCGACGCTGGCTACAGGGACCACAGTTCTTCGGGGTAACACGCTAGTAGGTGGAGCAGTGTGCGACCATTTTGTTTAGTTATTTAGTGGCTCCCTGAGCCCCGACAGCCGACGGGCTGTAGGTTACGCACCTGCGTCGCTACGAGAGGTACAGACCTGATATGATTTTAGAAGCCTACACAAGCAACCCTGCACTCTTCCTACTCCCTGCTGACGAGCGGCAACTACCGCGAAACACGTGTCCAGGGATGGCTAACGCTACTCTGACTTGCACGCACCACTGAGCATAGGCGTACCCGCCGACGCTGACTACAGGGACCACAGTTCTTCGGGGTAACACGCTAGTAGGTGGAGCAGTGTGCGACCATTTTGTTTAGTTATGTATTTAGCTACATGTTAGCCTTCAGGAACCAGACTCGGCGTTTCAGAAAACTTGCTGAGGCAAATCTGGAAGCCAGCCAGGAGGAAATGAAACGTTGGCACGACCAGAATGCTACTCTGGTCGAGGTTCAACCTGGTCAGAAGGTTTGGGTACTGGCCACAGTGGAGCCTTGTGCACTCCAAGATAAGTGGAGCGGCCCATTTGAGGTGGTGGAGCGCAAAAGTCCAGTTACCTAGTTGGTGGACTTTAAGTCTCCCAGGAACCCCTTGCGGGTCCTGCATGTGAACCGCCTGAAGCCCCACTTTGAGAGGTCTGATGTGGGCATGCTTCTTGCCACAGATGCTGGAATGGAGGAGGAGAGTGAGCCTCATCCTGACCTCCTGTGTGCAGGAGAGAAGGATGGGTCAGTGGAGGGTGTGGTCCTCTCCACCACACTGACCCCTGAGCAGCGGAGAGATTGTCGCCAGTTGTTGGGGCAATTTCCAGATTTGTTTTCCCTGGTCCCTGGTGTCACTGAGTGGTGCGTACATGAAGTGGACACCGGGGATAGTCCTCCTGTCAAGCACAAGGCTTACAGAGTGACTGACAGGGTCAGGGCCTACATTAAGGAGGAGGTCTCCAAAATGTTTGCCCTAGGGGTGAATGAGTCCTCTAGCAGCCCTTGGTCCAGCCCCGTGGTCTTGGTACCGAAAGATGCAGCACCTGGTGCCACCCCTGAACTTAGGTTCTGTATGGACTACATAGGTCTCAATTCGGTCACGAAGACTGACGCGCATGCCATCCCCAGAACTGATGAGTTCATAGATCGATTAGGGGCTGCCCAGTACCTGAGCACGTTTGATCTAACGTCTGGGTACTGGCAGATCGCCTTAACTGATGGAGCAAAGGAGAGGTCAGCATTCTCCACATCAGATGGGCACTACCAGTTCTGTGTGATGCCCTTTGGGATGAAAAATGCCCCTGCCACCTTTCAGAAGTTGGTCAACCAGGTGTTGGTTGGGCTGACGGATTTCAGCGCCACCTACCTGGATGACATTGCAGTGTTTTGTTCCTCCTGGGAGGACCACTTGGGCCTCCTCTGGGAAGTGTTGATGGCGCTGCGCCGAGCAGGCCTCACAATCAAGGCCAGTAAGTGACAGATTGGGCAGGGTTCGGTGGTGTACTTGGGACACCAGGTTGGGAGTGGCCAGGTGGCACCCCTACAGCCCAATATTGAAACCATCCTGGCTTGGGAGCCCCAAGGACCCAGAATCAGGTGTGGGCCTTCTTAGGACTCACGGGTTACTACAGGAGGTTTGTCAAGGGTTATGGCAACATTGTTGCACCCTTGACTGAGCTGACTTCCAAGAAGCAGCCAAAGATTGTGAACTGGACTGACACCTGTCAGAAAGCTTTTGATGCCCTCAAGACTGCCATGTGTACAGCACCCGTACTCCAGGCACCCAATTTTGCTAAGGAATTTATTGTCCAGACAGACACTTCAGAGCATGGGGTGGGGGCCGTTCTGTCACAGATAAATGAGGAGGGACTAGACCAACCTGTAGCCTTCATCAGTAGGAGGATACTTCCACAGGAACAGAGATGGAGTGCAATTGAGCGTGAGGCATTTGCTGTGGTCTGGGCACTGAAGAAGCTGAGACCATACCTGTTTGGGACTCACTTCCAGGTTCAGGCAGACCACAGGCCCCTCAGATGGCTGATGCAGATGAGGGGTGAGAATCCCAAGTTGCTGAGGTGGTCCATTTTCCTACAGGGTATGGAATTCATGGTGGAACACCGCCCTGGTACCGAACACGCAAATGCTGATGGTCTGTCCAGATTTTTCCACCTTAGTGATGAGAACTCCCAAGGGGGTGGGTAGTTCTCCCCATATTTCAGCTGGAGGGGACACGTGTTAGACCTGGCACCATTGGCGTGAGTCTCCCTTCCATTTTTCGCTGTTGTCTCCTCTGTATTTGCTGGTGTTGAATGCGCTGGGTGCTGTGCCACTTCCATTCAGTGCACAGCACGAATGCTCCCTGGGTAAATATGACATGTGAAATGGGATATCCGTGATTGGCTTATTTGGTTTGCCTGTTAGTCCCTAGTAGCGTGGCCTGTGTGATGAGTACAGGCCCCAGCAAGGCCCGCAAGTACAAAGGGTTCGGCCTTCTGCGTACAAAATACTAGAAGGAAGTTGGCACGGAAACTGCAAATACAAAGACAAAGTTTATTAACCTTCAAAGGTGGTCTTACAACCTACGCAACACTCTACAGCATTGCACAGAGTAGTACAAAGAACTTGCGCACATGGCCCCCTTTATACACAATAGAGGGGCTCATGAGTAGGCGGATACAACGCGAAGCAAGATATGTGACCTTATATGGACATGTTCAGTGCATGATCAATATGTGGGCGGAGTTAACAGTTACTTGAAACCCGTAAAAACATATTGGAGCAAGGCCTAATTAGTGGCAGATGTGATCAGTTCTGGACATGCGCCAAACACACAAAGGGGTTATTTATAGACTGTTGCTAAGCAGATCTCGGGAGTGGCTGGTGAAGAGGTAGGACTCTTCTCGTGCAAAGCACATGGCTTCATGGTCATACAAGATGACGAACAGCTATACATAATGGAGTCTGACGATTGGTCAATATAAAGCAGAAAATGTAACTTCAGACATGAAGAGCACATGTCTTCAGCAAAGGCTTAATCATATCGCTGTTGTATTTACAACAGACGACCCTTTCAGCATTTGCTGAAGACACTCGGCCTGCTAGGATAATCAAGATAATCATCATTTATATTGATTCTCATCATCTCAGTTATTTCTTTGTTTATGCTCTTTTGATAGGTGACATCAGCAACAGCTTTCTTATTGGGGATGCAGAGTGAAACACATAGAGTACATATCATAGGACCGCATTGAATACACATACAACATGTGAACAATATTGCTACAATAATGCACAGACCAGTAAGAACTTTCCATCCCCATGTGGTAATTAAAGTCCAAAACCATCCCGAAAAGGTCCAAGTACCGTTTTCTGTATGAAGGTCAGCAGCAATTTTATGCAATTTATTAATAGCTTGATAAACTGATGGTGTATGGTCAGGGATGAACACACAACAGCTACTCCCTATAATTCTACAGGCTCCACCTCTATCTGCTAACATAACATCTAATACCATACGATTCTGTAATGCAACAATTCTGGTGATCTGCAATTCTTCTGTAATGTTCCCGAGAGCAGCAGCAGTTTGATTCGTTACAGCCTCAACAACCCTGGTTAATCGGCGAATCTTCCTACTATTCAGGGCAGCTCCAACGAAGAAAAACAGTCCTAGATTAAAATCAATATACTGTTGCAAACTAGTATCCGTCTGATCAACATCATCAACAGATAGAGTGCGTTTATACCTGTTTACATTGTTTAATAACTTCAAGTTTTTGTGATAAGACGCAGGTGCTAAGAATACAGGGGGTAATAGAAAGGCCACATAGCATACCCCGGACCATCCGGCAGGCAAACGATAGTAACCTTTATTGCCGCACACAAAATAAGTATTGTGGGAGGCCAGAAAGGTACTGTTATTTAATCCGTCTATATTTAGCACAACAATGCAGTCACTAACACCAACAGGAATATAACCAACACTTTGGATACACAAGTCTGCTTGGGCTTGTGCCACTGAAATTACAAATTTCTCATTTCCATTAGTGTCTCTAGTGTTCGTGAAGATATAGGGAATTGATTCATTGTCTGGTCGGTATTCTTCCCATTCCCATATTGTTCCATTGGCTTGTGGATAGCCTTCTTTATCCTGATGACACTCTTTGTTAAGTCTGAAGAGTAATCGTCCCACTGTAGGTTTTCGTGTGGCAAAAAGCAAAGTATACCATGCCCTACAAGAGCCATTGTGCGAGAAAGGGAGAGGTATAAATAGTGTGCCCCCTTTCTTCTGATGGGCTGGCATCATGCCACATATCCAACAGTTGGTAGCGTTTGTAGCAACGTGGGTATGATGCAGCATCTGGATAAAAGTATTATTCAGATAAGACTGGCGATGCTTCAATTCCTGGTATGGAAGGGTGTAGAAATAGTGCTCCTTGGGCACTGGAGTAGACACAACAAACAACTCACGGGCAGGAATTGCATCCTCTATAAACCACGTGGTTGTAGCAGCAATTGCTATAGCAGCAACGAAACCTATCACACAGAAAATTTTCTTCTTCTCCATTTTCAAAACAAATATCAATATCTTCCTGAAACTTAGAAAAGGTTGTCAGAACTCTTCCCCCTAGGCAGCGGTTGATTTCTTCACCATCGGGCCAAGACGGGTGTCACTACACTAATACAGGGCTGATCCCCCCCCCTTGCCTCATTGGCTCTCCGTTTCACCAACCTAGGGGCCGCTCTGACAACGCATGGCGATACTCAGAAATTCACTTCCTCGGTCTGAGGTGATATCTTCTTACTCCAGGAGTCGATTGTTCCGGGAAGAGCTCCTCAGTGTCGTCCGGGTCCACAGCGCGGCCTTTCTTCGCAGTCAAGATTTCTCGATGGTCGATCAGTACAGCAGGTTCCACCAATCCGGGTGGCACTCTACGACAATGTATGGAGTGAATCGAATTTTTCCGGTTAGAGACCCGGACAGCCGTTCTCGTCGCAAGCAAAACCTGCTCAGGACCGCACATCTTGGTTCTAAACTGCTCATCCTTTCAAAGGCTTTGATCAAAACAAAATCGTCGGGCCGAAGATCGTGGCCCTCACCTGTGGACCGGTCAGGGAGCGCTTCTCGAACCTGTTGATGAATAGAGACCAACTTGTCAGTTAACTGTGCCAAATAATCACTCATCATTACACAAGGTACATCATACACTGACTTCGGTTTTGGTGGACCCCAAATATTCATCGGACGCCCAAACACGATCTCATATGGCGTGAGACCGGTGCGAGAATGTGGTACTGATCTGATTGACAATAATGCCAGGGGTAAAGCATCTGGCCAAGTCAGGGAAGTGGAAGCTTGTATCTTCGCTAATTTAAGTTTCAAAGTCCCATTATACTTCTCAACCAATCCCGCAGACTGAGGGTGAAACACTGCGTGGAATTTCTGCGTAATTCTTAATCCTTTCAGGACATATTTGATAACGTCCGCTATAAAATGTGGTCCGTTATCACTCCACAACAATCTGCAAACACCATATCGAGGGAAGAACTCCTTCAATAACACCTTAGCTGTAGTAATTACAGTATTGTCTTTCGTAGGGTATGCCTCAATCCATTTGCTGAAGGCACAAATCACTACTAGAACATACTTCAGATTATTACAGCGTTCAAGCTGAATATAATCCATTTGCAAAACTTCAAAAGGTGCAGCGGGTGTTGCAAATCCTCCTGCTGGAGTTCGTGTCCCTTTTCCTGGATTGTACTTTAGACAAATCATGCAAGTTTGCACCACTCTCTTTGCCGTGCTAGCAATCTCTGGATGCTCCCAAACTTGGGTGAGCAATTTTACAATTGCGGAAGCTCCAACATGTGCTAACCCATGTGCCATCTGAACCATAGGTTGTGTGAGAAGTTGGCCTGATATGTAGTGCTCACTATTCTAGTGATCACTGTGTATCATTCCAAACGACCCTTATTGATGATTGGTTGTAAGTCAACCTTATAGACCAGCTATCCTAGTAGCGTGGATACGAGCAGTCTTTAGGCTAAACTTTAGAGGGCGTGTTAAGCCAGCTGTTTACCATCACATATACCCCTTGAACACCAAGTGAAAGGACACCACACAAGTTGTTATGGAAATAAAGGATATTTATTTATAACAAGACTACCCTGGCTCTTTATGAGTCAGGGAGCTAAGCACACTACAAAACTCTTATGAAAATACTTCTGGTTGCACAATTTACACAAGTGCCCGAAGGGCACGAAACCATTTACACTGCAAGTGGAATGGGAAAGGTTGGATAGTTTAAAGTTACTGATTCCGGAGGAATCCGATCAGTGGGACTAAACGAAAAAGGAACTGGACACTTGTAGAGTGAACCTACGATGGAGCACCGAGATGCTCGAGTTACCTAGCCCCGAGGCTGCGGCTGCGTGGGGTTCAGCAAGATGTCGGGAGTCCTCATTGTAGTCTCAGGAGCCTGAAAGAAGAAGTTGCTGGCAGGCGACCAGTGTCGATGTTCAGAGAGATCCAAGCCTGGATCGGTGATGAAGGAAACCTGAAAGCAGAGGGGACTCAGTTCTCAACCGCTAGCCAGCGATCGTGTGGGTACCAGGAAGGTACCGGCTGAAGTCACCTCGACCAGGTGAGTGGATGACGTCGGACTCGGCTGTTCCTTGGACCAGGAGGCGCGGCGGCGACCCGGAGGGAGGGCGAGCTGTCCCACGAAGGTGTCTGCTGTCGATGATGCTGGGCCCAGGAATGGGGCAGCAGGTCTTGGCAGTGGCAAACCCACGCGGTGGAGTCAAGATGGCGTCGGGAGTGGACCAGGAGGGTCCGAGGTACTCCTCCGTTGAAGGGGAGCAAGAGCCAGTCTGGAGCAACCAGACCAGTGATGAAAGTCTGTCGTGGTGCGTCGTGAAGAGGGCCACAAGCCGGTCGGCGAGTGGTCGGACAACGCGGTGAGCAGTAAGGAGCAGAAGGGCCCCCACGCAGATCTCGTGGATGCTGGGGAGGCAGACTTCGGTGCTGGAGCCGCTCAGGGTTAGGGCTTCTCAAACCCTAGGTGCACTCACTCGAGGGTCCCTCGGTGGGCGTGCTAGATAAGCGTCGTGCAGGTTCTGAAGATGGCCGGTCCCGTAGGTCTCGTCACACCTACGAATCTCAGCTGGGCTGATGATGTAGGTAGAGGTCAGAGATGGCAGGGAACCCGGGTCTCGTCGAGCTGGGCAGTCTTGATCCGTGGGAGAGACGTACAGCAAACCGCAAGCGCTTAGGTGGTGCCTGCTGGTGCAGGGTGGCTACTTCTTAGCCACAAGGGAGAGTCTTCAGAAATAGTCAAGAGTTCCTTTCGTGGAAAGTAGTTCAAGATTCAGAATTATCCAATTTGGGAAGGGGACTCGCTCCTACCTTTATTCTAAGAAAAGGGGCTGGCCCGTGACTAGGTCCTACCTATGGGTGGGGCCAGGAGGGGGGTGGTTACACCCCTATCCTTTGTCCGGTTTCGCCCCAGCTCAGGGGCTGGTGTGGCCCCGAAACTGGTTTGAGCCGGGCTATGCACAGTGAGCACCGGGGTGCCACTTGCAATCACCTTCCTTTCAGCCCTGCCTACCTGGGATACACAAACCCTGTCTGGGATGGTGCTAACACCGCCCTTGACAGGAAACCCTTTGTCCAAGCTCCCCTCGCTGGAAGGTCTCCCAGCAGCAGGAGGTCAGACTTGTGTCTGGTGGCAGCATCCATTTTGTGATGCTGAGGCTTGAGTCAACTTTAACCGGGGTTCAAGGTTACTTCCATGTCGTGCCCCTCTAAAAGGGGGAATGCTAACCCCGTCGCCAGAACTGGCGAGGGGTTCGTATTCCAATTCGTATGACACCTTACTCAACATGTTTGGGTGATGCGATGCCAAAGTTAGCAAATAACCGCAAGGGTTATAATGCATTTAAAAGGAGTTGGCCCGCGTCACCATGGAACGGCTATTAGGATTTGGTTCCGCAAGCCGTCGACGGGCTCAGCTCGCGCCAGAGCACCATCTCACATGATTCCCAGCACTCTGCCTTCAGGATTGATAAGGCCTGCCATAGGAGTGACTGACAGGAATCCATGCGTCCATTTTAGGGTTAGGTATAGGAATACTACACCTACAGCAACGGGTGATTACACCACCTTGCCCCAGCTGTCATGCAGCCAGTTGTGTCAGATTTGGGCGGCCATCCAGGGGTGGCACAATACATGCTGCAGCCCCTGGTAGGCCCTGGGTACACCGATGCCCTGGATACCTGTGGTATGCTGATACAGGGACTGATAAGGCGGCCCAGTTCCAATTAGTGGATGCACCTAATGTACATGTGTGTTAATTTCGAGAGAGAACAGCTAGGCTGTGGGTCTGATTGGCAGGCCCGCAGCCGGGGAAAGTCGTAAACCAAGGGGAACAACCTTTACAACGCAACTTTTACAACGCACTACCATTACAACGCATTTTTTACAACGCATAATCCATTACAACGCATGATATTACAACGCATGACACTACAACGCATTTTTAAAAACTACCTTTACAACGCATTCCATTACAACGCATACTACCATTACAACGCATACCATTACAACGCATAATATTACACTATACTATCCAACACTTACCCTACTGATGCACCCCCTGGAGTTAGAATAGTAATTTTTACCCCTATACTATCCAACACTTACCCTACTGATGCACCCCCTGGAGTTAGAATAGTAATTTTTACCCCTATACTATCCAACACTTACCCTACTGATGCACCCCCTGGAGTTAGAATAGTAATTTTTACCCCTATACTATCCAACACTTACCCTACTGATGCACCCCCTGGAGTTAGAATAGTAATTTTTACCCCTATACTATCCAACACTTACCCTACTGATGCACCCCCTGGAGTTAGAATAGTAATTTTTACCCCTATACTATCCAACACTTACCCTACTGATGCACCCCCTGGAGTTAGAATAGTAATTTTTACCCCTATTCTATCCAACACATACCCTACTGATGCACCCCCTGGAGTTAGAATAGTAATTTTTACCCCTATACTATCCAACACTTTCCCTACTGATGCACCCCCTGGAGTTAGAATAGTAATTTTTACCCCTATACTATCCAACACTTTCCCTACTGTTGCACCCCCTGGAGTTAGAATAGTAATTTTTACCCCTACACTATCCAACACTTACCCTACTGTTGCACCCCCTGGAGTTAGAATAGTAATTTTTACCCCTACACTATCCAACACTTACCCTACTGTTGCACCCCCTGGAGTTAGAATAGTAATTTTTACCCCTACACTATCCAACACTTACCCTACTGTTGCACCCCCTGGAGTTAGAATAGTAATTTTTACCCCTATACTATCTAATACTTACCTTAAATGTAATTTAATATTATGCGTTGTAATGGTATGCGTTGTAAAGGTAGTATGCGTTGTAATGGTAGTGCGTTGTAAAGGTATTTTTTAAAAATGCGTTGTAGTGTCATGCGTTGTAATGTCATGCGTTGTAATGGATTATGCGTTGTAAAAAATGCGTTGTAAGTGCATGCGTTGTAATAGTGTGCGTTGTAACGTCATACATCCGTAAACCAATGAAGCAAAAGCAAAAAATCTGGGTGATCATAGGATTGCAGACCCTACTCTCCTACAGGTTGTACAAAAGCTATGGGTAACTTCCATTTATCCATCTGCTTATTTCTCCAACAACCTTCATCGTCCAATTCTCTGTCAGTAGACCATTGCTCCCGTTCTTTGTCGGAAGCTGTCCTATGGATATGTTAATGCAGTCAAGAGGTTGTGGACTAACTCTCCATGCATTATCTGTGCTCCATGTGACGTTAGAAACCCTCTCTCCTTCCAGAGCAACCCAAAGTCATGCGCTACCCCGAAGGCATAGCGGCTATCCGTATAGACATTTACACACAATCCTGCACTAAGCTCACATGCTCGTGTTAAAGCTATCAGTTCCGCTGCTTGAGCTGATTTCTGCGGTATGCGTGCTGTCTCCACTATTGTTTGTAGCGTGGTGATTGCATATGCTGCTGAAGTCGTACCATCTGGTAGCTTCAGGCACGACCCATCTACCCACAATTCTCCATCTACATCTGTAAAGGGCGTATCCTGGAGACCAATACGACCCTTTGTCTGTTCCTCAGTTAAGAAAATGCAATCATGTGTTTCCTGTGCCTCAGACTGAGTCTCCGGAAACGGCAATAATGTGGCCGGATTTAGTGTTGCGCATCTCTTCAATGTGATATGAGGAGCCAACAATGTTAGTTCATATCCTGTTAGACGAGCACTAGTTAAGTGCTGCATCTTTGTCTGATTCAGCAGAGCATCAACAGCATGGGGGACCAGCACCAATAGCTTATGAGATAACACAATTCCTTCACTTTGGCGTATTGACACAGCTGTCGCCGCAACCGAGCGAAAACACCCAGGCAGTGCTCGGGCGACAGGATCAAGTACTGCCGAAAAATATGCACAAGGGCGCTGCTTGTCGCCGTGCATCTGTACTAAAACTGATAACGCACATCCATCTCTTTCATGTACATACAATGTAAAGGGCTTCATATAGTCAGGGGTGCCTAACACTGGTGCTGAACAAAGGGCTTGTCGTAATTGTTGAAAAGCATTTCCACACTCGTCTGACCAGGGAAGGGGAGTTGGAGTGTCTTTCGTCAAAAGTGCCAACAATGGTTTAACTATATGTGAAAAACCCAATATCCATTGCCTACAGAAAGAAGTGAGTCCCAAAAAGGCACGCACGTCTTTCTGTGTGGAAGGTACTGGAGTGTCCAAAATCGCTTGAATGCGACCTAATGTGAGTGCACGCCCCTCCTTAGACAAAAGGTGACCTAGGTAGGTCACCTTTGGTCTACAGAATTGTAAATTCTTCTTCGATACCTTGTGATTGTGCGATGCCAAAAAGGAAAGCAAGGACAATGTGCATGTCTCACATTGCTCAGGAGTATCGGCCGCCAACAAGATGTCATCGACATATTGTATGAGGGCCACCCCTTCAGGTAAAACAAAGGAATCCAACTGTCGTTTCAATGCTTGACTGTAAATGCTAGGACTTTCCGTGTAACCCTGAGGAACTCTACAGAATCAATATGAACGATTATTCAAAGTGAAACCGAAAAGATATCGGCTATCAGAATGAATGGGAATCGAGAAGAAGGCATTTTTCAAATCAATAACAGAGAACGTGGTGGCCGTTGGTGGGACCATAGTAAGTAATGTCGTAATGTCAGAAACCACTGGGTATTGGGGTATCACTATCTTATTCACCTCCCTCAAATCAATAATGAAGCGTATCAGTATCTTTTT
Organism: Triturus cristatus; assembly: GCF_964204655.1. NCBI lineage: Eukaryota > Metazoa > Chordata > Amphibia > Caudata > Salamandridae > Triturus > Triturus cristatus. The sequence goes on from NC_140582.1 coordinate 632,763,051, forward strand.
TCAAAATCGGAAGGATAGGACTATTGCATACATTATAGGAAACCTCCTCCACTACCTCCGCCTTAATGAGATCCTGCACTATCCGTGTGAGTGCCTCCTCCCCCTCCTGCGAAATACGATATTGGGGTAGGCGTGGTAACACAGCTCCCTCCTTTACCCTAATGTGTACCGGGGGAATAACCATCTGTCCCACATCAGTATCCGAAGTGGCCCACAGAGTGCGGGGTAAAGAAGCCAATACAGTATCCTCTGCAACCACACACATCCTTTCAGCCCTTGAATAATTATCGTTTAGGATCACACGCACTCCTTCAGAGGAGCAACGGATTGTGGCTCGAAAATGTTTGAGCATATCCAAGCCCAGAATGTTATCAGGTGTGTTCGGGGAGAGCAAAAACGGACAGGATGCAGAAAACTCATTAACATGAAATGCAAGGGGTTGTGATAATGGGCTAAGTGAAGGTGTGCCATCGAACCCTATCGATGTAACCGTTAAGCCAAACAGGAGAGCCCTCGGAACCAATTGTTTGGACGAAGCGCTACGAGTAGCTCCTGTATCAACCAGAAACCGATCAGTAGAACCCATCACACGTGCTGTAACATAAGGACCCCTCTGATCTACTGGCACTTCAACTGATTCCTCCCACCATCCTACGCAATCCTATGCATGTTGGGAATCATGATACCCGGGGCGTTCACGGTCGGATATTTGATACTGGTTTTGTCGGTCAAACACATTCGGGCCATCGCGTGGCCGCATATTAGAATCAGAATGAGCACGGTCAGTTAGATGTCCTCTAGGGCCCGAAAGACCTCCTCTACCTCTCATCGGCCCCTGCCCCCGCCCCTGGCGCTGTGCATATAATACCGGGCAATCCCTGGCCCAATGACCCAACTGTTTGCAATACGCACATTGGTACTTGGTTACATCTGGGCGACCAAAAGGAGGACCATAAAATCCTCTTCCACCTCTCTCCGCACCCCGGCGAGGCGGACCATACACTTGCGCTAGCATCACCTTTGTTTTCAAATCTTTCGAATTTTTCTCTTTGTTACCCTTCGCTTCTTGTTCCTGACGCTCGTAATACTGAGCCATCGTCAGGAGGGATGCCGGAGACGATGTTGTCCAAGAGCTTTCACTCGCTTTTAATCGAGCTGCTACTCCTGGTAATAAATTCGACACATATTTGTCAACGAAAAGATGTCGACCCGTATCATCCGTAAGTGACTGACCGCTAAAATCATGAAATGTTTCCTCAAATCGCGTAAAGAAATCAGATACGGATTCATCAACCTTCTGTTTACATGAGGCTAACATATTCCAATCAATCTTTTTGGGGGGGATAATCGTTTTCAACTTAGTCAAAATGGCAGTTGGGAGATCTAAAATAAGCTGAGGCGGCTTTTGTGCGGGTTTTCTGTCTCTATCCTCATCCTCTATGTCAGACCATTTCGCCTTGAAAGCAGTCAGATCATCTACTTTCCGTACGGATCTCCACATATCCGGTGGTAAAATAAGCCCAAAGAACAAATCTATGTCTGCTAAGGTCATAGTACAAGAATTCAAAGCCCCCTCAACTTCCTCGTAAAAGGCGGCAGGATTCTTTCGGGGATCAGGTAATGCTTTCTTCAATGCCATACCATCAGCCCTATGCCAAGGGGTATAAACCCAATTGTACACAAAATACCACTTAGCATCAGGGGAAGACATATCCGAACTAGTACCTGCCCCTTTGGGAGGAACGTACAGAGGCGCTGCCTCTCGCTTCGGTTTAGCATGCACTAATTCAATCTTATCTGAATGAAGGATAGATGACTGCTTTCCGCCTCCACTTGGATTCGATTGCTCCTCCTCCCCTTTCTTTTGGCGCGCTTTCTCTTTGAGTTCAAACGTCGCGTCCCGTAACGCAAACAGCCGTCGAACCGCATCGGGTACCTTGGAGGGAGAAAAGACACCGTTACGTAATGCTTTAGAATCTCATACTATATCGTCAGCCTCAAGAACATCGGAATATTTCCGAAAGGCAGTGACCACTTCGTTAGAAAAAATTTCAGCAAAGTATAACTTTTCCCTATCCTGCCAATCTTTCAAAGATGACAATAATTCAGTAAAATATAGCTTATCTTTAAGCGCACGAAAAGAAAATTTCCGAAGCTCACCCATACGATCAGTTGATAACATGGACCGCGTGTCTACCTGTTCCTTAAGCAATCCAGGATCCTTGACTCCCAGAGCGGACGGGCCAACATAAGGTGGCGGAGAGCAATCTAATAGAGAAAAATCATCTTCAAGATCAGTAAGGACAGGATAAAGAGGCTGCCGAACAGCATATTGACCCGATATTTGCAACCTATGCTCTCTCTCCTGTTTTTCCGCCAGTTCTTTTTCCTCACGCTGTCTCGCTTCCTGTGCTATCACATGATCCTTTTTCCGTCGTTCTTTGTCACTCAGCGCTTTTTCACGTTTCTCGCGCTCACGTACTTCTTTCACCCACAATCGTATACATTCAAACATGTCTTGTCTCGCACGCCGCTTACATATACACTGCTCCACATACTCAATCTTACGCATATCAAACGATCCATACAAAGGCCATCGCAACTCAGGATCCTTTTTGGTATATTTCCTCCACAATGTGCTGCACATTATAGGGGAAAGACCGTATTTCACATACATGTCCCTATTAGGAGTCCCCTCTGGAGGGGCTGGTTCAGATTCCTCAAGACTTAACCGGTTTCCAAAACAGCAGCACCCCTTACGGAGTGCGCTCAAAGCAGGCATGTTCAAGAATAGTGCAAAATATGCAATATTATCAAAAAAATGGCACTTAAACGTTGCGCCGTTCAAATTCAAACGCCCCCGGAGAAATATCTCCACATTACCTGCCTATATGTGTTGCAACGCATATATTTTCACATTACTTATCTCAAAACATGACCGGTCATCACAAATTAAATCAAATAGCCTGGTCCACTCAGGCTTCAAAAGCTCGCAGCAAGCACCGTACAACGGTTCTTACCAATCAAGAGCGCCCAGATTCCAACTGCCAAGTTCCAAATTCGCCCAAACGGCCATTGCACGGCAGGACCGACAGAAGTGGTCTCAGTCGAGGACCGGCGCCACCCAGATGGTCAGCTCGGAAGGGAAGGAAGAAAGCCTCGGGATGCCAGGACTAAAACCGCCGCTGGCAGTGATCACATCCCCGGCAAGGTTCCACTCCTTCGTCACGACCAATCCTTCGAGTATCCGAGTCGCCGATGAGCCCCACGTGACGGGCGCCAATTGATGAGTACAGGCCCCAGCAAGGCCCGCAAGTACAAAGGGTTCGCCCTTCTGCGTACAAAATACTAGAAGGAAGTTGGCACGGAAACTGCAAATACAAAGACAAAGTTTATTAACCTTCAAAGGTGGTCCTACAACCTACGCAACACTCTACAGCATTGCACAGAGTAGTACAAAGAACTTGCGCACATGGTCCCCTTTTATACACAATAGAGGGGCTCATGACTAGGCGGATACAACGCGAAGCAAGATATATGACCTTATATGGACATGTTCAGTGCATGATCAATATGTGGGCGGAGTTAACAGTTACTTGAAACCCGTAAAAACATATTGGAGCAAGGCCTAATTAGTGGCAGATGTGATCAGTTCTGGACATGCGCCAAACACACAAAGGGTGCGCCAAACACACAAAGGGGTTATTTATAGACTGTTGCTAAGCAGATCTCGGGAGTGACTGGTGAAGAGGTAGGACTCTTCTCGTGCAAAGCACATGGCTTCATGGTCATACAAGATGGCGAACAGCTATACATAATGGAGTCTGAACATTGGTCAATATAAAGCAGAAAACGGAACTTCAGACATGAAGAGCACATGTCTTCAGCAAAGGCTTAATCATATCGCTGTTTTATTTACAACATGTGTGTGCCCAGGGCTGGTGAACCAAATGCTGCTGGTGGGCCTGCAGCGCTGGTTTGCGCCACCCACAGAAGCAGCTTGTAACGTGTGTCTCAGACCTGCCACTGCAGAGTCTGTGTGCAGTCCAGAACTGCCATCTTGGCTGTGAAGTGCACCCACTTCCCAGCCCCTGAACCTTCCCTTGGCATCATGTAAGTCACCCCTATGGTAGGGTGCATTGTATGTGTCGGGTAGGGTGTTTAGCCAAAATATCGAGTTTTAAATTTCGACCTACAATAATATCGTGTTTTTAATATCGTAGGTACAGAATATCGAAGTCAAGAATATCGATGGACAGAATATCGATCCCAAGGTAAGTAATATCGAAGTTAATAATATCGAAGTACTTAATATCGATGTAAGTAATATCGTAAGTAAAAATTTCGATGTCAATAATATCGATATTTATTTAGTGTAATGTCATTTAATATGTATTTTATTTGTATGTTAAAGATTATTGTAATGTATTTTAATACATTTAAAAATAAATGTTTAGAGATTTATAATTATTTTACATTTAATTTAGCGTTTTAGTATCAGAGCGGGTTGTGGGTTTATAGGGGAATAGGGTGGGAAGTAATTTAATTAATGAATTAATATGTATTGTTTAATTGGTATTTATGATTAATTAATTGGTAATTAATTAATAATTGGTAATTAATTGATTAATTAATTGTTAATTAATTATTAATTGTAAAATTATTTTATTAATTGGTTAATTATATACATTATAATTACTTTATTATTAATATTTATTTATTGTTATTGTTAATTAATTAATTGTTAATTAGTAATTAATTGGTGATTTAAGTTTATTAAGTGATTAATTGATAAATTAATTATGTGAATTTTTATGTGTAGTGGGTTGTGGGTTTATAGCGGTATAGGGTGGGAAGTAATGTAATTATAATTAATGAATTAATATGTATTGTTTAATTGGTATTTATGATTAATTAATTGGTAATCAATTAATAATTGGTAATTAATTTGATTAATAGATTAAATAATTGTTAATTAATTATTAATTGTAAAAATAATTTATTATTTGGTTAATTATATAAATTATAATTAGTTTATTAATAATATTTATTTATTGTTATAGTTAATTAATTAATTGTTAATTAGTAATTAATTGGTGATTTAATTTTCTTAAGTGATTAATTGATAATTAAAATTAATTATGTGAATTTTTATGTGTAGTGGGTTGTGGGTTTATGGGGGAATAGGGTTGGATGTAATTAAAATAAAATAAATAATGATATATTTTATTTATTTGTAATTATTATTAATTAATTGTTATTAGTTAGTTAAATATAGTAAATATAAATAATTGATTATTGTATTTTATTTGTTGTTATTGCTAATTAATGTATTGTTAATTAATAATTAATAGGTGAATATTTGTAATTTCGTAGTTAATATGTATTAATTAGTGAATTAATAACTATATTAATTATAAAGAATGTATTATTAATTGTAAATAAGAGATAAATTGATATTTAAATCTATTGTGTATTTTGTATGTGTAGTGTGTTGTTTGTTAAAGGGGGAATAGTGTGGGATGTAATTTAAATTTATTTATTTAAATATTTATTTTACATAATTGGTATTTAATAATAATTATTTTTTTAAAACATTGTTAACATGCAATTTTTTTATAACAAATTATTGAATTGGTTATAATGTTCATAGAATCACTATGCTAGCTAGTGCTTTCCCAACTGTTTTACTATCTGGAGTGGGAATAGTAATTTTTACCCCTACGCTATCCAGCGCTTTCCCTACTGTTGCACTCTCTGGAGTTGGAATAGTAATTTTTACCCCTACGCTATCCAACCTTTTCTCTACTGTTGCACTGTCTGGAGTGGGAATAGTGAATTTTACCCTTACGCTATCCAACACTTTCCCTACTATTGCGCTCTCTGGAGTTGGAATAGTAATTTTTACCCTTACGCTATCCAACACTTTCCCTACTATTGCATTCTCTGGAGTGGGAATAGTAAATTTTACCCTTACGCTATCCAACACTTTCCCTACTATTGCACTCTCTGGAGTTGGAATAGTAATTTTTACCCCTACGCTATCCAACGTTTTCCCTACTGTTGCACTCTTTGGAGTTGGAATAGTTATTTTTACCACTACGCTATCCAACGTTTTCTATACTGTTGCACTCTCTGGAGTGGGAATAGTCAATTTTACCCTTACGCTATCCAACACTTTCCCTACTATTGCACTCTCTGGAGTGGGAATAGTAGATTTTACCCTTACGCTATCCAACACTTTCCCTACTATTGCACTCTCTGGAGTTGGAATAGTAATTTTTACCCCTACGCTATCCAACGTTTTCCCTACTGTTGCACTCTTTGGAGTTGGAATAGTTATTTGTACCCCTACGCTATCCAACGTTTTCCCTACTGTTGCTCTGTCTGGAGTGGGAATAGTAATTTTTACCCTTACGCTATCCAACACTTTCCCTACTATTGCACTCTCTGGAGTGGGAATAGTAATTTTTACCATTACGCTATCCAACACTTTCCCTACTATTGCACTCTCTGGAGTTGGAATAGTAATTTTTACCCCTACGCTATCCAACGCTTTCCCTACTGTTGCACTCTTTGGAGTTGGAATAGTAATTTTTACCCCTACGCTATCCAATGTTTTCTCTACTGTTGCACTCTCGGGAGTTGGAATAGTTATTTTTACCCCTACGCTATCCAACATTTTCCTTACTGTTGTTTTTGTTGAAGTTGGACTAGTAGTTTTATTGTGTCTGATATTAAATATGTTTTGTAATATTTTAGCTATTGTAATATATAATTAATAATAAAAATTATTCAAATTAAAATTATTGATTATTATTTGCTATATGTAATTATTTAATATTTATTAATGTTATTGTTTTATGTGTATAGATGTATTGGTAATTTAAATAAATATTTAATAATTTATATGTTACAGAAATTATTATTAAAAGTAATTATTAAGTAAGTGTATATATTATATATTATATATGTATGTTTCATTAAAGTTTCATTTAATTATATATATTTATTATACATTTTACATATTATACAATATATTTAATTATGTTTCTTTGATTTATAAGTATTATTTGGTTTATTTTACATATATTTTTAAACTAAAAAAAAAACGATATTTTTGAATTACGATATTTTTGACATCGATATTAAATTATCGATATTTTTGTACTTACCATGTTGTAGATAGGATGTCGATATTCTTGACCACGATATTTTTGTTGCGATATTTTTGTAGGTCGAATTTTTGTCTTTCGAAATTATGTCATACAATCGTAGGGTAGGACATGCCTTGGTGTGTGTAGCATGTCCTGGTAGTGAATTGCACCCAATTTCGTTTTTCACTACTGTAAGGCTATCTGTTTTCCTTAGGCCAGAATGGGCAGTTTGACTATTACATTCTATAGTCCTAACTGACCCAAGGAACATGGTAGAAAAACGAATTTAGTATGCCTGAGCTCAGAATATTAAAATCAATCTTTTAGTGAAGTTTATTTTTATATTCTGTGTTTGAAAATACCACTGTTAGAAAGTAGGTATTTTCTTGCCTAAGCCTTCCAGTGCGCTCTGCTGTTATGTGTATTAGCTGTCTGGTTTTGGAGGGACAGGGCAGGCTGAGTCAGACCTGGGTTGAATAAAGAGATCTGCATTGGAGTATGGGGAGGGGTAGCTCCTTGACCTGAATAGGGCTGTGCCTGGCAAGGTGAATGCTGGCTCCACCTCCTACTGTGCGTCTGATGGCAGACCCCCTCTTTCTGAAAGGAAGGATGCAGCCTGGTAAACAAAGTGCTCAAGGACTGGGCAGAACCGGTTCTGGCTGGGTTCAGTGACTTGTAGTTTTTGAGAACAAAGACTTTTGGGGTATAAATATCTGTGCTGAAACCCCTACAAGTTGTATTGCTCCTGGACAACAAGACAAACCTCTGTCCGTGTAACTGAAGGAATCTGCAGGAGGTGACGATCCTTGTGCGTTTGTGCTGTTTCTTGGATTGGCCAGCAGTGGTTACCCTTGGACTTGGAAGAAGAGGGAAAAGGACTTTGCGAGAACTTTTATTTATTTTGCTACAGCAATCACCACAGGGCTAGGAGAGAGCTAGCCTCCTGTTGAAGTCTCAGGCACATCAGAATTCACCACCAGCCTCCTAATTCCTCCCAGCAAGGATTTCTATCTGCAGGTGAGGCTCCTGTGAGTTCCAGGGCCTCTAGTCCTACTACAGAGAAGAGAGTGCTTAAATCGTCGCTAACGTATGTTTGCGAGCCGCCGCAGCTGAAAGCGCACTGGAAAATCATCACGCTGCTGCCGCTGAGTGCTCGCAACCAAAAATAATCGCATCGCACGTTTGCGGGATGCCAAGTGCTCGCTAAACTCAAAGATCATCACATCAAACATTTGCGGGCTGCCAAGTGCTCGCTAACCAAAGATCATCACATCGAGATCATCGCATCACGACATCGCAGCACGGACGCCGGGCGTACGCCATTTTCATCGCATCAGGATCGCCGCTCCCTCGCAGAGCGCCATTTCTTGGCATCGCAACCCGATTGCACACGCAACAGGATCGTCGCCACGTCTCCTCACTCGCGGCAAGGAGTCATCGCATCAACGGCCTAGCGTGCAGAAGTTTGTCGCCTTGTCCCCGTACGCATCAGCAGATCGGCGCATCATCTCCTCCCTCGCGGCAAGGATTCATCGCATCGCCGGCCTCGCATGCAGAAAATCATTGCTACATCTTCTGCGCGACATTTTGGTTATTTTGCTACAAAATCCAGGTACTTGGTAAGTAAAAGGGTCGCAGAGACCACTGCTTTGAACTGAACTCCTCTTTGCACACTTTGAACTATTTTTGCAGCATTTCAAGAGTAATCCTATTTTACAGTATTGTGGCTTTTTACCGTTATTGGTCTTGTATTAAGTCTATATATAAAGATACTTATTTTTTATAACTACTTGGGTGGTGTCCCTTTGTAGTGTTCTTCCCTGTGTTACTGTGTATGGTCATAAATGCTTCACACACGGCCTCTGAGATAAGCCTAGCTGCTCATGCTATGTTACCACAGGGTTGAGCAGGGGTTATCAAGGGGTGTGGCCCTCTTACTGTGACTTAGGTAGAAGGGTCCCTACTTGGACAGTGGCCAGCCATTGCCAACTAGAGACCCCCATTTCTAACAGGCATCATATATTCAAAGGAGTACAGGGCCTTGGAAAAACACTAAAGACAAGGGTGCTGAAAATTGGAAACAGTTGTATCAGCACTGTAAGCAATTATTGAGTAAGTAACCTGAAAACTTTGTGCACGCAAGTGCTCGTGACACTCAAGGGTGGACGTCGCAGGTGACAATTGAAGAACACAGTGGTGGCGCAGAGTGTATAAGTGACACATAATCAATACAAAGAAACTTGTGGTTTGCAGTTAATTATTTACATCTATTTGACATATTTATAATATTTTTAGTGAACCACAGAGAAAAGGCACTGGACGTTGCACTGGTATGACGACGGCCTTTTGATACTAGCGATTGAGGATCATCATCAGGACCAGGTTACTGAATTAAGGTGCGAAGGTGAAGTGCAGCGAGGGAAGAGAGGTCAGTGCAGAGGATCTTCAGAAATGAGATCAGTCACTAATGGAAGTGAAGAAGGAGTAGTCAAACCCGGTTCAATAAGAATCTGAGAGCGGCGGTGCTGATTGGAGTCATGGAGGCCTAGAAGCAGGTCAGGGCCCTGGATCGGATCCCCTATTCGCAAGTCACAGTCTCCAGGAACGAGAAGTAAGGGACGGCCAGCAGTGCCGTTGCAAAATATGAAAGCACCCACTTCCGGAAACTGCAGAATTTCAGTGTTCTGAACCTGGGTCAGGAACCAGATCCACAGGCAACTGTCATGCTGTGATCGGCTGAAAGACTGTTCAGAGGTTGAGTCAGAAAAGGTAACGCAGTCTATGTTGTTTTTCCAAGGCCCTGTTCTCCTTTTAATATATGATGCCGTTGGCACACTTAAAATCTCCTTTGAGTCTCCCGATTTTCAGTTCTTGCAATGTTTTGTGCATGCTTGATAACTAGTCTTCTCAATAATACCGGTTGAGATATTGTTGCTTGTTTATACTTCCTCACCTAGATCTCAACCTGGTCTATGGGTTTACTCCTGTTGTATATACTTTTACCATGTGCCGTGGAGGAGAGAACTCCTTCTTACTAGTTGCTGTGGTCACCTTAATACTGAAGGCTACAGCAAAGTGATCAGACCATGTCGACGTAAGGTGGTGGCCTAAGTCTAATGTGTTGTGACTGGAAAAAATAGCATCCAGCAATTGGCCTGCGATGTGGGAGGGAAAACTGACAAACTTCCTAAAACCTAATCCTGTCATTGGTGCATTTACAGCAATTGTGTTCGTATAAAGAGCACAACTAACTCTTATTCATTTAATCCATCATAAAGAAACTGGAGTGAATTCATGGAATGGTTATCTAATCTCAATAGCCAACAATAATACTTGGCTAACTACTAACTTTGGGTTCCGTAGCAGAGTGCTGCCCAGCGTAAAAGCCTCATCAGTGGTAGTAAGCGCTTTTACAATTACAATATTCCTGGCAAAATGCCAGTTCAAATCTCCCAGAACAGAAAAGTTTGGCTTATGAATTAGAGATTCAAGGAGTGACCCTAAAGATTGTACAAAATCGGTTCTTGGCCAAGGAGGTCGGTATATAGGCACTCGCAAAAGTGTCTTCAAAGCCGTTAATCTCAAAAGTGAATCATTTTTGTTACAGACAGGGGCATCCATTTTTTAGCTAGACCCTTTAATCATATCGCCAAAGACCACAGTTAACCCACCTCCCATCATATTTGTTCAATCCTTTAGGTTTTGGAATACCCCGTGCAGCTATATCTTGACTGGAAGAGTACTGTAGCCATGTTTACAGATAAACATGATTTCCAACTTCTATGTCTGAGCAAACACCCCAAATTCAAATGTGTTTTTCACCATCGATCTTGTATTCAAGTGAAAAAAAAATCACGTCTCCAATTTCTTTCCACAACTACAGGATGTTCCTGCTCTGCTATACTCTCCTTAAGAGGGCTACCAGCGCGATTCCCAAATTGAGAAACAATTAAAATAGAACCCGCAGATTTCATATTCAATATTCTGATTGCTAATAAGATTACGGGGCATATCAGCAACAACCGGCGATAATTATCACAAAGCGCACTTAGCACTAGGATTATTATCGCCGGCTAGCGTGGATTTTTATCGCTGAGATAGCGTGCTATTAGCAACGCTTATCTCAAAAGCGATAAAAATCATAGCGCTAACTGCCAAACGTGAGATTATCGCTGGAAACCCAGCGATAATACCACAAAGTTTGGCGATAGCTTGCTGATAGGGCCTCACATACTTAACCATGATATCCACATTCCATATTATATCATATTATATCATGGCTAAATCAGGTTCAAAGCAGGCGTAAGGAAAGTAGCGATAACAGATGTTATTGCTACTTTTCTTGTCGCTATGCTGCTTTGCGTGAGGCTTGATAATAGGAGAAATGTTGCTTAGTGACATTTCTCCCGTTATCCTGGGGAGGAACGCCCACTTTGCATCTCATTAGAGAAGCAAAGATGGGCGTTAGGAATTCAGGCGCTAAGGCAAGGTTTCACACGATAGCGTGACCTTGCTGAAAAGGCGCTAAAATTATCGCCGCTTTTCGGCCGAAAACGGCCGCAAAAGTGGCGATAATTTTATATCGCCGGCTTGTAGATATGCCCCTACTTAAGTTAAATACGAAGCAACATACAGTAGACTTACAAGTGCTGTTAAACTTTTAAAGAGCATGTTTAGAACAAGTGAGCTGCATTAGAGGCACTGGATTAGAAGAGGCCTGGGCTCTGGCGCTAGACATTGTCTAGGTGCAAATGGTCTTATCCACTGAGTGCACCTACATCAGGCAAAAAGCAGGAAGGCCCCACTGTAAGGTAAGTGTACTGGAAAAAGAATACAAGCTAAATAAAAGTTGATAAAGAGAAACTCATAAAAGTAAGCAAATCAAGGGAAAGATAAGACAAAATGGCTCCCGGTTTTACTGTGGAGCCAGGCCCGTCCTAATAAGCAGCAGGTGCTGTACAAGGGGGAAAAAACGATCTGTTGAATGATAGCTCTCTTCCAGGGCAGCTAACAGACCCAGACAAAAGCTGTAGATTTAATGGATATCATCTTGAAACCGCACTCATGTGAACCTGACTTCATCTCCTAACTTTCAGAAAATAAGAAATTACTGCTAACCTAGAATAGTCCAACATGCAACAGAGCTGCCGGTGCATCAAATATTTTATGGACATAGAAAATAAAATAGCTAATAAGTATACTAACCTGGACAAAACCCTCGAACAATAACAGGCGCAAAGATGTAATTTCTCGACTACTAGCCTGTAAAACTTCGAGGGGAATATTATCAAGGCCTGGCGATAACTATCGCCAACGCCAATTAGCGAGAGTTTTGTTATTCCTGTCTACCCTGAAATTTATCGTCTTGTTAGCGTCGTATTACCAACATGTCGATAACAGGCGATAGTTTCAGGGAACGGCGGTGAAAACTCTCGCTAACTTCTGCGCAATTCGATAGTTATTTAAGCGTTAGCGAGCGATACCTAGCAATCACCGCATTAGCGGCTTGAAAAGTGCCGCTAATGCAGCGATATTAGGGGCATATTAACAAGGGCCGGCGATAAATATCGCAAAGCGCGCTTAGCGCTTGCATATTTATCGCCGGCTATCTCTGGAATGTATCACCCGGTTTGCGCGTTATTAACAACGCGCATCGCCGAGGCGATAAAAATTCCAGAGATAGTTGGGATATCGCCGTTTTCCATGGTGGAAAACGGCGATATCCTAGATGATAGGGCCGGTGAACAACCTTTACAACGCAACTGTTACAACGCACTACACTTACAACGAAATTTTTACAACGCAACATCCACTACAACGCATTCCATTACATAGCATGACACTACAACGCATGTTTAAAAACTACCTTTACAACGCATTCCATTACATCGCATACTACCTTTACAATGCATACCATTACAACGCAATCCAACACTTACCCTACTGTCGCACCCACTGGAGTTAGAATAGTAATTTTTACCCCTATACTATGCGTTGTAATGGTATGCGTTGTAAAGGTAGTATGCGATGTAATGGAATGTGTTGTAAAGGTAGTTTTTAAACATGCGTTGTAGTGTCATGCTATGTAATGGAATGCATTGTAGTGGATGTTGCGTTGTAAAAAATGCGTTGTAAGTGCATGCGTTGTAAAAGTGTGCGTTGTAACGACATACATCCATAGGGCCTGTGGTCTTAGCCACAAAATCCACCCCCATGTTAAGTATGCCTTAGTCAGGAATTTAACAGACGTTAAATTCCTGCGTTAAGGCATACTTAAGGCGATTTTAAAAATCGCTACCCTCCCTTGTTAATATCGCGAAGCTGCCTTCGTAATATTTTCCCAAGCGAGTATTGTCAGGCATGCCTCCTTTGCATCTCATTAGCGATGCGATCGGAGGCGTGCTGCAAACGGACGCTAAGTTAGCAAGACACGCAATAGCGTGTCTTTGCTGATTATCCGATGAAATTATCGCCGCTTTTCACCCGCAAAAGCGGCGATAATTTCATTTCGCCGCCTTGTTAATATGCCCCTTATTTCCCTAATTCTTAAAAAATTGTTCAAGAAAAATTAGCCCATGTCGGTCTGCTACTTGTGTACAAAATTGTATTCCTCTCATTTTAATCCGGTATTTTTTTCAACCTTGATAAGAACAACTGTATTGTAGTGTTTGAATGCACTAAAAGCTTTCCAAGCATAAGCGTCAGTTTTAAACATGTCTCTCCTAAAAAACAAACGCATATAAATGAAAATTTGGTATACCAACATCAATTATAAATACGACGACAAATGACAAAATATTATAGCGCTTTGTCCATTGACTAAGCAATGTAAAAACAACACATACCATAGTCACTCATCGGGTACAAAATTAGGCCTAACAACAGTGGAACTACTAAAACAAAATGAATAACATACAAACTAAATTAACCACTTCGCCGCGGCACGAATTTTGCCGCGGCGCTGGGGGGGTTCGGGGTGTTAGCGGCGCGGCCATGCTCGTGATGGAACCACTCCGTCATGAGCCACGGGCGCGCTGTGCTCATGACGGAGTGGTTCCGTCACGACTCCGCCCACTTGCATTGTTCGCCCGCACAGGCGGGGAATCAGTGCCGCGTGGGCGGAGCGGCCGCCAACGGCCGCAGCATGACGGAACCACTCCGTCATGAGCACACGGTGCCCGTGGCTCATGACGGAGTGGTTCTGTCATGAGCAGGCAAGGGGTTAAAATACAAACAAAACAAACAGAGCAACGTGATGCAGTTTTTTATAATTTTGGGAGTTTTATAAAGCTTTGTTATTTAGGATTCTGTCAACTTCTGAGCACAAGCATGCATTACAGCAGTGGATAAGGATGTTAGTACAGTGGTTTTGGGGGTACGAGTAATCAGTGGTCAGCCTGGTAGAAGCTGGTAAATGCGAGTCCTTGGCTAAGGATTCTGCACACCCCATTTTTCATATTTTGCCTCAAAAAACAACCCATTTTTCATACTTTACTCCAAAACACACCCCATTTTTCATATTTTACCCCAAAAAACACCCCATTTTTCATATTTTACCACAAAACACACCCCAATTTTAAATTTTTACATCCAAAACCCATACCCACCCGAAAAACGTTAAATTACCCCATTACTGACCTCACAATGCGTTGTATTCAAATGCGATGTTAAGGCACCTGCATTGTCAGAGTTGTGTTGTTAACGATGTACTGCCTGCATTGTAATGGTCGCCTCCCGTGCCAAAGGCAACCAAAGGCTATGCCGTTTGCATCCATCTGCCCCTGGACCGTGCTCAGCACCAAGGAGCATTCCTCTTGGACACTCCACCGATACAACACCAGCAGCCTCCTCACCATCAACCCTGCACATCAGCTGCCCGTTTTTTTATCTCAAAGCATGTTAGCGATATTTATCACTAATGACATGCAAAGTAGGCGTTCCCGTGCAAAAAGGCACGCAAACACCACTACTCCATATTATCAAGGGGCTCCTTGAAATTCTGAATAGCCAAAAAACTGACTCTAACTGCAGTTAGAGCCAGTTTCTTAAGAAAAGAAAATAGCTGGTCTTAAAAATGGTGATAAAACTTGGGGCCATATCTCTTCAGGTTTTGGCGCTGGCCAGCACTACAAGCAATGTTGCAGCGCTGCCCTGCGACAAAACTACAGTGCAGGAATGCACACAATCAATAAGATAGTGCGCATTCCTGTGCCACAGTCATAAAAAGTGTTTCTGCGTTGCCACAAGACAGCGTTGCAACACTTCTAACTATGCCCTTCTTGTGACAGCATGGATGCGCTGTAATCACAGGACAGCGTTCCATGACGCAAGTAATGAAAGATACATCAGGAATCCTGACGTATCTGCTTGCGCTAAAGTCACGCAGTGCTGCAGTCTTGTCACAACCATGACACAACTCCAGCAATGCATGGGGCCAGCCTATCCCTGTGGCACTGCGTCACCCTCATGCCTGCCATCAGGCAGGCGGGAGGTACTGGTGCAGTGCTGTTCATGAGGGGTGCACAAATGTTGGCACTGTTGGAGATCCATCGGTGGTGGTTGCGCGCTCCGGTGTCATCGTTTGGAAGCATTGGTGGAGTGTTGGTGCGGAGGAAGTTGACGAGATGTTCTTCGCTGGCCTTGATCCAGCTGCGAGGGGGTGCGATGATGGCGGTGGCGTCTGGTGGGCAAGGTGAAGACGTGATGTTACCAATAATGGTCAGTCCAGCAGAGTCCGGTGTTGTGGCTGTAGTTGAAGTACCCGCTGGCTGAGGTGACGTGCTCGACCGTGTGTCCTGCTATGTGGCCTGTTGAGGTGACTTGCTGCTTGCGTCTGATGTCGGCGACCCTCCCCTGGAAGGGGTGGTTCTCTGGTCACTGGGGTTGTCTAGGTGGAACTTGAGTTCACCTAGTTGGATGTCGTCGGTGGATGGGAGACCCTGGGGTGCAATGAATTCTGCAATGGTATTTGAGAATGGGGGAGCCATGGCCCGGGGGGCCTCCACATGAGGGTGCCACAGAGGATCTTCTTGGGCTTGGTCTGGATCTGGGAGTTGACGTGGTCCATGGTCACCTTTGCCACATTAAAGTGCATTGTAAATTAAATTAAATTAAATTGTGGGTTTATATAGCGCTAGAATCGACTCACGGAGGAGTATCTCTGCGCTTCGACCGCTGGGGAACCCGTCCTGGCTCACCCTGAGAGATGGTCCCTAATGGGTATCTCCAAGGTGCGACCAAGCATCCCTGGCGGTCTAGGGGGGCCGTTGTGAAGATGAGGCAAGCTAATGCCCAGAGTTGCCGAGTGTGGTCCCTGACTAAGGAAGGCACCGAAGCGAGAATTATCGAGTCCGCTGACCCTGGTCCAAGACCCTGCCGCGTCGGGAATTGAACCCTGGTCCCAGGCCGTCCTCTGCTTACGGGTCTGCCGCCTCTAACCAGTGAGCCACACTTCTCCACGTCGGAGTGTGCCTCTGTAGGTGACAGCAATGCCTCCTCCTTGACTGTTGGGGTGCTCCTTGAGGGTGATACTGCAGCCGTCAGTGATGGTGAAGGCGATTTCCGGCATGGAACAGAGGTTGGTCCTGGCAGGCGAGGTGGCGTCCAGGGTTGATGGCGAGGAGGGCGCTGGCGTCGTCGCGGTGGAGTGTCCAAGAGGAATGCTCCTTGGTGCTGATCCAGGAGCAGAGGGACGCAAGCGGCGTAGCCTATGGGTTGCCTTTGGCATGGGAGAAGACCATTACAATGCAGGTAGTGCACCGTGGGTGCCTTAACTTCGCATTTGATCACAACGCATTGTGAGGTCAGTAATGGGGTAATTTAAAGTTTCCCAGGTGTGTAAGAGTTTTGGAGTAAAATTTGAAAATGTAAGTTTTTCTTGGGGTAAAATATGAAAAATGGGGTGTTTGTTGGGGCAAAATATAACAAATTGTGTGTTTTCTGGGGTAAAACATGAAAAATCAGGTGTTTTTTGGGGTAAAATATGAAAAATCTGGTGTATGGGATGTTTGTTGGGGTAAAATAAGAAAAATGGGGTGTTTTGGGGGTAAAATATGAAAAATGGGGTGTGCATTTGTCTCAAATGTGATCTTTGTGTGTGTATTGGGGGCTCAAAAAAGGAATTCCAGGGTTCACGGTTGGGTTTGTGGCACAAAGGTTAGTTTTGGGTTGCACTCACTGAAGTGGGAACAGTGATCTTTATGTCTCTGCTATGCAACACCCACTCTACTGTTGCAATGTGCCTAGTATTAGTATGCATTGGAATGGAATGCGAGGTGATGGCATGCGTCGCAAGTTCGTATGTGCCTTTGGCACATGAGTGATAAGCTCGCTGTGCTTGGGGGCACAGCAGCCACCACTGAGAAGTGTGGGGTGTGCTGGACAGCTGTGAGGCGGTAAACAATGGAAATAACACTTGATTGTGCGTAGACATGGGGATATGTGTGTGAGTGTGTGTTGTTAAAAATGTATTGAGTGAAGTCTTACCTCGAAGCTGTGTCCCGTGTCTTTGTAGCTCCTGCTCTCCTCCATCTGCTTCCAGGAAAAGGAAGTAGGCAGCCAGGCTCCCTCTCCTGAGTCAATCACAACGCTGCGATGCAGCGGTGGGATTGGTAATCGGCAACGAGACAAGTCATGCAGCCAGGGGCCAGAGGGGTGACCATGTTCTCCATGCAGGCTGTAATGCAGCCTGCATTGCGAACAGGGAAGTGCGCATGACTGCTTTGGATGGCCTAAGTGGGCCGACCAAACAGTCACTGCGCACTTGAGTGGGCATGTCAATCAGTCCATGCCCTGCTCTGTGTTTGGAGCCATCCTAACCACCCTCCCACCCCCTTAGGATACATAGCATGATTACATCAGTTAGGTATCCCTTGTTTTTAACTTGTGATTTGCTTTTTTGGCTTCTCGGAGCCCACACTTCCCGGTTCCTGCCGCTGCTGCCCCAGTGACCCCACACCTCTGTCCTTGCCCATTGCTGCCTCCCAGCTGATCGTTCCTCCCCCTCCTAAACGGCAGACGCTGTGCGGTTGCGCAGCAGATGTGCATGGCTGGCGCGCAGATGGCGCGCCTAAGCCAAGCCCGCCTGCGTCCGTCTGTGACCTGACCGCGACCAGTGCCAGGAACCCTGGCTCTCGAGCCAGCCACTGCTACAGCTCAGCCACCCTCCACGCACTCAACTACGGAAAACTCAGAGACCGACAACAGGCCTCGCCAAACATGACCCACGGCCCGTTCTCCTGCCTACACTGCCGCCAGACCTTAACCACCACCCCGGCCTCCAACACATCCGATGCCAGCATCGCAGCCAGAGAACTCCACACATGGATCTCCAACTGTGCATACAAGCTCGCCCCGCTGCGCAAGTCCGACAAACAGCGCCCCAAGAAAGCCGCCTGTTTCACCACCGATCTCCAAGAAGCAAGACGCACCTGTAGATGCCTGGAGAAGAACTGGAGAAACACCAAGACACCCGAAATCTACACTACCTACAAGGATACCATGACGGACTACCACAACTAAATCCTCAACAACTCCACCAACAACAAGCAACTCTTCAAGGTTATTCATGAATTCACCAACCCACACAGCAAAGCCACAGACATCACCCCGTCCCAAGTCCACCACCGCCAGACTCAACTTCCAGAAAGGAATGCATGACGCTGAAGTCTGGATGACCAACAGCTGCCTGTTGCTCAATGCCGAGAAGACAGTTGTCCTTGTCCTTGGAACCACCCCTTCAGCATGGGACAGGACAACAACTGGTGTCTGCCGCTCTCAGAAGCCCACCTACCCCCTCGGACCAAGCCAAAAACCTCGGCATCGTACTCGACTCATCCCTCACCATGAACCGACAGGTCTACACCGTCACCTCCAGCTGCTTCAACACCTTCCGCATTCTCCGCAAGACCTTCAAATGGAGCCCCCCAGAGTCAAGGAAGACAGTCACCCATGCACTCATCACCAGCAGACTAGACTAATGAATCGCATACTACGCAAGCATTTACAAGTCCCTACTACGCAAACTCCAGACATTACAGAACACCGCCGCCAGACTCATCCTCGGCATCCCCCGTCACGAACACATTAGCCAACACCTAAGTAGACTCCACTGGCTCCCCGTGGAGAAAAGAGTCACCTTCAAAATCCTCACTCACACCGACAAAGGTCTAGACAACAATGGACCCAAATACCTCAACGACAGAATCAACTTGTCCATGTACCCAAAAGAGACATCTGATCTTCCAAACTCACACTGGCCAAAACCCCACACATCCACAGAGCCAGAGCAGGTGGCAGATCCCTCTCCCACATTGCATCCAAGAACTGGAACGAGCTACCGGCAGACATCAGATGCACCCCCTTCCTGAACACCTTCAGGAAGACCCTCAAGACCTGGCTCTTTGGCTAACAGTTTTGGGCCTCCCCTCAGCGCCTTGATACCCTCATGGGTAAGTAGCGCACTTACAATTCCCCTGATTGATTCATTGATTGAGTTATCATCATGTGATGATTGTTCCTATTCTGCACTGCTTGAGGCGGTGAGGCAACGCTCCTCTGCCATAGCAGAAGAGCCGCCACTGGGGGTGTGTCATCTACGTGTGTTAGGCATTAGCAACTTGTTAGACCTGGCACCTTGGCGTGAGTCTCCCTTCCACTTTTTGTCGCTGTGCCTCATGTGTTTTATGGTGTTGGCCGCTCAGAGCGCTGTGCCACTGCCAACCAGTGCCACAGTGCAAGTGCTCCCTATGTAAAATGTATATGTTGGTTGGATTCCATGATTGGCTTATTTGGTTTACTATCAGACCCCAGTAAAGTGCACCAGGAGTGCCAGGGCGTGTAAATACAAATGCAGCTGGTGGGCTTGCAGCACTGGTTGTGCCACCCACAGAAGCAGCCTGGTAAAATGTGTCTAGGTCTGCCATTGCAGAACCTGCGTGCAGTCTGGTACTGACATGCTGACGGGCAAGTGCACCCACTTGCCAGTCCCTAAACCTTCCCTTAACTTCATGTTAGTCACCCCTATGGTAGGCTCAAGGGCAGGGTGCATTGTAGCATAAGGTAGGACAAGCCCTGATGTGTGTGGCATGTCCTAATAGTGAATTACAGCCATTTTCGTTTTTCACTATTGTAAGGCTACCCTGTTCTCATAGGCCAGAATGAGCTGCTAAGATTGTTACATCCTACGATCCTAACAGACCCAGGGAACATGGTAGAAAATCGAGTTTAGTATGCCTGAACTCAGAATAATAAGGCACATCTTTTAGTAAGGTTTATGTTAATATTCTGCGTTTGCAAATGCCGCTTTTAGAAAGTTGGCCTTTGCTTGCCTAACCATTTCAGCCCGCCTCTGCGTGATGTGTATCTGCTGTCTGGCTTGTTGTGAGTGACAGGGCTGGGGAAACCGAGATGGGCAGGGCTAGGTAGCCTGGTGGTGAATAGAAGGATTGACCTGTAGATGGGTGGGAGGAGTACACCTGGACTCTGAATAGGGCTGTGCTCTGCCACCACAATGCTGGCTCCGCCCCCTGTGGAGCGTCTGATGGCTCTGCCCTGCACCCTGAAAGAAGCAGCCTGGATCATGTCAACAAAGGGCTCAGAAACCGGACTGAACTAGGCAAAGGCCTGAAAGAACAAAAGAAATGGCGTACAAATGTAGGAGCCCTGCTCCTAAGAAATCAGATCCTGTCCTGCCAAGAAGAAACCTCTGTCCGACGAGAAGGAACTGGGAAAGCTGCATGGAGGAGTACTGTCCTGGGGGATTGGCCTGCTGTGGTTGCCTTGCTGCTGAAGAAGAGGAACAAAGACTAAAGAGACTTTTATCTGACTTGTGCTGAAGATCTCCAAGGGCTTGTGAGTGAGCTTGCCCCCTGAACGAAGTCCCAGGTACAGTGGACTTCACCGCCGTGAAATCGCCGTGGAAAATGGACCGTTTTCCTCACATCTTTGCGTCGAACTGCTGTGTACACCTCACTGATCACGGCTTACTCCCTGCGAGCTGATATTCCGCTGTCCGGCACGAACAACGCGTCTTTGGCCCCTCTACGAGCCGTAGCTCGCACCGCGAAGGAAGGTACTGCCAGCCCAAGCAATGCGAGTTATTGCCCCTACGAGCCGTAGCTCGCACCGTAATTGAAGGACATAACCGTACCAGCTCGCACTATCACTGTACGCGCCTCTCCCCTGCTTTGGGAAAGGCCGTAGTACGTGTGGTGGTCGCATACGTCTCCTGTCCGGAGCGTACTGTTCGCCTGTCTCAGCAGTCCAAGTGAAGATCAGCCATCCCGGTACGTCGCGTACCCAAACGTCTGGCAGTACGGACCGTACTTTCGCCCCGTCCCCTGAGCCGCGCACGCCCAAGGTCTCCCGTACCATAGTACACGCCGCCCAGAGGACTTCGCACCGTACTGTACGCCTGCTGCCAAGGAAGTGTCTGAGACGAACTCACCAAGCATCAAGGTACTGTGCCCGTTCGCACCGTAGGGCGTACACTTCACCTGAAGCGCCTGCAGCGCGTGTACGACACGTCCCAAAGCCTGTGTCTACCGCGTACGATGCGTACGAAGAGGGACAACGCGCACAGAACTGTAAAAGTACGCTAAACTTAAGAACTCTTTCAAAATAAATATTGTGGCCTTCTTAAATGTTATTTGGTCTTGTGCTAAGCCTGATAATTCTATATAAAGTATTTTTTGATATATATCCTGTGTGGAGTCCATTTGTGGAGGGTCACTGTATTACTGTGTGGGTATTTACAAATGCTTAACCTAAACGCCCTGAGATAACGCCTTGTCTGCTCGCGCCAAGCTACCTAGAGGGTGAGCAGGGGTTATTATTGGAGTGTATCCCCCTACCCTGACTAGAGGAAAGGTTCCCTGCTTGACACAAGTACCTACCTGTGCCAACCAGAGAACCCGGATTCTAACATTGGTGGTCAGCGGTGAGGATTACGAATTTGCATTTGTAATACATACACAGTGATTGGTGAACGCCACATAGTGAAGGCAGACCAATAGCGCAACCACTTACTTTTAATTTGCATTTTTCTGGGAAATCGCCAGTTGTTAAAAGAATCATGCCTGGTTCAAGCGTTGTGGAGAGAGCAGAATCTATAGTCTCTGACATTGAAGGTATTGAATGGGAAGAAGAGAGACTAGAGAGCTACACTAAGGCCCAGCTGAAGGGTTTCTGCAGGAAATTCAAGGTCAACACTGTTGGATGTAGGACCAAAGCAGATTTTTTCAAGGCGCTGAGGGCCTGGGTGGAGTCAAGGACACCCTCTAATGACGTGGAGGAAATTGAGCGGGCAGAGAACATCGCTAGCTCAGGCAGAGGCCTGTCGCCAGAGGAGTTGGCTGACAGGAAGGAAACCAGAGCTCATGAGATAGAGATGGCGAAACTAAATGGACAACTGGAAATGGAGAGAAAAAGGCTGGAAATAGAAGATAGAAAAAGCCAAATGGAGCATGAAATGAAATTGAGGGAGCTGGAGTTGAAAGCCCAGGGCTTGGGAAGCACTCCCTCTGGTGGCAGCACACCACCAGTGCAGATAGAGTCCAGAGTGTACATACCCAAAGATGTAGTGAAGGAATTTTTTTAAAAATGATGACATAGGGCAGTGGTTCAAAGCCTACGAAGTAGCCATGTCCTCCCACTGGGTCACTGAGAAGGATTGGGGAGCGGGGTTGTGGGGGCGGTTCTTGAGTGAGGGGTGGGACACACTGCTAGATTTGCCCTCAGATGTGTATAAGTCTTACCCCCATATGAAGGATGCTTTAATGGCTAGGTATGGGTTAACTCCTGAAATGTATGGGCAGAGGTTCAGGGGTTGCACTAAGATTCCCAATAGTACGTATGTGGAGTATGTGACTTATTTTTGCAGAGCAATGGATGGTTGGGTAAAGGGTAGTAAGGTTGATAATTTTCAAGGGCTTCTTGATTTAATGGCATGGGAGCACTTGTCCAGTAATTGTTTTCCTGAGCTACGCCAGCATCTGATTGATAGTAGGCTGACTAACCCTAGAAAGCTTGCTGAGGAGGCGGACCGCTGGGTCAGTACCAGGGTCCACAAGGGTCACGTGGGAGACTCCGCCAAAGGTGGGCAGGGTCCCCAGCAGAAGAGCGGGGTGGACAAGGGTAAAGAGAGGGAGTTCCAGAAGAGGCCCCAAAGTAATCCCCAAGGGAACCAAGGGAAGGGTTCTCAGCGTCCCCCACCCCAGAAACAGACTGGGGCCCGACAGGTACCCCTGTTCGAAGAGGGCCCTCAAACTGTTACAGATGTGGTGTGCTGGGTCATTTTGCCAATGATCCCAACTGTCACCAGTTTGGTAAACCAGCACCCACTGGTGCAACCCCCCGGCAGACGGCTAGTGTAGCCCTGGGTGGAGAAATGGGTGTCCAAGGTGGGTGGGGTTCAGTAGAAATGTCCCTGGTCTCATTAGGAGACCATGAAGGGGTCCCCAAAACCCAGCTGCCTGAAAACACTAAGAAATACAGGCAGTGGGTGACCATAAATGGCCATAGGGTTGAAGCTCTGAGAGATACAGGAGCCAGTGTGACGGCTGTCAAGCGCCACCTGGTGTCTCAGGAGCAGGTTGTCCCAGGAGCATTCTATCCGGTTGTTGCCGCTGACAACACGGAGAGTCACTGCCCGGTGGCTCAGGTTCCCTTTGAGTGGGGAGGGTCTCTGGTACTCTTCAGGTAGCTGTGAGGCCCGCCATGCCTGTAGACTGTCTGTTAGGGAACGATCTGGAGAGCTCACCTTGGGCTAAGGTGGAGCGGGGTGCTCACCTGGAGATGTTGGGTATGCCTGATTGGGCGTGTGTCACCACACGGTCCATGGCAGCCCGTATGGGTGCTCAAGAGGATCTGGAGCCTGAGAGGGAGGCCCAGGAACCGGCCTTATGGAGAAGAAGCAGGGGGCGCGGGAAACCGGCCCCCGAAGTTCCCACGGTCCAGGAGGAAGCAGACCTTGAGGGGGATGCCCTGGAACCTACAGGGGAACAGATAGCTGAACTGGGAGACCTGCCTGAGCTGACCCATTGGCAGCAAGAAGGAGGGCCCTCCAGGGAAGAATTCTGCAGGGAGCAGAAAGAACGCCCTTCTCTCGTGGGTATGTGGCAGCAGGCTGCAGACCAGGCCAACGGTGATCAGTCTGGAACACACTTTATTTACTGGGAGAACGACCTCCTGTATTCTGAGCCTAAGGTTGCTGATTCTGGGTCAGCCCGTGTGCTGGTGGTACCCCAGCGCTTCAGAGCCTTCCTAATGGGGCTGACTCACGATGTGCCATTGGCAGGACATTTGGGGCAGGACAAGACCTTTGAAAGGCTTGTCACCCACTTCTTTTGGCCCCAAATGCGCAGGAGTTCAGACACTCACTGCAGGACCTGCCAGACTTGCCAGGCAAGTGGAAAGAGTGGGAGGAAGCAGAAGGCTCCTCTCCAACCATTCCCTGTGGTCAGTACCCTCTTTGAGCGAGTGGGGATTGACATTGTGGGGCCGCTGGACCCCAGGACATCCATGGGCAACAGGTTTATCCTGGTCCTGGTGGACCATGCCACCCGGTACCCGGAAGCCATCCCGCTGTGGACAGTGACGGCCCCCGTGGTGTGACGTGCACTGATGGGAATTTTCTCCCGAGTGGGATTCCCTCTAGAAGTGGTGTCTGACCGGGATACCAATTTCATATCCAAATATATGAAATCCCTTTGGCAAGAGTGTGGTGTAACCTACAAATTCACCACACCTTACCACCCCAAGGAAACGGGTTGGTTGAGAGATTCAACTGAACCCTGAAGGGCTTGATAATGGGTCTTGAGGAACCCATGAGGCGGAAGTGGGACGTCCTCTTGTCATGCATTCTCTTTGCTTACAGAGAGGTGCCCCAGAAGTCTCTAGGGTTCAGCCCCTTTGAGCTTCTGTACGGCCACCCAGTGAGAGGACCTCTAAGTCTGGTCAAGGAAGGCTGGGAGCAATCTCCCAGGTAACCTCCCCAGAATGTATATAGCTGCATGCTGGCCTTCAGGAACCAGACTAGGTGTTTCAGGAAACTTGCTGAGGCAAACCTGGAAGCCAGCCAGGAGGAGATGAAGCGGTGGTACGACCAGAATGCTACTCTGGTAGAGCTTCAGCCTGGACAGAAGGTATGGGTCTTGGCCCCAGTGGAGCCCTGTACGCTCCAGGATAAGTGGACCGGTCCCTTTGAGGTGGTGGAGCGCAAGAGTCCTGTTACCTATTTGGTAGACTTGCGGTCTCCAAGGAACCCCTTAAGGGTCCTTCATGTCAACCGCCTCAAGATCCACTTGGAGAGGTCCCAAGTGGGCATGCTCTTGGCAGATGCTGGGATGTAAGAGGAGACCGAGCCTCTTCCTGACCTCCTGTCAGCAAGGAGCAAGATGGGTCAGTGGATGGTGTCATCCTCTCTTCCACCCTGACCCTTGAGCAACAGAATGATTGTCGCCAATTGTTGGGGAAATTTTCTGAAGGCCTACAGGGTGACTGACAGGGTGAGGCCATGCATCAAGGAGGAGGTCTCCAAGATGTTTGCACTCGGGGTAATTGAGTCCTCCAGCAGTCCTTGGGCCAGCCCAGTGGTCTTGGCCCCAAAGGCTGCAGCGCCGGTAGCCACACCTGACCTCCGGTTCTGTGTGGACTACAGAGGACTCAATTCGGTCACCAGGACTGACGCACACCCCATCCCCAGAGCTGATGAGCTCATAGATCGGCTAGGGGCTGCCAACTACCTCAGCACATTTGATTTAACGTCTGGGTACTGGCAGATCGCCTTGACCGATGGGGCCAAAGAGAGGTCAGCATTTTCCACCCCTGATGGGCACTACCAGTTCCAGGTTATGCCCTTTGGGATGAAAAATGCCCCTGCCACCTTCCAGAGGTTGGTCAACCAGGTGTTGGTTGGACTGGATTTGTTCAGTGCAGCCTACCTGGATGACATCGCAGTGTTCAGCTCCACTTGGGAGGAACACCTGCGCCACCTCTGGGAAGTGTTGATGGTGCTGCGGAGGGCAGGCCTCAAGATCAAGGCGAGTAAGTGCCAGATCGGGCAGGGTTCCGTGGTGTACTTGGGGCACCAGGTTGGGAGCGGCCAGGTGGCGCCCCTTCAACCCAAGATAGAAACCATCCTGAATTGGGAGTCGCCCAAAACCCAGACAGAGGTGAGAGCCTTCCTAGGTCTCACCGTGTACTACAGGAGGTTTGTCAAGGGGTATGGCAACATTGTTGCACCCTTGACAGCACTGACTTCTAGGAAGCAGCCCAGGAAAGTGATTTGGACTGACACCTGTCAGAAAGCTTTTGAGGCCCTGAAAGCTGCTATGTGCACGGCGCCCGTGCTCTTGGCTCCCAACTTCTCCAAAGAGTTTATCATTCAGACAGACGCTTCAGAGCATGGTGTGGGGGCTGTTCTTTCACAGATTAATGAAGAGGGCCTAGATCAACCTGTAGCCTTCCTTAGCAGGAGGTTACTTCCATGGAAACAGAGATGGAGTGCTATTGAGCGTGAGGCATTTGCTGTGGTCTGGGCACTGAAGAAGCTAAGACCCTACCTGTTTGGGTCTCACTTCCGGGTTCAGACAGACCACAGGCCCCTCAGGTGGTTGATGCATATGAGGGGTGAGAATCCAAAGTTGTTGGGGTGGTCCATTTCCCTACAGGGTATGGATTTCACGGTGGAACATCGCCCTGGTATAGATCACGCCAATGCTGACGGTCTGTCCAGATTTTTCCACCTTAGTGATGAGGAACTCCCTGGGGTAGGGTGGTTCTCCCCACTCTTCAGAAGGAGGGGACACGTGTTAGACCTGGCACATTGGTGTGAGTCTCCCTTCCACTTTTTGTCGCTGTGCCTCATGTGTTTTATGGTGTTGGCCGCTCAGAGCGCTGTGCCACTGCCAACCAGTGCCACAGTGCAAGTGCTCCCTATGTAAAATGTATATGTTGGTTGGATTCCATGACTGGCTTATTTGGTTTACTATCAGACCCCAGTAAAGTGCACCAGGAGTGCCAGGGTGTGTAAATACAAATGCCGCTGGTGGGCTTGCAGCACTGGTTGTGCCACCCACAGAAGCGGCCTGGTAAAATGTGTCTAGGTCTGCCATTGCAGAACCTGCGTGCAGTCTGGTACTGACATGCTGACTGGCAAGTGCACCCACTTGCCAGTCCCTAAACCTTCCCTTAACTTCATGTTAGTCACCCCTATGGTAGGCCCAGGGGCAGGGTGCATTGTAGCATAAGGTAGGACAAGCCCTGATGTGTGTGGCATGTCCTAATAGTGAATTACAGCCATTTTCGTTTTTCACTATTGTAAGGCTACCCTGTTCTCATAGGCCAGAATGGGCTGTTAAGATTGTTACATCCTATGATCCTAACAGACCCAGGGAACATGGTAGAAAATCGAGTTTAGTATGCCTGAACTCAGAATAATAAGGTACATCTTTTAGTAAGAATTATGTTAATATTCTGTGTTTGCAAATGCCACTTTTAGAAAGTTGGCCTTTGCTTGCCTAACCATTTCAGCCCGCCTCTGCGTGATGTGTATCTGCTGTCTGACTTGTGTGAGTGACAGGGCTGGGGAAACCGAGATGGGCAAGGCTAGGTAGCCTGGTGGTGAATAGAAGGATTGACCTGTGGATGGGTGGGAGGAGTACACCTGGACTCTGAATAGGGCTGTGCTCTGCCACCACAATGCTGGCTCTGCCCCCTGTGGAGCGTCTGATGGCTCTGCCCTGCACCCTGAAAGAAGCAGCCTGCATCATGTCTACAAAGTGCTCAGAAACCGCACTGAACTGGGCAAAGGCCCCCCTGGCCTGAAAGAACAAAAGAAATGGAGTATAAATGTAGGAGCCCTGCTCCTAAGAAATCAGATCCTGTCCTGCCAAGAAGAAACCTCTGGCCGACGAGAAGGAACTTGGAAAGCTGCATGGATATGTACTGTCCCTGACCTGGGGGATTGGCCTGCAGTGGTTGCCTTGCTGCTGAAGAAGAAGAACAGAGACTTTTATCTGACTTGTGCTGAAGATCTCCAAGGGCTTGTGAGTGAGCTTGCGCCCTGAACGAAGTCCCAGGAACAGTGGACTTCACCGCCGTGGAATCGCCGTGGAAAATGGACCGTTTTCCTCACATCTTTGCGTCGAATTGCAGTGTACACCTCGCTGATCACGGCGTACTCCCTGCGAGCTGATATCCCGCTGTCCGGCACGAACAACGCGTCTTTGGCCCTTCTACGAGCCGTAGCTTGCACCGCGAAGGAAGGTACTACCAGCCCAAGCAACGTGAGTTATTGACCCTACGAGTCGTAGCTCGCACCTTAATTGAAGGACATCACCGTACCAGCTCGCACCCCCCTACGGACCATACTATCACTGTACGCGCCTCTCCCCTGCTTTGGGAAAGGCCGCAGTACGTGTGGTGGTCGCGTACGTCTCCCGTCGTCCCGTCCGGAGCGTACTGTTCGCCTGTCTCAGCAGTCCAAGTGAAGATCAGCGATCCCGGTACGTCGCGTACCCGAATGTCTGGCAGTACGGACCGTACTTTCACCCTGTCCCCTGAGCCGCGCACGCCCAAGGTCTCCCGTACCGTAGTACGCGCCACCCGGAGGACTTCGCACCGTACTGTACGCCTGCTGCCAAGGAAGTGTCCGTGACGAACTCACCAAGCATCAAGGTACTGTGTCCGTTCGCGCCGTAGGGCGTACGCTTCACCTGAAGCGCCTGCAGCGCGTGTACGACCCGTCCCAAAGCCTGTGTCTATCGCATACGACGCGTATGAAGAGGGACGACGCGCACAGAACTGTAAAACTTAAGAACTCTTTAAAAATAAGTATTGTGGTCTTCTTAAACGTTATTTGGTCTTGTGCTAAGCCTGATAATTCTATATAAAGTATTTTTTTATATATATCCTGTGTGGAGTCCATTTGTGGACGGTCACTGTATTACTGTGTGGGTATTTACAAATGCTTAACCTAAACGCCCTGAGATAATGCCTTGTCTGCTCGCGCCAAGCTACCTAGAGGGTGAGCAGGGGTTATTATTGGAGTGTATCCCCCTACCCTGACTAAAGGAAAGGTTCCCTGCTTGACACAAGTACCTACCTGTGCCAACCAGAGAACCCGGATTCTAACACAACTCATCCACCGGCCCTCTTGCGCTACGCGTCCCACCTTCTCCTTACCTGGACATTGACTCCGTGGCACAATCCACTGCAGTCTCTCCAAATCTGTGACTCAGCCAGCAGGAGCCTCAGCCAGGTGTGATTTCACTCAGCTGAGTACAGCAGTTGCCGCCTACTACGCTGGTGGACCTCCCGATGCAGTTGATGCATTAGGGTCCCCTTAGCCATGAAGGCACAGCGCTCACGCCACACAAGTTCACTGTAGCACTGGGGCCTCAGCCTCCACAGCGTACGGCCAGCCCAACATCATCCGACCTGTGATGCAGGGAGACAGCACACACCGTTGGTAATCCCCTCCATGCACCCCGGTGTAGTGGTGGATTGTAGTATGCGATGCGGACCTCACTACGTTGGTGCGCAGGAGCACCTCTACCATTAACTGCTCCAAGGGTCGCAAGGCGGTCTTCTCACACAGGTCAGCTACGTGGCTCCATGTGACCTGCCATGCTTTACCACCAAGTACTGGCGATCGTCGTGCACCAATGTCTCCTGCCACGGCTCATCGACTCCACAGCTCTCCCACATCCCACTCCAGGCTCAAGACGCAGGTCCACCGGGGCATCCAGGCTCCAGACGCAGGTCCAGGGAGGTATCCAGGCTCAAGACGCAGGTCCAGCGAGGCATCCAGGCTCCTGACGCAGGTCCAGCGGGGCATCCAGGCTCCAGACGCAGCTCCATGGAGGCATCCAGGCTCAAGACACAGGTCCAGCGGGTCATCCAGGCTCCAGGCGCAGGTCCAGGGAGGCATCCAGGCTCCAGACGCAGGTCCAGGGAGGCAGATCCAGGGATGCCCCACTGGACCTGCGTCTTGAGCCTGGTCAAGACGCAGGTCCAGCGGGGCATCCAGGTTCTCATCCTGGTCATCCTGGATGTTGGGTGGCTTGAGAGGGTTGTTGATGTGTGCTGCACTTGGGCCAGGTGGCTCCAATCTGCATAAAACTTTTTTTTGGGTATCTTTTCTATGGGAGGTGGACTGTTTTTTAGGTTAGAGGGAAAAATCACTCATGTTGGGCTGCCTAACGTGCGTTTTTTTTATCGCTAATGGGCTTATCACCACTTTTTTAACGTTAGCGCGAGGATTTTTATCGCCGTCCCGCTAATTTTATCGCAAGACATTTCAGCCGGTAAGAGAAACTATCGCCTGTTAGCGGCGTGTTGTTAATACGCGGCTATAATTTCCCGCGGTAGAAGGTGATTAAAAAAAAGTCATGCTAACAGCGGTTAGCGATAATTATCGCCACTTCTTGATAATATCCGCCTCAGGGGCTTATCTACAAGCCCCTTGCGCCACCCTTACGTCACTTTTCCAATGTTAAAAATTACGCAAAAGTGGCGCAAAGGGCTTGTAAATCTGCCCCTCATTGTTTAGTTATATCAATCAGGCCTCAGACTTCGCTCTGTTGTGGCCTCTGAACAACAGAGAGCCCTGTTTGCTTACGGGACAGATACCGACAGCTCCTGTTAAATAATCCGAACAGTTACACAAGAACAAAAATGTAAAACATAATTTGCACAAAATTAAACCTTACAGTGTTTATGTAGCCGCTCCCAGAAATTCATTTACACTTCATTTAACTTTTAATTAATATCTGTCTTGATGATAATTTTACCTATTTCATACGATGATTGTGAAATTTAAATATATTGTAAGATGTTTAATTAATCCAACAATAAAACATTTTCTTCCTTCCACCTTCAAGAACGGTACCGGTTATGTGCAAGGGCATCAGTAAAAGCCAGAGATGCAGGGCTTTAGTTAGGCTGGAGGCCGCGTGGACGCGCTCCTCTGGTTTTTACAAACCCCTCTATGAGAGGGAGCATGGCTACAACTGTGGCGAAGTGAAATATAATTACAATTCATTTCTAATCATTAAACCGTGTCTACAGCTTGTTACACCTTTGTGTATCGAGAGATCCAGGCAGACGTTTTGGGAGCTCCAATGGCGTCCTAATCAAACTCCGTACACGATGTCAGGGCCCAGCGTTATGTGTGGTCCTAATCAAACTCCGTACAAGAGATCAGGGTCCAGTGTTAAGTGGTCCTAATCAAACTCCGTACACGAGATCAGGGTCTAGTGTTATGTGTGGTCCTAATCAAACTCCGTACAAGAGATCAGGGTCCAGTGTTATGTGGTCCTAATCAAACTCCGTACACGAGATCAGGGTCTAGTGTTATGTGTGGTCCTAATCAAACTCCGTACAAGAGATCAGGGTCCAGTGTTAAGTGGTCCTAATCAAACTCCGTACACGAGATCAGGGTCTAGTGTTATGTGTGGTCCTAATCATACTCCGTACACGAGATCAGGGTCCAGTGTTATGTGTGGTCCTAATCAAACTCCGCACACGAGATCAGGGTCCAGTGTTATGTGTGGTCCTAATCAAACTCCGTACAGGAGATCAGGGTCCAGTGTTAAGTGGTCCTAATCAAACTCCGTACACGAGATCAGGGTCTAGTGTTATGTGTGGTCCTAATCAAACTCCGTACACGAGATCAGGGTCCAGTGTTATGTGTGGTCCTAATCAAACTCCGTACACGAGATCAGGGTCCAGTGTTATGTGTGGTCCTAATCAAACTCCGTACAGGAGATCAGGGTCCAGTGTTAAGTGGTCCTAATCAAACTCTGTACACGAGATCAGGGTCCAGTGTTATGTGTGGTCCTAATCAAACTCGGTACACGAGATCAGGGTCCAGTGTTATGTGTGGTCCTAATCAAACTCCGTACACGAGATCAGGGTCCAGTGTTATGTGTGGCCCTAATCAAACTCCGTACAGGAGATCAGGGTCCAGTGTTAAGTGGTCCTAATCAAACTCCGTACACGAGATCAGGGTCCAGTGTTATGTGTGGTCCTAATCAAACTCCGTACACGAGATCAGGGTCCAGTGTTATGTGTGGTCCTAATCAAACTCCGTACACGAGATCAGGGTCCAGTGTTATGTGTTGTCCTAATCAAACGTCGTACATAGGATCAGGGTCCAGTGGTATGTGTTGTCCTAATCAAACTCCGTACACGAGATCAGGGTCCAGTGTTATGAGTGGTCCTAATCAAACTCCGTACACGAGATCAGGGTCCAGTGTTATGTGTGGTCCTAATCAAACTCCGTGCACGAGATCAGGGTCCAGCATTATGTGTTGCCCTAATCAAACTCCGTACACAAGATCAGGGTCCAGTGTTATGTGTAGTCCTAATCAAACTCTGTACACGAGATCAGGGTTCAGTGTTATGTGTGGTCCTAATCAAACGCCATACACGAGATCAGGGTCCAGTGTTATGTGTTGTCTTAATCAAACTCCATACACCATGTCAAGGCCCAGTGTTATGTGTTCTAATAAAACTCCGTACACAATGTCAGAGTCCAGTGTTATGTGTGGTCCTAATCAAACTCCATACACCATGTCAGGGCCCCTTGTTATGGGTGGTCCTAATCACACTCCATACACCATGTCACGGCCCAGTGTTATGTGTTGTCCTAATCAAACTCCGTACACCATGTCAGGGCCCAGCGTTATGTGTGGTCCTAATCAAACTCCGTACACAATGTCAGAGTCCAGTGTTATGTGTGGTCCTAATCAAACTCCATACACCATGTCATGGCCCCGTGTTGTGGGTGGTCCTACTCACACTGCATACACCATGTCAGGGCCCAGTGTTATGTGTTGTCCTAATCAAACTCCGTACACGATGTCAGAGTCCAGTGTTATGTGTGGTCCTAATCAAACTCCATACACCATGAAAAGGCCCCGTGTTATGGGTGGTCCTAATTACACTGCATACACCATGTCAGGGCCCAGTGTTATGTGTTGTCCTAATCAAACTCCGTACACGATGTCAGGGCCCAGCATTATGTGTTGTCCTAATCAAACACCGTACACGAGATCAGGGTCCAGTTTGATGTGTTGTCCTAATCAAACTCCGTACATGATGTCAGAGCCCAGTGTTATGTGTGGTCCTAATCAAACTCCATACACCATGTCAGGTCCCAGTGTCATGTGTTGTCCTAATCAAACTCCGTACACGATGTCAGAGTCCAGTGTTATGTGTGGTCCTAATCAAACTCCATACACCATGTCCGGGCCCTGTGTTATGGGTGGTCCTAATCACACTGCATACACCATGTCAGGGCCCAGTGTTATTTGTTGTCCTTATCAAACTCCGTACACGATGTTAGGGCCCAGTGTTATGTGTTGTCCTAATCAAACGCTGTACACAAGATCAGGGTCCAGTGGCATGTGTTGTCCTAATCAAACGCCGTACACAAGATCAGGGCCCAGTGTTATGTGTTGTCCTAATCAAACGCCGTACACAAGATCAGGGTCCAGTGTTATGTGTTGTCCTAATCAAACTCCTTTCATGATATCAGGGCCCAGTGTTACGTGTTTTCTCTCTTGTCCAATTCCACTTTTCCCCATTTGTCTGCATGTGCTTCTCTGTATAGATATTGCTAGGAACATTCTTACAGACAGTAGTTTAGGGTGGATTGATCTGTTCTGGAATCTGCATGGTCTCCCCAAGATTCACCCCAAAAAGTTACGAACCTAAAAGAAACTTCTCCATGCTGAACCCTTGTGGTCTCGCCCTGTCAGCTTGCCCGGCAGGCCGTGCTTCATCGGCCTTAAATGGATGGCAAATGTCTAGATGAATAGGCTGCCTTTCTATCATTCAACTATATACCATAAATCTTGAGGTAATTTATGCTGGCATGAACATGCTTTACGCTTGATGCACTTGCTTCATAAAAAAGCAAGTACCAGTGCACTGATAAATCTGTTGAGAGAGTTAAAAGCATTGTACATTAGATATTCTGTTCTGAGCATTAAGGTTTGCAATACTGCATTATGTGCAAAGGGGTTTGGAGTTTCCTCGTGCTTCCAGGTCAGTGATTTACTTTTGCTGAGCTCAGCAAGAGACTGTTGATGTGTGCACATTTGCTTAACGCCTCTCGTCGCGACTTCGGAAACGCGAGGCTGCACTCTGTTCTCAAGGATACGGTGCAGCTTCGAGTTTCACCCTGCGATGGCGCTAAGTTTCACAACTTAGCGCCAACGAAGGCACCCTTGCACCATAGTGCAAGGGTGTCTGCAAGCAGGGAGATTTGCTTATGTACAGGAAGGTGTCCCTTCCTGCACATAAACAAACTGAAAATGCCAGTTTGTAACTTACATGTGTGCTGCCTCGTGCAGCTCACATGTAAGCTACAAAACAGCATTTCTTAAAAAGGTTTATTTATGTACAGGAAGGGACACCTTCCTGTACATGAACAAACCATGCCATTTTGCATTAAACCATGTTAAGTGGGTTGACGCTGCCTTGAGAATAAAGCGCTGGCCCTATCGCCATGGGAACGTAAAAAAAGTGACGTTCCCGTGGCGATAGGGGCTTGAGAATATGCCCCTCAGCTCCTAAAATCAGTGCAAAATATCAGAACACTCTTGAGAGCTCTGATCTCACTCACAATACTTTTTCTGTGAGTAGGCGTGTCTTACTCCTAGCTTAGATGTGAATAACACCTAAACATGCTGGCCCGATTCACAAAGCATTTTCTTTTAGTAGCTGCTCTTTACAGCAAGCTTGGGGGCATATTTACAAGCAGGCGATAAAAAATTATCGCCGCTTTTGCTGCCGTTTTTGGCCGAAAAGCGGCGATAATTTTATCGCCTAATTAGCAAGGCCACGCTAACGCGTGAAGCCTTGCTTTAGCGTCAGGATTCCTAACGCCCAGCTTTGCATCTCTAATGAGATGCAAAGTGGGCGTTCCTGACCTAACATGACAGGAGAAATGTCGCTAAGCAACATTTCTCCTATCATCAAGCCCCACGCTATGAAGCATTGCATCAGGAAAAGTAGCGATAACCCCTGTTATCGCTACTTTCCTTACGCCTGCTTCAGGACTGACTTAGCCATGATATCCTATGGAATGTGGATATCATGGCTAAGTTTGTGAGTCCCTATCAGCAAGCTAACGCCACATTGCGTGAGATTATCACTGGGTTTCCAGCGATAATCTCACATTAGGCAGTTAGCGTGAGGATTTTTATCGCTGAGGAGATAAGCGTTGCTAATAGCACGCTATCTCAGCGATAAAAATCCACGTTACCCGGCGATAATTATCCTCACGCTTAGAGCGCTGAGCG
Organism: Triturus cristatus; assembly: GCF_964204655.1. Lineage (NCBI taxonomy): Eukaryota > Metazoa > Chordata > Amphibia > Caudata > Salamandridae > Triturus > Triturus cristatus. Next base: position 632,798,524 of record NC_140582.1, read on the forward strand.
ATAATTATCGTCGGGTGTTGCTGATATGCCCCATAATTAGGACAAACTCATGTAGTTCCAGGAGTAAGACATGTTCACTCATGAAAAAAGTTTGAAAGTTAGAAAATCATTGTTTTAGACTATGTAATGTTTTCATTGTATATTGTTCTGAAAAACAGAATGATTATTCTCCTAAAAAAGAGACATACTCATTCCAATAAATCAAGGGGTACTCACTATTGAATATGGTATAGAATGCTTAGTAGTCCTGACTTCTTAAAATAGAAGACAACATTACTTGTAGTTCATAAGAGCTTGGTTTTCTGCAGGGTAGTGTGCAGGGGTTAGAAAATGTGACTGAAATAACGAGTGTTCGTTTAGAGCACTGGGGATATTTGACTACCTGTCTTCATCTAATAATAATGCATTTGATGTGGCTGCAGACACCAGGCCCAGTGCTATTTTAAATGATTCAGGCTATACATATTCATTTCTTAGCTGTGGCACAAAGGTCAAGGCGCCCAGCTGTAGGAGTGAACATTTTATGTTTTCATTGTCACATTACATTATGCAAATTGTGTTTCTGTATTTGTTACATTTTAAGCAGTCTTGAAATTCCCTGGATACATTAGTATATGGATTATGCAAGTAGGCCTGGAAACAGTTCCTGGCTTTTTGTAGTGTTTAGCATAAAATGTAAAAAAGCCTGTTTAAAGGTCCCTTGAAAATGTCTGATTCTTGAATACAATTCATAAGAATGTTTTCATGTTAAATTGTATCAATATACATTAACTATGCTGGGACCTTGGTGCTCAAATTAACAAACGGTATTGTTTTTCTGAAAACGGTTATGTGTCCCAAAAAGACGATTTATTTCTTTCAGTGTGTGTGAAATATAAATGCGCTTTACACTGCGCGTGTTTCTTTCCTCTGTGTTTTTCAGGCCAGAGTATAAAATTTATTTTTTGTGCACTCTGTTCTGAATTTCACACTCCACTGGTTCCGCGTATGCTGTTTCATTCCTTGGTAGACTTGTACATGAACATTTCGGCAGATATTTTAAAATATATGTAAAGACACATCGGAAAAGATGATTTTATAGATAGAAGTTTGAGTCTTTTTCAACTGTGGCAGTTTAGGAAGTAGGCTTTGTTGTGGCATGAATTTTTTTCTAAATTGTTGTGGGACAGGCGGTCGATAGAGGCCAAAATACCCACCCGATCTACACAAAATCAAAGATCCGACACCGCCACCATCAGCTATAATCCTTAAATCGACAACCACAGACTACGGACAGAGAGGCAATCTGATTATTTCTTGAGCAGTCTTCACTGAGTGCCCTATATACTGGGCCATAGACACTGAGAGGGCAGAGTAAACACACCAGCAGTGCATTTACTGTGAAAGGACACTAATACAGAAACCTCAAAAAATAATAAACTATTTTGTACGATGCACTGAGATTCTTCCTTTAGAAAAATGCAGAGTTTACATGGTTACAATGGCATTTGAGAAGGCCAGCACCACAGCATTCCAACATTAGAGCTGCATGCAAGTCCTTATTAAATGCAGAATAACAAGACAGAGTGAACATGAAGCAAGCATGTGGCAGGGCAGGAACTCTGCCCAGCAACTGCTACATTCACAATACTCTCTCCATGCTCACCCTCTTTCCCAGCAGCCCTCTCATGGAGAATCCGCAAAAATAGGATCAAGAAGTATACTGGATCATTCAACCTGGTGGTAACTAGATCTGAAATAAATCCCTAAATGATGAATGGCTCACCCTCGTCCAATGCAGTGTCAGCACATGCACCAGTCCCCAGCATTGAAGTAATCAGACTTAAATGAAGTCAGTTTATTTATTAATTGTTCTCAGCACATGCCTTAACAATAATAGATGATACACATTAAAACACAATAATCACAATAATAAATATGACAATTAACCTGAATGCAACACAGCACTCCCGCAATAAAATCATTATGAGTCATCTCTTCATGAAAACAAGGGGCAAGATACAAGATCTAGCCCTAATGTCCACTTACTTTCAACTGACATGGCAAACAAAATAAATTGAACACCATCAAACACGCTAGCAGTATATGGAAGCTAACATAATATAAGTTAAAATCAGTTTGGTTCCACTTTATTTTTCAAATTCCCAGTCAATAATCCAGGCACTCCAAATATACAAACTGTTCGATAAAGCACCGTGTTGTCCGTCCTATAGCAGAGGGCTAGGGGATCCATCTCATTTGATACATTATAGGCGCTAAATAAGTGAGTAAACCATTTCCTGCGCTCTACAAATGCGTTTGGGCAGAATAGTAGAGATTGGATAGTATTTTCTTTTTTCCCACTAGCACAGTCACAAAACTCATCGGGGCATATTTACAAGGGCCACATCGCCGCTTTTTTGGCTTTGAAAGCCAAAAAAGCAGAGATAAAAATATAGCCCTATTTACAAGAGGGTGATAACATGCCTTAGTGCATGTTAGCACCCTTTTATCCGATGCCTCCCTTTGCATCTCTAATGAGATGCAAAGTGGGCGTCACTGGGCAGTACAACCTTGAAAATATCGCTGATGTACACATCGCGATATTTACAAGGCTGCCCACGCATTTTAGCAGATGTTACTAACATCTGCTAAAATGCAGACTTAGCTATACTTACCATTGAGGGTGGATTATGCTGATACGACCACAGGGTCTTATCAGCAAGGTTATTGCCGTTTTCCATGGAACATCACTGGAAAGCCAGCGATGTTCCATGGAAAACATCGCTAGCATTGGGATATTATCGCCATTGCGCTATGCGTTGTTAATACAACGCTAGCGATAACTTCCTGCGATAGCCAGCGATAACATTTTTCTTGCTAAGAGCGGCCAGCGATAATTTTCGCTGCCGCTTGTTAATATGCCCCATCATTCCCTATTGTGTTGCTTTATCTGGCAACATATGTTTTTTTTTTAATATAATTTTTATTGAAGGTTTTTTATATATATATATATATATATGCAAACATTGTCTATCGGGTTCACCGCCTCTTGGGTTACAAGGTATAGAGATTAGTATACCAGTAAATTTTTTGTCGGGTCTCCCATTGCTGGCTATACTCTTATGAAGAAAGGAAAGGTATTAAAGTGGAAGTGTACAGGACAGAGTGGAATAAGTCGAGGAGGAGGATAGGACAGAACTAAACTGTATATATTCTTCTGGGTAAGTTGTTTGTTCAAGTTCTTGAAATGTCTCTTGACCATAGCTGTTTCTTATGGTGGCTCATAAGGTATTAACGCCTTGTCCAGGACTTCCCATAGTTTTTAAAGAAAGTTTCCAAGCGGACATTAACGTATAGTGAACTCCATACTTCAGGGTAAATATAATCTAGGTAGGGTTCACAACCAGAAAGGCTTTTCTGCTCTAAGAATCCTTGTAACCAAAGGCCCAGTCTTACTAGAATGATGTGCATTTTGATTTTTATACAAACAATACGCCTAGTTTATCTTAGTGTCTCTCCATTAATCACAGAGGGATTCTCGTGAATATTCTCAAGTTTAGGTAGTTTTAGGGTACTTCTAATATGATCTCACCAAGGCATCCAAAGTGGTCCAGAATAGTAAACTACCTCTCTTATGGATTTGAGATTAGTAGCTGTAGAGCGATTCCTATCTCAACAAACCAAAAAAAATATTTGCGGAAGGGAACAAACTGAAATTGATATTATTGACATCTATAAAGTGCTCAATATGTCATCCCCAAAGAATAGAACTGTCTCTTCTCTGCACTTAACAACTGCACGCATTAGTCTTCACACCTGAGCCAACTCACTTCAGGACGCCTGCGCAAACCCATATATTGGGCCATGGAGAGGCCACACTAGAAATCATCAAGGGATTTTGTTTAAACAAAATTCAATACAATTGTACTGTACAAAGTAACCATTACATAAGTACTAGAGGGAAGTTCATCCAAACGTAATTCAGTTGGATACAGTAAATGATGAAATATAATGCAAACACACACGGGGTATTTTTTCAAGTGAAAGAATCACTGATTTTTATCTAGAAACAATTCATAAAAAGGAGTACACAAAACAAATAAATGTATAATGTAACATGAAGGGAAAGAAAGTTCAATATTATCCACAAATCATGACATTACAAAAAATCCAATCCAATAACTATAACAGAGATATATCTCGTGGTTAGAGAACAATCAGCTGTGCAGCTATGCTGTGGAAATGGACCATATAGTCGACGTTTCGGTCTGTTGAGGCGTCAGTCAGTCAGACCATCTTCAGGACAGATGAACAGTACAAAAAGACTCTCGTAGTTTGTTGTGGTATTTTAAAGGAGTAATCACTTCCTCATTAAGCATAGATTGTGCTTCATCCGATCTTATTTGGATAAGCGTATACCAAGTGAGGCCTGTAGCAGGACAACAGTGGGCTTCAGAATGTTGCCTATTCTGGTATTCTATGATTTAGAAGGCCAAGCGGTCCTTCTTTTGAGCGATTTTTCACTCCAGGAAATGGTTTTAGTCTTACAAAGCCGAGGAAAGGTTAGAGTGCCATCCGTCGGTGGGAAATCATAGAATACCAGAATAGGCAACATTCTGAAGCCCACTGTTGTCCTGCTACAGGCCTCACTTGGTATACGCTTATCCAAATAAGATCGGATGAAGCACAATCTATGCTTAATGAGGAAGTGATTACTCCTTTAAAATACCACAACAAACTACGAGAGTCTTTTTGTACTGTTCATCTGTCCTGAAGATGGTCTGACTGACTGACGCCTCAACAGACCGAAACGTCGACTATATGGTCCATTTCCACAGCATAGCTGCACAGCTGATTGTTCTCTAACCACGAGATATATCTCTGTTATAGTTATTGGATTGGATTTTTTGTAATGTCATGATTTGTGGATAATATTGAACTTTCTTTCCCTTCATGTTACATTATACATTTATTTGTTTTGTGTACTCCTTTTTATGAATTGTTTCTAGATAAAAATCAGTGATTCTTTCACTTGAAAAAATACCCCGTGTGTGTTTGCGTTATATTTCATCATTTACTGTATCCAACTGAATTACGTTTGGATGAACTTCCCTCTAGTACTTATGTAATGGTTACTTTGTACAGTACAATTGTATTGAATTTTGTTTAAACAAAATCCCTTGTTGGCCTTCCACTATTACATTCCATTTGCCCAAGCCCTCAAGGGTGTATTGGGTGTTACCCCTCAATTTAAATACACTAGAAATCAGTCAAAAGTTAAACCATTTAGGAAGCAGAAAACTCCCACCTCAGGATGGTTCTCAGAGAACTGAAAACAGGTTGAACCTCCACTGACTAGAGCACCTGAATGGATGCTTGTGAGGCATAACCAGACAGCAGTGACATAGAATGCCCTACCACAAAGTCTAATAGTAGGCAGACTGAAAGCATCACTCCTGCAGAAGATGGCTTCAGTGAGATCAGCTCCTCTAGCAGTGCTCAGCAATTGAATGCACACATGAAACACTTAACAGTTAGAAAGGTAGAAGCCAATGATGCAGCATGAGTTTAAAAATCATAATACACAACATGTTTATACAAAGAAGTCAGGAAAGGTTGTAAGTACACATTGCCCATATTAGATACAGTGACACATGATACAGAGACAAGTGCAGTGGAAACATTATAAAAGTGTGCTTTAAAACATGAAGATAAAGAAAACACATTTATAAGACAACACTGGTACATATAACCTAGTTGCGATAATGATCTAATGCATATGTTGCTTATTAACTTATATTGATGAAAATTGTGATACTTAGTGCAGCGGCCTAGTGTTTTTCATGCTCTTTTTTGAGAATGCACCAATTAAAAAAGAAGGTGCAAAAATGTGTAGCAATGAAGTACAACCTTGATGTATTGTACTAGAGACTCTATAGTTTATGAAATATAAAAAATTAATTTTGCTGGATAAAATTAGAGAAACGTGCATTTATATGAATGTTGGGAAAAATTGCAGTTGTGGGGCAGTTCTAACGTTAGCTATTTCCATGTAATAATATTTTGTGAAAACGTATACATTCTTCATTTAAATTGATTTAATTTCGTTGTATTTGAAGAAAAGTTAAAGCTCATTACATTTAAAGGTGCAATGCTAACTTAGAGACCTTCTTGAAATGCAAATGTTTCCCCTGAACAAATACAATGGATTGTTCCTTACTAGTAAAATGTAGTTTATTTTGTCTCGTATATGTTTTCCCCTGACATTTTTCAATGCTTTTTCAACATTCACAGTGAAATATTTCTGTGGGTATAGAATTTCAGCTATTGGTTTAAGTCGCAACGTTGTATTTCTTTTTTTACAAATGTTAGGCCTGTGTGGACTCACAAACTTTAGTTTCTTATGGGTAGCATGGAAAACCAGCTTGATGTTTCAACCATCTCAGGTGACATGATGTGAACATGGACATGCAATAGTCTTTCGATGGTGGTATGATGTCACGTCACTGTACAGTGCCAAAAACTCTATAAAAGAAGAAACCCCAAAGTAGGGGCACCCACTCACTGAACTGTATTGATTTTTGCTTCACGACAACCGCCATTCTGTTTTTTCCTGCTTGAGACACGGAAGCTATGCTGATCGATCTTTGCTTTTGGAAAGTTTGTTGATGCTACAATTGGTAATTGATGGACCGAGACCTTCTTTGCCAAACCATTTCCGTTTTTTCATTTTTCCATTATATCTTTAGCTCTATGCTAATGGGCTTACCCCAATGGACTTTAAATCTGAAATTTCCCCTTTTTTGTAGGACCTGAGCTGTTAGAAATTTGAATTATCCTTCTGCCTTTATGGGTAGTGGGACTCTGTAACATTGCAAACAGAATTTATAGCCATTCGATAAAGATGTATCCAAATGTTTGGTTCTTTAATGCAATCTGTGATATTCTTGACTGAAGTCCTTAAGAAATTGCTCATTTTTATGAATTTTGATTTAATAATACAATAACCAAATTAATCTAAATCTTGTCTGAGTCTGTTATTGAATTCTGTTGATTCGTCCATTTAAACCGTGCATTAGTGCTGATGTTTTAAATGCGTTGTAGGGATAATCAGCAAACCCTAGCAGAGCATGGGGTTTACTTCTTTTGTTCTATGTTGCAATTGCAGAGCATTTGGTCTGCATAATCCTCACTCGACTAAATTTCTTCAGGAGGTTCGGTCTTCCAGTAGCCATTCTTTATTTTTACAGTATGGTCTTAAGAGTGGTGTACCCAAATTTGATTTTTTAAACTTGTGAGTTGGCTGTCAGTTAATGGTCCTTATTTGACAGCTAACATGGAGTTTGGTCCCTCTAATTTCCACCTCTCCTATCAGTGGAGAAAGATTCCATCAGAGGATCATTGCCTCTGTGAAATGAAATGAAATGAAAATAAACATTTATAAAGCGCATGGCTACCCAGGAGCATCCCAGCGCTAAGGACTGCCACAGGGGAGGCAGAAGAACTAAGGAAACAGAAAGGTCTTCAGTTGTTTATGGAAAGCCAGATGATTGGGGAATATACGAAGATGTAGTGGAAGAGAATTCCAGAGTTTAGCGGCATTATAAGAGAAGAGCCGTCCACCACTTCTGGCCTTCTTGATTCTAGGGACCTCGGCCAGATGCAGTACATCTGACCGAAGATTCCTATTAGCTTTGTAGGGACGGATCATGGCTGAGTTGATAGGAGGCCCCTTCCCCGGCATGGATTTTTGTACTAGACAAAGAGCTTTAAATCTAATACACTCCTGCACTGGGAGCCAGTGCAGGGAGAGGAGTGCTGGTTTCGCCGATTGTCTGTTGGTAGCTCCAGTCAGAAGTCTGGCAGCGTTGTTTTGAAAAGACTGTAATTTGGAGACTACTGTTGTGGGTGCACCCAGACATAGTGCCTTACCATAGTCCAGTCTAGAAAGTATAAGTGATTGGACCAGTACTTTTTTAGCTTGAAAGGGGAGGAGGGGAAGGACTTTGTGGGCCATTTGGAGCAGACCATAGCAGATGGCTGCTGTCTTCCTGGCCTGTACCCTAAAGTTAAAATCCTGGTCCAACCAGATGCCCAAGCTCTTGATTTCTGACTTAGGGACCCGGGGAGGACCCATGCCAGCTGGCCACATAGAATTGGATTTAAAGCTAAGGGGTTGCCCAATATCATGAGCTCAGTTTTTCCACCATTAAGCTTGAGCTAAGACGCATCCATCCAGTTCGAAACATCCTCTAGACAAGAATAGAGGCCATTGTTTTTTTGACCTGCTTGGTTTAACGCTACCACCAATTGCGTATCATCGGCATAGGTCACCATGCGGATTCCAGAGGGGGCTACAATGGCTGCCAAAGGAGCCAAATACACATTGAAAAGGGTCGGGCTAAGCAACGAGCCCTGAGGGACTCCGCTCGGCAGAGAGGTAGGTTTAGATGAGATGTTCTCCTCAAACACCTGGAAGATTCTTCCCTCCAGAAAGGAACACAGCCATTGAAGAACCATGCCTGTTACTCCTGTACTTCTGAGACGGTGCACCAGGATCCTATGGATCACAGTGTCGAACGCTGCACTTAGGTCAAGGAGTATACTGGCAGACGAACCTCCTGAGTCTAAGATTTTCCTACTTTCCTTCACCACTGCTAATAGGGCCATTTCGGTGCTCTGGCGCGATCGGAATCCTGTTTGAGAGGGGTGGAGCACGTTGTGGGTTTCAAGGAATCCGGAGAGGACTTGATTAACGTATTTCTCTGCCATCTTACCTATTCCTGGTAGAAGGGAAATAGGATGGTAGTTGCCCAAATCTTCCGGATCCAAGTTAGGTTTCTTTAGTAGGGCTTTCACCATGACCCCTTTCCAGTTGGTAGGAACTATTCCTGTGGACAATGAGGCGTTTATCAGGTCCGTCATGTTAGGGGCTATTATCAAAGCTGCCTGTTTCAAAATGATAAGCGGTGCGGGATCCTTGGGTGATCCGCTCTTTACCGAGGACAGCAAGATAAGGAGTGATTCCTGAGATGGGGGGAAGACCTCTAGTGTGTGTTCAGAAGGACGTGGGTCAGGATCCGTCAGCTTGTAAGGGGTTTCGCCATTGTCATCGTTATGCGGCAGGGATTCAAGATTATTCTGAACCTTTGTGGTGAAATATTCTGCCAGTTTATTGCAACATAGACCAGAGGTATCCGGTGCAATTCGTGGGAAGGGGGCTTTAAGTAGTTTTTTTAATGCTAATAAAGGTTTCTCTAGGAGAGTTGGCGGCTGATAAAATCTTACCCTCGTATTAGGAGGCCTGGGCTATTTTTATTTCCGCTTTATAGACACAAATAGCTGCCCTGTATTCCCCCTTTTTGATGGGTAGGAAGTCTTTCCTCCACTGTCTTTCCTTAACCTTACAACGCTGTTTTAGGGTGTAGAGTTCGGAGGAGAACCAAGGGGAGTTATGAGGACCGACAGTCTTTTTTATCCTAGTTTTCGGAAGGACAGAATCAAGTGACTCCTCTATCCAGCTAAAAAAGTCCTCATTGGCTTTGACTGGACATGGGTCAGGTATGGGTCTGGTCCTTTCCAGTTCCTAGGTCCCGATCGATTGGGTAAGAGGTTTGGTGACCTGTGGAGACCAGGAAAGGGAGACAAGGAGGTGGTCAGACCATGAAGAGGGGTAAGATCTATTCCTTTAAGGTCCTCTAGACTAGAGAACACCGGGTCAAGGAGGTGTCCTTTAACATGAGTAGCATGCAGGATTTTTTGGGACAATTGGAGAGCCCTAAGGTCTCTGGCCAACTCGACTGCATTTACAGCTCGTGGGTCGTCAAAGTGAAGATTGAAATCTCCAAGGGGAGTAAAATTAGCCGCCGAGGTGGCCAGGTTAACTGCTGCCTCCAGCAGTGATTTGCTGAAGGATCCTACCACTCCAGGGGGGCGATAGATGAGAATGCCTGTAAAAGAAAGGTGTGGCATAAGTTCCATGGTAAAGTGGGCATTCTCACAATCTGAAAGAGGGTTCCCAAGCAGGCGACAGGTGAATTGTGGTAATGGAAACATTTCAGACTGTCTAATCGTAGAGTGCCCAGTTCAGTTATAATAATGAAGAGAGTGAGCATAGGAATACAAACGTTTTTATGCACGCTTCACGCTGCAACACCAGCAATATTCCAGATGCACCAAACAAAAACGTATAATTCTATTGAATGGGTTAATGCTCACATGATGCTACAATACCATCTTCAGAGAAACCGGAGATCCGAAAAGCAGCACAGGCCAACCTTTGCACAGTGCTCTGTGCCCAAATGCAGCACAGCCGAACAGTGACGGAACTGAAAGTTAAGTATTGAGAAAGGTAATGGCTATTACTATTGAGTGATGAGGACAGCTCAGAGAAATAGTTGGTAAATTAGTTGGCCCTACTTAGGGCTGCTGTTAATTCCCCAGCATTATTTTTCTGAGAGTATTTCAGTACCTGGAAGCCAGCAGTCAGCACCATATGATTTATAATTTTGAGATTCTTCACCATTAAAGGGTGGGATAACTCTTTGAAAAAAATCATCACCCGCAGTGAGTAAGGGGAGCTAAACTTCACATCAGGTGTAGTCAAACACAGTCAAGAAAAATTACCTCCTTATATGAAGTTAACCAGTGTCACTCGAATTGATGCGCAAAGTGCCTACATTCATCCATCTCTAGCTTTATTATGGAATTCAATTACCTGTGCTTAATTTGAGCCAGTGGTTGCTGGTGGGGACCACCCACACTCACTTTTGGGGACAGGCTCTAATTTTCCTCACCAGATATTTCCCTAGCGAGTAAAAAATACACAAAGGAGGAAGACAAAAAATGAAAAACTATCAGAAAGGGCGAAAGAAGGAACCTCCAAAAGTGAGTAAGGGTAAGATAAAGTACCAAGGAGTGTTTGGCTGTGGAGTAAAGAGCCCTGAGGAGTGGGCATCCTTGGTAATCAGAGTGCTGACATTTAATAGCGCCAGCTGCGGTCTTCTAAGCAGTGCTTTGGGCACCGGCACTTAATATTTTACGAATCAATCACTGTCAATTACCATGTTCTTTTTTCAATAGTCGATTTCATCAGGAACTATGATGTGAAAGGAAGACAAATTACCCACTAACTGGTTAGTCAACTGCCCTTTAGTTTGCAATACAACTGACATAGTAAACATTTCCATCTTAAACTACATATTCACATGAGGGTTCAAACCCTTCTACCATATGAACATTAATGAGGCAGTTTGCGACCTCCTACAAATGTCTGCGACAGCAGGGGTCGAGGCTTGTGAGGGACAGCTGAAATCCATCACCCTGCTTGCATCTTATGTAGACTTTTTTTTAAGGCCGACCATGTATTTTAAAGGGACAGGTGCTGCTTTAAAACAAGCATTGGCACAGCCAATAGGTCTCGCTTTTGGGATCTTATAAGTATTTACTTATGCAGCACAATATCCTGTTGCATGGCTAAACACTTATAAGGTTCCAAAGGCGAGACATTTGGCTATGCCAATGCTTGTTTTTAAGGCACAGTTTTACCGATATCAGGACTCTAACCCGGCTCCCCAGTTCGAAAGTCAGCAGCTCTGGAGGTTACGCCACAGCCTCTCCCCTGCTGGGCATAGGCATCGGTGTGTTTAGCTGCAACTTTCTTAATTTATTTTCTTCTTGCTTTTTTATTAAGCTAGGAAGCAACTTTAGAAAAGCGTCATTTGCAGCTCAAACAAACATAGCTCTTCATGAAAGCAACTCATAAATAAGTCTATTGGTCAAAAACGTTTTTGTAGCAGTTTTGTCTTCAAATGGATATGCTTTATCATCTCATTCAAGCCATTTAAAAAAGTTGGCATATTGTATTATTTTATCAGATATCGAAAATGTATGATGAAAACTTGAAACTACTAATCGTCATTAACAAATATGAAAAAGGATTGCAAGTTTGTTAATTCTGCTAGTGTGGATGTTGAAATAACGCGGATTAAAGATGGCCGCTGTATTTGCAAGCATCCTCCCCTCGTCGATGTTTACTCTCCCATGTGGGGATTCTTCAGCTGAAGAGCGACTTCACAGTTTGCGGGTGGAAGGAAGGCAGCTGCTAGTGCCGCCCTCTGAAACAGGAGTTGTGTTCTGTGATAACTGGCCCAGACTATCAGGAAGGAGCTGGAGGCTGCAAATGCAGGGTAAGGTTCGCATTCTCGTGCCTTGCTCTCTCAAAACAATCATCTAGTAAGTAGACCGATAATTATGTTTTCGGCCAGTGAGGAAGTGAAGATAAGTTCCCCAGACAAATGACTTAAGACTGTACAGAAACACATTATAAGACACGCAAGACAGTTGGGGTGCTGATCCCTGCTAAAATACACAAGCTGATATTTAGGGATGCGCTCTATGGTAATTTTGCAGTGGGAGAAAATGTGTTTGCAGAATGCCTTTCAGCATAATGTGTTTTGTGAGCAGGGTCAGAGAAAAACAAGCATTGGCCGCGCGGCAGTAAAAGTAATGCAGCGCGCCCTTTAAAGCGAAAGTCATCGCGATCACTCTGAAAGCAAAAGTGATTGCGAGACGCGCTAAAGCAGCGGGGGGAGGGGCATGGTGCTGAAGGCTGGCGGAGGAAAGGCAGATGGCTGGGTGAGAAGGGAGGGGGGAATGAGGGGAGCAGCTGTGCGCATGCACGCCATCGTGCACTGTAGCTTGTAGCCAGCACAAAAATGTGGGTAGCACTTTCAAAACCCACCTACTAAATGTCTCGCCTGACCCAGCGCATGCGCTGGGTCAGGCGAGACCTAAAAATTATGTCATCCAGGGAATCCAGTGGTTCTTTGGACCGGGGGCTGCTGCTGCTGAAGCTACCTGCCAGAACTCTGCAAATCAATAGCCATCCCAACTTTCTTGTTGTTAACTGCTGCTCAATGCTTTGCACCCACATTGATACAAAGTATTGCAATGTGCATATGGGAGGCTGGCGCCCCTTTAAAGTCCATTCCTATTTGAGATTAGAAGTGGATGAAAAAAGGCTATATTGTTAGTCAGTAATGCCTGTGATTTTGTGTCGACTTTGCAACTACAAAAGAGCTTCGTACATCAGGTTCCAAACACACTCCTTAATTTATTGTGTTATCTAATAACATGGGAGCCCTAAATAAAATTATCTGCACGCCACAAAGATGAAAACTGTTTAACTGTTGGTAGTGAATAACAGACTGCAATATCTACCATATAATAAAATACTGAAAGACTACTGCGTAAATAAGGAACGGAAGAGCTTCGATGATATTTCGAATTTAGAAAAAAAAAATTCTGAGAGCTTCATCCATTGGTTTCCCAAATAGCAAAGAAACAGGAATTTTCATCTATACCTCATTGCAACACAGCGGTGTGCTAGAAATTATTTGAGTACAGTTGTCTTAATATTATAGTGGCAGACTAAAGTTAAGTTAAAATATTGTGTCATTAGTTCCCTTTTTATTCCAACACTTCCAGTTAATTGGGAATAGGTCTTTGTGGACAAGTTCCTCTAAAAGCAAACTGTTACTATATTTTAAGACGATTGTACCAGTCATACATAGTTGTTATCCAATTACATTTTATTTAAACATTTCAGTTTTCGTCGTTCAATCAAAGAAATACAATGAAACATTTTAAAACAATTAAAATACAGACATGAAAATGTTTTTTTTTTTAAAGTGGCAGGTGCAAAATTGAGACCTTTAATAACAAAACAGGGTGCATGATGGAGGTCTCAGGCAAAGTATAGCACAAGTGTGCTAGGGGCATATGTGTCAACATCTCCATTTGCGATTCTCAAATAGCGATTTTTAGAGAATCGCTATTTGAGAATTGCAAAACGGGATGTATCTAAAAATTCGCACCAATTTTGCGATTTCTTAAAATTCCTTAATTGCGATTAGCAAATTGCGAAATCGCAATTAAGGAATACCTTCCCATTCATTCCTATGGGCCAGGAGGCCCATAGCAATGAATGGGAAGTCTTTCTCAATTTGCGAATCGCTATTTGCTAATCGCAAATTGAGAATATTTTCAAAGGTGCAAGGGTGTCATGATGACACCCTGATGCACCCCTGAAATCCGCATGTGTGCGCATATGGCGCACATACATGCCCTAAGGGCATGTATGTGCGCCACATGACACTTTGAAAAATGCCAAAAAGTGCATTTTTCAAAGAAATCGAAATTACCACTAACTTCAAGTTGGTGGTAATTTGCGATTTCTTAAGGAGAAATCGCACAACTTGGGTGCGTGTTACATAGCATTTAAGGAATCGCAATTTGCGATTTCCTAAATGCTTACGCAAACTTAAGAAATCGCTAAATTAGCGATTCCTTAAGAATGCGCTGCTGAAATGCCTCATACATCTCATTTTGCGATTTTGTATTCGCAAACGCTGTTTTTTTGCGATTCGCAGCGTTTGCGAATATAAAATCGTTTGATACATATCCCCCCTAGTTACAGCCAATTCCAGATCTCATGTTTTCTGATGTATGCATGTATGGTTATATGTGGTATTTGTAGAGCCCCAAACTAGTTAAAAGGCAGTGGGGTTCTGTACAGTGTCACAGGAAGACATAACACAGGAATGGAAAGGCAGCTGTGCTTTAGGATCCTTGAACTGTCACTACATTGTGCTTTAATGTTCATTAAAGAGATGCATCTTCAGATCTTTCCTAGAATGGAGTAGGGTTGGGTTGGTCCAAATTGACATGATGAGATTGGGGAAGATCTAGTGTGCATTGATGGTAAAGGCCTGTTGCCTTGTTTTTATTTTTAGATAGTGTCCTGACTGCGGGCATGCTGAGAGCCAGCAGAGATGGAGAGATTGTTGGCCAGTTTGCTGGCTGTGGCGCTATCATGGTGACTTTTTAAGAGAGGTAGCTGGCTTTGAAAAAGACAGTTGCGATCGGTGTGGGGTGGTGTATTCATATTTATTCAGGACCTCGATGAGACGTGCTGCATTGTGTACAACATCTTTGGAGGTGGCCAGTGTGAAATCTGGGAGGTCATGGAGCACGGCACTGTCATCTAAATGTTTGAGTACAAGGGCTTGAACTCCATTTATGAAATCACATTCGAGAGAAACTGTTTCATTTTGTTTAGTAGAAACAGAGAGGGAGAGACATGCAGGAGTCGAGGAAGAGAGAGAGATAGAACAATAGAAAGAAAGAATACATAGTGAGGTCAAAGGGCGAGTGGTTTGTAAATGTCACCAGAACTCCAAGGTTTAAATGCAGAACCATATTACACATTATCCTTTATATTATTTCTTTATTGCATGTTTGGGGGCTATTAGCATGAAAGGGCTGTTTTCTTCAAAGTATAGCTAACAATGGGTACCGATTGTAGTTAGAATGATTAGGTTTTGTTTGTCATTCATGAATAAACTGTTGATAAAGCAACAAACAATGGTAATGGCCAATGGATTTATGTGACTATGTGGCACCTCAACTACTGCATAATTATAATTTTTCTGCATGTAGCATATAGTTTGAATATTTTGCTGTTGAAAAAGAACTTTCTAGTTAAAATGAATTAAAATAATACTGCCAGAGAATGTGCATGAAAAGGTATATTTTTGCTGCATAATTTCCATAAGCTTGCTGCAGAATTTGCTCCTCATGTTGCATAATTTTAGTAGCCCTGACAATGGTAAAACTTTGCAGTGTTGTGTGTGAACTGTCATAACGCTGATCCATGTTTCAGTTTCCTGTGAAATTTGGTTTTTATACCCCTCCTTTCTGAGTGATATAAGCACCCAACAAACATGACCTAAACTATCCAAATTGCAAAAAACACTTAAAAACAGATTGTAACTCACACCAGCCCCTTTGAAAAACACCTCTGTGACAATGAACTCTATAATGCAGATGAGCAAGAATCGCACGGTGAACACCTTGTCTCAGCTCAGAACAGGGAGGCAGGGAGCGAGAAACTGGGTTGTTGTTCGTGGGGCTGTGGGGGGTGGTGGATTGAGCCCTTCCCAAGCAACAGCCACAGTCCTTTTCAGGGTGAACCACAGAACTCACTAAATTAACCTGTGTTTATCTCCCTGGTAGCTTGGTACAAAAGCAGTCAGGCTTAGCTTAGAGGCATGTGTAAAGTATTTATACAGCATTTAAACGGTAATAAAGTGATAATACAACAGCAGAAAAATCTCACACCAATTTAGAAAACAGAGTATAATTCAATTACTTATTTGACACCAAAACAACAAAATTCCAATCAGTAGAACCTAAGATATGCAATTTCACAAGTTTAAGGTAAGCATTTCACCTAAAGGCACAAAGCAGCACTTGCAGTTATTTGGTCTTGAGGGACCAGATGAAAGTCATAGGTTAACGCTGACCACAATGGAGCATGGGCTGGATACAGGGACTAGGTTAGTCTGACAGAATAAATTCACGCTACAGCAAAAATCCAGTTCAACGTGGAAGAGGCTATGAGGAGCAGGGAGAGCATTGTGGATGATTGTTGCTGTAGTGTGAAGAGCAGGCTGGGCGTTGCAAACAGTCGTAGCTGTAGTGTGAAGATCCTCTCAGGCGTCGGAGATGGTCATTTGATGGAGATTTGCATTGGCAGTCACAGTGGGCTGTTGATACTGTAGCACAAAGTGCATATATCGCATGGCCAGTCGTCACTATATTACAAAGATTTGGTTTCACTGGAGCTTTGCATATGCAGTCAGCATGGGTGGCAAAACTGAGGTGCTAACGCCGCTGTTTGTGTTTGCAAAGAGCCCTAAACTTCAGGATTTCAACTTTTCTTTAAGGAAAAGCTCAACTGATGTCAGGACCTAGAAGGCATCCTTTCAGTATCAGGAAATTAGTTCAGCAGAGCCCAGCAGGGCTCAGGCTGGTCAAGTTTCAGGTCCAGTGCAGCAGGTTAGTTGGACAGTTGCAGGGAGACCTCTGGAGCTTGTTGTCTCCCTGTAGCTCAGAAAATGAGTTCAGCTAACCAGCCCTTAGAGTTTCTCAGGTAGGCTGGGATGAAGAGTGCAGGTCCAGTATTCTTTCTCGGATAGCAGGGCAGGACTCAAGAAGCAGGGCAGTCCTTCTTCTGTAGTGCTCACAGGTCCAAGATTGTGCTGAAAAGTGGGTCTGAGACTCTTCATTTTTACATCTAGTGCCCCATTTGAACTGGGAGAAGCTTTTGTTGTTGCCCCTCCCTACTCACTGTGGTGTCTGGAATTTGTCTGCCTCCCTCCCCTTGTCCCAGTCTGCCTGGGGACACAATAGGCTAGTGCGAAGTCCTTTGTGTGTGAGATGGGCTAGTGCCTTTGAAGTAAAAGTGTGGTAGGTGACAGCAGCTCTGCCCCCATGCAAATACGTGAGTGCAAAAGGAGGTGCCATTCACAGGGCATTCATCGACTTGTCAAGCGCTTTCGATTTAGTCAACAGGGACAAATTATGGGAGGCTATACAGAAAATGGGGGAGGAAGCAAATCTGCTCACCCTAATAAAATGCTTTTCCCATGACCTTAAAGAATTGTTCCGCTATGACCCCCAAGGGGAATTATCTTCTCAAATAAAGTCTGAGAGTCGTGAGACAGGGATGTATTTTAGCACCTTTGTTTTTGGTCTATATCAATGGCATTACAGAACATTTATCCTGGGTGGGTGTGGACGTACAGAAGATAGGGGATCAATCGGTGCCCAAAATTTATATGCAGATGATGTTGTCCTGACTGGAGTTACCCTGAATGCCCTGCAGAAGCTGTTAGATCTTTTTTCCTGAGTATATGAAAGGCCTGGACCTAAGAGTGAATTATCTGAAATCAGACACCATAATATGTGGGCCACTACGCATGAAATCCACGCACTTTAAAATGGGGGGCACTCTCCTAAAACAAACAAATGATTTTAGCTACTTATGTATTGTTTTTAGCTCATCCTTAAGTTAAAAATCACACCTTCTTATTATGGGTGGTCAGAGCGCATGGAGTTTTACTCTGCAAAATTCCTCTGAGATACATAGAAACTCCACAAAATTCCAGTGAGTTCTGCCTACCCTAAAGCTGCTGTCACACTGAGGCATATTGCTCACATGATGATGGACACTTGGACACCAGGTTGTGACGTGACAATAGTTATTAAAATAAGCTTGCAAACAACAAAGCATGGCCCAACGTTGTACACAACGTTGGGCCATAAGTAACTATACCATACTGCAAAGAACCCTGTAAGAAGACCAGTCTACCCGCAGCCAGACCCCCCTTGGTCTGATGTCCGAGCAAGAGTTGGGGGGCTGCCACCAGTGCTCCCTCATGATTGGGGCCTGCCCCCTATAGCCTACAAGAACCCGCTTCACTTGTTACAGGCTCCGCAAGTTCAGAGACCCCTCCTTACCTGCAGGCCGTAAGAGTCCGTGAGTAGGGGAGGCAAATTCCGGCTGGCATGCAAGTAGCCCCCTGCCCTCAAGGCCTCCTTGATGATCCGATGATCATGCGCAGTCACCAGGACATTCAATGCTGGACCCCACCGTAGGCCTCTCAGTGCCGAACACCAGACCCGCTAGTCACTTCTCCAGGGGGCTGCCTTCTCGTACCAACCTTGTTTCAAGGCCCCTGCTGTAAACTCTGGGCTCCTCCAGCCACACTTTCCTCAGTAAAGCCACTCCAGTGACAGCGACAGTCCTGTGTGCCCTAAAGAAATGGCGACCGCCATTTTAATTATGACGTCTGGTCACAGATTTATCTGCCGTTTTCGCCCAATGGCAGCACCTAAACTGCTTAGGGATGATGCTACATTAGCTGCCCCACAGGTGTAACTAAGACTTCTACCCTCGAAAATCAGGCCTGTTTAGAGAGTCATCGGTATAGAGAAACAGGGGTCTGGTGCTGGAGTTCAGGGGAGAGTAAGCCAACTCTTGACCAGTCTCTCCCCTGGCAACGCCCCACCTAAGGCAGGCTGCAGCTAGAGTTCTTCTAATCTATTATTATTATTATTATATATAAATTTATTAAGCGCACAGCTACCCGTAGGTTTCCCGGCGCTGAAGCATAGCAATGTAGAGCAGGCAAGGGTACAAAGAGAAAGTTACGAGGAAAACAACCAAGTTTTCACTCCTTTGCGGAACTTAAGATAGCACATTTCAGACCGCAAAGGAATAGGAAGCGAATTCCAGAGTGAGGGCGCCAAATACGAAAAAGAGCGCCCACCAACTCTGGTGCGCTTAAAACGAGGGACAGCAAATCTGCACTGAAAGGAGGATCTGAGAGTACGAGAGGGACAGTATTGGTGAACTAAAGTGGATAGGTAATGGGGAGATTTACCAGCTTTAATGCGATGCATGAAGCATAAAGCTTTAAATTTAGATCTAGATTCTATGTGTAGCCAATGCAGGCTGCGCAGAGCAGAGGAAACAGATGCAGATCTGGGCAAATTGCACAGTAAACGGGCAGCCATGTTTTGTACCAATTGGAGCTTCCGGGAGACCTCTTTGCAGGCACCCAGGAGTAAAACATTACCGTAGTCCAGCTGTGATGTCACTAAGGCCTGGACCACAAGCTTCTGGGTGGCATGAGGAAGCATCCATGTAATCTTCCTCAGCCACCTGATAATAGTAGTACAGGTGGCTGTGACTTTAATCACATGTTGTCTCATGGATAGCTGATTGTCAAAGAGGACCCCAAGGTTGCGAGCTGTAGTTGCCGGGACCGGCAAAGGACCCATTTGCTGAGGCCAATGTTGAGGGCCCCAGAGAGCGGAGTCAGGCCCAAACAGGAGCAACTCCGTTTTATCTCCATTCAGCTTCAATTTGTTAGTCGTCATCCAATTGGCAATGTTCGTGAGCCCTGAACTAAGAGAGGAACAAGGGGAGTGTTGATTAGCAGAGAGAGAGAAGATGATTTGAGTATCATCTGCATACGAAAAAATAGATAGTCCAGACTGAACAGCAAGAAAATCAAGGGGTCTAATGTAAAGATTGAAAAACAGAGGACTAAGAATAGAGCTCTGGGGGACACCGTGCGGAACATTATGAACAGAGGACACCGAAGAAGGAGAAAAAACCTGAAAAGTGCGGTCCGAAAGAAAATTGGAAATCCAAGCAAGTGCAGAGCCAGAAACCCCAACAGACCTCAGGGCAGAAAGGAGGATGGTATGAGAGACGGTGTCAAAAGCGGCACTCAAATCCAAAAGGATGAGTGCCACCGTCTCTCCTCTATCCACCTGACGTCTGATTGTCTCCGTAACTCCCAGAAGGGTGGACTCAGTGGAAAAGCCCGTCCAAAAGCCAGATTGGGAAAAGTGGAGAACGTTCGCCGACTCAATGTGAGTAGTTAGATGACGATTAACGTGCTTCTCTAGCACCTTCGAGAGGCCGGGAAGTAAGGAGATCGGTCGGAAATTGGCTGGATTACTAGGGTCTGCGTTAGCTTTTTTCAAAAGTGGAGCAACCATCGCATGTTTCCAGACATTAGGGACAATAGCTTCGGTGAGAGAAGCATTCAGAAGAGCCAAAATGCAGTCAAGTGAAGCAGGGGCTAGAGAACAAAAAATCTGTGGGGGCATGGGATCTAAGGGAGAACCAGATTTGATCTCTGCCAACAATTTCTGGAAGACGGGCATAGAAATGAGGTCCCACTTATCTAAGAGGGGGAGTGAAGACTGAACCGGATCATCTAGAAGAAGTGGTTGGTCATGGTTCTGTGTGGGTGGGCTGGATGAAGGTGGGGCAGATAGTGGGGCTCCAAAACCCGCGTAGATGTTATCAATTTTCTGCATAAAAAAGTCGGCCAAGGAATTGCATTGAATGCTATCCAAACAGGGGGCTTTAGGAGCACAGGCCATACCTGATAGTTCCTTGACTGCCTTAAAAAGAGCTTTGGGGCGATACTGGGCTTTCAATATAGTGTTGTTAACATGATTGGCCCTAGTAATTTTACAAAGAGCGTGATATTTGTGGAGTGCAGTTTTATAATTTTCTTTGTCTGCAATAGAATAGTTAGATCTCCAGATACGCTCCAGTCTTTTGCAGCGGGACTTTTCCATTTTTAATTGTTCGTTGAACCAGGGGGCAGGGGGGTGCAGAAAATGTTACTTACATTTGCGTGCTGGAAGGCAGAGGTCGAGCGCAGAAGTAAGCCAGGTGCTGATTGTCACAACATCATCCGTGGGGATGTTAAGAAGTTGAGGCATGGTCTTTAAAAGGGAATTATTAAGGTGCTCCAAATTGAGTTTTTGCCAATTCCTACGGATTCTAGGGGGGTGAATATTGTCGGAAAGGCAAGTAGCACCCGCTATTTTAATACAGAACTCTACGATAAAATGGTCTGACCAAATAATAGGCCTAGAGGGTAAACAAGTTACAGAGTCCAAATTAGTGAAAATTGGATCAAGAAGATTACCGCCTTTATGAGTTGGGCCAGAATTAAGCAGACTTAAATTAATAGCAGCAAGATCCTGTATAAGGTGTGCGCCAATGGAACATAGGGTATCATTAAAATGTATATTGAGGTCACCTAACAACATAAAATTGGTAGTTTCCAACAGAAAGGGAGCAATGAGCTCAGGAAAGGAGGCTGCCCATGCGGCAGCCGCACCAGGTGGACGATACAAAAGGACGCCAGACAGAGTAAAATTAGGGGATAATAACAATTTAAAACTGCCAGCTTCACAATTGGGGATGTCCAGGTCTTCCCATTTACAGGAATAACACCTCTTGTAAATGATAGCGATGCCACCACCTACCCCAGACGTTCGATTACGTCCCACAAAAGTGTATTCATCGGGGAGAGCAGTAGCAATATCAGGGCCGGAGCTTTCATTAAGCCAGGTCTCAGTTAAAAACAGGGCTGACGGACTAGATAATGTAAGGAGATCAAATATGTCCCTTTTGTGTTTGGGCAAGGATCTACAATTTAGGTTAATAAAACTAAGATCGGGAGCAAGGTCGGAGGGGTATGCTGTCACTGAAGAGGGAGTAGCTTTCCAAAAGGAGGCAGAGGCGATACACAACTCCGAGGGGAGGGAAGTAAGAGCTAGGGCACATGAGGGGCAGACCAAAGGGACATCGTTACAGCATAATCGAGAGCATTAAGGCCCTAAAGGCACTTGGAGGCTATACAGAACAGAACGTGAATACGTGAGTTTAGGGATCAGAGAACCAGAAGAAAGAGGGGTGGCCCTGGGTCCCGTCAGGGCGCGGACGGGCGCAGACGGGCTTGCCTTTGGCGCGCCTTCGGCGCGCCGCCAGCGCGCCCGCTGCGCGCGTCCGCTGCGTGTTCGCACCATGCCCCACTTTAGTAGCGTCAGGGAAGCAGACACTAGACTGCTCCCTGCGCTACCCCCAAGATGGCGGTCGGGTAGATGGAAAAGGTACCGGGGAGCGGGAACGGGGGAAGAACCTTCCACAGAATGAAATGCGAGCAAGCTCAAAGTAATGTAGCCGCTTGGTGAGTAATTAAAGTAGTTTTTCAAAAGTACAATGAAATCAGACAACACGATTTTAAAATGATTAAAAGCACGTAAACAGTACAGTACAACCACTCTGCACCCCTCCAATGCTCAAAGATATTCAGCTAGCGCAAAGCGACAGACTCCCGGCTCAAGCCTCAGGAGTTACGCCGCTGCGCGTTCGCACCATGCCCCACTTTAGTAGCGTCAGGGAAGCAGACACTAGACTGCTCCCTGCGCTACCCCCAAGATGGCGGTCGGGTAGATGGAAAAGGTACCGGGGAGCGGGAACGGGGGAAGAACCTTCCACAGAATGAAATGCGAGCAAGCTCAAAGTAATGTAGCCGCTTGGTGAGTAATTAAAGTAGTTTTTCAAAAGTACAATGAAATCAGACAACACGATTTTAAAATGATTAAAAGCACGTAAACAGTACAGTACAACCACTCTGCACCCCCTCCAATGCTCAAAGATATTCAGCTAGCGCAAAGCGACAGACTCCCGGCTCAAGCCTCAGGAGTTACGCCGCTGCGCGTTCGCACCATGCCCCACTTTAGTAGCGTCAGGGAAGCAGACACTAGACTGCTCCCTGCGCTACCCCCAAGATGGCGGTCGGGTAGATGGAAAAGGTACAGGGGAGCGGGAACGGGAACGGGGGAAGAACCTTCCACAGAATGAAATGCGAGCAAGCTCAAAGTAATGTAGCCGCTTGGTGAGTAATTAAAGTAGTTTTTCAAAAGTACAATGAAATCAAACACCACGATTTTAAAATGATTAAAAGCACGTAAACAGTACAGTACAACCACTCTGCACCCCCTCCAATGCTCAAAGATATTCAGCTAGCGCAAAGCGACAGACTCCCGGCTCAAGCCTCAGGAGTTACGCCGCTGCGCGTTCGCACCATGCCCCACTTTAGTAGCGTCAGGGAAGCAGACACTAGACTGCTCCCTGCGCTACCCCCAAGATGGCGGTCGGGTAGATGGAAAAGGTACCGGGGAGCGGGAACGGGGGAAGAACCTTCCACAGAATGAAATGCGAGCAAGCTCAAAGTAATGTAGCCGCTTGGTGAGTAATTAAAGTAGTTTTTCAAAAGTACAATGAAATCAGACAACACGATTTTAAAATGATTAAAAGCACGTAAACAGTACAGTACAACCACTCTGCACCCCCTCCAATGCTCAAAGATATTCAGCTAGCGCAAAGCGACAGACTCCCGGCTCAAGCCTCAGGAGTTACGCCGCTGCGCGTTCGCACCATGCCCCACTTTAGTAGCGTCAGGGAAGCAGACACTAGACTGCTCCCTGCGCTACCCCCAAGATGGCGGTCGGGTAGATGGAAAAGGTATCGGGGAGCGGGAACGGGGGAAGAACCTTCCACAGAATGAAATGCGAGCAAGCTCAAAGTAATGTAGCCGCTTGGTGAGTAATTAAAGTAGTTTTTCAAAAGTACAATGAAATCAGACAACACAATTTTAAAATGATTAAAAGCACGTAAACAGTACAGTACAACCACTCTGCACCCCCTCCAATGCTCAAAGATATTCAGCTAGCGCAAAGCGACAGACTCCCGGCTCAAGCCTCAGGAGTTACGCCGCTGCGCGTTCGCACCATGCCTCACTTTAGTAGCGTCAGGGAAGCAGACACTAGACTGCTCCCTGTGCTACCCCCAAGATGGCGGTCGGGTAGATGGAAAAGGTACCGGGGAGCGGGAACGGGGGAAGAACCTTCCACAGAATGAAATGCGAGCAAGCTCAAAGTAATGTAGCCGCTTGGTGAGTAATTAAAGTAGTTTTTCAAAAGTACAATGAAATCAAACAACACGATTTTAAAATGATTAAAAGCACGTAAACAGTACAGTACAACCACTCTGCACCCCCTCTAATGCTCAAAGATATTCAGCTAGCGCAAAGCGACAGACTCCCGGCTCAAGCCTCAGGAGTTACGCCCTTAGAATCTATCTGAGGGAAGGCAGCTTGCCATTGGCCCCATGCAGTGCATCACCTCTCTGTCTGCATGCAGACCTAGGGGGTCACATCAAAGTCTGCTGGATAAATACAAAAGTGAAAACACACCGCAGCCTCCTAGTGCTTTCACACCATCCTGTGCAAGGAAAAATCTAATGTGGGCAGTGCGCTGGTAAACTCTGCCACATGGTGTAGGCAAGGTTTTTTGCCAAACTCTGAGCGCCAAGCAGAGTGAGGAGTGGCAAAAACTCTGTGAACTCCATCCGTGGAGTAGAGTTTACCGTACAGGACTACTTCTTAAGAAAGCACAACAAATGGGAAGGAATGTGGAGGTTATTTTTTGCTATGCAAGACCATTGAGATATAAACCTTTGCTTTAGGTAAGAGCCTTGTATAAATCCAAATGCACCATTGCCGCCATACATATGGCAGGGGTATGGGGTTTCCAAAAACAGACAAATTCAATATATTAAATATTGTTTTAAACGTAGAATGCTTGCAGGTCCAAAAAGTACTGCTACTTTTATATGTCATGAAGAGTTGGGCCTTTCCTATAGATAAAAATTGCACCACTCCTCTTGTGGATTTAGTGTTGGCAAAACCCAGAGGCAGTTTTGGTTAGAGCTTCAAGTTGGACTGTTTAGCCTTAGAAAAAATTAATAAGATACCTTGGTTGATGTAAGTAAAATCAGGTCTTCAGAAGTTGGGCCTAATAGAAATGTTCAAATGCCCTACTCCTCTCCCACCAAATGCTAAGATTATTGTGAAATTCAAGTATGCCAACCATTGTTTGGAGGGAAGGTTATGAGGCACGTTGGATCGGAAAACAGTTGAATATTACTTGCAAATTTCTACAGTTAAATTCATTGAACTGTATCTGGGATGGACTAAGAATGTAAATCATTGGTTCCTTTTAACATACTTCAGATTTAATTTAATTCACTTTAAAGTTGCTTTTCCGTTACAATGCACTTGGCAGCAGGAATTACCCTTATGTCATTGAGATAATGCCACTAAACAGAGCACATGTCGCTTTGTCTTATGTTTTCCACTTTATTCAGGTCCAAGAAATACCTTTCCGATTCCTTTGTTGTGCCAGGTAAAGATTTGGCAATACCGGTCAACAATGGAACTTTTGAACAATCTAATTAGGATAGATATGTGCCACGCAGTGCTAACTTTTATTAGGAGCGCAAACAGGATTTGAAACCGCTATGAGCTTTTACATTTTAACTGAGGCCTTGTTTTAAATGAGAATTATCCTCTTTTCTGAATTTCAGAGCTATCATTTAATGTAATATTGTATGTGTTTTAATGACTATTATCGTCTTTTATATTGAAATGTATTTATTTTATGTGTTATATCCTTTTTATGGCAACTTGCCAAAATAAAGATGCACTGACTGACTGACAGCTCTGTTCCCATGAAGCCAGGAAGGCCCATCCTGCCAACACCCAAACCCTCCACTGTCATACTGTCGGGGAGGAATACACAAAGGTCACCAGCCAACTACACCTAGTCACATGACCCATTAAACAGGCTGCAGCACAGAATGGTCAAAAGAAGAACATTTCAACTTTCTACAAGTAGCATTTTCAGAACTGTGACTTTCAAATCTGACTTCACCATTTAAGAGGGCTTTAAATTGCGATTTCTCAAACACCAAGCAAGATATTTAAACCTTTTCCCAAACAAACCTTATCTCTTAATAAATGCAATAAGGTAACCCAATGTTATCCTATGGGAGAGGTAGGCCTTGCAATAGTGAAAAACACATTTGAGAGTTTTTCATTAGTAGGACATGTAAAACGTAAAAGCGCATGTCCAACTTTTTAAATAAAATGAACCCTTGCCCTATGGTCTGTTTAGGACCTACCCTAGGGGTGACTTATATGTATTAGGAAGAAGGGATTAGGCCTGGTGAAAGGCTTGTTTTTCCAGGTCAAAATGGCAGTATAAAACTGCACACACAGGCTACAGTGGCAGTCAGGCCTATGTCATGTGTAAAGAGCTATTTAAGTGGGTGGGACCATAAGTGATGCAGGACCACTAGTAGCATTTAATTTATAGGCTCTGGGTACCTCTAGTACCATTATGCAAGGGACCTACAAGTAAATAAAATAGGTAAATTGGATGAGAGACAATTTTATCATGTTAACAGAAAAGAGATCAAGCACTTTAGCACTGGCTATGAGTGGTAAAGTGTGCAGAGTCCTAAAGCCAAACAAATGGGTTCAGAAAACAGGAGGGGTGAAGTCAAAACATTTGGGGGTGACCCTGCTGTGACAGGCTGGTCTGGCAGAGGGAGAGACCACCACAACCTGTCCACCTCAGGAAGAATGAGCATATCCTCCAGGAAACAGCAAATCCCTTGTGGCCCTGGAGAACAGGTTAAGACAGCTACAGGTGCTGATTCAGTTTGAGGGACCAGCACCAATACCCACTCTGACCTCAAACAGACAAACCGCCTACCCTCCTGCTTCCTGTTAAAGGTATGTCCATAAACAGACAAAAAACTAGAACTTTTTCACACATTTAATCAGAGTTAGTCAGTTATAAAGCACTTTTGTTCATGGATAATGAATAGACCAAGTTAAAGCCAGTGGTTGAAGTGGGCGGGATCGGCAGGGCACAGCGTGGCCCTACTTCTTAATTCAATAGATTCTGTTCCCCTACTTTTCCATTTTAAACGTGCGTCCCAGGATGGCAGAAATAGCCATGGCCTATAGATAAGGTGCAGCGTTTGTGGCTGTTCGGGACTGCCAGGGTGGGTAGAGAAGGAAAAGGACTCTGTCTTTTCCTTCTTGCCCAGAGCAGACAAGGAAAGCTGCCCCCCGTTTCTTCCTTTTATTCCCTCTCTTTCTTTCTAACTTCTTTTTTACTGACTTCAAGAAAAAGTTCCCACCCTTTCTTTCCTTTTTTGTTTATTTGTTCACCTGTGAAATGGATTCAAAAAAGAAAAAACTCTTTTGCTGAGATTTTCTATTCCAAAGTGCAGTGTAGGAATCTCGCAGGATTTGCATGGAGTTAATACAAGGAGTAGCTGAGAAGTAAAAGATTGGAGGTTTATTCTGATAGCCAAGTATAACAAGATAGATGTAGCTCTCAAGGGACAGACAGGTAAAATGACTAACAACCTACTGTTCATACTATAACATTCTAGTTACATAGTAGGATTCTAGTAATGGAACATCATTTAAAGAGATACACCATTACTACATGCAGCCTCTGGAATAAAAGGTTAAAATATGAAGAAAAACAAAAAATAACTAAAGCAAGACATAGTGGTCGCAAAGTGGCCAGATTGATTTTATTCATACCCAAACACATTAGCGTCACTTTACAGAGTTTGCTAGTGAAGAGCTTCTTTTGTTTTCTTGTCTTTCTTTGAACAGCATTGATTTCCCCAGGTGGGGAAGTGCACCAATCCTGGTGGTACTGCAATGCCGGATTGATTGGTAAACAAAAAGTGTACCACGGCTCTGTGTTCAACGGATGTGGTCTTTTTAAACCATACTGGTTATGTTTTGTAAGGATATAAGCAATGGACATTGAAATGGGTCCCTTCCGGGCCCTGTTGTTAGTCCTTAACTTTTCAGGCAAAACCACTCACTGATTTCTGAATAGTGAGTGTAAAAGCGTTACGGTAACCACATTGTCCCTGCTTACATTTCACACGTGTTACTTAATCTTGCATTCCCTATGAGTGTTTGCTTTTTCCAGGATGTTGGTACTTTTTCTTTTAGGCAGCATGTTGCTCTTGTCTAGTGTGTAATTTGAATTGAGTAGCATCCAGGTGTTTATAGCAGGGCACAATTGGGTTGTAGTGTACAGCAGTGTGAGTTTCTCTCAGGGGGTAAGTATGGTGTTCAATGGGGGAGAGGGTGTGGCACTTAGTCAGAGCTGCCTAATTTGGAACTGGGGATCCAGGTTCAGCCTTCATGACCAGTCCCCCAGACCACTCTCCTGAGGGAGCACATCCCCTTGCTAGACCTTATATGGCCCCACTAGACCTTAGAAGCCCTGGTGTCTTAGCATCAGCAGGTGGACCCTAACGGTGGCAAGTGTGGGTTAACCTTGAAGGCCTGTCCACCACAATCTGTACTAAAGTTTGTCTCCAGTCATGTGGGCAGGCCTATGAAGCAGGACACCATACAGCAATAGTGACTCTGTTACTGAGGTCACAGGACCCTTCAGAAGGGCCGGCTCTAGGGCGGTGCAACTGGTGTGACTGCATCAGGAGCTGACTTTGGGTGGAGGCATCGTGTTTGCAAGTATATTATGGTTTTAAAAGCACTTTCTGCCTCCTTCCTGACCTCCAGCTATTTTAGTAATAATATAAATTTCATGATAACTCTGGTGATTAATATTCTTCCAAAAGAGAGAGAGATCACAGTTTTGTCTAGTGGAAGTTTTGACTCATGGAAAGGTAGCCCAGAGGTTTAATGTGCCTATCAATCATGTACCAATCAGATCACAAAGCGCACATAATGTAACTAGGTCAGTGAGTTACTACTTTTGTCAGATAGATCCTTTTGTTTCTTGCAGTTTATAAGATAAAATCATAACATAGAACAGTGAGTTATTAACTGTCATCTAAGAGCTGCATGTAAACTACAAAATATAAATTAGAACGCTATAGGTTTTTTCCCCAGTCTTTGATTATCCTAATGTTGCAAAAAGGTGTTCATTCAAATGGAAATCAATCCTGATTATTAAAGACAACCCCCAACCAAGGTATTACGTTTTGAATTCTCTGTTTGTGTTTCTCCAGGCCAATCACTATTAAACTACATTGGCTACCATTATGGTTGTCATGTGACTCCTACACC
This sequence comes from Triturus cristatus, assembly GCF_964204655.1. Lineage (NCBI taxonomy): Eukaryota > Metazoa > Chordata > Amphibia > Caudata > Salamandridae > Triturus > Triturus cristatus. The sequence goes on from NC_140582.1 coordinate 632,827,716, forward strand.
TTGTAGTCATTTGTCTTATGTAAAATTCCCTATACAGTGATTCCCACATGTATAATTGGTTGTCTCTGTGTAATGTTTGTGATGTAAAGTGCTCTGACACCCTACATTTGTATGAGCCGCATTGTAAATCAACTTAAATATATCTGAGAGAAAGTGTAGTTATGGAGACTTGAGGGCCCCTGTTAAAGGGTGGTAGTGAGGGAATCCGTGGTGGAGTGGTCATTGAGGGGCACCAAAAAACATTGTTGCACAGGGCGCCACCAGCACTAAAGCCAGCCCTGCCCTTGAGGCCAGTCCACCTCACCCATTGGCACCTCCATTTGCCTTGTTTCAGCAGTAGTAACTGCTACCCATCAGGAATTAGCAATGCAGGATTTGCTCTCACACCAAACTAAGTTCACAAACTTTACAGCCTCTCTGCTTCATGCACAAGCACTTTTAGCATGTGCTGCTTCCTTTGTGGCCACTGAAAATATGCAGCAAAAGAGAACACAATTATGTTGCAGAGTTGACTGAATTATGCAGCAAAAAAAGGATGCAGTGTAATGCAGTATATTTTTTGATACTTTATTATTTTGACATTTTACACATGCTAACAGTCTCTGGAAATATTTTGCCTTATTAGTACCAGTGTAACTTACAAATACAGCAGTGAGAACGGTGATCAGTGAACCTTTGCAAAGGGCTGTCCACTTGGCAGGGACACAAGTCACTTTTTTTGTAACTTTTGATCCCCTTGAGCTACAAACAATTTATTAGCTAAGATTGCCAGATAATTATGGGGAAAACATTTGCAAACTAGGGGGCATATTAACAAGGAACAGGGAAAATTAATTCTAACGGCGCTTAGCGTTAATTCTTTTAACGCCGGCTATCGCTGGATAATATCGCCTGCTTAACGCGTTATTAACAACGCTAACCGCCTAGGCGATAAAAAATCCAGCGATAGCGGCATTTTGGGAGGTAATCGCTGGTAATGCAGCGATAAAACTACAAGGCTAGGGATATCCTTGTTGATAGCCCATGGTGGACTTAGTCATGTAATCCACCTCCCATTGGATTACATGGTTAAGTCTGAAAATTAGCAGACGTAAAAACAGGGTTAGCGTGAAGCTCGATAATAGGAGAAATGTCGCTTAGCGACATTTCTCCTATTATTTTGCTCTATTATTTTGCTCTGGAACGCCCACTTTGCATCTCATTAGAGATGCAAAGGGAAGCGTAGTGAAAAAGGGAGCTAACATGCGATTTTGCATAATCGAAACCCGAGCACAACTGTTATAGCACACACTACTGTGTTATCCGCAAATACAGTACAATATCAAAATATTAGGCATTTGATTGACTCTTCTCTTTATTTTCTCTTTCGTTGGTCCAGCCAACACTTGTTTCGTCGCCCGGGTGTACCCGCGACTTCCTCAGGGCAATCGATGAATATGAATCAGGACTAAATCTTGGGACCAGTAGAATATCCGTCCTGGCCACTAGATCAGGAATTATGGTGAATCAGTTTCAAAACCATATGTAGTAAGTATGATGTCGATATATCGCGACTTCCGTATCCAATTCCTAAAATCTGGATTACGGTGATAATGGGCTTGATAATATGCCTTTGAGAATTCCAATAGAAGCCCAGGTTCACACCAGAACATGGGCTTCTATGGGAATTCTCAAGTTTTCTGCCGCTAAAGCAGCGATTATTTTAACGCCATTTGTTGATAGTATGCCCCATAATAAGCTGTAACTGGTCAGTGAAATGCCACACAAATACCACAAATTGCGATGTTTTGTGCATCCTGGCCACACCTCTCCAATCCTCCGGTTTTTCCCACCCTCTGATCCTCTGCCCACAGGCCCCCTACCTTTTTTTCTCCATGTCGACCACTGAGATTCACTGAATAACATGTTCTCGAAAATGAGGAAAAGAATCCTACTATGACGCACGATTGTCTTTGCCTTCTCTAGGGAGTATGAGAATGGTGAGGAAATCCGCTTTTCGTTTAACTTCGCTAGGTGTTCTTAGATTGGAATATGCTTGTGGTATACACGGTGGTGCGTGCAAGGGACATTAAATTCCACACATTCATTCTTAATGTGTTTTAAAATCTAAGATTTTCACTATACGATAGTTCCCAGTCATCTTGACTAGACGTGATGTTAGATGGCGTATTTCCACATGAGGGCAGCATTGTATAATACAAATTTCCTACAGCAAAATTCCACCCAGCTGTTAGCTGCCCATTGAACAGTTACACAACTCATATGGAAGACGGAGAGATATTTTAGATCACACCCAAACATTTGCAATTAATAAGGCACTAGTCACAGTACGCGTGTCACGTCTTAGCCAGCGTTCTCCTTGTCTGTAACACACTTTCTTATCGAGTTTACTTTCTTATCGAGTTTACTTTAACGAAATGATTTCACGGGGACCCGGTCTTTAGGGATTATTCTAGGCGGCAGAACACTTCTACATAAAGCGCAAAACAACCCCCACCCGCCCAAAGAAATTGCAGAGGGTGTTGAAAATTAAATGCTCGATTAAAGTCACATACTGTGCGGCTGCAGCGGCATCAGTGTTTGGATATCTGGTGAATGGGAAGATGGGAGGGGCGCTGCGGAGAGCGCCCATGAGGGAGACAGCTGCCTAGCGTCTGATCGGCTCTCCTGCTGCCTGTCTGCTCTCTCCTCCCCTGCTGCTAGAGTGATTCTTTCTCATTCACTCTGGCTGATAAGCCAGCCTGCATTTATTTACCTCTCCAGTCTCCCAGGGCGGCCGTGGCAGATGAAAAAACATCTTAATTAATAAAGCGGGTTGGCAGAATGGGGCGTATTGTGGCGGCTGCAATGGAAGGAAGCAGGCAGGCAGGCTGATTGTTTATAATGCATCATGCTTGGCCAGCTTCTCATTAAAATTGATTCCAGGGCTCTAACGGTAGAGACGGGCTGGGATTAGTCCGTTGGGTATTGTTTAACGTTTTAGGCAGCGAAAAGCAAAACTTATTTTTGAATGACATTTTTTAGCCATAAATTAGACGGTAGAAACAATATTTGATTTGACAATCGAAGCGTCTACTGGTTCCTCCGATGCGGGGGAAGAAAGCGCCCTGCTGCCCACACAGGTTCGGCCCGGACACAGCGGGCACAGCATTCATCCAAGGAAGGTCGGGGCCGTTCAAGGAACTTCACACCTGGAGCTATTCAGTCTGCACGCAGGGGCGGAGCTTCAGAGAGGTGGGCGTGGGCTGTTTGGGCTGTTACACCCCCCCTAATAAATGTATTATTTATTAGATAGTTGGGTACAGGAGCAGTCAGTTGGGTATGATTAGGTGTCTGTTGAATTTCACCAGAGATTTTTAAACACTCACACACAGGTACGCACACACGCACCCTCACATCTCTGTTTGGAAAGTCTTAAAATATGGTTAGTTTTACAAAATACTGTGTTTTAAGTACCCCTCACAATGCGCACTCCTTTCCCTTTCAACGGGTCCTTTATCCCCATTCACGGGCTGCTTCTCATATAATGATTAACATGATATGCCAGCGTGATTGTCGAAAATCTGAAGCTCACACCCCCCCAGGGTTACCGACCAAGCTACACTCCTGTTTGCATGGAACACAAAAATAAAAATCTGAAAATGTAAAGTATTGTAGGTCTAGGGCCCTGGCTATTCGCAGCATTTGAGAGATGGAAAGAGACAATCAGCGTAACAAGAGAAAAATAATAAAAGCTATAAAGATAAAGAAAAGCTAAGAGAAAGACTTGAAGATACGTGGAAATATAGAGCAGGGAGAGGCAGCGGGAGGATGGACAGAAAGAGATAGGGAAAGATATAAAAGGAGAGAGAAAAGGAAAGAGATAGAACGACAGGCACTGGCAGTGAAAGACAGAGAAATAGGAAGAGACTGAGGAGTGAGAAACAATCAAAACATGGATGTCAAAGAAAGGGAGAGTCATACAACACAAGAGGGAGACAGGAATAGACAGAGAGAGGGAAACAAAAGCAAGGAGAGATGAGAGAAAGCGAAAGGGAGTGGAAGGAGAGACAGCAGGCAAAGACTGCATGATTCACAGAAAGACAGGCAGACAGAGAAAAAGGAAGGCATGGAAAAGTAGGCTTGGGGAAATTTTGTTCACACCAGCATTGTATCGCATCATTTTTGGCATTTTAAGTTACAAGTCTTACCACTGGCAATCCCTCGGGGTAGCACTCCAACCCATCATTCTTTTGCTCACCATGCCACCTCAGTTTGGACTTATCCTTCTGAAAATCAGTCTTGACCCTGTTCCTCATGAGAAAGATCCAGCCCGGACTGCCAAGCCCCTGAATCAAAACACAAGCAACCCAGGACCAGTTTCGTCCACGATATGGGCTAATTAGCTGGGTCCAACTTGGTTCCAGTGACACAATGAACATGGGACCCACATCTGGGCTTACCCATGCCAATAAAGGCGGTAGATGAAACACCCAAAAGGTGATGGGAGTTGTGTAGCATGACAGAGTAGAGTGGACTGGTGTAGAGTGCATTGACATAGAGTGTTGCAGAGTAAAGTGGTGTAGAGTGCAGTGGCATTGAGTGAAGTGGCATAGAATTCAGCAGGGTACAACACATCTCCATAGAATTCAGTTGCAGAGATCAGAGTGTTGCATAGTAGAGTGCAGTGGTGCAGAGTGCATTGGTGCAGCGTAGAGTGTAGTGATGCAGAGAAGAGTGGCATACAATACAGTGGCTTAGACTGATGCAGAGTAGAGTGGCGTAGGATTTTGCAGATTAGAGTGGAGTAGAGTGATGCAGAGTAGAGTAAAGGGCCATAGAGTGCAGTTGCATACAGTGCAGTGAAGTAGAGTGCTACAGAGTGAAGTGGTATAGAGTTATTCAGAGTAGAGTGGCATATAATAGAGTGGTGTAGAGTGCATTGGTGAAAAATGCAGTTTAAAGTGGCGCAGAGAGCATTGGCATAGAGTGCAGTGGCATAGAGTAGAGTGGCATAGAGAGCAGTGGCGTAGATTATAGTTGTGCAGAGTAGAATGCAGTGGCGTATAGTAGATTGTTTCAGAGTTGAGTGAAGTGGGGTAGAGTGGAGTGGTGCTTGGTAGGGTGAGGTGGTGTGGAATGGTGCAGGGTAGAGTGCAGTGACATAGAATAGAGTGCCATAGAGTAATAGTGAAAAGTGGTGTAGAGTGCAGTGGCATAGAGTGCAGTTGTGTAGAGTAGATTAGACCGCTATACAGTGGATTGGCATACAATGCAGGGGCGTAGATTGGAGTGGTATAGAGTAGAATGTATCGACCTAGAGTGTATTGGCATAGAGTGCTGTGGCATAGAGTGTAGTTTTGCAGAGCGGCATAGAGTAGAGTGATGTAGAACAGAGTTGTGCAGAGTAGAGTGGAGTAGCCTAGACTGGAGTGGTGTAGATTGCAGGGGCAAAGAATGCAGTAGCATAGAGTGGTGCAGAGAAGAGTGAAGTGGCGTAGGCTGCAGAGAAGCAGAATGGAGTAGTGCAGAGTGGAGTAGCGTGCAGTGGCACAGAGTGCAGTGGTGTGGTGTATAGTGGAGTGGTGCAGAGTACAGAGGAGTGGTGTACAGTGGAATATGCATGGCGTGGTAGCATTCTATTACAGACAACACATCTTCAATTGAAATCACCATTACATTTGCACAGCCAGTTTTATTGATAAAAGTATAAAGCGCACAAACGATAATGTGTGAAAATATCATCACCTAGTCTATTTATTTGTTTTGATCATTTAAAATATTTGTTTCCACCACACTTTAGCATTACCCCAAAAGTTGCTTGATTTGGGCTTTTCTAATTCTGAAATGTCTGCACAATTAATTTACAGACATTTAAATTTAGTTGTGTGCTGGGAAAAAATACCATTGTACAGCCCTCCTCAAGCATTTCTTGGAGTCAGCATGATTGTCACATAAATCCTCTCACTTTGAAGTCAGAGTGAGAAAAGTAAACATCAAGCTCCTTGGAAGACAGAGCCTGGCATTCAATGCACAACAAATGTGACAATATAAAGAACAAGATTTAAAGCCCTGTTTTTAGAAATAGACCACTGTTGGAATAATACAGTAAATAGGGTTTGGGCAAGGGAACAGACAAACCCGAGCTGGACAACCTAAAGCAAATAGAGCTAGCAAATTGAATGTAAACAAATGTGAATCACAAACCACAAAGCCAATGGTAAACAACAAGCGCAATGCATTCCGAGGGAAGATTTCCAAATGTCCCCAAGCTATAGTTAACAAAGTCTTTGACCTAAAAATAGGACTTTTAAACCTTTTATTAGCAGGGCCTTGGCTCTTTACCATAATCTTGCTGGCCGGCCAAACAGTCCATGCTCACTTTGCATGTTCCCACCAAGCTGCATTACACAGCCTGGTGAGGAACATGCACAGGCTCCATGTCCCCGTCTGAGCTCCAAACCATAGTGATCAGACCAAACACAATGCTGCATTACAGTGCTGTGATTGACTCAGGGGAGTCTGTGTGTTTGCCCGGGTGCTTTCTGCATCCATCTGAGACTGCAGGAAGAAGGAAGATAAAGAGTACGGAGGAGAGGCGGCAGCCAGCCGTTAAAGGTACCTGCCCAGCCACTGCTGTCCGATAGCAGCCACTACTGCCCGTATGTTTCCTTTAGTCAAGCTGACAAAGATAGCACCTGTCTGCAGTTTCAAGGAAATCGACAATGACACATTTAAGAAAAGCATCACAGCTCCACGGGTAATCAGTTAGTGTAAAAAAAACAGGCTTGGAAGGCAGCAGATTAGTTGTGCTTAAATAATTCAGACATTGAAATATTGTGGATAGAGAACTTTGCAGTGGCCAAGTAGCTGGGGACAAGCCCCAGGACCATTAAACCTTTCATGTATAAATCATTCTACATACACTTCAAACTTCAAATGGATGAAATGCTTGGAGTGTTACACTTTACATCAGATCACACAAGTCACCACTTACTTCAAGAAAGGGCAGACATCTTCTGGAGAGATAGCCTATATTTATAGCACAAGTGCGAAACATGTTCAATCAATCATGAGGGCACACAACCAATTGCAACTTCACTCATCCTACGCGAACAAAACAGCACAAGAACAACACACATTGGCAAAGTCAAATGGTCTCACTTTTTAAATATGCAAAGATTAGTGGCAGAGAAACCAAGAAAAGTCAGGAAGAGCGATAAGCAAGGCACAAAGGCCAGCCAGTCAGCCAGTAATACTTTATTTTGTTTAAAACAACCATACAAGCATGCAAATAAAAACATCAAAAACCTCCATTATATGTACAGAGAATTCATCATAAAATATATATCCAGATCAAATGCTACAGTACAAATTTAAGACAGTCATTCTAATGGTAAAAAATCCATACAAATTTGAAACTGTTGGCCCTAACACAACTCCTCATTATTTCCCCACTAATCTTCTATATTTAATAACATGGGTAAGAAATCTTCTTTATGGGATTTCTTTTTTCTTTATAAAGCTCGCAGTAGAAAAAGAAATGCATTTCGAATTGAGGGATAATCGCGTTACAAGGGCATAACTTCAAATCCCTCTCAGAAAAAATATTAGAAGGGTAAGACACCAGAAAATGGGTCAAGCCTAGTCTAAACCTTAGCGGAAGAAATCTTTGGTCGCAAAGCACTCTCAATAAATATGGTTGAATGTCAGGCATAGTACTTAAAGGTAAATACATCAACTCCCTATTCTTCTTCCGCTCACCCTTCCATCTGTTCTCCACTGTATGCTCTAATACTTCATTTTTCACCAAAAGCCTGGTTTGATCATCAATGGGTATCAAATTAGAGAACAACTCTGTCCTAGCAATTAAATAATGTTGCCTTTCGACATATGTCAACCACCTAATTTTATGTGCCTGGGAAAGTTTTAAACAGTGGTAAATTATAGACTGCGTTAATACCACCTCAGATCTAGATCAAATTGAGAGCCAGAATAAAGTGGGTGCAATTTTTATAGAATACCCAATGTCCTGCACACCTAGGTCTGTATGCGCAATTGAAGCGGGTGTACTGCAAGGAAGTTATAATAATCTGTGCAAAAATCAATTCTCACTATTTTGCAAAGCGGCATGATCCGAATAACCCCATATGTCTTCATCATAGGTAGCTATAGCAATAGGTCTCATTTTATAGGTAGTAAGAGCAGCATTCAGTGGGAGGGACTCTCATTTGGAACCAAATTTAAAAAGCGACGCAATGGTCTTTTCCAACTGGGTATCCCTTACACTTTACAGGCCTCATTTATGTATTTTTAACTTAGGGGAGCGCAGCCTTCCTGCTGTGCTGCCCAAGGGCAAACGAAAAGGGCAGGAATGTGCCGTATCTATGAGATATGATGCATTCCTGTCCTTTTTCCCTTGCGCTGGGGTACAATGGGCTGCCGTGCACCAACGCAGGCACCTATGCACCAATGATGCAAGGGTTCCTGCATTGAGGGGATGATTGTTTTGTGCAGGAAGGGAAATCTTCCTGCACAAAAACAATTACAAGAGGCTTTTTCCTTTCTTATGTGCCTTTTGTCCTTATTAGGTCTCGCATAGGGCAGCGCATGCGCTGCCTCTACAAGGCATCAAGTAATCTGTATGTGTTGCCAAGCAGCTGGTAGTTTCTTCTGCCGCTTGCCATTTGGTGAATGTTGGCACAGCTCCTGTTAGCTGGCTTTTTACAGGCTGTTCATGTCAAACTGACTTCTGTGTAATCCGGAAGCAGCGGCCGCTAACTACAGTTTTCGTCCACCAGATCGCACTATTTTTTTTGTCGCGCGTCTGTGCCTGACTTAACATGGCAGCCGGTGTGCGCGAGGGATGGGCAGGGCATGCTGCTTGTTTTCTGTTTGCTTTGTATCTGTTGCGCCTTGAAGATGAAGAAATACTTTTATTTGCGCTTTCAAAATAAAAGACACACACACACTAGCTGCCATTCTCACCTAAGAAACATGATGTTTTCACGTGATGTAAGGATAGCAACATCCAGGCTGCACGCGCGGCACCTTTACACTAGACAGTAAACTGCTGGGTGTACTTACTACCGGTTGTAAAGCAGCTGTGCACACATCGGCCGGGCCCGGGGACTTTATGTAATCTCTAAAGAACTCTTAAAAAGCAAGTCTTTCTGAACAGTGTGCACAAACCGAAGGGCGTAGCTGCCACTGTGGTGCAGCAGGTGCGGTGACACCGGGGCCCAGACCCTCGAGGCGCCTGTTGAAACCTGAGAGTTTGTGTATTTTACTACCCCACCAGCTGTCATAGGGTATATTTCCTTGCTACTCTACTGCACAGGTCCCAGCATGCTCTCGGAGGTGTCTGAGGACCGGCCGCTGGTGACAGCTGGAATCAGTGTGAGTCAGTTGCATGCCCAACGCCGCCAAGACTTGATAGCAAGTCATACAAAACTCTCAGATAAATAAATAAATATGCACAGGCCCGCGAACCACCACCCGACTCCCCCTATTCCCCTCCCCTGCGTGAAAGAACAGCAGAAAGTTAGGCATTTCAAGTCCTTTACTGCCCTCTAGTGGCTGAAAAGGGAAGCAGAGCCTCCGCCTGTGAAAGCCCGTCCGCATCCAGCTCAGTAGCGCCTGGTCAGTCCGCCGCAGCAGACGGTGCTGTCAGGTGGAGCAGGCAGCGAGCAGCAGGGCAGGCAGGGGCACACTGGCCGGACTGCCTGGCTGCTGCTTGTAGACTCTACGATTGGCAGAGAATTACCCTCAACCGCAGGACCCTGCGGCTCACATGCTTCTCCACACTTTAAAGCTCCTAACGATAGTGTCAAGTCACTATTGTCTTCAGTGGGACGAGATTCAGCATCCAGCTGTGAGGAACCAGAAAGGCTTCTAGGCGCCATCACATGTGGAAGGCTAATGATAATCTGTTGGCCTGTAATATCCCCCAAAAATGGGGCTATGCTTAAACCCCATCTCCCCCCTCTGTGTCAGTAGAATGAGGGTGAAGGTGTGACTGCTAACTCACTGAAGGAGGCGAATGAGCTTCAGGGGGCTTCAGGCAAGTAGCTGGGCCACTCGATTAAGGGGGGTTAATGACTGAGTGTGTGTTGTATTGACTTTGCGAGTGAATGTATAAGTTAGTGCATTGGTGAGTGAGATGGAAGGAGGCAAAGGTCCCAATCCAGAGGGGGCGAGAAGAATTCATGCGTTGCAGCAATCATACAATATATGTCGTAATGTGTCATGCGTGAATGCCACATGTTTTTAATTAATTATGTGAAAACCTTTGCTTGAAACGTGATATGATAAATGTTATATTTTACACGCTTTATGTTGCAGCACTTTATATGCTAGGTTATGGAAACGTGTTCTATGATATATACAGGGCAGCTCAAATCGTGCGTACAGCACCCAGAATCTGTTCAGCATGAATAAGGATTTGACGCACTTTGCACAATGCACCGGATAATTTGCAAATTTCAAGAAAAAAATAATTTCTATCTCAAAAAGGATCCATATTTGCTCAGAACGCTACATATGGAACTAATGCTTCTGGCACTGTGTAAAAGTTATTTGGTTACCTATGGACGAAGATGTCAGCGTTTGCCCCGGATGCTGCTTATAGCCCCAATGGACTGATGGGGAAGCTTTTTTGTACCACAGGAAAATACATTTGACGTCATTTACAAGAAGGAAATGTGATTTGATGCATTTAATGATATTGTTCACAGTTGATAATTCATGTTCAGTTCACAGGGTTCTCAAAGCAACCACTATTTCAATAGAGTACATACATTTCAGAAAAGTCCAAAGCATTTTTCATTATTTTTGTATTTAAGGTTTGCTGTTTTTATCTCAAAGTGCCTTTTACTGAGATAAATATGTCACAAATGTGTGACTACACCACCCTCCTCGGACGCTACTTCTAGTTGGGAAATGCTTGCTTCCAGGAGCTCAAATATGTAAACACAAAATCAGCCTGGCACTGAGCTCCAGGGGACAACGTTTAAAGTAGAGTTGGGGTGAACAGAATTAAAGAGGCGCACCTTTTATTGCACATGTCCTTGTGTAACATAACTGGTGCTCGTGTAAAGCGCTCTGATACCTTCGAGTCAAGCTCGCGCTATATAAATCTACGGGGAAAAAAAACAAAAAAACATGTAGCTAGTACAATATTGTATATATTTTGCACAAATAAGTTTACTATGGCGAGGAAAGAGGAAAGTATTCCTAAAATATTGTGCCAGATAAATTACTCAAAGTCTGCTGAATAACATTTTAATGCACATAGTTTTCTTCCTCAAGACTGGTGTTTTTTCTAAAGCAATGAGTTGTATTGTGTATCAATATCTGTTTTAAAATGCCATAATAGCTAGATAATAGCGGCAAAGAAAGTGATGCACAATTGGACTTTTATTCTACAATATGCCGCACAATCTTTTTTTTATTTGCTGCATAATTTAGTTCTACATTCATGTATAATTTAAGGGTTCCTGGTTATATGTTATGATATGCTAAAAGTGATTGTGTTGTATGGTATTTTCTGTTTTTCATGTCACATGTTCCAGTGTGATGTTTTGTTACTCTGTTTGTGTAGAGTGGCGTATGCTGTGTATACAGCCTGTTAGTGCTATTGGGGTCTTGGCAGTCTGTTTCAGCGTACCGCGGAGTGGTAACTTTTCGACTTACACACGGAGCTACTGGAATTATGTGATACTGCAGCCTCTGCTTTTTTGGCATAAGTATGGATTTTCCACATGTGCCACATAATCCATTATCTTCTGCATATAATCGGCAGACTTTAAGAAATGTAGCTCGTGCATGAGTGTGGCGCGTGTGTTGACCGTACATTATCAGTGTACAATTTTGTTCAGAGCTGTTAACTTCTTCCAAGCCTACATGTTCTTAACACGTATGATACAGGTATCACCAGTCTGGCGCCTGGTTATGTTTTATGCAACCGGTTCCCCGAAAACTCCTGCGCTCCCCTCTCAGTTCATGTGACCTCTGACTCCCTGAATATCTTTAACTATCTTTGTCAGATATTGTACAACTCTTATAACTAATATACAGCGTTCGTGTAAATTAATGGCTACAAATACACTATGAACTGCATTCAGTGTATTCAAGTGTATACAAGGTTTACCTGTTTAGGATTCGTACATATTCAAGCAAAAACAGGTGTGCCATACAGATAGCCCAAACACGTCCTCTAGTAACCAATCAATTCTAACAAGAGCAAGTGTTTCAATATGCCACTAAATGGCTGTCCAAGGCTATGCACGCTTTCACTTTCCAAGCTGACCGGAACAATGGCAGTCCCTTCTTTAAAATGAAATAGGTCTCGCATATACAAGAGTTTCAGCTATTGACGTAAATAATAATGGCTTTTATTTATGTGTTAATTATCAAAACAGATAAATAAAAGGCATTGCTATTGTAATTTACAATGCCGATAGCGTAAATTCTCGCAAATGCGAGACCTATTGCATTGCAAACGCTTGTTCTATGTGTGCCGCATGTGTGCCCTGGGGAGGCGTACGTTTTTGGCAGTGTCGAAATGCCATGGATGTTGCTGTGAATGCCCCCAGCGACACCCATAGCACGCCCCTTTAACACAGAAAACTGAGTTAAAGGGGACAATATTTACGAGACAGCATTAAGCCAAAAAGTGGTTTAATGCTGCTTCGTAAATATGGAGCAGGCTCCTGCGCCACAGAACGTCACAAAAAGTGACGTTCCGATGGCGCAAGAGACCTCATAAATGAGGCCCTTCAAATGTACCCATGTACTATGGCTATCAAATAGGAACAAGGCACACAGTTATAAACTAAGCACACATAAAATGTGGGTTTAGAAGCTAAATTCATTATTTTTGTTCAAGGACATACTTATTCTAATGTTTTTATCTGATTTTATTTAGTTTCTTAATTGTAAACATGTTTGTTGTACGCCTTGGCACATATGTATATATTATGGGATATATGTGTTCACCTATGCGTATAGGACTTCATTCAAGCACTTATGAAGTTGAGCTGGAGAGACAATGTAATGAAACCTCCACCCTGCTCTTAATGCCCAGCATTAAGGCATGTAGATTTTGACAGGTGGCAAAGTGTCAACTCTCCCGCCTACAAACACTAAATATACTATCTAGAGGAACTCCCTCCGATAGTTTTTAACCTGGAAGATAGAAATCACATATTTTCTAAAATTTGTCCTTCACATGGCAATTAAGTATATTATAAACACTCTGCACCGATTTAGGATATAAACCTAAAGGGCCAGTGTTTTAAATGGGATTTTAAAAAAACAGCTGCCCTGAAGTACTGCATAACATTTTGGGGTGTGGCCAATGAAGCGCACAAAAAGCACAAATTAACAAATGACCCACGACTGATGGAGCGCTCCCTTTGGCTACACCTCTTAAAATGAGCCCTGGTTGAAAACGTTTCTAATGATCCTTGCTATAGAGAGACTGCCAGTGAATGGTATAAGGCATAAAATGGTGTAGATATATTGCACAGGTCGCACCCTCAACCAGGTACATTAGCAATAATTATGTGGATCGAGAGGTGTGCCACACATAGGTCTTTGTGAGTAAAGACCACTCCACAGACAGGACTGCAGCATCTGCCAAGCCACTGGGTCAGCGTCCTCACCAACCTGAAATACACTGGAGGGAAGCAATGATCTCGAGGTACCGGCCATCATATTAAAACAAATGTAAACTGTTGTTCTGCAAGCGTTTTATTCTCGGGTTTAATTAAAAACGTACATTGTTTCCAGCTAGGACCCTCCAGGCATCTCTTGAACTCATATTTCATGGAATATATGTTAAATTAACGTCAGACTGTTAAATTATGGTCTTTTTAAAAAGGAGCGCTAAATGACAGCAGTCCCTTTCAAAAGGATTTCGGAGCAGAATTATTGCACCTGCTTTTTTTTCTTTTTAAAGAAAGGCCCACGATTATGCACTTCACAGCAAGTTGTCGTACTGCTTGCTGCTTCGGTCTTGGGCAGTAAAAGGACTGGACTTCCCTGTCTGTATTCTTCTTGCCAAGGTACTCCAAGGGCTTGTATGTGCATGCCTCCTTTTAAGAAGTCTCCGGGCCATCAAAGGCATCATCTGCAGCCCCCGAGCTCCTCTGCTAGGAGTTCTGACCTGCCAAATGGTGCCAATTCCAGTTTTGGGGGCTTGGAGGTGGCTTTGCTGCAAAGAACTGATGAAAATCCATGCATTGACGTACAGCGCCTGTTTTTTACACCACAGCAATACAGTGTGGTTGAAAAACCATCACATTGCTGCGGCCAAAAGATCGCTGCAGCCCGAGTCACGAGGACTGTGTCACGAATGTCCATGGCACCTGCTCCGACTCTAATGCAGGCCCTACTGTGAGGCTGAAAAAAACAATGCATCACCTGCTCTGCAGCTGGAAAATCGCTGCAGCACCTGCCGCCGCATCAACCCAATCCATCTGGATTTTTTACACATCACACCTGTGTACCAAGTTCTTCAGCAAAATTGCCCAGCAGTATGGAACTGAGGCCGCATACCCAGAAACCGATGCACCATCACTCCTCACAGTAAGGAGCCAACGCATCACTTCCCCTGCCAGTAAGGAACCAACGCATCACCTCCCCTGGGAGTAAGGAACCAATGCGGGGCTTTACTTTTCTGGTGCCTCACCTCCCCTGCGCCTGTTCTCTTCCTTTATTTTGATGCATTCCAGGTGCTTTGTCATAAAAGTGATGCATCTATAGTTATCAATAAACTGAACTATTTTGAACCTCTAAAAAGTGATTTCTTTGCTTGTGTGTGTTGGATTTTTGTCATTTTGGTCCTGTTTTACTGAAATAAAGATTCGTTAGTTGTCTAAACTGGTGTGGATTTGTAGTGTTTTCATTGTGTTAGGTACAATACTTTACACATTGCCTCTGAGATAAGCCTGACTGCTCGTGCTAAGCCACCAAATGGGTGAGCCGGGTTTATCTTGGGTATGTAACTCGCTTACCCTTACTAGAATAATGGTCCCTACCTGGACAGGGTGCAAGTCACTACCTACCACAACTAGAGACTCCCATTTCTAATAGGAATGTAACACTCCACTGAAAGCTGTCAGCTTTGCAACAGGGCAGTTTTTCCCACCCCTAATTCCTGATTCCAGAATGTCCGCCTCTTTGTAGACCAACACAGTTTGAAAAAGAGACTTCAGGGGGCATGGCTAAGCTGCTGACCAACATGGCCGCATAGCTCTGAAGCTCCCGAGCCGATTCCTGCATCTTAACAGCTATGCAGGCCACACCCTTCTCCATCTGCACACTGGGGCAAGGAAGGAACCCCCGCTGCCCTACCGGATGCCGCAGTGGCCACCTGGGACTGTGTCACTGGGGCTACCCGAGCAATTATCACCTCAACTGCTTGGGGAAGAAGCATGGAGCCCAGCCCTCCTCGGAGGCCCCGTGGTGACAGGGGTCGTGGATGAGTGTGAGGCCGGGGTAGCAGATTCTCAGCCGGGTCCTGCTCTACCCCAACATCTCAACAGACTGCAGGGAGGTCACCTGTGCCCTGCAAGGGATCCTGACTGTGCCCTGTTGCTGCGGTCTAAACAGGCCTGATACTGCACTGCAGCTCCTTGAAGGCCGAGTCTGGAGGACGTGGGTGGGCCTGGGAGTGCTGGGTGTGCCATTTTCCACAGCCTCACGCAAGCGGTTGGTCCTCGCCTTGCTCCAACTACTGTGGGATGGCTGCAGCTGGGGTGGCGGCTCGCAAGCTGTTGCCACACAGCCTCCCCGTCCCTTCTCCTGGATATGAGTGGTGGCTGTCGGTGCACAGCCTGGACAGTGGGCCCAACGTTGAGCAACTACAGAGGGGGACTGGGGATCTGGCTGCTCCATCTGGTGGCTTCTCCTCACCGCCTGCAGTGCTGCACACCTGTTAGGGGACTTCGTTTTCATACCCTCACTTCCCCCATGCAACACAGTTGCTGGCCTCTCCTACCCCTTCTGATTAGCGGGGGACACACGCATGGGCGGTGAGGTCAATTGTTGCTCTTGCCACTGCCAGAGGCTTCCCTGTGACTACTAGTCCCGCACTATGCCCGTGGAGTGCCCCTCCTCCTCTCAGCGCTTGGCAAGTGCTGCTGGCGGGACTGCCTGGTGGAGGCACCCTGTCTACTTCATTTGAACGCCCACCATGGACATCTCACTGCTTGCTGGCCTGCTATTCTCTGCCTTGGCCTCCTGCATACCACAAAGTCTCCCATCTTGCTCTTACTGGTTCAGATTGTTGCTAAGTTAACATAGAAATCCTCTCCAACACTCTCCTGGGCCCCTTGGACTCCCCTGTGAGGATCCCTGCAGCCTAGATATGGATCAAAGAGACCCCAAACAACACATACTAACATTCGAACTATCCAAAACCATGGACTGCTCAGGGTCAACATCCGATGTTGGCGCGGCAGTGATCGTTGCAGAGCTGCGAGTAGGCTTTAGTGCCATGACACCCACCTTGATGCCCTAGTGTCTCAGACTGACTGCATGGGGGAGCACCTGTATTGGCACAGACACCACCTGTGGAAGAGCGCATATCTGGTGTCGAAGACACATCGAATGCCATGGCACGCCGTCTGAAGAAAACAGAGCGTCTCCTCAAAGAAGTTGCTGTCAAAAACGAAGATCTGGATTGCAGGTCTCGACGTAACAACATATGGAAAGTGGCATGGCGGAAACGACGAACATGGGTCCCCCTGAACTCTTGTTGAGTTCCTGCTCACCGAACTCTTCGGCCCGCAGCAGTTCACCTCCAACTTCATTGTAGAGTGAGCACATAGATCCTTGGGCCCACGGCCCCCCACTAATGCCCCCCACCCTATAATTGCACGACTTCTCAATTACAGGGACCGAGACACCACACTAAGTCTAGCCGGTGAAAAAGCGCCCTTACGGTACCAAATTACCACTGTCTCCATATACCCAGACTTTACATTAGCTGTCCAGGAGGCCAGGCGAAAGTTCAGTGACACCAAGGCAGTGCTTTGCAAAAAACAACTTAAAATATGGTATGCTCTGTCCGGCCAGGCTTCGAGTTATAGTTAATAACAAAGCCAGATTCTTTGATACCCGGCAGAGGTCATATCCTTTTGCAAGCAACAGACTTCCAATGGTCCTTTGCAACCCCGCGCTGCCCACAAGCACGCCTCTCCTGACTTGGGCATACCATACCATTGAGTGCAGATTTATTCAAATCCGGACTGAGGCCAGCCAACCCACACCTTGGAGAGCTGGCAACTCTCCTCTCTCCTATTGATCTTCCCGTAACCCCCTTAAAGATACTTGTGACTCCTTAACCTTTCACTATTTGACTATTATGAACCACGTTTTGGAATAGGCATTGACCCTTTATGGCATTCCTCACCCACTTAGGAGTACTCCATGTACCATGTTGGGTTGAGTTTATTTTGTTGATATATTTGGGATTCGCTGATGCCCTTAGGTTAGGTGTGGGTGGGGAGTGTTAGGACTGTTTGAACGGGAGTTTCTCTCTTTTCCCCTTTCTTTTCTCACTATCGTTAGTGGTAGGCCTGACCTTATACACCAAGCTCTCCTTCTCCTTGGTGGATCTTGTACCTCCTCTTTTGTTCAACAAATTGAATGGCGGGCCATGTTAAGCGACATGTAGACCTTACACTTTTCATGTGAAATGTACGGGGGCTTAACAACCCCCGTAAGAGTAATCAGGTCTTATCTTATCTAAACTGTCACTCCATTATGGTGGCTTTTCTACAGGAAACTCACATCCCTCGCCGCCACCTGGGGAACATACAGATATTTCTCAAACTACAGCTCATGTTCCCACAGCGTTTACATACTGATTAATAAACACATTCCCTTTTATCATCACTCCCCTATCACTGACGGTCATTATGCTTTAGTTACAGGCACCCTCATAGGGAGGAAGGTCCTGCTCCTCAACATATATGCCCCCAATTTCGACGACCCGGTCTTTTTTCATGACCTCTCTGTATTATTGAGCTATTCTGATCCAGATGTCTTCATACTGGAGGTGACCTAAACCTTGCCCTTGATCCACATATAGACACCACCAGCAATTGCCCAAGCAGCGAACCCCAGGCACTATGAGCGCTTCATGCTGTGTTTGCTGACCACTCTTTCATAGATGCCTGTCACATCCCACACCCTGACACCCCTGGCCATACCTTTTATTCCACCACTCATGCAGTTTGGACCCAGCTGGATTACTGGTTTCTCTGCGAACATGCCATCCGTTGGATGCGAGATATCCAAGTGCTCCCCCACATGCTTCCAGATCATGTCCCTGTCTAGTTGACACTCGTGGTGCCTTATGGTCCTTCCCCTCAATAGCTTTATTTGACATAGTATTTCATTCTGAATTTTGAGAGGTGATCATTGATTATTTTCAGTTAAATACAGGCACTGTTGAAACTCACGCTGTGTTGTGGGATGCCTTTCAAGGCGTACATCTGGGTAGTCTGCATATGAGAACACACTGGTATCCTCTGGTCCCTGAGTAGGGACCAGGCTTGGTTGGAATCCCAATTACAATCCCTCGACTCTTCAAATTCCCCACACCCTAACCCTGATTACTTACTCAGACGATCCCACCTACTGACCAAATTTACAGACTTGGCAGAAACAGAATCCACATATCTTGGCAAATACCCAAAGCATGCCAAGATGGCGAAGGTGAGCACCCTGGCTGCACACTTGCCTGTCTTCTTTGTCCCCCCCTTGGAGCTAGGATGCATTATTATACAACAAACCTCAGACGGCCCTCCAATCACAGTAGATGAAGATATACTGCATGAACTAATGTCATATTCTAAATCATTATATGCTACACGCCTTGGCCCTGACAAATCGTCTCGGTTACCCTACTATGAAGAAAGAGCCATAGTACATCTTACTATGGGACAATCCCAGTTCCTATCCGAGCCTGACACTCCGAAGAAATCGCCTCAGCCATTGACTCTCTTGATGGGTCAAAGACCCCTTGATTTTATGGCCTCAGGGGCACTTTTTATAAAGCATATAAAGGTCTCCTCATACCTCACCTTTTGGAAGTTTATGCGGTGGCTGTGAGCAGCAAAGTCCTCCCGCCTTCCATGAGAAAAGCTCCGATCTCTCTATTTTTGAAACCAACAAGGACCCTATACTCTGCTCTTCTTACAGGCCCCTGCCCTTTTAAACGTTGATAATAAGATCTTTGCCAAGGCAATGACTAACAGGCTCTCACTCGTCTTAGACCAAATCATCTCGCTCGTCCAAACTGGATTCATCCCCGACAGATCCACATCACTTAATTTGCAGAGCGATTTTTCACTCCTGAACAGGATATCCCCGTAGATACCAGCCACTGTGGCCCTTCTTGATACAGAGAAGGCTTTTAATTCCCTGAAATGGCCTTTTTTGCAGGTCACTCTGCCCAGAGTTGGCATAACTTTACAATTTATAGCCCTGGTGTCTCTCCTATATTCTGCACAAACCGCTCACATTGGAATAAATGGCTCCCTCTCAGCCCCCTTTCCCATTGTGTGAGGCACCATACAGGGGTGCCCCCTCTCACCACTACTTTTTATTCTAGCAATGGTCCCCCTGATCCACCACCTACAGGAAAAACATCTGGACTGGGGCCTTCGTTTCAAACCGGGCCCTCTACTCATTTGAATGTATGCAGAGGATATCCTACAGTTTATTAAGATGCCTTCCAATAACCTTTCACCGCTCATATGTGAAATAATCTGCTTCAGTGCCCTCTCTGGCTTAAACATTAACTGGAAGAAATCAGAGTCATTCCCTCTCACCGATGCCACAGAATCCTTTCCTTATAAATACCCACTAGTCTGGCGCACCGACACCGTCAAATACTTAGGCATAATCTTGCATAGAGACAAAGACCAGGTCATCTGCCTTAACTACGGCCTGGCCGTTAGCAAATTAACTGACCAGATTGAATGCTAGATCCATCTCCCCCTATCCATGGAAGACAGAATCACCATTATAAAAATGGTAGTCCTCCCCCATCTCCTTCACCTGCTCCAAAATATCCCTTTACCCCTTACTGTCTCCTTTTTTACTACGCTCCAAGGGTTGTTGATTCATGATAAATGGGCTGGACGGAGGCCCCGGGTGACTTTGGATATTCTAATACACCCGTCCCTTATGAGTGTGGGAGATTTGCTGTTCCAGATTTTAACACATACTTTCTTGAAGCACAATCACAGTTCACTCATCACTGGTGCCACACTGACGCTTGACTAATATATGCTTAACCCAAACGTGATGTCACGGACCCTCTACCGTTGTTTGCCCTGCTCCCACATGGTCTCAAAATTGACTCTGCAGACATATAGACTTTATTAATCTACAGCTGGGCCCTTCGTAGAGTCAATGGGACACTGGGCTGGGGCCTTCTATATTTACCAGCACTGCCACTTTACCCTAACCACTGGCTGCTGCTCACCTCAGAAATGTTAGTGCAGCGCACTCTCACCTCCCCTACCCTCTGTACATTTGAAGACCTATTTCCGAACGGTCACATTTCCTCCCCCACAACGTATCCCAATTTCACTCATGCCGTACAAATGGACCAATTTGTTTTCCGACATACACTCAGCACACTTCGCTAACACTTTCCCACATTTTCATTGATGCCACAAGACAAAATACCTCTTAGTCGTTTAACTGCGAAAACCCAATGGTAAACACCCGGTCTTGAGACTTTACTGGGCCAGCATGGCTCTTAAACATACTCATGATAGTAGGGTCAGGCAACTGTGGGAACGTGACCTCAGCCATCCCATCTCTGACCCAGACTGGACATATTGCTCTTTGCAAACCAAACTGGTATTCCCCAATCACTGTCATAAATTGCTCCACCTCAGGTTTTTACACAGGACCTATACTACCCCAGTCAGCCTGGCAAAAATAGACCCCTCAGGATCTTCACAATGCTCTAACTGTTAGTATCTAAATGCTGATTTCACACACATGATATGGACCTGCCGAGTTCTTAATGCATACTGGAAAACCATTTTTGAGTCCCTGTCACATATGACCTCAATCTCACTAGTGCCCTCTCCCTTTTTGGCTCTACTGCGTAATGTTGCATGTTTTGCAGATGTGTCACTTCCCTGCCATCACCTTATTACTGGCAAAAAGAGAAATAACTCTCCGATGGGGTAATTTGCCCCGGCCCAAAGTGCCCTCATGGCCAAACAGCATGACACACTGCGACCTCGCCAGCGAGGTCTATGCCGTGCTGCAACCTCCCTCCACCCGAACCAAAGATATATGGCATCCCCTTCATACATATTTATTAACTTTGGTCCCGAATTCCCCCAGTGCCTCACCCGTAGTGCCTCCGGCCATTACCCCCAAGATACAGCCGGCCAGGAAACAATCGACTGAGGACCTTCCCTCCATCTACCCCACCTTTTTTCTCCAATTTCCTGTATCTGTTTTCTCTTCCTCCATGACCTGAATCTCCACCTGTACTAGATACTTGTAGGAAAGTGCCCTTTTTTAATGGTTACCCCCCACGTTTTGCCAGACACATGATGCACTGTGACCAGGTAAGGCCTCTAAGGGCTGTTGCACCTATTGTGCCAGCCTGAGTGGCCCTGTACCTTAACACCCACACACTGCCATGGCAGGCTGCGTGCTTTGGTGCAGAGAAAAGGGAAGAATCGACATGGAACACATCCCTGTGTGCCATGCCTGCAGTTCATTGCCTATAGCCTATGTAAGCCCTACAGTGTCTAAGTCCATTCTG
The DNA here is from genome assembly GCF_964204655.1 of Triturus cristatus. Lineage (NCBI taxonomy): Eukaryota > Metazoa > Chordata > Amphibia > Caudata > Salamandridae > Triturus > Triturus cristatus. Next base: position 632,849,515 of record NC_140582.1, read on the forward strand.
GGACATTTTGGGCCGATTCACAAAGGTAATCTGAGACAAAAGTCTAACTTTATGACTGTTGGTATTCACAGAAGCCACTTACGACTTATGGTATTCACAAAAGTAATTTAAGATTTGTATCTTTGCATCCGCACTCCGGCTGGAATCTTTTACACCCAGGGTGGAATCTCCGCACGCAGGCCGAAATCTCTGCACCCAGGCCGGAATCTCCAAAATTGGACCGGAGTTTCTGCAATCGGGCTGGAATCTCCACATTCAGGCCGGATGATCATTGCCTTCAATGCTAAACACCCTTGTACGTGCTTACTATACCCGACCATGCGTAAGCTGAAACACTGCAGCCCAACAGCCAATCCCAGCCCTGCAAAACCTATAAATTCAGAGCTAATGCATACAAACCTTTCAACATGTTGCTGAATGTGTTTGTTGCTCTGCCCCTTGCTATGCGGCAAGAAAAGTTGAGGAGGAGTAGAAGAGTAGAGAGGTTAGTCAGGCAAACGATTAACCTATTTGGGATGTCCAGCCAAGATGTCAGAGCTAGATACAATTTCCCCCCAGATGTCATCTTGGAGATGGTTTGTGAGTGGGAGGAGTAACTTGTCTCTGTGACCTGTCACTCCCTTGCCATCCCAGTCTATCTCAAGATCCTTGCTGCTGTCCATTTTTTCGCTGCGGGTCATTGACCTTGTGGGCATCTCTCAGGCTAGCCAGTCGTGGAGCTTGAATCAGGTACTGAGCTGCATCAATATGAAAGCCCACCTCCACATACGAATGCCCCATACAATGGACAGGAGGCAAAGGGCAGCTTGGGATTTCTATTGCATTTCCCGCTTCCCATGTGTGCTGAGTGCAATTGATTGTACCCATGTGGCTCTTCAGCCACCCCACCACATTGCACACATCTTCTGAAACAGACACCAAAGGCATTTCATCAATGTGAAGGGTGTCTGTGATGCCAGTGGTAGATTCATTGATGTGCATGCAGTGTTTCCAGGCAGTACTCATGACAGCTTTGTATTGCTCATGTAACCTCTTGCCTAGCGGATGGCTGCAGGAAAATTTGGAAACATGTGGCTACTGGATAAGTACTAAGTACCAAACATGTGGCAAATGTACAAATGTAATGTATGAATGCCATCTAACATAAACAACCAATTTTCAATAAGATTCATCATGCCGCATACACTGCCTCCACAGACACTGCATACACCAAAGTATAGATCATGTTCTGTACAGATGTAAGAGGGAAATGTAATCAATTTCCCTATTTTCCCTCCTCAGGTGATGCTGGGTATGCACTCTCCACTCAACTCCTCACACCATCCAGACGTTAAGCCACTGTACCCCAGCGTAGGTGAAATAGGGCACACAAACAAACTCGAGCCATCATAGAGTGATCTTTTGGTCTCCTGAGGTCGCGATTCAGAAGTCTTGATTGTACAGGGGGGTGCTGGTGTACTCCCCTGAAGTTGTGTGCAAGATCGTATTAGCCTGTTGTGTCTTGCACAACATAGCTTTAAGTCATGGCTAACACATACCTCTTGTACCTCAGCTAGGTCTGAATCTCGGCAACCAGGCCACTACACCGAACAGTGAGCAGGGTATGCAAGTCCGTGGTCAGCTGGTTGGCACTTTTTTCACCTGAGCAATCTGTTGTGTTATGGACAAAATGTGGTTTGCAGTCTGTTGCCAATGATGAAAGCTGAATACTTACGACTCAGTTCAAAAATTCCATATTGAGACTACACTGAAGCCACACTAAATGTATGTAAACCACAGCTGTTGACAAGAGTCAAAAGATTGGCCATGCATTAGGTCAGGTGCAGATGTCAGCGATCAGTGTTGTCAATGTCCCCAGGGAATCCATTGCCTCAGAGGATTAAATGTATGTGCAAGTGTGAGACCTCCCAGGACCTATTGACAATGGGTGCCTGATTCACAAAGGGGCCTAACTATTGCATTCTGGAGTATTTGCCCCCAACTGAATCAACTCCCCCACAACTGTGGGGCCCCCACATTGAGTGATGATGAGGTTGGTGAATAAGGCCCTATGTGTCTGGGATACAAAACACTTTTTCCCCTGAATTTACCGTAACACTATAGTGCATTCTTGAGTTGAGGGCAAAATAATGACCACATGTACCATAATGCAAAGGAGCAAACTCTTCTGGGATGTGATGTTGTGCCTGGGCACACCCTTGTCCCAGGCCAAACATAATTACATCTTCTGTTCTAGCTTTGCTTTCACGTCTCTAAAATTCCTTTAATGTATCATTCTTGGGATCTTTGCTACAGAGCAGCAGGATGAGAGAGGATCTGATCAGTGACAGGGAAAGAATTAGAATGAACAGAAAATGGCTAACAGCAACTTCCTATGATGTATTTCCTGCCTACCACTACCTGTATGTCATTTCCTATATGAAAGAATGGATTCCGGTCCATTTCCTGAAATTCCGGCCCGAGTACATACTTTCCGTATGCATAGCATAGGCACCATGTGCGATGCCTCAGCTTTGCATACTTTGCTTACACTCCACACTCGGCGAGTATGTATTTGTGCCGGAATTTCTGGAAACAGACCAGAACCCATTCTTTCATATAGGAAATTACATATAGGAAGTGGTGGGCAGGAAATACATCACAGGAAGTTGCTGGCAGCCATTTTCTGTTCATTCTGAGTCATTCTCTGTCACAGATCAGATCCTCTGCCATCCTGCTGCTTAGTACAACCTAAGTACCTCCAACATGGCTGAGGGATATGAAGAGCAAGCACCCGCTTTCACTGAAAGGGAACTGGATAACCTAGCAGAGGGGGTGCTTGGAAAATTCCCTCAGCTGTATGGGGGGCCTGAGGACCAGTTGAGTAATTTAGCACATGCCAGACTCTGGTCCACCATTAGGGAGCGCTGCAGTGTAGGGGGCATCTATACACGGCGGGGTAGGGCATGCCGTAAGTGCTGGGAGGACCTAAATCGCTAAGCCAGGCTCAAGGCCCAGGAAATCTTGGGCCTGTCCTCCCAGCACCATGTGCACTGGTCGCCTATGGCCACTGTACGGGAGGGTCCTGAGGGCAGCCTGGCTGACCCTCCATGCTCAGCTGGAAGAGTATGAGCAGCAGAGAGCTGGTAAGCGCATTAACTAAAACATGTGTCCAAAACTATGATGTGAGGGATGACAGAAGAGTACCATCAAGTGTCCCATGCCTCAATGTATCTATTCTGTGCAAATGCAGCAGTCATTATAAGGCCAAAGCGTCATTGTAGCACATAGAATGCACTAAGCAGAGTGTATTCTGGGAGTGGTAGTTTTTGTATGCCACCGGGGGCATAGAGCCACACAAATGCATTTGGATATGAAATTTCACAGCCAGCACCTTTAGCAGTGAAACAAGGGATTTATAACTGATGTGTGAATTGGGTGAGGAATGGTACAGACACTATTCAGTGTCTGGATGAAAGGCCTATGGCTGTTGGATGCTGTGACTTGCATTGCCTTTGGTGAGATTGGCTTCTGATTAAGATAAATCATCAGTTGCCATGGAGTTAAGACTGACTTTGAGATCTTCGACTCACTCTTAAGTGATACTAACTTTTTTAAGTGGGTCCAAATACACACGTCTTCCCAATAGTGGCTTGTATGTCATTTGTCCAGTCAAGGTAGCAGTAACAACTAGCCACAACTGTTCACCAGGGTACGGCAATACATGAGCAGTCTGTGAAGGCAAAAGGTGGCACTAGACTGTCTGCTGTTGTGATGGAATATCAAATTGTTAGACTCCCCACTTAGCAAAGGCAATATCCCAGCACATATTTGGATATGTACACCCAAATCTGCATTTGAGTTGTCAAATACAATGCTGCTACACAGCAGATGACGTTTGTTAGAAAGTGTAACAGTGCAGAGACTCCATATCACAGGAGCATTTCAATGCCATCCGGACTGTCTCCGATCTCCTCTTGTACACTGGCATTGGAAGTTGCCTATGTAGCAATGACAGGAAACACAGATTACAAGAAAGCAGAAGGCGAGGATTGGTCAGTACAGAAGTGTAAGCGATCAAATTTCAAGCAATATGTCTAAGTGCAAGTCAAAAATAATCAAGAGAGAATGGATCACTTGTTGCTGGCACCAGGGTTCAGGTGGTTGTATCTGATATAGGTAAAAAACCCTCAATCACGTCAAGATATGTATGGGCGGTATATCTTGGTTCTCCGCCTTTAAATACGTGATAGCATCATCATTGGGTTTATTCCATGCATCCTCCAACCCGGAGGGAACCACTGAATTCTCCAGTAGTGATCAGGGAAAAAAATGATAAAATAAAAAAAGTGAGGAGTGCTCAAGTGTGTGATTAAAAAGAATTGTTCCTCATGCTACCTATAAAAAAGGTTTTATTCTGATAGGTGCTGGGGAAACGTTAAAAAAGGGTCAAGTTGCAGATAGGATGTATGATGAATCCTCTGCAATTTTAAACGTGGTGATCGGTCGACATGTTTCAGCTCTTGTAAAGCCCAGAGGAGGGTCAGGGAGCTTTCTTCAGGACCTCAGGTGAATAAAGTGAATTGAATTTTTTTTTATCAATTACATGTAGAAGTTCCAATGTCAATTCAGAGAAAATGGGGGGAAAAAGGGGGAGTGGGTAAGAACGTCCTTAATAATTATAAGGGGTAGAGGGGTAAAAAAACGCCAAAGGAGCTGCAAAAGTGACGTAAACTGAACAATATGAAAGCAACTATAAATGGCAAATCTTTATATACTTTTGGTATACATTTTGATCAGCAAGTGAAGTATTGAACCATCGCTCTTACTAGGAGAACCTAAATCGCAATGCCCTGGGGAGACATCGACTGGTAAATGAATGTTAGACATACAACAGATATTTAGACATACAACAAATATTTTTGAAGCGGGGGTGGTTGGAACTGCTCGAAAATGAGGCAGTATATAATGTTAGTGGTTACGTGTTGGTCCGCAAGGAGACTCTTAATGAGCAGTACCGGAGGCGATTAGGGGTTAAACTGTCTGCATTTGTCTAAAGTTGCAGCTGTGAATGTTAGTTTAAACACGTAAAGCATCAATGGCGAAGTATGGCGCGCTCTTCAGGAGGAAACATATTGAAAGCTGCTGATGCTAATATGCTTCTCGTACAGATTAGGCGTACAAATTAACTAAAGAAAAATACCTGATATTTTCACAGTACGAGCTCCGTACGAGGATACAGGCAGCGTTAATACTATGCAAATAAAGACAAGAAGAAACCGCACATTACAAGGGAGATTCAACAGATTAACGTTACGTGTCTTCAAGGTTGTGTTGTAGTAGAGGCCTCCGTACCGCAATGGTCTGCTACGACTTGTGCTGACTCTGGTTTCCTGTATGCACACGTAGGCTGGGGGTGTGTCTTAAATAGTGAGTTAAGCTGAAGTAGAAAGGGGACTGGTGCGGGCAGTGTCAAAGCCTAGACAACTTTATTAAGTCATGTGAGAGGTACACCGATACGGTTAGTGAGATGTCAAAGTAACCGTTATCGTGGTATGTAGAGAGTACCGTGAGCTGATGGTGGGCACTGAGTATCACATAAAGTGCGAAGGGACCCGATATTTCTAAATATCGTGGGGAAAGGGGGGGCAGGGTTAGAGTCTCAACTTGGCCCTAATAGGTGAAATATAGTGCCTTTACAACTTTATTAAGTAATGTGAAATGGACACAGATGATTAAGTAGCCATTATTGTTGTAGTTTCTCGTTGGGTACAGGGAGTCTGATGAGCTGAAGGTGGGCTCTGGGTATCATATGAAGTGTGGAATGACCCGATATTTTAAATACCGTGGAGAGTAGGGGGGCAAGGGAAAGTTCTCGACCTAGCCTAGTTGGGATGAAATATGGAGGTGTAATGTAGACCCTATCTCTATTTACAATGATATACTCAGCCATGGAATATCATCATTCAGTCCTATGATGTTAGTTTGAAGGCGGTGGACCCATCTTTGTTCTTTCTGGAAGAGTAATTTCTCAGCATTGGATGTTTTGGATACAAGTGTTTCAAGAACTATCCATCTCAGTTCATTGACAGTGTGTGGATGTTCAATGTAGTGCGAACTCAATTTGGTAGTTCCTCGTCCGCATTTGACGTTGCTTCGGTGTTCACATATTCTTTGTTTGATCTTCCGGCAAGTCATTCCAATGTACCGAAGAGCACATGGGCAGGTTATCATGTAAATTACATGTGTCGTGTTACAGTTGGTATGTTGTCTCATCGTCCAGGTCAATTTTGGTGATAAGATGACAGTTTTGGTAATTTCAGTCAAGGAACAAACAGAGCAATTGCCACATGGAAAGTGGCCAGTGACTGGGGGTAGGGACCACAAGGTACTCTGACTTGGATTAAGTTTGACGTCTGGTGGACGTGTGTGTACCAAAATGTCTTTATAGTTTCGAGTTCGTCTATTGGCAAACATGGGTTTGGACCAAGTGAGGTTGCCAGACGTGATGATACGCCAGTTTTTGTTGATGATTTTCTTGACTGAGTTTGTTACAGTACTGTAGGTAGTGACACAGGTCAATTTTTCGGCAGATGTGACTTGCGGTGTTAACTCTAGGAGGCTTTCTCTTGGCTGGTTACGAGCCCGCTTCTGGCATTTTTTAATTATTTTTTCAGGGTAGTTTCTTTTCCTGAGTTTGTTCGAAAGGTCTTGTGCTTGCTTTTTGTACTCACTGAGTTCACTGCAATTCCTTTTGAGACGAAGGAATTGGCTGTAAGGCAGATTTTCTCGTAGTGGACGCGGGTGAAAGCTATTGAAAGAAAGCAGGCTGTTCTTAGCCGTTGTTTTGAAGAAGGTCTTGGTTTTAATGGTGTCATTTTCAACGTAGATGGTGAGGTCTAAAAAGTCCAAATGTTCCTTATCTGCGTCAAAGGTAAACTTGAGGCAAGGGTCTTGAATATTCATCCAGTCTTGAAATGCTTGTAAGTTGGTTTTGGTACCTTCCCAGAGCATGATGACATCATCTATATACCTTTTCCAGAAAAGGATTCTTGGGAGGAAGGGGTTGGTGTCATTCAATATGTAGGTACTCTCAAAATTGCTCACGTAGAGGCCTGCCACGCTTGGAGCAAAGGTACTTCCCATGGAAGTACCGTGGCATTGTTGGTAGAGAGTACCTTCATATTCGAAAAAGTTTTCAGTCAGGGCCAGTCTGCAGCATTCTAAGACAAAGTGTCTAGGAGTATGGTATAGCCATTCTTGTTGGAACAGTAGATCTTCCAGGGTGTCTAGGGTGGCTTGTTGTGGTAGGCTCGTATAAAGACTTTCTATATCGAGTCCTACAAGCAGCATTGTTTCACTGGAGAAACTCTTGTCTGTTAGATAATTGAGAAGGTCACGTGTATCTTTGAGGTAGGTGGGTGTCCGTTGGACCATGGGTTTTAAGAATTGGTCAGCAAACTGGGACAGGGGTCCAAAACTGAGCCGATCCCAGATACTATAGGACGACCAGGTGGAGGTTTTCTTGCTTTGTGCACTTTTGGAAGAGAATAGAAGTATGGCGTTCGTGGGAGAGTGGTACGTAAAAAAGAAGCTTCGTTCTTTGAGATCCACCTATTTGTCTCAGCTTCCTCAACCATTAGATTGATAGTTCGTTGTAGTCTGGGTGTGGGATCTTCTGTTATTATTTTGTAAAATTTCTCGTCAGATAGTAGCTCTTGACATTGTGCGTGGTAACCTTCTTTATTGAGGATGACAATGCCTCCGCCTTTATCGGCGGGTTTGATGATGATGTTTGGGTGTGTTTTTAGTTCTTCCAATGCTTTTTTCTCTTTGTTTGTGGTGTTCATAAACGGTTTTCTAACTGTCTCACCAAGTTGATTGATTTCCTTCATGACTGCTTGTTCAAACGTTTGAATCTCAACTGGGACTTGATGTTGTGCTGGACAGAAAGTTGACTTGGGTCTCAAAGAGGTGTCTCCTCTGTTGGTATTATCTTCTTTACCCTGAAAGAAGGCTTTCAGTTTCAATGTTCTGCAAAAATGGGCCACTTCACTTTGCAGTTTAAAAATGTCCAGTGGTGGGGTGGGGACGAAGCCAAGACCTTTGTTTAGTACAGATTCTTGTTCTTCTGTAAGTAGAGTATCGGAGATGTTGAAGATTAGTGAGTCGTGCTTGTGCTCGGTTTGTCTTTGTTCAAGTTGGACATGCTCCTGGTTAGTATTTGCCTTTCTTGGTCTAACCATGTCACGCCTCTCCTCCTTCCTCTCTGGTTGGACCGGCCTCTCCCTAAAAAAGACGGTGGTTGTTGAGGGAAGGGTCCCATATAGGGACCTAATGGAGGTGGTACTGTTTGGTAAGGATTCATCCATCCTTGGTAGTTTTGGACAAATGGGTGAAAAAGAGGCGGTGGATGTTCACCAAAGGTTGGGTTGCGCCAGGTGTTTGGTCTGCGTCTAAGTTGACGTCTGTTGGAACCTCTATGGTTACGTTGTTGTGTGGTATCTTCTCCACTGTAATCTGAATTGTTAGAAGAGTTGGCACTGGATTCGTTATCAGATTGGTAGTTAGGTGCTACAAAATCGTCTCTACTGTATGGATGCATTTTCTCTGTGGAAAAGCGTTTCAGATCTTTACTCAGTTTTTGAATTTTGTTTTGCGTCAAATATTCCTTCGTCTCGTTCATCTCACGGTTAATCTCTTCTAGTTTCTTTTTGTATACAGTAATATGTACCATATTTTTGAGTTTCGCCTCACTCAGTTGGATCTTGATCGTGAGGGCTTCAGTTAATCTTGTCGCGGTCTTAATTATGAGGACGAGGTAATCTCTGGTGCACTTCCATGAGATGGCTGACCAATCTTTTCTAAAGGCTAAATCTTGCAGAAAAATTCTCGGTGCATTGTGGACCCAGAGGCCTCTGGGTGCAGCGTTTGCGCGCAAGTACTCCGTCATGATGACACCATGGATAGCGGTTTTTACCTGTTCCTTCTTGTCTTCTGATAATGTTTCCCAGTCGTTGTTTTGTGCTAGGGTTTGCGTTAGGTCTCCATCTTGTAAGAAAGATGAGGGGGCAGCAAGGATGGCGTTGATTTCATCCAGAGAGTAACTTAAGCCTAAGTTCTCTGCCATCTTATGGGGAAGGGAGGGGCAAGATAAGATCGAGGTTGACAGTAACCGAGATCTGGTTATTCCTTGTAAATACAGGGATGGAGGGAAGATTCCCACAGCTGTGCGCTGCTAAATATGATACAATCAAAGTGGGGAAAGAGAAGCTGTGATCCAAACGGCTTCCAGCTAGTCATAAATAATCAAGAGAGAATGGATCACTTGTTGCTGGCACCAGGGTTCAGGTGGTTGTATCTGATATAGGTAAAAAACCCTCAATCACGTCAAGATATGTATGGGCGGTATATCTTGGTTCTCCGCCTTTAAATACGTGATAGCATCATCATTGGGTTTATTCCATGCATCCTCCAACCCGGAGGGAACCACTGAATTCTCCAGTAGTGATCAGGGAAAAAAATGATAAAATAAAAAAAGTGAGGAGTGCTCAAGTGTGTGATTAAAAAGAATTGTTCCTCATGCTACCTATAAAAAAGGTTTTATTCTGAGTGCAAGTCAAATCAGGACATCTCAGTGAACATAAACGTACTTTAAGCCCAAAGTCACTTATTTGTATAGTGTGAACAGTGAATAACATAATCTTCCTTTGCTTAAAGTAAGTATGTGTGTTGTTCTGACATGTACAACCACTACATTATCATTTATCTTCTATTTCAGTGGGCTCAGCTGGCCAAGAGAACCAGGACCAGGACTCGGGTCGGAGCAGGACATGTTCGGGGCACCGGCGACCACGACCTCTCTCCACGACTGAAGAGGAAGAGGAGGAGGAGAAGGAGGGACTTCTATATCAGAAGGTAGGTGAATTGCACCCACCCAACAAGAACACATCTCAAGTGCTACCGACTGGGTGGAGTCTGAGGACATTGTAGGGGGGTGAAGAACTGGACACCTCTGGCCGGGGGGAGGAGATAAACTCTCCCCCTGACTATTCACAACTTTATTTTGGTGAGGTTTACCTGGAAAAGGCCACAACACAACCTGGGCCTGCCATCAGCCCCTCCCTGTCTCTAGAGCCCCCCATTCAATTTGGGTCTCCAGCTGCATCCCCTGCCACAGCCCTATCCAAGTGGCTGCCATGAAGATCCCAACATAGGCTCTGACCCTGAGACACCACACCCCTCATGTTCCATCCAAACCCCTCCCTGTGTTGTAAGTACTGTGGCTGCACCCCAGGAACTGATGGGGGCATGTGAGGGTCAGCCAGACATGTCCTCTCGCATCATGCTGCAGATCTGCACTGAAGTGCATATGATGCAAGAGGAAATTGCAGGATCTATGGCCACCCTCACTGCCAGTGTCACTTCCTTGGGTGCACCCATGTTGTCTGTCCTAGCCCAACGTTCCTCCCAAAACACCCTGAATGTTTCCCCCTGTATGTTGCCCCACACTATTTCCCCCCATACTCCTCATGTATCCTAACCCTGTGTGGTGCCTGGTCCTGCACCGGCCCGTCAGGAGCCTGCTTTAGCTTCAGACTATCTGAACATTGTGGAGATATAAGATGACCAGAAGGTTTGTTGACATGGAGTTTGACTTTGTTTTGGACATTATTTTCCTTTGCCCCTTGTATATAGACTGGTACCCCTGACAATTCCTGATGTGTTTTATTTATGTTGCCCTCCCCCTTCAAGTCCCCTAGTCCTTTTTGTTTAAAGAACATTATATACTTTCCTTTCCTCTTTTCAAACGGATTGAATATTTTATTTTTCTCAAAAGGATTTCTTTACATAAATTTTTTGGGATCAAACATTCTCCATCTTGTTAACTTCATTCTATGCGTTGTGTTCAAAGTATGGACTTATATTTGGGAGTAGTTATTTGCTCTGAACATGATAGCTTGTTGCACTGATGGGGTTACACGTATACATGTATCATTCACACACATTCATCCTCACATCCCTAGGCCACTACATGGGTAAACATTTGGACATCAGTACATAATACGCAACTCAGTCTTGAGTTGTGAGGACATTCATCTTTTATTTACACATGTCCATGATGATATTTCTTCCTGTGATCAGTAGGGATTGGTGGTGAGCCTCGATGTGAATAAGTGAGTTTGTGTTGTGGCCGAGGTGCAGGTTGGTGCGGTGTGTCTGCCTGTACAGGGGGAAGTTCCTGGACAGGCGCTGCTGATGTCTGTACAGTTGGTGGGAGTGCCTAAACAGGGGGTGGTGGTGGATGTGCAAGTGGGGGGAGTGCCTGGACAGGGGGTGGTGGTGGATGTGCAGGTGGGGGAGTGTCTGGACAGTGGGTGGTGGTGGTTGTACAGGTCAGTGGGGTACCTGGACATTTGGACATCAGTACATAATACGCAACTTAGTCTTGATTTGTGAGGACATTCATCTTTTATTTACACATGTCCATGATGATATTTCTTCCTGGGGGCTGTTGGTGTCTATACAGTCGGTGGGAGTGCCTGAACAGGGGTTGGTGGTGGATGTGCCGGTAGGGGGAGTGCCTGGACAGGGGGTGATAGTGGATGTGTACTCATGCTGCGAGCCTGTGCAGTTTGTGCTACAGTTGTGTGGATGTGATGTGCTGTAGGTAGATGTGTTGTTAAGAGAAACAATGGTTCCATACAAGGTAAATTGGTACAATGTCATAATTTTTACAATAAAAACACTGGAATTACGAGTACATCAAATGGAAAGCTAGAAACATTTATTACAATTAAATTAAAAGCACAAATTAATATACAGAAAGATGAGTGAGCTGACGGTGACAGGGAAATAGGAAATCAGCCAATTTCCTCACCACAGGCAAGTGAAAATGTAAGTAAGCAAAAAGTCACAATCAGATTTACATCTCACACGCACAAATTACAGTATAGAGTTGAAGATGTATGTGTCGACGACATTTCAATCCCTATTAGATATTTGGATCTCATCAGGACTAAGTGATGAAACAAGTGCCTGGGAAGTTGCCTGGGTAGGTATAGGTGGAGAGAGTAGGGAAAAGGTGTGGAGAAAAACGGGGAGGGAAATAGAGTAAAATATAATTAAAGATGCAAGGTCACATAAGCTTGTGGTGGTCACTATATAATTAATTGTCTAGAGACAAAGGGGCATATTATCAACGAGGCGATAAAAAATTATCGCTGCTTTTGCGTCCGAAAACGGACGAAAAGCGGCGATAATTTTATCGCCTAATCAGCAAGGTCATACCATCGCGTGAAACCTTGCGTTAGCGCCTGTATTCTGAACGAACAGCTTTGCATCTCTAATGAGATGCAAAGTGGGCGTTCCTCCCCAGAATAACGGGAGAAATGTCGCTAATCTACATTTCTCCTATTATCAAGCCTCATGCTAAGAAGCATAGCGGCAAGAAAAGTAGCGATAACCTCTGTTATCGCTACTTTCCTTACGCCTGCTTTAAAACTGACTTAGCCATGATATCCTATGGAAGGTGGATATCATGGCTAAGATTGTGTAGCCCTATCAGCAATCTATCGGCAAAAGATGTGCGATTATCGATGGATTTCCAGCGATAATCGCACAGTTGGCAGCTTGCGCTCTGAATTTTATCGCTTTGGAGATAAGAATTGCTGACAGCACGCTATCTCCGCGATAAAATTCAGAGTTGGCCGGCGATAATTATCCTCGCGCAAAGTGCGCTTTGCGATAATTATCGCAGGCCCTTGCCGATATGCCCTTAGTTAGCAAGGCATGAATACCTAGATTAGCTTGCATGCCGCATAGTAAGATTCCAGAGAAATTGTCTCGTGGAAGAAGACAGCATAGTCAATTATCATAAATGATATTAATTTGAAGGCACAAAGCAAGGTGTTGTGATATGTCAGGTAAAGGATCCATTCAGAAGGTTCAAATGGATAGTGGAGTGAATTTACACAAATGTATTATCAAAATGCAGTCAGGAAACAGGTTGAAGCAATTGCTGTGGGTATTAGAAGTGAGAAGAAGAGGAAAAGTGAAAAAAGCGCATCGGTAGTAATAGAAGGGGAGGCAGGATGTTCATTATGAAGGCCGGGTGTACCCGCAAAAAGGGACCAAGAATGGAAAGGGAGCGGTGACCCAATGCATTGAATCGAGGCAGTGAAGGAGCACAGTGCAGAAGGCAAGGGGGTGGTGGGGGTAGTTTACAGACTTACAGTGAAAAAGGTTGTATGGTAAGCAGGGCGAATCCCAATTGAAAAAGGGCAATGCGACGGCCGGCGCCCTAGAGAGAAGGGAAAGTGAGATTACGTAAAGGGGAAATGACAGGAGGAGGGTAGGCATATGATGAATTTGCCATAGGTCTTATCAGAAAGGAAATTGTGGTGTTGTGGAACCTGGAACCATGGTGGGTCAGAAGCCAGGGAGAGGAGGTGATGTCCCGTCCGGGACAGAATAAGCGGTTGGTCGATATTTCATTTGCGTAAATTCACTTCACTATCCAATTGAACCTTCTGAATGGATCCTTTACCGGACATAATCACAACACCTTGCTAGGTACCTTCAAATTAATATAATTTCTAACAATTGACTATGCTGTCTTCTTCCACAAGCCAATTTCTCTGGAATCTCACTATGCCGAATGTGCGCTAATCCAGGCATTCATGCTTCGCTAACTTTGTCTCTAGACAATTAATTATATAGTGACCACCACAATCTTCTTTGACCTTGCATCTTTAATTAATTTTTTACTCTATTTCCCTCCCTGTTTTTCTCCACACCTTTTCCCTACCCTCTCCACCTATACCTACCCAGGCAGCTTCCCAGGCACTTGTTTCATCACTTAGTCCTGATGAGATCCCAATATCTAATAGGGATCGAAACATCGTCGACACATACATCTTCAACGCTATACTGTAATTTGTATCTAATTGTGGAGTATGAGATGTAAATCTGATTGTGGCTTTTTGCTTACTTACATTTTCACAAATTGAAAAGTCACTTCTTAAGTCATTTGCCTGTGGTAAGGAAATCGGCTGATTTCCTATTACATTGTGACGGCCTGATCCCTCACCTTTCCATATATTAATTTGTGCATTTAATTTAATTGTAATAAATGTTTTTATCTTTCCATTTGATATACTCGTAATTCCGTGTTTTGATTATAAAAATTGCGATATTGTACCAATTTACCTTGTATGGAACCATTGTTTCTCTTAACATATGTCCACCCTTTGTCCCTTCAGACTTTTAGGGTCTCCTTGTGTCTTTCTTTGTAGGCAGATGTGTTGTCTCCCCTCCCTGTGTTGATCTTGAAGGGAGACTTTGGCAAAGTTTCAGAATGCCCTCAATCATCTTCATGTCCAAGTCATGGTGTTTTTCACTCTCTTCCGTAATGTCATTGATATTCTTGAAAATGTCTTGCCAAGATTTATCCATCCTGTCCAACACCTAGGTCACTCTGTCCACCACTTGAGGAATTTGTTGCATGCCCTGCAGTGCCTCAGACATGTCTGACAGGGTAGCCCCTATGGCACGTATGTCTTGCTTCACATCAGCCTGCTGTTGGAAGAAATCCTCCTCCCACTGGCCACCATGGCCATCTGCTAGCCCCTTCTGCATGGAATGAGCATGGCAAAGTCCACCAGCAGGGGGAGGGTGGCAGGTGGTAGTCTGTGAACAGGAAACTGGTGCTCAGTGGATACCTCCGCCACACCAGGGGTGGTACTTCCCTCAGATGGTGGAGAACATGCCTGGAAGGCACTGCATAAGGACAAGTGTGTAGAGAAACCACCAGGTCTGTCCTGTATGTGAGGGCTGTGAGGGAGTGAGCTCTGTGTTGGGGTGTGTGAGAGCTGTGGCTTGTTAGTGCTATGCCGAGGACTCGAAATCATGGGTTTTTGATGTTGAGGCACTTTGCCTGGTGGAGGGGGATGGCCTTGCACATCTTGGCCAGTGTGACAAATGTTCTAGTCAGGGCATTTGACGCGTCATCTTCTGTGAGAAGGGCCAGACAGTCTCCATCATCCTCCACTTCAGCAGCCTCCTCTAGTACTTCCTCCTCATCCTCCTCCTCTTGCGCAGTACCTGCACCTGAAATTGCTGTTGCAAGAGTAGTGGATTCTACCCTTCGATTGCCCATTGCCCAGAACTGGTGGGAGGTCTATTCTCCTCAATGTCCTCATCACCTGGAAGACAGATGTGGCAACAGGATAAGTAATTGACACAGTATGTGATGTGGTGCAACACAAGGGTTGATTCTACTGTACTTTGCATCAACCGATGTTGCACATGTGATCTGGTTTGGGTACACCTACACATGACAGCTCACACCATAGCACTTAGGTGTGAAATGGAGATGTACAATGCACAAGCTAACTCACCAACCCCAACCACAGATCTGTGTTGCCTTGTGATCCCGCCATGATGTCAACTGCTGAACCTGGCTCCTCATAGGTGTAGCTGAAGAAGCAGTCTGCGATCCAGCAGCTTGAGAGGAAAGTGACACCATACTTAATTATCTGCATGATTAATATGATAACAGGCACACATGAGACGCACATAAATGAAATAGCATAACTTTTTAAACACCAGCTATAGATGCTATGCAGAAGGGGATTGGGATTTTTGGAAGCTTTTTGGAATCCATATTAGGAAACATTTCATGGCACGCTTACCTGATGGCCAGATGCGAGTGGGTTTCATTGCTGCAGCCAGGATGTCTTGCATACCCCGGGATGGTGTTGTGTGTAGCGCCGATGGTATCCTGCCAGCAGTTGTAATAAGACATATATTGCCATATTTAAGTACAAAGCATGATGGCAATGAGTTAACATGTATATGTCATTTTCATCGATCATTGATCTACTATTTGTGGCCAGTATGCCACATGTGTACCTCCTAAACTTTACATCTGGGCCCCTGGTCACCACCAGCAGTTGCCAGCTGTTACCTTCTGTTAGACCTGGCACCTTGGCATGGGTCTCCTTTCCATTTTTGCTGTTGCCTCATGTGTTTTTGCTGGTGTTGGATGCTTTGGGCACTGTGCCACTGCTGTCCAGTAACACAGTGCAAGTGCTCCCTGTTGTAAATTGATGTATGAATGAGTGATTCCATGATTGGTTGTTTTGGTTTACCTGTCAGACCCTAGTTCAGTGCACCAGGAGTGCCCAGGGCTGGTAATCCAAACACTGCTGGTGGGCTTGCAGCACTGGTTGTATCACCCACAAAAGCAGCCTGTAAAAGTGTGTCTAAGGCCTGCCACTGAAGAGCCTGTGTGCAGTTTGGTACTGTCATGCTGACTGGGCAAGTGCACCCACTTGCCAGTCCCTAAACCTTCCCTTGTTTTCATATCAGACACCCCTATGGTAGCCCCAGGGTAGGGTGCATTGTTAGGATAATGTAGGACATGCCCTGGTGTGTGTGGCATGTTCTAATAGTGAATTACAACAATTTTCGTTTTTCACTATTGCAAGGCTACCTGTTCTCCATAGGCCAGAATGGGCAGTTTGATTATTACATCCTATAATCCTAACTAACCCAGGGAACATGGTAGAAATTCAAATTTAGTATGCCTGAACTCAGAATGATAAAATACATCTTTTAGTGAAGCTGGTTTTAATATTCTGTGTTTGGAAATACCACTTTTAGAAAGTAGGTATTGTCTTGTCTAACCATCCAAACCTGCCTCTGCTAGGCTGTGTATTCCTTGTCTGGAGTTTGAGTGACCGGGGCTGGGGAAATTCCAGGAGACAGGGGTCAGCACAGGGCTGAATAGAGAGATCTGCATCTAGATGGGTGGGAGGAGTTGCACCTGGGACCTAAATAGGGCTGTGTCTTCCCTCCACAATGCTGGTTCCCCCTCCTGTGGTGCGTCTGATGTAGGCCTGGGCGGTAAATTATGTTCCGCTTGCGGAATTTGCAATATTTTGACATTTTTGCGTTCCGCGTAGAGAGCGAAAATGTCAAAACTTTCGCAGTCTGCCACGAAACGGAAGTATTTTTCTTGTTCGCGCTTTAAAAATGCATTCTCGCGCGCGCGGTCGCGACTTACCGGGTGGCTGCATTCGCCGACGAGTTTTCCTATCCGTTCGTGTGCGCCACGAGATGTTGGATTGTTGGTAGCCAGTCGCGCTATCCCGCGAGAGTTTGCGATCGCGAACACGTCATTCGACCCGGAACAGGAAATAAGCATCGCGAGCAAGATGGCCATGCCCATTAGCGACCGCATGGGCAAGTTAGAGATATATTTCCCCGCGAGCATGCAAAAACACATCGCGAACGGGCGGGATAAGCAGTCTCCGCATCTTCGCGAAAGTTCCGTGTGTGTTTCGCAAATTCCGCCCACCCCTAGTCTGATGTCTCTACCCTGCACTCTGAAAGGGAAGAAGTAGTCTTGTCAACAAAGTGCTCCAGGACTGACCAGAACTGGTTTGGACTAGGCAAAGGCCTCTCTGCCTTCAGAGAACAAAGAGAAACTTGGTATAAATATTGAGACCCAGAACTTTAGATCACTTTGGGAAACAAGAAGAAACCTTTGCTGAGGAGTGGAACCAGAAGAAACTGAGGAGAGACTATCCCTAAGCTGAAGTGCTGCTTGGGGCCTGTCGTGGCTGGCATCGTGTAAAACATCTCGAATCACCAGAGAAGGGGATCAACATCGCATCAGGCGCTGCCGCATCACCGGGAAGCGTTCCGCATCAAGAAGAAAGTGCCATCTTTGTTTATTTGCACCGGCTCTTCAACGCATCACCGTCTTTGCAACACTTTCGTTGCCCTGCGTGTCGCATCTAAGGTACATTGAACGCTGAGTGCCGTATTTACCATCTTAAGAGAACTAAGCTAGCTTCTACCATTTTAAAGTAACAGTATTGTGAATGTTTGTCCTTTATGGTCTTGTGATAAGTCTATATAAAGAATACTTATTTTTTATATAAAACGTGTGTGGTGTCCATCTGTAGTGTTGTCACTTGCTTACTGTATGTGGTCACAAATGCTTTACCCACTGCCTCTGAGATAAGCCTGTCTGCTCGTGCCAAGCTACCAAGGGGGTGAGCAGGGGTTATTTCTGGAGTGTACCCCTTTACCCTGACTAGATGCAAGGGTCCCTATTTGTCACAGGTACCTACCTATGCCAACTAGAGACCCCCAAATCTAACACCTTCCCACTGCACCATTATCAATGAGATAACACATTAATAGATAAACGTGTATGAGAAGGTAACTGATATTTGAAGTACGGGGATAAGTATGGTGAACGCCTCCGCCTACCTTTGGTTACACCTTCTTGTTAGGCCCATCATGTCTCATGAGTATGATGTTGTCTCACAACAGTGATGTTGAACACATACAACATGCTGCGGATATGAAATCCACATTTTATGAGCGTGAGCATTCAGGTACATGAATCTTGGCTTTACTTACAAGGGTCCCGCATCTGCCCAGTCTGTGGTTCCTGACCAGATGTCCCAGCAAAACTTGTAGAAGATGTCACTGTGGGGCCTGGAATCCTGACGACATCATTGGACCAACAAAGAAATGTGTGCCTGCCAGTTACAAATCCAGCCGCCACATGTGATGCACTTGATTTCAGAGTTCCATTCACAGTTCTGGCACTGTAATAGGCCCGATTCACAAAAGGGATAATGAGACGAATATCTAACTTTATGTCTTTTGATATTCAGAAATGGCATTTACTTCTTGTAGATGTGCTTTCTGAATAATGAAAATTGTAAAGTTAGGCTTTTGTCTCAGTGTACCTTTGTGAATTGGGCCCAATATGTCCATTTGTTGTCTGCTGACAATGTAGGCTTTTGGAGCCTCTCCTGACCGGATTTACTTACCATTTCATGAGGGTTTTATGGCTTGCTGTGGATGATTTTGTTTCGTCCCAGCAGATGCAGTGACCTATGCTACAGTGGATGACTGAACTTTGTCTGAATGTGTCTTGGAGGAGAGCAGAGAATAGTCAGCTAAGCAAAAATGAACATGTGCAACTTGTCAGATCTTTCATCAATGCATCTGCATGCTAACAGTAATGCTAAAAGCAGACACGGCCAGTGCAGGTAGGAGGAGTGGTGCGGTAGGAGGGGCACGGAGGGGGGAATTTATCCAGATGACGGAATGAGGAATATCAATTCAAAAAAAGGAGAAAACGAATATTCTCTCACCTTCTGCTCGGCTATACGGCCAGCGCAAGGTAAGTGGTTTTGATTGTTCTTTTCATTGTATTTTTCCTATTACATTGTCTGTTGGACTACCCCCAGCCCACTCCCACCCTCTCCCCTCTTACCTGCACCTGCTGCAGCTGGATAAGTAAAAGGGAACTTTGTCTATTGCTATTTAGCAGTGTTAGGTATATGAGCCAGCAGTGCTGGACACATGTTTTTGCTGGTGAGATTGGGATTTGCCATTCCCATCTCTTCTGGGACTTGTAGTGCAACATACAAAAGGAGACACATGAGGCGCTGACACACTATGCTTTTTATACATACTTGGAACAAATTCATTAGTCACAATTGCGGTGGAACACAGACAGACATTTCATATCCATGTTCTGGGCATCACATTTATCTGATGGCATATTGCAGACATCACTCACAGGCAGCCCATGGAGCATATGGGAGTGTATGGTGCTGAGGATATCCTCCTCTAGTGGGGTGAGACAGAGGCGGGGTCTGGATTGTTGACCAGGGAGAATTCTGGCCAGCTCAATCCTGGCATACTTCTCCCTCGCCCCCCTCTTCTCGTCCTGCCACTTCTTCTTGATGTCATTGACAGTGCGGACATCCTCCCCCAATGATGTAACTGCAGTGGCTAAATGCTGGCAAAGGGATGCCTTCAGTGAGCCACTGGTGCTGTAATAGGGGAAACCATGGAGCTATCTGTAGTGCCTCACAATGAACTCTAATGAACAATGAACTCTATGATCATGGTGGTCTCCTCCTCTGTAAACATTTTCTTCCACCTCTGTTGAAGCATTTTCCTGAAGTGATGTGCAGAACAGTCAAGCAGGAACTTGATGTGGACAAACCTGGTCCTTGTTAGTGTGCTGCTTTTATATGGTTTGTAGTGCAGGTCTTGCAGGTGGTGGTAATTGACTTTATCTTCTCCAAGTTGGGGGATGGTAAGCATGTATACAAGTGTTTAGTATTGAAGGCAATGATCATTCGGCCTGATTGCAGAGATTGCGGTCCGATTGCTGAATCTCCGGTCTGATTTTGGAGATCACCACCCGGGTGCGGAGATTCTGGCCCGTGTGCGGAGATTCCGTCCCGAGTGAGGAAATTCTGTCTCGAGTGTGGACGTAAAGATACGAATCGTAAATGACTTTTGTGAATACCAAAAGTCATAAGCGACTTCTGTAAATACCAAAAGTTGTAAAGTTAGACTTTTATCTCAGATTACCTTTGAGAATCGGCCCTGTTAGATTTGGGGGTCTGTAGTTGGCAGAGGTAGGTACCTTTGACCAAATAGGGGCCCTTGCATCTAGTCATATTAAGGGGGTACACTCCTAAAATAACCCCTGCTCACCCCCTTGGTAGCTTGGCATGAGCAGGCAGGCTTATCTCAGAGGCAGTGTGTAAAGCATTTGTGAACACATACAGTAACTCAGTGACAACACTACAGATGGACACCACACAAGTTGTAGTATAAAAATAAATATCTTTTATATAGACTTAACACAAGACCACAAATGACAAAAGTCCACAATACTGTACTTAAAATGGTAGAATTAGCTTAGTTCTCTTTAGATGTTAAAATGCGACACTTTGAGTTCAATGTACCTTAGGATGCGTAACGATATACAACGAAAGTGTTGCAGGGAAGGTGATGCGTCAGTTCCTTACACGCAAGAACGGTGATGCGTCAGGTCCCTACTGATGCATAGGGGATGCGTCGGTTCTTCTTTGCGAGGAGAGGTGATGCATCAGTTTCCTACTGCGCTTCCGTGGTGTTGCGGCCAGCAACGCCGTGATGCGATGAAGATACGGTACAATGTAACAAAGATGGCATCTTCCTCTTGATGCTACACGATGTGTGCATGCCCGACGGCCGTGCGGCGACTCAACGATTCTTCTGAGCCGCGACAGGCCCTGCGACACGCTTCCCAGTGATGCAGCGGCGTCTCATGTGACGTCGATCATCTTCTCTGGCGATGTTAGGCACTTCGGCAACGATGCAACAGCTGCAGCAGTGGCGTCATGCTTCTCCGTTGATGCAGCAGCGTCTGGTGCGACGTCAATCCTCTTCTTCAGCGATGCTACGACAGCGTCCGCGGCGGTGACACGCTTCTTCTCCATGAGTTGCGCTTCCACGACCTTGCGACACGCAGTCTTTCAGGAAGCCTCGCATAGCAGCAGGCACTTCCAAAAGAACTCCTGGGGAGCTGGTGGGTGAAGTCTGTTGTCCCTGAGACTTCAGCAGGAGGCAAGCTCTCTCTCAAGCCCTATGAGATACTTTACAAGTTGATGAAAGTACACATAAAATTCCTTTCTCCTTTCTTAGGCAGTTTAGGCAACTACTGCAGGCCAATCCCCCAAGCAGCACTTCAGCTTAGGGATAGTCTCTCCTCAGTCTCTCTGATTCCTCTCCTCATGAAAGATTTCTTCTTGTTGCCCAAAGTGATCTAAAGTTCTGGGGACTGGGTCCCCCTTTTTATACAGTTTCTCTTAGTTCTCTGAAGGAAAGAGAGGCCTTTGCCTAGTCCAACCCAGTTCTGTTCAGTCATGGAGCACTTTGTTGACAAGACTCCTTCTTTCCTTTCATAGTGCAGGGCAGCGACATCAGATGCACCACAGGAGGTGGAGCCAGCATTGTGGGGGAAGTGTAGGAGAGTAGGATCTGCTTCACATGCTTACCCCCACTTTCTGCTGGTGTTTCACTGTTTTTCGAGTTTAGTCTGGCTCGGACCCTGCTATTCAGGGCCCCAGCCTGCCTAGCTGCTTCTTCTCTAAATTGATTGCATGTACTTTAGGTACACCACAGATTGGATCCTGAGGTACCCTTGTGAGTCCCTAGTATATGGTATACTATGTACCCATGGCATAGGTACCCCAGAGGCTGAAGCATTTATTATGCCACCCCTGGAAAGCCACCCAAAATTACACCACAGGTCTGCTACTGCAGCCTGGGTAAGGTGGTGTATGCACCCCTTACTGGGGTATAGGTTCACAATACCTCACCTATCACTGCACATACAAACCTATCAGTCACTCCTATGGCAGGTCTTAACAATCCTGAAGGCAGAGTGCTTGGTTATATGTGAGAGGGTGCCCAAGCATGAGCTGAGCCCCTCTGCAGCCTTCGGAATCTCTTCTCCGGGGTTGTCAGTGGTGCAGCCTGACCATATACTCAAGTGCATTATATCTTAAACGGTTAATGCTAACTTTGGACTGGCTGCACGGAAACATGTGGTGTTTGCTGTCAAACACCTTGGAATCATAACCCCACATCAGTTCTTGATGTGAGGATATGATCCAACCCTTCTAGAGGGAGAGACATGGCAGTACTGGTATACCCGGTAGAAATTTAATAGAGCCCTGGCATCACAAAATGGATGCTGCAGCCACAGACACGGGTCTGACCTCCTGATGCTGACCAAAACTCCGGCAGGGGAGGCCTGGACAATAGGTTTCCTGTCACAGGGAGGTGTAACCAACTCCCAGACAGGCCTATGTGTATTGGGGCTGGGTGGGAGCACTCTCTGAGTGCTTTGAAGTCCTGCACTGGGGGCACATTTGGTGTCCCTGTGCATAGTCCAGCTCAAAACGGTTCAGGGGCTTCCAGCACCTGCTCTAGTGTGAAACTGGACAAAGCAAATAGGTGTAGCCACCCCTCTTTCCAAACCCTCTCATAGGTGGATCCCCAGAGCCAGTCCAACCCCTTCCTTAGGTATAAGTAAGGAACCTCTGTAACCAGAACTTTAGATATCCCTGGATGATGAAACTCTGAAGCTAAATCCTGGACCTTCAACGCTCTGCTCAAGACCAGAGGACTGAAGAAATCTCCCTTGGGGTCAAGGAGTGACTCCCCTGCTTGGCAGGCACCAACAAAGCCTTTTGCCGGTTTGCATCTCCGAAGCTCCCCCTGGACGCCTAAGTATTTGCAGCCCAGGAAGAGGATTTTCAGACATCACAGAGGCCAACCAGAGTTCCCAGCAAAGCTGAGACCCGCAGCCCTAGTGAGTAGCGTGGAACCGGAACTCCTGGTCACTTGGCACTTTTGCAAGTGCATTGACTTCTCGACGTCTCTCGAAGTCATGCTTGGGCTTACTTGTAGCCCCCACCTCGAGCACAGAATCCACTGAAGATTGTTGGCCTAGTCACCCCGAGTGACCAGTGGGCCACCATTTTGTGTTTTATCTCGAGGTCACTTTTCAATCCCTGGTCCGTCGACTGGTGGGTCCCTGAGGGGGTAACTTTGAATTTCCTTGGGCTTCCCAGGTTGCTCCAGATGTGCCCTGACTCCCAACCAAGTGGTGAGTCCCTCAGACCTTGCTGGTCTGCACCAAATCATCTTTCTCTTTTCTGCATGGGTTGCTGTTGCCAAGGCTTGTTGTATCCAATCCAGGCACCGACACTACAGCACTCGACATCCTTTGTTAGACAGCTCGAATCCAGCTTCTGGTTGTCCTCGACACCTCCTGGTCCTCGTGGCTGAAGAGTCAAGCTTCACCTCCTTCACCTGAAATCACCCGACAAAGGTGTTCATCCGCTTATCGCCTTCCTGGTCACTGGCAAGTGACCCAGACTCTGTTCCCTCTGCTTTCAGGTTCTTCTCGACTTTGATCCAGGCTTGGATCTCTTCGGACACTTCGCATCTTCCCGGCAGCAGCACTTCTTTGCCAGCTCCCATTGAAATCGACGACGCGGCCTGACACCATTTGACACCTATGCACCCGGCTTCCCTGGGTGAGGTAACACGAGTACTCCGGTGCTCCAGTGGGTATTGGCCCTAGAACTTCCTAAGTCCCAAAGGGTTTGGTCCTGACTCGTTTCTAAGTGTCCCTAATCTTTAAAAATCTAACCGCGACTTTCCCCATAGAAGCTAATGGGAGCTCGCTGCTGTGTTCCGACACTGCACACGGCCCCCGTGGGTCCCCTGTGTCACTACCTTGGGTGGTTCCTTGGGGTCCCAGCGATACTACAGGCTCTAGGCCTTGTGTCTAGTTAAGTCGTGGTTCTTATACCACTATTTTAGTATATGGTTTGGCTCGCCCCCAGGGCCTGACGTGTATTTGTGCTATTTTAAATGTCATATTTGAAGTGTAACTTATGCGTTTTGACCTCTAGTCTCATAAGGAGACTAGGAGGGTGTGTTTAGTAGTAAATACATATATTTTATATATATACCTGGTGTGGCTGTCTTGCATTTAGGCACTCAAGCGATTATAGACTGGTAAAACAAGCTGCTTTACATTCCTTCAAGACTTAGCCTGAAGGCTGCGTTCCATAGCTACCACTAGGATAGCTTTCAATAAAGGTTGTCTTTAACGTATAACCAATAAGGGGTTGTGTGGACTGGTACAGGGTGCCCACTATATCTAGTGGACAGCATATACCAGGCCAACTTCTCACAGGAAGGCACAGCCCTATTCAGGTCCCAGGTGCAACTCCTCCCACCCATCTACATGCAGATCTCTCTATTCAGCCCTGTGCTGACTCACCCTGCCTCCTGGAATCCCCTAGCCCCAGTCATTCAAACTCCAGACAAGGAATACACAACCTAGCAGAGGCAGGCTTGGATGGTAAGACATGAAAATACCTACTTTCTAAAAGTGGTATTTTCAAACACAGAATGTTAAAACCAACTTCACTAAAAGATGCATTTTATCATTCTGAGTTCAGGCACACTAAACTCGAATTTCTACCTAGTCCCCTGAGTCAGTTAGGATTATAAAATGTAATAATCAAACTGCCCATTCTGGCCTATGAGGAATAGGTAGCCTTGCAATAGTGAAAAACGAAAATGGCTGTAATTCACAATTAGGACATGCCACACACACACCAGGGCATATCCTACCTTATACTTACAATGCACCCTGCCCTTGGGCCTACCATAGGGGTGTCTGATATGAAGAAAAGGGAAGGTCTGGGGACTGGCAAGTGGGTGCACTCAGCCAGTAAGGATGGCAGTACCAGACTGCACACAGGCTCTGCAATGGCAGACCGGAGACACCTTTTTACAGGCTGCTTCTGTGGGTGGCATAACCAGTGCTGCAAGCTCACCAGCAGCATTTGATTTACAAGCCCTGGGCACACTCAGTGTCCTGTACTAGGGTCTGACAAGTAAACCAAATCAGCCAATCATGGAGTCACTAATCCATACACCAACTTACAATAGGGAGAGCATATGCATTTTAGCACTGATCAGCAATGGTAAAGTGCCCAGAGTCATAAAACCAACAAAAACTGGTCCGACAAAATACAGGAGGAAGGCAAAAAGTTCAGGGATGACCCTACAAAAAGGGCCAAGTCCAACACAACCCCCTTCCAGGCAAAACGCAGGGGAGACCAATCACTACCCTGATGGGCTTCTCTGCTTTGGGCGATAGAACATGGACCTGGCCCGCAACTGCAGGGGCATATTCCAGTTCTACGCCAATCTAAATCTATTTGAATCCCTCTATCCATACTCTCAGGGCCCACCAAGCTAACCCATGTGGAACCCTTCTCCTCCCCTGTGGACACCATCTGTGCAGCACCTAACCTTAACTTGCTCACAGGTGTGTCCCAAAAGACAGCCAGCCAGCCACAGTGGCCACTGACCATAGTCAGTGATGAGACCCAGGCCTTATGCCTCCCAGGGCTCTCAAACCTCTGTGACATCAGAGAGTGGGGGGCAGTAGCCTCAGGTGCTTGGCACCCTTTGTCCACTCTCCCTCCTGTCAGGTCAGGGATGACATCCTGACACTGACCCACCAGCCTGTACCCGGCGGCTGGACAAGAGACTGGGGTGGGCTCTCCCACACCGGTCCTCCTCCTCGGGGCTCTGCACCCTCCCACCTGGAGTGGGACCCCTTCCAGAATTGTCAGGGTGCCTGCAACAGGTATCCTGTACAATTCACCCACCAGTTCAGGGGTTCTATCCTGCAACTGGGCTTCCAGGTCAGGGGGAACACCCTGATCCTGGCACTCCAACCTAGGGTCTAAACCCTCCAGTTGAACCAGGGTCAGAGGCAAGGACTCCTTCCCTCTGCACCCTCTTCCAGAATACTGCATCCACCCATCAGGAGCGGTACCCCCAGAAGACAAACCGCTAAGGACACTGTTTACAGTTGTCCCACCCTCCAGGTCAGACAACACCTGAATCTGGCTTCCCAACCCAGGGACTAACCCCAGCGGTTGAACAATTGCCTGGCGCACCAGGACTTCATTGGTAGCATATATGCCCCCCTGAGGGTGACACATAACTCATGTGTCATGTGACAGTCTGCCTGGCACAGATCTCCCGACTCCTGTCCATCTGACAGCGCGTAAAGATCCCCCAGGACAGAAGTGGTTTCACCATGGTTACTCGCCGGTGCCTCAGCCCTTCTGGCTGGTCCCTGACCCACTGTAAAAGTGGGTCAAGGACACGTAAAAGTGGCGCATTGCTGGAGTTGCGTCGCAAGCGCGACGCAGCTCCAGCAATGCTCTGGGGGGCCCTATTTGCACAATGCTGCGTCAATCCTTACGCCTGCTTCAAGCAGGCGCAGGGTTTTGACGCAGCATGGGTTCAAAAGTGACTGAGTGAAATCTTGTAGATTTCACTCAGCCACTTTTAGGAGGCGTTCCTGCGCCGGAACGCCCCCACCTGCCCTGGAACGCCTACATGTGGCTCAGGGCTTTACAACGTGACGCATCTCCCAGATGCGTCACGTTGTAAATACCCCGCACCATGGCGCAGGATTTGCGCCGCTGCTGCGTCACAAAAGTGACGCAACGGCGGCGTAAGTGAGGCGCAAGTCAAACATAAATCTGCCCCCAAGTTTGGAGGGTTTGCGAAGAGAACGTGGATCTACAAAATGGAGAAATGCTTGGTAAGAGGAGATTCTAAAAGCAACCCTGCGGCGACGGAAAGAGTATGTGGCGTAACAGCCAGAGCTGCCGACTTTGGATTTGAGGAACAGGGTTCGAGTCTCGTCTTCGACTCAACATCCGATTATGGGCAAATAACTCGATTTGCCTGTGCATAGTGTAACAAAATAGTTTAACTGGAAAGCGCGTTATAAGCAACTGTGAAAAAATAAAATGTTAGTGGGGGTGGAAAACAGCAACAAAGCGAAAGAAAACGTTCACGCTGTTGCAGGCTGGACAATGAACACGTTAGATAAGTTGTAAAACACATGCACTCTTGGAAAAGCGCTTAGCGTTGGTAAACAAGATGAAAGTTATAAAACACGTGCACCCTCAACATGAGCAGGAAACAAAGAAAATAAGCATATGCAATGCAATAGGTCTCGCTTTGGCGAGAGTTTAAGCTATTGGCATTGTAAATGACAATGCTATTTATCTATCTGTTTTTATTATTAAACACATAAATAAAAGGCATTGTAATTTACAATGCCAATAACTGGAGCTCTTGTTAATACGAGACCTATATAAATTTAAAGAAGCGGACACCATTGTCCCAGGCTGCTTGGAAAGCAGGTGTTGGAGGTCCACGAGGAGGGAAGTGGGGTCTATGGGACTTCTGTCCTTTTCAGGATCCCATTTGAGGGCCTGCAATGTACGTGATTGTGCTGTGCATCTACTAAAACTGATAAAGTGTTGTAAAAAAAAAATACATCTTTACTGGCAACTTATTAAATTAGTTCCCTTCTCAATAATTCTGGAAGCCTGTTAAATGTAGTCATCATTAAAGTACTCACAAGTTATTCTTAGGTGTTGCTTATTCGTCAAGGGCCCCTACTTAATTGTTGGCATTGCCAATAGGTCTGGCTTAAATGTGCCAAGACATGCAATCAGCATTTGAGCATGCACATTAAATCCACACCTATTGCCACACTTCCTACCGCACACTCGCACTGGCATCCCGCTCGCCCTGCACTGATGCAAACATACTGCTCGCCCTGCACTCAAACAGGCACACAGTTTGCCCTACACTCATGCAGCCACACCGCTCACCCTGCACTAGGGCATGCACTCCGCTTATCCTACACTCACACAGGCACACCATTTGCCCTCCGCTCAGACACACCATTCGCCCTACACTCAGGCAGCTACAACGCTAGCCCTGCTCTCAGTAATACACAATGCTCGTCCTACAGTCACACAGGCACATCATGCACCCTGCATTCAAATGGGTACATCGTTTGCCCTGCATTCACACAAGACTTACAGCACACCCCAGATTCAGAAAGGGAATCCACTCGCCCTGAACTTCGGCAGGCAGACTGCTCGCCCTGCAATCAAAGCGGGACCAAGTTGCACTGCACTCAGATAAGCACATGTCACTCCTGTGTGTTAATAACAAAAGAAGACGGCATGCACAGCACAATGTATACAACATAGCCAGAGTAAGTAGTACTGTGTTCTTTACAGACAATTTTATGGAGGCAGGTGCTTACCCACTCTGTATATCCATTGTAGGAAAAGAGAGTTAAACAGGGTTTGGAAACATAGAAGGGTGTCAAAGCAACAAAGGGATTAAAGGAGAGAAAAACAGAGCTAGAGGAAAGAGTGAGTGCAGTGAAAAAGGGGGAGGGGCTAGATAAAAGAGGGATAACGTGTGAGAGCTATAGGTGAGAGAAAAAATGCTAAGAGGCTATCAAAGCTGGCCCGTCCGCGTGGCATTGCCAGACTGCTCAAAATGCCAGCCTGGCACTGGTGATTGCTAACTACAACAGGCTCAACACTGGTAGTTTTCAGCAAGGCCACGACTGGGTTTCGGGCACCTTGGGACACGCAGCCCCTCACTCATTCCGTCTCCACTGAGACAGGACGTGAGCCCCTACACCCTTCCCACTACACCAGGACCTAGCTGGTCTACTCTGAACCTCTTCCACCACTCTGGGTTGGAAGATACCTGAGCCACTCCCCTCGGGGTCACTCCCCAATGGCTCTCCAGACCCTCTGGAATCCACCAAAAGGTCTGCCTCCAATGTGAGCTCCCGGTGGTCACCTTCAGAAAGTCTCCCTGATCGAGCCTGCAGAATCTTTTCAGAACCGGAGATCCCCATGCCGCTGGTGGTGCAGCTCCTGTGCTGATTGTTGGCCCCTGCAGTGCTGATCCTAACCCCAAGAATTTCCCTTGGACACAACCAAGTGGCCTGCTTGTAAGCAGCCCCTGACTGAAGGCACCCTTAACCCCATTGCCTAACATTGGGCCCCTTCACTTTGTACCCGGCTGCCCTAGCGCCGCTGTTGGAGCAATTTGAGTGCGTCCCTGAACCTTGGGGAACATTGGTTCTAACCCCGAAAAACTCTTTCTGCAGGTCGTTTACCTACCTGCAAACCAATAACCTTCTTTTCTCCATAGAAACCAATGTTGTGATGTTTTGTTCCTAAAAATGGTCTGTCGAGTTGATTTTTGTATGAAAGAAAAGTATCTATATTGCAAACCTGAAAAAGTCTTACTTACCTTGTATTGTAGGATCCACAGTGTGATCCCTAGGCACAATACCCTGAGTAGTCGATGTAATCCAAAAGTAACACCAAAGTAATTTCTGTGTAATTTAAACTGTTTTGAAAGTATATACAAACCTGTAACTATTGCAAACCCATTCCCAATTGCATTACCTTTTAAAGTTTTACAATTGTAAGTACATTTTTCCTAAGTGCACCAAGTCCTGTTTGGTTCTAGAAATAAAACATACGTATACATTTTTTATACTTACACAATTGGTCTGGATTCTGTCTTGAGTGTGTGTAATCAGTTCTTGATTGACTGAATACAATAAATGCTTAACACACCCTCCTGATAAGCTTAACTGCTCACCCACACTACCAGAAAGAGAGCTGTTAGTACTTGTCTAATTTAGCCTCTGCTATACCTCTAGGGATCCCCTGGACTCTGTGCACACTATACCTTATTTCGGTAGAGTACATACAGAGCCAGCTTCTAACTGATGATTATGATGTTCTTTACAATCTTCAACAAAATAGTTAGAATGTTACCCATCATTTCTGGAGGTCTGTCTCCTTAGGAAATACCAATCAATAACGTACAGATGTCTGTGATGTGTAGCCTACCTTGATTCTCATGACCCTTGTCAAAATCAATTTAAAAAAAAAAGAAAAAAGGAAAAAGAGGCTCCAGAAAGGCCACTGTCATCTAACAAACAACTTCCTTTCAAAGCATCTCTCAATTTTACTGGCTTTATTTGGCTCGATTTGCATGTCTATTTCATATTTAGCTAACAGGCACACACTATCCTTACACTAAAATCTTCTAAACAAACACAAGAAATAAAAAGCAAAGGCCTAACTCAACAGGATGAGCTCCATCGCCTGGACTCAGGAAGCACTTCTGTCAATCAATATTTTCTGTCTCCAAACAGGGCCGTGCTACTCTTTCGCCGACCCTGCGTTAATCAACTGCTCGGAACTGGCTATAGAAGGCCTTGTTCTTACCTTTTTCGCCATTTTATATTTGGTGTTCTCGGACTGTCACCTCCTTGCCCGCAGCCTCTATCTCGTCTTCAAAATTCCTGCCCTCGGATACTGTTTCTCTCAAGCTCTCCCTTAAAAACCAGGTGCATGCAGGGGCCATCTCGAAAGAGCACATTGCCTATGTTAGCATGAGTCTGCTGCAGCACCATTCTTTAGCCTTGGACAAAAGAAAACTATATTTGGTGCTGAGCCCTAACTTTGGCAGATGTTGGTGAAGCAGTGA
Organism: Triturus cristatus; assembly: GCF_964204655.1. Taxonomy (NCBI): domain Eukaryota; kingdom Metazoa; phylum Chordata; class Amphibia; order Caudata; family Salamandridae; genus Triturus; species Triturus cristatus. The sequence continues at coordinate 632,880,331 of NC_140582.1, forward strand.
CATCGGGGAATTCCCAGTCAAAATCTTGGGAAATTCCTGTATTGTGGGTACCGAAATTCAGATAATTTTGTGTTTAGTTCAATAATGATTGGACCCATTTCCAAGCAATTTAGAAATGCATTTTATGCATGCTACTCTGGCAGTCTCAAAACAGCCGATGAACTTAAAAGTAACGTGGGGCATATTTATAATAACTGACGCATCCCTGCATATCAGCAGGGATGCGCCAGTTATTTTGCGCCCCAGCTCCGCCATCATGGATGCGCCGCATTTATAATGCGGCGCACCATGGGGCAAAAACGGCACAGATGCGTCACGCATCTGTGCCGTAAAAGTGGCGCATTGCTGGAGTTGCGTCGCAAGCGCGACGCAGCTCCAGCAATGCTCTGGGGGGCCCTATTTGCACAATGCTGCGTCAATCCTTACGCCTGCTTCAAGCAGGCGCTGGGTTTTGACGCAGCATGGGTTCAAAAGTGACTGAGTGAAATCTTGTAGATTTCACTCAGCCACTTTTAGGAGGCGTTCCTGCGCCGGAACGCCCCCACCTGCCCTGGAACGCCTACATGTGGCTCAGGGCTTTACAACGTGACGCATCTCCCAGATGCGTCACGTTGTAAATACCCCGCACCATGGCGCAGGATTTGCGCCGCTGCTGCGTCACAAAAGTGACGCAACGGCGGCGTAAGTGAGGCGCAAGTCAAACATAAATCTGCCCCCAAGTTTGGAGGGTTTGCGAAGAGAACGTGGATCTACAAAATGGAGAAATGCTTGGTAAGAGGAGATTCTAAAAGCAACCCTGCGGCGACGGAAAGAGTATGTGGCGTAACAGCCAGAGCTGCCGACTTTGGATTTGAGGAACAGGGTTCGAGTCTCGTCTTCGACTCAACATCCGATTATGGGCAAATAACTCGATTTGCCTGTGCATAGTGTAACAAAATAGTTTAACTGGAAAGCGCGTTATAAGCAACTGTGAAAAAATAAAATGTTAGTGGGGGTGGAAAACAGCAACAAAGTGAAAGAAAACGTTCACGCTGTTGCAGGCTGGACAATGAACACGTTAGAAAAGTTGTAAAACACATGCACTCTTGGAAAAGTGCTTAGCGTTGGTAAACAAGATGAAAGTTATAAAACACGTGCACCCTCAACATGAGCAGGAAACAAAGAAAACAAGCATATGCAATGCAATAGGTCTCGCTTTGGCGAGGGTTTAAGCTATTGGCATTGTAAATGACAATGCTATTTATTTATCTGTTTTTATAATTAAACAAATAAATAAAAGGCATTGTAATTTACAATGCCAATAACTGGAGCTCTTGTTAATACGAGACCTATATAAATTTAAAGAAGCGGACACCATTGTCCCAGGCTGCTTGGAAAGCAGGTGTTGGAGGTCCACGAGGAGGGAAGTGGGGTCTATGGGACTTCTGTCATTTTCAGGATCCCATTTGAGGGCCTGCAATGTACGTGATTGTGCTGTGCATCTACTAAAACTGATAAAGTGTTGTAAAAAAAATACATCTTTACTGGCAACTTATTAAATTAGTTCCCTTCTCAATAATTCTGGAAGCCTGTTAAATGTAGTCATCATTAAAGTACTCACAAGTTATTCTTAGGTGTTGCTTATTCGTCAAGGGCCCCTACTTAATTGTTGGCATTGCCAATAGGTCTGGCTTAAATGTGCCAAGACATGCAATCAGCATTTGAGCATGCACATTAAATCCACACCTATTGCCACACTTCCTACCGCGCACTCGCACTGGCATCCCGCTCGCCCTGCACTGATGCAAACATACTGCTCACCCTGCACTCAAACAGGCACACAGTTTGCCCTACACTCATGCAGCCACACCGCTCACCCTGCACTAGGGCATGCACTCCGCTTATCCTACACTCACACAGGCACACCATTTGCCCTCCGCTCAGACACACCATTCGCCCTACACTCAGGCAGCTACAACGCTAGCCCTGCTCTCAGTAATACACAATGCTCGTCCTACAGTCACACAGGCACATCATGCACCCTGCATTCAAATGGGTACATCGTTTGCCCTGCACTCACACAAGACTTACAGCACACCCCAGATTCAGAAAGGGAATCCACTCGCCCTGCACTTCGGCAGGCAGACTGCTCGCCCTGCAATCAAAGCGGGACCAAGTTGCACTGCACTCAGATAAGCACATGTCACTCCTGTGTGTTAATAACAGAAGAAGACGGCATGCACAGCACAATGTATACAACATAGCCAGAGTAAGTAGTACTGTGTTCTTTACAGACAATTTTATGGAGGCAGGTGCTTACCCACTCTGTATATCCATTGTAGGAAAAGAGAGTTAAACAGGGTTTGGGAACATAGAAGGGTGTCAAAGCAACAAAGGGATTAAAGGAGAGAAAAACAGAGCTAGAGGAAAGAGTGAGTGCAGTGAAAAAGGGGGAGGGGCTAGATAAAAGAGGGATAACGTGTGAGAGCTATAGGTGAGAGAAAAAATGCTAAGAGGCTATCAAATCTGGCCCGTCCGCGTGGCATTGCCAGACTGCTCAAAATGCCAGCCTGGCACTGGTGATTGCTAACTACAACAGGCTCAACACTGGTAGTTTTCAGCAAGGCCACAACAGTGGTTAAAAGCAATTCATCCAAATGGGGTTAACCCCCTCCGTTCACTTTCACTTTTCCACTCAAATCTACAAGGGAGACGATCTCTCCACAAAGACACATGTGCACCCCCCAATCTGAACAAAAGTGAAATGAAAGACCTATGTGCGCTCAAATATGCCCTTAACCCCTACAGTACAAAAAAGAGGCGGCGCACCATCTCATCCCCCTTCCTTAAAAAAATCCCCCCACACTGTAGAATTGAGTAAGAAATGGCAGAAGTCGGCCCTTCACTGGCTATAATGGCAGAGTCAGATGTGAGGGCACGGCGGGGCTCAGGTCGATCTCCGTGTATGCTCGGGTCTCTCTGTACCCACAGCAGCCGCCCTCTGGCACACAGGGACTGGGTACCCACAGCCCTGCACACTGGCACACGGGTATTCAGGTGGACAGGAGGGCGGACGAGACACCCAGGATTCCGTTCCCAGGGCATAGGGGAGACTGGGTGTCACTGTGGGACTTGTGGGGAGTCACAGTGGTGACCTTCAGTGCTAAGGGGGGTTCGGAAGAGGGACCAGTGTGAGTGGCTTCACATGACATTATTCAGCCCATTCTTGGATTTCAGGGCACACCTAGCCAGGGGGCTTACACTCGTAGGACACAGAGTACCAGGGCCAGGTTTCAGGTCCCGGAGCTGAGTGTACATGCCTAGTGATGAAGAAACATCGCAGGCTTCACCTAGTCAAGAGGGGTTCACAACTCAGTGACATAGAGCCCTGAACACATCTCACGCCACACGTCAATCTAGGGTGCTTTACCCAGCGCGCCTCGGAATCTGCACCCACACAGTTAGTTCGCCACGGCACCCCTAATAACGGCAGAGCACACCCACACAAACGTTACATACAGCATCAGGATATCCGAAGAAAAAAACCGAGTTCATGCATTGGTCCAAGGCTCCCCTCTACTGCCAGGGTAATCCGGGACTGCCAGGAAAACACAAAACAAATTCAACAATGACAATAACTACTTCTGATGCTCTGTGAGCCCCGCCCCTGCTTTCAAATTCTAAGAAGGCATGGACTGCAGGAGATGGGGGAGGCATGGGAAGAAAGTAGTGCTCACAATCTAAATAAAACATATTGTGCAACGCTCAAAGTAAAGGGGCCAATAGCCATGGAAGGATTCAAATGACAACATGGCCGTCAGAAGGAGGGACTAACAAGCCTAAAACCAATTGGAAGGTAGCATTTAGGAACGACAAAGACACAAGCCAATGAAAAAGATGGGCGGAGAGTGGGTGGAGCTTCCACGGAGCTTCCACTCCTTACTGAATACTGCATGCCTCGCAAAGCGAGCAGCTCAGGAGCGCTGCCGCTATAGGCTCGACTTAAAAATAGTTGCCAAAGTGTAAAGATACCATACTTGATTCCTGCTACTTGGGAGCAAAAGGAGGGACAAAGAGTAAATGACCACTGGCAAGAGAGGACACTGAAACAAACAAATGATAAGCAGTTGAGCCCACAAAGAAGTATATACTAAAGTTATACAAGAATTTTCAAAATCTCAACCTACATATTAACAAGACGTCTTGAAAGCTCGACCAAAAGAGAGAGACAGATAGAAAGGGAGAGTTATAGGAACTCTGTCTACCGTTTCATGGAAAGAAAGTGAGAAAGATAAATGAAAGACCTGAACAAATAGTGCAAGACAGGGAAAGACAGAGACACTGGAGAGAGAGAGAGAGAGAGAGAGAGAGAGAGATTGAGAGAGAGGAGAAAAATAGATGTCAAAGATTGAGCGAGTCATGCAAAGAGAAAGAGAGATAGGGATAGACAGATAATGGGACAGAAAGACAGGGAGAGAAATAAAGACTGACAGAGGAGGCAAAGACAGGGAGACATGGAAAGACGGTGAGACAGAGACAAGGAGAAAGACAGGGACAGATACGTAGAGGCATGGAAAGACCAGGATTGAATCGATGGAACCGCACAACTATGACTCTCACCTGTCAAAATGCCCCGGTTACTTACCGGTAATCTTCATTACTCCGAGTCCTTGTCTTCCTCGCCACAGTAATCACCAATGAGCCTTCGGCTCCCACAGAAACTTCAAGTATAATATTTACAGTCTAGTCTCCCTCTCCCTCCAATATGGCCCCCGACCACACAGCCAATCCCATAAAGGGACACATAATGCACCAGAACGACCTGAGAACCCAGCCGCAGACATGAAGCCAAGAAGAGGGCCGGGAGGGAAAGGGAAACTTTACTGTGGCGAGGAAGACAAGGACTCGGAGTAATGAAGATTACCGGTAAGTAACCGGGGCATTACCTCCTCGTCCGTCTTCCTCACCACAGTAATCACCAATGAGCCGATACCAAAGCATATCAGCTTCATGTAAGAACAGAGTCCACCATCAAAGTCAGCAGCAATGCAAAACTTTCTTACAAAAAAACAGGAAAGACACACATGGAACTTCCAACCTATGGGACCCCGGAACTCAGCACAGAAGAGGCAAAGGCAACCAATGCATCCCCCCAATATGAAGACGGTATTGCGACATGAAGGTATGAGGGGAAGACCAAGTGGCAGCACGGCAAATATCCTCCATGGACACCCCCTTGAAAGCAGCCCAGGAGACAGCAACCGAACGAGTGGAACGTCCCTGAACAGGAAGAGAAGGAGCCAAGGATGAAGAACCGTAAGCCAACAAAATAACGTCCTTAATCCAACGACTGAGGGTGGACAGGGAAGGACGCAAACCCCTACGGGAAAATCCAAAATTCACAAATAAATTGTCCACCTTGCAAAAAGAAGAAGTCCTATCCAGATAAATTAACAAGGCGCGCCGAACATCCAGAAGATGAAGCAAAGACTCATCCACAGACGAAGGATCAGGACAAAGAACCGGAAGGATAACCTCCGCGGAACGATGAAAAAACTAATTCACCTTAGGAACAAAAGTGAGGTGAGGACGCAATACAACACGATCCTCCAGAACACATAAAAAAGGAGCAGACCGTAGGAAAGCCCCCAACTCCCCAATCCTCCTGGCAGAAGCAATAGCCACAAGAAAGACGACCTTAAGAGTCAAGAACTTGAGGTCAACCGACTCCAAAGGCTCAAAAGGACCCAACTGCAGCGAACGCAGAACCAGGGGAAGATCCCAAGGAGGAGAAGACAGAACAGGACGGGGACGCTGAAAGGCCAGAGACTTCAACAGCCTGGACACCAACGGTGCCACAGAAAGCAACGGAAGAGCATGAAATGCCCGAATTATCAGCCCACTGCGCACGAAGAGTAGAAATGGCCAACCCCAAATCGAAACCCTCATGCAGAAAGTCAAGAACGCGGGCAGGATCCAAATCAGAAAGAGGTAGATCATGCCGCACACACCAGGCAGCAAAGTGGTCCCAGTGCTTTGCGTAGGAACGCAAAGTAGATGGACGCCTGGATCGCTGAATAACATCAGCAACCACCGCCGAACACCCACCCTGAATCAGGGATTCCCTCTCAAGAGCCAGGCCCACATACCTAAGGACCTGAACACCGGAAGAGGAAGAGGAGGCCCCATCAGAGGAAAGGGATCGAATGGCAACAGCCACCCCGAGCCCACCGCCAACTCCAACAAGAGAGGAAACCATGGGCGGCGACGCCAACCTGGCACAATCAGAAGAACAAGGGACCCCTCCCTCTTGATCTTCTGCAACACAACTGGGATCAGGGGAACAGGAGGGAACGCATACAAGAGGCCCCTCGGCCACAGGAAGAATAGAGCATCCACCCTCCATGCCTCCGGACACGGCATAATTGTGCAAAAGCAACGGATCTTCGCATTGAATCTGGAAGCAAACAGGTCCACAATCGGAGACCCAAACCTCCTCCGCAAAACCCTGAACATCTGGGGCGTCAGGGACAAGGAACCCATGGACAGAAAGACCCTGCTCAGGCAGTCCGCAACCACGTTTTCCTGACCCGGAAGATAAACAGCCGACAGTGAGGCCAGGTGCAACTCCCCCCAAGAACAAATCAGGAAACTGAGGGAACTGAGGGAAGGAACCCGGCAGCCCCCTTGATGGTTGAGATATGCCATGACCACCTGATTGTCCGTCCGGACCTGAACATGATGAACCAAGAGAAGGTCCGAAAACGCCAACAGACCCAACTGGACAGCCTTCAGCTCTCTGTAATTGGACGAACAAGACCTCACAATCGGATCCCAAAGACCCTGAGCCGAAGAGTCCCCCAGAGTAGCACCCCAACCCAAAAGGCTGGCATCTGTAGTGAGGACCCGAGAAGGAATCACAAGGAAAGGACATCCCCGGGAGAGATGCACCACGTCCAACCACCACTCCAGGGCCACCCGAACCACCACCGACACAGGAATCAGGAGATCGAGATCCTGAGAACAGGGGTCCCAATGCCGCAAAATGTGGGAAACCACTGGGTACATGTGAAGGCGAGGCCAAAGAACCACCGATAGGGAAGCTGACATGAGACCCTGAACCCTCAAACAAAGTCTCGCAGGCTGGGAAGGACGTGACATCAGAGATCAAACAGCACACAGAAGGGATTCCATGCGAGCAGGAGGCAGGAACACAGAGCCCAACAGAGTCATGAAACGAGCCCCTATGAAAGTCAGATCCTGCGCAGGAACCAGGGATGACTTCCCCACATTCACCAGGAAGCTGTGCTTTTCCAGGACCTGGCAAACCCTCTGGACATGGACCTCCGCCTTAGAAAGAGAAGAAGCAGAAATCAATAAATCGTCCAGGTAGGCAAACACCTGAATACCTTCCCCATGCAAATGACCAACGACAGGGGCCAAAACCTTCGTAAACACCCTGGGAGCAGAGCAGAGACCAAAAGGCAATACCTGAAATTGGAAGTGTCGACCCAGGACACAGAACCGCAGGAAACGCTGACTGGCGGGGTGCACAGGCACATGGAGATAGGCGTCCTGGAGATCGATAGACGCGAGAAAGTCCCCCCGAGAAATCAGAGGGAGGATCAAATTCAGAGACACCATTTTGAAAGTCTGAGGAGGAACGAACCCATTCAGCCATTTGAGGTCCAGGACAGGCCGCAGATCCCCCGTGCGCTTGGACACAAGGAACAGGATGGAGTACACCCCTAACCCCAGCTGAGCCTCCGGAACCGGAATCACCGCACCTTTTGCCAGAAGAACCTCGATACCGTCCAAAAGCGTCGCCTTCTTGTGAGCCAACCTGGGGCAGGGAGTGGACCTGAAATAGTCTGGAGGAACCTGGCTGAACCCAAGGCGAAAACCCTCGGAAACCACCTGAAGGACCCACCGATCTGACACAGTCATTCTCCAGGAATCCAGGAAGAACCGTAGCCGTCCCCCAACCGGACCCTTCCCCAGGGACACAGAGTCATGACTTCGAGGGAGCAGAAGCGGAGGATTGAACATTGGAGAACCGGGACTTATCAGTGGAAGGGGCACCCCGGCCACACCCCCTACCACGAAAGGGCTGGTGAACACGGCCCCTACGAGAAGGCCCAAAGGCACGGGTAGCACCAAAAGAACGGAAACGACCAGCCCGATCCGGAGCCAGCAGTTTCCTATCCTCCGCAGTCTTCTTGACCATATCCTCCAAAGGAGGACCAAAAAGCTTGACACCAGTAAAAGGAATCTTCATAAGTAAAGATTTCTGGGCAGCATCAGCCTTCCACGAGCGTAACCACAAATGGCGCCTAGCCGCCACTGAATAACCAGCCACAGAAGCAGCTGCACCCAAGGCATCATAGGAGACGTCCGAAAGGAGACGAACCTGTTGCTCCATCATGGCCAACGTAGAGGAGACATCCTCGCCCTGGTCCAACAGTTCAGCCAAGGACTGAAAATCCTTCAGCAAGGACTGAATGGTATAAGTGGAATAAGTGGCAGCACTGATGGAAAAATTGGCAGCAGAAAAAGTGCGCTTTACTGCCCCATCCACCTTCCGATCCACAGGATCCGCCGGGGAGGAATCCTCGGAGACCACAGACCCTTGAGAGGACATCGCCGCCATCAACGAATCAACCTTCCCAGAAGAAGGATACTTGGAAGAAAAGTCCAGCAAAGGGTAACGTTTCGCCAAGTAGCGCGGGAAAGCCCCTTTATCAACATCCTTCCACTCATTTTCCAACACCTTCACCACAGAAGAATGCAACGGAAGAGTATCAGGATCCGGACGCTGATACTGTGCAAAAAAATCATCCTCCATCGGGGCCACCGATTCAGGAAACAGTAAGTTGGTGCGAATGTGCCCCAGAACTCTTTAAGATCAGCACCCTGCACAAAGCGACCACGAACCTCCACATCCTCCTCAGCGTCAGAGCCAACATGGGATTCAGGATCCGACCTGGGCTTTTTTGAAGGAGGCGCAGTCAACTGCCACGCAATGCAGCAGCCACAGCAGAATCAATCATCTGCTGGAGGACAGACAAAGAAGGCAAAGCCTCCTGAGACCCAGAAGCGACAGCCCCAAGGCCAGGAGCAACCGAATCATCAGCAACTTCCATTTCAAAACCTAACGCAATGCAGCAAGGCGAGAATCAACCAGCAGCAAAAGTCAGCCAGCCAACAGCCCCTTAAATATCTACCAGGTGCAACTAATCAAAAATGCAATACAGGACACGCCCCCAGCACCGAAAGAAAAGAGATGCCGGAAGCCCGCGCCCTCCAATGCAGAAAAAAAACGCCAACGAGAAATCCCCAGAAACGCCGAGGAAATCCACAAACCAGAACAAGTAAGAATCCGAAGGAAGCAGGAAGTGCGATCTCGAAGAGAGCGCCGACCGCAGAAGTCCGCTAAAGCAGGACGCCCGGTCGGCAGACACCCAAAAACGCGTCTATGAAGTCCGCTAAAGCAGGACATAGAGGCACAACAATATAAGGAGGCGGGACACAAAACGACCCGACCGCCGCCACTCCGGGTTCGCTAAAGCTGAAACCGGAGAGGCACGCTGCACAGGGGGACAACACACAAACAATGCATTTACAGAAAAGAAATAAAGTCCCCCCAGCCAAGCGAACACGGGGCCCCAGAGTCCGCTAAAGCAGGACCGCCGCCCCACACATACCTGACCAGCAGGAACACAGCACTCGGAGTAGTGCAGAAACAAAAAAACAGGTCGTTCTGGTGCATTATGTGTCCCTTTATGGGATTGGCTGTGTGGTCGGGGGCCATATTGGAGGGAGAGGGAGACTAGACTGTAAAAATTATACTTGGAGTTTCTGTGGGAGCCGAAGGCTCATTGGTGATTACTGTGGCGAGGAAGACGGACGAGGAGGTAATGATTGCCACTGCTTGACACCCAAAGTCAAGTCATGCTGATCATTCTCTCCACAGCCCAGTGAGTTTTTCCTAGGATGGTGTAGTGCCAGGGAAGCTGAAATCAACAGATTGGGTGGGGCTTGTTTATTAACAAGCATAGACACAGAAGCAGCACAACAGTGACAAGGCAATGACATGCACATGCAGGGACATATTTAGCAAAGGTTTTGCATCGCCTTGCGCCAACAGTAACTCCAATGACACCCCAGTCCTTCAACGCATTTCCTGTCAGTTCCGCCCTTGATTGATTGTTGGAACACACGGGCATTAGGGCACATTCATATACATTGAGACGCACGTGTTACCGACACAGAGGTTGATTTTCAAGGTTTACTGTAATCAGAAACTGGATTGTGTCACACGTGAAAGAAGGTAGCTAATAGTGGGGCTGGTTCTCCCATTCGACTGTGGTGATTTGGATGTGTTTGCAAGTGTTTACCTCATGTGGCTTTCTACTTCAAACTACTTTCAGAAGTACAATTTGAAGATACACTTCATCATGCAACTCTTACGTAGCACGTAACTGGTTGTGGGCAGTGCTCCTGGATTGTTTCAAACAATTTATTTAAGAAAGTGAAAATGCATAGTGGAAGTCGAATCACCACCTCGCCTCCCAAAGAAGCGTAATTGTTAGGAGTCAGTGGTTGTTGAGGTTGGCATCTTCATTAAGTAAGGAGTTCTCTTACTGTTTAAGTCATAATCGTCACTCATCTTCCCCACGTCTTCACTATTCTTATCGATATGGACTCTGTGAGGAGCTGAGACTACCCACCAGGAAATGATACACTCTTTAAACATTAGTGGAGGCCAGGGGTGAATATGTCAAATCGTTAATACCACTGAAATAAACTCGACAGTGAGTGTGCGAAACAAGTATTGGCAAAGCTATGCAACATCTACTGGCTTTGTCAATGTATTTTGTACATGTCACACAGCAGGGCTGGCTGTTGTGCAACATGGCTTAAAGAAAAAACAGCGATATGACGCGATAAACACTGGATGCCTCATAGCGTTTTTGTAAAAACACATGGGCTGCTGTGCAACGTCTAAAAAAGCACATTGACAACCCGAATAGATGTCACATAGGTGAAACCTACTGGCTTTGCCAATGCTTGTTTCTTTCTGAGATCATACAGGATGCAAAATGAAAGTCCTTTTAGCACTCCAAAAATGTCTGTTTGATGGGACTATTTTTGTCTAGTAGTAACGAGTCATTACTAAGTACGGAGAGGTCTTTTACAGTCACAATACAATTAATTTGTTGCCAGTAAATCGGTCTAGGATTTTATAGTGGAACAAAGTGTTCAAGAAAGCATTGGAGGCTGAAATACATCAGATTCCAATCGTTTTAATCCCGATCTGGAGCTCTGTTAAAGCAGATACAGAGCCCCCCCAGACTGATTAAAACTATATGTGATGATCTCATATTGAGGGATATAATCTATTCTCATTAAACCTTTGGCCATTTCCACACCGGCATGCCCTCTGAAGTAACTCGATCGTACGGGGGTTCGTGTAGCGGGGGAATTAATAAAAAAAAAAACAATAAACTTACCTTCTCAGGTCCCGCGCCGTCTCAGCCCGGGTCACGTGTAACAGGAAGCAGGCAGCCTCCCTCCCCTTCCCTAAACCAATCACAACGCTGCAATGGCAGCGTTGTGATTGGTGGGGAGGCCATTGGTGGGAAGGTCATTTTCTCCATGTAGTCTGAATGCAGCCTACATGGAGAAAAGGGAGAGTGTGCATGACTGGTTGGGCTGACCAAACAGTCAAGGCCCGCAGCAGTGGGCTAGCCACTCCTCCCCTGCCCTCCAACAGACTGGCACCCGCCCACCGCCAACCAAACCCTTATGGTTTCTCGCAGTGCGAAAAGCAGAAGCGTAAAATGGTAGTTTTACCATTTTATGGTTCTGCTTCTCGCACTGCGAGAAAGCAGTGGGGTGACGCTCCTCTGCCCTTATGGAGGAGCCGCCCCTGGAAAATGGCACCTACATCGTTAAAAAATAATCGCAGAGAGGCTCCTGGGAGAACTACTTACCTTCAAAAGGTGGGATAATTTGGGGGGAGAAGGAGGGAGCACCAAAAGAAGAAGTCATGCAGCATGTAGTCAACAGGACAAGTAATTTTGGTTTTGGTAATTCAACCCCAGACTTCTGTTAGTGGGGGGAATAAAGTAGAGCATCAAACTAGGAATACAGCAAAAACAAAACTAAACAAGGCATAAAGGGTGGAAGCTCTTGGTGGAAATAAGAGGGAATCTAAGTAACAGTCCAATATTATTCCCAAATTGAGCTGAGCAGAGTGAGACAAATCGTTCTTTTTCATAAAAGTACCTATCTTCTGTGACCAAAAGCATATGAAAGTCAGGAGAGGCCCAGGTAATTCTGATCATCTAAAGACGTTGCTCAGATGGTGCACTCTGACACTCATAGAAGTGTTTTTTAGGCTGAGTAAGACCGACAACTTGCTTTAAATTCAGCATTTTTCGAAGGGAAGTACGATGGGTCTCTCTTCCCCTGCAATCATTGATGAGAGTAGTGCAGGCTCAATGAAGGCCTGCTCTGAATCCCAAATCAAGTTCACACGAAAACCCACATAATAAGTTACGGAACTGAGCCAGGACCCAATTAATGCTGGGCTGCAACGTTTGGGCCCAGCTTGACATCCCTATCTTGAGGCTCTGGTTCGCTCTAAGGTTGTGAAAGGTTCTCCAACTGTAAAATTGAACACAAATAAGGAGAAGCAAAGTATTGATGACTTGGGTGCTTATAAGCCTCCCGAACTATTTTTCTTTTAGGAATTCAATCCACAAGGGCCGTATGACTTATTAACTAGAGGCAGCATTAGTCACCTGCTACAAGCTGTACCAACTTTCGGTCCAGTGTCATCCAAAACGATGTATCATATTAAGTTCTGTCCACTAGACCTGATCACCTTATAAAAAAGTTACTGAAGTAAAGTTTTTTTAAATTAATTTCTATTTGTCGGTTTTAACAAAAAATAAATAAATAGGTATAGCCATGAATCAAGCAAATGCTGTGGGCACAGAAGATGTCTATTGCCAGGAGATTATAGTTGCTTTTTTTCCAGTATTATGCATAAAATTGCGAATTGAAGGTGTACGCTGTGCATCTTATGTATAACTGTCCAATCAACAGCATGAGGCACACCAAACTCTGCCTCTTTATAAAAAAAAGTGTCGACAGTCGAGGTATTCCATCTCAAACACATCCTGCCACATGTTTTATATTCACCCTTTTGCCCCCTACGCGCTGCCATCAGCATCAGCCCGACAAGTGAGATGCCGTCTGAGTGACCCCTGGATGCCCTTTGGCCACGCCTGCAGTCCTGCTTACATCTCAGCTGTTTTGCTGCTTTATGCGGCATCGTTTAGCCAGTCTTTCGCTCTTGAAGTGGGAACTTTCATCCATGTGCGCCCACTCTGCCTTCAGCAATGGTATCAACGCCGCCACTAGCTGCTGCACGGCTCTGGGAAAGAGTTTGACATATCTCGAGATTAATGTCAGAGGGCTGAATTCTAAATATGCTACCATTATCTTCCCTACGGTCTGAGACATTTCCTTCCCATCAGCCCTTACCGGTGGGCAGTCACGTGCTAAGTGGAAGGGTATGCGTATTTCACAGAGCGAAGGGCCCAGGAGGTCAACTCTAGGCAGAAACCTAGGACAGCGGTAGAGTCTGTCCAAGATTTTAAAGCGGAGCTATTTATGGCTATAATTTACAGATACAGATTGAATTGAGTAAGGCAGGGCTTCCAAATCCCGGCCTCTGTCATCTCTCCCAAGTCCATCTCCCCTTTCTTTAGAGCATTATGATCAACTAGAGTGGAGCAGTCGGTATACAAAACCTATAGTGAAGATATCCACCCGCTTAGCTCAGGGGCATTTCATATAAGTAAGCTGGAGGAACGCGTCAAGCTCATCCGGAAACAAGGGTCACTTCATCCATACTGCATGTCATACTATAAAGGATGCAAATTTGCCCGAAGAAGTTATATCTCTTTTTCTTGGATTTGTGTTAGCGACAAAAACGTGCACCCCGCAAACAGCTGGCCTACTTGTGTGAGACCCGCCATCTCCAGACTGTTTATTACCCCCTTATCTAACGTCAATGGCGGACCGGCTGGGGCAGCCAAACCGCAGTAATTGTTCTTAGCTCACCTGCATCAATCCGATCTCTTTTATTCGAGAGGTACGGCCCTAGCTCTGCCGATCAAGCCAATATACTGCTTAGTGAGACTGTGCTGACCGAAGTAGTAAGGTTAGACATTCCATTTTCTCATAGGGGTTGTGACCAGAATGATATCTTTTCTAACTAAGGAACAAAGACAGGCAGGCGGCAAAATGATAAAAAGCCAAGTATACTTGCCTCATTTTCTAATCAGAGAACAGAAAAAGTATTTTATGTCCTGTTGAAAAATGCTCAAGACTCTACAGCTTCTGTGGTGTCTAGATCAGTTAAGACTCTTGTTTTCTGTGCTAGGGATAAGGAGAGGAAGGTGTGTTCTCGAGGGTGGGCCCCAAACAGATTAATACATGAACATGCTGCAGAGTGGAGTTGCTTGGCTGATACCCTTTCAAGTTATTTGTCAAGGGTGAGACAAAGGGGGATATTATCTACAATGAAGTGGCAGAGCGTGTGGTTGGCCTCCTGGGCTTAACAACACGTTCCGGCACTTCGGAAACGCAAGACTGCACCATATTTACAAGAATGTGGTGCAGCCTTGCATTTCCCCCTGCGATGGCACTTAGCGCCAACGCAGGCACCCTTGCACCAGAGTGCAAGGGTGTCTGCGTGCAGGGGAGGATTGGTTATGTGTAGGAAGGTGTCCCTTCCTGCACATACACAATCCTAAAATGCCATTTTGTAATTTCATGTGTGCTGCTTCATGCAGCACACATGAAAGTTACAAAATGGCATTTAGAAAAAAAGGCTTGTTTATGTACAGGAAGGCACGCCTTCCTGTACATAAAGAAACAATGCTATTTTGCTTTTTCCATGTGTGCTTCACAAGGCAGCACACATGGAAAAAGCAAAAACGACAAAAACGAGGAGAAATAATGTATTTCTCCTCGTTTCACCAACTTGAGGCCAGGATTTTCCTGGTCTTAATTTTGGTGCTGCCTCCTATGTATATAGGGGTAGCGTCAAATACAATGGGTGTTGCGGTGAAACGCCCACCGCAACACCCACTTCAGACCCCTTTCCCGCTAAACATAGCGTGAAAGGGTGCCTTATGTACAAGGTAGCGTTAAGCCACGTTAAGTGGCTTAACGCTGCCTTGTACATAAGGCAAGGCCCCTAATGCCACATGAACGTCATAAAAAGTGACGTTCCCGTGGCGATAGAGGCTTGTACATATGCCCCAAAGTTCCTTAGGACTAGATTGAAATAACAGATGGGTGGTGGTAGAGCAAATCTAAGAGTCTTAGGCGGGGATTCTAGGACACAGAGCGACATCTAAAAGATCCATATATAACAGTCTCTGCACACAACTATGAAATAGTATGTCTACAAGAAACATGGTCAAATACGAGTGTCCCACATATGAATTATCAATAATTGTCTGATGATTCCAGGTTCTCATTTGGTAAAAGACGGCCCGCAGGAGGGTTGAAAAGATTGATGCACCACTGGATTGCCAAATATTGGATTTAGGTCATGGAATTTATGACATTCAGTTGGTGGGATAACTCACACCTGCTAATCAGGTACTATCATCTCATTTGGTATTTTGAATAGTTACGTCCAACAAACTCTGAATGCCAAAAACCTGTTTTGCAAGAAAATTAAGAAACTTCTTTCTCACATATATCAACATGCTCACAATACATATTTCGTTGTGAACCAGGATTTTAACCTGAATCTGGTTTGCGATCTTTCAGAAGATGAATGCAGGGACACTGTGGATAGTTACTGAAATAGCATAGATTCCCACCAGGTATCTTTAAGCTTCAAACCCAAATATCACATAAACTAAGGGAAGTATTCTGCAATTAACCCATGGCGCACAGTTAAGTTAATAAAAAAGAAAAGGAGACAGTAAGAAAACAAGCATGCTTATCAAAACCCTACTATATAAAGACACAAAATGGGCAACTATTTCATTAAAAAGAACATGCATAAAAAATAACTTAGGAGCAGGAATATATCTGTGTAGAGTAAAAGTGGATAAATACAGATGAGTGCTGTCGATTTGGTAAAGTAATGCAATGTTGACCACATACAAATTTGCTGCGAGGGGAGAGATGAGCAGTAATCCCACTTCCCAGTAAGGATGGGTACAATATAAAAATCATTAATATTAGGGTCAGTTTCCTATTTAATACACTTATTTAAATCAAGTCATGAGATGTGTAATAGTCAAGATTCATGGCAAGGATCCATTTTACATCGACAGTCTATAATAGGGGATCAATCGTTGTTACCTTCCTATCATCGAATCACTCTTTTAGATGGTGTACCCAACGTGTATACATAATTGCTATTCATAGACATGGAGGAATTGGCTAGCTCTGTCGCTGTTGATGCTGATCCATAGTGTGCTGTATGTTCCTAAATCTAATTTGTATGTATGTTTGAAGATCATAGGTCAACATTTGAAGAATGATAAGAGTTTACTTTGGAATGGTGCTGAGACAGAATATCGAGTTGGAAATGTCGACACACAAATATCGAGTTGGAAATGTGATTCAGAAATATCGACAGCAAGAATATCGTGGTCAAGAATATCGAATTTAGTTTAAGAATATTGTTTACAAAAATATAGATGTTTAAAATAGCGATTTTTTATTAGTTTGATGTATTTTAGTATATATTTTAAATGTATGTGATGTATGTTTTTTTGTATACATATTGTTTATGTTTTCTAATATAGGGGTTACATTTTTAGTAGTTATGAATTTTATTTTAATTAAATTTTGCATTTTATAGTCCCGTAGTGTGTTGTGGGTTAAAAGTGGAATAGGGTGGGAAGTAATTTAATTGAAATAAATTAATGATTATTTCTTGTTTAGTTAATTTAAATTTTATAGTGTTAACTGTGGGAAGTAATTTATTTGTAATTAATTATTAATTGGTTGTTAAATATTATTAATTAATTGATCACTAATTATGGTAATTATGTAATTTTTTTAAGGCATGGGTTGTAGGGTTTATAGGGTTAAAGGGTGGGAAGTAATTTATTTTTGATTAATTAATAATTATTTGTTAATTTATATTAATTAATTGATTGAAAATGTATTATGGAAATGGTGTTATTAATTATAGGTGCGGGTTGTGGGGTTGATAGGGGTAACGGGTGGAAATTAATTTATGTTTAATTAATTAATAATTAGTTCATTTATATTAACTAATATATTGATAATTAATTATGGTAATTATGAGATTTTTCATAGATGTGGGTTGGGGGGCTTATGGAGTAAAGGGTGGAAAGCAATTTACTTTTAGTTAATTATTAATTAGTTCTTGATTCATGTTAATTAATTGAAGGAAAATTAATTACGGAAATTGTGTAATTAATTTTAGATGTGGGTTGCGGGGTTTATAGAGGTAAAGGGTGGGAAGTAATTATTGTTTCATTAATTTAAAATTAGTTGATCATTAATGTGAATTAATTAATGTATATTTCAGTAGGGTATTTGTTAATATTTTTTGTGTGTGGGTTTTATTGTTATAGGGGTACAGTGTAGGGAGTACATTAATTTTCCTTCCTTTATAATTAGTTGTTAAAAACTGTTAGTTTTTTAATTGAAAATAAGTTTTAATAGTGTGATTAATATTTTTACAGTTTAATTTTAGTTGTGGGTTGTGGGGATGATAGGGGTAAAGTGTAGGAAGTTAAAACATTTTTATGAATTTTGATTTGTTTTTTAAGTAATAATATGTCTTTAATTGGTAATTAATTATGTTAGGTGAGGAATTACTTTTTTTTAAATTCAGATGTAGGTTGTGAATTGTGTGGTGTTATAGGGTCGGAAATAAAAAAAACTACATTTATGTAATAATTAATGTTTTTGTTTCTAAATAATTTTTAATGAAAAATATTTATTTGTTTGGATTTTTTTTTAAATTTAATATAATATCTGTAGGTATTTGTAATATGTATTTAACATTATAATATGTTTTTTAATGTTGTTTAATATTAAATATTTTTGTATTAGAATTTTTAACATATTTATATATTTTTTAATTATTTTCCATTTTTTAAATATTTGTGTTGCTAAAATTTTGTTTGTTTTTAATTTTGAAGCGACTGGAGTGAGAATATTAATTGTTACTCCTCTGCAATCCAACACTTTCCCTACTATTGCACTCACGGGAGTGGGAATATTTATTATTATCTCTCCTCTATCGAACACTTTCTTTACTGTTGCACTCACTGAAGTGGGAATAGTAATTTTTACCCCTCCGCTATCAAACACTTTCCCTACTGTTGCACTCACTGGAGTGGGAATAGTAATTTTTACCCCTCCGCTATTGAAATCTTTCCCTACTGTTGCACTCACTGGAGTGGGAATAGTAATTTCAACCCCTCCATTATCCAACACTTCCCCTACTGCTGCACTCACTGAAGTGGGAATAGTAATTTTTATACCTCCCTCTATCCAGCACTTTCCCTAATGTTGCACTCACTGGAGTCGGAATAGTAATTTGTAGCCCTCCGCTATCCAACACTTTCCATACTCTTGCACTCACTGGAAACGGAATAGTAATTTTCCCCCTTCCACTGTCCAACACTTTCCTTACTGTTGCACTCACAGGAGTGGAAATAGTAATTTTGATCCCTCCGCTGTCCAACACCTTCTCTACTGTTGCACTGACTGGAGTCGGAATAGTAATTTTTACCCCTCCGCTGTCCAACACTTTCCCTACTATTACACTCACTGCAGTGGGAAGAGTAATTTTTACTCCTCCCCTATCCAACATTTTCCCTACTGTTGCACTCACTGGAGTGGGAATAGTAATTTTTACCCGTCCGCAATCTAACACTTTCCCTACCGGTGTACTGACTGGAGTGAGAATAGTAATTTTTACCACTTTGCTATCCATAACCTTCCGTACGGATGCACTCACTGGAATTGGAATAGTAATTGTTACCCTTCAGCTATCCAACACTTTCCCATCTGTTGCACTCACTGGAGTCGGAATAGTAATTATTACACCTGTGCTGTCCAACACTTTCCCTACTGTTGCACTCACTGAAGTGGCAATAGTAATTTCTACCCTTCCACTGTCCAACACTTTCCCTACTATTGCACTCACTGGAGTGAGAATAGTAATTTCTACCCTTCTGCATTCCAACACTTTCCCCACTGTTGCACTCACTGAAGTGGGAATAGTAATGTTTACCCCTCCACTGTCCAACTCTTTTCCTACTGTTAGAATTACTGGAATGGGAATAGTAATTTTAATAGTAATTTCTACCCTTCCGCTTTCCAACACTTTCCCTACTGTTACACTCAATGGAGTGGGAATAGTAATTTGTACCCCTCGACTATCTGCACTTTCCCTACTTTTGCACTCACTAGAGTGGGAATTGTAATTTTTACCCGTCTGCAATCTAACACTTTCCCTACCGGTGCACTGATTGGAGTGAGAATAGTAATTTTTACCCCTCTGCTATACATAACCTTCCCTACTAATGCACTCACTGGAATTAGAATAGTAATTGTTACCCTTCAGCTATCCAACACTTTCCCTACTGTTGCACTCACTGGAGTGGGAATAATAATATTTCTTCCTCCGCTATCCAACACTTTCCCCACTTTTGCTCTCACTGGAGAGGGTATTCTAATTTTTTCCCCTCCGCTAATCATAACCTTCCCTACTGATGCACTCACTGGAATTGGAATAGTAATTGTTACCCTTCAGCTATCCCACACTTTCCCTACTGTTGCACTCACTGGAGTCGGAATAGTAATTTCTACCCCTCTGCTGTCCAACACTTTCTCTACTGTTACAATCACTGGAGTCAGAATAGTAATTTTTATAGTGATTTCTACCCTTCCACTTTTCAACACTTTCCATACTGTTGCACTCACTGGAGTGGGAATAGTAATTTTTACACATCCGCTGTCCAACACTTTTCCTACTGTTAAACTCACTGGAGTGGGAATAGTAATTTTTACCCCTCCACTGTCCAACACTTTCCCTACTATTACACTCACTGGAGTGGGAATAGTAATTTTTACCCTTCCGCTTTTCAGCACTTTCCCTACTGTTGCACTCAATGATGTGGGAATAGTAATTTTGACCCCTCTGCTGTCCAACACTTTCCCTACTGTTACACTTCCTGGAGTGGGAGTAGTAATTTGTACCCCTCCACTATCCAACAAATTCCCTACTCTAACTGGAGTAGGAATAGTAATTTTTACCCCTCCACTATCCAAAACCTTTTCTATTGTTGCACTCACTGGAATGGAAATAGTAATTGTTACCCTTCACCTATCTAACACTTTCCCTACTGTTGCACTCACTGGAGTGGGAATAGTAATTTTTACCCCTCCACTGTCCAACACTTTCCCTACTATTGCACTCACTGGAGTGGGAATAGTAATTTCTACCCTTCCGCTTTACAACACTTTCCCTACTGTTGCACTCATTGAAGTGGGAATAGTCATTTTTACCCCTCCACTGTCCAACACTTTCCCTACTGTTACAATCACTGGAGTGGCAATATTATTTGTAATGGTAATTTCTACCCTTCCGCTTTCCAACACTTTCCCTTCTGTTACACTCAATGGAGTGGGAATTCTAATGTGTACCCCTCGGCTATCCAACACTTTCCCTACTGTTGCTCTCACTGGAGTGGGAATAGTCATTTTTACCCGTCCGCCATCCAACACTTTCCCTACAGGTGCACTCACTGGAGTAAGAATAGTAATATTTCCCCTTTGCTATCCAAAACCTTCCCTACTGTTGCACTCACTGGAGTGGGAGTAATAATATTTACCGCTCCGCTATCCAACACTTTACCTAGTGTTGCACCCACTGGAGTGGGAATAGTAATTTTTTGCCCTCCGCTATCCAAAGCTGCCCCTAATGTTGCACTCACTGGAGTGGGAATAGTAATTGTTATCCTTCAGCTATCCAACACTTTCCCTACTGTAGCACTCAATGCAGTTGGAATAGTAATTTTTACCCCTCTGCTGTCCAACACTTTGCCTACTGTTACACTCACTGGAGTGAGAATCGTAATTTGTACCACTCTGCTATCCAACAAGTTCCCTACTGTTAAACTCACTGGAGTTGGAATAGTAATTTTTACCCCTCCACTATCCAACACTTTCCCTACTTGTTCTCTCACTGGAGTGGGAATAATAATTTTTACCCCTCGCTGTCCAACACTTTTCCCTAATATTGCACTCACTGGAGTGGGAATATTAAATTTTACGCTTCCGCTGTCCAACACTTTCTCTACTGTTGCACTCACTGGAGTGGGAATAGTAACTTTTACCCTCCGCTGTCCAACACTTACCCAACTGTTGCACTCACTGGAGTGGGAATTGTAATTTTTACGCTTCCGCTGTCCAACACTTTCCCTACTGTTTCACTCAATGGAGTGGGAATAGTAATGTGTGCCCCTCGGCGATCCAACACTTATCCTACTGTTGCACTCACTGGAGTGGGAATAGTCATTTTTACCCGTCCGCTATCCAACACTTTCCCTACTGGTGCACTCACTGGAGTGAGAATAGTCATTTTTTCCCCTCTGCTATCAAACACTTTCCCTTCTGTTGCACTCACTGGCGTGGGAATAATAATATTTACCCCTCCACTATCCAACACTTTCCCTACTGTTGAACTCACTGGAGTGGGAATAGTAATTTTTAACCCTCCACTATCCAAAACTTTCCTTACTGTTGCACTCCCTGTAGTGGGAATAGTAATTGTTACCCTTCAGCTACCCATCACTTTCCCTACTGTTGCACTCACTGGAGTGGGAATAGTAATTTTTACCCCTCCGCTGCCCAACACTTTCCCTACTGTTGCACTCACTGGAGTGGGAATAGTAATTTCTACCCTTCCACTGTCCAACATTTTTCCTACTGTTACAATCACTGGAGTGGACATAGTAATTTTGATAATAGTGTCTACCCTTCTGCTTTCCAACACTTTCCCTACTGTTTCACTCACTGGAGTTGGAATTGTAATTTTTACCCCTCCGCTGTCCAACACTTTCCCTACTATTACCCTCACTGGAGTGGGAATAGTAATTTTTACTATTCTGCTATCCAACAAGTTTCCTACTGTTACAATCACTGGAGATGTAATAGTAATTTTTACCCCTCTGCTATCCAACACTTTCCCTGCTGGTTTTATCACTGGAGTGGGACTAATAGTTTTTCTCCTCGCTGTCCATCACTTTCCCTACTGTTGCACTCACTGGAGTGGGAATAGTAATTGTTACGCTTCCGCTGTCCAATACTTTCCCTACTGTTACACTCACTGGAGTGTGAATAGTAATTTTAACCCTTCCGCTGTCCAACACTTTCTCTACTGTTGCACTCACTGGAGTGGGAATAGTATTTTTTACCCCTCCCCTATCCAACATCTTCCCTACTGTTACACTCAATGGAGTGGGAATAGTAATTTTTACCCCTCGGCTATCCAACACTTTCCCTACTGGTGCACTAATTGGAGTCGGAATAGCAATTTTTACACGTCCGCTATCCAAAACTTTCTCTACAGGTGCACTCACTGGAGTGAGAATAGCAATTTTTACCCCTCGGTTATCCAACACTTTCCCTACTGTTGCTCTCACTGGAGTGGGAATTGTCATTTTTACCCGTCCGCCATCCAACACTTTCCCTACAGGTGCACTCACTGGTGTAAGAATAGTAATATTTCCCCTTTGCTATCCAAAACCTTCCCTACTGTTGCACTCACTGGAGTGGGAGTAATAATATTTACCCCTCCGCAATCCAACATTTTCCCTACTGCTGCACCCACTGGAGTGGGAATAGTAATTTGTTGCCCTCCGCTATCCAAAACTGCCCCTAATGTTGCACTCACTGGAGTGGGAATAGTAATTTTTCCCCCTCTGCTGTCCAACACTTTGCCTACTGTTACACTCACTGGAGTGAGAATCGTAATTTGTACCACTCTGCTATCCAACAAGTTCACTAATGTTACACTCACTGGAGTTGGAATAGTAAGTTTTACCCCTCCGCTATCCAACACTTTCCCTACTTGTTCTCTCACTGGAGTGGGAATAATAATTGTTACCCCTCGCTGTCCAACTCTTTCCCTAATATTGCACTCACTGGAGTGGGAATCGTAAATTTTACGCTTCCGCTGTCCAACACTTTCTCTACTGTTGCACTCACTGGAGTGGGAATAGGAACTTTTACCCTCCGCTGTCCAACACTTACTCTACTGTTGCACTCACTGGAGTGTGAATAGTAATTTTTACCCTTCCACTGTCCAACACTTCCCCTACTGTTGCATTCACTGGAGTGGGAATTGTAATTTTTACGCTTCCGCTGTCCAACACTTTCTCTACTGTTGCACTCACTGAAGTGGGAACAGTCTTTTTTACCCCTCCCCTATCCAACACTTTCCCTACTGATGCACTTACTGGAGTGAGAAGAGTAATTCTCACCCCTCCATTATTCAACACTTTACCTACTGTTGCACTCACTGGAGTTGAAATAGTAATTTTTACCCCTCCGCTATCCAACACTTTCCCTACTGTTACACTCACCGGAGTGGGAATAGTAATTTTTCCCCCTCTGCTATCCACAACTTTCCCTACTGTTGCACAAACTGTAGTGGGAATATTAATTTTAAATAGTAATTTCTACCCTTCCGCTTTCCAACACTTTCCCTGCTGTTACAATCAATGGAGTGGGAATAGTAATGTGTGCCCCTCAGCGATCCAACACTTACCGTACTGTTGCACTCACTGGAGTGGGAATAGTCATTTTTACCCGTCCGCTATCCAACACTTTCCATACTGGTGCACTCACTGGAGCGAGAATAGTAATTTTCCCCCCCTCTGCTATCAAACACTTTCCCTTCTGTTGCACTCACTGGCGTGGGAATAATAATATTTACCCCTCCACTATCCAACACTTTCCCTACTGTTGTACTCACTGAAGTGGGAATAGTATTTTTTACCCCTCCGCTATCCAAAACATTCCATACTGTTGCACTCCCTTTTAGTGGGAATAGTATTTGTTACCCTTCAGCTACCCATCACTTTCCCTACTTTTGCACTCACTGGAGTGGGAATAGTAGTTTTTACCCCTCCGCTGCCCAACACTTTCCCTACTGTTGCACTCACTGGAGTGGGAATAGTAATTTCTACCCTTCCACTGTCCAACACTTTCCCTACTGTTACAATCACTGCAGTGGAAATAGTAATTTTAATAATAGTGTCTACCCCTCTGCTTTCCAACCCTTTCCCTACTGTTTCACTCACTGGAGTGGGAATAGTAATTTTTACCCCTCTGCTGTCCAACACTTTCCCTACTATTACACTCAGTGGAGTGGGAATAGTAATTTGTACTACTCTGCCAACACGTTTCCTACTGTTACACTCACTGGAGTTGGAATAGTAATTTTTACCCCTCTGCTATCCAACACTTTCCCTGCTGGTTTTCTCACTGGAGTGGGAATAATAGTTTTTCCCCTCGCTGTCCATCACTTTCCCTACTGTTGCACTCACTGGAGTGGGAATAGTAATTGTTACGCTTCCGCTGTCCAACACTTTCCATACTGTTACACTCACTGGAGTGTGAATAGTAATTTTTACCCTTCCGTTGTCCAACACTTTCTCTACTGTTGCACTCACTGGAGTGGGAATAGTATTTTTTACCCCTCCCCTATCCAACGCCTTCCCTACTGTTACACTCAATGGAGTGGGAATAGCAATTTTTACACGTCCGCTATCCAACACTTTCCCTACAGGTGCACTCACTGGAGTGAGAATAGCAATTTTTACCCATCTGCTACCCAACACTTTCCCTACTGTTGCACTCACTGGAGTGGGAATAGTAATTTCTAACCTTCCGCTTTCCAACACTTTCCCTACTGTTACACTCAATGGAGTGGGAATAGTAATTTGTACCCCTCGACTATCCGCACTTTCCCTACTGTTGCACTCACTAGAGTGGGAATAGTAGTTTTTACCCGTCCGCAATCTAACACTTTCCCTACCAGTGCACTGACTGGAGTGAGAATAGTAATTTTTACCCCTCTGCTATCCATACCCTTCCCTACTGATGCACTCACTGGAATTGGAATAGTAATTGTTACCCTTCAGCTATCCAACACTTTCCCTACTGTTGCACTCACTGGAGTCGGAATAGTAATTTTTACCCCTCTGCTGTCTAACACTTAGCCTACTGTTGCACTCACTGAAGTGAGAATAGTAATTTCTACCCTTCCGCTTTCCAACACTTTCCCTACTGTTGCACTCACTGGAATTGGAATAGTAATTGTTACTCTTCAGCTATCCAACACTTTCCCTACTGTTGCAGTCACTGGAGTCGGAATAGTAATTTTGACCCCTCTGCTGTCCAACACTTTCCCTACTGTTGCACTCACTGAAGTGGGAATAGTAATTTCTACCCTTCCACTTTCCAACACTTTCCCTACTGTTGCACTCACTGGAGTGGGAATAATAATGTTTACCCCTCCACTGTCCAAAACTTTCCCTACTATTGCACTCATTGGAGTGGAAATGGTAATTTCTACCCTTCCGCTTTCCAACACTTTCCCCACTGTTGCACTCACTGAAGTGGGAATAGTAATTTCTACCCTTCCGCTTTCCAACACTTTCCCTACTGTTACACTCAATGGAGTGGGAATAGTAATTTGAATCCCTCGACTATCCACACTTTCCCTACTGTTGCACTCATTCGAGTGCGAATAGTAACTTTTACCCGTCCGCAAACTAACACTTTCCCTACCGGTGCACTGACTGTAGTGAGAATAGTAATTTTTACCCCTCTGCTATCCATAACTTTCCCTACTGATGCACTCACTGGAATAGTAATTGTTACTCTTCAGCTATCCAACACTTTCCCTACTGTTGCACTCACTGGAGTGGGAATAATAATATTTATTCCTCCGCTATCCAACACTTTCCCCACCGTTGCACTCACTGGAATTGGAATAGTAATTGTTACCCTTCAGCTATCCAACACTTTCCCTACTGTTGCACTCACGGGAGTCGGAATAGTAATTTGTACCCCTCTGCTGTCCAACACTTTCCCTACTGTGACAATCACTGGAGTCAGAATAGTAATTTGAATAGTAATTTCTACCCTTCCGATGTTCAACACTTTCCATACTGTTGCACTCACTGGAGTGGGAATAGTAAATTTTTCACATCCGCTGTCCAACACTTTCCCTACTGTTAAACTCACTGGAGTGGGAATAGTAATTCTTACCCCTCCACTGTCCAACACTTTCCCTACTGTTGCACTCACTGGAGTGGGAATAGTAATTTTGACCCCTCTGCTATCCAACATTTTCCCTACTGTTACACTCCCTGGAGTGGGAGTAGTAATTTGTACCCCTCCACTATCCAACGAGTTCCGTACTCTAACTGGAGTAGGAATAGTAATTTGTACCCCTCCACTATCCAAAACTTTTTCTATTGTTGCACTCACTGGAATGGGAATAGTAATTATTACCCTTCACCTATCCAACACTTTCCCTACTGTTACACTCACTGGAGTGGGAATAGTAATTTTTACCCCTCCACTGTCCAACACTTTCACTACTATTGCACTCACTGGAGTGGGAATAGTAATTTCTACCCTTCCGGTTTCCAACACTTTCCCTCTTGTTGCACTCACTGAAGTGGGAATAGTAATTTTTACCCCTTCACGGTCCAACACTTTCCCTACTGTTACAATCACTGGAGTGGGATTATTATTTGTAATGGTAATTTCTACCCTTCTGCTTTCCAACACTTTCCCTACTGTTACACTCAATGGAGTGGGAATAGTAATGTGTACCCCTCGGCTATCCTACACTTTCCCTACTGTTGCTCTCACTGGAGTGGGAGTAATAATATTTCCCCCTCCGCTATTCAACACTTTCCCTACTGTTGCACCCACTGGAGTGGGAATAGTCATTTTTACCCCTCCGCTATCCAAAACTGTCCCTACTGTTGCACTCACTGGCGTGGGAATAGTAATTGTTACCCTTCAGCTATCCAACACTTTCCCTACTGTTGCACTCACTGGAGTTGGAATAGTAATTTTTACCCCTCCGCTGTCCAACACTTTCCCTACTGTTGCACTAACTGGAGTGGGAATAGTAATTTTTACCCCTCGCTGTCCAACACTTTCCCTACTGTTACACTCACTGGAGTGAGAATAGTAATTTGTACCACTCTGCTATCCAACAAGTTCCCTACTGTTACACTCACTGGAGTTGGAATAGTACTTTTTACCCCTCTGCTATCCAACACTTTCCCTACTTGTTCTCTCACTGGAGTGGGAATAATAATTTTTACCCCTCGCTGTCCAACATTTTCCCTAATATTGCACTCACTGGAGTTGGAATAGTAAATTTTACGCTTCCGCTGTCCAACACTTTCTCTACTGTTGCACTCACTGGAGTGGGAACAGTAACTTTTACCGTCCGCTGTCCAACACTTACCCTACTGTTGCACTTACTGGAGTGAGAAGAGTAATTCTCACCCCTCCATTATTCAACACTTTACCTACTGTTGCACTCACTGGAGTTGAAATAGTAATTTTTACCCCTCCGCTATCCAACACTTTCCCTACTGTTACACTCACCGGAGTGGGAATAGTAATTTTTCCCCCTCTGCTATCCACAACTTTCCCTACTGTTGCACAAACTGTAGTGGGAATATTAATTTTAAATAGTAATTTCTACCCTTCCGCTTTCCAACACTTTCCCTGCTGTTACAATCAATGGAGTGGGAATAGTAATGTGTGCCCCTCAGCGATCCAACACTTACCGTACTGTTGCACTCACTGGAGTGGGAATAGTCATTTTTACCCGTCCGCTATCCAACACTTTCCATACTGGTGCACTCACTGGAGCGAGAATAGTAATTTTTCCCCCCTCTGCTATCAAACACTTTCCCTTCTGTTGCACTCACTGGCGTGGGAATAATAATATTTACCCCTCCACTATCCAACACTTTCCCTACTGTTGTACTCACTGAAGTGGGAATAGTATTTTTTACCCCTCCGCTATCCAAAACATTCCATACTGTTGCACTCCCTTTTAGTGGGAATAGTATTTGTTACCCTTCAGCTACCCATCACTTTCCCTACTTTTGCACTCACTGGAGTGGGAATAGTAGTTTTTACCCCTCCGCTGCCCAACACTTTCCCTACTGTTGCACTCACTGGAGTGGGAATAGTAATTTCTACCCTTCCACTGTCCAACACTTTCCCTACTGTTACAATCACTGCAGTGGAAATAGTAATTTTAATAATAGTGTCTACCCCTCTGCTTTCCAACCCTTTCCCTACTGTTTCACTCACTGGAGTGGGAATAGTAATTTTTACCCCTCTGCTGTCCAACACTTTCCCTACTATTACACTCAGTGGAGTGGGAATAGTAATTTGTACTACTCTGCCAACACGTTTCCTACTGTTACACTCACTGGAGTTGGAATAGTAATTTTTACCCCTCTGCTATCCAACACTTTCCCTGCTGGTTTTCTCACTGGATTGGGAATAATAGTTTTTCCCCTCGCTGTCCATCACTTTCCCTACTGTTGCACTCACTGGAGTGGGAATAGTAATTGTTACGCTTCCGCTGTCCAACACTTTCCATACTGTTACACTCACTGGAGTGTGAATAGTAATTTTTACCCTTCCGTTGTCCAACACTTTCTCTACTGTTGCACTCACTGGAGTGGGAATAGTATTTTTTACCCCTCCCCTATCCAACGCCTTCCCTACTGTTACACTCAATGGAGTGGGAATAGCAATTTTTACACGTCCGCTATCCAACACTTTCCCTACAGGTGCACTCACTGGAGTGAGAATAGCAATTTTTACCCATCTGCTACCCAACACTTTCCCTACTGTTGCACTCACTGGAGTGGGAATAGTAATTTCTAACCTTCCGCTTTCCAACACTTTCCCTACTGTTACACTCAATGGAGTGGGAATAGTAATTTGTACCCCTCGACTATCCGCACTTTCCCTACTGTTGCACTCACTAGAGTGGGAATAGTAGTTTTTACCCGTCCGCAATCTAACACTTTCCCTACCAGTGCACTGACTGGAGTGAGAATAGTAATTTTTACCCCTCTGCTATCCATACCCTTCCCTACTGATGCACTCACTGGAATTGGAATAGTAATTGTTACCCTTCAGCTATCCAACACTTTCCCTACTGTTGCACTCACTGGAGTCGGAATAGTAATTTTTACCCCTCTGCTGTCTAACACTTAGCCTACTGTTGCACTCACTGAAGTGAGAAGAGTAATTTCTACCCTTCCGCTTTCCAACACTTTCCCTACTGTTGCACTCACTGGAATTGGAATAGTAATTGTTACTCTTCAGCTATCCAACACTTTCCCTACTGTTGCAGTCACTGGAGTCGGAATAGTAATTTTGACCCCTCTGCTGTCCAACACTTTCCCTACTGTTGCACTCACTGAAGTGGGAATAGTAATTTCTACCCTTCCACTTTCCAACACTTTCCCTACTGTTGCACTCACTGGAGTGGGAATAATAATGTTTACCCCTCCACTGTCCAAAACTTTCCCTACTATTGCACTCATTGGAGTGGAAATGGTAATTTCTACCCTTCCGCTTTCCAACACTTTCCCCACTGTTGCACTCACTGAAGTGGGAATAGTAATTTCTACCCTTCCGCTTTCCAACACTTTCCCTACTGTTACACTCAATGGAGTGGGAATAGTAATTTGAATCCCTCGACTATCCACACTTTCCCTACTGTTGCACTCATTCGAGTGCGAATAGTAACTTTTACCCGTCCGCAAACTAACACTTTCCCTACCGGTGCACTGACTGTAGTGAGAATAGTAATTTTTACCCCTCTGCTATCCATAACCTTCCCTACTGATGCACTCACTGGAATAGTAATTGTTACTCTTCAGCTATCCAACACTTTCCCTACTGTTGCACTCACTGGAGTGGGAATAATAATATTTATTCCTCCGCTATCCAACACTTTCCCCACCGTTGCACTCACTGGAATTGGAATAGTAATTGTTACCCTTCAGCTATCCAACACTTTCCCTACTGTTGCACTCACGGGAGTCGGAATAGTAATTTGTACCCCTCTGCTGTCCAACACTTTCCCTACTGTGACAATCACTGGAGTCAGAATAGTAATTTGAATAGTAATTTCTACCCTTCCGATGTTCAACACTTTCCATACTGTTGCACTCACTGGAGTGGGAATAGTAAATTTTTCACATCCGCTGTCCAACACTTTCCCTACTGTTAAACTCACTGGAGTGGGAATAGTAATTCTTACCCCTCCACTGTCCAACACTTTCCCTACTGTTGCACTCACTGGAGTGGGAATAGTAATTTTGACCCCTCTGCTATCCAACATTTTCCCTACTGTTACACTCCCTGGAGTGGGAGTAGTAATTTGTACCCCTCCACTATCCAACGAGTTCCGTACTCTAACTGGAGTAGGAATAGTAATTTGTACCCCTCCACTATCCAAACCTTTTTCTATTGTTGCACTCACTGGAATGGGAATAGTAATTATTACCCTTCACCTATCCAACACTTTCCCTACTGTTACACTCACTGGAGTGGGAATAGTAATTTTTACCCCTCCACTGTCCAACACTTTCACTACTATTGCACTCACTGGCGTGGGAATAGTAATTTCTACCCTTCCGGTTTCCAACACTTTCCCTCTTGTTGCACTCACTGAAGTGGGAATAGTAATTTTTACCCCTTCACGGTCCAACACTTTCCCTACTGTTACAATCACTGGAGTGGGATTATTATTTGTAATGGTAATTTCTACCCTTCTGCTTTCCAACACTTTCCCTACTGTTACACTCAATGGAGTGGGAATAGTAATGTGTACCCCTCGGCTATCCTACACTTTCCCTACTGTTGCTCTCACTGGAGTGGGAGTAATAATATTTCCCCCTCCGCTATTCAACACTTTCCCTACTGTTGCACCCACTGGAGTGGGAATAGTCATTTTTACCCCTCCGCTATCCAAAACTGTCCCTACTGTTGCACTCACTGGCGTGGGAATAGTAATTGTTACCCTTCAGCTATCCAACACTTTCCCTACTGTTGCACTCACTGGAGTTGGAATAGTAATTTTTACCCCTCCGCTGTCCAACACTTTCCCTACTGTTGCACTAACTGGAGTGGGAATAGTAATTTTTACCCCTCGCTGTCCAACACTTTCCCTACTGTTACACTCACTGGAGTGAGAATAGTAATTTGTACCACTCTGCTATCCAACAAGTTCCCTACTGTTACACTCACTGGAGTTGGAATAGTACTTTTTACCCCTCTGCTATCTAACACTTTCCCTACTTGTTCTCTCACTGGAGTGGGAATAATAATTTTTACCCCTCGCTGTCCAACATTTTCCCTAATATTGCACTCACTGGAGTTGGAATAGTAAATTTTACGCTTCCGCTGTCCAACACTTTCTCTACTGTTGCACTCACTGGAGTGGGAACAGTAACTTTTACCGTCCGCTGTCCAACACTTACCCTACTGTTGCACTCACTGGAGTGTGAATAGTAATTTTTACCCTTCCGCTGTCCAACACTTCCCCTACTGTTGCATTCACTGGAGTGGGAATTATAAATATTACGCTTCCGCTGTCCAACACTTTCCCTACTGTTGCACTCTTTAGAGTAGGAATAGTAATTTGTTACAGTCACTGGAGTGGGAATAGTAATTTGTGCCCCTCCCGTATCCAACACTTTCTCTACTGTTGCACTCACTGGAGTGGGAACAGTCTTTTTTACCCCTCCCCTATCCAACACTTTCCCTAATGGTGCACTTACTGGAGTGAGAATAGTACGTTTTTACCCATCTGTTATTCAACACTTTCCCTACTGGTGCACTCACTGGAGTGAGAATAGTAATTTTTCTCACTCTGCTATCAAACACTTTCCCTTCTGTTGCACTCACTGGCGTGGGTATAATAATATTTACCCCTCCGCTATCCAACACTTTCCCTACTGTTGCACTCACTGGAGTGGGAATAGTAATGGATACCCTTCAGCTGCCCAACACTTTCCCTACTGTTGCACTCACTGGAGTGGGAATAGCAATTTTTACCCCTCCGCTGTCCAACACTTTCTCTACTGTTGCACTCACTGGAGTGGGAATAGTAATTTCTACCCTTCCACTGTCCAATATTTCCCTGCTGTTACAATCACTGGAGTGGAAATACAAATTTTAATAATAATGTTCACCCTTCTGCTTTCCAACACTTTCCCTACTGTGTCACTCACTGGAGTGGGAATAGTAATTTTTACCCCTCCGCTGTCCAACACTTTCCCTACTATTGCACTCACTGGAGTGGGAATAGTAATTTCTACCCTTCCACTGTCCAACACTTTCCCTACTGTTACAATCACTGGAGTGGAAATAGTAATTTTATTAATAATGTCTACCCTTCTGCTTTCCAACACTTTCCCTACTTTTTCACTCACTGGCGTGGGAATAGTAATTTTTACCCCTCCGCTGTCCAACACTTTCCCTACTATTACACTCACTGGATTGGGAATAGTAATTTGTACTATTCTGCTATCCAACAAGTTTCCTACTGTTACACTCACTGGAGTTGGAATAGTAATTTTTACCCCTCCGCTATCCAACACTTTCCCTGTTGGTTCTTTCACTGGAGTGGGAATAATAGTTTTTTCCCCTCGCTGTCCATCACTTTCCCTACTGTTGCACTCATTGGAGTGGGAATAGTAATTTTTACGCTTCCTCTGTCCAACACTTTCTCTACTGTTGCACTCACTGGAGTGGGAACAGTAACTTTTACCGTCCGCTGTCCAACACTTACCCTACTGTTGCACTCACTGGAGTGTGAATAGTAATTTTTACCCTTCCGCTGTCCAACACTTCCCCTACTGTTGCATTCACTGGAGTGGGAATTATAAATATTACGCTTCCGCTGTCCTACACTTTCCCTACTGTTGCACTCTTTAGAGTAGGAATAGTAATTTGTTACAGTCACTGGAGTGGGAATAGTAATTTGTGCCCCTCCCCTATCCAACACTTTCTCTACTGTTGCACTCACTGGAGTGGGAACAGTCTTTTTTACCCCTCCCCTATCCAACACTTTCCCTAATGGTGCACTTACTGGAGTGAGAATAGTACGTTTTTACCCATCTGTTATTCAACACTTTAACTACTGTTGCACTCACTGGAGTTGAAATAGTAATTTTTACCCCTCCGCTATCCAACACTTTCCCTACTGTTACACTCATCGGAGTGGGAATAGTCAATTTTTTCCCCTCTGCTATCCAAAACTTCCCCTACTGTTGCACAAACTGTAGTGGGAATATTAATTTTAAATAGTAATTTCTACCCTTCCGCTTTCCAACACTTTCCCTACTGTTACACTCAATGGAGCGGGAATAGTAATGTGTGCCCCTCGGCTATCCAACACTTACCCTACTGTTGCACTCACTGGAGTGGGAATAGTAATTTTTACCCGTCCGCTCTCCAACACTTTCCCTACTGGTGCACTCACTGGAGTGAGAATAGTAATTTTTCTCACTCTGCTATCAAACACTTTCCCTTCTGTTGCACTCACTGGCGTGGGAATAATAATATTTACCCCTCCGCTATCCAACACTTTCCCTACTGTTGCACTCACTGGAGTGGGAATAGTAATGGTTACCCTTCAGCTGCCCAACACTTTCCCTACTGTTGCACTCACTGGATTGGGAATAGCAATTTTTACCCCTCCGCTGTCCAACACTTTCTCTACTGTTGCACTCACTGGAGTGGGAATAGTAATTTCTACCCTTCCACTGTCCAATATTTCCCTGCTGTTACAATCACTGGAGTGGAAATACAAATTTTAATAATAATGTTCACCCTTCTGCTTTCCAACACTTTCCCTACTGTGTCACTCACTGGAGTGGGAATAGTAATTTTTACCCCTCCGCTGTCCAACACTTTCCCTACTATTGCACTCACTGGAGTGGGAATAGTAATTTCTACCCTTCCACTGTCCAACACTTTCCCTACTGTTAAAATCACTGGAGTGGAAATAGTAATTTTATTAATAATGTCTACCCTTCTGCTTTCCATCACTTTCCCTACTTTTTCACTCACTGGCATGGGAATAGTAATTTTTACCCCTCCGCTGTCCAACACTTTCCCTACTATTACACTCACTGGAGTGGGAATAGTAATTTGTACTATTCTGCTATCCAACAAGTTTCCTACTGTTACACTCACTGGAGTTGGAATAGTAATTTTTACCCCTCCGCTATCCAACACTTTCCCTGTTGGGTCTTTCACTGGAGTGGGAATAATAGTTTTTTCCCCTCGCTGTCCATCACTTTCCCTACTGTTGCACTCATTGGAGTGGGAATAGTAATTTTTACGCTTCCTCTGTCCAACACTTTCTCTACTGTTGCACTCACTGGAGTGGGAATAGTAGTTTTTACCCCTCCGCTGCCCTACACTTTCCCTACTGTTGCACTCACTGGAGTGGGAATAGTAATTTCTACCCTTCCACTGTCCAACACTTTCCCTACTGTTACAATCACTGCAGTGGAAATAGTAATTTTAATAATAGTGTCTACCCTTCTGCTTTCCAACCCTTTCCCTACTGTTTCACTCACTGGAGTGGGAATAGTAATTTTTGCCCCTCCGCTGTCCAACACTTTCCCTACTATTACACTCACTGGAGTGGGAATAGTAAGTTGTACTATTCTGCCAACACGTTTCCTGCTGTTACACTCACCTGAGTTGGAATAGTAATTTTTACCCCTCTGCTATCCAACACTTTCCCTGCTGGTTTTCTCACTGGAGTGGGAATAATAGTTTTTCCCCTCGCTGTCCATCACTTTCCCTACTGTTGCACTCACTGGAGTGGGAATAGTAATTGTTACGCTTCCGCTGTCCAATACTTTCCATACTGTTACACTCACTGGAGTGTGAATAGTAATTTTTACCCTTCCGTTGTCCAACACTTTCTCTACTGTTGCACTCACTGGAGTGGGAATAGTATTTTTTACCCCTCCCCTATCCAACGCCTTCCCTACTGTTACACTCAATGGAGTGGGAATAGCAATTTTTACACGTCCGCTATCCAACACTTTCCCTACAGGTGCACTCACTGGAGTGAGAATAGCAATTTTTACCCCTCTGCTACCCAACACTTTCCCTACTGTTGCACTCACTGGAGTGGGAATAGTAATTTCTAACCTTCCGCTTTCCAACACTTTCCCTACTGTTACACTCAATGGAGTGGGAATAGTAATTTGTACCCCTCGACTATCCGCACTTTCCCTACTGTTGCACTCACTAGAGTGGGAATAGTAGTTTTTACCCGTCCGCAATCTAACACTTTCCCTACCAGTGCACTGACTGGAGTGAGAATAGTAATTTTTACCCCTCTGCTATCCAAACTCTTCCCTACTGATGCACTCACTGGAATTGGAATAGTAATTGTTACCCTTCAGCTATCCAACACTTTCCCTACTGTTGCACTCACTGGAGTTGGAATAGTAATTTTTACCCCTCTGCTGTCTAACACTTAGCCTACTGTTGCACTCACTGAAGTGAGAATAGTAATTTCTACCCTTCCGCTTTCCAACACTTTCCCTACTGTTGCACTCACTGGAATTGGAATAGTAATTGTTACTCTTCAGCTATCCAACACTTTCCCTACTGTTGCACTCACTGGAGTCGGAATAGTAATTTTGACCCCTCTGCTGTCCAACACTTTCCCTACTGTTGCACTCACTGAAGTGGGAATAGTAATTTCTACCCTTCCACTTTCCAACACTTTCCCTACTGTTGCACTCACTGGAGTGGGAATAATAATGTTTACCCCTCCACTGTCCAACACTTTCCCTACTATTGCACTCATTGGAGTGGAAATGGTAATTTCTACCCTTCCGCTTTCCAACACTTTCCCCACTGTTGCACTCACTGAAGAGAAAAATAGTAATTTCTACCCTTCCGCTTTCCAACACTTTCCCTACTGTACCACTCAATGGAGTGGGAATAGTAATTTGAATCCCTCGACTATCCACACTTTCCCTACTGTTGCACTCATTCGAGTGCGAATAGTAACTTTTACCCGTCCGCAAACTAACACTTTCCCTACCGGTGCACTGACTGTAGTGAGAATAGTAATTTTTACCCCTCTGCTATCCATAACCTTCCCTACTGATGCACTCACTGGAATTGGAATAGTAATTGTTACTCTTCAGCTATCCAACACTTTCCCTACTGTTGCACTCACTGGAGTGGGAATAATAATATTTATTCCTCCGCTATCCAACACTTTCCCCACCGTTGCACTCACTGGAATTGGAATAGTAATTGTTACCCTTCAGCTATCCAACACTTTCCCTACTGTTGCACTCACGGGAGTCGGAATAGTAATTTGTACCCCTCTGCTGTCCAACACTTTCCCTACTGTGACAATCACTGGAGTCAGAATAGTAATTTGAATAGTAATTTCTACCCTTCCGATGTTCAACACTTTCCATACTGTTGCACTCACTGGAGTGGGAATAGTAAATTTTTCACATCCGCTGTCCAACACTTTCCCTACTGTTAAACTCACTGGAGTGGGAATAGTAATTCTTACCCCTCCACTGTCCAACACTTTCCCTACTGTTGCACTCACTGGAGTGGGAGTAGTAATTTGTACCCCTCCACTATCCAACACGTTCCCTACTCTAACTGGAGTAGGAATAGTAATTTGTACCCCTCCACTATCCAAAACATTTTCTATTGTTGCACTCACTGGAATGGGAATAGTAATTATTACCCTTCACCTATCCAACACTTTCCCTACTGTTACACTCACTGGAGTGGGAATAGTAATTTTTACCCCTCCACTGTCCAACACTTTCACTACTATTGCACTCACTGGAGTGGGAATAGTAATTTCTACCCTTCCGCTTTCCAACACTTTCCCTACTGTTGCACTCACTGAAGTGGGAATAGTAATTTTTACCCCTGCACGGTCCAACACTTTCCCTACTGTTACAATCACTGGAGTGGGATTATTATTTGTAATGGTAATTTCTACCCTTCCGCTTTCCAACACTTTCCCTACTGTTACACTCAATGGAGTGGGAATAGTAATGTGTACCCCTCGGCTATCCTACACTTTCCCTACTGTTGCTCTCACTGGAGTGGGAGTAATAATATTTACCCCTCCGCTATTCAACACTTTCCCTACTGTTGCACCCACTGGAGTGGGAATAGTAATTTTTACCCCTCCGCTATCCAACACTTTCCCTACTGTTGCACTAACTGGAGTGGGAATAGTAACTTTTACCCCTCGCTGTCCAACACTTTCCCTACTGTTACACTCACTGGAGTGAGAATAGTAATTTGTACCACTCTGCTATCCAACAAGTTCCCTACTGTTACACTCACTGGAGTTGGAATAGTAATTTTTACCCCTCTGCTATCCAACACTTTCTCTACTTGTTCTCTCACTGGAGTGGGAATAATAATTTTTACCCCTCGCTGTCCAACACTTTCCCTAATATTGCACTCACTGGAGTTGGAATATTAATTTTACGCTTCCGCTGTCCAACACTTTCTCTACTGTTGCACTCACTGGAGTAGGAACAGTAACTTTTACCGTCCGCTGTCCAACACTTACCCTACTGTTGCACTAACTGGAGTGGGAATAGTAACTTTTACCCCTCGCTGTCCAACACTTTCCCTACTGTTACACTCACTAGAGTGAGAATAGTAATTTTACCACTCTGCTATCCAACAAGTTCCCTACTGTTACACTCACTGGAGTTGGAATAGTAATTTTTACCCCTCTGCTATCCAACACTTTCCCTACTTGTTTTCTCACTGGAGAGGGAATAATAATTTTTACCCCTCGCTGTCCAACACTTTCCCTAATATTGCACTCACTGGAGTTGGAATAGTAAATTTTACGCTTCCGCTGTCCAACACTTTCTCTACTGTTGCACTCACTGGAGTGGGAACAGTAACTTTTACCGTCCGCTGTCCAACACTTACCCTACTGTTGCACTCACTGGAGTGTGAATAGTAATTTTTACCCTTCCGCTGTCCAACACTTCCCCTACTGTTGCATTCACTGGAGTGGGAATTATAAATATTACGCTTCCGCTGTCCAACACTTTCCCTACTGTTGCACTCTTTAGAGTAGGAATAGTAATTTGTTACAGTCACTGGAGTGGGAATAGTAATTTGTGCCCCTCCCCTATCCAACACTTTCTCTACTGTTGCACTCACTGGAGTGGGAACAGTCTTTTTTACCCCTCCCCTATCCAACACTTTCCCTAATGGTGCACTTACTGGAGTGAGAATAGTACGTTTTTACCCCTCTGTTATTCAACACTTTAACTACTGTTGCACTCACTGGAGTTGAAATAGTAATTTTTACCCCTCCGCTATCCAACACTTTCCCTACTGTTACACTCATCGGAGTGGGAATAGTCAATTTTTTCCCCTCTGCTATCCAAAACTTCCCCTACTGTTGCACAAACTGTAATGGGAATATTAATTTTAAATAGTAATTTCTACCCTTCCG
This sequence comes from Triturus cristatus, assembly GCF_964204655.1. Classification (NCBI taxonomy): domain Eukaryota; kingdom Metazoa; phylum Chordata; class Amphibia; order Caudata; family Salamandridae; genus Triturus; species Triturus cristatus. The sequence continues at coordinate 632,919,008 of NC_140582.1, forward strand.
CTTTCCAACACTTTCCCTACTGTTACACTCAATGGAGCGGGAATAGTAATGTGTGCCCCTCGGCTATCCAACACTTACCCTACTGTTGCACTCACTGGAGTGGGAATAGTCATTTTTACCCGTCCGCTCTCCAACACTTTCCCTACTGGTGCACTCACTGGAGTGAGAATAGTAATTTTTCTCACTCTACTATCAAACACTTTCCCTTCTGTTGCACTCACTGGCGTGGGAATAATAATATTTACCCCTCCGCTATCCAACACTTTCCCTACTGTTGCACTCACTGGAGTGGGAATAGTAATGGTTACCCTCCAGCTGCCCAACACTTTCCCTACTGTTGCACTCACTGGAGTGGGAATAGCAATTTTTACCCCTCCGCTGTCCAACACTTTCTCTACTTTTGCACTCACTGGAGTGGGAATAGTAATTTCTACCCTTCCACTGTGCAATATTTCCCTGCTTTTACAATCACTGGAGTGGAAATACTAATTTTAATAATAATGTTCACCCTTCTGCTTTCCAACACTTTCCCTACTGTGCCACTCACTGGAGTGGGAATAGTAATTTTTACCCCTCCGCTGTCCAACACTTTCCCTACTATTGCACTCACTGGAGTGGGAATAGTAATTTCTACCCTTCCACTGTCCAACACTTTCCCTACTGTTACAATCACTGGAGTGGAAATAGTAATTTTCTTAATAATGTCTACCCTTCTGCTTTCCAACTCTTTCCCTACTTTTTCACTCACTGGCGTGGGAATAGTAATTTCTACCCCTCCGCTGTCCAACACTTTCCCTACTATTACACTCACTGGAGTGGGAATAGTAATTTGTACTATTCTGCTATCCAACAAGTTTCCTACTGTTACACTCACTGGAGTTGGAATAGTAATTTTTACCCCTCCGCTATCCAACACTTTCCCTGTTGGTTCTTTCACTGGAGTGGGAATAATAGTTTTTTCCCCTCGCTGTCCATCACTTTCCCTACTGTTGCACTCATTGGAGTGGGAATAGTAATTTTTACGCTTCCTCTGTCCAACACTTTCTCTACTGTTGCACTCACTGGAGTGGGAATAGTATTTTTTACCCCTCCCCTATCCAACACCTTCCCTACTGTTACACTCAATGGAGTGGGAATAGTAATTTTTACCCCTCGGCTATCCAACACTTTCCCTACTGTTGCACTCACTGGAGTGGGAATAGCAATTTTTACCCGTTCGCTATCCAACACTTTCCCTACAGGTGCACTCACTGGAGTGAGAATAGCAATTTTTACCTCTCTGCTATCCAACACTTTCCCTACTATTACAATCACTGGAGTGGAAATAGTAATTTTATTAATGATGTCTACCCTTCTGCTTTCCAACACTTTCCCTACTTTTTCACTCACTGGCGTGGGAATAGTAATTTTTACCCCTCCGCTGTCCAACACTTTCCCTACTATTACACTCACTGGAGTGGGAATAGTAATTTGTACTATTCTGCTATCCAACAAGTTTCCTACTGTTACACTCACTGGAGTTGGAATAGTAATTTTTACCCCTCCGCTATCCAACACTTTCCCTGTTGGTTCTTTCACTGGAGTGGGAATATTAGTTTTTTCCCCTCGCTGTCCATCACTTACCCTACTGTTGCACTCATTGGAGTGGGAATAGTAATTTTTACGCTTCCTCTGTCCAACACTTTCCCTACTGTTACACTCACTGGAGTGTGAATAGTAATTTTTACCCTTCCGCTGTCCAACACTTCCTCTACTGTTGCATTTACTGGAGTGGGAATAGTAATTTTTATCCTTCCGCTGTCCAACACATTCTCTACTGTGTGCACTCACTGGAGTGGTAATAGTATTTTTTACCCCTCCCCTATCCAACACCTTCCCTACTGTTACACTCAATGGAGTGGGAATAGTAATGTTTACCCCTCGGCTATCCAACACTTTCCCTACTGTTGCACTCACTGGAGTGGGAATAGCAATTTTTACCCATTCGCTATCCAACACTTTCCCTACAAGTGCACTCACTGGAGTGAGAATAGCAATTTTTACCTCTCTGCTATCCAACACTTTCCCTACTGTTGCACTCACTGCAGTGGGAATAACATTTTTTACCCCTCCACTGTCCAACACTTTCCCTACTATTGCACTCCCTGGCATGGGTAAAGTAATTTGTACCCTTCCGCTTTCCAACACTTTCCCCACTGTTGCACTCACTGAAGTGGGAATAGTAATTTTTTCCCCTCCACTGTCCAACTCTTTTCCTACTGGTAGAATCACTGGAGTGGGAATAGTAATTTTAATCGTAATTTCTACCCTTCCGCTTTCCAACACTTTCCCTACTGTTACACTCAACGAAGTGGGAATAGTAATTTGTACCCCTCAACTATCCGCACTTACCCTACTGTTGCTCTCACTGGAGTGGGAATAATAATATTTATTCCTCCGCTATCCAACACTTTCCCCACTGTTGCACTCACTGGAGTGGGAACAGTCTTTTTTACCCCTCCCCTATCCAACTCTTTCCCTACTGGTGCACTTACTGGAGTGAGAATAGTAAGTTTTTACCCCTCCGTTATTCAACACTTTAACTACTGTTGCACTCACTGGAGTTGAAATAGTAATTCTTACCCCTCCGCTATCCAACACTTTCCCTACTGTTACACTCATCGGAGTGGGAATAGTCATTTTTACCTCTCTGCTATCCAAAACTTTTCCTACTGTTGCAAAAACTGTAGTGGGAATATTAATTTTAAATAGTAATTTCTACCCTTCTGCTTTCCAACACTTTCCGTACTGTTACACTCGATGGAGTGGGAATGGTAATGTGTGCCCCTCGGCTATCCAACACTTACCCTACTGTTGCACTCACTGGAGTGGGAATAGTCATTTTTACCTGTCCGCTATCCAACACTTTCCCTACTGGTGCACTCACTAGAGTGAGAATAGTAATTTTTCTCACTCTGCTATCAAACACTTTCCCTTCTGTTGCACTCACTGGCGTGGGAATAATAATATTTACCCCTCCACTATCCAACACTTTCCCTACTGTTGCACTCACTGAAGTGGGAATAGTAATTTTTACCCCTCCGCTTTCGAAAACTTTCCCTACTGTTGCACTCAATGTAGTGGGAATAGTAATTTTTCCCACTCTGCTATCAAACACTTTCCCTTCTGTTGCACTCACTGGCGTGGGAATAATAATATTTACCCCTCTGCTGTCCAACACTTCCTCTACTGTTGCATTTACTGGAGTGGGAATAGTAATTTTTACCCTTCCGCTGTCCAACACTTTCTCTACTGTTGCACTCACTGGAGTGGGAATAGTAATTTTTTACCCCTCCCCTATCCAACACCTTCCCTACTGTTACACTCAATGGAGTGGGAATAGTAATTTTTACCCCTCGGCTATCCAACACTTTCCCTACTGTTGCACTCACTGGAGTGGGAATAGCAATTTTTACCCATTCGCTATCCAACACTTTCCCTACAGGTGCACTCACTGGAGTGAGAATAGCAATTTTTACCTCTCTGCTATCCAACACTTTCCCTACTATTACAATCACTGGAGTGGAAATAGTAATTTTATTAATGATGTCTACCCTTCTGCTTTCCAACACTTTCCCTACTTTTTCACTCACTGGCATGGGAATAGTAATTTTTACCCCTCCGCTGTCCAACACTTTCCCTACTATTACACTCACTGGAGTGGGAATAGTAATTTGTACTATTCTGCTATCCAACAAGTTTCCTACTGTTACACTCACTGGAGTTGGAATAGTAATTTTTACCCCTCCGCTATCCAACACTTTCCCTGTTGGTTCTTTCACTGGAGTGGGAATATTAGTTTTTTCCCCTCGCTGTCCATCACTTACCCTACTGTTGCACTCATTGGAGTGGGAATAGTAATTTTTACGCTTCCTCTGTCCAACACTTTCCCTACTGTTACACTCACTGGAGTGTGAATAGTAATGTTTACCCTTCCGCTGTCCAACACTTCCTCTACTGTTGCATTTACTGGAGTGGGAATAGTAATTTTTACCCTTCCGCTGTCCAACACTTTCTCTACTGTTGCACTCATTGGAGTGGTAATAGTATTTTTTACCCCTCCCCTATCCAACACCTTCCCTACTGTTACACTAAATGGAGTGGGAATAGTAATTTTTACCCCTCGGCTATCCAACACTTTCCCTACTGTTGCACTCACTGGAGTGGGAATAGCAATTTTTACCCATTCGCTATCCAACACTTTCACTACAAGTGCACTCACTGGAGTGAGAATAGCAATTTTTACCTCTCTGCTATCCAAAACTTTCCCTACTGTTGCAAAAACTGTAGTGGGAATATTAATTTTAAATACTAATTTCTACCCTTCTGCTTTCCAACACTTTCCCTACTGTTACACTCAATTGAGTGGGAATGGTAATGTGTGCCCCTCGGCTATCCAACACTTACCCTACTGTTGCACTAACTGGAGTGGGAATTGTCATTTTTACCTGTCCGCTATCCAACACTTTTCCTACTGGTGCACTCACTGGAGTGAGAATAGTAATTTTTCTCACTCTGCTATCAAACACTTTCCCTTCTGTTGCACTCACTGGCGTGGGAATAATAATATTTACCCCTCCGCTATCCAACACGTTCCCTACTGTTGCACTCACTGGAGTGGGAATAGTAATTTTTACCCCTCCGCTATCCAAAACTTTCCCTACTGTTGCACTCACTGTAGTGGTAATAGTAATTGTTACCCTTCAGCTACCCAACACTTTCCCTACTGTTGCACTCACTGGAGTTGGAATAGAACTTTTTACCCCTCCACTGTCCAACACTTTCCCTACTGTTGCACTCAATGGAGTGGGAATAGTAATTTCTACCCTTCCACTGTCCAACACTTTCCCTACTGTTACAATCACTGGAGTGGAAATAGTAATTTTGATAATAATGTCTACCCTTCTGCTTTCCAACACTTTCCCTACCGTGTCACTTACTGGAGAGGGAATAGTATTTTTTATCCCTCCGCTGTCCAACACTTTCCCTACTATTGCACTCACTGGAGTGGGAATAGTAATTTCTACCCTTCCACTGTCCAACACTTTCCCTTCTGTTACAATCACTGGAGTGGAAATAGTAATTTTAATAATAATGTCTACCCTTCTGCTCTCCAACACTTTCCCTACTGTTTCACTCACTGGCGTGGGATAAGTGATTTTTAGCCCTCCGCTGTCCAACACTTTCCCTACTATTACACTCACTGGAGTGGGAATAGTAATTTGTACTACTCTGCTATCCAACAAGTTTCCTACTGTTACACTCACTGGAGTTGGAATAGTAATTTTTACCCCTCCGCTACCCAACACTTTCCCTGTTGGTTCTTTCACTGGAGTAGGAATAATAGTTGTTTCCCCTCGCTGTCCATCACTTTCCCTACTGTTGCACTCATTGGAGTGGGAATAGTAATTTTTACGCTTTCGCTGTCCAACACTTTCCCTACTGTTACACTCACTGGAGTGTGAATAGTAATTTTTACCCTTCCGCTGTCCAACACTTCCTCTACTGTTGCATTTACTGGAGTGGGAATAGTAATTTTTACCCTTCCGCTGTCCAACACTTTCTCTACTGTTGCACTCACTGGAGTGGGAATAGTATTTTTTACCCCTCCCCTATCCAACACCTTCCCTACTGTTACACTCAATGGAGTGGGAATAGTAATTTTTACCCCTCGGCTATCCAACACTTTCCCTACTGTTGCACTCACTGGAGTGGGAATAGCAATTTTTACCCATTCGCTATCCAACACTTTCCCTACAGGTGCACTCACTGGAGTGAGAATAGCAATTTTTACCTCTCTGCTATCCAACACTTTCCCTACTATTGCACTCACTAAAGTGGGAAAAGTAATTTCTACCCTTCCGCTTTCCAACACTTTCCCCACTGTTGCACTCACTGAAGTGGGAATAGTAATTTTTACCCCTCCACTGTCCAACACTATCCCTACAAGTGCACTCACTGGAGTGAGAATAGCAATTTTTACCTCTCTGCTATCCAACACTTTCCCTACTGATGCACTCACTGGAGTGGGAATAATAATTTTTACCCCTCCACTGTCCAACACTTTCCCTACTATTGCACTCACTGGAGTGGAAAAAGTAATTTGTACCCTTCCGCTTTCCAACACTTTCCCCACTGTTGCACTCACTGAAGTGGGAATAGTAATTTTTTCCACTCCACTGTCCAACTCTTTTCCTACTGGTAGAATCACTGGAGTGGGAATAGTAATTTTAATCGTAATTTCTACCCTTCCGCTTTCCAACACTTTCCCTACTGTTACACTCAATGGAGTGGGAATAGTAATTTGTACCCCTCGACTATCCGCACTTACCCTACTGTTGCACTCACTGGAGTGGGAATAATAATATTTATTCCTCCGCTATCCAACACTTTCCCCACTGTTGCACTCACTGGAGTGGGAACAGTCTTTTTTACCCCTCCTCTATCCAACTCTTTCCCTACTGGTGCACTTACTGGAGTGAGAATAGTAAGTTTTTACCCCTCCGTTATTCAACACTTTAACTACTGTTGCACTCACTGGAGTTGAAATAGTAATTCTTACCCCTCCGCTATCCAACACTTTCCCTACTGTTACACTCATCGGAGTGGGAATAGTCATTTTTACCCCTCTGCTATCCAAAACTTTCCCTACTGTTGCAAAAACTGTAGTGGGAATATTAATTTTAAATAGTAATTTCTACCCTTCTGCTTTCCAACACTTTCCCTACTGTTACACTCAATGGAGTGGGAATAGTAATTTGAATCCCTCGACTATCCACACTTTCCCTACTGTTGCACTCATTCGAGTGCGAATAGTAATGTGTGCCCCTCGGCTATCCAACACTTACCCTACTGTTGCACTCACTGGAGTGGTAATAGTCATTTTTACCTGTCCGCTATCCAACACTTTCCCTACTTGTTCTCTCACTGGAGTGGGAATAATAATTTTTACCCCTCGCTGTCCAACACTTTTCCCTAATATTGCACTCACTGGAGTGGGAATATTAAATTTTACGCTTCCGCTGTCCAACACTTTCTCTACTGTTGCACTCACTGGAGTGGGAATAGTAACTTTTACCCTCCGCTGTCCAACACTTACCCAACTGTTGCACTCACTGGAGTGGGAATTGTAATTTTTACGCTTCCGCTGTCCAACACTTTCCCTACTGTTACACTCAATGGAGTGGGAATAGTAATGTGTGCCCCTCGGCGATCCAACACTTATCCTACTGTTGCACTCACTGGAGTGGGAATAGTCATTTTTACCCGTCCGCTATCCAACACTTTCCCTACTGGTGCACTCACTGGAGTGAGAATAGTCATTTTTTCCCCTCTGCTATCAAACACTTTCCCTTCTGTTGCACTCACTGGCGTGGGAATAATAATATTTACCCCTCCACTATCCAACACTTTCCCTACTGTTGAACTCACTGGAGTGGGAATAGTAATTTTTAACCCTCCACTATCCAAAACTTTCCTTACTGTTGCACTCCCTGTAGTGGGAATAGTAATTGTTACCCTTCAGCTACCCATCACTTTCCCTACTGTTGCACTCACTGGAGTGGGAATAGTAATTTTTACCCCTCCGCTGCCCAACACTTTCCCTACTGTTGCACTCACTGGAGTGGGAATAGTAATTTCTACCCTTCCACTGTCCAACACTTTCCCTACTGTTACAATCACTGCAGTGGACATAGTAATTTTGATAATAGTGTCTACCCTTCTGCTTTCCAACACTTTCCCTACTGTTTCACTCACTGGAGTTGGAATTGTAATTTTTACCCCTCCGCTGTCCAACACTTTCCCTACTATTACCCTCACTGGAGTGGGAATAGTAATTTTTACTATTCTGCTATCCAACAAGTTTCCTACTGTTACAATCACTGGAGATGTAATAGTAATTTTTACCCCTCCGCTATCCAACACTTTCCCTGCTGGTTTTATCACTGGAGTGGGACTAATAGTTTTTCCCCTCGCTGTCCATCACTTTCCCTACTGTTGCACTCACTGGAGTGGGAATAGTAATTGTTACGCTTCCGCTGTCCAATACTTTCCCTACTGTTACACTCACTGGAGTGTGAATAGTAATTTTAACCCTTCCGCTGTCCAACACTTTCTCTACTGTTGCACTCACTGGAGTGGGAATAGTATTTTTTACCCCTCCCCTATCCAACATCTTCCCTACTGTTACACTCAATGCAGTGGGAATAGTAATTTTTACCCCTCGGCTATCCAACACTTTCCCTACTGGTGCACTAATTGGAGTCGGAATAGCAATTTTTACACGTCCGCTATCCAAAACTTTCTCTACAGGTGCACTCACTGGAGTGAGAATAGCAATTTTTACCCCTCGGTTATCCAACACTTTCCCTACTGTTGCTCTCACTGGAGTGGGAATTGTCATTTTTACCCGTCCGCCATCCAACACTTTCCCTACAGGTGCACTCACTGGTGTAAGAATAGCAATATTTCCCCTTTGCTATCCAAAACCTTCCCTAATGTTGCACTCACTGGAGTGGGAGTAATAATATTTACCCCTCCGCAATCCAACATTTTCCCTACTGCTGCACCCACTGGAGTGGGAATAGTAATTTGTTGCCCTCCGCTATCCAAAACTGCCCCTAATGTTGCACTCACTGGAGTGGGAATAGTAATTTTTCCCCCTCTGCTGTCCAACACTTTGCCTACTGTTACACTCACTGGAGTGAGAATCGTAATTTGTACCACTCTGCTATCCAACAAGTTCACTAATGTTACACTCACTGGAGTTGGAATAGTAAGTTTTACCCCTCCGCTATCCAACACTTTCCCTACTTGTTCTCTCACTGGAGTGGGAATAATAATTGTTACCCCTCGCTGTCCAACTCTTTCCCTAATATTGCACTCACTGGAGTGGGAATCGTAAATTTTACGCTTCCGCTGTCCAACACTTTCTCTACTGTTGCACTCACTGGAGTGGGAATAGGAACTTTTACCCTCCGCTGTCCAACACTTACTCTACTGTTGCACTCACTGGAGTGTGAATAGTAATTTTTACCCTTCCACTGTCCAACACTTCCCCTACTGTTGCATTCACTGGAGTGGGAATTGTAATTTTTACGCTTCCGCTGTCCAACACTTTCTCTACTGTTGCACTCACTGAAGTGGGAACAGTCTTTTTTACCCCTCCCCTATCCAACACTTTCCCTACTGATGCACTTACTGGAGTGAGAAGAGTAATTCTCACCCCTCCATTATTCAACACTTTACCTACTGTTGCACTCACTGGAGTTGAAATAGTAATTTTTACCCCTCCGCTATCCAACACTTTCCCTACTGTTACACTCACCGGAGTGGGAATAGTAATTTTTCCCCCTCTGCTATCCACAACTTTCCCTACTGTTGCACAAACTGTAGTGGGAATATTAATTTTAAATAGTAATTTCTACCCTTCCGCTTTCCAACACTTTCCCTGCTGTTACAATCAATGGAGTGGGAATAGTAATGTGTGCCCCTCAGCGATCCAACACTTACCGTACTGTTGCACTCACTGGAGTGGGAATAGTCATTTTTACCCGTCCGCTATCCAACACTTTCCATACTGGTGCACTCACTGGAGCGAGAATAGTAATTTTTCCCCCCTCTGCTATCAAACACTTTCCCTTCTGTTGCACTCACTGGCGTGGGAATAATAATATTTACCCCTCCACTATCCAACACTTTCCCTACTGTTGTACTCACTGAAGTGGGAATAGTATTTTTTACCCCTCCGCTATCCAAAACATTCCATACTGTTGCACTCCCTTTTAGTGGGAATAGTATTTGTTACCCTTCAGCTACCCATCACTTTCCCTACTTTTGCACTCACTGGAGTGGGAATAGTAGTTTTTACCCCTCCGCTGCCCAACACTTTCCCTACTGTTGCACTCACTGGAGTGGGAATAGTAATTTCTACCCTTCCACTGTCCAACACTTTCCCTACTGTTACAATCACTGCAGTGGAAATAGTAATTTTAATAATAGTGTCTACCCCTCTGCTTTCCAACCCTTTCCCTACTGTTTCACTCACTGGAGTGGGAATAGTAATTTTTACCCCTCTGCTGTCCAACACTTTCCCTACTATTACACTCAGTGGAGTGGGAATAGTAATTTGTACTACTCTGCCAACACGTTTCCTACTGTTACACTCACTGGAGTTGGAATAGTAATTTTTACCCCTCTGCTATCCAACACTTTCCCTGCTGGTTTTCTCACTGGAGTGGGAATAATAGTTTTTCCCCTCGCTGTCCATCACTTTCCCTACTGTTGCACTCACTGGAGTGGGAATAGTAATTGTTACGCTTCCGCTGTCCAACACTTTCCATACTGTTACACTCACTGGAGTGTGAATAGTAATTTTTACCCTTCCGTTGTCCAACACTTTCTCTACTGTTGCACTCACTGGTGTGGGAATAGTATTTTTTACCCCTCCCCTATCCAACGCCTTCCCTACTGTTACACTCAATGGAGTGGGAATAGCAATTTTTACACGTCCGCTATCCAACACTTTCCCTACAGGTGCACTCACTGGAGTGAGAATAGCAATTTTTACCCATCTGCTACCCAACACTTTCCCTACTGTTGCACTCACTGGAGTGGGAATAGTAATTTCTAACCTTCCGCTTTCCAACACTTTCCCTACTGTTACACTCAATGGAGTGGGAATAGTAATTTGTACCCCTCGACTATCCGCACTTTCCCTACTGTTGCACTCACTAGAGTGGGAATAGTAGTTTTTACCCGTCCGCAATCTAACACTTTCCCTACCAGTGCACTGACTGGAGTGAGAATAGTAATTTTTACCCCTCTGCTATCCATACCCTTCCCTACTGATGCACTCACTGGAATTGGAATAGTAATTGTTACCCTTCAGCTATCCAACACTTTCCCTACTGTTGCACTCACTGGAGTCGGAATAGTAATTTTTACCCCTCTGCTGTCTAACACTTAGCCTACTGTTGCACTCACTGAAGTGAGAATAGTAATTTCTACCCTTCCGCTTTCCAACACTTTCCCTACTGTTGCACTCACTGGAATTGGAATAGTAATTGTTACTCTTCAGCTATCCAACACTTTCCCTACTGTTGCAGTCACTGGAGTCGGAATAGTAATTTTGACCCCTCTGCTGTCCATCACTTTCCCTACTGTTGCACTCACTGAAGTGGGAATAGTAATTTCTACCCTTCCACTTTCCAACACTTTCCCTACTGTTGCACTCACTGGAGTGGGAATAATAATGTTTACCCCTCCACTGTCCAAAACTTTCCCTACTATTGCACTCATTGGAGTGGAAATGGTAATTTCTACCCTTCCGCTTTCCAACACTTTCCCCACTGTTGCACTCACTGAAGTGGGAATAGTAATTTCTACCCTTCCGCTTTCCAACACTTTCCCTACTGTTACACTCAATGGAGTGGGAATAGTAATTTGAATCCCTCGACTATCCACACTTTCCCTACTGTTGCACTCATTCGAGTGCGAATAGTAACTTTTACCCGTCCGCAAACTAACACTTTCCCTACCGGTGCACTGACTGTAGTGAGAATAGTAATTTTTACCCCTCTGCTATCCATAACCTTCCCTACTGATGCACTCACTGGAATAGTAATTGTTACTCTTCAGCTATCCAACACTTTCCCTACTGTTGCACTCACTGGAGTGGGAATAATAATATTTATTCCTCCGCTATCCAACACTTTCCCCACCGTTGCACTCACTGGAATTGGAATAGTAATTGTTACCCTTCAGCTATCCAACACTTTCCCTACTGTTGCACTCACGGGAGTCGGAATAGTAATTTGTACCCCTCTGCTGTCCAACACTTTCCCTACTGTGACAATCACTGGAGTCAGAATAGTAATTTGAATAGTAATTTCTACCCTTCCGATGTTCAACACTTTCCATACTGTTGCACTCACTGGAGTGGGAATAGTAAATTTTTCACATCCGCTGTCCAACACTTTCCCTACTGTTAAACTCACTGGAGTGGGAATAGTAATTCTTACCCCTCCACTGTCCAACACTTTCCCTACTGTTGCACTCACTGGAGTGGGAATAGTAATTTTGACCCCTCTGCTATCCAACATTTTCCCTACTGTTACACTCCCTGGAGTGGGAGTAGTAATTTGTACCCCTCCACTATCCAACGAGTTCCGTACTCTAACTGGAGTAGGAATAGTAATTTTTACCCCTCCACTATCCAAAACTTTTTCTATTGTTGCACTCACTGGAATGGGAATAGTAATTATTACCCTTCACCTATCCAACACTTTCCCTACTGTTACACTCACTGGAGTGGGAATAGTAATTTTTACCCCTCCACTGTCCAACACTTTCACTACTATTGCACTCACTGGAGTGGGAATAGTAATTTCTACCCTTCCGGTTTCCAACACTTTCCCTCTTGTTGCACTCACTGAAGTGGGAATAGTAATTTTTACCCCTTCACGGTCCAACACTTTCCCTACTGTTACAATCACTGGAGTGGGATTATTATTTGTAATGGTAATTTCTACCCTTCTGCTTTCCAACACTTTCCCTACTGTTACACTCAATGGAGTGGGAATAGTAATGTGTACCCCTCGGCTATCCTACACTTTCCCTACTGTTGCTCTCACTGGAGTGGGAGTAATAATATTTCCCCCTCCGCTATTCAACACTTTCCCTACTGTTGCACCCACTGGAGTGGGAATAGTCATTTTTACCCCTCCGCTATCCAAAACTGTCCCTACTGTTGCACTCACTGGCGTGGGAATAGTAATTGTTACCCTTCAGCTATCCAACACTTTCCCTACTGTTGCACTCACTGGAGTTGGAATAGTAATTTTTACCCCTCCGCTGTCCAACACTTTCCCTACTGTTGCACTAACTGGAGTGGGAATAGTAATTTTTACCCCTCGCTGTCCAACACTTTCCCTACTGTTACACTCACTGGAGTGAGAATAGTAATTTGTACCACTCTGCTATCCAACAAGTTCCCTACTGTTACACTCACTGGAGTTGGAATAGTACTTTTTACCCCTCTGCTATCCAACACTTTCCCTACTTGTTCTCTCACTGGAGTGGGAATAATAATTTTTACCCCTCGCTGTCCAACATTTTCCCTAATATTGCACTCACTGGAGTTGGAATAGTAAATTTTACGCTTCCGCTGTCCAACACTTTCTCTACTGTTGCACTCACTGGAGTGGGAACAGTAACTTTTACCGTCCGCTGTCCAACACTTACCCTACTGTTGCACTTACTGGAGTGAGAAGAGTAATTCTCACCCCTCCATTATTCAACACTTTACCTACTGTTGCACTCACTGGAGTTGAAATAGTAATTTTTACCCCTCCGCTATCCAACACTTTCCCTACTGTTACACTCACCGGAGTGGGAATAGTAATTTTTCCCCCTCTGCTATCCACAACTTTCCCTACTGTTGCACAAACTGTAGTGGGAATATTAATTTTAAATAGTAATTTCTACCCTTCCGCTTTCCAACACTTTCCCTGCTGTTACAATCAATGGAGTGGGAATAGTAATGTGTGCCCCTCAGCGATCCAACACTTACCGTACTGTTGCACTCACTGGAGTGGGAATAGTCATTTTTACCCGTCCGCTATCCAACACTTTCCATACTGGTGCACTCACTGGAGCGAGAATAGTAATTTTTCCCCCCTCTGCTATCAAACACTTTCCCTTCTGTTGCACTCACTGGCGTGGGAATAATAATATTTACCCCTCCACTATCCAACACTTTCCCTACTGTTGTACTCACTGAAGTGGGAATAGTATTTTTTACCCCTCCGCTATCCAAAACATTCCATACTGTTGCACTCCCTTTTAGTGGGAATAGTATTTGTTACCCTTCAGCTACCCATCACTTTCCCTACTTTTGCACTCACTGGAGTGGGAATAGTAGTTTTTACCCCTCCGCTGCCCAACACTTTCCCTACTGTTGCACTCACTGGAGTGGGAATAGTAATTTCTACCCTTCCACTGTCCAACACTTTCCCTACTGTTACAATCACTGCAGTGGAAATAGTAATTTTAATAATAGTGTCTACCCCTCTGCTTTCCAACCCTTTCCCTACTGTTTCACTCACTGGAGTGGGAATAGTAATTTTTACCCCTCTGCTGTCCAACACTTTCCCTACTATTACACTCAGTGGAGTGGGAATAGTAATTTGTACTACTCTGCCAACACGTTTCCTACTGTTACACTCACTGGAGTTGGAATAGTAATTTTTACCCCTCTGCTATCCAACACTTTCCCTGCTGGTTTTCTCACTGGAGTGGGAATAATAGTTTTTCCCCTCGCTGTCCATCACTTTCCCTACTGTTGCACTCACTGGAGTGGGAATAGTAATTGTTACGCTTCCGCTGTCCAACACTTTCCATACTGTTACACTCACTGGAGTGTGAATAGTAATTTTTACCCTTCCGTTGTCCAACACTTTCTCTACTGTTGCACTCACTGGAGTGGGAATAGTATTTTTTACCCCTCCCCTATCCAACGCCTTCCCTACTGTTACACTCAATGGAGTGGGAATAGCAATTTTTACACGTCCGCTATCCAACACTTTCCCTACAGGTGCACTCACTGGAGTGAGAATAGCAATTTTTACCCATCTGCTACCCAACACTTTCCCTACTGTTGCACTCACTGGAGTGGGAATAGTAATTTCTAACCTTCCGCTTTCCAACACTTTCCCTACTGTTACACTCAATGGAGTGGGAATAGTAATTTGTACCCCTCGACTATCCGCACTTTCCCTACTGTTGCACTCACTAGAGTGGGAATAGTAGTTTTTACCCGTCCGCAATCTAACACTTTCCCTACCAGTGCACTGACTGGAGTGAGAATAGTAATTTTTACCCCTCTGCTATCCATACCCTTCCCTACTGATGCACTCACTGGAATTGGAATAGTAATTGTTACCCTTCAGCTATCCAACACTTTCCCTACTGTTGCACTCACTGGAGTCGGAATAGTAATTTTTACCCCTCTGCTGTCTAACACTTAGCCTACTGTTGCACTCACTGAAGTGAGAATAGTAATTTCTACCCTTCCGCTTTCCAACACTTTCCCTACTGTTGCACTCACTGGAATTGGAATAGTAATTGTTACTCTTCAGCTATCCAACACTTTCCCTACTGTTGCAGTCACTGGAGTCGGAATAGTAATTTTGACCCCTCTGCTGTCCAACACTTTCCCTACTGTTGCACTCACTGAAGTGGGAATAGTAATTTCTACCCTTCCACTTTCCAACACTTTCCCTACTGTTGCACTCACTGGAGTGGGAATAATAATGTTTACCCCTCCACTGTCCAAAACTTTCCCTACTATTGCACTCATTGGAGTGGAAATGGTAATTTCTACCCTTCCGCTTTCCAACACTTTCCCCACTGTTGCACTCACTGAAGTGGGAATAGTAATTTCTACCCTTCCGCTTTCCAACACTTTCCCTACTGTTACACTCAATGGAGTGGGAATAGTAATTTGAATCCCTCGACTATCCACACTTTCCCTACTGTTGCACTCATTCGAGTGCGAATAGTAACTTTTACCCGTCCGCAAACTAACACTTTCCCTACCGGTGCACTGACTGTAGTGAGAATAGTAATTTTTACCCCTCTGCTATCCATAACCTTCCCTACTGATGCACTCACTGGAATAGTAATTGTTACTCTTCAGCTATCCAACACTTTCCCTACTGTTGCACTCACTGGAGTGGGAATAATAATATTTATTCCTCCGCTATCCAACACTTTCCCCACCGTTGCACTCACTGGAATTGGAATAGTAATTGTTACCCTTCAGCTATCCAACACTTTCCCTACTGTTGCACTCACGGGAGTCGGAATAGTAATTTGTACCCCTCTGCTGTCCAACACTTTCCCTACTGTGACAATCACTGGAGTCAGAATAGTAATTTGAATAGTAATTTCTACCCTTCCGATGTTCAACACTTTCCATACTGTTGCACTCACTGGAGTGGGAATAGTAAATTTTTCACATCCGCTGTCCAACACTTTCCCTACTGTTAAACTCACTGGAGTGGGAATAGTAATTCTTACCCCTCCACTGTCCAACACTTTCCCTACTGTTGCACTCACTGGAGTGGGAATAGTAATTTTGACCCCTCTGCTATCCAACATTTTCCCTACTGTTACACTCCCTGGAGTGGGAGTAGTAATTTGTACCCCTCCACTATCCAACGAGTTCCGTACTCTAACTGGAGTAGGAATAGTAATTTGTACCCCTCCACTATCCAAACCTTTTTCTATTGTTGCACTCACTGGAATGGGAATAGTAATTATTACCCTTCACCTATCCAACACTTTCCCTACTGTTACACTCACTGGAGTGGGAATAGTAATTTTTACCCCTCCACTGTCCAACACTTTCACTACTATTGCACTCACTGGAGTGGGAATAGTAATTTCTACCCTTCCGGTTTCCAACACTTTCCCTCTTGTTGCACTCACTGAAGTGGGAATAGTAATTTTTACCCCTTCACGGTCCAACACTTTCCCTACTGTTACAATCACTGGAGTGGGATTATTATTTGTAATGGTAATTTCTACCCTTCTGCTTTCCAACACTTTCCCTACTGTTACACTCAATGGAGTGGGAATAGTAATGTGTACCCCTCGGCTATCCTACACTTTCCCTACTGTTGCTCTCACTGGAGTGGGAGTAATAATATTTTCCCCTCCGCTATTCAACACTTTCCCTACTGTTGCACCCACTGGAGTGGGAATAGTCATTTTTACCCCTCCGCTATCCAAAACTGTCCCTACTGTTGCACTCACTGGCGTGGGAATAGTAATTGTTACCCTTCAGCTATCCAACACTTTCCCTACTGTTGCACTCACTGGAGTTGGAATAGTAATTTTTACCCCTCCGCTGTCCAACACTTTCCCTACTGTTGCACTAACTGGAGTGGGAATAGTAATTTTTACCCCTCGCTGTCCAACACTTTCCCTACTGTTACACTCACTGGAGTGAGAATAGTAATTTGTACCACTCTGCTATCCAACAAGTTCCCTACTGTTATACTCACTGGAGTTGGAATAGTACTTTTTACCCCTCTGCTATCCAACACTTTCCCTACTTGTTCTCTCACTGGAGTGGGAATAATAATTTTTACCCCTCGCTGTCCAACATTTTCCCTAATATTGCACTCACTGGAGTTGGAATAGTAATTTTTACCCTTCCGCTGTCCAACACTTCCCCTACTGTTGCATTCACTGGAGTGGGAATTATAAATATTACGCTTCCGCTGTCCAACACTTTCCCTACTGTTGCACTCTTTAGAGTAGGAATAGTAATTTGTTACAGTCACTGGAGTGGGAATAGTAATTTGTGCCCCTCCCGTATCCAACACTTTCTCTACTGTTGCACTCACTGGAGTGGGAACAGTCTTTTTTACCCCTCCCCTATCCAACACTTTCCCTAATGGTGCACTTACTGGAGTGAGAATAGTACGTTTTTACCCATCTGTTATTCAACACTTTAACTACTGTTGCACTCACTGGAGTTGAAATAGTAATTTGTACCCCTCCGCTATCCAACACTTTCCCTACTGTTACACTCATCAGAGTGGGAATAGTCAATTTTTTCCACTCTGCTATCCAAAACTTCCCCTACTGTTGCACAAACTGTAGTGGGAATATTAATTTTAAATAGTAATTTCTACCCTTCCGCTTTCCAACACTTTCCCTACTGTTACACTCAATGGAGCGGGAATAGTAATGTGTGCCCCTCGGCTATCCAACACTTACCCTACTGTTGCACTCACTGGAGTGCGAATAGTCATTTTTACCCGTCCGCTCTCCAACACTTTCCCTACTGGTGCACTCACTGGAGTGAGAATAGTAATTTTTCTCACTCTGCTATCAAACACTTTCCCTTCTGTTGCACTCACTGGCGTGGGTATAATAATATTTACCCCTCCGCTATCCAACACTTTCCCTACTGTTGCACTCACTGGAGTGGGAATAGTAATGGTTACCCTTCAGCTGCCCAACACTTTCCCTACTGTTGCACTCACTGGAGTGGGAATAGCAATTTTTACCCCTCCGCTGTCCAACACTTTCTCTACTGTTGCACTCACTGGAGTGGGAATAGTAATTTCTACCCTTCCACTGTCCAATATTTCCCTGCTGTTACAATCACTGGAGTGGAAATACAAATTTTAATAATAATGTTCACCCTTCTGCTTTCCAACACTTTCCCTACTGTGTCACTCACTGGAGTGGGAATAGTAATTTTTACCCCTCCGCTGTCCAACACTTTCCCTACTATTGCACTCACTGGAGTGGGAATAGTAATTTCTACCCTTCCACTGTCCAACACTTTCCCTACTGTTACAATCACTGGAGTGGAAATAGTAATTTTATTAATAATGTCTACCCTTCTGCTTTCCATCACTTTCCCTACTTTTTCACTCACTGGCATGGGAATAGTAATTTTTACCCCTCCGCTGTCCAACACTTTCCCTACTATTACACTCACTGGAGTGGGAATAGTAATTTGTACTATTCTGCTATCCAACAAGTTTCCTACTGTTACACTCACTGGAGTTGGAATAGTAATTTTTACCCCTCCGCTATCCAACACTTTCCCTGTTGGGTCTTTCACTGGAGTGGGAATAATAGTTTTTTCCCCTCGCTGTCCATCACTTTCCCTACTGTTGCACTCATTGGAGTGGGAATAGTAATTTTTACGCTTCCTCTGTCCAACACTTTCTCTACTGTTGCACTCACTGGAGTGGGAATAGTAGTTTTTACCCCTCCGCTGCCCAACACTTTCCCTACTGTTGCACTCACTGGAGTGGGAATAGTAATTTCTACCCTTCCACTGTCCAACACTTTCCCTACTGTTACAATCACTGCAGTGGAAATAGTAATTTTAAAAATAGTGTCTACCCTTCTGCTTTCCAACCCTTTCCCTACTGTTTCACTCACTGGAGTGGGAATAGTAATTTTTGCCCCTCCGCTGTCCAACACTTTCCCTACTATTACACTCACTGGAGTGGGAATAGTAAGTTGTACTATTCTGCCAACACGTTTCCTGCTGTTACACTCACCTGAGTTGGAATAGTAATTTTTACCCCTCTGCTATCCAACACTTTCCCTGCTGGTTTTCTCACTGGAGTGGGAATAATAGTTTTTCCCCTCGCTGTCCATCACTTTCCCTACTGTTGCACTCACTGGAGTGGGAATAGTAATTGTTACGCTTCCGCTGTCCAATACTTTCCATACTGTTACACTCACTGGAGTGTGAATAGTAATTTTTACCCTTCCGTTGTCCAACACTTTCTCTACTGTTGCACTCACTGGAGTGGGAATAGTATTTTTTACCCCTCCCCTATCCAACGCCTTCCCTACTGTTACACTCAATGGAGTGGGAATAGCAATTTTTACACGTCCGCTATCCAACACTTTCCCTACAGGTGCACTCACTGGAGTGAGAATAGCAATTTTTACCCCTCTGCTACCCAACACTTTCCCTACTGTTGCACTCACTGGAGTGGGAATAGTAATTTCTAACCTTCCGCTTTCCAACACTTTCCCTACTGTTACACTCAATGGAGTGGGAATAGTAATTTGTACCCCTCGACTATCCGCACTTTCCCTACTGTTGCACTCACTAGAGTGGGAATAGTAGTTTTTACCCGTCCGCAATCTAACACTTTCCCTACCAGTGCACTGACTGGAGTGAGAATAGTAATTTTTACCCCTCTGCTATCCAAACTCTTCCCTACTGATGCACTCACTGGAATTGGAATAGTAATTGTTACCCTTCAGCTATCCAACACTTTCCCTACTGTTGCACTCACTGGAGTTGGAATAGTAATTTTTACCCCTCTGCTGTCTAACACTTAGCCTACTGTTGCACTCACTGAAGTGAGAATAGTAATTTCTACCCTTCCGCTTTCCAACACTTTCCCTACTGTTGCACTCACTGGAATTGGAATAGTAATTGTTACTCTTCAGCTATCCAACACTTTCCCTACTGTTGCACTCACTGGAGTCGGAATAGTAATTTTGACCCCTCTGCTGTCCAACACTTTCCCTACTGTTGCACTCACTGAAGTGGGAATAGTAATTTCTACCCTTCCACTTTCCAACACTTTCCCTACTGTTGCACTCACTGGAGTGGGA
This sequence comes from Triturus cristatus, assembly GCF_964204655.1. Taxonomy (NCBI): domain Eukaryota; kingdom Metazoa; phylum Chordata; class Amphibia; order Caudata; family Salamandridae; genus Triturus; species Triturus cristatus. The sequence goes on from NC_140582.1 coordinate 632,939,225, forward strand.
ATAATAATGTTTACCCCTCCACTGTCCAACACTTTCCCTACTATTGCACTCATTGGAGTGGAAATGGTAATTTCTACCCTTCCGCTTTCCAACACTTTCCCCACTGTTGCACTCACTGAAGTGGGAATAGTAATTTCTACCCTTCCGCTTTCCAACACTTTCCCTACTGTTACACTCAATGGAGTGGGAATAGTAATTTGAATCCCTCGACTATCCACACTTTCCCTACTGTTGCACTCATTCGAGTGCGAATAGTAACTTTTACCCGTCCGCAAACTAACACTTTCCCTACCGGTGCACTGACTGTAGTGAGAATAGTAATTTTTACCCCTCTGCTATCCATAACCTTCCCTACTGATGCACTCACTGGAATTGGAATAGTAATTGTTACTCTTCAGCTATCCAACACTTTCCCTACTGTTGCACTCACTGGAGTGGGAATAATAATATTTATTCCTCCGCTATCCAACACTTTCCCCACCGTTGCACTCACTGGAATTGGAATAGTAATTGTTACCCTTCAGCTATCCAACACTTTCCCTACTGTTGCACTCACGGGAGTCGGAATAGTAATTTGTACCCCTCTGCTGTCCAACACTTTCCCTACTGTGACAATCACTGGAGTCAGAATAGTAATTTGAATAGTAATTTCTACCCTTCCGATGTTCAACACTTTCCATACTGTTGCACTCACTGGAGTGGGAATAGTAAATTTTTCACATCCGCTGTCCAACACTTTCCCTACTGTTAAACTCACTGGAGTGGGAATAGTAATTCTTACCCCTCCACTGTCCAACACTTTCCCTACTGTTGCACTCACTGGAGTGGGAATAGTAATTTTGACCCCTCTGCTATCCAACATATTCCCTACTGTTACACTCCCTGGAGTGGGAGTAGTAATTTGTACCCCTCCACTATCCAACACGTTCCCTACTCTAACTGGAGTAGGAATAGTAATTTGTACCCCTCCACTATCCAAAACATTTTCTATTGGCGCACTCACTGGAATGGGAATAGTAATTATTACCCTTCACCTATCCAACACTTTCCCTACTGTTACACTCACTGGAGTGGGAATAGTAATTTTTACCCCTCCACTGTCCAACACTTTCACTACTATTGCACTCACTGGAGTGGGAATAGTAATTTCTACCCTTCCGCTTTCCAACACTTTCCCTACTGTTGCACTCACTGAAGTGGGAATAGTAATTTTTACCCCTGCACGGTCCAACACTTTCCCTACTGTTACAATCACTGGAGTGGGATTATTATTTGTAATGGTAATTTCTACCCTTCGGCTTTCCAACACTTTCCCTACTGTTACACTCAATGGAGTGGGAATAGTAATGTGTACCCCTCGGCTATCCTACACTTTCCCTACTGTTGCTCTCACTGGAGTGGGAGTAATAATATTTACCCCTCCGCTATTCAACACTTTCCCTACTGTTGCACCCACTGGAGTGGGAATAGTAATTTTTACCCCTCCGCTATCCAACACTTTCCCTACTGTTGCACTAACTGGAGTGGGAATAGTAACTTTTACCCCTCGCTGTCCAACACTTTCCCTACTGTTACACTCACTGGAGTGAGAATAGTAATTTGTACCACTCTGCTATCCAACAAGTTCCCTACTGTTACACTCACTGGAGTTGGAATAGTAATTTTTACCCCTCTGCTATCCAACACTTTCTCTACTTGTTCTCTCACTGGAGTGGGAATAATAATTTTTACCCCTCGCTGTCCAACACTTTCCCTAATATTGCACTCACTGGAGTTGGAATATTAATTTTACGCTTCCGCTGTCCAACACTTTCTCTACTGTTGCACTCACTGGAGTAGGAACAGTAACTTTTACCGTCCGCTGTCCAACACTTACCCTACTGTTGCACTAACTGGAGTGGGAATAGTAACTTTTACCCCTCGCTGTCCAACACTTTCCCTACTGTTACACTCACTGGAGTGAGAATAGTAATTTTACCACTCTGCTATCCAACAAGTTCCCTACTGTTACACTCACTGGAGTTGGAATAGTAATTTTTACCCCTCTGCTATCCAACACTTTCCCTACTTGTTTTCTCACTGGAGTGGGAATAATAATTTTTACCCCTCGCTGTCCAACACTTTCCCTAATATTGCACTCACTGGAGTTGGAATAGTAAATTTTACGCTTCCGCTGTCCAACACTTTCTCTACTGTTGCACTCACTGGAGTGGGAACAGTAACTTTTACCGTCCGCTGTCCAACACTTACCCTACTGTTGCACTCACTGGAGTGTGAATAGTAATTTTTACCCTTCCGCTGTCCAACACTTCCCCTACTGTTGCATTCACTGGAGTGGGAATTATAAATATTACGCTTCCGCTGTCCAACACTTTCCCTACTGTTGCACTCTTTAGAGTAGGAATAGTAATTTGTTACAGTCACTGGAGTGGGAATAGTAATTTGTGCCCCTCCCCTATCCAACACTTTCTCTACTGTTGCACTCACTGGAGTGGGAACAGTCTTTTTTACCCCTCCCCTATCCAACACTTTCCCTAATGGTGCACTTACTGGAGTGAGAATAGTACGTTTTTACCCCTCTGTTATTCAACACTTTAACTACTGTTGCACTCACTGGAGTTGAAATAGTAATTTTTACCCCTCCGCTATCCAACACTTTCCCTACTGTTACACTCATCGGAGTGGGAATAGTCAATTTTTTCCCCTCTGCTATCCAAAACTTCCCCTACTGTTGCACAAACTGTAGTGGGAATATTAATTTTAAATAGTAATTTCTACCCTTCCGCTTTCCAACACTTTCCCTACTGTTACACTCAATGGAGCGGGAATAGTAATGTGTGCCCCTCGGCTATCCAACACTTACCCTACTGTTGCACTCACTGGAGTGGGAATAGTCATTTTTACCCGTCCGCTCTCCAACACTTTCCCTACTGGTGCACTCACTGGAGTGAGAATAGTAATTTTTCTCACTCTGCTATCAAACACTTTCCCTTCTGTTGCACTCACTGGCGTGGGAATAATAATATTTACCCCTCCGCTATCCAACACTTTCCCTACTGTTGCACTCACTGGAGTGGGAATAGTAATGGTTACCCTTCAGCTGCCCAACACTTTCCCTACTGTTGCACTCACTGGAGTGGGAATAGCAATTTTTACCCCTCCGCTGTCCAACACTTTCTCTACTTTTGCACTCACTGGAGTGGGAATAGTAATTTCTACCCTTCCACTGTGCAATATTTCCCTGCTGTTACAATCACTGGAGTGGAAATACTAATTTTAATAATAATGTTCACCCTTCTGCTTTCCAACACTTTCCCTACTGTGCCACTCACTGGAGTGGGAATAGTAATTTTTACCCCTCCGCTGTCCAACACTTTCCCTACTATTGCACTCACTGGAGTGGGAATAGTAATTTCTACCCTTCCACTGTCCAACACTTTCCCTACTGTTACAATCACTGGAGTGGAAATAGTAATTTTCTTAATAATGTCTACCCTTCTGCTTTCCAACTCTTTCCCTACTTTTTCACTCACTGGCGTGGGAATAGTAATTTCTACCCCTCCGCTGTCCAACACTTTCCCTACTATTACACTCACTGGAGTGGGAATAGTAATTTGTACTATTCTGCTATCCAACAAGTTTCCTACTGTTACACTCACTGGAGTTGGAATAGTAATTTTTACCCCTCCGCTATCCAACACTTTCCCTGTTGGTTCTTTCACTGGAGTGGGAATAATAGTTTTTTCCCCTCGCTGTCCATCACTTTCCCTACTGTTGCACTCATTGGAGTGGGAATAGTAATTTTTACGCTTCCTCTGTCCAACACTTTCTCTACTGTTGCACTCACTGGAGTGGGAATAGTATTTTTTACCCCTCCCCTATCCAACACCTTCCCTACTGTTACACTCAATGGAGTGGGAATAGTAATTTTTACCCCTCGGCTATCCAACACTTTCCCTACTGTTGCACTCACTGGAGTGGGAATAGCAATTTTTACCCGTTCGCTATCCAACACTTTCCCTACAGGTGCACTCACTGGAGTGAGAATAGCAATTTTTACCTCTCTGCTATCCAACACTTTCCCTACTATTACAATCACTGGAGTGGAAATAGTAATTTTATTAATGATGTCTACCCTTCTGCTTTCCAACACTTTCCCTACTTTTTCACTCACTGGCGTGGGAATAGTAATTTTTACCCCTCCGCTGTCCAACACTTTCCCTACTATTACACTCACTGGAGTGGGAATAGTAATTTGTACTATTCTGCTATCCAACAAGTTTCCTACTGTTACACTCACTGGGAGTTGGAATAGTAATTTTTACCCCTCCGCTATCCAACACTTTCCCTGTTGGTTCTTTCACTGGAGTGGGAATATTAGTTTTTTCCCCTCGCTGTCCATCACTTACCCTACTGTTGCACTCATTGGAGTGGGAATAGTAATTTTTACGCTTCCTCTGTCCAACACTTTCCCTACTGTTACACTCACTGGAGTGTGAATAGTAATTTTTACCCTTCCGCTGTCCAACACTTCCTCTACTGTTGCATTTACTGGAGTGGGAATAGTAATTTTTATCCTTCCGCTGTCCAACACATTCTCTACTGTGTGCACTCACTGGAGTGGTAATAGTATTTTTTACCCCTCCCCTATCCAACACCTTCCCTACTGTTACACTCAATGGAGTGGGAATAGTAATGTTTACCCCTCGGCTATCCAACACTTTCCCAACTGTTGCACTCACTGGAGTGGGAATAGCAATTTTTACCCATTCGCTATCCAACACTTTCCCTACAAGTGCACTCACTGGAGTGAGAATAGCAATTTTTACCTCTCTGCTATCCAACACTTTCCCTACTGTTGCACTCACTGCAGTGGGAATAACATTTTTTACCCCTCCACTGTCCAACACTTTCCCTACTATTGCACTCCCTGGCATGGGTAAAGTAATTTGTACCCTTCCGCTTTCCAACACTTTCCCCACTGTTGCACTCACTGAAGTGGGAATAGTAATTTTTTCCCCTCCACTGTCCAACTCTTTTCCTACTGGTAGAATCACTGGAGTGGGAATAGTAATTTTAATCGTAATTTCTACCCTTCCGCTTTCCAACACTTTCCCTACTGTTACACTCAACGAAGTGGGAATAGTAATTTGTACCCCTCAACTATCCGCACTTACCCTACTGTTGCTCTCACTGGAGTGGGAATAATAATATTTATTCCTCCGCTATCCAACACTTTCCCCACTGTTGCACTCACTGGAGTGGGAACAGTCTTTTTTACCCCTCCCCTATCCAACTCTTTCCCTACTGGTGCACTTACTGGAGTGAGAATAGTAAGTTTTTACCCCTCCGTTATTCAACACTTTAACTACTGTTGCACTCACTGGAGTTGAAATAGTAATTCTTACCCCTCCGCTATCCAACACTTTCCCTACTGTTACACTCATCGGAGTAGGAATAGTCATTTTTACCTCTCTGCTATCCAAAACTTTTCCTACTGTTGCAAAAACTGTAGTGGGAATATTAATTTTAAATAGTAATTTCTACCCTTCTGCTTTCCAACACTTTCCGTACTGTTACACTCGATGGAGTGGGAATGGTAATGTGTGCCCCTCGGCTATCCAACACTTACCCTACTGTTGCACTCACTGGAGTGGGAATAGTCATTTTTACCTGTCCGCTATCCAACACTTTCCCTACTGGTGCACTCACTGGAGTGAGAATAGTAATTTTTCTCACTCTGCTATCAAACACTTTCCCTTCTGTTGCACTCACTGGCGTGGGAATAATAATATTTACCCCTCCACTATCCAACACTTTCCCTACTGTTGCACTCACTGAAGTGGGAATAGTAATTTTTACCCCTCCGCTTTCGAAAACTTTCCCTACTGTTGCACTCAATGTAGTGGGAATAGTAATTTTTCCCACTCTGCTATCAAACACTTTCCCTTCTGTTGCACTCACTGGCGTGGGAATAATAATATTTACCCCTCTGCTGTCCAACACTTCCTCTACTGTTGCATTTACTGGAGTGGGAATAGTAATTTTTACCCTTCCGCTGTCCAACACTTTCTCTACTGTTGCACTCACTGGAGTGGGAATAGTAATTTTTTACCCCTCCCCTATCCAACACCTTCCCTACTGTTACACTCAATGGAGTGGGAATAGTAATTTTTACCCCTCGGCTATCCAACACTTTCCCTACTGTTGCACTCACTGGAGTGGGAATAGCAATTTTTACCCATTCGCTATCCAACACTTTCCCTACAGGTGCACTCACTGGAGTGAGAATAGCAATTTTTACCTCTCTGCTATCCAACACTTTCCCTACTATTACAATCACTGGAGTGGAAATAGTAATTTTATTAATGATGTCTACCCTTCTGCTTTCCAACACTTTCCCTACTTTTTCACTCACTGGCATGGGAATAGTAATTTTTACCCCTCCGCTGTCCAACACTTTCCCTACTATTACACTCACTGGAGTGGGAATAGTAATTTGTACTATTCTGCTATCCAACAAGTTTCCTACTGTTACACTCACTGGAGTTGGAATAGTAATTTTTACCCCTCCGCTATCCAACACTTTCCCTGTTGGTTCTTTCACTGGAGTGGGAATATTAGTTTTTTCCCCTCGCTGTCCATCACTTACCCTACTGTTGCACTCATTGGAGTGGGAATAGTAATTTTTACGCTTCCTCTGTCCAACACTTTCCCTACTGTTACACTCACTGGAGTGTGAATAGTAATGTTTACCCTTCCGCTGTCCAACACTTCCTCTACTGTTGCATTTACTGGAGTGGGAATAGTAATTTTTACCCTTCCGCTGTCCAACACTTTCTCTACTGTTGCACTCATTGGAGTGGTAATAGTATTTTTTACCCCTCCCCTATCCAACACCTTCCCTACTGTTACACTAAATGGAGTGGGAATAGTAATTTTTACCCCTCGGCTATCCAACACTTTCCCTACTCTTGCACTCACTGGAGTGGGAATAGCAATTTTTACCCATTCGCTATCCAACACTTTCACTACAAGTGCACTCACTGGAGTGAGAATAGCAATTTTTACCTCTCTGCTATCCAAAACTTTCCCTACTGTTGCAAAAACTGTAGTGGGAATATTAATTTTAAATACTAATTTCTACCCTTCTGCTTTCCAACACTTTCCCTACTGTTACACTCAATTGAGTGGGAATGGTAATGTGTGCCCCTCGGCTATCCAACACTTACCCTACTGTTGCACTAACTGGAGTGGGAATTGTCATTTTTACCTGTCCGCTATCCAACACTTTTCCTACTGGTGCACTCACTGGAGTGAGAATAGTAATTTTTCTCACTCTGCTATCAAACACTTTCCCTTCTGTTGCACTCACTGGCGTGGGAATAATAATATTTACCCCTCCGCTATCCAACACTTTCCCTACTGTTGCACTCACTGGAGTGGGAATAGTAATTTTTACCCCTCCGCTATCCAAAACTTTCCCTACTGTTGCACTCACTGTAGTGGTAATAGTAATTGTTACCCTTCAGCTACCCAACACTTTCCCTACTGTTGCACTCACTGGAGTTGGAATAGAACTTTTTACCCCTCCACTGTCCAACACTTTCCCTACTGTTGCACTCAATGGAGTGGGAATAGTAATTTCTACCCTTCCACTGTCCAACACTTTCCCTACTGTTACAATCACTGGAGTGGAAATAGTAATTTTGATAATAATGTCTACCCTTCTGCTTTCCAACACTTTCCCTACCGTGTCACTTACTGGAGAGGGAATAGTAATTTTTTACCCCTCCGCTGTCCAACACTTTCCCTACTATTGCACTCACTGGAGTGGGAATAGTAATTTCTACCCTTCCACTGTCCAACACTTTCCCTTCTGTTACAATCACTGGAGTGGAAATAGTAATTTTAATAATAATGTCTACCCTTCTGCTCTCCAACACTTTCCCTACTGTTTCACTCACTGGCGTGGGATAAGTGATTTTTAGCCCTCCGCTGTCCAACACTTTCCCTACTATTACACTCACTGGAGTGGGAATAGTAATTTGTACTACTCTGCTATCCAACAAGTTTCCTACTGTTACACTCACTGGAGTTGGAATAGTAATTTGTACCCCTCCGCTACCCAACACTTTCCCTGTTGGTTCTTTCACTGGAGTAGGAATAATAGTTGTTTCCCCTCGCTGTCCATCACTTTCCCTACTGTTGCACTCATTGGAGTGGGAATAGTAATTTTTACGCTTTCGCTGTCCAACACTTTCCCTACTGTTACACTCACTGGAGTGTGAATAGTAATTTTTACCCTTCCGCTGTCCAACACTTCCTCTACTGTTGCATTTACTGGAGTGGGAATAGTAATTTTTACCCTTCCGCTGTCCAACACTTTCTCTACTGTTGCACTCACTGGAGTGGGAATAGTATTTTTTACCCCTCCCCTATCCAACACCTTCCCTACTGTTACACTCAATGGAGTGGGAATAGTAATTTTTACCCCTCGGCTATCCAACACTTTCCCTACTGTTGCACTCACTGGAGTGGGAATAGCAATTTTTACCCGTTCGCTATCCAACACTTTCCCTACAGGTGCACTCACTGGAGTGAGAATAGCAATTTTTACCTCTCTGCTATCCAACACTTTCCCTACTATTGCACTCACTGGAGTGGGAAAAGTAATTGTTACCCTTCCGCTTTCCAACACTATCCCCACTGTTGCACTCACTGAAGTGGGAATAGTAATTTTTACCCCTCCACTGTCCAACACTTTCCCTACAAGTGCACTCACTGGAGTGAGAATAGCAATTTTTACCCCTCCACTGTCCAACACTTTCCCTACTATTGCACTCACTGGAGTGGAAAAAGTAATTTGTACCCTTCCGCTTTCCAACACTTTCCCCACTGTTGCACTCACTGAAGTGGGAATAGTAATTTTTTCCACTCCACTGTCCAACTCTTTTCCTACTGGTAGAATCACTGGAGTGGGAATAGTAATTTTAATCGTAATTTCTACCCTTCCGCTTTCCAACACTTTCCCTACTGTTACACTCAATGGAGTGGGAATAGTAATTTGTACCCCTCGACTATCCGCACTTACCCTACTGTTGCACTCACTGGAGTGGGAATAATAATATTTATTCCTCCGCTATCCAACACTTTCCCCACTGTTGCACTCACTGGAGTGGGAACAGTCTTTTTTACCCCTCCTCTATCCAACTCTTTCCCTACTGGTGCACTTACTGGAGTGAGAATAGTAAGTTTTTACCCCTCCGTTATTCAACACTTTAACTACTGTTGCACTCACTGGAGTTGAAATAGTAATTCTTACCCCTCCGCTATCCAACACTTTCCCTACTGTTACACTCATCGGAGTGGGAATAGTCATTTTTACCCCTCTGCTATCCAAAACTTTCCCTACTGTTGCAAAAACTGTAGTGGGAATATTAATTTTAAATAGTAATTTCTACCCTTCTGCTTTCCAACACTTTCCCTACTGTTACACTCAATGGAGTGGGAATAGTAATTTGAATCCCTCGACTATCCACACTTTCCCTACTGTTGCACTCATTCGAGTGCGAATAGTAATGTGTGCCCCTCGGCTATCCAACACTTACCCTACTGTTGCACTCTTTAGAGTAGGAATAGTAATTTGTTACAGTCACTGGAGTGGGAATAGTAATTTGTGCCCCTCCCGTATCCAACACTTTCTCTACTGTTGCACTCACTGGAGTGGGAACAGTCTTTTTTACCCCTCCCCTATCCAACACTTTCCCTAATGGTGCACTTACTGGAGTGAGAATAGTACGTTTTTACCCATCTGTTATTCAACACTTTAACTACTGTTGCACTCACTGGAGTTGAAATAGTAATTTGTACCCCTCCGCTATCCAACACTTTCCCTACTGTTACACTCATCAGAGTGGGAATAGTCAATTTTTTCCACTCTGCTATCCAAAACTTCCCCTACTGTTGCACAAACTGTAGTGGGAATATTAATTTTAAATAGTAATTTCTACCCTTCCGCTTTCCAACACTTTCCCTACTGTTACACTCAATGGAGCGGGAATAGTAATGTGTGCCCCTCGGCTATCCAACACTTACCCTACTGTTGCACTCACTGGAGTGCGAATAGTCATTTTTACCCGTCCGCTCTCCAACACTTTCCCTACTGGTGCACTCACTGGAGTGAGAATAGTAATTTTTCTCACTCTGCTATCAAACACTTTCCCTTCTGTTGCACTCACTGGCGTGGGTATAATAATATTTACCCCTCCGCTATCCAACACTTTCCCTACTGTTGCACTCACTGGAGTGGGAATAGTAATGGTTACCCTTCAGCTGCCCAACACTTTCCCTACTGTTGCACTCACTGGAGTGGGAATAGCAATTTTTACCCCTCCGCTGTCCAACACTTTCTCTACTGTTGCACTCACTGGAGTGGGAATAGTAATTTCTACCCTTCCACTGTCCAATATTTCCCTGCTGTTACAATCACTGGAGTGGAAATACAAATTTTAATAATAATGTTCACCCTTCTGCTTTCCAACACTTTCCCTACTGTGTCACTCACTGGAGTGGGAATAGTAATTTTTACCCCTCCGCTGTCCAACACTTTCCCTACTATTGCACTCACTGGAGTGGGAATAGTAATTTCTACCCTTCCACTGTCCAACACTTTCCCTACTGTTACAATCACTGGAGTGGAAATAGTAATTTTATTAATAATGTCTACCCTTCTGCTTTCCATCACTTTCCCTACTTTTTCACTCACTGGCATGGGAATAGTAATTTTTACCCCTCCGCTGTCCAACACTTTCCCTACTATTACACTCACTGGAGTGGGAATAGTAATTTGTACTATTCTGCTATCCAACAAGTTTCCTACTGTTACACTCACTGGAGTTGGAATAGTAATTTTTACCCCTCCGCTATCCAACACTTTCCCTGTTGGGTCTTTCACTGGAGTGGGAATAATAGTTTTTTCCCCTCGCTGTCCATCACTTTCCCTACTGTTGCACTCATTGGAGTGGGAATAGTAATTTTTACGCTTCCTCTGTCCAACACTTTCTCTACTGTTGCACTCACTGGAGTGGGAATAGTAGTTTTTACCCCTCCGCTGCCCAACACTTTCCCTACTGTTGCACTCACTGGAGTGGGAATAGTAATTTCTACCCTTCCACTGTCCAACACTTTCCCTACTGTTACAATCACTGCAGTGGAAATAGTAATTTTAAAAATAGTGTCTACCCTTCTGCTTTCCAACCCTTTCCCTACTGTTTCACTCACTGGAGTGGGAATAGTAATTTTTGCCCCTCCGCTGTCCAACACTTTCCCTACTATTACACTCACTGGAGTGGGAATAGTAAGTTGTACTATTCTGCCAACACGTTTCCTGCTGTTACACTCACCTGAGTTGGAATAGTAATTTTTACCCCTCTGCTATCCAACACTTTCCCTGCTGGTTTTCTCACTGGAGTGGGAATAATAGTTTTTCCCCTCGCTGTCCATCACTTTCCCTACTGTTGCACTCACTGGAGTGGGAATAGTAATTGTTACGCTTCCGCTGTCCAATACTTTCCATACTGTTACACTCACTGGAGTGTGAATAGTAATTTTTACCCTTCCGTTGTCCAACACTTTCTCTACTGTTGCACTCACTGGAGTGGGAATAGTATTTTTTACCCCTCCCCTATCCAACGCCTTCCCTACTGTTACACTCAATGGAGTGGGAATAGCAATTTTTACACGTCCGCTATCCAACACTTTCCCTACAGGTGCACTCACTGGAGTGAGAATAGCAATTTTTACCCCTCTGCTACCCAACACTTTCCCTACTGTTGCACTCACTGGAGTGGGAATAGTAATTTCTAACCTTCCGCTTTCCAACACTTTCCCTACTGTTACACTCAATGGAGTGGGAATAGTAATTTGTACCCCTCGACTATCCGCACTTTCCCTACTGTTGCACTCACTAGAGTGGGAATAGTAGTTTTTACCCGTCCGCAATCTAACACTTTCCCTACCAGTGCACTGACTGGAGTGAGAATAGTAATTTTTACCCCTCTGCTATCCAAACTCTTCCCTACTGATGCACTCACTGGAATTGGAATAGTAATTGTTACCCTTCAGCTATCCAACACTTTCCCTACTGTTGCACTCACTGGAGTTGGAATAGTAATTTTTACCCCTCTGCTGTCTAACACTTAGCCTACTGTTGCACTCACTGAAGTGAGAATAGTAATTTCTACCCTTCCGCTTTCCAACACTTTCCCTACTGTTGCACTCACTGGAATTGGAATAGTAATTGTTACTCTTCAGCTATCCAACACTTTCCCTACTGTTGCACTCACTGGAGTCGGAATAGTAATTTTGACCCCTCTGCTGTCCAACACTTTCCCTACTGTTGCACTCACTGAAGTGGGAATAGTAATTTCTACCCTTCCACTTTCCAACACTTTCCCTACTGTTGCACTCACTGGAGTGGGAATAATAATGTTTACCCCTCCACTGTCCAACACTTTCCCTACTATTGCACTCATTGGAGTGGAAATGGTAATTTCTACCCTTCCGCTTTCCAACACTTTCCCCACTGTTGCACTCACTGAAGTGGGAATAGTAATTTCTACCCTTCCGCTTTCCAACACTTTCCCTACTGTTACACTCAATGGAGTGGGAATAGTAATTTGAATCCCTCGACTATCCACACTTTCCCTACTGTTGCACTCATTCGAGTGCGAATAGTAACTTTTACCCGTCCGCAAACTAACACTTTCCCTACCGGTGCACTGACTGTAGTGAGAATAGTAATTTTTACCCCTCTGCTATCCATAACCTTCCCTACTGATGCACTCACTGGAATTGGAATAGTAATTGTTACTCTTCAGCTATCCAACACTTTCCCTACTGTTGCACTCACTGGAGTGGGAATAATAATATTTATTCCTCCGCTATCCAACACTTTCCCCACCGTTGCACTCACTGGAATTGGAATAGTAATTGTTACCCTTCAGCTATCCAACACTTTCCCTACTGTTGCACTCACGGGAGTCGGAATAGTAATTTGTACCCCTCTGCTGTCCAACACTTTCCCTACTGTGACAATCACTGGAGTCAGAATAGTAATTTGAATAGTAATTTCTACCCTTCCGATGTTCAACACTTTCCATACTGTTGCACTCACTGGAGTGGGAATAGTAAATTTTTCACATCCGCTGTCCAACACTTTCCCTACTGTTAAACTCACTGGAGTGGGAATAGTAATTCTTACCCCTCCACTGTCCAACACTTTCCCTACTGTTGCACTCACTGGAGTGGGAATAGTAATTTTGACCCCTCTGCTATCCAACATATTCCCTACTGTTACACTCCCTGGAGTGGGAGTAGTAATTTGTACCCCTCCACTATCCAACACGTTCCCTACTCTAACTGGAGTAGGAATAGTAATTTGTACCCCTCCACTATCCAAAACATTTTCTATTGTTGCACTCACTGGAATGGGAATAGTAATTATTACCCTTCACCTATCCAACACTTTCCCTACTGTTACACTCACTGGAGTGGGAATAGTAATTTTTACCCCTCCACTGTCCAACACTTTCACTACTATTGCACTCACTGGAGTGGGAATAGTAATTTCTACCCTTCCGCTTTCCAACACTTTCCCTACTGTTGCACTCACTGAAGTGGGAATAGTAATTTTTACCCCTGCACGGTCCAACACTTTCCCTACTGTTACAATCACTGGAGTGGGATTATTATTTGTAATGGTAATTTCTACCCTTCGGCTTTCCAACACTTTCCCTACTGTTACACTCAATGGAGTGGGAATAGTAATGTGTACCCCTCGGCTATCCTACACTTTCCCTACTGTTGCTCTCACTGGAGTGGGAGTAATAATATTTACCCCTCCGCTATTCAACACTTTCCCTACTGTTGCACCCACTGGAGTGGGAATAGTAATTTTTACCCCTCCGCTATCCAACACTTTCCCTACTGTTGCACTAACTGGAGTGGGAATAGTAACTTTTACCCCTCGCTGTCCAACACTTTCCCTACTGTTACACTCACTGGAGTGAGAATAGTAATTTGTACCACTCTGCTATCCAACAAGTTCCCTACTGTTACACTCACTGGAGTTGGAATAGTAATTTTTACCCCTCTGCTATCCAACACTTTCTCTACTTGTTCTCTCACTGGAGTGGGAATAATAATTTTTACCCCTCGCTGTCCAACACTTTCCCTAATATTGCACTCACTGGAGTTGGAATATTAATTTTACGCTTCCGCTGTCCAACACTTTCTCTACTGTTGAACTCACTGGAGTAGGAACAGTAACTTTTACCGTCCGCTGTCCAACACTTACCCTACTGTTGCACTAACTGGAGTGGGAATAGTAACTTTTACCCCTCGCTGTCCAACACTTTCCCTACTGTTACACTCACTGGAGTGAGAATAGTAATTTTACCACTCTGCTATCCAACAAGTTCCCTACTGTTACACTCACTGGAGTTGGAATAGTAATTTTTACCCCTCTGCTATCCAACACTTTCCCTACTTGTTTTCTCACTGGAGTGGGAATAATAATTTTTACCCCTCGCTGTCCAACACTTTCCCTAATATTGCACTCACTGGAGTTGGAATAGTAAATTTTACGCTTCCGCTGTCCAACACTTTCTCTACTGTTGCACTCACTGGAGTGGGAACAGTAACTTTTACCGTCCGCTGTCCAACACTTACCCTACTGTTGCACTCACTGGAGTGTGAATAGTAATTTTTACCCTTCCGCTGTCCAACACTTCCCCTACTGTTGCATTCACTGGAGTGGGAATTATAAATATTACGCTTCCGCTGTCCAACACTTTCCCTACTGTTGCACTCTTTAGAGTAGGAATAGTAATTTGTTACAGTCACTGGAGTGGGAATAGTAATTTGTGCCCCTCCCCTATCCAACACTTTCTCTACTGTTGCACTCACTGGAGTGGGAACAGTCTTTTTTACCCCTCCCCTATCCAACACTTTCCCTAATGGTGCACTTACTGGAGTGAGAATAGTACGTTTTTACCCCTCTGTTATTCAACACTTTAACTACTGTTGCACTCACTGGAGTTGAAATAGTAATTTTTACCCCTCCGCTATCCAACACTTTCCCTACTGTTACACTCATCGGAGTGGGAATAGTCAATTTTTTCCCCTCTGCTATCCAAAACTTCCCCTACTGTTGCACAAACTGTAGTGGGAATATTAATTTTAAATAGTAATTTCTACCCTTCCGCTTTCCAACACTTTCCCTACTGTTACACTCAATGGAGCGGGAATAGTAATGTGTGCCCCTCGGCTATCCAACACTTACCCTACTGTTGCACTCACTGGAGTGGGAATAGTCATTTTTACCCGTCCGCTCTCCAACACTTTCCCTACTGGTGCACTCACTGGAGTGAGAATAGTAATTTTTCTCACTCTGCTATCAAACACTTTCCCTTCTGTTGCACTCACTGGCGTGGGAATAATAATATTTACCCCTCCGCTATCCAACACTTTCCCTACTGTTGCACTCACTGGAGTGGGAATAGTAATGGTTACCCTTCAGCTGCCCAACACTTTCCCTACTGTTGCACTCACTGGAGTGGGAATAGCAATTTTTACCCCTCCGCTGTCCAACACTTTCTCTACTTTTGCACTCACTGGAGTGGGAATAGTAATTTCTACCCTTCCACTGTGCAATATTTCCCTGCTGTTACAATCACTGGAGTGGAAATACTAATTTTAATAATAATGTTCACCCTTCTGCTTTCCAACACTTTCCCTACTGTGCCACTCACTGGAGTGGGAATAGTAATTTTTACCCCTCCGCTGTCCAACACTTTCCCTACTATTGCACTCACTGGAGTGGGAATAGTAATTTCTACCCTTCCACTGTCCAACACTTTCCCTACTGTTACAATCACTGGAGTGGAAATAGTAATTTTCTTAATAATGTCTACCCTTCTGCTTTCCAACTCTTTCCCTACTTTTTCACTCACTGGCGTGGGAATAGTAATTTCTACCCCTCCGCTGTCCAACACTTTCCCTACTATTACACTCACTGGAGTGGGAATAGTAATTTGTACTATTCTGCTATCCAACAAGTTTCCTACTGTTACACTCACTGGAGTTGGAATAGTAATTTTTACCCCTCCGCTATCCAACACTTTCCCTGTTGGTTCTTTCACTGGAGTGGGAATAATAGTTTTTTCCCCTCGCTGTCCATCACTTTCCCTACTGTTGCACTCATTGGAGTGGGAATAGTAATTTTTACGCTTCCTCTGTCCAACACTTTCTCTACTGTTGCACTCACTGGAGTGGGAATAGTATTTTTTACCCCTCCCCTATCCAACACCTTCCCTACTGTTACACTCAATGGAGTGGGAATAGTAATTTTTACCCCTCGGCTATCCAACACTTTCCCTACTGTTGCACTCACTGGAGTGGGAATAGCAATTTTTACCCGTTCGCTATCCAACACTTTCCCTACAGGTGCACTCACTGGAGTGAGAATAGCAATTTTTACCTCTCTGCTATCCAACACTTTCCCTACTATTACAATCACTGGAGTGGAAATAGTAATTTTATTAATGATGTCTACCCTTCTGCTTTCCAACACTTTCCCTACTTTTTCACTCACTGGCGTGGGAATAGTAATTTTTACCCCTCCGCTGTCCAACACTTTCCCTACTATTACACTCACTGGAGTGGGAATAGTAATTTGTACTATTCTGCTATCCAACAAGTTTCCTACTGTTACACTCACTGGGAGTTGGAATAGTAATTTTTACCCCTCCGCTATCCAACACTTTCCCTGTTGGTTCTTTCACTGGAGTGGGAATATTAGTTTTTTCCCCTCGCTGTCCATCACTTACCCTACTGTTGCACTCATTGGAGTGGGAATAGTAATTTTTACGCTTCCTCTGTCCAACACTTTCCCTACTGTTACACTCACTGGAGTGTGAATAGTAATTTTTACCCTTCCGCTGTCCAACACTTCCTCTACTGTTGCATTTACTGGAGTGGGAATAGTAATTTTTATCCTTCCGCTGTCCAACACATTCTCTACTGTGTGCACTCACTGGAGTGGTAATAGTATTTTTTACCCCTCCCCTATCCAACACCTTCCCTACTGTTACACTCAATGGAGTGGGAATAGTAATGTTTACCCCTCGGCTATCCAACACTTTCCCAACTGTTGCACTCACTGGAGTGGGAATAGCAATTTTTACCCATTCGCTATCCAACACTTTCCCTACAAGTGCACTCACTGGAGTGAGAATAGCAATTTTTACCTCTCTGCTATCCAACACTTTCCCTACTGTTGCACTCACTGCAGTGGGAATAACATTTTTTACCCCTCCACTGTCCAACACTTTCCCTACTATTGCACTCCCTGGCATGGGTAAAGTAATTTGTACCCTTCCGCTTTCCAACACTTTCCCCACTGTTGCACTCACTGAAGTGGGAATAGTAATTTTTTCCCCTCCACTGTCCAACTCTTTTCCTACTGGTAGAATCACTGGAGTGGGAATAGTAATTTTAATCGTAATTTCTACCCTTCCGCTTTCCAACACTTTCCCTACTGTTACACTCAACGAAGTGGGAATAGTAATTTGTACCCCTCAACTATCCGCACTTACCCTACTGTTGCTCTCACTGGAGTGGGAATAATAATATTTATTCCTCCGCTATCCAACACTTTCCCCACTGTTGCACTCACTGGAGTGGGAACAGTCTTTTTTACCCCTCCCCTATCCAACTCTTTCCCTACTGGTGCACTTACTGGAGTGAGAATAGTAAGTTTTTACCCCTCCGTTATTCAACACTTTAACTACTGTTGCACTCACTGGAGTTGAAATAGTAATTCTTACCCCTCCGCTATCCAACACTTTCCCTACTGTTACACTCATCGGAGTAGGAATAGTCATTTTTACCTCTCTGCTATCCAAAACTTTTCCTACTGTTGCAAAAACTGTAGTGGGAATATTAATTTTAAATAGTAATTTCTACCCTTCTGCTTTCCAACACTTTCCGTACTGTTACACTCGATGGAGTGGGAATGGTAATGTGTGCCCCTCGGCTATCCAACACTTACCCTACTGTTGCACTCACTGGAGTGGGAATAGTCATTTTTACCTGTCCGCTATCCAACACTTTCCCTACTGGTGCACTCACTGGAGTGAGAATAGTAATTTTTCTCACTCTGCTATCAAACACTTTCCCTTCTGTTGCACTCACTGGCGTGGGAATAATAATATTTACCCCTCCACTATCCAACACTTTCCCTACTGTTGCACTCACTGAAGTGGGAATAGTAATTTTTACCCCTCCGCTTTCGAAAACTTTCCCTACTGTTGCACTCAATGTAGTGGGAATAGTAATTTTTCCCACTCTGCTATCAAACACTTTCCCTTCTGTTGCACTCACTGGCGTGGGAATAATAATATTTACCCCTCTGCTGTCCAACACTTCCTCTACTGTTGCATTTACTGGAGTGGGAATAGTAATTTTTACCCTTCCGCTGTCCAACACTTTCTCTACTGTTGCACTCACTGGAGTGGGAATAGTAATTTTTTACCCCTCCCCTATCCAACACCTTCCCTACTGTTACACTCAATGGAGTGGGAATAGTAATTTTTACCCCTCGGCTATCCAACACTTTCCCTACTGTTGCACTCACTGGAGTGGGAATAGCAATTTTTACCCATTCGCTATCCAACACTTTCCCTACAGGTGCACTCACTGGAGTGAGAATAGCAATTTTTACCTCTCTGCTATCCAACACTTTCCCTACTATTACAATCACTGGAGTGGAAATAGTAATTTTATTAATGATGTCTACCCTTCTGCTTTCCAACACTTTCCCTACTTTTTCACTCACTGGCATGGGAATAGTAATTTTTACCCCTCCGCTGTCCAACACTTTCCCTACTATTACACTCACTGGAGTGGGAATAGTAATTTGTACTATTCTGCTATCCAACAAGTTTCCTACTGTTACACTCACTGGAGTTGGAATAGTAATTTTTACCCCTCCGCTATCCAACACTTTCCCTGTTGGTTCTTTCACTGGAGTGGGAATATTAGTTTTTTCCCCTCGCTGTCCATCACTTACCCTACTGTTGCACTCATTGGAGTGGGAATAGTAATTTTTACGCTTCCTCTGTCCAACACTTTCCCTACTGTTACACTCACTGGAGTGTGAATAGTAATGTTTACCCTTCCGCTGTCCAACACTTCCTCTACTGTTGCATTTACTGGAGTGGGAATAGTAATTTTTACCCTTCCGCTGTCCAACACTTTCTCTACTGTTGCACTCATTGGAGTGGTAATAGTATTTTTTACCCCTCCCCTATCCAACACCTTCCCTACTGTTACACTAAATGGAGTGGGAATAGTAATTTTTACCCCTCGGCTATCCAACACTTTCCCTACTCTTGCACTCACTGGAGTGGGAATAGCAATTTTTACCCATTCGCTATCCAACACTTTCACTACAAGTGCACTCACTGGAGTGAGAATAGCAATTTTTACCTCTCTGCTATCCAAAACTTTCCCTACTGTTGCAAAAACTGTAGTGGGAATATTAATTTTAAATACTAATTTCTACCCTTCTGCTTTCCAACACTTTCCCTACTGTTACACTCAATTGAGTGGGAATGGTAATGTGTGCCCCTCGGCTATCCAACACTTACCCTACTGTTGCACTAACTGGAGTAGGAATTGTCATTTTTACCTGTCCGCTATCCAACACTTTTCCTACTGGTGCACTCACTGGAGTGAGAATAGTAATTTTTCTCACTCTGCTATCAAACACTTTCCCTTCTGTTGCACTCACTGGCGTGGGAATAATAATATTTACCCCTCCGCTATCCAACACTTTCCCTACTGTTGCACTCACTGGAGTGGGAATAGTAATTTTTACCCCTCCGCTATCCAAAACTTTCCCTACTGTTGCACTCACTGTAGTGGTAATAGTAATTGTTACCCTTCAGCTACCCAACACTTTCCCTACTGTTGCACTCACTGGAGTTGGAATAGAACTTTTTACCCCTCCACTGTCCAACACTTTCCCTACTGTTGCACTCAATGGAGTGGGAATAGTAATTTCTACCCTTCCACTGTCCAACACTTTCCCTACTGTTACAATCACTGGAGTGGAAATAGTAATTTTGATAATAATGTCTACCCTTCTGCTTTCCAACACTTTCCCTACCGTGTCACTTACTGGAGAGGGAATAGTAATTTTTTACCCCTCCGCTGTCCAACACTTTCCCTACTATTGCACTCACTGGAGTGGGAATAGTAATTTCTACCCTTCCACTGTCCAACACTTTCCCTTCTGTTACAATCACTGGAGTGGAAATAGTAATTTTAATAATAATGTCTACCCTTCTGCTCTCCAACACTTTCCCTACTGTTTCACTCACTGGCGTGGGATAAGTGATTTTTAGCCCTCCGCTGTCCAACACTTTCCCTACTATTACACTCACTGGAGTGGGAATAGTAATTTGTACTACTCTGCTATCCAACAAGTTTCCTACTGTTACACTCACTGGAGTTGGAATAGTAATTTGTACCCCTCCGCTACCCAACACTTTCCCTGTTGGTTCTTTCACTGGAGTAGGAATAATAGTTGTTTCCCCTCGCTGTCCATCACTTTCCCTACTGTTGCACTCATTGGAGTGGGAATAGTAATTTTTACGCTTTCGCTGTCCAACACTTTCCCTACTGTTACACTCACTGGAGTGTGAATAGTAATTTTTACCCTTCCGCTGTCCAACACTTCCTCTACTGTTGCATTTACTGGAGTGGGAATAGTAATTTTTACCCTTCCGCTGTCCAACACTTTCTCTACTGTTGCACTCACTGGAGTGGGAATAGTATTTTTTACCCCTCCCCTATCCAACACCTTCCCTACTGTTACACTCAATGGAGTGGGAATAGTAATTTTTACCCCTCGGCTATCCAACACTTTCCCTACTGTTGCACTCACTGGAGTGGGAATAGCAATTTTTACCCGTTCGCTATCCAACACTTTCCCTACAGGTGCACTCACTGGAGTGAGAATAGCAATTTTTACCTCTCTGCTATCCAACACTTTCCCTACTATTGCACTCACTGGAGTGGGAAAAGTAATTTCTACCCTTCCGCTTTCCAACACTTTCCCCACTGTTGCACTCACTGAAGTGGGAATAGTAATTTTTACCCCTCCACTGTCCAACACTTTCCCTACAAGTGCACTCACTGGAGTGAGAATAGCAATTTTTACCTCTCTGCTATCCAACACTTTCCCTACTGATGCACTCACTGGAGTGGGAATAATAATTTTTACCCCTCCACTGTCCAACACTTTCCCTACTATTGCACTCACTGGAGTGGAAAAAGTAATTTGTACCCTTCCGCTTTCCAACACTTTCCCCACTGTTGCACTCACTGAAGTGGGAATAGTAATTTTTTCCACTCCACTGTCCAACTCTTTTCCTACTGGTAGAATCACTGGAGTGGGAATAGTAATTTTAATCGTAATTTCTACCCTTCCGCTTTCCAACACTTTCCCTACTGTTACACTCAATGGAGTGGGAATAGTAATTTGTACCCCTCGACTATCCGCACTTACCCTACTGTTGCACTCACTGGAGTGGGAATAATAATATTTATTCCTCCGCTATCCAACACTTTCCCCACTGTTGCACTCACTGGAGTGGGAACAGTCTTTTTTACCCCTCCTCTATCCAACTCTTTCCCTACTGGTGCACTTACTGGAGTGAGAATAGTAAGTTTTTACCCCTCCGTTATTCAACACTTTAACTACTGTTGCACTCACTGGAGTTGAAATAGTAATTCTTACCCCTCCGCTATCCAACACTTTCCCTACTGTTACACTCATCGGAGTGGGAATAGTCATTTTTACCCCTCTGCTATCCAAAACTTTCCCTACTGTTGCAAAAACTGTAGTGGGAATAATAATTTTAAATAGTAATTTCTACCCTTCTGCTTTCCAACACTTTCCCTACTGTTACACTCAATGGAGTGGGAATAGTAATTTGAATCCCTCGACTATCCACACTTTCCCTACTGTTGCACTCATTCGAGTGCGAATAGTAATGTGTGCCCCTCGGCTATCCAACACTTACCCTACTGTTGCACTCACTGGAGTTGTAATAGTCATTTTTACCTGTCCGCTATCCAACACTTTCCCTACTGGTGCACTCACTGGAGTGAGAATAATAATTTTTACCCGTTCACTATCCAACACTTTCCCTACAGGTGCACTCACTGAAGTGAGAATAGCAATGTTTACCTGTCCGCTATCCAACACTTTCCCTACTGGTGCACTCACTGGAGTGAGAATAGTAATTTTTCTCACTCTGCTATCAAACACTTTCCCTTCTGTTGCACTCACTGGCGTGGGAATAATAATATTTACCCCTCCGCTATCCAACACTTTCCATACTGTTGCACTCACTGGAGTGGGAACAGTCTTTTTTACCCCTTCCCTATCCAACTCTTTCCCTACTGGTGCACTTACTGGAGTGAGAATAGTAAGTTTTTACCCCTCCGTTATTCAACACTTTAACTACTGTTGCACTCATTGGAGTTGAAATAGTAATTTTTACCCCTCCGCTATCCAACAAAAAGATTTTAAATAGTAATTTCCACCCTTCTTCTTTCCAACACTTTCCCTACTGTTACACTCAATGGAGTGGGAATGGTAATGTGTGCCCCTTGGCTATCCAACACCTTCCCTACTGTTACACTCAATGGAGTGGGTATAGTAATTTTTACCCCTCAGCTATCCAACACTTTCCCTACTGTTGCACTCACTGGAGTGGAAATAGCAATTTTTTCCCGTTCGCTATCCAACACTTTCCCTACAGGTGCACTCACTGGAGTGAGAATAGCAATTTTTACCTCTCTGCTATCCAACACTTTCCCTACTATTACAATCACTGGAGTGGAAATAGTCATTTTATTAATGATGTCTACCCTTCTGCTTTCCAACACTTTCCCTACTTTTCACTCACTGGCGTGGGAATAGTAATTTTTACCCCTCCGCTGTCCAACACTTTCCCTACTATTACACTCACTGGAGTGGGAATAGTAATTTGTACTATTCTGCTATCCAACAAGTTTCCTACTGTTACACTCAGTGAAGTTGGAATAGTAATTTTTACCCCTCCGCTATCCAACACTTTCCCTGTTGGTTCTTTCACTGGAGTGGGAATAATAGTTTTTTCCCCTCGCTGTCCATCACTTACCCTACTGTTGCACTCATTGGAGTGGGAATAGTCATTTTTACGCTTCCTCTGTCCAACACTTTCCCTACTGTTACACTCACTGGAGTGTGAATAGTAATTTTTACCCTTCCGCTGTCCAACACTTCCTCTACTGTTCCATTTACTGGAGTGGGAATAGTAATTTTTACCCTTCCGCTGTCCAACACTTTCTCTACTGTTGCACTCACTAGAGTGGTAATAGTATTTTTTACCCCTCCCCTATCCAACACCTTCCCTACTGTTACACTCAATGGAGTGGGAATAGTAATTTTTACCCCTCGGCTATCCAACACTTTCCCTACTGTTGCACTCACTGGAGTGGGAACAGTAATTTTTACCCATTCGCTATCCAACACTTTCCCTACAAGTGCACTCACTGGGGTGAGAATAGCAATTTTTACCTCTCTGCTATCCAACACTTTCCCTACTGTTGCACTCACTGGAGTGGGAATAATAATTTTTACCCCTCCACTGTCCAACACTTTCCCTACTATTGCACTCACTGGAGTGGGAAAAGTAATTTGTACCCTTCCGCTTTCCAACACTTTCCCCACTGTTGCACTCACTGAAGTGGGAATAGTAATTTTTTCCCCTCCACTGTCCAACTCTTTTCCTACTGGTAGAATCACTGGAGTGGGAATAGTAATTTTAATAGTAATATTTACCCTTCCGCTTTCCAACACTTTCCCTACTGTTACACTCAATGGAGTGGGAATAGTAATTTGTACCCCTCGACTATCCGCACTTACCCTACTGTTGCACTCACTGGAGTGGGAATAATAATATTTATTCCTCCGCTATCCAACAC
This sequence comes from Triturus cristatus, assembly GCF_964204655.1. NCBI lineage: Eukaryota > Metazoa > Chordata > Amphibia > Caudata > Salamandridae > Triturus > Triturus cristatus. Next base: position 632,963,333 of record NC_140582.1, read on the forward strand.
TTTCCCCACTGTTGCACTCACTGGAGTGGGAACAGTCTTTTTTACCCCTCCCCTATCCAACTCTTTCCCTACTGGTGCACTTACTGGAGTGAGAATAGTACGTTTTTACCCCTCCGTTATTCAACACTTTAACTACTGTTGCACTCACTGGAGTTGAAATAGTAATTCTTACCCCCCGCTATCCAACACTTTCCCTACTGTTACACTCATCGGAGTGGGAATAGTCATTTTTACCCCTCTGCTATCCAAAACTTTCCCTACTGTTGCAAAAACTGTAGTGGGAATATTAATTTTAAATAGTAATTTCTACCCTTCTGCTTTCCAACACTTTCCCTACTGTTACACTCAATGGAGTGGGAATGGTAATGTGTGCCCCTCGGCTATTCAACACTTACCCTACTGTTGCACTCACTGGAGTGGGAATAGTCATTTTTACCTGTCCGCTATCCAACACTTTCCCTACTGGTGCACTCACTGGAGTGAGAATAGTAATTTTTCTCACTCTGCTATCAAACACTTTCCCTTCTGTTGCACTCACTGGCGTGGGAATAATAATATTTACCCCTCCGCTATCCAACACTTTCCGTACTGTTGCTCTCACTGGAGTGGGAATAGTAATTTTGACCCCTCCGCTATCCAAAACTTTCCCTACTGTTGCACTCACTGTAGTGGGAATAGTAATTGTTACCCTTCAGCTACCCAACACTTTCCCTACTTTTGCACTCACTGGAGTGGGAATAGAATTTTTTACCCCTCCACTGTCCAACACTTTCCCTACTGTTGCACTCACTGGAGTGGGAATAGTAATTTCTACCCTTCCACTGTGCAATATTTCCCTGCTGTTACAATCACTGGAGTGGAAATACTAATTTTCTTAATAATGTCTACCCTTCTGCTTTCCAACTCTTTCCCTACTTTTTCACTCACTGGCGTGGGAATAGTAATTTCTACCCCTCCGCTGTCCAACACTTTCCCTACTATTACACTCACTGGAGTGGGAATAGTAATTTGTACTATTCTGCTATCCAACAAGTTTCCTACTGTTACACTCACTGGAGTTGGAATAGTAATTTTTACCCCTCCGCTATCCAACACTTTCCCTGTTGGTTCTTTCACTGGAGTGGGAATAATAGTTTTTTCCCCTCGCTGTCCATCACTTTCCCTACTGTTGCACTCATTGGAGTGGGAATAGTAATTTTTACGCTTCCTCTGTCCAACACTTTCTCTACTGTTGCACTCACTGGAGTGGGAATAGTATTTTTTACCCCTCCCCTATCCAACACCTTCCCTACTGTTACACTCAATGGAGTGGGAATAGTAATTTTTACCCCTCGGCTATCCAACACTTTCCCTACTGTTGCACTCACTGGAGTGGGAATAGCAATTTTTACCCGTTCGCTATCCAACACTTTCCCTACAGGTGCACTCACTGGAGTGAGAATAGCAATTTTTACCTCTCTGCTATCCAACACTTTCCCTACTATTACAATCACTGGAGTGGAAATAGTAATTTTATTAATGATGTCTACCCTTCTGCTTTCCAACACTTTCCCTACTTTTTCACTCACTGGCGTGGGAATAGTAATTTTTACCCCTCCGCTGTCCAACACTTTCCCTACTATTACACTCACTGGAGTGGGAATAGTAATTTGTACTATTCTGCTATCCAACAAGTTTCCTACTGTTACACTCACTGGAGTTGGAATAGTAATTTTTACCCCTCCGCTATCCAACACTTTCCCTGTTGGTTCTTTCACTGGAGTGGGAATATTAGTTTTTTCCCCTCGCTGTCCATCACTTACCCTACTGTTGCACTCATTGGAGTGGGAATAGTAATTTTTACGCTTCCTCTGTCCAACACTTTCCCTACTGTTACACTCACTGGAGTGTGAATAGTAATTTTTACCCTTCCGCTGTCCAACACTTCCTCTACTGTTGCATTTACTGGAGTGGGAATAGTAATTTTTATCCTTCCGCTGTCCAACACATTCTCTACTGTGTGCACTCACTGGAGTGGTAATAGTATTTTTTACCCCTCCCCTATCCAACACCTTCCCTACTGTTACACTCAATGGAGTGGGAATAGTAATGTTTACCCCTCGGCTATCCAACACTTTCCCTACTGTTGCACTCACTGGAGTGGGAATAGCAATTTTTACCCATTCGCTATCCAACACTTTCCCTACAAGTGCACTCACTGGAGTGAGAATAGCAATTTTTACCTCTCTGCTATCCAACACTTTCCCTACTGTTGCACTCACTGCAGTGGGAATAACATTTTTTACCCCTCCACTGTCCAACACTTTCCCTACTATTGCACTCCCTGGCATGGGTAAAGTAATTTGTACCCTTCCGCTTTCCAACACTTTCCCCACTGTTGCACTCACTGAAGTGGGAATAGTAATTTTTTCCCCTCCACTGTCCAACTCTTTTCCTACTGGTAGAATCACTGGAGTGGGAATAGTAATTTTAATAGTAATATTTACCCTTCCGCTTTCCAACACTTTCCCTACTGTTACACTCAATGGAGTGGGAATAGTAATTTGTACCCCTCGACTATCCGCACTTACCCTACTGTTGCACTCACTGGAGTGGGAATAATAATATTTATTCCTCCGCTATCCAACACTTTCCCCACTGTTGCACTCACTGGAGTGGGAACAGTCTTTTTTACCCCTCCCCTATCCAACTCTTTCCCTACTGGTGCACTTACTGGAGTGAGAATAGTACGTTTTTACCCCTCCGTTATTCAACACTTTAACTACTGTTGCACTCACTGGAGTTGAAATAGTAATTCTTACCCCCCGCTATCCAACACTTTCCCTACTGTTACACTCATCGGAGTGGGAATAGTCATTTTTACCCCTCTGCTATCCAAAACTTTCCCTACTGTTGCAAAAACTGTAGTGGGAATATTAATTTTAAATAGTAATTTCTACCCTTCTGCTTTCCAACACTTTCCCTACTGTTACACTCAATGGAGTGGGAATGGTAATGTGTGCCCCTCGGCTATTCAACACTTACCCTACTGTTGCACTCACTGGAGTGGGAATAGTCATTTTTACCTGTCCGCTATCCAACACTTTCCCTACTGGTGCACTCACTGGAGTGAGAATAGTAATTTTTCTCACTCTGCTATCAAACACTTTCCCTTCTGTTGCACTCACTGGCGTGGGAATAATAATATTTACCCCTCCGCTATCCAACACTTTCCGTACTGTTGCTCTCACTGGAGTGGGAATAGTAATTTTGACCCCTCCGCTATCCAAAACTTTCCCTACTGTTGCACTCACTGTAGTGGGAATAGTAATTGTTACCCTTCAGCTACCCAACACTTTCCCTACTTTTGCACTCACTGGAGTGGGAATAGAATTTTTTACCCCTCCACTGTCCAACACTTTCCCTACTGTTGCACTCACTGGAGTGGGAATAGTAATTTCTACCCTTCCACTGTGCAATATTTCCCTGCTGTTACAATCACTGGAGTGGAAATACTAATTTTAATAATAATGTTCACCCTTCTGCTTTCCAACACTTTCCCTACTGTGCCACTCACTGGAGTGGGAATAGTAATTTTTACCCCTCCGCTGTCCAACACTTTCCCTACTATTGCACTCACTGGAGTGGGAATAGTAATTTCTACCCTTCCACTGTCCAACACTTTCCCTACTGTTACAATCACTGGAGTGGAAATAGTAATTTTCTTAATAATGTCTACCCTTCTGCTTTCCAACTCTTTCCCTACTTTTTCACTCACTGGCGTGGGAATAGTAATTTCTACCCCTCCGCTGTCCAACACTTTCCCTACTATTACACTCACTGGAGTGGGAATAGTAATTTGTACTATTCTGCTATCCAACAAGTTTCCTACTGTTACACTCACTGGAGTTGGAATAGTAATTTTTACCCCTCCGCTATCCAACACTTTCCCTGTTGGTTCTTTCACTGGAGTGGGAATAATAGTTTTTTCCCCTCGCTGTCCATCACTTTCCCTACTGTTGCACTCATTGGAGTGGGAATAGTAATTTTTACGCTTCCTCTGTCCAACACTTTCTCTACTGTTGCACTCACTGGAGTGGGAATAGTATTTTTTACCCCTCCCCTATCCAACACCTTCCCTACTGTTACACTCAATGGAGTGGGAATAGTAATTTTTACCCCTCGGCTATCCAACACTTTCCCTACTGTTGCACTCACTGGAGTGGGAATAGCAATTTTTACCCGTTCGCTATCCAACACTTTCCCTACAGGTGCACTCACTGGAGTGAGAATAGCAATTTTTACCTCTCTGCTATCCAACACTTTCCCTACTATTACAATCACTGGAGTGGAAATAGTAATTTTATTAATGATGTCTACCCTTCTGCTTTCCAACACTTTCCCTACTTTTTCACTCACTGGCGTGGGAATAGTAATTTTTACCCCTCCGCTGTCCAACACTTTCCCTACTATTACACTCACTGGAGTGGGAATAGTAATTTGTACTATTCTGCTATCCAACAAGTTTCCTACTGTTACACTCACTGGAGTTGGAATAGTAATTTTTACCCCTCCGCTATCCAACACTTTCCCTGTTGGTTCTTTCACTGGAGTGGGAATATTAGTTTTTTCCCCTCGCTGTCCATCACTTACCCTACTGTTGCACTCATTGGAGTGGGAATAGTAATTTTTACGCTTCCTCTGTCCAACACTTTCCCTACTGTTACACTCACTGGAGTGTGAATAGTAATTTTTACCCTTCCGCTGTCCAACACTTCCTCTACTGTTGCATTTACTGGAGTGGGAATAGTAATTTTTATCCTTCCGCTGTCCAACACATTCTCTACTGTGTGCACTCACTGGAGTGGTAATAGTATTTTTTACCCCTCCCCTATCCAACACCTTCCCTACTGTTACACTCAATGGAGTGGGAATAGTAATGTTTACCCCTCGGCTATCCAACACTTTCCCTACTGTTGCACTCACTGGAGTGGGAATAGCAATTTTTACCCATTCGCTATCCAACACTTTCCCTACAAGTGCACTCACTGGAGTGAGAATAGCAATTTTTACCTCTCTGCTATCCAACACTTTCCCTACTGTTGCACTCACTGCAGTGGGAATAACATTTTTTACCCCTCCACTGTCCAACACTTTCCCTACTATTGCACTCCCTGGCATGGGTAAAGTAATTTGTACCCTTCCGCTTTCCAACACTTTCCCCACTGTTGCACTCACTGAAGTGGGAATAGTAATTTTTTCCCCTCCACTGTCCAACTCTTTTCCTACTGGTAGAATCACTGGAGTGGGAATAGTAATTTTAATCGTAATTTCTACCCTTCCGCTTTCCAACACTTTCCCTACTGTTACACTCAACGAAGTGGGAATAGTAATTTGTACCCCTCAACTATCCGCACTTACCCTACTGTTGCTCTCACTGGAGTGGGAATAATAATATTTATTCCTCCGCTATCCAACACTTTCCCCACTGTTGCACTCACTGGAGTGGGAACAGTCTTTTTTACCCCTCCCCTATCCAACTCTTTCCCTACTGGTGCACTTACTGGAGTGAGAATAGTAAGTTTTTACCCCTCCGTTATTCAACACTTTAACTACTGTTGCACTCACTGGAGTTGAAATAGTAATTCTTACCCCTCCGCTATCCAACACTTTCCCTACTGTTACACTCATCGGAGTGGGAATAGTCATTTTTACCTCTCTGCTATCCAAAACTTTTCCTACTGTTGCAAAAACTGTAGTGGGAATATTAATTTTAAATAGTAATTTCTACCCTTCTGCTTTCCAACACTTTCCGTACTGTTACACTCGATGGAGTGGGAATGGTAATGTGTGCCCCTCGGCTATCCAACACTTACCCTACTGTTGCACTCACTGGAGTGGGAATAGTCATTTTTACCTGTCCGCTATCCAACACTTTCCCTACTGGTGCACTCACTGGAGTGAGAATAGTAATTTTTCTCACTCTGCTATCAAACACTTTCCCTTCTGTTGCACTCACTGGCGTGGGAATAATAATATTTACCCCTCCACTATCCAACACTTTCCCTACTGTTGCACTCACTGAAGTGGGAATAGTAATTTTTACCCCTCCGCTTTCGAAAACTTTCCCTACTGTTGCACTCAATGTAGTGGGAATAGTAATTTTTCCCACTCTGCTATCAAACACTTTCCCTTCTGTTGCACTCACTGGCGTGGGAATAATAATATTTACCCCTCTGCTGTCCAACACTTCCTCTACTGTTGCATTTACTGGAGTGGGAATAGTAATTTTTACCCTTCCGCTGTCCAACACTTTCTCTACTGTTGCACTCACTGGAGTGGGAATAGTAATTTTTTACCCCTCCCCTATCCAACACCTTCCCTACTGTTACACTCAATGGAGTGGGAATAGTAATTTTTACCCCTCGGCTATCCAACACTTTCCCTACTGTTGCACTCACTGGAGTGGGAATAGCAATTTTTACCCATTCGCTATCCAACACTTTCCCTACAGGTGCACTCACTGGAGTGAGAATAGCAATTTTTACCTCTCTGCTATCCAACACTTTCCCTACTATTACAATCACTGGAGTGGAAATAGTAATTTTATTAATGATGTCTACCCTTCTGCTTTCCAACACTTTCCCTACTTTTTCACTCACTGGCATGGGAATAGTAATTTTTACCCCTCCGCTGTCCAACACTTTCCCTACTATTACACTCACTGGAGTGGGAATAGTAATTTGTACTATTCTGCTATCCAACAAGTTTCCTACTGTTACACTCACTGGAGTTGGAATAGTAATTTTTACCCCTCCGCTATCCAACACTTTCCCTGTTGGTTCTTTCACTGGAGTGGGAATATTAGTTTTTTCCCCTCGCTGTCCATCACTTACCCTACTGTTGCACTCATTGGAGTGGGAATAGTAATTTTTACGCTTCCTCTGTCCAACACTTTCCCTACTGTTACACTCACTGGAGTGTGAATAGTAATGTTTACCCTTCCGCTGTCCAACACTTCCTCTACTGTTGCATTTACTGGAGTGGGAATAGTAATTTTTACCCTTCCGCTGTCCAACACTTTCTCTACTGTTGCACTCATTGGAGTGGTAATAGTATTTTTTACCCCTCCCCTATCCAACACCTTCCCTACTGTTACACTAAATGGAGTGGGAATAGTAATTTTTACCCCTCGGCTATCCAACACTTTCCCTACTGTTGCACTCACTGGAGTGGGAATAGCAATTTTTACCCATTCGCTATCCAACACTTTCACTACAAGTGCACTCACTGGAGTGAGAATAGCAATTTTTACCTCTCTGCTATCCAAAACTTTCCCTACTGTTGCAAAAACTGTAGTGGGAATATTAATTTTAAATACTAATTTCTACCCTTCTGCTTTCCAACACTTTCCCTACTGTTACACTCAATTGAGTGGGAATGGTAATGTGTGCCCCTCGGCTATCCAACACTTACCCTACTGTTGCACTAACTGGAGTGGGAATTGTCATTTTTACCTGTCCGCTATCCAACACTTTTCCTACTGGTGCACTCACTGGAGTGAGAATAGTAATTTTTCTCACTCTGCTATCAAACACTTTCCCTTCTGTTGCACTCACTGGCGTGGGAATAATAATATTTACCCCTCCGCTATCCAACACTTTCCCTACTGTTGCACTCACTGGAGTGGGAATAGTAATTTTTACCCCTCCGCTATCCAAAACTTTCCCTACTGTTGCACTCACTGTAGTGGTAATAGTAATTGTTACCCTTCAGCTACCCAACACTTTCCCTACTGTTGCACTCACTGGAGTTGGAATAGAACTTTTTACCCCTCCACTGTCCAACACTTTCCCTACTGTTGCACTCAATGGAGTGGGAATAGTAATTTCTACCCTTCCACTGTCCAACACTTTCCCTACTGTTACAATCACTGGAGTGGAAATAGTAATTTTGATAATAATGTCTACCCTTCTGCTTTCCAACACTTTCCCTACCGTGTCACTTACTGGAGAGGGAATAGTATTTTTTACCCCTCCGCTGTCCAACACTTTCCCTACTATTGCACTCACTGGAGTGGGAATAGTAATTTCTACCCTTCCACTGTCCAACACTTTCCCTTCTGTTACAATCACTGGAGTGGAAATAGTAATTTTAATAATAATGTCTACCCTTCTGCTCTCCAACACTTTCCCTACTGTTTCACTCACTGGCGTGGGATAAGTGATTTTTAGCCCTCCGCTGTCCAACACTTTCCCTACTATTACACTCACTGGAGTGGGAATAGTAATTTGTACTACTCTGCTATCCAACAAGTTTCCTACTGTTACACTCACTGGAGTTGGAATAGTAATTTTTACCCCTCCGCTACCCAACACTTTCCCTGTTGGTTCTTTCACTGGAGTAGGAATAATAGTTGTTTCCCCTCGCTGTCCATCACTTTCCCTACTGTTGCACTCATTGGAGTGGGAATAGTAATTTTTACGCTTTCGCTGTCCAACACTTTCCCTACTGTTACACTCACTGGAGTGTGAATAGTAATTTTTACCCTTCCGCTGTCCAACACTTCCTCTACTGTTGCATTTACTGGAGTGGGAATAGTAATTTTTACCCTTCCGCTGTCCAACACTTTCTCTACTGTTGCACTCACTGGAGTGGGAATAGTATTTTTTACCCCTCCCCTATCCAACACCTTCCCTACTGTTACACTCATTGGAGTGGGAATAGTAATTTTTACCCCTCGGCTATCCAACACTTTCCCTACTGTTGCACTCACTGGAGTGGGAATAGCAATTTTTACCCGTTCGCTATCCAACACTTTCCCTACAGGTGCACTCACTGGAGTGAGAATAGCAATTTTTACCTCTCTGCTATCCAACACTTTCCCTACTATTGCACTCACTGGAGTGGGAAAAGTAATTTCTACCCTTCCGCTTTCCAACACTTTCCCCACTGTTGCACTCACTGAAGTGGGAATAGTAATTTTTACCCCTCCACTGTCCAACACTTTCCCTACAAGTGCACTCACTGGAGTGAGAATAGCAATTTTTACCTCTCTGCTATCCAACACTTTCCCTACTGATGCACTCACTGGAGTGGGAATAATAATTTTTACCCCTCCACTGTCCAACACTTTCCCTACTATTGCACTCACTGGAGTGGAAAAAGTAATTTGTACCCTTCCGCTTTCCAACACTTTCCCCACTGTTGCACTCACTGAAGTGGGAATAGTAATTTTTTCCACTCCACTGTCCAACTCTTTTCCTACTGGTAGAATCACTGGAGTGGGAATAGTAATTTTAATCGTAATTTCTACCCTTCCGCTTTCCAACACTTTCCCTACTGTTACACTCAATGGAGTGGGAATAGTAATTTGTACCCCTCGACTATCCGCACTTACCCTACTGTTGCACTCACTGGAGTGGGAATAATAATATTTATTCCTCCGCTATCCAACACTTTCCCCACTGTTGCACTCACTGGAGTGGGAACAGTCTTTTTTACCCCTCCTCTATCCAACTCTTTCCCTACTGGTGCACTTACTGGAGTGAGAATAGTACGTTTTTACCCCTCCGTTATTCAACACTTTAACTACTGTTGCACTCACTGGAGTTGAAATAGTAATTCTTACCCCTCCGCTATCCAACACTTTCCCTACTGTTACACTCATCGGAGTGGGAATAGTCATTTTTACCCCTCTGCTATCCAAAACTTTCCCTACTGTTGCAAAAACTGTAGTGGGAATATTAATTTTAAATAGTAATTTCTACCCTTCTGCTTTCCAACACTTTCCCTACTGTTACACTCAATGGAGTGGGAATAGTAATTTGAATCCCTCGACTATCCACACTTTCCCTACTGTTGCACTCATTCGAGTGCGAATAGTAATGTGTGCCCCTCGGCTATCCAACACTTACCCTACTGTTGCACTCACTGGAGTGGGAATAGTCATTTTTACCTGTCCGCTATCCAACACTTTCACTACTGGTGCACTCACTGGAGTGAGAATAATAATTTTTACCCGTTCACTATCCAACACTTTCCCTACAGGTGCACTCACTGAAGTGAGAATAGCAATGTTTACCTGTCCGCTATCCAACACTTTCCCTACTGGTGCACTCACTGGAGTGAGAATAGTAATTTTTCTCACTCTGCTATCAAACACTTTCCCTTCTGTTGCACTCACTGGCGTGGGAATAATAATATTTACCCCTCCGCTATCCAACACTTTCCATACTGTTGCACTCACTGGAGTGGGAACAGTCTTTTTTACCCCTCCCCTATCCAACTCTTTCCCTACTGGTGCACTTACTGGAGTGAGAATAGTACGTTTTTACCCCTCCGTTATTCAACACTTTAACTACTGTTGCACTCATTGGAGTTGAAATAGTAATTTTTACCCCTCCGCTATCCAACAAAAAGATTTTAAATAGTAATTTCCACCCTTCTTCTTTCCAACACTTTCCCTACTGTTACACTCAATGGAGTGGGAATGGTAATGTGTGCCCCTTGGCTATCCAACACCTTCCCTACTGTTACACTCAATGGAGTGGGAATAGTAATTTTTACCCCTCAGCTATCCAACACTTTCCCTACTGTTGCACTCACTGGAGTGGAAATAGCAATTTTTTCCCGTTCGCTATCCAACACTTTCCCTACAGGTGCACTCACTGGAGTGAGAATAGCAATTTTTACCTCTCTGCTATCCAACACTTTCCCTACTATTACAATCACTGGAGTGGAAATAGTCATTTTATTAATGATGTCTACCCTTCTGCTTTCCAACACTTTCCCTACTTTTCACTCACTGGCGTGGGAATAGTAATTTTTACCCCTCCGCTGTCCAACACTTTCCCTACTATTACACTCACTGGAGTGGGAATAGTAATTTGTACTATTCTGCTATCCAACAAGTTTCCTACTGTTACACTCAGTGAAGTTGTTATAGTAATTTTTACCCCTCCGCTATCCAACACTTTCCCTGTTGGTTCTTTCACTGGAGTGGGAATAATAGTTTTTTCCCCTCGCTGTCCATCACTTACCCTACTGTTGCACTCATTGGAGTGGGAATAGTCATTTTTACGCTTCCTCTGTCCAACGCTTTCCCTACTGTTACACTCACTGGAGTGTGAATAGTAATTTTTACCCTTCCGCTGTCCAACACTTCCTCTACTGTTCCATTTACTGGAGTGGGAATAGTAATTTTTACCCTTCCGCTGTCCAACACTTTCTCTACTGTTGCACTCACTAGAGTGGTAATAGTATTTTTTACCCCTTCCCTATCCAACACCTTCCCTACTGTTACACTCAATGGAGTGGGAATAGTAATTTTTACCCCTCGGCTATCCAACACTTTCCCTACTGTTGCACTCACTGGAGTGGGAACAGCAATTTTTACCCATTCGCTATCCAACACTTTCCCTACAAGTGCACTCACTGGGGTGAGAATAGCAATTTTTACCTCTCTGCTATCCAACACTTTCCCTACTGTTGCACTCACTGGAGTGGGAATAATAATTTTTACCCCTCCACTGTCCAACACTTTCCCTACTATTGCACTCACTGGAGTGGGAAAAGTAATTTGTACCCTTCCGCTTTCCAACACTTTCCCCACTGTTGCACTCACTGAAGTGGGAATAGTAATTTTTTCCCCTCCACTGTCCAACTCTTTTCCTACTGGTAGAATCACTGGAGTGGGAATAGTAATTTTAATAGTAATATTTACCCTTCCGCTTTCCAACACTTTCCCTACTGTTACACTCAATGGAGTGGGAATAGTAATTTGTACCCCTCGACTATCCGCACTTACCCTACTGTTGCACTCACTGGAGTGGGAATAATAATATTTATTCCTCCGCTATCCAACACTTTCCCCACTGTTGCACTCACTGGAGTGGGAACAGTCTTTTTTACCCCTCCCCTATCCAACTCTTTCCCTACTGGTGCACTTACTGGAGTGAGAATAGTACGTTTTTACCCCTCCGTTATTCAACACTTTAACTACTGTTGCACTCACTGGAGTTGAAATAGTAATTCTTACCCCCCGCTATCCAACACTTTCCCTACTGTTACACTCATCGGAGTGGGAATAGTCATTTTTACCCCTCTGCTATCCAAAACTTTCCCTACTGTTGCAAAAACTGTAGTGGGAATATTAATTTTAAAAAGTAATTTCTACCCTTCTGCTTTCCAACACTTTCCCTACTGTTACACTCAATGGAGTGGGAATGGTAATGTGTGCCCCTCGGCTATTCAACACTTACCCTACTGTTGCACTCATTGGAGTGGGAATAGTCATTTTTACCTGTCCGCTATCCAACACTTTCCCTACTGGTGCACTCACTGGAGTGAGAATAGTAATTTTTCTCACTCTGCTATCAAACACTTTCCCTTCTGTTGCACTCACTGGCGTGGGAATAATAATATTTACCCCTCCGCTATCCAACACTTTCCGTACTGTTGCTCTCACTGGAGTGGGAATAGTAATTTTGACCCCTCCGCTATCCAAAACTTTCCCTACTGTTGCACTCACTGTAGTGGGAATAGTAATTGTTACCCTTCAGCTACCCAACACTTTCCCTACTGTTGCACTCACTGGAGTGGGAATAGAATTTTTTACCCCTCCACTGTCCAACACTTTCCCTACTGTTGCACTCACTGGAGTGGGAATAGTAATTTCTACCCTTCCACTGTCCAACACTTTCCCTACTGTTACAATCACTGGAGTGGAAATAGTAATTTTGATAATAATGTCTACCCTTCTGCTTTCCAACACTTTCCCTACTGTGTCACTTACTGGAGTGGGAATAGTAATTTTTACCCCTCCACTGTCCAACACTTTCCCTACTGTTGCACTCACTGGAGTGGGAATAGTAATTTCTACCCTTCCACTGTCCAACACTTTCACTACTGTTACAATCACTGGAGTGGAAATAGTAATTTTGATAATAATGTCTACCCTTCTGCTTTCCAACACTTTCCCTACTGTGTCACTTACTGGAGTGGGAATAGTAATTTTTACCCCTCCACTGTCCAACACTTTCCCTACTATTGCACTCACTGGAGTGGGAATAGTAATTTCTACCCTTCCACTGTCCAACACTTTCCCTTCTGTTACAATCACTGGAGTGGAAATAGTAATTTTAATATTAATGTCTACCCTTCTGATCTCCATCACTTTCCCTACTGTTTCACTCACTGGCATGGGATAAGTGATTTTTACCCCTCCACTGTCCAACACTTTCCCTACTATTACACTCACTATAGTGGGAATAGTAATTTGTACTATTCTGCTATCCAACAAGTTTCCTACTGTTACACTCACTGGAGTTGGAATAGTAATTTTTACCCCTCCGCTATCCAACACTTTCCCTGTTGGTTCTTTCACTGGAGTAGGAATAATAGTTGTTTCCCCTTGCTGTCCATCACTTTCCCTACTGTTGCACTCATTGTAGTGGGAATAGTAATTTTTACCCTTCCGCTGTCCAACACTTCCTCTACTCTTGCATTTGCTGGAGTGGGAATAGTAATTTTTACCCTTCCGCTGTCCAACACTTTTCCTACTGGTAGAATCACTGGAGTGGGAATAGTAATTTTAATAGTAATATCTACCCTTCCGCTTTCCAACACTTTCCCTACTGTTACACTCCATGGAGTGGGAATAGTAATTTGTACCCCTCGGCTATCCGCACTTACCCTACTGTTGCACTCACTGGAGTGGGAATAATAATATTTATTCCTCCGCGATCCAACACTTTCCCCACTGTTGCACTCACTGGAGTGGGAACAGTTGTTTTTTACCCCTCCCCTATCCAACTCTTTCCCTACTGGTGCACTTACTGGAGTGAGAATAGTAAGTTTTTACCCCTCCGTTATTCAACACTTTAACTACTGTTGCACTCACTGGAGTTGAAATAGTAATTCTTACCCCTCCGCTATCCAACACTTTCCCTACTGTTACACTCATCGGAGTGGGAATAGTCATTTTTACCCTTCTGCTATCCAAAACTTTCCCTACTGTTGCAAAAACTGTAGTGGGAATATTAATTTTAAATAGTAATTTCTAACCTTCTGCTTTCCAACACTTGTTGTTACACTCAATGGAGTGGGAATGGTAATGTGTGCCCCTCGGCTATCCAACACTTACCCTAATGTTGCACTCACTGGAGTGGGAATAGTCATTTTTACCTGTCCGCTATCCAACACTTTCCCTACTGGTGCACTCACTGGAGGGAGAATAGTAATTTTTCTCTGCTATCAAACACTTTCCCTTTTGTTTCACTCACTGGCGTGGGAATAATAATATTTACCCCTCCGCTATCCAACACTTTCCCTACTGTTGCACTCACTGGAGTGGGAATAGTAATTTTGACCCCTCCGCTATCCAAAACTTTCCCTACTGTTGCACTCACTGTAGTGGGAATAGTAATTGTTACCCTTCAGCTACCCAACACTTTCCCTACTGTTGCACTCACTGGAGTGGGAATAGAACTTTTTACCCCTCAACTGTCCAACACTTTCCCTACTGTTGCACTCACTGGAGTGGGAATAGTAATTTCTACACTTCCACTGTCCAACACTTTCCCTACTGTTACAATCACTGGAGTGGAAATAGTAATTTTGATAATAATGTCTACCCTTCTGCTTTCCAACACTTTCCCTACTGTGTCACTTACTGGAGTGGGAATAGTAATTTTTACCCCTCCACTGTCCAACACTTTCCCTACTATTGCACTCACTGGAGTGGGAATAGTAATTTCTACCCTTCCACTGTCCAACACTTTCCCTTCTGTTACAATCACTGGAGTGGAAATAGTAATTTTAATATTAATGTCTACCCTTCTGCTCTCCAACACTTTCCCTACTGTTTCACTCACTGGCATGGGATAAGTGATTTTTACCCCTCCGCTGTCCAACACTTTCCCTACTATTACACTCACTATAGTGGTAATAGTAATTTGTACTATTCTGCTATCCAACAAGTTTCCTACTGTTACACTCACTGGAGTTGGAATAGTAATTTTTACCCCTCCGCTATCCAACACTTTCCCTGTTGGTTCTTTCACTGGAGTAGGAATAATAGTTGTTTCCCCTTGCTGTCCATCACTTTCCCTACTGTTGCACTCACTGGAGTGGGAACAGTCTTTTTTACCCCTCCCCTATCCAACTCTTTCCCTACTGGTGCACTTACGGGAGTGAGAATAGTAATTTTTCCCCCTCTGCTATCCAAAACTTCCCCTACTGTTGCTCAAACTGTAGTGGGAATATTAATTTTAAATAGTAATTTCTACCCTTCCGCTTTCCAACACTTTCCCTACTGTTACACTCAATGGAGCGGGAATAGTAATGTGTGCCCCTCGGCTATCCAACACTTACCCTACTGTTGCACTCACTGGAGTGCGAATAGTCATTTTTACCCGTCCGCTCTCCAACACTTTCCCTACTGGTGCACTCACTGGAGTGAGAATAGTAATTTTTCTCACTCTGCTATCAAACACTTTCCCTTCTGTTGCACTCACTGGCGTGGGTATAATAATATTTACCCCTCCGCTATCCAACACTTTCCCTACTGTTGCACTCACTGGAGTGGGAATAGTAATGGTTACCCTTCAGCTGCCCAACACTTTCCCTACTGTTGCACTCACTGGAGTGGGAATAGCAATTTTTACCCCTCCGCTGTCCAACACTTTCTCTACTGTTGCACTCACTGGAGTGGGAATAGTAATTTCTACCCTTCCACTGTCCAATATTTCCCTGCTGTTACAATCACTGGAGTGGAAATACAAATTTTAATAATAATGTTCACCCTTCTGCTTTCCAACACTTTCCCTACTGTGTCACTCACTGGAGTGGGAATAGTAATTTTTACCCCTCCGCTGTCCAACACTTTCCCTACTATTGCACTCACTGGAGTGGGAATAGTAATTTCTACCCTTCCACTGTCCAACACTTTCCCTACTGTTACAATCACTGGAGTGGAAATAGTAATTTTATTAATAATGTCTACCCTTCTGCTTTCCAACACTTTCCCTACTTTTTCACTCACTGGCGTGGGAATAGTAATTTTTACCCCACCGCTGTCCAACACTTTCCCTACTATTACACTCACTGGAGTGGGAATAGTAATTTGTACTATTCTGCTATCCAACAAGTTTCCTACTGTTACACTCACTGGAGTTGGAATAGTAATTTTTACCCCTCCGCTATCCAACACTTTCCCTGTTGGTTCTTTCACTGGAGTGGGAATAATAGTTTTTTCCCCTCGCTGTTCTTCACTTTCCCTACTGTTGCACTCATTGGAGTGGGAATAGTAATTTTTACGCTTCCTCTGTCCAACACTTTCTCTACTGTTGCACTCACTGGAGTGGGAACAGTAACTTTTACCGTCCGCTGTCCAACACTTACCCTACTGTTGCACTCACTGGAGTGTGAATAGTAATTTTTACCCTTCCGCTGTCCAACACTTCCCCTACTGTTGCATTCACTGGAGTGGGAATTATAAATATTACGCTTCCGCTGTCCTACACTTTCCCTACTGTTGCACTCTTTAGAGTAGGAATAGTAATTTGTTACAGTCACTGGAGTGGGAATAGTAATTTGTGCCCCTCCCCTATCCAACACTTTCTCTACTGTTGCACTCACTGGAGTGGGAACAGTCTTTTTTACCCCTCCCCTATCCAACACTTTCCCTAATGGTGCACTTACTGGAGTGAGAATAGTACGTTTTTACCCATCTGTTATTCAACACTTTAACTACTGTTGCACTCACTGGAGTTGAAATAGTAATTTTTACCCCTCCGCTATCCAACACTTTCCCTACTGTTACACTCATCGGAGTGGGAATAGTCAATTTTTTCCCCTCTGCTATCCAAAACTTCCCCTACTGTTGCACAAACTGTAGTGGGAATATTAATTTTAAATAGTAATTTCTACCCTTCCGCTTTCCAACACTTTCCCTACTGTTACACTCAATGGAGCGGGAATAGTAATGTGTGCCCCTCGGCTATCCAACACTTACCCTACTGTTGCACTCACTGGAGTGGGAATAGTCATTTTTACCCGTCCGCTCTCCAACACTTTCCCTACTGGTGCACTCACTGGAGTGAGAATAGTAATTTTTCTCACTCTGCTATCAAACACTTTCCCTTCTGTTGCACTCACTGGCGTGGGAATAATAATATTTACCCCTCCGCTATCCAACACTTTCCCTACTGTTGCACTCACTGGAGTGGGAATAGTAATGGTTACCCTTCAGCTGCCCAACACTTTCCCTACTGTTGCACTCACTGGAGTGGGAATAGCAATTTTTACCCCTCCGCTGTCCAACACTTTCTCTACTGTTGCACTCACTGGAGTGGGAATAGTAATTTCTACCCTTCCACTGTCCAATATTTCCCTGCTGTTACAATCACTGGAGTGGAAATACAAATTTTAATAATAATGTTCACCCTTCTGCTTTCCAACACTTTCCCTACTGTGTCACTCACTGGAGTGGGAATAGTAATTTTTACCCCTCCGCTGTCCAACACTTTCCCTACTATTGCACTCACTGGAGTGGGAATAGTAATTTCTACCCTTCCACTGTCCAACACTTTCCCTACTGTTAAAATCACTGGAGTGGAAATAGTAATTTTATTAATAATGTCTACCCTTCTGCTTTCCAACACTTTCCCTACTTTTTCACTCACTGGCATGGGAATAGTAATTTTTACCCCTCCGCTGTCCAACACTTTCCCTACTATTACACTCACTGGAGTGGGAATAGTAATTTGTACTATTCTGCTATCCAACAAGTTTCCTACTGTTACACTCACTGAAGTTGGAATAGTAATTTTTACCCCTCCGCTATCCAAAACTTTCCCTGTTGGGTCTTTCACTGGAGTGGGAATAATAGTTTTTTCCCCTCGCTGTCCATCACTTTCCCTACTGTTGCACTCATTGGAGTGGGAATAGTAATTTTTACGCTTCCTCTGTCCAACACTTTCTCTACTGTTGCACTCACTGGAGTGGGAATAGTAGTTTTTACCCCTCCGCTGCCCAACACTTTCCCTACTGTTGCACTCACTGGAGTGGGAATAGTAATTTCTACCCTTCCACTGTCCAATACTTTCCCTACTGTTACAATCACTGCAGTGGAAATAGTAATTTTAATAATAGTGTCTACCCTTCTGCTTTCCAACCCTTTCCCTACTGTTTCACTCACTGGAGTGGGAATAGTAATTTTTACCCCTCCGCTGTCCAACACTTTCCCTACTATTACACTCACTGGAGTGGGAATAGTAAGTTGTACTATTCTGCCAACACGTTTCCTGCTGTTACACTCACCTGAGTTGGAATAGTAATTTTTACCCCTCTGCTATCCAACACTTTCCCTGCTGGTTTTCTCACTGGAGTGGGAATAATAGTTTTTCCCCTCGCTGTCCATCACTTTCCCTACTGTTGCACTCACTGGAGTGGGAATAGTAATTTTTACCCCTCCGCTATCCAACACTTTCCCTGTTGGTTCTTTCACTGGAGTGGGAATAATAGTTTTTTCCCCTCGCTGTTCTTCACTTTCCCTACTGTTGCACTCATTGGAGTGGGAATAGTAATTTTTACGCTTCCTCTGTCCAACACTTTCTCTACTGTTGCACTCACTGGAGTGGGAACAGTAACTTTTACCGTCCGCTGTCCAACACTTACCCTACTGTTGCACTCACTGGAGTGTGAATAGTAATTTTTACCCTTCCGCTGTCCAACACTTCCCCTACTGTTGCATTCACTGGAGTGGGAATTATAAATATTACGCTTCCGCTGTCCTACACTTTCCCTACTGTTGCACTCTTTAGAGTAGGAATAGTAATTTGTTACAGTCACTGGAGTGGGAATAGTAATTTGTGCCCCTCCCCTATCCAACACTTTCTCTACTGTTGCACTCACTGGAGTGGGAACAGTCTTTTTTACCCCTCCCCTATCCAACACTTTCCCTAATGGTGCACTTACTGGAGTGAGAATAGTACGTTTTTACCCATCTGTTATTCAACACTTTAACTACTGTTGCACTCACTGGAGTTGAAATAGTAATTTTTACCCCTCCGCTATCCAACACTTTCCCTACTGTTACACTCATCGGAGTGGGAATAGTCAATTTTTTCCCCTCTGCTATCCAAAACTTCCCCTACTGTTGCACAAACTGTAGTGGGAATATTAATTTTAAATAGTAATTTCTACCCTTCCGCTTTCCAACACTTTCCCTACTGTTACACTCAATGGAGCGGGAATAGTAATGTGTGCCCCTCGGCTATCCAACACTTACCCTACTGTTGCACTCACTGGAGTGGGAATAGTCATTTTTACCCGTCCGCTCTCCAACACTTTCCCTACTGGTGCACTCACTGGAGTGAGAATAGTAATTTTTCTCACTCTGCTATCAAACACTTTCCCTTCTGTTGCACTCACTGGCGTGGGAATAATAATATTTACCCCTCCGCTATCCAACACTTTCCCTACTGTTGCACTCACTGGAGTGGGAATAGTAATGGTTACCCTTCAGCTGCCCAACACTTTCCCTACTGTTGCACTCACTGGAGTGGGAATAGCAATTTTTACCCCTCCGCTGTCCAACACTTTCTCTACTGTTGCACTCACTGGAGTGGGAATAGTAATTTCTACCCTTCCACTGTCCAATATTTCCCTGCTGTTACAATCACTGGAGTGGAAATACAAATTTTAATAATAATGTTCACCCTTCTGCTTTCCAACACTTTCCCTACTGTGTCACTCACTGGAGTGGGAATAGTAATTTTTACCCCTCCGCTGTCCAACACTTTCCCTACTATTGCACTCACTGGAGTGGGAATAGTAATTTCTACCCTTCCACTGTCCAACACTTTCCCTACTGTTAAAATCACTGGAGTGGAAATAGTAATTTTATTAATAATGTCTACCCTTCTGCTTTCCAACACTTTCCCTACTTTTTCACTCACTGGCATGGGAATAGTAATTTTTACCCCTCCGCTGTCCAACACTTTCCCTACTATTACACTCACTGGAGTGGGAATAGTAATTTGTACTATTCTGCTATCCAACAAGTTTCCTACTGTTACACTCACTGAAGTTGGAATAGTAATTTTTACCCCTCCGCTATCCAAAACTTTCCCTGTTGGGTCTTTCACTGGAGTGGGAATAATAGTTTTTTCCCCTCGCTGTCCATCACTTTCCCTACTGTTGCACTCATTGGAGTGGGAATAGTAATTTTTACGCTTCCTCTGTCCAACACTTTCTCTACTGTTGCACTCACTGGAGTGGGAATAGTAGTTTTTACCCCTCCGCTGCCCAACACTTTCCCTACTGTTGCACTCACTGGAGTGGGAATAGTAATTTCTACCCTTCCACTGTCCAATACTTTCCCTACTGTTACAATCACTGCAGTGGAAATAGTAATTTTAATAATAGTGTCTACCCTTCTGCTTTCCAACCCTTTCCCTACTGTTTCACTCACTGGAGTGGGAATAGTAATTTTTACCTCTCCGCTGTCCAACACTTTCCCTACTATTACACTCACTGGAGTGGGAATAGTAAGTTGTACTATTCTGCCAACACGTTTCCTGCTGTTACACTCACCTGAGTTGGAATAGTAATTTTTACCCCTCTGCTATCCAACACTTTCCCTGCTGGTTTTCTCACTGGAGTGGGAATAATAGTTTTTCCCCTCGCTGTCCATCACTTTCCCTACTGTTGCACTCACTGGAGTGGGAATAGTAATTGTTACGCTTCCGCTGTCCAACACTTTCCATACTGTTACACTCACTGGAGTGTGAATAGTAATTTTTACCCTTCCGTTGTCCAACACTTTCTCTACTGTTGCACTCACTGGAGTGGGAATAGTATTTTTTACCCCTCCCCTATCCAACGCCTTCCCTACTGTTACACTCAATGGAGTGGGAATAGCAATTTTTACACGTCCGCTATCCAACACTTTCCCTACAGGTGCACTCACTGGAGTGAGAATAGCAATTTTTACCCCTCTGCTACCCAACACTTTCCCTACTGTTGCACTCACTGGAGTGGGAATAGTAATTTCTAACCTTCCGCTTTCCAACACTTTCCCTACTGTTACACTCAATGGAGTGGGAATAGTAATTTGTACCCCTCGACTATCCGCACTTTCCCTACTGTTGCACTCACTAGAGTGGGAATAGTAGTTTTTACCCGTCCGCAATCTAACACTTTCCCTACCAGTGCACTGACTGGAGTGAGAATAGTAATTTTTACCCCTCTGCTATCCAAACTCTTCCCTACTGATGCACTCACTGGAATTGGAATAGTAATTGTTACCCTTCAGCTATCCAACACTTTCCCTACTGTTGCACTCACTGGAGTTGGAATAGTAATTTTTACCCCTCTGCTGTCTAACACTTAGCCTACTGTTGCACTCACTGAAGTGAGAATAGTAATTTCTACCCTTCCGCTTTCCAACACTTTCCCTACTGTTGCACTCACTGGAATTGGAATAGTAATTGTTACTCTTCAGCTATCCAACACTTTCCCTACTGTTGCACTCACTGGAGTCGGAATAGTAATTTTGACCCCTCTGCTGTCCAACACTTTCCCTACTGTTGCACTCACTGAAGTGGGAATAGTAATTTCTACCCTTCCACTTTCCAACACTTTCCCTACTGTTGCACTCACTGGAGTGGGAATAATAATGTTTACCCCTCCACTGTCCAACACTTTCCCTACTATTGCACTCATTGGAGTGGAAATGGTAATTTCTACCCTTCCGCTTTCCAACACTTTCCCCACTGTTGCACTCACTGAAGTGGGAATAGTAATTTCTACCCTTCCGCTTTCCAACACTTTCCCTACTGTTACACTCAATGGAGTGGGAATAGTAATTTGAATCCCTCGACTATCCACACTTTCCCTACTGTTGCACTCATTCGAGTGCGAATAGTAACTTTTACCCGTCCGCAAACTAACACTTTCCCTACCGGTGCACTGACTGTAGTGAGAATAGTAATTTTTACCCCTCTGCTATCCATAACCTTCCCTACTGATGCACTCACTGGAATTGGAATAGTAATTGTTACTCTTCAGCTATCCAACACTTTCCCTACTGTTGCACTCACTGGAGTGGGAATAATAATATTTATTCCTCCGCTATCCAACACTTTCCCCACCGTTGCACTCACTGGAATTGGAATAGTAATTGTTACCCTTCAGCTATCCAACACTTTCCCTACTGTTGCACTCACGGGAGTCGGAATAGTAATTTGTACCCCTCTGCTGTCCAACACTTTCCCTACTGTGACAATCACTGGAGTCAGAATAGTAATTTGAATAGTAATTTCTACCCTTCCGATGTTCAACACTTTCCATACTGTTGCACTCACTGGAGTGGGAATAGTAAATTTTTCACATCTGCTGTCCAACACTTTCCCTACTGTTAAACTCACTGGAGTGGGAATAGTAATTCTTACCCCTCCACTGTCCAACACTTTCCCTACTGTTGCACTCACTGGAGTGGGAATAGTAATTTTGACCCCTCTGCTATCCAACATATTCCCTACTGTTACACTCCCTGGAGTAGGAATAGTAATTTGTACCCCTCCACTATCCAAAACATTTTCTATTGTTGCACTCACTGGAATGGGAATAGTAATTATTACCCTTCACCTATCCAACACTTTCCCTACTGTTACACTCACTGGAGTGGGAATAGTAATTTTTACCCCTCCACTGTCCAACACTTTCACTACTATTACACTCACTGGAGTGGGAATAGTAATTTCTACCCTTCCGCTTTCCAACACTTTCCCTACTGTTGCACTCACTGAAGTGGGAATAGTAATTTTTACCCCTTCACGGTCCAACACTTTCCCTACTGTTACAATCACTGGAGTGGGATTATTATTTGTAATGGTAATTTCTACCCTTCCGCTTTCCAACACTTTCCCTACTGTTACACTCAATGGAGTGGGAATAGTAATGTGTACCCCTCGGCTATCCTACACTTTCCCTACTGTTGCTCTCACTGGAGTGGGAGTAATAATATTTACCCCTCCGCTATTCAACACTTTCCCTACTGTTGCACCCACTGGAGTGGGAATAGTAATTTTTACCCCTCCGCTATCCAACACTTTCCCTACTGTTGCACTAACTGGAGTGGGAATAGTAACTTTTACCCCTCGCTGTCCAACACTTTCCCTACTGTTACACACACTGGAGTGAGAATAGTAATTTGTACCACTCTGCTATCCAACAAGTTCCCTACTGTTACACTCACTGGAGTTGGAATAGTAATTTTTACCCCTCTGCTATCCAACACTTTCTCTACTTGTTCTCTCACTGGAGTGGGAATAATAATTTTTACCCCTCGCTGTCCAACACTTTCCCTAATATTGCACTCACTGGAGTTGGAATATTAATTTTACGCTTCCGCTGTCCAACACTTTCTCTACTGTTGCACTCACTGGAGTAGGAACAGTAACTTTTACCATCCGCTGTCCAACACTTACCCTACTGTTGCACTAACTGGAGTGGGAATAGTAACTTTTACCCCTCGCTGTCCAACACTTTCCCTACTGTTACACTCACTGGAGTGAGAATAGTAATTTTACCACTCTGCTATCCAACAAGTTCCCTACTGTTACACTCACTGGAGTTGGAATAGTAATTTTTACCCCTCTGCTATCCAACACTTTCCCTACTTGTTTTCTCACTGGAGTGGGAATAATAATTTTTACCCCTCGCTGTCCAACACTTTCCCTAATATTGCACTCACTGGAGTTGGAATAGTAAATTTTACGCTTCCGCTGTCCAACACTTTCTCTACTGTTGCACTCACTGGAGTGGGAACAGTAACTTTTACCGTCCGCTGTCCAACACTTACCCTACTGTTGCACTCACTGGAGTGTGAATAGTAATTTTTACCCTTCCGCTGTCCAACACTTCCCCTACTGTTGCATTCACTGGAGTGGGAATTATAAATATTACGCTTCCGCTGTCCGACACTTTCCCTACTGTTGCACTCTTTAGAGTAGGAATAGTAATTTGTTACAGTCACTGGAGTGGGAATAGTAATTTGTGCCCCTCCCCTATCCAACACTTTCTCTACTGTTGCACTCACTGGAGTGGGAACAGTCTTTTTTACCCCTCCCCTATCCAACACTTTCCCTAATGGTGCACTTACTGGAGTGAGAATAGTACGTTTTTACCCCTCTGTTATTCAACACTTTAACTACTGTTGCACTCACTGGAGTTGAAATAGTAATTTTTACCCCTCCGCTATCCAACACTTTCCCTACTGTTACACTCATCGGAGTGGGAATAGTCAATTTTTTCCCCTCTGCTATCCAAAACTTCCCCTACTGTTGCACAAACTGTAGTGGGAATATTAATTTTAAATAGTAATTTCTACCCTTCCGCTTTCCAACACTTTCCCTACTGTTACACTCAATGGAGCGGGAATAGTAATGTGTGCCCCTCGGCTATCCAACACTTACCCTACTGTTGCACTCACTGGAGTGGGAATAGTCATTTTTACCCGTCCGCTCTCCAACACTTTCCCTACTGGTGCACTCACTGGAGTGAGAATAGTAATTTTTCTCACTCTGCTATCAAACACTTTCCCTTCTGTTGCACTCACTGGCGTGGGAATAATAATATTTACCCCTCCGCTATCCAACACTTTCCCTACTGTTGCACTCACTGGAGTGGGAATAGTAATGGTTACCCTTCAGCTGCCCAACACTTTCCCTACTGTTGCACTCACTGGAGTGGGAATAGCAATTTTTACCCCTCCGCTGTCCAACACTTTCTCTACTGTTGCACTCACTGGAGTGGGAATAGTAATTTCTACCCTTCCACTGTGCAATATTTCCCTGCTGTTACAATCACTGGAGTGGAAATACTAATTTTAATAATAATGTTCACCCTTCTGCTTTCCAACACTTTCCCTACTGTGCCACTCACTGGAGTGGGAATAGTAATTTTTACCCCTCCGCTGTCCAACACTTTCCCTACTATTGCACTCACTGGAGTGGGAATAGTAATTTCTACCCTTCCACTGTCCAACACTTTCCCTACTGTTACAATCACTGGAGTGGAAATAGTAATTTTCTTAATAATGTCTACCCTTCTGCTTTCCAACTCTTTCCCTACTTTTTCACTCACTGGCGTGGGAATAGTAATTTCTACCCCTCCGCTGTCCAACACTTTCCCTACTATTACACTCACTGGAGTGGGAATAGTAATTTGTACTATTCTGCTATCCAACAAGTTTCCTACTGTTACACTCACTGGAGTTGGAATAGTAATTTTTACCCCTCCGCTATCCAACACTTTCCCTGTTGGTTCTTTCACTGGAGTGGGAATAATAGTTTTTTCCCCTCGCTGTCCATCACTTTCCCTACTGTTGCACTCATTGGAGTGGGAATAGTAATTTTTACGCTTCCTCTGTCCAACACTTTCTCTACTGTTGCACTCACTGGAGTGGGAATAGTATTTTTTACCCCTCCCCTATCCAACACCTTCCCTACTGTTACACTCAATGGAGTGGGAATAGTAATTTTTACCCCTCGGCTATCCAACACTTTCCCTACTGTTGCACTCACTGGAGTGGGAATAGCAATTTTTACCCGTTCGCTATCCAACACTTTCCCTACAGGTGCACTCACTGGAGTGAGAATAGTAATTTTTACCTCTCTGCTATCCAACACTTTACCTACTATTACAATCACTGGAGTGGAAATAGTAATTTTATTAATGATGTCTACCCTTCTGCTTTCCAACACTTTCCCTACTTTTTCACTCACTGGCGTGGGAATAGTAATTTTTACCCCTCCGCTCTCCAACACTTTCCCTACTATTACACTCACTGGAGTGGGAATAGTAATTTGTACTATTCTGCTATCCAACAAGTTTCCTACTGTTACACTCACTGGAGTTGGAATAGTAATTTTTACCCCTCCGCTATCCAACACTTTCCCTGTTGGTTCTTTCACTGGAGTGGGAATATTAGTTTTTTCCCCTCGCTGTCCATCACTTACCCTACTGTTGCACTCATTGGAGTGGGAATAGTAATTTTTACGCTTCCTCTGTCCAACACTTTCCCTACTGTTACACTCACTGGAATGTGAATAGTAATTTTTACCCTTCCGCTGTCCAACACTTCCTCTACTGTTGCATTTACTGGAGTGGGAATAGTAATTTTTATCCTTCCGCTGTCCAACACTTTCTCTACTGTTGCACTCACTGGAGTGGTAATAGTATTTTTTACCCCTCCCCTATCCAACACCTTCCCTACTGTTACACTCAATGGAGTGGGAATAGTAATGTTTACCCCTCGGCTATCCAACACCTTCCCTACTGTTGCACTCACTGGAGTGGGAATAGCAATTTTTACCCATTCGCTATCCAACACTTTCCCTACAAGTGCACTCACTGGAGTGAGAATAGCAATTTTTACCTCTCTGCTATCCAACACTTTCCCTACTGTTGCACTCACTGCAGTGGGAATAACATTTTTTACCCCTCCACTGTCCAACACTTTCCCTACTATTGCACTCCCTGGCATGGGTAAAGTAATTTGTACCCTTCCGCTTTCCAACACTTTCCCCACTGTTGCACTCACTGAGGTGGGAATAGTAATTTTTTCCCCTCCACTGTCCAACTCTTTTCCTACTGGTAGAATCACTGGAGTGGGAATAGTAATTTTAATCGTAATTTCTACCCTTCCGCTTTCCAACACTTTCCCTACTGTTACACTCAACGAAGTGGGAATAGTAATTTGTACCCCTCAACTATCCGCACTTACCCTACTGTTGCTCTCACTGGAGTGGGAATAATAATATTTATTCCTCCGCTATCCAACACTTTCCCCACTGTTGCACTCACTGGAGTGGGAACAGTCTTTTTTACCCCTCCCCTATCCAACTCTTTCCCTACTGGTGCACTTACTGGAGTGAGAATAGTAAGTTTTTACCCCTCCGTTATTCAACACTTTAACTACTGTTGCACTCACTGGAGTTGAAATAGTAATTCTTACCCCTCCGCTATCCAACACTTTCCCTACTGTTACACTCATCGGAGTGGGAATAGTCATTTTTACCTCTCTGCTATCCAAAACTTTTCCTACTGTTGCAAAAACTGTAGTGGGAATATTAATTTTAAATAGTAATTTCTACCCTTCTGCTTTCCAACACTTTCCGTACTGTTACACTCGATGGAGTGGGAATGGTAATGTGTGCCCCTCGGCTATCCAACACTTACCCTACTGTTGCACTCACTGGAGTGGGAATAGTCATTTTTACCTGTCCGCTATCCAACACTTTCCCTACTGGTGCACTCACTGGAGTGAGAATAGTAATTTTTCTCACTCTGCTATCAAACACTTTCCCTTCTGTTGCACTCACTGGCGTGGGAATAATAATATTTACCCCTCCACTATCCAACATTTTCCCTACTGTTGCACTCACTGAAGTGGGAATAGTAATTTTTACCCCTCCGCTTTCGAAAACTTTCCCTACTGTTGCACTCAATGTAGTGGGAATAGTAATTTTTCCCACTCTGCTATCAAACACTTTCCCTTCTGTTGCACTCACTGGCGTGGGAATAATAATATTTACCCCTCTGCTGTCCAACACTTCCTCTACTGTTGCATTTACTGGAGTGGGAATAGTAATTTTTACCCTTCCGCTGTCCAACACTTTCTCTACTGTTGCACTCACTGGAGTGGGAATAGTAATTTTTTACCCCTCCCCTATCCAACACCTTCCCTACTGTTACACTCAATGGAGTGGGAATAGTAATTTTTACCCCTCGGCTATCCAACACTTTCCCTACTGTTGCACTCACTGGAGTGGGAATAGCAATTTTTACCCGTTCGCTATCCAACACTTTCCCTACAGGTGCACTCACTGGAGTGAGAATAGCAATTTTTACCTCTCTGCTATCCAACACTTTCCCTCCTATTACAATCACTGGAGTGGAAATAGTAATTTTATTAATGATGTCTACCCTTCTGCTTTCCAACACTTTCCCTACTTTTTCACTCACTGGCATGGGAATAGTAATTTTTACCCCTCCGCTGTCCAACACTTTCCCTACTATTACACTCACTGGAGTGGGAATAGTAATTTGTACTATTCTGCTATCCAACAAGTTTCCTACTGTTACACTCACTGGAGTTGGAATAGTAATTTTTACCCCTCCGCTATCCAACACTTTCCCTGTTGGTTCTTTCACTGGAGTGGGAATATTAGTTTTTTCCCCTCGCTGTCCATCACTTACCCTACTGTTGCACTCATTGGAGTGGGAATAGTAATTTTTACGCTTCCTCTGTCCAACACTTTCCCTACTGTTACACTCACTGGAGTGTGAATAGTAATGTTTACCCTTCCGCTGTCCAACACTTCCTCTACTGTTGCATTTACTGGAGTGGGAATAGTAATTTTTACCCTTCCGCTGTCCAACACTTTCTCTACTGTTGCACTCATTGGAGTGGTAATAGTATTTTTTACCCCTCCCCTATCCAACACCTTCCCTACTGTTACACTCAATGGAGTGGGAATAGTAATTTTTACCCCTCGGCTATCCAACACTTTCCCTACTGTTGCACTCACTGGAGTGGGAATAGCAATTTTTACCCATTCGCTATCCAACACTTTCCCTACAAGTGCACTCACTGGAGTGAGAATAGCAATTTTTACCTCTCTGCTATCCAAAACTTTCCCTACTGTTGCAAAAACTGTAGTGGGAATATTAATTTTAAATACTAACTTCTACCCTTCTGCTTTCCAACACTTTCCCTACTGTTACACTCAATTGAGTGGGAATGGTAATGTGTGCCCCTCGGCTATCCAACACTTACCCTACTGTTGCACTAACTGGAGTGGGAATTGTCATTTTTACCTGTCCGCTATCCAACACTTTTCCTACTGGTGCACTCACTGGAGTGAGAATAGTAATTTTTCTCACTCTGCTATCAAACACTTTCCCTTCTGTTGCACTCACTGGCGTGGGAATAATAATATTTACCCCTCCGCTATCCAACACTTTCCCTACTGTTGCACTCACTGGAGTGGGAATAGTAATTTTTACCCCTCCGCTATCCAAAACTTTCCCTACTGTTGCACTCACTGTAGTGGTAATAGTAATTGTTACCCTTCAGCTACCCAACACTTTCCCTACTGTTGCACTCACTGGAGTGGGAATAGAACTTTTTACCCCTCCACTGTCCAACACTTTCCCTACTGTTGCACTCACTGGAGTGGGAATAGTAATTTCTACCCTTCCACTGTCCAACACTTTCCCTACTGTTACAATCACTGGAGTGGAAATAGTAATTTTGATAATAATGTCTACCCTTCTGCTTTCCAACACTTTCCCTACTGTGTCACTTACTGGAGAGGGAATAGTATTTTTTACCCCTCCGCTGTCCAACACTTTCCCTACTATTGCACTCACTGGAGTGGGAATAGTAATTTCTACCCTTCCACTGTCCAACACTTTCCCTTCTGTTACAATCACTGGAGTGGAAATAGTAATTTTAATAATAATGTCTACCCTTCTGCTCTCCAACACTTTCCCTACTGTTTCACTCACTGGCGTGGGATAAGTGATTTTTAGCCCTCCGCTGTCCAACACTTTCCCTACTATTACACTCACTGGAGTGGGAATAGTAATTTGTACTACTCTGCTATCCAACAAGTTTCCTACTGTTACACTCACTGGAGTTGGAATAATAATTTTTACCCCTCCGCTACCCAACACTTTCCCTGTTGGTTCTTTCACTGGAGTAGGAATAATAGTTGTTTCCCCTCGCTGTCCATCACTTTCCCTACTGTTGCACTCATTGGAGTGGGAATAGTAATTTTTACGCTTTCGCTGTCCAACACTTTCCCTACTGTTACACTCACTGGAGTGTGAATAGTAATTTTTACCCTTCCGCTGTCCAACACTTCCTCTACTGTTGCATTTACTGGAGTGGGAATAGTAATTTTTACCCTTCCGCTGTCCAACACTTTCTCTACTGTTGCTCTCACTGGAGTGGGAATAGTATTTTTTACCCCTCCCCTATCCAACACCTTCCCTACTGTTACACTCAATGGAGTGGGAATAGTAATTTTTACCTCTCTGCTATCCAACACTTTCCCTACTATTGCACTCACTGGAGTGGGAAAAGTAATTTCTACCCGTTCGCTATCCAACACTTTCCCTACAGGTGCACTCACTGGAGTGAGAATAGCAATTTTTACCTCTCTGCTATCCAACACTTTCCCTACTATTGCACTCACTGGAGTGGGAAAAGTAATTTCTACCCTTCCGCTTTCCAACACTTTCCCCACTGTTGCACTCACTGAAGTGGGAATAGTAATTTGTACCCCTCCACTGTCCAACACTTTCGATACAAGTGCACTCACTGGAGTGAGAATAGCAATTTTTACCTCTCTGCTATCCAACACTTTCCCTACTGATGCACTCACTGGAGTGGGAATAATAATTTTTACCCCTCCACTGTCCAACACTTTCCCTACTATTGCACTCACTGGAGTGGAAAAAGTAATTTGTACCCTTCCGCTTTCCAACACTTTCCCCACTGTTGCACTCACTGAAGTGGGAATAGTAATTTTTTCCACTCCACTGTCCAACTCTTTTCCTACTGGTAGAATCACTGGAGTGGGAATAGTAATTTTAATCGTAATTTCTACCCTTCCGCTTTCCAACACTTTCCCTACTGTTACACTCAATGGAGTGGGAATAGTAATTTGTACCCCTCGACTATCCGCACTTACCCTACTGTTGCACTCACTGGAGTGGGAATAATAATATTTGTTCCTCCGCTATCCAACACTTTCCCCACTGTTGCACTCACTGGAGTGGGAACAGTCTTTTTTACCCCTCCTCTATCCAACTCTTTCCCTACTGGTGCACTTACTGGAGTGAGAATAGTAAGTTTTTACCCCTCCGTTATTCAACACTTTAACTACTGTTGCACTCACTGGAGTTGAAATAGTAATTCTTACCCCTCCGCTATCCAACACTTTCCCTACTGTTACACTCATCGGAGTGGGAATAGTCATTTTTACCCCTCTGCTATCCAAAACTTTCCCTACTGTTGCAAAAACTGTAGTGGGAATATTAATTTTAAATAGTAATTTCTACCCTTCTGCTTTCCAACACTTTCCCTACTGTTACACTCAATGGAGTGGGAATAGTAATTTGAATCCCTCGACTATCCACACTTTCCCTACTGTTGCACTCATTCGAGTGCGAATAGTAATGTGTGCCCCTCGGCTATCCAACACTTACCCTACTGTTGCACTCACTGGAGTGGGAATAGTCATTTTTACCTGTCCGCTATCCAACACTTTCCCTACTGGTGCACTCACTGGAGTGAGAATAATAATTTTTACCCGTTCACTATCCAACACTTTCCCTACAGGTGCACTCACTGAAGTGAGAATAGCAATGTTTACCTGTCCGCTATCCAACACTTTCCCTACTGGTGCACTCACTGGAGTGAGAATAGTAATTTTTCTCACTCTGCTATCAAACACTTTCCCTTCTGTTGCACTCACTGGCGTGGGAATAATAATATTTACCCCTCCGCTATCCAACACTTTCCATACTGTTGCACTCACTGGAGTGGGAACAGTCTTTTTTACCCCTCCCCTATCCAACTCTTTCCCTACTGGTGCACTTACTGGAGTAAGAATAGTAAGTTTTTACCCCTCCGTTATTCAACACTTTAACTACTGTTGCACTCATTGGAGTTGAAATAGTAATTTTTACCCCTCCGCTATCCAACAAAAAGATTTTAAATAGTAATTTCCACCCTTCTTCTTTCCAACACTTTCCCTACTGTTACACTCAATGGAGTGGGAATGGTAATGTGTGCCCCTTGGCTATCCAACACCTTCCCTACTGTTACACTCAATGGAGTGGGAATAGTAATTTTTACCCCTCAGCTATCCAACACTTTCCCTACTGTTGCACTCACTGGAGTGGAAATAGCAATTGTTTCCCGTTCGCTATCCAACACTTTCCCTACAGGTGCACTCACTGGAGTGAGAATAGCAATTTTTACCTCTCTGCTATCCAACACTTTCCCTACTATTACAATCACTGGAGTGGAAATAGTCATTTTATTAATGATGTCTACCCTTCTGCTTTCCAACACTTTCCCTACTTTTCACTCACTGGCGTGGGAATAGTAATTTTTACCCCTCCGCTGCCCAACACTTTCCCTACTATTACACTCACTGGAGTGGGAATAGTAATTTGTACTATTCTGCTATCCAACAAGTTTCCTACTGTTACACTCAGTGAAGTTGGAATAGTAATTTTTACCCCTCCGCTATCCAACACTTTCCCTGTTGGTTCTTTCACTGGAGTGGGAATAATAGTTTTTTCCCCTCGCTGTCCATCACTTACCCTACTGTTGCACTCATTGGAGTGGGAATAGTCATTTTTACGCTTCCTCTGTCCAACACTTTCCCTACTGTTACACTCACTGGAGTGTGAATAGTAATTTTTACCCTTCCGCTGTCCAACACTTCCTCTACTGTTCCATTTACTGGAGTGGGAATAGTAATTTTTACCCCTCGGCTATCCAACACTTTCCCTACTGTTGCACTCACTGGAGTGGGAACAGCAATTTTTACCCATTCGCTATCCAACACTTTCCCTACAAGTGCACTCACTGGAGTGAGAATAGCAATTTTTACCTCTCTGCTATCCAACACTTTCCCTACTGTTGCACTCACTGGAGTGGGAATAATAATTTTTACCCCTCCACTGTCCAACACCTTCCCTACTATTGCACTCACTGGAGTGGGAAAAGTAATTTGTACCCTTCCGCTTTCCAACACTTTCCCCACTGTTGCACTCACTGAAGTGGGAATAGTAATTTTTTCCCCTCCACTGTCCAACTCTTTTCCTACTGGTAGAATCACTGGAGTGGGAATAATAATTTTAATAGTAATATCTACCCTTCCGCTTTCCAACACTTTCCCTACTGTTACACTCAATGGAGTGGGAATAGTAATTTGTACCCCTCGACTATCCGCACTTACCCTACTGTTGCACTCACTGGAGTGGGAATAATAATATTTATTCCTCCGCTATCCAACACTTTCCCCACTGTTGCACTCACTGGAGTGGGAACAGTCTTTTTTACCCCTCCCCTATCCAACTCTTTCCCTACTGGTGCACTTACTGGAGTGAGAATAGTACGTTTTTACCCCTCCGTTATTCAACACTTTAACTACTGTTGCACTCACTGGAGTTGAAATAGTAATTCTTACCCCTCCGCTATCCAACACTTTCCCTACTGTTACACTCATCGGAGTGGGAATAGTCATTTTTACCCCTCTGCTATCCAAAACTTTCCCTACTGTTGCAAAAACTGTAGTGGGAATATTAATTTTAAATAGTAATTTCTACCCTTCTGCTTTCCAACACTTTCCCTACTGTTACACTCAATGGAGTGGGAATGGTAATGTGTGCCCCTCGGCTATTCAACACTTACCCTACTGTTGCACTCACTGGAGTGGGAATAGTCATTTTTACCTGTCCGCTATCCAACACTTTCCCTACTGGTGCACTCACTGGAGTGAGAATAGTAATTTTTCTCACTCTGCTATCAAACACTTTCCCTTCTGTTGCACTCACTGGCGTGGGAATAATAATATTTACCCCTCCGCTATCCAACACTTTCCGTACTGTTGCTCTCACTGGAGTGGGAATAGTAATTTTGACCCCTCCGCTATCCAAAACTTTCCCTACTGTTGCACTCACTGTAGTGGGAATAGTAATTGTTACCCTTCAGCTACCCAACACTTTCCCTACTGTTGTACTCACTGGAGTGGGAATAGAATTTTTTACCCCTCCACTGTCCAACACTTTCCCTACTGTTGCACTCACTGGAGTGGGAATAGTAATTTCTACCCTTCCACTGTCCAACACTTTCCCTACTGTTACAATCACTGGAGTGGAAATAGTAATTTTGATAATAATGTCTACCCTTCTGCTTTCCAACACTTTCCCTACTGTGTCACTTACTGGAGTGGGAATAGTAATTTTTACCCCTCCACTGTCCAACACTTTCCCTACTGTTGCACTCACTGGAGTGGGAATAGTAATTTCTACCCTTCCACTGTCCAACACTTTCACTACTGTTACAATCACTGGAGTGGAAATAGTAATTTTGATAATAATGTCTACCCTTCTGCTTTCCAACACTTTCCCTACTGTGTCACTTACTGGAGTGGGAATAGTAATTTTTACCCCTCCACTGTCCAACACTTTCCCTACTATTGCACTCACTGGAGTGGGAATAGTAATTTCTACCCTTCCACTGTCCAACACTTTCCCTTCTGTTACAATCACTGGAGTGGAAATATTAATTTTAATATTAATGTCTACCCTTCTGATCTCCATCACTTTCCCTACTGTTTCACTCACTGGCATGGGATAAGTTATTTTTACCCCTCCACTGTCCAACACTTTCCCTACTATTACACTCACTATAGTGGGAATAGTAATTTGTACTATTCTGCTATCCAACAAGTTTCCTACTGTTACACTCACTGGAGTTGGAATAGTAATTTTTACCCCTCCGCTATCCAACACTTTCCCTGTTGGTTCTTTCACTGGAGTAGGAATAATAGTTGTTTCCCCTTGCTGTCCATCACTTTCCCTACTGTTGCACTCATTGTAGTGGGAATAGTAATTTTTACCCTTCCGCTGTCCAACACTTCCTCTACTCTTGCATTTGCTGGAGTGGGAATAGTAATTTTTACCCTTCCGCTGTCCAACACTTTTCCTACTGGTAGAATCACTGGAGTGGGAATAGTAATTTTAATAGTAATATCTACCCTTCCGCTTTCCAACACTTTCCCTACTGTTACACTCCATGGAGTGGGAATAGTAATTTGTACCCCTCGGCTATCCGCACTTACCCTACTGTTGCACTCACTGGAGTGGGAATAATAATATTTATTCCTCCGCTATCCAACACTTTCCCCACTGTTGCACTCACTGGAGTGGGAACAGTCTTTTTTACCCCTCCCCTATCCAACTCTTTCCCTACTGGTGCACTTACTGGAGTGAGAATAGTAAGTTTTTACCCCTCCGTTATTCAACACTTTAACTACTGTTGCACTCACTGGAGTTGAAATAGTAATTCTTACCCCTCCGCTATCCAACACTTTCCCTACTGTTACACTCATCGGAGTGGGAATAGTCATTTTTACCCTTCTGCTATCCAAAACTTTCCCTACTGTTGCAAAAACTGTAGTGGGAATATTAATTTTAAATAGTAATTTCTACCCTTCTGCTTTCCAACACTTGTTGTTACACTCAATGGAGTGGGAATGGTAATGTGTGCCCCTCGGCTATCCAACACTTACCCTAATGTTGCACTCACTGGAGTGGGAATAGTCATTTTTACCTGTCCGCTATCCAACACTTTCCCTACTGGTGCACTCACTGGAGGGAGAATAGTAATTTTTCTCACTCTGCTATCAAACACTTTCCCTTTTGTTTCACTCACTGGCGTGGGAATAATAATATTTACCCCTCCGCTATCCAACACTTTCCCTACTGTTGCACTCACTGGAGTGGGAATAGTAATTTTGACCCCTCCGCTATCCAAAACTTTCCCTACTGTTGCACTCACTGTAGTGGGAATAGTAATTGTTACCCTTCAGCTACCCAACACTTTCCCTACTGTTGCACTCACTGGAGTGGGAATAGAACGTTTTACCCCTCAACTGTCCAACCCTTTCCCTACTGTTGCACTCACTGGAGTGGGAATAGTAATTTCTACACTTCCACTGTCCAACACTTTCCCTACTGTTACAATCACTGGAGTGGAAATAGTAATTTTGATAATAATGTCTACCCTTCTGCTTTCCAACACTTTCCCTACTGTGTCACTTACTGGAGTGGGAATAGTAATTTTTACCCCTCCACTGTCCAACACTTTCCCTACTATTGCACTCACTGGAGTGGGAATAGTAATTTCTACCCTTCCACTGTCCAACACTTTCCCTTCTGTTACAATCACTGGAGTGGAAATAGTAATTTTAATATTAATGTCTACCCTTCTGCTCTCCAACACTTTCCCTACTGTTTCACTCACTGGCATGGGATAAGTGATTTTTACCCCTCCGCTGTCCAACACTTTCCCTACTATTACACTCACTATAGTGGGAATAGTAATTTGTACTATTCTGCTATCCAACAAGTTTCCTACTGTTACACTCACTGGAGTTGGAATAGTAATTTTTACCCCTCCGCTATCCAACACTTTCCCTGTTGGTTCTTTCACTGGAGTAGGAATAATAGTTGTTTCCCCTTGCTGTCCATCACTTTCCCTACTGTTGCACTCACTGGAGTGGGAACAGTCTTTTTTACCCCTCCCCTATCCAACTCTTTCCCTACTGGTGCACTTACTGGAGTTAGAATAGTAAGTTTTTACCCCTCCGTTATTCAACACTTTAACTACTGTTGCACTCACTGGAGTTGAAATAGTAATTCTTACCCCTCCGCTATCCAACACTTTCCCTACTGTTACACTCATCGGAGTGGGAATAGTCATTTTTACCCCTCTGCTATCCAAAACTTTCCCTACTGTTGCAAAAACTGTAGTGGGAATATTAATTTTAAATAGTAATTTCTACCCTTCTGCTTTCCAACACTTTCCCTACTGTTACACTCAATGGAGTGGGAATGGTAATGTGTGCCCCTCGGCTATTCAACACTTACCCTACTGTTGCACTCACTGGAGTGGGAATAGTCATTTTTACCTGTCCGCTATCCAACACTTTCCCTACTGGTGCACTCACTGGAGTGAGAATAGTAATTTTTCTCACTCTGCTATCAAACACTTTCCCTTCTGTTGCACTCACTGGCGTGGGAATAATAATATTTACCCCTCCGCTATCCAACATTTTCCCTACTGTTGCACTCACTGTAGTGGGAATAGTAATTGTTACCCTTCAGCTACCCAACACTTTCCCTACTGTTGCACTCACTGTAGTGGGAATAGAATTTTTTACCCCTCCACTGTCCAACACTTTCCCTACTGTTGCACTCACTGGAGTGGGAATAGTAATTTCTACCCTTCCACTGTCCAACACTTTCCCTACTGTTACAATCACTGGAGTGGAAATAGTAATTTTGATAATAATGTCTACCCTTCTGCTTTCCAACACTTTCCCTACTGTGTCACTTACTGGAGTGGGAATAGTAATTTTTACCCCTCCACTGTCCAACACTTTCCCTACTATTGCACTCACTGGAGTGGGAATAGTAATTTCTACCCTTCCACTGTCCAACACTTTCCCTTCTGTTACAATCACTGGAGTGGAAATAGTAATTTTAATATTAATGTCTACCCTTCTGCTCTCCAACACTTTCCCTACTGTTTCACTCACTGGCATGGGATAAGTGATTTTTACCCCTCCACTGTCCAACACTTTCCCTACTAGTACACTCACTATAGTGGGAATAGTAATTTGTACTATTCTGCTATCCAACAAGTTTCCTACTGTTACACTCACTGGAGTTGGAATAGTAATTTTTACCCCTCCGCTATCCAACACTTTCCCTGTTGGTTCTTTCACTGGAGTAGGAATAATAGTTGTTTCCCCTTGCTGTCCATCACTTTCCCTACTGTTGCACTCATTGGAGTGGGAATAGTAATTTTTACCCTTCCGCTGTCCAACACTTCCTCTACTGTTGCATTTACTGGAGTGGGAATAGTAATTTTTACCCTTCCGCTGTCCAACACTTTCTCTACTGTTGCACTCACTGGAGTGGGAATAGTATTTTTTACCCCTCCCCTATACAACACCTTCCCTACTGTTACACTCAATGGAGTGGGAATAGTAATTTTTACCACTCCACTGTCCAACTCTTTTCCTACTGGTAGAATCACTGGAGTGGGAATAGTAATTTTAATAGTAATATCTACCCTTCCGCTTTCCAACACTTTCCCTACTGTTACACTCAATGGAGTGGGAATAGTAATTTGTACCCCTCGACTATCCGCACTTACCCTACTGTTGCACTCACTGGAGTGGGAATAATAATATTTATTCCTCCGCTATCCAACACTTTCCCCACTGTTGCACTCACTGGAGTGGGAACAGTCTTTTTTACCCCTCCCCTATCCAACTCATTCCCTACTGGTGCACTTACTGGAGTGAGAATAGTAAGTTTTTACCCCTCCGTTATTCAACACTTTAACTACTGTTGCACTCACTGGAGTTGAAATAGTAATTCTTACCCCTCCGCTATCCAACACTTTCCCTACTGTTACACTCATCGGAGTGGGAATAGTCATTTTTACCCCTCTGCTATCCAAAACTTTCCCTACTGTTGCAAAAACTGTAGTGGGAATATTAATTTTAAATAGTAATTTCTACCCTTCTGCTTTCCAACACTTGTTGTTACACTCAATGGAGTGGGAATGGTAATGTGTGCCCCTCGGCTATCCAACACTTACCCTACTGTTGCACTCACTGGAGTGGGAATAGTCATTTTTACCTGTCCGCTATCCAACACTTTCCCTACTGGTGCACTCACTGGAGGGAGAATAGTAATTTTTCTCACTCTGCTATCAAACACTTTCCCTTTTGTTGCACTCACTGGCGTGGGAATAATAATATTTACCCCTCCGCTATCCAACACTTTCCCTGTTGGTTCTTTCACTGGAGTAGGAATAATAGTTGTTTCCCCTTGCTGTCCATCACTTTCCCTACTGTTGCACTCATTGGAGTGGGAATAGTAATTTTTACCCTTCCGCTGTCCAACACTTCCTCTACTGTTGCATTTACTGGAGTGGGAATAGTAATTTTTACCCTTCCGCTGTCCAACACTTTCTCTACTGTTGCACTCACTGGAGTGGGAATAGTATTTTTTACCCCTCCCCTATACAACACCTTCCCTACTGTTACACTCAATGGAGTGGGAATAGTAATTTTTACCACTCCACTGTCCAACTCTTTTCCTACTGGTAGAATCACTGGAGTGGGAATAGTAATTTTAATAGTAATATCTACCCTTCCGCTTTCCAACACTTTCCCTACTGTTACACTCAATGGAGTGGGAATAGTAATTTGTACCCCTCGACTATCCGCACTTACCCTACTGTTGCACTCACTGGAGTGGGAATAATAATATTTATTCCTCCGCTATCCAACACTTTCCCCACTGTTGCACTCACTGGAGTGGGAACAGTCTTTTTTACCCCTCCCCTATCCAACTCATTCCCTACTGGTGCACTTACTGGAGTGAGAATAGTAAGTTTTTACCCCTCCGTTATTCAACACTTTAACTACTGTTGCACTCACTG
The DNA here is from genome assembly GCF_964204655.1 of Triturus cristatus. Classification (NCBI taxonomy): domain Eukaryota; kingdom Metazoa; phylum Chordata; class Amphibia; order Caudata; family Salamandridae; genus Triturus; species Triturus cristatus. Next base: position 633,002,661 of record NC_140582.1, read on the forward strand.
GAGTTGAAATAGTAATTCTTACCCCTCCGCTATCCAACACTTTCCCTACTGTTACACTCATCGGAGTGGGAATAGTCATTTTTACCCCTCTGCTATCCAAAACTTTCCCTACTGTTGCAAAAACTGTAGTGGGAATATTAATTTTAAATAGTAATTTCTACCCTTCTGCTTTCCAACACTTGTTGTTACACTCAATGGAGTGGGAATGGTAATGTGTGCCCCTCGGCTATCCAACACTTACCCTACTGTTGCACTCACTGGAGTGGGAATAGTCATTTTTACCTGTCCGCTATCCAACACTTTCCCTACTGGTGCACTCACTGGAGGGAGAATAGTAATTTTTCTCACTCTGCTATCAAACACTTTCCCTTTTGTTGCACTCACTGGCGTGGGAATAATAATATTTACCCCTCCGCTATCCAACACTTTCCCTACTGTTGCACTCACTGGAGTAGGTATAGTAATTTTGACCCCTCCGCTATCCAAAACTTTCCCTACTGTTGCACTCACTGTAGTGGGAATAGTAATTGTTACCCTTCAGCTACCCAACACTTTCCCTACTGTTGCACTCACTGGAGTGGGAATATAATTTTTTACCCCTCCACTGTCCAACACTTTCCCTACTGTTGCACTTACTGGAGTGGGAATAGTAATTTCTACCCTTCCACTGTCCAACACTTTCCCTACTGTTACAATCACTGGAGTGGAAATAGTAATTTTGATAATAATGTCTACCCTTCTGCTTTCCAACACTTTCCCTACTGTGTCACTTACTGGAGTGGGAATAGTAATTTTTACCCCTCCACTGTCCAACACTTTCCCTACTATTGCACTCACTGGAGTGGGAATAGTAATTTCTACCCTTCCACTGTCCAACACTTTCCCTTCTGTTACAATCACTGGAGTGGAAATAGTAATTTTAATATTAATGTCTACCCTTCTGCTCTCCAACACTTTCCCTACTGTTTCACTCACTGGCATGGGATAAGTGATTTTTACCCCTCCGCTGTCCAACACTTTCCCTACTATTACACTCACTATAGTGGGAATAGTAATTTGTACTATTCTGCTATCCAACAAGTTTCCTACTGTTACACTCACTGGAGTTGGAATAGTAATTTTTACCCCTCCGCTATCCAACACTTTCCCTGTTGGTTCTTTCACTGGAGTAGGAATAATAGTTGTTTCCCCTTGCTGTCCATCACTTTCCCTACTGTTGCACTCATTGGAGTGGGAATAGTAATTTTTACCCTTCCGCTGTCTAACACTTCCTCTACTGTTGCATTTACTGGAGTGGGAATAGTAATTTTTACCCTTCCACTGTCCAACACTTTCTCTACTGTTGCACTCACTGGAGTGGGAATAGTATTTTTACCCCTCCCCTATCCAACACCTTCCCTACTGTTACACTCAATGGAGTGGGAATAGTAATTTTTACCCCTCGGCTATCCAACACTTTCCCTACTGTTGCACTCACTGGAGTGGGAATAGCAATGTTTACCCGTTCGCTATTCAACACTTTCCCTACAGGTGCACTCACTGGAGTGAGAATAGCAATTTTTACCTCTCTGCTATCCAACACTTTCCCTACTATTGCACTCACTGGAGTGGGAAAAGTAATTTCTACCCTTCCGCTTTCCAACACTTTCCCCACTGTTGCACTCACTGAAGTGGGAATAGTAATTTTTACCCCTCCACTGTCCAACTCTTTTCCTACTGGTAGAATCACTGGAGTGGGAATAGTAATTTTAAAGTAATTTCTACCCTTCCGCTTTCCAATACTTTCCCTACTGTTACACTCAATGGAGTGGGAATAGTAATTTGTACCCCTCGACTATCCGCACTTTCCCTACTGTTGCACACACTGGAGTGGGAATAGTAATTTTTACCCATCCGCTATCTAACACTTTCCCTACTGTTGCACTCATTGGAGTGGGAATAATGATATTTATTCCTCCGCTATGCAACACTTTCCCCACTGTTGCACTCATTGGAGTGGGAATAGTAATTTTTACCCCTACGCTATCCAAAACCTTCCCTTCTGATTCACTCACTGGTATCTGAATAGTAATTTTTACCCTTCAGCTACCCAACACTTTCCCTACTGTTGCACTCACTGTAGTGTGAATAGTAATTATTACCCTTCCGCTGTCCAACACTTCCTCTACTGTTGCATTTACTGGAGTGGGAATAGTCATTTTTACCCTTCCGCTGGCCAACACTTTCTCTACTGTTGCACTCACTGAAGTGGGAATAGTTATTTTTTGCCCCTCCCCTATCCAACACTTTCCCTACTGGTGTACTCACTGGAGTGAGAATAGTAATTTTTCACCCTTTGTTATCCAAAACTTTCCCTACTGTTGCCCTCACTGGAGTTGAAATAGTAATTTTTACCCCATCGCTATCCAAAACCTTCCATTCTGATGCACTCACTGGAATCGGAATAGTAATTGTTACCCTTCAGCTACCCAACACTTTCCCTACTGTTGCACTCACTGTAGTGTGAATGGTAATTATTACCCTTCCGCTGTCCAACAATTCCCCTACTGTTGCACTTACTGGAGTGGGATTAGTAGTTTTTACCCCTCCGCTGTCCAACACTTTCCCTACTGTTGCACTCCCTGGAGTGGGAATAGTAATTTTTCCCCCTTCGCTGTCCAACACTTTCCCTACTGTTACACTCACTGGAGTGGGAATAGTAATTTTTACCCCTCCGTTATACAACACTTTTCCTTCTGTTGCTATCATTGGAGTGGGAATAGTAATTTTTACCCCTATGATGTCCAACACTTTCCCCACTCTTGTACTCACTGGTGTGGGAATCGTAATTTTTAACCCTCCGCTATGTAACACTTTCCACACTGTTGCAATCACTGGAGTGGAAATAGTAATTTTTACCCGTCCGCTGTCCAACACTTTCCCTACTGTTACACTCACTGGAGTGGGAATAGTAATTTATACCCCTCTGCTGTCCATCACTTTCCCTACTGTTACAGTCACTGGATTTGGAATAGTAATTTTTACCCCTTCCCTATCCAACACTTTCCCTACTGCTTCACTCACTGGAGTGGGAATTGTAATTTGTACCCCTCCGTTATGTAAATAGTAATTTGTACCCGTCTGCTATCCAACTCTTTCCCTACTATTGCACTCACTGGAGTGGGAAATTTAAGTTTGAAGATTTTTAAATAGTTTAATGTTGTATTGTATAATAGAATGGTTACTTAGATTTTATATCTATACTAATAACATAACATCTAATTAACCATTCTATGACACATTAAAACATTAAACTATTTTAAAATCTTCAAACTTACAAGAGTCGTACTCCAAGATCAGTTTAAGGGTCAAAGTGTATTTCAAAGGCAACGCGTTTTGACCGCAACGCTCTTCTTCACATCCCTAATGATCACCGTTCCCCACCACCATATGCAGTGCTCATTGATCAACATAAAGGACGGATTGATGATGTTGATTTACAGGTATAAACACAGACAACACACTGAGTTTTCAAGTTATGGTAACTGTTCCAAAAAACATAGTGATGTTGGTTAAGCTCAAAGGTGAGGAGGGGCTACATACATGAACTAAAATGAATATATTTTGTAAATTCCATCTAAACAATGCATGTTACAAATATTGCGAAATTAAAACATAAATTATATTCTAAAATATTTACTCACTTAACAAGTGTCATGATTGTATATTTCCAGTCGGTGTTTTAACAAATCTCGATTTTGATTGCAATGTTTCCATGTCATTTCATTACATTGTTTTTATGTAACACCACGTATGCAATCACGTTTTTCCCATCACGTATTACTGTCCTTCCTTTGCCCAGGCAAGTGGCTCATAAGTCTACCTCAAACCCTGATTCCAGTAACACTCGGCCAAGTGACCCCTATTGATACAAAAGCATTATACCTCGAGTCGGCCATTTTAATACTGCCAAGTTAAGAGGCGCGTCTTATTTTTTCGCGGGACCTCTAACGTTCGGATATACCCAATACCGCTCTGAGACAGTGTGTACACTTGTATCAAGGAGTTGTACTGAATACTGACACAACGTGACTGAAGTGTGTCGTTTTTCATTGGGTTTACATTTCCATGTGCAACTGCGATTTATTTCAAGGATACCTGTGACTTTTATCAGATTCATGGTCTTTCGTAGTCGAACGTAATTTGGATTCGACTGGACGATTTGCTGAGGGTCACCTAAAAATATCAACCGCGATTATTGTTACAAACCAATTGCCTTGAAAAATTCTTAGTGTAAGACGAAACACGTGTCGGCTTGATCGTTTGCTGGGATTTCTGTTTTAACAATAAAAAGATGACAATCAACTGAAGGGGTTTGGATTCTTTGACAATGGAGATTATTGATTGATGGAACTGATCTCTCCCACCTGTACTGATGAGTACTTGTAATCTTTGGATACAGTGATCAACCTACATTAATGTTGGACTGAAAATTTAATATACAGGGGTGTGCTGTTCATGCTTTTTCTAAATTTCAATGTATGCATGTTGTTTAACGTGCTGGCGATGTCTCCAGGTAGTAGACGTTAAATTTTGCCTTGAGCACCCCGATCTAACTGTGAACAATTGAAACCATACGTCGAAAAGATATTTTTTTCAATCAATAATTTTATGTAATATTCTGGTGTGCAGTTATTCCTTTATAAGGAACACTACCACCTATTAGTTGTTGCATAAGTTAAGAGATGTAACCTTGTTTGTCATAAATAAAAAGCTCAACAAACATGTAGTGAACACCGTGTATCCTTAAATAAAGTTTTAAACAACCAAAAAGACAATAAAGTTCAGGGAGAGGGAACAAACAAAGGAAACACAAAACGTGATTTCTTCTTAGCATGGGGATCCAGGATTGGGGGCTATGGTGACGATGATAAGATTATGAACATCAATCGCCAATATATGTCCCATCCAGATAAGGATTATCAGATTGGAATTGAATATAAAGGGAACACAAAGGAGGGCAAAGAGCCAGGGTGAGAGACATGAGGCAGGGATGTCACAAAGGGACAAAACTATGCTCCCTGTGAAGTTTTTCAAGACTGATAACACTGAGTCAAAGTTTAGAGCCCTCACCATGCCACAGTATATACAGGGAAAAACATGGATTACCATGAATGCAGTTTTACAGTCAACTGAAGTACTTATCCAATGTGGACATAAAGTTCTTTGTCCTCATTTATCCCAAAAGGGCTCTTGCTATTAAGAAGGATGATGTATTTCGACTCCAGGATTCTCAATTGCCTCTCTCGGTCACCCCCTCTGGGGCTCGTGCAATACTGTCAATTCCAAAGAAAGATAGACTATTAGCATCTTTGTTATGGAATTTAAACCAATGTCTTGCTGAAGAGTAACTCGGTAACTCAGATCCACATTCTTAATGGCTCTTATGTGCTCTAGTATTCTCTTCTTAATGGGGAAAAGTGTGCTTCCCACATACATTTCATTACAAGGACAGTGTATCACATACACACAATACTCAGCAGCAAAACCAGCCCCCTCTGAGTGGGACCGATTTTCGGGCCGTGACTCCGTGAGTCAGAGTCATACTGACCTAAAAGACTGGCATCTGATCCATGTGGCATTTATTGGCCATGTCATCATGGCATCAGGGCAGGTATGCATTCATTTATGGCAGGTGAGCCATTGGCCGCCAAGGCAGGCAGGCAGGTGATGGTGCCGGTCCACAGCCTGCGCAGGGCGCAGATCAAGTGATGTCTCCACGTCTGCGCGGTCTTAGGGTGGGGCTGCAATTGTCATGCACATTGAGGCAGGGTGAGGCTCGCGCAATTAAATATTTGCATTTGCCTTGCCCTGAGGCTGTCTTCAGTTCTGCTCCCTCTGTCTCCGTTCTCTGCCGCACGCAGGCCACAGCCGGTGAATGTCTGTCACCCACTCGGTGTGGTGGTCTTGGCATCAGGTAATGGCATTGGGCATCCATCCTTGAATCTGATTGATCATCATGATTCATGGGTGGGTGGCTGCCGCCCGCGGCCGGGTTGAGATTCAAACGCAAATCGGGCCGGGGCCTATAGTCAGTGTCAGTGGATTGCTTGCTACTCCAGTTTGAGATGAGAGTGTGGTGCAAGGTGGGGACTTGGCTTGCCTTGCGCACAGCACAGACCGTGGACAGGATGATAAATCAAACATTTTAATCATGATGACTATCACCTGGTGACCGTGACAATCATCATGATTAAAATGTTTGATTTATTGCAGCCACGCGACAGCGACCCTCATTTAGAGTGAGAGGATTGAGGTGGCCTGATTGGGGGGGGGGCTGTTTGCCAAACATTTTTACTGGGCTGTGAAGTGAACTAGCTGGATGCACAGAAACAGATGGAAGACATTTCTGAATGGATGCTATCAGGCCTGGATGCTATAGATTTCATCGAAGAAATAAAGATTGGTGCCATTACATTTTTCATGCTACCAGAACACTTTGAAAAGTTGATAGAGGAATCAAACAGAACTGAACCATATATAAAAAAAATCCTCTGGAGTAGGCGATTGAATCAGAGTTACTTTTAGTGTGAATGAAGGGCTTCTAGCACGTAAATATCAGAGAATGTTTTTTTACAACTTAATGGGAACCCACAACTTAATTATTTGTTCAACCTTCAGCATTGTAGCACGAAGCACTGGACAGCACCGTCTCCTCAGAACACTACAAGGTGTTCCCGTGGGACAGTCCCTCTCTGGGGCTCACCGCAGATTTCTGCCTCTAACTGCAGCTTCATCGTTCTCTTTCCTCCCCATGATGGGCACCTTGGCCAAGAGCTCCAATCTGCACTGGTCATGCCCTTAGCAGGATTTACACCTGTGCCTCCCAGCATGGGTACCCTTCTCATCACTCTCCCTGAGCAAAAGTCATTACCTCCTAGCCCTCGGATTTATTCTTTTTCACACCCGTCTAGGGATCCTCACCTTTCACAATACTCTTCTCTATGCTCTTTACCTCCCCGCACTACCCTATACTTCATGGCCCTTTCTAGTTAATATGAGCTGCTGGCAGCTGGCATCACCCCAATGCCCATACCAATGAATGGAGAGCCTGCTGCAGTGTATTCAAGAATGGGCCTGGCCTATGATTTCTTTAGCGTGCTCCCCTCTGACACACAATGGCATTCCCTTTTCTTTCCCACCAGATAGACTTCTGAGACTGCCCTCGTCCTGCTTTTCCTCTCAAGAGCTGTAGTTAGCCAGGGAAGTATTTGGGCAGGAGAGACACAGCATTCCCGTTCCTGGCATTTACCCTGTTTGGCATCTTATGGTACAGGAGCTGAGACTAGTTCACAACACAGCTTCTTCTGGATACTTTATGGCACATGGCCCCATAGTAGCTCATTGTAAAAGACCTAATGGGCTTTCCTTGACATGGGACATTCGGTGTTGCATGCTGCCACAGAATTGCTGGGTTAGGTATTTCCTAGCTAAGGACTGCCTGGGCTCCTGGAGGATCTTGTGGGCTTCTTTTTGACACAGTCATTTGCTGACATTTCAAGGTACAATTTTTGAAAAGCACTTAATGACACTTTGTGGTAAAATCATAAAATTCAGGTCCATACAAGGTCACATGACCTTGTGGCCACTTCATGCTATGGGATAACACACGCTTTGCATGGCAGAGGCACCCACACTTATGGGTTCCTCTGCCATGCAAAGCATGTGTTGTCCCATAGCATGATGGTGCCGATATCCCAGGCATTGTGGGGCTTTGTGGGTATTTTACTGCACTTGACCTCATGTGCATTTCATGGCACATGACCTCGTGAGTATTTACAGGCCCAGAACCTACTAGGCCTTTTGTGGCAATGAATATCCTGAGTATTTCATTACGAAGAACTTGAGGGCAGTGTATGGCATTGAACATCGTGGGTATTTCATAACAAATAATTTGAGGGCATTTAGTGACACTGCCCATGTGCAATTCATGGAACACGGCCCTATGTATTTACAAGCACATAACGTCATATGTGTGCAATAGGAAGGACTTAAAGGGTATATCACGACAGAGTGCCTCATTGACATTTCAAAGCACAGCACCCATGAGCACTTCAGGGCAGAGGGCTGGATATGCACTTTACGGGACAGGAAGCCAGTTCCAGTCCATGGCTCATGATGTGTGTGTTCTTTCATGGGACAAGACATCGAAGACATCTCATGGCACAAAATTCAGTGGGCATTTAGCGCCCACAGATAACATGAGACTGGCGCATGGTCTTGGGATAATTTCACCACACAGGCTCTCAGTCACCCTCCCTGGAGTCCCTGGCTGCGCACACTCACTAAATTACTGGGCTGGCACTTTCACTTTCGGCACCATGATGCCGCCCACAACAACAAGTCGTGACCCGACCAGGGTCCAAATTGCCAGGCTAAGTTTTGGACTATTAGGCTAATTCTAAAGAGTCAACGAGGCCTGTTTTCCTCCTACCCATGCTCTGGTTGTCATGCCTGTTTTGGACTCCTCTCTCTATTAGTGCACGTTCTTAGATGCCCACAGGTAGTGACACAGTCAGATTTGTAGGCATTTGCACTTTTTATGCTTGCGGCTGATGAGCATAATCATTCAGAGCACGGAACTAACAAATGTACCTAAAGCCATTTTCCAAACCCCCCTGACAGTTTGGCCGTCAACTAGTCTGACTGGTGAAATCGTTTTTTGTCTCTATGTGTTTCCGAATATTACTACTTTGTTATCAGTATTAGGACTAAGATGATGACGCCTAATAATATATATTGATTTCGATGTGTGTCCTGGCCTCTCCTAGTACTAGATATCACCGCTCTAGGCAGGCCCTCCCTTCTAGAGTGAGAGGGATTTAAGACAATTTGATCATGTCGCCCCATCATTTGATAGAATGCATTTTCTTTTGTCTCCCAGAGAAAATCATTACTTACCTTATTTTTAACTCAAGGTGCACTTCTAGTAGGCACACGCCCTAAATAAAATAAAGCGTGGGCTTTTATAAGCCAATTTTTACTTCTAGATCTGTAGTGCAGAAAATTATAGCAAACTCAGAGGCCTCAAGCAAGACAATTAGGTGATTACCACTGCACCTTGCAGTCTAAAACCTGGGACTGGAATCCACTGGAAATAAGATCACTAACAGGTCAAGGGACTTTTGTCAACAAATAAAATGTAGGGACTGTGTTATACGCATAGCACCTGAGACCGAGTAATTATTGTCGACAAGCCCTTTTTGTACCGTTTTCATGGACCAACCAGTGCAAAAGAATGATAATATGCAGTCAGTATAAATTTGAATACATTCCTATTGGATCAAATGAGGGGTTGGAGCCTGGAGGAGGGAGCAGAAAGAGCAGAAAAGGCACACAAGGTGAAAGAAAAATAACAGAAAAGAGGTGAAAAATAGCAAAAAGTCAAAAACAATAGCAAGAGGAATAAGGAAGACAGAAAGACACAAAAAGAGATGGAGATGACAATGAAATTACGTGGACAGAGAGAAGTGGTTCTTAGATACATATTGTTCATACTGACTGCTGAGACATGGCTAGATAAGTACTTGTCGGCCTCAGATTCCTCCAAATTAAATTCAGGTTTGATCTGCTTTATTACATCAAAAGGCCATTTTTGTTGGCTGTTAGGGCTCAGAGCACTTTATCACCACTAACCAGTGATAAGGCGCTCTTTTCTTTAAACAAGGTAAAATTGGCTTACACCGAATTGGAAAATGTAATTTATTTGTAAGTCCCTAGAAATGTGGTTCTACATGTACCCAGGGACTGTAAATTAAATGCTGCTAGTGGGCCTGCAACACTTATTGTGCCCCTGCACCCACTTAAGTAGCCTATTTACACATGTGTCAAGGCTGGGCCTGCCATTGCAGTCTGCCTGTGCAGCTGTAAAACTGCCATTTTGACCTGGTAAAAGGAACTTTTTGCCAGGCCTAAAAATATTCACTTTTAATAAATATGTCACCAGGATGTTATGTCACCACTAGCGCAAGCCCTGTCCATAAGGCAGGGTGCAGTATGCAGAGTGATGTGTATTTAAATGGTTTGGTATATACTTTTAAGTTTTATATGTCCCGAAATAGGCGAGACTCAATTGCTATCCTTGTTCTTTCTGTGATTCTTGAATTTTTTACAATCCCTTGAACTCAGTGATGTACAGGCAACATTGATGGCAGAGCCCACACTCTGAAAAGTGTTCCAGTGCCACTGGCCTGGGTGCCTTTGTGTGAATTTTCTGGCCAGGGTGCCATGTGAGACAATCCATGCTTTCTAGCTGCCTGGGTGCTTATGTGTGACGTTTCCATGCTTTCTGCCCTGGGTGCTTATGTCTGATATTTCCATGCTTTCTGCCTGGTGTGACCAGGCCTGAGTGTGATGTTTCCATAGTTTCTGGCCTCTGTGCCCTAGGTGCTAGTTATCAGATGCTTATGTGTGACATTTCCACAGTTTCTGCCCTCAGTGGCCTAGGTGCTTATGTGTGGCATTTCCACAGTTTCTGGCCTCAGTGGCCTGTGTGCTCACGTGTGACATCACATGTCAGTGCTTATTATGTGACAATGTAAGTGACAATTTATTGAAAATACAAAAAAGAATATCAGAATGTAGTCTTATTCTGTAAAGTTAAGACGTTGAAACAGTCTTTAAAAAAAAGCCTAGAACGCGTAGCACTTTTTGTTGAAAAGACAAAAGTGGCCTGAAAGGTGTTGTGATCATCACTGTACGGCCCCTTAAGGAGTCCAGGGCAGCAATGTATGCAATTTCACTCTCTTAAACCTACCGTAACCAGGGAGTAAGCAATTGAATACACCACTTGTTTGAGATGAAGTACGTTATGTTTTTACAGTATTTCATATTAAGGATTTGCTGCAGGCAGGCAGGTCATGTTAACTGTTTAAAATGTAAAAATGCCCACAATCCTAATGTTGTGCACTGTTGCACTTTACTTAAGATGCTTTATTTTAGCTCTGTTTACTAAACTTAGGATATAAAAATCATTTAAGTGTTTGCACATTGTCTTGTACATTTTTTCTTCTGAACCTTTGCACAATTGTTTGAAGTTATGTGCTTTTTTGAATGTCTTTATACTAATTTATATTAAGAAGAAATTGGTTATATTTAAATTCATGTTTCATGCTCGGAATTTCATTTTTTAGTGTTCTCTGTAGGAACGTCTGTGATATATGACTGGGTATCCTGGTGCTCATAAGGTAATCATTTACTATGCTGATCTGGGATCGATGTGGGATGCCCGTAAACTATATTTGGATGGCATACATCGTAGCACTCCGCCAACCGCAAAAGCTCTAACTCCTAGAAATGGATAGCGCGCCAATTCTTTGTTAAATGGTATTTATCTTTTTATCACCTTTTCTGAAGGGTATGTTTTTCCCAGTTCGATTCTCCCCTGTATTCACGCTAATTTTGTGCTGAACGATATGTTCTTGAGGAGATTCACCGGATTAGTGTCCGGTTGATTGAAAATGCCTTACTAACCTCTGTCTAGTGACTTATGGGAATTGTAGTTTTTGGTAGGATTGGCAATATTAAGCATAAATGGAAGTGTAATGGGGTCATGCCAAGTGAGTTTTGAAATGGGAATTATCTAAATGCGGCATTGGTTCAGCACGCTCACATCCCGCTTACCCGTCTCTTTTTCAGAAATACATACTTTGCAATATGTTGACTATTAGAAATACACCCATCGATGATGTTTTTGGATTTGGTTAGTCCTGTGTTTTACCTTGATGTGACGCTGGTTATTACATTTACCTACAGGATATTAGGGTTTGAGTGCAATATACTCTACTCTTTGAATTATTGGAAATCAGAAAGTGACACTAAGTGGAAACAAAAGGTATGTTTATATATATATATATTTATGTATCTGGTTATGATGCACTTTCTATTGGGATAATGTTCACTATTGACAGATAGGATTAGCTACTTGGGATTTACTTTAGGTCAGAGGGCAGTCCACTCTGATGTATACAACATGTGACTGTGTATCTGTTACTACGGGTATATATCACCTACTTTCTGTTGAGATCATCGGTACCACTTGGAATCTCATTATATTTTTTAATTGTATCAAATAGAATCCATATAATTTTTGATTTTCCCAAAACAACAGGTGCGTCTCCAACCAAAATACTATTGATCCCTTGTAATTAGGATGATCTAGCAATATACCAATGTTGCATCTAATAATATTTTTTAGTATAAACTTGTGCATTTCCTTTACAAACTCACTTGATGTACTCCTTGAATTTCTTCTAATTTGGTACGTTTTCTGAATAGCTGTAATGGGCTATAAAGGAATTTGTTGGATTCACATATGCTGAATTCCCGCAGGTACTGCTGCAATAATACTGCCCGGACCTAACACAACTTGGCAGGATATATACTGTCTGTTCGCCTTGTTTTTGTCTTTTTTGTTCCCTAGCTTATAGAACAATGTTGTATTATTTTCTATTTTGATATAGAATTACCCTGTTCTTTCGGAGAAGTCTCACTACAATTCATTATCATAGATTACAGAAACTGGGTGGCACTTCGGGCTTTGCCGCCATCCATATACTTCTTGGTAAGACATGTTATAAAGTACTGCTGATGTTGCTGGTGTTTTTTTTATAAAAATGCTCTCAGTCTGTAAACTCTTTTATCTCTTGATGACCAAGTTTTGCACATGTGGGGTTCACTGAGGGGATATGTGTATTTACGTAGCATCTGGGCTTTTGGTCTTTGACTACAAAGTGGCAATTTTGGGTAATTATTTTCGACCCCATACAAAAGTTGAAATAATAACTATCAAATTCCATTTTCATGATGGTATATATTACACCTTTTCAAGTTATAGATCTCCTTTTCTTTTGTATATTCTAGTTTTGATATTTAGAATTGGTGTTGGTTGTGGTCATATTGGTGATTGTATATGTATCAGTGAAATATGCTTTTTCCCATTTTTTCCTTTTTGTCTGTTTTACTCAATGTAATTTGTGACATATGTGGTTGTTTTGCAAGTCCTGTGTCTTTAAATTTGAATGTAATATGTATGTTGTTTTGTCATGTTTTGGCCCTGATGAAGTTCCCGATAAGGGAATGAAATGCGTTGGCTGGACAGTTGTATAACAGATGAGCTTATTATAATCGAAATAAAAAAAGCAATTTTTCTACTACTTTTTGCCTACTGTACTCTCTTAGCTGCGCACCCCCATCTAATAGAATTTCTCTTGATCTGGAACACAGTAACGGCATTCAACGGCTGGCGTTGGGGTTAGTTGCACGGCGAACTAAATTATTGGAACTGGTGTGAGGTGCGGCATTGGAGGTCCGCCGTTGTTGCATTTGGACATTAATCATTTACTATGCTTTAAAAGTTAATACAATCTAATGTGTAATGAAAAGTGTGTTGAAAAATGCATTGTTTCGGCCTTTCTGTCTCCAACATTTTCTTGGGGAGAGAACCCCCCCAAACTCCCCCTAGTGGTGGTTGCTCACCGCGCTTGCTCGCTACACACCACATGAGGGCTGGTCTCACTTTTACTTTGTTCTCTCTGATTCACTACTCGTGTCTATTTTTGGTGCTCTCTGTAAGAATGTCTATGGCTACACATATGACTGGGTAGGTAACCTGGTGCCCTTTAAGGTCATCATCTACTATTTACTGTGCTTTGAAAGTTGATATAATTAAATATGTAATGAACAATGTGCTGTAAAATGCACCATTTTGGTCTGTCTTTTTCCAAAATTTTCTTGGGAGGAGAACCCCCCAAACCACCCTAGTGGTGGTCGGAGCGCTCACTGCGCTCACTCGGGGCGCAACTGACGGGGGCTGTTCTGGCTAAATTTGCCAGGGCTGCTCTCAGTTCCCAGTCCGGCCCTGCCTATGTAGCTGTTCACCAGCATGTCCCTTAAGGAACGTGCCTTCATGTATGTGATCAGGGGATGTGTACCCACCAGTGAGCCTATTACTGGATCACTTTTCACAATGCACCAATGTTTCTTAAGTGTATTGCATACTGCTGCAGCTTCTACACTAAATGTGGTGATCATCCTGATGTTGTTACTTCCTCCCTTGTTCTCTGGTCGCTTTATCAAAAGGGCTGATCTATTCTGTATTGCCGCTTTCTCTTTAGCTGCATTGAGGACTTTCTCTGGGCATCCCCTTCTCCTGAACCTCCTCAACATTGTTGTCTAGTTACCGCTGTTAGACTTGGCATCTTTTGGCGTGCTTTCCCTGAGGTTTTGCTTTCTGACCTTCTGGTTTTGACTCTGTTGGTGCTGGCTTAGTATTTCTGCCCACTTTTCTCACTGCTGATCAGTGATAAAGTACAAGTGCTCCTATGGTAAAATGTGTGATAGATTGGTGTTTCATGATTGGTCTGTTTGATTTATGTGTCCGTCCCTAGTACAGTGCAGTGCCTGTGTCAGGGCCTGTAAATCAAATACCATTGGTGGGCTGCAGCACTGGATTGTGCCACCCACACGAACGGCCCATAAAAGGTAACTCTGGCCTGCCAATGCAGAGCCCGTGTGCGGTCTGGTACTGCCATGTCGACTGGCAAGTGCCCACACTTGTCAGTCCCTCACCTTTTTTTTTTCTTACATGTTCGCCATCCCTAAGGTACCCCTGTGGGCCGGGTGTAGTGTATTTGAAAGGTAGGACATGCCCTGGTGTGTGTGGCATGTCCTCGGAGCGAATTACAGCCCATTTCATTTTTCGCTATTGCAAGGCTACCGAGGCAAGGCTGACAGAATGGGGAATTTGTTTATAACATCCTATAAACATAACAGGCCCGGGGAATTATGTAAGAAAATAAAGTTTAGAATGACTGAACTGAGAATCTAAAGATGCATCTTTTAGTGAAGGTGATTTTTACATTCTGTGTTAGAAAGTAGGTATTTTCTTGCTCAGTCACCCTGTGTGCCTCTGCTGGAATGTGGATTGCCTGTCTGGGTTTTGGATGACAGAAGGCTGGGGAGCAGGAGTGGTTCCAGATAGACTAGGTAGGTCAGGAATGGGCTGAGTAGACCTGGGCTGCAAATGGGGAAGAGGGGGGAGATTTCCTTGTACCTCAAAGGGCCTGGTCTGCCTCTGACCATGCCGTCTCCACCTCCTGCCAGAAAGTCACACCAGAGAAGGCAGAACTGGTTCTGGCTGGGCACAGACATTCTCTGCCTAAGAGATCAAAGGATTTTGGGATATAAATATTGGGACCCAGACCCCTGAACTTTAGAACTCTTTTGGACCAACAGGACTGCCAAGAAGAAGAGCCGGAGAAGCTGTGAGGAGGAACTACCACTGTGTGCTTTGCTGTGTTGGCCTGCAGTGGCTGCTTCTGTCTTGGGCAGTGAAAGGAATGGATTGAACTTTCTGCAATCTACTTTGTGGGTGTCTCCAAGGGCTTGAGTCAGAGCGTGTCCCCTGTTCAAGAAGTCTCAGGAACAGCAAAGACTTCAAGCTCTTCTGCCCTCAGCACTGGGGACTGTGTGTTTTGTGCTGCAACAGAAGAAAAGCAACCCAGCGACGTCTACGATGCCGCTGCCGACTCCGTGTCCTGAAGGCACTACAGAGGGCACCGCCGCAATGCCGCACCGTGACCCTGGTCTCACCTACGATGCCTGCTGACACTGCCATTGAGCTGCAGCTCGCACCGCAACCTGTGAGCCCCACACTCCACACCGCCTTGCTTCACGACAACGCCATGGTATCCCCGACGCTGCTGCTCCACACGGAAATCTATGACGCTGCTTACACCGTGGTTCTAGGGCACCGCTCGTAAAGTTACACGACACACCGCCCTCATCCCGCACCGCAGCATTGGCCTACCAATGCTTGCGCCATCGACTCCAGTTCGTCAGCCGTCGACAGCGCTTCCGCAATGACGACGACGCTGCTTGCACTGCGACCTGCAAGCACTGCAACGAACACCACATTCACTTCGCACCGTGACCCTGGTCTCACCGACGATGCCATCTGATATCGCCTCCGAGCCGTTGCTCGCACCGCGACCTGAGGGCACCGCACGCCGCACCGCTGCACTTGGCACCGCAGCACCCGACGCCTGCCGACGCCAGCGCTTCTGACTTCAACAGAGAGGAGTTTGATCTGCAACGCATGTGACTTCGAGGGCCCCAACGACTCCTGCACTGACCTCCTGAACCGATGCCTGCGGACGCCGTGCTTTAGGAAGCTCAACGAGAGGCCGCCGACGCCCTGCATTCCTAAAAGGTACTGTTTGCGGATCTTCCCGACACCGTAGCGGTCAGCCAGAACTGTTTGGATTTGTTTGCTCACAACGCCGTGATAGCCCCAGACGGAGATATCGACACCAAGGAACAATTTTTCAAGCATATTTTGATAATTGAAGATTTTTAAGTACTGTATTGTGGATTTTTATCGTTTTTGGTCTTGTCTTAAATATATAAAAATATTGGAAATTTTTCTACACCGATGTGGTGTCCTTTTGCAGTGTTTACACTGTATTACTGTTGGTAATGTGCAAATGCTTTACACACTGCCTCTAACATAAGTCAGACTGCTCGTGCCAAGCTGCCAAGTGGTGAGAAGGGGTTATTTTAGGAGTGTAACTCCCTTATCCTGACTAGAGTGGTGGTTTCTGCCGACTTTGGGACATGCCCTAGCCGACTAAAAATCCCATTTCTAACACCCGCTCATACGCCTGTTGTGTATTGCAGTTGCGCCTAGCTCTGATTAGCTCGCCAAAGGGGATACTCCATTTAAGTTTAGGTGAGTGGTGGCTTCCAGCAAGCAGAAAACTGTTGTCTGCGGTTGATTTTCTAAACAGTTCAGTCATGATTGTTCCATTTGTAGTTCTCACACACATGTCCAAGAAATCCATCTCATTCTGATCACATCTAAGGGTGAAGCGTAGATTCACCTAGTTATCTGATAACCCAGCCAAAAAAACAGTCTAAATCAGTTTTGGAGACGCTCCATATCATGAAAATGTCATCTATAAACCTCGTCCTAAACACAATGTGTCTGGTGGGTTGTTCATTTTTCTCAGCCCACACAAGGTGTTCCTCCCACCATCCCATAAACATGCAAGCATACCTCGGTGTGAAACAACTTGCCATGGCGGTCCCGACTACCTGCTTGTATCATCTGTCTTCAAACAGAAAGAAGTTATTTTCTAGGCAAAAGGTCAGCATGTCAATCAACATCATGGAATGTTCGTAAAAGAAAATTGACTTGTCCCTAAAGAAGTGTTTGCATGCTCCAATTCCCTCACTGTGTCTTATCCACATTGATGGTGACTAGCCAGAAATCCTCCTGCCATGAAATACCCTACATTTTATTGGAAATTCATAAGGACACCACAAACCCTGCTGCCAGACCCATTTTGCCAGCCAATGGCAGCCTCCTGGAAAACACATCTGTATTCTTGGATGATTTTCTTTTTCCATATGTCCTCAACCTCCCATCCTATTGCACGGACAGCACAGACTTCATCAATAAAATTGAGGGTATTTCATGGCAAGAGGATTTCTGGCTAGTCACCATCGATGTGGTGTCCTTATACATGTGTATAAGACACAGTGAGAGAATTGGAGCATGCAAACACTTCTTTAGGGACAAGTCAATTTTCTTGTACAAACATTCCATGATGTTGATTTACATGCTGACCTTGTGCCTAGAACAACTTTTTTCTGGTTGAAGACAGATGGCACAAGCAGGTAGTTCGGAACGCCATGGGAAACTGTTTCGCACCAAGCTCTGCATGCATGTTTATGGGATGGTGGGAGGAACAACTTGTGTGGGTTGAGAAAAATGAGCACCTCACCAGACACATTGTGTTTTGGACGAAGTTTATAGATGACATTTTCATGATATGGAGCGGTTTCAAAACTGATTTAGACAGTTTTTTTGGCTGGGTTATCAGATAACGAGGTGAACCTACGCTTCACCTATAGATGTGATCAGAATTAGATGGATTTCTTGGATGTGTGTGTGAGAACTACGAATGTGACAATCATGACTTAGCTGTTAAGAAAATCAACCACAGACAATAGTTTACTGCATGCTGGCAGCCACCACCCACTTAAACTTAAATGGAGTATCCCCTTTGGCGAGCTAATCAAAGCTAGGCGCAACTGCAATACACAACAGGCGTATGAGCAGGAACGAGACACAATGCTTAGAAGGTTCAGGAGAAGGGGATACCCGGAGAAAGTCCTCAATGCAGCTAAAGAGAAAGCGGCAATACAGAATAAATCAGCCCTTTTGGTAAACAGACCAGAGAACAAGGGAGGAAGTAACAACATTAGGATGATCACCACATTCAGTGAAGAAGCTGCAGCAGTACGCAATACACTTAAGAAACATTGGTGCATTGTGAAAAGTGATCCAGTAATAGGCTCACTGGTGGGTACACATCCCCTGATCACATACAGGAAGCCACGTTCTTTAAAGGACATGCTGGTGAACAGCTAGATGGGGGCCACGAAACAACTAGGGTGGCTACAACAACAGAGAGGTTTTTCAAGTGTGGGAAATGCAGGGCCTGTGGCACCAGCAAAAACAGGAAAACATATCCACTTCCTACTAGAAGAACGGAACACATAAAAAAGTTCACGAATTGCAATACTGAGTATTGTGTGTATGTGATACTCTGTCCTTGTAATAAAATGTATGTGGGCAGCACAATTGTCCCTATTAGGAAGAGAATACTAGAGCACATAAGAGCCATTAGGAATGTGGATCTGAGTTACTCAACAGCAAGACATTGGTTGAAATTCCATAGCAAAGATGCTAATAGTCTATCTTTCTTTGGCATTGACAGGATTGCAGGGAGGCCCAGAGCGTGTGACCGAGAGAGGCAATTGAGAATCCTGGCGTCGAAATACATCATCCTCCTTGATAGCAAAAGCCCGTTTGGGATAAACGAGGACGAAGAACTTTATGTCCACATTGGATAAGTACATACGTTGACTGTAAAACTGCTTTCATTGTGATCCATGTTTTTCCCTGTATATACTGTGGCATGGTGAGAGCTCTCAACTTTGACTCAGTGTTATCAGTCTTGAAAAACTTCATGGGAAGCATAGTTTTGTCCCTTTGTAACATCCCTGCCTGATTTCTCTCCCCAAGGCCCTTTGCCCTGATTTGTGTTCCCCTCATATTCAAACCCAATCTGATAATCCTTATCTGGATGGGACATACATTGACGATTGATGTTCAAAATCTTATCATCGTCACCATAGCCCCCAATCCTGGATCCCCATGCTCATAAGAAATCACATTTTCCCTATCCCTGCAGATCATTGCTATTTTGTTGTTTTTTTATTTAGGGATACACGGTGTTCACTACATGCTTGTTGAACTTTTTATTTATGACAAATGAGGTTACATCTCAACTTGGCAGTATTGAAATGGCAGACTCGAGGCATAATGCTTTGTATCAATAGGGGCCACTTGGCCGAGTGTTACTGGAATCAGGGTTTGAGGTAGACTTATGAGCCACTTGGCTGGGCAAACGAAGGACAGTAACACGTGATGGGAAACACGTGATTGCATACGCGGTGTAACATGAAAACAACGTAATGAAATGACATGAAAACATTGCACTCAAAAATGAGATTTGTTCAAACACTGTCTGGAAATATACAATTATGACACTTGTTAATTGATGTAAATATTTTGTAATAAAATTTCCGTTTTAATTTCAAAATATTTGAAACATGTAATGTTTAGATGGAATTTATGAAATGAATTAATTTTAGATTATGTATGTAGCCCCTCCTCACCTTTGAGCTTAACCGACATCACTATTTTTTTTGAAGAGTACCTGTAAACGGACATCGTCAGTCCGTCCTTTATGTTGATCAATGAGCACTACATATGGTGGTGTGGAACGGTGATCACCAGGCTTGTAAAGAAGACTGTTGCGGTCAAAACGCGTTGCCTTTGAAATACACTTTGATCCTTAAAGTGATCCTGGAGTGCGACTCTTTTCTTGTGGATGATTGTGTCTCACGGGATTTTTCTACATATATATATATATATATATATATATATATATATATATATATATATATATATATATATATATATATACATATATATATATATATATTCACTGAAAAAACCATAGGTTTCACACACGTTATAGTTAGGAATTAGCATTTAAAAAACCTTAGAAATTCAGTGAAAAAACCATAGGTTTCACACATGTTATAGTTAGCTGGACATTTTACTCGTAAAAAACCAATGAAATTGCCCCGTTATAGTTAGTTCAGCTAACTATAACTCGCGCGCCCGCAATGCACTGCTGATGACGTCACATATTACATCACTCATGACATGGTCAGTGACATCACTCATGACATCACTGATGACATCTCAAATGACATCACTGATGACATCACTGATGACATCATCCAGTGAATGTGTGTTTTTCAGAAAAATAAATATGTTTTATATATGTGTATCTCAAGGTCGATGGAAGAATAAATGGGTATATAAGTGTCTAAATGGATGATTTGTTTTTGAAAAATTGATTGTGTTACTGACTGATTAAGTGTATCTCTCACTTTGTGTATAAGTGGCTGCATGGGTTGGTGAGTAGCTACATGGGTGTCTATATAGGTTATTAGTTGTTTTTTTGAGTATCAGTCTGAGTGTCTGTATGGTACGGTGGGGGGTATTACGTAGTGCATAGATGCATGAATGAGTGACTCACTGTTTGTATGTGTTGAAGACAGCATGTGTGCAGGACTGTATGGGTGGATGAGTGTGTGTATGGGTGTGTTAGTGAGTGAATGACTGTCTCAATAGTGTCTTCAGGAGTAACTACATATGTTTTTAACTAGTATATGTGACTATTGGTGTATATATGTGAGTATATGTGAGAGGGAGAGATTGAAAGAGTTCCTGTATGAATAAGTATGTGTTTCTATAAGTGATTGTTTAAAAGACTAAGTATGTGTAAGTTTCCGTAGAAGTAAGTATGGTGGTGTGTGTATTACTGTATATGCAAGTAAATGTATGTTTTATTCTTTATTAGCATGAGTGACTATGTGTGTGAGTAACTCTATGGATGAGTGGCATTGTGTAACAGGATGTATAGATGTATGAGTACATATGATGAGTGAGTACATGTATGAGTGACTGTATAGGACTGTTGGTGAATGAGTGGATGTGTATGTGGATCTTAGAATTACTGAAGAGGTTGTTGTAACTGGTATTGGTATGTCCATTGTTTTGAAATTTTTAGTCTCTATTTTTGAATGTGTGTATCAAAGCTTATATTAAGGTGAGAGGAGGTCTGCCACTCTATCACAAGGATGATGTCATCAGTGATGTCATCAGTGATGTCATTTGAGATGTCATCAGTGATGTCATGAGTGATGTCACTGACCATGTCATGAGTGATGTAATATGTGACGTCATCAGCAGTGCATTGCGGGCGCGCGAGTTATAGTTAGCTGAACTAACTATAACGGGGCAATTTCATTGGTTTTTTACGAGTAAAATGTCCAGCTAACTATAACATGTGTGAAACCTATGGTTTTTTCACTGAATTTCTAAGGTTTTTTAAATGCTAATTCCTAACTATAACGTGTGTGAAACCTATGGTTTTTTCAGTGAATTTCTAAGGTTTTTTAAATGCTAATTCCTAACTATAACGTGTGTGAAACCCATGGTTTTTTCAGTGAATTTGCAAGGTTTTTTAAATGCTAATTCCTAAATATAACGTGTGTGAAACCCATGGTTTTTTCAGTGAATTTGCAAGGTTTTTTATATGCTATTTTTTTTTTTATTCTTCATTTTTTTCAAACATATTTTTAATTTAATTTTCTTATCTTTTATAAAGACTATGCTTAAATTTTTAAAATCCTTAAATATTTTTTTTATATATATTTTTTAAAATAAACATGTAAAATTTATTTCCAGTTTTTTTTTTTTTTTTAATTATTTTTTTTTATAGTACGCGTACCGTAAGCTCACGGTAAGCGTACGGTTTACGCAACGCCCGTAATCTATCTACGCTGCTTGCGTATAGTTACGTACTTTGCGTAGCCGCGCGTACTGCGCGTGGGACGCGTGCGCGCTTACGCAACACGCGCACGTTACGCGGAAGTGCCGGGAAATGACTGTTATGCGCATGCGCGCAAGCGCGTGTCTTTTTTACGCGCACGCGTACTTTTTGCCGTAAGCGTACCGTAAGCGTACCGTAAGCGTACGGTAGGTCATGTGATCTTGAAACACAACTTTTGATTGGTTGAAACTACTTTCAGTTCTAGAACTCTCCTACACCACACCCATTCCCCTCATTTCTGCTTGTGATCCCTTGGGAGAAGGAGCTGGTTTGTCTTTGGGATACGATGGCAGAACAGCAGAGCTCTTCTGAGAGTGAGGCTAGCACCAGCAGCACTGTCTTGAGGCAGAGAGCGAGGAAAGTAAAGCCTTCTTACGTTTGGGAGTATTTTACTTTTCCAGAAGGCCAGCAAAAGGTGAATGCACCCTTAGTTACTTGCAAGCTGTGTAAGCGTGTACTTTCTAGAGGTAATCCTAACAGGAAGTATTCCTTTGGGAATCACACCATGAAGAGACACCTCCAGGAAGTACACAGAAGGACACATGGTCATCTTTTTGGAGGTAACTCTTCAGAAAGACGAGCCAGTACATCCACAGCAGCTCAGCCTGGACCATCATCTGCAGGGCAGACTCCTTCTTCTGCAGGTCAGGTGAGCCCTTCATCTGTGGGGGGAGAATCTCCTTTTGCTGGCCCTCTGGAAATTAACCCTCGGTTTGCGAGGGTTGAAGTACGGTGCGCCACTTGTCACGATCTAATTACTTATAGGGAGACCAGTGTTTCCCTGGTGAACAGTAAAATAGATCAGCACACTTGTCGTACCGTCTAATATTCCCAATCTTTCTTTCCTCTGTCCCTGCATGAACACAACGGTTCTTTTAAGAGCCAACCTTATCTTTCATCTTTTTTTTTCTTTTTTTTTAAAAACTTTTTTTTTTTTTTTTTACCGTACGCGTACGGTAAGCGTACCTTTTTTTTATTTTTTTAAAAAAAACACTAAAAATCATTTATCTCATTACAAAGTCCTTGAGAGACTACAATTTTTATTTTTAACTTACCATACTCACTCAAAAAAATATTTATTCATTTGTTTTTTTTAAAAATAGTTTTTAAAATGGTTGTAGTTTCCGAAAATTTTCTATATCGATCTGAAAATAAAGAAAAAAGTATTAATATTTTTTATCCATTTTATAATACAATACACATATTTACATTTTTTTAAAAAAAATATTTTTGCCTTATTTTTGCTGTTTTCAGAATATATTGCATTTCACTATTAATTGTGAAAGCAATTGCATTCATCATTTTACAGCGGGCAAAAAAAATTAACAATCACAAAGATTGTATTAAAAAAGCCCAGAATGTCTTCTCACTTAAACTTATCATTACAGAAATGCATATTATTCTAAAAAAATATCATCTAAAAACAATACTTTTTTCTTTAAAATACCGTCTGATATGTTTGTTTCAGAAGTATAATCACAATATTATATCTCAAATAACTCCAAAATACATCTGATTTTATTTCCTTTAGGCCAAATAGTATTTTTTTTTTTTTCCTGGAATAAATTTCCAAGGGAAAACCATTAAAATTCTAAAGTTTAATCTGTCCAGATCTCACCAATTCTCTGTAACATTTTGGTTCACGAAAATTTTTTGAATAATTTATTTAGTCCACAATAGAATTGCTTACTTTTCCACATGGCCAAATAGTAATTTTTTAAATCATTTTTGAAAAAATTTCCAATGGCAGTCCAATAGCATTCCATAAATTAAAATGTGCAGAAGTTACCGATTATCTCTAAATTATTGGTTTTTGAAAATTGCATTAAAATTTAAAAAAGTCCACATTACAATTGGTTATCTTTCCTTTAGGCCAAATGATAATTTTAAAAATCTTTTTTCTACAAAATTGCAATGGTAATCCAGTAAAATGGTAAAATTATTTTGTCCAGATCTTGCCAAATCTCTCTAAAATTTAGGTTTCAGGAAGATTAGATAGGAATTTGCTAAATCAAAAGGCAAACGTTGTTTGAAAATCAATTTGGAATCATTACACAGTGTCCAGCCTTTTTCACATTTTAGATAAACTGTGTAATGTCCAGAAGTAACAGTAGGTCCATCATGGAAAATTATTGCAACAGTTACAAAAGTTTTTCCTGAAATTGATAATTGCTGTCCTGTAAACTTCTTTATTAAAGTATCCAATTTTGATCCATCAGCTCTACATCGTTGCATCATTAAAATTACATACTGTCCGTATTCCCTTAAAATTAATGTTGAAAACATGTCAGAATTACACTCACCACATTTCATGCTATGATTAGCATCTTTAACTAATTTTGCAAAAGTGACTGTTTTACTCTCTGGCAATGTCAAATAAATAAACCTTTCATTATCAACAATAGAGCCACATATATTATAACAATTATCACAACTATGTTCCCATTTATAAGAGAGACCAAAAAAAATGTCAATGGGAACTCCTTCTTCTTCCACTACCTGAAGAAAATACATCAAAAATTCGTGTGCATCTTGCTGTTCATTTTGAGAAAACTGTGTTCGTCCTGAACATACATCTAAAAGTTTTCTAATTTCAGTAGCACTTTCTATTTGAGTTTTATCTTTACTCAGCTTTTGAAAAAGGAGACTGAGCTCTGAACACAATCTTTTTCCCTGATTTACTATTATCTGCTCTTGCAAACTTTCCAGATAAAATGCAACATTCAGCACTACATTAGCGTAGCAGTTGACACCAGAGCTATTTTCAAAATGACATCCTACAACCTGTTCTTCATTTTCCTTATTCTTTTTGCTTGCAATTACATCACTCCTCTTTTTTTTCCTCTTCTCTACATCTTCATTACAGATATTCTCATTTCTCCTTTTACGAGAAACTACACGTTTCTCCAACACAGGATACTGACCTAAATGAGGAGCATAGCTTCTTCTTAATCTATTATACTCCTTTACACAGTTTGTATCAGCACTAACTTTTGAGTCATCAAAGTCTATCATGAATAAACCTGATAATGTTTTGACTCGTGACAAAGCTACATATGCCATACCTTCTTTGAACACAGTTGAACCAATGTTCACAAATGCACAATCTACAGTCAATCCTTGAGACTTGTGGATAGTTACAGCATATGCTAGTGAAAACGGAAACTGCTTCCTACGTACATATAAGTCTTTCACAAGCATGAAACGAACTGAACAACGACAAATGTCTTTAACTTCCTCTATCTGATCAAATTTTATCTGTAAACATTCAATTCCTTCTTTTTTCTGATAATTAATAAAACCCACAACTCTTCCCATCGCTCCATTCACTAAGCCTTTCTCAACATCCAAATTTCTCCTTAAAAACACTCTACAGTTCATGCAAACATAAAGATTTTTTTCTAATCCTGCTGTTTTGGAGATGTTCTTCTCTAGTGAGTCCAATTTATTTTTCAGTTTGCCTGTTACTGTGACTGTAATTCTTCCATCCTCAATTTTGTCCACTGCTTCCAATTTCCTGATGTCTTCCTTTTCCAATTTCAAAAGCTCCTCATTAAATATTGAGCATTCACGTAGAGTTGGCATTAAGCAGATGACACTTTTGTTTTCTGCAATATTCTTGTATATTTTCTCTGCAACTATTTCTTCCTTTGGAAATAAATTATGTAGCAGCCGACTCTGTAATGCTTTTTTCCCAACATCTGTGAGTAGTCCAATCCTGATATCTTTCAGAATACTTCCATATTCTTCATCGTTTGCTTGCCTCATATTAGTTGTAAGTTCCTTGTACTCAAAGAAGGACCAAATATTTGTATTTCCAATGCTTCCCAATGACTTCTTCGTGTCTTCATGTGTCACAGTATTAAACACTGGTTGTCCTTTAACTGGAGTAAGTTGCAAAAGATCCCCAAAAACTATGACGTGTTTTCCACCAAATAACACGTCATAGTCTGTCTTCAAAATTTGCTGCATTCTTAAATGCACAAAGGCAAGCATTAAGTTTGATACCATGCTCACCTCATCAATAATGAGAACTTGCATCTTCTTCAATACTCGTGAAACTTCCAAGGATGCTTCTCCAGTTAGCTTGTTGAATTGTATTTTGTTCTCATGCTCCACTGGTAACATTAGCAAACGATGTAAGGTGATTCCTTTTATGTTATATGCTGCTAACCCAGTTGGAGCAGTAACCACACAAGACAAAGTAGAATCCGTTTTTTGCTTTAGGTAGCTTCTGATGACTTTAATTAGGAAACTTTTTCCAGTGCCAGCTTGTCCGCTTACATACATCCTGATTGGATGAAATGATGTGCATGAGCACTCTTTTTTGATATGTAGAAATCCGTGATCAATTTTGTTTCTGATCTCTTCATAAATTTGTTGCTGCTCTTGATTCAGTTGTCTTTCCAAATTTTCTAAGTCTATAAATTCTTCTTGAGCTAGATTCATAGCCGTTTCCACTTCATTCATGGCTATTGATGCTTCATTTTCTACGATTGGTTGTCCTAGGGGATCTTGACTGTGTGTTCCTGAACTTTGGCTGTCCTGAGAACTGTCTCTAGCTATTTCTGCTGCAATTGTAGTTTCCTGTTCAATTTCTTCATTTAACATTTGCAGATAAGTTGAGAATGTACTGCATTGTATGCTGTCTTTGCAAGCATTAAAAGAATCTTCATAGCTCTGGAATTCTCCCAGTAGTTCATCCTCTGTACGCCATGGTTTAAACAACTGTAAAAGAGCCAAGTAGTAAAATTCTTTCTTGTCGGTAGTGTCGCAACTCAGCTTCCGGTGATTTATCAAACTTCCTTTGGTTTGCTTCACCAAACATCCTTCTTCACCAACAACTTTATATTTTCCACTGTTGATGTCTTCTGCAGCTTTCCGTGAATAAATGTAGTTCTGCAGCACTTCATAGAGACACATGTTCTCCAGATGATGACTTCTCTTGGGATAATATGTGTCCAACATGTTTGTTTTCAATATGTCTGTACTTTCTGGGTCATTCTCGGCCAAATATTCAATTTCTCCAACAGATTTCAGTACCCGATTTCTCATTGCTGCAAGGCCTAAACTTGCCCAAATTATTCTTCTTGACTTCGAGTAGAGACTTGCAGAAGATAACCTATCTGAACATTCGTAGGATCCAATTTCTCGATGCGATAACATCTTCAAACTAAAACTGTACAGCTTCTTACTGACAGTCTTCTCGTGAGAAATCTCTTCCCACATTTCCTTCAATTCTGTTTTTTCTGATTTCGTAATGTAAGACGTTACATATCGAGCAACAGCAATGGAATTGTCAGCAACATACTGTATATCCATGTTAGCGTTCCACATGGATAAAATGACTGGGTTGTAGTCATTTATATTTTTTGATTCTTCTTTTCTTTTAAGGTTGTAGGTATTCTTAGGTGATTTTCTTGTGATAGTATGTCTCACAGCTGACATAAAACTGTTGACTCTTCCATTTGTAAGAACAGGTCTAGGAAATCCAAATCGACATTTAGTGTAGTATTTTTCTTTGCTCTTGTATTTCCGTCGACAGTATTTTCCACACCGATGACTTTGGAAACGTAGAACTTGCTCCTTTAACTTGTTCTCTTCTGTGTTTTTAGGTATAGCACATGTTGCATATTCTTCAATGTAAGATAACACTGCTTCATCAGTATCTGTTCCAAACTTTGGGGCATCCTTGATCCACAGCAGCATATGAATATGAGGAGCACCTCTTGCCTGGTACTCTTTTCTCCAAAAGAAATCCACTACTTCTCCAAGGGGTGGATTTTTTTTATTGCAGATGAAGGACATCATAGCCTCAAATCTATGATTGAAATATCTGCAAACATTAACCGGATCCAATGAGCACAGTTCTCCTGCTGTCTTGTATTCGATGTTTTCAATGTTTGAATTGGCCTCTCGTAGAAAATCCAGTAAATCATCCCAAGCGTACTCGGCGCAGCTTAGGGTAAGGAACCATGTTGGTGTTCCTAAGTTGCGTAACATGCATTTTAGTTCACCATGGCGTCGGTACCAATATTCATTTGTCCCACGCTGACAAGCCATCAGATTGATCAGTTGTGTTTCCAAATGATCATCTCGGTGCTGCACTTTCTCCATAAAATCCTTAGCAGACACATTTTGTAAATGTACTCCACTTTTTAAAATGTGATTTACTGCATAAGACAGTGCAGACAAGTCGCTTTCAAATAAAAGATGGAACAAATAAGGGATACTTTGTCGAAATCTGGGATCTTCAGCATATAGTCTTGTAGTCCGATACTCAGAAGCTGGAATCTGTTCCGGACGTTCATCGTATCGTCCTCCTTTTCCTTTAGGAAACAGCTGGGGAAAACATCGAGCTTCCAAGCTCTCCTCCCATACACTCACAGGATTTCCTTTTGCTTTCTTCATCTGAAAGAGATCAATATTGTCTCCCATAACTTCTTTCGAATGGAGAGGATGTATGCTAAAATGTTCATAAATTTCTTCTTCCTTTGACTTGTCCACTTTTTCAATTTGTCCAGTTGGTGTTTCTGTGTCTCCTTGTAAATCTTCTTCTTCTTCTTCTTCTTCTTCTATATAAATTGATTCATACCATTTGTTATTTTTTTTCAAATACAAATTTGCTCTTTGTACTTTCCGCACATCTACCAGCTCCTGCCAAATCTTCTTATTCTTTGTAGGGACACCATTAACCAGAATAATTAATGGTTCAGTTTCCAAAGTATCTGCATCAATAGTTTCCATATTTTTTTTCAAATCCAAGGGCAAATACACCACTCTACCTTTTAAACCTCTCAGTAAATCTGAAGGAGGTAATTTACCAGTTTTGGGCTCCATACGTACTATGGTCTGGAACGGATGAACACATTGAATGAGTATAGACTCATATGTATTTAATTCAGAAAGTTCAGCAGGAATAGCATCCAATTCTAAATTATTATGTACAGCTCTGGTCGGCATTCTATTTTCCTCTAACTTGTTGTAGCAGTATTTGCAAATACGCTGATCTTCACCCAATTCAAAACAATTTTCAAGAAATATATATGTGGCAAAATCCATCCACTTATAATTATCTTCATTTTCACTCTTTCTGTAGAGATCAACATTCCTAGTTTGTTTTCTATAATGAGTTCTGCGGCAACAAATACAAGTAACATTTGGTCTTTCATTAGAGACTATTGCAAATTTTGTTATGTGATCATTAAATGTGTTACTTACAGAGGGTTCTACATTCTCTTCCACTTCTGCCTCATTTATTGTGTCCTTCTCTGCACTGTTTTGTTCAGGACCAAAGTAACAAAACTGAATTTCATCAACAACCTTCTCTACATCTGATACCGTTCCTCGGAACAGAGCCCTATTCAATTCATTTAACTTTATTGCTGGACTTTTGGCAAAATACAACCGTCTCACAAACTTTCTCATTTCAGTATGATGAACAGCCAGCATCCTAAAATGATGGAAAACACTATTGCACACTTTTCTAGATAGACAAGCAAGAGAATGACCCTGCAAACCAGTATTCTCTCTCACTCTGCATGGATCCAGACTTTGAAGCACCTTAATCTTTTGTTTTACACTTTTTTTACTATATTCTCTTAGAAACTCTCGAAATCTGTCAATAGATTCCTGACGCACAGTGCAAATACTACTACAATTCCAAGTGTACACTGGGGCTTTAGGACGTCTCCCCATTGCCTCATCTGCCATCACTTGTACCTCATCTCTTGGAACCATTATCTCCTTCTCCATTATGCAACCGTTTTTTACTTCGTATGAACGACCTCTGGTGTCAACTGCATGCAGCAAACTATTGCTTTGAAAATAGCTTTCTTCATTAAAAAAAGGTTCACTACTTGAACTATGCATCCACTTTCCTAAAAACACTTTACAAAAGTTTGTTCTGTTCACTACTCTTTTGCTTTTGCTTTGTGATTTCAGTACATTAACCATTTTATCTAATGTACGCATCCTATTCAAAATTAATATGAATAGTTTCCTTTTTAATTCTAATGCTTTTGCTGCAATGGCTTCAATTTCTTTTTTTCTCTTATAATATTTAGCCTTCTGCTTATATTTCTTTATATCCTTTATCAAATTGGACATAACTCTTCTCTGAAACATTTTTCTACGTATCTCTTTAAATGCTGTTTTTCTGTTTATGTTAAACTTTTCAATTGCAGAAGGTATATTTGCATTAACTAAATCCTCAATTTTTTGCTGTTCTGTAGGTTTTGTTACATTTTTCCGAGAACAGACATTTTGTACATTTTTGTTTGTTTTCAATATTTTGTTTAGGAATTGTCTTTTTTGCTTACCAGAAGATTTTTTCTTTTTCCCAACATCAGCATCTTCTACTAACTTTGGTCCTCCAGTTGTCCTCAAATATAGTTTTTTTTTTAGCGTTTTTTGAACTCGAGATTTTGTAGGCATCTTAAATTTTGTTCACTGTTCTTCAGCAATACCTGAAAAAAACTAAAAAAAAAATCCTTTATTGTATTTAAATATATTACTACATTTCTTTTCACAATAGTCACAAAACGAAATTTCTTTGCCATTTTCAATGCACACAAACTGCTCTTTTTTTAAAATTTATTTAAATGCACATGTCCAAGCTTTTTTTTTTTTTCAGATCACCACCGTGTGTATTCTCTGTGACTGCCTACACTCCAGCAGGGGCCACCAGCCTTAGTGATGCTGAATATATTTGCATTACAGACTTAAACCTGAAAACCCCACTCGCTTCTAATTACTGTGCATGACTATACATGGCAAGCACATGGGTGTGTGCTAAGCCTCTGCTTCTTCCCCCAAAAATTCGCTCCTCTTTTCCATCTACTGCAACTGTGAAATCACCAGAGCAAGACGCAATAAATTTCTGCCTATAATTCTTCTATGCACACAGAGTCATGTTTTCACATTAGTGCCAAAACGAAATTTCTTTGCCAATTTGAAAGCACACTTACTGCTCTTTTTTTTTCGGGCCAAGTGAAAATCTCTTTTTACACTTTGAAATCACTTTTACAGACTGACACATTCTGAAACCTTTTTTTTAAATTTATTTAAATGCACATGTCCAAGCTGTTTTTTTTTCAGACCACCACCGTGTGTATTCTCTGTGACTGCCTACACTCCAGCAGGGGCAACCAGCCTTAGTGATGCTGAATGTATTTGCATTACAGACTTAAACCTGAAAACCCCACTCGCTTCTAATTACTGTGCATGACTATACATGGCAAGCACAAGGGTGTGTGCTAAGCCTCTGCTTCTTCCCCCAAAAATTCGCTCCTCTTTTCCTTCTACTGCAACTGTGAAATCACCAGAGCAAGACGCAATAAATTTCTGCCTATAATTCTTCTATGCACACAGAGTCATGTTTTCACATTAGTGCCAAAACGAAATTTCTATGCCAATTTGAAAGCACACTTACTGCTCTTTTTTTTTCGGGCCAAGTGAAAATCTCTTTTTACACTTTGAAATCACTTTTACAGACTGACACATTCTGAAACCTTTTTTTAAAATTTATTTAAATGCACATGTCCAAGCTGTTTTTTTTTCAGACCACCACCGTGTGTATTCTCTGTGACTGCCTACACTCCAGCAGGGGCCACCAGCCTTAGTGATGCTGAATGTATTTGCATTACAGACTTAAACCTGAAAACCCCACTCGCTTCTAATTACTGTGCATGACTATACATGGCAAGCACATGGGTGTGTGCTAAGCCTCTGCTTCTTCCCCCAAAAATTCGCTCCTCTTTTCCATCTACTGCAACTGTGAAATCACCAGAGCAAGACGCAATAAATTTCTGCCTATAATTCTTCTATGCACACAGAGTCATGTTTTCACATAAGTGCCAAAACGAAATTTCTTTGCCAATTTGAAAGCACACTTACTGCTCCTTTTTTTTTCGGGCCAAGTGAAAATCTCTTTTTACACTTTGAAATCACTTTTACAGACTGACACATTCTGAAACCTTTTTTTTTAAATTTATTTAAATGCACATGTCCAAGCTGGTTTTTTTTCAGACCACCACCGTGTGTATTCTCTGTGACTGCCTACACTCCAGCAGGGGCAACCAGCCTTAGTGATGCTGAATGTATTTGCATTACAGACTTAAACCTGAAAACCCCACTCGCTTCTAATTACTGTGCATGACTATACATGGCAAGCACATGGGTGTGTGCTAAGCCTCTGCTTCTTCCCCCAAAAATTCGCTCCTCTTTTCCATCTACTGCAACTGTGAAATCACCAGAGCAAGACGCAATACATTTCTGCCTATAATTCTTCTATGCACACAGAGTCATGTTTTCACATTAGTGCCAAAACGAAATTTCTTTGCCAAATTGAAAGCACACTTACTGCTCTTTTTTTTTTGGGCCAAGTAAAAATCTCTTTTTACACTTTGAAATCACTTTTACAGACTGACACATTCTGAAACCTTTTTTTTAAATTTATTTAAATGCACATGTCCAAGCTGTTTTTTTTTCAGACCACCACCGTGTGTATTCTCTGTGACTGCCTACACTCCAGCAGGAGCAACCAGCCTTAGTGATGCTGAATGTATTTGCATTACAGACTTAAACCTGAAAACCCCACTCGCTTCTAATTACTGTGCATGACTATACATGGCAAGCACATGGGTGTGTGCTAAGCCTCTGCTTCTTCCCCCAAAAATTCGCTCCTCTTTTCCATCTACTGCAACTGTGAAATCACCAGAGCAAGACGCAATACATTTCTGCCTATAATTCTTCTATGCACACAGAGTCATGTTTTCACATAAGTGCCAAAACGAAATTTCTTTGCCAATTTGAAAGCACACTTACTGCTCTTTTTTTTTTGGGCCAAGTGAAAATCTCTTTTTACACTTTGAAATCACTTTTACAGACTGACACATTCTGAAACCTTTTTTTTAAATTTATTTAAATGCACATGTCCAAGCTGTTTTTTTTTCAGACCACCACCGTGTGTATTCTCTGTGACTGCCTACACTCCAGCAGGAGCAACCAGCCTTAGTGATGCTGAATGTATTTGCATTACAGACTTAAACCTGAAAACCCCACTCGCTTCTAATTACTGTGCATGACTATACATGGCAAGCACATGGGTGTGTGCTAAGCCTCTGCTTCTTCCCCCAAAAATTCGCTCCTCTTTTCCATCTACTGCAACTGTGAAATCACCAGAGCAAGACGCAATACATTTCTGCCTATAATTCTTCTATGGACACAGAGTCATGTTTTCACATTAGTGCCAAAACGAAATTTCTTTGCCAAATTGAAAGCACACTTACTGCTCTTTTTTTTTTGGGCCAAGTAAAAATCTCTTTTTACACTTTGAAATCACTTTTACAGACTGACACATTCTGAAACCTTTTTTTTAAATTTATTTAAATGCACATGTCCAAGCTGTTTTTTTTTCAGACCACCACCGTGTGTATTCTCTGTGACTGCCTACACTCCAGCAGGAGCAACCAGCCTTAGTGATGCTGAATGTATTTGCATTACAGACTTAAACCTGAAAACCCCACTCGCTTCTAATTACTGTGCATGACTATACATGGCAAGCACATGGGTGTGTGCTAAGCCTCTGCTTCTTCCCCCAAAAATTCGCTCCTCTTTTCCATCTACTGCAACTGTGAAATCACCAGAGCAAGACGCAATACATTTCTGCCTATAATTCTTCTATGGACACAGAGTCATGTTTTCACATTAGTGCCAAAACGAAATTTCTTTGCCAAATTGAAAGCACACTTACTGCTCTTTTTTTTTTGGGCCAAGTAAAAATCTCTTTTTACACTTTGAAATCACTTTTACAGACTGACACATTCTGAAACCTTTTTTTTAAATTTATTTAAATGCACATGTCCAAGCTGTTTTTTTTTCAGACCACCACCGTGTGTATTCTCTGTGACTGCCTACACTCCAGCAGGGGCAACCAGCCTTAGTGATGCTGAATGTATTTGCATTACAGACTTAAACCTGAAAACCCCACTCGCTTCTAATTACTGTGCATGACTATACATGGCAAGCACATGGGTGTGTGCTAAGCCTCTGCTTCTTCCCCCAAAAATTCGCTCCTCTTTTCCATCTACTGCAACTGTGAAATCACCAGAGCAAGACGCAATAAATTTCTGCCTATAATTCTTCTATGCACACAGAGTCATGTTTTCACATAAGTGCCAAAACGAAATTTCTTTGCCAATTTGAAAGCACACTTACTGCTCCTTTTTTTTTCGGGCCAAGTGAAAATCTCTTTTTACACTTTGAAATCACTTTTACAGACTGACACATTCTGAAACCTTTTTTTTAAATTTATTTAAATGCACATGTCCAAGCTGTTTTTTTTTCAGACCACCACCGTGTGTATTCTCTGTGACTGCCTACACTCCAGCAGGGGCAACCAGCCTTAGTGATGCTGAATGTATTTGCATTACAGACTTAAACCTGAAAACCCCACCCGCTTCTAATTACTGTGCATGACTATACATGGCAAGCACATGGGTGTGTGCTAAGCCTCTGCTTCTTCCCCCAAAAATTCGCTCCTCTTTTCCATCTACTGCAACTGTGAAATCACCAGAGCAAGACGCAATACATTTCTGCCTATAATTCTTCTATGCACACAGAGTCATGTTTTCACATAAGTGCCAAAACGAAATTTCTTTGCCAATTTGAAAGCACACTTACTGCTCTTTTTTTTTCGGGCCAAGTGAAAATCTCTTTTACAGACTGACACATTATGAATCCACCATGTGTAACTACAACAAAAACAATTCCCATTTCTATTATTCATTTCTTAAGTTACCACATACATCCCCTCTCAAACTGTAAACTCACCTTTAAATTTAGTTAGTTGTGAAAGAAATGTGTCACTCAAACAGCAGATTATCAGAGCCAGGATCTCTGTTCTGTACACCTCTCTCCTCTCAGCAGAACCAGATAATGGCAAACTTTCCCTCTATTTTTCCACACATATACATGTAAGTTTCAAATCTCAGTGCTTCCCCCTTTTTTTCAAATGTAATGACACATTTCTATTGGTTGAAAACCAACCCTTTTCCAAAAGTACCCTGCCCCCAACTTGACTTCTGCCTAGTACCCTTCCCCCAACTTGACTTCTGCCTGCTACCATAGCAACAGCTCATGGAACACTGCTGTGTGCAGTTAGGTCAGAAGTTCGACACACAATGTTTCAATTCCACAGAGCAAGAGTGCTTGACTTTTCAAACCTAACTGCAAATCCATAGTACTGTTCTTTGGTTACACATTTTTTTGTACCAATACAAAACATGCTTCTATTAATTTTCACATACAGCCTATTTTTTATTCTAGAATGGTATGAAACAGCCAATCAGTTCTTTTTGTTTTGTAAAAAATATGTATGCCTCCATTTCCAAACTGTCTTTATTTTCATATTGCCATTCTACTGAAAGACACCTCCTGAGTGCATCCAGTTCTCCTTTGAAGATGTTCACAGTGTGGATTGTAGGGCACAGCTATGTCTTCTGGAGTGAAAAGTTTGCAGAGAAAACAGATATGGTGAGAGACCTTGCTTTGCCAAATGTAGACATTAAATGGATTGGTCAGAGAGGGTTAAAGTGGCACCAATTGATGCCATTGGTGAAATCCTTCATGCAAATCCAACACCCTGACCTCATAATAGTGCACTGTGGTGGCAATGACCTAGGCACTTTGACTGGGGTAGGTCTGGAAATGCTTATGAAGGACACCTTTGCACAACTGTTTACACTTTTCCCTAAAACTGCCTTTGTGTTTTCCAACATATGCCAAAGGCAAAAATGGAACTGGTCCAATCATTTCTGTCCACAGATTGACAAAGCAAGAAAGCACGTCAACAAATCTGTTTCTGCTTTCCTCCGTGACTATGGTATGGGTGCCATTTACCACAACAACTTGCGTTACGACATGCAAGACATTTATAGAGGAGATGGTGTGCACTTCAATGATGAAGGGAACAGAGTCTTCCTCTTGAACCTTAGACTCTGCATCGGTACTTACTTGTAAGTACCACTAAAAAAATGACTCCATAAACACAACAGCTCTTTTTAGAGCTCCCTAATTTCTAAACTCTTAAATCTGATTTTCATTTATTTATTTTTATTTTTTTTACCGTACGCTTACCGTGAGCTTACCGTACGCGTACCCCGTGATTTTTTTTAAAATCAATAAATGTTTTTTTTGTACTTTTCTGTCCTTCTTTGACCCCCTTACAATTGTTAGGGGGTCTGTAACTCTCCTCATTGCCCCCTTTCTTTGTTTTCACTCTTTTTTTTCAGAGTGAAATACACAAAATGGCGGCCGCCGCTTCCTGGTTTCGGCCGATTCTAATGTTTACTAAGATCTAAGAGCCAATCAGAATCGCGCTCGCGCACGCCACCGTACGCTTACCGTAAGCGTACGGTAAGCGTACCGTAAGCGGGCTCAGATATATATATTGATTTAAAGGCTATTTTCTCAGAATCTACTGAACAGATTTACACCAAACCTACAAAAGGCACTTCCTTGACCTGAGGACTACCTCTCTGCCAAATTTTGAGTAATTCTGTTCAGCCGTTCGGGCTGTAGGTCGTTCTAAAGGTCCTATGGAAAAATGCATGGGAAAAACGCGTTTTGGGACCCCCCTTTTATCTCAGCCCCCGCTTGACGGATCCCCCTGAGACTTTCAGGGTAGGAGCGGAGCGTAGCGCCCCACCTATTTTGAGAAATTCGCGAGGATTCGTCGACCGGCGCCAAAGTTATTCAAAATAGAATGTTGAGGTTTTCCTATGGAAACGTGGTCCTAACTATAACTACCTACTGGCGACCGCCAGTAGGTAATATATATACATATATGTATATATATACATGAAATGTCTCTTTATCGTTCTTTTCCTCGAACAAAGACACAGCGAACCCAGGTATGGTGCAGTTAATTTATTTCAAACCCATGCACCCAGCCATAATGCGTTTCAGCCCTCGTGGGGCCTTGATCACATGATACATTAAGGGGGCAGACATAACCTTTTTAAAAGTGACAGCACAACAAATGGTGACGAAGAAGTAATAGACATAGTGAAAATACTCGCATTGTTCAACCTGATATCTATTGATGGTAAACAATTCCTACACATGATATGTGCAAACTGAGCAATGTGCAATCTAATAAATATATATAAATAAATAAATATTAAATATATAAATATAAAAGATGCAACTACTCAGTGTTAGAATCAAAACGTTTCAAATACGATGATAAAAACTTGCTTTAAGAAAAAAAGTAAAACCAATGTAAACTTTTTTGTCATAATAAAAGCATGTTACTCATCTTAGTATGCATATATCTTTTTGCCCAAATCAAATGCTGAAACGACATTCATGATATTGCCCAAGTGGGCTGAAGTAATAATCACTGTTTGTCTACAATAAAGTGCAAGTGCATGTAAAATATCACCTAGTGAACCCGAGGATTCACATGTGCAAAATCGTGCTAAGTCATAAAACCACAGATGGTTAAAACAATTCATAGTAAGGTAGCGACGAATCTTAAGACGGTTTGAACAGACCTCTAACATCATAGATATGTAAAAAAATCCTCACTGGAATTTAAACCATTGGGGGTCTTAGAGTCTAACTCCAGAATATATTTTGTCTCTAGTTTACGAAGCATTGCTTCGTGATTACCCGCTCTACTCAATGGAAGGACCGAGTCCAAGACAAAATATTTAAGATCCATAGAATTTTTGGAGTGTTTCTCATCAAAATTTCTGGCAACTGGGTAAGTAATATCACCATTATTGATTGCCCATATGTGCTGGAGTATCCGCTTGTGGACCTGTAGCTTGGTGCTACCTACATACCGCAGGCCACAGGGACACTCCAGCACATAAACAGCAAACTCCGTTTTGCATGTCAGTTTTTTGGTGATTTGAACAGGTTTACTGCTGAAAGGAGTTAGGTACTCTGTTTTGTTGGTACCTTGTTTGCAAGCCTTGCAAACAGCGCATTTGATAAAACCCTTACTGGCACCGAGCCAATTCACAGAGTTCCTCACTTCAGGGCTACTTTTTACCAACATGTCCTTCATAGATCGTGATTTTCTGAATGTTATGTTGGGGGACTTGGTTGCTGAAACACCTAGAACCGGGTCGTTTTTTACCAACTACCAGTTTTTGTTGACCATTCTACGTATGATTTTGTTTTGGGTATTGTAGGTGAGTATTAATCTTGGAGGTTCTGTGCTCTCGGGTACCTGATTTGCAGTCATGCCAGTTTTACCAATCAGTACCTGCGTTCTACCCAGTGCATTGGCTCGTAGCATAGCTTTATCAATAACATCAGTGGCATACCCTGTCCTAACGAACCAGGATTTGCATTCATTCTGTGCTGCCAGACAATCGGAGTCAAGATTGCAAATCCTCCTTATCCGGAGCATTTCACCGTATGGAATGCTGCGGATTAGGTGAGCAGGATGGTGACTGGTTGCACGTAGTAAGGTATTGCCGGCAGTCGATTTTCGATATAGCCTGGTACAAAGCTGATCATTGTGGACATAAATCTCAACATCCAGGAAACAAATTGATGTTGTGCTAATCTGGCCAAAGAATATGAGGTTCAGGTTGTTATCATTGATCTGCTCAATGAAATGAAGGGCTGCCACCTCTGTGCCTCTCCATATTATCAGCAGATCATCTATGTACCTGAACCACCTTATGATGTGGTGGGACAAAACATCCTTGAAGGCAGTCATGAGGACCTGTTCCTCCCACAGCCCCATGTGCAAGCAGGCGTAACTGGGGGAAAATATATGTATAATAGTTAAGACGTCTGGAAACCAACTATATATTGGAATTTGATTCCAAGTATCCTGGAGGGCTTAACGCAACCGAAGACCTTTACACATATCTGTAAACTTTGCTAAACCTGCAATTGGACCCCATCTAGAAAGTGAAATTATGAATTGTAAATTATGTATATTGGTCATGTTCGTTTATAAGATAACTCATTGTTTTTTAGTATTTATACTGTTCTTATCTAAATATTTATTCTGGCTTAGACCTTTTAGAATGAGATTTTAGACATATAGTTTTTATTGTGTGTCTCTTGTTTGTTCTGATGGTTTTGAGTTTTAGGATATTTTATTGGAATATAAACATTATTTAAGTTATCTTGTTCCCCTCATGAATCACAAGGGTAATTCAACATCCCTCTCCTTAGCGTCCTCAGTGACATTAAATGCATATTTATTAGCAATCCTTTGCATATATCCACCTCATCATATTTTGCACTAGGTGTCCATATGGACTAGTACCGCACTATTTTGCACTTTTTCCTTTGCACCTTCGGATTTTATAATATCATCTTTTATTGTTTTTACATCTTTTAAACATAAGGGTATATTACAATTATTATAGATCAATGTACCCTTAACTGTATATAGTCAATGAGATTTTCTCATGTATGTCTATCAGGGAGCCTACAGATAATGGTTATAGATCATCATTTATAAATACCATTACGAGATTGGAAACCTTACCTTTTAAGTATCTCCCATGGGGGGGAATATAAAAGAAGATAAACTTATATTTTTTTCATGGGTGAGGCCCTATGTATATGCAGTCAAATCTATATATTATCCGGGGGTGCATTTATGAGGTATTTCACACAGGTATTTGGCAAGCACATTTATTTATTTTTCACACACACACATAGTTTAGAAATGGATTATCAGAATACTCTTATAAAGGTTTCACTCCCTTTCAGGTATTATACAGGTATTGGCAAATATTTTCCATGTTCAGAATTGCAACATTTGATTTTATTGGACCACAGGACTTGTGTAAACGAGGTATTCTACCTGTATGTATATTTTACGCCAAATGTCGAACATATGCAATGTATTATTTTATCGGCATTAATTTGAAACTTATTAGTCTGTTTTCCATGTCCATCAATTCAGACCTTGTGTGTGGGTTTTTTTTTTCAAGCATTAGCACTTTAAATAATGAGCAAAACACTCTGAGCATTGTCATGTGATCAAGGCCGCTTTGACGGCTGAAACGCGTAATGGCAGGTGAGGAGGAATAAAATACTTTTGAATCTACACAAGGAGGTCTACGTTCGTTCTTTTTCCTTGGAGAAACTTGTGAGCGAAGAGAGCTCATATATATATATATATTCACTTAAAAAACCATAGGTTTCACACATGTTATAGTTAGGTGGATATTTCACTCGTAAAAAACCAATGAAATTCCCCCGTTATAGTTAGTTCAGATAACTATAACTCGCGCGCCCGCAATCCACTGCTCATGACGTCACATATTACATCACTCATGGCATGGTCAGTGGCATCACTCATGACATCACTGATGACATCATCCTTGTGATAGAGTGGCGGTCGCGCGAGTTATAGTTATCTGAACTAACTATAACGGGGGAATTTCATTGGTTTTTTACGAGTGAAATATCCACCTAACTATAACATGTGTGAAACCTATGGTTTTTTAAGTGAATTTGCAAGGTTTTTTAAATGCTAATTCCTAACTATAACGTGTGTGAAACCTATGGTTTTTTCAGTGAATTTGTACGTTTTTTTAAATGCTAATTTATTTATGTATTATTATTTTTTTTATATATTTATTTTACAATAAACTACGTATTAAAATTATTATTTTTTTTGGGGGGTTTTTCACCGTGCGTGCAAAATTTCTGCCTTCGGGGTCCTTCAGGGACCCCCTGACAAAGGCTAGGGGGTCAGGAACTCTCTACCATGCCCCCTTTTCACGTTCGCCACCTTCCTTTGTCACTCTCGCACTGAAAACAAACAAAATGGCGGCCGACACTTCCTGATTTTGACCGATTCGAACGTTGACTAACATGTAACCACCAATCAGAATTACGCTCGCGCACGTTAGGGTGCTCACTTATAGATATTTATATGCTTTTAAATGCTATTTTCTCAGGAACTACTGAACAGATTGACACGAGACCTGCAAAAGGCACTTCCCTGACCTGAGGACTACCTCTCTGCCAAATTTCAAGTAATTCTGTTCAGCCGTTCGGGCTGTACCTTCGACTAAAGGTCCTATGGAAAAATGCATGGGGAAAATGCGTTTTGGGACCCCCCTTTTTTCTCGGCCCCCGCTTGACGAATCACCCCGAGACTTTCAGGGTAGGAGCTGAACGGAGCGCCCCATTATTTTTGAAAATTTCGTGAGAATTCGTCAACCGGCGCCAAAGTTATTCAAAATAGAATTTTCAGATTTCCTATGGAAACTCGGTCCTAACTATAACTATCTACTAGCGACCGCCAGTAGATAATATATATATATATATATATATATATATAAATATATATATATATATATATATGTGTGAATTTCTATATAATTTTAAAATGATAAAATACATTAAAATTAAGAGTTTAATAATTGATAATTGTTTTTATATATATATATATATGAATTATCACTAATGTGTGTTTGACTTTTTTAATTTAGTGTATTTATTATAGTTTTTTAAAATGTATATTAAATCTACTTTTTATATTAATTTTAAACATATTTAATATTGTATATATATATATATATATTCACTGAAAAAACCATAGGTTTCACACATGTTATAGTTAGCTGGACATTTCACTCGTAAAAAACCATTGAAATTCCCCCGTTATAGTTAGTGCAGGCAACTATAACTCACGCGACCGCAATCCTCTGCTGATGCTAATACTGTATTTAGACACTTATTTGCCCATGTCTTCTTCCATTAAATTTTAGCTATACATATATTACAATTTTTTTTTTTTCATAAAGACACAGATGTCATCAGCAGAGGATTGCGGTCGCGTGAGTTATAGTTGCCTGCACTAACTATAACGGGGGAATTTCAATGTTTTTTTACGAGTGAAATGTCCAGCTAACTATAACATGTGTGAAACCTATGGTTTTTTCAGTGAATTTGCAAGGTTTTTTAAATGCTAATTCCTAACTATAACGTGTGTGAAACCTATGGTTTTTTCAGTGAATTTGTTCGGTTTTTTAAATGCTAAGTTACTTTACGCCGTTCGTGGCGTGCGCGCCCACGTCACGCAGTTCGTTCCGTGTGCGCACGGTGCGCGCACAGTGAGCACGCGTTGCGCTTCGCGCACCGCGCGCCCACTTTACGCAGTTAGTGCCGTGCCGTGCACACACGGTGGGACATATTATGCGCTTCGTTGTAAATGGTTATCTATTAAATGTTCATTAGAACGGGGGAATTTCAATGGTTTTTTACGAGTGAAATGTCCAGCTAACTATAACATGTGTGAAACCTATGGTTTTTTCAGTGAATTTGCAAGGTTTTTTAAATGCTAATTCCTAACTATAACGTGTGTGAAACCTATGGTTTTTTCAGTGAATTTGTACGGTTTTTAAATGCTAAGTTACTTTACGCCGTTCGTGGCGTGCGCGCCCACTTCACGCAGTTCGTTCCGTGCGCGCACGGTGCGCTTCGCGCACCGTGCGCGCACAGTGAGCACGCGGTGCGCTTCGTGCACCGCGTGCCCAGTTTACGCAGTTAGTGCCGTGCACGCACGGTGGGCACACCTTTTGCACACAGGGTGGGGAAAATGTGGATATTGTTTTTTTTTTTAATTTATTTTTGACCGTACGCGTACGGTAAGCGCAATCGGCGTTTTTAAAAAAAAAAAAAAATAATAATTTTTGGCCTTGGGGGTTCTTTTGGGACACCCTAACCATGGCTATGTGGTTAGGAGCTGTCTAGCCTGCCCCTTTTCATGTTATCCAACTTTGTTTTTCCTCACCCCCTCAGAGTGCGAGAGAGAAAATGGCGGCCGACACTTCCTGGTTTCGACCGATTCGAATGTTTACTAAGATCTAACAGCCAATCAGAATCGCGCTCGCGCACGGCACCGTACGCGTACGGTAAGCTTACCGTAAGCGCACGGTAAGCGCACGGTAAGCTCACACAGATATATATATTGATTTAAATGCTATTTTCTCAGGAACTACTGAACAGATTTACACCAGACCTACAAAAGGCACTTCCTTGACCTGTAGACTACCTCTCTGCCAAATTTCAAGTAACTCTGTTGAGCCGTTCGGGCTGTAGCTGTGTCTAAAGGTCCTATGGAAAAATGCATGGGGAACACGCGTTTTGGGACCCCCCTTTTTTCTCAGCCCCCGCTTGACGAATCCCCCCGAGACTTTCAGGGTAGGAGCGGAGCGTAGAGCCCCATTAGTTTTGAAAATTTCGCGAGGATTCGTCGACCGGCGCCAAAGTTATTCAAAATAGAATGTTGCGGTTTTCCTATGGAAACAGGGTTCTAACTATAACTACCTACTGGCGACCGCCAGTAGGTAATATATATATATATACTCGTAAAAAACCAATGAAATTCCACGTTATAGTTAGATCAGGTAACTATAACTTGCGCGCCCACAATAAACTGCTGATGACGTGACATATTACATCACTCATGACATGGTCAGTGACATCACTCTTCACATCAATGATGACATCTGAAATGACACATTGTGGATTGCGGTCGCGCAAGTTATAGTTA
Source organism: Triturus cristatus (assembly GCF_964204655.1). NCBI lineage: Eukaryota > Metazoa > Chordata > Amphibia > Caudata > Salamandridae > Triturus > Triturus cristatus. Next base: position 633,046,302 of record NC_140582.1, read on the forward strand.
CCTGATCTAACTATAACGTGGAATTTCATTGGTTTTTTACGAGTGAAATGCACAGCTAACTATAACATGTGTGAAACCTATGGTTTTTTCAGTGAATTTGCAAGGTTTTTTAAATGCTAATTCCTAACTATAACGTGTGTGAAACCTAGGGTTTTTTCAGTGAATTTGTACGGTTTTTTAAATGCTAAGTTATGTATTTATTTTTAATTTTTGCACGCACGGAGCGCTTCGCGCACCGTGCGCGCGCTGTGGGCACTCGGTGCGCTTCGCGCACCGAGCGCCCACGTGGCGCATTTCGTACCGTGCACACCTCGCCATTTTTTACAAAATATCAATTGTTTTTTTCTCTCTTGGGGGTCCTTAGATTTATATATTAAATGTGATTGTTAATTCTTTTTTTTTTTTTTACCGTACGCGTACGGTAAGCTTACCGTACGCGCACCCCGCGATTTTTTTTAAAAATTATTAAATTCATTTTTCATACTTTTTGTTCCTTCGTGAACCCCCTGACGAACGCTAGGGGGTCTGCAACTCTCTTCATTTTCATTGCCCCCTTTTCATGTTATCAACCTTTTTTTTTCAGTGCGAGAGACAGAAAATGGTGGCCGATACTTCCTGGTTTCGACCGATTCGAATGTTTACTTTGATCTAACAACCAATCAGAAACGCGCTCGCGCACGGCACCGTACGCGTACGGTAAGCTTACCGTAAGCGCACGGAGCGCGCTTACAGATATATATATTGATTTAAATGCTATTTTCTCAGGAACTACTGAACAGATTTACACCAGACCTACAAAAGGCACTTCCTTGACCTTATGGCTACCTCTCTGCCAAATTACAAGTAATTCTGTTCAGCCGTTCGGGCTGTAGCTGTGTCTAAAGGTCCTATGGAAAAATGCATGGGGAAAACGCGTTTTGGGACCCCCCTTTTTTCTCAGCCCCCGCTTGACGAATCACCCCGAGACTTTCAGGGTAGGAGCGGAGCGTAGCGCCCCATTAGTTTTGAAAATTTCGCGAGGATTCGTCAACCGGTGCCAAAGTTATTCAAAATAGAATTTTCAGATTTCCTATGGAAACTCGGTCCTAGCTATAACTATCTACTGGCGACCGCCAGTAGATAATATATATATATATTTATAACTCAATATTTTGTACAACTATATTTTTACATCTATTTTTTTTCCTGATATTTTTGTACTTCCCTGTTTAAATATAGGGAGTAGATATTTTTGCATTCTATATTTTTGCGCCGATAATTTCACTTCTATATTTTTTACATCGATATTTTGTCAGTGAACCCTTTGGAATAAGCTGACCATTTGGGTGATTCAGATCCCATTATTAAGAGCTATCTAAATTCTCTGCTCAAACACTTGGGTCAGAATAAAGGTGGGCCTGGCAAATTTATCTCATAGAGAATATGCACCGGACCAGCATAGGATTAAAACAGGACTGTGCACATTTCCCCATTATTATAAAGTGTTTACAACTCTGATATAAATTGTGATTTGTTAAAAGTTAGATTATATACCCCTAAATTAGACCCAGTCAATGTAAATGTACTGCAATATGTATGTGTTTATAGCATGAACCCAGCACTTTACAGTACATCAGGGGCTGAGAGATGATATACAAGACCATGTACATCAGGCGGAGATTACACAAAAACATTTCATAAACATGAGCTCTGCACCTCTCACCTATTTTCTAGTGTTCTCCGTCGACAAGCCGGCAAAGCAATCCTGTCCAATGAGGTGCAGGGAAACACCCTAAAGCATGAAAACGTCCTCCAAAGTGTGACCTGGTCTTGTCTCAGATAGCACTAGTCTCTCAAAATCCATCATGGCTGAACTTTCAGCAGAGCAGAAAGAGTTAACTAAACCAAACACTGAATATGGCTTATTTCCATAAAAATCCCCCCACTCACATCTGTGAGTTCCTTCCTTAAGCTTTCCATCTGGCAGGGAGAAGGTGTGGGCCTGGCTGACTGGCTTGCTTGACCTGTTCTACCTTTGAAGCTGATGTTTTATGGCCCAACCCCCTGCTCTGTCATTCCTGTACCCTACAGAGCTCCCTTCATTATATACCCTTTGCCGGACCAGGCCACTTATCACCCAATCAAGGCAGCTTGGCTAATCTCCTCAGGGCTGAAAAATCACTGAAGAGTGCTAGAAGTTAGATTTTGGCTTACAGAAACAAAAGTCTTATAACTTATTTTTTGTGCAAGTTATGACAAATTAAACAATGCCAAGTTGCTGGATTTATCAATACCATTCTGTTCAGTCTTTGAATGATAATTTCACAATCTCCTAGCAATAGTTATGCGTCCATAACATATTGCCATGTTAGCCTATGAGGCCAACAATCTTCAATGGGGAAAATCAAATGTTTCATTTCTTTCTGCCTCAACAGGTTTTATAAAAGCTTTTAGATCTTGAAACATCACCCCCTACCCATGGAACACCTAGGGGAGACATGGGCAGTTCCTCATAATCAAAAACAATTTGGTTATTACTTCACAGTGCCCATACCACCAAAGATGAGTTTGCAGTCAATGTTACGCCTTAAGGCAGTGCTGCAACACAGGCCTTAATTTAAAATGAAGCAAACACAAGGAGTTGATGGACGGAGCGCTGAAACTTTTCAGACACTCACCCCCAGTCAGAGATCTGGGTTGAATCCATCATCATTCTTTTACTCACTTCTCCACCTCAGTTCAGACCCAACCATATGCAAATCAGTCTTGATCCTGTGCCTCATGGGAACAGTCCAGCCCAAACTGCCAAGCTAGGTCTTCCCTGAACCGGAAACAAGCATCCTGGAACCGCTTTCGGGGTAACACACCTCATCAGCCAGGCTAGCTTGAATCCAGTGGCAAAGTGAGCGAGAGACCCAAGTCTGGGCATACCCTTCAAACTTTGGGTGAAGAGAGCAAACACAAGGGGGGCGATTCACAGGACTAATCTGAGATAAAATCCTAAACTTACTACTTTTGGTATTCACAGAAGGCATTTAGTAGTAGTAAAGTTAGGACTCCTAACTTTTCTACCACTAAATGTCTTCTGTGAATACCAAAAGTAGTAAGTTTGGGATTTTATCTCAGATTAGTTCTATGAATCGGCTCCAAGGAGATAATGGATGGAGCTCTGAAGCTTTTCAGACACTCACTTCCAGTCACAGATCTGGGTTGAATCCATCATCGTTCTTTTGCACACTTCGCCACCTCAGTTCAGCCCCAGCTATATGCAAATCAGTCTTGACCAGTGCCTCATGGGAACAGTCCAGCCCGAACTGCCAAACCAGGTCTTTCCTAAACCAGAAACGAACATCATCGGACCGGTTTTGAGGTAACACCCCTTATCAGCCAGGCTAGATTGAATCCAGTGACATAGTGAGCAAGGGACCCTGTCTGGACATACCCTGCCAACTTAGGGTGAACAAAGCAAACACAAGGAGACGATGGACGGAGAGCTTAAACTTTTCAGACACTCACTGCCAGTCACAGATCTGGGTTAAATCCATCATCGTTCTTTTGCACACTTCACCACCTCAGTTCAGACCCAGCTATATGTAAATCAGTCTTGACCCTGTGCCTCATGGGAACAGTCAAGCCCGAACTGCAAAGCCAGGTCTTCCCTGAACCGGAAACAAGCATCCTGGGACCGGTTTCGGAGTAGCACCCCTCATCAGCCAGGCTAGATTGAATCCAGTGACATAGTGAGCAAGGGACCCACGTCTGGGCATACCGTGCCAACTTAGGGCAAACAAAGCAAACAGAAGGAGATGGTGGCTCTCAGCAGTGCGCACATGCAAGTGTAACAAAGGCTGCAGGCCTCTTAACTGCCATGCCCTAGTATATATTGGGGACTTAAAGTTAGGTCATGCCAATTATAAGTTTATCTCAATGTATGTGTTTGTGTTTAACATAGCACTGGCCCTGGGCCTGACTAGCAGAGCCTAGGACACAGTCCGAGTCAGCTACCATCACTTCCTTTCAGCACAAACAAATGTGGGTGAATGGGCCATAAACGGTGACTTTCTAACAAGCTGGTATGAGAGAGAGCATGCCTGGGGCAGATATGCCCTCCCCCCTGAAGGAATATATATTATTCTGGGGACGGTACATAGATGATTTGAATAATTGAAAGCATATTATGGGTTTTCCAAATGATAATCCATACAGTATAAGGTTAACCAAGGACCATGATTATAATCCCATCACCTTTCTGGATTTGAGATTGAAGATAGAAAACAGGAAGGTACAGAGCACTATGTATAGGAAACCAACTTCATGTGACAACATATTGGATGCGACCAGTGCACATCTAAAATCAGTCATTGAGAATATCGCTTATGGTGAAATGGTGAGGGCACACCGTAATTGTAAGAACAATAAGAACTTCTTACAGAATATGCAGATTTTGAATAGCAAGTTTCAAGATACAGCTATACATGACTGGATAGGGCGACAGCCAAAATAAAAATAATTGATAGATCTATCAATTTACAAGCCAGAAAACCTAGAAGCAGATCCAATAATAGTCTAACCTTAACTGCGCAACATAGCATGTTGAGTGGGGAGTATTTTAGGATTGTAGAAAACTTCAGCATCTATTATTGGAGGTATCTGCTCTTCATGGGGCCTTAACCAAAGCACTGGTGATCACCTATCAACGTACCAGAATGATACTAAATCATCTGGTTTTCCAGTTATGCTATATTTGAATATGAAAGACACAATTGGCTTACTATGAAACTGGAAGGTTTTTATATGTCCAATGAGTGTAGTGTATGCTGTTGTGGACAAAAAGAAAACAGGAGTTCTCATATACTACGTCTAGAACTTTCAATATCCGTGAGTTTATTAATAGTAAGCTAAGCTTTGTGATTGATTTCATTGAACGCCCTTGTGATATAATATATATGTGGGGAGCACCACTCGCAACCTAAAACCTAGTTTACAGGAGCATTTTTTAACCATTAAAAATAGAGATAGTAAAAAACTTCTGACGAGTCACTAAGAACATAATGGCACCAGTACCATCTGATTTTATGGCATTGAACATATCCCTGTGATATAAGAATATAAAATGAGGAGAGAGGGAATATGAGCTTAGAAAGAGGAAGTCCCACTGTATATGTAATTTATGAGGAACTCAGTCAGGACATAATACTGACACTGAATTACATCTGTTTTTATAATCTTAAGAACAAGCATTCAGTGTTTTCTTTTTTTAAATGTATTTTCTGGATGTTTCAGGGTAAAAACCATCATGTTTAATCACATAATGCTAGCATGGGACTAGGATTGAATGGTTACTGCAGGTTTAACCCATTTAAATCATGAAGTGATGTAAATTACACAGGGTTTGTGGATTAAGTACTTGTGGCCTGTTAGTCTTTCAACATGATATAAGATTACAATGTTGTTTTGTTTATGTTATTTGTATACCAGGTAGTAATAATTAATATTGAATTACGTGACAGAGATGTACAAAAAGTTTCCTTTTTCCTGTTCGAGGATGGTATGTGTTTGATTGACCAATGCCACAGTGTTTTGAAGGACGCAGGTTAGACCGTGTTGGCTCATGTGAAATGGAAATGTAACTGAGACACCTTGCCCTTTTTCTATCTGTTATGTTGTATTTTTACATCTAAATTAGAATTAGTATTGAGCTAGTAATGACAGAGCAGGTGTATAGATAGGTTGGGATAGCTAAACTCTGGTGTTTATTTGCCGTTAAAAGATGACTTATAAATTAAAGATGGCAATAGGGGGTAAGCCAATATTACCATGTTTAGAGGAGAGAGTACAAGCACTTTAGCACTAGTTAGCAGTGGTAAGGTGTGCAGAGTCCTAATAGCACCAAAAATAAGGTCAGAAAAAGTGGAAGAGGAAGGCAAACGTTTGGGGGGAATACCTTCCTAAGGCTGAGCAGTCTAACATGTGTCCTCACAGCTGAAAGTGGGAAGAACTACCCAACCCCTTGGGAGCTCTCTTAAGTAAGGCAGAAAAACCTGGGTAGACCATGAGAACTGGCATGGTACGACTCAGGATGGTGTTCCACCATAAAGTCAATTTGCTGTAGGGGGATGGACCACCTCAACAGTTTGGAGTTTTCACCCATAATTTGCATGACCCTTCTTATGGGTCTGTGGTCTGTCTGAACCCGGAAGTGAGTCCTGAACAGGTATGATCTCATCTTCTTTGGTGCCTAGACCACAGCAAAGGCCTTCCTTTCAATCACACTCTACCTTTTGTTCCTGTGGAAGTAACCTCCTGCAAATGAAGGCTACCACTTAGTCTAGGCTCTCCTCATTTAACGGTGCTAAGATTACCTGTATGCCGTGGTCTGAAGCATCTGTCTGCACTATGGACTCCTTGGAGAAGTCAGGAGCCTTGAGTACGGCTTCTGTACACATGGCCTTTTTAAGGGTATCCAAGGCTTTCTGACAGGCCTCTGTCCAGATCAACTGTCTGGCTGCTCCTTTGAAGTCAGCTCTGTTAAGGGGGAAAAACAGTGCCATACCCCTTAACAAACCTCTTATAATATCCGGTGAGGGCCAGGAAGACCCTCAACTCTGCCTGTAATTTAGGGGGTTGCTAAGCCAGGGTAGTCTCAGTCTTGGCCTGGAGGAGCTGCACACTGTCCCCGCTTTACGTGTGGCCAAGATAAACAACAGAACCCTGCCCGGTCCGGCAGTTACTGGCCTTGATAGTCAGGCCATCGTACTGCAGGGCCTGGAGTACCTCCCGGAGATGGTACAGGTGTTCCTTATAGCTAAAGGTGTTCACAGCTCTGTCATCTAGGTAGGCAGCACAGAATGCCTCCTTCCCAGCCAGGACCTTATTGACCAACCTCTGAAAGATGACAGGGGCATTCTCAAGCCAAAGGGCATCACCCTACATTGAAAGTGACCCTCTAGGGTAGAGAATGCTATTCTCCCCTTTGCCCCCTCAGTCAGAGCGATCTGCCAGTACCCTGATGTCAAATCAAAAGTACTGAGAAATTTGACAGCACCCAGCCTGTCTATGAGCTCATCTCCTTGGGGTATGGGGTGTGCGTCAGTCTTTGTGACAGAACTGAGACTTTGGTAGTCCCTGCAGAACCTAAGTTCTGCAGGAACTTTGGGTCTGACCAAAGTGTTATTTAGTCAAGTCGAAATAGCAGTTAAAAACTGCACATACAGGCTCTGCAATGGAAGGCCTGAGACATATTTAAAGAGCTGCCTTAGTGGGTGGCACAATCAGTGCTGCAGACCCATAATAGCATTTAATTTACAGCCCTCGGGCACAGATAGTGGGGACCTATAAGTAAATTAAATATGCCAATTAGGGATAAGCCAATTGTCCATGTTTAGTGGATAGAGAACAAGCACTTTAACACTGGTTAGCAGTCGTAAAGTGTGATGAGTCCTAATGACAGCACAACTTAGATCAGAAAAAGTGGAGGAGGAAGGCAAGAAGTTGGGGGCAAGACCATCCTAAGGCTGACAGGTTTAACACCAGGTATGTTTGCAATATGGCGGCTTACATGCTTATTGATTAGGTGCGATTAAAATAATAAGGTGAACCCATTATTACTGTTGGTAACTATGGAAAAAGGGTTATTTGTAACATGTAGTTTCATTGCTTTCCTTTTTAGACATGGAACATGTCAAAAGACATAAATGGTTGGGAGAAAGTCAATTGCACATTAAGACCTCTATCTCAATAGGAGGTTCACTCATGGTAGCCAAGAGGAATGGGCGGTGAATGTATATGGGCATTGCTTAGTGCAAGGAGGGGTGAGAAGTTCAATCAAATGACATTATGCTCGGGAGAGATATGTGGATACATGCTCTTTCAAGATTAGCCTTGGTTGGAGGTTGATGAGTGATGTGATTTTAAAATATTTTTTAGCTACAACAAAATGTGACCACACACTTTTTATGGTATGTGATTTTGAAACTTTTATACATCGTTTGCAAAAATGGTTAGCTATTTGATTTGTAAATTTGAATGGGATGTATAGAAATTAGTTTTTGGGTAAATGAAACTGGGGATTCAATAATTTATACTGCCACACATGACATAGAGATAGGATGAGATGTATAAAACGATAAAAGTTGACTTGTTGAAGATATGCCATTTTCTCAATAAATTCAGGGGGATATTCTCAAGAACGTGTGATAACTATTGCAATATTTGCTTATTGCAACTTTGCACATCACAGTCTATCGTGGGAAAATAACACCATGTTCACGTTGTATTCTCAACCCGGCAGCACCATGCGATAGTCTCACGATAACGTGCCAAATGATCGCGTTCAAATGAACGCAACACTGAAAATACGCGAAACAGCAACGCAAAATAAGTTGCGATGTGGCCAATCGCGCTTCACAAATCTGCGATAACCAGCACCATGGATGCACCCGGACCGAGTGCAGAGGATAACGTGAACCCCACAAGCCCCACAGATGACCAGCCAGGAACCTTGGGGTCGGGGAAGGCTAAGGAGAAGAGGAAGAGGATGACGCGGTTCAGTCAGCAGGAAAACAGGATCATCGTTACGAAGGTGACAGAACACTAACAACAATTGTTCGGCACTGCAAACGTGTCATTGGCAACAAAGACGCAAATATGGCAGACTATCTTGGACCATGTGAATGCAGTTGCAGCATTGAGGAGGACAATGGATGAGGCCAAGAAGCGCTGGAATGATGTGAAGGCCAAAACCAAGAAGAAACTCGATGTCAACATGAAAGCAGCAACACTCATTGGAGGTGGGGGTCCAGCGGCACACCAGGAGCTGGATGACATGGAGAAATTGGTGGCCACAGTCATCAGTCGGGACACGGTGCCAGGAGTTGGGGATCCGGACACTGCTCAACATGACCTGACACAACATCAACAGAGTGAGTACCAACCAGGGATTGGGGGGACGGGGGCAAATGGGCACAATGGCACACATGCACAATTCAGTAGAGCACACTGCACACCCACAAGGACTCTGGATCATGACCCTCAACCCCGTGGCACACTGCAGCACACACACATACACCAAGTAAGGCCCCGTACCCCATGTCCCCAAAGGGGTCCCACACCACACATCACCAATCTCACCACCAACACATGCACACATGCGAAACACAGCAAGGATGCCTATTTGTGAGCCACACTGACAATGCAAGTGACACTACATGACGATCAGCATGGCTGCAGGCCAATCATCATAACATTGTGCACGCCACGACATTGAGGTGGCTGAGTGTGGACCACATTCGGAAAGGACCAGGTCACAATCTGACACATCCACGTGCACAAACAACCCCTAACATCAACAACACATCTGTGGACAAACCATGCCCAAGAGTCACAACTCGACCAAGAGCCCAATTTACCCAAGTCCGGTACATCTCTGCACTGTAGAAGCATAGAAGGCAATGGCACACCGTCTGAAAGGGTTAAGGGGCCACAAAATCAGAGCTGCAGGGGCAGCTCACCCACAATGCTGCACACACACATCAGAATAAGAGCACCTCAACATTGACAACAATGTGGTACAAACTGCAACACTTTCACAACAGTACACAGGACACAGCTGGTGCCGCATGGGTGTACAAAATGGCCAATCACTCCTGACATAGCAGGAAACTGTGAGATGACAAGGTACGAGTACAACCTCACATCCCTGATGTTGTACAAATGTCCACTGTCCTGCATCAAATAGGCAACTCACCACAAACAGTCACAATGTACATTGTCATGCAATCTGTATGTAAACTTCGCCAATGCGTCAACATACATGGAACACACTGTGAAGCTGCATCTCCCCTTTACATTGCAGAGGGACAATAAAAACCTCCTGCAGAGCAGACCCTACATCACGTCAGTGATGATGGAGACGACAACCAGGACATCGACCTGGACGAACTACAACTGTTCATGGACACCCTCCGCACCCTACCTCCAGTAGCAGGTCAGCCCAGCACCATCGAGGTGAGCCCACCCCCTGCACAGACCACACAGCAGGAAGCACCCACCACCACGTCAGGCTCCCAGCACCTCACCGAAGAACACATGGTGTTCCAACGCCGTGTGTTAGACTGCCAGTGGGGGTTGGCTGAACAGGTGCGGCTGGGGTTCCAACTCATGGCAGACAAACTTGATGCCATAATTGGGTGTCTAAATAGCATCAGGGACCACTTACACTCCCTAGCAGTCACCTACAGTCCACCCCATGCACTCCAAAAATCCATGGCTGGCGTCGCTGGAGTCATGACTCGGAGACCACTACAACTGTCCAGTCAGAGTGGCTACAGCGATGTCATCCGTGATTTGGGAAACATGAGGACATGGAGCAATTGCAGGCTCAAAGAATGGCTACCACGGCTGCACACGAGAAAGCTGTAGATGGGATCTTCCATGCCCTGCAGAACCTCATCATGAGAGTGATGCCACAAGACATTGCGCAGACTAATGCTGCTGCTACTTCTACATCCACATCTCCGGCCCCTGATGTGTCAGTGTCACACAGTGTTGCAGACCAAACACCACCACCCACATGTGAGGCACATGAAACGCCAGAGACCGAAGATGAAGATGTATCTGCCTCAGTGGTAATTAGGAAGCAGTAGCATTCATCTCCGCCAAATGGCTTCTCACTGCTTCGTTCTGCACTCTGCATCGTGCCCTGGAATAACACCTTCCACTGTCCCCCGATACACCCAGCCATAACCTCGACAAGGACTGCCACATCTCATTTGCAAAACAATGACAGAGCAATCTGTAGACTGGACTGTTTCCCTTCCCAGTAACTTGTCAATCCCTATAGGACTCTGGCTGGCCCTCCACGGGGCAACATTCTAAAGTGTTGTCTGCATGGCCCAGTACTTTGACAGCTTCTACACTCCACTGTAAATGAATAATACCTTCCAATACACACAGATGTGTCATGTACATGATTTATCAAGTATGAAAGTATGTACGAATGTAGGGGCAGTGATTTCCCATAACATCCATGTTGCACATGTTGTGGGACTTGAGTCACAGGGTGCATCCGTTCATCATGGTGGTACACATCTGACACCAAAAGAAGCCCTGTAGTCAATTGTAGGTCACAAATGACAGTTTATATGCAATTAAGTGGGACACATGTGAGACGCTGATGTGTGTGATTCCATACTATCCCTGACACACAGAAATGGCATTTCGAATATGTGACACCCCAAACAGCCTCTCTGTATGTGACACCCAAAACCTATTCCAAATTTCTGAAATTGTTAGCACTACATGTTGCACTCAGAGTGATGTGCCTGTACACAGGAGTGACATGCACTCAGGGAATGTGTGTATGAAAAAATGTATTTGCACATGCTGTGCCTGTGCTCATTTTGTACTGTCCCATGTCTGCTGAGGACTGTGACAATGTGTCGTGCTCATGTGAAGAAATTGTCAATGATGGTGTTCCTACGGGCTATTCCATCTGCAGCTAAAGTGGGGTATGGTCCATATGCCTCATCTTCCTCATCATCGTCCGGTGCATCTGGCACTTGTAGCCATGGGGCATTGGTGCGTACACATATGTTGTGCAACACACAACATGCAACGATCATCTTGCACACGGTTGTCTGGGCTGTACAGGAACCTTCCACCTGTGAAGTCCAGGCACCTGAAACGTGACTTCAACACGCCAAATGTGCGTTCCACGATGCCCCAGGTGCGTTTGTGGGCCGGATTGTACTGCCTCTGGGCCTGTGTGTTCGGGGCTCGGAGGGGTGTCATCATCCAAGGGCAGAGTGCATGTCCTTGGTCACCTGTGACAGTGCAGAGAGACATGAGTCAATAGTTGGTTCTGCATGATGTGTTGGGCAGGCTCACTCGTTCATTGGTGTGTGATATGTGTGTCTTAGTGATTCCTGTTTGACATGTACTGCTTGTAGCAAATGAGTGGCATCAATGTGTAGTATGTAGCCTCCCTGCTGCTCCTCCATCCCCCAAGCCTATTTACTACTGTGCACAGCGTGGTTGTATCGCTTGCACTCCTACGGAACACCTTTGTCATGCCTGTCTGCGCATGTACACAAGGCTGACTACGACACTGTGATATTGAGCGTTGAAGGTGGGCAGCCACGTGTGTGTAGGCCTATGGTAAGGACAGGGTGGAAAAAGATGTAGAGTTCATGGCTGGCTTAATTTGCGATGCCGTTGAGGGTAGACCTTTGGCTTATTCTGCGGTAATGGTGACACACACAACAGTTGGCGAGCATGTTCACGTACCCCGAACGGGCTTGCGCTCCCTCATTTACCCCTTCGCCCGAGCCCGCACTCCGGGGGCATGATACATTGCAACATTGTCCATTGCGTGACGGGTGGCGCCGACACCACAACAGAGTCACACGCATTAGTTACTGCCTGGGCAAGGCCATAACTTAACCACACCCAGAGTCCCGGTGTCCCTCATGCATACATAATGACCAAATGGACACACTTAGATAGTTTGCGGAACTGGCTACAGGCACGTGAGCCTGGCCCCTTTTATTGCCCGGGTCACATGTACAGTGACGCCTGTGCTGGATGGGTGTGGGGTGAGTGCAAGCCAGTCCTCATGGAGTGGTTGCTGCTGGCAACAACGTGAACAGTGATCACTATTTAAGCAGAAACCGAAAACACCAACATAACAAAACAACTGCGAAGCATCATGGTGGTAGCCGGAGCAAGTACAGAGGTCACCCAATATGCAATCAGAAGGGTCCGTGAGTCAAAGTGCATTGATGTTGTGGCACCAGTGATTGTCTAGGGTTGTGTCCCTTCGGGATATTCCTGCTGCAGATGCAGTGGGGTTTTTTACACCTGCCTCATCTTCCCCAGCATCTTCCCAGGTCTTCCCAACTGCCTGAGGTGACATTGCTGCGAGAGCTGTCCACAGCACAAAACTCAATCAGAAAGGGCCCATGAGTTGTGGTGCACATGAAGAACTGAGCAGGGTATCAAGCTGATGATGGCATTCACGACAGGAGTGAGGAACTTGGATAGGGCTGGCTGTGAGACTCCTTCGACTCTGGCAGTTGTTGGTTGGAAGGTCCCAGAGGCCAACAGGTGCAGCACAGCCAGCAGCTTTGTCTGCGGAGGGATGTTGGTTGTCCGCTGTGTTGATACCGTCAGCCTGTGGGCAATGATGGTCAGGATGCGTAGGATGGTTGTCCTTTTAAACCTGTAGTGGGCAATGACATCCTCTGGTGTTAAGTCTGTGAGGCTGGTGCATTTTCCGAAGGTCCGCTGTCTTTTTCTGCGCTGCCTCTGTGGTGGTCCGGGGGGGGGCAGTGGGGGCCAGGGGGGTTGCGGGCCTGGATGTGGTGGCGGTTGGTGTTGTGGCCCTCTTGGGGCTCCGAGCTGCATGATGAGTAGCTCCATGGCATCTGTTGTTCTTCAGGTGTGGCTCTGGGCTGAGCTCCCTTTATGGTGCAGGGTGTGGTCTGACTTAACACCAGGTCGAGGCAGGTGTTAAATCCCTGCTGCTAACGCGCCTTATCACATGTGTTGTGAACTTATCGCCCATCTGGCTGGTCGTTTAGAATGTTGCGAAGTGGTGTTGGTGCGGCTTTTTGCGCGAAAACGCCTACTCTGCATCTCACTAGCGTTAGTTGCTGGAGTCATCTGTGGCGATGTTTTTTGCGGCTGCTATCACAGGAAAACTGGTGATATCGGCTGTTAGCACCAGTTTGTGAATAGTGTGATGAGTTTATCGTCACTTTGGCGGCGATAAAGTGCCGCTAACTCGGCGATAGGTCCTTGAGAATATGCCCCTTCATTTTTTCAAAGTTGCTTCACGTGATTTCACCTATTGTATTAATTGAATGGGCTATACATGTGTATATATTTTAACATTTGAATGCTATACGGTCACATGTGGGAACATCTCTGAATTTTACACCATATTTGTTGGTTGAATTGCTAGTTGATGTTGTTTGGAGTGAGAAATAAAATTGTATTTATTTTTATTTTTGCAAACAAGAGATAATTCATGTTACACACATGATTTTTGATGTAGAGAATAATATATATGCTGCCTTTTTAATGTTTCTATATTTTTCTAATTTTTTTTGTGATCCACAGCCCTGAAAATGCTCTGGTATATTGGAACGAAATGCGTTGGCTGTTATTTTGTAATGTGAAACATAAACAAAGCTAGAAATGAATATTAATAAGTGGCTTGCTCTAACTTTCTGATCATTGAACACTGAAAAGAGGGTGCTCTTACCCATTGTAAAATGTATATTTTTTTGTGAAAATTTGATCCAGGGGTACCTTTGGCAGCTGCGTACCGGGAGAATGAGCACCTCAATGAAGGATTGACTTTAGGGACTAATTGAGAAGGGCGCTGACTTCTATTAACTATAACTCATGGTGTGCAACTGTTTAACCCTAGGTATCTCTAACTGATTATCTGCCTGTCTACCTACCTACCTACCTTACTGTCTATATGTATATACATGGTATTTCTATAGCGTGACCCAAGCCAAAGGGCTTGGGCTTGGTTCTGTCTGTCTGTCTGTCTGTCTATCTATCTATCTATCTATCTATCTATCTATCTATCTATCTATCTATCTATCTTTTTATCTATCTATCTATCTGATCTTTGTAGCTCTGTCTAACTCTGTGTCTGTTTCTATCCCTCTTCTAATTTAAATCTGTCTTCCAATTTAAATCTTTCTGCCCCTGTCCCTGGCTACTTCTATCCCATCTTACACTGTATATCTGCCTATTGTTCTGTCATTGCTCTAGCTCTCTGTCATCGTCTGTCCCTCTGTCACTGTCCCTTTCAGAGTTTTTGTCTCAGTCCCTCTATGTCTCTTTTCCTATGGTGTTCTCTGCATCTCATTCCTTCTTGCTGACCAATATTTCCTGTGCCATATTAGGTAACACTGCACTGATGCAGTGAATAATTGCGCAATCGTTTACACCAACATTTATATACACTGACCAGTGGAAAAAATCCACATTTGCATCGAGCGGTTAGCTCAAAATTCACATTTTCTGCCATTCATCTGGCGCAAATAGTAATTGCTCATGGCAGGTCATGGAATGTTCAAGCAAAATTGTGCTACACCGTTTGCATTGCTATTTTCAATACAAAAGGGTCCTTTAATTCTTGCAGCAAATACAGTCATGAACAATGTTCACATAATGAAAGCAATAAATAGAGAAAAGGAAATGTAATGCTCTGTTATCCGCACAGTTCTCGTCTACCATTTTAAGGGGTTGTGGTTCTTTCTTATATTTTCTGACCTTGTCCAATGGTTCTGATTTTGTTGTTGTTGTTATGTGCTCTGGTGTCATTGTGTTCGATCGATCGATGAAGGTCGACCTGCCTGTCTCATACAATGTTAAGTTCTAATTCACCTAGGTTAAGGGAAGAATGTGACGCGTCCGATACTGTCAGGGACCTTTGTAGTCACTAGTCCAATTATTTTGTTTTTCAAGGTGAATTGTTGGCTGTGCCAAGTCTGAGCTGACGGTTCTGTTCAGCAACGTCGTTTGCCAATTCTGTGGTTCAACACGACGGTGTGTATAGTGTGGCTATTGTAATATGTTCTGAACGACGTATTTAGTGGAATGAGAGGAATGCGCGGTTTGAGAAGCCTCACATCTTGCTAGCTGGGAACAATTTCACGCAATACGAATTTCATCAACACATTTTACAGCCCCCAAACCACTCTGCAAAGCTGTACCACTGACTGGACTGCTAGAAATATGCAACATGGAGCACCAAAAGGTGTTCTTAATTAAGCAGAAATATGCAAATTGCACGGTACATTCCGTGGCAGCATATTATCATCCATATCATAGAGAAACAACATTTTTTTTGTAGATTGCCAAATTTTGCAAATGATGTGGTAAAGACAGAGAATCCTTTAGTATGTGGTAAACCCTTCAGTTACAGAAATACATAAATCTTCGATTCCTCACAATGGTGCATTGTTTTGCCAACAATTTATTCATGAGAGGTAAACCTAAATGTTCTAATTGCACTCAGTGCCCAATGTTAGGTACAATTTGAAGAAAGCAGCATTTTCATGATAATTACTCCAAAGGAAACGTAATATAATAAAACATACTGAGTAACGTGTAATATTGTCCTATATTGTCATCTCAGGGCTCTGTTATTATTTTTTTTTTTTAAGTTTGAGTTTATTGAAGAAAAGAGAGGGGGAGGAGAAAGGGAAGGGGTACAAGGTATAATCATCATGATAAGCATATGCAAAGATTAAGCAATTCAATAGAAACTCTCATTAAAAACAAAAATAACAAGCATGCGGACTACATGAACATAAACTATTATAAGAATGAAAATACTATAAAATATATCGTAGTGAAACGTAACAAAGAGGCAATAGAGAAACAAGACTATCATGGTGGCTTACGCACCTCAACTGTGTCAGGGTCTGGAGAGGTAAGGGTTGGAGCAAAAGAGGAGAGATAGGATACCAGAGGGAGCCAAAGCATGTCACGCTTGACTGCTAGGGAGATGGGAGAGACATAATTAGTATCTAAGCGATGATGGAAGCAAACTGCGTTCCACCACGAGTTGTAGGAGACATTTGCAGCCTGCTTCCAATTAGAAGTAATGGTATGGAGAGCTACAGCAATTAGGAGGTCAAGTAATAAATAATGGGAAGGAGATTGCGAGAGGGACGGTGATAGGGAGCCCAGAAAAATTTGTACAGGAGAAAAGGGGATTTGAAATTGAAATGTCTTTTGTAGGTGTGTCCACACTAAGCGCCAGAATTTGGAAATGGGAGGACATTCAAACAACATGTGTTTGAGATCCGCAGTGGAACAGGAACAGGACCAACAAATAGGGGACGAGTCAGATGAAAAACGGGACAAAACATGTGGAGTACATAAATTTCTGTTATAAATAAAGTATAAGGTTTGGGTAGTGTTAGCAGCTCTAGAGGTCTTATGAAGCTTAGTCCATATTTTGTCCCAAAAAGGTATTGGCAAGTCTTGAGAAAGATCCAATTCCCATGCAATCTCGATTTTAGATTTTAGTCTGCCGGTGGAGTATCGAAAGGAGTTATAAATAGAAGAGGCTGAGGGAGATTCCTCCAGTAGTAAAGAGGTGGCTTTGCACTCTAGAGGAATGTCGGTAGATAATGCTAAAGAGCGAAGATATGAGATCAAGACTGGGAGAAGAGCATTATACTGCGATCGAGCAGAAGAGGGCAATGAGAGAGAGGATTGAAGTTCTTGGAAAGAAAGGGGAGTATCTTGGGAAACTAGTTGAGAGATCCAACACAATCCTCGAGAATACCATGTCTTCCAAAATATGGTGCGATTACGAATTTTGATGAGAGAGTTGTGCCATATCGGTTGTTCGTGAATGGAAAGAAGGGAAGGATAAGATGATGATAGGTAAGGGAAAAGAAGAGTACGAGAGTAAGAAATAACAGGTGTACGAAAGCGAATTAAAGAAGACGTGAAGGATAAAAACTCGCGAAAGGTAAAGGGAGATAGAAAGAAAGCCTCTATACCTAACCAGAGGGGAGGGTAGAGCGGGAGATCAGAAGAGAACCAGCGAGATGATTGTTTCAGGGAAAAAGCTCGATGATACTCTCTGAAATCCAGAAAACGCACACCAGATTGAGCCTTATCCTTGCGCAACGAAATCAAAGCTATCCGAGATCGTTTGCCATTCCATAAGAATTTCAATAACAGAGTCAATCCGCCTGAAAAGGGAAACTGGAATATGTACTGGGAGCATGGAAATGGTATAGAGAAGAAGAGGGGATAGCATCATTTTTATAGAATTGAGCCGACCCCACCAGGATAGAAAGAGCGGATGCCAGCGATGAATAGCCGTATCCATTTTCATGAAAACATAATCAAAATTAAGTTTAAGCGTATCTGACAGGAGAGGAGCGAACCAAACACCCAGATATTTGATCTTAGACGGCTGCCATGAGAAACCAGTTTGGGAAAAAAGATGCTTTTGACAAGAAAGGTTTAAAGGTAAAATCTCGCACTTATCAGCATTTAGACGATAACCAGAGACCGAGGAAAAGGAAGACACCTGATTAAGAAAAGAGGGAATAGAGGAAACAGGATCAGAGCAGTAAAAAAGAATATCGTCAGCATAAACCGAGAGTTTGACCTGACGTGAGCCAAATTTAAAACCAGAAATACTATTGTCCAAACGAATTTTAGTAAGGAAGGGTTCCAGGGCTAGAACAAAAAGTAGGGGAGAAAGAGGACAGCCTTGTCGGACTCCTCTGCGCAATGAGAAATAATCCGAGGTCATCCCATTAACAAAAATGGAAGCCTGAGGATGAGAGTAAAGTAAAGAAATAATAGAGATGAATTTAGGAGAAAAACCGATCCAGCGTAGGGCTTGAAACATAAAGTCCCACCCGATCCTGTCAAAGGCCTTCTCTGCGTCTAAAGAAATAGCCGCAAAGGGAAGTGGCAGAGAGGAAGCCTTGTTAAGTATATTGAGAAAAACACGGGAGTTGTCAGGTGAGAGACGACCCTTGACAAAACCTGATTGTTCAGGGCCAATGAGATCGGGTAGAAGTGGATCCATGCGTAGTGCTAAAATTTTGGCCAGAATTTTGTAATCCGTGTTAACCAGGGAAATTGGTCTGTAGTTTTTGCATAATGAGTGATCTTTATCTTCTTTGGGAATTAAACAGATTAAAGCCTGTTGGAAGGAGCCACTAGAAGAGCCCGCAGCAAGAAAAGATTGGAATAATAGTAATAGTTTGGGGAGAAGTAAAGAGGAGAAATGGCTGTAGAATTCAATAGTGAAACCTCAGGGCCTGGAGATTTACCGTGGCGTAATTTAAAGACAGCGTGGGAAATTTCAGAAAGGGAAATGTCCTGGTCCAGGGCAGCGAAATCAACGTGAGAAGCCGGGGGGGAGGGAAGCGAATGGAAATATGAAATAAGATCCGCGGTCTCCGGGATGTGCTCAGGAGTATAAAGATTATCATAGAATTTAACAAACTCAGAGAGAATGTCTTTATCTTTAAAGCATGAGTTCCCAGTGGAAGTCTTGATGGATTCAATCTTTGTACGCTCTTTCCTTATCTTCAAGTAGTTAGCCAAAAGCTTCCCCATTTTGTTCTTACCCCCATAATACCTGGAATTACATTTCAGCAAAAGATTTGAGGCAGCATCAGTTGTAAACCTATTGAAAGAGATTTTCGCATCATACGTTTTTTAAGGGAGACCTCAGATCTGGAAGCATGATAATCAAGCTCTAATGTCTTAATATTAGCTAGAATGCATTTGGACTTGGCTTCTCGAAGCTTCTTTCGCCGGGCTACAAAATTGATAATAAAACCCCTAGAGGCTGCCTTAAAAGAATCCCAAACAGTGACAAAAGAGGAGTCCGGGGTATGATTAAAAAGAAAAAATTCAGTGGCAAAGGCATTAAATTCATAACAAAAAGTAGGTTCCAAAAGTAAGGCATTGTTGAAACGCCATCTGCCAGAGTGAGGGGAAAATGGAAGTAAGTCATGGTCCACATAAATCGGACCATGATCTGAAATTAGGATGGAACCAATGTCAGAGCGTATAGCGTGGTGGGAAAGGGATTTACTAAGGAAGAGGTGATCGATGCGGGATTGTGAATGATGTGAAGGGGAGTAAAAACTGTATTCCCTAAGGTCAGGGTTACACAATCGCCAAATATCCACCAAAGCATTATTTTGAAAAGTGCTAACAAATTGAGAATGCATCTTAGAGGGAACAAATTTAACATTGGAATGGCGGTCGAGGAAGGGATCAACAACTTGATTACAATCCCCCCCAAGAAGTATGTACTCTCCAGAAAGGGAGGATAACTTGGTTGAAATAGAGGGCCAAAATGATCTATCAATTCCAGTTGGGGCATACACATTAAAAAGAGTGATAGGAATATTATCTATAAGCAGTGAAACAATAACCCACCTACCATCAACATCACATTCATGAGTAAAAGATGAAATATTTAACTTTTTATGTAATAATATCACAACACCATTTTTCTTAGAAACGGTGGGAGAGCAAAAAACATGACCCACCCAACAACGCTTGAGCTTTAGAGCCTCCGTGTCAGAAAGATGGGTCTCCTGGAGGAGAGCAACATCCGACCCAAGTCTCGCTAAATGTGATAAAACCCTTTGCCTCTTAATGGGGTTATTTAAACCTTTAACATTCCAAGATGTAATACGGAATGGAACAACAAAAAGAAGCATCTAATAACAACATGCTTATTATTACAGAAAAAATAGCTTAACAGAACTGAGAAAATTTTAATGAATTGAATAAGGAGAGAGGGCAAGAGGAGAAAAAGCAAAGAGGAAGGAAAGGAAAAGAAAAAACAAAGGGAACCAATGTGAATATTGTATTGAGTCCAGAGAAAGGAAGGGACAAAAAAGGGAAATGGGAGGAAAGAGAAGGTGGTAGAAAAAAGGACAGGAACAAAAATCAACAAAAAGACAGTACATGTTCGAAACGAACGACTGAAAAACATACTTACGGAACGAAAAACTCGAGAGCGAGGAAGGGGCGATGACGCCGGGAGACAGCGACGACAACATCCAAAGCGAACAAAACAGACCTCAAATACCACGACTCCAAAAACGCAGTATATAAAAGGTAGCATGGCACATCAGGGTAGGAGGAAGGGAGAAGGTATCTGTAAAAACAAAAGAGATATGACAACTGAAGGGAAGACGTGTCACAGAGAAGCAGGAAAAAACAAACTACAGTTAAACTACAAAGGGGACATATGAGAATAAAAACGGCCGGTGGCAGAAGAGACAATGAGGGAATCACAACATCAGCGACACTTGCGAGACAACAAAATCATAACACAACGAGACCCAAGAAGAAATAGCAGAACTTGTCAACCAGGTCTGGATACATCCATAACATCTGGGCCATGACTCCGGAGAAATGCTTGCAAGGCCGCGGGATCTTCATACGTGGTTGTTCTGTCTTTATATGTGACCTTGAAGAGACAAGGATGTAGTAGTCCATATCTAGCATTCAGGGCCCGTAATTGAGGACGCATGTCCAAAAACTTCTTCCTTTGATCTGCAGTGGCCTTGGAGACATCCTGTGAGAGATAAAGACGATGACCTTCCCACATAATTTGCTTCTTGAGCTTGGCAGCTGAAAGGACCTGTAGGAGGTCAGTGAATTGCAGGAATAACATAATGACACCTCTAGGCTTACTAGCGACCTTCGGACCAAGGCGGTGAGCCCTTTGGATGTTGATGGAAGTCAAAGCCGGAGCATCTAAGATCTTGGCCAGGAAAGCTTGGAAGAAGACGGTGGGGTTCGACCCCTCTGTAAGTTCTGGAAGACCATATAGGCGTAGGTTGTTTCTACGGTTCCTATTTTCCAAATCCTCCGCCTGACATTTGAGTAGAAGTAGCTCCGCCTCCATTGATGGGATATGTGAACAAGAGGAGTGCAAGGAATCTGCGGAAGATTCTAAGTTCTGAACGCGTGACTCCAGAGATGACCATTTTTCCTGCATGGCCTGCATGTTCTTTGTGGTAGCCTCCATAAAAGGTTTGAACGCACGCAGTTCTTCCAAGATGAGATCCATGGAAGCGGACGAGGAGGTACTCTCTGGGGATGGTGGATCCTTCTTCAGACGCTTAGAGGAAACTAGAGAGGACGGCAACTTTCCTTTGTTGCGTGCTTTCGGAATGGCTCCCCGTATTAGATCCGTTTTCGGCGTTGCGGCATCCACCATGTCTCGAGGAGAAGAATCTGAATCCGAATCCGCAGGTAGTTGAAAAGGAGTAGCCAGCTTTAAATTCCGGAGTTTCCCCATGCAGACTTCTGTAAAAATGACGTGTTCTGTTCTGGTGAGCAGCAAACGAAGACTCCTGGAGGTGAGTGATATGTCAGCAGGGCGGCCCTTTGGGAAGCTACATATTAGAAAGCTGTGGATGCAAGTTCATCGTGCTATTCTTGGGAGATTCACCCTGACGCCGTCATACTCTTTGGGCCTTGATCAGGTCCCCCCAGGATCACAATAGTAAAATATCACAGGTACATGAACACGTGTCAACCTCTGCAGGGTCTAGTCACATTACAATGGCAGTTTCTCAGAAATCGCTGACAATCAGGAAGCGCACACCATACGTCAAGAGAAAACTCTGCAGGCTATTCACATCAACTGTGTAGGTCAACAGAAATTATGTTGTTGACCCCTCTTTCCATTTGCGATAATCCACTGAACAAATATTCAGACCTTTTGGGTTTGATAAGCAGGTCTAAACTTGAAGAAGTCAGTGCGATTATTTGCGTCAAATACCAATATTTATATAGAGGAGGAGCGGCATTCGGAATATAAAGACGTTCTACAGAGATGAGGAGCAGTCTGTTAAAAGAGAGTACTGAAGTGAGTAGTTCGCCAAGGTACTGCTCTCTTTGGTGTATCCCCTAGTGTATAGGGTTAATATATGAGGTAACAGTCTGTTGTGGTAGCTCCCCCTTGGCAGTAAAGCAACATTTCTCTGCTAGAGGGATAAAGCAGTACACTCCACAATAATCACAACACTCCTTTGTTTCTGAATTGCTGTCATTTACTTGTGGGGCAAATTGGCAGTAGATGGTAGCATTCACACATGACAGAAAAAGGAAGTGCAAACATGCGAGTTCTGGAGGCCGTTTAAACTGTTACAAAGTACCAGAAAAACACGTTTTGTGAGTAAGACATCCTCATCCTTGTAGGCAAAGCACACACCTCTCAGAAGAAGCCAGGTACAAACAAGAAATGAAGTATTTCATTGTGGCATGCAGGTGATATGTGGAGAAGACCGTTGAGGCAAAGCGCGGTAAAAATCCTCACAGAAACGCACTTAAAATGGCAGCCGTCACTGTGACGGGACCGCTCCGGCTTACGAACAGGGAAAGCTTCGCTTACATAGCAATATCGCCGCTCAAAAGCACCTCGTTGTGCAGAGCTCCCCTTCCGGCGAATGAAACGCGTTTCTGGAAGTCCGTACAGGTGTTTAGCTTCGCGGCAGATCAAACATTCTCTCCCGCGTCTCGGGAGAGTTAAAGACAGTCCGCCATCTTCGTCGGGTGTTAGCCACGCCCCCCCAGGGCTCTGTTATTATGATTTCACCAGAACTGCTCAATGTTGGACCATATTACACAGTTACCTGTTATGTACATTCTAGATAATTTGTGTGTATTCTTGTAGTTTTTGATTTAGGTGTTAGCTGACACCAATTTTATTCAAGGTACTCTATTTATATATTTTTAAAAAGTCGTAAAAATATAAACTGCAAGACTACAGATTAAGGGTGGACTGAGTTTGATTCCATGTTGTTATGCAGAATTACATCAAAATTCTGCCAGATTCTGCAGAATTCCGCTACGGAGCGGAGTGGGCATTTGGTGCTACTTTTTTAGCGCAAAATGCACCATTGCATCCAAAAATAGAACTTCAGAAACGTTAGAAACCACTGCATGTCACTCTACGCCTGCCCCTTACATACTATGCAGTGATTAAAACTACAGAGTATGGAAGGGTGCTGAGTGGTATATGCAGTGGTTTCTAAGGTTTAGAAACAACTACATATCATTAGATGCCCTTGCATACTCTGCGGTGATTAAAACTGCAGAGTATGCAAGGACACCGCATGGTATGCAGTGGTTTCTAACTTAAGAAACCACTGAATAATTTTGAACTCCACTGGTGGAGCCGCAGAATTTCAATTTATCAGTAATTCCGTGTTACAAGAGAAACACAGAATTAAAAAAACTCCTCTGATTCTGCCACCTAGGCAACCTGACACAGAGAGTTGTCCGCTCTAAACATTGCTTCACCAATGTCTTAGAGCAATGCTCTGCAGGCGCTAAAGACTAGAGAATATATAATACCCCTTACTGATTAGCAGATGGGTCATCAAGTGGAATTGCTTCAGCAATTGTTTCATGTATTACGGTTGCTAGGTTTGCAATTGTCCAGAACTCTTGTAATCCATATTTAGAAGGGCAATTAAAGATACTATAGTATAGAAAACCTTTTTATGCTTAGAAACGGATTCAAAGATAAGTTGTTATGCCATGAGTTTAGCTATTGCAACATTAGCACTTGGCATATAACATTATCCCTGTCCTGGGGGCATTTTGTCAAAACATTCTGTATTCTTATTATGCTGGTGTGTCTGTTTCTGTCCTCACTGTGCTGGGGTCAAACACTTGCTACTAAATAATGCTTTAATACTAGCTATAATTAATACATACCACAACTATACAGAGAGTTCCAGAAAACTAAAATAATAACTAAGCACACTTTACACTACAAAACGTGTTTTCAGCATAAAAACGTTTTACCCTTATATCGTGAGGGTTTCCCTACTACCCCAGTCACCCTCTCCCCACTGCTGGAACCTTTGTTACATTTATGGCAGGTAGTTCAAGGTTAAGTCTTGAAAAATGTTTATCTGTGAAAGATATACAGGATAACTTTCTATCTGTTTTCCCCACTTTGGGTATTGTACAGGTGCCCCTGGTTAGTGATTTACGCTGAACAGGCTAGAGAAAATCTGCTAAATGTGGGAGCCTTTTTTTTTAACAAAAAATGACAAAACTGTGGAGTACAAGTGAGTATATTATTTTCCTTCAGTAATGGCATTAACAGAAGTTTTGCTGTGCTAGAACAATCCTCTACTGAGGGGCCGATTACGATGCCGTACGTCCGGCATCTCTCTGGAAATGGAACTGAACGACCACCACTCGTCGCTTCCAGCCCAGGAATTAGGATGCGACCGAACCCCTTTCGGTCTCAATCCTATACTTTACTATGGGAGCATGCATTTCAAACGATATGCATGCTCTCATAGCAAAGAGCAGTGGTGCAGTTCATCCCTCACCCCGTGGCAGGCACCTCAAACTGGGTGCAGGGATCAACAGGGCCCCAAGTTGTCAGATACCGGGTCTTAGTCACAAACTACCTTTTGTAGAATTTTTTATAGTACTTTAATAGCACTACTAACATAATGAAGAATGCAATTCATTAACCTACATGCTGAGGTCAACCCCTCCGTCTCTCCTATCTTTTATGAGCAGATATTTTCTACCTAACTGTGGAGATATCCGCATCCACCTTGACTGTGGAGATCTCTGCACATGCAGGTATGCATAGTAGTAAATGTGGGAGGGACAGTGGGAGTTTCCTGGAAAAAGAGGAATACTTATTATGAAACAGAAGAGACTCTGTAAGGATCAAGAAGGAGTTAAGGAGTGGTAGGTAGGGGTTTCGGAAGGGAAACTGACGCACACACAAAAGGAGTAAGCCCATTCCTATTCACAAACTGCACTACTAAAGTTGCTACAGAAAAAAAGCTTCATTTTAGAGCTGGAGTAAGCAAGTGTCACTCATGGCCAAGAACTGGTACTGCAACACCTTCTCATAGAAAATATTGGAGATAATGACTTAAATAAAACCCCCAAGGAAATAATGCTACATTAAATTAAACTAGTTTGATTAAATTCAACTAGTTAAAATCTATTTATATTTAATTTAAACATATCATATTTTTGGTTTTACTTAAACTTATTTCAATAATCGTTTTAATTGAAAAATGTATGTAGCAAAATATAATACAATATTAATTTTCATTAATTGTATAGAGCATTCCTAATAATTATTCATACATAATAAAACTTTTTTTTCCTCTAGGTGGGATTTGCTTTTAATTATAAATTCAGAAAAAAATATTTTGCTTAGTTTAATGTATTCAAAATAATTAAGTCTTAAATTTAAATTAAGTTTTTAATGTTGTAACTTGCTATGTTTCTTCTACCTTTAAACACATTCAAACATAAATTACATTACCATTTTACATAAAAGATATTTAAAAAATGTGCAAGTTTAGTCGTTTTTTACTTTCTCCTCTACCTAGAGAAATATTCCCCACCAAAGTTTATGTTGCTATTATTTTTAAATATAATACATTAAATTAACATAACAATATATTTTCAAGGATCTGTGAACAACCACACTGAAAATAAACGTTTATTATTTCGTAATATTTGTTAAAACTGATGTGCAGAACTAATAAAGGTTATTTATTTATTTAATAGACATTATTGTTAACATTAATTTCTAAATCAAATAAATGTTATTACAATATGTTAAAACAAAATAAAGAAATTTTGTTCTTATTAGTGAATTTTTCAAGCATTAAACATGTATTTATAGTTTGAACTATTTTAAATAATTGTATTTAATGTAACATCATTAGCTATGTGGTTATATTTTAAGTTAATACCTCTTTTATTTTCTGTGTGACAGTGTTGCAGTATCAGTGGTTGTCCACATGTGATGCTTTCAGCACTGCTGGAATATTTTACCACTCCTAAATTTCGCTCCACCTCCTGCTTCAGTGGGTGCATACATGTAAGTCTACACTTTTGAGTAGCTTTACACTCTTAAATTTTGAAAAGACCAAAGTAGTCACGTTTCTCAAAAACAGAGTACACTAGCACATGTAAATTTGCTTATAACGTAAGATTGCCATTGTAAATATGCTCCAATATTATCACATTGTTGAATAATTTGTGTACTAGATACATAGATGTAGTGTGTAAAGAAGATGCATATGCCTTGCAACAGTAACACTGGCACTAAGGCACTCTGGGGAAAAGTGTGATAATATTTCAAGTGTAAGATACTGGGTTATTGGTTGAGGAGGATGGAAGACATGCTTAAGCAACAACCAGAATACCTGTCAGGATGAATCCCAAAACTTACTTTATTAACCTCTCCTTAATCATCTGGTAGCTTGGCAAAAAAGCAGCCAGGCTTACCGTGGCTACCTGGTTGCACTGGATAGGGAAAAAGTCACAAGTTCAGTCCGACTGTGAAGGAGCATGGGACAGATACAGGGACTAGATTAGTCCAGATGAGAATTGTACCTTACGTGTTTGGTGCAAGGCTTTGCACCATGCTGCATTGGCTATTATACGGAGCTGCAGGGGCTGTGATGGGAGGTCCTGCATCGAGTAGCATCACGCTGCATCGGTCATGATGAGGCCTTTGATCAGGAGCTGTGATGCAAGTTCCTCTGGCATGTTGTGTCATGGTGCGTAAGTTCAGGTAGAACACACAAATAGACAGGGAGGAGTACATTCTGATTCCAGCCAAGGGTCAATGACCTGGATGAGCATCTCTTGGAGATAAGGACTCAATCCAAGCAGAATCTAGCAGCAGGGATCTAGCAAGTCAGGATCCAGGTCCAGGCAGGTTCAGTTGCAACAGGTCAGCTGGGCAGTTGCAAGGAGGCCTCCAGAGCTCGTTCTGTCCCCATAGCTCAAACAGGTTGTCACCTTCTCCAGTCCAGTCTTCCTTCTCACACAACAAGGCAGTCCTCTGGTAGAAGCAGGACAGTCCTCAGGTGGCAGGACAGTCCTTTGTCTGTAATGTCCACAGGTCCTGGTGTTCACAGATGAGTGGCTCTAGAGGTCCAATATTTATGGCTGGTACCCACCTTTGAAGTCTGCGGATTCCTATACCACCCCTACATCTGGGTCAAGTCTACAAAAAGTCTAGGGTGACTAAAGACAGGACCCAACACCAGGGTAAAGACTGATTTGCACATATCTAAGGGGGCATGGTGGGCAAAAGAAAAATGGGTTCAAAAGCTACCCTGAGTTATTGCCAGTGGCTAAAATGATTGTAAGCATCCCCCCATCACCTTTTGATTGTGTTATATACAGCCCTAAGTGGCCAAGGGTATGCCCAGATGTGGGTCCCTTGCTCACTGTACCACTAGAACCAAGCTAAACCCAACTCAAGAGTCCCAATCAGGGGAAAATGGTCTTGAGTTGCTTTTTTTTCCGGGTTCAGAGAGGACCTAGCTTGGCAGCTTGGCCTGACTGTTCCCATTGTAGCAAGTTCAAGACTGATTTGCATACAGCCTAGTCTATTCTGAGGTGGTATAGTGGGCAAAAGGGCAGTGGGTTGGAATGTGACGCCATGCAATTGCCAGACAGTGGTGTAATGAAAGTTGAGGGGGCCCCCTGCAAGGTACATGGAGGCCCCCCGCTCCAGATTTAATCTGGAGCTCTCAAGCCTGATACTGTGCTGAGGGGGTCGCCGGCAGCTCAGGGGTCCTCCGCATAGTGGGGGCTGTGGGGTTCTGTGTCATGCCACTGTTGCCAGAGGTTAAGCTTATTGCACGCATCATCCCATCACTTGTGTGTGCATGGGGATTTGACTTATAGTCAGAAGAAGCCACATTTTAATAATGTTTTATAGTTATAAATGTCACTTAGGTGCAGAGGTAAAGTTTCATAATGGAGACTCTGGCTTCAGAAATACGCCAGAATATGTTGTTGTGTGTGTGATCAGTATTCGCATAATAGCCACAATTCCTGCAGTATGACTAAACACAGCACATGTGTTGTCACACAGAGGTTGTCTCGTGTCCAGCCCTACTGACCGTGTAAGGAAAGTATGCTTTGCATATATGACATTTGCCCTTCTCGGAGATATTTTCCACAAAACTGTTTGACTCCCAATCTTGAAATCAAGTTATGCATGGTTGCTGGTTTATGTTACCTCTGCAGATTCTAACAGAAAGTGCCCATTTCACTTGCTCTTCGAGAGCACACACGAAAATACTCCTCTTTGTACCACACACGTCCATTAGGTTTGCTGATGGTATGTCTTCTATCTGTTTCCCTAATACCAAACATTAATGGAGATGGCAAAGTATGTCAGTAAAGGGCACCATTCAGGTGATGGTTTTATTAATAGCTTTGTTGGCTTTTCAGGTTTTCGTTGGCAAGTGGGCATCCGACTCTCTTAGGGGCATATTATCGAAACAGGCGATACAATTATCGCCGCTTTCGCGGCAGAAAACTGCCGCTAAAAAAAACGGCGATAATGGGCTTGATAATATGCTCTATGGAATTATCGCCGTATTAGCGGCAGTTTTCTGCCGCTAAAGCGGCGATAATTTCATCGCCTGCCTTGATAATATGCCCCTTAATGATGTAATTAAAAGAACTACTGTAACCCCAAAACGTAGGTTTATGTCATTGTCAAAGAAAGCAACAAAGATATGCTTTCTCAAGATAATCTTTCTGAAAACAAGGTTGTCTGTGTGAGGCTCGCGCTCCTCCCAGCCTTAACGATGATGGCCAGAGGTCTGAGGCTGTTCAAAGCCAAGATCGCCCTCTTAGTCTGCAGCATCACCTGCATCAGCCCCAGAAACTCTTCTCATTTAAAACAAGAATCCGGTATGCTTCATGATAATGGTTTGATGAAGAGAGTCTCTTAGGCCTGTTGGATAGCTCTTACACCACACAAACCAATATTATAAAAAATGTCGTGAATGTATAATGGTCTAATCGTTCTTTCTGCAGGTCGAAGGCCTAGATATGGCCTCCCATGTCATTCAGTGTTTCCATCTGAAACACTATGGAGCGAAGACTTCGCCCCTGGGTCTTTGTGCTCCTTTCTCAAGGACAACGAGGACATGGGCGCATCCCACACGTTTGCTTGCCATTTAGCCAGTCTCCTAATATCTGTGTGACCCCTCTTGGTACATCGATCAGAAGACAAGGTTTCACATTCTTTTACTACTCGGAAGACATGCAGTTGAGTGTCAGAATTGAGAACCATTTTCCTATTACCATCTCCAGAAACATGCTTTCATAATACGGTGGTAAAAGTTGTTTGCACCATCCCCAAAGACCTGTCATGGCGCAGGTCAAAATATGTTGTGGTCTTGCTCGATCTCTTCATGTGTTCGTCTGTTTATTTGTCACACTATTCAGGTCACCTAATTCTAGCCTCTCAATTCACTTTTATCTTGTACACATTCTTTCTATCCATCCGAGTGCCAGGACTGAAGGTGGATCTTTCTCCTTCACAGTGGAGAGCATTATGAGAATATTGATCAAAAGTGCAAACACATTGGTGCAGCCAAAGCCTTGACTATGGAACACTATCTCGCTTTCATAGGAAGTCATTGTTTAATACAGTTTCTTAGGAGGTACGTAGCTAAATCGTTCATATGTATACATTTGTCTACATCAGCAGGCAGTAGCTGTTAAGTGTGTTATTGTGTGTTATATTTTTCATAATGCAACATCTTATTAAAGACAAATTAAAATAACAGAATTTAAGTCGGGGTTAAAAAACATTATGGTTATCATCCTACCTTTGAAAATGTGCTTTGGTGATACCATGAAATCAATGCTACTGAGCAAAATGTCTAAGGCTATGTGGTGTGAAGGAACCAACGGCCTATTTTCCTATTTGTACAATATGTCTAATAAAACTATCTGGGACAAGGCCACCGCATCCACCAATAAAGCACAATGATTTTCTAAGGCCCTGATTCTCAGGTTTGGCACGCTTTCAGAATCCAACATTTTGGCAGAGGCACTTTTGCTTTTATGATTACTGAGGGTTAGAATGGTGAAATGAGGAGGAGAGAAATGAGGATGTTTGCAGCTCGTAAGAGGATCTGGAGGAATGGGTTATTGTTGATGACACAGATAAGAGCCTTCTCATGGCAGCTAGTCGTTAATCTCCACTGAACATTCATAAGACCATTAGTAACATATAGCTCACAATTGCCCTGATTGCCCTCTCGGGGTGGGGATGCCATGGATAAGATGCTGTGAAAAAGGTTTATGATAGAACAAACCTTCATAGATCGCTATGCGTAATACTGATATTGCTCGTAATTACGGTCACCCGTTATCGTCTTGGGCTGGGCCCGTGGGCCACCCTTGTCCGGCAAGAGAATGTTCACTCTGCCAGACTTGGAGTCAGAGTAATTGCAAGAAGCACAGGAGCATGCTCCAGCATTGCTGGGGCTTCTCCAATCACTGCTGGGCCTCTCCTCTCCACCCTAAGGAGCACGAGCTGCTCCTCTGACGTGAACAAATAGTGGGTGGGGCAGATTGAGGCTGTTTTAAATAGAGGTCTAACTAATCCCGCCGCATCTCATGTGTCCTCATGTCCTGATGGAACAGGAAGGTGCAGGGCCTGGCTGGAGTCTTGGCCCTGCAGATATCCTCTGCTGCGCATGACGCATAGCCAAAGGCTGTGCAAAATAGGAGTCCGACGTTTGCAAAAAGTGAGGCACACAGCAAGAGGCCATGCTCCAGTTTAGGAACAAGGTCTGACTGCACAGCCCTCGCTTCAAGCAGGGCACATGACCGTATCAGAGGGCATGGTTTGAAGCCAACCCCTAAGCCACATGCATGAAGGCCATGTCCTGTATGGGTAAGCTGCGTATTACAGGTCGCGTGCAGAGCTTGCAGCCATTCCTTTGTATGCTCAGCCAAGCTCTGTCTTCGGAGAGGGAGGTTAGCCATTACAGAGGCTGGGATTCAAAACAAAAGAAAAACCTAAAAACCACTGAAATTCGACAGTTATGTTTCAGTAAATTAACCATAACCTCCACCTCATTATGCACTGCCTATGAACTCACTTTTTACATCATTCATGACATTTTAAATGGGATCATTGATGATATCACGGATGACGTCATAAATACTGCAGCAACTGCAGCCACATAAGCCTCTGGTCCTCACTTTTGTCAATGGTTCCTTCAGTAATCTATTCATGAAAGATGATTAAAACCCAAACTTTCTACCTGTAAGTGCCCATTGTTAGTTGCAATATGAAGAAAACAGACTTTTAAGGCTAAATACACAAACTAAAAATCTAATAAAATATGCGACATGTAACATGAAGTAAAGGCCTATAGTGTCATCCCGGGGCTCTGGTGATATTTTGGCCTCGTGGTGTATGATGTCACCAGAACCCCTAAATGATTATATTGGACCACTCAATGCAATAAGTTCCCTTATTTCGGCTAACAATACACACAGATAGTCAGTAGATTTTTAAGATTTACCCTTCATGAATACATTGTTGATAAAGCAATTGGCAGTGGTGAGGGCCAGAAGATTTTTGCTATTTTGTGGCTGGACATTTTTTAATTTACTGCATTTAGCATGTAATTTGTAGCGTAACTTGCAAAATTTGCACAGTTCACCAAAAATGCTTTTTGTACCTAACATGCATGAAAATAATACTGCCAGAGACTGTGCCACATTTTTTGCCTTTGCCGCATATTAAGAAAGCCTTGCTGCATAATTTGGTCTACCATTCTGCATGATCTTTGTATGCCAAGCAATGGTAAAGCTCTGCAATGCAGTTTAGGACTGTCATTTTGATGAAATCCATATTTCGCAGAGAACTGCCATATACATATTTGTCCTATATTTCATGGTTCACTGAGAAATATGGTTTTTTATAACACCTACATTTTGTCCAATATACCAACCCAAATGTAATATAAAGAGCTCAGAGCAGAACAAAGCTAGAACTAAAAGGTCACTTTGATGCTGGGGTAGATTTGCTGATTTGTCTCAGTTCAAGGTTTTACTTTCAAACTCAGTCAATTCTTTTCAGCCACTACGGCAGCACTTTGGTACTGCTAGACACCGGGTCTCTTACCATCCAGGCCTGCAGCACGGTCTAGACCTCTGTGTTCACCTGGGTCTCTTTGAGACAGGTGTTCTTCTGTTCTTTGTGTCCCTGAAGCAAGCAAACAGAAGGTTAGCCATCTGCTCCTTGGAGAGGGCTCAGGAGTTCTTGGGTTTTACTTCATTCCATTTCTGATGTAGTCTTCTTACTTCCAGCAATATTCAGAGGTGTTGAGATGCCAATCTTGTCCTGTTCATTCATCCTTTCCTATGTTTATTTCCTATCCTATGTATACTGTCCTATGTTTATTTCCTGTCCTATGTTTCTGAACCAATCATGTCTAGTTTTTCACCTTCTACCAACCTTTCTCAAATTTCTAACTCATTTTTGCTCCAGAAGTGTCACTAACTCTGCCTAAATCACCACCTGATTTAATAGCAGTCTCCTCCTGCTTTCAGGGACAAGAACAGTGTCTTTAAAAGCTCTGAGAATGTATGGGGGGCAGATCTCACAAAGAAAAAAAGTATACAGAGTATCTGCTGTCCTAACTGAAGAGCCCTATAGACATCACAATGTAAAATCCTGATGGACAGTTTGTGTACTATAGATAATCCCTGCTTGGCTCAAGTGTGCAAGATTAGGTTTGTGGCTTTTCATTCTCATACCCTAGAAAACAAAAAGTACATGAGAATTGCACTTATTCATCCACACTGTTGTCCAAATGAATGTATCTTCATCTATTGTATGGAAAACTGCCAGTAATGAACGTCTGGACAGTTTGATACTCATTGCTAACACTGAGCAAAGAATGTCTGCATCTTGTTTGTTGGACAGATGATGTTTATGCTATACATCTCCTAATTTCCTTCTAGTGCTCCTGTTCTTGAGAATACAGCTAACTTTACTTTCCAGAGAATCGCAGTTGCTTTTGCACTGGGTACTTACTATTGTCTCTAACCATGGACAGGGATTTGATGTTTATGAGCACCGCTATTTGTTGACGCAAGGAACTGATCTGCTTAGGTTCTCATGGGTCACATCCCTCAGCCTCACCCACTTCAACACCCACATGACAATACTCACAGATGTCGTCAGATCACACACCATCTTCATCATCTCCTACACCGTTGACACCCAGCTCATCCTTTCAGTGTCAGACAAGTCACCCAAGACCAGATCCAACTCAACCAAACGCATGATCCGCATAGCAGAATGGATGAGAATCAACAGTCTGAAACTGAACACGGAAAAGACAGAAGTGCTGATCTTTGGAACAAGAACTCCCCATGGGACTTCACCAGGTGGCCATCACAGATCAGTCCAACACCATCCCCCTCTAACCACGCACATAACCTGGGAATCAGCTTAGATGACAAACTCAACATGGGCACTCAGGTGACCGAGTTCAGCTCCTCCTGTGTTCACACACTACATATCCTCTTAAAAATCTTCAGATGTTTTCCCAAGAGCACCAGGCATACTGTCACTCAAGCCCTAGTCACCAGCAGAATTAACTATGGCAGCACACTCTATGCTGCTAGACGCGTCCTGGATCTCCCATACCGCACCCACATCATGCCTCACTGCAGAGATCACTGGATGTTGATCCACAAATTCTGCCAATTCAAACTCCTAACACCTGCTTTCAAGGCACTGCACAACATTGTACCAGCTTACTTCAACTGTAGCCTCCCCAAAAGTCAGAACAACCTCTCTCCACACATAAGGGCCTCCTCTTCACCTCTGGAATTACAAAAGAAGCTGAAGACCTGGTTCTTCAACTAACACCCGGGAGGCGACCTTCACACTTTCTCCAGCACCTGTATACATCTCTGGTGATAAGTTGCGCTTCATAAATCCTGCTAACATACCATACCGTACCATACCATACCATACCGTACCATACCATAAAATACCATACTATACCATACCATACCATACCATACCATACCATACCATATCATACCATACCATATATACCATACCATACCATACCATAATATAACATAATTAATTTATGATAACCAACACAGAACCCACTTTTGTGTCATGGTATGGTATTTTCTAGAAGCGGTGCTTTACACAGATCCAATTTATTGAAAGTATGTTTCTCCATAACAACCTGAATGAAATAATGGCCTGGCAGAGTTATGTAACGTGCCCTCCTATAAATGGAAAAATCATGTTTGTTTAAAGTGCATGAGCGTAACTATCAGCAGTGGAGCAGGTGCAGTCGCATCATACCCCAAGAGGTTAGGCGGGCTCAGAGGATCCTAATTAAGGCTATCTTTTACTACCTACCCTCGGGTAATTACAGCCTTACAGCCTAGGGAACCCTTACTATGTCACTGTTAAAGTAGCTGGTGGCTTATTAAAGAGCACATTAGAAGTTTGTGCTGCAACTATGAGTCCAATAATTAAACTTTGCAAGCTCTTGCTGGTGGGGTTCCCATCTCTCACCTCTTTGTACACTTGTCTCATCGATGTGCTGTGTTTACAGATGTACAAACACCAGCTAAGTCTCAGGATATGGCATGGCTGGGCAACAATAGATATTGTTTGAGAAGGCTTTACCTTGAGATCATACATTCCTGGGGAGTGATTTAAGACTTGTTGATCTCATAATATTTCTGCTATGGATTCATGTTGAACAGAGCTATGCATGATATTTTGGTTTTATCAGTGTGGTTTCCGAATAGGCTATACTATCTGACTTTTCACAAACACAGAGAATTATACAGCATATTCAATCTGGGGTGAAAGCTGAAGAAATCTACTTTGGAGATGGAAACGCTTGGAACAAATGGATCCTGAAAAATTGAAACCCATTGAATCCTAGCAAGGCTAACAATATTACTACGCAGTCTTCAGAAATATGCATTATATATTGGTGGGCGTATTTGGAGCAGCGAATGAGCTGCTTTGAAGGGTAGAGGGTCTGCATTGCAAAGTATAATTGATGAAGAGTGCCAATTCATGGAATCATATCATATTTGACACAAAATAAAATGTTTGATGCGATACAGATTTCACACAAAGAGAGGCCCAAGCAGTTCACGATAAGGTGTTTGCAAGGAGTGGAGAGGATTGCCCAGAATGTTGGCATCCTTAGCAGAGTCGCATACACTGTCATGTATCATAGTTAGGCCCGGGGAGAAATCATGCCAATTTTAACATGTACAAGTTTCCTAAGATGCCTTCTCTTTCACACGATGACTTTTAACAAACATATGTGTGCACAACACTGGAAATTCCACATTATCACAACACCTTGAAGATCCTGTACAAGGTCTGAATATACATTGTGCAAATGTTTGTTGTTCATCATGTGGTGACTTAGCTATCTACAGAACGTAAAAAATGGCGGCCTGACTAAAGGTCTCGGCTCAGTGCCAGGATGCTTTTTGTTACTAATAAAGAAGCATTTCCAGGTTTTAATCAGAGGAGCACTTGCATGCCAGAATCAGTTATACTTTCATACACCAAGGAGTGGGCGCTAGTGCTAGATTGTGCGTTATACCACAACCATGTGGGATGGGATGATGGTTCCCCTTACTATGAAATGCCACTGAGGACAGCCCGCAATGTCAAACACAATATCCAATTAAGCATGAAGCTAAAAAACAGGTTAGGGAAATCTTCCAACAACTTGAATACCCAGATGTAATAGAAAGTTGCACCTCATCAATAAAAATCCCTAGTTTCCCTTAATGAAACCTGATCAGTCATATCATCTAGTATTAGATTACAGACCTTAATCACAGCTACTCTCACATTTGCTGCAGAAAATGAACACAGTGCCACATTAATGAACAACATAGTGCGGAAGAAATACAAAACAACACTAGATATCTCCAGAGAAATTAACTAAAATGAATAAGGAAGTGGTGAGAAAATGCCCAAAGTGTGGAGAAGCAAAAGTGAACAACATCCACTTGTTCCATCAATGTCCCGATCTCGGCTTGTTTTGGGAAGAAGTGGGTAAGACTATCAATAAAGCCCTAGGGCTGAATATTGAGGTAAGCACAACCACTGTTATTTATGGTATACTAGAAAGTTTATATTAATCTTGCTAGCCAGTAGAGAAATTTGTGTAAAGTAGATTCTTGCTAGCCCTCCAAACTTAAATGATTGGTGAGCATCTGTAGAGAAATTTTGAAAATTAGACAAATCAAGAGGGACAAGCTCTAGGACCAAATTTTGGAGGATTTGAGACAACAATATATATCACAATTAGGCATAAAGGTAGGGTAGGAAGGGATGTCCAATGATTACTCTATAATGCAACTAAACAAATTTGGGGAGGATCATCTCGGTGGCTCCATGAGTGATCAGCCCGTGGAATTTGGAGATTTGGGACATTGCTCACGGTGGAATCTGGAGGCAGTCCCTCCAATCAGATAATGTGAGAATAAAGCCCCAACTAGATACCATTCTAGAAAAAGGGGGATCTTGTCTACTCATATCTCAATACTTGCATAAATGAGGACAACAACAAAAAAAACAACACTAGATATCTCCAACAGATGTTCCTGCCAAAATATAGCACCTGGAAGCAGATATCTTAAAGCATTCGGCATGCTAGGCTCACAGGGGCAATTCTGTTGATTCCCCAGGGGTTTAAGAATAGCCCCGGGCTTTCAAAAAATCTAAAATTGCTCATCTCAACATCCTTTCTCTGGGATATGAGTTGTCAAGTGAAGGCAAAAACCTTGCGATACACTTCTTGGAAAAGTGTGCACTACTTCAAACTCCAACTATGTTGAAGAGATTACAATCCATATTGGGATTTCTAAACTTTGGCAGGACCTACATTCCAGATTACGCAGAATGGGTAAAATTTCTACGACTTTTCAAGTACACATTGGGAACAGGAACACATAAATATATTACGTTTTGAAAATGCTGACATGATAGCTTCAAAACGCTAACACACATGTGTAAACACAATGAACCTGGTGATCCACATCATCTTGGGGACATCCTGGTACACCTATGTTACATTGAATGAAAGTGATACAGTACCAGTTGCATATAAATCGCATTTATACACAAATGCTGAAATGCGTTTTGCACCTACACAAAAAATACTGACAGTAGTACAAACTGTTGTGGTGAGAACGCTAAAGCATTACATCGACAATGGATTAAATGGGCTAACTCACTCAATGCAACAGATGTAGACACAACACAATAAACACAAGCTTTCCTGCAATGCGAACATGAAAATCCTCTGCCTAATATAATATTGCCTCTAGAACATTATGATGACATCATAAACATTGATGGTTCTGGCCAGATGGCCATAGGGACAAAGCACCAATACGGAGCAGCATGCTCAATTGTGAAAGGGTGCATTGATGATTGAGAATTGCATTCTAAGAAAACCTACACACAGCCACTTGGTTATTGTACAGCAGAGCTGGTGGAACTAAAGTCTCTAATTCAGGTTCTGGAGAAAAAGGATCCTGGGTTCCCCACACTCATTGTGTATGGTCCACATTATTGTATTTACATTATTGGAGCCAGAATGGTTTCAGAGACTCAATGGGTTGCTCAATCAAGCACAAGATGCATTGGGAACAGGTGGTAAAGATAAAAGACTGCTTGCCACAGACTCATGTGTTACTCACATTGAGTCATCAAAGTGCTGGCATTCACTTTGCAGAGAATTCCATCACTGATGAAGCAGTGAAAGCAACAGTTCGCACTGCTGCGGTTGCTGCAATAACTTGTTCAAGTACGAGGATAGACAGAGAAATCATGGTGGCTGTCAACGCTGTTCACAATGACACGCACCTGCTGAAAGGCTTTCCACTCAAGTACTCCTATAAGTTAGATGACCAACACATTTCATATGCTTATATTCCTGGAGTGGGGGATAGAGTAATACCAAACATTGACCACAGACTGGGTTTAATACTAGCTGCACACGAGAGTCTCACATCTGCTCATGCAGGGGTGGCTGCTACATTTTCATTGTTGCAGCAATGCTAATGGTGGCCATGTCTTTACAAACAGACTATGGACTTTGTCCTTAAATGTGACATATGCCAGCATATGAAGGGTTCCACTGTGGCGTGTTCACCACAGCACCTCTACTGATTTCAAACAAGCCTCTGGCTTGTGTTTGCTTGGACCACTGTGGCCCTTTGTCATCAGATGGGGCTTACAAGTACATCTTGGTAGCAGTGGACACCTGCCCCCGATTCTTATTGATATAGCCACAGCAGTCGGCTGACGCCTGCACTGTTATAAAGGAACTGCGAGGCTTCATCTTGACATACACTGCAGGCACATTACATTCTGATCAGGTTCCGGCATTTAGTTCTAGGGCTTACAAAGAGGCCATGGGAAGTGTGGGTGTTACCCAGTGTTTCTCTTCTCCATACCATCCTGAGGGAAATTCGGTTGTGGAGAGGCAAAACCATGACTTGAAGCAGTCTGTAACAGCTCAGGTCGCAGTTGGGTCAATCACTTATAGGGGGTCCAAAAGGCACTCATCAACCTGCCTAGAAAATCCCTGGGTGGTCCAACTCCATTAAAAATCCTGTTTGGGGTGAAGATGTGGGTTCCAGGTCTTGACAATGCCAGCACAGAGGCGACAGAAACACAGTTTGATATCATTGAACATTTGGCTCTTTTACAGGAATGGAATGGCTTATGGGACAAAAATAGCAATGGCCAAGTAAAATCCACTGTCAGTGGGGAAGTGAAGGAAGTGCTGGCTAGACCTGCCTGGATCTTAAAGGTTGGAGATTAGGTCAGGAAGAAAATTTGGACAAGAAAGTATTTGCACCATCTTACAGAGCACCTGTCCCTATTCTGGCTGTTAAAGGTATCAGCACTGTACTTTCTTCCGCCTATTGCAGGCTGCAAAGACAAAAGATTTGTCTCTATTGATCTGATCAAACCACACTATGTGGCCTATTCTCAACAGTAAGCCACGTGGACTCCTTTTTAGCTACCTGTCACCTCTAGCTACCGTACAGGAAGTTCAGAGAGAAGCTTTAATATCTAATGAAGCATCTCCTCTCCAATGAGAGACAACAATCAACAGCAATGAAGTCGCCACAACCACAACAACTGTACAGTCAACTAGTAATAAAACAAAGATTTCAATTTAGAAACCTGAAAAAAATACGGTCAATGTACCACAGATCGAGTCCTCTCCCAGTTCTACAAAATCTGCTGGGCGGCTTAAAATAGATCAGACTGCCTCTGGCTACTTTATCGATTTTGATTACTTCTCTACAGATTTGTCTGACCCATTACCACCGCCACGTCTACCATTCAGGCTGCAAGTGTGTGTCTTCAATTTTTGGCTGAAATGGACATCTTTTTTTCTCCATCGCTACAACTTTGGATTACCATTTCATTATTTTTCTTGGTCCTATGGATTGGTTTGGTGGCAGTCTTTTTCCTAATACTGAATGGACACTACCTCCCTGAACGTTCTGAAGTTCAACTTGTAAACTTGGTTCTTAAACCACATTCGCCATCACTCCGAGAACGAACAAACCTTCCCCTAGTTAACATTTCAGCTGTTCCATTTCCTGATGGGATTGTTTGGGATAAGGTATCGTATGACGTGTATGGCCCACTAAACTTTTACAAATCCCATACCTGTTTAAAATATCATTGAATGAAGTCACTACACGTACCACTAATTCTGACGATTGGGACATTGATACAGTATATAAAATATTATGGTCATCATTTTCAGCATGAAACAAGTATTTTGCATGCTGTTCGCAATGGGCAACAACCTTTACTTCACAGTCATTACATCGCAGTACCTTTACAACGCAGTCATTACAACACAACATCCTTTACATTGCATGCCATTACAATGCAGCCATTGCATCGGATGTCACTACAACACGTCATTACAACGCATGTCACTACAACGCATGCCATTACAACGCAATATAAGGTAAGTAATGGGGAATAGTAATTTTTACCCCTACACTATCCAACACTTATCCTACTGTTGCACTCACTGGAGTGGGAATAGTAATGTTTATCCCTACACTATCCTACACTTACCCTACTGTTGCCCTAAAAGTAATATGTGTTGTAATGGTATGTGTTGTAATGGTATGCGTTGTAATGGAATGTGCTGTAAATGTACTTTCAAAAATTGCATTGTGATGGCATGCGATGTAAAATCATGCATTGTAATGAATGTTGCGATGTAAAAACTGCGTTGTAAAGGAGTGCATTGTTAATGTTTGCGTTGTAATGTCATACATTCGTTTGCAATTACACTCAATGGAAACATTGCCCTACGCTACCAGAGGGTAGTTCAAAAACATTGGCACAGAAGTTTGCTAAATTTTCTGGGTATGATACATCCGACCCTGCCTCTTACTGCTATAGGCTTGTAACACAACATCACCTGCGGAGAAAACAGTGGTGACAGACACCAAGCTGATATACTCTGCTTCTTTTCTTTCCTGGCTGTCTTAGCTGAGTTTTGACTTTTGAACGGACACAATTGATGTGAAATCAATTTGGGGGGAAAAAGACTGACAGGCTCAGGCAACTGAGGCCTTGTTTGGAGCATGCCTAATACTACCAAAAAATGATTTTCCTTAACAGAACTGTGCAACAAACAACATGCCTTGGATAAGCCAAGATGAAGGATGTGGATACACCATGAATTCCCACATTCACCTGTTTTGAAAACTGTCAACGGTTTACAAAATACAGTGAGGATACATTGGATACTATCCTATGACATGGCACAAACAGTTCATCAGACCCCAACTGGAAGAGAAAGACGGTTTGGCCACTAAACACAAACAGATATCAGGCACGATTCCTAGACAAAATGGAGGAGTTTAAGACAAGCTGGCCTGACATACGGTGTGTGCAGTCTGAACACTCGGGGTGGTGACAGTTTATAGTGTTGGGAAGTTGTGCCTTGATTGGCTAAAAACCTCAACGCTGTCCCAGGTGAAACAACACTTGTCCCTTTTATCCGATGACCTGGAACTGAGGGTCTTTTTATTAGATCCTCAAAAGCCATGTAAAAACGCTTCTAGTATGCTTAATACAACGAAATATGGAAAGTCTCTCAGCAGGAGGCTGCTAAAAGATTGTGTGAAATTGACAGGGCCAATTTAGGAAAAGGCTCTAACAGTCGTCTAGAATATACTTTTTTGGGGGAAACAGTGTCATTAGCGATAATCATTGTTTAACAAGACATGTCTGCATTACAACATTAACATTCACAGCTTAGGTCTATTTTACTACTGATCTGGACATTACAAACACTACTCTCTGGCCACATGCCATGGGGACACATTAATGACACAAACATGTGTGCCCCTTACCACCTTACATAGCAGCAAATACTCATGGCACGAAAATACACTAGGGGACACACAGACATACTAGGCAGGATACCTTTCACCTTTGCTGAAAAACCATCTGCAGATTGGATAAACTGTGGGAACATCATCCTTCTGATTTCAACATTTCATTTACAGTACTGGCTACAATACCACCAAGTGGGCAGATAGGAAGCGTTGGGTGAAGGGTTTGTACACAAGTATTGGGAACTACCTTTCAAATTTTGTTGTCGAAAAAGTAAAACTGTAGTTTTTCTTAGCTGGTTCAGACTCTGAGAGTACTTTAAGTGGATTCTTAGTGAGGAAGGATGTTGTGCTTCATGGAGCCTGTAATGGTTCCATGGCAAACATATCTCATCATTGACAGCAAGCTCACCATAAAATCACAGATCAATGCCGTCTCCTCCGACTGCTTCCTCACTTTGCACATGCTATGTAAGATCTTCAAGTGGCTACACCTACACACGAGATGCACCGTGACACAGGCCCTCATCAGCAGCTGACTGGACTATGGCAATGCCCTCCGACGTAGGAACCGAAGCACACCTGCAAAAGAGACTTCATACCATACAGAACACAACAGTCAGACTCATCCTCACCCCCCCTCAGGCAACTCCACTGGCTCCCCATACTAGTGAGATGACAATTCAAGCTGCTGATCCAACCCATGAAAGGCTCTACACAACCAAGGACCCGCCTACATTAACCACTGTCTGAACTTCTACCAACCTTGAGAAAACTACACTCCCTCTCACTTTTACTTGCCCATACTCCCCACATCTACTGATGGAAGACCTGGGACAGCTCCCCAAGCACCTCTGGACCATCAACTCACTTCAAGAATTCTAAATTGCTCTTTGCTTCGAGAACTGAATGAGCATTGGTTCTTATCATTGTAGCCTGTTTGGCTTCATTGTGTGAAGCCCATATTTTGCTATCTCCTATGCACTTTTGAGTGTTCCTTGGACTTGTGACTGG
Source organism: Triturus cristatus (assembly GCF_964204655.1). Taxonomy (NCBI): domain Eukaryota; kingdom Metazoa; phylum Chordata; class Amphibia; order Caudata; family Salamandridae; genus Triturus; species Triturus cristatus. Next base: position 633,089,109 of record NC_140582.1, read on the forward strand.
TCACCTAATTAGTTGAGCCTTCATATATCAATGTTCTGATAGACCCCTTAAAGACTAATTTGTGTAGCTGTCCACTGCATATTCCCTTGCTCCTGACTGCATTCTATGAGCACTCCTGGGATGCTTCTTCTCCTGGTGAATTGGATCTTGACTCTGGTTCAGCGGAAGCACCACTGCTGTAGTAACTCCCTCAGTGATTGCTGTGAGGTTGGATGGGAACACTTTTGCTCCATCAATCTTCTCTGTTTGTGTGCCTATGGGATCATCCTCTTAGGTTGCTGGGAACAGAAATGTTTTGTCTACCACTCGAAACACATAAACAGTTGGCTGTTCCATTTAGTTGGCCTAGTTTTAACATCTTAAATAAGTTTTTTGTAGCTTTTATATTTTTAATACGTGCTTTGGGCTTTCAAACTGTATGATTGCCTTTGTAAATTAATTTTCTATATACATATGCTGTGATATATATTAACATGACTTGCTTTTATTTAGATAGCTTGTTATTTTACTTATTTTCGCAGAGTGGGTGTCATGTGTCTTAGTGCCTAATTATAGCCACGGTGGTGGAGCAGGCACCACTGGTCAGACCACCATGGAACCACTGCAATCACCAGGGATTAGAGATCCCTGGTGGTGTTGCGGAAGTCATGATGCTGCACTATGCTCGGTGGTGCTGCTGCTGTGCTGCCAAGCAAATTATGAGTTTCCTGCGAGCCACAGTTTTCATGGAGGTGAGTCTGCCATGAAAACTGTGGTGGAGAGAAAACAAAGTGGGCCGTACAGGGCCCACTGTTGCCTCAGGGCCATGATGTGCCTACAGGATGGCACATGTTGTGCCCCCCTGTGTGCTGTCACCTCCTTTACTGCATGGTAATGACTGCACCAGTCCATGCTGTGCATGAACAGGCTTTTCCCATTGCGGTGCCTTTTTAATAGGTACCACCTTGGGAACGCCATAGGACCGCATGCCAGACCACGAGATTACTCATAATGTGGCGGGTGGCGGGCGATTGAGTTTGGTGTTCCTGGAGTATGGTTCTGGTCTGGGGACCCGCTCCAGGACTGCCAAACTCATACTCACGCCCTTAGTTAGGCCCGGGGAGAAATGATGCCAATTTTAACTTGTACACATTTCCTAAGTTTTAACACACATTTGCATGTATAACAATGCAGAATTAGATTCCCTGAAACTACATTGCTTACAAATTCCACTTAGTAAGAACATTATCATGACACCTTGAATATCATGTACAAACAATAGAAGTGTCAAGATAACTCTGGTGATTAATGCATCTTCTGAAGGGAGATAGGAGTTTTGTCTAGAGGTGGTTTCAACTCACCCAAGGTAGCGCAGAGGTGTTAATATACCTGCTGCAAAGAACGTATACCATGTACATCAGAAGAACAGTATTATATGTGCATAGCTCAGTGGGTTTCTATTTTTGTCAAGGCAATTCTTTTGTTACTGTGCATTTCATAAGTTACAATCGTAATCCAACACAGTGAGCTATCAACTACCACCAAATAGCTGCATGCAAATTGCATAATACAGGTTACAAACTTTGTTTTTTTCCCAGTCTTTTATTAATCTGATGTTGCTAAAAAAGATTTGCTTAGGTAGAAATAAATTTGCATTAAAGTAAACCGAAACCACTTTGTCATGTTCTGAATCCGGAGTTTGTGTGTATTCAGACTAGGCACTCTTGAAAAATGCCTACCATTATAGATAATATGTGAATCCTACACCTTGTAGTCCCCTTTGACTCATGTAACATTTTCCATACACTGACTTACACACGTATGATTCATTGTCTCTGTATGTGATTTAAAGTGCTCCGATACACTAAACTAGCATGAGAGGTGCTGTAAAACAAATGAAATACATGTGAGAGAGGGGTTATGGAGAGATGAGATGCATTGTTGGAGGGTGACAGTTAGGAAATCATTAAAGAACCCCAACAAAGTTTGTCCTATCCTAGTGCTCAGTAAGTCATCATTTACCATGCTTTAAAAGCTAATGCAATTGAATGTATAATGACAAATGTGTTGTAGCATGCACCATGTTCCCAGAATTTTCTTGGGGGTAGACCCCCCTCCCCCAACCCATCTTTGTATATTTATTTATTTTATTTTAAAGGTTTTATATAGCGCTGGCTAGACCCGGAGGTATCAGAGCACTTTACATGAGTATAAGATCATAGTTGCAGGTTACATCGTTACAAAGGTTACACAGTTATTAGAGCATGGCAACATAGTTACTTGTAAGGTCGAGATAAACAATAAGCACATATATACGTAAGGGAAAAAAGCAGGCAAGGGGAGAGATTCAGGGGAGGGGGTAAGGAGCAGGGGAAGTAGACAGAGAATGAAGGAGGGAAAGAGGAGGGGAGGGGGAGAGACACAGCGTGGAAAGAGGGGGGATAGGGCGATGGGGACTCAAACCGGTAGACGAGTCAAAGCTGCGTCCAAAGTCCAGTAAGATGTGATCATAGGGGAAGTGGTATCATTTCCCCATTTCTGTTGCGAGAGGCTCCCTTTACGCAGTGGACTCTCTCAGAGGGGTCTCTGAGACTCCAAGGCCTACATACTGGATCCTTCCCCAAAAAGGGGAGAGGGAGTGCTTTGGCAAGGGGGGCCATACCATACCTCAGTTGTGAGTGGCTCCCTTGGCGCTGTGGGTTCGCTGAGACTGCAGAGTATAAATATTGGATCTTTCCCTAACAAGGGGAGAAGGAGTGCTTAGTCAAAGGGCACAAAGGACAGGGGGCTAGGCGGTGTAGCATGTAAGGGGAGAGATTCGGGGGAGAGGGGATAGGAGCGAGCGTTTTACATGAGGGACACTAATGTTACAATTTTACAACAGTGACAAGTTACATAAGTATCAAGAAAAGCATTTAAAGAACATAGGGGACAAGGTTAATGGAGCAAGGAAGGGTAAGGGGATAGGGTAAAGGGGTAGGAGGAAGAAAGGACGTAGAGACGAGACGAGCAGCACAGGGCAGGACTGGCACCGCAGGCCGCACCCCTTGCCGCGCATCCAGCATCATGCAGCGGGGGCTAGTTAGGGCGCAAAGGTTCACAATTGAGCCTTTGTAGTTGTCAGGCTCGTGCGATGCACTTGCTTTGCACCGTAACGGAGCTGGTCTGACAACATTTTCCAGGGCTGCTTTGGGTTCCCTGTCATCCCTTAGATAAAACTGACTACATCGAAAAATCGTGACTTTCAATCGATCGCATATTTTACAGGACAGTGCACGCTGCCTGCAGCCCTCCCTCACAATTCTCAGTAGAATTTCCCTTCCGATTGCCCACGGTTGGCGTCCCACGGTTATCATCCCGCTGTTAGACATTGGAATTAAGGGTTAGCCCTGTCATTTAATGTATTTAAGTATGTTTAACAAATATAAGATTGCCTTGCATGCTATATTTAAATGTAACTCAGCACCCTTCCTTCACTGCATTGCAATTACTGCCACGCATATGTAAAAATGTAATATTTGCTGATCTCGTGGAGAGTACATTAAGTGAAAATTACAGTGTATTGGTTTATTGCAGGGAGAAGACAGACTGAAATGAACTGAAACAGCTGTTAAATCGGCAGGAAACTCAATGAATCCACCTATAACTTGGCGGGGGTTTGTTATGCAAAGGTCGTCGGAAGTTTGCTTCAATTTACTATTATTACAGCTACTGAACATCAACAATTGCAGAAATGTTTGTTGCACAGCGAGTGCTGTAATGGTGTTCTTGCTTAACTATAATTGGTATTGCATATAGTGCTGTAGTTGCAAAACATATGGGTAGTTGAAAGGTTACTTTTCCTGTATTGATAGAAAATGATAAACAAAAAGAAGAAAAAAAAGAGAACCTCGTTCTGCATTCCTGGGAGTTGATGGTGTCTGGCAGATGCTTCATGAAAACAGGTATTTGGGGATACTCAGCAAATTCCAGTTGGCACATGTGAGCTACGAAAAATGTACAGTGTAGTAAAATACAATTTGAACAGCATTTATCATTCCACCGAATTGCATGTTAGACTTGGAACATTGTTTTTAGCGGGGTCCCCTTAAAAAACAGAACAGGAAAATATTGTAACATCAGTTGTCATGCTCAATATTTCTTCCTAAAATAGCACTTGCATCCTGCTAAGTTTTAATTAACGCTGTGTAAACATTTACAACTGGCTGGGAAATGTTACTAAACTGTTACAATTAGAATGAGTGGCTGAGATTCGCATTTAAAAGCAAATGCCACCCTACTCTATGTGTACCTGCTCTATTAAGCAGGTCTTAAAGTTATTCGGAGGTGGCTAGAAGGCAAAGGCAGAATGGTGGAGTAGATATCTATATGCGCTCTCATCAAGAAATCTTTGGAACTTTGGACACTGTATGGACCTGGTTGGGCACCCTCAAGCCTCTCCGAGGACCTGGGCCACCATATTGGGATCCCGCAAGCAATGGTGGGAATATAGTCTCCGCCCAGTCGCCACAAACTCATGTTTGACCACTGCGCTCACTGGCTGCTATACTTTAAGCATTGTTGGTAGAACACCCTCACAGCTGGAACACAGGGTCCTAGGAACTGGAGGACTAGCAAGTTTCAAGTGGTTCTCCTGGGGCTATGACAGTGGTACAGTATCTGCCAGTCTGTTTTCACTGGTGCTTGATGATAAGGCCATGAGGATTGGGTGTCAACTTCAAAGGACCGCATCGGAGTGTGTAGCTCACTCTACACCCCCTCAATGAGAAAAGTGGGCTAGTCACTGGGAAAGGGATTAGAAGCCTAGAGACTTGTTTCTTTCCCTCCCCTCTGAGACATAAATCGGTCATTTTGCAAGTCTGTTTCTCCTCCATTCTTCCCTGCTGTTTTAAGAGATATTTTAGATAAGGACCCATGAATGGATTACACCATACATAAAATGCATGGTATCCCACCCTTTAACCTCATTGTAGGTTGCATCTGCAGACCTCGGATATGTGTGTCAAATCTAAGGTGGCCTCCTTAAGCAACTGATTTGCAAATCTTGATACTTTGTGGTTGATGTGGATACTTTTGTGCCAGATTGTGGTCTGTCTGCATAAATACCGATTTGCAAGTTTTGATGACTTTTTGGCTGAACTGTTGGTCTCACCTAAATTAATTTCAGGGATTGGGGTTCTCATTTATCAGACTTGTCGGAGTCCACATTCAGGCCATATACCTTTAAATATTGTACTTCATCATAGTTGTCTCCACTGTCCACATTGTGTTATACATTTGTTGGGCATCTATTTCTGAAAGACTATTCAGTACACAGGCCGTACTTGCCCCCATACATAAGATTATATACTATAACATTTGTCAAGCAACATTTCATATTGATTCTTTCTGGCCCCATAATGTAAGAGTCACCCTGACCATTACAGTGGAAAGCACAAACTGATCAGTGGGCTTTTTCATTTACTGTCCTGATGAAATTACCAGTATGGATACAGTAAAGGGAAGTTTTTTCCTCGCCTAAGTGAAGTCTCTGGACAGAGCTAGATCCCTGTCAACATACATCAGCAGATATATTTGACAAGATTTTATGCTCATCTAAGTCATTACCACAACCTTTCACCTAGCATCATGGCCCTCCTCATCTCTCATGATACATGGCTCATGGCTCACAACCTTTTGAACTTTCAGATCCTATACACTTATTCATTTACCTTCAAAAAGAGCAAAAAGAAATTAATGTCTAACATTGTCGCTGAGTACCCCAAGACATTATTTTCCAATCCCTCTGTCAATTCGGTAAAAGGAAACATCTCTAAAAATCTACTATTGTCCAGGACAAACACCACTGTGTGGAAAAGGACATTCACCTACTATTACTACTCCCCCATCAGATCAATTTAAAGTGTAGTATGGAGGCTCATCGTCTCATCCCCAACTTATAGTTTACCTACGACTATAAATATATTTAACAACATAAAGATAATGATCCGGGCAAACTAGTGATACATACAGATCGTTGATCAGATCTTTTTGAAGTTAAAAGCTACCTCTACTAACTATCCCCCACCTGCGATAATTCTCTTTGAAATTGGCTACTTATCCATCCGAGGGTTGAAATGGACTACTTCAACTTTCGAAAAATCTTGAAGACACACATTTTCACTCTAGCATTCAGATAATCCCATGTTCCAGGTGTATACATCCACAGCCTTACCCTAGTCCTATCAGTCAGGTATCTGAGACAAGCCTGGGCCTTTTACTCCAGAGCTCTGGATATTTGCAAGCTCAAGGCTTTGACATCAGTGTGAACTCTGTAGTGGGACTACAAAACTACAGTCCACATGTATCAAATTTGGAAATAGTGATAAGCTAATTGTGATTTTCTACGAATCACAATTAGATAATCGCTATTCCAAATGTATGAACCTCCATGAGTTTAATATAGTGATTCCTAGTGGGTTGCAAATTGACCTACCTCATGAATATTAATGAGGTAAGTCACAATTTAGGACCCATTGGGAATCGCTAAAATCATATTGATGGTCGCCTGCTGGTGTCAGCAGCCCACCATGCCGGTGATTGATTTTAAATAAAGCAATGATTTTTTTAACTGCATCCCATTTTCCTTAAAGGAAAATTGGTTGCGTTCAAAAAAGAAAAATGAAAAGTTTTCCTTTCATTTTTTTAGGAGCTTTTAGTGGTCCGTGGGACCACTGCCTGCTCTGGAAAAAACGTTTTCGCTACCATTCCCAAAGGGAAGGGGTCCCTTTGGCAGCCCTTCCCATTTGCGAATGGGTTACACCTACTTGAAGTAGGTGGTAAAATGCTAATGTTTTGTGACCGCATTTCGGTCAGAAAACATTTCTACATACCGCTGAGATTCTGTATTAGGAAGGGACGCTCTGAACACGCCCCTGCCTATTAGCGAATCGCTAAGCAATGTTGCGATTCAGTAATAAGTTGAAGAATCGCAAAATATGGTTTGGTACATTGGAAAATACTTTTTTTCTGGTCGCAAATGGCAACGGGCTGTTTGCAACCTGAAAAGAGGTACATACATGTGGCCCTACATCTCAATAGATGCCCTGAAGCTCCAGTAAGCCAGCCACTAGCTTGACTGCTAATGATGTTTGAACATTGCTCTAAATAGCTTTGGCCTTTTGTCAGTAAGCTCTGGCTATATGGTATGTGACTCACCCGCTCTCAGGAATGACAGCTGTGGAGAACTCAGGAAATGTATTAACATGAAATTGACAAGGGTGAAGGCTGCTCATTCAAAGTTTAAGTGTAAGTTGAGACCTGGGGAGAAGATATCCTTTACCCTATCTGTCCTTTGATCTGAACTGCAGCCAGCGTTCCTAAAGCCCAGTGGGAGGGGGAGCTGGTCACAGAACCCACTTGCTGTGGTTGAGGCGATAACTACAACTTCTCATTTCCCTCTACAAACACCTGGCTGGGCTGCCAGGTAGCCACCTTCAGAGCAGAAAGGTTCTGCCATAAAGGATTTGACTTAGAATGGTGCATTGAGAGCGGCAAACATGATGTGATGCAAAAATGCTAGGGATAAGCTTTGCCATTAGGAACTTTTTTCATTGGTTAGGGAGTGACCAGGAGTCACTCCTATCCACTGTTTAATGAATTAAACAAAAGTGGTACCTCACCTCCAGCTTCTCAGGACACATTTGGACTTGTGGATGAACAATTTGCGAGTCGCAAATCACAATGTTCATACATCTGGCCCTTGAACATTTAGCAGAGCTTGAGGTAATACATATGGTTTCAAGTTGTTGTGTTATGTTAGCATTCATGCGCACACTTTTGTCCAGCATTATCGCAAGCAATTTGTTGCAGTTGATGGTTATTGGACTGTATTTGAGTGCATCTCAGTGAGTCATCCATTCTTGGACTACGGAGAAGTTACCTTGTGGGGAAATTAGGAAAAATTCCTCTTTTAGGGGGTTGAGTTTCAGGTGATTTATCGCTAGCTAGTGTTGTGCCTCCTTTAGGGTGTTGTTCGGATGAAGGACATTCCTGAGTGAAGAGATTTTTAGGAAAAGTTTAAAGTTGTTTGCATATAGGTGATACGCAACGTTAGTAGTAGGATTGCACTCAGGAGCTCCATGTAAAAATCGAAGAAAGTGGGTGACGTAATTGATCCTTAGGGGAACTCATTGGTGTATAGGTGATGGTGTGGAGAGTCCGCCTTTCAACTTGATTAACTGTGATCAATTTTTGAGGTAGGAGGCAAACCAATTAAAAATGGTGCCTCCGATGTCCCAACATGATTTTATTGTGTTTGTGAAGTTTTTTGTTAACTTTTTTGAATGCCGAGAAGAAGTCAATGAATATTAGTAAGCATGAGTTCCCTCTAGCCAACATCCTGAAGATGTAATCTGTGGCATTAAGGATGACAGTTTCCATGCTTCAGCCTGCCCTGAAGCCTGACTGGAAGATGTCAAGAATGAAAGTTGTTTAGGTCTTTTGGATCTGTTCTTGGTTTCTTGAGGAGTGGAGTGACATGTACTAGTTTTAAGCATTCTGGAATAATTCATTGGGTTACTCAGATGTTGATTATTTTTTGGGCGTGATGAGGTGGCTGATTTGCTTGACTAAGGTTGAGGATAGGGGGTCAGCCTTATGTGACATAGGATTCAGGTCTCATATGACTTTTATGACAGTTCTGATTTCATGCTGCGTTGCTCTTCAGGGGATGGAGGCAAAGGTATGAGACAGTTTCACCAGTATTGTTTCCTTGAGTTGGGTGTGGGAATGTGATTAATGCAGATCCTCTGTTGAGCGGGTAGTTGCTCAGAAAGAGTTCAATCGTCGCAATCGTGTCTGTGAAGAAGTTTGTGAAGTCTTTGCAGCGCTCCACCGCTGCAGTTATGTTTGGGTCGATAGCTGGAGATGTTTGTTGTTTGATGATGTTATACAGTTTTTTGGGGGCGGTTTCTCAACTAGTGTAGAGAGTGTGAGATATGCATAAGAGGGTTTTTGTCTCCAACTTCTCTTGACCAATCTGAGCTGTCTCTGCATTTAGCTCTTTTTTTAACCAGGGACATGACAGGTTATTCCTGAGTCCTTTGAGGTTTAGTGGGACGACTTGGTTGAGCATGTAGGAAATAGTTTCATTGTAGCATGAGGATAGGTCATCTGTGGAATGGAGGATGTTAGAGTGTGGAATGTGAGCACTGATCCTGGCCACAAGATCATTATTATCAATCTGTTTGGTGTCTCTTACCCAGCGTTTAGGCCTGCCGATTTGGCCTTTAGCTTTTTGGTGTTCCAAGGTTATGTGGAAGATAATGTGGTGGTCTGACCAGTCTACTGGTAGGATGGCGTTAAGTTTCAGTGAGTCAGTGTTTGTCACACCAAGAAAGATGAAGGACTAGGCCATTTGAGAGCCTTTATTGTGTCATTTTGTAGTTTTCTTCCCATGGCATCATGGGAATTGTAGTTTTTTCATTTGTTTACTTGTTTGTTCAATAACACATCACTTGTCATTACTGGCTGCTTTGAGAAATCAGCAGGGAAGTGAAGCATAATTTTATCCTCCATGTCCTTAATAAAATTTGGCTTTCGCTCATGATTATTTGGAAAATCAAAAGACCCCTCTTGCTTGCACTCTCGATAGCTTCTTCAGGTACCCTTTGTGACAGAATGGCCTGGGCGAGCAACGAAACCCAGGGATTTTGAGAGCCCAAACAAATCAAATACAGACTGAACAGTACGTCTTTGCCACCTCACTGTGCAGCACTGAAATATTCAATTAAAAGACAACCACCTGAAAAACAGGAGACAAGTCCTAGACAACAATAAGGACAATTCAGAGAAATAAGCTCCCCGTGCACGAGTTATTGACAGGCTTCAGCAAGGTACAGTGTAAGTAACAGGGCAGTGGTCGAAGACCTTCCGCAGTCAAGTAATTCAGTGAATAAGTAATGGCGCTTGAAAGATGAACTTTCCCCATCAAGATGAAAAAGTTGCTATTGGTTTTCCAAAATGTGAACATATCTTTTGTCTCTCCCCTTTGTTCTAACCCCCTCAACCTCTTTTTTCTTTGGTAACACATAACAGAGTGAATCAATCCCCATTGCTGTTCGCCCTGGCCATTGAACCGTTGGCGGCGCATGCCCGACTGGGGCACTCCTATGCTGGAGTACAGCTGCGGGGAGAGGCCCACTATATCTCCCTTTATGCGGATGACCTGCTGATGTTTCTGGCAGACACAGAAGGCGCACTACGCGGAGCGACCGACTTGTTGGAGATCTTTGGTCATTTGTCGGGGCTCAAAGTCAACTGGGGCAAGACATGCTTGTTCCCGTTGTTGCCTAATGGACAGGCCACCCACTCGCTGGGAGTGATACGATGGGAGGGTCAATGTCTGCGCTATCTGAGGGTTAATATCTACCACACCCAGCCTGATCTGCTGGAAGGGAATATCGGCAGAGCCATTCGGGGCTTGCGTGGCAGCATGGGGTTTTGGAGTACGCTCCCACTTTCGTGTGCGGGAAGGGTGGCACTGTTGAAGATGGTGGTGCTGCCGCGCCTCCTATACTTTTTTCGCACATTGCCCATATGGATACCAGCATCGTTCTTTGAGAGGCTTCGTGCACTGTCGACGGGCTTCATATGGGGCTCGGGATGGCGGCTGGTGGCTTTGACCACATTGCGGCGGCCAAGAGCGGAGGGGGGACTGGCGGCCCCGGATTTTGAATGGTACTATCTGGCAGCACAGCTCCAATGGCTCACTCAGGCGGTGGCTAGGGAGTATAGAGGCCCAGAGGGCCCGCAGGGCAGGCTGATTCCACGTCATGTGATCGCTTTCATAGTCCTTCAACAGCGGATGGATCTTGCTCAGCTTACTCTGGAGGAGCGCACCCTCCTGTTGTGCTGGAACCGATGTCAGAAGAGGGCCACCATAGTTCACCCTTATGCCCCAGAGATCCCCCTGGGCATGTGTACGGCGCTCCCGCACGGGGGCGACTGGTCGGGGCTAGCTGTTTGGGAGGAGCTGGGCATACAAGTAGTGGGGGACTTGTTTAAGGAGGGGGTACTGCTGCCCTTCCAGGACTTGCAGGACTCTTATGGGCTCCTGCGGGGAGACTATCTACTTCACGCAGCCCTCGTGGCGGGCCTCCAGAGGCATTGGAATATGGGGCTCTCAGAACCGCCGGTCGCCGCGGGCTGCCAATACGTAGTTATGGCGGCAGGGACGTCCAAGGCTATTACCTGCCTCTATCGCAGGCTGTCGACGGCAAGCTTGCGGCCCTTGGACACGTTGAGGAACAGGTGGGAGGTGGACCTCCGGAAGCCCATCCCTGAGTCGACATGGTCCACGCTGGTGCGGCGGGCCTGGAAGGGAACGCGTAATGCCCGGTTTCAGCTGGTTCAGTTTTTCACACTACACAGGGCCTATCTGACGCCAGTTGAGATACTGCGATACTTTGGGGGTGCGCATTCTCAGTGCCCGCGTTGTGGGGGAGAGGGGGCTGATTTTCAACATATGTTTTGGTCATGCGTGAGGCTGGGTGACTATTGGGAGGATGTCATAGACTGCCTGAATCAGGTGACAGACCGCAATATTGCCCCGGAAATGGGGGCCTGCCTGTTGCTCTGGTTTCCCCATACCCGCCGCACGAAGATTACCAGTAAGTTTTATGACTTGGGGTTGATTATGGCCAAGAGGGAACTAACCATGCAGTGGAAATCACGGGTGGGGCCTAGCTTTCTGAGGTGGAGGACGGCGTTTGCGAGATGGGCAGGCGCAGAGGGCCCACTCCGGTTGCAATTAGCACTTAGGAGGGATGACGAAAAGGCATTGGCGATGGCCCGTGCATGGGTGGCGTTGGTGGTGGAACTTCAGGGGCTGATGTCTGACACGGGAGGAGAAGGGAAAACGTCCGATCAACAGGAGGAAGCGGCAAGTGGGGAGTAGGGGGGCAGCCATGGTGAGAAGTGGACACATGAGTCGTGGCTAGGCATGGGGGGAACCCTGAGCTGTCAGGGAACAGTTTGAGTACCTGTACATGATTCGTAGGAAGGAGGGGGTCTCAACAGGAGAAGGACAGGCAGAGGGGGGCACACTGACATGGGCTGAGGGAGGGAGAGGGTGGGGGAGCCCACACGGGAAGGGTGATTTTTCTCATGTTCAACTGTTTGACATATCAAGTGTAACACTCTCCGGTGGAGGGCTGAGACTGATGGGGGGTTGCATTGCGATGTTGGTAAGAAAATGATAATAAAAAATGTTTAAAAAAAAAACCAGAGTGAATCAAGAGGAAATATCACCTTTGGGGCATTCAGCTGCCATGTCTGTATGAAGTCTCAGCAAAGCCAAGTGTGCAACGGGACCCTTCCCCCCATAAGATGATTTGGAAACATATAATTGTGGCAAATGCCATCTGTATGTCCTCTTCACAGTGACCCACAAAAAAAGGCAGGCAATTGTCAGGTCAGACTAAAAAGGACAAGTATGAAATCTGACTGACTGTGATATGAACCCATTTAGAAAGCCTTCTGTTTGTTCAATGTCATCAAGTACTTCCTATGAATAAAGTAATAACCCCGAAGAGCCCTGTTAATACCAATGGGTCAACTATAATCGTACCATACATCTGTATGATTATAGCTCTGGTTTGAATTCAAGGCCAACATCATCCTAGAATTGTTCCCCTTTTAGCGCAACAGCGCAGATACATCTGGTACTCGTATTTCACGTGCTTTTTAAGCACATTATCATATTCTGCCTTGCACCAAAGTCCTCCACCTTTCTTTTCATCCATTTGTGCTCAGTCAGCCTTATATAAAGTCTCAATGTTTCATTTTTCAATTGTTCTATTGTATTCCTCAACACCCGCCTAACCTCTTGTGTAATGGACGTGCATTCCACTCCCAGGTACACTTTAAGAGCTTTGTGAACCTCATCAGTGATCACAGATACCGTGTGGCCCATCTGAAAAATGCATTACAGATTCTCTTAATACTACCTGCATGATTTCTATGTCTCCAATATAATTCCACCACTTTCGAGAAAAGGGCAGAAGGTGGTAAAGTGGGTCCACACACAATACTCCCCCCAGCGTACTGTCTAACAATTCATACCTACCATCCCTGTGTACAGGCAGTCAAGAGTTTACTGGAACAATTCTGGAGCTTAAAGTAATGAGTAACAAATATATTTGTCCCCACAAAAACATTTATTTGGTTTTGAACAGGGACAGTGTACTAAATGAATTTCCGGAGCAAGGGACTTACCACATGTCCTTTGAACTTCTATCCAAAGCCTTTAACATTTGAATTTATTTCAAGAATGAGCACCATGGTTCATGCCTTGGTGGAACACACCGTTTACGACTCTCGGAGAGACTGGCTGATGAGGGGCGATGCCCCCAAACCAGTTTCAGAATGGTTGTTTGCGGTCTGGGGAGGGCCTGACTTGCCAGTTCAGGCTGGACTGTTCCCATGAGGCACAGGTTCAAGACTGATTTGCATAGGTCTAAACTGGGGGGCCATGTTGAGCAAAATTATGATGGATTTAACCCAGATCTCTCGCCTTCAGCTGAATGTTTGATTTGCTCTGCATTCCGTCCATCATATGTGTGTCTTTGGGAGTAGTTTGTGAGATAGGACCGGATCCATGCAAAAATTGCCCCCTGCAGGCCTATCTGTTTGGCTCTGTCCAGAAGAATCTGTGAGCAACTGTGTCGAAGGCTGCAGACAAATCTAAGAGGATCAGCATTGCAGATGCTCCTGCATCCACCGACCTTCTCACTGATTCCGCCACCTCCACCAATGCGGTCTCAGTGCCGTAACCTGACCGGATGCCAGACTGAGTATCATGTCAGATATCTTGTGTGTCAATGAAGTTGGCAAATTGATGTTGAGACAATTTTTCCAACATTTTTGCGGGTGCCGGTAGCAGTGAGATTGGACGGTAATTGCCAAGCTCCTTGGGATCGGTATTCGGCTTTTTCAGCAGGGGTGGTAAGAATGCATGCTTTCAAATATCAGGGAAGATGCCGGAAGATAGTGACGTGTTCCAAATGTCGTTTAAAACTGGGTTAATCCAGTGACCCAAAGAACTACAAATCTTGGGTTGGCAGGGGTCCGAGGGGGAGCTCGACTTGCATCTTAAGATTTTTGCCAGAGACCCCTGTACTCCTGTGCCACTGGATTTAGTATTTTCTGATTGCAGAGGTACCACCGAAGACTCTCCATCTATGAAAGAGGCATAGACCTTCTGAATATTCTCCTAAAAAAAGTTAGATAAGTTTGTGCACAGAGAAGGAGAGGGCAGAATCTTTCCCTCAATAGCAGATGGGCTAGTAAAGGATCTGAAAATCCTAAAAATCTCTTTACTCAAATTCTCCGCACTTTCAATATGCTTAACAAAGAATTCCTTTCTGGCTGCCACCATCAATTTAATAAGATTATTTAAGGCTTCCTTATAGGCTAGCTTGCAAACCGGGGAGTAATCTTTCCTCCATAGCCCTTCTATTCTTTTACACCCACTTTTTTCAATTCTGAGGTTCGCCGAGAACCAGGGGCCTGATGGAGACTCTCTCTGGGCCCTAACATATCTCAGTGGGGCCACTGTATCAAGGGCAGAGGTAATCCTTAAATTCAGATTGTAAGTACTCAATGGTCCTCTAGCTGGGAGCTCAGGGCCTAAACTGCCTGTTGTAGCCATTTTCCAATTCCTACTCAACACCGAATATTTGCCTCGCCCCAGCTGTAATTCCCCAGAGTGAATGAAAAAGGGACTAGAAAGTGGTCCGTCCAAACCAGACATTGCGGGACCTCTACTCTCATGGTTGAGATATTAGAGAAGATTAGGTCAAGAGTATGGCCTGCTCTGTGTGTGGGGGCATTAAAATGTTGAGTAAGATTACCTCCATTAAGAGTCATTACTAGCTGAGAGGCCTGGGGGTCATGTGGGATCATCCACATGGAGATTGATATTGCCTAGGGCCATAAAATTGGCGTAATGTAAAGATTTCTGGGCAAACAGATTACATACTTCCAGGGTACACTTATTTGAGCAATCAGGTCCACAGAGCAAAGGGATGGAGCAATCTTTATGGAGAAATTTAGGCCCTCAATATTGCCTAAAATATCCAATTCCGTAGTGGAAACGTCCCAAGCTTCCTTCAGAATGATAGCCACCCCCACATCTTCATCTGTCACCATTTCTATTGGCACAGATAATTCAGAAGCCGGGGGGAGGATGGCAAGGGTAAAGACCGGTAAAGAGTCCTCCTTCAGCCAAGTTTCATGTAGGAACATAACATCCCAGGGGTTATCCATCAAAGATAGCCAGATATCACCTGCATGTTTGGGGAGTGATCTACATTTAATCATGCAGGCTCTTACTTCACCGCTTGGCACCCCCTGAGCTCCTGGGATCTTATCCCTTTACCCTGCCCAGTGACCCCAGCGTGAAATTACATTCTTTACAATGGTAAGTAGAGCCACGGTTGTCCAGGTTATCACAGGGGCTTCCTGAGCACCGATTGCTCCTTAATGCCAAGAGGGAATCTCGTGACCAAGTGATGCACTTACTTCCGCCACTTTGAGCAGCTTGGCTGGCGCTGGCCGTGATCCGTATGCGGACGGACGCAGACGGCCTCGCCTTTGACGTGCAAGTAGCGTGTCCGCTGCGCGTCGGCGGAGCAGTGCACATTAAATAGGCACCTGGGAGCAGTCCAAAAAAGCTGGACTGCTCACCTTCCAAGATGGCGCCTGCTAGTGTCCCAACCAAGCGGAGTAGAAATGACTTGTTCGGTGTGCAAAGTGCAGAGTGAAAAATCAGCTTGCAAGAGCCACAGCATGATCCATATTTTCAGGTAAAACTATATTTCAATTTTGAACTTAAAAAAACAGGTGTCATAAATCAGGTAAAACAAATTTCTAATTTGAACTTTGAAAAAAGGTGTCAGGAACATATATTACTCCCACCCTAAAAATGGAGAGTCAGCTCACCCTGCAACACACAGCAGTGAGCCACCCCGTAACACAGCCCCTAGAAGGTAAGGTAAAAACAGTTAAGAGAAGCACTAGCAGGCCAGATCACAACCTGACATAATTTAATTGTGACCTGACTATCTTTCAATTCGTATGGTAAAATCTAACAAATACAAAGGGTAAGAAGCTTACCTATGCATGTTGAAATGCAGCCTATATGGAGAAAATGGCCTCCCCATAGACGCCTGTGGGGTTGGCATCCCAGGCAATCACAACGCTGCCATTGCAGTGTTGTGATTGGCTTAGGGGGGAAGGGAGGCTGCCTGCTCTGCCTTCTTCCCGTTCAGCAAAACGCGGGACCGGCCGGAGCTGATACGGCGCAGGACGGTAAGTTTATTTTAATTAATGTTTTTAATTGGCCCCCTCTTCTCCCCTCTCCCTGCGCGACCCCCTTCTCCCCCACCCGCAAGTCATGCCGGCTGCAACTGGCTTTTTCAAAACTCTGAACTGTGCTGTATAGCCTCCAAAATATTTTACACTGCCCTTTCACAGTGAGGCAGTGCAGTGCCAATAATGTACTTGCTGCATTGTACAGTGCCACATTCATAAATATATTGGCCCTTGTCTCCTAGCGACAAAGCTGGCCTAACAAACTGCAACGTGTAGACAATGTTGTTCCGCATTGAAATTGAACCACTAATCTATCAATGGTAGTAGCTACTGAACATTAATGACCACTACTGTCACAATTCTATCTTAGTGAATGAATGGTACCACATTATCTGCACAGAGTAACAGAAGTAAATTAAGGCATGTTGTAGGACAGAAAAGCCAACACAATATGAGATATGTGTGACCTCACTGCTGTACATGCTCTCTTCAAAGGTCAATACTCCTCATGTTCAGGGTAGTGGGAAAAACATCCTAATTTGTAGTAAATGTGTCACACATGCCAGCATACATGTATGTGTATTGAAGTGACAGGAATAATGTGTCTAGAAAGGCCATGTGTGCCATCCAATGTCAATGTAAGCCCCAGACAAGGGATAATGTCTATACAGGTTTACAAAGTGACATCCACAGTAGAAAAACAACATAACTCTATGCCATACTAACAGTACACCTACATACATAAACTCAGGTATACAACCACCATGATAGATGCAAAGATTGTGTTGGGACACATGTCCTGGTGTCAAATCGACCAAAAGGAAACCCTATGAACTCCGCAATGTTATGTTGTCTTATAAAGTACTTGTAAAGCGCAGCTTTCACTCCGGGAAGCATCATGCGCTTTGCAGATCCCAAAAGAACACAACAACTACAGCTGGGAGAAATTAGATGAGTGATCTGCATAAAGCATCAGGGGCCATAACGATTCAAGTTTTCAGAGCTTTCCTAAAAAGGGTTACTTTCCATTCAAATGAAACATAGGTGGTTAGGGAGTCGGTTCCAGGCCTTGGTCTTAAGTACTGTGAAAGATTTCCCCCCTTTTGTGACACATCTGAAATCAGAAGGTTTCAGTAGATTTGCACTGCACGATTTCAGTATATGGTGTGGCAGATAGCGTGCAAACCTGGCCTGAAGATAGTCGGGCCTGAGGAATAAAAAATTCTGAAAGTAATTATCAAGTTCTTGAAAAGGATTCATTTATGGATGGGCAACCAATGAAGTGCTTTAAGGGCAGCAGAAGATGATGAGTTCCTAGGCCATTTTAATACTAGTCAAGTTGCTGGATGTTGTACCGTCTGTAGTTTGTATAGGACTGACTTATTAGTTCCTTCATAAAGGCTGTTGCAGTAATCTAGTCTGGATGAGCCACTGCGACTGCCTTTCAAGCCATGCAGGGAAGTAGATAGAAGAACTTTTTAAGTGACTTTATCAAATGGAAGCTTGTCCCAGCTACTGCTAGAGATTGCTGGTGAAAGGAAAGTGCTGAGTCAAATTTAACCCCCAAGTTACTAGCTAACATTACTGTATTAGGAGGAGGAGGGTTGTCTGAGGGCCACCATAGGCTGGGGGAGAATGTATTAGCTTTCCTTAGTGGCATGATTTCCGTTTTTTCAGAATTGCATTTTAAATGATTCACTTTCATCCAATGGAAGACTGCTGTAAGACATTGTCGAATATTTACCTCAGCCAGTGTGGTATTTTTATCTAACACCAGAATTAGGTGGGTATCGTCAGTGTATGAGATTGCCTCAAAGTTAAAGAATGATATCAGACTAATGAGGGGGTAGATATAGGCGTTGAAGAGCACTGGGCTGAGAGTGGACCCTAGTGGAACCCCGGAGAGCAGGGGTTTTTCTGCTGACTGGTAATGGCCTAGAGTAATAACTTGTCGTTGGTTTTGTAGAAATGATTTTAGCGAGGCCAAGGCAAGATGAGAAATACTGTATGACTTGTGATGGAACAGGAGGATATCATGTGAGACCACGTCAAAAGCGGCTGATAGTTCTAATAAGACCAACACAGTATTTCTTTCCTGGTCTAAAGCGGCTTTAAGGGATTCAGCAGTATGCAGGAGAGCTGATTCCGTAGACTGCTGAGGCCTGAAACCTGATTGATTAGGGTGCAAAATATTAACCTCTTCTAAATAGGTCCTCAGTTGGGGATTAACTAGTTTCTAGCTAATTTTACTGAGACATGGAAGTAGAGAGATGGGTCAAAGATTGGTAATGATGGCGGGTTCAGCGAGTTGTTTTTTCTGGAGGGGTTTGACTGCTGCAATTTTCCATTCGTTGGGAACTTCTGCTCGTAAAAGAGAGGCATTTATTATGTTATTGATGACTTGGATGATAGTGTCTATAATAGCATGTAAAATCAGAGGGGGACATGGGTCAAAAGGAGATCCTGATTTACATACAAAAATAGCCTGACGGTATTATTCTAGGCGAATAGCTTGAAAGGCTCAAAGGTACAGTCTATCGTCTCCTAAATTAGAGGTGATCACTATGGGAGAAATGAGGGCTGCTGAGAAGTCTTTTTTGTAACAATTGGATCTTCTGTTCAGAAAAGTTGGCAATGCAATCGCAAAGAGACTGAGATGGAGGAATTTCTTGTTGGAGAATTATAGGGTTGGTGAAAGAGTTTACTATCTTAAAGATATTTTTTTGATCTGAGTCGGACACTTTAAGCATGTTGGTGAAATAGGATTTCATTTCAGCTTTGATTAGTTGGTGGTAGTTTTTAAGAACTGCTTTAAACCTGGTTAGTCATAAACCTGCTTGTAGCTTTGCCGCCATCTACGTTCTAATTGCCTTTATTTTTTTTTTTAGTAAGTCAATAACCAATAATATACATTTATAATACAGACCCACAAACAAGAACATAGACAAGAGGGATCAAAACATAACATTTTGTCACAAAATAGAACTTTGGAAGGGTACAAATATTACCGAAGTCAGAGAGAGGCAGCAAGATCAAGCGAAGAAGAGAGAGCAGAAAAAAATAACAAAAACTTAAAGTAGGCCTCATAAATAATACACACAGGATAGGGGGAATATACAGGCAAGTAGTACTTCTCTAATATTATAAAGTCACATAGATTAATTGCTTCATTGTTTCTATTTCTAATATATATCTTTGAGCCTTTAAATAATCCTTCTTGGACAATAGAAAAGAAAAAGAGCAAAAACAGGGAAGCCAGGACACACAATGACACAGAAACAGATTTAAGTCGTGGTCGAGTTTAAATGATCAACTAACGCCCACCAGATCTTAATACCCAACCTAAGTTTCTGTCGCCCTTTTAGGGTATAAAGGCTGTGTTTAAGGTTACACATGGCATTTAGCCTGCCCCTCCACTTTTCAAAGGATGGGGGCTCTTTTTGCCTCCAGAGTGATGGTATGCACAGTCTTGCCACCGCCACGGCTATGTATATTAAGTACCTAAATGCATTCACCCCCTTTGGAGCCAATGAGTCCTCCAGCACACCCAAAAGCATACCCATAGATGTAATCACAATCTGTACCCCTGTTACCTCTGTCAAAAAAGCCTCCATCCTATTTATCAGTTGTCTCAAATCGGGACATGCAAAAAAAATATGCATACTATCGGCCTGATCCATTCCACAGCGTTTACATTTGCCCTCATTTAGCCACCCACCAACATGCAATTTTGGCAGGTGTATAATTGAGATTAAGCGGGGTTATATAGTGTTGCGTTTTAAGACTGGAGGAAATCAGAAGCTTATCTGCCAAAGCAATTGATTCTTGCAAAATGTTCCCTCTCTGAGATAGTTTGGTATTCCATTTGAGGTTCTGTCTTTCCAGATCATCACTTTGCAATTCAATAAGACTTTTATAGAGAGTGCCGATCCTTCCACGCATCCTCATTACCTTCAGCAAATTACTTTTTTTTGGCCAGGTTTACTACATCTGCTCTCTTTAGTAAATAATCCAGAATTTGTAATTATTTTTAAAAATCTGTTTTGGGGAGATCATATTCGGCAACCAATGAGGAGTAAGCCTTAATACCACTATTGTCAACTAAATCACCCAGGGTAAAAATTCCCTTTCGTCTCCATCTGTTGGCACCGGAGAAAATCAAAGGAGGTATTGCTAAGGAAGAGGTAGGGGTATAAAAAATAAGTTTACTGATCTGTAAATGTTTTCATACCTGCAGCCATGCTTTGTGAGCAGCCTGAACCACCTCAAATCGAGTTTTTTCATAGTAGCTAGGCTCTAGATTTTGAAAGAACCTCCTCTCTGCTTTTAAGCCCAACAGCAACTGAAAAATGTCCGGTGACTCATCTACCTTTGCCTTTCCTTCTCCAACCAATAGAATTCCCATTGTAGTAAGCAGATCCAATGATAAAATGAAAAGTTAGGTACGGTCCACCCCCTCGAGATCGTGGTAAGGCCATATACTCCATTGCTCGGTGGGGCTTACCTTGTGCCCATAAGAAGCTCATAAAAAGCTACTACAAATAGATGGGAGTTTCTGAAGTTGCTTCCCCGTAAGTTCCAGGGGGACAGATCTGAAGTAGTAAAACACTTTAGGCAGAACATCCATTTTAGAACATTGCATCTACCCACCATTGATAAGTGTAAGCCTTCTATTCTGTCCAAATCCCTTTTTATTTTCCGCACCAAGGGATCCCAATTGGATAATACCATCTTACCCAGGCATGCGTTAATACGTATCCCCAAATAGGTAGCCTCCTCTGTAACCCTAGGATAACTAATGCGTACCTGATCTGTGCATACTACTTGCGCTTTTGCTTTAGTTATTTTAAAACCAGATCTTTCCCTAAATAAGACTGCTAGTTGTTCAATCTCTATCAAGGCCTTGCCTGGGTCTGGCGAAACAACCGCAATGTCGTCTGCGTATGCTAGTATATTAACCTCCATCCCTGGTCTCACCAGCAACATATTTAAACGATTTTCCAATAGATTCAAAAAAGGATTGATGCAAAGGGCAAATAATAGAGGGGAACAAGGACACCCTTGCTGGGAGCCTCTTGATATCATAACTGAGTCAGACTCATGCCCCAGCGCACATATTCTTGCCGTAGGAGATCTGTACATAGTTTGGAGAGCATGAATAAATCCAGTCCAATAGTCTTGCCACCGCATAGTTGCCCATAAAAATTCCCAGGAGACACGGTCAAACGCCTTCTCTGCGTCAAGTAGCACTACTCCGCAAGGCGCTTTTTGTACATTAGCGGAATGTAGCATAGTGACTACCCTTCTAATATGATTGACCTTGCCTCTTCTTGGGATAAAACCATGCTGACAGACGGTAACAATGGGAGCTATCACTCGGGAGAGCCGTGTTGCCGGCATTTTTGCGTATATCTTCCCACCGCAATTTAAGAGTGAGATGGGTCTATATGACCCCAGAAGCGTGTACGGTTTGTCTTTTAAAAAAAAAAAATAATGTGAAGGACCGTAAGCATATCTGCTTGTATCTCGGGTAAAAATGTATTGTAAAATTCAAGTGGGAGTTTGTCGGGCCCAGCAGCTTTCCCTGTTGCTAATGAACCAACAGCCTCCACAAGCTCTTCCAGGGTTATAGATTCTTCCAGGTATCTACAATCCTCTACACTTAGTATCTTCCTGTGGGGATCTTTATAGCATGCCTTAGTTCTATCCTGGTTTTCATAATCCTCTGTGTATAGCCCTTTGTAGAAGGCTCTAAAAACCTCCAAGATCTCTACCGGCATTTCTACAATTTTTCCATCTACATCTTTGATCGCAGTAATTGCATATTTTACCTCTTTACATCTGATTTTCTTGGCCAAATATCTTCCTGGCAATTCCCCATACACATAAGAGTCCCTTCTAAATAGTTGATATTTATTAGCAATATCCTTAGCCCATTCACCATTTATCCTAGCCTTGCAGCGAGCTACCTCAGTTTGTTCCTGAGACCTATCTAGATTACCCCGCAGAGCATGTATTAAAGCATATTCAGCTTGCTGGAGATTGTCATACAACCCCTGTATAAATTGCCTTAGTTGCTTTTGATCATATAATCCAAAGCTCAGGATTTCCCCCCTGAGTCTGGCTTTTAAGGCATCCCACACAATACCACATTTAGTGGAGTTACGGTTTATGGCAAGAAATTGATTTAGCCACTGTTGTATATAACTAATGAATTGGTCACTAAGCAGTAGCTTCCGTTCAAAAGAAAAAGTTCCCCGAGCTCGTACCACTCCTTGCATTTTAATTTGTAATAGCAATGGGTTGTGATCCGAGTTGATTCTTGGATAAATCTGTATCTGCGCTTCTGCTAAACGTGATTTGGTAAAAAAAAAGGCTGGCTAACTTCTGATAAGGACAAGAATAATGCGTATATCCTGGATCAGATTGTTTTAATCTAGGCATCACATAGGCCAGACCATGCTCATCAATAAGCTGCTGTAGAACCTTGTAAACCTTGGGCTTCTTGCCATGATATTTATCTCCCTGGGTGACTTCTTCAAGTTGAATGTTAAAATCTCCGCACAATATCAGAGGAGATATCCAAGAAGCTAACTCTGTATTCAGATACTCTAATGTTTGGGCCTCATCGTGGTGGGATCCATACACAGAGCAAATTGTGAACTTGTTGACAGTGACACATTCAACAATTGCCCAGCGACCACATTTATCTGCAAGGCTTTTCCCTACCGTTAAACAGTTATTTCTGGCTAAGATAGCCACCCCTCTTGTTGTAGTCCCTTGTGATGTACAGATCAATAGCTTACACCCTACCTCTGTTAGCACTTTATGCTTTGTCCTAGGGGTATGTGTCTCTTGGAGACAAATTACGTCAGGGGACATAGTTCAAATTTGTTGTGCTACACTTTGCCGCTTGGCCCTATCATTGAGACCCCGTACATTAAACGTACATATCGATAATATATTCATCATTAACCTGCTTCAAAACTACAAAACCAACACCCTCCCTTCCAAAATACCACAGCATTTCTTCTTGATTGCTTAGACTCATTTACTGGCTTTTTTCTTCCATTTTTCACCCCCTGTGCCCCTGCAGCAGCCTTCCTCCTCCCAAGTACCCCCCTTACCCACCCTAGTGTCTCTTCTGCCAGAAGAGACCCCCCTATCCACCCAAACATAGATGCCGCAAGATCCAAGGGTCTTGGATGATGGAGGGCCTTGCATCAACGCAGACCCCCCTCCACCAAATTCACCTGACCAATGTGATATTAAACAAAACAATTCAGGCTAATCCCAACCAATGCTTTAAATACCAAAAACCAAAATTAGAGCCTTGCATAGTGTATGGCTAGCATGCTGGAGATATAGGTATATAACAACCTTACATTTTAGATAAAGTCTGTATGACTTAACCTGCTCCTGCCCTCTTCCCTGAACTTTAGGATTTAATGTTGTGAAGATATTCTCTGGCCTTGATCTCAGATGTGAAAAACCTTGTCTCATCCTTATATATAATCTTAAGCTTAGCAGGATTCGGGAGGAATGCTTGGGGCTCCTTTGCCCTGAAATGGAGTTACTAACTGCCTAAATTGCAACCTTTTTATACTGTTTCATGACAGTAATCTGGGTGAACAAAAAACTCAAACCCACTCTCCTTTCTCTTCCTATCTGGCCTGGCCAGGTCATACAGAGCCTGCCTAGATAAATAATTAGACAGACAAATAAGTATTGCTCTAGGTTGGACAGTGGATTTACTTTGCCAGAAGGGAAACCGGTGGGCCCGTTGCACCTCGAGATCCCATGGCCTATGCGTCAGCTCCGGGAAAGCTTCTGTAAATAGTCCCACCACAAATTTCCCCGGGTCAGAGCCTCCGATACCTTCAGGCACACCAAGAATTCTCAAGTTGTTATGGCGAAACCGATTTTCCATGTCCTCGCGCTTCCATGCTATGTCACTCTGCTGCGCTGCCAAAGTATCTTTTGCCACTTTCTGAGCAGACATTTCGTCCTCACGAGTAGAGATCCTGTTCTCAGCTTCCGTAATCCGCTCAGCGAATTCTGAGCAGGTCGTGGCCACTCGTCGAAGTGAATTTTGTAGCTTTCGACATGCTCCTTGCGTTTTTGGGCTCTCTGCCCGGGTTTCCTCTCTATGTGACATAATCGTCTCGTAAATAACGGCCAGGGAGATATCTTCAGAGTATTCTGTCAAGTTATGCTGATCTTGCCTCAATACCCCCATGCGGAAACAGTTGGGGCTGGCTTAAAAATAGAAGGTTATTCCAATTCACCGCGGTCTCTTCATCTTGATGGATGCTGCTGGTCTCGCTCCACTGTCCGCTTGGTGAACCTGAAGGGCCATCTGATATCTGTACTGACTCATCTTCTGATGTCTTCCTTGGTTCATTGCTGCATTCTTAGAATAGCCAGAACACGCTGCATTCCCACAGCTCACCTCTTCCAGGTGGGTAGTTGCAGCTACCTCTTCCATCGAGAGTCCGTCCGGCTTGGCGTTCTTTACCTTCCTGGGCTCGAGAAAGATAGCAGGGGTAGTTTTCTTCCCTGGCCCCATAGTTCAACTGTTTCCGGATCCCTAATTACTTCCTGACTCAGCAGCCACTCCAAGTCGTCGTTTCTCTTGGGCGTTTTCCGTGGGCTTCATCGACCTCGTAAAATCTCCGGCACCACGCAGCTTGGATCCTCGAGTGCTCTTTGGAGGCATCCTTACCCCAACCGCTTCTCCCCAGATCCTTGCCACGGTTCGTTGAGCTCCTCGAGGAGAGCACCACACCAGTCGCACTAACGGGATTGCCGTCCAGGGACCAGCCAGTGCCGACCAACAAAACGTGAGTGGTGCCCAGAGCATTTCACGCGAGCCACCGCAGTACACCATATAGACTACAAGAGCCTACATTAATCTCTGCTCCTGAGCCTCTTCGCATCCAAAGAGTTTGGGGGGTTTGGGGAGGGCGATCGACTGCAAGTGCTCACTCGGCCAACTGAGCGGCCACCATCTTGCCTCCTCCACATTCTAATTTCCTACAGCGACTGTGTGATTCTCTCAGGTTTCGATATACCAGTGGGCGGAAGGTTTCTTAGATGATCTATTTTTCAGTGAGGTAGGAGGGGCAAAGCTGTCATTAAGTGTGGACATCCAGTAGTTAAAATGTTGGTTATCCATTGATGGATCGCCTGACAGCCTGGGCCTGAGACTGCCATATCATTCCACCTTCATCTGGTATTTTGAATAATGAGGTGTGACCACTGGAGGTATTTGTGTGCTGGCGTCTAATTTCCAAAGGTATAAACTTATGATCAGACCAAATTAGACTAACTGAGGAATTAACTATGAGGGTTGTGATATTTGAACAAATGCCTTCCATCGTGTGACCTGTGTATGTGCAAGTCACAAACACCTAAACAATGTAGCCAGAAATGGGATTCAACATTCATCAGCATAGATTGCAATGCAACCTGGAAAAGGCACCACAGTGTACTCAGGATACCAATCTCAACATTCCTTGGACACGGCAATGATGATAGAACCATAACAAATAGGTACATAATCAATCAATCAATCAATCAATCAATCAATCAATCAATCAATCAATCAATCAGTCATTTGTAAAGCGCACTACATACCTGCGAGGGTCTCAAGGTGCTGGGGCGGCGCGACTGATTGAACAGTCAGGTCTTGAGCATCCTCCTGAAGGTCAGCAGGTCTTGGGTCTGCCGTAGGCTCAGTGGGAGGGTGTTCCATGTCTTGGCGGCGAGGTGGGAGAAGGATCTCCCGCTGGTGGTTTTTCTTCAGATGCGCGGGACGGTGGCGAGTGAGAGGTCAGCAGAGCATAGCTTGCGGTTGGGGATGTAGAAGGAGAGCCGTCTGTTTAGGTAGGCTGGGCCGGTCTTGTGGAGTGCCTTGTTTGCGTGGGTGAGGATCTTGAAGGATATCCTCTTGCTGATGGAGAGCCAGTGCAGGTCCCTCAGGTGGGGGTGATGTGGTCGTGGCGTGGTACGTCGAGGATCAGTCATGCCGAGGCGTTTTGGATGCCTTGTAGTCATTTGATGAGCTTAGTTGGGGCTCCCGCGTAGAGGGCGTTTCTGTAGTCGACTCTGCTGCTGACGAGGGCCTGGGTGACTGTCTTTCTTGTATCTGTCGGGATCCATCTGTAGATTTTGCGGAGCATGCAGAGGGTGTTGAAGCAGGAGTAGGTGACGGCGTTGACCTGTTTGGTCATTGAGAGCGTTGAGTCGAGGATGATTCCCAGGTTGCGTGCGTGGTCGGTCCACATCAATTTACAGTACAACGCATGAGTGAAGATTAATGTATTGTTTACAGGTCTGTGTTAGACAGCGATCAGTTACTACATCAGGGTGTCCTACCTAGAGATGTCTTAAATTGCATACCCATGTGTCAATCCCAGTGCATACAGACATATTGACTGATGTAAGCTGCAGCTGAAGGCGGACAATATTTCGGGCAACTATTCAGGGAACCTGCGTAGAATGCACCACATATACTTACTGGATTTCACTTTCCAAAGGAAGTAAACAAACCAAAAGCTCCCTCATTAGAAGGTAGTGCAGCAGGATATACTCGCCCAATTTTAAGGTTTCTACCAATCTCTTTATACTCCTGAATCCCCCCCCTCGCCCTCTCTTATTCAATCCTACTTAGATAAAATTCCTGCCCCCTCCACTTCTCATCTTAACTTCCCTGATCTGGAACTTGATCTCTCTATTACCGAACTGGATAGAGCCTTAACGTCTCTAACTAAAGGTAAATCTCCGGGTCCGGATGGTTTCTCTGTGAAAATTTATCTACATTTTTCAGATCTTTTGCTTCCTAAACTTCTCTCCCTCTTCCAATCCTTCTTTACCTCTGGCACAGCTGCCGGCACTTTTCACGAGGCTACGATCTGCCTTATACCTAAAGAGGGTCGTGACCCCCAATTCTGTAAAAATTACCGTCCAATATCCCTTGTTAATGTAGACTATAAATTATTTGCTAAACTTCTTGCCTTGCGTTTGGATCCTCTTCTCCCGCATCTCATTGGTAAGGAACAGTGTGGTTTTGTAAAGGGCAGGCTTACCTCTGATAATTCCCGCCTTTTCCTCAATGTTCTAAATAAGGTACCTTCTCTCAACATCTCTTTAGCCGCTATCTCGGTTGATGCTGAGAAAGCTTTTGATAGAGTAGATTGGTCCTTTCTGTTTGCCTCCTTGCGCTGGCACGGTTTTGGCCCTAATTTTATTTCTCTTGTTTCTTTACTTTATTCTGCCCCTAAAGCGTCTGTTTTAGTTAATGGTAAACTATCCCCCTATTTTCCCTTACAGCGCGGCGTCCGTCAGGGTTGCCCTTTGTCCCCTCTACTTTTTGTTCTAGCCTTAGAGCCATTCCTTACGTCTATTAGAAATAACACTTCTATTTCTGGCTTCCCTTATAACAAGACTCATTTGAAACTCTCTGCGTATGCAGATGACATTCTTTTGTTCATTTCTGATCCTGACCAATCCATTCCGGCCTTACTGCTTGAGTTTAACTCCTTTTCCCAAGTTTCTGGTTACAAGATTAACTCTGATAAAACCGAGATCCTTCCTTTTACCAAATTTTGTCTTCCTCATCAGTTTTCGACCACTGGCTTTGCATGGAACTCCTCTAAAATTAAGTACCTTGGAATTTGGTTCTCTAGCTCCATCTCCTCATCTATTCGGTTGAACATGTCTGCTGTATTATCCCGTATTGATAAGTTGTTCTCTTCTTGGAATCCTCTCTTTCTTTCATGGTGGGGTCGGCTGGATTCGATCAAAATGATGATTTCTCCCATTCTTATATACATCTTTTCCATGCTCCCCATACATATCCCTTATATCTATTTCAAACGCATCGACTCCTGTCTCTCTAAGTTTTTATGGAATCATAAAAAATCGAGAGTTGCTCTAGTTGCTCTTCGTAAACCGAAATCCAATGGCGGAGTCAATTTTCCTGATTTCCGTCTCTATCATAAATCTTTCTCTCTCCGTCAGGCTTCTAATTGGCTTGTTCTCGCACCCTCCCCTCTTGCTCCTCTTTGGCTCTCTATTGAACGCTCGCTCCTCTCTCCTTTCTCTCTATCTGAAATTATACATTTCTCTGCTAAGAATTTAACCACTCCTCTACCCCTGTTCAAGCACACTTCCTCCCTTTTACATGCTCTGGTCCGTCCTGATCCGGTTTCTCGTGAATCTTTTTTGGCCTCCCCTATCTGGTATAATTCGCTTATTCTCCTCAATAATCGTCCTATTTGTTGGACTGTGTGGAGATCAAAGGGTCTGATGTGGGTTAACCAACTTTTCGACGGTCTTCTCCCATGTTCTTTTCCTCGATTCCGACTTCTGTTTCATTGCCCTCAGTCTTTTTTCCGTAGATTTACTGTCCTCATGGCCATCATACTTGATGTTTATTATTCACTTCCCTTGTCATCCTCTCCCGTATCTCATTCCTCACTTCTTCAGATCTTGTCTACTTTACCTAAAGCCTCTCTCATCTATAAATTCTTCTCCTCCCCCAATCCGACCCGCCCGAAATCTAAATTGGAACTTGCCTGGGAGCTGGATCTGGGCTGTGACTGGCCTATAGCTCTTTGGGATAAAGTTTGGGCCAGGTCCTTAAAAATTTCCCGTTCCGCTTCACTAACTCAATCTATGTTCTTTCTATATCACAGACTGTATCTTTCTCCTGATAAGGACTCTACCTGCTGGACCTGTTCTGCCCCTAATGCTGATCTTTTTCATCTACTTTTTCTGTGCCCTTCTGTTCTCGCACTTTGGGATCAGGTGTGGTCTTATGTCTCTCGTCTATTCTCTATCTCTATTCCATACTCTATCCCTCTTCTTTTTTTAGGTAGTGTTTCTGACACTCTCGATATTTCTTCTCACTCCTCTGGTCTATTAGATCTTATGTTGGCTCTGGCTTTTCAACACATTTCTTCTAACTGGAAGGATCTCTCTAAGCTCTCTATACATTGTTGGTGGAATTCTCTCTGTCACTACCATAGGCTCGATGTCCGTTTTGCCGCTGCCTCCACTCCAACCCTCAATAGAGATTTATTCTGGTTGCCTCTCACAACATATCTTGACCACATGGCTCTGAAATCTATCTCTCCTTTATCCTCTGAGAATTTTAAACCCCCATAAGTGTCTCTTTCTCTGTCCTTCTTCTTCTTCTTCTCCTTTTACCCTTCTTGTATCTTTTACATTTGCATTTGTCTTTCCTGCCTTTCATCTATTCCCTATCCTTGGCTTTCTTGCTGTTTCTATCCTACCATGTCTTTGTCTGATCTCGTTATCTATTCTTCTCCTAACGCCTCATATTTATCTTTTTCTCTTTCCTTTCCCTTCCTTTCCTTTTCTTCCTTTTTTTCTCCTCTTTCCCCCTTTTCCTCCTGGTTGCCTTTAAAATTTTTACAAAATGCTTTTTAATCTTCCTTCAGGTTTCTTATGTTACCACATGATGATCCTCTGTTTTTTCTATTTTTGATTCTATATCGACAATGTTCTTTATATGATCTGTATTTTGTTGTTCATTATACTTTTCTTCAATAAAGCATTTCAAACATAAAAAAAGAAGGTAGTGCAGCAACAACATCAGTGGTTCCACAGGGACACTTGTATGTGTTAGTGTGAAACAAGTCAGTACTAGTACAGCCCACCTATGGATGACATCAAACCTCAATTTGTGAACAACATACTGTCACTTACAGTGGCAATTGACCTATCAAACTAAGCAACTGCCTAAATATGTGTGCACTAGTGTGGCACTGTCAAAAATAGCAGGCCATGTAAATGTCACAAAATGACACAGAGAACAAGAATAAACATGTGGAAATAAATGTGCTAATCTAAATTTAACCAATATTGTCCAATACTGGTAGAAATATGTAAGATTAATTCAGCACCCATTACAGATATGCACTTGACTGATGTGGGTTCAACAATCAGCATGATCATTGAGTGACTTTCTTTTCTTTGTATTTTCAGCTGACTAAAAACATAGACTGCAGCCATCAGTGATGACCCCCTTTGCACATTCCCAGAAAGAGGCAGAGTGCACCTACAACAACTAACCCTGGGCGTAGTTCGCGAAGTAGCGCTACGCGTAGCTACGCAAAGTGCACTTCGCACTATGCGAGCTACGCGTAGCACTTCGCGAACTGCGTAGTACCCTGTTCGCACTGTGCAAGATGCTGTTTTCAATGGTTGCACAGTGCAGACAAGCATCCGGCACTGTGCAATCATTGAAAACGGCATCTTGCACAGTGCGAGCTGTAGTTTTCTGCCACTCGAGTAGATTTTTACTCGAGCTGAAGCTTTCTCAACGCGGACTGGTAGTTTCTCATCGCGAGCGGGCGCGAGCATATGCGACCACTCGCAATGAGAAACCCGACCTCCCCGCATTGAGAATCTCGCCGGGAGGTTTATTTTCCACGCTCGCGATCGGCAACTTGATGTTGCTGATCGCGAACGAGGAAAAAGTCTCGGCGGGAAGCCATTTTGCTTGCTCGTGGTCACCAACTTGAAATTGAGGACCACGAGCAAGCAAAAAATGACCGCTGAACTACGCTACGTGTGTTTGCACTGTGCTACGTGCAATTCGCATAGTGCGAAGTAGCGCAAACTATGCGAGCGTAGCGTAGTGCTTTGCCCAGGCTTAACAACAACACACTGATCAAGACCAGGGGTATTGTGAAGCAGACTTTCGGGATACTGAAGTCTCGCTTCCACTGCTCGGACATGTCTGGTGGAAAATTGCTATACCACCTCCCTATGGTTTGCAAAATGATCCTGAGACTCTATTATGTTAAGGGTGCACTTTCCCTGTTTGAGCCCGGTGCACCTTAAAAAAGGGCAGCAGCGAACTTGCACTGCCCTGGGGGCTGCGCATTCATGTGAAAAATGGAGAGGCTGCTTTAAAGCTGCTTCATGCTTTCACAGTGCAGGCGGCAACCTGCCTGCACTTTAAAGGGGGATTAGAGATCCCCTTGCAGGCGGAGCAGTCAGTAACTCCACCAGCTTGCAAGGGGATGTCTGGGGGGTCCCTAGGACCCCTTTACCCCCTCCAGAGTTCAGCCCTCAGAGTGGTGCACTGTCAGTGTGCCGCGTGAGAGCTTCTTTGCCTCTGTGCCTGTGTCTGTAGTATGTGCGGGCACAGAGGCAAAGGGATTCCCTCATTTGCATGGGGCACACCCCTATGCAAATGAGGGAATTCCCCCTGAAAATACCATTGGAGCTTTATGTGTGCCAGTGCTATTGGTATTACAGAAGGGGCTGTAAAAGCGTCTGCGACCCTTTCTGTAATACCAAAGTGCCCTGGGGGGCACACGGAGCGAGCACAAATGCTCACAGCGCCCCCGGGGCACCTTCTGTAATACAGTCCCTGATGTGTTGTATATTGCACAACATCTGTGGGTGGACTAATGTCTCATGGGACCAGTGCCATGAGGACCAGGAAGCACTGAAAGAGAAAGTGGATGAGGACAGAGGGGAAAATGTAGCAACAATTGTGGGGAACTGGAGAAGTAACTCCATTATCCAGAACTTTTTCAGTGAAGGCTTGATAGCCATAAATCATAGATTTGTTTCAAAATAGAGTTCCAAAATGTAAATAAATGATTTAACTCTTTCTTTGAGTGTGCAATCCCATTCCACAGTCATGTGTACAGATGTAAACATCAAAACATTGACATATCATCTAATAGAATTCTGGCCCATCCCAAAGGTATGTATCTAGGTGTAACACTCACCCCAGGACAACATCATGTGGGCCAAAATATGTGTATACAACATGTGCCAAATGCATGTGCGTTGGGAAGACTCACACCAAACAAAGGTAGCAATATCTGTTTGCACATCTTTTGGTGCACATCTTTTGAATATCTGTGCAGCTACAGTGTACTGACTGCCCAGACATCCTAGCGTAATCCAAAGGGACTGTAAATGTTAACTCTGTGCAATGACTGAGTGCGTGAGTGGTACACCTTGACATTTGTCACTGCCTTGCACTTTGGGAGGCCAGTATATTGACCTAATTGTCCTATGTTTGTGAACATGGGCACACACTACAACCCAGTTAGTCTCCATGTACTATATCATCGTTTGCAAGCACACAACAAAATCAGTGTGGTCTCTCAAATAATATGTTTAAATGTAGAGTCCTTACCTGCCCCGGTGCTGGATTGGCCTAACTGAATGCAGGCACACTTGATCCCCTAGGCAAGGATGCAACTGTTATATGCAGGAATGAATGTGACGGTGTAGGTGTGTCCTACCCTGTAACAAACAATGCTGTGACTTCTACAGCTCCATCTATGAGTGCTTATTAAAACAGGACGCAAAGCAAGTCTAAAAGGCACATAGAAGTCAAGAATATAATACATGCTATATCACTCCTGCCAAGGTCATATGCACTGAGGTATTCCAGGTCAGAGTAGCATGATAAGTCAATAAATGCACATGTGACTGTGTTGTGACTACCTACATAATTTATAGGTTCATATAAGCCCTCACTGTTGCTGAATAATGAGATGCATGGAAATGGTATACATATTCCTATTTGGAAGTCATCCCACTTGGTTGGCCTACTCATGCAGGCCTCGTGATGATCAAATTATAGGCTAATTCTTTTTGCCAAACACGTCTCTGCAGATGAAATGTGCATGTACCACACATATAGTGCCAGACACCAAGCCCCAGGAGCAGATGTGTGTGTACCACTACATTATATGGTATTCATTGTGTATTTTCGTCTGCTAAATGATGTCTTGCACATTTGAACAGGTGACCTATTGGTCTATGAGCTGGATGCCATATACACTGTAGACTGACTGAAGCAGCCAGTGCATGTCATTCCCTGAGTGCATATTGCGTCTGTAAGACATCCTTTATCAGGAATGCCGACAGATAGTACGATTTTCAGTCAGTCATTCATTTCATTTAATTTCATAAAACTGTATTCGGTTTTACAATGTGAAAACCATAAAAGTCACAATGTATATACACATCCCATAAAAAAGTACATTAAAATAATTTACAGACCATAGCCATAAGAGACTACAAATAAAATATGGCAGGTACAATAAGTACGTTTCTATGCTAAAAATAGAGAACACATAAGAGACATACCTTAAAACTATGAGTACCTCCTCCCCCTGAAATAACTAATATTCCAGGCAGGCCCTGGTTCTCACCAAAGATTTCAGATAGCCTACAATAAAGATTATACAGTCTGGTTTCAACAGCTGTAAATACAAAAGTGCTGGGCGAACCTGGTTAAAATTAAGCTTCTTTAAGAGGGGGAGTAAAAAATGTCTCCGAGGTACTTCATAGAATTTACAGAGGAACATAAAGTGTAGCAGGTCCTGTGGAGACAGGTTGTCGCAACCACAGGGTGCTAACACCTGTCCTCTGCTACACCCTTTCGGAACGGCAATTAAAAGATGAAAAAATCGAGACGAAACCTGGACAGTAAAAACCACTTATAGGTGGTCAATGTTCCCAAAATGTATGGCTCAGCCAATGGATGGGTTTTTAGGGTCAGAAATTTATGGACACTTGGTTTACATAATTCCTGTTCATCTCTTTCTAGCTTCCTGGTGCAAATAAATGCTTTTTTAACCAGTTCCACATCCTTTTTTGTTATAGTTGACGGTTTTGAGAAAAGTTCCGGGCGCCCCAACTCCGTAAAGCGACCTCTAACATGCTGCACCCATGGAATTCTGGACATTTGTTCCAGGGTCATACAGTCTGTTAGGATCTGCTGGGTGAGCTTTAGTTCCTTGTTTGGCCAGCACTTAAGCCAGAACACTAGGGGACGCAAGGCAATAGTATCACCTAAAAATGGGGCCCCCAGTTCTTCATGAGCTATTAGGTTAGAATTTAGATAAACAGGTTGGCATTCCCAGTAGGCGCTTTAAAAAGTTATTCTCTGCCACCTGCAGTGCATCAGCTGTGGTATACCCCCAGACTTCACTACCGTACCATGCAGTTGACACTCCCTTAGCCTGATAGATTTTCATCAAGGCTGCAGTTGGGTGCTTCCCCATCTTAGCAGCAAAGTTGAAAATGGCAGCAGTTATTCGGATAAGCTCCCCCTTTTTCCTTAGAATAAGGGGCCCCCACTTCAAGCGATCATCCAACAGGACCCCCAGGTATGAAAAAACTGATGTTGTGGGGACCTTCGCAGAACCTACGGAAAAAGAATACTTTTTCGTGGAACAAGCCCATACCTGCAAGACATAGGATTTTACATTATTAATCGCTAAGTCATGGGACCCCAATAAACTTCAAGAAAGAGTCTAGTAAAGATTGGAGTCCTCTAGCAGTTCTCGCTATCAGGACGGCGTCATCCGCATATAGGAGGACGGGAAGACCCCGGTGACCTACACACGGGAAATCCGCCCCCGTGGCTACCAGGGCTCCTTCAAGATTATTGATGTATAGGTTAAACAGGAAGGGGGCAAGAATACAGCCCTGCCTCACCCCTCTTTCAATATTGAATTCCTTGGAAACCCGGAGATCCTGTGCATATCTAATATTTGCCTTGGTATCCCTATGCAGATCCGTTAGAAAGTCCACAATAAAGGCCTCCACCCCCATGGCCCTCATGGACTGCCACAATTTGACCCGGTTTACACAGTCAAGCGCGGAAGATAGGTCCATGAAGGCCATGTAGATCGTACTTGGGCGGGCCAACGTGTACTTGCCAAGGATCAGGTAAAGGTTTAAACATTGGGCCACCGTCAACCGTCATTAAAAAAGAACGTTTATTTAGACCAATTGGTCATTAAATAAATAAAAACATCCATAAATACAACCCCTTGCAAAGCTATTTAAAATAAAAGTATATATATGATAAAACCTAACTTAAAATTCAGCAATACCGGATTCTTCGATTGTTCCAAATTTCTGTGCAAAATACAATTTATCTTATAAATATCTAAAGGAGACTTTGGTCTATAAACATTTGAAGACTTTTTTAGCTTTGAGCATAAACCTCCCAATAGTGCATGCTATGTCCAAATTGCACATTTTAATTAGAAGATGTACAGTTTGTGTATGATTTTTGATACCATACTTTAAAAAGATTGGGCATAAGAAAATCTTCCTTGCATCCAGGACCTTAAAGCAGTCCAATATTATGTGCAAAATATTGCTTGTAGTACCCAGACTACAGATGCACTTCCCTTTTGAATCATAACAGGGATTGATGCCAATCCTTAACCTTAGTAATTCATTTCTGAGCCAACGATTGGGAAGTACATCTATATAGGGAACTGTTGTTCATTTTGCAACGAGTTAACCATAAAACACATAGATTTTTTTCCCCACAAGATATTGTCGGTCGTGATCTCGAAATATTTCATTCCCTAATACCCTAAAAATACGATCTTCAATTTTGTCCATAATCATGTATGACAATGTGGATATAATTTGCATAGGAGTGCAATATCTGTGAAATTAAAAAGCTACTAGGCAGCAACGTATGTTAAGCCAAGAATAATATAAACTAATATATATTGATAATGTCAAGGTTTTAACCATTCACAATATGTCTGTATATTTGACAAAAATATATTGTTTGTCCTAGTGCCCACACCATGAATGCAAGGAGTTGCGCATATGCCCACTGTTTACATACACATTTAACACATCCCAAGTCATCAAGCATGTCAGCAAAGATAATCTGAGCAAGAAAAGTGAGCAATGGAAGTGTTTACTTGCATTGCACAAATCAGTACACTGTACCACACACAATAGGCTAGTTGTGTCAATGAAAACTCACGCATTGGCTTATTGCGTGATAGATTGCACCCCGGGCGTCGGTCAGAAGCCACACATCATCGCCAAAGCATCAAAAACAATGCATTATGCATTGGCATGTGTTGTGTGTAAATCACACATTGCCTATTTCTCTAACAATGCCTCTGAAATAAATGACCCTTTAGTAGAAAATGTGACTCTTTAGTACAAAATGTGACTCACCCACCCACCCAAGAAATTAAGCGATGGCCCGTGCTGCAAACCAGGACGTGTGAAGTTCCTTTCACTTTCACTTACAGTCTTGTTGTCTGTGCTAGCTGATGGAGGTGCTTGGTGTGTGCTCTGGTAATAGATAGTGTTTTGTGGTCTTGTTGGTGTCTCTGTTGTGTTTTAAAATTGTTATTTGTGTCTTGTCTTTGTATTGTTTTGTCCAAGGTATTGTTGGCCGTACGTCTACTTAGGGGTTTGCAGTTTTAGGGGTAGGGGGAAGAGTTAGTGTGATTTGGGTTGTACTCATGGGTGGGTAGTTTGGTTAGGGAGATGTTGGGGAGGGGCAGAGTGAAGAATTTATCCAAGGAGGAGTTTTGTGGCCTGCTGTGGCTTATGGTCCACTATCTCCCCACCATGATCGGGAGTGGGGGTAGGGTGAGCCAAGGTTACCCTACCTGAGAGAGGCAGATGTGGTCAGCATGGAGGCAATTCTCCTAGATCGCCTGGGAATCGTAGTTAGTGGGCATATTGGCATGTGCCCATATTCCATAAGTTGGTAGCTGTGCCGCTTTAGCAAACTGCTGTAATTATTTTTTCAACTGGAAGGGCCAGATATGTATTTGGGGTAGTATGCCATGATACAGGCAAACCCATTAAATACACAGAACATGACACAGGGGTCTGTTCACAGTGGCATTACAATTGCCCAAACAGACCATGCAGGGGAGGCCCAGAGATGCTGTGGGACCCATCCAGCACTGTGCAGAGAGTATTGTCACTTGGCCTTCTAGGTCATTACAGGCACCAAACTGTGGGGGTCACCCGCCATGTATGTTACAGGGGAGTGCAGTCACAATTCATCACGCCACAAGTCGGACAGGGTGTTTGGTGTTGCCCCAAAATATTTAGCATACATATTTTAGTTATTTTGCTTTGGTCACAATTACTTAATGAGCCTGTACAGGGCTTCAATGATCTGTGTTTATTTACCATGCACTAGTAAAATGTAAGGAGCTAAGTGAAGAAGACAAACAAGCATGGGTACTCTCTAATGTGTGTAGCTTTGTTCACAACATGTATTGACTTGAGAAGGCCCCTGCAAAAAATCATACTTTGCAGAGTGTGGTCAGTCAATGTTGTCCGTTTACATAGTCATCAAAGCCAGGCAACCTTGCACCATATAGTAAGGTAGGTTGGTTTGGTAATTTTTCTGCCCTCTGCGCACCTGATACGTGATTTGACTAATATTATCTGAAAACATTGAAAAACGGCATACATATGTACATCATTAGGCCATGTCAACTTTGCTATATGCTACATGAACAACGTGCAAACAAAACCAGACATTTGTGAAGTCAATTTACTGTGCTTCATATTTATATAGTGTACATGTTCAACATTCACAGAGCAATGTACCATGTTTTTGTCTTGTAGGTGGACCAGAACCATACTCCAGTGGTGAGATGGAGACTTTCTACCACCTATGCTACCAGAAAGTGTGACCTGAATGTTATCTGTGCTCTGTAAGGATTGTGTGTGATCTCTGATATTGGTTCCATTGAAATGTGTAAGGGGTATAACCAGTCACCTGAAACAAGCATTACCTCACATGTAGAATCACAACAGAAGTAAGACAAAGTTGCATGTGCAATAGATAGGGGAAATTGTCAATGTGCATTTATGGCCAATGTATGCTGGCCCACATGATGGATAGCTCTGAATCTGCTGTGGTACTGTTTCGCCAGTTATGGAGTGGATGCATATGGAACATGTATCATCACCAGCCCCAAGACCAATAGATGTTCATAAGTTCAAATCTCTCTCAACCATATTATGGACAGAAAGTGACAACATTTAACCAAATTATGTGACAGAAATGTTGCATGGGATACACCGTGATTTTCCAGACATAGTATATTTGCCCAATTACAAATTTGGGGAGCACACAGGTGAGATGGGGTGCACCACACATCCCAGACAATACTATCAATACTCAACAGCAATTGTTTATGGGAAACTTTCTATTCATATTGTGTCAATACATTTCTCATCGCTCACACAATTGGTACAGTGCGACTGATTGAAGGCATGCTCAGACATAAAGGTCATTCAAATAGCAAAGTGTTTTAGGATCCATACATGTACCAGTAGCTCTGCACCTAGCCAAAGTTTGGACTCCAATGAACTTGTGTGACCATTTGAGCAGGCTCGGCATACCGAAACATGATTCCTTGCTAGTATAGATTCCGCATAATTATGTGTGAGGTGCCATAGTTCAAATATATCATTAATTAGAGCAAAACCAGTGGAAAAATTACTTATCCCTGTTTGTTGCTGTGAGTATGTGAGTCCATTGTCCATCGCAATATATTTCTTAGGTTCACCACTTAGCCCACTTTTATCATGCTATATGGCAACTGTCATCCAATATTAGAAATGGGGGGTCTCCAGTTGGTAGTGATATGCACCCAGTCCAGGTAGGGACCCTTTATTCTAGTCAGGGTAAGGGAGTTACACGCACAAGAGAACCCCTGTTCACCCTGTTGGTGGCTTTTCGGTGAGCAGTTAGACCTATCTCAGAGGCAATGTGTAAAGTATTTGTATATAACACAAACACTAATACAGTGATGACACTCCAAATGGACACCACAACAGTTTAGAAAGATAAACAATCTTTATCTAAACCAAAGAAGACCAAAACAACAAAATTCCAACATACATAACTCAAAATATCACGTTTTAAAGGTCCACAGACAGAAGCAGCAACTGCAAGCCAACCCTGAAAAACAATACACAGCAATGGGGCAATACTGTTTCTTACAGCTCTTCTTCTTGGCAGAGTCCTCGAACCAGAAGTGTTAAACAAATGTGAGGTTACTGGTCCAATACTTATACCCCTTTCGGCCTTTGAAGCAGGCATACTTTAACGGAAAGTCTGTGTTGTCCACAAGATCCTGCCTTGCTACAGACACGGTACAGGGGGCAGAGACAGCATTGTGAGAGGCCAGACAGAGCCCTATTCAGGTGTCAGTGACAACTCCTCCCACCACTCTAGCTTAGGAAGGCCCATCAGCCTGGTGATGGCCCATCAGAATATGCAGGGCACACCTCAGCTCCCTTTGTGTGACTGTCTTGAGTGAATGCACAAATAACCCAGCTGTCTAAAACAGACGTTGATTCCACAGGTTGCTGGCTCCTGTCAGCAGTGTGACGTCCGTCATGCACCTAGCAACACCATGCTCAACGCTTTCAGGGTTCCCAGACAACAGGAGTCCCAAGTTGTCTGCTACATCACCGTTGTGGAGTGTACATTGCACTGGATCTGCCCCCGTGTCTCCTTGGCAACTGGAAATGCGCAGTTCCTGAAAGGTACTGTTCTCTCAGCCATTTCACTGCTTGCACAGTGACGTTGCTCCGTACCAGCGTCTTTTTGGTAACAAGAGACACACAGTTTTGCTGTGCTACTCCTCTGTCCCTGGCTCATTGAGCAACTCTCGGGTGTGGACTTCGCACATCAGACCCAACACTACTTTAAAAAAAAAGGGAGAAGGTACGAGGTTCGCCCACCAAAGGCGAGGTGAGAGCCTCTTCCTTCTTTATTTTGATGGTGACAGGCACATTTTCCTGCCACATTTAAGAGAGCTGGATAACTTTCCTGCCTGTCGCATTTAGGAGACCATGGCCGCTCCCCTTTGCTGCTTTCTAGGGTGATAGGCACACCTCCCTGTCACATTTTAAAACACTAACAAAATTGGCGACAGACATCTTTTGTTTGCACTTCTTGTGGCCAGGGATTGAGCTCATTGTAGAACGTGTGGTGAGGGACTGCATGGAGTGTAATGCAAGCAATAAAGTGTACAAGACAAGGGTTCAACATATGGTCATTCGTGATGCTCCTACACGTATTTGGGAAGAGGTGGCCTTAGATATCTTGGGGCCCGTGATGAGCAAATCTTGTCAATCTTATGTTCTTGTTCTGATAGACATGTTTTCAAGATGGCCCGAAGTCAAAAAAACATAAAGCATTGAGACAAGAGATGTTGTAAAGTTTTTAGATTACATCTTCTGAAGAGAAGGGATTCCTTAATGCCTTCTAATGCATAATGGTGTTTAATTGGTTTAGAAAGAAATTGAAGTATTTTTGGCAAAGATAGGCCTTGTGCACAAGCGTTGAGTTCTCTATCATCCTGAAACCAACGGCATGGTAGAGAGGTTTAACCGGGTGCTAAAGGAGTCTATCCAACTTGCTGAGGCTCATGGCAAGGAATTGAATACTGAGGTTTTGGAAAGGGTGATGGTCCCAGTCTACTACAGGTAGAATTCCTTTTGAACTGTTTAGGGGCCGAAGTCCCAACACCTACATGATCCAATCTTGGATGAAGGGGAAAGGTGTGGGTGTTGAGAATCCTGATGCAGTCCCCTGGCAAGTTGCACAAGACCTCAAGGACATCAGGAGAAAAAAGGACTTTGATGTAAGGCATGCTGTTTCTCACACTGACGTGCACGTGGGTGACAGGGTGAGAGTGCAATATCTTCAGAAGTCTGCTGCCTCTAGATACTCTCCTCTGTTTAAGGTGACAAAGTTGTTCCGTAATGCAGTCAAACTTGATGATGGCTTTATATGGAGTCTGGGCAGGATTGATCTCATGCGTCCTGGTGGTCAAACCAAATTGGACGCCCCTGTGGTGTGCCCTGATGTTCCTTCACTTTTGCGCAGAAGCTCCCGCACATGTAAAGTTACTGAGACACTGCATGACTATGTTTTGGCCTGAGTTCTCTTTGTTTCTTTCTTTCTTAGTTTCTCTAAGGTATAGGGGAAAGGTGTGCAGTAATTGATATGTAGCGTGCTGCTGAAGGGCATTAGCCTAAGCTCATTCTATTTTGGAGCCTTCTGTGTTCTTAGGGTGTTGATGCTGTTAGAGTGTGTGAGCTCCAGAACTCCACTGTGTCACTTGCTGGTGGGGTGTCCTGTGGATAGGATGTTTCTGTATGTTAGAAGCAACTTCAATAAAGAAGATAACAATTGTATACTACTGAGACTATTGTACTTCACACTGGCGACGATCTGAGAAACATCGGACCCTGATTTCTACCACAATGGAAAAAAACGTTGCTTCCTGTTGTGATATTCACTAGATCCTGAAAACGTTTGCAGACTTTGCCTGCTACAAGGTACTGTCGGCGCTAACGCTGCAGCGCCCGTTCGACTTGCTAAATCAAATAAAGCTCCCCACACACTCGCAAGCCATACCACTTGTAATTTGCTTGCAGCCCATTGCATTGTTTGAACCGGTGCCTATTTCTCCTTGCTCACTTCGGTTCGCTGTTGCAGACACAGTTGTGTGTCCCTTTC
Organism: Triturus cristatus; assembly: GCF_964204655.1. Classification (NCBI taxonomy): domain Eukaryota; kingdom Metazoa; phylum Chordata; class Amphibia; order Caudata; family Salamandridae; genus Triturus; species Triturus cristatus. The sequence goes on from NC_140582.1 coordinate 633,130,801, forward strand.
TTCTGTGTTGCTGGGTCCTGCGTCAGCAGTGTGACGTCCATTACGCACCTCGCAACACCATACTCAAGACTTGCTGGGTTCCCAGACAACAGGAGTCTCACGTTGCCTGCTACATCACCGTTGCGGAGTGACGTTGCACTGTATCCGCCCTGTGTCTCCTTGGCAACCGGAAATGCGCAGTTCCTGAAAGGTACCATTCTCTCGGCCATTTCGCTGCTTGAGCAGTGACATCGCTCCATGTCAGCGTCTTTTTGGTAACAAGAGACACATAGTTTTGCTGTGCGCCATCGCGAACATTGCTGGACAGCTTTTATTAGCATTAGTATACTTTTGGGGATACTATTTTAAATTTGCACTGTATGTATTTGCACTGCTGTTTTTCTTCTAATCATCTGGCGTTTGTTGGGACAGCAAGCAGGGGCACAGTTTAGGCTTACCTGCATTATAATTTGTGTCCTCACTCGCATTTTGCGGGATTCTAGTTAGTGGGGTCGTGGTGCTCCGTCCGCCATCTTGGGTGGGTGCTTGGGCCACTTGTAAGTGCCATCTTGGTAGGGGCTAGAGTCTCTAGCAGCCGGAAGCCCGCGCATTGGAGAGCCTATTTAAACGGCTCGGTGAATGCGCTTTACAGATCTTTCGCCATCGCGAACATTGCTGGACAGCTTTTATTAGCATTAGTATACTTTTGGGCATACTATTTTAAATTTGCGCTGTATGTATTTGCGCTGCTGTTTTTCTTCTAATCATCTGGCGTTTGTTGGGACAGCAAGCAGGGGCACAGTTTAGGCTTACCTGCATTATAATTTGTGTCCTCGCTCGCATTTTGCGGGATTCTAGTTAGTGGGGTCATGGTGCTCCGTCCGCCATCTTGGGTGGGTGCTTGGGCCACTTGTAAGCGCCATCTTGGTAGGGGCTAGAGGCTCTAGCAGCCGGAAGACCGCGCATTGGAGAGCCTATTTAAACGGCTCGGTGAATGCGCTTTACAGATCTTTCGCCATCGCGAACATTGCTGGACAGCTTTTATTAGCATTAGTATACTTTTGGGCATACTATTTTAAATTTGCGCTGTATGTATTTGCGCTGCTGTTTTTCTTCTAATCATCTGGCGTTTGTTGGGACAGCAAGCAGGGGCACAGTTTGGGCTTACCTGCATTATAATTTGTGTCCTCACTCGCATTTTGCGGGATTCTAGTTAGTGGGGTCGTGGTGCTCCGTCCGCCATCTTGGGTGGGTGCTTGGGCCACTTGTAAGCGCCATCTTGGTAGGGGCTAGAGGCTCTAGCAGCTGGAAGCCCGCGCATTGGAGAGCCTATTTAAACGGCTCGGTGAATGCGCTTTACAGATCTTTCGCCATCGCGAACATTGCTGGACAGCTTTTATTAGCATTAGTATACTTTTGGGCATACTATTTTAAATTTGCGCTGTATGTATTTGCACTGCTGTTTTTCTTCTAATCATCTGGCGTTTGTTGGGACAGCAAGCAGGGGCACAGTTTAGGCTTACCTGCATTATAATTTGTGTCCTCACTCGCATTTTGCGGGATTCTAGTTAGTGGGGTCGTGGTGCTCCGTCCGCCATCTTGGGTGGGTGCTTGGGCCACTTGTAAGCGCCATCTTGGTAGGGGCTAGAGGCTCTAGCAGCCGGAAGCCCGCGCATTGGAGAGCCTATTTAAACGGCTCGGTGAATGCGCTTTACAGATCTTTCGCCATCGCGAACACTGCTGGACAGCTTTTATTAGCATTAGTATACTTTTGGGCATACTATTTTAAATTTGCGCTGTATGTATTTGCGCTGCTGTTTTTCTTCTAATCATCTGGCGTTTGTTGGGACAGCAAGCAGGGGCACAGTTTAGGCTTACCTGCATTATAATTTGTGTCCTCACTCGCATTTTGCGGGATTCTAGTTAGTGGGGTCGTGGTGCTCCGTCCTCCATCTTGGGTGGGTGCTTGGGCCACTTGTAAGCGCCATCTTGGTAGGCGCTAGAGGCTCTAGCAGCCGGAAGCCCGCGCATTGGAGAGCCTATTTAAACGGCTCGGTGAATGCGCTCTACAGATCTTTCGCCATCGCGAACATTGCTGGACAGCTTTTATTAGCATTAGTATACTTTTGGGCATACTATTTTAAATTTGCGCTGTATGTATTTGCGCTGCTGTTTTTCTTCTAATCATCTGGCGTTTGTTGGGACAGCAAGCAGGGGCACAGTTTAGGCTTACCTGCATTATAATTTGTGTCCTCACTCGCATTTTGCAGGATTCTAGTTAGTGGGGTCGTGGTGCTCCGTCCGCCATCTTGGGTGGTTGCTTGGGCCACTTGTAAGCGCCATCTTGGTAGGGGCTAGAGGCTCTAGCAGCCGGAAGCCCGCGCATTGTAGAGCCTATTTAAACGGCTCGGTGAATGCGTTTTACAGATCTTTCGCCATCGCGAACATTGCTGGACAGCTTTTATTAGCATTAGTATACTTTTGGGCATACTATTTTAAATTTGCGCTGTATGTATTTGCGCTGCTGTTTTTCTTCTAATCATCTGGCGTTTGTTGGGACAGCAAGCAGGGGCACAGTTTAGGCTTACCTGCATTATAATTTGTGTCCTCACTCGCATTTTGCGGGATTCTAGTTAGTGGGGTCGTGGTGCTCCGTCCGCCATCTTGGGTGGGTGCTTGGGCCACTTGTAAGCGCCATCTTGGTAGGGGCTAGAGGCTCTAGCAGCCTGAAGCCCGCGCATTGGAGAGCCTATTTAAACGGCTCGGTGAATGCGCTTTACAGATCTTTCGCCATCTCGAACATTGCTGGACAGCTTTTATTAGCATTAGTATACTTTTGGACATACTATTTTAAATTTGCTCTGTATGTATTTGCGCTGCTGTTTTTCTTCTAATCATCTGGCGTTTGTTGGGACCGCAAGCAGGGGCACAGTTTAGGCTTACCTGCATTATAATTTGTGTCCTCACTCGCATTTTGCGGGATTCTAGTTAGTGGGGTCGTGGTGCTCCGTCCGCCATCTTGGGTGGGTGCTTGGGCCACTTGTATGCGCCATCTTGTTAGGGGCTAGAGGCTCTAGCAGCCGGAAGCCCGCGCAATGGAGAGCCTATTTAAACGGCTCGGTGAATGTGCTTTACAGATCTTTCGCCATCGCGAACATTGCTGGACAGCTTTTATTAGCATTAGTATACTTTTGGGCATACTATTTTAAATTTGCGCTGTATGTATTTGCACTGCTGTTTTTCTTCTAATCATCTGGCGTTTGTTGGGACAGCAAGCAGGGGCACAGTTTAGGCTTACCTGCATTATAATTTGTGTCCTCACTCGCATTTTGCGGGATTCTAGTTAGTGGGGTCGTGGTGCTCCGTCCGCCATCTTGGGTGGGTGCTTGGGCCACTTGTAAGCGCCATCTTGGTAGGGGCTAGAGGCTCTAGCAGCCGGAAGCCCGCGCATTGGAGATCCTATTTAAACGGCTCGGTGAATGCGCTTTACAGATCTTTCGCCATCGCGAACATTGCTGGACAGCTTTTATTAGCATTAGTATACTTTTGGGCATACTATTTTAAATTTGCGCTGTATGTATTTGCGCTGCTGTTTTTCTTCTAATCATCTGGCGTTTGTTGGGACAGCAAGCAGGGGCACAGTTTAGGTTTACCTGCATTATAATTTGTGTCCTCAATCGCATTTTGCGGGATTCTAGTTAGTGGGGTCGTGGTGCTCCGTCCGCTATCTTGGGTGGGTGCTTGGGCCACTTGTAAGCGCCATCTTGGTAGGGGCTAGAGGCTCTAGCAGCCGGAAGCCCGCGCGGTGTTATATTATAAATAGGTATGGGTGAGCAGGCGCGCAGCGGATGCGTGCAGCGGACGCGACGTAGGCGCGCCGGAGGTGCGCCAGAGGTAAGCCTGTTTGCGCCCGTTCGCGTCCCGGGTGCTCCCGGTGTGACCGTTGCCACTCACTTGGTAGATACCCGCGAGGACTGTAATAACTCATCGCACTGTACGGGGGATGGCGCTCAACATAGGCTATGTTCTTCATCCCACAGGATTCTTTCCTGTGGTTTATTGAATGTTCGCTCCCTCGTTAAGCACCATGCTGAGATAGCACTTTTAATAGAATCCTTACATTTGGATATATTATTTGTGACCGAAACATGGACTACGATGGATTGTGGGCTGGAACTTGGTTGGGCTTGCCCACCAGGCTATCTTATAAGACATACTCCTCGAGTCTCTGGTAGGGGAGGTGGAATAGGCTTTATTTTTAAAGAATCCATCTCCCTTGTAGAGCTGGCAGTAAAAGAAGTGCCAGGGTTTGAGCTCATGGGCTTTTCTATCTTGGTCCAGGGCGGCACCTTGATTGCAGGGCTGCTATGCTACAGACCTCCTTCCTCGACCATATCTTCCCTTCAGTCACTGGTTGATTTGATTTACGACCTCTCAAACTCTCATGCTAAATTTTTAGTACTGGGAGACTTTAACCTCTGGCCCTCTGGCCCTCAAGATCTGGCCTATAGAGAGCTTTGTCAAGCGTGCAGTAATATTCAACTTATACAGCTGGTCCTATTACCCACTCATGTTAAGGGGCACACGCTAGACCTGGTCTTTGCCAAGAGGGAATTGGTCGTAGTGAAGGAGGTCATGGAGCAGTGCTGGACAGATCATTCATTGATTAATATGTCCATTGTTCTGCCCGCCCCGTTAAAGCCAAACAACTCAAGTGGCTCTAAACTTAATCGCCATTGGGGTCGCCTTCTAAGGGAGCCGGTTCGCCCTACTCTTTTGCCTAGGGGTTTTTTGGTGGAGGATAGTGTGGATAAGAGCTATGCTGCCCTCTGTCAGCAGATTTTGACATCTCTTGATGAGCTGGCCCCTCTGCAGAAGGTGAGGGATAGACCTAGAGGAGCTAATGCGTGGTTTAATGATGATCTTAGACAGCACAAGATCCGCTGTAAACAGGCTGAGCGCACTTGGAGGAGAGGATATAAGGAGTTGGATAGGGTAGCATATAAAATGGCCTTGCAGGTATACAAGATACAGCTAAGAAGTGCCAAAGCAAAGTTCTTAGAAGACACCTTGGGGAAGGCCACTAATAAATCGCAGACCCTATTCAAGTTGGTTAACAACTTATCTAATCCATCCTGTACAGTCCCTACCATTCCGGCTTCTCAAGATCTGTGTGATTCTCTGGCCCTTGCATTTGAGGAGAAAATTAGGACCATTTTGAATGGACTTTCAGTGCCCGGACAGTTGGCGTCATCGCTATCTTCTTCCCTGGAACCCTTTGGCTATTCGACGTCTGTATGGGATAATAACAAGGTAGATTCTCCTTATTTGCCCTGTTTCCCTATTTTTTCGTTAGAGGAATTCGCTGTTCTGGCCAACGGAGTATCTTCAGGTTCTCCACTTGATCCAATGCCTCATAAGATCTGGAAGGCATTTCAAGATGAGCTGTTCCCTCCACTCTACTCTATCTGCTGTCAGTCATTGAGGACAGCGACAGTCCCAGATAGCTGGAAGTTGGCAATAGTAACTCCATTACTAAAAAAGGCCTCTTTAGATCCTTCATGCTCAGCCAACTACAGACCCATTTCGCTTTTACCATTCGTGATAAAAATCCTTGAGAGATGGGTCACGAGAGCCCTGTCCAACTTCCTGGAAACAAACTTCTGTCTGGATGCAGCCCAATTTGGCTTTAGACCGGCCCACGGTACTGAGACCGCATTGGTTACAGTGTTAGACGATCTACGGACAGGGGCGACAGGGGCAAGTCAGCCTTTCTAGTGCTGCTCGACATGTCAGCCGCGTTCAACACTGTTGACCATGAGGTCCTCTTGAATCGTCTCCAAAGCATGGGAGTAACCGATCTGGCTTTAAGTTGGCTAAGGTCCTATCTTAGTAACAGACAGCAAGCTGTGGCCTTACCTCCATTTCAATCAGCCATACGACAGGTAAATCAGGGTGTCCCTCAAGGGTCGGCGGTTAGTCCGATCTTGTTTAATCTATATCTTCGACCCCTGATAGAACTAATCAAGTCATTCAGCATATCAGTCATCAATTATGCCGATGACACTCAGTTGATTTTCTCATTTGAGGGCAGTGAGATGGTTTCGAAGGACACCTTTCATCGTTGTATGTCGGCCACAGCAGAATGGTTGCGAGCTAATGCACTTCAATTCAATGGGTCAAAAACGGAGGTTCTTCATTGCTCCTCTGATCGCTTTCCTCGTGCGTTACCTGATGATTTTTGGCCTATGTCTATTCCGGGTTCTGTGGAAGCCGCTAAATCGGCCCGCAATCTAGGACTGCTGTTTGAACCTGGCTTACAGCTGGATGCCTCAGTAAATAAGACCGTAGCGACTTGCATGGGCCTGCTTCGTGCCTTGCGTAAAATCTTACCAATGCTCCCTCAAAGTGCGAGAGCAGAGGTAGTGCGTAGTACCATTCTCAGTAGGTTAGACTACTGCAACGCACTACTTCTGGGAGCTCCAAAAATTCTGATCCTTAAGTTGCAGAGGATTCAGAACATGGCTGCGAAACTGGCTTTGTCGCGACCACGTTCTGTGTCCTCCTCTGCAGCCTTAGCTGATCTACATTGGCTGCCTGTGCAGCAGAGGATCGCTTTCAAGGCATTATGCTTTGTATTTAGAGGGCTGCATGGATTGGGGCCAATCCCTCTTCAGAGTCTTTTTTCATGGTACCAAACTGCCCGACCTTTGAGATCTTCATCAGCGTTCCTGGTGAGGACTCCCAGGATTACTAGAGTGAGGATGGGTGGCCGTGCTTTTAGCTATACGGCCGCCACATTATGGAACTCCCTACCTCTGGCACTGAGGAGTAGTCAAGAACTGCTCTCCTTTAAAAAGGATCTTAAGACCTATCTGTTCCCAAGAGCAATGTAACCATCTCTATCTGTTGGTTTGATTGGATCTCAGCGCCAGGATACCCTTTGGGTGACAGCTGCGCTTAACAGGAAATAAATACATACATACATACATACGTGCTACTCCTCTGTCCCTGGCTCATTGGACAACTCTCGGGTGTGGACTTCGCACATCAGGCCCAACACTACTTAAAAAAAAAGGGAGAGGTGAGAGTCTCTTCCTTCTTTATTTTGATGGTGACAGGCACATTTTCCTGTCACATTTAGGAGAACTGGAGAACTTTCCTGCCTGTCGCATTTAGGAGAACTCGGCAGCTCCCCTTTGCAGCTTACTACAGTGATAGGCACACCTATCTGTCGCATCTTAAAACACTCACAGGAGAAATCTGCAGCTCCCCTTTGCTTCTTTCTAAGGTGATAGGCACACCTGCCTGTCACATTTTAAAACACTCACAAAATTGGCGACAGACATCTTTTGTTTGCACTTCTTGTGGCCAGGGATTGACCTTCTTGTGGAACGTGTGGTGAGGGATTGCATCGAGTGTAATGCGTGCGACAAAGTGTACAAGACAAGGGTTCAACCTATGGTCATTCATGATGCTCCTACATGTGGTTGACAAGAGGTGGCATTAGATATCTTGGGGCCAGTGACGAGCAAATCTGGTCAAACTTGTGTTCTGTTTCTGATAGACATGTTTTCAAGATGGCCCAAAGTCAAAGTAACTCAAAGCATTGAGACAAGAGATGTCGTAAAGTTTTAGATGGCATCTTCTGCTGAGACGGGATCCCTGAATGCCTTCTACCGAACAATGGTGTCCAATTGGTTTCAAAAGGAATAGAAGAATTTTTGGCAAAGAGAGGCATTAAGCACAAGAGTTGAGTTCTCTATCATCCCGAAACCAACAGCATGGTAGAGAGGTTTCACTGGGTGCTAAAGGAGCCTATCCAGCTGGCTGAGACTCAGGGCAAGTACTTGAAGGCCAAGGTTTTAGAAAGGGTGATGGTCCCAGTCTACTACAGGAAGAATTCATTTTGAACTGTTTAGGGGCCGAAGTCCCAACACCTATATGTTCCAATCTTGGATGAAGGGGAAAGGTGTGGGCTTGAGGATCCGGATGTAGTCCCTTGGTGGGTAGCACAAGACCTCAAGGTCAACAAGAGAAAAAATTACTTTGATGTAAGGCATGCTGTTTCTCACACAGATGTGCACGTGGGTGACAGGGTGAGAGTTCCATAACTGCAGAAGTCTGCTGCCTCTAGATACTCTCCACTGTTTAAGGTGACAAAGTTGTCCCGTAAGGCGGTCAAACTTGATGATGGCTGTATATGATATCTGGGCAGAATTGCTTTCATGCATCCTGGTGGTCAAACCAAACTGGACACCCCTGTGGTGTGCCCTTAGTTTCCTTCACTTTTGCACAGGAGCTTCCGTACATGTAAAATTCCTGAGACAATGCATGACTTTGTTTTGCCCTGAGTTCTCTTTGTTTGTTTCTTTCTTAGTTTCTCCAAGGTATAGGGGAAAGGTGTGTCGTAATTGATATGTAGCGTGCTGCTGAAGGGCATTCTATTTTGGAGCCTTCTGTGTCCTTAGAGTGTTGATGCTGTTAGAGTGTGTGAGCTCCAGAACTCCACTGTTTCAGTTGCTGGTGGGCTGTCCTGTGGATAGGATGTTTCTATATAATATTATAAGCAACTTCAGTAAAGAATATAACAATTGTATACTACTTGTACTATTGTACTTCTTCACAACCTTTCTCTGGTTCTTGTCTTGTGGATCTGTGAGACGGTGGCCAGGGCCAATTGGACGGAGCGGAGGTGTCTGGTGGGTATATGGAATGAGAGGCAGTGGCTTAGATATTGTGGTACTGCGCCATGGAGGGCTTTGTAGGCATGTGTGAAGAGCTTGAAAGTGATTTATTTGTTGACTGGGTTTGAGTGGAGTTCTCAAAGGTGTTTGGTGGTGTGACTGCAGCGGGAAGGTTGAGAACCAGTCTGGCTGCAGCACTTTGAATGTTCTGTAGTTTTCTGAGGAGTTTCTGGGTGGGGCTCCATCTGAATGTCTTACTAAGTAGGCGAAGTATGTGGAAACAAGATGAGGATACTGCGTTGATCGGAAGTTTATTGTGAGCGAGGGGTCCAATATGATGCAGAGGTTTTGTGTGTGGTCCTTGAAGGTGAGGGGGTTCCCAATGTTGTGGGCCACCAGGAGTCATCTCCAGCTGAAGGGGGTGGGTCCTAGGATGAGGGCTTCAGTCTTGTCCGAGTTGAGTTTGAGGGAACTGTATTTCATCCAGGTGGCAATGGCCTTCATCCCACAGTGGAAGTTGTTTGTTGAGGGTTTGTTGGTGAGGGAGAGGATCAGCTGGGTGTCATCGGCATAGGAGACAATGTTGGGTCTGTGGTTCTTGATGATGGCTGCGAGCGGAGCCATGTAGAGGTTGAAGAGAGTAGTGCTCAGCTGATCTCTGTGGGCTCAGAGAGGCATGTTGGTAGACTGACACGCTGTGTTTGACCGGCGAGAAAGGAGTGGATCCAGTCCAGGGCCTTGTCACAGATGCCAGCATCGTGGCATCTCATGATTAGGGTGTGGTGGGAGACAGTGTCAAAGGCAGCCAAGAGGTTGAGGAGGATGATGGCTGTGATTTCGCCTCGATGGGAAGGAAGCGGATGTCGTCAGTGGCGACGAGGAGTGCGGTCTCCATGCTGTGGTTGCTTCGGAGCCGGGTCTGGAGATGTTCAGGATGTGGTTCACTTCTATGAACTCAGAGAGTTGGGCATTGATGGCCTTCTCGATGCCCTTTGCTGGAAAGTTGAGCAGGGAGATGGGTCTGAAGTGCTTGAGGTCTGTCAGGTCACGGGATGGCTTCTTTAGCGGAAGGTTGATCTCGGCCTGTTTCAGTCATCAGGGACGGTGGCAGTCTCGATGGAACGTTTATGGCATCGCGAAGCTCAGTGGCAATGGAGGTGGCTGCTCTGTGGAAGATGTGGTGCGGGCATTTGTCTAAGGTGGCTCCAGAGTGGATGCTCGTCATGGTCTTGAGTGTGCAGTGAGTGGAGTCCAGTTGAGCAGGATCTGTTGGGTTGCAGCATGGATGGGTGCAGTGGTGTCAGGTATGGTGGAAGGGTCTTGGGTGTCAAAGCTGTCATAGATGTGCCTGATCTCGTGGTGGAAGAAGGTGGAACCAGGTTATAGGAAAGCGCAAACTAATCACCCCTAAGGGTCTCAAGCAGGCCTGGGCAGTAAATTCCATTCCGCTCGCGGAATTTGGGTAATTTCGCGGTCCGCGGAGAAGGTGGAACTGCCCAAAATTCTGCGTTACGCAGCTTTGCAAACTTTTTGGCTTGTTCGCGTTCTCAAAATGCGTGTTTGCGAGATATTTGCCCTGAGCACGCAAACAGCGATCCCGAACAGGAAAAAAGCATCACGAACAAGCGTGTTCGCAGAGATTTTTTACCGTTTTGCAGAGCTTTGCGTAGCGCGACTACGCAAATTCCGCCCACCCCTTTCTCACTATCTATTACCCCAGGTCACATTCATGAGGGGTTTCCCTTGTCCTTTATACACACCCCTAGTCTCAAGGCGATGGGGGCCGTCGGGGAGATTAAGCGAGCTATTGCCCAGAGTCACATGGTGCTGGGTTGAGCTGCAGCTGGTGCCAGGAATCGAACCGTGAGCCCTGTGTTTCAGAGTCAGCTGCCCTGGCTGCTGTGCCACACTTTTCCTGAGTTTGTTGCAGAGGTTTTGGGAGGATGGGACATCTGTGGTCTCGCTGTTGAGCCTGGCGAACTCCTTGACGATGGCCAAAAGTGCTTTGCTCTCATGTGTGTTGGCATTGATTCTGTGTTGGAAGGCCATTTTCTTTGTAGTTTTAAGGAGAAGGTGGTGTGCGGTGATGGCATCTTTGATGGTTGTGTGGGTTTCTGGGAATTTGTTGTTTCTTCATCTGTTCTTGAGTTGTCTACAGGTGCGCTTGGACTCGTGGAGGGCAGGGGTTAAGCAACTGTCTTTCTTGGAGTGTTGCTTGCCGGGTGCCTTATTGAGGGAAGCCAGAGTGTCGGAGCACTTGGAGATCCATTGGTGGAGGTTGGGTGCTGAGGTAATAGCATCAATGGAAGTTGGTGGAGTGGTGGCGCTGAGGGAGGCAGTGAGATGTTCAATGGTGACGTTGTTCCAGCTACGGCAGGGGGCAGTGAGGGTGGTTGTATATGGTGGGTTTTGTGATGGCAAAATGCACTTAGTGGTGGTCGCTCCAGAGGAGTTTGTGGTGTGGCTGTAGGTGATGTTTTCGCTGGCGGAGAAGATGTGGTTGAGTGTGTGTCCTGCTAGGTGGGTTGGAGAGGTGAGTTGCTGCTTGAATCCTATGTTGGCGAGGTTCTCCAGGAGGGATTCGGAGTTCTGGTCATTGGGGTTGTCCAGGTGGAACTTTAGGTCGCCGAGAAGGATTTAGTCGGTGTATGTGAGAACCTGGGGTGTACAATAGCATATAGAAACTGGGAACGGGCAAAAAGTTAGAAGAAATGCTAGCTTTATTTGGGCATCAAAAGGTCCCAGGATTTCCTGGAAGAAGTTGAGGAGAAGATTGGAAGTGGGTGGATTGGCGCTTCCAGATCTGTTTGTATATAGTTATGCTTTTTATTTTAAAAACGTACATATGCTGGCAAATAAGATAGATAAGCCATCTATCGGTTCACTTTTTTTTGGCTATGCTGGAGGATATCCCGCAGGGTCAACAACATTTTCTTTTTAATTTTGGAGATTCTAAGTTCTTTAAGAAAGTAAGATTAAAGGTTTTGAAAGCTGCCCTGAATACGTGGATGTATGTGAGGAAAGTTTTAACAGTCGGTGAAGGGCGGGCCGGGGCTGTTAGGTCTGTAGACCAGGATGCTGCGAAGTGTGGTATTGGTCTGGATCTGGAAGTGAAGGTGATCCATGGTTGTTATTGGGTCGTCCGAGTGGGTGGTCAGGCGGAGGGTGTTTTTGTGGACGATTGCGATGCCTCCTCCTGGTAGGTTGGTGTGGTCCTTGTGGGTGACCTTGTAGCTGTCAGGGATGGCGATAGCAATGTCCAGGGCAGAACTAGGGTTTGTCCAGATTTCTGTGAGGAAGGGGAGGTGGGAAGAGATGGAGTCGAGGAGGTCCCAGAGTTTTTTGCACATACTTGTGGAGGAAGCGAGTGTAGAGGAGAATGTAGCTGAGCCAGTCGGGTGTGATGTTAGTTGGCTGGGCGGCAGGAGGTGCTGAAGTGTGTAGGTGGGTGAGGGTATAGCTTCAGTTTCGGCAGGAGAAAGGTCCTAGGGTGTCCTTTGGTGATGCAAGGTGGCATCGAATCCGGTGTTGAGGGTCGTGAGAGTGCTGGCATCATATCCGTGAAAGATTCAAGGACCAGGGTCTGTTGCGGTGGGTGTGGTCCAGACACAGGGTTGCGCAGATGGGCTTGCCTTTGGTGTGCCTTTGGGGCACCAGCAGTATGACCCCAGAGCGGCTGCCATTAAGTAGTGTGCAGTGGGGTTGGACAGCTGGGAGGAGGGAAACGCGGGGAGTGGGAAAGTGGCACTGGAGTGGGGTGAGGCTGAAGGGATCGCAGCAGCAGGCGCAGCAATCGGCAAGAACAATGAAAAAGAAGGAAAAAGTGAAAAAGGAACAGTAAAATAATCCAAGAGAAAAGGCAGGAAAGGCACAAAAAGGCAGAAAAAGAGAGCCAGAGGGCAGCCCAGCAGCAGAGCAGTGATGTAACATTAGACCACCAGGGATGAAGCGCAGGCGGGTGCCTGTGGGTGGAGAAGGGCCTTGAACCCCTGACCTGAGGGTCGGATGGTCAGCAGCAGCAGGAAGCCCGGGGGCAGCAGCTACCTGGTGGAGCTGCATAAGTAACGGAGGATTTCACTGAAAGGTCAATGGACTGAAGGTAACATTCCATACCGACGTATTAACAGACACTAGGATATGTGTGAACAGACACTAGGTTATGTGCAAAGGATCACATGTTATTGCTTGTATTTCATTAACTGATCTATATAATATAGTTCCAGGTATTTCCATGAGTCAATATTGAAGAAATGTCCAACAGGTCTGTTGATGTGTAGGTAGCTAGCTGCCCCTGTCTATGTTTCATACCTCGCACAGAGTCATTCTATTCTGCAATGTGTGTGGCCTTGTGTATTTACCATACAAAGTTACACAATGCTGAGGCACAATGTCTGTACTTGCTACACATTACTCATTTCACATAGGTTATTGGCCACAAAATATACCCTCTTGCATGCTGCATGACAAACCCCAGGAAGTACCTAGATGGACCATGTGTACCATTCCATGTGTACACAACATCACTGTTCTTAATCAGTCTTACTATTATTACGGGTATACATTTATGTTAGCATACACTGCCATTTCATATACCTACGTTGCCAAGACCTGATTACTTTTGCATAGTTACTTTAGGAGAAGTATATGCTTCTTATGATGGTTGGTCACGATTCAATCCAGAAACATTTTTTTGACTGCACATGCCACATGTGATGTTAATTGTAACTTAGCATATTATTGATGATAACATGTACAAGTTCAGCTTTGTCTTATACATATGTCCTTCCTCTCCAACAGACAACATGACCCCTGACCAAGAAAATACATATGGCATTATGTTGGAGAGATACCGCCACCTCAAACACGTTGCCCGTGCCTACAGGCTCATGGGAAAAAAGTATGAAGATGGGAAGGCAGCGGGAACATGGAAGTCTGCACTTCAGGGACAACAATGGCTGGACAAGTCCAGCAACAGTCAAGAAGTCGATGTGCCTCATGGTGGTGATCCTGTTGCAGTTCCAGGACCCTCCACATTTCTTCTAACTTTTTTTTTTTTTGTATGTCCTCATTCTGCCAACATTCTTGTTAGGGTATACTCTGATCTCTCTAGGTCTTATAAAGGGAAATTTGACCGGTGGACCATGAGACAATCATGAGTAGTTACCAACAAGCTTACTGCTGCATCCACTTCCCTCTCCTGTACCCGGTGATACCGCCAATAGGAGAGAATAGTAGCCGACAGCAAATTTGGCTTAATCATAGGATTCACATTTCCTATTCTTTCCATCTCACCAAAGGAGCCCAAATTCTCCTCTCACTCTAAGGGTCACATGCCATAAAAGACTCACTGGTATATATTATATTTCTAAGACATTCAATAAACAATGGTGGATGTCCTGATTTCCATAACCTGCATATCTCCCGTCTGGCCAAGAGAATCACATAAAACAAAAATTTCACGTTACATGCGGAAGGCTGCACATTTTCCTCCAAAATTAAACCAAAGAAGATTAACCGAGTACAGACTGTAATCTGCATTCCAGTCGTTTCCCTGATAAAATCACAAACTGAATTCCAATAGGAGGATATATTTGGACTTGTCATGAATAGGTGGATGTCATCTGCCGCTAACAGCATACATCTAGGACAGTTATATGGGTTACTGATGATCTTAGTTAACTTCGCAGGTGACCAGTACACTCTATAAGTAGTAAATAGATGATTTCTTTTGAGTGATGCTGATTTAACTACTATTCGTAGAGTGTCATAGGAGTTGCGCCACATTTGCATCAAGTCCTCTTCTCAAAACTCCTGACCCCAAAGCTTCATAATTTCAGTCTCTAGTTCCTTGTCTGTTTCCAAAAAGGCACAGTACCAAAATGACACCTCTTTTTTCCACTGGTCAGTTCTCCTCACCTGACTAAATTTTGTTTCCTTATCCTCCACCCAATCTTGTGTGGCCCACCAGGAACTTAGTTGATAATATTTAAATCTAGTTAACTGCCCCTTACACAAATTATTCATTTCTTCCCAACTCATCATATTTAAACCCTGCTTAAGATCAGCCCAATAGTAAATACCCCCTGATTTCAAAGGCTGGCTAAGCTGATCTCTCAGTCATTCAGGGGTTCCGGGAGAATCCCATATTGGGGCATAGCTCGAGAAGTATGGGACTTTTAAAACTTTCCTCACATACATCCACGTATTCAGGGCAGCTTTCAAAACCTTTAATCTTACTTTCTTAAAGAACTTAGGCCCACATGCATCAAAACAAAAACCGGTCGCAAATGGGCAGATTCTCAGAATCTGACCCTTTGCTCCCGGTATTTTTGCATTTGGGATGCATCATCCCAAATGCAAAAATAGCAAAATAAGGAATCTCTAAATTGCGATTCCTTAAATTGCGATTGCATTTAAGGAATCTCAAATTGAGATTCCTTAAATGCAATGCATGAAAGTAAAAATATTAGCGATTTCGCTAATAGGGGGAGCAAATTACCATGAAGTTGAACCTCATGGTAATTTGCAAAAACATTGAAAAATGCACTTAAGTGCTTTTTTCAAAGTTCCATTTTACACACACACAAGCCCTTGGGGCATGTGTGTGTGCAAGATGTACTCATATGCAGATTTCAGGGGTGCAACAGGGTGTCCTTTTGACACTCTGGCACCCTTGAAATTGCATGAGCAATTTGCGATTCTCTAAATGAGAATGGCAAATTAAGAAAGTCTTCCCATTCAGTCCTCTGGGCCTCTAGGCCCATAGGAATGAATGGGGAGGTAATTCCTTAATTGCATTTCGCAATTTGCAAGTAGCAATTAAGGAATGTTTAGGAATCGCTATTTTGTAAGCGATTTCTACATGCATAGCCTTTTGCTATTCCTTATTAGCGAATCCTTATTTTTCGCTAATAAGGAATCGCAAATGGCATTGTTGATGCATGTGCCAGTTAGAATCTCCAAAATTAAAAAGAAAATGTCGTTGACCCTGCGGGATATCCTCCAGCATAGCCAAAAAAAGTGAACCGATAGATGACTTATCTATCTTATTTTCCAGCATACGCACGTTTTTAAAATAAAAAGCATAACTATATATAAACAGATCTGGAAGCGCCAATCCACCCACTTCCAATCTTCTCCTCAACTTCTTCCAGGAAATCCTGGGACCTTTTGATGCCCAAATAAAGCTAGCATTTCTTCTAACTTTTTGCCCGTTCCCAGTTTCTATGTCTTATTTTTAGCAACTAGTATTTTAGCATAGGTTAGGATAGGTTATAGCATAGAGATAGGTTAGTTTAGTATTAGTGCTTTTAAAATGTTATTAGTGAATTGCTGTTAGATGGGGATTAATAAATGGGTGGGGGGATGATGTTCAGGATTTGTAAAAAAATATTTTAAAAATACAAAAAAAATATAAACTTGTTTAGGTTTTAATGTTTGGTTAGTTTATGTATAGGTGTAGTTTATGTTGGTCTTGTGTGCAAATGTGTATTAAGGGGGTGGATGGTTGATATTTAACTTGCCTGTTGTATCTGTTTTGGGTAGTATAAGTTAAGGTTATGTAGATTAGGATATTTGAAAGTTAAGGTAGTGTAGGTTAGTTAGCAAAGGTTAGTTTAGGCATATTAAAGATAGGATAAACTGGTTAGTGTAATGGAGTTAGTTTTTATTTGTAGGGTTTTATAAAGTTAGCAATAAACAATATTTTACTCCTTCACAAATGCTTAATGATTAACTGTGTAGGAGTTGTCATATCTGTCTGGTTGTACTAGGCACATGCTGTAGGATTTCCAAGCAGTGTTTGTATACATGTGTAACTAGGTGAAACACCTATGGAGAAGATCCTGTCAAGTTTGCAATGGAGTCTCTTAAGGGATATTCAACCATGATTGTGCACTGTAAGTGGCACTCTTGCTGCGAATGGACACATAGCCCAAAACAGGAATTTACCCACTGTTGCAGTGTGTGTGTGTAAGTAATGCTACATATAGTGTTTGGGTGATTATGTCAAACCATTCTGACTAATCAAGGATGTGTTGGGTCACACACTGATGCCAACCCCTTACACACTCTCCCTTGCACCATTTTATTGTCACATCAGTTTTGTTTGGTGGCTGGTATTTATGAAGGTAGCCCCCACCTGAGCAGATACTTCATTCAGCCTTACCATTGACTGATTCTAATTTCTGCACTTCATGCATGTGACCTTGGGTAACTACATTCTAGTTTAGATGCCATTAGGGTTCACAGTGACTATTTTCTTTGACCTATACAGATTTTTTTCCATGGGTTTATGAAACCCAATTCCCTTTACAGAGTAGGTAGAGTCTTTGGAGCTGGGACATCCAACATGGTGTACTTACTTCGAAGATGAACAGACATACAACACGCAGGTTGAAGATAATGCAGTTATTTAAATCTGTGTAAATATGAGGGACCACAGTAGCAGTACTTGCAGCAATAACCCCACTAATGTTTGAGAGCTAAAGGATGTTCAGACAGAGTCCATGGGGAATACATGTCATGTGCCATGGTGAGGAAAGGAGTGTTCCAGTGAGGAGAGGTCCAAATTGGCATTAGATAAGGCAGGCCCCATCGTCAGTCCACAAATGGGTAGGATCAACAGGTGGAAAGGCAAATAGGGGAAAGTACCACTTGACAGGTGCACTGGCATAATCATAAGCACAGGTCTAATGAGAAACTGGCCATGTGGCACAAGCAAATGTTGCCAGGCAGTTCTATGCTGGAGAATGTTGGGTGTATACTTCTTCATCCTCTGAGGTGTGTGGAGCCACTTCTGTGGGGGGTCTTGTCGGTACCCAAGGCAACAAAGGCACACACGCATCAGGAGCAGAAGATGTGGATCCCCTGCCCACAGCAACATTTGTCTGTGCCGGTAATGGAGGCTGCACGGCGCTTAGAAGGGCCTGATGGCTTGCCAGTATGGCAACAACGTCATGGTGGAATTCACCCATTGGTACTATGTAGGAGTCCTGCTTCCACTCCTTAGACTCTAGGATGTTGCAGATTTCCCCTTTCCCCCAGCTGGTTGGCTACCTCACTGGTGCCATTTCGACAAGACAGTTGTTCATGTGTCTGCCTCATGACCCCAGCGATGTCAGCTAACGACCGATCCAATCCATGGAGCAGAGGGTACATGCCTCTGAGGTATCCTTATTGGGACTGAGGCACCTACGGACTCCCTCTAGGTTGCCCACCATGGCCTCCATCCCCACACAACCCTCATCTACCAGCTGTTGCCCAGGGTTGTGCTTGGACTGGTAAATGGGGTTGGTTTGGTGGTAGCCGGATTGTCTGAAGACCATGCAACATTGCTGGCCTTTCCCGCAACTGGAGATGGTGTATCAATGGAAGCCAGGATTTGCCAGAGGGGTGTCTTAGTCCTGGGTTGGCAGGCTGTCATCCTCAGCAGGATCCATATCCAGGACAGGCAGTTGTTTCATCCTCTGCAATGAAATAGATAAATGTTAATGGTGATCTATGTTGGAAGTTGATATTAGTTTTCTGGTTGACATACAGGCTTTCTTCTAATTCATTTTCAGTTCAACATTGAGGAATAGGAATCTGAAGAACATACCAGGACAATTTTGCAATTAAGCTTCAAAAACGACATATGAACAATATGAGGGATGGGCATATTTTTATTACAGATATGTTGTTACAATATAACCAATATTGTTTGAAATGTATTATTAACTTGTGCTGGTATTAATAAAAAAAAGAGTTACAAAACAAAAACATTGAGGCATAGGAGAAACGTTACAAAACAAAAACATTGAGGCATAGGAGAAACGTTACTCATAGGTATTGAGTTCATGTTGCACTGTAGTTGCCTTTCAAATGTGACTTTTCATGTCATGACACACACTGCAACACATTTACACAGCTTGCTGGGCCTGCCATGCCTGAGCGGGTGATTTGAGGTGAAGTCCACATTTGCCTGGGTGATTAACCTACTTTTTCATGATGGCCCTAATGATTGTGCTTTAACATATCGACATTACTACTGTGCACTGGTGTCTGCATTACATGTAGCTGGTACTTAGCCCACAGCACCTGTGAAGGTGATGTGGGTTTGGAATTGTAATTGCTTGAATCCTGCAGTCTGCCTTTCACACAGTATACCACATGAGTCTGCTTGTTGTGCTGTCCGGCATGCACATTGTGAATTCATGTGGCCAAGGGTTCAGTTTTTCACAGTCATCCATACACCTCTACCCAAGTAGATACCTTGCTACATGGCAGGAATGTGTGAGGGCATGTACCTACCACGGGATTCCTATGTGTGTGTACTCATGTGATTTCCTTTCACACACAGTTGGCTCCATTGTTGTGGATAGTGGGCACTGTGTTCTGACTTAGAGAGGATAGGCCCATCCAAACTAGGTAGATTGCTACAAATGTCACTCAACCCATTTCATAATTGTCAGTGTTGGTGAGACAGAGTATCACACCTTGCCTGTTTCAGGCTCGCTCACTTGTACATGTACATGCCTCCTCTGGAAGTCTGCATTTAGGCCAAGGGACTCAACTTACAGCCACACAATGATGGAACCTTGATCATACAGTGACTCTTATGTGTCTACAACCCCAACAATTTATGTGACCATAACCAATGGACTGACATGAGTGCCTGTATCTTAGGGCTATGGGTCAGGCTGTACCCCCACATGCTCGTAGTGCTGGAATTGGTGACATGAACATGTTTGCCACACAACTAGGCCTATCCACCTCACCTTCCAACCATCACTGACTGTTTCCCTTTGTTGTGGCAATCTAGTTCATCGTATACCTTTACAGATCCTTGGTTCACATCCTCCTACTTTGACATATGTGGCATGGTGAACCATGTTTTGTTCAAACTCCCTTGAGCCACGTGCAACATCTTCAGTCAGGTCCACATCACATGTAGGATGTAGTACACCCATGGGCTATTCTCTGCCATCCCCTCGCAGCTGCGACACAAGTGTTCAGCCACACCTTCAATGCACTGCACTACCAGGTGCCCACCGGGGCCACACACCAACTATGAGTTGGTACATGACATGAGTTTGGGTGGTCCCTACCATGCAGTTGAAACCTGTGTGCTCCTACCCCGCAGTGTAGGCCAGCTGCGTGGAATCTAGATTCATGCTGGTTGCTAAACACGTGATTCCTTGCATGTTCCTATGTGTTCATTGCCCCACACCTGAGCCCCTCTCAGGTGAGCAGTTTATCCTCTGACAAGCCCATTTCATTCCATTACTTTACAATCCTGGTTTAGGTGCATTTGCCCAAGTAAGGCACACTAGCCTCATGGTCCAAGGTGGCTCTCATTGTCATTCAGGTTCGGCAGGGTTCATGTGTCAATGCTTGATGTGTTGTTCCAGTGCATGTTTTTGTCTTTGTACTGTAGGACTTGTAGGTCTGGTGACTCATGGTCTACATTCCACTACAAGTTCCAGTATCCAAAGGTGAACCTGGACTGCTGCTGCACATCACACATGGAAGGGATAACCTTGACAGAAATGGACCGAGCTGTGCAAAATGTAACTGGGCCATGTGACTTACATTTATGTGTTGGTTATCGGTACATGAGAGAGATTCCTACTCTATGCCTTGTGCACAACCCAGTGGTGCCCTTGGACATAGATAGCCGCACTACACAGCATGTCCTTTTTGCCTACATTGCCCCTTGTTTCAACTTACCCTGTAGGTCTTGTTGGTCCTCGTAGGCAGCACTCTCTGGTCCAGGTATTCCTGCCACCAACTCTGCTGGGGTGACAGCTGCCACCTGCTCTTCCAAGGCATCTAGCTCCTTCTGGGGTGTGGGTCCTCCTCCTCTAGTCTGCATGGCAATCTTCAGGTTTTGGGCCAGTTTCTATTTCATCCTGCACTTACATTTTCAATACCGCTTCTTGTAGTAGGTGACTGTCCTCTTTGCTTGTCCAACACTGTAGACCTTGTCCACTATGGACTGCCACATGTCCTCTTTCTTCCCTAATGGCAATTTGAGGGTGACAAAGAGCTGGTGTTCGTGCTTTGTTACCTCAGTCATTAAGATGCCATTCTACTCCTCACTGAAATTACACTTCCTCTTCCCCTGAGAGTCTGTCTGAACATCCTGGCTAGTGCTGGGGTTGTTGGGGTTGTTCTCTGTGCATTTGTCAGTTTTCATTACAACAGCCCTACCATGGAAGCAGCAATTTTTTTTGACGAAACATCTGGTGCGCCGTCCATTGAATATGATGCATTCATGGCATTTGAAAATGACTTACCAAAGTGCAACTTTTTTCAACGCATCCCTGCCTTGATGCAGCGATGCATTCGTTCTTGTAAATGAGGGCCAAGGGCCCGATTCACAGAATTACCTTAAGACAAAATCCTAAACTTACTGCTTTTGGTATTCACAGAATGCACTTACTACTTTTGGTATTCACAGAATGCACTTACTACTTTTGGTATTCACAGAATGGATTTACGACTACTAACTTTACGTCCGCACTCGGGCCGGAAATTCCGGCCCGGAGGCGGAGCTTCCGGCTCAGAGGCGGAGCTTCCGGCACGGAGGCGGGGCTTCCGGGCCAGAGGTGGAGATTTTGGCCATGGCTAAATCTCCGCCACTGGCCGGGAATCCCCACCTCTGGGCCGGAAGCTCCGCCTCCGGGCCAGAAGCTCCGCCTCCGAGCCGGAAGCCCCGCCTCCGAGCCGGAAGCTCCGCCTCCGGGCCGGAATTTCCAGCCCGAGTGCGGACGTAAAGTTAGTAGTCGTAAATCCATTCTGTGAATACCAAAAGTAGTAAGTGCATTCTGTGAATAACAAAAGTAGTAAGTTTAGGATTTTGTCTTAAGTTAATTCTGTGAATCGGGCCCAAAGTGTCTAGTGAGCTTCCTGCTATAGGGGGAACAGATTGGTGGTGTACACCCCCTGTATTCCTACTCGGGAGAGGAAGACTCCCAAAAACTATTTCCTGGAGTCGAGTGGAAGACGCCTGCTTGCGAATTATGGCCATACAGTGCTCCACAAGGAGAGATCCACTAGGTAAGAATGGTACCTGTCCCCCACTGAACGATGCTCGGGGCAGAGTTATGACTCCTGAGCACACAAGAAAGTGAAAGCAGACCGCATCTAATGGCATCCTATGCTTTCATTTTTAATGCTGAGCGAGCTGAAAGTCACAGTGCTTAAAAATTACTTTTCATAAGGGAAATCCTTCTGTTGCAAGTACCAGAAATAGTTTTTCTTAAAAAGCAGAGAATGAGATATTCATATTCTCCGCATTTCAGAGGCAATTTGGAGGATATGAATATCACTTCCTCCGAATTAGAGAGGTTCAGTCAATATATTAAAAATACGAATGTCATAATAGACTTTTACCATTGTGAAAAGCTACCACAGCCTAGTCAGTCAAAAGTGTTTTTACATTCTGTCACTGCAGGGACATGCCGATTTACAATTCCCCTCTTTTGTATTAGGTACCCAGGCCTTGTAAGGTCGAAGCAATTTCTAGGTCTCGCCTGACCCAGCGCATGCGCTGGTCTGGCGAGACTTATTGAGAGGGCTCCGAAAAAATGCTACCAGGCCAGCCTAGAGCTGCAGTGCATGTGCGCGCTCGCGCACTGTGCATTACCGCGATTAGTTTCATTTCCGCTTTGATGTTTGATCGCGATCACTTTCGCGACCGCATGGCCGCATGTTTACATTTAATGTCCCTCCTGTATGCTTTGTGTCCTGCTGGGCATCATGGTGCTCCTCGTGCATCACCCCCAGGCCCTGGTGGTGCTTCAGATCTTCCGTGTACTTTGTCATGCCACCATGGGTATTTAACTGGCATATCCACCCACCTCTTACCTCTAGGCTCTCTGTGAGACTTCCAGCCCTCTTGTTTCTTCGTGTCCCGCTCTCCTTTTTCTTTGCACACTCCAGTGGCTCTCTTGGGTCTTCATGCTCACGGCTATCTTGGCGCTTTGTGGCCCTTCCTCAGCTCTCTTGGCGCTTTGAGGCCCTTCCCCAGCTCTCTTGGTGCTTTGTGGCCCCTTCTTAGCGATGCCAGTGCTTTGCAGTTTCTCTCCCAGCCAGTGCCCTTTAGGGCTCCATGCGAGCCCTCTCTGTGTTATTCTAAGTCCTTTTCTCTGCGGTGTCAGTTCAGTGTTTATGGTAACTTCTCTAGGGTACATGTGTCACCCTTCCTGTTCCCTGTAACCCAATTCCACCCCTCGTTACTTGGTATCCGCAGGCACGGCCCTCCGTGCTCGGTGCCATAACCTCGAACCCTCTGGTTTTGTGTTCTGGTGTGCCTACATGCCTACCCCATCTGCCCCTTCTCACCTCCCCAGTGGTGCATCCTTTATCTTTTCAAATAAGCATGAGGCTTGCTTCTGTTTTCTGTATTTCATCTTTGATACAGTCTGCTGCAATGTGAATAGAAGAGTTTATCATGCGCCTCTTGATCCATACGGTCTATTAGCTTGCTTTGTGCTAGGATGGTTTGAGGCCTGCTGATTGTAACCATTAGAGCTAAGTAAAGTTGCTTGGGGTTTCCAGTTTGCAGTCAATCTGAAGTGGAGTTGGTTTGTTTGCCAACTTGTTCTGCAAAGGAGGATCCGAGAAGCATTGGGTACAGTTAGCGAGATTTTGGGACCCGTGCTGTACCTTATACATTGCCCGTCAGGCTTCTCGTGTACTCTGATTCTGAGTGACTGATTGTTTACAGCCGGTTGTGCTAATTTCGCAAACTCGCCATTTTTCCCTGTGCACTTTCTGCAAAGCAGTGCCTCGTTAAATGTGCATGGAGAAAATTCTGAACGAAGGAAAGTGTGTAGACTTTAGGTGCAGTGACTCAATGCTGCACCCAATACCCTCTTCAAACCCAGAAAACTAGGAATGGGAAGATAAAATAAAGCCGCTATGTGCAATAATGAATGAACTCTTGGGTTATGTCACTGCCTTATAAATCTGAGAACCAAACAAGACCGTTACTCTTGTCGAGTTACCATTAATGTGCTGTGACCTACATTTCCGCGTGAAAGAACACCACCTTCTACCATTACGGATTCTTGCCATCATCCAACCAGTTATCACGGGTGAAAATCTAGAATTAGGATATTGCTGGAGTACATTGCAATCCTGTTACATTTCACGTGCATTATGTCTGTCCCTCTTTTTTTTTTTTGCATATTTATATAGCGTGAACTCGATCCGAAGGTATTGGAGCGCTTTACACGAGCACCGTATTTACATTACACATTCAGGCACGGGGAGATTAAGGGGCATATCAACAACAACTGGCGATAATTATCGCTAAGCACACTTAGCGCTAGGATAATTATCGCCGGCTAGCGTTGATTTTTATCGCTGAGATAGCGTGCTATTAGCAACACTTATCTCAATAGCGATAAAAATCCTCACGCTAAGTGGCTAACGTGAGATTATCGCTGGAAACCCAGCGATAATCTCACGTTAGCTTGTTGATAGGGACAGACAAACTTAGCCATGATATCCTCCTTCCATAGGATATCATGGCTAAGTCAGAAAAATACCAAACGTAAAAAAGCAGCGTTAACCGCGGTTAGCGCTGCTTTTTTTGTCTCTAACAGGGTTAGCGATATTCTTGATAATAGGAGAAATGTCGCTTAGCGACATTTCTCCTATTGTTTTACTCTGGAACGCCCCCTTTGCATCTCATTAGAGATGCAAGGGGAAGCGTAGAGTAAAAGGGTGCTAACATGCGAATGTGCATGTTAGCACCCTGTTGTTGATAGGGTGCTAGTTTTATCTCTGCTTTTTTGGCTTTTAAAGCCAAAAAAGCAGAGATAAAGCCCTTGTTGATATGCCCCTAAGTGATTTGCCCAGAATCACAGGATGTGGACGTGACCCTGAGGCTCGAACCTTGGTTTTGGCCTGCCAGGTTTTCAGTGCCCATCCTCAGGTTCCTTCCCTCAACCGTATCACCCAAGGAAGGTGAAAAAATCAATCCCTGTAGTGGTGCCCACCCGTGGGTGCATGCTTGGCATGCTGGTGCTTTTTTTCAGGCAATCTGTGTGCGCATTTCAATGTTGCAGAAAGGGCCTCCTTCTGTCCTGAGCTGTCTGTGCCTTATTGTGTCATCCAGGTGATCACCCTGTGCTTGGACCTTGGTGGATCTAGTGGGGGTGGGACTGATTTTGGCTGATCTTTTTGAACTCTTGTGAGCACTGGTGGGGATCGCTTTGGAATAAGCACTAGTTTGCCTAAAATAGACACTGATTAGCATCCATTTCTACCTCTCAGTCTAATTAGAAGAAAGCTGTTTAAGATTGCAATGGTGTCCTGTAAGAGGAAGGCGGTTTCACTGATTTGTCTTTATAAATTCTATTTTGTGTTGTAACTCGCAGCAAAAGGCAACCCAACATTATAGCACATGTAAGGAAATGAGGGGGTGACAATCGAATGGCGTCTGTGCCACTGGTCATGGTGAGGAAACGTTAACTGAGAGGGATACTTTTTATGCAGCAAGTATCTCTATGACAGACACACAGGCATCTGAACCCTTTTTTCAGGTCGAAACCTACCAGACAGTGCTCTACCACACCATGCATACTCAACTCAGCACAACCACAGCATCACTCAGCTCCACCACAGCATCACTCAGCACCACCTCATCATCACTCAGCGCCACTACAGTGTCACTCAGCACCACTTCAGCGCCTCCTCAATATCACTCAGCACCACCACAGCATCACTCAGCGCCACCTCAGAATCACTCAGCGCCACCTCAGCATCACTCAGAGCCGCCCCAGCATCACTCAGTGCCACCACAGCATCACTCAGCATCACCTCAGCATCACTCTGCACCACTACAGTGTCACCCAGCATCACCTCAACGCCTCCTCAATATCACTCAGCAGCGCCACCTCAGCATCACTCAGAGCCACCCCAGCATCACTCAGCGCCTACAGCATTACTCAAGGCCACCACAGCATCACTCAGCGCCACTACAGTGTCACTCAATGCCACCTCAGCGCCTCCTCAACATTACTCAGCACCACCACAGCATCACTCAGTATCACTACAGTGTCACTCAGCGTCACCTCAGCGCCTCCTCATCATCACTCAGCACCACAACAGCTTCACTCAGTACCACCTCAGCATCTCTCAGCACCACCATAGCATCACTGAGCGCAACCACCGCATCACTGAGCGCAACCACAGCATCACTTAGCGCCACCACAGCATCACTCAGAGCCACCTCAGAATCACTCAGCGCCACAACAGCATCAGTCAGCGCCACCTCAGAATCAATTCAGCACCAACGCAGCACCACTTCAGCATTAGCACCACCTCAGCATCAGTGCAGCACCACCTCAGCACAGCACCATCTGAGCAGCACTCAGCACCACCTGAACACCAGTTCTGCGACTGCCTGAGCACACGTGCAGCACCACCACCTCCACATGACTCAGCACCACGGCATCAGTCAGCACCACCTCGGCATCACTCGGCACCACCTCAGTATCACTCAGCATCACCTGAGCATCACCTCTGCACAAGTCACCACCACCACCACCTCAACATCACTCAGCACCACCTCAGTCTGCTCTCAGAATCTGGCATCTGTTGATTCTCCTCTAGCGTCCGTCCACTGCTAGTGTTATAATACAAGTACTATTTCCCAACCTTTACCCTCCCGTTGTTTATGCCCCCAATAACAACAACAAAACTATAACAAACAACCATTGGAACAGGCAGAAAGAAGTTGCCAGCATTGCAAGCATAAAAGAAAACTGAGGACTTTTTTTATTGTAAATACTTTTTTTAATATGGTCGTTCAGTTGTACATAGTGCCTGCGTGGTCATATATAAGGTAACAAAAATGCTTCTGAAACTTTTTTATCATAACTTGTCAACATGCTGCACAGCATTCACGCTTCTATACAGCATACCTTAAAGAAATTGGCAAAGTCAATATCTCTGGCTCAATACTTATGAGGTTCCAAAGGTGAGACCGATTGGCTATGCCAATGCGTGTTTATTGGTGGAAAAGATAATGTAAAATATAGGTTTACCACATGTCAAAAGTGGTTTGTTTTAAAATGTAATTGCTACAGTTTTGACTAGCACTATTCAGGTCTGCAGTGATAGTTATGAAGCCATGCTTTTAAGTCGAATATGTGGATAACACATCAAATTGCAACCTGTGTGTGAGATCTCACCTTTATACCACTGGTATTTCTGCACCCTATTATTGTGGTTTCACTAGAAGCTGAGACGTGCTAATGTGAAATAGCCATTTGTTACCATGCTTAGAGCTCAGTGAACATGCACTGGTAAGTGTTTACAGTGTCCAGGTTCAACTGAACGATGCTCTTTTCCAGAAATCACAGCAAACAAGTGCAAAATATGTTTGCCCTATTTGCATCCCGGTACAACACTTTATTTTGAAGCAAATCCGGTTCTCCTCTTTCTATCAGTCAAAACCGGTGCAAGTTGTATTTGCGCCACTCTTAACACCATTTTCGGTTTCAGCTAGTGACATTTGATGGAAGACATGCTGCAGATGGCATCGAAGTCTGGTCTGTAGGCATCTGTCGCATGCTATGCTAAACCAGTTGCACACTTCTTACGGTTTCATTCCAGCTGTAGTGCAATAGGGAAATTAGGAGAACCATTCGATGAAATGGTTACACAAAACATGTAAGTTGGGTCACTGTAGGATTGCACATTTCCTTTCCTATCTATGTATGGCACTCACAATGATGGAGAGACTGACAAGGCAGCAAAGATATGATTCCAAATCGTGAACGTTTCGTGTAGATAGCACAATGCTCTTTGTTTTCTCTGGGGCAATTACCGGATGCCCAACAAAATGCAGAACAAGCAACATTGTTTAGCCTAGATGTTCGGAAAACTGCAGCTACAAGAGATGATACTGCTTGCACACCTTTTTAAAGCAAACATGGAAAATGAAACGCTCCTCCCGGCTTGAAGCTGTTTTCCTGATAAATCCGTCCCTGTGGAGTGAGCTCTACTTGTTCTTTGCCTGCTCTGAGCTGCGTCAGACCCGAGACCTGGGCTAATGTGCAGTTTACCACTTCACCATTTGTTTCCTGTCATTTCAATGATGCCTCCCTCTTCAATAATTAAGGAAGGCTATTAATACTGTTTTTGAGAAAAGTTTGGCGTCATCAGATTACTTCACGAGAAAATGTTTTCTAACTACAAAAGCTGGTTTTGAGCCCAATTAAAGCAGTAACTTTGACTGGAGAAAGAGTGTCCTTTTAATGAGTTCCCCAGTGACACCAAATCCAGCCTTTTCTGCTCAGACAGAAATAAGCACATGTTCCCAGCAGTGATATGGGGTAATGATTGGACAGAGTCGATGGTAACATCAGGGTAAATTACAGCCTCAATTCCCAGCAGAATACATTAGAACTAGACTGATCATGTAACTTTTGGTATGCATCTCAATCTCCCTCAAGCTGCTGCTAAGCCTGAACAACATTTTCCAATAATGTGAGGATTTCATACACAACCTGCCTAAAGCTGCTTGTCATCCTGTTTATGAGGAAGCTTTTCTTCTTTTTGCGACTTCTGTTCAAAATGAGACAAAGTGCTCATTGGTTAGCTATCCGGCTTTTAATGTAAGGCAATTGCAAATTTATTCACTTCAATATGCATGTTCGAGTTTCCCCGAAATACATTTATATTTCCTCCTATGGTGCATATAGGCAATTGATTAGATCGTCGTTTATTCATCGAGCCGCTGCAGGCCTTTATAGGCTGTAACCCAGTGAGGGAGTCAAAGGCCTGAAGCCAGCAGTATGTTTGTATCGGCGCATGACCCACGGACTATAATATTTAAGAGCTGTACTGAGAGTGAATTTTCTCTCTGAAATGGTGGGGAGTTATGGCACAGTATGTTCTGCTTTTATAGCATGCAATGCATGTTTGTGTTTTTTGATCCTTAGTATTTTTTCAACTCGAATAGTGTGTGGAAAATGGTACACCTAAAGACACACTACCAGAAACTGGTATACAATATGATATGATTGAACTTTAGACGGCGTTAGAAAGTATGCACCAGTGACATTTGAGGAACTTGAGTGTCAAATTGTGTTCTTTAAGCAGTAAGTTAGGGTATACCACTCCACTCTGCCAAAGTCATGGTTCCTCCACCCAATTTAGAAGTGGAGAAAGCACCAGATGTATGTCAACTCAACCTCAGCTAGCTGGTGAGAACCTTTTACCTGATGACCTGCCACCACTAGGCTGCCAGGTCTTAGTCAAGGTCACCCTGCACCACTTAGGACAGGACAGCCATCATTAGATTTCCTGTCCAGGATCTAGCAGTCTGGGGCAGGGAGGCCAATTACCATGCCATGCAGGTAGAAAGCTCCCATTGTACCGTAGCCATTGGTCTTTATGCTTTAAAAAAAATCAAAAAACGATAACTCCCTCCCATGTTGCCCAACGGAAAAGTTAAATGCTAAGAAATCCACGTTTACCTCCTCATCCATCTTCCTCTCCCAGTCCTTATGTATGAGTTTATGTCTATTCATGCAGAACATAATTAGCAAACATGAATTTCCTCTCCAATCCAAGATGATCCCCATCCATAGAAGTACAAATACATCACTTCCTGGGACAGACTTCATGTTTCTTTGTTTTGCTGCCGCTTACCATCTTGGCTACATGTACGTGTTATTTTTATTTAATGTTGGCAGACCTGCAGTTGCAGTCTTTGTTATCATTTTAATTTTTGGTATTTCTTTGTTTTTTAGATTGTTAGCATGTGCTGGGCATACTCGAATTAAGGGCATCTGTGGCTTGCGGGGCCGCCCATGACAAGGTTAAGGATTTTTTTCATTCCCATCTTTGGCACACAGGCCTTGTGGGGTGCAGGGCACTGTTTACACTGTTATTGCCTTGTTTAGGCAGTCATATGGCATTTGTCTGGTTTTGTTATGGCTCCCCAGGGTTTTTCC
Organism: Triturus cristatus; assembly: GCF_964204655.1. Classification (NCBI taxonomy): domain Eukaryota; kingdom Metazoa; phylum Chordata; class Amphibia; order Caudata; family Salamandridae; genus Triturus; species Triturus cristatus. The sequence goes on from NC_140582.1 coordinate 633,160,430, forward strand.
CATGTGCATGTCCTTACACTTCCACCTGCCTTTGTGCAGGCGGTTGCGCGGTACGGGAACACGGCATCACCTAGCAACCAGAGGGCTTTATCAAGAAGGATTTTCCTGGGCCGGTCTGGTTGCTGTTATTAATGCTATCTTGCTATATTGCTAAGCAATTGCTGCTTTGGTGCATTCTGGAGGCTTGCTGTCTTCTGATTGATATTTCTCTCATGGCTGGCAGAAGGAGTGATCTGGAGGATAATCCTGCGGTGGCTGTGCCATCTGCTGGGGTGACTGTGGCCCTTGATCTCCAGACCATTATTGCTGCAGATGTGGGGGTTGCGTTTCATGCCTGGGGGGACGCTCCTCTTGCAAGGGTCCCTAGAATGGATCATTCCTTGGAGGGGGATGATGAGGACCTTAAGGGCACTTTTGTGCAAGGTGCAGATGTGGGTGAACTTAAGCATTTTAGAGACAATATGGGCTTTGCAGAATCAGTTCTGACACCCGCTGATGATGCCTTTTTCTCGCAATATGAGCATGCTAAGTCTGAATCTTTTCCCCTTGCAGGCTTCCATTCGTTGTGTTACAAATAAATCGAAGGATATTGAGAAGCAGTCATTTCCCCATTTTTTTTTAAATGCTACCATCAGAATAAGTTAGGCGAGGAGTTCCCAGCCTCTGCGAAAATGCATAACATTATGGCTGGGTTATCCACGTAGAGGGCTGTTTTGTCAGAGGATGCTTTGCCATCTGACACTGTTGACAAAAAGGTGGAAGGGACAATGAAATGGGCATATGTGGCCTCAAACTCTGCATGCTGTTTAAGTACCTGCTTGACTTATGCTGTTCTTTGGGAGAGAACGTGCAGAAGGGTTCAGATTTCTCTGCCCTCTTTGCTTTGATGGAGCAGCAGGTGTGGTTTCTTTCAGATGTCACATTTGACAATCTCCATGCATCTGCGACAGCTTCGAGTGCTACCATTGTGGCCCTTCGCAATATCTGGATGCATTCTTGGAAGGTGGATGCTGCACAAAAGACAGTCCTCTTCAAACTTTCTTTTACAGGTTCCAAGGTTTTTGGCAGTGATTTGAAGAAGATGATTAGGAAATCAGCGGAGAATAGGAAACGGGTTACTCCTGTGCATACAGTCACCAAGGACAGAGGTTTTGGCGACAAATGGGCGTTCCCCACTGGTGGTAAGGCTCCGCAACACCAGCACTTTTGAGGCAGGGTTAATGGCCAGGGCACCCCGAATGCTGACAAAGCGCAGTATGCTTCGGCTGTCGCATCCTCTCCTGTCCCTTCCAAGGCATGACTGCTCCAGGTTTCTTCCGGTGGTGGTTCATCTGCAGTACTTTCAGAACATTTGAACTAGTATGAATTCAGATGCATGGGCCGTCTGAGTGGTCTCAGAAGGATAGAGGGTAAATTTCAACGACACCCCCCTTGCCATTTTTTCAAGACTCCTGCTCTTCACTCCCCAGAGAGGTTGGCTTCACTACTCAAGGGGATTCAGTTACTGCTCCAGAAGGCTTCTATCACTCCTGTTCCTCCTGGGGAGATTTTCCATGGTTACTATTCCATGCTTTTTCTGGTGCAGAAGGCATCAGGGGATTTCGGCGCGGTGTCAATCAGTATATCCCTCATGTGTGTTTCAAGATACCTTCAGGCTGGCATCTGCCCCACGGGTATTCACTAAGCCTTTGGCACCGTTGGTGAGTATTTTACATTCTGAAGGTGTCCAGCTCTTCTCCTCAAGATGACTGGCTGATTGCCTCTTGTTTTCTTTCCAAGGCCCAGATGGAAGTTCTCAAGGTAACCAAGCTGTTGCAAGACTACAGCTTCTTGATCAACTGGAAGTAGTCCCAGGTCCAGTATGCCCAAGATCTCCTCTTCATCAGGGTCCACTTCAGGATGGACTTGGGGTAGGTCTTTGTGTCAGAGGAATACTGTATTTGGGTCTGCTCACATTTGTCTTCTCTCCTTCTTCGACCCTTGGCGTCAGTGAAGACCTGTCTCCGCAGTCGCGGGGAGCTGATTTCTGCATTGCCTCTAGTCCCTTGTGAGAGAATGAACCTGCATCCCATTGTTCACCATCTCCTGAGGCATTGAAACCCGGTGACTCCTCAAATCAACAGGGATCACCAATGGTGGCGAGACCTGGCACATTTGAACAGGGGGTTTTCATTGATTCCTCCTCCTGTGCTTGTTCTCACAACTGATTCCAGTTGGGTGGGATGGGGTGCCACTGTGGGGGCTTCCGATGCACAGGGGTGGTGGACTCAGGTGGATACGCTCCAGTCTGCCAACTGGAAAGAGCTGTCGGCAGTTCTGAAGGCATTTTTGTTTTATCTTCTCTCCCCTGTTGTGGCACAAGGCTGTGTGTGTTCAGATTGACAACCAGATTGTCTGCTCCTATTTGAAATAGCAGGGCAGTATGTGCCCCTCTCTGTTTCTCTTTTCCTGTTGGATTTGATCGAGCACTCTAAATTTTATGGGTGCACTATACTCAAGGTTTAAACGCACTCACATGCATTTTCATCGTTTGTAGTGTTTTACGATTGTTGGATTTGGCCCTTTTCGGCAGGTTCACCCCTGAACTTTTCGCCTTAAGCTCTGACATGGTAGTGGTGGTTTTAGGCCTCTGGGCACTTTAGCACTGTGGCCCAGTGTAAAGTGCGTGCACTATCTGAGTGCGTGTGGTGATATTGGCCTGCCCTCCCATAGGAATGCATGGGGGATATGTGTGTCCATGGTAATTCCTGGTATGAGAGGAGTGCACGGTCGAGTTTAGTATGTATGAACTCGTGAGGATAAATGCTGCACAATGGTGTGCGCAGATTTATGGTGACTGGTGGAGAAGTACCACTTCTAGAAGTTGGCATTTCTGTGTGCTATGTGTCTGCCTGCCTGATGTGAATTGCATGTCTGGGTTGTGAGTGACAGGAGCTGAGAGGTGTGGGTGGCTCCAGAAGGGGCAGGGTGAGTCATCCCTGAGCTGAATGGGACACCTGGAGGAAGAGTGGTGGGAGGAGTAATCCCCTGACTCTGAATGGGATGGTGCTTCCCTAGTGAATGCTGGCTCCGCCCCCTGTGGTGTGTCTGATCACTGAGTCCCCACCTGACAAAGGGGAGAGGAGCTGGGCAAACCAAAATGCTCCAAATCCCCCTAAACTAGTTCTGACTGGTATCCCGAAGCCCTGTGCTGTGACACAAAGGGAAATGGTGATATAGATATAGGGGCTGTGACCCCATGAACATGTGCTGTATTTGTGCTGTTTCTGCTGGGGTGTGCTGCTGCTGGGGCCCAGGGGGTGCTGCCAGGAGGGCTTGCCTCCCTGGGCCCTGCATTGCCCCTTCACCTAAGGACTGATGCTTTTTGGCCACAGGACTATGCTTCCAGAGCAGGGCCAGCGCTTTATTTTACTTATTCCCCCAGCAAAGGAGCACGAGGGCTCCGCAGCACGGAGCTGCAATCATCATGCGGGAACCCCGACATGGGGACTCACCCCGGCTGGAGGAAAGAGCGGTGGGTGCCCACCCCGCTTATTATTATATTTAAACAGTGGGTGCCCACCCCACATGGCTGCCTTGTTAACGGATGCTGCGGGTGCCCCACCCCGCGTTTTATGCCTTAGAGGGTGCCCACCCCTCATCTGAGCCAGAAAGGAGATCACCGTCGCGGCCAGGAGGAAGTCAGGCAATGTGGTGCCTGGCATCGGGCGGGACTTCCGGTTTTGCGAGGGAAGTCCTGCACACGCCGCGCTGGTGAGAAGAGGCCGGCGCGAAGTGGGGACCCGGGGCTCCCTTGCGTGAGGGAGAGCCCAGCGGTGGCGGCCGCCGGAAAAGAGAAGTCCCGGGTCCCAGGAGGGGACCCAAGTGAAGAGCAGTGCGGCCGGAGTCTCGCGGGCTACACGTCTAAGTCCCGGGTCCCAGGAGGGGGCCCGGGTGAAGAGAGAGGAGGTGGCTGAGGCCGCCAATAGCAGCGCGGGGCTCCCATGGTTGAGGAGAGAGCCCCGTGTCATGCTGGCAGCATCGAGTGGGAAGCACCAGGAGGACCGGTGCCTAGTCAAGCCTCCTGCATGGAGCCCAGTGAGTGAGGGCTGTGCGGGGGACATGGCCGCATTTCGTTACAGTCCCAGAAGGGACTCCCGAGGGCCCATTGAGTGGCCGCATCATTCGTCGAGCGGACCCGCCATTGCGGGCCGCTCCGGCGAGAGTGGCATCTTTTGTTTGCAGAGCCTGTGAGGCTCCAACGTGAGGGCACACAGGTGCCCGGGCCCCATATCTGCATTCATCCCAGCTGCCCTGCTCGCAGAGGGCAGCTGCACCGAGGGGGTGATTTCAGGTGGAGAGCCCCAGTGAGGTCCATAGGGCACAGCTGTGCCAGGGACTATTTGTCTGATCCCAGCTGCACCGCACCAGCGTGGGCATTTGCTGCGTTTGGCAGAATTAATTCCGGAGTCCCTTAGAGGGACAGAAGCGACACAGAGGTGCCAGGACTTCACTTGACTCACAGCTGCCCCAGAAAGTAGTGGGCAGCTGCAACGTTTAGGCCGCAGTTCTTTGGGGGCATGTCTTTTGAGTTAGGAGTGAGATGCACTCCTCTGTCCCATTTCATTTACAGCTGTGCAGCACTTAGTGCCAGCTGCTACATTTTAGGCCTGCGCAGAGTGCGCACCCTTGACTTCCTCTGCCTTGGCAGCACGCCCTGACTTTCGGACATAGGGCATTTGAGCCCACTTTTAGAAGGCCAGTTTGCCAGGGGGACTGTGAGGTTCATAAGTCGCCAGGCCCTAATTTGATTAATGCCTCTACTATGGTCTTTATTAGGAGACTATGTGCTAAATGTGATTTATGTGAGAACTATTCTAATGTGTTATGAGAATACAAAGGCTATTTTTGATATAACCTTGTGTGGAGTTCCTTTTTTGGTGTGCCTGGGATGTTGTTGCTGTGTGCGTGCGCAAATGCTTTACACATGGCTTCCGGGATAAGCCTGGATGCTCGTGCCAAGCTACCAAGGGGGGGAGCAGGGGTTATCTTTGGCGTGTAACTCCCTTGCCCTGACTAGAGTGGTGGTCTCTGCCTGGCTTTGGCGCAAGCCTTAGCCAACCAGAGATCCCATTTCTAACAACGATTATTAAGATGCATTTAACCAACATTATCTTCACATTGAAACATAGTGTGCACATTCAAGCAGCATTTTATAATGTATTAGAAACATTCATAATTCTTGCACATGTAATGTGCAGGACTAAATTATATTTGTGCAATGTAACCAGGTTTAGTTTAAGTTTCCTGAATTGTAGGCCCGAACTGTAAAAGTGTTGTGAGTTTCGATTCCCTTTAGCCGCTAAGAAACATTAATTAAATTAACCCTTTTTGTATTCAAAAGTAGCGTTTTCTCATCCTACTGCAGGTGCAGGAATTCAGCCTTGTTATTCTTAGATTTAAGGAGATACCCGGAATGTCATTGAAGAAGACTGGAAGGCAAGAAGGGAGGACTCCTTTTGTGCCTGGCATGTCTGGTAACCAAGGCAACTGGAAGATTAAGAAGAATTGATTAAAGTTACTGGAAAGTTACCAACATGATACAATAGAGAAGTTTACCACATGATTCATTGGGGGCTGAACTTTGTCTGTTTTTGATATGATGCGCAGGGACAGAGTCAGGAGACTTCTGCTGATTCTCGGATTAGAAGGAGCATCTTAGAGCGAGCTCCATGGCCTTAAGCTAGGAAACCCATTTGACGTGAATACTTCTTAGGAAGTCAACACGTGCTGACACCTTTGGGAAATGATATAAGAGAAATAGGTAGGACCCTCCATTAGAACAGTGTAGGGAAAGATTATTTCCCTTTGTTTTATTTCCCTCCCAGATGAAAAGAGAATTCGACTCAGCCTCTATTCTTTGCTGTGTATTGATTTTGGAGTTTATCATTTTATGCCTTTTGTGCCGAATGACCTATATTCATAAGCTTGGCTCTGTATTAGTTTCCATTTATTTGTATACTCTTATACTCAGATGGGTAAACATTCAATTATTTTTGGACTTATAATACATCCATAAAATTGTAATTCGGAGTCTGTGGTCCTTTAGAGTATGACTAAATTTGAAAGTATAACCATGACTTGTTTTACTCCCCTCTACCACTTTTAGCAAGCAAATAAAAGACCATCAGTCGTAACTTAGTAGAGTAATTAGGGAAGACTAATTTGGCGTAATCAAATGGTAGCAGAGGATGGTTTGCTTCTAAAACAGAGGGGAGAAAAAGAGAATTGAAGAGCAGGATCGGAAGAACATAGAGCTTGGACCGAGCAGAAGACGGCGAAGTTGATGGAGGTCGGCGGATGCTGATGGTGCGGCGGAAACAATGGTAGTGTGAGTATGAATCTGTGTGGTATGTTAGATTGCGATGATGAATTGATTGTGTGATGTCTTGCGGTGTTGGAATGTTAGTTGAGTGATTGTGGGTTTATCGGTTTACTGTTCTGGACACGTGCAGATCAGGAAGTTTGGTTAGCAGACTCAAGAGAAGTCCAAGATCCGGGTAGTTTTGTATTTGTAATTGTCTGATCAAAAGTGTGGGTGTCATGAAGCGCTATCGACGATCCATTTTGTGATAGGGAACTTTGTGTGCACAAAGGAGTAAGTCGCAGTAGAAAGCCTCAGGTACCGGGGTGAATTATGGCGATTCAGTGATCAACGCAGGTCGGAGGTCACAGCGCACGAATGTTCTTGTGAGAGTGTTCTATCGATCTTTTAGTGGACAGACAATTATTGTTTTGTGTAACTGTAAGTTATTGTGGCTGTGTAGGAGCAGTTACTTTGTTTAATAACTTTTGGATAAACAGTTACTGGTAGTGTGAATGTGCGAGCAAGTGTATGAGCTGAAATTGTAAAGGTGGGTGAGTCGCTGCAAAGAGTGAACAGTGACGTCAGTGCGCATCGCGCAGGAATTGGTCGGTTGGTGTAACGCTGCGCTGGGATTGGTCGAAGTTCGTCCGAAGTCCAATATTGACATTTGGGTTGCAAATAATTGATTTCCATGATGAGATGTTTTAAGGTGTTGTGAGATTTGTGTAGAGGCGACACAGGGGTGGTAACTCGAGTAGGAGAGGACGCGCTGCCAGAGGATACCCCGGCACATTATATGGCAACAAATGTGGGATTACATACTATAGTGTGGTTGCAAAATTGGCACAAAATCAGAGAGCAAGAGTGTGAATTGGCTTTCCCTCGCTATGGGTCAATCCGAATGGAGGTGCTGTATCAGCTGAGGGGAGTGATGTCTTCTCTGAAACCTCTGCCTAGACCAACACAATTTGAGGCATTAGATACATGGATGAGAGCATAGCGAAGAAAAGAGAAGCTTCACAGGGAAGAATGAAGAAAGCAATTAAGGCTTATCATGGCGCCAGATGGGATGCGCAGTTAAAGAGGTGGAGAGTAGACACCATAGAGGGGGAACATTTGTATCTATTCAGGCTGTTGGAAGGAGGATCTGGGGGAAAAAGTAAGACAGAAGAGGACAGTGACACGGATGACAGTTTTCCTGATAGATTGCTAGCAGAACGTCCTCCTCCTTGTGAATCTAGGTCAGAGCCGGAACAGATACCACGGATTGAGGAAATGTCAGGAGTGGGACAAATGGGTTTGGAGGAACAGACCCCCGGAGTGAGAGGGAGGATTTTAACATGAATTCCAAGAGAGTCAGGTAGAATAGGGTATTCAGCTACTGAGCCAGAAGGCACCTCATGTAATATGCGGTTGCCAGAAGCACTTTCGGAACCAGTTACTATTGGACCAGTGGTTTTGATATATAACCCTAGAGAGGGAACCAGTGGACATTAACAGGAAACAAGAGCAGGGGAAGAAACTATATCAGGAGGGAGCCTTACGATGAGTGGAATGGGTACGGCTCAGATACCAGTGTAAGCTAGTACCCCACTGCCAGCTACAGCAGATCAATCAAGGATGGATAGTGGGTCAAAGCAAAGGCGAACAGGAGCTTTGGCAAATTCTAGATCAGACATCAGAATGTGGGTTCCACGGTGAGGGAGTCAATGATACAGAATGAAGAAAGAGAGATGAGACGAGAAGCACCTAAAGTAGCACCATTGGGGCCATAATTTGTGTGTCCAGGAAATCATTGGATAAGCCGAAGCTGGGAAAGAAAAAGTCGCCCAGTTGCGAGAATAGAAGAAAGTGGGGGTCCAAGAAGAACACAAAGTTGCGACAGGCAGAAATCGGGAAGTGAAAGAGACCAGAAGAGTATACAGGTTGCATTAAAGGCACCATTGTTAGATGTGGTGAGATTAAAAGCAGAAACCGATGAGGTGATTGAAGGGAATCTGCCATTGGAAAGAATTGATACTTATGACCCAAGCGAATTGCTGTTTGTAGCTAGAGACATTACCAGAAAGGCAAAAAGAGCTCATGATGCCTTATCACACTTGGCACGAAGGTACGAGGTGGATTTGACAAAGACTAAAATGATGCAGGGAACCTGCCGACTGAATTACACAGATAAGGAATTGGAAGAGAAGCGAATGATAGGATTAAAGGCTCACATCAGGGAACTGGTGAGAGGGATACATGGTTGGAAAGCATTAGACACATGGGGCCCGATTCACAGAATTAACTTAAGACAAAATCCTAAACTTACTACTTTTGGTATTCACAGAAGTTAGGATTTTGTCTTAAGTGTGTCTTAAGACAGACTTAAGACAGACTTAAGACAGACTTAAGACAGACTTAAGACAGACTTAAGTTTGGATTTTGTCTTAAGTGTGTCTTAAGTCTTTCTTAAGTCAGTCTTAAGTCAGTCTTAAGTCAGTCTTAAGTCTGTCTTAAGTCTGTCTTAAGTCTGTCTTAAGTCTGTCTTAAGATACACTTAAGACAAAATCATAACTTCTGTGAATACCAAAAGTAGTAAGTTTAGGATTTTGTCTTAATTTAGTTCTGTGAATCGGCCCCACGGGAAGAAAGGTGGGCCAAAAAGAAAAACATCAGAAATAGTATAGGGAATACTCCACCTCCGGGTGAAGGGACTGGAACAACAATGAATTTCCCTTTGAGAGAAGTACAAAATGGGGGGTATGTACACGTGCCATGGAGTAGAGATGATTTGGCAGCTTTCACTAATGATTTTCCTCGGCTGAGGGAAAAGTCTGCTGATTGGTACAAACAATTGGATCGGTTTGTTAAGATTTCCAAAATGTTATGGATTGATTTGAATACATTGTTTGATATAGTGGTTCCAGGTAATTTATGGTCGGCATGTAAAGTTGCCATTGGATGGCCTCCTACAGAACATGCTAGAGATCCGGTGAATATAGGTCCTTCACCTGAGGTAATGAAGAAATATGAGCAAGTGATTACCTGGTTACAATCCAAGGTAGCTCCCCAAACTGTTGATTGGCTTAAAATTGATCGTACTACTCAAGATTCCAAAGAGTCGGTGAATGACTATTATGAGCGACTGTTAGTGGCTTTTAAACAGCATATTGGATTGGACGCAATTGAGCAGAAAGACATGGGATAGTTTGTCTCGATGTTTGTGCTGGGATTGAAATCTGATATTAGCTTGAGGATACAGAGCCACTTGATCTGCTGGCAGAATAAAACGATTGACGAAATTCTGCGTTATGCAAAATACTGTAGTGATCAAGTGGAATTTACACAAAAGAAATAGAAGGATAAGTTGATGTTGGTACAACTGAGGAATGCCGAAAGGCCTGATCAGATGTATGGGGTTGGAGGAGGAATGGGTCGAGGTAGAGGAAGTGGTAGAGGAATGGGTCAACAGATGGTACCCCAACCTGGACAGGGAAGAGTAAGGGGAATGGATGCTGGTACAGGGGGTGATTGGGTAGCAAATCAAAAGAGGGTCACTGCCTGTCATTTTTGTCATAAAATTGGGCATTGGAAGCGGCAGTGTCGATTGTACCCAGCAAATCAAATACAGAATGAAGAAGAGGGACAGATGTCTGAGACTTTAAACATCGTGACTAGACCTAGGTCCATGTATGAGAGAGGATTTAAGCCGCAAATGCAAGTACCTCAGCCTCCAAGAATACCTATGAATAAGAAGCCCTACTTTGAAATTCAAGACAGATTTGACCGAACTCAAGATCCTCAGGAGTGTCAGATAGGGGTGCAGGGAGATTGCACCTTGGGTGTGGCCTTAGAAGTAGATCAGAGTGGACCGTTTGTAGATGCAGAAGTGAATGGACATCCTGTTACCTTTTTTATTAGACACTGGAGCTGCATGCCTCACAGTAAGAACAGAAGTGGTTCTAAATTGATCTCTCTCAGGAACAATCGATTCAAGTGGAAGGAGTTTCTAACCAAAGAATCACTAACCCATTGACAAACAAGTTACCTATGAGAATAGGACCATTCCAAGATAGACACCAATTCGTAGTGTGCAATTCAAGCCCAGTCGGCCTTTTGGGGCGAGATCTTTTGTGTAAGCTAAATTGTACTACATATTGCACTCCGAGAGGTGTGGAGTTGCAAACCTGTGATGATGATGCAGATTTTTAAATGGCCAATATGAACTTGTGTGCAGAAATATTTGTGGTACTCACGGTAGAGGAGTTGCCACATGACTTGAGAGACTCAGTCTCTCCGAAGGTGTGGGATTTCACAGGAGAGGAAATAGTATTGATCCGAGGGGTTGTGAAGTAATCTAATAGTAATCCCAAGGGCCACACTTACCAGTGGCCTGCAATATCAGGTCAATAATAAGCAGTTGGAAACGTAGAAGGTTCAAGCGTTTATTGGCCACAACAGAACTCTACATAGAGGAGCCTCATCGAACCTCACCCATCAGGTGCGCCGAGGAAGACTGCTGGCTCCTTGACAGAATCACACTTATATACATTACAGATTCAGCATACAAAGCATTGCAAGTGGAAAAGTACCAGTTAGTCCTAGGGCTCCTAAATGAGCTCATACCATCTGCCCATATAAGGTTACTATCTCGTTCAAAGAAGGTCGGCCGGGTGACTCCCTTTCGTCTCGGGCACAGAGGAATTTAGCTTAGTACTCCCTACTGCAGATGTGACCTTGGGCCTCGGCCGTACATACAATTCACCCTGTCTCTAGGCTGGTGCGAGCTAAATCATACAGAAGGGGGTAGAGAGACACATGATCCGAAGCACGACTGTTCATGAATCAAGATGGCCACAGTATGGCTTTTCGGCCCTTTCTATCGTGCAGGACATGTAGACCAGGGGGGTTACTTTATAAAGCAGTCCTTGATACATAAGGAGTAGAGATATAGTCTAAGATACATTATGCTAACTACACATATTTGACTTGAATCCCACAGAATGGCCCTTTTTAGCATAATGTAGCTATCTAGGGGACTATTCTTCAAAAATTCCCTCGTCTATTTGCATTATGTCATGTATCTCTTTCTGAACTAATTGAGCGTTTACCTTACCCTGGTTCGCTTTAGGAGTAGGTAAGGCAAGGCGGACTTGGGTGGCACAATAGGAACAACAAGCGGGCCCCATTGGATGCAGACACAACAAGTGAAAAGGAAACCTCCTACTCCTAGGAGGCACATGAAGATTTTCCAACCCCAGGTGGTGAGGAGATCCCAGAACCAGACCGAAATAGACCAGGTTCCGGTCTCCGTGTGAATCTCGGATGCCAATCGATGTAACTTCTGTATGGCCAGATGGACTGAGGGGGTGGAGTCAAGAGCTGCCAATCACTCTACATGCTCCCCCGCGATCGGCTAGGATAACGTCTAAAACAAGGCGGTTCTGAAGCGTCACAAGTCGGGTCGCCTGAAGCTCGACTGTGATATTGGTCAGTATACCAGCAGTGGTATTTACTACAGCCTCTACCACCCTGGACAGACTTCTAATTTCCTTACTGGTCACAATGGGTCCCCACATAGGCAGGACTCCCTTTATTATATCAACAAAATGTTGGGCAGGGGTATCAGTCTGGTCAGTGGCATCTCCATTAGTTTTTACTGAGTCTAAACTTCGTCGATTCAGCGAGTGGGATCGGTGATAATCAGAAGGCGCTATATAAACAGGAGGATATAAGAAGGACAAGTAGCATTTACCTGACCATCCTCTAGGAAGCCAAGTGTAAGCATTTTCTCCACATACAAAATATACATTCTGGGGAGTGAGTATAGGCGGGCTGCTAAAGGTTTGTAATCTATAGCTATAGTTACATCTACTATAGCCAACAAATAAATGGCCAGTACCATGTATGCAAAAGGAGGATGTGCTATTCAACACAGGGACCGGGATGACTCTTTCATTTGACACATTTCGCTCCTGGAAATATCTAAAATACTCAGTAAAGTTGAAGGACACAAAATCCGATACTTCATCCCTTAACCAGGTGTTATTCTCATGTTCCGTATACACATTCATACAAGCGGTAGGATCCAGGGTACCGTCCGTACCCTCGGCATTCGGAGTGAATCCCTGATGTCTTTCTATATAGGCCAGAATCAACTCGTAATCCTTTTCTGAAAATCGGTGCCCATCAACTGCATAATGTTCATACATCATCGACAATAATCTAAACCATGCTTCACAACTGCCTAAATATGACAACGGCATTGAAATAAACAGATCATGTTTGTGCATTACTAAGGGGAGGAGCCCACATACCCAGCAGTTTGTGGTATTCGTTGAACTGTGGGTTTGGTGCAACATTTCAATAAAAGCATTGTTGACATAAGTCTGGCGGTGTCTTTCTTTATGCGGGGCAAAAGTCTGAAAATGGTGCTCCTCGGGGATGGGGGTGGTAGCTATCAGGGTATGCACAGGATAGCGGAATTCTAGATAAATGAACATTCCTAAGCATAACATTAATGAAACAATTATTATGATAATAAAAACAATCTTGGCACGCAAGCTCCAAGTAGAAAACATTGGCAAATGTGGATGCAAAGGGCGGTGCACTATGGGACGCTCTTCTTCAGGGACAAAACGAGCAAAAGGGTACATTCTCACTAAAAGTCCAAACCTAAACCCGGGGAAACAGAAAATCTATAAGCAGTCCAACCTGCCGGAGGGTGCTTCTTTCCTGTGTCCGTTATAGAGCCTCACAGGCAGACTCCTATTGTTCCATGTAATCACAAAAAGAAAAATGAACACAAAAACTTCTCGCGTTGGAGTTGTACTTGGCGCAACTCTTGTAGAAAGGAAAACTACACCTGGGCCCCCCACCAATCAACCAATGTCTCTATCTTCTTTCTAAACAGAGCAATATCAAAAAGTTCCAGGCTCTCAATAGGTTCAGTCCAGTGTTTTTACTTATTCCTGGAGGCTACTCAGCCTTCTCTAGCCGGAGCCTGGGATCTTTGCTTTTGGCCGGGGCCGCAGGTTATAGCGAACATGACCCGGGGTTTCAGGATTAATAAAAAGGACAGGCACAATGGGGTCAGGTAAAGGATTGAGTGTGTGACTTTCTCTGTCACCTGTTGCAACCCCAGATGCCCGGTTACCTTTTACAGATGTCGCCGAACTCACGACACCCTCCGCTCGCCCATCCGTTTCTCCTTGGGCTTCCGGGGAAGGTGACTCTTCGGTCGATTTGTTGCTTTCGTGTCTCAACACCTCACTTTGGTCCCGTTGGTCATCTGGCAAGGGAAGCGGGACCTTCTTCAGATGAGACACATGGATCCAATGCCGTTTCCCTTCAACCTTCACAGCCGTCCTCGTGGCCAGAAGCACCTGGAAAGGCTTGGTCCAGCGTGGGTCTAGACTCGATTTCCGTTGGTAGTTCCGAACCAGGACCCACTGTCCAGGCTCCACGCCGTGTCCGGGACCCTCCGGCAGAGGCTGCAGCACTGCTGCTATCTGTTGGTGAATGGAACGAAGATCTTTAGTTAGTGCATAAAGGTAGTCTGCCAACATAGGGTACTCGATGTCTCTAAGGGATTTTGGTCGCGGCACACCCCATACATTAGCGGGCCTACCAAATATCACTTCATATGGCGATATCCCACTGCGGGAGTGGAGAGTGGTCCTTACAGATAGTAAAGCCAAAGGTAAGAGATCAGGCCATTTCAGACCTGTGGTGTCCTGCAGCTTAGCCAATTTCAATTTCAAGATGCCATTATATTTTTCCACCAATCCTGCTGATTGGGGATGGCGAGCCGCATGAAACTTCTGCTGTATTGCCAGACCCTTGCAAACGTGTTCAACAAGGTCAGCATTGAAATGTTTCCCATTGTCACTCCAAATCACCCGGGGTACCCCATAGCGAGGGAAGAACTCTTTTACTAGGGCCTTCGCGGTGGCTAGGGCAGTATTTTCCTTGGTAGGGTACGCCTCCACCCAGTTGCTAAATGTACAAACCACCACCAAAACTTATTTAAGATTGTTAACCCGTTCAAACTGAATGAAGTCCATTTGTAGCACCTCAAAAGGTAGAGTGGGTGGCGCAAAGCTACCAGTCAAAACAGGGATGCTACCCCCTGGGTTATGCTGTAGACAAATCATGCAATTCCGAACTAGTTGCTTCGCAGTCCTGTGGATGTTGGTATTATACCACACAGGATCTAGTATTGCACAAATACCTTGAATCCCCACATGTGCCGGGCCGTGTGCCATGGACACGACTGCATTCACAAATGCGTTCGGCAGCAGCCACCTACATCTTTCTGACAGATCAATCCAGCATCCATTGTCATCCAGCTTCCTTATCTGCTCTTGCCAGCATTTTAGTTCTTCAGGGGTTGCTTCTGATTGCAAGTCTCTTACGCTGTCTATAGTGTTACTGAATGTCTCCGCCTCTATCATCCCGTTATGTGAACTTGTTACAAACATGGAAGTGATGTTCGATTGGGCAGTCTCTTTAGCGATTCTGTCCGCAAAGGAATTACCCTTACCCACATCATCAACTATTGCTTTGTGCGCACTGCATTTAACAACCGCTATGGCTTGGGGCAGGGCGGCTAACAATCTCAACACCAACTGACCATTCTGTATCTTCTGACCATGGGATGTAAGGAAACCTCTCTCCGCCCACAATCTTCCAAAGCTATGTGCTACGCCGAAAGCATACTGGCTATCGGTGTAGACATTTATCCTCAACCCTTCACCCAATTCACAAGCCCTCAGTAGTGCGACTAACTCAGCAGCCTGGGCCGATCGATAAGGTACCTTGGCCGTCTCAACTATTGTTTGCAACGTGGTGATCGCATAAGCAGCAGTCGTAGTGCCATTGGGCAACCGAAAACATGAGCCATCGACATATAGTTCCCCTTGAGGGTCAGATAAGGGAATATCTGTCAAATCTATCCTCCCCTTCGTTTCTTCTTCTGTCCGAAATATGCAATCATGTATATCTTGACTGTGATCCTCCGGGGGAAGGGGTAGTAATGTAGCAGGGTTCAAGGTGACACATCGTTTGATAGTGATGTGTGGTGCAAACAGGGTCAATTCGTACCCCGTAAGACGCGCACTAGTTAAGTGCTGCGTCTGTGTCCTGTTCAACAATACGTCCACAGCGTGGGGCACCATCACTGTCAGGTCCGTATTCAGGACAAGCCCTTCCGATTGTCGGATCGCCACCGCTACCGCAGCCGTGGCTCTCAGACAACTGGGAAGTGCCCTGGCGACATTATCCAATACCGCCGAAAAGTATGCACAAGGTCTTTGCTTACCACCAAATCCTTGTGTTAACACTGAAAGCGAGCAACCGTCCACCTCATGCACGTAGAGTACAAAAGGCTTCCGGTAATCAGGGGTGCCAAGCACAGGGGCAGAGCAGAGAGCAGATTTCAGAGAAACAAAAGTATTCTGACATTCAGCTGTCCAAGGTAAAGGTTCATGCACATCTTTAGTCGTTAGATGCAGGAAAGGTTTAGTCAATAAGGAATAGTTAGGGATCCATTGGCGACAGTAAGAAGTTATGCCAAGCAAAGCGCGGACATCACGTTGCGTGCAAGGAACAGGCATGTTAGATATGGTTAAAATACGGTCAGGGGTTAGCCGGCGTCCCTCCTTCAACAGGAGATGACCGAGATAGGTCACCTCCGGTCGACAATATTGGAATTTTGACAAAAAAACCTTATTACCATAGTCCGCCAAGTGCTGTAACAACGCAGTCGTCGCCATTCGGCAACCGTGCTCAGTATCAGAGGCCACGAGAAGATCGTCCACATACTGCACTAAAACGTTACCGGGCGGCAAGGTCAACGTATCCAACAACGTTTTAAGCGCTTGGCTGTAAATACTAGGACTTTCTGTATAGCCCCGGGGAGCGCGACAAAATCTGAAGCTGCGACCTCCTAAGGAGAAGCCGAAAAGAGAACGGCTCTCCTGATGTATAGGAATACTGAAAAAGGCGTTTTTAAAATCAATGACAGAGAAGAATCTAGCCGTCGGGGGAATCATTGTCAGGATAGTAGTGATGTCAGGCACCACAGGATATTGGGGTACAACAATCTTATTGATTTCACGCAGATCAATCACGAAACGATAAGTATCAGCATAATCAGGACTCCGATCTATCGGGGCCCGTTTGAGGATAGGAAGAATAGGGCTGTTGCACGTGTTAGAGGCCGTCTCCTCCACCACCCCCATGCGGATCAAATCGTGGACAATGGACAGTAATGCCCGCTCCCCTGCGGGGGCAATTTTATACTGCGGAACTCTGGGTAATGGAGCATTTTGTTTCAGAGTGATCGAAATGGGCGGTATGTTCAACAACCCTACATCAGTATCTCCAGTAGCCCAGAGACTCTGTGGAATCTTGGCGAGCTCAGGGGGCAAAGGGTCCGTTTTAGAGAAACTTTGTGCAGAGGGAGGTAAGGGTTTCCTAATAGTCAAGTAAACACCATCGGGAGAGCAATAGATGCGGGCATACAGCCTCTTCAGTACATCCATTCCCAAAAGATTCTCACCACATTGTGAAGTCAGAAGAAAAGGTGAGTCAATTGAAATCGGCCCCAAATTAAGAGAAAGAGGTTGGGAGATGGGGCTTACCACTGGAGTTCCGGAGAAACCGACAGACACATTATTCTGGCCAGACAGAGCAGCCCCAGGGACAAGGGCGTGTGAAACGGAACTATTCATAGCCCCTGTGTCAACTAGAAACTTACCTGATGCATCCATTAAGCGAGCATGTACGTAAGGTCCGTTTTGATCGATCGGAATTGACACGTGTCCCCCACTCTGTCCTTGGCTTTCCTATGCCTCACTGTAGCCTGCCGAGTCATTACTTACACATCCTTCGTTATAGTACTGTTTTCCTTGACCATGGTCGAAACAATTCTGGCTATCCTCACCTTGCCCAACTCCTTCCTGTCTCGTATATCCATCTCGACGACCACTGCCACGGCGGGAGGAAGCAGACCCTGAGGGGATGCCCTGGAACCTACAGGGGAACAAGTGGCTGAACTGGCGGACCTACCAGAGCTGACCCATCGGCAGCAGGAAGGGGGGCCCTCAAGGGAGGAATTTTGCAAGCAACAGAAAACCTGCCCTTTTCTTGAGGGGGTGTGGTGACAGGCCGCCGCTTAGGCAGCAGGTGAACAGACAGGGTCACATTCGATCTATTGGAAGAACGACCTTGTTTACAGCTAGCCTAAGGTTGCCGAGCCTGGGTCAGCCCGTGTGCTGGTGGTACCCCAGCGCTTCAGGACCTTCCTACTGGGGTTGGCTCATGATGTGCCATTGGCTGGACATCTGGGGCAGACCAAGACCTTCGAGAGGCTGGTCACCCACTTCTATTGGCCCCAGATGCGCAGGAGCTCAGAAGCTCACTGCAGGACGTGTGAGACTTGCCAGGCAAGTGGAAAGTGTGGGGGGAAGATTAAGGTCCCACTACAGCCCTTTCCCATTGTGAGTACCCCATTCGACAGAGTGGGCATTGATATTGTGGGGCCTCTGGATCCCAAGACAGCCATGGGCAACAGGTTCATCCTGGTCTTGGTGGACCATGCCACCAGGTACCCTGAGGCTATCCTGCTCAGGACAGTGACGGCCCCCGTGGTGAAACGGGCACTGATGGGGATTTTCTCCCACGTGGGATTCCCCAGAGAGGTGGTGTCTGATAGGGGAACTAATTTCATCTCCAAATATATGAAGTCTCTGTGGGAGTAGTGTGGGGTAACACATAAGTTCACCACTCCTTACCACCCTCAGGGTAATGGGCTGGTTGAGAGATTCAACCGGACCCTTAAGGGCATGATTATGGGCCTAGGCAAGACCATGAGGCGTAAGTGAGATGTCCTCCTGCCATGCCTGTTGTTTGCTTACCGTGAGGTGCCACAGAAGTCCTTAGGGTTCAGGCCTTCTGAGCTGCTCTCTGCTCACCCGGTAAGAGGGCCTCTGAGTCTGGTCAAGGGAGGCTGGGAGTAATCTCCCAGGTAACCTCACATGAATGTATTTAGTTCCATGCTGGCCTTCAGAAACCAGACACGGCGCTTCACGAAACTTGCCGAGGCAAACCTTGAAGCCAGCCGGGAAGAGATGAAACGCTGGCATGATCAGAATGCCACTCTGATTGAGTTTCAGCCTGGACGAAAGGTTTGGGTCATGGCCCCAGTGGAGCCCTGTGCTCTCCAGGATAGGTGGACCGGCCCCTTTGAGGTGGTGGAGCGCATGAGTCCTGTTACCCACATGGTGGACTTGCGGTCTCCCAGGAAGCCCTTGCGGGTCCTGCATGTTAACCGCCTGAAGCTCCACTTTGAGAGGTCTGAAGTGGGCATGCTTCTGGCCACAGATGCTAGAATGGAAGAGGAGAGCGAGCCCCTTCCTGATCTCCTGTGTGGAGAGGAGCGAGATGGGTCCGTAGAAGGTGTGGTCCTCTCCCCCACCCTGACTCCTGAGCAGCAGGGTGATTGTCGCCAACTGTTGGGACAATTCAGTGATCTGTTCTCCCTGGTGCCTAGTGTCACTGATTGGTGTGTCCATGACGTGGACACCGGGGACAGTCCTCCCACAAGCATAAGGCTTACCGAGTGACTGACCAGGTAAGGGCCCACATTAAGGATGAGGTTATCAAAATGTTTGCCCTTGGGGTGATTGAATCCTCTAGCAATCCATGGTACAGCCCAGTGGTCCTGTTCCCGAAAGCTGCAGTGCCTGGTGCCACCCCTGAACTTCGGTTCTGCGTGGACTATAGGGTCCTCAATTCAGTCACAAAGACTGACGCGCACCCCACCCCCAGAGCTGATGAACTCGTAGATTGGTTGGGGGCTGCCAAATACCTCAGCACATTTGATTTGGCTTCTGGGTATTGGCAGATCGCCTTGACTGACGGAGCAAAGGAGAGGTCAGCATTCTCCACACCCGATGGGCAACACCAGTTCCGGTTGATGCCCCGTGGAATGAAGAAAGCCCCTGCCACCTTTTAGAGGTTGGTCAACAGGGTGTTGGTTGGGCTGGAAGACTTCAGTGCCGCCTACCTGGATGACATTGTTGTGTTTAGCTTCTCTTGGGAGGACCACCTGCACCACCTCTGGGAGGTATTGATGGCACTGTGGAAAGCAAGCCTCACAATCAAAGCCAGAAAGTGCCAGATTGGGCAGGGTTCTGTAGTATATTTGGGGCACCAGGTGAGGAGCGGCCACGTGGTACCCCTTCAGCCCAAAATCAAAATGATCCTGGCGTGGGAACCCTCCCAAGTCTCGGACGCAGGTGAGGGCCTTCTTAGGACTCACAGGGTACTACCGGAGGTTTGTCAAGGGATATGGCAACATTGTTGCACCCTTGACTGAGCTGACTTCTAAGAAACAGCCAAAGAAGGTTAACTGGACTGACACCTGTCAGAAAGCTTTTGACGCTCTAAAGACTGCCATGTGCCCCACACCCGTGCTTCTGGCACCCGACTTTTTAAAGGAATTTTTTGTCCAGACAGATGCCCCTGAGCATGGTATAGGGGCTGTTCTGTCACAGATCAATGAGAAGGGATTAGACCAACTGGTAGCCTTCCTAAGCAGGAGGTTACTTCCCCGGGAACAGAGGTGGAGTTCAATTGAGCATGAGGCATTTGCTGTGGTTTGGGCACTGAAAAAGTTGACACCATACCTGTTTGTGACTCACTTCAGGGTTCAGACAGAACACAGGCCCCTTAGATGGTTGATACAGATGAGGGGTGAGAATTCCAAGTTGTTGAGGCGTCCATTTCCCTACAGGGTATGGATTTCACGGTGGAACACCGCCCTGGTACAGAACACCCCAATGCTGACGGTCTGTTCAGATTTTTCCACCTGAGTGATGAGAACTCCCAGGAGGAAGGGTAGTTCTCCCCACATTTCATCTGGAGGGGACGTGTGTTAGACCTGGCATCATTGGCGTGGGTCTCCCTTCCCCTCTCCTCTTCCTATTTTTTTATGTTGGCTGGATTTAGATGCACTGGGCGCCATGCCACTGCTAATCCGTGCCACAGCGTGAATGCTCCCTGTATATAAATGACTGTATGACTTAGGATAACCATAATGCCTAGATCTGTGTAGCATGTCCAAAAGTGAGTTACCCTCCATTTCACTGTCGCTACTGGGACACGATCCGTTCTCATAGGCCAGACTGGGCCGGTTGAGGATTACTGTCTATCATCCTATCTGGCCCCAGGAACCTGATATGAACTTCGAGTTTGATATGTTTGTGCTCGGGACATTGAGAGACACCTTTTAGTAAGGACCGGTTTATATCCCATGTTTAGAAATGCCTCTTCTGAAAACGCTGTAGTTTCTTGCCTAAGCTTTACTTTAGGCTTTGCGAGTATTTGTATTGGCCGTCTGGTTTTGGAGTAGCAGGGCCAGCTGGGTCAGACCTGGCTGGAGAGAGAGATTGGTATTCAGAGCCTGGGGAGGGGTGACTCTTTGATCCGAGCAGGGCCGTGCCCTACAAGGTGAATGATGTCTCCACCTCCCACTGGGTATCTGATAGCAGACCCCCTCACTCTGAAAGGGCAGGATGTCACCTCATAAACCAAGTGCTCCCCGACCCCACCAAACTGGTTCTGACTGGAGTCGGTGATTTGCGACTTAGAGAACAAAGACTTTTTAGGTATAAAATGCTGCGCTGGAACTTTGTCCGAGTGTGTTCCTTCTGGATGTCAAGACGAAACTCTGTCCGAGTGAACAGAGAGTAGGACTTTGAAACTTTTACCAAGCTTGCCGAAAAAACTACCCGAAGGCCTGAATCGAGAGTGCCTCCTGCAGAAGTCTCAGGGATATTAGATTTCACCCTGTCAGCCGTCGGAATTCCTGTGCGAGGAATTCTGCTTGCAGGTGAGGCCTCCGTTGAGTAATTCGGAGCCTCTAGTTCTACTGTGAGGACCGCAGACTGGGCACCTTTGAAACTTTCGCTGACCCTGTGCGGGCCGCTGCAGCTAAGAGAGAGCTGCCGCCGCTGAGAGCCCGCCTGAATCTGACCCTTTGAACCTTTCACTGGATCCATGTGGGCCACTGCAGCTAAGACAGAGCTGCCGCCACTGAGACCCCACCGGAATCCGAGCCCTTGAACCTTTCGCTGGATCCATGTGGACCGCTGCAGCTAAGAGAGAGCTGCCGCCGCTGAGAGCTTGCCTGAACCCGAACCCTTGAACCTTTCACTGGATCCGTGTGGGCCGCTGCAGCTAAGAGAGCCTGCCTGAACCTGAACCCTTGAACCTTTCGCTGGATCCGTGTGGGCCGCTGCAGTTAAGAGAGAGAGCTGCCACTGCTGAGGGCCCGCACCCTTGTCAACGTTTGCACCATCGTGGTTTGTTCTGTGGGCCGCCGCAGCTAAGAAAGAGCTGCTGACGCTAAGTGCCCGCACCCTTTGCCACTTTGCATCATTGTGATTCGTTCTGCTGGCCACCGTAGCTCAGAGACAGCTGCTGCCGCTGAGTGCCCACACCCTTTGCCACTTTGCATCATCGTGATTTGTCCTGTGGGCCGCCACAGTTAAGAGAGAGCTGCTGCCGCTGAGTGCATGCACCCTTTGCCACTTTGCACCATCGTGAGTTGTCCTGTGGACTGCTGCAACTATGAGAGAGCTGCTGCCGCTGAGTGCCCGCACCCTTGTCAACTTTTGCATCATCGTGATTTGTCCTGTGGGCCGCCACAGCTATGAGAGAGCTGTGGCCGCTGAGTGCCCACAACTTTATCAACTTTGCATCATTGGGATTTGTCCTGTGGGCCACTGCTGCTAAGAGAGAGCTGCTGCCGCTTTGTGCCCGCACCTTGTTCACCCTTGTTGAGGATTGTTGCTAGCGTCTCGTGGGCCACCGCAGCTAAGAGAGAGCTGCTGCCGCTGTGAGCCCACCACGGAGGTGCACGACATGAGTCATCGCCACCACTAGCCCGGGCGGCCCCTGCCGCATGCTGCAGCCACTGGGAGCCCGCCTGTCCCCGAGTGCCCGTATCATTATGGGTGCACGCTAAGGACCTCTGCGCCCCGGACCTTTGGTCACTGGGAGTCCGTCTGTCATCATCTCCGCTTCTTCGAGAAGCTGCGTGCTGTGTCCCTTTTCACCGACAGGTATCTGGTGCGCAACGGGTCGCGTAGGCCCCGACCTTGAACTTAGTCAGTGTCACGTTCTGGTGAATACGTAATTGCCTTTTGGAGTCTCTACGGGTTGACGCAAATTGTAGTTGTTGAAACGCTTTGAGAATTTCTAGTTAAACTGCTAGATAAAGATATTATTTTTCTGTACCTACCTGAGTTTTGTCCTTTTGTGGTGTTGTTGCTGCCTTGTTGTACATGGACATAAATGCTTTCCCTGCCCCTTAGATAGGCCTAACTGCTCGTGCTACGTTACCACAGGGTTAAGCAGGGGTTGTCAAACGGGGTAGCCCGCTTGCCCTGACATAGGAAGAAGGGTCCCTATTTGGACATTGGCACCCGCCATTGCCAACTGAAGACCCCCATTTCTAACACTCAGCTATTATGGAACAGCAAAAGCCTAGTGGCAAATATAGAATAGAGGAGGATTTGCACAGGGTCAATGAATGTGTGATCCCATGTTGTCCTGTGGTACCAAATCCAGCTGTTATATTATTTCAGATCCCATGTGAGGCAGAATATTTTACAGTCATAGATTTAAGTCAGGCATTTTTCTCCATACCATTACATGAAGACAGACAGTTTTTATTTGCATTCAGGATGGACGATTGTGTGTTAACATGGTGTCATATCCCTCAAAGGTATACAGAAAGTCCCTCTATCTTTAGCCTGTGTCTGAAAAAGAATCTTGAAGGGCTGATGATGCCTCAGAGGTCAGTCCTAGTGCAGTACATTGACGACCTTCTGGTCGCCTCTGAGACTGAAGATGCTTGCAGGATCGATACTGTGGGTTTGCTGAATCACCTGGCAGAAAATGGACACAAAGTGTCTCCAAACAAACTCCAATATTGTTTGACTGAAGTTCAGTATCTGGGTCACCGGATTGTGAAGGGAAAATGAAGAGTGTCACCAGATAGCATTAAGGTGATTCTGCAAATGGGTACTCCTAAAACACTGAAAGAAGTCTGCATGTTTTTGGGAATGGTAGGCTATTGTCGACAGTGGATCCCAAATTTTTCCTTGCAAGCAAAGCCACCGTTGAGATTGACTCAAAAGAACATTAGTGATCCGGTACCATGGGATAAAGATTGCTTGAAAGCATTCCACGAGCTGAGAGAGAGTACATTTTGCGCTCCAGCTCTGGAAATGCCGGTTTATAACAAAGCGTTTTCGCTCTTCTGTTGTGAGAAGGAGGGATGTGCTTTAGCAGTCCTAGTACAGATACATGGAGGTGCCCGAAGACCAGTGGCATACTTTTCAGCTACATTAGATACAGTAGCTTCTGTGTTGCCCGGATGTCTCAAATCTGTTGCTGCAACAGGTGTCAGCATTGAGAGATGTGAAAGCATAGTGATGGGTCATCCACTTATTGTTTTTGTACCGCATTCAGTAGAACTGTCAATGACAAGAACCAAGACACAATATCTAACGAATAACAGACTTACAAAGTATGAGCAGGTTATCTTGGCTTCTGAAAATGTTACATTGAAACGCTGTACTACCTTGAATCCTGCAACATTGTTACCTGTTCCGCAAGAGGACGATGAAGAGCATGACTGCTTAGATGTGACTGAACTATCTACCAAACCCAGACCTGACATTGTTGAAGAACCACTGCCTGAATCTGATTTGATCCTTTTTGTCGATGGTTCATGCTTAAGAGACAATGAAGGGTGTTTGAGAGCAGCATTTGCTCTGTGTACCATCTAAGGGGTGGTAGAAGCTGCCTGTTTACAAAGAGTATACTCTGCTCAGGTGGCTGAAATTATTGCACTGATACGTGCTTGTACAATCGCGAATGGTGTTCGAGTGACTATCTAAACGGACAGCCAATATGGGTTTGGAGTGGTTCATGACTTTGGGCAGTTGTGGTCACAGAGGGGATTTTTGATGTCCTCAGGATCCCTAATCCGTAATGGAGAATATGTAAGGCAACTACTAGAAGCTTTGCAGAAGCCTAAAGAGATCGCTGTGGTTAAATGTGCAGCCCATGGGAGAGGAGAAGACTTTGTAACTAAGGGTAACAACTACGCTGACGAAGTGGCTCATTTCTGTGCTATACATGTTTGTGTTTTCAATTGAGAATATGTAGGAGAGAGCACAGAAGAGACCGAGCTCAGCATGATGTTAGCTGTAGCTGATACTTGGGATGAGGTGAAGCGGCTGCAGGATGAGGTCCCAGAGGAGGAAGCTGCATCATGGGTCAGAGCAGGCTGTGAACAGAAGGAAGATGGCATTTGGGTGTCAACAGATAACAGAGCAGTACTACTCAATTGTTTACTGAGCCCAATGGCAAGGCAAATTCATGGAGCAGTTCATCTTGGGAGAGATGTCATGGTGCAAGTGTTTAGGCAAACGTGGTTTAACCCACAAGTTCACGTCAGTGCTGAAGCAGTGTGTTACATGTCAACAAATGAATGTTGGAAAGAGAACTGTGGTGGTGATGAGTCACATTGGAGGATCAGAAGGTCCTTTCAATAGGATACAATTGGACTTTATCGAGATGCCGAAGTGCAATAGGTTGAGGTATGTTTTGGTGGTGGTGTGTATCTTTTCACGCTGGGTTTAGGCATATCCAGCTAGATGATGTGACAGTCTCACAGTGGCAAAACTGCTCTTACGAGAACTGATACCGCGGTTCGGATTTCCGACCTCGATGGAGACAGATAGAGGAACACACTTCCATAATGAAATAATGAAGTTGTTGTGTACAGCTTTGAACATTGATCAGAGATTGCACTGTAGTTACAGGTCTGAGGCTTCTGGTCTTGTCGAGCAGATAAACGGTACCTTCAAGATAAGGGTGTTGAAGGTGTGTTCGTCAACTTCACTGAAATGGCCAGAGGCGCTGCCTCTGGTCCTTAT
Source organism: Triturus cristatus (assembly GCF_964204655.1). Taxonomy (NCBI): domain Eukaryota; kingdom Metazoa; phylum Chordata; class Amphibia; order Caudata; family Salamandridae; genus Triturus; species Triturus cristatus. The sequence continues at coordinate 633,185,780 of NC_140582.1, forward strand.
GAGTCTGTGTAGTACTCCTGATAGGAGGACAGGGCTCTCTCCCCATGAGATACTGATGGGAAGAGCTTTGCGGTTGCCTACGGTGCCAGCTACAGCATTGATAAACATCACAGATGATTTAATAATGGATTATTGTAGGGGACTGCCTGATGTGGTTAATTCTGTGTCCCACCAGGTCAAGGCTGCAACTGCATCCACCTCGAGAGACCTGCTGCATGATCTAAACCCTGGTGACTGGGTGCTTGTCCGAAAGCACGTGAGGAAGAGCTGTCTTGATGCTCGCTGGCGAGGACCCTACCAGGTTATTATGGTCACAAGTACAGCTGTGAAGTGTGGAGGACTACCAAATTGGATTCACGCTTCGCATACTCATCGAGTTCCAGAGCCTGTGGAGGAAACGACTCCCATCGTTCCGAGAAGTGCAATTGAAAACGCAAAAGACGGTGCAGGAACAGATCAAATTGTAAGCATCGGTGATGAGCCTGAATAATCAACTGAGCAGGAAAGAAAAGATCAAGCCGTTCCAGAGTTGAGTTCAGAACCTGACATAGAATAGATTGCAGAACTGAATGTTGAACCAGAGCAAAGTGAAAGGCTTGGTGCAGAAGGATCAGATCAAGAGGAAAAGAGGAGAACAGGTGCAGAAGTAGAACAGTGGCCGACAAGAAAATAAAGGCTAAACACAAGGCTTGCATCTGAGAAAACCTCATTCCGATTCCTGAAATGTCTGAATCAGATCAAAGTGAAGCTGAAGAGAGACTGGATGGGCTAAGACGATCTCGAAGGGAGAGGGTACCATCTCAAAAGTACGCATTTCCTGAGTGGACGTACGTGGCTGCAGATTCAGAGACTGAGGAACTCCGTGAGGGTGGGGACTGGCACAGTGAGTTACGGAGGGGACACCCTATTGATTGATATCCAGTTGTTGATACCTGGAGTTAAGGCCTTCGGAATCTTAACACTGACCGTCCCGATCCACCAAGGCTGAGTGGGTTATGATTTCTGATCCTTAACCAGGTTAATTTCCCTACCTTCGGTCGACACCCCACGGCACAAGAACTGGGAGAAATTTGTGCAGAGATTCTGCAACTTGTTCTTACTGTGCTTGGATCTGATATCCTTAATGATGAAGCTTGAACTGTGAAATAAGAACTCATTAGGTTTTAGAAAGAAGATAACCTAGGCCCAAGTGGAAGAAGATTTAAATTTAGGGACGTTCAATAGAAGAAGAACTAAAGGATAGGGTTGACTACATCTCTACAATAGGTTTAGTGTTATTGGACTATATATTGCAACAATCAAATGGACAACAAAATACTAAAGAGTCATTGCAAATAACAGGATAAAGCAAGAAAAGAAGAAAAGAGACTTTGTCGAATTCGTTTGTACCTCAAGATACTAACAGTGGTTCAAAATGGAGTCTGACAATTCAGGACGCAAGAAAAAGTGCATAATTGGTACCCTTATTGTTGTGGTGCTTATTGCCATAACTGTGATGATTGTTACATCTTTAGTTGAATCTCAAAATGCCGTAGGGAAGGGGGAACAGGCGACACTTACCCCATCTGTCACAGATTTGAAAGGGGGTGCATCCGCAAAAGATAGAGAAATGATCAGGGAGACTAGTCGGATGTTACATGTAGACTTATCAAAAGGTGATTTCAGGCTGAATGCATATGCTCGTTTGTTGTATGAATATGTCGATATGATGGAAGCGAAAGACTGTTATGTGTGTATACAATTGCCTGCATCAGTAGAAGAAGGCATTCAATTCCATCACTTATCTGTGACATATGGTTTTACATGTAGTGTGTTGTTGAACATGTTTTATAGTAAGGCACATTTTGAGTACTATTTCTCGAATTATGATGTGGTACTCTCAGAAGTGCCAGTCCTTAAGTATTTGAACAAATATGATTACTATTAGGAAGTAGAGCGGATGTCTAAGTATTTTGTGCCTACTATTACCTTAGATACATCATATGCCCATAGACACAATTTGACCTGCATGCTAACAGACATTGAAAAGAAATTTGTGGATCAGATAGAAGATCGGCATAGGCAGACCTTAGGAGTCAATTAGAAAGGCGCTCTTAGATAAAATAACCATAGTGCAAAATGTGTATTTAGTGTGCGGAACAAATGCTTATGAAACACTGCCTAAGAATTGGTATGGCACATGTTATCTGGCTGTGGTGTTCCCCAAAATCTTTCATGTGGAAGATTTGTGGCCTTTGGAAGGAAAAAGATCTCACAGAGGAAAACATGGTGTAAGTGCAGGAGAAATTGTTGAGGATATATTTGGAGCCATGATACCTAGTGTGGGTGTGATTTTGAATGATGTGAAAATCAGAAGGTTGGCAACTCTGGTGGATAAGCTCTATATAAATACAGCCTAGATTCTATTGCTTGTAGATGGAGAGATGGTTTCGATAAGGGCTCTGGTCCTTCAAAATCGTCTTGTTACTAGCAAAAGCCGGAGGAGTCTGTAAATTATTGAAAGTTCAACAGTGCTGCCCGTATATTCCTGACAATTGTCGGAATATACGAAAGTACATTAGTAACATTTCAGAAATACATTAAGATTTGCAGGATTTGGCTGCTGATGCACTCTGGGAACAAATTGGTAAAGGATTTGAAAAGGTTGGAAGCTGGTTTGAAAGCCTGGGACAAGGGATAATGGGATACATCTTGAAACCTATCATAATAGCTGTCGTTTGTATAATTGTAATACTGGGGGCCATCAAAGCTTACAAGTGGCAGAAAGCACGACATAATGAAAATTACATGAAAAGGCGAGAGCAGCAGTTAGAAAGACTGCAGGACAGTCATTATCTGCATCTTAAAGGGTTAGAAAGATTTAGACAGGGACGGCAAGCTACAACTTCTGTTTAGGTCGGTCTCTTCTCCAAGGAGTAATTGTGAGCGGACAGAATGGTGGTGTTATGACACTAGTCACAAGAGGGGGGAACTGATAGAGCGCTTACAGGACTCTAAATTTTATAGGTGCACAATACTCATGGCATAAACGCACTCACATGTATTTTCATCGTTTGCAGTGTTTTACGATTATTAAGGTGCATTTAACCAACGTTATCTTCACATTGAAACGTAGTGTTCACATTCAAGCACAATTTTATATGTATCAAAAACATTTATCATTCTTGTATATGTAATGTGCAGGACAAAATGATATTCATGCAATGTAACCACGTTTAGTTTAAGTTGCCTGAATTGTAGGCCTGAACTGTAAAAGTGTTGTGAGTTTCGATTCCCTTTGGCCGCTAAGAAACATTAATTAAATGAATCCTTTTTGTAATCAAAAGTAGCGTGTTCTCATCCTACTGCAGGTGCAGGAATTCAGCATCGTTATTCTTAGATTTAAGGAGATACCTGGAATGTCTTTGAAGAAGGCTGGAAGGCGAGAAGGGAGGACTCCTTTCGTGCCTGGCCTGTCTTGGAACCAAGGCCACTGGAAAGATGAAGAAGAATTAATTAAAGCTACTGGAAAGTTACCGAAATGACACAATAGAGAGGTTTACCACATGATTCATTGGGGACTGAACTTTGTCTGTTTTTGATATGAAGTGCAGGGACAGAGTCAGGAGAATTCTGCTGATTCTCGGAGGAGAAGGAGCATCTTAGAGCGAACTCCATAGCCTTAAGCTAGGAAACCCATTTGACGTGAGTACTTCTTAGGAAGTCAACACGTGCTGACACCTTTGGGAAATGATATAAGAGAAATAGGTAGGACCCTCAATTAGAACAGTGTAGGGAAAGATTCTTTTTCTTTGTTTTATTTTCCTCCTAGATGAAAAGAGAACTCGACTCAGTCTATTCTTTGCTGTGTATTGATTTTGGAGTTTATCATTTTATGCCTTTTGTGCCACAGGACCTATATGCGTAAGCTTGGCTCTGTATTATTTTTCATGTATTTGTATACTCTTATACTCAGATGTGTATACATTTAATTATTTTTGGTATAATAAATCCACAAAATTGGAATTTAGTCTGTGGTCCTTTAGAGTATGACTAAATTTGAAAGTATAACCATGACTTGTTTTACTCCCCTCTACCACTTTTAGCAAGCAAATAAAAGACCATCAGTCGTAACTTAGTAGAATAATTAGGGAAGACTAATTTGACATAATCAGATTTGTCTCTGAGCCAAATCCCTTCTTCATCAGTGTATCTTCCAGGGAGAGAGAATGGGCCTGCTGATGGTCTGAGTCAAAGGTTTCCATCTTCAGGGACAATGTATCTGGATCTCATTTGTTTCAGTAAATTCTTCAGTTTAGTCATCCTTAGTTGGATTTGTTCGCAAAGGAAGACAATGCCCTCCTTCCCCAGTTTTGTAGTCTGGTCCCGTCTTCAAGAGCTTGGGCAGTAGATGCCCTGACTGTTCCCTGGCCCTGGTGTGTCATTTATTGTTTTCCATCCATCCCTCTCCTCCTGTATGCGGTTCAGAAGGGGATCCAGGACCAGGTAGAGCTTCTGTTGATTGCCCAGCTTGAACGAGGTGACCTTGGCATACTTGGATCCCTTGTCTTCCTCATCCGTCAGTCCGGCCCCATTGGGTGATTCTGATCCATCCATCCCAGATGCCTCATCCGTTTTTTCCTCTTGGCACACTTCACAGGTTGAGGCTTGCAGCTTGGCACTTGAGAGGCAGTCACTCTTAGAGCAAGAACGTTCTTTGGATCTTACAGCACTGATCCAGCAGTCCAGTGGGAGTCTACCCGTAAGGCTTATGGCTGTCACTGGTGGATGTTTTCTGTCTGGTGTCAGGACAGGGGTTTGTCATCTTTCTCTTGTGATCCTACGGCAGTGTTGGAGCTCTTTGAGGATGGTTTTCAGCTTAGTCTGTGGGTGGCTGTTCAAGCTTTTTGTGGGGCTGGTGTATTGTCTGTTGCCCCTCAGGTGGATCAATTGCTGCAGAATTGCTTTCTGAGGCATCCTGTGGTTCATTTCCTGGTGCTGCTGTGACACCTGCATCTACTTCTGCCAGATTTGCAGGGTGCTCCGTTTGAGCCTTTGGTTTCCACTGACTTTAAGTTTTTGCTGGCCAAGGTTGTATTTCTGGTGGCCATTGTTTCTGGGAGATGGGCGGGGGAGAATGGGGCTTTGTTGTTTTCCCCTCCATTCCTTAGGTTTTTTTCTTGACAAAGTGGTTCTGCATCATAATCCTGTCATTCTAAGGTGGTTTTCTAATCTCCTCTGAGTTCTGATATTGTTTTGCCAACATTTTGTCCTTCTCCTGTCTGAGGAGGAGGGGCGTTTGCATTCTCTTGATGTCCTTTATGCACTTTCTGTGTATTTGCAGCTCACTGCCTCATTTCACAAGTCTTATGACTGGTTTGACTCCCATTCTCTGGTGTAGAGGGGTCTCAAGCCTTCTATCTCTACCTTGTCCTGTTGAATTAGTTGGCCATTTCCCATTCATATTCTTTGGCTGGCCAACCGGTCCCAGTGTCTTTCCCTGGGAGGTCTACTAGGGGTGTCTCTGCTTCCTGGGCAGCATTTAAGGGGTCTTCAATTTATGATATTTGTTTTGCTGCCACTTGGGCTTTGCCTTACACTTTTATGACCCATTACTGTTTGCAATTAGGTGAAGATGTATCCTCTAAGTTTGGTTCGGCTGTTTTGAATTCTGTGGGTCCTCCTGCAGTCCGCCAGAGAAACTCAAACCAACTATAGACTACATTTTCTCGAGCCACTGACTCCACGAACAACTGATGGACTTTCAAAAGTCAGTACAATTAACTAGTGACCACCTTCCATTGTTTACAGTTATATCGCTGTAAACGGTTACTTTTAGACACACCACACTTTTGGGTGCACCCAACAGCAAGGAAATGCCCACACTTCTAAGCCGACTGAAATGGAATAAAGTCAACACATCCAGCCTGGCAGTTTGGAAAAACAATTGGCCTGTAAGTAGCCGAACTCAAGAAAAGGACATGCTGCCAACCCAATCCACGGTACAAAACAATCCAACTAAGCAAAAAGGCACTGCGGCAAGCTAATCGCAACAACAAGCGGGCAAGGGACAAAACCGCTCGCCAAACATGGCTGACAGCCAGGGACACGCACAGGAGAAACATATGGAACTGCAAAAGGCAGCAAAAAGACTCCCAATGGCTGTACATCCATAGTCTTCTAACCCCCAAGCAGACAATCAGAATTCTGGCTACACATCAACAGGCTGTCTGGACATGGTCACGATCGACAAAACAGAGTTCCAGGGCCAGTGCTTAATTTGTAAAATATTAAGTGGCAGGGCTCTGACCAGGAGGCCACTGCAGCTTGCACCACCCATTGCCCTTGTCATCGCTGCCAAAACAACTACTAACCCTCTTTCTCGCATTTAAATGCGACAGTAAAGATTATTCCAGGTCCCCAAAGCTAAAGGAATGGCTGGGGGAGGCAGGTATTGGTCATTTTATTATGTATATTGTTTCCCTAAACAGCTGTTATACTGCTCCGCTCTAAATTACATGAGCAGCGCCACCTTGTGGCAGACTGCCCTAAGTGTGGTGTTGACAATTTGGTGCCGAGCACAGGAAACCAATTAAGTACCGGTGCTCAGCACCGGAAAGCTCCGGCTCAAATTACGCACTGTCCAGGGCACACATGGGTAAACCATGTGAAAACACTCTTCTGCAACCCCTCTCACAACCTACCTTTACACCACAAATGACCATATATGAGTTTTAGTCTGCATAAAGACACTGACAATAAAAATAACAAATAAATATGGAAGAAGCAAGTGAATCCCTGGATGTGTACAATCGCTTGTCAAAAATTCTAAAGAACATGAGAAGCAAGGGCACCCAAGGACCCATTGCCCTCCCTGGACAACTGTTCAAGGAGGACATTATATTCTGGGCAACAATCCTTACCCCAGTATACAAGTTTTGTATGATTAACTCAATAGTCCCAGAAACCTGGAAAGGATCCCTGCTCCATCCAATACATAAAAAAGGCTATACTGGAGACCCAACCAACTACAGGATGATAGCCCTTCTAGACATCGAGGCAAAGGCATATGTAAGCTTGCTTCTACAAGATCTACAAATCTGGGCTAATGAGGACAGAATATTACCAGTGTATCAATCTGGTTTTAGGTCAGGAGCATCAACACTGAATAACATTCTAGCCCCAGCCTATCTGGTAGGTCAGTCCACTCGGGAAAACCAGCGCCCCCTCTTTGCCTGCTTCATTGATTACTCAGCGGCATTTGACTGTGTCAACAGAAACCTACTTTGGTGAAAATTACAAAATTGGAGGATTCCAAACAGGTTGCTGAATGCCATTAGAGCTCTCTACACCAGAACTTGGGTACGCGTTAAACTCACTGGGAACAGTGCCACAAAGAGGATTGAAACAAGGCTGTGTATTGGCTCTGCTACTATTTAATTTATACACTGCAGACCTTGGCAAAACAATATCAAAAGCCAACCAGTTTGTCCCCAAAATTGGGCCGACCAGACTATTTATTCCTAATGCAATACGCAGACGACATGGTCCTAATGGGCCACACAAAAAACGGGCTTGCAAAGAGCATTGGACGCACTCAGCATTTACAATGAAGAAAACGAATTGACAACAAATGCCAGTAAAACAAAGGTAGTCATCTTTGGAAAACATCCCAACAAACTTAAACATCTATGAAAAATAGACAACCTGTATATATTAACAACAACCGAATGTAACTACCTGGGGGCATGGATCATGAGCAATGCAAGTCGACAGCTCACAACGCATCTATAGAAGCTAAAGCCAAGGCAGTAACGTATGCCATTTGTAAACTCAACTCAAAACTATGCAGTGTGCCAATCGAACCTATCCGAAAGGTCGTAAGAGCCAAGCTAATCCCTTTAATCTCATATGGGCAACTAGTATTTCCCGGGGCCCTAATTAACATCATGGAGACTGCCAACTGCCACGCATTCAAACAGATTTTCCAGATACCGGCATATGCCAGAAATAAGCTAGTAAGGCTGGAGTTTGGATTAAGCCAACATTCTTATGAATAATGGGCCGCTGTCATCCGTTATTATCGAGGGACATGCACGCCCCCCCGACACAATGAAAGCTACTTTGAAGGAAATTTTCACATAAGGGAAAAACCCATGGGCAGACACTTTATCAACCGCCCTTAAGGAGCTGCACCTCGATCTGTCTGACTGGGGCAATTTTATTCATCAACCCGGGCTGCTGAGAAAATTCGGTTTTCGATCGTGATCGAATCGACCCGCCATTTTGTGCTCCGCCGCCATTTTGTGTTGCCCTCACTCAGGCAGCACGGCGAACAAAGTCTATTTTGCTTTTCCTGCAGCATCGTGTCGAAATAAGCCTTCTGCCTCTATTTACAAAGCTGGTGTTAGGACTGGCCGAGTACACTAATCCCTGTCTGGTTTTTCTAATCCTCGTCTCAACTATCTGTTGGTTCACACTATTCTCTTCTGACTTTATCTTGTTGTCTGGCCTTCGCTGTCCTCTGCTAGCATTCTCTCGTTTCACAACTGTCCTCCAAAACACACAAACGTATCTCGCCACCTGCAAGTTGGTTACAGATCTGTTAATGAATTAGTTTGCGGGAGGGGTGACAAACACAGTCAGAGGAGAGGCTTCTTCGAGTTACTTGATACTTTGTTTTCAAACTTTTCCTATTGGTTCTGTTCTGTTTTCCAACTTTTCTTATTGGTTCTCTATGTATGTATTGGTTGTGTTTTTGGTTAATGTATATTTCACCTATATATACTATATAAGATTGTGCGCCACGGAGTGAAGTGGCAGTCTCCTGAGAACCTACCTTGTGTACTTCTGGGATAACTGTACTAGCTGCAGCTAATAAATCCGATCTTTAACGCCTAACAGAGTGTCCCGTGTCTCTATGTAGCTGAGCAAGAGAACCACGGAGATTAAGGCGTACCCTGCGCCGCCAGGCCCATAAGGTTCTGGTTCTTCAACTGGCGCCCAACGTGGGGCGGCTTCAGTGGTACCGGTTCTGCCTGAAGGTCGTGAGGAACCCCGCAAGAACATTCTGGAGGATTCGCGAGCCACGTCAAGCGACCCCTGTATGTCGAAAGTGGTCCAAAGGTCTTTTTCAGCGTGGTTACTCCTTCCTGACGACTACTGACGACTGCTGCCCTGACTGCCGCCCTGCCTTGGCCCTTCCTTTGGTGATGTATGGTAAGGCGAGACGATAGACGGGCCTCTGTTGGCGTGAGAAGACATCCTTAGTTAAGTATTTGGTGGGTCGCTCCCACAATTTTGGTCCTTTGTTCCTTTGTTCCTTTGTTTCATTGGTCCTTAGATTCGACTATTGCAATAGCCGAAGCCGAGGGGAAAGTGCATTTGTGCTGCGTAAACTGAGTTTTTACCCCCTTGAAGTTTGTGAACAGTCCGGTGAAATCACGAGGTGCCTGGTCTGACTAAGTTTGGAAAACTTTGTTGCTTTGGTTGTAATAGGGATTCCCGGCTTGAGGACTCTTGTCCGATTCCTTCGGTTGGAACTCCCACATACGAGCTTTATTCAAAACATGGTATTGGCCCCATTGCCTTTAACGAGGCATGGACACGATACACGAAGAAAGATGGTGTTTTAAAATGGCCAGAAAATGGTAGTTTTGAGTCTGATGTGGTAGATAATTTAGAAGCAGTTTTATTCAAAAGAAAAGCCCGGCCGGCAATGTTTGACTCTTTCCGCCTTTGGCGTAAGGAAGCCAAACAGAGAGAAATTAAGCAAACAAAACGAGATAGGAAAGCACAAGGTATGACAATTATACAGGCTGCCCAACGATTTAAAGATGATGAAATTGAGAATGTGACAGAAATTTCAGAGAGACAGCATCGTATGGCGATAGATAAATGCTATCCGGTGTTGCCTGTTTCCCCTTCCGATAACAAGAAAGACTTAGAAGAAGATCCCCTAATGTCTCATTTATGGAGATTGCCTCCGCCCTATGCACAAGGTGCCAATGCACCCCAGTTATTACAGCCTGTACAGCCACCAGCAGTACCTCCGCCTGTTCCGGCTCTTCCGCATTTGCCTCCTCCAGTATTACCGCCTCTACCGGTTTTGCCATTAACTTCGACTTCTTTGCCCTCATCTCCTGATCTTTCGATCTCCTTTGCCTTCTGCTCCTCTTGCAATTACCGGTTCTCCTTCTGTTAGTTCGCCTAAAACCTTGTCCCCTATCCTCATGTCCAATTCTCCATCTGTGCGTAGGCGACTCACGGACACTATCTCTGGTATTCTATCTCCTTTCTTTGAAGCTTTAAATGTATCTCTGGCTTTTTCTCGAAGACAATCTCGTAGTCAATTCCCAGCTGCCGAAGAACGAGAAAATTTGGAATCTCTCGCACGAAAATGGATCAAAAAGGGTCCCCAGTACAGTGTGTCCGATATTATGCCTACTTTCTCACAATGGAATGCACCCACGCAAAGATATGTTTTCGATGTAATGTGTGATACTCTCATTAAAGAATGGGAGGATGTGAATTTGAATTCGGTTCCACAGGGTCTGTTAGATGTTCAGGCCGACTTTGATAAAGGACTTATTGTGGGTTCCAAAGTTGAAAACGCTGTAAGGACACTTATTTCCATTAGAAACTTATTGTCCTCTCAGACTTTCCTTGATTCCGATCCGTCGGTCAGACCGACACTGAAAAATTATCCCATGAAAGAGGTTCCTCCAGTATGGAAGGAAGAGGTTGCAGCTCAAGGTAATAATCCAGTTTTTCCCGCTCATTTTCAACGTATATGGGTACATGTCCCCTGGAAGAGATCTGAAGTTTTAGCACTTAAACAGACTCTACCGGATCCTCGTAAAAACCCTGCAGGTTATTATAAAGAATTATCACAGACAGTTGATGCTTGCATCATGAATCTAGCTGATATCGATATGTTGATGGGAAATGTAGTCCCACAAACATTATGGTCTAGGATTCATAAGGAGAAAAACGCACAGGAATTAGGTGCTGATTGGAATGCTATAACTGCCGCAGATAGAAACCAAGTGGGTGGTGCGAAGCCTGATACTTTGATTTCAGAACTCCCTGGTAGGATTATTACATTAATGAAAACGATGATGCCTGCCTTGAGAGTTAATTGGGATAAATTAGCGGCATGCAAACAAAAGAAAGATGAAAGTGTCTCTGATTTCTTTACTCGTTTCGAAGAGACATTTATTGATCACAGTGGTCAAGATATGGCTACAGAGGGTGGACAGCGATTATTTGTGGACAAATTTGTATTTAATTTGCTTCCCGAGCTGTCACACAAATTGAAAGATTCTGAAAGTTCATGGGCTGTTTCTTCTTCTGCCCAGATATTGGCTACTGCACAATATTATGAAAACAGAGACAAAGAAGAAAAAGACAAGCAAGAGAAAAAGACGAAAGAATTAAAAACGAAGGCTCTCTTGCAACAAGCTTATCCTCCTCGCTATGTTCAGCCTCAGTTTCAACAGCCTCCGCAGTTTCAGAGGTTGTATCAAAAACCTGAGCCATACATTCCGCGACCTTTGTTAGGACCTAATCCATGTGCCTATTGTAGAGAGGAAGGTCATTTTAAGAATAGTTGTCCGGTTTTATTGCAGCGTAGTGGAGCATTATCTGCTCCACGAGGTCGTGGTGGCCTCCAGTCAGCAAATAGAGGTAGAGGTCGAGGTTTGTTGACTCAAGAACAGCTTTCCCTTCCTCCTCCTAATTCCATGAATTACTTTGATCAGCAAAATGTTAGGTCTACACAGTACTACAATAAAGATCATTATATTGAAGGCGAGAATGAAAGTCTTCATGCTAACTAGGACAGCCTTGGACAAAGTAAGGGAGTTGTGTCGGTTCCAGTAGATCAGAATGGACCTTATGTTAATGTCACTACAATGGGTGTTTTAGAGCCATTTCTTCTAGATACTGGGGCGATGAGAAGTTCTATCATTCATTCTAAACTCCCTGGGGCACCTTTGTCTGGCTTAACGAAAGTATCTGTAGGATTTTCCGGCGCCCCCGTTCGTAATCCGGTTTCTTGCCCTTTGCCTATTTCAATTGGCCCTTATGATTTGGAAGCTCCACTTCTTTTGACGTATGGTTGCGGCGAGAATCTGTTGGGTTTGGACTTATTGAAAAGAATGCATGCTACGATATACTGTTCTCCTTCTGGTGTACATCTTACTTTATAGGACAAAAACTCATTTCTACAATGTATTTGTCTAAAGATCAATTTCCACCTGAATTGCTTTCTCTTCCAGCAACGCTTTGGGCCACGGGTCCGAACGACGTGGGCTGTCTTGAGATTCCGCCTTATGTTATCACTCTCAAGCCTAATGTTGAAATGCCACGTATTCCGCAGTATAGAATTTCCACTGAAGGTGAAAAAGCGCTTTTGGAAATCATTCATGATTTGATTCAGAAGGGTGTGGTTGAAGATACGAGAGGAAACACATACAATAGTCCTATTGTTCCTGTTCTTAAACGCACTGATCCTTCTCAGCCTCCTGTATATCGTTTCGTAATTGATCTTCGGGAGGTAAACAAAATTGTTGTACCACAATTTCCTGTTGTCCCAGATATCACTGCTCTGTTGACAATGATACCTTCCACAGCGACTTGGTTTTCTGTTATCGATCTAAAGAATGCCTTCTTTAGTATTCCCATTGCAGAAGAGAGTAGGGATATTTTTGGCTTCTCTCTTGGAGGCCGAACCTTCCGGTTTAAGCGCGCACCTCAGGGCTATTGTGAAAGTCCCTCTATTTACAGCCAAGCTTTAAAATGTCATCTTGATACTTTTCATTTGCCGTCTGGTGCTGCTCTTTTTCAGTACATGGACGACTTGTTAATCGCTGCTGATTCAGAAGATATTTGCAAAAATGTGAAGATGTTTCATTGTTACGCCATTTGTTTAATCTGAATCATAAGGTTTCACCTTCCAAACGACAATATGTCCGTCGAGAGGTTACCTATTTGGGTCATCTCCTATCAAAGGAGGGACGACGATTAACCCCAGAACGAATTCAGGCGATTGCGCAAATGTCTGTGCCATCCACACAAAGGGAGGTACGTGCCTATCTGGGTATTATTTCTTATTGTAGGCAGTGGATTCCGAACTTTTCTTTGTTAGCCAAACCTCTGTTAGCACTCACTTTTAAAGATACACCTCAGCCCCTTCCTTGGACTGACGAGTGTCAAAGGAGTTTTACTGATTTACGTACTGCTCTGTGTTCCGCTCCTGTACTAGGTACTCCTGATTATAATAAGCATTTTACGCTCTATGTCCATGAGAGAGAGGGTTGTGCGTTGTCAGTTCTAACACAGCAATTTGGAGACAAACAGCGGCCATGTGCCTATTTCTCGGCTACGTTACATCCCGTAGCTAAAGCATTGCCTAGTTGTCTAAAAGCAGCAGCAGCAGCAATTTCTATTCGACAGTCTGCTGGAATGGTGCTAGATAATACTCTCATTGTTATGGTGCCACATGCAGTGGATACTTTACTAAACAGAACGAAAACGCAGCATCTTACGAGTGCTTGTTTAACTGGATACGAGCTGACGCTTTTGGCTAGTCACGTACATATCAAACAATGTAATACCTTAAATCCAGCTACTCTGTTGCCCCTTCCAGAGGAGAAAGGTGTTGAGGAGCCACATGATTGTTTCCTCTGTACTGAGGAAGAGACAAAAGGAAGAATTGACTTGAAAGATACGCCGCTAGAGAATCCGGATGGAATTCTATGGGTGGATGGTTCTTGTTTTAAGATGCCTAATGGAGATACAGTTTCAGCCTATGCTGTTACTACTTTACATACAGTTGTGGAAACAGCACGCATCAGACACAATTCAGCTCAAGCAGCAGAATTGATAGCTTTAACGAGAGCCTGTGTGTTGTCAAAAGGAAAAAGAGTGAATGTGTACACCGACAGTCAATACGCCTTTAGTGTAGCATTCAATTTTGGGCGTCTTTGGAAAGAGAGGGGATTCCTTACTTCACATGGCACTAAAATACAACATGGTCAGTTGGTGACTGATCTTCTTGAGTCACTTGCTTTGCCCACCCAAATAGCAATTGTGAAGTGTAGTGCGCACAAAAAGATTACGGATGATGTTGGTCGAGGAAATGCATTTGCAGATGAGGTAGTGAAAAAGACAGCGAGAGACGCTACAAGTCGAATGTATGTGGCGGGTCCTGCGAATTGGGTCAGAGAAAGAGGAATGTATGAGGATACAGTAGAAAGTGTAAAGTCGATTCAGAAAGAGGCTACAGAGAAAGAATTGAGTAAGTGGAAAGAAAGTACGGGAATGTTAGATGAGATGGGTTGTTGGGTGGAATTATCTGAACACCAATGTTGGCTGTTACCAGATGCCTATGTACTCCCAGTAGTTACTATGGCGCATGGTCCAGCCCACTTAATTGCGAAAGGTATATGCAAGCTTCTGGTTCCAGTGTGGCAAAATGAAGGAATCCCAAAGTGTGCAGACAATGTAGTGAAACATTGTATTGTTTGTTTGATGTACAATCCGGGAAAGGGAACCCCAACTCCAGCGGGTCACTTTGCTCCTCCGACATATCCATTTGAGGTGTTGCAGATCGATTACATTCACATGGAACGATGCAACAATCTCAAATATGTTCTGGTGGTAGTATGCGCCTTTTCTAGGTGGATAGAAGCATACCCTCTAAAAGATAATACAGCTTTATCCACAGCCAAAGTTCTACTAAAAGAATTTTTCCCCAGGTTTGGTTTGCCGCGCATTGTCTGGAGTGACAATGGGAGCGAATTTGTGGGCCAAGTCATGCAAAAAGTTTGTGCGGGTCTTGGTATCAAGCAAAAGTTCCATGCGGCAAACCATCCACAGTCAGCGGGTTTAGTGGAATGCTACAATGGAACTTTAAAACTCAAATTAGCGAAAGTGCAGGCTAGTTCAGGACTTAATTGGCTCGATGCTTTTCCACTGGTTCTCCTGTCCACCAGAACTGCTGTGCACTCTCGTTTGGGACTTAGCCCTTACGAGGTGGTCTTTGGGCGCCCAGCTAATATATGGGGAGTCCCTCGCCCTAAGAAATACTCAGACTTGCCATATCCAATGTTGATTGACTACTTGCATGAACTTACAACTAAATTGCGTGTTCTCCATCAACAGGTTCAGAGTGCTTTGCCGGAGGCTTCCACAGACCCAGGTCATTCCATCCGACCAGGTGACTGGGTTTGCATAAAGAATTTCCAA
This sequence comes from Triturus cristatus, assembly GCF_964204655.1. Classification (NCBI taxonomy): domain Eukaryota; kingdom Metazoa; phylum Chordata; class Amphibia; order Caudata; family Salamandridae; genus Triturus; species Triturus cristatus. Next base: position 633,201,011 of record NC_140582.1, read on the forward strand.
AGGACGAAAAATTTGGAGCCCAGGTGGAGGGAGCCTCGTTTGGTACTTTTGGTCACGAGAACAGCAGTCAAAGTCGAAGGAAAGAAAAATTGGATTCACGGCGTGCATTGTAAGAACGTGCCTTTGCCTCTACCCTTCGATCAATGGGTGCGTAGGGGCATTGGTGACTCTGAGAGTGAGAAGGTTCCACGATTCGTACCTTTTAGCGATGCAGGCCTGAATGGAACATTGTCTGAGAAAGAGGACGACGACATTCTTCAGGAAGCGATAACACCACATCGTCGCTTGAATACGACAAATCCGCGAACATTGTTCCGAGACCAAACTGTACCCGATAAAGAACACTATAATCTAAGACCTAGACCAAAGAACACTTAAAATTTTCTCTCTCCTATGTAGTATTCTATCCCGGTTGCAGGGTCACGGTAGGAGTCTTGATTGTGACCTGAGTAGTGGCAATAGGCCTGCAGGACTTGCAGTGTCATAGGACGGCAGATAATCATAATTAAGTGATTGAGGAAGATTGCCGTGAGCATCCATTTAGAAAGATGGAAACTACATTAGGCAAAAGAGAGAGAAAGGATGAAATGAAAAAAGAATTCTGTAGATTAATGTACAGTCGTTTTAGTATAACCTTATGTATTATTATATTATTGTGTATCCTTTTGGCGTTTATAAGGTGGATTATTTATGCTCTGCAGCAAAAAGTAGTCTCTCCTTCTACCTCTTCGTCTTCTCCTACTGTCTCTCCACATCTATTTCATACCCTTCCTCAACATGAACTCATTAGAAGAACTGAATATTACAACAATTCCTTTGTCCAGTTATTACATCAACACCAATTAGTGATCAATACACCTGACTGTTGGGTGTGTGGACTTATGCCACATACCACAGAAAAAGGAATACCATATTTAGTTCTTCCGTTTTCCTATGAGGGTTCTTCTTGGGCTTATTTTGTTATCTTCTCCAATGCCTATCAAAGCAAATTCAGACGATCCGTTAGTTCATATATTGGTGGTCCGGATTTTAGTCATAGTTCATTGATAAAGGGAATGGTAGCTATGGCTAAAATCATGGAAAATAGTAAGAATCGCGTTGTCGAAAGGAAAGCGTACACAAACTGGAACGTCACCCATTATGTCACTAGCCTTAGTGATAAGGTTAAACAAGGAAAATCTCCACCGATTTGGACTATTCCTCATCAGGGAAATTTCTGTCTGCAGATAAATGGTCAGTCTTCTGACACCATACAAAGAAACAACTGTTCCCACACATACGTCTACTCCTCTCAGAACTCGCCGCCTCTAGTGCCATCTCAAGGCACGTATTTTATCTGCCACGATAGGGCTTACACGTGGTTGCCAACTGGTTTTTCTGGTACCTGTTATATAGCTTTCCTTCTTCCCCCTACATACACCGCTTCTGCAAACTATCATCGAAACAGATATGGCAGAGGGGTTATTGATTCTAAAGACACAGCAGGACAAGAGGGAGGAGATTTCCTCAAAGGTTTTCTTCCTTTTTGGGGTCCAATGGCCAACAGCAGAAATATAAGGCAACTGGTTCGTGTCGTAGAAACCACTATAGACATCACTGTAGGAGCCTTAAGTAACATCACGGCGGAACTACAGGCGGATCGTCTTATGACCTTACAAAACTGAGTTGCCTTAGATTTTGTTCTTGCGGATCGTGGTGGAGTGTGCATGTTGATCGGGTCAAGTTGCTGTATTTTCATACCTGATGACGCTCCGACAGTATACCAAGCTATCTCTAAGTTACATATAATCTCTGAGTCGATTCATCAAGACGAAGGAGATTGGTCATTATTGGAGTGGTTTTGGGGACTACTGTCCAAATGGGGTTGGAACGCATTGACATTCCTTGGAGTAGTTTTGACCATCATTTTTTCTTGTTGCCTTTGTATGCACTGTGGTCCCGTCATCTGCGACCTTTGTGCTACAATGTGCATCCCTAAACCCAAATCACAAAGAACCGAGAATATTAGAATGATGCTACAGCAACAGCTCGATGACCTCATGGCCATCGACATTGACACAGATTAACGTGAGTCTATGTGTCTTGCCTGAGTTCTGGCAAAAGGAGGGTCTGAGAAATTTTTTCGAATCGACCCGCCATTTTGTGCTCTGCCGCCATTTTGTGTTGCCCTCACTCAGGCAGCACGGCGAACAAAGTCTATTCTGCTTTTCCTGCAGCATCGTGTCGAAATAAGCCTTCTGCCTCTATTTACAAAGCTGGTGTTAGGACTGGCCGAGTACACTAATCCCTGTCTGGTTTTTCTAATCCTCGTCTCAACTATCTGTTGGTTCACACTATTCTCTTCTGACTTTATCTTGTCGTCTGGCCTCCGCTGTCCTCTGCTAGCATTCTCTCGTTTCACAACTGTCCTCCAGAACACACAAACGTATCTCGCCACCTGCAAGTTAGTTACAGATCTGTTAATGAATTAGTTCACGGGAGGGGTGACAAACACAGTCGGAGGAGAGGCTTCTTCGAGTTACTTGATACTTTGTTTTCAAACTTTTCCTATTGGTTCTGTTCTGTTTTCCAAATTTTCTTATTGGTTCTCTATGTATGTATTGGGTGTGTTTTTGGTTAATGTATATTTCACCTATGTACTATATAAGATTGTGCGCCACGGAGTGAAGTGGCAGTCTCCTGAGAACCTACCTTGTGTACTTCTGGGATAACTGTACTAGCTGCAGCTAATAAATCCGATCTTTAACGCCTAACAGAGTGTCCCGTGTCTCTGTGTAGGTGAGCAGGAGAACTCCGGAGATTAAGGCGTACCCTGCGCCGCCAGGCCCATAAGGTTCTGGTTCTTCACTGCTCAAAACAATTTTAAGGAAACAAGTCAGAACACTATCAAAGCAAGACGACATTGCGACTATCGAGTCCTCCAGCAGCAATAGTGGGATGCTAGTCAGCTCTTATGAGGACAAATTGAGGCAGTCTTACCTTGATTCAGCACTGAATAAACAAATACTAAAGCAAATCCTTTCAGACTCTTGCACATCCCAATAAAAGACATCAACCCGCTGGAAATCACTAGAGGCGGTCACCTCCTGTAGAGTCTGCCATCAGTTCGAGGAGTCCTTGGCCCACCTACTCTGCATATGTCCTGATCTAAACCTCGCACGTCGCACTTTATTACGGTACCCGCACCTGCACGGATGCAATGAAGATTCATTTTAAAATATAGATCCCATGGAACTGGCTAGATTAGCAAAATTTACACAAAAGCTTAAAGAGCTCTTAAGTAAAGATCGAGCCAGGCTTAACGTAAGACCCTAAGCCCAAAGCCGTGAGCATAAACCAAGTATCCATGGGCCTCTATTTTTACTCTTGATAAGGTTCTGAAATGTATGATATGAATTGAAATGATATTGTTTATATTCTTTTAACAGTCAAAGAAGGATTTTGGAAATACATATTACGCATGGCTTTTAGTAACAATTTTTATTAATTGACACAATAAAATTGTTATAACACTCCTCCTGTAGTGTGATTTTTTGGGTCATTCAATTAAATACACCTGTTTTTGCTTGCTCGTGTTGTGGTTTGTTTCTAAACCTGTTTTTTGACTTGGGTACATACTCAAACATAAGGACTATGAGAGGAAAATGAACGAGCAGGTAATGCCCGGGACCTACCAGTAATTTTCATTTCTCCAAGCCCATGTCTTCCCCATCACATTCTTGAGTTCCCACCCACCTTTCCCTTTAGTTCAACTGATTTCTTTCTAGGCTTTATTATTTCAGGAAGTGATGTATTTGTAATTGGATGTACTATGGATAGGGGCCATCTTGGATTGGGATGGAAAATCAAGTTTGGTAATTAGGTTCTGAATGAATGCACGCTAGGAGTGGGAAAATACCTGGCAGCATGTCCAGCAACCCGTAAATATTCTCTACTGATGAGGGAGAAATTCCAAAACACTGGTGTTTAGAGATACAATTTCAAAAGACTGCATTAGCTGAAAATATTATGAACTTTGTGTGAAAAACTGAACTACAACTACCAAGACGCTATGGGGTAATGGGGCTGATAAATGCAATCAATGCGTAACTACCCACTTTCACTGATAAAAGGCTCTTGTGAGCCATCCCTAAGCTGACGAGCTTTGAAACGCCTGCCCGTTATGAGTGGGATTAACCTGAGAAAATTGGCAGCATGTCCAAAAACTGGCTAATATTCTCTTCTGATGAGGGAGGAATCCCAAACACTGGTGTCTAGAGAGGTAAAAAGCTGTAACATCGCATGCTTTACATTGAAGGCTTTTACAACACGGTCGTTATAAAAACCACGTTGTAATAAGGCGAGCCATTACATAGTAAGTTGTTTCAACGACTTGCTGTAGGGGGCGCCCTGATGTTGGATTTACAATCCGACACCTTCCCTGCTGTTGCGCAAACTGGAGTAGGAATAGTAAATTATACTATTCCTAAATCCAGTGCGCCAAAAAAACAGCTAGTCGTTGAAACAACTTGCGATGTAATGGCTCGCGTTGTAACAAAGTGGTCATTGTAATGACCGTGTTGTAAAAGCATGCGATGTAACGCAAGCAAACTAACCGTACATATTTTTCTAGAGATATGATTTCGAAAGACTGCATTAGTTGAAAAATAATATGAACTTTGTGTGAAAAACTGAACTCCAACTACCAAGACGCTTTTGGGTAATGGCTCTGTTAAATGCAATCAATGCGTTACTACCCACTTTCACTGATAAAAGGCTCTTGTGAGTCACCTCCGAGCTGACGAGCTTTGGAACGCCTGCACGCTATGAGTGGGATTATACCTGAGAAAATTGGAAGCATGTCCAGCAATCGACAAATATTCTCTACTGATGAGGGAGGAATCCTGACACACTGGTGTCTAGAGATATGATTTCGAAAGACTAGATGAACTGAAAAATAATGTTAACATTGTGTGAAAAACTGAACTACAAATTCCAAAACACTATGAGGTAATGGCGCTGTTACATGCAAGTAAAAAGAGAAATTTCCTCTTGGTGCCTACTTGCTAGGATAGAGGCAGGAACACATCATTCACCTCACCATTCGACAAGAATATCAGGTGGACACAATAAGTTCATAAAGAATGAAAACGTATTACAATTTTTTTTTAAAAGAGGACAATTTGTTTTTAATTAATAAAAATAATTACATATTCAACATGATAAAAATTAATTTATAGTTTTCCACACATGAAATTATTAAAATTGAAAAAAACAGAAAAAATCCAAGGCACTCAATACAATCACAATATCCTTACACAGTAAGGAAAACAGATGTCTTAGAAATAAAGAGAGAGACAAGACAGACAGTACTTTTTGTCATTCAGTTTCACACATTCGTTTTTGGACACATTTATCCTGGAGTCTGAAACAAGAAAAATTATTGTAGTATTAAGAGATCCAGGAGCCTTCACGAATTATGTGGATAATGCTTTTCGATGGACTAATGTTAATATCCCATCTTTATCAAGACAAGTGAATAAAGACTCTCCTAAAATGGCACTTGTATTGGTGCACCTTAACATAAATCCTGAAGCACTTGAATATGTAGCTTCATTTCGGCAAAGTCGATGTTTGAATTAGATTAACATTCATCGGGCGAGGTTGTATCGAGTCTCCTCCTTGTTGGAGAAGATGTAATATCTCTATCGACTCGATAGTCTGCCTATCGTTTTGACTCACAGATTTGATAATTCGTACTTGAACTTCAAGGGCAACCTCCTTGGATGTATATTTGAATACACTGTAGCTTACCTATTGTCGATATGTTTTTCAAACACATCATGTGTATAGGGACGGCAGCCGCTTATTTTTATGTCAGGGCTCATTCCTGTTAGACTCTTGTAGTCTGTCTATAAACTTTCACCGGCGTATTGATTGTGCCTCGGGACCTGTTTTCCTTAGTGATGATACATGCAAGCAATGCTTTCCTACCCACTTTCACTGATAAAAGGCTCTTGTGAGCTGTCCCCAAGCTGACGAGCTTTGGAACGCCTGCACGCTGTATGTGGGATTATACCTGAGAAAATTGGCAACATGTCCAGCTGTTGTATTCCACTTTAGGTGTCTGTATATAGGTTTTCATGATACATGTCCTTATATACGCACAATTCGCATTGCCCTTATATAGGCATAAGATCCCAGTCCATATTTAGGCATTAGCCATGCTATCCAAATACAGGCATGGTCATCTACATCCGTCCACCCCAACGTCACAACGAGTTCTTAAAAACCAGACCCTCAAGCTCTGGGGAGTTCCCCTAGCACAGGATTATTGATTTCTCCAAGAACTCATTTATTATGCATGAACCACTATTTCTTAAGGGTTCATTCCTTACGTCTTCCTATGCCCGACTTTACGTCAATGCTAACATTCCAAGGAACCTACCGGGTATAAATATACCATCCTTTGCCCAAGCAAGTGGGAGGAGACATCAACTTTAGAGGAGCCCATGTCCCGGCCTGACGCACTGACAAGAGACGCTGTCATCCCTGCTCACAGAGAATCCAGCTTCCAGTGTTCTGATTCCCTTCGCGGGGTGTTAGAGTTTGAGACCCGGAAAGAGATTCCCACCTCTCTCATTCTCAAGGTATGGAGCTGACTAGAACCTAGAGGGACTCTTGGCATACCTGACTTGGCATACTAGACTTGGCATACTAAACTTAGCATACCATACTATTGAATACATCACCTACTTCTTACCTTGTACTACACTTAGGTTAGGTACACTGGGGTAGAACTAGTTAGAGAAGCATCTTATGAGTACTAGCATTTTTAGCTTATGTTATTTATGTATATGAATATATGTGTCATAACTAAAAGATAATGCTAGCGCAGTATTATTACTTTCTACTGCTTACAATGTACATAATATATCTCGCATACTCTCTTATGATTGTAACAGCTCATATCTCTTATACGAGAAATAAGACTGTTCAATAAATCTTTTTTTTTAAACGCCCATCTATTCTTTCTGTGTAACTCTGAAGAAACTAAGCATGCATGATTAGCTGAGTCAGACTGTTATCTGTTGTTTCCACGATTATGAGAGTGTTCTTATTCTAAAGGGAAACAAAGTTGTCATGTTTATGCGGTTGCCAGAAACTACTCCCTTCTTGTTTACAAGGAGTTTCTAGTGGCCTCTGAGTTAGCTGGTACAAATTAATTAAGTTTAATATACTCGATAGGGGCATACTGACCTCAGTCCTATGCTAAATCTATAGGGTATATTATTCCAATGCGCAGAGCCTATTAGGGAAATAGGAACTACACTGCATGGTGCCCAACGTTTGGTAAGGCACTAATTTAATGCTACATACTGAGTAACTCAGTTGTGCTTTTCTCAGAGATCCTTACTCACATACTCCATAAGACGTCCGGAGTGGGTAGGGTTAAGTATCCACCAAAGCTGAATAGGAAAAAAATCCTATATATATGCTGTTTGATTTGTTCAATGTTGAAGGATACAGTGTTCCAAAATATTGTGCACCTTATCTTTGTTTCCCTGAAACTTGTTCTAGATTTTTCAAAAACAATGTCTCTGAACAGAGATATTAACGCTGAGAACAGTGTAGCTGTGGCTAACCCAGTCATAACAGCTTTTAATTTTACAGGTTTAAATGAAACCAATGAGGGTGTTATAAACATCCCTCCAAACTTAAGGAGAGCCATCACTCTAAAACTTATAAAACACGGCCTAACACCAAGAGGTGGTAGAGCAGTTTTCATGATAGAGGCACACGAATCCTTTCAGACAGAGTTATTCTATTCATGGATTGTATTCCCAGAATCAAATCCAGTAACAAAAGTATTTCACTTCTTTAAAGAAGATGAACCACCTGAGGGATATATTGCTTTCGAGGATATTGAAATTCCACTCACATACCAGGAGCATAATCTCTGATTTAAAGGCGCCCTAAAACATCACAAAAACATTACCAGGCTCTGTCCACTAGGTAGACCAGGAGCAACATGGCGATTCTAGCCGGCTACACACCTCATCCTGACATCAAAGAGATGTCAGATAAGGAATTACTTACTCAACTACAAGAGTTAATAAAAATATACAGACAATTAGTCCAATATGTCATGCGGACTTTCACAGTCCAACTACCAATAACCATTCCAAATCAAACCCCTCAAGGGTATACACTAAAAATTACTCCACAGACTTTACACACAGTCATGGGTAAAATGCCCACAAAACATGAACAAATTCCATTCTGGATAGCTCAAAAAATTACTCAAATCGAAGCAGTATTTCCAAATAATAGCCCTTATGAGAAACACAGAATCCTAACAATCTGTTTGCCAATGGGGATCACACCACAACTGGAAGACTGCACCACTTGGGGAACAGTCTTTGCTGCCATCTTTACTAAAACACATGGTGTTCCGTCAATTGCAGTAAAACCAGATGTCCTGAAACAAATTCAAAACGAAAGCGGGGCAGAGCCTGGTCTGAATTTAGGTATGAAATTACTGAAAAACTTCGACCAGGTCTCAACAATAATATTATCTAATATTAAAGGGGAGGCAGCATCAGTGGCGATTCACCAACGCTTAAGGGAATTTGATGTAACAGAACATCAACATGAACTACCCAGAACAATAGAAAAATCTTATGCAGAATTAGGCAGAGACAGTTTGGGTGGAACACATTTGAAGCCAAAACTGTCTGAAGGTCCTGAGAAGGACTCTAATATTCAAAATCCTACATCTTCTAAAAAGAAGTGGGAAACTAATAAACAAAATACAAAAGAAACATGTTCTCAATCCCAAGGTAGGTCTCCTCAAAAGGAGCCCTCTGAAAGGAGGTATAACCTCAGGAATAGGGATACTTTAAGAAAACCTGACAGGTATCAAGATACTGATACACGTTCCTCTCATACCTTTCAGATATCGTCGCAGACATCAGAAAGAAGAGGATGGTCAGATCACAAAAAAGAACGCATGAAGTCAAAAGATGATCAACACGTTCAGAAAAATAAATCTAAACCTCAATTCACCAAAAAGAAGGTAGCAGGTCTGAAGATCAGACATGCCGAGAATACTGAGAACACAGCTCAAGAACGGAGAATGGGCTCAGACAATGCTGGACAGTGCAGCAGAAGTAACAATAGCTCGCCAGACCCTGAAGGAACTTCTGGAGATAGTGGACTTGAATGAGTACATAACAGTAGAGACTGTAGACACCAGGGTTAGTACTCCACAAAAGTTATATGAAATGACACTCCAAATGGAGAGAGACATACCAAGAAAAGTGAAAGCATTATTTTGGGAGAAACTTTCAAGGGGTTATGATATACTTCTAGCAGAACAGGACTGGCCACCAAAATGTGTTAGGGAGTGCCCACATGGCGAGGACATCATTATGCCAGCCTTCTCCAACCATATTCCAATTAACCTAAAATATACTTATGCCAGGAAATGGGCAGTAGCCCAGGCCCCAGCATTATACAAAAATCATGTAGGGTGGGATGAGGACTCACCTCACCACAAAATACGGCTAAAAAATCAACTTACTGCACAAAGGCTGTACCCAATAACGCAAGAAGCTAAAAAACAGGTCAGGGAGATCTTACATCAACTTGAATACCAACGGGTGATTGAAACATGCACCTCCTTAAAGAACAATCCTTTGTTTCCTGTATCCAAACCAGACAATACATATTGTCTAGTTTTGGATTACAGACACTTGAACACTTGTTCCAAAACATTTGCAGTGCAAAATGCATGTAGTACAGCATTAACGAATAACGTTTTGCGTAAAAAACATAAAACCACAATGGACATTTCAAATGGTTTCTTTTGTCAAAACATAGCACCTGAAAGCAGGTACTTAACAGCTTTCTCAATAATGGGGACACAAGGTCAATTTTGTCGACTCCCAAAAGGGATCAATAACAGCCCAGGGTAATTCTCAGCAAGGGTAACAGAGTTGCTATAAATTTATGATAACGAGGCATTGTCATATGTCGATGACATCTATCTGACAGACGATGACCTAGATAGGCACTTGAACAGGGTGAATACCATTATACTGGGCTTCGCCTCTGAGGGCTATAAATTCAACTTTAAAAAATCCAGAATTGCTCATCTCAATGTTCTTTTCCTAGGATATGAGATTTCAAGTGAAGGCAAGAACCTGGCAGCTAACTTTTTAGAAAAGTGTGCGCTGCTCCAACCTCCAAAAACGCTGAAAAATGTACAATCCTTCTTGGGTTTCTTACAATTTGGAAGAACTTACATTCTAAATTACATAGGAAGGGTTAAACCTCTCTACAAATTAATCAAACCTGATTTTTCAACAAAACATTGGACACAGGAAAACACAGATATCCTGCGTTCACTCCAAGCTAACATGTTAGCAACAAATCACATACAAACACGCGTAAATAAACGCAATTTGGTGATCCGAATAATTTCGGGTCAATGCGGATTCACCTATTTATCATTTAATGAGGGTGAAAAAATACCAATAGCATACAAATCACATTTGTATACACAAGCAGAAATGCGCTTCATTTCAACAGAAAAGATACTGACAGCAGTTCAAACCGCTGTAACAAAAGAAAGAGCTCTAGCCCAGGGGAAACACATTATTGTCGTGACTCCAGTACCAGCCTTAGAGGCGGTTACAAACATGAGCATTCCAAATGCAAAAGCTTTACATCCTAGATGGATACAATGGGTTAATTCTCTTTCTGCAACAGATGTTGAATATGTTTTTGACCCTGATTTAAAAACACAAGCATCCTGCAATATGAACGTGAATGTCCTCTGCCCACTGAAATTCTGACTGTAGATCAGTATGAATTTAGAAATTATACTGACGGATCAGCACAACCCGCTACAGGGAGTAAGCAAGCTTACAGTGCAGCATGCGCAATCGTTAAAGGTCGCTTGCGCGATGGTAATTTCCGACCAATGGTCACTAAAACTCAATCTCAAACTCAAGAGATTGTACAGCTCAGTGAGCTGAACTACAAGCATTCAAACTGAAACTTGAAAGTACAGATCGCGAATTCACCACACTTATAGTGTGCGATTCCTTTTACTGTGTTCAGTCATATAATGAATATTTACAGAATAGGCTTCAAAACGGATTAAATGATGCAAAATGTGGCACAATAAAGCATAAAATGCTTTGGGAACTAATAGTTCAGTTGAGAAACGAACTACCAAAAGCTCACGTGATACACATGCTGAGTCATCAACGTGATGGTGTTCGCATTACAGGGAATTCATGGGCTGTTCAGACGGCTTCCGTAGCTGTGATCACTCGTTCAAAAACGAGAATAGACACTGAGATATTGTTGCCTGTCAATGCTTCAAGCAAAGGCAGTGGTGCAGCATTACCAAAGAAATTTCCACTCAAGTACTCTTATGTAATTGATACGAACAACGTTCCTTTTGCTCGAATCCCTGGAGTGGGGGATAGGGTAATTCCAAACATGGACCATAGATTAGGACTGATCCTAGCAGCACATGAAGGGATAGTCTCTGCCCATGCAGGTGTTTCTGCAACAATATCCTTGCTAAAACAAAAATATTGGTTGCCTGGCTTTAGGAAACAGACCAAAAACTATGTTTTGGAATGTGAAATATGCCAACAGATGAAAGTCTCCACAGTGAAACGTCCTGCGCAGACACCCCTGTTGATTTCAGACAAACCATTAGCTTGTGTTTACCTGGACTACTGCGGTCCCTTGCAAAGGGATGGTAACTATAAATATATAATGGTCGCAGTGGAATCGCGCTCAAGGTTCCTATGGATGTGGCCTCAGCGCTCGGCTGACACTCGAACTGTTGTAAGAGATTTGCGAGTCTTCATCGGCACATACGCAATTGGCACACTACATTCTGACCAGGGCCCTGCGTTTAGCTCTCGGGCTTAAAAAGAAGCCATGGCCAGTTTGGGCGTAGCATTGTGGTACTCCCCTCCTTTTCATCCTGAGGGAAATTCTTTTGTGGAAAGGAAAAACCGGGACATAAAGCAGTCTATAACAGCTAGAGTATTAGGTTCGGGTGATGGGTGGGTCAAACATCTTTATGGGGTCCAACACTCATTAAATAATTTGCCAAGAAGTTCTCTGGGGGGGGGGTTACTCCATATGAGGTTCTCTTTGGGTTAAGAATTTGTGGTTTCCTGATCTCGAATGTAAAGGCACAGCGTTGGAAAATAAGCCCTTTGATGTCAAAGATCGTATGGCTGTTTTACAGGATCTAAATGAATGTATAAATTATATTAAAGTTGCACCACTTTCCACTTGCATGTGATTGAAACATGCACCTCCTTAAAGAACAATCCTTTGTTTCCTGTATCCAAACCAGACAATACATATTGTCTAGTTTTGGATTACAGACACTTGAACACTTGTTCCAAAACATTTGCAGTGCAAAATGCATGTAGTACAGCATTAACGAATAACGTTTTGCGTAAAAAACATAAAACCACAATGGACATTTCAAATGGTTTCTTTTGTCAAAACATAGCACCTGAAAGCAGGTACTTAACAGCTTTCTCAATAATGGGGACACAAGGTCAATTTTGTCGACTCCCAAAAGGGATCAATAACAGCCCAGGGTAATTCTCAGCAAGGGTAACAGAGTTGCTATAAATTTATGATAACGAGGCATTGTCATATGTCGATGACATCTATCTGACAGACGATGACCTAGATAGGCACTTGAACAGGGTGAATACCATTATACTGGGCTTCGCCTCTGAGGGCTATAAATTCAACTTTAAAAAATCCAGAATTGCTCATCTCAATGTTCTTTTCCTAGGATATGAGATTTCAAGTGAAGGCAAGAACCTGGCAGCTAACTTTTTAGAAAAGTGTGCGCTGCTCCAACCTCCAAAAACGCTGAAAAATGTACAATCCTTCTTGGGTTTCTTACAATTTGGAAGAACTTACATTCTAAATTACATAGGAAGGGTTAAACCTCTCTACAAATTAATCAAACCTGATTTTTCAACAAAACATTGGACACAGGAACACACAGATATCCTGCGTTCACTCCAAGCTAACATGTTAGCAACAAATCACATACAAACACGCGTAAATAAACGCAATTTGGTGATCCGAATAATTTCGGGTCAATGCGGATTCACCTATTTATCATTTAATGAGGGTGAAAATATACCAATAGCATACAAATCACATTTGTATACACAAGCAGAAATGCGCTTCATTTCAACAGAAAAGATACTGACAGCAGTTCAAACCGCTGTAACAAAAGAAAGAGCTCTAGCCCAGGGGAAACACATTATTGTCGTGACTCCAGTACCAGCCTTAGAGGCGGTTACAAACATGAGCATTCCAAATGCAAAAGCTTTACATCCTAGATGGATACAATGGGTTAATTCTCTTTCTGCAACAGATGTTGAATATGTTTTTGACCCTGATTTAAAAACACAAGCATCCTGCAATATGAATGTGAATGTCCTTTGCCCACTGAAATTCTGACTGTAGATCAGTATGAATTTAGAAATTATACTGACGGATCAGCACAACCCGCTACAGGGAGTAAGCAAGCTTACAGTGCAGCATGCGCAATCGTTAAAGGTCGCTTGCGCGATGGTAATTTCCGACCAATGGTCACTAAAACTCAATCTCAAACTCAAGAGATTGTACAGCTCAGTGAGCTGAACTATAAGCATTCAAACTGAAACTTGAAAGTACAGATCGCGAATTCACTACACTTATAGTGTGCGATTCCTTTTACTGTGTTCAGTCATATAATGAATATTTACAGAATAGGCTTCAAAACGGATTAAATGATGCAAAATGTGGCACAATAAAGCATAAAATGCTTTGGGAACTAATAGTTCAGTTGAGAAACGAACTACCAAAAGCTCACGTGATACACATGCTGAGTCATCAACGTGATGGTGTTCACATTACAGGGAATTCATGGGCTGTTCAGACGGCTTCCGTAGCTGTGATCACTCGTTCAAAAACGAGAATAGACACTGAGATATTGTTGCCTGTCAATGCTTCAAGCAAAGGCAGTGGTGCAGCATTACCAAAGAAATTTCCACTCAAGTACTCTTATGTAATTGATACGAACAACGTTCCTTTTGCTCGAATCCCTGGAGTGGGGGATAGGGTAATTCCAAACATGGACCATAGATTAGGACTGATCCTAGCAGCACATGAAGGGATAGTCTCTGCCCATGCAGGTGTTTCTGCAACAATATCCTTGCTAAAACAAAAATATTGGTTGCCTGGCTTTAGGAAACAGACCAAAAACTATGTTTTGGAATGTGAAATATGCCAACAGATGAAAGTCTCCACAGTGAAACGTCCTGCGCAGACACCCCTGTTGATTTCAGACAAACCATTAGCTTGTGTTTACCTGGACTACTGCGGTCCCTTGCAAAGGGATGGTAACTATAAATATATAATGGTCGCAGTGGAATCGCGCTCAAGGTTCCTATGGATGTGGCCTCAGCGCTCGGCTGACACTCGAACTGTTGTAAGAGATTTGCGAGTCTTCATCGGCACATACGCAATTGGCACACTACATTCTGACCAGGGCCCTGCGTTTAGCTCTCGGGCTTAAAAAGAAGCCATGGCCAGTTTGGGCGTAGCATTGTGGTACTCCCCTCCTTTTCATCCTGAGGGAAATTCTGTTGTGGAAAGGAAAAACCGGGACATAAAGCAGTCTATAACAGCTAGAGTATTAGGTTCGGGTGATGGGTGGGTCAAACATCTTTATGGGGTCCAACACTCATTAAATAATTTGCCAAGAAGTTCTCTGGGGGGGGGTTACTCCATATGAGGTTCTCTTTGGGTTAAGAATTTGTGGTTTCCTGATCTCGAATGTAAAGGCACAGCGTTGGAAAATAAGCCCTTTGATGTCAAAGATCGTATGGCTGTTTTACAGGATCTAAATGAATGTATAAATTATATTAAAGTTGCACCACTTTCCACTTGCATGTGATTGAAACATGCACCTCCTTAAAGAACAATCCTTTGTTTCCTGTATCCAAACCAGACAATACATATTGTCTAGTTTTGGATTACAGACACTTGAACACTTGTTCCAAAACATTTGCAGTGCAAAATGCATGTAGTACAGCATTAACGAATAACGTTTTGCGTAAAAAACATAAAACCACAATGGACATTTCAAATGGTTTCTTTTGTCAAAACATAGCACCTGAAAGCAGGTACTTAACAGCTTTCTCAATAATGGGGACACAAGGTCAATTTTGTCGACTCCCAAAAGGGATCAATAACAGCCCAGGGTAATTCTCAGCAAGGGTAACAGAGTTGCTATAAATTTATGATAACGAGGCATTGTCATATGTCGATGACATCTATCTGACAGACGATGACCTAGATAGGCACTTGAACAGGGTGAATACCATTATACTGGGCTTCGCCTCTGAGGGCTATAAATTCAACTTTAAAAAATCCAGAATTGCTCATCTCAGTGTTCTTTTCCTAGGATATGAGATTTCAAGTGAAGGCAAGAACCTGGCAGCTAACTTTTTAGAAAAGTGTGCGCTGCTCCAACCTCCAAAAACGCTAAAAATGTACAATCCTTCTTGGGTTTCTTACAATTTGGAAGAACTTACATTCTAAATTACATAGGAAGGGTTAAACCTCTCTACAAATTAATCAAACCTGATTTTTCAACAAAACATTGGACACAGGAACACACAGATATCCTGCGTTCACTCCAAGCTAACATGTTAGCAACAAATCACATACAAACACGCGTAAATAAACGCAATTTAGTGATCCGAATAATTTCGGGTCAATGCGGATTCACCTATTTGTCATTTAATGAGGGTGAAAAAATACCAATAGCATACAAATCACATTTGTATACACAAGCAGAAATGCGCTTCATTTCAACAGAAAAGATACTGACAGCAGTTCAAACCGCTGTAACAAAAGAAAGAGCTCTAGCCCAAGGGAAACACATTATTGTCGTGACTCCAGTACCAGCCTTAGAGGCGGTTACAAACGTGAGCATTCCAAATGCAAAAGCTTTACATCCTAGATGGATACAATGGGTTAATTCTCTTTCTGCAACAGATGTTGAATATGTTTTTGACCCTGATTTAAAAACACAAGCATCCTGCAATATGAACGTGAATGTCCTCTGCCCACTGAAATTCTGACTGTAGATCAGTATGAATTTAGAAATTATACTGACGGATCAGCACAACCCGCTACAGGTAGTAAGCAAGCTTACAGTGCAGCATGCGCAATCGTTAAAGGTCGCTTGCGCGATGGTAATTTCCGACCAATGGTCACTAAAACTCAATCTCAAGAGATTGTACAGCTCAGTGAGCTGAACTACAAGCATTCAAACTGAAACTTGAAAGTACAGATCGCGAATTCACCACACTTATAGTGTGTGATTCCTTTTACTGTGTTCAGTCATATAATGAATATTTACAGAATAGGCTTCAAAACGGATTAAATGATGCAAAATGTGGCACAATAAAGCATAAAATGCTTTGGGAACTAATAGTTCAGTTGAGAAACGAACTACCAAAAGCTCACGTGATACACATGCTGAGTCATCAACGTGATGGTGTTCACATTACAGGGAATTCATGAGCTGTTCAGACGGCTTCCGTAGCTGTGATCACTCATTCAAAAACGAGAATAGACACTGAGATATTGTTGCCTGTCAATGCTTCAAGCAAAGGCAGTGGTGCAGCGTTACCAAAGAAATTTCCACTCAAGTACTCTTATGTAATTGATACGAACAACGTTCCTTTTGCTCGAATCCCTGGAGTGGGGGATAGGGTAATTCCAAACATGGACCATAGATTAGGACTGATCCTAGCAGCACATGAAGGGATAGTCTCTGCCCATGCAGGTGTTTCTGCAACAATATCCTTGCTAAAACAAAAATATTGGTTGCCTGGCTTTAGGAAACAGACCAAAAACTATGTTTTGGAATGTGAAATATGCCAACAGATGAAAGTCTCCACAGTGAAACGTCCTGCGCAGACACCCCTGTTGATTTCAGACAAACCATTAGCTTGTGTTTACCTGGACTACTGCGGTCCCTTGCAAAGGGATGGTAACTATAAATATATAATGGTCGCAGTGGAATCGCGCTCAAGGTTCCTATGGATGTGGCCTCAGCGCTCGGCTGACACTCGAACTGTTGTAAGAGATTTGCGAGTCTTCATCGGCACATACGCAATTGGCACACTACATTCTGACCAGGGCCCTGCGTTTAGCTCTCGGGCTTAAAAAGAAGCCATGGCCAGTTTGGGCGTAGCATTGTGGTACTCCCCTCCTTTTCATCCTGAGGGAAATTCTGTTGTGGAAAGGAAAAACCGGGACATAAAGCAGTCTATAACAGCTAGAGTATTAGGTTCGGGTGATGGGTGGGTCAAACATCTTTATGGGGTCCAACACTCATTAAATAATTTGCCAAGAAGTTCTCTGGGGGGGGTTACTCCATATGAGGTTCTCTTTGGGTTAAGAATTTGTGGTTTCCTGATCTCGAATGTAAAGGCACAGCGTTGGAAAATAAGCCCTTTGATGTCAAAGATCATATGGCTGTTTTACAGGATCTAAATGAATGTATAAATTATATTAAAGTTGCACCACTTTCCACTTGCATGTGATTGAAACATGCACCTCCTTAAAGAACAATCCTTTGTTTCCTGTATCCAAACCAGACAATACATATTGTCTAGTTTTGGATTACAGACACTTGAACACTTGTTCCAAAACATTTGCAGTGCAAAATGCATGTAGTACAGCATTAACGAATAACGTTTTGCGTAAAAAACATAAAACCACAATGGACATTTCAAATGGTTTCTTTTGTCAAAACATAACACCTGAAAGCAGGTACTTAACAGCTTTCTCAATAATGGGGACACAAGGTCAATTTTGTCGACTCCCAAAAGGGATCAATAACAGCCCAGGGTAATTCTCAGCAAGGTTAACAGAGTTGCTATAAATTTATGATAACGAGGCATTGTCATATGTCGATGACATCTATCTGACAGACGATGACCTAGATAGGCACTTGAACAGGGTGAATACCATTATACTGGGCTTCGCCTCTGAGGGCTATAAATTCAACTTTAAAAAATCCAGAATTGCTCATCTCAATGTTCTTTTCCTAGGATATGAGATTTCAAGTGAAGGCAAGAACCTGGCAGCTAACTTTTTAGAAAAGTGTGCGCTGCTCCAACCTCCAAAAACGCTGAAAAATGTACAATCCTTCTTGGGTTTCTTACAATTTGGAAGAACTTACATTCTAAATTACATAGGAAGGGTTAAACCTCTCTACAAATTAATCAAACCTGATTTTTCAACAAAACATTGGACACAGGAACACACAGATATCCTGCGTTCACTCCAAGCTAACATGTTAGCAACAAATCACATACAAACACGCGTAAATAAACGCAATTTAGTGATCCGAATAATTTTGGGTCAATGCGGATTCACCTATTTGTCATTTAATGAGGGTGAAAAAATACCAATAGCATACAAATCACATTTGTATACACAAGCAGAAATGCGCTTCATTTCAACAGAAAAGATACTGACAGCAGTTCAAACCGCTGTAACAAAAGAAAGAGCTCTAGCCCAGGGGAAACACATTATTGTCGTGACTCCAGTACCAGCCTTAGAGGCGGTTACAAACGTGAGCATTCCAAATGCAAAAGCTTTACATCCTAGATGGATACAATGGGTTAATTCTCTTTCTGCAACAGATGTTGAATATGTTTTTGACCCTGATTTAAAAACACAAGCATCCTGCAATATGAACGTGAATGCTCTCTGCCCACTGAAATTCTGACTGTAGATCAGTATGAATTTAGAAATTATACTGACGGATCAGCACAACCCGCTACAGGTAGTAAGCAAGCTTGCAGTGCAGCATGCGCAATCGTTAAAGGTCGCTTGCGCGATGGTAATTTCCGACCAATGGTCACTAAAACTCAATCTCAAGAGATTGTACAGCTCAGTGAGCTGAACTACAAGCATTCAAACTGAAACTTGAAAGTACAGATCGCGAATTCACTGTAGTGAGTTCTCTCTGAATACGTACAGGCATTGTTAAGTTAGCATAACCACGTTAGATGTTAGAAAGCCATCTTTTTGCTTTTGCACACGGCACTGCGGTTACATGTTATTTCTTAAAACAAAACTGCTGACTCGAGACTTGCTTCACACAAGAGCAATCTGTTGTTACCATCCCAAGCTCTGCGCAGCGACCTTGGTCTGTACATTGTGTGACAAACAGTCTGGGTTATTACACAATGCATGTTTTTCACTCTAGGTTGATCGGCCCACTATTTAGCCATAACACACGCACAGCTGCAAATGCCTGAAAATTAGTGCTTTTAGTATCACAGACATCATGTTTATTATTCAGACCGAAGACGAGCCTTCCTGCGAGAAGACTCCTGATGCTCCTGTGATGTGATTTCACTAAGCTGATCTTTGAGGTATGGGGTCCCCTATTCAAGCCTAAGAGACCTTCTATTAGCATAATAATAATATTAGCTTCTTAGTAAAGGGAAGGTGGTAGTATCCACTGTCATTATAATATGATCACCCCTTTTATATTCTATGGTATTGTAACTATGTTGCTGGTTTTGATATTAATCATTTGTCTGCTTGTATTAGCCAAAGTACTGCATCTTAGGACACGTGGTCTATAAAAATAAACCCCTTTTATTTACAACGTGTCTCTGTTGATTATTGTTGTGGACTGATGTGAGAATAATATACGAACAGGTATTTCCGATTCCCACCATTCCTGAGTATGTACTGAGTCGCTTGTTCTGGGTTGTCTATTCATTGGGACCGCCGAGCTAAATCTCGGATAACGAATGGGACACTTATGCTAGCCGGATACTGGGTTCTGGGTTCTGAGGTGAGTTTCTGGTACACCACAATTCACTGAGGTCCTGGGGTTCTTCGCATAGTTCTGTGTATCAGCAGAATCCCTGCAACATCACCACACTTATAGTGTGTGATTCCTTTTACTGTGTTCAGTCATATAATGAATATTTACAGAATAGGCTTCAAAACGGATTAAATGATGCAAAATGTGGCACAATAAAGCATAAAATGCTTTGGGAACTAATAGTTCAGTTGAGAAACGAACTACCAAAAGCTCACGTGATACACATGCTGAGTCATCAACGTGATGGTGTTCACATTACAGGGAATTCATGAGCTGTTCAGACGGCTTCCGTAGCTGTGATCACTCGTTCAAAAACGAGAATAGACACTGAGATATTGTTGCCTGTCAATGCTTCAAGCAAAGGCAGTGGTGCAGCGTTACCAAAGAAATTTCCACTCAAGTACTCTTATGTAATTGATACGAACAACGTTCCTTTTGCTCGAATCCCTGGAGTGGGGGATAGGGTAATTCCAAACATGGACCATAGATTAGGACTGATCCTAGCAGCACATGAAGGGATAGTCTCTGCCCATGCAGGTGTTTCTGCAACAATATCCTTGCTAAAACAAAAATATTGGTTGCCTGGCTTTAGGAAACAGACCAAAAACTATGTTTTGGAATGTGAAATATGCCAACAGATGAAAGTCTCCACAGTGAAACGTCCTGCGCAGACACCCCTGTTGATTTCAGACAAACCATTAGGTTGTGTTTACCTGGACTACTGCGGTCCCTTGCAAAGGGATGGTAACTATAAATATATAATGGTCGCAGTGGAATCGTGCTCAAGGTTCCTATGGATGTGGCCTCAGCACTCGGCTGACACTCGAACTGTTGTAAGAGATTTGCGAGTCTTCATCGGCACATACGCAATTGGCACACTACATTCTGACCAGGGCCCTGCGTTTAGCTCTCGGGCTTAAAAAGAAGCCATGGCCCGTTTGGGCGTAGCATTGTGGTACTCCCCTCCTTTTCATCCTGAGGGAAATTCTGTTGTGGAAAGGAAAAACCGGGACATAAAGCAGTCTATAACAGCTAGAGTATTAGGTTCGGGTGATGGGTGGGTCAAACATCTTTATGGGGTCCAACACTCATTAAATAATTTGCCAAGAAGTTCTCTGGGGGGGGTTACTCCATATGAGGTTCTCTTTGGGTTAAGAATTTGTGGTTTCCTGATCTCGAATGTAAAGGCACAGCGTTGGAAAATAAGCCCTTTGATGTCAAAGATCGTATGGCTGTTTTACAGGATCTAAATGAATGTATAAATTATATTAAAGTTGCACCACTTTCCACTTGCATATAATCAAATAGTCCATATTAAGTCCATCTGATGATTAAATTTCCTTCTTTATTGTTTTTTAATTCTTCTTTTTAAATGAACCACAGCCAACGCGTTTCGTTCTGTAAACAGAACTTCTTCAGGGCATTTGTAGTTTCCAAGGAATGGATATGTAATACTTGACGTGATATAATCCTTTTTCCCAAAATGAAGTTATAATGATGCACTCCTATATCTTGCAAATTGAATTTGTCGTTTTCTAAACAAAGGTCAATTTTAAAGCCCAGGTGTAATGTCATGATATGATAGTCACCCTCAAATTCTCAAGTCCATATCTACATCGGACCCATCAAACACCGTACCTTACACAGGGGCCCGTGCACCCAGCTCAGAGTCACATTGTATCAAATCCCGCCCGTAATTCCATTGGTGTTTATGTTTAACCAACGGGAACATTGTCCTACACCACCAAAGGGTAGTTCAAAAACTTTTGCAAATAAGTTTCCATATTTTTCAGGGTATATTATATCTGATCCAGAAACATTTTTCTATAGAAATGTGAACACAACAGGACAGAAAAATATGCTAACTACTAAAAAACAGATTTATTCTGAAGCCTTAATTACATAACTGTCTAGACAAGCATTTGACTTTTGGAAAGACGCAATCGACATCTGGGGTTCTAAAGATTGACAAGTGCAGGGGATAGAAGCGTTGTTTAGAGCCTGTATCATCCCACAGGAAATAATGTTTTTGAATGACACTGTGCACACATGTCTTGCCTTGGATTAGCCAAGATCAAAGACATGAACAAACCTTCTGTACCAACACCTGCAAGTAACAGCACTACACAGGGAGCGGTCACAGTAGACATAATACTACAAAACAACAGATCAGATCCTGATTGGAAAAAATGGTTGCTCTGGCCCACAGACACAAACATCTGTCAAGAAAGATTCCTAAATAGAATGCAGTGCATTACTATCCTTGGCCAGACCCACGTTATGTTCAACGACAACATCCTAGGGTAGTTACAACATACAGTGTAGGAAAATTGTGCCTCGACTGGCTACAAAAATCTATACTCGAGGATGTGAAACAACACTTATCTTTACTTGGAGAAGA
This sequence comes from Triturus cristatus, assembly GCF_964204655.1. NCBI lineage: Eukaryota > Metazoa > Chordata > Amphibia > Caudata > Salamandridae > Triturus > Triturus cristatus. Next base: position 633,223,381 of record NC_140582.1, read on the forward strand.
AGCAGACCTTAGGGATTTCATGCTAGGACCGAGAAAACCGCATCAAAGACGTTTCATATAAGCCGGCATTTATGCTGCTTATAATGAAATATGGAAGGTTTCACAGGTGGACCTTAGTCAATCAGACAAAGCCTCCTTGTCATGAATGCGCAACAATCAACACACCTTTCACACTGACGGGATAAGAATGAACAGCACAGATATAGTCAAAACAATTGAGAGAAAAAATATGGCATGGAAATTTATTCACGATTTCATTAAAAATTCTGTACACAATTCTATCAAAAATTCTGTAAATACAATACTATATATTGTTATAAGGCTAATTATGAAGCAATTACTATATAATACCTAAGTATCAGAATAATATTGACGAAATTATCCACAGTAACAATTTAAGAACACCATAAAACATGCGATTGGGAACAATCTAAAAAGGACAATACGGTCCTATTCACAGAGGGAAATCACCAAATCAACGATTCATCGATTGCGACCCCAATTAATATTGCTTTCAGTTATACATGTCACAAAAAACTGTAATCAAAGATTTTATGTGGTTTCCTCTTTGAGAGCATCGACGCGTTTCGGTGGGCACTGATTCCTTGCCAACACCTTCTTCAGGAAATTTAAAATAAAGTTCCAATATCAATCATGTATAAAAACGAGTGATCTGGAAAAAAACATACATAACATATTTTTAGTCACTTGCACAATCTATTTATTCTCTCAATTTCTGACCAATCCTACTGTTCAAAAGACCATCCCACAGATCAAAGCAAATGCTACAGACACACCAGTCAATTTCAACATTCTAGGTATAAATTATCTTGAAAACTTATTTTTAATTTTATATTGGTGGAGACACCACTTAATGTCACTCCAGACAGACCTGTCCTATTAGTACATACACCTATAATGGTGCTAAGAGCCAGATAGGATTTATCATCTGGACGTCCTAATTGTTTTCACTCTATGCATTTAAATTTCTGCGCTGTCATTCCTGTTGTAGGGCATGTTAATACTTATTAAAACTCTTGAGGAACCAACCACCCTATCAACTTCGATTTTCATAAATGGACATAATTTTTATAATGGTGGTCATGGTTAGACAACTCACGTATATTATTTTGAGAGCTGTATCCATATAAATGCTGCCGGAAGTTCTTTTCATTAACTTTTGACAGCAGCAAAAAGTCGGTCCTTCACAATGAGTATATGGACACCTATTAAGATAAAACACGACATACTCGAGAGCTTTGTCTTAAAGTAACAGAAAAGATATATAGCAAAACTAGGTCATAGGTTCATATACCTTATTTACATCCGCTTCGAGTCTAAATAGACCTCGGGACAGTTTTATATGTCTAGTTTGCATCCGCTTCAAGTCTAAATAGACCTCAGAACGTATTCCCTTTTAGGGATGAATATTTCCCACGCACCCGGACAGGCACCTAAAAAAAGAGTAAATACCATATTTTATCAGAGCAAAATCCTGCGTGTCTCAATACGTCATTGAGAGAGACAGTACTCCTCTTTGTGAGACCAATGTTAACTCGATGTCTATAAACTCTGTAACCCCACGTAAGTAAAAGAATTTCTACACTGTTACAATATACAAGACCCTATCACATACTTCGTTTAACCTAGTATATTGGATTACGACCGTGCTGTCACAGTCATGGTTCACTTTTTTACCAGATTATTCTGTCGGCTCGAGACATACCCGTCTTTTTCTAAGCTGAAACCCCTATCCCCGGTGCCTACAAATTTGTCGGGTATATTAAAATGGCACCCATAACTTCTTAGCTAGGTATCCCTCATTTACCTTCAGATAGCTTTTCACTCTAAAATCCTCGTTTGTCCATCAGATGTGGTTGTATTTATATTCTCCAAACGGGGATTCGGTGCCAATAGAGCACTACGGGGAAAAAGACATATTTCTTGGAGCAAATCGAACCTTAGCATCAAGATAACACTATCGCCACACCCAGCTGTCTCAAATAAGACCTACCTCCACTCGGCCTGTTACGGTGCACACAACAAAATCTTCTGTATGGATGCCAGCTTACCTCGACTGAACTTATGTGGTGGTATATATACGGAATTCCTCCTCATATCGCCAATAGGAAATGATAACATCACTTCCGGGGCAGTTAGAACTCGAAGTCACCACTGTGTAAGGTTACGCGAATCGGACCGCCATCTTGGAAGTGTTACCCGAAAATATGTGCACAGTCAAAATGCAGACATCAGCATGTGTCTCAATGATATCTCGTAAGATCACCATTAATATCCTGTCACAGTTAGCGATCTTATATGCGAGCGATAACGCTTCAGATTGATATTGTTATCAACAATCCTTTTGTTAGAATTTACTAGAGTCTTAATAGGACTACAGCCGCCATCTCTTCACAATAAGGACAGCAACCCCTCGTAATGTATCCGACATCAAGATTCGACAAGTACCCAGACCTATGTATTGTCCCTAAGATAGTAGATCCTCATAGGTCAAGGATAGCAAAACAGGAAACACGTGACCCCCATATTGTGTATCTACATGATAAGACATTAGTTCCCGATTTCATCTCTAGGGACAGTCTCCCAATGCCCAAGATAAAACCTACAGCCTAATTATATTCGGAATAACATGTGGGGAGGACCGGGAAATTAACAGCCAATCTGTACATAAAATTAACTGGAAAAATCTCATTTCGCCCACAGCAAAAATTGCCATTCTCTTAAGAGATTACGTCCCTTGACTACACTATTTAAATAGAGTCTTTCTCTTATTGATGATGATTAAATCAGTCCACTCTCTTTTCTATATACAAAAAGGGCAGATGTCAACTCCGATACAGCCCTCATAGCCGAATCATGGTCACATTTACGGGTAGGGACAGCGGGACCCACACACAACACAGCAAAAATGTGTGTGGGATGAACTAATGGAACCCTATCACGTCACCAACAAATGTTCCCACTCTTCTCTAGAGTTCAGTCCTTTATGTGCCGTGTTCAGATGGGAAATATACTACTGTTCACGTGCTTTACGCTTACTAGTGATATTTCCCCCTCTCCTGTCTATTTTAACCTTTTCCAGGACAAACCACAAAAAATCATTTCCTCCATGTCCTAATTCCAGGAAATGTGGCACCAGAGGCGCCAATAATTTTTTTGTGTTGATTGCTGATCTATGCTCTTGTAGCCTCACCCGTAGTTCTCTACTCGTTTCCCCCACATATCCAAGCCCACACGGGCACTGAAGAAAATAGACCACATTTTTGCTCCTACAATTATTCAGAGTTTTTGCTCTAATTGTACGTCCATTGTGTTTGATCTCTTTCGTTGACAGACACTGGGGGCAGATATTGCATGTTCCGCATCTGTAATTACCAATAGCTCGATCATTTTCAATGGTTCTCTGACTGTCAGAACAGTCTTCGCGGTAGGTATGTACTAGAATGTCTCGCAGGTTATTGTTTTTCTTGAATGCATACATAGGTCTCTCCAATTTGACCTCTTCTTCATGATTTAAAATATGCCAGTTCCTATTTATAATATTCTTGATTTGATTGCTCATATTGCAGAATTTACTAACAAATACCACTTTACTTGGTAATTCTTTCCTTGCTGCGGGTTTGTTGACCAAAGCCTCTCGGTCATAGAACCTAGCCCGTTTAAGGGAATGGGTCAAGAGTTTTTTTGGGTACCCTCTGTCACTGAATTTGTGTTTTAGATCGTCCGCATGTTTATAAAAGTCTTGTATATCTGAGCAGTTCCTCCGAAGACGGAGGAACTGGCTAAAAGGGATACTATCCCTCTGGGACTTGGGATGAAAGCTTGAGAAGTGGAGAAGGGTGTTCTTTGCCATGGGTTTAGTAAACAACTCCACTTCCAAGACTCCATTAGTATCTTTGATTGTGATATCCAAAAAATCAACTTTAGTTTAACTAAAGTGAGATGTAAATCTCAAATTGGGATCTCCCAAGTTTAGCCATTCCAAAAACAGTTCCAGTTCTTTAGTAGTGGCTTCCCATACGAAGAAAATGTCATCAATGTAGCGGTACCAGCCCGCTACATTTTCAAAAAATGGGGCCACCTCATTGTAAATATGTTTGGTTTCAAATTGGCCAACATATAAACAGGCCAGACTAGGGGCACAGGTAGCACCCATGCTGGTCCCTTTTAACTGTTTAAAATACTCATCCTTAAATAGGAAAATGTTGTTCTTCAGAATCAAGCTAACACAGCTGACAATGAAGTCAGCATTAGCTCCCCCTAGGTCATGGTCCACAAGGATCTCCCGGATTACGCTGACTGTATCATCTTGTGGGATATTGGTGTAAAGAGACTCAATGTCCAGAGTGACTAGACACTGAGTCTCCCCACAGAATGACTTACCTTCAACGAGAGAGATCATGTGCGCAGAATCTCTCACATAAGAGCGCAAGCCGCAAACAATAGGGCGCAAAAAATGATCCACATATTTGCTCACAGGCTCCAAGAGAGACCCAATACTACTCACTATTGGTCTCATCGGTGGATCAGTACCACTCTTATGGATCTTTGGAAGACCATAAATGGCAGGGGTCCTTGGTTTCAAGTTATTGAGGAATTCGAACTCATCCTCACAGATCCAAGATATTTCCTTGGCTTCTAAAAGTAAGGATAAACATTCTCTTGATACAGCGGCTAACTGCCTCTCATTCGTGCGTACATAGTGATCCTTAATGTTCAACATTTCAAGCATCTTGTGCTCATAGTCAACGGTATTAAAAACCACCACCCCACCTCCCTTATCAGCGGGTTTGATGGTAATATTTCTATCCGCTTTTAAGGAATTAAGGGCCTGTCTTTCTACTCTATTGATATTATTCTGTCCCATGAATTTATTTGATTTATTTAAAATGTTATGAATATCACTCTCTACCGCTTTCTCAAAGATTTCAATATTTTTGCCAACCATGGCTAGACTAGGAGTAAATTGTGATTTAGGTTTCAAACCCGAATGATTGATGCGTTCTAGAGTGTCCTTATTTTCAAAAAATCTCCTCAGCCTTACTTTTCTAAAAAAGGCACGCAAATCTTTTTCTAACTGAAACTTATCAATAGAGACTGATGGGAAAAAGCTGAAACCTTTACTAAGGATGCTAGTTTCTGTTTCATTGAAAGATTTATTAGACAGATTTATGACTGGTGCTCTGTCTGTCGCCAATACCGCTGGCTCCTGGTACGCATATACTCCTGTTGCTGCGGAGGGCCCCTGTTCATCTGGCCTCTCCCCGGATTCCCATTGAACCGTGACCCTCTCCTCGGACGCGAGTCTAAAAAAGGCACATAGTCTCTATTGTTGCCCCTATTCATGGGTTCATCTCTCGGTATACTATCATCTTCACTGCTTGAGCCAGAGGTTTCGGAGAAGGTGACCTGTTTTCTTCCACCTCTGTTATATATTTGTCTATTAGGAGGTTTTTTCCAGGTCATCTCATTCCTTTGTTGAAAATAGTTCGCCTTAAGGAATGGGTAAACCTTTTCCTGAGAGAACCGCTCCATGTCCTTTCTCAGTTTGTTCGTTTCTTTTGTTGAACAAATAATCTCTGTACCCCTCCACATCTCTATTCATTTCTTCTAGCTTTTTCTTTGCTTCCTCTAAAGCAGGACAATTATTAAGCTCTAGCTCCAGTTTGTCAATAGCCTCTTTTTCAATTATAATGAGTTCCTGGGCAGTCTCAATTATCAGAAGCATCCAGTCACGGCTGCATCTATTTGAGATCATAGCCCATGTCTCTAAGAATTTTGTAGTTTCTATAAATAGGCCAGGTTCATTACGGACCTGTAATCCAATAGGGATTGTGCCTGTTTTAACATATTCAATGAGAAATTCGGCATGGGCCTCAGTGCGTATAAGTTTCTTTTTCTAATTGAGCGACTTGCCCCATTTTTCACCTTTGCCTGATATCACTGTGATTTTATTCCCATTGTTCGTATTAATAATTCTATTCAATTGGTCATCACTAAAACCAAAAGTTCTGAATTGGTCCATACGTAGGCTGAAAGGCTCAAACTTAGGACTCAAAAAATACAGTGGAGTATATCAAAGAAAGCTCTCCAGCATCAAAGGCTGTACAATATGTTATTAGAAAAGTGAGAGGGACCCCAAAGACACAGGAGAGGGGTACCAAATATGACCTTAGTCAACCAGACAAAGCCTCCTTGTCATGAATGCGCAACAATCAACACACCTTTCACACTGACGGGATAAGAATGAACAGCACAGATATAGTCAAAACAATTGAGAGAAAAAATATGGCATGGAAATTTATTCACGATTTCATTAAAAATTCTGTACGCAATTCTATCAAAAATTCTGTAAATACAATACTATAAATTTTTATAAGGCTAATTATGAAGCAATTACAATATAATACCTAAGTATCAGAATAATATTGACGAAATTATCCACAGTAACAATTTAAGAACACCATAAAACATGCGATTGGGAACAATCTAAAAAGGACAATAAGGTCCTATTCACAGAGGGAAATCACCAAATCAACGATTCATCAATTGCGACCCCAATTAATATTGCTTTCAGTTATACATGTCAAAAAACTGTAATCAAAGATTTTATGTGGTTTCCTCTTTGAGAGCATCGACGCGTTTCGGTGGGCACTGATTCCTTGCCAACACCTACTTCAGGAAATTTAAAATAAAGTCCCAATATCAATCATGTATAAAAAAAGAGTGATCTGGAAAAAAACATACATAACATATTTTTAGTCACTCGCACAATCTATTTATTCTCTCAATTTCTGACCAATCCTACTGTTCAAAGACCATCCCACAGATCAAAGCAAATGCTACAGACACGCCAGTCAATTTCAACATTCTAGGTATAAATTATCTTGAAAACTTATTTATAATTTTATATTGGTGGAGACACCACTTAATGTCACTCCAGACAGACCTGTCCTATTAGTACATACACCTATAATGGTGCTAAGAGCCAGATAGGATTTATCATCTGGACTTCCTAATTGTTTTCACTCTATGCATTTAAATTTCTGCGCTGTAATTCCTGTTGTAGGGCATGTTAATACTTATTAAAACTCTTGAGGAACCAACGACCCTATCAACTTCGATTTTCATAAATGGACATAATTTTTATAATGGTGGTCATGGTTAGACAACTCACGCATATTATTTTGAGAGCTGTATCCATATAAATGCTGCCGGAAGTTCTTTTCATTAACTTTTGACAGCAGCAAAAAGTCGGTCCTTCACAATGAGTATATGGACACCTATTAAGATAAAACACGACATACTCGAGAGCTTTGTCTTAAAGTAACAGAAAAGATATATAGCAAAACTAGGTCATAGGTTCATATACCTTATTTACATCCGCTTCGAGTCTAAATAGACCTCGGGACAGTTTTATATGTCTAGTTTGCATCCGCTTCAAGTCTAAATAGACCTCAGAACGTATTCCCTTTTAGGGATGAATATTTCCCACGCACCCGGACAGGCACCTAAAAAAAGAGTAAATACCATATTTTATCAGAGCAAAACCCTGCGTGTCTCTAAGGGTCATTAAGAGAGACAGTACTCCTCTTTGTGAGACCAATGTTAACTCGATGTCTATAAACTCTGTAACCCCACGTAAGTAAAAGAATTTCTACACTGTTACCATATACAAGACCCTATCACATACTTCGTTTAACCTAGTATATTGGATTACGACCGTGCTGTCACAGTCATGGTTCACTTTTTTACCAGATTATTCTGTCGGCTCGAGACATACCCCTCTTTTTCTAAGCTGAAACCTCTATCCCCGGTGCCTACAAATTTGTCGGGTATATTAAAATGGCACCCATAACTTCTTAGCTAGGTATCCCTCATTTACCTTCAGATAGCTTTTCACTCTAAAATCCTCGTTTGTCCATCAGATGTGGTTGTATTTATATTCTCCAAACGGGGATTCGGTGCCAATAGAGCACTACGGGGGAAAAGACATATTTCTTGGAGCAAATCGAACCTTAGCATCAAGATAACACTATCGCCACACCCAGCTGTCTCAAATAAGACCTACCTCCACTCGGCCTGTTACGGTGCACACGACAAAATCTTCTGTATGGATGCCAGCTTACCTCGACTCAACTTATGTGGTGGTATATATACGGAATTCCTCCACATATCGCCAATAGGAAATGATAACATCACTTCCGGGGCAGTTAGAACTCGAAGTCACCACTGTGTAAGGGTACGCGAATCGGACCGCCATCTTGGAAGTTGAGTTTATAGACATCGAGTTAACATTGGTCTCACAAAGAGGAGTACTGTCTCTCTCAATGACCTATTGAGACACGCAGGATTTTGCTCTGATAAAATATGGTATTTACTCTTTTTTAGGTGCCTGTCCGGGTGCGTGGGAAATATTCATCCCTAAAAGGGAATACGTTCTGAGGTCTATTTAGACTTGAAGCGGATGCAAACTAGACATATAAAACTGTCCCGAGGTCTATTTAGACTCGAAGCGGATGTAAATAAGGTATATGAACCTATGACCTAGTTTTGCTATATATCTTTTCTGTTACTTTAAGACAAAGCTCTCGAGTATGTCGTGTTTTATCTTAATAGGTGTCCATATACTCATTGTGAAGGACCGACTTTTTGCTGCTGTCAAAAGGTAATGAAAAGAACTTCCGGCAGCATTTATATGGCTACAGCTCTCAAAATAATATGCGTGAGTTGTCTAACCATGACCACCATTATAAAAATCATGTCCATTTATGAAAATCGAAGTTGATAGGGTGGTTGGTTCCTCAAGAGTTTTAATAAGTATTAACATGCCCTACAACAGGAATGACAGCGCAGAAATTTAAATGCATAGAGTGAAAACAATTAGGACGTCCAGATGATAAATCCTATCTGGCTCTTAGCACCATTATAGGTGTATGTACTAATAGGACAGGTCTGTCTGGAGTGACATTAAGTGGTGTCTCCACCAATATAAAATTAAAAATAAGTTTTCAAGATAATTTATACCTAGAATGTTGAAATTGACTGGCGTGTCTGTAGCATTTGCTTTGATCTGTGGGATGGTCTTTTGAACAGTAGGATTGGTCGGAAATTGAGAGAATAAATAGATTGTGCGAGTGACTAAAAATATGTTATGGATGTTTTTTTCCAGATCACTTGTTTTTATACATGATTGATATTGGGACTTTATTTTAAATTTCCTGAAGAAGGTGTTGGCAAGGAATCAGTGCCCACCGAAACGCGTCGATGCTCTCAAAGAGGAAACCACATAAAATCTTTGATTACAGTTTTTTGTGACATGTATAACTGAAAGCAATATTAATTGGGGTCGCAATTGATGAATCGTTGATTTGGTGATTTCCCTCTGTGAATAGGACCTTATTGTCCTTTTTAGATTGTTCCCAATCGCATGTTTTATGGTGTTCTTAAATTGTTACTGTGGATAATTTCGTCAATATTATTCTGATACTTAGGTATTATATTGTAATTGCTTCATAATTAGCCATATAACAATATATAGTATTTTATTTACAGAATTTTTGATAGAATTGTGTACAGAATTTTTAATGAAATCGTGAATAAATTTCCATGCCATATTTTTTCTCTCAATTGTTTTGACTATATCTGTGCTGTTCATTCTTATCCCGTCAGTGTGAAAGGTGTGTTGATTGTTGCGCATTCATGACAAGGAGGCTTTGTCTGGTTGACTAAGGTCATATTTGGTACCCCTCTCCTGTGTCTTTGGGGTCCCTCTCACTTTTCTAATAACATATTGTACAGCCTTTGATGCTGGAGAGCTTTCTTTGATATACTCCACTGTATTTTTTGAGTCCTAAGTTTGAGCCTTTCAGCCTACGTATGGACCAATTCAGAACTTTTGGTTTTAGTGATGACCAATTGAATAGAATTATTAATACGAACAATGGGAATAAAATCACAGTGATATCAGGCAAAGGTGAAAACTGGGGCAAGTTGCTGAATTTGAAAAAGAAACTAATACGCACTGAGGCCCATGCCGAATTTCTCATTGAATATGTTAAAACAGGCACAATCCCTATTGGATTACAGGTCCGTAATGAACCTGGCCTATTTATAGAAAATACAAAATTCTTAGAGACATGGGCTATGATCTCAAATAGATGCAGCCGTGACTGGATGCTTCTGATAACTGAGACTGCCCGGGAACTCATTATAATTGAAAAAGAGGCTATTGACAAACTGGAGCTAGAGCTTAATAATTGTCCTGCTTTAGAGGAAGCAAAGAAAAAGCTAGAAGAAATAAATAGAGATGTGGAGGGGTACAGAGATTATTTGTTCAACAAAAAAACGAACAAACTGAGAAAGGACATGGAGCGGTTCTCTCAGGAAAAGGTTTACCCATTCCTTAAGGAGAACTATTTTCAACAAAGGAATGAGATGACCTGGGAAAAACCTCCTAATAGACAAATATATTACAGAGGTGGAAGAAAACAGGTCACCTTCTCCGAAACCTCTGGCTCAAGCAGTTAAGATGATAGTATACCGAGAGATGAACCCATGAATAGGGGCAACAATAGAGACTATGTGCCTTTTTTAGACTCGCGTCCGAGGAGAGGGTCACAGTTCAATGGGAATCCGGGGAGAGGCCAGATGAACAGGGGCCCTCCGCAGCAACAGGAGTATATGCGTACCAGGAGCCAGCGGTATTGGCGACAGACAGAGCACCAGTCATAAATCTGTCTAATAAATCTCTCAATGAAACAGAAACTAGCATCCTTAGTAAAGGTTTCAGCTTTGTCCCATCAGTCCCTATTGATAAGTTTCAGTTAGAAAAAGATTTGCGTGCCTTTTTTAGAAAAGTAAGGCTGAGGAGATTTTTTTGAAAATAGGGACACTCTAGAACGCATCAATCATTCGGGTTTGAAACCTAAATCACAATTTACTCCTAGTCTAGCCATGGTTGGCAAAAATATTGAAATCTTTGAGAAAGCGGTAGAGAGTGATATTCATAACATTTTAAATAAATCAAATAAATTCATGGGACAGAAGAATATCAATAGAGTAGAAAGATAGGCCCTTAATTCCTTAAAAGCGGATAGAAATATTACCATCAAACCCGCTGATAAGGGAGGTGGGGTGGTGGTTTTTAATACCGTTGACTATGAGCACAAGATGCTTGAAATGTTGAACATTAAGGATCACTATGTACGCACGAATGAGAGGCAGTTAGCCGCTGTATGAAGAGAATGTCTATCCTTACTTTTAGAAGCCAAGGAAAAATCTTGGATCTGTGAGGATGAGTTCGAATTCCTCAATAACTTGGAACCAAGGACCCCTGACATTTATGGTCTTCCAAAGATCCATAAGAGTGGTACTGATCCACCGATGAGACCAATAGTGAGTAGTATTGGGTCTCTCTTGGAGCCTGTGAGCAAATATGTGGATCATTTTTTGCGCCCTATTGTTTGCGGCTTGCGCTCTTATGTGAGAGATTCTGCGCACATGATCTCTCTCGTTGAAGGTAAGTCATTCTGTGGGGAGACTCAGTGTCTAGTCACTCTGGACATTGAGTCTCTTTACACCAATATCCCACAGGATGATACAGTCAGCGTAATCCGGGAGATCCTTGTGGACCATGACCTAGGGGGAGCTAATGCTGACTTCATTGTCAGCTGTGTTAGCTTGATTCTGAAGAACAATATTTTCCTATTTAAGGATGAGTATTTTAAACAGTTAAAAGGGACCAGCATGGATGCTACCTGTGCCCCTAGTCTGGCCTGTTTATATGTTGGCCAATTTGAAACCAAACATATTTACAATGAGGTGGCCCCATTTTTTGAAAATGTAGCGGGCTGGTACCGCTACATTGATGACATTTTCTTCGTATGGGAAGGCACTACTGAATAACTGGAACTGTTTTTGGAATGGCTAAACTTGGGAGATCCCAATTTGAGATTTACATCTCACTTTAGTAAAACTAAAGTTGATTTTTTGGATATCACAATCAAAGATACTAATGGAGTCTTGGAAGTGGAGTTGTTTACTAAACCCATGGCAAAGAACACCCTTCTCCACTTCTCAAACTTTCATCCCAGGTCCCAGAGGGATAGTATCCTTTTTAGCCAGTTCCTCCGTCTTCGGAGGAACTGCTCAGATATACAAGACTTTTATAAACATGCGGATGATCTAAAACGCAAATTCAGTGACAGAGGGTACCCAAAAAAACTCTTGACCCATTCCCTTAAACGGGCTAGGTTCTATGACCGAGATGCTTTGGTCAACAAACCCGCAGCAAGGAAAGAATTACCAAGTAAAGTGGTATTTGTTAGTAAATTCTGCAATATGAGCAATCAAATCAAGAATATTATAAATAGGAACTGGCATATTTTAAATCATGAAGAAGAGGTCAAATTGGAGAGACCTATGTATGCATTCAAGAAAAACAATAACCTGCGAGACATTCTAGTACATACCTACCGTGAAGACAGTTCTGACAGTCAGAGATCCATTGAAAATGATCGAGCTATTGGTAATTACAGATGCGGAACATGCAATATCTGCCCCCAGTGTCTGTCAATGAAAGAGATCAAACACAATGAACGTACAATTAGAGCAAAAACTCTGAATAATTGTAGGAGCAAAAATGTGGTCTATTTTCTTCAGTGCCCGTGTGGGCTTGGATATGTGGGGGAAACGAGTAGAGAACTACGGGTGAGGCTACAAGAGCATAGATCAGCAATCAACACAAAAAAATTAACGGCGCCTCTGGTGCCACATTTCCTGGAATTAGGACATGGAGGAAATTATTTTTTGTGGTTTGTCCTGGAAAAGGTTAAAATAGACAGGAGAGGGGGAAATATCACTAGTAAGCGTAAAGCACGTGAACAGTGGTATATTTCCCATCTGAACACGGTACATAAAGGACTGAACTCTAGAGAAGAGTGGGAACATTTGTTGGTGATGTGATAGGGTTCTATTAGTTCATCCCACACACATTTTTGCTGTGTTGTGTGTGGGTCCCGCTCTCTCTACCCGTAAATGTGACCATGATTCGGCTATGAGGGCTGTATCAGAGTTGAGATCTGCCCTTTTTGTATATAGAAAAGAGAGTGGACTGATTTAATCATCATCAATAAGTGAAAGACTCTATTTAAATAGTGGAGTCAAGGGACGTAATCTCTTAAGAGAATGGCAATTTTTGCTGTGGGCAAAATGAGATTTTTCCAGTTAATTTTATGTACAGATTGGCTGTTAATTTCCCGGTCCTCCCCACATGTTATTCCGAATATAATTAGGCTGTAGGTTTTATCTTGGGCATTGGGAGACTGTCCCTAGAGATGAAATCGGGAACTAATGTCTTATCATGTAGATACACAATATGGGGGTCACATGTTTCCTGTTTTGCTATCCTTGACCTATGAGGATCTGCTATCTTAGGGACAATACATAGGTCTGGGTACTTGTCGAATCTCGATGTCGGATACATTACGAGGGGTTGCTGTCCCCATTGTGAAGAGATGGCGGCTGTAGTCCTATTAAGACTCTAGAAAATTCTAACAAAAGGATTGTTGATAACAATATCAATCTGAAGCGTTATCGCTCGGATATAAGATCGCTAACTGTGACAGGATATTAATGGTGATCTTACGAGATATCGTTGAGACACATGCTGATGTGTGCATTTTGACTGTGCACATATTTTTGGGTAACACTTCCAAGATGGCGGTCCGATTCGCGTAACCTTACACAGTGGTGACTTCGAGTTCTAACTGCCCCGGAAGTGATGTTATCATTTCCTATTGGCGATATGAGGAGGAATTCCGTATATATACCACCACATAAGTTGAGTCGAGGTAAGCTGGCATCCATACAGAAGATTTTGTCGTGTGCACCGTAACAGGCCGAGTGGAAGTAGGTCTTATTTGAGACAGCTGGGTGTGGCGATAGTGTTATCTTGATGCTAAGGTTCGATTAGCTCCAAGAAATATGTCTTTTCCCCCGTAGTGCTCTATTGGCACCGAATCCCCGTTTGGAGAATATAAATACAACCACATCTGATGGACAAACGAGGATTTTAGAGTGAAAAGCTATCTGAAGGTAAATGAGGGATACCTAGCTAAGAAGTTATGGGTGCCATTTTAATATACCCGACAAATTTGTAGGCACCGGGGATAGAGGTTTCAGCTTAGAAAAAGACGGGTATGTCTCGAGCCGACAGAATAATCTTGTAAAAAAGTGAACCATGACTGTGACAGCACGGTCGTAATCCAATATACTAGGTTAAACGAAGTATGTGATAGGGTCTTGTATATGGTAACAGTGTAGAAATTCTTTTACTTACGTGGGGTTACAGAGTTTATAGACATCGAGTTAACATTGGTCTCACAAAGAGGAGTACTGTCTCTCTCAATGACCCATTGAGACACGCAGGGTTTTGCTCTGATAAAATATGGTATTTACTCTTTTTTTAGGTGCCTGTCCGGGTGCGTGGGAAATATTCATCCCTAAAAGGGAATACGTTCTGAGGTCTATTTAGACTTGAAGCGGATGCAAACTAGACATATAAAACTGTCCCGAGGTCTATTTAGACTCGAAGCGGATGTAAATAAGGTATATGAACCTATGACCTAGTTTTGCTATATATCTTTTCTGTTACTTTAAGACAAAGCTCTCGAGTATGTCGTGTTTTATCTTAATAGGTGTCCATATACTCATTGTGAAGGACCGACTTTTTGCTGCTGTCAAAAGTTAATGAAAAGAACTTCCGGCAGCATTTATATGGATACAGCTCTCAAAATAATATACGTGAGTTGTCTAACCATGACCACCATTATAAAAATTATGTCCATTTATGAAAATCGAAGTTGATAGGGTGGTTGGTTCCTCAAGAGTTTTAATAAGTATTAACATGCCCTACAACAGGAATGACAGCGCAGAAATTTAAATGCATAGTGAAAACAATCAGGACGTCCAGATGATAAATCCTATCTGGCTCTTAGCACCATTATAGGTGTATGTACTAATAGGACAGGTCTGTCTGGAGTGACATTAAGTGGTGTCTCCACCAATATAAAATTAAAAATAAGTTTTCAAGATAATTTATACCTAGAATGTTGAAATTGACTGGCGTGTCTGTAGCATTTGCTTTGATCTGTGGGATGGTCTTTTGAACAGTAGGATTGGTCAGAAATTGAGAGAATAAATAGATTGTGCGAGTGACTAAAAATATGTTATTTATGTTTTTTTCCAGATCACTCGTTTTTATACATGATTGATATTGGGACTTTATTTTAAATTTCCTGAAGAAGGTGTTGGCAAGGAATCAGTGCCCACCGAAACGCGTCAATGCTCTCAAAGAGGAAACCACATAAAATCTTTGATTACAGTTTTTTGTGACATGTATAACTGAAATCAATATTAATTGGGGTCGCAATTGATGAATCGTTGATTTGGTGATTTCCCTCTGTGAATAGGACCTTATTGTCCTTTTTAGATTGTTCCCAATCGCATGTTTTATGGTGTTCTTAAATTGTTACTGTGGATAATTTCGTCAATATTATTCTGATACTTAGGTATTATATTGTAATTGCTTCATAATTAGCCTTATAACAATATATAGTATTGTATTTACAGAATTTTTGATAGAATTGTGTACAGAATTTTTAATGAAATCGTGAATAAATTTCCATGCCATATTTTTTCTCTCAATTGTTTTGACTATATCTGTGCTGTTCATTCTTATCCCGTCAGTGTGAAAGGTGTGTTGATTGTTGCGCATTCATGACAAGGAGGCTTTGTCTGGTTGACTAAGGTCATATTTGGTACCCCTCTCCTGTGTCTTTGGGGTCCCTCTCACTTTTCTAATTTCACAGGTGGAGGCCGCAGAAAGAATACGTGAACTTGATCGTATTAACTTACAGAAATCTCTCTCTGTGGTCGACAATGGGTTAACAACTTTGTCATACAGAATATTCACTGGACAACATTGTATCCTCTGCTATTGACATACTGGAACAAGATTTAGCCATCTTACAATAAGGCCAATCTCAGTTACGTTCTATTATGTTATTAGGCTAGACGCTGCAATGCTTTTGTGCAGGCTATGTGCCTTGGCGTTTTATCAACACGTCGTCTCTGTTTTCAGAATATAATCTCACAGATAAACAGATCGAACTGGCACAAAGGGGAGCAAAGTATACAGTGCTGAGCATTGCAAACTGGAAAAATTACCATTTACGGTAACAGAAAAAACAGCTACAGAATGGCTTATCCATGGCAAAATAACTCTGCCTGTCCCTACTTTTCATTTTCAGTATTGCCTCAAACAAATGCAAGCAGGCAAATATGAAAGGTTGGGTAAAGAATACATTAAGACATCCTGGGTTTTACCTTACAAATACAGATGTTGGAGTTGGGGTCGTGAAGTGTTTCTGAGCGGTACACACTGTGAAAATACACTGAGCGGATCTCTCATATGTCAGGACATTTCTTTACATGGGGCTTGTAATGGTTATGTGGCAAACTTGTCCTTCTACCTGCAGGGTACACCAGCTGCTGTGATTAATCCGACCTTTGGACAACTTTCTAACGGAAGTTACCTCATGTTGAATGATCAAAGTTGCTGTGGCACGTTGCCAAGAATCCCATATCTGGTAATGGTTAGCTCCTGGGTTACTTGTTGTATGCAAGTATTGTTCCCCCAAATAGACACAGCCAGGGAGTCGCCTCTATGGCCTTCATTGAATGTTTTTTTATACGTTTTGATACTTTAAGCAGAATGAAAGCCATGCTTTTGCAACAGACCATGCCTTTGACTTCGGCCAAAGTAACCTGTGATCTACAAATTGCAAGGACTTTGGCTGAGAAACAGGCTCTAATAAGTACAAACTGCCCTATACATTTCGTAGAAATGATGGGACCTATCTTAAACATGTCTGATACGAGCGGGGTTGTACATGTATTTAAGACCATATGTTCAGGACTATTAACACCTTTTCAGGCGGTCCTCGGAATCATTCCAAACTTCGTGCATTCGGTGTTTGGTGGTCTGCCATTAGTTCTAGCACTCATTGCAGGAATCCTGTTTCTATTCCTACTGCTACGCTATGGTAAGCCTATCCACCGGCATCACTCTCAGAAACTTGGAGAAAGCTCTCCTAGAACGGAAGTGCCGTTAGCGCATAATGCAACTTTTGGGCTAACCTCATCTACGGGAACTTAATACAACATGGTTTCTGTCATTTAGACCAATCTAGCAAGATTGCATCTTACCTGTTCTACGCTGCCTGCTTTGCGGTGAAGAATGCATGCTAGACATATGTCTAACACTCCCATCAGTGATGCCAACGGATATCGATACTCTGCTGGACCCAATAACGGCCCATAATCTCTGTTGTCCTCAGAGGCTACCAATCCTGAGTACGGCATTCGTTGAGATCTCACAGACGCTTCCTGCTAATGCTGAGGTACGAGATGGATCAACAGGCACACAGGTAACAACGGACGCAAACATTGCTGCGGCATCCCATGCTGAGAGCGATGCTTCACATCTCTGTGCAGTTAACCTTCTAAACAATGTGTTCCAACTGTCACCGACATTGGTAGAAGATCTTTTGTCTACAAGAGTTGTTGATTTCTTGTTTTCTCCAGACCCATACACTGACTTTGAATCGGCTCACAGTGTACCAGGAAAGCAATGAATTTGGCCTCTATATTTTCATAACAGAACAGAACTTGGAATTCTTCCTAAAATTTACTTTTTTCTAAATTTGAAAATACATGGCAAATCAATCTGCTTACAGTAGAACTATTCATATAGAACGGACTTCTTTAAATACTTCCAGGGACACATTGTCACCTTATTTACCACAATTTCATTTAGTACCATGTTATGATATGGCTTAGATTTTTTGAATACTTGTCGACCATTTCGTCATGTGTATATATTTCTATTCATTCCTATTGCATTTATTTCCGATATATACTTAGAATGAAAAACCTTTTAAAAATGTACAGCACCTTTGCATCACATGTTTAGCTACAGTTTTTTTTATAAACAAATTCTTTTAGTATGCTTTTACAAATGTTTTTAACAACATGTGGTACTCAGTTTAATGTTTAACATTTTTATGTTTAGCATTTAGTGTTATCGTTCATTCGAACGTGGAGTGGGTGTTGTATTCCGCTTTAGGTGTCTGTATATAGGTTTTCATGATACATGTCCTTATATAGGCACAATTCGCATTGCCCTTATATAGGCATAAGATCCCAGTCCTTATTTAGGCATTAGCCATGCTATCCAAATACAGGCATAGACACCTGCATCCATCACAATGAGTTCTTAGAAACCAGACCCTTAAGCTCTTGAGAGTTCCCCTAGCACAGGATTATAGATTTCTCCAAGAATTCATTTATTATGTATGAACCGCTATTCCTTAAGGGTTCATTCCTGAGGTCTTCCTCTGCCCGACTTTACGTCAATGCAAACATTCCAAAGGCACCTACCGGGTATATATATACCATCCCTTGCCCAAGCAAGTGGGAGGAGACCTCGACTTTAGAGGAGCCCGTGTCTTGGCATGACGCACTGACAAGCAACGCTGTCATCCCTGCTCACAGAGAATCCAGCTTCCAGTGTTCTGACTCCATTCACGGGATGTTAGAGTTCGAGCCCCGGAAAGAGATTCCCACCTCTCCTATTCTCAAGGTATGGAGCTGACTAGAAGCTAGAGGGACTCTTGGCATACCAGACTTGGCATACTAGACTTGGCATACTAAACTTAACAGACTATACTATAGAATACATCACCTACATCTTACCTTGTACTACACTCAGGTTAGGTACACTGCGGTAAAACTAGTTAGAGAAGAATCTTATGAGTACTCACATTTTTAGCTTATGTTAATTATGTGTATGAATATATGTGTCAGAACTAAAAGATAATGCTAGCGCAGTATTATTTCTTTCTACTGCTTACGCTGTACATAATATATCTTGCATACTCTCTTATGATTGTAGCAGCTCATATCTCTTACACGAGGAACAAGACTGTTCAATAAATCCTTTTATTGAAACACCCATCTATTCTTTCTGTGTAGCTCTGAAGAAACTAATCATGCAGGATTAGCTGAGTGAAACTATCATCAGTTATTTTCACGATTCTGAGAGTGTTCCGATTCTAAAGGGAAATAAAGTTGTCATATTTATGCGGTTGCCAGAAACTACTCCCTTCTTGTATACAAGGAGTTTCTTGTGGCCTCTGAGTTACCTGGTACAAATTATTTAAGTTTAATATACTCAATAGGGGCATACTGACCTCTGTCCTATGCCAAATCTATAGGGTATATTATTCCAATGTGCAGAGCCTATAGGGAAATAGGAACTACACTACACAGCAACCTGCAAATATTATCTACTAATGAGGGAGGAATCCGGAAACACTGATGTCTAGTGATACTATTTGGAAAGACTTCATCAGTTGAAAAATAATATGTCCTTTGTGTGAAAAACTGAACTACAACTACCAAGAGGTAATGGGGTAATGGCTCTGTTACATGCAAGCAATGCATTCCTACCCACTTTCACATTCAAATAGAAACATACATCAAAGGAAAGCTCTTAATCCCCAAACTTAAATGAGCTTCTGAGAAATGGAAGGTGGAAAGTTTCAAATTAATGAAGGTCAGGCTGAGTGCATATAACATCTCATTGATATGCCCATTCTGAGTGCAAGGTAGGGCGGACCACAGGCCCCAGAAGCTCTTGCTGCTACGAACACCACGCTATCTGCACCTGGAGGCGTGTACAAAGTCTGCCTTAAGCCCCATTCTGAGTGCAAGGCGGGCGAACCACAAGCCCCAGCACCTCTCACGGCAGCTGCCGCCAACGCCATGCTTTCCGCACCTGGAGGCGTGTGCAAAGTCTGCCTTGGGCCCCCGAAGCTCGGGAGCCAGTTCTGAGTGCAAGACGGGCGGATCACAAGTCCCAGCACCTCTTGCAGCAGCTGACACCAACACCATGCTTTCCACACCCGGAGGCATGTGCAAAGTCTGCCTTGGGCCCCGCAACATTGGAGCCCATTCTAAGTGCAAGGCGGGGTGGACCACAAACCCCAACACCTCTCGTGGCATGCTTTCCACACCTGGAGGCACGCACAAAGTCTGCCTAGGGCCCCCGCAGCACGGGACGCCCCACCGGGCGTGTGCCCAGGTGAAGACCTGGTCAAAAGCGGGCCGTCTGTGCCCCTCAGTGGCCAGCAGAGGCCGGGCTGGACCCCCTCTTTAGTTTTCATTTGGAGGCCATACCTTCAATCAAAAGTATGTGAGCCTTGAGTCTACCTGTTTTTATGTCTAAGCTGAAACCTGGGTGGGGTTAGAGGGGGGGCTATATACGCTCTCCGGAGACTAATGACTCTTTGCTGGAGCGAGTGGTGAGCATAGTCTCCAACGAAATTGATCTTACAGAGCGGCCATTGTCACTTGACTATAGGGTGCCTCCTCACTTGTTGTCTATAGAAAGGGCCACGAAGGGGGGCGCTGCCACTAATACCACCAATACCACATTAGTTGCTGCAAACAAGAATGAGTTGATGTTGCTAGACACCCCAGAAACTCAATAATCCACTTCACCTTCCGGAAACCCACCACGCACAACCACACCCAACAGATGCCTTCGCCACTGCTGGAGCAAAGTCACCAAAGAACAGCTAACCACCACCCTCGCCCATAGCCCCCTGCTGACCCCACCGACCCGACACCACCGCCCGCAACCTCAGATAGTGGATCGACGACTGTGCCAACACCCTCGCCCCGGTCAAGAAACCCTCCAACAGCCACACCAGCAAGAAAGCCAGCTGGTTCACTGAAGACCATTAGGCCTCCAAGCAAACCTGCTGGAAGCTAGAGAAGAACTGTCTCCGAGAACGAACACCGGACAGCTACGCAGCCCACAAGAACACCACCCGCAGACACCATCACCTCATCAGAGCCGCCAACCAAAAGAGCCTCCTTCAAAGACCGCCTAGACAACAACGCACACAACAGCAAAGAGTTCTTCAACATCGTGAAGGAACTCTCCAACCCCAGCTCCAACACCAACAACATCCCACCTTCGCAGGACCTGTGCGACTCACTGGCCATCTTCTTCCATCGCAAGATGGCTTCAATTCCACGACCGCCCCGACAACCACTGAGACCTCCGCCCCCTCGACCACCATCTGCACCAACCGCCTACTCTCCTGGACCAACATTAACGATGACGACACCATCAAGATCATAAACACCATCCACTCCAGATCTCCGTCAGACCCATGCCCTCCCCACGTCTTCAACAAAGCCAGCACCACCATTGCACCCCATCTCCGGAAAGCCATCAACATTTCCTTTGAGACAGCTACCTTCCCGGAGAGCTGGAAGCACGCCGAAATCAACTCCTTACTCAAGAAACCCAAGGCGGACCCCAAGGACCTCAAGAACTTCCGTCCCAACTCCCTCCTCCCATTCCCGGCGAAGGTTATCGAGAAGACCGTCAACAAACAACTGACCCGCTACCTCGAGGAGAACAGCATCCTGGACCGGTCCAAGTCCAGGTACCGCAGCAACCACAGCACCGAAACTGCCCGCATCGCCGCCACCGATGAAATCAGGACCCTGCTAGGCAACGGAGAAACCGCGACCCTCATCTTCCTGGACCTATCAGCTGCCTTTTGACACCGTCTGCCACCGTACACTACGCACACGCCTCCACGACGCCAGTATCCAAGAGAAGGCCTTGGACTGGACCACCTTCTTCCTCTCCAGCAGAACACAGAGCGTCCGCCTCCCCCCTTCCGCTCTGAAGCCACCGAGATCATCTGTGGTGTTCCAAGGGCTCATCCCTCAGCCCAACGCTGTTCATCATCTACATGGCACCGCTCACCCACGTCACCCGACTGCACGACCTCAACATCATCTTTTACGCCGATGACACCAAGCTGATCCTCTCCCTCGCCAAGAGCCCCCAAACCACCAAAACCAACCTCCACGAAGGAATGAAGGCTGTCGCCGAATGGATGAGGAACAGCCGGCTGAAACTGAACTCGGACAAGATGGAGGTCCTCATCCTCAGACCCACCCCCTCGGCCTGGGATGACTCCTGGTGGCCGACTGCACTAGGAACCACTCCAACACCCACCGACCACGCACGAAACCTGGGGGTCATCCTTGACTCCACCCTCTCCATGACTAAGCAGGTCAAAGCCGTCTCTTCCTCCTGCTTCAACACCCTCCGCATGCTCCGCAAGATCTACAAGTGGATCCCCACCAAAACAAGAAGAACGGTCACCCAGGCCCTCATCAGCAGGAGGTTGGACTACGGAAACGCCCTCTATGCAGGAGCATCGGCCAAACTCCCGAAACAGCTTCAACGCACTCAGAACACTTCTGCGTGACTGATCCTCGACATCCTTTGACGCAGCCGCATCACATCCCACCTGAGAGACCTGCACTGGCTCCCTGTCAACAAGAAGATCACCTTCAAGCTCCTCACCCACACACACAAGGCACTCCACAACTCTGGACCAGTGTACCTCAACAGACGACTCAGCTTCTACACCCCCACCCGCCAGCTCCGCTCTGCCGACCTCACCCTTGCCACAGTCCCCCGCATCCGAAGAGTGGCCTCTGGCGGCAGATCATTCTCCCACCTCGCCGTCAAGACTTGGAACACCCTCCCCATCCACCTACAGCAGACCCAAGACCTGCTGTCCTTCAGAAGACTCATCAAGACCAGGCTTTTTGTGCAGTAGCAGCACCTCCTACCCACAGCGCCTTGAGACCCTCATGGGTAAGTAGTGCACCTTACAAATGCTATGATTGATTGATTACAAATGTTATGATTGATTGATGAGAGTACTATTATACCCCAAAGCCCTGTTAGTAGGCCTACGTCACCTGGGCAGGAAAATGTGCATACGGCCATGCCATCATCAGCAAAAACTGGCCATAAAGTGGTAGTCAAAAGGAAAAGGCCAGTTAACAAACAGATAGGAAACAAGAGGAAACAACTACCCAGAATAGCATCTAGCAGCAACCAGTTATTAACGTTGATCCAACCTGCCCAACAGGAGAACATCCTAAATATTACACAACCCACATCTCAAATCTGCTCTACAACAACCATATTCATCTCTGGTTAATAAAAATGCAAATAATGCAAATAATAATGCCACATTAGTCCCTGCTCAAGAGGACTCTTCATTTTGTGACACCCTATGCAATCGAATTAGTAATATTTTGGATACCAAACTAAAACCACTGCTGGAGAGACTTGTAGTCCCCCGAGAAGAGATTTGGGACCATAATCTGCCCTGACAAACTCCAAAATGTTGATAAAAGCATTGAGTGTCACCTCAGCATTGCACCCCGTGCTTTAACTCAATCTAGAGGCAGAGCTGTGCATTCATCATTCAATAAAGTTCAGTGTGACACTACCCCTAATCACCATCAGGGGCTCACCCAACTGAACGGAAGCCGGGGATATTCGTTTGTCAGTGTAATATGTTTTAAGCATCTTGCATTTCGCTAACCTGCACATTTCTGCTCACTTGTCAGAAACTGTATTTATTCCTTACCTGGTATCGGCAGGGCTTCCGGGCATTGACGCTCCCCGCTCAGCGGAGTCTGTGCTGGGGTGGGAAGCGCGAGTCCAGAGCCGCCATCACCTCCCTCGAGGCACAGGGATACGCCCATCTCTGATAGCCACGCCCCCCTGGAAACCTTTAAAGGCTGACTAGTGGATTTGGAAGCTGTTGTTTACAGCTACCCTTGAGGCGGAAGCCGGGGGTCTCGCTGCTCAATTTTGTACTGCTTTCTGTTACTTGCTAGTTTGCACATTACTGTATTGATTTTACCTATTTTGTCGATTTTAATACTATCCTTGAGGCGGAAGCCGGGGATACTCGTTTGTCAGTGTAATATGTTTTAAGCATCTTGCATTTCGCTAACCTGCACATTTCTGCTCACTTGTCAGAAACTGTATTTATTCCTTACCTGGCATCGGCAGGGCTTCCGGGCATTGACGCTCCCCGCTCAGCGGAGTCTGTGCTGGGGTGGGAAGCGCGAGTCCGGAGCCGCCATCACCTCCCTCGAGGCACAGGGATACGCCCATCTCTGATAGCCACGCCTTCCCGTTCTCTATAACTATGGTCACTCCCCGGATGCGCAGCCGACGTGCGCAGCGGGCACGCCCTCAGCACGCCGAAGACACGCCAAAGACTAGCCCGTCTGTGCCCGTCCGGGCCAGTACGGGGCATGGGGCAGAGGACTTTGTGCCTCCTGCCTGCGAGAGGCTGGCAATATCTTCGGTGGAGTTACGAGCGCTGTGCCCGCTGCGTGACCCATGCTGCACCTTGCTTAACCTCCGCATCATGGGAAATACGGCCTGCATGAAATGCAATCTCTCCACTTCCATCTCTCAACCTTTTCCGGATGTAGTCAGAAGGCGTAGAAAACACAAACATCCTCGTGCTGTAGTGGCAAAGGAATACGTGTTGTATACTACAAATTGTCGCTCTCTTCCCAAGCACAACCTGGATATTTTCAACCTCCTTATAGAGGCCAAACCCAGCGTCCTTTTTCTGACGGAAACATGGCTGCACGAGAGTGCGGGCCCTGATGTGGCGACAGCCCTCCCAGCTAATTACGCAATTACCAGGATTGATCGCCAAAACCAGTTGGGGGGTGGGATCGTCATTATTTTCGACAGGAATTTGAAGTGCTCATTAGAACATATTAACATCCCGGAGTGTGAAGCAGGACTTTTTAAAATCTCCCTAAATTCGAACTTTACCATGTCCGGCATATTGTTGTATTGTCCACCGGGGAATCCGTCTAAATGGGTGTCCACCTTAGCTAATCACATTACCCCATATTTTATGGCATCAACACATTTTTTGCTTATCAGTGATTTTAACCTTCATTTGGAGGACCAGTCTATTGCAGCTTGTAGAAATCTGCAAGACGATTTAAAGGCCCTAAATTTTGCATTAATAAATGCGGGTCCGACTCATAATAAAGGGCACTTACTTGACCCCGTTTTTTCTAATATGACGGAGCTCCATTGGCTAAAGACTTCTCCCATTTGTTGGTCCGATCACTATCTCACTAAATTGAGTATTAAATTTCCTCTTACTGCTCACTCTAAAATAATTGCCCCGGCCACATTGAGGAGAAATTGGAAGCTAGTAGACCTGGTGGAATTGAACCAGACTCTTCATTCAAACCCCCCCAGGAAAGGTCCTGACATAAACCGCCTGGCGGAAGACATTGACAAATGGCTCCGTGAGGCTGCAGATCATTGTCTACCCGCCATCGCAAATAAAGTTAACAGACACCGTCCTCCTGCCCCCTGGTTCAATGATCTATTAAAAAGGGAAAAAGCACGTTGTAAAGTCTTGGAGCACAAATGGCGCAAAGATTACAATCCTGATGCGAAAGGCATTTATCATAAGGCTAGAAATTTATATCATTCTGCCTGCATAAAAGCGCGCGCTTCCTTTGTCTCTTCTTCTATTTCGGAAGCCTCTAATAAATCAAAGACTCTGTTTAGTCTAGTTAAGGACCTTGCTGGAGCTCATACCACAGCGTCACCTCCCCCATTGAACGCGAAACAGTGTCAAGATCTTGGCTGTTTTTTTGTGGAGAAAATTGAGAAAATTATTAAGGACATTTCCACTAACAACATTGTATCACCCCCCTCTATCGACTACGAATCCGTCTCCTCGGGTGAGAACATCTTAACAGTATGGCCCCCCATCACGAGAGATTCACTGAAATCCATATTTAAAAATATCAAGTCTGGCTCCCCTAGGGATCCTATCCCAATGAAGATCCTAAAACTATTTGATGACCAGTCTGTAGAGGTCATTGTTGACACGCTTAATACCTCATTAGAGTGTTCACATGTCCCTACCCTTTGGAAACATGCCATGGTTACGCCTTTGCTTAAAAAACCCACGGCTGAGCCTGAGTGCCTGGCAAATTACAGACCTATCTCTCTGCTCCCCGCCTTTTCCAAATGCCTGGAGAGACATATTCACTCGATCTTAGCCTCCTTTGTGGAAAAAAATTCTCTCTTGCACCCCTCGCAATCGGGTTTTCGGGTCGGTTTCTCTACGGAAACCACCCTCCTTGGAGTCACTGAGCACATTAGAAACCTACTTGACAAAAATCAGACGGTCGCGCTTGTACTCCTTGATCTAAGCGCGGCCTTTGATACGATATCACATGAAACCCTGATCAAGGCCCTGTGGAGAAATGGAGTCTGTGGCAAGGCATTGGACTGGATCCGGTCCTTTTTGAGCGGAAGGACTTTTCAAATTAATTCCTCCATAGCCTGCTCTGACTCTTTTGAAATCTCCCACGGCGTACCTCAGGGCTCCATCTTGAGTCCGTTGTTTTTCAATATTTATTTAAGACCATTAGCCGACATTGCTGAAAAATCAGGTCTCACCTTGATGACTTACGCCGACGATTCGCAGATTATTTGTTCCCTCTCAGATCCTAGTCCTTCTTCCTCATCTCCCCTTAAGTTGGGGCTGCAAAACATTCTGAATTGGATGACCAGCAACCAACTAAAGTTAAATGGAGATAAGACAGAGGTTCTTTTTCTGGGTAAGCAGCATGATTTGTGGAATTCCGCCCATTGGCCAGACCAGCTGGCCACTATTCCTTCCCCAGTGACCCATGTGCGTAACTTGGGTTTTATCCTGGATAGTACTCTTTCTATGAGTAAGCAAGTCAACAAAGTAGTGGGTCTTTGCCTAACCATCATTAAATGGCTACGAAAAATCATATGGATGTTACCTCTTTCTACCCAGAAGACCGTTGTCAATGCTTTAATAACTTCTCGGCTTGACTACGGTAATGTACTGTATCTTGGCTCGAATAAAGTGGTAGTAGACCGACTGCAACTCGTTCAGAACGCTGCAGTCCACCTACTCTGCAAAATCCCGAAAAATTCCGGGGTCTCAATTCATCGGAGGAAACTCCATTGGCTTAAGGTGGAAAACCGAATTCGCTTTAAAGCTCTGACCTTGATGTTTAAAATTAAAGCAGGCACGGCTCCTAACTATCTTTCATCTTTAGCCCAGCTCTATTATCCAAGGCGCAGTCTTCGCTCCCAATCACTTTCACAGTTTTGCATCCCTAGATTTAAACTGGCGAAAATGGGTGGTAGATCTTTCACCTTTCTTGGCCCTACAAATTGGAACGCCCTCCCCCTTTTCATCCGAAAGGAGGAAAACTATGATAGTTTCCGTAAACACGTTAAGACCTGGCTTTTCAACCAATAACTCGATCAGCCTGTGTTCGGGTTTTCTTGCTGTATTCCGGCGCCGGGAAACCCTTTTTGGGTAGCTGTTGCGCCTTACAAATTCTAATAAATAAATAAATAAAACGGACAAATTTCAGAAAGTGAAAGTAGGCCACTTACCACCAATCATCGGGAAAAGGACACTATTAATAATCCTAACTGTATTTCCTGCAGGAAAAAAATGCTAATTCCATAAGCACATCGGTATGCAAGCACCCAAGGGCTCTATAGACATTTTGGATCTCCCGTCGGCAGCATGTCCTTATGTGGTGGTCCTGGCCGAAGTCCCATCACTAGAGGCTAACCAAAAAGAATCTTGGGAGGACCTGAGAAATAAAAGGGCAGACTGGCTAATCAAAAACAGAGGACTTAGATCCCTTGATATCAATAACATACTACTTGGTTCAGAGGGTTGGCTGGGTAAGGCGTTCTGAAAAAAGTATTGTGGGGGACTGTATTGTGAATAATTTACCCAGTCCAATTCTTGTTCGTAATCTGTTAATCCACCAGGAAGACACCCGGGCCCCCAATGCTCACATTCGCTTCCTTTCACTTGGCTTCTTTTATAAGTCGACGATGAATAGGCCTATTATCCCACCAACCCTCCCCATTTTATTGGAAAATAGATTTGCCATACTAGAGGGTCTGGAATGGGTTGGATTGACTGGAACCCCCTCTTGCAGATAGAGTTGACTCAACTACTACTGTACTCGCTATATACCCCCCACCCCGAATATGCTAGGGCCTTGTATAATTGAAAGACCTAAAAACAACGCTTTGAAAATACTGAGTTGGAACATAGCAGGACTGTATTCCAAACTTTTATGCCCTGAGTGGATCTCATTCATTGCTCAATATGATATCCTGATGTTGCAAGAAACTTGATCCATAAAAGATGTGTATATCAGTCGCTGTCCGTGCAGGTAACAGCAGTGGGGAGGAGGGGCCAGGTTAGGCGGTATTTCGAGGGACACTGCAAAGGGAAAATTAAATAAATAACTGATTTTTCCTCGGCATATTATCAAGGACGGCGTTAAAATTATCGCTGGTTTAGCGGCAGAAAACTGCCGCTAAAGCGGCGATAATGGGCTTGATAATATGCCCTTGAGAATTCCAATAGAAGTCTGTGTTCTGGTGTGAACCGGCGATAATTTCAACGCCGTCCTTGATAATATGCCCCATAGTCGAAAACAGTGAAACATCAGAAAAAAGTGGGGGTAATTATAAGAAGCAGATCCTACTCTCCTACACAACCCCCCCCCAAACGTAAGGACATTAAACTAACCTTGACTAGTTGAGTCTTCATGTTCTAAGTGGAAATATCTGGAGAGTCCATCTGCATTTGCATGGTTACTCCCAGGTCTATGTTCCACTGTATAGTCCATCGCCTGTAGGGAAATGGACCACCTCAAAAGTTTGGGGCTTTCACCCTTCATCTGTTTTAGCCATAGAGGGGCTTATGGTCTGTCTGAACAATGAAGTGAGTGCCAAACAAGTATGGCCTCAGCTTCTTCAGAGCCCAAACCACAGCAAAGGCCTCCCTCTCAATAGCTGACCAACGTTCCTCTCGTGGGGTCAGCCTTCTGCTAATAAAAGCTACTGGCTGATCCTGACCCTTATCATTCAATTGTGATAACACAGCCCCTACCCCCAACTCAGATGCATCTGTTTGGACAATGAATCGCTTGGAATAGTCAGGACTTTGCAGAATGGGAGCAGTGCACATGGCCTGCTTCAGGTCATCAAATGCCTTTTGACAGCTAACTGTCCACTGAACTTTCTTTGGCATTCTCTTGGAAGTTAAGTCATTCAAAGGGGTCACTATGGATCCATATCCTTTGACAAACCTCCTATAGTACCCAGCCAGGCCCAAGAAAGCTCTGACTAGAGTCTGGGTGGTTGGAGCAACCCAGTCCATGATGGTCTGGATTTTGCTCTGCGATGGTTGAACCCGACCACCACCCACAAGGTAGCCTAGGTATACAACCTGACTCTGCCCTATCTGGCACTTGGTGGCCTTGATAGTGAGGCCTGCTTTCTGCAGGGCCTCTAAAACATTTCTCAGGTGGACAGGTGATCCTCCCAGGTAGAGCTAAAGACAGCAATATCATCTAGATAAGCTGCACTATAGGCTTCCAGGCCTGTAAGGACTTTATTCACCAACCTTTGAAAAGTGGGAGGTGCATACTTCAAACCTAAGGGCATCACCACAAATTGCTAGTGCTCACTAGGGGTAGAAAATGCTGTTTTTGGCTTTGCATCCTCAGCTAATCTGATTTGCCAGTAGCCAGCTGTTAGGTCAAATGTGCTCAGAACCTTGGCTTAGGCCAAAGTATCCATAAAATCATCTGCTCTAGGGATTGGATGGGCATCAGTCCTAGTGACCGCATTGAGATGAGACCCCTGTAGTCAACACAAAACCTCACCTCTCTCATACCATTCTGGGTGTGAGGTTTAGGCACTAAGACTACTGAACTAGCCCAAGGGCTATCTGAGGGTTCAATAACTCCCAAATCCAACATCTTCAGGACTTCAGTCAGCACAGTCTTTTGGTCATGCCAGGTCTTTCGCAATTCCAGGCTAGCCTTAAGGTTTTAAGTTACTTTCTTCATGTACTCAGCCATCCTGGAGCAGAAACCAAGTACATAGTCCACAATATCCTGTTTAGGGGGTTTGAGAGGTAACTCCCATCCCTCCTTCACTAGACATAAAGGACCCCTAACTGGATGTCCAAACAGAAGTTCAAATGGACTGTAACCAACCCCCTACTGAGGAACCTCTCTGTAGCAAAGAGAAGGCAGGGCAAAAGTATGTCCCATCTGTGCCTAAACTTTTCTGGGAGAACTTTAATCATGCCCTTGAGGGTTTTGTTGAACCTTCCATCTAACCCATTGCATTGTGGGTGATAAGGGGTGGTAAATTTGTAATTTACTCCACACTCCTTCCACATAGCAGTCACGTAACTAGACATGAAGTTTGTACCTCTGTCTGATACTACATCCTTAGGAAAACCAACCCTGGAAAAGATTCCCAGGAGGGTCCTTGCCACCACAGGTGCTGTGGTAGTTCTAAGGGGAATTGCCTCTGGATACCTAGTGGCATGGTCCACCATCACCAGTATAAATTAGTGCCCAGATGCAGTTTGAGGATCCATGGGACCAACTATATCAATCCCAACCCTCTCAAAGGGAACCTCCACCACAGGTAATGGTATCAGGGGGGCCTTTGTAGTACCACCTGCCTTACCACTGGCTTGACAGGTGGCACAGGAGCAAAAAAACTCCTTGGTGTATTCAGACATGTGAGGCCAATGAAACTGATGTACAATTCTGTCCCAAGTCTTGTTTTGGCCTAGGTGACCTGCTAATGGGATATCATGTGCCAGTGTCAATAAGAAACCCCTAAATGTCAGAGGTATAACCAACCTCCTGGTGGCACCAGACTTGGGGTCTCTACTTTCTGAATAAAAGAGTACATCATCCCAGTAGATCCTATGGGACCCCCTGGCACTCCCAGAAGCCTCAGCAGCAGCTTGCTGTCTGAGGGGTTCAAGAGAGGGGCAGCTCAGCTGCTCCTGGCTCAGATCTGCCCTGGAAGGGCCCCCTGTCCCCAAGAACTCAACCTGATCAGGTTACAGTTCCTCGGACACAGTTCCTTCTTCAGTACTAAGATAATCTCCCTCAATAGACTGATCTGTATTCCGAGTCAGGGGGGAAGACACTCCCTTACCCCTACTGCTCCTTTTCTTGGAAGGCGCCTGGTCCATTTTTCCAGGGCCTGTTTAGTGGAAGACATTTGTGACTCTGACCTAGTCATAGCAAACACAGCTGCAGGGATTCCCAACATTTCTGCATGAGTTCTGAGCTCCACTTCAGTCCAAGCTGAAGTTTCTAAATCATTGCCCAACAAGCATGCAACAGGGAGATCTGCACTTACCACAACTTTCTGAGGGCCAGATATCCCTCCCCAGGTGAAATTAACAACTGCCAAGGAATGGTCTGTCCTGACATTGGTAGCATTGGTCACTTGGTACATCTCACCAAGTATGATTTGCTCAGGAGCCACAAGATCTTTTGTCACCATTGTGACACTTGCTCCTGTGTCCCTGTATGCCAAGGCCTCTTTTTTTCCATTGATCAAAGACTGCTGTCTGTATTTGCCCAGATTACTGGGACTGACAAATAAGGAGGCACTATCCATGCCTCCATCACAAATCAATACAGCCTGAGTGGGAACTCTGACTAGGCCAGAGTCCACATCAGATCCCAGGGTTAACCCTACTACACCCTTATTCTGAGTACCACCACTTGGAGCTGAACTAGGGGAAACAGTTGCTTTAGGGGCAGTGGTGGTTGGAGCTGACTCCTTGGACTTGTTACAATCACTTGTCCAATGGGTCTTCTGTTTACAGATTTGACACCATGGCTTCTTCTTGCCTTTTTCCGTGTTGGATTGTGACTCCCCACCAGACGCAGAGTTTTGGGGCCTTTGAGAAGACTTCTGGTCTTTACCCTTCTCCCCACCCTCATCAGAGTTTTTAGAATCTTGCTTCTTGGAGTCACCACCTTGGTTCTGAACATTCTGCCTCACCCTGGTTCCAACCCATTTGTCTGCCTTCTGGCCCAATTCTTGGGGAGAGGTCAGATCAGAGTCCACCACGTACTGATGCAACAGCTGATTTTGACAATTATTAAGGATCTGCTTCCTCATAATTAAATTGTTCAATCCTTTAAAATCACACACTTTACTGCCAAGTAACCAGCCTTCCAGAGCCTTAGTAGCACAATCTACAAAGTCAACCCAGTCTGTGCCTTTTGGGTATCTCTGAACTTAATCCTGTATTGTTCAGTGGTTAAGTCAAACCCATCAATCAGAGCACTCTTCACGACTTTGTAATTATCAGCATCCTCTTCTCTAACAGTGAGGAGCTTGTCTCTACCTTTTTCTGCAAAGGAGAGCCACAAGATTACTGCCCACTGCTCCTAAGGGACCCTCTGTACTTTACAGGCCCTCTACAGCATAGTTATCCATTTGTGGATGTCATCCCCATTCTGGTAGGGAAGGACAATTTAGTTCCGGTTCCTATGGTCATGAGTATGTTCTCTACCTTTAGGGACACTGTTGCTGCCACCATGAGGCTCTATCCCCAACCTTTTGGAAGCTCTCTGAAGCTCCAGGGATTCCCTATTTAAGACCAATTGCTCTCTGTTGATTCCGAGTTTAGCTCTCTCAAACTCAAGCAGTTGGCACTTCTTCTCATAAGAGGACTCCCTTTTATGAGAAACAGAGGTCCCTGCAGAAATACCAGAATGATTAGATTCCTGAGGAGATCTTGATCTTCTTGGTAAACTGTTAGCGCTGGCCCCCAGGCCAAAGTATAACAAGGAGCTTGGGGCGCAACATCTTGATCCCTCCACAAATGGCCTAAGGTTGAAATGGAGATCCGTAGCACCTGAACGCCTATTCCAAAAGATAATTATTGAAAATTACTCTTTAGAACAGGCATGCCTCACCAATTCTGATACTGCCAACGCTGCAGTCGTCCCTTTTGTACATGTCTGTGACAAAATAAAAAAGGGCTTATGGTCCCACATTTCGAACCTATTAGTAGCCCAGGATTGTTCCCATGCTAATAGCCATTTGCAATGTACCCTTAAAACCATACCAAAGAACACTACCGCTGTAGTTGAAGCGGACACCAAGCTGAATTAGTGATACAACAATGGGAATCACTTATTATAGCCACACATGGGAAGAATAGCAATCTCTTTTGGTCATCAGTAAAAAAGATGAAACAATCTAATTGCACAGACCCAAGGATTGATTGCCATATTTCTAGCCAGGACTGGGAGAATCCTTTTTCTAAAATGTATGCCCAGATTAACCCAATCATGGACATTTTGCCGGATCCTGATTTTAGCTTAATCCAATTGACTCTGGAGGAGGTAGAGGAGGCATTACAACAGAGTGTTGGGGGTATGGCACCCGGTCCTGACAGAGTGCCTATAGATCTTCTAAAATATAACTCGACATTCTGGGCACCTACTAAATGTCTTTATTAGCTTAGCCACTGCTCCTATACACAAATCTTGGTCGACCTCAATTATAGTGCTTTTTTAAAAAAGGGGATCCCTCTCAGCCCAGCTGCTATAGACTGTGAGAAGTTGGCCTGGTATATGCTGACCCCTAATTAAAGTGGGCACCTTGTACCAGTCCAAACAACCCTTATTGATGTTTAGGTTAAAGACACCCTTTATTGAAAGCTATCCTAGTGGTAGCTATGGAGAGCAGCCTTCAGGCTACGTCTGGATTGAACACCAACAAGCCTTGGCAACTGCAACCCACGCGGTCAGAGGAAATATGCTTCGGTGAGGACCAGCAAGGTCCTGCGGCTCTCCAAGCTATGGAGAGTCAGGACACATCTGGAGCAACCAGGAAAGGCCACAGAAAGTTAAAGTTACCTTCCCAGGGATCCACAGGTCGAGAGACCCGGGATCGCGAAGGGACCTTGAGGTGAATCACTAAATACCAGCCCACGAAACACTCTTGGACTGTAGGCCGGAAATCTTCGCTGGAATTACTGCTTGGGGTCAGGACTACAAATAGCCCAAAGCACAGCCTCAGGGGTCGCCAAAAAGCATATGCACAGGGGTTCGTTTTGCACGGTCCCCATGAGGGATACGTGCCTCAGAATTGCTGAGAGCACAGATCAACCTCAAAGACTTTGGGAACCCACCTCCTGTGTTACAGAAATCATCGGAGTCCTCAGGAGCTCAGGAGATGCAAACTGGTCAGATGCGTTTCAGGTGCCTGCCTTGCAGGGGAGTAACTCTTTTACTCCAAGGGAGATTCTTCAGTCATCCAGCGTTGTGCAGATCGCCAAAGTACTTGGTTTCTGTAGCAGAGTTTAGTCCAGGTAAAATCTAAAGTCCTGTAGTTAGGGGTTCCTACTTTATACCGAAGTAAGGGGTGGGACAAACTCTGGGGACCCACCTATGGGAGGGTCAAGACAGAGGGGTGGCTACACCCATAACCTTTGTCCAGTTTAGCACCAGAGCAGAAGCAAATGGCTCCTGCAACCGGTTTGAGCTGGACTATGCACAGGGACACCAAATGTGCCCCCAGTGCAGACATCAAAGCACTCTCAGAGTGTTCCCACCCAGTCCCAATACACTAAAGCCTGTCTGAGAGGTGGTCACACCTCCCTGTGACAGGAAACCTATTGTCAAGCCTTCTCCTGCTCGAGGTTCATCCAGCAGCAGGAGGGCAGACTCGTGTCTGTGGCCGGCAGCATTCCATTTCGTGATGCCTGGGTCAAGAAAGCTGGTACCGGGTAGCCCGGTATGTCACATTTGCCCCTCTAGTAGGATGGAACCATACCTCCCTGCCAGTTACTAGCGGGGAGGTATGATTTCAAGGAGTTTGACACCAAGCACGACATGTTTCCATACAGCTGTTTTAAAGTTAGCATTTACCTCGAGGTTATAATGCACTTCAGTATATATGGTTGGCTGCATCACAGACAACCCTGGAATATAGGTTCCGAAGGCTGCAGAGGGGTTCTGCTCATGCAGGTGCACCCTCTCACGTAAAACCCAGCACCCTGCCTTCAGGATTGATAATGCCTGCCATAGGGGTGGCTGATA
This sequence comes from Triturus cristatus, assembly GCF_964204655.1. NCBI lineage: Eukaryota > Metazoa > Chordata > Amphibia > Caudata > Salamandridae > Triturus > Triturus cristatus. The sequence continues at coordinate 633,258,397 of NC_140582.1, forward strand.
GGTTTATATGTGCAGTGATATAGGATAGATATAGTGAACCTATATCTAAGTAAGGGGTGCATGCACCACCTTACACAGGATGCTGTAGCAGACCTGTGGTGCCATTTTGAATGGTCTCCCAAGGGTGGCATAATACATGTTGCAGCCCCTGAGAGGCCTCTGGGGTACCTATGCCCTGGGTGCACAGTATACCATATGCTAGCGACTTATACGGGTACCCCAGAATCCATTCTGGAGTGTACCTAAAGTACATGCAATCAATTTAGAGGAGAAAGCAGCTAGGCTGGGGTCCTGGATAGCAGGATCCCAGCCAGAATAAGTCGAAAAAAGTGAAACATCAGCAAAAAGTGAGGGTAACTTTAAGAAGCAGATCCTTCTCTCCTACATAGACCCATTTCTTTAATAGATACTACTTTGATAATACTGGGTAGAGTTTTATATAATCGATTAATGACTAGGCACAAGAAAAAGCAATATTACATCCCAGCCAGTATGGTTTTAGAGCTAAAGTGGGTACTATGAAGCAGTGCCTCAATCATAAATTAATCATTGGAATTACACATTCGCAAGAAGTTCCTAGTGTACCTAGATTCTATGGACCTATCAACAGCATTTGATAGTGTTAATCGGTCCAAGCTATGGTCTATTTTAATGTCTGTTGGCCTGGATGAAGCCTTAGTGCACTTCTTAGCTTATCTGAACAGAGGAATGAAAGCTGGAATAAGGATTAATACTAATGGTGAAGTCTCAGATGATGTTAATATTATGAAAGGCATGAGACAAGGTTGTGTTTTAGCCCCGCTTTTATTAATCCTGTACATTAATGGCCTCCATTCATTTTTAACTGCTATTACTACTGACATCCCCATGACAGGAAGTTCCCCCTTATCTGCATTACTGTATGGCGATTATGCAGTTTTGATGGCTCGTACACAGAAGGCCCTCTCTCCTTTAGTGAACGGCTTTGTTAAATTTATGGCATCATTAGATTTGCAAACAAAGTTTAATAAGTCCTTTATTATGTCCTGCGGGCCTAAGAAATATAACATACCATCCCTGAAGTTATGTGAACATAGTTTATTTAGCTCAAGCACTTTCACTTACTTAGCTATGTCCTTGAATGACAGTGGATCTTGGAAAGCACACATGGCAAATAGTGGGAATCAACTGTCTAGAGCCGTAGGTTCGCTACTCAGCTTGCCTTGCCCGAACCAAGGGAACTTTTTAGTTGCCTCACTAAAGATCTATAGGTCACAGTGCCTTCCATCCGCGACCTCTGGAGCTGAGGTTTGGGGAACTGAGAATTGCCACCAAGTGCAATTAGAGGAAAACATATTCTGTAGAAAAATGCTAGGAGTGCCGATCTCTAGCTCTAGTTTTATCTGCCATAACGAGCTGGGTCTCCTCTTCATTGAAGACTACATTAGCGCCCCACCACTACTTTTCTGGTACACAATTTGGCAAAATACTTAATAAAAGATTGACTCACATGCGATAAAGGCAGAAAAATCCCTTGGATAAAGTATGTTAAATCTTGTTTGCGCATGATTGGTTCCCACCAGCTATTTGAAAACCCAGAGGGCCCATGTACCATCAACAAGAAACAGTTGCAGCCGTGTTGGTACCAACTTGCGCAGACAGAGAGAATAAAGAGGGGGTCAGCAAAACCGAGAGTATTGACTTACTTAATTAGAAATCAGAAAACGGATTGGTCAACCTGAAAGTTACTTGACCGGCATTACGGATTATTGGGAATGTAGTTTACTGTTTTGTTTTAGGGAAGATAAAAATAAAATACTCATTGAACTTCCCATTAGGCTTTCAAGTTAACTTAGATACCCGTCCATGCCCCCGTGATGGTAAATTTGGTCAATTTATGCTGCATTTTTTAAAATTATTTTGTCATTTCTATTCTATGTACATCAACACCATTTTACTTTCTGTGATTAGGAAGCTACACACTAGTGATTTTAAAGAAGCTAACAATGCACTACTCCGATTGGATGATGAAGTCATTATTAACTGTGTTACTTTGTTTCTGAAAGTTGCAGTGCTAGCATGCAAGTCAATGTCTGCACTAGAACTTTAGCTTGCTTTTAGAGTTTTGAAATCTATGCTTTAAATTGCTGTCCTATATTTGTCATGAATTCCCATTTTTATTAACTTGTATTATGGCAATGGTAGCCACGATTTTAAAGCGAATCATGTATATTGTTTTGATCTTATCATGGAATTTTATTATGTACTTTTTATCATGTACTTTTATGGTTTGAAATTGTTTACATCGAATAAAGAAGAATTGAAATTGAAATTGATATTGGTGGCTAAGTTCAAATAAGTAAATGATGGTCCCTGAAATGGCATAATAACCAACTAAGCTAAATGTCGCAATAGGCTAGTGAAGCAGAGTGAATAAAATACAAGGCTTACCAGACCATTTCTTGACTTTGCTCCAGACCCACAGAGTATTGAATTATGATCCTAAATGCAAATTTAGAGATTTCCTGAATGAGCATTGCCTTAATAATGCCCTTGAGGTTGGGAAGGTGTCAGCCACTTCCTCCTCAGCCACAGAAAATATGAGTAAAGGCACTGGCTTGAAAATACTATGGCTAGGGGTGTGATTTAAACTTTGATGGAACAGTGCATTCACCATAAAATGGTATTCTTTTAAATTTATAGCACCTCTGTAACTAAATAGGCCCTTAGTTGTGTGGCCTGCACAAGTAATAGGTCCAAGTTCGCCCTCCACTGGGAACCAAACACCCCGTGGTAGTGCTTAACTCTCTCAGGGTAGCGCAGCAGAGCAGTTCAAGGCCTACTCAATGGAGAGGATGTGAGCTAATATTCACCATTCGCTGACACGCAGTAATAACACTCAATAAATAATTGTCCAGTCTGTGATTTTTCTTTTTAAAAAGGCGAAGTACATTTATTCCACACACACTCCTTAATACTATGCAGTAATTTACAAATTTATATTAGTCAGATAGAAAGTAGCATAAATTACATTGCGTAAACACCTCTGACCCCCTAAAAGGTCAAGATCAACAAATCACATGTCAAAAACCCCATTTTCTAGGAGTAAATGGAATAATCAATAATAACCATGTGTGAATGCACTTATCAATTTATTAGAGCATGTGCACTTTGATCAATAATCACTGTCATCATTATTATATCAATGAAGCATTTAACCCTTTCGCTGCTAGGCCTCCTTCCCCCTCCTAGTGCTAAGCCTTTTTTTGGCTATTTGTGAGTATTTGCGCTTAGGCCTCCATAATTGTTTTTCCACATAAGGAATTCATGGCAATTTTGTTTCCTTTTTTCCCAACATCCTGGGGATTCCAATGGTTTCCTGGGTTTGTGGATTCCCCTAGAGGGGACCGAGAATTTAGCTAAAATAGAGCAACATTTTTTTTTTAGGGGGAAGAATGGGAAAAAAATGCTGCAGAAAAAGTATCTGTTTTTTTTCTGAAAATGGCATGAGCAAAAGGTTTGCGGTGCTAAAATCACAATCTTCCCAGCTTTCAGCAACAGGCAGACTTTATTCAGAAAACCAAATTGTTTACCACAGTTTTGGCTGGGAGATAGCTCATTTTTGCTATTTTTTGTGCGTTTAATGTCCTTTCTTATTGCATTAGAAACGGGTGTAAAAACCATGGTGGATTCTAGTAAGCTATGCCTTACTGGAAACTAGATACTTTTCTAAATTTATCATGGGGTCATTTGTGTAGATCCTTCAAGTTTTTTTTGCATTGAAAGTAACAGTTGAAATGAACAAATATTGAAAATGAGTTAAAAAAACAACCATTTGTGACTACGTGTTCATCTGTAACTTCTTGTTACTATTGCAGATTTTCAAAAGCAATATACTGTTACATCTGCTGGATCCATCTGATTGTGGTCATATACCAGCTTTGTAGGTTATGCAACAACATGGGGTACTCTGTGCCAACAACCCAGCTTCACCTTACAATGTTTTTTTATTTGTGTACGAACTACGTAGCAATTCATATGGTAAATTACAAAAAATGGAAAAACGTTACGAAGGAAAACTCTGTATTTTTTAAATGTACACCAGATACTGAATTTAGGAGCAGTGATTTTTTGTACATCTCTAAATGTATGGGTATCCATACTGGCATGTGTCTTTAGAGGGCATTTTGTAAAATATTGTCCTTGTTACACACTTGGTCAAATTTGAAAGGCACAAACGTAAAGCTATTTAATTGGTGATAACATATGTTCTACTATTCTGTATGTCCACATCCCCCCATGAAAATTGTACCACACTTGTGTGGCTGGGTTTTGCGCCTGTGACACAAAACACTCCAAAATGTGACCTAGGGGACATCATATTTCATCCAGCAGAATCCATGTTTTTTTACAAAGAGGCTAACTTTGGATTTTGAGCTCATCTGGCACCTCGGGAAAGCTATGAAACCAGTACTTCTTTTTAAACTAGATACCTGTGGGAGTCTAGGGTGGGGTGGCTTGCGAGGCTCTCACCAGATGGTTTTACCCAGAACCCCTTAAAAATCTCAAACGTTTCCACAAAAAAAAAAAAAAATTTTGCTTGCATTTATGTGAGGAAAACTCTTGTAATCTGCAGACACTCACACATTTTTTACCACCCTGGATTCCCTCATGTCTTCCAACAAAAATGTTGCCTCACTTGTGTGTGTAGGCCAAATGCCCGCAACAGGAAATTGTGTTCAAATGCAACATACACACATCATACTTTTCCACTGAAAAACAATCTGTTTTTTGCATTGCGGGTTGTTGTGGATTTTGGTCCAAAGTTCAGCCGGCACGTAGGGAAGTCTACCAAACCAGCATATGTTTTACAACTAAACAACAGGAGAAGTACTGGGTGGGGTGACTTACATGTCTCCTACCAGGTTTTTGACCCAGAATCCCATTCAAAGCACAAACTTAGCCCAAACAATCAAATTGTCCTTGCATTTCTGTGTGGGAAACTTATGTAATCTGGAGAAAGCTACACATTCCAAACATCCTGAATTTCCCCAAGTCTCCTGAGAAAAACAGTGCCTCACTTATGTGAGTGTGTCAAGTGCCCGCGATAGGAAAGAGCAACAAATGCAACATAGACACCTCACATTTTGCCCCTGAAAAATAATGTGCTTTTTGGAATGCTGGTGGCGGTGAATTTTGAGCCTCAGCTCAGCCGGCACTTAGGAAAATCTACCAAACACATTTTTGAAAACTAGATGCACGTGGGAGTCCAGGGTGGGGTGACTTGCGTCGTTCTCACCAGGTTTGTTTTTCCCCAGAATACCACGCAAAGCTTAAACTTTGGCTAAGAAAACATATTCCTTGCATTTCTGTGAGGAAAAATCCTGGAATCTACAGGCAGTTACACATTTCCTACCACCCAGCATTTCCCCCAGACAAATAGGGCATCACTTGTGTGGGCAGGTGAAGTGCCTGCAACAGGAAAGGGTGCCAAAGGCAACGTAGACACATCACATTTTCCCACTGAAAAACAATAGGCCTGATTTAGAGTTCAGCGACGCGTTACTCTGTCACAACGGTGACCGATATCCTGTCCACCAAAATATAAATGCGGAATAACCTATTGGATTTATATTTCGGTGTACAGGATATCGGTCACCGTTGTGACGGAGTAACCCATCCGACAAAATCTAAATTAGGCCCAATTTGCTTTTTGTAAAGTGGGAAGCTGTGGATAATGGGCCCCAGCACAGCCGGCGCCTAGGGAAACCCACCAAATAAGCACATATTTAAACACTAGACAACCAGGGGAGTCCATGGTGGGGTGATGTGCATGGCTCTCACCATGGAATTTTATCCAAAATCCCATGCAGATCTCAAACTTTACGTGAAAAAACAAATTGTCCTTGCATTCCTGGAATATGCAGGCAGCCATGAGTTACCTAGCACCCAGTGTTACCCCAAGTTTCCAGAGAAAAACAGTGGCTCACTTGTGTGGAGAGGTCAAGTGCCTGCTACAGAAAATGGCGATAAACACAATGCAGACCAATTACATTTTTCCTGTGAAAAACAATATTTTTTTTCAATGTGGATAGCTGTGGATTTTGGGCCCTAGCTCTGCTGGCACCTTGAGAAACCTACCAAACCAGTACATTTGTGAGAACCAGACGCCTGGGAAGTACAGTGTGGGGAGACTTGCGTGGCTCTCACATTTTTCTTTACCCAGTATCCTGTGCAAAGCTCAAACTTTGCTTAAAAACTACATTTTCATGAATTTCTGCGTGGGAAAGTCCTGGCATCTGAGGGTAGCCACAAATTTCCTAACACCCAGCATTCCTCCAAGTTTCCAGAAAAAAACAATACCTCACTTATGTGGGTGGGCCAAGTGCATGCAACATGGAAGGCCCCAAAATGTATTGTGGAGACATCAAATGTATCTGTTACAAAACAACCTGATTTTGAAAAGGGGGCATCTGTGTTGTTGGTACCTACTGGGAAAACCTACCAAATAAAAACATTTCTGAAAAATAGATACCCAGGAGAGTGAAGGGAGGTGTCACTTGCATGCATTCCCCAAAGTCTTCTTACCCAGAATCCCCTGCAAACCTCATTTTTCGCTAAAAAATCACATTTACCTCACATATCTGTGTGGAATGTTATGGGAAGACTGGGCCAGCACAAATTTCTAACCACCTAGGTCTTCTGATAAAACAGTACCTCACTTGTATCAGTTTGCCAAGTGTCCTGCGACAGGGAAGGGCTCCAAACATATTGTGGAGATAATAACTGCAGGAGGTGTACTATTAATTAGTCCGGTGGTCTTACTGTTGACCCTGGTGTGATCCATTCCTGTCTCAACTGCAAGAACCAGGCACACAAGTTTGGTAGCATTGATATCATGACAAATGGGGGAACACTGGGTGGTAGAATTTTGTGGATCCCTGCACATTCCTTAGTTTAAGTCATGCACTGAAAATTAGTGCTTTTATTCACTTTTTCGTCTTTGTAGTGCATTCTGTGTAAGAAAATATTAGGGAATCTGTGCAAGCCACATCTCCCTAGACTCCTCCCCGTGTCTAGTTTTCAGAAATGTCTGCATTTGCTAAGTTTCCCTAGAGGGCAGCCGACCCCAGGACCAAAAATGCAGGTAACCTCCTTTGCAAAACCCAGGCGTTTTGTAATCAATACTTTTGATGTGTCCACAGTATGTTTTGGGGCCTTGCCTGTCACTGGCAGTTGGCCCACCCACAAAAGTGAACTACCCTTTTTATGGCAAAACCTGTGTGAACGCTAGGTGGTAAGACATTTATGCAGGCTCGGTCATCCCACAACTTTCCCACAGAGAAATGTGAGGAAAAAAATGTTTTTGTCAATTAATCACATTTTCAAGGACTTCTGGGTGAAAAAAACCACGTGGAATCCACACAAAACATACAACATAATATTCCCTTAGGGACCAGTTTCCAAAACTATTTGAGGGCTGAATATTTTGACTACAGAGAGAATATGCTGACAGCAAAAGCAACAAAAAAACCAAAAACATTATTGTACACCCATCCACTAGTCAATCACAGGCACACTGGTTGGATTTGGCATGAGGGTAAGTAGATGGATTATAAACAAAAAATGATTCACCAATGACTTTACGAAATAAAATCCACAGACGTTATTGTTAATGATTTTAACATCAGAATATAGATCCACTGGTTTACAGCATATGAGCTGTAAAGCCAAGTCAAGGCACTTACTGCTTTTCAGTCCATTCACACGTCTTTCATGCGTCAGACACAGAAAACCATTCATACTGCCAGCTGTAGGCTCAACACAATGCAACACATACATTAACAAACAGTGACATTCAAGAGCTAACACACCAATCACACCACCAAACACCCAAACATCAGACAAATTACAAACACACCTTAAGCAAGTCAATACACATATTTTCTACCAGCCATCAATACACCGCCAGTCCACACATACCATCAGCCTAGCACCAGTCAAAAACACACCACCAGCCAAGAGCCAGTCCACACACATTGCCAGCCAAGTGCCAGCACACACACACCACCAGCCAAGAACCAGCACACGTAAGGCCAACCAAGCGCCAGCCCACACACACCACCAGATAAGCACCAGTCTACACACATCACCAGCCAAGTGCCAGTATACACAAACCACCAGCCAAGCATCAGTCTAAACACACCACCAGCCAAGCATCAGTTCACTCACACCGTCAGCCAAACACGTCTACACACTTCAAGCCAAGAACCAGTACTCACACACTAATAGCCAAGCACCAGCCTACACACATAGCCAGCTAAGCGCCATGCCACACGCATCGCCATAAAATATTTTTTAACAAACAAGAAAACACAAACCAATTTGAACGAGATGAAAAACCAACTCTGACTACAAACACAACATGTCTAACTAAATACAATAAACAACCACCAACCATGAAACTGAATAAAAAAATATAAAATGATAAGGACCAGTCAGTTCACTTTTACTCTCACAGTTGATCCCATTAATTGAGTTACATGTGGTACAATTTAAAACATGTGGGCACACATAGCCCAGGGTTAAAAGGACACTCAGGGTAGTACATACGACTCTCCTTTCGCACACCTCTTCAGACACTGACTCTACATCTCTTATAGGGTATGTTTTTATGGGTGTGAGAGGAATGTAATCAGGAAAGTGCTGATTTTTCAATCTAGCCAATCCTCCATCACTCCAATCTAGGAACACTTGCATGCTCAGCTAAAACAAGACTACCTATTTCAGACTGCTGAAACTGAACCAAAGTCATCTTTGAATGTGGAGAACAGTCCTTTAATACAACAAAAGCATTGAAGGCTGCCAAATGAAACGGATGAACAGCCAACTTTGTACACCAAATGACTGACTTACGAACAGCACTGTAATGCTCCAACCTTTTATCTACTCTAGCTACACCACCCATGTGCTTATTGTAGTCTAAAATGAACATAGGACTGCACTCTTCAGAAACCTGACTCCAAACTGTCACAGGTGAAGTATTTTCATCATGAATGGTTGTCAGCATGTGTATATGTCACAGCTAGAAGTTCATCACTACGCAAAGCACTGCATTGCCCCCTCTGAAGTTCTTTCCAAACAAGCTCTTCAGGGTAACCTTTGTGGTTAGAGTAGATTATGCCACATGCAACAGTGTCCACTTTAAACATTTCCTTAAACAATTGCACACCAGTGTAGAAGTTATTTGTACATAAATAGTGACCTTTGTTAAATGTTCTCACTGACTCAAAAAGTGGATGGACAACTAGGAGGGTCAATAGAAGAATAACTACCAGTGTGCACCCTAAACATATATATTTATCCAGTACTATTCTCAGACAGCATATACATCTTAATTTCAGAACATACCTTCCTGCTAGGAATGCACTAACTAATAGCCAAACGGCCCTTGAACAGGGCCAAAGACTCAGGCACAGCTATTTCTTTCCCTGGAACAAAGATCTTCAAAACATTATCTACAAACTGATCAAGGACAGGCCAAATCTTGAGGAGACGGTCACAATCAGGTGATTCCGTGGCAATGCTGAAGCATTATCAACAAAATGCAGCATCTGAAGCAAGTGAAAATACCGATCATGGCTCATAGTTGCAGGAAATATTGCAGATGCAATCAAGGGACTAGTCGACCAATAAGAAGCCAGTGACAGCTTCCTCATCAATCCCATTAAAAAAATGAAACCCCAGAACGTCTTCAACTGATCCAGATTTGTGGGGAATCCACCGGCTAGCTCTATAGTGGGATTTAAGTCTGGTACAGTTGTCCCTCAAATATTGTTCAGAATTAAAAATAATCTGGTCAACAAGCTCATCTAAAAATATATCATCCATAAACAACTGAAAGACATTTATAGGCAAAAATATTATAGTATTGTCTCTACACCCTGCAACACCACTAAAGGCAGACAACACAGACTGCACCATGTTTGGAGCAACCCGGAGTTCAGCACTTCCAATGAGAAGCCTTTCAGCTCCAGGTTGCAATCCAGATTCTTCTTGCTGCACTACCAGCATATCAGTGTATTTCTCTCAAAGAGGCATTTCCTCCACACTGATAGTGGCTTTATCATCAGATGATGCCTCTCGGACAGAAAATTCACTGCCAGAAACTTGGACTTCGTCCTCTGCCTCAGATGCAGAGTCAGTCTCGGAACCATGGTCGGAAGAAGATCCAAAAAACAAACCAATAAACAGCTGAGTGGTCAACCTGCTGTTACCCATAATCTTTACTAATGCAAGTAGCACAACAAATAAGTCAACAATAACTACACTGTGTAAAATAAGCACTAATCAAACTGGATTTATCAATCAAGAAGGTGCAACTACTGACATATAGTAATCTGGAAGTAAAAGTCAATCAATCCAAAACACACAAAGACCTTGACAGCAAAACTGCAAATAAATTGCACCTACTCCGCACAGACACAGCAAGCACCAAAGTAGTCCCAGTGGAAAAGACAAAAAAAATAACATTACACACATCACAAGGGAGCATAGAATATGCACAAATCAGTATGCTACTTTGAAAGACAATCAAACATTAGTACAGCAAATAAATTATACAAACAGTTTAATGATACACAATAGATGTAAAGATTAAAAAATGAGTTGCTTACTAAACACAATTCCACAAACTACAGATCTGCCAAAGCTGCACCTACAAACATGATTGACCATGAAGACAAAGGAAGCAATTGACTTAACAATAAAAAATAAAAATAAAACACAAATAAAAACGATATCAAAATGTCAATCAAAAACACTGATATTCCCCCAAAAGAAGGCATGACAAAGGCAAAAAAGACAACACCAGATGGAAGCAAATCTGACCCCAGAAGCAGATCCCTCAATACATACATAACGTTATTCCTAGGTGATTCAAGTTTTACCACACAACCTGAGGCCCTATCCACTCACAAAAGACCCAAAAACTGAAAAACTGCCCTCATGGGGGAGGGCAGAATGCAAAAATAATGTGATCCCCAAGGATAGCAACCCTTGGCCAAGGTAACAATCCCATACAATATCCCTGGTATTTAGTGGGGTTCAATCACCCCTCAGAGGGCAGATAGTGTTAGAAATGCCCAATCGGCCTTCTGGGGGGGTGGGGGGAGAATACTTTGCAAAACAAATATGGCCCCAAGCATCACTGACCTTCAAAACACAATCCCTGGAGTCTAGTGGGCTTCCGCCCCCCCCCCCCAGAGAGGACATAATGGCCTATAAAACAGCTGATCTGCCTTCAGGAGTCATAATACCCAAAAAACAAAGGCCTACAAGGGGAGCCACCCTTTTACACACTATCCCTGGTGTAGTGGGCACCCGCCCCAGATGGCGGATCCACCTAAACACAGCTGATCTGCCCTCGGGGCAGACGGAATAAAAAAACAAGCAGCAGTAATGCATCGGTTTCACCTATGTATTCAGTAAAGAGCTGTTTTTATCAATCATTGTCCCGCAAAAAGGAAGAGCTCCCTGACAGATAACACAGGAATGGAGAGGATGTGGCGCAGCAGCCAGAGCTGCTGATTTGAGAGCTGGGGATCCCAGTTCAAATCTTGGCGGCGCCGCACAACATCCTGTGATTCAATGCAAATCACTTAATATCTCTGGGTGATAAATTGTTATAGAAATATGGTGCAAAAGGCAAAATGTTATGAAAATATAGTTCCACCAAAGCAGATGTTAACAGTATTTTGGAGGTGGGAAACTGATAAGAGAAGTAGACCAGGAACAAGCATTAGTAAATGCAAAAAATATGCTACAGCAAATTGTAGTGATGAAGGTCCACACAGAAAAGTTGTAATTCGGGATGTTTTATTCAAGAAGATAACAGGTAGCAAAGTACAGAACATCAAGTAAGTATGTGGTAGATCAGAGCCCCACCAGGAGATGCCTACTCAGCCCATGCCTATCTGACCCTTCACCTCTCTCAGTCCCAACATTCCAAGGCATCATCAAACTCCAACATTCTAATGAGTCAAAGCACAGGCACTGGCTGAGCAGGGGCGGTAAAACACCTTACAATATAAATGCAGGATACTACACAAATATAAATGAAGGAAAGGTAAGAAGCACGCACAGGAATCAAAGAGAAGCCAGGAAAGGAAGGAGGCGGGATGTGAGTCCTTTTTAAGTTTGTACTAAAAACTTTAGATTTCTTAAGCACAGCGCAAGTGCAGTGCAGGCGAAACCTAAAAAACATGGCATAGGGAGGCAACCCTTGCTCAAGAGGTCACTCCCCTTCCAAACATAATCCCTGTTGTCTAAAGGGCTTCAGCTTCTCCCAGAGGGCTGATCATCCTAAAAATGGTCTATCTACCCACCCTTGGGGAGGTGTGAAATAAAAAAACATATTGCTCCCCTTCAAAACATAATTCTTTGGTGTCTAGTGGGCTTCCACCCGCTCCAAAGGGCAGATCGGCCTACAAACAGCCGATCTGCCCTTCAAGGGTGGAAGGAATTAAAAAACTTGCCCCACAATGGAAAAAACCCTTTCACAAGGGGTTGCTTCCCTTTTAAACATATTTCACTGTTGTCTAGAGGTCTTACGCCCCTCTCTGAGGGCGGATTGGCCTAAAAACGTCCAATCTGCCCGGGGGGGGGGGGTGCAAATTACCCAAAAATAATGATCCCCGAAAGGGAGCGACACTTTCTCAGGGGATGGCTCCCAGTAATCATCCAATAAATTCAATCTCTGACATCTGGTTAGTTTTGACCCCCCGGGAGGCAGATTGGTCCAAATAAATGTCCCAACTACCTGGGGGGGGGTGAAACATGGATTAACAATGATCAGAAAAAAGTTAGCGACTCTTGCCCAAGAGGCCATTCCCCCAACAAACAACACAGATCTGGTGGTCTAGTGGGATAGATCCCTGCTTCACGATCAGGTCCCTACCCGCGATCTTGGAGCAGGAATTCGCTACATGCAGACACAGGGGTAAGAAAACCTCTTTCCTTTCCCCCTGTGTCTGTCTTGACACCCCCCCATGGAGAGGAACTCACCAACGATGAATCAGCACTGTTTGAAAAAATAAATCTTTTTATTGTAAGAATCAACATAAAAACAATGCAAACCAAATAAAGTGCAGTGTAATGGAGTCTTCAACACTTTCGGCAATCGTAGAACATTAATACAGTGAATGTCAAATCGTCACACAGGGTCTACAATATAATCACAAGTTTCATAGTTCCTATCGTATTCAAAACATTACAAAGCATCAATATCCGTGGACAATGGGGAAGCATCGCTGAACATAGCAAACCTCTAATCACATTCCAAGGGCCCCAGATTTTTGTCCATTTACATGGGCATCTTCTGCTCTCATAGATAACCCTCTCCGCTTGCATGCACCTATCCATGTCTGATTCCCAATCAGTGAACCTCGGCTTGACTACTCATTTCCATGTCCTGGGTATATTGCGCTTCACCACCATACAACCCAAAGAGACCCACAACCTCTCAGTTCTTGACAAATCCGAAGCCTCCCAGATATTAAGAACACAAAGCCGGGGGGAGACATTGATGGGCTTATGACAAGTCCAGGACAAGGCAAATACAACCTTTCCCCAGTACTTCTGGAGGATCAGGCAATCTCACCATTGCTGTATGTAAGTGCCGGTGTGACCGCATCCTCTAGGACAGGTCAGGGAGCCTAGAACCCCCATCCTAACAAACACTGAGCTAGAATAATAGGCTCTGTGTAGTAGTTTAAGTTGGATGAGTTTGAAACAAGAGCGGATCGCCACTTCCCAGGGAGAAGCCAGGGCCTCCCGCCAGTCTTCGTCGATTATGTCCCTCACATCGTCTACCCATTTTGCACGAGTTCTATCCTGGGTATCAGGTGTGTTATTAATTATTTTGCGATAAGTCAATGAAATAGCTTTTTCTTGTAGGTAGTCATCTAATAGCCTGTCTTCTAGGGGCGAGGAGACCGACAGGTCCGTTCCCTTAGGTATTGCTTTATGTACTGCGCCACAGGCCTGAAGGTAGCGAAAAGTTTCCCCTCCTAGCAATTGGTAGTCTCTCTGCAGGTCGCTGAACGGGATCACCTTACCCTTCACCCACATGTCCCCAACTCTCAAGAGGCCAATCAGGTCCCATTTATCGAACTCTGGCTGCGTTGACAGCATACCCAATTGACGAGCTTCAAGTAGAGGAGTGACCTATGTAATTTTATCTTTCCATCCAAGGGCGGCTGTCGCTGTGTGCCATAGGGTAATTGTGGTGAAAGTTGGGGTGTGCCTGGGTGCATATTTCGCCCCACCATAGAGCGCCCTCCAGTAATTACCGGGAAGCATGTTATATCTGTCCATCCTATAGGCCGGATCCGAAACGGGTCGATGCACCCAGTGATTAAGAACCACTAACTGCGAGGCCCAGTAATAGGATCTAATAGTGGACAGGGCGATACCACTGTCATACCAGCTTTTTGTGAGCTAAGTGAGCGCAATTCGGGGTGTACCGTTATTCCAAAGCAAGGCACGTATCAATCAATGGATTGAAAATAATGTGGTGGAATCAAATAGGGCGTATTTTTTAGGGCATAGAGAAAGTGGGGAAGCACCATCATCTTATAGAGGGCGGCTCTGCCTAATAGTGTAAGGGGTAGTGTTTTCCAATAGTGTAGCCTGAGTATTTTTGAAAAAGGGTGAAAATATGCAGTACCCGGTGGATGGAAAGCCGGCGTCTGGCCAAGTAGAATAACATTTCGTCAGAGTAAAGGGAGATTTTATCCATCCAATCCATCAACACATTTTGGCCCCTGATAAGGGGTTTCCCCCCAATCCAGAGTGCCAGAGGCTCAAGAGCCAAAGCAAAGAGCAGCGGCGAAAGGGGGAAGCCCTGTCTCGTAGCCTTCCTCAGTGCAAAGGTTGCTGACCTCCCTCCATTCACCGTAATGCGAACTATGGGCCTTGAATAAAGGAGACGCACCCAGGATAAAAACTGCCCTCCAAACCCGTATCTTTCAAGTGTGGCTGATAAGAAGGTCCACTCAATCATGTCGAAGGCCATTTTGCCATCTAAAGACATAATCACTAAGTCCGCTTGTATGGTAGGGGCCCTACCCAGGACTCCATGAAGGCGTTGGAGGTTCAACGCAGAGTTCCTGGTGGCCATAAAACCGGATTGGTCCAAATGTATCAGTTTCTGAAGATAAGGCGAGAGACGCCGAGCCAGAATGTTAGCTAGTATTTTGACTTCTGGATCTCGGAGAAAGATAGGTCTGTATAAGCTACACTGGGAGGTTTACCCTTTTTGTGTATGACTACAATATTCGCTAGTCTCTGCGTTTCAGGCAAAACACCTCTTGTCACGCTCTCCTCTCACATTTGCATGAGGAATGGGGCAATCGTAGAGGCGTTAGATTTGTAGAGTTCAATTGGGAGTTTTTTACTTCCCCTACTTGGGCATAAACACTTTGTACTACATAACATGGAGGAAGCACCTAAATCACTCAACAAATCTGATGGCCCTGCGGCCTGGGTGAACAGTCCACATTGCCTGCAATAAAGGCGGGAAAATGATCTATTCTGCCTTTTAAGTATACAGGGTGCACTGTTAAATTTCTGCTCTGTATAGTGCAGAAATATCAGGATTTTCTAATTTTTCCAACTAGTCACACTGTGAGCTGGAATTTCTTAAACAATTGCAAAAATTTCCACCAAGGACACCAAGAACACCAATGCTTCCCGATCTCAGCTGGGACCACTGTTATATTGGACGAGGCTGTGGTTCATCCCAGTGATGAAGACATTCAGGTAGGCTTTGCAGGATGTGCTGTTCCTGGCTAGTTTGTAGATCTCTGGCTTGTTTTCAGCACATCCAGACAGAACTGTCTACTATTGGACTGTCAGAACTGTGGAATGCTGTCAACAGCATCAGTGCTGATGCCAACAAACACACATTTACAAAATACTTATTGGAATTCTTATGAGCCCTACAAATCATTCTTTAAGTAGGAACTTTATTTTATGGAAATCTGTCTGAAATTATGAACAATGCCTAGGCCTGATTGCACCACAACCATTAAGATCTCCTTATCTTAACTTCAGATATGGAACTCTCCTTCTTAATTATTCAATTCATCAATGGGGCGTGTCACCACCCAACAGTGCCATATTTGCACCACCACTGAGTATGAACCACACTTTAATTTCCCCATGTTACGTCAATACCAGGCCATAATGGCTCAAACCCCTACTAAAAAATGTGGGTGTTCAGATGGGGGGCATAACCTTAGATTATTAACATTAAAAGCGTCACAGCCACTAGTCTTTGCTTCAACACGATTGTATGTATTGCCTCAAAACGTAGGTCCTATTTGTTTGCCAAAGTCAAAAACTTGAGATTATGGGCTGTTTTGCACTTATCAAATGTAACGATTCCCTGTCTTTACTCATATTAGATAATGGCCCTCATTACAATGCCGGTCAGACGAGTGTTCGACTTACATTGTTTCAGTATTGGAACTGGCTCACAAGTTAGTGGTGGTCCCAAACTCCAAATTATGATCGGACCACCGGGTAGGTAGTCTGAAACATGCGCTTTTGCATTGAGACTTTTGCGGCGGCCCAGAAAAGGGTGTCTGGCACAGAGTGCATGGATGTTTTTGGGGCCCCGCGGGTGGCTCCCGGGCCCCATATTGCAGGCCCTGGGGGGACGGTGGCCCTGCTAGGGGCCCTCAAAGTCCATTTCCAACAGCCTTTCTATAGCCATCAGGCCACCATAGAAAGCCTGTCTGAATGGGACATCGTAATCCCTACGGCAGTGCCTGATCAGGCATCGCCCCTATTGTAAGGTATTATGCTATGACTGATAGTCTGACGGGCTCCTTGAGCCCGTTGGATGCATCTGCCGGTGCCTCCGCCCACTGTCTCCATCCGCCTGCAGATTATAATGTGGCAGCCGTACCGTGGCACCAGATGTCGGACGGATCGCCACTGACGTCTGTCCGACATTGTAATCGGGTGCAATATGTTGAATACTGGATTTTGATTTTTTTATGTCACTAAATGTTATTGCTTATTATCTTGAAGTGCTTATATTTATGGGGTCCCTGGGCTGATTTTGACCCCAGGGACCTCATCCCTCAGGGCAAGGCCAAATTTTGTAGTTTTAATATTTTTTTATTAATGGGGAGGGGGTCTAGCATCCCCACTCATGGATAGGTCTCAGCCCCGTGGAACCCATCTCCTAGAGCCGGCCCCTAGTGTGGGTACCCTGGTACCACTCAGGGCACCCACTTGCCACTACTGGGGACCTCGGGAAAGCCTCAAGACCCCCGTGGCCCCTACTGGTTTACGGCATCCTAAAGAACTTGGCACTGTTTAAACATGCAGCTCACTCTGTCCAAAAGCAATTCTGCTCCGCTTTCATCAAGCAAGATCATTCTTGATGCTCTTGCTTGCTAGAAGTAGAGCAGAGTTTGCTATGGCTTGGCAGGAGTGGTGTAGCTGCTGCCAAGCCATAGCTAACAGCCACCACTCGAGGGTGGGCACCTCGGGAGGTAGTTGGAGCTGGCCCTGGGGGTTGGGCATCTGCAGGGCCATGTATGGATCCAGGAAGAGGGCCACGCATCCCCCCTCCATTACAGGACAAAGCCCCAGGGAGGTAGTGGTCCCTGGGCTGCAGGGGGCAGCTCAGCCCCCACTTTAGTTATAACCATTTGCCCCAGGGCTATGGGAAGTGGGCCCCCCTGCATCAATATAACATTTGCCCTGGGAAGGTGGCATCCACGGGGTTTTAAGGCTTCTAGGAGGGGGAACCATGCACCCCCTACTGCATATTATAGACATGCCCCCAGCACCTGGCCCACCTCATGGCAGATTACAAAAGAAGCATTTTTTGTTAAATTTTTCCCAGGATTTGCACATCCAGGGCGATTCCTGTCGAAAGCTGGTAGTTATAGTTAGGATGTAGTTTCCATATGAAGAATGTTTTTTACATTTGCCAAACTATTTATTGTCATTTTGATGAATCCTTGCAAAATTTTCAAAAGTAGTCTGCCGCTCACTTCAGCTGCTGTCTTGAGAGTTTAGGGGCGATCTGTCAAGCGGGGCTCAAGAAAAAGGGGGGGTCCTAAAACACATTTTCTCCATGTTAATATCCATAGGAAATTTAGACCCAGCTGCAGCTCTAACTGTTGTCCTTGTGGGCCAACAACCCCATCTCTTACTTATAGTAAGTCCAACACAGCAGGGTTGCTTAGAGATTGTTGGAGGCCACACTCCATTTTTTCACCACTCTGCAAATGTGCCTCCTGGTGCACAACTGATTGGGAGATGAGGTCTCCTTGGCTCTTGAGGATCTTTGGGGGCAAGTAAGCTCCACACAGCAGGATTACTGAAAGGTCTTCATAGGCAACGCTCTCTTTCTTCACCACTCTGATAATGCACCTCCTGGTGCACTACTGTTTGGGAGATGAAGCCCTTTTGGATGTTGAGGGACCTTGGAGGCAAGAAACCCTCCTGCTACATGGCCTCCTCCCAGATAAGTACAAAAAAGATAAAAAGGCCAGGCCCCAGGGGATGAGGTGCCTTGGGGTGAAATCAGTCTGGAAGGGGGGCCACATATCCCCCCTTCCCTAATAAAAGAAATGTAAAAAAAATGCCAGCCTGTCAAGTCACCTGAAGCACCATCCCCTTTCACCACCACTCTGCAAGCACACCTCCTGGAGCACTACTAGTTGGGGGAGGAAGTCCCCTTGACTCCTGAGTGTCCTTGGGGGCCAACTACCCCTCCTGTTACCTCCAGTAAGTCCCACACAGAGGGATTGCTGGGATGCTGTCAGAGACCATGCCTCATTTCTCCACCACTCTGCAAATGTGCCTCTTGACTCACTACTACTTGGGGGATACAGTCCCCTTGGCTCTTGAGAGTCTTTGGGGGGCAACTACCCCTCCTCTTACTTTCAAATAGTCCAACACAGCAGGATTGCTTGGAGATTGTTGGAGGCCACACACCCTTTCTTCACCACTCTGCCAATGTGTCTCCGGGTGCACAACTAGTTGCGGGATGACGTCCCATTGGCTGCTGAGGGTCCTTGGGTGCCAACTACCCCTCTTGTTACCTCTATTAATCCCCACACAGCAGGATTGCTGAGAGGTCTTCAGAGGCCACAATCCCTTTCTCCACCACTCTGAAAATGCACTTCCTGGTGTACTACTGGTTGGGGGATGAAGTCCTCTTGGATGCTGTGGGACCTTGGGGGCAAGAGGCCCTCCTGAATCCTCAAGTAAGTCCCATACAGCTGGATTCCTGAAAGATAGTCAGAGGCCCGCCCCTTTTCTTCTTCACTCTGCAGTAAAAAAACCATAGAAAAACCGTAGGAATTCACTTGAATAACAAATATTACAGGGACTTTGTAGTTAGGAAATAGAATTTGAAAAACCGTAGAAATTCACCTATAAAAACAAAGGTTAGAGGGCGTTATAGTTCAGAAATAGAATTTAAAAAACCTTAAACATTCACTGAAAAAAAACAAAGGTTACAGGGACATTATAGTGATGCTCAGATGTCACTCATAAAAAACCAGTGACATTCAGCAGTTATAGTTACCTGAGCCAACTATCACTCATGCCCCGCAGTGCACTGCTTATGAAATGAAATTTGAAATTTTGTACTTTTATAGCGCACTGCTGCCCCAGCAACGGGGCGTCCTGGCGCTTGTACTCATACCACTGTGGAACCCTTCCTGGCTTTCCCTGTGAAATGTCCACTCCTGGGCACCCCCAAGGTGAAGCCAGGCATCCCCAGCGCTGTTGGGGAGAGTAAGCAAGCTATTGCTCAGAGTTGCAGAGTGGGACCCATGATTAGAGTAGGCACCGAGGCGAAAATGATCAGGTCCGAGGAAATTGAGCCCAAGACCCGCCAAGGCGGGAATTGAACCCTGGTCCCGGGCCAGATCTCTGCATCAGGGTCTGCCGCTCTAACCATTGAGCCACACTTCTCCACTTATGAGCTTACAAATTACATCACTTATGACATAGTCAGTGACATCACTGATGACATATCAAATGACATCACTAATGTCATCACTGATGATATAATTCACAGAACCACTCGTACACCCACTCACACAGCCATACACGCTCTTGTAGGCCCACTCATATACCCACACAGCCACTAGCATAACCATTCGCAGACCCATACCAGTACTGACACATCCACTCACTCTTCCATAGAGCCACTCACACACCCACTCACTCACTTGCACAGCCACTCACACCACCATTAACTCACCCATACTGCCACTCATACATCTAGTCAATCACATGGCAATATGCTCAACCATACAGCTACTCATACATCCACTTATTTATCTACACAGTCACTCACATATCCACTCACTCACCCACACAGCCTTTCAACATAGCCATTCACTCACCCATACAAGCACTCACTCACACACCCACACAACCACTTACATACACACAAGCATACAATCACTCACACATCCACTCACTCACCCAAACACCCATTCACACAGACACATACTCTCAAATATAGCCACTGACAGACCAACTAATTTAACCATGCAGCTACTTACACACCCAGCCACTCATTCATACAGCCATTCGGACCACCACTCACTGCTGCATACAGTCACTAGACACCCACTTATCCACCCATAGAGCCACTCATACTGCCACTCACACACCCATACAGCCACTGACCCACCCACTCACTCACCAATGCAGCTACTTACACAGTATCTCACTCACATGCACAGCTACTCACACACCCACGTATACACTCATGCACCCATACAGCCACTCACACACTCGTACACATACAGTTACACAGCCACTCACATAATATATGTTACAAGTAGTATCTCCCAGTAGTAGCACACCTAGTATACTCATTTAACTTGTGTAGTAGGTTAGTAGATATGTTTAACACACATAAACTCTTAAAAACACTTACCTTCCACTCACTTGATGATGTCATGAGTGATGCCATTTAAATTATCATCAGTGATTTCACTGACCATGTCATGAGTGATGTAACATGTGAGATCATAAGCAGTGCATTGAGGGGGCGTAAGTTATAGTTAGCTATGGTAACTATAACTGATGAATTTCACTGGTTTTGTATGAGTGAAATCTGACTCCAACTAGAACATCCTTGTAACCTTTGTTTTTTTAGTACATTATCTACTGGCGGTCGCCAGTAGATAGTTATAGTTAGGACCGTGTTTCCATAGGATATCCGCAACATTCAATTTGGAATAACTTTGGCGCTGGTTGACGAATCCTCGTGAAAGTTTCAAAATAGGTGGGGCGCTCCGCTCCGCTCCTACCCTGAAAGTCTCGGGGGGATTTGTCAAGCGGGGGCTGAGAAAAAAGGGGGGTCCCAAAACGCGTTTTCCCCATGCAATTTTCCATAGGGACCTTTAGTCCAAGGTACAGCCCGAACGGCTGAACAGAATTACTTGAAATTTGGCAAAGAGGTAGTCCTCAGGTCAGGCATGTGCCTTTTGCATATATGGTGTCAATCTGTTCAGTAGTTCCTGAGAAAATCAAAAGTAAAATCACATACATATCTGGGCGGAGCCTAACCACACATCTCATCGTGAGATCTGATTGGCTGTCAGTAATTCATCCAAGAAGTGTTGGCAGCCATCTTGGAACCAATATACATGATAGCACCTCATTAAAAGCATTGCAGTTAATAGAAGGTTTTAAGACTTTAGTTACATTATAATTCATTTGTTGATGGTACCATACTCATTTTAGGAATTGTGGTGTGTTCTAAGGTGATTTTACCATGTGAAAAAGCCTTCTGCTGTGATATCACCAACCATGTTTGAGAGAAAACTATTTTCTCATACTTTTCCCACAGAGGTTTGGAAGGTGATCTATAAGCTAAACTGAGAGCATATTGTCTGTAAATTCACATTATCTTTCTCAGTCATGTAAGAATGTAGTCTGACATTCTCAGTAAAACATGTACATCCAACAAGGGCAGAGACTGTCAGTTGATTCCTTTGTGTTCTACTGCAGCTTCCCAGAGTGCTCTAAAGAACAACTAGAGCGCTAACAGTCTTACTTATGACAAAAGTATGGCACACCTGAAGCCATCTTGATTGGAATAAAGTGGTAACACTTAAAACATTTAATATACAAAGGAACACAATGAGGGGGTTCATTTTGCCATATAAATTATGATTAGTGCTGCAGAAAGAAAAACTAGGGCACATTTTGACTTCTAAAATCCTCTTTTATTTCATAAAAACATTCTGACATGCAGACTGAAACATGCACTTTGAATACCAGCATCAGACTTGCCTGGTGAGCAGTAGCTTTACTACAGTGATCTAATGAGCAACTAGAGTGCTAACATTCAGAATTTATGGAAAATGTGTGACACATCTGAATGCCTTCTTGATGGAATCAAAGTAAAAAACTGAAAGTATTTCCTACTGAGGAGACTACAGTAATTGAGGAAATTAGGAAACTTCATAACAAATAAATCTCCCAAGATGGCCACCAGAGACAAAAGAGCCCAAATGTAGACCAAATATCACCCAGATGTATCCCAAGTATAGCCCAATGACAGAATGTCCCAGAGTGTTCTTAAGAACAACTAGAGCGCTAACAGTCTTACTTATGACAAAAGTATGGCACACCTGAAGCCATCTTGATTGGAATAAAGTGGTAACACTTAAAACATTTCATTTACAAAGGAACACAATGAGGGGGTTCATTTTGCCATATAAATTATGATTAGTGCTGCAGAAAGAAAAACTAGGGCACATTTTGACTTCTGAAATCCTCTTTTATTTCATAAAAACATTCTGACATGCAGACTGAAACATGCACTTTTAATACCAGCAGCAGACTTTTGTGGTGAGCAGTAGCTTTACTACAGTGATCTAATGAGCAACTAGAGTGCTAACATTCAGAATTTATGGCAAATGTGTGACATATATGAATACCTTCTTGATGGAATCAAAGTAAAACAATGAAAGCATTTCCTACTGAGGAGACTGCAGTAAATGAGGAAATTAGGAAACTTCATAACAAATAAATCTCCTAAAATGGCCACCAGAGACAAAAGAGCCCAAATGTAGCCCAAATATCACCCAGATGTAGCCCAAATGTAGCCCAGTGACAGAAGTGTGCAAAACACTTATTTTCTGTGTATTTGCAGTTTTATATAGTGCAGACTTGTCAGGTATTTGAGTGCTTTACATGAACATTGGTTACATCACACAAGATCAAATTCGTTTTGGTTGTAGACATGGGGAGATTAAGTGATTTGACCAGAATCACAGAATGTTGAGCTGAAGCAGAAACTCCAACCTGGTTCCCCAGTTGCAAAGTCTGCAGCTCTGGAAGTAACAACACACCCTCTCCCCTTGGATGGAACATTTAATCAAGTGGTCAACTGGATAAAAAAACTAAGATTACAAATAATTTAAAAGTTCTTTGTCGCTATTTGAAAACTCAGAAAATATGTCCTCATTTTAGTTTTTTAGAGCACTAACCATAATTTTGATGCAAATAAGACCCTCTCATATATGTAATTTCTAAAGGAAATGCTCTAGGCATTACAGTTTTGATTACATCAAGATGACGTCAGGCATTCCACACTTTTGTAATAAATATAGAATGTTAGCAATCTAGTTGTTCATTGGGATACTGTTGAGAGGCAGAGGCCAGGGGCACGGACTCTGAAAATTGAAGGCAGGTAGGAGAGTGCAGAGGCAACAATTTGACCACACTAGGCAGGCAGGAAGGGCAGTGGCAGCACAACAGACTATGGAGGGCAGTGGAAAGGGGGGCAGGGGCAACAAACCAACAATACGGGACATGCAAGAGAGGCTGTGGCAATATAATAGACCATTGTGGGCAGAAGGAAGAGGCAGTGGTCATACAACCATACATGCCAACAGACCCGTTTCAGCCAGGAAACGTCCAATGTTTTTAAGCTCAAATGGGCTTTACTTGATCTGTTTCCTGTCTACAATCTTCTCTTTTTCAATGTAACTCAAAGGGGAAAATCAATACCCCAGTTGTATTTCAAAATCTCCCTCTTACCAAGTTCAAAATGTTCGCAAGTATGGTACATTGGATCATGGTAGGCAGGAGGAATTGGGGTAGGGACATGGACTCGGATAACAGAGGACAGGAGGGACATTGAGAGGTGCACCAAACTGACCCTAAAGGGCAGGCATCAGGGTTTACAGCAGCACAATACACCACACAGGGCATGCGGGACGGGAGTGCAGCACAACAATCCATAGAAAGCAATAGGGAGGGGACAGGACCATGCACATGGACAACAGACAACAGAGGGGAAAGAGGCAATGGTAGCTAGCTGACCATAATGTACAGACAGGAGAGAAAGCTGCAGCATAACAGACCATAAAGGGCAGGAGGGACGGATCAGGGGCATTACAATGGAACCGACAAGACAGGAGGGAGGGAATAAGGGTCTGCACATGGAAACAGAGGGCTGGGGGCAAGGGGGCAGGGCAGGAGCAGCAAGATGACCATGGAGGTCAGGCAGGATGGGCACTAGAAACAAGACACACCATGGAGAGCAACAGTGAGACTATGATGGCATACACACAGACCAAGGAGGGAAGGTGGGAGGGGGTCAGGAGCAGCTAGCTGACCACACAGGGAAGGTGGGAGGGGCCATGGCAGCACAGAAGACCATGCATGGCAAGCGGGAGGGTTAGTGGCAGCCCAATGGCTATGATGGGCAAGAAGGAGGGTGTAGGGGCATGCACAAAGGACCATGGAGGATAGAAGGGAGGGTCAGGACCTGGGCACAGACAAGAGAGTTCAGGGGAAGGGGCCTCACAACAGACCGCGCAGGGCAGGCAGGAGGAGCAGTTGCAGCACAACAGACCAGGGAGGGCAGAAGGGTGTGGCAGTAAAATGGACCATGGAGGACAGGAGGAAGGGGATAGGGGCATGGCATGTGGACAGGCAGGGTGGAGGTGGCAGGGACAGGTTACAGTCATCTGACAATGCTAGGCAGGTGGTAGGGGAGTGGCAGCTCAACAGAACACTCAGAGTTAATAGGAGTGGCAGGTCCATGGAACATGGTGGTCAAAAAGGATGGAGCAGGGGCATGCACAAAGACATTGGAGGGCAGGGGAAAGGAGAATAGGGGCAGCAAGCAAAGCACAGAGGCTAAGCAGGAGGTCAATGATGGGCCATAGAATTGGGCAATGGAGGGCAGGATGAGTGGACTGGTACATCATGCTAAATGCAGGGCAGTGGCAGCACATCAGACCATGCATGGCAGGAGGGAGGAGGCTAGTCCATGGATTCAGACAACAGAGGATAGGGAGGAGGTGGATGGGGCAGCAAGCTAACTGTTCATAGAAGGTGGGTATTAGGAACTTTATTGTTTTTAAAATGTGTGACTGTGCGAACTACTTAAAATATGAACAAGTATGCAGCATAATCTCAATTTTATTCAGGAAGAAGAGAACGTTTGGGACTGTGACTCCGGGCTCACTTGGCAGAAACATCCCCTGACCCTCCACCCCCATCGCAAAATGTAATGCCCGTGATAAGGGTAGGTGGACGCAGTATTATATAGAACATAGTCCTGAGAGCACGATTGAAAATGAAAACTAGATATAGTATATGGTATAAACTATGCACCAAAAAGTGTGATATAAGATGAACCAGGGTGTGAAATATAATATGCAATACATTGTGCGCAATGACAGATTCATTGGAGAGCGCGAGATAGCACAGGCACTAGCGCTTGCTATGTGATATGCGCCTTGGAGTGTAATATGCACAGGGCAGTGTTGTGTAACCTAAGTAGTCTCTAAAGTTGTAATATAAAATATGTGCTGGGTAGTGTAACATTGCATATGCACTGTGACAAAGATATGGATCCCAGATTGTAATATGTATGGCATAGCGCTGTGCTTTATAACATAGGCATCGAGGAAGGCACGTTAGATGGGGCAATATAACCCGTGCGAAGGCAAGTGTGGCATGACATATTCACGGGGTGGTGTTACAGTGCACATGGGCTAGAGAGTGTCCTAGCATACGCATTAGCTGGTGGAATACAACACAGAGGTGTGTGGCACTCGGCGGGCACTGGTGGGTGTAACATAGCATTGGGCTCAGCCAGGAGCACGCTGTGACTCTCAAGTGAGGTTTGTCTCCTTCCCAGAGAGTAAAATAAAAAGTATTACACATCCGGCGGTGGATGTGTGTTTAATTAACCGTGAGGGGGTTTCTTGCATAGTTTGGTCGAATTTTTGTCGAATCCCCTTTGAATGGCTTGGTGTGCATGTGTATTAAATGTGCCCATCAATAGCTACCCATGTTTGTATAAATAAACGACAAGGGTGTCTACTTGGAGAGTACCCACCAGTGGGTGCGCCGGGATTATGCACGGTAGGGTGTCAGACATGTCAGAGCTTCACTAGCGGTGTGAATACATTCTACGTGGATTCATTGTATGCATAGTCGCCTTTTAATGACTATCACGCAAATCGTCATGGTGATAGGTACATACGGTTTGTCCAGCATGTCCTAGGTGTTTCTATAAATATATATATATTTTTTTAAAATAAAAAACAAAGGCCGGCCCGGGGGATGGGGTCCCCGGGGCCATAAGTGGCCTGAGGAGGGGGGCAACACAGCCCCCCTCCTAAAGAATATTTTTTTTTAAAAAAGCCATCACCTGGGGGTTGTGGTCCCCGGGGCCGATTAAGGCCTTGGGAGGGCCAAATTAATTTTTTTCAACAAAAAAAATTAGGGTGCAGGCCCTGGGGGATGGGGTCCCCATAGCTAATAAATTAGAAAATCAAAGGGGGCCACACACCCCTCCTTCTTAAAAATAAATAAATAAAAGACCGGCATCGCGCCGGAGGCCACACCCCCTCCTTGCAGCACTCTGCAAATGCGCCCCCAGGCCAGGTGTAAGTTGAGGAATTAATTCCCCTTCAATACTGAGGGTCCCTGAGGGCCAACTAGCGCAACAGGTATCTCCAGTATGCGCCAGGTAGCTGCGTTGCAGACAGGTGTTCTGAGGCCACGCCCCTTTTTACACCTCCATGCAACGCAGCTCTGTGGCACTTACTGGAGGTACCTAGTGGGCTAGTTTGACCCTAGGGACCCTTAAGATTCAAGGGGACTTAATCTCTCAACTCAGAACGCCCACAGGCCCTGTGGCGCGTTTTTAAGTTGGGGAAATAATTCCCTTTCAATCCTGAGGGACCCTGGGGTCCAACTAGCCCACCAGGTGCTTCCAGTGAGCACCACTGCTCTGCGTTGCAGAGAGGTGGTGCAGGCCGTGCCACTTTTTACACCTCTCTGCAACACAGCTCTGTGGCGCTTACTGGTGGTACCTAGTGGTCTAGTTGGACCCTAGGGACCCTCAGGATTCAAGGGGACTTAATCTCCCAACTTAAAACGGCTACAGGGCGTGTTTACACAGTGGGGAAGGGAGGGGACGGGGCATGAGGTGACGTGTTCAAACACGCCCTGTGGTGCGTTTTAAGAGGTAGTTTTAATCCCCTGCCCTATTATATACTAGGGGCTTACAGAGGAGGTCATGCTAATCACAGGGGGACCCCAACACATAGTGTGCCCTAGTGTATGTAGGTGTTTTCACTGTATTCTGAGTGTCTTTTAACATAGCACTGGCTCTAGGACTGGTTAGTCAGACTCAGTTACCACCAGTATCCGTCTGAAAAAGTTGAGGGTACAGGATGATTTTGCAACAAGGCTTGTTTCTGCTCTTCTGTTTGTTCTTTCTGCACGTTATACTTCTTCCTGCACTTTTCTTCGTCTTTGAGGACTTCTGTTGCTTCTTTCTGCATTTCTTTTTTTTCTTTCTGTGCGTTTTTCCTTGTTTCTTCACATGTCCTATCTCTGTAGGCATAGCTAGAAATTAGCATTTAAAAAACCTTTGAAATTCACTGAAAAAAACATAGGTTTCAGGCACATTATAGCTAGGATTTAGCATTTAAAAAACCTTAGAAATTCACTGAAAAAACCATAAGTTTCAGGGGCGTTATAGTCAGCTGGACTTTTCACTCGTACAAAACCTTAGAAATTCCCCTGTTATAGTTAGTTCAGCTAACTATAACTCGCGCGCCCGCAGTGCACTGCTGATGACGTCACATATTACATCACTCATGACATGGTCAGTGACATCACTCATGACATCACTGATGACATCTCAAATGACATCACTGAAGACATCACTCATGACATCATCCAGTGAATGTGTGTTTTTCTGAAAATTACATATGTTTTATATATGTATATCTCAAGGTCGATGGAAGAATAAATGGGTATATAAGTGTCTAAATGGATGACGTGTTTTTTCAATATTAATTTCCATAGGAAACTTTAAACAAAGCTACACGAACGGGTGAACGGAATTACCCCAAATTTGGCAGGGAGAAGGGTCTTGGTCTAGAAAGCACGCTTTTGTTTATTTGGTATAAATCCGTTCAGTAGTTTTTGAGAAGTATCGAAATTTACAGATATCGATATTTGAGAATTCTGCCATCTGATTGGCTGAGTTGTTACGAGCACGAGCTTGCTGCTGATTGGCTGTGAGCGCTGTGAGCGTTTGCAACGAGGAAGTGTTGGCCGCCATTTTGTGATTCCGTTGAAGCGAGTAAGGGGGGAAAAAGGGCAAAAAATGTGGGAGAGGGGAGGGTAGGAGCCCTGTAACATCTGTGAGGTGTTTAGGGTGTGCTATAGAGGGGGTGCGAAGCAAACATGTCATACTTACCGGTCTGAAAGTGCTGGATACGGAAATTAAGTGAGGTATTGCATAGTCTGATGCTGCTAAGGTGAGCTGCTGCGGGAGTCGGGGATGAAAGCGTGAGCCTAAACTGTGTGTCTTATGGTGTGAAGTCATGTGCACTGGCCGCTGCAGCACACCTGTGGAAGCAGTGTTAGCATGTGTTTATAGCTACTAGGACGAACTACTGACTCCTACTGGTTTGAAAGTCCATGGGGTATGGAAAATATGTGAGGTATAGTCTAGAGTCTCATGGTGCTAAGCTGAGGTGCTGCCGGAGTCGGGGATGAAAGCGTGAGTCCAAACTGTGTGTCATATGCTGTGAAGTCATGTGCTATGGCTGCTGTGCCACATCTGTCAAGTAGTGTCAGCATGCAGTTATACCTACTCGGAGGAACTTTTGTTTTGAACATTGTAACTTGTGTATGGTTCTTAGGGGGTGTTATACATGGAGTGCGAAGGTAAATTTGTATGTATCAAATCAATACGGTATTTGTAAAGCGCAAACTACTCACCCCTATGGGTCTGAAGGCCCTCGAGGCCGCCGTGGAAATTATGTGAGCTATTAAGTGAGCTATTGCCCAGAGTTACACAGTGCTGAGCTGAGGTGTCCAAAGGTGTCCTTCATAAGCATTTCCAAACCTACCCCAGTCAATATGCTTAGGTCATTTCCACCACAATGCACAATCATGAAGTCAGGGTGTGGAAGATGCAAAGAGATTTTAACCAAAGGTAGCAATTGGAGCAACTTCAATCTTCTCTGTCTAAACCATTTAATGTCCACATTTTGTAAACCTAGGTCTAAGTCAATACGTCTGTGTTCTGCATACCTCTTGCACCTGAAAATATAGCTATGTCCTACGATCCACACTAGCATTTTGAAGGTATGGTTGGAAGGTATGGAAAGATGTCTGTAGCTCATGTAGTTCCTTGGTAGAATAAAAGATATGTTTAAAGGTGGGGAAGTACTTTTTTTGCTTGGGAGTTGAAAAGCATTCTTTTTTAAAAGTAGGGTGCACATTCGTTTTATGGAAATACATCTTTGTGATTGGTTAAGAAAAAGCAGTTTCAACGTGGAGTACATATCTAGGGATAAAATTTGCTCAACTGAACCACAGCTGCTACTTGCATTTGGAAGGCACTGTTCGAACTTAAAACAAGCGTGAACTTTTAACCTGCACATGCCGTTAAATGTTCAAGAAAATGTTGCAAAAAAATATTGTTAAGTTAAAAAAAATTGATGAACTTTTAACCTGCACGTGTTGTAGAATGTTCTAGAAAGTGTGTTGATAGAATACGTTGCACTTCTGACTTCTATGTGATGTTGAATATTAGAAAAACGGTTATATGGAAAATTAAAAAGAAACAAATAGAGAGAAGTTTTGAAACCTAATTTGTTCTTTACATGTGTTTATGTGTGGAGCAACAAAATTATAGACACAACAGCACCAGGAAGAGGAAGAAGCAGGGAGTGGGGGGACAGGGGAGATGGGCAGAATGGCACACATGCACAATTAAGTACAGCACAAGTATAGACAAACAATGGCCAAAATGAAACACACCAACAAGGAGCACAAGTCACACAACTCGCCAACATTACACCACTGAATGAGCATAGAAGCGAAAACCACGCTGCATTCATACAGGATGTGTACAAAGGCCGGTCGTTGGTGTTGTGGGATGTCTGTGATCATGGTTATTATGGATGAGATGCCCAGCACGTGGCACATGGGCGAGTTCACTGTGTGTTACATTGCCAAACAGCTGCTTCTCCCTCCCACGAGCCCCCACACTTTTCTATGGTGCGCTGTTTCTATCTCATGCACTTATACGGCACACCATTGCAATGCCTATTCGTGCATGTCCTGCTACATTCAAACTACACCATCACAGTGCCGTTTGGAGGTGGTGCACGGCACTTTACAACATTGAGTGCTGCTGCCTTTGTGGCAGGCCACACCAGAACACAGAGACACACTTACCGCACTTCCTGTACACGGACATGTCCGAGACACCCTGTTCCCCTTGCTGGATAGGCACACCCCTGCGCTGACCTGTGTACTCCGGACCAGCACATGCCGGTTGTGCATGGAGGAGGTAGCGTGCGTAGCTACATGTCCAGGCTCACTGCCAACGCTGAGGTGACAGCTCACTGTGATGTTGCAGGGCTCGTGCCTATCATGATAAGACAATGACCACCGGGACACACTTGCTCAGATGCGGGTTTGGGGGGCGTTGGCGGTCCTGGAGTTGTTGCGATGAGTCTTGTGGCCCACATGGGTATCCCTGCATCATGCTCCTTGATTCTATGGCACCTGTGGGTGTTCCGGTGTGGCTCTTGGCTGTGTTCCATTTCATGGTGCTAACGTGGCTTATCACCGGAATTTGTTTCGCATTGCAATTGGTGTGAAAGTTGTGATGTGATTTTTTCGTGTGCAGAACAAAATACGAACTGAGCAGTGTATCTCGTCAAGATCCAGCACTTGACGCACTATTCCCAATCAATAAAAATACAATGAGAATTCTTAATTGATTTTGTGGGTACACTGTAAGTGCAGCCACTACCTCAGTGCAATTCAATACAGGATTTTAGTATTCAGAATAAATCGCAAAGGTGCACCTCGTGTCTTTTTGTACGGGAAAGGCTAGTCTGCATTTCATTATCAGCACTTTAATGGAAGTAAAGTTGAGATAAATCTAACACACTATTCAGAAGTTGGCGTAAACTGCAGATGTCACCAGTATTCCCACGAGAAGTTCCCCAAAATTTAACACCATGGTGGACTCCATCAAATACCAGTAATAAGAACAAGACAGAGTCACACAGCAGTGAAGAGAACAACCAAAACCGTTATTCATTATTTTTTTACTTTATTTTTTTATAAATATATATGTAAACGATAAACGAAAAACTATTTGCAAAATTATTTTTTTTATTAACATATATATAAATGATAAACTAATAAACAAAATGTAACAAAAATAATAGAAAACAAGAAGGCGGAACACTCCTGTGGGGACCATAGATTTCAACGACAGAGCCTGGAAAATAAAGCACAAAATAAGGACGTGTGTAATGCGCATATCAAATGAGAGAGGCACAGAGAAACAGAGAAGAAAAAAAAAGCCAGAGAGAAAAAGAGAGGGAAAGAAAGAAAGGGGGTGAGAAAGGGAGAATTCATAAAGAGAGTTAGAGAGATAGAAGGAAAAGAAGGAAGAGAAAGAGAGAGAGAGACCCTGCCGCCTCTGCGCATCCATGATCAAATAACTACCTGGTGCCACTGGAGTGTGCAGCAGTGGGCACTCCACGTGCCCATCAAAACTCCGCGCATCCCAGATATGTCGCTGAGTCCTGAGTCATGAATAGCGAGACCACATCATCTTTTCCACGTCCCGGTAGATCTCACATGTCACTGAGTCCTGAGTCATCAATGGCAGAGACCACATCTGCTTCTCCGCGGCCCGGCAGATCTCACACATGTCGCTGAGACCACATCAGCTTTTGGGGCCGCTAAGCCTGTGGAACTCAAGTGTGTGCACGTGGTGGTAGGTCCCTGATGGCCATATGAGGTTTGGGTGGTACTAACCCTGTGCATCTGAAGTCCGTGCCATGGGGGTGGTAGGCCCATGATGGCTATACAGATCAGGGTGCAACTAACCTTCTGCGCAACTTTTCAAAGACTCTTTGTGGTTGAGACACGTGGAGCGTACGCCATCTAGTCAGCACCGGCAATAAAGGATGTGACGTTGTCAATCTATTATATTTGCGTGGTCACATGGCCTGTGACGCATGTGCTGGATAGGTGTGGTGTGTGTGCAAACCTGCCCTGAGGGAGTGGCTGTGAGATGTTGAGAACTAGACCACTGACCTGCACACCAACAGCGAGTACGCCTGTGACAAGTAGCTATGTGGGGGCAACGTCGGAACGTAATCGCAGTGGTGTGGCGTGGCGTTGCGTACGACGGAACAGGGCAGGGATAGCTACAATAACACGGACGGCTCATAGTACTGCATCTGTGAGTCGGGCGGACAGGCCGCAGCTGGCCCTCTGCGAGCCTGTGTGCAAACTGTTTATAACTCACACTACATAAGCATTGGAAAACCATTTTGTGATTCAGTCCGTCAGCTGGCATTTGTCCGAGGCATTTGTGAAAACATATCGGAGTTCTTTCTGTGATAGATACCCCTTTGATGCTGCCTCTCTCCACATCAGCAGGTAACGCACCCTCTTCCCACATTACCATCATACCCTCAAACACCTTCTTGGGCCTGGAAGTGTCTCTGTGCGGTTGGACAAAGAAGAATCTTAGTCATGTATAGATTTACATATAAAAAAATGTATTTAAAGAAAAGAACAACAAAAAAGACTGAAGGGAGTCTGGTGCTGTGGTTGCTGCCACGAAGTTGGGGGTCACTGCCATTCAGGACTCAGGGCACAGTTACACATGTGGGATCGGCTTGTGTTAAAGAGGGTTATTGGCACCACGTGTCGCTGCCGTTGCATATGGAAATATGCCTAACTAATCAGAGGGAGTATGCTGCTGTGGTCGCTGCCATGGACTTGGGGTCACTGCCATTCAGGACTCAGGACACAGTTCCACATGTGGGATTGTTCGGCTTGTGTTGAACAGAGTTATTGGCACCACGTGTTGCCGCCGTTGCATATAGATATATGCCTCAAGGATCGAAGGGAGTCTGGTGCTGTGGTTGTCTCACGGAGTTAGGGTCACTACCATTCAGGACTTAGGACACATGTGGGATCAGCTTGTGTTGAAGACGGTTAGTGGCACCATTTGTCGCCAGTCTTCCACAGTGTAGGCCAGAGGTAGCGGTGAGCAAGGGCCCACAGCCACGTGCATACGTTGGTAGCCCCACCAGCCTGCGTAGTGCAGGTTCAGTGGCACCACGTGTCGCTGGCCTTCCATATGGAAATACTCCTCACTGATCGAAGGGAGTCTGGTGCTGTGGTCGCTGCAATTCAGGACTCAGGACACACTAACACATGTGTGATTGGCTTGTGTTGAACAGGGTTAGTTGGCACCACGTGTCGTTGGTCTTCCACAGTGTAGGCCGGAGGCAGCGGCAGCAAAGGCCAATAGGCAGGTGACGTTGATTTGAGCTGCATACATTGGGAGCATGTGGTCTTCTTAACCCATTACAGTGCCTTACACAATTTGCGCGCTACCAATCTTGAATTGTGAACCGTGTAACCCCAGTGTAGGGCGGAGGCAGTGGTCAGGATGGGCGCACAGCTACGTGGCGATGATTTATGGTGCAGTGAGTTAGTAGCACCTGAAGCACACAGCGTGTGCGCACTGTGTGATGATGCGTGGTCTGGGCGGGCCGCACTGGAAGCAAAGTGTCTTGCGAACTGGACTGCGACATCTACAATCGCCACTGCATCTGAATTGTGAGTGCTGCTGTCCGCAGTGTAGATCGAAGGCAGTAGTCGGTACAGACATAAGTCTGCGGTGCTGTGCCGCTGGGTTCACAGGGGGCCTGTGTCGAGGAGGCCCGCGGTTATGGTGGCAGCCATGTGCCAGGGTGAGGGCTGCTGCTGTGACAGACTTGTTGGTCTTCCCTCAAGTGAACCACGCCTAGGGCCTGGCCTATTTATTCATACTGCTACGAAGGAGTAGCATACGTTGGAGCAGCCCACTCTGCATCCGCTTCAAGGGGGGGACAACACAGCTACATGACTAAGATCTTCCCCACTGCTTGAGGTAACATGGTTGAGTCCACTGTGCACTACACTACAAGTATCAACAGTATATCTCCACATGGAGAGGTTTGTGCTTTGCATAGTGAGGTCTGTGCAGCACATCAGTGTTACACTTGGCATTTTGTGCTTTATTGTTGAAGGGTGACTAGCCTCCTTCATATATAATTGGTTGCCACATCTCCCAAAATTCAGCTATTGTGTGACTGAGGGGCATGGTGTTTTGGGAAGGTCCGTTGTCCTGTTTTGCGCTGCCTTTGTGGTAGTAGGGAGGGTGGGGCAGGGGGGAGGTTCTGGTGGTGGTGGCGCTGGGTGTTGTGGTCTAGTTGCGGGTCGGACCTGCATGATCCGTAGCTCTATCACGTGTTGGTCTTTAGATGTGGCTGTGAGTTGGGTCCAATTCACGGAGTAGATAGTCGACCTCCTTACACCAGTTAAAGGTTGATGTTAATTTGTTACTGCTAACTCGGCTTATCGCCTGCTTTTTGCATCGCATTGCAGATTTGGCTGGTCGTTGAAAATATGGGGAAGTGGTGTTTTCGTGCATTTTTTGCACGGGAGCGCCTACTTTGCATTTCATTAGCGTTAGTTGTGGCTCTCGTTTGTGGCGATTTTGTTGGCGTAAGGTATCGATGGAAGAGTGGTGAGATTTGCAGTTTTCACCAAGTTGAGAATGGGTTGATAATTAAAAAACACAGAAAAAAAGATAGGTTTAATGAAGATTATAATTAGAGATTAGCATTTAACAAACCTTTGAAATTCACTGAAAAAACCATAGGATTCAGGCACGTTATAGTTAGAAATTAGCATTTAAAAAACCTTGGAAATTCACTGAAAAAAACATAGGTTTCAGGCACATTATAGTTAGAAATTAGCATTTAAAAAACCTTAGAAATTCACAGAAAAAACCATAGGTTTCAGGCACGTTATAGTTAGAAATTAGCATTTAAAAAACCTTAGAAATTCACTGAAAAAAACATAGGTTTCAGGCACGTTATAGTTAGAAATTAGCATTTAAAAAACCTTTGAAATTCACTGAAAAAACCATAGGTTTCAGGGATGTTATAGTTAGTTGGACATTTCACTCATAGAAAACTATAGAAATTCCCGTTATAGTTAGTTGAGCTAACTATAACTCGCGCCCCCGCAATGCACTGCTGATGACGTCACATATTACATCATTCATGACATGGTCAGTGACATCACTGATGACATCTCAAATGACATCACTGATGACATCACTGATGACATCATCCAGTGAATGTGTGTTTCTATAAAATGTAAATATGTTTTATATATATATGCCAAGGTGTATTGAAGAATGAATGGGTGTATAAGAGTCAGGATGGATGATTAAGTAGGTGTGTGACTGACTGTATAAGTGAGTGATTAATTGTGTCTTGCTTAATTCATGTGTTAGCGACTGAGCTCACCCCCGGGACATTGTTGTTTGCTATGAGAGGGTAGAAGCATGTCTCACACATTGTCATAGCAAACCCTGGTTGCTTTGTTGGAGTGAGGGGAGGAAAACCTGCTCTCGGTTCAATGAAGCAAAGCAGGATTGCTTTTGGGCAAAGGGAGCTGTATGTTAGCTCCCAGCGCAGCCCCCAAGTGTAAACGTGATGGGTGCACGGCCCCTTGGGGTGAACGCGGTGGGTGCCCAACTCCAAGCATAAATAATTAACAAACTTTTTTGTAAAGCTAGGTTATATGTTGGGTTATTGGGTGGCTCTAAAAAGAGCCCTTGTTTGTATTGGGAGATTTTTGTAGCTACATGTAAGTGCCGATGCAGAGCCTTAGGTTGTTGAGAAGGACTCTGTTTCCCTTATCTGTGAAGTGTACACCATCACTCCTGTAGATGCCATCCATATCGAAACGCAGATTGTTGTTGCCCATTCTATGGTCTCTGAAATAAGCAGAAACAGCTTTATTGACATTTTTTCTAGCTGTTAAAGTATACAAAGACAATTTGGGGGAAAAGCAACATCAATTCGACAATGGTGTTCTTCATTAGCATTTCCAGACCTACCCCAGTCAATGTGCCTAGGTCATTGCCAGCACAGTGCACAATCATGAGGTCAGGGGATTGGAGATGTAAAAAGGTTTTAACCAGCGGCATTAATTGATGCCACTTTAATCCTCTTTGTTCAATCCATTTAATGTTCACATTTGGTAAAGATAGATCTTTGTCAATACCTCTGTGTTCAGCATACCTTTTGCAGCAGAAAACATAGCTGTATCCCACAATCCACACTCTAAACTTCTTGAAGGAAAGTCTGGATGCACTGAAAAGATGTCCGTAGCTGAAGTAGGCAGTTGCTAGAATGAGAGGTATCTAAAATGGTGGATAAGATGCAGATTTTGAAAAAGAAGAGGAATGATTGGTTGTGTAAGAACATTGTACTGTGAAAAATAGGGTGCATGTTTCGGTTTATAAATAGCATGTTTCTTATTAGTTAGTAAAAAATGTTTGAAAGGTACAGTAGATAGAATAAGCTCCTTTTTTGTAAAGTCAACCACACCTGCTGTTTGTATTTGCAACATTGTATAGTGAGCTTAAAAATGTGCTGAACTTGTGACCTGTGAGTTCAGTTGAGTGTTCCATGAACTGTTACTATGGAAACAGGTATTAAGCAGAATGAGGGTAGGGTTGAAAGTTAACTGTGGCATTAAAACGTGAATTTGTTATAAATATTAAAGTAATATGTTATTGCAGTGAGATTTTCCAATTCATTTGTATGTTTAAAAGTGGTGTGTTTTTACAAAAAAGTGGTAAAATTATTTGTAATATATTTTGGAACTCCTGCATGGATTTGCGGTGCCATCGCTCTCAGAGCACGGTGGAGTCGTGACTTCATAAAATTACAGCAGCAGTTTGGGTTCAGTTAGAAGTCATTTGGCAAGGGTTGATATGTGTAAGCAATAGAAATGTGTTTTAGAATTTGAAATAATCTGGGAAGCAATGTTATTTGTTATTTACATGTATATGTGTGGATATAGGGAGGGAAACTTTGCCATTTTTGGTTTTGCTTGGCTGAGAGAAGTGCTATACATATTGATTGTGTGCATAAAAAAATCTTTTCTCAGTTTCTGCTACTTCATAATCTACAAATCAAACTGCAGAATATGGACGCACAGAGGTAAGTGCACAAACAAATAAATAAAATGAATTTCGCTGCACGCGCTGCATCGCATTTGGCGATGCAGTACGCGCAACAAAATTAGTTTTATGGATTTGTGTATGTACTTACCTCTGTGCGGCTGTATTCTGCAGTTTACTACCCCCCACCCTGCTCCTCCCCCGCCCCACATCAGCGCCCGGCAGCACTCCTACCACGGGCCACCACTGCCCAAAGCACTAGTCTTGCAGTGCAGCATCGTCCTGTCAGTAGCCTTGCACTCCTCCAATCACCCATCCAGCACTATGCACTTATTCAATCTCTCGGCCAATACCCACGCAGTTATAAATTTACCATGTACTCTCTTTGCAGCACTGTAATCATTCAGTCACTACTTATGTACTCATGCAAGGACGTAGGCACTAACATATGCACTGCGGCAATCTTCGGTGCACTATCCGTACAGACTTCTAACCAGCTACATACTACTGATTCACTTCTCCAATTATCTAGATAGTACTCATGCAGTCCAACAATCCCCCTGTCAGTGCTAATGCACTCCTCCAATCACCCATTCACACCATGTACTTTTCCAATCAGTCTGCCAATACCCAAGCACTTATAAATTCACCATGCACTCTCTTTGCAGCACTGTAATCATCCAGTCACTACCTATGTACTCATGCAATGACCCAGGCACTAACACATGCACTGGTATAATTATCTGTGCACTATCCATGCAGACCTGTAACCACCTACACACTACTGATTCACTCCTCCAATTACTGAGGCAGTACCCATGAACTCCAGCAATCCTCCTGTCACTCCCCATGCACTCCTTCAGTCACCCATTCAGTACCACATAGTTTTCCAATCACTCCGACTATAGCCAAACACTTATAAATTCACCATGCACTCTCTTTGCACTACTGTGATCATCCAGTCAGTATCTATGTACTCATGCAATAACCCAGTCAGTAACACATACACTATTACAATCCCCTGTGCACTATCTATGCAGACCTGTAACCACCTACAGACTACTGATCCAGTCCTCTAATTAACCAGGCAGTACTCATGCACTTCAGCAAACCCCCTGTCAGTCCCCATGCACTCCTCTAATCACCCATCCAGCAGTATATACTTTTTGATTCACTGTGCCAATATCCAAGCACTTATAAATTCACCATGCACTCTGTTTGCAGCACTGTAATCATCTAGTCACTACTTACGTACTCATGCAATGATGTAAGCACTGACATATGCACTGCGACAATCCTCTGTGCACTATCCGTGCAGACCTCTAACCAGCTACATACTGTTGATTTACTCCTCCAATTATAGAGGTAGTACCCATGCAGTCCAGCAATCCCCCTGGCAGTCCCAATGCTCACCTCCAATCACCTATTCACACCATATACATATCCAATCACTCTGCCAATACCGAAGCACTTATAAATTCACCATGTACTCTGTTTGCAGTACTGTAATCATCCAGTCACTTCTCACGTACTCATGCAATGATGCAGGCACTAACATATGTACTGCATCAAACCTCTGTGCACTATCCATGCATGCAGACCTCTAACCAGTTACATACTACTACCGATTCACTCCTTTAACTGTCCAGGTAGTTCCAATGAAGTACAGCAATCCCCCTGTCATTCCCCATGCACTCCTCCAATTATCCATCGATCAACATGTAGTTTTACAATCACTCAGCCAATACCCAAGCACTTACAAATTCAGCATCTACTCTCTTTGCAGCACTGTAATCATCCAGTCACTACTTATGTACTCATGCAATGACCCAGGCACTGACATATGCAGTATTATGTAGTTATCCAATCACTCCGAAAAGACTCAAGCGCTTATAAATTCACCATGCACTCTTTCCAGCACTGTAATCATCCAGTCACTATCCATGTACTTATGCAATGAGTCAGGTACTCATTTCTGCACTGCTACAATCCTCTGTGCACTATCCATGCAGACCTCTAACCAGCTACACACTACTAATTTACTCCTCCAATTACCTGGGTAGTCCCTATGCACTACAAGAATTCTTCTGTCACTCCCCATACACTCCTGCAATCAGTCATCCGGCAGCATGTACTTATCCAAACATTCTGCCAATACCGAAGCAGTTATAAATTCACCATGCAGTCTCTTTGCACTAGTCTAATCATCCAATCAGTATGCATGTACCCATGCAATGATCCAGACACTAAATCATAGACTGGTATAATCCCCTAAGCATTAGCCTTGCAGTGCAGTCATCACCCTGTCACTACCCATGCACTCCTCAAATCACCCATCCAGCAGCATGTAGTTTTCTAATCACTCTGCCAATACCCAAGGAGTTATAAATTCACGATGCACACATCATGGAGTACTCTAATCATCCAGTCAGTATCCATGTAGTCATGCAACGGTCCAGGCACGAATACATGCACTGTTACAATCCCCTGAGCACTATCTATACACTCCAGCCATCGCTCTGCACTATCCATGCACTCCTCCAATCACTCAGCCAGTATCATGTAGTTATCCAGTCACTCTGACAATACCCAAGCACTTGTAAATTCACCATGCACTCTCCTTGCAGTACTCTAATCATCCAGGCAGTACCCGTGTACTCATGCAATAGTCCAGGTACTAACCATGCACTTCTACAATCACCTGTGTACTCTCCATGCTTTACTCTAATCTCATACACAGTACTCATGCACTCTTCCAATTACCCAGGTAGTACCTTTCCACTGCTCTAATCATTGTGGTAGTATTATTGTATATATTTTTATATTTAAACGTGAATATTTCAGTATCATTATTTTAATTATAATAAATTGTTTTTTAGAACTTCTTTTTTTTACAGATATTTTGCATAATTATTAAGACAGAGGTACAATAACAAGAAAAGAGCAAACAAAAAGACAACAAAGAAAAGAGGCCTATGTAAAGAAAACAGCAGAGGAGTAATTAGATCAAGTACAACATGGATCCTTAAAGAAAAAGCCTTCTGGTAAGAGAAGTAAAGAATTTGTAAAAAAAAAGTTTTAAAGAGTCTAACAAATTCAGAAAATAAAGAAGAGAGACACAAAAGATGTACAGTGAAACAAAAGGAAAAGAAAAATGTACAAACAAGTGGAAAATTGGATTATCAGAAAAAAATTGAAACAATTTTTAGATATTCGAAAAAGATTATATAAAAATAGAGTATTACAAAATTTGGTAAAAAAATGTAAAAAATCAGAGATCAGCATTTTACAAACAAAAAAAGGAGGTTCTAAGCGTGATTGAAAAAGCATTTGAATTGAAAAGAAAATTGTTTATCTTAGTTTTAAACAGATTGAAAACTTTAAATACAATAATGAAGTCTATGAAGGACAAATGTAAAAAAAAGAATTGTAAATAGAACTAACTTTTGTAAAATATTTTCTAGGGAATGGAAGCATACTTCTAGAACAGAACCTTTTTTTCATGAAGAAACCTATTTTCAACAAATTACATTAGTTCACGCAGTTGATACCTGTGGTCGTTGTTCCGAAGTTAAAAATGGTTCTCCAATTGAAAAAGAAAAGATGGTTCCTAGAAATGTGGATGAAGTAATAGCTGAGGAGGTGCAAGGAAGACGTACCCAGGCTGCAGTGTTTACATGGCATTGTAGTAGTATTTGTAGTATACGACAGGAATCTATTGATATATTCCAAAATTTCTTAGGAGAATATGGGGCAAAAACTGTGAAACAGAAGATTAAGATATTACAAGGACTGGATCCTTGCAAAGTGAGAAATAATACAGGGCTGCAAGGTCTTTCTCTGGCTTGTCTTTCTAGGAAAGTGTGTCAAAGTGTCAGACTCTAGTTACGGTACTCAACTACACAGGAACAGAGATGCTAG
This sequence comes from Triturus cristatus, assembly GCF_964204655.1. Classification (NCBI taxonomy): domain Eukaryota; kingdom Metazoa; phylum Chordata; class Amphibia; order Caudata; family Salamandridae; genus Triturus; species Triturus cristatus. Next base: position 633,299,939 of record NC_140582.1, read on the forward strand.
TTCCCAAATCCACCCCCAACAGCAATCCAGAGCTTGGTGCGACAAGTCTCTAGAGTGGCTATCTTGGGGTAAGGGGGAAATTGGATAAAATAACAAAAGAGAGAAGAGACTGTTCTGCGGCTTCCTTCAGGAGTCCGTCCAGCAGACTTCTATTGCTGAAGAGGTAACCTGTAGACAAGAGTTATTGTTATCATAAACTTTTAGTCCTTAACCTCTCTTATCTCTTAACCCCTATTGCCTTATTTCCTTACCATGCCAATTCCAGAACTCAGCTTCTCTTCTATTTCTTTTATTTCTTTTCTGTGTGTGCTTTTATTCCTTAACTATATTCTTCGTCTGCAATTAAAAAGGAAATAGCTAGAACCCAAGGTTTATCTGCCTCATATGAATCTTTCTCTCTGTGCTTCTTACTTACTTCCTATTTTTCTTTTCACTCTCCTATGTTTTATCTTCCTTGGTATCTGCCTTAGTTCACAGTTTCTTTTTCTTTTTGCACACCTGCAATATATTTACATTTATCTGTTAAGAACTTCTGCTTTCTTTTTAACTAGGTGTTATCTATTTTAATTTGGTATTCTACTTACTGAGTTTGAGGTCTTTTCCTATTTGTAACTATTCATCTGTGTATTTAATGTTTTCTCTTCTTTTCGTGGTGGTATTTTACTCTCTGTTCTTAACTACTGTCCGACGACTTATTTCTGTGGTAAGTATGGTTTTATCTTATTCTAATTATTTGTAGTTGCTCACGCGTTCTAACATGTATGGCAATTTTCTCTTCGCTTTTTCAGGACTTGCCGTTACAACTCGTTACCTCTGTGAAGAATTACAGTAAAGCCACTTTCCTCACAGTAAGTTCTATTACTCTATTGATATCAGTAATTTACTTCAGTTCTCTGACGTGACAAATATACACTCATTAACTTAGCTTCGTTTTTTCTTTTTCTTCCTTCAGATGCTCCTGTAGATGCTGCTTCCTCTCCCTGATGACTCGGTGCGAAATCTTCACAAACTGAGATTTGCTGTTCTCCTCAAAAGTCACTCTACTTCATTGAACTCAGATTTCTAACTTGTATCTACTGACTTCCGAAAGCCCTTCAGTTTAGATTCTGAAAAGCCTTCAAACAAAACCTAAAACACTTTTTGTCAGCGCGCTCTGAAGTGCGCGCCTGACTTTCTAGAATTCTTGGTGAAGTGCCCAGTTCCTAAGCAGCGCAAGCCTCACCTAGGATTCCAGCGCGTTCTCTGCCAAACACTGGAACGCTACCAGCTACTCAGTTCTGGTGGCCTTTTCCGGCGCCTTTTCTGAGTCAGCTCCACCCATGTACCTTCCATTGCTCGGGGTGTACAAACTTTGAGTCTTCGATGCGCAATTAAACCTATCTGTAATCTTGGGGTCCTGACAGTACCCTCCAACAAGGTAGGTTCTCTCCTCTGGGGTTTAGTTGGTGATCGTAGGTGAAAGGCCTTAACTAATCTTGGAGCATGAACATCTTCCTCTCGTTCCCAAGATCTTTCCTCGGGCCCATAACCCTTCCAGTCCACCAAATAGTATAACTTCCCTTTTTGCATCTTGTAGTCTAGAATTTCCTTGACTTCAAAATCAGTACCAGTCTCTAGCTGAAGAGGCCTTGGAGGCAGGTTTTTTCGTAGATTTTCTGGAGCCTTCTTCAACAGAGATACGTGGAAAACTGGATGTATTTTCAACTTTGGTGGCAATTGAAGTCGGTAAGTCACCGGATTTATTTTCTCCTCTACCAGATATGGACCAATAAATCTCGGTTGAAACTTCCGATTACCTTTCAATCTCAAATTCTTAGTACTTAACCAAACCCTGTCTCCTATTTCCAATGAGGGGCCTACTCGTCTCTTTCTGTCTGCATAACTCTTATATTTTTCTTTAGCTAGTTCAAGATTTTCAATTGCCCTCTTATGTACCTGATCTAACTGTGTTACGATCTCCTCCACCGCCGGAACTGAGATCTCGGTTTGCCTGAGGGTCAAGTTGGGATGTCTTCCATAATTCATAAAGAAAGTGGAATACCCAGTGGAAACATTCTTTGCATTATTATGGGCGAACTCTGCTGCCCACAAATAGTCCAACCAATTTCCTTCTTGTTTCAAAAGAAACAATCTCAAATACTGTTCAAGTTCCTGGTTCACCCTCTCGGTTTGACCGTCAGTTTCTGGGTGGTAATTGGTGGAAAAACGGACTTCTGTACCCAACCCTTCCATGAAAGATTTCCAAAAGTGGGAAATGAACTGTGGACCCCTATCTGTGATTACTATTTTAGGGATTCCATGTATTTTCACTATTTGAGCACTAAAATGAGTCGCCGACTGCTTAGCTGTTGGCACTCCCTTTAAAGCTGTAAAATGAGCCATTTTAGAAAGGGAATCTACTACTACTAAGATGATATTGTAGCCCTGACTAAGGGGTAAGTCAGTTATGAGGTCTAATGTAACAGTGTGCCAAGGATAAGGTGGAGTGGGTAAGGGCATAAGTAAACCTTTTGGGGCCTGCCTTTCGGATTTTCCCCGAGCACAAATCTCGCAAGTGTTAACATATTGCTCAATACTCTTCGACATTTCAGGCCACCAGTAGTGTCGCTTGATCAGTTCTCTGGTCTTTGCCTCTCCCTTATGTCCTGCCAACTTTGCATCGTGGCATTCCTTGATAATCTGTTGCTGCAACTCTTTAGTGGGAATATACAGAGCTCCTTGGAAGTAGGGCAACTGATTACGAACCTCTCTTCCTTCCTTCTTCGCCCACTCTTTCAAGGTCTTTTCATCCATTGCGTCAGAGATACCCTGTTCAAGATCAACTGAATTGATTGCTCCAATAATCTTTTCACTTGGGATAAGGGATTGATTTCCTAGAGGTGTCTTTTGATTTTCTGTGTCTATCCTAGACAAGGCATCTGCTTTTCCGTTCTGGGCCCCTGGTCAATAAGTAATGACCATGCGACCATGGCAATTGTCTTGGTGTTACGGGTCTGGCTGTTTTTAGAAATGTTAAATTTCTATGGTCTGTATATACTGTGACTTGATGCTGTGCCCCCATTAAATGATGTCTCCAATCTTTGAATGCGTGTTTTGTGGCCAATAGCTCCTTCTCTGTGATTGTATAGTTTATTTCTGCCGGAGTTAATTTTCTTGACCTATAGGCGACTGGATGCAGCTGCCCCGTTTGCTTGCTTCATTGGGACAAAATTCCTCCCACCGCCTGATCAGAGGCATCGGTCTCCACATAAAATGGTTTAGTCGGATCTGCATGTTGTAGGATTGGGGCTGATGTAAAACTTCCCTTTAGGGATTGGAAGGCTTCTTCAGCTTCAGTTGTCCATTCAAATTTAACCCCTTTTTTCAATAGACGGGTGAGTGGTAATATCTTATGCAAAAATTCTCCAATGAATCTCCGGTAAAAATTGGCAAAACCAATAAAGCTTTGTACTTCTTTGACGCTCTCGGGGGACTTCCAATTTATCACCGCTTCGATCTTCTTGTGGTCCATAAGAATGCCCATTGGTGAAATTACAAAGCCCAAAAATTCAACCTGAGAGACACTGAAAGCAAACTTCTCTAGTTTTACCAACAGTCTGTTTTCTCTCAACTTCTGTAAGACCTTTCTAACCTGATCCTGATGTTCTTCCTTGTTCTCAGAGTAAATAAGGATGTCATCAATGTACACCAGAGCACACTGGTCGATGAATTCCTTCAATACGTCGTTAATGAAGTGTTGAAAGGCTGCGGGAGCGTTACATAGCCCATAGGGCATAACCTGATATTCAAATAGGCCGAACCTCGTTCTGAAGGCTGTCTTCCACTCATCGCCCTCCTTCATTCTCAACAGATGATACGCTCCCCTCAGATCCAACTTCGTGTAAATTGTTGCTCCTTTCACTTGATCTAGCAAAACAGATATTAGCGGCAATGGATAACGGTTCTTTTTTGTAATCTTATTGATGGCTCTGTAGTCGATGCAAGTCCTCAAATCTCCTTCTTTCTTTGGCACAAAAAATAGGGGCGGGGAGATTGGGGACTGCGAGGGATGAATGAAGCCGTTTGCTAGATACTTATCCAAATACTCTTTTAGGTGATGGTGTTCTTTTTCCGTAAGGGCATACACACGGCTGCAAGGTAGATTTGAACCGGGTTCTATCTCAATTTTACAATCATAAGGTCTGTGGGGTGGTAATTGTTCTGCCTCCACTTCATTGAATACGTCTTCAAAATCTCGATATTCCTCTGGTATGTCTTGTACATGGATTACACAAATTGATCCTCCCGTCTGACACAACGAATGTGCAGGATTCACCTCTTGCTCCTGCAGCTGGCCTCTGAAACAATTTCCCAAACAATAATCTGATTCCATCTTAATGGCTCTGCTACTCCAGTTGATTGTTGGATTATGTTCAGTAAGCCAGGGAAGCCCAAGGATCATTTGGAATTGGGGGGCATCGATCAAGTTAAACTGGATCTTCTCCTCATGTCCGTCATTCGAGATCAGATGAATTAATTCTGTGTGACTGATTATTGGAACTGAGGACATATTGGTTCCATCCACAGCCCTAACGGGCTCTGCTTTTAACTTTTTGATGGCTTCGATTCCCACCTTGCTCGCAAACCTTAGATCGCAAAAGTTTCCGGTGGCTCCTGAGTCGATCATCACTGAGACTTCCCTCAGCGTCAAGTCTCGAAATCTGATTTCCATTGATAAAGTTAGATGTGGCACTGCAGACTGTAGTGTATTGGCCATCCTATGTTCTTTTGGAGTCTGATCGAAAATCGCATCCACCTGTTCAACTCCTCCAAAAGATGGTGCCTTTAGTTTTCCTTCGGCTTGAAACTTCCCTTGGGTTTCTTTGGACACGCACGTACAAAATGACCTCCCGATCCACAGTACATGCATACGTTTTTGGTTCTTCTCTTTTCCTTCTCTTCTTTGGAAAGAGGACCCCGTATTGTACCAATCTGCATTGGTTCGATGCCCTGCTGACGTTCATTGCTTCGTCCTCCTTCCGACCTTACTCGATCAAATCTTGGAATCACTGATTTGAAATCTTTCCTTTTTTCACCTTTTCTTTCCCCATGACGGAAATCGATTTCCAGCACTAAATCCACCAACGCTGAGATTTCTGTGGGTCTATTGGGTATTCCGGCCAATGCATCCTTTAGCTCATCTCTTAAACCTCGATAAAACACCGCTGCTCTCTTACTCTCAGGCCAGTTGGTTTCCACCACTAGTTTATTGAATTGAGCCAAATAAGAGACCACATCGCGGTTCCCCTGTTTCAGGTCGAGTAGCTCGTTGTCTACGGCTTGGGATATCCGCCTTCTGTCAAATATTCGAAGAAACTCTTCTTTGAAGTTCTCATAATTCCGCAATATGGGATCGTCCTTTGAAATCAGAGGCAAAGACCAGGATGCTGCATCCCCACTTAAGTATGACAACACAAAGGCCACTCGAGACTGAGCATCTGGAAAAATGGAAGGGCGGCAAATGAAGTGTAATGAGCACTGTGTAATGAATATTTGAGCCTTCTGCGGATCCCCACTAAAACGCTCGGGTGCCGCTAATGGAATGACAGGTGAGAGGGAGTGAGTCACCTGAGTTGTCATTCTATTAGTCCCTTCTGTCAATATAGCTTGAGCGTCCGACCCTGAACCAAAAGGTTGTCTAAGCCTTTGCGCCAATTCTGCTGTTTCTTTTCTAGAATTTACTACTTCTAATCTGAGGCTCTGGTTTTCCTCTCGGACTGCACTTAACTCTTTTTGTATGGTATCTAATATTGTTCCTAAACCTTGTACGTCTATTCCCTCAGCCATCTCTGTTCGGGTGTAAAATGCAACGTGAGCACTTCACTCTGTCAGACTCTAGTTACGGTACTCAACTACACAGGAACAGAGATGCTAGTTCCCAAATCCACCCCGACAGCAATCCAGAGCTTGGTGCGACAAGTCTCTAGAGTGGCTATCTTGGGGGAAGGGGGAAATTGGATAAAATAACAAAAGAGAGAAGAGACTGTTCTGCGGCTTCCTTCAGGAGTCCATCCAGCAGACTTCTATTGCTGAAGAGGTAACCTGTAGACAAGAGTTATTGTTGTCATAAACGTTTAGTCCTTAACCTCTCTTATCTCTTAACCCCTATTGCCTTATTTCCTTACCATGCCAATTCCAAAACTCAGCTTCTCTTCTATTTCTTTTATTTCTTTTCTGTGTGTGCTTTTATTCCTTAACTATATTCTTCGTCTGCAATTAAAAAGGAAATAGCTAGAACCCAAGGTTTATCTGCCTCATATGAATCTTTCTCTCTGTGCTTCTTACTTACTTCCTATTTTTCTTTTCACTCTCCTATGTTTTATCGTCCTTGGTATCTGCCTTAGTTCACAGTTTCTTTTTCTTTTTGCACAACTGCAATATATTTACATTTATCTGTTAAGAACTTCTGCTTTCTTTTTAACTAGGTGTTATCTATTTTAGTTTGGTATTCTACTTACTGAGGTATTTTCCTATTTGTAATTATTCATCTCTGTATTTAATGTTTTCTCTTCTTTTCGTGGTGGTATTTTACTCTCGTTTCTTAACTACTGTCCGCTGACTTATTTCTGTGGTAAGTATGGTTTTATCTTATTCTAATTATTTGTAGTTGCTCAAGCGTTCTAACATGTATGGCAATTCTCTCTTTGCTTTTTCAGGACTTGCCGTTACAACTCGTTACCTCTGTGAAGAATTACAGTACTCTATTGATATCAGTAATTTACTTCAGTTCTCTGACGTGACAAATATACACTCGTTAACTTAGCTTAGTTTTTTCTTTTTCTTCCTTCAGATGCTCCTGTAGACGCTGCTTCCTCTCCCTGATGACTCGGTGCGAAATCTTCACAAACTGAGATTTGCTGTTCTCCTCAAAAGTCACTCTACTTCATTGAACTCAGATTTCTAACTTGTATCTACTGACTTCCGAAAGCCCTTCAGTTTAGATTCTGAAAAGCCTTCAAAACAAAACCTGAAACACTTTTTGTCAGCGCGCTCTGAAGTGCGCGCCTGACTCTCTAGAATTCTTGGTGAAGTGCGCAGTTCCTCAGCAGCCCGAGCCTCACCTAGGATTCCAGCGTGTTCTCTGCCAAACACTGGAACGCTAACAGCTACTCGGTTCTGGTGGCCTTTTCCGGCGCCATTTCCGAGTCAGCTCCACCCATGTACCTTCCATTGCTTGGGGTGTACAAACTTTGAGTCTTCGATGCGCAATTAAACCTATCTGTAATCTTGGGGTCCTGACACAAAGTGGTTTCATCATTTAAGAATGTTAACAGTACATCATTCAGAAAATCGGAAGTTAGTCCGAAGATTACACTATGTGGAAAGTCCTTCATTAAGTCTAAATGAGATTAATACAGCTCTGTTGCATGGTTCAGTGATGGATGCAGAAAAAGTTTGTGATGATATAGAGTTACGTTTCTTTGCTGGTCAAGAGGAGTGTAGAGAAAGTGAGAGTTTGATAAGTGTAGGTGTTGAAGAAGAGATGGAAGATAGTACTGATGTGAAGTTTGAAAACGAAATAACAAAGTTTAAAGTAGTCTCTGGTGAAATTCCCAACTATGTTTGTATTTGTTGCCGACGTACTCACTATAAAATCCAAACTAGGAATGTAGATGTGTTTTTAAAAAGTGAAAAGGAAAACAATGATAAATGGAGGGAATTTGCTGTTTATTTTTTTGTGGAAGGTCCTTTTGAGTTGGGTAGTCAACAATGTATTAGTAAATATTGTTACAATAAATTAGAAGAGAACAGAATGCCAACTAGAGCTGTTCATAATGACCTACAAATAGCAGCTATACCTCCAGAACTTAAAGATTTAAATACATATGAGTCCATCCTTATTCAATCTGTGCACCTGTTTCAGGGTATAATTCGTATGAAGTCTAAAACAGGTAAGCTGCCTCAAACGGATCTACAAAGAGGTTTAAAAGGAAGAGTTGTGTATTTACCTTTAGAATTTAAGAAAAATGTGGAAATTGTTGGTGTTGAAAGAGATGAAAGTGAACCTGTAGTCATTCTTAATAATGGTGTACCTACAAAGAGTTGGAAAATATGTCAAGAGTTAGTCAATATCACCAAAGTCGAAAAGGCTACATTATATCTGGCGCAAAACAATATTTATTATAAAACTGGAAATGTAGAAGAACAAGAAACATGTTTAGAAGATTAAACAGACATTGCAAGTGGACAAATCGAAAAAGTGGAGAAGTCCAGAAAAGAAGAAATTTATGAACATTACACTATACACCCTCCACAATCGAAAGAAGTGTTAGGAGACAGTATTGAATTGTTCCAGATGAAAAAAGCATAAGGAACTCCCATGAGTGTATGGTAAAAGAGTTTGGAAGCTCGTTGTTTTCACAGCTGTTACCTACTGGAAAAGGTGAACGATATGATGAACGACCTGTTCAGATTCCAGCTTCAGAATATCGTACTTTACGACTGTACTCAGAAGATGCAGGATTTAGACAATGTATTCCATATTTGTTTCATCTTTTATTTGAAAGTGACCTTTCTGCACTTTCATATGTAGTGAATCACATATTAAAAACAGGGATTCATTTTTTGGATGTTTCTGCAAAGCAATTCATGGACAAAGTTGAAGAAAAAGACAAACAATTAGAAACACAGGTAATTAATTTGATGGCATGACAACGAGGCACTAATGAATATTGGTATCGACTTCATGGGGAACTGAAATGTATGTTAAGGAATTTAGGAACCCCTACGTTGTTTGTTACACTTAGTTGTGCTGAGTACGCATGGGATGATTTTCTAGATTTTCTACGACAATCAAATTCAAATATAGAGAATATTGAATTGAAGACAGCTGGAGAACTGTGTTCCCTGGATCCTGTAAATGTGTGCAAATATTTTAATCATAGGTTTGAAGCTAGGATGTCTTTCATCTGTAATAAAAAAGAATCCACCTATTGGCGAAGTTATTGATTTTTTGGGAGAAAGGAATATCAAGCTAGAGGTGCACCTCATGTTCATATGCTGTTATGGATCAAGAATGCACCAAAATTTGGAACTGACAGTAATGAGACTGTTTTGTCTTTTATTGAACAACATGTTACTTGTACCATACCAAAAGAAAAAGCAGGAAACAACTTGAGACAGCAAGTTTTACGGTTTCAAAATCATCGATTTGGAAAATATTGTTGAATGAAATACAAGTCAAAGGAAATATTTTACATAAAATGTTGATTTGGTTTTCCACATCCAGTAATTTCCAAAGGAAGAGTGAACAGTTTTATGTCAGCAGTGAAGCATACTATCACTCGAAAATCACCAAAAAATACTTGTAATATAAAAAGAACAGAAGAATCAAAGTACATTAATGATTACCATCCAGTTATTTTGACGATGTGGAATGTAAATATGGACATACAATATGTTGCAGATAACTCAATTGCTGTTGCCCGGTATGTTACATCATATATTGCGAAATCTGAGAAGACAGAATTAAAAGAAATGTGGGAAGACATTTCACAAGAGAAGACACTTAGCAAAAAATTGTAGAGCTTCAGCTTGAAGATGCTTTCACATCGAGAAATTGGATCCTACGAATGTTCGGATGGATTGACATCTGCAAGTTTATATTCAAAGTCAAGAGGAATCATCTTGATATGTCTAGGTCTTGCTGCGACACGAAATTGAGTTTTGAAATCTGTACAAGAAATTGAATACTTAGCATTGAATGATCCAGAAAGTACAGATATTCTTAAAACAAATATGTTGGATAAGTACTATCCAAATAGAAGTCCACACCTGGAAAAGATATGTCTATATGAAGTACTGCAACATTACAGCTTTAAAAAAAATGTTACGGTAAATATAAATGAAGGAAAATATGCTGTAATTGGATCTGAAGGATGTTTGGTAAAGCATGCCTAAGGAAATTCGAATAATCACAAGAAACTAAGTTGCGATACTCCAGATAAAAGGGACTTTTTCTATTTAGCTCTTCTGCAACTCTTCAAACCTTGGCGGAGTGAAATAGAATTACTTGGAGTTTTTGACTGCTATGAAGATTCTTTCAATGCATGTAAAGATAGCATTGAATGTACAATTTTTCTAAATTATCTCCAAATTTTGAAAGAAGAGATTAATCAAGAAAGTACTATTGCAGCTGAAATAGCTAGAGATAGTTCTCAAGATAGTCAGAGTTCTGCTGCACGAAGTCAAGATCCACTAGGAGCAGCCATACTTAAAAATGAAAGGACAATAGCAATGAGTGAAGTGGAAACGGTGATTCAACAAGCACAACAGGACAATATTGATTTGAAAAACTTAGAAGAACAACTGAATACTGAACAGAAAGAAATATATCACCAAGTTACTCAACACATAGAACACGGACTACTTCACGATAAGAGTGTTTGCCAATGTACATCATTTAAACCTATTCTTATGTACATCAGTGGGCAAGCTGGAACAGGAAAAATGTTCTTGATTAAATGTTTGTCAAGTTATCTACAGAAAGCAACGGATTCACATTTATCGTGTGTTGTAACTGCTCCAACTGGATTAGGAGCACACAATATCAAAGGGATTACATTACATCGTATACTTATGTTACCAGTAGAACATGAAAATAAGTTGGAATATCACAAGCTATCTGGAGAAGCTTATTTCGAAGTTTCAAGAGTACTAAAAAATATGAGACTTCTGATAATTGATGAGGTGAATATGGTTTCAAACTTAATGCTTGCATTTCTACATTTGAGAATGCAGCAGATTTTAAAAACAAATTACGATGTTTTATTTGGAGGAAAACATGTAATTGTATTCTGTGATCTACTACAACTCACACCTGTGAAAGGCCATCCAGTTTTTAACACCCTTCCTCATGAAGACACAAAAAATTATTGGGAAGTATTGGAAATGTAAATATTTGGAATTATTTTGAATATAAAGAACTTATTAAGAATATGCGACAAGCAAATGACGAAGGTTATGGAAAAATTCTTAAAAATATTAGAATTGGTGTCTTAACAAAGGATGGCAAAGAAGCTTTAGAAAGTCGGCAGTTATGTGGCTGATACGCCACAGCTGGGAGCAATGAGTCATATGTGTGTACAACGTTTGGAAGAATGGGTTGTTGTGTATGTAAGTGTCAAGGGCATCCCATGCAGGAGTACCTCAAGCAAGGACTTCTGTGTGTAGGGTGTGGATACGTTGGTCTTTCATTAGCGCTGTGCGTGGTGTGGGAGTTGTCATCATCTGCAATGGTATCTCTCCCAGGGGGTGCCAGCCGCATGCCAGACCAAGGTCGGAGGTGCAGATGTCCTTCCGAATTATGTATTGAGACAAAGGAGGTTTTATTCCTAATGTTAGTCTGACTACTGCTTGCAATATGGAAATGTGATGTGGCTTTCGTGATGCAATGCAGGCTAGGCCTTAGGCTCATGGTGCACCAATGGCGATACACACACAACAGTTAGCATGTATGAGCCAGAAGCCCGAGCGGCCTTGCGCTCCTTATACAGTCTCTCTCCCTCTCTCTCTCTCCCTCTCTCTCTCTCTCCCTCTCTCTCTCCCCCTCTCTCTCTCTCTCTCTCTCTCTCCCTCTCTCCCTCTCTATCTCTCCCTCTATCTGTCCCTCTCTCCCTCCCTCCCTCTTTCTCTCCCTCTCTCTCTCTCCCCTTCTCTCTCCCTCTCTCTCTCTTTATCCCCCTCTCTCTCTCTCTCTCTCCCTCTCTCTCTCTTTCTCTCTTTCTCTCTCTCTCTCTCCTTTTGATGAGCACATGACACACCTTCTTATCTTGAATTGTGTCTTCCAGGCTGTGACTTACAGATTGTCCAGTGAATATCTGCCATGGCTCTTCCACATTGTTGTTTTGAGTTAAATTTGAGTGAAATATTTTGTTTGGAATTTCAATGATGAATGAATTCCATTTCTCCATTTTCTGACCACACATTAATGTTAATTGTTGTAATTGTGTGGCATCAGTCAAATTGTTTTGTTCAGGATTTCGTAAAGTTGATCTGCAGTATCTTTGTCCAGGGTGGGGGGGGGGGTGCCCGGGGTAGGGCCCCTGGGTGGGGGGCTGTGGGTGGAGGCGGTGGGTGTTATGGCCCTCTTGGGTTTCTGAGCTTCATGATCAGTAGCTCCATGGCATCTGTTGTTCTTCAGGTGTGGCTCTGGGCTGGGCTCCCTTTCATCCGACTTAACACCAGGTAGGAGCAGGTGTTAAATCCCTGCTGCTAACATGCCTTATCACATGTTTTGTGATCTTATTGCTGATCTGGCGGGTCGTTGAGAATGTTGTGAAGTGGTGTTGTCGCGCTTTTTGTACGGTAATGCCTACTTTTCATCTCATTAACGTTAGTTGCCGGTGTCATCTGTGGCGATGTTTTTTGCGGCTGCTATTGCAGGGAAACTAGTGATATCGACTGTTAGCACTAGCTTGGAAACAGGGTGATAAATTTATCACCACTTTGGCTGAGATAAAGTGCCGCTAACTTGGCGATAAGTCCTTGAGAATATGTCCCTAAGTGTTAGTGTCGAGCACCGGAAATCACTGGCTCAAATTAAGCACTGGTCTTATTGCTGCTGCTGCTTGAGCAGTGTCAAGCGCCACAACACCCGATGTGGAAGGTAGTAGTGTAGCAGAAAATTGTGGCCTAAATATTTCCTGTCAAACAAATAGTGTCCCAAACATCTTTTGCAAGAATACTGCCCCAATGGAATTAAAAGCAGAGAAAAAAAAAATTGGAGTGATTCTTTTGTACACGAAATCCATGGAAAATATTTATATCCGAAGAGATTTCTGTTATCTATATTCTGACATGCATTTGCGTAACACAGCGCTTTAAAAACTCTGAAATCAATCAATCAGTGTCATTAAGACTTCTTCTTCTAGCAGTATTTAGTAACTACTGTGCTTTGTATATTAATCCTCTCTTAAAAATGTACGGGACATAGCACAGAAAGTTTGCTTCTGTCAAAAAACAAAAAAATACATAGCAGGTTTGTTTGCACCATTTTTAATGCTGCTGTAAGAAGGAAATGCATACATTTTATTTGTATCAGGGCACACTATAGAACAAATAGATGCCAAACGATTCTTGTTGCCAGCTAATTAGTGAATAAAAATTATAATTCCTCCACTTTTCAAATCTGAATGTTGGGTCTGTGTTTGAAAGATAAGGGGATTGTTTCATGGTTTACTTTCAAACAGTGGTAGCACCGACAGCGTGCAGGCACCTCCCCCGTTTTTTTCTTTAATGCAAGAACCTTTGTCAAATATAGACGGAGAAAAATAGTGTGTTCCGCTCTGTATTACACAATCAGCAAAATTGTACACATTTATTTGCCATATTTTTTTGCCTCCGCATACATTTTTTGTGACTCGACTCCATACATTCTGAGCAGCTGCTGCAGGCAGCAAATACTTCTACACTAGTTCAACTTTTAAATCGCTGCAGGATATTCGAGAACGTGTATTCAATAACTTGACATGACAAGGTAAAGCCGGTTGTCCTCAATTGTGTAGGCGGCTCAATGGTAGTTCTGCAAAAGGCGACACTGGAACATAATAAAAACGCTACTAAAGCCATGGTGACAAGCAGAGCGCTCAGCTTCCATATCAATAACGACTTAATGCTCATGTTATTGAGCATTGAAAAAAGAGCCCTCACAAATGTTTCATTTCTGTCACACACGAGTCCGAGGAGATCATCACGGGAGCTCTTCACAGCTATGTGCAGTTTAAGGATAAATAGAGGAGTAATTTGCCATTTCCACCAAATTAAATCAGACTTCCAGTTCAATCAAAACAGCTTGCAGCTGGATACAGTAATCTGATTTCCTTACACTTGCAGAAAAATTGAGGCTTTCCAAAAGCCCCCTGCTGATCTCCAGCATGAAAGGGGAGTTTGCTAGCAATTTCTCGCACCCCTAGAATGCCTTAACGTTTAATGTAAGGAAAAACAACTAAGTACGGGCAGGCTAAAAGTGTTTTTTTGTTTGTGTTTTTTTAACTGCGTCCTAATGAAATCCGCTCATGGGTGAAAATAAAAAAGTCACAATATAAAACAGACAAATAAGACACTCTATATGAAGAATGATAGTCATATTTCGAGGTTCACCATTCACTGTGATAAAAATAAAGTAAATGTGTTTAAACGATTTGCATAGTGGGATCTATCATTTGCATGGGGATGGAATCCAGCACCTTAAAAGGCATACGTTAATATATGAGAATTGAAAGTGCTTGCAGGATTATAGAACTAAACGACGATGAAAGGGCTCCTATGGGCATAGTGGTACTGACAAAAATTCCAGTTGAACCAATGGATCTAGTTGGAGGGATAAGGGTTTGTTGGGCCAGTAAAAGTGGCGAAACAAAACCTTTAGGGGCCCACCGCAAGGTACAACGTGGAACAGAGGAGGGCTGACCAAGAGGGTGTGTATGTGTACTTCACAGTAGGCCAACAAGGCGTTGGAATGAGTCAGTGAGCCGAGGGAGATGACACAGCACATCACACACCTCTGACACACAATCACAGATCACCACAGCCCCCAAGCAGACATTGCTAGGCCCATCACATACAATGGCAGACCATATCACACAATGACAGCCCATGCCATGCAACACAGAACAACATTTCTGACTCAAACAGAAAACTCAAAGTAAGCACCAATGTGCATTTCACTCACAAGTGCACTGCTGAAATAAATGACACCATGTGAGTATGTCCAGTACATCAACAACACTAACTACACTGCCAACTCACAGAGCACCCACACACCATCACTCCACCTCAATAAAGGGAGCACCAACTACTAAGTAGTGGATGAATGCCAAAGTGTGAGGAAGAGTCCATCTTGACAGCAGGAAACTCTGACCTGACACTCAGGACAACCCTCCTCCTCACACCTTCCTTCCACTCATGTGAATCAAAGTGAGTAATTTAAGAAATGAAGAGTCACTGTGCAGATTAACAACCATGGAACTGTGCAATATCCCTGTGATACAGCAATGTAATCTATGCATTGGCCCAGGAATGATCGGAACTGTCATAAGCCATACAGGACCAGCCCCACATCTGTGCCAACTACCTTGACATGTGTATGCCACCAGCACAACACTCATGGCTCATTATCACACTCCCTGACTGTCAAACACAAGTATGACCTTCACACATACCCTTCATCTACCCATCTCACACCTTAACTATTCAATACCTGTGAGAAACACAGGTAAAGGTTCAAATAAGGTCCTGGGAGTTTCCTGATAACCAATCCCACACCCTGGTGTGTATCTACAAATGTCAGAATCCCACTCAGGGATGTCTGAACCAATGCTGATCAAAATCCAGTTGTCAAACACATGTCTCACAAACAACATCCAAAGAAGTCCAACAAGCTCAGCCATGTGCAGGCAAACAATGGATAGGCAATGTGACCCTAGACAGCACAGGATGACACAACATTTTTACTCCGACCAACTGCATAGACACCATTCCTCAACCCAATCAAAAATGCATTATCAAATGCCCATCGTGAACACTAACTGTGATCAATAGGACAAATCTGCTAACACAGACATAGACACTACACCAGCTACCAAGTGAGCATGGTGTTAATGTGTAGCACAAGCATGCACATGCACACTCCTGACAAGTGACAGGTCAAATATAGGAGGACGTAGCACTATTGTGCACTTAAAACAAGCTCATGAAAAGACTCCACATTGCTGCATGTGAGATTCACATAAGAAATGCACACTACAAATTCACACACATCTGAAAGTATTACAATGCACAAACTTCTCACACACAATGCCATGCAAATACAACATTACGCACACATGGACCTGTCAGTAGAAAGAGCCAACACAGGCCAAAGACTGCATCCATCAACAACAAAAACACAATGTGTGCACATCCAAAATCATCACATAGGAAACTCAGCTGGACATCAGGGTGACTCACGCCATGCAAGGACAAGGCAACATACACTGACAGCAGTGCATGCACAGTAAGCAGTGTGTGAACACCCACAGAACCAGTATCACACAAATCTGAGTGCTCCACCATGAACATTCAAACCACAAATCATCACAGGCCACAGATCACATCACACTCAGGAAGGGTATCAGTACCTCAGCAAACAGACATACATGTTAGCTATCACCTACTGCTGCACAACTCAGGGAAACACAGATGCATCGGACATGACTAGAGGACTGTGCTGGTAAAACATAGGTACTGTACATGAGCAACAATGACTGCAATCAAGTAGAAGAAAATACCATATAACAAATTGTGAAACTGTCCTGAGTGGCACATTGGTCCTGAACACAGATCATCCTCCCACAGTAAAGTGTCCCACTATGAAGTGGTGGGGAGGGTCACACACTGAGAAGGCATGGGGTGGAAGATATTAGACTGAAGTGGTGTGTACATTAGTAGTGGACAGGTGAGGAGTGTACAGTGCAAAAACACATAGAGGAGTAATTCACAATGTGTAGGCATCAAAAGCCCTTATAGGGGATGGTATGATTCTTCATTCCACATACTTGTCCCAAAAATCTGTCAAGTGACAGCAATGTATGAGAAAAGTCACATATAATGTCAGTTTTCCTGAGCAGGTCAGCACAGTGAGCACAAACGTAAATAAGAGCTATGGCTGATCAACAAACCACAACACAGACATTGCAGTGACACACTCTGCATACTCACAACTGACAGCGACAACAAGTAGGTGTCCCCAGGATTGCAAGGACACACCAACACACTGTGCAGTGCTCAACAAACAATTCCTACATGTGCCCACAATCTAAAGCACATGTCTAATGATGTAAACGAACAGGCACTCATTACCTGGATAATACATGCGTGTACGTGTCATGTTCAGGGGCACATACACCTCAACAATTCAGCCAATGACAGGCCAATCACACTGTATGACTACTGAAGAGCACCCATTCAAATGTACCCATGTGACTATGAAGCCAGGCCTACACAAGATGAGTACACATCTACACTGCTGTCCCCACATCAAGATAGATCTCACAGATATGACAGACCCTGTCCACTCCGCAAGTTATCCTGTGGATAGAAAAAACAAAAGAATGGGTGTCAAGGGAAAGAACGCGCAACCTGCAAAATTCACACAATTTGTAACTTTGAACCAAAACTTTCCTAGTACGGTGCTTTCAACTTGAGGATAGGCACCCTAATCCCCAAAACAACAATCAAAGATTGATTCACGTATTTTCTCTTGTCGAAGCACACGCAAATTAACCATCAACGTCTCCTGTTACAGTAACAAAACTAGATACACATTAATGTGGGCTTCTCTTCTTCCTTTTATTTTCATTTGAATCTTCAAACTTCTTTATTCATAAACATTCTTCCACTCCCAATGCGTTTCGTCAATAGGGAATTAACCCATGCGACTTCCTCAGGGCTGGAAGTAATAAATATTATACATTGGAGTATAGAAACTCTCTTGTTTCATACCCAATAGCCCACATTACTTCACTGTGCAAAGGAAAAAACACGCTGTGTGACTTCACATTATTATTATATTATCATATTTGCATATACTTGATATATTAAACAAATTAACCCATTGATTGGATATCCACTCCAAATAGTCCTCCACCATTGTAACAGTGAACACTTAGCACTTTCGTGATGGCACCATTCTCCCAACAGTGAACCACACCATATATTCATGCCTCTAAATAAATCTAATCAGTACCTTAATCTTGTGTAACTGTCTCCTATGTTCCAAAAATTACAAAAAAACACCTTGTAAAAACACTGCGGAGCACAAGAGGCAAGAGTGGCGAGGATAAACACAGCCTCTTAATAACATACACATACCTTCATACACTTTAATAGCGTCATCAGCCGTAACTCCTTCTTAATATTCTCTTTCAGTCACATACGATTGCCTAAAATGTAAATTATGCTCTAAATAAAACTGCACTAAAAGATACTGTATAAATCGGGCCTAAAGCCTAAAAAAAACGACTAAAGTGTAGTCTCACCTGCTTAATATTGACCTCTGTTCGTAACCATTAACGGATTTAGTTTTCGAATTATCCAAGTATTAATCAATTTGTCCAAACAAGTCTCTGAAGTACGGAGACCTAAAAATGATAATAAAACTCTTAGTGACATTCCTAATTGTTAATGTTACCACATGCCACTTCCAGAAAACATAATCTTGAGCTCTAATAGTACTTACTATCCGCAATAACAAGGTCCCCGGATACAGGAACACACCTCGCGTCTGCTATTGTCGCGTTTGCTACTCCCTGTTTAACCACGCCAACAAAATAAACGAGGTGACTCCTCTCCCCGTATTTTCACCAGCGCCATTTTGGATAGGTTTCAACAATGATAAGTGAAACCAGACGAACGCCAAACTGTATCTCATTAAGTGTATCCTTTTAGTTACCGGATACACGAAATACCTCACGTTTATAATCGTCCCCATTACTATTCTTTGTTTAACCCCGCCATACCAAAAAATAAAATAACTACTCTCACCATATTTTCAAAGCGCCATTATGGCTAGGTCTAAAACAGTAATACCTGACTCCAAAACGGCAACCTTATCTCGTTTCGAGAATCAGTAATTCTCATCGTTTAAGCAACAAATAAATATACACGGGGGGTTTTCTTACCCACAAGGGACTAAACACCCAAATTACTTCTTCCAGCAATCACATGTTGTGTGAAAACCCCCCGTTCCTCAACTAGTTAGATAAACCATATGCATCTTTCTTCACTATATCCATTTTGCTATTTGCTCATTCAATATATCATGAACATAAGTACACCCTGTAGATCTTACTAGGAACTATAGTACGCCTGCAGCTAGAAAATAACTACAAATGCGAGGAAAGCTCACAACTCCAATAACCCGACAATGAATCTGCCTTTCTTAATTTTTTTCTTACAACATCCTGACACATCCATTAATCTCTCATTCGCCTAGGAAATATTGTAACTCACGGTCATAATTAAGACCATCTTCCACAGCCCTCAAGCGCATGATCCATCTTGCCTCATGCCTCCGCAGTGCGAGTTCTCTATTCCCTCCACGCGCTTCCATCTTCACATGCTCAATACCACAGAATTGGAATGATTTATGTAAACCTTGCGATGTACAATTCTGTATATGTTCAGCAATAGGATATCTTTGATCATTGTTCTTTACAGCTCTCCAATGTTCAGCGATTCTGTCTTTAAGAGCCCTTATTGTGCTTCCCACATATATTTTCTTCCACATACAGTTGATTACATATACAACAAATTTGGTGTTGCAATTAATGTTGGTCACAATATCATATACTTGTTTTCCATTGTACTGAAATTGTTTTGTTTTATCTTTCGCATGTTTACACATCCCACAATGGCCACATTTAAAAAAACCCTTACTCATTTGGGTAAGCCATTGTTCCTTCTCAGCCTCTCTTGGGTAGCTTGGACTCAGAATTGTACCCAAAGTTCTCCCTCTTCTATATGTAATTTGTGGTTTGTCTGACAAAAATTCCCGTAGGGTCTTATCCGCCTTCAGGATATGCCAGTGCTTATACATACTCCTATAGAGAATTGAACTTATAGGATTATAATCCGTAATCATCCTAATCCAAATTGACTTGTTTTTAGTTTTTTTGGTTTTTAAGGTAGATGCGCGTTTTATCTTAAGAGCTCTCTGTGTAGCCACCTCTAGGTCTCTTTTGTCATAGCCCCTTTGAGTAAACCTCCTTTCCATATCCTTTATACATTCCCTGAATTGGTTGTCCTCACTACAGTTACGCCGCGCCCGTAGCATTTCTCCATAGGGAATTGCCCTAATTTGATGTTTGGGATGCGCACTGCCCGCATGTAAAATAGCGTTGCAGGACGTAGGTTTACGATACATCCTACTACAGATTTTATCATTGTGTATAAATAGTTCGACATCTAAGAATACCAAATTAGTAGAACTTACACATGAAGTAAATCTGATATTCATAATATTGCTATTCAAGTAGTCAATAAATCCTCTTAATTTTTCTTCCGTTCCTGTCCATATTAGAAGAAAGTCATCTATATATCGTCCCCAATATAAGATGTCATCATTCCAGTATATACCAGCTGGGCCCCATATTACTGACTCTTCCATCCAACCCATAAATAGATTCGCAAAAGCAGGCGAAAATCTTGAACCCATAGCCACTCCCTGGGTTTGCCTAAACCATTCCCCATTGAATAGAAAATAATTATTAGACAATATAAGATCCGTCATTGTTAATAACATTTGAGTGTGTCCCCATTGGCTAGCTGATTTTTTCATAAGAAAGTATTCAATAGCTTTCAAACCTAGATCGTTGGGTATACTTGTATATAGTGATATAACATCCAACGTCACTAGTTTCATCCCAGATTCCCATGTGATATCACTCAATATATTTAAAATATGCTTAGTGTCCCTAATATGTGATGGCAGATTAGCTACCATCGGCTGTAAGAACACGTCGACATACTGTGAAATGCGTTCTGTTGGTCCACCTATCCCTGCCACAATGGGCCTGTTGGAGACCTGACAACAGAATGATTAGGATAAGTGGAGATCATCACAGACAACCATCATTGCACCTTCAAGCCTCTGAGTCAAGAAGCACAAAAGTGCCTGTAACCTCTGGCAACCTCTGAAAAAGAAAATCAAGTAATTGCAAATGTGAATGTGGCATACAGAGCATGTGTCACATGAACATATACACATACAATGCACTTTTTCATTAGGAAGGGCAGTGACAAAGCACACAACATGAGTAACAGTCTTTATTACATATCTCTGGATAGGCATCAAAAGTTAAAAACATCAAGGCCATTGGCCAGTCCAAATTTCTAGTCCGCACATGTGTGCATGAGAACTTGTACATCAAATGGCTAAAACAGTCCACTTCCATGGGAGTCAGCACAGGTCAGGGGCTTCAAATGGGCAGTCCGGGCACCGCTGTGGGAGAAATGGTGTGTGGCGGGGGATTTGGCTTCAATTTTGGGTTCAAGTTGAACTGGGAGGGGGATGATTGTCGGGGTCAGTTGGAGGACTGGACCTGGGAGGGAGAGAACTGGCTGAGGTAGAGGGATCGGTGGATGTGGGAACCTGAGGGCTGCTTGGACCAGGTGGAGTGGTGGCACGGGGAGGTTGAGACATGCTGTCTGGAGGCTCAGTGACTGACGGTGAATGTTGAGGGCTGGGTCTCAACTGTTTGGGGATCCAATATCCCACAAGTGTCTTGGCAGGAGTGAGAAGTGAGGTGGGCACAACAGCTTCACTCTTCTCCACTGGGGGTGGCCTTGCCTTTTCCCCTGCATCCCCTGTTGTTGAGGTAAACCCCCCACTTTCCTCTGTTGTCCCTGCTTCATAGGGGTGTGGGTGGGAATCAACGTTTTGGGTGAATCTGCCTTCGGAATGGGTTTGTGGTTAGTTGTGGCAGGCACCAGGTTCACAGCAGACAGGGCAAGTGTTTGTGTGTCTTTGGGAACAGGTGTGGGGATGGGAGTGCCCTTGTATAGTGATGATTTGGAGGAATGTAATGTGGGTGCATGCTTGTTTGCCTTATGTCCCTGAGTGTCCTGTGATGGGCTTTTTCTCTTGCGGTCATGTGTGCTCGTTTTGTGTTGTTGTGATGGTGTATGGTGTCTGGTACACTTAGAGTGCTGCTGTTGTGTGCTGCATATGGATGACTGGGTGCCTGAAGGCTCTGGCATGTGTGTACTCTCGTCAGGTGGAGCCACTGGCAGGGTGGTTGCTGAATGGACAGGAGCTGGACTGGGAGCTTGGGCCTGCTGACTGGCTGCCATCACTGTGGAGAACAAAGACTGGGCAGTTCTATGTAGGCCACCCAGGCCACCCAGGTCTGAATGAATGCCCTCCATGAACGCAACAACCTGTGATAACTTGTTGCCATGATCCTGGAGGGCATTCAGGAGAGCAGTCTGACCCACACACAGCTGGTGCAAAATTGCTACGCCCTCCACACTGAGGGCAGCAGGGGAGATAGGGGCAGGGGCAGCGGTGCCTGGGGGAAGGAGACTCTACCCTTCTTAGGGTTGCATGCATGGCAAGCATCTGGGTGGGTGGGCACTGGACGAGGTGTGGCAGAAGAAGATGCAGATCTGGAACTTCGGTTGCCCCCCAACATCAAAGAGTTGCCACTGGACTGGGAGGATATGGAGGTTGGTGTTTCTGGCCGGGAATCCTCCAGGGCACTCCTGTCCCCCTCTGAGGCGCTAGTCTCCTCAGTGTCACTGAACTCCTGTGTCCCAGTCATGCCAGTAGCTTCCCCAATGCTGTTGGACCCCCGTCCTTCCCTGCCCTCTGTAGATGCTGCAAGAGACAGAGACATAGGTTCAGTATAGTGCCATACTCACAAACATCATATGCAATCAAAACTCCAAACTTGAAAATGAATCTCTCTTGTTTAACCCGTCCATGTACTTTCAGCATATGCCAATTTATGTAATCATCAGATGATGCATGCAAACATGCATAGTTGATAGTCATGCTCTATGTTGCGTTGACACAGCCAAATAGCTGGGCCTGTGCCTCCCTGTAAGGCACCTACGTGCATGTAGGTGAGATAGCTATACATCAAAACATGTTGTCTCAGTCACATATGGAGTATATTTAATGGAACACCACAAGGTCAACCAGCTCATTATATCCACCATTTTGGGCTTTGAAGTACAACTACAGTTGTCCATTGGTGTCAGCTGTGTAGATGTTACAAGTTATTTGTTGTGCACAGCACACATCTATGAATGCACACTAACATGATGCTCACTGCTGTTCACTGCCAGTTGACATCTCTGACACTCACACTGCAGCATATGTCACAAGGCCACATCTTATTTGTTAATGAAGTGCCAAAGAACACCATTTAACAATGTAGTCACAAACACAATGCACAATAGCATGAGAATGGGAAATTAATGCAAGGCCTTCGTAGGTTGTGACATGTCACATACCAACATGTCCACAAGTCAATGACAGGCCCTTATTGATCCAAGGCAGGATTGTGTCTTCTGTTGATGATGTATTTGGTAGACTCCATTAGGACAGCTAATGTGTGACAATACCTAGGGTCTGGCATATGACATCCCTACGTTGTGTTGACTGATGACATTGAGAACACATCAATGTGCCAATAAGTCACATACTGATTAAAAGCATTAGCCACAACTTCCCCATGCACAGGACACCCCTCCACAATGCACACATACTGAGGACTGACAATCTGAGTAACCTTTGTTCATGATCATCCTTCAAATTACTGTACAACACCACAGTCACATCACAATTTGCCATACACACTGATCACATCCAACCATGTTAAGCCATAGTGCCAAAACAATTTCGCAATAGCCAGGTTCAGCTACATTGCAGTTAAATCACAGAGTCTAACCATCACATTCATGTTGCCATGTGCACAAATGGCAATGGCAAATTAGCCAATGCATCTCTGCAATCATCACCATTTACCCCATCAGCACCAGTGTGCACTTGCTATCACTAGGGCAGGTAATTACATCATGTTATGCCATGCTGCTGATATTGGGCTAATATACTTTACAAAGGTGCTGTCCTTTCTATCATTGTGAAAAAAGGGACCCATGGGACAGGTGTGACCACGTCAAGAACTCTTACTGGGCATACGCGTCACGAACCAACAGGGTGCCAAGAGACAGATCACAGATTTCGATGCAGTCACCCAAAGCAGTTATGACCTGAAAGTAAAAAAGGAACAAGAACAAACTGCAAGGACGAAAGACTAGGGCATGTTCAAAACAAGCAAGCAACTGACCATATGAACGTCGAATGTAACCAGTCTCCTCCAACAAAAGACCCCGAACATTGATTACGTGGTGAACCTACGGCTCCACTCTACAGACACAGCGTGACTAAGCAACAGCCAGAGCAAAGCTGATATTAAAAAAAGAAAACCACACGATCAAAAACTACAACTAGTGGGCTTCGTCACCAGACTATTGACATATAACAGACAATCAGGCCCCCACCCTTGCCCGTGATTAAAACACGTAGCAACAGGTCCTGAGGAAGGTGGCATCCGAAGAAAATTAGGCCGCCGAAACGCGCGTCGACCAGCTTGTATGAAACACCCCAACGCCTAGTACAATATCAGAGGACTTAGCGGCTCGCCCCTGTTCGGACGAGCATTGCACACGCTGTTCCTTATCTTTGGGGTGTAGTATGAAAGGTGTTGTATGAAAGTGATATGTATGGAGTAATTTTAGAGGTGTGATAGGTGTGGGGATATCTCTTAAACCATTGTTGAGATTTGTATGTATTTGACAACAATCAAATCTTTTCTCATTTTGCTTTTTACAAAAAAAGATATAATCATTTGTGTATAGTTTGTTCATTTACAAAAAAGAGATGAATTTTATTGTATGAGAAAACAATGTAAAAAAGAAACTAAATAAGTAAAAAATAACTAAAAAATAACTACAAAATGAATATAATGTGAATAAAATAGATATAAAAAAATGCATACGTAGTTGTGGTATTTATCTCCATGTATATCCACAATAAATGAAAGCAATTTAGGTCTAGAGGGATACTGCTTGTTATAACAGGTGTGACCCTTACCAACTCACTGCTCCCTAAGTCCACATCTGTGCATGTCTGTAGCCACTACCACATCATCACATGAGCACACTATTGAGCTATCCACCGCGCACACAAGCCTGACAAGTGTACTGGGCTACTCACTTCACACAATGAATTATCCTGTGTAGGAAGGTCTCAGTTCAGACAACATTTAAACAATGTGAGATGAAAAAATGGCAATATGATTTTATGTGACAATGTTCATGGGTTTTAACACATGAGAAACAAATGTCTTATGAATGCAGAACAGCTGCACTCAACACTGAGGCCACTTAGAACCCATTGCATCACACTAGAGACATTACAGAGGTCCGCATTGGCTCAGGGCTGGATTAATGCAGTCACTCATAAGCAAAGTCACAGTTGGCACAATACTTACTCCCAACTTGCTGCTGATGGGCCCTCAAGCGTCCATCTAGTTCTGGCTGTGTCACTGCCAAGATGCAGGCCATTTGTGATGTCATGCTTCAGCGTGCCAACCTACCACTTCGAGGGAGCACCCCCAGCGTCATCTCTGTGACGTTTTTGCTCAGGCGGCAGATGTCATCCCACCTCTTGTGGCAGTGTGTATGACGGCGGTTTGAGACACCCAGAGACTGCACATTGTGTGCAATGGCCCTCCATATGGCCATACGCTGATGGACCTTAAGCTGCAGGCATGGGAGACAAGAAGAGGAGGTTTCTGTGACACTCTGTTGTGTACCACTGGGTGACAGTACAGGAGCATGAAAATACATAGCACACTAATACATCAATAGAGAGCAGCGCCCATACAGCATGTCCCATAGTACACTTGGATCAAACCATAAACTAGCAATGTATACATCTATGATGTTGGACACACTACATTCCCATCTCATACACATGCAGTGTGCCAGCACAGAAACCAATGTAAAACGGCCCTTAGCTGTGATACACTATGTGAGTGAGCATGACATACAATACACTGGAAATGATGTGTAGTGGTCAGACTAAACCTGGGCAAAGCACTACACTACGCTTGCGTAGTTTGCAAAGTTTGTGCTACTTCGCACTACGCGAATTGCACGTAGCACAGTGCAAACACGCGCAGCGTAGCGTAGAGTGGTGCAGCGGTCATTTTTTGCTTGCTCGCGGTCCTCAACGTCAAGGTGGCGACCGCGAGCAAGCAAAGTGACATCCCGGTGAGACTTTTTCCTCGTTCGCGATCAGCAACATCAAGTTGCCGATCGCGAGCGTGGAAAATAAACCTCCGGCGCGATTCTCAAAGCGGGGAGGTCAGGTTTCTCATTGCGAGTGGTCGCGTATGCTCGCGACCGCTCATGATGAGAAACTACCAGTCCGCGTTGAGAAAGCTGCCGCTCGAGTAAAAATCTACTTGAGCGGCAGAAAACTACAGCAAGATGCCGTTTTCAATGATTACACAGTGCCGGATGCTTGTCTGCACTGTGCAATCATTGAAAATGGCATCTTGCACAGTGCAAACAGGGTACTTTGCAGTTTGCGAAGTGCTACGCGTAGCTCGAGTAGTGCGAAGTGCACTTTGTGTAGCTACGCGTAGCGCTACTTCGCGAACTACGCCCAGGGTTAGGTCAGACTCACTGTGTCCTACACTACATTCCCCTTAATTTCCTTGACCATTGCTTAGCTACATGTGTCATGGTGGTCACATTTAGGGCCCTGATCTTTCATTCTCACACTCTTCTCACAAGGTGGAGTCCTGTCTTGTGCAATCCTCAGGCCTATGATGGCTCATTGAGAAATAGGGTGGTGGACAACACATATGTTTCACTCAGTCCTTTTGGTGATGGGTCCTTGTAACACTGGGCAGTTTCTGTGCAGGCCAGAGGGCCTCACACTGAGGGTAAACGTGGGCCATTACAGAAATCACATGGATGTACAATATGAATGGAGAAAAAGTGCATACACATGCAAAACTCAACACATCATGAAATCAATAGTAGGATGACATGTCCACCTCACATTTAGCTGATGTGTCATAGGTGAATTACCACCAAGAGTGATGGACTCAGGCATTGTTTTCCTGTGCAGAATGGACACATCTCCATAGGGTCAATTTGAAAACTGTACATGCATTATTCAGCACCCTCTGGGCACAGGTAATGTGTGTTCAGACTATGAGTGTCTCAAAACAGCAGTGTAACTGTATAACTACCAAACCATAGTATGTCATTCCCATCCTTAAATGCAGTCAGAGATCTGTGGAAATAAGGCTACACACCCCATTTACATTACCCAGTCTCAGAACAGCATGTGTTTATTTTGGCTTAAAAAGAGCTGTACAAGTTTCCATGTTGCCATCCTCCCCACATACTCAAGTGCAATTAGTACTAGGTCATGTATGGAACATGCTGTGTGCAAAATATTGATGCATGCACATTGGCTTGCACTCACAGGCACATACTACTGTACAGTAACATAATATGAGCATTTTGAGCACTCTAACACCTTTACTCAGACACTTTCCAGTACATCTGGAACACCATATAGCCTCCCATACTGTGCAAGGACCTCCTCCACCAGGACCTCCAGCTCCTCTGTGGTCAAGGAACGGGCCCTGATGTTCTCTGTTCGCGCCATCACTGGGTCCAGAGTACAGGTACAGCAGTAGTTGGTGGTGATGAATAGTAGGCAGCAGTGTCTGAATGCAAGTGACATGTGTGGCTCTCACACAGACATTCCTGGTCCCTAGGGTTTTTTCAGTGGTACTCTGCTTATGCAATTGGTCTGCCTGGTTTGCATCTTTCAATTGTGTCCAATGACCGTGACTGCAGTGGCAGTGCACACCTACTGTGAGTTTCAAAACTGTATTGCACTACCGCAATGGCAGTTCCCATTAACTGCAATGGCATTGGCAAAGGTGGTGTCACACCGCAGGGGCCAGGTGGTCTCTACCGCAATCCGGCATCTTTCAATTGTATCCAATGACCGTGACCGCAGTGGCAGAGCACACCTGCCGTGAGTTTCAAAACTGTATTGCACTACTGCGATGGCAGTTCCTATTGGCTGCAACGCCATTGGCATAGGAAGTGTCACACCGGGGTGGCCAGGTGGTATCTACCGCAATCCGGCATCTTTCAATTGTATCCAATGACTGTGACCGCAGTGGCGGAGCATTCCTACCGCACCTATGGACACATTGTGCTATTGCATTGCCACTTGGCAATTTTCATCAGTGATCACTATAAATTAACACTATATTGTTGCACGTGGTTGTACAGTGAAATGAGAGAGTGGCATTTAACTCACTGATGCCCACAGATGCCCTGTCAGTGCACATGATTACATGCATTGACATGTACTTCCTCACATGTCACATATGATATTTGTGTGTAATGTAGTCTCATATTTGTGAACATGTCAATGTGTAAAATGGCTAATCAACCCAAAGTAATGATGGACTGACCGCATAATGTGCCTATATCACTGTGTACATTGCTGTATTTATCTTGATAGTTGACCAGCTTACACACACTGTGCTCATTGTGTAAAAATGTTGTGCTTAGTGAAACTAAAGCAAGAAGGTGTTGCAGGTACAGCAGCTACGTAGAAGTCAGCAGTGTTGCTGTTTGCCACATGTGCTGTGTCACCTCCACCCAGGGCTGCTGACACAAGATGTAGGAGTGTACCATTTACCAATCACATAGTCTGAATCTGATTTGGAAGTAGTTACTATGTACATACTGACCACATGGACGACTACATGAGATCAAGGTGTCTGTGCATGTGACTTGTGCATTAAGCTGTTATTACAGTCCTGTCAATGTTGGTGCTGTGTTATTCAATACGTAAGATGTTTGCCACATCTCATTGCTGAATTTAATGTACATGTGTCCCATTTCATATTATGTAGGAGATGACCAAATGTGCATCAGCCTTTCCCAGTGCTGGCGAACATGGAGGATGAGGACATCATAAGGAAATTTTGTCTGAAACGCCTTTCCCTTCAAGACCTATGTGCTCAGTTGGAGCCCCATCTGAGGCCTCACAGAACCTATCCCGACAGCTTTGACGCCAACAGTTAAGGTGATGGCCGCCCTGCATTTCTTTGCCACTGGTTCCTTTCAGTACACAGTGGCCATCGCCAGTGGGATGTCTCAAGCTATGTTCAGCATGGTGCTAAGTGATGTCCTGTCCACAATGTTGACCTACAAGGACCACTACATCCACTTTACAAGGAGACATGAATTGGCAGAAGTGAAGGATGATTTTCTGATCTTGGACACATACCTAATGTGGTTGTAGCCATTGACAGCACACACATTGACTTAGTTCCACCACAGGCATGTGAGCACATCTACCAAAACAGGAAGCATTACCATTCCATTATGTGAAAATAGTATGCCAAGCGGATATGATTATCTCCCATGTCTGTGCCAAATTTCCAGGTTCCGCACATGACTCCTACATACTGCGTAACAGCATCATCCCACAATTGATGGAAAATCTGCATCCAGAGCGTGCGTGGCTTGTTGGTGAGTATGCTGAGTCAAGTAGTGTGCTGTATGTGTGACATGCTGTCCTCGTCAACTGTTTATATTACAAGATTGGTCTGTGTATCTTACATCTAGGTGACCCTGTGTATCCCAACCGGCCTTGGTTGCTGAGCCCACTGAGGAATCCAAGGACCCAGGGGGAAGTCCGCTACAATGATGCACATGGGAGGACACGTTGTGTAGTGGAGCGTGCTTTTGGGCTTCTGAAGTCTAGATTTCTGTGTCTGGACAAGAGCGGTGGTGCTCTACTTTATCTCCCCAAAAGATGTGTCAGATCATAGTTGCATGCTGCATGCTCCGCAACCTGGCCTTGCGCAAAGAGACCCCCCTGCTCCTGGACGATGATGAACAGCAGATGCCCCCCGCTGCAAATTCACACATGCCCAGTGACAATGTTAGTGGAGAAGAGGAAGGTGTTGACCTGTCTGGTTTGTTGATGATTGTTTCCTAATTCTGAGGCGTTCCTTCACACTTTCTTACACCTGGTTGACCTTTGCCTCTTAGTAATTTTTTTGCCCATCTATTTCTCCTGGCAGTGTTCCTTTGCACCTGGTTATCACCGTTTGTTGCGCTTTCTGTGCCTGATTGAGACTGCCTTTAGCGTTATCGTACTCTATGAATGACGGCTCTGTGCTAAGCTGTGGTGTCGTACTTCTTATTTCAGTTGTAGTAGCAATTTCTGACCTACGATAAATGAAAGGTTTCCATGGAGCCTTCCTTTTCTTCAAATGTCTCCGATTGGCTGGAGTTGCCCATTGACACCTCATACGCCAACCGTCAATTCTTCACTTCGACTGAGGCACACGTGGGACGCACAAGCAGCTTGCTGGACCTTTACAAACTCTCTGGGAGAGCATTCATGACTAATCGTGTTTCGATGTTTACATGATATTCAGACAGTATATCGAGTTGGAAATATTGATTTACACAAATATTGAGATGGAAATATCATGACACATTATATCGACAGCAAGAATATCGTGGTCAAGAATATCAAATTTAAGATAAGATATATCGTTTTATAAATATAGAAGAAATTAATATCATTTGCAAAAATATAGTTGTTTAAATATCGATTTTTTTATTAGTGTTATGTATTTCAGTTTATATTTTAAAGGTATGTGATGCATGTTTTTTGTATAAATATTGTTTATGTTTTTAATATCTGTGTTAAATATTTAGTAGTCATCAATTTTCTTTTAATAAAATTTAGCATTTTTTAAAGTTCCGTAGCAGGTTGTGGGTTTCTAGAGGAATAGGGTGGGAAGAAATGTAATTATAATAAATTAATGATTCTTTTTTATTTTTTAATATTTATTTGATTGAGGTTTTACAGTGCTAATTGTGGGAAGTAATTTATTTGTAATTAATTATTAATTGGTTGTTAATTAATATTAAATAATTGATTATTAATTAAGGTAATTGTGTAATTTATTTAGGCGCAGGTTGAGGGGTTTATAGGGCTAAAGGATGGGAAGTATTTAAAGTTTGATTAATTAATAAATTGTTGTTAATTAATGACAATTAATTAATTGAAAATTAAATATTGTGTAATTAATTTTAGGTGTAGGTTGTGGGGTTTATAAGGGTAAAGGGTGGGAAATAATTTATCTTTAATTAATTAATAATTGGTTGATCATTAATATTAATTAATTTATTTATATTTAATTGGGGTATAGGGTGGGGAGTAAATTAATGTTACTTACTTTATAATTATTTGTTAACTACTAATAGTTTGTGGGGATTATAGGGGTAAAGTGTGGGAAGTGTGTTAATTTTTATCAGTTTTCAATTGTTTTTTTAATTAATAATATTTCTTTAATTGGTAATTAAGTATGTAAATTATTGAAGAACATTTTTTTAAATTTAGATGTTGGATGTAAATTGTGTGGTGTTATAAGGTAGGACATGTAAAAAGGTAAATTTATATAATAATTTATATTTTTGTTTCTGAATAATTTCTAATTAAAAATATTTTTTTTGTTAGAATTTTTATTTTATTTTATGTAATATAATATTTATAGGTAAGTGTCATATATATTTAACATTATAATATGCTTTTTATTTAAATTTGTACATTAAATATATGTCTATTTTAATTTTTGTCACATATTTGTATATTTATTTATTTATCTTGTTTCTAAATATTTTAGTTGTTCATATTTTGTTGTTTTTATATTTTGAACTAACTGGAGTGTGAATAATAATTTTTACTCCTTCGCAACTGAGTGGGAATAGGACATTTTATCCCGCCACTATCCAACACTTTCCCTACTGTTGCACTGATTTGAGTGGGAATAGTAACTTTTACCCCTCCGCTATCCACCACTTTTCCTACTGTTATAACTATTTGATTGGGAATAGTAAATTTTATCCCTCCGAAATCCAACAATTTCCCTACTGTTGCACTGACTGAATTAGGAATAGTAATTTTTACCCCTCCGCTGTCCAATTCTTTCCCTACTGTTGCACTCATTGGCGTGGGAATAGGAATTTTTACCCATCCTCAATCCAACACTTTCCCTATTGTTGCACTCACTGGTGTGGGAATAGTACTTTTTACCAGTCCTTTATCTAACACTTTCCCTACTGTTGCACTGACTGGAGTGGGAATGCTAAATGTTATCCCTCCACTAGCCAACACTTTCCCTACTGCTGCACTGACTGGAGTGGGAATAGTAATTTGTATCCCTCCGCTATTCAACACTTTCCCTACTGTTGCACTCATTGGAGTGGGAATAGTAATTTTTACCCGTCCACTATCCAACACTTTCCATACTGTTACACTCACTGGAGGGAATAGTAATTTTTTACCCCTCCACTATCCAACACTTTCCCTATTGTTGCACTCACTTTGAGTGGCAATAGTAAGTTTTACCCCTCTGCTGTCCAACACTTTTCCTACTGTTGCACTGACTGGAGTTGTAAATTTAAGTATAAAGATTTTTAAATAGTTTAATGTTTTAATTTAGAATAGGATTGTTTTTAATAGATTTTATGTTATTGGTATATATATATATATATATATTCACTGAAAAAAACATAGGTTTCAGGAGCGTTATAGTTAGCTGGACATTTCCCTCATACAAAACCCGAGAAATTCCCCTGCCATAGTTAGTTCAGCTAACTATAACTCACGCCCCCGCAATGCACTGCTGATGACGTCACATATTACATCACTCATGACATGGTCAGTGACATCACTGATGACATCACTGATGACATCTCAAATGACATCACTGATGACATCATCCAGTGACTGTGTGTTTCTGTAAAGTTTAAATATGTTTTATATATTTATAGTGAAAGGCCTGTGGAAGAATGAGTGGATGTACAAGTGTGTGAATGGATGATTTTCTAGGTGCCTATACATTTAATGACTCTATAAGTGAGTCATTAAATGTATATTACTGCATACTAGTGACTAAACTGTGTGAATGTTTGTATGTGTCTGTGTGTAGGTGTATAAGTGGCTGCATGGTTTTGTGAATAGCTATATGAGTGTCTATATGGGTTATTGATTGGTTGTCTGAGTATCTGTATGGTGCCTGAGTGTTTGTGTGGGTAGGGTGTGTGTGACACTATGCATAGATGTGTGAGTGGGTGATTCTATGGGTGCATGGTTTTAAGAGTGCATCTGTGATGGACTGTATGGTTGGGTGAGTGTATGTATGGGTGTGTTAGGGATTGAATGTATATCTCAGTGGTACATGTATGACTAACTACAGATGTGAAAGGCAGTATATATGTGTGTAAGAGTATATAAGTGGGTATATGTGAGAGTGACTGCTTGTGAGAGTGGCTGTATGGATGAGTGTGTGCTTGTATCAATGATTGTATAAGAGCGTAAGAATGTGGTACTATTTTTATGATTAAGTGAACTTGAGTGTGTTTAACTGTATAGGTGAGTAAATTGGACTGTGTTTAATCACTTGCACGACTGACTAGGTGTGTCAGTACCTCAATGGATGATTGGCGGTGTGTGACTGTCTATATAGGTGTATAAATGCATATGATAGTCTTGTACAGAGTGACTGTAAGTATGAGTGACTGTACAGGTGAGTGAGTGGAGGTGTAAGTTTACCTAAGAGTTAATGAGTGGGTATGTAGTTATTGGTATTGGAGTATCTATGGTTTTCAAAATGGCCGTCTGAAATTTTGTGTCGGTGTATCAAAGGTTATATGAGGGTGTGAGAAGATGCACTAATTTATCACATGGATGATGTCATCAGTGATGTCATTAGTGATATCACTGACCATGCCATGAGTGATGTATTATGTGACGTCATCAGCAGTGCATTGTGGGGGCGCGAGTTATAGTTAGCTGACCTAACTATAACAGGGGAATTTCTAGGGTTTTGTACGATGGAAATGTCCAGCTAACTATAACTCCCCTGAAACCTATGGTTTTTTCAGTGAATTTCTAAGGTTTTTTGAATGCCAATTCCTAACTATACCGCCCCTGAAACCTTTGTTTTTTTCAGTGAATTTCAAAGGTTTTTTAAATGCCAATTCCTAACTATAACGTGCATGAAACCTATGGTTTTTTCAGAGAATTTCAAAGGTTTTTTAAACTTATTTTTTCAATTAATTCTTTTGAAAATTAAAAATTATTATTTGAATTTAATGGGTTTTTCAAACATATTTTTTTTATATTTTTATATTTTTCAAAATATTTTTTTAACTATATGTTCAAAACTTTATTTTATATATATTTTTTCCATGTTTTTGGATCCGCGCACCCTATGCGCACCGTTCTCGATCCCTACGCGATAGCATCCATGCATGGTATGCGTTGGGTACGTGTTTAGTGCGCGATTGCAATGCGACTGGTACGTGACTCCCAGCCTACAAGTGACACGTTTGATGTATGTTTAAAAAAACATATATATGTATTTCATGTGAATATTAATTGAAGACAAACTCTAAACTAGTCTTAAAACTAATATATTTTTATAACTAATCCTATAATTTTTTTTAATTCAATTTTGCGGATGCACGCTGGGTGCATGCTGCGTAAGCGCAGGGTGCGCGGATCCCATGTGACCTGCAAAAAAAGAGATCTGATTGGTTCATTACACTTCCTGTTCTAACTATTGAAAGACCCCACCCAATTCAATCATTCTTCTTTGACCTTCTTTGGAGGAGCATCTCTTTGCAGAGAAGAAGATTTTTTAGACTAAGTTTACACTTAGCTTTAACTTTTTTCAACTAAAAATGGCTTCAGAGCAGCAGGCATCACCGGCATCTCCTCATACATCTGAGGATGAATTTTTGGAGGAGTTACCACCCAAAGAACGTTTTTCTTCAGTGGTGTGGAAATTTTTTACTTTCCCCGAGGGGCAGAATAAGACCAATGCCACCTTGGCCACGTGCAAGATTTGCAAAAGAGTGCTGTCGTGAGGGGATCCTAACAAGAAATACTTGTGCGGCACGGCAAGTATGATGAAGCACCCGAGGACCCTTCATCCGAACAATCTTGCACGACAAGAGGGCTGACGGATGAGAAACACTCCTGCTCCTGCGCCTTCCACCTCATCGCAGCCGAGCACTTCAAGAGTGCATCCATCAGCCCAAAACTTGGACATCCGTCCTCAATTTCAATATTTAAAAGTGCTCTGCACTAAGTGCAATGCGACTTTGTGCTACGGTGAGCAGTCGATCGAATAGATCTGTCGCCGGCAAGAAAGTCACATTTGCTAGTTTTTTTTCAAAGTTTTTTTTTGTTCCCTGAAGTTCATTGTTTGGTTCCTCCTGTTTTGCTTTTTGTTTTTTTCCAGAAAACCCCCAAATTTTTTAAAATTGTTCAGAAAACCCCCGAAAAAATATAAAAGAAGAAAGAAGAAAAAAAAAAGTTCTTCTAAGAACTAACTTTCCTGGTTTAAAAAAAGAGCTACATTTCTTTGTTAGAGTGTGAACGTTTAGATGAATGTATGTGTAGTACGTAATTGAGTGAATTAGTAGCATATGGTGAATGTATAAGTGCACAACTATGAGGAAGTGCTGCAGCATCACACAGTAACCTCTTTAACTACAGTGTGCTGTAGTACTTACGAAGCACAGGGATGCAACATATGTACATAAATATGTTGCAAATCTATGCTTCTCTCTGCACGGCTGCTTAAACTGCAGCCATGTGGTAACATAGGCACCCTTGCACCATAGTGCAAGGATATCTGTGTCATGTGCTGTTTATTTTTCTGCAGGAAGGCACACCTTCCTGCCCCAAAAAAATGAGAAAATGCATTTTTCTCCTTCAATGTATGCTGAACTTTTCAGCATGCATTGAAGATATAAAAATGTGGAGAAATGAAAACAATTCTCCTTGTTGTGCTACACCAATTTTAGAATGGTGCAGCATTCACACATATATCGAGATTCATGATTTCTGATAAATCTAGATATGTGTCTTGTTCTATGAGTAGAATAAGAATAAGAATAAGCTTTATTCGATTTTTGTCACAAAAAATTCATGAAAGCATACATATTCATTTATATACATGTTACAAAGTTTTTGATTTCCGTATTTCATATACCATTTACTAAAAACATCATAAAAATTTCTATTTAAAATATTAAAAACAAAGCAATTTATACAGTACATTGATTGTTAGGAGCTATTGAGACATTAAGTCATATTTATAGTACATAACATTAATATTGGCCCTCTAATTTTTAGTGCGTGTAAGTAATGTTACAGGGACGCTCTATCATTACTAATCGGTGAGCTCCAAGTCGTGTTGTTTCCTACGTTTCATTATTTTCTTTAAGAAAGAGGCGACATTTATAATTATACATATATTATCTAAGAATTGAAGGGCAATATAAGCTGGGCGACATTGTCGAAGCCCCCATATTTTTAAGATCGGTATTATCCAGTTTCTCCTCAAATCGTTGTAAAATTTACAAAACAAAGTGACATGCATTGTTGATTGTACAGATAAATTGTCACACGGGCAAATGGATACATTTTTGGACCAATCATTGACTGTTGGGAAGGTAACCAATCTATGAAAAATATTCATCCTGAAACGGGTAAGAACAAATCTGTCGTATCCCTTTATGGTATTTTGGAGATACATTTGCATATTAGGAGAAGAAGTTATCATCAGGTTTGAGAGGACGGTAGGTTTTTTCGCCTCATTCATGAATCTTAATTTCTCCATATGTTGTATACATTGTTTTTTTAATTCTTTGCCTGTGATACGGCTGAATGACTCAGGATTGTAAAAATATTCTGGTTTCCCTAAGTCTGTCATAAAATCTCTTAAGTATCTTTTGTATGTATCTAGTCCACTCTATCTCTAGGGAATGTTCTAACCTCAGAGCGTCCTGCAGCACCATCTGACTGAGTTTATTGTTTTGTGACTTCCAGATACGGTGCCATAGGATTGCTGACTGGATTTTTATGGTGTCAGATATATAAGGAACTCCTAGCTCAGCATGACAGATATAGGTGGAAGTGGAACAAGGGACAGCTAGTAGATACCTAAGAAACGTGTTTTCCACTTTCTGTATCACAGATACGTTACAGTGGCCCCATAATCCTGCCCCATATATTTAGCCTTGTAAATCTTTATTAATTCGATTGGGGGTCTCTTACCTAACTTTTGTGAGAAGGTGACAAGGGCTGATGTTGTTCTCATAAACAAGAGTTTTCTGGTGTCAATGGCTTGACCCCATGAACCCTTGTCATCTATTAATATCCCTAAGTAGGGATAGGTAGAGGTGTTTAACAGATTCCTCCCATTTAAAAAGATGCCCTTCTTTTTCTTGCCCCCTCTGACACAATGCATCACATATGTTTTTGTGGCATTTATCTTTAAATCAATATTTTCCATAAAAACATTGTAGGAAACTAATGCCTTCTGCAGTGCCAGTGGGGTCCTAGCCATGATTACGGTATCGTCCGACTAAAGTAATGCGGGTATGCGTCTCTTCTCCGTATTCAAATGCAGTTGGGGTACGTCCTGGCATCCCTCTAATAGTGCCTTTTCTAGGCCATTGGTGTATAAAGTAAACAGAAAAGGTGCCAGGACGCACCCCTGTCTTACCCCTCTTCTTACCTGGAATTGGGAGGTACATTCGCCTTTAGATCCATACCGTACACATGCTGTTGCGTTATTATAAAGGGCTTTCAAGAAATCGATTAAAGATGTCTCAATCCCCATATTTATTAAAATACTCCATAATTTCTCATGGGAAACGCAATCGAAGGCAGCGGAGAGGTCCACAAAGGCCAGATGTAAATTCCCCCTCCCTGCCTTCGTGTATTTACCCATGGCCAAGTTGAGCCCCTGATCTATTGTGCTCAGCCCTTCCCAGAAGCCAAATTGTGGGTCTGAGAGTATATTTTTTTCTTTTGCCCATATTTGTAATCGAGATAGGAGTATCCTTCCTGCTACCTTTCCCAAAGAGTCTAATAGGGAAATAGGTCTGTAGCAGGAGGGGTCCTGCCTATCACCTTTTTTGTAAATGGGGACCATGATGGACTCAGACCAGCTTTTAATTAAACCCCTCGAGGCGGCTGCGTTAAGGACGCATGTCAATAATGGAGCCCAGAGGTCGCTGTTATGCTTATATATGTCAACAGGGACCCCATCGGGTCCAAGAGCTTTTCTTCCTTTGCTTTCTTTTAATGCTATTTGTACTTCCTTTAAAAGAGAAAAATACCTCAATTGGGTAAATCACCCTATCATTAGGAGGAGAAGTTGTTAAGTCTTCTCTGTTTATTATCAACTGTGGTTGTCCAAAGATTTTAGTGAAGTGACTCACCCACTGGTGTTCATCAATTGCTGCCTCCAAAGATGGTTTACCCTCGGGGCATAGAAAAGGGGATCTGATCTGAAAAGCCCTACTATCTTTTAGTAGACTAGCCCTATGCATGTCTTCCCATAGGGAATTTTTTATGGCCCTTTTCCTTGATTTTATGGCCTGGTTGTAAATTTTCCTGGCTTGTTGGATTTTAAGTCAGTCTGCTTCGGTGTTATGTATGGCTTTTTTAGGGCTCGGTGAGCCTTTGTACAGTTGGTATCAAACCACCTGACTTTCTTATTATCCCCCCCTTTTTTTATCTCTGCCTTCAAGCTGTTTATTATGCTTGTGGTTATGTGTAAAAAATGTACTAGGACCAACTCTTGGGGAGTACTTTCATTTAAACATTTCATAATTGAATCTAGTGCCTTATCTACCACTAATTTTGTTATTTTGTCTGGATCTACCATTTCCCACTTTAGTGAAAAACCATTTGATCTGTCAATATCCAAATTATTACAAATATGGCGCAAATTTTTATTTTTATTTTTCGTATGTTGATTAAAATTTTTGATTGAGATTCTCACTGTTTGTGGGAAGTGGTCACTGATGGCTATATTATGCACTTCGAATCCCATTACGCTATGTGAGAGGTGATTTGAGATTAAAATAAAATCTATAATAGAACTCAAGCCTCTCCCATTGAAAGTTTGCGAAAAAGGAATGGGTGGTGAGACCATATTATTGGCAAAGCCCAGATCCAGTGTGAATATATTCTCATTCAGAGCGTTGCCATAAGCGTTATGTGGAAAGTGAGTCAGATAGCATATTTCCTCATCCATCAGGCCACACGTCGGAACGTTGTTATATGGGCATATGTTAATGTTAAAGTCCCCACCCCATACAAACTGTACGTTTCCAGAGCATTGGGTCTGGATATTTTGCAAGGCATATTTTAGTTGGTTCATTTTATCTGTCAATTTTTCCTTAGCGATGTTATAGAAATTCACTATAGTTACATCATTTTTACTCTCCTTGCTCAGTGTTATAATTTGGTAGTTGGGTTCAGATATTTCAAACTTGATTCTTTTTATTGACAGCAAATTTGAAACGTAGATGCATAGACCCCCCTTTGATCTCCCCGAATTTGACGGGGTGGCTGGGGTATGGTAGGTTTTAAAACCGTCTATGTATATTTCCTTATGAGCCCAAGTCTCCTGGAGACAGAGAATATCGGCTTTCCTTACAAAGTCTAGAAAAAGATCATTTTGTAGTTTGGAAGATAGTCCCGCTATATTCCAAAAAGTAAACTTTACATTCCCCTCATTATCTGGAGGTGATATGAATGGTTGGGTCTCTAATTCGACTGACTTTGACTCGTGTGGAATAGGATTTAGATCTACCTCACTATTATGAATTGGTCTAAGATCTTCAAGTTGAGCTATTATATTTAACCTCCGCCCATGCATGCTATTACCTTGGGGTTCTTGAGATTTTTCCAAACCAGTTATCACCATTTGATGTAGTCAGTCTAATTCCTCAAGGGGGGAAAGTGAGCTAAAACGATTGCTTACTGGAACATTATATATTGGCCTGGGCATACCCTCGGGCTGACCTAATTCCTGTACCTGAAAAAATGGGCGATAGAAATAAACCAAGGGGAGAATATTAATCCCATCTTCCATTCTATTTCTACCCCCATTCCCCAGAATCCTTTCCACTAACCAAGGTGAGCGGAAAGTGAGTACCACACAATTGCCTACAAAGGATTTCCTAGCTATACCTACCCACCCCACCCTACGCGCCATCTTAAACTCCACAAACAGGCTCGTTGAGTGTCCCACTTTTGTCCTTAACCAGTGAAGTGACTTATTTCTAAGTGATTCACATGTCTCCTTATCGTACGATCCTAACTGCGGTACATTAGCCAAGATGACTGTGTGGGGGGTGCAATCTGGTGGCAAGTCCAAATGGGACAGTTTCGGGTTCAGTGAATGAAAAGTCTCGGATGGTAGAGTTTCTGGTCTATTTTGATTTAGAATTAGATTACTTGCGTTTTTGGTTGGGCCCATTGGTGTTACAATTGGTGTTCTGAGAGCATATCTATTTTGGGTACTTTGTGAGCCTCCAGACCGAACTACTTGCTGCTGAGATTGTCCTGGATTCCCGTGATTCCTCACTTCATTGTTATTATGTTGAACATTTAGATGAGAAATGTCCCCGCCGACTTTATTGTCCAAAAGTTTTTTCAACTGTGACTCTACCTGATTTAGTCTAGATTTCTTATAACTAGAGCGAGACTTTCCACTCTGTCGCCCTTGTTGCTCTGCTCTAGAATATTCCCTTTTGGATCAAGTATTAGTGCCGTATCATGATTTACTAACCCTTGTTGCTTTGCAGAAATACATCTTCCAGCTTTACTTTCTATATTAGCTGTTAGTTTTCCAGAGACAGCCTTTCCGTTTTTGCCCAAAGATTTTCTGACTATCTTTTTCTTCCTCTTCGTAGGGGGAGAGGTGGTTGACTCCGGAGCACTATGAATAATATCATCTACCACCCTTTGAATACAACCGTTCACTGGTGTGCGGTCTAATCGGCCCCCGTTTAATGTAGCATCTTGTGCAGGGTTAGTTTGTTGAGCAGTCTCTCCAATATTTAGTGTCCTGGCCGCCAATGTCTGTTCGACTGATGTGATCTGTTTTTCTAATGCACCCATCGCCCCTGTCAAATACGTTAGGAGGGTCTGCGTTTTGGGCTTCTTAAGATCTTTCCCCTCGAGTGGGTCATTAGTCAGAGCTTTTCTTTTGCCCATGCTAGATGATGAATGTCACTTGCAATTACTTCGATTGGGCCACCCCACTTACGCGTCAATATTTGCAGTAATATGCATGAAAGATCCCAGCCCCACACGTAAAGGATTGGCTAATATAATACAAGCTGCCCCTTTACTGGACGACAATGTGTTAACTCAAATAGTCCTACCGTGCGTCCTGGATGTTGTAGGGATAAGAGAACGATCTCCAAGCTTTCCACGAGTGTAGGCCCAGCCCGGCCTCAGACGGCCCCGATGGGCAGGGATGGGCCCGCCCTTGGCCCAGGCTTCGCCCGGGCGCTGCCCGCACACGTCCCGCGCTGCGGTGCACCTGTGGAGTTTTACACTCCCCCGGCGCTGCCTGGTGAAGTCAGAGGCAAGCGCCAGGGGTGGGCTGCTGGGTATTGTAGTTTTCCTGGTTGCCGGCCGTTCCCCTCACAGCGATCCTCGAGTTCCTGGCGCTCAGCTGTTTCTACCCTTGCTGGCCGTTTCCCTCACGGCGGAGTTCAGGTAGGTATGTATCAAGAGTATCAGGATCAGTTACTAGTGCGTCCCGCGCTGCGGTGCACCTGTGGCGGTTTTACACTCCCCCGGGCCTGCCTGGTGAAGTCAGAGGCAAGCACCAGAGGTGGGCTGCTGGGTATTGTAGTTTTCCTGGTTGCCGGCCGTTCCCCTCACGGCGATCCTCGAGTTCCTGGCGCTCAGCTGTTTCTACCCTTGCTGGCTGTTCCCCTCACGGCGGAGATCAGGTAGGTATGTATCAAGAGTATCAGGATCAGTTACTATGAGTATTCAGTGCAATCATGCACAACAACACTTATAGAACACCCTTTCAACGCAAAGTGGTGTGCATAATGAGGTTGTATTTACATGGAGTATAAAAAGTACACAGAGTGCCTTTTCCTCTCTTTGTAAATATGAAAGAGTGTCTTGCACAATAACTATGTTACAAAAAGTGACATATTTCCGGTTTTAAAATTCCTTGCGAATGATAGAAGGTAACCACAGAGTTTTGTCTGCAAAGATGTTCAAAGAAGAATGATTGAAATGATTGCGGTCCTTCAATAGCTACAATGGGAAATATTATGAACCCCTCAAATCTCTTTTTTTGCAGGTCACATAATATCTGATTATGGTCAGATTTCTAAACTACATAGGTATAAACAGAGTGTTTTTAGAAACGTGTTTCAACTTTGTAGCTTCTTGCAGACCTCCTCATTCTGCATATTGAGACTTAGTTAAACTTACCTTCACAGTAATAGGAATAAAAAATGGTATACATTTTTTTCAGATTTTCATTGCAATCTAAATTCATATAAATTGCTTATTTTAAAATTTGGATCTGTGAAAGAAAAGGAAAAAAAAATTATAACATGTAATAATACATTTTTTACAACACAGCATAATTTTCACAAAGTAATTTGTTTGCCTTTTTTGCTGTTCTCAGAATATATTAAATTTCACTAAAAATAATGATTTCAATCGTACTCATCACTTAACAGCGGGCAAAAAAAAAACAATCAAAAAGATTGTTAAAAAAACAACAACATGCTATTCTCAACAAAATACCACAAGATACAAATCACAGATATATAAAATGCTTACAGCTAACAAAATGTTATAAGTTTAACTTACAAAAACTGTAAATGTTGTCGCTTTAAAATATTCACCGAATCTAAGGATGAATTTTTGGAGGACGCACCACGCCCACAACGTTTTCCTTTAGTGGTGTGGAGATTTTTTACTTTTCCCGAGGGGCAAACAAAGATCAATGCCACCTTGGTCACGTGCAAGATTTGCAAAAGAGTTCTGTTGCAAGGGGATCCTAACAAGAAATTCTCATACGGCACGGCAAGTATGATGAAACACCGAAGGACCCTTCATCCAAAAAATCTTGCACGAGAAGAGTGCAAACAGATGAGAAACACTCCTGTTCTGTATCTGTAAAAAAGAATCACAAATAAATGTATATTAATAACTTTCAAATTTATACTATTCCATTACTGTAAAAAAACACATTTTATATAAAAACTGACTAAGAAACTATAGCCCTGAACCACAAGTGTGACAATCGTTAAAACACTACATGCATAATGCATACTACTTTGAAGCAGTTCATGCCCAAAAGCCTACCTCACTAAAATACTACATGCTAACTGACTGAATGATTACAGTACTATAAGGAGACACACTGGGTGAGTAACAGGGTGTTTGCTAGAAGTGTATGAATACTGACTGGGGAATTGAAGGTGTGAAAGACAACTATGTAGGTGGTTAGAGAACTGCATGCATACTGGATTGGCATTTGAAGCAGTCCATGTGCTAAGGCCTGGCTCACTGCATGAGTACTTGAGTACTGACTGAATGATTAGAGTACAGCAAGGAGAGTGCCTGGGTGAATTTATAAGTGGTTGGCTTTTGGCACAGTGAATGGATTAGTACTTGGTACTGAATGGGTCACTAGAGGAGTGCAAAGGGAGTGACAGGGTGTTTCCTGGAAGTGTATGGATACTGACTAGGGAATTGAAGGTATGAAAGACAAGTGTATAGTATGTTAGAAGACTGCATGCATACTGCATAGACATTTGAAGCAGTCTATGTGGTAATGTATGATTCACAACATAAGTACTTAGAAACTGACTAAATCATCAGACTACTGCTAGGACAGTGCCTGGGTAAAACATTTAAATTTTCAGTTCTGGCACAGTAAAGAGAATAGTACATGGTACTGCACTTTATCAATTTATCAATGCATAAGCAAAGACTAGCTTCTAATGCTACTAAAACTTGACAACGTGACCGGTTTTAAAAGAGTTATCTGTCAGTACTAACTGAATGATTAGAGTACAGCAAGGAGAGTGCCTGCGTGAATTTATAAGTGGTAGGCTTTTGGCACAGGGAATGGATTAGTACTTGGTACTGAATGGGTCACTAGAGGAGTGCAAAGGGAGTGACAGGATGTTTGCTGGACTGTATGGATACTGACTAGGGAATTGAAGGTGTGAAAGACAAGTGTCTAGGTGGTTAGAAGACTGCATGCATAGTGGATATGGGTTTGAAGCAGTCCATGTGCTAAGGCCTGGCTCAGTGCATGAATACTTAGGCACTGACTGAATGATTAGAGTACTGCAAAGAGAGTGTCTTGGTGAATTTATAAAAGTTTGGGTTTTGGCACAGTGAATGGATTAGTACATGGTGCTGAATGGGTCACTAGAGGACTGCAAAGGGAGTGACAGGGTGTTTCCTGGAAGTGTATAGATACTGACTAGAGAATTGAAGGTGTGAAAAACAACTGTGTAGGTGGTTAGAGGACTGCGTGCATAGTGAATAGGCGTTTGAAGCAGTCTATGTGATAAGGCCTAGCTCACTGCATGAGTACTTGGGTACTGACTGAATGATTAGAGTACAGCAAGGAGAGTGCCTGGGTGAATTTATAAGTGGTTGGCTTGGGAGTGACAGGATGTTTGCTGGACTGTATGG
Source organism: Triturus cristatus (assembly GCF_964204655.1). Classification (NCBI taxonomy): domain Eukaryota; kingdom Metazoa; phylum Chordata; class Amphibia; order Caudata; family Salamandridae; genus Triturus; species Triturus cristatus. The sequence continues at coordinate 633,344,181 of NC_140582.1, forward strand.
ATACTGACTAGGGAATTGAAGGTATGAAAGACAAGTGTATAGTATGTTAGAAGACTGCATGCATACTGCATAGACATTTGAAGCAGTCTATGTGGTAATGTATGGTTCACAACATAAGTACTTAGAAACTGACTAAATCATCAGACTACTGCTAGGACAGTGCCTGGGTAAAACTTTTAAATTTTCAGTTCTGGCACAGTTAAGAGAATAGTACATGGTACTGCACTTTAGTGTCAAACCCTGACTCATTTTATCAATGCATAAGCAAAGGCTTCTAATGCTACTAAAACTTGACAACATGACCGGTTTTAAAAGAGTTATCTGTCAGAAAATACACGATGTTACCCAATCCTTCTCTCACAGTGGTTCCCAAATGCACACACACTCAGAGTGTGATTCTAGACAAGCACCACTATCCCTAGGAGTTTACCAAAACTCATTCACTACAGTGGAAGTGGTAAGGAAACTGCACACAATCTACATATTTCAGGACTGCACTTTAGTGTCAATGCCTGACTCATTTAAACAAAGCATAAGCCATAACTGTCTTCTAATGCTACTAAAACTTGACAACATGACAGGTTTTAAAACAGTTATCTGTCAGCAAATACACAATGTTACCAAATGCTTCTCTCACAGTGGTTCCCAAATGCACACAGACTCACTGTGTGATTCTAGACAACAACCACTATCCCTAGGAGATTACCAAAACTCATTCACTACTGTGGAAGTGGTAGAGGAACTGCACACAATGTACATATTTCAGGACTGCACTTTTGTGTCAAAGCCTGACTCATTTAATCAAAGTATAAGCAAAAACTGGCTTCTAATGCTACTAAAACTTGACAACAAGACAGGTTTTAAAACAGTTATCTGTCAGCAAATACACGATATTACCACATACTTCTCTCACAGTGGTTCCCAAATGCACACAGAATCAAAGTGTGATTCTAGACAAGCAACACTATCCCTAGGAGTTTACCAAAACTCATTCACTACTGTGGAAGTGGTAAGGGAACTGCACACAATGGGGAGGGTGCGCTTACGGTGCGGGTAGGGTCCGCGGATTCTCCCCGACCATAGATATATATGTACTTTTAACTCTAATTTTATCAGGAACTACTGAACGGATTCACACCATTTATGCAAAAAGGCACGAGTCTGAACTGAGGACTACCTCTTTGCCAAATTTGGTGTCATTCCGTTCATCGGTTCAGGCTGTAGCTGCGACAACAGATCCTATGGGAAATTGCATGGGGAAAATGTGTTTTGGGACCCCCCTTTTTTCTCGGCCCCTGCTTGATGAATCACCACAAAACTTTCAAGGTCGGAGCGGAGCGGAGCTGGCCAAAAGTTTGGAAACTTTCGCGAGGATTCATCAACCGGCGCCCGACTTATTGGGAATAGAATGTTGCGGATTTCCTATGGAAAATAGGTCCAAGGGGTAGGGTGGGTACTTCTTAAAGGGGAAAAAATCAGTACATAGTATGTGTTGTAGGAACGATAGTAATGATGGGACATATTTTTATATATTGAGGGCCATAAGATTTTCACATAGTAATGGCAGATAGGAGGCTGCGTATATGTACATTTAATGTCTGCGGGTTGAATAATATCCTTAAAAGGAAACGTGTCATAGCAGATCTTCGGCTCATAAATTCAGATATTCTTTACTTACAAGAGACGCATGTCCCCTGGTCCAACCGTAGGATATTATCTGAGTTGGGCTTCACTTAGCTAGCAACTTCCAGACAGTCTACCATGAACAGGGGGGTCGCGATTCTGGCCCGTGGGATGGCAGGCACGGGTAGAGAGAAGGTGGATAATCTGGGGAGGTGGGCCATTACTGAGTGTATCCTAGGGGGCACCAAGATCGTGCTCTGTACAGTATATGGCTCAAATTTGGATGAGTAGAAAAGAAATGGTCCCAGAACATACGTAAATTGAAAAACTGGACAAAGTCATCAAAATAACTATTGCAACAAATAAGGCAGACCAAAGTGTTATTTAATCACACTTGGAGCAGGCACATGAATGCGTATGAAAAATCACATTATTCACAAAAGTGCAGGGTGCCACGGGGAAGGGGAGGGAGTGACGAGTTAGGTAGGGTAGTAGGATAAGTGACATATAAACATTCATAACAATAGTACAAATCAATTGCTGGGCACGTTACTGTCGTGCCAAATAATCAGGATGAAAGTCATTCATTAACAGAATTGAATGTTTTGCCAAATAACCATATACAAGTAAAAGTACACAGTGCTCAATGCACTATTGAAGGTACTGGCATAGTGAAATGTCGACGTTTCGACCCCTCTTCCAGAGTAGGTTGATTTGATCCTTACGGGTGGGGTCTTCCTCAGGACAAAGAGGATGGTGATACAGGAAAGGTGGGCACCTATAAAAACATTGGGTGGGTATTAAAAAGGGTAGCAGAGCCAAGCGGATATTAAACAGCGAGGCTGGATATGGAAAGACATTGCCATAATTACCAATTTAAAGAACGGACATCTAATCAGTGTCAGCTTGGCATCTAAAGGCGCAAGGGCAAGAAGGCTCCAAAGACAGGTGGGAGTGACAAGCACCTATAATAAATTAAAGGTGACATTGGAATCAACAATTAAATGGATTAATATGGTATGACTCCATATAAATGTGAACTTACGGGTATTAATCGAAACACAAAGGAGGGATTGATTACTCCATCATATCACGCCGCAGCGTAGATCGGCGTATTGAGTGAATTGAATCACTAGAAAGTCAGCCTCTATAAACCAAATGGAAAGAGTGCTCTTTAATGAGAAACCTGGTAGGTGATCCAGACCTAGAGAAATACAATGCCAACAGGACCTGGTCCCCCAGCCTATCATCCGTATACTACGATGTTAAAAAGTGGGGCGAGAGACTTAGCGGGACTGGCAAATAAATCACATAATTAAGAAGACTTAACGGACATCAAATAAAAGAGAACAAAGTGTGAAGAGTCCATAAAGAAAGTTATCGCTTACACAATATGAATAGAAAGGGCAAAATCATCTGTATACACGGGAGCGAACTAATCGTGTAAAACATGAAAACCCCGAGTATAATCTTGGGTCGATTTAGCCAAATGAAACGGAGGAAAGTAGAGCGGTTCCCCTACCTTCGGGCGGCGTTCGTGACTGCGATGCTCGAATCTGACAACTTACTGAGGCCGCGGAGCGGCTCCCTCATATGGAGAATGCTAAAGCCGCGTGACGTTAAACCGGGCGCAGCCGCTAGATGCTGCCCGTAACGGGAGAATGGAAGAAAGACAATCCGAGTAGTTCGTAGCTTGAAAGAAACTAATGCTTGAAAAAATTATAATGGTAAATTACAAAAGTGATCTAGAATTAAATAAACACTGCCAATGAATGTATCAGAGACAGTACGAGTATTATTAATGAATTGGTAGGGTGGAGTGCATCAATCGGGGAGAGTGATCGAGGACCGATAGGTGGACATAATCGGCCGAGTTAAGGTGTGGAAAAGAGAATCTATGTTAGAACACGTACAACCGTGGAAAATCATAAAAAGAAACGTTTGTTGTTTGAAGGTGCATAATTAATAAACAAGCATGTGAGCACATTTGGATCGACATTGTCTTAAAGACTAATGAGAATGCGGCCAAGACAGATGATGGGTTCTTAGGTAAAGAAACAGTCAAATTATCATATACACATTGGGTACATTGATCGTATGCGTCTAATGATCAAAATGACAGGATGTTCAAGAAAAACGTACCACTGTGGAAAATACAGAACATAAAAGAAACATTTAGTTGTTTGAAGGTGCATAGTTAGAAACCAAACATGTGAGCTCATGTAAATTGACATTTTCTTAATGACTAATGAGGATACGGCAAAAACAGATGGTAGTTTCATTGGGAAAGAAACAATCAAATTGTCATGTAGAAACCAAGCATGTGAGCTCATGTAAATTGACATTTTCTTAATGACTAATGAGGATACGGCAAAAAACAGATGGTAGTTTCATTGGGAAAGAGACAGTCAAATTGTCATGTATACATGGGTATATTGATCATATGCGTCTAATGGTCAACATCACAGGGTGTTTCAAGGATAACGTTGACAACAGGTTAGATTACGAGCTGGAAAAAACAGAAGAAAATGAACATTGTTCACTAGTTGCTGAGAATAGCTAATTGGGCATTACTAGGGTCTTGTTCATTCAAACCCGTTAGAATAGTATCAAAACGAATCATCATTTTGGACTCTCTAATGAGCAGGATAGAGGATATATTGCCTCCCCGGGGTCCCAGTTCGGTTTTTTCCAAGACAATCCATTTCATTTCATCAGGGCGGTGTCCCAGTTGGTGATAGTGTTCAACTAGAGGTGCACCTGTCACGTTGCATCTTATCCTGCTTTGGTGTTGAAGAATTCTTGCCTTGACTTTTTGCTGTGTCTGGCCAATATATAGTTGGCCACATGGACACAGAATCCCATAGATGACGTTACTGGAATTACAGTTTGTATGTGATTGTAATGTAATGGTCTGATGTTTGTATTCAAAGTTCTTTGATTGCATAGTTGTGGGGCATGCTTTACATGACCCACATTTGAAGTGACCTATGATTGGTGGTAAATTCCAGAGCGACCGGATGGTCGGTTCAACTGGGTCCTCAAGGAAGGAATGCACCACATGGTCCTTGATGCTCATTGCTTTCTTGAAAGAATGCATCGGTAAGTTAGGTTGGTCAATCTCGGTAGATATAATGCTCCAATGTTTGTTGATAATCTTTTTCACTGCAGTACTGCGAGTGGAGAATGTTGTGACACATATCATCTTATTATTTTGTAGTGATGCATCGGGATGTTTGGATGAGAGCAGAGTGTCTCGTGGGTTATACCAGGCCCTCTTCTGGGCCCTCTTCACCAAGCGTTTTGGGTAACCTCTTGAGATTAACCTGGCAGTTAGGTTCTCAGACTCTGTTGTGTAGTCTGTTCGCTTTGTGCAGTTCCTGCGGATCCGCAGGAACTGTCCGACAGGGAGATTGTCGCGCAATCCGCGCGGGTGGTGGCTGCTGTACCTCAGTAGGGAATTTCTTTCAGTTGGCTTCCTATATAGGGTAGTAAGAAGTTTCTCATCTTCATTAAAAAATTTTAGATCAAGGAAGGGTATCTCCTGTGTACTGGACTGAATAGTGAACTGGATATCTTGATCGCACTGGTTTAGCCATTGGTGGAACAGATTGAGTTGGGTAGTTTCACCATTCCAAATTATTAATATATCGTCAATATATCTCTTCCACATATTAACATGTGCCGAGAATGGGTTGTTGTTGAGGACAAAGCGCTTTTCAAAATTATCCATATACAGGATCGCTAAATCTGGAGCAAAGGCAGCCCCCATCGCGACTCCTTTCGTCTGTACATAATACTTTCCTTGAAAGTAAAAGAAATTCTTTTTCATAGCGATGGTCAAAAGAGCTATGATGAAATCCGTGGGTACCCTTGTTGGTGCTGGTCTCAAATTCAAAACTTCTCGCATAACCGCCAATGCTGGTTCCTGCGAATTTGGATGAGGCTGAGACTCTGAAGTTTTTGAATGTTGAGCTAGCACTTTGGGGGGCCCCATTGATATTATCCGGAGACTTCAATATACATGGTGATGGCCAGACTTGGGATCTTTATTTTGTAAAGTATACTGGGTGTAAACCCAAGATATTTAGGGCGTTACAACAGCTCTTGCAGAATCATGGTCTTGTTGATGGATGGGCTGCTGTGAACCACGGTAATCCAGGGTACACACATTATTCAACCCCACATAATAAATTTGTTCGGCTAGACTATATCTTTTTACCATGGTCGATGACCGCTGGTGCAAAGATGCAGGTATGGCCTCGTATTACATCGGATCATGGACCTGTGATATTGGATCTCGCCAGCTTTAGTCTTTCAAGGGAGCAGCGATCCTTTACATTTAATAAAAAACTTCTACGAGATGAGGAATTTACTCAACATATTCAAACTTGGGTTACACTTTTTATGGAGAGCAACAGAGGGTCCGCTACCTTACCAACAGTTTGGGATACACTGAAAGCCGCTCCAAGGGGTGAAACACTCAGCTATGGATGGGCTAAGCAGAGACGACAGAAGGTTAGAATGCTTGGTTTGCTCGAGGACCTAAAGAAAGCTGAGCAGGAACTGATAAAAGCGGTCAGTGCTAAAGCTGATAGCCAGGAAGCACAAATTAAGACTGCAAGCTGTAAGGCCAAGATCAATGGGGTGTGGAGTCAGGAAATTGCCATTCAATTTAAAACATATAAGGCAGAAAGATATGAATACGGGGAAGCAACTGGTCGATGTTTAGCTCAGAGAATGCGTGGTAGACAAGCCGCCCAGCGGATAGCAATTCTTGAAGATGGTAAAGGTGGCACAGTTGAGACCACGGCAGGAATACTGGATGTGTTCCATTCTTATTATAAGGAGTTATATACTCAAGACCCAGTCGAGCATGATAATATAGTGAGGTTTTTACAGAATCTCGACTTAACTGAGCTCGGGCTAGCAGAACGAGAAGCATTAGAAACCCCAATTACAATGTTAGAACTTCAGGCAGCATTGTATGGTTTAGCGCCAGGGAAAGCGTCTGGGCCGGATAAACTTCCATTGGAGATATATTGGATCATTTTTTCTATTATAAAGGAAGATATGTTGGCTACTTTCATAGCGGCCCAGCACGGGAACCCTCCACCATCTTGGGATGACGCCAATATTGTGATCTTTAAAAAGAAGGATAAGCCTCCTAGACTCCCGGGGTCCTATAGACCCATATCATTACTCAATGCAGACGGCAAGATATATTCTAAAATTTTTGCAACTCGACTGGCGCAGGTTATACCCCCATTGGTATCTAGATATCAGCATGGATTTTTGCCCGGTAGGAGTACCGTTAATCATTTACATATGGTGATAGCGCTATTAGATTATGCTACTGTACAGCAAAAGCATATAGGCTTAATTTTCTTAGACGCTGAGAAAGCGTTTGACCGCCTTAACGTGGTCATTTCTTTGGGATACAATGCAAAAGATGGGGTTTGGACCCCGTTTTTTGCAAGCGCTTCAAATCATGTATAAACGTCCACGGGCTAAAATCTGTACAATGGGGATGGAGTCTGCTTTTGTATACATAACTAGGGGAACCCGGCAGGGATGCCCCTGTTCGCCGTTACTTTTTGCTATTTATATAAACCCACTGCTTCAAATACTGGAAACAACGAATGATATACAGTCAATGGCAGTGGGTGGGCACCAAGTACGTGTCCTTGCCTACGCGGATGATATAGCGGTAATTACATCTGATCTCGAACAGGCATTAAGGGAGATTGAGACCCAGACTCAATATTTTGGGGCAGTGGCCGGGTATACGTTAAATATCACTAAAACCCAGGTTGTATGCACTGAGGGACTTTGTCCTAGAGAAGCTCGTGTAACATCAGAAGCAAGATATCTGGGTATAAAGATTAGGATGTCACTCCAAGAGATTGTTGAAGTTAATTGGGTAGATATATTACTATCGACAAAAAGGCAACTGGAACAGGTTGAGTGTCTTCAATTATCAATGGTTGGGCGCTGTAATGTTTTAAAAATGTGTATTCTCCCTAGAGTAATGTATTATTTTAGGACGGTACCGCTAGAGCTGACGCGATTGCAATTATCACAACTTCAGTCATTGGCAGATAGGTTTATATGGGGCTAGAAGAAAACACGGTGCGCTTCAAAATATTACCACTGGGTCATGGGGAATGCGGGGTCCCGAATTTTACATTTTATTATTTAGTTTGTCTATTACAGAATATGCAGTATTTGGTGACCAAAATGGAAGTGCGAGCATTTGAAGCTCCCAATATATATCAAATGCTAATGGGGACTCAAGCGAGTGAGGCTTTTTTTCAAGTTTTATGAACCAAGCTACTTCAAAAAAACGCGATTTAAAATATTCTGGGCTGCACGCAAGGCTTGGAAGGCGATACGTAAAATTATATCTATAAGTCGCATAGGTTATTATACGCCTTTCAACTCTACGGAAATATTCCCCTCGATCTTTTTGGGATTTAAAGATGGATAGTTGGAGGGTTAAGGGGATGCGACATCTAGGGGACATCTATAGGGCAGGGATAATTGTTTCTTTCTCAGATTTGGTCGAACAATATGGGTTACCTAAGAATAATTTTTCAAATTCGCAATTTTATTGTCAAACATTGTAGATACACGCCTATGACATCCAACGATTTAATAGAGGCTCTGATTAAACGAGCTAAGATCGGGGTACTGCACGACATATTGTTGGAGCTTCAACAGGATGATATTGAGACACATGAGGCAAAGTGGCGTGACCGATTTGGGAACACCAGTTCCTATGTGCAACAATCAATAGATATGGCTACTAAAGTCATGCTGACTGCAAATTTACGTACCCAACATTTTAAAACTTTGTTTAATTTATATCATACCCCTGTGAAAATGATGAAGTGGGGCTCCACGATGGGAAATGTTTTATTAGGTGTTCGGTGGAGAATGCTGATATTGTTCATATATTTTTCGATTGTATAAGCTTAAAACAGCTTATAAGGAGCATTTTGGAATTCCTATCACAAATTACAGGGGTTAATGTGTGCATTTCTAGAGAGATAATGTTAGGAGGTGTGGGTGAGGGTTCTGAACCCACTCAGAGTTGTTATCCTTTTCGTTAGCTTTTATTTATGGCCTCCGCTGTTGCCCGATTATGTCTCGCTTCTATGTGGCTCCAATCAGAGGCCCCATCATATGAAATGTGGCGTGCAAAGTTTTACAATATATTTAATTTGGAATTTAGTTTGTATCATATTAAATCAATGAGGAAGAAACAATTAGGGATTCAAATTTGGCAGCCTATGATTCAACATATGGAGGTGTTGATTTAAAATGTATTGCTTTTCGTTTACTTGTGTTCCCCTTTTTCCTACATTATTAAGTGGATTGATTTATAATTCCTACATGCTATGTACTGAACAATAAAGTATTTAAAAAAAAAAGGAAAATAGGTTCTAACTATAACTAATATATATATATATATATATATATATATATATGTATATATATATTCACTGAAAAAACCATAGGTTTCACACAAGTTATAGTTAGCTGTAGATTTCCCTCATAAAAAACCAATGAAATTCCACGTTATAGTTAGTGCAGGCAACTATAACTCACGCGACCGCAATCCTCTGCTGATGCTAATACTGTATTTAGACACTTATTTGCCCATGTCTTCTTCCATTAAATTTTAGCTATACATAAATTACAAATATTTTTTTTTCATAAAGAGACATATGTCATCAGCAGAGGATTGCGGTCGCGTGAGTTATAGTTGCCTGCACTAACTATAACGTGGAATTTCATTGGTTTTTTATGAGTGAAATCTACAGCTAACTATAACTTGTGTGAAACCTATGGTTTTTTCAGTGAATTTGCAAGGTTTTTTAAATGCTAATTCCTAACTATAACGTGTGTGAAACCTATGGTTTTTTCAGTGAATTTGTACGGTTTTTTAAATGCTAAGTTACTTTACGCCGTTCGTGCCGTGCGCGCCCACTTCACGCAGTTCGTTCCGCGCTTTGCGCACCGCGCGCCCACTTTACGCAGTTAGTGCCGTGTACGCACGGTGGGCACGCGGTGCGCTACGCGCACCGCGTGCCCACGTTACGCTGGATGGGCCATGTACGCACGATGCGCTTCGCGCACCGTCCGCACACGGAGGACACATTATGCGCTTCGTTGTGAAAGGTTTACAATTAAATGTTTGTGAATAATATGCCATGCACAAATGGTGCGCTGCGCACAACGTTTGCACACGGGGGGGGGGCAATTGTAGAGTTGGTTTTTTTTAAAATTAATTTTTTGACGTACGCGTACGGTAAGCACATGGTGAGCGTACGGTAAGCGCATTCGGCATTTAAAAAAAAATATAAATAATTAACTTTTGCCCTTGGGGGTCCTTCTGGGACCCCCTGACCAAGGCTAGGGGGTCAGGAGCTGTCTAGCCTGCCCCCTTTTCATGTTATCCACCTTTGTTTTTCCCCCACCTCAGAGTGCGAGAGAGAAAATGGCGGCCGACACTTCCTGGTTTCGACCGATTCGAATGTTTACAAGATCTAACAGCCAATCAGAATCGCGCTCGCGCACGTCACCGTACGCGTACGGTAAGCTTACCGTAAGCGCACGGTAAGCTGCCACAGATATATATATTGATTTAAATGCTATTTTCTCAGGAACTACTGAACAGATTTACACCAGACCTACAAAAGGCACTTCCTTGGCCTGAGGACTACCTCTCTGCCAAATTACAAGTAATTCTGTTCAGCCGTTCGGGCTGTAGCTGTGTCTAAAGGTCCTATGGAAAAAGGCATGGGGAAAACGCGTTTTGGGACCCCCCTTTTTTCTCAGCCCCCGCGTGACGAATCCCCCCGAGACTTTCAGGGTAGGAGCGTAGCGTAGCGCCCCATTAGTTTTGAAAATTTCACGAGGATTCGTCGACCGGCGCCAAAGTTATTCCAAATAGAATGTTGCGGTTTTCCTATGGAAACAGGGTCCTAACTATAACTACCTACTGGCGACCGCCAGTAGGTAATATATATATATATATTCACTGAAAAAACCATAGGTTTCACACATGTTATAGTTAGCGGAAATTTTACTGATAAAAAACCAATGAAATTCCCCCGTTATAGTTAGTGCAGGCAACTATAACTCACGCGACCGCAATCCTCTGCTGATGACATATGTGTCTTTATGAAAAAAAAATATTTGTAATATATGTATAGCTAAAAATTTATGGAAGAAGACATGGGCAAATAAGTGTCTAAATACAGTATTAGCATCAGCAGAGGATTGTGGTCGCGTGAGTTATAGTTGCCTGCACTAACTATAACGGGGGAATTTCATTGGTTTTTTATCATTAAAATTTCCGCTAACTATAACATGTGTGAAACCTATGGTTTTTTCAGTGAATTTGCAAGGTTTTTTAAATGCTAATTCCTAACTATAACGTGTGTGAAACCTATGGTTTTTTCAGTGAATTTGTACGTTTTTTTAAATGCTAAGTTACTTTACGCCATTCGTGGCGTGCGCGCCCACTTAACGCAGTTCGTTCCGTGCGAGCACGGTGCGCTTCGCGCACCGTGCGCGCACAGTGAGCACGCGGTGCGCTTCACGCACCGCGCGCCCACTTTACGCAGTTAGTGCCGTGCACGCACGGTGGGCACGCGGTGCGCTACGCGTACCGCGTGCCCACGTTACGCTAGATGGGCCATGTACGCAAGATGCGCTTCGCGCACCGTGCGCACATGGAGGACATATGATGCGCTTCGTTGTGAAAGGTAATATTTTAATTTTTCACTAAAATTTATAGGCCATGCGCAAATGGTGCCCTTCAGGCACCATTTGCACATGGGGTGGGGAGAGTGTGGATTTTTTTTTTTTTTTATAATTTTGAACGTACGCGTATGGTAAGCGTAATCGGCGAAATTATCGAAAAAATGAAAATTCCGTTTTTGGCTTTAGGGGAACTTTGGGGACTCCCTCAACATGGCTAGGTGCTTAGGAGCTGTCTAAACAGCCCCTTTACATGTTTTTGCTCTTTGTTTTTTAACCCCCTCTCAGAGTGCGAGAGAGAAAATGGCGGCCGCAACTTTCTGGTTTCGACCGATTCGAATGCTTACTAAGATCTAACAGCCAATCAGAATCGCGCTCGCGCACGTCACCGTACGCGTACGGTAAGCGCACCGTAAGCGCACCGTAAGCTGGCTCAGATATATATATTGATTTAAAGGCTATTTTCTCAGAATCTACTGAACAGATTTACACCAAACCTACAAAAGGCACTTCCTTGACCTGTAGACTACCTCTCTGCCAAATTTCAAGGAACTCTGTTCGGCCGTTCGGGCTGTAGCTGTGTCTAAAGGTCCTATGGAAAAATGCATGGGAAAAATGCGTTTTGGGACCCCCCTTTTATCTCAGCCCCCGCTTGACGAATCCCCCCGAGACTTTCAGGGTAGGAGCGGAGCGTAGCACCCCATTAGTTTTGAAAATTTCGCGAGGATTCGTCGACCGGCGCCAAAGTTATTCAAAATAGAATGTTGCGGTTTTCCTATGGAAACAGGGTCCTAACTATAACTACCTACTGGCGACCGCCAGTAGGTAATATATATAAATATATATAAATATATATATATATATATATATATATATATATATATATATTTGAAAGGAAACTCGGCAGCGTCCACCAGAGCAGGGAATGGATTAGTACTTGGGACTGAATGGGTCACTAGAGGAGTGCAAAGGAAGTGAAAGGATGTTTGCTGGACTGTATGGATACTGACTAGGGAATTGAAGATGTGAAAGACAAGTGTCTAGGTGGTTAGAAGACTGCATGCATAGTGGATAGGGGTTTGAAGCAGTCCATGTGCTAAGGCCTGGCTCAGTGCATGAATACTTAGGCACTGACTGAATGATTAGAGTACTGCAAAGAGAGTGTCTTGGTGAATTTATAAGTGTTTGTGTTTTGGCACAGTGAATCGATTAGTACATGGTGCTGAATGGGTCACAAGAGGACTGCAAAGGGAGTGATAGGGTATTTCCTGGAAGTGTATGGATACTGACTAGGGAATTGAAGGTGTGAAAAACAACTGTGTAGGTGGTTAGAGGACTGCATGCATAGTGAATAGGCGTTTAAAGCAGTCTATGTGATAAGGCCTGGCTCACTGCATGAGTACTTGGGTACTGACTGAATGATTAGAGTACAGCAAGGAGAGTGCCTGGGTGAATTTATAAGTGGTTGGCTTTTGGCACAGTGAATGGATTAGTACTTGGTACTGAATGGGTCACTAGAGGAGTGCAAAGGGAGTGACAGGGTGTTTCCTGGAAGTGTATGGATACTGACTAGGGAATTGAAGGTATGAAAGACAAGTGTATAGTATGTTAGAAGACTGCATGCATACTGCATAGACATTTGAAGCAGTCTATGTGGTAATGTATGGTTCACAACATAAGTACTTAGAAACTGACTAAATCATCAGACTACTGCTAGGACAGTGCCTGGGTAAAACATTTAAATTTTCAGTTCTGGCACAGTAAAGAGAATAGTACATGGTACTGCACTTTAGTGTCAAACCCTGGCTCATTTTATCAATGCATAAGCAAAGACTAGCTTCTAATGCTACTAAAACTTGACAACGTGACCGGTTTTAAAAGAGTTATCTGTCAGTACTAACTGAATGATTAGAGTACAGCAAGGAGAGTGCCTGCGTGAATTTATAAGTGGTAGGCTTTTGGCACAGGGAATGGATTAGTACTTGGTACTGAATGGGTCACTAGAGGAGTGCAAAGGGAGTGACAGGATGTTTCTTGGAAGTGTATGGATACTGACTAGGGAATTGAAGGTATGAAAGACAAGTGTATAGTATGTTAGAAGACTGACTAGGGAATTGAAGGTGTGAAAGACAAGTGTCTAGGTGGTTAGAAGACTGCATGCATAGTGGATATGGGTTTGAAGCAGTCCATGTGCTAAGGCCTGGCTCAGTGCATGAATACTTAGGCACTGACTGAATGATTAGAGTACTGCAAAGAGAGTGTCTTGGTGAATTTATAAAAGTTTGGGTTTTGGCACAGTGAATGGATTAGTACATGGTGCTGAATGGGTCACTAGAGGACTGCAAAGGGAGTGACAGGGTGTTTCCTGGGTGAATTTATAAGTGGTTGGCTTTTGGCACAGTGAATGGATTAGTACTTGGTACTGAATGGGTCACTAGAGGAGTGCAAAGGGAGTGACAGGGTGTTTCTTGGAAGTGTATGGACACTGACTAGGGAATTGAAGGTATGAAAGACAAGTGTATAGTATGTTAGAAGACTGCATGCATACTGCATAGACATTTGAAGCAGTCTATGTGGTAATGTATGGTTCACAACATAAGTACTTAGAAACTGACTAAATCATCAGACTACTGCTAGGACAGTGCCTGGGTAAAACTTTTACATTTTCAGTTCTGGCACAGTAAAGAGAATAGTACATGGTACTGCACTTTAGTGTCAAACCCTGACTCATTTTATCAATGCATAAGCAAAGACTAGCTTCTAATGCTACTAAAACTTGACAACATGACCGGTTTTAAAAGAGTTATCTGTCAGAAAATACACGATGTTACCCAATCCTTCTCTCACAGTGGTTCCCAAATGCACACACACTCACAGTGTGATTCTAGACAAGCACCACTATCCCTAGGAGTTTACCAAAACTCATTCACTACAGTGGAAGTGGTAAGGAAACTGCACACAATCTACATATTTCAGGACTGCACTTTAGTGTCAATGCCTGACTCATTTAAACAAAGCATAAGCCATAACTGTCTTCTAATGCTACTAAAACTTGACAACATGACAGGTTTTAAAACAGTTATCTGTCAGCAAATACACAATGTTACCAAATGCTTCTCTCACAGTGGTTCCCAAATGCACACAGACTCACTGTGTGATTCTAGACAACAACCACTATCCCTAGGAGATTACCAAAACTCATTCACTACTGTGGAAGTGGTACAGGAACTGCACACAATGTACATATTTCAGGACTGCACTTTTGTGTCAAAGCCTGACTCATTTAATCAAAGCATAAGCAAAAACTGGCTTCTAATGCTACTAAAACTTGACAACAAGACAGGTTTTAAAACAGTTATCTGTCAGCAAATACACAATATTACCACATACTTCTATCACAGTGGTTCCCAAATGCACACAGACTCACAATGTGATTCTAGACAAGCAACACTATCCCTAGGAGTTTACCAAAACTCATTCACTACTGTGGAAGTGGTAAGGGAACTGCACACAATGGGGAGGGTGCGCTTACGGTGCGGGTAGGGTCCGCGGATCCTCCCCGACCATAGATATATATGTACTTTTAACTCTAATTTTATCAGGAACTACTGAACGGATTCACACCATTTATGCAAACAGGCACGAGTCTGAACTGAGGACTACCTCTTTGCCAAATTTGGTGTCATTCCGTTCAGCGGTTCAGGCTGTAGCTGCGACAACAGATCCTATGGGAAATTGCATGGGGAAAATGTGTTTTGGGACCCCCCTTTTTTCTCGGCCCCTGCTTGATGAATCACCACAAAACTTTCAAGGTAGGAGCAGAGCGGAGCTGGCCAAAAGTTTGGAAACTTTTGCGAGGATTCATCAACCGGCGCCAGACTTATTGGGAATAGAATGTTGCGGATTTCCTATGGAAAATAGGTCCAAGGGGTCGGGTGAGTACTTCTTAAAGGGGAAAAAATCAGTACATAGTATGTGTTGTAGGAACGATAGTAATGATGGGACATATTTTTATATATTGAGGGCCATAAGATTTTCACATAGTAATGGCAGATAGGAGGCTGCGTATATGTACATTTAATGTCTGCGGGTTGAATAATATCCTTAAAAGGAAACGTGTCATAGCAGATCTTCGGCTCATAAATTCAGATATTCTTTACTTACGAGAGACGCATGTCCCCTGGTCCAACCGTAGGATATTATCTGAGTTGGGCTTCACTTAGCTAGCAACTTCCAGACAGTCTACCATGAACAGGGGGGTCGCGATTCTGGCCCGTGGGATAGCAGGCACGGGTAGAGAGAAGGTGGATAATCTGGGGAGGTGGGCCATTACTGAGTGCATCCTAGGGGGCACCAAGATCGTGCTCTGTACAGTATATGGCTCAAATTTGGATGAGGCTGAGACTCTGGAGTTTTTGAATGTTGAGCTAGCACTTTGGGGGGCCCCATTGATATTATCCGGAGACTTCAATATACATGGTGATGGCCAGACTTGGGATCTTTATTTTGTAAAGTATACTGGGTGTAAATCCAAGATATTTAGGGCGTTACAACAGCTCTTGCAGAATCATGGTCTTGTTGATGGATGGGCTGCTGTGAACCACGGTAATCCAGGGTACAGACATTATTCAACCCCACATAATAAATTTGTTCGGCTAGACTATATCTTTTTACCTCGGTCGATGACCGCTGGTGCAAAGATGCAGGTATGGCCTCGTATTACATCGGATCATGGACCTGTGATATTGGATCTCGCCAGCTTTAGTCTTTCAAGGGAGCAGCGATCCTTTACATTTAATAAAAAACTTCTACGAGATGAGGAATTTACTCAACATATTCAAACTTGGGTTACACTTTTTATGGAGAGCAACAGAGGGTCCGCTACCTTACCAACAGTTTGGGATACACTGAAAGCCGCTCTAAGGGGTGAAACACTCAGCTATGGATGGGCTAAGCAGAGACGACAGAAGGTTAGAATGCTTGGTTTGCTCGAGGACCTAAAGAAAGCTGAGCAGGAACTGATAAAAGCGGTCAGTGCTAAAGCTGATAGCCAGGAAGCACAAATTAAGACTGCACGCTGTAAGGCCAAGATCAATGGGGTGTGGAGTCAGGAAATTGCCATTCAATTTAAAACATATAAGGCAGAAAGATATGAATACGGGGAAGCATCTGGTCGATGTTTAGCTCAGAGAATGCGTGGTAGACAAGCCGCCCAGCGGATAGCAATTCTTGAAGATGGTAAAGGTGGCACAGTTGAGACCACGGCAGGAATACTGGATGTGTTCCATTCTTATTATAAGGAGTTATATACTCAAGACCCAGTCGAGCATGATAATATAGTGAGGTTTTTACAGAATCTCGACTTAACTGAGCTCGGGCTAGCAGAACGAGAAGCATTAGAAACCCCAATTACAATGTTAGAACTTCAGACAGCATTGTATGGTTTAGCGCCAGGGAAAGCGTCTGGGCCGGATAAACTTCCATTGGAGATATATTGGATCATTTTTTCTATTATAAAGGAAGATATGTTGGCTACTTTCATAGCGGCCCAGCACGGGAACCCTCCACCATCTTGGGATGACGCCAATATTGTGATCTTTAAAAAGAAGGATAAGCCTCCTAGACTCCCGGGGTCCTATAGACCCATATCATTACTGAATGCAGACATCAAGATATATTCTAAAATTTTTGCAACTCGACTGGCGCAGGTTATACCCCCATTGGTATCTAGATATCAGCATGGCTTTTTGCCCGGTACGAGTAGCGTTAATCATTTACATAGGGTGATAGCTCTATTAGATTATGCTACTGTACAGCAAAAGCATATAGGCTTAATTTTCTTAGACGCTGAGAAAGCGTTTGACCGCCTTAACGTGGTCATTTCTTTGGGATACAATGCAAAAGATGGGGTTTGGACCCCGTTTTTTGCAAGCGCTTCAAATCATGTATAAACGTCCACGGGCTAAAATCTGTACAATGGGGATGGAGTCTGCTTTTGTATACATAACTAGGGGAACCCGGCAGGGATGCCCCTGTTCGCCGTTACTTTTTGCTATTTATATAAACCCACTGCTTCAAATACTGGAAACAATGAATGATATACAGTCAATGGCAGTGGGTGGGCACCAAGTGCGTGTCCTTGCCTACGCGGATGATATAGCGGTAATTACATCTGATCTTGAACAGGCATTAAGGGAGATTGAGACCCAGACTCAATATTTTGGGGCAGTGGCCGGGTATACGTTAAATATCTCTAAAACCCAGGTTGTATGCACTGAGGGACTTTGTCCTAGAGAAGCTCGTGTAACATCAGAAGCAAGATATCTGGGTATAAAGATTAGGATGTCACTCCAAGAGATTGTTGAAGTTAATTGGGCAGATATATTACTATCGACAAAAAGGCAACTGGAACAGGTTGAGTGTCTTCAATTATCAATGGTTGGGCGCTGTAATGTTTTAAAAATTTGTATTCTCCCTAGAGTAATGTATTATTTTAGGACGGTACCGCTAGAGCTGACGCAATTGCAATTATCACAACTTCAGTCATTGGCAGATAGGTTTATATGGGGCTAGAAGAAAACACGGTGCGCTTCAAAATATTACCACTGGGTCATGGGGGATGCGGGGTCCCGAATTTTACATTTTATTATTTAGTTTGTCTATTACAGAATATGCAGTATTTGGTGACCGAAATGGAAGTGCGAGCATTTGAAGCTCCCAATATATATCAAATGCTAATGGGGACTCAAGCGAGTGAGGCTTTATTCAAGTTTTATGAACCAAGCTACTTCAAAAAAACGCGATTTAAAATATTCTGGGCTGCACGCAAGGCTTGGAAGGCGATACGTAAAATTATATTTATAAGTCGCATAGGTTATTATACGCCTTTCAACTCTACGGAAATATTCCCCTCGATCTTTTGGGATTTAAAGATGGATAGTTGGAGGGTTAAGGGGATGCGACATCTAGGGGACATCTATAGGGCAGGGATAATTGTTTCTTTCTGAGATTTGGTCGAACAATATGGGTTACCTAAGAATGATTTTTTCAAATTCGCAATTTTATTGTCAATCATTGTAGATACACGCCTATGACATCCAACGATTTAATAGAGGCTCTGATTAAACGAGCTAAGATCGGGGTACTGTACGACATATTGTTGGAGCTTCAACAGGATGATATTGAGACACATGAGGCAAAGTGGCGTGACCGATTTGGGAACACCAGTTCCTATGTGCAACAATCAATAGATATGGCTACTAAAGTCATGCTGACTGCAAATTTACGTACCCAACATTTTAAAACTTTGTTTAATTTATATCATACCCCTGTGAAAATGATGAAGTGGGGCTCCACGATGGGAAATGTTTTATTAGGTGTTCGGTGGAGAATGCTGATATTGTTCATATATTTTTCGATTGTATAGTCTTAAAACAGCTTATAATGAGCATTTCGGAATTCCTATCACAAATTACAGGGGTTAATGTGTGCATTTCTAGAGAGATAATGTTAGGAGGTGTGGGTGAGGGTTCTGAACCCACTCAGAGTTGTTATCCTTTTCGTTAGCTTTTATTTATGGCCTCCGCTGTTGCCCGATTATGTCTCGCTTCTATGTGGCTCCAATCAGAGGCCCCATCATATGAAATGTGGCGTGCGAAGTTTTACAATATATTTAATTTGGAATTTAGTTTGTATCGTATTAAATCAATGAGGAAGAAACAATTAGGGATTCAAATTTGGCAGCCTATGATTCAACATATGGAGGTGTTGATTTAAAATGTATTGCTTTTCGTTTACTTGTGTTCCCCTTTTTCCTACATTATTAAGTGGATTGATTTATAATTCCTACATGGTATGTACTGAACAATAAAGTATTTTTAAAAAAAAGGAAAATAGGTTCTAACTATAACTAATATATATATATATATATATATATATATATATTACCTACTGGCGGTCGCCAGTAGGTAGTTATAGTTAGGACCACGTTTCCATAGGAAATCCGCAACATTCTATTTTGAATAACTTTGGCACCGGTTGACGAATCCTCGCGAAGTTTTCAAAATAGGTGGGGCGCTACGCACCGCTCCTACCCTGAAAGTCTCGGGGGGATTCGTCAAGCGGGGGCTGAGATAAAAGGGGGGTCCCAAAACGCGTTTTTCCTATGCATTTTTCCATAGGACCTTTAGACACAGCTACAGCCCGAACGGCTGAACAGAATTACTTGAAATTTGGCAGAGAGGTAGTCCTCAGGTCAAGGAAGTGCCTTTTGTAGGTTTGGTGTAAATCTGTTCAATAGATTCTGAGAAAATAGCCTTTAAATCAATATATATATCTGAGCCAGCTTACGGTGCGCTTACGGTGCGCTTACCGTACGCGTACGGTGGCGTGCGCGAGCGCGATTCTGATTGGCCCTTAGATCTTAGTAAACATTCGAATCAGTCGAAACCAGGAAGCGGCGGCCGCCATTTTCTCTCTCGCACTCTGACAGGGGGTTGAAAAACAAAGTGCAAATCATGTAAAGGGGCTGTTTACACAGCTCCCAAGCACCTAGCCATGTCGAGGGAGTCCCCAACGATCCCCCAAGTGAAATAAGGCAATTTTAATTTTTTCGAAAATTTCGCCGATTACGCTTACCGTACGCGTACGGTAAGAAATAATTAAAAAAAAAAAAAATATCCACATTCTTCCCACCCCGTGTGCAAAAGGTGCCAGAAGGGCACCTTTTGTGCATGGCTCATCATAGATAAACAAAATATATATTTTACCAGTCACAACGATGCTCATCATATGACCTCCATGTGCGCACGGTGCGCGAAGCGCATCGTGCGTTCATGGCCCATCTAGCGTAACGTGGCCCATCTAGCGTAACGTGGGCTTATTATTATTTTGAAGCAGTACATGTGAAGAATAACATGTTACAAGATGGCGCTCGAAATTGAGCAGAAGTCCTTTGTCCATTACATGTATTTGGTTTGAATTTAAGTTGCCACGGCAACGGCGCTCGTCGACACTGACGAAGGCTGACGCCGAAACGCGTTTGTTGTTATTTTTGAGTCTCGTGAATAAACCGTAAAAGTTTATACCTAACGTGAGTGCTGGCCCTAATTTACTGGAAAGTAAGGAGCTTGATATTTAGCGGTTTGCCACCGCTGGACCGGGCACACGCTCACGAGTGCGGCAGCAGGCAAGACCTACGGAGCAGCGACATATTTAAGAACTGCCGCACCACTGCAAGAACCGCAGAAGAGCCCCCGAGCTTCGGATGAATCCAGCTACATAAGAAGTACTCGGTGGGGTAAGTGGACGGCGGTTTATATTTCACCAGTGCAGCAGAGCGAGTTGGGATACGAGCAATAGAAAAACACCGATGTTTAGTGAAACGGCGCGCCGTGACGTGGCAGCAAGTATATTTAAAGCATGCCCGGTTCCACAAAGTGAGGGTACCACTAATGCAGAGCCACTAAGTTTAAGAAGCAAGTACCAACGTCTGGAGAGACTTCATGAACGTGAGATTAGGAAGTGGTGGGAGGCCACTTCCCTACAAAATTACATTGATGTCGAAAGGGTACCGAGGGGCCTGAGAATTTATACGGTCCCGGCGTACGAAAATCCAGACCCAGAACTCCTAGACGAATGGGCAGCATTTACGGCCGAATCATCGCAAGGAATGTTAAAAATCCTGGTGCGCTTTGCATGGCGTGACAGAGAGAAAGCTATCAAGGAGATTGAAGAACTTGAAAAATCGATTTTGGAAACAACGGATATCAGTAAGCATCAGGAGTAGAAAGAGAACATCAAGAAACGACTGATAGCCTACGAGAAGAAGATCCAAGAAAGGAAACAACAGAAATTTGAAAGGGATGCCAGAGATTACGCACAAGGCAGAATATTAACTTTTGCTAGAAAGTATGATGCCCCTAGACGCGATCTAAGATCTACAACAAAAAAACCAACTACTGAACCTGACTTCACCTCAGAATCGGAAGTAACAAGCGCCGAGCAATCTGAGGAGGAAGGTGGAAGTGCGAACCAAAGAGCCACAGTCCAGACCCCTCCTTTTCACGAGGAATTCAATTTAATCCGACAAACTTGGCTGAGAGGGGGAAAAGGGAGACCCCCAAAAACCAAAGCAAGAGAGTCAAAAGGGGGGGCGGCAGAAAACGTCAGAACAAATACTAGGACCAGGAGGGGCAGGAACACGAAGCGTTAAGAGAGAGTCTCACAATTGTCAACCTGACCAGTAAGGAATTAACTAAGACAGAAGAATCAGTCTTAAGGATGGGCTTGACCTTTTGCCCAACTGAAAATTTCGAGTACACCCAAACACGGATTGACATGTTCAGGTACATACGAAGAATAAAATTATATAAATTTTTCAAAATGAAAGATCCTACCGGGGCACCCATGAAAGAAAACAGTGGGGAAGAAGACACCGGTCAACTGACAATTAGAGATCTCGATACCATGGCTACCCTTGAAGAACTTGGAGAGGAATTCAACACACAGGAGTTGAGACACAGAGGCTATCGGGACAGGGTAGAGGAGATGGAGATCACGCAAACAAGAGCGTTGAGCCCGTTCAAACCCAGCTCGAAATTTTACCCTCAGATGCCTCTGGATGCAATAGATGTATTTGCGGAGAGTGTCAACAAAGACCTCCTTCTACTGAGAACACAAAAGTCCAAAATGAAGAGATGGAATTTGACATACAATCAGAAAATGGCAATTCGGGATTTGAAAAATGACACGGAAATAATTGTGAAACCTTCGGATAAAGGGGGCAATATTGTCTTACAAACGAAGGACAACTACTGTAGGGAGGCCTTAAAGCATTTGAATGATCGTGAGAGTTACATACCGGTCAGCGAAAGAGACTACCTGAACAGCATAGAGGCATTTGAAAAAATGATTAACAAATGGCACAATAAAGGCATCTTGTCAACAGATGAAGTCAACTTCCTATCGAACAAACATCCACGGATCCCGACCTTTTACCACCTCCCAAAGATACACAAGGACAACACGAATCCCCCAGGCAGACCAATAGTCTCATCGTTAGGGGCCCTGACAGAGAACCTATCGAGATATGTGGACTATTTTTTGGCCCCATTAGTATCGCAGCTAACATCATATACTCGTGATACGAAAGATTTTTTAAGCCAAATTCAAGGAATCACTTGGGAATCGGATTTTATGATGATAACTTTGGACATATCCAGCTTATATACAAGCATAAGACATACGGATGGAGTAACAGCGGTGGAATATTTTTTGAAAGGACGGTCACTCAAATTTTTGGATCACAATGAAATGATCATTGAGTTTATACTATTCTGTCTGAACAATAATATCTTTTTATTTCAGGAACAGAGATACAGGCAGATACAGGGGACTGCGATGGGCACCTGCTTCGCCCCCAGTTACGCGAATTTATTCGTGGGCTGGTGGGAGAAGCAGGTGGCCTGGGCAGAAACCAGTGAAGGGGGCGTTGATAATGTAATCTGTTGGAGAAGGTACATTGACGACCTCTTCATCATATGGAGAGGGTCGAGAGAGTCAGCAGAGAAGTATGTCTCCTCACTGAACACCAATGAACTAAATCTTAGATTCACTGGGGAAATGAGTACCACGGAAGTGTCATTCTTAGACCTGCGAGTATTTGTGGAGGACAGTACATTACACACTGCACTCTATAGAAAGAGAACCGCAGGGAACTCTATACTACACAGAAAGAGCAGTCACCCAGCTAGTTTGATCCGAAGTATCCCCTATGGGGAATTACTTCGAATCAAACGGAACAGCTCTCGAGATGAGGACTACAAGATGGCAGCGTCAGAGAGCCTAAAACGTTTCAGAGCAAGGGGGTATCCTACGGATATTCTAAGAAGGGCTGAAAGTAAGGTAGCCCAAAAAGCAAGGTCCGAGCTCTTGTTTCAGGAGAATGTACGAACGAATAACACAGATGTTGAGAACAGATTTCGCATGATCACCAGCTACTCGAATGCGGCATCTGATATCAGACGCATTTTACAGAGCAACTGGAAAATTCTGAGATCTGACACGGTCATTGGCAGGGATCTACCTATGAAACCAAGTATCAGTTTTAGTAGAGCTAGATCTCTGAAAGATGAGCTAGTAGAGAGCCACTTGGGTACAAAGAAACCCGACACAGGTTTACAGAGACTACATGGCTCCTTTCCCTGTGGCAAATGTAGAGCTTGTGCCACGAGCAAACGAGTCATAACATACAAAATTTCGAATGAATTAAGACAGCGAAAGATAAATAAATTCATGACATGTAGCACCCCATATGTGGTTTACTGCCTGGTATGTCCGTGCAGTCTAAGATATGTCGGGAGCACAATAAATCCTGTGAAAATGAGAATTTTAGAACACCAAAGGGCAATAACTAGTGTAGACACTAACTATCCGGTTGCACGACATTTTGCGAAGAAGCACAACAGCAATAGATCTCTGTTGCAATTTTTCTGTCTTGATCATGTCCCGAAGAGCATCAGGGGAGGTGATAGAGAGAGGAGTCTGAGGAGATTGGAATCCCGCTATATTATAGACCTACAAACAAAATATCCGGGTGGTCTTAATAGCGGGGAGGAACTTGCAGTTCATTTGTAAGGTGAATAGAAACTGGTGGCCCACACTCTGTGTAATTTTGCATGCGACTATTGGACGGTAATAGATCTGGTCATACTACATAAGAAATTATGTTAATCAAAACCACTATAGAATGCCCATACAGGGCGATATGTTGACATCAGATGATTAAGAATTATGATTGACACTACATGCGATAGACTGATCACGGGTATTACATGTATATAAACTTGTTTAAAGAGGAAGCTTGAACTTTGAATGCAAGCCCATTCAGGGCGTTAATCAGTTCTCTATAGAAAATGATTGAATCATATAACTTCAATGTACCACTAACTAAAGTCTGAGATAGATTCCATGCCATGTGTTAGATCTATCACAAGGGAAATGTTTTTGCCATCTAATTACGTACTGGTGGTTGAGGAAAATAGCGCGATTCCATCTAGGACGAAATTATGTTGTAAATGAATGAATTAATTGAATTTACGCGCTATCACTCACGGCTTGTGAAGCGACTTGCTTATTAATTGTGGTTTTGAATGAATTATGATATATTTTGACCAGAGCATTACATCAGGCTGTATTATTATTTTGAAGCAGTACATGTGAAGAATAACATGTTACAAGATGGTGCTCGAAATTGAGCAGAAGTCCTTTGTCCATTACATGTATTTGGTTTGAATTTAAGTTGCCACGGCAACGGTGCTCGTCGACACTGACGAAGGCTGACGCCGAAACGCGTTTGTTGTTATTTTTGAGTCTCGTGAATAAACCGTAAAAGTTTATACCTAACGTGAGTGCTGGCCCTAATTTACTGGAAAGTAAGGAGCTTGATATTTAGCGGTTTGCCACCGCTGGACCGGGCACCCGCTCACGAGTGCGGCAGCAGGCAAGACCTACGG
Organism: Triturus cristatus; assembly: GCF_964204655.1. Classification (NCBI taxonomy): domain Eukaryota; kingdom Metazoa; phylum Chordata; class Amphibia; order Caudata; family Salamandridae; genus Triturus; species Triturus cristatus. The sequence goes on from NC_140582.1 coordinate 633,369,092, forward strand.
AGCAGCGACATATATATATATATATATATATTCACTGAAAAAACCATAGGTTTCACACATGTTATAGTTAGCGGAAATTTTACTGATAAAAAAACAATGAAATTCCCCCGTTATAGTTAGTGCAGGCAACTATAACTCACGCGACCGCAATCCTCTGCTGATGACATATGTGTCTTTAAGAAAAAAAAATATTTGTAATATATGTATAGCTAAAAATTTATGGAAGAAGACATGGGCAAATAAGTGTCTAAATACAGTATTAGCATCAGCAGAGGATTGCGGTCGCGTGAGTTATAGTTGCCTGCACTAACTATAACGGGGGAATTTCATTGGTTTTTTATCAGTAAAATTTCCGCTAACTATAACATGTGTGAAACCTATGGTTTTTTCAGTGAATTTGCAAGGTTTTTTAAATGCTAATTCCTAACTATAACGTGTGTGAAACCTATGGTTTTTTCAGTGAATTTGTACGGTTTTTTAAATGCTAAGTTACTTTACGCTATTCGTGGCGTGCGCGCCCACTTAACGCAGTTCGTTCCGTGCGTAATATTTTATTTTAATTTTTCACTATAATTTTTAGGCCATGCACAAATGGTGCCCTTCAGGCACCATTTGCACATGGGGTGGGGTGAGTGTGGATATTTTTTTTTTTTATAATTTTGAACGTACGCGTACGGTAAGCGTAATCGTCGAAATTATCGAAAAAATGAAAATTCCGTTTTTGGCTTTAGGGGAACTTTGGGGACTCCCTCAACATGGCTAGGTGCTTAGGAGCTGTCTAAACAGCCCCTTTACATGTTTTTGCTCTTTGTTTTTTAACCCCCTCTCAGAGTGCGAGAGAGAAAATGGCGGCCGCAACTTTCTGGTTTCGACCGATTCGAATGTTTACTAAGATCTAACAGCCAATCAGAATCGCGCTCGCGCACGTCACCGTACGCGTACGGTAAGCGCACCGTAAGTGCACCGTAAGCTGGCTCAGATATATATATTGATTTAAAGGCTATTTTCTCTGAATCTACTGAACAGATTTACACCAAACCTACAAAAGGCACTTCCTTGACCTGTAGACTACCTCTCTGCCAAATTTCAAGGAACTCTGTTCAGCCATTCGGGCTGTAGCTGTGTCTAAAGGTCCTATGGAAAAATGCATGGGAAAAACGCGTTTTGGGACCCCCATTTTATCTCAGCCCCCGCTTGACGAATCCCCCGATACTTTCAGGGTAGGAGCGGAGCGTAGCGCCCCATTAGTTTTGAAAATTTCGCGAGGATTCGTCGACCGGCGCCAAAGTTATTCAAAATAGAATGTTGCGGTTTTCCTATGGAAACAGGGTCCTAACTATAACTACCTACTGGCGACCGCCAGTAGGTAATATATATATATATATATATATATATATATATATATATATATATATATATATATATATATATATATATATATATATATATATATATATATATATATATATATATATATATATATATATATTTGAAAGGAAACTCGGCAGCGTCCACCAGAGCATCCACGGCACCATGGAGTTCACAACACGGCAAGGTCAGTTGGATGTCGTTTTTATTTCATCTTCTTCACCAAGTGCACAACAACAGGGACGGTCGACGCGTTTCGGCGAATGCCTTCAACTGGACCATAGAGTCCCGACTTCTAGACAATCTTTTTAAAGTGACAAAGTGCAGTAAAAACAGAAAATTCACCTTATGTGTTTCAATAAGCTAGAATGTTAACCCACATTCAACTTCTACTAACGTGGCATACGTTAGGTGCCATTTTACATTTCAATTTAATTTTTTTCTTCTTTTTTTCGAATTATTGCGTATTGTAATTTTGATCTTATTGACAGATAAACAAACAAAATTGGCAGTTTTTGTTTAGTTAAGTACTCGTCGGGATTAGAGAGCATTGATGTGAACAAATATGGGCCATTGCATATACATGCTTTTGTTCATATACACATTCTAAAAAGATAGCATTGCCTGAGTTAGGGAACAGCCTTAAGACACAATGGAAAGCCAGTAGACAATTAAAAGTTAAAAGTCAAAAGTCAAAAAACCATGGTTTCAAATACTACACTCCCGAGCAAAAAAGTTCTAAAAGCTTGAAGTAAGATAAGAAAGTAACTTGTGCAATGTGCAAGTTATATCTCAACAAATTGTCAATTCAAAGATAATATTATCCTACAAGCGAAGGGGAAGAGAGAAAGATGAGTATCCTATAAAGTACAGCAGCCTAATAAAGCACATTGTTCACTAAAAAATTGAAGTAATTAATTTAAAGTGCAGAATATGTTGTGCAAAAATGCAATTTTTAGACTCATAAGTACAAACTACCATAACTGTCACATAGTGCAAAGATATTGTGCAAAAGAGCAGTTTCAACCCCTTAGGATCTATGATTTGATGCTGCGGGTTGTCTAAGTTTACATACAGTACTATTATTTGTGCAAAGTTGCAACTTCAAGTATATTATGAATAATATTTTCATAGCTTCGAGAACTCCTTTTTTATCTATATATGTTTTTGCTTGGGATACACCACGATTTATTCATTATTTGAGCATTCAATTTGATTTCAGTCTTAATCTGCCTTGTATTCCCCTTGTTTTCTCCACTCAATGTCAATAGTCAAGGTTGGATCTTCATGAATTTCATAGATGAACATGTAATTTTGCATCCAAATTATGGCCAAAGGGTTTTTCTGTTCCAAGAGCTAAAGCTAAGATGAATCTGGACTCAGCTCTTCTTAGTTCCAGAGTTATATCTCCCCCTCTCTCATTTGGTTTCATCATTTTAGCTCCAAAATAGCGTAATCCTTCTAAATTCCATTGATGTTTTTCGAAAAAGTGTTTCGCCATAGGATACGCCAGATCTCGGTTTTTTATTGCTCGTAAATGTTGTAGGATGCGCAGCTTTAATTTATTGATGGTACTTCCAACATATAGTTGTTTACATGGGCATTCTAAAACGTATACCACGTATTTTATTTCACACGTGATATGTGCAGTGATCCATTCCTTTTTACCATTGGCTAGTGTATATGACAGTGTGTTATTGCCATGTTCACATGCTTTACATTTGGAACATTTCCAAAAACCAGGTGTGGTTAACCATGTTGCTTTTTCATTTTTGGGTATATTCAAATGACTGTGTGTTAAAATATCACCTAATGAGGAGGTCTTCCTATAGGTTATTTTAAGAGTCGATGGTAAAGTTTTCTTTAGTGAATCATCAAGCAATAAGATGTTCCAATTCTTTTTGATGATTTTCCTTAGGCACTTATTTTCAACATTAAAATCCATAATGATCCTCACTGTTTCATCATTGTCCGGATCACCTCGTTCTTTCAATAGTTCTGTTCTCGGTTTTTCCATTGTTCTGTTCTTTGAATCAATTATAACTTTCAGGGGATAATCTCTTGCCAGGAATCTAGCACTCGCATCTTCTAAATTTTTCTCTATGTCATAGATTTCCGAACAATTCCTCTTGATGCGGAGCATCTCACCATACAGAATGCTCCATTTTAGATGTTGTGGGTGTCCGCTATTGGCATGGAGGATGCTGTTAGGTGCTGTGGGTTTCCGATGGATTCTGGTGCAGCTCTTTTGTTTACATATGAACACTTCTACATCCAAGTAGGTTACTAGATTTTTACTTCAGTTAGATGTGAAGGATAGATTATAATTATTCTCATTCAGGCTCTGGATGAATTCTTCCAAGGTCGATTCGTCTCCCTCCCACACTACAAACAAAACGTCTATGTACCTCATCCATGCTTTGATGTTGGGCCTGTGTCTGCTCTTCAGAATACCATCTTCCCAGACTGCCATGAATAAATTGGCATACGTCAGGGCAAAGGAAGTCCCCATTGCTGTGCCTTGTCTCTGAACAGATATCTCCCCATTAAAAAGAAAAACATTATGTGTCAGGCAATGATTCAACATGTCTATGATCATTTGTGAATGCTCCAAAAAGCTCAATGATCTGGTTTCCAAGAAAGCATTGACTGCTGCAAGACCATCTTTATGGCAAATAGACGTATACAATGAGGTTACATCTATTGTGATCAAGATCTGATGCTCGTTCCAATGGATAGTTTTTAATTTGTTCAGAAAAGCCGTGGTATCTTTTAAATATGAGGGTAATTTCATCACATATTCAATTAGGAACACATCGATGTAATGAGATGTTCTTTCCAAAAATGAACCCATTGAGCTGACAATTGGTCTACCTGGAGGATCTATTGTTGATTTATGCACTTTTGGGAGAAAGTAAATTTTAGGTGTAACCGGATTATCAACTTTGAGGTACATGAATTCCTCAAAGTTGATTAGCCCTCTCTCTTTCCAGGTTAATAGTTGTTGATGATATTCTGCGGTCCATTGCATCGTCTGATTTGTATCCAATTATTTGTAATGATCCAGATTCCTGAGTTGTCTGTAGGCTTCAGCAATGTATTGCTCTCGATTTTGTAGAACAATATTGCCACCTTTATCGGCGGCTTTTATAATGATGTTATGATTATCTCTTAATTCCTTCATTGCTTTCTGTTCCCCCCGTGAGAGATTCCATGATGGTTTATTATGTCTCCTTTGTTTTCTCATGGACAGTTGATTGATTTCATCTACTACGATCTCTTGAAATAGGTCAATCTTATTTCCTGGGGGTAACTGTGGACAAAATTTAGACATAGACTTTAACCCACTTTCACCACCTACATGAGTGTTAGTACCTTCTTCTTGGCAAAATCTTAGGTCATCTTCAATGCTGGAACCAGAACTAGTACAACTGTCGGGGTTCAAGCTCCCAAGATTGGACAATATCTTTAGAGCTGGCAGATCTTTACGGTTCAAAGGGGTGATGTTTAGAATTTTAACTCCTTCAGTGCCCATGACGAGATGGTCTCGTCATGGAGCGCGGTTGCGCTGTGCCCATGACGAGACTATCTCGTCATGAACCCCGCCCGCTAATGAAAGGCCCGGCACAGGGCGGGGAAAGGGCGGGGCACTGAAGGGGTTAATGGTTGAGTCCCCTCCTGCTGATGTCAACTTTTCTTCAAAGTATTTTTTTAATTTGACCTTGCGACAAAATTTGTATAGGTCGATTCGTACATTTGGAATGTCTAAGGTTGTATTAGGGCAGAAAGTTAGTCCTTTGTTAAGCAGGCTAATATGATCCGAAGTCAAGATCAAGCTGGAGAGGTTGATGACCAGATTTTGACTAAGTGATGTTCTTTTTATTTTAGCTTTTTCTTTTCTTCTCCTCTTTTTGGCCTTGCTCCTTCTCTTGCCACGTCTGATTGGGGTGGGTTTTGACCCCTCCCCCTTCCCCATGTTCTCACACATATATATGCGTGTATATATATATATATATATATATATATATATTTATATATATATATACTCATATATATGTGTATATATATATATATATTTATATATATATATATATATATATATATATATATATATACACACATATACATATACATACATATATGCATATATGTAGATTTTTATATATTTTAAAATTCTAAAATACATTAAAATTAATAGTTTATTAATTGTTTTAAAGTAAATATATATATATTAATTTTTATGTTTGTATTTCTAAAGTTTTATTTTATATTTGTTAAAATGTATATTACATCTACTTTTTTACATTAATTGTATCATTTAATATATTTACTATATTTAATATATATATATATATATATATATATATATATATATATATATATATATATATATAAATAGATATTTTGTACAACTGTATTTTTAACATCAATATTTAGTTTTTCCGATATTTTTGTACTTACCTGTACAGGGAGTCGATATTTTTGCATTCTATATGTTTTCTTCTATAATTTTTTTAATCAATATTTTTTACATGGCTCTTCCGTCCGTGAACTGGTTTACATATCCCCCATCTCATCTCCAGTTGTGCAGTCCCTCCCAGCCCGATAGCATCAAAATTAATTACGCCACACACACAGATCTATATTACATATCTTTATTTCTCAGAGTTTAACCGGTAAGTGAAATGTACTGAGTCATACATTTTCTTAATCACTCCCAATCACTGACATCACTAGACCACGAAGTCTGTTAGCGACCATAGGGGTCCCATGCTCTATAGTACACAAGAGACTACAGTGATCAGTGTTTCTAAGACAAATTTTGTCCTGGCTTCCTGGCCTCAAATGTAGCAATATTGTTTTCTGGCACACCATCACTTCATATGTAATCAAAATATTAATACAACCCCACCAGAATTAGTTCTGATTGAGTTTTAAGCAACACTTTCTAAAAGTTACTTTTCCACTACAGATAATAGTAAATCTATTATCACCATTGAACTTGATTATTGACCAACAGTGGAAATAACATTCAGGCAAGATTCTGCTAATCTCCAAGGCTAAATTGTAAAACAAAATATTCACAAATAGGCCAGTTAAAGGAAAATGTTACTCAAACGACAGTGACAAAAGCTTTTGGCAAGTTTTCACTGTGGGTGCCTACTGTTCTTTAATATTTCTTCCATTTTCATAAATTAGGAACCATAGATCTTGGATTGTAAGCCACACAGAGTGGTGACATATAATTGTATCTAGTGAGGACACAGTGTTCTCTGAAGTCATGCAATTTGTCGAACATGTGGATGGGGTAAATATAAAATACAGCATGCAATGACATTTAACCTCCAAATCGCTGGTGCATTTCTTCTGCCAACTTACCTTGGCATTACAGGAAAGTTAAAATAAATAACCAATTGAGTGTGACCAACTTTACACTACATGCTTCGGTGAAAACAATCATGATGTGACTGACAGTGTTAAAGCACACATAGTCCTGAAGCCAGCAAAATAACTCCATGAAAATGCAAAAAATCTAGAAAAACTGCTCAGAAAAGTCTATTTACTTCAGTTTCATTAATTGGCTCCTAAGTCATTTGTGTTGTACACCGATCCCATTCAACACGTATGAATAGTCTCACCTTATATTTCAACTTGCGCCCTGTGCTTAGTTCATTTAATCTTTTTTCTCCTAAGGAACACGCTTTTGCTGACCTTGTGAGGAATATCTAGCAATTTACAGTTTGGGAAAATCCTAAAACCCAGCCATATTTATTAAGGTTTTTCTAAGCTCGGTGAAACTAGTTGTTGTAGAACTTGGGAAATATTGGGGGATTTTCACAAGAAATAGCGAAAACTACCGCTAACCTCAGTTAGCGCGCGTTTTCTTATCGCCGTGTACCGCTGGGAATGATCGCCGTGTTAGAGGCATATTCACAACACACCGCTAACAGGTGATAGTTTCCCCTATCGGGTAAACTGTCCTGCGATAAGATTAGCGTCACGGAGATAAAATTTAAAAATCATCACGCCAATGTGAAAAAAGTGCCGATGGGCCAGTTAGCGACCAGGAATGGCATGCAAATTAGCGGCAGCACAATTTTCTACACGTTAGGCAGGAAAAACCACTATAAAGCGCCTGCCAAGCAGCCCAAACACACAAAAAAAGAGAAACAATTGAGAAGAACCATGGAGGAAGCTGGAACCAGTACAGAAGCCAACTACAACCCCCCAAACACCGAGGAGGACCAGCCAGAGACCCAGTTTAAGGGCAAGGAGAGGAGGAAGACCCGGTTCAGTCCACAGGAAAACCAGGTCCTGATTGCGGAGGTGACAGAAAACCAAAAACAACTTTTTGTCAGCTCCACAGTGTCATTGGGCAAAAAAAATGCAATATGGCAGTCCATCGCTGCCAAGGTGAATGCTGTTGGAGAGGTGAGGAGGACCGTGGACAACTGCAAGCAGCGCTGGCATTATGCTAAGTGCAAGACCAAGCAGAAACTTGCAACCAATCTGAAAGCAGCAATGCAGACTGGAGGTGGGAGTCCAGTGCCTCAGGAGGAGCTGGATCCGTTGGAGGAACAGGTGTCCCAAGTCATCAGCGAGTAGACGGTAGTTGGAGTTCCAGTACACGATACTGCTCAACATGACCAGACACAACACCAACAGGGTGAGTAACAACCTGGGACTGGGGGGACGGGGGAGATGGGACGAATGGCACCCATGCACAATTAAATATATTGCAGTGCACACCCACAATGACTGTGGATATCATGTCCCAGATACCCTTGGCCCTGGGGGCCTAGACACATATCACCCTACTCACCCAAAACATTGCAAGATACATATTGGTGGGTTTACAGACCTGGAAATGTGCACATAAAAGTCTAGCAAATATAGTCCATGTATCATATCAGACCACAAAATAAAGGCCACATGAAAGAGCAAAAGGCCACATTGATTGGAGATGTGGCAGGGTGTCTAAATGGCCCCCTGCCTCAACACCACACATATACATGTTTCTGTATGTCTGAGTCATGTGCAAGATTGTGCATGTGTATCAAGGGTGACACTACTGCACATACACAATCTTGCACACAACTCAGACACACGGGCAGAATGGTGCTTGTGTGCTGACATTGCTGGTGGTATGCCCACTCATGCACATGATCAATCACATACACACTGCATCCTCATTTTGGTGTCAGAGAGATGCAGGCCGGTGCAGACCAGTCGTATATGTGTGGTGTTGAGGCAAGGGCGCCATGTAGACATCCTGCCGCATCTCAAGTTCATGTTCCTGCTTGCTCGTACAGGAGATGCAGTCCTGTGTACACTAAGTAAAAAAGCATCTAGTGATTCTGCTTACCATAAACACATGCATTGTCACAACAAAGTAATCATGTAGCCTACGGGCTAAAAGGTGCATATCCCACAATGCACACAATCAGCAGACTTGAGTCAAAATGTGATGTGATACAATGAGCAGCAGGGATATGCCTACAACACTACAGTGCATGGATAATGTATTTCAGGAATGTGTCACCCAAATATGTACCACATGACTTGTCCGTGTGCCATACTCACAGAACTACAATGTCCCTGTATAGTTGTATGACAACGTAAGTATGACAACAAGCAAAGATAGCAAAGTAGCAGCAAATAATGACAAGTAGCTAAATGGCACCATCAGCCATCACCCCTTAGGTCAAATAGCGCTCCTCCACATCTGCCATACAGAAAGCAGCATTCCACATCAGTACTGGTGTGAGTTGCCTTTACACCTTTATGTGCATGTAAACCTATCAGTTTAGTAAGTCAACAGTGTCAGTAAACAAATATGCAGTCATGGTCCTTATCATCCACACGCAAAGCCCGGCATTCAATATTCTGAACAATTACAGCATGTATCATCCATGTGACCATCTGTGTGGCAATAACACAAACACAAAACATCCTGCCATTTGGGAGGGGGCAGAGAGAGGGCCTGAGCACCACTAATACGCCTTAGAAAATCCACATCCATCAAATCCAGGCCCACTCATACCCCACACGTGTGGTCAACGTTGAGTGCAATGGGTGTTGACACTGTCTGTACAGCCAGCATAAGCAATGGAAACTCAACCTGCACCATACTCACAACGGGTAAGCCAACAGAAGGGCAGTAAGCAATGCATGCAAGAAAAAACTTGACTGACAACATGCATGCAAGATAAAACACTATAGCCTAAGCTAGCTGGATGCACATGTGTACTGCATTGTGCAGCACACATAGAAACAGTAAGTAACCCTTTGTTGCAAAGGTGCATAAAGGGGGCCCTCCTCACACATGACTATTCTCACACCAAACCCATGCACATGTGCAGTACCGTACCCGGAAAAACTGGCTGTCTGTGAGCCACACTGACAAAGCAAGTGACATTGCATGATGATTAGCATGCCTGCCCCCCAACATATTAACATGGTGAAAGCCATGTCTCTGAAGTGCCTGAGTGTGACTTCATCCTTAAAGTTCAATAAAATTACAGTTCTGTCAGGGCCCTTTCCAACCCGAGCTGTAACAATGCCAATGTTCCTCACTGCAGGGAAAAGACACACTGCGCTCAGACCATATATAGGTTATACCTGTACTTCAATGGTGACAGGGGCATCATCACCAACCATCTCATCTTCTACACTAGGAGAACCGCACTTTGGCGCACTACCCTATTTAACGTGCTTAGCGTACATAATGCCAGGAACATCCCCCATGGTTCCAAACTCACGATCGTGCCATACCATACCCTTAAAGCCGACCTCACCATTACCGCTTATAAAAACGGCATTGTCTTGATCCAAGCATCAGACTCTGATCTCAATAAATTTGCTGACTTTTTTGCCACCCTCAAGAATCTAGTTCTTAACTCCTCTACGCACCCCCTAGACCTGCTGTCACCCCTTGACTCCCCTCGCAGCGCCGGTCCATTCAACCCCAATCCCAAGAGCAAAGGCCTCCCACCTAGACCTACTAATGCTGCCGCTTCTCCCTCTTCCACACCCTCTCTCCCTCCCTCTGGTCAGAACGGCACAAACCCTCCCATCGCGCTCCCCACTCAGTCCAAATCCAGAGACTGTCTCTCCCCTAGTGTTTTCAGAGATCTTCCCTCCACCCCCAACCTCTAGCTTCAGCCACTAGGTTTTCACCTCCTCTCTCCACTAGCCTACTTCGCTCCTTGCCCTCTCGCTCAGTAACTAACAATCACCTCACCTTCAGTTCACCGATCTTTCCCTGCAACATTCCCAGATCCCCCTTCTCTCGGAGATTGCTTAGCCCTCCTCTCTTCCTGCCTCCCGGTAACCTAACCTTAGGGGGGGTCGAGCCCCCTTGCCGGGCCTCCTGCATCTGCCAATAGACCCTGTCCTGACCCCTGGGTCCCCTGCATGCAAGCTCAACCCATACCCTTGGACTTTGAAACCCTGAACACCAGAGCATCCATCATAGTTCAGAGAATCCAGAAATCCCTATCTGATCTGAAGAACATCCTTCTCCTCACTAAAAACTCTATCGCCACCTCCAGGCCCTCTCTTAACTCTGTCCCCCCGCTCACCATACCCACTCTCCAGTTCATGCCGTTGGCCAGCAGACACCGTCCCCCTCGCAGATTTTGAAATCACCTCTCGGAGGAGGAGACCCTAACCCTCCTTTCACCATACATGAGGGGTAAACAGGAACAACTTAACCAAAGTACTATTAACTTCCCCTTCTTATAACATTCATTCTGATTCCCCACTCTCAAGCCTCCTTCTTAACTGCCGGTCAGGTGTGAGACACGCCTCGTACATTGCCGCCCTCATCCTTAACCATAACACCGATGTAGCTATCTTCACCGAGTCGTGGCTCAATTAATCATCTTCTCCTTACCTTGACCTACTGGTGCCACTCAACTATAACATTGCCAGACTCGACAGACAAATTAAGAAGGGGGGAGGCATTGCATGTATCTTCCGCTCAGACCTCCTCATCGCCTAGTTGTAACACTTCTCAGCTATGCAAATTGCACATCTTCTACCACCCCATAGACAGGATCAACACTTTCTCGGACCTCCTCATGGAAATCATCACTGCGAAGGTCTCGCCCCACTCCAATGACATTTTCCTTGGTGACTTTAATATGCACTGGAATGACCATAATAACTCCCAGGTCAACGCTGTCAAAGTTTTCCTCGCTGATCAATCACTCACCCAGGCTTGTACTGTGGCTACCCACACTAAAGGCGCTACTCTGGACTGGATTATCGTTAAGGCTTCGGCGGTCAGGCTGAACTCAATAGAGCCAATATGATTGCTCAGACCACCATATCATCACCTTCACTATACCCAACCACCGCCTGAAAAGCCTTGGGCAACCAGTGAAACTAAAAAGCTGGCTCAGAGACTCTAAGAGCCTGGACCTCGGGAAGCTGACAGCCCACTGCGAGAATGAGCTTCCCCCCCTGAATCTTTCTAAGGTCAACAACCTCACAGATCATTACAACTCGACTATGACTAACATTTTGGACTATTTGGCCCCACTTAAGCTCAAAAGGTGCCAAATCAAAGACAAAAACCCTTGGTTCAGCGGACCCCTCAATGACAAAAGGAGAGCTCTCCGTCTGAAAAAAAGGAACTGGAGACAACACCCCCTCAGCCTCCCATCTTAAACTCATCCGTCTGGCCAGAAATACGTATAACAAGAATATCCTTTAGTCCAAAAAAGAGTTCTACACAAATCAGAGCTGGAAAATGCCAAGAACACACCACACAAACTTTTTGAAATAGTCAAATTTCAATCAAACAAACTAGCAAAATCATCAAAAGAAACTACTAAATCCCTAATAACCTGTGATGAGTTCTCCTCCTTCTTCACAACCAAAATCAACTTGCTTGGTATCGGACTTAATGCCTCCTCAAACTTCCCTCATTCTCGTTCTGGGACCCTTCTCTCCTCTCGTCCCCACCAAGCAACACCAAAAATTCTATCCTCCTTAAAACCGAACACCCACTTTAACGACCCCCTCACCCCCAACTGCTTGGCAGAAACCGCCTCACTCATTGCTCCCATCTGGACTACCATTATCAATGCTTCCCTTCCCCAAGTTACCAAACCGGACTCCCTAAAAACTGTGCAAGTCATAACCAATCCTAAAAAAACCCACTCTAAATCCGGAAATTCCAGATAGCTTTTGACCTATCTCAAACATCCGTCTTCTCACGAAAGTACTGGAGAAATGTGTGCAGCTACAACTAAGCCAACAAATTGCCAATGTTTATCTACTTGACAAATTCCAATCTGGGTTCAGGCCTGGGCACAGCACTGAAACTACTATTATTCACATCGTTGACGATGCTCTCCTAACCCTGGACCAAGGCAAAACCTGTCCTTCTGGATCTCTCCTCGGCATTCGACACGGTCAACCACGAGAAATGCCTCAAACACAGGATGGGTCTAGGAGGTACCGTCATCAAATGGTTTGGCTCTTTCCTCCAGAACCACACCTAGAGATTCCTTGTCAACAACAATCTATTTGCTCCCTCCCCGATCTCCATCGGTGTCCCGCAAGGCTCCCGCACAAAAACGGTATCTGGGACTAAATCATGACTTACCAACTTTAGTGATTCACAAAAGGCATTTAGGAGAAGTGAAGTCTGTATACCTAACTGTACTACTCCTAAAAGCCATTTGTGAATACTGGAAATCGTGAAGTCATGACTTACTCTCAGATGACTTTTGTGACTCAGGCCCACTGTTCTGCCATATGGCGTTCACAATGGACCCACAAAAGACTACTCCCTGCATGTCCTGGAAGTTGAGCCTCCAAGCACATGAACATATAATTTGAATAAAGCTAACACACTTGGACTACGCAAGCAAGTGTGCCAAGGTTTGTGCATTGTGTTGATGGACTATGCGCCAGGAGCATGTGATATGCAGGGGCTTAACGGAATCTTTGGTACCCGGCGCATACATTCATCTCCATGATGGATAACAGTTGCAAATGCGATATCCACTCAAGGCCATGTCCCTACGTTGGGCTTGATTCACAGAACTAATCTGAGACAAAATCCTAAACTTACTACTTTTGGTATTCACAGAATGCACTTACTACTTTTGGTTAAACTTACTACTTTTGCTTAAACTTACTACTTTTGCTTAAACTTACCACTTTTGGTATTCACAGAAGGCATTTAGCAGTAGTAAACTAACCTTACTACTACTAAAAGCCTTCTGTGAATACCAAAAGTAGTAAGTTTAACCAAAAGTAGTAAGTTTAACCAAAAATAGTAAGTTTAATCAAAAATAGTAAGTGCATTCTGTGAATACCAAAAGTAGTAAGTGCCTTCAATGAATTCCAAAAGTAGTAAGTTTAGTATTTTGTCTCAGATTAGTTCGCTGAATCGGCCCAGATGAGTTGTAAGTGGGCAACAATGTGCTGTCCATCGTGAGTCACACCTAAGATGTTGAACTTCTCAAACAACTGTCCCTAACCTAGGCCGTAAATCCTACTTGCCACCCTGTTATCCATGCTAGTTTACTGTGCTCACATCTAAGGTATCTTGACACAATCCATCCTGCCAAGTTACATGTCATGACCACACTTACACATTCAACAGATTGTTCAGTGATGGTATGAGTTGCACACAAGGTAAAAAGCCACACTCCACAACATCCCTCCTGACATAAGTGCTAGCAGGAATCAAAACTAGCAACCATTTATTATTGAAGTACAAAAATTAACTACCCTAAACTGACACTAATCATCACTACTACTAACATTATCTAAACTAACTAGGAAAAACAGGTCAATTACCTAAACTACCTACCCTAACTAATCCTAAACACGCAACAACATATCTAAGACATCAACTCCCCTCCCACCCTTAAGGCACATCATGTGACAGGACAAACACATCTAAGCTATACATAAACTGACTACACAGTTAACCTACAAAAATATATATTTTTTACTAACAACAAAGTCATCAACCCCCCACCCAAAGGAAAAGGAATCTTATCCCCAAATACTACACAATAATAAATATCTAAAACTACCTTAAAATCTAACACTAACTATACCTACACTACAACTACACTACCTAACACTTAAAATACTTACCTAACACTATCTAAAACACAAGATAAAACATTTGGGGAAGGGAGAAGAGGGGGATGGGGCTCAACATGCCCAGTCCTCATGGTAGCCCCAGGGCTACCTTAATGTCCATTACGGGGCTGTGAAGCTCTGCCATGTCCCTCCGTAGTTCAGCCAGCATAACATTATTGTCCAACAATGTCCTCCAGTCCCGCGCAGTGAACAGCACCACCTGATCAGCATGTGCAGGTTGCATTGTCCCTTGGGTGTGTGGTGTTGGGGGTAACTGCCTGTCCACGCTGGGACCCACAACTGACGCCTGAGGGGCCTGGGATGGCCTGTGTGCCACTCTTACTCCCACGTCCTACATCCTCGGGCACCGACTTCCAACTCCCTGCTGCCCCGTCAACCCGGTACCTCCGTGCCATGTTGTGGAACCCTTTAGCAACCTTCTTTATGTGGAGGTACCGCTCCTTCCTCACCTGGAAGGCGTGGAACTCATCTGGCGTATGTTTTCTGTAAAATAATATAAATGTCAAAATGTAAGGCCCTAAAACTATGTCAATGTTCTCCATTCAAATCTGAAACACAGGGTCACTGAAACATGAACGCCTCCACTCTAGCATAACAATATGAAGTCAGAGAGTGACCTGGACAATGAAATATAGATTCCTGGATCAGTGATTACATGTTGGGGAGACTGACATGACAGTGCATGGCATGGGACATGTATTCAATCACATAGGAGGGACTGAGGGCTTTTTAGACAGGTCCAGCATTCATGCCCTAATAGTAGTAAAGATACAGAAGGTATGCTGTTCCTAATTACGAGACAAGGGGAAACTGCTTTTGCGTGGTCATGAAGTGTAGGAGTATGAGGATTCCTCCTCATGGAATATAGGGCCCTCACACACCTGGCAAGGTGTCATGCTTCATCATATGGACTACTCCTCTTCAGGTCGGTGCTGCAATACCTGACGGGCTCCCTATGAGGGGCTCTTTGGCGGAGATCTTTCATTCCAAATTGCCATTTGATGCCATTGGGGTGAGGTGCCTGATCAGTGTAGATGAAGGAGTGGAGGTGTATAACCTGAAGCAAATTTAAAACAGGTAAGGGATTAGCAGCAAAAAATATTTTAATGAATGGGTCTCCCATCCTGATTAAAAGAAACAAAGGCACATGTCTGAGATTATGTCTTAGGTAGGGCGCGCTATTGTGCGGACTCGTCAGGTATTGCAGCACAGACCTGATGAGGAGCAGCCTATATGATGAAGCATGACACCTTGCCAGGTGTGTGAGGGCCCTGTGTTCCTAGAGGAGGAATCCTCATCCTCCTACACTGCATGACCACGCAAAAGCAGTTTTCCCTTGTCTCATAATTAGGAACAGCATACCTTCTGTATCTTTACTAATAATGGGACATGTACTGTCACAAGCAAATGAGACTGTCAGTGTCAAATGATGGTGTAATGACAAACCCTGACTGAGGATGACATGTACAAGGAATCGGAGGAGGGAGGCATTAGCCCTCCGTGTGTAGCGCCACCCTCATCCTCTCCTGTAACACAGTGCTACATCATATGTACAATGCTCATTGGCAGGCCTGCATGTCTCCCAGAGACTGTGTGGAGTTCATCACGTCTGCGCAAACACAGGCACTCTTGCACAAGAGTGCAAGGGTGTCTGTGTGAAGGGGGGCTTTTTAATGTGTTGGAAGGTTACCCTACCTGCACATGAGCAATCCTGGAACTGCCCTACTCACACTTTCATCTGTGCTGCATCATGCAGCACACATGGAAACACGTCAGATGGCTGAACACTCACTTGTACATGAAGCGCTGGCCCTCTCTCCACCACTACATCACAATAGGTGAAGCGTTGCTGCCGAGAGGGGTAACATCGTTTCCTCAAATTTGTCAATCATGCATGTCTTGGATCCGCTATGATCACTCCGTAGAACATTTTAACTACGCAGGCCTCTACAACACAAACTGTTACAATGCATTCCCCATTGTAACGGCACCTTGAAGTCATAATGGTTACTGTGTTGTAATGGGTAATGCTTTCTCATAGATAGCGTTGCAGAGCCCTGCATTGTAAAATATATGGCACAGCAATAAATGCAGAGCTAAAGCATGCGGTGTAAATGCATGCGCAGTAATGTCACCAATTCTGACAGAGGGGCTCGTACGCCTGAGCCTGAGTCGACCAGGTAATGACCTCAAGGAGACAGCTTGACAACACCATTGCAGTGGCCAAACATACCAAGCAGATTCATAGGACCATCTTTGCTAGGAGTTTGGGGAATGTGCCATTGATATGCTTGGCTCAAAGCTACACACTGCTGCTTCAGTTAAGGTGGTATGCAGCATACCTACGAAATCACACTGCCGATTGGTGTCTGATCACGCACGGCCTGAAAACAACTGCCTCCTTGTGCATGATCGGGCCCACTTCCACAGTCATCTCAGTCAAAGATGTACATGCATTCCATGTCTGCTCATATTCATCAGCAACACCACTTACATGTCTCCTCTCCTATCTGTACACTCTGTAATCCGCATGCATGTGCTGTTGTGACAGAACCCATAGATTAAATTTGCATGTGTATCACTGACTAGGGATATGCAAAGTTATATCTGGACGACAAATGCACTGCTCTACTTCACTTACATATTTGTACACACTTCTGACTTCCACAATACATCATCACACTGTAGGCAAGGTCCATTTGATACACACCCAAACTGCAGACCACAATATCTTTCATTTGATCCTGATATTCATTAAATGGCACTATGCCAATTTATGATGACCAAACTCACCAGGGGTGTGTGATTCCATAAAGCTGTCGATGTCCCCGTGTGATGAGAGGTCGCCCAGCTGTGAGACATGAAAAGAAATGTGTGTTGGTATCAGACATAAAATTTCAAGGGACATATTCGTCAACAAATCATCACCATAACTGACAATGCTCCGTAAGTGTACTGTTGCATTTCATGTTGGCTACATGATTGGGTCTACTTTGCCTGCCATTGACACGAAACCTGTGAATGCTGAGTTGGGCCCAAAAAGACAATGATGCTAGCAAACGTGCACATACTAGTTGTGTGACACATTCACAATGCCCTATTTGTACACACAACATGATGTAACACATGCTCTGTGTACAATGGAGACTTGGATGAATGAAGCCTCCTCACCAGACATCGCCATAGCCATCCCGATGGGTACAAGATCACCCGCAGAGACCGCACCAACGAGGCTGGAGGAGGAATCGCCATCGTCCACAAAAACACCATCAGGGTTTCAACAAACACCAACGACACCCTCAACACAGCCGAACACATGCACTTCCAGATTCACACAGACCCCAAGACCACATTAAGAGGCACCCTTGTCTACAGACCGCCAGGACCCCGAGCACAATTCTGCGACTCCATCGCCGACCTCATCAGCACGCACGTGCTGACCTCCACCGACTACATCCTCCTCGGAGACCTGAACTATCATCTGGAGAACAACAACGACAGCAACTCTTCCACCCTGATCGCCAACCTCGCCAACCTCGGACTAAAGCAGCTCGTCACGACGCCAACCCATATCGCCGGTCACACGCTTGATGCCATCTTCTCCTCAAGCCCCCACATCACCTTCAACCACACCTCCGAACTCACCTGGACAGACCACCACTGTATCCACTTCTCCTTCCGAAAACCCCTCACACACCACCGCACCCTACAGATCCCCCGCCGCTGCTGGGGCAAAGTCACCGGAGAACAACTACAGACAAGCCACGCACTCAACCCACCGACCTACCCCACCAACCCTGACGATGGTGCACTCACCCTCAGACGCTGGATGGACGACTGCGCCAACACTGTAGCCCCGTTGAAAAAGCCCACCAACAGAGACACCAGCAAAAGAGCCAGCTGGTTCACCCCGGAACTCCTTGCTTCTAAGCGCACCTGCCGGAAATTGGAAATCATATGGCACAGCGACAAGATGCCGGACAGCCGCGCTGCCCACAAAGACGCCATCCGCAACCACCACCACCTCATCAGGACCGCCAAAAGAACCTCCTTCACAGACCACCTTGACAGCAACGCACACAACAGCAAGGCGCTCTTCAACATCGTGAAGGAACTCTCCTACCCCAGCTCCAGCGCCAACGACATCCCACCATCGCAAGCCCTGTGGGACTCCCTCGCCACCTTCTTTCACCGAAAAATCACCGACATCCATGACAGCTTCAACCCCCGGACGACCCCTACAGACCTCAACACACCAGACCCACCTCACCCTACCAACCACAACTCCGTGACAACCTAGGCCAACGTGAGCATCGAGGACACAATCAAGACTATGGGCACAATCCATTCCGAATCCCCGTCCGACCCTCTCCCACACCACATCTTCAACAAAGTCGGCAGCACCATCGCACCCCACCTGCGCAACATCATCAACCTCTCCTTCGAGACCGCGACCTTCCCTGAGGACTGGAAGCATGCAGAGATCAACGCCCTACTAAAGAAACCCAAGCCAGACCTGAGCGACCTCAAGAACTTCCGGCCCATCTCCCTGCTTCCGTTCCCAGCAAAGGTCATCGAGAAGATAGTTAACATCCAGCTCACCCACCACCTCGAAGACAACAACAACCTGGAATCCTCCCAATCAGGATTCCGCAGCAACCACAGCACCGAGACCACCCTCATCGCCGCCACAGATGACATCAGGATCCTTCTAGACAATGGCGAGACAGCGGCCCTCATCCTCCTGGATCTCTCTGCCGCCTTCGACACCGTCTGCCACCGCACACTACGCATGCGCCTCCACGACGCAGGGATCCGAGAGAAGTCCTTGGACTGGACCACCTCCTTTCTCACCGGCAGAACTCAGGGAGTCCGCCTCCCCCCGTTCTGAGCCGAAGCCTCCGAGATCATCTGCGGCGTCCCACAGGGATCCCCCCTCAGCCCGACGCTGTTAGACGCCTACATGGCACCACTCACACGCATCGCCCGACAGCACAACCTCAACATAATCTCCTACGCCAACGACACGCAGCTGATCCTCTCCCTCACCAAGGACCCTTCCACCGCCAAATCCAACCTCCACCAGGGAATGAAGCTGTTGGAGGGAGGACCACTGGGGAATCAGGGGGGCCCACTCCGGGGCACCTTCCTACCACAAAGTTATAGCCGAGCGCCGCTGAGAAGCCTCCTAGGAGAGGTCTTTCTCCTATGATCGTACTAGGCCCAGTAACACCACCACACAGGACTCTGTATCAGTTGCTTATCTAGGTACTTTATCAATAGTAGCATATTCGAAATATTTACAGGGGGATCGAGAGATCCAGAAAGAGTCTCAATGTCTTTGTAGGGACAGGGTAGCGGGACAGTCTTAGTACCAGCCTGGTACGGGGAAGCTCTGCGCCAGACCTTGTGTTAGGCCGAAGGTGGCTCCGGGGATCGGAGCGGCAGGTGCTGGTCTCAAAGCAGCTCGGATGTGGAGAGCCGCGACGGTGTCTGCAGGGCTCGGGTGGTAGTTCCGCTTGGGTCGAGCCGCGACACAGTCAGCAGGGCTCCGGTGGTAGGTCCGCTTCGGTCGAGCCGCGACGAGTCAGCAGGGCTCCGGTGGTAGGTCCGCTTCGGTCGAGCCGTGACGAGGTCAGCCGGGCTCTGATGGCAAGTTCAACAAGGTCGGGACGCGACAGAGTCAGCAGGGCCCCAAAGGTTCGTGAAGGTCTTTAAGCACGGTGGAGCCGCGACGTAGTCAGCAGGGCTCAGAGCGTGGTTCCAGGATGAGTCTTTCTCCGTAGGGTCAGCCGCGATCTGATCAGCAGGGCTCTTGACTCCGGGATACAACTGCTGTCCTGTTGCAGGGTCGCCCCAGATATAGGTCTGGAGCCCTTTGATGTCCAGACCCTTGCTCCCGGGGGGGCGGAGAGGCCGGGTCGGGAGCGGCCAGATGCTCAGCAGGAGAGGCGCCAGGCCCAGGAGAGCTGTGGGGCGATCGCACCTAGGTGTGGGAGGACGGTTGGGGGTTCCATCGATACTGCCCTCTGCCGAGTGTGGGGAAGTGTTCACGTGGTACCCCCTGGCCAGTTGTTGGCGCCTTGATGTCGGGGATTGCTGGGGCCGAGGCCGGGTTGAGCGGGGTCACGTAGGCTGGTGCGCAGAGTCACGTACAATCCAAAATGGAGGAGCCCCGAGGTGCAGGGGACCTCGTGCGGCTTGGCGAGGGGGAACAGGACCACGCCACGAGGCCGGCTCCAACAAGCGTCCCCCCCAGCTGAAGGCAGGGAGAGTCACCCATCTCCTTTGGGGTTCTCCTCGCCGAGGCGGAACAATCTGGATAGGCCGTCGGCATTGGCGTGGTCGTTGCCGGGCCGGTGCTCTACGGTGAAGTCCATCCCTTGCAGCGAGATGGACAATCGCAACAATTTGGGGTTCTCGCCCGCATCTGCATTAGCCACCGCAGGGGCCGGTGGTCAGTCTGGACTCGGAAGTGGGTGCCGAAAAGGTAGGGCCGGAGCTTTTTGAGAGCCCATTCCACGGCGAAGGCCTCCCGCTCGATGGTGCTCCACCTCTGTTCTCGGGGCAGCAGTCGGCGGCTAATGAAGGCCACAGGTCTGTCGAGGCCCTCAGTGTCCATCTGGGAGAGGACCGCCCCAACCCCGTACTCCGAGGCATCTGTCTGAACCACGAATTCCTTGCCGTAGTCAGGGGCCTGTAGTACAGGGGCAGCGCACATTGCCGCCTTGAGGGTTTCAAAAGCGGTCTGACAGCGGGGTGTCCAGTGCACCGTCTTGGGCTGCTTTTTGGAAGTGAGCTCCGTGAGGGGGCCCACAATACTGCCATAGTCTTTGATAAATCGCCGGTAGTAGCCTGTGAGGCCTAAGAAGGCCCGGACAGCTGTGGGGGGCTCCCACGCCTGGATGGCATCGACCTTCAACTGGAGGGGCGCCACCTGGCCACTCCCCACCTGATGGCCCAGATAGGTCACTGATCCTTGACCGATCTGGCACTTGCTGGCCTTAACCGTGAGCCCGGCCCTTTGGAGAGCGGCCAGGACTTCTCTGAGGTGTCCTAGGTGCGCGGCCCAGTGGTTGCTGAAGACTGCAATGTCGTCTAAGTAGGCCGCGCTGAAGGCTTCTAGTCCGGCCAGGACCTTGTTCACCAGTCTCTGGAAGGTCGCTGGCGCGTTCTTCATACCGAAGGGCATCACCCGAAAGTGGTAGTGCCCATCGGGGGTGGAGAAGGCGGATCGTTCCTGGGCGCCGGGGGTGAGCCTGATCTGCCAGTACCCAGCGGTGAGATCAAAAGTGCTTAGGTAGCGGGCGGCCCCTAAGCGGTCGATCAGCTCGTCTGCCCGTGGCAGGGGGTGGGCATCGGTCTTGGTGACTGCGTTTAGGCCCCTGTAGTCCACACAAAATCTGAGTTCCGGGGGTGTGCCGGGGGCGGCGGCCTTCGGCACCAAGACCACAGGGCTGGCCCACGGGCTGTCGGATGGCTCGATGACTCCGAGGGCGAGCATCTTGGAGACCTCCGTTTGTATGCAGGCTCGGACCCGGTCGAACACTCTGTAGGCGCGGTGTCGCACAGGGGGGCTGTCCCCGGTATCCACGTTGTGGACGCACCAGGGGGTCACCCCGGGCGTGAGAGAGAAGAGGGCAGCGAAGGGTTGCAGCAGCTGCCGGCAGTCATGGCGCTGTTCTGCGGTCAGGGTGGTGGAGAGTTTGACGCCCTCCATGGAGCCGTCTTGGTCCGAGGACCCCAGGGGGTCGGGTAGGGGCTCGGAGTCGCTTTCGCCCCCATCGTCGGTAGCCAGCAGCAGGCTTAGTTCGGTTCGGGCAAAGTGGGGCTTGAGCCGGTTGGCGTGTAGGACCCGGAGGGGGTTCCTTGGGGACTCCATGTCGACCAAGTAGGTGACGGGGCTCTTCTTCTCAACCACCTTGAAGGGTCCGGTCCATTTGTCCTGAAGGGCGCAGGGGTCCACGGGCGACATGACCCAGACTTGCTGGCCCGGCTCGAACTCGATGGTCGAGGCATTTTCGTCATACCAGCTTTTCATGTCTTCTTGGCTGGCTTCGAGGTTGGCTTTTGCCAGGGCCCGGAACTTCCGAGTCTGGTTCCGCAGGGTCAAGAGGTACCTGTAGACGTCGGGGGGGGGGCATCTTGGACGCTCGCCTCCCAGCCCTCTTTGACCAGGCTGAGGGGCCCTCGGACGGGGTGCCCATATAACAGTTCGAAGGGGCTGAAGCCTAGGGATTTCTGTGGAACCTCTCGATAGGCGAACAGGAGGCATGGCAGCAGGACGTCCCATCTCCTCCTCAGGGGCTCTTCCAGGCCCTTGATCATTCCTTTCAAGGTTCTGTTGAACCGCTCGACCAGTCCGTTCCCCTGGGGGTGGTAAGGGGTGGTGAACTTGTAGGTGACCCCACATTGTTGCCAGAGGGATCTCATGTATTTCGAGATGAAGTTCGTACCCCTGTCGCTCACCACTTCTCGGGGGAACCCCACCCTGGAGAAGATGCCCATCAGGGCCCGGCCCACCACTGGAGCTGTCACAGTTTGGAGGGGGATGGCCTCTGGGTATCGGGTGGCGTGGTCGACCAGTACCAGGATGAAGCGGTGGCCCAGGGCGGTTCGGGGGTCGAGGGGCCCCACGATGTCGATCCCTACCCGTTCGAACGGGGTGTGGACGGCTGGAAATGGTTGGAGGGGGGCCTTGACTCGACCCCCAGTCTTCCCGCTGGCTTGGCAGGTCTGGCAGGACCGGCAGTGGTGGTCCACGTCTCTCCGCATTCGGGGCCAATAAAAATGGGTCACCAAGCGGCTGTAGGTCTTGTCTCGCCCGAGGTGTCCGGCGAGGGGCATGTCATGCGCCAGGTTCAGGAGGAACTCTCGGAATCGGAGGGGAACCACCAACACACGGCCGGCTCCTAGTTCGGCGACTTTCTGTTCGCTATATAACAAGTCATTGTCCCAATAGATCCAGTGGGTTCCCGTGGGGTCCCCCGTGGCCTGGGCGGCCGCTTGCTGTCGGGCCCCCTCGAGGGATGGGCAGGCCTTCTGTTCTTGTTGGAACTGTTCGCGGGTGGGGCCCCCGTCGTGGCGCCACTGGGCCAGCTCGGGGATCTCGCTGAGGGAGGCGGCCTCGTCGGGGGAAAGTTCGGATGGCCCGGCCTCATCGTCAGGCTCCTCCGTGCCAGAGGAGGGTGGCAGTTCTGGACCCGCAGGCTCGACGGGGGCCGCTGCAGCGGCGGGTTGGGCGGTCATGGACCGGGTGGTGGCGCAGGCCCATTCGGGCAGACCTAGCATCCCCAGATGCTCTCGGCGCTCCACCTGGGCCCAGGGGGAGCTCTCCAGGTCGTTCCCCAGGAGGCAGTCCACTGGAGCGTCGTCGCGGACAGTTACTTTCAGGGTGCCTGACACTCCTCCCCACTCGAAAGGGATCCGGGCCATCCGGCACATGCTTTCGGTTTTGTCCGCGGTCCGGACAGGGCATAGGACATGCGGCAGGATCTGTTCGGGGGTCACCAGGTGGCAGCGGACAGCGGTCACACTTGCCCCAGTGTCACGGAGGGCTTCGGCCCGTTGCCCATTGATGGTGACCCACTGCTGGTACTTCTGGGTGTTGCTCGGGATGGGGACTCGGGGCACCATTTCTCGGGTGCCCAGGCATACGAGTGACATGGCAGCCGGTTCCCACTTGGGGGACCCGACGTCGCGGTTTTCCTCCTCTTCTTCTCCTTCCCCCAGGGCTGCGGCGGCTATTTGTCGGGGAGGGGGCCCAGCGGTCCCGTTTCGTAGGTTCACGGGGCAGGCCGGGTCGCTCGCATAGTGGCCTGTCTGTTGGCAGCCGAAGCAGGTCACTGTTGGTCGGGGTCCAGGCCTGGCGATGGGGGTCCCCCTACGGCCCGGGTCGGGGATGTGTGGTTGGCGGCTTGGCCTCGTGGCGGGCTTCGGGGTGGCCCGGCCGGGAATTCTCGACTGCGGTGGGACCCTACTCCTCCGCCCCGCTGGCGAGGAGGTCCCGTGGTACTCCGTTGGTAGTCCCCCACGGGGTTCTGGGGGACCCGGGTGTTGACCCATCGGTCGGCTTCGGCGGCGAGCTTCCGGGGCTCGGTCAGTTTGCTGTCAAGGAGGTGTTGCCTTAGTTCGACAAAGCAGTTGTTGGCGAGGTGCTCCCAGACAATGAGGTCGAACAGTTCGTTGTACGAGGTGACCTTGCTCCCTCTTATCCACCCTTCAAAGGCTCTGCTGAAGAAGTCCACGTATTCGACCCATGTGGTACCGGGGAGCTTCTTGCAGTCCCGGAAACGCTGCCAGTACATCTCGGCTGATAGTCCGTAGCGGGTGAGTAGGGCCTCTTTCATGTGGTCGTACGAGGTCATCACCGCGTCGGGGAGTTGCAGCAGGGTATCCCGGCCCTCGCTGAGGAACCTCCCCCATAGGCCGGCACCCCAATCCTTCCGGGGTACCCGATGGGAGGTCATGGCTACCTCGTATGCTCGGAACCATTGCTGGATGTCGTCGTTTTTATAGTACTCCTTGACGACATCCTTGGGGATATGAACCTTTGGCTCGGTCATTGGCAGAGCGTCCCGGGATCTGGGGGTGCTGGTCTCCCCCGTTTTGGATTTCAGTTTGAGTTCCTTGAGGCCCCTCTCGTGCTCGAGGGTTAGCCGTTTCTCTTCTAGTTCTCGATGCCGTTTCTTTTCTTCGATTTCCTCCTGCAGCCGTAGTTGCTCCAAGGCCAACTTTTTCTCCGCCAGCAGGAGTTCACCGTCCACCCGGAGTCGTGCGAGGTTCCAATTCGTGTGTCCGGACCCTCTCCCGTTCTCGCATTTCTTCGTGGGATAGGCCGGCTTCCGGGATGCTTCGTCCCCCATCTGCCGGGGTCATGGTCGGCGGCAGGTTTTCGTCCCGGGCCGAGGTCCCTTCGCCTTGGGGTGGAGGGGCCTCGGATTCTGCCCAGGCTTTCAGGGCTTTCTGCATTTCTTCCTTGGTGCCCAATCCTGTGGTTGGGATCCCTTTGTCCTTGCAGAATTGTTTCAATTATTTGTGGGTGTATTCTTCCAACCTTTCTTGCTGGAAGGTTGCGGCCACGGTTGTTTCTTGGCTGCTCATGGTTCTCTTTCTTTTTCCGTCTGGTTAGGCAGCGGGTGCGTTACTTGCCTGTACGATTGCGTCTGGCTCGGATCCCGTCGCTGTGTGGTAAATATTTAATTACCGGTACTATTTTTTATGCGGTAAAGTCTAGTAAGAATAACTCAGTAAAAATAAGAGGCAGAATCCGTGGTATTAGAGGTTCTGAAAGGCTTTATTCCTCTACAAAGGAATTATGGTTCGAACCATAGGCTTCAAATTCCATCACCACGAGGGTTCAGGAAGGGAAGGCAATACATTATTGACAAGTAAAGGTATTTATATGAAAAGTATTACATTAAGACAGATGCAGGAGGCGTAACAGCTGATAATATAGATAATAATACACATACGTAATGAAAAAAGGCGTAAACATAGGCGTAACTAAAAACGTCATTAAACATGATGTCACAAGTGGGTGGATCCATAAGAGAATCCTGCAATGTCAGCAGAAATACTTGGCAGAGATGCGCGCGCAGCCGCATGACGTGTGATTGACGTGCAACTAGAGGGTGAAGGGGACTTGACATTTAGCTCTACATGTGGAGACAGAAGTCTGGGGGGTCATGTCAACCTAATCCCAAATCATATCTAATATCTTATGTTTAAAGAACTGTATTATCCAAAAGGAAAGGTCTCTAGGATGGAATCTATTCTATACTGACTGTTAGTGCGTGTACAAGCGTCTAAGTGTCTACATGAGATGCGAGGGGGCAGGAATCTTCCATGGTAACAGGGGCTATGAATTACTTGCATGAGGACAGTGAGGCCTGGCCCTTTGCTCGGTAGCTGGAAGAATGTTTACCTAAACTACTAGACAGGAATGCATCGGATGAGGAGCGGAGCAGATAATCTTGAAGGTGAAATACAGTTTTTGGCAGGCAACGGCCGGATCAGGCACCGTTAGCCGCGCAGGGAGTAGGACAAAGTTCATGGATACAGATGCGGGCTCGGACTGGAGCTTTCAGAGGCAGAAGGCAGGAAAAGGCTTGATGACAGAATTCAGGGCCTACTCGCCTGAATCTGTAAAATGTGGAAAGTGAACCACATAAAGTCGGTGGCCTTTCATACTTAGGAATGGAATATCTGACCCATTCATGGCGGATCTGAAAGAGGACATGTTGTCGGTGGACGCACATGTATTTGCGTCTTCATAACTGGAACTGGAGGGAACATACATGTACTTGTAGCATGTACATGGAGCCGTTGGGGTCTACGATAGGGGACATAACTGATCATAAAATTCATATTTCCTCAGCTGGCCTACCGCAAAGTTATAGCCGAGCGCCGCTGAGAAGCCTCCTAGGAGAGGTCTTTCTCCTATGATCGTACTTGGCCCAGTAACACCACCACACAGGACTCCGTATCAGTTGCTTATCTAGGTACTTTATCAATCAATAGTAGCACATTTGAAATATTTACAGGGGGATCGAGAGATCCAGAAAGAGTCTCAATGGCTTTGTAGGGACAGGGTAGCGGGACAGTCTTAGTACCAGCCTGGTACGGGGAAGCTCTGCGCCAGACCTTGCGTTAGGCCGAAGGTGGCTCCGGGGATCGGAGCGGCAGGTGCTGGTCTCAAAGCAGCTCGGACGTGGAGAGCCGCGACGGTGTCTGCAGGGCTCGGGTGGTAGTTCCGCTTGGGTCGAGCCACGACACAGTCAGCAGGGCTCCGGTGGTAGGTCCGCTTCGGTCGAGCCGCGACGAGTCAGCAGGGCTCCGGTGGTAGGTCAGCTTCGGTCGAGCCGCGACGAGGTCAGCCGGGCTCTGATGGCAAGTTCAACAAGGTCGGGCCGCGACAGCGTCAGCAGGGCCCCAAAGGTTCGTGAAGGTCTTTAAGCACGGTGGAGCCGCGACGTAGTCAGCAGGGCTCAGAGCGTGGTTCCAGGATGAGTCTTTCTCCGTAGGGTCAGCCGCGATCTGATCAGCAGGGCTCTTGACTCCGGGATACAACTGCTGTCCTGTTGCAGGGTCGCCCCAGATATAGGTCTGGAGCCCTTTGATGTCCGGACCCTTGCGCCCGGGGGGGGGGCGGAGAGGCCTGGTCGGGAGCGGCCAGATGCTCAGCAGGAGAGGTGCCAGGCCCAGGAGAGCTGTGGGGCGATCTCACCTAGGTGTGGGAGGACGGTTGGGGGTCCCATCGATACTGCCCTCCGCCGGGAGTGGGGAAGTGTTCACGTGGTACTCTCTGGACAGTTGTTGGCGCCTTGATGTTGGGGCTTGCTGGGGCCGAGGCCGGGTTGAGCGGGGTCACGTAGGCTGGAGCGCAGAGTCACGTACAATCCAAAATGGAGGAGCCCCGAGGTGCAGGGGACCTCGTGCGGCTTGGCGAGGGGGAACAGGACCACGCCACGAGGCCGGCTCCAACAGAAGCCCATCGCCGACTGGATGAAGGAAAGCCGACTTAAGCTGAACTCAGACAAGACTGAGATCCTCATCCTCGGGCCCAACCCCTCAGCATGGGATGACTCCTGGTGGCCCGCTTCACTGGGGACACCCCCGGCCCCTACCAACCACGCACGCAACCTAGGAGTCATCCTCGACTCGAAACTCACCATTACCAAACAAGTCAACGCAGTCTCCTCCACCTGCTTCAACACCCTCCGCATGCTCCGCAAGATCTACAGATGGATCCTGACTAACACGAGGAAAACAGTCACCGAGGCCCTAGTCAGCAGCAGACTCGACTACGGAAACGCCCTCTACGCCGGAGCCTCGTCGAAGCTCAGGAGCAAACTACAAAGGTCGAGTTCCTCCATCGCACATACTTGGTTCCCACCTCTCCCCACCTTTGCAAATGTGCGGCGGCGTGCCTAGGCCTTTGGGGATGGCTTGTCTACATGGCTAGCCCCAGTTACCACAGTTACTTGTGTTGTGGTGTCTGGTAGGTGGGCATGTTGATTGACATGTTGTATGTGAGTTTGGAACGTGTGCATTCTCACATTTGTGAGTTCCCATGATTGTGGAGTTGACGTATTAGGTGTGTTCAGTTAGTACTTACCAACAAGCAGTGCATTTCCATATGTGCCATCTTGAAAGCGCTGGTTGATGATGGACTGGCAGAAGATGTACAAATCATTCACACTCCCTGGGAACTTGGCTACGACATTGGTGAACAGGCCCCGGTGGTCCACTATTGCCTGCACATTGATGGAATGTGTGTGCTTTCTGTTGCGGTATATGTGTGCAGTGTCCGCAGGTAGCACAAGTAGGACATGTGTGCAGTCAATTGCACCCAACACCTGCGGTAAGCCAGCTATGGCGTAAAAGCCTTGCTTGGTCTCAAGCTATTCCTGCACAGTGTTGGGAAAGCATAGTTGCTGGGGTATCAGGCTGATGATGGCATCCAAGCCAGTTGGTAAGATCTTGGATAAGGCTGGCTGTGAGACTCCTCCAACTCTGGCAGTTGTTGGTTGGAAGGTACCAGAGGCCAACATGTGCAGCAAAGCCAGCAGCTTTATTTGCAGAGGGCTGTTGGTTATCCGCTGTGTTGATGCTGTCAGCCTGTGGGCTATCTGGGTCAGGATGAGGTGGATGGTTGTCCTTTTGAGCCTGTTGTGGGCAATGTCATCCTCTGGCATTAGATCTGTGAGGTTGAGGTGTCAGCGATGGACGCGCTCTCTTATTCGGCACTGCCTCAGTGGTGGTCCTGGGGGAGGTGGCAGTGGCAGTGGTTGTTGTGGCCTTCTTGGTGCTCCGAGCTGCATGAGTAGTACCTCCATGGCATCAGTGGGTCTTCAGATGAGGCTCAGGGCTAGTCTCCCTTATATACTACTGTTAATCACCATTTTTACAACCTCCCAGCCGCTAACAGGCCTTAGCGATAGTTTTTTTATTGCATTGCAGGTCCGGGCGGGCGGTTTGAATATAGCGAAGTGGGGTTAGCGTGCGTTTTTGCACGGGAACGCTTACATTGCATATCATTAGCGTTAGTAATAGCTAACATCGTTGGCGATGCTAGATGCGGTCGCTATCGCCAGAAAGCTGTCGCTAACGGCTGTTAGCGACACCTTGGTAATACTGCAATAAAAATATCACCGCAGAAAAGTGCTGCTAACGCATCGATAACTCCTTGAGAATATGCCCCCTTGTGTTGGAAATTCGCTCCATAAGCAGCCAATATAATAGAATAAATCTCACATTATTCAACTACATTGACATAAATAACGAGCTGTCTAATGTACTGCTATGCTCTTCATTTCAGTGATTCAGAGATATCAAAAGAACTCTACGCTGAAGCCAATCGCTTCGACATATTTATCATATGTTTTAAACAGATGCAAAGAGTCCTGGAAAATGTTAAAGTGGCCTCTTTGACATTAGGAAATCATCAAGTCGAGGCATTTATGAAAATATATACATATATCCTAAGAAGGGTAACATTACTAATCAACCATCTGTAGTCTTAGCAAGCCGTATGTGCTGTACAGAACGAAAACAACATTAGATTGCGGCACAGTCTGAAAAAGGCATTTTAAATTGACATCTTTAGATGATCTACAACAAAGGTGACAATCAGCAACTTAGAAAATATGTTTGATTATATGTGAGTGACTCTCTCCCAAAACCAGGTTTCTGCATTAATTTTTCATTTCAAGTAATTCTAAATGGTTTCGCAATTAGGCTTCTTCTGCAGCTTCAACTCAGCTTTTGTCTTTAAGTAGTAATAGTGCTCACAGCCTAGGACAGATTAAACGGGTGATTGCAGAGGTGCTTGGAAAGAAAGGTTGCAATTTTAGCAAGAATTGATGAGGCCAGAAGTTGTGCCTTCCTAACATTTTCAGGGGTGGATTCTCTTTTGCAGTGTTCATGATACACTAGACACCAGGAAAGCAGCTTTGGCAATGTCTGGTATATCACGAGAGTCTTATGAAGTCCAAGGGCCCTCTTGAGACATCTACTACTTTGAGAAGCATGTTTGTGGTGTAAGCATGCATTTCTGTGATGTTAAAGAAAACATTTTAGTGAGAATGAAAATGGGTCATTCTTTCCATCCTGTTTGGAATATCTTTTAATATTTTCATTAGTTTTCTTCTACAGAAAAAATACTTTTCCCATTCTATCAAATGGAGACATTTACTTTATTCTGTTAGATGTGTCACCTCCTAAAATACCTAAATCAGTGGCGGGGGGTAGGGAATGATGGCGGGGTTTAGAGAAAAAAAAAAGATGATGTATCTTGTCTTCGCTGGTCACCAGTCACAGTCCCTTCTCTGTCCTCGCTGTTCAGCTGGCTCCTGACAGCACCCAGGCTCACGTAAGCCAATCACGACGCTGATGTCACTTTGACAGCAGTGTCGTGATTCGTCTGAGAGCTGTGGTTTGGCTCTCAGACAGGGACTGGGAGGCAGTGCATGTTCACCACCCAGGCTGTATAATACAGTCGGTGGAGAACATGCTCAGTGCGCATGCCAGTTTGGCTGGCCAAACCGCCATGCACACTTGATGCAGCCGCAACCACTCCTCTTGCCCCTCCCTGTGACAAACCCAGCCCCACCCCAACCTGACTCGCTCCTACAGAAAAAGAAAATGATAATAAAATAATGTTATTAATGTTGCGTTATAATCATTTTCTTTTTCTTTTTACTCTTAGTGGGGCGACACTCCTCTGCATTAGCAGAAGAGCTGCCCCTGAGCTAAATAGACCAATAGTCAGTTTTGTGACCAGTTAACATCTACACTACATCACATTTGTGGTGGTTTTAATAATACATGAACCATTTGAGCCCAAGACAATTTGTTGTGCTGCAATTTCTTCTGCTGCAGGTCCGACGCTGCAATTTTCCAAAGACACCATCAGAAATGTAGCCATTGACATTTACAGCAGGAGACCCATCATGATTCAAGGTTAATGAGTGGAATATGCTAGGCTTCATGGAGGTACTTCAGCACCTCAAAAAGTCTAAATTACCCAAAAACCCATTTTCACTTTAACCATGATCAGCCTCTTGCCATGAGCTGCTTCCCCATTTCATCAACTCACTGCTATCACTTCGAAAACCCCCACTAATTCTGGATGCCTCCATACTGAGGTGAATATTTTGCAAACTCTTAGGGGCATATTTACAAGGGGATTGTGCCAACTGAACATCACTTTCTTTGTATCTTCCTGTGACACAATGCCCTGCACCATATTTGCAAAGCGGTGTTAAGCCACTTTGCATTGCTTAACACCGCCTTATAAATATCGTACCCTTTCACACAGGTGTCTGCGGGAAAGGGGTGTGCAATGGGTGTTGCTGTGGGTGTTCCACCACAACACCCATTGCTTTTTGATGCTGCCCTAGATTTACAAGGATGTGTGAATTTGAGGCAGTGCCAAAAACTAACACCATGCAAAAGCAGGCATTAGATTGGTGCAACAAGGAGCAATACTTTTATTTCTCCTTGTTTTTGTTCTTTCTATGTGTACTGCATTCTGCAGCAGACATAAAAAGAGCAAATTGCCTTTAAGGTTGTTTATGGGCAAGGAGGTGTCCTTCCTGCACATAAACAATCATTCACTGCAACACAGGTACCTCTGCACCATGGTGCAAGGGTGCTTGTGTTGGGAGAAATCATCCCTGCAATGTAGGCACCTTTGCACTACTGTGCAAGAGTGTCTGTGTTGGAGCTAGGCAGCAATTTTCAGCGCAAGGGAATACACATGGGTGCACCATATTCTTGTGCTTATGACGCATCCCTGCATTTTGAAATGATGCAGCGAGGCACTGCAAAATTTGCAGTAGTGCTGCACTGTGCCATTTCCTTGTTAATATACGCCTTAGTGTTGAGGGTTTGCCTGCCCGGCCTGATGAAACCAGCCCATTTGTAAAACTTAGCCCTCTCTCTTCATTGAACCATACTCTACACAGTAGAGTACTCTTATGTAGAGTACTCTTGTGTATTTCCAAGTGCCACATGGTTAGCCTCTCAAGATACGGGCCTGATCCACAAAGGCCCCGCAGTCGTGGAAGAGATTCTACCAAGAGTGCAGAGACTCCCCCACGACTGAGGGTCCTTCACCACAAATGCTGAGGCCCTTTGTGATTCTGGCCCACGGTTTAAAATGAACCCAACCACCACTCGACATTCTTCTCCCATTGGGGAAGAAAAAGTCCTAAAGAAGAGAGGGCATAGGAAGAGGAGAGGTAGCTTTTATCGGCATCACAGTCATTCTTGACAACAAAAGTGGAAGGAGCTTCGTTAAACCGATACATTCTGCTAGAGACCCTGGCACTGAGAAATGTTTGCTTTTGTCTATCATTCATTGGTGCTCAAACACAATCAATGTCTTCTTGCATACTGTTGTTGAGCATTTCACGTGGCTTGTACTGTATGCCTGCAAGCTACTGAGATGTGGTCAGTTACTTTTCCTGTGCTGTATGGCGGCGTCTGAGTAGCGGTCTCCGGCGCACCTCGGCGAAGCTGCGCCCACCGGCCGTCTCCCGCGAAGCCTTCCAATGAAGAACCTATCAGAAGGTATGCTGAGGGTGTTGTGAATTTTGCCGTTCATGTCCGCACCCTGAACAAAGCTCTTTCCGCCTAGAGAGTCTCTCCTGTGACGCCGCACTACAGCGGCTGCTATTTTCTTTTTTCAGCGCGTGAGCGGAGCTCTGAGAAAATGAGGCAGTTCCTCACACAAGTGCAGCTTCTCCTCACCAACCCGTCGACGATTGGATAACTCTTTCAACTTCCTACCGGCATCAATAGAATCACAACTGTAGTTTAACATGGGATCTACAAGCAAAAACGAAACACAGTGACTCAGGTCAGAAAGCTTCTTTCAAGGCATAAATCTGGGTTCTCTTTAGACCACTGTCCTCCCAAAAATTTAGAGAAGGCTAATTTTCAAGAGCCTATCAGGTGTAATTTCAAAATCAGCACATCTCTGAAAAGTCTTAGGAATGTGTAACCGTTAGTGTTGTGTTATGTGGTTCTGAAACTGCATTGTGGGAATATCTTGCAGACGTATCTCATGGTTCAGTTCCCTACTCATGTAGCCAGTTACACGCTAGATGGGATTTTCCCCAACTACTCAGGAAATTGTGAAGGGGTCGTCACCCAGCTTAGCTGGTCTGATCACTATGCATTGGTGTCTGCATTATAGTTAAATTGTCCTTTTCTCAACAGAAGGCTCAATGTCCCTGTTCTGAGGTGAGATTGGAGAAAGATATTGACTGTGGAATTTTAGGTGGTCCTATAGTTTGGTCCTTTTGCTTTTTATCTAGACCTGCACCTTGCTGCATCTCAATATTCTAAGTGGCTCATTTCCACTTTGGATAGTGCTGCCCCTCTTAAGTTAGCCAGGTCTTGCAACAATAAACCTACAGCCCATTGCTCTTCGGATAAACTCAGACTTGTGCACCTCTTCTTAATATTTCATGCTATTTTTCTTCAGATATGCTCCTTCATTAGTGGAGTGATTATTACGACAGCCATTTTGAGGCTTCCTTTATAATATAGCGTCACTGGCTCTATTGCACCTCTCCATTGACTTGAGTTCACCTCATTTCTCAGTTTTACTGAGTGTTGTCTTCTCCATTTTTGTGCACTGGTAATCCTTCCTCAACTTTTTAAAGGGACACAACTTCACCTGTTAATCTGGACATCCTCTTTAAGGTTTTTTTTCTGTGTCAGAATTAAAACGTCATCTTCCTCTAATACATGCACGTTTTATTTTTTACTTGATAATATGCTTAATGGGAAGAACTAAGATGCACTCTTCTACATTTAAAAAAAAGAAGCAACTTTTTATTAAGAACTCAAACATTTTTACAGAATTTTCCAAACTAGAGGACTCTTTACTGTCCATAACTCAAACTCTGGAGGCTAACATAGAGCCTTCTTCAGCTACTTCAGGAAAGTCTGTCACCAAACGCTTAAAAAAGGATCCTCCTTCTCCGCCCAAGCAAGTTTCGCCGGTCTCTGCTAAAAGAAATCTGAGCCCTCTGACCGTTTATTGAAGACACTAATGCCAAATTGCAAATCCTTACAGATAATTGGTCCCAATTAGACACACGAGTTTCTGCTGTTGAACAAAGTGTCTCATCATTAAAGGATACATGTGCCAGTATTTCTCATCTCCACTCCCAAGTCTCTGTGCTTCAACGACAACTTGAGGACCTTGAAAATTGAAATAGGTGGAACAACCTCCGCATTTACGGCCTGGCAGAAGGACTTGAAGGGTCTGATGCTCTCACCTTTTTTAAATCCTTCCTTCCCAAGCTACTCCATATGCCGGATGGCACTACGCTTAATATTCAATGAGCATACAGATTGGGCCGCGTTCCTTCCAACGCCTCATCTTCACAACAGCCAAGAGGTGTTATCTTATATTTCTTGTAGTACACGGACCTGCTAAAAGTTCTGTCAGCAGTCAAATCTATTCAAAGAATCACATGATCAGGATCCACCTTATTTTTCGCACAGGATTATGCCAAGGCTACTGCTAACAGACGCAAAGCTTTCCTCAATATGAGATCCGACCTCCGTTCGATGGGAGCTCGATATGGACTTTTCATCCCTGTCTTTTTAAGGTTACGTACAACAACAGAACAACTACATATGAAGACCCGTTACGACTACAGAGTTTCATTAACTCGGGCAAAACAGTCAACATGGACTCCTCTCATTCTTCAACTTCATTCAATGCTTTATGTTTTGTTATGCTTCCAAGGTTTCTCACAGTTTATTCTTCTCTTAGTAGTATTTATCTACATTAGGATAATACCTATTGGTCTTAGATAAGTTCTCGTTTCACATTGAACCCAGTTTGCGTTTAGCTGATTTATATGTTCTATTGTTTTTCTCGTGTATAATGTGTTTCATTCTATCGCCTAATTAATTGTTGTTCTTCGCTTTCACAGATTCTTTTCTTTTATGGCGTGGCTTCCCCTGGTCCTCCGTGTGGTCTTGCCCGGATGTTTCATCTCTCCATGTGGTTTCACCTCCCCCCCTCCACATTTCCCTTTTGTAGGTATGTTTCTGGTTTTGTTTTTTGTTCTTTGTGTCATAATGTCTTTGCTCTTTTTGTTTGTTCTGTACTCAAAAAGTATTTGTTCATTCAGTGTCTTCAATATCTTTCTTTACTATTATCTGACTCACTTTCTCTTTTTACTTATTATCGCATGTTCACTTCTTATCTCTTCTGTTTCTCTTTTTTTCTACATTGTACTTATCTTCTACTTTGCTGTTATAATGTGCCCTCTTGTTTGCATCCGAGTTCTTCATTGCCTTTTGCTATCTAGTCTTCACATTTGTTCTTACTCTGATATTTCATCACTAATTACTTTAATTCTGTCCTACTTTTATATCTTATATTGTTATTACATTGAATTGGACTCTCATTTCTTATTTTTAGTTCAAGTTGTTTCTATTAATCCATATCACTAAAATTAATTACCTGGAACGTTAGGGGTTTAAATTCTCCAATTAAATGACAAAGAGTCTTGTCCCACTTGGCTAAGTTAGGTGCTGATACTGTTTTTCTGCAAGACACTCACCTTTCGGATGCAGAATCCTTAAAATTAAAAAAAGGTTGGGTAGGAGAAGTATTCTCCTCTCCGGGGGATGGCAAACGTAATGGAGTAATGATACTTTGTCACAAATCCCTCTCGTTCTCCGTATTATCTCAAAAATCAGATGTCTCTGGTAGATGGTTGATTGTTAAGCTTTCTCTAAAGGGTGTTCCAGTCTCTCTTCTAAATGTTTACGCTCCTACATGTGGTGAACCCGCCTTCTGGCCTACATTGGCCAAGCAAATCACTCACTGTTTAGAAGACAACTTCATTCTAGCTGGTGATTGTAATCAGACTTGTGACCCATTTATAGATAGAAATTCAAAAGTTTCCTTTGTACCTAATAAACCCCACAAATCTTTTGTTCACGCTATTAATCAACATAAACTACTTGACGCTTGGCACCAATGCAATCCGACCACCAAAGAATTTACTTTTTATACCCCAACTCACCAATCTCAATCAAGAATTGATTATATATTTGTAGCCCATAATATTTAGCAAACTCTTACGCACGCAGAAATTGGACCCATTTTATTGTCAGATCATGCCCCTGTTTCAATTGGCCTCGACATCTAACCCAAAACCACAGGTCCCAGAAGATGGCGTTTTAATAATGCCCTTCTTTTAGTTCCAAATTTCACTACTTCCTTTATTACTTTTTCTGATGAATTTTTCATGATAGATCAAACTCAATCCATGCCCTTCTCCACACCGTGGGATGCATTTAAAGCTTCAGCAAGAGACTTCATAATTGGCTTTGTTGCGAAGAAACGAAATATTGCTCATAAATTAACTAAGGATATCTTACAAGTTATTAAGAGACTGGAGCACTCTTATTGCACCTCACACTATAAAGATTGTTTACCAGCTCTGATAAATGCCAAGATGCAATTTAATAAGAAGTCCACGGAAGATGCCACATTATATTTGTTAAAATCCAGCGCTAAATTTTATGAGGGCAAAAACAAAGCCAGGACGTTTTGGCCAATTACCTGAAAGTTAGACACAACAAGCTGAACATTGAATCTATATACAACACAAACTTAGATTTAAAGTTTAAGGATGCTGACATTTTAAATGAATTTTCTATTTTTTATAAATCATTATACGCCTCTGAAACACAACCTACTGATCATGGGAAGAGGTGTGGTACAGCGGCCAGGGTGATTGTCTCCAGAATCTGGGGATCACGGTTCGATGCCCAGCACCATGTGACTCTGGGCAATAGCTTGCTTAATCTTCCCGACGGCCCCTAGAGACGCTTACGGGTGATTGTCAAGCTTTACAAATGTGGATTCTTACTTACTTTACTACACTTTTTCTCCACCATTCAAAAACCTCAAAATACTCTCCCAGATCTATCCTCATTGGAATTAGATCTAACACAGCAAAAATTAGCTGTCGCCCTTCACCATCTCAAAAAAGACAAAGCGCTGGGACCCGATGGTTTCACTGTTGAATTTTATTTACATTTTTCTAAACTTTTACTGCCCAAACTATATTCTCTAATAACTTCCTTTGGCGCTTCTGGTGGTTCTTCGGGCTCTTTCTCAGAAGCACATATTTGCCTCATCCCCAAAGATGGTAAAGAGCCTAAATATTGTAAGAATTATAGGCCCATATCTTTGGTTAATATCGATTATAAAATCTTCTCCAAAGCACTGGCCACAAGATTAGATCCCTACTTGCCAGATATTTTGGGGAAAGAGCAATCTGGATTAATTAAATGCCGTTTCATAACCGATAACACACGACTTCTTTTTAACGTTTTATCCAAATCCTCACATTTTAAGCAACCCCTCGCAGCAATAGCATTAGACGCTGAAAAGGCATTTGATAGAGTTGAATAGACCTATTTGTTTTACACTCTCAAATGGTTTGGTTTGGGCCCTAAATTCATATCCTTAATTTCTCTCCTTTATTCCAACTCTCGTGCAGCTGTTTGTGCCAATGGTTTGATATCCCCATTTTTGGATTTAGGAAGAGGTGTGCATCAAGGATGTCCTCTTTCCCCCTTTCTTTTTAATTTGGCTTTGGAACCCTTCCTCTCTAAGCTACGTCAGAACCCAAATTTACATGGTTTTCAAACATTGAACTCTCACATCAAATTGGCAGCGTATGCAGATGATATTTAGCTTTTTATGTCTAAACCAAATGAATCAATCCCTGCTTTTCTAGCAGAGGTACAAGCTTATTCAAGCATCTCCGGATACAAATAGAATAATGACAAATGTGATATTTTACCTTTAACAAGGTACACTTTTAAACCAGACTTTACCGCTTCTAATTTTACACGGAGTTCTCACCACATTAGGGGCCCCATTAGAAAGGCGGGCAAAACGGGACCGCCCGCTGAGGGTGCGGCGGTCCCGCACTCCCGATTAGCATGCGCCTGCCACACTGGCGGGTGCATGGCGCATCTGCAACATTGCGGTGGGCGGTGCAGAGAGCACCGCCCGCCGCAATGCCACAAAGGCAGCCTGTGCCATTCAATGCACAACGTGACAGGCACCACGCGATGCCTGCCACGTTGTACACTGAAATGCAGGGGGGTACCATAGGTACCCCCCATGTGCACCCCCACCCCCAGACTCCCTGGGGGCCTGCTACAGGCCCCCAATGTCAAACACCTCCTGCCGGAAAGGCAGGTCCCCGCCTGCATAGTAATATGGATGGCGGTGTCTACCAGACACCGCCACCATATAAACTGCTTTTCCGCCCAGTAGGCAATCGGGCGGATTGCCTACCAGCGGGAAACCGGCGGACGGTCTTCCCGTGCGCCGGGGTCCCCCCCCGCCATGGTAATGTGGTGGGGGGAAATTTGCAGCGGGCGGATGTTTTTAGCGGGCGGATCACCACCGCCATACGGGTGGTGGCGATCCGCCCGCTATACTAATGACCCCCTAGGTATTTAGGGTTACATGTTACGTCTTCTATTTCGGACACAGTAGCACTATGCATGAATAACTGTATACAAAAGATCTCTGACCTAACCTCTAAATGGCATCCCTTTTATTTATCATGGTGGGGTCACTTAGACACTATAAAGATGATGCTTTCACCAATAATTATATATACTATTTCTAATATCCCGGTTTCTATTCCTACTACATTTTTTAAGAAGATTAACTCCATCCTTTCTTCCTTCCTTAGGAATAATAAGACATCCCGAATGTCTCTTGTTAAACTAATTCTCCCCAAAACAGAAGGAGGAGTAAATTTTCCCAATTTCCCAACATACCAAAAAGCATTCCTTTTACGTCAGGCTTCTTTTTGGTTACGCGACTCCACGGAAAACTGTACCTTATGGATCACAATTGAACATCTTTTTTTATCTCCCTTTTCCTTTGACGAATACCTTTCCTTTTCGCGAAAACCGCAGGCCTTATCGAATCCCATTATTAAAATTAACCTCTAAACTTTTGCTACCTCTATACCCCTCTCCTCACAATACAATAGATTCCTTCTTAAATTCTACAATCTGGCACAACAAAAACTTGCTTATTCGGAACAAACCATTTTATTGGAAGACATGGCGTCAGAAAGGATTAATTTGGATCCATCAATTATTTTCACAATCGGACTTTATATCTTTCTCCTCACTTAGTCAATCTTTTAATTTGCCTGCCTTATTTATTCACAAATACATTTTACTTAGAAAAGCTGTGATGGACACACATGCCCGATTGTTTGCTGCACAGAATACTTCCACCATTCCAGCCTCCCCTTCGCAACTCCACTCACTGTTAAGGACTGAACCCAAATCTTCTATCATATACACTTTTTTACATAGCACTGATACCGTCAGGCAGAAAATCCAAAATTGAAGAGGCGTGGGAATGAGACTTTGTATCATCCTGGTCAGTGCACCTATGGGACAATTTATGGTCTAAGATTCGAGAGTCGTCCAGAGCTGCCAACATAACGCAAACATTGTTTTTTGTTTATAACAGACTTTTGTTTACACCGAGTGTATGAATACTGAGGGTTCCTGGGGGCCAACTAGCCTACCAGGTACCTCCAGTATGCACCAGGGAGCTGCGTTGCAGAGAGGTGTTCGGATGCCAAGCCCCTTTTTACACCTCTCTGAAACACAGCTCAGTGGCGCTTACTGGAGGTACCTGGTGAGCTAGTTGGATCCCAGGGACTGTCAGGATTCAAGGGGAATTCATCCCTCAACTCAAAACGCGCCACGGGATACGTTTTTACTCAGTGGTGAAGGGAGGGGGCCGGGCCTGAGGTGACATGTGTGCAAACACACCCATG
The DNA here is from genome assembly GCF_964204655.1 of Triturus cristatus. NCBI lineage: Eukaryota > Metazoa > Chordata > Amphibia > Caudata > Salamandridae > Triturus > Triturus cristatus. The sequence continues at coordinate 633,409,486 of NC_140582.1, forward strand.
GCGCGTTTTAAGTTGGAAAATGAATTCCTCTTCAATCCTGAGGGACCCTGGGGGCCAACTAGCCCACCACTTACCTCCAGTAAGCGCCACTGCACTGCGTTGCAAAGAGGTAGCCCAGGTCATGCCCCTTTTTACACCACTCTGCAACGTAGCTCTGTGGCACTTACTGGAGGTACTTAGTGGGCTAGTTGGACCCTAGGGACCCTCAGGATTCGAGGGTACTTAATCCCCCAACTTAAAACAGCCACAGGGCGTGTTTGCACACATGTCACCTCAGGTCCCCCCTCCCTTCACCACTGTGCAAACGCGCCCCTTGGCGCGTTTTAAGAGGTAGTTTTAATCTCTCTGCCCTATTATGTACTAGGGACTTACAGACGAGGTCATGATAATCACAGGGTACCCCAATGCATAGTATTCCCTAGTGTATTTAGGTGTTTTCACTGTGTTCTAAGTGTCTTATAGCAAAGCACTGGCTCTAGGCCTGGTTAGTCAGAGTCAGTTACCACCAGTACCCTTCTGAAAAAGTTGTGGGCACAGGATGATTTTGTAACAAGGCCTCTTTCTGCTCCTCTGTTGGTTCTTTCTGCACATGTCTTGCTTCTTCCTGCATTTTTCTTCATCTTTGTGTACTTCTGTTGTTTCTTTCTACATTTCTTTTGCTTCTTTCTGTGCCTTTTTTCTTCTTTCTTCACATATCATACTTCTGTAGGCATTGTTAGAAACTTGCATTTATAAAACCTTAGAAATTCATTGAAAAAAACATAGGTTTCAGGCACGTTATAGTTAGAAATTAGCATTTAAAAAAACCTTAGAAATTCACTGAAAAAACCATAGGATTCAGGGGCGTTATAGTTAGTTGGATATTTCACTCGTATAAAACCAGTGAAATTCCCCGTTGTAGTTAGTTCAGCTAACTATAACTCGCGCCCCCGCAATGCACTGCTGATGACATCACATATTACATCACTCATGACATGGTCAGTTACATCACTCATGACATCACTGATGACATCTCAAATAACATCACTGATGACATCATCCAGTGACTGTGTGTTTCTGTAAAGTTTAAATATGATATATATATATATATATATATATATATATATATATATATATATCCATATATATATACCACTGGCTGTCGTCTGTAGGTAGTTATACTTAGGTCTGCTATTACTATTTACTGTGAAAAATTGTAGATGTTGTGGAAATGTAAAAAAAATCAATATAATGAGGCAGCAGAAAGGCATGCTTTCCCCTTATATTTAGAGAGGAGGTGTCTAGGGAATAACTACTGTGAAGAAAATGTTAAATTTATTTTTACGTTCTCGTGGGGCTCTTACGGTATTGTGAATAGTAAATAGGAGTAAGTGACTTCTCAATACACTCTATTAGTAGGAATCCATATTGTGGTCCTTGTTTTTGAGAAGAAGTGTGTAAGAGATAAGTGCTGTGCTGATTAGAATGCTCATTCTTTTTTTTTCAAAGTTATGATCTAGCGAGACTCTCACAGGATTGCGAAAAGTAGGAAGGAGGAGGCGATGTTTCAATACACTCTTATATGCATACTTGTTTCTTATGGAGGAGTCTTACTGGAGATGGTGCTTATTAGACTCTACTACTTATGCTTAGTGGTTTGAGAAGAGTTGCGAGCATAGTTAAGGCTCATCCAAACACCCTACTATGCACACCTATCCTTACAGAGAGAGGTCTGAGCAAAGAGGCTAGTCCCTCCACATATCCTACTATGCATACCTGTCATCTGAGAGAGAGTTCTGAAAGGAGAGGACAGCCCCCCCACACCCTACTACACACACCCGTCATGTGAGAGAGAGGTCTGAAAGGAGTTGGGAGTCCCTCTCCACACTCCACTATGCAGACTGTCATCTGAGAAAGTCTGAAAGGAGAGGCCAGTCCCTCTCCACACACTATTAGACACACACATCACTGCAGAGAGAGGTGTTACCAGAGAGGCCAGTCCTTCCACACACTCTACTACCCACACCCACCACCTGAGAGACAGGTTTGAAAGGAGAGGTCAGTCCATCCCCACACCCTACTAAACACACCCATCATTAAAAAGAGAGGCCTCAGTAGAAAGGCTAATCCCTCCAAATACATCAAACTATGCACAACTCTCATCTGAGAGAGAGAGAGGTCTAAAAGGAGGGCTCACCACCTCCCTGCACCCTACTACATGCACCCATCATCTGAGAGAGATGTATAAAAGGAGAGGGCAGTCCCTCCCTATACCCTACTAGGAACACCTGTCATCTGTGAGAGAGGTCTGAAAGGAGAACCCAGTCCTTCCCCATACCCTACAATGCACACCTATCATTACAGAGAGAGGTCTCAGCAGAGAGCCTTGTCCCTTCCTATACCCCACTATGCACACCTATCATTACAGAGAGAGGTTTCAATGGAGAGACCAGTCCTCCAAACACACTACTATGCCCACCCATCATCTAAGAAAGAGGTCTAAAATGAGAGGGCAGCCCCTCCCAATACCCTACTGTGAACACTCATCATTACAGAGAGATGCTTCAGCAGAGAGGCCAGTCCTTCTACACACCATACTATACACACCCATCATCTGCAAGAGGGAGGTCTAAAAGGAGAGCCCAGTCCCTCCCCATACCCTACTATGCACACATATCATTAGAGAGAGGTCTTAGCAAGGGAGCCAATCCCACCTCACACCCCACTATGCACACCTATCATTACAGAGAGAGGTTTCAATGGAGAGACCAGTCCTCCAAACACATTACTATGCCCATACCCACATTCTACTATGCACACCTAACATTCCAGAGAGAAATCTCAGCAGAGGCCAGTCCCTATCTAAACCCTACTACGCACACCCATAATCTAAGAGAGAGGTCTAAAAGGAGAGCCCAGTTCCTCCTCACACCCTACTGTGCATACCTATCATTACAGAGAGAGAGGTCTCAACAGAGAGGCAAGACCCTCCGCACATCCTACTATGCATACCTGTCATCTGAGAGAGAGGTTTGAAAGGAGAGGACAGCCCCCCACACCCTACTACACACACCCATCATCTGAGAGAGAGGTCTGAAAGGAGAGGCCAGTCCCTCCACACACCCTACTATGCATATCCATCATCTGAGTGATAGGTCTCAAAGTAGAGGCTAGTCCATCGATACGCCCTACTATGCACACCCGTTATCTGAGAGAGATAGGTCTCAAAGGAGAGGTCAGTCCCTCTCCACACCCTACTATGCACACCTATCAATACAGAGAGAAGTATCAGCAGAGAGGCCAGTCCCTCCACACACCCTACTACACACACCCATCATCGGATAGAGAGGTCTAAGAGGAGAGTGAGTCCTGCCCCACCCCCTACTACACACACCTATCATTACAGAGAGAGGCCTCAGCAGAGAGACCCTTCCCTATACGTACCTTGCTATGCACACCCGCCATTGCATGAGTAATGTGTTGATATCAGAGTTACAATAACTGAGCAAATAAACAATTTCTATTGAATATTTATCTGTTTTATACACACACATTTTACAAAGATTTTTCAAACTGTGAACCATATCCTGTTTTGTTACAATAAAAACACATTCTTTTACTCAAATAATGTCAGAACACAACATACATGTTAAAGTCACTCTACTATGCATACGCTCACAAAAATCTACTTTAAAAAAAAAACTAGAAATTCAAAGGTTAAAGTAACTGTTGGAAAATGAGGCAGCATCTGTGAGTCCTGCACAAATTACATGACTACATTTGTCCTTCACTTGGAACCAAACACCCAATTGTAGCGCCTGACTCTCAGAGGGTAGCGTTGCAGAGCAGTCTGAGGCTTACTCAAGGGAGGTGGTGTGGGCTAGTAATCGCCATTTGCAGGTGCACAAAAATAACACTCAATTGATTGTCCAGTCTGTACTTTGCTTTATAAAAGTAAAAGTACATTTATTAAACACACACACCACTCAATACTATGCACCAATTTACAAATATACATAAGCTGTTGGAATTACTTTGTGACATTGCATAACATCTCCACCCCTCCCGCAGGGGGATGGGTTCTAGTAACACCACTCCCATGTATGCACATCAACTTGCCGCCAATGCAGTTAGTTGAACATAACCTGGAGCGAGGGCCCTGCGCACTGGCACCATCCCAGTGGCGACCCACCCTATTACCTCAACAAGCATTAAAAGGGGGAAACCTGCCTTGGTGACACATGACCCTGACTGAGCATCTCCTACTGACCATAAAGTATGCACCTCTATATCTTAAGGGCTAGCAATCTGGGGTCTTCAACTAAGCACAGCAGCAAGAATCCATGTTTACGCACACTTTAGAATGACAGTACTCATCACCTTGGTTGATCATTTGAATGCATTGCAATTACAGCCCCTAAGGGCATCACAGATGAAATCACAGGATTGCGCATATACAGCCAGACACCCTAGCAGGACTGTCTGGCAACATAGCCCCACTTGGTTTATGACATCTCCTTACACATGTGACTTACAGTCCCTTCAAAAGAAGTACTCCTGGCAACTACACTTCTCCTGCAGTGCGCCTCTTCCCTTTAAAAGGAATCACAGGTAAAAGCATGGGATTACGCAAATACAGCCAGACCCCCTAGCAGGAAGGTCTAGCAACATAACTCCATTTAGCTTACATCACCTTACACATGTGACTTACAGTCCTTTCAAAAGAAGTACTCCTGGCAACTACACTTCTCGCCTTCCTTTAGGGAACTGATACCATCCATTTTGGTTGTGTACTACTTTTAGGAGCATTGGTTCAGGACCTATTTCTAACAAGCTCCTTGTCCCCCTCCTCTTATATTTAGTTGATATTTAGTACGGCTGTTTGCCGTGGGACAACTGTATCCTCTATCCTCTTTCTTTGTTCCTATCCCCTCCCCTTTGTCACTGTGCACACCTGGTCTACAACTTCTGGGCCACCTTTACAAAAGTGATCATCAATCACACACTATCCTTACACGATGGACAACCTCGGTCTGAGTTTTGATAACGATATGGTAGCCGAGATCTTGAGGGCACCTTCATTATTAGCAGAAGATGGCAGTATACCGACTGCCAGTGGGAATGAAGACTGGAGGTCGCTCCAAACACTGAGGAAATTACAGATAAAAACAGCATTACACGGAACCATTATGACGGAATATCTTAGAGCAACTATCGCTCCCAACGGCCTTCTGATAACCCTGGCCCCCAGGATATTCTTGGAAGATTTGACGTTCCATCGCGAATGGTCAAGAATATCCTGGAAATGTACTCGCGACTGGCTGGTGCTCATCATTAACACAGCAAAGCATCTATCGGATGACCTACTCATTCAAATCAACTTATCCGAGAACAGACTGAAGACTGGGATTTCTATCAGCATTCAAATCAAAACTCTCAGAAATAAATCTAGAAATGAATGACCATAAAGAATACCTCACCAAACAAAAGATCAACCAGTTACAAAAAGAAGTCAGACGGTTTGATAAAGAAAAAATATATCCGTATACCAAAGATGATTATGTTTTTCCCAACATTGATACCTCTTCAGATGATGCAAGTAGTCATAATTCCGGAAGATCAGACTCCACGGGCAGTGAATCAAACTATGATAACAGACTACAAAGACCAAGAGGGAAGTATAGGCACCAACCACCTCCACCGCCTCTATTTCATGGTTTTCCCACCCACCCCTTCCAGAGACCGATGTATCAAGGACCATGGATGGGTCCCCAACCTATATGGAACGGACCGGTGGGACAAAACCCAATACCAAACTACCAACAGTTACAGAACCCCCCTTTTTTCAACAGAAGAGGCAAAAGAAGAGGAGGAACCAAGAACGTCCACTGGCAGGACCCGGAACAAATGGTCCTACGGAGCAAGACAGCAAGACCTTAGTGGTTAATCTATCCTCGAGACCATTGACTGAAGGTGAGAACAGACTTTTGGAAAAAGGCCTTGGATTTGTCCCGACACCTAAGGAAGACAATTTCACTCTACATCAAGAACTCCAGCAATTTTTCCGGAAAGTCCGCCTGAAAGCATTCTTCCAAGACAAACCCGAGGTACCGCCTGTTGGTTCTGGCTTGAAGAACAAATCTAGATTCACCCCCACTACAGCTATGACTCCTAATGAGGTGTTGACATTTGAACAAGCCGTCCTAAAAGAGGTGGATAACATCACCACCAGTCGCCCCTTCAACAATCTCTCCAAAGATGAAAGACTACTTCTGAAAAACTTGACAGAAGATGAGACCATCATTCTTAAACCTACTGACAAGGGCGGTGCCATTGTCAATACAGGACAAGAATACATATGACGGTGAATGCCTACGACAACTATCTAACACCAGGTACTACAAACCCATAGAAGAAGACCCTACCAAACGTCTCTCTACCATGATACAGAATTTGGCATTGGAAATAGAAGCAGAAGGGTGGTTTACTAAGGATGAAGCCTTATTCCTCACGAACAGAAACCCTCGGACTCCGTATTTCTACTGTTTACCTAAGATTCACAAGGGTATTATCCCTCCCCCTGGAAGGCCCATTGTGTCCGGTATTGAATCTTTACTAGAACCTCTTAGCAAATTTTGCAATGTGTTCCTACGCCCCTTAGTCACTAAGACCCCAACGTACCTCAGAGACACCACAGAAGTGTTGAACCTCATTGAACAATTTGGGGAACCAGAGTCCATAACCCTTTTGGTCACTTTAGACGTGGAGGCGCTCTACACTAACATTCCCCAAGATGCCACCCATGCAGTCTTAGATCAGGCTCTCCGCAACGTGAATCTATGGCCTTCTGCGACACCTGTCACTTTCATCTGTGACTGCGCAACGATAGCACTAAAAGAGAATTACTTTGCTTTTGAGAACAAGCTCTACCACCAAGTACAGGGCACCAGCATGGGGAGTACTATTGCGCCGAGTGTGGTCTGTCTTTATATGGCCAACTTTGAAGAAGAATACATCTTATCAGATACCAACCCATATACCAACAATATCTTATTATGGCGACGTTACATCGACGATATCATCATCTTTTGGACAGGGGATGAAGAGACATGCCGCTCTTTCTTCACATGGATCAACACCAAAAACCCATTCCTAAAATTTGTAGGCACTATGCCATCTGAGTCCATCCCCTTCCTAGACCTTTTGATATCTCTAAAAGATGGGTCTCATGACCACAAACTATAAAAATCCAACAGACAGGAATAGCTTCCTCATGTTTCACAGTCACCATCCTAATTCCTTAAAAAACAATTTACCAGTGGGCCAGTTCCTCCGCCTCCGGCGGAACTGCAATACCATCACAGAATTTGAAAAAGAGGCAGACACCCTGACTGAGAATCTGATCAGGAGAGATTATCCCCAAAGAATCGTGAGACAGGCTCGAAAACGAGCTAGGAACAACCATAGAGAAGCTTTACTAGAAATCAGAGAAAAAACTACAACAGACATACTGACCAGTGTTACATCCTTTACTCCCAACTCAAACAGGACTCAGAAAATCCTTAAAAAACACTGGAGAATCCTCGAGACGGGGGATTTCCAACCAGGCCCTATACCTCTTTTTGCTTTCAAAAGAACACAGAATCTAAGAGATATGTTGATACACACACACCCGAAAAACATCATCCAGAAACAACCTCCTCTATGGACTCTACCACCGGTAGTAGGCCACTATCCATGTGGTTCATGTGCAGCATGTCCTCAGATGAGCATCACAAAGGAACTTGACCTGGGACTACCCAGACCCTGGCAGCAAACACGCTACACTAATTGCAACACTAAAAACTGCATTTATCTGATTACCTGTCCCTGTGGTTCCCAATACATAGGCATGACAGCTAGATCGGTCAAGGTTCGTATTGGGGAACATAAGAGCACTATCCGATAGACGAGCAGCAACTAGGTTGCAAAGCCATTTTCTGGAGAAAAACCATCCCCAGAAAGCCTACGATGGACTGTCATCGAATCCAATCCCCACTGGACAGCGTCTACATTGTTTAGACAGGAACAACGTTGGGTGTTCAAACTTAGAAGTAACAAAGGGGGACTCAACAAAGAGATACCTTGGGTCGATCTTTTTCACTGAACCAACACCATGGAGGGCCTCTGAGGACTCTACCCATCTCCCATATGTTACACACTGCACATGGGACTATTATATGGTTTAGCGTTAACCATCTAACTACCTATTCAGCTCAGCAGTTGATTCCATGTCAAACAGGAGGGTTATCTAACTGTCCGGTTCTATACATCTGTGTGCGGGGTGTCTTATGGTATTCTGTGAGGCATTCCTTAGTTATTCACTGCACAGTCACCGGGGCCATTATGGGCACCCTTGAACCCTGCCACTACAGACCTATTTTTGCGGCCAGGAGCATACCCACATGATAGTAGTGGTCCCACTTCTGTGTTCAGTAGATACACCTATTTTTTACCCTGACGTTAGGGATCATTACCTTTTTGGCTCAGTAGAACAGTGAATTTAACCGCCATGGGGGTCCACTCTAGAACCTGCCCCGTAATTCACCATGAACAGCAACGTAGATTTTCAGCTGATATCTCACCTACACATCGCCATATATTATCAGGGCTTTGCATCCTACTCACCATGAGTACCATTATTATTTTCCTTCCACTTGGTGCAATACCTTTGAATAACCTCCCCCCTTCTTTAAGTATTCTTTGCTTTCGATAGTGAGGTTCATAGTGCCCTCGTACTCCTTTTCACCATTGTAAGATGGCCGCTCCCGTTCCTCCTGGGCTCATCGTTTTTTTCCCCCCGACGCAGCAGGATGACGTTATCACCTGCACTCCGCGATGCGACCAGCAACGGTACATATCCCGCTAGCTCCTCTTCCGCAGTGTTACCGGCGGTACTGGAGGACGGGTAGGTTCCCCGTTTTCATGAGGAAGGACGACTAGTAAGTACACAGAGCCCGCAGCTGCCTAGAATTTTAAGGTTGTATCCATCGCTATGCGGTACCGCTAACTCTTTCTACCTCTTTATATGTTTAGCCTCACCCCGCGGTACTGCTGACGGAGCTCATCTTCGTTTCGGAGAGGGTAGGCATACACTTTTATATTTAGTATTTTTATATTGATGTATATAAAGTACGGTAGAGAGTGTACCGCGCTTTCCTTTATGCATCCTCCCACCATAGAATACACGCATGGTCATCCGTTGTACGGCCTCACCGCTTTTAGCACTTCACGTGGACCCTTCGCCTCACCTCCTCTAGGGAAGGCAAGGTTACCCATGTAGCATCAAGTCACAGTTGAACCAGCACCTCTGTGCCTAGCATGCTCTGTCTTTGATAACGCTTCGATTGTTTGAAAGAAACAATGCTCTTTACAGCACACGCCATGCTCAGGTACTGCCATTCGGCAACGGTTCGGTACTTGGGCGATGCACTACACTGGTAGTGCTGACTACCAGCACCCACCTAACGTGCACTCCTATTTCCTTTCCTAGACACCCCCTGGTTCCCATATCTTCCATGCGGACTGTGACTCTGTAACAAGTGATGAATACACTTGCTCCCTCCAGCACTCTCGTGTGTCCATCTGTAGCACATGTATTGTGACGCATGACCAGAGGGGTATGTGCATGTTTTCTCTATGAGATATCACGTGCACTTGGCACCTGGGCACATATATGTGTGCATTCTATCCCACCTTTTGAGACAGTACCATATATATTTGATATGTTACTATGTTTACTATGTGTCTCTCTTTCTTTTTCCCTCCTCCCCTATTATGTCTCCGTTTAGGCTATGGACAGGACTCACGTATAAGAACGTGTCCCAAGACAGTACTTGTCAAGCCAAACCAACAAGAAGGTTATATATGGGAATATAGGGTGTCTTTCCCTGATTCCCAAAGTCTCCGTTTTCTGTATGGTCCTGATGAAGCGCTCTATGATCCACTAGGGACCACCTCACAGCGCGAAACATGTCAACCGCTTTCAATACACTTTAGATACACACTACACGGGTTGAGAGTAGCTGGATCTTATTTGTTCGATTTCCCCTCTCAATGTGGCACTAATGTGCGCCTCCATCCCCGTGATTCTTTTACTCTGAACCAGGGGACCTCCCAATAAATTGTTTAGGCCCTCCTGGGTCATTTTATCTTGCACTCACTATCACTTCCCAACCCACATACCCTCATACACAAATGCGGCAACTCCTTAAAAGATCTCCGCCAGAGAGCCCTTGAATAGGGCCTGTGAGGGACTGCAGCGCCACCCCCACGAGGAGCTTTTTGCCCAATGATGATGCTATACACTCGCAAGGGTATGTGAGGGCACCACGTACCACACATAGGAGTACCCTCTCTCCTCTTTGCACACTCACTTATCCTTCGGAGATATCCCTTACCACTTACAGCTCATCTATTTGCTGTATTTCCCCTTCCTTTAAGGAACTGATACCATCCATTTTGGTTATGAACTACACTTCTCCTGAAGTGCGCCTCTTCACTTTAAAAGGAATCACAGGTAAAAGCATGGGATTATGTAAATACAGCCAGACCCCCTAGCAGGAAGGTCCAGGAACATAACTCCATTTAGCTTAACTTCACCTTACACAGGTACTTCACTTTACACATGTGACTTTCAGTCCACCTAAAAATAAATAACCAATAGTAAATGCATTTCGGTGCAATTACACCACTTCACCTCCAGGGGATGCCCTTCTCCAGACATCCCCAACTCAGCCCTTCACTCCATGATGTACTTCATAGTACACCCGCAACTGTAGAACATAGTTCCAGCCTAGAAGGTGTTAAAGGCTGGCTGAGCCCTTGAGGGGTTATTCTTTCAGATGCCCCGTGAAACTTAGGGGTGGACTGTTCTTCTTTATGCTGGGGGAGACTGCGGTGCTCCTGCAGCCCCCCTGCACCCCTTTTCACATATGAGGGTGACCCCCTCCTCTGGGGGCCACCAGGCACCAAAATGGCAGATTTCTTCGTGCTGGGGGGGGGGGGAAATGCGCTCCTCCAGCAGCTCCCCCAGCACCTTTTCACAAGTGTGGGTGACCCCCCTCCTCTGGGGGCCACAAAGCACCAAAACGGCAGATTTCCAAATGCCTGGCGAGGCATTATGGGGCGCTTCATGCTCCTCTTTACTAGCCCCAGCCACTGGGAACACTCTCCTCCGCCCTCAGGGTCTCTAATTCAGCAGCGTGCTGTCTTCACTGGCTCCCTGCGCCAGCCTTTTGCCAGGCTCTCACTCTGGGCCTCTCTTCTCCCTGCGCAGAGGCCCCTGCTTCTGTGCACCAGTCCTGGGCTCTTCTTCTGGTGCTGATAGGGTCCTGGGGGCAGTCAGGGGGTCTCTCCTTCCAACTGCCCATTGCGCCAGGCTCCAGCACCTTCACCCTCAGCAGACCACACCCCAGAGAGCTTCTCTTCCTGTGCAAGCACTTTTTAAAAGTTGAGTAGGGGGCTGGCAGGAAGTCTCTGTTGGTCCTATCAAACAGCGACACATCACGTCCCTGCCCCTGCTCCCTCCTTCTTGTCCAGCCTCTGGGTTTGTTCAAAATGGCGTCGTCCAGGGTCTGGGCCACATGTCTAGGAAGCACCTTTCCCCCAAGCTGCCTTCCCTCCTTGGTGCAGCCTGGTGCCTGACACCCAGTAACAGCTGCTAATTGATGAGCCTGTAGCCCCTCCCATCTTCTGTACGTGGAGAGGAGGCCCTTGCTTGTGGAAGAAAGGTTATCAATCCATCCAGCTGAGGTCAGCCCTCAGCCTGGGTCTGGTCCTGGCTGGCTCAGAGAAATATGACAGTTCTGGATGACCCAAAAGTAGTACAAATATGACTTTGGACTCTGCAGAATACTTCTTTTCACGTTTGCTACACTGGACTTAAGTGCGTGTCCGGAATCTGTAGGCCTAATGGAAGCTAATCTAGCCCATGGCTCTACATTCCCATAGGGGAATAATGAAGTGAAAAAACAGTAAGGCACACTGACTTTCCCTGGCATGTTTCATCCCAGTGTATAAGGCCTATTCCATATCACCACCCAATACTGCATAAGTCCTGTCACACCATTGTAGCTGCTCCTGGACTGCTCACGCTAGGAATCTCCTGCGCAGCCCGTACACCCGTGCACACGCATGTACACGTGTCTGCATGTTACCAGCCCGGTGTCCCTTACTCCAGCTGCTGAACAGTGGCCTGGTCAAGCCAGGGGAACACCAGTAAAATCCCCATGCAGTCTCTTACACCCTGAGTTCACTGTGGGTGAGTCCCAACTTCTGAGGCTCCCCCACAGTAAAAGCTCTACAATTAGGTGCTCAAAAAGCGAAAAATCCGGGCGGCCCATAGTGTCAGAACCACCTTCTAACAGTAACATTATAGTTAGGTGTAATAAAAAAATCTATTTTCGTTTTAAACAAACTTAGACATTCACTAAAAAAAGCAAATTTTAAAGTAATATTATAATTTGGTGAATTTGCCAGTGTGAACATTAATGTTTTGAACTAAAAAAATTGAAATTCACCATTTGTAGTCATCAGCGCTAATTATAACTTGCACCCCCACCATGCACTTCTTATGGCCTCACATATGACATCACTCATGACATGCTTTATGACATCATTTATGACATCACTGATGACATCTCAAATGACATCTTTAATGACATCACTGATGACATCATCCAAGCTTTGTTTTCCTGCATATTGCTATATGTATTGCTAGGGCTTTTCATGCAGCATAGTTCACATTAACAATCCACCACAGATATATTGAAAACCCTCATTGAGTATGGTGTTAAATCTGTATACAACTGTAAAGAGAAAGTCAAAATAGTGAATGCCAATTCCAAAACAGATCACCTACTACGGACAACTTTTATTTGTATTAAAACCCTGACACACTCCTAAACTGCATATCATTAGAGAACTGAGTACTGTAAATAGTGCTTACTCTATAGAGAGAGTTTACTTTATACCACACTGTTTGCAAATACTAAAACATTCATGAGAAATACACCTGTGATGGGTAAAATTGTCACAAAGGACACAGGAGTCTTCAGTTTCCCTCCAGGTTTATTATCAGCACACCACATCTCTTCCACCAGCTCACTGCCTCAGTCTCAACTCTTTCCTTTTCGAATCATATCACTAGGCAACCAGTTAAAATTCAGCTCTCCCACCTACCATTTCATTCCCCCAAGACATAACACAGCTCCCTCTTCAACAACTCAAACTATTATACAAACCAAAGTAAACCATGCATAATTGAAATTAAGATTAATATTATGGATAACACTACCTACAATGAAAAAATAAGATTAAGCATGAAATGAAAGTAGAAAGAACAAAAAAAGGCATAACATACTGCGTAAAATCAGCTTAATACATAGCATAACATATAACATAACATTAGTTCAACACTTGGGGCCAGATGTACGAAGTATTTTTGCATGCGCAAACGGGTTTGCGACCCGTTTGCGCATGCAAAAATACCTAAGGGCCATGTACAAACCCTAATTAGCGAGTTGCAATTTATTTAAGACTCGCTAATTAGGATTTGCGACTCGCTATTAGGAAGGGGCATTTCAAGGGCATCCCTTCCTAATAGCAAGTCTGGGCCCTATGTATGACTGTTTTGCAACCGCAATTGCGATCGCAAAACAGTCGCAATTTACCACCAATTTAAGTAGGTGGTAAAGCATTCACGAACGGAAAGGGGTCCACAGAGGACCTCTTCTCATTTTGGGAATGCATGAGAGAATACTTTTTAAGGTTAGGCAGTGGTACCAGGGACCACTGCACGCCTCTAAAAAATTAAGCAAAAATGTTTCAATTTTTTTTTACATGCATCCCATTTTCCTTGAAGGAAAATGGGCTGCATTAAAAAAAACTGCTTTATTTAAAAGCAGTCCCAGACATGCAGGTCTGCTGAGCTCAGCAGGCCACATTCCCTGGGAGGGCCAGCCATTCCCAATGGGGTCGCAAATTGCGAGTGGCTCATTAATATTCATGAGCCTCACATTTTGCTACCCCATTGGGAATCGCTAAGAGTGTCTCTGACAGTGTTGTACATTTGCCTTTGTGACTCGCAAAGTGCGACTCGCAATTTATCGCATTTTGCAAGTCGCAAAAGCAAATGGTCATACATCTGGCCCATATTCCTCTAAATGCTTTGGTGTGAGCACTTCTGTCCTAGATTTACAGGTAGCACCTTTGTAGGGTTTGAATCCACACCTCTGGGAACCAGTCAACACACTTGTTGTTTCCAAACCTGCATCACCCAGAGACTCACTGTCTCATGTGTGTGGATTGAAACGCCATAACTCCAACTATATGTACTTTCACTATTTGTTTCCCCTTCACCTCTTACTTAGTCACATCTCTTTTTTCAGCCATCTACGTCCCTCCACCTTGATAGAGTGTTCAGAGACTTCCAACACCGTGATTCTTGGAAAATATTTTGAGAAGTTCCTCTTAACACCCCACAGTTTCTTCACTCTTATATGATCACTGTTGGACTTGGCCCTATTTGCAGGGTCATGCCTGAACTTTTTGCCACCTTAAGTTTCTAGTCTTTTTGTTCTGACCTGGTGTTGGTGGTTTTAGGACTCTGGGCACTTTAGCACTGCTGTCCAGTGTAAAGTGCGTGTGCTCTCTGTGGTAAACATGGTAAGATTGGTCTACACCTGTTTGACGTATTTAATTTACCTGTCAGTCCCTCGTAAAGTGGTATCTCAGATACCGGGGGCCAGTAAATTAAATGCTACTGGTGGGCTTGCAGCGCTGCTTGAGCCATCCACCAAAGTAGCCTTTCAAACCTGTCTCAGGCCTCTCCCGTTGCAGGGCCTGTGCGTGCAGTTTTACTGCCGCTGTGACGTGACACCGAAAGTGTGTGCCACATCTGTGACCCCCCTTTTACTGCATGTCAGTCACCCCTAAGGTAGGCCCTAGCTAGCCCTATGGGCAGGGTGCATTGTAGGTAAAAGGTAGGGCATGTACCTTGAGTGTGTGACATGTCCTGGTAGTAACAAACAGCCATTTTGGTTTCTCACTGCTGTGAGGCTGACCTCTCATAGGAATGCATTGGGGATTCCCTGATCAGTGTTTCAGTGGTAATTCCTCATATGAAAGGAGCAGCGTGGTCAAGTTTGGTATGTTTGGAATAGCGATAATAAATGCTGCGTAATGGTGTGCGCAGATTTATGATCACTATTTTAGAAAAACCACTTTTAGAAGTTGGCATTTCTGTGTGCTATGGGTCTTTGCCTGCCTGATGTGTATTGCATGTCTGGTTCTGGAGTGACAAGGTCTGGTGAGGTGTGTGGCTCCAGAGGGGCTGGGTGAGTCAGCGCTAGGCTGGATGGGCAGATCTGCATTTGGAGTAGTGGGAGGAGTAGCCCCTGACCCTGAATAGGGATGTACCTACCTTGTTCAATGCTGGCTCCTCCCGTGGTGTGTCTGAGGATGGAGCCCACCCGGAAAAAGGAGGGTGTGAGCACTGTACACAAAGTGCTTCAGTACCCCCCCCGGAACCAGTTGGGACCGGTTCCCCAAGCCCTGTGGCACGGCAGAACAAAGACAGAACACAGTATCAATATTGGGCTGTGACCTCATGTAAGGTGTGCTGAGTGCTTGTTTGTACCTGCTGGGCCCCAGAAGAAACCGCCACAAGGGACTGCCCCTCTGCTGGAGGTCCCTGTGAGCTGGCCTGCCTGGGCCCAGCTCTGCCCAAGCTCTGCCTCTCTGACTGAGACCTAGCGTATCATAAGCGCTGTATCTTAAATTGCTGGTGCCAGGACAGGAGGAGCGCTTGTGCCCTGCAGCGCTGGGCTGCAAAAGTGTCCCAGAAGGAATCCCGACATGGGGATTCCCCTGCGCTGCCTGGGAGTAAAGCGGGAGCCTAGCCCGCATTTCTGTGCCTTGGAGGGCCCCAGGGGTCTTGGGGATCAACAGCGGTGGGCTGCAAGTTGTTCTGAGGGAATTCCGGTGTAGGGATTCTCCTGTGCTGACTGGAAGTGGAGTGGGAGCCCACCCCGTATTCCTGTGACACTGAGACGCCGCCGCACCATGACCAGGCGTCCAGGAAGTAAGGCAAGATGCCTGACTGTGGGCGGGGCTGGAGGAGGAATGACACAGAGACCAGATGAGAGCCCGGGTCGACTGAGGCCTTTCTCCGTTTGTGCTCCAAGTCAGAGCTGTGCCCAGTAGAGGGCGGGAACCTACTCAAGGGCATCCAAAGCCCAAAGGAGGAGCCTGATCTGAGGTTCCGGGGCCGGCGAGAGAAGACGTCCAGGAAGCCAGGTGGCACATGCCTGCCCAAGGGCAGGGATCCCCCTGCTGAGGAGGGAAGTCCCGCGTTCTGGTCCGTGGAGAGGGAGCCTCAAGGGCTCACCTGGTCCCAGGAGACAAGGACCGGAGCCCCGCGGGCTCCTACAGCGACCACCTTCATTCAGCAACTGGTATCAGTCCCGAAGGAGAAGCCCCGTTGAGTGGGGCTACAATTGACCATTGGTGGGTGTCATGAGTAGCACCAGGAGGAGCCTGGTAAAAGGGGCTCTGAAGTCACGGTTAGTGCCAGTGCTGTGTCTTCTCCAGCTGCAACGCAAGAGCGCGGGCAGCTGCAACGAGGGGCATTTCTTTGTTGGCAACAGAGGAACCAGGGTGAGGTGCACCCTCGCCCCATTTAGCTTCCTGACTTTTGGACAAAGGGCATTGGGGACAGCCCAGAAGGGCCCCCGAGGAAGGCCAGTTGGCCTGGGGTCATTTTGTGCTCTGATGGGAGCACAAAGAGGATGTATGCACAGTGTTAGGTTTCCTGTGGTGCATTTCTAATATGATTGATGCATAATGTGGTTTATGCCTGATCTAAAGAGTTTATGCCCAATGTAGGATACATGCCTAGGATAGTTTATATCTAATGTGGTTTATGCATAATGCGTTTATGCTACCTGTGGTGATGCTGAGTGCAATATTTTAAATATTTTAATAGTTGGTCCTGGTTGTGTTATTACTTGCATTCTGATGGTTCTGACAGTGGCCCGATTGTCCCTGTCATGTATATATTCCCCTGTAAATTACTATCCAGTGCCAGTTGGCACAGTGTATATGTGTGATTATGATCTAATGTGTTTATGAGTAATACAAAGGCTATTTTTACATAACCTTGTGTGGAGTTTCTTTTGTGGTGTGCCTAGTGTGTTGCTGCTGTGTGTGTGTTGCGCAAACACTTTACACATTACCTCTGGGATAAGCCTGACTGCTCGTACCAAGTTACTAAGGGGGTGAGCAGGGGTTATCTTCAGCGTGTAACTCCCTTGCCCTGACTAGAGTGGTGGTTTCAGCCTAGCTTAGGCGCAAGCCCTAGCCAACCAGAAATCCACTTTCTAACAATCACTAACTTGAAACTCCACCTCCATGACTTTTTAGAAAAGATCATATCTTTCCTTGCTTCTTTTTTGAATTTCATTCACTTTGGTTTTGCCCTCTGTCAGAGCTGGCCATCACCATGAATCCCCACTCACCACAGTCCTTTTACCCACACATTTTGTCAGGAACTTGGTGAAGGAACCTCTTCTCCGCAAATACACAAATGGGGGACTGCCAGCAGTAGCATGTGGAGTAGTATCGTAACTCCAAATTCTTTCCACCACTGTCTCTTCACAGTTGCTAGTTGCATAGTTTCCTTCATCATACGGTAAGCCTTCCCACCATGCTGTTCCCCTGTGGCCTGTACAAGGCTGTGATGAGATGTTTATTCCTATATCTTCCATAAAATGTGGCATTTGACTGGACTTGAATTGTACCCCATTGTATGTGATCAGAACTGAGGACACCCCTTCACAGTGGAACAACTCCTCTCAAACCATTGATGACATATCTTGTATTTTGTTCCCTTAAAAATGTGTATGCAACCCACTTAGAGTGGTAATCTACTACAACTAAAGCAAAGCACATAATTTCACACAAGTTGTACATGGGGCCAAGGAAATCCATTCCCAGTTTCTTCCCTGGTGAATTAGGGAACTCCACTGGACTAACTGGCACATGCATCAACAATGCCATTTGCGATTCTTTATTAGCGAAAAATAAGGATTCGCTAATAAGGAATAGCAAAAGGCAATGCATGTAGAAATCGCTTACAAAATAGCGATTTCTAAACATTCCTTAATTGCGACTCGCAAGTTGCGAGTCGCAATTAAGGAATACCTCCCCATTTATTCCTATGGGCCTAGAGGCCCATAGGAATGAATGGGAAGCCTTTCTCAATTTGCGATTCTCAATTAGAAAATCCCAAATTGCTCATGCAATTTCAAGGGTGCCAGGGTGTCAAAAGGACACCCTGTTGCACCCCTGAAATCTGCATATGAGTACATCTTGCACACACACATGCCCCAAGGGCATGTGTGTGTGTAAAATGGAACTTTGAAAAATGCACTTTAGTGCATTTTTCAACGTTTTTGCAAATTACCATGAAGTTCAACTTCATGGTAATTTGCTCCCCCTATTAGCGAAATCGCTAATATTTTTACTTTAATGCATTGCATTTAAGGAATCTCAATTTGAGATTCCTTAAATGCAATCGCAATTTAAGTAATCGCAATTTAGAGATTACTTAAATTGCGATTTTTGCATTTGGGATGATGCATCCCAAATGCAAAAATACCGGTCGCAAAGGGGCAGATTCTGAGAATCTGCCCGTTTGCGACCGGTTTTTGTTTTGATGCATGTGCCTGATAGTGGTTTATTGCTCATGCATAGTGATTTATCTACCCTGGAGTATTCCACACATCTGTGGAAAGACTTCCAAATCCATATCCATTCCTGGTCTCAACAGTAAAGTTTCAATTTCTTCCAAGTTCCCATCACACCAGTGTGACCTTTATGAGCCAAACTAACTGATTTGGATTTCAAGTTGCCAGATGTAATTAGTAGCCTTCCTCGCAGAATCAAACCTTCTTCAACATTCAACTCATCCCTAACTTTACTGAAGAGTTTCAGTTTGTCTGAAATTGCTCCTTGCCTGGGCCATCCCTGAGTAATCACTTCCATAAGTGTCGGTAAACATACATCCTTATCCACCCTTGCCTTCCACTCCTGCAATGTAATTACCTTTTCACTCACTGAAACATCATCAACCAAAACTACCACCTATTCTTCTTCCAAAATGGAATCCTCCAACACTTCACAATCAGCTGGACACCTGAATAAATAGCCAGCTCTGCAATTCTTCCCTCCAGGAATGCTCCTGGCTTTAAAGTTATAGTCAATCAGATTGGACAGCAGCCTGGCCAACCTAGGGCTAGCACTAAAAAGACTTATTCTCATTAAGAAGTGAAAACAAAGATTTATGCTCTATAACCAAAGATATTATTTGCCTCACAAGTATGTGCCAAAATGTCTAGCTGCCCAATCTCCTGCCAGTGCCTCTCTCTCTATTGTTATGCAATTATTGTCTGCTTCCAATAATCTTCTGAAGACAAATGCTAGAGTATGCTCTTCCCTTCCACTAATTGTCTCAATACAGCCCCAATCCAAACCCACTAGCATCAACAGTAACAATTGAATGCATACTGTCTCTATAAGATTGAGGTGTCTGTGCCTGAATTATTGCTTTTTTCAAATTGGCCAAAAGCATATAAACCTTTGCCCTGATCTCAACAATTTCCTGAACGGTTCTGTCTGTAGAGCAAAAGTCTGGACAAATCTGGAATATTACTCACGGGTTCCTAGAAAAGAACTCACTCGGTCTTTATCACCAGGTGGGGGACTGTCTCTAATGGCCTTCAACAAATCTATTTTTGGAGAACTACCAGCAGTTGATAAACTGTGACCAAGATATTGCACATTGTCGACCATGAAGCGGCACTTTTCTTGCTTCACAGTAAGTACATGTTTTGTAAAAAAACCAAGTACTCTGCCAATCAGACTTAAGTGAGCTTGTGAATCCATAGTAAAACAACAAAATATAACCTTTGCTATTCCAACTCCCCCATCCAGGCCCCAAGAATGTGATGCATCAGCTTCTGAAACACAGATGCAGCTGAGACGTGCCCGAATGGCATGCTTGAGAACCTGTAAGAACCAAAAGGGGTGTTAAAGGCTGTCAGTGGGCGAGAGTCAACAGTCAGTAGTACTTGGTGATAAGCTGCTCTGAGGTCCAGCATAGAGAATGCTCTTGCTTCCCCTCCTTGAGCTAGCATGTCTTGTTTCTTCAGGAGAGGGAAGCAGTCAATCAAAATGTTCTTATTAAGGGACCTTACGTCCATACAGAGTGTTAACTCCCTTGTTGTCTTGTTGGCCACAATAATCGGTGATATCCATTGCGCCGAGTCTATAGGTTCGATGACTACATCGGTACAATGTTTATTAAACTGTTTTTCCAACTTACCCCTTATACTCAGGGGTACACTCCTCACTTGGTGTGTAACAGGCACAGTATCAGGTTTAAGAATTATACGATGCTCAAATCCCCAAACCATGCCCAATTTATCTTCAAACAATTTATTGTATTTACTCAAAAGTTCGCTCAACGACTACTATTTAGTGATTGTAGCCTCTCCCACGTCTTCTACCATGGAGACATGACTCTCTAAGGATATTAGATGCTTGAATTCAGGTCTAGGCACCATCCCAAATGAAACCTGATCCCCCCATCCTAGGATATTGTACCATTTGATGACCACATACACTTTAGCATAAATCTCCCTGTCTTCAAAAGTGATTTATTTCACAGAAATAACTCATTCATACGATTGTGTTGGGTGATCCTGAATCTACTGTTACAAATAATGGAAACTGACCAATATGTAGTTCACACTTAGGATCACCCTAGAACTCTTGGTCATCAATAGTACCTACCATCTACACAGCTAACACCACTCTAGTATGTGCACTGATGATATCTTGATCATTTAAGATCACAGCATTGAGCTGCTCCCCTACAAATACCACAGTTTGTGCATTATGACACACCCTTGCAAAATGCCAATGCTTTTTACATTTTATTTCAAAATCTTTTTATTGATTTTATATCAATTAGGGACAAAAAAACACACAAGGCGATCACAGCATGTACATTGTGCAGGCTACACGTTAATGTTGTCTACCAGGTGTACGCAGCTTGTTCACAAGGCCGGAGCCCTATGATTGTCAATGCTTCAGCCTCCCATCCCCCAACCTTAGCATCACCTATTACAGTTTAACACAATCTGTTATGGTGGGGAACCCTTACTCGGATGTACTTGTGTGTCCCGCCCAGACTGTTAACCCTAAGCTGGGCGTGCCAGGATGAGCCTCAGAATGAAAAGGTGGCCAAAAAAACCCCAGAAAGAAATAGAAACTGTGTGTAACCCAAAAATGTGTATCATGGTGAACAAGCTTCAATCAAGGCTCCAAGGTGGGGGGGCCTTCAGGTGACAGCCAGGGCGCAAATATTTTCTTTACGTATGTACCCTAGGCGCTTTCACTTCAGTTAAAGATGGAACAGGTGGAGCGCCCGCAGCCTAGGGCTACAAGCAAATAAGGGCAGACCCTCCAACAAGTAAGCCTCCAGGGGGGACCAAATGTATTCAAACCCCTTTCTGGAGTCCTCTGTGATGTCTGTCAGACGCTGTAGCGCAAGTGATCTCTACATCCTGGCGTGCCACTGCATAATTGATGGGGCCTCTGTTTTTTTCCAGGACGCTGCGACAGCCAACTTAGCAGCTCCTAGGCATAGCCACATAATGGAGCGGTCGCCATATGTCGGACTCTTCAGTGTGGGGTCCCGCAGTCCCAGGAGGCTATGTTCAATGTTGCCTTGGATTGGGTAGCTTAATATCATTTTTATCTGAGAGAGTATTTCCTTCCAGAAGGGCTGGATGGAGGAGCAGTCCCCCCAGATGTGATGGAAGTCTCCCAACAAACCGCAACCCCTCCAACACCTATCTGTTATGGGGGGGAAATATCTTATGTAGCTTCTGGGGGTACAGGTATCAGTCATACATTATTTTGAAATGTGCTTCTCGGAGGTGCATAGAGTGGTTATGTTTGGAGATGTCCTTGTATAGGCTGACCCACTGACTCTCCTCCACTTGTCTACCGAGAGTCGCTTCCCAGAACACTTTGTGCCGTGGAGTCGACTGAGGGCTCAATTCTATATTCAGGGAGTATAAAAAGGAGATTGTCCCATTGGAGGCCGCCCCTGATTGCGCACATTTTTCGATGTGGAGCAGGTCCCTGGTAGCTGCCAGCCACACCAGGGGTTCCTGCACCCAATGATTAAGCTGGGTGTAGTAAAAGCTCTCTGAGGGCTGCAGGCTATAAGCTTTGGCACACTACTCAAACGATAGAAGTGTGAGATCATGAGACAGCCCACCTGTCTCCATTGTGAGAAAGGTCCCTACTGCAATGCTGGGGGAAGGTCCGGATTGAAATGTATGGGGGTATAGGGTAAGGGGAAGGTTGTCAAGGAGAGTGTTTTTGTGAGTAGGTCCCATACCCGAGGAGTGGTGGCTGTTGGGGTGCTTATGTATGTGTTTGGGGGTCTGTGTTGCTTCTTTAACCACAGGAGGTCCCATAAGGTCCTACCCATAATTTGGCGATCCATATGGAGCCAGTGTTTTCCAGACTCTCTGAGAGACCACTCCGTCATCACCCGGAGCTGGGCCGCCCGATAGCAGGCCCAGAAGTCAGGAAGGGCAAGACCCTCCTTTGTTCGTGGTCTGGTCATGACTCGATTGGAAAGGAGAGCTCTTTGACCCTGCCAAAAGAATTTCGTGAGCATCAGTTTTAGGTCTAAAAACAAGTCCCTGTCCACAGGGATCAGAAGTCCCTTGAAGAGGTCATGCAGGCGCGGTAGGATATTCATCTTCACTGCATTTATTCTCCCTATCCAGGAGGTATAGGCGGATTTCCAGCGAGTTAAATCTGCTTTGATCTGACAGAGCAAAGGCGGATAATTGGCCCCATAGAGATTGGTGATTTGGGGAGTAAGCTTAACCCCTTAATACGTGATCTCCTAGGCCGAGAAACAGAAGGGGGAAGTCTCCTTAATTCGATCCACTACTACACCCGGAAGGTTGAGCAAAAATGACTTTGACCAGTTCACCTTGAATCCCAAAACTAGTTAGAAGCTATTCAGCTCTGCCTGGATCGCCGGGAGCGAGTTCAAGGGATCAGTGATAGGGAGAAGGACATTATCGGCAAAGAGAGAGATTTTATGGTCGTCTGTGCCAAGTGACTCCTTTTCTATTTGGATTCGATCTGATCCTCACAGCCAGGGGTTCAATACTAAGTGCGAAAAGCATAGGGGATAGGGGGCAACCCTGCCGTGTCCACAGCGTGAGTGTAAAGGCGTCAGATGCCGCCCCATTGACTAGCACTCTTGATCTAGGAAGGTAGTAATTGGCCTGCACCATGCCTATAAATATTTTGCTGAAGCCGAACCATCTCAGGGATCACAAGAGGAAGGCCCAGTTGACCCAGTCAAAGGCCTTCTCTGCGTCCAGCGAGAGGAGGGCAGCGGGAATGTTCTTCTTTTGCACTTTCTCAAGTATGTGGATTATTCTCCTCAGATTGTCGTGGGTTTGCCGACCCTTTATGAACCCCGACTGGTCCGGTCAATCAAGGCAGTAAGGAGGTTTTCTAGTCAGGTGGCCAGTATCTTAGACTACAATTTTGCATCCAAGTTCAAAAGCACAATGGGCCTGTATGAGGCACACTCTCTAGGGTCTTTCCCTGGCTTAGGGATGACCGTGACCAAAGCTTTCCCCATGGTGTCCGTTACCTGTTGTCAGTGCGCTATGTCATTAAAAAGGGACACCAACTGGGGAGCTAGTTCAAGAGCGAAGGTACGATAGAAGTGGGCCGTAAGCCCGTCTGGGCCGAGAGCCTTCTGCAACTTCAAGGCGTCTTTCACATTCTGGACTTCTTCCCCTGTAAAGGGCCTACTAAGTTCTTCATTGGTGTGTGCAGAGACCTGAGGGAGGTTAAGAGATGCTAGATAGTTGTCTTGACCTGAGACCGCCACTGTTTCCGCTGTAAATAGATCGTGGTAAAACGTCCCGAAAATGTTAGCTTTACCCTCTTCGTCTGTGTGGGAGACCCCTGCGCCATCTATTATCGGCTTGATGTATTCTTTTTCTTGTTTAGCCCGGAGTTGCCGCGCCAATAGGGTACCTATTTTGTTACTGCTTTGATAGCCTCGCGCTTAAAGCCTCAATATAGATTTCTCTGCCCTATTAGTGTATATGGCCTTAAGTTTACCCTTAAGGGAGGTAACCTTGCGGAGGGTTTGGGTTGAGGTCGACTCTTGGTGGGCCTTTTTCTCGGTCTGCAGTGCCTCTTCTAAGCGTAGTCTCTCTCCTTTCTGCTGATTCCTAAATGTGGGGGTTAATTCTATACACTTGCCCTGTATTACCGCATTAAAGGCATCCCAATTGGTGGCAAAGGATGTGCTGGCGGGGTTATTATTGGTGAAGAACTCTGTGATCGCCTTTCTTAATTTATCTCTAAGAAGTCTATCCTTGCAGAGAAAATTTGCGAAGTACCATCTCCTATGTTTTGCATGCAGGTTAGGCCAGTTAAGTGTGAGCTCCACCGGGGCATGGTCTGAGAGGCACATCGAGTGAAAGTTCGCTTCCGCCACAGAGGAGCGCAGGCTTTTCAAATTTTAAGCATGTTTTCCACACTGTCGGGCAACTTTTAAAACTGGTATGTGAAATTTAGAGCCACACCTAAAACATAAATTTGGCATTGTGTTGGAATTCCTCTCCTGTTTCTTCCCTTCAATGTTTTTGGAAGGCTTTGACATTTGACATATACCTCCCACCACTTCAGGTGAATGTTGCAAGTCTCTGTTCCTTCCTAACTCCATGGACGCCATCATGGATCGTTCAATATCGCTAGCAATTTCAAGTGTTTCCAGGCACAGATTCCGACAACACAAAATCCTTTCTTGAATATGATTCTCAAAGCAATTACCCACTAGCTGATCCCTTAAATAAACATACAACTGTCCTTCAAACTTGCAAGTCAAAGTTAGTATTCTCAATTCTGCTAAAAGCGAATCCACTGACTCTTGTTGGAGTTGTTTCCTTGTAAAGCACTTCTCTCTTTCTACTACGAAGCCCCAAGTCATCTGTTCGCAAGTCTTTTTACCGCTTCGGTGTACACATCCCATTCAGTGGACTTGGGGCTGGAAATCAAAAATTCTTTGGTCCTGTGCTCCTAGCCAATTGTAGAAAATGTTTTTTACTGGCAGCAGGAGAAGTAACTGCATAAATGTCCAAAATATAGCGTTTAAAAGTGTTGAACCTCTCACGGCAAAAATGAAATTGGTAAATTTGCAGTCTGCATATTTGACGTTTAAATATAACAAACTTGAATTAGAATCTGTTTTAATTGTGAAGAGACTCACTTGGATTCCTGCAGTACTCCCCACAGGAGGATATACAACAACAAACAAGAGGAGGCTTGAACCAACTGAAAAAAACTGGAAAGAAGGGAAATTCAAACACAACTCACATGTATTGTGTAGAAAAGTGACTTTGTTTTTAACAATTCCTGTCAAGAAATTAAAGGCTACCAATGAATAGATAGGGAAGGATGACCAATGAGAAGCCTTCCCTTATTAAGACAGTCCAGAATCAATCACCAACCGACCGTAGCAGGCTGTCAATCACTGACAAGCACTCTCAATGCACCACTGCAGTGGCAAAAGGAAGATTGCAGATTAATAACCCCTTTCAGAGGTCGCAGAGACTACCCCTCTGCCATGCTACAACTGAGATAAAGGTAAGTCAGTACTTTATTTGAACAAAGCAAGGTATTCGTCTAGAGAGCTGCTCAACATAGTTTACAGGAAGAATCCTTAAAAGTGAGTTTGCCTGCCACGCACTTTCATTTGTAAACAATAATTAGGCTCTTGTCTAGAAGTGCACATGCGTTACTGAGGTTCCTCCATATTCATATTATCCACAGAGCGCTCGTAGCTTCATCACTTTTGATAACGTGCACACGACTTGGAAGCCCTTTTTCTGCTCAGCCGTCAATGTTCATATGCTCATGGCAATAAAGCTCGCGCAAGACACAAGCTTGAGAGGTATCCGCTGAAATCATACTGAAAAATGCTACAAACTGCACGTGTGAATTCTACGCTTCAATGCTACCACACACCAAAATATATTTATAAAACTGTCCCTGTTTTTGTACAAAAAAGACGTTTTCAAGCTGCTCGCGCTTCGCGCCAGGTTCTTACTGTACACACAGCCTGTGATAGATTAACTCACTTTTACAAACTCGCTGTATCCACAGTCTGTAATAATTAAACACAAGCATTCACTGTTCTGCTTCTTGTGTGTATAACCCCCGCACTGTGCCCACTCCCGAGTACATGCAACATTCCCACTTCTGTATTCCTTGGAATGAATAAGCCAACATTGGTTTTGTGTTTGGAGTGGTCATTTGTTGGCCGCAGTTTTATTAGGAATACATGCATATACTTTTCTCATCATTTGCATGAACTATGGTCATAAATCATTATTGGTGAACTGTCATATTTGTGTCATAAATCATATGCCTTGTTTGTCCTACATCTTATCTGCCATAAATCATGTGTACATCACCAATTAGCAAATTGGACTGACAGTTCGTTGGTTAGCTCATTTGCAGGCTTATCTTGTTTCTTGTCCCTTCCGGGTCGTTTCTTTGTGCGGTTGGATTTGCGCTCTCTTTGCGCGGGGGGTAGCTTCTCTACCGGAGTTAGGCCCCAACTCGCTACTGTGTTAGACTCTTTTGTGCATGCCATCCGGCGGGGGCTGGGCTGAGAGTGCTGTCTCCGTTTGCTACCCCCTTTTCGTTAGGCCAACTCACCCAGCCGTTAGGCATCCCAGAGTGAGTGGTCCTATTCCTACACACCGCCCTCCGGTGTGCCTCCGTACCAACCATTGTACCCGTAGCTCTTTGCCACACCACCAGGGAGGCTTACGTCTCCCTGCGGCTTTCCCTCGTTCATCTCTCCTTTTTTTCTGCAACCTGCTAGGGCCATGGCGCCCCACAGGTTGTCCCAGAAAACTCGCATGCCTTCTTTTGACAGATGCACTCCATCCTGCCCAAAGAGTTCCGGGCGACCCATTTGGATGAGCCTGTGCCTGATCTTTTCCAATCCATTGGTTCTGCAGAATTTGCTTACGGCGATGTTTAGCTTTTTTCTCAAGTTCTCTACTGCTTTTTGTGACTCAGCCCAGCGCCACTCCCTTCTGCTGATCAGCTCTGACCAGATGACGGCAGTACTCCCAAAAGACCTGGCTGCATCCTTGAGGTCCCTCTGTATGTCGTGGAGGAGGGTTTTTTGGCATGATCGTTGCTCCCCAAATGGATATTCAAAATGTCCGGGTGTCATGCCGTGTCCGCCAGCAGATCCACAAGGTTCGCTGGAAGCTGGTCCTATCTCATTCCTGGTTTGCCCAACCACCGGATGCATGTGTCCACCAGGCTTCCTTCCTGTCTGTGGCCCCCTCACCACCACCAGGACTGCATTCTGGATATGAAGGAATGGCCCACCCCCCACACCAGGCGTGGTCTCCTTCCTGCTGAGGCAATGATCACAAATGTCAAAATACTGCTTGCCCCTCGGAAAGCCGCCCCTGCCCTCCCCCGGCTGTCAAGGAGGGTTCTACAGTAACTGTGGTCTCACGTAGGTCTGGTATGCCCATGACCGCCATCTACCTACTGCCTGTTTTCCAGCCTTCGTCATTCTGTGTTGTGCTGCTGTTGTTGCTGCCCCGATTCTGAATGAGTTTAACCCAAATCCTGCCGGTGGTAGGCCCGCTTTGTTGAGGGTCAGGCGCATGACTGCTGTGAACTGGAATTTGCTGAAATGGGTGCCGTCCCTATGCTTGAACAATGGCCCTTCGCCAACTGGTCTCACTGCCATGAATGCCAGCAGACAGCACACTTTGCAGCAGCTCTGACCTTTGATGCATTGCAGCTGTACTACCACCCCTTTGCCGGTCTGTTCTGTCTTTGACCGTCTCAGTAGTATCTCTAGCTTGGTTGTACCGGGCATCACATCACTTGGCTGTAAGCAGCGCTTGGCTGGCCCAGCCTTTGAGGGCACCACTAGCTCACTGAGGTGGAATGCCTCAAAGAATGAGTTTGAGAATGCAGCCTTAAACAGGAGGAGTTCAAAGGTATCCCTTGTTATGTCACCCAGTGTTCCCAACAGCGGGCCCAGCTTCGTGAAGTCTATTGGGAGCCTGTTGTCTCTCTTCGTGCTCTCTGTGCACTTCCATCCTTTCATTGACGCTTTGATATAATGAGAAGCCACTGGGTCCTGCCCTGTCACAAGTTTTGTGTAATGCGCCACGGCGAACAGGTGGGCTTGTGCCCATGACCTGGATATCTTGCAATTGAATGCCCACTGGACAAACTTCTCAATTGCTCTGCTTGTGGCCCCCACATCCCCCAGGGTCTAGATGACCCCTATCCGCATCACTGTCCCAGTAAACTTTTTATATCGCTTGGCTGCTTCCGGGGCAAAGGCTTGGTTGACCAGCTCCGACAGGTCTACCCCACCAGGCCCCACAGTTGTACGGGGAAGTGAGTCATGACCCACTTCTCCCCTGGGGCCAGTTCCCAGATGTTGTCTATCCGTGCTCTTGACAGGGAGTCTGCAACCTGGTTCTCCACCCCTGGTACATGGCGCGCTCTCAGGTCTATATTTCCTTCCAACTGCAATTCAACCATTTGGCGGATTTATCGTAGTGTGTCTGCCACCTGGCTGATCCTCTATTAATCGCTTGTACTACGCCTTTGTTCTCTGACCATAGTTTCAGCTTCATGTTACATAATTCCTGTTTCCAGATTGTTAGTGCTACTATGATGGGGAATAGCTCAAGAAATGTAATATTGCTGGTAATGCCCTGCCTGCGCCAACTGCTGGGCCATTGGCCCACCCACCATTTACCGCCCAGGATTGCCCCAAAACCTGTGCTGCCTGCAGTGTCCTTGAAAAGCGCTATCTGTCTGTTTGTGACCCAGCATTCTCTCCAGATCAATACCCCATTGAAGTCAGCCAAGAATTTGTCCCACATTACAAGGTCCTGCTTGACTCTAGCCACCAACCTGATGTGATGGTGCTTTAGGTTAAGTCCTGCCGTTAATTGGGTTAACCGCCTGGCAAACACCCTGCCTTCTGGGAGAACCCTGGATGCAAAATTGAGTTTGCCGATTAACCTTTGGAGGTCCCTGAGGGTAGCCTTTTCGCGGCTGCGGAGGCTCCTAATGTCCTCCCTCAAATCCATCACTTTCTCGGCGGGGAGCCTGGATGTCCCTGCCACTGAATATAGCAATATCCCCAGGAATGTGATTTCTGTCGCTGGGCCCACTGTTTTTTCTGCTGATCCCTAGCTTCCCTGCTAACTTTGTAAATGCTGCCAGGGTGTCGCTGCATTCGGTTGACAACGCTGGGCCTTTGAAGAGGAAGTCATCAAGGTAATGGAGTTTGCCTCCTGAGGGATGCCTGATATGTAGTGCCCGTTCTAAGAAGGTGCTGAAGATTTCAAAGTAAGCTCAGGATAAGGAGCATCCCATGGGCATGGTTTTATCAAAGTAAAGGTCTCCCTCCCACGAAACCCCAGTAGATGGAAGCTCGAGTGGTGGACCGGGAGTAAGTGAAAGGCGGATTCTATGTCCGCCTTTGCCATGAGGGCCCCAGGGCCCGCTGATCTGACTAGGTCAATGGCGACATCTACCGTAGCGTAACCCACTGTGCATGCTTCTGCGCTGATCCCATCATTTAAGGATGACCCCTCAGGAGAGGACAGGTGGTGAATTAGGCGGAATTGGCCTGGTACTTTTTGGGAACCACCCCTAATGGCAAGATCACCAACCCCTTGCTCATGTGAGCGGGGAGGGGCCCTTTAATCTTCCCAAGGCCCTCTCTCTCTCTCTCCAAATTCTTAGTGACCACTCCTGGGTGTTGTAGCACTGATTTCAGATTATTTGCACTGCCTGGGGGGAGGTGGCCCACAAACAGGTTAACAAAACCCTCCTCAAAATCTTGTGCTAGTATTGATGCATCTGTCCTGTTGTGATATGTATTGGCTAGTTTGCCCAGTTGGCGAGTGTTGATAGGGAAACTGGCTAACCTGCATCCTTGAGTTCTTTTCGGTTCCCCCTCACCTTCTTTGGTTGCCTCACTGCTTTTTCTTCTCTTTCTTGTCGCCCTTGTGTTCCAACTTGCATCTGCACCCTGCTGTTGGTTGTCCCCCACCACAAGAGGTGCAAATGTGTTGAAATTTGCAGGAGGCCCCATAGGTACATTTGTTAGACTCGTATTTCCAGCATATTCCTGCTGTCCAGCTAGCATGTGGGGCTTTCCATGTGCTGAACTATTTGGATTTTTGGAATGTCCTCCTCCTCCCTTTGTGGAAGGAACTCCGAAAGGGCTGCTCACACTTCCCCGTCCATGCCTTGACTTACCTGGCTACTATCATCTTGTGTATGTAGCCTGATACATCCTCCTCATTCCATTCCATCTCTGGGTGTGTTTGCATTTTTAGCCAGAAACCTTTATCGTATTCTAGCCAAGCGCTGCCAGGGAATTGTATCTGTGCATTATGTATGTTGTCCCCGTAGAGCCATAGGTCGGCTGCGCAGCACGGGAATGTCTCTACAATTATGCATGCCATTATCCTAAATGCATCCAACAAATTATCAAAGTTTCGTTCCTTTCTTTCCTTCCACCTTTCCCTTCTATCCTCATTCTTCTTGTTGCAAATAGTCAGGTACAGCCCATCTAATTGTATCTCTAACAGTGTAAAGATGTCAATACACTCCTTCCTCCATATCCTTTCTTTGACTGCTAGTAATATAAAGCTTGCTAGACCTGTGGCCCTAGTGGTCATTGATGCCAGACCGGGTGAGGGCCTCGCATATGGTTCTAGGGCTGGAGGAGCACCAGGCAGGTCGCTTGATGTGGTTGCGCTACCCCATGCCGCTATGGGGGACCCCATCTCTCCCTGTACCTCTTGCATGCCCTGGCCCCTCAAGCATTCCTGGCGCACCTGGCCTGGTTCTATTGGATGCCAAGGCAACCAGGAGACTGCCCCATCTGTTTGGGCTCCTGCTATCCCTAAACCTTGCATGCCCAACCCCTTAAGCAACAGTGGAGCCATTGTTTTGAAACACTCCTTCACTATTGAACTAATATGCTCACCACTTGTTGCTGCGTCCCTGGTCCCACCGCTTGGTCCTGCCGCCGCCGGGTTGGCTACAGGCGGCAGGGTATTTTTCTGGTAGGCTTTCTTGGGTGCGGCTGCATCTGCTAGCTCATCTGGGACTCTCCTTTTCCTCTTTGGTGCTGGCGCGTTGGTGTCGTCATGTTGCTGGTTGCTTGGTCCTTCCCTGGCGTCGTGCAACAGATGGGGCTGCAGCCACTCGCTCCCATGGACCTCCGATGCTGGCCGGATTTTCCATGGCAATTTTTCTAGGTCCTCAGGTTGTTTTTGGCCTCCTCACCTTGCCATCCTCTGGTGCCTGCAGAAATACACCTGCTGTACCTGTGGACTGGTGCTTATTTAAACTCTGTTACGGCCGGGTACTGCCGCCAGTCCTTATGCACCAACACACTGTTCTTTTGCCCCTGAGTGCCCCCTCAATATCCCTCACACATGGGAGGGGCTCTCTACTTTGTGCAAATGGGGCTGAAACAAAGACCGGCTCTTTTGGGATCATGAAACACAGTCTGCTGCATTATGTGGCAGCCACACTGCCAGCTGATCAGGGAACCTGCTGCTGTTAGTGTGCCAGGAGACACTCCCAGCTGTTCTGCCACTCGCTGCCGCTTCTCGCGTTCTCCCTGAGCGATACACTGCTGTGCCTGTCTCTTTATACAACCTCGCCGCCTCTGAGCCTGCTCCGATTTCTTATTGAAAGGCGCTCACCGGTGTCAGGTCAGCTGAGGTGGCGGAAGGCGGGAGGAGGAGGAAAGGGCTTCCCCCACAGCCACTCCCTGAAGGCACAGCCCATGGACACAGGCACCGCCTCAGTCCAGACAGAGGTGAGGGTCACGGCTAACTGGCTCCTTGTGCTGCCCGCTGCAGCATGGTCCTGCTGATGCCCCTGGGGATTCGCCCGTGTTTTACTGCACCGCGCCGCGCTGGGCACCCTCCAGGAAATCTCAGGGTGGCCCTTCTCCCTCCCGCAAACTCACCGGTGGCCCGCGATGAAGGGCTTGGCAGTGACGCCCAAGGGCAGTGGGTCAGGAGTCTCCTGGTTCTTTTTTTTGGGGGGCGTCCACGGGCCCGACCAGCTCAGCCCCAGACTCCGGAGGAGGTCCGCTACCTGCACATTCTGCCCTGATCCGCAAGCGGCCTCCGATCACCAACTGGAGACGGGGTGGGCCGCACTCATCCTCCACCTCTTTGCCAGCAGCAGCAGTCGATCGATCAATACTCACAGCAGGTCCCACAGACTGGGCTTCACCTCGACGACGACTCCCAAAAAATCGTGATGCGCCACTGCTCCCCTGCTCCACGAAGATAGGAGCTACCTTGGGAGAGTGGCGATTATATTCCCCCCGAGTCTTTCCCGCCTATCTGGTGGATTCCCCCATTGGGGGTTTGTACCCCACTCGGCCCCCTATTGGGTGGGGGGGCAGCGCACTCCTGGTGGCTGCAGCGGGGGCGCAGGTGTTTTCCCGCTACTGGGTGCTCCCGAGCGTCAAAAACCAGTTCTTTCTGGCGCTCGGTCATGGCGCCAGCCCTCGAGGCCCGCTTTGGGGGCGGCCTCTGCGAAAACATAACACCTTACCTCTGAAGCAACCTTCAGCCAGTGAAAGCGGCTTTCCTCCACTAAAGGTCTTTCTCCTCATGCAGGAGAAATAAATTCCTGGTAGTAGGTCTTGCGGTGTGTTGATCCCATAGTGCCGATATTGGCACCCCCCGCTTAGCAATAATAGTCATGCTGCACAAAATAAACAGTCCACACAAGTTTTTGTTGGGAAAACAGTTTGCTGCAGGTTTATTACATACAAGGAGTATGCCAACTTTGTGGGTTAATTTATGTATGAGCGATCCAAGGGCAGGCAGTGGTGACTAACCTAAGCTGCCCTGCCAGCATGTTGAGCCAAACTGCACCGTGGCCAACCCAATCGGTGCTACCATTTTTGTGGGGGTTAGCCCCCTTACATACCATGGAACCCTAGTCCATCACTTTTACTCACGCCTTTTTAGGGGCGGAGCATATCCAGGCAAGCCCCCCGGTTGGTCAGGCTTACAGCTGCCTGAAAGACTAACGGGCCCGTCGTTTTCCATCAGGGTCCTGCCATAAAGCCTCCTGGGATTTTGGCATAATGCACCCCTATTGTGCTACAGCGTGTCCAGTGGAGGACAAAGAGGCTGGCCAATGGGGGGGGGGGGGGCAGGGATAAGTACCTGTCCCAGGCCCACTGCGCACCAGAAATGATGCCGCAGAGATGCCAGACGTAAAAGGGACTACCAGAGTAGGGGGTCCCTGCAAAAGGGCGTGGGGAGATGTTTAATGTGGCACCTTCCCGCGCTTACAGGGCCCACTGCATGCGCTGCGGCAGTCGCATATTCATCGGCTAATTTGTGATGAGTGAAATCATCACAAAGAACAAAGGGGTCTTTGGTTTCTCTTCTAATTTATTATCAAGTTTACTGATAGGCAGTGAGGTATCCTCTGTGCACGGTTGTGTGGTTTTAATATTTGAAGCAAAAGAATTGCAGGACTGAATCAAAGGGAACCCAAACAACGACCGCACCACGTTGTTAGTTAACAATTGCAAATTGCAAATGCTAAATATTCAGAAGATAGTCAGTTCCCTGAGCAAAAGAGATTTTCTTATATAAGATCAAGTTTCAAATCATTAGTTCATATGCATCATTAAATTTAAAATAGTTAGTCCATATACATCATTGAGATCAGATTTCTTCTTGGTCTTTATTTCATAACTCATACTCTCAAGAAGACTTGTTTATACACAATTCAGTTCTTTGATGACACAGCCAACAGCCAACACGTGTTTCGTCTAAAGGACAATAATCTTAGACTTCCTCAGGGCTGTAACAAACAAAATGAATACAAAGCCAAGTTAAAATTTACCACATCAATAAACCTATGTTAGGCCTACCCTCCACGATTAAAAAAGAAAAGAACAAAGGCAGAAGATATAAGAAACACCCAGTGTGTCACACCAAATGCCAAACCTAAACAGTTAAACCCTTATTACCCTTTCTAAACAAAAACATTTTAATTGTCCAACGGCACAAATACTATTGCACATTGAGATGAAAGAATCCCAATCACCAAGGTGATTATGCAAAGCTTCAAGAAATCAAGAATCTGACCTGAGGAAAATTACACCTCTGTAACTAACATGCCTAAGTCACCATAATCCAATTTGTCCTACATGTGAAAATGGACTCACCTTGAACTGTTTTATCATAATTGGAGACTCACGAAAAATCTTCCCTTGACAGTAGTAAGAACAACATCTCCTAATACCAGGAAAAACAAAACCTGTTTCAGAATCGATCCCACTACCTACTGCAAGAATTGTCTTATAGATAAAATCCAAAGGTAGCTGGCTGTATTAATATCAGGGGATACACAGTCACCAGAATCCAATTAGTATAGTGAGCGATGATGACATAATCGTTGATCGAAATAGATTTCTCCTTAAACCATATCTATAACATAGAAAAGGAAACCACATATTGGTCCGAAGAAAAATATGTGCCTAATACCTCAGACAAACCAAATTATATAAAAGAAAACTCATATCAGTGCATACAGGCAGTTTAGAGTAGTTACCTTCCTGCTAGATTCACAATGCGCCTAAGTCACATAACGAGTGCTAAGAGTAAGCCACAGACGAATATTTTCATACATATTGTTGTTATCAATCCTAACTATTTGCCATAGTACAACACTCTCATATTTAATTCATATACAAAGCTGTATAGCATGCCAATACATAGCCTAAAAGTCTGTTTTTACTTAGTTTACCGTATTGGTATAGATATCATTAGTATTTCACTAAGGAAATAACCTAACCGGATCTCACGCGGTAATGATTTTCTATATCAAATCGATATTCTAGCAACAGATAAAAATTCATTGTTAATGAAGTTTAAAACTCCTTGGTATAACGACTAACAAAATTAGTAAAGAGTCTGGTAATAACAACTCTCACCTGTCCAAAAATTCCAGTGGTCACTGTAATGGTGTGGACTTTGGGAGGGCCTAGGGGCATTCACAAAGACAAACGGGACACAGGGTGTAGTTCGTGGGTGATCGTAAACTGATCCCCGCCCAGAGCCCTGGGCACTTTATTAGCTCAATCACGTGGTCTCCGCAGGGGCGAGACCATTCAGCCGGCATTCAGTGACAGGGGTCACTTCTAATAACACTCCCCTGCTTACAGCGATAGGTGTGGGCTGGCCCACGACCTATCGCGACATTACATTCCTCCCCCACCCAACAACAAACAACACAACTGAATAACTTTTACAAAACAGTCACTTCTAGTCCTCCGTGGCCAAATACCCTCGGCAGTCCCTCATGGCCCGGGTCATTGGCTTCAGCCCATACTCAATAAACTGAAACAGTCTTACTTGTTCTGCGGCTCCCGGCCCCCGGTTCCGGCTGCGACTCGACCTCCCGTCGCCGACTAGCCACTGGTGACGTAGTCTTTGTACTTCTGGGACGGCTTGGGGCAGGGGCGGAGATGATACCTGCTCTGGCTGTCCCTCGGCTCTCGGGCTGACGGTAAAGGCTCCGGCAGGCAGGGTGACAGGAGGCTGGGGCCTGGTGGCTCTTGGCCTGTCGCGCTGGTTCCTGGGTCTGCTGGCAGGCCGCCGGGTGTAGCTCTCTGGACTGGCGCGCTGGTAGATGTGGCCGGCTCCGTGGGGAGGACCTTCTTGAACAAAGACACGTTCCTGGTGACGATCTCCGAGCCTTTCCGGGCAGTGACCATGGTACCTTTGACCGCCGTGACAGTCCATGAGTCTTTTTCGAAGGGTGTCCGGAACTTGCTTGAGGGGTGTCGGTCTTGAACTAGGACCTGGTCACCGACTGCGATGGTCGGTTCTTTAGCCCCTCTTCTCTGGGAGGCTGCTGCATTGGTCTGGGCTCGCCTCAGATCTGACGGGTTCGCTGGGTTGTCCTCCTGTTCCCACCGGGAGTGGTGGGGGATGGTGTCCGTCACAGTCCGACCGAAACACATAGGCGGCTCGGCTCTATCCCGGTGGTGCAGTGAGGGGTGAGCCGATACTCTCGCAAGAACTGATAGATAGACTGTTCTATGCTGCGGGACTCTGACACTGCAATCTGAATAGTCTTCTTGAGGGTCCGCATGATGCGCTCTCCCTCGCCGTTGGCTTGCGGCCAGCGCGGGGTGATCTTGCGGTGCTTTGTCCCATGGGACGCGAGGTAGCCGGCTATCTCCGAGCTGGTGAATGGTGGCCCATTGTCCGTCCGCAGTTCTCCAAACAGCCCGTGGGTGGCTATCATCTTCTCGAGCTTCGGGATGATTTCCGCCGCTGACGTGGAGGAGACAAACTCAACCTCCGGGTACCTGGAGTAGTCGTCGACTACTACTAGCATGTAGCGCCCGTCTGGGAGGCTTCCAAAATCCGCACTTACTCTTTCCCACAGCCGCCGAGGTCCTTCCTCTGTAATCACCGGTGCCGGTTTGCTCGGGAGACTGGTGGCGAGGCACGCGGGACACCGCTGCACTAGTGTTTCTATTAGGTTGTCGAGACCGGGAAACCATACTTTGCTTCTAAGGCGACTCTTAGACTTGACGATCCCTTGGTGAGCTCCGTGAGTGAGGATCGCGGCCTGTTGGGTGAGGGAGGCTGGCAGGACCAGGCGCGGGCCTCGCAGGAGACAGCCTTCTTCCGACACCGACAGTTCATGCCTCACGTGGTACAGTGACTTGAGCGTGGCCTGGGCAGCCATCGTCCGCATGGGTGAAGGACCCTGAAGGGGCTGCCAGTCTCCTGACCGGACGGCCTGTATCGCCAGCTGTAGGCAGTCATCGTCTTGCGTGGCTGCCACCACCTCCCGAAGCGACATCGGGAGCGGGCGGGAACGCTCGACCACCATCCGGACGTAGTCTTCCGTCGCCGCGGCTTCCGCTGCTTCCGGTGGCGTGACCGGCCTGGCATGCCGTGAGAGGAAGTCAGCGGGGTTCTTCGAGCCGGGTCGGTACTCCACCGTCAGTTGGAACTCTTGCAGCTGCAAAATCCATTTCTCGATCCTCGGAGGGGGCTGAGACGAGGACCCTTGGAAGAGTGGCACCAGCGGCTTGTGGTCCGTGATGACCGTGAACGGGTGTCCGTACAGGTAGATATGGAAGTGGCGGCACCCCCACAGAATAGCTATCGCCTCCCGCTCTATCTGTGAGTACCTTTGCTCGGTGGGCGTCAGGGTCCTGCTGGCATACGCTACTGGCGCCCACTCTCCGCAGCTCTGCCGTTGTGACAACACCGCTCCCAGGCCCGTGGGGCTGGCGTCGACGACCAACTGAGACTCATGGCGCGGGTCGAAGTACACCAACGTGGTGTCTGCTGATAGCGCGGCTTTGGTTTGTTGGAATGACTGTTCTTGCGGCAGGCCCCAGGTCCACTGGGCCGTCGACTTGGTGAGTTCTCGTAGTGGCCCCGTCAGGTCTGCTAGGTTCTGGATGAACCGGCCACAGTAGGTGACCATCCCTAGAAAGCTCCGTACACCGGTCACTGACGTTGGGGCGGGTGCCTCCTGGATGTCCTTGACCTTAGCGGGATCTGGTCCAATCCCCTTGTCCGAGAACCGGTATCCAAAGAAACTTATATCTCTTCTCAGGAACTCGCACTTTTCTCGGTGGAGCGTTAGCCCACGGTCCTGCAGGCGGGTGAACACCGCGTTGAGGCGGGTGATGTGCTCTTCCAGAGAGGGGGCGTGGACGAGGATATCGTCACTCACATTGAGCACCCCTTCCAGGCCTTGGAGTACTGTCTTGATGATGTTCTGGAACACCTCCGCCGCACTGGAGATCCCAAAGTTGAGGCGCTTATACCGCCACAGGCCGGCGTGTGTGGAGAACGTTGTTATCGGGTGCGAATCCGGGTGGAGCGGGATCTGGTGGTACCCGGAGCGGAGAACCACCTGGAGCCAGCCAGTTCGCCTATGATATCGTCCACCGTGGGCGTCAGGTGGCGCTCTCGTTTGATCGCTAGGTTCGGGATGCGCATATCGATGCATATGCGAACGGCGTCCGGCTGTTTTGGCTTCTTTGCGACCACGATGGGGGATACCCACGGCGTGGGTCCGGTCACCCGCTCGATGATCCCTTCCGCCTCCAACATGCGGAGTTCCGCCTCCACTTTCGGCCTGAGGTGGAATGCAATCCTTCTGTGCCTGAGGGCCACCGGGGTTATTGTCTTGTCAATGTGCAGTCGCACTGCTGGGCCTTGGAGGCATCCGATGCCCCTGAAAAGGGGTGCGAAACTTGCTACCAGCTGGTCGAGGCCTTGTGATTGGAGGGCGCACGCGAACTGGATGAGGCGCAGGTCTACTGCCGTGCAACAGCTAAGCAGAAAACCGGATCCTTCTCTGGACACATACACTTTGGCTGTTAGGCAGGACTCGCCGTGGGAAAGCTCCGGCTGAAACACTCCGCATATCCGGAGAGGGGTACGGGTCCCAAACGCGTATACCTGGACATTGGTGTGGTGGAGGGCCGGCGGATCGGGCAGCTGCCTGTACGGGCTGAGCGCCATGAGATTTATCGTGGCTCCAGTGTCGATTAGCGTCGCCACTGGGTGTCCTCTCACTTTCACCGTGCACATGGGTGCGGATTGTGGATTGTCCGACAGGGCATGTAACATGTGCACTACGTGTACCGTTGCGGCTTCATCGTCGTCCATGTCGCTGTCTAACGCTTCCTCGGGTCCTGCTTCTAACGTGCGTACTGGTCTTGCTGGGCCATGCCCCCGCTGGGCTGGTTTCGAGCGGCACACCTTGGAGAAGTGGTTGACATTTCCGCAGGCACTGCACGTCTTCCCTTGCGCAGGACACGCTCCTTCATGCGGGAGTGGGCCTCCACACCACCCACAGAGGCGAGGCTTCGGACCCTGTCCGGACTCCTGAGCTGTTGCCTTCCTGAGTTTTGGCCGTTGGCCACGGGCGTTGGACTGGACGGCGCACACCGGCTCTTCTTTGACTGTCATTGGGGCTTTCAGTTCCATGTGAGCGGCTCTTGCTTTTGACAGCTCTTTCGAACGTCCTAGGGTTAATATATCTTTCATTGGCATGTTGTGTTCTTCTAGCACGCGCTCACGTAGTTTGGACGAGGCGCACCCTTGGATGAATTGGGCGCGCACTTCATCATCTTCGTCGGGCAGGGTGCACGTGCTTGCTAATTCCCTCAGCCTGGCATAGAACACGTCAACAGATTCCTCTGGGAGCTGCTTTGCTTGCCGAAGGAGGAATCGCTCGTAGTCCGGGTTTGCGTAAGGTTCGAAATGCGCCGTGATTGCATCTCGCAGCGTAGCGTAGGTCTTCTGGGGCCCAGCTTCATGAACAGTTTTCGCGATCTTGTGGATGCCTTTCCCGCCCAAATGAAGCAGCATGGAGCGTTGGCGCCGTTCTTTGATCTCCGCGGCCTCGAAGAAAGTTTCCAGGCGCTCAACCCACTCTTTCCACCTCACGGACTGAGACGGTGGCGGGCCCGACACCTCGAAGGGCTCCACGGGCGGGACAGTGGTCATTGTGGCTCCGGAGCGCAGCAACTACACTGCAGGCAGGCAGCAGAACAGAGCCAGCAGCGCTGAGACCAGGCGGGACAGGTGCGTGGCGGCGACTGGGGCCGCAGCGACGTAACGTGGCCGGGTATGGGCACCCACGACAGTCCAGGGGCCTCACCACAACGCGCCTGCTTGTGGGCACGGAAGAAAACCGCTGCGAGCAGGTGCTACTGTTCCCCAGGCTGGGCTGGACCTCTGGCCGTCGAGCTGGGGCGTGAGGAGCGCAAACGCAGCACGTGGTGCCGGTGCCGGGTCCTATGTAGGCGCAGGCGAGGCAGGAGGATGGGTGCAGTACCGCAGGCGGCCACCGGGAGGGCGGCCGAAAGCACGCGCACACTCACTGTGACTCCCGGGACACCACCGGTCTCCAGAATGCGGTCCCGGTCCGGTCGAGAGCAACGAGGGCCTGGCAGGCGAGGAGGGCGAGGCGAGGCCGCCACGCGACGCTCCGGCAGCAGGTGCGGAGCAGGGAGCACCCAGAACAGCAGGCGAGGTCCCGGTGAGGTCTGGCACTGCAATGGAGGCAGCGCACTGACAGAGGGTGCACGGTAGGTGAGAGTCACCACCGTCGTCGCCAATGTAATGGTGTGGACTTTGGGAGGGCCTAGGGGCATTCACAAAGACAAACGGGACACAGGGTTTAGTTCGTGGGTGATCGTAAACTGATCCCCGCCCAGAGCCCTGGGCACTTTATTAGCTCAATCACGTGGTCTCCGCAGGGGCGAGACCATTCAGCCGGCATTCAGTGACAGGGGTCACTTCTAATAACACTCCCCTGCTTACAGCGATA
This sequence comes from Triturus cristatus, assembly GCF_964204655.1. NCBI lineage: Eukaryota > Metazoa > Chordata > Amphibia > Caudata > Salamandridae > Triturus > Triturus cristatus. Next base: position 633,450,091 of record NC_140582.1, read on the forward strand.
GGTGTGGGCTGGCCCACGACCTATTGCGACATTACAGTCACGACGAGTGAAGCCGAAATAAACTTTGGCGTGTAGCGTCAACGCTATTTTGAAGAGCTAATTAATGTCCACATATCACCAGCACTGAAAACGGACTTAACTTCACCGGTCCTGAGTCCTAGTCACACATAAGCGCCATCTTAAAACATTGTGATAACACTTCGTTATGCTTTCACATATGCTGGTCAATGCCATACTGAAACCATTTTATCATCAAAAACGTAAAACCCATATCAGAACAGAATTAAAAACTCGTAAAACGCGCTCATAGCCTTAGCAAAAAAATATTCTTAATCATAAATTATTCCAAGATTAAGTTTTATTTTATCATCAGAATCCAAAACCCTGTGTTACAGCGGCTTATAAACCCATAATATATATTCCTATCGCAAGAGCTATCCATATAGTATTCACTACTGTTATTCCTATAACCAAAGTTATCCATATAGTATTCACTGTTGTTATTGTGCCCCTACATTATTACTGGGACGTCAATGTAAATCACAACATGTGAAACAAAAGAAGGACTCTGACCGTAAATCAGATATTAAAATAACTTAAAATATCCCAATACTACCGAGTACTCGACTAAAAGGCTACCAGCAATCTCTGACTACATTTAAGTAAAGCAGAAGCACATTGATCAATACATTTTAAATTTTAAAGGAGACAAGAAAAAAAGGGGAGAACAGTGAAAGGAGGAGAAATAGAGGAAAAAGTATATATATAGCGCAAGTTTACCCGTAAGCCCTATACATGTTACTAATATGAAACTTCCCAATCATTTTACGCATTATAGTAACATATCTCATTATAAATATATACAAGAACATCTTGAATTTTCCACAGAGTGCTGGTTTACGGATTGAATTTAAATAAATTCTCTAATGTTTAGCACATGATAATTATATCACATACATTTATTCTCATAGCTGTACTGATTATTGTGCTCCCAGTCTGATAGCATTATGCTAATGATTATAATGAATGCATACCTCTAGTTCAACACATTATCAATGCTCCTAAATTGATCATCACAATCATGAGTGAAGACTCACCCATCTGCTAATTACAACATTATAAAGATTAGTATCATTCAGTTTCATAATAGGAACACCCACTCGTACTTGTTCTTATTAGTACTTTAGTATAAATGGACCAACATTTTTACAGTTTAAGCAGCAATTCACAGCAAGTACCATATACATAGCAGTCCAAGAAATACTGTAACTCAGAATCAATATTGATGCCTTGTTCTACGGCACACAGTTTTAAAATCCATCGAGCCTTACATTGGCGAACCCTGAGTTCTCTGTTGTCTCCACGACTATCACTCAGTATATTCTCTATACTATGAAATGTGAAAGATAAGTTGCCACTCTGACTTGTGCAATCTCGTGCATGATTGGCCAAAGGATATCTTGGATCCAATTTTTTTAAGGGCTCTAAAATGTTCTAAGATGCGGTCTTTTAGGCATATAATTATGCTGCCTATATATAACTTCGAACATTTACACCGAATAGCATAGACAACGTATTTTGTTGAACAATCAATATGTTGGTAAATCCTGTATTTAACAGAGCCATTATATTGAAAGTCAATTTTGCCATGTTCTGCGTATTTACACATACTGCAATGCCCACACCTAAAAGATCCCATATTATGTTTATGTAGCCAGGCAGGTTCGCTAATGTTTATCCTTGGGTAGCTTGGACTGATCAAACTACAAAGTGTACTTCCCTTACGATATGAAATGCTTGGGTATTTATAGATATGTGAGCTTATAGATTGATCTGAAGTTAGTAAGTGCCATTGTTTATTAAGTATATTATAGATCTTATGGGACCAAGGGTGATAGTTGGTCACCAGTCTCAAACGCTGGCCACTGCCGCTATTCTTCCTGTCTTTAGTCTTCAGAGTATCATTTCTCTGCAGCTTCAAAGATCTTTGTTTTGCCTTGTGTATGGTGTCAATGTCATAGCCTCTAGCCAAAAATCGTAACTCCATATCCCTAACACAATTACCAAAGTCCTCATCACTGCTACAGTTCCTACGGGCCCTATATGGTTGCAAGAACAAAAGAACACAACAGCTGCCCAGGGTCAAGCACTTCAATTCCACAGTTTCATCAATAAAAAGATAAGTGCAGCAACTTCTGGCATCCGCTGTTGAAAGATGCCACTTTAAACCAAAAGTCCACACAAAAAAGGAAGGTGCACTTGATAGGAGTCAACCAGACGAAAAGTTTATGATCCAAACAGCTCTTCTTTTTATATAATCTTGTTTAAAAACCGGCACACAGCCAACGCGTTTCGTTCCCCAGTGCCACGGGAACTTCGTCAGGGCTTTCTAAATGTATCAGCAAACTTGCTGGAAAGCTGGAATATTTTGCATTCAATCAAGCAAGGGTGATAGTAAACACAAATTTGATTCACGTACTCCTGGGTCAGATAATACATTTCAGGAAGGATCACATATTAGTCTAGTCATACTTCCAGTCATCTTAAAACAATTTCTCAATTAACATAAAGAGCGGTATCCATTTGTAGTCCTATGAGTTAGGACATAAACTTTCTAAATACGGATACCAACGGGTGGAAATAAGGTCCATTTTCAGTATCACACGAGGAGCGAGCAGCAACTGGGCAGCATGGTGACTAGTAGCGGCATAAGAGTTACTACGTCTAATGTTGCTAACGTCATTATAGCATCCCAATTAATATCCACAAGTACATTCTATGTATGTTTCGTATCTCTGATATAGGAGGCCAAATTCAACACATAGGGCTATAAAAATATATCTACAAACTCTGAGATCTTCTCCACTGGGCCTCCTATACCAGAGACATTTCGGTCTCCCAGGTGGTCTAGAAGCATCTTTGTGGATTTTTGGCAGTGTGTAAAGACATGGAAAACGCAGTTTATCAATCCTCAAATATGCATACTCATCATCATTAAGTAAGCCTCTGATATTCCACTTTTTAAGCTCAATGTTGACAACCCGAGTTATCTAAAAAATGGTGTTATTTGACAATTCTAGATAGCAATGTTTGTTTTCCAATTGACTTAGTATTTCAGCCTCATACATAGATCGTTCCATAACGACAATATTGCCACCTTTATCGACTTCTCTTATGATGATACTAACATTTGTACATAGAATTTTAAGGGCAATCTTTTCATCTTGTGTAAGATTATGCATATTTGACCATCTATTGTCTTTACTTCTCATTGTATCCTCACATTTGTCAAGCTCACTATTCACAAATATTATGAAAAAGCTAAATATTATTACCACTGGATAGTTGCGGTGTCCATTTTGATTTCAGTTTATTATCAACACAGCACACTGTGTCTTCCCTTCCTGAAGCTCACCGTTTCCGCTTCCATCAATTAGAATCCTATTACCAGGCAACCATTCCAAGTTCTCCTCTACCACTTACCATTCCATTCACCTAATACTGAACAACACCACAAACTATTGAAAACATATCTACTAAGAACAGTGCACACTCTATGCAATAGCTGTCAAAAAAGATACTATTTTCTAAAAAGAACCAAGCTCTGAAGGTGCTAATCATTCTACCACCGCAAAAAGAACAATTGATGGACATGTCGAACAATGTCAAACGTTCACCATAATACACAGATCTGGGCCTAAATCCATCGCTTTTTTTCTCCCCATGCCATTCCTATTTAAACCAGACCATTTGCAACTCAGTCTTGACCCTGCTCCCAATGGAAACAGTCCAGCTCGAACTGCCAAGGTCCTCCCTGGACCAGAAACAAGCATCCTAAGACCGATTTGGGGGTTTCATCCCTCATCAGTCAGACTAGCTTGACTCCGGTGGAATGGAAAGCACAGGACCCACGTCTCGGCATACATGTCTCACTCAGGGTGACAAATGGAAAAAGAACAATTGATAGACAGAATGTTGACGTATGTCAAACATTCACCCCAGTACAGGGATCTGGGCCTAAATCCATAGTTTTTTGCTCTCCTTGCCATTCCAGTTGAAACCCAGCCATATGCAAATCATTCTTGAGCCTGCTCCCCATGGGAACAGTCAAGCCCGAACTGCCAGGCCAAGTGCTCCCTGGACCAAAAACAAGCATCCTAGGACCGGTTTCAGGGTTTCACCCCTCATCAGCCAGACTAGCTTGACTCCAGCAGCATAGAAAGCACAGGACCCATTTCTGGGCATACCCGTCCCGGGTGACAAATTGGAAAAAGAACAATTGATAGACAGAATGTTGAAGTATGTCAAACATTCCCCCCAGTACAGAGATCTGGCCCTAAATCCATCATGTTTTTGCTCCCCATGCTGTTCCAGTTTAAACCCAGCCATATGCAAATCAGTCTTGACCCTGATTCCAATGGGAGCAGTCCAGCCCAAACTGCCAGGCTGCATCCTACCATCATTCTGCCACCTGCACCATTTATACTATGGCAAACAGTTTACAGATGACTCATATTCTGAAGCAAAAGAAGCACACATACACAGGTTAGTACCGGGTGCACACAGTCTTCAAGTAAAAATTCCATGCAGAGTCATGCTGAGACAATTCTCTTCAATAACTTAAGCCTGCTTACAATACTTAGTATGTAGTACGTATAATTTTTGCCCTGCTGGAAACATTTTCTGTAGTACCAAAATATTTATGTGCAACATAATGAACACAAGTGTACTGTCACCTGTACACAAAGTTACTCTTAAATACAAAGATTTATAACATGTTCAATACCTCTACACAGCTATTATGCATTAGGTGCGTTTTCTAAATACTTACACCCATTAGCTAGACCCTAACTGTACAAAATTTAGTGGAAAAGTAATATAGTAGTGTTACAAATTGGGTTTCTGGTTGACAGAGGTATGCACCCTGTCCAAGCAGGAACCACAATCCTAGTCAGGGTCAGTCACAAACACACTCTGAAATTATCCTGTGCTCACCCCCTGGTACCTTGGCAGAGAGCAGTCAGGCTTAACTTAAGAGGCAATGTGTAAAGTAGTTGTGCAGTACTTCAAACTGTAAAACAGTGAAAACACCACACAAAAAAGATACCACATATGGTTAGAAAAACAGAACTTGGTTTAATGAACAAAGCAAGACCAAAACAACCTACATCCTATTAGTAGCACCAGGGGCGAGGTTTCAGAATTGATTAGAGTTAATAGAGGGGTTAGACAGGGGTGTGTCTTAGCCCCTCTTTTATTGATAATCTATATTAACGGCCTACATAAATACCTGACTTCCCTAACTGGTGATATCCCGACTGTTGGACCTGTCAGCCCTAGGGTGGTCTCCCCTTCTATTTTTGTATCGTGCCTCATTTTTTCCACCCTCATTTTTATGTTGGACTAGGTCTCCGGGCGCCTTTTCATTGCCAATCAGTGTTAAGGTGCAGGTGCTCCCTTCTCCAAAGATGGCTGCCACAGGCCCCTGCTACTGCAGAGTGGTCTTTCATAGTAGCACCCTAGCTGCCAGGAGCTGGCTGGAACCCCACAACAATGTTGCGACTCCAGCCCGCCTTTTTGTCCCATAGGTAGAGTGGGGAAGCTCCTGGAATGTGCTGGAACCTTCTAGAAGGGAGGTGTGGTTTTTCTTTTGCCACCTTGGCCAAAGGTCACCTGACCTAGGGCTACTTAAGAGAGGGAGGGAAACTTTTGTGGTGAGTTGGCCATTGGGGTGAAGCAGAGCTGGAAGAATCCACCAGGAGTGTAGGCGGTAGGGCCTAGCCAGGGACTTATGCCTCTGAGAGTGACAGGATCTAGGTGCTTCCTCTTAAGTGAGTGAGGGACCCTGTGAAACCCACTGATCTTGCCCAGCAGTAGGAGGACCCAGAGACTCTCTGCCCAGCCTGACTAGGAAGGATCTAGTCGCCCTCTCCATCCCTACCCCCATGTAACAGAACCCCTTTAAGGGCGCCAGATACATCTGCGCCAACAAGACTTCCTCTAACATCTGAGAACAGAGACTTATATGCCAAGCCCTGAGACTGCGTGTCCAGATTGAACTCTCAAACTTATATGCCAAGCACTGAGACTGCGTGTCCAGACTGACCCCTGAAGCTGTATGTAAAGCAGATTGAAGAGCCACCGGGGATCGACCAGGTATTAGCGCTGTGACCCCTGCGCTCCCTGACCTGGCCTGGGACCCCCGGCAGCGTGCTCCGCTGAGCGCGGAACCCCCATCCTTAACTTGAGCCCCCGGTGACATGGAAGCCAGCGCGCTCACCGCCGCGGCCCGGAGGCCGGAAGAAGTGCCCTGCAGAGACGCGAGGCCCGTGAGAAGCCCGGGGCCCCGCCGCTGCCGTCGTAGCTGTGTGAGAAGGTGCGCAAGGCCTGGGCCCGAGTTTCCCCATCGTCGCTGGAGCGGACGCCGTCTAATGCCGAGAACGAGGTAAGCCCAGAGGCTGGGATTGCCCCTGGTGCGCCCCCTACTGGCCGGGAACCGCACCGCACCCTCACCCCGGGTCCCCTCTCCGTGGGAGTTCCCCCCTGCCATCGCGACGGAGAGACCCCGCCGAGGGATCCTCTCCTTGTGCCCCCGTGACTGCTCTCAAGTGCGGTGCCCTACGAACTGCACCGGAGCCGAGAGACTCGCTCCTCCTGTCCCGGGCGCTCCCCACTAAAAGCTTCGTGAGGCGCATTGACTGTCCTACCCCGCATTGAAGTACTCAGCGCCAATAATTACCAGTAGCGCTCCGTTATTCCTGTGCCGGATTGAAGTGCTCAATGTCCATAATTACGAGTAGCGCTCTGTTATTCCCGTGCCGGATTGAAGTGTTCAATGTCAGTAATTACGAGTAGCGCTCTGTTATTCATGTGCCATATTGAAGTGCTACCTGCTAGTGATTACGAGTAGCGCTCTGTTATTCATGTGCCATATTGAAGTGCTACGTGTTAGTGATTACGAGTAGCGCTCTGTTATTCATGTGCCATATTGAAGTGCTACGTGTTAGTGATTACGAGTAGCGCTCTGTTATTCACGCCCATGTTGAAGTACTACGTGCTATTGATTACGAGTAGCGCACTGTTATTCATGTTCCATAATGAAATGCTAAATGACATCTATTACGAGTAGCTCTCTGTGCTAGATGCCCCGTTCTGAGGTCTTCACCAGTTAGCGCGCCTAGTGCCATCATCACCCCCCTAAGGCACTACAGGAAAGTGAAGTGCACGTGTACCTCTAGGTGAAGGGTAGTTGTACCTCAGGCAGTACTGATATGTTATGAATGTCATTTGTGGTATTACCAGCTTATGAAATGTACTGCTACCTCATGACCTGCATCTAACGTGATCTGCTTGGATAAACTTGAGTATTTACTTAACTCCTACCGTGTGGCGTCACTTATTGTGTGTGTTCCTTGTCCCATGTGAGGTGCGTGTTGTATGGTTGCTTTACACACAGACCTTCAGTTGCCCGATCGCTCGTGTCACGTTACCGCCCCATAGGGCCTGGAGACCCCAGGTCCCACATTGTTGGCGAGCGGTGGGATCCTTAGGACCTGTGACCATACAGCACCCTTCCGTGAGGCGAAGGGCGCCACAATTAAACGCCTATTTGTTCCAGAGCTTGAAAACCATTGTTTGCTGCATTGTTATTTCCACTGTCCAGGTTGAGAGTGCAAGGAGCCTGGTTAGCTGAGAACTGTTGCCTATCCCCGAGGAATTTTTCTCCTTAGTGTCTAGGTCCCCACCTGCCAGAATGGAATTCCGGTTAGCTGACCTCGAGGGGTACAGTGTGAAGCAACTAAGGGAGTTCGGGCAGGGGATGGGGGTGCCTGGGGTACGGAGGGCCAAAGGACCGGAACTCCGCACCGCCATTAGGGCATGGGTAGAGGCCCACCCAGAAGGGAACGAGGATGAGGGACAGGAGGCGCCAGATGCACCTCAGGAGGAGAGCGCCCAGGAAGTGCTAGACATCTTGAATGTAGATATGTCGGAAAATGTGCCCCCAGGGAGACGTTCTGGGGCCAGTAGTAGGACAGGGTCTAGTAGGAGCGCGTCTCCAAAGGAGTATGAGGACAGAAGGGAAGAGAGGCAGTTAAAATGGGAGCTAGCGAAATTGGAACAGGAAAGGGAAAACAAGAGATGGGCAATGGAGGAGAAGAAGCTTGCGCACGAGCTTCAGCTAAAAGAGCTGGAGTTACGCGCCCTCCAATTGAACGCGTCCAATAAGGACAATGGTGGCAGCATACCTAAGGAACCTCAAGAATCAAAGTTCTACCAACCTAAAGAGGTAATTGCCAATTACACAGTGGGGGACGACATCATGAAATGGTTGGAGGCATACGAGGTAGTCTTGACGGCCCATGGGGTACCCGAGAGTAATTGGGGAGGTGGTTTATACTGGTATATTCCTCCCAATGTTAGGGACACCCAGTTATATTTGGCCAAGGCGGATCAGGAAAGGTATGCCCCCATGAAAGAGGCCTTGTTAAAAAAGTTTGGTCTCAAACCCGAGAGGTACAAGCAAAAGTTTTGTGGCAGCCATAAGCTGTCCACCCAGACATGGGTATATTTTTTTGATTATGCGAGGAAGGCACTAGATGGTTGGGTGCGTGGCAGCGAGGTGCAGGACTACCAAGGGTTGTACGATCTTTTTTTAAGGGAGCACCTTTTGGATAAGAGCTTTCCGGAGCTGCGCCAACATCTGGTGGACCACAAGTTGATGGATCCCCGTGAGCTTGCGGAGGAGGCAGATATTTGGGTGAGCAGCCGGGTGTCTCACAAGGGCCCCGGGGGAGATGGCTCGAAAAGCGGACAGGGTTTCCCCCAGAAGAAAGAGGGGGGAGATAAAAAGGTGGAGTTCTCGAAAGGTCCCCAAAATAAGTTTGGGAAGGGAGTAGGAACCCCACCCCCGTCCAATTCCACAAGACCCACTTACCCTGACAGGAGTCAGCAGCCTAGGATTGTGCGGTGCTACGAGTGTGGGGAGATTGGACACTACAGGGGAGATCCCAAGTGTCGCAAGCGACCACCAGCCCCAACGGGCGGGAAATGTCCCGGGGTGAGTAGTATAGCGCTTTGGGTGGAGTTGCCCTTAGATAGGGAAGGGGAGTGGACAGGCCTGACGCTGGTTTCACACGGGGATAGAGAGGTGGTCCCCGTAGTGTCCCTGCCCCCGAACACTGCTAAATATCAGCAGAGGGTGAGAATTAATGGGGAGGAGGTGGAAGCTCTGAGGGACACAGGGGCCAGCATGACCACTGTCGTGCGGCGGCTGGTGTCCCCAGACCAAGTAGTCCCCAAGGAGTTCCATCCGGCCGTATTGGCTGACGGCAGTATGAGTCACTATCCAGTGGCTCGTGTTCCATTTGAGTGGGGATGAGTCAGAGGCCTACTGAGAGTTGCTGTGAGCCCTGCCTTGCCTGTGGGGTGTCTGCTAGGGAACGACCTGGAGCACACCAAGTGGAAAGACGTCGAATTTCACGCTCACACTGAGATGCTGGGATTACCAGGGTGGACTTGCGTCAGCACGCGGTCCATGGCTGCCCGGCATGGAACTCACCCTGGGTTGGAGCCTGGAATCATGGCCCAACCCAAAGCCCAACGTGGAAAGAAGAAGGTGGTAGAGGACATGCCCCGTGAAATGGAAGGGGAGGCCGCAGAGGTGCCCCCGGAGTCCGCGGAGGTAGATGTTGTTCCTGTGGAGGACTTGCCGACCCTTGCTGACTGGCATGTGGAAGGAGGGCCTACCCGGGAGGAATTTCGTCAGGCACAAAGGGCATGCCCCACGCTTGAAGGCATGCGGCGGCAGGCCGAAGCCCAAGTGGCCAGTCAGGAACTGGGAGGTTATCACGTGTATTGGGAGGATGGTCTTGTCAGGCTAGTGGCAAGACTGGGACTAAGTTGAAGGTCCCGTTGGAACCGCTCCCCGTGGTCGGGACCCCTTTTGAGAGGGTCGGTATCGATATTGTTGGGCCATTGGACCCTCCGACCGCAGCGGGACACCGGTTCATCTTGGTTTTGGTGGACCACGCCACAAGGTACCCAGAGGCTATTCCTCTGAGGACCATCACTGCACCGGTGGTGGCGCGGGCACTGTTGGGGATTTTTACCCGAGTGGGATTCCCCAAGGTCGTGGTGTCGGACAGGGGCACCAATTTTATGTCGGCCTACATGCAGGCCATGTGGAAGGAGTGTGGGGTGACCTACCTGTTCTCCACTCCTTACCATCCCCAGACTAACAAACTTGTAGAGCGCTTCAATAAGACATTGAAGGGGATGATCCGAAGCCTTCCAGAGGACTTGAGGCATAAATGGGACGTCCTCCTCCCCTGCTTGTTATTCTCCTATCGGGAGGTACCGCAGAAGGGAGTCGGGTTCAGCCCGTTTGAATTGCTCTATGGCCATCCCATTAGGGGTTCCCTCAGTTTAGTGAAAGAGGGGTGGGAGAAGACTTCACAGAAGCTTCCCCGTGACATTGTCAGCTACATGCTGGCGTTCCGCAGCCAGATGGCCAAGCTGTGGAAGGCAGCCACAGAGAACCTGGAGGCTAGCCAGACCATGATGAAGGAGTGGTATGACCGCAACGCTCGAACGGTCGAGTTAGACGTTGGACAGAAGGTGTGGGTTATGGAACCTGGGGAGCTTTGTGCCCTCCAGGACCGGTGGACTGGCCCGTTCGACATTGTGGAGCGGCGAGGCCAGACCACGTACGTTGTAGATGTGAAAACCCCCGTCAGCCCCTCAGGGTGCTCCACGTCAACCGCCTGAAGCCGCACCATGAGCGATCAGAGCTTGCTCTCCTTATGGTGACGGATGGGAGCGAAGAGGAAGAGAGTGAGCCTCTTCCTGACCTTCTAGCGGTGCAAGAGAAGGATGGTTCGGTGGAAGGTGTAGTCCTCTCCCCATCCTTGACCCCAGAGCAACAGAGGGACTGTCGCCATGTCCTGGGACAGTTCGCCTCGTTGTTCTCCCTCACGCCTGGAATCACTCATTTGTGTACCCATGATGTGGACACAGGGGACAGCCCCCCGGTGAAGAACAAGTCTTACCGGCTCTCTGACCGAGTGAAGGATAGCATCCAGCGTGAGGTGGCAAAGATGCTGGAGCTGGGGGTGATAGAACCTTCCAGCAGCCCGTGGGCTAGTCCAGTGGTGTTGGTGCCGAAAGCGGCCCCAACGGGTACGACACCGGAGCTTCGGTTCTGTGTGGACTACCGGGGGTTGAACTCTGTCACGAAGACAGATGCTCACCCCATCCCACGTGCAGACGAGCTGGTGGACCGGCTGGGAGCAGCCCGGTACCTCAGCACCATTGACCTGACATCCAGATATTGGCAGATTGCCATGGCCGATGGAGCACGGGAGAAGACAGCGTTCTCCACCCCCAAGGGCCACTACCAGTTTCGAGTGATGCCCTTTGGGCTTAAGAATGCTCCGGCCACATTCCAGCGGTTAGTGAATCAGGTACTATCTGGTCTGGAGTCCTTCTCAGCGGCCTACCTGGATGACATAGCTGTCTTCAGTGGCACCTGGGAGGACCATCTGCAACACCTCCAGGAGGTATTGCAGGCGCTGCAACGCACTGGCTTAACAATTAAAGCCAGCAAGTGCCAGATTGGACAGGGATCTGTCGTGTACCTGGGACACCTGGTGGGTGGAGGTAAGGTGCAACCCCTCCAGGCCAAAATAGAGACCATCTTGGCATGGGAGCCCCCCAAGACTCAAACAGAGGTCCGAGCTTTCCTCGGCCTCACTGGGTATTACCGCCGGTTCGTCAAGGGATATGGTACCATCGTAGCCCCCTTGACGGAATTGACCTCAAAGAAGCAACCTCGCAAGGTCATATGGACAGCTGCATGCCAAGAGGCCTTTGACACACTGAAACAGGCGATGTGCACCGCTCCAGTACTAGCAACACCAGATTTCAGCAAGGAATTTATTGTACAGACAGATGCCTCAGAGCACGGCATAGGTGCGGTGCTCTCACAACTCAATACCGAGGGCCAAGATCAACCTGTGGCCTTCATATCCAGAAGACTCCTCCCTCGGGAACGGCGATGGAGCACCATTGAGAGAGAAGCCTTCACTTCTTCACTGAAGAAGTTGAGGCCATACCTCTTTGGCACTCACTTCCTTATTCAGACCGACCACCGGCCCCTTCGCTGGCTCATGCAGATGAGAGGTGAAAACCCCAAGTTGTTGAGGTGGTCCATTTCCCTACAGGGGATGGACTTTCGGGTGGAACATCGGCCCGGAGTTGACCACGCCAATGCTGATGGTCTCTCCAGGTTTTTCCGCCTTAGTGATGAGAACTCCCAAGAGGTTGGGTAGCTCTCCCCTCTTTCGGCTGGGGGGGACGCATGTTGGACCTGTCAGCCCTAGGGTGGTCTCCCCTTCTATTTTTGTATCGTGCCTCATTTTTTCCACCCTCATTTTAATTTTGGACTAGGTCTCCGGGCGCCTTTTCATTGCCAATCAGTGTTAAGGTGCAGGTGCTCCCTTCTCCCAAGATGGCTGCCACAGGCCCCTGCTACTGCAGAGTGGTCTTTCATAGTAGCACCCTAGCTGCCAGGAGCTGGCTGGAACCCCACCACAATGTTGCGACTCCAGCCCGCCTTTTTGTCCCATAGGTAGAGTGGGGAAGCTCCTGGAATGTGCTGGAACCTTCTAGAAGGGAGGTGTGGTTTTTCTTTTGCCACCTTGGCCAGAGGTCACCTGACCTAGGGCTACTTAAGAGAGGGAGGGAAACTTTTGTGGTGAGTTGGCCATTGGGGTGAAGCAGAGCTGGAAGAATCCACCAGGAGTGTAGGCGGTAGGGCCTAGCCAGGGACTTATGCCTCTGAGAGTGACAGGATCTAGGTGCTGCCTCTTAAGTGAGTGAGGGACCCTGTGAAACCCACTGATCTTGCCCAGCAGTAGGAGGACCCAGAGACTCTCTGCCCAGCCTGACTAGGAAGGATCTAGTCGCCCTCTCCATCCCTACCCCCCTGTAACAGAAGCCCTTTAAGGGCGCCAGATACATCTGCGCCAACAAGACTTCCTCTAACATCTGAGAACAGAGACTTATATGACAAGCCCTGAGACTGCGTGTCCAGATTGAACTCTCAAACTTATATGCCAAGCACTGAGACTGCGTGTCCAGATTGAACTCTCAAACTTATATGCCAAGCACTGAGACTGCGTGTCCAGACTGACCCCTGAAGCTGAATGCAAAGCAGATTGAAGAGCCACCGGGGATCGACTAGGTATTAGCGCTGTGACCCCTGCGCTCCCTGACCTGGCCTGGGACCCCCGGCAGCGTGCTCCGCTGAGCGCAGAACCCCCATCCTTAACTTGAGCCCCCCGGTGACATGGAAGCCAGCGCGCTCACCGCCGCGGCCCGGAGGCTGGAAGAAGTGCCCTGCAGAGTCGCGAGGCCCGTGAGAAGCCCGGGGCCCTGCCGCTGCCATCGCCGCTGTGTGAGAAGGTTCGCGAGGCCTGGGCCCGAGTTTCCCCATCGTCGCTGGAGCGGACGCCGTCTAACGCCGAGAACGAGGTAAGCCCGGAGGCTGGGATTGCCCCTGGTGCACCCCCTACTGGTCGGGAACCGCACCGCACCCTCAGCCCGGGTCCCCTCTCCGTGGGAGGTCCCCCCCTGCCATCGCGACGGAGAGACCCCGCCGAGGGATCCTCTCCTTGTGCCCCCGTGACTGCTCTGAAGCGCGGTGCCCTACGAACTGCACCGGAGCCGAGAGACTCGCTCCTCCCATCCCGGGCGCTCCCCACTAAAAGCTTCGTGAGGCGCATTGACTGTCCTACCCCGCATTGAAGTACTCAGCGCCAATAATTACGAGTAGCGCTCCGTTATTCCTGTGCCGGATTGAAGTGCTCAATGTCCATAATTACGAGTAGCGCTCTGTTATTCCCGTGCCGGATTGAAGTGCTCAATGTCCATAATTACGAGTAGCGCTCTGTTATTCCCGTGCCGGATTGAAGTGTTCAATGTCAGTAATTACGAGTAGCGCTCTGTTATTCATGTGCCATATTGAAGTGCTACATGCTAGTGATTACGAGTAGCGCTCTGTTATTCATGTGCCATATTGAAGTGCTACGTGTTAGTGATTACGAGTAGCGCTCTGTTATTCATGTGCCATATTGAAGTGCTACGTGTTAGTGATTACGAGTAGCGCTCTGTTATTCACGCCCATGTTGAAGTACTACGTGCTATTGATTACGAGTAGCGCACTGTTATTCATGTTCCATAATGAAATGCTAAATGACATCTATTACGAGTAGCTCTCTGTGCTAGATGCCCCGTTCTGAGGTCCTCACCAGTTAGCGCGCCTAGCGCCATCATCACCCCCCTAAGGCGCTACAGGAAAGTGAAGTGCGCGTGTACCTCTAGGTGAAGGGTAGTTGTACCTCAGGCAGTACTGTTATGTTATGAATGTCATTTGTGGTATTACCAGCTTATGAAATGTACTGCTACCTCATTACCTGCATCTAACGTGATCTGCTTGGATAAACTCGAGTATTTACTTAACTCCTACCGTGTGGCGTCACTTATTGTGTGTGTTCCTTGTCCCATGTGAGGTGCGTGTTGTATGGTTGCTTTACACACAGACCTTCGGTTGCCCGACCGCTCGTGTCACGTTACCGCCCCATAGGGCCTGGAGACCCCAGGTACCACATTGTTGGCGAGCGGTGGGATCCTTAGGACCTGTGACCATACAGCACCCTTCCGTGAGGCGAAGGACGCCACAATTAAACGCCTATTTGTTCCAGAGCTTGAAAACCATTGTTTGCTGCATTATTATTTCCACTGTCCAGGTTGAGAGTGCAAGGAGCCTGGTTAGCTGAGAACTGTTGCCTATCCCCTAGGAATTTTTCTCCTTAGTGTCTAGGTCCCCACCTGCCAGAATGGAATTCCGGTTAACTGACCTCGAGGGGTACAGTGTGAAGCAACTAAGGGAGTTCGGGCAGGGGATGGGGGTGCCTGGGGTACGGAGGGCCAAAGGACCGGAACTCCGCACCGCCATTAGGGCATGGGTAGAGGCCCACCCAGAAGGGAACGAGGATGAGGGACAGGAGGCGCCAGATGCACCTCAGGAGGAGAGCGCCCAGGAAGTGCTAGACATCTTGAATGTAGATATGTCGGAAAATGTGCCCCCAGGGAGACGTTCTGGGGCCAGTAGTAGGACAGGGTCTAGTAGGAGCGCGTCTCCAAAGGAGTATGAGGACAGAAGGGAAGAGAGGCAGTTAAAATGGGAGCTAGCGAAATTGGAACAGGAAAGGGAAAACAAGAGATGGGCAATGGAGGAGAAGAAGCTTGCGCACGAGCTTCAGCTAAAAGAGCTGGAGTTACGCGCCCTCCAATTGAACGCGTCCAATAAGGACAATGGTGGCAGCATACCTAAGGAACCTCAAGAATCAAAGTTCTACCTACCTAAAGAGGTAATTGCCAATTACACAGTGGGGGACGACATCATGAAATGGTTGGAGGCATACGAGGTAGTCTTGATGGCCCATGGGGTACCCGAGAGTAATTGGGGAGGTGGTTTATACTGGTATATTCCTCCCAATGTTAGGGACACCCAGTTATATTTGGCCAAGGCGGATCAGGTAAGGTATGCCCCCATGAAAGAGGCCTTGTTAAAAAAGTTTGGTCTCAACCCCGAGAGGTACAGGCAAAAGTTTTGTGGCAGCCATAAGCTGTCCACCCAGACATGGGTAGATTTTTTTGATTATGCGAGGAAGGCACTAGATGGTTGGGTGCGTGGCAGCGAGGTGCAGGACTACCAAGGGTTGTACGATCTTTTTTTAAGGGAGCACCTCTTGGATAAGAGCTTTCCGGAGCTGCGCCAACATCTGGTGGACCGCAAGTTGATGGATCCCCGTGAGCTTGCGGAGGAGGCAGATATTTGGGTGAGCACCCGGGTGTCTCACAAGGGCCCCGGGGGAGATGGCTCGAAAGGCGGACAGGGTTTCCCCCAGAAGAAAGAGGGGGGAGATAAAAAGGTGGAGTTCTCGAAAGGTCCCCAAAATAAGTTTGGGAAGGGAGTAGGAACCCCACCCCCGTCCAATTCCACAAGACCCACTTACCCTGACAGGAGTCACCAGCCTAGGATTGTGCGGTGCTACGAGTGTGGGGAAATTGGACACTACAGGGAAGATCCCAAGTGTCGCAAGCGACCACCAGCCCCAACGGGTGGGAAAAGTCCCGGTGTGAGTAGTATAGCACTTGGGGTGGAGCTGCCCTTAGATAGGGAAGGGGAGTGGACAGGCCTGACGCTGGTTTCACTCGGGGATAGAGAGGTGGTCCCCGTAGTGTCCCTGCCCCCGAACACTGCTAAATATCAGCAGAGGGTGAGAATTAATGGGGAGGAGGTGGAAGCTCTGAGGGACACAGGGGCCAGCATGACCACTGTCGTGCGGCGGCTGGTGTCCCCAGACCAAGTAGTCCCCGAGGAGTTCCATTCGGCCGTATTGGCTGACGGCAGTATGAGTCACTATCCAGTGGCTCGTGTTCCATTTGAGTGGGGAGGAGTCAGAGGCCTACTGAGAGTTGCTGTGAGCCCTGCCTTGCCTGTGGGGTGTCTGCTAGGGAACGACCTGGAGCACACCAAGTGGAAAGACGTTGAATTTCACGCTCACACCGAGATGCTGGGATTACCAGGGTGGACTTGCGTCAGCATGCGGTCCATGGCTGCCCGGCATGGAACTCACCCTGGGTTGGAACCTGGAATCATGGCCCAACCCAAAGCCCAACGTGGAAAGAAGAAGGTGGTAGAGGACATGCCCCGTGAGATGGATGGGGAGGCCGCAGAGGTGGCCCCGGAGTCCGTGGAGGTAGATGTCGTTCCTGTGGAGGACTTGCCGACCCTTGCTGACTGGCATGTGGAAGGAGGGCCTACCCGGGAGGAATTTTGTCAGGCACAAAGGGCGTGCCCCACGCTTGAAGGCATGCGGCGGCAGGCCAAAGCCCAAGTGGCCAGTCAGGAACTGGGAGGTTATCACGTGTATTGGGAGGATGGTCTCCTATACAGTGAGCCCAGGGTGCCGGTACATGGATCTTCGAGGGCCATAGTGGTCCCCCAATGTTACCGGGCCTTTCTGCTGGAGTTAGTGCACGAGATACCCTTAGCCGGACACCTGGGTCAGGACAAAACCTTTGCACGGTTGGTCCCCCATTTTTATTGGCCCAGGATGAGGATTGCATCAGACACCTTTTGCAAGACCTGCAAGTCTTGTCAGGCTAGTGGCAAGACTGGGACTAAGTTGAAGGTCCCGTTGGAACCGCTCCCCGTGGTCGGGACCCCTTTTGAGAGGGTCGGTATCGATATTGTTGGGCCATTGGACCCTCCGACCGCAGCGGGACACCGGTTCATCTTGGTTTTGGAGGACCACGCCACAAGGTACCCAGAGGCTATTCCTCTGAGAACCATCACTGCACCGGTGGTGGCGCGGGCACTGTTGGGGATTTTTACCCGAGTGGGATTCCCCAAGGTCGTGGTGTCGGACAGAGGCACCAATTTTATGTCGGCCTACATGCAGGCCATGTGGAAGGAGTGTGGGGTGACATACCGGTTCTCCACTCCTTACCATCCCCAGACTAACAAACTTGTAGAGCGCTTCAATAAGACATTGAAGGGGATGATCCGAAGCCTTCCAGAGGACTTGAGGCGTAAATGGGACGTCCTCCTCCCCTGCTTGTTATTCTCCTATCGGGAGGTACCGCAGAAGGGAGTCGGGTTCAGCCCGTTTGAATTGCTCTATGGCCAATCCCTTAGGGGTCCCCTCAGTTTAGTGAAAGAGGGGTGGGAGAAGACTTCACAGAAGCTTCCCCGTGACATTGTCAGCTACATGCTGGCGTTCCGCAGCCAGATGGCCAAGCTGTGGAAGGCAGCCACAGAGAACCTGGAGGCTAGCCAGACCGTGATGAAGGAGTGGTATGACCGCAACGCTCGAACGGTCGAGTTAGACGTTGGACAGAAGGTGTGGGTTATGGAACCTGGGGAGCTTTGTGCCCTCCAGGACCGGTGGACTGGCCCGTTCGACATTGTGGAGCGGCGAGGCCAGACCACGTACGTTGTAGATGTGAAAACCCCCGTCAGCCCCTCAGGGTGCTCCACGTCAACCGCCTGAAGCCGCACCATGAGCGATCAGAGCTTGCTCTCCTTATGGTGACGGATGGGAGCGAAGAGGAAGAGAGTGAGCCTCTTCCTGACCTTCTAGCGGTGCAAGAGAAGGATGGTTCGGTGGAAGGTGTAGTCCTCTCCCCATCCTTGACCCCAGAGCAACAGAGGGACTGTCGCCATGTCCTGGGACAGTTCGCCTCGTTGTTCTCCCTCACGCCTGGAATCACTCATTTGTGTACCCATGATGTGGACACAGGGGACAGCCCCCCGGTGAAGAACAAGTCTTACCGGCTCTCTGACCGAGTGAAGGATAGCATCCAGCGTGAGGTGGCAAAGATGCTGGAGCTGGGGGTGATAGAACCTTCCAGCAGCCCGTGGGCTAGTCCAGTGGTGTCTGTGCCGAAAGCGGCCCCACCGGGTACGACACCGGAGCTTCGGTTCTGTGTGGACTACCGGGGGTTGAACTCTGTCACGAAGACAGATGCTCACCCCATCCCACGTGCAGACGAGCTGGTGGACCGGCTGGGAGCAGCCCGGTACCTCAGCACCATTGACCTGACATCCGGATATTGGCAGATTGCCATGGCCGATGGAGCACGGGAGAAGACAGCGTTCTCCACCCCCGAGGGCCACTACCAGTTTCGAGTGATGCCCTTTGGGCTTAAGAATGCTCCGGCCACATTCCAGCGGTTAGTGAATCAGGTACTATCTGGTCTGGAGTCCTTCTCAGCGGCCTACCGGGATGACATAGCTGTCTTCAGTGGCACCTGGGAGGACCATCTGCAACACCTCCAGGAGGTATTGCAGGCGCTGCAACGCGCTGGCTTAACAATTAAAGCCAGCAAGTGCCAGATTGGACAGGGATCTGTCGTGTACCTGGGACACCTGGTGGGTGGAGGTAAGGTGCAACCCTTCCAGGCCAAAATAGAGACCATCTTGGCATGGGAGCCCCCCAAGACCCAAACAGAGGTCCGAGCTTTCCTCGGCCTCACTGGGTATTACCGCCGGTTCGTCAAGGGATATGGTACCATCGTAGCCCCCTTGACGGAATTGACCTCAAAGAAGCAACCTCGCAAGGTCATATGGACAGCTGCATGCCAAGAGGCCTTTGACACGCTGAAACAGGCGATGTGTACCGCTCCAGTACTAGCAACACCAGATTTCAGCAAGGAATTTATTGTTCAGACAGATGCCTCAGAGCACGGCATAGGTGCGGTGCTCTCACAACTCAATGCCGAGGGCCAAGATCAACCTGTGGCCTTCATATCCAGAAGACTCCTCCCTCGGGAACGGCGATGGAGCACCATTGAGAGAGAAGCCTTCGCGGTGGTCTGGGCACTGAAGAAGTTGAGGCCATACCTCTTTGGCACTCACTTCCTTATTCAGACCGACCACCGGCCACTTCGCTGGCTCATGCAGATGAGAGGCGAAAACCCCAAGTTGTTGAGGTGGTCCATTTCCCTACAGGGGATGGACTTTCGGGTGGAACATCGGCCCGGAGTTGACCACGCCAATGCTGACGGTCTCTCCAGGTTTTTCCGCCTTAGTGATGAGAACTCCCTAGAGGTTGGGTAGCTCTCCCCTCTTTCGGCTGGGGGGGACGCATGTTGGACCTGTCAGCCCTAGGGTGGTCTCCCCTTCTATTTTTGTATCGTGCCTCATTTTTTCCACCCTCATTTTAATTTTGGACTAGGTCTCCGGGCGCCTTTTCATTGCCAATCAGTGTTAAGGTGCAGGTGCTCCCTTCTCCCAAGATGGCTGCCACAGGCCCCTGCTACTGCAGAGTGGTCTTTCATAGTAGCACCCTAGCTGCCAGGAGCTGGCTGGAACCCCACCACAATGTTGCGACTCCAGCCCGCCTTTTTGTCCCATAGGTAGAGTGGGGAAGCTCCTGGAATGTGCTGGAACCTTCTAGAAGGGAGGTGTGGTTTTTCTTTTGCCACCTTGGCCAGAGGTCACCTGACCTAGGGCTACTTAAGAGAGGGAGGGAAACTTTTGTGGTGAGTTGGCCATTGGGGTGAAGCAGAGCTGGAAGAATCCACCAGGAGTGTAGGCGGTAGGGCCTAGCCAGGGACTTATGCCTCTGAGAGTGACAGGATCTAGGTGCTGCCTCTTAAGTGAGTGAGGGACCCTGTGAAACCCACTGATCTTGCCCAGCAGTAGGAGGACCCAGAGACTCTCTGCCCAGCCTGACTAGGAAGGATCTAGTCGCCCTCTCCATCCCTACCCCCCTGTAACAGAACCCCTTTAAGGGCGCCAGATACATCTGCGCCAACAAGACTTCCTCTAACATCTGAGAACAGAGACTTATATGCCAAGCCCTGAGACTGCGTGTCCAGATTGAACTCTCAAACGTATATGCCAAGCACTGAGACTGCGTGTCCAGATTGAACTCTCAAACTTATATGCCAAGCACTGAGACTGCGTGTCCAGACTGACCCCTGAAGCTGTATGCAAAGCAGATTGAAGAGCCACCGGGGATCGACCAGGTATTAGCGCTGTGACCCCTGCGCTCCCTGACCTGGCCTGGGACCCCCGGCAGCGTGCTCCGCTGAGCGCGAAACCCCCATCCTTAACTTGAGCCCCCCGGTGACGTGGAAGCCAGCGCGCTCACCGCCGCGGCCCGGAGGCCGGAAGAAGTGCACTGCAGAGTCGCGAGGCCCGTGAGAAGCCCGGGGCCCCGCCGCTGCCGTCACAGCTGTGTGAGAAGGTGCGCGAGGCCTGGGGCCGAGTTTCCCCATCGTCGCTGTGCGGACGCCGTCTAACGCCGAGAACGAGGTAAGCCCGGAGGCTGGGATTGCCCCTGGTGCGCCCCCTACTGGTCGGGAACCGCACCGCACCCTCAGGCCGGGTCCCCTCTCCGTGGGAGTTCCCCCCTGCCATCGCGACGGAGAGACCCCGCCGAGGGATCCTCTCCTTGTGCCCCCGTGACTGCTCTCAAGCGCGGTGCCCTACGAACTGTACCGGAGCCGATAGACTCGCTCCTCCCGTCCCGGGCGCTCCCCACTAAAAGCTTCGTGAGGCGCATTGACTCTCCTACCCCGCATTGAAGTACTCAGCGCCAATAATTACGAGTAGCGCTCCGTTATTCCTGTGCCGGATTGAAGTGCTCAATGTCCATAATTACGAGTAGCGCTCTGTTATTCCCGTGCCGGATTGAAGTGCTCAATGTCCATAATTACGAGTAGCGCTCTGTTATTCCCGTGCCGGATTGAAGTGTTAAATGTCAGTAATTACGAGTAGCGCTCTGTTATTCATGTGCCATATTGAAGTGCTACATGCTAGTGATTACGAGTAGCGCTCTGTTATTCATGTGCCATATTGAAGTGCTACGTGTTAGTGATTACGAGTAGCGCTCTGTTATTCATGTGCCATATTGAAGTGCTACGTGTTAGTGATTACGAGTAGCGCTCTGTTATTCACGCCCATGTTGAAGTACTACGTGCTATTGATTACGAGTAGCGCACTGTTATTCATGTTCCATAATGAAATGCTAAATGACATCTATTATGAGTAGCTCTCTGTGCTAGATGCCCCGTTCTGAGGTCCTCACCAGTTAGCGCGCCAATGCCATCATCACCCCCCTAAGGCGCTACAGGAAAGTGAAGTGCGCGTGTACCTCTAGGTGAAGGGTAGTTGTACCTCGGGCAGTACTGATATGTTATGAATGTCATTTGTGGTATTACCAGCTTATGAAATGTACTGCTACCTCATGACCTGCATCTAACGTGATCTGCTTGGATAAACTTGAGTATTTACTTAACTCCTACCGTGTGGCGTCACTTATTGTGTGTGTTCCTTGTCCCATGTGAGGTGCGTGTTGTATGGTTGCTTTACACACAGACCTTCGGTTGCCCGACCTCTCGTGTCACGTTACCGCCCCATAGGGCCTGGAGACCCCAGGTCCCACACCGACAATAAAAGGTAATTATCTCCCCGCTCTGCTATACGCAGACGATGCGGTCCTCATGGGCCGCACCCCAAATGCACTACGCACTTTAGTGAATGGCTTTGTTGCACATATGGATTCCCTAGACTTGAAGACTAATTTTAAAAAATCTTTTGTAATGTCTTGTGGCCCGAAGAGGCGCCATATTGGCAGTATTGGTGTGGGGACAGAGAGACTGGGGTCAACTACCAGTTTCCCGTATTTGGGTGTGGTCTTTGCTGCGAATAACTCCTGGAGTGGGCATATTGCCCACGCCAGGAGCAAGTTCTCAAAGTCCATTAATTCCATTTTGAGTCTTCCCCGCCCAAAACTGACCGGGGCATTGCCTGCTATTCTAAAAATATACAAAACTCAATGCGTCCCGGTTGCCACATACGGTGCCGAGGTCTGGGGTATTGCCAGATGTTCTGATATAATTGCTGAGGAATATAGATTTTGTAGGAAGCTTCTCTGTGTTCCTATTACTTCACCACATTTTATATGTCATAGGGAATTGGGGCTGCATTTTATAGGGGATTTTATTCGTGCTCGTCCAGCTCTCTTTTGGCTGGCGATTTGGAAAAATCCTGCTGCCAAATTGACTAGGGACATCATTGAGGACTGTTTACGCTGCGACAGGGGCACGGCTATCCCCTGGTTATCAGGGGTGCTGAGCGTATTTCGCAGCGTGAACCTTGAAAACATTTTCCTAAAACCTACCAGTAGTGCGCTTCCCACTAAATGTGAACTCAAAAAATTAAAACCAATTAGCCTGGATGTTGCATTTTTTATGATTTTGTCCCTGGAAGACCATGAACTCGTGTTCCGTGTGAGCTCTTTCTTAAAAACTGTGGTTCGTGCCCGGCTAACAATGTGTTAAAATTTACATGGTCCACCCTCATGTATAAAACAGCATTTTATTGTATAATTGTATGTCTTTTTGTGCTTGGATTGCTAAGAATCCGAATAAAGTTTCTTTGACTTGACTTGACCTACATCCTATTAGTAGCACCGGAATTATGAATTTTAAAAGAATAAACAAATGTAGTGCTTAGTTCGTAAAACATCAACTGGCGCTATCTGGTCGTGCTAGACCACGTCAAATATAATGTTTCAGGCCAACCACGATGGAACGTGGGTCAAATACAGAGAACAGCCTTTACCCACTGCTAAGTACCTTAGTTGCGTCATCGTCGAAGACGAGAAGTGGGGTGCTGGTGACATGATACATCATTGTTGGTCCAACAAGGAAGGCGAAGCATCCTACCCGTGCTGCGCAATGGCAATGATGCATTGAGAATGGAGTTGATGTGCCGCACAGTCGGCAATGTGTCGTAATTGTTCCTCACAATGGCGGCAATGTATTTGCAGTGGAGGAGATGCACCGGTTTCAAGTCCTTGCATCAATGGTGATGCATGGATTCTGCTGGAGCAGCACTTCTAACCCACTTCCAAGGGTCCAGGACTGCGTTTATACTACTTGACAGCGCAGGCTCACAGGTGGCAGAGTCCAAGTGCTGTTGCAGGTGAGTTGGAAGTCTTTTATGTTGCTGAGACTTCAATCAGGAGGCAAGCCAGCAAGCCCTCGGAGTCACTCTGGTTCTGGGTTGAAGTTTTGTGGGTCCAGTCCTTCTCAACTAGGCAAAGAGGGCAGCAGGCAGTCAGTTCTTCCAGAGCAGCAGTCTGGCAGAGTGGGAGTCCTTCAGCAGCACATTAGTAGTCCTTCTTCCTGGCAGAGGATCCACAGGTCCAGAAGTGTACTGAATTGGTAGGGCAGATGTTAATTTCTTATATCCAGTGGTGCCTTTGAAGCGGGGAGATTTCAAAGAAGGTATTTGAAGTGCACAGATGTGCAACTTCCTTCCCTGGCTCCAGACTCACATTAACAGGAGAATGCAGCACTTTTTGTGGGAACAGGACACAGCCTATTCAGGTGTAGTTCAAGGCTGTGTACAGCTTCTCCCTCCCATCCGGCCCAGGATGGCCCATCAGGATATAGATGGTCCATCAAGTCACATCCAAGCTCCCTTTGTGTATAGATGTCTAGAGGGAATGCACAAAATCCAGCTGTCACCCACCCGATATATGTATTGGAGACAGGCTGCAGGCACACTGGAATTGGAGCGGAAAAATGCCATCTTTCTAAAAGCTGTATTTTTTAAATTGTAATGATAAATTGGACTTTACCATTAAGGGGAATTTATAAGTGGCATTTCATAGGTACTAAATATTACAGCTCTACCTCCTTCCAATTGAGAATTGCAGATTATGAGATGTAATAAGGAATCCCCAATGCTAACCTATCTGGGGGGTGGGACTCACAGTAGTGAAAAACAAATGTGGGTGCTTTTCACTACCAGGATATGTCAAACTTAAAAGCACATTTCCTAACTTTTAATTACACGACATCCTGCCCAATGGGCTACCTAGGCCGAAGTTAGGGGGACTTATGTGCCCTAGAAGGGGAGTCTAAGGCTTGGCAAGGAGTTTTAGATGACAGATCGACATGACAGTGTAAACTGCACACACTGGCTCTGCAGTGGCATACTTGGGACATGTTTAAAGGGCTACTTAAGTGGGTAGCACATCAGTGCTGTAAGCTCAATAATAGCATTTAATTTATAGGCCCTGGGCACATGTTGTGCACTTTACAAGGGACTTATTAGTAGATTAAATGGGCCAATTGAGTGTCAGCGGGACGGTGCGAGCTGTGGCTATACTCGTTTTTCGGTGTGAACAGGTAGTGAGTGCACTCGTATCAGGGAGCTAGCACGTCACTAATACCGATAATCTCATTTAATAAAATATTGTATTGAATTTCTACTTGTCCTATTTGGAAGGGACGACTGCTGTGTTTTATGACTTTGTGACTTATTATGTGACTCACTGACTTTGGATTTCGTGTATGTGAACTACGTGTTCCGGAATATTATGAACAAACTTTACCCATCGTATTAGTTTTGCCTTGAAAAAGTCTTTGTAAGACGAAACACGTGTTGGCTGGTCCGTGTATTGGAACTTGCAATCCTGCATTAACAAATAAAGATGAAAAGCAACTAATACCTAAGGGGTTTCGGATTTCTTATCAGAGAATACATCAATGGAACTGATCCCATCATTTCTGTTTTGGACAAACATATATGACTGAAATAGAGTTGATAACTTATACTAATGTGGTATTTAACCCGTACACAGTAGGGGAGTGCTATCTAAGTCTTCTAACTTGTAAATATTAAGTGGGTAGCACATCCGTGCTGTAAGCTCAATAATAGCATTTAATTTATAGGCCCTGGGCACATGTAGTGCACTTTACAAGGGACTTATTAGTAGATTAAATGGGCCAATTGAGTGTAAGCTAATTTCAGCATGTTTAAAGGAGAGAGCACACACACTTTACCACTAGGTAGCAGTGGTAAAAAGCACAGAGTCCAGAGTCCAGAGGCCAACAGAAATGACATCAGCTCAAATGGAGGAGTAAGGCAAAAATGTTAAGAGAAGTCAACCCTAAGGCTGACAGCTCTAGCAAGCATTTTTCCAGTGGAGCAAAGCATGATAATTGATACCTTCTTTTAATTATTTCAGTTTTCTTAGTCACAGTCACATCTGTTTGACTCTTTATAAGCTCTTCGGTGGAGCATAGCAGGTACTGCGTGCCAAATCTGATTACAGACTAACATTTACAGACCACTGCCTTCCCAAAAGTCCTACAAACAACATGTTAATGAAAGGGTCACCACCCCCTGGTGTGAGCCATTGGCACTGGAAACCATTTTATACAAAACAGACTGCATTAGAAACAAGAAGTTTCACTGAGAATAGAGCCCAAACATATCGCTCAAACTTTGACGTCTCGAAAAGATTTTTAAGAGACCCTTACCGTCTAGTATTTGCTAGTGGCCTGCTTCTTCCTCAGGTCGTAAACACCCAAATACCTAGTGTGTTGGAGTGGGCTCAGCCTCCCCCAAGAGGGAGCGGTTGTATGACAGATAAATGCATTGCTACACCATGCATTCCTTTACTACGCTGCCTAAACCAAAAATGCATCTGAACATTCGTTTGACATGCATGCCTTTACCATGACATTTTGTGGTTAAGGCATGACTGATATATGGATGTGGGGTAAAGAAGATCACACCCTATGCTACCTACCCTTAGCCCTAACAAATACCCCAACCCCGAGCCCTAAAAAGTACCCCGACCCCACCCTGAGTCTTTAAAACGAAATCTAACCGACCCTCCTCAGCCCTTAAAACATATCCAACCCCCCCTAGAGCCCTAAAACCAACCGACCTCCTCAAGCCCTAAAAAATACCTCGACCCTCCCAAACCCTAAAAAGTACCTTGAGCCCAATAACTACCCAGCGCCCCCTGAGCCCTAAAACCTGCCCTGAACCCTAGGCCAAAAAACGACCCTGCTCCCCCATGATCCCTAAAAGCAACCTCATCCCTTCAGCCCTGAAAACAACCCAGCCCTAAGCCTGCTCCTTAAAAACTACCCCAACCCTTAAAAAAACTACCTCTACCCCTCACAATCCAGCTCTAGCCCCACTTACCTCACCGCATCCTCTCCTGATCCTTCCTGATCCTGAGCTCCCCATCTCAGCATCTCCCATCTCAGCATCTAGACCACGCATTACCTTAATATGCGTGGTTTAGGCAATTGTGGTTGTGTTTTTGCTGGAACTGCACGTGTTGCTCTGCCCGCGTTGTTCAAACAGTTTCCCAGAGGGAGTACTTCTAAGGTCTTATTAGGGCTGGGGGGATCTAAAATTGGTATGGTTAAAATTAGCTCCAACTCCTAGTGTGCTCTTATTTAATTAATATTTATAGGTGTTGCGATAAGATTAAAAACAGAATGCGATGTAAAAATGTGGATGGGTCAATGATCCCTTATATCGCATCACAATTGTGGTCTACATGTTTCAGTCATCCTTGCCCAGAAGGGAATTGTCTTATAGGTAAAATCCAAAGGTAGCTGGCTGTATTAATATCAGGTGATACACTCACCAGAATCCAATTAGTATAGTGAGCGATGATGACATAATCGTTGATCGAAATAGATTTCTCCTTAAACCATATCTATAACATAGAAAAGGAAACCACATATTGGTCCTAAGAAAAATATGTGCCTAATACCTCAGATCAAACCAAATTAAATAAAAGAAAACTCATATCAGTGCACACAGGCAGTATAGAGTAGTTACCTTCCTGCTAGATTCACAATGCGCCTAAGTCACATAACGAGTGCTAAGAGTAAGCCACAGACAAATATTTTCATACATATTGTTATTATCAATCCTAACTATTTGCCATAGTACAACACTCTCATATTTAATTCATGTACAAAGCTGTATAGCATGCCAATACATAGCCTAAAAGTCAGTTTTTTCTTAGTTTACCGTATTGGTATAGATATCATTAGTATTTCACTAAGGAAATAACATCACCGGATCTCACGCAGTAATGATTTAGTATATCAAATCGATTTTCTAGCAACAGTTAAAAATTCATTGTTAATGAAGTTTAAAACTTTGGCGTGTAGCGTCGATGCCATTTTGAAGAGCTAATTAATTTCCACATATCACCAGCACTGAAAACGGACTGAACTTTACCGGTCCTGAGTCCTAGTCACACACGAGCGCCACCTTAAAACGTTGTGATACCACTTTGTTATGCTTTCACATTTGCTGGTCAATGCCATACTGAAACCATCTTATCATCAAAAACGTAAAAACCATATCAGAACGAAATTAAAAACTCGTAATACGCGCTCATATCCTTGGCATAAAAATATTCGTAATCATAAATTATTCCAAGATAATGGTTTTTTTTATCATCAGACTCCAAAGCCCTGTGCTACAGCGGCTTATAAACCCGTAATATATATTTCTATCGCAAGAGCTATCCATATAGTATTCACTACTGTTATTCCTATAACCAAAGTTATCCATATAGTACACACTGTTGTTATTGTGCCCCTACATTATTACTGGGACGTCAATGTAAATCACGACATGTGAAACAAAAGAAGGACTCTGACCTTAAATCAGATATTAAAATAACTTAAAATATCCCAATTCTACAGAGTACTCGACTAAAAGGCTACCAGCAATCTCTGACTACATATAAGTAAAACAGAAGAGCATTAATCAATACATTTTAAATTTTAAAGGAGACAAGACAATATGGGGAGAACAGTGAAAAGAGGAGGAAAAGAGGAAAAAGTATATATATAGAGCAAGTTCACCCGTGAGCCCTATACATGTTACTAATATGAAACTTCCCAATCATTTTGCGCATTATAGTAGCATATCTCATTACAAATATATACAAGAAAATCTTGAATTTTCCACAGAGTGCTGGTTTACACATTGAATTAGAATACATTCTCTAATGTTTAGCACATGATAATTATATCACATACATTTATTCCCATAGCTGTACTGATTATTGTGCTGCCAGTCTGATAGCATTATGATAATGATTATAATGAATGCATACCTGTAGTTCAACACATTATCAATGCTCCTAAATTGATCATCACAATCATGAGTGAAGACTCACCCATCTGCTAATTACAACATTATAAAGATTTGTATCATCCAGTTTCATAATAGGACCATCCACTCGTACTTGTTCTTCTTAGTACTTTAGTATCAATGGACCAACATTTTTACAGTTTAAGCAGCAATTCACAGCAAGTACCATATACGTAGCAGCCCAAGAAAAACTGTAACTCAGAATCTATATGATTGCCTTGTTCTACAGCACGCAGTTTTAAAATCCATCGAGCCTCACATTGGCGAGCCCTGAGTTCTCT
Source organism: Triturus cristatus (assembly GCF_964204655.1). Classification (NCBI taxonomy): domain Eukaryota; kingdom Metazoa; phylum Chordata; class Amphibia; order Caudata; family Salamandridae; genus Triturus; species Triturus cristatus. The sequence continues at coordinate 633,478,954 of NC_140582.1, forward strand.
GTTGCCTCCATGACTATCACTCAGTATATTCTCTATACTATGAAATGTCAAAGATAAGTTGCCACTCTGACTTGGGCAATCTCGTGCTTGATTGGCCAAAGGATATCTTGGATCCAATTTTTTAAGGGCTCTAAAATGTTCGGAGATGCGGTCTTTTAGGCATCTAATTGTGGTGCCTCTATATAAATTTGAACATTTACACCGAATAGCATAGACAACGTATTTTGTTGAACAATCAGTATGTTGGTAAATCCTGTATTTAACAGAGCCATTATATTGAAAGTCATTTTTGCCATGTTCTGCATATTTACACATACTGCAATGCCCACACCTAAAAGATCCCATATTATGTGTATGTAGCCAGGCAGGTTTGCTAATGTTTATCCTTGGGTAGCTTGGACTGATCAAAGTACAAAGTGTAGTTCCCTTACGATATGAAATGCTCGGGTATTTATGGATATGTGAGCTTATAGATTGATCTGAAGTTAGTAAGTGCCAGTGTTTTTTAAGCATATTATAGATCTTATGGGACCAAGGGTGATAGTTGGTCACCAGTCTCAAATGCTGGCCACTGCCGCTATTCTTCCTATCTTTAGTCTTCAGAGTATCATTTCTGTGCAGCTTCAAAGATCTTTGTTTTGCCTTGTGTATGGTGTAAATGTCATAGCCTGTAGCCGAAAATCGTAACTCCATATCCCTAGCACAATTACCAAAGTCCTCATCACTGCTACAGTTGCTACGGGTCCTATATAGTTGCAAGAACAAAAGAACACAACAGCTGACTGAGTGAAGCACTTCAATTCCACAGTTTCATCAATAAAAAAATTAAGTGCAGCAACTTCCGGCATCCGCTGTTGGAAGATGCCAGTTTAAACAAAAAGTCCACACAAAAAAGGAGCGTGCACTTGATAGGAGTCAACCAGACGAAAAGTTTATGATCCAAACAGATCTTCTTTTTATTTATTCTTGTTTAAAAACCGGCACACAGCCAACGCGTTTCGTTCCCCAGTGCCACGGGAACTTCGTCAGGGATTTCTAAATGTATCAGCAAACTTGCTGGAAAGCTGGAATATTTTGCATTCAATCAAACAAGGGTGATAGTAAACACAAATTTGATTCACGTACTCCTGGGTCAGATAATAAATTTCAGGAAGGATCACATATTAGTCTAGTCAGACTTCCAGTCATCTTAAAACAATTTCTCAATTAACATGAAGAGCGGTATCCATTTGTAGTCCTACGAGTTAGGACATAAACTTTCTAAATACGGATACCTAAGGGTGGAAATAAGGTCCGTTTTCAGTGTCACACGAGGAGCGAGCAGCAACTGGGCAGCATGGTGACTAGCAGCGGCATAAGAGTTACTACGTCTAATGTTACTAACGTCATTATAGCATCACAATTCATATCCACAAGTACATTCAATGTATGATTCGTGTCTCTGATATAGGAGGCCAAATTCAACACATAGGGGTGTAGAAATATATCTACAAACTCTGAGATCTTCTCCACTGGGCCTCCTATACCAGAGACATTTAGGTCTCCCAGGTGGTCTAGAAAAATCTTTGCGGATTTTTGGGAGTGTGTAAAGACATGGAAAACGCAGTTTATCAATCCTCAAATATGCATACTCATCATCATTCAGTAAGCCTCTGATATTCCACTTTTTAAGCTCAATGTTGACAACCCGAGTTATCTCAAAAATAGTATTATTTGACAATTCTAGATAGCAATGTTTGTTTTCCAATTGACTTAGTATTTCAGCTTCACACATAGATCTTTCCATAACGACAATATTGCCACCTTTATCGACTTCTCTTATGATGATACTATCATTTGTACTTAGAATTTTAAGGGCAAGCTGTTCACCTTGTGCAAGATTATGCATATTTGACCATCTATTGTCTTTACTTCTCATTGTATCCTCACATTTGTCAAGCTCCCTATTCACAATCTTATGAAAAACCTCAATATTATTACCACTGGGGAGTTGTAGTGTCCATTTTGATTTAAGTTTATTATCTCTTCCTGAAGCTAACCGTTTCCACTTCCATCATTTAGAATCCTATCACCAGGCAACAATTCCAAGTTCCCCACTACCACTTACCATTCCCTTCACCTAATACCGAACAACACCACAAACTATTGAAAACATATCTACTAAGAACAGTGCACACTCTATGCAATGGCTGTCAAAAAAGATACTATTTACTAAAAAGAACCAAGCTCTGAAGGTGCTAATCATTCTACCACCGAAAAAGAACGATTGATGGACATGTCGAACAATGTCAAACGTTCACCATAATCTGGGCCTAAATCCATCGCTTTTTTGCTCCCCAAACCATTCCTATTTAAACCAGACCATTCGCAAATCAGCCGTGACCCTGCTCCCAATGGAAACAGTCCAGCCCATACTGCCAAGCCAGGTCCTCCCTGGACCAGAAACAAGCATCCTAAGACCGGTTTTGGGGTTTAATCCCTCATCAGTCAGACTAGCTTGACTCCAGTGCAATGCAAAGCACAGGACCCACGTCTGGGCATACCCGTCTCACTGAGGGTGACAAATGGAAAAAGAACAATTGATAGACCGAATGTTGACGTATGTCAAACATTCACCCCAGTACAGAGATCTGGGCCTAAATCCATAGTTTTTTTTGCTCTCCTTGCCATTCCAGTTTAAACCCAGCCATATGCAAATCATTCTTGACCCTGCTCCCTATGAGAACAGTCAAGCCTGAACGGCCAGGCCAAGTGCTCCTTGGACCAGAAACAATCATCCTATGACCGGTTTCATGGTTTCACCCCTCATCAGCCAGACTAGCTTGACTTACGCAGCATAGAAAGCACAAGACCGTTGTCTGGGCATACCCGTCCCACTCGGGGTGACAAAAGAAAAGTTGATAGACAGAATGTAGAAGTATGTCAAACATTCCCCCCAGTACGGATCTGGCAGTAAATCCATCATTTTTTTGCTTCCCATGCTTTGCCAGTTTAAACCCAGCCATATGCAAATCAGTCTTGACCCTGATTCCAATGGGAACAGTCCAGCCCAAACTGCCAGGCTGCATCCTACCATCATTCTACCACCTGCACCATTCATACTATGGCAAACAGTAAACAGATGACTCATATTCTGAAGCAAAAGAAGCACACATACACAGGTTAGTACCTGGTGCACACAGTCTTCAAGTAGAAATTCCATGCAGAGTCATGCTGAGACAATTCTCTTCAATAACTTAAGCCTGCTTACAATACTTAGTAAGTAGTACGTAGAATCTTTGCCCTGCTGTAAATATTTTCTGTAGTACCAAAATACTTATGCGCAACATAATGAACACAAGTGTACTGTCACCTGTACACAAAGTTACTCTTGAATACAAAGATTTATGACATGTTCAATACCTCTACACAGCTATTGGGCATTAGGTGCGTTTTCTAAATACTTACACCCATTAGCTAGACCCTAACTGTAGAAAATTTAGTGGAAAAGTAATATAGTAGTGTTACAAATTGGGTTTCTGGTTGGCAGAGGTATGCACCCTGTCCAAGCAGGAACCACAATCCTAGTCAGGGTCAGTCACAAACACACTCTGAAATTATCCTGTGCTCACCCCCTGGTACCTTGGCAGGGAGCAGTCAGGCTTAACTTAAGAGGCAATGTGTAAAGTAGTTGTGCAGTACTTCAAACTGTAAAACAGTGAAAACACCACACAAAAAAGATACCACACATGGTTATCAAAATAGAACTTGGTTTAATGAACAAAGCAAGTCCAAAACAACAAACATCCTATTAGTAGAACAGGAATTATGAATTTTAAAAGAATAAACAAATGTAGTGCTTAGTTCATAAAACGTCAACTGGCGCTATCTGGTCGTGCTAGACCAGGTCAAATATAAAGTTTCAGGCCAACCACGATGGAACGTGGGTCAAATACAGAGAGCAGCCTTCGCCCACTGCAAAGTACCTTAGTTGCGTCATCGTCAAAGACGAGATGTGGGTGCTGGCGACATGATGCATCATTGTTGGTTCAACAAGGAAGGCAAAGCATCCTTCCCGTGCTGCGCAATGGCAATGATGCATTGAGAATGGAGTTGATGTGCCGCACAGTCGGCAATGTGTCGTAATTGTTCCTCACAATGGCGGCAATGTATTCGCAGTGGAGGAGATGCACCGGTTTCAAGTCCTTGCATCAATGGTGATGCATGGTGGTCTGCTGGAGCAGCACTTCTAACCCACTTCCAAGGGTCCAGGACTGCGTTTATACCACTTGACAGCTCAGGATCACAGGTGGCAGAGTCCAAGTGCTGTTACAGGTGAGTTGGAAGTCTTTTATTTTGTTGAGACTTCAATTAGGAGGCAAGCCCTCGTAGTCACTCTGGTTCTGGGTTGAAGTGTTGTGGGTCCAGTCCTTCTCAACTAGGCAAAGAGGGCAGCAGGCAATCAGTTCTTCCAGAGCAGAAGTCTGGCAGAGTGGGAGTCCTTCAGCAGCACAGTAGTCCTTCTTCCTGGCAGAGGATCCACAGGTCCAGAAGTGTACTGAAGTGGTAGGGCAGAAGTTAATTTCTTATACCCAGTGGTGCCTTTGAAGCGGGGAGATTTCAAGGAAGGTATTTAAAGTGCACAGATGTGCAACTTCCTGCCCTGGCTCCAGACTCACATTAACAGGAGAATGCAGCACTTTGTGTGGGAACAGGACACAGCCTGTTCAAGTGTAGTTCAAGTCTGTGTACAGCTTCTCCCTCCCATCCGGCCCAGGATGGCCCATCAGGATGTAGATGGCCCATCAAGTCACATCTAAGCTCCCTTTGTGTATGGATGTCTAGAGGGAATGCACAAAATCCAGCTGTCACCCACCCCATATATGTATTGGAGACAGGCTGCAGGCACACTGGAATTGGAGCGGAAAAATGCCATCTTTCTAAAAGCTGTATTTTTTAAATTGTAATGATAAATTGGACTTTACCATTAAGGGGAATTTATAAGTGGCATTTCATAGGTACTAAATATTACAGCTCTACCTCCTTCCAATTGAGAATTACAGATTACTAGATGTAATAAGGAATCCCCAATGCTAACCTATCTGAGGGGTGGGACTCACAGTAGTGAAAAACAAATGTGGGTGCTTTTCACTACCAGGATATGTCAAACTTAAAAGCACATTTCCTAACTTTTAATTACACGGCATCCTGCCCAATGGGCTACCTAGGCCGAAGTTAGGGGGACTTATGTGCCATAGAAGGGGAGTCTAAGGCTTGGCAAGGAGTTTTAAATGCCAGATCGACATGACAGTGTAAACTGCACACATTGGCTCTGCCGTGGCGTACCTGAGACATGTTTAAAGGGCTACTTAAGTGGTTAGCACATCAGTGCGGTAGGCTCATAAATAGCATTTAATTTATAGGCCCTGGGCACATGCCGTGCATTTACAAGCGACTTTCTAGTAAATTAAATGGGCCAATTGAGTGTAAGCCAAATTCAGCATGTTTAAAGGAGAGAGAACACACACTATAGCACTAACTAGCAGTGGTAAAGAGCAGAGTCCAGAGGCCAACAGAAATGACATCAGCTCAAATGGAGGAGTATGGCAAAAATGTTAAGAGAAACCAACCCTAAGGCTGACAGCTCTAGCAAACATTTTCCCAGTGGAGAAAAGCATGATAATTGATACCTTCTTTTAATTATTTCAGTTTTCTTAGTCACAGTCACATCTGTTGGACTCTTTATAAGCTCTTCGGTGGAGGATAGCAGGCCAAACCTGATTACAGACTAACATTTACAGACCACTGCCTTCCCAAATGTCCTACAGACAACATGTTACTGCAAGGGTCACCACCCCCTGGTGTGAGCCATTGGCACTGGAAACCATTGTATACAAAACATAGTCTGTGAGACTGCATTAGAAACAAGAAGTTTAACTGAGAATAGGGCCCAAACATATTGCTCAAACTTTGAAGTCTTGAAAAGATTTTTAAGAGACCCTTACCGTCTAGTATTTGCTAGTGGCCTGCTACTTCATCAGGTCGTAAACACCCAAATACCTAGTGTGTTGGAGTGGGCTCAGTCTCCCCCAAGGGGGAGTGGTTGTATGACAGATAAATGCATTGCTACACCATGCATTCCTCTACTACGCTGCCTAAATCACAAATGCATCTGAACATTCCTTTGACATGCATGCTCCTTTACCATGAAATTGTGTGGTAAAGGCATGACTGGTGTATGGATGTGAGGTAAAGATCACACCCTATGCTACCTACCCTTAGCCCTAACAAATACCCCAACCCCCGAGCCCTAAAAAGTACCCCGACCCCACCCTGAGTCCTTAAAACTAAAACTATCTGACCCTCCTCAGTCCTTAAAACATCTGCAAGCCCCCATGAGCCCTAAAACCAACCGACCTCCCCAAGCCCTAAAAAATACCTCGACCCGCCCAAACCCTAAAAAGTACCCCGACCCCACCTTGAGCTCAATAACTACCCAGCGCCCCCTGAGCCCTTAAACCTGCCCTGAACCCTAGGCCATAAAACGACCCTGCTCCCCATGATCCCTAAAAGCAACCTCGACCCTTCAGCCCTGAAAACAACCCAGCCCTAAGCCTGCTCCTTAAAAACTACCCCAACCCTTAAAAAAACTACCTCCACCCATCAAAATCCAGCTCCAGCCCCACTTACCTCACCGCATCCTCTCCTGATCGTTCCTGATCCTGGGCTCCCCATCTTAGCACACTCTGTCTCAGTATCTAGACCACGCATTACCTTAATATGCCTGGTTGAGGCAAGTGAGGTTGCGTTTTTGTTGGAACTGCACATGTTGCTCTGCCCGCGTTGTTCAAACCGTTTCCCAGAGGGAGTACTTCTAAGGTCTTATTAGGGCTGGGGGATCTAAAATTGGTATGGTTAAAATTACCTCCAACTCCTAGTGTGCTCTTATTTAATTAATATTTATAGGTGTTGCGATAAGATTAAAAACAGAATGCGATGTAAAAATGTGGATGGGTCAATGATCCCTTATATCACATCACAATTGTGGTCTACATGTTTCAGCCATCCTTGCCCAGAAGGGTCGTGTGACTTTCATCAGGACCTCAGTGAAAAGATCCCAAATGTAAATCACAGGATACTATTGTGTTAACTAAATAACAATATCAATATCATTATACTCTCAAAACAAGACTGGCACTCAGCTTCAGCTGTGAGTTTGAAGTGAAAACTCACTCTCTAGCCTTCCTAGTGCATTCTAGTCAACATAGTCTAGCTAGCTTTGCAATGTTGCAGTTTTTCCAATGGAGCAAAGCTTGATAACTATTAATTTCTTTCAAATGTTTCATTTTGCTTAGACCCAGTAATATGTGTTTTGAGTGCAGACACATGGAGATTGTTTTGTATAAAATGGTTAATGAAACGTCATAAACTTAAAAAAAAAGAAAACAAAAGCTCATCTACCTCAGTGCCATTCTGGAAAGTTTTAAGATGACCCATCAAGCTAGGGCTGAGAAAAAGGAGGATATGATAGCACATTTCCCCCATGCATTTTACATAGAGAATATAAGACCGCAATACAGGACAAACATTTACAGTGCAATTGTGTGCTGGGAAGGACAATGTTTTTTGTTGTTGTTTTTTTTTTTGCAGTGGACTGATGATATTTCCATAGTGCTATTGCCATTCATATTTCCTATAAAACATGTCAAATGCTGCTGAGTCTTGCTGTCATCGTACGGAACTAATTGTTGTGCCTCTGCTCTGACTGATTAAAGTTCGGGTCTTGCCACTCCTGTATTAGGACATGTCACCTGGATTTTATGGACAAAATGTGCACACACCACCTCTTACATATTCAATCAAAAAGTGAAAGACTATTTAGATCCACTTCCTACTACTTAAGCAACATTCATATTAGGTCTGAAAATGCATGAATAAAGAAGAGGTGATTAGGAGAACGTACCTGGGTTGAGGGCATCATTCAAATTATTCTCTCCTGGTGCAATTTCTTTGATTTTGGAGGCAATTGTGTTAATGCACCCTACAAGTCAAGAGCCAAGTGCATGTGCAGCATTTCATGATTAGTGTCAGAAGTGGCTTACAAAGATGTGAATTCTGGTGTTCAAGATATGAACGGGTCTCGCGGCAATACTCGCTAAGTAACCCCGAATTCCAAAGGCTTATAGACCAATAGAATTTGTACCATAAACATCCCGAAGGTTGCACATGTGCAGTGCGAAAGTCATGTTGTTTTATGACCTAAATGCCACTTTTGTTTATTTTATTGACTTCGAAGCTGGTTTTTGCACCAGTGCAGAGTAGACAACCTGGGAGGAAGTATTGCCCAGAGCAGCTGCAACTGTTTATGTTGCAGTAGCACAAGTGACCTCCAGCTCGCTAGCACAAGGAATTGAAAAGCTGAGCACTTCCTGAAACAAAGACAGGTTCCTCTCAAAGAGGTCTACAGTTAACTACACATCTCTGCAAACTGCCTCACCTGACCACACATGTCTCACACAGATGGACAGAACAATACAATAAATTAAACAAGAGTGAGACGTTTTTCAGCAAACAAGGGACTAACAGGGAGTCACACCGTGATGTATGTTTAGCTTGCCTGAGGCACTGACGCGCTTCACGGTGACAACGGGAGCGTAGCCGGGGAAGTTTACCTGGAATAGCATGAGGTGGGGAGGAGGGGCTGAAGGCAACATGAACAACAGGTGAAACGTGTGAATTGAAAGCGGGACGCATTGCGGTGCTTGGAGTTATGACCAGGTAACATGAACTGGAAATGTAAAAAACAAACCGAGGTCTAAGAAAAAGTAGTGCGCAACACTAAAGTATATGGGGGATCGCGAAATAATCCATGTAACCGGGGCAGTCTCCAGGGTGTTACAAACACAGCAAAAGGAGGGACAAATGTAAGATATTCACCAATGAAAACAAAGGGATTTGGATAAGCACATGAAGGAACCAATCATTAGCGGTGGGTGCACTGAATGCCCATACAGCAGATACACTATGTCTTGCGAGACAGCGCATGTGCTGCCTAGGTGAGACCTAAAAAACGGCTGAGCAGAATTACACCAAATTTAGCACAAAGGTAGATCTTTACATAGTAGATGTGCCATTTGTGATTTGGTGTAATTCTGTTTAGCCATTTTAGAGAAATTAAGGTTTACATTAATAGGTATCTGTTTCCGTGAGACTCTCAAGGGAGTACCGTAGGACTGCATATCAAATTAAAGCGATCTGATTGGTCGAGCCTATTGGAGTCTTGCGATACCAAGCAACATGGTTGACAGCTAAAACATGAAGAAAAATGTTGCAACCATCATTACAGGACATCGAGACTTGGTTCCCGTGTCCTGCAGTTAAATGTTAGAGGGCTACTCTAAACCTCTTGTAGTTACTAGGGATCCTATAGTGACTCCCCTAAGGGGAACAGTAAAAAAAGAAAACATTTCAATGGTTGCTCTCGTCGTATTCCCTCGAGAGCACACAGGGGCTGCTCTAACGTTTGGTGTATAAAGAATTGTAATATGAAGCTACGTTGGCTCCTGTGAGAGCACCAGGAGAGAGGATTTTAAACAAAAGTAAAAGGACACTAAGGTGGTAAAGAAGCCACTATGGACAGTGTAAGCCCTGTACAGACGACCTCACAGAGAGCCCACTTCTTTGAAACATCCACATCCCATTAGGTCCTTAAAACTCTATTATGTGGACCGCTCGCTCTGTATGAGGCTATTTGCAGGTAGGTGATTTTTTGGGTGCAATTAATGAGATGTGAGTGCACAGGCCGCTATAACACACAGCTAACACCTTGTACAAAAGCCTTTAAGCAAAGCCTCTCCCTTCTGACACCCTCACCCAGTTAGGTGATAAAGGTCTTACTACGTCCACTCTCACTAAGGTGGCAAAGCACCTACTAGATACACTCTAAGCCTCGTACAAAAGACACTATGGAGAGCTCACTCCTTTAAGACATCCATGCCCCATTGGGGGCTCAAGCCCCTACCACTCACACCCTTCACCCTGTACCAGCTACATGAGGGTAGGGGATCTCTTGGGTGCAGTCAATGAGATGTGAGTGCACAGGCCACTACTGTACAGTCGCCAACTTGTACAGAAAACTTTAGGCAGAGCCCACTTTCTTCTGGCACCCACTCCACTTTAGCTACAGGTCTTACTACACACACCCTAGTTAAGGTAGCAAAGCATCTCCTTCGCATGCCCTGAGATGTGTGTTTTTAGCCATCCACTCCTCATTAGGGGTTTGAGCCCTTACTATGCACACCCTTCACCCTGTACAAGGCTGCTTGCAGGTAGGTGATCGCTTGTGTGCAAGGTATCAGTGCAGAAGCCTCTACAACACACAGCAGACATCTTATACAGAGGTTTTCAAGCAGGGACCACTACCTTCAGACACTCATGCCCCATTTGGTGGCAAAAACTCTACTATGTTCTCCCTCACTAAGGTGGCAAAGTGCCTACTGGGCACAGTGTATGCCTTGTCAGAAGACCTCACACAGAGCTACCTCTCTTTAGAAACCAACGCCCTATTAGGTCCTCATGGACGTGGCTCATAGGAAATGTTCATAGAGAATTGACTTACTGAAGTTCTGTTAGGTTGGAAATCATCCCAATATTTTGTCTTGAGTGTTTCTCGCATGTCATGGGCACCAATATTTTCTTTTTACTGTCCAATGGGTCCCACAGGAATTTTGTGGTACCAGGTGATGGTTAACTCTTGTGAGAGTGCTACAGGACTAATAATATATACATACTGAACAGCCATGCACAGATGCACACGCACACACACACACCCAGACATAAATAACACCCACACACACAGATACTCTTACACAGACCCACACAATGACACACAGATGCAAACAAACACAAAATTATAAATGTTGCATCTAGTTTGCATTTAAAGAAGTATTACAGACCTGATATAATTCTTTTGTAAGTTTCAGCTACATTTGTTGTTATAAGTAGTTGAATTGTTTTCAAGCACATAACACTAAACTTATCTCTTATAATAAAGACTAGATTGCTGCAGTGCACTACTCACATGTAGAAACATTAAGAAAAATACATGATACATTACAAATTTTTTTTTTTTTTTTAACCAGTAAATGTGGTTCTAAAAAGCCTTTTAACATTTTTTTTATTATAAAATATTTTGGGAATTCAACTGAAAGAATTCAAGGGCTTTGAAACTTGGAATGTTAATGGAAAAATAACTATTTGTGCTGGTGGTACTTGTGCTCCACAAGAAGCTTCCAGTTGGTTGATACACTGCTCTCTACTGCCATAACAATCTTGGAACACTCGCTACAATAAGTAAGCATATGTCTGTACTCGTTGACATTAACACTCTCATGATGCAGGAGTTAGGATGGTGGGTAATCCCCAGATCCCAGAAAAAGGGGCTGCACCATATGTGGATGCCTCCTCTTTCTCCAACTGGTGCTGGCATTGGTGCGCAGCTCTTGAGATCATCCTTGGTACATGCTTCGTACTTATTTAAACATGCTTGATGTACCGCAGGTCTCGATTTTTGCTAAGACTTTCTTTTTTCCGGGGGAATTATAAAAACATGAATGAATGAATGAATAAATACGCATTTGTATAGCGCATGGCTACCCATAGGCATCCCAGCGCTTACTCATGACACCTCATTCAGCAGGCACAACTCAGGGAAAAAGGAAGGTCTTCCGCTCTTTCCTAAAACTAAAGTAATTAGAATCCGAGTGAATGTGCTCAGGCAGGTGATTCCATAGCATAGCTATGTTGTATGAAAACAGACGACCTCTGGAGCTCGCTCGCTTGATCATAGGCACTCTGAGCAAATGTTTATGCTTGGATCGCAGCATCCTATTGGGGACATAAAGTTGGACCAGCGACTGAATCAAAGGAGATCCTTTCCCAGAGATGGCCTTGTGAGCAATCCACAGGGCCGCAAACCTATCCTGAACCGGGAGCCAGTGCAGGGCGGCCAATGCTGGTTTAGCTGAACTATGTTTGGGAATGTTCATAAGTAGGTGGGCAGCACAGTTCCGGACAATTTGTAACCTATAGGTAGTGCCCAAGGGAGCACCAAGGTACACTGTATTTGCATAGTCCAGTCGCAAGAGTATAAGCGCCTGGACTAACACCCGTCTAGCATCAAAAGGAAGAAGGGGGAGAATCTTCCTTATGATCCTAATCTGTCCATAGCAGTTAGCTGCCACCTTACACGCCTGTTCTTTTAAATCACACTTGCAGTCGAGCCAAATTCCTAAGCTCTTAATCTTAATTTTTGGTACAGGTGGCGTACCCAGACAGCTGGGCCAAGAAGCATCAATACTAGTGGGAACATTATGCCCAAGAAGGATAAATTCGGTTTTTGCGCCATTTAGCTTCAGAAATGACTTGTCCACCCAATCCAAAATCTTTCCCAAACAGGATATAAGACCTGGTTCTGTTTTGCCCTTCTGGTTTAGAGACACCACTAACTGTGTGTCATCCGCATAGGTGACAATCTGGATCCCCCAAGGATACACCAATTCAGCTAAGGAGCTCATGTAAATATTGAACATGGTAGGGCTAAGAGATGATCCCTGGGGAACTCCACACTGCAAAGGAATGTGTTCTGATGCAGCTTCACCCTCAAAGACACAAAAAGAGCGATTCTCCAGGAAGGACTGAAGCCAGCCAAGCGCCCCTCCATCTACACCCACCTCCTCAAGTCTCTGAATCATAAGTTAATGATTGACGGTGTCGTAGGCTGCGCTAAGATCCAACAATATTAGAGCTGCACAGCCTCCGTCATCCAAGATCTTCCTAGTCTCTTCAATCACAACAAGGAAGGCGGTCTCAGTACCCTGTTGGCATCTAAAGCCTGTCTGGGAGGGATGCAGGCACTTATTGTTTTCAAGAAATGAGGACAAGGCCGAGTTGACATGTTTTTCAGCCAGTTTGCTGATTCCTGGCAACAAGGAAATGGGCCGATAATTCGCCCAATCCTCTGGGTCAATATTAGTCTTTTTTAATTATGCCTTGACCCTGGCCTGTTTACAGAGAGGAGGCACCACTCCACTACACAGGGAGGAATTTATCACATCCCGTATGACTGGAGAGACTATATCAGGTATTATATTCAGAATGGACGGAGGGGCCGGATCAGAAGGAGAGCCTGATTTCAACTGTCTAAGAAGTTCCTGCGTGGAGGATAAGGAGAGAAGAGGAAACTCTTTCAACAGAGTTTGCTTTTCCACAATAACACCATCCTCCGAAAGATTGAGATTTGAGAATGTATTATAAATCCTTTGGACTTTGGAAGAAAAGTATTCTGCAATTTCATCACACCTCTGCTGGGCATTATCAGGGGCCGGAAAAGGACTAGGGGGAGTAAGAAGGGACTTTGTAATTTAAAAAATTTCACGGGGAGAATTGGCAGCCAAAATGATCTTGTCCTGATAAAAGTTCGATTGAGCGTCCTTTATTTAATTTTTGTACAATTTAATTGCTTCTCTGTATTTAACTTTTTTAATCACAGAGTAATCCCTTCTCCAACTTCTTTCCAATTTTTTACATGATTGTTTCACTTGCCTCAAAGTCTGGGAATACCAGGGCTTTTTATTAATTCCCATACGATGACGGAATTCTTTCCTAGGAAGCACTGAATCAAGAGTAGATTCAAGCCAGCTATTATAGTTGTTGCTAGCAATAATGGCGTTGGGCTGAGGTAGGGGAGCTGCTTTATTTAACTCAGTGATCAACTTTTCTAAGGGTAATTTAGACCAAACACGACTGCATTTCCTAATATTTATAAGTGGCAACAGAGGAACAGACAATGTCAGTGTCCTTGAAAGTACAAAATGATCGGACCAAGGAATTGGAATGAGGTCCATTACTCTAACATTTTGTAAATTTGAAAAAACGGGGGCAAGCAGGTGTCCATGAACGTGGGTAGGGCTGGTCACTTTTTGTTTGAGTTGAAAGGTGTCCAGGCTGTCGATGAACTCCAGAATGGCATTGGAAGACAGTTCATCGAGATGTAGGTTAAAATCACCCAGGATAGAAAAATTAGAAAGAGGACGCGCCAAATTAGCAACAATATCTGGAAGCTCATTACAGAAGTTGGATGATGCTCCAGGAGGGCGGTAAATAAAAATTCCGGAAAAAGTATTGATAGGGGAAAACCTTATTGAGAAAGCTAAGCTTTCACAGTGAGGTAAAGGGTTAATAGTGGACTTACAACTAAGATTGTTTTTGTGGATAATAGCAACGCCCCCCGCCTCGGCCGCCCTCTCGGTCATGTCTCAAAAGTACATTATTAGGGGGTAAAGCTCGTACGATATAAAAGTTAGACTCCTTATTGAGCAACGTTTCAGTAAGAAATAAAACGTCCGGGCTGTTCTCCTCAAGGAGTAAGTGTATCTCAATCGCATGTTTGGGTAACGATCGACAATTCACAAGCAGCATTTTAATAACATTATCCATCTTTACCCGTGGTGAGAGCTAAGGGGGAAATTTTAAATTACAATGAAAACAAGGAGAGCTCGTCCTATCTACAGGCATATGATGGAGACACTCTCTCATGAACATACCTCTAAATTTAAAAAGCTGTTCCCTCATATACGTATAACTGGCTGGGGGGAGTTTAGCAGGGGGTCTGGTCCCTGGGCCCGTTTTGGCGCGGACGGGCGCATATGGGCTTGCCTTTAGTGCGCCGGCGGCGTGCCCGCTGCGCGGAAGTGTCATCGGCGATATTTAAGCCGATTGGTCGCGTCCCCGTCTACGTCAGCGACTAGACCACTGACCTTAAGGGAAGTGCACAGGAGAATCCCCCTCGAGCATTGAACACAGCTCGAGCCCCCTCCCACCAAATGTCAGCACACATAAGCAACAGCAACAAGGATTAAAATAGCTTTTGTTTTAAAAAAAATAAGCAATGAAGCGAAGCAGCCCCTCACTCGAAGAAATGCTCTGGCTAAATGCGAGGTGCCAACAGAGGAAGAGTCATCGGCGATATTTAAGCCGGTTGGTCATGTCCCCGTCTACGTCAGCGACTAGACCGCTGACCTTAAGGGAAGTGCACAGGAGAATCCCCCTCGAGCATTGAACACAGCTCGAGCCCCCTCCCACCAAATGTCAGCACACATAAGCAATAGCAACAAGGATTAAAATAGCTTTTGTTTTAAAAAAAATAAGCAATGAAGCGAAGCAGCCCCTCACTCGAAGAAATGCTCTGGCTAAATGCGAGGTGCCAACAGAGGAAGAGTCATCGGCGATATTTAAGCCGGTTGGTCATGTCCCCGTCTACGTCAGCGACTAGACCGCTGACCTTAAGGGAAGTGCACAGGAGAATTTCCCTCGAGCATTGAACACAGCTCGAGCCCCCTCCCACCAAATGTCAACACACATAAGCAACAGCAGCAAAGATTAAAATAGCTTTTGTTTAAAAAAAAAAAAAAGCAATGAAGCAAAGCATCCCCTCACTTGAATAAATACTCTGGCTAAATGCGAGGTGCCAACAGAGGAAGCGTCATCGGTGATATTTAAGCCGATTGGCCGCGTCCCCGTCTACGTCAGCGACTAGACCGCTGACCTTAAGGGAAGTGCACAGGAGAATCCCCCTCGAGCAGTGAACACAGCTCGAGCCCCCTCCCACCAAATGTCAGCACACATAAGCAACAGCAACAAAGATTAAAATAGATTTTGTTTTTTTTAAAATAAGCAATGAAGCGAAGCAGCCCCTCACTGGAAGAAATGCTCTGGCTAAATATGAGGGAATTTTAAAAACATCCCATACCATTGAATCCTTTTGAGAAGTTGAAGCCTCCTTCTCTTCTTCCTCCATGTCCTCTTGTCCAGAAGCCATGATTGTTTTGGCGAATAACCCAAAAACATAAGTTACAATCTGAAAAAAACAGTCAGGGCCTAGCATACTAAGTTAAGCCGTCAAAGCGCTACTTCTAAATGAGCATTAAATGGTGGGGTGTTACTACAAATAAAGGAAGAGGGTGATTTCAACAAATCAGAAGCCTTTCATATGTGACACAGTTTTCACAGTACGCTATGAAACTATCACAGTATGCTTTCAAAACAGCAAAAAAGAAACCAATTTTTTTATATAATCACATAAGGGATCTTCATAATGTGACTCCAGGTAGAATACCTCTGGTTTTAAAGTTAAATAAAGGTCAGGGCTTTTGTTCCCAACACAATTGTTTACCTTTAGTGGCAGTCTCACGGTGGTACAGTGGGCCAGAGTAAGTCCTACAAGAGTACAGAATTTTCATGGGAAAAGAAACAAAAATACACCCGAAAGCACATATTATAGTTGAATACTATTGTAAATTAATTGAAACATATATCAAAGTCAAAATTAACATTATTATTTTCTAAGAAAATATTATTTCACTTTGTGTTAAAAAAATTCCTTGAAATTCACTGAAAAAATAAAGGATAAGTGATGTTATAGTTAGGTAAGCAATCAGGTCTATACTTTACATTTTTTTTAAAACCTAGAAATTCACTGAAAAACCTAAAGGGTAAAGGAACGTTATAGTCAGGTATAAACAACAGCTATTTTGTAGCAATTTAACTTCGAAAAACAACTGAAATTCCGCAGTTCTAGTTTACTGAGATAACTGTAACTTGCGCCCCCACAATGCACCTCTTTTCATTAATATCACTAATCACATTACAAATTACATCCTCCGGCATACTAATGTTTAGTTATTCTACAAACCAATGCAGCTTTTACTAAATGGCACAGAATCACATAAAGCATAAATTGCATAAACATATGTGCTTATATAAAATGATTAGAGTGACAAAGCCTTGGCTACAGTCTAGGCACCATTCAGCTTAAATAAAGGAAGTAGCCAGTGTTTACAGATTTAGGTAAACTTTGGGCAAAATAGCATAAAGTGCATAACAGTATCTGTTCCATCAGCAGAACAATCCCAATTATTGTTCCTCTATGGAAGCCTATCACACCGGGCCAGACATTCTTTTGCTGGAAAGGTTCCCAACCTGAATCTTACATATGAAGGAGTAAACCAGTTCCAGATATAGTTAGTCCAAGTACTTCTCGGTCCCGGGTACAGTTTTATAGACGCTGTATTTTGATGTTATACTACCTTTCAGAACTTTAGATATATATTTCTCTATTTTATGGGGCCAGTACCACCTCTTAACAAGATCAATTAAATCAAGACCAACTTGAGTAAGGTGCTTCCAATAAAATTCAACCAATTTCTGCTAACCCTACTTGTATATATAGACATTTCTTCAACTGATTTTAGGTATACTGCAGCACAAGGATTCATGTGCAAGCAGATCCAATGCACTAAATCTTTCAATGCAGCCTGATCTGCTATTGTGGAAATACCCAGTTCAAGGTACAGCGGCATCCGCGGGGTCACAGGGCGTACTGTCAGCAGGGAGCTGAGAACATTTTTCTCTTGTACTTACAACTTTTTGAATCACCGTATCCCCAGGACTTTGCCCAATACAAGGCAGCAGCCATCGCTTTTTCTTCTTAAATTTGCAATATTACACTGAAGGACTGACTGTCCGCTGTTTGTTTGAATGCCAGTATAGCCCAAGAAGTATGTCATAGACAAGTAGTGGCCTTTTCTATTGGACGTGCTAACTTAAAAGCATATACCCAAGTAATTGTCCTGCGTACACATTCTATTTATTATTATTATTATTTAAGCGTATAGTGCGCAACAGCTACCCACATGGGTTTCCCAGGACTTGAAGCAGATAGAGTGCAGCCACAGTATGCATCTAGAACAACCAGGTCTTCATCTGATTTCGAAAAGCAGATAGTCAAGCACACCTTCCAATGGCAAGCAGCAATTCATTCCAGTGCTTGGGGCCCATGTAGGCAAAAGATAGCCCCCCCCATATGGGTCCATTTCACTCTTTGAACCAAGCATAGTGCAAGATCACTAGACCATAGGGCGTGAGCCGGTTGATAGTGTCTCACCATCCCATAAGGATTTCGAGGGCCAGCTCCTGATCTGGCTGTGTGCACACAGCACAGAGCCTTGAAGTGGAATCCTTTTCTCAACCCTCAGCCAGTACAGCTCCCTCAAAAGAGAGGAGGCTGATGCTCTTTTGAACCACTTGCATCCTTCTCATAGAAGATTGTCAGTTCCTAAATAAAGGACATTGCCAAAGTCTAATCTATAAAGGATGAGGCTCTGAAAAAAATTCCCTTTGGGCATGGAAGAAGCCAGAGGTTTTTTTCACAGTAATTTTAACACAGCGAAGCAAGTAGTGGACACTTTCACAACCTGTGGCTTCATGGACAAGGAGTCATCCAAAAGGAAGCCAAGATTCCTCACCTTTTGGACAGGGGCAGGAAAAGCACCCAGGTTTCCAGGCAGATGCTGAGGGCCCCATATTGACTGATATTTTCCTAACATCAAAATCCAGGGCCTCAGGGTTTAAATCCTGAGCGGACGACAAAGTCAGGTCAAAACTTTCAAACAGATGGCAGACTTAGATATCAAATAAGGCCAGACTAATACGACTAAGCGTTAGTGAACCCCTGAAGTAAAGGCAAAATGGGTAAAGGTGGTTTCATAGAGGATAACTGGAAGGTTCGATCACTTAAAAAAGTGCTGCTGCTGAATCGCCCTCAGACCCGTATTCTAGGGAAACACCATGGAACTTGAGGTTTCTTCTGATGAATGGAGTAGGTTTAACAAGCATGACCTTGTTTTTTGTAGTATTTAATCTTGGATCCTTCTTATTGTAGTAACCTACAAAAGCATCCAATTATCAATGAGCTGTATTTTTTATTTGTTGCTGATAACGCATCATCATCTGCACAATGAAGTATCACTACCTTCCTCCGTGCACATACAGATAGACTTTCAACAGATGTTCAACCACATCATTTAAAAATAGACTGAAAAGAGCAGGGCCAATACCCAAAGTTGCCTAACACCATTGCCAATCAGAAAAGTGTCACTAAGCTAATTGCGGGGACCATATTGGACCCTGGATGAGATTTTGGTGTGTAGCCCAACAATACTATGTAAAAGAGGGCTACCAACACCCATTTTCTACAGTGATGACTGCCATTTTTCCTGATTGAAGATGCTGGTTTCCGACTTCAGGTACATATAGATCAGGTATAGGGGACTATTCTTAACAATGGTACACTTGAAAATGATCATGTATTAACAATCTGCTGGGGCCACTGTTCTAATCCTGGACTTGAGGCTGGCCCATCCTTCCGTCAGAATTTTTTTGTTTTCCATCCAGTCCTGCAGTCTTTTAAGTAGTACCTTGCCCAAGATCTTTCCTGCACTTTTCAATGAGGAAATTGGGTGCTAGTTTGAGGGTTTGTTCAGCCATCTTTCTTATGAAGGGGCAGCAAGATAGCTAATCACCATGAGATCACAATCCCATCATTTGGAACAGTGGCCCTAAACACCTTAGTGAGAAGAAGGGCCTAAACTTTGGGCTCCTCTTATTATAAGTTACAAGTTAATAAATTCGGGCCTGGGACTTTGTTCTTTTTCATACTAAGAATAGCTCGTTCCAGTTCTGGAACTAGAATAGTGTAGGAAGCGTCTCAGAGAAATGAGGAAGCTGAGACTTCAGGTTTGTAATAAAGAACAGAAAATGTATTACCATAGCAGAGATCCACGACTGATACAGTTGAAATCAGGCACAGAATGACAAATGCATTTACAGAATTCTAGATTGCAGAATACAGTGAGCTATAATATCCTTACTACCACATTTAAAGGTACACACAAAAGAACAAGAAAATACCACTCTCTACACACCCCCTTTTCTATAATAAAAACAAACATGAACAAAAAAATAAAAGAAAGTGAAATAATTTTTAAAAAAATTTAATAATACACAAAATCATCAGAACGAAAAGGAGCAACACTGATACGAGAACTGCACCTCAATTGTCTACTATCACCGGATCCTCTAATATTATCTGGATCAGCATTTTCATCCATGTTACTGGGATAGGAAATAGCATCACCTTCCCCTCTATCCCCTAAAGAATGAGAAGAACGAGCTATATCATCAAGATTGTGCTCATGAGTGAGATCACCAAGATCAAACCAATTTGTATCCGATTGAGTTTTAATACGGTTATAAATTATCTTTGCTTGTTCATCAGTTAGTTTTATCACAGCATTTCGATTCCACCATCCACGATCCTGTAACAGAACAGCCATTTTGGAAATTTTTATAATTTTGACAGGTTTGGAAAAACTAGATTGTCCCTTACAAACCTTAATAGGTTTTTTGATAAGAACCCAATCACCTGGAGACAAAGAAGTCACTTTAACATGTTTTCTTTTATCATAATTCTCCTTGTACGACTTTTGTTTTTGTTTCACATGTTCTCTCACTTTGTGCAAGTCAACAGAATGAGAATTTGCACTGCCCACTTTATCCTTCAACCAAGATGGACTAAGTAGAGAAATCGGTTTCCTACCCCTCAATAACACATAAGGGGAAACATTAGTGGTAGAATGGGGTGTTGTAATTCCAGACCTTTTGACTCACATACTTGAACACATCCAAACTGTACACTATAGCTGTTTGTACACCTTCTTTCAACAACTTGTTTGCTCTCTCTACAAGACCATTTAAGGATGGACTATACAAAGGTGCCAAAATATGATTAACAGAAACCTCTTCCAGAAAATGTTCTAATTCATTAGATGTAAAACGAGTACCATTGTCGGTCACAATTTCTGAAGGAAGACCTTCAATTAAAAATAGACGTTGTAAAAATGAAATGACCGACACTGAATCTGAATTTCTCACGAAAGAAAAGTACAGCCACTTTGAAAAATAATCAATGATTACAATAAGAAACTTACTATCACTCCCAAGCAGGTTAAAGGGACCAGAAAAATCTGATCCTAACTTCTGCCAAGTACCTGTAGGCCATTCAACTGGACACAAAGGAGTGGTGGATGTGCGCCAATGTTTATCCGTACATAAGCACTCAGGACATTTATCCACAAAAGACTTAACTTGACCATCAATACCGGGCCACCAGAAGATTCCTTAATCTTGTGAACAGTGCTAGAAGTTCCTAAATGTCCCTCATGGGCTAAGGCAATGAATTTGCTTCTCAGACCCTCAGGCGGTACAAATTTGTCTTCCCGAACTAAAATATCATTTACAATGGACAATTCCACAGCAACTTGCGAAAAACATTTGTCTTGAATTGACATACTTCTATCGCATTGCCAACCATGGACTAAAAATCTCTTCACTCTTTCAAGACAAAGATCTTTTCTACCACATTCAATCCATACTTTTTTGGCTAATTTGCTATTTTGTGTCAAATCATTTATGGTGAAAACAACATCACAATCATTGTCCTTGATAGGATCATCCTCTTCCCTCCATTCCAGAGGGATACGTGACAAACAGCCTACCCCGACATTTTTACCACCTGGAATATATTTAATATCAAAGTTAAATTCTTGTAACCTAGCTAGAAGTCTGATAAGTCTAGAAGAAGCTTTGTTAGAACAACTGTCACCAAGCATATACATTAAAGGTGTGTGGTCAGTAAAAAATTGGAATCTGGAGCCCCAAATATACATCTTAAATTTCTCAACAGCCCAACAACACGCTAAGGCCTCCCTCTCGATAGTAATATAGTTAACTTCAGCACTATTCAATGTTCTAGAGGCAAAAGCTACAGTATACTCCTGACCATTATTCATTTGACTCAACACAGCACCTAGGGGCATATTATCAAGCCAGGCAATAAAATTATCGCCGCTTTGGCGCCAGAAAACTGCCGCTAAACGACGATAATGGGCTTGATAATATGCTCTATGGAATTCCAATTGAAGCCCATCTTAGATGTCCTTCACAACTAACCTGGGCTTCAATTGGAATTCCATAGAGCATATTATCAAGCCCATTATCGCCGTTTTAGCGGCAGTTTTCTGCTGGTAAAGTAGGGATAATTTTATCGCCTGGATTGATAATATGCCCTTGACCTTTAGAACTGGCATCCACAGTTACAATGCTAGTTCGACCATGAGAAAAAGCTCTAATGGCTGGTGCCTCCAAAATCAATTATTTAACAGAATCAAATGACTGTTGAGTTTCCTCAGACCAAATGTACTTAGCCTTTTTTTTTAACAAATCTCTGAGTGGTTGCACAATAATAGCATAACTCAGAACAAAGTAAGCATAATAATCGCTAAGTACTAAATATGCTCTTAACGAATCTTTATCATGCGGTCTGGGAGCATCCTTGATAGCGTTAAGTAAAGACAGCTTAGGTTTTATCCCATTAACAGAAATATTATGACCTAAATAGTCGACATCTTGCGTGACAAACTTGCATTTGTTGTTATTTACAGTCATGCTAACAGCTTCTAATTTCTGTAAGACATTTTCAAGTAGGGCATTATGTGACTCTAATGTAGCAGTATGGATTAAAATATCATCCAGGAATGCTTGGATCCGATTAATATGTGTAAACAATTGATCCATTAACCGTTGAAAAACACTAGCAGCGGATGCTAAGCCAAAAGACATCTGCTTGTACATATACATTTTAAAGGGAGTAACAAATATGGTAAGAGCCTGAGAATCTTTAGAGAGGGGAATCTGATGATAAGCTGATCGTAGATCATTTGTGGGGAAATACTTGCTACCACCAAGATTAGCCTGCATTTCTTGAATGCTGGTTAGGGTATATCAATCTACCACTATATTGCGGTTAAGCACCCTTAAATCCACACACAGGTGAATATCACCTGAGCTTTTACGTGCGACTACAGCAGCGGAAACCCATTCAGCATATTCTACAAGTGTTATAATGTCTTGTAAACATAAATCATCTAGCATTTTTTTTTTATCATCTCTAGCAGACAAAGGGACTGGTTTGCATTTTTGAACCACTGAAATTGCATTTTTTTTAAAGTTTAGTGATGTGTTGGAAGCCTTTGATCAAGCCTACTTTGTCACTAAATACACCAGAATATTTGGTGAATACACTTGCAGGTTCTTGTACAACAGATGAAATTGGAAGATCTCCTAAAACCACAGGTTCTGGATGGCCAGGTTTCAAAATAATGCCTAAATTTGCTTGGTCTTGCCATCCTAAAATATCACGAACATTAAGGGCAAAATAGATTTTGGTATAAATTTTTCTACCTTTAAATTTGATGGAAGAGGGGCGTGGCCAAGATGGCGGGGTGAGCGGACGCTTCCTCCCGTAGCTCCTCCGGCCCGGCCAAGCTAAAGCCTTTTTGTTATGCTTTTCTCCCCCCGCTGAGGCTCAGCGCGGGAGAGGAGCGTGGCGGAACATCAGGGGCACACATTGGTGCTGTTTTGGTCCGGATCGCCCCGGGGGAACCCCCCCAAAAGTTCGTCTGAGATCAGGGGACGACGGCGGTGAGCCCGAGGGGCGGAGCGTATTGGAGAGCTGTCCGGGCGCCTCGGTTGGGCCTGGTGCTGAAAGCTGCGGTCTGGAGGGGATCTGGCCCGCCGCTCGACGGTGACTGAAGGAGCCTGGCGGGAAGGGGCCCGACGGTGTGGAGGGCTTGGGACGGGTGCCCCGGCACTCGGACTGGTGACGGCGACACCTGGCACTGCGGAGGCCCTGACCCCTAGCCGAGGTACGGCGGACTCCTTGTTGGGGCCGGATCATCTGGCCCCCTGTGCGTGACTAACGGGGGCCGGTGGTGGAACTTATTTCACGGCGGGGCACCTCGGAGGCCCCGGGGGTGTCGCCGGGCCTAGTCGGTGTGGCTTGCTCCGCCCGGCCGCCATTTTGTCCCCGAAGGAGCAGTGGTGGCGACCTCCGCTGAGCCCTGGATGCTGGCTGCACACGACCTCCCGATATTGCTGTCTTGACTACCGGAGGGATGAGCTGTTGGGACCCCCTCGCTGCGGCCCCCTTGGTTGTCTCACGCTAGCTCTTGCGGCTGACGGTGACCGGGCTCGGCCGCCATTTTGTCACCTGTGACGCAGCGACCTCACTTGTGGGGGATCCCCCGGCCCGAGTGCTTGCCGGCGGCTGAGCATCTCTGGGGCGCCTGGATCGGGGCCCGACTGCGGAGCTGACGATGGCTGGGAAAGGAGGCCCGAAGAAAGGGGACCGTACTCTGCCGGACATGCTTGGCAGGGCCCAGCACTTGCGGGACAGGACACAGCCCTCGCCGGGGCCCTCCCGGGCTCCGGCGGATGTGACTGGAGGGGAGCCACCCGTCACGAGGGCCTTCATGGAGGAACTGTTTAGCTCCCTCAGGGAGGACTTCCAGACACTGAAGCGGGAGGTGGCCAGCGAGGTCCGAGAAGTGCGCAGAGAGGTGGAGGGCCTAGGTGAGCGTGTGGAGGCGGTGGAGACGGAGGGCCAACAGCGAGCGGAGGAGATAGTCCACCTCCAGCAGGACGTTCTTCGCCTCCGGGAACAGTGTGTGGAGCTCCAGGCCCACTCTGAGGACCTCGAGAACAGATCTCGGAGGAACAACATCCGAGTGCGTGGCGTGCCGACTGCGGATGAGGGGTCCGATCTGGGGGGCTATCTGCGGGCCCTGTTCCGAGAAATCCTGGGGGAGGCCGCGGACTTTCCCATCAGCATCGACAGGGCGCATAGGGTTGGCCGCCAGCGCCAGCCATCGGCACCCCCGCCGGACATTCTGGCCTTCCTGCCCGACTTTCCACTAAAGGAGCGTATCATGGCTGAAGCCCGCAGGAAACAGCCCCTGACCTTTCGGGATCGGCCGGTGGCGCTGTACCAGGACCTCTCTGCCATCACTCTACAGAAACGCAGGTCCTTTAGGATTGCCACTGACTTTTTGCGCGAGCATGAGACGCCGTACTCTTGGGGTCACCCCTTCCGCTTGATTTTTCGGTGGAACGGGGTATTGCATCAGCTACGCTCCTTGCAAGACATTTGTGGTGTCCTGGGGCTCACGGCAGCGGAGGAAGAGGGAGCTACGCCGTCGTGGAGGTCCTCGGAGGGACGGAATCGGCGGAGGTCATCGAGGCGGCGCTCAGCGACCAGTGCAGGGCGCCCGGACTCCCCTACCATTAGGGCGGACATGGCAGACGCCCTGAGGGCGGCGGCCGGGGACTCGATCGGCTCCTCTAGCGTGGCCTTGACGGCCTAACATACACTCCGGGGGGAGATGTCTTTAGCTTCTTAACATGCTTGGCACGGGGCGGGGGGGTTGGGGGGGAGCGGGCGGAGGTGAGTGGCTGGACGTCCACTTTGCTATTTTCTACGGACTTGCCCGTTTTGGGGCTTGACTGAGACTATGGGGTGTTTGAGTTTGGGGATGGCTAGTTGCCAAGGTTGTGTTTTGGGTGGGGGAGGGGGTTGTTTTGGGGTTGGGAAGGTCCCGTCCGATGTTGTCTTTGCCCGCTTTGTCTTGGCTTGTCCCGCGCTGCGGCCCCGCGCGCCCCACCCGCTGATTCCCTACCCATTGCATGGCGCTCCCGATCCCTGCGAGGAATGCCGGGCCTAAAGGTAGTGACCCTTAATGTTCAGGGTCTGAATAACCCGGTGAAGCGCAGGGCGATCCTGTCGTTGCTGGAGGGGACGCAGGCGGACATTTGCCTTTTGCAGGAGACACACTTATTGCCCCGAGACTGCCACAGGATGCGCTCTGCTAAGTTCCCCACCCAGTTCTTTTCCTCGGCAGCGAACAAGACGGCAGGGGTAGCCATTCTCCTAGCGAGCTCCTTTCGGGGGGAGGTGTTGCATAAGTGTGCTGAACAGAAGGGGAGGCTCCTTGCGTATCGCATGAGCCTGGGAGGCATAGCATTTACGGTTGGCTCCGTTTATAGCCCAAACGAGCACCAGGAGCGCTTCCTAGACTCCGCGCTGGTGGATGTCACTGCTTCCCCGGACCGACACGTTATCTTGGGCGGAGACCTCAACATTGTCTTTGACTCTGGGATGGACAGATCGGCGCAGCGCTTCCCGCAGACGGGGGAACTGTCCCAGGCTGGGAAGGCCCGAATTGCGGACATGGACTTGCATGATCTCTGGCGCTCCCTGCACCCCACGGATAGGGACTACTCTTTCTTCTCGCACGCACACCGCACTTACTCACGGCTGGACTACCTCCTGGTGAGTGGACCGATGCGTGCCGCTGCCACGGCGGCGGACATCGGGGTCCTGACCCTGTCTGACCACTCTCCAGTTATCGGCGTTTTCCAGTGGCCGGCGGCCTCCCCCTCTCGGGGGGTGTGGCGCCTCCGGGACACACTTCTACACAAAAAATCGGTGGTGCAACGCATCGGGGAGGTCATACAGGACTATCTCACTCACAATAGCAACACTGACACCTCGCAGGCGACACAGTGGGCGGCATTGAAGGCCGTCCTACGGGGGGAATTCATCTCTATCTCTGCAGCCGAGAATAAGGAGCGACAACTGAAGAGGGATGAGTTGACGGCTCAAGTTCGGGAGCTTGAGCAGGTCCACCGCCGTACGGGAGCGCCGAGGGTCTGGAGGCAGTTGAAGGCAGCGAGGAAGCTCCTCTCGGCTCTGGATCTTGATAGGGCGGAGTACGCCGCCTTACGTTTGAAACATGCCTACTACACTGGGGGGGACAGATGTGGCAAGCTCCTAGCACACCGGCTCCGGGTCGCGCAACAGCGCAGCGTCGTGAAAGAATTGGTGGGCGCGGACGGGGGGGTTGTCTCCGGGGACGCGGAAGTAGCGGAGTCTTTCCGCGGCTTCTACGAGGCGCTGTATGCTGAGGAGCCCTCCCCGCCACGGGAGACCGATAGCTATTTGGAGTCGGTGACCCTCCCGGTACTGGACCCGGCTCAGGCTGACCACCTGGAGCGGGACATCCATGTGGAGGAAGTGATTTCAGCTATTGCGCGGCTGAAACATGGCAAGGCCCCGGGCCCGGACGGGTTCACGTCGCTATTCTACAAGACTTTTTGCACGGCCGTGGCCCCTGTCCTTACGCGGCTGTTTAACTCTTTCTCCGCACCGGGAGCCATCCCTCCGGATCTCCTGAGGGCGACGGTCGCGGTAATCCCGAAGCCTGGGAAGGACCGGGCCCTTTGCGGCTCATACCGGCCCATCTCTCTCCTAAATGTCGACCTCAAGTTGTACACGGGGATTCTCGCAGCCAGGCTGGGTCCACACCTCCCCGACCTGGTGGAGGCGGACCAGGCTGGTTTTGTGCCCGGTAGACAGACGGTTGACAACACCAAGAGGGTGACACATGTTCTGGAGAAGGCCTCAAGGATCTCGGGGGAGCGGATGTTGTTGTCCGTTGATGCAGAGAAGGCCTTCGACAGAGTTCACTGGCCGTATCTTGAGCGGGTCCTTAAGAAACTGGGAATCGGCGATAAGTTCCGCACCATGGTATTTAATTGCTATAAGCATCCTTCAGCGTCGGTGCGGGTAAACGGGTGTAGCTCTGGTAGCTTTGCCATCGAGCGCGGCACGCGGCAGGGCTGCCCTCTCTCGCCGCTCCTGTTTGCCCTCTACATGGAGCCGTTTGCTCAGAGGATTCGTGACAATCCGGATGCTGTCGGGGTCCGGATGGGCCAGTACGTCCACACCGTCAGTCTCTATGCGGACGATGTCCTGCTGACTTTGGACGACCCTAGGAGGTCGCTGCCTACTTGCCTCCGAGAGTTGGACGCCTTCGCGGGGGTGGCCGGCTTCAAAATGAATATGAGCAAGTCGATGGCACTGGACGTGTCCCTGGCTGCGGAAACCAGGAGGGATCTTCAACGGCTCTTCCCCATGCAGTGGTCCTCGTCCACGGTGCCGTATCTGGGGATTCTGCTGGCGCCTACACTGTCGGAGATGGTTACGGCCAATTATGCCTCCCTCAGCAGGAAGATCAAGGACGAGCTTGGCCGCTGGAACAAGGGCCTGCTGTCCTGGCTGGGGCGAATCGCGGCGGTCAAAATGACGGTGCTGCCCCAGATACTATATCTTTTCCGGGCCCTTCCACTCCAACCCCCGGTGGGCTGGATACGACAAATGCAGGCTGACATCTCCCGCTTTGTCTGGCAGGGCCGCAGGCCACGCATGAAGAGGGTCCTCTCCACGCTTGCTCCGGAAGCGGGGGGTCTCGGCATTCCGGACCTCCGTAAGTACTTTCAGGCGGCACAGCTCCGCTATCTGGTGGAGTGGAGCAGGTGGGAGTCCGACAAACATTGGCTCTTCCAAGACCAGGCAGTGGCGGGCCGCACCTTACAAGAGGTTCCATTCCTGCGCCGCGCGCACCGCCCCGCTAATCTTTACGCTTCCTTTGTTACGCGGGTCCCCCTGCGTGTGTGGGACGCGGTCTGTGAGGCCCGGGGCCTTACCACCTTCCCTTCGCCGCTCACGCCCATTGCGGGCAACCCGGACTTCTCCCCTGGGATGGAGCCGGGGGTTTTCTCCCACTGGGTGCAGGCGGGCTGCAGGGCACTCTTCCAGATCTATGGCCCGGAAGGAGTGGTTCCTTTTCAGCAACTCCGCCAGGAGTTCGGCCTGACGGAGCTGGACAGATTGCGCTACATGCAAGTTCGGCATTGGGCCCTCCAGCCTCAGGTGCGTGCCGCCGCTGCCCGTCCAATTACACCGTATGAGCGGTGGTTGGCTACTCGGACCTCCGACGCTAAACTGATCACTGATCTGTACAAACACCTACAACCCCCGCCGTTTCACTACTACAATCCGGGGAGGGAGCGTTGGCACAGGGAATTGGGTAGGACACTCAGCCACAAGGAATGGGACAAAATTGCGTATCGGGCGCGGCACTCTGCATACCACACGGGCCTTACGGAAACCTTCACTAAAGTGTCCACATACTGGTACTACACCCCGGAGAGACTGTATGAAATGCATAGACACACTGACAAGGGGTGCTGGCGGAGCTGCGGGCAGGAAGGTACCCTTACACACATCCTATGGGATTGCCCAGTGCTGACCGCCTACTGGAAGGAAGTTCTGGACGAGGTGGATGAGCACTTTGGCATAGAGCTGCCGCGCCTCCCGGCGTATGTCCTGCTGGGCCTCCCCAATGACCTAATGTACCCACTGAAGTCCCGCAGGGGTAGGCAGATTGCGATAGCGCTGGGGTCTGCGGTTCAGAACATTCTGATCCACTGGCGCACATCCACCGCCCCCTCCATCACCGGTTGGTTGCACAGACTCTGGCATGTGCTGGGGATGGAGAAGCTGTCGCTTACGGTTGCGGGGGAGATAGGCCAATTTGAGGAGCTATGGCAACCCTTTCTAGCGCTGCTGTCCACTGAATTCCGGGAGCTCACCTGCCCGAGGTATCTTAGGCTTCTCAGGCTGCGGCCGCCGGTGACCCCGGCGGACTAGCTTACATGTGAGATGGGGACCCCCGGCGGGGGGGGGGGGGCTGTGCGGGGCTTCCTGGTTAGGGCTACTTTGCTGCGGGACCATAGGACGGGGGGAGGGGGGAGTGTTGTTGTTTTTGTACTGGGAGGATGGGGGATGGGAGGGGGGGACTGTGTTCTGTTGAGGGGTTGATTGGGGGGGGTTTTATTGCTCTGCTTTTGGGTGTCGGATACGCGCGTGGGATTCCACAGCTTGTAATTCTAGCGTTCATTTACTGTGTTCTTCCCTCTGAGCCAACGCTTCACCTATTGCCAACCCTCTGGAGATGCATCCCTTCTTCTTTGACTGTATTCCACGTATCCTGCCTCCTGTCCCCCTCCCCCATGGTTTGTTTTGTCTCAATAAAAACGTTTTAAACATAAATTTGATGGAATCTGAAAAATAACCAGACATGATAATATCATATTCCCCAAAAGCTTTAGGATTGACATCAGTAGGTTTGAGTAGACCTTTAGACCAGAATCTTTTGAAGGTCTTTTCATCTATAGTATCGTGATTGGGGAACCTGAATCAGCCATAACGTTGATATTAATAGGTCCTATTAATACGTTACATATGGGACCTTTACATCTTTTAGTATCACTACGTAAAGTGTTAATTTCAATAGTAGACAACATATTATTCATAGCCTCACAAAGAGCATCTTCTTCAACATTAAAAAAATTAACTTTGCTTTTATGTTTAACTGATCTACAAACAGTATAAAAGTGTCTGACTTTTTTGCAAGTATTACACCTCTTACCTTGTGCGGGACAATTCACATTGTTGTCCATATGATACTTAGATCCACATCTGTAACAAGAACGTTTTCTTTCAACATTAATACTTGGTTTAGGTTTGGTAGAGACAACATTTACATCTGGTTCGTTAGAATTACTAGTAGAAACGACATGCAGAACATCAGAACTACCAGAAGAATTACTATCAGAATCTTGGGTTCAAATTTTTGAGGAAACTACTGAACGTTCAATACTTCTTACAATATCCATTACCTCTTCAAGGGAAGGATTCTTACATGTTAAGATACGTTCCTGTATCTTTTTGTTATTACAATTGGAAACTAATTGGTCACGCAATGATATGTCTAAATTAGTACCAAATTGACATTCAGATGCCAAAACACACAACACCACGAAATAATCTTCAATCGATTCATCTTGTGTTTGTTTACGTTTAAAGAACATATGATGCTCAACCATAACAAATGGTTCATCAACATAATGTTTACCTAATCTTGCTAATGCTTCAGAAAAAACATTCCATGTTTCATCAGGAGGTGGGGCTGGAACAACCGGCAAATTGTCAAATACACCTTGACCTGCACTACCTAAATGGTTGAACAAAGGTGCTCTTTTTCTTGACGCAGAATATTTGGTAGCATCAATTGCCTCCAAATAATTGTCAAAAATTCTATACCATTTGTGCCAAGGAGTGAAAGGTTTACCTGGGTTTTGTAAAGAGGGAGGTGGTTGCATAACAATGATAGATGAAGAAGACATAACGCTTTGAACTAGCAGTAATAACGTGTAGGTCCGATAGTAATATGAGAAACAAACACCAGGTAAGATTATTAATGTACAAGCTGCAACAGAAAATGAATAATTAGAAATAGAAAATAAAATATTGTCACCGTAGTAAATGAGAACGATGAGTAGTGGAAGGAATAAACAGCAGAAGTTCACAGTTCGTGTGCTTATCACGGATGAAATGATCGAGTAAAGCTGGCCACCAAAACGTGACTGACGCGATGACTTAATCACATGGAGGGCGTCTTTAACGTGATGACAACAACATGTGATGATCCGGTAGTGTTGAGAATCTCTTTGGAGGAAACTAGGCTGACGTCAGGATAAACAATGAAGAATGGTGAAGGAGCTGGAAACGCGAGCCAAGGAACGAAGGCGATTTCAAAGGAAAACAAAAGAGTAACGGTGGGATGTAACAGATAAGGTAAACACCAACTCTTATGCTCAGGAAACAATTAGATTGTACCCAAACACTCGCCAAGTGCCAAATAATGCGTAGAGACTCTGTGAACTCAGCAGTACCTTTCAGTAGAAGCACAAAGTCAGCATCAGTGCTAGATTGCCATCAGAAATAATTGTAGTGAAATAGGAATTAAAAATCCAAGGAACAATCCTAAATCTGTGGAAAGACGGTATCTTGAAACGAAAGGGCGAAGTGCTTTTCAGTGCTAAGTGCTTTTCACAGTGCAGCAGAATAATCCTTAGTGAAGATGTAGTAAAGTCCGGTTGGTGGGTCCGCAGAAGAATAAAAATCGTCGCCAATAAATGTAGGAAGCGTCTCAGAGAAATGAAGAAGCTGAGACTTCAGGTTTGTAATAAAGAACAGAAAGCTTTATTACCATAGCAGAGACCCACAACTGATCCAGTTGAAATCAGGTACAGAATGACAAATGCATTTACAGAATTCTAGATTGCAGAATACAGTGAGCTATAACATTCTTATTACCACATTTAAAGGAACACACAAACGAACAAGAAAATACCACTCTCTACAAATAGCTATCACTAATTGTTTACCTGAACACTTCACTGAACTGGGAGGTTCGTTATTTAACATATGTTACCACTTGCGGGAGAATATAAGTGCTTTTAAATAACTCATCCATTCCTGAATGCCTATTTGGCAATGCCCACTGCTCCTTCTACCTTTTCCCACATCTGAAACAATCTTCCAAAATATATCTGTGTGCTTCTTTCCTGAGGCTTCCGTTAATTATGCCCACTACCTATTTTAGGATTAAATTTTTTGCTTTTTATTTGCTTTTTATATTTTTTCTAAGCTGATGCACAACACTACATTTGTTAGGGAAAGATGTTGAGCAATTAATGTGCTTGACACTTTGGCCCTAATTGCAAGTCTGGCAGTCCGCTAGGAAACCGTCATTCCCTCAAGGTGGCGTGACAGTCAGGAAGTCACAATATTACAAGTTTCCTCTCCTCCGGAAATTACATGGAGCTTCTTACTCAATTTAAACCCTGGAGGAGAAGAAACAAAGGGGGCCTTACAGGGCCCCCTGTGCCACCTATGCTTGTGGATGCACACTGGAGGCATAACATGTGCCCCCCTGTGTGCATTCACAGCAGTCTCTGCATGGTTTGGACTTTCAAGTCCATGCCATGCAGGAACCCTGTGAGGCGTTCCCATTGTGGTGCCTTTTAAAAAGCCTCTGCCTTTGAATGAAGCACCACGCTGGAACCACACCACCTGCCTACTAGACTACTTCAAAATTGTAATCTGGCGGGCGGCGGCGGCCTTCGGCGGAGCAGTGGAGTGGCAGTTTGCACCACTGCTCTGCCGTAAGTCGATCCCAACGGACGAGACAGGACGCTTGCCTGCTCTGCGCCCTGACTTCATTACCGACTGTCAATCGGCATACCCGTGATTCCAAC
Organism: Triturus cristatus; assembly: GCF_964204655.1. NCBI lineage: Eukaryota > Metazoa > Chordata > Amphibia > Caudata > Salamandridae > Triturus > Triturus cristatus. The sequence goes on from NC_140582.1 coordinate 633,511,732, forward strand.
AGACGAGACAGGACGCTTGCCTGCTCCGCTTGATAATTTCCTCCCGGTTTTCTTCCCGTTTGAGATCTACACGACTTCTGGAGACAGGACGTTTGTCTGCTCCCCACTTCCCTGATATTCATTACCGATAGAAAACGTGGATGATCAGAATTAATTTCCTTCACGGGGGTCCCCCCGTTTGGAAGAATCCTTGCTGCACAGTACACTCTGGTTACTGTCTGAATCCTTAAAGAGATACACACGCCCCCTTGAGTTGTATGGGCTTTTTTAGGCTGTCCTCATTGCCCCTGTCCTGATGAAGACCCGCATTGACTAATATAGTAATGCTCCCTGGGTTGAAACGTCGACACATTCGCTGGACCAGTTGAAAGACTCTGTGTCAAGTCCAATTCATTTATTCTACAGAGCTATTCAAACATCTGTTCCTTACTGGCCTCTTGTAAAAAGACAATTTTATGAAATCTCACTTTGTATATATTGCACACCTTCACCACAGCACTGAGCACCAGATTCACCTTGTCACGAATCACAGCGCCTTTTTATAATTTCTTTGACAGCCATACAAATGAATGTGGGTATTTATAAATGACGCAATTTATAAAACTTCTGTAATACCCTTTATGGTCTCCATGTGTGTTGTTTTTGATTAAACTGTTTTCCATATAAGTAAACCGATGATTGCCCTGATGGTTTAAAGAGATAATCTATACCCGGCAGAACCAATTGTTTACCTTTACATTTACATTTTTATGTAAGTCGTAATCAGGCCCTTAATTTTTAACATCTAAGCACTCTAGATCAAAAGTGGTCAAACGAACTACAATTCTCTCTGGATGGGTCATAGTAATTTTATACAATCCAACATATCCTGAAAGAATTCAATGATTGTATTGCCTTCAACTTCTACCAAAATTGTGCCACGATATCTAACACTATGGGATTAAGTAGATAGATTTCTTTATGGTACTTGTTATAGTTCCAACAGACTGATTTCCTATTGTTTGATGGGGTAATATCAAGCGGGTAGTTTACAAAATCACCTCCTTGAAACTCAGACTGTCCCTCGCTGCTTAAAATCAAACGGGCTAACATTGGGTAGTGATCACATTCTACCCTTGGTCAGACTTCCAAATCAATAGCATTTCCCTAAACATCTTTAAAAAATGGTCAGTTAGTCCTTGGTCTCTTAATTTTAGGTATTGCAGGCTGTAGAATCTGAAGTAATGTGGCTGTTTAGAAAGCACATGCCTAGTTTTATCTAAAATAATACAAAAGCTTTGTTCTTTTTACTAAGCTGCTTGCAGTTCAGAAACCATTTAGGAATTCTACAACTCTGCTCTTCCTCAATGACCTTGCCACTAACTATTTGACTGGAGGGGAATATGTTTAAATTGCCACAAATAAACAACAGGTGTCCCTCATAAAACACACTGTTAGCTCTGAAGCATGCCAGCTATTCTTTCAATACATGCCAGATAGCCTGAAACTCAGGTATCTAATGAGGGAAAATATAAATGTTGAGAATATCTATGCTAACATGCTCCTGGACAACATCTGTGACCTCACATGAGAGATATTAGAATGATAACGCCTCACATCAACTAGCTGTGACTTACAAATTAACCTGCAAGAAACCCAGGTTAAAAGACCCCTTAGGTCGACGTTTCCTTGATCTTAGTGCTGGTTTGCAGAACTCCATGTACCCATCTATAGCATTCTCCATTAAAGCCTATGTTTCTTAAAACAGCAGATCTACTATTGCTTCATAAACTCACCCAATCCCATCATTCATTTTACGATTGAGACCCGCAAAACAAATTATGTACAAAAGTGTGCTTCACCTCTAAATGGCAAACCCCAGACTGCATATTCGCATTTCCAAAGTTCAGCAGATTGCCAAATATTCAGTCCATCCTGACATGGTCATGTTGACCTCCCTTACTTGCCAGGACTGCAGCTAACCACCCCCAATCTTGTTCAGCCCTTCCATTGGTGCAACTACTCTCCTTTTTAGGGACAACAACATCTTCAGTGAAACTCTTCTACAATAAGCAGGTTTTCAAAGTTGTTATTATAGGCAGTTCTCTTCCCCTTATGGACAATATTCTTTGGTATTGGAGTACCGTTATTCATATGCTCCTTTTCCCCCAAGAGATACAGCAGTTTGCAAAAATGTCAATCCTACTTTTGGTTCATCATATAGGGGCCTTGAATCAATACACATGATAAGAAGACCCTCCAGCTGGTCTAAAATCAACCTGGTTATCTTGTAGGAGCAGTGGCAGCTCCTCAAGGGAGTGCTGCTGGGTGGTGAGGCGGGGAAGGGGCAGGGTGGGGGATAGTAAACTCCGGAATTGGGCCGAACGGAGTTGAGTAAAGAAAGAAATAAATTCAACGAATTACATAGTGCCCTGTATCGCTGATTTGGCGTTGCAGCGCACGCAATGTAATTCGTTGTATTTATTTATTTCTTTACTCAACTTTGTTTGGCCCAATTCCTGAGTTTACTACCCCCCACCCTGCCCCTCCTCTTGCTCACCGCCCACAGCACTCCCTTGAGGAGCCGCCACTGTGTAGGAGGCATACTTAATAAAGCTGTTTTTATTTTGTTTAACATGCCCTTGGTTCACTAATATTATGTCCTGAGAAGTCATCAAACGTAGGAGAGGGTATGTCATAGAAGACTGATAAGAGATGTGATTTATTCAACTGTTTGGCTATGGACACATTGGAAAATAGGTTGACAAATTCTCAGTGGCTTGAAACTCTCTTGCTTGCTATTCCTAACAGCTAATCTATTTCTGTTTATCCAATCGCAGGCCAGAGGCCCCTATAGTCTTATCAACGGAGAAGTAGTTGGCTAATGGGTTTAACAACTGAATCTGGTTTGCATAGCTTCTCCCAATGGTTAAGTTCAACTCAATGGGAATTTTCCTCCCGCAGTAGAGGAGCCAGGCCTTGTTCTCCTAAGGTTTCCTCTGTGACTGTCAACACTGTCCGTGATATCACACATGGACTTTTTGCACTAAACACGATTCTCGATCTTCTGCCTCCTTTTTCCGAGGGGAGCTAGACTTCTAGCCTCAGTTGTTTTTGAATCACTTTGCTTGTTATTTTGAGTGTTCGTACACTTAAAGGATTTGAAGATAGGGAAAACCAACTAGGGCATATTATCATCAGTAGTTTTCCCAGTAATTTCATCCAGGGGATTAGGCTCTTTCATCATGGGAACTTGTTCCCGGAAAACAATTCTTTTGGGAGTAAATCATCACAACCTTCCACTTTCCTGTGTGTATTTCTTTTCCTTCTCTGCAAATTTCTTGCTTAACTTCTATTCCATCCTACGTGACGTGCCGCTGATGAGTAACAATGGTTAATCAGAACCTTATCGGAGCCTTAGCTAACAAAATGTTGACTAGCTTTGCAGCGTTACTTATAGTTTTGTTCTTAATGAGAGCATCCAAAATTGTTGTAAGCAAGGATATAATATGATCAGCCCCACTCAGCATTTTTCCAGGAACAAAAGTATAGAATTCAACACACAATTCAATGCAGTTAAAGCTTCTGAGATAATTTAATCTTGTTTACACTGGAACGTGGAATGAGCTGCATCAGGCTGGCAACTTTAGAAACCTTGGCTTTCCAGTCAAAAAGCCAAGCTATTTGTTTCTAGCGGTATAGGAGTTGGATCTCTAAGTTCGGCATATACCATGGCTTTCACCGCATTGCATTTGCAATGATTGTTAGGTCTAACATTGATTGATGACCTCAGAAAGAAATGCATGATTATATTAGACCTTAGTTTAGGTCCCTTATGTGGGCCAACTACTCCTTTTCACTCTTTTGGAGTCACCTTTGTCAATCTTGAGGGCAGCCTCATATTCTTTGGATGTGAAGTAATAAGGCTCTTGTAAACCCTTAAAGAGTACCTCCAGCCTAGGTGCCTATTGCCAACTTTTTAGTTCCTACTTACTACCATCGTAGTGTAAAGATCCTCTCCACACGCAGTTTGGTAATCAAAATCGTAGTTTATTGAATCCAGTGAAACACCTCCACATCAGCAGGGGCGTAGGAGTAACTGCTCCACATGGAATGCAGTGCTATGACATTGCCACATTCCATAATGCCTCAACACTCTGCTTAACACATCACCATATATCTCCCCTTTTAATTAAGAAATACAACTTCTTATTTCAGCTTAACATCATCCCAATATTTACACAAATTTCTTATTTAATAACACCAACCTCTCCCACTAACTCATAAAATAATTCAAACATAAAATGAGAACCAAAATAGATGAGAGAGAAATAACACAGTACTAAACATTATCTATGTGCAAGTAATACAGTGCCTAAGGATGCAATACATTTTCTTATTACTACCCAACAAAATCTTGATATTTTTGTGGTGTAAAGCTGGTGTGAATACTTCTTCCTACATAATTATTTGATTCATTCTTCCTTGGAATTCCACTTCCATTTTTTGGAATAACCTTACTATAGTCGTCCAGAATTAAAGCCACATCTGCGGTGCTCCACCAATTGCCGTCCGACAATCTCACCAAATTCTTCCTCAACTAACACACCAGATCAGAATCTTTAAATTTGAATAACTCCTTCCCAACCATAATGGGCTTTTTCACACATACCCAATCACCATTTTTCAGCTTGCACACGTTTCTCTGTTTTTAATTTTTAAACTTTTTTCATCATTGCCAATTTGGCCAGATTAGAATTACTTTCAGCACATCTCCACCTTTGGCAGACATCTCCTTCTTTTTGAAACAACTGAACCCTCCAGAAAGGGCAAAGATCTATTAGAGCTCCCCTCCCTCTCATCAACTCAAAGTGAGTTCTCCCATTTACAGTGTGTGGTGTGGTACAATACCACCTAACAAACTTCCTGACTGCTTCTGCTAAATCCATACTGCTTCTAATCATGGATTGAACACATTCCGCCAACACCTTATCAAAGCATTCCACCTTCCCTCCCACATCTGTTTAGGAATGTGGTCATCTCTACCGAGGTGAACTGTACTCCATTATTAATAAGAATCTCACCCGGGATCCCGTCTCTCGAAAAAATCCCCTGAAAACAGTCAATCACATTCCCTGTGGTTTGTTCACATACTTGTTCTACTTCAACCCACCATGAGAAATGATTAACCATTACCCCAAAGCACCTCATGTAGTTGGGTAATACTTGATATGGTGCTAAAAAATGCACTCCTACATGTTGCCAAGCTCTACTTGGACACATGTCACAGATTCAACAGACCCCTCAGTTACCAACATTTTGTGACTCACTTTACATTTTGAACAATTTTTAACAAAATCCTCAATCTCAGTATCTGTTCTTGGGCACCAAATATGTTTATAACAGTACGACATCGTGAGGCGTTCACAACGTCTTGAAACACGAACGTAAGCAGTTAACAAAATTTTGAAGGTACGGATTTGTGTCAAAAGTTTACGTAGATATTATACCTGGGTCGGATGGGGTATTTCACCCATTCAGTGGGATATTTGTTTAAGGGGCTTTATAAGTTGAACTCCTGTTTAATACGGAAGGTGCAAGAGTAAGAGCGGGTATTCACGGAATACTGTGGACATTATGTTGATTATGGGGTGGATTTTTGTCATGAACAATGCATTTTTTACCTTCTTTATGTATAAAACGTGACAAATTGGAGATGTTTAAAGACAGAAGTTAATCGATTTGTTTTAATTTGTAGACAACCCCTGACGAAGGGCCAGACCAGGCCCGAAATGCATTGGGTAATGAAATACGCTTGTTAAGGAGGACCTATGTATCATTCCATGCTGCAGATCAAGGCCTGTAGTGGCATGTCTACAAGCATTAAGGATTAAATGTAAAACATAGTGTCTGACGTTTGACTGGATGAAAAGGAGTTACGATTCATTAAAAGTGGATTAACATGAAATAAAACTTTACGAGAAGATTGGATGAACTTGTGGCATTTTTTAATGTGCCCATTTTGAACGCTGTGCGTCCAAAGTGGGGTGGAGTTCCGCCCCACATATCTTCACTTGTTTCCCACGTGGCCGGGCAGTCCACGATTTCGGGCTAGCACGCATACAAAATATCAAAGAAATCAACTATGAAAAAACCTGTGAATAAGAGGTGTCATTTTCCTTGGCATTCATACAGAACTGCTCTCTGACGAGTTGCACCCATGGATGAAAGATTCTAAACAAAGGAATGTTGGATCGTCAAAACATCTTTCCTTATTGACTACTCAAGCAACGAACAACTTCTGATTTATATTTTGCCTATTTGTCGTAATGTCATTAACTTGCATAGTAACAACACACAGTCTAATTCACGTTTAATATGGAATTTCACTGGTAAACACATATTTCAGATAGAGGGCAGCACCATTGGAGAATAGTTACATGAAATGTGATACATTGTAAACATGTTGAATATTGGCTATGTTTGCTAGTTGAAGAACCTCGTATTAATAACAGTGCATCATGGTCTCTGTAGTTTTGCAACCACATGGAAGCAGTTTAAAAGAACCAAGGGTGTTTATTGGATGGACAAAAATGGGTGGGGTTAAGACGCATGTGTTTATAACAGTACGACATCGTGAGGCGTTCACAATGTCTTGAAACACGAACGTAAGCAGTTAACAAAATTTTGAAGGTACGGATTCGTGTCAAAAGTTTACGTAGATATTATACCTGGGTCGGATGGGGTATTTCACCCATTCAGTGGGATATTTGTTTAAGGGGCTTTATAACTTGAACTTCTGTTTAATACGGAAGGTGCAAGAGTAAGAGCGGGTATTCACGGAATACTGTGGACATTATGTTAATTATGGAGTGAATTTTTGTCATGAACAATGCATTTTTTACCTTCTTTATGTATGAAACGTGACAAATTAGAGATGTTTAAAGACAGAAGTTAATCGATTTGTTTTAATTTGTAGACAACCCCTGACGAAGGGCCAGACCAGGCCCGAAATGCATTGGGTAATGAAATACGCTTGTTAAGGAGGACCTATGTATCATTCCATGCTGCAGATCAAGGCCTGTAGTGGCATGTCTACAAGCATTAAGGATTAAATGTAAAACATAGTGTCTGACGTTTGACTGGATGAAAAGGAGTTACGATTCATTAAAAGTGGATTAACATGAAATAAAACTTTACGAGAAGATTGGATGAACTTGTGGCATTTTTTGATGTGCCCATTTTGAACGCTGTGCGTCCGAAGTGGGGTGGAGTTTGCCCCACATATCTTCACCAAGCTCTACTTGGACACAATGTCACAGATTCAACAGACCCCTCAGTTACCAACATTTTGTGACTCACTTTACATTTTGAACAATTTTTAACAAAATCCTCAATCTCAGTATCTGTTCTTGGGCACCAAATATCCACCCTGACCTTAAGTTTAGTCACCATTGAGCCTTAATGACACAAATGTGCTAACTCAATGATGCGTTGGAGGAAGTAGGAAGGTAGAATTAATTTGTCCCAAAACATCAACATCCTACCTTCCATGGACAACTCTTCCCAAGCTTTCCAAAACATTTGCAATTTATAAGACAAATTCTTCTCTTTTGGCAAACCAGACCTCACTAAAGAAATCAGCTCTTACAAAATAAGATCCTCCTTGATGACATTGACTCAGTTCACGCTTTTCCTGCAATTACTGACATCACCCACATGAGCAATACAACATTCTTCAACTTCAGATTCCCATTTCCATTCCAAATCCTCAGATCCTTCATAGGGAAGTTTTGACAGACAGTCTGCCCGGGAGTTTCTCCCCCATGATATATTCTACTGTGAATGTGAACTCCTACAACTCGTACAACTGCGCATCCACAGTAACAACTGTTTTACTCCCCTCTACAAATGGTTGTAAAGCAGGAACTTTTGTGATGCTGGGATTCTGCTCATGCACAGAACTATACACAGGAAACCAGGACCTCAGTGAATTGTGGTGTACCAAAAAACTCTCCTCAGTACCCAGAACCCCTATCCGACTAGCATCAGTGTCTCATTCGTTCTCCGTACTACAGTGAAGCTACCAATGATTAGACAACCCAAAACAAGCGACTTAGGGTACTCTCAGGAATGGTGGGAATGAAGAACACTCTTTCATTTTTATTCTCATACCAGTCCACAACGTGAGTAATCAGAGACACTGAAAAGTTTAAAATGTTTATTTTTAACTACGTGCTCTAAGAAGCAGTATTTTGGCTAACATAAGCAGGCAAATGAATAGAAATAATACAATCAGCATTGTTACAATTCCATAAAACACAAAGGGAGAAATCATGTTACAATGATAGTGGAAACAGGTCGTATAGCACCTTGTGTACCACCCTCCCCTGGCTAGGAGCAAGATTTATAATAATTGAAGGTCTCTAGGTTTAAACGGGAAACCCCATACCTGCAAGATCAGCTGAGGTGGATCAGCAACACTCTCTGTAAATGGAAAGGTTTTTCTCCAAGTGCCAGAATCATGCATGCAATGCAATATTAAAGGCACCCGAGTTTCAGATATATCTGCAGCTGTGTGCATGTTGTGTCTAGAGCGTTGGCCGATCAACCTGAATCAACAGTATACATTGTTATTTGACCTTGAAGACTTCTGCACACAGTTTACAGACTGAGGCCACGGTGTAAGTCTAATGATGTAAAAAACAGACCTATCTCATGCGAAGAAAAGCAAGCAGTTTAACTTACAACAACAGATACCTGTAGTGTCGTGTGCAAAAGCGTCAAAGTGGCAAAATACAGTTTCACTTCTAATACGCTTATGCTAACATAGCAATGTGCAAGCATAACCCTGTCTTCACTACACCCTCCCCTGATCGGACCACGAACAAAAGGGAAGCAATTTAGGAACGCAGAGTTCAAGTGCGAGTGAGACAGAACCAAGTTCATATTTTGTCAAACCAGATCATTTGGAAGTGATAAGTTCGAAGTTGTGAGGTAAAAAATAAATAAAAAAAACACGAAGGTGCGGCACACTGCCCATCATTGAGAGAGGAAATAAATTAGCAAAAAAACAAAGTTAAGAACCGTATGCTTTGAAGATGGACAAATTATCATCAGTAAAGGATTCAGCCATCCAATTTAATAAAGTAAATGAACATACATGTTCTTCGATAGCCAGAGCCTCTAGCACCATCAGAGACCAACTTGCGTGTTCTTCTAGGTAACTTTGTGACAGGAAGTCATGTGCCGCTGCACATATATCCCAATTCCCTAGAACTCCATGCGCAGCCGTGCAGGCCATAATCCCGATACCAGGACAGTCCAACTCATGAGCTACTAAGGGATTCATCAGTCGATCATAATCCGGGGCAGGAGACGCCGTATTGGAGAGACACAAATCCAGAGCCCATTCAATTGAACAATCCAGGCAATGGAACACAGGTTGCACGCAAGTAAAGTTAGAGAACTGGAAGGATAATCCATAGGCTTAACTCAAAGTGGCCAGAGGTAGCGTTCCATAGTATTCAAGCATCCAGTTGCGAAGCTGGAACAGCCAGGGCAGGCTGTCTTGTGACACAGATTGTGCAGCCATTTCCCAGCAAACAAATCAACAGCAGCACTCCGGCAGCCAAGGCGAGAATTAATGGTAACCCAGCAAAGATGCTAGAAAAAATAGAATGAAAAAATGCCGGTATCCCACCAAATATTGTTTGGAACGAGCTCACAAGGCCGGAGCCCACAACTTTGAAAAAATGCGCCAAGCCAGTTGTTGACGAGGCTTTGAATATAGTGTAAATCAGAGCACAAAAATGAAGTGGGAGATCAGTATTCAAAAGTGCATCCACCTAAGTGCCGGTGTTAGCTACACGGAGGACAAATGTTTCACGAGAAGAAGTTGGGCGACTTCTTTTTGAGACAATAGAGCCCTTATTCTGCTCATCTTGTTGAACTCTGCTGTCAATGTTGGTATGGAAGGCCAGATGGGAATGTCGAGTAAGCCTGGGCAAAGCACTACGCTACGCTCGCGTAGTTTGCGTAGTTCGCGCTACTTCGCACTACGTGAACTGCACGTAGCACAGTGCGAACACGCGTAGCGTAGTGTTGCGTAGTGCTGCGGTCATTTTTTGCTTGCTCGTGATCCTCAACGTCAAGTTGGCGACCGCGAGCAAGCAAAATGACATCCCGGCGAGACTTTTTCCTTGTTCGCGATCAGCAATATCAAGTTGGCGATCGCGAGCATGGAAAATAAACCTCCCGGCGAGATTCCCAACGCGAGGAGGTCAGGTTTCTCATTGCGAGTGGTCGCGTATGCTCGCGACCGCTCGCGATGAGAAACTACCAGTTCGCGTTGAGAAACCTGCGGCTCGAGTAAAAATCTACTCGAGCAGCAGAAAACTACAGCTCGCACTGTGCAAGATGTCATTTTCAATGATTGCACAGTGCCGGTTGCTTGTCCGCACTGTGCAATCATTGAAAACGACATCTGGCACAGTGCGAACAAGGTACTTCGCAGTTCGCGAAGTGCTACGCGTAGCTCGCGTAGTGCGAACTGCACTTTGCGTAGCTTCGCGAAGTGCTACTTCGCGAACTACGCCCAGGGTTAATGTCGAGTCTCCCATGCGGGGGTGAGAAAAGCACATTTTTAAAACAAACTACACGTTGGGAGACAGTTACAATGTATGGAATCCCTGCTAGCATCCTGCAGCATGCTTCATTATTTAAAAGCAAATGACCACTGTTAGCTAGTAACGTGAAAGTGGGTGTTATAGCTGGCACTGGATTTCCCTTGAAAATGCAAGCTAAATTTGGGGCTTGGGTGTTACACGCGCTGTGCAAATGTATATTTTATCACACTAGTGAGTGATCAGGTGTAGAGGTGCACTCCTCTCCCTTCAAATAAACTTCTTTACCCTCTCTCAGGCACCTGTATCTGAATGGGAGTGGCCAAACTTCATGGAGAAAAGCGCTACCCAACGGTTCATATTTGCCTAAGGCATAGTGTTTCATACATGAACTGTACTTAAACAAGGAAAAAGGTAGTGTTATTAACCCATGAATGAGGCATACAGCCGAGTTAGATTCAGCCACAGAAAATGGTGACGGTTCCAACTTTTCAATGTGCAAAAGCGAATATGTTGTATCCTTCATGGACATGAACTGTTGTTTTTCATTCAGATTAAATGGTAAAAACAGAGATGAGGTATTCATGTAGTCCTAAGGAACTTTCCCAGATCTCAATGTTTGTAAAGTCCACTCAAACTGCGTTATGGAATGCAATTGATTTTGACCATGGTATAAAACAGACATTTCATCCTGTACAATATCCACAACAGATGAAACAATATTATCTAATATGTAAATTCTGGAAGAAAGAGTATTAATGCTATTATCAACGACAGCAAGCATTTTTTCTAAATTAGCTTGATCAATAGCTCTCAATCTAGAAGCAGCTTCATTTTGAGATAATTTCCAAAATTCACTGTAAATAGCATCTACCTATCTTTTTGACCTGCCTCCTACAGGGCCTCTAACAAAGTCATTCAAATCAACATTATCAGTCAATTGGGACAAATGAAGTTTAACTGATGCTAAGGTGGAATGTTTAAGCCAGTTTTGACATAATTTGCCTACTGAATAGGTAGTAACAGAATGGGAGTCTTCAAAACGGGGGTCCACCCTAACCTGTGTATAGCCTGTGTTCAGACCCAGAAAACGATGTTGGCATGAATCCAAACTTTTTTGCCATAATTAACATCCTTGGGGATCCAAGCTGGAAATATTGAAGGAAGTATTAGTAATTAGGGACTGCAATTCATCAAGGGACATATCTGTGTGATTGACCCATGTAGGATAAGCACCCAGATCTGGAATGGCAGGGGCATTCATTTTTTTTGAAGTAGCCAATCCAAAGCAAGTAGTCTGTGAAATAGTAGAATTCAAAAACAACATGTGGTTAGGGATGAGGCATGCACGATGTAAAGCTTCTATGCCTTGCACCTGCCAGCTTTTAGAACACCCAAACAGATTTAAGATCATTTGTTTCTTTCCACAGCTCATGGCCCCCTATAGCTAATTGATCCATAAAGGACTTTGAAAACAGAAATGTAGTGTGTGTGAGTCTAACTTTGGAAGTGGACCGAGCAGTCATTTTGAAATAAAAGGCTTCAGGATTGGATCGACTAAAATCAGTAAAATATGTACATTTTTTCAATAGAGTTTTCGAACTACCTTCAATGGGAGCTGGGCAGCGTTCTCATTGTGTATAAGTAATCACACTTCCAAATGTATTTGCTTTATGCAGGAAATGATTGCCATAGTGCTGGTAACAAAATAACTCTGCATAATTCGCTGAGTCTAAGTACAAATCTTCAGCATCAAATGCAGCATAATATTTCAAATTAAAAAAAGAGCCTCAACGGCTTGGACATCCCAATCATCAGAGCGTATGTTTTATTTCACAACATCCCCCATAGAAACACGAAGTACATTGGGGACATTAATCACCTCTGTTGGGCCATGAATTTGAAATGTAACAGCATCCCATACAATCCCACCTAACACCGGCCAGACAGTGATATTGACAAAAGTCTGGCCCCTCTTCATGATATGTGATGAGGAGTGGAGTGCCAAAGTTCCATCAATTAATCTAATTGCAGATCTTTCAGTTAGATTATCTCCATTTACTAGACAAAAAAATACAACCACAAATCCGATCGACATAAACAAAAAAATAGAGATGAGCACCAACCAAATGTAAGTCCAAGGGGGAATTAAAAAATGTCTTTTAAACCAAACATCAATTTTCGATGGGGCTCTCGATGTTGTAGAGTTAGTGTCAAATGAAAAACGTGACTGGTCAACTGCACCTTTCTGCACACCAGGCAACGACACATCTTTGGAATAGGCATACTCAGTAACTTCATGGGGACCACCAGCCGGTGGATTCAATAATGGATTAGTAACTGTATGCATCTCAATGGCAATGTCAGGCCTGTTCGTATTCGCCGAGGCCAAAACAGAAATTCTCAGCATTGCTGGACAAGAGACCGCTGGAGTCACACTAAGGAGAATCGCCCACTCGTTGTAATCTGACATTGTCAATGGAGATGTACCTGTTATCCTTGCGACCAGGAAGTGGAAGTAAAATGACTGTTCTTGTACCCTGCACGCCAAGCACTGGAACAGGTGCACAATAAGCGGGGCCAAACTCCTTCTTTTTCTCCACCTTATCACGGACCAGGTCACCAACTTGAGGTAGCCAGCCAACTACCGGAATTTGAAGTGCAGCATCAGTTGTGGAGGGAAAGTGTTCCTTTGCAAGACTGTCTTGAGCCTCTTGTAGGTTGTGTAACACAACAGAATGATCATCTACGTCAAAGGGTACGGCCAACGCCTGCATGTCTAGACCATCAAGGTCCGGGATAAACATTTTTATGCCAAAGAACATTTTGTATGGGGCCTGCCCACCCAGAGACCTTCTAGGGAGATTATTAAGTGCACGTTGTACACTATACAAATGGGCCAACCAGTTTCTGCCAGTACCTAAGACCCTAGCTTTCAAGGATTGCTTTAAGTCACGGTTCATCCGCTCCACAACAAGATTTGCCCTCAGGCCGGTATGGAGATGAAAATTTTACCAGCACCCCTAAAGACCTCATGGCTTCCTTGTACGCCTTAGAGGTGAACGCCGGACCCTGGTAAGAATGGAGGGTGCCACTTGCAAAAATTCACACAAAGAGACGCAAATCCCTGATGACAGTTCGAGCATCAGCACTTCTTTGTGGCCAAACCCATAGAAAGCGTGTGCATGAATCCACTGCAACTAAGATGAACTTATACGCTGTGTCAGAGGAGAAAGGACCGCATTGATCTAAATAAACACACCCAAGTGGTTTATTAGATATATACAACTGTGTTTGTGGTGGACACGCAGCAGTCGAAGGTTTAATCTACTGGCCAATATCACAAGTAAGGATATAATCACGAGTCTGTTTGTACAATCCACGCCACCAGGAACGTTGCTGCAAGATAGTGACAGTCGCTGAGACGCCTGCATGAGCCGAGGCCATGCCTTCGTAAGTGGCTGTTATCAAGGAAAGCCTGCGGTCCGCGTTGGGAATTAATCTGTCACCAACGTCATTAATTCTCACATAGGGAACTTTATCAGGACTTAAATGATAAGAGTATTTAGAAGGGAAACCTCTAGTGTAATTACCTCCCTTCTCTGTTGCAGCAATAGCTTCCAAGATGTCATCTTCAATCTTACTTTTGGACCTTGTAACTGCTGCCACTAAATATGTTGCCACTGCTGTTTTCGCCGCTTCGTCAGCTAAACTGTTACCAACAGCATGTACTCCTACGTGCTGGTGACCAAGAGTATGAATTAAATTCACGAGAGGCAGAGGCTCTTTAAGTTCTGCAACTCGAACCCAAAGCATTTTATGTTTGATTGTGCTACCTTTGGAATCATGATATTCATTCTGAGTCCAAAATAATAAATTGTCATTGAAAGACTGCACACAGTAGTAAGAGTCACTTACAATAAGAGTAGTCACAGGTGGATCAGCAAACTCTAGTGCAAGCACCAGAGCACGTAGCTCTGCCAACTGGGCGGTTCAGTCCCCTAATGTCTGCGTGTGCACGACATAGGGCTTGAATTCGCCATTCACCATGGTAACTACCACTATTGAGCAGGCCGCTGAATAAGCATGCTTAGATTCCGTCGCCGGTTATGCCGAACCGTCAGTGTAAATGAAACAATGGTAATCCTCAAGTGGCTGCATGGACTGAGGAGCAGGATGAACAAATTCATACTGCAAGTACTCCTGAGTTTGCAATGAGGAATCAAAGATAAACGTGACATCTGAAGACGTCAAGGAAGTGGCCCATTGTATCCAAAGTGGATGCAAAGCTTTATTATTCGGGACACTGGCTCTCATCACTGCCTCAAGGGCAGGATATGGTATGACAACCAAGATGCGTTTCCCCTGCGACAGGGTCGATGCTCTCTAACAGAGAGACAACACGTGCGGCAAAGACGTCTGGGCTGTTTTTATAGCCCATGGCTAATCTTTTGAACTGTTTTTGTTTGCCACCAGAAGTAAAGGCTGTCCATTGACTACTAATAGAGGACAGGTTATGGCTATAAAAGTCATTTGAAATGTCAAGTGTGGTCTTCAACCTTTTTCTCACAAGACTATTAACCAGGGCAGAACTGTGGGTATTCTGTACTGTGCACGTCCGACAATGAGAGTTCAAATGCCGATAATCCAAAACTAGGCGGTACGACCCATCAGGTTTGGTTACAGTAAAAAGAGGATTATTCATCGGTGACACACGTGTTTCAATTACACCTTGATATTCCAATTGTTCTAGGATTTCTGCAACGAAAGCTTTCGCTTCTCGCCGCGTGGGATATTGGGGTTGTGGCTGTGGAATTGACCGCAATGGAATCTCATGTCTGTGCGAAAGTTTATCCCATCCGACCTGAGTACGGTACAATGCCGGTGCAAGCACCTGAGCCCACTCTTCTGCAAAACTCTGCACCTGCTCCTTTGCTCACTACGCCACTGGAGTCAAGCTATCCTGGCTGAAGAGGGGTGAAACCCCGAAACCGGTCCTAGGATGCTTGATTCCGGTCCAGGGAAGAAATGGCTTGGCAGTTCGGGCTGGACTGTTTCCATGAGGCACAGGGTCAAGACTGATTTGCATATGGCCATGTCTGAACTGGGGTGGCGTGGTGAGCAAAATAACGATGGATTAAACCCAGATCTGTGACTGGGAATGAATGTTTTGCCAATGTGCAACATTCCGTCCATCATCTTGTGTGTTTTGCTGTTCGCCCTCTGTGGGAAGGGTATGCCCAGGCGTGGGTTCCGTGCTCACTACACCACTGGAGTCAAGCTATCCTGGCTGAAGAGGGGTGAAACCCCGAAACCGTCCTAGGATGCTTGATTCCGGTCCAGGGAAGACATGGCTTGGCAGTTCAGGCTGGACTGTTCCCATGGGGCACAGGGTCAAGACTGATTTGCATATGGGCAGGTCTAAACTGGGGTGGCATGGTGAGCAAAAGAATGATGGATTTAACCCAGATCTCTTGACTGGGGGTAAATGTTTTGATTTGTTCTGCATTCCGTCCATCAATTGTGTGTCTTTTGCTTTCTCGCCTTAAGTGTACCGTGTATGCCCAGACGTGGGTCCCTGGCTCACTGTGCCACTGGAATCAAGCTATCCTTGCTGAAGCGTGGTGAAATCCCAAAACCGGCCCAAGGATGCTTGTTTCGGGTCCAGGGAGGACATGGCTTGGCGGTTCAGGCTGGACTGCTCCCATGAGGCACAGTGTCAAGACTGATTTGCATTTGGTCAGGTCTAAATTGGGGTGGCATGGTGAGCAAAAGAATTATGGATTTAACCTAGATTTCTTGACTGGGGGTGAATGTTTTGATTTGTTCTGCATTCCGCCCATCAATTGTGTGTCTTTTGCTTCCTCGCCCTTGTGCGCAGGGAATGCCCAGACGTGGGTCCCGGGCTCACTGTGCCACTCGAATCAAGCTATCCTGGCTGAAGAGGGGCGATACCCCAAAACCGGTCCTAGGATCCTTGTTTCCCGTCCAGGGAGGACCTGGCTTGGCAGTTCGGGCTCGACTGTTTCCATGAGGCACAGGGTCAAGACTGATTTGCATATGGCCATGTCTAAACTGGGGTGGCGTGTGAGCAAAATAACGATGGATTAAACCCAGATCTGTGACTGGGGGTGAATGTTTTGCCAATGTGCAACATTCCGTCCATCATCTTGTGTATTTTGCTGTTCACCCTATGTGGGAAGGGTATGCCCAGACGTGGGTCCCGTGCTCACTACGCCACTGGAGTCAAGCTATCCTGGCTGAAGAGGGGTGAAACCCTGAAACCGGTCCTAGGATGCTTGATTCCGGTCCAGGGAAGACATGGCTTGGCAGTTCGGGCTGGACTGTTCCCATGAGGCACAGGGTCAAGATTGATTTGCATATGGCCATATCTGAACTGGGGTGGGGTGGTGAGCAAAATAACGATGGATTAAACCCAGATCTGTGACTGGGGGTGAATGTTTTGCCAATGTGCAACATTCCGTCCATCATCTTACGTGTTTTGCTGTTCGCACTATGTGGGAAGGGTATGCCCAGACGTGGGTCCCGTGCTCACTATGCCACTGGAGTCAAGCTATCCTGGCTGAAGAGGGGTGAAACCCCGAAACCGGTCCTAGGATGCTTGACTCCGGTCCAGGGAAGACATGCCTTGGCAGTTCGGGCTGGACTGTTCCCATGAGGCACAGGGTCAAGACTGATTTACATATGGCCATGTCTGAACTGGGGTGGCGTGGTGAACAAAATAACGATGGATCAAACCCAGATCTGTGACTGGGGGTGAGTGTTTTGCCAATGTGCAACATTTCATCCTTCATCTTGTGTGTTTTGCTCCCGTGCTCTCTACACCACTGGAGTCAAGCTATGCTGGCTAAAGAGGGGTGAAACCCCGAAACCGGTCCTAGGATGCTTGATTCCGGTCCAGGGAAGACATGGCTTGGCAGTTCGGGCTGGAGGGTTCCCATGAGGCACAGGGTCAAGACTGATTTGCATATGGCCATATCTGAACTGGGGTGGCGTGGTGAGCAAAATAACGATGGATTAAACCCAGATCTGTGACTGGGGGTGAATGTTTTGCCAATGTGCAACATTCCGTCCATCATCTTACGTGTTTTGCTGTTCGCACTATGTGGGAAGGGTATGCCCAGACGTGGGTCCCGTGCTCACTATGCCACTGGAGTCAAGCTATCCTGGCTGAAGAGGGGTGAAACCCCGAAACCGGTCCTAGGATGCTTGATTCCGGTCCAGGGAAGACATGGCTTGGCAGTTCGGGCTGGACTGTTTCCATGAGGCACAGGGTCAAGACTGATTTGCAGATGGCCATGTCTGAACTGGGGTGGCGTGGTGAGCAAAATAACTATGGATTAAACCCAGATCTGTGACTGGGAATGAATGTTTTGCCAATTTGCAACATTCCGTCCATCATCTTGTGTGTTTTGCTGTTCGCCCTATGTGGGAAGGGTATGCCCAGGCGTGGGTTCCGTGCTCACTACGCCACTGGAGTCAAGCTATCCTGGCTGAAGAGGGGTAAAACCCTGAAACCGTCCTAGGATGCTTGATTCCGGTCCAGGGAAGACATGGCTTGGCAGTACAGGCTGGACTGTTCCCATGGGGCACAGGGTCAAGACTGATTTGCATATGGGCAGGTCTAAACTGGGGTGGCATGGTGAGCAAAAGAATGATGGATTTAACCCAGATCTCTTGACTGGGGGTAAATATTTTGATTTGTTCTGCATTCCGTCCATCAATTGTGTGTCTTTTGCTTTCTCGCCTTAAGTGTGCCGTGTATGCCCAGCCGTGGGTCCCTGGCTCACTGTGCCACTGGAATCAAGCTATCCTTGCTGAAGCATGGTGAAATCCCAAAACCGGTCCAAGGATGCTTGTTTCTGGTCCAGGGAGGACATGGCTTGGCGGTTCAGGCTGGACTGCTCCCATGAGGCACAGTGTCAAGACTGATTTGCATTTGGTCAGGTCTAAATTGGGGTTGCATGGTGAGCAAAAGAATTATGGATTTAACCTAGATTTCTTGACTGGGGGTGAATGTTTTGATTTGTTCTGCATTCCGCCCATCAATTGTGTGTCTTTTGCTTCCTCGCCCTTGTGCGCAGGGAATTCCCAGACGTGTGTCCCGGGCTCACTGTGCCACTCGAATCAAACTATCCTGGCTGAAGAGGGGTGATACCCCAAAACCGGTCCTAGGATCCTTGTTTCCCGTCCAGGGAGGACCTGGCTTGGCAGTTCGGGCTCGACTGTTTCCATGAGGCACAGGGTCAAGACTGATTTGCATATGGCCATGTCTAAACTGGGGTGGCGTGTGAGCAAAATAACGATGGATTAAACCCAGATCTGTGACTGGGGGTGAATGTTTTGCCAATGTGCAACATTCCGTCCATCATCTTGTGTATTTTGCTGTTCACCCTATGTGGGAAGGGTATGCCCAGACGTGGGTCCCGTGCTCACTACACCACTGGAGTCAAGCTATCCTGGCTGAAGAGGGGTGAAACCCTGAAACCGGTCCTAGGATGCTTGATTCAGGTCCAGGGAAGACATGGCTTGGCAGTTCGGGCTGGACTGTTCCCATGAGGCACAGGGTCAAGACTGATTTGCATATGGCCATATCTGAACTGGGGTGGCGTGGTGAGCAAAATAACGATGGATTAAACCCAGATCTGTGACTGGGGATGAATGTTTTGCCAATGTGCAACATTCCGTCCATCATCTTACGTGTTTTGCTGTTCGCACTATGTGGGAAGGGTATGCCCAGACGTGGGTCCCGTGCTCACTATGCCACTGGAGTCAAGCTATCCTGGCTGAAGAGGGGTGAAACCCCGAAACCGGTCCTAGGATGCTTGACTCCGGTCCAGGGAAGACATGGCTTGGCAGTTCGGGCTGGACTGTTCCCATGAGGCACAGGGTCAAGACTAATTTACATATGGCCATGTCTGAACTGGGGTGGCGTGGTGAACAAAATAACAATGGATTAAACCCAGATCTGTGACTGGGGGTGAGTGTTTTGCCAATGTGCAACATTTCATCCTTCATCTTGTGTCTTTTGCTCCCGTGCTCTCTACGCCACTGGAGTCAAGCTATGCTGGCTAAAGAGGGGTGAAACCCCGAAACCGGTCCTAGGATGCTTGATTCCGGTCCAGGGAAGACATGGCTTGGCAGTTCGGGCTGGAGGGTTCCCATGAGGCACAGGGTCAAGACTGATTTGCATATGGCCATGTCTGAACTGGGGTGGCGTGGTGAGCAAAATAACAATGGATTAAACCCAGATCTGTGACTGGGGGTGAATGTTTTGCCAATGTGCAACATTCCGTCCATCATCTTGTGTATTTTGCTGTTCACCCTATGTGGGAAGGGTATGCCCAGACGTGGGTCCCGTGCTCACTACACAACTGGAGTCAAGCTATCCTGGCTGAAGAGGGGTGAAACCCTGAAACCGGTCCTAGGATGCTTGATTCCGGTCCAGGGAAGACATGGCTTGGCAGTTCGGGCTGGACTGTTCCCATGAGGCACAGGGTCAAGACTGATTTGCATATGGCCATATCTGAACCGGGGTGGCGTGGTGAGCAAAATAACGATGGATTAAACCCAGATCTGTGACTGGGGGTGAATGTTTTGCCAATGTGCAACATTCCGTCCATCATCTTGTGTATTTTGCTGTTCACCCTATGTGGGAAGGGTATGCCCAGACGTGGGTCCCGTGCTCACTACGCCACTGGAGTCAAGCTATCCTGGCTGAAGAGGGGTGAAACCCCGAAACCGGTCCTAGGATGCTTGACTCCGGTCCAGGGAAGACATGCCTTGGCAGTTCGGGCTGGACTGTTCCCATGAGGCACAGGGTCAAGACTGATTTACATATGGCCATGTCTGAACTGGGGTGGCGTGGTGAACAAAATAACGATGGATCAAACCCAGATCTGTGACTGGGGGTGAGTGTTTTGCCAATGTGCAACATTTCATCCTTCATCTTGTGTGTTTTGCTCCCGTGCTCTCTACGCCACTGGAGTCAAGCTATGCTGGCTAAAGAGGGGTGAAACCCCGAAACCGGTCCTAGGATGCTTGATTCCGGTCCAGGGAAGACATGGCTTGGCAGTTCGGGCTGGAGGGTTCCCATGAGGCACAGGGTCAAGACTGATTTGCATATGGCCATATCTGAACTGGGGTGGCGTGGTGAGCAAAATAACGATGGATTAAACCCAGATCTGTGACTGGGGGTGAATGTTTTGCCAATGTGCAACATTCCGTCCATCATCTTACGTGTTTTGCTGTTCGCACTATGTGGGAAGGGTATGCCCAGACGTGGGTCCCGTGCTCACTATGCCACTGGAGTCAAGCTATCCTGGCTGAAGAGGGGTGAAACCCCGAAACCGGTCCTAGGATGCTTGATTCCGGTCCAGGGAAGACATGGCTTGGCAGTTCGGGCTGGACTGTTTCCATGAGGCACAGGGTCAAGACTGATTTGCATATGGCCATGTCTGAACTGGGGTGGCGTGGTGAGCAAAATAACTATGGATTAAACCCAGATCTGTGACTGGGAATGAATGTTTTGCCAATGTGCAACATTCCGTCCATCATCTTGTGTGTTTTGCTGTTCGCCCTATGTGGGAAGGGTATGCCCAGGCGTGGGTTCCGTGCTCACTACGCCACTGGAGTCAAGCTATCCTGGCTGAAGAGGGGTGAAACCCTGAAACCGTCCTAGGATGCTTGATTCCGGTCCAGGGAAGACATGGCTTGGCAGTTCAGGCTGGACTGTTCCCATGGGGCACAGGGTCAAGACTGATTTGCATATGGGCAGGTCTAAACTGGGGTGGCATGGTGAGCAAAAGAAAGATGGATTTAACCCAGATCTCTTGACTGGGGGTAAATGTTTTGATTTGTTCTGCATTCCGTCCATCAATTGTGTGTCTTTTGCTTTCTCGCCTTAAGTGTGCCGTGTATGCCCAGCTGTGGGTCCCTGGCTCACTGTGCCACTGGAATCAAGCTATCCTTGCTGAAGCATGGTGAAATCCCAAAACCGGTCCAAGGATGCTTGTTTCTGGTCCAGGGAGGACATGGCTTGGCGGTTCAGGCTGGACTGCTCCCATGAGGCACAGTGTCAAGACTGATTTGCATTTGGTCAGGTCTAAATTGGGGTTGCATGGTGAGCAAAGGAATTATGGATTTAACCTAGATTTCTTGACTGGGGGTGAATGTTTTGATTTGTTCTGCATTCCGCCCATCAATTGTGTGTCTTTTGCTTCCTCGCCCTTGTGCGCAGGGAATTCCCAGACGTGGGTCCCGGGCTCACTGTGCCACTCGAATCAAGCTATCCTGGCTGAAGAGGGGTGATACCCCAAAACCGGTCCTAGGATCCTTGTTTCCCGTCCAGGGAGGACCTGGCTTGGCAGTTCGGGCTCGACTGTTTCCATGAGGCACAGGGTCAAGACTGATTTGCATATGGCCATGTCTAAACTGGGGTGGCGTGTGAGCAAAATAACGATGGATTAAACCCAGATCTGTGACTGGGGGTGAATGTTTTGCCAATGTGCAACATTCCGTCCATCATCTTGTGTATTTTGCTGTTCACCCTATGTGGGAAGGGTATGCCCAGACGTGGGTCCCGTGCTCACTACGCCACTGGAGTCAAGCTATCCTGGCTGAAGAGGGGTGAAACCCTGAAACCGGTCCTAGGATGCTTGATTCAGGTCCAGGGAAGACATGGCTTGGCAGTTCGGGCTGGACTGTTCCCATGAGGCACAGGGTCAAGACTGATTTGCATATGGCCATATCTGAACTGGGGTGGCGTGGTGAGCAAAATAACGATGGATTAAACCCAGATCTGTGACTGGGGATGAATGTTTTGCCAATGTGCAACATTCCGTCCATCATCTTACGTGTTTTGCTGTTCGCACTATGTGGGAAGGGTATGCCCAGACGTGGGTCCCGTGCTCACTATGCCACTGGAGTCAAGCTATCCTGGCTGAAGAGGGGTGAAACCCCGAAACCGGTCCTAGGATGCTTGACTCCGGTCCAGGGAAGACATGGCTTGGCAGTTCGGGCTGGACTGTTCCCATGAGGCACAGGGTCAAGACTGATTTACATATGGCCATGTCTGAACTGGGGTGGCGTGGTGAACAAAATAACAATGGATTAAACCCAGATCTGTGACTGGGGGTGAGTGTTTTGCCAATGTGCAACATTTCATCCTTCATCTTGTGTGTTTTGCTCCCGTGCTCTCTACGCCACTGGAGTCAAGCTATGCTGGCTAAAGAGGGGTGAAACGCCGAAACCGGTCCTAGGATGCTTGATTCCGGTCCAGGGAAGACATGGCTTGGCAGTTCGGGCTGGAGGGTTCCCATGAGGCACAGGGTCAAGAGTGATTTGCATATGGCCATGTCTGAACTGGGGTGGCGTGGTGAGCAAAATAACAATGGATTAAACCCAGATCTGTGACTGGGGGTGAATGTTTTGCCAATGTGCAACATTCCGTCCATCATCTTGTGTATTTTGCTGTTCACCCTATGTGGGAAGGGTATGCCCAGACGTGGGTCACGTGCTCACTACACCACTGGAGTCAAGCTATCCTGGCTGAAGAGGGGTGAAACCCTGAAACCGGTCCTAGGATGCTTGATTCCGGTCCAGGGAAGACATGGCTTGGCAGTTCGGGCTGGACTGTTCCCATGAGGCACAGGGTCAAGACTGATTTGCATATGGCCATATCTGAACCGGGGTGGCGTGGTGAGCAAAATAACGATGGATTAAACCCAGATCTGTGACTGGGGGTGAATGTTTTGCCAATTTGCAACATTCCGTCCATCATCTTACGTGTTTTGCTGTTCACACTATGTGGGAAGGGTATGCCCAGACGTGGGTCCCGTGCTCACTATGCCACTGGAGTCAAGCTATCCTGGCTGAAGAGGGGTGAAACCCCGAAACCGGTCCTAGGATGCTTGACTCCGGTCCAGGGAAGACATGGCTTGGCAGTTCGGGCTGGGCTGTTCCCATGAGGCACAGGGTCAAGACTGATTTACATATGGCCATGTCTGAACTGGGGTGGCGTGGTGAACAACATAACGATGGATTAAACCCAGATCTGTGACTGGGGGTGAGTGTTTTGCCAATGTGCAACATTTCATCCTTCATCTTGTGTGTTTTGCTCCCGTGCTCACTACGCCACTGGAGTCAAGCTATGCTGGCTAAAGAGGGGTGAAACTAGGCCTGGGCTAAATTTCCATTCCGCTCGCGGAAATTGCGATAATTTGACATTTTCGCGTTCCGCGGAGAGCGCGAAAATGTCAAAAATTCCGCATTCCGCAGCTTAGCGATAATTTGGTTCTTGCTCCAGCTGTAAAATAATACATTCTCGCGCGCACACGATCGCCTTACCTGAATCCCCGCGTTCGCCGTTCTCCACGAGAAGTTGGATTGTTGGTAGCCATTTGCACTGTCTCGCGACGGTTCGCGCCCGCAGTAACGTCATGCGTCGCGCGATCACGTCTTTCTTCTCGCGATCATGCACCGCGAGAAGAGTGAAAACAAGATGGCCGCGCCCGTAAGCAACCGCATGGGTAAGTTGGCGAGCCGCGAACACACAGAAAATACCGCGAACGGGCGGGAAAAAAACGTCCGCATCTTCGCGATATTTCCGCGTGTTTGCGGAAATTTTAAACATTTTCGCGATAATTTGCGAAAGTCACTTTCGCAAATTCCGCCCACCCCTAGGTGAAACCCCGAAACCGGTCCTAGGATGCTTGATTCCGGTCCAGGGAAGACATGGCTTGGCAATTCGGGCTGGAGGGTTCCCATGAGGCACAGGGTCAAAACTGATTTGCATATGGCCATGTCTGAACTGGGGTTGCGTGGTGAGCAAAATAACGATGTATTAAACCCAGATCTGTGACTGGGGGTGAATGTTTTGCCAATGTGCAACATTCCGTCCATCATCTTGTGTATTTTGCTGTTCACCCTATGTGGGAAGGGTATGCCCAGACGTGGGTCCCGTGCTCATTACACCACTGGAGTCAAGCTATCCTGGCTGAAGAGGGGTGAAACCCTGCAACCAGTCCTAGGATGCTTGATTCCAGTCCAGGGAAGACATGGCTAGGCAGTTCGGGCTGGACTGTTCCCATTAGGCACAGGGTC
This sequence comes from Triturus cristatus, assembly GCF_964204655.1. Classification (NCBI taxonomy): domain Eukaryota; kingdom Metazoa; phylum Chordata; class Amphibia; order Caudata; family Salamandridae; genus Triturus; species Triturus cristatus. The sequence goes on from NC_140582.1 coordinate 633,536,460, forward strand.
AAGACTGATTTGCATATGGCCATGTCTAAACTGGGGTGGCGTGTGAGCAAAATAACGATGGATTAAACCCAGATCTGTAGCTGGGGGTGAATGTTTTGCCAATGTGCAACATTCCGTCCATCATCTTGTGTGTTTCGCTGTTCGCCCTATGTGGGAAGGGTATGCCTAGACGAGGATCCCGTGCTCACTACACCACTGGAGTCAAGTTATCCTGGCTGAAGAGGGGTGAAACCCTGAAACCAGTCCTAGGATGCTTGATTCCGGTCCAGGGAAGACATGGCTAGTTAGTTCGGGCTGGACTGTTCCCATGAGGCACAGGGACAAGACTGATTTGCATATGGCCATGTCTGAACTAGGGTGGCGTGGTGAGCAAAATAATGATGGATTAAACCCAGATCTGTGACTTGGGGTGAATGTTTTGCCAATGTGCAACATTCTGTCCATCATCTTGTGTGTTTTGCTGTTCGCCCTATGTGGGAAGGGTATGCCCAGATGTGGGTCCCGTGCTCCCTACGACACTGGAGTCAAGCTATCCTGGCTGATGAGGGGTGAAACCCCGAAACCAGTCCTAGGATGCTTGATTCCGGTCCAGGGAAGACATGGCTTGACAGTTCGGGCTGGACTGTTCCCATAAGGCACAGGGTCAAGACTGATTTGCATATGACCATGTCTGAACTGGGGTGGCGTGGTGAGCACAATAATGATGGATTAAACCCAGATCTGTAACTGGGGGTCAATGTTTTGCCAATGTGCAACATTCCGTTCATCATCTTGTGTGTTTTGCTGTTCGCCCTATGTGGGAAGGGTATGCCCAGATGTGGGTCCCGTGCTCACTACGTCACTGGAGTAAAGCTATCCTGGCTGAAGAGGGGTGAAACCCCGAAACCGGTCTTAGGATGCTTGATTCCGGTCCAGGGAAGACATGGCTTGGCAGTTCGGGCTGGACTGTTCCCATGAGGCACAGGGTCAAGACTGATTTGCATATGGCCATGTCCGAACTGGGGTGGCGTGGTGAGCAAAATAACGATGAATTAAAACCAGATCTGTGACTGGGGGTGAATGTTTGGCCAATGTGCAACATTCCGTCCATCATCTTACGTGTTTTGCTGTTCGCACTATGTGGGAAGGGTATGCCCAGACGTGGGTCCCGTGCTCACTATGCCACTGGAGTCAAGCTATCCTGGCTGAAGAGGGGTGAAACCCCGAAACCGGTCCTAGGATGCTTGATTCCGGTCCAGGGAAGACATGGCTTGGCAGTTCGGGCTGGAGGGTTCCCATGAGGCACAGGGTCAAGACTGATTTGCATATGGCCATGTCTGAACTGGGGTGGCGTGGTGAGCAAAATAACAATGGATTAAACCCAGATCTGTGACTGGGGGTGAATGTTTTGCCAATGTGCAACATTCCGTCCATCATCTTGTGTATTTTGCTGTTCACCCTATGTGGGAAGGGTATGCCCAGACGTGGGTCCCGTGCTCACTACACCACTGGAGTCAAGCTATCCTGGCTGAAGAGGGGTGAAACCCTGAAACCGGTCCTAGGATGCTTGATTCCGGTCCAGGGAAGACATGGCTTGGCAGTTCGAGCTGGACTGTTCCGATGAGGCACAGGGTCAAGACTGATTTGCATATGGCCATATCTGAACCGGGGTGGCGTGGTGAGCAAAATAACGATGGATTAAACCCAGATCTGTGACTGGGGGTGAATGTTTTGCCAATGTGCAACATTCCGTCCATCATCTTACGTGTTTTGCTGTTCGCACTATGTGGGAAGGGTATGCCCAGACGTGGGTCCCGTGCTCACTATGCCACTGGAGTCAAGCTATCCTGGCTGAAGAGGGGTGAAACCCCGAAACCGGTCCTAGGATGCTTGACTCCGGTCCAGGGAAGACATGGCTTGGCAGTTCGGGCTGGGCTGTTCCCATGAGGCACAGGGTCAAGACTGATTTACATATGGCCATGTCTGAACTGGGGTGGCGTGGTGAACAACATAACGATGGATTAAACCCAGATCTGTGACTGGGGGTGAGTGTTTTGCCAATGTGCAACATTTTATCCTTCATCTTGTGTGTTTTGCTCCCGTGCTCACTACGCCACTGGAGTCAAGCTATGCTGGCTAAAGAGGGGTGAAACTAGGCCTGGGCTAAATTTCCATTCCGCTCGCGGAAATTGCGATAATTTGACATTTTCGCGTTCCGCGGAGAGCGCGAAAATGTCAAAAATTCCGCATTCCGCAGCTTAGCGATAATTTGGTTCTTGCTCCAGCTGTAAAATAATACATTCTTGCGCGCACACGATCGCCTTACCTGAATCCCCGCGTTCGCCGTTCTCCACGAGATGTTGGATTGTTGGTAGCCATTTGCACTGTCTCGCGACGGTTCGCGCCCGCAGTAACGTCATGCGTCACGCGATCACGTCTTTCTTCTCGCGATCATGCACCGCGAGAAGAGTGAAAACAAGATGGCCGCGCCCGTAAGCAACCGCATGGGTAAGTTGGCGAGCCGCGAACACACAGAAAATACCGCGAACGGGCGGGAAAAAAACGTCCGCATCTTCGCGATATTTCCGCGTGTTTGCGGAAATTTTAAACATTTTCGCGATAATTTGCGAAAGTCACTTTCGCAAATTCCGCCCACCCCTAGGTGAAACCCCGAAACCGGTCCTAGGATGCTTGATTCCGGTCCAGGGAAGACATGGCTTGGCAATTCGGGCTGGAGGGTTCCCATGAGGCACAGGGTCAAAACTGATTTGCATATGGCCATGTCTGAACTGGGGTGGCGTGGTGAGCAAAATAACGATGTATTAAACCCAGATCTGTGACTGGGGGTGAATGTTTTGCCAATGTGCAACATTCCGTCCATCATCTTGTGTATTTTGCTGTTCACCCTATGTGGGAAGGGTATGCCCAGACGTGGGTCCCGTGCTCATTACACCACTGGAGTCAAGCTATCCTGGCTGAAGAGGGGTGAAACCCTGAAACCAGTCCTAGGATGCTTGATTCCGGTCCAGGGAAGACATGGCTAGGCAGTTCGGGCTGGACTGTTCCCATGAGGCACAGGGTCAAAACTGATTTGCATATGGCCATGTCTAAACTGGGGTGGCGTGGTGAGCAAAATAACGATGTATTAAACCCAGATCTGTGACTGGGGGTGAATGTTTTGCCAATGTGCAACATTCCGTTCATCATCTTGTGTGTTTTGCTGTTCGCCCTATGTGGGAAGGGTATGCCCAGACGTGGGTCCCGTGCTCACTACGTCACTGGAGTAAAGCTATCCTGGCTGAAGAGGGGTGAAACCCCGAAACCGGTCTTAGGATGCTTGATTCCGGTCCAGGGAAGACATGGCTTGGCAGTTCGGGCTGGACTGTTCCCATGAGGCACAGGGTCAAGACTGATTTGCATATGGCCATGTCCGAACTGGGGTGGCGTGGTGAGCAAAATAACGATGAATTAAAACCAGATCTGTGACTGGGGGTGAGTGTTTTGCCAATGTGCAACATTTCATCCTTCATCTTGTGTGTTTTGCTCCCGTGCTCTCTACGCCACTGGAGTCAAACTATGCTGGCTAAAGAGGGGTGAAACCCCGAAACCGGTCCTAGGATGCTTGATTCCGGTCCAGGGAAGACATGGCTTGGCAGTTCGGGCTGGAGGGTTCCCATGAGGCACAGGGTCAAGACTGATTTGCATATGGCCATGTCTGAACTGGGGTGGCGTGGTGAGCAAAATAACAATGGATTAAACCCAGATCTGTGACTGGGGGTGAATGTTTTGCCAATGTGCAACATTCCGTCCATCATCTTGTGTATTTTGCTGTTCACCCTATGTGGGAAGGGTATGCCCAGACGTGGGTCCCGTGCTCACTACACCACTGGAGTCAAGCTATCCTGGCTGAAGAGGGGTGAAACCCTGAAACCGGTCCTAGGATGCTTGATTCCGGTCCAGGGAAGACATGGCTTGGCAGTTCGGGCTGGACTGTTCCCATGAGGCACAGGGTCAAGACTGATTTGCATATGGCCATATCTGAACCGGGGTGGCGTGGTGAGCAAAATAACGATGGATTAAACCCAGATCTGTGACTGGGGGTGAATGTTTTGCCAATGTGCAACATTCCGTCCATCATCTTACGTGTTTTGCTGTTCGCACTATGTGGGAAGGGTATGCCCAGACGTGGGTCCCGTGCTCACTATGCCACTGGAGTCAAGCTATCCTGGCTGAAGAGGGGTGAAACCCCGAAACCGGTCCTAGGATGCTTGACTCCGGTCCAGGGAAGACATGGCTTGGCAGTTCGGGCTGGGCTGTTCCCATGAGGCACAGGGTCAAGACTGATTTACATATGGCCATGTCTGAACTGGGGTGGCGTGGTGAACAACATAACGATGGATTAAACCCAGATCTGTGACTGGGGGTGAGTGTTTTGCCAATGTGCAACATTTTATCCTTCATCTTGTGTGTTTTGCTCCCGTGCTCACTACGCCACTGGAGTCAAGCTATGCTGGCTAAAGAGGGGTGAAACTAGGCCTGGGCTAAATTTCCATTCCGGTCGCGGAAATTGCGATAATTTGACATTTTCGCGTTCCGCGGAGAGCGCGAAAATGTCAAAAATTCCGCATTCCGCAGCTTAGCGATAATTTGGTTCTTGCTCCAGCTGTAAAATAATACATTCTTGCGCGCACACGATCGCCTTACCTGAATCCCCGCGTTCGCCGTTCTCCACGAGATGTTGGATTGTTGGTAGCCATTTGCACTGTCTCGCGACGGTTCGCGCCCGCAGTAACGTCATGCGTCACGCGATCACGTCTTTCTTCTCGCGATCATGCACCGCGAGAAGAGTGAAAACAAGATGGCCGCGCCCGTAAGCAACCGCATGGGTAAGTTGGCGAGCCGCGAACACACAGAAAATACCGCGAACGGGCGGGAAAAAAACGTCCGCATCTTCGCGATATTTCCGCGTGTTTGCGGAAATTTTAAACATTTTCGCGATAATTTGCGAAAGTCACTTTCGCAAATTCCGCCCACCCCTAGGTGAAACCCCGAAACCGGTCCTAGGATGCTTGATTCCGGTCCAGGGAAGACATGGCTTGGCAATTCGGGCTGGAGGGTTCCCATGAGGCACAGGGTCAAAACTGATTTGCATATGGCCATGTCTGAACTGGGGTGGCGTGGTGAGCAAAATAACGATGTATTAAACCCAGATCTGTGACTGGGGGTGAATGTTTTGCCAATGTGCAACATTCCGTCCATCATCTTGTGTATTTTGCTGTTCACCCTATGTGGGAAGGGTATGCCCAGACGTGGGTCCCGTGCTCATTACACCACTGGAGTCAAGCTATCCTGGCTGAAGAGGGGTGAAACCCTGAAACCAGTCCTAGGATGCTTGATTCCGGTCCAGGGAAGACATGGCTAGGCAGTTCGGGCTGGACTGTTCCCATGAGGCACAGGGTCAAGACTGATTTGCATATGGCCATGTCTAAACTGGGGTGGCGTGTGAGCAAAATAACGATGGATTAAACCCAGATCTGTAACTGGGGGTGAATGTTTTGCCAATGTGCAACATTCGGTCCATCATCTTGTGTGTTTCGCTGTTCGCCCTATGTGGGAAGGGTATGCCTAGACGAGGATCCCGTGCTCACTACACCACTGGAGTCAAGTTATCCTGGCTGAAGAGGGGTGAAACCCTGAAACCAGTCCTAGGATGCTTGATTCCGGTCCAGGGAAGACATGGCTAGTCAGTTCGGGCTGGACTGTTCCCATGAGGCAGAGGGACAAGACTGATTTGCATGTGGCCATGTCTGAACTAGGGTGGCGTGGTGAGCAAAATAATGATGGATTAAACCCAGATCTGTGACTTGGGGTGAATGTTTTGCCAATGTGCAACATTCTGTCCATCATCTTGTGTGTTTTGCTGTTCGCCCTATGTGGGAAGGGTATGCCCAGATGTGGGTCCCGTGCTCACTACGCCACTGGAGTCAAGCTATCCTGGCTGATGAGGGGTGAAACCCCGAAACCAGTCCTAGGATGCTTGATTCCGGTCCAGGGAAGACATGGCTTGACAGTTCGGGCTGGACTGTTCCCATAAGGCACAGGGTCAAGACTGATTTGCATATGACCATGTCTGAACTGGGGTGGCGTGGTGAGCACAATAATGATGGATTAAACCCAGATCTGTAACTGGGGGTCAATGTTTTGCCAATGTGCAACATTCCGTTCATCATCTTGTGTGTTTTGCTGTTCGCCCTATGTGGGAAGGGTATGCCCAGACGTGGGTCCCGTGCTCACTACGTCACTGGAGTAAAGCTATCCTGGCTGAAGAGGGGTGAAACCCCGAAACCGGTCTTAGGATGCTTGATTCCGGTCCAGGGAAGACATGGCTTGGCAGTTCGGGCTGGACTGTTCCCATGAGGCACAGGGTCAAGACTGATTTGCATATGGCCATGTCCGAACTGGGGTGGCGTGGTGAGCAAAATAACGATGAATTAAAACCAGATCTGTGACTGGGGGTGAATGTTTGGCCAATGTGCAACATTCTGTCCATCATCTTGTGTGTTTTGCTGTTCGCCCTATGTGGGAAGGGTATGCCCAGATGTGGGTCCCGTGCTCACTACGCCACTGGAGTCAAGCTATCCTGGCTGAAGAGGGGTGAAACCCCGAAACCGGTCCTAGGATGCTTGATTCCGGTCCAGGTAAGACATGGCTTGGCAGTTAGGGCTGGACTGTTCACATGAGGCACAGGGTCAAGACTGATTTACATATGGCCATGTCTGAACGGAGGTGGCGTGGTGAGCAAAACAACAATGGATTAACCCAGATCTGTGACTGGGGGTGAATATTTTGCCAATGTGCAACATTCCGTCCATCATCTTGTGTGTTTACCTGCTCCTTTGGCACAGTGTGTGCAAAACTAGGGAGGATTACCTCCTCCCCTTTCGGAGCAGCCAAAACAAAAGGTGGGAGCCAGTCCACCTCCGCCAACAAAATGTCAAATGTAGAGGTTAGATTTTACCAAAAAATCCCTTTTATTTTACGTTGCATGTCAACTTCATTTAAAAGGACTAGTTCATATAGTCTGTCAGGGGGAGCCACTCTAGTGTCAGCAGCTTCTACCATGATGTACATGTCAGTTGCTGCCCGCCTTCAGATACGGACGCAGTGCTTGCCGCACTACTGTACCCTCCGCTGCTCTGTCTAGCAGCGTTAGCGCCCATGTCAGTTTTCGAAGCTGTGTTCTCACTATCCTTGGCATACCTTGCGGTTAACGCAGCAACCTTCTTTTTCTGAAACTGTGGGCGTTGACGTGGAAAGTAGTCCTGCTTGCCTTTACCATCAAACGGGCGGGGCTGGTCATGTCCTTGAGGGGCACCCCGACCTCTGCTGTGACCTCCGCCACCGGCTTGTGAGACCGACGTTTCCTGTGAAGAAGGGGAGAATGTTGATCAGGAATCTAAAATCTATGAGGGGACCTAATTCTCATGCAGTCGCGCAACTCATATGTGCGTTCAGTAGACACTGGTATTGGTGATGCAGGATGTGACCCTTGTTTCTGTTGTTGCTTCCCCTGTTTTTTATTTTTCCAATTTTGTTTAGGAAAAACTGGACGGTCGTCTTTAGGCCAAATTTCTCTGCAAGCCAATAAGGCATATCATCCTTATTCTGGGGGCGCTTGCCCATTACCGAATTAACCATGACGGGACTAATAGACATCCTGGCCGGTCCAACTGGTTGCGTCACAACCCCAGGTGCCCCCTCCTGGAGGTTGCGTGAGACGTATTGCACTAAAGCCCTGTGTACCGCTATCAAGGTGGTATGTAGCTGACGTATGTTGTCCACTGGGGCTTGCAAATAACGTGGATGTGGTGTGAAACCGGCCAAGACTGGCCAAGTGGCCCCAGGGATAGACAAAGGGCCTAACCGAACCGGAGTTATGGCGTGGGGGAGGGCGCCATTAAATCAAATACGATGCTGCCATGCAGAAATCGGAATCTCCTGTGTCCTATATGGTGTGTAATTCGCAGGTATCGCAGTGGGAGTGTAAGTATGGAATGTTTCATCATCCGCATTTATTGCAGGACACGTAACCCAAGAGTAGAAAAGCTCAAAGGGGAACGTTACAACGGTACTCACCACAAAGATTACTGACATACCATCGTCGGGCACCCCAAACTGTGTCAGATGACGCCAGAGCGCTGCAATACTATGCGGAGCAATATTAATATCACCCATAAGGACACAGAGAAGAAAAACAATCTATATGAAATGTAGCACCAGAAGGGCAGTAATTCAAAATGCAACCCTTTCTAATTTTCAAGCTTGAATAAACCTATAATTTATCCATATAGATAGGTTAATCCGTCATGCCTATCAACCAGAAACAGGAGTGAGGGTGTTGGGGACATTTATCAGCACTACTACTAAAGTGTTTCAAATACAAGACCAAACGTTAGGAGCGCCATATTGCGGGGATTCTGTTCATGCACAGGAAACCAGGACCTCAGTGAATTGTGCTGTACCAAAAAACTCACCTCAGTACCCAGAACCCCTATCCGACTAACATCAGTGTCTCATTCGTACTACAGCGAAGCTACCAATGATTAGACAACACAGAACAAGCGACTTAGGGTACACTCAGGAATGGTGGGAATCAAGAACACTCTTTCATTTTTATTCCCATACCAGTCTACAAAGTGAGTAATCAGAGACACGGAAAAGTCTAAAATGTTTATTTTTAACTACGTGCTCTAAGAAGCAGTATTTTGGCTAACATGAGCAGGCACATGATTAGAAATAAAACAATAAGCATTGTTACAATTCCATAAAACACAAAGGGAGAAATCATGTTACAATGATAGTGAAAACAGGTCGTATAGCACCTTGTGTACCACCCTCCCCTGGCTAGGAGCTAGGTTTTATAATAATAGAAGCTCTCTAGGTTTAACCCCTTCCCCGCGGGTTAATTCCCCCACAGCGCGGGATGGACAGCGGCGCTGTGCTCATGACGAGCCCAGCTCGTCATGAGGCACAGCGCCGCTGTGCTCATGACGAGTTCAGCTCGTAACGACTCCGCCCACTGATTGATTCTCCTGCACAGGAGGGGAATCAATCGCGCGTGGGCAGAGCGCGACCATTATGACGAGCCCAGCTCGTCATGAGCACAGCGCCACTGTGCCTCATGACGAGCTGGGCTTGTCATGAGCACACAATGGGTTAAACGGGGAACCCCTTACCGCCAAGATCAGCTGAGGTGAATCACATCACAGGATCATCAACGCTCTCTGTAGAAGGAAAGGTTTTTCTCTAAGTGCCAGAATCATGCATTCAATGCAATATTAAAGGCACCCGAGTTTCAGATATTTGCAGCTGTGTGCGTGTTGTGTCTAGAGCGTGGGCTGATCAACCTGAATCAACAGCATACATTGTTATTTGACCTTGAAGACTTCTGCACACAGTGTACAGACTGAGGCCACGGTGTAAGTCTAGGGATGTGAAAAACAGACCGTTCTCATGCGAAGAAAAGCAAGCAGTTTAACTTACAACAACAGATACCTGTAGTGTTGTGTGCAAAAGCGGCAAAGTGCCAAAATGGCGTTTTACTTCTAATACACTTATCCTAACATAGCAATGTGCAAGCAGAACCCTATCTTCACTTCATTGGCAATCTCGTCTTTGATGACTTTGAACATTTCCTCACATACAGGGGCCCACTTGAATTCCACTCCCTTCCTTAGAAAAAACAAGCATTCAGTCAAATTTGCAACATATTTCATAAACTTGGCATAAAATTCATACAGCCCTAAAAAGGATAGTAGCTGTTCCTTATTTTTAGGGGCTGGTGCATCAACTATGCTTTTTACAAGATTAATTAAAAATGACCCAGATAATCAATCTCAATTTTTTTGCACTCACGACACGAGCATAGGTGTACTCGCCGACGCTGACTACAGGGACCACAGTTCTTTGGGGTAACACGCAGGTAGGTCAGCAGTGTGCGACCATTTTGGATTAGTTATTTAGTGGCTCTTTGAGCAGGGAAGCCGACGGGCTTAGGTTACGCACCTGCGCTGCTACGAGAGGTACATACCTGATAATGATTTTAGCAGCCTACACAGCAACCCTGCACTCTTTCCTACTCCCTGCTGACGAGAGGCAACAACCTCGAAACACGTGTCCAGGGATGGCACACGCTATTCACACTTGCACTCACGACACGAGCATAGGTGTACTCGCCGACGCTGACTACAGGGACCACAGTTCTTTGGGGTAACACGCAGGTAGGTCAGCAGTGTGCGACCATTTTGGATCAATGTGCAAGCAGAACCCTATCTTCACTACATTGGCAATCTCGTCTTTGATGACTTTGAACATTTCCTCACATACAGGGGCCCACTTGAATTCCACTCCCTTCCTTAGAAAAAACAAGCATTCAGTCAAATTTGCAACATATTTCATAAACTTGGCATAAAATTCATACAGCCCTAAAAAGGATAGTAGCTGTTCCTTATTTTTAAGGGCTGGTGCATCAACTATGCTTTTTACAAGATTAATTAAAAATGACCCAGATAATCAATCTCAATTTTTTTTAAAGATACATTTGTCTTTTCGTAATGTGGCTCCTATGGCCTTAAGTACAACTGGCACTTTCCCTAACACTTGATCATGTGTATTTTTACAGTTTGAAAATTCTAAGATGTCACCCTGAAACACAACCACTTGTGGGAAATCTTTGAATATAGTTGTCATCAACCTTTTAAAACTGCTGCGGCTTAGGCTATAACAAACGGCATACTACAGCATTGGAAAGTAGCATCAGACAAATGTCGTAAATCCACATCCATTTCAATTTGATGGTATACGGCCCTTAAATCTAGCTTGGTGAGCCAGCTAGAGTGACACATTTTGTTATCAAATCTTCAAATCTAGGCAACAAGAAATGATCTACCTAGATGGCCCCATTGACACTTCTTAAGTCCACACAGTTTTCCAGACTTCTTTTTGGCTAATACAATGGGACATAACCACAAAGTTGCCTCCACTTTCTCAATAATACCCTGCTCACACATGTCTTTTAACATATCAGATTAATCTTTTCTTATGCTCAAGGGAATTTTACATAGTCTGTGTTTTACAGGTTGAGTCTCTCACTTGCCTTTAATAGTGTATGTAAAATCATTATTTTCCATAACTTCTCCTGAAAAACCTTAACAATTTTCTTCCCCCAGGAATCCCTTTTGTTAGTAAAAGACTAAATGCCATATTTCTCAATAGTAACAGGTTTATCTGACCCAGGTCTTATAGTAATTTTAAATTCAGTCTGATGCACCAAACTTAGTACATTGATGCCTTTTTGAGCCACATACATCTTTCCTTGAACTGACTCCTCTAAGTCTGAATGGTAGCCCACAAGTCTATTCTGCTGCCCTCAAAAACCACAGTTATTATATCTGGTGGCAATAAAGTCTTATTGGCCCACAATTGTCAAATGAGCCCCAGTATCAACCAATAACTTGACTACTTTCCCTTCAATGATAACATCAATGTCAGGGTCAGCATCATGAACACCCCCTCATAGTTTTCACACCTTACTTCTAACACTAACTTCTTACACTCTCCTTGTCTGTCATCGTCACTGTCCTCATACTCCTTCCTAAATACACAGCGAATGCTATTGCTCCTGCCTGCTCTGCATGCCTTGATGAAATGGCCTATTTTACCACACTTCTTACACTGTAGGCCATGAGCCGGACAATTTTTAAATGTATAACCATAATTGGGGGAACCACACCTATAACAGCTGACTTTCCATGGTTGATATGTTGACATATTTGGTTTGCTCAACCCCCCACTTTCCAGTGCTCCGACTTAAGCGCTGGTTTGCCAACTACAGCTCCTGCCACTGCCACTTTGGTAAACGATTCTTCTGAAAGTTTTGAATCTTCACAAAATACCTCTATACTCTTGGCTATGTCTATAGCCTTATCCAAAGATGTACTGTTACAAGTTAGTAGTCGCTCTCGTATTTTACTTTGAACAACATCTTACCAGTAGTTGATTATTAATAAACTGGGAAGTAGAGTCATCAAACTCGCATTTAGCCGCACGGACTTTCAATGCCATCAAAACATTTTTGCACCCTTGTAAAAAATGTATACCTATGCACTACTAGATTCTTTGTCTTTGTGAAATATTTAACCAATTGGGAATGCTGCTGTACCAAATTTACAAGATCTTCATCAGATTTGGGTTCATACTCCAGTAGATGATCTAAGACGTTCTGAACTTCAACTCCTAAATAGTAGCACAGTAGGCTTTTCTTCCTATCTGGTTTACATTTTTGTGTATCAATAGCTTCTAGATAAGCCTTGAAAGATCTGAACCATACATTCCACTCTAAAGGTGGTTTGTCAGCTTCCTGCAAAAATGGTGTAGGTGGAGGTACGTTCTGCACATCTTACATGCTGAGTGAACCTTGAAGTATCACCAAAACATGTTGTGCAAAATTATTGAAATGAAATTCATTGTGCAAATCGTAGAACACAAACTTCCATCTACTGAAAACATGCAAATAGCTGAAATGAAAGTTTGCACTAGCATGCAAATCGCTGATTTGAAAAATTTGCACGAGCGTGCAAATCAATGACATCAAACTTGCAACCAAAGATAGCGTGCAATTGCTGCTTTGGAAATTTGCACCAACTTTTCTTCCTTTACACCTTTGCATTCTTTCCTTCTTTTTTCCTGTAAGTGTGAAATAATTACGAGTGATCTGCAATGTCAAAGTTGAGAAAGTGTTTCCCAACTCAAAATGGCCACAAAATCCTTGGTCAATCATATTCGAGCAAGTCCTTCTTCTTTTTCTTCCCTTGCTAAGCCTTAGTTTGCCAACTGAATATCTGGCTCAAATTGCCAGAAGAAGCAAGCACTGGGACACAAAAACGGTGAGTTTGAAAATAGTCAACTTAGTGACTCTTGATGTTATGCCCTAATGCATGTACCGCGCTGACATCTTGTGCATGTTCTTTTTAAAGCTAGAGACATCAGCGCGTGATGAGATAAATGTGTGGGCTCGCTGTACTCATCGGCATGTAGTGACTTCACATGCACCAGCCATTTTGTAAGCAACCATGCGCAGCACAGACCGAAGGCATAGCTAATGTCCCAGCCAGATCTGCAGCACAAACAGGCCAGTTCAATTATATCCATGGTTGCGTGCAACCCTTAATCACAAGTGCTCCTCTTACCTGTAATAATTTCCTTAATGCCATCCTGCCTTACAACAGGCATGTTGCCGTGATCAATGGAAACGCTCACACGTTGGCCTGTGCGGAGACTTGACTCTGCACACGAAGTCTCCAGCTCATTGCTAATCTGTAAAGATTATCTCCACATGCAGTTTGGTAATCAACGTCGTAGGTTATTGAGCCCAGTGAAACATGTTCACATCAACAGGGGCACAGGAGTAACTGCTCCACATGGAATGTAGCGCTATGACATTGCCACCTCAACACTCTGCTTAACACATCACCACATAGAGTTAACTACAGTGTGAGGGGAAGCTCCTCAGGTAATTTACTTTAATCCCTTTAAAATCTTATGATGTTTCAGGACTTTATTTGCAAAGTCTAAGGACAACTAAGGCACATTGGCCCTCGTAGTTTATCCTATAGGAACTTTGCAGTGGCAGTTGAAATCAATAATATATATAGTAATATTCTTTAAGCTAAAACAGATGCCAGCTAATAGTACCCATGTGATTGAGGTTAAATATTTGGAATGGCAGTTACCAAGCTGGATTGCCATAGAAATCAAAGAACCAAGACTATAGTACACCTCAGTGCTGGAATACAGCAACAGATGAGTATAAATGAGAATATAGGTGATAGTAATTTTGAGGGAAAAATCTAAAAATGCTTTATTTCTCTTTATAACTCATCATTGATATTATCTGCTGGTAGTGGAAACCCCACTAACACATTGGTATTTTAACAAAACCAATCTCTGCTGTTAAATCAGGGGGTCCTTAAAAAGGTTTACGGAGAGACTGTACTCTTGTCTTAAGTGTCAGCCACTTGGCAATATGAGACTCTTGTAGCAGCAGTATACCAGCTTTTCCATACAGATGAGTTACTTGGGCAATTAGCACAATGTAGCAGAGGATCAAATGTGCCCTACTAGCCACACCAGAGCCACCACATCCAATTGGATTATCCTCAACCCCAACTACTTGAGTACTCGACATTGTTAACTCCGTTGCCCATTGCACCAACACATTTATGTCCCGGACCGATGCTTGAATTAAGTGGGCCCCTTGATGTACCTGGAGCATGCTGGAGTATGCTGGACTCACAGCGAGGGGCACAAGCACTCTGACAGCCTCACTAGGGGCAGGTGCCCTGGACTGGCCACCGATGATGAGCAGTGCTAGGCCAGGCAGATTGGTGATTGTCTACTCTTTCAGGGCTAGCAGTCAGCATACAGAGCTTGGAGAGCCAAAGACTGGAGGGATGTTGTGATCTAGTGCATTTGTATCTCACCCGGTTTCTGCATACAGTGTAGGCCCCATGGACAGATTGAGCAGACTGGGCAGGCCGCCACAACAAGGCAAGTAATGGTTAAGGAGACTGTGTACAAGAGGAAAGGAATTCCTCTTGTCGAAACTAGGGTCCTCACACACCAAGCAAGCTAGGTGTCATGCTTCAATATATGGACCTGCTCCTCATCGGGTCGGCGCTGCAATATCCGACGGGCACCCATAAAGGGGCTCTTTAGCGGAGATCTTTGTTCCTGGCCGTATGGTGCAGTGCATGTGAGGGGTCTAGTGGTGTAGATGTGAGTGAATGTGGGTGATTTAAAAGAAGTTGGATAGTCCAAAATGTGACTTTATTAGGGCTGGCTATCCACTCGGTTAAAAACAAGATTAGAGTGGCAGCTTGCTGACGTGAGGGTTTAGCTCAGCTATGCTCATCTCTGGTTGTCAATATGTTTCATGCCCCGTGGTCCTAGTGATCCTTGGCAATTCTTCAGGACCTATTATAATAGAACTATCTACACAATGTGGTGGGTGCAGTTGTTACCTATCACGCTGAATACTATGGGGACAGTCTCTCCAGGGAGCTCCCCGGTTCGAGCGGTGATTGGGCAGGTTTACCGGCCCACTGTGGTTCTACCAGACACAAAACCAGAATCTTGGTGTCTCGGTACCACAACAAAAACAGATTGAAGCAGGGGAAAATACTTAATCAGGTTACCAGATATACATGGAGAGACTGTCCCCATAGTATTCAGCGTGGTAGGTAACAACTGCACTGCAAAAGCTGTGGTACCTTCTTGTAAATCTGTCTTCAAATGTGATTTAGAATGTGAGTCTTTGAAGTATATGTTTTGGGTCTGCTTTCCTCTGAAGTCCCCACTCCTCTGTTCTCTCTTCCTCTTGAAAGCAGTCTGTCAGTGCAGGAATGCCTCCAAAGCTAATAACCCCATAATACAGTCCATGGAATGGACTAGAGTTCACACCTGCATGTCAGCCACAGTGATCTGTATAACAAAAGGTAAGCCCAGGGTCCCAGCCCTATTCTTTATGACTGTGTTATCGGCCCCATCTCTTTCCTGAGATGTGCCCAGGCCCCTTCCTTTGTGACCTTTCACTGACTCAAATAGCACCTTGTGAATTTTACGGGGGATGCCTGACTCTCCCTTCTCCAATGTGTCTCCCACCCAGCTTACATGAATGCAATAATACACAAATCTGTCTTGGGGATTCCTCTACCTCCTCTCCTTAATTTCACCATGCAGGCCTGGATCTCCCAAGATTTAACCCAGAGTCCTCCATGCACTATGCCATTCACAGGCACACTTACACCAAGTGACTGAAAACACCATAAATACACTGCACAGCACTGTAGCCCCCTGAACTGTGCCACTCATTGGCACATACACACCAAGTGCGTACTTAAAATTCACAGTCTGCACAGCACTGTATACTTCATGTATTGTACCAGTGAGGTGCAGACAAACACCCAGCACAGACATTTAGCATGCATGCACTGCACAACACTGCATCCTTAATGTACTGTACCACTCTCAGGAACACATACACCCAGCACATGGATTAGGTGGGCACACATATTCCAATACTGCTTTATCCTTGTAATGCATCCTTCCCAGGCAGACATACACCTAGTCATAGTGATATTTATTGTGTAGTTAATAAAAGACTTTACATATAGAAACAGATATTAAAGTGCAAAAGTGTGTTAAAGAGTCTTGTAATTAGCCCATATTCAAACAGATTTAAAACAAGCAGTCGTTGCGTCGCTTGGAACCCTACAGGATACCAACCATTTGCAAATTGCAGAGATCAATCCGATAGTTGGCAATTGGAATAAAAATCAGCAGATAACTTATTTGAATCTTGCCCGGATCGTTTCAGGGTACCCAGGCGCGCCAGCATAAAAGTGCAATCAGTGCATAGAGTCATACATGTTAAATAGTTTCAGGCTGAAGTTGCAAGCAATGAGTGAAATCTAAGAGTGTCAAGCCTGGCGGTATTCTCTCACTTTTCATGCATGATACATGCTTCACAGGCCCCTTGCTGTATTTGATATGCCTATTTTGGTGTCTGCTATCCGAAGGAACTTGACAGTTCTGATATTTAATTGAAAATTTAGCAGGTTCAGGCTGGCGATTTCTGCCTGCCAGCATGTGCGCACACCTAGGTTGAATAAGTCGGCACAGAGAAGTTATTTTTTTATCAGCAGTAACTGAGGACAGATACATAGAGTACTGCACTGTATCCTTCATGTATTGTACCACTGAGGTACAGACAAACACCCAGCGAATACATTTAACATGCATGAAGTGCACAACACTGCATCCTTCATGTACTATACCACTCTCAGGAACACATACATGCAGCACATGGATCAGGTGTGCACACATATTCCAATACTGCTTTAGCCTTGTAATGCATCCTTCCCAGGCACACATGCACCTGATGCAGATAAGCTACTTCTGTACAACGCAGCACTCCACATCAAACCAATGTAGGCCAAAGGGGTGAGTCACGCACACAGTGGAGGAACTTTAGAATGAATGAGCCTGTGGGCCTTACTCCAGTTACACAGGTCAAAAAGGACCTGCTTACTTCTACTTATCACTACACGGTATGCTGCCACCACCAATTATGTGCTGCATAGTTTCTGGGGAAAGCAGTAGCCTTCCACCTCTATGTGGGCACCGCTTTGGGTGTCCCTCCTGGTCCAACAAGGCGGTAATCTTTGAGAGAGGCTGAATTTTATTGTCATAAGCAAACACGGATCACACATGATCCATGATTGCCAATGACAATAAAAATCGGGTTGGGTATCCAGACATTGGTACAGTTGGGGCACTCAGGGAAAGGCTGCCCGTCCATTACCACGAGGCAGACTTTTCCATCCAAACAAACAGCCAGGCAAAGCAAAATGTATACTTCAAATAAGATGCATATGAACATACGAATTCACAATATAAATGCTAACAAGTGAAAACACCTGAAAGGACAACATAATTGAGTAACAAAAAATATGAGAGCCAATAAATCTTGCTACATTCATAGTTGTCTCTTTGATACTGTTAAGGGCAACATCATATGTATTCTCGTCTGTAAGATAATTTGTATTTGTATTTCTTTCTATCATATCAATGGTGAACACACAAACACAGGATTTGTAAATAGTTATAAGAGGGGTGAGAATTTGACAAATATTTAACATGGTTAGGTCCAAATGCACTAAGATTTTGTGTCAGGGTTTCCTCACTTTTTTGGTGCATCCCGGGTGCAAAATCTAATTTGAGACTTGCAAACTATGCAAACCAGATTTGCTCTGTCTTGCGCTACCTTGCATCAGGCAGTTGTTACTTGGGTGGATCATGGGTGTTCTGTTGCATCCACCCATGTATTTTGATGCAAACCCATATATACAAAACTTGTAAAACATGGGTCTGCACCAAAATGATGCAGCTAGTGTAAAGAGGAGAAATGTTTTTATCTCTCCTTGTACTGCAGCACACATGCAAAGAGGAATAAGCCTCAAAGGATAGGTTTTTTTACAGGAAGATACCCGTTCATGCACAAAGACTGTTCAGACCTTAACTGCAGAAGCCCTTGCACTATGGCACAAGGGTACCTTCACAGGCACTACACAATGCACAGTGTGCCAGCGCCAGAATAGAGTGGAACTGCGCCATATCTTTGTGAATATGGTGCAGTCCTAGTCTATTCCTGTTAGAAATTGGGTCTCTAGTTCGCAGAGGTTTGCACCCTGTGCAAGTAGGGACGACAATCCATGTCAGGGTAAGCTAGATACACACTTTAAATTAGCCTTTGCTCAAACTCTGGTAGCTTGGCACAGAGCAGTCAGGATTAACTTAAGAGGCAATGTTGAAAGTATTTGTGCAACACACACTGAAAACACCTCAAAAAGACTCGCAAAGGCCACCATGCATGGCCCTGCATGGCCTGATAAATCTAGAGTAACGCAAGGTAGCGCAAGTCCCTGATGGAGTTGCGCTACTCTGCCCCAGTAAGGCGTTCCGTGGGTGAAGCGTGGTTGTTGCCACTTATACACCCATGGATTTTGGTGCATTCCCAGTTTTACCATTAGTGGTAAACCTGAAAAAGCACCTCCCAGGTGAGGCTTAACAACGAGAAATATATTTTTTTTCCCTTGTTTTTTTCTCTGTCTATGTGGGCTGCATTCTGCAGCATACGTAGAAAGGTGAAAACGCCTCTAAGGGTTGTTTTTGTGCAGGAAGGTGTCCTTTCCTGCACTAAAACAATCTGCCTACACTGCAGGCACCTTTGCTCCATGACGCGAGGGTGCATGCATTGGTTCTAGGCAGCCAAAAGTTCCACAGAATAGGAAAGGATGCTGTGTATAATGTTAAATATGGCACATTACTTCCCTTTCACACGGTGCAGCAAGGTCGCTTGCTGCGTTGGGCTACGTGAGCAAATGATAAATATGGCCCAAAGTTTCAGAAGCAGGTTGTATGAAAAGAAAGGAATAACAAAGATCGCATTGCGGTGCCTTACTTTGAATTTTGAAGTACTAAGAAAGTTTGACTGTTTAATTAATATTGTGTATGCGCTGCAGGAATCAAGCCTGGGAAGCCCTCCAGCCAAAACAAAGCGCTAAATTACCATTTCAGCGTGGATCTGCACTGCTTATGCTGGATTTAAAACTGCACCATGCCAAGTTACTCACTGTTAGTGGCTTCTCTTCCAAAGACAACAACATCCCTTTAAGTTAATGCTGTCTGGTAAACATAATCAGGGACCCGGCAGGAGGATATATTAATCTATTTTTGCATATATTATGCAGAGGATATGTTAACTTGTTTTGTGTAGAGCTGTTTAATTTAGGACAGGTTGTACTAAATGCACGCCATGAACAGAGTTCACAGCAGGAAATGATGAGAAGTGCAGCCTGCATGACAGGACTTAATACCCGTTATTTTATTCTAATTCTAGGGTTGGGGATGACTAATAAATGACGGATTTTAGTTTTATAAATAGGCGTCGGTAGATTCAATAGTGTTTTATGTGAATGTTTCTTTTTTTGTAAAGCATATCATGCTGGAATCACTCACCCCCGTGAGTTCTCTCCCCTCTAAGCCAGGTGGGCTTTGCTACTCACTGTTGCCAAACTGCTTCTGCGGCTGCAGTCTTCGTCATGTGTAACAAAGCATTGCAGTGACGTCATTGCGTTTGTTTGGCTCTGAATTATGAAGTCAATGTCCCAGGCGTTTCTGGTTCTTGCAGCAAATGTGTTGCAGCAGCTGCAGGTTGTTCAAAGAGCAGTCTTAAAGTAGACGCCGCTCTATCATGGCCGTTTCAAGTCAAGGTGAGTGTGGTGTCTGGAAGCATGCTCATTGAAATGTTTGCCCACTGTACTTCGACAGAATCCTAATCTCCATAGCTCCTCATTCGTCTCCCTCGTCATTTTCGTTCACATTTTAGAGGCGGCTTGCGCCTGTAACAGGCGTCCTGCTACGGTTTTCTAATTCCAAGATTAATCTAGAAAGACTCCTCCTCAAAGCCCCCTCGCGTCTGCCTCTAAGTATGAGGGCCTTGTCAATAGACGCCTCGTTCTTTAATTTGTTCCTTCCAGGACAGGGTATCATCAGGCGGCCCAAACTAGATGTAGCTTTATTTTCTTTGCTCAGTTTTGTCCCCATCAATAGCTAGATCTATGTGGCAAAGGGGAGGAAAACTGTGTAAATATTCACTGAATGTAGTCACCTGTAGCTGGGACTCAGGAGCTGTAGGATGGGCAGTGGGCACACTGTATTGTGGTCCATGTTTGGATCAGTCCGTGTGTCCTGCGAGATTAGCAGGAGGAGCGTCGGGCAGTGAAGGTCGGTTGCTTTCTGTCTTCTTCTGTTTCCTGCGCTGCCTCTGCTGCTGGGACTTCGGAATCAGAAGCTTGTGCAGTGAGTTGGGCCCATCCACGCAGATTCTAATCTAATAGTTGTGTGTTTCATGTTTCTTCAATCTTCACTGTCTCCTAGGCAGGGGCTAGAATGGCTGGACAGAGTGGACTGGCTAAAAAAAAAACAAACATGTAAACGAACTGGTTATTTAAAGCGCCGTACAATTTTGGCCTGTCACGTCAGCCTAACTTTGTCACATAGTTTCAAACGCAGTATTTATGAAACGAAAGGAATAGCACAGATCGTCCCCCGCTTTTCTTAGGTTGAATTCAGAAGCTCTAAGAAACGTTGACTGTTCAATAATATTGTGTATGCGCTGCAGGAATCAAGCCAGACCCGACCCCAAGAGGTGCGCGGGAGCAGTGAAAGTCTCCTGGCCTTCTTTCTTTTGTACAATTGGGGAGCCGCATCTTCTGGGTTCTAGCAGGTCAGAGCCAGGGCGAGTGGAGTTGTGGGTTCCTGTATTCAGGAAATTGCTACCCAGGAGCTGTAATTAAACATTTCCTATGCAAAGGTCAGCTTCATTTATTGAGTTGTGTACATAGCCGGAAGTCGCCTAAAAGGAGAAAGGATGCCTGCGCGCGTGCAAGAGCACTCCCTTCCTCCTCCGTAGCTGTCCTCCGGTCCTATCCACAAAATTAGGAGCATGCCTGGGCTACCGCCAGCCCCTTTGCCCTTTCACAAAACCAGCCGAAATCTCTGGCCAGGGAGTCAGCAATCTGTGTTGTCTCACCTCTCTTCCCGGGAGGTAAGAAGCACTGGCATGAGTTCTCCTTTCCATGCTCTGTGCCTTCTTCATCACTTTCATTATCACAATACGAACAAATCAAATCAATTGTAGGGAGGAAGATGGTGAGGGAGATTGTTATTACCTCCTCGTCCGTCTTCCTCGCCACAGTAATCACTAATGAGCCTTCGGCTCCCACAGAAACTCCAAGTATAAATTTTACATTCTAGTCTCCCTCTCCCTCCAATATGGCCCCTGACCACACAGCCAATCCCATAAAGGGACACAGAAAGCACCTGAACGACCTGTTTTTTTGTTTCTGCACTGCTCCAAGTGCTGTGATTCCTGCTAGTCAGGTGAGTGTGGGGTGGCGGTCCTGCTTTAGCGGACTCGGGGGCCCCGTGATCGTTTGGTTGGGGGGGGCATGTAATTGTTTATTGTTATCTTCTTGTGTCCCCCTTTCCAGGGTGCCTCTCCGGTTTCGGCTTTATGCGAAGCCGGCGTGGCGGCGGTCGGGTCGTATGGTGTCCCGCCTCGTCTTTATGGCTGTGCCTCTTTGTCCTGCTTTAGCGGACTTACGAGGCAGGTTTTGGGTTTCTGCTGACCGCGCGTCATGCTTCAGCGGACTTCTGCGGTCGGCGCTCTGTTCTACGCGCTTCCATCACGATGCGCTGTTTACTTACTTTTAGCCCTGTGTTTGTGGCACTTCCTCGGCGATTATCTGGGAGCCGTGTCAGCATCCAGAACGGTCTTCAGTGGCGAATTTGGTGCGCTGAGGGGCGCGGGCTTCCGGCTCTCTTTTTATTTGCATACTGGGGGCGTGTACTGGTACTGCCTTGCACCTGCTGGCCATTTAAGGGGCTGTTTCTCGTTGTTGTTGCTACTGGATGGTTCTTCCTTTGCTGCTTTGCGTTTGGTGTGTGATGGAGGTTGCTGATGATTCTGTTGCTCCTGGCCTGGGGGCTGTCGCTTCTGGGTCTCAGGATGATTTACCTTCGTTATCTGTACTCCAACAGATGATTGCTTCTGCTGTGTCTACTGCCTTACGTGGCAAGTTGACTGCGCCTCCTTCTAAAAAGCTCAGGTCGGATCTGGCCTCCCAAGTTGGTTCTGACGCTGAGGAGGATGTGGAGGTTCGAGGTCGCTTTGTGCAGGGTGCTGATCTTAAAGACGTACTGGGGCACATTCGCGCCAACTTGCTATTTCCTGATTCGGTTGCTCCGATAGCGGATGATTTTTTTGCGCAGTATCAGCGTCCGGATCCTGATAATCTTCCGCTGCATTCTTCTGTGGTGAAGGTGTTGGAGACTGAGTGGAAGGATGTTGATAAAGGGGCTTTCCCTCGATACTTGGCAAAACGTTACCCTTTACAGGATTTTTCTTCCAAGTATCCTTCCTCGGTGAAGGTTGATTCGTTGATGGCGGCGATGTCCTCTCAGGGGTCTGTGGTCTCTGAGGATTCCTCCCCGGCGGATCCTGTGGATCGGAAGGTGGATGGGGCGGTGAAGCGCACTTTTTCTGCTGCTAATTCTTCCATCCAGGCTGCCACTTATTCTTCTTATACCATTCAGTCCTTACTGAAGGATTTTCAGTCCTTGGCTGAACTGTTGGACCAGGGCGAGGATTTCTCCTCTACGTTGGCCATGATGGAACAACAGGTTTGTCTCCTTTCGGACGTCTCTTTTGATGCCTTGGGTGCGGCTGCTTCTGCGGCTGGTTCTTCTGTGGCGGCTAGGCGCCAGTTGTGGCTGCGCTCCTGGAAGGCTGATGCTGCCAGGAAGTCTTTGCTTATGAAGATTCCTTTTACTGGTGTCAAGCTTTTTGGTCCTCCTTTGGAGGATATGGTGAAGAAAACTGCGGAGGATAAGAAACTACTAGCTCCGGATCGGGCTGGGCGTTTCCGTTCTTTTGGTAATACCCGTGCCTTTGGACCATCTCGCAGGGGCCGTGTACACCAGCCCTTTCGTGGTAGGGGGCGTGGCCGGGGTGCCCCTTCCACTGATAAGTCCCGGTTCTCCAATATTCAATCCTCCACTTCTGCTCCCTCCAAGTCATGACTCTGTTTCCCTGGGAAGGGTCCGGTTGGGGGTCGGCTGCGATTCTTCCTAGAGTCCTGGAGAATGACTGTGTCAGATCAGTGGGTCCTTCAGGTGGTTTCTGAGGGTTTTCGCCTTGGGTTTAGCTGGGATCCTCCAGACTATTTCAGATCCACTCCTTGCCCCAGGTTGGCTCTCAAGAAAGTGGCGCTTTTGGCCGGTATAGACTCTCTTCTGGCAAAAGGTGCTGTGATCCCGGTTCCGGAAGCTCAGCGGGGGTTGGGGGTGTACTCCATCCTGTTCCTTGTGTCCAAGCGCACGGGGGATTTGCGACCTGTCCTGGACCTGAAGTGGCTGAATGGGTTCGTTCCTCCTCTGTCTTTCAAGATGGTGTCTCTGAAGTTGATCCGCCCTCTGATTTCTCGGGGAGACTTTCTGGCGTCGATCGATCTGCAAGATGCCTATCTCCATGTGCCTGTGCATCCCGCCACTCAGCGTTTTCTGCGGTTCTGTGTCCTGGGTCAGCACTTCCAGTTTCAGGTATTGCCTTTTGGTCTCTGCTCTGCTCCCAGGGTGTTTACGAAGGTTCTGGCACCTGTCATTGGTCATTTGCATGGGGAGGGCATTCAGGTGTTTCCCTACCTGGATGATTTATTGATTTCTGCTTCTTCTCTTTCTAAGGCGGTGGTCCATGTCCAGAGGGTTTGCCAGGTCCTGGAACAGCACGGCTTCCTGGTGAATGTGGGGAAGTCATCCCTGGTTCCTACACAGGATTTGACTTTCATAGGGGCTTGTTTCAAGACTCTGTTGGGATCAGTGTTCCTGCCACCTGCTCGGATGGAATCCGTTCTGTGTGCTGTTCGATCCCTGCTGTCACGTCCTTACCAGCCTGCGAGACTTTGGTTGAGGGTTCAGGGTCTCATGTCCGCTTCCCTATCTGTGGTTCTTTGGGCTCGCCTTCACATGTATCCCGTGGTATCCCACATTTTGCTGCATTGGGACCCCAGTTCTCAGGATCTCTATCACCTGATTCCTGTGTCGGTGGGGGTTCGGGTGGCCCTGGAATGGTGGTTGGATGTGGTTCATCTCTCCCGGGGTTGTCCTTTTCTAGTGATTTCGTCTCGGGTCCTCACTACAGATGCCAGCCTTTTGGGATGGGGTGCTACTCTGGGGGACTCTTCGGCTCAGGGTCTTTGGGATCCGATTGTGAGGTCTTGTTCATCGAATTACAGGGAGCTGAAGGCTGTCCAGTTGGGTCTGTTGGCCTTTTCGGACCTTCTCTTGGGTCGTCATGTTCAGGTCCAGACGGACAATCAGGTGGTCATGGCGTATCTCAATCATCAGGGGGGCTGCCGGGTTCCTTCACTCAGTTCCCTCAGTTACAAGATTTGTTCTTGGGGGGGGTTGCACCTGAAGACGCTGTCGGCTGTTTACCTTCCGGGTCAGGAGAATGTGGTTGCGGACTGCCTGAGCAGGGTCTTTCCGTCCATGGGTTCCTTGTCCCTGACGCACCGGATGGTCAGGGTTTTGCGACGGAGGTTTGGGTCTCCGATTGTGGACCTGTTTGCTTCCTGGTTCAATGAGAAGATCCGTTGCTTTTGCACGATTATGCCATGTCCGGAGGCATGGAGGATAGATGCTCTGTCCTTCCTGTGGCCACAAGGCCTGTTGTATGCGTTCCCTCCTGTTCCCCTGATGTGTTGCAGAAGATCAAGAGGGAGGGGGCCCTTGTTCTTCTGATTGTACCAGGTTGGCGTCGCCGCCCATGGTTTCCCCTCTTGTTGGAGTTGGCGGTGGGCTCGGGGTGGCTGTTGCCCTTCGATCCCTTTCCTCTGATGGGGCCTCCACTTCCTTTTCCGGTGTTCTGGTCCTTGGGTCTGCGGGCCTGGCTCTTGAGAGGGACTCCCTGATTCGGGGTGGGTGTTCGGCGGTAGTTGCTGATGTTATTCAGCGATCCCGGCGTCTGTCTACTTTGCATTCCTATGCCAAACACTGGGACAACTTTGCTGCATGTTGCGTTAGGCACGGTCTTTCTCTGTCTGATTTGGATCCTGCCCGCATTCTTGATTTTTTGCATGAGGGTTTTGATTTGGGGTCAGCCATCTCTACTCTTCGTGCACAGTGGGCTGCCATTCGGGCGTTTCATGCTCTTCCTTTGGTTTCTGTGTCGCCGTTGGTGTCTAGGCTGTTGAAGTCTCTGGCCTTTCAGCGTCCCCGTCCTGTTCTGTCTTCTCCTCCTTGGGATCTTCCCCTGGTTCTGCATGCGCTGCAGTCGGTTCCTTTTGAACCTTTGCAGTCGGTTGACCTGAAGTTCTTAACTCTTAAGGTGATCTTTCTGGTGGCTATTGCTTCTGCCAGGAGGATTGGGGAGTTGGGTGCCTTCCTGAGGTCTGCTCCTTTTTTATGTGTTCTGGGGGATCGTGTTGTGTTGCGTCCTCACCCCACTTTTGTTCCGAAAGTGAATTGGTTTTTTCACCGTTCTGCTGAGGTGATTCTTCCGGTTCTTTGTCCTGATCCCTCTTCTGAGGATGAGTCGTTGCTGCATCTTCTGGATGTTTGGCGCACTTTGTTGATTTACCTAGATCGGACTTCTTCTTTTTGCAAGGTGGACAATTTGTTTGTGAATTTTGGTTTTTCCCGTAGGGGTTTGCATCCTTCCCTCTCCACTCTCAGTCGTTGGATTAAGGACGTTATTCTGTTGGCTTACGGTTCTTCTTCCTTGGTTCCTTCTCTTCCTGTTCAGGGGCGTTCCACTCGTTCGGTTGCTGTCTCCTGGGCCGCTTTCAAGGGGGTGTCCATGGAGGATATTTGCCGTGCTGCCACTTGGTCTTCCCCTCATACCTTCATGTCGCACTACCGTCTTCAGATTGGGGGGGGCGCTTCGGTTGCCTTTGCCTCTTCTGTGCTGGGTTCCGGGGTCCCGTAGGTTGGAGGTTCTCTGTGTCTCTTTCCTGTTTTTGTAATAAAGTTTTGCTTTGCTGCTGACTTTTGCTGGTGGACTCTGTTCTTCCATGAAGCTGATATGCTTTGGTATTAGCTCATTAGTGATTACTGTGGCGAGAAAGACGGACGAGGAGGTAATGCCCCGGTTACTTACCAGTAATCTTCATTACTCGCCACAATATAGATTCCCTTTCCCTCCCGGCCCTCTTCTTGGCTTCATGTCTACGGCTTGGTTTCTCAGGTCGTTCAGATGCTTTCTGTGTCCCTTTATGGGATTGGCTGTGTGGTCAGGGGCCATATTGGAGGGAGAGGGAGACTAGAATGTAACATTTATACTTGGAGTTTCTGTGGGAGCCAAAGGCTCATTAGTGATTACTGTGGCGAGGAAGACAAGGACTCGGAGTAATGAAGATTACCGGTAAGTAACCGGGGCATTCTCCAACAGGAACACCTGGGCTCTGCCCTGTGCCCATGAGATGCTGCTACACAACCCACCGCCCATCGCGACATTCAGGTCATGATGCAAGAAAGAAACTGGTAAAGTTTCACTGCTTAAACTCATGAGCAAAATGTATTGCCTAAAATATGTCGACTCTAGCTCGAGAGCAGGTGGGCTCCGTTTTGCTAAAGCTCACGTGCTGGTCTGTTGTGACAGCCTATTATAATCTTTTGCCCTTTGATGCCACAAACAAAAGGGTTAAAGTCTGTCTATCCTCAATAAAAGTTTCTCGGCCATTGTTATGTTCTGGGCCCTAGGCCCACATAGTGTAAGAAGGACGACACAGACACTGGAATGTGGTACTGGTAACTAGCTCAGAGCATGTGCACTCGGGCTCTTTTATTTGTGGGGTCACCAGACTGGTGACGCCTGTGTTGGGTGGGTGAGGGTGTGTGTGTGTGGGCCAGCCCTCGGGGGAGTGGCTGGCAGAAACACTAGACTGTGTCCAGCAGGACACAACATTCCTCCCAAATATTATTAAAAAGAAAAACAACAAACAAAAGTCCAACCTATAGGAAGGAATGAGAAAAAACAACTAAAATAAATGGAAGTCTCACAGTTCAGAGATGTAGTTCGCAGGACAGCGGTGAACAGGTGCAGCTGGGAGCACCCAGACATCTTGGCACATGTCCATACTTTAACCAGGTATATCTGGGGACGAACACGGTGCTGATGATATCCGGACCTTTCAGCTTCGCTTCAGTTGAGGGATGGTCCACTTACGTGATGTTTATCGGTCGGTCCAGAGTACTCTTGCTGTGAGGCAATTAGTGTCTTATTGTTCAACATGGGTGCATCAGGAGCGTATAGATGATCCCACTATATCACCGGACGATTGTGTCGCTTGATCCTTTGACGACAGTCTTGGCATTCTGTGACCTGTTGAAATTCTCGGTTGGATGGCCTGGCTACTTCCTGGAATCCATTGGTGGGGCACAGTAAAGTCCATCTCTCATGCTCTGGGAGGCCCCTTGGATGAGTTGCCCTGGGACTGCATATGGGATCTGACTCTGGAGCCAAGGCCTCGTCACTCGTGCAAACTTCAGGGGTGGATGTGTCTTGGTCAGAACCTGCTCTCTCTATCAGGATTAGGACAGGTGTCAGTTAAACAGATGGTCACTGTATCTTCAGGTCATCGCTCGGTATGGCAATGGTGCAGGACTCGTAGTGATGCTTGATGCTCCAGGTATGGTAGTGATGCACTTGATAAATGATGGAGTGGCGGTCATGAGACAACTGTACAACAGGTGGAGATGATTAGCAGTGATTTGGGGTGACTGGCGAACCTTTGCCATCATGATACTCGTCGTACGCTTGGTGCAGCTCTTCTTGTTTGGCGTGTGTGTGTGCAAACAGGGATGCCCTTTCCTTTAAGCAGCCGGCGACAGGTGGCTGACGGTCATTGTGAAGAACGATGTCACCGCACCCCAGTGGCTGTCATATCTTAGAAGGTGCATTCAGGTGAAAAAGTGTGAGTACTCATTCTGGTCCCCTTTTGTTGACTTTTACTGCGCACCTGTTGTCGCCTGTTTTCTTGGAATAGGACTGTCACCGTCCTATATCTCTCCACTCCTTATCCTCTCTGAAATGTGGCGACAGGCCATGTAAGGCAGGTTGCTTCTTGCTGCAGTGGCATCTTGCTGCAGTAGCGTCTTGCTGCAGTAGCATTGTGCTGCTTGCTGCAGTAGCATCATGCTGCAATAGCATCTTGCTGCAGTAGCACTGTGCTGTAATGGCAATGTGTTGCAGTAGTATCATGCTGCAGTAACCACACAATGCAAGTTGCTTCAACACCTGTTCTGAAGAGTGGCAAAAGTCCGCGTAATGCATGTTCCATCTGTACATGCTCTGAAATGTGGCAACAAGGCCACACAATCTCACAGGGACCTCCTGCTCACTCCATTGTGTTCTCTGGGCATCGCATTTTCTCCCGTCATGGACCACTCACCGGTCCGGTCCTGTCAAATAAGACTGGGCTTCTTCTCAGGTGCGTCAGCCATTTCAGGGACGGCAGTGGAGGTAGGTGTGTTTTGATGGATACGTTCTGTGATGCCTTCCATACCCTTCTTCTCCTTGACAGAATATTCTGGCTGTAATTTAGGATCGCTGTGGGAGGTAAGTATCTCCCTTCTCTTGCTACAGTTGTGGCGACACGCCACTCGGAGTGCAGGAATCTCCTCATGCCTGTAGAGGACCGCTGCACACCACAGTCTTAAGACAGTATCGGAGGCACTCCCTGAATAGTTTCTGGCCCACTTCTGGGCGATGTTGGTGCAGGTGTGGTGATCATGATCTCTCTTCTTCCTGCGTTCGGGCCACACGGGGCCCCTCTCCCCTCCAGGGATCTCCTCGGTGCTGTGCAGATGGCGGGTAATCTCCCTTCTGCCTACTCTTCGCTTGAGGGCATTGCTCTTGCACGTGAGGTTGCGCCGTCATTACATTGGAGCCTGCCTTGTTCTCTGGATGCTTGGCAGTGTTGGTAGCTCCATGTAAGATTCTTCTAGACAGTACTGGGGCAGCTGGCTGGCACTCCATGTAAATTCTTCTAGACAGTACTGGGGCAGCTGGCTGGCACGCATTGCTCCATGTAGCCATTTGTCCATGCACACCAGTGAGTAGACGCTTAGTCTATCGCGTGCATTGAACGTGGTAGTTGCTCCTCTCTCACTCTCCTTTTAATGTGATGGCTTCAGTCTGTGGCAGAATTTGAGCAGAGGGTGTAATTGCAGCTTCAGGCACCCACTCTAGTTGTTCTCCGAATTCTCCTTTGTAACTTCCCGTCACTCGCTGTGACCATGACATCAGTACTTTTTCTCCGCTCCCTTTTATGCAGACTTGCATTTGCCATGTGCCTTCTTAGTATTGTCTTTGGGCACCGTTGAAGGTGCTGGGCCTCATGCAAGTCTTGCTTTCTTATTTTGGAAGAGGGCATAGTGTTCTGCTTGCTCCACTCTGGTGCAGCTGTGCATTGTCCGTGTGCCCCGAGTCAGATTTGGGAGTGGAGCTACAATTTCTTTACCAGCGTTACAGCTCGTGTTTAGGTCTGTCTGAAGGGTGGCTGGTATTACTGGGTATACGCTATTCCCTGAGTCTTTGGGTTATTTTTCACTGCAGCAGCACAACTGGCCACTAGATGGCACTGCTGGTGCCCTCACCATGTGAGTTGCTTCAGGAAAATTTGTAATGTTGCGAGCAGAATCAAAGGCCTCAGTCAGAGCGCCGGCGGCTGCAAGGCTTGCAGTGTGAAAGGAGGGTAAAGATCAGCGGCTGGCAGGTAGGGATACACATTTCTGGTCTGACTTTAAAAGGCACATGCACCGGGCGGCCTGCGCTTTTCCTTTTTTTTGTTTGAGCTTGGCAGCTCTTGTATGCAGATCGTCCTGGTGAAAATAGGGCCTGTTGCCCTCGAATCATTGAGGTATGTTGGCGCTGTGTGGTATAGTGGCCACCAGGTGGCGCTGTAAGTGATTTGTTGCAGCGCGGAAACCTAGGTAACGGGGATCAAGACCAAACCCAAACCTAATATCCTCCCTTCGTCACAGACCAGACGTCACGTTAACACATTCTCTCATTCATTCATTGGTGGGGCCCATAACACCATCATTCATACTTCACATTCACTGGTCTGCACCTACAGGAGGAATGGATGTTCCAAGCGCTGACATGAAAGGAATACCTTATAACCTAAAGAGAAATTTATTTACACTTTTATACACTAATATCCTTCTCTCTACACATTGTAAACCTAAACATTTAGGTACTCCTCCCACGTGATCAATGGATCATTTAGTTGGATTGATATTGATGATTTATTTCCGCTAAAACATACTCAAAGATCATGATCTATCCTCTTTCAATAAACAACCATACACATTTTCTTGTTAATAAATTTCTGTTTATCTAATTAATGCAAGAATTTAATTCTATCTGTTAAATTTATTAATCATTACGCAAATCACAGAACACCATATTTACCTAATCTGTCTATCAGTCTTCCTCAAAGTCATCAAATTCGGTCGTCAGCACGCTACAGTCCCAAGATTGGGTCAAGGACCAGAGACGTGCAAGCATTGATCAGTGCCCATAGATTTTCGGAAGTCCTTAGTTCATCAAGAAATTGGGCAGCAAAATTGGTCTGTCAAAGATTCAGGAATGCAGCCGTCACGTAGCGTCACCGTCGTCTCCGTCAGCAACACGAAAGTACAATCAAGCAGCAAAGAGATGACCTCTCTATTCTAACGTCACTTTTAGAATGAAAGTAAAGACTAAAAGATACTTTTTAGAAGATTTGGGCTAATCTCATTGGATGTTTGAGATCGTCCGGTGAGTTTTCACACAGTTCAGGGTGTTAGATCATTTTACTTGTCAGTTCCGGTTTTTGTAAAAGTCTTTTGTCAAGATTCTTGGCAGGCCTCCCGTCGTGACCTTGCTTGGGCACATCGAGTCTAGGTTCATGTTAAGGCCACTGGTACATGTTGTTGGCGCAGGTGCACTTCGCCTGAAACCTCTTGGAATGGTGGCCATCACGTCAAGTCAGTTCGTCGGCCGTCTTGGTTTTAGGTCCAAAGGACAACTTAAGCAAATCAAATACAAAAAGTAATTAATACATAGAAATAATGAATAAAATGTTAAACCCTCACTAATTCCCCTATGTGCTTGTAATTATCTAGGGTATGGCGACATTTAAAGCATTCATATTCACCCATTGATGTCATCTGGTGCAACATACGATAACGTCACAAAAGCAACATATATCATGCGATATTCTATTTTTCTAGTATTAGTATGCGTACATAGGTTAACTACAAATATTTTAGCCATGCATAGTGCAAATCCCACGTGTATTTCGTATATTAGTAATGTTAATTAACCTTCACGCAAACACATTAATAATATTATAATTATTAGATTATTCTAATTAGTATAAACATGCAGAATAGGGGGGATATACAACATTTTGTACTACCCGCTCCATCAGATTCATGAGAGCAGCTCTCCTCAAGCCGCAGGCTAGCAGTTGCTTGAAGTGCAAGGTGTGGCAACGGCCACCAGATGGCGCTGTATAACCCCGGGAGGCCTTCCCCATGTTGCGGCCCTCCAGGTGAGCTTGCAATGGGGTGCTGCTGCTGGCTGGAAGACTGTTAATTGCATCGCCCAGGCCAGGCGGCTGTGTAATCTCCTTGCACAGTGTTGCGGGAGCTGCAGGAGTGAAGGTGAGTGCTACCATGTTGGGTAGGGGCGGCACGCTCTCAGTGCATCTCTCATTTGGGGCACTCGGACTCAGAGGCAGACAAGTCTCCATGTACAGGTTGCAGTGGAAAGAGGGAGCATCAGGGGCGCGCTCCTTTCCCACTGCAGCTCCATCATCTTCTCGTGGGAAGCAACGGCCGTAGAAGGACGGGAAACGCCAGTGCAGGGCTTACCCCAGGGTTGATACCGGCCCAGTCTCGTCTCTACCTCTGGCAGGGTGCACCTCCCATTACAGGCTGGGCTCACCAGACAAAACGGGAACAGCAGCCCAGGACTGTGGGGGACGACCAGCCTCTTCTCTCTCACGTCTGGCAGGTCGGTATAACAGGCTGCAGCAGGAGTTCTTGTTGTGCTGGGGTGGGTTTCTTCAGTTTAATTCTCGGCGGTGCTGGCCGCACACGGTCCCTCTCCCTGCGACCATCCTCAGCAGCCTTCTTTCTCACAGGCTGCGCGCGGGTCGCAGCTGCAGAACAGATACTCCGGCACTCTGCCTTCAGTGCGATATGGCAAAGGATTGCGTGGCACACGGCTCTCTATAGCATTCTTGGCCGCATTGTACTGTTGTGCGTTCCCCCCCTCCTGCAACAGCTTCTCACTCGCCTCAACATTACGTTCGCCGTACTCCCGCTGTTCTTTGTGCAATGCGAGCGGCGGGGGAGGGGTAGCACAAGGACTTCCTCAGTCTCTGGGAGTTTCTTCTCCTACATTCCCTTTATGCGGCGGCCAGTCGCTTGCTTTTCTCTGATTACTCCCGCCCCTCGCAGCCAACACTCTTGCCTCACGTTTTTTCTGCCTTCAGCCCAACCACTTCACTGCACCAACGCAGGCTCACCTCACGCCCGCGGGGATTCTGGCTGTTCACATGCGGGGTGGGCTATCGCTCGCCTCCTTCACCTTCTTCAGGCCCAGGGCTCTTCACATGCCCCATGGGTGGATAAGCGCGTCCTGCACCAGCTCACAGGGGGGTGCCTTCTATGCGGGCAACTCTCTCCCTTCTCCCAAGCTAACACAGTGACTGCACACACGGGCAGATCCCACGCTCGTCGCCAGTGTTATGTTCTGGGCCCTAGGCCCACATAGTGTGGAAATATGGATTTTTATGATCAGTTATGTCCCCTATCTTGGACCCCAACGGTTTCATGTATAAATCAAAGTACATGTATGTTCCCTCCAGTTCCAGTTATGAAGACGCAAACACATGTGCGTCCACCGCCAACATGTCCTCTTTCAGATCCGCCATGAATGGGCCGGATACTCTATTCCTAAGTATGAAAGGCCACCGGCTTTATATGGTTCATTCATCCCATTTTTCAGTCCAGGCGAGTAGGCCCTGATTCTGCCATTAAGCCTTTTCCTGCCTTCTGCCTCTGAAAGCTCCAGTCTGAGCTCGCATCTGTATCCATGAACTTTGTCCTACTCCCTGCGCGGCTAACGGTGCCTGACTCCAGCCTGTTGCCTGCCAAAAACTGTATTTCACCTTGTGATTATCTGCTCCGCTCCCTATCCAATGCATTCCTGTCTAGTAGTTTGAGTAAACATTCTTCCAGCCACCGAGCAAAGGGCCCGGCTTCTCTGTCTTTATGCAAGTAATTCATAGCCCTGTTACTATGGAAGATTTCTGCCCTCGCATCTAGTGTAGACACTTAGACGCTTGTACACGCACTCACAGTCAGTATAGAATAGATTTTGTTCGAAAGACCTTTCTTTTTGGATAACATAGTTCTTTAAACATAGGATGTTAGATATGATTTGGGATTAGGTTGACTTGACCCCCCAGACTTCTGTCTCCACATGTAGAGCTAAATGTCAAGTCCCCTTCACCCCCTAGTTGCACGTCAATCACACGTCATGCTGCTGCGCGCGCATCTCTGCCGAATATTTCTGCTGACATTGCAAAATTCTTTCATGGAACCACCCTATTGTGACATCATACCTGATGACGTTCTTTAAGTTACGCCTAGTTACACCCACTTTAGTTACGCATGTATGTGTTATCAATTGTTACGCCTCCCGCATCTGTTTCACTGTAATGCCTATTGTATAAAAATGATTACTTGTCAATAAAGTTGGTCCTTCACTTCCTGAACCTTCGTGGTGATGGAATATGGAGTCCTCAATTCGAATTGATTTTGGAATAAAGCCCGTTCCGAACCTCTAATACCACGGATTCTGCCTCTTATTTTTCTGAGCTATTATTATTAATTTTCCGTATCAAATTAAGTTCCGGTAATTAAATTATTTACCACATATATGGCGCCCGAATAGGGACACTTTCTCATCTCACGCGCCGGAGGTGCGTTGCAGGCCCGGTCTCCTGCCACAGCTGGACGGACAACAACGCGTACCCACAGGATTTCCTGTATCTCCCTCCTGCCGAGCGGGGGTAACTGAGGCTGCGATCAACACCCAGACGAGGCGGTGAGAAGTGCGAAGTATCCCGACCAGAGCCTAGCTGAGAGAGCAAGATCCGAGGTATACAGAGGCCCAC
Organism: Triturus cristatus; assembly: GCF_964204655.1. Taxonomy (NCBI): domain Eukaryota; kingdom Metazoa; phylum Chordata; class Amphibia; order Caudata; family Salamandridae; genus Triturus; species Triturus cristatus. Next base: position 633,570,863 of record NC_140582.1, read on the forward strand.
CAGTTTCCGAGGTTCCGAAGTTTCGAGTTGAGTCCAGTACGGTTCAAGTCCAGTTCAGTTCAGTTCCGAGGCCTTCCGTTCCGAGCTACCCGGTGAGTACCATTATCGGGGAGGCGTTCTGACGTGCACATAGTTTGTGCCGGTCAAGACGGGTTTGGGTACACAAATCCGGTCTGCACTGTTTCAGCAGTGTATCTGTACTGTTTAGCAGTATATCAAGTATGTCTAGTATATAATTCAGAATCACTTAGTTAGTGCCGAGTATTATGTTTAGTGATTAGTTCCCTAAATGGCCATCATCATCATTGTTGTTCATTAAATGTTAAATGTTAAATGTTTTAAATACGTTCTGCATACTGTGGTGTGAATGACTGTTCATTATTGTGTTTTGCTTTATTAAACGTGTTCAAAATTAGGTATCAGATCAGTTCTCAATATGCCGCTCTTTTCGAAATTAAGACAGATCAAAACTAGAAAAGGGGTACTCGAAGAAGCTGTTCCCATTCCTCCTAGGGACACTCCAGGGTACTTCATGTATCATAAACATGGCCTAGACGCCATATTATTTCTTGATTTATGGGTGGACTACACCAAGGAATTACCAGAAAGTCAGAGGTGGCCCGCAGCTGGGACCTGGGATGCAGATTGCATCATGAAAGTAGAAGAAGAATTATGGAAAAAGAAAGCTAGACAGTCACAGAAAGATGCCATTGAATTATGGCGTAAAGAATCATATAGACGTACAGAAAAAGCGCTCAGACAGGAAGAGAAAAGTAAGGAGAATTCAAATAAAGTTCGAGAAAGTCTATTAATTGAAGAAGGTACTCGAGTAAAAGCAGAACAAACAGACAGACAAAGAAATGCCCTTATGAATGGTATGTATCCTCTTCTGGCCGAAGGGTTACCTAAGGCTACTCCGGAGATACCAAAAGACTTGCCACCCCCATTGTTTCCGATAAAAGCACATCCCAAAGGGCATCCCAGAACCGCAGAAGATGTTTTTCTTTCCTCTTATTTAGACGACGCAGCTCCCGAGTATGCTAATACTGCGCCACATAGACCGCCTGCCGAGGGGGTTCAACGCCAAGACCCTCCTCCGTCTGTACCTACGCAACAGCAAACCCCGACACAAGTTCCGGCAAGCACATCTGTTTCTACATCTGTATCCACACCTATGGTTGCTATATCACGTTCAACAAATCCTTTCACACCCAGCACCCCAGGTGGTGCTACCGGAGGTACATCAAACATTTTTTCCACGCCACCCAGAGTAAATAAACTTTCCTTTCAAGAATCAGCCCACCAACGTACGCCCAAACTAGTAACTCCCAACACGCTCAAGGAACTTCTAATAGATTGTAGATATGACCCCGTGCCCGGAAAAGGGGACGAAATGGTGCTGGCATCATTACGTATCCGACGAGCTGCAATATATTTAGGGAAGATACCAGGAATGACCGCACATTTAGAAAATATATATCACTTTGTCCAGTCAGGGCGAGATTCTGAGAGTATTAACAGAGCCATGGAGTACCAAAAAGTGGAAATACAGGGGGAACTGTTACGTTTCCTCATAAACTGTGTGATCAGAAATCAAGACCGACCAGGGGTAAATCCGGAAGAAATGCAAATTCTTACCACATGGAGTAAGAATATATCAGAGGGGAGACATGATAAACGATCATGTATAGTAGCTATGTGCCGAAAGATCCGCAAAGAAATAGAACGAATACACGAAGAAAGATTAGTAGTAGATGAACATGAACAAACCGAGGACGAGGAAGAATTAGAACTGCCCACAGGACAGTTAGAAACCATGGCCTATGTAGGTAGAGGAAGATCTTGCAATAATACTAGATGCTTTACTGATCCGATACGTCCGATACGTCCAGATAATAGCCGAAAATTCCAAGCTCCTATAATAAATGTAAGGTCCCCCGAACATTCGTTCCAAGCCGCTGACAAATTACTTCGAGAACGAAGGGGTTATCATATACTCGATTCTATGGACGAACAAGAATTAGCCAGGTCCGCCGTTCACTGGGTTGATAGTCCCGGAAAATATAGTGATGATACACTAGCGCACACATTTTTGAACCTCACCCCAGATGAACAGCGTTTAGCTGGTATCTATATGATTCAACAACTCCTTATATTATATAAAAGCCAACACTCCGATCCCGGTCCCTTACCTGATATATTGACTGAATTACTCACGAATAAATGGAGAGGTTCAGGTACTGAGTTAATTAGAGAAATACTAGAATCCAGAGTACATTCTTTTTGTATGTCCCGAACATGTCTCACTGCCCATCAAGGAAAGAACGACGTATTATATGGATAGACAGAATCCCTTACGCGAAGTCCACCCGATAAAAGGTGAGGACAATCAGTTTAAACGTGTGTTTGTATACACACCCATATCCAAAATAGAACTATTAGAAATGAAGAAAGTGGTACCCAGTCATGACAAAGACCCAGCGGGTTTCCACCGTGAAATCAAAGATATGTTACTCATGGGAGAATATACCTACCCTGACATTATGACAATATTGAAGGTATTAATGCCTGCGGGCATTTACGAAAAACTCAAGGAAAAGGATTGGGAGGTGGGAGACCAGAAGATAGATTGGACAGCATTAGAAAACGAAGAAAAAGCTCGAGGTCCAGGTTCAGGGCTTGGGGAAAAGACCAAAACACTACCAGGTCTACTAGTACAGGTACTGCCACGTTTATTAACTACGAAAAAGGAAGACTGGGGTGCAATCTCAGCCTGTAAACAAAAATCAGATGAAGACACTAGTGATTTCTATTCCCGATTTGAAAAATGTTTTGGTATAAATAGTGGAATAAAAGCAAGTAGCGAGTCGTATCCACATCTGTTTGTGACCAAATTGGTTGAAAATGCCTTGCCCCAAGTTAAGAATAGAGTATTGAAGTTCGAGAGTACCTGGCAAGGTAACACTCCGTCACAAATGTTACAAATGCTACAGTACCATCACAATAGAATTAGAGAGGAACAAGAACATGAACAAAGACGCATGAAAGACACGAAAATGAAAATGCTAGTTTCCCAGACAGTTCCAACTGACGGTCATAAAAAGGGTATGACACAGTCCAGTGTTTCAGCAGGTCCTGTAAAAGGGACATGCAACTATTGTAAACAGCCAGGTCATTATGTACACGATTGTCCCGTTTCAAAACATAATATCGCCATAGCTAACACAAAAGAAAGACCACGACCACTTAGACAGGATCAGAACCAACAAGGAGCCCCGCAGCATGCACAGTCCATGCCAGCTCCGCAACAGTCTATGCCTGCTCCACCACCGCAGCCTATTGCTGCCACACAAACAACCACACGACAGATCTATCAGACCGCACAGTATGACTATCCTGATTATCAACGATACTCATGAAGCAGCCTAGAGAGGGAAGTTGGCTTACCCCTTATTGAGGTCCCTGTAGATCAAGAAGGACCTTATGTACACAGTGAACTATTAGGCCAAGATAGAAAATTCTTACTTGATACAGGGGCAAGCCGAACAACAATAAAACGTAGTGAAGTTCCAGGGGCACCCCTCTCAGGCTCACAGAATATTTCCCTTGGTTTTTCAGGAAAACTATCATTAACGAAGTATCACAGCCTCTTCCACTTACGATTGGTCCCTTGACACGAACTACAGATTTATTGCTTACTAAATCATGCCCAGAAAACCTGTTAGGTATAAAAACATTGAAAGCTCTAGGAGCTATAATATGTTGTTCTCCGGAAGGAGTAAGATTGTTTTTACATGATTTCAAAGGGCACTATGTGTCCCGAGACATGGATGACCGACTGCAGACTTTACCCACACATTTATGGGCACAAGGCCCTACAGATGTTGGTTGCATGAACATTACACCATATCGAGTCACACTAAAGGCAGGAGTGGTACTACCACGAATGCGACAATACAAGTTACCCCCAGATGCTGTAGTGGCTTTACTGCAAATCGTTGACGAGCTTATTACCCAAGGAGTGGTTGTGGAAACCGACTCCAATGTATGTAATTCACCGATAATTCCGATTCTTAAACGAACTGATCCAACAGCCCCGCCAGTATATCGATTGGTTATTGATCTGCGCGAATTAAATAAATGCATAGTACCACAATACCCCGTAGTCCCAGACATTTCTTCATTACTGACAGCCATTGATTCCGAAGCAACATTCTTTACTGTAATTGATCTCAAGAATGCCTTTTTCAGCGTCCCAATAGATCCGGAAAGCCAATACTTGTTCGGATTTAGTTTAAATGGACGAAGCTTTAAATTCACACGCGCACCTCAAGGATTCACAGAAAGCCCCAGCATCTATAGCCAAGCACTGAAACGAGAACTTGACAGTATCCACATGCCAGTCAACACTGCCCTGCTTCAATATGTCGATGATCTGCTGATCACCGCTAGAAGCGAACGTGAATGTGAAAAAGCCTCACTGACGGTTTTACAATTTTTGGCCGAAAAGGGGCACAAGGTGTCCCCTTCTAAGCTGCAATTCTGTGTCCAACGAGTTGTTTACCTTGGGCACTCGCTGTCCAAGGAGGGAAGGCAGCTTACACCAGATCGCATTCAGTTAATTGCTAACATGCCAATACCCAAGACACAAAAGGAGGTGCGGGCTTTCATAGGCCTCACTTCATATTGTAGGCAGTGGATCCCTCAGTATGCATTTCTAGCAAAACCACTCATTCAGTTGACAACACAGGAGGCAGCCATATCGACTGTTCTCCCTTGGACTCAGGAACATACACAAGCTTTTGAAAGCCTAAAGAAAGCTTTATGCCAAGCACCTGTTTTAGCAACACCATGTTACAATAAACAGTTTACACTCTTTGTTACAGAACGCGAAGGTACTGCCTTGTCAGTACTCACACAGGAACAAGCAGGATCACACAAACCATGTGCTTATTTTTCTAGTACATTAGATCCTGTAGCTCAGGCTTTGCCTGCGTGCCTGAAATCAGTGGCAGCGACAGCTTTAGCAATCAGACAAAGCGATGCCATAGTGTTAGGACACCAATTGACAGTACAAGTACCACATGCAGTAGAGGTTCTCTTGAACCGCACACAAACACAACACTTGACTATAGCAAGACTCACCGGTTACGAGTTAACATTGTTTCAGCCACACATAGAAATCAGACGTTGTAGTACATTGAATCCTGCCACACTGTTACCAGTAAACGGAACAGACCCACTAGCACATGATTGTATTGAAGTTATCACTACCACGACGAAACCCAGACAAGACTTAACAGACGTCCCATTGTCAGATCCAGACCTGACATTGTATGTAGATGGTTCATGTATGAGAACAAGTACAGGAGAGTTAGTGGCCGCTTACGCAGTCACAACAGACACTGAAATCATTGAAACAAACTGCATAAATACCTTGTCAGCTCAAGCCGCAGAGCTCATCGCTCTGACACAAGCCTGTATTCAAGCCACAAAAAAAAAGGTCAACATATACACTGATTCACGTTATGCATTCGGAGTTGTACATGACTTCGGCGTGCTGTGGCGAGAGAGAGGTTATTTAACTTCTCACGGTGCCCACATTCAGCACGGACCCCTCATTCATGCCTTATTAGATGCAATACATCTACCCACTGCAAAATCAATTATGAAATGTAAAGCTCATACGAAAGTTACTGATATCATTTCCCAAGGCAATGACCTAGCTGACAGAACAGCTAAACAGACTGCTCAAACTCAAACATCTGACATGACAAAGACAATAGTTCCGACACCAACACATTGCATGACGGTTAAGGATCCCGCTCTTGACGTAATTGACATACAGACACATGCTACACCAGATGAAATAAAGAAATGGACTGAATTAGGAGGGATCCAAACGGATCAAGGATGGATGACGAAGGAAAAATCTGTGTGGTTCCTTCCTGATTCAATGGTCCAAGTTATAATTAATACTGTACATAGTCCAGCGCACCTAGGAGAAAAAGCTATGCTAGACAGCATTCAACACATTTGGTTCAACAAACATTTACGAACAGCAGCTAAACAAAAAGTTCGTACCTGTATGATCTGTTGTCAGTTTAACCCAGGTAAAAGCATTCCCGTAAAACAAGGTGGATTTCAGCCTCCTGATCACCCTTTTGAAGTCCTCCAGATGGATTATATCCAGATGGAACGATGTCGAGGATTCAAATATGTTCTCGTAGTTGTCTGTGCTCTTTCCCGTTGGACAGAGGCATACCCGGTTTCAGATTACACTGCCCCGACTACTGCCAAACAGTTGGTTCGAGAATTCTTCCCACGGTACGGTTTACCACGTGTTGTCTACTCAGATAACGGCCAGCCGTTCTCATCCGAACTAATGAAACACGTTTCACTTTTGTTAGGCTATCAGTGGAAATTTCACTGTGTCCGACACCCCGAGGCAGCAGGTCTCGTGGAACGACATAATCAAACTCTGAAAATTAGATTGGCCAAAATTTGTAGAGAGAAAGGTGTCGACTGGGTAGTAGCCTTACCAGTTGCACTCTTTTACATGAGAATGGTAGCGCACTCTCGAACAGGGCTATCCCCTTATGAGGTGGTCTTTGGCAGACCACCAAATATGTGGGGGACGCCTATACCACGCAAAATAACTGATGTTGACTGTAATATGCTGACAGATTACTTGGCTTCCTTGATGTCTGCACTACAATCTTGTCGTTCACAGGTAGCCGCAGCTTTTCCCGATAACACCGAGGTGAAACCCCATGACGTAATTCCCGGGGACTTGGTATTAGTGAGGAACTTTGACCGGAAGTCTCAGCTGGATCCTAGGTGGAAATCGCCTCAACTCGTACTGTTAACGACGAGGACAGCCGTGAAGATCGAAGGTCGAAAAGGCTGGATACATTCAAGTCATATCAAAAAATTTCATGGACTACCGTCCGATGTAAACGACACACCTCGTGTGTCTTCACCGATTGACTCAAAACTTCCTTTGGTTGAACTGAATGACAAGGAACAATATAAACTAAAACTACGGTCTAACAAGTCAGGCAATTTGATTGTTTAAGTCCTCTCCAAGGTGAATCGGTCGAATTTGTCTCTGACATGTATCCCCTAGACCTGAATAGAGAAAGAAACGGAAAAATGCGATTGAAACAACATGCGTACTGTAAATCACTGCGTAGTCATTGCACAGTGACGTTATTAATTTTGTTTTTCTTAAGTCTTTTAATAATCACTGCAAGTATATTGTTGCACATATATTATCCTATTTCTAAACATGTTTACAATGTTACTGCTGAACATTCTTTTAGTGAATTACCGCCGCATGAGTTGTCCTATAGATTTGCGCTGCGCAATAACACTTTCATTAGTATGTTACATCATTCCCATCAGGCTAGCAATGCTACGAATTGTTGGATATGTGGCCGACTCCCTCCCTATCAGAACTATAAGGGAATTCTGCCTCTTTTCCCATACCCGTTCACACATAATGGCTCATGTGGAGCATGGTTTAGTTTAACCCCTTCGCTGCTGCGGACATTCCGCTGCAGCGCTGGGGGGGGCAGGGGGGCAGCGCGGCGGGCCTGTGCTCATGACGGAGCCGCTCCGTCATGAGCCACAGTTGAGCTGTGCTCATGACGGAACGGTTCCGTCATGACTCCGCCCATTTGCGTTGTCGCCCCGCACAGGCGGGGAAACAGCGCCGCGCAGGCGGAGCGGCCGCCGACAGGATTATCATGACGGAACCGTTCCGTCATGAGCACACGGCAACCGTGGCTCATGACGGAACGGTTCCGTCATGAGCAGGGAAGGGGTTAATTAATTCCCTAGATTCGAATTCTGCAGTTTATCAAGACAACTGGGTATGGGGAAACCTGAACTTAGTTTTGCTCAAAGTCTGTTACCCTAACAAGGAGGGACTTCCCAAAAGAACAGGAACTGATCTAGAAAATGAAGTATATGGATTAGGTAATTTTACGCTTAATCTCATGATCCTGAATGTCGAATCCGAAGCTACACCAATTTTGCCCGCCATGTCAGTATTTCCAGTTAAAGGTGAATTATGTGTAAGAAAGAATGGATCCATACATATGGGCCATAGTAGATGCACCACTGTAATAGAATTCAGTGATCAAGGCAAATCTACATTTAGAGCTTCTCGCCATTCCTACTTCATATGTGGTCAGACTGCATATATACGTTTGCCTCTAGATTGGGATGGTACCTGCTACATCGGATTCCTTTTGCCACCTGTTTTCCTAGCTCCTCCTGATTATCATAGAAATACTCATTTAGTACACAATAGAGAACGGAGAGATCTCCCAATAGTCGATTACACTGAGACAGCATGGGAAAAATACACAGATTTCAATAAAGGTCTCTTTCCCTATATAGGTACAGTTACCAATAGTAAGCTGATACGTAGATTAACGAGAACCCTTGAAGCAGTAGTAAACGAAACTATTTCCGCCTTAGGCAATTTAACAGAAGAGCAGTCTGCTATGCGGATTGTTGTGCTTCAAAATCGTCTTGTCCTTGACGTCATCCTGGCCGATAGGGGCGGAGCTTGTAGGGTCATCGGATCAAGCCTTTGCATTTTCATACCAGAAAATTCGCCATCTGTATATAAAGCCATAACTCGCCTTCATAAGATTGTAAGCCAGATACACCAGAATCCAGGCACCTGGACTTGGTCCGGTTGGTTTTGGAGTGTATTATCTACCTTTGGATGGAGGGTCCTATCCTTCCTAGGTATTGACTTTCTCATACTATTCAGTTGCTGCTTATGCCTACAATGTGGACCAGCGATTTGCGGCCTGTGTGCCACATTGTGTATTCCACCACCAAGATTTCATTCATCCCAGAAGAAAAAAGAAGAACAAATGATGCTATATGAACAGATCAACGGATTGATGAAGATTGATATCTCTTAAGGGCAAGTAGGGGACAAGGAGGGAATGTGGAAATATGGATTTTTATGATCAGTTATGTCCCCTATCTTGGACCCCAACGGTTTCATGTATAAATCAAAGTACATGTATGTTCCCTCCAGTTCCAGTTATGAAGACGCAAACACATGTGCGTCCACCGCCAACATGTCCTCTTTCAGATCCGCCATGAATGGGCCGGATACTCTATTCCTAAGTATGAAAGGCCACCGGCTTTATATGGTTCATTCATCCCATTTTTCAGTCCAGGCGAGTAGGCCCTGATTCTGCCATTAAGCCTTTTCCTGCCTTCTGCCTCTGAAAGCTCCAGTCTGAGCTCGCATCTGTATCCATGATTTTTGTCCTACTCCCTGCGCGGCTAACGGTGCCTGACTCCAGCCTGTTGCCTGCCAAAAACTGTATTTCACCTTGTGATTATCTGCTCCGCTCCCTATCCAATGCATTCCTGTCTAGTAGTTTGAGTAAACATTCTTCCAGCCACCGAGCAAAGGGCCCGGCTTCTCTGTCTTTATGCAAGTAATTCATAGACCTGTTACTATGGAAGATTTCTGCCCTCGCATCTAGTGTAGACACTTAGACGCTTGTACACGCACTCACAGTCAGTATAGAATAGATTTTGTTCGAAAGACCTTTCTTTTTGGATAACATAGTTCTTTAAACATAGGATGTTAGATATGATTTGGGATTAGGTTGACTTGACCCCCCAGACTTCTGTCTCCACATGTAGAGCTAAATGTCAAGTCCCCTTCACCCCCTAGTTGCACGTCAATCACACGTCATGCTGCTGCGCGCGCATCTCTGCCGAATATTTCTGCTGACATTGCAAAATTCTTTCATGGAACCACCCTATTGTGACATCATACCTGATGACGTTCTTTAAGTTACGCCTAGTTACACCCACTTTAGTTACGCATGTATGTGTTATCAATTGTTATGCCTCCCGCATCTGTTTCACTGTAATGCCTATTGTATAAAAATGATTACTTGTCAATAAAGTTGGTCCTTCACTTCCTGAACCTTCGTGGTGATGGAATATGGAGTCCTCAATTCGAATTGATTTTGGAATAAAGCCCGTTCCGAACCTCTAATACCACGGATTCTGCCTCTTATTTTTCTGAGCTATTATTATTAATTTTCCGTATCAAATTAAGTTCCGGTAATTAAATTATTTACCGTAAGAAGGACGACGCAGACACTGGAATGTGGTACTGGTAACTAGCCCAGAGCATGTGCACTCGGGCTCTTTTATTTGTGGGGTCACCTGACTGGTGACGCCCGTGTTGGGTGGGTGAGGGGGTGTGTGTGTGGGCCAGCCCTCGGGGGAGTTGCTGGCAGAAACACTACACTGTGTCCAGCAGGACACAACAGCCATGAACTCGGAGCTGGAAGAACACCTAATGCTTGCATATCTACGTATTCATTTATTTGTAGGTAAGTTTTATATAGCGTATACTACTAGGCCCTAGGGCATCAGTGCGCTTTACACAACACAGCAGAGCATACACAGTTGCAAACGGGGAGTCGCAGTGAAAGAATAGAAAAAATTCAGCTACAAATGCATATTCATAAACTTGGAATCGAAGGGAGAACAAATGACGGAGCTTGTAGGCAATCGTTGCGTCATGGATGAGGACATTCAAATAAGAATTAAGGAGCTTTAATTATACGTGCACAACCAGAAGTCAAACAAGCAATAATACATATAAGCAGAGACCAGTAGCAACCAATAGTCAGTTATACTATGCTAACAATTCAACCCAGATGATGGAGGGGCCTCTGATACCTGAAAAGTCACAGACCTTCACCAGGATGGTTACGGCAGGAATTGTGAAGAATTTCTTAAAGCGCAAGCTTTTAAGTAGCATATTTATTGCTTGTAGAATTTAAGGGGTATCGAATACCAGGTTCTGGAAGCACATTCATAAACATCAAGGTCACTCATTAAGGAATTGTGTGCTCTGATACCCTCTACTGACTAAGGTGTTGAATGAACTGATTTAATAAATATCATACATGGGCAAGATGAGGTATGTCAAATATTGTCTTTTACTATGTAAGGGTTATGATCCTAGTGAACAGGGCGTCATATGTTGGCTGTCAGTATCACTATTAGTAATCGAGGGATTAAAGAGCTGATCAGATGCAGAGAAACATCCTTCTAAAGTTGCCTCTCCAGGGTAGAAGGAATTCATCCCATATTGAACGAAAACATTAAAATGGTACAGGAGTGGCTTCAGAAAAGTATCTTGATGAATCTGCAACTGAAAGCACCAAACCACTTTTTATTTTTCATTTTTTTTAAATGATCATGACAATCATTCAGGCCAAGAAGGAAGGTAAATGAGAGAAACTAAACTTCTAGATATGTACTTTCCTGGCCTTGACACAATGTCCTTGTGAAACAGTAAATATTATTTCAATGCCACTGGCTATGCCATGACAACTTAGGACCCAGATATCACAGTGGACAGAAGATTGAAATAATTTTATAACGCCCGGTGAGAATCTTTTTTCTCCCACGTTGTCTTTGAAATTGTGTAAAATAACATATACTGATTTTTTTTAGTATGATTCTTCAGAAGTGTGCATGCTAGTGACCCTACAGCCCACAAATGTCGACAATAGAGAGTTACCTAGAGGGGGAGTACGCAACCAGCCGGTGGAGAAAAAGTCGACTGTGCTAGCTAGCCCCCAATGAGAATGGGGACTCGGTTCTATTCCATGCTTTTTCTTGGCCTGACGTTTCTCTGACAATGGAGACTAGGCTTGACTCCTCAGAGCCATGGCAGGTTTCGTTGAATGGTGAACTTCAAGATCGAGTCTGTTTAACCTGATAGAAGATAACTATCTCTGTGTAACAACCCACTTCATTAGTCGCATCTTTGGTTCGCACGAACCACTGGCCTAACGAAACTTGAGGAAGCCCCATTGCAAGGTACGGTGAGGGCCCCCCTCTGGACTAAATCGGGAGCTCTCCAGCCAGAGTTGTGTGCTGAGGGGGCCCTCTGGAGCTTGGGGTGCCCCCTGCACCGCGGGGATGCGTGGGGCCTGTGTTACGCCACTGGCAGGGACTGACACCCATTGCCACATTGAAGTTCTTGCAATATTAGATTCCAGGAATTTCCAGGAATATAACTCGGTGCCATGGGCTTGGCATCAGTAAAACCAACGCAAATAATGGTAAACAATTGTTGTCAATCTATAATTTGTAATTTCTTTATGAAAGTAAGTTGTCAATAAAGTTATCAGTGATTTGTAATAATCCAATCATTTTTGCTATCTAGATGTCCAAAGTGTTTTTTTGGCCTTGCCTGCCCCTTCATCAGAGGGCTAAATTCACCTCCAGTTGAAACATATCTTCAAATTGATTAGAGACAGAAGTACATTAAAACATGGTTCAACAGCAGAAGGGTTATGTACAATTTCTTTCGTGTCCATCTTATATCAAGTCTTTAGCCTCTTTTCCTAACAACTTAACATTTCAGTTTCCTACACAGCTGCAGTGGTGTTTAGGTTTTCAGTGAAGCTACGGAGAGTGAGCCTTCTTGTTCAATATAACCTAAGCATTTCTAGTTAAAATTGAGTGTCATCATCAGGATACAGACCCATGTGAAAGAACATAGGAATTAAGGTACTCCCCCCTCCACCTCAAGGGTGACACCACGGTCGATCTTCTACCTACATAAGCACTGATTTAAAAAATTTACACCTGACTATGATCAAGATACCGTAGTCTAATGTAAGGTTGTTTCCATTTCAAATCATTTCAAACATCTTACCCCCAAAAAATATTTTCAACTGGACTTGTATGATTGTATATCTCAGATTCTTCAGAAGCCAAGAGTTTACTTCATTCATTGGTCAATGCACTAGCATGCGAGGGAAGAAAAACAAGCATTGGCAAACCAATCGGTCACGAGTTGGCCACCAGCCTTTTGGCTTTAGTACTGCTTTTCTTTTTTTCTGTTAGTTTTGCAAAACTGTATTGTTGGGGAAGCTACCATGACCTCATCAATCTGAAAAGCATAAAACATTGCTAAAAGTGTGCGTATGTGTATGTGTGAGTGTGTGTATACCTGAGTACTCATTGAAAAAACAAGGGTAAAAGTAACGTTACAATTAGGTGTTGAAATGAGACAATAGCTAACATTTAAAAAACAAAACAAAAAACTGAATTTCACCAGTTATAGTTTAGTTAACTAGTTATAACTTGTGCCCCGTCATGCTCTGTGTTAGACCTGTCAGCCCTTTGGGTGGTCCCTCCTCATCATTATTTATTTTGTCCCACTTTTGCCTCAAACCCTGTTTGAATTTTTCCTTTTTGGGAACCACCAGACTTTTTAGTGTTGCTGCAGATTCAGGGAGCCATTTTACCTACCCCTGAAACTTCTGTCTGAGGGCCTGAAGCACAAAATGGTGGCCACCTGTGACATCACCAGCATCCACTGGAACCTACCAGCACCTTCCAGAACATTCCAGAACCCTGTGACAGTTGGAGGCGGTTTAGAATGTTGGGAAGCTAAGAGAGAGAGTTGGCAGTTGGAGCTGGCAGTTGGCACCTGACTGGTGAAGAGTGAGCAGCACAAACGTGAAGGAGGAAGGAGTGAAGCAGCAGGGGTGGAAACTTGTGCCTGGAGTGGGGTCCATAAACCCACCCTTGATACTAGTCCCTACTGACGGAGCCCAGCCTAGAGCCCTGTGTGGGAAGAAGTCAGAAAAACCATCCTGAGGACCTGGACAGCAGGAACAGGCCTTAGAAACAAGAGAACAGCAAGATCCTGACCTGGAAGCTGGTTTCCCTGAAGTCCGACGTCGAGTAGCCTAAGACCTGGAGCCCGAGGTGGAGAAGCGGCGCTGACTGGAAAAGCAGACGTCGTACCCGGAGCCGCCAGAGGTCGAGAGAGGGCGCCGTCAGAGGTCGTGAGGAATACCAGAGGTCGAGGAGGAAGTCACCCGAGGTCGAGTGAGCGGCGTCATCGGAGGAGTGAAGTCCGCCCTCCGGAGTCGTCGGAGACCGAGGTGAAGGGTAACGGAGGTCGGGAGTGAGGATCGCACTCCGGAGTCGCCGGAACCTGTGAGAATCGTGCCGGAGGTCGGGAGTGGAGGTCGCACTCCGGAGTCGCCGGAAACCTGTGAGGAGCACCGGAGGTCGGGAGCGAGGATCGCACTCCAGAGCCGCCGGAAGTCGACATCGAGGCAAGGCCGGCCGACGTCATCGAAGCCGAGGTCGCCATCGGACCGGAGCCGCCCGAAGTCGACAGCGAGTAAAGACTGCCCAACGCCATCGAATCGGAGGTCGAGATCGAACCGAGGCCGCTGACATCGAGACCGGAACCGCCTGCCGGCGTCGTCAAAGAACTGACATTGTGCCGAGGCCGCCGACATCGAACTGGAACCGCCTCACGGCATCGACCCGACTCCAGCGGCGTCGGAGCATCAGAAAAAGGGCAGTAAGTGGAGTAGAGGGCGCCTAAGGCCCTGTGGAGACCTGAGAGACTGCTCTAAGGGGCTAGGGAGGTGCTGGAACCAACCTGACTGTGCCAGGGGTGAACTGGGACTAATCTAGAGAAGTTGTGTGGAGAGAGAGAGCCAGGTCTCTGGTATTTTCACCCTTTATCTACCTCAGTTTAGGCCTCAGCCTTGACCAAGCCAGGGAGTAGACACCCCCAAGCCTTCCACATCCCCACAAGCTGTGCCTGGGCCAAATCAGCCCTTAGGAATCAAAAGTGATCTGATTCCATGAGTGTCACTGTCAGCTTTTAAGTATTTATTAGGGGCATTGTATTTATTGTATTTAACCTATTTATTGTTCCACTGTATTTATTGGTCCACAGTATTTATTGATGCACAATATTTATTGGTTACAGTATTTATTGCCTCAGAATATTTAATTGCCTGTCTGTATTGCACTTTTATTTATGCCTTCAGTATTTATGATCACCCCTATTTATTGAATCATTAAGCCAGTATTTATTTGACCTGCACTTTCTAAAAGTTGTATATTGTGATTGTTATTTATTTTCTCCAATCAGCAACTAAGAGAAAAAGAAGATAAAGAAAGATATTTTCATAATTTTTACGGTGTTGAGTCGTTTTTGGAACGGATGCACGCATGGTTATTGTTTGGGTATGTCGTATGCTTAGCACGGAGCCTGATTCCTGACCACTCGAGCCAAGCTACCATAGTGTGTCCGGAAGACCACCACCACCCCTTCTAGTGTGGGAGTGGTTTTCCAACATAAATTGGTGTTCAGTGGTGGGATAGAGCTGTGCCTACGCATACTCAACAATAACTGTGGGTAGTCCATAGGCCTACACCGGGAGTTTTCTCAAGAGCGGCCTTCCTAATTGTGGGTTTTTGTTTTTTCCAAATTTACTCTGGTGGTGGGAGGAGGTATTATTAAAGGTACCCCCCTGCATAGTTACTGCACAAAACCTGTCCTCTAACCTGAGTGGGCAAGATGGAGTTTGTACTAGAAAATCTAGAAACCTGGCCCAACTCAGGGAGTTTTGCCAGCGGGAGGGGGTGTACTGTCCCCCAGGAGCAAAGAAGGGTGCACTCCAAACCAGCTTAAGGGCTTGGGGGGAGGCACGCCGAGAAAGCAAGGCTGAGGAGGAAGACAGGGATGGAGAGCCTGACCCCGAGGGGGCTGAGATGTACCAACCTGAGGTGGGGAACCTGTCAGCAGGGCCCAGAACCATTTCTAGGAAGGGCAGCAGTGCCTCTAGCGGTGGCTTGTCTGAGGTGGAGTTAACAGACCGGAGGGAGAAAAGACAGCTCACATGGGACTTAGCAAGGCTGGAGAAGGAGAAGGAGGAGCAGAGGATGGCCCATGAATTACGACTGAAAGAAATAGATCTTCAGATCTTGAGAATCGGGGCACAACCTGTTCCTAATGGTGGCAGCCAAACCCAAGAGATCACCAGGGAACCTAAACCATACCTGCCAAAGGACATAGTAGCTAGCTATGGAGTGGGCGACGATATCGCCAAGTGGCTAGCGGCCTATGAGGTCTCGTTGAGGGCCCATGGGGTTCCAGAGAAGTACTGGGGAGGGGGATTGTACAAGTACATGCCTCCAGCTGGTAGGGATGCTTTATTGGCCCTCGAGGAGGATGAGCAGACCCACTACCCCACCATGAAACTGGCGCTCATCAGAAAGTTTGGACTAACACCTGAAAAGTACAGACAGAAGTTCAGGGGTAGTCACAAACTGGGCACGCAGAATTGGGTGGACTTCCTGGACTATGCAAAGAAGGCACTGGAAGGTTGGATTCAGGGCAGTGAAGTGAGGAACTACGAGGGGTTGTTTGACCTGGTACTGAAGGAACACCTGCTCGAGAAATGTTTCCCTGAACTGCGGCAACACCTGGTGGATAGCAAGCTGACCAGTCCCCGGAAGCTTGCTGAGGAGGCGGACATTTGGGCTAGTACCCGGGTGTCCACAAGGGGGACTGGAGGGGATACTCAAAAGGCCGGACAGGGCGCCCCCCAGAAGAAAGAGGGAGGGGAAAAGAAAAAGGAGTTCTCCAAAGGCCCCCAAAATAACTTCCAAGGGAAGGGAACAGGATTCACCCCTAAGGCTAACCCGCCCCGAAACCCTAATCCTGGCCAGAGTCAGCAGCCAAGGGTTGTCCATTGCTATGAGTGCGGTGGCGTTGGACACTATAAAGGAGATCCGAAGTGCTTGAAACGACCACCCCCTCCCACTGGAGGAAAGACCCCCGGAGTAGCTAGTGTAGTGCTCGGGGAGGAGATGCCCTTAACTAAGGGAAGGGAGTGGGCGGGTGTCACTTTAGTGTCCCTGGGAGAACGGGAGATGGTTCCTAAGATCCAGGTGCCCGCAAATACCGCAAAGTATGGGCAATGGGTCACCATCAACGGCCAAAGAGGGGAGGCTCTGAGAGACACAGGAGCCAGTATGACTATGGTGCGTAGCCAACTGGTGTCTCCAGAGCAGGTAATTCCCGATGTACTCCACCCAGCCGCGATGGCTGACGGCAGAACAGGCCACTATCCAGTGGCCGAGGTTCCCTTTGAATGGGGGGGGGTTGCAGGTTCACTTCGAGTTGCCGTAAGCCCTGCCGTGCCAGTCGATTGTCTGCTGGGGAATGACATGGAGCACAACGCTTGGAAGGAGGTGGAATACCGGACTCACACCGAGATGCTGGGTACACCTGACTGGGCCTGTGTTAGCACAAGGTCCACGACTACCCGAAGAGGGAGTTCATTTCGGCTGGAGCCTGGAACAAAGGCCCAGCCAGCTGCCAGTCAAGGGAAGAACCGAGGACAGGAGGAGCCTGCCTCGGCGTCCCCACCCCGTAGGACGGATAGGCCACCGGAGGTGGTGGACCAGGAGTCTGCGGTGGGGGACGTTACCAACCTGGAGGACCTACCCATCCCGGCCGAGTGGCACGTGGAGGGAGGCCCGTCCAGGGAGGAATTCTGCCAGGGCCAGAGGGAGTGCCCTACCCTTGAGGGGCTGAGGCGACAGGCCGAAGCCCAGGCAGCAGGGAACGTTGAAGGGAACTACAGTGTTTACTGGGAGGATGGCCTCCTCTACAGTGAACCCAAGGCACCCCTACACGGATCGTCACGAGCCTTGGTAGTCCCTCAATGTTATCGAGCCTTCCTTCTGGAGTTGGCTCACGAGATACCATTGGCAGGACACTTGGGGCAAGACAAGACCTTCGCCCGTCTTGTCCCACACTTTTATTGGCCTCAGATGAAAGTGTCGTCCGATACCTACTGCCGGACATGTGTGTCTTGCCAAGCCAGTGGGAAAACAGGAGTGAAGCTGAAAGCTCCCCTGGAACCACTTCCTGTCGTTAGCACCCCCTTTGAAAGGGTGGGCATCGACATTGTGGGTCCATTAGATCCGCCAACTACAGCTGGTCACAGGTTTATCCTGGTTCTGGTGGATCATGCCACACGGTACCCAGAGGCAATACCTCTGAGGACCATAACAGCACCTGTTGTGGCAAGGGCCCTGATGGGAATCTTTACCCGAGTGGGTTTTCCCAAGGAAGTTGTGTCCGGCAGGGGGACCAACTTCATGTCAGCGTATATGCGGGCAATGTGGAAGGAGTGTGGAGTGACATACCGGTTCACCACTCCTTACCACCCCCAGACAAATGGTCTGGTGGAAAGGTTTAACAAAACCTTGAAGGGCATGATCAGAAGTCTGCCTGAAAGCCTGCGGAGGAAATGGGACGTCCTCCTACCCTGTTTACTTTTTTCCTACAGGGAAGTGCCACAGAAGGGAGTGGGCTTCAGCCCCTTTGAGCTTCTGTATGGGCACCCTGTACGTGGACCTCTCAACCTGGTGAGAGACGGATGGGAAAGAACTCCCAGAAAGCTTCCCCAGGATGTGGTGAGCTACATGCTGGCCTTCCGGAGCCAAATGGCTAAGTTGTGGAAGCAAGCTTCTGACAACTTGGAAGCCAGCCAAGCAGTAATGAAGGCGTGGTATGACCACAACGCTCACCCGGTGGAATTGGAGCCTGGCCAGAAGGTGTGGGTGATCGAACCGGGAGAGCTTAGTGCCCTCCAGGATCGCTGGTCAGGACCCTTTGAGGTGTTGGAGAAGAAGGGTAAGGCTACCTACTTGGTGGACCTGAAGACCCCTCGTCAGCCCCTGCGGGTGCTACATGCCAACCGCCTCAAACCCCACCACGAGAGGCCCGAAGTCATCTTGATGATGGTGACTGACGGAGGAGAGGACGTGGAAAGCGAGCCTCTCCCTGATCTGTTTGCGTCTCAAGAGAAGGATGGGTCGGTGGAGGGAGTGATTCTCTCCCCATCTCTAACTCCTGAACAGCAGGAGGACTGTCGCCAGGTCCTGGGGCAGTACTCCTCGTTGTTCTCCCTTGTCCCGGGTAGGACTCACCTGTGCGTCCATGACGTGGACACAGGAGACAGCCCACCTGTGAAGTCCAAGATCTACCGGATGTCAGACAAGGTGAAGGCCAGCATTCATAGTGAAGTCACTAAGATGCTGGAGCTAGGAGTGATTGAACCTTCTAGCAGCCCCTGGTCTAGTCCGGTGGTGTTAGTACCAAAAGCTGCACCACCGGGTGCCCAACCAGAACTGAGGTTCTGTGTGGACTATCGGGGACTGAATTCAGTGACCAAAACTGATGCTCATCCGATCCCTAGGGCGGATGAATTGATTGACCGGCTGGGAGCTGCCCAATATCTAAGTACCTTTGACCTTACTTCAGGGTACTGGCAGATCTCTTTGACTGATGGAGCAAGGGAAAGGTCAGCCTTCTCCACGCCCAATGGCCACTACCAGTTCTGTGTGATGCCCTTTGGGCTCAAGAACGCACCTGCCACGTTTCAGCGCCTGGTAAACCAGATCCTCACCGGAATGGAGAGTTTCTCTGCTGCTTATCTGGATGACATAGCCGTCTTCAGTAACAGCTGGGAGGATCACTTGCGTCACCTGCAAGCTGTTCTCCAGGCCCTGAGACAAGCTGGATTGACGATCAAGGCCAGCAAGTGCCAGATCGGGCAGGGGTCGGTAGTGTACCTTGGACACTTGGTGGGTAGGGGAGCGGTGCAACCCCTCCAGGCGAAGATCGAGGCCATCATGGCCTGGAAACCCCCCAAGACACAGACTGAGGTCCGAGCATTTTTGGGCCTCACGGGATACTACCGCCGCTTCGTGAAGGGGTACGGTACCATCGTAGCCCCCCTCACGGAGCTCACGTCCAAGAAACAACCTCGACGGGTAGTCTGGACGGAGGCTTGTCAGCAAGCCTTTGAGAGATTGAAGAAAGCCATGTGCGAGGCCCCGGTCTTAAGGGCCCCAGACTTTTCCAAGGAGTTCATTGTCCAGACAGATGCATCAGAACATGGCATTGGGGCAGTGTTATCGCAGCTCAACGAAGAGGGTCTGGATCAACCCGTGGTCTTCCTATCCCGGAGACTACTTCCCAGGGAACAGAAGTGGAGTGCAATAGAGCGTGAAGCCTTTGCAGTGGTATGGGCTCTGAAGAAGTTGCGGCCATACCTGTTTGGCTCGCACTTCCTAGTTCAGACCGACCACAGACCCCTTCGTTGGCTGATGCAAATGAAGGGGGAGAATCCCAAGTTGTTGAGGTGGTCTATTTCCCTACAGGGGATGGACTTTCAGGTGGAACATCGGCCTGGAGTGGACCACGCCAATGCAGACGGTCTCTCAAGGTATTTCCGCCTTAGTGATGAGAACTCCCAAGGGGTTGGGTAGCTCTCCCCACTTTCAGCTGGGGGGGACGCGTGTTAGACCTGTCAGCCCTTTGGGTGGTCCCTCCTCATCATTATTTATTTTGTCCCACTTTTGCCTCAAACCCTGTTTGAATTTTTCCTTTTTGGGAACCACCAGACTTTTTAGTGTTGCTGCAGATTCAGGGAGCCATTTTACCTACCCCTGAAACTTCTGTCTGAGGGCCTGAAGCACAAAATGGTGGCCACCTGTGACATCACCAGCATCCACTGGAACCTACCAGCACCTTCCAGAACATTCCAGAACCCTGTGACAGTTGGAGGCGGTTTAGAATGTTGGGAAGCTAAGAGAGAGAGTTGGCAGTTGAAGCTGGCAGTTGGCACCTGACTGGTGAAGAGTGAGCAGCACAAACGTGAAGGAGGAAGGAGTGAAGCAGCAGGGGTGGAAACTTGTGCCTGGAGTGGGGTCCATAAACCCACCCTTGATACTAGTCCCTACTGACGGAGCCCAGCCTAGAGCCCTGTGTGGGAAGAAGTCAGAAAAACCATCCTGAGGACCTGGACAGCAGGAACAGGCCTTAGAAACAAGAGAACAGCAAGATCCTGACCTGGAAGCTGGTTTCCCTGAAGTCCGACGTCGAGTAGCCTAAGACCTGGAGCCCGAGGTGGAGAAGCGGCGCTGACTGGAAAAGCAGACGTCGTACCCGGAGCCGCCAGAGGTCGAGAGAGGGCGCCGTCAGAGGTCGTGAGGAATACCAGAGGTCGAGGAGGAAGTCACCCGAGGTCGAGTGAGCGGTGTCATCGGAGGAGTGAAGTCCGCCCTCCGGAGTCGTCGGAGACCGAGGTGAAGGGTAACGGAGGTCGGGAGTGAGGATCGCACTCCGGAGTCGCCGGAACCTGTGAGAATCGTGCCGGAGGTCGGGAGTGGAGGTCGCACTCCGGAGTCGCCGGAAACCTGTGAGGAGCACCGGAGGTCGGGAGTGAGGATCGCACTCCAGAGCCGCCGGAAGTCGACATCGAGGCAAGGCCGGCCGACGTCATCGAAGCCGAGGTCGCCATCGGACCGGAGCCGCCCGAAGTCGACAGCGAGTAAAGACTGCCCGACGCCATCGAATCGGAGGTCGAGATCGAACCGAGGCCGCTGACATCGAGACCGGAACCGCCTGCCGGCGTCGTCAAAGAACTGACATTGTGCCGAGGCCGCCGACATCGAACTGGAACCGCCTCACGGCATCGACCCGACTCCAGCGGCGTCGGAGCATCAGAAAAAGGGCAGTAAGTGGAGTAGAGGGCGCCTAAGGCCCTGTGGAGACCTGAGAGACTGCTCTAAGGGGCTAGGGAGGTGCTGGAACCAACCTGACTGTGCCAGGGGTGAACTGGGACTAATCTAGAGAAGTTGTGTGGAGAGAGAGAGCCAGGTCTCTGGTATTTTCCCCCTTTATCTACCTCAGTTTAGGCCTCAGCCTTGACCAAGCCAGGGAGTAGACACCCCCAAGCCTTCCACATCCCCACAAGCTGTGCCTGGGCCAAATCAGCCCTTAGGAATCAAAAGTGATCTGATTCCATGAGTGTCACTGTCAGCTTTTAAGTATTTATTAGGGGCATTGTATTTATTGTATTTAACCTATTTATTGTTCCACTGTATTTATTGGTCCACAGTATTTATTGATGCACAATATTTATTGGTTACAGTATTTATTGCCTCAGAATATTTAATTGCCTGTCTGTATTGCACTTTTATTTATGCCTTCAGTATTTATGATCACCCCTATTTATTGAATCATTAAGCCAGTATTTATTTGACCTGCACTTTCTAAAAGTTGTATATTGTGATTGTTATTTATTTTCTCCAATCAGCAACTAAGAGAAAAAGAAGATAAAGAAAGATATTTTCATAATTTTTACGGTGTAGAGTCGTTTTTGGAACGGATGCACGCATGGTTATTGTTTGGGTATGTCGTATGCTTAGCACGGAGCCTGATTCCTGACCACTCGAGCCAAGCTACCACAGTGTGTCCGGAAGACCACCACCACCCCTTCTAGTGTGGGAGTTGTTTTCCAACACTCTGCTTATGACCTCTCATATTATATCACACCTGATGTTCTAAATGACATCATTGGTGACATCATTAAAGACATCTCAAACAACATCATTGATTACATCATGCAGTCATTGTGACTAAGGGCATAATTTAGATCTTGGCGGAGAGGTTCCTCCGCCACAACGGTGACTGATATCCCATCCACCAAAATATAAATTTCAATAGGATATAATGGGATTTATATTTCAGCAAACAGAATTTCCGTCACTGTTGTGGTGGAGTAGCCTGTCCCCCAAGATCTAAATCTGGCCAGAGTCTTATAGAGTTTGTGGACCTTAAGAAATTTAACTAGCCACATATCTTCTCAATTTTCTACCACCAATGAAGTGATAATGGGCATAAACTTTGATCACATTCTTTATACATAGCATATCTGTCAACTCACCCACAATTGGCGGATGTTATCCTCTTTATACTGGTATTCACCCATGTAACAAACAAAATGCCTCCAAAGAATTTAATGGTGTCACCCGCTTTTAAATCCTTGAACATCCTCCAAAAATAGTTCATACTTTATTCACATAAATAGTAACACTCCCTTAAAAAATTCACGTGGCCCACCATTTTAAGTCAAGAGGTTAAATACATGACAAATTCCTGAGATGAGCATAATGGTATACAACCTTAGAACCATGCTTACTATCCCAGTGGGAGTTAAAGCACATCTAAGTTGGTCACCCCTACATTTTACAAAATTTTGCAGCCATCAATACCTCAACATTGTCAGCAATATAAACAAGCTCATTACATATAAATAGATTATAAAACTGCATTTCACAGTGGAGCAACAGTAAAAGCTTGCATTACAAAGGGAACATGAAATACAGTGAAAGCAACAGTGCAAGCTTTCCTCAGAAGATATTAAGCAACAGAGGTGCAATCTTCCCTCGCAAATGGAAAATGTACCACACAAGAAACAGCAGAAAAAACACACTTAGGAACCATGAACTCAATTTTGGTAAAATTAAAACAATTGAGCTATGTAATAACACCTGTACACATATAGCTCTATAAACTCCCCACTCCTCAGGCATTTAAGTCTACCTATGGCAGTAGCTGAATTCTAGCCATTGTGTGGAGGAATAGCGGTACTGTATAGATTAAGACAGATCACTCAAATCAAATAGCAATGCAGTGCCGCTATTTATTTTTGTTGTGCTGGGAGGAGAAAGTGAAGAACAGGGGCAGTGTCTCTGATGTCGTGAAACCTGAACATTTTAAGTACCTGGAAGAAGGTGCTTGAGGTACTAGATGGCACCCGCAGGCAGTGATGGGAGCTGGCTTCCTTCAACTGGTGCAGAGAGAACATGATAATTTCCAACTCTCTTGCAAAGTGTACAACATTATGCAGGTTTTTTTTCAAGTGAACAAGTGTGAAAACTGCTTATGCATGTCGGCCAATACCTTGTTGGCTCGGTATGTGATTGCAGCCAGAGTAGCTTTCACAATCCTTGAACAAACTACAGCACTTCCACATAATTAAGATGACAAATCAATATATTTTATTTATTTATTTAAGCAGCTACACTCTGGCGACAAGTGCTAGTGACAAAAACAAACTATGTGACTATCATTACCTGGAGATAAAACACATGAATTCTACTACAATACTATTTACACCATTTCAGTTTTTATTTGGTGGGTTTATATAACTTGAGGATTGTGAATAGGGAAGGTTGTTATAAACTTTCTTCCAAGTGACTTTGCTGACAGCAAACCTCTAAAGTAAATGCAACTGTGGACAAAATTGTGTGAGAAAAGTCAAATATGTTGTTAGCAGGAGCAGCTCCCCTGAACGGAGGAGCGTCACCTCACAAACAAAAGCCCCAGGCCAGAGCTGAACAAGGAAATGGTAATAACGCTTATTTATCACCATTTTTATTATCAGCAACTGACCCATCCAGAACTGAGCATCAGGACGGGGCAGGACCATTGCTGCTGAGTGGCAGCAGTAAGCTTTATGCTCTTGAGTTTAAAATATGCATGTCTCCTTGGGCGGGAGTCTTGCGACAGCCAGCCCCGCATGTGCATTTTATACCTTTCTAATCCAGCTGTCTTATTGAAACAGGTGCCCATCACAAGCTTTTTTCTGACAAACTGCTTTACAAAACTAAAACCTAGCTAAACATCAAATTTAACTAACCAATGTCCCCCACCCAAACCCTTGTCTCCCCCCACAAGCCCACCCCACAGCTTTGTCATTTAACTGTAGTGCATTTCCACTTTTTCAACTTTATATTTCCCCTACAGCCTGTGCCTGAATGTATGAACCCTTAGGCAACCAAACATCTGCAAATGAACCTTGAACTACCTGCCTACCCTCCCTTTAGACATGGTTCACTAACTGGCAATGCCAACCAAATATCTGACAAGTCCTGCAAAGCTTTCAAGACCTCTAACACCCAAAAAATGAGCGGTCACTACCTGCGAGGGTATGCCGAGATGTGGGTCCCTTGCTCACTTTGCCACTAGATTAGAGCTAGCCTGACTGATGATGGGTGTTACCCTAAAACCAGTCCAGGAAGGACCTGGCTTGGCAGTGCAGTCTAGACTGTTCCCATGAGGAAGCAGAGCGCGGAGTGCAGAAAACTCTGCCAAATCCGTGAATGGAGCGGAATTCACGGCCCAGGCCTACCCTAGTCCAGGCGTGGGTCCCTTGCCCACTTTGCCACTGGATTCAAGCTAGCCTGGCTGAGGAGCGGTGTTACCCCAAAACCGGTCCCAGAATGCTTGTTTCTGGTTCAGGGAAGACCTGACTTGGCAGTTCGGGCTGGACAGTTCTCATAAGGAACAGGGTCAAGACAGATTTGCATATGGCTGGGTCTGAACGGGGGGGTGAAGTGAATTAAAAAACGATGATCGATTCAACCCAGATCTGTGAGTGGAGTTGAGTGTCTGAAAAGTTTCAGCACTCGTCCATCATCTCCTTGTGTTTGTAAGATCAACACATGACAGATGGACACCATCACGGCGAAAAAACTAATTTACCTCAAATTTTACATCTGAATGATAGATTCTACCAAAGCCAACCTTCCTGCAAAAATGGGCTATTTCCCGATTGACCTTCCTGCATACTCTGTCAATGGCAGCGGGCTTGGTTGCCCCACTCCAAGACCTCCTCAGGATGAACTCTCTCTTTCACAAGATAATTTTCCCTTAAGTTAATGATCAACACACCTGGGCACCTGCCGCACTCGTTTAAACACTGCAACAAATCCCTCCAGCACATCCCACCCTTTATTTTCTATGCCAAATATTTATTAAAACTCAATTTGCCCCCAAGTACCTCTGATGAGCTGACACCTCTGCCCACTGGATGAACGAGTGGCACACCACCCAGATGGCCACATCCTCCACCGCTGGACCTGCCATCCGACCTGGAAGGAAACAAAGAGCAGTATTGTCTTAAAAACGGGTAGGCCCCTGCCCTTCCTTCCTTCCCCAAAGCCCACACATAGTGCCTGTAGCAATCAGAAGACGAACGACCCAAGCGCATGATATCCTTGCACGTCCAGCCCAGTTCCCCTGCCTCTGCTGCCATGACAATGCAGCAGAGGGCAGCCCCAATCGCACATGACCTTTTTGCAACAGAGATAGCAGCTAGAACGTCGTGACCTTCTTACGATATCTGTGTCTGAAAAACAAGCCAGTGTCAGATCTGCAGCATATCACTCGATGCTCCCCCACACCACCGAGCATTGCCCAGGTGACTCAACCATATTCAATATTACCTCTTACCGTGTGCTTTTTGGTCTGTATTTGAACTATGAATCCAGACCTCCTATCTACCCACCAGCCATGAGACATCCTCCCACAGTACTCCTCCCTGCACCCTGCCTCCTGCGTCCAAACAACTCTGACACCCAGAAAGCACCAATAATCATCCACGACATGAGGCCAAGAACAAGCAAAATTCTGATGCATCCCTACACACCCGCAACAACTACCTCAGCACACTGCATAGTAACTGCCATGTTATCAGTCTCCTAGCCTGCTCCCCCTCCCCATTTCTCTCGCCCACCCTTCCAGTATCCTGCACCCCAACTCACCTGCTGATGGTGCATTTCCCCACAACAATTCACCTGTAGCGGCTGATACCGGACTCAGGTGGTGGCCGGTGGGGGACAAAAAATGTTTTTAAAAAAACCCTAACCTGTGATGACCGGCTGCTGCCTCTCCTTCGTCCTCTTCTTTCTGTCTCCGGTCCGGCAGCAGGAAGCAGGAGGAAGCACCCAGTCTCCCAGACTCCTCTGAGCCAATTACAACACATTGTGATTGGTCTGAATGCCGTGCAAACCACTCCTCTCCCAGCTTTGGCCAGCCCTGCCTCGAGAGTCACTAAAAACTAAAATGATAATAACGATACATTATAATCATTTTAGTTTTCCTTTTGAGTAGTGGGGTGATGCTCCTCCGTCTTAGTGTAGGAGCAGCACTGCATGAATGCCACGCTTGCCAATTTTCCTGTGATTGTAATCGGAGACAGGGCATTATCAATCAAATCCCAGTATAAGCTGGATCACATCCTCCACCCGCAACCAGCCTTCCTCCCTGCGCAGCGCTCCCGATGCCAAGCACGCCAACCGTGCCTGAAACGTAAGCTCTCAGTGTGGAACCAGCAAGAGATCCTACTACCAGTTGTACCAGCCTGTGTTGCCTACTGATGACCACAACTTCTCTGGCATGGACATTAGGTCTCTGTCGGTATCCTTGATCAACCCACGAAATCTCCTCCACTGTGAATGAGACAAAGAATCCGCAATGTCATTGCCCACATCTGGTACATGCTGCTCTCTAAAAGAAATATCATGACTTAAGCAACCCAAGACAAATACAAGCAGCAATTTTAGGACCTGCACAACCCTGGCTGACTGCCTATTCACCACATCTACTACAGATGTGTAATCAACTCTGAAAAGCACCTTCCTGTGAGCCAACTCTTCTCCCCACAAGGTTATTGCAACCACCAAGGGAAACAACACCAAGAAAGCAATGCTCCTGCCCCCATTTGCCCACTGTTCTGCCCCTGGCTCTGCTCACCATCTGCCTTGCCAATAAAGACCAAAACCCAGACCCAGCTGCATCAGACAATATCTGTACATCCGAGCTCAAATCACCCTGCTACACTAGTAGAATCGGGTTAAAAGAGTGCAAAAAAAACAGCACATCTTGATTGGCTCCTGTTGTGAGCCTTATATGATGATGAGGTAATGGGAGACCTGATAGGGCTAGCCCCAGCCTTCTGCAAAAGGTCCTGCCTGCCTTTATCACCCTACATGCAAAGTTCAGGTGATCTAACAGTACTTGAACCTACCTCACATTCACTTTCTCCTGAATGAGAATGCACTCTGACAAGCTTAACATGTTTCCCTTTTTCTCCTGTAGCAACTGTGCTTCTATGCCATGTCACCCATGAGATCCTGCAACCTTGCCAGCAGTATTTGGCCAGGTGTTCCCACAAGCACAAATCATCCAAATAGTTGGTTACCAACTGATGGCCCGTCTGCCATGTAAACAGACACAGCAGAAAATAGCTGAAGCATTCAAACAAGGTGCATGGAATGTAGCAACCCATGGGTAAAGTCTTATCTACATACCAGCCTCCTCGAAATTGTATACCCAATAGTTGAAAGTCATTGGGATGCAGCAGAAGGAGCCAAAAACTGACTTTCTGTCGCATTTTGAAATTACCACCCCAGGCCCTCTGTCACCATCAGTGACACGGCAACATCAACAAAAGCATATGATACGGAGGCCAGCTCTTCTGCAATAAAATCATTCACTCACCTCCCTTCTGGCCAGGACAAATGCTGAGTCAGGTAACCTGACCACACTCCTTCTTCTGCACCAGCCCGCTTGGGGAAAAAAAACAATTCTTCCATTGGCCAATTGTGAAAGGGACCCACCATCTTGCTTTCTGAAATCTCTTTCTCTAGTTTTTCTTGGACAGCTCTTTTGTGCTCTTTTGCAGACCTCAAGAGATCTGTCTACCGCTGCACCCATGGGCCCTTGTAACCCAGATGAAAACTTTATTTAAAACTCTCCCGTAAAGTCTTTGCTACCTCCTGAAGCCCATAGAACCTCAGTCAGTACTCCAACCTCTCGAGCTTTACTGGAGTATGAGCCTTTTGCACCAGATCCCTGGTAACCCCTGCCCCCGGTTGCCAGAGAACTGCTGCTGCTTGTGTAGCCCCTTTCCACCCCCATGCTGCTACCATTGACTTGAGCACTGCCCTGATGGCCACCTTCAGCCCTAAAACAGTTGATGAGAATATGATGACCAGCACATTTGGAGCACTCGTGGTGGAACTTGTAGTATTCCTGAGTACACATCCTTTTATTGAAGTCCCAGCGGGTACCCCCTGTTCCGATCTGGCTTTTTGCCATGAAACCCACCCTGCTCTGGTTGGGTCGCCCCTGAAAGGGCCGGTATATGATTGCCAAACCGCTTGCCGTAAAGATGGTCTTGCCCACATTTGCTGCCCCTATGGTGTGGTGCCACAGGTCCGAATCCTACTCCCCCACTTCACCTCAGGGTCCCATGTCCCATGCCAATCGTGCTTGAAATTCCTCATCATACTGTGCCCATGTATCACCTTTCCAGAAAGTTAGGCCTTCTAGATAACATCCATATGCTTAAACATGGCCACACAGCGCTTCGGATTCTTTTCATAAAAACCGCCGGCATTAATTAAGAATGCTGTGGACTAATTCTCAATTGTCAGGGGTACTTTTGGCCGCTTTGCCAGTTCATATTACCTTTCTTCGAACTGTCTATGGAGTGCACCTCCCTAGCCCTATCCAAGAGTTTGAGCATTTCAACGTGCCCTCTTTCCATATCTGTTCCTTTGTGACTAGCATTAAATGCACTCCCAATGGCTTAGAGACCCCCATGTAGGGTAACATTTTTATCTTGAGCTCCTTACTCTCCAGCCCTTCCTTCTTATTTCCCTTCTCTTGTGACCACCCACTACCTGCCCTTCCACAACTTCCCACTCCTTTTCTCTCTGCCATGCTTTGATCTCCCTACATGCCTTTCTGCTTTCCTTCAGTGCCCACATCCGCATCAGTGACAAACCTCCTTTTACGCAGCCACACCCCTGCTCCGCCCTGAATCCCCTTGCATCCACACCTTTGGATACCATTACTGGACCTACTGCAATAGCCAGAGCTTTATCTGTCTCCAAAGACAGTACCCACATGCTGCCTGTGACCTTGCCAGTGGCCGCTGTGCCTCCGTCGTTCTACTTGGTCACTCCACTCTTCCCTGCAATACACTGAACATGACATTAGTTGCACCCCATCCCTTCACATCACTTCATGGCTCCTTATCCCTTGTTTCACCTTCTTCGAGGCTTTTGATGTCATGGTCAAACACTGTGACCCCTAGCGGGTCTACCACACTGACCCAACTGGTGCCTGCATCCACATCCTGCCAGAAAACTACTACTGGTCTGAGAGTGGTAGGCCGACATGTAGCACCAGGGGAGAGGGGGAAATAACCCCCACACTTTTTGTTGATTTCGTTCTTGCTGGCACTAGGACTCTTTGCACGTTATCACTGATAACCAGTGCTAAAGTGCATGTGCTCACTCCTTAAAACATAGTATAATTGGCTTATCTCCAATTGGCATGTTTAATTTATTTATAAGACTCTAGTAAAGTGGTACTACATGTAGCCAGGGCTTGTAACTTAAATGCTATGAGTGGGTCTGCAGCACTGATAGGACCACCTACTTAAGTAGTTCTTTAAACATGTCTCAGGCTTGCCATTGATGCATACATATGCAGTTTTAAGCTGCTATTTTGACCTGGCAAAATAATCCTTTTGCCAGGTCCAAACGATCCTTTTTAATAAATAAGTCACTCATTGGGTAGCCCTGAATAGTCCAGAGGGCAGGGTGCAATGTATTTAAAAAGAAGAGCATGTACTCTCAAGTTTTACATGTCCTGGCAGTGAAAAACTCTTAAACCTTTCCCATAGGTTAACACTGGAGTTACCGTATCACATTTAATAAGCCGTGAGAAGGCTACCAGTTCATGTTTGGTTTCTTTGAAATTGGAATGCAAAATCAGCTGTCATAGTCAAGACCGATTTTAAATTGAAATTCTGAAAATGCCACTTTTGGAAAGTTGGGATTATCGTGTCTAAGCCATTTAATGCCTGTAGCCTGACCCTGGGAAACATGACTGGGTGTAAATGACAGTTGGGCTTTATGTATTCCTTCTAGGCAGCCACACATAATAGAGGACTTAGGTGTGCCTGGATGGACCCTCCCAGGCAGGATGGAAGGGCAGAGGTTTGCCAAGCCATACCTACAATTGAATAGGATGTGTCCGGCTGCCACACAAATGGCTACATACCCACTTTAGTTAGTTTGGAGCCGGGACAGGGCAGGCAGGATGCCTGAGGACTTCAAAGGGAACTTCTAGAAGCTTCTCCCACCTTCCAGGGGAAGGTCACCAGGTATAAATATTGGACCTCAGACACCATCTCTTCAGTACACATTTGAACCTGTGGATACTCTGACAGGAAGAAGGACTGCTGCGCAGCTGAAAGCACTGTCACTCCGCTGCACTAATGCTCTAAAGGACTGCTGCTCTGCTGTTCTGACCTGCTGGCCTCTTTCCTGGGTGAGAAGGACTGAGCCTGCATCTGCTGAACCCAGGACCCCAAAGTGACTCCAATAGTTAGCTAGTTGGCCTCCTGGCTAGTTCCTCGGGATCAGAAGGCTCCAACAACTTTGAACAGAGCACCTGGACTCTCCGTCTATGAGCCTATCCTGCCAAGTGGTGCCACCACAGTCCTGAACTTTTGGAAGTGGGCCTAAGGTGCTCTGCCAACCCCTGTGGATCCAGCGGAACTGACACATCTCCTCTGCTGCACAGCACAACCATGAGCAGAACTGATGCATCACTGCTGCTGCATGAATTAGAACCCATTGCAGAGTCTCACATCACCTTCACAGCCCACAGCCTCGATGGAACTTCCACTGCGCATCGCTCATTGACGACAGCCTTAATGACGGACTCCGCATCATTGTCTTGTAGTTCTTCGGAACCAAGTCATCACCCTAACTGTGTAATGCATCCTTAATGGTGAACTTTGCATTGCAAGCCCTCATTTATGGAATCTTCAATGATGACTCAGGAGCTCACCCGCAACTTGGAACTAATGCATTACTTCAGCTGTACAAACGCATCTTCGACGCAGATCCTTGCAATGCTCCGCAAACCTGGATTTAAGATACTCTGTTCAGCAAGTACAACAACAAACAGGAGGAGAGGGTCCAAGGGAGGAAGTTTAAAGACCTGCAAGGAAAAACATCCCCTTATCAAATACAATTATAACACAAAAATAACCTTGGATCTAAGTATGCACAAAAGCAAACTGATGGTTGACAGGTATATATGTCTCCGCTAATCTCCTCCGGGGAGAGATCCCTTTTAGGACGAATACCATCACCCACCTATGGTGGCATGCTTCATCATATGGGGTTCTCCTCCCAGTGGGAACACCTAGTCCCACTGAGGGTTACAACTTTCTCAATGTAAGGAAGGAGCGCCGGGATGTTTTGAAGGTAGCGCAACACCACTAAGGATGCTAAAATCCCATATGTATGAAGTGTGGTCGGGTGAGGACGCATCGCAAAAAAGTGAAGATGTGAGTAGTGATAGTGAGTTAAAACTGCCTGGTGTGAACAAAACAAAACCTTTATTCACTTGTTCACACTGGTACGGATAAAAAGCAGTGCAACATGCAGTGTCATTTTATAAACTGCTAGGTTTAGAAAACGGTCGACATGTTTCAGTCAAGGGGATCTATGTAAGTATCTAGGCTTTCTTCTGGACCACTAGAAAGATAATGCTGCTGTTAATAAAGTGAAAAAAGAAATATACAAAATACATATATATAAATATATACAGAACCAGCAATCCTATGTGTTGTTAGGGTATTACTGGAACTATCTGTAGAATTGAGACAAAAAGGGGGTTAAGTAAGACATATACAGCAAGTCAATCAAAATAAGTATTGGTGCGTGTACATACTCAATGATTCCATATATACTTGAGAAAAGCGTATGTTTATGTATACATATTTATGGTGGGAAAGATTTCCTTCATAACACATTCATGTCACTTACCCTAGGGTATAGGATAGATAAGCACACCTCTACCTGGCAACAGCTCAGTGAAGGGGATCCCGGAAGTGAAGGATATAAATAAGATCATACGTCACACATATTGACAACTAAATGTGGACACTGATCTATAAATCTCTGTATATAGGTGATTCCAACAAACATGATCTGGGTAAGGTGCATGGAAACGTATTAAAAATTGTATTAAAAATGGCATTTCAGCAGTATTCCGATATCTCAAGGTTAAAAACAGGTCATATACAACCTATTCCATTGAAAAGGGCTTCACATAGGGCTTTCTGGTAACATTGCTTTCACAAAATCTGGTATCTATTAATGTGTAAACGATGGAATTATTCAAGCTAACACGAAATCAGTCTTGCCTGCTACGAATTGTCAAACTATCGACAGGAGGGTATGTCAGTGTCAGCCCGAAGGGTTTAACCACTAACTTCTATCTGAACATCTAGTTGTCGTGAGAACCGATCAGTTAAAAAGACAGTGTTCTGAGCGTGGTATCTAAGGCCAGTATTGTGCGCGTGATATCCTTAATGTGGCACACTCACCTCTCCATCGGTACCCCGACGCGGTACAGGAGCTGCGGCCGGAGGTAACCGACTGAGAGGCACAGGGGCTCTAAATAGTGTCAAAATTGCATTGTCAGGCCTTCGCGTAGGTCGAGGACCTCTAGGTGGCCAGCGTTGGAGCCTGTACGGCTTTTGTTGAGCATGCGAGCTGGAGTATAGATGCTGTCTTACCGCGCATGTGTGCTACTAGAACTCTAATCTATGTGATTATTCATATCAATAAAGATATAAAAGAAGAAATATACAGCTTCAAAATTAGAGCTAGTTAAGAACAATATACCAAAAAAGCAAGTGGTGAAAACGCTCGAAGTATTTTGCGAAATGCATGTGCTATTCCTATTTGTAATGAAGCTCAACTACTTGAAACAATCCAGTTCTTAGCACACATGCTGGAGTAAGCTGACCTATGAACATGCAACATCCGATCCTTTTGTATCGTAAACGGAGCCATTGTATGACCTAGACTTTAGATATTTATAGTCTGAGAGCGAATTATTCCAACAATTGTTTCGCCTGTTGGCGACATTGCAATGTTGACTGGTAGGATGCTCTTGTTAAGAAAGAATGTGGAAACCGGCTTGGTATAGTGTTCTGAGTCTCATTATAAAGTATATTGCATGTCCATGAGTTCAGGATCAATTCATTTTTATGTATGCGATATGTAGATCAAGTGCATCTTTTCAATAAACATCTGCTCTTGTGTGTCATACTATACAGCCATGCTGTATTGCTGTGTTAGCAATGGGTGTGGTCAAGTATAGGGATGTAGTAAAACTGCATCTAGTACAGCCAATGACTCTGAGCTATAGAGTCAAACAGGATATAATGCTGTCTAGTTATCACCGAGCAGCAGGTATGGTCAAATGTCGATTTTTTTAAATAAATGCAGCCAGTGTTAGTGCAAAACTTTATAGAGCAAGCCAAGGAATCTCATCCTTGAGTCCGTTCGTGTCGCTTTTGAGCCTATATACCCAACGTTGTTCTCGTCTGAACAAGAATTTGGATATATCTGTGACATGTGTTGGAATCCATGGTTGCTCTGGGAATGTCCAGCATAGATACTCACTATTGTGTTTTAAATCTAAGAAGTGATTTGTCATTTTCGTGGATCTTTTTTTGCAGCGAATGGTGCTCTTATGCTCTTGTATCCGTGTCTTTATCTTGCGCGTGGTCATCCACACGTAGCGTAGGCCACATGGGCAGGTGATCATATAGATCAGTCCACACACTCCTGAGGCTTGAGCCGGGAGTAGGAAAAGCGCGATACAATCTTGACAGGCAGCATTCACCGCACAGCTCGGCTCGAGGTGACTGGTTTTACCTATTTTAGAACAGTTTCTTGCCACCTTGCACATCTGTTGGTACGCTTATTTTGCACATCTGGTTTTAAAACGATTTTAATTAAAACAAACAGCGCATTGTAGCTGCTCTTACCTTGCTCCTCTTACGCCCCTGACGCAGCATAGACCCGAACAGGTTTCACCTGTTTCACCTGTGGAACGGGCTTACGGGTTAGCGGCGGCCATCTTGGAGGGCAAGTTCAGTTGGGCGGTCTAGTCTTTCTGAGACGTATACTTTAGGGGCACTGGCGCGACTGCGCTCTGTCCACACACTCCTGAGGCTTGAGCCGGGAGTAGGAAAAGCGCGATACAATCTTGACAGGCAGCATTCACCGCACAGCGCGGCTCGAGGTGACTGGTTTTACCTATTTTAGAACAGTTTCTTGCTACTTTGCACATCTGTTGGTACGCTTATTTTGCACATCTGGTTTTAAAACGATTTTAATTAAAACAAACAGCGAATTGTAGCTGCTCTTACCTTGCTCCTCTTACCCCCCTGACGCAGCATAGACCCGAACAGGTTTCACCTGTGGAACAGGCTTACGGGTTAGCAGCGGCCATCTTGGAGGGCAAGTTCAGTTGGGCGGTCTAGTCTTTCTGAGATGTCTACATTAGGGGCACTGGCGCGACCGCGCTCTGTCCACACACTCCTAAGGCTTGAGCCGGGAGTAGGAAAAGCGCGATACAATCTTAACAGGCAGCATTCACCGCACAGCGCGGCTCGAGGTGACTGGTTTTACCTATTTTAGAACAGTTTCTTGCTACTTTGCACATCTGTTGGTACGCTTATTTTGCACATCTGGTTTTAAAACGATTTTAATTAAAACAAACAGCGCATTGTAGCTGCTCTTACCTTGCTCCTCTTACGCCCTGACGCAGCATAGACCCGAACAGGTTTCACCTGTGGAACGGGCTTACGGGTTAGCGGCGGCCATCTTGGAGGGCAAGTACAGTTGGGCGGTCTAGTCTTTCTGAGACATCTACATTAGGGGCACTGGCGCGACCGCACAGCGGACGCGCGCAGCGGGCGCGCCGCTGGCGCGCCAAAGGCGCGCCCAAGGCAAGCCCGTCTGCGCCCTTCCGCGCCCAGGTCGCGCTCGGCGCACAACACTCTGCCCAGTTGCACTCGGGTATGCATAAACGACTTCATTACTCTAGAGCCACTTTGCTAGAGCTAAACTCGAGGGGAACTAATGGCAAATGTACTCGCCGGCCGGCTGAGACTGGCTACTCTCATTCCCCTGGCTCTTGCCCTAATTGCTTAGCGCCATTTCCATCAGTATGCTCAGGATCCAACAAAGCCATGACAGAGGACGGACTCTCAGCTAGTGCTGTGTGGGAGTCTGTTTCCTGTATTCTTATAAATGCCAGATCACTGGTGAAGCACAGCGTTGAATGTGCTCATCTACTGATGGATCTAGACATCAAAATCGCTTTCATCACAGAAACCTGGACGGACGAGGCATCCGGTCCAGACTTAGTCAAAGCCACCCCCCCTGATTTTCACTGCGAGGTTCTCAGGGAACTTTTAAGGCGCTTTCTCTGCCGGCTTGCGAAGCACTCGCATTTAATCTTAGGTTAACAAATCATTTTTCCTTTAAAAGTATCCTCATTTACAGACCCCCTGGTGCTAAACACTCTTTTTTTCCCACATTAGGAACTCTGTTAGAGGATGCCCTGTTGGGGAATTCGCATACCATACTAGGGGATTTTAATTTTTACCTCGAGCAGGCAGACGAGCCAGACACGGCTCGCCTCCTAAATCTTATGGAAACAGCAGAGCTGTCACAACATGTAACTGGCCCGTCTCATTTGGCTGGACACACCCTTGATGGGGTTTTTTCTAACACCCCTGAACTATCTTTTTCAGCTCTGTTACCTCTGGCCTGGTCAGACCATGCGGGAGTCCGCTTTAATCTCAGACCCACACCCCACACAGCCAATGGGCAGGACCAAACAGAGCGGAAAGAAATCAGAGCCTGGAACAGGGTGGAGGCTGAGACTCTATCTAAAGTACTTACCACCTCTTCCATACCCATTGCCAGCAACATGGAGGAGGCTGCATTGTCCTACACAAAATGGCTTACGCAGGCCTGTGTAGACCTCGCTCCTTCCAAACAAGCTGTTTTTAAAAGAATGGTGCCCTCAGCCCCCTGGTACTCGAGGGATCTTAAATTGCAAAAATGTACATGTGAGAGATTGAACAAAACTGGAGGAAGGGTTATACTGAGGAGGAAAAAGTGGTATATCTGGCAAGCTTGGCCACATATAAACGCATGTTACGTGAGGCCAAACAAAAGCATTACGCCGCTCAGATATCAGCAGCTAAAAACTAAACGAAAGAGCTTTTTTCCACCATTACTAAGTTAACCTCAGTCAAATCTGCCTCCGTCCCGTCTAGTACAGAGCTTTGCGAAAAAATTGCTTCATTTTTTTCAACCAAAGTTAATAACATTTTTACCAGTCTCAGCGACTCAATTAGGATTGAGCGGGAGTCCGAGCAGGTGGCCAAAGAGGGGGCCACGACGTCAATCATCCTGGAGGCGTTTAGGCCTCTCACTTTACAAGACACTTTGGACCTACTTGCCAAAGCCAATTCTGGATCCCCTCTGGACCCTTGCCCATTGAAAATCATTAAACTGGCTCCGGTGCCTATAGCCATCCACCTTACTCCTATTTTTAATGGCATGTTTGAAGGAGGAACATTTCCAAAAGTTTGGAAGGAAGCCTCTATTCTCCCTTTGCTGAAAAAACCCAGTCTGGTTCCGTCTGATCCGAACAACTTCCGGCCCATCTCCCGCCTCCCCCTTCCAGCTAAACTAGTGGAGAAGGCAATGAACCAACAACTCACTGCGTTTGTGAAGAAAACTTCTTTGCTGGATGCTTCCCAGCACGGATTTAGGGTGGGACACAGCACCGAATCCGCTCTGATCACAGCCACAGAACAGATCAGGTCAGCGGTGGATCAGGGAGGCAGAGCGGCCTTGATCCTTTTGGATCTATCGGCCGCGTTTGATACGGTCCATCACGGTTTGTTGATGGACCGATTGAGAAAAGGTGGAATTCAGCAAAAAGCATGGGAACTGCTGAATTCCTTTCTTTCCGAGCAGAGCCAAACAGTTGCCTTAGGAAATTTTTCTTCCCTACCTTTTTAATATTCACGTGTCCTCCCTTGCTCCCATTATCAGATGCCACGGTTTCAGTGTCACCTCGTACGCGGATGACATGCAAATAGTTGTGTCTCTACTTCCTGGCTGTGAATTGGGGGTGGACCACAATTTCCAGGCCTGTATGTCGGATGTGGCCCACTGGATGGCTAGCAACTGCCTGAGGCTGAACTCAAACAAGACCGAGGTCATGCTGTTTGGGAACAACCCTAGTTTCTGGACCCCATTATGGTGGCCGCAGGAACTGGGGGCCCTCCCTAGCCCAGTCAACAAAGTAAAAAATCTCCGGATTGTGGTGGACGACAAACTTACCATGGCATTACAGGTTAAGGCGGTAGCCTCTAAAACGGGCTTTATCCTGAGAATGCTGAAAAAGATTTTGTTCCTGCTACCTTATGAATGCCGACAAACGGTGGTAATGGCACTTGTAACTTCCAGGTTGGATTACTGCAATAGTCTGTACCTAAATATTCAGGAAAACCTGCTGCACAGTTTACAGCTATTGCAGAATGCGGCTGCCAGACTGCTAACCGGCATCCCGAAAATTTCTCCCATATCAAAGGCCATCCGAGACCTACACTGGCTTCCAATTAAAAGTAGAGTCCAGTTTAAGTCTCTTTGCTTAGTGTTCAAGGCCTTGAATGGAGATGGCTCTGACTATCTTACAAAACGATTCATAAGGTATGTTCCTGCCCGGCGTCTTCGCTCGTCAGAAGCCAGTTTGATCACGGTCCCTGTCATAAAAAAAGCCCGCTGGGGAGGACGTAGTTTTTCGCACGGGGCAGCCAAGCTTTGGAACGGACTGCCGCTCCACTTGAGACGCATCGATAACCTATTGCATTTCAGGAAAGCATTGAAGACCTGGTTGTTCGGCAAATAACTCGGCCTTTAGGATCAGGGAGTCGTGGACAGCACCAGGACACCTACTTGGTAATCGCGCGCTTTACAAATCACTATAATAATAATAATCAGTCTGTCACTATTGCAATTAGTGTGTCTAGATAGTATCCAAGGATTGTTTGTACCAATGTCAATCTCAGTTGTGCGTTTTGTTTGTGGGCACACAGCGCAGGAGCCACACGGGTAATGACCCATGATAGGTGGTAGGCCCCACAAAGAATCCTGACTGGGGATTCTCTTCATCAAAGGTCGCGTGTGTACCAACTGGTCTTTTATGTTCGTGCTCCTTTTGAAGGCAAACAAAGGAGGAAGCAAAGGTTTAATCTCAATGTTCAAGATCTTCCAATGTCTAAGGATGCTTTTTTGATCTGATTGGAGTAGCTACAAAACGTGTTCACACAGGTGATCCTGGGTCGATCTTCTTTCGACGATCTCTCTTCAATCAGTGCCTCTCTATTATTGTTAGCAGCTCTCTTACGAGATTTCCGAATGATGCTCAAAGGGTAATTCCTTTCCTTCAACTGGGTTGTTAGATTAACCGCATGCAATTTATATTTCTCTGTAGAAGAGCAATTTCTCCTATTCTGGAGAAACTGTCCAAAGGGCAAATTTTCCCGGAGGGATTTGTGATGATAGCTCTGATATGACAGCAGTGAGTTTCGAGCCAGGGTTTTTTGATATAATTCAGTGGCCAAACCGTCTCCGTCTGGAAAAATCCGTATATCAAGAAAGGGCAGGCTGGTTTTGGAAAATTCAATAGTGAATTTGAGGAAATCATTTCTAGTGTTGAGCCAGTGATGAAAAGACACAATAGCCACATGGCTGTATAGTATGTCACACAAGAGCAGATGGTTATTGAAAAGATGCAGTTGATCTACATATTGCATACATAAAAATGAATTGATCCTGAACTCAGGGACATGTAATATACTTTATAATGAGACTCAGAACGAATGTACGTTCTTATTCCACTGAGTCTTTTTCCCTGCAGGGAATCACAACGCGGTTGTTACAACGACCGCGTTCTGATTCCGCATACCGTTACTCCGCAAGTAGGAACAACGACTTGCGGAGGGGGGGACGCTGGATGTTGGAATAGTATAATTTACTATTCCAACTCCAGTCTGTGGGGACAATAGGGAAGGTGTTGGATTTTAACGACCGCGTTGTGATTCCCTGCGGGGAAAAAGATTTGTGGTAAACGTTGTTTACCCTCAGAAGTCGGAACACTCTACCAAACTGGTTTCCACGTTCTTTCTTAACAAGAGCGTCCTACCAGTCAACATTGCAATGTCACCAACAGGCGAAACAATTGTTGGAATAATTTACTCTCAGACTATAAATATCTAAATTCTAGGTCATACAATGGCTCCGTTTACAATACAAAAGGATCGGATGTTGCATGTTCATAGGTCAGCATACTCCAGCATTTGCGCTAAGAACTGGATTGTTTCAAGTAGTTGAGCTTTATTACAATTAGGAATAGCACATGCATTTCGCAAAATACTTGGAGCATTTTCACCACTTGCTTTTTTGGTATATGGTTCTTTACTAGCTCTAATTTTGAAGCTCTATATTTCTTCGCTTATATCTTTATTGATATGAGTAATGACATAGAGTAGAGTTCTAGTAGCGTCTATACTCCAGCGCGCATGCGCAACAAAAGCCCTACAGGCTCCAATGTTGGCCACCTAGAGGTCCTCGACCTACACGAAGGCCTGACAATGCAGTTTTTACACTATTTAGAGCCCTTGTGCCTCTCCGTTGTTTACCTCCGGCCTCAGCTCCTGTACTGCGTCAGGGTACCAACGGAGAGGTGAGTGTTATGCTGGAAGTCACATTACGGATATCACGCTCACAATACTGGCCTTAGATACCACGCTCAGAGCACTGTCTTTTTAACTGATCAGTTCTCACGACAATTAGAAGTTCAGATATAAGTTAGTGGTTAAACCCTTCGGGCTGCTGCTGACATACCCTCCTGTCGATAGTTTGACAATTCATAGCAGGCAAGACTGATTTCATTTTAGTTTGAATAATTCCATCGTTTACACATTCATAGATACTAGATTTTGTGAAAGTGATGCTAACGAAAGCCCTATGTGAAGCCCTTTTCAATGGAATAGATTGTATATGACCTGTTTTTAACCTTGAGATATCGGAATACTGCTGAAATGCCATTTTTAATACAATTTTGAATACATTTCCATGCACCTTACCCAGATCATGTTTGCTGGAATCACCTATATACAGAGCTTTATAGATCA
Organism: Triturus cristatus; assembly: GCF_964204655.1. Taxonomy (NCBI): domain Eukaryota; kingdom Metazoa; phylum Chordata; class Amphibia; order Caudata; family Salamandridae; genus Triturus; species Triturus cristatus. The sequence goes on from NC_140582.1 coordinate 633,611,539, forward strand.
GTGTCCACATTTAGTTTCCAATATGCGTGACGTATGATCTTATTTATATCCTTCACAGAGCGGGCCCCCCTTCCCTGAGCTGTTGCCAGGTAGAGGTGTGCTTATGTATCCTATACCCTAGGGTAAGTGACATGAATGTGTTATGAAGGAACTCCTTCACACTATAAATATGTATACGCAAACATACGCTTTTCTCAAAGATATATGGAATCCTTGAGTATGTACACGCACCAATACTCATTTTTGATTGACTTGCTGTATGTGTTCCCCAACCCCTTTTTTGTCTCAAATCTACAGATAGTTCCAGTAATACCCTAACAACACATCAGATTGCTTGTTCTGTATGTATTCATATATATATATATATTGTATATTTTGTTTTTCACTTTATTAGCAGCAGCATTAACTTTCTAGTGGTCCTGAAGAAAGCCTAGATACTAACATAGCTGAAACATGTCGACCGTTTTCTAAAACTAGCAGTTTATAAAATTACACTGCTTGTTGCACTGCTTTTTATCCCTACCAGTGTGAACAAGTGAATAAAGGTTTTGTTTTGTTCACACTAGGAAGATTTAAGTCACTATCACTACTCACGTCTTCCCTTCTTTGCGCTGCGTCCTCACCTGACAACACCTCATACATATGGGATTTTAGCATTCTTAGTAGTGTTGCACTACCTTCAAAACATCCCAGAGCTCCTTCCTCACATTGAGGAAGTTGTAGCCCTCAGTTGGACTAGGTGTTCCCACTGGGAGGAGAAACCCATATGATGAAGCATGCCACCATGGGAGGGTGAGGGATTTCGTCCTAAAAGTGATCTCTCCTCCGAGGAGATTAGTGGAGACATATACCTGACAACCATCAGTTTGCTTTTGTACTTAGACCCAAGGTTATTTTTGTATTATAACTCTGTTCAGCAAGTCTAACTGGGTTTAAAATTGAAGATCTCCAGTCGTAATGATTGGATTGTTATAATTTTTGTATTTTTGCATTTTTTAAAAAATACTTTATTTGCTAAAGTGGTGTGGGGTTCTTTTGCAGTGTGTTTTCACTGTGTTACTATTTGATGTGTTTCACAAATACTTTATGCACTGCCTCTTAGTTAAGCCTGAATTCTCTTTGCTACGCTACCCGAGGGATGAGCACAGGTTAATTTCAGGGCTTGCTTGAGACAGGGCTTGCACAGAAACACTGTGGTTGCTGTTTGAGAAGGATTTTACCCCCCAACCAGTGACCCAATTTCTTACTAACACCTTTATCGTATTGATCCAACAGACTTTGAACAATTTCTCCCTTCTTCCACTAGATGTTTGCCACAGTGAATCCATTCCATCTCTTGGTTATCTCACTGTCACTCTACCCCGTGGCTTCATAAGTGTCTTGGTGGGGTCCAGAACTGACTTAGACAACAAAATATTAACAGCAGTTTAATATGGAACATTCTCCAGATGACATACACTATTGTACTGCTACCTATACCTTGATTGCTGCCTCAGTAGCTTGCAGGCAGAGTGTGGAGTCTGCATAGGCCCTGCCACTAAAGACAGACCCTCTGCAAGTTTGGTTTACTAGTGTACCATCCAAAATCATGTACTGGGCACTGCAAAATGAATCATTTCATAGGAAAAAGCTTACTTACATTCCAGTCTAGCACATTAATGTATTTCCTCCTTTGATTGGGGCTATCACCATCATCTAAGCAGTGCCCCATTTCTTCACTAATGAAATTGCATCTTCCTAGTGGCTCTAGATTATACTAGGACTTCCAGAGACCTACATACACATAGTAAACCACACCACCAAGACTTCCTGCAACTCCATCTGATGGGGATTTGGACCAGCTGCCAGAAGACCAGCCAAAGCTAACCTCATCCTTCAGTTTTTGATTTCATCCTAGGATTGGTAGGCACCTTGAATCAATGTGTTGGTGGGACTGCCCCTACCAACTGCATGGCCACAGTGCAACATGGGGGCACGTCCAATATGTCTTTGCTCATAAACGCGTTGGTGTTGAAAACAATTTTCTTAGTAACAATTTCTTTCTTAGATCAAGGAAGATGGTGAGCCACACAAATAACAATATAGCTCCTTTATATCAGGAAGTAGGGTTACAGTCATTCCTCACATCTCTGCTGTCTGGCTGTAGGTCTGTGGGTACTTCAAGAAGGCATGTTCTTCTTAGGATCCCACTTTATGGAGAACAACAGAATAAGAGTATTAAGCTTACACAGGAGCCTCTACTTCACCTCAGAAGCCATCCTAGTCTTGGGAACAAGCTCCAGTAGATAAAGTTGTGATTCATTTAAATTCCATGTGCAGTTGTTTTTTAATGTACAGTTGGGAAAGTGGGGAGGAGGCAGACTGACTGGACTAAATCTTGGCATTTCTATACACCGTTCCCATAACCCTTTGAATCTGGGGTCTATGACAAAATCTAGCAAGAAACCTGCGTGTATGCTGAACCTAGTGAGGCTAGGATGGCCTAGCCATGTATGGTACTACGATCTACTTCATCTTCTGAAGAGAGATCATGTCTTCCTCCCCTTCAAGAGGGGCCTCCTGTCTATGAAAGACGGAGGAGGAGGGAACTCCAGTCTTTAGAAGAAGTGAGGTTGTTTATCCTCTCCCAAACGTCAGCGCATCTTGAGGACATGGTTCATGAGGAGCAGCTGTTCCAAAATATAAGCATCTCAATAGAGAATCAGGTGGTACTGGTGGTTGACAAAAGATACTCTGCTATGCACCATCATAGAAACAATAAGCAGAGATTCTGCCTTGGGGATTTTGCAAACAACATAAATGAGCTTTTATACAGCATTGATGCATTGTCCTTTCTCACCATCTGGCTGAGTGGTAGGTGTAAACCTACAATCTGCAATAATTCTGTGCAGGCAATAGCACCTACTGGAACTGGAAAGGATAATAATTATTCATAAACAATGAGGTCCTCAAGGCTCCAAATGACCTATTGCACTTGTTACCTCCAGTACATAATGATGCTGAACCCTTGAACCTCAATCTGATTCTCAACTGGGTAATATACAAGTCATTTGAGCCTATTGTATCCTCGGACAAAAACATCTTCCATGGATGACCACCTTCTTATGTCCATAACACTAGCAGTGTTAATAAACTAGCTTCTAATACTTTGTACTTCTGGACCTAATACAATTTTTCATAGGGAGAGGGAGTTCTTTGGACTCATGTTCATAAGAATTCTCCTTGAAAGAGAACATTGTTCAATCAACTTTGGCAAAACTATTGTTAAAGATAAGTAACATGCGTTTTCTCCATACATCCCTGTAAATTATTGATTTGGATGTACTGCCATGCATCACTGCAAACAGAAAAGTGGAAGGTACTTTGTGAAGTGCCTCATTATTTTGAGTATGGCCGGTTTAGAGAAATGTTTGCTATGGGGTGTCCGGTGTCACTGGCTATGCACCAGAATGTATGAAGGCACATAAAGTCATGAGATAGTAAAGGAGGAATTGGCACATGAATACTAAATGACAGACACCAAGCACAAGGAACAGGGGGTAGGGTAACCTTACCCTTCCCTTTTATACATATATATTTTTCATTTTCAGGAAATAGGGACTGAATCCACATGTTCTATAATCAGAGAGTGAGCACCTGCGTGACTCATGAGAACTTTTCCTCACACAGGAGCTAGGCAGCTGACAAGGAAAAAAGCCCCTTCCACCAATCAGATTGCTCTTTATTTGAAGTAAGGGAGTCCAGCAAATAAAAATGTGCAAATATCCATACATTTTGGAACTTAATGTCTCAAAAACAAATGAATGAATTCATACCAAATCACAAAAGCTTGCTTTCTGGGTTAAGATCTAGATTTCTGCCAGATTACAACTGCAGCGGTGTATAAAAATTCCCAAAGGGAATTGCATGGGGAAATTGCATTTTCGACCCCTCTTTTTTTATTTGGCCCACACTTGATGGATCATACTGAAACTCTTAAGGAAGGAGTTTAGGTGGATGAAACTTTTTTTGGGGAAACGTTCTTGAAGATTTTTCAAATGACGTCACAACTATTAGCAAATCAAAAAATCCATTATATATAGAGAGGGAGAGCCCAGTAGCAGTCTCCACTGGCTAGTTACAGGTAGGATTGTGTTTCCATTGGAAAAGCATTCTTTTGGTGCACAGCCCCACTCGCCCAGCCCTAAACAGTCCCTAGGACCACCTCCCAAGGGCTGAATCTATTTAATAGGAGGAGGAGGGCCACGGGGCCCACTCCTGAACCAATGTCAGCCCTGGAGACTCCAATCCTGGGCCCATTACTGTACAGTGTTGATGCTGCCAGCACCCTGTATGGTGCTGTTCGGGAAGCTGCCTGGGGCTGCGGGGGCTGCATGGGCTCCCCATGCAGGCCCCAATATATCCTGAATTGTGAGTGCCCGCTTGGGCACTGAGACACCCACCTACAATAAAATAATGGCCTGCTCCCACCAGGGGAGACAGAGAGAGCAGTGGGGGCCTGGGGTCTCACCCTCAGCCTTCAATGGAAAATAAACATGTGTGTGTCCCAGGTGGGCAGGGGGACATCCATTAAAATGTGTAAAAAAATATTTATTATAATAAATGAGCTTAAAGAGCTGCTCATTTATTATTCACTATTCCAGCAAAGAGCGCCCAATAATGCCGGGGGGCTTTTATTAAATGCTAAATTTCTTGCTGGTGGTGCCTTTAAAAGAGACAAGGGCATGACCAAACTTTTTATTGATGTTGTGAGGTGCTGCAGGAAGTGCACCAGTCCCAATGCTGCATTAAAAAAAGCACTCTATGGTCTTCAGCTGGAATTCATGGACCTATTGGGGTTGTTTTATGATTGCACTTTACTGGCTGAAAAGTTTGAGAAGAAAGACTCAGCGACATATTGGTTTTATTCACAAATAAAAGATGTCTGAGTCTTTCTTTTAACATTTTTCAGTCCAAAAAATGAAATCATTAAACCAATGGTGAAAGAAAGACTCAAAGACATGTGGATTTATTTTTTCATTAAAACTTTATTAGACATTGTTATAATGATTACTGCTATCCAACATTGCATTGTGTGAATTGCTGACAAATACATATGATTAAAACTATTGGTGATTTGCGGAAAAAGAGAATAGATCTGTTTTATATATATTGAGATGCCTCGCCCTTTGAAAAAGCCAATAGGCTCCTTTTTTATATTTTAGTGTTGTAACTCTTTGACAAAGTCAGTAAGTCTGTCTGAGTTTGGGCATAACCTGCAACACCAGCAGCACACTTAGCATTCCAGAAGGCCTTTAAAGTCTTGGGATTGGCTGCTCGCAATGTGTTAGATGCAGGCCTAGCCACAGGGCAAGGCCTTGCAGCCAACCCCACGCTGCACATAGCCGAAAGCCATGTACAGTCAAGCCCAGTTTTCAACCAAAGGCTGTGCAGAGCATGGGGTTACTAGCCTGAGAAGAGTTGGCCATACGCCTAGCCCTGCGGCCTACCCTCTGCAACACAATGTCAAAGGCAGTACACAGTGGTTAAGTGACTTTATAGTTACGTGAAAATGTCAATGAAAACGTAACATTTCTCAAGTAACTATAACTCGCGTCCTAAAGAAACTATAACTTAAGCACTTACCATGCGCAGTGAATCATCCCATATTACATCATTAATGACATGTTCTACAACATTATTGATAACATTACTGCAAAATTTTAAATGACTTAATTTTCTTCTTTAAATCTTTTTTATTAACATGCTCAGCATTCAGTAATTCACTTAGGTTACATTGCAGCACAGAACAGGTTACATGTCTTCGTTTTCAGATTTGTAATAAACATACGTTTAGACAAATAACCTCAGTGCCATCCCACCCCCCACCTATCCTTAGTACATGTGTCAGTCATCCCCCTCCTCGGTTCTCAGATTATTTCCCATTTCTTCACGCACCCCTGCTCAGATAAACCGTGTGCTCTGCTTGTTGACACCAATCAATGTCCGCAATCCATTGTGACACCTCTGGTGTGGCTGCCACCCCCAGTGCTTGGCAATGTTCCATTTTGCAATGACTTAGCCAATTTTTCCGTGCATCTGGGCCACAACTGCTCATTGGGAATAAGCAGCAGGAACCATCTTGGGTCTAGTAAGATTTCCAACCCCACCGCTTCTGTCATAACGTCGTCTACTCTCTTCCAATACATTTGTAGCACTGGGCAATCCCACAACATATGAAAATAAGATCCCACCTGCCCGCATCGCCTCTGGCATTGATTATTCTCTATACGTCCCATGCGGTATGTTGCCTCACTGGAGTAATATACCCTATACAGGATTTTTACTTGGATGAGTTGGAAACGAGCACGGATCGCAAATTCTCGTGGCCCCTGTAGCACATCCCTCCATTCTTCCTTATCTATCTGCCCTAGATACAACTCCCATTGAGCTTTCAATGTCACCAGGGGGCCTGGGGAGCTATTGATGAGCTTTCTGTATACACATGATATGGCTTTACTGGTCAGTGGATCTGTCAGCAGCCTGTCTTCCAATGGAGACAACACCGGCAGGGCCAACCCCTCCTGTATGTATGCTTTTAGGGCATGTCCCAACTGGAGATACCTCAACCATGCTCTCTGACTTAGGTCGTAGTCTTTTTGCATATCTGTGAATGTTATGTAGGATCTGCCTCTCCACACATCCCCCAGTCTTTCTAAGCCCAGTAACCTCCATTTGTGGAAGCCTTGCAGGTTGCCTGATCGCTCGAGTTGTGCGGCAACAGAGCTTCAGCTTTCCCTGGGTCGTAAAGGAGGTGTAGGTAAACTCCCTTTAACCCATACTATCTCTGTCAACACAATAGGCCGGGTCCACCCTTCTCTTGTGCTGCGCGTCCCGCGAAGCGGGAGGCGCAAGGTTTATTTAAGGTCCGGTGCGGGAGGGAGTGGCCGCTGGTGGTCACTCTGCCCCTAAGCCTCCTGGAGCCTGTAGTCTTCCGGCAACTCATGGCAATTACACAAACACCCCCTTGAAAGTCTTCTCTTGTGCTGCGCGTCCCGCGAAGCGGGAGGCGTGAGGTTTATTTAAGGTCCGGTGCGGGAGGGAGGGGCCGCTGGTGGTCACTCTGCCCCTAAGCCTCCTGGAGCCTGTAGTCTTCCGGCAACTCGTGGCAATTACACAAACACCCCCTTGAAAGTCTTCTCTTGGGCTGCGCGTCCTTTTTGAGATGTAATGTAAGGGTGTTATCATCTAGAATAGTGGAGACACTTACAAAAATGTCTGCAATAGATACAGTTTGATGACTTATTACAGTGCTTTCTGTCACAGGCTGGGACCGCATAGCACTATAAACAGAGCCTCTGGAATTATACAGCAGGAGAAGGAAAAATTGTGCAGCAGGGTTGACTGAATTCTGCAGCAAGCAAAGACGACTTATGCTGCATAATGCTGCATATTTTGTGATGGCATTACTGCATTATTTAGCATTTTTACACTTGTTAACACAGTCCTGGCTTGTATTGCCCCTCATAAGTACTACATTAACACCCACATTTAGCAATAGGCAACAGAAAGGTGACCAGTCAACCTTTAGAAAGGGCCTTCCACTGCAAGGTAACATGTGTCGTTGCATTTTTAGTAACTTTTAACCCTTTTTAGCTAAAAACAAGTTTTTAAAAAAAATCTGCAAATTATTCAGCAGATGATGGATTATGTGGCAAATGCGGGAAATCCATAACTATGCGCTGTGACTGCAGGGTGAGCGTGAAGGTGACGGGTGAGAATGAGGAGTGAGTTATATGAATGCAGGATGCAATCCCAGACACTTGAAGTAAATCAGCATGTTATTGACAGCGGCGTAGGCTTTCAGATATAAGCTAAACTATTGCTATTATGGCATTAATCAGAGATCGAGAGTGTAGGAAATAATTAATGTGCTGATCCTGCAGCAAACTTCCAGTCTTATGATTAGGGTTGCCAGCTCATTATTTTGCTGTTGCAGACGGTACAACAATAAACAGTCACCTAAAGCCTCATTCTCAGCACTTATCTGTGCATACGTCGACCGTCAAATATAAATACAAAGCACTTTTAATTGTGTTCTAGGGCGGCCTAAACGATTCAAGACTGATAATTAAAGGGAACAAAGACAGAAAAGTCACATTACAAATGAATACATACTTTTTTTTATGTATAACCCTATTTGGTGTCAAGACGAGGTATTTGCAGGCTCTTTAAACAACACATGGCAGGCATTTTTCTTTTGGCAACAATACTTTATATGTCTTTTCATGAAATGCATTCTCACACTAGTAAATGTAAAATACAAATGAAAAGAATAGGCAGAGTTGGGGCCTAGTGGGTACTGGAACCAGAAAAAAAACTAAGCCTCTGTAACCAGTTTGCAAATGTATGTAAATATGCAAATGGTCTTTAAAGACCTGTGAAAAACTCAGGCGTGCCGGAGATAAGACTCCACACAGGGCCGGCTCTTGGGCGGTGCGACCTGTGACACTGCACCGGGTGCTGACTCTTCGAGGGGGCACCTGTTTGGGAGTATTTTATGGTTTTGAAAGAACCTTCTACTACGTTACTTGCCTCTGCAATTTTCATACAAAAATAGAAATGTCAAGATAACTTGGTGATTAATGTTCTTCCAGGAGAGAGGAGTTTTGTCTAGTAGAAGTTTTAACTCATGTTATGGTAGCACAGAGGGTTAATGTGCCTGCTGCAAAGAATGTGTACCATACAGATCACAAAGTGCATATAGTTTAAATAGGTCAGTGCTTTTGTCAGAGATATCCTTTTGTTACTAGCAGTGTAGATGTTAAACTCCTAACATGGAACAGTGAACTAATAACTGTCATCATAGAGCTGCAAGCAAACTGCAATGTATAGATTAGAGCATTATAATGTTTTCCTCCCTCTTTCATTATTCTAATGTTTCAAAAAGGGTTAGTTTCGGTAAAAAACAACAAAATAAATTATTGTTAAATGTAACCCCCAACCACGGGGTTATGTTTTAAATTCTGAGTCTGTGCTTCTCCAGACCAAGCATTCTTAAACTATACTGTCTACCAGTATGGATGACATGTGACTCCTGCACTCCTACACCTTGTAGTCCTCTGTATTATGTAACATTTCCTATACACTGATTTACACACCTATGATTGATTGTCTCTGTGTAGTGTTTGTGATGTAAAGTGCTCTGACACCCTATACTGGTATAGGTGGCGCTATTAAATGCATCTGAGAGAGAGAGGATGGTTGTGGAGACTTGAGGGTTGTACTGTTAAAGGGTAGTAGTGTGGGAGTCTGTGGGGGGTGCCAACAAACATTGTCGCAAAGGGCCCCACCCGCACTAAAGCCGACTCTGACTCCATACACTGCCCAGCCAACCCCACAGCAGCACACTCACTGACCTCTGGCCCCACGGCACTCTGATCTCACTTCAAGGGCTTTGGAGTAAATGGAGAAAGCCTGAAAATGCAGCAAATAAACATTGCCGCACTTCCAGGCCGTCTTCATATACATGTACTTGCAGAGGCATTTGCGCCCCCCTGGGAACCGATCCACGCCCCCCCAGGGGGGTGTGCCCCACAGTTTGAAGACCTCTGCCTTAGGACATGAGTTTTAGTTATGTGTACAAATGTCAGGTCCTGTTGCCAAACCCTTCTGCACTAGACCAAAGTTGATATGCAGCAGACTTGGCTGCTCATTGGGGGTTTGCCACAGAGAAGTGCTGCACGATGTATATGATTAAAAAACGCAAGAACTGGGATCAAAGAAAATCTAGACCATTCTAGGTAAAATAAATTATACATGGATTAACATTGTACAAACAGGACCCAAGAGATGCAGGACTAGATTCCTGAAAATAGGGTGGAGCAAAGATAACAGAACCAAGCAAGAAATGACAAGCTAAACCTAAGTAACTAAAAGGGAAAGGAGGAATGATGTTAGATACAAGGAAGGACTTATTGGCTCTGGAACATAGGACTAAGAATCAGCATACAAACAACAACTGGAGCAAAGGATTGTGAAACTGAATTGGTATGGTATTTCTAAAAAATGTTTCTTATACTATTAAAATGTGATTTTCGGAAGTGTAGGAGGCGGAGACTGGCACCCGAGAAGAAGCACATTTAGCATAATACGAGGACTATGCTGGAACACACCTATTGCTAACTGAGGATTTTTGAAAGGATGACCCGGTGAACGGTTTTAACTTACAGCGTGCCAGTGACCTGTTCGATAGAGTTCTGACTTACACGCAGAATGCAGTGAGAATGCAGACCATGTTTTAGATGTCTATCAGTGCCCAAGGGAGGCTTTACAAGTTGTTCCTTATACCCTTGTCCTGATGAGGCCCGAACGAAAGGGCTGAAAAGCGTCGACAGTTGAAGAATGGAGGAATCCACCAAATTAAAAACATTGTGTTAAAGGTGGATGTTCACACTACTAAAAAGGTTTTAGAGGTGTAGTTGATACCTCAAGTGTGCAGGGGATTACCTCGCAGTGGATTGCTGTTCATTAGAAAGCAAACACTTTATTGTAAATTGGGTGGTAGTAAACAATTGTTGTTTATGTGTTTATCTGTGATGGTTTATATACTTTTCCGTATTGTTTTTTATTTTTATTTTTATTTATGGGAGAGCAATTAAAAAGAAATTAATAATTGTTCAAACCAGGAATAAACGTTTGTATGTGGCATATTGGTATGTAAGTAAAAGAAATGGGACTATGGGGCATATTATCAAGCCAGGTGATAAAATTATCGCCGCTTTAGCGGCAGAAAACTGCCGCTAAAACGGCGATAATGGACTTGATAATATGCTCTATGGAATTCCAATTGAAGCCCATGTTAGATGTAAAGGACATCTAACATGGGCTTCAATTGGAATTCCATAGAGCATATTATCAAGCCCATAATCGCCGTTTTAGCGCCAGTTTTCTGCCGCTAAAGCGGCGATAGTTTTATCACCTGTCTTGATAATATGCCCCTATGTATCCATGAATAGGAGTAATTTGATGTATCCTATGATTACTTTGAATGTATCCATTCCTCCACATCACTTTTTGAAAAGTGTGATATTTTTTGCCTAGATGGTGGAGGGGTATTAGGGCAAACCCACGTGCTTCTTTTCTATAGTATTAAAAAACAGCATTCAGGAACTGGAGGAACAATAGGAATACAATAGGATTCAGGAGCAGAACGAGCAAAAACACTGTAAAAGGTTCAGGAAAATAAGTAGTTACAGCACCAAAATTAAAATCGGAAAAAGAAAGAGCTGTAGCACCACAAATAAACGGAAATAGTGGAATAAAAAATGTTAACCCCTTCGCTGCTAGTTCTTTTCCCCCCTGTGCTAAGCCTTTTTTGGGCTATTTGGGGTAGTTCGCGCTTAGGCCCCTATAACATTTTGACCAAATAAGGTATTCGCGCCAAAATTGCGTACTTTTCTTCCAACATCATGGGAATTCTAAAGGTACCCAGGGTTTCTGGATTCCCCTGGAGGGGACCTAGAAAAGGGATTCTGGGTAACAGAACCTGGTGAGAGCCAGACAAGTCACCCCATTCTGGATTCCCCTGGGTGTCTAGTTTTCAAAAATGTATAGGTTTGATAGGTTTCCCTAGGTGCCGGCAGAGCTAGGGTCCAAAATCTACAGCTAGGCACTTTGCCAAAAAAGGGTCAGTTTTCACTGTGAAAATGTGGCGTGTCTACATTGCGTTTTGGGTGGTTTCCTGTCGTGGGCACTAGGCCTACCCACACAAGTGAGCTACCATTTTTCTTGGAAGACTTTGGGTAACGTGGGGTGGGTGGAATTTTGTGGATCCACGCAAATTCCAGAACTTTCCACCACAGAAATGTGAGGAAAATGTGTTTTTTTGGACAAACCTTTAGGTTTGCAAGGGATTCTGGGTAACAGAACCTGGTGAAAGCCAGTCATGTCACCCCATCCTGGATTCCCCTGGGTGTCTAGTTTTCAAAAATATATAGGTTTGCTAGGTTTCCATAGGTGCTGGCAGAGTTAGAGTTCAAAATCTACAGCTAGGCACTTTGCAAAAAAAGGGTCAGTTTTCACTGTGAAAATGTGGTGTGTCCACGTTGCTTTTTGGGCCATTTCCTGTCACGGGCACTAGGTCTACCCACACAAGTGAGGTACTATTTTTCTTGGAAGACTTTGGGGAACGCGGGGTGGGTGGAATTCTGTGGATCTACGCAGATTCCATAACTTTCCACCACAGAAATGTGAGGAACATGTTTTTTTTGGACACATTTTTAGGTTTGCAAGGGATTCTGGGTAACAGAACCTGGTGAAAGCCAGTCATGTGACCCCATCCTGGATTCCCCTGGGTGTCTAGTTTTAAAAAAATGTATAGGTTTGCTAGGTTTCCCTAGGTGCTGGCAGAGTTAGGGTTCAAAATCTACAGCTAGGCACTTTGCAAAAAAAGGGTGCATTTTCACTGTGAAAATGTGGTGTGTCCACGTTGCGTTTGTGCCGTTTCCTGTTGTGGGCACTAGGCCTACCCACACAATGGAGGTACCATTTTACTAGGAAGACTTTGGGGAATGCGGGGTGTGTGGAATTTTGTGGCTCCACGCAGATTCCAGAGCTTCCCACTACAGAAATGTAAGGAAAATGTGTCTTTTTGGACACATTTTTAGGTTTGCAAGGGATTCTGGGTAACAGAACCTGGTGAAAGCCAGTCAAGTCACCCCATCCTGGATTCCCCTGGGTGTCTAGTTTTCAAAAATATATAGGTTTGCTAGGTTTCCATAGGTGCTGGCAGAGTTAGAGTTCAAAATCTACAGCTAGGCACTTTGCAAAAAAAGGGTCAGTTTTCACTGTGAAAATGTGGTGTGTCCACGTTGCTTTTTGGGCCATTTCCTGTCACGGGCACTAGGTCTACCCACACAAGTGAGGTACTATTTTTCTTGGAAGACTTTGGGGAACGCGGGGTGGGTGGAATTCTGTGGATCTACGCAGATTCCATAACTTTCCACCACAGAAATGTGAGGAACATGTTTTTTTTGGACACATTTTTAGGTTTGCAAGGGATTCTGGGTAACAGAACCTGGTGAAAGCCAGTCATGTGACCCCATCCTGGATTCCCCTGGGTGTCTAGTTTTAAAAAAATGTATAGGTTTGCTAGGTTTCCCTAGGTGCTGGCAGAGTTAGGGTTCAAAATCTACAGCTAGGCACTTTGCAAAAAAAGGGTGCATTTTCACTGTGAAAATGTGGTGTGTCCACGTTGCGTTTGTGCCGTTTCCTGTTGTGGGCACTAGGCCTACCCACACAATGGAGGTACCATTTTACTAGGAAGACTTTGGGGAATGCGGGGTGTGTGGAATTTTGTGGCTCCACGCAGATTCCAGAGCTTCCCACTACAGAAATGTAAGGAAAATGTGTCTTTTTGGACACATTTTTAGGTTTGCAAGGGATTCTGGGTAACAGAACCTGGTGAAAGCCAGTCAAGTCACCCTATCCTGGATTCCCCTGGGTGTCTAGTTTTCAAAAATGTATAGGGTTGCTAGATTTCCCTACCTGGCAGATCAGGGGCTACTGCCCCATCTGCCTCCTGGGGGGGCAGAAAGGCCATGGAATCTTTTTTTGGGGGGTGGGGGCATTGGCATGCCGATTCTGGGCAACCCCCACTCCGGAAATTTGAAAAAAAAAATCCCTGGTGGCTAGTGGGCTTTCTGCCCCACCCCGGTTGGGGCAGATAAGGGGCTATTGCCCCATCTGCCTCCCAGGGGGGGCAGAAAGACTATATAATTTATTTGGGGTTGGGGGCCTTGACATGCCCATTCTGGGTGGCAGCCACCACTCCTATCTATATATAAAAAAAAGACCCTGGTGCTTAGTGGACTTTGTGCCCCCCCAGGAGCAGATCAGGGGCTATTGCCCCCATCTTCCTTCTGGAGGGGCAGCAAGTCTTCAGTTTTCTCTGGGGGGGGGTAGGGTGGGGGCATTTGCATGCCCATTCTGGACAGCCCGCACCCTGGGCCTATAAAAAAGGAATCCCTGGTGTCTAGGGTGCTTTCTGCTCCCACGGGGGCGGATTGGGGGCTAATGCCCCAAATGCCCCCCAAGGGGGGCAGAAAGACTGGACTTTTGTGGGGGGAGGAGTGGGGGCATTGGCATGCCCATCTTGGGCAGCCCCACCCCTAAATTCATCATTAAAAAAACCCTGGTGCCTAGTGGGCTTTCTGCCCCCCGGGGAGCAGATTGGGGGCTTCTGCCCCCACCTGCACCCAGGGGTTGCAGAAAGACTGCTATTGTGCAGGGGTGGGGCGGGGGCTTTGGCGTGCCCATATTGGGCAGCCCCCACCCCTAATTTACATAATAAAAGAAATCCCTGGTTTCAAGTGGGCTTTCTGCCCCCTGGGTGGGCATATTGGGGGATACTGCCCCATCTGCCCCCTGGGGGCATAAAGACTGGAATTTTGTGGGGGGAGGGGTTGGGGCACTGGCATGCCCATCTTGGGCAGCCCCACCCTGAAATAAAACATTTGAAAAAACTGGAATCTAGTGGGCTTTTTGCCCCCCCCGGTGGGCAGATTGGGGGCTAATGCCCCATCTGCCCCCCATGGGGGGCAGAAAGACTGGAATTTTGTGGGGGGAGGGGTGGGGCATTGGCATGCCCATCGTGGGCTTCCCCCACCCGAATTGAAACATAAAACAAAACCTGGCATCTAGTGGGTTTTCTGCCCCCCCCGGGCAGATTGGGAGCTACTGCCCCAATCAGCACCCCAGGGGGGCAGAAAGACTCTAATGTGTAATTTATTAGGTTAAAAACAATCCCAGGTTCTAGTGGGCTTTCTGCCCCCCAGGAGGGGGCAGATTTGGGGCTGTAGCCCCCATCTGCCCCCAAAGTGGGACTGCAAGACTGAATTTAGCCCAAACTTTATGGGGGGAGCAAAGGCCCTTGCCCAAGGGGCCGCTCCTCCCTCCCTGGTGCCTAGTGAGTGGATCGTGCCCCTGGCAGGAAGATTCTCCCCTTTCCAATGATACCCCTCCCGTCTTTCTACGTGCTCGGGGGGCTGAGATAGCCCCTGAGCTCGTAATAAGTGAAACTGAAATGATCCTCAAGGCTCATTTTAGTTTGGTTTCTGTGCAATGAAGTCAGCGCGACGTGCGCGCTGATCTTCATTGCACAAAAACAATGCAGACAACCTCAGGAGCTGGGGAAGCCCTTAGCCAGCTCCCAAGGCTGTCGGGGGACAAAGGAAATCCCTCTGGTTCCCGCACCAGAGGGATTTCCCCTGCCATGTGCGAGGACAGTCAGAAGCCGTCTTGCGCACACGAGCGCCGTGGCGCAGGACAGCTCCCTGCCGTCCTGCACATGGAAGGGGTTAAAGCATCAAAACTGTTAATATTAATCAAAGTGTCATTAGCCTGCAGCATACTTTGAAGCAAGGAATATTACTTAGAGCGCAGAAGAGAGTAGGGCCAGATTTGAGCATGATCTCAATAGGGAGAGAGTTGTTAGCTAAATCAGCACTGAGTTCACACACATTTTACAGCAGGCACACAAAGGGAGGAGCACAAGATAAAGAAAAGGGCTAGGTATGAGCTATAAGTCAGGTGATGGCAATCACAGGTCAACCTACTCTTAAATAGTTTCTCTCTCCCAGGCACAGGGCGTAAGGCTGGAGTCAGGAAAAATAGGGCAAACAGGGCTGAATATTAAGGTAAGTGTCAGAAATTGTGTTTCTGGTTGGAAGAGGCATGCACTCTGTCAAAGCGAAGCCCACAATCCCAGTCAAGTGCAGCTAGGTACACACTAAAATATAACATGCACTCACCCTCTGGAAACTTGGCACAGAGCAGTCAGGCATATCTAAAGAGACAATGTGTAAAGTATTTGAGCAACACACACAGTAACATAATGAAAAAAAACACAATACTCTGCACCAGGTTAGCAAAACGGACAATGCTTTTCTGGATAATACAAGACCAGAAAAACCAGAATCCAATAAGTAGAACAGGAGTTATGAATGTTTTAAAGATTAAATGAAAATATAGTGGTAAAGCACAAACTGGGGATATCTGGTCGCGCTTGTCTGGGGCAAATAAAAAAGTTCAGGCCAACCACAATGGAGCACAGGTTGAATGGAGGAATCATCCATGGCCCACTGAAAAGAGTACCTTTGGAGAGGCTGCATTGTCGTCAAGCCGTGTATTTGGGGAGGCTTCATCATCAAGAAGCTCTGGAGATGTACAATGCATCGTCGTTGGGTAAAATGCACTGGTTCCGATCAGCAAAAAGGTGGCACTGCGTCAGCGTTGAGTTTCAGCACAAAAGGCCTCTCTTCCAAAAGTCCAGGAATAGATTGGCACCACTTGGCAGGGTAGGACTCAGAGATGGAACAGTCCAGGTGATGTTGCAGGAAGTCTTTGATGTCCCTGAGACTTCAGAACAGGGAGCAAGCCAGAATGCTCTTGGAGTCATTCTGGGTTCAAGTGAAATGGGTCTAGTCCTTTCCTCAGCAGAGCAAAGAGTAGCAGGGCAGCATAGCAGAGCAGTGAAGAGTTTTCTTCCAGGGCATAAGTCCAGCAGATTGGTAGTCCTTGTAGCAGCACAGCAGTCCTTCCTCCTGGCATAGTTCTTCACAGGTCTGGTAGTATCTGCTTTGATGGAGTCAGAGACTCAGTACGTATACCTAGTTGTTCCTTTGAAGTGGTAGTGTCTTTAAAGAAGAATCTTTGTAGTGCACAGAGGTCCTCTCTTCCCAGCCCTGGTTCCAGACTATTAGAACTGCCTATTCAAGTGTAAGTTTCAGGCACTCCTTTCCTTATCACCCAGGAAGAGCCATCAGAACACAGATGAGTACTGAGAAGCACCTAATGTTCCTGTGTTTGTGACTTCTAGAGGGAATGCACACAGTATAGATGTCACCCACCCCAGACTTGTATTGGAGACAGGCTGCAGGCACACGGAGCGGCATGATGTGGTAGAGGATGTGGCCTAATAGCTAGAGAGGTTGACCTTGAAGATGGGGAACTGGGTTCCAGTTTCGGTAAGGACGCTGAACATCTTTTTATTCTGGGCAAATCACTTAATCTCCCATGCCTAACAAAAAGAATATTTCCATTTGTGACTAATCTGGTGCTCATGTAAAGCACTCTGATACCTGATATCTTTGGGTCATGTTCGCGCTATAGAAAACACCACACAAAAAAGAGAAGAGAAATGTCCACTTTCTAAAAGTGGCATTTCAAAAATAGTTATGTTAAATCTACTTTTACCAGTGAAGAGGATTTATCATTACCATTCCAAAGAAACATAACACAGCTACTCCTTTCTAATCAAGAATTACAGCTTAAAACTGATTTAAGGAATTCCCAATGTTAACCTATGAGAGGAGTAGGCCTCACAGTAGTGAAAAACTAATTGAGGTGTGTTTCACTACTAGGACATGCAAAACTTAAAAGTCCATGTCCTACTTTTTACTTACACAGCACCCTGCCCTTTAGGCTACTTAGCGCCTACCTTACGGGTGACTTGGCTGTAAAAAATGGCTGTTTAAGGCTTCACAAAGGCTTTTAAATGCCAAGTGGAAGTGGCAGTAAAACTGCATACACAGTCTATGCAGTGGCAGGCTGAAGACATGTTTAAAAGGCTATTTGAATGGGTGGCACTATCAGTGCTGCAGGTCCACTAGTACCATTTAATTTACATGCCATGGGTATGTGGTATTCCACTTTACAAAAGACTTACAAGTAGATTAAATATGCCAATTTTGTATACACCAATGTTTCCATGTTTAGGGGAGAAGCAGTGCGCTTTAGCACTGGTCAGCAGGCTAACAAAAAGAATCAGCAATACGAGGAGGTAAGTGGGGAAAAGGTTTTGGGGAAGACTACCCTTTAGCTGACAGATCTAGCAGTAAGATTTCAGCAACGTTTGGGGAAAGAAAGGATAATATGGTCCGGAGCCATTAATGTGGTAGAGTGAAAATCAGCTCTTGAATGAATGTAGAGAAAGTCTTGCAATATACTCTGTTGTACATGGCTGATCGCATGACACTACAGGGAATTCATGAGGACCAACTTGTGGCAGGATTCCAGAATTCTGACATATAGTCCTACGGAAATTGAAGGCATTGGCCAAGGATTGCGAAGATTATATGGATAGGGGTTATAAAGCAACCAATCTGAACCATGGAAAGGCTGAGAGGGAGACTGCACATGCGCCACCGGAGGCTAGAGATGTTTATTGTTGCAGCAGTGTCCCATTCGCAATTGTGAATGGGATGCTTAGTGAGTTAAGCTGCTCTGATTCTCATCTGCTGCAGATGAAAGAGAATGAAGATTGGGCCAGTAGGTGAGGGTGGCTCCTCCGCTAAGGCGGAGGAGCTTCACTCCACAGCTCTCATAGCAGGAAAAATACAATGATGATAACATAGTTATTCTCATTTTAGTTTTTCGTAGGCTTGGGGCTGGCGTGGGGGGGGGTCTGGTGGCACAGGGGGAGGAGTAATTTGCACACTCCAAGAACACATAATGGTTTGCCGGCCGTATTGGGCAAGCCAAACAGTCATGCACCCTTTGCATGTTCCTAACCAGGCTGTAATACACAGCCTGGTGAGGAACATGCCCAAGCTCCCACTGCCTATCTGAGCACCATACCACAGCAATCATACCAATCACAATGCTGCATTGCAGCATTGTGATTGGTTTAAGGGAGCATTGGTGCTTTCTGCCTCCGGGACTCGCCAGAGAAGGAGACCTGATGATGGAGAGTCAAGGTGGCTGTGAGGAGGTAATAGTTTTTTTTTGTATTTTGTCCCCCTCTGCCAGCCGCATGCCCTTCCAACCCCGTTCCCTGCCAACCACCACTGTAGTAGGTTGTTGAACAATGTGGAAGCTTAGTAATTCTCTCAGTGAAGAAATAATACTCAAAAGTTTAAAGGCTGTGAAAACTGGGTTCTGGAACTGGTGGACTGAGTTAAAGATGATGCCATAAGTACGTTTTCATGTATGTATATGGTATTTCTTTAGCACAAACCAAGCCAAAAGACACTGGAAGCATAAAATCAATGAGTGATAGGAGAAGAAGCTGTGTTATATATGTTTAATGCATTGTGACGTAGCGCTCTTTAAAGAGGTGAGTCTTTAACTCTTTCCTAAATTGGAGCAGCATCAGGGCGGCCCTGCTGGATACTAGGATTTTGTTTTAGATCCTGGGTGTATAGATGGAAAATGCCTGCTGCCTTAGTTTGCAGTCTGATGGTGTCCTGGCTGTGGGTGTGCTGAGAACTACCAAACTTGGTGAGCTTGTGTGCAAGGTAAGTGGGGGTGTTAAGCTCAATGTCTTTGTAAATGAAGCAGCTGGTTTTGAAGATGGTGTGGGCAGCAAGGGGAGGTAATGGAGTTCATCAGGATGGAGGTGATGTGAACATATTTCTTCAGGCCCTAGATGAGACATGCTTCAGCATGTAAAATGCCCTTAAGGGGTGCCAGTGTGGAGTCTGGATGGGCATGGATTAGGGCGCTACCACCGTCCTGATGTGATAGTATGTGGGCTTGAATAGCTGCTCTCAGGTCACTTTGCATATGCCACATGCAGTGACTGAATGGCATGCCATGTGCCTAGAAGTTGCTTTGCACGCTAGTGGGATGGCCTTTGCACTTATAATACCCAGGTCCCTTAGTATTTCACTTGCAAATACCTACTAAAAGCTTAATGTCACTCATTTCAGTTGAAAATCATTTTTTTTTATTGTTTTGGTTTGTAAAATATTCCCTCTTAGTCATAATTTTATTCCACAGTAACGTCACCATAAATCAATGCAGTTGACTTGGTAAATTTATGCTTGGCCTATGATCGCAAGACCAATCAGTGTCTCTATTTAATTTGCACTTAATTTTCACCTCTATGGCATTACCCCTACACCAATGTGCTGTCTACAAAAAGCTAATCTAATTTTACCCTGCAGGTCCCATGTAATATTGTTGGCAACTGATGACTGAAGATCGCCTTAGAAAAGAATCTTGCCTTTCAGAGCGTGCTGTAAGGTCTCAGTCTCCCTTCGCCTTCAAGCAAAAACTGGTGTTGAACTTTGGTCCCAGTCAAAATATCATGGTAGAGGAGGATCAAGTACAGCTTAGTTTCAGCAAGGCTGAAATGATCATTGTAGGCCTATAATGCCCCTATTCGAATTGAACCATTGATTACATGTATGATGTCGGCTCTACAGTGGGTTGTTAGAATGGGGAACCTCTGGTTGGAACAGGTAGGTACTTGTGACAAGCAGTGGTCCCTTCTTCTATTCAGGGCGAGAGAATTACCCCTTCAGAACAACCCCTGCTCACCCTATAGGTAGTGTGGCGCGAGCAGTCAGGGCTAAACTTCAGGGCGCTAGTCAGTTAAGCATTTATGATCACACACAGTAAACCACAACGATCCCCCACAAATGGACACCAGGCGTAAGTTGTATCAAAAATACGGATGCTTTATATATAAGATTCTTGGTTACGCAGGCATGTACAAGACCATCAATAACGGTTGCGAAATGGAAGCCACAAGATGATAATTAGGCACTGTTCTTGTCTTTGGTAACTTATTTGATCACGAGCGCTTCACAGGGCTCGGTTGAGTCGGTCCAGTCACGATGATGCGCAGTGCACCCGGGATACAGTGATGCGGGGAAATCAGAACGTTGCGGACCCCGAGTCCGATAGAGAGTTCACTGTACCTGGGAACGTGCGATGTGCTTGGACGAGTCTTCGGGGGAGATGCAGGTTCTGCACCTCGCGGGTCTTCCGGATCAAGAATTCAGCGGGCGGCTCTCGGTAGACAGGTGCGGCCCAGGGCCTCCGACACGGACTGTGCGGGAGGTCACTGCGGAGGGCGGCACGGTCAGACTCAGGCTGGGAGGTGAAGCGGGGCGGCCGGATACGTTACGACGTACGGGCGGCCGTCCGAGGCTTGATTTCACTTCCCAATTAGAAATCCGGCGGGAGGGCGAGAGGGCACCAGGCACGCTCCAGTGGCAGGCAGGTGACAGGGAAGCGGGGCGGCCAGCCTCGATGGGTCCAGAGCGACTCGGGTAGAGCGGGGCTCTCGGCGAGGGGAGGCGGCCAGGCTTCTGGGTGTCACGGCCCTAGGAGGGGTGGCAAGGTGCGCAGAGCACTCCGGCGGGAGAAAGCACACGGCTCGAGTTCTCAGACGAGCGGAGACACGGTGAACCCACTGGTCCTGGGGTTCAGTTCAGGGGGCAAGCTCTTCTTCCAAGCCCTTGGAGATAGTTGAAGAACAAAGTGCAAAAGTCTCTTTCAGTCTTTTTCCTCTCCTTCCTCAGCAAGGCACCTACTGCAGGCCAGTCCCTCAGGTCAGGGAAAGTTACTCCTCCTTCAGCTTCTTCCAGGTCCTTCTAGTCGGGCAGAGTTCCTTCGTGGTTCAATCTGGATCTGATTTCTTAGGAGCCGGGCTCCTACTTTTATACAGTGATTCTTTTGTTCTTTAGCGTCAGGGGGCCTGGGCCTGGCTCAGTCCAGTTCTGGAGTACTTTGTTTTGGTGACTCTGCTCTTTCCTTTCAGCAGCAGGGCAGAGACATCAGCCGCTCCACAGGGGGGCGGAGCCGGCTTTGTGGTGGCAGAGCACAGGTCTATTCAAGAGTCAAGGTGTACTCCTCCCACCCATCCTGGTGTAATCTCTCTACCCACCACCTGGCAGCCAACCTGTCTCCTGGAATCCCCCAGCCCTGCTCCTGTACTGTTGCTAGGCAGAACACACACACAGTGTTAATGCGGTTTCGGCTGGTCTCTCTGTCCTTCATTTCAGGACTCCTCCGTTACCTTCAGATCAGGTCGCAAGCCCCCCAAGTCCTACTTGTCATCAGTGAAGAGTGGCTGGGACTGCTCTGCAGGGGATGTTGACGCTGGCCCTGCAATATGAAGGGGAGATGGTGTATTGCAATGTGTCAACATGTATGTAGCCACATGGGACATATTGACATTCAGACAGCATGGCATTGTACATTGTGACAGTCTATGGATCTGGGCGATGACCCAGAGTCATTGAGGGTGTGCACTGTGCTCTGCTTGATTGTGCATGTGTGCCATCGTGGCCATGACCACCCGTCCCACCAGTACCTGGTGGCCACTCACCCTGTTGCGGTTGTGTTGTGTCCTGTCGAGCAGTGTCCTGTCCCCTGACTCCGGCCACAGTATCCACACTGATGACTGTCGACACCAGCTCCTCCATGTCATCCTACTCGAGCTGTGGCGCTGGGCCCCCACCTCCAGTCTGCATTGCTGCCTTCTGGTTGGCTGCAAGTTTCTCTGTGGTCTTCCGCGTGATGTCATTCCATCACCTCTTGACCTCGTCCATTGTCCTCTTGTGCTCTCCGACGGCATTCACCTTGTCCACGATGTCACGCCATATTCCAGTTTTGGTACCCAATGACACGTTGGAGGTGACAAACAATTGTAGATGGTGTTCCATCACCTCCGTGACTATGATCCTGTTCGCCTGTGGACTGAACTTCGTCTTCCTCATCTTCTTGTCCTTGCCCTTCCCTGTCCCTGAGGTCCCGGGTTGGTCATCCAGGGTGCTTTTGGGGTTGCGCTCGTCCTCTGCACCTGCTCTGGCTGCCTCCATGGTGCTTGGGTGTTGGTCAGTTTGTGTTTGGGTGTTTTTTCTACTTTTATGGTGATTTTTTCTGCCGGCCAGGTGTGTGTTGCAGGCCTGGCGCTGCTTATCGCTAATTTCTTCATCGTGCTTTGGACCATCGCAGGTTTTTTGGTGTTGTGATTTGTGTTTTTATCTCCATCGAGGTGGTTGTATCGCAGACAATGGCCGCGGTTTCGGCAGACTATCGCATGGTACCGCCTTGTTGTGAATTCCACGTTGACACAGGGTTATTTTGCCGCGATAGGCTGCGATGTGTAAAGTTGCGTTAACATTTGTTGGTGATGTTTAGCACACGTTCTTGTGAATATACCCCTTAGTTTTCCTCATTAGACTTTGACCCAGAATGAGAAAACACAAAATGGAGGAAAGAAGGAGAAGACAATGAGGGAAAAGTTTTAAAAAGTGAAAAAGCAGGATGAAAAATATTCTTGATGAGTGAATTAAAGGGGAAGAGAGTTTCTGGTGGGAAAAAAAGGCATAAAGTGGAATCAAGACTACTCAGCATTTGTATTCAGCAAACCCAAAATTCGATAGTGCCTGCTGCAGGCTTCTAGGACAAACTTCGAGCACTGCCACTTATGTTTTTTTTAAACTAATCTACTGGCCTGCATACATTTCTCATTGGACAGGTTGGACAACAAAGTCATGGACCTCGGTGCACTAACTTCAAACCATTGCACCGCGGAGAACTTTCCCCTCCAGTCCTTTTTTGAAATTCTGCTCACAGTTTAATAGAAATACTATCCAACATTTGGTGGCAGCAACGCTACACTGTGCTGTGTGTTTGGAACACTTTTATGCCGTAATCTACGAGTGCCTCATCAGTCTGTCACTTAAGGAATCAAGCCTTGCAACTGTTAAACATCCATAGTTGCCTTGTGGTTATTCTTCTTTAAGTTCGTTTTGTGTTTTTCATTAAATAGAATCACATTTGTTTTGTTTCTGCTGAATTAATAGGACCTGGATGTACCTATAAATGACAAAATTAAAATGTTCTATTCACTTAACTTAAGTCTCAGCTGTTCATTGAATACACCTACACAGATTTGTTTCACATCATTTTTATCTAGTGAAATCATGCTGCTTGTGGCCTGCAATACATTACTTTGAAGGTATGTTGGCAATTCCTTTATCCTGAAAGGGATTTCAATAATTTCTGTGATGTTTTGTTGTCTAGCCTGTGTTTTTTCCAGTACCCGTATCTATCGTGTGGATTCATCCAGAAAGCTTTTTGGCAACACCTTAACATTTGAATATACGATAGTCTGTCAAAGATGCACCCCGAAATGTCTTCTTAAATATAATGATAATCAAAACCTTGTATATAATATATAATATGAAAAACGCATTCTAAACACATGTAGATATCATCTTGTTGCTGAAAGGAGTATGTAATATCAAGAGATTTCCCAACAACCTATGAAGAGTCAATAATGCTGGTCATGAAACCGAGTAGGAAATATTCCATTATAATGTCAGCTGTATAACTCGTAGTGAGGGAGGGCCATAATACTTAACCCCATGCTTTATCAGGGCCCAATCCTTGCGCTGACAATATTTATTTATTATGTATAGATTCTGAAGCCAACCTCCCCTGTTTATTAATGATGAGGTGATTAACTTGGCTATATCACTAGACGTTGCCAGATGTTGGAGATTATGGGGCAGATTTACAAGCCCCATATGCCACTTTTGCGCCACCGTTGTGTCACTTCTGTGATGCATCGGCGGCGTAAAGCCAGTGCCATGCTGCGGGGTATTTACCACGTGATGCATCTAGGGAGATGCGTCATGTTGTAAAGCCCTGTGCCACATAAAACCTGCATCAGGTTTCATGTGGGCGTTTTGGCGCGGGGGGGGCGTTCGGAAAAGTGGCTGAGTGAATTATACAAGATTTCACTCAGTCACTTTTCCGACCCCCCTGTGTCAAAACCTTGCACCTGCTTGAAGCAGGCGTAAGGCTTGACGCACCATGTTAGACATAGGCAGGGTTGGCACAGTGCTGGAGTTGCGTCGCGTCCGCGACACAACTCCAGCACTGCGGCAACCTTATGGCACCAGATGCGACAGGCATCTGCATTTCCTTGCGCCATGATGCGCTGCATTTTAAATGCGGCGCATCCGCGGTGGTGCAAGGATTGAGATGTGTGTCGCCAGTTTCGTGGCGCAGCCCTGCTGATTTGCAGGGATGCGCCAGGAAACATAAATCTGCCCCTATGTGTTTTTTCTTTTCCTGTAGGACTGTATTTTTTTTAACATAGAGACACCTGTTCATAAAATGTGTGGTCACACAACATTTTTACCTGGGCTTCGCAAAAACTTTGACATGGCTTGTTGAAAGCGTTCCCAAAGAGAAATATTTAGAAAAAGGAGTGTTAGATAGAACATTTAGCAAAACGCAAAACTCCTACAATGACATGGCATACTGCCTAGTTTGGAGAGCTCCAGCATGCCTAAAGAACATAATATACTGCACAGTTTTTACAATTGCCTAGAGCCACTGGAACTTGGAGTATTTCCCAGTTTTTACAATTTGCAAAATTGCACAATGGACTAAAGGCCTCATTTTAATGTAGTTTTGGCATTAGGCAGTGCAAAAAGTCACATTTCTACACTGCCCTACATCGAAGTTGAAGGGCAGGAAGGCGCAATATTTATCACTTACGATAAACTCCTGTCCTTTCCCCTTATGCTGGTGCCATTTCAGTATCCTAGTGCCTGCTGAGAACACAGGCACCCTTGCACCACGGTGCCTGTGTAAGTGTGCCTGTGTTGTCGGCAGAATTGTTTTTGTATTTCTCCTCGTTGTGCCTCCCCTGGGGAGGCAGAGGTTTGTGCGCGTCAACACATCCATCTTCACACACGCCCTCACATCCACAGGATACATGTGGCTGTGGGCCAGGAACTTCTGGCTGGATGAGAACCACACCAGCATCCATCATTGGTCCATCCACATTAGCATCCACGTCTCCGAAAAGCAACACACTGCCACACACCCCGCTACCATTCCACCAAAGATGCTTGATGTTAGTCAACACAGACATGCCGTGTGGGACACTGGAACCAACACCACCGCCACACCCTGCAACCTCACACACTGGATCAGCAACTGATCCAACAATCTAGCCACATTGATGGACTTTCCTGTGACGCACAACAACAATTAAGCCACCTGGGACAAGGCAGACCTGCTGGACTCATAAACGTCTAGCAGGACTCTTGTGCACAGCTTGCAACACAAATAAACATCAGTGGCCTTACAACCCTGGAAAACGGCACACACAGCCATCACCATATCATCAGCAAGGACAATTGGAGATCCTTCAGATGGGGCCGAGGCAAAAAAACGCACGACATCAAGGAGCTCATCAGCATTGTGAGTGCACTGACATCAGCTCTCCATCGAAAAGACACCCCATCCTTGCAAGGCTGAGCCAATCCCTTGCAACTTTCTACCACTGCAAGCTCATGGACATACACGCAAGCCTTGGCACACAGAGGCAGAACGCACTATTATACGCGGGACCAACCCCCCTCAGGTTTTGGACTTCCATCATCAGGAAATACAACACCCGGCTCATGTGCAACATCCCCTGGGGATCTCCATCAGGCCCCTTCCCACACAACATCTCAACCACATCATTCCCCATCCTTGTAGCCCCCGTCCAGCACGTCATGTATGTATCATTGGAGTTAGCCACATTCCATGGTAGATAGAGGCATGCAGTGACCCAGGCCCTTCTTAGACAACGGACGGCAGGAACGCAGGCTCTCAAGGAATATCACCGTGCTTTCCTAGCCAGCAAATGTCATCAGGAAGACAGTCAACGAGCTACTGACAAACTTCCTCCACGCAAAGAGTTCCAGGCAACCTGCACAAGACCATCTTCCACAGTAATAACCCCACTGCAACCGTCGTCATTGCCACCAACACCGACACATTTGCCCTGCTCAACAATGGTGAGGCCACCCCCTTGACCTCTCCATAGCATTATACACAATGTGCTCACACACTGTCAGCTCACACATCTCCAACACTGGTATCCAGAGGATGGATCAGGAAGAAATCACCAAGTAGTTCACCAGCAAGGCCATGGGAGTGGGACTCAAGCCTTAAGCATGTAGTACAGTGGCGTCATCTGGCACATGGCCTAGGGCTCATCTCTCAGCATGTCAATCTTCAATGTGTCCATGACCCCCCTCTCCACCATCACATGCGCACACAACCTCATCATCATCTCGTATGCCATTGACAGCCAGCTGCTCCTCACCCTCACCAAAGACACAGCCATTGCCAGTTCAAACCTTCAAGAAGGCATGAGGTACGTTGATGAATGGCTGAACATCAGCCACCTGAGGCTGGACTTGGCCAGGACTGAGGTAATCATCTGAGGATTGTCTCCTTACAGCTGGGTCAACTCCTTGTGTCCCACCCGCCAGGGCACTGCACCAGCACCCAGTGGCCACGCACGCAAGATGGTGTGCATCATGGACTCGTCGCTCACAATTGCCATGCAACTCACCAGCATCTGTACCTCATGCAGCAACACCCTCCGCATGATGCACGTGATCCACAGATAGATCCACTCCAAGGCAAGACAGACCGTCCCCCAGGTCCACGACACCAGCCGTGACAACTACAACCCCGCCCTCTATGGAGCAAGAACAGCCAAACTCCCGGAGAACTTGTCCACATCCAGGGTGCATCTGCACACCTCAGCTTCAACATCCCGCGCCCCAGCCACATCACCGGCCACCTGAGATAGCTGCAAAGGATCACTGTCTGCTGCAGGATGACCTTCACACTCCTCACCCACACTCAGGAGGCAGTCCACAACCCCAGACCCCAAACCAACCTTGGACGTCTGTCATCCAAGACCCCGTTGGGCCAGCTCCGTGCATCCAACCTTGCCCTGGCCACCATTCTTCACATCCACCGAACTCCAGCATGCAGGAGATAGTTCTCCCACCTGGCCAAACATACCTGGGACTCCCTCCCCGGGAACCTCCACATGAGCCATGACCTCTACGCCTTAATGATACTCTTCCAAATAGGTCTGTCCGCACAGTATTGCAAGCACCCCCTCAGCCGCTTGAGGCCATCACGGGTGAGTATTGTGCTCCATGTCTGTATTGGATGATACATTGTGACCCATGTGTGTCCTGTACCGGACTCAGATCCCAGGGTATGGATGGCTGGAGTTAGTTCAACACTCAGGCATAGTTTGACATTTCCCCACATGTATGTTGTGGACTCATGCAAAATGACTGCAACATCTAATTAAAGAAATGTAGTTTTATTCTTGGTGGGGGAGGTGTTTTGTGGGAAAAAATAGGTGCTATACAGTGTGCCTAGAATCCAAAGTTCACAGGGGGCGATGGGATCCTTGGCATTTGAAGTCATCAGAGTCCAGAACACAGTGTTTGTCATCATTGGTCAGACTGTGACCAGCAAGTCCATGTGGCAGAGAATGTCAGTGAATGAGGTGATGCTGTTGCGCATGAAGGCCAGGTGCCAGGCCAGGTGACCTGGGAGATGTGGATGGTCCGCTGCCTCTCACGGTCCTTTCCGTGGATGACCCACCTTCCTCGCGGGACCCTCAGATGCAGGCCTTGATGATGCTTGGGACACTCCGTCGGATGAATCCTCCTCCTCCTCCCTCCCTGTGGCTGGTGGTGGTATTCGCCTGGTGGCACAGGGAGGGTTGCCCATGTTGTCGGCGATCTGACGTAGTGAATGGCTTTCGTCCGTTTGCACCGCCAGGAGCTCAGCCAGTCTTGCTTCCATACGTCCTTGGTGTTCTTGTTGACTGGCGTTTTGCTCGGCCTGCTGATTCTTAATCTCTGTGAGGGTCTCCACTACCTGGCTGATGGCCCTGGTGTCACGCCGGTATGCGTCCATGATGTTGCGTATGTGTGACATACCGGTCCCTTCAGCTGGCTGGTCAGGTTCTCACCTCCGCCTGCCTCCACTCCCACCACCCCTGCCCACATGAGCCTGGCCTGCCGTTGTGGGCACATCGGGTCTACGGGCCTGGGACTGTGATTCTTCACCCCCATGGTTGGGGGGAGATCCATCAGGTTGCCCTGTGTGTGAGACAAAGACAATGTTAATGCTGTTTCATGCGACATCCATGTTTCATACATATTCAAGTTGGCACAGTTCCTCCAGGTAGTTGTATGTGCCTAGCATTCTCCTCAATGTTCACTTGTGGATGGGTATGTTGCGGGGGACAGATTGATATGTTCTCCTGAGTGTTTGACATGTAGATTTTTGGCTTGGATGCTTCTTTGGCTATGGATTGATCTTTTTGTGTCACATTTCCTTTGTGAGAGTGGGTAAATCCATTGCCTGCCCTGGGGGTGTGTGCTTGTGTAAGGGGTGTGTGTGACAGGGCCTGCTGGTGGGTGTAGTGTGATTTGACAGTGGGTCTCCCAGGTGATGTATCTGTCCCCCCATGACAGTGAGTGTGAGTTCCTGTCCTAGATATCTGAGCTTGTTGTGTTGGTGTTTGAGTTTGCAGTGGTCACAGGAGGGCCTTGTGCTGCCTACAGCAGGGCCAAGTGTCAGCTACCTTGTCAGTACTTTGCCAGTCCCTGTGCATTGAGCGTGGTGCATGGGTATGTACCTGGGCCATATGGGCTGAGGGCAACGGTGTCTTATTCAGAGTTGAACAATGTGTTTTGTGAGACCCACCCTCCCAGCATCCCGGACATCCAGTCTTGGGTTAGTGCTTCGTGTTGCCTGGGACATGGCATGGCCTTGCTTTGTGAATGGGGCATACACATGTTAGTGGTATGAGGGTTGTTTTTGAGTGTGGTGGTGTCCGGTGAGGGCTTGGGGGTAGTTGCGTGCATTTTGTGTAGTTGGGGTGTGGATGCCATTCCCCCCATGTTCCATGAGTTGTTTGTGTACTCACCAGGCTCTGGAAGTCTTTGAAGTCCGTGTACTCCCACCGGCGGAAGCAGGGCCATCACCTTCTCCTCCCAGGGATGGTAATGTACCGGTCTGCGGGGCAGCCCACCTCCAGTGATGTTGCTCTGGGCGTAGTCCTCATTCATTTTCCGCTTGACTGCCCTCCACAGATCGTACCACCTCGCTTGGCATTCATTCCTGGTCCTTCTGATCGGTGCAACAGCATTCACCCTATCGACGATCCTCTGCCACAGGCGTGATTTTTCGGCTATGCTGGTCTGTCTGACCAATGTCCCAAAGAGCTGTGGCTCGACTCTAATGACTACGTTGACAAGGATGTCCAGCTCCTCCCTTGTGAACTTTGGATTCTTGTCTGTGGGCATGGTGTGGGGTGAGGGTGTGGATGGTTGTGGGTGTGTGGGTGTGAATGTGAAGGTGTGTGTGGGAATGTGAAGAGGGGGTATGTGTGAAGGAGTTTGTGTGAAGGTGTATATGTTAAGGTGTATGGGTGCAGTTGTTGGGGTGTGCTCTGTAGCTGCAGTGGGTCTGTTGCAAAGGCTCATGGTTTGTGTGTGTGGGCCCTTTTTATTGGTCCATTTGTGGGTGTGCCTGAGTTTGACATTTTGGTGGGTGTGTTGTAAGAGGTGGTTGTGAGTTTGGGCCTATGTTTGCCAGTTTGGGTGTGCCAGGTCAGTCATTTTGATGTTTTTTCTACTGTAGACGTGTTTTGTGGTGTTGTGCGAGTCGAATTGACCCTCCTTGTGCTGTTTTACAGTGTCCTGGTTCAGTCCGAGTCGTTTTCGCGTATGTAAGGTGCGTACATACGCAATGTTGTTGTAAGGTCCATACATACGCAATGCTGGGGGACGGGGCTGGGGTACGGTGCGTCCAAGTATGGGGCTGGGGTACGGTGCTGGGGTACGGTGCGTACAAGTATGGGGCTGGGGTACACTGTACAAGTACGGGGCTGGGGTACGGTGCTGGGGTACGGCGCATACAAGTACGGTGCTGGGGTACGGTGCGTACAAGTATGGGGCTGGGGTACGGTGCTGGGGTATGGTGCGTACAAGTACGGGGCTGGGGTACGGTGCATACCAGTACGGGGCTGGGGTACTGTGCATCCAAGTATGGGGCTGGGGTACGGTGCAGGGGTACGGTGCGTATGAGTACGGGGCTGGGGTACGGTGCGTACGAGTACGGGGCTGGGGTACGGTGCATACGAGTACAGGGCTGGGGTACGGTGCTGGGGTATGGTGCGTACAAGTACGGGGCTGGGGTACGGTGCGTACCAGTACAGGGCTGGGGTACGGTGCGTACAGGTACGGGGCTGGGGTGTGGTGCTGGGGTACAGTGCGTCCAAGTACGGGGCTGGGGTACGGTGCTGGGGTACGGTGTGTCCAAGTATGGGGCTGGGGTATGGTGCTGGGGTACGGTGCGTCCAAGTACGGGGCTGGGGTCTGGGGCTGGGGTACGGTGCGTACCAGTACGGGGCTGGGGTACGGTGCATACAGGTATGGGGCTGGGGTACGGGGCTGGGGTACGGTGCGTCCAAGTACAGGGCTGGGGTACGGTGCGGACATGGGGGTTACGGTGCTGATATACCGGGTACGGTGCTGACATACGGGGGTACGTGCGGACATACGCGGGGGGAGGGGGGAGCTGTACGACTTGTATCCTGGGCACAAGTTTACCTGGGATACGAGTGGTACAGAGGTCGCTAAGTACGGGATGTTTTACATACGCTTGTGTATTCGGAAGGGCGGTACGGATCGTACTTGTGCGCTCGGACTTCAGTTTTACGATGTGTACGTAAAACTGTCCGGGTATGTCTCGTAGACCTTTTCCCGATACGAATCATATGTATTTTTCACGTACGAATCGTACTTCACCGGTAGGACGGGACTTGTACGATTCGTACGTAAAAATATACGGATACGAGTGGTACGGGAATTTTTTTTACCCGATCGGAATCGCCACCTAAATGACTTCTCACCCTATTCCCCACAACCTGCTACACATAAAAAAGAACACAATGAATGTAATTGTCAATTAATTTGCATTAATCATTTAATAAACATTAATTACCAATTAGTAATACATTAACAATAAATTAATTAACAATGACAACAAATGAAAAATAATAATACATTAATTATAATTAATATAATTTTAAATTAATCAATTAATAATAATTCATTACAAATTAATAATTAATTAACTTTAAATTAATTATCAATAACAATGAATAAATATAAATATTAATTTATAATAATTAAATCACTTCCCACCCTATTCCCCTATAAACCCACAACCCGCTCTGATATATATTTAAAAATAATAAAAATACATCACAAAAAACGTTAACCATACATATAAAATACATACTAAAATGCATAACCCTAATTAAAAATATCGATATTATTAACAACAATATTTTTGCTAACAATTTTACTTACTTCGCTATTACTAACTTCGATATTACTTACTTCGATATAAAAAAAAACAATATCACTTACCTTAAGATCGATATTCTGGTAACCGATATTCTTGACATCGATATTCTGTCCCTAAGATATTAAAAACTCAATATTACCGTATGTCGATATAAAAATCGATAATTTGACTGCTCACCACAAATGACGACATGGCCGTATTAAGGCGGGACTAACAAGCCTATAAAAAAATCCGAAGGCAGCATTTACGAAGGACAAAGACGCAAGCCAATGAAAAATATGGGCGGGGAAGTGGGCAGGGCTTCCCTCACGAACTACAGCAGATCTTCACCAGAGCAGCGCTTGCACGCTTACTCTAGGATCGATCTAAAAATAAAGAGACAGATCTTAAATTGTTTCAACTGTCTTCAGTTATACAAAAATGTCATAATTTTGCCGAATGCTTAATGCACCAGAAACAGCACAGCTGTATCATTAACATAATCTATTGAAGTCTGAGTCTTCTGGAGCACAGATGAAGAGAGCAGCACATTCATAAAATGTTGTCTCGATTTTCACCCATTTTGGAGTCTGTTTGTCATCAATGTCTTGCATGTAAAAATGTCAGTGTATGACTGCATTCTTTAACATTTGGGATGCTAAACACACCATTCCAAAACCACATGCAGCATGTAAAGTTAGCACGTGTGGTGGAGGCCTGGATGCGGGTAGCAACCAAAGCCAAATTCTAAAACAAATCAGAGGTGAAAATCTGAGAATCTAGGGTCCTGCACAAATACATCTAGGCTTATTACAGTGAGATAATGGGCAGTGATTTGTCAACATTACTACAATGGGGTTTAAAAGTATATTTCGCAGATTTGATATCACATGCTGTTCTGTATTGTGTGACGGTAGAGAAAATAATATACATGGTCATTGAAAAGGAGTCATCTCCTAGGGCTTAGCACCAGTGATGTGCACCAAAGAAGAGAATTGAAGGTGGAGGATTGCAATAAAATGCAGGCTGTGGAGAAAATGTTACAGTGACAGCGATGCAGGGGCATGAGTAACATGGATAGGGTAACTTCACGTGAATGAAAAGGCTGCAGCAGAGAAATTGTGGCTGCTGTCACTTCCTCCCCAGCCAGGGAGCATGTCAAATAAACATGCCACACACGGAGCTCAGCAACAAACGTCTTTATGCTTTGGCATACAGCATTCATGCTACCTTCTCCTTGCATTATAAATGTTAATAACCTCACCTCAACACCTCCCTGCCCATTACATAATTCCTCTATTGAGTCAGCCTTCAACTGCAAGGTCCTAGTGCCCATAGTCTCAAGACACTACAGCTGCAAGATAGAGGAAAAGGGGATAATTATAAAGTGGGAATAAAGAGCGATAGGAAAAAATGCAAAAAATCATATGTGACTGAATTGGGACATAGCACCATATGGGACAACAGAGTGTCAAGAACATAGTGGAAGAGAGGAAGAAAAAGTGGGAAAAGACAGGGAAAGGTGGCAAGAGAGTAAAACAGATAAAGAATACAAAAGTTGAAAAGAATGCCAATGAGATAATGGCAAAAGAGGAGAAATCAAGAGAGATAATAAATAAATAAAAATGTGCTACATCACTGCCAGATGTAGGTGGAGGAAACTATACATCAATTGGCAGGGCACCCGAGCAAGGCCAGACTGGTCGTTCGACCCTTCGGACAAATCACCGGTAGGCTAGAGGTGAGGGGTTGCTTTCAGAGCATGACAAGCCCTACTTCCCATTCTAAACACGGCCTCCTGTACTGTGGCACTGGTTATGCCAAGAATTACTTTGGTTTCCATTTTGGTCCGGTCATATGCTCCTCCCTCATCATTAACTCTGCAAAGGAGTGGGTGTTGTGTGTGCTTTTGTGGGGTACATGGTGCACCCCTATTTCAGACAGTACTCATATGGTGCAAATTTGGTTCTGGTGACTGACAGGGCACAAGCATTTATACCTTTCATTAACATTCTTACATTTTTTTGTTGTTTGCTGAATGAGCACTGGAGATCAATGGGAAATCCTACTAAACCTATAATGCTAGCATTGTGTCTGGTGATATTTTAATTATTTTCCCCTAGCAATGCCTTGTGAAAAAAATAAACAAAAACCGTATTCAAAGAAAAGCGTGACGTTTCCCTTTCATCTTGTGGATGCCCCCTTAAGAACATTACAAAGCGTCCGCAAAGTGCCGCCTATTAGTGAATTGGGTGCTTTCAAGTAATCCATTTTGTAACCACGTTCTGGCTGTGTGACTCTTTTAATCTGATGGGAACAGGTATGGGCCAGTCTAGGGCTGAATCGCAGCGAGCACCGCATCATATTTTTCCACAATGAAGAAACGTGCAGAACTCAATACATTCAAATTAGGCTTTCGATTACACTGGTGCCATTGGTCTTCTAGCTTCAAAGACACGGCTCAGACAATGAAAAGTTTCCTGTGGAGCTCTGGCATTCAACAAACCACGGCCGCACTCTCGGATTATCACAACTACCCTGTTTGGATAGTCGTCACTAATTGGCCACCTCTGTCTATTTGCGCACCCTTCTAACAAAGCTGTAAGCTGTGTCCAAGAAAAATGCGTACCTCTTAAACAAGCATTTGCAATGCAATAGGACTCGCATTTACGCGAGATCTACTGCATTGCATCACGGACAACGGGGGACACACGGACAACAGGAATGTGGAGAGGGGGTGGGGAGACGGCACAGACAAGCAGTGCTCACAGTCTAAATAACACATAGCGTACTGTGTAACCCTCGTAGTAAAGGGGATAGTAACAATGCGAGGATACAAATTACGACATGGCCTTAATAAGGAGGGACTAACAAGTCTCATAATCAATCAGACCGCAGCATTTATGAAAGACAATGACACAAGCCAATTAAAAATATGGGCGGATAGTGGGAGGAGCTTTCACGGAGATTCCACTCCATACTTCATTATTGCATGATTCGCAAAGCGAGCAGAGCATGCCCGCTGCCGCTATAGGCTTGACTCAAAAAGGGAGTAGACAGAAGATAAAATTAATAAAGACTCTCACCCTTTACCAGTAAAAGTCTGATTAATATCTTTCTTATCTGGGGGCATCTTGTTCAAAGCTGAATTTAAACCAAACTTGTTTACAATGGCTTTAAGTATACTACCCTGTTGTGTGTGTTCCACATGCATGGCAGGAGAGCATGCACATCCATATTTCTCAGAAAGGAGCCCAACGGGGAGATGTTGCAAACTTTTGAGAGAGGAGATACAGCATAATAAAAATTCAACAGCTAATTCGACCCAATGGAAGCAACAAGGCCTGCAAAGTGGAAGGTTCTGTGGACATCACTGCAAGACTACCTCAAACAGCCAAGGACACAATACTAACAAAGCCTCCCTTGGATCTACCCACACTAGAGGCGGTATCTGGTACAAAGAAGGTTTTTTAGCCTTCCAAGAAAAAGCTATTAACAGTGGCCCATATTTCCTGTAGGCATATCAATCCGAACCGCCTTATAATAAGTATCCAACCTGGATCATGGAACTTACTAGCCAACCCTGCTATATTGCAAGATATAAAGTAACAATCAATACAAACTGGGAGATCCAGTCCAAGAGCCACGGTTTGAGGCTGTGTTAAGGGGATCTTTGGCTCTAAAAAAAAACTCTAGCAGACAGTCAGTCACAGCATTCTAATGATCCTAACAACACAAACCTATTAGATATGTCTATGCCTGGAGCAGCCTCCTGCTGTCTCTCCTGGCCAAAATTGTGGAACCTACACAGGCTCCTGACTCCAGGAAAAAGAGGGCGAATCAGACTCTGTAAAAATAGCCCAAAGGGAGAGCCACAATTGCAAAGGTAGTGGAATTAAAGTTGGGGTGAGAGGCCATTGCTTGTATTCTATTCACCACATGAGGATTATTAAAGTTGATGACAACTCAATAGCTTTCCCAGTTTTTCCTAGCCCTACCCACCCAGCTTGTTCTGTGCAACATAATAATACATCT
Organism: Triturus cristatus; assembly: GCF_964204655.1. Lineage (NCBI taxonomy): Eukaryota > Metazoa > Chordata > Amphibia > Caudata > Salamandridae > Triturus > Triturus cristatus. The sequence continues at coordinate 633,647,551 of NC_140582.1, forward strand.
TTCCACCCTCAAGCCTGTAGCGGTGTTAGAGTTCAGCCAATACACTACTTTGATCTTAAGTTAGCCAAATTCTTCCTTCACTTCTGGTAGAAGAGTGTGTACATTTGCCAGAACTACTACAAAAGGGGGCACTTGGCTCTTGTTACCTTCCCCACCCAAGGATCCTCTACAGAGGCTGCTAATGCTGTCCGTGTGTCCAGTATCTGGGAGGTACCTTTGTCAAAAGAGAAACCAATTACCCTATCCTTGTTCTGTTCGATGGGCAAAGGGTTGGAATCTAGAGCTGATTCAAGATAGTGTAGACATGAAGGTGGAGGAGCACTAAAAGAGCCAGGGAGTATGCGGTTTACAGGAGAAAGAGAGAGGCGACGGGTGGCTAGCCCAGTATCCTTGTCCAAAATGCCCACTGCTAATTGTAAATATGCATCCGTGGTTGACACTGTGTTTACAGGGGCCTTAGAAGTCACCCCCACTCTCCTGCACTTCACACCAAAGATGCCAAGATGTAACCAACAGAGCTAAACAAAGTCACCATTAAGCTAGTTGACAGCTGGAGTTTATAGGTCGCCAGGGTGATACTTTAGCATAAACAGACAAATCAGGCAAGAGTATCACTGATTACAAAATCTGCTAGCACTACTCCTTATAGGCAGCGAAGGGAGATGCATGTCCCACTCAGGGTTGGTAGCCGAGGACTGGGAAGTACTTAAACGGATACAAAGACTTCCCTACCTGGATTCCACAAGGACTTCCAGGTTCCCACCTTAAGGCACCTCTTTATGGTCCAGAAGTTACTACCGCTCCCGCTCTGACTTGACCAGCAAGACGTAACCTGCCCTGGAGTCAGAGAACCAAGAGAGGGGACCCAGACCAGCTTTCTCCAGTCTCTGACGGGCGCAGTCGGGCCCGCCCTTGGTCACGGCTTCAACCGTGCATCCCGCGGGAGGTAAATAGCACTTTTAAGTTCTCTGCATGGGAATGACAGCAGCACTGGGTTTCTGGGACAGCAAGTCCCTGGCAGTTCTCCTCTTCACAGCACAGCAGTAGGCAAACACATCCCGCGCCATGAGAGAAGATTGGCACTTTAATGTATGCAGTTCAGGAAGGGCAGCAGCATGGGTTTCTGGAACAGTGAGTCCCTGGCAGTTCTCCACTCAACAGCACAGCAGGAAGTCAAAGCGTGAAATGCTTATTAATGTGTTTACCTTGAGGTTAATATGTTAGATTCCCTATTAATATGTGAATCACAATTTAACAAAATCTTGTCGTAAATTAGCCATATTTCATGAAGTCCTCATTTGCACTCTCCCTTTTTTAGTTAAGTCATAGATTCAATATTTCGAAGCTCATGGGAAAACTCACAAAACTTGCAAATCGTATTTGAAATGATAACTGTTTCTATTGAAAGCTTTGGACTGAACTGTGCGATTGTAACTATTTTTGTAACATTCTAGAACAGCTGCTTGAGAAAATGTCCTGCTTAACTTTAAAGCTTTCTTTCTAAAATGCCCCATTGTTTAACATATCCTATGCCTACATGTCTTAAGGAAGCTATGTAATCGATTTACTTGATTTTTCCAGTTTGTATCTTTTTTCCTGCTACATCACTCTCATCTCATTTTGGACCAACCAATGGAACTGAATGGTCTGACATTTTTTGGTGATGCTAGGTGGTGTCATCCTGGAAACTTGTGGAATATAATTGAACACATTTTGGTAGATCCGTGGTAGGAACGTCCGGAGTTTGGGCATCTGAGGACAGAACGTCTTGTGACATAACTGTGATTTGCTGCAGACCGGTGTACTAGCACAGATTGAACCTTTCCGGCTGAATGCTTCATGTCATGCAGCTGTGACTTTGCTGCTACAGCGACAAACTGAGACAGATTGCTCTCTTCGTGAACTGAAACTGGTCACTTGAAACTTTGTTGAACTTTTTTGAGGGTCTGTTTAAGGCTCATCAAATTTTCTATCTCCTATCAACCCTTACGCTGTATGAGTCCGAATCTACCTCGGCTGAGGAAGACTTTTCCTTGATCGTTCTTTATATCTTCCTTAAATCTCAGAGAATTGGTACTATTCATTAAATCCTTTACTAATTTGATATTAGGGCTGTATGTTATCTTATTATAATTCAATGCTCTTTTTAAAAAACCTATTTTTGAAATTTAAACAGATTTCTGCTGATTCTGTCCCATCATACCTTGTGGATAAATCATTGATTTGACAATTTATGGTTACTATGGAGAAAACTCAGATTATAAAAGGTTAGATGTGAGGATAACAATTATCCTATTACTGGCCCTCATTGGATAATTGGCCATCCTCGGAATATTCAGTCCCTTTCAACACAGAACAAGATCCATCGGAGGACCAAGTGAGTGTAAATAGTAGAGAGGTTTAAAGACAAGATAGAATTAAGTTGAGCCCAGTGGACGCTACGGATAACTGACAGAATATCGGCGGACAGAATATTGACCTACAAGAATATTGAGTACAGAATATTGATGGACAGAATATTGACATCCTATCTCTACAAAGGTAAGTACAAAAATATCAAAAACAAAATATCGTTGTTTAAAATATCGTTATTTAAAATATCGTTTTTCTTAAATGTCTTAGAAATAATCTTACATTAATTAAATAATAAATATAACTAATAAAAACATTGAATTATTTAACCCCTTGCGTGCGCACGTCTCCCGGCCGTCGTGCATTACGGTGGGCGTGTGCGCACGACGGCCAGGAGCTGTCGTGTTCGCGAACGCTGTTTATTTCTCCCGCACAGCGGGAGAAATAAACCCGCACGCAAGGGGTTAAAAAAGTAACAAATAATAAATAATAAATGTAATATTAAAAAAATAAAACATATATATTTATAAAAATGTATATATATATTAACTTAATAATATTAATACATAATTATTTATTTTAATTATAACATGTTAGAAACGTAATACAAATTATAAATACATATATATATATATATTAAAATCAGATAAGACCAAATACATGATTTTTAATCCTCCGTTACACACCAGACCACCCCCTACCCTAGATTCAGTTGCACTCGAGAGAGTTCACACTTTCCAATACCTAGGTGTCACACTAAGTGAAAAACTCTCCTGGGGCCCACACCTTGCCAAATCACAACTCAAACTGACCCAAATAGCAAGAGGAATATTAAAAATGACAAATGCCTCCACTTACAAACCCATTAGCCCTAGTCTTGAAATCTATAAAATGAGGGCCAGAGCGGCAGCACTGTATGGAGGGGAACTTTGGGGGCACGCCGTTAGACCTGGACTGATTAAAGCTGAGAACAACTTTCTGAGGCAGCTGCTCTCGCTCCCCCAAAGCACACCTCTATTACCGCTGAGGCTCGACTTGGGTATATTTCCCATCCAGGAGGAATTAGCTATCAAACCCCTCAGGTTTTGGAGGAGGATTTGGCTGACCCCCGAGCTTGAGCAGTACAAAACTGAACTGCAAGAAATACTGAGATTAGGCAGGGTAGCGCATATCCCTTGGCTCTCTTACATCAAAGACGAACTCATGAAACTGGGTCTTGCAGACATGTGGGTGAATCCAGCAACAGCCTGTAGCGAGATCTCAGGGAACCTATTCACAGAGTTATACAGATCTCGATGTTCTAATGCATGGCTCCACGACTCACAGAATGGTACCATGGTAAAATCATTCATAGAGATTAAATCTGTATACTCATTCGAAGATTTCCTGGATGTCATTTTCCCTGTTATGGCTAGGAAACTATACATACAATGGAGGTTTGGTGCACTCCCCTTAGCGTGTCTAACCAGCAAATGGTCCCCGTCCAGGTCCTCACACTGTCTTGTCTGTGGCATGAATAAAGAGGACGAATGCCATATTCTTTTTTTCTGTCCTCTCTACAGTAGAGCAAGGAAGAATTGGATTGTACCCATTTGTAGGAATCTAGGATTTAGGAAGTGCTCAGACGCATTAAGGGTTTTTAAAACTGATACCGCAGGACATATTGTGTTTGCTCTTGCTAAGTATCTGCATGCTATCTGGATTAAAAGGAGTTTTATATTATCAAATAGTGCCTAGTAGCCTGGGCTCATATTTGCTTATGTAATTCCAGTTATTGCTGCAATAATGTACTCTAACAGTGACTTTCATTCCTGCTTTGCATTTGCCTATGTTATCTTAGACGTTGCTTCAATATTGTAATTTTAATGTATATAGTATTTTATGTGTTCTTTTATGGATGAAATATTGCCGAAATAAAGATTCAATTGATTGATATATATATATTACCTACTGGCGGTCGCCAGTAGGTAGTTATATTTAGGACCGTGTTTCCATAGGAAATCCGCAACATTCTATTTTGAATAACTTTGGTGCCGATTGACGAATCCTGGCAAAATGTTCAAAATAGGTGGGGCGCTCCGCTCCGCTCCTACCCTGAAAGTCTCGGGGGGATTCGTCAAGCGGGGGCTGAGAAAAAGGGGGGGTCCCAAAACATGTTTTCCCCATGCATTTTTCCATAGGACCTTTAGTCCAAGGCACAGCCCGAACGGTTGAACAGAATTACTTGAAATTTAGCAGAGAGGTAGTCCTCAGGTCAGGGATGTGCCTTTTGTAGGTCTGGTGTAAATGTGTTCAGTATTTGCTGAGAAAATAGCATTTAAATCAATATATATATCTATAAGCGCGCTCCGAGCGCGTACGGTAAGCTTACCGTACGCGCACGCTGCAGTGCGCAAGCTTAATTCTGATTGGTGGTTATATGACTGTAAACATTCGAATCGGTCGAAATCAAGAAGTGTCGGCCTCCATTTTGTGTGTCTCACACTGATAAACAAAGGAGGAGAACGTGGAAAGGGGGCAACGAAGAGAGTTGCAGACCCCCTAGCGTTTGTCAGGGGGTCCAAGAAGGTCATAAAAGTATGGAAAATACATTTAAATATTTTTTTTTAAAAATCGCGGGGTGCGCGTACGGTAAGCTTACCGTACGCGTTCGGTAGAAAAAAAACCAATAAAAAAAATAGAAGTAAAAAACAAATTTAAGTGTTAAGATATTAGGGGGCTCTAAAAAGAGCCGTTGTATTTATGAAGTGTTTTTCGGTACCTACAAGTAAGTACCGATGCAGAGTCTAAAGTTCAAGAGGAAGACTCTGTTGCCTTCATCAGTGAAATGTACACCGTCTCCTCTATAAATGCCTTGCATGTTGTAACGCAAGTTGTTGTGGTATATAGAACCCATACCATAGTCTCTGAGGAAAGCAGAAATAGATTTGTTGACGTGCTTTCTTGCTTTGTCAATCTGTGGACAAAATTGGTTGGACCAGTTCCACTTTTGCCTTTGGCATATGTTAGAATATACAAAGGCAGATTGAGGAAAAAGCGACATCAATTGCACAAAGTTGTCCTTAATAAGCATTTCCAGACCTACACCAGTTAAAGTGCCTAGGTCATTTCCACCACAGTGCACAATAATAAGGTTAGGCTGTGGGAGATGTTGAAAGGTTTTCACCAAAGGCAATAATTGGTGCCACTTTAACCCTCTCTGACCAATCCATTTAATGTCTACATTTGGCAAAGCAAGGTCTCTCACCATACGTCTTTTTTCTGCATACTTTTCACTCCAGAAGACAGAGCTGTGACCTACAATCCACACTGTGAACATCTTTCAAGGAGATCTGTATGCACTCAGAAGGTGTCTTTCAGTAGAATGGCAATATGAAATGAAAGACAGTTGTAAAATGGAGGCATACATATTTTTATACAATAAAAATAACTCATTGGCTGATTCAAAGCTTTTTACAGTAAAAAGTAGGCTGTATGTGTACATTTTTAGAAGCATGTTTTGTATTGGTTCAGAAAATTGTGTTCCCACAGAAGATTAGTTTGGATTTGCTGTTAGGTTTGACAGGTGAAGCACTCTTGCTCTTTGGATTTGAAACATTGTGTGCTGAACTTCTGACCTCTCTCCTCACAGCAGTGTTCCATGAGCTGTTGCTATGGTAGCAGGCAGAAGTCAAGTTGGGGGAAGGGTACATTTGGAAAAGGGTTGAAGTTTTTAACTAATAGAAATGTGTGATTTCATTTGAAAAAATGTAGGAAGCACTGAGATTTGTAATTACCATGTATATGTGTGAAAAAAGTGAGGGAAACATTGCCATTTACTGGTTCTGGAGAGAGGAGAGAGGTGTAGAGCTCTGATATTCTGACTCTGATAGTATGCTGTTTGAGTGCCACATTTCTTTCTCAACTAAGTAATTTTAAAGGTGAGATATGAGTTTGAGAGAGGATGTATGTGGTGATTTTTTATATAAATATTAGAATTGTGATTCTTCTTTAAAAGTTATGTTTTACATTTTGTGGTTTGGGAGATATTTAACTGTCTTTAACTAGTTAAATATTATGGAGTGTGTTTTTACCATACGTTAAGGTGTACTGGTATCACTGAGGAATACTGTTTTGTGCCTAGAATCAACCCATGAGTCTGTGTGCAAACAGGAATTGTTGTTAGAGATTTTAATAGTGATGGTCCGGTTCTGTAAGAATGGCATTTGTAGGAAAGGGGCAGCTTTCTTTTTGTAAATATGATGGTTTCCATTCAGCATAAATCAGTAAGACACAAATGGGAGGCAAATGCTAACACATTTGAAATTGATATCGCAGATTTTGCTTCTAATCATGCAATTGCTGAGCTTGGTCATACATATACAAAACTACAATTAAACCTTACCACACATGTACTTTTACATACATTACTACAATGTTTAAGCTGTTATGGATGCATGCATGAATATGTCTCTTGCAACTGAAAATACACAGTCTGCATAAGCAAACTGTTAGCACACAACCAGCAGTTTATCCTGTACAATCATGCTTAGTATTCACAAGTGAGTGGTGTTTCAGGTAGCAGTGAGTAACGCAAATACATTTAACATCACTAAGGCTGATTTGTTTTGCTGGAGTGTAGTTAGTCACCAAGGTCACACATGTTCATGGTCTCAAAAAGCTGTTTGCACATGTGCTCTTTTCTGTTTCAGAAAACTGTAATGAAAATGTATCAGACTGTTAGAGTACTTAACACTTGCAGAAAAAAACAGTAGTAAGTGTGCTTTGAAATTGGCAAGCAAATTTCATTTTCTGCCTAGAATCACAGCATGAGTCTGTGAGCACACAGGAATTGTTGTCAGAGATGTATTTCGTGCCACTCTGGTTCTTTTTGGATGTATACATGCATATGTCTCTTGTAACTGAAAATACACAGTCTGCATAAGCAGACTCTTAGCACACACCCAGCAGTTTATCCTGTAGAATCATGCTTAGTATTCACAAGTGAGTGGTGTTTCAGGTAGCAGTGAGTAACGCTAATACATTCAACATCACTAAGGCTGATTTCTTTTGCTGGAGTGTAGTCAGTCACCAAGGTCACACATGTTCATGGTCTCAAAAAGCTGTTTGCACATGTGCTCTTTTCTGTTTCTGAAAACTGTAATGAAAATGTATCAGACTGTTAGAGTACTTAACACTTGCAGAAAAAAACAGTAGTAAGTGTGCTTTGAAATTGGCAAGCAAATTTCATTTTCTGCCTAGAATCACAGCATGAGTCTGTGAGCACACAGGAATTGTTGTCAGAGATGTATTTCGTGTCACTCTGGTTCTTTTTGGATGTATCCATGCATATGTCTCTTGTAACTGAAAATACACAGTCTGCATAAGCGGACTCTTAGCACACACCCAGCAGTTTATCCTGTAGAATCATGCTTAGTATTCACAAGTGAGTGGTGTTTCAGGTAGCAGTGAGTAACGCTAATACATTCAACATCAGTAAGGCTGATTTCTTTTGCTGGAGTGTAGTCAGTCACCAAGGTCACACATGTTCATGGTCTCAAAAAGCTGTTTGCACATGTGCTATTTTCTGTATCTGAAAACTGTAATGAAAATGTATGAGACTGTTAGAGTACTTAACACTTGCAGAAAAAAACAGTAGTAAGTGTGCTTTGAAATCGGCAAGCAAATTTTATTTTCTGCCTAAAATCACAGAAAACAGTAGTAAGTGTGCTTTGAAATTGGCAAGCAAATTTCATTTTCTGCCTAGAATCACAGCATGAGTCTGTGAGCACACCGGAATTGTTGTCAGAGATGTACTTCGTGTCACTCTGGTTCTTTTTGGATGCATCTATGCATATGTCTCTTGTAACTGAAAATACACAGTCTGCATAAGCAGACTCTTAGCACACACCCAGCAGTTTATCCTGTAGAATCATGCTTAGTATTCACAAGTGAGTGGTGTTTCAGGTAGCAGTGAGTAACGCTAATACATTCAACATCACTAGGGCTTATTTCTTTTGCTGGAGTGTAGTCAGTCACCAAGGTCACACATGTTCATGGTCTCAAAAAGCTGTTTGCACATGCGCTGTTTTCTGTATCTGAAAACTGTAATGAAAATGTATGAGACTGTTAGAGTACTTAACACTTGCAGAAAAAAACAGTAGTAAGTGTGCTTTGAAATTGGCAAGCAAATTTCATTTTCTGCCTAAAATCACAGCATGAGTCTGTGAGCACACAGGAATTGTTGTCAGAGATGTATTTCGTGTCACTCTGGCTCTTTTTGGAAGTATCCATGCATATGTCTCTTGTAACTGAAAATATACAGTCTGCATAAGCAGACTGTTAGCACACACCCAGTAGTTTATCCTGTAGAATCATGCTTAGTATTCACAAGTGAGTGGTGTTTCAGGTAGCAGTGAGTAACGCTAATGCATTCAACATCACTAAGGCTATTTTCTTTTGCTGGAGTGTAGTCAGTCACCAAGGTCACACATGTTCATGGTCTCAAAAAGCTGCTTGCACATGTGCTGTTATCTGTATCTGAAAACTGTAATGAAAATGTATCAGACTGTTAGAGTACTTAACACTTGCAGAAAAAAACAGTAGTAAGTGTGCTTTGAAATTGGCAAGCAAATTTCATTTTCTGCCTAAAATCACAGCATGAGTCTGTGAGCACACAGGAATTGTTGTCAGAGATGTATTTCGTGTCACTCTGGCTCTTTTTGGAAGTATCCATGCATATGTCTCTTGTAACTGAAAATATACAGTCTGCATAAGCAGACTGTTAGCACACACCCAGTAGTTTATCCTGTAGAATCATGCTTAGTATTCACAAGTGAGTGGTGTTTCAGGTAGCAGTGAGTAACGCTAATGCATTCAACATCACTAAGGCTATTTTCTTTTGCTGGAGTGTAGTCAGTCACCAAGGTCACACATGTTCATGGTCTCAAAAAGCTGTTTGCACATGTGCTGTTATCTGTATCTGAAAACTGTAATGAAAATGTATCAGACTGTTAGAGTACTTAACACTTGCAGAAAAAAACAGTAGTAAGTGTGCTTTGAAATTGGCAAGCAAATTTTGTTTTTTGCTTAGAATCACACCATGAGTCTGTGAGCACACAGGAATTGTTCTCAGAGATCTATTTCGTAACACTCTGCTTCATTTAGAATTGCATTTGTATGAAAGGGGAAGCTTGTTTTCTGGAAATGTGATGGTTAGCATTCAGCCCAAAACAGTATCTCAAATAAGAGGCAAATGCTAACATATTTGAAATCAACATGGTAGATTTTTCTTCCACTCTTGCAATGGGTTATGTAGTTGCTACATGCTAAAAACTCATATTAACCCTTACCACACATGTAGTCTTACATACATGTTTACAGTGTTTAAGCAGTTATGTAAGGGTCCATTCAAGTCTCTCTTGCACCTGACAGTAGACAGTCTCCAGAACCACACTCTTAGCAGAGAGCTAGCTGTTTTTCCTGTACACTCATGCTTACTAATCAGCACTGTGTGGTGTTTTAGGTAGGAGTGAGGAACGCTAATGCATTGAACATCACCAAGGCTCATTATCTTTGCTGGAGTGTAGTCAGTCAGCCAGGTTACACATGTACATGATCTGAAAAAGCTGTTTGGACATGTGCTCTTTTCTGCCTCTCTAAACTATAAAGAAAATGTGTCAGACTGTTAGAGTAATTAACAGTTGCAAAAAAAAAAAAGTAAGTGTGCTTTTGAATTGCAAATGAAATATTGTGTTCTGCCTAGAATCACACCAAGAGTCTGTGTGCACACAGGAATTGTTCTTAGAGATTAAATTTGTGTTGGTTTTGTTGTGTTTTTCACTTGTAGGAAAGGGGTAGATAGTGTTATAAGATTAGAAAAGATCATAACAAAAATAGAAATATATTTAAATTACAAAAAGGTATTTTTTTTTAGTTTCTTTCAGGTATTGCTGCAGAGCAGTGAAGGAAATATAAGATGCCTATAAAATTAAGAAAGCGAAAACAACAGAAAAAACATGTATATTTGAAGACAACTGGAGGACCCAAGTTAGTTGAAGATGCTCATGTTGGGAAAAAGAAAAAGTCTTCTGGTAAGCAGACAAAGGAATTCTTTAAAAATATATTCAAAAAAAGGAAAAATTTAAAAAATGTCCCCATTGGAAAAACTGTTTCAAGTAGAAAACAACAGGAGAATAGTGAGAATTGACTAAATGCTAATGTACAAGCAGAAGCTATAAAAATTGACTTGAAAAGAAAATCAGCATTTAAAGAGATCCGTAGGAAAATGTTTCAGAGAAGAGTGATGTCCAATTTGCTAAAGGATGTGAAAAAATATAAGAAAAGAGCTACATTTTACAAGAGAAAAAAAGATATTGAAGCCATTGTAGCTAAGGCTTTAGAATTAAAAAGAAAACTATTCATTTTAATTTTGAACAGGATGCGTACATTAGAAAAAATAGTCAATGTAATGAAGTCACAAAGCAAAACGAAAAGAGTAGTGAAAAGAAATAACTTTTGTAAAGTGTTTTTAGGAGAATGGATGCATAGTTCAAGTACTGAACCATTTTTTAATGAAGAGAGTTATCTTCAAAGTAATAGTTTGCTGCATGCAGTTGACACCACTGGACAAGCTTATGAAGGAAAAGATGGTTGTATAATGGAAAAGGAGAAAATGGTTCCAAGAAATGAGGAAGAAGTGATTGCGGATGAGGTTATGGGGAGACGTCCTAAAGCCCCAGTGTATGCTTGGAATTGTAGTAGTATTTGTACTTTGCGACAGGAATCTATTGATAAATTACGTGAGTTTTTAAGAGAATATAGTAAAAAGAGTGTTAAACAGAAGATTAAGGTGCTTCAAGGACTAGATCCATGCAGAGTGAGAGAGAATACTGGTTTGCAAGGACACTCTCTGGCTTGTCTATCTAGGAAAGTTTGTCAAAGTGTTTTTTACCATTTTAGGATGCCGGCAGTTCATCATACTGAAATTAGAAAATTTGTGAGAAGATTGTATTTTGCTAAAAGTCCAGCACTAAAGTTAAATGAGTTGAATAAGGCTCTGTTCCGTGGATCTGTATCAGATGTTGAGAAGGTTACTGATGAAATTCAGTTAAGTTATTTTGGTCCGGAACAAGAAAGTGCAGGGAATGACACAATTATTGAGGAAAATGTGGAAAAGAATGTAGAACCCTCCGTAAATAAGAAATTTGAAGATCAAATAACAAAATTTGCTATCATCTCTAATGAAAGACCAAATATTACTTGTATTTGTTGCCGGAGAAGCCATTATAAAATCCAAACAAGGAATGTTGATCTCTACAAAAAAAGTGAAGAAGAAGATAATTATAAGTGGAAGGATTTTGCAACATATATATTTCTTGAAAATTGTTTTGATTTGGGTGAAGATCATCGTATTTGTAAATACTGTTACAACAAGTTAGAAGAAAATAAAATGCCAGCTAGAGCTGTACATAATAATTTAGAATTTGTTGAAGTTCCTGCAGAACTTTCTGATTTAAATACGTATGAGTCTATGCTCATTCAATGTGTTCATCCATTCCAAACCATAGTACGTATGGAGCCAAAAACATGCAAATTACCTCCTTCAGATTTACAGAGAGGTTTAAAAGGAAGAGTTGTCTATTTGCCGTTGGATTTGAAAAAAATATGGAAACTATTGATACAGATACTTTGGAAACTGAACCATTAGTTATTCTGGTTAATGGTGTACCTACAAAGAGTACGAAAATTTGGCAGGAGCTGGTAGATGTACGGAAAGTACAAAGAGCAAATTTATATTTGAAAAGGAATAATAAATGGTATGAATCAATTTGTATAGATGAAGATGAAGAAGATTTAATAGGAGACACAGACACACCAACTGGGCAAATTGAAAAAGTGGACAAGTCAAAAGAAGAAGAAATTTATGAACATTTCAGCATACATCCTCTTCATTCAAAAGAAGTTATGGCAAACACCATTGATCTATTTCAGATGAAAAAAGCCAAAGGAACTCCCGTAAGTGTATGGGCGGAGAGTTTGGAAGCTCGTTGTTTTCCCCAGCTGTTTCCTACAGGAGAAGGTGGACGATATGATGAACAGATTCCTGCTTCGGAGTATTGGACTACAAGATTATATGCAGAAGATCCCAGATATTGTCAAAGTATTCCATATTTGTTCCATCTTTTATTTGAAAGTGACTTGTCTGCACTATCTTATGCAGTAAATCACATTTTAAAAAGTGGAGTACATCTACATAATGTGTCTGCTAAGGATTTTATTAACAAAGTGCAGCAGCGAGATGATCATTTGGAATCACAATTGATCAATCTGATGGCTTGTCAGCGTGGGACAAATGAATATTGGTACCGACGCCATGAAGAATTGAAGTGCATGTTACGGAATTTAGGAACTCCTACATGGTTTCTCACCCCAAGCTGTGCTGAGTACGCTTGGGATGATCTTCTGGATTTTCTACGAGAGGCAAATTCAAACATTAAAAACATCGAATACAAGAAAGCAGGAGAACTGTGCTCATTGGATCCGGTTAATGTTTGCAGATATTTCAATCATAGATTTGAGGCTATGATGTCCTTCATCTGCAATAAAAAAAATCCTTCTCTTGGAGAAGTTGTGGATTTCTTTTGGAGAAAAGAGTACCAAGCAAGAGGTGCTCCTCATATTCATATGCTGTTGTGGATCAAGGATGCCCCAAAATTTGGAACAGATGCTGATGAAGCAGTTTTATCTTTCATCGAAGAATATGCAACATGTGCTATACCTAAAAGCACAGAAGAGAAAAAGTTAAAAGACCAAGTTTTACGTTTCCAAAGTCATCGGTGTGGAAAATACTGTCGACGGAAGTACAAGAGTAAAGATAAATTCTACACAAAATGTCGATTTGGATTTCCACGACCTGTTCTTTCAAAAGGAAGAGTCAACAGTTTTATGTCAGCTGTGCGACATACTATTACAAGAAAATCTCCCAAAAATACGTACAACCTAAGAAGAAAAGAAGAGTCAAAGTATATAAATGACTACAACCCAGTCATTTTATCCATGTGGAATGCTAACATGGATATTCAGTATGTGGCAGACAATTCTATTGCTGTTGCTCGGTATGTCACATCGTACATTACTAAATCTGAGAAAACGGAATTGAAGGAAATGTGGGAAGAGATTTCTCACGAGAAAACTCTCAGTTAGAAACTATACAGTTTCAGTTTAAAGATGTTATCGCATCGAGAAATTGGATCCTACGAATGCTCAGATAGGTTATCATCTGCAAGTCTGTACTCGAAATCCAGAAGAATAATTTGGGTAAGTTTAGGCCTTGCAGCAATGCGAAATCGGGTACTAAAATCTGTTGCAGAAATTGAATATTTGGCCGAGAACGACCCGGAAAGTACAGATATTTTGAAAACAAACATGTTGGACACGTATTACCCAAAAAGAAGTTGTCATCTTGAGAACATGTGTCTCTATGAAGTGCTGCAGAACTACATTTTTTCACGGAAAGCCACAGAAGACATCAAAAATGGAAAATATAAAGTCATTGGCGAGGAAGGATGTTTGGTGAAGCAAACAAAAGGAAGTTTGATTAATCATAGGAAGCTGAGTTGCGACACTACTGACAAAAAGGAATTTTACTACTTGGCACTTTTACAGCTGTTTAAACCATGGCGTACAGAGGACGAACTACTTGGAGAATTTGAAAGCTATGAGGATTCATTCAATGCATGTAAAGATACGATTGAATGCAGTACTTTCATAAATTATGTCCAAATGTTAAATGAAGAAATTGAACAGGAAGCAACAATTGCAGCTGAAGTAGCAAGAGACAGTTCTCAAGACAGCCAAAGTTCTGAAACGCTCAGTCAAGATCCCCTAGGACAACCAATTGTAGAAAATGAAGCTGCAATAGCCATGAATGTAGTTGAAACGGCTATGAATCAATTGATCACGGATTACTACATGAAAATAAAGAGTGCACATGCACATCATTTGAACCAATCAGGATGTATGTGAGTGGACAAGCTGGAACTGGAAAAAGTTTCCTAATTAAAGTCATCAGAAGCTACCTACAGCAAAAAACAGATTCAACTTTGCCTTGTGTTGTTACTGCTCCAACTGGGTTAGCAGCATATAACATAAAAGGAATTACCTTACATCGCTTGCTAATGTTACCAGTGGAGCATGAGAACAAAATAGAATATCACAAGCTTACAGGAGAAGCATGCTTCGAAGTTTCAAGAGTGTTGAAGAAGATGCAAGTTCTCATTATTGATGAGGTAAGCATGGTATCAAACTTAATGCTTGCCTTTGTGCATTTAAGAATGCAGCAAATTCTAAAGAGAGACTATGACGTGTTATTTGGTGGAAAACATGTTATAGTTTTTGGGGATCTTCTACAGCTTACTCCAGTTAAAGGACAACCAGTGTTTAATACTGTGACACATGAAGACACGAAGAAGTCATTAGGAAGCATTGGTAATGCGAACATTTGGTCGTTCTTTGAGTACAAAGAACTTACTACCAATATGAGGTAAGCAAACGATGAAGATTATGCAAGTATTCTGAAAGATATCAGAATTGGACTACTGACAGAAGTTGGCAGAAAAGCATTACAGAGTCGGTTGCTACATAATTTATTTCCAAAGGAAGAAATAGTTGCAGAGAAAATATACAAGAACATTGCAGAAAATAATACTGTAATCTGCTTAATGCCAACACTACGTGAATGCTCGATATTCAATGAGGAACTTTTGAAATTGGAAAAGGAAGAGATTAAGAAAATGGAAGCAGTTGAGAAAATTCAGCCTGAAGGAATTACTATTACATTAACTGGCAAACTGCAAAATAAATTGGATTCTCTAGAGAAGAACATTTCGAAAACAGCTGGATTAGAAAAAAATCTATATCTTTGCATGAACTGTCGAGTATTTTTAAGGAGAAATTTGGATGTTGAAAAAGGTTTAGTGAATGGAGCTATGGGTAAAGTTGTGGGTTTTGTGAAATACCAGAAAAAAGATGGAATTGAATTTTTAAAAATAAAATTTGATCAGATTGCAGAGATTAAAGATATTAGTCGTTGTTCAGTCCGTTTTTTGCTTGTAAAAGACTTATATGTACGTAGGAAGCAGTTTCCATTTTCTCTAGCATATGCTGTAACTATTCACAAGTCTCAAGGATTAACTGTAGATATTGCTTTTGTAAACATTGGATCTACTGTGTTCAAAGAAGGTATGGCATATGTTGCTTTGTCACGAGTGAAAACATTATCTGGTTTATTCATGATAGACTTTGATGACTCAAAAGTTAGTGCAGATGCAAATTGTGTAAAGGAGTATAATAGATTAAGAAGAACCTATGCTCCTCATTTAGGTCAGTATCCTGTGTTGGAGAAACGTGTTGTTTCTCGGAAAAGGAGATTTGAGAATATCTGTAATGAGGATGTAGAGAAGAGAAAACAAAAAGAGACTCGTGATTGCAAGCAAATAGAAAAAGGATAATGTTGAAGAGGTTGTTGGTTGTCATTTTGAAAATAGCTCTGGTGTCAACTGCTACGCAAATGTAGTGCTAAATGTTGTATTTTATCTTGAAAGTTTGCAAGAGCAGATAATAGTAAATCATGATAAAAGATTCTGTTCTGTGCTAAGTCTGCTTTATGAGAAACTGAGTATTGATAAAAATAAAATAGAAAGTGCTAATGAAATTAGAAATCTTTTAGACGTATGTTCAGGTCATACACAGTTTACTCAAAATGTCCAGCAAGATGCACAGGAATTCTTGATGTATGTCCTTATGGTACTGGAAGATGAAGGCATAGATAGTGAGAATATGTTCGGTCTCTCTTATAAATGGGAACATACTTGTGAAAACTGTTTCTACACATGCAGCTCTAATGTTGATTCAGAAAGGTTTATCTATTTAACATTGCCAGAAAGTAAATCAGTGAGTTTTAGTAAATTAGTTAAAGATGCCAATCATAGCATGGAATGCTGTGAATGTAAATCTGACATGTTTTCAACGTTATTTTTAAAGAAATATGGACAGTATGTAATTTTAAAGATGCAACGTTGTAGAGCTGATGGTTCAAAATTGGCCACTTTAATAAAGAAGTTTATAGGACAGCAATTATCAATTTCAGGAAAAACTTTTGTTACAGTTGCAATAATTTTCCATGATGGACCTACGATAACTTCTGGTCATTACACAGTTTATCTTAAATGTGAAAAAGGCTGGACACTGTGTAATGATTCTCAATTGGTTTTTAAGCAACGTTTGCCTTTTGATTTAGCAAATTCCTATTTAATTTTTCTGAAACCAAAATTTTAGATAGAATTTGCAACATCTGTACAAACCATTTTTGCTATTTTATTGGATTACCATTGGAAATTTCATCAAAAAAGGTTTTAAAAATTACCATTTGGCCTAAAGGAAAGGTAACAATTTGTATTGTGGACTTTTTAGACACATATTATTTTGGTGATTATGCTTATGCAAAAAAATTTTTACGACGATATGTAGTGCAAAAAGATATTGTTCTTAGATGATATTTTTGAAAAATATGTCAAATTTCTATAAAGGTATGTTTTAGTGAGAAGAGATTCTGGGCTTTTTTAAAACAATCTTTCAGATTGTTATTTTTTTTTGCCCGCTGTTAAGTGATGAATGCTATTGCTTTCACGATTTACAGTGAAATTCTATATATTCTGAAAACAGCAAAAAAAGGGCAAAAAAATTGTTTTTTAAATATGAAAATATGTGTATTGTATTCTAAAATGTATTTTTAAATATTAATACTTTTTTCTTTTTTTTCAGATTGAGATTTTTTTTTTTTTTTAAACGTTTTTTCTAGCAATTTAAATGAAGCATTTATTAATAAATATTATATTTTTTGGGTCAGGTAAGTGTGAAATTTCTGTATTTATTACACATTTATTTTCATGCTCCCTTTTTTTCACTTCTCCTCTCTCTGCTTTTCTCATTTCCGTTGTACTCCCTCAAGGACCTTGTCCTCAGTGATGTCATGAGTGATGTCACTGACCATGTCATGAGTGATGTAATATGTGACGTCATCAGCAGTGGATTGCGGGTGTGCTATTTATAGTTAGCTGAACTAACTATAACAGGGGAATTTCATTGGTTTTTTACGAGCGAAATGTCCAGCTAACTATAACATTTGTGAAACCTATGGTTTTTTCATTGAATTTGCAAGGTTTTTTAAATGCTAATTCCTAACTATAACGTGTGTGAAACCTATGGTTTTTTCAGTGAATATATATATATATATATGTATATGTACATACACCTGTAATATAGATATAAAAATAATATATATATATATTACATAAAAATATTAAAATTAATATTTGTTTGTAAAAACATATTTTACACTACATTAACTATAACAGTAGGGAAAAAGTTGGATAGAGTATGGGATAAATTACTATTCCCACTCCAAAGAGTGCAACAGTAGGGAAAGTGTTGGATAGCGGAGGGGAATAATTTACTATTCCCACTCCACGGAGTGTAACAGTAGTGAAAGTGTTGGATAGTGGAGGGGTTAAAATTACTATTCCCACTACAGTAATTTCAACAGTAGGGAAAGTGTTGGATAGGAGGAGGGTCAAAATTATTATTCTGACTGCAATGAGTGCGCCAGTAGGGAAAGTGTTGGATAGCGGGTAGGTAAAACTTTCTATTCCCACTCGAGCAAACACAACACTAGGGAAAGTGTTGGATAGTGGGTGGGTAAAAATTACTATTCTCGCTCCAGTGAGTGCAACAGTAGGGAAAGTGTTGGATAGCAGAGAGGTATAAATTAATATTCCCACTCCAACAAATGTAACAGTAGGAAAAGTGTTGGATAGTGGAGGGGTAAAATTTACTATTCCTACTCCAATGAGTGCAACAGTAGTGAAAGTGTTGGATTCCGGGTGGGTAAAAATTACTATTCCCACTCCAGCAAATGCAACAGTAGGGAAAGTGTTGGAAAGCGGGTGGGTAAAAAATACTATTCCCACTCCAGTGAGTGCAACAGTAGGGAAAGTGTCGGATAGCGGAAAGGTATAAATTGATATTCCCACTCCAACAAGTGTAACAGTAGGGAAAGTGTTGTATAGTGGAGGGGTAAGATTTACTATTCCTACTCCAGTGAGTGCAACAGTAGGGATAGTGTTGGATAGTGGAGAGGAATAATTTGCTAGTCACACTCCAGCAAGTGCAGCAGTAGGCAAAGTGTTGGATAGCAGAGGGGAATAATTTACTATTCCCACTCCAGCGAGTGCAAAAGTAGGGAAAATATTGGATAGCGGAGGGGAAAAATGTACTATTCGCACCCCAGCAAAAAAATAAACATTAATTAACAAATACCTAAATAATAAAAAATAATTTACCTCTCACCAAACATCCCTATTAATAACACCACCACTATTGTAAAACATGACACAGTTAACTTAATTGCTTAACAATGAACCCTTTCACTGCTAGGCCACCCCCCCCCCCGTGCTAAGCCTTTTATTTGGCTATTTGGGGTAGTTTGCGCTTAGGTCCCTGTAACTTTTTGACCACATAAGGTATCCACGCCAAATTTGCGTCCTTTTCTTCCAACATCATGGGGATTCTAAAGGTACCAAAATACAGCTAAATTTTGTTTATTGGGGGAAAAATGGGAAAAAAGTGCTGCAAATGAAAGCGTCTGGGTTTTTCCCTGAAAACGGTATCAAAAAAGGGTTTGTGGGGCTGAAATCACCATTTTCCCAGCTTTTAGGGAATGACAGACTTTTGTCAAAAAACCAAAAGGTTTTACACAGTTTTGTCATTTTTCTGGGACATAGCCTATTTTTGCTATTTTTTGTGCTTTCAACCTCCTTCCAGTTAATAGTAGAAATGGGTATAAAAGCAATAATGTATACATTTTAGTAAAGTAGACAAAATTCTGAATTCAGAAAGGGGTCATTTGTGTAGATCCTTTAAGGTTTCTTTAAAGAAACGAACAGTTAAATATAGTAAACATTTAAAATTAGTCTAAAAAAACAGCCTTTTGTGTCAACGTTTTCATCTGTAACTTCTTTAAAAGCAATATACAGTTACATCCGCTACACCTTACTGGTTGTGGGGATATATAAGACTTGTAGGTTCACCAAGAACCCAACGAACCCGGAGGCAAAAACTGAGCAGCGACTTGCAATGGTTTTTTATGATGTACTGGGTATATAGCAAATATTCTGGTAAAATGTATACATGGAAAAATCGGTATGAAAGACACCTATGTATTTCTGAAATGGGAATAAAATATATAGTTTAGAAACAGTAGATACTTCACATTTCCGAAATTGGGAATACACATGCTA
Organism: Triturus cristatus; assembly: GCF_964204655.1. NCBI lineage: Eukaryota > Metazoa > Chordata > Amphibia > Caudata > Salamandridae > Triturus > Triturus cristatus. The sequence continues at coordinate 633,667,239 of NC_140582.1, forward strand.
GCATGAGAATTATCGGTCATTTTTCAAAAGACTTCTTTTTTACATATTGTCTTTCATTTGGAAGGCAGAAATGCATCGTAAATCAATAGGTAATAACAGCTGCTTTTCCAAATCTGAATTACCCTAAGTTTCTTGATAAAAATTGTACCTCATAGCATAGTGCCCACGACAGGAAACGGCTCAAAAGGCAATGTGAACACACCACATTTTCACAATGAAAAGTTACCCATTTTTTGTAAAGTGCCTAGCTGTAGTTTTTGAACCCTGGCTCTGCTGGCACCTAGGGAAACATAGCAAACCTATCCATTGTTGAAAACTAGACACCCAGGGAAATCCAGGACGGGGTGACTTGACTGGGTCTCACCAGGTTCTGTTACGCAGAATCCCTTGCAAACCTAAAAAATTGTCAAAAAAAACACATTCTCCTCACATTTCTGTGGTGGAAAGTTCTGGAATCTGCGTGGGTCCACAAAGTTCCACCCAGCCCGTGTTCCCCAACGTCTTCGAGAAAAATGGTACCTCACTTGTGTGGGTAGGCCTAGTGCCCGTGACAGGAAACGGAGCAAAATGCAACATGTATACACCACAATTTCACAGTGAAAAATGACCCTTTTTGGAAAAAAGTGCCTAGCAGTAGTTTTTTAACCCTAGCTCTGCCGGCAACTAGGGAAACCTAGCAAACCTATACATTTTTGAAAACTAGACACCCAGGGGAATTTAGGATGGGGTGACTTGACTGGCTCTCACCAGGTTCTGTTACCCAGAATCCCTTGCAAACCTAAACAATTTGAGGCTTGCAGGTGATTCTGGGTAGGAGAATGTTGGGGGACCCACGCAAGACATACCTCGCTTGACTCCCCCGGGTGTCTAGTTTTCAGAAATATGTGGGTTTAGTAGGTTTCCCTAAATGGCTGATGAGCCCCGGGCCAAAAACCCATAGGACCCCCCTAGCAAAACCAGGTTGGTTTGTGATACGTAATTTTGATGTTGCCTCAATAGGTTTTGGGCCCTCGCCTGTCGCGGGTCCTTGACCCACCCCCGCAAATGAGGTACCATTTTTATCAGGAGACCTGGGGGAATGCTGGGTGGGGGGAAATTTGTGGATCCACGCAGATTCCAGAACTTTCCCACACCGAAATGTGAGAAAAAAGGGATTTGTTCAGCTAAATTTGAGGTTTGCAGGGGATTCTGGGTAGGAAAATGTTGGGGGACCCACACAAGCCATGTCTCACAGGAGTCCCCTGGGTGTCTATGTTTCTAGAAATGTGTGGGTTTGGTAGGTTTCCCTAGATTTTCGCAGAGCCCCGGCCAAAAACCCATGGGACCCCGCTCGCAAAACCAGGTTGGTTTGTGATAAGTAATTTTGATGCCGCATCAATAGGTTTTGGGCCCTTCCCTTCCACGGGTACTTGGCCCACCCATACAAGTGAGGTACTATTTCTATTGGGATACTTGGAAAATGCTGGGGGTTGGAAATTTGTTGTTATTTTCTGCAGCGTGATAATTTGAGCACAATAATGCAAGGAAAATGTGACAGTCACATTTTGAGGTTTGCAGGACATTGTGGTTAAGATAACTTTTTGGGATCCACAAAAGAGACATCACTATGTACTCCCATGGATGTTTAGTTTACAACAAAATCTACAGTTGGTAGGTTATTCTTAGATGAAATGTACACCTTGGCAGAGAGACGAAAAAGACAAAGATTACTGCACATCCATCTATTCCTCAAGCACACACACATAGTGGTTGGATTTGGCATGAGGGCGAGTATATAAAATTTTATTAACAAGAGATTTCACAAAAATGAAATGCACTGTCAATAATTGAAAGGACAAAAACCTGAAACTCTGACTAGCAGCTTGTGCGCAGTAAAGCCACGTCAAGGCCCTAACCGCTTTACAGACCATTCACACACCTTTCATAAGTGATACACACAAGACCATTCACACCACCAGCCACGAAACCAACACATTACAACATTCACAAAAAGGTACACCCTGCTTGACAAAAACAGAAAAGACAAATATTTCTGCACAACCACCTATTCCTCAAGCACACATACATACTGGTTGGATTTGGCACGAGGGTGACTGATGGTTCAGTATATACAGTTGTATTAACCAGAGATTTCACAAAAATGAAATGCACCGTTAATAATTGAAAGGACGAGAAACTGAACCATTGACTTCAACCTCTTTACAGGCCATTCATACACCTTTCATACGTGTGACACATACAAAATCATTCACACTGCCAGCCGCGGGCCCAGCACATTACAACACTCACACCAGCAGACAGCGCCATTCAAGGGCCATTCACTTTCACATGCCCACATTCCTGACACAGCAACCACAAGCTCACGGATTGCGTGGAGTGGTGTTTGGCTAGCAGTGTGTGTAGTGACCAGCAGCAAGTCACTACTCACACACCACCAGCGAAGCACCACTCCACTCACACCTCCAGCCAAGCACATGTTCACCCACACCGCCAGCCAAGCACCAGTCCACGCACACCACCAGCCAAGCACCAGTCCACTCACACCGCCAGCCAAGCGCAAGTCCACTCACACAACCAGCCAAGCACAAACCCACCCACACCGCCGGCGAATCGCCAGTCCACGCACACACGCAGCCAAGCGCCAGTCCACTCACACCACCAGCCAAGCGCAAGTCCACCCATACCACCAGCCAAGCGCCACTCCACACACACCACCAGCCAAGTGCCAGTCCACGCACACTGCCAGCCAAGCACCAGTCCACACACACCGCCAACCATGCACCAGTCCACTCACACTGCCAGCCAAGCGCCAGCCCACGCACACCACCAGCCAAGTGCCAGCCTACACACACCGCCATCACATTTAGGATTTTTTTATACAAAAAAGAAAACACAAACAAATTGCAAATTGATACAAATCTACTAACACAAAATCTGAAACTAAATACATTGCCCAAATGCCAACCTTGAAACTGAACAAAAAATATAAAACAATAGAGACCAGACAGTTGACTTTACCACTCATGGATGCTCCCAAAAACTATTTTGCGTGTGGTACATTCTAAAGCAAGCAGGCACACACAGCCTGGGGTTAGAAGGACACTTGGAGCAGTACATACGAGTCTCCTTCTGCATACCTCTTCGCCAACAGACTCTACATCTCCTACTGGGAAAGTCTTTTGAGGGTGTGGTAGGAATGTGATCAGGAAAGTGGTGATCTTTCAATCTAGCCACATCCTCTAACACTCCAACTCTAGGAACACTTGACTGTTCCACTAAAACAAGACTGCCTATTACAGACTCCTGAAACTTAGCAAAAGTCATCTTTGACTCAGGACAGGAATCCTTGAATACAACAAAACCATTGAAAGTTGCCAAGTGGAAAAGATGGATAGCCAACTTCTTATACCAAATGTAAGCCTTACAAAGAGCAGAGTAATGTTCCAATCTCTGATCTCTTTTGTCAATAACACCCATGTGCCTATTATAGTCTAAAGTGCACACAGGTTTGCGCGCTTCAGCAACCTTACCCCAAACAGTCACAGGTGAAGTGCTTTCAGCAGCATCCTTCGCAATGCCAAATTTACATGTTGAGCATTTCAATGCACAATGTGGCAGGCACCGCATGGTGCCTGCCACCTCGTGCATGGGAATGCAGGGGGCAAGTGCACCCCCCACTGCCCCCACCCCCCCGGGGGCCCACAACGGGCCCTCAGAGCACATCCCCGCCTGCCATTCCATGGCAGCATCGCCGCCATGGAAAGTCCTTTTCCACCAGGCATCATAATATGGATGGCGGTGCCTTCTAGGCACCGCCACCATATTCTGCCCCAGATCCACCCGGCCGGCAATCGGAACAATTGCCGACCGGCGGAAAAGAAGCAGACGCACTTTGGGTCTGCCGCGATACCCCCTGCCATGATGGGATGGCGGGCGGATCACCACTGCCGAACCAGCAGTGGTGATCCGCTTGCCATCCTAATGACTAGGGGTGGGCGGAATTTGCATAGTCGCACTATGCAAAGCTCTGCGAAATGGTAAAAAATCTCCGCGAACATGCAGAAACTCCTGCTCGCGATTACTGTTTGCGTGCTCGGGGGGAAATATCTCACAACCACGCATTTTGAGAACGCAAACAAGCCAAAAATTCCGCAAAGCAGCGGAATGCAGAATTTTGGGCATTTCCGCGTTCTCCACGGAACGCAAAATTACCCAAATTCCACGAGCGGAACGGAATTTACCACCTAGGCCTAATAAGGACCCCCAAAGTGTCAACTCGGGATATCTAGTTGCGCTGGACCTGGTCAAAGTCACACTTTCAGGCCGGCTGCGATGGAGCGCAGGTCAGATACAGTCACCATGTTGGACCGCTGAAGTATACTTTCTCAAGTTTGTGCTAAGAGTCCTGTATGCATTGAAGAGGGCCACAAGGAGCAGGGAGAGCGCCACAGGAGCCCAGCGTTGGGAGCGGGTGTTGCTGAAGCTTCGCGGTGGAGGCTTCACTTGCAGTTGATGTTGCAATCCACAGAGTTGGGCTGAGGCGAAGAGCCCAACGCTTGATTTCAGCACTCTTAAGCCACACCAAGGGTCCAGGACCTGAGAGATATCATATGGAGTACATGAACTAGCTGAAGCTTGGTCCAGGGGCTAACGCAGAATGAGAAGGAGCCTTTTATTTCCTTGAGGCTTGGAGCAGGAGGTCTGCAGACTAGTCCTTGGAGTCACTCTGGGATCCTGGGGTTCAAAATGAGGTTGCAGGTCCAGTTCTCCTTCTCCAATTCATAGGGCAGCAGGCCATCCCAGCAGGACAACAGTTCCCTAAGAGTAACAGTTCAGCAGAGCGGTTGTCCTTATACCAGCATAGCTGTCCTTTTCCCTGGGAGAGCCTTCATAGGTCCAGACGTGTACTGAAGAGTTGGTGTCTGAGATCCAGGATTTAATAAAGCTGTACCTCTGCATACTCCCGACCATATTGCTTGATTCTATTATTATCTTATTGGGATGACTCTAGCGAACCTGCTACATCATGTACTACATCTGGTGATTTGCCCAAAGTCTGCATAATGTTTTCAATGTTTGTTTACCTGCATGTTTGGCAGGTGCTGTCTATTCCAGTGGTAATAGATATTGCTGCAAATGTTGTCCAATTATTTGTTTATGCCACGGTGGGGCTTCGGCCCGATGTATTGAAAAATGACCAAATAAAACTTGTTGTTAAAAAAAAAAAAGCTGTACCTCTGAAGTCGGGAGACGTTTCTAGCGATGCACAGGAGCTCTGCCTCCCTGGCCCTGGCTCAGAACTAACTACATGAGGAATGCAGCCCTTTTTGTGGAGACAGAACACGGCCTATTCAGGTGTGAGTGGGGCTGGGCCCAGCTCTTCTAACCCACCCAATTGTATGTGGCTATCTAGTAGGAATACACAAAGCCTAACTGTCAGCTATATCCAGTTATGTGGCTCAGAGACAGGCTATAGGCACAAAATGGCTAAGGCAAGAAAAAAATCTACTTTCTCAGCGTTTTACTTTCAGAATTGCAATTTAAAATCCGACTTCAAAATAAATTAGTATTTTAATTTGGGATTCCAGAGACACCGAACATGAACTGGTTATCTATTCCCATTTCGAAATTATTCTTTTATAATATAAGAAGGAAACTCCAATGTTATCCTGTGGGAGAGATAGGCCTTGCAGTCGTGAAAAACAAATGTAAATGTTCAGGGAATGTAAACTTAAAAGTACATGTCCTACCTTTTAAATGTATCCCACCCTGCCCTCTGGGCTAACTAGGGCCTACCATGGGGTGTCGTGGTCACATTAGGCCCGGGCAGAAACACCACTGTTTTACATGCTCAAGATTTTAAGTTGCCTTCTTACCCCAAAGCCTAAATATGTCCTCTCTGGAACAACCGGCAAATGATTGTCCTGCGTTAGAACTTAAGGATACTAACCCAACGGATAAGGCAGTTATTCTAGATGGAATATGTACTGATGATAATAAGTTGCTAAAAGTGACTTTCTGGTATGTGGCAGGCCTACAAACTAAGCTGGAAATCACAGAGTGGCGTAATCTTGTAGACAGGTTTCAAATTATATGTTTGCAGGAAACGTGGTTAAAGGAGCCCGTTCATCTATGGGGTTATCGCTCCTATCAGTTGCCCGCAGTTGGAGGAAAACATGGGGGGGCAAAGGGAGGATTGGGTATTTACGTATTTAACATGCTAAGTATAGGGAAAATCACAGTGAAACTTGAATATGTGAATTATCAACTGATGGAGATATGTATGGGGAGTAAGCACAGAATTATGTTGATACATTTTTATAATAATGCACCGCCAGATAAAATAGTCGGAATTATTACTAAACTACTAAACGTCCTAGTAAAATTTGCAAAAGAAACAAGAGGGGATATGTTCATCATCTGGGGGGGGGCGATTTTAATATTGCACTATGTTCAAAAAATGGTACAGATGTCTGCGGGATTGTGAACGAAGTCGGTGAATGTGAAACTCATTTCACTCATACACAATATGGGAACGCTTTAAATGAATTGATATACAAGCTTGATTTAGGCTATGCGAATGAACTAAGTAACAACTCGGCGCCCTTTAAGAGTACATTTCATGGGAGAGGGTGCTCTACTGTGATAGATTATATTCTACTCTCCTCAAATCTGGCGTCAAAAACGAATCAATTCATTACTCATGATGCTAAAGTGAGTGATCACTTCCCTTTGAGTTTATCGCTGAACTTGCTAACCAGTAAAGATAACCAAGATCTTAAAAATATCTACCCCCCTGAACAATTGGAAATGAACAGGAAAAATGGATATACATTAAAATGGCAGCTGGTAGACCCACTAGAAACAACACAAAAAGTAGTGGTAAAAAGCAAACCATCAATAGAAGCCTTATTAAAGGAAAATGCAACGAATGAGACAGTCCTGGCATCCTTTCAAGAGGTTACCAGAGTTATAAATGAAGTGTTATGGAGAACTAGTAACAATTCTGTGAAAAAGACAAAGGCTGGTTTGATTCAAAGTGCACTAAAGCATATTCTATAATGAAAAAAGAGACCCATACAATCCCCAAGAACCCAATTAAATTGAGGGAGGCAAGGAAGGATTATACGAACGCAATAAAAGAATGCAAAAGGGAACTCAAGGAAGAGCACTGGCAAACCCTACAGGAAGCGGCCAAGTCTATGGATGGGGCGGCTTTCTTGAGGGCTGTCTGGGCACCCTTTTTAGACCCAGTTGACATTCCAAAAATAGAAATAGCCATAACGGAAGATCAATGGGTAGAACACTTTTCCAAAATCTTTAGTAATCATGATTCTGGAAATCAAATAGAAACTTCAGCTAAAGAAGATGCCAAGTCCAATCCCTTACAGCGATCACATATAAATAATCTTCAAATTACATTGGAAGAGGTTATTATGGCAATATTGGCAAGTAAGGGGGGCAAGGCACCTGGCCCCGACGGGATTCCTCTTCATCTGTACAGGGCAAATGTAGAGTTATGGGGCCCAATATTGACACAAATATTAAGGGCTAGTTGCTCCCCAAATTACATCGAGACCTGGACCGAATCAATCTTAGTCCCAATATTTAAAAAGGGCAATAGACATATCTTTATTGGATTCCTCTGCGAAAATTGTTGGGCGTGTCATATTAGGAAGACTACAAGAGTGGGGGGAGGACAAGCAGATTCTGTCAGACCTGCAGTACAGTTTCCGTAAAGGTTTGTGAACCGTTGAACAGAGTCATAATTTGAGTGTTCTAATTGGGAAGTATGCTCACTTAAAAAAAGGGAAGCTATTTTTAGCCTTCGTAGACCTAACCGCAGCCTTCGACTGTGTGGTACACGAGAGGCTGTGGGGGACCCTCGATGACATACGGGTAACTGGTAACATCATAGACTTTCTGAAAGAAATGTACCAGAATGCCAAGGCTAGAGTACGCAATGGTAGTGACGGAGCGTGTGCAAGATTTTTTCCAATAAGGAAGGGGTCAGGCAAGGTTGTGTCCTGGCCCCCTATCTCTTTAATCTTTAGAAAAAGCTTTGCTCCAATCAGGTCAAGACTTCCCAGTAATCAATGGCCGCCCCATCCCATCTCTAATGCATGCGGATGATGCAGTATTAATGTGTCGAACCCAGGTGGGGTTGCAAAGATTATTAGACAGCTATGTGGTTTTCATGCGTGAGCTGGGATTAAGGGAAAATACGTCAACAACCTTTTTTATGAGATGTGGTAGAGGGAGCAAAAAGTGCAGAGACATCTTTATAGATAACCACAAAATTAATTTTGTTAATACTTTTAGCTACCAAGGTATTTTATTTGATTATAATTCTACATGGGTCCAAGCAGTCCAAATGAGAAGACTTGCTTTTATTAAAACAACCATTGCTCTATACAACTTCTCAAAGAAACTAGGTACAAGGTCCCCGCAAATATTGCTACAAATTTACAGAGCTAAATGTATATCTACAGCTACGTATGGCTCTGGATTATGGGGCACAGTAACGTTCAACCGCTCCAGTTGACAGAAAACCAATTTTTTAGATATATATTGCCACTCCCTAGAAGTACATCATCGTATGTCTGCCACGCAGAATTGGGTGTCTCATTTTTAACAGATATAATTAAAACAGAGCCAGTGAGGTTGTGGCACAGGCTGTGGGCAAATGAGAAAACCCATGTAAATCAAGATGTTTTTAAGGACGTAATGGGAACAACCAATGCAATGAATCTGAAATGGTTAAAATATGTTTGAGATTTCTTGAATGATTTAGGTTATCTTAATTTTTATAATGACCCGTGTACCATGAGAGTGATATCTAGGAAAGAGCTGAAAAGAAAATGTATGGCACTACTAGAATCATGACGGCTATCGAAAGAACTAATAAAGCCTACGGTGGTGCACCACCAATTGAAAATGATTACATATAGCTTGCAACCCTTCCTTATCCTTGTATCCAGCCAATATGAAAGATTACTGTTAGCCAGATTTAGATTAGATATTTTTCATCGTATGATAAGCTTCCCAAAAGTGAAGGAATGGACGCGAGAGATGCAACTATGCCCCTGTGATGACACCTCAGAACAGTCTACAATCCATACTGTATTTTTTTGTAAATTTTATATATGGATAAGAAAAAAATGGCTGTTACCAATTTTAAAGAAACTAGATTTAAAAAAATGCTGACCAGCGTTTTTAGTATTACAATTTTTAAATAATGAATTTGTTATTTGGTGTTTGGCAAACTTTCTGAAAAATGTGGTAGAATGTAGGAAATCTATTATAATATGATTGAGAAAGATCTCCAAAAAGTAGCAATTTTTTTACTGTATAAATGTGATATCTTTTTATTTGTACAAATTGTGTATATTAATATCTGTCATGTGCTTTTATTGCGCTTTTATGATTCTTGTTTATAGTAATCGAATCAAGTTTTTCAATCAATCAAGTTGCCTTCGTATCTTAATCACGATAACATTCGACACACATTTGTTTGCATGCCTGTGAAGGGTAATATTCTCTGAACTAGCTTTACTTACATTTCCACTTTGTGCCAAATTTTCAAATACCTCGAAGATTCTGTACAAGGGCTAAGTTCAATACACAAAATGGTGATATTTGTTATTGGCTGTTCGGCAACAGAGCCATCACAATAGAATAAACAATAGCAACCAGACTGAGGCTTCAGCACGGCAACAACAGAGATGATGTTTGTTATATAAATAAGATCACTCCTTTGTTTAGTCAGAGGAGCATTTGACTGGTACTCAGAGGTCTTAGCCATACCGGAATTCTAGCTCGGCTAGGGATGCTGCTCAGCTGTCCACCAAGATGGGCACCCTGATGACACTTATTCACAGGTAATGGGGAGTTAGATCACCCTACAGGGGTTTGGCAGATTCACCCACCACAGGCACACTAGGTAAGGAAGCACTAGGTAGGAGTACAATAATTACAGTACTTGTATGCTAGCACATATTCTCTGACAACAGCGATCTCTTTTTCACCATTCCTGTAATGCTAATCACCTCATTCAGTTTCTCTTTTACTCAAGCATCACAATGTTTCAATAAATATTGAAGCTGTATGTTGGGTTTTTCTTGTGTATCTCTTTGGGACTGCATGAGTAAACAAACAAAAAGGTTTCTAGATCTGTTACCATGATTTCCTTGGAGAGTCAGGGTTGTTATGTTCTGAGCTTGCACAACAGATTTGTTACCTTGTCAATTTTGGGGTACAGTTGGTGCACTGTGATCTAGCAGGACTAAGGTCAACATATCCTGCTGGTGTACTCGGAATCAGTGTCACACAGTTCTGATGTTTATGTGGTCCGACAAACACACAGTTTTACTTGGGAAAGTATAAGCCATATGACAAAGGGTGACAAATATTTATTAAAAAGGAAGGCTCTACAATGACAGGCCTGAGACATGTTTAAAGTGCTGCTTAAGTGGGTGGCACAACCAATTCAGCAGGTCCACTGGTAGCATTTAATTTACAGGCCCTGGACACATGTAGTGCTACTTTATTAGGGACCTACAGGTACTTTAAATATGCCACTTGAGTGTAAGTCAATGTTGCAGTGTTTTAAAGAAAAAGAGCACATGCACTTTAGCACTGTTTAGCAGTAGTAATGTGCACAGAGTACCAAGGCCCAGAAACATGAATTCAGCAAAAACAGGGGGTCTGAATACCAAACATTAGGGGAAAACCATGCCACGGATGCCAGGTCTAACACGGGTCCCCCCAGCTGCAAGTGGAGAAAATGACCCAACCCCTTGGGAGTTCTCTTCACTAAGATGGAAGAACGTGAGAGACCATCAGCAGTGGTGTGGTCTGTTCTAGGACAATATTCCACCATTAAGTTCATTCCCTGTAGAGAGATGGACCATCTCAACAGTTTGGGATTCTCATCTCTCATCTGCATTGACCATCTGAGGTGTCTGTGGTCTGTCTGAGCCTGAAAGTTGGCACCAAATATGTATTTGCCTCAGCTTCATCAGTGCCCAGACCACTGCAAAGGCTTCCCTCTCTAATGCATTCCATCTCTGTTCCCAGGGAAGTAACCTCCTACTAATGAAGGCTACAGGTTGATCCAGGCTCACTTCATTTGGCTGTGAGAGCACAGGCCCCATGCAGTGCTCTCAGTTTTCTGTATGTACAATAAATTCTTTGGAGAAGTTAGGGGCCTTGAGCATGGGTGCTGTGCACATGACCTTCTTCAGGGGTAAAAAGCAGTCTGTGAAACAATGGTGCCATACAACTTAACACATCTCCTGTAGTAGCCAGTGAGACCTAAGAAGGCTCTAATCTCTGGCTGGGTCTAGGGGGCTCCCAAGCCAGGATGATTTCAATCTTGGTCTGGAGAGGCTGCACTTCACCTACTCCCACTTGGTGACCCAAGTAGACCACTGAACCCTGCTCTATCTGGCACATACTGACCTTGATATTCAGGCCCTCCTTCTGCAGACCCTTTAGCACTTCTCTGAGGTGGCACAAATGATCCTCTCAGCATGAGCTGAAGACCTCAATGTCATCTAGATGGGCAGTACTGAATTCTATAACCGAGACAGAACAAACCTGGTTGACCAACCTCTGGAAGGTGGCAGGTGTGTTCTTCAACCCAAAGGACATTATCTGGAACATGAAGCGCCCTTCTGGGTTTGAGAATGTATACCTCTCTTTGGCCCCTTCGGTTAAGGCAGTCTTGTAGTACCCAGAGATGTTTTAATGCATGGGCAAAGTGGGCTCTGGCTCAGGGCCCCAGCCTTTCAGGGGGCCCCCTGACAGAGTCAGCTCCATTCTCCAGAGTTTTGCCCTAATGACCTTGAATATTTCTTAAACAGATTGTTTTAAATACTGTTTTCCTTTAATTTATTTTTTATGTACCTTATTTGTGAGTCTAGTATAGCCATTTTGCAGAGAAATTTTGTGTTTATGTTTCATGCAATATACATAAAAAAGTTTCTTTTAGATCAAAACAAGGCCTTACATATAAGAAATGGGAGGGTGTTACAAAGATTATTTGCAGTAATATTGCTGAGCTGCTGCTGTGTTACAATATTGAAAACACATATAACTATCCCTGAATATTGGATGTAAACACATTTAGGGCCTTATTTATGAGAAGTGATGCATGGCTGTGTGAAAACAGGGATGCGTCACTTCTTAGTGCACCCTCCTTGCTACATGATGGATGCGTCATATTTACTGTATGACGCATCATGTCGCATCATGTTACAGATATGTCAGTATTTCTGACGTATCTGTAGGCGCAAAAGTGATGCATTGCTGGGGTGTGTCTGAAAATAGACGCAACTCCAGCAATGTGTCCTTTCACATGGGGCTTGCCTGCGTCAGTCTTACGCCTGCTGTGAGGCAGTTGTAAGATATTGAGGCAATGGCGTCCTAGAAGTGGCGCACTGAGTTCTCATAGATTTCAATGCGCCACTTCTACAAGGCTTTTTGTGGGGCAACACCCACCCTGCATACATTATACCTGGTGCAGGTATAATGTGGTGCAGGAGTTTCAAAGTGATGCATCAGCCTAGATGCGTCACTTTGCAAATAAAGAGCAACATGGCACATTTTTTACGCTGCCGGTGCTTCACAAAGAGTGACGCACTTGCGGCATAAAAGTGAAGCAAGGCCTCATAAATAATGCCCTTAGAATTTGAACGAGTGTTCCTTTGCACTGTCAGGGAACTAATGAAAGGAAATAGTGTATTTAATAAAGTGCACAACTACTGAGACTAGAGTGTCCCTGCGCGTGACAGCGGGAGGAAAACGTGCGTAAAAGACCCATCAGTTAGTAAAATGTAGATTCTCCAAGCTTTGTGAAAAGAGAATCTGGATTTCATTAAAGACAACAATATAAACTCCCCCACACAGCAGCCATCTTCCTCTTTTATTCTGCTGCTCCTTGCAGATAAGTATCGTGGTTTGCATGAGAGAAAAAGAAATGTTGTGTTTTTGTAATTGATTGGCTTATAGCGAGTAATTTAAGAGTATGAATGTGAAGCAGATTTGTTGATGAGTGGTTGCTCAGTTAACGTGAATGACGATCGATTTGGTTGAATGACGATCGATTTGGTTTGAAGGAGTCGATTGGTGTCAAGGATTTTTAAGTATTACCCAATTTACGGGTTTAAAAGGTTTTAGGAGCAGGTGGAAGTGAAAGGTTTAGGCATAGTAATTTAGAAGGTTCGGTTTTGAGATTAAGGAAGAATATCGTTATTTGAATATTTCAAAAGCGCGATTAAGCTTACTCGTCTCGCGGCGGGTCTCGGGGCTCCTGTTTCGGTGGAGTCACGAAATGGATGTAACGAGGTGCGTCATAACGCGTGTATGCGCAGTGACGCACAGCGGACATCTTTGATGAGGACTAGACTGCGTCGAGTGTGTAAGCACTAACGAGAGTGTTTTTGACAGTTGAAACTGTCGGAAAGGGGAGAGAAGTCGAATCGGAAGAAGAATAAGGTGGAAGGAGGAAGGAGGTTGTTTAGGCGTCGTGAGGGAAATTACTGAGTGGCATTAAAAAAAAAAGGGGGAAGAAATAATTTGTTAGTAAAAATGGAGAATGAAGAGAATAGCCAAGGAGGAGTGTCAGGGAACAATTAGTTACGGAAAATAGTGCAGGAAGAAATTAAGAGTTCTATGAAAGATGTTTTAAAAAATGTGTTAAAAAGGAAAAGGAGGCTAGAGGCAGAATCAGATGAGGAGTATTGGTCATTTAATGAGGAAGAGAGCGCAGGAGATTAAAAAAAAGGGAAAAAGAGTAAGGAAGGAAAAGAATATTGAGGTTGGTATAAAGTTTAAAAAAGGAACTGGTGTATCAAGTGCATCGGGAGAAGGAGGTGTCCTTAGCGGCACAAAAGATGGTGTCCATAGCGGCACAAAAGATGGTGTCCCTTGCGGCACAAAAGACATTGAAGAATCTCAGGATGAGATTTATGAAGAGGACAGTGAGGATGAGAATGACGAATTTATTCTTGACGATTATTTGGATGATGGTTGGGATATGGACAGAGATAAGAGAGTAAAGGAAAGGAAGGAGAAGGGTTTGGTTAAAGACCCTCAGGGAGAGGAAATGTTTTGTCCAGACCTAATTAGACATCCAAGGAGTACTGATTGGTGGCCATTGCCACATGTTGCTGAATTTATAAAGCTTTGGATTCGTAGGCCTTTGGAGAAGGAAGCCAGGGCAGTCATGAAGGCTGAATGTTCAAGGCCAGTGATTGAAGGAAAATGTTGTCTTACACCCAAATTGGACCCAGACCTCATTAGCTTTCTCTTTAAGATGGGTCGCAACCCAAGGAAAGGTTTAGAGAGGGCTTTAAAGCAATGTGAGGACAGGTTATTAGACGTATTGGGTCCAATTGCAAGGATTCTTGATATCGCGGAGGAGGCCAAAATGAAGAAGATTGAAGTGGATGTAGATCTTCTTAGAGGATGGTCCCAAAGAGCAATTTGCTTGTTGGGAAACGCAAACGCAGCATTAATTTCGGAAAGAAGGAAAGGCGTTTTAATGAGAATTAGCCCTATGTTGGCTGAATTTTCAAAGAAGGAGCCTTCAGAAGATCCTAAAGGACACGTCTTTGGATAAAGCTTGGTGAAAGGGGTAGGGAAGTACATAGCAACCTTCACAAGTTTAGATAAAGCCCAAACAAGTTTAAAAAGGGTTTTTAATAGAGGTGTTTTTGATAGGGCCGGGGGAAGGGCCCGTTTCCCTGGCCGTGGATACTTTAGGGCACAGTACCAGTCCAATGGTAGAGCTGCATTCAGGGGTTTCCAGTCGGCAACTGGATTTTACCCACAGAGAGGTAGAGCGTCAGGAAGAGGGCGACAGCCAAGAGGACGAGGACAGTTTGCTCAAGGATCACATGGTAAGTATGAAGACGATTATTGGTTTTTCCCCAGAAAAGGTAGGGGGAAGATTGAGATTTTTCACGGAAAATTGGAAAAAGGTGACAGCAGACAGTTGGGTCTTAGGAATTGTAAAACGTTATATGATAGAATTGGTGGAGTTGCCGTTTCAAATGTCAACTGGTCTTCAGAGGAGAATTAAAAGAAATAGTAGACATGGAGGTTATGGAAATGTTGAGGAAAGAGGCAATAGAGAAGGTTTCAGAGGAGTGCAAAGGATTTGTAAGCACAATATTTTTGGTAGAAAAGAAAGGGAAAGGTTGGAGGCCGGTGATAAATTTGAGAGATTTGAATCGATTTGTGGTTTACAGACATTTCAAGATGGAGGGAATCCATCTTTTAAGGGATATGTTACAAGCAGAAGATTGGTTAGTGAAGTTGAATCTAAAGGACGCTTATTTCACGATACCTGTTGCAGAGCAGAGTCGGAGATTTCTGCAGTTCAGATGGATGGGTCGATTGTTCCAATTTACTTCTGTACCGTTTGGTCTGACTTCAGCACCTTGGTGTTTCACCAAGGTGTTGAGACCTGTTGCAAAGTTTCTCAGGGAGAGAGGTGTCAGAATGATTATGTATCTGGACGACTTTTTGATTATGTCTCAAAACAAGGAGGAGTTGAAGGATCAGGTGATATTGTGTATGGAGCTTTTGGAAGGTTTGGGTTTTGTAGTAAACAAGGAGAAGTCTGTTCTGGTTCCAAGTCAGTGTTTGGAGACTTTGGGTTTCGATGTAAATACAGTGTCAAAGACTAAGTTTACCGGAAAAAAAGGTAAAGAGCGTTTTGAAGAAGAGAATGGTGAATTTGAGATCTTTAGCAAGAGTAATAGGGTTATTTTCTTCATCAATTCAGGCAGTATTCCCAGGGCCACTTCATTACAGGGCATTACAGAGGTTAAAAGCTTGTGCTCTCAGGAAGGGTTTGTGGTATGGAGATCAAGTCATTATCACGGAAGAAGCTCGAGAGGAGTTGATTTGGTGGTTGGAGAATCTGGAGGCGTGGAATGGGCGTGCGATTTTTGGAATTTGCCCGGATTTTGTTTTGGAGACAGACGCAAGCCTCTTTGGATGGGGTGCTTGTCTGGAGGAACAAGAGACAGGAGGTCGATGGACGAAGGAAGAGAGTTGTGTTCATATAAATGGTTTAGAGATGATGGCGGGTCTTTATGCATTAAAGAGTTTTGGAAAGAAGTTGAAGAACTTCAATGTGTTGTTAAAGATGGACACTGTTTCAGCTGTACGATATATAAATCGTTTGGGGGGAAGCAGATCAAGGAATTTGTCACAGTTAGCAAAGAAAATTTGGAATCTTTGTTTGGAAGAGAAGATTGGTTTGCAGGCAGAATATTTTCCAGGACAGAGCAATGTTGTAGGGGATTGGAATTTAAGATATTTAAGGGACTACAGCGATTGGAAGCTGAATGTAAAGATATTCAGGAGAATAGAGGAGGAGTGGGGTCCATTGGAAGTGGATCTTTTTGCGTCAAGGATGACTTTTCAGTTGGATCGGTATTACAGTTGGAGACCGGATCCTTTTGCGGAGGAAGTGGATGCGTTGCAGCAGGACTGGAAGAAGGATCGATGTTATGCTTTTCCCCCATTTGCAATGATACAGAGAGTATTGTTGGTGGTGAGGAGGCAGAGGTGTCAGGTGGTGTTAGTGATGCCTTTTTGGGCAGGTCAAGCTTGGTTTCCAGGTCTTTTGGAATTGGCAGTAGAGGAAACCTTTTTGGTCCCAGATTCAGAGGACGTTCTTTTAGGAGAAGGAGGGGTGTTTCATCCTTTGGTTTTGGAAGGGGCGTTGAGCCTTCTTGTTTGGAAGATATCAGGAGAGAGAAGCAGTTTGTAGAGCTTTCGGAACAAGATCAGGAGTTTCTCAATGAGTCATGGGCACCAGGTACAAGGAAAAGGTATTTGGGAGCATGGAGGCAGTGGTCTGGTTGGTGCTTGGAAAGGGGTTTGGATACCGTGGAGGCTTCTGCTATAGAGTTGGCAAATTTGTTGTCAACCTTGTTTGAAAAAGGATTACGTTTTAGGACAATTAATTGTTATAGGTCTGCTATTGCAGCAGGTCATAGTTTGGTTGGAGGTTGTTCAATTGGGAGAGAACCTTTGGTTTGTAGATTCTTGAAAGGTGTTAAGTTAAGGAGACCCCCTAAGCCTAGGTATAGTGCTACGTGGGATGTTGATAAAATTTTAAGGTTGTTCGAAAATTGGCCAGCAAATAGGTTCTTGAGTAGGAAGCAATTGTCAGGGAAATTAGCAAGTCTATTGTGTCTTATTTCTTTTAGAACAGTTTCTGACGTAAGGGCGTTAGATATTCGTAATAGAAGCTTTACTCCGGATGGAGTTATTTTTAGTATTACGAAAAGAACGAAATGCATGTCAAGTTCAGTTTTTTATCCAAAATTTGTGGACCATCCTAAGTTATGTGTGGCGGTGTGTTTGAAAGAGTATGAGGCTAGAATGAGTGAGTTTAGGAGAGTTGGGGATGATCAGTTGTTAATTTCTTTTGTGAGACCTTTTCGTCCAGTAACTACGGCTACTATTGCAAGATGGGGGAGATTTTGCATGTCTGAAGCTGGCGTGGATCTGAATGAGTTTGGTGCACATTCTGTAAGAGGGGCTATGGCGAGCAAGGTCTTTTTGTCTGGTGGGCGTTTAGAGGAGATCTTGCGTGCAGCTGATTGGTCAAGTGCAGATGTTTTTGCTAGGTTTTATCTAAAACCTTTGGCGCATGTGTCGTCTGTGGTTTTGTCACAGCTTTAAACATGCATAATGATAGCCTCCGGTCTTGCCATGAAATGTAGATTCTCCAAGCTTTGTGAAAAGAGAATCTGGATTTCATTAAAGACACGGAGGCTAGCATTATCCCTCCCTCCCTCCCTCCCATAGTTGGGGTTGGGGAGTTAATACAATTTTGGATTATTCTGGTTGTAATGTGTTAAACTGTTTTAAAAGGAAAAAAAAATAAATGTTTATTTTTTCCAGATGTCCAGTAGGAGGATTTTTGGAGATGTTCAGCTGCGGATTGGTGTTTTAATGTTTTCTTCAGGAGCAGCGTAAAAGAGGAAGATGGCTGCTGTGTGGGAGAGTTTATATTGTTTGGACACTCTATGTTCTAGAAGTTTTGTTTGCTGATGTAATACTTCTAAGTGCTGCAAGGAGTGGAGTAATAAAAGGTAATGTATAATGATAGCCTCCGATCTTGCTATGAAATCCAGGCTTTTAAGTTCTTCCTGAAAGAGAGTAGGTCTGTGGTTAGTCTCAGAGACTCAGGGAGGCTATATTTCACAATTTTGTGCCTAGAAAGCCGAGGGATCTGCCTCCAGTGCGGGCACAGCATTTTTTAGGCACGAGGGCTAGGTTGGCATTGGAAGATCTTAGGGGTCTAGCTGTTGTATAGCGATTAACGCTCTTATTTAGGTAGACAGCAGCAGCTCCTAAGCCGTGGAAAGCTTTAAAGAAGATGGTCCTCGCTTTGAAGTCGATACGTTCTTTTATGTGGAGCCAGTGTAGAGACTTGAGAATAGGGGTCATACTAGATCTGGGTTTATGTCTCAGGATGGCCCTGGCCGCCGTGTTTTGTACCGCTTGTAGGTGCTGAATAAGGGATTTGGAAAGACCAAGGTACAAGCTGTTGACATAGTCAAGCTTTGATGTCACCAGAGCCTGCACCACGATCTTTCTGCTCTCAAGCAGCAACAGTGGCAGGAATATTTTTAGCATCCGGAGTATGCCAAAGCAAGCGCCAGTTAGATTTTGGATTTGAAAGCTCATGGAGATTGTCTTTTCTATTACAATTCCTAAGTTTTTGACTTTCTCCGTTTCCGCGGGTGGGGGCGGCAGATCTTTTGGCCACCAAGAGCTTCAGTCAGAAGTTTCTGGAATACCAAAGAAAACAACTTCACTTTTGTCAGGATTGCTCTTCAGCTGATTGATCTTAAGCCAGTTAAAAACCATTGTGAGGCAAGACCTAATCATTGCCCCGTCAAAGTTGGTTCCTTTTTCACACATAAAAATCAGCTGAGTGTCCTCTACTAGAAATGCAAGGGGGGATAGATATAGATTAAAAAGGGTAGGACTAAGAATGGAGCCCTGAGGGACACCTACATTCATGGATGGAACCGGGGATGAGAAAGGGGAAGCCAGAAGTCCTGAGATCCATTTGCCAAGAAGGATGACATCCATGTTATGGCTCCTGGATGTTAGCAAGTCTCTCCAGGAACCTCTTAATTGGGACCGTATTGAAGGCCGCCGACAGATCGAACAGTATCTGAACAGCCTTGCCTCCCTGGTCTAGCTTACCCTTGAGATATTGAGTCAATTCCAGCAGAGCGGACTCCGTACTGTAGTTAGCCCTAAAACCGGAATGGGACACATGAAGGAGCTTCCCATCTTCAATGTGTTTTTGGAGGGCCTTGTTTACATGCTTCTCTAATACTTTGGAGAGGGCCAAAAGAAGGGAGATTGGCCTGTAGTTGGCAGGGTCCGTCGGTTTGGCGTTAGCCTTTTTTATCAGTGGAAGAATCTTAGCATTATTCCATAATTTCGGAGTGTGTTCCTGAGGAGAGGGAAGCATTAAAGAGCTGGTTTACAGTGGGGTTTATCGTGGAAGCTAATAGGTTCAGGATATTCACTGGACATGGGTCGGTAGGAGAGCCAGACTTAATGCTTTGGAGAAGGGTCAGTGACTCTTCAAGCTGAAACTCAGGGAAAGCTAGTAAAGATGCAGGATCCAAGAGGTGAAATTTGCTATTAGAACTAAGGTAGAAGGTCAGTTCTTCCTCTGAGATTTTAGGGAAGGCTTGTTCGATCACAGGGATCTTTTTGTGGAAGAATTGAGTTATTTGCTTAGACCATTCTTGCATGCATGGCCCTTCCTTTGTGCCAGCTTTCGGGGCAGTAAAGGATTTAACTATGCTAAAGATTACCTTACTCTTATTTTGGGGATTTTCTATCTTGGTTTGAAAAAAGTTTTTCTTGGCTGCCTTCAAGAGAATGTAATGAGGTTTTAAGTTCTCTTTATACACCTTCCTGTCCACAGGTAGATGGTATTTACGCCATTTACGTTCCATTTTTCTACAATTTCTTTTGCTAGATCTGAGGGAATCGTTAAACCATGGAGCTGGTGGGGCCGAACTCTTTAAGGAGCAGGAAACAACCGGTAAAGGTGCATCAATATTAGTTTGGAGCCATGAATCTATTGAGAGGGCGTCCGAGTCGGGGCAGCCAGACATCTACAGTGAGGAACGACCGAGGGCGTCTGCTAACATCGGGATGGATATTTTATGGAACGTCCTGTAATTAGGGACCCTCTTCCCTGCGTTAGCCCGAGGGGCTGTGGCAGAGTTGGGAATGACAAATTTTAATAGGAGGTGGTGAGACCAGATAATGGGAAGAGGTAGGTTTACTGATATGTCAAAATTGGGAAAGATTTGGCTAGGGTATGGCACTTGTCATGGGTGGTCGAAGAAATAGATGGAAACGTGTTGCAGGCCTGCAGCGTCTCCAACAAGGAAATTGGTTGAGGGTCTTTTCCATTTTCCATATGTATATTGAAATCTCCCACAATAAGGCAGTTGTTGTATTTTAAGGCCAGGGAGGTGGTGGCTGTATTAAGCATAGTAATAACATTTCCAATTGCACTGGGTGGCCTGTAAATTAGAAAATCAGCTATGCTATGATGGGGGAAGAAGGTACAGTCGAAGTCTAAGGACTCTGCGCCCTCAATGTTTTCCATTGGGATGGGAGAGCAGTCTAGTAATTGATTGTAAATTATGGCGACACCGCCCTCTTCCCACTCGGTCGGTCCCTCCTAAGGATTTTAGAACCCGTAGGGATGGCCGAGGCGATAGTAGGGTTGGAGGCTTCAGACAAGCCAGGTCTCAGTGAGAAATAAAAGATCACGCTGTTTGTCTAAAAGTAGACCATAAATGTGTGGTTCATGCTTTTGCATAGAGCGACAATTTAAAAGGGTGGCCTTTAAGTCCTTTGTTTTCTTATTGTTTTTACACTTATTGTTGCATGGGAGGATCTTGGGTGTGGGTTTCCTGGGATGGAGGAGAGACCAGTTGCACTTATTGCATCGAAAGTCTACCTCCAACTCGGATCAGCCGCTGTACACTGACATAATGGTAGCCGCCTAAGGATAAGCAGTGTTTCCCAATTGTAATATAGTGGAAGAAACTCACCGGAGGGGAACTGGGCAGCATGGCCGGCGCCAGAAGCCTCCGGGCGCAGACGGGCTTGCCTTTGGTGCGCCTTCGACGCGCCGGCGGCGCGCCCACTGCGCGCATCCTTTTGCATCAGTAATATATAGACTAATGCCTATGATGCAAACTGGATCGCTAACGCAGCTGAGGAAGTGGAAACTATGTGGGTGGAAGTGAGGAGCCTTATAGTAGCCACAGCCCTCCGCACAATCGGCATATCAGCCAGGCAGACCAGAACAAAAGCGAGATGTGAATCGAAGCAACTCAGGAGGTGTAGGCAAGCAGAATCAAGTAAAGTGCAAGTGCGCATAGGTAGGAGAAATTGTTGGAAAGCACAGAGTAATTCAGCCACACATATACAATTTAAAAAGTATTAAAAACCTAGGAGCAGGGCAGAAAACACTAAAGCCTACCGCTGTCAGCTGCGCGCATCTGTTTGCATCAGGAATATATAGGCTAATGCCTATGATGTAAACTGTATCGCTAACGGAGCTGAGGAAGCGGAAACTGCGTGGGCGGAAGTGAGGAGCCAGATAGTAGCCCCAGCCCACCGCACAATCGGCGAATCAGCCTCGGCGGACCAGGACTGGAGAAAAAACTAGATGCGAATCGTAGTAGCTGAGGAGGTGTAGGCAAGCAGAATCAAGTAAAGTGCAAGTGCTCGTAGGTAGGAGAAATTGTAAAAAAGCACAGAGTAATTCAGCCACACATATACATTTTAAAAAGTATTAAAAAAACTACGAGCAGGGCAGGAAACACTAATTCTTACCGCTGTCAGCTGCACGCGTCCATTTAGATTGGGAATATATAGGCTAGTGCCTATGATGCAAACAGGATCGCTAACGCCGCTGAGGAAGCGGAAACTGTGTGGTTAAACAGGGGCTCAAATTGGATCATAAATTCAAAGCTGTTCTGAACAGGGGCCCCCAAAATATGTTTGGCCCAGGGCCCCCAAAATGCTTAAGATGTCCCTGGTAGTACCCAGACATTAAGTCAAATGTGCTAAAGTACTTGGTAGCTTGCAACCGATCTATGAGCTCATCAACTCTGGGGATGGGGTGTGCATCAGTCTTGGTGACTGAAATGAGCCCCCAGTAGTATACACAGAACGCAAGTTCTGGAGTGACACTTAGAGGGGTAGCACTGGGGACCAACATCAATGGGCTGGACCAAGGTCTGTTTTAGGACTCAATAACGCATAACTCCAGCATCTTGAGGACCTTATTCTTAATGCTGGCTCTCACCTTATCAGACAACCAGTAGAAGTTACTGAAACCGCTGTGCTGCCCCCAGTGTCAATATCATGGGTGCACCATGTAGTGAATCCTGGTGTAAGGGAGAATAAAGAGGCAAACTATCTCAACAACTCATGGCAGTCTCTCTGTTTTTCTAGGGTCAGTGTAGAGGAGATGCTGAGACCATCCCGCTCCTTGGAGTAAAGGAAGTCCTGGAAAAGTTCTCTCTCCTCTTCCACCCCATCATCCGTGATCAGGAGCATGGTTAACCTAGACCTCTCAAGGTGAGATTTGAGGCGATTGATGTTCAAAACCCCTTAAAGGGTTCCTGGCAGTTTTGAGGTCCACCAGGAAGGTGACATCACTCTTGCAATCTTTCACCTCATAGGGCCAAGGGCAACTGAACTGGTAGGGCTCTGGACTCCATCAACCACATATTTTGACCAGGCTGAAGCTCGACCATACTGGCCTTCTGGTCATACTACTGTTTAATGACCTCCTGGCTGAGTTTTAGTTTCGCCTGGGCTTGCTTCCAGAAGAGCTTCATTTGGGTCCGGAGTGCCAGAATGTAGCTGACCACATCCAGGGGTGCCTTCCTGAGAGCTTCCTCCCACTCCTGCTTGTCGAGACTGAGAGATCCACACACTGGATGCCCATACAGGAGCTCAAAGGGGCTGAGGCACCTCCCAGCACTCAAACAACAGGTATGGCAAGAGAGCAGCCCATGTACCGAATAGCTCCTCTCATCACCCAGTCTAGGGGATCTGAACACCGGTTTTCACAGATTGTAGATGGTGAGGAAAGGGTTGCGGCCTTTACCTCCCAGACTCTCTCGGATGATGAGAGGAGCTATTCAGTTATTGTGAGGTATGAGTTGGCCTGGGAGTGGGGAAGTTGTCACTTCAAATTCTTTCTCAGCTGGCTTCCGTTTACTCTGAGGTCAGATCATTGTCCGTGTGTGCAATTGTTTTCTGCAAAGGGAGAAAGAGACCAACTCTTGGGATTACGAGATGGATTGAGGAGTTGATGGAGTTTAACTCAAAGAAACAGGTACAAAACTTCACATGCCGATATTTTAAGAGCCTGCACTTATAGTGTGTGTTGGATTTCAGGATGTAGAAGTGGCTGTTCTCATGCGATATTGTATTTTCTGTCATGTTCATTAAAAGAGAAGAAACAATCTTTCCTACAGAACCCCTCACTTAGAATGAGGTAGTTTCCTAAATATTAAGAAGGACATTGTTCCCATGCTGTCAAAAATTAGAGCGTAAGGGTGAAGCACCTTAGAATTCAACATGTGTTATGAGTAAAAGGGAAGATAGACTGTGTTCCCCCTCAGAGCCTGTCTAAAGCCTGTCCTAAGTCCAATCAGTTTTCTCAACCCTAGGCAAAGGAAAGTTGGCCCAGAAAAGAAGGAGAAGCCTCTGACCACAGTGCAATGCCAGGAAAAGACCCCAATTTCCCAATTTGTACTCTACCTTCTTTTCAAATGCACCTGGCTTCCTTTAGAAAAATAGAGTTCCTGTGATCACAAAATGAATAAATCACTCTTTGAAAGCTCTCATTTCTTCATGCATAAAACTAGAACCTAATTTACTTCATTCTTATGGTGATGTTTGTCACTTTAAAACTCAGACGAGTTTACCTAATTATGCCAGAAAATCCTCAAAGTACATTGGATTGCCCCTTACACAATAAAATAAAGTCTAATTCGATAGGAACTGTAGCAATGTTGATGGACGCTGTATAAAAAATAGCTGAATACGACTCGGACATTGTGCTATTAGCACAGGGAGAGGACTCTGAATCACAGATTCTGGCAAACGCATTTCAGTAGTGCGGATATTTGAGTCTGTCAATCAAGAAACCTGCCTTCAAGCTTCTGCCGTAGTTTGCCTGCTTTGTGTATTTAGAAGTATACCCTCTAATGGCTCATTTATTTTATTTGCGCACTCTTTCGGCGACTTCTTTATAAGCAACCATTTTGTTAAGGTAGGCAATCCACATTCAGGTAAATTAATTGCACATCCATTAACCGTAAGTCGTCATGCGGAGCTCAGGTTATGATTTTAGTAATAATGAATGTTTCATCCAAATATCTATTAGATTTAATTCAATATAAAACCTTCTTATTTAATCAAAATAATCAAAAGCCGGACAGGCCTTTTATTCCACCAGGCATTTCCGCATTGGATGCGAATCCTAGTAGATTATGAAAACCCAAGGTCGCTCTTGGTGCTTCTGTCACTGTCCCAGGCTCCCAGAGGTTGGCTGCAGGAGGCACGGGGAGGCTTCAAGAGAGTGAAACAGCGAGAGGGAGTGAAGGGGAGGCAGTGGCACAGCGATCAGAGCGGGAGAAGAAAAAGAGGATAGAAGGAGAGAGAGAATGGATGGATTAAAAGAGAGATATTGCACAAGGAGACGAGCGCAGAGGGTCATTTTTGTCAAGCCTGCACCTAATAATGTATTGTTCTTAAGATCACAGCAAGAAAGCAAGAAACTCAGAGAGCCTCAGAACAGAACGGATTTATGAGCACCTGCCTTTAGTAAATCTAGATTTCTGAAGGAAAAAAATAAGAACATGACCCTCCCTGCTCCTATCTGTAGTCAGCACCTAAACTAAATATACCCCACAAACAAGCATAGTTTTACAAGCACTGACACAGCTAATATGTTTGACTTTTATGTAGCACAGACATACAGGTACCTATACTCGCCAAGAAACATGTACAAAGGCGTCAGTAGAAAAATTCCAACAATCATGTAATACCCTTTGCGGCAGAGGATACAGATGGTTGTCCATCAGCAGCAGAAAGCATAATGTGCAGCAGGGATTTGCAAAGTTAAGTGCATAAGAGAGTACTGTGTGATCAACTTCAGGTGAGCATTGAGCAATGTGCCTTACTGAAGAAAGTATCCTCCAATCATCTCTATAGAGTTGACTTTAAAGCTGGGCCAAAACTGTGTACAAATGCTCAACATAACTGTATCTAAAATGTCTATGTTAACCTCTTCGCTGCAGCGCAAATTCCGCCGCATCGCTCCCGCAGTGCTGACATTCCGATCGCGGGCGTGGTCATGACGTCTCCCGGCCGTCGTCCGCACACGCCCATCGTGACTCATGACGGCCAGGAGACGTCATGAGCATGGAAGAGGTTAAAACAGCTCCCAAAAATTCCATGCTTATTATTATTATTATTTCAGTACAATCAATAATTGGTCAGTGTTAGTGGTTTATTGAAACTGCTTCAGAAAGTCTAAAATGTTTGTAGTTTCAAGACCTCTGAAGCTTCAGTGTGACCTCGTAGCAAAGGTGTTCAATTTCAGGAGTTCTTTATTGAAGATAATTGTAGGCTTGCCCAACTGGAAGATTTTGAGCTCCAAAATAGATTAAGGGGGTTATTATGAGTACGGCAGTCCTGGGGCTGCCGTACTAGCAGCGGCGGTCTGACTACAGCCACCTCTGCAGGTCCACCCACTCTATTCCGAGTGTGGCGGTCAGACCGCAACAGGACCCCACCTCTGCCGGGATCCAGTATCCTGCGGCGGGGTGGAAAGGATCAGGAATATGTTGGTGGTGCTCATGCTGGCACTGCTGTGCATATTCCGAGTTGCATTACCACCGCCCATTTCATGGCGGGGAAGTCGCCATGAAAAGAGTGGTAGATATGCAAGTAGAGGGGGCCATAACTGGCCTCCGAGGTGATTTTCCCCATGGGGGTGCATATGGGAGGGAACATCTTGGGCCCCCTATATTTACAGTTTGTGGCATGCATGACATGGTGCATGCCACACCATGCAGGAATGTCGCAGCCCTCCAGGAAGAGCAGCGGTGGCCGTCCTACAGGAGGACCGCCAAACTTGGGCCAAGACCCTGAGTCTGAGGGTAAGTATCTTGACCAGGCAAAGGAAAGGTCAAAAAAGTGTCTCACTGATGAGAGGACTTTGGCGGCCTTGAAAGTAGCACTTTCCAGCTTGGAGCTTTAATGGCCAAAGCCAACATCCTCAGCAGAACCTTGGCCAATGGCTCTCTATATTAAAGCTTCATCAGATACAACGGGGGTGACCCGCTTGCTATATCGGCCCCCTCTTCCATTATGGTCAGCCTGAAATTGTGCCTAGGTACTAGTCAGCCACCAACACCAAGGACTAAGTATATTCTGCCAGGAAGAAGAGTTGGATACTGTAGGTGGGACTGCCACTCTACCTCTTGCTTTGTTGTGCTGGCCTGTTGTTGGTTGCTGCTTCTGTCCTGGGAGTGATAGGACTGGACTTTGATTTCTCTATCCTGCTTCCAAGAACCTTGAAGGGCTTGTGCATGCTTGTCTCATGTTAAGAAGTCTCAGGGCCATCAAAGACATCACCTACCAGTGCCAGGGCTCTTCTGTTGATAGCCCTAACTTGCCAAGTGGTGCCAAATTCAGTTCTGGTCCATTGCAAGTGTAACCTGGCGAGAAAATCCACGCATTGACTCTCAGCACCCATCTGCGACCAAAGAATTGATACAGCTCCTGCTTTGTGGCTGAAAAATCAACACAGCCCATGCACCGTGTCACCGCCATCCGTGGCACCCACTTTGACTCCGACGCAGACCCTGCTTCACTGCTAAAGAATCAAGTCATCGCCTGCTCCCCTACTGTGAAATTGACACAACGTTTGCATTGCTGCCATTGCATTGATGCAGCGCATCTGGATTTTAGATGCATCATGCCTCGACGTCATCTCTTCCTTGATGCAGCACCACAGTGAGGAACAGAGGCCGCATGTCCGGAGATTGCGGCATTACCGCCCCTGAAAATAAGGAACCGATGCATCACCTCTGATGCCTAGCAGTAAGGAACTGATGGATTCCCTTCTCTGGCAGTAAGGACCCGATTAAGCACCTCACCTTGGACTAAGAAACTGACGCATCACTTGGCTCTTCTGGTGCCTCACCTCCACTGCTTCTGTCTCGTCTTTGCATTTTGATGCACCCAAGGTACTTTGTGCTAAAAACGAACTCATCTATTGATTTCTATGGACTAAACTTGCTGAATTTTTGAAAAGTGATATCTTGACTTGTACACGTTAGATTTTTATTGTTTTGGTCCTGTTTTATTCAGATAAATATTGGCTATGTTTCTGAACTGGTGTGGACTCCTTTTGTAGTGTTTTCACTGTGTTACTGTGTGTGTGTACAAATGCTTTACACATTGCCTCTGAGATAAGCCTGTCTGCTCAAGCCAAACTACCAAAGGAGTGAGTGGGGGTTATCTTAGCTGTGTGACTTCGCTACCCTGACTAGAGTGACCCTATTTCTAGCAAAAAGAAAAAGCACATACTGGAAAATCATTAATTGAGTGTTATTATTGTGTATCTGGGAATGGTGATTGCTATCCTACTCAAAGAACAAAAGAGGGAGAAAGAGCTAGTAGTGGACTCAGCCCCCTTAGGAAATCATGAAAAAACAATGGATGTCTACCCTTCATTCATGGGAAACCTCTCAGAAAAAAAGCCATCCTTCCAGTGATTGTACAAGTATTACTTAGGAAATATTTTAAGGCTCCTTAGGGAAAACAATGTTTTCTTAAAATAACCCTCCCCCACCAAAAGGTCCCTTGATGGCATGCTTCATCATCGGGTTCTTTCCTCCCTGCTGCAGGACGTGGCATGTTACGACCGACGGAGACGTGGGAGCACTTTTGTGTAGTAATACAGAAGGAAGAGTGAGTTTAAAAAATACCTGGCTATGTGGAACCCACACTTTATTAATTCCTATAGCTGGTATTGTTAAAATGGGGGGGCGAGAAATATGCACTGTAATGAGTGGACTTCTCCTTGGTCTACATGTTTCAAGACTTCCTCTAGGCTTTTCCTCATGACCAAGATAGATGATCCCACTAACCACTCCTGGTTAACCTAATCGGTCACCCTGATCAGTGTCAAGGAACAATGTGCATTTAGACATGCATTAGTACAATACCCAATTGGTATCACGTGTCTATGCAATCTGGAAAGATCAAATAACATAGGTTATTATTGAATCACAGACTCATCTGATAACTGTATCACCAAAAAAGAGGAAAGAAAACGTGATATACTTTTCTCATTTGTGCATGACAGGAAGAACCCGATGATGAAGCATGCTACCAAGGGACCTTTTGGTGGGTCGGCGTTATTTTAAGAAAACTTTTTTTTTCCCTATTGAATCGTAACTTTTTTTCTAGGTAATACTTGTAGCAATCACTGGAAGGATAGCTTTTTTTCTGAGAATAGATTACTATCTCACAACACCTCCCTTAAGTAAGCCTTGGACTGCTCTGCAACGCTACTCTATGAAAGTCAGGTGCTAAAATGGCGTGTTTGGTTCCCAGTGGTAGACAAATGTGGACCTGTTATGTGCAGGCTATACAATCAATGAACCATTTTCTGACCTTTATGTATTGAATTTTTAAAAATACAGATATGTCAGCTAAGCATTCACTGGAAAAATAATCTGGGGTAAACTTAAGAAGCAAAATCGGAAATGTTGTAGTGGAAATATTTTCAATTGCATGGCATAAATATATTTAAATATAGCTGAATAACCTGGCTTATGCACTTACTCAGATTTGCAGAGTAGTACTTGTCTTCTTGGTTTTACTCCAAAGATCTTAGGATCTTCTGAATGCCTGAGAGTTACACAGATTACGAGGTGTTGGAGTCTGATTGAAAGGTGGCAAATGTTCTTCCAACATGAACCCTTCATGTGTGATTGCTAGTTGTAAGGTCGTTTCGACAACTCAGTCTATTAGTTTACTGAACTATGTGAAGTTTAGTTTGGCTCTCTGTGTGGTTTTACAGTGTTCCATATTTTACGGACCGGAAACCGTCAGAATGTGCCTCAATGCGGCTGACATTTGAAATGATATAGTACTAAGAAATGTGCTATCATGGAGTACATGTTTCTGCAGCTTGAACTCCCCACCAGTAAGCTTTGTTGAAGTGAATAGATCTGGAAATTGGTCATTGCTTTCATTGGGAGACAATGATGTGCTCGTCTTATTTTAATTATATTTATATATGTTTATTTGTATAAAGTTTTACATAGCGCAGACATGATCCAGTTGGGTATCAGCGCGCTTTACAGATGATCAAGGACACAAAAGTTGGGCCCTGAGGTCAGTAACAACAACATTGATAAAAGTCCACAAAAAAAGGAAGGTGCACTCTATCAGAAGTCATACAAGACCAACACTTGTAGTTGAAATAGTTTTCTTCTTTTTATTTGAAGTTGCTTGATAAAACACAGGGACACAGCCAATGCGTTTCGTTCCCTTGTGCCTTGGGAATTTCGTCAGGGCTGTAATAATGATAAAAAACTCACATAAATACACATGTATAATACATATATATATCACAATACACAATAAGTAAATAAATAGACACCAACAACAAAAATCAAGAAAAATTTGCCCAGAATCAATACAAAAAACAACAAGGAATAAACATGTGACCACAGACCAAAATCTTATTAAAATCAGAATGTACATACAATATACAACATATAAAGACAAAAACATATATATTACTTTATACAAAAAATGTAGCACATAGTCACAGTGCAAAGTCTAGAGGTGGGAAAGATGACTTATTAGGAAAAAGGAGAAAAAAAAGGGAGAAAAAAGAAAGAAAAAAGAAAGAAAAAGGAGAGAGAAAAAGAGATTAGGAGAAAAAAGGGGCTCGTCTATATCTGACATCCCCAATACTATAGTCAAATCAAAATATATCCAAGGATAACCAGATGTAACAGAGATCAGAATTTTTTTTTTTTTTTTTTTGATTCGATAGAAACAACACAGGATTACTAAATCACTGAAGAAATCCACTGTGCAGAGTGGTGAGATCTCCGTGAAAAGTAAAAGCAAAAAGAGTTAAATAGTCCAAAGACTCCAAAGGAGTTTGGGACCCGGGGGGACCGCGGCGCGAGCCGGGTGTCCCCCTGGGAAGGTTCGCGCGATGGTACAGACCACGCAGCGAATCACGTGTTAGGTAGGGGGCGGGGCTTAGGTTTTTCACCGTTGGGAAGGTTTTAGGCGGGAAACGATCGCTGAGGCAGGGAGACGGTCGTTTTTTGTGACGTTTTTTGCCTCATTATTTATTTAATTGGTATTTAACTAAAATAGCTGGTCATGGCTGACGACCCAGCTGTTCAGAATGCGCTCCGTGTTCTGTATGAGGCAGGCCGGGTGGACTTACTGGCCCCTGGTGTTCCTGACTTAATGTCTTCAGCGGCGAGGCGCCCGAAGAGATTGGCGGCGAAAGGTGTGAGCGACGCAGTGGCAGCTTGTCTTCCTGCCAAAGGACGTGTGCAGGAGATGGCCACCAGAGGTGAACTCGCCCCTTTTTCAGCTAAGGATCCACGCGGCAGGCCTGCTCGTTTGAGCTCCCATTCCCGGCTCCTGACAGCGCGCTGCGCCTCTGCACCAGCAGTCACGGTGAGGGAGTCTGGGGAGGTCTCTGTGACTCGGGTGGGACGAGCCCGTCGTCGAGTCAGCGCCAGGGGAGGCGCGGTTTCTAGAAGCCTGCCTGCATCATCACGTAGAGGTACAGGTGGGAAGGGGAGGGGAATGTCTAGTGAGGGTACTGACATTATGTTTATTATTGAGTCCCCTTCTCCTGCAAAACGGGCGTCTTTGAGGGGCGCAGAGTATTTTTTGAACAGACCCGGTTACTTTTCTGGGCATAATATTGACATTGCTCCTCCTGTTTTGTCATTGGGACGCTCTGCAGCTTTGGTGGACTATCCTAGCGATAGTGGTGGGGAGGAGGAGGTTTGTCTAGACAGGTCATCTTTTTCTATCCCTTCTGAGGCTTGTGGGGGACGCCTAGAGAAGGGAACTTATTGCGGTAAGCGTTTTTCAGTTTCTGGGGTGTCCCCTTTACCTAGGGGCCCCCCTGGGTCCAAAGGTGTGTATGCTCTCACATCAGCAGTTGGCTTGGAGCAAGTTACTCCTTCTTGTCTCCCTTTGGGTGAAGATGTGTCAGAGAATGTGGCTACGGGGATACAGAGGTCATCGGAAGATGCTGGGCCTTTACAGGAAGATACTGTTATTAATTCTTCAGACATTGTCTCCATTTTCCCGGCTTCTCGCCCCCCTCCTTGTCACCCGCAGGTGGATTTTGATTCTCCTTTTGGTCCTCAACGTGGTCAATGGATTTGGGTTGAGCATGCTGTTCCTGACTCTTCGGAGGCGGATGCTTATAATCATGTCTCTGGTCATGGTAAGTTATCGCATTCTGGCACGAGCGGCGAGGAGGCGGTAGGTTATTCAGTCCAGCAGACAGCTCAAGTTTTTCCTCGAAAAGCAATTCAGAAACAGGTTTCGCCTTTTGGTATCGTGCCATTTTCGTCAAGCGGATCAGGTGCGGATCTTAATATAGCGGCCGGGCTCTCTATTCGGAGGCCTGTGACCAATTGGGAGTTTTACGATGGTGGGGTGGGAGATGGCGAAATGCCAAGTACAAGCAAGGATGTTTGTGAAGCTTCAGAGGTGCAGGGTATTCAAGGTCTGGGTTATTTTGATGGTACTGAAGATGTTTTTTCAGAAAAGGATCGTGGGGGTAATGATTGTTGTTCCGAACATGTTCCTTTCGTGCTTTCAACGGGTGCGGGGGCAACCAATTCTGCTAGTGTCTTACAGAAGTCAAGTGCGGATTTCACGGCGGACCAAGAGCGGCATCGCGATTATCAGCGTCGTGATGATCCTCGGGAATTTCAGAAGCGTGCTGCACAACTAACGTCAGGTAAGCCTCATTGGTGGGCTGCTTGGTCTCAACCTTGGGTAGGCAAAATTTTGCCGGGCTCAGTGGGGGTGGACGAGTCAAATACATCTAAGGTGTTGGGGGTTGGTTTTGGTGGGGATACAAGGGACAAGGCTTTTCGAACATCTATTTCAGGTAATGCGGATAGATCCAGCAAAAGGTCTTCGTTGGGTAGTGGGGTTGCTGAGGTTGGTCCTGCTGGTTCAAGTCAGGTGAAGGCTACTGCTGGGACTCGGCAGAAGCTTCCTTATATGGGTCTTGCCATGCCATTAGGCATACATCTGTCAGTTAACACCAAGAATAAGATTTGGCTTCATGAATTTGTCGATATTTTTAAACTCCTTCATAGGGATATTCAAGCCAGAGAGGGGTCCAAGGAGGAGGAGTGGGAACTTTCTAGGCGGCCCAGGGTCCCAAAGTCTATAGAAAATTGGACTGCAGCTTTTTTGATATATGCTAGCGTGTATTGTGAGAGGTATCCGGACAGGGCTATTTCATTGTTTAAATACATGGACACCATTCGTAAGGCACATTTGCAGTTTGGGGGCTATGCATGGCTTAATTATGATGAAGAATTTAGAGCGAGGATCAGTATGTTTAAAGATAAACCGTGGGGTGAAGTAGATCAAGAGCTTTGGCTGCAGTGGATGTCCTCTGCTCAGCCGGTTGCGTCAACGCACACTGCAAGTGGTCTGCCGATTATATATCGGCCCTTTCTGCCTCGCCCCGCTCCAGTCGGGGCGGGGGTTACAGGAAGGGGTCACTTGCCGTTGCCAGGGGCCTGCTGGAATTTTAACCGGGGCTCATGCACTAGGCAATTCTGTAGGTTCAAACACGAGTGCTCCCAATGTGGCGGTAGACATGCCATCACCCAATGCTTCGCTAAACAGCCTCAAGGGGGTTCAGGGAGTTTTCCAAGGGGTGGAGGGGGATTCCCTCAACTTATGTCAAAGGGCTCATACCCCAATTAATCTGATGCGTTTGCTGCCTTGGTTGGAAGCTTATCCTGATTATGAAGCTGCGTCCAAACTGTTTTGGGGTTTTAAAGAAGGTTTTCGCATTGGCTACCAAGGGCCTCGTGATCACCGTTGGGCTGACAATCTAAAATCTGCTAAGGAACTGCCTCAAGTGGTGCAACGGAAATTGGAGGCTGAAATTCAAGCTGGTCGTGTAGCTGGGCCTTTTATTCAATGCCCCTTGGAGAATTTGATAATATCTCCGTTGGGGGTAGTCCCTAAAAAACGGGTTGGGGAGTTCAGAATGATTTTACACCTGTCATGGCCGGAAGGCCAATCTATTAACGATTTCATTTCCCCTGAGGATTCCAATGTCTCTTATGCGTCCGTGGATGACGCTTTGAGATTGGTACGGGAGGTAGGGGTTGGTGCAGAATTAGCAAAATGTGATATTCAATCGGCTTTCCGTTTACTTCCTATCCATCCATCGGATTTTGAATTGCTAGGTATGTTTTTTAATGGAGCTTTTTACGTTGACAAGGTACTTCCTATGGGGTGCTCAGTGTCTTGTGCCTTGTTTGAAACGTTTAGCACGTTCCTACAATGGTGTTTTTCGGTGAGGAGTGGCCACACACATGTCTGTCATTACTTGGACGATTTTATGTTCATTGGCGATGCACAACTAAAACAATGTCTTAAAGGTCTCGAATTCTTTCAGGACTTGGCTGAGGAGTTTGGTGTTCCGCTGGCTCCTGAAAAAACGGAAGGTCCTTGCACTAAGCTCGTATTTTTGGGCATAGAGATAGACACAGTAGCTATGATGGCTAGTTTGCCAACTGCAAAGGTAGAAGAGATCAGGTCTTTTCTTTTGGAGGTGCTGGGTAAGGATAAGATTGAGCTTCGGCAAGTCCAACGGCTATTGGGCTATCTGAATTTTGCTTGTCGAGTTGTTAGGGCAGGCAGGACTTTTTGCAGAAGGTTGGGTTTTGCGATGTCCGGAGCCTACCTTCCTCACCACAGAATTCGTCTTACCAAAGCCATCAAGGAAGATCTTCGGGTGTGGTTAACCTTTTTGTCAGATTTCAATGGAGTTTCTTTATATTTTCTTGGTGACAATACTATTTGGCAGATACAGATTTTTTCGGATGCCTCTGGAGCACACGGTTTTGGTCTTTTTTGGGAGGGTCGTTGGTGTGCGGAGGCATGACCACGCCATTGGTTATCGCAAGGGCGCAGTATTGCTTTCCTTGAGTTGTTTCCATTAATTGTGGCCCTGATGGTTTGGGGTGTGGAATTCAGTAACAGATGTGTAATGTTCCACATTGATAACATGGCTGTGGTTCAGCTCATAAATAATCAGAAGGCCAAAGATCTAAGGGTGTTGCGGCTTTTGCGTTTTTTCATGTTGCTCAGCTTAAAATGCAATATTGTTTTTCGTGCAAAGCACATTCCAGGTGTCAATAATTCAATTGCAGACGCCTTGTCTCGTTCTAATTGGCAGAAATTCCGCAACTTGGCGCCTGGTGCAGACACCTACAAAACTCCAATCCCGCAAGACATCTGGGTGCTGGGGGAATGAGAATCATCGATTTGGTCGAGAAATCGATAGCCCCTGCTACTAGACGCACTTATCTGCAGGCTTGGTCTGAATTTTTAACTTTTATGAGATCACACTGTTTTGAAGGTCCTTTATTGGATTCCAAGTTTTGTATGTTACAGTTTGTTTTATCTTTAGTCAATAAAGGTTTATCACACACAACCATTTCTGGCAAATTGGCTGGGATTTCTTTTTATGGTCAGCTATGGTGGGGTCAAGATTTAGTTGGGGATGTTTTGTTGCGGAGGATGCTCAAAGGTTTGAGCAGGGAGCGGACACAGTCCGGGCCTTTACGAGAACCTATTACTTTTGGATTGTTACAGCAGTTACTAGTTCAATTGCCTTTTTGTTGTTATGACCATTGGGAAGTGTCGCGCTTTCGTCTATGTATGATTTGGTTGTTTTTTGGTGCCTTTCGGGTTTCAGAATTATTGGGGCTGCGAGGACAAATGGGGATTCGGTCCAGTGAAATTGATTGTCAACGTGGGGTGTCAATCAAGTTATTTTTGAAAAAGTCTAAAACTGACCAGTTGGGTAAAGGTGTTTGGGTTAAGTTGAGTGGGAGTGGGGTTCAAGGATGTTGTCCGATTGGGGAATGGGATTCATTTGCAGGTTCCCCTGAGTTCATACATGGGCCCATATTTTTGCATCAAGATGGGTCAAAAATTACTGATGCTCATTTATTGGCTGTTTTACGCAAATCCTTGAAGAAGATTGGGAGGGACCCCTTACTTTTTGGGACTCACTCATTTAGGATCGGGGCAGCTACGGAAGCGGCTAAATTGGGTTGGGACTGGGAGGACATTAAGAGGATTGGTAGGTGGAAGTCTGCATGTTGTTCTCGTTATGTCAGACTATGATGGCTTATCCGTTTGCTTTGATACAGGCTAATTTTTACTTTTCTACCTAGGTCGTGCCATCAATTCTTTTTCCTCAAAAATGCGTACTTGGATCATAGGTCATTCCTTCGTCAAGTGGTCTGCTGTTTTTGCAGAACGTCAGATCTACGGCAGGTCGCTCGGACTTCCTAGCAAAGGCCACGAAGTTCTATGGAAGGGTAACGGTGGGATGAGGTGGAGCAAGTTGTTTTCTACGCTATCTGAATTATCAACTGATAGAGGTTTTCCAGACTTGTTAATCATACATTTAGGTGAGAATGATCTTGTACCTTTATCTGGGTTATCGCTCTTGAAACAAATGCAATTGGATCTAGCAGTCATCAAGAACAATTGGGTGGGTACGTCTCTGGTGTGGACCGAATTTATTTATAGACAACAGTGGAGGGGGGCCCGCAATCATTCAGCCATGGAAAAGGCTCGCAAAAAATTAAACCGTGCGATGAAGATTTTTTGCAATGCAATGGGTATTCAGGTTTTGTCTCATGATAACATTACCAGTGTCGAGTATCATCTTTTTCAGGAGGATGGGGTTCATTTATCCCAGTTAGGTCAAGCCTACTATATGATGGAATTACGGGACTTGCTGGCGGGTTTTTGGAATGAGAATCTTTGGTGTGATCATCTTTTAAAGTAGAGTATGTTGGTTTTTTTTTTGAGCATATTTGTTTTGGGGGTGGGCCAGGAAAACTCTTTGGGTTTTCCTGGGTGGCGGTTTTTTGAGGGTTTGGATAGTCTGGAGCGGGCTTATCCTTCCCTCTGGGGCGGGGGGAGGGTGGAGGAAAAGCTGGACAGGTAAACCAAAATGGTCAAAAAGGAAATGATGCCATTGGGGCAGTACATGGGGTAATTTATGGTAAATTTTGGTTGGGGTATTTTTGGAATTGTTTGTGGCAAAAATGTTTGGGAAGCAATTTGATAATATTTACATTGTATCAATAAGTGGTTCTTAGTTACCTGTCCTAATAAAGTGACCTTTTTTGCTAAGTCAAAATTTGGTGTGGTCTGTCTTATTGCGCGATAGAATAAAGACCAATAAAAGCGGCCATCTCACTTTGTTACAAATATCAAGTGTATTCAAAAAGAACAAGCTAAGGTAAGTAGGTCTTTTAACGCGATATATCAAGAGTCTGGTCGTCTATTCAGCTTCATAAATGCGTGAGGTTCTAAAAGAAATGATAATAATGAGGAACCAATTTCGAAGATATATCTCAAATGTCATACCATAATCACCAAGGAAGCGACTAGCACATGCACCAGCTGGGAGACACTCATCCTGGAGGATCATGAGACAAACCTCCCTGGTAGATGTAACTGTCATGAAATAGGTTCAATATCTAAACAGGATATGTACAATTATATTATGTTGGTCTTCAGGGTGGCAATGGAAATACTACTCAAAGCGATGATAAGCATGCCTTCCATCTATAAACCAGAAATTAAAATTGATAGGGGCTCACCTATACAATTTCGAATGGTATTCACAGGATAAGCCGTCAGAACATAGAGTAGAACTCTTAATCAAAATGATGCTCGGGTGCAAATCAGACCCACAATTGATACCTGTGAGCAAGAAGGGGAGACAATATATTTCTCTTGAGTACACCACAAGGTGTGCATCCTTATCAGGGGAAAATAATTGAGTGTCGTGAGTCGCGTTATATAGAAAAAGGATTCTAGCACAGGGTCTCACCTTAATAGATATGAGACACGCATCCAATAGGCAACTATCTCAGTAGTTTAGCAATCACAAGCATAAAAACAGTCCCCATTAAATACCTGTCAATAAAGAGAAAACATCTTAAGCATCCAGGGAACATATACACAACTGTTGTTTTAAAAGAGTAGTAAGTAACAAATACGGGTGAAGCATACCACGCAAATAGAACTTCATTGTAATATCATTAATGGCCACATTGCAGTATTTCCATATCTATAACATGCACGACATATTATCAAAGGCTTGATGTTCAATGCCCCACAATGTTACCAAAATTTAAAATACATAATCTGTATATGCATTCCTTTTAATCGCACATAATTCGAAAATCTAATGAAGAGTTCCCACAACGGAGATACATGCCGACCACTCACTGGCAGTCACATAAAATAAATAACTGCCAGACGACGCTTACCTCTATTCTGACGCGTGTTAGCCAAACAGTATGATAGCTGTTCTCTGTAAGTCGATATCAGCAAACAGAGACACAAATAATTGCCGATGTTAAAAGACGCGCTGAGCAATCACGTGATCATGGAAGCGCCGTGCGCGTTTGAACAGACAACGAAAGAGGGCAATCCCTAGTAAATACTAAATAGTGTCTCAAAGTGGCGGCCATATTGAGATACCCACCACCAGTATCGAGGCACAAAGCTCTGTAGGTACCACAAGGCTTGCACAAAGAGTTAATTTAGGACATCAAAAAGTTATGGTCCTATATACAGAATAATTAGACAAGGTGATAAACAAAATTTAGATCAGCCTTCAGATTTCACAAAATTCAATTTGCCACAAATTGCAATTCAAAGCAGTAGTCGATTTTTATGTAAAAGCCAAAAGCGGCGGCCATATCCGAGTGCCTGGTGCTGATATCAGTATATTTTAGATAGGCATCGAAATGGCAATGTGGTATGTATAATAACCTGTGATGGTCAGTTATGTAGTGCCTATATCAATATACGTGGTTCAATAGGCACCATCGCATATATGTCAATAGTAAATTCACATATTAGAATCCTAAATATCAACTACATCAGATACAGTGATCTGCAAGAATAGATGCACCAGTCAGGTTTTTCAAATTCAAATTAGCATGAAAAAGATTAATATCTCAAAATTATATGTGAGCCAATGTAACTAAGAATTACTGTCCCACCATTATACTCAGTAAAATAATGAGATGACAAAAAGGTTCATTCAGCCAATCACCAATATGTCGACATTGATATAATAGCGTCATGTTCGCTCAAGAAATAGCGACAATACACCATCAAAACAGTTACAGAACGCTAATCTACATGCCACTGAACCCAGAGGGATATATATCATACAGCCGGGCCGGTTGGTCCATGGAATAATACAATTTGCATCACTAATGTCATTGAAAATGACCGGTGCACTCAAAATAGTAGCAGTACTTCTACAGAGTAAATAGACCAATGCGCATCGGTCTATTTATGTCGACATATTGGTGATTGGCTGAATGAACCTTTTTGTCATCTCATTATTTTACTGAGAATAACTTGGGGTTATTAATATGGATATATTGAACATTCTTATAGTTTTTATACATTTGATGTGCTTTGGATTTTTGTAGGATCGGTGGATGTCCCATCGTATACTTATATTGGGACTGTTCCATGTGAGTATCATATAACTCCCCTGATACCTGCCTTTCAATAATAGAAAAGAATATTGTACAATCATGAAAGACGAACAAATTTAATATTACAAGGTGGATTGAATAGCGACGTGGGCATATATTAGAGGTAGGCTTTCTTACATCATTTGTGGCCGGATGTCTCACGTTTTTGATTAAATCTGAATTTTTCTTGAGTGTAAGTTGGGTTATATATATCCTTTTTAAAAAAAAAAATTCAAATGCAGACATCTGAGTACCATCTCTAAGGAATACTTCGAATTGCAATTATACCTCTATACAACTGTCAATACAATTGCTGACACTCTAATTTGTATGTTATTATACTATATACCGTTTTTGTTTTTTCACCCTTTTTTCCATTGTAGAGTGTATGAAATGGTTTCCTTTCTTTTCTTTTCTTCTTTCCTGTGGTAGCATTGGGCTTTCTTATGATCTTAGTTCTTTGGTTTAACATACGTTGAAATACTCATGTCAGTCAGTATATTACTACTTATGAGTAAAGAATTTTCAATCTTTGTCTAGATTATCAATGAGAAGTTTTTCTGGGGCGTAGATGTATATATGTCTTAGTATGTAGTGACCTTGGAGATTTAAGAATATATCTCTTTGAGTCTTATGAGTACATAGATATAGGCACTCATCAATTGGTCTTATATGTCATTTATATATTTTGGACAATTGCCCAAAATAATTGTATTTGTGTATTTTGGTGGTGTTATATAATTTTACAGAATTTTGTTCATTATCTGCGCCATGTTTTAGTATATGGTCAGACACATGGAAATTTTGTGCTTTTTTGTATGACGCTTTAGGTTGGTGAAATTCCCCCAAATAAGAGAAATAATTAGGAATAATTCTGTGATATGTGTGTATACAAATCGTATTGTTGTATATATATTTTATGTCATATGTTGTATATATTGTCTGTAATATTATTTGTATGTGTTATTTTATGATATATGTATGGCTTTTTATATGTGTTTTTAAATTGCAGACCTGAAGAAGTTCTGTTTACAGAACGAAACGCGTTGACTGTGGTCTCTAAAAGGAAGCAATAAAGAAGCAACATTATATTTTCACAATACGGACTGAACAATTTGATTTGTCCTGCTTACAATTTGATATGCGGTGCAGTTTTAATATTGTTCAAATTTTGTATTCCTGTGTTGTTTCTATTGAATCAAAAAAATATTTTTATTTAATTTTATGATCTCTGTTACATCTGGCTATTCTTGGATATATTTTGATTTGACTATAGTATTGGAGATGTCAGATATAGACGAGCCCCTTTTTTCTCCTAATCTCTTTTTCTCTCTCCTTTTTCTTTCTTTTTTCTTTCTCTTTTCTCCCTTTTATTTCTCCTTTTTCCTAATGAGTCATCTTTCCCACCTCTAGACTTTGCACTGTGTTTTTGTATAAAGTAATATATATGTTTTTGTCTTTATATGTTGTATATTGTATGTACATTCTAATTTTAATAAGATTTTGGTCTGTGGTCACATGTTTATTCCTTGTTGTTTTTTATATTGATTCTGGGCTAATTTTTATTGATTTTTGTCGTTGGTGTCTATTTATTTACTTATTGTGTATTGTGATATATATATGTATCATACATGTGTATTTATGTGAGTTTTTTATAATTATTACAGCCCTGACGAAGTTCCCAAGGCACTAGGGAACGAAACGCGTTGGCTGTGTGCCTGTGTTTTTTCAAGCAACTTCAAATAAAAAGAAGAAAACTATTTCAACTACAAGTGTTGGTCTTGTATGTCTTCTGATAGAGTGCACCTTCCTTTTTTTGTGGACTTTTATGTCAAACTAGTATCTTCCAACAGCAGATACTGGAAGATGTTGCACTCACTTGTTAATATATATGGCTAATGGAATTTAAGTGCTTGACCAAGGTCAGCTGTTGGTTGCTTTGTTGTTATAACAACATTGATAAGCAAGATACTTGAATAGAAAGATGGACAAGTAATCATGCCATCGCAAAAGGAAAAAGAAGAGCATATATGAGCAACAGATAAATATAGATGTTGAGAACAGTCATAAGTCATAGACATAGTCAAAGTAAAAGGATCAAATGCAAAATGCACTGCAGCAGCATCACTTAGAGTGAGGCAGTCCATGGAGGGGGAGCAAAACCCGCATGTAGCAGAAATAAAAACAAATTGGACCTGGTGGGGGTAGGTGCAGTCAATCAAGGGCGTTCTTCAATAAAGATTTCACTTCTGTTTTGAAAGATGCTGTAGAAGGAATCAGTCTGATTTCTGGAGACAAGGAGTTCCAGATTCTCTGGGCAATACCCGAGAAGGCACGATTATAGGTTTTTATTTTTTTGGCATTTTTGATGTTTTAGCATGAGGGTGTTGGAGCTCCTAGAAGATCTGCTACCAACAGAAAGTTCCAGTCATGCATGCAATTGTAAGATGAATCCTAGCCTCAAAAGGCAGCCAGTTTAGGGATTTCAGGTCCAGTGTGATATGGCTGTTTCTTCTGGATCCCGTGATGAGCTTTGCAGCTGAATTCAGAGAAGCCCTGAGCGGTGCCAACTTGTAGGTTAGTAGCCCACAGAGTGTTGCGCTACCATAATCCAACCTGGAAATTACTTGTACTTGAACAGCACACTTGAAGTCGTACGGGGGAGGAAGGGTTTTATCTTTCTTAGGATACTTTTGTGGTATTTGGCTTCTTTGGTGGCTGAGCTAATGTGCTCCTGCATACTCAATGTCTTATTGAGTATTATTCCAAGAGACCTAGCGGAATCATTGATGTATGGGGTACAGTTGAGAGCTGTTATGTGTTTCAAGTACTCAACGATAATGGTAGTCTGTTTGGTTGGCGCGATAAGGAGGAATTTCGTTTTGGAGGAAATTAGCTGGTGGTGGTGGGAAGTCATAAAGTGTTGTATTTTGAGTAGGGTTGAGTTGAGAGATCTGATGTTATCTGGGGAGGAGATTTCTAAGTACAATTGGATGTCATCCACATACATGGGATAGTAAATGTTGGATGAGTTGAGTATTTCTGTTGGAGGCTACATGGAAAAGTTGAAGAGCGTGGGTGAGAGTGCAGATCCCTGAGGGACCCCAAGTGCGGATGGCATAGAGTTGGAGAGGGATTGATTGACTTTAAATCTTTTCATTATGTTATTAA
This sequence comes from Triturus cristatus, assembly GCF_964204655.1. Taxonomy (NCBI): domain Eukaryota; kingdom Metazoa; phylum Chordata; class Amphibia; order Caudata; family Salamandridae; genus Triturus; species Triturus cristatus. The sequence continues at coordinate 633,709,400 of NC_140582.1, forward strand.
GAAAGGAGTCAAACCAATTTAACACTGTGCCCTAGAGACCCATCCTTCATTCCAGTAAGTCCAGTAGGTTGTCATGTTTGACCATATCAAAAGCTGGAGACAGGTTAAGGAGGATTAGTAGGCAAGCTTCGTTCTGATCTAGCATTTTTAGAGCGACATCGACTATGTGCATAATAGCCGATTCAGTACTATGACCCTGGCAAAAACCCGATTGGAATTGATCTAAGAGCTGGTATTGATCAATGTGGTTAGATAGTTGGATATGAATACATTTCTCTAGGTGCTTCAATAGAGTTGGATGGCTAGTGATAGGACGGAAGTTATTAAGGTCCTCTTGATCCGCAGAGGGTTTTTTGAGAATGGCCGTAACCTGCCCTGACTTTACACAATCAGGAATCATACCTTGACGTAAGGAGGTATTCACTATTTTGATCCAGAGAGGGACTAAGGGCCATTTAATCTCTTTGAAGAAACTTGAAGGTAAGGGGTCACTGAAGTGGTTTGAGGGTTTCAAAGTAGTAAGTAGGTTGCATATAGAGAATTCATCAAAGGGAGTGAATTGGCTCCAGCAGTCGTTATTTTTGGGTCATAAACCAATAACAGCCTGAGGCTGAGGAGGAGTGAATTGGCTCCAGCAGGCGTTATTTTTGGGTGGGAGATCTATAGCAGGCAGAGGCTGAGGTCGAGGAGGGGATGTAGGGTTAGTCGGGAATAGGACAGTAGGTTGGTTGGAATGCAGTGTTCGGAGATCAGTTTCAATCCTAATTGTCTTTTCAAGGAAGAAGGAGGTTATGTAATAGACTGTGTAGGCGGGGGAGTAGGGAGATAGTTGAATTGGAGTTTGATCAATTCAAAAAGTTTTTTAGGGATGTTTATGGGAATATCTAGTTGGCTTCTGAGGAAGTTCGATTTTGCCCTCCTGATATGTTTGTTGTAAATGCTTTTTCTAGATCTCAGAAGCATGAGGTGTTCAGGGGATGGGGAAACTCTCCAGGACTGTTTTGTTGGTCTCAGATTGCATCTCTCTGTATTTAAACTATCGTTGAACCAAGGCGTTGAGTCTTTGGAGGACTTTCTTTTTAGTTGTAAGGGGATAATGGGTCTAAAATACTCAATATAGAGCTGTTGTAATGCTCCGTGAGGTCCTGTACCTCAGAGATGTTAATAGGTGGCATAGACATTCTTGCTGAGGGATTTCAGTTCATTCATGTTTGCGGTTCGGAGAGATTGTTTCCAGAGCCAGGGATTCTTTTCTTGTGATCTTTTTCTTAGACCAAGATTCACTGAAGTGGAAGGAGATATAATGATGATCAGACCAGTCACACTGGGCAATTCAGACCAATTAAACAGCATTGGGTTTAGCGATAATAGGGTCCAGGATCGAGCCCAAAGCATGAGTGGGGTTATTACAGATTTGACCTAGGCTAAGGACCGCACGGAAGGGTTTCAGAATGTTCGCTGCCGGGTCCTTCAAGTCATTCCAGTGTAAATTGAAGTCTCGGAGGAAGATTTGGGGACAATGTTGCCTCACATTGGAAGACATTATTTCTATGATATGTTCAAGGAAGAGGAGGTTGTCTCCTGGTGGACGGTAAAACATGTGCCATTTGCATAATGGCCTGCTGTTGCTGGTGATGTCACTGCACAGGTATTCACAAGAGGAGACCGCATCTAAGTGTGACTGTTTTACAATTAGACTATTCTAATATTCTTCGTTTTTTTAATAATGTGGCTGATAAGGTACATGAGAGCCATTGTAAATGATGTTGAGATAATTAGCAAAATCAGTGTTCTCATGAATGATTGCTTTGGAACATTGGGACAATTTCACTTTGGGCATAAACCAAGGACTACATTGAAAGTTGGCCCAAGGTTTATACATTTGGCGAGCTGATGCTCCAAGTCCAGGGGGCAGGTGAAGGGGTACAATCAGTTTCAGATTTCTGTTGTTGCTCTCTCCGCGTATGCACAGAAAGCTGTCCTTCATCTCATGAAACACGTGTCAGTCAGTGTGATATTTCTCTTTGGAAGCTAAGTTTATCGTCTGGAATGTGTACATTTATGATTGCTTTCTGCTGTTTGTAAGATTATATGTTTCACTCTTGACTCCACCAGCCACTGTGATTATGAAAAGGGGTTTTCAGTGCTTCCATGCAGGGCAAAATCATTATTTCTTGTAGAATAACGTTGTCAATAAGATCTGGCGCACTTGCACACAATTGTTTTTTTAAACATTTTTATTGTGTACAGTTTTTGTTTTTCTTGTATGTCAAACTATAAAAAAGCTAGAAAACACTCATGCATTGCTGCACAGTTTGACTTTTTATGCTACATAATTCAGTTCACTACTACCTAATTTGGACTTCGTTATACTTTCAGTTGCCAGAAAAGCATGGTTAACGTGTTCCACCTACCCCCTGTAGTAGGCCTTACTATCCTGTGTTCTATAGATGTTACACAGAGGCTGGGAGGGTATAAAGAAAGCGCGAGGTGGATAAAGAGAAAGGCTATTATTAAAGATGTGCCCTTTTATAGAAATATAGGGGCAGATTTACAAGCCCCTTGCGCCACTTTTGTGTCACTTTTAACATGGGAAAAGTGACGCAAAAGTGGCGCAAGGGGCTTGTAAATCTGCCCCATAGTGTTTGTAGATCCATATGCATTTTCAAAGCGTCTCGTACAGGCTTCTATTCAATTGTGGGAGTTTCAAGCAAAGTTTGTAAAGCAAGTGTAAGGCTTGCTGCCAGAATCATTTTCCGCCTGACACTGAACCATACTGCCGAGTAATCTGAAGGCTTTGCAGCTCATTACACTGCAGCCTAATGAAATCATACATAGCTGATTCCCCTGTCTCTGGAGAAACACAAATTCAAATCCAGCTCCTGGCTTTTAAGTATTATTTTTCCAATGACTGACTTTGAAACTTTTATGAAGCAGTCACAATCCTGTTGTTTAAAATGTTGGAGGAGGAAGCAGCTGGACATTCAACAATGACAGGTACGCCCGAGAATGGTCATTTTTATTTGCTAAAAACGTGCAGGAAGTTAATGTTTTTAAATTGGGTGTTTATTAATGGGGCTTCTGGTTGGCTAGGATTTGCACCTAAGCCAGGAAGAACCCACCACTCTAGTCAGGGTAAGGGAGTTACACACCCAAGATAACCCCTGCTCACCCCTTTGGTAGATGTCATGAGCAGTCTGGCTTATTGCAGAAGCAATGTGTAAAGCGTTTGCTCAACACACATACACCAATGACACAATACATAATAAATAAACCACAAAAGAGACACCACATAGTAGTATATAAAAATAGGTTTCTGTTTTGTATCTAAACATAAACCAAAACCACATAAACCAATTATCACTTTGTCAATTAGGCATTTGTCATAACATTACAATGTGTGCAATAAGAAAAAGCTTCCTAAGTTGCACACATCATCAAAACATCATTACTGTGCATTTGATACAGTCACATTCTATGTTACTCGTTATCCTGGCAGTGCAAGGCATAAACCAACATCTTTTCATGAACATGACATGCAGCATGTAATGAAAAAGAAAACAGCGCACATGACCACATTAGGGCAAATGATGAGTCTTGGTTTGGGAACAACATACATGAAGCATCATGGATCACAAGAACTGCATGGCACACCAAAATACCGTCTTTCAGTTTCACCAGTACTTCATGAATAATTACCCCTATCAGCACATCAGGCAGATCACCTAGATTCTGCCCCCCTGCGTCCCTATTATATGGTATGCAGTAATAAGAGCCCCAACTTAGGTTACAGGACACCTGCACACCTACTGCGTGATTTATCATACTTTCAGTGTTTTTCAATAAGGCTCTTCCCGGAGTGCTCTTTAAGGAAGAGCTAGCCCCCCCCAGGGTATGCCAAAATATGGGAAGGGGGACCTGCTGTAAATTCCAGCACGGGAGACCTCTCTTAGTCCCTTGCTTGTAAACTGAACACAAGGCAGCTACCCGCATATGACCAGAACCCGAAAAAGGAAATACCCCTAAGGTGAGGAGTGCTGGTCACCCATGCTGGGACCATACAGGACCAAATCGAGCAATTGTCACCTCTGCGGCAGCCACACGTGTCCACAGATCCTGGCTAGCAGCTTCCTCAAGGCAAGTGCAGTAACTGTTTTCAGCTTCCAGGGACTCCTCGATCCTGGCTGGCCTCTCATTAGCAGCAGGCTCCTCAACTGCCAGAGTGCAGTGAGATCTCTGCCCGAGGCCATGGGCGTGCTCACAGCAGGCCCCGCTCTCCAGAGCAGGTCTTAGGGGAACAGAACCAACCGCACAGTACTCAGCGCTGCAGCGTCAGTTTAAGCAGCTGGAGTCCGTTCACTCATTCGGTGCTATGGCACCAGCCCCTATAAATCAAGAGGCCTGATTCAGCAGAGAGCAAATGCTGAAGGGCCCAGCATGCTCAGCTCCAGGGACCAGAACCAGAAGAATAAAGCGCTCTCCATGAGCTAGGATTTTCCAAACACAGGGCAAGCCATCAAGTTCTCGCGATCTGCGATCACTGGAGGCGCACAAGCAGGACTGTAAGCAGCAGCAGGCCAGCACACAGGCTCCTTGTATCCAAGGAGGCAGTCTTTCCAGGAGGTCAGCAAATTGCAAGTGCTGGTTTTCCTAGCTGCACAGTAGTTCCTTCGGGGTAGTATTTAGAGCCAGCGGCGTCACCCAAATTCTCTTTAAAATGGGGGTGCATGAAGGTTGTCTACTTGTGCCCCTGCTTTTTATTTTATATAGAAACAGTCTATCCACTTACTTGATCTAATACCCGGTGGATACCCTAAGGATCGCAAGCATGCAAGTGCCTGTGCTACTACATGCTGATGATGCTGTCCTTTTAGCACGTACTCCTAGTGCCCTGAGATCATTGGTGGACCGTTTTGTCCTTTGCATGAGTAAACTTGATTTAGAGATTAACTATGGTAAGTGGCACATCATGGCTTGTGGGCACAGTAAATCTACGTTAATTAGATTTAATGTTAGCAGCCAGGTTCTTACAACTGTTAGAGATTTCTGGTACTTGGGTGTAATATTTAGCTGTTTAGGAACTTGGCACTCTTAGCTTAACAGCTCTTGTTTAAAACTCATTACATCAATAGGCAGAGTGCTCAATTTGACTAGAACGGGAAGCAGAGGGACCATTTCTCTTATGTTGAAAGTGTATAACTCCCAAAGTGATTTGGGGTCTTCATGACAGTTCTTCCTTGCAGGTGGAAGAAAAATCACATTTTTCACAGAATTCTGCAGTTACCACCATCTACCCCAAATGGTATTATCCATTCAGAGTTTAAATAGGGTTTTATTGAAAATAAGGTCTAGGTAGCCCCGCTGTTGCCTTGGGTCAGTATATGAACTAACCTGGCGGCATCTCTGTGCAGGGACATCATTTTGGATTCTCTCAGCCTTGAGAAATAGGCAACCATCCAGTGGCTGAATTATATCACTAAATGCCCTGAGACTGTCTTCTCTGTTTAATGATCCCAGTAGCAACAACAATAAAGGTTAAAGGCGCTTTTTTAGAGCACTGTGAAGAAAGTAGGATGAAAGTGGAACTATCTAAACATACTGTGCATACCTATTTTAGATTTTTTTCCCCAGTGGAACCTGTTCTATATTTAACCCTAGATCTGTCTCGACGGGAGAGGTCACCTATATTTCGTTTTAGAGGAGGAACTTTACATTGGCTTCTATGTTTTAAAAATGTACTCAACATAGAGGTGAATGACGTATCATTATGCCCATGTGACGACAAATCTGAACAGACACTATTACACTTTACCTTATTTTGTCGTCTATATAAATTTTCTCGTAGCCATTTTTTAAAGCCTCTATTAATAAAGTTAAGGCATTGCCGGTGTAGAGAAGCCCTGTTTCACCTGCAATCACTGAGTTCTTCATTAGTTTGTCTTCTTTTTAAAATCTGCCATCAGAATGAGAAAATCTATGGAGGAGAGCTTTTAACAATTGAATTGAAGTGAATAAAGTGCTTACCAAGCACTAGGTTTTTAAAAACACAGGAAAGGCCACCAAGGTCTGGGAGATCACTGGGGGGCACACAAGCAGGACTATAGGCAGCAGCAGCCAAGCACACAGGGTCCTTGTAGGCGAAGAGGCAGTCCTTCCAGCAGGTCAGCACAACAAAGCAAAGTCCAAGTGGTGGTATTCCTGGCAACACAGCAGTTTCTCTGGTGCAGTATGTAGTGCAAGCAGCATCTGGTTACAAGTCCCTAGCAGTGTCTAAATTCATGGGTTCAGAGCCCCCGTACTTATACTCAAAATGAATTTGATGTGGAGGTAACATGAACCAAACTTTAGAAGTGCTCAACATCCCCATTCAATCCTAGCTCTGGCTCCAGATATCAGTAGGGGGTAAATGAGCCCTTCGTGTGAGGGCAGGGCACAATCTATACAAATATAAAGTGTCAACGCCCCCACTCTCCAGGCCCAGAAAGACCATTCAATATGCAAATGAATGTAGATGCAACACGGTTATACCCAACCCATCCTGTGTGATGGCTGTCTAGAAAGTATGCACAAGCCCAGCTGTCACTCTGCCCTAGACATGGATTGGAGTCAGGCTGCAAAGCACAAAGAGTCCTAAGCACATAGAAAAACCCACTTTCTAAAAGTGGCATTTCTAAAACAGAAATGGAATATCAACCTTGACCAAAACGCAGGATTTATTACCACTATTCTAAACATACCAAACATGGCAATGCTACTACATTAGATCAGAAATTACCACTGAAACACATATCAGGGAATTCCTAATGCAAACCTATAAGAGGAGTAGGCCTCACAACAGTGAAAAACCAAATAGGCTGTTTGTCAGTACCAGGACATGCCACACAATGAAGGTTCATGTTCTACCTTTTACCTACAGAGCACCCTGCCCATAAGGCTACTGAGGGACTACTTCAGGGGTGACTTATATGTAGTAAAAGCGGAGTTCCAGACTTGACAAGTAACTTTAAATGTCAAGTCACTGTGGCAGTAACCTGCGCACGTAGTTCCTGCAGTGACAGAGGCCTGAGACAGGTTTGAAAGCCTACTTCTGTGTGTGGCACAAGCAGCACTGCAGGCCACTAGTAGCATTAACTTTACAGGCCCTGGGTATATGGTATACCACTGTACAAGGAACTTAGAGGTAAATTAAATATGTCAAACAGGTGTAAACCAATCATACCAAGTTTGGAACACCGTAGCACTGAATAGCAGTGTTAAAGTGCCCTAGAGTTCTAAAGCCAACAAAAACAGATTAGAAAAAATACAGGGGGCAGTCAAAACGTTTGGGGATAACCCTGCAAATAGGGCCAGGTTCAACACTGGGATTTTTTTTAATGAAACCTGGTAATCCTCATCAGGACCTACAATATGAAAAGCACTGTATTATTGCGCACCAAATGTCAGAACGATATGTTCCTAAATAACATCAATAAATCTCAAGTGTTGCTAAAAGAAGTGCACTCGGGAACATTTTCAAAATCAAATTGGTTGCTAGGTAATCATCTTTTTGAAGATTTCATTTACACTGCATTTAAAGAATGATGGACTGATTTACTACTTGTAGTCATCTAGTGGAAAACGTGGTCAATTATGAGGTGACATGTTTTACTTGTCCCTGCAATCACGAAGGACACACCAGGTCATTATTGAGAAAAATAACAGCAGTGATTCTAAAAAAACTGTGCAGGGATACGAATTGTGAGCTAACAACACATGTTTTAGAAAAGGCTGTAAGTTACTGGATGGTATTAGTCCTTGGTGAAATAAAGCAAATGCAATACTTTTAGTACATACACTAAATATTTGTCTGCCACAGACATAAATAAATCTCGGAAATGCACCTCTAGCTTGTGACATAAAATGGCAACTCATCCAGATCTTGACCTTTATACCTCAGTTCACTATGCAGCCTTTGTTCCTTGAATCTCGACTATTTTAGATCTACTTGGTCAATTGGACACTAGATGGTGGACCACTAGCAAACAAGGTCAGTGGAGGCGCTGACCCCAACTCAACAGGTGGAGATCTCCATCTTATTAGATACCTGTCTGCCTGGAGGGAAACTCACAACTTTCAGAACATCCACCAGCATGGAGGGTGTGGTGAACTTACAGAAGCCTGCCAAGCAGGGACCATACTTTTCGTCCCCCTCAATATATTTTTATGTTTCAATAAACAAATTTCCAAAGCGGTTGTTGGTTTACTGACACATGAACACACAAGATGCTGTCTCCCTACACTTAGGGGCAAATATGAGCTTTTCTGCCAGGGTATCTCATGGCTTACATGCTAGGCTATAAGCAGTTGGTTTTTTGAGTGAGGGGGGTGAAGACCCTTCTCAAGCAACAGCTACAATCGTTGCAAGGGTAAACCATTAAAAACACTAAATTAACCTGTACTTAATCCTCCGGTATCTTGGCTAAAGCAGTCAGGCTTAAGTTAGAGGCAATGTGTAAAGAATGTATGCAGCACTCAGCACATTTTTAATAAGAAAATGACGCCAATTGATATAATCCAATTGATAGAACCAGAGATATGTAATTTCAAAGTATTTTCAATGTCAAAGTCCTAGGTAAAAGTAGTGTCAAGAAGCACAAGGAGCCAACTGGAGATTATCTGGTCACATAAGAAAGAGACAAAGTCACAAGTTCTGATCAGCTGAGATGAAGCACAGGCCGGGTACAGGCCCGAGTTTGTCCTAATGGAAAGTATACCTTGTTGCACCTCCGCTGAGATGCGAGGTCCAGTATTTTGCTGTGTCAAGTTGCATTGCTCTGTTCCATTCCAAAGGAGGTCCCAATGAGTAGCTGTGAGGAGCTGCGATGAGAGGTCCTGCGTCGAGTTGTTTCATGCTGCATCAGTTCCAATGAGGCCACCCATCAGGAGTTGTGAGGAGCTGTGATGCAAGATCCTGCATCAAGCTGCTTTACACTGCTGCAGGTTTGAGCAAACCCTCAGTGGGAAAAGGTGGAGTGCATTCAGATGTCATCCAAGGGTCTTTGACCTGGGAGGCACCTCTTGGGAATCAGGACTCACACCAGAAGAGAGCAGCAGCAGTGCATTGGCAGGTCCACTTATGTCTGGTCAGCTGTACAGATGCACAACAAGTGTGTGAAGCTTGTTAGATCCCTGTAGCTCACACGGGATGCCAGCCAGCTACCCCTTGGAGTTACTCTGGTCATCCAGGCTTCAAGGAGCAGGTCTAGTCATCCTGCCTCAAACAGCAGGGCAGTCCTCCCAGCAGCAGGGCAGCAGAGCAGTCCTTCTTCTGTGTCATCTACAGGCCCAGAATGATCTGAGGGGGTGATTCTGGAGATCCAACATGTATACTTGGTGCCTGCCTTTGAAGTGGGGTTGACATCATGGCTACTCCACATCTATTTCTAGAAAGATCTCCCATTACCCTGCCAGGGCAGTAAGTAGTCCAAGGTGACAAAAGACTGGTCTGATTTTTCTTTGTGTGTGTGCTAGAGACAGCCCTTTGAAGTGTAAGTGGGACAGGAAACAGCTCCTCCCTATCCATCCTGGCAAGATGGCTCATCCTGCCAACAACTAATCCCCCTTTGTCTTACTGTCTGGGAGGAATACAAAAAGACAGACTGCCAAACTATTAACAGCCCCAGGACACAGCATGCAGGCACCAAATGGTTGGGACAAGAATTGCCAACGTTCCAAAAGTGGTATTTTCATAATTGTGACTTAAAATACTGACTTTACCATTAAAGAGGATTTTAATGTACAATTCATTTGAGTCCAGAGTTGCCATTCCTATTTGACCCCAATCCAAAATTAGCACTTATTAAATATAATAAAGTAACCCAATGCTATCCTATGGGAGAGTTATGCATTGCAATAGTGAAAAACAAATGTAGACGTGTTATACTACCAGCACGTGTAAAATTTAAAAACACATGTCCTATTTTGTAAATACACTGCACTGTGCCAGATGGGTTGTTTAGTGCCTACCTCAAGGATGTATTATATGTATTGAAAAGGAAGGTTTAGGTATGGCACATAATTATTTAGCCAGGCTGAAATGGTGGCATAAAACTGCACTACAGGCTGAAAAGATAGGCCTGAGACATGTTTTGCATTCTACTTGAGTAGGTAGCACAATGAGTGCTGTGGGCCCACTGGTAGCATTTAATTAACAGGCCCTGAGTATATATGTAGTACCACTTTACTAGAGACTTATAAGTACATTAATTGAGCTAATCAGGTGTATGCCAATTTTACCATGTTTAAGGGAGAGAAAACAAGCACTTTAGTCCTGGTTAGCAGTGGTAAAGAGTCCTAATACCAACAAAAACAACATTTAGAAAACAGGAGGGGTGAAGGTAAAACGCTTGGGGCAGACTACATCAAGTATAACACATCTAACACAGACCCAGGCAAGGACATTAAGTATCTAACACCCTGCCATGTATAAGATGGGATAATGGTCAATGGGTCAAGAGTTGGCTGTCAAATCATGAGTTTCCGAGGGTGGAGTCAGCTCTGGTTTTACCATTGGAGGTTGTTTTCCCACTTTTAAAAGGGAAAAAGAACTAAGAGTTTAGTGGGGCACTGCTGTTGTCCCACAAACATCTTAATGAATCACCTAATTTCTGCTATGTCCTACCAACCCTCTTCTGGGCATCCACCTAAGGAATATTTGTAATAATGTCCTGACTTCTGAAGCCATTCAAAATCAATTATTGTGACCCTCTTCTTGACCTTGTTGCCATGCTCTGCATGCCAGGGTAAATAGCATATTACTTTAACACATTTTTGATCATGAGTTAAAAAATACATGTGATATTTAGCACCTATGATAAACACTGCATGTCTGTGGATCACATCCATGTGCACTATTGAATGCATGTACTATTGACTGTATGTGATATTTAGCACATGAAAAAAATAACAGAGTAAGGCAAAACCTGATAAACATGAGCTTGAGATTCAGATGATGCACAGGCTCAATATGGCACCATACAAACATAGTTTAATCACTACAGATATCTTGGAGTTCAACACACTGCTATCTCCCCTCCGTTAAAAAGATAGTAGTGCTTGAATTCTTTGCAAAAGGCACCGCACAACAGACAGTAGAATTGGTGCATTGCATTTCTCAGTCAAACAAGCAAAATACGGTGCTAAGTGATGGATGCCTTGCAAAGAGTTACTGAGCAGCATATACTCCAAATCCGTTTAGACAACTATACACCTAACACCAGCACAGCAGGCATCCATGCTACAGTCGTATTTCCTAACATCCTAGGTAAATTTGACTGCATTCATGAACACCTGGTAGCCTCAGAGAGGTAACCGTAAATTGAAGTACACTATTTGTGTGAAAATGCAGCACCAGTAGAGAGTTGTTATCCCCTATAATCTCACATACATGGATCAATGGGAATATGTGTAACAAATCACTCGTTATAATGATGATGATTCTCGGCCAGATCAACTTTTTAACGACTACATGTACTTCCATCACAACACTCATGTATCTTACTTTGGAGTTCTCTGACTTCAAGGAGTTCTTTCATGTCTTCTACTCCTGACATGTCGGGGATGGTCATAGTTATTTCTTCCAAACATATGAGATATAGCTGAGGCTGAGAACTACCACCAGTTTCCACGCTTAATGCTTGTGCTTGGCAACTTGCTTAAGTACCTAGAATGTCAAAGTTGGACACCTGTTTTTAATGAACTTGGCAAAATGTGAACATGTTGATTCAGTGTTGATTATCTCCTTCAACAGGCAGGTTTGTTTTTGGTGGCATCTCAGGCATGGATGGCACGTGAGATAGCCATTGTATCTTATGACCTCCTAAACTAGGACATCCAGTTCAGGATTTGGAAATGTGTACATCCTCTCCCTGCCTGTGTCTGTGATGGAAGAGTATGGCAGGTGTCAGCTTGTGATGACTCAGTGGTAACATAGGAGGATAGTGGATTCTGTTTCTCTTGTTTCAAGGTGCTTTGTCCTTACAAACCTAATTCCTGCACTCTCCCTCACAGGAAGGAGTTATTTGTGTGTTTCCAGGGTGTCCTAAGGTTCTTTTGTGTCTTGATCTAGCTGTTTCAGTTCTAAATGGATTCATTTTGTCAATGCAGGAAGTTCCAGTGTCTGAAATGGCACGTTCTAGTAGTATGTACCTATGCTATTCACCGGGTGCAATATTTACCACACATGCTAAATAGCACATATTTGTTATATAACACATGAAACAAATAACAATTCTATGGCACATGGTAAAAACTGATAATCCGTGTTATGTAACAGAAGTGATATTTCCCAAACCCTGTGGAATCTGTATTTACCCTTTCTTGCATTCTTTCATTCTTGCCATCCTTTCTTTCATTCTTTTCTTTAATTTTCTTAAACTTTCTTTCTCATGTTCTTTCCTAAAAATAGGAGGCCAGCAGTCAATTGCCAGACTGATTGGCTTTTTCAAGTCTAGGAGTTTGTCATGCTGTAGCTCTATTTACTTGTCAACTTCAAATGATTAAGTCACATGGTGAAAAGTGATCTCACTATTTTTAATTGGCAAATACATTTTTCTTTTCAACTTGTCCGAAAATATCTCACTTTAATTATATAATTCATCAAATACTAAAACACCACTACCTTTCTCTTTCTCTCACTCTCTCTCTCTCTTTCTCTCTCTCTCTCTCTTTATTTCTTTCTATATCTCAATCTCTCTCTCCCTCTCTCACATTCAATCTCTCATCTCTCTATCTCATTTTCACTCTCTTCCACCGCATAATGGGATAGAATAGAGAGATTGCCAATGCAATTGTCTCTCCATATATGGACTTCAAAATGTCAAATAGCAAAATGTTTTGGTTGGATTCTTCGAGTTATATTTTGACATATAGCTGTGAAGACAATCATGGCCTAGTGGTCTTCAACTCTCACTCTAAAGGTCAATGGTCCCGATCCTGGTTTCTAAATGATTGTGTATATTTTGATTTACTAGGCTTTCACTTGTTAAATATTCATAGTGAAAGACCCTTTAAATCTGTATAAAAGTTTGGGTCGAATTTTGTATTGAGGCCTTCAATTACCAATGTAAAGGTTCATATGTGGCATAGTGGTTAACGTCTCAAGCTCTCCCTTTGAAAATAAAAGGTTCAAGCCTAGGAACTTCAATGGTCATGTTGTGGCTCTAATCTCTTGTCAACTTCAAATGTTTAAGCTACATACTGATATATAATCTCACTCTTTTTCATTGGCAAATATCATTTTCTTTTCAATTTGTCCCAAACAGTATCTCATGTTAAGTATATCCTTCATCAACACCTAACAAAAACACCCTTCCTCCCTCTCTTCTCTCTCTTTTTCTCTCCTTTTGTCTCTCTCTCTCATTCCCTCTTACTCAAGCTCTCTCTGTCCCTCTCTCATTCTCTTATCTCTCACTTTCTCTCTCTCTCTCTCTCTCTCTCTCTCTCACCACTCCCTCTCTCTGAAGTCTAGTGATTATGATCTGAAGCTCTCTCTCTGATGATTTAGGGTTCAAGTCTAGGAGTATCAATGGTCATGTTTTAGCTCAAAATTCTTGTCAACCTTTAAATGATGAAGTTACATACTGTAAGGTGATCTCACTTTTTTAAATTTGCAAATACATTTTTCTTTTCAATTTGTTAAAAACAATCTACTCTTAAGGATATCACTAATCAAAGTCTGAAAAAACCTTTATCTTTCTGTCTCTTCTCTCTCTTTCTCTCTCACTCTCTCTCTCTCTCTCTCTTTAATCCAATAATGGGATCATAGGGAAAGAGAGACAGAATGTTAATGATAAGGTCTCACCATATATGGACTTCAAAATGTAACAATAGCAAAATGTTTTGGGTCAAATGTTGTAGTTATGTTTCAGGAGAGGACTATAAGAAGTCACTTCTGGCTCAGTGGGTAGGTCTAAGAATCTCACTCTAAAGGTTAATTGTTCCAGTCCTGGTTTGCAAGTCATTGTATGTCTTTTAATTGACAAGTATTTCACCTGTTAAATATTCACAGTGAAGGATAATTTAATTTTTTATAACATAAAAATGATTGGGTTTTATTTCATAGTAAGGTTTTGACTCAACAGAGTAAGGAGTCACTTGTGGCCTAGTGGTTAAGGCCTCAAACCCTCTGTAGCAAGGTGGTAATATTATGTAGTATGGTTGGGAGGCATTACCATGTATTATTGATACGATACCCAGAAGTGGACCTCTGATTCACACTAGTAATCCTTCTCTCAGTCCTGATGGAGTGGCAAAGAGCAGACAGGCTGGCTTAGAGGAACATGTGCAAAGCATTTTACAATACCAACAGTGACGATAAGTAATTAACTCAACCCAGAAGAAATCCGACACCAATTCATAAAAACAGAGCTTATTTTTATATAAATGTAGACACCAAAACAAAGTCAATACAAGGCATATAACCAGAGTTATCAATTTTAAAGTGTTTAAGAAATCCATACTTTTTTATAACTGTCAAACTTTACCATTGAGGTAAATGAGGAATTTCTCAGGTGACGCTCTATCACTTGCAGGATGAGTTCAACAGAACCCACTTGTAGTTAAGGTCTTGCAGGTCCGTAGACCAAGCTGCGACAGTCAGAACAATTTTACTTTGCTGAGAGTCCAGGTGCAGAGGTGACTTGGTTGTCCTTGGTGCTGAATGGTAGCTGTGAGACCTGTCAAAAATAACGCATGAAGGGGCCCATGGACCAGGATTCACCAGGTAGAACAGCTCTACCAAGCTCAGGGTTCTCGGTTGAAGATCTGTGCCTCGCTATCCATGGTGCTAAACGGTAATGTGGGTGTTGACTTTATCAGGTGTGCCAACAAAGCCTTGGAATGCAAGGACTCGACAACTGTGCCACAGAAGTGGTGTGGGGATGATGCAGCACACATACAAACAGCAAATTGCCTTTACAAATGTTTATGTGCTGGAATGTGTTCCTTCATGCACATAAACAATAACCCCTGCACCGCAGGCACCCTCGCAACATGGCGCAAGTGTGACTGCGCTGGCACTAGGCAGCTTTCTTGGAGACCGCACTAGGGAAAACAAAGGGGTGAACTGTATTTATGTAAATAAGGCCCATCCCTGTGTTTAAAAAATGCCAGAGTGTGTTGTTACCAATTTTAGAGTAAAACTGCGCCCTGACATTTTTTTGTTAACATGCCCCTATGTGTCTCAGTGGTCATTTTGCTGTTCTAATTTCTTGTCAACTTCAAGTGATTAAGTTACATACTGAAAGGTTATCTCATGCTTTTTAATTGGCAAAAATGTTTTTCTTTTCAACATGTACAAAATTATCTCATTTTAAATATATCATTCATCAAAGCCTAAAAGCATTCCTCTCTCTCCTCTCTCTCTCTCTCTTTCTCCCTCTCTCTCTCTCTCTCCCGCTCACTCGCTCTTCTAGCCCTTCATGGGCTGGAAGAGAAAGATTGGTAATGCAATGGTCTCTCCATATATGGACATTAAATTGTCAAAATAGCAAAATGTTTTAGTTGGAATGTTATAGTTATGTTTTGACACTAAGTGGCAAAGAGTCATTTGTGGCCTAGTGGGTTAGGTCTTTGATTTTCACTCTGAAGATTAATGGATCGTAGCCCTCTATTCTTGATTGTGTATGTTTTGATTTGCTAGTATTTTCACTTGTTAAACATTCATAGTGAAAGATAATTTAGTTCTTTAGAACATCAAAATGTTTGGTTCAAATGTAATAGATCACAATCATGAAGCTATTGCTGAAAATTGTAGACTGGGAGGAGTGAACCGTTGGGCCTATTGTCGCGGCTGAGTGCAGCAATGATGGCTGACAATCCTTTAAATGCTACATTGGGGGATGCCCCCCTGGTGTGATGCCCATTGAGGAGGACTAGGGCCTTGGTGCAGAGGTGCGCACTATGAGAGGAGATGTGCTCGCATTTACCTCACCCAGAGGGCGTCGGAAAGTGGCTGGCGGCAGCACCCAGGAGGTGACACATGCTGATCTCCCCATGTTTGAGATTGCTGCATTGCATGCCAGATGGTGAGTGCCATAAAAGGAGGACTGCTGTGGGGGGTGCACATGAGGGAACCTTTCACCCATACAGCGGGAGAAAGAGTGCCAGGAGGAATTGAGAGCTGGTCCCTGGAGAACACAAATTGACTGCATGGCCTCTTGCCTAAACTTTAGGGAGGAGTGGGCCTTTGAATTGACTTTGAGCACTGTGGTGTGCCGTCCTTCCTGAAACCCTTATGATTGTGAAGATGTGGTGTGCTGTACCTGGCCCCTTGCATTGCCCGATCCAGTCAAGCTAGCTGAGGACCTGGGATGCTGCCAATTCAGACACTGCTGGGGGGGATTAACCGTCTGTGGTGCACACTACCCCAAAGGGACTTTGGGCTCTGTATGGATGGACTGTAAAAATTCCTGTGGGCCCTTTCTCGACAAATACATTGGTGCTCTGGTGGCAGGGGACCATGGGCCCATAGATGTGAACTGAGGAGATTGCCAACCTAATAACCCACAAAACCAGACACTGCCAATGGTAAGCTCTGATCTGGCTTGCTGCACCGGACGAGGTGAGCTTGGACAACATAACCTGTTATTGAGGTGGCATAGCTGCTGCTGATCTTGTGGCCTGGTTGGTCCAGTGGAGTGAAGGGCCTTCCACTATGAGTGTGTTATTGGACCGACTGTGCCCTCCTTGGAGCTGGGTTATTGAACTATATGTCCTGGATAGTTGAGCCCTACCTATGGAGCTGGAGGAGATGGTTGGCTCCATCTGCAAATTACTCCAATTTTGCGGCAGACGCACTCTACCACTAGTTTGTAGAAGTCATGAACTAGTTTGAGCGGGTCCCCTCTATGACATCTCAGATGCACCCTGTACTCTGACGTTTGATTGTGGGGACCCAGGGACATCCCTGATCACCTAAGCTGCTTCCCCTGGACTCGAACATTAGCCCTGCGCAGGCCTTAACTCTCCAGCTATATCTCACATAACCGGACTGTAATCATGGGCAAGGTGACCTGGAGTAAGGACCCTAATGCAGAAGGTCCCAACCCTCTGTGTTTCGGCTGAGAGTGCGCAAGATGACGGAATGCCTGCCTCACAGGGGGGGGCCTCCCAGAGGGCCTACTCTTCAGGACATCCTGTGGGCCATCACCACCTCATCATAGGTACTGGAGAGAAAGATTTATAGAAAAAGGATAGGGGCAGTTTGCTCAGGTATGGTCACACTGCAATCATACTATGTATCCTATGAAGGTACTGCCATTTTTTTCTTCATACACAAGTCAGTGAACAGAAGAGGTTAAATGGATGGTGTTAGAAACAGAAGTTCTGATTGGCTGCATGTCCAAGCAGGAACCATAATACCATTCAGGGTAAGTCAAAAGACACTTTAAATTATCCTGTGCTTGCCCTTTTGTAGCTTGAGTTGGAAAGTGGTAGTGAGAAGTAGGGACCTACCACTAGCAATACGGCCACAAACACAATATAAGGTTCAATCAAGGTCTCAATACATTATTCTCCTGCTCATCCCTTGGTAGCTGGCAATGTGCAGACAGGCTTAACTTTGGAGAAAGGTGTGTAAAACATCAATAAATCACATAAGTAAGACATAATACAGAATAAAAATCCAAAATAGGTATATCTACATGAACAAATAGACACCAAAACAACAAGCATCCCATGTTGGGAACCGGAGAAACACATTTTTAAAGAATAAACACTTTCTAGTGCTTAAAAGCCCAAATCACCATCTGGTCGTGCTTAACTGGGACAAAGTCAAAATCTGCGGCAGACCACGATTGAGCTCTGGTCAGATACACTAAGCGGGAGGCCTCAGTCAAAATTTTACCTATGGACTTTGAAATCTTTTTCAGAAGCTTTTTCTCTCGACGTCGAGCGAGGCTCCTCGTCAGGCCAGTTTTTGAGTCGACTACGGTGCCTTGGTTCAGAGTGAGGCCTTGGTGAAATCCTGGAAGTCTTGAGCTCTGGAGCTTTCAACAGGACAACCCTGAAATCCAGGCCAGGTTGTGGTTCGACGTTTGCTGCTTGACTCTCGTCGACAGGTTTATCACCTTATTGAGCTTTTTACAAAAAATTCTCCAATCTTCTCCAAACTTCTAGATCTTTTTCCAGAAGGTCCTTTTAGGATTCCAAGGTATCCACAACACAAATGTAAGTGTCTAGAAGCTCTGAGATGGTCCTTAGGTATTCAGAACTACATTTTCTAGAATGCACCTGCCCAGTTCCTTAAATGTCCCATGGAGCCCTTCCAACTTGGATCTTCTCGGAGCAGGTGGAGCTCTTTTCACCTGCTGCTTTCAGGTTGTCCACTCCTTCACTTCTTGATGCAAGGCACTAGGGCTGTAGTTCCAAGTGTGCAGCAGGTGCAGTTGTTCAGAGTTCAATCCTTTAGAGTGTAGGTCAGGGTTCCAGCAGGGTCGTACCTCTTCTCCTTGTATTTTCAGGCAGGGATCTGAGTTTTTGGGCAGTGCCTCCATATTTATTCACAGCTGCTGAGCATCAAGCAGGCGGGTACCCCTGAACAATGGGATGCAGGGTGCCACCCAGGTGTATGACCGCTTCCTCCAAAGTGTGGCATATCCCTGACACAGAAAGCAGTATTCTTCCAAAATGGAGAAACTCTCTCCCGGATGGTTAGATCTTGCTAAGCCTACCCACTGGTGTGGCTAAGTTTCCCTTACACTCCCCTTCCAGGCACCTCACTATTCTAATTACTAGGGCTCTAATCTGGCTGATAGTGCAGGATGTGAGGGTGAGCCTGTGCTGCCCTAAACTGTCATTCCCTCTTTGAAGACCAGTTATGCTACTCCACCCCTTCCTGCCATTTGCGCTGCAACTTGCAGTTCTTTTCCCACAGGAAATCCTTTTGTTGTAGTCAGGCCACGTCATACCTCATTAAGACAGTTTGGCTCAGCTTGGCAGAGGCTGATCAATCGGAGCAGGGCTGCTGGAAGGCTGGATTTTGGCTTACAGAAAAGAACATTCTATAACTTCTTTTATGTGATAGTTTTCATGCATATAAGAGTAGCAAGTTGTTGGAGTTATTCTAAATATCATTTTGTTACTTTTAAGTATTTTTTTAGCTCCTTTCTTTCAAAAGTTATACTTTAATAAAGTATTCCCATGTTAGCCTATGGAGCCAATGTGCTACAATGGGACAAAATTAAATTGGCAGTTTTTCCCTCAACAGGGCATATGAAAAATATCTTAGAGAGCCCTACTTATAGTCACAAGGCACCCTACCCATGGGGCACCTAAGGGAAACATTAGCGGTGACATATTTGTAAAAAGAAGGTAGTTTGAGACTTTTGAAGTACCTATAACTCCAAAGTCAAATGTGCATATGTTTAATGTAAAGGCAGCCGGAAAAACAGGGCTGCCTGTAAAATGACAGCTGGCAGCGCAGTAGTGCACACCTAAGTCCATTGAGTCTACTGGACCTCTAGACCTACATGACCTATTATATACTAGGGACTTACAGCTAGGCTATCAGTACCAATTGTTATTACATCTAATTACCATATATCTTATAATCAGATCACTGACCCTGGGTCTGGTAAGCAAAGTCAAGGGCATAGTCAGAGTCCGTTACCACCAGTATCAATCAGAAAATGGGGGTGATCAGGCCAAAAAGGATGACTTTCTCATACAACCCCCAAAACAACATATAATGGGTAACTAGCCTACACCCTGGCAGTCCTCATCAGCTCAGTGGAAAAACCTGGAAAGTTCATCTGCACTGGCATGGGCAGTCCCAGGTCTGTGCTCCACTGTAAAATCCATCTTTTGTAGGGACCCCCTCAAAAGTTTAGGATTCCCCCCATCTGTATGTGTCATTTGAGAGGTCTGTAGTCAGTTTGAACACATAAGTGAGTATCAAACAGGTATGGCCTCAACCTCTTCAGTGACCAAACCACAGCAAAAGCTTCCCTCTCAATGGCTCTCCACTTTTGTTCTCTGATGAAAGATGAAAGAAACTGGTTGATCAAGGCCATATTCATTTACGTGTTCCAACACCGCCCCAATCCCTTGTTCTGAAGCATCTGGCTGAGCCACAAACAATTTTGTATAGTCGGGGGCCAGGAACACTGGTGCTGAACACATATCATCTTTCAGAGCATCCAACTGATGTTCTTGGGTTGCTATTAAGAAAAGAGTTCTGTCAAGGGAGCCACAATGGTCTCATAGTTTTGAACAAATCTTCTATAATACCCAGTCAGGCCAAGGAATGCCCTGACCTGTGTCTGGGTCGTAGGAACTTCCCAATCCAAGATAGTTTGAATTTTGGGTTGGAGAGGTTGTCCATGGCCTCCACCTCCAAGGTAGCCAAGGTACACCACTAAACTCCACCCTAAGTGGCACTTGGTGGCCTTAATAGTCATGCCTGCCTGTTGCATGGTCTGAAGCACTTCCTTCAGGTGGACCAAATGATTCTCCCAGATGAAACTGCATGCAGCAATAGCTTCTAGATAAGCTGACCTGAACTGTTCCAACCCAGACAGGACCCTTTTCAACAACCTTTGGAAGGTAACAGGAGAATTCTTTAAGCCAAAGGGACTTACTTTGAATTTGCAGTGTCACTCTGGTGTGGAGAATGTTGACCTCTTCCTTCTTCTTTCACTGAGGGAAATCTGCCAGTAGCATGAGGTAAAATCAAATATACTAAGGTACTTAGAAGCCCTTAACCTGTCAATGAGCTCACCAGCTTTAGATGTAGGGTGAGCCTCAGTCTTAGTGAATGCATTCAGTCCTCTGTAGTCCACACAGAAACGTAACTCTATCCCCCCCCCCCCCGGAAATTAAGTTTGGGCACCAGCACCACAGGGCTGGCAGATGGACTGTCAAAGAGCACAATTTCCCCCACTTCCGCCATATTAGCTACCTTAGCCTTGATGGTGCCTCTGACATGGTCAGAAAACCTGTAAAGTTAATTTGTGACAGGAAGCTGTCACCAGAGTCAATGTCATGTATACACCAATCAGTGATATGAGGGGTCAAAGAAAACAGGAGATGGCCTAACAGCTATGGCGGTCGACCTCGAATCTGGGGAACTGGGTTTGAGTCCCTGCAATGGCGCTGACCATCCTGTGATTCTGGGCAAACCACTTAATCATTTCCCCGTGCCTAACAAAAAAAAATAATAATGAATATGTTCTCATGTAATCCAACTGGTGCTTTGTAAAGCGCTCTGATACCCGATTCGGGTCAAGTTCGCGCTATATAAACCTCTGTAAAAAAAAAACAACAGACCAACAATCTGCCCCACTACCTGCTTACAGTCTTCATGCCCATGATCTGTCAACTTGGGAGAGAGTACTACTCCTTTCACTGACCCATCTTGCACATTGCTGGAGAGGAGGTCTGGCTATGGCTCAGTTTTCTCCTCGGTGACCAGCAACATGGCCATGTCTGCTCTGTCTTGGTGGGATTTCAACCAGTTGGTATGCAGGTTCCTGTGGGGGTTTCAGGAGTGTTCAGGTCTTCCAGGTAGGTAATCTCACCCTTCTTTTCTAGGGATGAATAAGGTCGAGTCCACTTGTCCTAGTGGGCCTTAGGAGCTGCAGGCTCTAACACCCACATCAATTGTCCCGGAGCTCAGACATGGTAGCTTTTTGGTCATACCAGTACTTTATGAGCTCCTGGCTGGCCTCCTGTTTCCTGTTGGCTTTGTACATGTACTCTGCCATGCAAGATCTCAGGCCTAGTACATAATCCAGACTATTGTACTCGGCTTCGTTTAGAGGCTTTTCCCAAGGCTCTTTCACATAATGGCCCTCTTAGAGGGTGCTAAAACAACAATTCAAAGGGGCTAAAGCCAACCTCCTTTTGTGGGACCTCCCTGTAGGCAAACAGTAGGCATGGGAGGATAATATCCCATCTCCTCCTGAGTTTGTCAGACAGCCCATTTATCATGCCCTTCAGGGTCTTATTGAACTTTTCCACCAGACCATAAGTCTGGAATTATATGCGGTGGTGAACTTGTAGGTAACACCACATTCTCCCACATCACCTTCAGATAGTTAGGCATGAAATGTGTGCCTCTATCTAAAATCACCTCTTTTGGGACATCCACTTTGGTGAACACACCAAGTGGGGTCCTAGCCGCTGAAAGAGCAGTGACTGTCCTGAGTGAGATTGCTTCGGGGTATAATTTGGCATGGACTATCACCAAGATATACTTGTTCCCTGATGCAGTTGGTGGGTATTGGGGGCCTCCAATGTCCACCCGCACCCTCTCAAAAGGATTCTCAACCACCGGTGGTATCAAGGGAGCCTTTGGTTTGCCTTCTGTCTTGCCATTGGCCTGATAGGTTGTACAGGAGCTACAGAATAGAAATGGTTAGCCAATCAATTCTGACACAAATGCCCTCCCAAGAGCTTGTCATGGCTCAATGTGAGGAGGAATTCTCTATATGTTTGGAGGACCACCAACCTCATGCTGGCTCCTTCCTTGAAGTATCTATCCTCATTATATAGGGCTCCCTCATCCCAGTAGTCTTTGTGGAATCCACTGACTCCCTTGTTCTTGCCTAGAGGCAGTCTGCCTTAGGCTCTCAAGAGCGGGACACTCTCTCTGTCTCTGACATAACTGCTCTATGGAGGTTCCACCAGCTACTTGTAATACTACCAAGTCGGATAGATCTTGCTGAAGTGGAATTGCTACCTCAGAGCTCGGATCCTTCCCCTCAGGGTAAGATTCCTTCTGCACCTTTGGAGTCCTTTGGGCTGGCTCACCAGACCCTATGCTCTTTCTCTTGTCATTGTTCCGAGGTCCGAGTTTCAAGCATTTCTCTTCTGGATCATCTGTGACCTGGTCACAGCACATACAAACTCAGGTAGATGCATGGACCATTCTCTCCCCCACTGCCCATTTAGATGCTTCAAGATCGTTTCTAAGTTGACACTCTACTTGGAGTGCAGGAGACACAACTACCTTCTTAGGGCCTGTCACACTTCTCCATTCAGAACTCACAATTGCCACGGGATGGAGTTTGGCTCTGCTGTTTGCCTAGGTTACTTGGTGATAAACACCAGGTATGATCTACTCCGGAGAAACCAGTTTCTCTGTGACCATAGTCACACTGACTCCTGTATCTCTCAGAGCCTCAACCTCAGTTTAATTGATTTTAGGTCTCCGCCTGTACCTCTCAATTCTGGGATGCAAAGTGGCCAGGCTTGCAATTTCTACCCCACCCAATGACACTTAGGCTCCATCTTTCAGCCCCTTCCCCTTCTCTGGGACAATCTCCACCGACACCTAAACTGATAATACCCTGGGACTGCCACCAGTTTGGGGCTTGTTTGTGTAGACAGCCTCTCGTCTCTGGTGCCCAGACTGATGACAGTCATAACAATCCTTTCCCTTCAAAAGGTCAAGGAACGTTCCTGCCTTTGCAGGGTCAAAGGACTTCCCCATATACCCCTCCCCTTGAAAGTGGCATAGCTCAGGGTACCTTCCCCCTGAACAGGTTGTTGTAAAGATTGTAAAGCCTCATTTGCTTTTTTATCATCTTTCCCCTTGGCTTCCACTTTGATGGGACCTGTCCTCTAGTCTTTCTATCCCTCCCTGGTGTTGATTTGAAACCTGGGTTCTTACCCACTCACCAACTGTCTCTCCTAGCTCCCTGGAACTAAAAACTTTAGAGTGCACTAGGTATTGGCGTAACTTCTCTCATACACAATGAGTCAGGAGGTGCTCTTTAAGAATTAAATTGTACAGTCACTCATAAGTACTCACCTCGTTACCTTCAAGTCAGACCTCTAGTGCCTTCTCTGAGATGTCTACAAGCTCCACCCAGGACTGTCTGTTTACTTTCTGGGTGTCCCTGAACTTCACCCTATACTGCTCTTGGTTGAGACCAAATGTCCCGACTAGACATTGTCTAATGTGGGAATAAGATGTTTCCTCTGCCCCCTGTAGGATCAGGATTGTAGCCCTCCCTGCTACTGGGATCATTTCCCACTGAAGTGAACCCCAGTGTTTAGAGTGGACCCCTCTCATCTCTAGAGCTCTTTGAAATGCAGCCATCCAATTTTCAATGG
The DNA here is from genome assembly GCF_964204655.1 of Triturus cristatus. Taxonomy (NCBI): domain Eukaryota; kingdom Metazoa; phylum Chordata; class Amphibia; order Caudata; family Salamandridae; genus Triturus; species Triturus cristatus. Next base: position 633,733,499 of record NC_140582.1, read on the forward strand.
CATCCCCTTCTGTATACATGGGCACTATTCCCTTGGGAAGCCTGGACTTAAGCCCACCTCCCCATGGAATCTTAACATCTTTCTCATTGTTGCTGCCATCATTTCTTCTCTCTTCCTCCCTTGCCTACTTCTTCTTCTCTAGGTACAGCTTCTCTTTCTCTAAAGCTAAGTATGCTAACTGAGCCTCAAGCTGTCTCTCTGCCAGGGACAGCTCTGGTTCCTCTATGGGTGAACCTCCCCTTCCACCTCTTGCTGGAAGTATGAAGTGGTACTGGAAGAAATTAACAGGATATCGCCACTCACCTCCTGGAGGTGGTTATAGGGTTCATTGTCCCCCTCCCCTTCACTATATGTATCTTTCTGTGACCATGCATTAAGGGACCTAATCAGTTCGGCCTTCCTGATCTTACTATTATTAGGTAACCCCAGGACCTGCCTGTACCCTAAGCTCAGCTATTGTGAGTTTGGAAAGGTTAGCCTGTTCTTGCTTCATGATATATCTAGTTTTGGGTCACAAAAACATTGGCAACACAAAGACAGACCAGTTTAGAAAAATAAAAAAATTGAATAAAAAACAGTTTTAGTCCTTTATTCTTCTTCATATAACGATAGGCACACACAGGACAACAGCCAACGCGTTTCGTTCCAGTTAATGGAACTTCATCAGGGCATAAAGTTGTAAAGATTTCAACAGACTATCACTAATAATGTCCCAAGTAGTAGTCATCCAATTTAGAGCACAAAGCGTATACGTATAGGTTCAGCAATGGTTACCTGTACTTTTGTGTGATATTCTTCCTTTATTTGAGCCGTTTCTGTTGTGAAGGATCTTCAACTAGTTACTGAACAGGATTTGTGGACGATTTGTACCACGTGGTCTATTGCTCTCAGTACAAACTTGAGTCGCTCAACATCGTCATGAAGTGTTCTCCAATTAATGAAAGATTACAGCGTAACTGCTCAGTTTTTTAGATTTACAGCCTAAACTAGCGCACAACAAGTACAGCGACTCAAGTTTGTACTGAGAGCAATAGGTGCTATGATTCACAAGACCTTAAACTCGCTAAACTGGCTCTATGCCGTACTGAACGTAATTGGAAAAGAATTTACTCTCCAGATATGAAGGATATCTACCAGACCCAACTCAAGTAATAAAAAAATTCCATTTTACAATTTAAGGCTACCTACTTTTTGGAAAGATTTTGAAATCAACCAGCAAATCTAAAGACATATTTCCAATTGTTTTTGAGCTATTCAATCCTGACAGAGTGACAGTAAAAATACCCCCTGCTCAATCTTTTTGTGATGTGCTTCATTCTTTTTTATTGACAAAATTATTGCCATTAAAGCTAGCATTCGGCTAAGTCCCCCTTCTGTAATCCTACCTGGCACGGCTACGAATCCCCACTCTTTGAGTGTATTACCCATTATCAGCAAGGAACTCATTTTTAATTTGCTGATTCAAGTACAATTTGGGTCTCCCATTGATAGTTGTCCCCCTCAAGTCCTAAAGAAACATTCCTGGCATTTCCTGACCCAGCTTTATCTTTGCTCAATGATTCATTAACACACAGCCTTGTTCCGAAAGCCTTTAAAGAAGCAATTGTAGTCAACCTTCTCAAGAAAACTAGTGCAGATCCATTCGTTTTGACAAACTATCGCCTCATCTCATTGCTTCCTCTTTTGGCCAAAGAGTTTGAAGACCATGTCGCCAACTGTCTCTGTTCTTTTCTCGAGTAATCTCAATTCCTTGATCCCATCAGGCTGGTTTCCATCCATCTTACTCAACTGAGACAGTACTTCTGACTGTGCTGGATGAAATGAGGGAGGTGGCTGACAGAGGCACTACACAGGCACTTGTGCTTCATGATTTATCTATGGCCTGTGACAAAGTCAACCATGAACTCCTCGTGGATCTTGTCAAGAGCAGGGAGATCCAGGGAATGGCATTTAAATGGTTTGTGTCCTTTCCAATCGGTTTGACTCTCCCCCTTTAGCTCCCCTAAGGTCAAATTGACCTGTGGTGTACCTCAAGGATTGTCCTTGGCCCCCCCATCTTTTCAACTTGTAAGCCTTTCCCCAGGTACAGTCCTTGAGGAAAATGAACATGTGCACCTTTAACTATGCTGATGATATGCTATTCTTTTGTGCAATCAATAATATCCCAGACTCAATACGGAATTTCCAAAAGTCCATGCTGTTCATCCGCAACTGGATGAACAGCAATTAATTGAAATTAAACTCTGACAAGACAGAGCTTATTCTTGTTGGAGGCTCCCAAAATCCATGGAATTCTATCTTTTGGCCTGCTGAACTGGGAATGCTTCCTCAGCCCACAACATCAGCGAAAGGCCAAGGATTTCTAATTGATAATAACCTCTCTTTGAAGCCTCAGGTTGGGTCTGTAGTTTCCTCTTGCTTCTTCCAACTTCGGAAGATTAGATGAATTGGAAGATTCTACACCTTTGAAGCCCTTGTCCAGGTTGTTCTCGCATTAGTCATCTCTCATAGTGATTATGTGAATTCGCTTTGCTTTGGCCTCTCAGAACACCCGATAGACTACAGCGGGTAAAAAATCAGGCGGCCAGACTGATTTACCCACTGCCAAGAAGATGCCATATCACTCCCCGGATCATGAAACTCCACTGGTTATCAGTGAAACAGCGCTCTGCCTTTAAGGTCAGATGTATTATCTTTAAATCCTTGCATGGCACCTGTCCCAAGGCTATCTCTTCACGCATTCATAGGTACACTACAGCTCGCAATCTGAGGTCCTTGCACATCAATGTTTTGGTCATTCCTCCCTTTAAAAAGAAGAGGCAAGGAGTTGCTAGATTTTCTGTTCTGGCCCCTTGATTCTGGAACTCACTCCCATCTAATATTAGATCATCATCTTATTATCTCAGATTTAGATGGCTTTTGAAAACTTGCTGTTCTCTCAGGCATATAAATGAGTTTTTGAGTTGCAAGTTCTTTCTTTTATCCAATTCCATGAAACCGGTCAGTGTACGTGCGCTTTATAGATAATTTTAACATAACATATTACAAAACCCCACAAAAAGATTTCACCAAGGGTAGAAATATAGGGCATCATTTATGAAAAGTGACACATTGCTACGTTAAAACAGCGATGCGTCACTTTTCATTGAGCCCTCATTGCGACATGCTGGATGCGTCATATTTACAGTATGAAGCATCATGTTGCAAGGAGTTACAGATATGTCAGTCGGCACAAAAATGACGCATTGCTGGAGTGTGTCACAAAAGTGACGCATCTCCAGCAATAGGTCATTTCACATGGGCCAGTCCCATTTCAAATGTGCTTGCATCAGTCTTACGCCTGCTGTGAGGCAGGTGTAAGATATTGACGCATTTGCATCCTAGAAGTGGATCAGTGAAATCTCATAGATTTCACTGCGTCGCTTCTACGAGACTTACGTGCGTCGGAACGCCCATCCTGCATACATTATACCTGGCGCAGGTATAATGTGGTGCAGGTGTTTGCAAAGTGACGCATTAACCTAGATGCGTCCCTTTGTGAATATGACGCAACATGGGGCATTTTTTACGCCACTGGTGTGTCACAAAAAGTGACACACTGGCGGTGCAAAAGTGACACAAGGGCTCATAAATAAGCCCATAGAGCATAATTCTGTAAATAAAACAAGACCAACATCAAGAACATTCAACTAGTAGAAGTTGAGATATGAATTTTCAAAAAATGAATGTGAAATTGCGCTTACAAGCAATAAGCGCTTAAATGGGTTATTTGATTGCGCTAGACTGGCGCAAAGTCAAAAGTTAAGGCCGACCACATGGAGTGCAGATTGTATACAGGAACCCCAGTGGGCCCACTGAAGCAAGGTACCTTGATACGGGATGTATTGGTTTTGATGATGATGCCTGTGGGTGGAGGAGGGTCTCGAACACCTGTCTGGAAGAGAGGTGTATGGGGCAGTGCCAGAAGCTCAATGAAGGAGCTGCTGGGGTGGAGAGCAGAGTTCCCCGACCAGGAGGTCAGAGGTCTTGCTCTTATCATGTTGCTTCGGCTGCAGTTGTCAAACCTGACTTTGCCTGTCCTCTAAACACAGCAGGAACACATATTTGAAGAACTGTCTGAGGATCAAACTGCAAATTTCACAGGTGGTATGGACACAAGGAGAAGGTGCTTGGAGAAGATGGACTCCTTGTACAATATTTAATAGAGAACTAAACCATGCCTGGTGCTGTTGCTGTGTTGATGGTTTACGGAGATAAACTGAAATGGAGACATGTCACCCAAATATAATACAGCTCAAATCTCCCTCATACCTAAACCTAGAAAGGAACTCCCACAATGTGGTAGTTACAGTCCCATTTTCTAACTAAATGTTCACATGAAATTACTGGCCAAACCATTTGTAAACAGATTGAAAATAGGTATACATAATACATAGTTTACGTAGTGGGTCGCAACCATGCTCGTCATACTAGCAAATTACCCCAAAGAATTCTGGTTAATGTAGTGGCAGCGGTGAGTACGCCTATGCCACGAGTATGTGAAATAATGCCATCCCTGGACACGTGTTTTGAGGTAATTGCCTCTCGTCAGCAGGGAGCAGGTAGGTGTGCAGGGTGCCAAGTAGACTGCCAAAATATATAGGTATAGTACCTTTCAAGGCGCGCAGGTGCGGGATCCAGGCTCGTCAGCCTAAAGTCGCTTGAAAGAGCTTTAAATAGTTTACGTAGTGGGTCGCAACCATGCTCGTCATACTAGCAAATAACCCCAAAGAATTCTGGTTAATGTAGTGGCAGCGGTGAGTACGCCTATGCCACGAGTATGTGAAATAATGCCATCCCTGGACACGTGTTTCGAGGTAATTGCCTCTCGTCAGCAGGGAGCAGGTAGGTGTGCAGGGTGCCAAGTAGACTGCCAAAATATATAGGTATAGTACCTTTCAAGGCGCGCAGGTGCGGGATCCAGGCTCGTCAGCCTAAAGTCGCTCGAAAGAGCTTTAAATAGTTTACGTAGTGGGTCGCAACCATGCTCGTCATACTAGCAAATAACCCCAAAGAATTCTGGTTAATGTAGTGGCAGCGGTGAGTACGCCTATGCCACGAGTATGTGAAATAATGCCATCCCTGGACACGTGTTTCGAGGTAATTGCCTCTCGTCAGCAGGGAGCAGGTAGGTGTGCAGGGTGCCAAGTAGACTGCCAAAATACATAGGTATAGTACCTTTCAGGGCGCGCAGGTGCGGGATCCAGGCTCGTCAGCCTAAACTCGCTCGAAAGAGCTTTAAATAGTTTACGTAGTGGGTCGCAACCATGCTCGTCATACTAGCAAATAACCCCAAAGAATTCTGGTTAATGTAGTGGCAGCGGTGAGTACGCCTATGCCACGAGTATGTGAAATAATGCCATCCCTGGACACGTGTTTCGAGGTAATTGCCTCTCGTCAGCAGGGAGCAGGTAGATGTGCAGGGTGCCAAGTAGACTGCCAAAATATATAGGTATAGTACCTTTCAAGGCGCGCGGGTGCGGGATCCAGGCTCGTCAGCCTAAAGTCGCTCGAAAGAGCTTTAAATAGTTTACGTAGTGGGTCACAACCATGCTCGTCATACTAGCAAATAACCCCAAAGAATTCTGGTTAATGTAGTGGCAGCGGTGAGTACGCCTATGCCACGAGTATGTGAAATAATGCCATCCCTTGACACGTGTTTTGAGGTAATTGCCTCTCGTCAGCAGGGAGCAGGTAGGTGTGCAGGGTGCCAAGTAGACTGCCAAAATATATAGGTATAGTACCTTTCAAGGCGCGCAGGTGCGGGATCCAGGCTCGTCAGCCTAAAGTCGCTCGAAAGAGCTTTAAATAGTGTACGTAGTGGGTCGCAACCATGCTCGTCATACTAGCAAATAACCCCAAAGAATTCTGGTTAATGTAGTGGCAGCGGTGAGTACGCCTATGCCACGAGTATGTGAAATAATGCCATCCCTGGACACGTGTTTCGAGGTAATTGCCTCTCGTCAGCAGGGAGCAGGTAGGTGTGCAGGGTGCCAAGTAGACTGCCAAAATATATAGGTATAGTACCTTTCAAGGCGCGCAGGTGCGGGATCCAGGCTCGTCAGCCTAAAGTCGCTCGAAAGAGCTTTAAATAGTTTACGTAATGGGTCGCAACCATGCTCGTCATACTAGCAAATAACCCCAAAGAATTCTGGTTAATGTAGTGGCAGCGGTGAGTACACCTATGCACGAGTATGTGAAATAATGCCATCCCTGGACACGTGTTTCGAGGTAATTGCCTCTCGTCAGCAGGGAGCAGGTAGGTGTGCAGGGTGCCAAGTAGACTGCCAAAATATATAGGTATAGTACCTTTCAAGGCGCGCAGGTGCGGGATCCAGGCTCGTCAGCCTAAAGTCGCTCGAAAGAGCTATAAATAGTTTACGTAGTGGGTCGCAACCATGCTCGTCATACTAGCAAATAACCCCAAAGAATTCTGGTTAATGTAGTGGCAGCGGTGAGTACGCCTATGCCACGAGTATGTGAAATAATGCCATCCCTGGACACGTGTTTCGAGGTAATTGCCTCTCGTCAGCAGGGAGCAGGTAGGTGTGCAGGGTGCCAAGTAGACTGCCAAAATATATAGGTATAGTACCTTTCAAGGCGCGCAGGTGCGGGATCCAGGCTCGTCAGCCTAAAGTCGCTCGAAAGAGCTTTAAATAGTTTACGTAGTGGGTCGCAACCATGCTCGTCATACTAGCAAATAACCCCAAAGAATTCTGGTTAATGTAGTGGCAGCGGTGAGTACGCCTATGCCACGAGTATGTGAAATAATGCCATCCCTGGACACGTGTTTCGAGGTAATTGCCTCTCGTCAGCAGAGAGCAGGTAGGTGTGCAGGGTGCCAAGTAGACTGCCAAAATATATAGGTATAGTACCTTTCAAGGCGCGCAGGTGCGGGATCCAGGCTCGTCAGCCTAAAGTCGCTCGAAAGAGCTTTAAATAGTTTACGTAGTGGGTCGCAACCATGCTCGTCATACTAGCAAATAACCCCAAAGAATTCTGGTTAATGTAGTGGCAGCGGTGAGTACGCCTATGCCACGAGTATGTGAAATAATGCCATCCCTGGACACGTGTTTCGAGGTAATTGCCTCTCGTCAGCAGGGAGCAGGTAGGTGTGCAGGGTGCCAAGTAGACTGCCAAAATATATAGGTATAGTACCTTTCAAGGCGCGCAGGTGCGGGATCCAGGCTCGTCAGCCTAAAGTCGCTCGAAAGAGCTTTAAATAGTTTACGTAGTGGGTCGCAACCATGCTCGTCATACTAGCAAATAACCCCAAAGAATTCTGGTTAAGGTAGTGGCAGCGGTGAGTACGCCTATGCCACGAGTATGTGAAATAATGCCATCCCTGGACACGTGTTTCGAGGTAATTGTCTCTCGTCAGCAGGGAGCAGGTAGGTGTGCAGGGTGCCAAGTAGACTGCCAAAATATATAGGTATAGTACCTTTCAAGGCGCGCAGGTGCGGGATCCAGGCTCGTCAGCCTAAAGTCGCTCGAAAGAGCTTTAAATAGTTTACGTAGTGGGTCGCAACCATGCTCGTCATACTAGCAAATAACCCCAAAGAATTCTGGTTAATGTAGTGGCAGCGGTGAGTACGCCTATGCCACGAGTATGTGAAATAATGCCATCCCTGGACACGTGTTTCGAGGTAATTGCCTCTCGTCAGCAGGGAGCAGGTAGGTGTGCAGGGTGCCAAGTAGACTGCCAAAATATATAGGTATAGTACCTTTCAAGGCGCGCAGGTGCGGGATCCAGGCTCGTCAGCCTAAAGTCGCTCGAAAGAGCTTTAAATAGTTTACGTAGTGGGTCGCAACCATGCTCGTCATACTAGCAAATAACCCCAAAGAATTCTGGTTAATGTAGTGGCAGCGGTGAGTACGCCTATGCCACGAGTATGTGAAATAATGCCATCCCTGGACACGTGTTTCGAGGTACTTGCCTCTCGTCAGCAGGGAGCAGGTAGGTGTGCAGGGTGCCAAGTAGACTGCCAAAATATATAGGTATAGTACCTTTCAAGGCGCGCAGGTGCGGGATCCAGGCTCGTCAGCCTAAAGTCGCTCGAAAGAGCTTTAAATAGTTTACGTAGTGGGTCGCAACCATGCTCGTCATACTAGCAAATAACCCCAAAGAATTCTGGTTAATGTAGTGGCAGCGGTGAGTACGCCTATGCCACGAGTATGTGAAATAATGCCATCCCTGGACACATGTTTCGAGGTAATTGCCTCTCGTCAGCAGGGAGCAGGTAGGTGTGCAGGGTGCCAAGTAGACTGCCAAAATATATAGGTATAGTACCTTTCAAGGCGCGCAGGTGCTGGATCCAGGCTCGTCAGCCTAAAGTCGCTCGAAAGAGCTTTAAATAGTTTACGTAGTGGGTCGCAACCATGCTCGTCATACTAGCAAATAACCCCAAAGAATTCTGGTTAATGTAGCGGCAGCGGTGAGTACGCCTATGCCACGAGTATGTGAAAAAAATGCCATCCCTGGACACGTGTTTCGAGGTAATTGCCTCTCGTCAGCAGGGAGCAGGTAGGTGTGCAGGGTGCCAAGTAGACTGCCAAAATATATAGGTATAGTACCTTTCAAGGCGCGCAGGTGCGGGATCCAGGCTCGTCAGCCTAAAGTCGCTCGAAAGAGCTTTAAATAGTTTACGTAGTGGGTCGCAACCATGCTCGTCATACTAGCAAATAACCCCTGTTGGACAGGCCTCACAGACGGCTTGCTCCCTCCCCGCTCGACAGGGCCCGAACACCGGCCCACCTGGCATATCCCCGCAACAAGCACCTGTACCCTCTGCCCTCGGACCCCTACTCATCACGGGGTCCAGCCCCACCGGCTTTCCCGGCCGGGTCAAGCCGCCATCTTGGGCCCTGCACCACGCGGCCGCATGGCCTCCCCTCGACCCTAACCCCGGGCCTGGCCGGCCCCGACATCCCGGCACCACCATCCACCCAGGAGGTGAGCGGACCACTTGGCAGGCCAATGGGAGAACGAAGTGTCAAGGGCTCTCCCCCGCCAGGTGCCGGTCGCCCCCAGCTCCCCCAGGCACTGGCTCCACCCCCTGCTGGGTGTCTGGACACCTTCATCCCGGACCCTCCGACCTCCAAGTGCGAGGGTCCGGACATCAAAGGGCACCAGCCCTATAACTGAGGCAGCTCCGGAGCAGGAAGGCAGTTGTATCCTGGAGTCGAGAGACACCGAGTGAACTCAACCCTGACGGTCTACTGGCGCTGCCGTAGCCCGCTCTTGTGAACCATCGTCCTGCCTGCTGGCGCTGCCGCGGCCTTCTGCAACCTTCATCTTCCTGGGACCTGCTGGCGCTGCCGCGGCCCATTGTAACGACCATCCTCACCGGGACCTGCTGGCGCTGCCGCGGCCTTCTGCAACAGTCATCTTCCTGGACCTGCTGGCGCTGCCGCGGCCCGTTGTAACGACCATCCTCACCGGGACCTGCTGGCGCTGCCGCGGACCGTATATCTTCCGGGGACCTGCTGGCGCTGCCGCGGCCCGTTGTATCGACCATCCACACCGGGACCTGCTGGCGCTGCCGCGGCCCATACCACCTAACCACCAAGCTCGAGGATTGTGAGCTCATCATCCTCTCATCCGAACTACCTGATTGGTAAATAGACTGTCCCGCTACCCCCTTCCCTACCTTGCGAGACTCTAATCGAGGGGACCCCTGAGTCCAGACCTCCTTGTACCATCTAACCGTACCTTAAATAAGTGCTTATAAAGAACACTGAACCTTATCCGTGTGTGATATCTGTCTGTGGGGGGGAAGTTACTTGTCTGTACGATCGCTGGAGACGGCTCTCCCCGGAGACCTCTCCTCTTGACCCCGGCCGACCCTTCCGGTCCGTCTACCTTTTCTAACAACCCCAAAGAATTCTGGTTAATGTAGTGGCAGCGGTGAGTACGCCCATGCCACGAGTATGTGAAATAATGCCATCCCTGGAGACGTGTTTTGAGGTAATTGCCTCTCGTCAGCAGGGAGCAGGTAGGTGTGCAGGGTGCCAAGTAGACTGCCAAAATATATAGGTATAGTACCTTTCAAGGCGCGCAGGTGCGGGATCCAGGCTCGTCAGCCTAAAGTCGCTCGAAAGAGCTTTAAATAGTTTACGTAGTGGGTCGCAACCATGCTCGTCATACTAGCAAATAACCCCAAAGAATTCTGGTTAATGTAGTGGCAGCGGTGAGTACGCCTATGCCACGAGTATGTGAAATAATGCCATCCCTGGACACGTGTTTCGAGGTAATTGCCTCTCGTCAGCAGGGAGCAGGTAGGTGTGCAGGGTGCCAAGTAGACTGCCAAAACATATAGGTATAGTACCTTTCAAGGCGCGCAGGTGCGGGATCCAGGCTCGTCAGCCTACAGTCGCTCGAAAGAGCTTTAAATAGTTTACGTAGTGGGTCGCAACCATGCTCGTCATACTAGCAAATAACCCCAAAGAATTCTGGTTAATGTAGTGGCAGCAGTGAGTACGCCTATGCCACGAGTATGTGAAATAATGCCATCCCTGGACACGTGTTTCGAGGTAATTGCCTATCGTCAGCAGGGAGCAGGTAGGTGTGCAGGGTGCCAAGTAGACTGCCAAAATATATAGGTATAGTACCTTTCAAGGCGCGCAGGTGCGGGATCCAGGCTCGTCAGCCTAAAGTCGCTCGAAAGAGCTTTAAATAGTTTACGTAGTGGGTCGCGACCATGCTCGTCATACTAGCAAATAACCCCACAGAATTCTGGTTAATGTAGTGGCAGCGGTGAGTACGCCTATGCCACGAGTATGTGAAATAATGCCATCCCTGGACACGTGTTTCGAGGTAATTGCCTCTCGTCAGCAGGGAGCAGGTAGGTGTGCAGGGTGCCAAGTAGACTGCCAAAATATATAGGTATAGTACCTTTCAAGGCGCGCAGGTGCGGGATCCAGGCTCGTCAGCCTAAAGTCGCTCGAAAGAGCTTTAAATAGTTTACGTAGTGGGTCGCAACCATGCTCGTCATACTAGCAAATAACCCCAAAGAATTCTGGTTAATGTAGTGGCAGCGGTGAGTACGCCTATGCCACGAGTATGTGAAATAATGCCATCCCTGGACACGTGTTTCGAGGTAATTGCCTCTCGTCAGCAGGGAGCAGGTAGATGTGCAGGGTGCCAAGTAGACTGCCAAAATATATAGGTATAGTACCTTTCAAGGCGCGCAGGTGCGGGATCCAGGCTCGTCAGCCTAAAGTCGCTCGAAAGAGCTTTAAATAGTTTACGTAGTGGGTCGCAACCATGCTCGTCATACTAGCAAATAACCCCAAAGAATTCTGGTTAATGTAGTGGCAGCGGTGAGTACGCCTATGCCACGAGTATGTGAAATAATGCCATCCCTGGACACGTGTTTCGAGGTCATTGCCTCTCGTCAGCAGGGAGCAGGTAGGTGTGCAGGGTGCCAAGTAGACTGCCAAAATATATAGGTATAGTACCTTTCAAGGCCCGCAGGTGCGGGATCCAGGCTCGTCAGCCTAAAGTCGCTCGAAAGACCTTTAAATAGTTTACGTAGTGGGTCGCAACCATGCTCGTCATACTAGCAAATAACCCCAAAGAATTCTGGTTAATGTAGTGGCAGCGGTGAGTACGCCTATGCCACGAGTATGTGAAATGATGCCATCCCTGGACACGTGTTTCGAGGTAATTGCCTCTCGTCAGCAGGGAGCAGGTAGGTGTGCAGGGTGCCAAGTAGACTGCCAAAAAATATAGGTATAGTACCTTTCAAGGCGCGCAGGTGCGGGATCCAGGCTCGTCAGCCTAAAGTCGCTCGAAAGAGCTTTAAATAGTTTACGTAGTGGGTCGCAACCATGCTCGTCATACTAGCAAATAACCCCAAAGAATTCTGGTTAATGTAGTGGCAGCGGTGAGTACGCCTATGCCACGAGTATGTGAAATAATGCCATCCCTGGACAGGTGTTTCGAGGTAATTGCCTCTCGTCAGCAGGGAGCAGGTAGGTGTGCAGGGTGCCAAGTAGACTGCCAAAATATATAGGTATAGTACCTTTCAAGGCGCGCAGGTGCGGGATCCAGGCTCGTCAGCCTAAAGTCGCTCGAAAGAGCTTTAAATAGTTTACGTAGTGGGTCGCAACCATGCTCGTCATACTAGCAAATAACCCCAAAGAATTCTGGTTAATGTAGCGGCAGCGGTGAGTATGCCTATGCCACGAGTATGTGAAATAATGCCATCCCTGGACAGGTGTTTCGGGGTAATTGCCTCTCGTCAGCAGGGAGCAGGTAGGTGTGCAGGGTGCCAAGTAGACTGCCAAAATATATAGGTATAGTACCTTTCAAGGCGCGCAGGTGCGGGATCCAGGCTCGTCAGCCTAAAGTCGCTCGAAAGAGCTTTAAATAGTTTATGTAGTGGGTCGCAACCATGCTCGTCATACTAGCAAATAACCCCAAAGAATTCTGGTTAATGTAGTGGCAGCGGTGAGTACGCCTATGCCACGAGTATGTGAAAAAAATGCCATCCCTGGACACGTGTTTTGAGGTAATTGCCTCTCGTCAGCAGGGAGAAGGTAGGTGTGCAGGGTGCCAAGTAGACTGCCAAAATATATAGGTATAGTACCTTTGAAGGCGCGCAGGTGCGGGATCCAGGCTCGTCAGCCTAAAGTCGCTCGAAAGAGCTTTAAATAGTTTACGTAGTGGGTCGCAACCATGCTCGTCATACTAGCAAATAACCCCAAAGAATTCTGGTTAATGTAGTGGCAGCGGTGAGTACGCCTATGCCACGAGTATGTGAAATAATGCCATCCCTGGACACGTGTTTCGAGGTAATTGCCTCTCGTCAGCACGGAGCAGGTAGGTGTGCAGGGTGCCAAGTAGACTGCCAAAATATATAGATAAAGTACCTTTCAAGGCGCGCAGGTGCGGGATCCAGGCTCGTCAGCCTAAATTCGCTCGAAAGAGCTTTAAATAGTTTACGTAGTGGGTCGCAACCATGCTCGTCATACTAGCAAATAACCCCAAAGAATTCTGGTTAATGTAGTGGCAGCGGTGAGTACGCCTATGCCACGAGTATGTGAAATAATGCCATCCCTGGACACGTGTTTCGAGGTAATTGCCTCTCGTCAGCAGGGAGCAGGTAGGTGTGCAGGGTGCCAAGTAGACTGCCAAAATATATAGGTATAATACCTTTCAAGGCGCGCAGGTGCGGGATCCAGGCTCGTCAGCCTAAAGTCGCTCGAAAGAGCTTTAAATAGTTTACGTAGTGGGTCGCAACCATGCTCGTCATACTAGCAAATAACCCCAAAGAATTCTGGTTAATGTAGTGGCAGCGTGAGTACGCCTATGCCACGAGTATGTGAAATAATGCCATCCCTGGACACGTGTTTCGAGGTAATTGCCTCTCGTCAGCAGGGAGCAGGTAGGTGTGCAGGGTGCCAAGTAGACTGCCAAAATATATAGGTATAGTACCTTTCAAGGCGCGCAGGTGCGGGATCCAGGCTCGTCAGCCTAAAGTCACTCGAAAGAGCTTTAAATAGTTTACGTAGTGGGTCGCAACCATGCTCGTCATACTAGCAAATAACCCCAAAGAATTCTGGTTAATGTAGTGGCAGCGGTGAGTACGCCTATGCCACGAGTATGTGAAATAATGCTATCCCTGGACACGTGTTTCGAGGTAATTGCCTCTCGTCAGCAGGGAGCAGGTAGGTGTGCAGGGTGCCAAGTAGACTGCCAAAATATATAGGTATAGTACCTTTCAAGGCGCGCAGGTGGGGGATCCAGGCTCGTCAGTCTAAAGTCGCTCGAAAGAGCTTTAAATAGTTTACGTAGTGGGTCGCAACCATGCTCGTCATACTAGCAAATAACCCCAAAGAATTCTGGTTAATGTAGTGGCAGCGGTGAGTACGCCTATGCCACGAGTATGTGAAATAATGCCATCCCTGGACACGTGTTTCGAGGTAATTGCCTCTCGTCAGCAGGGAGCAGGTAGGTGTGCAGGGTGCCAAGTAGACTGCCAAAGTATATAGGTATAGTACCTTTCAAGGCGCGCAGGTGCGGGATCCAGGCTCGTCAGCCTAAAGTCGCTCGAAAGAGCTTTAAATAGTTTACGTAGTGGGTCGCAACCATGCTCGTCATATTAGCAAATAACCCCAAAGAATTCTGGTTAATGTAGTGGCAGCGGTGAGTACGCCTATGCCACGAGTATGTGAAATAATGCCATCCCTGGACACGTGTTTCGAGGTAATTGCCTCTCGTCAGCAGGGAGCAGGTAGATGTGCAGGGTGCCAAGTAGACTGCCAAAATATATAGGTATAGTACCTTTCAAGGCGCGCAGGTGCGGGATCCAGGCTCGTCAGCCTAAAGTCGCTCGAAAGAGCTTTAAATAGTTTACGTAGTGGGTCGCAACCATGCTCGTCATACTAGCAAATAACCCCAAAGAATTCTGGTTAATGTAGTGGCAGCGGTGAGTACGCCTATGCCACGAGTATGTGAAATAATGCCATCCCTGGACACGTGTTTCGAGGTAATTGCCTCTCGTCAGCAGGGAGCAGGTAGGTGTGCAGGGTGCCAAGTAGACTGCCAAAATATATAGGTATAGTACCTTTCAAGGCGCGCAGGTGCGGGATCCAGGCTCGTCAGCCTAAAGTCGCTCGAAAGAGCTTTAAATAGTTTACGTAGTGGGTCGCAACCATGCTCGTCATACTAGCAAATAACCCCAAAGAATTCTGGTTAATGTAGCGGCAGCGGTGAGTATGCCTATGCCACGAGTATGTGAAATAATGCCATCCCTGGACACGTGTTTCGGGGTAATTGCCTCTCGTCAGCAGGGAGCAGGTAGGTGTGCAGGGTGCCAAGTAGACTGCCAAAATATATAGGTATAGTACCTTTCAAGGCGCGCAGGTGCGGGATCCAGGCTCGTCAGCCTAAAGTCGCTCGAAAGAGCTTTAAATAGTTTACGTAGTGGGTCACAACCATGCTCGTCATACTAGCAAATAACCCCAAAGAATTCTGGTTAATGTAGTGGCAGCGGTGAGTACGCCTATGCCACGAGTATGTGAAAAAAATGCCATCCCTGGACACGTGTTTTGAGGTAATTGCCTCTCGTCAGCAGGGAGCAGGTAGGTGTGCAGGGTGCCAAGTAGACTGCCAAAATATATAGGTATAGTACCTTTCAAGGCGCGCAGGTGCGGGATCCAGGCTCGTCAGCCTAAAGTCGCTCGAAAGAGCTTTAAATAGTTTACGTAGTGGGTCGCAACCATGCTCGTCATACTAGCAAATAACCCCAAAGAATTCTGGTTAATGTAGTGGCAGCGGTGAGTACGCCTATGCCACGAGTATGTGAAATAATGCCATCCCTGGACACGTGTTTCGAGGTAATTGCCTCTCGTCAGCAGGGAGCAGGTAGGTGTGCAGGGTGCCAAGTAGACTGCCAAAATATATAGGTATAATACCTTTCAAGGCGCGCAGGTGCGGGATCCAGGCTCGTCAGCCTAAAGTCGCTCGAAAGAGCTTTAAATAGTTTACGTAGTGGGTCGCAACCATGCTCGTCATACTAGCAAATAACCCCAAAGAATTCTGGTTAATGTAGTGGCAGCGTGAGTACGCCTATGCCACGAGTATGTGAAATAATGCCATCCCTGGACACGTGTTTCGAGGTAATTGCCTCTCGTCAGCAGGGAGCAGGTAGGTGTGCAGGGTGCCAAGTAGACTGCCAAAATATATAGGTATAGTACCTTTCAAGGCGCGCAGGTGCGGGATCCAGGCTCGTCAGCCTAAAGTCACTCGAAAGAGCTTTAAATAGTTTACGTAGTGGGTCGCAACCATGCTCGTCATACTAGCAAATAACCCCAAAGAATTCTGGTTAATGTAGTGGCAGCGGTGAGTACGCCTATGCCACGAGTATGTGAAATAATGCTATCCCTGGACACGTGTTTCGAGGTAATTGCCTCTCGTCAGCAGGGAGCAGGTAGGTGTGCAGGGTGCCAAGTAGACTGCCAAAATATATAGGTATAGTACCTTTCAAGGCGCGCAGGTGGGGGATCCAGGCTCGTCAGTCTAAAGTCGCTCGAAAGAGCTTTAAATAGTTTACGTAGTGGGTCGCAACCATGCTCGTCATACTAGCAAATAACCCCAAAGAATTCTGGTTAATGTAGTGGCAGCGGTGAGTACGCCTATGCCACGAGTATGTGAAATAATGCCATCCCTGGACACGTGTTTCGAGGTAATTGCCTCTCGTCAGCAGGGAGCAGGTAGGTGTGCAGGGTGCCAAGTAGACTGCCAAAGTATATAGGTATAGTACCTTTCAAGGCGCGCAGGTGCGGGATCCAGGCTCGTCAGCCTAAAGTCGCTCGAAAGAGCTTTAAATAGTTTACGTAGTGGGTCGCAACCATGCTCGTCATATTAGCAAATAACCCCAAAGAATTCTGGTTAATGTAGTGGCAGCGGTGAGTACGCCTATGCCACGAGTATGTGAAATAATGCCATCCCTGGACACGTGTTTCGAGGTAATTGCCTCTCGTCAGCAGGGAGCAGGTAGATGTGCAGGGTGCCAAGTAGACTGCCAAAATATATAGGTATAGTACCTTTCAAGGCGCGCAGGTGCGGGATCCAGGCTCGTCAGCCTAAAGTCGCTCGAAAGAGCTTTAAATAGTTTACGTAGTGGGTCGCAACCATGCTCGTCATACTAGCAAATAACCCCAAAGAATTCTGGTTAATGTAGTGGCAGCGGTGAGTACGCCTATGCCACGAGTATGTGAAATAATGCCATCCCTGGACACGTGTTTCGAGGTAATTGCCTCTCGTCAGCAGGGAGCAGGTAGGTGTGCAGGGTGCCAAGTAGACTGCCAAAATATATAGGTATAGTACCTTTCAAGGCGCGCAGGTGCGGGATCCAGGCTCGTCAGCCTAAAGTCGCTCGAAAGAGCTTTAAATAGTTTACGTAGTGGGTCGCAACCATGCTCGTCATACTAGCAAATAACCCCAAAGAATTCTGGTTAATGTAGCGGCAGCGGTGAGTATGCCTATGCCACGAGTATGTGAAATAATGCCATCCCTGGACACGTGTTTCGGGGTAATTGCCTCTCGTCAGCAGGGAGCAGGTAGGTGTGCAGGGTGCCAAGTAGACTGCCAAAATATATAGGTATAGTACCTTTCAAGGCGCGCAGGTGCGGGATCCAGGCTCGTCAGCCTAAAGTCGCTCGAAAGAGCTTTAAATAGTTTACGTAGTGGGTCACAACCATGCTCGTCATACTAGCAAATAACCCCAAAGAATTCTGGTTAATGTAGTGGCAGCGGTGAGTACGCCTATGCCACGAGTATGTGAAAAAAATGCCATCCCTGGACACGTGTTTTGAGGTAATTGCCTCTCGTCAGCAGGGAGCAGGTAGGTGTGCAGGGTGCCAAGTAGACTGCCAAAATATATAGGTATAGTACCTTTCAAGGCGCGCAGGTGCGGGATCCAGGCTCGTCAGCCTAAAGTCGCTCGAAAGAGCTTTAAATAGTTTACGTAGTGGGTCGCAACCATGCTCGTCATACTAGCAAATAACACCAAAGAATTCTGGTTAATGTAGTGGCAGCGGTGAGTACGCCTATGCCACGAGTATGTGAAATGATGCCATCCCTGGACACGTGTTTCGAGGTAATTGCCTCTCGTCAGCAGGGAGCAGGTAGGTGTGCAGGGTGCCAAGTAGACTGCCAAAATATATAGGTATAGTACCTTTCAAGGCGTGCAGGTGCGGGATCCAGGCTCGTCAGCCTAAAGTCGCTCGAAAGAGCTTTAAATGGTTTACGTAGTGGGTCGCAATCATGCTCGTCATACTAGCAAATAAACCCAAAGAATTCTGGTTAATGTAGTGGCAGCGGTGAGTACGCCTATGCCACGAGTATGTGAAATAATGCCATCCCTGGACACGTGTTTCGAGGTAATTGCCTCTCGTCAGCACGGAGCAGGTAGGTGTGCAGGGTGCCAAGTAGACTGCCCAAATATATAGGTATAGTACCTTTCAAGGCGCGCAGGTGCGGGATCCAGGCTCGTCAGCCTAAAGTCGCTCGAAAGAGCTTCAAATAGTTTACGTAGTGGGTCGCAACCATGCTCGCCATACTAGCAAATAACCCCAAAGAATTCTGGTTAATGTAGTGGCAGCGGTGAGTACGCCTATGCCACGAGTATGTGAAATAATGCCATCCCTGGACACGTGTTTCGAGGTAATTGCCTCTCGTCAGCAGGGAGCAGGTAGATGTGCAGGGTGCCAAGTAGACTGCCAAAATATATAGGTATAGTACCTTTCAAGGCGCGCAGGTGCGGGATCCAGGCTCGTCAGCCTAAAGTCGCTCGAAAGAGCTTTAAATAGTTTACGTAGTGGGTCGCAACCATGCTCGTCATACTAGCAAATAACCCCAAAGAATTCTGGTTAATGTAGTGGCAGCGGTGAGTACGCCTATGCCACGAGTATGTGAAATAATGCCATCCCTGGACACGTGTTTCGAGGTAATTGCCTCTCGTCAGCAGGGAGCAGGTAGGTGTGCAGGGTGCCAAGTAGAC
Organism: Triturus cristatus; assembly: GCF_964204655.1. Classification (NCBI taxonomy): domain Eukaryota; kingdom Metazoa; phylum Chordata; class Amphibia; order Caudata; family Salamandridae; genus Triturus; species Triturus cristatus. The sequence goes on from NC_140582.1 coordinate 633,752,050, forward strand.
TGCCAAAATATATAGGTATAGTACCTTTCAAGGCGCGCAGGTGCGGGATCCAGGCTCGTCAGCCTAAAGTCGCTTGAAAGAGCTTTAAATAGTTTACGTAGTGGGTCGCAACCATGCTCGTCATACTAGCAAATAACCCCAAAGAATTCTGGTTAATGTAGCGGCAGCGGTGAGTATGCCTATGCCACGAGTATGTGAAATATTGCCATCCCTGGACACGTGTTTCGGGGTAATTGCCTCTCGTCAGCAGGGAGCAGGTAGGTGTGCAGGGTGCCAAGTAGACTGCCAAAATATATAGGTATAGTACCTTTCAAGGCGCGCAGGTGCGGGATCCAGGCTCGTCAGCCTAAAGTCGCTCGAAAGAGCTTTAAATAGTTTACGTAGTGGGTCACAACCATGCTCGTCATACTAGCAAATAACCCCAAAGAATTCTGGTTAATGTAGTGGCAGCGGTGAGTACGCCTATGCCACGAGTATGTGAAAAAAATGCCATCCCTGGACACGTGTTTTGAGGTAATTGCCTCTCGTCAGCAGGGAGCAGGTAGGTGTGCAGGGTGCCAAGTAGACTGCCAAAATATATAGGTATAGTACCTTTCAAGGCGCGCAGGTGCGGGATCCAGGCTCGTCAGCCTAAAGTCGCTCGAAAGAGCTTTAAATAGTTTACGTAGTGGGTCGCAACCATGCTCGTCATACTAGCAAATAACACCAAAGAATTCTGGTTAATGTAGTGGCAGCGGTGAGTACGCCTATGCCACGAGTATGTGAAATAATGCCATCCCTGGACACGTGTTTCGAGGTAATTGCCTCTCGTCAGCAGGGAGCAGGTAGGTGTGCAGGGTGCCAAGTAGACTGCCAAAATATATAGGTATAGTACCTTTCAAGGCGTGCAGGTGCGGGATCCAGGCTCGTCAGCCTAAAGTCGCTCGAAAGAGCTTTAAATGGTTTACGTAGTGGGTCGCAATCATGCTCGTCATACTAGCAAATAACCCCAAAGAATTCTGGTTAATGTAGTGGCAGCGGTGAGTACGCCTATGCCACGAGTATGTGAAATAATGCCATCCCTGGACACGTGTTTCGAGGTAATTGCCTCTCGTCAGCACGGAGCAGGTAGGTGTGCAGGGTGCCAAGTAGACTGCCCAAATATATAGGTATAGTACCTTTCAAGGCGCGCAGGTGCGGGATCCAGGCTCGTCAGCCTAAAGTCGCTCGAAAGAGCTTCAAATAGTTTACGTAGTGGGTCGCAACCATGCTCGCCATACTAGCAAATAACCCCAAAGAATTCTGGTTAATGTAGTGGCAGCGGTGAGTACGCCTATGCCACGAGTATGTGAAATAATGCCATCTCTGGACACGTGTTTCGAGGTAATTGCCTCTCGTCAGCAGGGAGCAGGTAGGTGTGCAGGGTGCCAAGTAGACTGCCAAAATATATAGGTATAGTACCTTTCAAGGCGCGCAGGTGCGGGATCCAGGCTCGTCAGCCTAAAGTCGCTCTAAAGAGCTTTAAATAGTTTACGTAGTGGGTCGCAACCATGCTCGTCATACTAGCAAATAACCCCAAAGAATTCTGGTTAATGTAGTGGCAGCGGTGAGTACGCCTATGCCACGAGTATGTGAAATAATGCCATCCCTGGACACGTGTTTCGAGGTAATTGCCTCTCGTTAGCAGGGAGCAGGTAGATGTGCAGGGTGCCAAGTAGACTGCCAAAATATATAGGTATAGTACCTTTCAAGGTGCGCAGGTGCGGGATCCAGGCTCGTCAGCCTAAAGTCGCTCGAAAGAGCTTTAAATAGTTTACGTAGTGGGTCGCAACCATGCTCGTCATACTAGCAAATAATCCCAAAGAATTCTGGTTAATGTAGTGGCAGCGGTGAGTACGCCTATGCCACGAGTATGTGAAATAATGCCATCCCTGGACACGTGTTTCGAGGTAATTGCCTCTCGTCAGCAGGGAGCAGGTAGGTGTGCAGGGTGCCAAGTAGACTGCCAAAATATATAGGTATAGTACCTTTCAAGGCGCGCTGGTGCGGGATCCAGGCTCGTCAGCCTAAAGTCGCTCGAAAGAGCTTTAAATAGTTTACGTAGTGGGTCGCAACCATGCTCGTCATACTAGCAAATAACCCCAAAGAATTCTGGTTAATGTAGTGGCAGCGGTGAGTACGCCTATGCCACGAGTATGTGAAATAATGCCATCCCTGGACACGTGTTTCGAGGTAATTGCCTCTCGTCAGCAGGGAGCAGGTAGGTGTGCAGGGTGCCAAGTAGACTGCCAAAATATATAGGTATAGTACCTTTCAAGGCGCGCAGGTGGGGGATCCAGGCTCGTCAGTCTAAAGTCGCTCGAAAGAGCTTTAAATAGTTTACGTAGTGGGTCTCAACCATGCTCGTCATACTAGCAAATAACCCAAAGAATTCTGGTTAATGTAGTGGCAGCGGTGAGTACGCCTATGCCACGAGTATGTGAAATAATGCCATCCCTGGACACGTGTTTCGAGGTAATTGCCTCTCGTCAGCAGGGAGCAGGTAGGTGTGCAGGGTGCCAAGTAGACTGCCAAAGTATATAGGTATAGTACCTTTCAAGGCGCGCAGGTGCGGGATCCAGGCTCGTCAGCCTAAAGTCGCTCGAAAGAGCTTTAAATAGTTTACGTAGTGGGTCGCAACCATGCTCGTCATATTAGCAAATAACCCCAAAGAATTCTGGTTAATGTAGTGGCAGCGGTGAGTACGCCTATGCCACGAGTATGTGAAATAATGCCATCCCTGGACACGTGTTTCGAGGTAATTGCCTCTCGTCAGCAGGGAGCAGGTAGATGTGCAGGGTGCCAAGTAGACTGCCAAAATATATAGGTATAGTACCTTTCAAGGCGCGCAGGTGCGGGATCCAGGCTCGTCAGCCTAAAGTCGCTCGAAAGAGCTTTAAATAGTTTACGTAGTGGGTCGCAACCATGCTCGTCATACTAGCAAATAACCCCAAAGAATTCTGGTTAATGTAGTGGCAGCGGTGAGTATGCCTATGCCACGAGTATGTGAAATAATGCCATCCCTGGACACGTGTTTCGAGGTAATTGCCTCTCGTCAGCAGGGAGCAGGTAGGTGTGCAGGGTGCCAAGTAGACTGCCAAAATATATAGGTATAGTACCTTTCAAGGCGCGCAGGTGCGGGATCCAGGCTCGTCAGCCTAAAGTCGCTCGAAAGAGCTTTAAATAGTTTACGTAGTGGGTCGCAACCATGCTCGTCATACTAGCAAATAACCCCAAAGAATTCTGGTTAATGTAGCGGCAGCGGTGAGTATGCCTATGCCACGAGTATGTGAAATAATGCCATCCCTGGACACGTGTTTCGGGGTAATTGCCTCTCGTCAGCAGGGAGCAGGTAGGTGTGCAGTGTGCCAAGTAGACTGCCAAAATATATAGGTATAGTACCTTTCAAGGCGCGCAGGTGCGGGATCCAGGCTCGTCAGCCTAAAGTCGCTCGAAAGAGCTTTAAATAGTTTACGTAGTGGGTCACAACCATGCTCGTCATACTAGCAAATAACCCCAAAGAATTCTGGTTAATGTAGTGGCAGCGGTGAGTACGCCTATGCCACGAGTATGTGAAAAAAATGCCATCCCTGGACACGTGTTTTGAGGTAATTGCCTCTCGTCAGCAGGGAGCAGGTAGGTGTGCAGGGTGCCAAGTAGACTTCCAAAATATATAGGTATAGTACCTTTCAAGGCACGCAGGTGCGGGATCCAGGCTCGTCAGCCTAAAGTCGCTCGAAAGAGCTTTAAATAGTTTACGTAGTGGGTCGCAACCATGCTCGTCATACTAGCAAATAACCCCAAAGAATTCTGGTTAATGTAGTGGCAGCGGTGAGTACGCCTATGCCACGAGTATGTGAAATAATGCCATCCCTGGACACGTGTTTCGAGGTAATTGCCTCTCGTCAGCAGGGAGCAGGTAGGTGTGCAGGGTGCCAAGTAGACTGCCAAAATATATAGGTATAGTACCTTTCAAGGCGTGCAGGTGCGGGATCCAGGCTCGTCAGCCTAAAGTCGCTCGAAAGAGCTTTAAATGGTTTACGTAGTGGGTCGCAATCATGCTCGTCATACTAGCAAATAACCCCAAAGAATTCTGGTTAATGTAGTGGCAGCGGTGATTACGCCTATGCCACGAGTATGTGAAATAATGCCATCCCTGGACACGTGTTTCGAGGTAATTGCCTCTCGTCAGCACGGAGCAGGTAGGTGTGCAGGGTGCCAAGTAGACTGCCAAAATATATAGGTATAGTACCTTTCAAGGCGCGCAGGTGCGGGATCCAGGCTCGTCAGCCTAAAGTCGCTCGAAAGAGCTTCAAATAGTTTACGTAGTGGGTCGCAACCATGCTCGTCATACTAGCAAATAACCCCAAAGAATTCTGGTTAATGTAGTGGCAGCGGTGAGTACGCCTATGCCACGAGTATGTGAAATAATGCCATCCCTGGACACGTGTTTCGAGGTAATTGCCTCTCGTTAGCAGGGAGCAGGTAGATGTGCAGGGTGCCAAGTAGACTGCCAAAATATATAGGTATAGTACCTTTCAAGGTGCGCAGGTGCGGGATCCAGGCTCGTCAGCCTAAAGTCGCTCGAAAGAGCTTTAAATAGTTTACGTAGTGGGTCGCAACCATGCTCGTCATACTAGCAAATAATCCCAAAGAATTCTGGTTAATGTAGTGGCAGCGGTGAGTACGCCTATGCCACGAGTATGTGAAATAATGCCATCCCTGGACACGTGTTTCGAGGTAATTGCCTCTCGTCAGCAGAGAGCAGGTAGGTGTGCAGGGTGCCAAGTAGACTGCCAAAATATATAGGTATAGTACCTTTCAAGGCGTGCAGGTGCGGGATCCAGGCTCGTCAGCCTAAAGTCGCTCGAAAGAGCTTTAAATGGTTTACGTAGTGGGTCGCAATCATGCTCGTCATACTAGCAAATAACCCCAAAGAATTCTGGTTAATGTAGTGGCAGCGGTGAGTACGCCTATGCCACGAGTATGTGAAATAATGCCATCCCTGGACACGTGTTTCGAGGTAATTGCCTCTCGTTAGCAGGGAGCAGGTAGATGTGCAGGGTGCCAAGTAGACTGCCAAAATATATAGGTATAGTACCTTTCAAGGCGCGCAGGTGCGGGATCCAGGCTCGTCAGCCTAAAGTCACTCGAAAGAGCTTTAAATAGTTTACGTAGTGGGTCGCAACCATGCTCATCATACTAGCAAATAATCCCAAAGAATTCTGGTTAATGTAGTGGCAGCGGTGAGTACGCCTATGCCACGAGTATGTGAAATAATGCCATCCCTGGACACGTGTTTCGAGGTAATTGCCTCTCGTCAGCAGGGAGCAGGTAGGTGTGCAGGGTGCCAAGTAGACTGCCAAAATATATAGGTATAGTACCTTTCAAGGCGCGCAGGTGCGGGATCCAGGCTCGTCAGCCTAAAGTCGCTCGAAAGAGCTTTAAATAGTTTACGTAGTGGGTCGCAACCATGCTCGTCATACTAGCAAATAACCCCAAAGAATTCTGGTTAATGTAGTGGCAGCGGTGAGTACGCCTATGCCACGAGTATGTGAAATAATGCCATCCCTGGACACGTGTTTCGAGGTAATTGCCTCTCGTCAGCAGGGAGCAGGTAGGTGTGCAGGGTGCCAAGTAGACTGCCAAAATATATAGGTATAGTACCTTTCAAGGCGCGCAGGTGCGGGATCCAGGCTCGTCAGCCTAAAGTCGCTCGAAAGAGCTTTAAATAGTTTACGTAGTGGGTCGCAACCCTGCTCGTCATACTAGCAAATAACCCCAAAGAATTCTGGTTAATGTAGTGGCAGCGGTGAGTACGCCTATGCCACGACTATGTGAAATAATGCCATCCCTGGACACGTGTTTTGAGGTAATTGCCTCTCGTCAGCAGGGAGCAGGTAGGTGTGCAGGGTGCCAAGTAGACTGCCAAAATATATAGGTACAGTACCTTTCAAAGCGCGCAGGTGGGGGATCCAGGCTCGTCAGTCTAAAGTCGCTTGAAAGAGCTTTAAATAGTTTACGTAGTGGGTCGCAACCATGCTCGTCATACTAGCAAATAACCCCAAAGAATTCTGGTTAATGTAGTGGCAGCGGTGAGTACGCCTATGCCACGAGTATGTGAAATAATGCCATCCCTGGACACGTGTTTCGAGGTAATCGCCTCTCGTCAGCAATGAGCAGGTAGGTGTGCAGGGTGCCAAGTAGACTGCCAAAATATATAGGTATAGTACCTTTCAAGGCGTGCAGGTGCGGGATTCAGGCTCGTCAGCCTAAAGTCGCTCGAAAGAGCTTTAAATAGTTTACGTAGGGGGTCGCAACCATGCTCGTCATACTAGCAAATAACCCCAAAGAATTCTGGTTAATGTAGTGGCAGCGGTGAGTACGCCTATGCCACGAGTATGTGAAATATTGCCATCCCTGGACACGTGTTTCGAGGTAATTGCCTCTCGTCAGCAGGGAGCAGGTAGGTGTGCAGGGTGCCAAGTAGACTGCCAAAATATATAGGTATAGTACCTTTCAAGGCGCGCAGGTGCGGGATCCGCTAAACCAAACACCCAAGCCCCGCCAGGTAGCTGCCGCTGCCCTAGGGGAAGAGCAATCATCGGAGGGACCCGAAGAGTACGAGCCGGCCCAGCAAGGGTGGGAACCGGCCGCCATGGTCCTGGCATGCTTAGGGGGAAGAGACATGGTCCCGCGGGCTCCCCTACCCGCCAACACCAGAAAATACGGTCAGTGGGTGACCATTAATGGACAGAGAGCCGAGGCCTTGCGTGACACCGGCGCCAGCGTGACGGCCGTCCGCTGTCATCTGGTGAAGCCCGAGCAGATCCTGCCGAACATTCTCTGCCCCGTCCGCTCGGCAGATAACTCTGAGAGTATGTGTAAGATGGCCTGCGTCCCGTTTGAATGGGGAGGGGTCTCCGGCCTACTGAAGGTGACGGTCCGGGACGATGCCCCCGTGGACTGCCTCCTGGGGAATGACCTCGAGAGTTCCCCGTGGGCCACCGTCGAGAAAAGAGAGCACCTGGGGATGCTGGGCCTCCCGGACTGGGCCTGCATAACCACCCGATCCATGGCCGCCCGTGCCGCCCCCCGATCAGAAGAAACCGAATGGCCAGCACCTCCGCCCCCGGTTGCCCCCGTGGAGGACAACGGCGAGTCCGACCTCCCGGACCCGACTACCGAAGAAGACGCGCAACACCAGGACCTTCCGGAGCTGGCTCAGTGGCGTCAAGAAGGGGGGCCCACCCAAGAGCAGTTCCGCCAGGAACAAAAGACCTGTCCCTCCCTCGAGGGACTCCGCCAACAAGCCAGTACCCAAAACGCCGGGGACACCACCGGAACCCACTGGGTCTACTGGGATAACGACCTGCTCTACAGCGAGCAAAGAATCGCCGAGCTGGGGGCCGGTCGAGTTCTGGTGGTACCGCTCCGCTTCCGAGACTTTCTGCTCAACCTGGCCCACGATGTCCCCCTGGCTGGACACCTGGGCCAGGACAAAACGTACAGTCGCCTGGTGACCCACTTTTTCTGGCCGAAAATGAGGAATGACGTCCTGAACCACTGCCGATCTTGCCCCACATGCCAAGCCAGCGGGAAGAGTGGTCGGAAGCTGAAGGCACCTCTGCAACCCTTCCCTGTGGTCACCACCCCGTTCGAGAGGGTGGGGATAGACATTGTGGGGCCTCTGGACCCCCGCACGGCACAAGGACACAGGTTCATCTTGGTACTAGTGGACCATGCCACCCGCTACCCCGAGGCGGTGCCCCTACGGACAGTGACAGCTCCGGTGGTTGGCCGGGCCCTGATGGGGATCTTCTCCCGGGTAGGCTTCCCCCGAGAAGTCATCAGCGACCGAGGTACGAATTTCATATCTAAATACATGAAGTCCCTCTGGCAACAATGCGGGGTCACCTACAGATTCACGACCCCCTATCACCCCCAAGGGAACGGACTAGTGGAGCGTTTTAACCGCACTCTCAAGGGGATGATTGGGGGATTGGAAGAGCCTCTCCGTCGCCAGTGGGATGTACTGCTCACGTGCCTCCTCTTCGCCTACCGGGAAGTTCCCCAGAAGTCCCTCGGTTTTAGCCCCTTCGAACTCCTGTACGGGCACCCTGTGCGAGGGCCCCTCAGCCTAGTCAAGGAAGGTTGGGAGATGGCCCCCTTAACGACCCCTCCAGACGTCTTCAAATACATCCTGGCCTTACGAAACCAGACCCGGCGCTTCAGGGAGATGGCCAAGACGAACCTCGAGGCCAGCCAGGAGGACATGAAGAGGTGGTATGATCACAATGCCTCCTCCGTTGAATTCGAGCCTGGGCAGCAAGTATGGGTGATGTCCCCCACCGAACCATGTGCCCTGCAAGATAAGTGGACAGGGCCCTTCAAAGTGGTCGAGCGTAAAAGCCCCGTCACTTACCTCATCGACATGGGGTCCCCCCGGAACCCCCTTCGGGTCCTCCACACCAACCGGCTCAAACCACACTTTGTGCGCTCCGAACTAAGCCTCTTGATGGCTACAGACAGTGGTACAGAAGAAGACTCCGAGCCCCTCCTGGATCTCCTGAAGACTCAGGAGAAGGACGGCTCCGTGGACGGGGTCCGGCTCTCTGACGCCCTCACTTCGGAGCAACGCCAGGACTGCCGGGACCTCCTGCTGCAGTTCGCTGCCCTGTTCTCCCTCACCCCCGGGGTCACCCCTTGGTGTTTGCACGACGTAGACACCGGGGACAGTCCCCCTGTCCGGCACCGGGCCTACCGCGTACCAGATCGGGTACGGGCCTGCATACAGGAGGAAGTGGCCAAGATGCTCACGATCGGGGTCATCGAGCCCTCGGACAGTCCCTGGGCCAGTCCGGTTGTATTAGTTCCCAAGGCCGCTGCCCCCGGCACCGCACCTGAACTGAGATTCTGCGTCGACTACCGGGGCTTGAACGCTGTCACCCGGACCGACGCTCATCCCATCCCCCGAGCAGACGAGCTGATCGACCGGCTGGGGGCCGCCCGCTACCTTAGTATCTTCGACCTAACGGCGGGCTACTGGCAGATCGGCCTCACACACAGGGCTCAGGAACGGTCAGCCTTCTCCACCCCCGATGGCCACTATCAATTTAAGGTCATGCCCTTTGGCATGAAGAATGCCCCCGCCACGTTCCAACGCCTTGTGAACCAGGTCTTGGCGGGGCTCGAAGAATTCAGCGCTGCCTACCTGGACGATATCGCTGTATACAGCCGCCACTGGTCCGACCACCTCCGTCACCTCCACGAGGTCCTACAAGCCCTCCAGCGGGCCGGCCTCACCATTAAGGCCGGCAAGTGCCAAATTGGCCAAGGGTCTGTGACCTACCTTGGGCACCAAGTGGGAAGCGGGCTGGTGGCCCCACTACAACTTAAGATTGCGGCCATCCAGTCCTGGCAGCCCCCCGTCACCCAGACCGAGGTCCGAGCCTTCTTGGGGCTCACCGGCTACTACCGGCGGTTAGTGAAGGACTACGGCAGCATCGTGGGGCCCCTCACGGGTCTCACATCCAAGAACCAACCGAAGCGGGTCAACTGGACTCCTGATTGTCAAGCGGCCTTCGAGGAGCTGAAGGCCGCCCTGTGCACCGGCCCGGTGCTCCAGGCCCCCGATTACAGTCGGGAATTTGTGGTGCAGACCGACGCCTCCGACCACGGCATCGGAGCCGTCCTCTCTCAGTTGAACCCCGAAGGTCATGACCAGCCGGTGGCCTTCATCAGTCGACGTCTCCTGGCCCGAGAACAGCGTTGGAGCACCATCGAGAGGGAGGCATTTGCAGTAGTGTGGGCCCTCAAAAAGCTCCGACCCTATCTCTTCGGTACCCACTTCCGGGTACAAACCGACCATCGACCCCTGCAATGGCTGATGCAGATGCGGGGGGAGAACCCAAAACTCTTGCGCTGGTCCATTTCCCTGCAGGGAATGGACTTCACCGTGGAGCACCGACCAGGCCAAGACCACGCCAACGCGGATGGCCTGTCCCGCTTTTTCCGCCTCGACGAAGAGAGTCCCCAAGGAGATGGGTGACTCTCCCCGCCTTCAGCTGGGGGGGACGCATGTTGGACAGGCCTCACAGATGGCTTGCTCCCTCCCCGCACGACAGGGCCCGAACTCCGGCCCACCTGGCATATCCCCGCGACAAGCACCCGTACTCCGTCTCCCGACGGACCCTCTGCCCTCGGACCCCTACTCATCACGGGGTCCAGCCCCACCGGCTTCCCCGGCCGGGTCAAGCCGCCCTCTCGGGGCCTGCACCACGCGGCCGCATGGCCTCACCTCGACCCTAACCCCGGGCCTGGCCGGCCCCGACATCCTGGCACCACCATCCACCCAGGAGGTGAGCGGACCACTTGGCAGGTCAATGGGAGAACGAAGTGTCAAGGGCTCTCCCCCGCCAGGTGCCGATCGCCCCCCCAGCTCCCCCAGGCACTGGCTCCACCCCCTGCTGGGTGTCTGGACACCTTCATCCCGGACCCTCCGACCTCCAAGTGCGAGGGTCCGGACATCAAAGGGCACCAGCCCTATAACTGAGGCAGCTCCGGAGCAGGAAGGCAGTTGTATCCTGGAGTCGAGAGACACCGAGTGAACTCAACCTGGACGGTCTACTGGCGCTGCCGTAGCCCGCTCTTGTGAACCATCGTCCTGCCTGCTGGCGCTGCCGCGGCCTTCTGCAACCTTCATCTTCCTGGGACCTGCTGGCGCTGCCGCGGCCCGTTGTAACGACCATCCTCACCGGGACCTGCTGGCGCTGCCGCGGCCTTCTGCAACCTTCATCTTCCTGGGACCTGCTGGCGCTGCTGCGGCCCGTTGTAACGACCATCCTCACCGGGACCTGCTGGCGCTGCCGCGGACCGTACATCTTCCGGGGACCTGCTGGCGCTGCCGCGGCCCGTTGTATCGACCATCCTCACCGGGACCTGCTGGCGCTGCCGCGGACCGTACCACCTAACCACCAAGCTCGAGGATTGTGAGCTCATCATCATCTCATCCGAACTACCTGATTGGTAAATAGACTGACCCGCTACCCCCTTCCCTACCTTGCGAGACTCTAATCGAGGGGACCCCTGAGTCCAGACCTCCTTGTACCATTCAACCGTATCTTAAATAAGTGCTTATAAAGAACACTGAACCTTATCCGCGTGCGATATCTGTCTGTGGGGGGGAAGTTACTTGTCTGTACGATCGCTGGAGACGGCTCTCCCCGGAGACCTCTCCCCCTGACCCCGGCCGGCCCTCCCGGTCCGTCTACCTTTTCTAACATGCGGGATCCAGGCTCGTCAGCCTAAAGTCGCTCGAAAGAGCTTTAAATAGTTTACGTAGTGGGTCGCAATCATGCTCGTCATACTAGCAAATAACCCCAAAGAATTCTGGTTAATGTAGTGGCAGCGGTGAGTACGCCTATGCCACGAGTATGTGAAATAATGCCATCCCTGGACACGTGTTTCGAGGTAATTGCCTCTCGTCAGCACGGAGCAGGTAGGTGTGCAGGGTGCCAAGTAGACTGCCAAAATATATAGGTATAGTACCTTTCAAGGCGCGCAGGTGCGGGATCCAGGCTCGTCAGCCTAAAGTCGCTCGAAAGAGCTTTAAATAGTTTACGTAGTGGGTCGCAACCATGCTCGTCATACTAGCAAATAACCCCAAATAATTCTGGTTAATGTAGTGGCAGCGGTGAGTACGCCTATGCCACGAGTATGTGAAATAATGCCATCCCTGGACACGTGTTTCGAGGTAATTGCCTCTCGTCAGCAGGGAGCAGGTAGGTGTGCAGGGTGCCAAGTAGACTGCCAAAATATATAGGTATAGTACCTTTCAAGGCGCGCAGGTGCGGGATCCAGGCTCGTCAGCCTAAAGTCGCTCGAAAGAGCTTTAAATAGTTTACGTAGTGGGTCGCAACCATGCTCGTCATACTAGCAAATAACTCCAAAGAATTCTGGTTAATGTAGTGGCAGCGGTGAGTACGCCTATGCCACAAGTATGTGAAATAATGCCATCCCTGGACACGTGTTTCGAGGTAATTGCCTCTCGTTAGCAGGGAGCAGGTAGATGTGCAGGGTGCCAAGTAGACTGCCAAAATATATAGGTATAGTACCTTTCAAGGCGCGCAGGTGCGGGATCCAGGCTCGTCAGCCTAAAGTCGCTCGAAAGAGCTTTAAATAGTTTACGTAGTGGGTCGCAACCATGCTCGTCATACTAGCAAACAACCCCAAAGAATTCTGGTTAATGTAGTGGCAGCGGTGAGTACGCCTATGCCACGAGTATGTGAAATAATGCCATCCCTGGACACGTGTTTCGAGGTAATTGCCTCTCGTCAGCAGGGAGCAGGTAGGTGTGCAGGGTGCCAAGTAGACTGCCAAAATATATAGGTATAGTACCTTTCAAGGCGCGCAGGTGCGGGATCCTGGCTCGTCAGCCTAAAGTCGCTCGAAAGAGCTTTAAATAGTTTACGTAGTGGGTCGCAACCATGCTCGTCATACTAGCAAATAACCCCAAAGAATTCTGGTTAATGTAGTGGCAGCGGTGAGTACGCCTATGCCACGAGTATGTGAAATAATGCCATCCCTGGACACGTGTTTCGAGGTAATTGCCTCTCGTCAGCAGGGAGTAGGTAGGTGTGCAGGGTGCCAAGTAGACTGCCAAAATATATAGGTATAGTACCTTTCAAGGCGCGCAGGTGCGGGATCCAGGCTCGTCAGCCTAAAGTCGCTCGAAAGAGCTTTAAATAGTTTACGTAGTGGGTCGCAACCATGCTCGTCATACTAGCAAATAACCCCAAAGAATTCTGGTTAATGTAGTGGCAGCGGTGAGTACGCCTATGCCACGAGTATGTGAAATAATGCCATCCCTGGACACGTGTTTTGAGGTAATTGCCTCTCGTCAGCAGGGAGCAGGTAGGTGTGCAGGGTGCCAAGTAGACTGCCAAAATATATAGGTATAGTACCTTTCAAGGCGCGCAGGTGGGGGATCCAGGCTCGTCAGTCTAAAGTCGCTCGAAAGAGCTTCAAATAGTTTACGTAGTGGGTCGCAACCATGCTCGTCATACTAGCAAATAACCCCAAAGAATTCTGGTTAATGTAGTGGCAGCGGTGAGTACGCCTATGCCACGAGTATGTGAAATAATGCCATCCCTGGACACGTGTTTCGAGGTAATTGCCTCTCGTCAGCAGGGAGCAGGTAGGTGTGCAGGGTGCCAAGTAGACTGCCAAAATATATAGGTATAGTACCTTTCAAGGCGCGCAGGTGCGGGATCCAGGCTCGTCAGCCTAAAGTCGCTCTAAAGAGCTTTAAATAGTTTACGTAGTGGGTCGCAACCATGCTCGTCATACTAGCAAATAACCCCAAAGAATTCTGGTTAATGTAGTGGCAGCGGTGAGTACGCCTATGCCACGAGTATGTGAAATAATGCCATCCCTGGACACGTGTTTCGAGGTAATTGCCTCTCGTCAGCAGGGAGCAGGTAGGTGTGCAGGGTGCCAAGTAGACTGCCAAAATATATAGGTAGAGTACCTTTCAAGGCGCGCAGGTGCGGGATCCAGGCTCGTCAGCCTAAAGTCGCTCGAAAGAGCTTTAAATAGTTTACGTAGTGGGTCGCAACCATGCTCGTCATACTAGCAAATAACCCCAAAGAATTCTGGTTAATGTAGTGGCAGCGGTGAGTACGCCTATGCCACGAGTATGTGAAATAATGCCATCCCTGGACACGTGTTTCGAGGTAATTGCCTCTCGTCAGCAGGGAGCAGGTAGATGTGCAGGGTGCCAAGTAGACTGCCAAAATATATAGGTATAGTACCTTTCAAGGTGCGCAGGTGCGGGATCCAGGCTCGTCAGCCTAAAGTCGCTCGAAAGAGCTTTAAATAGTTTACGTAGTGGGTCGCAACCATGCTCGTCATACTAGCAAATAACCCCAAAGAATTCTGGTTAATGTAGTGGCAGCGGTGAGTACGCATATGCCACGAGTATGTGAAATAATGCCATCCCTGGACACGTGTTTCGAGGTAATTGCCTCTCGTCAGCAGGGAGCAGGTAGGTGTGCAGGGTGCCAAGTAGACTGCCAAAATATATAGGTATAGTACCTTTCAAGGCGCGCAGGTACGGGATCCAGGCTCGTCAGCCTTAAGTCGCTCGAAAGACCTTTAAATAGTTTACGTAGTGGGTCGCAACCATGCTCGTCATACTAGCAAATAACCCCAAAGAATTCTGGTTAATGTAGTGGCAGCGGTGAGTACGCCTATGCCACGAGTATGTGAAATAATGCCATCCCTGGACACGTGTTTCGAGGTAATTGCCTCTCGTCAGCAGGGAGCAGGTAGGTGTGCAGGGTGCCAAGTAGACTGCCAAAATATATAGGTATAGTACCTTTCAAGGCGCGCAGGTGCGGGATCCAGGCTCGTCAGCCTAAAGTCGCTCGAAAGAGCTTTAAATAGTTTACGTAGTGGGTCGCAACCATGCACGTCATACTAGCAAATAACCCCAAAGAATTCTGGTTAATGTAGTGGCAGCGGTGAGTACGCCTATGCCACGAGTATGTGAAATAATGCCATCCCTGGACACGTGTTTCGAGGTAATTGTCTCTCGTCAGCAGGGAGCAGGTAGGTGTGCAGGGTGCCAAGTAGACTGCCAAAATATATAGGTATAGTACCTTTCAAGGCCCGCAGGTGCGGGATCCAGGCTCGTCAGCCTAAAGTCGCTCGAAAGAGCTTTAAATAGTTTACGTAGTGGGTCGCAACCATGCTCGTCATACTAGCAATACCCCCAAAGAATTCTGGTTAATGTAGTGGCAGCGGTGAGTACGCCTATGCCACGAGTATGTGAAATAATGCCATCCCTGGACACGTGTTTCGAGGTAATTGCCTCTCGTCAGCAGGGAGCAGGTAGGTGTGCAGGGTGCCAAGTGGACTGCCAAAATATATAGGTATAGTACCTTTCAAGGCGCGCAGGTGCAGGATCCAGGCTCGTCAGCCTAAAGTCGCTCGAAAGAGCTTTAAATAGTTTACGTAGTGGGTCGCAACCATGCTCGTCATACTAGCAAATAACCCAAAGAATTCTGGTTAATGTAGTGGCAGCGGTGAGTACGCCTATGCCACGAGTATGTGAAATAATGCCATCCCTGGACACGTGTTTCGAGGTAATTGCCTCTCGTCAGCAGGGAGCAGGTAGGTGTGCAGGGTGCCAAGTAGACTGCCAAAATATATAGGTATAGTACCTTTCAAGGTGCGCAGGTGCGGGATCCAGGCTCGTCAGCCTAAAGTCGCTCGAAAGAGCTTTAAATAGTTTACGTAGTGGGTCGCAACCATGCTCGTCATACTAGCAAATAACCCCAAAGAATTCTGGTTAATGTAGTGACAGCGGTGAGTACGCCTATGCCACGAGTATGTGAAATAATGCCATCCCTGGACACGTGTTTTGAGGTAATTGCCTCTCGTCAGCAGGGAGCAGGTAGGTATGCAGGGTGCCATGTAGACTGCCAAAATATATAGGTATAGTACCTTTCAAGGCGCGCAGGTGCGGGATCCAGGCTCGTCAGCCTAAAGTCGCTCGAAAGAGCTTTAAATAGTTTACGTAGTGGGTCGCAACCATGCTCGTCATACTAGCAAATAACCCCAAAGAATTTTGGTTAATGTAGTGGCAGCGGTAAGTACGCCTATGCCACGAGTATGTGAAATAATCCCATCCCTGGACATGTGTTTCGAGGTAATTGCCTCCCGTCAGCAGGGAGCAGGTAGGTGTGCAGGGTGCCAAGTAGACTGCCAAAATATATAGGTATAGTACCTTTCAAGGCGCGCAGGTGCGGGATCCAGGCTCGTCAGCCTAAAGTCGCTCGAAAGAGCTTTCAATAGTTTACGTAGTGGGTCGCAACCATGCTCGTCATACTAGCAAATAACCCCAAAGAATTCTGGTTAATGTAGTGGCAGCGGTGAGTACGCCTATGCCACGAGTATGTGAAATAATGCCATCCCTGGACACGTGTTTCGAGGTAATTGCCTCTCGTCAGCAGGCAGCAGGTAGGTGTGCAGGGTGCCAAGTAGACTACCAAAATATATAGGTATAGTACCATTCAAGGTGCGCAGGTGCGGGATCCAGGCTCGTCAGCCTAAAGTCGCTCGAAAGAGCTTTAAATAGTTTACGTAGTGGGTCGCAACCATGCTCGTCATACTAGCAAATAACCCCAAAGAATTCTGGTAAATGTAGTGGCAGCGGTGAGTACGCCTATGCCACGAGTATGTGAAATAATGCCATCCCTGGACACGTGTTTCGAGGTAATTGCCTCTCGTCAGCAGGGAGCAGGTAGGTGTGCAGGGTGCCAAGTAGACTACCAAAATATATAGGTATAGTACCATTCAAGGTGCGCAGGTGCGGGATCCAGGCTCGTCAGCCTAAAGTCGCTCGAAAGAGCTTTAAATAGTTTACGTAGTGGGTCGCAACCATGCTCGTCATACTAGCAAATAACCCCAAAGAATTCTGGTAAATGTAGTGGCAGCGGTGAGTACGCCTATGCCACGAGTATGTGAAATAATGCCATCCCTGGACACGTGTTTCGAGGTAATTGCCTCTCGTCAGCAGGGAGCAGGTAGGTGTGCAGGGTGCCAAGTAGACTGCCAAAATATATAGGTATAGTACCTTTCAAGGTGCGCAGCTGCGGGATCCAGGCTCGTCAGCCTAAAGTCGCTCGAAAGAGCTTTAAATAGTTTACGTAGTGGGTCGCAACCATGCTCGTCATGCTAGCAAATAACCCCAAAGAATTCTGGTTAATGTAGTGGCAGCGGTGAGTACGCCTATGCCACGAGTATGTGAAATAATGCCATCCCTGGACACGTGTTTCGAGGTAATTGCCTCTCGTCAGCAGGGAGCAGGTAGGTGTGCAGGGTGCCAAGTAGACTGCCAAAATATATAGGTATAGTACCTTTCAAGGCGCGCAGGTGCGGGATCCAGGCTCGTCAGCCTTAAGTCGCTCGAAAGAGCTTTAAATAGTTTACGTAGTGGGTCGCAACCATGCTCGTCATACTAGCAAATAACCCCAAAGAATTCTGGTTAATGTAGTGGCAGCGGTGAGTACGCCTATGCCACGAGTATGTGAAATAATGCCATCCCTGGACACGTGTTTCGAGGTAATTGCCTCTCGTCAGCAGGGAGCAGGTAGGTGTGCAGGGTGCCAAGTGGACTGCCAAAATATATAGGTATAGTACCTTTCAAGGCGCGCAGGTGCAGGATCCAGGCTCGTCAGCCTAAAGTCGCTCGAAAGAGCTTTAAATAGTTTACGTAGTGGGTCGCAACCATGCTCGTCATACTAGCAAATAAACCCAAAGAATTCTGGATAATGTAGTGGCAGCGGTGAGTACGCCTATGCCACGAGTATGTGAAATAATGCCATCCCTGGACACGTGTTTCGAGGTAATTGCCTCTCGTCAGCAGGGAGCAGGTAGGTGTGCAGGGTGCCAAGTAGACTGCCAAAATATATAGGTATAGTACCTTTCAAGGCGCGCAGGTGCGGGATCCAGGCTCGTCAGCCTAAAGTCGCTCGAAAGAGCTTTAAATAGTTTACGTAGTGGGTCGCAACCATGCTCGTCATACTAGCATATAACCCCAAAGAATTCTGGTTAATGTAGTGGCAGCGGTGAGTACGCCTCTGCCACGAGTATGTGAAATAATGCCATCTCTGGACACGTGTTTCGAGGTAATTGTCTCTCGTCAGCAGGGAGCAGGTAGGTGTGCAGGGTGCCAAGTAGACTGCCAAAATATATAGGTATAGTACCTTTCAAGGCGCGCAGGTGCGGGATCCAGGCTCGTTAGCCTAAAGTCGCTCGAAAGAGCTTTAAATAGTTTACGTAGTGGGTCGCAACCATGCTCGTCATACTAGCAAATAACCCCAAAGAATTCTGGTTAATGTAGTGGCAGCGGTGAGTACGCCTATGCCACGAGTATGTGAAATAATGCCATCCCTGGACACGTGTTTCGAGGTAATTGCCTCTCGTCAGCAGGGAGCAGGTAGGTGTGCAGGGTGCCAAGTAGACTGCCAAAATATATAGGTATAGTACCTTTCAAGGCGCGCAGGTGCGGGATCCAGGCTCGTCAGCCTAAAGTCGCTCGAAAGAGCTTTAAATAGTTTACGTAGTGGGTCGCAATCATGCTCGTCATACTAGCAAATAACCCCAAAGAATTCTGGTTAATGTAGTGGCAGCGGTGAGTACGCCTATGCCACGAGTATGTGAAATAATGCCATCCCTGGACACGTGTTTCGAGGTAATTGCCTCTCGTCAGCACGGAGCAGGTAGGTGTGCAGGGTGCCAAGTAGACTGCCAAAATATATAGGTATAGTACCTTTCAAGGCGCGCAGGTGCGGGATCCAGGCTCGTCAGCCTAAAGTCGCTCGAAAGAGCTTTAAATAGTTTACGTAGTGGGTCGCAACCATGCTCGTCATACTAGCAAATAACCCCAAAGAATTCTGGTTAATGTAGTGGCAGCGGTGAGTACGCCTATGCCACGAGTATGTGAAATAATGCCATCCCTGGACACGTGTTTCGAGGTAATTGCCTCTCGTCAGCAGGGAGCAGGTAGGTGTGCAGGGTGCCAAGTAGACTGCCAAAATATATAGGTATACTACCTTTCAAGGCGCGCAGGTGCGGGATCCAGGCTCGTCAGCCTAAAGTCGCTCGAAAGAGCTTTAAATAGTTTACGTAGTGGGTCGAAACCATGCTCGTCATACTAGCAAATAACTCCAAAGAATTCTGGTTAATGTAGTGGCAGCGGTGAGTACGCCTATGCCACAAGTATGTGAAATAATGCCATCCCTGGACACGTGTTTCGAGGTAATTGCCTCTCGTTAGCAGGGAGCAGGTAGATGTGCAGGGTGCCAAGTAGACTGCCAAAATATATAGGTATAGTACCTTTCAAGGCGCGCAGGTGCGGGATCCAGGCTCGTCAGCCTAAAGTCGCTCGAAAGAGCTTTAAATAGTTTACGTAGTGGGTCGCAACCATGCTCGTCATACTAGCAAACAACCCCAAAGAATTCTGGTTAATGTAGTGGCAGCGGTGAGTACGCCTATGTCACGAGTATGTGAAATAATGCCATCCCTGGACACGTGTTTCGAGGTAATTGCCTCTCGTCAGCAGGGAGCAGGTAGGTGTGCAGGGTGCCAAGTAGACTGCCAAAATATATAGGTATAGTACCTTTCAAGGCGCGCAGGTGCGGGATCCTGGCTCGTCAGCCTAAAGTCGCTCGAAAGAGCTTTAAATAGTTTACGTAGTGGGTCGCAACCATGCTCGTCATACTAGCAAATAACCCCAAAGAATTCTGGTTAATGTAGTGGCAGCGGTGAGTACGCCTATGCCACGAGTATGTGAAATAATGCCATCCCTGGACACGTGTTTCGAGGTAATTGCCTCTCGTCAGCAGGGAGTAGGTAGGTGTGCAGGGTGCCAAGTAGACTGCCAAAATATATAGGTATAGTACCTTTCAAGGCGCGCAGGTGCGGGATCCAGGCTCGTCAGCCTAAAGTCGCTCGAAAGAGCTTTAAATAGTTTACGTAGTGGGTCGCAACCATGCTCGTCATACTAGCAAATAACCCCAAAGAATTCTGGTTAATGTAGTGGCAGCGGTGAGTACGCCTATGCCATGAGTATGTGAAATAATGCCATCCCTGGACACGTGTTTTGAGGTAATTGCCTCTCGTCAGCAGGGAGCAGGTAGGTGTGCAGGGTGCCAAGTAGACTGCCAAAATATATAGGTATAGTACCTTTCAAGGCGTGCAGGTGGGGGATCCAGGCTCGTCAGTCTAAAGTCGCTCGAAAGAGCTTCAAATAGTTTACGTAGTGGGTCGCAACCATGCTCGTCATACTAGCAAATAACCCCAAAGAATTCTGGTTAATGTAGTGGCAGCGGTGAGTACGCCTATGCCACGAGTATGTGAAATAATGCCATCCCTGGACACGTGTTTCGAGGTAATTGCCTCTCGTCAGCAGGGAGCAGGTAGGTGTGCAGGGTGCCAAGTAGACTGCCAAAATATATAGGTATAGTACCTTTCAAGGCGCGCAGGTGCGGGATCCAGGCTCGTCAGCCTAAAGTCGCTCGAAAGAGCTTTAAATAGTTTACGTAGTGGGTCGCAACCATGCTCGTCATACTAGCAAATAACCCCAAAGAATTCTGGTTAATGTAGTGGCAGCGGTGAGTACGCCTATGCCACGAGTATGTGAAATAATGCCATCCCTGGACACGTGTTTCGAGGTAATTGCCTCTCGTCAGCAGGGAGCAGGTAGATGTGCAGGGTGCCAAGTAGACTGCCAAAATATATAGGTATAGTACCTTTCAAGGTGCGCAGGTGCGGGATCCAGGCTCGTCAGCCTAAAGTCGCTCGAAAGAGCTTTAAATAGTTTACGTAGTGGGTCGCAACCATGCTCGTCATACTAGCAAATAACCCCAAAGAATTCTGGTTAATGTAGTGGCAGCGGTGAGTACGCCTATGCCACGAGTATGTGAAATAATGCCATCCCTGGACACGTGTTTCGAGGTAATTGCCTCTCGTCAGCAGGGAGCAGGTAGGTGTGCAGGGTGCCAAGTAGACTGCCAAAATATATAGGTATAGTACCTTTCAAGGCGCGCAGGTACGGGATCCAGGCTCGTCAGCCTTAAGTCGCTCGAAAGACCTTTAAATAGTTTACGTAGTGGGTCGCAACCATGCTCGTCATACTAGCAAATAACCCCAAAGAATTCTGGTTAATGTAGTGGCAGCGGTGAGTACGCCTATGCCACGAGTATGTGAAATAATGCCATCCCTGGACACGTGTTTCGAGGTAATTGCCTCTCGTCAGCAACGAGCAGGTAGGTGTGCAGGGTGCCAAGTAGACTGCCAAAATATATAGGTATAGTACCTTTCAAGGCGCGCAGGTGCGGGATCCAGGCTCGTCAGCCTAAAGTCGCTCGAAAGAGCTTTAAATAGTTTACGTAGTGGGTCGCAACCATGCTCGTCATACTAGCAAATAACCCCAAAGAATTCTGGTTAATGTAGTGGCAGCTGTGAGTACGCCTATGCCACGAGTATGTGAAATAATGCCATCCCTGGACACGTGTTTCGAGGTAATTGCCTCTCGTCAGCAGGGAGCAGGTAGGTGTGCAGGGTGCCAAGTAGACTGCCAAAATATATAGGTATAGTACCTTTCAAGGCGCGCAGGTGCGGGATCCAGGCTTGTCAGCCTAAAGTCGCTCGAAAGAGCTTTAAATAGTTTACGTAGTGGGTCGCAACCATGCTCGTCATACTAGCAAATAACCCCAAAGAATTCTGGTTAATGTAGTGGCAGCGGTGAGTACACCTATGCCACGAGTATGTGAAATAATGCCATCCCTGGACACGTGTTTCGAGGTAATTGTCTCTCGTCAGCAGGGAGCAGGTAGGTGTGCAGGGTGCCAAGTAGACTGCCAAAATATATAGGTATAGTACCTTTCAAGGCGCGCAGGTGCGGGATCCAGGCTCGTCAGCCTAAAGTCGCTCGAAAGAGCTTTAAATAGTTTAAGTAGTGGGTCGCAACCATGCTCGTCATACTAGCAAATAACCCCAAAGAATTCTGGTTAATGTAGTGGCAGCGGTGAGTACGCCTATGCCACGAGTATGTGAAATAATGCCATCCCTGGACACGTGTTTCGAGGTAATTGCCTCTCGTCAGCAGGGAGCAGGGAGGTGTGCAGGGTGCCAAGTAGACTGCCAAAATATATAGGTATAGTACCTTTCAAGGCGCGCAGGTGCGGGATCCAGGCTCGTCAGCCTAAAGTCGCTCGAAAGAGCTTTAAATAGTTTACGTAGTGGGTCGCAACCATGCTCGTCATACTAGCAAATAACCCCAAAGAATTCTGGTTAATGTAGTGGCAGCGGTGAGTACGCCTATGCCACGAGTATGTGAAATAATGCCATCCCTGGACACGTGTTTCGAGGTAATTGTCTCTCGTCAGCAGGGAGCAGGTAGGTGTGCAGGGTGCCAAGTAGACTGCCAAAATATATAGGTATAGTACCTTTCAAGGCCCGCAGGTGCGGGATCCAGGCTCGTCAGCCTAAAGTCGCTCGAAAGAGCTTTAAATAGTTTACGTAGTGGGTCGCAACCATGCTCGTCATACTAGCAATACCCCCAAAGAATTCTGGTTAATGTAGTGGCAGCGGTGAGTACGCCTATGCCACGAGTATGTGAAATAATGCCATCCCTGGACACGTGTTTCGAGGTAATTGCCTCTCGTCAGCAGGGAGCAGGTAGGTGTGCAGGGTGCCAAGTAGACTGCCAAAATATATAGGTATAGTACCTTTCAAGGCGCGCAGGTGCGGGATCCAGGCTCGTCAGCCTAAAGTCGCTCGAAAGAGCTTTAAATAGTTTACGTAGTGGGTCGCAACCATGCTCGTCATACTAGCAAATAACCCAAAGAATTCTGGTTAATGTAGTGGCAGCGGTGAGTACGCCTATGCCACGAGTATGTGAAATAATGCCATCCCTGGACACGTGTTTCGAGGTAATTGCCTCTCGTCAGCAGGGAGCAGGTAGGTGTGCAGGGTGCCAAGTAGACTGCCAAAATATATAGGTATAGTACCTTTCAAGGTGCGCAGGTGCGGGATCCAGGCTCGTCAGCCTAAAGTCGCTCGAAAGAGCTTTAAATAGTTTACGTAGTGGGTCGCAACCATGCTCGTCATACTAGCAAATAACCCCAAAGAATTCTGGTTAATGTAGTGGCAGCGGTGAGTACGCCTATGCCACGAGTATGTGAAATAATGCCATCCCTGGACACGTGTTTTGAGGTAATTGCCTCTCGTCAGCAGGGAGCAGGTAGGTATGCAGGGTGCCATGTAGACTGCCAAAATATATAGGTATAGTACCTTTCAAGGCGCGCAGGTGCGGGATCCAGGCTCGTCAACCTAAAGTCGCTCGAAAGAGCTTTAAATAGTTTACGTAGTGGGTCGCAACCATGCTCGTCATACTAGCAAATAACCCCAAAGAATTTTGGTTAATGTAGTGGCAGCGGTGAGTACGCCTATGCCACGAGTATGTGAAATAATGCCATCCCTGGACATGTGTTTCGAGGTAATTGCCTCTCGTCAGCAGGGAGCAGGTAGGTGTGCAGGGTGCCAAGTAGACTGCCAAAATATATAGGTATAGTACCTTTCAAGGCGCGCAGGTGCGGGATCCAGGCTCGTCAGCCTAAAGTCGCTCGAAAGAGCTTTCAATAGTTTACGTAGTGGGTCGCAACCATGCTCGTCATACTAGCAAATAACCCCAAAGAATTCTGGTAATGTAGTGGCAGCGGTGAGTACGCCTATGCCACGAGTATGTGAAATAATGCCATCCCTGGACACGTGTTTCGAGGTAATTGCCTCTCGTCAGCAGGCAGCAGGTAGGTGTGCAGGGTGCCAAGTAGACTACCAAAATATATAGGTATAGTACCATTCAAGGTGCGCAGGTGCGGGATCCAGGCTCGTCAGCCTAAAGTCGCTCGAAAGAGCTTTAAATAGTTTACGTAGTGGGTCGCAACCATGCTCGTCATACTAGCAAATAACCCCAAAGAATTCTGGTAAATGTAGTGGCAGCGGTGAGTACGCCTATGCCACGAGTATGTGAAATAATGCCATCCCTGGACACGTGTTTCGAGGTAATTGCCTCTCGTCAGCAGGGAGCAGGTAGGTGTGCAGGGTGCCAAGTAGACTACCAAAATATATAGGTATAGTACCATTCAAGGTGCGCAGGTGCGGGATCCAGGCTCGTCAGCCTAAAGTCGCTCGAAAGAGCTTTAAATAGTTTACGTAGTGGGTCGCAACCATGCTCGTCATACTAGCAAATAACCCCAAAGAATTCTGGTAAATGTAGTGGCAGCGGTGAGTACGCCTATGCCACGAGTATGTGAAATAATGCCATCCCTGGACACGTGTTTCGAGGTAATTGCCTCTCGTCAGCAGGGAGCAGGTAGGTGTGCAGGGTGCCAAGTAGACTACCAAAATATATAGGTATAGTACCATTCAAGGTGCGCAGGTGCGGGATCCAGGCTCGTCAGCCTAAAGTCGCTCGAAAGAGCTTTAAATAGTTTACGTAGTGGGTCGCAACCATGCTCGTCATACTAGCAAATAACCCCAAAGAATTCTGGTAAATGTAGTGGCAGCGGTGAGTACGCCTATGCCACGAGTATGTGAAATAATGCCATCCCTGGACACGTGTTTCGAGGTAATTGCCTCTCGTCAGCAGGGAGCAGGTAGGTGTGCAGGGTGCCAAGTAGACTGCCAAAATATATAGGTATAGTACCTTTCAAGGTGCGCAGCTGCGGGATCCAGGCTCGTCAGCCTTAAGTCGCTCGAAAGAGCTTTAAATAGTTTACGTAGTGGGTCGCAACCATGCTCGTCATGCTAGCAAATAACCCCAAAGAATTCTGGTTAATGTAGTGGCAGCGGTGAGTACGCCTATGCCACGAGTATGTGAAATAATGCCATCCCTGGACACGTGTTTCGAGGTAATTGCCTCTCGTCAGCAGGGAGCAGGTAGGTGTGCAGGGTGCCAAGTGGACTGCCAAAATATATAGGTATAGTACCTTTCAAGGCGCGCAGGTGCAGGATCCAGGCTCGTCAGCCTAAAGTCGCTCGAAAGAGCTTTAAATAGTTTACGTAGTGGGTCGCAACCATGCTCGTCATACTAGCAAATAACCCCAAAGAATTCTGGATAATGTAGTGGCAGCGGTGAGTACGCCTATGCCACGAGTATGTGAAATAATGCCATCCCTGGACACGTGTTTCGAGGTAATTGCCTCTCGTCAGCAGGGAGCAGGTAGGTGTGCAGGGTGCCAAGTAGACTGCCAAAATATATAGGTATAGTACCTTTCAAGGCGCGCAGGTGCGGGATCCAGGCTCGTCAGCCTAAAGTCGCTCGAAAGAGCTTTAAATAGTTTACGTAGTGGGTCGCAACCATGCTCGTCATACTAGCATATAACCCCAAAGAATTCTGGTTAATGTAGTGGCAGCGGTGAGTACGCCTCTGCCACGAGTATGTGAAATAATGCCATCTCTGGACACGTGTTTCGAGGTAATTGTCTCTCGTCAGCAGGGAGCAGGTAGGTGTGCAGGGTGCCAAGTAGACTGCCAAAATATATAGGTATAGTACCTTTCAAGGCGCGCAGGTGCGGGATCCAGGCTCGTTAGCCTAAAGTCGCTCGAAAGAGCTTTAAATAGTTTACGTAGTGGGTCGCAACCATGCTCGTCATACTAGCAAATAACCCCAAAGAATTCTGGTTAATGTAGTGGCAGCGGTGAGTACGCCTATGCCACGAGTATGTGAAATAATGCCATCCCTGGACACGTGTTTCGAGGTAATTGCCTCTCGTCAGCAGGGAGCAGGTAGGTGTGCAGGGTGCCAAGTAGACTGCCAAAATATATAGGTATAGTACCTTTCAAGGCACGCAGGTGCGGGATCCAGGCTCGTCAGCCTAAAGTCGCTCGAAAGAACTTTAAATAGTTTACGTAGTGGGTCGCAATCATGCTCGTCATACTAGCAAATAACCCCAAAGAATTCTGGTTAATGTAGTGGCAGCGGTGAGTACGCCTATGCCACGAGTATGTGAAATAATGCCATCCCTGGACACGTGTTTCGAGGTAATTGCCTCTCGTCAGCACGGAGCAGGTAGGTGTGCAGGGTGCCAAGTAGACTGCCAAAATATATAGGTATAGTACCTTTCAAGGCGCGCAGGTGCGGGATCCAGGCTCGTCAGCCTAAAGTCGCTCGAAAGAGCTTTAAATAGTTTACGTAGTGGGTCGCAACCATGCTCGTCATACTAGCAAATAACCCCAAAGAATTCTGGTTAATGTAGTGGCAGCGGTGAGTACGCCTATGCCACGAGTATGTGAAATAATGCCATCCCTGGACACGTGTTTCGAGGTAATTGCCTCTCGTCAGCAGGGAGCAGGTAGGTGTGCAGGGTGCCAAGTAGACTGCCAAAATATATAGGTATACTACCTTTCAAGGCGCGCAGGTGCGGGATCCAGGCTCGTCAGCCTAAAGTCGCTCGAAAGAGCTTTAAATAGTTTACGTAGTGGGTCGAAACCATGCTCGTCATACTAGCAAATAACTCCAAAGAATTCTGGTTAATGTAGTGGCAGCGGTGAGTACGCCTATGCCACAAGTATGTGAAATAATGCCATCCCTGGACACGTGTTTCGAGGTAATTGCCTCTCGTTAGCAGGGAGCAGGTAGATGTGCAGGGTGCCAAGTAGACTGCCAAAATATATAGGTATAGTACCTTTCAAGGCGCGCAGGTGCGGGATCCAGGCTCGTCAGCCTAAAGTCGCTCGAAAGAGCTTTAAATAGTTTACGTAGTGGGTCGCAACCATGCTCGTCATACTAGCAAACAACCCCAAAGAATTCTGGTTAATGTAGTGGCAGCGGTGAGTACGCCTATGCCACGAGTATGTGAAATAATGCCATCCCTGGACACGTGTTTCGAGGTAATTGCCTCTCGTCAGCAGGGAGCAGGTAGGTGTGCAGGGTGCCAAGTAGACTGCCAAAATATATAGGTATAGTACCTTTCAAGGCGCGCAGGTGCGGGATCCTGGCTCGTCAGCCTAAAGTCGCTCGAAAGAGCTTTAAATAGTTTACGTAGTGGGTCGCAACCATGCTCGTCATACTAGCAAATAACCCCAAAGAATTCTGGTTAATGTAGTGGCAGCGGTGAGTACGCCTATGCCACGAGTATGTGAAATAATGCCATCCCTGGACACGTGTTTCGAGGTAATTGCCTCTCGTCAGCAGGGAGTAGGTAGGTGTGCAGGGTGCCAAGTAGACTGCCAAAATATATAGGTATAGTACCTTTCAAGGCGCGCAGGTGCGGGATCCAGGCTCGTCA
Organism: Triturus cristatus; assembly: GCF_964204655.1. Lineage (NCBI taxonomy): Eukaryota > Metazoa > Chordata > Amphibia > Caudata > Salamandridae > Triturus > Triturus cristatus. The sequence continues at coordinate 633,778,932 of NC_140582.1, forward strand.
GCCTAAAGTCGCTCGAAAGAGCTTTAAATAGTTTACGTAGTGGGTCGCAACCATGCTCGTCATACTAGCAAATAACCCCAAAGAATTCTGGTTAATGTAGTGGCAGCGGTGAGTACGCCTATGCCATGAGTATGTGAAATAATGCCATCCCTGGACACGTGTTTTGAGGTAATTGCCTCTCGTCAGCAGGGAGCAGGTAGGTGTGCAGGGTGCCAAGTAGACTGCCAAAATATATAGGTATAGTACCTTTCAAGGCGCGCAGGTGGGGGATCCAGGCTCGTCAGTCTAAAGTCGCTCGAAAGAGCTTCAAATAGTTTACGTAGTGGGTCGCAACCATGCTCGTCATACTAGCAAATAACCCCAAAGAATTCTGGTTAATGTAGTGGCAGCGGTGAGTACGCCTATGCCACGAGTATGTGAAATAATGCCATCCCTGGACACGTGTTTCGAGGTAATTGCCTCTCGTCAGCAGGGAGCAGGTAGGTGTGCAGGGTGCCAAGTAGACTGCCAAAATATATAGGTATAGTACCTTTCAAGGCGCGCAGGTGCGGGATCCAGGCTCGTCAGCCTAAAGTCGCTCGAAAGAGCTTTAAATAGTTTACGTAGTGGGTCGCAACCATGCTCGTCATACTAGCAAATAACCCCAAAGAATTCTGGTTAATGTAGTGGCAGCGGTGAGTACGCCTATGCCACGAGTATGTGAAATAATGCCATCCCTGGACACGTGTTTCGAGGTAATTGCCTCTCATCAGCAGGGAGCAGGTAGATGTGCAGGGTGCCAAGTAGACTGCCAAAATATATAGGTATAGTACCTGTCAAGGTGCGCAGGTGCGGGATCCAGGCTCGTCAGCCTAAAGTCGCTCGAAAGAGCTTTAAATAGTTTACGTAGTGGGTCGCAACCATGCTCGTCATACTAGCAAATAACCCCAAAGAATTCTGGTTAATGTAGTGGCAGCGGTGAGTACGCCTATGCCACGAGTATGTGAAATAATGCCATCCCTGGACACGTGTTTCGAGGTAATTGCCTCTCGTCAGCAGGGAGCAGGTAGGTGTGCAGGGTGCCAAGTAGACTGCCAAAATATATAGGTATAGTACCTTTCAAGGCGCGCAGGTACGGGATCCAGGCTCGTCAGCCTTAAGTCGCTCGAAAGACCTTTAAATAGTTTACGTAGTGGGTCGCAACCATGCTCGTCATACTAGCAAATAACCCCAAAGAATTCTGGTTAATGTAGTGGCAGCGGTGAGTACGCCTATGCCACGAGTATGTGAAATAATGCCATCCCTGGACACGTGTTTCGAGGTAATTGCCTCTCGTCAGCAACGAGCAGGTAGGTGTGCAGGGTGCCAAGTAGACTGCCAAAATATATAGGTATAGTACCTTTCAAGGCGCGCAGGTGCGGGATCCAGGCTCGTCAGCCTAAAGTCGCTCGAAAGAGCTTTAAATAGTTTACGTAGTGGGTCGCAACCATGCTCGTCATACTAGCAAATAACCCCAAAGAATTCTGGTTAATGTAGTGGCAGCTGTGAGTACGCCTATGCCACGAGTATGTGAAATAATGCCATCCCTGGACACGTGTTTCGAGGTAATTGCCTCTCGTCAGCAGGGAGCAGGTAGGTGTGCAGGGTGCCAAGTAGACTGCCAAAATATATAGGTATAGTACCTTTCAAGGCGCGCAGGTGCGGGATCCAGGCTTGTCAGCCTAAAGTCGCTCGAAAGAGCTTTAAATAGTTTACGTAGTGGGTCGCAACCATGCTCGTCATACTAGCAAATAACCCCAAAGAATTCTGGTTAATGTAGTGGCAGCGGTGAGTACACCTATGCCACGAGTATGTGAAATAATGCCATCCCTGGACACGTGTTTCGAGGTAATTGTCTCTCGTCAGCAGGGAGCAGGTAGGTGTGCAGGGTGCCAAGTAGACTGCCAAAATATATAGGTATAGTACCTTTCAAGGCGCGCAGGTGCGGGATCCAGGCTCGTCAGCCTAAAGTCGCTCGAAAGAGCTTTAAATAGTTTAAGTAGTGGGTCGCAACCATGCTCGTCATACTAGCAAATAACCCCAAAGAATTCTGGTTAATGTAGTGGCAGCGGTGAGTACGCCTATGCCACGAGTATGTGAAATAATGCCATCCCTGGACACGTGTTTCGAGGTAATTGCCTCTCGTCAGCAGGGAGCAGGTAGGTGTGCAGGGTGCCAAGTAGACTGCCAAAATATATAGGTATAGTACCTTTCAAGGCGCGCAGGTGCGGGATCCAGGCTCGTCAGCCTAAAGTCGCTCGAAAGAGCTTTAAATAGTTTACGTAGTGGGTCGCAACCATGCTCGTCATACTAGCAAATAACCCCAAAGAATTCTGGTTAATGTAGTGGCAGCGGTGAGTACGCCTATGCCACGAGTATGTGAAATAATGCCATCCCTGGACACGTGTTTCGAGGTAATTGTCTCTCGTCAGCAGGGAGCAGGTAGGTGTGCAGGGTGCCAAGTAGACTGCCAAAATATATAGGTATAGTACCTTTCAAGGCCCGCAGGTGCGGGATCCAGGCTCGTCAGCCTAAAGTCGCTCGAAAGAGCTTTAAATAGTTTACGTAGTGGGTCGCAACCATGCTCGTCATACTAGCAATACCCCCAAAGAATTCTGGTTAATGTAGTGGCAGCGGTGAGTACGCCTATGCCACGAGTATGTGAAATAATGCCATCCCTGGACACGTGTTTCGAGGTAATTGCCTCTCGTCAGCAGGGAGCAGGTAGGTGTGCAGGGTGCCAAGTAGACTGCCAAAATATATAGGTATAGTACCTTTCAAGGCGCGCAGGTGCGGGATCCAGGCTCGTCAGCCTAAAGTCGCTCGAAAGAGCTTTAAATAGTTTACGTAGTGGGTCGCAACCATGCTCGTCATACTAGCAAATAACCCAAAGAATTCTGGTTAATGTAGTGGCAGCGGTGAGTACGCCTATGCCACGAGTATGTGAAATAATGCCATCCCTGGACACGTGTTTCGAGGTAATTGCCTCTCGTCAGCAGGGAGCAGGTAGGTGTGCAGGGTGCCAAGTAGACTGCCAAAATATATAGGTATAGTACCTTTCAAGGTGCGCAGGTGCGGGATCCAGGCTCGTCAGCCTAAAGTCGCTCGAAAGAGCTTTAAATAGTTTACGTAGTGGGTCGCAACCATGCTCGTCATACTAGCAAATAACCCCAAAGAATTCTGGTTAATGTAGTGGCAGCGGTGAGTACGCCTATGCCACGAGTATGTGAAATAATGCCATCCCTGGACACGTGTTTTGAGGTAATTGCCTCTCGTCAGCAGGGAGCAGGTAGGTATGCAGGGTGCCATGTAGACTGCCAAAATATATAGGTATAGTACCTTTCAAGGCGCGCAGGTGCGGGATCCAGGCTCGTCAACCTAAAGTCGCTCGAAAGAGCTTTAAATAGTTTACGTAGTGGGTCGCAACCATGCTCGTCATACTAGCAAATAACCCCATAGAATTTTGGTTAATGTAGTGGCAGCGGTGAGTACGCCTATGCCACGAGTATGTGAAATAATGCCATCCCTGGACATGTGTTTCGAGGTAATTGCCTCTCGTCAGCAGGGAGCAGGTAGGTGTGCAGGGTGCCAAGTAGACTGCCAAAATATATAGGTATAGTACCTTTCAAGGCGCGCAGGTGCGGGATCCAGGCTCGTCAGCCTAAAGTCGCTCGAAAGAGCTTTCAATAGTTTACGTAGTGGGTCGCAACCATGCTCGTCATACTAGCAAATAACCCCAAAGAATTCTGGTTAATGTAGTGGCAGCGGTGAGTACGCCTATGCCACGAGTATGTGAAATAATGCCATCCCTGGACACGTGTTTCGAGGTAATTGCCTCTCGTCAGCAGGCAGCAGGTAGGTGTGCAGGGTGCCAAGTAGACTACCAAAATATATAGGTATAGTACCATTCAAGGTGCGCAGGTGCGGGATCCAGGCTCGTCAGCCTAAAGTCGCTCGAAAGAGCTTTAAATAGTTTACGTAGTGGGTCGCAACCATGCTCGTCATACTAGCAAATAACCCCAAAGAATTCTGGTAAATGTAGTGGCAGCGGTGAGTACGCCTATGCCACGAGTATGTGAAATAATGCCATCCCTGGACACGTGTTTCGAGGTAATTGCCTCTCGTCAGCAGGGAGCAGGTAGGTGTGCAGGGTGCCAAGTAGACTACCAAAATATATAGGTATAGTACCATTCAAGGTGCGCAGGTGCGGGATCCAGGCTCGTCAGCCTAAAGTCGCTCGAAAGAGCTTTAAATAGTTTACGTAGTGGGTCGCAACCATGCTCGTCATACTAGCAAATAACCCCAAAGAATTCTGGTAAATGTAGTGGCAGCGGTGAGTACGCCTATGCCACGAGTATGTGAAATAATGCCATCCCTGGACACGTGTTTCGAGGTAATTGCCTCTCGTCAGCAGGGAGCAGGTAGGTGTGCAGGGTGCCAAGTAGACTGCCAAAATATATAGGTATAGTACCTTTCAAGGTGCGCAGCTGCGGGATCCAGGCTCGTCAGCCTAAAGTCGCTCGAAAGAGCTTTAAATAGTTTACGTAGTGGGTCGCAACCATGCTCGTCATGCTAGCAAATAACCCCAAAGAATTCTGGTTAATGTAGTGGCAGCGGTGAGTACGCCTATGCCACGAGTATGTGAAATAATGCCATCCCTGGACACGTGTTTCGAGGTAATTGCCTCTCGTCAGCAGGGAGCAGGTAGGTGTGCAGGGTGCCAAGTAGACTGCCAAAATATATAGGTATAATACCTTTCAAGGCGCGCAGGTGCGGGATCCAGGCTCGTCAGCCTTAAGTCGCTCGAAAGAGCTTTAAATAGTTTACGTAGTGGGTCGCAACCATGCTCGTCATACTAGCAAATAACCCCAAAGAATTCTGGTTAATGTAGTGGCAGCGGTGAGTACGCCTATGCCACGAGTATGTGAAATAATGCCATCCCTGGACACGTGTTTCGAGGTAATTGCCTCTCGTCAGCAGGGAGCAGGTAGGTGTGCAGGGTGCCAAGTGGACTGCCAAAATATATAGGTATAGTACCTTTCAAGGCGCGCAGGTGCAGGATCCAGGCTCGTCAGCCTAAAGTCGCTCGAAAGAGCTTTAAATAGTTTACGTAGTGGGTCGCGACCATGCTCGTCATACTAGCAAATAACCCCAAAGAATTCTGGATAATGTAGTGGCAGCGGTGAGTACGCCTATGCCACGAGTATGTGAAATAATGCCATCCCTGGACACGTGTTTCGAGGTAATTGCCTCTCGTCAGCAGGGAGCAGGTAGGTGTGCAGGGTGCCAAGTAGACTGCCAAAATATATAGGTATAGTACCTTTCAAGGCGCGCAGGTGCGGGATCCAGGCTCGTCAGCCTAAAGTCGCTCGAAAGAGCTTTAAATAGTTTACGTAGTGGGTCGCAACCATGCTCGTCATACTAGCAAATAACCCCAAAGAATTCTGGTTAATGTAGTGGCAGCGGTGAGTACGCCTATGCCACGAGTATGTGAAATAATGCCATCCCTGGACACATGTTTCGAGGTAATTGCCTCTCGTCAGCAGGGAGCAGGTAGGTGTGCAGGGTGCCAAGTAGACTGCCAAAAAATATAGGTATAGTACCTTTCAAGGCGCGCAGGTGCGGGATCCAGGCTCGTCAGCCTAAAGTCGCTCGAAAGAGCTTTAAATAGTTTACGTAGTGGGTCGCAACCATGCTCGTCATACTAGCAAATAACCCCAAAGAATTCTGGTTAATGTAGTGGCAGCGGTGAGTACGCCTATGCCACGAGTATGTGAAATAATGCCATCCCTGGACACGTGTTTCGAGGTAATTGCCTCTCGTCAGCAGGGAGCAGGTAGGTGTGCAGGGTGCCAAGTAGACTGCCAAAATATATAGGTATAGTACCTTTCAAGGCGCGCAGGTGCGGGATCCAGGCTCGTCAGCCTAAAGTCGCTCGAAAGAGCTTTAAATAGTTTACGTAGTGGGTCGCAACCATGCTCGTCATACTAGCAAAAAACCCCAAAGAATTCTGGTTAATGTAATGGCAGCGGTGAGTACGCCTATGCCACGAGTATGTGAAATAATGCCATCCCTGGACACGTGTTTCGAGGTAATTGCCTCTCGTCAGCAGGGAGCAGGTAGGTGTGCAGGGTGCCAAGTAGACTGCCAAAATATATAGGTATAGTACCTTTCATGGCGCGCAGGTGCGGGATCCAGGCTCGTCAGCCTAAAGTCGCTCGAAAGAGCTTTAAATAGTTTACGTAGTGGGTCGCAACCATGCTCGTCATACTAGCAAATAACTCCAAAGAATTCTGGTTAATGTAGTGGCAGCGGTGAGTATGCCTATGCCACGAGTATGTGAAATAATGCCATCCCTGGACACGTGTTTCGAGGTAATTGCCTCTCGTCAGTAGGGAGCAGGTAGGTGTGCAGAGTGCCAAGTAGACTGCCAAAATAGATAGGTATAGTACCTTTCAAGGCGTGCAGGTGCGGGATCCAGGCTCGTCAGCCAAAAGTCGCTCGAAAGAGCTTTAAATAGTTTACGTAGTGGGTCGCAACCATGCTCGTCATACTAGCAAATAACCCCAAAGAATTCTGGTTAATGTAGTGGCAGCGGTGAGTACGCCTATGCCACGAGTATGTGAAATAATGCCATCCCTGGACACGTGTTTTGAGGTAATGGCCTCTCGTCAGCAGGGAGCAGGTAGGTGTGCAGGGTGCCAAGTAGACTGCCAAAATATATAGGTATAGTACCTTTCAAGGCGCGCAGGTGCGGGATCCAGGTTCGTCAGCCTAAAGTCGCTCGAAAGAGCTTTAAATAGTTTACGTAGTGGGTCGCAACCATGCTCGTCATACTAGCAAATAACCCCAAAGAATTCTGGTTAATGTAGTGGCAGCGGTGAGTACGCCTATGCCACGAGTATGTGAAATAATGCCAACCCTGGACACGTGTTTCGAGGTAATTGCCTCTCGTCAGCAGGGAGCAGGTAGGTGTGCAGGGTGCCAAGTAGACTGCCAAAATATATAGGTATAGTACCTTTCAAGGCGCGCAGGTGCGGGATCCAGGCTCGTCAGCCTAAAGTCGCTCGAAAGAGCTTTAAATAGTTTACGTAGTGGGTCGCAACCATGCTCGTCATACTAGCAAATAACCCCAAAGAATTCTGGTTAATGTAGTGGCAGCGGTGAGTATGCCTATGCCATGAGTATGTGAAATAATGCCATCCCTGGACACGTGTTTCGAGGTAATTGCCTCTCGTCAGCAGGGAGCAGGTAGGTGTGCAGGGTGCCAAGTAGACTGCCAAAATATATAGGTATAGTACCTTTCAAGGCGCGCAGGTGCGGGATCCAGGCTCGTCAGCCTAAAGTCGCTCGAAAGAGCTTTAAATAGTTTACTTAGTGGGTCGCAACCATGCTCGTCATACTAGCAAATAACCCCAAAGAATTCTGGTTAATGTAGTGACAGCGGTGAGTACGCCTATGCCACGAGTTTGTGAAATAATGCCATCCCTGGACACGTGTTTCGAGGTAATTGCCTCTCGTCAGCAGGGAGCAGGTAGGTGTGCAGGGTACCAAGTAGACTGCCAAAATATATAGGTATAGTACCTTTCAAGGCGCGCAGGTGCAGGATCCAGGCTCGTCAGCCTAAAGTCGCTCGAAAGAGCTTTAAATAGTTCGCGTAGTGGGTCGCAACCATGCTCGTCATACTAGCAAATAACCCCAAAGAATTCTGGTTAATGTAGTGGCAGCGGTGAGTACGCCTATGCCACGAGTATGTGAAATAATGCCATCCCTGGACACGTGTTTCGAGGTAATTGCCTCTCGTCAGCAGGGAGCAGGTAGGTGTGCAGGGTGCCAAGTAGACTGCCAAAATATATAGGTATAGTACCTTTAAAGGCGCGCAGGTGCGGGATCCAGGCTCGTCAGCCTAAAGTCGCTCAAAAGAGCTTTAAATAGTTTACGTAGTGGGTCGCAACCATGCTCGTCATACTAGCAAATAACCCCAAAGAATTCTGGTTAATGTAGTGGCAGCGGTGAGTACGCCTATGCCACGAGTATGTGAAATAATGCCATCCCTGGACACGTGTTTCGAGGTAATTGCCTCTCGTCAGCAGGGAGCAGGTAGGTGTGCAGGGTGCCAAGTAGACTGCCAAAATATATAGGTATAGTACCTTTCAAGGCGCGCAGGTGCGGGATCCAGGCTCGTCAGCCTAAAGTCGCTCGAAAGAGCTTTAAATAGTTCACGTAGTGGGTCGCAACCATGCTCGTCATACTAGCAAATAACCCCAAAGAATTCTGGTTAATGTAGTGGCAGCGGTGAGTACGCCTATGCCACGAGTATGTGAAATATTGCCATCCCTGGACACGTGTTTCGAGGTAATTGCCTCTCGTCAGCAGGGAGCAGGTAGGTGTGCAGGGTGCCAAGTAGACTGCCAAAATATATAGGTATAGTACCTTTCAAGGCGTGCAGGTGGGGGATCCAGGCTCGTCAGCCTAAAGTCGCTCGAAAGAGCTTTAAATAGTTTACGTAGTGGGTCGCAACCATGCTCGTCATACTAGCAAATAACCCCAAACAATTCTGGTTAATGTAGTGGCAGCGGTGAGTACGCCTATGCCACGAGTATGTGAAATATTGCCATCCCTGGACACGTGTTTCGAGGTAATTGCCTCTCGTCAGCAGGGAGCAGGTAGGTGTGCAGGGTGCCAAGTAGACTGCCAAAATATATAGGTATAGTACCTTTCAAGGCGCGCAGGTGCGGGATCCAGGCTCGTCAGCCTAAAGTCGCTCGAAAGAGCTTTAAATAGTTTACGTAGTGGGTCGCAACCATGCTCGTCATACTAGCAAATAACCCCAAAGAATTCTGGTTAATGTAGTGGCAGCGGTGAGTACGCCTATGCCACGAGTATGTGAAATAATGCCATCCCTGGACACGTGTTTCGAGGTAATTGCCTCTCGTCAGCAGGGAGCAGGTAGGTGTGCAGGGTGCCAAGTAGACTGCCAAAATATATAGGTATAGTACCTTTCAAGGTGCGCAGGTGCGGGATCCAGGCTCGTCAGCCTAAAGTCGCTCGAAAGAGCTTTAAATAGTTTACGTAGTGGGTCGCAACCATGCTCGTCATACTAGCAAATAACCCCAAAGAATTCTGGTTAATGTAGTGGCAGCGGTGAGTACGCCTATGCCACGAGTATGTGAAATAATGCCATCCCTGGACACGTGTTTCGAGGTAATTGCCTCTCGTCAGCAACGAGCAGGTAGGTGTTCAGGGTGCCAAGTAGACTGCCAAAATATATAGGTATAGTACCTTTCAAGGCGCGCAGGTGCGGGATCCAGGCTCGTCAGCCTAAAGTCGCTCGAAAGAGCTTTAAATAGTTTACGTAGTGGGTCGCAACCATGCTCGTCATACTAGCAAATAACCCCAAAGAATTCTGGTTAATGTAGTGGCAGCTGTGAGTACGCCTATGCCACGAGTATGTGAAATAATGCCATCCCTGGACACGTGTTTCGAGGTAATTGCCTCTCGTCAGCAGGGAGCAGGTAGGTGTGCAGGGTGCCAAGTAGACTGCCAAAATATATAGGTATAGTACCTTTCAAGGCGCGCAGGTGCGGGATCCAGGCTCGTCAGCTTAAAGTCGCTCGAAAGAGCTTTAAATAGTTTACGGAGTGGGTCACAACCATGCTCGTCATACTAGCAAATAACCCCAAAGAATTCTGGTTAATGTAGTGGCAGCGGTGAGTACGCCTATGCCACGAGTATGTGAAATAATGCCATCCCTGGACACGTGTTTCGAGGTAATTGTCTCTCGTCAGCAGGGAGCAGGTAGGTGTGCAGGGTGCCAAGTAGACTGCCAAAATATATAGGTATAGTACCTTTCAAGGCGCGCAGGTGCGGGATCCAGGCTCGTCAGCCTAAAGTCGCTCGAAAGAGCTTTAAATAGTTTAAGTAGTGGGTCGCAACCATGCTCGTCATACTAGCAAATAACCCCAAAGAATTCTGGTTAATGTAGTGGCAGCGGTGAGTACGCCTATGCCACGAGTATGTGAAATAATGCCATCCCTGGACACGTGTTTCGAGGTAATTGCCTCTCGTCAGCAGGGAGCAGGTAGGTGTGCAGGGTGCCAAGTAGACTGCCAAAATATATAGGTATAGTACCTTTCAAGGCGCGCAGGTGCGGGATCCAGGCTCGTCAGCCTAAAGTCGCTCGAAAGAGCTTTAAATAGTTTACGTAGTGGGTCGCAACCATGCTCGTCATACTAGCAAATAATCCCAAAGAATTCTGGTTAATGTAGTGGCAGCGGTGAGTACGCCTATGCCACGAGTATGTGAAATAATGCCATCCCTGGACACGTGTTTCGAGGTAATTGCCTCTCGTCAGCAGGGAGCAGGTAGGTGTGCAGGGTGCCAAGTAGACTGCCAAAATATATAGGTATAGTACCTTTCAAGGCGCGCAGGTGCGGGATCCAGGCTCGTCAGCCTAAAGTCGCTCGAAAGAGCTTTAAATAGTTTACGTAGTGGGTCGCAACCATGCTCGTCATACTAGCAAATAACCCCAAAGAATTCTGGTTAATGTAGTGGCAGCGGTGAGTACGCCTATGCCACGAGTATGTGAAATAATGCCATCCCTGGACACGTGTTTCGAGGTAATTGCCTCTCGTCAGCAGGGAGCAGGTAGGTGTGCAGGGTGCCAAGTAGACTGCCAAAATATATAGGTATAGTACCTTTCAAGGCGTGCAGGTGCGGGATCCAGGCTCGTCAGCCTAAAGTCGCTCGAAAGAGCTTTAAATAGTTTACGTAGTGGGTCGCAACCATGCTCGTCATACTAGCAAATAACCCCAAAGAATTCTGGTTAATGTAGTGGCAGCGGTGAGTACGCCTATGCCACGAGTATGTGAAATAATGCCATCCCTGGACACGTGTTTCGAGGTAATCGCCTCTCGTCAGCAATGAGCAGGTAGGTGTGCAGGGTGCCAAGTAGACTGCCAAAATATATAGGTATAGTACCTTTCAAGGCGCGCAGGTGCGGGATCCAGGCTCGTCAGCCTAAAGTCGCTCGAAAGAGCTTTAAATATTTTACGTAGTGGGTCGCAACCATGCTCGTCATACTAGCAAATAACCCCAAAGAATTCTGGTTAATGTAGTGGCAGCGGTGAGTACGCCTATGCCACGAGTATGTGAAATAATGCCATTCCTGGACACGTGTTTCGAGGTAATTGCCTCTCGTCAGCAGGGAGCAGGTAGGTGTGCAGGGTGCCAAGTAGACTGCCAAAATATATAGGTATAGTACCTTTCAAGGTGCGCAGGTGCGGGATCCAGGCTCGTCAGCCTAAAGTCGCTCGCAAGAGCTTTAAATAGTTTACGTAGTGGGTCGCAACCATGCTCGTCATACTAGCAAATAACCCCAAAGAATTCTGGTTAATGTAGTGGCAGCGGTGAGTACGCCTATGCCACGAGTATGTGAAATATTGCCATCCCTGGACACGTGTTTCGAGGTAATTGCCTCTCGTCAGCAGGGAGCAGGTATGTGTGCAGGGTGCCAAGTAGACTGCCAAAATATATAGGTATAGTACCTTTCAAGGCGCGCAGGTGCGGGATGCAGGCTCATCAGCCTAAAGTCGCTCGAAAGAGCTTTAAATAGTTTACGTAGTGGGTCGCAACCATGCTCGTCATACTAGCTAATAACCCCAAAGAATTCTGGTTAATGTAGTGGCAGCGGTGAGTACGCCTATGCCACGAGTATGTGAAATAATGCCATCCCTGGACACGTGTTTCGAGGTAATTGCCTCTCGTCAGCAGGCAGCAGGTAGGTGTGCAGGGTGCCAAGTAGACTACCAAAATATATAGGTATAGTACCATTCAAGGTGCGCAGGTGCGGGATCCAGGCTCGTCAGCCTAAAGTCGCTCGAAAGAGCTTTAAATAGTTTACGTAGTGGGTCGCAACCATGCTCGTCATACTAGCAAATAACCCCAAAGAATTCTAGTAAATGTAGTGGCAGCGGTGAGTACGCCTATGCCACGAGTATGTGAAATAATGCCATCCCTGGACACGTGTTTCGAGGTAATTGCCTCTCGTCAGCAGGGAGCAGGTAGGTGTGCAGGGTGCCAAGTAGACTGCCAAAATATATAGGTATAGTACCTTTCAAGGTGCGCAGCTGCGGGATCCAGGCTCGTCAGCCTAAAGTCGCTCGAAAGAGCTTTAAATAGTTTACGTAGTGGGTCGCAACCATGCTCGTCATGCTAGCAAATAACCCCAAAGAATTCTGGTTAATGTAGTGGCAGCGGTGAGTACGCCTATGCCACGAGTATGTGAAATAATGCCATCCCTGGACACGTGTTTCGAGGTAATTGCCTCTCGTCAGCAGGGAGCAGGTAGGTGTGCAGGGTGCCAAGTAGACTGCCAAAATATATAGGTATAGTACCTTTCAAGGCGCGCAGGTGCGGGATCCAGGCTCGTCAGCCTTAAGTCGCTCGAAAGAGCTTTAAATAGTTTACGTAGTGGGTCGCAACCAAGCTCGTCATACTAGCAAATAACCCCAAAGAATTCTGGTTAATGTAGTGGCAGCGGTGAGTACGCCTATGCCACGAGTATGTGAAATAATGCCATCCCTGGACACGTGTTTCGAGGTAATTGCCTCTCGTCAGCAGGGAGCAGGTAGGTGTGCAGGGTGCCAAGTGGACTGCCAAAATATATAGGTATAGTACCTTTCAAGGCGAGCAGGTGCAGGATCCAGGCTCGTCAGCCTAAAGTCACTCGAAAGAGCTTTAAATAGTTTACGTAGTGGGTCGCAACCATGCTCGTCATACCAGCAAATAACCCCAAAGAATTCTGGATAATGTAGTGGCAGCGGTGAGTACGCCTATGCCACGAGTATGTGAAATAATGCCATCCCTGGACACGTGTTTCGAGGTAATTGCCTCTCGTCAGCAGGGAGCAGGTAGGTGTGCAGGGTGCCAAGTAGACTGCCAAAATATATAGGTATAGTACCTTTCAAGGCGCGCAGGTGCGGGATCCAGGCTCGTCAGCCTAAAGTCGCTCGAAAGAGCTTTAAATAGTTTACGTAGTGGGTCGCAACCATGCTCGTCATACTAGCAAATAACCCCAAAGAATTCTGGTTAATGTAGTGGCAGCGGTGAGTACGCCTATGCCACGAGTATGTGAAATAATGCCATCCCTGGACACGTGTTTTGAGGTAATTGCCTCTCGTCAGCAGGGAGCAGGTAGGTGTGCAGGGTGCCAAGTAGACTGCCAAAATATATAGGTACAGTACCTTTCAAAGCGCGCAGGTGGGGGATCCAGGCTCGTCAGTCTAAAGTCGCTTGAAAGAGCTTTAAATAGTTTACGTAGTGGGTTGCAACCATGCTCGTCATACTAGCAAATAACCCCAAAGAATTCTGGTTAATGTAGTGGCAGCGGTGAGTATGCCTATGCCACGAGTATGTGAAATAATGCCATCCCTGGACACGTGTTTCGAGGTAATTGCCTCTCGTCAGCAGGGAGCAGGTAGGTGTACAGGGTGCCAAGTAGACTGCCAAAATATATAGGTATAGTACCTTTCAAGGCGCGCAGGTGCGGGATCCAGGCTCGTCAGCCTAAAGTCGCTCGAAAGAGCTTTAAATAGTTTACGTAGTGGGTCGCAACCATGCTCGTCATACTAGCAAATAACCCCAAAGAATTCTGGTTAATGTAGTGGCAGCGGTGAGTACGCCTATGCCACGAGTATGTGAAATAATGCCATCCCTGGACACGTGTTTTGAGGTAATTGCCTCTCGTCAGCAGGGAGCAGGTAGGTGTGCAGGGTGCCAAGTAGACTGCCAAAATATATAGGTACAGTACCTTTCAAAGCGCGCAGGTGGGGGATCCAGGCTCGTCAGTCTAAAGTCGCTTGAAAGAGCTTTAAATAGTTTACGTAGTGGGTCGCAACCATGCTCGTCATACTAGCAAATAACCCCAAAGAATTCTGGTTAATGTAGTGGCAGCGGTGAGTACGCCTATGCCACGAGTATGTGAAATAATGCCATCTCTGGACACGTGTTTCGAGGTAATCGCCTCTCGTCAGCAATGAGCAGGTAGGTGTGCAGGGTGCCAAGTAGACTGCCAAAATATATAGGTATAGTACCTTTCAAGGCGTGCAGGTGCGGGATTCAGGCTCGTCAGCCTAAAGTCGCTCGAAAGAGCTTTAAATAGTTTACGTAGGGGGTCGCAACCATGCTCGTCATACTAGCAAATAACCCCAAAGAATTCTGGTTAATGTAGTGGCAGCGGTGAGTATGCCTATGCCACGAGTATGTGAAATATTGCCATCCCTGGACACGTGTTTCGAGGTAATTGCCTCTCGTCAGCAGGAAGCAGGTAGGTGTGCAGGGTGCCAAGTAGACTGCCAAAATATATAGGTATAGTACCTTTCAAGGCGCGCAGGTGCGGGATCCAGGCTCGTCAGCCTAAAGTCGCTCGAAAGAGCTTTAAATATTTTACGTAGTGGGTCGCAACCATGCTCGTCATACTAGCAAATAACCCCAAAGAATTCTGGTTAATGTAGTGGCAGCGGTGAGTACGCCTATGCCACGAGTATGTGAAATAATGCCATCCCTGGACACGTGTTTCAAGGTAATTGCCTCTCGTCAGCAGGGAGCAGGTAGGTGTGCAGGGTGCCAAGTAGACTGCCAAAATATATAGGTATAGTACCTTTCAAGGTGCGCAGGTGCGGGATCCAGGCTCGTCAGCCTAAAGTCGCTCGAAAGAGCTTTAAATAGTTTACGTAGTGGGTCGCAACCATGCTCGTCATACTAGCAAATAACCCCAAAGAATTCTGGTTAATGTAGTGGCAGCGGTGAGTACGCCTATGCCACGAGTATGTGAAATATTGCCATCCCTGGACACGTGTTTCGAGGTAATTGCCTCTCGTCAGCAGGGAGCAGGTAGGTGTGCAGGGTGCCAAGTAGACTGCCAAAATATATAGGTATAGTACCTTTCAAGGCGCGCAGGTGCGGGATGCAGGCTCATCAGCCTAAAGTCGCTCAAAAGAGCTTTAAATAGTTTACGTAGTGGGTCGCAACCATGCTCGTCATACTAGCAAATAACCCCAAAGAATTCTGGTTAATGTAGTGGCAGCGGTGAGTACGCCTATGCCACGAGTATGTGAAATAATGCCATCCCTGGACACGTGTTTCGAGGTAATTGCCTCTCGTCAGCAGGCAGCAGGTAGGTGTGCAGGGTGCCAAGTAGACTACCAAAATATATAGGTATAGTACCATTCAAGGTGCGCAGGTGCGGGATCCAGGCTCGTCAGCCTAAAGTCGCTCGAAAGAGCTTTAAATAGTTTACGTAGTGGGTCGCAACCATGCTCGTCATACTAGCAAATAACCCCAAAGAATTCTGGTAAATGTAGTGGCAGCGGTGAGTACGCCTATGCCACGAGTATGTGAAATAATGCCATCCCTGGACACGTGTTTCGAGGTAATTGCCTCTCGTCAGCAGGGAGCAGGTAGGTGTGCAGGGTGCCAAGTAGACTGCCAAAATATATAGGTATAGTACCTTTCAAGGTGCGCAGCTGCGGGATCCAGGCTCGTCAGCCTAAAGTCGCTCGAAAGAGCTTTAAATAGTTTACGTAGTGGGTCGCAACCATGCTCGTCATGCTAGCAAATAACCCCAAAGAATTCTGGTTAATGTAGTGGCAGCGGTGAGTACGCCTATGCCACGAGTATGTGAAATAATGCCATCCCTGGACACGTGTTTCGAGGTAATTGCCTCTCGTCAGCAGGGAGCAGGTAGGTGTGCAGGGTGCCAAGTAGACTGCCAAAATATATAGGTATAGTACCTTTCAAGGCGCGCAGGTGCGGGATCCAGGCTCGTCAGCCTTAAGTCGCTCGAAAGAGCTTTAAATAGTTTACGTAGTGGGTCGCAACCATGCTCGTCATACTAGCAAATAACCCCAAAGAATTCTGGTTAATGTAGTGGCAGCGGTGAGTACGCCTATGCCACGAGTATGTGAAATAATGCCATCCCTGGACACGTGTTTTGAGGTAATTGTCTCTCGTCAGCAGGGAGCAGGTAGGTATGCAGGGTGCCATGTAGACTGCCAAAATATATAGGTATAGTACCTTTCAAGGCGCGCAGGTGCGGGATCCAGGCTCGTCAGCCTAAAGTCGCTCGAAAGAGCTTTAAATAGTTTACGTAGTGGGTCGCAACCATGCTCGTCATACTAGCAAATAACCCCAAAGAATTTTGGTTAATGTAGTGGCAGCGGTGAGTACGCCTATGCCACGAGTATGTGAAATAATGCCATCCCTGGACATGTGTTTCGAGGTAATTGCCTCCCGTCAGCAGGGAGCAGGTAGGTGTGCAGGGTGCCAAGTAGACTGCCAAAATATATAGGTATAGTACCTTTCAAGGCGCGCAGGTGCGGGATCCAGGCTCGTCAGCCTAAAGTCGCTCGAAAGAGCTTTCAATAGTTTACGTAGTGGGTCGCAACCATGCTCGTCATACTAGCAAATAACCCCAAAGAATTCTGGTTAATGTAGTGGCAGCGGTGAGTACGCCTATGCCACGAGTATGTGAAATAATGCCATCCCTGGACACGTGTTTCGAAGTAATTGCCTCTCGTCAGCAGGCAGCAGGTAGGTGTGCAGGGTGCCAAGTAGACTACCAAAATATATAGGTATAGTACCATTCAAGGTGCGCAGGTGCGGGATCCAGGCTCGTCAGCCTAAAGTCGCTCGAAAGAGCTTTAAATAGTTTACGTAGTGGGTCGCAACCATGCTCGTCATACTAGCAAATAACCCCAAAGAATTCTGGTAAATGTAGTGGCAGCGGTGAGTACGCCTATGCCACGAGTATGTGAAATAATGCCATCCCTGGACACGTGTTTCGAGGTAATTGCCTCTCGTCAGCAGGGAGCAGGTAGGTGTGCAGGGTGCCAAGTAGACTACCAAAATATATAGGTATAGTACCATTCAAGGTGCGCAGGTGCGGGATCCAGGCTCGTCAGCCTAAAGTCGCTCGAAAGAGCTTTAAATAGTTTACGTAGTGGGTCGCAACCATGCTCGTCATACTAGCAAATAACCCCAAAGAATTCTGGTAAATGTAGTGGCAGCGGTGAGTACGCCTATGCCACGAGTATGTGAAATAATGCCATCCCTGGACACGTGTTTCGAGGTAATTGCCTCTCGTCAGCAGGGAGCAGGTAGGTGTGCAGGGTGCCAAGTAGACTGCCAAAATATATAGGTATAGTACCTTTCAAGGTGCGCAGCTGCGGGATCCAGGCTCGTCAGCCTAAAGTCGCTCGAAAGAGCTTTAAATAGTTTACGTAGTGGGTCGCAACCATGCTCGTCATGCTAGCAAATAACCCCAAAGAATTCTGGTTAATGTAGTGGCAGCGGTGAGTACGCCTATGCCACGAGTATGTGAAATAATGCCATCCCTGGACACGTGTTTCGAGGTAATTGCCTCTCGTCAGCAGGGAGCAGGTAGGTGTGCAGGGTGCCAAGTAGACTGCCAAAATATATAGGTATAGTACCTTTCAAGGCGCGCAGGTGCGGGATCCAGGCTCGTCAGCCTTAAGTCGCTCGAAAGAGCTTTAAATAGTTTACGTAGTGGGTCGCAACCATGCTCGTCATACTAGCAAATAACCCCAAAGAATTCTGGTTAATGTAGTGGCAGCGGTGAGTACGCCTATGCCACGAATATGTGAAATAATGCCATCCCTGGACACGTGTTTCGAGGTAATTGCCTCTCGTCAGCAGGGAGCAGGTAGGTGTGCAGGGTGCCAAGTGGACTGCCAAAATTTATAGGTATAGTACCTTTCAAGGCGCGCAGGTGCAGGATCCAGGCTCGTCAGCCTAAAGTCGCTCGAAAGAGCTTTAAATAGTTTACGTAGTGGGTCGCAACCATGCTCGTCATACTAGCAAATAACCCCAAAGAATTCTGGATAATGTAGTGGCAGCGGTGAGTACGCCTATGCCACGAGTATGTGAAATAATGCCATCCCTGGACACGTGTTTCGAGGTAATTGCCTCTCGTCAGCAGGGAGCAGGTAGGTGTGCAGGGTGCCAAGTAGACTGCCAAAATATATAGGTATAGTACCTTTCAAGGCGCGCAGGTGCGGGATCCAGGCTCGTCAGCCTAAAGTCGCTCGAAAGAGCTTTAAATAGTTTACGTAGTGGGTCGCAACCATGCTCGTCATACTAGCATATAACCCCAAAGAATTCTGGTTAATGTAGTGGCAGCGGTGAGTACGCCTCTGCCACGAGTATGTGAAATAATGCCATCTCTGGACACGTGTTTCGAGGTAATTGTCTCTCGTCAGCAGGGAGCAGGTAGGTGTGCAGGGTGCCAAGTAGACTGCCAAAATATATAGGTATAGTACCTTTCAAGGCGCGCAGGTGCGGGATCCAGGCTCGTTAGCCTAAAGTCGCTCGAAAGAGCTTTAAATAGTTTACGTAGTGGGTCGCAACCATGCTCGTCATACTAGCAAATAACCCCAAAGAATTCTGGTTAATGTAGTGGCAGCGGTGAGTACGCCTATGCCACGAGTATGTGAAATAATGCCATCCCTGGACACGTGTTTCGAGGTAATTGCCTCTCGTCAGCAGGGAGCAGGTAGGTGTGCAGGGTGCCAAGTAGACTGCCAAAATATATAGGTATAGTACCTTTCAAGGCGCGCAGGTGCGGGATCCAGGCTCGTCAGCCTAAAGTCGCTCGAAAGAGCTTTAAATAGTTTACGTAGTGGGTCGCAATCATGCTCGTCATACTAGCAAATAACCCCAAAGAATTCTGGTTAATGTAGTGGCAGCGGTGAGTACGCCTATGCCACGAGTATGTGAAATAATGCCATCCCTGGACACGTGTTTCGAGGTAATTGCCTCTCGTCAGCACGGAGCAGGTAGGTGTGCAGGGTGCCAAGTAGACTGCCAAAATATATAGGTATAGTACCTTTCAAGGCGCGCAGGTGCGGGATCCAGGCTCGTCAGCCTAAAGTCGCTCGAAAGAGCTTTAAATAGTTTACGTAGTGGGTCGCAACCATGCTCGTCATACTAGCAAATAACCCCAAAGAATTCTGGTTAATGTAGTGGCAGCGGTGAGTACGCCTATGCCACGAGTATGTGAAATAATGCCATCCCTGGACACGTGTTTCGAGGTAATTGCCTCTCGTCAGCAGGGAGCAGGTAGGTGTGCAGGGTGCCAAGTAGACTGCCAAAATATATAGGTATAGTACCTTTCAAGGCGCGCAGGTGCGGGATCCAGGCTCGTCAGCCTAAAGTCGCTCGAAAGAGCTTTAAATAGTTTACGTAGTGGGTCGCAACCATGCTCGTCATACTAGCAAATAACTCCAAAGAATTCTGGTTAATGTAGTGGCAGCGGTGAGTACGCCTATGCCACAAGTATGTGAAATAATGCCATCCCTGGACACGTGTTTCGAGGTAATTGCCTCTCGTTAGCAGGGAGCAGGTAGATGTGCAGGGTGCCAAGTAGACTGCCAAAATATATAGGTATAGTACCTTTCAAGGCGCGCAGGTGCGGGATCCAGGCTCGTCAGCCTAAAGTCGCTCAAAAGAGCTTTAAATAGTTTACGTAGTGGGTCGCAACCATGCTCGTCATACTAGCAAACAACCCCAAAGAATTCCGGTTAATGTAGTGGCAGCGGTGAGTACGCCTATGCCACGAGTATGTGAAATAATGCCATCCCTGGACACGTGTTTCGAGGTAATTGCCTCTCGTCAGCAGGGAGCAGGTAGGTGTGCAGGGTGCCAAGTAGACTGCCAAAATATATAGGTATAGTACCTTTCAAGGCGCGCAGGTGCGGGATCCTGGCTCGTCAGCCTAAAGTCGCTCGAAAGAGCTTTAAATAGTTTACGTAGTGGGTCGCAACCATGCTCGTCATACTAGCAAATAACCCCAAAGAATTCTGGTTAATGTAGTGGCAGCGGTGAGTACGCCTATGCCACGAGTATGTGAAATAATGCCATCCCTGGACACGTGTTTCGAGGTAATTGCCTCTCGTCAGCAGGGAGTAGGTAGGTGTGCAGGGTGCCAAGTAGACTGCCAAAATATATAGGTATAGTACCTTTCAAGGCGCGCAGGTGCGGGATCCAGGCTCGTCAGCCTAAAGTCGCTCGAAAGAGCTTTAAATAGTTTACGTAGTGGGTCGCAACCATGCTCGTCATACTAGCAAATAACCCCAAAGAATTCTGGTTAATGTAGTGGCAGCGGTGAGTACGCCTATGCCACGAGTATGTGAAATAATGCCATCCCTGGACACGTGTTTTGAGGTAATTGCCTCTCGTCAGCAGGGAGCAGGTAGGTGTGCAGGGTGCCAAGTAGACTGCCAAAATATATAGGTATAGTACCTTTCAAGGCGCGCAGGTGGGGGATCCAGGCTCGTCAGTCTAAAGTCGCTCGAAAGAGCTTCAAATAGTTTACGTAGTGGGTCGCAACCATGCTCGTCATACTAGCAAATAACCCCAAAGAATTCTGGTTAATGTAGTGGCAGCGGTGAGTACGCCTATGCCACGAGTATGTGAAATAATGCCATCCCTGGACACGTGTTTCGAGGTAATTGCCTCTCGTCAGCAGGGAGCAGGTAGGTGTGCAGGGTGCCAAGTAGACTGCCAAAATATATAGGTATAGTACCTTTCAAGGCGCGCAGGTGCGGGATCCAGGCTCGTCAGCCTAAAGTCGCTCGAAAGAGCTTTAAATAGTTTACGTAGTGGGTCGCAACCATGCTCGTCATACTAGCAAATAACCCCAAAGAATTCTGGTTAATGTAGTGGCAGCGGTGAGTACGCCTATGCCACGAGTATGTGAAATAATGCCATCCCTGGACACGTGTTTCGAGGTAATTGCCTCTCGTCAGCAGGGAGCAGGTAGATGTGCAGGGTGCCAAGTAGACTGCCAAAATATATAGGTATAGTACCTTTCAAGGTGCGCAGGTGCGGGATCCAGGCTCGTCAGCCTAAAGTCGCTCGAAAGAGCTTTAAATAGTTTACGTAGTGGGTCGCAACCATGCTCGTCATACTAGCAAATAACCCCAAAGAATTCTGGTTAATGTAGTGGCAGCGGTGAGTACGCCTATGCCACGAGTATGTGAAATAATGCCATCCCTGGACACGTGTTTCGAGGTAATTGCCTCTCGTCAGCAGGGAGCAGGTAGGTGTGCAGGGTGCCAAGTAGACTGCCAAAATATATAGGTATAGTACCTTTCAAGGCGCGCAGGTACGGGATCCAGGCTCGTCAGCCTTAAGTCGCTCGAAAGACCTTTAAATAGTTTACGTAGTGGGTCGCAACCATGCTCGTCATAGTAGCAAATAACCCCAAAGAATTCTGGTTAATGTAGTGGCAGCGGTGAGTACGCCTATGCCACGAGTATGTGAAATAATGCCATCCCTGGACACGTGTTTCGAGGTAATTGCCTCTCGTCAGCAACGAGCAGGTAGGTGTGCAGGGTGCCAAGTAGACTGCCAAAATATATAGGTATAGTACCTTTCAAGGCGCGCAGGTGCGGGATCCAGGCTCGTCAGCCTAAAGTCGCTCGAAAGAGCTTTAAATAGTTTACGTAGTGGGTCGCAACCATGCTCGTCATACTAGCAAATAACCCCAAAGAATTCTGGTTAATGTAGTGGCAGCTGTGAGTACGCCTATGCCACGAGTATGTGAAATAATGCCATCCCTAGACACGTGTTTCGAGGTAATTGCCTCTCATCAGCAGGGAGCAGGTAGGTGTGCAGGGTGCCAAGTAGACTGCCAAAATATATAGGTATAGTACCTTTCAAGGCGCGCAGGTGCGGGATCCAGGCTTGTCAGCCTAAAGTCGCTCGAAAGAGCTTTAAATAGTTTACGTAGTGGGTCGCAACCATGCTCGTCATACTAGCAAATAACCCCAAAGAATTCTGGTTAATGTAGTGGCAGCGGTGAGTACGCCTATGCCACGAGTATGTGAAATAATGCCATCCCTGGACACGTGTTTCGAGGTAATTGTCTCTCGTCAGCAGGGAGCAGGTAGGTGTGCAGGGTGCCAAGTAGACTGCCAAAATATATAGGTATAGTACCTTTCAAGGCGCGCAGGTGCGGGATCCAGGCTCGTCAGCCTAAAGTCGCTCGAAAGAGCTTTAAATAGTTTAAGTAGTGGGTCGCAACCATGCTCGTCATACTAGCAAATAACCCCAAAGAATTCTGGTTAATGTAGTGGCAGCGGTGAGTACGCCTATGCCACGAGTATGTGAAATAATGCCATCCCTGGACACGTGTTTCGAGGTAATTGCCTCTCGTCAGCAGGGAGCAGGTAGGTGTGCAGGGTGCCAAGTAGACTGCCAAAATATATAGGTATAGTACCTTTCAAGGCGCGCAGGTGCGGGATCCAGGCTCGTCAGCCTAAAGTCGCTCGAAAGAGCTTTAAATAGTTTACGTAGTGGGTCGCAACCATGCTCGTCATACTAGCAAATAACCCCAAAGAATTTTGGTTAATGTAGTGGCAGCGGTGAGTACGCCTATGCCACGAGTATGTGAAATAATGCCATCCCTGGACATGTGTTTCGAGGTAATTGCCTCCCGTCAGCAGGGAGCAGGTAGGTGTGCAGGGTGCCAAGTAGACTGCCAAAATATATAGGTATAGTACCTTTCAAGGCGCGCAGGTGCGGGATCCAGGCTCGTCAGCCTAAAGTCGCTCGAAAGAGCTTTCAATAGTTTACGTAGTGGGTCGCAACCATGCTCGTCATACTAGCAAATAACCCCAAAGAATTCTGGTTAATGTAGTGGCAGCGGTGAGTACGCCTATGCCACGAGTATGTGAAATAATGCCATCCCTGGACACGTGTTTCGAGGTAATTGCCTCTCGTCAGCAGGCAGCAGGTAGGTGTGCAGGGTGCCAAGTAGACTACCAAAATATATAGGTATAGTACCATTCAAGGTGCGCAGGTGCGGGATCCAGGCTCGTCAGCCTAAAGTCGCTCGAAAGAGCTTTAAATAGTTTACGTAGTGGGTCGCAACCATGCTCGTCATACTAGCAAATAACCCCAAAGAATTCTGGTAAATGTAGTGGCAGCGGTGAGTACGCCTATGCCACGAGTATGTGAAATAATGCCATCCCTGGACACGTGTTTCGAGGTAATTGCCTCTCGTCAGCAGGGAGCAGGTAGGTGTGCAGGGTGCCAAGTAGACTACCAAAATATATAGGTATAGTACCATTCAAGGTGCGCAGGTGCGGGATCCAGGCTCGTCAGCCTAAAGTCGCTCGAAAGAGCTTTAAATAGTTTACGTAGTGGGTCGCAACCATGCTCGTCATACTAGCAAATAACCCCAAAGAATTCTGGTAAATGTAGTGGCAGCGGTGAGTACGCCTATGCCACGAGTATGTGAAATAATGCCATCCCTGGACACGTGTTTCGAGGTAATTGCCTCTCGTCAGCAGGGAGCAGGTAGGTGTGCAGGGTGCCAAGTAGACTGCCAAAATATATAGGTATAGTACCTTTCAAGGTGCGCAGCTGCGGGATCCAGGCTCGTCAGCCTAAAGTCGCTCGAAAGAGCTTTAAATAGTTTACGTAGTGGGTCGCAACCATGCTCGTCATGCTAGCAAATAACCCCAAAGAATTCTGGTTAATGTAGTGGCAGCGGTGAGTACGCCTATGCCACGAGTATGTGAAATAATGCCATCCCTGGACACGTGTTTCGAGGTAATTGCCTCTCGTCAGCAGGGAGCAGGTAGGTGTGCAGGGTGCCAAGTAGACTGCCAAAATATATAGGTATAGTACCTTTCAAGGCGCGCAGGTGCGGGATCCAGGCTCGTCAGCCTTAAGTCGCTCGAAAGAGCTTTAAATAGTTTACGTAGTGGGTCGCAACCATGCTCGTCATACTAGCAAATAACCCCAAAGAATTCTGGTTAATGTAGTGGCAGCGGTGAGTACGCCTATGCCACGAATATGTGAAATAATGCCATCCCTGGACACGTGTTTCGAGGTAATTGCCTCTCGTCAGCAGGGAGCAGGTAGGTGTGCAGGGTGCCAAGTGGACTGCCAAAATATATAGGTATAGTACCTTTCAAGGCGCGCAGGTGCAGGATCCAGGCTCGTCAGCCTAAAGTCGCTCGAAAGAGCTTTAAATAGTTTACGTAGTGGGTCGCAACCATGCTCGTCATACTAGCAAATAACCCCAAAGAATTCTGGATAATGTAGTGGCAGCGGTGAGTACGCCTATGCCACGAGTATGTGAAATAATGCCATCCCTGGACACGTGTTTCGAGGTAATTGCCTCTCGTCAGCAGGGAGCAGGTAGGTGTGCAGGGTGCCAAGTAGACTGCCAAAATATATAGGTATAGTACCTTTCAAGGCGCGCAGGTGCGGGATCCAGGCTCGTCAGCCTAAAGTCGCTCGAAAGAGCTTTAAATAGTTTACGTAGTGGGTCGCAACCATGCTCGTCATACTAGCATATAACCCCAAAGAATTCTGGTTAATGTAGTGGCAGCGGTGAGTACGCCTCTGCCACGAGTATGTGAAATAATGCCATCTCTGGACACGTGTTTCGAGGTAATTGTCTCTCGTCAGCAGGGAGCAGGTAGGTGTGCAGGGTGCCAAGTAGACTGCCAAAATATATAGGTATAGTACCTTTCAAGGCGCGCAGGTGCGGGATCCAGGCTCGTTAGCCTAAAGTCGCTCGAAAGAGCTTTAAATAGTTTACGTAGTGGGTCGCAACCATGCTCGTCATACTAGCAAATAACCCCAAAGAATTATGGTTAATGTAGTGGCAGCGGTGAGTACGCCTATGCCACGAGTATGTGAAATAATGCCATCCCTGGACACGTGTTTCGAGGTAATTGCCTCTCGTCAGCAGGGAGCAGGTAGGTGTGCAGGGTGCCAAGTAGACTGCCAAAATATATAGGTATAGTACCTTTCAAGGCGCGCAGGTGCGGGATCCAGGCTCGTCAGCCTAAAGTCGCTCGAAAGAGCTTTAAATAGTTTACGTAGTGGGTCGCAATCATGCTCGTCATACTAGCAAATAACCCCAAAGAATTCTGGTTAATGTAGTGGCAGCGGTGAGTACGCCTATGCCACGAGTATGTGAAATAATGCCATCCCTGGACACGTGTTTCGAGGTAATTGCCTCTCGTCAGCACGGAGCAGGTAGGTGTGCAGGGTGCCAAGTAGACTGCCAAAATATATAGGTATAGTACCTTTCAAGGCGCGCAGGTGCGGGATCCAGGCTCGTCAGCCTAAAGTCGCTCGAAAGAGCTTTAAATAGTTTACGTAGTGGGTCGCAACCATGCTCGTCATACTAGCAAATAACCCCAAAGAATTCTGGTTAATGTAGTGGCAGCGGTGAGTACGCCTATGCCACGAGTATGTGAAATAATGCCATCCCTGGACACGTGTTTCGAGGTAATTGCCTCTCGTCAGCAGGGAGCAGGTAGGTGTGCAGGGTGCCAAGTAGACTGCCAAAATATATAGGTATAGTACCTTTCAAGGCGCGCAGGTGCGGGATCCAGGCTCGTCAGCCTAAAGTCGCTCGAAAGAGCTTTAAATAGTTTACGTAGTGGGTCGCAACCATGCTCGTCATACTAGCAAATAACTCCAAAGAATTCTGGTTAATGTAGTGGCAGCGGTGAGTACGCCTATGCCACAAGTATGTGAAATAATGCCATCCCTGGACACGTGTTTCGAGGTAATTGCCTCTCGTTAGCAGGGAGCAGGTAGATGTGCAGGGTGCCAAGTAGACTGCCAAAATATATAGGTATAGTACCTTTCAAGGCGCGCAGGTGCGGGATCCAGGCTCGTCAGCCTAAAGTCGCTCAAAAGAGCTTTAAATAGTTTACGTAGTGGGTCGCAACCATGCTCGTCATACTAGCAAACAACCCCAAAGAATTCCGGTTAATGTAGTGGCAGCGGTGAGTACGCCTATGCCACGAGTATGTGAAATAATGCCATCCCTGGACACGTGTTTCGAGGTAATTGCCTCTCGTCAGCAGGGAGCAGGTAGGTGTGCAGGGTGCCAAGTAGACTGCCAAAATATATAGGTATAGTACCTTTCAAGGCGCGCAGGTGCGGGATCCTGGCTCGTCAGCCTAAAGTCGCTCGAAAGAGCTTTAAATAGTTTACGTAGTGGGTCGCAACCATGCTCGTCATACTAGCAAATAACCCCAAAGAATTCTGGTTAATGTAGTGGCAGCGGTGAGTACGCCTATGCCACGAGTATGTGAAATAATGCCATCCCTGGACACGTGTTTCGAGGTAATTGCCTCTCGTCAGCAGGGAGTAGGTAGGTGTGCAGGGTGCCAAGTAGACTGCCAAAATATATAGGTATAGTACCTTTCAAGGCGCGCAGGTGCGGGATCCAGGCTCGTCAGCCTAAAGTCGCTCGAAAGAGCTTTAAATAGTTTACGTAGTGGGTCGCAACCATGCTCGTCATACTAGCAAATAACCCCAAAGAATTCTGGTTAATGTAGTGGCAGCGGTGAGTACGCCTATGCCACGAGTATGTGAAATAATGCCATCCCTGGACACGTGTTTTGAGGTAATTGCCTCTCGTCAGCAGGGAGCAGGTAGGTGTGCAGGGTGCCAAGTAGACTGCCAAAATATATAGGTATAGTACCTTTCAAGGCGCGCAGGTGGGGGATCCAGGCTCGTCAGTCTAAAGTCGCTCGAAAGAGCTTCAAATAGTTTACGTAGTGGGTCGCAACCATGCTCGTCATACTAGCAAATAACCCCAAAGAATTCTGGTTAATGTAGTGGCAGCGGTGAGTACGCCTATGCCACGAGTATGTGAAATAATGCCATCCCTGGACACGTGTTTCGAGGTAATTGCCTCTCGTCAGCAGGGAGCAGGTAGGTGTGCAGGGTGCCAAGTAGACTGCCAAAATATATAGGTATAGTACCTTTCAAGGCGCGCAGGTGCGGGATCCAGGCTCGTCAGCCTAAAGTCGCTCGAAAGAGCTTTAAATAGTTTACGTAGTGGGTCGCAACCATGCTCGTCATACTAGCAAATAACCCCAAAGAATTCTGGTTAATGTAGTGGCAGCGGTGAGTACGCCTATGCCACGAGTATGTGAAATAATGCCATCCCTGGACACGTGTTTCGAGGTAATTGCCTCTCGTCAGCAGGGAGCAGGTAGATGTGCAGGGTGCCAAGTAGACTGCCAAAATATATAGGTATAGTACCTTTCAAGGTGCGCAGGTGCGGGATCCAGGCTCGTCAGCCTAAAGTCGCTCGAAAGAGCTTTAAATAGTTTACGTAGTGGGTCGCAACCATGCTCGTCATACTAGCAAATAACCCCAAAGAATTCTGGTTAATGTAGTGGCAGCGGTGAGTACGCCTATGCCACGAGTATGTGAAATAATGCCATCCCTGGACACGTGTTTCGAGGTAATTGCCTCTCGTCAGCAGGGAGCAGGTAGGTGTGCAGGGTGCCAAGTAGACTGCCAAAATATATAGGTATAGTACCTTTCAAGGCGCGCAGGTACGGGATCCAGGCTCGTCAGCCTTAAGTCGCTCGAAAGACCTTTAAATAGTTTACGTAGTGGGTCGCAACCATGCTCGTCATAGTAGCAAATAACCCCAAAGAATTCTGGTTAATGTAGTGGCAGCGGTGAGTACGCCTATGCCACGAGTATGTGAAATAATGCCATCCCTGGACACGTGTTTCGAGGTAATTGCCTCTCGTCAGCAACGAGCAGGTAGGTGTGCAGGGTGCCAAGTAGACTGCCAAAATATATAGGTATAGTACCTTTCAAGGCGCGCAGGTGCGGGATCCAGGCTCGTCAGCCTAAAGTCGCTCGAAAGAGCTTTAAATAGTTTACGTAGTGGGTCGCAACCATGCTCGTCATACTAGCAAATAACCCCAAAGAATTCTGGTTAATGTAGTGGCAGCTGTGAGTACGCCTATGCCACGAGTATGTGAAATAATGCCATCCCTAGACACGTGTTTCGAGGTAATTGCCTCTCATCAGCAGGGAGCAGGTAGGTGTGCAGGGTGCCAAGTAGACTGCCAAAATATATAGGTATAGTACCTTTCAAGGCGCGCAGGTGCGGGATCCAGGCTTGTCAGCCTAAAGTCGCTCGAAAGAGCTTTAAATAGTTTACGTAGTGGGTCGCAACCATGCTCGTCATACTAGCAAATAACCCCAAAGAATTCTGGTTAATGTAGTGGCAGCGGTGAGTACGCCTATGCCACGAGTATGTGAAATAATGCCATCCCTGGACACGTGTTTCGAGGTAATTGTCTCTCGTCAGCAGGGAGCAGGTAGGTGTGCAGGGTGCCAAGTAGACTGCCAAAATATATAGGTATAGTACCTTTCAAGGCGCGCAGGTGCGGGATCCAGGCTCGTCAGCCTAAAGTCGCTCGAAAGAGCTTTAAATAGTTTAAGTAGTGGGTCGCAACCATGCTCGTCATACTAGCAAATAACCCCAAAGAATTCTGGTTAATGTAGTGGCAGCGGTGAGTACGCCTATGCCACGAGTATGTGAAATAATGCCATCCCTGGACACGTGTTTCGAGGTAATTGCCTCTCGTCAGCAGGGAGCAGGTAGGTGTGCAGGGTGCCAAGTAGACTGCCAAAATATATAGGTATAGTACCTTTCAAGGCGCGCAGGTGCGGGATCCAGGCTCGTCAGCCTAAAGTCGCTCGAAAGAGCTTTAAATAGTTTACGTAGTGGGTCGCAACCATGCTCGTCATACTAGCAAATAACCCCAAAGAATTCTGGTTAATGTAGTGGCAGCGGTGAGTACGCCTATGCCACGAGTATGTGAAATAATGCCATCCCTGGACACGTGTTTCGAGGTAATTGTCTCTCGTCAGCAGGGAGCAGGTAGGTGTGCAGGGTGCCAAGTAGACTGCCAAAATATATAGGTATAGTACCTTTCAAGGCCCGCAGGTGCGGGATCCAGGCTCGTCAGCCTAAAGTCGCTCGAAAGAGCTTTAAATAGTTTACGTAGTGGGTCGCAACCATGCTCGTCATACTAGCAATACCCCCAAAGAATTCTGGTTAATGTAGTGGCAGCGGTGAGTACGCCTATGCCACGAGTATGTGAAATAATGCCATCCCTGGACACGTGTTTCGAGGTAATTGCCTCTCGTCAGCAGGGAGCAGGTAGGTGTGCAGGGTGCCAAGTAGACTGCCAAAATATATAGGTATAGTACCTTTCAAGGCGCGCAGGTGCGGGATCCAGGCTCGTCAGCCTAAAGTCACTCGAAAGAGCTTTAAATAGTTTACGTAGTGGGTCGCAACCATGCTCGTCATACTAGCAAATAACCCAAAGAATTCTGGTAAATGTAGTGGCAGCGGTGAGTACGCCTATGCCACGAGTATGTGAAATAATGCCATCCCTGGACACGTGTTTCGAGGTAATTGCCTCTCGTCAGCAGGGAGCAGGTAGGTGTGCAGGGTGCCAAGTAGACTGCCAAAATATATAGGTATAGTACCTTTCAAGGTGCGCAGGTGCGGGATCCAGGCTCGTCAGCCTAAAGTCGCTCGAAAGAGCTTTAAATAGTTTACGTAGTGGGTCGCAACCATGCTCGTCATACTAGCAAATAACCCCAAAGAATTCTGGTTAATGTAGTGGCAGCGGTGAGTACGCCTATGCCACGAGTATGTGAAATAATGCCATCCCTGGACACGTGTTTTGAGGTAATTGCCTCTCGTCAGCAGGGAGCAGGTAGGTATGCAGGGTGCCATGTAGACTGCCAAAATATATAGGTATAGTACCTTTCAAGGTGCGCAGCTGCGGGATCCAGGCTCGTCAGCCTAAAGTCGCTCGAAAGAGCTTTAAATAGTTTACGTAGTGGGTCGCAACCATGCTCGTCATACTAGCAAATAACCCCAAAGAATTCTGGTTAATGTAGTGGCAGCGGTGAGTACGCCTATGCCACGAGTATGTGAAATAATGCCATCCCTGGACACGTGTTTCGAGGTAATTGCCTCTCGTCAGCAGGGAGCAGGTAGGTGTGCAGGGTGCCAAGTAGACTGCCAAAAAATATAGGTATAGTACCTTTCAAGGCGCGCAGGTGCGGGATCCAGGCTCGTCAGCCTAAAGTCGCTCGAAAGAGCTTTAAATAGTTTACGTAGTGGGTCGCAACCATGCTCGTCATACTAGCAAATAACCCCAAAGAATTCTGGTTAATGTAGTGGCAGCGGTGAGTACGCCTATGCCACGAGTATGTGAAATAATGCCATCCCTGGACACGTGTTTCGAGGTAATTGCCTCTCGTCAGCAGGGAGCAGGTAGGTGTGCAGGGTGCCAAGTAGACTGCCAAAATATATAGGTATAGTACCTTTCAAGGCGCGCAGGTGCGGGATCCAGGCTCGTCAGCCTAAAGTCGCTCGAAAGAGCTTTAAATAGTTTACGTAGTGGGTCGCAACCATGCTCGTCATACTAGCAAAAAACCCCAAAGAATTCTGGTTAATGTAATGGCAGCGGTGAGTACGCCTATGCCACAAGTATGTGAAATAATGCCATCCCTGGACACGTGTTTCGAGGTAATTGCCTCTCGTCAGCAGGGAGCAGGTAGGTGTGCAGGGTGCCAAGTAGACTGCCAAAATATATAGGTATAGTACCTTTCATGGCGCGCAGGTGCGGGATCCAGGCTCGTCAGCCTAAAGTCGCTCGAAAGAGCTTTAAATAGTTTACGTAGTGGGTCGCAACCATGCTCGTCATACTAGCAAATAACTCCAAAGAATTCTGGTTAATGTAGTGGCAGCGGTGAGTATGCCTATGCCACGAGTATGTGAAATAATGCCATCCCTGGACACGTGTTTCGAGGTAATTGCCTCTCGTCAGTAGGGAGCAGGTAGGTGTGCAGAGTGCCAAGTAGACTGCCAAAATATATAGGTATAGTACCTTTCAAGGCGTGCAGGTGCGGGATCCAGGCTCGTCAGCCAAAAGTCGCTCGAAAGAGCTTTAAATAGTTTACGTAGTGGGTCGCAACCATGCTCGTCATACTAGCAAATAACCCCAAAGAATTCTGGTTAATGTAGTGGCAGCGGTGAGTACGCCTATGCCACGAGTATGTGAAATAATGCCATCCCTGGACACGTGTTTTGAGGTAATGGCCTCTCGTCAGCAGGGAGCAGGTAGGTGTGCAGGGTGCCAAGTAGACTGCCAAAATATATAGGTATAGTACCTTTCAAGGCGCGCAGGTGCGGGATCCAGGTTCGTCAGCCTAAAGTCGCTCGAAAGAGCTTTAAATAGTTTACGTAGTGGGTCGCAACCATGCTCGTCATACTAGCAAATAACCCCAAAGAATTCTGGTTAATGTAGTGGCAGCGGTGAGTACGCCTATGCCACGAGTATGTGAAATAATGCCAACCCTGGACACGTGTTTCGAGGTAATTGCCTCTCGTCAGCAGGGAGCAGGTAGGTGTGCAGGGTGCCAAGTAGACTGCCAAAATATATAGGTATAGTACCTTTCAAGGCGCGCAGGTGCGGGATCCAGGCTCGTCAGCCTAAAGTCGCTCGAAAGAGCTTTAAATAGTTTACGTAGTGGGTCGCAACCATGCTCGTCATACTAGCAAATAACCCCAAAGAATTCTGGTTAATGTAGTGGCAGCGGTGAGTACGCCTATGCCATGAGTATGTGAAATAATGCCATCCCTGGACACGTGTTTCGAGGTAATTGCCTCTCGTCAGCAGGGAGCAGGTAGGTGTGCAGGGTGCCAAGTAGACTGCCAAAATATATAGGTATAGTACCTTTCAAGGCGCGCAGGTGCGGGATCCAGGCTCGTCAGCCTAAAGTCGCTCGAAAGAGCTTTAAATAGTTTACTTAGTGGGTCGCAACCATGCTCGTCATACTAGCAAATAACCCCAAAGAATTCTGGTTAATGTAGTGGCAGCGGTGAGTACGCCTATGCCACGAGTATGTGAAATAATGCCATCCCTGGACACGTGTTTCGAGGTAATTGCCTCTCGTCAGCAGGGAGCAGGTAGGTGTGCAGGGTGCCAAGTAGACTGCCAAAATATATAGGTATAGTACCTTTAAAGGCGCGCAGGTGCGGGATCCAGGCTCGTCAGCCTAAAGTCGCTCGAAAGAGCTTTAAATAGTTTACGTAGTGGGTCGCAACCATGCTCGTCATACTAGCAAATAACCCCAAAGAATTCTGGTTAATGTAGTGGCAGCGGTGAGTACGCCTATGCCACGAGTATGTGAAATAATGCCATCCCTGGACACGTGTTTCGAGGTAATTGCCTCTCGTCAGCAGGGAGCAGGTAGGTGTGCAGGGTGCCAAGTAGACTGCCAAAATATATAGGTATAGTACCTTTCAAGGCGCGCAGGTGCGGGATCCAGGCTCGTCAGCCTAAAGTCGCTCGAAAGAGCTTTAAATAGTTCACGTAGTGGGTCGCAACCATGCTCGTCATACTAGCAAATAACCCCAAAGAATTCTGGTTAATGTAGTGGCAGCGGTGAGTACGCCTATGCCACGAGTATGTGAAATATTGCCATCCCTGGACACGTGTTTCGAGGTAATTGCTTCTCGTCAGCAGGGAGCAGGTAGGTGTGCAGGGTGCCAAGTAGACTGCCAAAATATATAGGTATAGTACCTTTCAAGGCGTGCAGGTGGGGGATCCAGGCTCGTCAGCCTAAAGTCGCTCGAAAGAGCTTTAAATAGTTTACGTAGTGGGTCGCAACCATGCTCGTCATACTAGCAAATAACCCCAAACAATTCTGGTTAATGTAGTGGCAGCGGTGAGTACGCCTATGCCACGAGTATGTGAAATATTGCCATCCCTGGACACGTGTTTCGAGGTAATTGCCTCTCGTCAGCAGGGAGCAGGTAGGTGTGCAGGGTGCCAAGTAGACTGCCAAAATATATAGGTATAGTACCTTTCAAGGCGCGCAGGTGCGGGATCCAGGCTCGTCAGCCTAAAGTCGCTCGAAAGAGCTTTAAATAGTTTACGTAGTGGGTCGCAACCATGCTCGTCATACTAGCAAATAACCCCAAAGAATTCTGGTTAATGTAGTGGCAGCGGTGAGTACGCCTATGCCACGAGTATGTGAAATAATGCCATCCCTGGACACGTGTTTCGAGGTAATTGCCTCTCGTCAGCAGGGAGCAGGTAGGTGTGCAGGGTGCCAAGTAGACTGCCAAAATATATAGGTATAGTACCTTTCAAGGTGCGCAGGTGCGGGATCCAGGCTCGTCAGCCTAAAGTCGCTCGAAAGAGCTTTAAATAGTTTACGTAGTGGGTCGCAACCATGCTCGTCATACTAGCAAATAACCCCAAAGAATTCTGGTTAATGTAGTGGCAGCGGTGAGTACGCCTATGCCACGAGTATGTGAAATAATGCCATCCCTGGACACGTGTTTCGAGGTAATTGCCTCTCGTCAGCAACGAGCAGGTAGGTGTTCAGGGTGCCAAGTAGACTGCCAAAATATATAGGTATAGTACCTTTCAAAGCGCGCAGGTGCGGGATCCAGGCTCGTCAGCCTAAAGTCGCTCGAAAGAGCTTTAAATAGTTTACGTAGTGGGTCGCAACCATGCTCGTCATACTAGCAAATAACCCCAAAGAATTCTGGTTAATGTAGTGGCAGCTGTGAGTACGCCTATGCCACGAGTATGTGAAATAATGCCATCCCTGGACAAGTGTTTCGAGGTAATTGCCTCTCGTCAGCAGGGAGCAGGTAGGTGTGCAGGGTGCCAAGTAGACTGCCAAAATATATAGGTATAGTACCTTTCAAGGCGCGCAGGTGCGGGATCCAGGCTCGTCAGCTTAAAGTCGCTCGAAAGAGCTTTAAATAGTTTACGGAGTGGGTCACAACCATGCTCGTCATACTAGCAAATAACCCCAAAGAATTCTGGTTAATGTAGTGGCAGCGGTGAGTACGCCTATGCCACGAGTATGTGAAATAATGCCATCCCTGGACACGTGTTTCGAGGTAATTGTCTCTCGTCAGCAGGGAGCAGGTAGGTGTGCAGGGTGCCAAGTAGACTGCCAAAATATATAGGTATAGTACCTTTCAAGGCGCGCAGGTGCGGGATCCAGGCTCGTCAGCCTAAAGTCGCTCGAAAGAGCTTTAAATAGTTTAAGTAGTGGGTCGCAACCATGCTCGTCATACTAGCAAATAACCCCAAAGAATTCTGGTTAATGTAGTGGCAGCGGTGAGTACGCCTATGCCACGAGCATGTGAAATAATGCCATCCCTGGACACGTGTTTCGAGGTAATTGCCTCTCGTCAGCAGGGAGCAGGTAGGTGTGCAGGGTGCCAAGTAGACTGCCAAAATATATAGGTATAGTACCTTTCAAGGCGCGCAGGTGCGGGATCCAGGCTCGTCAGCCTAAAGTCGCTCGAAAGAGCTTTAAATAGTTTACGTAGTGGGTCGCAACCATGCTCGTCATACTAGCAAATAATCCCAAAGAATTCTGGTTAATGTAGTGGCAGCGGTGAGTACGCCTATGCCACGAGTATGTGAAATAATGCCATCCCTGGACACGTGTTTCGAGGTAATTGCCTCTCGTCAGCAGGGACCAGGTAGGTGTGCAGGGTGCCAAGTAGACTGCCAAAATATATAGGTATAGTACCTTTCAAGGCGCGCAGGTGCGGGATCCAGGCTCGTCAGCCTAAAGTCGCTTGAAAGAGCTTTAAATAGTTTACGTAGTGGGTCGCAACCATGCTCGTCATACTAGCAAATAACCCCAAAGAATTCTGGTTAATGTAGTGGCAGCGGTGAGTACGCCTATGCCACGAGTATGTGAAATAATGCCATCCCTGGACACGTGTTTCGAGGTAATTGCCTCTCGTCAGCAGGGAGCAGGTAGGTGTGCAGGGTGCCAAGTAGACTGCCAAAATATATAGGTATAGTACCTTTCAAGGCGTGCAGGTGCGGGATCCAGGCTCGTCAGCCTAAAGTCGCTCGAAAGAGCTTTAAATAGTTTACGTAGTGGGTCGCAACCATGCTCGTCATACTAGCAAATAACCCCAAAGAATTCTGGTTAATGTAGTGGCAGCGGTGAGTACGCCTATGCCACGAGTATGTGAAATAATGCCATCCCTGGACACGTGTTTCGAGGTAATCGCCTCTCGTCAGCAATGAGCAGGTAGGTGTGCAGGGTGCCAAGTAGACTGCCAAAATATATAGGTATAGTACCTTTCAAGGCGCGCAGGTGCGGGATCGAGGCTCGTCAGCCTAAAGTCGCTCGAAAGAGCTTTAAATATTTTACGTAGTGGGTCGCAACCATGCTCGTCATACTAGCAAATAACCCCAAAGAATTCTGGTTAATGTAGTGGCAGCGGTGAGTACGCCTATGCCACGAGTATGTGAAATAATGCCATCCCTGGACACGTGTTTCGAGGTAATTGCCTCTCGTCAGCAGGGAGCATGTAGGTGTGCAGGGTGCCAAGTAGACTGCCAAAATATATAGGTATAGTACCTTTCAAGGTGCGCAGGTGCGGGATCCAGGCTCGTCAGCCTAAAGTCGCTCGCAAGAGCTTTAAATAGTTTACGTAGTGGGTCGCAACCATGCTCGTCATACTAGCAAATAACCCCAAAGAATTCTGGTTAATGTAGTGGCAGCGGTGAGTACGCCTATGCCACGAGTATGTGAAATATTGCCATCCCTGGACACGTGTTTCGAGGTAATTGCCTCTCGTCAGCAGGGAGCAGGTAGGTGTGCAGGGTGCCAAGTAGACTGCCAAAATATATAGGTATAGTACCTTTCAAGGCGCGCAGGTGCGGGATGCAGGCTCATCAGCCTAAAGTCGCTCGAAAGAGCTTTAAATAGTTTACGTAGTGGGTCGCAACCATGCTCGTCATACTAGCAAATAACCCCAAAGAATTCTGGTTAATGTAGTGGCAGCGGTGAGTACGCCTATGCCACGAGTATGTGAAATAATGCCATCCCTGGACACGTGTTTCGAGGTAATTGCCTCTCGTCAGCAGGCAGCAGGTAGGTGTGCAGGGTGCCAAGTAGACTACCAAAATATATAGGTATAGTACCATTCAAGGTGCGCAGGTGCGGGATCCAGGCTCGTCAGCCTAAAGTCGCTCGAAAGAGCTTTAAATAGTTTACGTAGTGGGTCGCAACCATGCTCGTCATACTAGCAAATAACCCCAAAGAATTCTGGTAAATGTAGTGGCAGCGGTGAGTACGCCTATGCCACGAGTATGTGAAATAATGCCATCCCTGGACACGTGTTTCGAGGTAATTGCCTCTCGTCAGCAGGGAGCAGGTAGGTGTGCAGGGTGCCAAGTAGACTGCCAAAATATATAGGTATAGTACCTTTCAAGGTGCGCAGCTGCGGGATCCAGGCTCGTCAGCCTAAAGTCGCTCGAAAGAGCTTTAAATAGTTTACGTAGTGGGTCGCAACCATGCTCGTCATGCTAGCAAATAACCCCAAAGAATTCTGGTTAATGTAGTGGCAGCGGTGAGTACGCCTATGCCACGAGTATGTGAAATAATGCCATCCCTGGACACGTGTTTCGAGGTAATTGCCTCTCGTCAGCAGGGAGCAGGTAGGTGTGCAGGGTGCCAAGTAGACTGCCAAAATATATAGGCATAGTACCTTTCAAGGCGCGCAGGTGCGGGATCCAGGCTCGTCAGCCTTAAGTCGCTCGAAAGAGCTTTAAATAGTTTACGTAGTGGGTCGCAACCAAGCTCGTCATACTAGCAAATAACCCCAAAGAATTCTGGTTAATGTAGTGGCAGCGGTGAGTACGCCTATGCCACGAGTATGTGAAATAATGCCATCCCTGGACACGTGTTTCGAGGTAATTGCCTCTCGTCAGCAGGGAGCAGGTAGGTGTGCAGGGTGCCAAGTGGACTGCCAAAATATATAGGTATAGTACCTTTCAAGGCGAGCAGGTGCAGGATCCAGGCTCGTCAGCCTAAAGTCGCTCGAAAGAGCTTTAAATAGTTTACGTAGTGGGTCGCAACCATGCTCGTCATACTAGCAAATAACCCCAAAGAATTCTGGATAATGTAGTGGCAGCGGTGAGTACGCCTATGCCACGAGTATGTGAAATAATGCCATCCCTGGACACGTGTTTCGAGGTAATTGCCTCTCGTCAGCAGGGAGCAGGTAGGTGTGCAGGGTGCCAAGTAGACTGCCAAAATATATAGGTATAGTACCTTTCAAGGCGCGCAGGTGCGGGATCGAGGCTCGTCAGCCTAAAGTCGCTCGAAAGAGCTTTAAATAGTTTACGTAGTGGGTCGCAACCATGCTCGTCATACTAGCAAATAACCCCAAAGAATTCTGGTTAATGTAGTGGCAGCGGTGAGTACGCCTATGCCACGAGTATGTGAAATAATGCCATCCCTGGACACGTGTTTTGAGGTAATTGCTTCTCGTCAGCAGGGAGCAGGTAGGTGTGCAGGGTGCCAAGTAGACTGCCAAAATATATAGGTACAGTACCTTTCAAAGCGCGCAGGTGGGGGATCCAGGCTCGTCAGTCTAAAGTCGCTTGAAAGAGCTTTAAATAGTTTACGTAGTGGGTCGCAACCATGCTCGTCATACTAGCAAATAACCCCAAAGAATTCTGGTTAATGTAGTGGCAGCGGTGAGTATGCCTATGCCACGAGTATGTGAAATAATGCCATCCCTGGACACGTGTTTCGAGGTAATTGCCTCTCGTCAGCAGGGAGCAGGTAGGTGTGCAGGGTACCAAGTAGACTGCCAAAATATATAGGTATAGTACCTTTCAAGGCGCGCAGGTGCAGGATCCAGGCTCGTCAGCCTAAAGTCGCTCGAAAGAGCTTTAAATAGTTCGCGTAGTGGGTCGCAACCATGCTCGTCATACTAGCAAATAACCCCAAAGAATTCTGGTTAATGTAGTGGCAGCGGTGAGTACGCCTATGCCACGAGTATGTGAAATAATGCCATCCCTGGACACGTGTTTCGAGGTAATTGCCTCTCGTCAGCAGGGAGCAGGTAGGTGTGCAGGGTGCCAAGTAGACTGCCAAAATATATAGGTATAGTACCTTTCAAGGCGCGCAGGTGCGGGATCCAGGCTCGTCAGCCTAAAGTCGCTCGAAAGAGCTTTAAATAGTTTACTTAGTGGGTCGCAACCATGCTCGTCATACTAGCAAATAACCCCAAAGAATTCTGGTTAATGTAGTGACAGCGGTGAGTACGCCTATGCCACGAGTTTGTGAAATAATGCCATCCCTGGACACGTGTTTCGAGGTAATTGCCTCTCGTCAGCAGGGAGCAGGTAGGTGTGCAGGGTACCAAGTAGACTGCCAAAATATATAGGTATAGTACCTTTCAAGGCGCGCAGGTGCAGGATCCAGGCTCGTCAGCCTAAAGTCGCTCGAAAGAGCTTTAAATAGTTCGCGTAGTGGGTCGCAACCATGCTCGTCATACTAGCAAATAACCCCAAAGAATTCTGGTTAATGTAGTGGCAGCGGTGAGTACGCCTATGCCACGAGTATGTGAAATAATGCCATCCCTGGACACGTGTTTCGAGGTAATTGCCTCTCGTCAGCAGGGAGCAGGTAGGTGTGCAGGGTGCCAAGTAGACTGCCAAAATATATAGGTATAGTACCTTTAAAGGCGCGCAGGTGCGGGATCCAGGCTCGTCAGCCTAAAGTCGCTCGAAAGAGCTTTAAATAGTTTACGTAGTGGGTCGCAACCATGCTCGTCATACTAGCAAATAACCCCAAAGAATTCTGGTTAATGTAGTGGCAGCGGTGAGTACGCCTATGCCACGAGTATGTGAAATAATGCCATCCCTGGACACGTGTTTCGAGGTAATTGCCTCTCGTCAGCAGGGAGCAGGTAGGTGTGCAGGGTGCCAAGTAGACTGCCAAAATATATAGGTATAGTACCTTTCAAGGCGCGCAGGTGCGGGATCCAGGCTCGTCAGCCTAAAGTCGCTCGAAAGAGCTTTAAATAGTTCACGTAGTGGGTCGCAACCATGCTCGTCATACTAGCAAATAACCCCAAAGAATTCTGGTTAATGTAGTGGCAGCGGTGAGTACGCCTATGCCACGAGTATGTGAAATATTGCCATCCCTGGACACGTGTTTCGAGGTAATTGCCTCTCGTCAGCAGGGAGCAGGTAGGTGTGCAGGGTGCCAAGTAGACTGCCAAAATATATAGGTATAGTACCTTTCAAGGCGTGCAGGTGGGGGATCCAGGCTCGTCAGCCTAAAGTCGCTCGAAAGAGCTTTAAATAGTTTACGTAGTGGGTCGCAACCATGCTCGTCATACTAGCAAATAACCCCAAACAATTCTGGTTAATGTAGTGGCAGCGGTGAGTACGCCTATGCCACGAGTATGTGAAATATTGCCATCCCTGGACACGTGTTTCGAGGTAATTGCCTCTCGTCAGCAGGGAGCAGGTAGGTGTGCAGGGTGCCAAGTAGACTGCCAAAATATATAGGTATAGTACCTTTCAAGGCGCGCAGGTGCGGGATCCAGGCTCGTCAGCCTAAAGTCGCTCGAAAGAGCTTTAAATAGTTTACGTAGTGGGTCGCAACCATGCTCGTCATACTAGCAAATAACCCCAAAGAATTCTGGTTAATGTAGTGGCAGCGGTGAGTACGCCTATGCCACGAGTATGTGAAATAATGCCATCCCTGGACACGTGTTTCGAGGTAATTGCCTCTCGTCAGCAGGGAGCAGGTAGGTGTGCAGGGTGCCAAGTAGACTGCCAAAATATATAGGTATAGTACCTTTCAAGGTGCGCAGGTGCGGGATCCAGGCTCGTCAGCCTAAAGTCGCTCGAAAGAGCTTTAAATAGTTTACGTAGTGGGTCGCAACCATGCTCGTCATACTAGCAAATAACCCCAAAGAATTCTGGTTAATGTAGTGGCAGCGGTGAGTACGCCTATGCCACGAGTATGTGAAATAATGCCATCCCTGGACACGTGTTTCGAGGTAATTGCCTCTCGTCAGCAACGAGCAGGTAGGTGTTCAGGGTGCCAAGTAGACTGCCAAAATATATAGGTATAGTACCTTTCAAGGCGCGCAGGTGCGGGATCCAGGCTCGTCAGCCTAAAGTCGCTCGAAAGAGCTTTAAATAGTTTACGTAGTGGGTCGCAACCATGCTCGTCATACTAGCAAATAACCCCAAAGAATTCTGGTTAATGTAGTGGCAGCTGTGAGTACGCCTATGCCACGAGTATGTGAAATAATGCCATCCCTGGACACGTGTTTCGAGGTAATTGCCTCTCGTCAGCAGGGAGCAGGTAGGTGTGCAGGGTGCCAAGTAGACTGCCAAAATATATAGGTATAGTACCTTTCAAGGCGCGCAGGTGCGGGATCCAGGCTCGTCAGCTTAAAGTCGCTCGAAAGAGCTTTAAATAGTTTACGGAGTGGGTCACAACCATGCTCGTCATACTAGCAAATAACCCCAAAGAATTCTGGTTAATGTAGTGGCAGCGGTGAGTACGCCTATGCCACGAGTATGTGAAATAATGCCATCCCTGGACACGTGTTTCGAGGTAATTGTCTCTCGTCAGCAGGGAGCAGGTAGGTGTGCAGGGTGCCAAGTAGACTGCCAAAATATATAGGTATAGTACCTTTCAAGGCGCGCAGGTGCGGGATCCAGGCTCGTCAGCCTAAAGTCGCTCGAAAGAGCTTTAAATAGTTTAAGTAGTGGGTCGCAACCATGCTCGTCATACTAGCAAATAACCCCAAAGAATTCTGGTTAATGTAGTGGCAGCGGTGAGTACGCCTATGCCACGAGTATGTGAAATAATGCCATCCCTGGACACGTGTTTCGAGGTAATTGCCTCTCGTCAGCAGGGAGCAGGTAGGTGTGCAGGGTGCCAAGTAGACTGCCAAAATATATAGGTATAGTACCTTTCAAGGCGCGCAGGTGCAGGATCCAGGCTCGTCAGCCTAAAGTCGCTCGAAAGAGCTTTAAATAGTTTACGTAGTGGGTCGCAACCATGCTCGTCATACTAGCAAATAATCCCAAAGAATTCTGGTTAATGTAGTGGCAGCGGTGAGTACGCCTATGCCACGAGTATGTGAAATAATGCCATCCCTGGACACGTGATTCGAGGTAATTGCCTCTCGTCAGCAGGGAGCAGGTAGGTGTGCAGGGTGCCAAGTAGACTGCCAAAATATATAGGTATAGTACCTTTCAAGGCGCGCAGGTGCGGGATCCAGGCTCGTCAGCCTAAAGTCGCTCGAAAGAGCTTTAAATAGTTTACGTAGTGGGTCGCAACCATGCTCGTCATACTAGCAAATAACCCCAAAGAATTCTGGTTAATGTAGTGGCAGCGGTGAGTACGCCTATGCCACGAGTATGTGAAATAATGCCATCCCTGGACACGTGTTTCGAGGTAATTGCCTCTCGTCAGCAGGGAGCAGGTAGGTGTGCAGGGTGCCAAGTAGACTGCCAAAATATATAGGTATAGTACCTTTCAAGGCGTGCAGGTGCGGGATCCAGGCTCGTCAGCCTAAAGTCGCTCGAAAGAGCTTTAAATAGTTTACGTAGTGGGTCGCAACCATGCTCGTCATACTAGCAAATAACCCCAAAGAATTCTGGTTAATGTAGTGGCAGCGGTGAGTACGCCTATGCCACGAGTATGTGAAATAATGCCATCCCTGGACACGTGTTTCGAGGTAATCGCCTCTCGTCAGCAATGAGCAGGTAGGTGTGCAGGGTGCCAAGTAGACTGCCAAAATATATAGGTATAGTACCTTTCAAGGTGCGCAGCTGCGGGATCCAGGCTCGTCAGCCTAAAGTCGCTCGAAAGAGCTTTAAATATTTTACGTAGTGGGTCGCAACCATGCTCGTCATACTAGCAAATAACCCCAAAGAATTCTGGTTAATGTAGTGGCAGCGGTGAGTACGCCTATGCCACGAGTATGTGAAATAATGCCATCCCTGGACACGTGTTTCGAGGTAATTGCCTCTCGTCAGCAGGAAGCAGGTAGGTGTGCAGGGTGCCAAGTAGACTGCCAAAATATATAGGTATAGTACCTTTCAAGGTGCGCAGGTGCGGGATCCAGGCTCGTCAGCCTAAAGTCGCTCGCAAGAGCTTTAAATAGTTTACGTAGTGGGTCGCAACCATGCTCGTCATACTAGCAAATAACCCCAAAGAATTCTGGTTAATGTAGTGGCAGCGGTGAGTACGCCTATGCCACGAGTATGTGAAATATTGCCATCCCTGGACACGTGTTTCGAGGTAATTGCCTCTCGTCAGCAGGGAGCAGGTAGGTGTGCAGGGTGCCAAGTAGACTGCCAAAATATATAGGTATAGTACCTTTCAAGGCGCGCAGGTGCGGGATGCAGGCTCATCAGCCTAAAGTCGCTCGAAAGAGCTTTAAATAGTTTACGTAGTGGGTCGCAACCATGCTCGTCATACTAGCAAATAACCCCAAAGAATTCTGGTTAATGTAGTGGCAGCGGTGAGTACGCCTATGCCACGAGTATGTGAAATAATGCCATCCCTGGACACGTGTTTCGAGGTAATTGCCTCTCGTCAGCAGGCAGCAGGTAGGTGTGCAGGGTGCCAAGTAGACTACCAAAATATATAGGTATAGTACCATTCAAGGTGCGCAGGTGCGGGATCCAGGCTCGTCAGCCTAAAGTCGCTCGAAAGAGCTTTAAATAGTTTACGTAGTGGGTCGCAACCATGCTCGTCATACTAGCAAATAACCCCAAAGAATTCTGGTAAATGTAGTGGCAGCGGTGAGTACGCCTATGCCACGAGTATGTGAAATAATGCCATCCCTGGACACGTGTTTCGAGGTAATTGCCTCTCGTCAGCAGGGAGCAGGTAGGTGTGCAGGGTGCCAAGTAGACTGCCAAAATATATAGGTATAGTACCTTTCAAGGTGCGCAGCTGCGGGATCCAGGCTCGTCAGCCTAAAGTCGCTCGAAAGAGCTTTAAATAGTTTACGTAGTGGGTCGCAACCATGCTCGTCATGCTAGCAAATAACCCCAAAGAATTCTGGTTAATGTAGTGGCAGCGGTGAGTACGCCTATGCCACGAGTATGTGAAATAATGCCATCCCTGGACACGTGTTTCGAGGTAATTGCCTCTCGTCAGCAGGGAGCAGGTAGGTGTGCAGGGTGCCAAGTAGACTGCCAAAATATATAGGTATAGTACCTTTCAAGGCGCGCAGGTGCGGGATCCAGGCTCGTCAGCCTTAAGTCGCTCGAAAGAGCTTTAAATAGTTTACGTAGTGGGTCGCAACCAAGCTCGTCATACTAGCAAATAACCCCAAAGAATTCTGGTTAATGTAGTGGCAGCGGTGAGTACGCCTATGCCACGAGTATGTGAAATAATGCCATCCCTGGACAAGTGTTTCGAGGTAATTGCCTCTCGTCAGCAGGGAGCAGGTAGGTGTGCAGGGTGCCAAGTGGACTGCCAAAATATATAGGTATAGTACCTTTCAAGGCGAGCAGGTGCAGGATCCAGGCTCGTCAGCCTAAAGTCGCTCGAAAGAGCTTTAAATAGTTTACGTAGTGGGTCGCAACCATGCTCGTCATACTAGCAAATAACCCCAAAGAATTCTGGATAATGTAGTGGCAGCGGTGAGTACGCCTATGCCACGAGTATGTGAAATAATGCCATCCCTGGACACGTGTTTCGAGGTAATTGCCTCTCGTCAGCAGGGAGCAGGTAGGTGTGCAGGGTGCCAAGTAGACTGCCAAAATATATAGGTATAGTACCTTTCAAGGCGCGCAGGTGCGGGATCCAGGCTCG
This sequence comes from Triturus cristatus, assembly GCF_964204655.1. NCBI lineage: Eukaryota > Metazoa > Chordata > Amphibia > Caudata > Salamandridae > Triturus > Triturus cristatus. The sequence goes on from NC_140582.1 coordinate 633,822,507, forward strand.
TCAGCCGAAAGTCGCTCGAAAGAGCTTTAAATAGTTTACGTAGTGGGTCGCAACCATGCTCGTCATACTAGCAAATAACCCCAAAGAATTCTGGTTAATGTAGTGGCAGCGGTGAGTACGCCTATGCCACGAGTATGTGAAATAATGCCATCCCTGGACACGTGTTTTGAGGTAATTGCCTCTCGTCAGCAGGGAGCAGGTAGGTGTGCAGGGTGCCAAGTAGACTGCCAAAATATATAGGTACAGTACCTTTCAAAGCGCGCAGGTGGGGGATCCAGGCTCGTCAGTCTAAAGTCGCTTGAAAGAGCTTTAAATAGTTTACGTAGTGGGTCGCAACCATGCTCGTCATACTAGCAAATAACCCCAAAGAATTCTGGTTAATGTAGTGGCAGCGGTGAGTATGCCTATGCCACGAGTATGTGAAATAATGCCATCCCTGGACACGTGTTTCGAGGTAATTGCCTCTCGTCAGCAGGGAGCAGGTAGGTGTACAGGGTGCCAAGTAGACTGCCAAAATATATAGGTATAGTACCTTTCAAGGCGCGCAGGTGCGGGATCCAGGCTCGTCAGCCTAAAGTCGCTCGAAAGAGCTTTAAATAGTTTACGTAGTGGGTCGCAACCATGCTCGTCATACTAGCAAATAACCCCAAAGAATTCTGGTTAATGTAGTGGCAGCGGTGAGTACGCCTATGCCACGAGTATGTGAAATAATGCCATCCCTGGACACGTGTTTTGAGGTAATTGCCTCTCGTCAGCAGGGAGCAGGTAGGTGTGCAGGGTGCCAAGTAGACTGCCAAAATATATAGGTACAGTACCTTTCAAAGCGCGCAGGTGGGGGATCCAGGCTCGTCAGTCTAAAGTCGCTTGAAAGAGCTTTAAATAGTTTACGTAGTGGGTCGCAACCATGCTCGTCATACTAGCAAATAACCCCAAAGAATTCTGGTTAATGTAGTGGCAGCGGTGAGTACGCCTATGCCACGAGTATGTGAAATAATGCCATCCCTGGACACGTGTTTCGAGGTAATCGCCTCTCGTCAGCAATGAGCAGGTAGGTGTGCAGGGTGCCAAGTAGACTGCCAAAATATATAGGTATAGTACCTTTCAAGGCGTGCAGGTGCGGGATTCAGGCTCGTCAGCCTAAAGTCGCTCGAAAGAGCTTTAAATAGTTTACGTAGGGGGTCGCAACCATGCTCGTCATACTAGCAAATAACCCCAAAGAATTCTGGTTAATGTAGTGGCAGCGGTGAGTATGCCTATGCCACGAGTATGTGAAATATTGCCATCCCTGGACACGTGTTTCGAGGTAATTGCCTCTCGTCAGCAGGGAGCAGGTAGGTGTGCAGGGTGCCAAGTAGACTGCCAAAATATATAGGTATAGTACCTTTCAAGGCGCGCAGGTGCGGGATCCAGGCTCGTCAGCCTAAAGTCGCTCGAAAGAGCTTTAAATATTTTACGTAGTGGGTCGCAACCATGCTCGTCATACTAGCAAATAACCCCAAAGAATTCTGGTTAATGTAGTGGCAGCGGTGAGTACGCCTATGCCACGAGTATGTGAAATAATGCCATCCCTGGACACGTGTTTCAAGGTAATTGCCTCTCGTCAGCAGGGAGCAGGTAGGTGTGCAGGGTGCCAAGTAGACTGCCAAAATATATAGGTATAGTACCTTTCAAGGTGCGCAGGTGCGGGATCCAGGCTCGTCAGCCTAAAGTCGCTCGAAAGAGCTTTAAATAGTTTACGTAGTGGGTCGCAACCATGCTCGTCATACTAGCAAATAACCCCAAAGAATTCTGGTTAATGTAGTGGCAGCGGTGAGTACGCCTATGCCACGAGTATGTGAAATATTGCCATCCCTGGACACGTGTTTCGAGGTAATTGCCTCTCGTCAGCAGGGAGCAGGTAGGTGTGCAGGGTGCCAAGTAGACTGCCAAAATATATAGGTATAGTACCTTTCAAGGCGCGCAGGTGCGGGATGCAGGCTCATCAGCCTAAAGTCGCTCGAAAGAGCTTTAAATAGTTTACGTAGTGGGTCGCAACCATGCTCGTCATACTAGCAAATAACCCCAAAGAATTCTGGTTAATGTAGTGGCAGCGGTGAGTACGCCTATGCCACGAGTATGTGAAATAATGCCATCCCTGGACACGTGTTTCGAGGTAATTGCCTCTCGTCAGCAGGCAGCAGGTAGGTGTGCAGGGTGCCAAGTAGACTACCAAAATATATAGGTATAGTACCATTCAAGGTGCGCAGGTGCGGGATCCAGGCTCGTCAGCCTAAAGTCGCTCGAAAGAGCTTTAAATAGTTTACGTAGTGGGTCGCAACCATGCTCGTCATACTAGCAAATAACCCCAAAGAATTCTGGTAAATGTAGTGGCAGCGGTGAGTACGCCTATGCCACGAGTATGTGAAATAATGCCATCCCTGGACACGTGTTTCGAGGTAATTGCCTCTCGTCAGCAGGGAGCAGGTAGGTGTGCAGGGTGCCAAGTAGACTGCCAAAATATATAGGTATAGTACCTTTCAAGGTGCGCAGCTGCGGGATCCAGGCTCGTCAGCCTAAAGTCGCTCGAAAGAGCTTTAAATAGTTTACGTAGTGGGTCGCAACCATGCTCGTCATGCTAGCAAATAACCCCAAAGAATTCTGGTTAATGTAGTGGCAGCGGTGAGTACGCCTATGCCACGAGTATGTGAAATAATGCCATCCCTGGACACGTGTTTCGAGGTAATTGCCTCTCGTCAGCAGGGAGCAGGTAGGTGTGCAGGGTGCCAAGTAGACTGCCAAAATATATAGGTATAGTACCTTTCAAGGCGCGCAGGTGCGGGATCCAGGCTCGTCAGCCTTAAGTCGCTCGAAAGAGCTTTAAATAGTTTACGTAGTGGGTCGCAACCATGCTCGTCATACTAGCAAATAACCCCAAAGAATTCTGGTTAATGTAGTGGCAGCGATGAGTACGCCTATGCCACGAGTATGTGAAATAATGCCATCCCTGGACACGTGTTTCGAGGTAATTGCCTCTCGTCAGCAGGGAGCAGGTAGGTGTGCAGGGTGCCAAGTGGACTGCCAAAATGTATAGGTATAGTACCTTTCAAGGCGAGCAGGTGCAGGATCCAGGCTCGTCAGCCTAAAGTCGCTCGAAAGAGCTTTAAATAGTTTACGTAGTGGGTCGCAACCATGCTCGTCATACTAGCAAATAACCCCAAAGAATTCTGGATAATGTAGTGGCAGCGGTGAGTACGCCTATGCCACGAGTATGTGAAATAATGCCATCCCTGGACACGTGTTTCGAGGTAATTGCCTCTCGTCAGCAGGGAGCAGGTAGGTGTGCAGGGTGCCAAGTAGACTGCCAAAATATATAGGTATAGTACCTTTCAAGGCGCGCAGGTGCGGGATCCAGGCTCGTCAGCCTAAAGTCGCTCGAAAGAGCTTTAAATAGTTTACGTAGTGGGTCGCAACCATGCTCGTCATACTAGCAAATAACCCCAAAGAATTCTGGTTAATGTAGTGGCAGCGGTGAGTACGCCTATGCCACGAGTATGTGAAATAATGCCATCCCTGGACACGTGTTTTGAGGTAATTGCCTCTCGTCAGCAGGGAGCAGGTAGGTGTGCAGGGTGCCAAGTAGACTGCCAAAATATATAGGTACAGTACCTTTCAAAGCGCGCAGGTTGGGGATCCAGGCTCGTCAGTCTAAAGTCGCTTGAAAGAGCTTTAAATAGTTTACGTAGTGGGTCGCAACCATGCTCGTCATACTAGCAAATAACCCCAAAGAATTCTGGTTAATGTAGTGGCAGCGGTGAGTACGCCTATGCCACGAGTATGTGAAATAATGCCATCCCTGGACACGTGTTTCGAGGTAATCGCCTCTCGTCAGCAATGAGCAGGTAGGTGTGCAGGGTGCCAAGTAGACTGCCAAAATATATAGGTATAGTACCTTTCAAGGCGTGCAGGTGCGGGATTCAGGCTCGTCAGCCTAAAGTCGCTCGAAAGAGCTTTAAATAGTTTACGTAGGGGGTCGCAACCATGATCGTCATACTAGCAAATAACCCCAAAGAATTCTGGTTAATGTAGTGGCAGCGGTGAGTACGCCTATGCCACGAGTATGTGAAATATTGCCATCCCTGGACACGTGTTTCGAGGTAATTGCCTCTCGTCAGCAGGGAGCAGGTAGGTGTGCAGGGTGCCAAGTAGACTGCCAAAATATATAGGTATAGTACCTTTCAAGGCGCGCAGGTGCGGGATCCAGGCTCGTCAGCCTAAAGTCGCTCGAAAGAGCTTTAAATATTTTACGTAGTGGGTCGCAACCATGCTCGTCATACTAGCAAATAACCCCAAAGAATTCTGGTTAATGTAGTGGCAGCGGTGAGTACGCCTATGCCACGAGTATGTGAAATAATGCCATCCCTGGACACGTGTTTTGAGGTAATTGCCTCTCGTCAGCAGGGAGCAGGTAGGTGTGCAGGGTGCCAAGTAGACTGCCAAAATATATAGGTATAGTACCTTTCAAGGTGCGCAGGTGCGGGATCCAGGCTCGTCAGCCTAAAGTCGCTCGAAAGAGCTTTAAATAGTTTACGTAGTGGGTCGCAACCATGCTCGTCATACTAGCAAATAACCCCAAAGAATTCTGGTTAATGTAGTGGCAGCGGTGAGTACGCCTATGCCACGAGTATGTGAAATAATGCCATCCCTGGACACGTGTTTCGAGGTAATTGCCTCTCGTCAGCAGGGAGCAGGTAGGTGTGCAGGGTGCCAAGTAGACTGCCAAAATATATAGGTATAGTACTGTTAGAAAAGGTAGACGGACCGGGAGGGCCGGCCGGGGTCAGGGGGAGAGGTCTCCGGGAGAGCCGTCTCCAGCGATCGTACAGACAAGTAACTTCCCCCCCACAGACAGATATCACACACGGATAAGGTTCAGTGTTCTTTATAAGCACTTATTTAAGATACGGTTGAGTGGTACAAGGAGGTCTGGACTCAGGGGTCCCCTCGATTAGAGTCTCGCAAGGTAGGGAAGGGGGTAGCGGGACAGTCTATTTACCAATCAGGTAGTTCGGATGAGATGATGATGAGCTCACAATCCTCGAGCTTGGTGGTTAGGTGGTACGGACCGCGGCAGCGCCAGCAGGTTCCGGTGCGGGTGGTCGATACAACGGGCCGCGGCAGCGCCAGCAGGTCCCCGGAAGATGTACGGTCCGCGGCAGCGCCAGCAGGTCCCGGTGCGGATGGTCGTTACAACGGGCCGCGGCAGCGCCAGCAGGTCCCAGGAAGATGAAGGTTGCAGAAGGCCGCGGCAGCGCCAGCAGGTCCCGGTGAGGATGGTCGTTACAACGGGCCGCGGCAGCGCCAGCAGGTCCCAGGAAGATGAATGTTGCAGAAGGCCGCGGCAGCGCCAGCAGGCAGGACGATGGTTCACAAGAGCGGCTACGGCAGCGCCAGTAGACCGTCAAGGTTGAGTTCACTCGGTGTCTCTCGACTCCAGGATACAACTGCCTTCCTGCTCCGGAGCTGCCTCAGTTATAGGGCTGGTGCCCTTTGATGTCCGGACCCTCGCACTTGGAGGTCGGAGGGTCCGGGATGAAGGTGTCCAGACACCCAGCAGGGGGTGGAGCCAGTGCCTGGGGGAGCTGGGGGCGATCGGCACCTGGCGGGGGAGAGCCCTTGACACTTCGTTCTCCCATTGACCTGCCAAGTGGTCCGCTCACCTCCTGGGTGGATGGTGGTGCCGGGATGTCGGGGCCGGCCAGGCCCGGGGTTAGGGTCGAGGTGAGGCCATGCGGCCGCGTGGTGCAGGGCCCAAGAGGGCGGCTTGACTCGGCCGGGGAAGCCGGTGGGGCTGGACCCCGTGATGAGTAGGGGTCCGAGGGCAGAGGGTCCGTCGGGAGACGGAGTACGGGTGCTTGTCGCGGGGATATGCCAGGTGGGCCGGAGTTCGGGCCCTGTCGTGCGGGGAGGGAGCAAGCCGTCTGTGAGGCCTGTCCAACATGCGTCCCCCCCAGCTGAAGGCGGGGAGAGTCACCCATCTCCTTGGGGACTCTCTTCGTCGAGGCGGAAAAAGCGGGACAGGCCATCCGCGTTGGCGTGGTCTTGGCCTGGTCGGTGCTCCACGGTGAAGTCCATTCCCTGCAGGGAAATGGACCAGCGCAAGGGTTTTGGGTTCTCCCCCCGCATCTGCATCAGCCATTGCAGGGGTCGATGGTCGGTTTGTACCCGGAAGTGGGTACCGAAGAGATAGGGTCGGAGCTTTTTGAGGGCCCACACTACTGCAAATGCCTCCCTCTCGATGGTGCTCCAACGCTGCTCTCGGGCCAGGAGACGTCGACTGATGAAGGCCACCGGCTGGTCATGACCTTCGGGGTTCAACTGAGAGAGGACGGCTCCGATGCCGTGGTCGGAGGCGTCGGTCTGCACCACAAATTCCCGACTGTAATCGGGGGCCTGGAGCACAGGGGCGGTGCATAGGGCGGCCTTCAGCTCCTCGAAGGCCGCTTGACAATCAGGAGTCCAGTTGACCCGCTTCGGTTGGTTCTTGGATGTGAGACCCGTGAGGGGCCCCACGATGCTGCCGTAGTCCTTCACGAACCGCCGGTAGTAGCCGGTGAGCCCCAAGAAGGCTCGGACCTCGGTCTGGGTGACGGGGGGCTGCCAGGACTGGATGGCCGCAATCTTAAGTTGTAGTGGGGCCACCAGCCCGCTTCCCACTTGGTGCCCAAGGTAGGTCACAGACCCTTGGCCAATTTGGCACTTGCCGGCCTTAATGGTGAGGCCGGCCCGCTGGAGGGCTTGTAGGACCTCTTGGAGGTGACGGAGGTGGTCGGACCAGTGGCGGCTGTATACAGCGATATCGTCCAGGTAGGCAGCGCTGAATTCTTCGAGCCCCGCCAAGACCTGGTTCACAAGGCGTTGGAACGTGGCGGGGGCATTCTTCATGCCAAAGGGCATGACCTTAAATTGATAGTGGCCATCGGGGGTGGAGAAGGCTGACCGTTCCTGAGCCCTGGGTGTGAGGCCGATCTGCCAGTAGCCCGCCGCTAGGTCGAAGATACTAAGGTAGCGGGCGGCCCCCAGCCGGTCGATCAGCTCGTCTGCTCGGGGGATGGGATGAGCGTCGGTCCGGGTGACAGCGTTCAAGCCCCGGTAGTCGACGCAGAATCTCAGTTCAGGTGCGGTGCCGGGGGCAGCGGCCTTGGGAACTAATACAACCGGACTGGCCCAGGGACTGTCCGAGGGCTCGATGACCCCGATCGTGAGCATCTTGGCCACTTCCTCCTGTATGCAGGCCCGTACCCGATCTGGTACGCGGTAGGCCCGGTGCCGGACAGGGGGACTGTCCCCGGTGTCTACGTCGTGCAAACACCAAGGGGTGACCCCGGGGGTGAGGGAGAACAGGGCAGCGAACTGCAGCAGGAGGTCCCGGCAGTCCTGGCGTTGCTCCGAAGTGAGGGCGTCAGAGAGCCGGACCCCGTCCACGGAGCCGTCCTTCTCCTGAGTCTTCAGGAGATCCGGGAGGGGCTCGGAGTCTTCTTCTGTACCACTGTCTGTAGCCATCAAGAGGCTTAGTTCGGAGCGCACAAAGTGTGGTTTGAGCCGGTTGGTGTGGAGGACCCGAAGGGGGTTCCGGGAGGACCCCATGTCGATGAGGTAAGTGACGGGGCTTTTACGCTCGACCACTTTGAAGGGCCCCGTCCACTTATCTTGCAGGGCACATGGTTCGGTGGGGGACATCACCCATACTTGCTGCCCAGGCTCGAATTCAACGGAGGAGGCATTGTGATCATACCACCTCTTCATGTCCTCCTGGCTGGCCTCGAGGTTCGCCTTGGCCATCTCCCTGAAGCGCCGGGTCTGGTTTCGTAAGGCCAGGATGTATTTGAAGACGTCTGGAGGGGTCGTTAAGGGGGCCATCTCCCAACCTTCCTTGACTAGGCTGAGGGGCCCTCGCACAGGGTGCCCGTACAGGAGTTTGAAGGGGCTAAAACCGAGGGACTTCTGGGGAACTTCCCGGTAGGCGAAGAGGAGGCACGGGAGCAGTACATCCCACTGGCGACGGAGAGGCTCTTCCAATCCCCCAATCATCCCCTTGAGAGTGCGGTTAAAACGCTCCACTAGTCCGTTCCCTTGGGGGTGATAGGGGGTCATGAATCTGTAGGTGACCCCGCATTGTTGCCAGAGGGACTTCATGTATTTAGATATGAAATTCGTACCTCGGTCGCTGACGACTTCTCGGGGGAAGCCTACCCGGGAGAAGATCCCCATCAGGGCCCGGCCAACCACCGGAGCTGTCACTGTCCGTAGGGGCACCGCCTCGGGGTAGCGGGTGGCATGGTCCACTAGTACCAAGATGAACCTGTGTCCTTGTGCCGTGCGGGGGTCCAGAGGCCCCACAATGTCTATCCCCACCCTCTCGAACGGGGTGGTGACCACAGGGAAGGGTTGCAGAGGGGCCTTCAGCTTCCGACCACTCTTCCCGCTGGCTTGGCATGTGGGGCAAGATCGGCAGTGGTTCAGGACGTCATTCCTCATTTTCGGCCAGAAAAAGTGGGTCACCAGGCGACTGTACGTTTTGTCCTGGCCCAGGTGTCCAGCCAGGGGGACATCGTGGGCCAGGTTGAGCAGAAAGTCTCGGAAGCGGAGCGGTACCACCAGAACTCGACCGGCCCCCAGCTCGGCGATTCTTTGCTCGCTGTAGAGCAGGTCGTTATCCCAGTAGACCCAGTGGGTTCCGGTGGTGTCCCCGGCGTTTTGGGTACTGGCTTGTTGGCGGAGTCCCTCGAGGGAGGGACAGGTCTTTTGTTCCTGGCGGAACTGTTCTTGGGTGGGCCCCCCTTCTTGACGCCACTGAGCCAGATCCGGAAGGTCCTGGTGTTGCGCGTCTTCTTCGGTAGTCGGGTCCGGGAGGTCGGACTCGCCGTTGTCCTCTACGGGGGCAACCGGGGGCGGAGGTGCTGGCCATTCGGTTTCTTCTGATCGGGGGGCGGCACGGGCGGCCATGGATCGGGTGGTTATGCAGGCCCAGTCCGGGAGGCCCAGCATCCCCAGGTGCTCTCTTTTCTCGACGGTGGCCCACGGGGAACTCTCGAGGTCATTCCCCAGGAGGCAGTCCACGGGGGCATCGTCCCGGACCGTCACCTTCAGTAGGCCGGAGACCCCTCCCCATTCAAACGGGACGCAGGCCATCTTACACATACTCTCAGAGTTATCTGCCGAGCGGACGGGGCAGAGAATGTTCGGCAGGATCTGCTCGGGCTTCACCAGATGACAGCGGACGGCCGTCACGCTGGCGCCGGTGTCACGCAAGGCCTCGGCTCTTTGTCCATTAATGGTCACCCACTGACCGTATTTTCTGGTGTTGGCGGGTAGGGGAGCCCGCGGAACCATGTCTCTTCCCCCTAAGCACGCCAGGACCATGGCGGCCGGTTCCCACCCTTGCTGGGCCGGCTCGTACTCTTCGGGTCCCTCCGATGATTGCTCTTCCCCCAGGGCAGCGGCAGCTACCTGGCGGGGCTTGGGTGTTTGGTTTAGCGGGCAGTTCGGGTCATTGGCGTAGTGGCCTAGTCGCTGGCACCGGTGGCACGTGACGTTGGCTCGGTACCCAGGCCGCAACGGGGGGTTGCCCCGGCCGGCCGGAGGCGGGGTGCTGGCCACGGGTGTTGCTGGTAAGGCGTCTCTCCCTCGCCCCTGGCCCCCTCCTCCTCCCCGAGGACGGTGCTGGCCTTGGTTGCTTCTGTTCTGGTCGTGTGGCCCTCTCCGGCCCACTCGGGTGCTTTCCCACCGGTCAGCTTCGGCGGCGAGCTGCCGGGGGTCAGTCAGCTTACTGTCGAGTAGGTGCTGCCTGAGCTCGACGAAACAGTTGTTTGACAGGTGCTCCCATACCATAAGGTTGAAGAGTTGTTCGTAGGTGGTGACCTGACTTCCCTTGATCCAACCCTCGAAGGCCCGGCTGAAATAGTTCACGTATTCTACCCAAGTTGTACCTGGGATCCGGGTGCAATCTCTGAACCTCTGGCGGTACATCTCGGGCGTGAGGCCGTAGCGGGTGAGGAGGGCAGCCTTCATGTGGTCGTAGGACGACATTTGGTGATCGGGGAGCTGCAGCAGGGCATCGCGACCCTCGTTGATAAATCTCCCCCAAAGTCCGGCTCCCCAATCACTCCGGTCGATCCGGTGGGAGGTCATTGCGATCTCATAGGCTTTAAACCACTGTTGTATGTCGTCTTCTCGGACATATTCGCGGACAACATCCTTGGGGATGTGAACTTTTTTCTCACTTGGCCCCGGGGTGTGTGGTCGCTCAGGCACCCCCAGTTCCTTATTCTGTTTGCGCAGTTCTATTTCCGCTAGTCGGCGCTCGTGCTCGAGCGTTATTTTTTTCTCTTCCAGCTCTCTCTGTCTCTGCTTTTCTTCTCGTTCCTCTCGAAGCCGCATATGCTCGAGGTTGAGTTTCTGCTCAGCTAACTTGAGTTCCCCATCCATCTTGAGTCGTGCCATCTCCAACTCGTGTAATCTGACTCTGTCTCTTTCTCGGATCTCCTCTTGCGAGAGGCCCGTTCCCCGCTCCTCGGGAGCCGTGGCGTTCCCCTCTGGTGTGCTGCTGTTTTGGTCTGAGGGCCCTGTGACCCCAGTTTCTGTCCATGACTCAAGAGCGCGCTTTAGATCATCCTTGGTACTCAGGCCGGTGGTAGCAATGCCAAGTTCTATGCAAAATTGTCTCAGTTCGCGGTGGTTGTATTCTTCTAATTTCTCCATTTGGAATTTCTCGGTGGAGCTGCTATCTTTGGTCGACATCGTGCTTATGTCGTGGGGTGAGCTACTCTCTGTACGATTACGCGTTGATTCGGATCGCGCCGCTGGCCACCAATGTTAGAAAAGGTAGACGGACCGGGAGGGCCGGCCGGGGTCAGGGGGAGAGGTCTCCGGGGAGAGCCGTCTCCAGCTATCGTACAGACAAGTAACTTCCCCCCCACAGACAGATATCACACACGGATAAGGTTCAGTGTTCTTTATAAGCACTTATTTAAGATACGGTTGAGTGGTACAAGGAGGTCTGGACTCAGGGGTCCCCTCGATTAGAGTCTCGCAAGGTAGGGAAGGGGGTAGCGGGACAGTCTATTTACCAATCAGGTAGTTCGGATGAGATGATGATGAGCTCACAATCCTCGAGCTTGGTGGTTAGGTGGTACGGACCGCGGCAGCGCCAGCAGGTTCCGGTGCGGGTGGTCGATACAACGGGCCGCGGCAGCACCAGCAGGTCCCCGGAAGATGTACGGTCCGCGGCAGCGCCAGCAGGTCCCGGTGCGGATGGTCGTTACAACGGGCCGCGGCAGCGCCAGCAGGTCCCAGGAAGATGAAGGTTGCAGAAGGCCGCGGCAGCGCCAGCAGGTCCCGGTGAGGATGGTCGTTACAACGGGCCGCGGCAGCGCCAGCAGGTCCCAGGAAGATGAATGTTGCAGAAGGCCGCGGCAGCGCCAGCAGGCAGGACGATGGTTCACAAGAGCGGCTACGGCAGCGCCAGTAGACCGTCAAGGTTGAGTTCACTCGGTGTCTCTCGACTCCAGGATACAACTGCCTTCCTGCTCCGGAGCTGCCTCAGTTATAGGGCTGGTGCCCTTTGATGTCCGGACCCTCGCACTTGGAGGTCGGAGGGTCCGGGATGAAGGTGTCCAGACACCCAGCAGGGGGTGGAGCCAGTGCCTGGGGGAGCTGGGGGCGATCGGCACCTGGCGGGGGAGAGCCCTTGACACTTCAATCTCCCATTGACCTGCCAAGTGGTCCGCTCACCTCCTGGGTGGATGGTGGTGCCGGGATGTCGGGGCCGGCCAGGCCCGGGGTTAGGGTCGAGGTGAGGCCATGCGGCCGCGTGGTGCAGGGCCCAAGAGGGCGGCTTGACTCGGCCGGGGAAGCCGGTGGGGCTGGACCCCGTGATGAGTAGGGGTCCGAGGGCAGAGGGTCCGTCGGGAGACGGAGTACGGGTGCTTGTCGCGGGGATATGCCAGGTGGGCCGGAGTTCGGGCCCTGTCGTGCGGGGAGGGAGCAAGCCGTCTGTGAGGCCTGTCCAACATGTACCTTTCAAGGCGCGCAGGTGCGGGATGCAGGCTCGTCAGCCTAAAGTCGCTCGAAAGAGCTTTAAATAGTTTACGTAGTGGGTCGCAACCATGCTCGTCATACTAGCAAATAACCCCAAAGAATTCTGGTTAATGTAGTGGCAGCGGTGAGTACGCCTATGCCACGAGTATGTGAAATAATGCCATCCCTGGACACGTGTTTCGAGGTAATTGCCTCTCGTCAGCAGGCAGCAGGTAGGTGTGCAGGGTGCCAAGTAGACTACCAAAATATATAGGTATAGTACCATTCAAGGTGCGCAGGTGCGGGATCCAGGCTCGTCAGCCTAAAGTCGCTCGAAAGAGCTTTAAATAGTTTACGTAGTGGGTCGCAACCATGCTCGTCATACTAGCAAATAACCCCAAAGAATTCTGGTAAATGTAGTGGCAGCGGTGAGTACGCCTATGCCACGAGTATGTGAAATAATGCCATCCCTGGACACGTGTTTCGAGGTAATTGCCTCTCGTCAGCAGGGAGCAGGTAGGTGTGCAGGGTGCCAAGTAGACTGCCAAAATATATAGGTATAGTACCTTTCAAGGTGCGCAGCTGCGGGATCCAGGCTCGTCAGCCTAAAGTCGCTCGAAAGAGCTTTAAATAGTTTACGTAGTGGGTCGCAACCATGCTCGTCATGCTAGCAAATAACCCCAAAGAATTCTGGTTAATGTAGTGGCAGCGGTGAGTACGCCTATGCCACGAGTATGTGAAATAATGCCATCCCTGGACACGTGTTTCGAGGTAATTGCCTCTCGTCAGCAGGGAGCAGGTAGGTGTGCAGGGTGCCAAGTAGACTGCCAAAATATATAGGTATAGTACCTTTCAAGGCGCGCAGGTGCGGGATCCAGGCTCGTCAGCCTTAAGTCGCTCGAAAGAGCTTTAAATAGTTTACGTAGTGGGTCGCAACCATGCTCGTCATACTAGCAAATAACCCCAAAGAATTCTGGTTAATGTAGTGGCAGCGGTGAGTACGCCTATGCCACGAGTATGTGAAATAATGCCATCCCTGGACACGTGTTTCGAGGTAATTGCCTCTCGTCAGCAGGGAGCAGGTAGGTGTGCAGGGTGCCAAGTGGACTGCCAAAATATATAGGTATAGTACCTTTCAAGGCGCGCAGGTGCAGGATCCAGGCTCGTCAACCTAAAGTCGCTCGAAAGAGCTTTAAATAGTTTACGTAGTGGGTCGCAACCATGCTCGTCATACTAGCAAATAACCCCAAAGAATTCTGGATAATGTAGTGGCAGCGGTGAGTACGCCTATGCCACGAGTATGTGAAATAATGCTGTTGGACAGGCCTCACAGACGGCTTGCTCCCTCCCCGCACGACAGGGCCCGAACTCCGGCCCACCTGGCATATCCCCGCGACAAGCACCCGTACTCCGTCTCCCGACGGACCCTCTGCCCTCGGACCCCTACTCATCACGGGGTCCAGCCCCACCGGCTTCCCCGGCCGGGTCAAGCCGCCCTCTTGGGCCCTGCACCACGCGGCCGCATGGCCTCACCTCGACCCTAACCCTGGGCCTGGCCGGCCCCGACATCCCGGCACCACCATCCACCCAGGAGGTGAGCGGACCACTTGGCAGGTCAATGGGAGAACGAAGTGTCAAGGGCTCTCCCCTGCCAGGTGCCGATCGCCCCCAGCTCCCCCAGGCACTGGCTCCACCCCCTGCTGGGTGTCTGGACACCTTCATCCCGGACCCTCCGACCTCCAAGTGCGAGGGTCCGGACATCAAAGGGCACCAGCCCTATAACTGAGGCAGCTCCGGAGCAGGAAGGCAGTTGTATCCTGGAGTCGAGAGACACCGAGTGAACTCAACCTTGACGGTCTACTGGCGCTGCCGTAGCCGCTCTTGTGAACCATCGTCCTGCCTGCTGGCGCTGCCGCGGCCTTCTGCAACCTTCATCTTCCTGGGACCTGCTGGCGCTGCCGCGGCCCGTTGTAACGACCATCCGCACCGGGACCTGCTGGCGCTGCCGCGGACCGTACATCTTCCGGGGACCTGCTGGCGCTGCCGCGGCCCGTTGTATCGACCACCCGCACCGGGACCTGCTGGCGCTGCCGCGGTCCGTACCACCTAACCACCAAGCTCGAGGATTGTGAGCTCATCATCATCTCATCCGAACTACCTGATTGGTAAATAGACTGTCCCGCTACCCCCTTCCCTACCTTGCGAGACTCTAATCGAGGGGACCCCTGAGTCCAGACCTCCTTGTACCCTTCAACCGTATCTTAAATAAGTGCTTATAAAGAACACTGAACCTTATCCGTGTGTAATATCTGTCTGTGGGGGGGAAGTTACTTGTCTGTACGATCGCTGGAGACGGCTCTCCCCGGAGACCTCTCCCCCTGACCCCGGCCGGCCCTCCCGGTCCGTCTACCTTTTCTAACATTGGTGGCCAGCGGCGCGATCCGAATCAACGCGTAATCGTACAGAGACTAGCTCACCCCACGACATAAGCACGATGTCGACCAAAGATAGCAGCTCCACCGAGAAATTCCAAATGGAGAAATTAGAAGAATACCACCACCGCGAACTGAGACAATTTTGCATAGAACTTGGCATTGCTACCACCGGCCTGAGTACCAAGGATGATCTAAAGCGCGCTCTTGAGTCATGGACAGAAACTGGGGTCACAGGACCCTCCGACCAAAGCAGCGTCACACCAGACCAAAACAGCATCACACCAGAGGGGAACGCCACGGCTCCCGAGGAGCGGGGAACGGGCCTCTCGCAAGAGGAGATCCGAGAAAGAGACAGAGTCAGATTACACGAGTTGGAGATGGCACGACTCAAGATGGATGGGGAACTCAAGTTAGCTGAACAGAAACTCAACCTCGAGCATATGCGGCTTCGAGAGGAACGAGAAGAAAAGCAGAGACAGAGAGAGCTGGAAGAGAAAAAAATAACGCTCGAGCACGAGCGCCGACTAGCGGAAATAGAACTGCGCAAACAGAATAAGGAACTGGGGGTGCCTGAGCGACCACACACCCCGGGGCCAAGTGAGAAAAAAGTTCACATCCCCAAGGATGTTGTCCGCGAATATGTCCGAGAAGACGACATACAACAGTGGTTTAAAGCCTATGAGATCGCAATGACCTCCCACCGGATCGACCGGAGTGATTGGGGAGCCGGACTTTGGGGGAGATTTATCAACGAGGGTCGCGATGCCCTGCTGCAGCTCCCCATCACCAAATGTCGTCCTACGACCACATGAAGGCTGCCCTCCTCACCCGCTACGGCCTCACGCCCGAGATGTACCGCCAGAGGTTCAGAGATTGCACCCGGATCCCAGGTACAACTTGGGTAGAATACGTGAACTATTTCAGCCGGGCCTTCGAGGGTTGGATCAAGGGAAGTCAGGTCACCACCTACGAACAACTCTTCAACCTTATGGTATGGGAGCACCTGTCAAACAACTGTTTCGTCGAGCTCAGGCAGCACCTACTCGACAGTAAGCTGACTGACCCCCGGCAGCTCGCCGCCGAAGCTGACCGGTGGGAAAGCACCCGAGTGGGCCGGAGAGGGCCACACGACCAGAACAGAAGCAACCAAGGCCAGCACCGTCCTCGGGGAGGAGGAGGGGGCCAGGGGCGAGGGAGAGACGCCTTACCAGCAACACCCGTGGCCAGCACCCCGCCTCCGGCCGGCCGGGGCAACCCCCCGTTGCGGCCTGGGTACCGAGCCAACGTCACGTGCCACCGGTGCCAGCGACTAGGCCACTACGCCAATGACCCGAACTGCCCGCTAAACCAAACACCCAAGCCCCGCCAGGTAGCTGCCGCTGCCCTAGGGGAAGAGCAATCATCGGAGGGACCCGAAGAGTACGAGCCGGCCCAGCAAGGGTGGGAACCGGCCGCCATGGTCCTGGCGTGCTTAGGGGGAAGAGACATGGTTCCGCGGGCTCCCCTACCCGCCAACACCAGAAAATACGGTCAGTGGGTGACCATTAATGGACAGAGAGCCGAGGCCTTGCGTGACACCGGCGCCAGCGTGACGGCCGTCCGCTGTCATCTGGTGAAGCCCGAGCAGATCCTGCCGAACATTCTCTGCCCCGTCCGCTCGGCAGATAACTCTGAGAGTATGTGTAAGATGGCCTGCGTCCCGTTTGAATGGGGAGGGGTCTCCGGCCTACTGAAGGTGACGGTCCGGGACGATGCCCCCGTGGACTGCCTCCTGGGGAATGACCTCGAGAGTTCCCCGTGGGCCACCGTCGAGAAAAGAGAGCACCTGGGGATGCTGGGCCTCCCGGACTGGGCCTGCATAACCACCCGATCCATGGCCGCCCGTGCCGCCCCCCGATCAGAAGAAACCGAATGGCCAGCACCTCCGCCCCCGGTTGCCCCCGTAGAGGACAACGGCGAGTCCGACCTCCCGGACCCGACTACCGAAGAAGACGCGCAACACCAGGACCTTCCGGATCTGGCTCAGTGGCGTCAAGAAGGGGGGCCCACCCAAGAACAGTTCCGCCAGGAACAAAAGACCTGTCCCTCCCTCGAGGGACTCCGCCAACAAGCCAGTACCCAAAACGCCGGGGACACCACCGGAACCCACTGGGTCTACTGGGATAACGACCTGCTCTACAGCGAGCAAAGAATCGCCGAGCTGGGGGCCGGTCGAGTTCTGGTGGTACCGCTCCGCTTCCGAGACTTTCTGCTCAACCTGGCCCACGATGTCCCCCTGGCTGGACACCTGGGCCAGGACAAAACGTACAGTCGCCTGGTGACCCACTTTTTCTGGCCGAAAATGAGGAATGACGTCCTGAACCACTGCCGATCTTGCCCCACATGCCAAGCCAGCGGGAAGAGTGGTCGGAAGCTGAAGGCCCCTCTGCAACCCTTCCCTGTGGTCACCACCCCGTTCGAGAGGGTGGGGATAGACATTGTGGGGCCTCTGGACCCCCGCACGGCACAAGGACACAGGTTCATCTTGGTACTAGTGGACCATGCCACCCGCTACCCCGAGGCGGTGCCCCTACGGACAGTGACAGCTCCGGTGGTTGGCCGGGCCCTGATGGGGATCTTCTCCCGGGTAGGCTTCCCCCGAGAAGTCGTCAGCGACCGAGGTACGAATTTCATATCTAAATACATGAAGTCCCTCTGGCAACAATGCGGGGTCACCTACAGATTCACGACCCCCTATCACCCCCAAGGGAACGGACTAGTGGAGCGTTTTAACCGCACTCTCAAGGGGATGATTGGGGGATTGGAAGAGCCTCTCCGTCGCCAGTGGGATGTACTGCTCCCGTGCCTCCTCTTCGCCTACCGGGAAGTTCCCCAGAAGTCCCTCGGGTTTAGCCCCTTCGAACTCCTGTACGGGCACCCTGTGCGAGGGCCCCTCAGCCTAGTCAAGGAAGGTTGGGAGATGGCCCCCTTAACGACCCCTCCAGACGTCTTCAAATACATCCTGGCCTTACGAAGCCAGACCCGGCGCTTCAGGGAGATGGCCAAGGCGAACCTCGAGGCCAGCCAGGAGGACATGAAGAGGTGGTATGATCACAATGCCTCCTCCGTTGAATTCGAGCCTGGGCAGCAAGTATGGGTGATGTCCCCCACCGAACCATGTGCCCTGCAAGATAAGTGGACGGGGCCCTTCAAAGTGGTCGAGCGTAAAAGCCCCGTCACTTACCTCATCGACATGGGGTCCTCCCGGAACCCCCTTCGGGTCCTCCACACCAACCGGCTCAAACCACACTTTGGGCGCTCCGAACTAAGCCTCTTGATGGCTACAGACAGTGGTACAGAAGAAGACTCCGAGCCCCTCCCGGATCTCCTGAAGACTCAGGAGAAGGACGGCTCCGTGGACGGGGTCCGGCTCTCTGACGCCCTCACTTCGGAGCAACGCCAGGACTGCCGGGACCTCCTGCTGCAGTTCGCTGCCCTGTTCTCCCTCACCCCCGGGGTCACCCCTTGGTGTTTGCACGACGTAGACACCGGGGACAGTCCCCCTGTCCGGCACCGGGCCTACCGCGTACCAGATCGGGTACGGGCCTGCATACAGGAGGAAGTGGCCAAGATGCTCACGATCGGGGTCATCGAGCCCTCGGACAGTCCCTGGGCCAGTCCGGTTGTATTAGTTCCCAAGGCCGCTGCCCCCGGCACCGCACCTGAACTGAGATTCTGCGTCGACTACCGGGGCTTGAACGCTGTCACCCGGACCGACGCTCATCCCATCCCCCGAGCAGACGAGCTGATCGACCGGCTGGGGGCCGCCCGCTACCTTAGTATCTTCGACCTAACGGCGGGCTACTGGCAGATCGGCCTCACACCCAGGGCTCAGGAACGGTCAGCCTTCTCCACCCCCGATGGCCACTATCAATTTAAGGTCATGCCCTTTGGCATGAAGAATGCCCCCGCCACGTTCCAACGCCTTGTGAACCAGGTCTTGGCGGGGCTCGAAGAATTCAGCGCTGCCTACCTGGACGATATCGCTGTATACAGCCGCCACTGGTCCGACCACCTCCGTCACCTCCAAGAGGTCCTACAAGCCCTCCAGCGGGCCGGCCTCACCATTAAGGCCGGCAAGTGCCAAATTGGCCAAGGGTCTGTGACCTACCTTGGGCACCAAGTGGGAAGCGGGCTGGTGGCCCCACTACAACTTAAGATTGCGGCCATCCAGTCCTGGCAGCCCCCCGTCACCCAGACCGAGGTCCGAGCCTTCTTGGGGCTCACCGGCTACTACCGGCGGTTCGTGAAGGACTACGGCAGCATCGTGGGGCCCCTCACGGGTCTCACATCCAAGAACCAACCGAAGCGGGTCAACTGGACTCCTGATTGTCAAGCGGCCTTCGAGGAGCTGAAGGCCGCCCTGTGCACCGCCCCTGTGCTCCAGGCCCCCGATTACAGTCGGGAATTTGTGGTGCAGACCGACGCCTCCGACCACGGCATCGGAGCCGTCCTCTCTCAGTTGAACCCCGAAGGTCATGACCAGCCGGTGGCCTTCATCAGTCGACGTCTCCTGGCCCGAGAACAGCGTTGGAGCACCATCGAGAGGGAGGCATTTGCAGTAGTGTGGGCCCTCAAAAAGCTCCGACCCTATCTCTTCGGTACCCACTTCCGGGTACAAACCGACCATCGACCCCTGCAATGGCTGATGCAGATGCGGGGGGAGAACCCAAAACTCTTGCGCTGGTCCATTTCCCTGCAGGGAATGGACTTCACCGTGGAGCACCGACCAGGCCAAGACCACGCCAACGCGGATGGCCTGTCCCGCTTTTTCCGCCTCGACGAAGAGAGTCCCCAAGGAGATGGGTGACTCTCCCCGCCTTCAGCTGGGGGGGACGCATGTTGGACAGGCCTCACAGACGGCTTGCTCCCTCCCCGCACGACAGGGCCCGAACTCCGGCCCACCTGGCATATCCCCGCGACAAGCACCCGTACTCCGTCTCCCGACGGACCCTCTGCCCTCGGACCCCTACTCATCACGGGGTCCAGCCCCACCGGCTTCCCCGGCCGGGTCAAGCCGCCCTCTTGGGCCCTGCACCACGCGGCCGCATGGCCTCATCTCGACCCTAACCCCGGGCCTGGCCGGCCCCGACATCCCGGCACCACCATCCACCCAGGAGGTGAGCGGACCACTTGGCAGGTCAATGGGAGAACGAAGTGTCAAGGGCTCTCCCCCGCCAGGTGCCGATCGCCCCCAGCTCCCCCAGGCACTGGCTCCACCCCCTGCTGGGTGTCTGGACACCTTCATCCCGGACCCTCCGACCTCCAAGTGCGAGGGTCCGGACATCAAAGGGCACCAGCCCTATAACTGAGGCAGCTCCGGAGCAGGAAGGCAGTTGTATCCTGGAGTCGAGAGACACCGAGTGAACTCAACCTTGACGGTCTACTGGCGCTGCCGTAGCCGCTCTTGTGAACCATCGTCCTGCCTGCTGGCGCTGCCGCGGCCTTCTGCAACCTTCATCTTCCTGGGACCTGCTGGCGCTGCCGCGGCCCGTTGTAACGACCATCCGCACCGGGACCTGCTGGCGCTGCCGCGGACCGTACATCTTCCGGGGACCTGCTGGCGCTGCCGCGGCCCGTTGTATCGACCACCCGCACCGGGACCTGCTGGCGCTGCCGCGGTCCGTACCACCTAACCACCAAGCTCGAGGATTGTGAGCTCATCATCATCTCATCCGAACTACCTGATTGGTAAATAGACTGTCCCGCTACCCCCTTCCCTACCTTGCGAGACTCTAATCGAGGGGACCCCTGAGTCCAGACCTCCTTGTACCCTTCAACCGTATCTTAAATAAGTGCTTATAAAGAACACTGAACCTTATCCGTGTGTGATATCTGTCTGTGGGGGGGAAGTTACTTGTCTGTACGATCGCTGGAGACGGCTCTCCCCGGAGACCTCTCCCCCTGACCCCGGCCGGCCCTCCCGGTCCGTCTACCTTTTCTAACAAATGCCATCCCTGGACACGTGTTTCGAGGTAATTGCCTCTCGTCAGCAGGGAGCAGGTAGGTGTGCAGGGTGCCAAGTAGACTGCCAAAATATATAGGTATAGTACCTTTCAAGGCGCGCAGGTGCGGGATCCAGGCTCGTCAGCCTAAAGTCGCTCGAAAGAGCTTTAAATAGTTTACGTAGTGGGTCGCAACCATGCTCGTCATACTAGCATATAACCCCAAAGAATTCTGGTTAATGTAGTGGCAGCGGTGAGTACGCCTCTGCCACGAGTATGTGAAATAATGCCATCTCTGGACACGTGTTTCGAGGTAATTGTCTCTCGTCAGCAGGGAGCAGGTAGGTGTGCAGGGTGCCAAGTAGACTGCCAAAATATATAGGTATAGTACCTTTCAAGGCGCGCAGGTGCGGGATCCAGGCTCGTTAGCCTAAAGTCGCTCGAAAGAGCTTTAAATAGTTTACGTAGTGGGTCGCAACCATGCTCGTCATACTAGCAAATAACCCCAAAGAATTCTGGTTAATGTAGTGGCAGCGGTGAGTACGCCTATGCCACGAGTATGTGAAATAATGCCATCCCTGGACACGTGTTTCGAGGTAATTGCCTCTCGTCAGCAGGGAGCAGGTAGGTGTGCAGGGTGCCAAGTAGACTGCCAAAATATATAGGTATAGTACCTTTCAAGGCGCGCAGGTGCGGGATCCAGGCTCGTCAGCCTAAAGTCGCTCGAAAGAGCTTTAAATAGTTTACGTAGTGGGTCGCAACCATGCTCGTCATACTAGCAAATAACCCCAAAGAATTCTGGTTAATGTAGTGGCAGCGGTGAGTACGCCTATGCCACGAGTATGTGAAATAATGCCATCCCTGGACACGTGTTTCGAGGTAATTGCCTCTCGTCAGCAGGGAGCAGGTAGGTGTGCAGGGTGCCAAGTAGACTGCCAAAATATATAGGTATAGTACCTTTCAAGGCGCGCAGGTGCGGGATCCAGGCTCGTCAGCCTAAAGTCGCTCGAAAGAGCTTTAAATAGTTTACGTAGTGGGTCGCAACCATGCTCGTCATACTAGCAAAAAACCCCAAAGAATTCTGGTTAATGTTATGGCAGCGGTGAGTACGCCTATGCCACGAGTATGTGAAATAATGCCATCCCTGGACACGTGTTTCGAGGTAATTGCCTCTCGTCAGCAGGGAGCAGGTAGGTGTGCAGGGTGCCAAGTAGACTGCCAAAATATATAGGTATAGTACCTTTCAAGGCGCGCAGGTGCGGGATCCAGGCTTGTCAGCCTAAAGTCGCTCGAAAGAGCTTTAAATAGTTTACGTAGTGGGTCGCAACCATGCTCGTCATACTAGCAAATAACTCCAAAGAATTCTGGTTAATGTAGTGGCAGCGGTGAGTATGCCTATGCCACGAGTATGTGAAATAATGCCATCCCTGGACACGTGTTTCGAGGTAATTGCCTCTCGTCAGTAGGGAGCAGGTAGGTGTGCAGGGTGCCAAGTAGACTGCCAAAATATATAGGTATAGTACCTTTCAAGGCGTGCAGGTGCGGGATCCAGGCTCGTCAGCCAAAAGTCGCTCGAAAGAGCTTTAAATAGTTTACGTAGTGGGTCGCAACCATGCTCGTCATACTAGCAAATAACCCCAAAGAATTCTGGTTAATGTAGTGGCAGCGGTGAGTACGCCTATGCCACGAGTATGTGAAATAATGCCATCCCTGGACACGTGTTTTGAGGTAATGGCCTCTCGTCAGCAGGGAGCAGGTAGGTGTGCAGGGTGCCAAGTAGACTGCCAAAATATATAGGTATAGTACCTTTCAAGGCGCGCAGGTGCGGGATCCAGGTTCGTCAGCCTAAAGTCGCTCGAAACAGCTTTAAATAGTTTACGTAGTGGGTCGCAACCATGCTCGTCATACTAGCAAATAACCCCAAAGAATTCTGGTTAATGTAGTGGCAGCGGTGAGTACGCCTATGCCACGAGTATGTGAAATAATGCCAACCCTGGACACGTGTTTCGAGGTAATTGCCTCTCGTCAGCAGGGAGCAGGTAGGTGTGCAGGGTGCCAAGTAGACTGCCAAAATATATAGGTATAGTACCTTTCAAGGCGCGCAGGTGCGGGATCCAGGCTCGTCAGCCTAAAGTCGCTCGAAAGAGCTTTAAATAGTTTACGTAGTGGGTCGCAACCATGCTCGTCATACTAGCAAATAACCCCAAAGAATTCTGGTTAATGTAGTGGCAGCGGTGAGTACGCCTATGCCACGAGTATGTGAAATAATGCCATCCCTGGACACGTGTTTCGAGGTAATTGCCTCTCGTCAGCAGGGAGCAGGTAGGTGTGCAGGGTGCCAAGTAGACTGCCAAAATATATAGGTATAGTACCTTTCAAGGCGCGCAGGTGCGGGATCCAGGCTCGTCAGCCTAAAGTCGCTCGAAAGAGCTTTAAGTAGTTTACTTAGTGGGTCGCAACCATGCTCGTCATACTAGCAAATAACCCCAAAGAATTCTGGTTAATGTAGTGACAGCGGTGAGTACGCCTATGCCACGAGTATGTGAAATAATGCCATCCCTGGACACGTGTTTCGAGGTAATTGCCTCTCGTCAGCAGGGAGCAGGTAGGTGTGCAGGGTGCCAAGTAGACTGCCAAAATATATAGGTATAGTACCTTTCAAGGCGCGCAGGTGCAGGATCCAGGCTCGTCAGCCTAAAGTCGCTCAAAAGAGCTTTAAATAGTTCGCGTAGTGGGTCGCAACCATGCTCGTCATACTAGCAAATAACCCCAAAGAATTCTGGTTAATGTAGTGGCAGCGGTGAGTACGCCTATGCCACGAGTATGTGAAATAATGCCATCCCTGGACACGTGTTTCGAGGTAATTGCCTCTCGTCAGCAGGGAGCAGGTAGGTGTGCAGGGTGCCAAGTAGACTGCCAAAATATATAGGTATAGTACCTTTCAAGGCGCGCAGGTGCGGGATCCAGGCTCGTCAGCCTAAAGTCGCTCGAAAGAGCTTTAAATAGTTTACGTAGTGGGTCGCAACCATGCTCGTCATACTAGCAAATAACCCCAAAGAATTCTGGTTAATGTAGTGGCAGCGGTGAGTACGCCTATGCCACGAGTATGTGAAATAATGCCATCCCTGGACACGTGTTTCGAGGTAATTGCCTCTCGTCAGCAGGGAGCAGGTAGGTGTGCAGGGTGCCAAGTAGACTGCCAAAATATATAGGTATAGTACCTTTCAAGGCGCGCAGGTGCGGGATCCAGGCTCGTCAGCCTAAAGTCGCTCGAAAGAGCTTTAAATAGTTCACGTAGTGGGTCGCAACCATGCTCGTCATACTAGCAAATAACCCCAAAGAATTCTGGTTAATGTAGTGGCAGCGGTGAGTACGCCTATGCCACGAGTATGTGAAATATTGCCATCCCTGGACACGTGTTTCGAGGTAATTGCCTCTCGTCAGCAGGGAGCAGGTAGGTGTGCAGGGTGCCAAGTAGACTGCCAAAATATATAGGTATAGTACCTTTCAAGGCGTGCAGGTGGGGGATCCAGGCTCATCAGCCTAAAGTCGCTCGAAAGAGCTTTAAATAGTTTACGTAGTGGGTCGCAACCATGCTCGTCATACTAGCAAATAACCCCAAAGAATTCTGGTTAATGTAGTGGCAGCGGTGAGTACGCCTATGCCACGAGTATGTGAAATATTGCCATCCCTGGACACGTGTTTCGAGGTAATTGCCTCTCGTCAGCAGGGAGCAGGTAGGTGTGCAGGGTGCCAAGTAGACTGCCAAAATATATAGGTATAGTACCTTTCAAGGCGCGCAGGTGCGGGATCCAGGCTCGTCAGCCTAAAGTCGCTCGAAAGAGCTTTAAATAGTTTACGTAGTGGGTCGCAACCATGCTCGTCATACTAGCAAATAACCCCAAAGAATTCTGGTTAATGTAGTGGCAGCGGTGAGTACGCCTATGCCACGAGTATGTGAAATAATGCCATCCCTGGACACGTGTTTCGAGGTAATTGCCTCTCGTCAGCAGGGAGCAGGTAGGTGTGCAGGGTGCCAAGTAGACTGCCAAAATATATAGGTATAGTACCTTTCAAGGCGCACAGGTGCGGGATCCAGGCTCGTCAGCCTAAAGTCGCTCGAAAGAGCTTTAAATAGTTCACGTAGTGGGTCGCAACCATGCTCGTCATACTAGCAAATAACCCCAAAGAATTCTGGTTAATGTAGTGGCAGCGGTGAGTACGCCTATGCCACGAGTATGTGAAATATTGCCATCCCTGGACACGTGTTTCGAGGTAATTGCCTCTCGTCAGCAGGGAGCAGGTAGGTGTGCAGGGTGCCAAGTAGACTGCCAAAATATATAGGTATAGTACCTTTCAATGCGTGCAGGTGGGGGATCCAGGCTCATCAGCCTAAAGTCGCTCGAAAGAGCTTTAAATAGTTTACGTAGTGGGTCGCAACCATGCTCGTCATACTAGCAAATAACCCCAAAGAATTCTGGTTAATGTAGTGGCAGCGGTGAGTACGCCTATGCCACGAGTATGTGAAATATTGCCATCCCTGGACACGTGTTTCGAGGTAATTGCCTCTCGTCAGCAGGGAGCAGGTAGGTGTGCAGGGTGCCAAGTAGACTGCCAAAATATATAGGTATAGTACCTTTCAAGGCGCGCAGGTGCGGGATCCAGGCTCGTCAGCCTAAAGTCGCTCGAAAGAGCTTTAAATAGTTTACGTAGTGGGTCGCAACCATGCTCGTCATACTAGCAAATAACCCCAAAGAATTCTGGTTAATGTAGTGGCAGCGGTGAGTACGCCTATGCCACGAGTATGTGAAATAATGCCATCCCTGGACACGTGTTTCGAGGTAATTGCCTCTCGTCAGCAGGGAGCAGGTAGGTGTGCAGGGTGCCAAGTAGACTGCCAAAATATATAGGTATAGTACCTTTCAAGGTGCGCAGGTGCGGGATCCAGGCTCGTCAGCCTAAAGTCGCTCGAAAGAGCTTTAAATAGTTTACGTAGTGGGTCGCAACCATGCTCGTCATACTAGCAAATAACCCCAAAGAATTCTGGTTAATGTAGTGGCAGCGGTGAGTACGCCTATGCCACGAGTATGTGAAATAATGCCATCCCTGGACACGTGTTTCGAGGTAATTGCCTCTCGTCAGCAACGAGCAGGTAGGTGTGCAGGGTGCCAAGTAGACTGCCAAAATATATAGGTATAGTACCTTTCAAGGCGCGCAGGTGCGGGATCCAGGCTCGTCAGCCTAAAGTCGCTCGAAAGAGCTTTAAATAGTTTACGTAGTGGGTCGCAACCATGCTCGTCATACTAGCAAATAACCCCAAAGAATTCTGGTTAATGTAGTGGCAGCTGTGAGTACGCCTATGCCACGAGTATGTGAAATAATGCCATCCCTGGACACGTGTTTCGAGGTAATTGCCTCTCGTCAGCAGGGAGCAGGTAGGTGTGCAGGGTGCCAAGTAGACTGCCAAAATATATAGGTATAGTACCTTTCAAGGCGCGCAGGTGCGGGATCCAGGCTCGTCAGCCTAAAGTCGCTCGAAAGAGCTTTAAATAGTTTAAGTAGTGGGTCGCAACCATGCTCGTCATACTAGCAAATAACCCCAAAGAATTCTGGTTAATGTAGTGGCAGCGGTGAGTACGCCTATGCCACGAGTATGTGAAATAATGCCATCCCTGGACACGTGTTTCGAGGTAATTGCCTCTCGTCAGCAGGGAGCAGGTAGGTGTGCAGGGTGCCAAGTAGACTGCCAAAATATATAGGTATAGTACCTTTCAAGGCGCGCAGGTGCGGGATCCAGGCTCGTCAGCCTAAAGTCGCTCGAAAGAGCTTTAAATAGTTTACGTAGTGGGTCGCAACCATGCTCGTCATACTAGCAAATAATCCCAAAGAATTCTGGTTAATGTAGTGGCAGCGGTGAGTACGCCTATGCCACGAGTATGTGAAATAATGCCATCCCTGGATACGTGTTTCGAGGTAATTGCCTCTCGTCAGCAGGGAGCAGGTAGGTGTGCAGGGTGCCAAGTAGACTGCCAAAATATATAGGTATAGTACCTTTCAAGGCGCGCAGGTGCGGGATCCAGGCTCGTCAGCCTAAAGTCGCTCGAAAGAGCTTTAAATAGTTTACGTAGTGGGTCGCAACCATGCTCGCCATACTAGCAAATAACCCCAAAGAATTCTGGTTAATGTAGTGGCAGCGGTGAGTACGCCTATGCCACGAGTATGTGAAATAATGCCATCCCTGGACACGTGTTTCGAGGTAATTGCCTCTCGTCAGCAGGGAGCAGGTAGGTGTGCAGGGTGCCAAGTAGACTGCCAAAATATATAGGTATAGTACCTTTCAAGGCGCGCAGGTGCGGGATCCAGGCTCGTCAGCCTAAAGTCGCTCGAAAGAGCTTTAAATAGTTTACGTAGTGGGTCGCAACCATGCTCGTCATACTAGCAAAT
This sequence comes from Triturus cristatus, assembly GCF_964204655.1. Taxonomy (NCBI): domain Eukaryota; kingdom Metazoa; phylum Chordata; class Amphibia; order Caudata; family Salamandridae; genus Triturus; species Triturus cristatus. The sequence continues at coordinate 633,849,424 of NC_140582.1, forward strand.
AACCCCAAAGAATTCTGGTTAATGTAGTGGCAGCGGTGAGTACGCCTATGCCACGAGTATGTGAAATAATGCCATCCCTGGACACGTGTTTTGAGGTAATTGCCTCTCGTCAGCAGGGAGCAGGTAGGTGTGCAGGGTGCCAAGTAGACTGCCAAAATATATAGGTACAGTACCTTTCAAAGCGCGCAGGTGGGGGATCCAGGCTCGTCAGTCTAAAGTCGCTTGAAAGAGCTTTAAATAGTTTACGTAGTGGGTCGCAACCATGCTCGTCATACTAGCAAATAACCCCAAAGAATTCTGGTTAATGTAGTGGCAGCGGTGAGTACGCCTATGCCACGAGTATGTGAAATAATGCCATCCCTGGACACGTGTTTCGAGGTAATCGCCTCTCGTCAGCAATGAGCAGGTAGGTGTGCAGGGTGCCAAGTAGACTGCCAAAATATATAGGTATAGTACCTTTCAAGGCGTGCAGGTGCGGGATTCAGGCTCGTCAGCCTAAAGTCGCTCGAAAGAGCTTTAAATAGTTTACGTAGGGGGTCGCAACCATGCTCGTCATACTAGCAAATAACCCCAAAGAATTCTGGTTAATGTAGTGGCAGCGGTAAGTACACCTATGCCACGAGTATGTGAAATATTGCCATCCCTGGACACGTGTTTCGAGGTAATTGCCTCTCGTCAGCAGGGAGCAGGTAGGTGTGCAGGGTGCCAAGTAGACTGCCAAAATATATAGGTATAGTACCTTTCAAGGCGCGCAGGTGCGGGATCCAGGCTCGTCAGCCTAAAGTCACTCGAAAGAGCTTTAAATATTTTACGTAGTGGGTCGCAACCATGCTCGTCATACTAGCAAATAACCCCAAAGAATTCTGGTTAATGTAGTGGCAGCGGTGAGTACGCCTATGCCACGAGTATGTGAAATAATGCCATCCCTGGACACGTGTTTCGAGGTAATTGCCTCTCGTCAGCAGGGAGCAGGTAGGTGTGCAGGGTGCCAAGTAGACTGCCAAAATATATAGGTATAGTACCTTTCAAGGTGCGCAGGTGCGGGATCCAGGCTCGTCAGCCTAAAGTCGCTCGAAAGAGCTTTAAATAGTTTACGTAGTGGGTCGCAACCATGCTCGTCATACTAGCAAATAACCCCAAAGAATTCTGGTTAATGTAGTGGCAGCGGTGAGTACGCCTATGCCACGAGTATGTGAAATAATGCCATCCCTGGACACGTGTTTCGAGGTAATTGCCTCTCGTCAGCAGGGAGCAGGTAGGTGTGCAGGGTGCCAAGTAGACTGCCAAAATATATAGGTATAGTACCTTTCAAGGCGCGCAGGTGCGGGATGCAGGCTCGTCAGCCTAAAGTCGCTCGAAAGAGCTTTAAATAGTTTACGTAGTGGGTCGCAACCATGCTCGTCATACTAGCAAATAACCCCAAAGAATTCTGGTTAATGTAGTGGCAGCGGTGAGTACGCCTATGCCACGAGTATGTGAAATAATGCCATCCCTGGACACGTGTTTCGAGGTAATTGCCTCTCGTCAGCAGGGAGCAGGTAGATGTGCAGGGTGCCAAGTAGACTGCCAAAATATATAGGTATAGTACATTTCAAGGCGCGCAGGTGCGGGATCCAGGCTCGTCAGCCTAAAGTCGCTCGAAAGAGCTTTAAATAGTTTACGTAGTGGGTCGCAACCATGCTCGTCATACTAGCAAATAACCCCAAAGAATTCTGGTTAATGTAGTGGCAGCGGTGAGTACGCCTATGCCACGAGTATGTGAAATAATGCCATCCCTGGACACGTGTTTCGAGGTAATTGCCTCTCGTCAGCAGGGAGCAGGTAGGTGTGCAGGGTGCCAAGTAGACTGCCAAAATATATAGGTATAGTACCTTTCAAGGCGCGCAGGTGCGGGATCCAGGCTCGTCAGCCTAAAGTCGCTAGAAAGAGCTTTAAAGAGTTTACGTAGTGGGTCGCAACCATGCTCGTCATACTAGCAAATAACCCCAAGGAATTCTGGTTAATGTAGCGGCAGCGGTGAGTATGCCTATGCCACGAGTATGTGAAATAATGCCATCACCGGACACGTGTTTCGGGGTAATTGCCTCTCGTCAGCAGGGAGCAGGTAGGTGTGCAGGGTGCCAAGTAGACTGCCAAAATATATAGGTATAGTACCTTTCAAGGCGCGCAGGTGCGGGATCCAGGCTCGTCAGCCTAAAGTCGCTCGAAAGAGCTTTAAATAGTTTACGTAGTGGGTCGCAACCATGCTCGTCATACTAGCAAATAACCCCAAAGAATTCTGGTTAATGTAGCGGCAGCGGTGAGTATGCCTATGCCACGAGTATGTGAAATAATGCCATCCCTGGACACGTGTTTCGGGGTAATTGCCTCTCGTCAGCAGGGAGCAGGTAGGTGTGCAGGGTGCCAAGTAGACTGCCAAAATATATAGGTATAGTACCTTTCAAGGCGCGCAGGTGCGGGATCCAGGCTCGTCAGCCTAAATTCGCTCGAAAGAGCTTCAAATAGTTTACGTAGTGGGTCACAACCATGCTCGTCATACTAGCAAATAACCCCAAAGAATTCTGGTTAATGTAGTGGCAGCGGTGAGTACGCCTATGCCACGAGTATGTGAAATAATGCCATCCCTGGACACGTGTTTTGAGGTAATTGCCTCTCGTCAGCAGGGAGCAGGTAGGTGTGCAGGGTGCCAAGTAGACTGCCAAAATATATAGGTATAGTACCTTTCAAGGCGCGCAGGTGCGGGATCCAGGCTCGTCAGCCTAAAGTCACTCGAAAGAGCTTTAAATAGTTTACGTAGTGGGTCGCAACCATGCTCGTCATACTAGCAAATAACCCCAAAAAATTCTGGTTAATGTAGTGGCAGCGGTGAGTACGCCTATGCCACGAGTATGTGAAATAATGCCATCCCTGGACACGTGTTTCGAGGTAATTGCCTCTCGTCAGCAGGGAGCAGGTAGGTGTGCAGGGTGCCAAGTAGACTGCCAAAATATATAGGTATAGTACCTTTCAAGGCGCGCAGGTGCGGGATCCAGGCTCGTCAGCCTAAAGTCGCTCGAAAGAGCTTTAAATAGTTTACGTAGTGGGTCGCAATCATGCTCGTCATACTAGCAAATAACCCCAAAGAATTCTGGTTAATGTAGTGGCAGCGGTGAGTACGCCTATGCCACGAGTATGTGAAATAATGCCATCCCTGGACACGTGTTTCGAGGTAATTGCCTCTCGTCAGCACGGAGCAGGTAGGTGTGCAGGGTGCCAAGTAGACTGCCAAAATATATAGGTATAGTACCTTTCAAGGCGCGCAGGTGCGGGATCCAGGCTCGTCAGCCTAAAGTCGCTCGAAAGAGCTTTAAATAGTTTACGTAGTGGGTCGCAACCATGCACGTCATACTAGCAAATAACCCCAAAGAATTCTGGTTAATGTAGCGGCAGCGGTGAGTATGCCTATGCCACGAGTATGTGAAATAATGCCATCCCTGGACACGTGTTTCGGGGTAATTGCCTCTCGTCAGCAGGGAGCAGGTAGGTGTGCAGGGTGCCAAGTAGACTGCCAAAATATATAGGTATAGTACCTTTCAAGGCGCGCAGGTGCGGGATCCAGGCTCGTCAGCCTAAAGTCGCTCGAAAGAGCTTTAAATAGTTTACGTAGTGGGTCACAACCATGCTCGTCATACTAGCAAATAACCCCAAAGAATTCTGGTTAATGTAGTGGCAGCGGTGAGTACGCCTATGCCACGAATATGTGAAATAATGCCATCCCTGGACACGTGTTTTGAGGTAATTGCCTCTCGTCAGCAGGGAGCAGGTAGGTGTGCAGGGTGCCAAGTAGACTGCCAAAATATATAGGTATAGTACCTTTCAAGGCGCGCAGGTGCGGGATCCAGGCTCGTCAGCCTAAAGTCACTCGAAAGAGCTTTAAATAGTTTACGTAGTGGGTCGCAACCATGCTCGTCATACTAGCAAATAACCCCAAAAAATTCTGGTTAATGTAGTGGCAGCGGTGAGTACGCCTATGCCACGAGTATGTGAAATAATGCCATCCCTGGACACGTGTTTCGAGGTAATTGCCTCTCGTCAGCAGGGAGCAGGTAGGTGTGCAGGGTGCCAAGTAGACTGCCAAAATATATAGGTATAGTACCTTTCAAGGCGCGCAGGTGCGGGATCCAGGCTCGTCAGCCTAAAGTCGCTCGAAAGATCTTTAAATAGTTTACGTAGTGGGTCGCAATCATGCTCGTCATACTAGCAAATAACCCCAAAGAATTCTGGTTAATGTAGTGGCAGCGGTGAGTACGCCTATGCCACGAGTATGTGAAATAATGCCATCCCTGGACACGTGTTTCGAGGTAATTGCCTCTCGTCACCACGGAGCAGGTAGGTGTGCAGGGTGCCAAGTAGACTGCCAAAATATATAGGTATAGTACCTTTCAAGGCGCGCAGGTGCGGGATCCAGGCTCGTCAGCCTAAAGTCGCTCGAAAGAGCTTTAAATAGTTTACGTAGTGGGTCGCAACCATGCTCGTCATACTAGCAAATAACCCCAAAGAATTCTGGTTAATGTAGTGGCAGCGGTGAGTACGCCTATGCCACGAGTATGTGAAATAATGCCATCCCTGGACACGTGTTTCGAGGTAATTGCCTCTCGTCAGCAGGGAGCAGGTAGGTGTGCAGGGTGCCAAGTAGACTGCCAAAATATATAGGTATAGTACCTTTCAAGGCGTGCAGGTGCGGGATCCAGGCTCGTCAGCCTAAAGTCGCTCAAAAGAGCTTTAAATAGTTTACGTAGTGGGTCGCAACCATGCTCGTCATACTAGCAAATAACCCCAAAGAATTCTGGTTAATGTAGTGGCAGCGGTGAGTACGCCTATGCCACGAGTATGTGAAATAATGCTGTTAGAAAGGGTAGACGGACCGGGAGGGTCGGCCGGGGTCAGGAGGAGAGGTCTCCGGGGAGAGCCGTCTCCAGCGATCGTACAGACAAGTAACTTCCCCCCCACAGACAGATACCACACACGGATAAGGTTCAGTGTTTTTTATAAGCACTTCTTAAGGTACGGTTGAATGGTACACGGAGGTCTGGACTCAGGGGTCCCCTCGATTCAAGTCTCTCAAAGCAGGGTAAGGGGTAGCGGGACAGTCTGTCTACCAGTCAGGTAGTTCGGATGAGATGATGACTAGCTTACAATCCTCGACCTTGGTGGTTTAGTTGGTACGGGCCGCGGCAGCGCCAGCAGGTCCCGGTTGAGATGGTCGGTACACGGTCCGCGGCAGCGCCAGCAGGTCCCGGAAAGATGGTCGATGTACGGTCCGCGGCAGCGCCAGCAGGTCCCGGTGAGGATGGTCGATACAACGGGCCGCGGCAGCGCCAGCAGGTCCCGACGAAGATGGTCGTTACAACGGGCCGCGCCAGCAGGTCCCGACGAGGATGGTCGTTACAACGGGCCGCGGCAGCGCCAGCAGGTCCCGACGAGGATGGATGTTGCAGAAGGCCGCGGCAGCGCCAGCAGGCAGGACGATGGTTCACAAGAGCGGGCTACGGCAGCGCCAGTAGTCCGTCAAGGCTGAGTTCTCTCGGTGTCTCTCGACTCCAGGATACAACTGCCTTCCTGCTCCGGAGTTGGCCCAGTTATAGGGCAGGCGCCCTTTGATGTCCGGACCCTCGCACGTGGAGGTCGGAGGGCCCGGGATGAAGGTGTCCAGACACCCAGCAGGGGGTGGAGCCAGCGCCTGGGGGAGCTGGAGGCGATCGGCACCTGGCGGGGGAAGAGCTCTTGACACTTCGTTCTCCCATTGACCTGCCAAGTGGTCCGCTCACCTCCTGGGTGGAGGGTGGTGCCGGGATGTCGGGGCCGGCCAGGCCCGGGGTTAGGGTCGGGCCGAGGCCACGCGGCCTCGTGGTGCAGGGCCCAAGATGGCGGCTTGAACCGGCCGGGGGAGCCGGTGGGGCCGGGCCCCGTGATGAGTAGAGGTCCGAGGGCAGAAGATCCGTCGGGAGACGGGGTACAGGTGCTTTTCGTGGGTTATGCCTGGTGGGCCGGAGCTCGGGCCCTGTCGTGCGGGTAGGGAGCAAGCCCTTCGTGTGGCCTGTCCAACATGCGTCCCCCCCAGCTGAAGGCGGGGAGAGTCACCCATCTCCTTGGGGACTCTCTTCGTCGAGCCGGAAAAAGCGGGACAGGCCATCCGCGTTGGCGTGGTCTTGGCCTGGTCGGTGCTCCACAGTGAAGTCCATTCCCTGCAGGGAAATGGACCAGCGCAAGAGTTTCGGGTTCTCCCCCCGCATCTGCATCAGCCACTGCAGGGGTCGATGGTCGGTTTGTACCCGGAAGTGGGTACCGAAGAGATAGGGCCGGAGCTTTTTGAGGGCCCACACCACTGCGAAGGCCTCCCTCTCGATGGTGCTCCAGCGCTGTTCTCGGGCCAGGAGACGTCGACTGATGAAGGCCACCGGCTGGTCATGACCCTCGGGGTTTAACTGAGAAAGGACGGCTCCGATGCCGTGGTCGGAGGCGTCGGTCTGTACCACGAATTCCTGACTGTAATCGGGGGCCTGGAGCACAGGGGCAGTGCACAGGGCGGCCTTCAGCTTCTCGAAGGCCGCTTGACAATCGGGGGTCCAGTTAATCCGCCTCGGCTGGTTCTTGGACGTGAGACCCGTGAGGGGCCCCACGATGCTGCCGTAGTCTTTCAGCCGGTGAGCCCCAAGAAGGCTCGGACCTCGGTCGGGGTGACGGGGGGCTGCCAGGACTGGATGGCAGCAATCTTAAGTTGTAGCGGGGCCACCAGCCCGCTTCCCACTTGGTGCCCAAGGTAGGTCACAGACCCTTGGCCAATTTGGCACTTGCCGGCCTTAATTGTGAGGCCGGCCCGCTGGAGGGCCTGTAGGACCTCTTGGAGGTGACGGAGGTGGTCGGGCCAGTGGCGGCTGTATACAGCGATATCGTCCAGGTAGGCAGCGCTGAACTCTTCGAGCCCCGCCAAGACCTGGTTCACGAGGCGTTGAAACGTGGCGGGGGCATTCTTCATGCCGAAGGGCATGACCTTGAATTGGTAGTGGCCATCGGGGGTAGAGAAGGCTGACCGTTCCTGAGCCCTGGGTGTGAGGCCGATCTGCCAGTAGCCCGCTGTTAGGTCGAAGGTACTAAGGTAGCGGGCGGCCCCCAGCCGGTCGATCAGCTCGTCTGGTCGGGGAATCGGATGAGCGTCGGTCCGGGTGACAGCGTTCAAGCCCCGGTAGTCGACGCAGAATCTCAGTTCAGGTGCGGTGCCGGGGGCAGCGGCTTTGGGAACCAATACAACCGGACTGGCCCAGGGACTGTCCGAGGGCTCGATGACCCCGATTGTGAGCATCTTGGCCACTTCCTCCTGTATGCAGGCCCGTACCCGATCTGGTACGCGGTAGGCCCGGTGTCGGACAGGGGGACTGTCCCCGGTGTCCACGTCGTGCAAACACCAAGGGGTGACCCCGGGGGTGAGGGAGAACAGGGTAGCGAACTGCAGCAGGAGGTTCCGGCAGCCCTGGCGTTGCTCCGAAGTGAGGGCGTCAGAGAGCCGGACCCCGTCCACGGAGCCGTCATTCTCCTGAGTCTTCAGAAGATCCGGGAGGGGTTCGGAGTCTTCCTCTGCCCCACTGTCCGTAGCCATCAGGAGGCTGAGTTCTGAGCGCACAAAGTGTGGTTTGAGTCGGTTGGTGTGGAGGACCCGGAGGGGGTTCCGGGAGGTCCCCAGGTCGATGAGATAAGTGACGGGGCTTTTGCGCTCGACCACTTTGAAGGGCCCCGTCCACTTATCTTGCAAGGCACATGGTTCGGTGGGGGACATCACCCATACTTGTTGTCCGGGCTCGAACTCAACGGAGGAGGCATTGTGATCATACCACCTCTTCATGTCCTCCTGGCTGGTCTCGAGGTTCGCCTTGGCCATCTCTCTGAAGCGCCGGGTCTGATTGCGTAGGGCCAGGATGTATTTGAAGACGTCTGGAGGGGTCTTTAGGGGGGCCATCTCCCAACCTTCTTTTACGAGGCTGAGGGGCCCTCGCACAGGGTGCCCGTACAGGAGTTCAAAAGGGCTACAACCGAGGGACTTCTGGGGAACTTCTCGGTAGGCGAAGAGGAGGCACGGGAGTAGTACATCCCACTGGCGACGGAGGGGCTCTTCCAATCCCCCAATCATCCCCTTGAGAGTACGGTTAAAACGCTCCACTAGTCCGTTCCCTTGGGGGTGATAGGGGGTCGTGAATCTGTAGGTGACCCCGCATTGTTGCCAGAGGGACTTCATGTATTTGGATATAAAGTTCGTGCCTCGGTCGCTGACGACTTCTCGGGGGAAGCCTACCCGGGAGAAGATCCCCATTAGGGCCCGGCCAACCACCGGAGCTGTCACGGTCCGTAGGGGCACCGCCTCGGGGTAGCGGGTGGCATGGTCCACCAGTACTAAGATGAACCTGTGTCCTTGTGCCGTGCGGGGGTCCAGAGGCCCCACAATGTCTATCCCCACCCTTTCGAACGGGGTGGTGACCACAGGGAAGGGTTGCAGAGGGGCTTTCAGCTTCCGACCACTCTTCCCGCTGGCTTGGCATGTGGGGCAAGATCGGCAGTGGTTCAGGACGTCGTTCCTCATTTTCGGCCAGAAAAAGTGGGTCACTAGGCGGCTGTACGTTTTGTCCTGGCCCAGGTGTCCAGCCAGGGGGACATCGTGGGCCAGGTTGAGCAGAAAGTCTCTGAAGCGGAGAGGTACCACCAGTACTCGACCGGCACCCAGCTCGGCGATTCCTTGCTCGCTGTATAGCAGGTCGTCATCCCAGTAGACCCAGTGAGTTCCGGTGGAGTCCCCTGCGTTCTGGGCGCTGGCTTGTTGGCGGAGTCCCTCTAGGGAGGGACAGGTCTTTTGTTCCTGGCGGAACTGTTCTTGGGTGGGCCCCCCTTCTTGATGCCACTGAGCCAGGTCAGGAAGGTCCTGGGGTTGCGCGTCCCCTTCGGTCGTCGGGTCTGGGAGGCTGGCCTCGTCGTTGTCTTCTACTGGGGCGACCGGGGGCGGAGGTGCTGGCCATTCCGGTTCTTCTGATCGAGGGACGGCACGGGCCGCCATGGACCAGGTGGTTATGCAGGCCCAGTCCGGGAGGCCCAGCATCCCCAGGTGCTCTCTTCTCTCAACGGTGGCCCACGGGGAACTCTCGAGGTCATTCCCCAGGAGGCAGTCCACGGGGGCATCGTCCCGGACCGTCACCTTCAACAGGCCGGAGACCCCTCCCCATTCGAATGGGACGCAGGCCATTTGACACATACTTTCAGAGTTGTCTGCCGAGCGGACGGGGCAGAGAATGTTCGGCAGGATCTGCTCGGGCTTCACCAGGTGACAGCGGACGGCCGTCACACTGGCGCCTGTGTCACGCAAGGCCTCGGCTCGCTGTCCATTAATGGTCACCCACTGACCGTATTTCCTGGTGTTAGCGGGTAGGGGAGCCCGCGGGACCATGTCTCTTCCCCCTAAGCACGCCAGGACCATGGCGGCCGGTTCCCACTCTTGCTGGGCCGGCTCATACTCTTCTGGTTCCTCCGATGATCGCTCTTCCCCCAGGGCGGCGGCAGCTACCTGGCGGGGCTTGGGTGTTTGGTTCTGCGGGCAGCTCGGGTCATTGGCGTAGTGGCCGACTCGCTGGCATCGGTGGCACGTGACGTTGGCTCAGACCCCAGGACGCCACGGGGGGTTGCCCCGGCCGGCCGGAGGCGGGGTGCTGGCCACGGGTGTTGCTGGCAAGGCGTCTCTCCCTCGCCCCTGGCCCCCTCCTCCTCCCCGAGGACGGTGCTGGCCTTGGTTGCTTCTGTTCTGTTCGTGTGGCCCCCTCCGGCCCACTCGGGTGCTTTCCCATCGGTCAGCTTCGGCGGCGAGCTGCCGGGGGTCAGTCAGCTTGCTGTCGAGGAGGTGCTGCCGGAGCTCGACGAAACAGTTGTTCGACAGGTGCTCCCACACCATAAGGTTAAAGAGTTGTTCGTAGGTGGTGACATGGCTCCCCTTTATCCAACCCTCGAAGGCACGGCTGAAATAGTTCACGTATTCTACCCAAGTTGTACCTGGGATCCGGGTGCAATCTCTGAACCTCTGGCGGTACATCTCGGGTGTGAGGCCGTAGCGGGTGAGGAGGGCAGCCTTCATGTGGTCGTAGGACGACATTTGGTGATCTGGGAGCTGCAGTAGGGCGTCGCGACCCTCGTTGATAAACCTCCCCCAAAGTCCGGCTCCCCAATCACTCCGGTCGATCCGGTGGGAGGTCATGGCGATCTCGTAGGCTTTAAACCACTGTTGTATGTCGTCTTCTCGGACATACTCGCGGCCAACATCCTTGGGGATGTGGACTTTTTTCTCGATTGGCCCCGGGGTGTGTGGTCGCTCAGGCACCCCCAGTTCTTTATTCTGTTTCCGAAGTTCTATCTCCGCTAGTTGGCGCTCGTGCTCGAGCGTTATTTTTTTCTCCTCCAGCTCTCTCTGTCTCTGCTTCTCTTCTCGTTCATCTCGGAGCCGCATCTGCTCGAGGTTGAGTTTCTGTTCAGCTAACTTGAGTTCCCCATCCATCTTGAGTCGTGCCATTTCCAACTCGTGCAATCTGGTTCTTTCTCTTTCTCGGATCTCCTCCTGTGAGAGGCCCGTTCCCCGCTCCTCGGGAGCCGTGGCGTTCCCCTCTGGTGTGATGCTGCTTTGGTCGGAGGGTCCGGCGACCCCAGTTTCTGTCCACGACTCTAGGGCGTGCTTTAGATCATCCTTGGTACTCAGGCCGGTGGTAGCAATGCCAAGTTCTATGCAGAATTATCTCAGTTCGCGGTGGTTGTATTCTTCTATTTTATCCATTTGGAATTTCTCGGTGGAGCTGCTATCTTTGGCTGACATCGTGTTTTTGTCGTGGGGTGAGCTACTCTCTGTACGATTACGCGTTGATTCGGATCGCGCCGCTGGCCACCAATGTTAGAAAGGGTAGACGGACCGGGAGGGTCGGCCGGGGTCAGGAGGAGAGGTCTCCGGGGAGAGCCGTCTCCAGCGATCGTACAGACAAGTAACTTCCCCCCCACAGACAGATACCACACACGGATAAGGTTCAGTGTTTTTTATAAGCACTTCTTAAGGTACGGTTGAATGGTACACGGAGGTCTGGACTCAGGGGTCCCCTCGATTCAAGTCTCTCAAAGCAGGGTAAGGGGTAGCGGGACAGTCTGTCTACCAGTCAGGTAGTTCGGATGAGATGATGACTAGCTCACAATCCTCGAGCTTGGTGGTTTAGTTGGTACGGGCCGCGGCAGCGCCAGCAGGTCCCGGTTGAGATGGTCGGTACACGGTCCGCGGCAGCGCCAGCAGGTCCCGGAAAGATGGTCGATGTACGGTCCGCGGCAGCGCCAGCAGGTCCCGGTGAGGATGGTCGATACAACGGGCCGCGGCAGTGCCAGCAGGTCCAGACGAAGATGGTCGTTACAACGGGCCGCGGCAGCGCCAGCAGGTCCCGACGAGGATGGTCGTTACAACGGGCCGCGGCAGCGCCAGCAGGTCCCGACGAGGATGGATGTTGCAGAAGGCCGCGGCAGCGCCAGCAGGCAGGACGATGGTTCACAAGAGCGGGCTACGGCAGCGCCAGTAGTCCGTCAAGGCTGAGTTCTCTCGGTGTCTCTCGACTCCAGGATACAACTGCCTTCCTGCTCCGGAGTTGCCCCAGTTATAGGGCAGGCGCCCTTTGATGTCCGGACCCTCGCACGTTGGGGTCGGAGGGCCCGGGATGAAGGTGTCCAGACACCCAGCAGGGGGTGGAGCCAGCGCCTGGGGGAGCTGGAGGCGATCGGCACCTGGCGGGGGAAGAGCTCTTGACACTTCGTTCTCCCATTGACCTGCCAAGTGGTCCGCTCACCTCCTGGGTGGAGGGTGGTGCCGGGATGTCGGGGCTGGCCAGGCCCGGGGTTAGGGTCGGGCCGAGGCCACGCGGCCTCGTGGTGCAGGGCCCAAGATGGCGGCTTGAACCGGCCGGGGGAGCCGGTGGGGCCGGGCCCCGTGATGAGTAGAGGTCCGAGGGCAGAAGATCCGTCGGGAGACGGGGTACAGGTGCTTTTCGTGGGTTATGCCTGGTGGGCCGGAGCTCGGGCCCTGTCGTGCGGGGAGGGAGCAAGCCCTTCGTGTGGCCTGTCCAACAAATGCCATCCCTGGACACGTGTTTCGAGGTAATTGCCTCTCGTTAGCAGGGAGCAGGTAGATGTGCAGGGTGCCAAGTAGACTGCCAAAATATATAGGTATAGTACCTTTCAAGGCGCGCAGGTGCGGGATCCAGGCTCGTCAGCCTAAAGTCGCTCGAAAGAGCTTTAAATAGTTTACGTAGTGGGTCGCAACCATGCTCGTCATACTAGCAAACAACCCCAAAGAATTCTGGTTAATGTAGTGGCAGCGGTGAGTACGCCTATGCCACGAGTATGTGAAATAATGCCATCCCTGGACACGTGTTTCGAGGTAATTGCCTCTCGTCAGCAGGGAGCAGGTAGGTGTGCAGGGTGCCAAGTAGACTGCCAAAATATATAGGTATAGTACCTTTCAAGGCGCGCAGGTGCGGGATCCAGGCTCGTCAGCCTAAAGTCGCTCGAAAGAGCTTTAAATAGTTTACGTAGTGGGTCGCAACCATGCTCGTCATACTAGCAAATAACCCCAAAGAATTCTGGTTAATGTAGTGGCAGCGGTGAGTACGCCTATGCCACGAGTATGTGAAATAATGCCATCCCTGGACACGTGTTTCGAGGTAATTGCCTCTCGTCAGCAGGGAGCAGGTAGGTGTGCAGGGTGCCAAGTAGACTGCCAAAATATATAGGTATAGTACCTTTCAAGGCGCGCTGGTGCGGGATCCAGGCTCGTCAGCCTAAAGTCGCTCGAAAGAGCTTTAAATAGTTTACGTAGTGGGTCGCAACCATGCTCGTCATACTAGCAAATAACCCCAAAGAATTCTGGTTAATGTAGTGGCAGCGGTGAGTACGCCTATGCCACGAGTATGTGAAATAATGCCATCCCTGGACACGTGTTTTGAGGTAATTGCCTCTCGTCAGCAGGGAGCAGGTAGGTGTGCAGGGTGCCAAGTAGACTGCCAAAATATATAGGTATAGTACCTTTCAAGGCGCGCAGGTGGGGGATCCAGGCTCGTCAGTCTAAAGTCGCTCGAAAGAGCTTCAAATACTTTACGTAGTGGGTCGCAACCATGCTCGTCATACTAGCAAATAACCCCAAAGAATTCTGGTTAATGTAGTGGCAGCGGTGAGTACGCCTATGCCACGAGTATGTGAAATAATGCCATCCCTGGACACGTGTTTCGAGGTAATTGCCTCTCGTCAGCAGGGAGCAGGTAGGTGTGCAGGGTGCCAAGTAGACTGCCAAAATATATAGGTATAGTACCTTTCAAGGCGCGCAGGTGCGGGATCCAGGCTCGTCAGCCAAAAGTCGCTCGAAAGAGCTTTAAATAGTTTACGTAGTGGGTCGCAACCATGCTCGTCATACTAGCAAATAACCCCAAAGAATTCTGGTTAATGTAGTGGCAGCGGTGAGTACGCCTATGCCACGAGTATGTGAAATAATGCCATCCCTGGACACGTGTTTCGAGGTAATTGCCTCTCGTCAGCAGGGAGCAGGTAGGTGTGCAGGGTGCCAAGTAGACTGCCAAAATATATAGGTAGAGTACCTTTTGAGGCGCGCAGGTGCGGGATCCAGGCTCGTCAGCCTAAAGTCGCTCGAAAGAGCTTTAAATAGTTTACGTAGTGGGTCGCAACCATGCTCGTCATACTAGCAAATAACCCCAAAGAATTCTGGTTAATGTAGTGGCAGCGGTGAGTACGCCTATGCCACGAGTATGTGAAATAATGCCATCCCTGGACACGTGTTTCGAGGTAATTGCCTCTCGTCAGCAGGGAGCAGGTAGATGTGCAGGGTGCCAAGTAGACTGCCAAAATATATAGGTATAGTACCTTTCAAGGTGCGCAGGTGCGGGATCCAGGCTCGTCAGCCTAAAGTCGCTCGAAAGAGCTTTAAATAGTTTACGTAGTGGGTCGCAACCATGCTCGTCATACTAGCAAATAACCCCAAAGAATTCTGGTTAATGTAGTGGCAGCGGTGAGTATGCCTATGCCACGAGTATGTGAAATAATGCCATCCCTGGACACGTGTTTCGAGGTAATTGCCTCTCGTCAGCAGGGAGCAGGTAGGTGTGCAGGGTGCCAAGTAGACTGCCAAAATATATAGGTATAGTACCTTTCAAGGCGCGCAGGTACGGGATCCAGGCTCGTCAGCCTTAAGTCGCTCGAAAGAGCTTTAAATAGTTTACGTAGTGGGTCGCAACCATGCTCGTCATACTAGCAAATAACCCCAAAGAATTCTGGTTAATGTAGTGGCAGCGGTGAGTACGCCTATGCCACGAGTATGTGAAATAATGCCATCCCTGGACACGTGTTTCGAGGTAATTGCCTCTCGTCAGCAACGAGCAGGTAGGTGTGCAGGGTGCCAAGTAGACTGCCAAAATATATAGGTATAGTACCTTTCAAGGCGCGCAGGTGCGGGATCCAGGCTCGTCAGCCTAAAGTCGCTCGAAAGAGCTTTAAATAGTTTACGTAGTGGGTCGCAACCATGCTCGTCATACTAGCAAATAACCCCAAAGAATTCTGGTTAATGTAGTGGCAGCGGTGAGTACGCCTATGCCACGAGTATGTGAAATAATGCCATCCCTGGACACGTGTTTCGAGGTAATTGTCTCTCGTCAGCAGGGAGCAGGTAGGTGTGCAGGGTGCCAAGTAGACTGCCAAAATATATAGGTATAGTACCTTTCAAGGCGCGCAGGTGCGGGATCCAGGCTCGTCAGCCTAAAGTCGCTCGAAAGAGCTTTAAATAGTTTAAGTAGTGGGTCGCAACCATGCTCGTCATACTAGCAAATAACCCCAAAGAATTCTGGTTAATGTAGTGGCAGCGGTGAGTACGCCTATGCCACGAGTATGTGAAATAATGCCATCCCTGGACACGTGTTTCGAGGTAATTGCCTCTCGTCAGCAGGGAGCAGGTAGGTGTGCAGGGTGCCAAGTAGACTGCCAAAATATATAGGTATAGTACCTTTCAAGGCGCGCAGGTGCGGGATCCAGGCTCGTCAGCCTAAAGTCGCTCGAAAGAGCTTTAAATAGTTTACGTAGTGGGTCGCAACCATGCTCGTCATACTAGCAAATAACCCCAAAGAATTCTGGTTAATGTAGTGGCAGCGGTGAGTACGCCTATGCCACGAGTATGTGAAATAATGCCATCCCTGGACACGTGTTTCGAGGTAATTGTCTCTCGTCAGCAGGGAGCAGGTAGGTGTGCAGGGTGCCAAGTAGACTGCCAAAATATATAGGTATAGTACCTTTCAAGGCCCGCAGGTGCGGGATCCAGGCTCGTCAGCCTAAAGTCGCTCGAAAGAGCTTTAAATAGTTTACGTAGTGGGTCGCAACCATGCTCGTCATACTAGCAAATAACCCCAAAGAATTCTGGTTAATGTAGTGGCAGCGGTGAGTACGCCTATGCCACGAGTATGTGAAATAATGCCATCCCTGGACACGTGTTTCGAGGTAATTGCCTCTCGTCAGCAGGGAGCAGGTAGGTGTGCAGGGTGCCAAGTAGACTGCCAAAATATATAGGTATAGTACCTTTCAAGGCGCGCAGGTGCGGGATCCAGGCTCGTCAGCCTAAAGTCGCTCGAAAGAGCTTTAAATAGTTTACGTAGTGGGTCGCAACCATGCTCGTCATACTAGCAAATAACCCAAAGAATTCTGGTTAATGTAGTGGCAGCGGTGAGTACGCCTATGCCACGAGTATGTGAAATAATGCCATCCCTGGACACGTGTTTCGAGGTAATTGCCTCTCGTCAGCAGGGAGCAGGTAGGTGTGCAAGGTGCCAAGTAGACTGCCAAAATATATAGGTATAGTACCTTTCAAGGTGCGCAGGTGCGGGATCCAGGCTCGTCAGCCTAAAGTCGCTCGAAAGAGCTTTAAATAGTTTACGTAGTGGGTCGCAACCATGCTCGTCATACTAGCAAATAACCCCAAAGAATTCTGGTTAATGTAGTGGCAGCGGTGAGTACGCCTATGCCACGAGTATGTGAAATAATGCCATCCCTGGACACGTGTTTTGAGGTAATTGCCTCTCGTCAGCAGGGAGCAGGTAGGTATGCAGGGTGCCATGTAGACTGCCAAAATATATAGGTATAGTACCTTTCAAGGCGCGCAGGTGCGGGATCCAGGCTTGTCAGCCTAAAGTCGCTCGAAAGAGCTTTAAATAGTTTACGTAGTGGGTCGCAACCATGCTCGTCATACTAGCAAATAACCCCAAAGAATTCTGGTTAATGTAGTGGCAGCGGTGAGTACGCCTATGCCACGAGTATGTGAAATAATGCCATCCCTGGACATGTGTTTCGAGGTAATTGCCTCTCGTCAGCAGGGAGCAGGTAGGTGTGCAGGGTGCCAAGTAGACTGCCAAAATATATAGGTATAGTACCTTTCAAGGCGCGCAGGTGCGGGATCCAGGCTCGTCAGCCTAAAGTCGCTCGAAAGAGCTTTAAATAGTTTACGTAGTGGGTCGCAACCATGCTCGTCATACTAGCAAATAACCCCAAAGAATTCTGGTTAATGTAGTGGCAGCGGTGAGTACGCCTATGCCACGAGTATGTGAAATAATGCCATCCCTGGACACGTGTTTCGAGGTAATTGCCTCTCGTCAGCAGGCAGCAGGTAGGTGTGCAGGGTGCCAAGTAGACTACCAAAATATATAGGTATAGTACCATTCAAGGTGCGCAGGTGCGGGATCCAGGCTCGTCAGCCTAAAGTCGCTCGAAAGAGCTTTAAATAGTTTACGGAGTGGGTCGCAACCATGCTCGTCATACTAGCAAATAACCCCAAAGAATTCTGGTAAATGTAGTGGCAGCGGTGAGTACGCCTATGCCACGAGTATGTGAAATAATGCCATCCCTGGACACGTGTTTCGAGGTAATTGCCTCTCGTCAGCAGGGAGCAGGTAGGTGTGCAGGGTGCCAAGTAGACTGCCAAAATATATAGGTATAGTACCTTTCAAGGTGCGCAGCTGCGGGATCCAGGCTCGTCAGCCTAAAGTCGCTCGAAAGAGCTTTAAATAGTTTACGTAGTGGGTCGCAACCATGCTCGTCATGCTAGCAAATAACCCCAAAGAATTCTGGTTAATGTAGTGGCAGCGGTGAGTACGCCTATGCCACGAGTATGTGAAATAATGCCATCCCTGGACACGTGTTTTGAGGTAATTGCCTCTTGTTAGAAAAGGTAGATGGACCGGGAGGGTCGGCCGGGGACAGGAGGACAGGTCTCCGGGGAGAGCCGTCTCCAGCGATCGTACAGACAAGTAACTTCCCCCCCACAGACAGATACCACACACGGATAAGGTTCAGTGTTCTTTATAAGCACTTCTTAAGGTACGGTTGAATGGTACAAGGAGGTCTGGACTCGGGGGTCCCCTCGATTCAAGTCTCTCAAAGCAGGGTAAGGGGTAGCGGGACAGTCTGTCTACCAGTCAGGTAGGTCGGATGAGATGATGACTAGCTCACAATCCTCGAGCTTGGTGGCTTAGTTGGTACGGGCCGCGGCAGCGCCAGCAGGTCCCGGTTGAGATGGTCGGTACACGGTCCGCGGCAGCGCCAGCAGGTCCCGGAAAGATGGTCGATGTACGGTCCGCGGCAGCGCCAGCAGGTCCCGGTGAGGATGGTCGTTACAACGGGCCGCGGCAGCGCCAGCAGGTCCCGACGAGGATGGAGGTTGCAGAAGGCCGCGGCAGCGCCAGCAGGCAGGACGATGGTTCACAAGAGCGGGCTACGGCAGCGCCAGTAGTCCGTCAAGGCTGAGTTCTCTCGGTGTCTCTCGACTCCAGGATACAACTGCCTTCCTGCTCCGGAGTTGCCCCAGTTATAGGGCAGGCGCCCTTTGATGTCCGGACCCTCGCACTTGGAGGTCGGAGGGCCCGGGATGAAGGTGTCCAGACACCCAGCAGGGGGTGGAGCCAGCGCCTGGGGGAGCTGGAGGCGATCGGCACCTGGCGGGGGGAAGAGCTCTTGACACTTCGTTCTCCCATTGACCTGCCAAGTGGTCCGCTCACCTCCTGGGTGGAGGGTGGTGCCGGGATGTCGGGGCCGGCCAGGCCCGGGGTTAGGGTCGGGCCGAGGCCACGCGGCCTCGTGGTGCAGGGCCCAAGATGGCAGCTTGAACCGGCCGGGGGAGCCGGTGGGGCTGGGCCCCGTGATGAGTAGAGGTCCGAGGGCAGAAGATCCGTCGGGAGACGGGGTACAGGTGCTTTTCGAGGGTGATGCCTGGTGGGCCGGAGCTCGGGCCCTGTCGTGCGGGGAGGGAGCAAGCCCTTCGTGTGGCCTGTCCAACATGCGTCCCCCCCAGCTGAAGGCGGGGAGAGTCACCCATCTCCTTGGGGACTCTCTTCGTCGAGGCGGAAAAAGCGGGACAGGCCATCCGCGTTGGCGTGGTCTTGGCCTGGTCGGTGCTCCACAGTGAAGTCCATTCCCTGCAGGGAAATGGACCAGCGCAAGAGCTTTGGGTTCTCCCCCCGCATCTGCATCAGCCACTGCAGGGGTCGATGGTCGGTTTGTACCCGGAAGTGGGTACCGAAGAGATAGGGCCGGAGCTTTTTGAGGGCCCACACCACTGCGAAGGCCTCCCTTTCGATGGTGCTCCAGCGCTGTTCTCGGGCCAGGAGACGTCGACTGATGAAGGCCACCGGCTGGTCATGACCCTCGGGGTTTAACTGAGAAAGGACGGCCCCGTCGGAGGCGTCGGTCTGTACCACGAATTCCTGACTGTAATCGGGGGCCTGGAGCACAGGGGCGGTGCACAGGGCGGCCTTCAGCTTCTCGAAGGCCGCTTGACAATCGGGGGTCCAGTTAATCCGCTTCGGCTGGTTCTTGGACGTGAGACCCGTGAGGGGCCCCACGATGCTGCCGTAGTCTCTCACGAACCGCCGGTAGTAGCCGGTGAGCCCCAAGAAGGCTCGGACCTTGGTCTGGGTGACGGGGGGCTGCCAGGACTGGATGGCAGCAATCCTAAGTTGTAGCGGGGCCACCAGCCCGCTTCCCACTTGGTGCCCAAGGTAGGTCACAGACCCTTGGCCAATTTGGCACTTGCCGGCCTTAATTGTGAGACCGGCCCGCTGGAGGGCCTGTAGGACCTCTTGGAGGTGACGGAGGTGGTCGGGCCAGTGGCGGCTGTAGACAGCGATATCGTCCAGGTAGGCAGCGCTGAACTCTTCGAGCCCCGCCAAGACCTGGTTCACGAGGCGTTGAAACGTGGCGGGGGCATTCTTCATGCCGAAGGGCATGACCTTGAATTGGTAGTGGCCATCGGGGGTAGAGAAGGCTGACCGTTCCTGAGCCCTGGGTGTGAGGCCGATCTGCCAGTAGCCCGCTGTTAGGTCGAAGATACTGAGGTAGCGGGCGGCCCCCAGCCGGTCGATCAGCTCGTCTGCTCGGGGAATCGGATGAGCGTCGGTCCGGGTGACAGCGTTCAAGCCCCGGTAGTCGACGCAGAATCTCAGTTCAGGTGCGGTACCGGGGGCAGCGGCCTTGGGAACCAATACAACCGGACTGGCCCAGGGACTGTCCGAGGGCTCGATGACCCCGATTGTGAGCATCTTGGCCACTTCCTCCTGTATGCAGGCCCGTACCCGATCTGGTACGCGGTAGGCCCGATGTCGGACAGGGGGACTGTCCCCGGTGTCCACGTCGTGCAAACACCAAGGGGTGACCCCGGGGGTGAGGGAGAACAGGGTAGCGAACTGCAGCAGGAGGTTCCGGCAGCCCTGGCGTTGCTCCGAAGTGAGGGCGTCAGAGAGCCGGACCCCGTCCACGGAGCCGTCATTCTCCTGAGTTTTCAGAAGGTCCGGGAGGGGTTCGGAGTCTTCCTCTGCCCCACTGTCCGTAGCCATCAGGAGGCTGAGTTCTGAGCGCACAAAGTGCGGTTTGAGTCGGTTGGTGTGGAGGACCCGGAGGGGGTTTCGGGAGGTCCCCAGGTCGATGAGGTAAGTGACGGGGCTTTTGCGCTCGACCACTTTGAAGGGCCCCGTCCACTTATCTTGCAAGGCACATGGTTCGGTGGGGGACATCACCCACACTTGTTGTCCAGGCTCGAACTCAACGGAGGAAGCATTGTGATCATACCACCTCTTCATGTCCTCCTGGCTGGCCTCGAGGTTCGCCTTGGCCATCTGTCTGAAGCGCCGGGTCTGATTGCGTAGGGCCAGGATGTATTTGAAGACGTCTGGAGGGGTCTTTAGGGGGGCCATCTCCCAACCTTCTTTTACTAGGCTGAGGGGCCCTCGCACAGGGTGCCCGTACAGGAGTTCGAAAGGGCTAAACCCGAGGGACTTCTGGGGAACTTCTCGGTAAGCGAAGAGGAGGCACGGGAGTAGTACATCCCACTGGCGACGGAGGGGCTCTTCCAATCCCCCAATCATCCCCTTGAGAGTGCGGTTAAACCGCTCCACTAGTCCGTTCCCTTGGGGGTGATAGGGGGTCGTGAATCTGTAGGTGACCCCGCATTGTTGCCAGAGGGACTTCATGTATTTGGATATAAAGTCCGTGCCTCGGTCGCTGACGACTTCTCGGGGGAAGCCTACCCGGGAGAAGATCCCCATTAGGGCCCGGCCAACCACCGGAGCTGTCACGGTCCGTAGGGGCACCGCCTCGGGGTATCGGGTGGCATGGTCCACCAGTACTAAGATGAACCTGTGTCCTTGTGCCGTGCGGGGGTCCAGAGGCCCCACAATGTCTATCCCCACTGTGAGAAGTTGGCCTGATATGTAGTGCTCACTATTCTAGTGATCACTGTGTATCATTCCAAACGACCCTTATTGATGATTGGTTGTAAGTCAACCTTTTAGACCAGCTATCCTAGTAGCGTGGATACGAGCAGTCTTAGGCTAAACTCTAGAGGGCGTGTTAAGCCAGCTGTTTACCATCACATATACCCCTTGAACACCGAGTGAAAGGACACCACACAAGTTGTTATGAAAATAAAAGGATATTTATTTATAACAAGACTACCCTGGCTCTTTATGAGTCAGGGAGCTAAGCACACTACAAAACTCTTAGGAAAATACTTCAGTTGCACAATTTACACAAATGCCCGAGGGGCACGAGAAACCATCTACACTAACAGTGGACTGCGAATGGTTAGAGTCTGGAGGTACTGATTCCGGAGTGTTCCGATCAGTGGGACTAAACGAAAAAAGGAACTGGACACTTGTAGAGCGAACCTGCGAAGGAGCACCGAGATGCTCGATTTACCTAGCCCGGAGGCTGTGGCTGCGTGAAGTTCGGCAAGATGTCGGGAGTCCTCGTGTAGTCTCAGGAGCCTGAAAGAAGAAGTTGCTGGCAGGCGACCAGTGACGATGTTCAGAGCGATCCAAGCCTGGATCGGTGATGAAGGAAAACCTGAAAGCAGAGGGGACTCAGTTCTCAACCGCTAGCCAGCGATCGTGTGGGTACCAGGAGGGTACCGGCTGAAGTCTCCTCGACCAGGTGAGTGGGTGACGTCGGACTCGGCTGTTCCTCGGACCAGGAGGCGCGGCGGCGACCAGGATGGAGGGCGAGCTGTCCCACGAAGGTGTCTGCTGTCGATGATGCTGGGCCCAGGAAGGGGCAGCGGATCTTGGCAGTGCCCACCCAAGCGGGGGAGTCAAGATGTCGTCGGGAGTGGACCAGGAGGGTCCGGGGTACTCCTCTGTTGAAGGGGAGCAAGTGCCAGTCTGGAGCAACCAGACTAGTGATGAAAAATAATCTTGGAGCGTCGTGAAGAGGGCCACAAGCCGGTCGGCAAGTGGTCGGACAACGCGGTGAACAGCAAGGAGCGGAAGGGCCCCCCACGCAGATCTCGCGGATGCTGGGGAGACAGACTTCGATGCTGGAGCTGCTCAGGGTTTAGGGCTTCTCAAACCCTAGGTGCACTCACTCGAGGATCCCTCGGTGGGCGTGCTAGATAAGCGTCGTGCAGGTTCTGAAGATAGCCGGTCCCGCAGGTCTCGTCACACCTACGACTCTCAGCTGAGCTGATGAGGGAGGTAAAAGGTCAGAGATGGCAGGGAACTCGGGTCTCGTCGAGCTGGGCAGTCTTGATCCGTAGGAGAGACTTACAGCAAACCGCAAGCGCTTAGTTGGTGCCTGCTGGTGCAGGGTGGCTACTCCTTAGCCACAAGGGAGAGTCTTCAGAAATAGTCAAGAGTTCCTTTCGTGGAAAGTGGTTCGTGATTCGGAGGTATCCGATTATCTGATTATCCAATTTGGGAAGGGGACTCGCTCCTACCTTTATTCTAAGAAAAAGGGGTTGGCCCGTGACTAGGTTCTACCTATGGGTGGAGCCAGGAGGGGGGTGGTTACACCCCTATCCTTCGTCCGGCTTCGCGCCAGCTCAGGGGCTGGTGTGCCCCCCGAAACTGGTTTGAGCCGGGCTATGCACAGTGAGCACCGGGGTGCCACTGGCAATCACCTTCCTTTCAGCCCTGCCTACCTGGGATACACAAACCCTGTCTGGGACGGTGCTAACACCGCCCTCGACAGGAAACCCTTTGTCCAAACTCCCTTCGCTGGAAGGTCCCCCAGCAGCAGGAGGTCAGACTTGTGTCTGGTGGCAGCATCCATTTTGTGATGCTGAGTCTTGAGTCAACTTTAACCGGGGTTCAGGGTTACTTCCATGTCATGCCCCTCTAGAAGGGGGGAATGCTAACCCCGTCGCAAGAACTAGCGAGGGGTTCGTATTCCAATTCGTATGACACCTTACGCGACATGTGTAGGTGATGCGATGCCAAAGTTAGCAAATAGTTGGCCCGCGTCACCATGGAACGGCTATTAGGACTTGGTTCCGCAAGCCGTCGACGGGCTCGGCTCGCGCCAGAGCACCATCCCACATGACTCCCCGCACTCTGCCTTCAGGATTGATAAGGCCTGCCATAGGAGTGACTGATAGGAATCCATGTGTCCATTTTAGGGTTAGGTGTAGGAATACTACACCTACAGCAACGGGTGATTACACCGCGTGGCCCCAGCTGTCGTGCAGCCAGTTGTGTCAGATTTGGGCGGCCATTCCAGGGGTGGCATAATACATGCTGCAGCCCTTGGTAGGCCCTGGGTACACCGATGCCCTGGATACCTGTGGTATGCTGAGACAGGGACTGACAAGGCGGCCCAGTTCCAATTAGTGGATGCACCTAACGTACATGTGTGTTAATTTCGAGAGAGAACAGCTAGGCTGGGGGTCTGATTGGCAGGCCCACAGCCGGAGAAAGTCGTAAACCAATGAAGCAAAAGCAAAAAATCTGGGTGATCATAGGATTGCAGACCCTACTCTCCTACATGACCCCCCCCCAAACTTTGGGACAATAAGCTAACCTTGACCAGGTGAGTCTTCTTGCTCTAAGTGGAAATACCTGGAGAGCCCATCTGCATTGCCATGATCAGTGCCAGGTCTATGCTCCACTGTGAAGTCCATCCCCTGTAGGGAAATGGACCACCTAAGTAGTTTGGGGTTTTCACCCTTCATTTGATTTAGCCACAAGAGGGGCTTATGGTCGGTCTGAATCTTGAAGTGAGTGCCAAACAAGTATGGCCTCAACTTCTTCAGGGCCCAAACCACAGCAAAGGCCTCCCTCTCAATAGCTGACCAATTCTTCTCTCTGGGGGTCAGCCTCCTGCTAATAAAAGCTATGGGCTGGTCATGACCATCAAAATTCAGTTGCGATAGAACAGCTCCCACACCCAGCTCCGAAGCGTCTGTTTGGACAATGAATGGTTTGGAGTAGTCTGGACTCTTTAGGATAGGTGCTGTGCACATGGCCTGCTTTAGGTCATCGAATGCCTTCTGACAGCTTGCTGTCCACTGAACTTTTTTTGGCATCTTTTTACTTGTCAGGTCGTTTAGCGGGGTCACAATGGATCCATAATTTCTGACAAATTTCCGGTAATAACCAGTCAGGCCCAAGAAAGCTCGAACCTGAGTCTGGGTGGTTGGAGGAGCCCAGTCCTGTATGGCCTGTATTTTGCTCTCCAACGGTTGAACCTGACCCCCTCCTACAAGGTGGCCCAGGTATACAACCTGTGTCTGCCCTATCTGGCACTTGGTGGCCTTGATAGTGAGGCCTGCCTTCTGCAGGGCCTCTAACACTTTCCTCAGGTGGACCAGGTGATCCTCCCAGGTGGAGCTAAAGACAGCGATATCGTCCAGATACGCCGCACAGAAGTCGTCCAACCCAGTGAGAACTTGATTCACCAGCCTTTGGAAGGTGGCAGGTGCATTTTTCAAACCAAAGGGCATTACCACGAACTGATAATGCCCACCCGGGGTAGAAAATGCTGTTTTGGGCTTGGCCTCCTCAGCTAACCTGATTTGCCAATACCCAGCTGTCAGGTCAAACGTACTTAAGTAGTTGGCCGAGGCCAACCGGTCGATAAGTTCGTCTGCTCTTGGTATCGGGTGGGCGTCAGTCTTAGTGACTGCATTGAGACCTCTGTAGTCCACGCAGAACCTCATCTCTTTCTTACCGCCCGGGGTGTGAGGTTTCGGCACGAGCACTACGGGACTAGCCCAGGGGCTGTCCGAGGGTTCAATGACTCCCAGCTCCAACATTTTCTGCACCTCTGTCTTGATGCAGTCTCTGACGTGATCAGGTTGCCGATAGATTTTACTCTTTACGGGTAGACTGTCCCCAGTGTCGACCTCATGGGTACACCAATTGGTCTGACTGGGTGTCAGAGAGAACATATGTCGAAAGGATTGAAGAACCTGTTTACAATCCTTTTGTTGATGTCCAGAGAGGCTGCCACAAAAGACAACACCATCTACTGATCCACCGTCAGGGTTCTGAGAGAGCAGGTCCGGGAGAGGGTCACTCTCCTCCTCCTGTCCCTCATCTGTGGCCATGAGCAAGCCCATGCCCTCCCGGTCGACATATGCCTTGAGCCTGTTTACATGGAGCACCCTGTGGGGGCTCCGGGGAGTTCCCAGGTCTACCAGGTAGGTGACCTCTCCCTTTTGCTCAATGATCGTGTGGGGCCCAGACCATTTGTCTTTGAGTGCTGCTGGGGCCACTGGCTCCAGCACCCACACCTTCTGTCCAGGCTGGTACACAGTCAGGACAGCCTTTTGGTCGTGCCAAGCTTTCTGTAATTCTTGGCTCGCCTCAAGGTTTTTAGACGCCTTTTCCATGTACTCCGCCATCCGCGAGCGGAGACCGAGCACATAGTCCACAATGTTTGATGCCGGCTTTCTGAGAGGTCTCTCCCATCCTTCCTTTACCAAACAAAGGGGTCCCCTTACAGGATGTCCGAACAGAAGCTCGAAAGGGCTGTAGCCAACCCCCTTCTGCGGGACCTCTCTGTAGGCGAACAAGAGGCAGGGTATCAGGACATCCCATCTCCGCCGAAGCTTTTCAGGTAGTCCGTGAATCATCCCTTTTAGGGTCCGGTTGAATCTCTCAACCAGCCCATTGCATTGTGGGTGATAGGGTGTGGTGAACTTGTAGTTGACACCACATTCCTTCCACATAGCAGTCAGATATCCCGACATGAAGTTTGCACCTCTGTCT
The DNA here is from genome assembly GCF_964204655.1 of Triturus cristatus. Classification (NCBI taxonomy): domain Eukaryota; kingdom Metazoa; phylum Chordata; class Amphibia; order Caudata; family Salamandridae; genus Triturus; species Triturus cristatus. The sequence continues at coordinate 633,875,028 of NC_140582.1, forward strand.
GAGACGACCTCCTTAGGGAAGCCCACTCTGGAGAACACTCCAAGTAGGGCCCGTGCCACCACAGGTGCTGTAGTGGTCCTAAGGGGAATAGCTTCAGGATACCTGGTGGCGTGGTCCACCACCACCAGTATAAACTTGTGCCCTGATGCTGTCTGGGGTTCCATTGGTCCGACAATGTCGATCCCCACTCGCTCAAAGGGTACCCCCACCACTGGTAGTGGTATGAGGGGGGCCTTTGTCGTGCCACCTGACTTACCACTGGCTTGGCAAGTGACACAGGAGCGGCAAAACTCCTTCGTATCCTCGGACATGTGGGGCCAGTGAAAGTGTGGAACAATTCTGTCCCAAGTCTTATTCTGGCCTAAGTGACCTGCAAGGGGAATCTCGTGGGCCAAGGTGAGAAGGAAACCTCTCAGAGACAAGGGGATGACCAGCCTCCTGGTCGCACCAGGTTTGGGGTCTCTTGCCTCAGAATACAGGAGTCCATCGTCCCAGTACACTTTGTGGGTACCTGTGGCGTTCCCTGCAGCCTCAGCAGCAGCCTGCTGTCTGAGGGGTTCAAGTGAGGGGCAGTCTAACTGTGCCTTCCCCAGGTCTTCCCTGGAGGGTCCCCCTGAGCCCAGAAACTCAACCTGACCAGGTTCAAGCTCTTGCGGCTCAGTTTCCCTCAGTTCCTTAAGGTCAGCCTCCTCGGAGACTTGATCCACGACCTGGGGCAAGGGGGAAGGCGAAGCCTTACCCTTACTGCTCCTTTTCTTGGAAGGTGTCTGGTCCGTTCTTCCAGGATCCAGCACCTGTTCAGTGGGGCATCTTTTGGCCTGTGACCTGGTCACAGCAAGGACATGTGCTGGCAAGCCTAACATCTCCATGTGAGTCCTCTGCTCCACTTCTGACCATTGTGACGTTTCCAAATCATTGCCCAACAGACATTCTACGGGGAGGTCTGAACTAACCACAACCTTTTTCGGGCCACTTACCCCTCCCCAGGAGAAATCAACAACTGCCATACTGTGATTGCTAGTGACGTTGCTGGCATTGGTCACTAGGTAATTGGTACCTAGCATGATCTGTCCAGGGTCCACGAAGTTAGGCGTCACCATGGTGACACTGGCACACGTGTCCCTGTAGGCCTGAGCCACTTTTCCATTGATCAAAGGTGTCTGTCTGTATTTGCCCAAAGTATTGGGACTGGCATCAGGGGACATATCCATATCCCCTGTACAGACAAGGACGGCCTGAGTGAGCGTGCCGACTAAGTCGTCACTCCCCTCGGTTCCCAAGGTTAACCCAACTAATGCCTTGGGAGGCGCACTACCACTGCTGACTGTACTAGGGGGCGCAGGTGCCTTAGGGGCTGCAGTGGGAGGAGTTTGCCCTCCTTTCTTGGTGCACTCACTAAACCAGTGAGTCTTACTTTTACAGTACTGGCACCACCTTTTTGACTGGCCTTCTTGAGTCTTCTTCTTCTGTGAAGCCTGACCCCCACCCTCTTTGGTTTGTTGGGGACCTGTCGAAGACTTCTGGTCATTTTGTTCGTTCTTGTTACCCTTTTGGTCTGCTTTCTTCTGACCACCCTGGTTCTGATTCTGGTTCTGCTTGACCCTTGTTCTGACCCATCTGTCTGCCTTCTTTCCCAATTCTTGGGGAGAGGTCAGATCCGAGTCGACAAGGTGCTGATGCAACAATTGGTTCTGACAGTTGTTTAAAATCTGTTCTCGCATGATAAGATTGTACAATCCTGTGTAATCAGTAACCTTGCTACCCAGCAACCAGCCTTCCAAAGCCTTAGTGGCACAATCAACAAAGTCAGTCCAATCCTGAGACTGAATTTTCTGGGTGTCCCGGAACAGCACCCGGTACTGTTCCGTGGTTAAGCCGAACCCATCAATCAGTGTGTTCTTCAGGACTTGGTAGTTGTTAGCATCCTCAGCTCTAGTAGTGAGGAGCTTGTCCCTTCCTTTACCTTCAAAGGAAAGCCACAGTATAGCTGCCCACTGACTTGGGGGGACGCACTGGACAGTGCAGGCCCTCTCCAAAGCAGTTATCCACTTGTGGATGTCGTCCCCTTGTTTAAAGGGGGGCACTATTTTACTCAGGTGTCTAGTGTCTATACCCCTGTCTTTCTCTCTATTGAGACTGCTGCCACCAGTGGGATCTAACCCACTTAATTTCTGCTCTCGGGCCAGGGCAAGTCTTTCTTTGGCGAGGGCAAGTTCTTCCCGCTCGATCCTCAGATTGACTTCCCGCATCTTCGCTTCATGCTCCCTCCTCTGAGGGGAAGTCATTCCTCTCTGAGAGGATGCCTGAGAGACATGTGTATGAACCGATCTGCCGGAGCCTCTGGAGAGAGACCTAGCTCGTCCGTTCCCAAGGTTAAGCCTGCTTGAGCGTGGGCCCGGGGCTCCCCCAGTTCCATTCTCATGCCTGCTTAAGTTGGTCCTTGTAAGCCTGCTGACTACCACTGGACCTTTGTCTGCCTCGTCTCCCGATAACTCGTCCTCGTCCTCCTCCTCTGTGTGGAGGTCGAGGTCGGGGTCACCGAGGGTTCCCTCTAAGGGAGGCATGTTCCCATCTGCACTGGGGGGACCTGTGTTAGAGGACCTCCTAGCATCGTACGCCTCTAAGAGACCTATCAGAATTGCGATGGTAGGGTTAGAACCCTGGTTTAGCTTCCTGGAGGCACATAGTTGTCGCATCTCCTTGAAGCTAAGGGTTGCATATCGTGACACGACCTGTGGAGGGTCACTGACCACTAAGGGAGTCTGCGAGGACTCTCCGTGGACCGACATGCTTGTCTAGTGCGGTGTAAGTGTTGCACCTACCTACACTATGTGTTTACCTACTGATCCCTTGCTAGGAGTTGTGGTCAGGGTGTGCTAAGCCCTGTTACACTACAACAGCCGGTTCAGTAGAACTCGGAGTATTCTAAGTTAAGTTATATGTACCTGGGTACTTATGTGATCTTTCACTGCGATATTCTTAGGATACGTGTGTGGTAAAACAACAGCAAGCTCAAATCCCAACCGCTGCTCACCAATGTGAGAAGTTGGCCTGATATGTAGCGCTCACTATTCTAGTGATCACTGTGTATCATTCCAAACGACCCTTATTGATGATTGGTTGTAAGTCAACCTTTTAGACCAGCTATCCTAGTAGCGTGGATACGAGCAGTCTTAGGCTAAACTCTAGAGGGCGTGTTAAGCCAGCTGTTTCGCATCACATATACCCCTTGAACACCGAGTGAAAGGACACCACACAAGTTGTTATGAAAATAAAAGGATATTTATTTATAACAAGACTACCCTGGCTCTTTATGAGTCAGGGAGCTAAGCACACTACAAAACTCTTAGGAAAATACTTCAGTTGCACAATTTACACAAATGCCCGAGGGGCACGAGAAACCATCTACACTAACAGTGGACTGCGAATGGTTAGAGTCTGGAGGTACTGATTCCGGAGTGTTCCGATCAGTGGGACTAAACGAAAAAAGGAACTGGACACTTGTAGAGCGAACCTGCGAAGGAGCACCGAGATGCTCGATTTACCTAGCCCGGAGGCTGTGGCTGCGTGAAGTTCGGCAAGATGTCGGGAGTCCTCGTGTAGTCTCAGGAGCCTGAAAGAAGAAGTTGCTGGCAGGCGACCAGTGACGATGTTCAGAGCGATCCAAGCCTGGATCGGTGATGAAGGAAAACCTGAAAGCAGAGGGGACTCAGTTCTCAACCGCTAGCCAGCGATCGTGTGGGTACCAGGAGGGTACCGGCTGAAGTCTCCTCGACCAGGTGAGTGGGTGACGTCGGACTCGGCTGTTCCTCGGACCAGGAGGCGCGGCGGCGACCAGGATGGAGGGCGAGCTGTCCCACGAAGGTGTCTGCTGTCGATGATGCTGGGCCCAGGAAGGGGCAGCGGATCTTGGCAGTGCCCACCCAAGCGGGGGAGTCAAGATGTCGTCGGGAGTGGACCAGGAGGGTCCGGGGTACTCCTCTGTTGAAGGGGAGCAAGTGCCAGTCTGGAGCAACCAGACTAGTGATAAAAAATAATCTTGGAGCGTCGTGAAGAGGGCCACAAGCCGGTCGGCAAGTGGTCGGACAACGCGGTGAACAGCAAGGAGCGGAAGGGCCCCCCACGCAGATCTCGCGGATGCTGGGGAGACAGACTTCGATGCTGGAGCTGCTCAGGGTTTAGGGCTTCTCAAACCCTAGGTGCACTCACTCGAGGATCCCTCGGTGGGCGTGCTAGATAAGCGTCGTGCAGGTTCTGAAGATAGCCGGTCCCGCAGGTCTCGTCACACCTACGACTCACAGCTGAGCTGATGAGGGAGGTAAAAGGTCAGAGATGGCAGGGAACTCGGGTCTCGTCGAGCTGGGCAGTCTTGATCCGTAGGAGAGACTTACAGCAAACCGCAAGCGCTTAGTTGGTGCCTGCTGGTGCAGGGTGGCTACTCCTTAGCCACAAGGGAGAGTCTTCAGAAATAGTCAAGAGTTCCTTTCGTGGAAAGTGGTTCGTGATTCGGAGGTATCCGATTATCTGATTATCCAATTTGGGAAGGGGACTCGCTCCTACCTTTATTCTAAGAAAAAGGGGTTGGCCCGTGACTAGGTTCTACCTATGGGTGGAGCCAGGAGGGGGGTGGTTACACCCCTATCCTTCGTCCGGCTTCGCGCCAGCTCAGGGGCTGGTGTGCCCCCCGAAACTGGTTTGAGCCGGGCTATGCACAGTGAGCACCGGGGTGCCACTGGCAATCACCTTCCTTTCAGCCCTGCCTACCTGGGATACACAAACCCTGTCTGGGACGGTGCTAACACCGCCCTCGACAGGAAACCCTTTGTCCAAACTCCCTTCGCTGGAAGGTCCCCCAGCAGCAGGAGGTCAGACTTGTGTCTGGTGGCAGCATCCATTTTGTGATGCTGAGGCTTGAGTCAACTTTAACCGGGGTTCAGGGTTACTTCCATGTCATGCCCCTCTAGAAGGGGGGAATGCTAACCCCGTCGCAAGAACTAGCGAGGGGTTCGTATTCCAATTCGTATGACACCTTACGCGACATGTGTAGGTGATGCGATGCCAAAGTTAGCAAATAGTTGGCCCGCGTCACCATGGAACGGCTATTAGGACTTGGTTCCACAAGCCGTCGACGGGCTCGGCTCGCGCCAGAGCACCATCCCACATGACTCCCCGCACTCTGCCTTCAGGATTGATAAGGCCTGCCATAGGAGTGACTGATAGGAATCCATGTGTCCATTTTAGGGTTAGGTGTAGGAATACTACACCTACAGCAACGGGTGATTACACCGCGTGGCCCCAGCTGTCGTGCAGCCAGTTGTGTCAGATTTGGGCGGCCATTCCAGGGGTGGCATAATACATGCTGCAGCCCTTGGTAGGCCCTGGGTACACCGATGCCCTGGATACCTGTGGTATGCTGAGACAGGGACTGACAAGGCGGCCCAGTTCCAATTAGTGGATGCACCTAACGTACATGTGTGTTAATTTCGAGAGAGAACAGCTAGGCTGGGGGTCTGATTGGCAGGCCCACAGCCGGAGAAAGTCGTAAACCAATGAAGCAAAAGCAAAAAATCTGGGTGATCATAGGATTGCAGACCCTACTCTCCTACACCCACCCTCTCGAACGGGGTGGTGACCACAGGGAAGGGTTGCAGAGGGGCTTTCAGCTTCCGACCACTCTTCCCGCTGGCTTGGCATGTGGGGCAAGATCGGCAGTGGTTCAGGACGTCGTTCCTCATTTTCGGCCAGAAAAAGTGGGTCACTAGGCGGCTGTACGTTTTGTCCTGGCCCAGGTGTCCAGCCAGGGGGACATCGTGTGCCAGGTTGAGCAGAAAGTCTCTGAAGCGGAGAGGTACCACCAGTACTCGACCGGCCCTCAGCTCGGCGATTCTTTGCTCGCTGTATAGCAGGTCGTTATCCCAGTAGACCCAGTGAGTTCCGGTGGAGTCCCCTGCGTTCTGGGCGCTGGCTTGTTGGCGGAGTCCCTCGAGGGAGGGACAGGTCTTTTGTTCCTGGCGGAACTGTTCTTGGGTGGGCCCCCCTTCTTGACGCCACTGGGCCAGGTCAGGAAGGTCCTGGGATTGCGCGTCCCCTTCGGTCGTCGGGTCTGGGAGGCTGGCCTTGTCGTTGTCTTCTACTGGGGCGACCGGGGGCGGAGGTGCCGGCCATTCCGGTTCTTCTGATCGAGGGATGGCACGGGCGGCCATGGACCGGGTGGTTATGCAGGCCCAGTCCGGGAGGCCCAGCATCCCCAGGTGCTCCCTTCTCTCAACTGTGGCCCGCGGGGAACTCTCGAGGTCATTCCCCAGGAGGCAGTCCACGGGGGCATCGTCCCGGACCGTCACCTTCAACAGGCCGGAGACCCCTCCCCATTCGAATGGGACGCAGGCCATTTGACACATACTTTCAGAGTTGTCTGCCGAGCGGACGGGGCAGAGAATGTTCGGCAGGATCTGCTCGGGCTTCACCAGGTGACAGCGGACGGCCGTCACACTGGCGCCTGTGTCACGCAAGGCCTCGGCTCGCTGTCCATTAATGGTCACCCACTGACCGTATTTCCTGGTGTTAGCGGGTAGGGGAGCCCGCGGGACCATGTCTCTTCCCCCTAAGCACGCCAGGACCATGGCGGCCGGCTCCCACTCTTGCTGGGCCGGCTCATACTCTTCTAGTTCCTCCGATGATCGCTCTTCCCCCAGGGCGGCGGCAGCTACCTGGCGGGGCTTGGGTGCTTGGTTCTGCGGGCAGCTCGGGTCATTGGCGTAGTGGCCGACTCGCTGGCATCGGTGGCACGTGACGTTGGCTCGGGCCCCAGGACGCCACGGGGGGTTGTCCCGGCCGGCCGGAGGCGGGGTGCTGATCACGGGTGTTGTTGGCAAGGCGTCTCTCCCTCGCCCCTGGCCCCCTCCTCCTCCCCGAGGACGGTGCTGGCCTGGGTTGCTTCTGTTCTGTTCGTGTGGCCCCCTCCGGGCCACTCGGGTGCTTTCCCATCGGTCAGCTTCGGCGGCGAGCTGCCGGGGGTCAGTCAGCTTACTGTCGAGGAGGTGCTGCCTGAGCTCGACGAAACAGTTGTTCGACAGGTGCTCCCATACCATAAGGTTAAAGAGTTGTTCGTAAGTGGTGACATGGCTCCCCTTTATCCAACCCTCGAAGGCACGGCTGAAATAGTTCACGTATTCTACCCAAGTTGTACCTGGGATCCGGGTGCAATCTCTGAACCTCTGGCGGTACATCTCGGGTGTGAGGCCGTAGCGGGTGAGGAGGGCATCCTTCATGTGGTCGTAGGACGACATTTGGTGATCTGGGAGCTGCAGTAGGGCATCGCGACCCTCGTTGATAAACCTCCCCCAAAGTCCGGCTCCCCAATCACTCCGGTCGATCCGGTGGGAGGTCATGGCGATCTCGTAGGCTTTAAACCACTGTTGTATGTCGTCTTCTCGGACATACTCGCGGACAACATCCTTGGGGATGTGGACTTTTTTCTCGATTGGCCCCGGGGTGTGTGGTCGCTCAGGCACCCCCAGTTCTTTATTTTGTTTCCGAAGTTCTATCTCCGCTAGTTGGCGCTCGTGCTCGAGCGTTATTTTTTTCTCCTCCAGCTCTCTCTGTCTCTGCTTCTCTTCTCGTTCATCTCGGAGCCGCATATGCTCGAGGTTGAGTTTCTGTTCAGCTAACTTGAGTTCCCCATCCATCTTGAGTCGTGCCATTTCCAACTCGTGCAATCTGGTTCTTTCTCTTTCTCGGATATCCTCCTGTGAGAGGCCCGTTCCCCGCTCCTCGGGAGCCGTGGCGTTCCCCTCTGGTGTGATGCTGCTTTGGTCGGAGGGTCCGGCGACCCCAGTTTCTGTCCACGACTCTAGGGCGTGCTTTAGATCATCCTTGGTACTCAGGCCGGTGGTAGCAATGCCAAGTTCTATGCAGAATTGTCTCAGTTCGCGGTGGTTGTATTCTTCTAATTTATCCATTTGGAAATTTTCGGTGGAGCTGCTATCTTTGGCTGACATCGTGTTTTTGTCGTGGGGTGAGCTACTCTCTGTACGATTATGCGTTGATTCGGATCGCGCCGCTGGCCACCAATGTTAGAAAAGGTAGATGGACCGGGAGGGTCGGCCGGGGACAGGAGGAGAGGTCTCCGGGGAGAGCCGTCTCCAGCGATCGTACAGACAAGTAACTTCCCCCCCACAGACAGATACCACACACGGATAAGGTTCAGTGTTCTTTATAAGCACTTCTTAAGGTACGGTTGAATGGTACAAGGAGGTCTGGACTCGGGGGTCCCCTCGATTCAAGTCTCTCAAAGCAGGGTAAGAGGTAGCGGGACAGTCTGTCTACCAGTCAGGTAGGTCGGATGAGATGATGACTAGCTCACAATCCTCGAGCTTGGTGGCTTAGTTGGTACGGGCCGCGGCAGCGCCAGCAGGTCCCGGTTGAGATGGTCGGTACACGGTCCGCGGCAGCGCCAGCAGGTCCCGGAAAGATGGTCGATGTACGGTCCGCGGCAGCACCAGCAGGTCCCGGTGAGGATGGTCGTTACAACGGGCCGCGGCAGCGCCAGCAGGTCCCGACGAGGATGGAGGTTGCAGAAGGCCGCGGCAGCGCCAGCAGGCAGGACGATGGTTCACAAGAGCGGGCTACGGCAGCGCCAGTAGTCCGTCAAGGCTGAGTTCTCTCGGTGTCTCTCGACTCCAGGATACAACTGCCTTCCTGCTCCGGAGTTGCCCCAGTTATAGGGCAGGCGCCCTTTGATGTCCGGACCCTCGCACTTGGAGGTCGGAGGGCCCGGGATGAAGGTGTCCAGACACCCAGCAGGGGGTGGAGCCAGCGCCTGGGGGAGCTGGAGGCGATCAGCACCTGGCGGGGGGAAGAGCTCTTGACACTTCGTTCTCCCATTGACCTGCCAAGTGGTCCGCTCACCTCCTGGGTGGAGGGTGGTGCCGGTATGTCAGGGCCGGCCAGGCCCGGGGTTAGGGTCGGGCCGAGGCCACGCGGCCTCGTGGTGCAGGGCCCAAGATGGCGGCTTGAACCGGCCGGGGGAGCCGGTGGGGCTGGGCCCCGTGATGAGTAGAGGTCCGAGGGCAGAAGATCCGTCGGGAGACGGGGTACAGGTGCTTTTCGAGGGTTATGCCTGGTGGGCCGGAGCTCGGGCCCTGTCGTGCGGGGAGGGAGCAAGCCCTTCGTGTGGCCTGTCCAACACCTCTCGTCAGCAGGGAGCAGGTAGGTGTGCAGGGTGCCAAGTAGACTGCCAAAATATATAGGTATAGTACCTTTCAAGGCGCGCAGGTGCGGGATCCAGGCTCGTCAGCCTTAAGTCGCTCGAAAGAGCTTTAAATAGTTTACGTAGTGGGTCGCAACCATGCTCGTCATACTAGCAAATAACCCCAAAGAATTCTGGTTAATGTAGTGGCAGCGGTGAGTACGCCTATGCCACGAGTATGTGAAATAATGCCATCCCTGGACACGTGTTTCGAGGTAATTGCCTCTCGTCAGCAGGGAGCAGGTAGGTGTGCAGGGTGCCAAGTGGACTGCCAAAATATATAGGTATAGTACCTTTCAAGGCGCGCAGGTGCAGGATCCAGGCTCGTCAGCCTAAAGTCGCTCGAAAGAGCTTTAAATAGTTTACGTAGTGGGTCGCAACCATGCTCGTCATACTAGCAAATAACCCCAAAGAATTCTGGATAATGTAGTGGCAGCGGTGAGTACGCCTATGCCACGAGTATGTGAAATAATGCCATCCCTGGACATGTGTTTCGAGGTAATTGCCTCTCGTCAGCAGGGAGCAGGTAGGTGTGCAGGGTGCCAAGTAGACTGCCAAAATATATAGGTATAGTACCTTTCAAGGCGCGCAGGTGCGGGATCCAGGCTCGTCAGCCTAAAGTCGCTCGAAAGAGCTTTAAATAGTTTACGTAGTGGGTCGCAACCATGCTCGTCATACTAGCATATAACCCCAAAGAATTCTGGTTAATGTAGTGGCAGCGGTGAGTACGCCTCTGCCACGAGTATGTGAAATAATGCCATCTCTGGACACGTGTTTTGAGGTAATTGTCTCTCGTCAGCAGGGAGCAGGTAGGTGTGCAGGGTGCCAAGTAGACTGCCAAAATATATAGGTATAGTACCTTTCAAGGCGCGCAGGTGCGGGATCCAGGCTCGTTAGCCTAAAGTCGCTCGAAAGAGCTTTAAATAGTTTACGTAGTGGGTCGCAACCATGCTCGTCATACTAGCAAATAACCCCAAAGAATTCTGGTTAATGTAGTGGCAGCGGTGAGTACGCCTATGCCACGAGTATGTGAAATATTGCCATCCCTGGACACGTGTTTCGAGGTAATTGCCTCTCGTCAGCAGGGAGCAGGTAGGTGTGCAGGGTGCCAAGTAGACTGCCAAAATATATAGGTATAGTACCTTTCAAGGCGCGCAGGTGCGGGATCCAGGCTCGTCAGCCTAAAGTCGCTCGAAAGAGCTTTAAATAGTTTACGTAGTGGGTCGCAACCATGCTCGTCATACTAGCAAATAACCCCAAAGAATTCTGGTTAATGTAGTGGCAGCGGTGAGTACGCCTATGCCACGAGTATGTGAAATAATGCCATCCCTGGACACGTGTTTCGAGGTAATTGCCTCTCGTCAGCAGGGAGCAGGTAGGTGTGCAGGGTGCCAAGTAGACTGCCAAAATATATAGGTATAGTACCTTTCAAGGCGTGCAGGTGCGGGATCCAGGCTCGTCAGCCAAAAGTCGCTCGAAAGAGCTTTAAATAGTTTACGTAGTGGGTCGCAACCATGCTCGTCATACTAGCAAATAACCCCAAAGAATTCTGGTTAATGTAGTGGCAGCGGTGAGTACGCCTATGCCACGAGTATGTGAAATAATGCCAACCCTGGACACGTGTTTCGAGGTAATTGCCTCTCGTCAGCAGGGAGCAGGTAGGTGTGCAGGGTGCCAAGTAGACTGCCAAAATATATAGGTATAGTACCTTTCAAGGAGCGCAGGTGCGGGATCCAGGCTCGTCAGCCTAAAGTCGCTCGAAAGAGCTTTAAATAGTTTACGTAGTGGGTCGCAACCATGCTCGTCATACTAGCAAATAACCCCAAAGAATTCTGGTTAATGTAGTGGCAGCGGTGAGTACGCCTATGCCACGAGTATGTGAAATAATGCCATCCCTGGACACGTGTTTCGAGGTAATTGCCTCTCGTCAGCAGGGAGCAGGTAGGTGTGCAGGGTGCCAAGTAGACTGCCAAAATATATAGGTATAGTACCTTTCAAGGCACGCAGGTGCGGGATCCAGGCTCGTCAGCCTAAAGTCGCTCGAAAGAGCTTTAAATAGTTTACTTAGTGGGTCGCAACCATGCTCGTCATACTAGCAAATAACCCCAAAGAATTCTGGTTAATGTAGTGACAGCGGTGAGTACGCCTATGCCACGAGTATGTGAAATAATGCCATCCCTGGACACGTGTTTCGAGGTAATTGCCTCTCATCAGCAGGGAGCAGGTAGGTGTGCAGGGTGCCAAGTAGACTGCCAAAATATATAGGTATAGTACCTTTCAAGGCGCGCAGGTGCAGGATCCAGGCTCGTCAGCCTAAAGTCGCTCGAAAGAGCTTTAAATAGTTCGCGTAGTGGGTCGCAACCATGCTCGTCATACTAGCAAATAACCCCAAAGAATTCTGGTTAATGTAGTGGCAGCGGTGAGTACGCCTATGCCACGAGTATGTGAAATAATGCCATCCCTGGACACGTGTTTCGAGGTAATTGCCTCTCGTCAGCAGGGAGCAGGTAGGTGTGCAGGGTGCCAAGTAGACTGCCAAAATATATAGGTATAGTACCTTTCAAGGCGCGCAGGTGCGGGATCCAGGCTCGTCAGCCTAAAGTCGCTCGAAAGAGCTTTAAATAGTTTACGTAGTGGGTCGCAACCATGCTCGTCATACTAGCATATAACCCCAAAGAATTCTGGTTAATGTAGTGGCAGCGGTGAGTACGCCTCTGCCACGAGTATGTGAAATAATGCCATCTCTGGACACGTGTTTTGAGGTAATTGTCTCTCGTCAGCAGGGAGCAGGTAGGTGTGCAGGGTGCCAAGTAGACTGCCAAAATATATAGGTATAGTACCTTTCAAGGCGCGCAGGTGCGGGATCCAGGCTCGTTAGCCTAAAGTCGCTCGAAAGAGCTTTAAATAGTTTACGTAGTGGGTCGCAACCATGCTCGTCATACTAGCAAATAACCCCAAAGAATTCTGGTTAATGTAGTGGGAGCGGTGAGTACGCCTATGCCACGAGTATGTGAAATATTGCCATCCCTGGACACGTGTTTCGAGGTAATTGCCTCTCGTCAGCAGGGAGCAGGTAGGTGTGCAGGGTGCCAAGTAGACTGCCAAAATATATAGGTATAGTACCTTTCAAGGCGCGCAGGTGCGGGATCCAGGCTCGTCAGCCTAAAGTCGCTCGAAAGAGCTTTAAATAGTTTACGTAGTGGGTCGCAACCATGCTCGTCATACTAGCAAATAACCCCAAAGAATTCTGGTTAATGTAGTGGCAGCGGTGAGTATGCCTATGCCACGAGTATGTGAAATAATGCCATCCCTGGACACGTGTTTCGAGGTAATTGCCTCTCGTCAGCAGGGAGCAGGTAGGTGTGCAGGGTGCCAAGTAGACTGCCAAAATATATAGGTATAGTACCTTTCAAGGCGCGCAGGTGCGGGATCCAGGCTCGTCAGCCTAAAGTCGCTCGAAAGAGCTTTAAATAGTTTACTTAGTGGGTCGCAACCATGCTCGTCATACTAGCAAAAAACCCCAAAGAATTCTGGTTAATGTAATGGCAGCGGTGAGTACGCCTATGCCACGAGTATGTGAAATAATGCCATCCCTGGACACGTGTTTCGAGGTAATTGCCTCTCGTCAGCAGGGAGCAGGTAGGTGTGCAGGGTGCCAAGTAGACTGCCAAAATATATAGGTATAGTACCTTTCAAGGCGCGCAGGTGCGGGATCCAGGCTCGTCAGCCTAAAGTCGCTCGAAAGAGCTTTAAATAGTTTACGTAGTGGGTCGCAACCATGCTCGTCATACTAGCAAATAACTCCAAAGAATTCTGGTTAATGTAGTGGCAGCGGTGAGTATGCCTATGCCACGAGTATGTGAAATAATGCCATCCCTGGACACGTGTTTCGAGGTAATTGCCTCTCGTCAGTAGGGAGCAGGTAGGTGTGCAGGGTGCCAAGTAGACTGCCAAAATATATAGGTATAGTACCTTTCAAGGCGTGCAGGTGCGGGATCCAGGCTCGTCAGCCAAAAGTTGCTCGAAAGAGCTTTAAATAGTTTACGTAGTGGGTCGCAACCATGCTCGTCATACTAGCAAATAACCCCAAAGAATTCTGGTTAATGTAGTGGCAGCGGTGAGTACGCCTATGCCACGAGTATGTGAAATAATGCCATCCCTGGACACGTGTTTTGAGGTAATGGCCTCTCGTCAGCAGGGAGCAGGTAGGTGTGCAGGGTGCCAAGTAGACTGCCAAAATATATAGGTATAGTACCTTTCAAGGCGCGCAGGTGCGGGATCCAGGTTCGTCAGCCTAAAGTCGCTCGAAAGAGCTTTAAATAGTTTACGTAGTGGGTCGCAACCATGCTCGTCATACTAGCAAATAACCCCAAAGAATTCTGGTTAATGTAGTGGCAGCGGTGAGTACGCCTATGCCACGAGTATGTGAAATAATGCCAACCCTGGACACGTGTTTCGAGGTAATTGCCTCTCGTCAGCAGGCAGCAGGTAGGTGTGCAGGGTGCCAAGTAGACTGCCAAAATATATAGGTATAGTACCTTTCAAGGCGCGCAGGTGCGGGATCCAGGCTCGTCAGCCTATAGTCGCTCGAAAGAGCTTTAAATAGTTTACGTAGTGGGTCGCAACCATGCTCGTCATACTAGCAAATAACCCCAAAGAATTCTGGTTAATGTAGTGGCAGCGGTGAGTACGCCTATGCCACGAGTATGTGAAATAATGCCATCCCTGGACACGTGTTTCGAGGTAATTGCCTCTCGTCAGCAGGGAGCAGGTAGGTGTGCAGGGTGCCAAGTAGACTGCCAAAATATATAGGTATAGTACCTTTCAAGGCACGCAGGTGCGGGATCCAGGCTCGTCAGCCTAAAGTCGCTCGAAAGAGCTTTAAATAGTTTACTTAGTGGGTCGCAACCATGCTCGTCATACTAGCAAATAACCCCAAAGAATTCTGGTTAATGTAGTGACAGCGGTGAGTATGCCTATGCCACGAGTATGTGAAATAATGCCATCCCTGGACACGTGTTTCGAGGTAATTGCCTCTCGTCAGCAGGGAGCAGGTAGGTGTGCAGGGTGCCAAGTAGACTGCCAAAATATATAGGTATAGTACCTTTCAAGGCGCGCAGGTGCAGGATCCAGGCTCGTCAGCCTAAAGTCGCTCGAAAGAGCTTTAAATAGTTCGCGTAGTGGGTCGCAACCATGCTCGTCATACTAGCAAATAACTCCAAAGAATTCTGGTTAATGTAGTGGCAGCGGTGAGTACGCCTATGCCACGAGTATGTGAAATAATGCCATCCCTGGACACGTGTTTCGAGGTAATTGCCTCTCGTCAGCAGGGAGCAGGTAGGTGTGCAGGGTGCCAAGTAGACTGCCAAAATATATAGGTATAGTACCTTTCAAGGCGCGCAGGTGCGGGATCCAGGCTCGTCAGCCTAAAGTCGCTCGAAAGAGCTTTAAATAGTTTACGTAGTGGGTCGCAACCATGCTCGTCATACTAGCAAATAACCCCAAAGAATTCTGGTTAATGTAGTGGCAGCGGTGAGTACGCCTATGCCACGAGTATGTGAAATAATGCCATCCCTGGACACGTGTTTCGGGGTAATTGCCTCTCGTCAGCAGGGAGCAGGTAGGTGTGCAGGGTGCCAAGTAGACTGCCAAAATATATAGGTATAGTACCTTTCAAGGCGCGCAGGTGCGGGATCCAGGCTCGTCAGCCTAAAGTCGCTCGAAAGAGCTTTAAATAGTTCACGTAGTGGGTCGCAACCATGCTCGTCATACTAGCAAATAACCCCAAAGAATTCTGGTTAATGTAGTGGCAGCGGTGAGTACGCCTATGCCACGAGTATGTGAAATATTGCCATCCCTGGACACGTGTTTCGAGGTAATTGCCTCCCGTCAGCAGGGAGCAGGTAGGTGTGCAGGGTGCCAAGTAGACTGCCAAAATATATAGGTATAGTACCTTTCAAGGCGTGCAGGTGGGGGATCCAGGCTCGTCAGCCTAAAGTCGCTCGAAAGAGCTTTAAATAGTTTACGTAGTGGGTCGCAACCATGCTCGTCATACTAGCAAATAACCCCAAAGAATTCTGGTTAATGTAGTGGCAGCGGTGAGTACGCCTATGCCACGAGTATGTGAAATATTGCCATCCCTGGACACGTGTTTCGAGGTAATTGCCTCTCGTCAGCAGGGAGCAGGTAGGTGTGCAGGGTGCCAAGTAGACTGCCAAAATATATAGGTATAGTACCTTTCAAGGCGCGCAGGTGTGATGAATACAAGCCCCAGCTAGGCCCGCAAGAGACAAGGGTTCGCTCTTCTGTAACGAAATCTATAAGGAAGTTGGCACGGAAACTGCAAAGTACAAAAACAACGTTTATTAACCCTTAAGGGTGGTCCTACAATCCACACAACACTCTTCAGTATTGCAAGGAGTAGCACACAGAACTTGCGTACACAGTCCCCTTTTATACACAACAGAGGGGCTCATGAGTGGGTGGATAGTACATGAAGTCGAAGAACATTACCATTTAGGGTCAGTCTCGATTCTAAATCAATACATGGGCGGAGCTAACACACTCCTTGAGCCCGCGAAAACACATGGTCAAGCAAAGCTAATTATAACAGATGTGGTCAAGTCTGGGCATGCGCCAGATGGACAGGAGGGCTATTTATAAACTGTTGCTAGGCAGATCACAAGAACAACTAACACAGAGGTCGGACTCTCCTCGTGGTGAACACGTGGCAGCATGTCAATACAAAATGGAGTCCGGACTTCGGCCAACATATGAGGAAAACACGATAGGAGAGAAACACTAATGTTTTCAGTAAATGCTTAATCACATTCTGCCTTAATTTACAACAGACGACCCTTTCAGCATTTACTGAAGACATCTGGCTTCCAAGAATAATCATCGTATATGTCAATTATCATCATTCCTTTAACCTCTTTAGCTAGACCCTTCTGGCGGGCAACTTCGGCAATAGCTTTCTTATCTGGAATGCAGAATGAAATGCATACAGAACAACATAATGGTCCACATTGAATACACATACAGAGAAAGAATAGAATTGCTATGATAATACAAAGACCAGTTAAGACCTTCCATCCCCAGGCAGTAACCAATGCCCAAAACCATCCAGAAAAGGACCAAGTGCCGTTTTCCGTGTGGATTTCAGCTGCTATTTTATGCAGCTTATTAATGGCGTTATAAACGGATGGTGTATGATCAGGAATGAACACACAGCAGCTACTTCCAATAATTTTACAGGCTCCTCCTCGATCAGCTAGCATTACATCCAATACCATACGGTTCTGCAATGCAACAATTCTGGTAATCTGTAATTCTTCCGTAAGATTCCCAAGAGCAGCAGCAGTCTGATTTGTCACAGCTTCTACCACTCTTGTTAATCTTCGGATCTTCCTACTATTCAAGGCGGCACCAACAAAGAAGAACAATCCTAAGTTAAAATCAATATACTGTTGCAAACTGGTATCAGTCTGATCCACATCATCCGTCGATAAAGTACGTTTATACCTATTTACAGTCACATTATTCAACAATTTCAGGTCTTTATGATACGATGCAGGTGCTAGGAATACAGGGGGTAGTAGGAATGATACATAGCATACCCCGGACCACCCAGCCGGCAAACGGTAATAACCTTTATTTCCACATACAAAATAGGTATTATGGGATGCTAGGAAGGTGCTGTTATTCAGTCCGTCGATATTCAGAACAGTTAAACAATCACTGACACCAACAGGGATAAAACCCACACTCTGGACACACAGGTCCGCTTGGGCTTGTGCCACTTGGATCACGAACTTGTCCTTCCCCATAGTGTCTCTAGTGTTCGTAAAGATATAGGGAATGGATTCATTGTCTGGTCGGTACTCTTCCCATTCCCAAATCGTTCCATTTGCTTGTGGATATCCATTTCTGTCCTGATGACATTCTTTATTAAGTCTAAAAAGCAGTCGTCCCACTGTCGGTTTTCGAGTGGCAAACAACAGAGTGTACCATGCTCTACAAGAGCCGTTATGAGAGAAAGGAAGTGGTATGAATGGTGTACCTCCTTTCTTCTGATGGGCTGGCATCATCCCACATATCCAACAGTTCGTAGCGTTTGTAGCAACGTGGGTGTGATGCAGCATCTGAATGAAAGTGTTATTCAAATAGGATTGTCGATGCTTCAACTCTTGATATGGCAATGTGTAAAAGTAGTGCTCCGCAGGCACTGGAGTCGTCAACACAAGTGTCTCTCGAGCTGGAGTTGCCTCCTCCACAAACCATGTGGTTATACCAACGATAGCTACTGTTAGCATGAACCCCAACGCACAAAAAATCTTCTTCTTCTCCATGTCAAAGGAAACAATACCCTAATATCTTCCTGAAACTAAAAGTCTGTCAGAACTCTTCCCCTTGGGCAGCGGTTGATTTCTTCACCAACGGGCCAAGACGGGTGTCGCTACACTAATGCAGGGCTGATCCCCCCCCCCTTGCCTCAGCGGCTCTCCGTTTCACTAACCCAAGGGCCGTTCTGACAGTATGTCCCAGTACTGAAGATCTCACTTCCTTGGTCGCAGATGATATCGCCTTCCTCCAGAAGTCGTGTGGTCCGAAAAGAGCTCCTCAGTGTCGTTTGGCACTGCAGCACGGCCTGTCTCTGCTGCTAAGATGTCTCGTTGATCGGTCAGCACGGCAGACTCCACCAATCCGGGCGGTACCTTTCGACAGTGCAAGGAATGGATCCAATTCTTCCTGTTCGAGACTCGCACTGCCGTCCTCGTTGCAAGAAGGACTTGCTCAGGTCCGACCCATCTCGGCTCCAAACTGTTCGTTCTGTCGAAGACCTTCAGCATGACATGATCCCCAGGCCGGAGACCATGTCCTTCACCGGTAGACCGATCAGGGAGCGCCTCTCGGACCTGTTGATGAATAGAAACCAAGTTATCCGTTAACTGTGCCAGATAATCACCCATCATCACACAAGGTACATCATACACAGCCTTAGGCCTTGGTGGACCCCAAATATTCATTGGTCGTCCAAATACAATCTCATAGGGCGTAAGGCCGGTTCGAGAGTGTGGCACCGACCTAATTGACAATAACGCCAGTGGCAGGGCGTCTGGCCAAGTCAAAGATGTTGAAGCTTGAATTTTGGCGATCTTAAGCTTCAGTGTACCATTATACTTCTCGACTAGTCCTGCAGACTGAGGGTGGAACACGGCGTGGAACTTCTGGGTGATGCCTAGGCCCTTCAAAACATACTTTATAACATCTGCTACAAAGTGAGGGCCATTATCACTCCACAGAAGTCTACAGACGCCGTATCGGGGGAAAAACTCTTTCAGCAATAGCTTCGCTGTAGTCATTGCAGTATTGTCTTTCGCAGGGTACGCCTCAACCCACTTACTGAAGGCGCAAACCACTACTAGAACATACTTCAAATTGTTACAGCGCTCAAGCTGGATGTAATCCATCTGCAGAACCTCAAAGGGTGCAGTGGGTGTCGCAAATCCTCCTGCTGGAGTTCGCGTGCCTTTCCCTGGGTTGTACTTCAGACAAATCATACAGGTCTGCACCACCCTCTTTGCTGTGCTAGCAATCTCTGGATGCTCCCAGACTTGGGTAAGCAATTTCACAATTGCGGAAGCTCCAACATGTGCTAGCCCATGTGCCATCTGGACCATAGGTTGTACAAAAGCCGTGGGTAATTTCCATCTATCCATCTGCTTATTTCTCCAGCAACCCTCGTCATCCAGCTCTCCTTCGCTAACCCATTGTTCCCGCTCTCTGTCAGAAGCGGTCTTTTGTATTTCTCGCACTTCCTCCTTCGCATCATGCCATCTCTCCACCTGTGACTTCACTACATACATGGCAGTAGTGCCGGGCTGCATCGCAGTCTCCCGTGCTACTCGATCTGCTAACGCATTCCCTTCTCCAACCTTATCAACCACTTTCCTATGGGCGCTACACTTAACAATGGCGATTTTCTTTGGGTATGTCAATGCAGTTAAAAGGTTATGAACTAACTCCCCATGCATTATCTGTACCCCATGTGACGTTAGAAACCCTCTCTCCTTCCAGAGTAGGCCGAAATCGTGCGCTACTCCGAAGGCATAGCGGCTGTCTGTGTAAACATTCACACACAATCCTGTACTGAGCTCACACGCTCGTGTTAACGCTATTAGTTCCGCTGCTTGAGCCGACTTTTGTGGTATGCGTGCTGTCTCCACTATCGTCTGTAACGTGGTAATTGCATACGCTGCTGAAGTCGTACCATCTGGTAGCTTCAGGCATGATCCGTCTACCCACAACTCTCCATCTACCTCTGAAAAGGGCGTATCCTGGAGATCAATACGACCCTTTGTTTGTTCCTCAGTCACAAGAATACAATCATGCGCTTTCTGCGCCTCAGGCTGGGTCTCGGGGTATGGCAACAATGTGGCCGGGTTTAATGTCACGCACCTTTTTAACGTAATATGAGGAGCCAAAAGCGTCAACTCATATCCCGTTAAACGGGCACTGGTCAAATGCTGCGTCTTTGTTTGATTAAGCAGGGCATCAACAGCGTGGGGAACTAACACCAACAGTTTATGGGACAATACAATTCCTTCACTCTGCCGTATTGACACAGCTGTCGCCGCAACCGAGCGAAAACACCCTGGTAACGCTCGGGCGACAGGATCAAGCACAGCCGAAAAGTATGCACAAGGGCGCTGCTTATCGCCGTGCATCTGCACTAAGACTGATAATGCACATCCATCTTTCTCATGCACATACAACGAAAAGGGTTTTGCATAATCAGGGGTCCCTAACACTGGTGCTGAACAAAGGGCCTGTCTTAATTGCTGAAAAGCAGCGTCACACTCATCTGACCAGGGGATCGGGATGGGCGTGTCTTTTGTCAAGAGCGCTAGTAATGGCTTAGCTATGTGTGAAAACCCCAATATCCACTGTCTACAAAAAGAAACAAGACCCAAAAATGCACGCACATCCTTCTGCGTGGATGGCCTTGGTGTGTCCAAAATTACTTGGATACGATCTGGTGTGAGTGCACGCCCCTCCTTAGACAAAAGGTGACCCAAATAAGTCACCTTTGGTCTACAGAATTGCAATTTCTTCCTAGAGACCTTGTGATTGTGGGATGCTAAAAAGGAAAGTAAGGCTATCGTACTTTCCTCGCACAACTCCAGGGTGTCAGCCGCCAACAGGATGTCATCGACATATTGAATGAGGGCGACCCCCTCGAGTAAAGCAAAGGAATCCAACTGTCGTTTCAAAGCCTGACTGTAAATACTAGGGCTTTCTGTGTAGCCCTGGGGAATTCTACAAAAGCGATAAGATCTATTGTTTAATGTGAACCCAAAAAGGAATCGGCTATCAGGGTGAATGGGAATAGAAAAGAAGGCATTTTTCAAATCAATCACTGAGAACACGTTCGCCGTAGGCGGGACCAGGGTGAGCAACGTCGTGATATCGGAAACCACCGGGTACTGAGGTATCACGATCTTGTTCACCTCCCTCAAATCAATTATGAACCGATAAACCTTTGCATCCGTGTCCTTTTTCAGAATAGGGAGAATCGGGCTGTTACAGATATTATAGGGAACTTCTTCCACTACTCCTACTGCGATCAAATCTTGCACAATCTGTATGAGAGCTTCCTCGCCCTCCTGGGAAATACGATACTGGGGGAGGCGTGGTAGCACCGCCCCCTCCTGGACACTAATGTGGACCGGAGGAATCACCATTTGTCCCACATCCGTGTCCGACGTGGCCCATAAAGCTCGGGGGAGGGTAGCCAACAACGCATCCTCTGAGATCGTACACATCCGCCCAGATCGGGGGTAGTTGTCATTTAAAATCACCCTCACACCCTCAGGGGAACAGCGAATTGTAGCCCTAAAATGCTTTAACATATCAAGGCCCATAATGTTATCCGGTGTGTACGGAGCAAGCAGAAACGGACAAGGCGCAGAAAAACAATCAACTTTAAATGCAAGGGGCTGTGAAAGAGGGCTTCGGGAAAGTGTACCGTCAAACCCTACCGATGTACCTATTGAGCCGGATGGGGGAGCCCCCGGAACCAAGTACCTAGACAATGCACTACGTGTCGCTCCTGTATCCACTAGGAACTGATCAGTAGAACCTAAAACCTCAGCCGATACATAAGGACCCGTCTGATCGACCGGCACCTCAACTGATTCGGACCCCCATCCTACGCATTCCTATGCATGCTGAGAATCGTGATATCCCGAGTGATCGATGTCCGATACATGGTACTGATGCTGGCGATCAAAAATATTCGAGCTATCTCGGTGCTGTCCGGCAGTATCAAAACGGACATTATCGTTAGAGGTCCCTCTAAAGTTCGAGAAGCCCCCTCTACCTCTCTGGCCACCCAGAGTGTGCCCCTGCCGCGAAGCGCGCAACGCTGGGCACTCCCTGGCCCAATGGCCCAACTGCTTACAGTACGCACATTGGTTCTTATTCAAATCAGGTCGGCCCGAAGGGGGACCATAAGATCCGCTCCTTCCCCTATTGTTATTACCCCGGCGGGGCGGGCCATATACTTGTGCTAACATAACTTTCGTTTTGAGATCTTTCGACTTCTTCTCCTCCTGGCCCTTCGCCTCATGCTCCTGACGCTCATAATACTGGGCGATGGTCAGAAGGGCCGTCGGTGTCGCGGAGGACCAAGAGCTCTCACTCGCTTTTAACCGGGCCGCAACTGCCGGCAGTAGATTAGCCACATATTTGTCCGCGAAAAGGTGGCGGCCTGTGTCGTCGGTAAGCGACTGGCCACTAAAATCATGGAACGTTTCTTCAAAGCGCGTGAAGAAATCTGCCACTGACTCATCAACTTTCTGCTTACATGCCGCCAACATATTCCAGTCAATCTTCTTGGGGGGGATTATTGTTTTTAATTTAGCCACAATAGCAGCAGGGAGATCTAGAATATTCCGGGGAGGTTTCTGTGCGGGCTTCCGCTCCCTATCCTCATCCTCAAGGTCAGACCACCGGGCCTTAAAAGCAACTATATCATCCACCTTTCGGACAGATCGCCACGTGTCCGGTGGTAGAATAAGGCCAAAGAACAGATCTATATCCGCTAAGGTCATAATGCAAGAATTCAAGGCCCCCTCGACTTCTTCATAGAAGGCCGCTGGATTCTTGCGGGGGTCAGGCAATGCATTCTTTAACGCCATAACATCGGCTCTATGCCATGGAGTATAAACCCAATTATACACGAAATATCCCTTAGCATCGACGGAGTTAATATCGGAGCTAGTCCCCGCTCCCTTAGGAGGAACATACAAAGGCGCCGCCTCTCGCATTGGTTTAGCATGCACTATGTCATCCTTATCTGACTGGGAGGAGGATGGGTGGCCCTCTGCTGCAACCGAATCCGACTGCTTCTCCGTTTCCGCTCGTTGGCGTGCTTTCTCTCGAAGGGCCAGTACCTCGTCCCGCAAGGCGAACAGCCGCCGAGCCGCCTCAGGAGCCTTAGAGGGAGAAAAAGCACCGTTACGTATTGCTCTGGCATCCGAAGACACTTCGTCAGGCTCAAAAACATGAGAATATTTTCGGAAAGCATTAATCACTTCATCCGCGAAATGACCCAGAAAATACACTTTATCTCTCTCCTGCCATGGCCCCCAAATTTGAAATAAGTCCTCCTGGGATACCTTGCCTTTCAGCGCACGGAAGGAAATTTGCCGAAGCTCAGCCATTTGCTCGGCTGGCAACATGGACCGCGTGTCTACCTTACCCGAAGCCGGGTCAGAATCTTGCGTCCGCGGAGCAGATGCGCCAACATAAGGGGGCGGAGAGCGATCTAGTAAATAAAAATCGTCATCAGGATTATTAAGGACAGGATAAAGTGGCTGGCGAACAACATATTGACCCGAAACTTGTAGCCTACGCTCTTTCTCTTGTCTATCCGTCTGTTCTTTGTCCTCCCGACGCTTTGCTTCTTGTGCTCGCACATGATCATTCTTTCGTTGCTCTTTATCAAACAGCGCTTTCTCACGTTTCTCTCGCTCACGCACTTCCTTCACCCATAACCGCACACACTCAAACATATCCTGACGAGCACGTCGCTTACACATACACTGTTCCACATACTCAATCTTACGCATATCAAACGATCCATACAAAGGCCATCGCAACTCAGGATCCTTCTTGGTATATTTCCTCCACAATGTGCTGTACATTATGGAAGAAAGACCATGCTTCACGTACATATCCCTATTAGGAGTCCCCTCTGGGGGAGCTGGAGCAGATTCCTCGAGGTTCAACCGGTTACCCAAACAGCAGCACCACTTACGGAGTGCGCTAAAAGCAGGCATGTTAGGAATAATGCAAAATATGCAGTATTATCAAGAAAAATGGCACTTAATCGTTGCGCCGTTCCAAGTTTACACAGCTCCGGAGAAATTTCTCCACATTACCTGCCTATATGTGTTGCAACGCATATATGTTCACAAAGACGAATTCAAAATATGACTAGTCACCATCAATCAAACTCAAATAGCCACACCAGGCTTCAAAACTCGGAGCAAGTACCGTACAACGGTTCTTACCAATCAAGAGTCCAGGTTCCAACTGCCAAGCTCCACAATCGCCCAAACGGCTCTCACGGCAGGACCGACAGAAGAGGTCTCAGTCGATGACCGGCGCCACCCAGATGGTCAGCTCGGAAGGGAAGGAAGAAAAACCTCAGGATGCCAAGGCTAAGACGCCGCTGGCAGTGATCACGTCCCTGGCCAAACTCCTCACCTTCGTCGCGACCAGTCCTTCGAGCATCCGAGTCGCCGATGAGCCCCACGTGACGGGCGCCAATTGATGAATACAAGCCCCAGCTAGGCCCGCAAGAGACAAGGGTTCGCTCTTCTGTAACGAAATCTATAAGGAAGTTGGCACGGAAACTGCAAAGTACAAAAACAACGTTTATTAACCCTTAAGGGTGGTCCTACAATCCACACAACACTCTTCAGTATTGCAAGGAGTAGCACACAGAACTTGCGTACACAGTCCCCTTTTATACACAACAGAGGGGCTCATGAGTGGGTGGATAGTACATGAAGTCGAAGAACATTACCATTTAGGGTCAGTCTCGATTCTAAATCAATACATGGGCGGAGCTAACACACTCCTTGAGCCCGCGAAAACACATGGTCAAGCAAAGCTAATTATAACAGATGTGGTCAAGTCTGGGCATGCGCCAGATGGACAGGAGGGCTATTTATAAACTGTTGCTAGGCAGATCACAAGAACAACTAACACAGAGGTCGGACTCTCCTCGTGGTGAACACGTGGCAGCATGTCAATACAAAATGGAGTCCGGACTTCGGCCAACATATGAGGAAAACACGATAGGAGAGAAACACTAATGTTTTCAGTAAATGCTTAATCACATTCTGCCTTAATTTACAACAGGTGCGGGATCCAGGCTCGTCAGCCTAAAGTCGCTCGAAAGAGCTTTAAATAGTTTACGTAGTGGGTCGCAACCATGCTCGTCATACTAGCAAATAACCCCAAAGAATTCTGGTTAATGTAGTGGCAGCGGTGAGTACGCCTATGCCACGAGTATGTGAAATAATGCCATCCCTGGACACGTGTTTCGAGGTAATTGCCTCTCGTCAGCAGGGAGCAGGTAGGTGTGCAGGGTGCCAAGTAGACTGCCAAAATATATAGGTATAGTACCTTTCAAGGTGCGCAGGTGCGGGATCCAGGCTCGTCAGCCTAAAGTCGCTCGAAAGAGCTTTAAATAGTTTACGTAGTGGGTCGCAACCATGCTCGTCATACTAGCAAATAACCCCAAAGAATTCTGGTTAATGTAGTGGCAGCGGTGAGTACGCCTATGCCACGAGTATGTGAAATAATGCCATCCCTGGACACGTGTTTCGAGGTAATTGCCTCTCGTCAGCAGGGAGCAGGTAGGTGTGCAGGGTGCCAAGTAGACTGCCAAAATATATAGGTATAGTACCTTTCAAGGCGCGCAGGTGCGGGATCCAGGCTCGTCAGCCTAAAGTCGCTCGAAAGAGCTTTAAATAGTTTACGTAGTGGGTCGCAACCATGCTCGTCATACTAGCAAATAACCCCAAAGAATTCTGGTTAATGTAGTGGCAGCGGTGAGTACGCCTATGCCACGAGTATGTGAAATAATGCCATCCCTGGACACGTGTTTCGAGGTAATTGTCTCTCGTCAGCAGGGAGCAGGTAGGTGTGCAGGGTGCCAAGTAGACTGCCAAAATATATAGGTATAGTACCTTTCAAGGCGCGCAGGTGCGGGATCCAGGCTCGTCAGCCTAAAGTCGCTCGAAAGAGCTTTAAATAGTTTAAGTAGTGGGTCGCAACCATGCTCGTCATACTAGCAAATAACCCCAAAGAATTCTGGTTAATGTAGTGGCAGCGGTGAGTACGCCTATGCCACGAGTATGTGAAATAATGCCATCCCTGGACACGTGTTTCGAGGTAATTGCCTCTCGTCAGCAGGGAGCAGGTAGGTGTGCAGGGTGCCAAGTAGACTGCCAAAATATATAGGTATAGTACCTTTCAAGGCACGCAGGTGCGGGATCCAGGCTCA
Source organism: Triturus cristatus (assembly GCF_964204655.1). NCBI lineage: Eukaryota > Metazoa > Chordata > Amphibia > Caudata > Salamandridae > Triturus > Triturus cristatus. The sequence goes on from NC_140582.1 coordinate 633,900,863, forward strand.
TCAGCCTAAAGTCGCTCGAAAGAGCTTTAAATAGTTTACGTAGTGGGTCGCAACCATGCTCGTCATACTAGCAAATAACCCCAAAGAATTCTGGTTAATGTAGTGGCAGCGGTGAGTACGCCTATGCCACGAGTATGTGAAATAATGCCATCCCTGGACACGTGTTTCGAGGTAATTGTCTCTCGTCAGCAGGGAGCAGGTAGGTGTGCAGGGTGCCAAGTAGACTGCCAAAATATATAGGTATAGTACCTTTCAAGGCCCGCAGGTGCGGGATCCAGGCTCGTCAGCCTAAAGTCGCTCGAAAGAGCTTTAAATAGTTTACGTAGTGGGTCGCAAACATGCTCGTCATACTAGCAAATAACCCCAAAGAATTCTGGTTAATGTAGTGGCAGCGGTGAGTACGCCTATGCCACGAGTATGTGAAATAATGCCATCCCTGGACACGTGTTTCGAGGTAATTGCCTCTCGTCAGCAGGGAGCAGGTAGGTGTGCAGGGTGCCAAGTAGACTGCCAAAATATATAGGTATAGTACCTTTCAAGGCGCGCAGGTGCGGGATCCAGGCTCGTCAGCCTAAAGTCGCTCGAAAGAGCTTTAAATAGTTTACGTAGTGGGTCGCAACCATGCTCGTCATACTAGCAAATAACCCCAAAGAATTCTGGTTAATGTAGTGGCAGCGGTGAGTACGCCTATGCCACGAGTATGTGAAATAATGCCATCCCTGGACACGTGTTTCGAGGTAATTGCCTCTCGTCAGCAGGGAGCAGGTAGGTGTGCAGGGTGCCAAGTAGACTGCCAAAATATATAGGTATAGTACCTTTCAAGGTGCGCAGGTGCGGGATCCAGGCTCGTCAGCCTAAAGTCGCTCGAAAGAGCTTTAAATAGTTTACGTAGTGGGTCGCAACCATGCTCGTCATACTAGCAAATAACCCCAAAGAATTCTGGTTAATGTAGTGGCAGCGGTGAGTACGCCTATGCCACGAGTATGTGAAATAATGCCATCCCTGGACACGTGTTTCGAGGTAATTGCCTCTCGTCAGCAGGGAGCAGGTAGGTGTGCAGGGTGCCAAGTAGACTGCCAAAATATATAGGTATAGTACCTTTCAAGGCGCGCAGGTGCGGGATCCAGGCTCGTCAGCCTAAAGTCGCTCGAAAGAGCTTTAAATAGTTTACTTAGTGGGTCGCAACCATGCTCGTCATACTAGCAAAAAACCCCAAAGAATTCTGGTTAATGTAATGGCAGCGGTGAGTACGCCTATGCCACGAGTATGTGAAATAATGCCATCCCTGGACACGTGTTTCGAGGTAATTGCCTCTCGTCAGCAGGGAGCAGGTAGGTGTGCAGGGTGCCAAGTAGACTGCCAAAATATATAGGTATAGTACCTTTCAAGGCGCGCAGGTGCGGGATCCAGGCTCGTCAGCCTAAAGTCGCTCGAAAGAGCTTTCAATAGTTTACGTAGTGGGTCGCAACCATGCTCGTCATACTAGCAAATAACTCCAAAGAATTCTGGTTAATGTAGTGGCAGCGGTGAGTATGCCTATGCCACGAGTATGTGAAATAATGCCATCCCTGGACACGTGTTTCGAGGTAATTGCCTCTCGTCAGTAGGGAGCAGGTAGGTGTGCAGGGTGCCAAGTAGACTGCCAAAATATATAGGTATAGTACCTTTCAAGGCGTGCAGGTGCGGGATCCAGGCTCGTCAGCCAAAAGTCGCTCGAAAGAGCTTTAAATAGTTTACGTAGTGGGTCGCAACCATGCTCGTCAAACTAGCAAATAACCCCAAAGAATTCTGGTTAATGTAGTGGCAGCGGTGAGTACGCCTATGCCACGAGTATGTGAAATAATGCCAACCCTGGACACGTGTTTCGAGGTAATTGCCTCTCGTCAGCAGGGAGCAGGTAGGTGTGCAGGGTGCCAAGTAGACTGCCAAAATATATAGGTATAGTACCTTTCAAGGAGCGCAGGTGCGGGATCCAGGCTCGTCAGCCTAAAGTCGCTCGAAAGAGCTTTAAATAGTTTACGTAGTGGGTCGCAACCATGCTCGTCATACTAGCAAATAACCCCAAAGAATTCTGGTTAATGTAGTGGCAGCGGTGAGTACGCCTATGCCACGAGTATGTGAAATAATGCCATCCCTGGACACGTGTTTCGAGGTAATTGCCTCTCGTCAGCAGGGAGCAGGTAGGTGTGCAGGGTGCCAAGTAGACTGCCAAAATATATAGGTATAGTACCTTTCAAGGCACGCAGGTGCGGGATCCAGGCTCGTCAGCCTAAAGTCGCTCGAAAGAGCTTTAAATAGTTTACTTAGTGGGTCGCAACCATGCTCGTCATACTAGCAAATAACCCCAAAGAATTCTGGTTAATGTAGTGACAGCGGTGAGTACGCCTATGCCACGAGTATGTGAAATAATGCCATCCCTGGACACGTGTTTCGAGGTAATTGCCTCTCGTCAGCAGGGAGCAGGTAGGTGTGCAGGGTGCCAAGTAGACTGCCAAAATATATAGGTATAGTACCTTTCAAGGCGCGCAGGTGCAGGATCCAGGCTCGTCAGCCTAAAGTCGCTCGAAAGAGCTTTAAATAGTTCGCGTAGTGGGTCGCAACCATGCTCGTCATACTAGCAAATAACCCCAAAGAATTCTGGTTAATGTAGTGGCAGCGGTGAGTACGCCTATGCCACGAGTATGTGAAATAATGCCATCCCTGGACACGTGTTTCGAGGTAATTGCCTCTCGTCAGCAGGGAGCAGGTAGGTGTGCAGGGTGCCAAGTAGACTGCCAAAATATATAGGTATAGTACCTTTCAAGGCGCGCAGGTGCGGGATCCAGGCTCGTCAGCCTAAAGTCGCTCGAAAGAGCTTTAAATAGTTTACTTAGTGGGTCGCAACCATGCTCGTCATACTAGCAAAAAACCCCAAAGAATTCTGGTTAATGTAATGGCAGCGGTGAGTACGCCTATGCCACGAGTATGTGAAATAATGCCATCCCTGGACACGTGTTTCGAGGTAATTGCCTCTCGTCAGCAGGGAGCAGGTAGGTGTGCAGGGTGCCAAGTAGACTGCCAAAATATATAGGTATAGTACCTTTCAAGGCACGCAGGTGCGGGATCCAGGCTTGTCAGCCTAAAGTCGCTCGAAAGAGCTTTAAATAGTTTACGTAGTGGGTCGCAACCATGCTCGTCATACTAGCAAATAACTCCAAAGAATTCTGGTTAATGTAGTGGCAGCGGTGAGTATGCCTATGCCACGAGTATGTGAAATAATGCCATCCCTGGACACGTGTTTCGAGGTAATTGCCTCTCGTCAGTAGGGAGCAGGTAGGTGTGCAGGGTGCCAAGTAGACTGCCAAAATATATAGGTATAGTACCTTTCAAGGCGTGCAGGTGCGGGATCCAGGCTCGTCAGCCAAAAGTTGCTCGAAAGAGCTTTAAATAGTTTACGTAGTGGGTCGCAACCATGCTCGTCATACTAGCAAATAACCCCAAAGAATTCTGGTTAATGTAGTGGCAGCGGTGAGTACGCCTATGCCACGAGTATGTGAAATAATGCCATCCCTGGACACGTGTTTTGAGGTAATGGCCTCTCGTCAGCAGGGAGCAGGTAGGTGTGCAGGGTGCCAAGTAGACTGCCAAAATATATAGGTATAGTACCTTTCAAGGCGCGCAGGTGCGGGATCCAGGTTCGTCAGCCTAAAGTCGCTCGAAAGAGCTTTAAATAGTTTACGTAGTGGGTCGCAACCATGCTCGTCATACTAGCAAATAACCCCAAAGAATTCTGGTTAATGTAGTGGCAGCGGTGAGTACGCCTATGCCACGAGTATGTGAAATAATGCCAACCCTGGACACGTGTTTCGAGGTAGTTGCCTCTCGTCAGCAGGCAGCAGGTAGGTGTGCAGGGTGCCAAGTAGACTGCCAAAATATATAGGTATAGTACCTTTCAAGGCGCGCAGGTGCGGGATCCAGGCTCGTCAGCCTAAAGTCGCTCGAAAGAGCTTTAAATAGTTTACGTAGTGGGTCGCAACCATGCTCGTCATACTAGCAAATAACCCCAAAGAATTCTGGTTAATGTAGTGGCAGCGGTGAGTACGCCTATGCCACGAGTATGTGAAATAATGCCATCCCTGGACACGTGTTTCGAGGTAATTGCCTCTCGTCAGCAGGGAGCAGGTAGGTGTGCAGGGTGCCAAGTAGACTGCCAAAATATATAGGTATAGTACCTTTCAAGGCACGCAGGTGCGGGATCCAGGCTCGTCAGCCTAAAGTCGCTCGAAAGAGCTTTAAATAGTTTACTTAGTGGGTCGCAACCATGCTCGTCATACTAGCAAATAACCCCAAAGAATTCTGGTTAATGTAGTGACAGCGGTGAGTACGCCTATGCCACGAGTATGTGAAATAATGCCATCCCTGGACACGTGTTTCGAGGTAATTGCCTCTCGTCAGCAGGGAGCAGGTAGGTGTGCAGGGTGCCAAGTAGACTGCCAAAATATATAGGTATAGTACCTTTCAAGGCGCGCAGGTGCAGGATCCAGGCTCGTCAGCCTAAAGTCGCTCGAAAGAGCTTTAAATAGTTCGCGTAGTGGGTCGCAACCATGCTCGTCATACTAGCAAATAACTCCAAAGAATTCTGGTTAATGTAGTGGCAGCGGTGAGTACGCCTATGCCACGAGTATGTGAAATAATGCCATCCCTGGACACGTGTTTCGAGGTAATTGCCTCTCGTCAGCAGGGAGCAGGTAGGTGTGCAGGGTGCCAAGTAGACTGCCAAAATATATAGGTATAGTACCTTTCAAGGCGCGCAGGTGCGGGATCCAGGCTCGTCAGCCTAAAGTCGCTCGAAAGAGCTTTAAATAGTTTACGTAGTGGGTCGCAACCATGCTCGTCATACTAGCAAATAACCCCAAAGAATTCTGGTTAATGTAGTGGCAGCGGTGAGTACGCCTATGCCACGAGTATGTGAAATATTGCCATCCCTGGACACGTGTTTCGAGGTAATTGCCTCTCGTCAGCAGGGAGCAGGTAGGTGTGCAGGGTGCCAAGTAGACTGCCAAAATATATAGGTATAGTACCTTTCAAGGCGCGCAGGTGCGGGATCCAGGCTCGTCAGCCTAAAGTCGCTCGAAAGAGCTTTAAATAGTTCACGTAGTGGGTCGCAACCATGCTCGTCATACTAGCAAATAACCCCAAAGAATTCTGGTTAATGTAGTGGCAGCGGTGAGTACGCCTATGCCACGAGTATGTGAAATATTGCCATCCCTGGACACGTGTTTCGAGGTAATTGCCTCCCGTCAGCAGGGAGCAGGTAGGTGTGCAGGGTGCCAAGTAGACTGCCAAAATATATAGGTATAGTACCTTTCAAGGCGTGCAGGTGGGGGATCCAGGCTCGTCAGCCTAAAGTCGCTCGAAAGAGCTTTAAATAGTTTACGTAGTGGGTCGCAACCATGCTCGTCATACTAGCAAATAACCCCAAAGAATTCTGGTTAATGTAGTGGCAGCGGTGAGTACGCCTATGCCACGAGTATGTGAAATATTGCCATCCCTGGACACGTGTTTCGAGGTAATTGCCTCTCGTCAGCAGGGAGCAGGTAGGTGTGCAGGGTGCCAAGTAGACTGCCAAAATATATAGGTATAGTACCTTTCAAGGCGCGCAGGTGCGGGATCCAGGCTCGTCAGCCTAAAGTCGCTCGAAAGAGCTTTAAATAGTTTACGTAGTGGGTCGCAACCATGCTCGTCATACTAGCAAATAACCCCAAAGAATTCTGGTTAATGTAGTGGCAGCGGTGAGTACGCCTATGCCACGAGTATGTGAAATAATGCCATCCCTGGACACGTGTTTCGAGGTAATTGCCTCTCGTCAGCAGGGAGCAGGTAGGTGTGCAGGGTGCCAAGTAGACTGCCAAAATATATAGGTATAGTACCTTTCAAGGTGCGCAGGTGCGGGATCCAGGCTCGTCAGCCTAAAGTCGCTCGAAAGAGCTTTAAATAGTTTACGTAGTGGGTCGCAACCATGCTCGTCATACTAGCAAATAACCCCAAAGAATTCTGGTTAATGTAGTGGCAGCGGTGAGTACGCCTATGCCACGAGTATGTGAAATAATGCCATCCCTGGACACGTGTTTCGAGGTAATTGCCTCTCGTCAGCAACGAGCAGGTAGGTGTGCAGGGTGCCAAGTAGACTGCCAAAATATATAGGTATAGTACCTTTCAAGGCGCGCAGGTGCGGGATCCAGGCTCGTCAGCCTAAAGTCGCTCGAAAGAGCTTTAAATAGTTTACGTAGTGGGTCGCAACCATGCTCGTCATACTAGCAAATAACCCCAAAGAATTCTGGTTAATGTAGTGGCAGCTGTGAGTACGCCTATGCCACGAGTATGTGAAATAATGCCATCCCTGGACACGTGTTTCGAGGTAATTGCCTCTCGTCAGCAGGGAGCAGGTAGGTGTGCAGGGTGCCAAGTAGACTGCCAAAATATATAGGTATAGTACCTTTCAAGGCGCGCAGGTGCGGGATCCAGGCTCGTCAGCCTAAAGTCGCTCGAAAGAGCTTTAAATAGTTTACGTAGTGGGTCGCAACCATGCTCGTCATACTAGCAAATAACCCCAAAGAATTCTGGTTAATGTAGTGGCAGCGGTGAGTACGCCTATGCCACGAGTATGTGAAATAATGCCATCCCTGGACACGTGTTTCGAGGTAATTGTCTCTCGTCAGCAGGGAGCAGGTAGGTGTGCAGGGTGCCAAGTAGACTGCCAAAATATATAGGTATAGTACCTTTCAAGGCGCGCAGGTGCGGGATCCAGGCTCGTCAGCCTAAAGTCGCTCGAAAGAGCTTTAAATAGTTTAAGTAGTGGGTCGCAACCATGCTCGTCATACTAGCAAATAACCCCAAAGAATTCTGGTTAATGTAGTGGCAGCGGTGAGTACGCCTATGCCACGAGTATGTGAAATAATGCCATCCCTGGACACGTGTTTCGAGGTAATTGCCTCTCGTCAGCAGGGAGCAGGTAGGTGTGCAGGGTGCCAAGTAGACTGCCAAAATATATAGGTATAGTACCTTTCAAGGCACGCAGGTGCGGGATCCAGGCTCATCAGCCTAAAGTCGCTCGAAAGAGCTTTAAATAGTTTACGTAGTGGGTCGCAACCATGCTCGTCATACTAGCAAATAACCCCAAAGAATTCTGGTTAATGTAGTGGCAGCGGTGAGTACGCCTATGCCACGAGTATGTGAAATAATGCCATCCCTGGACACGTGTTTCGAGGTAATTGTCTCTCGTCAGCAGGGAGCAGGTAGGTGTGCAGGGTGCCAAGTAGACTGCCAAAATATATAGGTATAGTACCTTTCAAGGCCCGCAGGTGCGGGATCCAGGCTCGTCAGCCTAAAGTCGCTCGAAAGAGCTTTAAATAGTTTACGTAGTGGGTCGCAAACATGCTCGTCATACTAGCAAATAACCCCAAAGAATTCTGGTTAATGTAGTGGCAGCGGTGAGTACGCCTATGCCACGAGTATGTGAAATAATGCCATCCCTGGACACGTGTTTCGAGGTAATTGCCTCTCGTCAGCAGGGAGCAGGTAGGTGTGCAGGGTGCCAAGTAGACTGCCAAAATATATAGGTATAGTACCTTTCAAGGCGCGCAGGTGCGGGATCCAGGCTCGTCAGCCTAAAGTCGCTCGAAAGAGCTTTAAATAGTTTACGTAGTGGGTCGCAACCATGCTCGTCATACTAGCAAATAACCCCAAAGAATTCTGGTTAATGTAGTGGCAGCGGTGAGTACGCCTATGCCACGAGTATGTGAAATAATGCCATCCCTGGACACGTGTTTCGAGGTAATTGCCTCTCGTCAGCAGGGAGCAGGTAGGTGTGCAGGGTGCCAAGTAGACTGCCAAAATATATAGGTATAGTACCTTTCAAGGTGCGCAGGTGCGGGATCCAGGCTCGTCAGCCTAAAGTCGCTCGAAAGAGCTTTAAATAGTTTACGTAGTGGGTCGCAACCATGCTCGTCATACTAGCAAATAACCCCAAAGAATTCTGGTTAATGTAGTGGCAGCGGTGAGTACGCCTATGCCACGAGTATGTGAAATAATGCCATCCCTGGACACGTGTTTCGAGGTAATTGCCTCTCGTCAGCAGGGAGCAGGTAGGTATGCAGGGTGCCAAGTAGACTGCCAAAATATATAGGTATAGTACCTTTCAAGGCGCGCAGGTGCGGGATCCAGGCTCGTCAGCCTAAAGTCGCTCGAAAGACCTTTAAATAGTTTACGTAGTGGGTCGCAACCATGCTCGTCATACTAGCAAATAACCCCAAAGAATTCTGGTTAATGTAGTGGCAGCGGTGAGTACGCCTATGCCACGAGTATGTGAAATAATGCCATCCCTGGACATGTGTTTCGAGGTAATTGCCTCTCGTCAGCAGGGAGCAGGTAGGTGTGCAGGGTGCCAAGTAGACTGCCAAAATATATAGGTATAGTACCTTTCAAGGCGCGCAGGTGCGGGATCCAGGCTCGTCAGCCTAAAGTCGCTCGAAAGAGCTTTAAATAGTTTACGTAGTGGGTCGCAACCATGCTCGTCATACTAGCAAATAACCCCAAAGAATTCTGGTTAATGTAGTGGCAGCGGTGAGTACGCCTATGCCACGAGTATGTGAAATAATGCCATCCCTGGACACGTGTTTCGAGGTAATTGCCTCTCGTCAGCAGGGAGCAGGTAGGTATGCAGGGTGCCAAGTAGACTGCCAAAATATATAGGTATAGTACCTTTCAAGGCGCGCAGGTGCGGGATCCAGGCTCGTCAGCCTAAAGTCGCTCGAAAGAGCTTTAAATAGTGTTGGACAGGCCACACGAAGGGCTTGCTCCCTCCCCGCACGACAGGGCCCGAGCTCTGGCCCACCAGGCATAACCCACGAAAAGCACCTGTACCCCGTCTCCCGACGGATCTTCTGCCCTCGGACCTCTACTCATCACGGGGCCCGGCCCCACCGGCTCCCCCGGCCGGTTCAAGCCGCCATCTTGGGCCCTGCACCACGAGGCCGCGTGGCCTCGGCCCGACCCTAACCCCGGGCCTGGCCGGCCCCGACATCCCGGCACTACCCTCCACCCAGGAGGTGAGCGGACCACTTGGCAGGTCAATGGGAGAACGAAGTGTCAAGAGCTCTTCCCCCGCCAGGTGCCGATCGCCTCCAGCTCCCCCAGGCGCTGGCTCCACCCCCTGCTGGGTGTCTGGACACCTTCATCCCGGGCCCTCCGACCTCCACGTGCGAGGGTCCGGACATCAAAGGGCGCCTGCCCTATAACTGGGGCAACTCCGGAGCAGGAAGGCAGTTGTATCCTGGAGTCGAGAGACACCGAGGGAACTCAGCCTTGACGGACTACTGGCGCTGCCGTAGCCCGCTCTTGTGAACCATCGTCCTGCCTGCTGGCGCTGCCGCGGCCTTCTGCAACATCCATCCTCGTCGGGATCTGCTGGCGCTGCTGCGGCCCGTTGTAACGACCATCCTCGTCGGGACCTGCTGGCGCTGCCGCGGCCCGTTGTAACGACCATCTTCGTCGGGACCTGCTGGCGCTGCCGCGGCCCGTTGTATCGACCATCCTCACCGGGACCTGCTGGCGCTGCCGCGGACCGTACATCGACCATCTTTCCGGGACCTGCTGGCGCTGCCGCGGACCGTGTACCGACCATCTCAACCGGGACCTGCTGGCGCTGCCGCGGCCCGTACCAACTAAACCACCAAGCTCGAGGATTGTGAGCTAGTCATCATCTCATCCGAACTACCTGACTGGTAGACAGACTGTCCCGCTACCCCTTACCCTGCTTTGAGAGACTTGAATCGAGGGGACCCCTGAGTCCAGACCTCCGTGTACCTGTTAGAAAAGGTAGACGGACCGGGAGGGTCGGCCGGGGTCAGGAGGAGAGGTCTCCGGGGAGAACCGTCTCCAGTGATCGTACAGACAAGTAACTTCCCCCCCACAGACAGATACCACACACGGATAAGGTTCAGTGTTCTTTATAAGCACTTCTTAAAGGTACGGTTGAATGGTACAAGGAGGTCTGGACTCAGGGGTCCCCTCGATTCGAGTCTCGCAAGGTAGGAAAGGGGGTAGCGGGACAGTCTGTTTACCAGTCAGGTAGTTCGGATGAGATGATGAGCTCACAATCCTCGAGCTTGGTGGTTAGGTGGTACGGGCCGCGGCAGCGCCAGCAGGCCCCGGTGATGATGGTCGTTACAACGGGCCGCGGCAGCGCCAGCAGGTCCCAGGAAGATGGTCGATGTACGGTCCGCGGCAGCGCCAGCAGGTCCCGGTGAGATGGTCGAGGTACGGTCCGCGGCAGCGCCAGCAGGTCCCGGTGAAGATGGTTGTTACAACGGGCCGCGGCAGCGCCAGCAGGTCCCAGGAAGATGGTCGAGGTTCGGTCCGCGGCAGCGCCAGCAGGTCCCGGTGAAGATGGAGGTTGCAGAAGGCCGCGGCAGCGCCAGCAGGCAGAACGATGGGTCACAAGAGCGGGCTACGGCAGCGCCAGTAGGCCGTCAAGGCTGAGTTCACTCGGTGTCTCTCGACTCCAGGATACAACTACCTTCCTGCTCCGGAGCTGCCCCAGTTATAGGGCTGGTGCCCTTTGATGTCCGGACCCTCGCACTTGGAGGTCGGGGGGTCCGGGATGAAGGTGTCCAGACACCCAGCAGGGGGTGGAGCCAGTGCCTGGGGGAGCGGGGGGCGATCGGCACCTGGCGAGGGAGAGCCTTTGACACCTCGTTCTCCCATTGACCTGCCAAGTGATCCGCTCACCTCCTGGGTGGATGGTGGTGCCGGGATGTCGGGGCCGGCCAGGCCCGGGGTTGGGGTCGGGTTGAGGCCACGCGGCCGCGTGGTGCAGGGCCCAAGATGGAGGCTTGACCCGGCCGGGGAAGCCGGTGGGGCTAGACCCCGTGATGAGTAGTGGTCCGAGGGCAGAAGCTCCATCGGGAGACGGGGTACAGGTGCTTGTCGCGGGGGTATGCCTGGTGGGCCGGAGCTCGGGCCCTCTCGTGCGGGGAGGGAGCAAGCCCTCTGTGTGGCCTGTCCAACATGCGTCCCCCCCAGCTGAAGGCGGGGAGAGTCACCCATCTTCTTGGGGACTCTCTCCGTCGAGGCGGAAAAAGCGGGACAGGCCATCCGCGTTGGCGTGGTCTTGGCCTGGTCGGTGCTCCACGGTGAAGTCCATTCCCTGCAGGGAAATGGACCAGCGCAAGAGTTTTGGGTTCTCCCCCCGCATCTGCATCAGCCATTGCAGGGGTCGATGGTCGGTTTGTACCCGGAAGTGGGTACCGAAGAGATAGGGTCGGAGCTTTTTGAGGGCCCATACAACTGCAAAGGCCTCCCTCTCGATGGTGCTCCAGCGCTGTTCTCGAGCCAGGAGGCGCCGACTGATGAAGGCCACCGGCTGGTCATGACCTTCGGGGTTCAACTGAGAGAGGACGGCCCCGATGCCGTGGTCGGAGGCGTCGGTCTGCACCACAAATTCCCGACTGTAATCGGGGGCCTGGAGCACAGGGGCGGTGCACAGGGCGGCCTTCAGCTTCTCGAAGGCCGCTTGACAATCAGGAGTCCATTCAATCCGCTTCGGGTGGTTCTTGGACGTGAGACCCGTGAGGGGCCCCACGATGCTGCCGTAGTTCTTCACGAACCGCCTGTAGTAGCCGGTGAGCCCCAAGAAGGCTCGGACCTCGGTCTGGGTGGCGGGGGGCTGCCAGGACTGGATGGCCGCAATCTTAAGTTGTCGGGGGGCCACCAGCCCGCTCCCCACTTGGTGCCCAAGGTAGGTCACAGACCCTTGGCCAATCTGGCACTTGCCGGCCTTAATGGTGAGGCCGGCCCGCTGGAGGGCTTGTAAGACCTCTTGGAGGTGACGGAGGTGGTCGGACCAGTGGCGGCTGTATACAGCGATATCGTCCAGGTAGGCAGCACTGAACTCTTCGAGCCCCGCCAAGACCTGGTTCACAAGGCGTTGAAACGTGGCGGGGGCATTCTTCATGCCAAAGGGCATGACCTTGAATTGATAGTGGCCATCGGGGGTAGAGAAGGCTGACCGCTCCTGAGCCCTGGGTGTGAGACCGATCTGCCAGTAGCCGGCTGTTAGGTCGAAGATACTAAGGTAGCGGGCGGCCCCCAGCCGGTCGATCAGCTCGTCTGCTCGGGGGATGGGATGAGCGTCGGTCCGGGTGACAGCGTTCAAGCCCCGGTAGTCGACGCAGAATCTCAGTTCAGGTGCGGTGCCGGGGGCAGCGGCTTTGGGAACCAATACAACCGGACTGGCCCAGGGACTGTCCGAGGGCTCGATGACCCCGATCGTAAGCATCTTGGCCACTTCCTCTTGTATGCAGGCCCGTACCCGATCTGGTACGCGGTAGGCCCGGTGTCGGACAGGGGGACTGTCCCCGGTGTCTACGTCGTGCAAACACCAAGGGGTGACCCCGGGGGTGAGGGAGAACAGGGCAGCGAATTGCAGCAGGAGGTTCCGGCAGTCCTGGCGTTGCTCCGAAGTGAGGGCGTCAGAGAGCCGGACCCCGTCCACGGAGCCGTCGTTCTCCTGAGCCTTCAGAAGATCCGGGAGGGGTTCGGAGTCTTCCTCTGCCCCGCTGTCCGTAGCCATCAGGAGGCTGAGTTCTGAGCGCACAAAGTGTGGTTTGAGCCGGTTGGTGTGGAGGACCCGAAGGGGGTTCCGGGAGGTCCCCAGGTCGATGAGGTAAGTGACGGGGCTTTTGCGCTCGACCACTTTGAAGGGCCCCGTCCACTTATCTTGCAAGGCACATGGCTCGGTGGGGGACATCACCCATACCTGCTGACCAGGCTCGAATTCAACGGAGGAGGCGTTGTGATCATACCACCTCTTCATGTCCTCCTGGCTGGCCTCGAGGTTCGCCTTGGCCATCTCCCTGAAGCGCCGGGTCTGGTTTCGTAGGGCCAGGATGTATTTGAAGACGTCTGGAGGGGTTGTTAGGGGGGCCATCTCCCAACCTTCCTTGACTAGGCTGAGGGGCCCTCGCACAGGGTGCCCGTACAGGAGTTCGAAAGGGCTAAAACCGAGGGACTTCTGGGGAACTTCCCGGTAGGCGAAGAGGAGGCACGGGAGTAGTACATCCCACTGGCGACGGAGGGGCTCTTCCAATCCCCCAATCATCCCCTTGAGAGTGCAGTTGAAACGCTCCACTAGTCCGTTCCCTTGGGGGTGATAGGGGGTCGTGAATCTGTAGGTGACCCCGCATTGTTGCCAGAGGGACTTCATGTATTTGGATATGAAATTTGTGCCTCGGTCGCTGACGACTTCTCTGGGGAAGCCTACCCGGGAGAAGATCCCCATGAGGGCCCGGCCAACCACCGGAGCTGTCACGGTCCGTAGGGGCACCGCCTCGGGGTAGCGGGTGGCATGGTCCACTAGCACTAAGATGAACCTGTGTCCTTGTGCCGTGCGGGGGTCCAGAGGCCCCACAATGTCTATCCCCACCCTCTCGAACGGGGTGGTGACCACAGGGAAGGGTTGCAGAGGGGCTTTCAGCTTCCGACCACTCTTCCCGCTGGCTTGGCATGTGGGGCAAGATCGGCAGTGGTTCAGGACGTCATTCCTCATTTTTGGCCAGAAAAAGTGAGTCACTAGGCGACTGTACGTTTTGTCCTGGCCCAGGTGTCCAGCCAGGGGGACATCGTGGGCTAAGTTGAGTAGAAAGTCTCTGAAGCGGAGAGGTACCACCAGAACCCGACCGGCCCCCAGCTCGGCGATTCGTTGCTCGCTGTAGAGCAGGTCGTTATCCCAGTAGACCCAGTGAGTTCCGGTGGCGTCCCCTGCGTTTTGGGCGCTGGCTTGTTGGCGGAGTCCCTCGAGGGAGGGACAGGTCTTTTGTTCCTGGCGGAACTGTTCTTGGGTGGGCCCCCCTTCCTGACGCCACTGAGCCAGATCCGGAAGGTCCTGGGGTTGCGCGTCCTCTTCGGTCGTCGGGTCCGGGAGGCCGGCCTTGCCGTTGCCCTCTACTGGGGCGACCGGGGGCGGCGGTGCTGGCCATTCGGGTTCTTCTGATCGGGGGGCGGCACGGGCGGCCATGGACCGGGTGGTTATGCAGGCCCAGTCTGGGAGGCCCAGCATCCCCAGGTGCTCTCTTCTCTCGACGGTGGCCCACGGGGAACTCTCGAGATCATTCCCCAGGAGGCAGTCCACGGGGGCATCGTCCCGGACCGTCACTTTCAGCAGGCCGGAGACCCCTCCCCATTCGAATGGGACGCAGGCCATTTTACACATACTCTCAGAGTTATCTGCCGAGCGGACGGGGCAGAGAATGTTCGGCAGGATCTGCTCGGGCTTCACCAGGTGACAGCGGACGGCCGTCACACTGGCGCCGGTGTCACGCAGGGCCTCGGCCCTCTGTCCATTAATGGTCACCCACTGACCGTATTTCCTGGTGTTGGCGGGTAGGGGAGCCCGCGGGACCATGTCTCTTCCCCCTAAGCACGCCAGGACCATGGCGGCCGGTTCCCACCCTTGCTGGGCCGGCTCATACTCTTCGGGTTCCTCCGATAATCGCTCTTCCCCCAGGGCGGCGGCCGCTACCTGGCGGGGCTTGGGTGTTTGGTTTAGCGGGCAGCTCGGGTCATTGGCGTAGTGGCCTAGTCGCTGGCACCGGTGGCACGTGACGTGGGCTCAGAACCCGGGCCGCAACGGGGGGTTGCCCCAACCGGACGGGGGCGGGGTGCTGGCCACGGGTGTTGCTGGCAAGGCGTCCCTCCCTCGACCCTGGCCCCCTCCTCCTCCCCGAGGACGGTGCTGGCCTTGGCTGCTTCTGTTCTGGTCGTGTGGCCCTTTCCGGTTCACTCGGGTGCTTTCCCATCGGTCAGCTTCGGCGGCGAGCTGCCGGGGGTCAGTCAGCTTACTGTCGAGGAGGTGCTGCCTGAGCTCGACGAAACAGTTGTTTGACAGGTGCTCCCATACCATAAGGTTGAAGAGTTGGTCGTAGGTGGTGACCTGACTCCCCTTGATCCAACCCTCGAAGGCACGGCTGAAATAGTTCACATATTCTACCCAAGTTGTACCTGGGATCCGGGTGCAATCTCTGAACCTCTGGCGGTACATCTCGGGTGTGAGGCCGTAGCGGGTGAGGAGGGCAGCCTTCATGTGGTCGTAGGACGACATTTGGTGATCTGGGAGCTGCAGTAGGGCATCGCGACCCTCGTTGATAAACCTCCCCCAAAGTCCGGCTCCCCAATCACTCCGGTCGATCCGGTGGGTGGTCATGGCAATCTCATAGGCTTTAAACCATTGCTGTATGTCGTCTTCTCGGACATATTCGCGGACAACATCCTTGGGGATATGGACTTTCTTCTCAATTGGCCCCGGGGTGTGTGGTCGCTCAGGCACCCCCAGTTCCTTATTCTGTTTTCGCAGTTCTATCTCCGCTAGTCGGCGCTCGTGCTCGAGCGTTATTTTTTTCTCCTCCAGCTCTCTCTGTCTCTGCTTCTCTTCTCGTTCATCTCGGAGCCGCATGTGCTCGAGGTTGAGTTTCTGTTCAGCTAACTTGAGTTCCCCATCCATCTTGAGTCGTGCCATCTCCAACTCGTGTAATCTGATTCTGTCTCTTTCTCGGATCTCCTCCTGTGAGAGGCCCGTTCCCCGCTCCTCGGGAGCCGTGGCGTTCCCCTCTGGTGTGATGCTGTTTTGGTCGGAGGGTCCTGCGACCCCAGTTTCTGTCCATGACTCAAGGGCGCGCTTTAGATCATCCTTGGTACTTAGGCCGCTGGTAGCAATGCCAAGTTCTATGCAAAATTGTCTCAGTTCGCGGTGGTTGTATTCCTCTAATTTCTCCATTTGGAATTTCTCGGTGGGGCTGCTATCTTTGGTCGACATCGTGTTTCTGTCGTGGGGTGAGCTACTCTCTGTACGATTACGCGTTGATTCGGATCGCGCCGCTGGCCACCAATGTTAGAAAAGGTAGACGGACCGGGAGGGTCGGCCGGGGTCAGGAGGAGAGGTCTCCGGGGAGAACCGTCTCCAGTGATCGTACAGACAAGTAACTTCCCCCCCACAGACAGATACCACACACGGATAAGGTTCAGTGTTCTTTATAAGCACTTCTTAAAGGTACGGTTGAATGGTACAAGGAGGTCTGGACTCAGGGGTCCCCTCGATTCGAGTCTCGCAAGGTAGGAAAGGGGGTAGCGGGACAGTCTGTTTACCAGTCAGGTAGTTCGGATGAGATGATGAGCTCACAATCCTCGAGCTTGGTGGTTAGGTGGTACGGGCCGCGGCAGCGCCAGCAGGCCCCGGTGATGATGGTCGTTACAACGGGCCGCGGCAGCGCCAGCAGGTCCCAGGAAGATGGTCGATGTACGGTCCGCGGCAGCGCCAGCAGGTCCCGGTGAGATGGTCGAGGTACGGTCCGCGGCAGCGCCAGCAGGTCCCGGTGAAGATGGTTGTTACAACGGGCCGCGGCAGCGCCAGCAGGTCCCAGGAAGATGGTCGAGGTTCGGTCCGCGGCAGCGCCAGCAGGTCCCGGTGAAGATGGAGGTTGCAGAAGGCCGCGGCAGCGCCAGCAGGCAGAACGATGGGTCACAAGAGCGGGCTACGGCAGCGCCAGTAGGCCGTCAAGGCTGAGTTCACTCGGTGTCTCTCGACTCCAGGATACAACTACCTTCCTGCTCCGGAGCTGCCCCAGTTATAGGGCTGGTGCCCTTTGATGTCCGGACCCTCGCACTTGGAGGTCGGGGGGTCCGGGATGAAGGTGTCCAGACACCCAGCAGGGGGTGGAGCCAGTGCCTGGGGGAGCGGGGGGCGATCGGCACCTGGCGAGGGAGAGCCTTTGACACCTCGTTCTCCCATTGACCTGCCAAGTGATCCGCTCACCTCCTGGGTGGATGGTGGTGCCGGGATGTCGGGGCCGGCCAGGCCCGGGGTTGGGGTCGGGTTGAGGCCACGCGGCCGCGTGGTGCAGGGCCCAAGATGGAGGCTTGACCCGGCCGGGGAAGCCGGTGGGGCTAGACCCCGTGATGAGTAGTGGTCCGAGGGCAGAAGCTCCATCGGGAGACGGGGTACAGGTGCTTGTCGCGGGGGTATGCCTGGTGGGCCGGAGCTCGGGCCCTCTCGTGCGGGGAGGGAGCAAGCCCTCTGTGTGGCCTGTCCAACATGCGTCCCCCCCAGCTGAAGGCGGGGAGAGTCACCCATCTTCTTGGGGACTCTCTCCGTCGAGGCGGAAAAAGCGGGACAGGCCATCCGCGTTGGCGTGGTCTTGGCCTGGTCGGTGCTCCACGGTGAAGTCCATTCCCTGCAGGGAAATGGACCAGCGCAAGAGTTTTGGGTTCTCCCCCCGCATCTGCATCAGCCATTGCAGGGGTCGATGGTCGGTTTGTACCCGGAAGTGGGTACCGAAGAGATAGGGTCGGAGCTTTTTGAGGGCCCATACAACTGCAAAGGCCTCCCTCTCGATGGTGCTCCAGCGCTGTTCTCGAGCCAGGAGGCGCCGACTGATGAAGGCCACCGGCTGGTCATGACCTTCGGGGTTCAACTGAGAGAGGACGGCCCCGATGCCGTGGTCGGAGGCGTCGGTCTGCACCACAAATTCCCGACTGTAATCGGGGGCCTGGAGCACAGGGGCGGTGCACAGGGCGGCCTTCAGCTTCTCGAAGGCCGCTTGACAATCAGGAGTCCATTCAATCCGCTTCGGGTGGTTCTTGGACGTGAGACCCGTGAGGGGCCCCACGATGCTGCCGTAGTTCTTCACGAACCGCCTGTAGTAGCCGGTGAGCCCCAAGAAGGCTCGGACCTCGGTCTGGGTGGCGGGGGGCTGCCAGGACTGGATGGCCGCAATCTTAAGTTGTCGGGGGGCCACCAGCCCGCTCCCCACTTGGTGCCCAAGGTAGGTCACAGACCCTTGGCCAATCTGGCACTTGCCGGCCTTAATGGTGAGGCCGGCCCGCTGGAGGGCTTGTAAGACCTCTTGGAGGTGACGGAGGTGGTCGGACCAGTGGCGGCTGTATACAGCGATATCGTCCAGGTAGGCAGCACTGAACTCTTCGAGCCCCGCCAAGACCTGGTTCACAAGGCGTTGAAACGTGGCGGGGGCATTCTTCATGCCAAAGGGCATGACCTTGAATTGATAGTGGCCATCGGGGGTAGAGAAGGCTGACCGCTCCTGAGCCCTGGGTGTGAGACCGATCTGCCAGTAGCCGGCTGTTAGGTCGAAGATACTAAGGTAGCGGGCGGCCCCCAGCCGGTCGATCAGCTCGTCTGCTCGGGGGATGGGATGAGCGTCGGTCCGGGTGACAGCGTTCAAGCCCCGGTAGTCGACGCAGAATCTCAGTTCAGGTGCGGTGCCGGGGGCAGCGGCTTTGGGAACCAATACAACCGGACTGGCCCAGGGACTGTCCGAGGGCTCGATGACCCCGATCGTAAGCATCTTGGCCACTTCCTCTTGTATGCAGGCCCGTACCCGATCTGGTACGCGGTAGGCCCGGTGTCGGACAGGGGGACTGTCCCCGGTGTCTACGTCGTGCAAACACCAAGGGGTGACCCCGGGGGTGAGGGAGAACAGGGCAGCGAATTGCAGCAGGAGGTTCCGGCAGTCCTGGCGTTGCTCCGAAGTGAGGGCGTCAGAGAGCCGGACCCCGTCCACGGAGCCGTCGTTCTCCTGAGCCTTCAGAAGATCCGGGAGGGGTTCGGAGTCTTCCTCTGCCCCGCTGTCCGTAGCCATCAGGAGGCTGAGTTCTGAGCGCACAAAGTGTGGTTTGAGCCGGTTGGTGTGGAGGACCCGAAGGGGGTTCCGGGAGGTCCCCAGGTCGATGAGGTAAGTGACGGGGCTTTTGCGCTCGACCACTTTGAAGGGCCCCGTCCACTTATCTTGCAAGGCACATGGCTCGGTGGGGGACATCACCCATACCTGCTGACCAGGCTCGAATTCAACGGAGGAGGCGTTGTGATCATACCACCTCTTCATGTCCTCCTGGCTGGCCTCGAGGTTCGCCTTGGCCATCTCCCTGAAGCGCCGGGTCTGGTTTCGTAGGGCCAGGATGTATTTGAAGACGTCTGGAGGGGTTGTTAGGGGGGCCATCTCCCAACCTTCCTTGACTAGGCTGAGGGGCCCTCGCACAGGGTGCCCGTACAGGAGTTCGAAAGGGCTAAAACCGAGGGACTTCTGGGGAACTTCCCGGTAGGCGAAGAGGAGGCACGGGAGTAGTACATCCCACTGGCGACGGAGGGGCTCTTCCAATCCCCCAATCATCCCCTTGAGAGTGCAGTTGAAACGCTCCACTAGTCCGTTCCCTTGGGGGTGATAGGGGGTCGTGAATCTGTAGGTGACCCCGCATTGTTGCCAGAGGGACTTCATGTATTTGGATATGAAATTTGTGCCTCGGTCGCTGACGACTTCTCTGGGGAAGCCTACCCGGGAGAAGATCCCCATGAGGGCCCGGCCAACCACCGGAGCTGTCACGGTCCGTAGGGGCACCGCCTCGGGGTAGCGGGTGGCATGGTCCACTAGCACTAAGATGAACCTGTGTCCTTGTGCCGTGCGGGGGTCCAGAGGCCCCACAATGTCTATCCCCACCCTCTCGAACGGGGTGGTGACCACAGGGAAGGGTTGCAGAGGGGCTTTCAGCTTCCGACCACTCTTCCCGCTGGCTTGGCATGTGGGGCAAGATCGGCAGTGGTTCAGGACGTCATTCCTCATTTTTGGCCAGAAAAAGTGAGTCACTAGGCGACTGTACGTTTTGTCCTGGCCCAGGTGTCCAGCCAGGGGGACATCGTGGGCTAAGTTGAGTAGAAAGTCTCTGA
This sequence comes from Triturus cristatus, assembly GCF_964204655.1. Taxonomy (NCBI): domain Eukaryota; kingdom Metazoa; phylum Chordata; class Amphibia; order Caudata; family Salamandridae; genus Triturus; species Triturus cristatus. The sequence goes on from NC_140582.1 coordinate 633,920,628, forward strand.
AGCGGAGAGGTACCACCAGAACCCGACCGGCCCCCAGCTCGGCGATTCGTTGCTCGCTGTAGAGCAGGTCGTTATCCCAGTAGACCCAGTGAGTTCCGGTGGCGTCCCCTGCGTTTTGGGCGCTGGCTTGTTGGCGGAGTCCCTCGAGGGAGGGACAGGTCTTTTGTTCCTGGCGGAACTGTTCTTGGGTGGGCCCCCCTTCCTGACGCCACTGAGCCAGATCCGGAAGGTCCTGGGGTTGCGCGTCCTCTTCGGTCGTCGGGTCCGGGAGGCCGGCCTTGCCGTTGCCCTCTACTGGGGCGACCGGGGGCGGCGGTGCTGGCCATTCGGGTTCTTCTGATCGGGGGGCGGCACGGGCGGCCATGGACCGGGTGGTTATGCAGGCCCAGTCTGGGAGGCCCAGCATCCCCAGGTGCTCTCTTCTCTCGACGGTGGCCCACGGGGAACTCTCGAGATCATTCCCCAGGAGGCAGTCCACGGGGGCATCGTCCCGGACCGTCACTTTCAGCAGGCCGGAGACCCCTCCCCATTCGAATGGGACGCAGGCCATTTTACACATACTCTCAGAGTTATCTGCCGAGCGGACGGGGCAGAGAATGTTCGGCAGGATCTGCTCGGGCTTCACCAGGTGACAGCGGACGGCCGTCACACTGGCGCCGGTGTCACGCAGGGCCTCGGCCCTCTGTCCATTAATGGTCACCCACTGACCGTATTTCCTGGTGTTGGCGGGTAGGGGAGCCCGCGGGACCATGTCTCTTCCCCCTAAGCACGCCAGGACCATGGCGGCCGGTTCCCACCCTTGCTGGGCCGGCTCATACTCTTCGGGTTCCTCCGATAATCGCTCTTCCCCCAGGGCGGCGGCCGCTACCTGGCGGGGCTTGGGTGTTTGGTTTAGCGGGCAGCTCGGGTCATTGGCGTAGTGGCCTAGTCGCTGGCACCGGTGGCACGTGACGTGGGCTCAGAACCCGGGCCGCAACGGGGGGTTGCCCCAACCGGACGGGGGCGGGGTGCTGGCCACGGGTGTTGCTGGCAAGGCGTCCCTCCCTCGACCCTGGCCCCCTCCTCCTCCCCGAGGACGGTGCTGGCCTTGGCTGCTTCTGTTCTGGTCGTGTGGCCCTTTCCGGTTCACTCGGGTGCTTTCCCATCGGTCAGCTTCGGCGGCGAGCTGCCGGGGGTCAGTCAGCTTACTGTCGAGGAGGTGCTGCCTGAGCTCGACGAAACAGTTGTTTGACAGGTGCTCCCATACCATAAGGTTGAAGAGTTGGTCGTAGGTGGTGACCTGACTCCCCTTGATCCAACCCTCGAAGGCACGGCTGAAATAGTTCACATATTCTACCCAAGTTGTACCTGGGATCCGGGTGCAATCTCTGAACCTCTGGCGGTACATCTCGGGTGTGAGGCCGTAGCGGGTGAGGAGGGCAGCCTTCATGTGGTCGTAGGACGACATTTGGTGATCTGGGAGCTGCAGTAGGGCATCGCGACCCTCGTTGATAAACCTCCCCCAAAGTCCGGCTCCCCAATCACTCCGGTCGATCCGGTGGGTGGTCATGGCAATCTCATAGGCTTTAAACCATTGCTGTATGTCGTCTTCTCGGACATATTCGCGGACAACATCCTTGGGGATATGGACTTTCTTCTCAATTGGCCCCGGGGTGTGTGGTCGCTCAGGCACCCCCAGTTCCTTATTCTGTTTTCGCAGTTCTATCTCCGCTAGTCGGCGCTCGTGCTCGAGCGTTATTTTTTTCTCCTCCAGCTCTCTCTGTCTCTGCTTCTCTTCTCGTTCATCTCGGAGCCGCATGTGCTCGAGGTTGAGTTTCTGTTCAGCTAACTTGAGTTCCCCATCCATCTTGAGTCGTGCCATCTCCAACTCGTGTAATCTGATTCTGTCTCTTTCTCGGATCTCCTCCTGTGAGAGGCCCGTTCCCCGCTCCTCGGGAGCCGTGGCGTTCCCCTCTGGTGTGATGCTGTTTTGGTCGGAGGGTCCTGCGACCCCAGTTTCTGTCCATGACTCAAGGGCGCGCTTTAGATCATCCTTGGTACTTAGGCCGGTGGTAGCAATGCCAAGTTCTATGCAAAATTGTCTCAGTTCGCGGTGGTTGTATTCCTCTAATTTCTCCATTTGGAATTTCTCGGTGGGGCTGCTATCTTTGGTCGACATCGTGTTTCTGTCGTGGGGTGAGCTACTCTCTGTACGATTACGCGTTGATTCGGATCGCGCCGCTGGCCACCAATGTTAGAAAAGGTAGACGGACCGGGAGGGTCGGCCGGGGTCAGGAGGAGAGGTCTCCGGGGAGAACCGTCTCCAGTGATCGTACAGACAAGTAACTTCCCCCCCACAGACAGATACCACACACGGATAAGGTTCAGTGTTCTTTATAAGCACTTCTTAAAGGTACGGTTGAATGGTACAAGGAGGTCTGGACTCAGGGGTCCCCTCGATTCGAGTCTCGCAAGGTAGGAAAGGGGGTAGCGGGACAGTCTGTTTACCAGTCAGGTAGTTCGGATGAGATGATGAGCTCACAATCCTCGAGCTTGGTGGTTAGGTGGTACGGGCCGCGGCAGCGCCAGCAGGCCCCGGTGATGATGGTCGTTACAACGGGCCGCGGCAGCGCCAGCAGGTCCCAGGAAGATGGTCGATGTACGGTCCGCGGCAGCGCCAGCAGGTCCCGGTGAGATGGTCGAGGTACGGTCCGTGGCAGCGCCAGCAGGTCCCGGTGAAGATGGTTGTTACAACGGGCCGCGGCAGCGCCAGCAGGTCCCAGGAAGATGGTCGAGGTTCGGTCCGCGGCAGCGCCAGCAGGTCCCGGTGAAGATGGAGGTTGCAGAAGGCCGCGGCAGCGCCAGCAGGCAGAACGATGGGTCACAAGAGCGGGCTACGGCAGCGCCAGTAGGCCGTCAAGGCTGAGTTCACTCGGTGTCTCTCGACTCCAGGATACAACTACCTTCCTGCTCCGGAGCTGCCCCAGTTATAGGGCTGGTGCCCTTTGATGTCCGGACCCTCGCACTTGGAGGTCGGGGGGTCCGGGATGAAGGTGTCCAGACACCCAGCAGGGGGTGGAGCCAGTGCCTGGGGGAGCGGGGGGCGATCGGCACCTGGCGAGGGAGAGCCTTTGACACCTCGTTCTCCCATTGACCTGCCAAGTGATCCGCTCACCTCCTGGGTGGATGGTGGTGCCGGGATGTCGGGGCCGGCCAGGCCCGGGGTTGGGGTCGGGGTGAGGCCACGCGGCCGCGTGGTGCAGGGCCCAAGATGGAGGCTTGACCCGGCCGGGGAAGCCGGTGGGGCTAGACCCCGTGATGAGTAGTGGTCCGAGGGCAGAAGCTCCGTCGGGAGACGGGGAACAGGTGCTTGTCGCGGGGGTATGCCTGGTGGGCCGGAGCTCGGGCCCTGTCGTGCGGGGAGGGAGCAAGCCCTCTGTGTGGCCTGTCCAACAGTACCATTCAACCGTACCTTAAGAAGTGCTTATAAAGAACACTGAACCTTATCCGTGTGTGGTATCTGTCTGTGGGGGGGAAGTTACTTGTCTGTACGATCGCGGGAGACGGCTCTCCCCGGAGACCTCTCCTCCTGACCCCGGCCGACCCTCCCGGTCCGTCTACCCTTTCTAACAAATAGTTTACGTAGTGGGTCGCAACCATGCTCGTCATACTAGCAAATAACCCCAAAGAATTCTGGTTAATGTAGTGGCAGCGGTGAGTACGCCTATGCCACGAGTATGTGAAATAATGCCATCCCTGGACATGTGTTTCGAGGTAATTGCCTCTCGTCAGCAGGGAGCAGGTAGGTGTGCAGGGTGCCAAGTAGACTGCCAAAATATATAGGTATAGTACCTTTCAAGGCGCGCAGGTGCGGGATCCAGGCTCGTCAGCCTAAAGTCGCTCGAAAGAGCTTTAAATAGTTTACGTAGTGGGTCGCAACCATGCTCGTCATACTAGCTGTTAGAAAAGGTAGACGGACCGGGAGGGCCGGCCGGGGTCAGGGGGAGAGGTCTCCGGGGAGAGCCGTCTCCAGCGATCGTACAGACAAGTAACTTCCCCCCCACAGACAGATATCACACACGGATAAGGTTCAGTGTTCTTTATAAGCACTTATTTAAGATACGGTTGAGTGGTACAAGGAGGTCTGGACTCAGGGGTCCCCTCGATTAGAGTCTCGCAAGGTAGGGAAGGGGGTAGCGGGACAGTCTATTTACCAATCAGGTAGTTCGGATGAGATGATGATGAGCTCACAATCCTCGAGCTTGGTGGTTAGGTGGTACGGACCGCGGCAGCGCCAGCAGGTTCCGGTGCGGGTGGTCGATACAACGGGCCGCGGCAGCGCCAGCAGGTCCCCGGAAGATGTACGGTCCGCGGCAGCGCCAGCAGGTCCCGGTGCGGATGGTCGTTACAACGGGCCGCGGCAGCGCCAGCAGGTCCCAGGAAGATGAAGGTTGCAGAAGGCCGCGGCAGCGCCAGCAGGTCCCGGTGAGGATGGTCGTTACAACGGGCCACGGCAGCGCCAGCAGGTCCCAGGAAGATGAATGTTGCAGAAGGCCGCGGCAGCGCCAGCAGGCAGGACGATGGTTCACAAGAGCGGCTACGGCAGCGCCAGTAGACCGTCAAGGTTGAGTTCACTCGGTGTCTCTCGACTCCAGGATACAACTGCCTTCCTGCTCCGGAGCTGCCTCAGTTATAGGGCTGGTGCCCTTTGATGTCCGGACCCTCGCACTTGGAGGTCGGAGGGTCCGGGATGAAGGTGTCCAGACACCCAGCAGGGGGTGGAGCCAGTGCCTGGGGGAGCTGGGGGCGATCGGCACCTGGCGGGGGAGAGCCCTTGACACTTCGTTCTCCCATTGACCTACCAAGTGGTCCGCTCACCTCCTGGGTGGATGGTGGTGCCGGGATGTCGGGGCCAGCCAGGCCCGGGGTTAGGGTCGAGGTGAGGCCATGCGGCCGCGTGGTGCAGGGCCCAAGAGGGCGGCTTGACTCGGCCGGGGAAGCCGGTGGGGCTGGACCCCGTGATGAGTAGGGGTCCGAGGGCAGAGGGTCCGTCGGGAGACGGAGTACGGGTGCTTGTCGCGGGGATATGCCAGGTGGGCCGGAGTTCGGGCCCTGTCGTGCGGGGAGGGAGCAAGCCGTCTGTGAGTGCTGTCCAACATGCGTCCCCCCCAGCTGAAGGCGGGGAGAGTCACCCATCTCCTTGGGGACTCTCTTCGTCGAGGCGGAAAAAGCGGGACAGGCCATCCGCGTTGGCGTGGTCTTGGCCTGGTCGGTGCTCCACGGTGAAGTCCATTCCCTGCAGGGAAATGGACCAGCGCAAAAGTTTTGGGTTCTCCCCCCGCATCTGCATCAGCCATTGCAGGGGTCGATGGTCGGTTTGTACCCGGAAGTGGGTACCGAAGAGATAGGGTCGGAGCTTTTTGAGGGCCCACACTACTGCAAATGCCTCCCTCTCGATGGTGCTCCAACGCTGCTCTCGGGCCAGGAGACGTCGACTGATGAAGGCCACCGGCTGGTCATGACCTTCGGGGTTCAACTGAGAGAGGACGGCTCCGATGCCGTGGTCGGAGGCGTCGGTCTGCACCACAAATTCCCGACTGTAATCGGGGGCCTGGAGCACAGGGGCGGTGCACAGGGCGGCCTTCAGCTCCTCGAAGGCCGCTTGACAATCAGGAGTCCAGTTGACCCGCTTCGGTTGGTTCTTGGATGTGAGACCCGTGAGGGGCCCCACGATGCTGCCGTAGTCCTTCACGAACCGTCGGTAGTAGCCGGTGAGCCCCAAGAAGGCTCGGACCTCGGTCTGGGTGACGGGGGGCTGCCAGGACTGGATGGCCGCAATCTTAAGTTGTAGTGGGGCCACCAGCCCGCTTCCCACTTGGTGCCCAAGGTAGGTCACAGACCCTTGGCCAATTTGGCACTTGCCGGCCTTAATGGTGAGGCCGGCCCGCTGGAGGGCTTGTAGGACCTCTTGGAGGTGACGGAGGTGGTCGGACCAGTGGCGGCTGTATACAGCGATATCGTCCAGGTAGGCAGCACTGAATTCTTCGAGCCCCACCAAGACCTGGTTCACAAGGCGTTGGAACGTGGCGGGGGCATTCTTCATGCCAAAGGGCATGACCTTAAATTGATAGTGGCCATCGGGGGTGGAGAAGGCTGACCGTTCCTGAGCCCTGGGTGTGAGGCCGATCTGCCAGTAGCCCGCCGTTAGGTCGAAGATACTAAGGTAGCGGGCGGCCCCCAGCCGGTCGATCAGCTCGTCTGCTCGGGGGATGGGATGAGCGTCGGTCCGGGTGACAGCGTTCAAGCCCCGGTAGTCGACGCAGAATCTCAGTTCAGGTGCGGTGCCGGGGGCAGCGGCCTTGGGAACTAATACAACCGGACTGGCCCAGGGACTGTCCGAGGGCTCGATGACCCCGATCGTGAGCATCTTGGCCACTTCCTCCTGTATGCAGGCCCGTACCCGATCTGGTACGCGGTAGGCCCGGTGCCGGACAGGGGGACTGTCCCCGGTGTCTACGTCGTGCAAACACCAAGGGGTGACCCCGGGGGTGAGGGAGAACAGGGCAGCGAACTGCAGCAGGAGGTCCCGGCAGTCCTGGCGTTGCTCCGAAGTGAGGGCGTCAGAGAGCCGGACCCCGTCCACGGAGCCGTCCTTCTCCTGAGTCTTCAGGAGATCCGGGAGGGGCTCGGAGTCTTCTTCTGTACCACTGTCTGTAGCCATCAAGAGGCTTAGTTCGGAGCGCACAAAGTGTGGTTTGAGCCGGTTGGTGTGGAGGACCCGAAGGGGGTTCCGGGAGGACCCCATGTCGATGAGGTAAGTGACGGGGCTTTTACGCTCGACCACTTTGAAGGGCCCCGTCCACTTATCTTGCAGGGCACATGGTTCGGTGGGGGACATCACCCATACTTGCTGCCCAGGCTCGAATTCAACGGAGGAGGCATTGTGATCATTCCACCTCTTCATGTCCTCCTGGCTGGCCTCGAGGTTCGCCTTGGCCATCTCCCTGAAGCGCCGGGTCTGGTTTCGTAAGGCCAGGATGTATTTGAAGACGTCTGGAGGGGTCGTTAAGGGGGCCATCTCCCAACCTTCCTTGACTAGGCTGAGGGGCCCTCGCACAGGGTGCCCGTACAGGAGTTCGAAGGGGCTAAAACCGAGGGACTTCTGGGGAACTTCCCGGTAGGCGAAGAGGAGGCACGGGAGCAGTACATCCCACTGGCGACGGAGAGGCTCTTCCAATCCCCCAATCATCCCCTTGAGAGTGCGGTTAAAACGCTCCACTAGTCCGTTCCCTTGGGGGTGATAGGGGGTCGTGAATCTGTAGGTGACCCCGCATTGTTGCCAGAGGGACTTCATGTACTTAGATATGAAATTCGTACCTCGGTCGCTGACGACTTCTCGGGGGAAGCCTACCCGGGAGAAGATCCCCATCAGGGCCCGGCCAACCACCGGAGCTGTCACTGTCCGTAGGGGCACCGCCTCGGGGTAGCGGGTGGCATGGTCCACTAGTACCAAGATGAACCTGTGTCCTTGTGCCGTGCGGGGGTCCAGAGGCCCCACAATGTCTATCCCCACCCTCTCGAACGGGGTGGTGACCACAGGGAAGGGTTGCAGAGGGGCCTTCAGCTTCCGACCACTCTTCCCGCTGGCTTGGCATGTGGGGCAAGATCGGCAGTGGTTCAGGACGTCATTCCTCATTTTCGGCCAGAAAAAGTGGGTCACCAGGCGACTGTACGTTTTGTCCTGGCCCAGGTGTCCAGCCAGGGGGACATCGTGGGCCAGGTTGAGCAGAAAGTCTCGGAAGCGGAGCGGTACCACCAGAACTCGACCGGCCCCCAGCTCGGCGATTCTTTGCTCGCTGTAGAGCAGGTCGTTATCCCAGTAGACCCAGTGGGTTCCGGTGGTGTCCCCGGCGTTTTGGGTACTGGCTTGTTGGCGGAGTCCCTCGAGGGAGGGACAGGTCTTTTGTTCCTGGCGGAACTGTTCTTGGGTGGGCCCCCCTTCTTGACGCCACTGAGCCAGATCCGGAAGGTCCTGGTGTTGCGCGTCTTCTTCGGTAGTCGGGTCCGGGAGGTCGGACTCGCCGTTGTCCTCTACGGGGGCAACCGGGGGCGGAGGTGCTGGCCATTCGGTTTCTTCTGATCGGGGGGCGGCACGGGCGGCCATGGATCGGGTGGTTATGCAGGCCCAGTCCGGGAGGCCCAACATCCCCAGGTGCTCTCTTTTCTCGACGGTGGCCCACGGGGAACTCTCGAGGTCATTCCCCAGGAGGCAGTCCACGGGGGCATCGTCCCGGACCGTCACCTTCAGTAGGCCGGAGACCCCTCCCCATTCAAACGGGACGCAGGCCATCTTACACATACTCTCAGAGTTATCTGCCGAGCGGACGGGGCAGAGAATGTTCGGCAGGATCTGCTCGGGCTTCACCAGATGACAGCGGACGGCCGTCACGCTGGCGCCGGTGTCACGCAAGGCCTCGGCTCTCTATCCATTAATGGTCACCCACTGACCGTATTTTCTGGTGTTGGCGGGTAGGGGAGCCCGCGGAACCATGTCTCTTCCCCCTAAGCACGCCAGGACCATGGCGGCCGGTTCCCACCCTTGCTGGGCCGGCTCGTACTCTTCGGGTCCCTCCGATGATTGCTCTTCCCCTAGGGCAGCGGCAGCTACCTGGCGGGGCTTGGGTGTTTGGTTTAGCGGGCAGTTCGGGTCATTGGCGTAGTGGCCTAGTCGCTGGCACCGGTGGCACGTGACGTTGGCTCGGTACCCAGGCCGCAACGGGGCGTTGCCCCGGCCGGCCGGAGGCGGGGTGCTGGTCACGGGTGTTGCTGGTAAGGCGTCTCTCCCTCGCCCCTGGCCCCCTCCTCCTCCCCGAGGACGGTGCTGTCCTTGGTTGCTTCTGTTCTGGTCGTGTGGCCCTCTCCGGCCCACTCGGGTGCTTTCCCACCGGTCAGCTTCGGCGGCGAGCTGCCGGGGGTCAGTCAGCTTACTGTCGAGTAGGTGCTGCCTGAGCTCGACGAAACAGTTGTTTGACAGGTGCTCCCATACCATAAGGTTGAAGAGTTGTTCGTAGGTGGTGACCTGACTTCCCTTGATCCAACCCTCGAAGGCCCGGCTGAAATAGTTCACGTATTCTACCCAAGTTGTACCTGGGATCCGGGTGCAATCTCTGAACCTCTGGCGGTACATCTCGGGCGTGAGGCCGTAGCGGGTGAGGAGGGCAGCCTTCATGTGGTCGTAGGACGACATTTGGTGATCGGGGAGCTGCAGCAGGGCATCGCGACCCTCGTTGATAAATCTCCCCCAAAGTCCGTGTTAGAAAAGGTAGATGGACCGGGAGGGTCGGCCGGGGTCAGGAGGAGAGGTCTCCGGGGAGAGACGTCTCCAGCGATCGTACAGACAAGTAACTTCCCCCCCACAGACAGATATCACACACGGATAAGGTTCAGGGTTCTTTATAAGCACTTATTTAAGGTACGGTTAACTGGTACAAGGAGGTCTGGACTCAGGGGTCCCCTCGATTAGAGTCTCGCAAGGTAGGGAAGGGGGTAGCGGGACAGTCTATTTACCAATCAGGTAGTTCGGAGGAGATGATGATGAGCTCACAATCCTCGAGCTTGATGGTCAGGTGGTATGGGCCGCGGCAGCGCCAGCAGGTCCCGGTGTGGATGGTCGATACAACGGGCTGCGGCAGCGCCAGCAGGTCCCCGGAAGATATACGGTCCGCGGCAGCGCCAGCAGGTCCCGGTGAGGATGGTCGTTACAACGGGCCGCGGCAGCGCCAGCAGGTCCCAGGAAGATGACTGTTGTAGAAGGCCGCGGCAGCGCCAGCAGGTCCCGGTGAGGATGGTCGTTACAACGGGCCGCGGCAGCGCCAGCAGGTCCCAGGAAGATGACTGTTGTAGAAGGCCGCGGCAGCGCCAGCAGGCAGGACGATGGTTCACAAGAGCGGGCTACGGCAGCGCCAGTAGACCGTCAGGGTTGAGTTCACTCGGTGTCTCTCGACTCCAGGATACAACTGCCTTCCTGCTCCGGAGCTGCCTCAGTTATAGGGCTGGTGCCCTTTGATGTCCGGACCCTCGCACTTGGAGGTCGGAGGGTCCGGGATGAAGGTGTCCAGACACCCAGCAGGGGGTGGAGCCAGTGCCTGGGGGAGCTGGGGGCGCTCGGCACCTGGCGGGGGAGAGCCCTTGACACTTCGTTCTCCCATTGACCTGCCAAGTGGTCCGCTCACCTCCTGGGTGGATGGTGGTGCCGGGATGTCGGGGCCGGCCAGGCCCGGGGTTAGGGTCGAGGGGAGGCCATGCGGCCGCGTGGTGCAGGTCCCAAGATGGCGGCTTGACCCGGCCGGGAAAGCCGGTGGGGCTGGGCCCTGTGATGAGTAGGGGTCCGAAGGCCGAGGGTCCGTCGGGAGACGGAGTACAGGTGCTTGTAGCGGGGATATGCTAGGTGGGCCGGCGTTCGGGCCCTGTCGAGCGGGGAGGGAGCAAGCCGTCTGTGAGGCCTGTCCAACATGCGTCCCCCCCAGCTGAAGGCGGGGAGAGTCACCCATCTCCTTGGGGACTCTCTTCGTCGAGGCGGAAGAAGCGGGACAGGCCATCTGCGTTGGCGTGGTCTTGGCCTGGTCGGTGCTCCACGGTGAAGTCCATCCCCTGCAGGGAAATGGACCAGCGCAAGAGTTTTGGGTTCTCCCCCCGCATCTGCATCAGCCATTGCAGGGGTCGATGGTCGGTTTGTACCCGGAAGTGGGTACCGAAGAGATAGGGTCGGAGCTTTTTGAGGGCCCATACTACTGCAAATGCCTCCCTCTCGATGGTGCTCCAACGCTGTTCTCGGGCCAGGAGACGTCGGCTGATGAAGGCCACCGGCTGGTCATGACCTTCGGGGTTCAACTGAGAGAGGACGGCTCCGATGCCGTGGTCGGAGGCGTCGGTCTGCACCACAAATTCCCGACTGTAATCGGGGGCCTGGAGCACAGGGGCGGTGCACAGGGCGGCCTTCAGCTCCTCGAAGGCCGTTTGACAATCAGGAGTCCAGTTGACCCGCTTCGGCTGGTTCTTGGATGTGAGACCCGTGAGGGGCCCCACGAGGCTGCCGTAGTCCTTCACGAACCGTCGGTAGTAGCCGGTGAGCCCCAAGAAGGCTCGGACCTCGGTCTGGGTGACGGGGGGCTGCCAGGACTGGATGGCAGCAATCTTAAGTTGTAGTGGGGCCACCAGCCCGCTCCCCACTTGGTGCCCAAGGTAGGTCACAGACCCTTGGCCAATCTGGCACTTGCCGGCCTTAATGGTGAGTCCGGCCCCCTGGAGGGCTTGTAGGACCTCTTGGAGGTGCCGGAGGTGGTCGGACCAGTGGCGGCTGTATACAGCGATATCGTCCAGGTAGGCAGCGCTGAATTCTTCAAGCCCTGCCAAGACCTGGTTCACAAGGCGTTGGAACGTGGCGGGGGCATTCTTCATGCCAAAGGGCATGACCTTAAATTGATAGTGGCCATCGGGGGTAGAGAAGGCTGACCGTTCCTGAGCCCTGGGTGTGAGGCCGATCTGCCAGTAGCCCGCCGTTAGGTCGAAGATACTAAGGTAGCGGGCGGCCCCCAGCCGGTCGATCAGCTCGTCTGCTCGGGGGATGGGATGAGCGTCGGTCCGGGTGACAGCGTTCAAGCCCCGGTAGTCGACGCAGAATCTCAGTTCAGGGGCGGAGCCGGGGGCAGCGGCCTTGGGAACTAACACGACCGGACTGGCCCAGGGACTGTCCGAGGGCTCGATGACCCCGATCGTGAGCATCTTGGCCACTTCCTCCTGTATGCAGGCCCGTACCCGATCTGGTACGCGGTAGGCCCGGTGCCGGACAGGGGGACTTTCCCCGGTGTCTACGTCGTGCAAACACCAGGGGGTGACCCCGGGGGTGAGGGAGAACAGGGCAGCGAACTGCAGCAGGAGGTTCCGGCAGTCCTGGCGTTGCTCCGAAGTGAGGGCGTCAGAGAGCCGGACCCCGTCCACGGAGCCGTCCTTCTCCTGAGTCTTCAGGAGATCCGGGAGGGGCTCGGAGTCTTCTTCTGTGCCACTGTCTGTAGCCATCAAGAGGCTTAGTTCGGAGCGCACAAAGTGCGGTTTGAGCCGGTTGGTGTGGAGGACCCGAAGGGGGTTCCGGGAGGACCCCATGTCGATGAGGTAAGTGACGGGGCTTTTGCGCTCGACCACTTTGAAGGGCCCCGTCCACTTATCTTGCAGGGCACATGGTTCGGTGGGGGACATCACCCATACTTGCTGCCCAGGCTCGAATTCAACGGAGGAGGCGTTGTGATCATACCACCTCTTCATGTCCTCCTGGCTGGCCTCGAGGTTCGCCTTGGCCATCTCTCTGAAGCGCCGGGTCTGGTTTCGTAAGGCCAGGATGTATTTGAAGACGTCTGGAGGGGTCGTTAGGGGGGCCATCTCCCAACCTTCCTTGACTAGGCTGAGGGGCCCTCGCACAGGGTGTCCGTATAGGAGTTCAAAGGGGCTAAAACCGAGGGACTTCTGGGGAACTTCTCGGTAGGCGAAGAGGAGGCACGGGAGCAGTACATCCCACTGGCGACGGAGAGGCTCTTCCAATCCCCCGATCATCCCTTTGAGAGTGCGGTTAAAGCGCTCCACTAGTCCGTTCCCTTGGGGGTGATAGGGGGTCGTGAATCTGTAGGTGACCCCGCATTGTTGCCAGAGGGACTTCATGTATTTCGATATGAAATTCGTGCCTCGGTCGCTGACGACTTCTCGGGGGAAGCCTACCCGGGAGAAGATCCCCATCAGGGCCCGGCCAACCACTGGAGCGGTCACTGTCCGTAGGGGCACCGCCTCGGGGTAGCGGGTGGCATGGTCCACTAGTACCAAGATGAACCTGTGTCCTTGTGCCGTGCGGGGGTCCAGAGGTCCCACAATGTCTATCCCCACCCTCTCGAACGGGGTGGTGACCACCGGGAAGGGTTGTAGAGGGGCCTTCAGCTTCCGGCCACTCTTCCCGCTGGCTTGGCATGTGGGGCACGATCGGCAGTGGTTCAGGACGTCATTCCTCATTTTCGGCCAGAAAAAATGGGTCACCAGGCGACTGTACGTTTTGTCCTGGCCCAGGTGTCCAGCCAGGGGGACATCGTGGGCTAAGTTGAGCAGAAAGTCTCTGAAGCGGAGAGGTACCACCAGGACTCGACCGGCCCCCAGCTCGGCGATTCTTTGCTCGCTGTAGAGCAGGTCGTTATCCCAGTAGACCCAGTGGGTTCCGGTGGTGTCCCCGGCGGTTTGGGTGCTGGCTTGTTGGCGGAGTCCCTCGAGGGAGGGACAGGTCTTTTGTTCCTGGCGGAACTGTTCTTGGGTGGGCCCCCCTTCTTGCCGCCACTGGGCCAGATCCGGAAGGTCCTGGTGTTGCGCGTCTTCTTCGGTAGTCGGGTCTGGGAGGTCGGACTCGCCGTTGTCCTCTACGGGGGCAACTGGGGGCGGAGGTGCTGGCCATTCGGTTTCTTCTGATCGGGGGGCGGCACGGGCGGCCATGGATCGGGTGGTTATGCAGGCCCAGTCCGGGAGGCCCAGCATCCCCAAGTGTTCTCTTCTCTCGACGGTGGCCCACGGGGAACTCTCGAGGTCATTCCCCAGGAGGCAGTCCACGGGGGCATCGTCCCGGACGGTCACCTTCAGTAGGCCGGAGACCCCTCCCCATTCAAACGGGACGCAGGCCATCTTACACATGCTCTCAGAGTTATCTGCCGAGCGGACGGGGCAGAGAATGTTCGGCAGGATCTGCTCGGGCTTCACCAGGTGACAGCGGACGGCCGTCACGCTGGCGCCGGTGTCACGCAAGGCCTCGGCTCTCTGTCCATTAATGGTCACCCACTGACCGTATTTTCTGGTGTTGGCGGGTAGGGGAGCCCGCGGAACCATGTCCCTTCCCCCTAAGCATGCCAGGACCATGGCGGCCGGTTCCCACCCTTGCTGGTCCGGCTCATACTCCTCGGGTCCCTCTGATGACTGCTCTTCCCCCAGGGCAGCGGCAGCTACCTGGCGGGGCTTGGGTGGTTGGTTTAGCGGGCAGTTCGGATCGTTGGCGTAGTGGCCTAGTCGCTGGCACCGGTGGCACGTGACGTTGGCTCGGTACCCGGGCCGCAACGGGGGGTTGCCCCGGCCGGCCGGAGGTGGGGTGCTGGCCACGGGTGTTGCTGGTAAGGCGTCTCTCCCTCGCCCCTGGCCCCCTCCTCCTCCCCGAGGACGGTGCTGGCCTTGGTTGCTTCTGTTCTGGTCGTGTTGCCCTTTTCGGCCCACTCGGGTGCTTTCCCACCGGTCAGCTTCGGCGGCGAGCTGCCGGGGGTCAGTCAGCTTACTGTCGAGTAGGTGCTGCCTGAGCTCGACGAAACAGTTGTTTGACAGGTGCTCCCATACCATAAGGTTGAAGAGTTGTTCGTAGGTGGTGACCTGATTTCCCTTGATCCAACCCTCGAAGGCCCGGCTGAAATAGTTCACGTATTCCACCCAAGTTGTACCTGGGATCCGGGTGCAATCTCTGAACCTCTGGCGGTACATCTCGGGCGTGAGGCCGTAGCGGGTGAGGAGGGCAGCCTTCATGTGGTCGTAGGACGACATTTGGTGATCGGGGAGCTGCAGCAGGGCATCGCGACCCTCGTTGATGAATCTCCCCCAAAGTCCGGCTCCCCAATCACTCCGGTCGATCCGGTGGGAGGTCATTGCGATCTCATAGGCTTTAAATCACTGTTGTATGTCGTCTTCTCGGACATACTCGCGGACCACATCCTTGGGGATGTGAACTTTTTTCTCAATAGGCCCCGGGGTGTGTGGTCGCTCAGGCACCCCCAGTTCCTTATTCTGTTTGCGCAGTTCTATTTCCGCCAGTCGGCGCTCGTGCTCGAGCGTTATTTTTTTCTCTTCCAGTTCTCTTTGTCTCTGCTTTTCTTCTCGTTCCTCTCGAAGCCGCATATGCTCGAGGTTGATTTTCTGTTCAGCTAACTTAAGTTCCCCATCCATCTTGAGTCGTGCCATCTCTAATTCGTGTAATCTGACTCTGTCTCTTTCTCGTATCTCCTCCTGTGAGAGGCCCGTTCCCCGCTCCTCGGGAGCCGTGGCGTTCCCCTCTGGTGTGATGCTGTTTTGGTCTGGTGTGACGCTGCTTTGGTCGGAGGGTCCTGCGACCCCAGTTTCTGTCCATGACTCAAGAGCGCGCTTTAGATCATCCTTGGTACTTAGGCCGGTGGTAGCAATGCCAAGTTCTATGCAAAATTGTCTCAGTTCGCGGTGGTTGTATTCTTCTAATTTCTCCATTTGGAACTTCTCGGTGGAGCTGCTATCTTTGGTCGACATCGTGCTTTGTCGTGGGGTGAGCTACTCTCTGTACGATTACGCGTTGATTCGGATCGCGCCGCTGGCCACCAATGTTAGAAAAGGTAGATGGACCGGAAGGGTCGGCCGGGGTCAGGAGGAGAGGTCTCCGGGGAGAGCCGTCTCCAGCGATCGTACAGACAAGTAACTTCCCCCCCACAGACAGATATCACACACGGATAAGGTTCAGGGTTCTTTATAAGCACTTATTTAAGGTACGGTTAACTGGTACAAGGAGGTCTGGACTCAGGGGTCCCCTCGATTAGAGTCTCGCAAGGTAGGGAAGGGGGTAGCGGGACAGTCTATTTACCAATCAGGTAGTTCGGAGGAGATGATGATGAGCTCACAATCCTCGAGCTTGATGGTCAGGTGGTATGGGCCGCGGCAGCGCCAGCAGGTCCCGGTGTGGATGGTCGATACAACGGGCCGCGGCAGCGCCAGCAGGTCCCCGGAAGATATACGGTCCGCGGCAGCGCCAGCAGGTCCCGGTGAGGATGGTCGTTACAACGGGCCGCGGCAGCGCCAGCAGGTCCCAGGAAGATGACTGTTGTAGAAGGCCGCGGCAGCGCCAGCAGGTCCCGGTGAGGATGGTCGTTACAACGGGCCGCGGCAGCGCCAGCAGGTCCCAGGAAGATGACTGTTGTAGAAGGCCGCGGCAGCGCCAGCAGGCAGGACGATGGTTCACAAGAGCGGGCTACGGCAGCGCCAGTAGACCGTCAGGGTTGAGTTCACTCGGTGTCTCTCGACTCCAGGATACAACTGCCTTCCTGCTCCGGAGCTGCCTCAGTTATAGGGCTGGTGCCCTTTGATGTCCGGACCCTCGCACTTGGAGGTCGGAGGGTCCGGGATGAAGGTGTCCAGACACCCAGCAGGGGGTGGAGCCAGTGCCTGGGGGAGCTGGGGGCGCTCGGCACCTGGCGGGGGAGAGCCCTTGACACTTCGTTCTCCCATTGACCTGCCAAGTGGTCCGCTCACCTCCTGGGTGGATGGTGGTGCCGGGATGTCGGGGCCGGCCAGGCCCGGGGTTAGGGTCGAGGGGAGGCCATGCGGCCGCGTGGTGCAGGTCCCAAGATGGCGGCTTGACCCGGCCGGGAAAGCCGGTGGGGCTGGGCCCTGTGATGAGTAGGGGTCCGAAGGCCGAGGGTCCGTCGGGAGACGGAGTACAGGTGCTTGTTGCGGGGATATGCCAGGTGGGCCGGCGTTCGGGCCCTGTCGAGCGGGGAGGGAGCAAGCCGTCTGTGAGGCCTGTCCAACAGTCCGGCTCCCCAATCACTCCGGTCGATCCGGTGGGAGGTCATTGCGATCTCATAGGCTTTAAACCACTGTTGTATGTCGTCTTCTCGGACATATTCGCGGACAACATCCTTGGGGATGTGAACTTTTTTCTCACTTGGCCCCGGGGTGTGTGGTCGCTCAGGCACCCCCAGTTCCTTATTCTGTTTGCGCAGTTCTATTTCCGCTAGTCGGCGCTCGTGCTCGAGCGTTATTTTTTTCTCTTCCAGCTCTCTCTGTCTCTGCTTTTCTTCTCGTTCCTCTCGAAGCCGCATATGCTCGAGGTTGAGTTTCTGTTCAGCTAACTTGAGTTCCCCATCCATCTTGAGTCGTGCCATCTCCAACTCGTGTAATCTGACTCTGTCTCTTTCTCGGATCTCCTCTTGCGAGAGGCCCGTTCCCCGCTCCTCGGGAGCCGTGGCGTTCCCCTCTGGTGTGCTGCTGTTTTGGTCTGGTGTGACGCTGCTTTGGTCGGAGGGCCCTGTGACCCCAGTTTCTGTCCATGACTCAAGAGCGCGCTTTAGATCATCCTTGGTACTCAGGCCGGTGGTAGCAATGCCAAGTTCTATGCAAAATTGTCTCAGTTCGCGGTGGTTGTATTCTTCTAATTTCTCCATTTGGAATTTCTCGGTGGAGCTGCTATCTTTGGTCGACATCGTGCTTATGTCGTGGGGTGAGCTACTCTCTGTACGATTACGCGTTGATTCGGATCGCGCCGCTGGCCACCAATGTTAGAAAAGGTAGACGGACCGGGAGGGCCGGCCGGGGTCAGGGGGAGAGGTCTCCGGGGAGAGCCGTCTCCAGCGATCGTACAGACAAGTAACTTCCCCCCCACAGACAGATATCACACACGGATAAGGTTCAGTGTTCTTTATAAGCACTTATTTAAGATACGGTTGAGTGGTACAAGGAGGTCTGGACTCAGGGGTCCCCTCGATTAGAGTCTCGCAAGGTAGGGAAGGGGGTAGCGGGACAGTCTATTTACCAATCAGGTAGTTCGGATGAGATGATGATGAGCTCACAATCCTCGAGCTTGGTGGTTAGGTGGTACGGACCGCGGCAGCGCCAGCAGGTTCCGGTGCGGGTGGTCGATACAACGGGCCGCGGCAGCGCCAGCAGGTCCCCGGAAGATGTACGGTCCGCGGCAGCGCCAGCAGGTCCCGGTGCGGATGGTCGTTACAACGGGCCGCGGCAGCGCCAGCAGGTCCCAGGAAGATGAAGGTTGCAGAAGGCCGCGGCAGCGCCAGCAGGTCCCGGTGAGGATGGTCGTTACAACGGGCCGCGGCAGCGCCAGCAGGTCCCAGGAAGATGAATGTTGCAGAAGGCCGCGGCAGCGCCAGCAGGCAGGACGATGGTTCACAAGAGCGGCTACGGCAGCGCCAGTAGACCGTCAAGGTTGAGTTCACTCGGTGTCTCTCGACTCCAGGATACAACTGCCTTCCTGCTCCGGAGCTGCCTCAGTTATAGGGCTGGTGCCCTTTGATGTCCGGACCCTCGCACTTGGAGGTCGGAGGGTCCGGGATGAAGGTGTCCAGACACCCAGCAGGGGGTGGAGCCAGTGCCTGGGGGAGCTGGGGGCGATCGGCACCTGGCGGGGGAGAGCCCTTGACACTTCGTTCTCCCATTGACCTGCCAAGTGGTCCGCTCACCTCCTGGGTGGATGGTGGTGCCGGGATGTCGGGGCCGGCCAGGCCCGGGGTTAGGGTCGAGGTGAGGCCATGCGGCCGCGTGGTGCAGGGCCCAAGAGGGCGGCTTGACTCGGCCGGGGAAGCCGGTGGGGCTGGACCCCGTGAAGAGTAGGGGTCCGAGGGCAGAGGGTCCGTCGGGAGACGGAGTACGGGTGCTTGTCGCGGGGATATGCCAGGTGGGCCGGAGTTCGGGCCCTGTCGTGCGGGGAGGGAGCAAGCCGTCTGTGAGGCCTGTCCAACACTAGCATATAACCCCAAAGAATTCTGGTTAATGTAGTGGCAGCGGTGAGTACGCCTATGCCACGAGTATGTGAAATAATGCCATCCCTGGACACGTGTTTCGAGGTAATTTTCTCTCGTCAACAGGGAGCAGGTAGGTGTGCAGGGTGCCAAGTAGACTGCCAAAATATATAGGTATAGTACCTTTCAAGGCGCGCAGGTGCGGGATCCAGGCTCGTTAGCCTAAAGTCGCTCGAAAGAGCTTTAAATAGTTTACGTAGTGGGTGGCAACCATGCTCGTCATACTAGCAAATAACCCCAAAGAATTCTGGTTAATGTAGTGGCAGCGGTGAGTACGCCTATGCCACGAGTATGTGAAATAATGCCATCCTTGGACACGTGTTTCGAGGTAATTGCCTCTCGTCAGCAGGGAGCAGGTAGGTGTGCAGGGTGCCAAGTAGACTGCCAAAATATATAGGTATAGTACCTTTCAAGGCGCGCAGGTGCGGGATCCAGGCTCGTCAGCCTAAAGTCGCTCGAAAGAGCTTTAAATAGTTTACGTAGTGGGTCGCAACCATGCTCGTCATACTAGCAAATAACCCCAAAGAATACTGGTTAATGTAATGGCAGCGGTGAGTACGCCTATGCCACGAGTATGTGAAATAATGCCATCCCTGGACACGTGTTTCGAGGTAATTGCCTCTCGTCAGCAGGGAGCAGGTAGGTGTGCAGGGTGCCAAGTAGACTGCCAAAATATATAGGTATAGTACCTTTCAAGGCGCGCAGGTGCGGGATCCAGGCTCGTCAGCCTAAAGTCGCTTGAAAGAGCTTTAAATAGTTTACGTAGTGGGTCGCAACCATGCTCGTCATACTAGCAAATAACCCCAAAGAATTCTGGTTAATGTAGTGGCAGCGGTGAGTATGCCTATGCCACGAGTATGTGAAATAATGCCATCCCTGGACACGTGTTTCGAGGTAATTGCCTCTCGTCAGCAGGGAGCAGGTAGGTGTGCAGGGTGCCAAGTAGACTGCCAAAATATATAGGTATAGTACCTTTCAAGGCGCGCAGGTGCGGGATCCAGGCTCGTCAGCCTAAAGTCGCTCGAAAGAGCTTTAAATAGTTTACGTAGTGGGTCGCAACCATGCTCGTCATACTAGCAAATAACCCCAAAGAATTCTGGTTAATGTAGTGGCAGCGGTGAGTACGCCTATGCCACGAGTATGTGAAATAATGCCATCCCTGGACACGTGTTTCGAGGTAATTGCCTCTCGTCAGCAGGGAGCAGGTAGGTGTGCAGGGTGCCAAGTAGACTGCCAAAATATATAGGTATAGTACCTTTCAAGGCGCGCAGGTGCGGGATCCAGGCTCGTCAGCCTAAAGTCGCTCGAAAGAGCTTTAAATAGTTTACGTAGTGGGTCGCAACCATGCTCGTCATACTAGCAAATAACCCCAAAGAATTCTGGTTAATGTAGTGGCAGCGGTGAGTACGCCTATGCCACGAGTATGTGAAATAATGCCATCCCTGGACACGTGTTTCGAGGTAATTGCCTCTCGTCAGCAGGGAGCAGGTAGGTGTGCAGGGTGCCAAGTAGACTGCCAAAATATATAGGTATAGTACCTTTCAAGGCGCGCAGGTGCGGGATCCAGGCTCGTCAGCCTAAAGTCGCTCGAAAGAGCTTTAAATAGTTTACGTAGTGGGTCGCAACCATGCTCGTCATGCTAGCAAATAACCCCAAAGAATTCTGGTTAATGTAGTGGCAGCGGTGAGTACGCCTATGCCACGAGTATGTGAAATAATGCCATCCCTGGACACGTGTTTCGAGGTAATTGCCTCTCGTCAGCAGGGAGCAGGTAGGTGTGCAGGGTGCCAAGTAGACTGCCAAAATATATAGGTATAGTACCTTTCAAGGCGCGCAGGTGCGGGATCCAGGCTCGTCAGCCTAAAGTCGCTCGAAAGAGCTTTAAATAGTTTACGTAGTGGGTCGCAACCATGCTCGTCATACTAGCAAATAACCCCAAAGAATTCTGGTTAATGTAGTGGCAGCGGTGAGTACGCCTATTCCACGAGTATGTTAAATAATGCCATCCATGGACACGTGTTTCGAGGTAATTGCCTCTCGTCAGCAGGGAGCAGGTAGGTGCGCAGGGTGCCAAGTAGACTGCCAAAATATATAGGTATAGTACCTTTCAAGGCGCGCAGGTGCGGGATCCAGGCTCGTCAGCCTAAAGTCGCTCGAAAGAGCTTTAAATAGTTTACGTAGTGGGTCGCAACCATGCTCGTCATACTAGCAAATAACCCCAAAAAATTCTGGTTAATGTAGTGGCAGCGGTGAGTACGCCTATGCCACGAGTATGTGAAATAATGCCATGCCTGGACACGTGTTTCGAGGTAATTGCCTCTCGTCAGCAGGGAGCAGGTAGGTGTGCAGGGTGCCAAGTAGACTGCCAAAATATATAGGTATAGTACCTTTCAAGGCGCAAAGGTGCGGGATCCAGGCTCGTCAGCCTAAATTCGCTCGAAAGAGCTTTAAATAGTTTACGTAGTGGGTCGCAACCATGCTCGTCATACTAGCAAATAACCCCAAAGAATTCTGGTTAATGTAGTGGCAGCGGTGAGTACGCCTATGCCACGAGTATGTGAAATAATGCCATCCCTGGACACGTGTTTCGAGGTAATTGCCTCTCGTCAGCAGGGAGCAGGTAGGTGTGCAGGGTGCCAAGTAGACTGCCAAAATATATAGGTATAGTACCTTTCAAGGCGCGCAGGTGCGGGATCCAGGCTCGTCAGCCTAAAGTCGCTCGAAAGAGCTTTAAATAGTTTACGTAGTGGGTCGCAACCATGCTCGTCATACTAGCAAATAACCCCAAAGAATTCTGGTTAATGTAGTGGCAGCGGTGAGTACGCCTATTCCACGAGTATGTGAAATAATGCCATCCATGGACACGTGTTTCGAGGTAATTGCCTCTCGTCAGCAGGGAGCAGGTAGGTGCGCAGGGTGCCAAGTAGACTGCCAAAATATATAGGTATAGTACCTTTCAAGGCGCGCAGGTGCGGGATCCAGGCTCGTCAGCCTAAAGTCGCTCGAAAGAGCTTTAAATAGTTTACGTAGTGGGTCGCAACCATGCTCGTCATACTAGCAAATAACCCCAAAGAATTCTGGTTAATGTAGTGGCAGCGGTGAGTACGCCTATGCCATGAGTATGTGAAATAATGCCATCCCTGGACACGTGTTTCGAGGTAATTGCCTCTCGTCAGCAGGGAGCAGGTAGGTGTGCAGGGTGCCAAGTAGACTGCCAAAATATATAGGTATAGTACCTTTCAAGGCGCGCAGGTGCGGGATCCAGGCTCGTCAGCCTAAAGTCGCTCGAAAGAGCTTTAAATAGTTTACGTAGTGGGTCGCAACCATGCTCGTCATACTAGCAAATAACCCCAAAGAATTCTGGTTAATGTAGTGGCAGCGGTGAGTACGCCTATGCCACGAGTATGTGAAATAATGCCATCCCTGGACACGTGTTTCGAGGTAATTGCCTCTCGTCAGCAGGGAGCAGGTAGGTGTGCAGGGTGCCAAGTAGACTGCCAAAATATATAGGTATAGTACCTTTCAAGGCGTGCAGGTGGGGGATCCAGGCTCGTCAGTCTAAAGTCGCTCGAAAGAGCTTTAAATAGTTTACGTAGTGGGTCGCAACCATGCTCGTCATACTAGCAAATAACCCCAAAGAATTCTGGTTAATGTAGTGGCAGCGGTGAGTACGCCTATGCCACGAGTATGTGAAATAATGCCATCCCTGGACACGTGTTTCGAGGTAATTGCCTCTCGTCAGCAGGGAGCAGGTAGGTGTGCAGGGTGCCAAGTAGACTGCCAAAATATATAGGTATAGTACCTTTCAAGGCGCGCAGGTGCGGGATCCAGGCTCGTCAGCCTAAAGTCGCTCGAAAGAGCTTTAAATAGTTTACGTAGTGGGTCGCAACCATGCTCGTCATACTAGCAAATAACCCCAAAGAATTCTGGTTAATGTAGTGGCAGCGGTGAGTACGCCTATGCCACGAGTATGTGAAATAATGCCATCCCTGGACACGTGTTTCGAGGTAATTGCCTCTCGTCAGCAAGGAGCAGGTAGGTGTGCAGGGTGCCAAGTAGACTGCCTAAATATATAGGTATAGTACCTTTCAAGGCGCGCAGGTGCGGGATCCAGGCTCGTCAGCCTAAAGTCGCTCGAAAGAGCTTTAAATAGTTTACGTAGTGGGTCGCAACCATGCTCGTCATACTAGCAAATAACCCCAAAGAATTCTGGTTAATGTAGTGGCAGCGGTGAGTACGCCTATGCCACGAGTATGTGAAATAATGCCATCCCTGGACACGTGTTTCGAGGTAATTGCTTCTCGTCAGCAGGGAGCAGGTAGGTGTGCAGGGTGCCAAGTAGACTGCCAAAATATATAGGTATAGTACCTTTCAAGGCGCGCAGGTGCGGGATCCAGGCTCGTCAGCCTAAAGTCGCTCGAAAGAGCTTTAAATAGTTTACGTAGTGGGTCGCAATCATGCTCGTCATACTAGCAAATAACCCCAAAGAATTCTGGTTAATGTAGTGGCAGCGGTGAGTACGCCTATGCCACGAGTATGTGAAATAATGCCATCCCTGGACACGTGTTTCGAGGTAATTGCCTCTCGTCAGCAGGGAGCAGGTAGGTGTGCAGGGTGCCAAGTAGACTGCCAAAATATATAGGTATAGTACCTTTCAAGGCGCGCAGGTGCGGGATCCAGGCTCGTCAGCCTAAAGTCGCTCGAAAGAGCTTTAAATAGTTTACGTAGTGGGTCGCAACCATGCTCGTCATACTAGCAAATAACCCCAAAGAATTCTGGTTAATGTAGTGGCAGCGGTGAGTACGCCTATGCCACGAGTATGTGAAATAATGCCATCCCTGGAAACGTGTTTCGTGGTAATTGCCTCTCGTCAGCAGGGAGCAGGTAGGTGTGCAGGGTGCCAAGTAGACTGCCAAAATATATAGGTATAGTACCTTTCAAGGCGCGCAGGTGCGGGTTCCAGGCTCGTCAGCCTAAAGTCGCTCGAAAGAGCTTTAAATAGTTTACGTAGTGGGTCGCAACCATGCTCGTCATACTAGCAAATAACCCCAAAGAATTCTGGTTAAGGTAGTGGCAGCGGTGAGTACGCCTATGCCACGAGTATGTGAAATAATGCCATCCCTGGACACGTGTTTCGAGGTAATTGCCTCTCGTCAGCAGGGAGCAGGTAGGTGTGCAGGGTGCCAAGTAGACTGCCAAAATATATAGGTATAGTACCTTTCAAGGCGCGCAGGTGCGGGATCCAGGCTCGTCAGCCTAAAGTCGCTCGAAAGAGCTTTAAATAGTTTACGTAGTGGGTCGCAACCATGCTCGTCATACTAGCAAATAACCCCAAAGAATTCTGGTTAATGTAGTGGCAGCGGTGAGTACGCCTATGCCACGAGTATGTGAAATAATGCCATCCCTGGACACGTGTTTCGAGGTAATTGCCTCTCGTCAGCAGGGAGCAGGTAGGTGTGCAGGGTGCCAAGTAGACTGCCAAAATATATAGGTATAGTACCTTTCAAGGCGCGCAGGTGCGGGATCCAGGCTCGTCAGCCTAAAGTCGCTCGAAAGAGCTTTCAATAGTTTACATAGTGGGTCGCAACCATGCTCGTCATACTAGCAAATAACCCCAAAGAATTCTGGTTAATGTAGTGGCAGCGGTGAGTACGCCTATGCCACGAGTATGTGAAATAATGCCATCCCTGGACACGTGTTTCGAGGTAATTGGCTCTTGTCAGCAGGGAGCAGGTAGGTGTGCAGGGTGCCAAGTAGACTGCCAAAATATATAGGTATAGTACCTTTCAAGGCGCGCAGGTGCGGGATCCAGGCTCGTCAGCCTAAAGTCGCTCGAAAGAGCTTTAAATAGTTTACGTAGTGGGTCGCAACCATGCTCGTCATACTAGCAAATAACCCCAAAGAATTCTGGTTAATGTAGTGGCAGCGGTGAGTACGCCTATGCCACGAGTATGTGAAATAATGCTATCCCTGGACACGTGTTTCGAGGTAATTGCCTCTCGTCAGCAGGGAGCAGGTAGGTGTGCAGGGTGCCAAGTAGACTGCCAAAATATATAGGTATAGTACCTTTCAAGGCGCGCAGGTGCGGGATCCAGGCTTGTCAGCCTAAAGTCGCTCGAAAGAGCTTTAAATAGTTTACGTAGTGGGTCGCAACCATGCTCGTCATACTAGCAAATAACCCCAAAGAATTCTGGTTAATGTAGTGGCAGCGGTGAGTACGCCTATGCTACGAGTATGTGAAATAATGCCATCCCTGGACACGTGTTTCGAGGTAATTGCCTCTCATCAGCAGGGAGCAGGTAGGTGTGCAGGGTGCCAAGTAGACTGCCAAAATATATAGGTATAGTACCTTTCAAGGCGCGCAGGCGCGGGATCCAGGCTCGTCAGCCTAAAGTCGCTCGAAAGAGCTTTAAATAGTTTACGTAGTGGGTCGCAACCATGCTCGTCATACTAGCAAATAACCCCAAAGAATTCTGGTTAATGTAGTGGCAGCAGTGAATACGCCTATTCCACGAGTATGTGAAATAATGCCATCCCTGGACACGTGTTTCAAGGTAATTGCCTCTCGTCAGCAGGGAGCAGGTAGGTGGGCAGGGTGCCAAGTAGACTGCCAAAATATATAGGTATAGTACCTTTCAAGGCGCGCAGGTGCGGGATCCAGGCTCGTCAGCCTAAAGTCGCTCGAAAGAGCTTTAAATAGTTTACGTAGTGGGTCGCAACCATGCTCGTCATACTAGCAAATAACCCCAAAGAATTCTGGTTAATGTAGTGGCAGCGGTGAGTACGCCTATGCCACGAGTATGTGAAATAATGCCATCCATGGACACGTGTTTCGAGGTAATTGCCTCTCGTCAGCAGGGAGCAGGTAGGTGTGCAGGGTGCCAAGTAGACTGCCAAAATATATAGGTATAGTACCTTTCAAGGCGCGCAGGTGCGGGATCCAGGCTCGTCAGCCTAAAGTCACTCGAAAGAGCTTTAAATAGTTTACGTAGTGGGTCGCAACCATGCTCGTCATACTAGCAAATAACCCCAAAGAATTCTGGTTAATGTAGTGGCAGCGGTGAGTACGCCTATGCCACGAGTATGTGAAATAATGCCATCCCTGGACACGTGTTTCGAGGTAATTGCCTCACGTCAGCAGGGAGCAGGTAGGTGTGCAGGGTGCCAAGTAGACTGCCAAAATATATAGGTATAGTACCTTTCAAGGCGCGCAGGTGCGGGATCCAGGCTCGTCAGCCTAAAGTCGCTCGAAAGAGCTTTAAATAGTTTACGTAGTGGGTCGCAACCATGCTCGTCATACTAGCAAATAACCCCAAAGAATTCTGGTTAATGTAGTGGCAGCGGTGAGTACGCCTATGCCACGATTGTATGTGAAATAATGCCATCCCTGGACACGTTTTTCGAGGTAATTGCCTCTCGTCAGCAGGGAGCAGGTAAGTGTGCAGGGTGCCAATTAGACTGCCAAAATATATAGGTATAGTTCCTTTCAAGGCGCGCAGGTGCGGGATCCAGGCTCGTCAGCCTAAAGTCGCTCGAAAGAGCTTTAAATAGTTTACGTAGTGGGTCGCAACCATGCTCGTCATACTAGCAAATAACCCCAAAGAATTCTGGTTAATGTAGTGGCAGCGGTGAGTACGCCTATGCCACGAGTATGTGAAATAATGCCATCCCTGGACACGTGTTTCGAGGTAATTGCCTCTCGTCAGCAGGGAGCAGGTAGGTGTGCAGGGTGCCAAGTAGACTGCCAAAATATATAGGTATAGTACCTTTCAAGGCGCGCAGGTGCGGGATCCAGGCTCGTCAGCCTAAAGTCGCTCGAAAGAGCTTTAAATAGTTTACGTAGTGGGTCGCAACCATGCTCGTCATACTAGCAAATAACCCCAAAGAATTCTGGTTAATGTAGTGGCAGCGGTGAGTACGCCTATGCCACGAGTATGTGAAATAATGCCATCCCTGGACACGTGTTTCGAGGTAATTGCCTCTCGTCAGCAGGGAGCAGGTAGGTGTGCAGGGTGCCAAGTAGACTGCCAAAATATATAGGTATAGTACCTTTCAAGGCGCGCAGGTGCGGGATCCAGGCTCGTCAGCCTAAAGTCGCTCGAAAGAGCTTTAAATAGTTTACGTAGTGGGTCGCAACCATGCTCGTCATACTAGCAAATAACCCCAAAGAATTCTGGTTAATGTAGTGGCAGCGGTGAGTACGCCTATGCCATGAGTATGTGAAATAATGCCATCCCTGGACACGTGTTTCGAGGTAATTGCCTCTCGTCAGCAGGGAGCAGGTAGGTGTGCAGGGTGCCAAGTAGACTGTCAAAATATATAGGTATAGTACCTTTCAAGGCGCGCAGGCGCGGGATCCAGGCTCGTCAGCCTAAAGTCGCTGGAAAGAGCTTTAAATAGTTTACGTAGTGGGTCGCAACCATGCTCGTCATACTAGCAAATAACCCCAAAGAATTCTGGTTAATGTAGTGGCAGCGGTGAGTACGCCTATTCCACGAGTATGTGAAATAATGCCATCCCTGGACACGTGTTTCGAGGTAATTGCCTCTCGTCAGCAGGGAGCAGGTAGGTGCGCAGGGTGCCAAGTAGACTGCCAAAATATATAGGTATAGTACCTTTCATGGCGCGCAGGTGCGGGATCCAGGCTCATCAGCCTAAAGTCGCTCGAAAGAGCTTTAAATAGTTTACGTCGTGGGTCGCAACCATGCTCGTCATACTAGCAAATAACCCCAAAGAATTCTGGTTAATGTAGTGGCAGCGGTGAGTACGCCTATGCCATGAGTATGTGAAATAATGCCATCCCTGGACACGTGTTTCGAGGTAATTGCCTCTCGTCAGCAGGGAGCAGGTAGGTGTGCAGGGTGCCAAGTAGACTGCCAAAATATATAGGTATAGTACCTTTCAAGGCGCGCAGGAGCGGGATCCAGGCTCGTCAGCCTAAAGTCGCTCGAAAGAGCTTTAAATAGTTTACGTAGTGGGTCGCAACCATGCTTGTCATACTAGCAAATAACCCCAAGGAATTCTGGTTAATGTAGTGGCAGCGGTGAGTACGCCTATGCCATGAGTATGTGAAATAATGCCATCCCTGGACACGTGTTTCGAGGTAATTGTCTCTCGTCAGCAGGGAGCAGGTAGGTGTGCAGGGTGCCAAGTAGACTGCCAAAATATATAGGTATAGTACCTTTCAAGGCACGCAGGTGCGGGATCCAGGCTCGTCAGCCTAAAGTCGCTCGAAAGAGCTTTAAATAGTTTACGTAGTGGGTCGCAACCATGCTCGTCATACTAGCAAATGACCCCAAAGAATTCTGGTTAATGTAGTGGCAGCGGTGAGTACGCCTATGCCACGAGTATGTGAAATAATGCCATCCCTGGACACGTGTTTCGAGGTAATTGCCTCTCGTCAGCAGGGAGCAGGTAGGTGTGCAGGGTGCCAAGTAGACTGCCAAAATATATAGGTATAGTACCTTTCAAGGCGCGCAGGTGCGGGATCCAGGCTCGTCAGCCTAAAGTCGCTCGAAAGAGCTTTAAATAGTTTATGTAGTGGGTCGCAACCATGCTCGTCATACTAGCAAATAACCCCAAAGAACTCTGGTTAATGTAGTGGCAGCGGTGAGTACGCCTATGCCACGAGTATGTGAAATAATGCCATTCCTGGACACGTGTTTCGAGGTAATTGCCTCTCGTCAGCAGGGAGCAGGTGGGTGTGCAGGGTGCCAAGTAGACTGCCAAAATATATAGGTATAGTACTTTTCAAGGCGCGCAGGTGCGGGATCCAGGCTCGTCAGCCTAAAGTCGCTCGAAAGAGCTTTAAATAGTTTACGTAGTGGGTCGCAACCATGCTCGTCATACTAGCAAATAACCCCAAAGAATTCTGGTTAATGTAGTGGCAGCGGTGAGTACGCCTATGCCACGAGTATGTGAAATAATGCTATCCCTGGACACGTGTTTCGAGGTAATTGCCTCTCGTCAGCAGGGAGCAGGTAGGTGTGCAGGGTGCCAAGTAGACTGCCAAAATATATAGGTATAGTACCTTTCAAGGCGCGCAGGTGCGGGATCAAGGCTTGTCAGCCTAAAGTCGCTCGAAAGAGCTTTAAATAGTTTACGTAGTGGGTCGCAACCATGCTCGTCATACTAGCAAATAACCCCAAAGAATTCTGGTTAATGTAGTGGCAGCGGTGAGTACGCCTATGCTACGAGTATGTGAAATAATGCCATCCCTGGACACGTGTTTCGAGGTAATTGCCTCTCGTCAGCAGGGAGCAGGTAGGTGTGCAGGGTGCCAAGTAGACTGCCAAAATATATAGGTATAGTACCTTTCAAGGCGCGCAGGCGCGGGATCCAGGCTCGTCAGCTTAAAGTCGCTCGAAAGAGCTTTAAATAGTTTACGTAGTGGGTCGCAACCATGCTCGTCATACTAGCAAATAACCCCAAAGAATTCTGGTTAATGTAGTCGCAGCAGTGAATACGCCTATTCCACGAGTATGTGAAATAATGCCATCCCTGGACACGTGTTTCAAGGTAATTGCCTCTCGTCAGCAGGGAGCAGGTAGGTGCGCAGGGTGCGAAGTAGACTGCCAAAATATATAGGTATAGTACCTTTCAAGGCGCGCAGGTGCGGGATCCAGGCTCGTCAGCCTAAAGTCGCTCGAAAGAGCTTTAAATAGTTTACGTAGTGGGTCGCAACCATGCTCGTCATACTAGCAAATAACCCCAAAGTATTCTGGTTAATGCAGTGGCAGCGGTGAGTACGCCTATGCCACGAGTATGTGAAATAATGCCATCCATGGACACGTGTTTCGAGGTAATTGCCTCTCGTCAGCAGGGAGCAGGTAGGTGTGCAGGGTGCCAAGTAGACTGCCAAAATATATAGGTATAGTACCTTTCAAGGCGCGCAGGTGCGGGATCCAGGCTCGTCAGCCTAAAGTCACTCGAAAGAGCTTTAAATAGTTTACGTAGTGGGTCGCAACCATGCTCGTCATACTAGCAAATAACCCCAAAGAATTCTGGTTAATGTAGTGGCAGCGGTGAGTACGCCTATGCCACGAGTATGTGAAATAATGCCATCCCTGGACACGTGTTTCGAGGTAATTGCCTCACGTCAGCAGGGAGCAGGTAGGTGTGCAGGGTGCCAAGTAGACTGCCAAAATATATAGGTATAGTACCTTTCAAGGCGCGCAGGTGCGGGATCCAGGCTCGTCAGCCTAAAGTCGCTCGAAAGAGCTTTAAATAGTTTACGTAGTGGGTCGCAACCATGCTCGTCATACTAGCAAATAACCCCAAAGAATTCTGGTTAATGTAGTGGCAGCGGTGAGTACGCCTATGCCACGAGTATGTGAAATAATGCCATCCCTGGACACGTTTTTCGAGGTAATTGCCTCTCGTCAGCAGGGAGCAGGTAAGTGTGCAGGGTGCCAAGTAGACTGCCAAAATATATAGGTATAGTTCCTTTCAAGGCGCGCAGGTGCGGGATCCAGGCTCGTCAGCCTAAAGTCGCTCGAAAGAGCTTTAAATAGTTTACGTAGTGGGTCGCAACCATGCTCGTCATACTAGCAAATCACCCCAAAGAATTCTGGTTAATGTAGTGGCAGCGGTGAGTACGCCTATGCCACGAGTATGTGAAATAATGCCATCCCTGGACACGTGTTTCGAGGTAATTGCCTCTCGTCAGCAGGGAGCAGGTAGGTGTGCAGGGTGCCAAGTAGACTGCCAAAATATATAGGTATAGTACCTTTCAAGGCGCGCAGGTGCGGGATCCAGGCTCGTCAGCCTAAAGTCGCTCGAAAGAGCTTTAAATAGTTTACGTAGTGGGTCGCAACCATGCTCGTCATACTAGCAAATAACCCCAAAGAATTCTGGTTAATGTAGTGGCAGCGGTGAGTACGCCTATGCCACGAGTATGTGAAATAATGCCATCCCTGGACACGTGTTTCGAGGTAATTGCCTCTCGTCAGCAGGGAGCAGGTAGGTGTGCAGGGTGCCAAGTAGACTGCCAAAATATATAGGTATAGTACCTTTCAAGGCGCGCAGGTGCGGGATCCAGGCTCGTCAGCCTAAAGTCGCTCGAAAGAGCTTTAAATAGTTTACGTAGTGGGTCGCAACCATGCTCGTCATACTAGCAAATAACCCCAAAGAATTCTGGTTAATGTAGTGGCAGCGGTGAGTACGCCTATGCCATGAGTATGTGAAATAATGCCATCCCTGGACACGTGTTTCGAGGTAATTGCCTCTCGTCAGCAGGGAGCAGGTAGGTGTGCAGGGTGCCAAGTAGACTGTCAAAATATATAGGTATAGTACCTTTCAAGGCACGCAGGCGCGGGATCCAGGCTCGTCAGCCTAAAGTCGCTGGAAAGAGCTTTAAATAGTTTACGTAGTGGGTCGCAACCATGCTCGTCATACCAGCAAATAACCCCAAAGAGTTCTGGTTAATGTAGTGGCAGCGGTGAGTACGCCTATTCCACGAGTATGTGAAATAATGCCATCCCTGGACACGTGTTTCGAGGTAATTGCCTCTCGTCAGCAGGGAGCAGGTAGGTGAGCAGGGTGCCAAGTAGACTGCCAAAATATATAGGTATAGTACCTTTCATGGCGCGCAGGTGCGGGATCCAGGCTCGTCAGCCTAAAGTCGCTCGAAAGAGCTTTAAATAGTTTACGTAGTGGGTCGCAACCATGCTCGTCATACTAGCAAATAACCCCAAAGAATTCTGGTTAATGTAGTGGCAGCGGTGAGTACGCCTATGCCACGAGTATGTGAAATAATGCCATCCCTGGACACGTGTTTCGAGGTAATTGCCTCTCGTCAGCAGGGAGCAGGTAGGTGTGCAGGGTGCCAAGTAGACTGCCAAAATATATAGGTATAGTACCTTTCAAGGCGCGCAGGAGCGGGATCCAGGCTCGTCAGCCTAAAGTCGCTCGAAAGAGCTTTAAATAGTTTACGTAGTGGGTCGCAACCATGCTTGTCATACTAGCAAATAACCCCAAGGAATTCTGGTTAATGTAGTGGCAGCGGTGAGTACGCCTATGCCACGAGTATGTGAAATAATGCCATCCCTGGACGGGGAACAACCTTTACAACGCAACTTTTACAACGCACTACCATTACAACGCATTTTTTACAACGCATAATCCATTACAACGCATGATATTACAACGCAGGACACTACAACGCATTTTTAAAAACTACCTTTACAACGCATTCCATTACAACGCATACTACCATTACAACGCATACCATTACAACGCATAATATTACACTATACTATCCAACACTTACACTACTGATGCACCCCCTGGAGTTAGAATAGTAATTTTTACCCCTATACTATCCAACACTTACACTACTGATGCACCCCCTGGAGTTAGAATAGTAATTTTTACCCCTATACTATCCAACACTTACACTACTGATGCACCCCCTGGAGTTAGAATAGTAATTTTTACCCCTATACTATCCAACACTTACCCTACTGATGCACCCCCTGGAGTTAGAATAGTAATTTTTACCCCTATACTATCCAACACTTACCCTACTGATGCACCCCCTGGAGTTAGAATAGTAATTTTTACCCCTATACTATCCAACACTTACCCTACTGATGCACCCCCTGGAGTTAGAATAGTAATTTTTACCCCTATACTATCCAACACTTACCCTACTGATGCACCCCCTGGAGTTAGAATAGTAATTTTTACCCCTATACTATCCAACACTTACCCTACTGATGCACCCCCTGGAGTTAGAATAGTAATTTTTACCCCTATACTATCCAACACTTACCCTACTGATGCACCCCCTGGAGTTAGAATAGTAATTTTTACCCCTATACTATCCAACACTTACCCTACTGATGCACCCCCTGGAGTTAGAATAGTAATTTTTACCCCTATACTATCCAACACTTTCCCTACTGTTGCACCCCCTGGAGTTAGAATAGTAATTTTTACCCCTACACTATCCAACACTTACCCTACTGTTGCACCCCCTGGAGTTAGAATAGTAATTTTTACCCCTACACTATCCAACACTTACCCTACTGTTGCACCCCTGGAGTTAGAATAGTAATTTTTACCCCTATACTATCTAATACTTACCTTAAATGTAATTTAATATTATGCGTTGTAATGGTATGCGTTGTAAAGGTAGTATGCGTTGTAATGGTAGTGCGTTGTAAAGGTATTTTTTAAAAATGCGTTGTAGTGTCATGCGTTGTAATGTCATGCGTTGTAATGGATTATGCGTTGTAAAAAATGCGTTGTAAGTGCATGCGTTGTAATAGTGTGCGTTGTAACGTCATACATCCTCCCTGGACACGTGTTTCGAGGTAATTGTCTCTCGTCAGCAGGGAGCAGGTAGGTGTGCAGGGTGCCAAGTAGACTGCCAAAATATATAGGTATAGTACCTTTCAAGGCGCGCAGGTGCGGGATCCAGGCTCGTCAGCCTAAAGTCGCTCGAAAGAGCTTTAAATAGTTTACGTAGTGGGTCGCAACCATGCTCGTCATACTAGCAAATAACCCCAAAGAATTCTGGTTAATGTAGTGGCAGCGGTGAGTACGCCTATGCCACGAGTATGTGAAATAATGCCATCCCTGGACACGTGTTTCGAGGTAATTGCCTCTCGTCAGCAGGGAGCAGGTAGGTGTGCAGGGTGCCAAGTAGACTGCCAAAATATATAGGTATAGTACCTTTCAAGGCGCGCAGGTGCGGGATCCAGGCTCGTCAGCCTAAAGTCGCTCGAAAGAGCTTTAAATAGTTTACGTAGTGGGTCGCAACCATGCTCGTCATACTAGCAAATAACCCCAAAAAATTCTGGTTAATGTAGTGGCAGCGGTGAGTACGCCTATGCCACGAGTATGTGAAATAATGCCATGCCTGGACACGTGTTTCGAGGTAATTGCCTCTCGTCAGCAGGGAGCAGGTAGGTGTGCAGGGTGCCAAGTAGACTGCCAAAATATATAGGTATAGTACCTTTCAAGGCGCAAAGGTGCGGGATCCAGGCTCGTCAGCCTAAAGTCGCTCGAAAGAGCTTTAAATAGTTTACGTAGTGGGTCGCAACCATGCTCGTCATACTAGCAAATAACCCCAAAGAATTCTGGTTAATGTAGTGGCAGCGGTGAGTACGCCTATGCCACGAGTATGTGAAATAATGCCATCCCTGGACACGTGTTTCGAGGTAATTGCCTCTCGTCAGCAGGGAGCAGGTAGGTGTGCAGGGTGCCAAGTAGACTGCCAAAATATATAGGTATAGTACCTTTCAAGGCGCGCAGGTGCGGGATCCAGGCTCGTCAGCCTAAAGTCGCTCGAAAGAGCTTTAAATAGTTTACGTAGTGGGTCGCAACCATGCTCGTCATACTAGCAAATAACCCCAAAGAATTCTGGTTAATGTAGTGGCAGCGGTGAGTACGCCTATTCCACGAGTATGTGAAATAATGCCATCCATGGACACGTGTTTCGAGGTAATTGCCTCTCGTCAGCAGGGAGCAGGTAGGTGCGCAGGGTGCCAAGTAGACTGCCAAAATATATAGGTATAGTACCTTTCAAGGCGCGCAGGTGCGGGATCCAGGCTCGTCAGCCTAAAGTCGCTCGAAAGAGCTTTAAATAGTTTACGTAGTGGGTCGCAACCATGCTCGTCATACTAGCAAATAACCCCAAAGAATTCTGGTTAATGTAGTGGCAGCGGTGAGTACGCCTATGCCATGAGTATGTGAAATAATGCCATCCCTGGACACGTGTTTCGAGGTAATTGCCTCTCGTCAGCAGGGAGCAGGTAGGTGTGCAGGGTGCCAAGTAGACTGCCAAAATA
The DNA here is from genome assembly GCF_964204655.1 of Triturus cristatus. Taxonomy (NCBI): domain Eukaryota; kingdom Metazoa; phylum Chordata; class Amphibia; order Caudata; family Salamandridae; genus Triturus; species Triturus cristatus. Next base: position 633,955,015 of record NC_140582.1, read on the forward strand.
TATAGGTATAGTACCTTTCAAGGCGCGCAGGTGCGGGATCCAGGCTCGTCAGCCTAAAGTCGCTCGAAAGAGCTTTAAATAGTTTACGTAGTGGGTCGCAACCATGCTCGTCATACTAGCAAATAACCCCAAAGAATTCTGGTTAATGTAGTGGCAGCGGTGAGTACGCCTATGCCACGAGTATGTGAAATAATGCCATCCCTGGACACGTGTTTCGAGGTAATTGCCTCTCGTCAGCAGGGAGCAGGTAGGTGTGCAGGGTGCCAAGTAGACTGCCAAAATATATAGGTATAGTACCTTTCAAGGCGTGCAGGTGGGGGATCCAGGCTCGTCAGTCTAAAGTCGCTCGAAAGAGCTTTAAATAGTTTACGTAGTGGGTCGCAACCATGCTCGTCATACTAGCAAATAACCCCAAAGAATTCTGGTTAATGTAGTGGCAGCGGTGAGTACGCCTATGCCACGAGTATGTGAAATAATGCCATCCCTGGACACGTGTTTCGAGGTAATTGCCTCTCGTCAGCAGGGAGCAGGTAGGTGTGCAGGGTGCCAAGTAGACTGCCAAAATATATAGGTATAGTACCTTTCAAGGCGCGCAGGTGCGGGATCCAGGCTCGTCAGCCTAAAGTCGCTCGAAAGAGCTTTAAATAGTTTACGTAGTGGGTCGCAACCATGCTCGTCATACTAGCAAATAACCCCAAAGAATTCTGGTTAATGTAGTGGCAGCGGTGAGTACGCCTATGCCACGAGTATGTGAAATAATGCCATCCCTGGACACGTGTTTCGAGGTAATTGCCTCTCGTCAGCAAGGAGCAGGTAGGTGTGCAGGGTGCCAAGTAGACTGCCAAAATATATAGGTATAGTACCTTTCAAGGCGCGCAGGTGCGGGATCCAGGCTCGTCAGCCTAAAGTCGCTCGAAAGAGCTTTAAATAGTTTACGTAGTGGGTCGCAACCATGCTCGTCATACTAGCAAATAACCCCAAAGAATTCTGGTTAATGTAGTGGCAGCGGTGAGTACGCCTATGCCACGAGTATGTGAAATAATGCCATCCCTGGACACGTGTTTCGAGGTAATTGCTTCTCGTCAGCAGGGAGCAGGTAGGTGTGCAGGGTGCCAAGTAGACTGCCAAAATATATAGGTATAGTACCTTTCAAGGCGCGCAGGTGCGGGATCCAGGCTCGTCAGCCTAAAGTCGCTCGAAAGAGCTTTAAATAGTTTACGTAGTGGGTCGCAATCATGCTCGTCATACTAGCAAATAACCCCAAAGAATTCTGGTTAATGTAGTGGCAGCGGTGAGTACGCCTATGCCACGAGTATGTGAAATAATGCCATCCCTGGACACGTGTTTCGAGGTAATTGCCTCTCGTCAGCAGGGAGCAGGTAGGTGTGCAGGGTGCCAAGTAGACTGCCAAAATATATAGGTATAGTACCTTTCAAGGCGCGCAGGTGCGGGATCCAGGCTCGTCAGCCTAAAGTCGCTCGAAAGAGCTTTAAATAGTTTACGTAGTGGGTCGCAACCATGCTCGTCATACTAGCAAATAACCCCAAAGAATTCTGGTTAATGTAGTGGCAGCGGTGAGTACGCCTATGCCACGAGTATGTGAAATAATGCCATCCCTGGAAACGTGTTTCGTGGTAATTGCCTCTCGTCAGCAGGGAGCAGGTAGGTGTGCAGGGTGCCAAGTAGACTGCCAAAATATATAGGTATAGTACCTTTCAAGGCGCGCAGGTGCGGGTTCCAGGCTCGTCAGCCTAAAGTCGCTCGAAAGAGCTTTAAATAGTTTACGTAGTGGGTCGCAACCATGCTCGTCATACTAGCAAATAACCCCAAAGAATTCTGGTTAAGGTAGTGGCAGCGGTGAGTACGCCTATGCCACGAGTATGTGAAATAATGCCATCCCTGGACACGTGTTTCGAGGTAATTGCCTCTCGTCAGCAGGGAGCAGGTAGGTGTGCAGGGTGCCAAGTAGACTGCCAAAATATATAGGTATAGTACCTTTCAAGGCGCGCAGGTGCGGGATCCAGGCTCGTCAGCCTAAAGTCGCTCGAAAGAGCTTTAAATAGTTTACGTAGTGGGTCGCAACCATGCTCGTCATACTAGCAAATAACCCCAAAGAATTCTGGTTAATGTAGTGGCAGCGGTGAGTACGCCTATGCCACGAGTATGTGAAATAATGCCATCCCTGGACACGTGTTTCGAGGTAATTGCCTCTCGTCAGCAGGGAGCAGGTAGGTGTGCAGGGTGCCAAGTAGACTGCCAAAATATATAGGTATAGTACCTTTCAAGGCGCGCAGGTGCGGGATCCAGGCTCGTCAGCCTAAAGTCGCTCGAAAGAGCTTTCAATAGTTTACATAGTGGGTCGCAACCATGCTCGTCATACTAGCAAATAACCCCAAAGAATTCTGGTTAATGTAGTGGCAGCGGTGAGTACGCCTATGCCACGAGTATGTGAAATAATGCCATCCCTGGACACGTGTTTCGAGGTAATTGGCTCTTGTCAGCAGGGAGCAGGTAGGTGTGCAGGGTGCCAAGTAGACTGCCAAAATATATAGGTATAGTACCTTTCAAGGCGCGCAGGTGCGGGATCCAGGCTCGTCAGCCTAAAGTCGCTCGAAAGAGCTTTAAATAGTTTACGTAGTGGGTCGCAACCATGCTCGTCATACTAGCAAATAACCCCAAAGAATTCTGGTTAATGTAGTGGCAGCGGTGAGTACGCCTATGCCACGAGTATGTGAAATAATGCTATCCCTGGACACGTGTTTCGAGGTAATTGCCTCTCGTCAGCAGGGAGCAGGTAGGTGTGCAGGGTGCCAAGTAGACTGCCAAAATATATAGGTATAGTACCTTTCAAGGCGCGCAGGTGCGGGATCCAGGCTTGTCAGCCTAAAGTCGCTCGAAAGAGCTTTAAATAGTTTACGTAGTGGGTCGCAACCATGCTCGTCATACTAGCAAATAACCCCAAAGAATTCTGGTTAATGTAGTGGCAGCGGTGAGTACGCCTATGCTACGAGTATGTGAAATAATGCCATCCCTGGACACGTGTTTCGAGGTAATTGCCTCTCATCAGCAGGGAGCAGGTAGGTGTGCAGGGTGCCAAGTAGACTGCCAAAATATATAGGTATAGTACCTTTCAAGGCGCGCAGGCGCGGGATCCAGGCTCGTCAGCCTAAAGTCGCTCGAAAGAGCTTTAAATAGTTTACGTAGTGGGTCGCAACCATGCTCGTCATACTAGCAAATAACCCCAAAGAATTCTGGTTAATGTAGTGGCAGCAGTGAATACGCCTATTCCACGAGTATGTGAAATAATGCCATCCCTGGACACGTGTTTCAAGGTAATTGCCTCTCGTCAGCAGGGAGCAGGTAGGTGGGCAGGGTGCCAAGTAGACTGCCAAAATATATAGGTATAGTACCTTTCAAGGCGCGCAGGTGCGGGATCCAGGCTCGTCAGCCTAAAGTCGCTCGAAAGAGCTTTAAATAGTTTACGTAGTGGGTCGCAACCATGCTCGTCATACTAGCAAATAACCCCAAAGAATTCTGGTTAATGTAGTGGCAGCGGTGAGTACGCCTATGCCACGAGTATGTGAAATAATGCCATCCATGGACACGTGTTTCGAGGTAATTGCCTCTCGTCAGCAGGGAGCAGGTAGGTGTGCAGGGTGCCAAGTAGACTGCCAAAATATATAGGTATAGTACCTTTCAAGGCGCGCAGGTGCGGGATCCAGGCTCGTCAGCCTAAAGTCACTCGAAAGAGCTTTAAATAGTTTACGTAGTGGGTCGCAACCATGCTCGTCATACTAGCAAATAACCCCAAAGAATTCTGGTTAATGTAGTGGCAGCGGTGAGTACGCCTATGCCACGAGTATGTGAAATAATGCCATCCCTGGACACGTGTTTCGAGGTAATTGCCTCACGTCAGCAGGGAGCAGGTAGGTGTGCAGGGTGCCAAGTAGACTGCCAAAATATATAGGTATAGTACCTTTCAAGGCGCGCAGGTGCGGGATCCAGGCTCGTCAGCCTAAAGTCGCTCGAAAGAGCTTTAAATAGTTTACGTAGTGGGTCGCAACCATGCTCGTCATACTAGCAAATAACCCCAAAGAATTCTGGTTAATGTAGTGGCAGCGGTGAGTACGCCTATGCCACGATTGTATGTGAAATAATGCCATCCCTGGACACGTTTTTCGAGGTAATTGCCTCTCGTCAGCAGGGAGCAGGTAAGTGTGCAGGGTGCCAATTAGACTGCCAAAATATATAGGTATAGTTCCTTTCAAGGCGCGCAGGTGCGGGATCCAGGCTCGTCAGCCTAAAGTCGCTCGAAAGAGCTTTAAATAGTTTACGTAGTGGGTCGCAACCATGCTCGTCATACTAGCAAATAACCCCAAAGAATTCTGGTTAATGTAGTGGCAGCGGTGAGTACGCCTATGCCACGAGTATGTGAAATAATGCCATCCCTGGACACGTGTTTCGAGGTAATTGCCTCTCGTCAGCAGGGAGCAGGTAGGTGTGCAGGGTGCCAAGTAGACTGCCAAAATATATAGGTATAGTACCTTTCAAGGCGCGCAGGTGCGGGATCCAGGCTCGTCAGCCTAAAGTCGCTCGAAAGAGCTTTAAATAGTTTACGTAGTGGGTCGCAACCATGCTCGTCATACTAGCAAATAACCCCAAAGAATTCTGGTTAATGTAGTGGCAGCGGTGAGTACGCCTATGCCACGAGTATGTGAAATAATGCCATCCCTGGACACGTGTTTCGAGGTAATTGCCTCTCGTCAGCAGGGAGCAGGTAGGTGTGCAGGGTGCCAAGTAGACTGCCAAAATATATAGGTATAGTACCTTTCAAGGCGCGCAGGTGCGGGATCCAGGCTCGTCAGCCTAAAGTCGCTCGAAAGAGCTTTAAATAGTTTACGTAGTGGGTCGCAACCATGCTCGTCATACTAGCAAATAACCCCAAAGAATTCTGGTTAATGTAGTGGCAGCGGTGAGTACGCCTATGCCATGAGTATGTGAAATAATGCCATCCCTGGACACGTGTTTCGAGGTAATTGCCTCTCGTCAGCAGGGAGCAGGTAGGTGTGCAGGGTGCCAAGTAGACTGTCAAAATATATAGGTATAGTACCTTTCAAGGCGCGCAGGCGCGGGATCCAGGCTCGTCAGCCTAAAGTCGCTGGAAAGAGCTTTAAATAGTTTACGTAGTGGGTCGCAACCATGCTCGTCATACTAGCAAATAACCCCAAAGAATTCTGGTTAATGTAGTGGCAGCGGTGAGTACGCCTATTCCACGAGTATGTGAAATAATGCCATCCCTGGACACGTGTTTCGAGGTAATTGCCTCTCGTCAGCAGGGAGCAGGTAGGTGCGCAGGGTGCCAAGTAGACTGCCAAAATATATAGGTATAGTACCTTTCATGGCGCGCAGGTGCGGGATCCAGGCTCATCAGCCTAAAGTCGCTCGAAAGAGCTTTAAATAGTTTACGTCGTGGGTCGCAACCATGCTCGTCATACTAGCAAATAACCCCAAAGAATTCTGGTTAATGTAGTGGCAGCGGTGAGTACGCCTATGCCATGAGTATGTGAAATAATGCCATCCCTGGACACGTGTTTCGAGGTAATTGCCTCTCGTCAGCAGGGAGCAGGTAGGTGTGCAGGGTGCCAAGTAGACTGCCAAAATATATAGGTATAGTACCTTTCAAGGCGCGCAGGAGCGGGATCCAGGCTCGTCAGCCTAAAGTCGCTCGAAAGAGCTTTAAATAGTTTACGTAGTGGGTCGCAACCATGCTTGTCATACTAGCAAATAACCCCAAGGAATTCTGGTTAATGTAGTGGCAGCGGTGAGTACGCCTATGCCATGAGTATGTGAAATAATGCCATCCCTGGACACGTGTTTCGAGGTAATTGTCTCTCGTCAGCAGGGAGCAGGTAGGTGTGCAGGGTGCCAAGTAGACTGCCAAAATATATAGGTATAGTACCTTTCAAGGCACGCAGGTGCGGGATCCAGGCTCGTCAGCCTAAAGTCGCTCGAAAGAGCTTTAAATAGTTTACGTAGTGGGTCGCAACCATGCTCGTCATACTAGCAAATGACCCCAAAGAATTCTGGTTAATGTAGTGGCAGCGGTGAGTACGCCTATGCCACGAGTATGTGAAATAATGCCATCCCTGGACACGTGTTTCGAGGTAATTGCCTCTCGTCAGCAGGGAGCAGGTAGGTGTGCAGGGTGCCAAGTAGACTGCCAAAATATATAGGTATAGTACCTTTCAAGGCGCGCAGGTGCGGGATCCAGGCTCGTCAGCCTAAAGTCGCTCGAAAGAGCTTTAAATAGTTTATGTAGTGGGTCGCAACCATGCTCGTCATACTAGCAAATAACCCCAAAGAACTCTGGTTAATGTAGTGGCAGCGGTGAGTACGCCTATGCCACGAGTATGTGAAATAATGCCATTCCTGGACACGTGTTTCGAGGTAATTGCCTCTCGTCAGCAGGGAGCAGGTGGGTGTGCAGGGTGCCAAGTAGACTGCCAAAATATATAGGTATAGTACTTTTCAAGGCACGCAGGTGCGGGATCCAGGCTCGTCAGCCTAAAGTCGCTCGAAAGAGCTTTAAATAGTTTACGTAGTGGGTCGCAACCATGCTCGTCATACTAGCAAATAACCCCAAAGAATTCTGGTTAATGTAGTGGCAGCGGTGAGTACGCCTATGCCACGAGTATGTGAAATAATGCTATCCCTGGACACGTGTTTCGAGGTAATTGCCTCTCGTCAGCAGGGAGCAGGTAGGTGTGCAGGGTGCCAAGTAGACTGCCAAAATATATAGGTATAGTACCTTTCAAGGCGCGCAGGTGCGGGATCAAGGCTTGTCAGCCTAAAGTCGCTCGAAAGAGCTTTAAATAGTTTACGTAGTGGGTCGCAACCATGCTCGTCATACTAGCAAATAACCCCAAAGAATTCTGGTTAATGTAGTGGCAGCGGTGAGTACGCCTATGCTACGAGTATGTGAAATAATGCCATCCCTGGACACGTGTTTCGAGGTAATTGCCTCTCGTCAGCAGGGAGCAGGTAGGTGTGCAGGGTGCCAAGTAGACTGCCAAAATATATAGGTATAGTACCTTTCAAGGCGCGCAGGCGCGGGATCCAGGCTCGTCAGCCTAAAGTCGCTCGAAAGAGCTTTAAATAGTTTACGTAGTGGGTCGCAACCATGCTCGTCATACTAGCAAATAACCCCAAAGAATTCTGGTTAATGTAGTGGCAGCAGTGAATACGCCTATTCCACGAGTATGTGAAATAATGCCATCCCTGGACACGTGTTTCAAGGTAATTGCCTCTCGTCAGCAGGGAGCAGGTAGGTGCGCAGGGTGCGAAGTAGACTGCCAAAATATATAGGTATAGTACCTTTCAAGGCGCGCAGGTGCGGGATCCAGGCTCGTCAGCCTAAAGTCGCTCGAAAGAGCTTTAAATAGTTTACGTAGTGGGTCGCAACCATGCTCGTCATACTAGCAAATAACCCCAAAGTATTCTGGTTAATGCAGTGGCAGCGGTGAGTACGCCTATGCCACGAGTATGTGAAATAATGCCATCCATGGACACGTGTTTCGAGGTAATTGCCTCTCGTCAGCAGGGAGCAGGTAGGTGTGCAGGGTGCCAAGTAGACTGCCAAAATATATAGGTATAGTACCTTTCAAGGCGCGCAGGTGCGGGATCCAGGCTCGTCAGCCTAAAGTCACTCGAAAGAGATTTAAATAGTTTACGTAGTGGGTCGCAACCATGCTCGTCATACTAGCAAATAACCCCAAAGAATTCTGGTTAATGTAGTGGCAGCGGTGAGTACGCCTATGCCACGAGTATGTGAAATAATGCCATCCCTGGACACGTGTTTCGAGGTAATTGCCTCACGTCAGCAGGGAGCAGGTAGGTGTGCAGGGTGCCAAGTAGACTGCCAAAATATATAGGTATAGTACCTTTCAAGGCGCGCAGGTGCGGGATCCAGGCTCGTCAGCCTAAAGTCGCTCGAAAGAGCTTTAAATAGTTTACGTAGTGGGTCGCAACCATGCTCGTCATACTAGCAAATAACCCCAAAGAATTCTGGTTAATGTAGTGGCAGCGGTGAGTACGCCTATGCCACGAGTATGTGAAATAATGCCATCCCTGGACACGTGTTTCGAGGTAATTGCCTCTCGTCAGCAGGGAGCAGGTAGGTGTGCAGGGTGCCAAGTAGACTGCCAAAATATATAGGTATAGTACCTTTCAAGGCGCGCAGGTGCGGGATCCAGGCTCGTCAGCCTAAAGTCGCTCGAAAGAGCTTTAAATAGTTTACGTAGTGGGTCGCAACCATGCTCGTCATACTAGCAAATAACCCCAAAGAATTCTGGTTAATGTAGTGGCAGCGGTGAGTACGCCTATGCCACGAGTATGTGAAATAATGCCATCCCTGGACACGTGTTTCGAGGTAATTGCCTCTCGTCAGCAGGGAGCAGGTAGGTGTGCAGGGTGCCAAGTAGACTGCCAAAATATATAGGTATAGTACCTTTCAAGGCGCGCAGGTGCGGGATCCAGGCTCGTCAGCCTAAAGTCGCTCGAAAGAGCTTTAAATAGTTTACGTAGTGGGTCGCAACCATGCTCGTCATACTAGCAAATAACCCCAAAGAATTCTGGTTAATGTAGTGGCAGCGGTGAGTACGCCTATGCCATGAGTATGTGAAATAATGCCATCCCTGGACACGTGTTTCGAGGTAATTGCCTCTCGTCAGCAGGGAGCAGGTAGGTGTGCAGGGTGCCAAGTAGACTGTCAAAATATATAGGTATAGTACCTTTCAAGGCACGCAGGCGCGGGATCCAGGCTCGTCAGCCTAAAGTCGCTGGAAAGAGCTTTAAATAGTTTACGTAGTGGGTCGCAACCATGCTCGTCATACCAGCAAATAACCCCAAAGAGTTCTGGTTAATGTAGTGGCAGCGGTGAGTACGCCTATTCCACGAGTATGTGAAATAATGCCATCCCTGGACACGTGTTTCGAGGTAATTGCCTCTCGTCAGCAGGGAGCAGGTAGGTGAGCAGGGTGCCAAGTAGACTGCCAAAATATATAGGTATAGTACCTTTCATGGCGCGCAGGTGCGGGATCCAGGCTCGTCAGCCTAAAGTCGCTCGAAAGAGCTTTAAATAGTTTACGTAGTGGGTCGCAACCATGCTCGTCATACTAGCAAATAACCCCAAAGAATTCTGGTTAATGTAGTGGCAGCGGTGAGTACGCCTATGCCACGAGTATGTGAAATAATGCCATCCCTGGACACGTGTTTCGAGGTAATTGCCTCTCGTCAGCAGGGAGCAGGTAGGTGTGCAGGGTGCCAAGTAGACTGCCAAAATATATAGGTATAGTACCTTTCAAGGCGCGCAGGAGCGGGATCCAGGCTCGTCAGCCTAAAGTCGCTCGAAAGAGCTTTAAATAGTTTACGTAGTGGGTCGCAACCATGCTTGTCATACTAGCAAATAACCCCAAGGAATTCTGGTTAATGTAGTGGCAGCGGTGAGTATGCCTATGCCACGAGTATGTGAAATAATGCCATCCCTGGACGGGGAACAACCTTTACAACGCAACTTTTACAACGCACTACCATTACAACTCATTTTTTACAACGCATAATCCATTACAACGCATGATATTACAACGCAGGACACTACAACGCATTTTTAAAAACTACCTTTACAACGCATTCCATTACAACGCATACTACCATTACAACGCATACCATTACAACGCATAATATTACACTATACTATCCAACACTTACACTACTGATGCACCCCCTGGAGTTAGAATAGTAATTTTTACCCCTATACTATCCAACACTTACACTGCTGATGCACCCCCTGGAGTTAGAATAGTAATTTTTACCCCTATACTATCCAACACTTACACTACTGATGCACCCCCTGGAGTTAGAATAGTAATTTTTACCCCTATACTATCCAACACTTACCCTACTGATGCACCCCCTGGAGTTAGAATAGTAATTTTTACCCCTATACTATCCAACACTTACCCTACTGATGCACCCCCTGGAGTTAGAATAGTAATTTTTACCCCTATACTATCCAACACTTACCCTACTGATGCACCCCCTGGAGTTAGAATAGTAATTTTTACCCCTATACTATCCAACACTTACCCTACTGATGCACCCCCTGGAGTTAGAATAGTAATTTTTACCCCTATACTATCCAACACTTACCCTACTGATGCACCCCCTGGAGTTAGAATAGTAATTTTTACCCCTATACTATCCAACACTTACCCTACTGATGCACCCCCTGGAGTTAGAATAGTAATTTTTACCCCTATACTATCCAACACTTACCCTACTGATGCACCCCCTGGAGTTAGAATAGTAATTTTTACCCCTATACTATCCAACACTTTCCCTACTGTTGCACCCCCTGGAGTTAGAATAGTAATTTTTACCCCTACACTATCCAACACTTACCCTACTGTTGCACCCCCTGGAGTTAGAATAGTAATTTTTACCCCTACACTATCCAACACTTACCCTACTGTTGCACCCCTGGAGTTAGAATAGTAATTTTTACCCCTATACTATCTAATACTTACCTTAAATGTAATTTAATATTATGCGTTGTAATGGTATGCGTTGTAAAGGTAGTATGCGTTGTAATGGTAGTGCGTTGTAAAGGTATTTTTTAAAAATGCGTTGTAGTGTCATGCGTTGTAATGTCATGCGTTGTAATGGATTATGCGTTGTAAAAAATGCGTTGTAAGTGCATGCGTTGTAATAGTGTGCGTTGTAACGTCATACATCCTCCCTGGACACGTGTTTCGAGGTAATTGTCTCTCGTCAGCAGGGAGCAGGTAGGTGTGCAGGGTGCCAAGTAGACTGCCAAAATATATAGGTATAGTACCTTTCAAGGCGCGCAGGTGCGGGATCCAGGCTCGTCAGCCTAAAGTCGCTCGAAAGAGCTTTAAATAGTTTACGTAGTGGGTCGCAACCATGCTCGTCATACTAGCAAATAACCCCAAAGAATTCTGGTTAATGTAGTGGCAGCGGTGAGTACGCCTATGCCACGAGTATGTGAAATAATGCCATCCCTGGACACGTGTTTCGAGGTAATTGCCTCTCGTCAGCAGGGAGCAGGTAGGTGTGCAGGGTGCCAAGTAGACTGCCAAAATATATAGGTATAGTACCTTTCAAGGCGCGCAGGTGCGGGATCCAGGCTCGTCAGCCTAAAGTCGCTTGAAAGAGCTTTAAATAGTTTATGTAGTGGGTCGCAACCATGCTCGTCATACTAGCAAATAACCCCAAAGAATTCTGGTTAATGTAGTGGCAGCGGTGAGTACGCCTATGCCACGAGTATGTGAAATAATGCCATTCCTGGACACGTGTTTCGAGGTAATTGCCTCTCGTCAGCAGGGAGCAGGTGGGTGTGCAGGGTGCCAAGTAGACTGCCAAAATATATAGGTATAGTACTTTTCAAGGCGCGCAGGTGCGGGATCCAGGCTCGTCAGCCTAAAGTCGCTCGAAAGAGCTTTAAATAGTTTACGTAGTGGGTCGCAACCATGCTCGTCATACTAGCAAATAACCCCAAAGAATTCTGGTTAATGTAGTGGCAGCGGTGAGTACGCCTATGCCACGAGTATATGAAATAATGCCATCCCTGGACACGTGTTTTGAGGTAATTGCCTCTCGTCAGCAGGGAGCAGGTAGGTGTGCAGGGTGCCAAGTAGACTGCCAAAATTTATAGGTATAGTACCTTTCAAGGCGCGCAGGTGTGGGATCCAGGCTCGTCAGCCTAAAGTCGCTCGAAAGAGCTTTAAATAGTTTACGTAGTGGGTCGCAACCATGCTCGTCATACTAGCAAATAACCCCAAAGAATTCTGGTTAATGTAGTGGCAGCGGTGAGTACGCCTATGCCACGAGTATGTGAAATAATGCCATCCCTGGACACGTGTTTCGAGGTAATTGTCTCTCGTCAGCAGGGAGCAGGTAGGTGTGCAGGGTGCCAAGTAGACTGCCAAAATATATAGGTATAGTACCTTTCAAGGCGCGCAGGTGCGGGATCCAGGCTCGTCAGCCTAAAGTCGCTCGAAAGAGCTTTAAATAGTTTACGTAGTGGGTCGCAACCATGCTCGTCATACTAGCAAATAACCCCAAAGAATTCTGGTTAATGTAGTGGCAGCGGTGAGTACGCCTATGCCACGAGTATGTGAAATAATGCCATCCCTGGACACGTGTTTCGAGGTAATTGCCTCTCGTCAGCAGGGAGCAGGTAGGTGTGCAGGGTGCCAAGTAGACTGCCAAAATATATAGGTATAGTACCTTTCAAGGCGCGCAGGTGCGGGATCCAGGCTTGTCAGCCTAAAGTCGCTCGAAAGAGCTTTAAATAGTTTATGTAGTGGGTCGCAACCATGATCGTCATACTAACAAATAACCCCAAAGAATTCTGGTTAATGTAGTGGCAGCGGTGAGTACGCCTATGCCACGAGTATGTGAAATAATGCCATTCCTGGACACGTGTTTCGAGGTAATTGCCTCTCGTCAGCAGGGAGCAGGTAGGTGTGCAGGGTGCCAAGTAGACTGCCAAAATATATAGGTATAGTACCTTTCAAGGCGCGCAGGTGCGGGATCCAGGCTCGTCAGCCTAAAGTCGCTCGAAAGAGCTTTAAATAGTTTACGTAGTGGGTCGCAACCATGCTCGTCATACTAGCAAATAACCCCAAAGAATTCTGGTTAATGTAGTGGCAGCGGTGAGTACGCCTATGCCACGAGTATATGAAATAATGCCATCCCTGGACACGTGTTTTGAGGTAATTTCCTCTCGTCAGCAGGGAGGAGGTAGGTGTGCAGGGTGCCAAGTAGACTGCCAAAATATATAGGTATAGTACCTTTCAAGGCGCGCAGGTGCGGGATCCAGGCTCGTCAGCCTAAAGTCGCTCGAAAGAGCTTTAAATAGTTTACGTAGTGGGTCGCAACCATGCTCGTCATACTAGCAAATAACCCCAAAGAATTCTGGTTAATGTAGTGGCAGCGGTGAGTACGCCTATGCCACGAGTATGTGAAATAATGCCATCCCTGGACACGTGTTTCGAGGTAATTGCCTCTCGTCAGCAGGGAGCAGGTAGGTGTGCAGGGTGCCAAGTAGACTGCCAAAATATATAGGTATAGTACCTTTCAAGGCGCGCAGGTGCGGGATCCAGGCTCGTCAGCCTTAAGTCGCTCGAAAGAGCTTTAAATAGTTTACGTCGTGGGTCGCAACCATGCTCGTCATACTAGCAAATAACCCCAAAGAATTCTGGTTAATGTAGTGGCAGCGGTGAGGACGCCTATGCCACGAGTATGTGAAATAATGCCATCCCTGGACACGTGTTTCGAGGTAATTGCCTCTCGTCAGCAGGGAGAAGGTAGGTTTGCAGGGTGCCAAGTAGACTGCCAAAATATATAGGTATAGTACCTTTCAAGGCGCGCAGGTGCGGGATCCAGGCTCGTCAGCCTAAAGTCGCTCGAAAGAGCTTTAAATAGTTTACGTAGTGGGTCGCAACCATGCTCGTCATACTAGCAAATAACCCCAAAGAATTCTGGTTAATGTAGTGGCAGCGGTGAGTACGCCTATGCCACGAGTATATGAAATAATGCCATCCCTGGACACGTGTTTTGAGGTAATTTCCTCTCGTCAGCAGGGAGCAGGTAGGTGTGCAGGGTGCCAAGTAGACTGCCAAAATATATAGGTATAGTACCTTTCAAGGCGCGCAGGTGCGGGATCCAGGCTCGTCAGCCTAAAGTCGCTCGAAAGAGCTTTAAATAGTTTACGTAGTGGGTCGCAACCATGCTCGTCATACTAGCAAATAACCCCAAAGAATTCTGGTTAATGTAGTGGCAGCGGTGAGTACGCCTATGCCACGAGTATGTGAAATAATGCCATCCCTGGACACGTGTTTCGAGGTAATTGCCTCTCGTCAGCAGGGAGGAGGTAGGTGTGCAGGGTGCCAAGTAGACTGCCAAAATATATAGGTATAGTACCTTTCAAGGCGCGCAGGTGCGGGATCCAGGCTCGTCAGCCTAAAGTCGCTCGAAAGAGCTTTAAATAGTTTACGTCGTGGGTTGCAACCATGCTCGTCATACTAGCAAATAACCCCAAAGAATTCTGGTTAATGTAGTGGCAGCGGTGAGTACGCCTATGCCACGAGTATGTGAAATAATGCCATCCCTGGACACGTGTTTCGAGGTAATTGCCTCTCGTCAGCAGGGAGCAGGTAGGTGTGCAGGGTGCCAAGCAGACTGCCAAAATATATAGGTATAGTACCTTTCAAGGCGCGCAGGTGCGGGATCCAGGCTCGTCAGCCTAAAGTCGCTCGAAATAGCTTGAAATAGTTTACGTAGTGGGTCGCAACCATGCTCGTCATACTAGCAAATAACCCCAAAGAATTCTGGTTAATGTAGTGGCAGCGGTGAGTACGCCTATGCCACGAGTATGTGAAATAATGCCATCCCTGGACACGTGTTTCGAGGTAATTGCCTCTCGTCAGCAGGGAGCAGGTAGGTGTGCAGGGTGCCAAGTAGACTGCCAAAATTTATAGGTATAGTACCTTTCAAGGCGCGCAGGTGTGGGATCCAGGCTCGTCAGCCTAAAGTCGCTCGAAAGAGCTTTAAATAGTTTACGTAGTGGGTCGCAACCATGCTCGTCATACTAGCAAATAACCCCAAAGAATTCTGGTTAATGTAGTGGCAGCGGTGAGTACGCCTATGCCACGAGTATGTGAAATAATGCCATCCCTGGACACGTGTTTCGAGGTAATTGTCTCTCGTCAGCAGGGAGCAGGTAGGTGTGCAGGGTGCCAAGTAGACTGCCAAAATATATAGGTATAGTACCTTTCAAGGCGCGCAGGTGCGGGATCCAGGCTCGTCAGCCTAAAGTCGCTCGAAAGAGCTTTAAATAGTTTACGTAGTGGGTCGCAACCATGCTCGTCATACTAGCAAATAACCCCAAAGAATTCTGGTTAATGTAGTGGCAGCGGTGAGTACGCCTATGCCACGAGTATGTGAAATAATGCCATCCCTGGACACGTGTTTCGAGGTAATTGCCTCTCGTCAGCAGGGAGCAGGTAGGTGTGCAGGGTGCCAAGTAGACTGCCAAAATATATAGGTATAGTACCTTTCAAGGCGCGCAGGTGCGGGATCCAGGCTCGTCAGCCTAAAGTCGCTCGAAAGAGCTTTAAATAGTTTATGTAGTGGGTCGCAACCATGATCGTCATACTAGCAAATAACCCCAAAGAATTCTGGTTAATGTAGTGGCAGCGGTGAGTACGCCTATGCCACGAGTATGTGAAATAATGCCATTCCTGGACACGTGTTTCGAGGTAATTGCCTCTCGTCAGCAGGGAGCAGGTAGGTGTGCAGGGTGCCAAGTAGACTGCCAAAATATATAGGTATAGTACCTTTCAAGGTGCGCAGGTGCGGGATCCAGGCTCGTCAGCCTAAAGTCGCTCGAAAGAGCTTTAAATAGTTTACGTAGTGGGTCGCAACCATGCTCGTCATACTATCAAATAACCCCAAAGAATTCTGGTTAATGTAGTGGCAGCGGTGAGTACGCCTATGCCACGAGTATATGAAATAATGCCATCCCTGGACACGTGTTTTGAGGTAATTTCCTCTCGTCAGCAGGGAGCAGGTAGGTGTGCAGGGTGCCAAGTAGACTGCCAAAATATATAGGTATAGTACCTTTCAAGGCGCGCAGGTGCGGGATCCAGGCTCGTCAGCCTAAAGTCGCTCGAAAGAGCTTTAAATAGTTTACGTAGTGGGTCGCAACCATGCTCGTCATACTAGCAAATAACCCCAAAGAATTCTGGTTAATGTAGTGGCAGCGGTGAGTACGCCTATGCCACGAGTATGTGAAATAATGCCATCCCTGGACACGTGTTTCGAGGTAATTGCCTCTCGTCAGCAGGGAGCAGGTAGGTGTGCACGGTGCCAAGTAGACTGCCAAAATATATAGGTATAGTACCTTTCAAGGCGCGCAGGTGCGGGATCCAGGCTCGTCAGCCTAAAGTCGCTCGAAAGAGCTTTAAATAGTTTACGTCGTGGGTCGCAACCATGCTCGTCATACTAGCAAATAACCCCAAAGAATTCTGGTTAATGTAGTGGCAGCGGTGAGTACGCCTATGCCACGAGTATGTGAAATAATGCCATCCCTGGACACGTGTTTCGAGGTAATTGCCTCTCGTCAGCAGGGAGAAGGTAGGTGTGCAGGGTGCCAAGTAGACTGCCAAAATATATAGGTATAGTACCTTTCAAGGCGCGCAGGTGCGGGATCCAGGCTCGTCAGCCTAAAGTCGCTCGAAAGAGCTTTAAATAGTTTACGTAGTGGGTCGCAACCATGCTCGTCATACTAGCAAATAACCCCAAAGAATTCTGGTTAATGTAGTGGCAGCGGTGAGTACGCCTATGCCACGAGTATGTGAAATAATGCCATCCCTGGACACGTGTTTCGAGGTAATTGCCTCTCGTCAGCAGGGAGCAGGTAGGTGTGCAGGGTGCCAAGTAGACTGCCAAAATATATGGGTATAGTACCTTTCAAGGCACGCAGGTGCGGGATCCAGGCTCGTCAGCCTAAAGTCGCTCGAAAGAGCTTTAAATAGTTTACCTAGTGGGTCGCAACCATGCTTGTCATACTAGCAAATAACCTCAAAGAATTCTGGTTAATGTAGTGGCAGCGGTGAGTACGCCTATGCCACGAGTATGTGAAATAATGCCATCCCTGGACACGTGTTTCGAGGTAATTGCCTCTCGTCAGCAGGGAGCAGGTAGGTGTGCAGGGTGCCAAGTAGACTGCCAAAATATATAGGTATAGTACCTTTCAAGGCGCGCAGGTGCGGGATCCAGGCTCGTCAGCCTAAAGTCGCTCGAAAGAGCTTTAAATAGTTTATGTAGTGGGTCGCAACCATGATCGTCATACTAGCAAATAACCCCAAAGAATTCTGGTTAATGTAGTGGCAGCGGTGAGTACGCCTATGCCACGAGTATGTGAAATAATGCCATTCCTGGACACGTGTTTCGAGGTAATTGCCTCTCGTCAGCAGGGAGCAGGTAGGTGTGCAGGGTGCCAAGTAGACTGCCAAAATATATAGGTATAGTACCTTTCAAGGCGCGCAGGTGCGGGATCCAGGCTCGTCAGCCTAAAATCGCTCGAAAGAGCTTTAAATAGTTTACGTAGTGAGTCACAACCATGCTCGTCATACTAGCAAATAACCCCAAAGAATTCTGGTTAATGTAGTGGCAGCGGTGAGTACGCCTATGCCACGAGTATATGAAATAATGCCATCCCTGGACACGTGTTTTGAGGTAATTTCCTCTCGTCAGCAGGGAGCAGGTAGGTGTGCAGGGTGCCAAGTAGACTGCCAAAATATATAGGTATAGTACCTTTCAAGGCGCGCAGGTGCGGGATCCAGGCTCGTCAGCCTAAAGTCGCTCGAAAGAGCTTTAAATAGTTTACGTAGTGGGTCGCAACCATGCTCGTCATACTAGCAAATAACCCCAAAGAATTCTGGTTAATGTAGTGGCAGCGGTGAGTACGCCTATGCCACGAGTATGTGAAATAATGCAATCCCTGGACACGTGTTTCGAGGTAATTGCCTCTCGTCAGCAGGGAGCAGGTAGGTGTGCAGGGTGCCAAGTAGACTGCCAAAATATATAGGTATAGTACCTTTCAAGGCGCGCAGGTGCGGGATCCAGGCTCGTCAGCCTAAAGTCGCTCGAAAGAGCTTTAAATAGTTTACGTCGTGGGTCGCAACCATGCTTGTCATACTAGCAAATAACCCCAAAGAATTCTGGTTAATGTAGTGGCAGCGGTGAGTACGCCTATGCCACGAGTATGTGAAATAATGCCATCCCTGGACACGTGTTTCGAGGTAATTGCCTCTCGTCATCAGGGAGAAGGTAGGTGTGCAGGGTGCCAAGTAGACTGCCAAAATATATAGGTATAGTACCTTTCAAGGCGCGCAGGTGCGGGATCCAGGCTCGTCAGCCTAAAGTCGCTCGAAAGAGCTTTAAATAGTTTACGTAGTGGGTCGCAACCATGCTCGTCATACTAGCAAATAACACCAAAGAATTCTGGTTAATGTAGTGGCAGCGGTGAGTACGCCTATGCCTCGAGTATGTGAAATAATGCCATCCCTGGACACGTGTTTCGAGGTAATTGCCTCTCGTCAGCAGGGAGCAGGTAGGTGTGCAGGGTGCCAAGTAGACTGCCAAAATATATAGGTATAGTACCTTTCAAGGCGCGCAGGTGCGGGATCCAGGCTCGTCAGCCTAAAGTCGCTCGAAAGAGCTTTAAATAGTTTACCTAGTGGGTCGCAACCATGCTCGTCATACTAGCAAATAACCTCAAAGAATTCTGGTTAATGTAGTGGCAGCGGTGAGTACGCCTATGCCACGAGTATGTGAAATAATGCCATCCCTGGACACGTGTTTCGAGGTAATTGCCTCTCGTCAGCTGGGAGCAGGTAGGTGTGCAGGGTGCCAAGTAGACTGCCAAAATATATAGGTATAGTACCTTTCAAGGCGCGCAGGTGCGGGATCCAGGCTCGTCAGCCTAAAGTCGCTCGAAAGAGCTTTAAATAGTTTACGTAGTGGGTCGCAACCATGCCCGTCATACTAGCAAATAACCCCAAAGAATTCTGGTTAATGTAGTGGCAGCGGTGAGTACGCCTATGCCACGAGTATGTGAAATAATGCCATCCCTGGACACGTGTTTCGAGGTAATTGCCTCTCGTCAGCAGGGAGCAGGTAGGTGTGCAGGGTGCCAAGTAGACTGCCAAAATATATAGGTATAGTACCTTTCAAGGCGCGCAGGTGCGGGATCCAGGCTCGTCAGCCTAAAGTCGCTCGAAAGAGCTTTAAATAGTTTACGTAGTGGGTCGCAACCATGCTCGTCATACTAGCAAATATCCCCAAAGAATTCTGGTTAATGTAGTGGCAGCGGTGAGTACGCCTATGCCACGAGTATGTGAAATAATGCCATCCCTGGACACGTGTTTCGAGGTAATTGCCTCTCGTCAGCAGGGAGCAGGTAGGTGTGCAGGGTGCCAAGTAGACTGCCAAAATATATAGGTATAGTACCTTTCAAGGCGCGCAGGTGCGGGATCCAGGCTCGTCAGCCTAAAGTCGCTCGAAAGAGCTTTAAATAGTTTACGTCATGGGTCGCAACCATGCTCGTCATACTAGCAAATAACCCCAAAGAATTCTGGTTAATGTAGTGGCAGCGGTGAGTACGCCTATGCCACGAGTATGTGAAATAATGCCATCCCTGGACACGTGTTTCGAGGTAATTGCCTCTCGTCAGCAGGGAGAAGGTAGGTGTGCAGGGTGCCAAGTAGACTGCCAAAATATATAGGTATAGTACCTTTCAAGGCGCGCAGGTGCGGGATCCAGGCTCGTCAGCCTAAAGTCGCTCGAAAGAGCTTTAAATAGTTTACGTAGTGGGTCGCAACCATGCTCGTCATACTAGCAAATAACCCCAAAGAATTCTGGTTAATGTAGTGGCAGCGGTGAGTACGCCTATGCCACGAGTATGTGAAATAATGCCATCCCTGGACACGTGTTTTGAGGTAATTGCCTCTCGTCAGCAGGGAGCAGGTAGGTGTGCAGGGTGCCAAGTAGACTGCCAAAATATATAGGTATAGTACCTTTCAAGGCGCGCAGGTGCGGGATCCAGGCTCGTCAGCCTAAAGTCGCTCGAAAGAGCTTTAAATAGTTTACGTAGTGGGTCGCAACCATGCTCGTCATACTAGCAAATAACCCCAAAGAATTCTGGTTAATGTAGTGGCAGCGGTGAGTACGCCTATGCCACGAGTATGTGAAATAATGCCATCCCTGGACACGTGTTTCGAGGTAATTGCCTCTCGTCAGCAGGGAGCAGGTAGGTGTGCAGGGTGCCAAGTAGACTGCCAAAATATATAGGTATAGTACCTTTCAAGGCGCGCAGGTGCGGGATCCAGGCTCGTCAGCCTAAAGTCGCTCGAAAGAGCTTTAAATAGTTTACGTAGTGGGTCGCAACTATGCTCGTCATACTAGCAAATAACCCCAAAGAATTCTGGTTAATGTAGTGGCAGCGGTGAGTATGCCTATGCCACGAGTATGTGAAATAATGCCATCCCTGGACATGTGTTTCGAGGTAATTGCCTCTCGTCAGCAGGGAGCAGGTAGGTGTGCAGGGTGCCAAGTAGACTGCCAAAATATATAGGTATAGTACCTTTCAAGGCGCGCAGGTGCAAGATCCAGGCTCGTCAGCCTAAAGTCGCTCGAAAGAGCTTTAAATAGTTTACGTAGTGGGTCGCAACCATGCTAGTCATACTAGCAAATAACCCCAAAGAATTCTGGTTAATGTAGTGGCAGCGGTGAGTACGCCTATGCCACGAGTATGTGAAATAATGCCATCCCTGGACACGTGTTTCGAGGTAATTGCCTCTCGTCAGCAGGGTGCAGGTAGGTGTGCAGGGTGCCAAGTAGACTGCCAAAATATATAGGTATAGTACCTTTCAAGGCGCGCAGGTGCGGGATCCAGGCTCGTCAGCCTAAAGTCGCTCGAAAGAGCTTTAAATAGTTTACGTAGTGGGTCGCAACCATGCGCGTCATACTAGCAAATAACCCCAAAGAATTCTGGTTAATGTAGTGGGAGCGGTGAGTACGCCTATGCCACGAGTATGTGAAATAATGCCATCCCTGGACACGTGTTTCGAGGTAATTGCCTCTGGTCAGCAGGGAGCAGGTAGGTGTGCAGGGTGCCAAGTAGACTGCCAAAATATATAGGTATAGTACCTTTCAAGGCGCGCAGGTGCGGGATCCAGGCTCGTCAGCCTAAAGTCGCTCGAAAGAGCTTTAAATAGTTTACGTAGTGGGTCGCAACCATGCTCGTCATACTAGCAAATAACCCCAAAGAATTCTGGTTAATGTAGTGGCAGCGGTGAGTACGCCTATGCCACGAGTATGTGAAGTAATGCCATCCCTGGACACGTGTTTCGAGGTAATTGCCTCTCGTCAGCAGGGAGCAGGTAGGTGTGCAGGGTGCCAAGTAGACTGCCAAAATATATAGGTATAGTACCTTTCATACATAATCAATTCTTCACAAGTGGGATTTAGCCCAGAGCGTCCTCCACCATGCACTTGAGGAAATGGTCTCTTGCATTCTGCTAGGAGAGGGTGCCAGACCTCCAATGGTAAAAACCATGAAGAAGAGGCCATTCCAGAATCCCAAAGAATCAGAAGCAAGCACCAATCGAGTGATGTGGAGACACCTGAGACCCACTTCCTGAGTGGCCAATCTGCTCCAAGTTGCCTGCTCCTGACTGCGAGGACCCTAAAGACCCACTACGCCCGGCTAACCTGTTATCTCTGCACCCGGGCCGGTGGGGGCGGTGGGGCCAGTTGCAGAGTAAACAGGTTAGCAGGGCATCCCCAGCCTACCGACCCCAGCACCGACTAACCAGCTCTACTCCTGTGGTCCCTAGGCCCTTGTGACCTCCTCGCTCCAAGGAGACTCATCGTACTTACCTGTAAGTCCACCAAAAGTGGATCAGGAAAGGGGACTTGTTATAATATGTTACAGGAGGAACCCCCTAAAAGGAAATTACTTACTTTCTTTGAATTAAAATGTTTGTCCAACCCTGCAGATCAATCAATTTGTGCCCCATGGGTTATGGAAGACGCAAGTGTACAGCTACTAGGGAGCATGCACACAAAGAGTGCGAAAGACCTAGCCTCCTCTACTTGCTCAGGTCAAGACATGTAACATATTAAAGGTGTGGAGTAGGCTCATTTCACTTCCCTTTCTGGCCGTGGAGAAGAACCATCAACCATTTTTAGACTGCTAGATTGTGAAACATGTTCACTCAATTATAGTTCACCTACACATATTAAGCTACTGAGGCACATTATACCCCTCTAAGTAACCTTAACCATTTTTGTTTTTTAACTCTGTCAGGAGAATCTTTATATTAAAGAATGATTTAATGTCCCCAGGACAGTTTTAATTCACCTTTTTCATAGTCACGGCCACCCCACTTTTTAGACACCCTCACACTCATCAGATGGCATCAACAACAAAAGATCTCTGCCAAAGTGACCCTTGGGGTAACTTGTAGAGCCTTGAAGGGCCGGCCTGACGAGGAGCACCTGCCCGATGATGAAGCATGACATCCATAGGGGTATGTGAGGGCAACAAGAGATAGTCCTAAGGATTGCCCTCTGCATCCTATCCACAACCTAGTTCTCTTTATCTAATGGAACAGTGCCCCCTTTGTTGAATTGATTAAGAGTCTACTCCTAGTACCCCCTTCTTCCTTTTTTTACATAGTACTCGGACTCTCAGACCCACTCTTCAGTTCACTTCTGGACCAGTGGGGGACTCTGAGAGGACTGTCCTGTAGCCTGTGACCTGCTGTGTACTTCAGAAAACTGCCCTGCTGCACAAAGAGGGCTGCCATGCTGCCTGTAGACTGCCCTGTGCCCTCAAAGAACTGCCCTGCTGCTTGAGATCACCTTCTCTGCTACAATTCATGACTTCCAGGTTGACTTTAATGGCTAGTTAACTAGCCTCCTGATCCGTGTCTCCTCAGAGACAGCAAAGACTAAACATCTTGAACCCGCACCTGGACCCAGACTGAGTAAGTCCTGTCCCTTAAGTGATGCCCCCACAGTCCTGTATTCTTAGAAATGTTGTTAAAGGTGCCCAGATAGTCTAAAATCCAAATTTGGGACTTTGAACATTTTCAGCCCAAAAGTGCCTTGAGAAACCATAGGATACTGTGACCTACCTGCTCATCTATCACCCCAAGATGCATCACCAGTCAGCCTGACTTTGTGGCAGCTCCCACTAAGTTTTCTCTATTGGAGCAAATCCTGTTCAGCAGCTCCTCGCTGAACGGGGGTGTCCAGCTTCGTGAAGCCCTCAATGGATAAAGCCTGCAGCTTCGACCTGCTGGAGATTTTTGACTTTAAACAAAGTGACTAAGTCCAAATATATAATTCTTCATAGGGGCTTCATCCAGCGACTCCCCAACACCAAAGTGTTCTTCTCAGACACTGCTGGCTACCTTGCCCCTCTGAACTTTATCTTCTCAGACATTTTTTCTCAAGAATTTGAGGATTTAGGATTTTTCTTATGTTGTATTTTTACTTTATTTCTGTTTTTGTGCTGCATAACAACTTTACACTTTGCCTCTAAGTTAAGCCTGACTGCTTTGTGACAGGTTACCACAAGGTTAAGCACTTGTTAATTTAGTGACATTTGTGGGTCACTCTGACAGGAACTGCGGTTGTTGCCTGAGTAGGGTTTCCACTCCCCCCAAACAATAAACCAATTTCTTATAGTAGTCTTTTGCCTTCTACAATTCATCATCATGGAGGAAGATGTAAAACAGGGTAAGACAGAAAGGTAAATCTGACAGATCTCACTTGTCTGCTTGCCACCTTGCAATCAGAACATCTCCCTTCACAGCCCATTGAGACTTGCAGATGTTCCAAGGAGGCTGATCCAGTGTACTTATTTCAACATACTCATCCAAGAGGTTTTGCAATGTTGACTTAAGCAACCATTGCCGTTTTCTATTCTCATTCTCTAATGTCATGGATTTCTCTCATATGTCTGCCTCCAACAGTCCAGAATGCTCCCACTCCTATCCAATCATTTCACCCAGTCATCACCTGCCCAGATGTAATTAAATTACCTACAGTGTAATGAATAAACGCAATCAGACCCATATATCGAAATTGAATTTTTCAAGTGCAGGCAATTCCTGATCAATGCACCTAGATCTTTTGGATAAAATTCTGTCCTACATTTTCGGTGAGTCTTAAAGTGTGCATTGTAACAAGTAATGGTCCATGGGTCATAGGGTTTATTGGAAATAGGATACTCGATACATCATCAATATAACAGCTCAATCGAGTACAAGACACTCTTCGAAAATGCAACCTTTTATACACTTTTAGTCGTTATCAAATACCCACCTCAAGTACATAACATAGAATGTATTTGTAAAGCTCACATTTACCCTGGAGAGTGTCTTGCCAACTCAATAGTACTCTTTTCATAGACTTCTAAAGAATTTAAATCTCAGATCATGAGGTCACACACAGATCCCTGCAGTTGATGCTTTAGCCTACTCAGCCACCACACCAGAGAAGAGAACAAGCTGGTGCTTACCCGAGCATAGGAGAATTAACAGATCTCCTTTAAGTGTCACAAAAATGGATACAGTTTCAACTTAGCTTATCATGGCAGCAGTTACCCAAGTGCAGTGCTTGGCAAATAAACCTAACTGAAATGCTCCACTGTCTGTGGATAGATATATAGGGTGCTGATGCACAGAAATGCTGCAATCATGAAAATGGCACTGACATACTCTGATATTTGCTGATTTCTGCAATAGACCAAAGTAGGCCAAGATTAGCAGTGAATGACCTCCTGCAAAGAAACCTGTGAGTGCCTAGAAAAGCCCCAGACATACCAATGCTTCAGGCGTATTACAAGGAAAGGACAATCATTACTTCAAGGTGCATTAAAATTGCCTGCATCTGGAGGGATATAGTTTGATGCAAAAATATGTGCTACAGTTTGAGATATTGCTTATATTTGCCCCTGCACACTAGATACTTACGTCCTACCTGCTTGTCATTTCTAAATTGGCAGCGTGATTCTTATATATTTTGGGGGCACATGGGGCACAGGCACTGTCCCAGTTATGCCAGTCTGTCTCTGTTTAGTTATGGGATGCTGCAGAGCCGTTCAGGAGTTGCCAATGAAGTGGTAGGGTTGGAAAGTAAACCGTGGCCAACACTACAACTGTGAAGCACCGAGCTTTCTCACAGCTGTTGTGATGACTGGAAATGTTCATTGTATTACTATAGCTGTCAGAGATCAGAAAGGAATCCTCTATATCTCTGTATCACAAAGGAGCATGTTTGAAGATGGGTACTACAGTAGGATGAGCCGAGTTTGTTACTGCTACATTTAGATGAAGAAATGGTGATGAGGCGAGCTCCCTAGATGGCAGATGTCTTGTGTCTTCTCAAGATGACCTCCCCAAACCTGCTTCATTATGATAGCCCCTGTTCTATGCATGTTTTCTTTAAATATCAACTGTTCTATTCTTCCTCTGGTCCCACTCTGCCTAGAATCACGCTTGCCTCCAATGTCTTTGCATAATCTCAATCTCTCTCCAAACCTAGCCTTGCTCATCTTGTAATGTAAATAAACTGTTCAACAAATTCACCTGCTTAGTCCATTTAAAGTTGTATTGCGAATATCAGCTAAACGTGTTAAAACTGTGCTTTTCATATGAAAACTATGAGGATTTTTAATATTATTTTTAATAATGCAAAGTATAACAAAATCCGTTTGGTTAGAATAATTCACCACTTTATAATAAGCAATAGTATTCGAGCACTTCGTTTAAACAGTATCACAAGTATTTTAATATTTCCAGTCATTTTAATGCTTTTATCTTCAGCAAGATTAGGAATGTCACTCTACGAATTAAGATTTTTTTTTTGCCCAGGGGAAGCAAGTATCCAACTGTGTACCTGGGAGGGAATCCCTATAAATCTGTGTTCATTCTATGTCCGATACCGCCACCACCGTCTCTCGCTGCAGGGTTTGGTGGAGTTTCTACTTCAAATGCCGGAGGGTTTCCTGCTCATTGGGGGGACTTTAACGCTACCTTATCGACCGAGTTGAATAGACATTCTCAGGCCCAACTTGTGCATTTGGACCCTACGCAGACAAATTTGATCACCGCAATGGAACTGGCAGACATCTGGCATTTACACCATCCAACACAGCATAAATGTACTTTCCTTTCTGGGTTGCATCATAGCCTTTCCAGATTAGATTATACCTTCACTCAATCCACCAACATGAATCGGGTGGCGGACATTCGACACTTGGCTAGGGGGATCTCGGACCACATGCGAGAGTGGTTAGAGGTATACAGACAATCCACTAAACGCCGGGGACCCCCGCCAATTAGCGCCTGGCAGCTAATGGATAAGAAATTAGTACATAGCCTAGACCAAGCTACAGTATCATACTTTGAACTCAATGAAAGGTCAGTCAACTAGTACCTGACTCTCTGGGAAGCATATAAAACGGTAATCTGGGGTCAGGCATACTCCTTGATTGTGGGGGGGGGCGGGGATTGAAATAGGCAAGCACAACTCTTAACGCTGGAAATGCCTTGGAGCGATTGGTGCGACAGGGGTTATGGTAAGAGGAACTACACACCCTCTGCCTTAAGTAGAAGGAATATAGGGACCTGGCAGAGGAAAGGGCAACGTCGTCCTACATACTGTCCCAACGGCGCCTCTATGAAATGGTTAACAAAGAAGGGAAAATGCTGGCATGGTTAAATAATGGGCCCAAACAATGGGATGAGTTTTTCAGATCACCAATGATTCAGGGGACACCGTTTCAGACCCAGAGGGCATATCTGATGCACTTGCTGTTTATTATGAACATCTCTACACCTACAATAGGCCAGGCGCTGAGCTCACTAAGCTTAGGCAAGGAAATGGGGCCCAACAGCCTACCCATTGAACTTTTCAAATGCTTGGCCTCCAAGGTGGAACCCCATATTTAAAAAATTCGGAATGAGGTGCAAGGGGTGGGACAATGACTAGCTACATTAGTGGTACTTCAAAACGCTGGGAAGCCCCCTGATCAATGTCGTTCTACAGGCCCATTTCACTACTCAATGCAGAGATAAAACTTTTTGCCATGTTGTTGGCAAACCAGCTCCATCAGGTGATTACAACCCAGAGCAAACCGGCTTTATGCCCTACAGAGGGACACAGCTGAATCTTCGAAGACTCTTCTGAGCCATGGCTGGTTCTAGGGATGAGACAGTGTCTACAATGGTATTATCAATATAGCCTTCGACACACTAGAATGGACTTATATTTTTGGGGTACTGGAGCGGATGCGCCTACTTTATAAGGACCCCATGGCCCATGTAAAACGGCACGATATCCCACAATTTTACTCTTTGCAGGGGAACCAGGCAGGGGTGCCTGCTTTCCCCAATTATTTTTGCCCTCGCTCTGGAGCCCCTGGTGATGTGGGTCTGACAAGATCCGCTAATTCAGGGCATACACTGGGGGAACAATGAGAAGAGCGTTTCTCTTTACACGCTGATTATATCCTCTTTTATGTCAAACCCTCCCTCCCCCCCAGA
The DNA here is from genome assembly GCF_964204655.1 of Triturus cristatus. Taxonomy (NCBI): domain Eukaryota; kingdom Metazoa; phylum Chordata; class Amphibia; order Caudata; family Salamandridae; genus Triturus; species Triturus cristatus. Next base: position 633,982,224 of record NC_140582.1, read on the forward strand.
GCGATCGCTAGGCTAACCCAAGTACTTAGAATCTTTGGCAGACATTCTGAGTATACTATTAATAGGGACAAGTCCCTCATGCACTTCATTACATGCTCAGCACCCATTCTTCCCAGAGACGCCCACTTACCCATGTCCCCTGGATGTTTCAAATACCTATGGATATCACTGTGGACCCCCAACTTTTTTTACCTCGTTCCCATCTTGGAATGTTTCACAGCGGATGTCCAACACTAGAGGGATCTGCTGCTGTCCCTAATGGGTAGCGCAGCAATGTTTAAGATCATCATGGTTCCCTGAATGCTTTACTTGCTACAAAATACCCTGTATCGTATCCCTGAAGAATTCTTCTGTAAGACGGAGTCCCTTCTCTGCCTGCCTTTATGGAACTTAAGCCTGCCATGCATAGCCCTCCCCAAACTGATGAGTGGGGTGTACAACGGAGGGATCAGCCTCCCAGATATTCAAAAATACTACTGGGCTACCCAACTTACGGTGGCCAATAATTGGGCATTTGCAGCCTGGAACTACCCCGCTTTTAGACTGGAGAGGTTCACGATCGGGAACTAACGCCATCAAGGGGGGCAATATGGCTAGATCGATACAAGTGGGCTTCTGCCCCAGACACTACCAGTAGCCCATGTGTGGAAGACAGTGACAGCATTGCTGGGTTGGAAGGGGAGGCCCACTGGGATGATCCCACTGCGGTGCAGCGACCTCCTTAAAGAAGTGGGATGGCTACAGGGCTTCAAGAAGTGGAACCTCATAGGCATATCCACAGTGGGTGATGTGTGGAAGGAGGGCAATATGCTCAATTGGGCTGATTCACAAGCCCAGTATGAGTCCGTTCTTAAACTCTGCCTAACAAAACTGTCTCACTTATATATAAGCACCTAATTAGCAATTCACCTGACATCCTTGCCACTCTGAGGGCCATGTGGGAGTAGGAACCCAGGGAGTTTGAGGGTGGGGAGTGGGAAAAAGCTTTGGGGGCTTTCGAGAGATGGCAATCAATGTGGAATTCAGCTTGATCCATTTGTGCATCCTGAATCATTCATACTATTCGCACACTGCCATCCGGGCTGTGGGCTGATGCCCAATAGACCTCTGCCTCCGAGGTTGAGTTGGGAAGAACACATTCTTCATATCCTGTGGTCCTGCCCTGCTATGTGGTCCTACTGGCTGGCACCACAAAACCTATTGGGGAAGTCATGAGAGCAGGAGAAACGTGTCTTCTACACATATGGGGGGAGGATCCATTGCCAAGATATGAAAAAATATGATTATATTTGGAGCTAGCAGTGGCCCAAAGCAACATAGCATGCTTGAGAAGCTCCAACGGTAGTAGGATGGAAGCAAGACATGGACTGGTGTATGTCAAATGAAAAAACAATCTATTTGGGCAGGGGTGTTCTCGCAAATGGGAATGGATGGTGAGTCCAGTGAAAGTCCTGACGGCCATGAGGAGAATTCACTTTAATATTGCGATAACTTGCTTTTGTGTGGTGCTCGTTGCATCAGGTTTGAAGTTGAAGTGTTATACATGAATTATGTGGTGGGGCCCCACCCCAGTGATGACACATGACAATAATACACGATATCTATGCTGCTGTGCAGCTATAAAACTCAATAAAAAGATCTTTAAAAAAAGATTTGTTTTGTTTAAAGATTCAAAACCATCGCTCAATCTGGATTTCCAATTAGGATGGGCCTTTTGATGTATTTTTTTGTAAATGTGCTCAGTCAAAAAGACTGGCCACATATACATTTGTAAGTACTCTATTACACAGTGGGATTACTCATTTGCTTGCAAGATATGACAACGTTTAGGATTTACATTAACACACTTACTGGCACATGCATCAAAGCTTTTTGCGATCGGAAACTGTGCGATTCGCAAAAATCGCCCATTTGTGATTGCAAAATTAGCTTTTGCGATGCATCAAGGGTCAAGGCCCTCGCAATTTGAGAGTTCGCAATTAATTGCGAGTTCTCAAATTGCGATTGCATTTAAGGAATCGCATTTTGCGATTCCTTAAATGCAATGCAAGAACCACCTTGAAGTAGCGATTTCGCTACTAGGGGGCGGAAATTACCATGAAGTTGAACTTCATGATAATTTGCAAAAACTTTTAAAAATGCACTAAAGTGCATTTTTCAAAGTTGTTGGTTACACACACACATGTCCTTGGGACATGTGTGTGCGCAACATTTGTGCACAGATCAATTTCAGGGGTGCAACAGGGTGTCCTTTTGACACCCTTTCACCCTTGAAATTGCATGCGCAATTTGCGAATACCAATTGGTACTCGCAAATTGCGCTTGCAATTTCCCATTCATTCCTATGGGCCCACAGGCCCATAGGAATGAATGGGAAGCTATTCCTTATTTGCGACTCGCTATTTGCGAGTCGCAAATAAGGAATGTGTAAGAATCGCTATTATTATAGCGATTCCTACATGCATAGGATTTTGCAAGTCCTTAATTGCGAATCCTTAATATTCGCAATTAAGGACTCGCAAAATCCTAGCATGATGCATGTGCCAGTTAAAGTCGAAGCAAACAGAAAAAATAAGAAAATGACACATTTTCTCAAAAGATTTACAAGACATTTTCATTCCATCCTCAACTGAAAAAGTCAATTTGTTCATCCTCAAATGTTCACTGCCTAATGATTAATTCTATTCAGACCGATCATCCACTTCAATTTTTTTCATGGGACTTAATTGGATGCAAATTGGCCAGTGTTAATCATCAGGTATCACTAATTAAAAACAGAAGCTGCAGGTAATGGTATGATTATTGAAGAAATAAATGATGCAGATCAGGTAGTGGTTTTCTTCAGGGACTCGTGACTTGAGACGTATGCTCATTAAATTGCAACACAGGAAGGTGCCCCGCTGCTACAGACTTCAGGAGAAATGAACTTGAGAGTAACTTAAAAGTTATGCATGAGGTCAGTGTCTACGAAGAACGAAAGACATTTAAAGGGCTCTTGGACCCTGTATTCTCATAAATTAAACTATGAACTAAAAAATAATTAGCCAGCAGCTGCTTTAACTTTTTAAAGATTGGTCAGGAGGGCAGCAGAGCTACATTTTTTTATTGATCCCATTTCAGGAGTACAAAAATGGTGCATGCTTAAAAACGCGAATTACCATTTTATACGATCCCTTTATTTTGTGAAGCATGTTATGGAAAATAAAAACGAACAGCTTGCACTTGGTGGATATAATTAATGGATTCCTTCTCAATATAGACCGTTATTTTCTATCATAGAATTTAGTAATCACCTAATCTCACCAAGACCGACATTTCACTGATTTGAATGATTGTCTAGACTGTTCCAACTATGTATGTGCTTACTTACTACATACCTGTCAACTAGCCATAGTGGCAGGATATAGTTGTTGAGCCAACGTCATTAACCATTCTGAGACTAGTAGGAACATATAAAAGGGGGGGAGTAGCCATCCCATCATCAAAAACATCCCTATGCCTGCCCAGAATATGCAGATGATGCGGTGTTACTTGCTAGAACATCTAAAGCCCTGAAACTGCTAATAGAAGGCTATATAGATTTTATGTATGAGATAAAGTATTCTCTTGGGTATCAATAAAGACCACCTTTTATTAAAATATACAATATTATATCGTATATATACCAATCACTCTAATTCCCAATCAAAGGTACAAACATCCCATTATTCAACCTGACTCAAACTTCAGTGTGGATCCCAAACAACAACCGCATATGACTGAATGATAAAGTCTATTAATTTCATCTAGTCTTCCTTAGTATTCAAACCCATTCTAATGGTATCTAGAATAGAAATGTACCATTGTTCACGCTTTTTGCGTTTAGGGTTAGGTCACCTGATCTTTTGTTACCTTCTATCTTTTCTATGATAAACCACCTAAAATCCGTGAGAGTGTGTCCCTCTTTTAGGAAGTGACTTACAAGTGGGGCATTTTCCTTTTTGTTCTTTATTGCGGACTTAGATTCCCCTAACCTAATTTGCAGTTCCCGAGATGTCTCACCAACGTATCCCAAATTGCAGGGACATAAGAGTAAGTACACTAAGTTTTTGCTTCTACAATTATTCAGGGTTTTGGAAACCAAAGTGTGTTTATTGTAAATCACCTCTTTGCTCTGTATACACTGTCCGCACATATTGCAATGACTGCATTTATAGTTGCCAATGGCTTGGGTGCCCATCAATGTGTGTTGATGTATAGAGGAGACTTCTCTATAAGTGTGAACTAACTCTCTTCTCAAGTTGTTGTTTTGTCTAAAAGCGAATAATGGTTCATCTAGTTTGGTAGATGTAGAATCATTAAAAATACTCCAATTTGAGTTAATGATATTTTTTACTTTGTTGCTCAAACAAGAGTATTGGCTTACAAACACAAATTTTTGTGAATCATCGCCCGTGTTTTTAAGAATTGGTTAAAATCCAGGAACTACTTCATGTCAAGATCTATTGTGAAAATAATAGACTGATGATTCCTATATATTGATTCTCACTGGAAATAACCTTTCTTTGATGAATATATTGATTTTACGTTACGTTTTTGCTCTCTAAGCCTTTCTTTCTATTTTTATTTTTAATACGTATTTTTTCCATGTATTTTACCTAATGAGTATTATATGAATTTGTTAATTATTATTGACGTGATTATGTGATTATGTAAATTTTAATAAATTGTGAAAATTATTTGTTTTATTGACCCAGTTCTTTATCATTTAGTCATATGCGGTTGTTATTTGGGATCCACACTGAAGTTTGAGTCAGGTTGAATAATGGGATGTTTGTACCTTTGATTGGGAATTAGAGTTTTTGGTATATATACGATATAATATTGTATATTTTAATAAAAGGTGGTCTTTATTGATACCCAAGAGAATACTTTTTCTCATACACTTGAGGTACCCTGTCTCTTTCGGGCAGTGGGGTCGCTCCCGAGTTTTATATACTATATAGATTTTATGGCCTCCCTGAAGCTGGCTGTGAACCCCACCAAGACCTTTGTAATGGCCTGGGGATCAAGGAGTAGTAAAATGCGGATCTTGACAATAGATGGCAACACAATATCAAGTATCCTTTCTTGGGGTTAATTATGATTCACAGGGCGCTTGGCTGTCATATGTATCCAGGGATAGAATTTGTTTTCCTAACTGTATTAGGTTCTTTTCTAACCTGGCTTCCTCATTTGCAAAAAACTCATTGCCCCTTGTTTAGAAATGTATAGGAGGAAATGCCTTCTGGTTTTAACCTATGACTTTGCCCTTTGGGGCAGCAGAAATGCCGCTAGTCTTCAAATAGAGGACAACAGTGTATGTAGAAGGCTTAATGCCTCCTGTCAAGAGGCCAAAGCTTCACTTTGCACAAAGATCTTGGTTTGGAGTACGATCACGATTGCGTTAATTCGGCCCCATTGCGACTGTGGTGCTGCATTAGGAGCAATCCTTGTGCCTTACTTAAAAGGGATAATCATCAAAGACTGTTTATCAGAACAGCAGTCCTGCTATCTCTTGCTACTGGCAGACAGTTTTAGGGAAGTTTAATTTGCTCTGCCCGACCACCTAGTGGTGGGAACCAAAACTAATTATGTTGGGCCATTCACCTTTTGCACCTTGTCATTTCAGTGGTATCTACGTTCTGCTTTTTTTTAGCTCAACTGATCCTGGTGTGTCATTAACTGCTAGCTCAGGCTCCCTACCCCGTACTCTGGTGGCATGAATTTATCAAAACGGCTTCCTCGAGTGCCTGATCATCACTAATGATGAGCGATGCACTTATTTTAGGAAGATATGGGAGCCATTCAGGGGATGCTTCATGAGGTTTCAGTCTGCCCATGACCACCTTTCTCCATAGAAATCGCATTCTTTTTCTCCTCTTTTGTGTCTTTTTCTTTCTTGTGTGGTTTATCCAGCTACCTCCTTTGGATCGTTGCAACATTTATTTTCTTTACTGTAACCCGATGGATCTGTATGGAAGAACTTTTGAGTCCCATTTAAGACCTGATACAAATATGTATTAAAAAAAGGACTGTTTATCATGTAACATTGGCCTTCAAATCCCGCGGCTGGCCAATGTCAAGCAGATATGTTACTTGCTGGGTAGGGAGAACTTCTTCAGCAAACCAGAAGCGCTGTGTGAGGATGATAGATCCCACCTGAAGCAATTGTTCCTCGATATGAGGCAGCAAGAAAGGGAAGCAGGAGAACAAACCAAGAGCCAGAATAAGCATCGCATATTAATCCAAACCACCTTTGGGCTCAAACCATACTTAAATGCTAGTAACAGCCACTTGGGATTGAATTCTCTTAACCAGATTTATTCTTGGGTATATTAGATGGCAGATTTGTTTCCCCATTCAGAAATATGAATCCTCTTACATAGATCCCAGTTTGCACATGTAATTCCCCTCAGAGTTTGTTGCATGTTGTGTTTTTCTGCGGGTGTTACTCTTGTTTTACAAAATGCTATCTAATCCTAGTTTTGAGGGGTTTAGGGATATCCAGATGTAGGCCCACCCTTCTGCACCTCCTGTCACTGAGCGCACCACTAATTTGCTTTACTGTTACTTCATTTCTGAAAAGTGCTCTCCATTTTAGGAATCATAAGATCTTTTTATTTTATTAAGTACCAAGGTCAGGATTATAATGCATGGTTTTGAAATCACGTGTATTTTTTATGTATTTGCTTTCATGATCATATTTAGTGGTCGAATAAAACTAATTGATTGATTGAATGGGAAATATTTCAATCAAGTTCAGTCATACTGAAAGGAATCAAAACCCTAATTTAGATTGAGGACCTAATTATTCAGTTTTATCTGTCACGTGCCCACACACTGTGAAATACTGTATAATGCTGTTTAAACGTGCATGTTAAAGTTGCACAATTGTATCTGGAAATAACCTACTGCCTGCTTTCAGAAAAAGGTCTCAATGTGGCTTGGTTTAAGTGTTTTTTCCTCTTCATTGTATTCGAACTGAGAACGTCCTGCCTAGGATATTTAACAGGAAATTCAGAGCAGCAAGAATGTTTTCCATTGTAGTCTGTTAGTTTGGCTTGAGAAATCACAAACAACAGGAAAGAGCTGTTCTTTAAATAAATGTATGTAATCTGGGTGGTACCTAACGGAAAAGCAGGAAGCTTTTTCTATTGTGAACATTCTATTAAATATGGATCTAGGCCAAAATTAGTATTATAAGAAGTAGACTTAAAGTGTATGTTAGTTGAGACTGACTTGTGCTTCGCTCATAGCACATCACTCTCCCAGCTGAATTAGCCTGGCATGTGCAATAAAACTTTTTGTACTCCCTTTTGTTGCAGATGTGGTGATTAAATGATTTGCACTGCTTAAAGGATTTTTTCCCGACAATAACTACGGCTGTTGACTGAAAATAAAGTATCACCACGTTTTAGCCAATTGGACAGATTGTTGTAATAAGTAACATCTGTACATTTTACCCCCCAAATAATACTGTTTCTAGCTCAACTGGATCACAGGTTATTCATACTGCTTCACACAGAATTAAATGAATTGCACTTAAGCAGATGTCAAAGTTGCTTATATAGTAAATACATTGATGGTCTGCAGAATGGCCTTTTTTAATAATAAAACAAAAATATGTAATTTACTCAAAAATAATTCATACAGGGGGAGAGGGTGGAAATAATCCCTTTATAACATGAAAATATTTTGTTTCACAATCCACACAAATTCATGTTTACAGGGCAGCATTTTTCAAACCTGCATTTATTTATAAAGACTGCTCAGAATTTAGTACAATTCTGAACATTTTGCACGATTTTAAAGCAGGTACCTTGAAACCATCCAATCCCGAGAGGCCCAGGGTTAGGAGGGCACCAGACCACCTGGAAGGGGAGAGAGACAGTTTAATGGATATGCAATACGTTCTCCCTATTTAACAATCAAAACACTGATAGGTATGCCACACCCATAGATAATAAAACAGAATCGAGTTTTGTGAGTGTTACCCAATTTACTGGAAAAAAGCAGGTGTTTTTTGTATGTTAGATCCTCACCCACTCTATAGTATCATTCTTCATCATCGGGTCTCATCCATGTCGCTAAAAACCAGGATGGGCTCCACAATATTCCAGGGAGCGCTTTGGATATGAATTCCAGCCTGGGTCTTCTAAGAGTAAAAATACTTTGAGCAACCAATGTAACGATGGTTGTTCGAGTATGGTTAATAAAACAAAATGGGGGTAAGGTGGGTGTATAATGGCCCAATTACCCTAAAAATCTGTCTTCATGTTCCTTAAGGAGGTGGCCTCATAGAGTCAAGGGCTTCAATCAAGACAAAAGCCCTGGGATATATATTTATTGTATAACTCTCTGTAGGTAAGGGGGACAGTCAATCATGCAGCAATTGTTTCATGCATATTTGCTTATTCGCTCAATGTGTAGAAATAATTTTGTCTTGATTCCTGTTTTTGAAAAGAAACTTTGTCATATACACACATGGGTGAGCTCATCCTTCATATCAGTGTGATTTCACTGATTGTAGTTGCGAAGAACACGTGGCACTCATAACACACAGCACACAAGTACATCTTCTGTAAAATATAACTCAAGTTAGGTGAAAGGAGTGACTCCATGCTGTGATAAAGAACCTTGTAACATGCCAAATCATGGTCTGATGATCGTAACACTACTAAGCATAGACGTCAACACAGACATACTTGTGACAACCACAGGGGTGAGAAAAACGTGGGTTCTTACCCAATTTGGTAAAGTCTGAAGACAACATGGGAAGGGGGGCATACCTCTGTGATTGCACACTGTTGTTGAGTGATTGCAAGGTTAAATAGCAGTCACGTGGGGAATAGACATGAACAGAGACAATACCAATCAAAGTAATTAGCAAGGATCACACATGAGGCAAAAGGCACCGGGCATAGTACAACTGCTCGTTACTTACATCATCAAGGACACCATGTCCCCCTTAAACCTTGCAATGATCCCCTATTGCAGCTTTTCCTCAATCAGTGATAGCCAGTTGTTTTACGAAAGAGTAAGTTACATCTGCTCATAGTAAAACTCTGCTCATAGTAAAATTTTGTAATTTGGGCCTGTTATATTTAATCATCTTTTCTAATACAGACAACAAGCAAACGCATATAAGTAAAACATTGATAAATTTGCCAAGCCAAAGACTGATTCACTGGTGTACATGCCTTATCACTTGTTCTACATCAATTTCTGTGGGTACTAATCCATATTCCATAGGTGGTAGCTTCTACATCGGTCTATAAGTGGTCAGCATGTTGTGATATTGAATGTTATAATCACTGGAAATCCTACCTGCCCTGAGATGGCGGCCGACAAGTCGGTCGGGTGAGTCGACCTTCTCTTCCCCCGTCGATGCAGTGGTTAGCCAAAGAAGACCTGTGGAGTTCGAGGGAGGTGGCTCAGAGTGCGAATGCTCTGGAGAGTTTTCTCGCTGGGAGGCTGGAGAGATCACGGAGGCTTATCTCTTCTCTATCTTGTCGGCGGCCAGCCGTGGTGCACTTTTATCTGGCCGATGATGGCGTCGAAGGCTGCTTCTCGAGGGCAACGGGGGAAAGGATGTACATTGCTGGCCGGGACCCCTGTCAAAACTAGGAACGCTACTGCTGTGGCGGGATTAAAGATAGCGACTAAACAAAATGTCAAGAGCACTATCCCTGTAAGTCGAAAAGGTTCACTGACACAGATCACGCCATCCCAGGGTACGGACGCTAATATGACATCGCTCGGAGGCTCACAAAGGCAAAGACAAACATGCAAAGCACTTCGGCGATGGTACCGGCAATCTTCTCCCGGGCTCCTCGGAAGGGGCAGCACTCCGCGCCGGTGGCTGTACCTGTGGAGGGAGGCAGTGGGGCGAGTAGCGAGCTGGAGGCCGATTTGGAAGGCATTGCTGGTGAGTCCATAACTCCCTTTTCGACTCAGCCATTATCTGTCACCGGCAATGTTGGGAGGCTCCATGGTCTGGAAGAGGCGCTGGGTTTAGGATCGGATCTTTCATGTATAGAATCCGTTCCGGTAAACCTTAGCGATCATCCGCCAAAGCAATGCATTCTGGGACCTGTAGGCATACCATATGAATCTATGCAGACACAAGAGCCATTGTCTACATCAGGCTCACTCCGGCACGAGCTGATGTTTATAACAGCCACGAGAGCAGCGAACCACAATATGGGTTATAGCATGAACAGGGCGGCTAGCAGCCTCCATGAAAATCTAGAGGTTCTTAATAATTTGGACATTCCTGATAAAATCTCTAACCCCGACGATTTTTTCTCTGTCTGAACATTCCTCGGTGGAAAGCTTAGCCAAGGAATGGCCGGAAGACTCTAACCAAGACGAGGATGAAGTGAATTCAGACAAATCGGGCTCTGCCACAACTGAGGAACAGGTGGTTCGTAATTAGAGAACTTTTGTGGTGAACAAACAACTGGGATCTGATGCTCCATTGATTTGGGACTATCAGCATTCCCCAAATATAGATACTATTTCTTCTAATGTGGCTAATGTGGCCGAGACTATTTCTGTTGGGAATGCTAGTAATGATTTAAAATCGGGGGACATCACGCTTACTACTCTTTACGATCTTATAATGGCCCATAGAGCTGAAACCCAGGCAGAGAGTAACCGCGCCCAGAGTGCTTGTAAGCGGTTACAGAACGCAATACGAAGGGTTTCTAAGTCTTGCGCTGAAATAGCAACACGGGTGGGAGGGACTGAAACCAGGATTTCAACCCTAGAAGACGATCTGGTAGCACAAAAAGAAGCAACAGCATCTCTGCTGTCCCAGAGAGAAGATGTGCAATGGAAATTGATAGATTTAGAGAACAGGGCCAGACGCAATAACCTCCGTATTTTAGGGGTTTTCGAGGGAAAGGAGGGCTCTGACGCAAGGAAATTTGTTATTGAGCTACTGAGTGAGGCCTTCCCAGGTTTGGGCGAGTGGGATTGGCAAAAGGAGGTGTTGAGGGCACACCGCTTTCCTTTTAATCAAAAGAAGAGGAAGGGGCAGGAAGAGGTTACATCACGGGCCATTCTCATTTCACTCAATAACGTTTTAGCGAGAGAGGCTCTATATGATTTGGCACGCCCTCAAAAAAAAGCCCATGGGAAGGGCTGCAAATTTTTTGTAAGGTCGGACTTTTGCCAGGCCACGGTTGAGACTCGTTGGAGAATGCGGCAGATGATTCCAATTTTCCAGGCTAAGGGGGCACAAATCTTTTTACAAAATCCTGCCAGGCTAAAAGTAATTTTTAAAGGACACACACAGGTTTTCTTTTCCGAAGTTAAAGCTAACGAATTTCAACAATCTATATGTTCCTAATGGTGTTACTAATGGTGCGCTTTCGGGCATAACCTCAATTTTGGTATAATGCTGTAATATCACATTTTGGTCTTTTGGCTTATTTTAAGCTAGGCATGACTCTTTTCTATGTTTTTTCTACGTCTTTTTTTTGTTTTGTTGAGGCTTGCATTGCATCGGGGAGGGGGGGTATGTGGGAGATCGACTCTACATCAAAGGGGGCATCTGCCCCCAAGCTCCATGGGTTGGGTGGAGGGGGTGAGGGTGTGGGGGGGGCTGATGGAGGGTGGGGTCTTGGGTGGGGGTTAGGGGTGGTGTGGGTGTTGGTAGAGGGGGGATATGGGGGGGGAAAGAAAAATGTATCCATGAACTTTCGCTTTTGATCATTTTACCTTTTGGATATCTTTCTATCCAGCAATATGTGTTGCAGTCACCCTTTTCCGTTTATCTTTCTAGTTTTTCGTTGTATTTAGATATGCATCGGCCACTTATGTAGAATCGCTCATTTGTGGTTCTATATATTTTTTACTTCTAATGGCTTTGGGCATAAGTTAACTGTACTATTAAAATGAGGAAATTAATTTTATGTACCCTTAATATTTCTGGGCTAAACAATCCTAAAAAGCGGAAGGTGCTAGCCGGGCTGATGAAGTTGCAAGGTTGGGATTTAGTGTGTCTCCAGGAGACACATATTTCACGGGCTCACAGAGCATGGTTGGGTATGCTTGGGATGGAATTATTGGGCTGCTCAAGACAAACAACTAATACTAGGGGGTTTGCTATACTGTCGAGAAAAGGGCTATTGGAATGTAAAAGAAAAACGGAGGATCCGTGGGGGAGGTGGGTGATTGTGGAGGTGAGGATCAATGGGGAGGGTCTTACAGTTTGTAGTCTGTATGGCTCAAATTTAGATGATGCTGAATTGATGGACTCAATTAACAACGAATTATCACTCTGGTCACAACCTCTAGTAGTATGCGGGACTTAAATATTCATTTGGAGACTGAGATTAATGCTGTCATTGGTCAGCCCTATATGGGGCGAAAACCTAGAGTTTTTAAAAGTTTACAGGGATTAATACAGGATCAGGGACTATGCGATGCCTGGGCCAGACTAAGACCCAATCAACCCGGGTATACATTTTTTTCGGCACCTCACAGCAAGCTGGTACGTTTAGATTATTTTATGGTCTCATATTCTATATTGGCAAAGTCATACGTAAAAATGTTACCAAGAATAATATTGGATCATAATCCGCTTATTCTGGAAATCTCTGGTATTGATTCTCCAGCATCTATTAATAACTGGTCGTTTGATAGGAAACTTCTTTTGGATCAAGATTACTGCATACATATCGAAGAGTGGATTAAAATGTTTTTTTCTATAAATAAGGGATCTGCCCCCGAGCCCATGGTTTGGGATGCGCTCAAAGCCGGGATTCGCGGTGAAACATTGAGCTTTGCGGCACAAAAAAAGAAAAAAAGCTAAAGTTGAACTTGATAAAAGCTTAGCCACTTTAGCGGAGGTAGAGAAAGAGATGACATATAAAATTAAACATAAATTAGATCTAGTAGAATGCCAAGCAAGATTTGCAGCTAAACTATCATTAATTTACCAGCATTTTGCAGAGGACGTTGCTTTAAAATTTGAGATACACAAGAGAGAGTGCTATGAATTTGGGGAGCAAACCGGTAAGCTTCTAGCCAATACACTACGTCAGAGGGAGTCCCAGAATAAGATTGTGGAGATCAAAGATCTGCGTGGAAAGCTACAGATCTCTCCTCTAAACATAAGACAGGCATTCAGGGAATTTTATCAAAGACTTTATATGAACGACAAGACTGCATTAGCCGAAGGATATTTAGCGGGGATTGAAAGGTCGGTTTTATCACAAAGCAATAAGGAATATCTAGGTTCTCCAATCACTTGGGAAGAAGTCGAGTTGGCGCTTTTGTCTCTCTCCCGTGGAAAGGCAATGGGTCCAGATAGAATTCCCCTTGAGTTCTACATAACTTTTCGTAGTGCTCTAAAAATGGAACTGCTTTCTATTATTCAGGGGGCATTTGATGGAACGCCACCAAACTCATGGTCAAGGACCACAATTGTAGTGTTCAAGAAAACAGGTAAGGATGCCACGGAACTCTCATCTTATCGTCCCATGTCTTTAATAAATGCTGACAGCAAGATCTTTTCTAAAATTCTTGCTATTCGGCTGGGGAAAGTTATTGCCCCGCTAGTATCCCTGAGACAGCATGGCTTTATTGGTGGGCGAAGCACTACGGACCATATAAGACGGGTCATAGCACTATTTGACTGGGCTCAAGTGACGAAATCTCAAATGGGACTGGCCCTCTTAGACGCCAAAAAGGCATTTGATAGGGTGTCGTGGGATTTTCTATGGGCAGTACTTGCCTGGAAGGGCCTCCCGCCCACTTTTATTGAAGCGATACAGGCTTTATATAAGAATGCGCTAGCCACTATTAGGATTCTGGGTGGAGAGTCTGAGGAATTTGTGGTGAGCAGGGGGACCCGGCAGGGGTGCCCCTGCTCACCCCTTTTATTTGCTTTGTATTTGGAGCCCTTAATTTCTAAATTCGAGACAGACCCTTTGATATCTCCTGTAGCTTCTCCGATAGAGGCTCCTAGGGTTCTGGCATTCGCAGATGACCTGGCAGTAATATCCTCTGATATTAAAACTGCTCTGAATAGAATTGAAATTATTAACAACGCATTTGGTGCGGTTTCAGGCTACAAATTAAATCTGGGTAAGACTCAGGTTCTCCATTCTGAGGCGGGCCTTCCTCAACAGGTTGAAATTGTTTCCGAGGCAGTCTATTTGGGCATCCGTATTTCTTCTGACGTTCAGAAGATACCAGAGGCTAATATAGACCCGATTGTGGACTCCTCGAACAAGCTCCTACAAAAATTTAACAGACTACATCTATCACTCTATGGTCGATCCAATGTATTGAAAATGGTAATACTTCCAAAATTTCTCTATCTATTTCGTGCTATACCTCTGGTATTCACTAATGCTCTACTAAGCAAGACGGAAAGAATGTGGGGCTACAAGAGAATTAGGAGGGCAATAAAGTGTCTTAACTTACCTAGAGTACGTGGTGGCTGGGATGTGCCGAACTTTAGGTACTATTATTGGGCTTCCCTTCTTCAGCACTTTGGGGTTCTAATAGCTGGTGAAGAAGTAATGCACGATCCTGCTCTTACTCCGTCAATCTACAGGATGATCTTATGCAATAATGCCCGATACCTTTTAGTAAGGTTTCTGGAGCCGAGCTACTATAAAAGGACTAGGTTTAAGGTTCTGGAGGCTGCCATTTTGATTTGGAAAAAGGTACGCATTATGTACAAAATCCCTAAAATATCATTCCTGACTCCCTTTGAATCTATAGGGGTTCTTCCCAGTATCTTTCAAGATACTGTCTCTGGTCTGTGGGTGCTATCGGGTATTCGGGATATTGGGCATTTGTATGAATCTGGACAGCGATTGTCTTTTGTAGAGCTTCAGAATAAATTTGATTTGCGGAGCGGCGATTTTTTTAAATTTCTCCAGATACATAGCTTTTTGGACCATGCCCGCTCAAAAGGTCTCTTCCAGGAAGGGCGAAACAATCTTCTAATTTTGATTACAGCCAAGTGTAAAATAGGTCAGATTTATAGATGTCTAATATCAGCTCAATTAGACGATCTAGATATTCACCAGGAAAATTGGAAATGTAAACTTGGCGATGTCCCGATAGACATACAGCTGATGCTGGAAATGGCTAATTCAGTTTTATTTGCGGGGAGTTTGAGAAGTCAATTCTATATGTCTGTTTTCAATCTATATTATACACCCTCAAAAATTGCTAAATGGAGGACGGGAAGGGGGGACAAGTGTCCTAGATGTAAGCTTTATGCCGCCGACTCTGTACACATGTTTTTTGCTTGTCCCCAGCTTGCAGTATTTTTATCTGCGGTTCAACACTTTCGCAATTCTTCCTTGGGTATAACATGCAAATTAACTGCTGAAGTTGTATTGTTTGGGGTATCATCTAATAGTGGCAATGGTGGGGGGGGGCATGTTCCAGCGCTTCGTTTCTTATTTATTTGCATGTCTATTGTTAGATTATGTATTACATCCAAATGGATTGATCCTGATCCCCCCACGTTCTGGGAGTGGAGAACTAGGATTTTGGCTATATATCATGTAGAAATTGCTTTGTATAGGCTTAAACGACCGGGGAAAAAAAGATTTGCACTGCAAACTTGGGACTATATCAAAAAATGTCTTTGATTTGTCTTTTTCTGCTGGAAATGCTAAAGTCTGTGAATGTATATGTACTTTGGCTTTGTATTTGTATTTCCCTTTTTTTTTTCTTTTTTCTTCTTTTCTTTTTAGTTGTCTGTTCATGGATAAATAAATAAAAAAAAAAGGAAATCCTACCTGCCCTTTTGCAAGTCATCCTCAAGCTCATCTTCTGTGTTTTATTTATTTAAAAAAAATGAATATGGTGGATTAATAACTACGTGCTGCTATATCCAATTATCATTTCTTTAGCTAAGAATTCACAGTTTTCCTATTATACAGCTCCATTATCCCAATATTTCTCTCCTGAAATTGCTGTCACAAAATTTTGAAGATTGGCTATGGATGTCGCACCTTCTGCAATCGTCGATTATTTTTAGAAGGTTTTTTGTTTAGCATTTTGAATTATTGTGTTTCACAAAAATTGAATTAAAACACACTTGAATGGAGAGGATCAGTTTGGGCAAATTGTGAAGGTAGTATGATTCGACCTATCAGAAACATCCTGCTATAATGCTGTTTCTGTCTTAGTAGTTTCTGAATGCTTGCAGGCCATATTGCCCAAGGGCTTTCAGTACTATATGTCTCTGCTAGAAAACCACACAGTATTTTATAATATACCAAAATGGCACTGCAATTGTGAACAAGCATTTACAGTGCAATCGGTCTCGCATTTGTTAGAGCTATTGGCGTTCAAAATGACAATGTTTTTTACTTTTAGGTTTTTTGGGGGGGTTTGCAGTGGAGTGATCATATTTGCATAGAGCTATTGCCATTGGTATGACCTTGCTGCACTGGAGAACGAATAAATAGGAAATAGGTTATGAGGGAGAGGAGATAAGACTAACTATGCTGCCTGTAAAGAAAAAAATAAGTATTAATATTCTAAAAAAATAGCCCTCCCCAAACTGATGCGTGGGGTGTACAACGTAGGGATCAGCCTCCCACCGGTTCATGCAGGGACTCCGCAGTCCATTTTAATGGGTTATTACTGCAAGTGAGTTGCAGGAATGGAATGTGATCTTCACACAATGAGGTCAAGTGGGGATCACTGTTTATAAAAGCTGGGTCTCCAACTCACTGACTGGAGCGCAGCTGTTAAACAGAGACTTGTTAGCATCTGGAGAAAACAGGAAAAGTTACAAATGCCTTTGACGGGTTGGGGCAGGGTTAGGCATCTGCTTGCTGAAAATACTTGTCTATACCAGCCCTAGTAATTTTATATAGTTAGAGGGCATGTGCCTGAAACATTTTGTCACTAGCACATACATATTATCAGAGCTTTATGATACTTGTAAAAGAGAATCCATGAAATCATTTTAAACTTGCTACCCACTCGCGCTCCCCCATCAGCTTCACTTTCAAATAATTTCTGCAGGGGTTGGGAACCCCCTGGCTCTACCTAGAGGCTCTGCTGCCATACCAGCCTGAACCGGTGGGAGCTGCTCAGGGGGAGAAGGGCCCCACTGTGCCCAGCAGCCCCGGCTCTGCCCGCTTCGCACACATGTACAGCGGGTAATTTGCTGCGCCCCGCTAACCTAAAACTGCGGTGCTGACACTGCTTTACGTTTGCTGTACTTTTCCGTTTTTAGGTCTCGTGCCTAGCGTTGCAGTGCGTAGCGTGAGACCTCATGTAGGGGGTTCTTGAAGCTGACCACACGCTTGTGGTCAGGCTTTCGCCGGCTTCAATTGCCTTTAGCGTGGTTTTTTTTCAAAATAAGGCACGCAATTGGGCAAAGGCGGGCGCATGTCCCGCCTTTGCTCAGCCCATTCCCATTGGTGTCTAGTACGCGTAACAGCACGCGTTCGCCTCGCCGCCGCGCTCCCTCGCCCCCGCTCCTCTGTGGTGCGCGCGCACCACTGGTTTCGATTCCCGCCCCCGCTCCTCTGTGGTGCGCGCGCACCACTGGTTTCGATTCCGTGCTTGTAATCTAGTTAGTGCAAGTCGGTAAATAACTATCAAGGGTGGTGCAAGACCAGAAGGTAATTTCAGATTAAGATTGTTAAAATTCCTTGTTATGCCACACATGTGGCAGTAGAATGTGGAAGACCAGAACGCAGGTGGCTGTTGCTCACAGCACTTGTGTTTTTTGCGCTTTATAAGGAACACATGTGTACTCTTGTTCATTTTTGCATTTCATGCTTAAATATAGTGCTAAGTGCTGGCTTTGCGTAATTGTGAGCTATCTTTGCCGAACTTCATAAAAGCACATTACACAAATTTCGTACATCGCACATTTATTTGGGAGCTCGTTGGAGTGTTCACCATTTTAATGCTGCTCAAGTAACATTACCCCTAAACCAGCATTGGGCTACCTGCATTAAAGCACTAGAATTCCACGCACACTAACTAGGTTCAGCTGAACTCGCATCTGTCCTCTCAAGTGAAATTCACTCACCCATTTCACATACCCTTCAGAAACCCCGCGCGCACTCACTCCAGTAGAACCGATTGGTGGTTTATTCACCCGCTGCATAAATATGCAGCGTGAGGGGCACAAGTCTGAATTCGGACACAGATGGCACCGTCTATTATCGTGCCATAAATTGAAGACACCCGAGTCTCGTAATCACGCCTGGTATTTAAGTTAATAGAAAGGCACATGACTGTGTCAGCAGGCCTAATAGAGAAAACAAGTCAATACGATTTCACCATTGAGGCTATGGTGCGCGTAGATGAAAAATTATGCATGAATGAAAAAATATAAACATTTAAATCACCGTGCAATTATTCGACCTTTTGAGTAAGTAGGACGGAAACTTTAAAGTTTACAGAAAATCCGTGCATGTTTTTGTCCTTCCTCGAAAACACTCCCGCTGCCCCTCTGGACAGCGCTCTGTACAGTGGCTTCTGCACCTGTACAAAAGGGGCTATTAACTATAGGCAGCTAAGCTGGGACTGGGAGCCTCGACAGAGCGGGTGGGCGTCAGCGCTGACAGGCAAGTTAGCGGTGCCTTGCAGAGGAGTCGGTCCCAAAGCAGCATTAGGGGGGATAGGCTTGCGGGGGTCAGTGCAGCAGGGAACTAGAGTAGCTTGGAACAGAGGGGCTTCAGATCAGGTCTGAGTGGCTTTCCTCTCATCTCGGTAACTAAACTACTGGGTGTACAGGCAGGTCCAGCCTAAATATCTTTCCAGAACTTTGAGAGTCTCATTGCGTAACCAGCAGTGGGTACAAAGCAAGACACCATCAACTGAGTTGTGTTGTGGGTAACCTTCCTGAACAAGCAAGGGGTTCATCCCCTTGCCAGATTTCAGGCACAAGGGGCACCTGCAGAGCAGCGTCTGATTCCGAGATATGGAACACCAAGAGATCTTCGGGTCATGACTGATGTGGACTGGCCCAACTATGCATTAGGTCTAGGTTAAACTAGCATTTGCAATGCAATAGGTCTCGCATTATTAAAGTTTGATCTATTGGCATTGCTAAATAATGCAACACCAATAGCGCAAACTTTAATAATGCGAGACCTATTACATTGCAAATGCTTGTTTATGTTAGTGCCGCATATATAATATATCTTTGTAACACAACAGAGGCAGTTGTTAAAGGTGTCACGGATAAACAAGCAAACATATTTTTGACTTACAAATTCAATGTACGGTGTTATGTTAGGCTTAAGTGTTGGTTTCTCGGACAGATCGTTGTTAGAGACGTCCGAACACAATAAACTTAAACAAAAAGGCTGGACTAATCATGACAATGCACCATTGTGAAAGCATGTGTGGTAATTTTTCTGATCTGGAACACCGGAGGTGAGCAAGCACCTTCCTGAAATTGATGTACTGAATGGGTGATAGTAGTAGGGAGAAGGTAATGTTGTAGCAAATTATGGGACAAAGAGCTGCAATAAAACATTGAGGTGGGCGAGCCACGCCTGGCAAAACAAAACAAGGTCTACTTGCGCTATATAAATCTGCTAAAAAACACACATTTTGGTTCTGCAGAGGATTGACGAAGACCAGCCAGATCTGGGTCTCTTGACAGCGCATTACAAAAATAAAAAATAAAAGTAGGGGCCAGGGTAAATATGAAGCATGGCTTACCTGAGCCTTTTATACATGAGAGTGGCGCCATGCTAAAACATAATACGTGGCGCACAAGTACCAATTTTAAACAAGTAGTCCCAACCAGGAGCACTTACAAAACTACAGTGTACGTAAACTGTAGTTGGCCGGTGCTCCTCAACAAAAAAAACTGAAGTGAATTATCGGGAGCCCACCTGTAAGGAGCCAGGACATGTGAGCGACAGAGGAGTGAACCAACTGAAGCAGAAGGCAGCAGAAGGCGGGATTATACTCCGTGTGGCGTAATTACAATAGGTTTTACAGAAAGTGCATGGCGCTGATGCTCGACCTAAAAATGTTCTGGCTTTGAAAGAATGCCTAGGCACATCAGTCCATACAAGCAATAGGTGTACTTTTCCAACCATCATGAGCTCATTTGTTTCTTATTTAATTTATGAATAGAATTTACTATTTATATCTGCTTCTCTATCCTCACCTTTACTTTCATTTACTCCGTGTTTCCATTTCTGACAGCGGCAGTAGGGGAGAGGAGCTCATAGTAGATGGAGGGTAGCTCCTGTTATAGAGACTGAAGAACATCACGTTCAGTGGGCAACCACAATGACCTCTGTTGTTTTAGTCTGCTGTTCAATGTTTAGGATTCTTGTAGGACCAGGAAATAATTGACATGAATGGTGGGTAGGGAGAATAATGTCCGGAGTAAAAATATTTTGTTTTTGTTCTGTGTGGCGATGAGAGTCAAGATGCCTGCTGCATGCAGGGCGGCATAATGAGCATTAATGAGCATGAAGTCATGTTTGATTTATATGTCCAAAACATGGTTGGCAGAAAAAATAAAGGCTTATAAAGTAAATATTACTGTACTTTCATGTACCATCCATTAAAGTAGTATGGTTCAACCATTTCTTGGAGTGGCCTCCCTACCTTCCGTGTACAAGTTATTGTTTACATGGCAAAGGGAGAAAATCCTTATAGATGTGAGCGAAAACTATATTCCGAAGAAACAATACTTGTATTGTGCCAAATACAAATATCTGAGATGGACTCAGAGTTTTGAGGTTCAAATAGTATTAGGTCTTAACTTTTTTATACAGAGAGGGCCTTGATAATTCTGTCATTTTCCAGTTCATAACACAGTTATTTCGTTTTAAGTCATTTTATATTGAAAGTGAGATTTTGCACCCAAATGAACTGTAAATAAATCCAGGTTTATTTTCATCTAGAATTGTACAAAATCGTGGAGCACAAAAAGACGTATGAATTGATTGCATTAATCTCAGTCACTAGTAAGTACTCCAGGATATATTCCAGCCCACTGTTTGACCTCTACTGTAACATTATAGACAGGGATCAGCCTTATGCAAATCAATCTTTACACAGCCTTGTACGGAATTTTTTAAGCCAAACTGCCAAGCCAAGTCATCTTTAATGGGAACACAATCAGCCACTCACCAATTTTGAACTAAATGGGCCTCATCAGTAAAGTGCAACTTGAGTCCTCTGGCACTGTGAGTTTGTAATCCACCGTTCCTACTTAGGGGACTGCCATGAAGTGTTGCGTAAACTGAGTCTCTGCTGAGCTCTACAAGGTTTGCTTTCCCACCCACAGTTGAAACGAGTGAACGTAGTTCAATGCACCAACTCTAAATGTGAAAGTCAGGTTTTTGTACCTCCTCTTGTGCTCACCCAATACTTGAACGAAATGCTTTCGATGCTTTTGGGTTACTAACACTTTCAGAGCCACTGTGCTGATCAGACACAAACATTTTTCATGCTTCTCAATCATGCACACACTAGATGCACTAAGAAAAGGACACTGTAGGATGCTGGCTCTCTATATACTACACCATAAAGAGGTATAGTACACAGACAGTCCAGTGGATCCCCAGAGGCTTTACAGAGGCTATAGCAGATAATACTAATGCTCTCTTTTGTGGTAGTGTGGGCAAGCAGTTAGGCTTATCACAGGGCAAAAGCATCTGTTGTACACACAGTAGCAATAAATGAGGCACACACTCAATAAATAAATCTCAGACCAATTTATAAAAATAATACTTGTTTATATTTATTTTGTAGAGCCACAGAACTTCATCTTAGGTAATTACGTTTTGCAATAGAAATAATTTTCAATATAAAAAAATGACACAGTGCAATCTTTAAAATGTTAACCTATGGGAGGAAGAAAACATTCAGCATACAGATAGATAACATCGACTTACAAAACCAGTCATCGGGAGTTAAGATCAGAATTGGGCAAGGTTCAGGTCAGCACCAATAGTACATCACCATTAGAGCAGGGGAGGCCGGGTGCAGGGTTCAAATACGGTGTCGGGTACTCAATACAAATCAATGAAGAATGGGGCAATCAGACAGAGGCTGCTTTAAGGTAAGTAGCAGCAGCTTGGGGGACCAGGCTCTGGGGGTTGAAGCAAGCACGGGGCAGGGTTCAAAGCAGTATCAATAGAATACCACCAGCAGCACACATACGGCCGGGTGCAGGGTGCCAACACAGTTAGTGTAGGACTCTGCCTTTTTGGCTAAAATTCCCTAAACTTTTTGCTTTCCCCCTAGACCGTTTTCCTGACAGAGATGCCAATTTAGATGTTAGGGGTACTTTGCCACTGCTGATCAGTGTAAAAGTATAAGTGTTCCCAACGTAAAATGTAATGGTGATTGGGTGGCCATGATTGGTATGTTTGCCTTACTAGTAAAGTCCCTAGTGATGTGCATTGTGTGTGCCAGGGCTAGTAATGCAAAGGCGCGCAGAGAAGGGAACTCAGGCCTGCAGTGTAGGGCCTGAGCGCAGAGTGCTATGTTAGCATATTGTCCTGACAAGTGCAACCACTTGTCAGGCCGGACTTTCCCTTTTACATACAATATTGGGCACCCCTGTGGTAGGTCCCAGGTAGCCCCTGGGTAGGGTGCAGTGTAAGTAAAAGGCAGAACATATACTGAGGTGTGTGCTATGTTTTGACGGTGAAAAACACTCCATTTCGTTTTCCACTGCTGAAAGGCCATCGTGACCATAGGACTGAATGGGGGAGGCTGGGTGTTGTGTTTGTTAGCCTAGTTTCCTGTCAGTTTATAATGGAAAGGTGAAGTTTAGTATGTATGAACTCACAGTATCATAACACCTTTCTGTGAAGGTGGTTTTGTCACTCTGTGTTCAGAAACCTTTTAGAAAGTAGCTGAGTATTGTGCTCTGGGCATTTCTGTGTGTCTCTGCTGAAATGTAGATTGTCTGTCTGGAACTGAAAGGTCAGAAGAACTGGGAGAGGTCTTGACCGAGGGAGGGGAAGCCCGGGAGGTGAAAATGCCTGGGCTGGTGCTATAAACCAATTGACCCATCTCCTGCTGAGTGATTAAGGATCCAGACCCCCAGTATCAAAGGGAGAGAGGTGACACTGGGAGGGAGACACCTAGAACTGATTTAGGGACCCATGAGCACAAACAAACCTCAAAGACATTAAGGGGTATAACTATGAGAGCTGAAGCCCCTGAACCTGGGAATGAAACTGATATGGATTGAGACTGAAAAGGCTTGGACCCATTCTGTGGTCAAGAGGAACCTCTGCTAAAGAAGGAGCAACTGAAGAGACTGCTGTGGAAAGATCAAGCATTGCTTCGTGATCTGGGGCTGGTCTGCAGTTTGCTGTTCTAACTAAGGGAGAGGCTGTTGGGGCTGTGCTTGGAGGCGCTGGGTCCCCCTGCTTGAAGAAGACTGTGCTTTGTGCTGTGTCTTGTAACCCCAAGGGCCCGAGGTGAGCTGGCTCCCTGTTTGGAAATACAGGATCAAAAAAGTTTCCTGAGAAGTCCCAAGCAACGCGGTGTGTGCGTGCTTTTGCAGCTTGAGACCCTCAGAAGTTGTGCCTTGTGATCCTAGGCACGTAGGAGTAAGCTGAGTCTCGGACACTCTGGTGTATGTCGTGGTGCAGGCCAGGGCGTTGGTGAGGAGCGCCTGGTCATGGTGTGCACGGGGAGACGAAGTGAGGCTCGGACGTGCAGGGTGCGTGTCGTGGTGCAGCCAGGGCATTAGGGAAGAGCGCCTGGGCATCGTGTGCACCAAAAGAAGAAGTGAGTCTCGGACGCGCAGAGTGCGTGTCGTGGTGCAGCCAGGGCATTGGTGAAGAGCACCTGGACATCGTGTACACCGGAAGAAGAAGTGAGACTCAGACGTGCAGAGTGCATGTCGTGGTGCAGCCAGGGCATTAGTAAAGAACGCCTGGACATTGTGTGCACCGGTAGAAGAGGTGAGACTCGGATGCGCAGAGTGCTTGTCGTGGTGCAGCCAGGGCATTAGTAAAGAACGCCTGGACATTGTGTGCACCGGTAGAAGAAGTGAGTCTCGGACGCGCAGAGTGCGTGTCGTGGTGCAGCCAGGGCATTGGTGAAGAGCACCTGGACATCGTGTACACCGGAAGAAGAAGTGAGACTCAGACGTGCAGAGTGCATGTCGTGGTGCAGCCAGGGCATTAGTAAAGAACGCCTGGACATTGTGTGCACCGGTAGAAGAGGTGAGACTCGGATGCGCAGAGTGCTTGTCGTGGTGCAGCCAGGGCATTAGTAAAGAACGCCTGGACATTGTGTGCACCGGTAGAAGAGGTGAGACTCGGATGCGCAGAGTGCTTGTCGTGGTGCAGCCAGGGCGTTGGTGAAGCGCGCCGGGACATTGTGTGCACTGGGAGAATGGGAGAGACTCGGACGCACAGGGTGCGTGTCGAGGTCA
This sequence comes from Triturus cristatus, assembly GCF_964204655.1. Classification (NCBI taxonomy): domain Eukaryota; kingdom Metazoa; phylum Chordata; class Amphibia; order Caudata; family Salamandridae; genus Triturus; species Triturus cristatus. The sequence goes on from NC_140582.1 coordinate 634,006,639, forward strand.
AGCGAGGCATTGGTGAAGAGTGCTGGGTTGTTGTGAGCAACAGAGAAGAGGTGAGCCTCGGACGCATGGTGTGCATGTCAAAGTGCCACTCGAGGCGCAGGTGAGGAGTGCCTGGGTAGGGTGTGCACCGAATTTGAAGTAAAGTCTCCACAGTGCTAAGGGCGAATCTCGGTGTTGACTGAGACTGCTTGAAGGAGGGCCAAGTCATTGGGCCCTCGGAGTAAACCAGCAGCGGCCCGGACCAGCAACCCTGGAAGAGCTGAGCCGCCAGCCAGAGTCCGCCACACCCCGTGACGGAGTTCTGGATCAAGGCCCAAGTCACTGACGTCGGAGAGGAGAGTGGGGTTGCGCCCCCCAAGGTAATGTGGATCACCACCTGGGGGGGGGGGGGGTGCGGGCCCGGAGGGACACTCTCTCGCTCTCCCGCTTCTGTCAGCTGCACGAGCCGTTGCTTCGGCTCGGATCTCGGCCCGTGCTGACCCAAGGAGGGGCAGTACTGGGGCCGGAGTGGGAAGCAGTACTTTTGTGTCATCATTTGATCCATAACAAGGGCACTGTTAACGGAGCACCTAAAACTGTCATATTACACTTTGCATTATTGCTGCTAACGAACTATCGAACTGTCATATGACGCCTGACCTCATTTGTGCCTGATGAACTACATGCTTGGTGCGCTACGCACCGCATTATTTTTCCCTTGCAGATTACCTGATTGTAACGTGGCTATTTGCATTATTTCTTCAGTGCACAGTATCTGATTACAACGTGACAAAGTGTATTATTTCTTCATTGCACCGTACAGGATTGTAGCGTGATGCATTGCTTTGTTTCTTCCTGGTACAGGGCATGCTGGTGGTGATACACATTGGATTAGTCCTTCCATTGCAAAGTACATGACAGTGGCGCTACATATGACATTGTTTCTCTTTTACACAGTACAAGAGAATATCGCTACGCATTGCAGTATTTGTTTCCTTTAGCAACGTGTGGGATTCTAGCAATACGGCTTGCCTAACCTTTTGGAAATGGTTAGAAGTTAACTTAACTGTTGGTTAGAAGTGGTGGTTGGGATTAGAACCTATCAACCCACTGGAAAGAATACTACCCATTCTTATATGTTGATTTTGTATCATGTGGTCGTATCGTATAATTTCTTATATAAAGATTATACTCATTTTATCAAAACTCATGTGGAGTCTATTTGTGGTGACATCATTGGGTTACTGTGAGCGTGGTTGCACATACTGTACACTCGTGCCTTGAAGATAAGCCTGGCTGCACATGCCAAACTACTAAGGGGGTGGGCAGGGGTATCTCAGATGGTGTCCTTACTTAGCCTAACGTTGAAGCGAGGGGTCAGGGACTCCCGCCTCCAGCATTTGGTGGCAGCGGTAAGCGATAAGGACTCCCACTTGCAACAGTTAGGCAATAGTGAAAGACCAAATGGGAAAAGGGCTGCAGGCTCAGGCCAGGAGGCCAGTGACAGGAAACCAACAGCTGGAGAGGTAAGTTACGATGCTTGGGGGCGTAGGTACACCTTTGGTCTTCTTCATGAAGGCCCACAGCTAGTGGGTTCAGGGGTGCCTTTTGAGGTTGAAAATGGCTTACCAGAGCAGGTCGCGATTTAGGGGGTATCCATGCAGAGGCTGCAGGCAACATCGAGGAGTCTGGGAGGGGTCAAACCATGATGGACTCGGGCTCTGGAGTACCGGGGATCCCCACTGGGACCGGTGGGTTACTTAGACTCTCGCTGGAGGCGTTAGGTGCAGAGGTGGAACCGGGAGCAGGGTTTTGCGGTTCTTGATGTCAAAGAGGCCTTTACTTGAAGCTTGTTGCTGGTGAACAGATCCGCTGTTCTCAGGAGATCTTGATCTTTGTCAAAGGCAGGCAGTTCACCCAGGGTTTTGGAGGTCGCTGGGCTGCAGAACGGGTCACCTTTGTTGCCAGATTGTTGAGGGATGAGACAGGCCGGTAGGGCTGGGATAAAGTCACTAGTTCTCTGCAGTCTTCTCCACTGGTGCAGCTCTGTGGTGTGCAGCTCTTCTTAGGTCATTAGGAACAGAAGTTCAGGCTCTGGAGATGTCACCTGAATGCTAGATTTATGGTCATTACAAGGCAGTGACAGGTAATGACTAATGAGCCCCATACCTGGGCTGTCTACACCCTCTATTGTGCCTTTCTACTGTGGAGGGGGACTATCCCTAGCCCTTATTGTATCATTCCCACCATCTTCAAGATGGTAGGCACTGAAAATGTACTTCAGTTTGCCTCCAGCACTTTAGGGGTGGAGTTGGCAAAGGGGGTACACCTCCTATTCTTGCTGAGTTTTCCTGCCTGTCTTGTCGCCAAAAAGGGGATGAGGACAGGAGGGGAGCCAGCTCCTTTTAACAGGGGAGGCTGAGGTCATATTACAAAGGCAGAAGGCCTTTGAAGCTCCCCACTACAGATGGCTCTTCCTGACCATGGGGAGGTGTGAATACCTCCACCCAGAAAAGGCATTGTTATCAATCTCTGAGTGCAAAGGCCAATGAGGTCAGAAAACTGTCTGGTGGTAGTAGTACACAATAAATGGGTCCATTGGCTTTTGTCCTGATTAAAGCCCTTGACCCTTTGATGGAGCGGGTAGTACAAAATTTTGTATACCCCCCTATTCTGCATGAATATACTAATTAAATAATCTTTTCATTGTAATATTATTAAATGAGTTTGCATGTTTCTAATCAACATTATTAATATATGAATTATACGTGGGATTTGCATTTCGCATGACTAATTAACTTCTATGACTAAAATACGTGCGCCTACTAACAGTAGTATATGTAGTAAATAGAATACTGCATGATATTTGTTGCTTTTGTGACGTTTTCTTAATGTTGCCCAAGATGACATCAAATGGGAGAATATGAACGCTTTAAATGTCGCTATACGCTAGATAATTACAAGCACATAGAGGGATTAGTAAGGGGTTAAAATGTTATTCATTATTTCTATGTATTATTACTTCTTTGTGTTTGTTTCACTTAAGTTGTCCTTTGGGCCTAAAATCAAAATGGTCGCTGACGCGACACAACGTGTTGGCCACCATTGCACGAGGTTTCGGGTGAAGTGTGCCTGCGCAACAGTTTGTTCCTGTGGCCTCGTCATGACCATTGCCTTACTTTACCCGAACAAGGCCACCGTGGGAAATCAGCCAAGTGACAGCACAATGAACATTTACAAAAAAACGGAATAAACCAAGCTATGACATAACCCCTCAAACTGTGCTAAACGTCACCGGACGATCTCAACCGACCAATCAGAAAAGTCCAGATTTTGTAAATTGTTGCATCTTGACTTTACTTTTATTATAAAAAAGGTAGTAGAATAGAGAGAATGCCCATACTTTCCCTTTTGCTGATGAAGACGACGGTGACGCTACGAACTGCGAACTTTATCAGATTTATGGGCACTGATAGATGCTTGCACGTCTCTGGTCCTTGCCCATTCTTAAGGACTGTAGCTTGCTGCATGAAGAACTTTTGAATTCCGACTGATTGACAGCTAATTTGATGACTTAGAGGACGCCCGATAGCCAGATTAGGTAAATATGGTGTTCTGTGATTTACATAAAAATTCATAAAACTTACTAGATGTAAACTTAACCTTTGCAAAGAAAATAGATAAAAAAATATTGATTAACAAGCAAATGCGTTTGTGATTTTTTGAGGTAGGGAAGATCAAAATCTTAAAATGTGTTTTTGCTGGTTCTAAATCACCATCAACTAATCCAACTAAATGATCCATTGATCCTGTGGGAGGAGTACCTTGATGTTAGGATTGAGATCTGTAGGTTATAAGATATTCCTTTCATGTCAGCGCTTGAACCACTCATCTCTCCTGTAAGTGCAGACCAGTGTGAAGTGACGTGTGAATGTTGGTGTTATGGTCCCACCAATGACTGCATGTGTGTAAGTGTTAATTTGATATCTGGCCTGTTACCCAGGTTTCCGCGCTGCAACACCTTCTTAAGGGCTGGAACATGTCTTACCTATATCCCATGCAGTGCCTGTGGACAAGGCACACTGGGATGTGTGCCATGATGACTCTTCAGTTTTGTCTGCACCAAGACATGCAAGCTACAGTGGTCGTGTGCATGTGCTAGTTGAGGGTTCCCTTAGGGGGCACAATTCATACTGCAGACCTTAAGGACCCTCTTTAGCCAAAAGTCCCTTGGTACCAGGTGTACCTTTTACTAGGGACTTAAATGTGAGTTAAAGTGGGGACAATTCTGGAAGCAATAGGTACAGTTAGGGAAGGAGCTCCCAAACAAGGGGCCTGGTTGGCAGCTACCATGTGTACTTCCAGTCAAAATTACTTCATTTTCCAGGCAAAAGTGGGGGCTAATCATGTCCAAAAGAGGCACTTTCCTACAGACACTTTAGCTAAAAAACACATTTATTTTAACAGGTGCACCCTGTTGTTCAACACATCGAAAATAACCACACAGAATACGATTGAAAAAACAAAATCGCACATGCTGAACGAGAACAAAAGGAATGTTTCTAACATTTTTTAAATGTCATCTAAACCCTAACACCTGCGTCTATGCACTACGGTAAGAGAGTATGGAAAGCAGAAAATATGCAGCTAGATTTACTGAGGGAGGATGTGTGGACTGCATAAACTATTTACAGCAAAACGCTGTGATTATCAGGAGTCAGGATGCCATGCCCACTGCGAAAGGTGAACACCGTTAAGCATCAACATCAATTTCGCCTGGGCTTAGGCTTGATATACGCTTTTAGTAGAAAGTGTAATACTGGAGAAGCATCTCTGGCAGGAAAGGTCTACTTCTGGTCTGGCAATATCTTGCTCGCGATCACTCTGGGCAAAATACTCCTCCTGACAGGTGGTCAAGGTGCTTATATACTGTATCTTATCTGAGATGGAATTTGCAATGTCACCTTTGGAATTTTTGATGTAACCAATAAGCATCAAGATACCAGTGTAGGACACAGTCCTTTATACATATAAGTTGGGGTGGGCGGATAATTCCGCTCTGCTGGTGGAGTTCACAGAGTTTTGCCCATTCCGGCTTCTGCTTGGAACGTGGTGTTCAATAAAATCTCTGCCAACAACCACGTGGAAGAGTTTTTTCTCACATGCAGCTCACCAATTGTAAGTTATCAAGCTTGGGAGATTATTTGCATCGCTTAGCATGATTTTCGGGCTCTAAAATGCCTTTCTAAATTCAGGTGGTCGCAGCAGGTTGAGACCGTCTGCTTTGAGAAAGCTGGCATTTAAGTAGAAAATCTACTTGAGCGGCAGAAAAAAGCAGTGCCCTCTGATACACCACTGTTGCTGTTCATGCTGATTCTACAGCGCGGAATAAGTTCTCAATGCTAAAAATTAGTACGAGCAGGAAGACATGCTGAATTCACCCGCTCGTAGAATTCCATGGAATCTAGCGGACTTTGAATGTGACACTTTGGAATTCTGTAAGGGGAAACTCTGCGAAGCCCATCCACCGTAAATATAAGGTGAAAATGCAACAATCCAGACTACACTGTTTTGGTTGTTGTTCTTTGTTTGACCTTGAAATTGAGATAACAAAGCACTTGCTCCAGACTGATGTTGCATCAGGTGTTTTGTTTATGTCTATATCTAAAGGACTTGACACTTTCACAGTTCTTGGAAAGATAAGGACCAACAACATATGCGTCAAAAGCAGACATGTTGATGATTTTGCGGAAGTACAGAAAATTAAGTCAAGGCCTTTTACAAAATGGAATCATGGCTACTTTGAATGGAGTGGGCCTTATAGCTTTACATGTGAAGCATTGGTGGAGACATGGCTTACTGTCTTAGACTTAGTAAGCATGGGGGAGCAACACTCCATACACACTTGCACTGGATCCACCCAGGGAAAAAAAAGACTTATAATAGTGAATGAGCTGGGAAAAGCAACTGAAGTAGACTACTCATAATGCGTTTATTTGTAAAATACTTGCATATTTAGTTTTGGGAATAACAAGCACCGCATAAAGTAATGTGATGGTTACACAGAAATATAATTAAGGTAGATTCAGTCACTGTAAATACAAGGAGATGATGGATGACGTGCTGAAACTTTTCACTCACCCCCAGTCACAGATCTGGGTTGAATCCATCATCGTTCTTTAGCTCACTTCGCCACCCCAGTTCAGACCCAGCCATATGCAAATCAGTCTTGGCCCTGTCCTCATGGGAACAGTCCAGCCTGAACTGCCCAGCCAGGTCTTCCCCGGATCGGAAACAAGCATCCTGGGACCAGTTTCAGGGAAATACCCCTCATCTGCCAGGCTAGCTTGAATCCAGTGGCAAAGTGAGCAAGGGACCCACTTCTGGATATACCCTGCCAACTTAGGGCAAACAAAGCAAACACAAGGAGATGATGGACAGAGCGCTGAAACTTTTCAGACACTCACTCCCTGTCACAGATCTGGGTTGAATCCATCATCGTTCTTTAGCTCACTTTGCCACCCGCGTTCAGACACAGCGATATTCTAATCAGTCTTGACCCTGTTCCTAATGGGAACAGTCCAGCCGAACTGCCAAGCCAGGTCTTCCCTGGACCAGAAACAAGCATCCTGGGACCGGTTTAGGGAAACACCCCTCATCAGCCAGGCTAGCTTAAATCCAGTGGCAAACTGAGTAAGGGACCCACGTCTGGTCATACCCTGCCAACTTAGGGCAAACAAAGCAAACACATCTCCAGACATTAGGATAGACTGGGGTGGGTAGTAATCTTATCTGTGCTGTATATATGTACCAATGTCTTCCTACTCTCTTGTGATGTTCATCTTGAAGTCTTTGTTCTAACTCACTGTGTTGATGTGAAGGTATGCAGACTTCTATTATTTCCTTGTGCAGAGAATCAGACTCTCTAGTTTGCCACATGTAAACTCTTGGCCTTTGATATGCTGAATGCCTCTTTGGAGCATAGTCGGCTCAAGGAAGCCTCAATGTCTCAAGTCCCTTTGGATGTGTTCTGAACTGGTCCCTTCTGATGCAGCAGATAAGCTGCTGGACCCTTTAATTGACACATGAACTGATTATGACACATTTGAGAAGAAAATATGATAAAAGTGCACCAACTATATGTTGAAGAAAAAATTGGAAATATCTTGAGAAAACCTAGTTACTGCATTGCAAAAGCATGCAGATGAGTGTAAATTAGAGAAAAGTAGTCATTTGACTAACATAGGTTGTATTCTACTAATCAGTATTGGTGTATCTGCGATGAATTCACATGGTATAAAATGTCCTAACAACCCTTATGAAATAATAATGTGCAAGAAGTATAAATGAAAACTAATGTAATCTAGATGACATTATATGTGTTATTGAGGAGCATCATTCTAAACTCCATTCTTCTCTTATGTGAAATAGTGCACCAAGTGAGAAGGAGAAAAGGGTTCTTCACGTCTATACTAAATATGATTACCCTAAAACTTTCAGATAATAATCTTCATACATGTATTAATGTAAACCGGTTGAAATTATATTAATAATTTATGTTTTGAAATAATTTTATTCATTGGTACTTTGAAAATGCAGTAATATGTCATAGTTACAAGTGCTATTTGCAACAAGACTAAAATGATTTATGAGTGCAAATAAGGTGAAAGAATATTTAGAGTCCCAAGTTTGCCAATGAAATGTATGTTTCTATCACTTTATATACTGCAGTTTATCAGCCAAATTCAATGTAGGCCTTCATTTTTCTTGCTTTGCTTGATTCTGTCCTCATATAAAGGTTTCATAAACTTGAAATGTGAAGAGAAACTATGTCTCACTGAGAGAGTTCCCATTTGCATATAAGGAGTGCTCGCAACAAATTTGTTACGGTGAGAGCATCTGCCATGAGAAACTATCCTCGAACTCACTGATGTGCCATTGCAAAAGGATCTTTGTTTGAGAGTTTACACATATTGGATGGTTCGACAACTTACGTGATGATCAACACCTTTTCTCTGTAGTATGTGTCTTCTATATGCTGCATGACAATCACCCTATTCGGACTGACCAATGGACTGAGTGGTCTGACCTAATGAAGTGGCCCAGGAGGTATCACCCCAGAACTTGAGGATTATATTACATATTGACATGATAGAGAGCAACAGCAGCATGTTTTAGAGGCAGAGATTTTTAGAAACGTCCTTGCGGATGTCTTTGCAAACCTTTCTTGAATCAGATTGGCTTTGTGGACTCTACTTGCTATCCTTCGGCTGACGCATACATTGTGTGTGCCATTCTCAGAATCTTTCCCTCATGGGATATTGCCTTTGAGCTGAAACGGCTTATGTCTCTTCCTGAACCTTTCCAGAGCTTTGGTAAATTTATGACAAATGCAAATTAATTAGAACTCATCTGCTTTTTTAGATCTTAAATGCTTGATGTTGATGTATCCATCCTTTTAATTAATTTCCATAAAATCAAACTTTAACTAAATCCTATTTCTGTCTCATCATGATTTATTTTCAATGCTGTGTTTTTCAATTGATTTATTAATGAACAGGAGGAATTCAAATAGAGAGATCTCTGAAAATCAAATAATAATGTTATGGTTCTGCTTAGCTTTAACCAAATGATTAGGTTGTATGATTTTAGTTTGACTGAATTTCTTCAGGAGATTCGGTCTAGCAGTGATTATTCTTTACCTGTATAGTTCAGGCTTCAGAGCTGTATAAATAAATGAATTTAATTACTAGTTTGTAGGTCAGTTATCCAATTCATGGTCCTCATTCGATAACTGGATTGGAACCTCTATGTCTAGCTACTTTCTGCACAAACTAAGCTCCATCGAGGACCAAGTGAGTGAGTACGAAGACAAGTGATAAGAGACAAAAGTTATGATCAAAAAGGGCCCAGCAACGCTACAACACTACCATGGGTGACATGGCGGGGGTCCTGATGTTTGTGGGCTAAGCAGTAAACTACAGATAGAGGCAACATTTTCTTCTGTCTCTTTTAAAGGGAAGACTGTAGTTTCAACACCCATTTGGTCGCTCACATTCATGCTATCTCAAAAGCCTCCTCCCACTACATTCCTCAGAGCGTGCATGGAAAAGCTTGACACTGACTTAAAACTTTCAGTCATTTCCTCTCTTTTCTTACTAGCGAATGACCCTCTCCCTATCGTTCATATTCTGTGTGCCTTAATCTCTAATTATTTTAAAGAACAAAGGTCCTTGGCATAGGGGGGGATAGTGTAAACATTTCTACATAGACTACAATGAGCACTATGGATAGTCTTCCAATGTCCAGCCGGACAGAGGAATATTTATTCAAATAAGATAACAAGGGAATGAACGGAATACAGAGAACAACAGGGATGGATAACGGCACAATCCTGTACCGAGCATTGAAGTAAAGGGATAGAGAGTATAGACACAGGAAGGAAATAACAGGCAAGGAAATTGGATGAAAGAAGAGCAAAAGGCGGCTTACATTTACATGATAGTGCAACGTAAGCTCATACCATCAAACAACACAATAGATTTACACAATGGTTAAATTGTGGTGTTTGCTAAACAAGTCGACGTTTCGATCCCTAGCTCTCAATACTACGGGATCATCATCAGGACTAGAATATGAACTGTTGCCTGATAAGTAGTGTCAAGAAGCCTGTAAGGTTATGAGACAGGAAACAAAGAAACAACAAAAAAATAATAAATAAACAATAAATGTAGTCCACCAAACTTAGAGCATATCTATTCGAAAACCGTTTTGATGGTGTGGAACAATTCGTCATGTGAATAGGATGGGGTGAAGTGAACGTGATGGTAGACATGCGGACAAGAATGACAACGTTGCTGTGTGGAGTGGCACACAGTGTGGATACAAGACCCAAAGGGTCAGCGACGGTGAGGGGGCAACAAAAGATGTGAAAAGTGCCCTTTATTGGCAGTGAAAAGGATGTCAGGATGGCGTATGCGGGTGACGAAGGGCGGTGTGACCAGCTAATAATGCGTGTCGTACCGAGATAAATAGCGACAACAAGTGTGGTGGCATGGCCAGGGGTGGCGCGGTGGTATTTGAAACATGCTCGTTGGCAAAACAAGTGCTTAAGGAGGAAGAACCGTGTAGAAATCAGCGGGCGCGGCGCAGTGATAGATTAACTGCATGAAAACCGACCGGGGTGCGCTGACCTGGTGAGCAACTCGGCGGGTGCCTGGAGCTCGTGGGGAAGCCCGTGAATTTCTCAAGAGGGATCTGAAGGAGGAAAAGGGGGAAAAAGGGTGAGCCTGGTGCTGGGGGTGGTCCGTCAGGCAATGGAAGCGGGACGGGTGTTTACCTTAGGCGGGTCCGAAGGTTGTCGGACTTGTAGCCGGGAACGGTGAAGGCGTTAGGGTGAGGACACAGGGGGGGATCCAGCAGGCGTTGTAGAGTGCTGGAGCTAAGGGAGGCAAGAGAAGTGTTAGGGGGAAGTAACAAGTGTGAGGCTACCGAGTGCAGGGGCAGTCAGGGAAATGGGCTTAACTGGGAGGCAGAATGAGGAGCGCAAGAGGCCGGAACGAATGTTCCGTATTGCCTGAAAGAAGGCCTTTGAAGTGGGTACGTGCAGCGGGTTGGGCTGCGAACAGGCACGGGACCGGAGCTAGAAGAACGTGAACAATTGATTAAAGGGGGGGCGAGCCCCAAAATTGTGCTCTGGCAGATGGCGTGTCAAGCGTGGGCTTACCTCTTGAAGAGTCGCCGGAGGAAGCAAGGATCTGCAGTTCCTTAGGGCGTAATAGCAAGGGACCCAAGGGACGGCTCGTGTGTTAAGTAGACGGCAAGACAGGACATGAGGGTAGGAGAGATAGACGGAGGACTGTGGGAGGGATCAGGTCGGCAAAAGCAGTGGCCATGATGGAATGGGATAAAACAGTGGCGGACATCTTATAACGGTGAACCTAAGGAAAGGTGGTGAAGGGCTTTGTGCGCATGCTTTGGAAATAACGAATTGTGAGCTACATATTCACAGTTAGAGAATTGCATTACAGGCCATGAAACACGGAAGCATATAAGTGGTGATCACAGTGTGTGTGAAAATTAGGGAAGGTACTGGACATGTCATCAACGGGATGCAATAGAGTTGAAGGGGAAGAGAGGTGACAAAAAACATGATTTTCATACATTTACATTTTTTGATTTGAGCAATGAGGTCCAACGGTGATAGTCAAGCTATCTAAGAGTGACTGGGGTAAGATAATCAGGTAATTCGAAATTACAGATATTTACAGTAAGGATGTCCAGTCTTCTGTCCTATTGAGCCCAGTGTTGATGGAATCAAAGAGGATAATTGTCTTTAGTTCCTCTCTGTTTAAGAGTTGGGCCATATTGCCATCGAATCCCACTAAAGAGATTCAGGGATTAATCCTCAGGACGACCACAGAGGGTCTCCGTGCTGGCTTCCTCTCTAAAAAGAAATTTAATTTTCTGAATGTTAAATCAGCGCGCACCCCTGTTATATACACGCTCCCCAAAGTCCACAAAAATATTTCAAACCCTCCAGGCCGTCCCATTGTTTCTGCTTGCGGCTCAATCTTAGAACCACTTGGGTCTTATGTAGATTTCTTCATTAAATACTTTATTCCCACCACTCAATGTTTTGTCAGAGACTTAATGGCAATGATTAACATGATTGAGCATCATCCATTTGACCCCCTATCAGAAACCCTTTGTACCATGGCCGTCGAGTCGTTGTACACCAATATCCCTCAGACTGCTGCCCTTCTAGTAATTCAAAGAATATTGGAGTCACGCCCACGCCCACATGCTGTTCCCAGTAATTTCATACTACAGCTCCTAGAACTCTGACTTACCCGCAATTTTTTCAGCTTCAACAACACCTTCTACCAGCAAATCAAAGGCACCTCGATGGGTGCGATTTTTGCCCCAAATCTGGCAGTGCTCTTTATGGACCAACTAGAAACTAATGTCATTCTGACAGCCTCAAATCCGTTCTTTCCAGGCATTGTTTTTTGGCATAGATACATTGACGACATCTTCATCATTTGGAGACAAAACGTTGATGTTCTACGCCAATTCCTACATTGGCTGAACAACAACTGTTCTGGTTTATCCTTTACTATTACCACTGACACCGACTCCATAGCATTTTTAGATCTTACGATTTTTCACAACAATGGTGAACTGCTTAAACGCCTTTATCGCAAACCCACAGAATGCAACACCCTCCTGAACTACACCAGTAATCACCCTAGGGCCCTAAGGGACTCATTGCCTTATTCTCAATTTTTGAGAATTAGGAGAAATTGCTCTTGTAGGGCTGACTACTTCAGGGAATCAGCTGATCTGGCTTCTAAACTAAAATACAGAGGCTACCCAAAAAGAATCGTAAAAAATGCCTCCAAAAGAGCTTGGTATTGTCCCCGAGAAGTGCTTCTGACCCCCAAACCAAAAAAACAACTGCAGAGAATTGCCTGCATGACTACTTTTTCTCTGGTATCCAACAAATTGAGAAAAGCGATATTGCACCATTGGCCTATTCTAAATGCAGGGAATCTCACTATTGAAAAACCCCTATTTGCTTTCAAAAAAAGCAAAATTCTGAAGGACCACCTGGTCAGGGCTGCATTACCTGACGCTCCCAACACTACTCTCCTTGCCAGTTGGGGTCTGTCCCCCATCATTGGTCACTCAAAATGTGGTTCTTGCAATGTTTGTGTGTTCACCATGGAGGGCAAAAGTTTCACATTTGATAACATTACAGTGCACTGTCAAGCTTTTACCAATTGTAATTCCTGTAACGTTATCTACCTTATCCAATGTCCCTGTTCGAAAATATACATTGGACAAACTACGCAAAGAGTCAAGACCAGAATCTGTCAGCACAGAAGTCGCATCCGATGCAAGACACAGAACGCCCCTCTGGTTGAACATTTCACTGAGGCCAATCATAACGAAGATGACTTGCGCTGGACTGTCCTCAAATCGTTGAAGTTACCCCAAAGGGGTGGCAATATGGCCCAACTCTTAAACAGAGAGGAACTAAAGACAATTATCCTCTTTGATTCCAACAACACTGCGCTCAATCGGACAGAAGACTGGACATCCTTACTGTAAATATGTGTAATTTCGAATTACCTGATTATCTTACCCCAGTCACTCTTAGATAGCTTGACTATCACCGTTGGACCTCATTGCTCAAATCAAAAAATGTAAATGTATGAAAATCATGTTTTTTTGTCACCTCTCTTCCCCTTCAACTCTATTGCATCCCGTTGATGACATGTCCAGTACCTTCCGTAATTTTCACACACACTGTGATCACCACTTATATGCTTCTGTTTTTCATGGCCTGTAATGCAATTCTCTAACTGTGAATATGTAGCTCACAATTCGTTATTTCCAAAGCATGCGCACAAAGCCCTTCACCACCTTTCCTTAGGTTCACCGTTATAAGATGTCCGCCACTGTTTTATCCCATTCCATCATGGCCACTGCTTTTGCCGACCTGATCCCTCCCACAGTCCTCCGTCTATCTCTCCTACTCTCATGTCCTGTCTTGCCGTCTACTTAACACACGCGCCGTCCCTCGGGTCCCTTGCTATTACGCCCTAAGGAACTGCAGATCCTTGCTTCCTCCGGCCCCCGGCGACTCTTCAAGAGGTAAGCCCACGCTTGACACGCCATCCGCCAGAGCACAATTTTGGGGTTCGCCCCCCCTTTAATCAATAGTTCACGTTCTTCTAGCTCTGGTCCCGCGCCTGTTCGCAGCCCAACCCGCTGCACGTACCCACTTCAAAGGCTTACTTTCAGGCAATACGGAACATTCGTTCCGGCCTCTTGCTCTCCTCATTCTGCCTCCCAGGTAAGCCCATTTCCCTGACTGCCCCTGCACTCGGTAGCCTCACACTTGTTACTTCCCCCTAACACTTCTCTTGCCTCCCTTAGCTCCAGCACTCTACAATGCCTGCTGGATCCCCCCCTGTGTCCTCACCCTAACGCCTTCACCGTTCCCGGCTACAAGTCCGACAACCTTCGGACCCCGCCTAAGTTAAACACCCGTCCCGCTTCCATTGCCTGACGGACCACCCCCAGCACCAGGCTCACCCTTTTTCCCCCTTTTCCTCCTTCAGATCCCTCTTGAGAAATTCACGAGCTTCCCCATGAGCTCCAGGCACCCGCCGAGCTGCTCACCAGGTCAGCGCGCCCCGGTCGGTTTTCATGCAGTTAATCTATCACTGCGCCGCGCCCGCTGATTTCTACACGGTTCTCCCTCCTTAAGCACTTGTTTTGCCAACAAGCATGTTTCAAATACCACCGCGCCACCCCTGGCCATGCCACCACACTTGTTGTCGCTATTTATCTCGGTACGACACGCATTATTAGCTGGTCACACCGCCCTTCGTCACCCGCATACGCCATCCTGACATCCTTTTCACTGCCAATAAAGGGCACTTTGGACATCTTCTGTTGCCCCCTCACTGTCGCTGACCCTTTGGGTCTTGTATCCACACTGTGCGCCACTACACACAGCAACGTTGTAATTCTTGTCCGCATGTCTACCATCACGTTCACTTCACCCTATCCTATTCACATGACGAATTGTTCCACACCACCAAAACGGTTTTCGAATAGATATGCTCTAAGTTTGGTGGACTACATTTATTGTTTATTTATTATTTTTTAGATGTTTCTTTGTTTCCTGTCTCATAACCTTACAGGCTTCTTGACACTACTTATCAGGCAACAGTTCATATTCTAGTCCTGATGATGATCCCGTAGTATTGAGAGCTAGGGATCGAAACGTCGACTTGTTTAGCAAACACCACAATTTAACCATTGTGTAAATTCTATTGTGTTGTTTGTTGGTATGAGCTTACGTTGTATTATCATGTAAATGTAAGCCGCCTTTTGCTCTTCTTTCATCCAATTTCCTTGCCTGTTATTTCCTTCCTGTGTCTATACTCTCTATCCCTTTACTTCAATGCTCGGTACAGGATTGTGCCGTTAGCCATCCCTGTTGTTCTCTGTATTCCGTTCATTCCCTTGTTATCTTATTTGAATAAATATTCCTCTGTCCGGCTGGACATTGGAAGACTATCCATAGTGCTCATTGTAGTCTATGTAGAAATGTTTACACTATCCCCCCCCTATGCCAAGGACCTTTGTTCTTTAAAATAAGTTATTACCCGAGGTCCTCAGGCTACCTGATCGGGTCCCCTTGTTTTTTTCTCTCTACTTAATCTCTAATTATAGTATCTCTGCAAATTGTCCACATCTCATTTCATAGATAACAACTGCTCCTTCACTGAAACCACATCCCTACTACCTAGAAAGACCTAATCTCCTCTAGCCTATTCATTCACAAATAATTTGCATTGACTCACATAGCCTGCTACAGAGTCCAAGTACACTCCTGCACACAAAGTGTGGTTGAAGTACTTATTAGAATTCAGCAGGTAAATCTTCTGTGGTACAACCGGGACCAGGTGAACCCATCAACTGACTTAACATACAAAGGAAGAATGATGACGCAACCAATAAAAAAGCAATATGATCAATACATCATAGTGTATCATAGATACTTAGAACATAGGGCCAGATGTAGGAAGCCAAAAAGCGAGCGCAAACGCTAAAATTCGCAGAATTTCAGCGTTTGCGATCGCAATTTGGCTGCGAGCAATGTAGGTAAGTTTAAACCTACTCACAAAATAAGGAATCGCAAAATTGCGCTTCGTTATTTTGCGCAACCATTTAGAGAATCGCAATTTGCGATTCCCTAAATGCTATGCTGGTAGGCATCGCAAATTGCAATTTTGCCTTAAGGAATCGAAAAATACAATCAACCTCAAGTTGGTGGTATTTTGCGATTTCATTTCAAGAAGCACTTTTTGGCTTTTTACAAAGTGCCATGTGGCACACATACATGCCCTTAGGGCATGTATGTGCGCCACATGTGCACACATGCACATTTCAGGGGTGCAACAGGGTGTCCTTTTGGAACCCTTGCGCCTGCAATTTGCGAGTGCCTCTTGGTGACAAATTGCGGACGCAAATCCTATTAATTCCTATGGGCCTCTTGGCCCATTAGGAATGAATGGGATGGTATTCCTTGATTGTGAATCTCAATTTGCGATTCACAATTAATGAATAATAAGGAATCCCAAATATTTTTGCGATTCCTACCTACATCAAATTTTGCGAGTCCTTGATAGCGATTCGGTAAAAATCGCTATTAAGGACTCGCAACATCGAATTTCCCTACATCTGGCCCTTAGACACTCCAAAATTCTTTTGAGTGCAATGCAATGCTCATGCCAAAACACACAGCTGAAAGTCAATATGCACTGAAGATAAAAGGCAAGCGTGCAGCTTGAGCTCCTCCTTTTCACCAAACAGCACAAAAATAATTTAAACACACTCCGATATAAACGATCGCACTGGAGTTGGTAATAGTGCCCCACCACCAAAATGTTTCACAACACAGGTTGCTAGGAAGCCTGTAACCACCCTGGGGCGATAAACAACGTTTACCGCAAAACTTTTTCCCCACAGGGAATCACAATGCGGTTGTTACAATGACCGCGTTGTGATTCCGCATACCATTACTCCGCAAGTCGGAACAACGACTTGCGGAGGGGGGGGGAAGGTGTTGGATTTAAAATCCAACACCTTCCCTAGTGTCCGCACACAGACTGGAGTTGGAATAGTAAATGACACTAATCCAACATCCAGCGCCCCCCCTCCGCAAGTCATTGTTCCGACTTGCGGAGTAATGTTATGCGGAATCACAACACGGTCATTGTAACGACCGCGCTGTGATTCCCTGCGGGGAAAAAGACGGCGGGATGACGATATAGATTCCCCTGGGGCACGTAAGTAAAATGAACACAGTACCTTGTGACTTTCAAAATGCAACACGGATGCTGTAACTCAACTCATCAACAATTTTGTAGAGTTCAAGTACACTTCAGCATGCAAGGTGTGGTTGATGTAATCATTATAATTCATCAGATAAATCTTCTGTGGTACATCAGGGCTCGGGGCAACCCATCAACTGACTTAACATTCAAAAGAAAGAACATGAATTCCTATGTAGAATGAGTACACAACCAATCATATGATAGTGGGACCAATACATCATAGGAGTGCATCATACACACATAGAACGGAAAAACAATTAGCACCTGCAATATGACAACATACAGGATGCCACACAACCTCTAAGAATTATATCTAAATGAGGTCTCGGAATATGCTTTGGTATCAGGTTATAAACTTAATGTGGATAAATGTGAAATACTTCCTCTAAATAAATTCTGTTTTCATGCTGACTTTTTATCTTCTTCTTTTCACTGGAGTCCAACTAAAATCAAATACCTCGGCCTTTGGTTCACACCTTCTATTAAAGATACTGTAGCATTAAATTTAAAAAATCTGCTAATAACCCTCACTACCTTTACGGACAGATGGCACCCCCTGTTCTTATCTTGGTGGGGCAGATTAGATTCTATCAAAATGATGTTAGTCCCAATAGTCTTATTTTTCTTGTCGAACCTTCCAGTTAGTATTCCTAAATCTTATTACAAAAATATTTATTCTATATTATCAAACTTTTTATGGCAAAACAAACCAGCCAGGATGTCCTTTTCCAAACTTAAGTCTCCTAAACATTTAGGTGGTGTTAATTTTCCTGACTTCTCCTCGTATCACACCTCATTTTTTCTCACACACTCTGCTTCTTCCATTTCTGACCATATACCTGATCCCTGTTCTCAGCCTTTGTGGGTAGAGGTTGAATCCTCCTTCTTTCATCCTTTTACATTTGAGGAATTTGTTTCGTTAACACACACCCCAAAGAAATTTTCTCTTCCCATCCTTAAAAATACTCGCAAAATCTTTCGTCCTATCATTTTGAATAATTTGGATGATCGTGCTCGCTTTTTGCAATCTCCTATTTGGTATAATAATCATATCAAAATCAAAAATAGGACTCTTTTTTGGAGTGATTGGTTAGGTTTCGGTCCTACATGGACTCACCAGCTTTTTCAAGATGGATCTTTCATTCCCTTTTCTGCTCTTCAAACTCGTTTTTCTCTTCCCCTATCTTTTCATTCCAAATATGCATTATTAAGAACGGCTGCTCAAAATGCTTATGATACCCTTACTTGTTCCTCCACACAATATAAATCTTCTCGTATTGCTTTAGAATTTTTATACTCTTCCCCCTCCGCTTCCCAGATTTATAAAAAATTGCGAGATACATCTTTCACTCGAGAGAAATCTACTGTGGAATGTGCTTGAGAATCAGATCTAGATGATTCTTTCTCTATTTCCACCTGGCATAACATTTGGACCAAAATAAGGAAGTCTTCTAGAGCAGCAAATACAACTCAAACTTTATTTTTTATTTTTTTATACATAATAGACTTTTAATTACACCATCCAAATTACATAAAATTGATTCTTCTATTCCGTCTACCTGTTGGTCCTGTTCTGCCTTAGTAGCCGATCTTAAACATATGTTATTTACATGTCCTTCTATTCATATTTTATGGGGTAAAGTGTGGCAACAAATTAATAAAATTTTTTCTTCTAATTTTCCCTTTTCTCTTTCCCATATTTTTCTTGGTAGCATTTCACGGATATGGTCCTCCTTTAACATTAACACATCCATTGTTGATTTACTTATAGCTGTAGCGTTCCAACAAATCACGAAGGCGTGGAAGGATACCTCAAATGTTTCTTTTCAAGCCTGGTGGTATGGTGTTTGTTATGTGGAGAAGTGTGGCTCAATGATTAGAGCGGCAGATCCTGATGCAGAGGTCTAGCCCGGGACCAGGGTTCACTGCCTTGCCTCGGCGGGTCTTGGACCTGATAATTCTCGCCTTGGTGCCATTCCAATCATGGAGTCCCACTCTGCAACTCTGGGCAATAGCTTGCTTAATCTCCACAACGGCCCCCACAATGCTAAGGATGCCTGGCCTCCACCCTGGGGGTGCCCAGGAGTGGATGCCTCACAGAGAAAACCAGGATGGGTTCCACAGCGGTATTCGTAGAAGCGCCTTGAGACCCTTGCGGATGAGTAGTGCGCTATACAAGTACCAATTTACATATAACCACAGACTAGACAGGGCCTATGTTCACCCCATTACTCTTGCTTTTAAGCGGGACTTATTATGGTTACCCATCACTACCTTCCTGAATATATCTGCCCAATCCCTTCCTTTACATATTCCTTGCAGCGAGGAAGTATCCAGACCTCCTTGAAATTGTTATTATTAATGACTGTTGATTATTATCTCTGGTTTTACCTCCTGCTAAGTTATAAGATTTTTAATAGAGGAATTATTTTTGTTTGTTTAATTGTTATATTTATCATACATCGTTTATTATGATATTTGATACATCTCTCTTTCTCTTCTTTTTTTCTTCTCCTTCTTTCTGTTTCTTTCTTGTTTTCATGAAACTTTTTGCAATTTGTTCCATTTAAATAATGTATGCTAATACTACTATGGATCTTTCTGTACATTAATACAATTTTCTTTTAAAACTTAAAAAAAGAATTATATCTAACTCCTATTACTTTAATCTACCATAAAAAAAACTGGCGTGATTTCCATGAAAGCACAAGACTAATCCCAATGATCAACAACAACCACTAGAATAACCACTCATTTTTGTTTCCAGAGTTGTGTGCTACTCACCGTAGGTCATTTGAATGCCTTGTCAGGGGTATTAAGTGCTATATAAATGCAATCACAATACAATACATTAAAACTGGTCATTTTTCTTTTCTGAAAACAGTAGTCACATCGAAGTGTGGTTGCAGCATTCAATTGTATATGTACAGGCAAAAACCCCAAATACATAATATGAACCCTCGTTAAATGGAAATTATCTAATAAAATGTGAACTAAACACATATTTTAACTTTCAATCTTCAATGCCAACATATATTGTTGAGTGACAGTTTAGCATGTGAAACGTTTAAAATATCAAACCTTTCTTGTGCAGCCTATTTATTGTTCAGCATACTTTACCTGCATGAGATTGATTAAAATTGTGCAACTAAATGTATTCTATTTCAGTCATTGGATGTGAACTATAGTTTGTTTTAAAATGAACTGTTTCTTAGGACTCTTGGTAATTGGGAGGTTTGCTCCCAGGCTGTAGATGACAGTAAGGAAAGGCCTTTATAGGTCTTAAAATGAGCTTGAGTTTCCTAAGGAATAGAGGAGTAGACACAGTCTGGCTGCATCAGCTCCACTGGCATTTTCTGCAATTTGTTGAATTACGAAGTAGCTCAGTTGGCACTATGTAATGTGATTCCTCTATGTTCACTACCCTAGAAGAGTGCCGATGTGGGATCTGGGATCCCCACAGCTTCACTTCCACTTTTTCCAGACTAGTTTGCATCATGTGTCTCCATACATCCTGTGTCTCCATGGGTCCACTGTGAGAGGTTGGCCTGATATATGCTGTCCACTAATTATAGTGGGCACCCTGTATCAGTCTAAACAACCCCTTATGGTGAATAGGTTAAAGACAACCTTTATTGAAAGCTATCCTAGTGGTAGCTATGGAGAGCAGCCTTCAGGCTAAGTCTTGAAGGAATGCAAAGCAGCTTGTTTTACCAGTCTATAATCTCTTGAATGATCACATGAAAGGACAACCACACCAGGTATATATTTAAAATATATGTATTTAAGATAAAACACACCCCTCTAGTCTCATTATGAGACTGGAGTTCAAAGTACTTAATGTGCAAGTTAGCAATCAACAGAAATAGCACAAATACACGTTTGGGCCCTGGGGGCGTACCAAACCTTATACCAATAAAGTGGTATAAAAATCATGACTGAACTAGACACAAGGGCTAGAGCCTGTAGAACCGCTGGGACCGCAAGGAACCACCCAAGGTAGTGACACAGGGGACCCACGGGGGCCGTGTGGAGTGTGTAAACACAACCGAGGGTTCCCGTTAGCTTCTATGGGCAATCTCTCGTTGGAAATTTAAAGATTAGGGACACTTAGAATCGAGTCAGGACCAAACCCTTTTGGACTGAAGAAGTTCTAGGGCTAGCACCCACGGGAGCACCGGAGTACTCGTGTTACCTCACCCAGGGAAGCTGGGTGCATAGGTGTCTTTTGGTGTTGGGTCGCGTCGTCGATTACAATGGAAGCTGATGAAGAACTGCTGCTGCCGTGAAGAGGAGAAGTGTCCGAATGGATCCAAGCCTTGATCTAGGATGGAAGGAACCTAAAAGCAGAGGGTACAGAGTCTGGGTCACTAGCCAGTGACCGAAGGAAGGATGGACCAATGCCCACAGATGTCGGGTGCTTCAGGTGAGTTGATAGATGTCTAGACTCTTCAGTCACAAGGTCCAGGAGGCGCCAATGACAACCAGGAGCTGGATTCGAGCTGTCCCACAAAGTCTGTCGAGTGCTGCAGTGTCGGCGACCAGATTGGGCCCAACAAGCCTTGGCAACCGCAAGTCACTGGAAATCAGAGAAAGGACTGCGGTGCCGACCAGCAAGGTCTGAGGGACTCACCCAGCAAAGGTAAGTCAGGGCACGACTGGAGCAACCAGGAAAACCCAATTAGGAGAGGAGTTGCCTTTGTGGGGACCTAATAGCCAACGGGCTAGGGATCGCGAAGGAGCCTCAAGCGGTCGCACTTGAAACTGGTCCACGGGTCACTCGTGGAGCAGAGGCCAGCAATCTTCAGTGTAGGAGGTGCTCAAGGCTGGAGCTACTCGGAGCCCAAAGCACAACTTTGAGGACATCCCAGAAGATAGTGGTGCTGCAAAAGTTCACGGTGTCCAGGGGTCACATTTCCACGTCACCCACGATAGCCATGGGCCTCAGCTTTGCTGTGAATTCAGGGTAACCTCGGGGAAGTCTGGAAATCCACCTCTAGTGATGCAAAGACTTCGGTGTCCGGCAGGAGCTTCCACGATGCAGACCAGTCAGTTGCTTCTTTGGTGCCTGCCAAGCAGGGGAGTCACTCCTTGACCCCAAGGGAGATTTCTTCAGTCTTCTAAGCAAAGTAGAACATCGAAGGTCCAGTATATATGTTGCAGAGTTTTGTCCAGGGTAATCTAAAGTCGCAAGGACTGGGTTCCCATACTTATACAAAGTTTGGGGGTTGGACATACTCTAGAGACCCACCTATGGGAGGGTTTGGAAAGAGGGGTGGTTACACCCATTTCCTTTGTCCAGTTTCGCGCCAGAGCAGGAACTGGACTATGCACAGGGACACCAAGTGTGCCCCCAGTGCAGGACTTCAAAGCACCAGATTGTGCTCCCGCCCAGCCATAAATACACATCTGCCTGTCTGGGGAGGTGGTTGCACCTCACTGGGACAGGAAACCTAATGTACAGGCCTCCCCTGCCGGAGTTTCGGTCAGCAGCAGGACGCCAGACCCGTGTCTGTGGCAGAGGCATCCACTTTATGATGCCAGGGCTGTAGAAAGTCCTACCGGGTTAGACCAGTGTGAACATGTCTCTACCTCTAGAAGGGTGGAATGCTACCCCCGCCACCAGAACTGGCGGGGGGGGGGTAGTATTCCAAAGTGTTTGACACCAAACACAACATGTTTCCATGCAGCCATCCCAAAGTTAGCATTTACCGCGAGGTTATAATGCACTTAAGAGTATATGGTCAGGCTGCACCACAAACAGCATCAGAGGAGAGACTCCGAACGCTGCAGAGGGGCTCTGCTCATGCAGGGGCACCCTCTCACATAAAACCAAGCACTCTGCCTTCAGGATTGTTAAGGCCTGCCATAGGAGTGACTAGTTTTTATATGTGTGTGCAATGGTAGTGATATAGGTAGCATATACCACTGTAAGGGGTGCAAGCACACCCTTACCCAGGCTGCTGTAGCAGACCTGTGGTGCCATTTTGGAGTGCTTCCCAGGGGTGGCATAATACATGCTTCAGCCCCTGGTAGGCATCTGAGGTACCTATGCCCTAGGTACATAGTATACCACATACTAGGGGATTATAAGGCACTCCAGAATCCAATTAGATATGTACCTAATGTAGATGGAAACCATTTTAGAGAGGAAGCAGCTAGGCTGGGGTCCTGATTAGCAGGGCCTCAGCCAGATTAAGGTCAACAAAAACACGAAAAACAGTAAAACACCAGCAAAAGTGGGGGTACACATGTGAAGCAGATCCTACTCTCCTACATCCACCACCTCCTAAAAATTACACAAGAGGATTGGTTTGTTGAAGAGGCGTCGGGTAGGCCATCTTAGTCAGGTGGTACCTGAGCAGGTGGGCAATATGAACCATTAAGGATATGAGGCAGTCAGGGCAGGTGCACAGGAAAGACATTGTATTTAGAACCTGCCAACTCGCACTATGATATTTTTCAACATTACCACAATTTCACAAACCCCCTTCCTCCAAAGTGTGAGACTGAAGCAGAGGGGGTATTTTTCTGACTATAAGAGTGCTGAAGTGGGAATTTGGATTCAATTAAGGTATTTTTGTTTACCATCATGTGGGCTAATCTCATCTGTCTTCGGGCCAAATAGATCTGTGCCGTTGGAGAAGATCAAGAGCTGTACATTACATTAAATATTGATCACAATCACTGAGCTACTTTCAGTCAAGAATGAGAGTTTGTTATGTGTTAAAGGGTTTTATTATTTAAATCTTTTAGTAATTCATCTTTATTGTAAATCACAAGTTAAATTGGTATTAATGTCAATCATCAATATATGACAGAAATATAAAATCAATATTGGTTAATCAAAGTATATAATGAATGCATAAAAGACCGTTTCATAAAGGAATGTATCCTGATTCTAGGAATACGGAGAACCCACAACGAGCTCCAGTTTGAGAAAGTTGGTGAAAAGCATAAAGCTTTAGCATCCAAAGTCAGCTATATAAACTAAAAGTTAATAAAGCAGAACTTCTCATAAAGAGAGGACCAGGAAACTCAGTAGAGTTTTAGAGCGATGTGGCATTAAGATCTGGTTTTGGGTGAAAAGAGTGGTAACCTACTCAAGGAGCACACACTAATATAGACAACACATTTTATTATTGTTGCAGAGTGCAGTCTTCTTCCTTCTTCAGCCAGCCAATCATCTTGTGATGCTCTCATGGGAATAGAATCACTCCTCATCTTCTCACTGAAAGCACAATGGCTTCTGCATAGCAGTTTCATGGTCACTTATTTCTTATCATCTACCTATTACAGTTCATTTGTTTGTATTATTTTTCTTGTTCAGAACTACTTTCCCAGGATGGTATCTTCATCGCTACCATTCTAAATGTCAAACTTATTTACTGATTAACAGCAATCATTGTATAAGAGAAACATTTGTCACATTAAAGAAAAACATTTTTAGCAACTATTATTCATTATGAAAAAGCAGATGTTCATGGAAAAGTCAGGAAAAATATATTTAATGCACATTTAGCAATTTCTAGCCAGGTCAGTTTGTCAGCTACTTATTGCTTCAGCTAATGAGGCCTAGTACAAGTAAATATGGTTGCCTACAACACTAAATATTTCATTTAAACGCATTTCATTTTTATCAAAGACTTCACATTAATTCTGCACATTATTATTATTGTTTTCTTGATATTATTAAAACTGCTACCCCAGGAGTGTTCTGACACCGGAAACACGCCTGTAATAAGAAAATAAAGTACTTTAGTTCATACTGATAATACAGTCACCCGTATATTTTAAACATGCAATTACTGTTTAGTTACCCGTGCTATATAAAATTAATAAAATAAAAATAAAATGCACATTTAAGCAAAATTAAAGCCCAGTAACATTTTGATAAAAATAATGAAACCAATGTCAAAAGCATTGTTTCAAGATTGGAATAAAATTGAACACAAACTATTTTCCCTGCTAATTTTTTTTGCAGAAGCATACTGACATTGGACAGATTGTGAACGTGGTGTTTGGGGGCAAGAGATAAAGAACCTCTGTCAATTATCAACAACATAATCTCTCTGTTGTTCTTATCCCTCTATCTGTTGAGTCGTCGAAGGTAGCTGAACAGTGGTTTGGTGCTAATAATCCATCCAAAACCTGCATCAGTGACTTTTTCATTGTGATGCACACTCCTAAAACAGTGTTGAAGAGTCAAGGGGTCAATGGAAAGGGAGGAGGAATTCTCTGAAATACCCCTATTAAATTACCTTTCAGTACTGTATTAATTTTTGGAGGCAGGATACTGGAAGCAAAGAAAGACTGTGTTTCAAAGTGGGTGGTCGTATTCAGCTTTTCAAGGGCTGTAAACAGTCCGTTGTGAGCTCTAATGCAGTCGTGGCTCCTGCAGCTAAGCGGGGTGTGGCGTGGCAGGGGGATCTCAACAGACAACGGAACAGAATACATTTATTTAATTAACTTTCCCTATTCCATCATCTGTCGACATCCCTACCGCCTCACCTGCCCCACTCCACTGCCATTACCTGCAGGAGCCGCAAAAGCCCAACTGCATACAATGAAAAAGGCTTCTTAGGTTGTACAGTAAAACACAGACATACCTGGGATTCAGAAGGCCTCTCACACATCTGTACCCTGCTGCCACTTCATCTGCTGCAGTATTGATAGATTCACCCCTGAAAAAACAGGTGTGTATGATTCTCAATGTAGGAATGTTCCTTCAAGGTTCAATGTTTTATTAGAGTTTAGGGGCATATTCACAAGCCCCCAGTGCCACCGGAGCATCACTTTTTTTTTAAGCTCCGGTGGCGCAGTGCCATTTTCCATATTTACCAGATGGCATTAAGCCAATGTGCATGGCTTAACACCTCCTTGTAAATATGCCTTTTTCCTTCACAGGCCTCTGAGGCAAAGAGGCATGCAATGGGTGTTGCTGCGGGGGTTCCACTGCAACTGCAATTGCTTTTTGATGCTGCCCCAGATTTGTAAGGACGAGGCACCAAAAATGATTGCCATGAAATACCAGGCATTAGACTGGTGCACCGAGGGAAATTTTATTAATTTCTCCTAATTCTTTGCTCTTTCCATGTGTGCATTCTGCAGCACACATACAAGGTGCAAATCGCTATTACTGATTGCTTATGTACAGGAAGGTGACACTTCGTGCACATACACATTCATGTCTCCAGTGAAAGCACCCTTGCAACATGGCGGCTGAATGCCCGCACTTGCGCTTGGCAGCTTTTTTTACACCAGCGCCAGGGAAATCACCGGGATGCACTATATTCTTTTAAATACAGCCATCCATGTGTTTTGAAAATGTCTTGTAAATTTACTCCTTAGTTCCTACAATGAAATCTGCAACACACAAAATTACATTGATTTATATACCTTTAAAAAGAACTAAAAGAACACAAAATAATGAACATTTTTAACACATTAAATCATTAAATGGGCGATTGATCGTATCCATTGCAGTTTTAGCTGTTAAAATGCCATCTTTTTTCAAAAAGTGGTTTTAAAAATATCTGTTGATCCATTTTTAAAGCAGGACATCATAATGTAAGGTGGATATTCTCTCCTCCAAAACTTCATTTTGCCATGCATCTGTCACAGTTTTTAATGGTAAACATTTCAGTCTACATTGCATCATGCATCTTCGCACCCTATGTGCCAGGTTCCAGTTCAAAAACACTTGAGAGAGAGCTGCCTGACATGATTGAAAAATACAATGGAAACAAGATTTTGGTCTACATATTTCTATATCATTTTCCATGAAGCAATTTTTCATGGCATGTTTTAAATGTTTTAAGATGAATATAGCTCATACTCTGGATATTTAATCTAGTCAAAGAAAAGTGCTGAAGTGCAGTTAAAATACTAGTTAAAAATGATCCAGCCTTTATAGAAGGAATGAAACATTCCAAAGCCATAAGACTCCTTAAAGACTTTTATTTAGCATGTAGTATAAAACAGTACCATGGTAAAATAGCAGCCAGATAGCAGCTTATAAATGGACATCTCCAATACTAATTTCAACCTTAGGGCTTCTACTGAGAACATTGATTTTGAAGTGCAAATAGTGCAAAGAATCTTCAACTCTACCTTATACGTAAAGTGCCATTGATTAATATTTATTATCTCTATAGCGTATAAAAGAGTTAGAAGAATTTTCATTTTATATACAGTTAAGAGATGATTGAGTGCCTGTGACCTGTTGCTCCGTAAAGTGCCTTGAGTGCATTTCCATGGGCAAATGCCTTATTTGATATATGTGCAGCATGATCACTGTCAGACAAGTTTGATATCATGATTCTTCTAACATAAGGGTAAGATTTTACTACTTATATGTTAGAATTCTTGCAAGAACACTTATACTTTGTATTAATCTGACATTCCTTTGGACGAAGCCTCATGACCTTAGTTTTATTTATATTTACCTTCAGGAACTGAACATTTGAATAAGATAACAAGGTATCAGGACGTCTCTGAAGACCTTTAGGAGGCTGATCTAGCAGGACATTATCGTCCACATAAAGGAGTGTGCCTAAATGATATAAGCCTAATTTTGGGACATTACCAACTACCTTACTCAACACATTGGGAGATCTGCAATATATAGTGAAAACAAGGAGGGGTGCTAACAGGCATTCCTGTTTCAAGTCATTTCTAGTATGGTTTTTAGGAGTCATACCCCACCTACCCTCTAACATAACAAGACGACAGGTAGCGGTGTGAAGAGCAGTGATAAGTTTTAGGAGACCTCTCCCATTCCCATGGCACGCAACTTCCTCCAAAGCGTCTGCCTGTCTAAGCAATCAAAAGCAGTTCAGTAATCAATATAGGCTGCATAGCCAAGCACCTCCTTCCATTTCACATATTTCTCCACTATAAGGTGTATTACACATATACGATTCAGAGTTGCATGACCTGTTCTAGACCCTGCTTGCTCCAATGGCAAAATATTTTTTGCCTCCACCCATTCTAGTAGATTAGATAAAACACATTTAGAAAAAAAGATTATACCTGTGGCGCCCCACAATGTAATCTGCCTATAATTCCTGGTTATGTTTAAAGGGCCTTTTTTATGTAACCACACGCTAACACTCCCCTGTATGAACCAGGGACCACCAACAGTAGTTGAAAAGTTTCACTAAGCAGGATGCCCATAGGTCCAGATCCACTTTTATGATAGTGATAGGCAATTTGTCTGTATCTCTTGCAACAAAATTCCTCGCAGCCTTAAGATAATGAAACACCTTCTGTCTAGAAGGAGGGGAAAGGGGAGAACATCCCCCGAGTGATGCCTCATCTAGAGACTCTGTAACATTGCTTTCAATCGATATAATCAAAGCATAGAGAGAAGTCATGCCCTCTTGTGATTTCATGCTAGTAATATTATTTATCTTGGGTCTAGAAAAGGAGCCATTATTCTCCCACTCATAATTTTCAAAAAAGGCCTTTGGATTTTTACATTTCACTGCTTCTTTTTTTTTTTCACCCAGATGTTATCAGAAATAAGCCGTTTTGGATTCTTATCCATCTTTTCTACTAAGCGATCCATTTATAATGTTCCTTAGAGTAAAGGGTGAGTTGCCTTCTTTGCAGGTGATTTAATAAGCTTGTTAAAAACAAACGATTTATTCAAATTATTAGACTGCCTTATGGATTTTTTACATAGGCTACATACCAAATTCAGAGTTGTAGGAAGCTGGCTCTATATATACTATACCAAAGTAAGGTTTAGTGTGCACAGAGTTCAGTGGATCCCGAGTGGTTTACAGAGGCTAAAGTCAATAATACTAATGGTCTCTTTTGTGGTAGTGTGGTCGAGCAGTTAAGCATATCAGAGCGCAGTGCTAAGCATTTTTTGTACAGACAAGAAATTATTACACACACTCAATGACTAAATCCGAGACCACTGGTTTGTAAAAATATTACTTTTAGTAATTTATTTTATAGAACCAAAGATACTTTGTTGCAGTAAAATATGTTTTGCAATATCACAGTTTTTCAATGTAAACAGTGGACACTGCATTTTTTCATTCAATTTAATGTTATCCTATTGGAGGAAACACAATCAGCAATATGCAGGTAAGTAAATGACCTACAATATTGAGTTTCTGGATAATAGATCAGTACGAGGTAAGGTTCAGGTAATTAACAAAACTGCAACACTAGCGGGACTGGGGTGGCCAAGTGAAGAGGTCAAACTTGGGACCTGGTCCCAATGTTATTCAATGGAGAATAGTGGCAATCGAAGTGATACTATTTGTAGGTGAGTAGCATGATTTTGGAACCCAGTCTCCAGAGGTTAAGTGAACCCCAGGGGGGGCCACAAGGCAGCCCCAAACGTACACCTCTAGTGGCACAGGGGCAGCCGGGTGCAGAATGCCAACACAGCCTCGGATGCCTAATGCAAACAAATGGAGAATCTTGGAATCTGAAAAAGGCTGCAGGATCAGGCCAGGAGGCTGAACGAAATAAATCTACAGCTGCCCAGGTGGGTTGGGGTGTGCTAGAGTGTTGGGACACTGTTGGTAGATTTCCCCAAGGCCCAGGGGCTCCGGCTGCAGGGGTGTACTTCTGCATCAGAAGTCAGCGTACCAGTGTGGTCGTGGTTTGGGGGGAGTCATCATACAGAGGCTGCAGGTGTCAATGTGGAGTCCTTAGGGGTCACCCACAAGGGACTCGTGTTCAGGATCTCTCGGGATCCTTTTCTTGACTGGTGGGCCTTTTAGCCATCAGTGTCAAGTGCAGAGTTGGTCGACTTCATGGTTCCACAGGCAGAGCTTTTGTCTTTAAACTTGGTTTTCTTTTGGCCTTTTGTCCACAAGAGATCAGGATTCTTTTTAGAAGACAGGCAGTCCTTCCAGGGTTCTGGAGTTTGCTAGGCTGAGGGATGAGCCACTCTTCTGTAGCAGGGTCTTTGAGGGTTGCAGACAGGCCAGTAGGGCTGGGGCCAAGTCAGTTTGTGTCTTCAGTCCTCGCTGCTGCACGGATCTTCTTTGTCCTCCTCTAAGTAGGCCATTGGTAATCTGATGATTAAGGTTCAGGGGTGCTCCTAAATACTCATTTTAGGGGTGTTACAGGGGTTAGAAGGTAGTATCCAATGGGGTACTTACCTTTAGGGTGCCTAAACCCTTTGTCTGTCCACTCTCTCTGGGGAGGGTTCATACCCCTAACTCTATTGGTTAGAATCCTCTAAAACAATATGGAGGATTTTGAAATGGGGGGCATATAAGGGTGGCCATGGCTGAGAGGGGACACATCTCTCCTGCTTACTAATTTCCCCACTGACCTTGCCGTCACTGGGGCTTGGTCAGGGGGGCAGGCAACTCCACTAGCAGGGGAGGTCCCGGTCAGCATAATAAAGGCTGGAAGCCTTTAAGGCTCACTGCCTTTCAATTAGGCCTGGGTGGTAAACTCCGCTCCATTCGTGGAGTTTGCAGAGTTTTCTGCATTCCCTGCTCCGCGGAGCTCAAGGAGTGCAGAAACTCTACTCCACGTAGTGCAGAAGAGTTTTTTCCCTTCTCGTGCTTGCAAATGGTAAGTTGGTGAGCGCGAGCTGCCGCTCCGGTAGAATTTCTACTCCAGCAGCAGGAAGATCAGTTCAAATGTCAGTTTCGCACAGCACTCTGCAAGTTGCAGAACTCCACTGAGTTTTTTTGTCAGTTTGTGGAGTTCTGCCTAGCAAAACTCTGTGAACTAAACCCAGGCCTGCTTTCAATGCTGTTCCTGCTTGGGGGTAGGTGTGAAGCACCTCCACCCAGAGCAGGCTTTGTTCCTGACCCACTAGAGCAAACGGCTCCCCCCTCAGGGTGTCAGAAACATGTTTAGAGGTGGCAGACTGGTGCACATTAGTCAGGTACACACTAATGGGTAGGTACGTTTTCTGGGGCACTTCTGCGGTACCAGCTGAGTGCATTTATTAATGATTTCAGTGCTAACATCAGTGTGGGCTCATTAACCTGAGATGTTCGGTACCAAAGATCTTGGAATTCGGCAAAGCCATCATGGAGCTCATAATGACAAGCTCCAAGCCCATGTACTCAGTATGGTTTCACTGTGCACTTATAATGTCTAAGCATGGACCTAGACACTATAGAGGAATATCCGCTCATGCAATATGCCCTCACATGAGGTATAGTGCACCCTGCCTTAGGGATCTAAGGTGTGCTGTAGGGGTGACTTATCTATACCTCTTGCAGTGCTGGTAGGCCGGTCACACAGGGATTTGTGCCAGGCCGACTCTTTGCTTAAATCTGCACCAAAACACGCAGGCTGTAGTCGCAGTATCCCTGAGTTTGGTGAGGGGTCTCTTAAGGTGGCACAATACATGCTGTCGCCCTTAGAGACCCTTTCTAGTCACAAGGCCCTTGGTACCTCTGTTACCTTTTACAAGTGACTTATATGTGAACCTGAGGTGTGGCAATTGTGGAAACAAAGCTACAGTTTAGGGAAAGAATACAGGCACTGGAAACCTGGTTAGCAGGATCCCACTGCACAATTAGTCAAGGATGCATCAGAGTCAGGCAAAACGTTAGGGATAACCATGCCAAAAGGTGTTCTATATGATCCTCAAATACATCTACCGGTACCCAGCCTAATGGGGGAAGAATTTCAGTAATTTTCCTTAATATTACTGATAGCAACTGCTTATCTTTCTTAGTCCATAATATCTTTCCATTCACAGCACTAAACAATCTGCCATGAATTTATATCATCAGGTTTCACTTTGAAGGTAAGAAGGAGAATATTGTGATCAATGCAAATATTATTTATCACCTTTAGATCTGATAACGAGGGAAAAACCATTTGCAACAAATAACATACAGCCTCATGCATCAAGCAAAAATCCAGTCGGTAAAATACCGAATCGCTAATAACACCCGTTAGCGAATAAAAAAAACCTATTTCCAATGCATGAACCCAAAATGTGAGCCAATAATGAATCGCAAAATTAATCCGGTAAAATACCGAATAGCAAATAACCCAAATGCAATTTTACCGAATCGCTAAATACCGAATGAGAAGATACCGAAATCACTATTAGCTCCCGGAAAGTGCCAATGGCAAATAACGAATCTCACCCTAATGCAACAAAAGTCGCAAATACCGAAAACCCCAAAATTTGCTATTTTGCTTGAGCTAAATAAGGGGAATCAGAACCTGGAGGTAAAGTTAAAAAAAAGTCATGTGAATAAAAAAAAAATCTTTCAACATGTGCAACTGATTGTGCCAATCACCAAACCCTTAAATGTGGCCCAGGAGACCCTGTTGGCTACCACAAAATGGCAGCCCTCTACGTGCTTGCAAGGAGGATGCGTATCAATGCGGCAGGACAGCGCAGGAGAAGGGTCCAGGAGAGATTTGTGAGACTGCGCATCACCTTGCTCGGGCAGAATGAGGACGAGGTGTACGAGAAGTATCGACTCAATCGTGCCATGATCATGCGCCTCATTGCAGACCTGGAACCATCACTGCAGCACCAGACACACTGGACCAATGCAATCCTATGCAGCCTGCACCTACTGGCCTCAGGGAGTTTCCAGGGGGTAAGTGCGGTAGCCGGAGGCGTATCGCAAAGCGCACTCTCACGCTTCTTCAAGAAATTCCTAGATGCCATGCTGACAATGCTACACACCCACATCAGCTTCCCCACAACCCCACAGCTGTTGGACCGTAACAAACAGGCATTCTACCAGGTGGCACAATTCCCCCATGTAAGTGGATGCATCGACTGTACGCAAATCCCCATATGTCCACCCGCAGCAAATGAGTACATATTCCGGAACCGCAAGTCCTACCACTCAATCAACGTGCAGGTTGTGTGCGATGCCAATCACATCATAACGGACCTAGTGGCACAATACCCGGGGAGCACACACGACTCCTACATATTCTGCCACAGTGGAATCCACAGGCGTCTAATCAACAGAGAATCTGGAGAGGGACTCCTGCTTCCCCACACCAACACCACACATGTATGGACATCACCAATGCTAAGTCTTTGCTTCTATCTTCTAGGTGACAGTGCTTACGCCCTGCATGAATATATACTCACCCCATACATCAATCCAGCAACCCCACAGGCACAACGCCACAACGCAGCACACATAAGCACTAGGAATGTCATAGAGAGGACATTTGGGATTCTGAAGAGTCGCTTTAGAATCCTACATAAGACTGGCGGTGCCTTGCTATACAAACCTGAAACCTGCTGCCGGATTATTGCTGTATGTGCAATGCTGCACAACATTGCGACCAGAAGGGGGATACCCATAGAGGTTGACAGGAATGACCACCACCGGGATGACCAACCACCCGCCCAACAACGACAGGCACACGTCCCTAACACAGCAGAGGGCCACAGGAGGCGGACATACATCATGCAACATCATTTCTGAATCAGGTGAGAATGAAACATTACAAGTTTGTTTGGAGTGCAACTGTTTAATGCACAGTAGCACTGCGGTATGTGCAACAAAACAAGCAATGGAAATAATGCTCCACAGGAATAAAGTAAAATCAAATGTGCGTTAATGTCACGCCTGTGCAGACTCAGAAAGGGGAGGTCCATGGTTGCCCCACCATGGTCCGGCATGTCTGTGTATCTGTCTAGTGGCGCTTGCCACGTACCCCAAGCCTCCGCTCAGGTGTCTCCAATGCCTCACCATGGCCTGTCCCCGTGGAGGCCCGCGAACTGCGGCGCCTGGTGCTGGCCTCTGGCAGTGACACGCTGCTGACACTGGAGGCAGCCTCACTGGCGTCATCCCCTCCCAAAGCAGCTGCACTGCATGTGCTGCTCTGTAGGTGTTCAACAGCAGTGGTCATCTGCCCTAGTGCCTTGGCAACATCCCCGCAGAAGTGCCCAAGGTCCACCTGCAAGGACACAGAGCGGTGTGCCAACACTGCGGTACTGTTGCTGTGACGTGTGATCGCCTTTGTAGCGGTGGCGGAACGCACCAATTGCTGTCGGTGCCTCCTCTTCTCGCACTCATGGCCCTCCCTCATGGCACAGGTGAGCTCTTGGATGTCTTCCCTGAGGTGAGCATTGCCCTCTGCCACCACAGTGGTCATGTGCCTAACCGCCGTGCTCATGTCCGTAACCACCGCAGTCATGGCACGCATGTCTCTAGCAAGGCGCACGATATTGCAGCTAATGTTTGTCATGTGCCGTCCCTGCAGGCGCTGTACACGCAGCATCCTCTCCTCGATGGCAGAAGTGTGTGGGAGATCCAGGTCGCCTGAGGAGACGGAACTTGGCCGAGCCCTGCGCCGCTGTGTGAGTCTTGCGCGTTCAGGTGGTGCATCAGGTGGTGTGATGGCGCGCAGACTGTGTCCCACTTGTGTGGAGGGTGTTTCTATCACCTGCAAGGGCGCAACTTGGGACCTGCGACTCTGCGCTTTTGTGGCTGTTGTAGCTGCAGCGCGTGTGGCTGGTGCTGGTGGCGCTGTTGCTGGTGCCTGTGCTGGTGGTGCTGGTGGTGGTGGTGCTGGTGGGGTGGCAGGTGGAGGTGATGTATGCGCATCCTGCGCTGTCTCCAGGTCTGAATCCACAGGTGTCTTGGATATTATCAGCCGCCCGCTGTCGTCCGAATCCCCAGGAGATGCATCTGTGTGTGAAACAGTGCATGGTTAGTGGGATAGTTACACCTACGTAGTGTTGTACACATACATGTCCCTCTGTGATCCACTAAATGAACAGTCTCTATCCATGTTCAACTGATGTGGTGAATGGTCATTGCATTTACGCCTGTACATGCACACTGGGCTGACTAGACTACAACTCCCATGATGCACTAGTGTTAGGAGTAAAGCTGTGTGTGCCAAAGCTGCATACACACTCAGATCCTGCTGGGGGCATGGAAATGGATTTACGCTATGCTGGGTATAGGCACAGGCATGCATCTTACCTTGGGCACTTGTGGCTGCGCCGGACGTGTCCAACTGGGTCACTCCCACGAAGGCTTCCCGCTCGATTGTTCCTTCCACCAGATTCTCCAGGGCAGTGTTTGCTTGGACCGTGGAAGGGCTGCCTCCGGTTCTGCTTGCCTCCCGGAGCCTCTCTGAGATCCTCTCCTTTGCACGCTTCCGCAGGTCGTACCACCTTTTCTTGAGGTCATTGATGCTGCGGGGCGTCACACCTACAGCATTCACCCTCTCCCGGATGCGCAGCCAAATGCGGCGCTTCTCTTGCTCAGGCACCTTGAGGGACAGCTTACCGAAGAGGCGATCGTGCTTGCTGCTGACTCCCTCTATCAGGTGCTCCAGCTCCCTGTCGGAGAACTTGCGCTTGCGCTTGCGTGCAGCTTCAGCGCTGGATGGTGCTTCCTTCTCCATCAGGTATTTGTTTTGAGGATGGCTCAGTTGTTGTGGCTTCACTCTACACAGGCAGTCTTCAGTCACAGCTCCTGTTTGCTCCTCTGCCGAGGCAATGTGGGTGGGGCTGCAGTATTTCCTGGTTGGTGATGTCATCTGCACGTTCCCGGTGCGACGCGGTCATTTGCGATTTCGCTATTACCGAATTCGCTATTAGCTAATTCGGTATTACCGAACAACGCTATTAGCTAATCGGAGTTTGCATGCCCCGCTATTGATTAATCGGTAAAAATAGGGATTTTTAAGGAATCGCTAAATTTTACCGAATCTGTTGATGCATGCCCAAAAGCGATTCCTTAATAATGATTCCTTATTTCTCGCTATTAAGGAATCGCTTTTGGTTTGCTTGGTGCATGTGCCCCTATTATCATAGTTGATATTGCTGTAACATGAGTGGAATGAGCTGGAATATCACTCTGTAATCTTCCATTGAGGACAATTAAATCATGTTCCCTGTGTGCCGCCAGGAGCAAGATTCCTCTTTTATTTGTCCTGGAGCAGGGAGGGAATATGGTGGCCGGTATATGGACATCCTCTTCCCATTGTTTGAACACAAATGAAGCGAGTGGATGATTAGAGACAGTAGCTGCTTTTTTGTTTATTTTATTTTTGTTTGTTTTACCTTTTTCTTATCTTTCCTTTTTTTTATTATGGCTGGAACCAGTGGCTTTTTCACTGCCACTTCCCTTTTTTCTTTTGTTTTAAAAATGGGAAAAACATCAGATACCATGAGTTACATTGAAGAAGGGAAATATTTTCCCAAAGCTGCTTTTGGAAAAGCTTGGATAGGTGAATCCTTCTCCATAAAGAGAAGGTCCAGTGACGATAGATCTTCATCCGGCATTGATTTATGCATGAGTGTTGGTATTTACGATATGGGACAGCCAACTTGTAGTCCAATAGCATTCTTTTGAGTAAAGTCAACTTGAACAGTCTCCTTACCAACTGGTACGTCTACCTCCTCAAATTTCATTGGGAGTTCTTTCAGGATTACTGATAAGATGTCCAAGATATGATCTAAGATGTGCGTAGACAAAATTCTCTCAAGATATTGAAGGTTTCTAGAGAAGCTGACAAAGTCACCAGTGGGATTTACTGACGGTGAACAATAATTCAGATGCCACAGATAGATTTAGCACTGGCAAAATATTAACGCTTTGTACACTACAAAAGAATTCCATTGACTTTCTCTTTCTCTGTGATAATGGTACCAACCTCTCTGAAATACTTTTACTTGACACAGAAGAAGCAGCCTTAAATGATGACACCTCTGGTAGAATGTATTCTACCATTAAGGAGGTGTCTCTAGAGTGGTCAACCTGTTGAATTTTCTGACTTTTCTCGTACAGACACTCCAATGGATCTGAACCAAGAAAACCTTGAAGTGAATGCTCTATATTAATTGGGACAGGAGCGTTGTTGAGGAAGAGCAAGGAAGCATCACAGGTTTTCTTACCACATAAAGAATCATTAAAAATACTGTCAGTATTCCCCAAAGGGCCATCAAATTGTGATGTTATTTTTGTTACATCTTTCATAGGTAGCAATTCAGCTTTCGCCTTAAGATGTTTATCACCAGATCTCAAGAAATATATCGGAATAGTTGTCAATCTTTCTTTGGTCAAATCTTTCTTTATCAAATTTTCCACTGTTCACATCATTACAGTGCAAGTGATCAAAATCCATATCTCATAATATGAGAACTCTATTGAAAGGATCAGTTGCTTCTCCCCTTAGGATTGTCTTTTTACTGAACACATTGTCAATATATGGCACTGTTAGTAAGTATAACAATAACAGTCAGCTTTCCTCCAAACCTATCCCCCACACCCTCACCCAACCCACTGACTAAAGGTACACGGGGATGTCACCTGGCATTTGAAGAAGAGAATGGTGTGTGCAATATGTATTAAGTGTAGGCTGGAAGTGTATCAGAGGGGGGAATTCCCCCTCCTCTATGGTCTAGCCTGGATTGACATATTAGAATTGGAAGAGGTGAAGCACCCATGTTCTTGTTGGACATGCACACAAGGGGAGACCACTAGAGAGGTATCTCACCAGTGAACCCCAAACATGCTCAAAGTTTTTAAAGGTGTTGCAGAGAATATCTGCCATGCACTATATCGTGAGAGCCTGGTATTCGCGGGAATGCCATTGTGTTAGTGAAGACACCTCCTTTCGCTTACAAGCTGAGGCCACACCCTTTTTGCAGCACCTAAACATAACCATAGTATTGACCGATCTCCTATGGTCTGGTGTTTGAGGGAGCCGTTGCGCAATATCAAGAGCGCAAAACCCGAATCAGTATTGGGTAGCCCAGAATATCTCTAATCTGTGCCAGGATTTCCGGCTAGAATGGATGGATCATTGGGCAGTCCAACCAGATATGCCTGACATACCCCATCTTGCCACACCCCCTCCAACATAAGTCTGTGGTAGTAGGAAATATTTTTCTTAATTTGCCATGCTAGATGTACCAATCATATAGTACTTCATAGTGGGCTTCTCGTATGCCCATCAAGTGATTGAAACTGGGTTTATCTCTCAATAGTTTTCTCCGCTGTGCATCTTAGATTGTGTTACCCAGTGTCCGCTGCCAGAAGGCCATGTGTTGTGGCTGGAGGATAGTGAGGGTAGAGAGCAACAAGGAGTAAAGAAAGGAGATACTACCCCTGAAGCAGACGCGGCTCCTCGTGGGAGGGCTGTGGGGTGGTGGGGCGGGCGGGGAAGGGGCAGGGTGGGGATTAGTAAACTACGACATAAGGCCGAACAGAGTTCAGTTAATAAATAAATAAAACTAATTTCATTGCGCATGCAGCATTGCAGCGCGAGCATGAAATTCGTTGTATTTATTTATTTATTAACTGAACTCCGTTCGACCCCATGCCGGAGTTTACTACCTGCGCCCCACCGCCCGCAGCACTCCCACGAGGAGCCTCGACTGCCCTGAAGCCACTCCTGCGTTTTACAGATTGTTCACTGGGGATGAGGTCTCTCATGGTGGCCTCTCTAATATCAGGGCTAAGGACCCTGTGTCCAAGTTGGGACTAATGACAGCTTCCCGATGCTGGTAGGTGAAAATTCCTTTGACGGTGCTTGAAAGTAAGGTTATCCCAGTTATGGAAGATGTCCGAGACAGTGAGACATCCTTTCTCCCTCCATGCATCAAAGGGCCCAGGTTGTAGGGCTGGAGGAAATATGGGATTAAGCTGAATTTTGTGTAAATGGGGAGGGGAAGATGGTCCATGCAGACACCCAGTTGATCTCATCCCATACTCTAAGTGTAGTCTTCATGGGTATACTAAGGTAAGCATTCAGCAGACATTCTGCTTTAGGCTTCTACAGGAGATCCCAGTTGTATCTCCTAGACACCGCCCTGTCCATATGGAGCCAGTGTTTGTCAGACTCCCATTCTGACCATTCGGAGGTCACTCGCAGTTGGGATGCCCTGCAATAAAGATGTAGATCTGGCAGTGCTAGACCCCAAGAGCTCTTCGGGAGATGGATGGAAGACAGGCCCTTCGATCCTGCTAAATTAAACGTGTGATCATGGAGGGTAAGGTGGGCAAGAACACCCAGTCTAGCTTGATCGACAAGTCCTGGAAAAGATATAGAAGCCTATGTAAGACATTCATTTTGATGGCATGTATATGGCCGAGCCATGGGCGCCCATCTTCGGAACTTCCCCTTTAATTATTGCAGGAGCAGTGGACATTAAAAGGGTCAGAGATTTTGGGGGTGCCGAAGTATGCCATTTCTTTTTTAGCCCATTGGAAGGAGGAAGACACCACCACAGATTGCATTTGACGCAGCTGCAGATTTTGATTGAGAAGGAAGGATTTGGTTAAATGAATATGAAAGTCCGACACATGTTCGAAGTTTTGTAGTTCCATCTGAGATGTTTCAAGTGTAGACCTTGGGGAGATAATAGTCATCAGCACATCATCAGCGAAAAGGGAACTCCTGTGCTCCTCTGTGCCAAAAGAGATTCCTCTGATGAAGGGTGTCTTACATATTTTAGCAACAAGGGGCTCAATTCTAAGAGATTCTAAGACCGAAGAGTACTGTGAGAGGGTGCACCCCTGTTATGTTCCCCTTCCCAAGTAAAAGAGTTCAGAGCTCACTCTATTAGCCAGGACTCTGCCACTTAGTAGCACATGATTGGCTTGAATCTTAGCTATGAATTGGTTGCAAAAGTCTAATCTCCTTAAAGTGTGGAATAAGAAGGGCAAACCTACCTGGTTAAAAGCTTTCTCTGCGTCCAATGCCAGTGAAGCTGCCGGGTTCAATTTTTAGTAACGTTTTTGACCAGGAGGAGCACCCTTTGCAAATTATCATGGGTTTGTCTGCCTTTGATAAAGCTGGACTGGTCCAGATCTATCAAATTCGGCATGAGATTCTTGAGTCTAGAGGCGATGATCTTGGCGTATAACTTGATGTTGAGGTTGAGAAGTGTTATTGGGCAGTATGAGCCAAAGTGTTGGGGGTTGTTCCCTGGTTTGGGGGTGACCGAGATGAGGGCCTCACTCATGCATTGAGTAACCAGGTTTGAGACCACCATGAAAGGGCCTCCAGATGTGATATGAGTTTCAAGGCAAAGGTCTTATAACATTGTGCTGTAAGCCCATTCAGGCTTAGGGATTTATGAAGATTAAGACCTGCTATTCCCCTGGTGACTTCCTCCTCATTTATGGATTCTCCCAAGAGCTCATTCAGGGCTGTCATCACCTTTGGGAGCTGTATCCCATCTAGATATTCGAGTTGTGTTGTTTCATCTTTACACTCAACGGTATAGAGGCTCTTATAGGAACTACCAAAGGCTTGGGCCTTCTCTGGATCCGAGGCTGCCACACTCCCCACCTCCTGATTAATGTCCTATATTTATTCCTTCTCCCCCTTGATCCGCAATTGCCTAGCTAAATGGGAATCCACTTTGTTATCCTCTTCTTATGTCGTATGTTTAAGTTGTACAAGGGTGAGTTCAGCTCTGTTATTGTAAACCGCACTGAGTTTTTTCTGAATGCAGTGACTTTCCTTTGGACGGGTAGGGTCGGGTGTTCTTTATGTGCCTGCTCTGAAGTTTGGAGTTCTGCCTCCAAGTTAGCCTTTCTTGTTTTCTTTAGCGTCAATTTCAGTGCAATGCATTTACCACAGAGCACAGCTTTAAAAGAGTCCCAGTTGTTAGCAGGGTTAGAATCGTTCAAGAAGAAGTAGTCTCTAATGGTTTTCTGCAGTTCCTCCTGCAACAGTCTGTTGGGACTCAGGAAAAAAACAGTGGTGATAATTCGAGGGTGCTGCATTTCAGGTCATGGTCAACACTACTGGGGCATGATCAGATATAGAGATCAGGTGGAACAAGGCTGTTTGCAGTGTTGGTGTAAGGGCCTGGCTAACAAGCACATAATCCAATCTGAAGTAAGTGTGATGTGAATGTGAGAAAAAGGTGTAATCTTGCATGTTTCAAGAATCCTTTGAGGATCTGATTTGTTAGTAGCAACTGAAACTTTTTGTTGAGTTGGACATTCCAAGGAGGATGAAGGCTGAGCCCTTAACCGCAGATAAAATTTAAAGTGCCCCGCAGGGGCAGATACCACTCTCAAAGTTAAAAAAAATGTTTCAATTTTTCTCAGATAATTCACAGATCCAGTTCAGGCCTGTGGATCTGATAATTCGCATATAGAAGGTTTTACAACAATTTGATACCATTTTTTTGCAAACCTTTCAAAAAAGTTATACAAAAATCACAGTGCAAACATGCATGGCAAGAATTAGGCACAGTGAGCACTGTAGACCCATTGGATAGCCTAAACCCCACAGTGTATGACCAAAGGAGGTGCACAGCTTGATTAGTGGAATGAGGTCCAGTCCAGAGCCCTGCTTCTGGAGTCCACTTCACATGTCCAAAGTCTGTACACACCTGGTTTGGTGACTGAGAGGCTAATTCAGGGCTTAGTATCAGACTTGGTGCTATGGGCTAAGAATAATGTGCACTGCTGAAGGCTGTACACAAACCTCTTGGTGGAAGGTAGTTGCCACAAGACCTACATCCACCTTTCCACAGATAGCTGAACATATGCATTTCTTCTACACAGCACTATGATGGTTGGGTGTGCAGAAGGTTGGATGTGTAGCCTGCAGCCAGCTCCCCACTGCACACTGCCAAAGGCTAAACACAACAAGGATGGTGTTCATAAGGTTTGGTGCATGGCTGGACAAACACCAGGCCCTGGCAGAAACTCACACTGCACGTAGCCAAAGGTGATACACAGTGGGTATTCGATCTGTATGAGATAAGGTGTAGACACTTAGCTCAACAGTTGGCCAATGACTATGAGCTATCACAATTGGGGGTGCTGGAGGATTAGTGTATGGCCTCACTGAAAGCTGTGTGCAGCCACAGTTGGTTGTGCTGAAGATTGGACATAGAGTCACATGCCAGGGTTTGTGGCCAATCCCGGTGTCCACAGACAGAGACCCTGAGATGCAGGTGTTGGGTGTGCAGAAGCTTTGGATCAGGCCAGGCCCTGCGGCAAACCCCACTGTGCTGGTGTGAATGCTGAGCTGAGGGGGGTTGGACACAAACTAATGGTGTGAATTATGTCAACAAAAAAGCCCAGAAATTCACTGAAAACACTTTCTTGGGGGTAAATTATGTTTTTCCGATCATGAGAGATTGATATATTTTTTTAGAAAACCTCAGAAATTCTCTTTAAAATTTGAAAGCTAAAGCAAAGTCGGGTTACTAAACTAAGCCAACAACTCACTGAAATTTGCTGGTTATGGTTAGGTCGTTACACCAAGCTGTGCTTAAGACCTCACAATAAGTGTACTAATAAATAAAAGAATTTAACAACAGGGTATATTTAAATAACAGTTATACAAAAGTCGATTAGAGTAATGCTTGCAAAAAGACTAACCACCAGCAATACCCTGGGTGTACCATTCCATTTCATTGTTTTTTGCACACTAGGCCAGTCTAGACAAAGGACCCCCTTTCCCAAACCAATATCTACCCTGCTCTTCATGGAAACAGTCAATCCTAAACTGTCAGGTGTGGCCTCCCCCGGAATGGAAAAACACAAGCAACCCCAGACTGGTTTCAGCATTGTTAGGCCTCATAAGTGAGGTATTGTATGAGACCAGTGGTACACTGAGCAAGTAACCCACGCCTGGGCATACCCTTGGCCACTCAGGGCATAACATCAATTCCATGAACCGTAATTAGAGGAATGGGTTGAAAAAGTCTAACCATTGCTAATTGCTCGAGGTTGCATTCAATACCATGGCAATAAGACCACTTTCCTAAAAGAGACCAACTGACCAGTTTCCTCTGGACCTGCCCTAAACCCTGCTGGTACCTTCTGTTGAAGTGAATCCTGATCCTCAAGACTTTTCCTGAGCCCCTGAAATCCTTGGTGTTAGAATGTACTCCTCATGCCCAAACTGCAAAATCTTGGACTTAGAAACCTTTTGACAACTTTCTGCCTGGAGATCCAATGGAGACCAGGGTTGCCGTAGAAGTTACAGCCATTGACATTAAATGACCATAGTGGTGGCTCCTCGAGAGAGTGCTGCGGGGTAGTGGGGGTGGAGAACGGTGGGGGTAGTAAACTCCGGCATACAGCTGAACAGAGTTAGGTAAATAAATAAATAAAATGAATTACATTGCACATGCTGCAATGCCAAATGGCGATGCAGCACGCACAATGTCATTCGTTTTATTTATTTACTTCACTCCTTTCGGCCATATGCTGGAGTTTGCTACCCACACCCTGCCTTCCAGTACCTTAACAAACAGAGTCTGTGGAAGAGTCCTGAAAAGACGTCTATAATAAGGTTAGCAAAACAGAGAGGATGCAGACTTTCAGCAGGTCTTTAGTGAGGCATGTGAATTAGCAGCTCAGCCACCCAGAGCAGAGAATCATACTTTTTTTTTTTGTCATGGAAGTACTAGAGGGAGGGTAAAAATTAGTGCTATACATAAGCTGACATCTCAGAACTCAATTGGTAGAGCCT
Source organism: Triturus cristatus (assembly GCF_964204655.1). NCBI lineage: Eukaryota > Metazoa > Chordata > Amphibia > Caudata > Salamandridae > Triturus > Triturus cristatus. The sequence goes on from NC_140582.1 coordinate 634,049,949, forward strand.
GAGGCCAGAAGTCCGAGGCTGCAAGGCTGCTGTGCTGTGCTCCGAGCGTGGAGAGCGGCATTCAGAGTGCAGAGACCGGCATGCGCGAGACCCGCATGCAGCCGTCGCAGAGGAAAGCAGAGGAAAACTGACAGGGCAACACACCCGCAGCCCGCTGCCCTCTGCCCGCTGCATTGCTTGTTGCCATGCCGGTCCCGGTGCGGAGCCCCGGCGGCAGCGTGAGCGGAGATGTCGGCTCCCCGGTTGGTCTCATGCCAATCTCGGCGTGTGTGAGACGGCGGCAGAGGAATGACCAGAGGTGGCCGGAGGTAGTTGGAAAGGCAGAAGGGAGCAGAAGGGAGCGGAGACCTGAGAGCCAGTGATCAGAGAGGCAACTTGGGACCACGAGATCACAACCGGCCACTCAGCCCACGCCAGCCCCGGCCACCTCGTCTCCCTTTGTTACTTCTGCAAGATCCCACGATCAGAAGGAAAAGAGAGAAAAAGAAAGAGTAAGATCAATACTAGCCAGAGCAGGCACCCAGGCAGGCACCCAGACTGAGTGCTATTACCATCAGTTGGTAGAAAGCTTAACCTGCCCGAGCAGACCAACGAGTAGCTTCTACTACCAGTCTTTTGTTCTCTCCCTCTTTATGGCATATAAAGAATTGCATTCACAGACAATCCATATGAAAAGACTGGGCACTCAGCAGACCTCACGAAATTGTCCAGGCAATGCCGCCCATATCGGATTCCTCTCTGGGAATATCTCAAAATTCTTTATAAAACCAGCCAAACCTGCTAAGTCAGACCAAGGGTCATCTCAAAATTCACAAATCGACCAGAGCAAGGCCTAGGACAAAGGAGCAGATAATATAGAGAAAAGTAACTCTTCACTACAAAACGTCAAAGCCAGTGACGGAAAGCCGACCAATGATACCACTACTTTAACATCTTTAACTGTAACATATGTAAAAGATGAGGCTTGTCAAGGATGCGCTGACCTTTCTCTTTGTCTCAATGATCAAAAGTCTCATCAAATTGCTGAGACAGACTTTACCTTACCAGATATAAAAATCTATGAATCATTATTCCAAAGGGTCGATAAAGTTACAACAATAGCAGAGTCCCCAGGACCGTTAAACAGTACTCCACAGAGATTTTTTGACTCAGAAGACAAATACTCCCATCTCTCGGAATTACCTTTCGTAAATAATATGTTCTAATTTAATGGCCAAAACCCAGTGTCTGACTCATTATTGACTCTTCAAAAGATCTTGGAGTCAGTGCTCCAATACCTCGTTAATAACAAAAAGAAACACCAGCATGCGGCCCAGCAAGTCTTACCTTTGAAATCCTATGAAGAGGAGAAAGGAATAGTGGACACTTCAAAAGATAACCCTTTAAGAGAAACTCCTACCCAACTAAAGAAAGGAAAAGCGACCCAAACCAACTGGATTTTGAAAAAAGAAAGGACCAAAAAAACGGAAAATGGAACAATCTTTTCCCTTAGAAGCTATTTAAAGAGCCAAATAAAGTAAAAGTCCGTAACAAAGCAATTACTTTCTATTCAATTTTTTACCGATGTGGACCAAAGGACCCATTCCAATCTCCAAAAACTGAGACAAACAAAAAACTCACAACAAAGAGTGAATCCTTAATAACTGATCCTCTGGACTCAGTCTTACCTAAAAAGGAAAAAAGGACAGAAAAAGATCCGCGACAAGATACTAAAAAAAGACCTAGAAGAAGAATCACGAAAAAGAAAGCGCAAAAGCAAAGCATTTTGACGCATTTAACTCAGCAATGCAAAACCTTAGAAAAGGTACAATCTCCAAGATCAGACAACAGACTTGACGAGATCGGACACAGTGACGAAGATCTTAAGGAGAAAGTAATTCAAAAACAACTAAATTTTTTCACTGCGAAATTCTCTATGCCTGGCTATGACATAGAGCATCCAGTGTCACCTTGCGCCAAAAACAAAGAACAGTCCTCGAAGGTAACAAGTTCCTTAGCACAGCAGAGTCAATCATGGTTTCTGGAATTTTCTGATTTATTTCCCTCAGGAAGTGATCCGCTAAACCGAGGGAGAATAGTGAATCTAATTCGCAAGATCCCAGAATTACAGTCGCTAACATGTTCTGAAATAAAATTAGTAGTGTTCCCGTCAAAGTCTAAAAGCATGGTGGCTATTGTGGAATTCAGGTTGTGTGTTATTCCATCAATAATCATAAATGAAAGTGAGATCCTTCATAACAATGGATACATCGTTGCAGCAGCAAACAATAGGGGAACCCAACCAAAGGGGAAACTAGAGGAAAAGAACACTATAAAAATACAGCTCTCTGAGGATAACATCAGCAGCATCAAAAATTCCACAAGTATCTCTAACAAAAATTTGACCATTTCGATAGAAAACGGAGAGAGAGTGATGAGGAATAAAAACAAAGTCAAGCAGGAGAGACCCTCAATGGAACATCATTGGTCCTGGATACCGGAGACCCTAAACAGCCACAAGGAGGGAAGGGAAATCAAACTCCCCTTTTAACAGCAGGTTGTCCATAGCATTGTGGAATATAGCAGGAAAAAACAAAGAGAAAATGGCTTCAATTTTGGAAGATTCCCCGGCGTTGGTCATTCTCCAGGAAACTTGGGCAACAAAGCCATTAGATCAAAATGACTACTTTGTCTATGATAAAGCAGCAGAACAGGTGGCTCGGGGTCACACTAAAGGAGGTTTAGCAATTTTGGTTCACAAGGACTTCTTTTGTGATCAGGAAGTAATTCCCTTGGACCACAGAAATATCCAATGCCTAAAGGTTAAATGCTGGCTTGCCGCCAAGGACTCTCCAACTGACCTAATAATTTTTAACGCTTACATTCCACCAGGTCCCTCGAATGATGCTCTTTTGGTCAAAATATTTGAAGAAATAGAAAGGGTGGTGGAAGAGAGAGGTTTCCATCCCGTTTTCCTTAAAGGAGACTTCAACGGAAAAATACCCAACGATCTCATAGACAAATGGGAATACGAAGAACAAGTAGAAGCTCTATCAATTAGAAGCTCTATCAATCCCTACTCCATCATTCCCACCTGGGATCAGGGAAGACAAATGAGGGAAAATTCTACTATCTTCCCTCCCCATAATAAATGGTTTCATCCTAAATGGGCGTACAGAAGGAGACATTCCGGCATCCTTCACAAGAAAAGGCAACTTCACCGCTTCTATATTAGACTATATGATCTGCAGTCCTGTTCTGCTCGACAGGGTCGTAAAATTAAGTACCAATTTTATCATGGAAGTGATCATGCCATATTAATACTCGAAACTGAAATAATATTGCAACGCACATCTCCGGGACTTATTATGCATGTACAAAGTTCAGTACTTGTGAATCAGGCCCAAAGGAGAATATTATGGGCATCCACCGCTTTTAACAAAATCAATTACGCAATTGACAAGGCAAAAGTATTACAATTCACGCATTCCTCTGACCCAATAGTACATTTCGAAGTAGTGTTCAATAAAATAATGCAAGCTCTACAGTCAAATCTAAAACATCAGCATAACGGAGCCATAACTCAAATAAGAAAGATCCTAGACATAGGAGCCACAGCATTAAACAAATTAATTTGCATGCAATTTCAAAACCCTTCTAAGACAAGAGAATTGGAAATCAAACATCTAAAAATATGCCGGAGGTGGGAAAAAGAAAAATTGCGAAAATCACAGCAGGACAAAAACTGGGTGGAAATCCAAACTGCAGCAAAACAAAATAATACTCGTGTGTATTGGAGCTTAATAGCCAAACAAACAGGAATGAAGAAATCCTTGCAAGCATCACCAGTTCCCCCAAGGAAAGGGAAAAATTCCTACGTAATCTATATAAATCAAATGGGAATCATGAAAATCTGAATTATCCACTATGTACGCAGACAGAAAATAAACTAAATATTTCTTCTCCTGTGGCCCATCAAATAGAGTATCACATAAAGAAAGCAAGATCATCAGCTGCAATGGGCCCGGAGCAAATTCCGATGAAGGCACTACAAAGTAATCCCATGGAATGGAGCAAATTCCTAGTACCAATATTCCAGAATCACGGAAGGGGAGTATAGTTATTCCAATCTATAAGAAAGGATCCCGGCTGCATCCAGGCAACTACCGACAGATTGCACTGTTGGACGCAATAGACAAGAGCTTTGCGGCAAGTGTCCTGGACCATCTTAAAGATTGGGCCTTTTCTTCTGGAGTGATCCCTCTTAATCAGGCCGGGTTTAGACAGAAACATTCAGTAACGGACAACATAGTGGTTCTACAGACTATTATCGACAAATATGTAGTCCTGAAATCGCAGGTCGTCTATGCGGTCTTTGTTGATTTTTCAACTGCATTTGATAGAGTGGATAGACCAACACTCTGGAAGAAACTCAGAAACCTGGGAATCCCGGAAACTCTTCTTTATCTTATTATTTCACTACACTCTGAAACGTGGTGCCAGGTACAACTGGGACAAGAAAAGGGACTTAGCAGACTAATCGCTACACCAAACGGTCTTAGGCAAGGCTGCCTTCTGGCTCCCCTACAGTTCTCATTATACCTCAGTGATCTCCCGGACAGCTTTCTACAGGTTATAAATTTCCCCCTGAAGATAGCATCATGTAACATACACACCATGATGTACGCCGACGATGTTGTAATTTTTGATCTTACCTCTTTCGGATTACAAAGGAACCTAGACGTACTAACAAGATATACAAATGAACATTTCCTGGTTCTAAATACAACTAAAACGAAAATAGTCCCATTTAGAGGGAGAAAGCATTACACAAATTACAACTGGACACTAGGAGGAGAAACGTTAGAAGTGTTAAAAGAATATACCTACTTGGGGCGGTCTTTTAATCAATCACTAGAAAACTCTACCCACCTGCAGCATTTAAATTGTAAAGCAGATATTCATGTTGGAGCACTCCAACGATTATACTCTTCTTCCAGTCACAGACATTTCCATTCCTTACTGCAGGTTCACAGCTTTAAGATTCCCCCAATGTTATCGTATGCTCTGGAATATATCCCAATTACCCAGTGGCATCAAATACAAACAAAAGAAGAGAAAATTCTCCGTAAACTAGCTAAGGTCCAACAAGCTGTTCCTGCACAAAATCTGCGTTTAGAATTCTCATTAGTCAGTTCATTTGCCAGAGCCATCACTAATTTACTAAGATGGGTGTACAATCTTCTACACGCAGACCAAGGCACTTTAAAATTCTTACTAAAACAAGAGACATTCGAGACCGAATCTACAAAATATACTTTAAGCCAGAACTTGATTATTGCTTTTAAATTATCTAATTGCACAATTGCACTTTTGAAATCATGGACTCCTGCCCAAATGAAGCTCTTTCTGAAACATCTGACGTCAAGGATTAGTTATGATCTGGACATCTGGCACTGTTCCAAATTACACCATTATGATCATTATGCAGACTCAACAATATATTTGTTTTTCCTTAAGGCATGGAATTTGGCAGTGTAGAATTTTATTGCGGTTTGGGTTACTCCCTTTTAATTCATTGACTTCTAAATGGACTCACAAAGAACAGGTTACCAGCAATTGTGCTCTTTGCAATGTTGGTGTGCAAGATATGAAGCACGTATTGTCGGTATGCCCAAACTCATTACTTGTTGAGGCTAGAAGGCGCTATTTAAAACCAATACAATTTTGAAATAACAGTGCATCTGTGCAGAATCTGATCACACTTTTTACTCTCCCCCAGATGAATTCGCATGTCATAATGTGTTTACCTTTTTAAATCTTTTTAAAATTTGTATTGATTGTTTTATGCGCATAGTAATAGCAATCGTTTTGTATGAAATGTATTGTTCTCAGCAGAGAACTAAATCAAATAAATTAAAACTTGAAACTTGAAACTAGTGCTATAGGTAAGGAAATAGTGATGTCGACGTGTGGCTCACCTCTGTTGCGTCTCATGAGTCTCTATGGGACAAGGGCAGACCCAAGCATTGAGTGGAGCCAGTATCAAGCCTGGCTTTACCAACCGATGTCTAGTGGATGTATGGAACTTGCAGGAAATAAAGAAGATATCGCCCTAAATCGGATGGAGAAAGATGCCTGGCATCCGCATAGACAGGTTGTAAATCAATTGTTGTTTGACAGGCAATGGCATATAACTGTGATTATTTTTCGGAAGTCAAACAACGGGTATACCTGAGCATACTTTAGTAGATAGGACCAATGCTGTGGCGTTGGGTGAGATGGTTTTTTGAATTTGTGTTTGGTTTTAGGTATGCAGGTTTACAATATTTGAATAATGAAACGACAACAACGGGAACGACGTTGCTGAAGTGTTTTTGGTTAATGGTATGAAATAAATTGTGAGGCTTGGGAGTGTTTTTTCCTTTAAAGTTTACTTTTTTTAATTTTCAATCTAACCTTCAAAACTAAACTATTGAAGGTGCCCAATGGAATTGTAACAGAGGAAGTAGGTTTCTTCATTGCAGATATTTCTGTGTCATAATTGCTTGAACCAATGTTTCACAAAAAAGAACCTAACCTAATAATACTATTACAACCAACAATACGCTTTGTATTGTCATTGCACTGTGCCATGACATTTATTTTTTCATGGACACAATAAAAAGCCACGTTTGTACCTGACAGCTTCTTTATTGGCGGAGCATTGTGTTTTGGATGCTAAATGGTTCAAGTTTCAACAGATCTGTGTCCTCACATGCCATGGCTGGCTATTGATAAAAGTATAGCGTGTTTCTTATTATCTGTTATGTATTGTACCTTTGAATTCTATTTGATTTGGCATTACATTTTTTCTTTATTACATTTCTAAATGAGATAAAAAAGGCTCCATCCTCAACCTCACATTTCAGTGTTTTTATGAAGTGATTTTGCTGAAATGAAAGACCCAGGTGCAGTGCAGTATTTTCCAAGAACCTGGAGCAGGGTTCTATTATTGCTGCCGCGCACCCTTCCACTTTCCATTCAGCGGGCATCTGAAGAATGTGACCCAGCATAATAAAGAGAGGTACACACAGCTGGGACTCGGCGGAGCAGCTGCTCTGTGCGTTTTTCATCAACATTCAATACAGGCAATAAACTAGCGTTTTATAACAAAGCGATCAACAGGCATTAAAGATTAGCGTCATGTGGCAGACAACTCATTTTGGAAGTCATTTCTTTAGTGAATGTCTTAATTATGGTTCATTGAAGGCAAGTAGTACATGTTCATTACTTTTCGACAAACTCAGAAAATAGAATAGTATGTTCGTTGCATACATATTAACGTGTTATTAGGATTTCTAGTGTAGGAAAGTCATAACTGTTTTCTTGACCAACTTGGTGTACCACCTATCAGTTCAGAAATATTGCAATAGCTACTGACAGTAAGGTAACTGCTGGCATATTTACTATTACACTTAATTGGGAGGACATGAAAGAAACACACTGTGGGGGATATTCTCAAGAACGGGCGATAAATATCACTAACTTAGGTTGACGCAATTTTACATAACGCCGTATATCGCGGGAAACTAACACCGTGTTAATGGCATACTCTCAACACGCCGGCAACAGGCGATAGTTTCCCGATAACGCATCATATGTCTGCAATAAAATGACCAGAGATGCCGATAAAAAAGGAAACCCGAACGTGAAAAAAGTGGCGATGGGCCCAACAGCGATAAAAATATCAGCGATAAGCAGCGCCAGGCTTCCTATTCCCACGTCAGGCGGGAAAAATCACCATAAAAGCTGCAAAAAAGTAGAAATAAAAACAAAACCCAAACAACTGAGAAGCACCATGGAGGAAGCTGGAGCAACAGAGGCCAACCAGAACCCCACAAACCCCCAGGAGGACCAGCCAGGGACCTCTGGGAAGGAGAAGGGCAAGGAGAAGAAGAAGAGGAACCCGCGAATCAGTCCGCAGGAAAACAAGATCCTGATTACGGAGGTAATAGAACACCACCAACAACTATTCATCACCTCCACTGTGTCATTGGCAACTAAAAATGCAATATGGCAGTCCATCTTGACACTGCTCAACATGACCTGACCCAACAGCAACAAGGTGAGTAACGATCAGGGACTGAGGGGATGGGGGAGATGGGCACAATGGCACACATGCACAATTAAGCATAGCACAGTGCACACCCACAATGACTCTGGATCATGTCCCTCATCTCCTTGGCATACTGCTGCACACATAGAAACATCAAGTAGGCCCTGTCGACAATGTGCCCAGAGGGGGCCCTCCCCACAAGTCACTAATCTCACAACAAACCCTGCACATGTGATGAACCCAGCATGAGCCACACTGACAATGCAAGTGACACTGCATGACGATTAGCATGGCTGCAGTCCAATTATAATGTTGTGGTGCACGCCACGACACTGAGGTGACTGAGTGTGGACTACATCCGTAATGGAGCAGGTCACACTCTGACACATACACGTGCACAAACAACCCCTGACGTCATCCCCCTTACATCCATGTTGCTCATGTTGTGGGACATGAGTCACAGGGTGCATCTCTGCATCAGGGTCATTTATATTTGACCCCAAATGACACCCTGTTGTCTTTTTTTGGACACCAAGGATAGCCTTCATGTCATGTTTTTTTACACATGCGATACGCTGATGAGTGGGATTACGTACTACATTTGACACCCTGAAATGGCATTTCGAATACGTGACATCCTAAACAGCCTCTCTGTACAGAGGTGACATACCCACCATCTTTTTTCTATTTGTGAGACTGTTAGCACTTAATGTTGCACTTACACTTGTCAGAGTGATGTGTTAATGCAGAGGACTGACATGCACACAGGGAATATGTGTTGCAATGAATTTATTTGCACACGCTGTTCATGTGGTCATTTTTTACTGTTCAATGATTGCTAAGGTCAGTCACAATGTGACGTGCTCATGCGGAGAAATTGTGAATGATTGTGTTCCTTTGGGCTATTCCTGCTGCAGCTGCAGTGGGGTGTGGTCCACCTGCCTCATCTTCCTCATCATCGTCTGGTGCATCTGGCACCTGGATCCATGGGTCATTGGTGCGTACACATATGTTGAACAATACACAACATACAATGATCATCTTGCACACTATTTTTGGGCTGTACAGGAGTCTTCCACCAGTGATGTCCAGACCCCTGAAACGTGAATTTAACATGCCAAATGTGCTCTCAACAATGCCCTTGGTGCATTTGTGGGCCACATTGTACTGCCTCCGAGCCGGGTTTTCGGGGCTCGGAGGGGTGTCATTATCCATGGGCAGAGTGCAAATCCTTGATCACCTGTGAGAGGTAAGTGAGATTAGTGTAAATTGGTGGTTCTGTATGCAAATGTGTGGGATCAATGTGTATTACGTAGCCTCACAGCTGCTCCTCCCTCCCCCGAGCCTATTGACTTGTGTGCGCTGCGCGGTTGCATCAATTGCAGTCCTACAGCACAACATTGTCATGCCTGTCTGCGCATGTCCGCAAGTCTGACAACAACACTGTAATGTGGGCCATTGAAGGTGAGCGGCCACATGTGTGTAGGCCTATGGTAAGGATAGGGCGGACACAGATGTAGAGTTCAGGCCTGGCTGAACTCGCGCTGTGATTGAGGCTCGGCCTTTGGCTTATGCTGCGGCAATGAAGATACACACACAACAGTTAGCTTGTATGAGCCAAGACCCTGAGCGGTCTTGGGCGCTTTTATTTTTCCATTCGGGCGAGCCCACCCTCTGGGTGCATGCTACATTGCAACATTGTCGACTAAGGGCCGGGTGGCGTCAACACTACAACAGAGCTACACGCCATAGCTACTTTTGTGGCCAGCCTGGAACTGAACCACGCCCAGAACCCCCGGGCCATTTCTTCACACTCCTCACACGCCTATGCGTGGGCCGCCGCCGTGGCACTGGGATGTTGTGCGCTTTGGAGTACCTCTCCAGGCATTCCACCCAGGCTTTCCGCCTGCCTGGGACGAGGGTGGCCCCAAGACTGTGAAGGGCTCCAGTGGAGTTACCGAGGACATGCTGTTGGCTGCTGGAGGCTGAGTCGTGAGGTAGCCCCATGGGACGAGGACTTGCGGTGCACTGAGTTAGGCCCACCGGAAGAGCTGAGCGGGTGTGCAGCCTGCGATGATACAGTAGGCCTGGAGGCTGGATGATGACTTGTAGTGCACTGAGCTAGGCCCACCGGATGAACTGAGTGGGTGTGCAGCCTGGATGATGCAGTGGCCTGGATACTGGACGATGACTTGTGGCGCACTGAGGTAGGCCCACTGGAAGAGCTTAGCGGGTGTGCAGCCGGCGAAGATGCAGTAGGCCTTGAGGTCCGGACTGGATTTGATTTGTGTGAGACCTGCTGGACCGCAGTGTAGGCTGGAAGGAGCAGTCAGCACACACAGAACTCCGTGGTGAGGTGCCGCAGGGAGCGCTGGGGGCCTGTTGCACGGAAGCTAGCGATCGGGTGAGGAGGCTGCCAAGCTTGCGGGCCTAGGGCTTGAAGATTGCACCTGCACGTGGTGGGCCATCTTGGAGACACGCCGATGGCGGCAGGTGAGCAGTGAGGCCTGGGTGCGCAGGGGTGGGCAATCACCGCTGGGTGCCAGATGGGTCTGGGGACCAGCGGGCTGGGGTGCAGCAGATGCACAGGATTGTGCAGGCACAACTGGTCATGGTGGCAGCTTCGTGGCAGGGTGAGGGGCGCAGCCCTGGCAGACTCGCCCCTGCAGGGGATGACGAGATGTGCGCCGGGTGGCGTGTGACGTAGCCACCTCTTGGCCAGTGTAGATTTGTCCATTAAAGGTGGTCAGCCACATGTGTGTAGGTCTATGGTCAGGATATGGCGGACACAGAGACACATGCAGTAGTTACTTTTGTGGCCATCCCGGAGGTGAGCCATGCCCGGAGCCCCAGGCTATTTATTCACACTCCTACACTGGACTGGTGTACGCCAGCCCAGCCCACTACGCTTACGCTTACGCTTACAGGGGGTCCAGATAGCTACATGTCCAAGATCTTCCCCACTGCCTGAGGTAACATGGTTGTGTCCACTGTCCACAACACTACAAACACCAGCAGTATATGTCCACATCGACATGTCTGTGCTCTTCATACTCAAGACTGTCCAGCACATCACCACCACACTTGGCATTGTGTACATTCTTATTCATGGGTCACTTGCCTCATTCGCACATTCTTGGTTCCCACCTCTCCCCACATTCTGCAATGTGTGGCAGAGGGGCTATGCCTTTGTGGATGGTTTGTCTACATGTCTGGCCCCTGGTACCACAGTTACTTGTGTTGTCGTGTCTGGTAGGTGGGCATGTTGTTTGGCATGTCGTATGTGATTTTGATACGTGTGCATTCCCACAGTTGTATGATTGTGGAGTTGAGGTGTGTGGTGTATTCCATTGGTATTCACCAACGAGTTGATATGGTGCTACGTGATAATGCATGTGTGATAAGAAAAAATACCAAATCACCACGGTACTTGCAAAAACAAAAGAGTGCATGTAGTTTTTTAGAAATTGTATACTGTAAAAATATTTAATAGAGCATTTTTTGCAATATAACATGTATGTCTGAAGTATTTCAAGAAAGGTGCTAATCATTTACCATAAAAACGGTTCCTGCCCGTTGGTGATGCGGAAGCCATTCCTCAGAAGCTGGTGAACGTCTTTTGAACTCCAGCCAGCGATGACAACTTTTTTTGTAAAAGAAAAGGATTCAACAAATTCATTTATACAGACATAATTATTCAGAGAGGAGTCTCCTCATTATTACAGGTGTATGGCAGACATATGAATACAAATTCAAATTGATTACATGATTTCCATTATGGATGTCTAAAAGGTTGCTATTAAAGAGACAAGGCAATGTATGAAGATATCCAACACAATAAACTATGATATAATGGATCATTAAAAAAATTCCGATTATACAATACATGTTGCAGGAAAACGTTCTCATTATTATTGAAGAGAGAAACACATCATATACAATGTATGCCGATACAAATCAATTTAAAAATGAGGCTCAAGTGGGTCTAACAGGAGCATTGTGTATGGCATCCACAGTATAAGTGCTTTACTGAACCTAGCATAAAGTATGTCAGAGTTGGTACAGAGAATTGGTGCACAGCAATTGTATTTTAGCCATTGCTCAGAGTGGACACTAGTCTGGATATCTCCTCGAACTAATTTAGTCCCCATGATACTGTGTCTAGATTGTGTATCCATTTGCATTCACATAGGTTTAATATATTAGCAAATCTCTCACCCGTGGGGTTGGCGTTACTGAATTCTGTATCTTTCCAACTAGAACGAGCAGCCGGACAATTTGGAAGTAGGCATGCAGGTGCAGACGTGCACACTGATGCTGCGCAGCCTTTATCTTCTTCCTCTCCTGACCGCTCGCTGTGATGTGGCTGAGAGGGAGACAGTGATACAATGTATCCGCAGCAATAGGTAATGCGCTCTACCATTTGCAATTTTCTTTTAATCTCCAGTACTTTTATCATGATTTGCCATTGATATTCTTTATTTATTTTATTATTTTCATTTGGGAAGTTTTATATAGCACAACTCTGACCCGCCTGGGTACCAGAGCACTGTGCAAACAGCAAATAAGTTAAAACATAAGAATGCAAAACGAACGAGCAGTAAACAGAGAGAGAAATACAAATAGCAAATACTATACAAATAGCAAACAAGTTAAACATAAAATTGCAAAAAGGAAAAAGAAAGAAACTGAAGTAAATACAATGTTACAGACTACTCAGTAGATTCAGGAACCAGAGATATATACAGGAAAAATAGTCAAAGTGAGTGACTTCAGGTCTATTGTTGAAGGTATCTATTCAGCAACAGCAGTTTTACTTCCATATTCTTGGGGTAAGACTAGAATAGGAGCAGTTATCAGTTTTCCTTTTTGTTGAACTTCTGTGGCTTCAACAATAGAGAGTTAATGATTCTTAGGGAACGACTCCCATCAGATAGTTTACGTTTGTTTGCTAGGTGGACGGTAGGATTAAGATGAAGATCCTTATGCGTCATGTAAGCTATCTTCAACTGAATCCTTGCTTCAAACTTAAGCCATTTGAGATGTTTTAAATCTGGTGTAATCTGGTCACTTTTACTAGAGCCCGTGATGAGCCTCACAGTTGAGTTCAGAGTGCCCCTAATGGAGCCAGTATGACTTTGAGTAATCTTGCAAGAGTGGCACTCTCATAATCTAATCTGGAGATGACTAGGGATTGGATTTCTAACTGAAAGTCATCCAGGGGCAAGAAGGATTTGATTTTACTTAGTGTGTTCAGCTGGTACTTTGCTTCATTGGTGGTTGCACTGATGTGATCTTGCATATTCAGGTGATTGTCCAATATTTTGCCTAATGATCTGGTCATAGTTCAGCGATGTAAGTTGTTTGAGCCAATCATCTATGGGGGTAGAGTGATTGTGAGGGGGATCAAAAGAAATTCTGTCTTGAGTGTACTTAGCAAAAGGTGATTGTGGGTTAACCATTGATGGATTTTCAGTACAGTGCAGTTAAGAGAGTTGTTTTTAAAAAGACTTTATTAAATTCATTATATACTGCATAACAATAATACAAAAAGATCAACAATAATAAACAGAAGTGAATATGCGGTATTGGATACCAATGAGAAAACCATAAAAGTCGTTATAATTTTATGGGGGAGGGGGCAAAAATGGGAGGAATGGGAGGGAAGGGAGGGTAAAGGAGAAATCTTATGATGAATCATGAATGTTAGAAAAGAGTAACAATACTTTGCCCCTTAAATTAACTTCATATAATAAACATTATATCTATTGTAATAAACGTTATATCTATAAATATATGCAACAAGAAATGTAATTTCAAAGGATAACAGAGAGAGAAGGTTCATGGAGGACAAAGATTTTCATAAGCTACAGATACAGTACTTGACACCTCACTAACAACTTGATTGAGATATGAACTCAGAGGTAACCATGATAATTGTGCATTATACGAAGATGTACATTGTATAGCCTACATAGTGTCTAACTTATGATGAGTACTCACCGAATCCCACCACACTTTATAGGATAATTTATCTGATGTTTTCCAGTTCAAACTAATCTTGTGAAAAGCGATCGCTAACAGAGTATTTAATAATTTATTTCTAGGGAAAGATGGGTTGAGCGAATTGAACAATGTTCCCAAAAAAAGATAGATAATATTAAAAGGGCTATCAAAGTTAAAAATCCTCTGAATTTGGGCCCAAACTCTGTATCTGAAATTATGGGTATTGGGACAATTGATTAAGATATGCATTAAATCTGCATCAGGAAAATTGCAAGACTAACATTTGGCAGGGGCATCAGAGGCGAATTTGGAGCACAGCAAGGAGAGTTAAATATAGGCGATGGTAAACAAAAAATAGAGATTGTGTAATACCAGCAGACCGTGAGGTTTTATATATGTGTGCAAAAATCTTATTCCAAAAAGTGATAGTCCAAGAAACTCCCAGATCTCTCTCCCATAGAAGCTCAGATTTGGATTTGGCTCTGGTGGGTTCAGGAAGGGAGAAATTCTTATAAATAGCCAAAGCTCTAGGTCCCATATTCCGTAATGCCAGTAACCTTTGTCGAAGAGTTCTGTAAGGAGAAATAAACATCAAGTACCACGTTCATCAATGATAGAAAGTGAGTATAAAAGGATTTAGGGAAGTGATACATAAGGCAAAATTGAGGAAAAGAGCCAGGGGAGCTGTTATAAAAAAGTTGAGATACCCTTATTAATCCTTTGCCCTTCCAGGTATGTCAAAAAAAGGCCTAATATTTATCTTGAGTACCATATCGGCATTTTCAAAAACAAGGTTGTATCCAGAGTGAGTGGAGGAAAAGTCGATTTAAGCAGCGATGTCGTATTCCATAAGATAGGGGAATGAAGACACAACATTTTAGCAGTAAAAGATAAAACTACTTTAAATCTAAAGGGAAGAAGCGCAATACGTTCAATATATAGCCATAAAGGAGAAAAGGACAAGGATACATCATAAGTCCAAAGGGCTGCTTGATGTAAAACAAAACCTCTTTGATAACAATAAAAATTAGAAAAATGAACCCTGCACTTGCAAGGTCGACCTGGCCATTTAAAACTGCACTTGCAGACACTGCAGTGGCAGGCCTGAGCTACATTTGCAGGGCTACTCATTTGGGAGGGGCATTCAGTGCTGCGGGCCCACTAGTAGCATTTGATTTACAGGCCCTGGGCACACACAGGGCACTTTACTAGGGTCTTATCAGTAAATCATGGATAAACCAATCACCATTACAATTTACACAGAGAGCATATGCACTTTTGCACTGATAAGCAGCGGTAAAGTGCCCAGAGTCCTAAAGCCAGCAAGAACAGGTCATGAAAAGTAGGAGGAAGAAGGCAAACAATTTGTGGATTACCTTGCAAAAAGGTCCAGGGCCAACACACATGAAGGACTACCCCACCATGAAATTACCTGATTTACTCCTCTTTCTCTGTGAATACCTCATGCCCTTAAATGCCATATAAAGACATGTAAGGATTTATGGTATTTTGTACATTAGCCTATAATTTGAACTTTGGCTTATTTACAGCCCTGACCTTAAAAAAATTCAAATTTTGAGGCCGCATTCCATGAATCTACTGATTTTAATTAAAGGTGAGTGAACTTTCCACAAAGTCACTCAATTTTCTGATGCTTGGGGAAGCCACATTCAGTAGAGGTTTTTCACTCTCTTAGACTACAGTAGATACATTCTCCACAGACGATGAGCCCCTGAGTCTTAGCTGGCAATATATTTTATTCGTCCAACCTTAGGGTGGGCTGTGTACAACTCCAGAAGTGACATTTTTATAGAAACAACATACACCATGTTTTTTTTACTGTTAATATCCCATCAGGTTGCCCCTTCCTTGTTTTGTTCTGATGAGGACCTGCATGTAAGTTTCTGATTGCACCCCCCCCCCCCCTCTTTTGGGTCAAAACGTCGACAACCTCAATGCTAAGGGGCAAACTGTGCTGGGAGGTGAGACAGTGTGCTCCTAACCCCTTCTGTTTAAAAAGGCTCCCTTGATCCATTCAGCTGATAAGCTTTTGGAGATTCACCTGCCAGTGAGAGGTACTGAGACCTGAGAGGATTGTGGCAGCTTTCTCACCAACTCCAGATGAATCAAGGGGCATTTTATCAAGACAGGTGATAAAAGTATCGCCGCTTTAGCGGCAGAAAACTGCCGCTAAAATGGCGATAATGGGCTTGATAATATGCTCTATCGAATTCCAATTGAAGCCCATGTTTCACATCTAACATGGACTTCAATTGGAATGCCATAGAGCATATTATCAAGCCCATTATTGCCGTTTTAGCGGCAGTTTTCTGCCGCTAAAGCGGCGAACATTTTATCGCCTGTCTTGATAATATGCCCCTGTGTTTTTTATCTCTACTGATAAAGGATAATATCCAGAAACACATGTTTCTCGAGATCTACAGCACTAACCTGCAAAAATGTTGGTGAAACAATATTTCTGTAACACTAGGATTTTCGACGCGTAACTTGCAATGTGTAACATGAAGGGAGAAGCTTGTGGAATAGTCAGGCAACTCGGTCCACTTGTTTCTCCGCCCCCTGATATATTTTGGACCAAACCGGATTACCACGGTCCGCTGGATACAGCTAACCCAATATTTTTAGCAGTGTGGTAGCGCGGACGAGTGCGGCCGCTGATAGCTGGTAGCCACAGAGCATGAGTTACAGGCTGCCTGCAGAGACGTACCAACAAGGTATAGGTGCAGCCAGTGGTCACGTCCTGTTTCCCAATCGTCCAAACAACCAGCAACCTGCAGCACCGAACCAACCCGCCTGTCAATGAGGCAGCCAATTAGCCAGCTAGTAGGAGCCTGCAGGAACCAAATTGCCTTGGGAAAAAAGAAAAGCAAGCAAAGGGGCCCAAATTAAATCAAAGGAGAGTGAAGGATATCCCAGCAGGAGACCCACAGTGACCTCAGAGGTCTCCCTGGTCAGAGGCCAGCTATATTTCAACAACTTCACTGCAAGTTTCTGTATTCTCGGCCACGGCCCTGCAGACTGCCAGGTGCAAATAGAACAGCTACAGAGCTGTGGGAGGCTGAGAAGCTGGAACTTTGGGACTTCTTTTCCTTCACTTGTTCACTGGACCAAACATCTCTTTTGTGTGTGACACATTGTGGATTGATTGATCGTGCCTGGATTGTGTACTGTGTTGAGATGAGAGACATAGACCACAGCAGCGGAGTGCGGAGTCTCTGGCATATGGCGCCCTGCTCCGTGCTGCCTGAAGTCCGAAGTCCAAAGCCTGAGGGCTGTACCTTAAGCTGAAAGCCGAACACGGGCCGTGGCATGAGGCGTGAGGAGGAATACGGATGGAAAACGTAACTAAGTCCTCTGCTCATAAGAGACCAGGCCAGCCAAACCCGCTTCCCACACTGTGAGTGCTGCTGTTGTCGCTGCTGCAAGTCTGGGAGACATATTTAGCTCCCGTGAAGAGCAAGCCCCATGTAGCCTGTGGAGGCGGCCTGGCCAGGACCCACTGCAGCCTGCAGACTGCACGGTGTGCCCCACTCAGTGGGTGCCAACTCACAGAGCACCTCACGCTCAGCACTCTGCACAGCGCCCTCCAAAAGGGGCTCTGGATCAAAGGACATAGGAGGTAAACTTAGGGAAATTATTAATTTATTTAAATGACATACTGCAGGCCCGAGACGGATCTTCCTGCCTACCAGCAGTTGCAACCATTCTTCATCATTAGGTATTTCCCTGCCTCTTCCCCCCGCCCCTGTGTAAGGGAGAACCAGGACAGTGTGAGGGGTGAAAGGAGCAAGGGCAGGTGAGTGAACAGAAAGTGAATTGCAAAGCCGGCCTCTGCCCTTTGCCCTCTGCCTTTGGAAGCAGCTAGGTAGCTGTGTACTGGGGTTTCCTGTGGCATATTTACATTTCTACTTTTCTGGCAGTGTGTGCCAGGTGACCAGGTGGGGCACAAGGGAACACGCAAGAGGAGGAGGACTCTCACTTGTGGCCTGTGGTATTAATGAGGTCTTGAGCTGTCTTGAACTGACCTGTGTTTCATTCTCTGTTGGTCCACAATAAGAGCTTGTTGTTGTGATATTTGCCTCCCTGCTGCCTCCTCGGATTAATAAGCCTCATAGCATGAGATCAGGTTGCACAAGGGGACCCATGCAACTTTCATTTCAAGACCAACTACAAAAAAGTTGTTACACCACAATGAAAAATCAAACCTGTTCCCAAAAGGATACATTGCAGGTCATGATATTGAAATTGAGGAACTGTCAGCCATTAATAGGTCATCATCAAGTCCGGAGTGCGCTTTAACTGTTGTGGGTCAAATACTTCTGCCGGTGGGGGCGGTGGGACCCACTTTTCTCAGCCCAGCATAACAGAATATTTTAAACAGTCAGACATATCCCAATATGAAGCCCAATGCAAAGCCGATGCGCCTTTGTCTACGCCTGCACTAAAAACATGTGTCTATCAATAGTTCAGACCATTTGTGATGATTCCCTATCCCAGGGTGACAAAATGAGAAAAAGTGGGAAAAGGTTTGCTGCTTTTACTTCCTTGGCCTCAAATGCATCTGCGGCAATAAATACCCCATATGAAGGGGGGAACTCTCATGTAGTAGTAGCTAAATCTAAAGTCTATTCTGTTCGCAAATCCAGTCAGGTAAACATGTTGTCAACTCAAGCTACGTTGCTGCCCCAAATGAACTGTGCACTCCAGGTGGAAGATAATGCTTGGTATATAGCCGAGTGTAATAAGGCCTCAAATGACTGTGATGTTTCTGTTTTCTGATTCGGTGAATTTCAAGTTAATCATAGCTCTTTTAAATCTTGGTCGCCTAAGACTGGGACCGAGAGTGTCTGCGAGGGTCTAGGGACATTTAGAACGGAGTCACCCAATAATAAGAGTATCCTAAAACTATTTAGTCCTGGGTTATGTGAGGGGGAACAGGTCCCGGACGTTTATCCAACTTTAGTCCCTTTAAAGAGTAAATCTATACATTTTGAACAGGATCTAAACAATAAAGCCCAAATAGATAATTCCCTGAACTCTGCAGACCTCTCATTCCTAGATAAATATGATGTTTCTACTATAACTGATGAGCGTTCTGCTACACATAAAAGTGCAGATAATAATGGAGTGTGGCAAAGTATGTTAAATACAATGAACACAATAGTGACAGCATTACATTTTCATTCAAATAAGCTTGATATACAGTTGAAACTACTAAATACTTTAGCAGTTTATGTGGTGGGCATTGACACAAAATTACAAAATCTGACAAATTTGGTGGTTGAGCCTCAGCCTAGGGTCAACAATCAATTAATCTGATGCACAAGTTCATACATTTTAGATAAAGTATTGGACCTCCCGACAATAGTAGGGTCACTTATTGAAGTAAAAAAAACAGCTAGGAAATTGTATCCGGAATGATCCCCTGTCCATTATAACAAATTGGGAATCAATGTACCCAGTATGAGCATAAAACAGCAACAACCTCAGCAAGATGTGCTCCTTGATAATACCAGAGCAACAGCTGAGACTGTTAGGCAATCAGAGTTATGTCTGGGCTTAGCCATTGCAATCGATGAATGTCAAGCTTTTCAGAGAAAAGAAAAAAACAACACGATCAAGGTGGTTAATTCCATATGTTCAAGCTCAGGAGACAGCTTTAGTGATGTTCCCCCACTACCTAAAAGGGCTAGGAAAAGGTTGCGGAAGGCTCGGAATAAGGCCAAGAAGTAATTCGTTCCAGTAGCAAAATAGAGGGATTGTTACCCTATTTTTAAATCAGCTAATCAGAAATGCCAAGACAATGACTGCTCCCAAGAGGGTACGGAATCCCCTTCTGACCTATTGAAGCATCAGAACCTCGAATTGAGGAGTGAGGTTCAACCCTCTGTAAAGGGTAGTCAAAAAGAAGTTCAGGCTGCCACCGGTATGACGATGCCTGATACAGTCAGCATTAATAATGTAGGTATGACAGCAAGCCCCAGATTTTGACTGAGAGTAAGCAGACCCTGGGATATGCAGCTAGAGAAATGATATGTCATACTCAACCTGAGATTAAATTGCAAGTATTTAAAGGGATTATACTTCTGTCCCAAGACCAAGTAGTCCACACACCGCGCAGGTTCAGTCTATCCAATCTGATAAAGCCCTGTGTCACTCAGAGTCTAACGCCACTTAAAGAATATAAAATTAACTATCTAGCTAATGAGAGCAAACCATGCCCAATAAGATCTCTATGCACTATACAGAATAATGATACCCATAACAGGGGGAAATTAGTACGACATCCCCTATATTAATCTCTGGGGACTCAGGACAGTCTTAATCTGAGTTTAATCCTGAAAATAATCTCAACCATTCTTGATTTATCATTTATTAAAACCATTGATCTTTTGTCTGTGCAGTTCAAACAAATACAACCAAGCTCACTTCGTGAGCTCACTATAACAACTTGGATCACTAATGAAATTGTGACAAAAATCTTAGATTGAAGCGGTTGAGAATTGGATTCCTTTAAAATACCCCCGATCTTAGAGGTACTGGCCCCTAAGGTGGAAAAAGAAAGAATAAAGGTGGATATTAATAAATAAAATCCAGTACTTAGAGTAGGCCTGGGCAAAATTTCCGTTCCGTTCGCGGAATTTGCGATAATTTGGCATTTCCGCGTTCCGCGGAGAGCGCGGAAATGTCAAAATTTCCGCATTCCGCAGCTTTGCGATAATTTGGTTCTTGCTCGCGCTGTAAAATAATACATTCTCGCGCGCGCGCGATCGCCTTACCTGAATCCCCCCGTTCGCCGACAAGTTTTCCCGATCCGGTCGCGTTCTCCATGAGATGTTGTATTGTTTTAGCCATTTGCGCTGTCTCGTGACAGTTCGCGTCCGCAGTGACGTCATGTGTCGCGCGATCACGTCTTTTTTATCGCGATCATGCACCGCGAGACAACTGAAAACAAGATGGCCGCGCCCGCAAGCAACCACATGGGTAAGTTGGCGACCCGCAACCATGCAGAAAATCTCGCGAACATGCCGGAAAAAAAGTTCCGCATCTTCGCGATATTTCCGCTTGTTTGCGGAGATTTTAAACATTTTCACGATAATTTGCAAAAGTCGCTTCCGCAAATTCCGCCCACCCCTAACTTAGAGGTGCAACAGGTCGAACAGATAATACATCTTGCAATATAGGCCTGCTGATTACCAATACTCAAACAGGAGGGCGTACCTTCGAATGGTTATCTAAAAATAATATACGAGTGGAGGATTGGTCTTGGCTTCCAGCTGCCCTTGCAAATGTGCATCAAGTAGAAGAAAATTGAATGTTATTAGCTTCAAACAATAAAGATGTGCAATTGAGACTATGTTCATGGAATGTGCATGGACTGACCCATTGATTGTCTGACCCAGATACAATTTTATTTTTAAAATCTTTCATAATTTTACTATTCCGAGAAACATAGAGAGAACAAATGACTCCCTTGCTTTGGTTTAATGAGTATAATCTCCCGGCAACGCGCACTAATAAATCAGGCAGTGCAAAGTGCGGGCTTTCGTGCTACATTGCAGCTGACCTAAACTTAGTAGTAGAAGTGGTGGATCTTGATTTGGACTGGTTATAATGCCTTGTTTTACAGAAGAAAGATTTTTGTATACATATACTTAATGTATATCTAAGTGCCAGAAAAAATAAGACTACGCACTTGTATGTCTTGCGGGATATCCTAAGTACATCAGCAGCCGGTTTTATAGATTCTGGTGATTTTAATCTACATTTGATTCCCTTAAATCCCGTAAATGGAAAGACTAACAGAATTGCAAAAGAGTGTTGTGACACAATGCGCCAGGTTGGGTTTACCCTGCTAAAAGAGAATTCTAGGCTCATTCCATCATTTAAATAATCTAAACATGGATCAATCATTGACTATATGTTTGTTTCAGAAAATTTAAGAATATACAGTAACCCCTTGACTTGAAAGTGATCACAATCCTCAGATAGTTATATTGAATCCTTCAGTGAAACGTAACCCTAAATTTAACAACCTCCCCTATATGGCCCACTCTTCATACAACCTGAAGAGATTAGTTTGGCTTATGGATAAACAAGAAGAAATAATACAAGTTGCTAAAATACTAATAAAGGATAGTGATTAGTGCCAATTGGGGGCTGTCAACATGATTAATAAATGGAATTATATAACATCATCCTTGGTGGGAAAATTTTCAGTTCAACATCATATGAAATCAAATAGTATCTCAAGATCCCTGAACAAATGGTTCACTTCTAAGCGATTTAATCTAAACAAAATCACTTAATAGAGCTGTATGGGTTGCTTATTCACATAGATTCCACCAATCCTATTTTGTTTATAAGGATAAAATGACGGCACTAAGAAAAGTTTATAAACCAGAAGTTTGGAATGCTAAATCAAACTATCGAACAGGGCTTTGCAACAGTTTACTATATGCCTCCAAACAAAACAATGCTAAAAGGTTTTGGGAAGTAATAAACAAACTAGAAAAAGGAGGCAGCAGGGCATTTTGTGTAAACATATCGGAAACTAAATGGGTACATTTCATTACTAATCTGTATGGAACGGTGGATCAAGCTGCAAAACAACCAGACGTGTTTCAGTTATGGAAAAAATAGTACACCAAACACTGATATGGAGAGTGATATGTGCCTTGGTATGAAAAATGTTGTGAAATTTAGTGATACCAGTTCTAATTTGAGGATTATCCTGGAATGCATAAATTGTAATGAAATAACCATTCTTCTACATGACCTTCGTACAAATGGTGCTCCCGGCCCGAATAGGTTGCCTAATGCCTTGTTTTGTGCCAATATTGATATGTGGGCTGAAATTCTAACCAAATTGTTTAATGAGGAATTGACTTCTGAAACTGTGCCGGCATCATGGCAAGGTAGTATACTGTAAGCTATTTATAAAAGCAGTCCGGTTGATATTCCTGCTAACAATTTTGTTAACTGATGTTGACGCTAAAGTTTTTGCCTAATGTTTGTTGAGAGAATTGTAAAAATGGGCAATGCAGCAAGATATAATTCCGCTCAATTAAACTGGTTTTCGGAAGGGCCAATCTACCACTACCAACCTGTTGGCACTTACTATACTAGCAGAGCGGGCTGTTTTAAAAAACCTAAATGTATATATTGCCTTTATATACTTAAAGGCAGCTTTTCAGTGCCATTAAATTTACTATGGAAAAAACTGGTTGACTAGGACATTCCACGGAAATTGATAAGACCATAACTCTTCTGTATATGGACACCTGGGTTCAGGTCAGGCTGGGTGATGGTGGCTCCTTATTGAAGAAAATTAGAACATATAATGGCCGAAAGCATGTTTCTGTTCTTTCTCCTAGCCTTTTTATCTTATTTTTATCAGATCTTTTGCAGCATCTGGACTCTGGTATGCCCATTCTCCAAGATTGGGTGAGGTGTAAATTAGTTATCTTCAATATGCTGATGATACTACCCTTTTGAGCCAAACTCCTTTTGGCCTACAAAGACTGATAAATGATTTTGATGATTATATTCTAATGAATGGCCTTGAGCTGAATGTTAAAAAACTCAAATTATGAAAATTGGTCCAGCAAAACAGACGTTTAACTCATGGAAGCCCAGAGGAGGGCCAATTAAAATTGTTAAAAAAATATAGATATTTAGGGGTTGTGTTTGATAATAGAGTTTCTTTTAGTAACCTTTTTAAAGATTTAAGGGCAAAAACTATGACTTTAATTCATGCTTTTAAATATTTGCAAAAATCACTGAGTTGTCAATCCTATGAACATACTCTTAAAGTCATAAGGAGCAAAGTTACAGCCAACCATTTCATATGGCTCACCCATAACCAGGGGAAAAGATGCGAAGCTACTGGATTTATTAGTAGTCAAGACTTATAAAACAACTTTTGGGATTCCCAGGTCAGTGAGTAAAGCTGAAATAAGACTGGAGTTTGGTCTCCTAAGACAGTGTTTGGTGTCACAAGGGGCTTTTCTGAAATGTATGTACTCTATGTTTTCTTCCGCCCCTGCTTCCCTAGCAGACAACTGCTGGCTAGAAATGTCAAAATCTCCTCACGCTGCAACTCAAAGATCCCATATTTCAACTTGCCTACATGATATTGGCCTGTAAATTGGGCCTTATGAATTGAAAATGCCCAATTATAAATTAATCCTAAAAAAAAAAATCAAAGCTGAATCCCTTAATAAGGATAAAACCGTTTTAGCTACAAAAAATCATGCAAGGGTTGTGAATAATTCACACCAGTCTTTACGCATCTAGCCATACTTAAATGCTCATTTCTCAGCAAAAATAAAAGAAACACATTTTTTAAAATAAGAATGTGAATACACCTATCAAAGGAGGGTTCGCCGTCTTGGATTCAGCAGTGGCCTGATACTAATTGTAGACTCTGTGGATGGCCACGTTAATCTTTATTTCATAAAGTATGCGTGTGTCCCAAATTGCTTAAAATTCAGGGCATCCCTTTAAAACCCCTATTTTTGAAGATTGGGGTCAGATCGGCTCGCCAAGCCCTTATTCTTTATTTAGTGGGCGAGTTGATTCCGCTGCTATGCCAATTAATAAAGTTTTTGGTTGCTGCTGAAAAATGTTTGGTATCGACTGTTTAAGATTTATCATAATTAAATCCCTTGGCTTCAAGAGAAATCTTGAATGCATTTATTTTCTGCTTATTTG
Source organism: Triturus cristatus (assembly GCF_964204655.1). NCBI lineage: Eukaryota > Metazoa > Chordata > Amphibia > Caudata > Salamandridae > Triturus > Triturus cristatus. Next base: position 634,074,769 of record NC_140582.1, read on the forward strand.
CACTGTACGGCCTCTTGCAGAATTTAGTGTCTATGTTCCTAGGGTAATATTAGAATAGTAAATAATGAAGTTACCCTGTTTTAGAAATTATTGATGAACTTTCATAATCTGTTTGCACAATGGAACTAGTGTTTACTGCATGCTTGTACTTTAATATGTAATGTTCTAGCCCATGTCTGATAGATCCTATAGTTTATTTGTATAATGATTGATAAAGTTAATCAGTTTTATTGCATAAATATGAATGCATTTATTAATTGTCAAGAATATTCTTGTCATTGTTTTGAAAATCTGCTCACAAACAATTTTGTTATTGGCCTGTTCCTACATGTGTTGATGTTTTTATATATTATCTGATTACTAAGATGTTTTAATTGCAATGATTTGTGTTAATCAAGCAATAAAGACCTTATATTCACTTTGGTGAAACACTACAGCTAATAGTCAAGTAAGCATTTACTGTGAACGGCATTTACCACAATGGTAAGAGGTAAACTGTAGTGGGAGGTGAGGCAGTGTGCTCCTATTCCCCTTCTGTACCTATAATTTGCCTATTTTTCCAGTCTTCACCAGGGGAATCCACAAACATTGGGTACATTTGTAATCCCCAGTAAGGAATCAAATTTAGCGTGGATAGCTTATGTGGAAAAAATAGTATGCAGCCCTATGCACAAACTACCCCCAATAGCCAAAAACGAGCTCAGCACCTTCGCCCCAGCAGTTAAGGGATGACTGTGCTCATAATTTTAAGATCTGTTTGTATGTGTGAGCAGAAGATGGGCATACAGAACAAAGGTAAAAATATCTGGGAATACCAACAGTTTTAGTGGTGGTTAAATTCTAAAACTAAACATGGAGAGACAACAATTTCTTTAATTTACAGGTGATGGCAGAAAATAAGCCTGTTGCCTTTGGTTTCCCACATACATTAGAGCACCTGAAAACAAGTGAGAGTGGGCAAATGCAAGGCTCTGCCATAAGCACATCATGCCACTATATTTTTTGCTGTTATTAATTTTATTTAAGAATATTAATTGCAGTAATTATTGAAGCACATTATGTTCATTTACAGAAAAAAAGGATTCAAATCCTTCAGAATCATTAAAAATGATTCAAATATACATTTATGCATCATAATTTTTGCAAAAAATGAAACAGTCATTTATAATAACATATTGCTCTTCATTTACAATGATTGCTTCACTAACATATGAATTTATGTGTTAAGACACAGGCGTGTGCATGTCTCACAGTATTTTAATAGAACTCCTATTAAAATCCATCCAAAACGGGCACTACACAACAAGATAATGTTGTACTGTTTCTACTAATTCAGTAAGACTGAGCGTTTGGGCAAAATAATGTCAAAACTGTGGGGACTATATCCACTTATACCATCAGAATATCTAATCCTATTTCCTGGCCAGCTCACAGCACACCATCTGGACCCCTAAACCTTAAAGGGTATCGGATGGTATCTGCAACCTCAGAACATAACAACCCTAAGTCACCGAAGAAATAGTGGAAACAGATCTACCTTTTCCTTGTTGACTCAGGCATGCCCAAAAGGAGGCACAAGAAATATACAAATTGGCATTTCAAACATTTATTGAAGCACTTGGATTCAAGCGTAAAATACTTGTGCTGTAATGATTAGTAGAAGGAAACAAAGTATTGTAGCCAGCATTACAAGAATGGTGAAAAGGATGAATAATTCAGCCATTATTATTATTCATTGATTACATGAATACATATAACTGTACTCCTACCTAGCCCTTCCTAGCCTAGAGAGCATAAGATGAATGTGGTTCTGCCAGATACCTTGGGGTGGTCTAACTCCCCACTTACCTGATATAGAACAGGTTGTCATCCCTCTCAGGATAGTGATGAGATTCATCTGGGCTGGCTCTCAGACATGGGGCAATCACGACAATACATGGAAATGCTCCTCTGCCAAACAAAGGCGTAGCACAGTTTATATCATGAAAACTCGACACACTTGCACTGTGCCTGAGTTCATATCTGGCTGTCATTGGTGATTCAACCAATTCAGAGCTGTCTCCAAACAGACAACAATATGCAAGGACAGTTTGCGCACTGTAATTGGTCCTTGCACAAAATGTATGATGGTATGATAATGTGCCTACAAGGAAATGCATTTGTAAGAAAAACACTTTCTGAGAACACTATTGATGTAAACTTTCAACATGAACATGTAGAAATAGGAGCGTTTGTACATGGGCTCTATCAACCTCATGACAATACGTTTGCCAGCACAGGTCACCACATGTGTGTCCAAGAATTGTGTCATGTGTGCATTAACACATCTGCACATTTGCGTTGTGATACTAGTGGGTGAGCCCATCGTGATGCGTAGGTGTTCATGCATTATGACATGAATGTCAATCTTATTTATTTTGCAATTCTCTGTTTCAAGATGTCAGAAACTTATCATGAAGCAGTAAATTTGAAAAACCCCCAAAAATTCTATTTGTGCAAAATCACATTTTGAGACCCAGCAGTAAATTGCAGTTGCCAGGACCTAGGGCCTAAAAAAAACACATTTAAAAAACTGTATGCATCATTAAGGGTTGGGGAGAAATTGTAAAGCTGGGATTTGGGGGTAGAAAATTAGCTGAGGACTTAGACAATTAAGGTATGTAGATGCCGTTGATGTGGGTGTCCTCATTCCCTCTGTATGTAAATCACACACTGACGATTTCCTTAATGTTCCTGAATGTAAGGCACACCTTGCTATTTTTTCTTCTGTAGTCACCCTTGCTGTTCAGCTGTGGTTTGATGCTCCAGGCTGGTTGCACATGAAAACATGTGCAGGCTCAGTGAGGGAAGCTACCATCTAACTCAGCTTAGTAACTTATGTGTTGGTAGCCTACCACATCAGGTCCCCTTCATAGACTGGTGACGACCTGGGCAGGCCTTATAACATAAGTGGCATTCATAGTGTGAGCGTGTACATTGTAGTGATTTACTGAAATTGTGTGCTTAACTGAATTGTACACTATGGGCCCAATTAAGATGGATGTCAGACAGCAACCGATGGCTCGTCGGTTGCGGTCCGGCGGCCATCTACTTCTGCAGTCCGACCGACGCATTACAATGTGTGCTGTCGGAGAGAACAGTCGGAGGGACCGACGGGCACTTTCCGTCGGGATTATAATGTCGGTGTCCGACAGCCATTACATGTTGGCCTTTCCGACATGGAAAGGATGTCGGAAATTGATATTGGGGGCACCCATGCATCGTGGCCTGGGGGGCTAGAGTAACCCCCTACATGACCGTGCACCTGTGCAGGGATGTTTGAAAACATCCACTATTCAATGTGCTGTGGGCGTTTTCAGTCCGCCGCACAAACCCCCATTGGAAAATGGATATTTCCAACTGGACTATGTGCGGTCTCATCCAAATTTAGATGTTGGAACTGTCAACCTATTGCCAGGCGCAATGGCGGCTCCTCCACTAAGGTGGAGGAGCATCGCCCCAGTGCCTTCAAGCTGGCCAAGAAAGGAAAAAATAAAATAAAAACATAATGTTATGATCATTTTTTTTCCCTCCTGCTGCAGCAGATTGCATAAGGGGGCGGGGATGAAGAGCAGGGGAGGAGGGTACAACCCTCCTAAATGCACAATGACTGTTTCAGTCATGCGCACTGCTCTGTTCCACATGCAAGCTGCATTACAGCCTGAATGGAGAACATGCCCACCACTACAGCCCCCGGCTGAGCGCCGTGTTATGGCGCTCAGACCAATCACAATGCTGCATTGCAGCATTATGATAGGCTTAGGGGTAGTGGCCTGGCTGCCTGCATCCTGTTCCTACCTGGAGTCAGACATAGGAGAGCAGGAGCAGAGAAGCGGGAGCCGGCGGTGGCAAGGTAAGTGTTAATATTATATCTTACTGTAACCTGTTTCCCCGTTTCCTCCCCTCCTCATCCCCCAAGCCAGTTAGGCTTAGGTCTTCAGAGAATATCTCTCAACCGACCAATTGAAGGCACAATTTCGAAAAATCCCAAAGTGCTATGCAGGAGCATTGAGATGGGGTGGAGTGATGATGTGTCATCCTAGGATTGGACAGAGAGGCCTGAGAGGCCTATCTTTGGAACTTTCCACTCTCACTTAAAAACCTCTGCACAAGTTTGAGACTCCTGAGAAGAGTATGGACCTGGGGGAAGCTACACCAAAGGAATGCACTGCTAGAAGAGAGAAGACCCCTGACTCCTGTGGACTCCAAGAATTTTGGATTTCAGTTGTCACCCAGGGTCTAGAATTTATTTTTCTAGCACCTGTGGCAAAGCCTCCCCACACTCTGGGAGACAGTAGAGGTATGGATCTCCTGGGGGCACCCTGGATGGTTTCATTGAATCTTCTGTGGACTGGTCTTGCAGAGGTATGACCTTAAAAACTAGGAAGCCTTGATGTCTGCAGTGTTGACACAGTTCCCCTGCAAGTGGGCAATTGTAGTTATGCAATCTGGGGGTAGAGGCAGGGAAGGCGTTTTTCCTTAGAGCCCTGGTGGTGCTGCTGAGGAGGTCTCTAGGCCCAGGAGAAGTGCCAGGCATCCAGACAGGTGACAGGCCCAGTGCGAGGAAAAAAGTGGCAGGAGGATAGACCTTCAGCAGTCCATCATCTGAAAGTGGGCAGTGACAACCAAGCTCCCAAAGAACTGCAATATTTAGAGTCCCGGAGGTCAGAGGAAGTAATTCCTACTGGCTGCAGCAGACCACCAGGAGCAAAATACAACTTTCTCAACGTAAAACAGGCTGACAAGGGCAGCTTGGACCTCATGATCAGGTCCAGCACACTATCGCTTTAAGAACTCCCTTGGGAGGGTCAAGACCCCAAGGAGGTAATGGTCTATGGGTGCCTCTGGGGTCTCTCCTGATTTTGTATTAGATGTCCTTGGGCTCTCCACCTTCCCAGGGACCAACAAAGAAGAGCTAGGGAGGAAGACATCCCCTATTTTCCAATTTGAAAATGTGTCAGGGGCCTTAATCTTCAGAGGGACCAAAAGGACAAAAGAAACAATGAGTTCTGTTGCTCGCTCTTCAAATTATATTACCAGGGACCCCATCTCTCTGTAAACCAAAGAAGGATCACCGTTGTGCTCCAAGGATTCCTCCTCCAGACAGGCCACAGCCCCAGGAGAAAAGCGGTATGTCTCCTCTGCCACCCATGCCCATGACTAGGATGCAAACAGCACACCACTCTACAGCAGCCAGGCCACATGAAGGGGGAATGAGGATGTAGGCTCCTGTGCCACATACAACTTTGTCGGCGAGAATGGGGCTGGCCAAATTCCACTGGCTCTGGCTCACTGTGCACTTCAGGGTATCAAAGGTCCTGGGTTAAAGAACAATGGATTAAACCCAGATCTTTGGGACTGGGGGTGAAGGTTTGCATTTTTTAGCATTCTGTCCATCAATAGTTCCTTTTGCTTTTGTCGCCCTAACTGGGAAGGGTTTGCCCAGACATGGATCCCGTGCTCACCGCGACACTGGATTCAAGCTAACCTGGCTGAAGAGGGGTGATGCTCTGAAACCGTTCCAGGATGCTTGTTTCTGGTCCCGGGAGGACCTCGCTTGGCAGTTCAGGCTGGACTGTTCTAATGAAGAACAGGTTCAAGACTGATTTGCATATGGCTGGGTCCAAACAGGGGTGGCTTGGTGATCAAAAGAACAATGGATTAAGCCCAGATCTTTGCCAAAGAGGAGCAGGGGAACACAGGGCCAATAAAGAACAAAACAAAGAGGAAAAAGGAAAACCTTGTCCCATAGTGCGTGCTGGATTTTCAAGAAACCCCTGAAGGCACTAGGGATGCCTATTTGAATAGTTAGCATGCTGTGCGCAAGTGGGCTAGGGCACTGTAGCACTAGGAATGGGATGTATGACGTTACAATACATACATTTACATCGCGGTACATTACATCGTGGTTTTGACAACGCAAGTCGTTACAACGACTTGCGTTGGAGGGCGCTGGACTTAGGAGTAGTATAATTTACTATTCCAACTCCAGTCTACGTACAGTAGGGAAGGTGTTGGATAGTAAATTATACTATTCCTTGTCCTAGAGCGCCCTCTAGCGCAAGTCGTTGTAACGACTTGCATTGTAAAAACCGCGATGTAATGGCATCGCGATGTAATCCCCGCGTTGTAAACGATGTTTCCCCTAGGGATGTAGTGTTGGTGGGTCACCCTGGAATGGTGTTGAGGCTTCTAAAAACCAGAGAGGCCTTTGTACCAAAATGTAAACATCACCTTATGACTCAAAGTGTTTGTATTAGTAGTGCTGAGAGAAAGCGCTATTTATTTCAAGCACTATTGGTGCTTGGGCTCTTAGGCTTGTGGTTCTAGCGTGCGAGACCTCTTTTTGTAGGACTGTAAAGCTGTTTACAGAATGTGAATATTTAAAAAAACGATTCATACACACAGTATATTCATTTCATTTCAATAAACTTTATTCACTCTAGTAAGACCATAAAAGTATAAAAACGTTATACAAAACATCAATTGGGCAAAATCCTCAAATGACAGTGTTACAGCATCAGTAAACACTGACCCTCACGAATAAATAATCAATAAAAAGATACATATAATAAGAACAGTTATAAAAGGAGGATGAGAATATCACATAAAAACATTAGCCATGTGCTTAATGCAAATTCAGTGTGAGCAGCAGTTGAAAAATGAATCTTGGTAGAGGGCAATGTTTGCAGAAAAGTGAAGGCTGCTCAGCAATAACATATATTCACCTCCTTTAAAATGGGTAACAAATAGCGTTTTCTCAACAATGAGTAGAATTTGCAAAAAAAACATTAAATGAATTGAGCTCTGAATTGAGTGGTCATTGCAAGGACACACAGGTAGATGAGAATAATAAGAGCTGTGAACAGGAAAGGCAACAAGAAAGTGCCCAATGAATAACCTCAGTCTGATTAGCAAAGATTTGTTGTACTGGTTGCTCACCCATGTTAGATATGGTTCAATGCTAGAATTAGTGAAAATCCCCATATAAGCCTGGACCATTGACTTGTCCACAGCCCTCCACATTCTCTCCTCCAGTCACCCACTTAGAAAAGTATTCTCCAGGGCAGTGGCAGCACTAACTGGCACACTACTAGGAGAGGTAAACAGATCCTTCCGACCCATACTAAAGCAGATGTTCCGAATGTACCATGTACCTTAGCTAGGGACTGTCCAGGCATCGGCCTAGTTTTAGGCAATCAGCAATGACAGCCCTGTTGAATGAAGTTTGACTCTTTGTCCAGATTCTGAGCCATAAAAGGAGTGGTTGCAATTTAATTAGATCACTAATATACCCAATCCCAGCCTCTAAATGGCAACTGAAAGAGGTGGTTCTTTTTGAGCAGCTAGTAGCCTCTTGATAAAATCATCCTTAATTGACTCCAAACCCCCCTACTCTCTAATGCCACACACTCCGGCCCCATAGGAGGCAACAGCACAGCACTTAGCTTTGTATTTGGCCGTGAGTTCCCTAATAGGCTTCTGCCCTAATCTACGGGCAAAATGTAAAACAGCTTTAATTGATTTGCATAAGGCCACGGTCCTGCTGAAATTCAAGGGTCTCCACGTAAGATGTGTATCGAAAGAAATGCCTGGATAGCAAAAAGTGGGAACAATTCCCTTTTTTCAGCATTGACTTTGAAGGTAGTGCTGTGCGTCTTCTTTGTCATGCAAACCATTATGTGTGTTTTGGCCTGGTTGACCCTCAAATCTAAGCTGGTCATAAACTTGCAGAATGGGTATAGAAGATGCTGCAGTCCAATAGCAGTCCTGGCTAATAAAACAGTATAATCAGCATAGATTGAGGTAGGGATACTGTGGTCATGTATATGGGGACAATCTGTCTTGGCTTCAACCAATTGGTCCTCCAGACCATTAACATATAAAGAGAAGAGAAATGGGGCCAGCATACAGCCCTTGTATACGGCCTTGGCAAGACTAAAGGCTGTTGTTGTATCCCTCCCAGGCCATACATCACACTAGCGGTGACAAATAGACAAAGCTCCATCAGGAAGTTGACAATATACCGTTTAACCCTCTTTTTTCATCATTATTAAACATGTCAGGACTTTGGCCGTCCAATTTAAACACAATGTCAGAGATTACCGTATTTAAGGTGTGACATTTTCAGTGGCTGTTTTTGGTACCTTTACCTCAACCAACAAAATACACACAGTTTTGGGACAAACTTGAATTCTTCTTTTTGGACTGTCTGTTTTGTCAATAAAACTTTGATAGAAACACAACTAGTGTTTCTATCAAATAGTAAAAATAAGTAATATTTGCCCTAAAGAAGTCCCATGTGGTGGGACAACACGTGTTGGCTGTGTGCTCATCTGTCTTAGATATGAAAGGACTATTAAGAGAAAGAATTTAAAAACACATTTAAGACAGTTTGATGCTTCACTTGAGTTTCTTTCTTTGATATGAAGTCATTTTGATGGATCTATTCATATAAAGAATGAGTTGATCTCAACTATAATGTTTTCTTGATGAATTATATAATCTAGACAGTGTTCCTTCTCCAATAAGTTTTATGAGTTTTGTTATTTGGGTGTTCTTAATGGTTGACCCTAGAAGAGAGCACATCCTAATTAGGATTATTCGGCAAGATATACCACACCCGTTTTTGTATTTATGTTTTTGTTCATCCCCCATGTCAGTCATAATACTCCACAATTTGGACCTATTAACAGAGTTGAAGGCAGAACTTAGGTCTATAAATGCCGGTATATATTGCCCTACTTAGCCACAGAGTATTTACTTATTAGCATATACAGGTTAAGAGACTGTTTGACTGTTCTCAGCCCAGGATGGAAGCCAAATTGGATATCCGAAAATATGTTATGCTCATCAGCCCATGTCTCTAGGTGATCCAATAGAATTCTCCTCAAGACCTTAGCAGTCAAATGAATCAATGAGATGAACCCTTTTTAAACATTGAAACAAGGGTGACATGGTTCAATTCTTTGCGGGGTGGGCTTAGACTGAAATAGTATTTAATATGTTAGTGTAAGGGGAGCCCACAATGAGGTATTAGATTTAAACATATCATATGGGATCCCATCTGGGCCAGGGGCTCGCCCAACTGGACAGCTGGCCAGCACCTGGGCCATCAGGAAACGTTGTTAATGGCTGGGAGATAAAAGGAGAGCCCAGAAGTAGCAGGAGTGGCTTCATAGAGTTGTGGTCTATAGGAGGGCAGTGGCTTGTGTCATAGCCAGCATATAGCTTCATAAAGTGAGTGACCCAAACATAGGGCGAGATCACCGCATCAATTCCAGATTCATTGGTATCCTCAAAAAAACTGCGATTCACTGTCACCCAAACAACTTTGCCATCTCTCATTTACTTGCCTGGAGTAAAGAGGAGAAGGCAGATTCTCTAATAGTAGCTTTCCTTATTTTAAGGGCACTTCAGTACAGTGCCGTACAGCTCTGCACAGTGCCCTGGTCTCTAGGTTTCCTCTTTAGAGCAGCAAGTACCTGGTTATGGGTCTTAGCGCAATTTACATCAAACCACTTAGTGGTTGGTCTGCGACCAGATTTAAACGGAACCAGGAGTAGGTCATGGGCCGCACTACAGATCCTATCAAGCTGCTCAAAAGCTCCAGGCCACATCCCTGTTTGCAGTCATCTGTTAGACAAATCAAGAGCTGAATCTGAGTGAGCTTGCAGCCACTGTCAACTCACAACAAAACCATAGCACCCATTTGCCCAGACCATGTTGCTTTTATGAAAGGCAGGAGGAATTTTATATCCTCAATACACACAAAGAGTTACTCTTAAATTGAATCACAAATAATATGCACCTGGGTGGCTTTAGGATTAAATGGATAGTTTGGTCTTGTTTGTGTAAATATTAGAAAGAGACTGGATTGAACCCATGGCCTCTATTATTTAGTAGGAAGTATTCCTTTCATCGAGAAGGGTGCCCAAGTAGTTACTTGTGTGTACTTGACTAATCTTTGCTTTATTGCAAAAATGGACTTTCATTTAGAAGGTTAAGCGCTGGTGATCATAACAAAAATTCTGTATTATTTATCGAAAGGTCTAAGCTGGCCATAAAATCAGCAAAAGAGTCAAGTAGCAGTTAAAGCCCTTATGCAATCCTTGACATAAGGATGGCATCATCTGCATGTAAGACTGGTAATGTGCGGGCACTGAGCGAAGAGCACCACAATGGTGTCCCAGCAGCACCTCTTCTAGACAGTTAACATAAATGGTATATAAAAAAGGGGCTAGGATGCACCACTTCCTGACACTTCACATAATAGAGAAGCGATTGGTGCATAAACCATCGTCCCCAAATCTTACTGGGACAGACAGATCCATGTGAATGTCCGCTAAAGAGGATACCAGAGCTGGATTAACGCCAAGAGACAGCAACATTGACCATAGTTTAGAACAGTTCACCCGGTCAAATGCTTATGTAAGCTCCATAAAACCCAAGAAATGAGTACCCTTTTTTGCTACTGTGTACTTCTAGATAGGTAAATGCAAATTCATACTATGATCAATAGTGCTCAAGCCATGTCGAAACCCATACTGTAAGTCAGAGATAATGTTTTTTATCTTGGCCCACAGAGACAGCCTTTTGAGAACCACCTGACCAATAACCTTAACAGTAGTATCAATCCAAGATATGGGCCAGTAGCATCTTGGGTCAGCCCGGTCTTTTTTTTGACAATTGGTACAATGATGGAAGGGGACCATGAATTAGGGGAAACCAGTTCACACACAGGTGTTGCAAAGTCGTCCTGTGCCCTGGGCACCCTCATTTATTTCTGACTGGTACTGGTGGTAACTGACTCTACCTGTCCCAGGGCTCTGCCTAACCAGACCCAGGGACAGTGCAATGCTGAAAATGCACTAAGAATACAGTGAAAACACCTACATACACTAGGGTACACTATGAGTTAGGGTACAATTATGGTATGACCTCCCCTATAAGGCCGTAGTACATAATAGGGCAGGGGGATCAAAACTACTTTTAAGTCCCTAATATATAATAGGGCATGGCAGATTAGAGGCCAGCAGCCCTTTCTGCACTTGCATGTTTGCACTGCTGAGAGCCTAAGGCCAGTTTAAAAGCAGCCCTGTGTTGCAGGACTACTGTTAAAATGTAAATTGTGCCCAAATTTGACTTTGGTACTTGGGGCACTTAATAATTGATAAACTACAATATTTAGGGATATTAGGTACCACCAGGGTCTCTCCTAGATATCCCAGGGGTGAGCGTCAGGTACTTATAAGGAGGACCACAATGTATCAAAAGACTGATAGTACTTGAACACCAATCCTTTTCAAGGATACCAAGGGCAGCTTAATAATATCTCCGCCCAAAGGCTGGCTTCAAAAAGTATGTCAGTTACATCCAGATCCAGGTGTTCAATTTTCACTGTTTGTCAACCACCAAGGATTGCGCCTAAAATATTCTTGGAGGACAAGCAGTTCCGGGTAGATTGAAGTTATAGAGCAAACAAATGCACCTGGGACTTGCTAATCCTGAATATTATTACGGCTAAGAGACTTAGCGAAGAATCATTAAAGGAGATTCTGGAAATAGAAATGGCAATCAAAAGGGACACTACCATCACTGACACTAAAAAACAGCTGACACACATTCAGAGCAATATTGCCGACTATAAAAACTATATGGTGAACCAGAAAGTCAAGGGCCTAAAATGCCACCTTGAGCTGTTTTCACACGAGTGGGCATTTCCCCACATGGAAGATAAGTATTATCAGCCTAATTCAGAACACTCATATCAACAAAGTTACCAGAGGGGAGGGCGCCGACACACTATGAGGACCCCACAGAACTGGACGTTTGATAATAGCAGTAGTGAGGAAGTAGAGGCAAGTGAGCAACCCACTACGTCTAATCAGAACAGGGTTAGATTCAATCCCCAGAATAGAACTAACGAAGATCTTGGTGCACTACTGAGGTCTTTTTTAGGCCAGAATCACAGAGGCAACAGAGGGGGTGGCCAGAGGGGAAGGGGCATGGGACACCAGAATCCAGAACAAACATGGCAGGCATTCTCGCCCCGGATAACCCGCAGCATGGGCAAGGCGCCCCTGTAAATAATATAGCAGTCAATTTGTCTGACCATCAACTTACATCTGGAGAGGTAGAGGTCTTTAATAAAGGGTACATGCCAACACCTAAACATGATACCTTTAATGAGGGAGCTCAAACTCCAAACGTTTTTTGCAGACAAAAGGCAGGACCCTCCATCAGTTTTTTTTACCAATCTTCCCCACCCCTCACAGTTTTGCCCCTCAAGCTCCTCTGTGGGACCAGAAGTTTTGGTTTTTGAACAACAGGTACTCCAAGATGTCACCTCTTTGGAACAGTCTGAGAGTCCATACACTTTTTATAACATGAATCTGACTGATTGGCAAACGATAAAATCATTACAGAAAAATGCGGTAAGAACTACAAGACCGGCCTATAAAGAAGGCGCTGTAGTTGGTGATGAACACTAAGGATTATGAAGTTGATGTGCCTAAATTACTGGGGGAATGCGCTAATTACCAATTGTTGACACAGGACCCCACAGGTGTACTTCAAGACTTGATCCGGGCCATGGTGGCAAATGCAAAAGAGAAGAAGTGGATCACTCACAAAGAAGCTGATTTCCTTGTGAATCTGAAGCCTAGGACGCCGGCATTTTACATCTTGACGAAAATTCATTAGGCACAGCGCCTACCACCGGGTCGCCCGATTGTATCAGGGATCCAGTCATTACAGCAGCCGCTATCACAGTTCGCCGACTTGTTCTTGAGGGAATCTGTTATAACTCAACCCTCATTTGTCCAGGGCACTACCAATATCCTAAAAATCCTGGGCACTGTGGAGTATGATCCTGAGCATCACTTTTTGTTGACAATAGACATCGAATCCCTGTACACCAGCATACCCCAAGTTGCCACGCTGGTGGCAGCAGCACAGGCTCTTGGGGTAGGGGAGTGGTTTTATGACACACTGCAGTCCTTTGTGTTACAATGTGTGGTGTTGGCCTTAGCTAGAAATTTCTTTGGCAACAAGAACCAGCTTTACTTACAGGTCTCCGGGACCTCTATGGGGGCTACATATGCGCATAGTCTGGCCTGCATTTACGTCGGCCAGTTTGAGGAGAATTTCATCCATCATGTCTCCAATGCTTCGCAACAGAACATCTCTCTTTGGAAGAGGTATATTGACAATGTTATATGCATCTGGACTGGGCCAGAGGACAAATTGCTGGACTTCTTGAGATGGCTCAATGAAGCGACAGTTGCCTCAAGTCCACATGGACCATCAGTAAGCGCTCTGCTGTCAATTTAGTTCTGGACATTGTTACAGTTGAAAACAAACTTCATACAACTGTCCATCAAAAATCCACCAACAGGAAATCACTGTTACATTACCTCTCCTTCCATCCCACAGCCTTGCGGGATAGTCTTACTGTGGGGCAATTTTTGCTATATCGCAGGAATTGTACATCAAGAAAAATGTATATGGAGCAATCTGAGGACCTGGTGACAAAGCTTGAAAACAGAGCCTATCAAACCAGGGTGGTGAAAAGGGCATGCAAGAGAGCACTTAATACCTCATGATGCCTTGTTAGAAAGGAATGTGAGGCACAAGGACGTCTGCTTGCCAGTGGTAACCACTTTTGACCCTCTGTAAGGGAAAATGAGGCAGATCATTAGAAAACATTGGTCATTGTTGGACATGAGTGAGACCAAAATGCCGCCCCCAAGGTTTTCATTTAGGAGAGCCCCTAACTTAAGAGACCCGTTGGTCCACACTCGCCCTATCCAGCACATCAAAGAATCAGGTATACCACCAGGGCAATTCCCATGTGGCAGTTGCTCGGTCTGTGATCTTACAGAGGCATCAAAAAGTGCTCAGTTAACAAACAGCAAGACATGGCATTTGAACAAATTCAGCAATTGCAATACCACTAATGTAATATATAGACTCACATGTGCCTGTGGATTGCATTATATTGGTCTAATGTCCCGTAAAGTCAAAGTGAGGATACAAGAACACATCACCACACTCAAGGCAGGAAAATTGACCACAAGACTAGTTTGCCATTATCAAGAGCAGAGACACAAGTTCAAGGATTTGAAATGGATAGTCCTGGAGAGAGTTGTGGTAAAAGCACTTAGAGGCACATGCATCAAAGCTTTTTGCGATCGCAAACGGTGCGATTCACAAAAATCGGCTGTTTGCGATCGCAAAAATAGCTTTTGCGATGCATGAAACAACTTGCCACTCGCAATTTAAGAAATCGCAAATTTTTGTGATTTCTTAAATTGCAATTGCATTTAAGGAATCGCAAATTGCGATTCCTTAACTGCAATGCAACTTGCCTTTAAAAATAGCGAGTTTGCTATTTGGGCCCGCTATTTACCGTGGAATCATACCACATGGTAAATAGCGAAAACTTTGAAAAATGCACTAAAGTGCATTTTTCAAAGTCGTAGGTTACACACACACATGTCCTTTGGACATGTGTGCGCGCAACATTTGTGCACAGATCGATTTCAGGGGTGCAACGGGGTGTCGTTTTGACACCCTTGCACCCTTGAAATTGCATTCTCAATTTGCGATTCTCTAATTGAGAATCGCAAATTGCGAATGTCTTCCCACTGATTCCTATGGGCCTCTTGGCCCATAGGAATGAATAGGGAGGTATTCCTTAATTGCGACTCGCAATTTGTGAGTCGCAATTAAGGAATGTTTAGAAATCTCTATTTTTCAAGCGATTTCTACATGCATAGGCTTTTGCGATTCCTTAATTGCGATTCCTTAAAAATCGCAATTAAGGAATCGCAACAGCCACTATTGATGCATGTGCCAGATAGTGTGGAAGCTATACTGGCTAGGAAGGAGGAACAATGGATCTTTTCAGAGAAGGTGGACCAAGTGGGTCTGAATGATTGTATCAAATGGAATAAAGTGGGTAGATAGTACACCTGAGATGTATATCACACTGCGCTTGAACTACTGGATGGAGGTACACTGATCAGACAGCTAGGAACTTATTGAAACTCACAATAAAAGGGACCATGGTCTAAAGTTCTATTGAAAAGTAGCACCTCTTGTTAGAGCTCAATCGTGGTGGTCTATGAACCCCTAATGATATTATTTTACTACCTCAAAATGTGGAGTATAGTGATACCCAGTATATTGACACCTGACTGGATCTACGTACTATAGCACCATTACATAATTGTGAGCAGTGAGCATTCCTGTCTCTGTTTTGAAATACGTTTCGGAATGCTGTTAATTAAAAAACTGTTGGAAGAAAATTAGTTTCAATGCAGTGCAGATGCAGACATATTAAGCGTATATCACTTTTGTGCTACCACACCTTTATGCAGAGTGCGGGGAGGCTCCAGCATTTCCACACCCCACTACATTGTAGTAACGTAACATTGGGCAGTGATGGTAGGTGTCTCCTGCACAATTTATATTTCTGCAATTGGTGATTGCCATTAAAAACATAAAACAGTTTTTAAAGGTAGCATAAATATTAAGATATTAGATCGGAGTGCGTGTATTTAACACCACTCCAATATGACACCGGCGGTCGATTTATGTAATGGGGCTGAGTTTGAGAGGTCACTGAGCGGGACTACAGGTGCCCTTCGGTCCATGCTCTTGAAGAAGCGTGCGAACATTCCGGGTGCTCGGGATGAGTGCAAGCTCGAGGCGCCCTGTAACGAGGTAAGAGTGTGTGAGGGTGACTAAAGGCTGTGAGAATGCCCAGCGAGATATACAAACAACTAAAGAGACACCGCAAACTCGGGGCAGCATGTTTGAATGTTCCGCCGTGCCGAATTGAGATATTATTGACTCTGGGGCAACATGGCAGAGTGATTTGCCTTGCTAAATCGAAATACCACTGATTCGGGGGCAGTATGGATGAATGTTTCGAGATGTTAAACAGGGCCTTCAGGAGATATGAATAACTGGAAATACGAAATAGCACTACTGCACAAATATGGGGCAATATTAGTCGGTCTAAATACAGATGTATGACTTTAAGGAAAAGGGTAGAAGGACGGAGGTGTGGCGGGCAATCTTGCACAAAATGGGGAATATGCAAAACATCTAGGAGCATGTACGCATTTATCAATATATGTGTGTGTATATACCCACAGGTTTCCGGGCGGCGACTGTGATTACCTACAGGGGATGTGTGGCTAAAAAGTTGAGAATACTCCCCAGGGGGGTGTGTTGCTGGTATGAACTCTGATAGCAACCACCTGGTAAATATATTACCACTATTGATCTGCATGTGTAAATGCCTGGGCGATATTGCCAGTTAACGTTTCAATATATCTTCATTGGTTGGCACCATCTTTCTTTCAATCACCACAGGCTAAGCTTGAGGTACCAGTGAGGTGAAGACTGGTCCCCGAGCCCTGATTAAATTGCCGCTAGGTATTGGCAATGAAACATGTTGGCCTCTCATAATTGAAATGGTCTAAAACATACTGTTCTTTTTAAGCTGAGTGTGCTCACGGTATACAATAAAGTATGTATAATTGCGAGTGAGTCACAACTCATTTGAGCTTGGAGAAGCAATGCTCTCTTTTTTTCACTACGGGGTCCAGTTGCCATAGATTGACACAAGCACTTTCTGTGCATTCTCGCACATGTCACTTCTGTCTCTTTCTTTCTCTCTCTTCACCTCTAAACATAATTTTAGCACTATTTTGCTTTCTTCATGGTCATGAAAGTCACCAATGATAAAAGCGTGAGCAAAATGGTGAGTTCCAACCAGCAGCTCCCTTGGTGATGCTTACGTGAGGTACTTTCTGACCTCTCTCACATTTCTTCTTCTTGATCACATTTACAAGAAGATTTGCGGTTTGGTGGATTGGCAAACAGTGAAAATTAAACACCTGGATCCAGATGTGACTGGCATACTTTATAAAGCCAGCCTCTGGGCAGAGATATTATTAAGCGGCCCCATGTATCCTTGAAAAGGATTGGTGTTCAAGTACAATCAGGTTTTTTTCTACATTGTGATTTAATGAGTGGAGGGCAACCTGACTGTAAATTCCCTCTTATGCTCCTTGTTGTGTATGACTTATAAAGAGGACACTTGTAAGAGAGGTTTTCTATGCCTTGGTATTCTGAACTTGCACATTTAACTTCCCTCATTGTAGCAAAGTGCTTCCCAAAATGGACTTTAGTGCTAGGATCACTGTGGAGTGAAGATCCACTATATCTTTACATATTCAGCACCCCTAAAAGCTGCCTTGGGTGTTCCAGGGGTGGGAGGTCCTGTAGATATAGACAGGGTCAATATAAAAGTGGTTTTGTAAGTCCTGGTGTTGGAGAAATTGCCCAGTTCCTTTACCCCATTGTAAATCCCCAGCCACATAGGTTAACATGGCATTAAGTTATTAATTAAAAACGAACGCTAAGGATTGAAGAAAATTATAATTCAAGGACTTGGAAGAATAGTATTGATAAATCCAACAATATGCTATTGTTGAATTTATCCTAAAATATACATAAATGAGGTTATAAGACTTTCTTGTCTGTAAGGCAATATTCAGCCTTCCAGTGGTCTGCTCTGATTAGTCAGAGTTAAGTGGATTAGCCAGTCTACTTGATGAGGTGATAATAGGCACCTGGGGTGAGGAGCTATCCTGGGAGGAGAGGGTTCTTCTGCACTGGAATGCCAGAGCAAGGGGGAGGGGTCATAAACAATGAGCTTCAAAAGAAGACGAGGACAGGCAGAAGAAGCCAGGTCCGTTTACCCCTATCCCATTTGAACCCAGCCAAATGAGAGACTTGAGGAAAGAATGTGCAGATGCCCAGGGTAGGGAGAATATGGAGATGAGCCATCCTGGAGGTTGGTTTAATTAACTCTTGCCTCTCTGGTGATACTTCTACCATATTGAATTTGGGAGAAATCGTGCTTTCTTGGAGACCATTGTGCTACGCTTTGGAGGAAATGATCCTGCTCTGGGGTGTTACCATGCCCCCCATTAGACAGGAGTGCCCTCCTGTGTGACCCCAATTACCTTTGAATAAGTATCTAAGAGGGGCAGAGCCTCCCAGATCTGCTGCTTGAAAAAACCGAAGAAAAAGGGTCCATGCTGCAAATTTGATTTGCACCAACCAGGCCCTGCACTCTGACTGCTGCACAATCTGGAACTTCAGCCCTGCGGACCTAACTTCTTCAAAAGGAATAAAGAGTGGACTCCCTGCAAGCTACTGGTTAACAGAGTTCACCTGGAACATCGCCACTAGAAACCCCCAGCCTGGATTGACTCCAGTGGATTTGTAAGGGTTTTTCCAAGTGGATTTTGGAAATGGAAGTCCCAAACTTACCGTGTTGGAGTTTCCAGACCCGTTGGAGTATGTTTTGGATACTTGGGGACCATCACCAGAAGTTTGGAGGAGGTTTGAACAACTTTGCAACTAAGCCGGAGACCCTTAACCCTAAGCCGGCCTGCCCTCCAGGTTCTTCGTGCTGAAAAGCTCCGGAGGCCCAACTTCCAGAGTTTGACTGGGAGCTGGTCAAAACCAAGCCGGCAAGCCCTCAACAAATCTGGCCTGGTGAAGGATCATCAAGGTACCCCAGGAGAAAAAGCTCTGTAAAAGTTTCTAAGTCTCAAGGACTTGACAGGACCCTAACTACAAAAGTCAAACTACCCACCTTCAACCGCGAGCCGGCCTGGATTCCTGGTTCGTCCCACTGAAAAGCTCCAGAGGTCTAACTAGTTCTGACCCGGAGCTTGTTTCAAGGCAAGCTGGCAAACCGTCGCTGAATCCGGACTGGTGGCGAGCTTCTAGGGAACACAGCAGAAAAAGCTCCAAAAAAGTTTCAAAGTCAGAAGGTAAAAACTTTGACTGAGACCTACTGCAAGGGGTAGCTGAGCAGGGCTCCATTGTGGTTGGTCTGAAACTTTGACTTTGTCTTGGTGTAGTGCGACCAGATGTCCCGATAGTTGCTATAAGTATCTATGTGCTATACAGTGCTAAATCTTAAGAAATTCACATCTCCGGTTCCCTATGTTGGATTTTTTTAAATTTGGTGTCATTTTAAAGATAAAAATATTTCCTATTGTTATAAATTGGGCTGTATTTTTATTTTGTGTTGTGTCTTTATTATTTTCTGAATTGGTGCTTTACATATCTGTCTCTGAAGTTAAGCCTGCCTGTTCGCAGCCAAACTCCTTAGGGTTGAGCCTGGGAATCATTTTCAGAGACCTTTCCAACAAAAAAGGTCTCTTTCCAACAAGAGGCATTTACACTGTTTGACAGCAAGGGGACCCAGATGATTACATCACTCCAGCAAAGGTCTGCCAGAATACCGTTTGTGCCAGGAGCCTGGTTACAAGCTAAACACCTAATAGCGCATGTATCTTCTTTAGTCGAGAAAGAAAGGGTTGCCCTGTGCCTTTATCCCAATATTTCCCAATATTTTAAATTGCAGACTCCTTCCTGTTCTGAAATGAGTAGATTTGGGAAAGGGGGTCATACCACTTAGTTTCAGCAATCACTGAGGACAGAGTTGGGTCAGCCTAAAAAACTAAAAAAGGATAGTTAAGGACTCAATCAATCAATCAGGGGTTTATAAAGTGTGCCACTCACCCGTGAGGGTCTCAAGGCGCTGGGGGGCGGAGCAGCTCCAGATCAGTCGAAGAGCCAGGTCTTGAGGTCCTTCCTAAACGTGTGCAGGGTCAGGGAGTGTCTGATGTTCACAGGAAGCTTATTCCAGGTCTTGGCAGTGATGTAGGAGAAGGCTCTCCTGCCTGTTCTGTTTCTGCGGATATGGGGGACCTCTGCCAGGGCGAGGTTGGGTGAGCGGAGGTTCCTCTTGGGTACGTGGAAGGATATTCTTTCATTGAGGTATTTAGGTCCGATGCAGTTGAGGGATTTCTAGGCGTGGGTGAGGAGTCTGAAGGTGACCCTCTTCTCGACGGGGAGCCAGTGGAGGTCTCTTAGGTGATGGGTCATGTGTTCATGATGCGGTGTCCCGAGTATGAGTCTGGCTGCTGCGTTCTGGATGGTTTGGAGTTTGTGTAGAAGGGTTCTGTTGATTCCGGCGTATAGGGCGTTGCCGTAGTCCAGTATGTTGGTTATGAGCACGTGAGTGACGGTCCTTCTGCAGTCAGGGGGATCCACTTGAAGGTCTTGTGGAGGATGCGCAGGCAGTTGAAGTTGGTAGAGGCAACGCCGTTAATCTGGCGGTTCATGGAGAGGGAGGAGTTGAGGATGATGCGAAGGTTTTGTGCGTGGTCTGTAGGGTTGGGTGGATTCCCGGGAGTGGAGGGCCACCAGGTGTTGTCCCAGGCGGAGGTGCAGGGTCCGAGGATAAGGACTTCGGTCTTCTCTGAGTTGAGTTTCAAACAGCTGTCCTTCATCCAGGCTGCCACGTTCTTCATTTCTTCCTAGAAACAGAGTCTGGTGTCTTCGGGATTCTTTTGTGAGTGAGAGTATGAGCTGGGTGTCGTCGGCATAGGATACAAGGCTGGGCTCATGCTTGTCTGACGATGGCGGAGAGGGGGGCCATGTAGATGTTGAAGAGCGTGGGGCTGAGCGATGATCCTTGGGGTACTCCTCAATTAATATCAGTGGGTTCAGAGAGGAAGGGAGGGAGTCTGATCCTCTGGGATCGGCCGTAAAGAAAGGATTGAATCCTGTGGAGGGCGGCTACTTGTATCCCCGTGTCATGAGGTCTGGCTGTGAGCATGCGATGTGAAATGGTGTCGAAGGCTGCGGAGAGCTCCAGAAGGATGAGGGCCACAGTGTGTCCCTGGTTTAGTAGCATAGTAGCATGCGAATGTCGTCAGTGGCGGCGAGGAGGGTGGTCTCGGTGCCGTGGTTGCGGCGGAATCCAGACTGGGAGTCGTTCAGGACGGAGTTTTCTTCGATGAAGGCGGTCAGTTGGGCGTTTATGAGTCTCTTGGTGACTTTGGCTGCGATGGGGAGGAGAAAGATGGGCCGGTAGTTTTTCAGGTCTGTTGGGTCTGCCATCAGTTTCTTGAAGAGGGGTTTAACCTCCACCCGCTTCCAGTTGTCTGGGAAGATGCCGGAAGAGAAGTAGGCGTTAATGGTCCATCCTAGTTCGGTGAGATGGCGGCTGTGGCCCTGTGGAATATGTGCGGTGGGCAGGGGTCCGTTGGGGCTCTTGAGTGGGTTTTCTTTATGGTCGCAGTGATGTGTTCGACGGTGGCGGGGTTACAGGTCATGATGGATGGCTGATTGGCGGCATAGGGGGGTGGTGTCCGGAGTCTGTTCACTGAAGTTGTAATAGAGGACCTTAATCTTTAGGTGGAAGTAGGAGCTAAGCTTGTCGCAGAGTTCCTGGGAAGGTGTGACGTCCATGGCTTTGCTGTGGGTTTTTGTAAACTGTTGGATGATGTTGAACAGTTTCTTAGAGTTGGTCATGTTGGTCTGGATTTGGTCTCTTATGAAGGCCCGTTTGGTGTCTCTTATGTGCTGGTGGTAGTCCTTCAGGGCGCTCCTGTGGTTGTTCCGGGCGTCCGTGTTTTTCTGGTTTTGCAAGGTTTGCTCTAGGCGTCTGCAGGAGCATCTGGCTTTTTGTAGTTCTGTAGTGAACCAGGCGGCCTTCAGAGGGCGTTGTTTGGCTGGATGGCAGAGGGGTGCATGCTTGTCGGCGCAGCGGGAGATCCAGCGGTGAAATTCTATGGCTACGGAGTTGGTGTCGGTTGTAGTGCTGGGGGGGTTTTGGAGGAGGATGGTGTTGAGGTGTTCCTCTGTAACCTTGCTTCAGTTCCTTTGTGGCGGGCGCAGGGGGTGCTTGGGTGCGGTGGTGGTGTTGAAGGTGAAGTGGATGCAGTGGTGGTCCATCCAGGGGGGCTGGGTGGTATGGCTGAAGTGGATGTTTGTCCCTCCCACGAAGATTGTGACGAGGGTGTGTCCGGCTTTGTGAGTGGGCGTGTTAAAGTGGTATCACTTTAGTCCATTTTAAATGTCTGCCCTGGTCTGAGGGAGCCAAATGTTTGGTGGAGAGGGCCGATGGTAGCAGTCTCAGACATTTAAATGTTAATACTAGCGCTAAAGGATTGTGGTCGCTCCAACCAGACCATTTGGTCTGGTAATCAACTAGAGGGCTAAAAAGGGGCGAGCAGATCAAAATATATTCCACAATTGATTCCTACCCTCTGCCAACATAGGTAGAGGCTGCCTGAGTGCTGGGTATAACTAGAGTCAGGTACTGGATTAATATGTTTGTATGGTCCTCTTTGGTGGTGTGTTCAAAATGAGCCAATTGAGGATCATCTCCCTTGGGGAAATTCTTGAAAAGTTTGACAGGTTTCTAAACAAGGGTGGATGCTTAGATCACCCAGAACCACAATTGGGATAAACAAGGTGGAACTTATGCCTGGAACTGAAAAAAAGATCTAGGGCCATATGTAGGAATCCCAATACCGGTCGGTAACGGCCGATTTTCGGTAAAAATCCTGTTACCGACCGGTATTCAGGCTTTTGGTATGTAGGGGGCACATTTCAGGATTCGGTAATTTACAGAATCGGTAAAATTACCGAATCGGTAATTTTACCGATTCGGTAAATACCGAATCCTGAAATGAGATGTAGGGGGAGTGTGTGGGTGTTGTGTGGATTCGTTATTTACCACCAACTAAAAGTTGGTGGTAAATGACGAATGGCTTTGAAAAAGCATTTTTTTGCACTTAGAAGTGTGCAATGTGGCAGACATACATGCCCTTAGGGCATGTATGTGTGCCACATGTGCACACATGCAGGAATCAGGGGTGCAACAGGGTGTCACTGTGACACCCTGCCACCCTTGATTGTGCTCCCCCCATTACCGAATCGGTATTTACCGATTTGGCAATGGTAACTGGCTTCCCATTGATTGCTATGGGCCTCCTGGCCCATAGGAATCAATGGGAAGCCAGTTACCATTACCGAATCGGTAAATACCGATTCTAAAATACCGACCCATTCCGAATCGGTAAATATTACCGATGGATTACCTACATAGCATTTACCACTTCATAAATACCGAATCGGTAAAATTCGGTATTTATGAAGTGGTAAATGTTAGGCCACCTACATATGGCCCCTAATGTTTCACTATGACCATACCCAGTGAAGAGATAAATTCAGAGTGAGGTGTTTGTCCATGAGTATTATCAATATTTGCAATCAATACAATTGATTTGTCCAAAAAAGTGAGTCATACTGACCCTAGATACGGACAATTTGTCTCCGCCTTGGCCATAACCCAATTCAGGGACAAGGATATTAAAGTGCACAGCCCTGCCTCGGCCCACTCTGAAAAAGATAGAATTGCTGGACAAAACAAATGAGTGAAGCCATCCAAAAAGGGTGTATTTTTAATGGACCAAATTTACTGAAGTGCCAATACATGATATGGTCTAATAAAGTCTACCCAATTAGGGTCCCTACTCGTCTCCTCAAGCCCTGCTGCAGTGTATGAAACGAAGCTAAGCTGATAGTTAAAATCAGGTCCTAAAGAGAAACTAATGCCCTCTATGCCTTTAAAGGCAAAATTAACATTAAGCTCAGTAGAGGGTAGTTAGCCCATCCCTACATAGAATCAAGAACCTTGGATCTATTAGAAGAAATAACATGGAAGGCAGGCTCCCTGGGGTGCTTAGGGTGTTACTTGTGGGGATCTCGAATCATCTGTTAGCTGAGTGGGCTTGGGAGTTCTTGTCCCAGACGCAGGGGGTCAGGAACCTTATATCCCCTGAAAAGAGGCTAAGATGATGCCGACGACCCAGCTATTGCTAAAATTCACAACGATGCAATCGCCATGGAACAATCTGGTGTCTTGACCAACCCAGCCCACCCTTTGAAACATATTAATTTGGGCATTGATGTTATCATCAGCCACAGCTCTACTAGAGAGCCAATGTGTTACTTTGTTCTTTAATTGTTTGAACCCTTCACTAGTGTTTGACTTAAGTGGGAGCACATTCACTAAAACCATCACATAGGGTATACAATTGGGGGGAAATATCCAATTGGTCGAGCTTAGTTGAGAGTCTACCACAACCCGCCCCAGAGGAAGTCTCAAAATGAACTCTTTTGAAGGGAGATGGCACAAGACCATGTCCTAGCTCTGATGAATAAATGGAAGGGGCTCTGTCTTGATTACCAGCATTAGAGTTGTCTGTACAGGTACTCTTTGCAACTGGGACAACCCCATGTCTTGCAAAGTTGGAAGATACATCAGCTGATGTGGGGGCCATATGAGGAAAAGGATGTACGTTGTTTCGATTAGTGTGACTTCCCTGTGATGAGACACTAGAACTAGCTAGGCTAGTGATATAGTTAGGCTTGTTATTTGCACATTTCTAGTGATTACAAGAATTGTTTGCTGAAAGGTTCTTCATTAGTCTATTGTTTAATACAATAAGATCCTTTCCGCTCGTGTTTAGGGAAAGAACAGTAGCTCTAAAAATATTAAATTCATACTATAAGTTCTCTACAATAGCCTTGATGTCATCCAAACAAACAACATTAGAACCATAAACGTCCAAGCCACTTGCCAGCTGATTCTCAGGTCTAAATGCGTCACTTAGTATAGTATTGCAAATAGCTGTGCATGGCAGAAAAGAACAGGATACATGATCAGTTAACACTGCTTTCAATGGCCAGCCTCTATTGTCAGAGGGTAACTGGATAGTACACAAAATGATAGGTTCCGATGGCTTCATCGCTTTCTCAGAATTTGAATTAGCAGCATGGAGTTTTTTAGCACTAGAATGAGTGCTATTTGACTTGCCCTTCACCTATAGAACTGAGTGCTCTATGACTTGGAGACTCTGGGAACTAATGATGGGGGAATGTTTCTTCCGCTATAACTTGCAGTGCACAGTTCTCGGATGCATGGTGCCTGGCTGATTTGAACTCCTTCCTGACTCATAAAGTGTTGTTTGTTGCCTTTCATTTGCAGATGGAAAATGATGTGGGATGGAAACACCCTCCAATGATAGGCAAATTATGGCAGGAAGGAGCAGTCAAGTGAACCAGAGTCAGAAAGTGGATGGAAAACCCTTAAAGAGGCCACAGCAAATCAAATAGGTCTTACCAAGAGAAGATCAAGCAGAGGCAGCAAGTAAAACTGAGGGGGTGGCCCTGTTCTACCTTTTCCTGGTGTTCATGGGAGCACGACGCGCTTGCCCTTATCCAGGCTTCACCTGGGCACGACTGCACCGGCGCTTTGTTGCACTGCAGGGCACGGGTGAATATTCTCCTCCCTCTGCTTCTGCTGCTGAGGATTTTGGGACACTAAAGGGGATACCACTGTATACCGCTGAAAGCTATTGCCTTGTTAGTGACATATGTACAAGATGTGGCTACATGGCGATAGCTTCAGGGATCAGCGGTGAAACTGCCGCTAACATTAGCGTGATGGCGATAGGAATTTCGGCGTTAGAGGGTGAAAAGACGCACGTTAGTCAGGCCAATGTGAGGTATTTTTGCCTCTATTGGAAAAAATAGCCTATCATTCGACCTCCAATAGAAAATAGGCAAAAAAACAATGAAATGCAGAATGGAGCAGCCAGGGCCAAGTGCAGCACACATCAACTACCCCTTCAAGCCACCCAACATCCAGGATGACCAGGATGAGAGCCTGGATGCCTCGCAGGACCTGCGCCTGGAGCCTGGATGCCTCATTGGACCTGGGTCTGGAGCCTGGATGCCTCGCTGGACCTGCATCTGGAGCCTGGATGCCTCGCTGGACCTGCATCTGGAGCCTGGAGTGGGATGCAGAGGAGCTGTGGAGTTGATGAGGCGTGGCGGTAGACATTGAGGGGTGGTGTAGTCTGGCAGGTCGCATGGAGACACGTTGTTGATCTGTGTGAGAAAACCACCTTGAGCCCCTTGGAAATGTGAATGGTAGAGGCACTCCTGCGCACCAGCGTAGGGAGGTCTGCATCACATAATAAGATTCGCCACTCCACCGGGGTGCACGGAGGGGATTACCAACGGTGGCCAGCACCTCTCTGCATTACAGGCCCGATGATGTTGCACTGGCCGGACGCTGTGGAGGGTGAGGCCCCTGAGCTGCACCGAACTTGTGTTGCGGGAGCACTGCAACTTCACGCCTAAGGGGGTCCTGCTGCATCAACTGCATTGGGAGGTTCACCAGATGACTTGTCGGCGAATGCTGTACCCAGGCTTGTAAATTCCCACCTAGCTGAAGCTCCTGCTGGCTGATTCACAGATTTCAAGAGAGTGCAGCTGATTGCGCCACTGCGTCAAGGTCCAGGTAAGGAGAAAGTGGGACGTGGAGCGGAGGAGGCCCGGGGGTCGAGTCGCACAGGCCTAGCACCTGTAGATGACACACCCCCAGTTTCGGCTCATCAGCTATGGCGGAAGAGCGTCGCCTCACTGTTTTCCACCTCCCGTCCCAGCTGTCCAGTCCCCCCTGCAGCACTTCTCAATGGTGGCCGCTGTGCGGCCATGCGCAGCGGGCGTCCACTGGTGTGCCAAAGGTATATATGAAATTACGACACATACCATTACATCGCATTCCATTACAATGCATACTACTACTAGGCATATTGCAACAGTAGGGAAGGTGTTGGATAGCAGAGATGCAAATATTACTATTCCCACTGCAGTGAGTGCAACCCTAAAACTACTCCTTGCACCCCAAAGCAAACCCTGAACCCGAAAATTCATCTTTGAGCCCCCAAAAACACCCTAAAAATCATATTTGACCCAAATGCACATCCCAATTTTCATAACTGACCCCAAAACACATCCCAAATTTCGAATTATACCCCTTAATACACCCCAAATTTCATCCCTGACACCCTAAACCCATACCCGCCCTAAAACTTAAAAATATCCCATTACTAACTTCACAATGCGTTGTAATGGAATGCGATGTAAATGCACCTGCATTGTTGCAGTTGCGTTTTAAAGGCATTACGATGTAATGCCTGCATCGTAATGGATGTCTCCTGTGCCAAAGACAGGCCATAGGCAAGCCCGCTGTGTCCGTCTGCCCTTGAAACGTGCTCAGCACCAAGCACCCTTACTCTCAGACATTCCACCGCTACAACGTCAGCACCCTCCCTGCCATCAACCCCGGATGCCACATCACCTGCCAGGACCAACCTCTGCTCCAGACCGGACATTGCATTGCCATCACTGAAGGCTACTAAATCACCCGCAAGGACCACCTCGACCGTCAAGGAGGAGGCATTGCCATCACCTACAGAAGCACACTCCAACTGACCACGCACTGTAATGACCCAACGGTGACCATGGAACACCTCAACTTTCAGATCCAGACCAACCCCATCCCCAACCCCATCCTCTGTGGCATCCTTATCTGCAGGCCCCCCAGGACCATGGACCCCATTCTCCGATACCATTGTAGATCTCATTGCACCCCAGGCTCTCCCATCCTCTGATGACATCCTACTCGGTGAACTCAAGTTCCACCTGGACAACCCCAGTGACCAGAACACTACCCCCTCCCGAGGAAGCTCCCCAACATTAGACTCAAGCAGCTAGTCACCGCAGCAAGCCACATAGCAGGACACACGATCGAGCACGTCTCCTCCACCAGCGGGAACTTCAACAACAGCCACGCCACCGGACTTTCCTGGACCGACCATCATTGTATACATCATTGTTTTCATCGTGCCCACCATACACCAGCACCATCATCGCCCCCCTCGCAGCTGGATTAAGGCCACTGAAGAACGTCTTGTCAACTCCCTCAGCACCACCTCGCCGCCAACACTTACAGACGATGTCACCGCAATGCGCAACCGCCACCAATGGATCTCCAACTGCGCCGACACCCTGGCACCCCTCAAGAATGGACCAGGCGTAACTAGTACCATATTGCGCAGGATTTGCAAAGTGACGCATGTAGGCTTATGCGTGACCTTGTAAAGCCCTGTGTCACATCATACTTGCATCAGGTATGATGTATGTAGGGTGTGCGTTCCTACGCGACAAGGCCTCATAGGAGTGGCAGAGTGAAATCCCTCAGAGTTCACTGCAGCAATTGTAGGACGGAACTGCATCAGTACCTTATGCCTGCCTGATGGCAGGCATAAGGGTGACACAGTGTTACAAGGATAGGCTGGCACCATGCATTGCTGGAGTTGCGTCATGCTTGTGACACGACTGCAGCAATGCGTGACTTTGGCGCAGACAGATACGTCAGGATTCCAGACGTATCTGTCATTACTTGCATAGAAATCGCAAGAAAGGCGTAGTGAAAAGTGTAGCAACCCTGTCTTATTGCAGCGCTGCAACACTTTTCATGACTGAAGCCCCGGAATGTGCACTATCATATTGATGGTGGTCATTCCTGCCCTGTAGTTTTGTTGCAGGGCAGCGCAGCAACATTGCTTGCAGCGCTGTCCAGCACCAAAACCTTCTAAGATGAGGCCCTAGGTGTTATCTCCATTTTCTGGTCTTAAAAAACTGCCTCTAACTGCAGTTGGAGGCAGTTTTTTTGGGTCCTCCTACCTTCAAGCATTCCCTTGTACATATCGCAAAGTGGGGTTAATGTCTGTTTTTGCACGGGAATGCCTCCCTTGCATGTCATTATCTCTAACAGAAGTGGTGATCTTTTCTATGGACGTTTTCACCAGAAAAGTGCCGCTAACAAAGGTTAGCGACAGTTTGTACGCGCAAAACCGTCATACAAGTGCAGCTAAGGCGGCGTTAGCTCCTTGTACATATGCCCCTTAGTCCCTTGTAGCTTCATGGCATCACCGAAGCAACATTTTCACCCCCAGAGCAGCAGGGCTACCTGCATTGGCGCTTTGAAGTGGTGCAGGAGGGTGTGACAATCTCCCCCCTGCTTCTGTCGCTAAGGATTTCGGGATGCAAAGTTCCCCGAGGAACACGGCAGCACCAAAGCGATCATTTAAAGTTGTGTAGGAAATGATAGGAAGTGTGGTTAAATCAATGCACAAATAATTTCTTGAAGTTAATTAAAAGAGTAGAGCTGAAGGAAATTGACGTAAGGATGTAGAAATAGCAGACCTAATCAGGCACATGGTTAAAGTTGCTTGCCTTTAGTGGCCCCAGTCCCTGTAATATCCAAGCAGGCTTTGTGTGAACTTATCACACCTACGTAGGCCTACTGAAGCTTTTGGGAAGCTTCAATTGACATTTCATGCCAGGGCATGAAAGAGGCCCCTAGTGAGGTTGCCCCCACTATATCACACACACGTTCGATGACTAAAAAGGAATTATCCCCAGGTGAACACTTAAAAGAAACAGGCAAAGAAAATTAGTTTTGACAACAGGCAGTAGACACAGGAAATAAACAAAATCTGGTGCGATATTTAATATTGTGCTTCATGTGTTCATGTGCACCAGCTGCAGCTGAGATGACCCTAACCCTGGTGACAAAAGTCATTTAGCCCAGAGCCAGAGAAGAGGAAAATGCCCGCAGACGTTCACCACATGTGACTGGTGATTTATGGTGTTTGTTGCATGCACCATAAATTACCAAGCACATGTGGGAATGATGGCAGTCTCACCCTCTCCTTACTCCAGCTGTGGCTAGAACCCACCCTGGGACGACCCTCCCTGCCCCTCGGAGGCTACTGCCTCTCGAATGGCGTGCCGTCCATTCTAGCCACAATCAATGGAATGTTGTTTACGGTATAACTGCGTCGAAACCAGGGGGACTGGAAGTGAGCCCCCTAGAAAGCCTCTAAAAAGAAGACAATAAACAATTGGTTAAATTACAGGGGAAAAACATGAAGAAAATAAATAGCCCAGTGCACTGTGACTGTGACCAAACCTTAGACATAGGCAGCAGAGTCTCTATGTATGGAATGAGGCTTCAGTGTTTAATCAAGTTACAGAGAGAGGGAGAACACAGGCTGCTGGGTCCCCTTAGCGCAGGGTCCCCAACCCTTTAGGGGCCCCCACACCTTTCAGAGGGCCCCAGTTTGCCTCATGCCAATTGAACGTTTGTGAGATTTGGGAGACTCAGAAAACCCTCCTCACATTCTACAAGGGAAGTGGGTGACGTTTACACCTCCAATTACAGAGGTTTTGTGTTTTAGGCGAAA
Organism: Triturus cristatus; assembly: GCF_964204655.1. Taxonomy (NCBI): domain Eukaryota; kingdom Metazoa; phylum Chordata; class Amphibia; order Caudata; family Salamandridae; genus Triturus; species Triturus cristatus. The sequence goes on from NC_140582.1 coordinate 634,104,876, forward strand.
CTGAAAAAATATGATTTATTTTTTACCCTTGACCCGGACAGTCGCTTTCTCTATAACTGCTTTGCAGGACTCATTTCTGCAAGTACTGGTTCCAGTATTTCCTCTTCGTGACTTCAATAATATTAGATGTGAAAACAATACAGGGGAACACAAACGCATTATCCGGATATTGCAATTGCTAATTTGCTTGCGCAAACATTTTTCTTTGATTCCAAAATGAGATTTCGAGAAGTGTAAATGTTATTATAGGAAATGAGTAATGTTTTCGCCTACAGACCATCGAATGTAGTTTATTACCTCTCACTTTAAATAACAGCTACTACACTTCTTTTGGTTCATCTCCCTCTGGTTGATGCAATCTAGGAATGTTTTTCGATGTGTCCTTCCCTGTACTTCAAACCATCCCTCCTTCGGAACTCCGCCTTCCTGCCTCTCCCCTGTGTCTGTTATCGTTCCTCTTTTGTTTGAAGAATTGCGTTGCAGAAGTCTTTCTTCACAGTGAATGGATCGGCGTGCATTCTTGATTATTTAGATCCATCTATTTTTTGCGTTCGCAGAGGCCCCGCGCTTGCCGCGATGGCTCTCAGGCATATTTGTCCTGCATGTTCCCGTGCCCTTCCTCTCGATGGATGTGGTTGCTAAGGCAGAGTCATTTTTTTCTGCTCTGCGTGCCCTTCATGGCCATAATACAGATTCAAAAAACATTATTTTTCATCCACATTTGCTTTTAATAATCTGCACGCCGATATGTAGAAAGACGCGTTCTATCCTATCATTCACTGCCATGCGGACTTCTGCGCTATCCCTCGATGCGATACTGTCTTTGGAATCTAATCCTTGCCGTTTTATTAGCAGCATGCTTCAACTTTCAACATACCTTTAGTTTTTAAAATCCACTCTCTGCATGAATGAAGGAATGAATGAACGGACAAATGAATTTGGATTTACAGAACATGTTGCTGCCCCAAGGGTGGATTCTTTAAACAAACACTGAGCCACGCAAAGGAGCAGCCTTCAGCTTTGTTTTTGATGTTTGGCAAGAGCCAAGACCTTATTATTTAAACCGAATTTATATTTATTTATTATGCTTACTTGTAGGTGCTTTCAGCCAGCCCTCTTCATCAATTGGTCCGTTACTGTGTCATTTCAGAAAATCTTTATTTCGGTTCCTTTAAACCATAAAAGATGCAACAGTACATACACCACTTAATACAAATAGTGCATCAATGCTATTACAACTAGTTATGAATAAAAAAGTAGAGAAAAGAGGCTTATGATAGCCTATCGCCCTGTGATTAAAAATATAAATATAATTTTAAATATGTAAAAAAGGCATCAAAATTAAAAATGAGGATATCATGAGTTAGCAAACCCTATTACATCGTCCATTTGACTGTTCTTCCCTATATGAGATAAAAGAGAAGAAAACACAATTCAATAGTTATTCCAAATTAATACCTTATTACAATAATGAAGCTCCATTATTCACTTCAACATACACAAAGTGGATTCATCAGTGATTTCTCCAAAATACTTAATCAGGTTCACTATAACTTCAGTCCTGCTTTAGCCCTTACGAAGCTTACAGCTAGTAAGAATTTACTTATACTAAAGACAATTGCTTGAGCTGTATTAATCTTTAATATTCTTTCAGCTTCTTTGCTAGATCGTGTTCCTAGATTTTTACAAATCGGTATAATCCATTTTTTCCTAGGCTTAACATATGCAGGACAAAAGAATAAAACGTGCAAATCATTTTCTTTAACTTTATCTGGGCATAAAGTGCACATATCATTGTCAGTTCCATCATCATTAACGGCCCAGCGTGATGTAATTACATTTATGTTCAATACACCGTATCTATATTTCATATATAAGGTTTTTGCAAGTTGAGGGCGCACTTCATCAAGAAAAGGTTCAAAACTTGCTGTGTCCTTAAACAGAAGAAATCTAGTTGTTAGCGGTCCGTTAGATGAGCCATGTAACACACTGCTTTGGATGTATGCCCAGAAAGTAGATTTTAGAAATTTCTTAGAATCTGAGGACAAGGCTGTTGGGTCGTCCCAAAACTGGGACAGGCCCAACTTTCTAAACCATAAAAAACATGTCTAAACCACAAAATACATCTATTCTGATCCAGCTCCATAATCTCCTCTAAACCAGACCTATAGTGTATTAATTCTGGGGTTGACCATAGCCTTACCCAAAATGTAAGGGGTCTTAAAAGTGCATAATGGTCAGTTCGTTTTACATTCAAGTCCAGAATAATTGGAGTTAATGGTGCTCGTACAGGGAGACTTAGGAGCATTCTATAAAATGTATTTTCCCCCACCTCAAAGATCTTTTTACAGTGGGGCCCCCATATCTCAGCCCCATACAATGCTGCTGATTGTGCTTTATATTTGAACAACTCCAGGGCTGGGGAAACTGCTTTAGAAAAACTATTCCTATGCTTTTTCATTATGGGTAGAGAATTTTGGAGCAAAGCTAACTAACTTTTTTCCATTTGTAATTTCCATGACAGCTTTGTATTCAGGGATATACTCAAATAACTAAATCTCTGCACATACTCCAACTTTTGACCATTCAAAACAATGTTTTTCCTAAAGATTTTATGAGGATTGATGGCCATGTATTTGGTTTTACTAGTATTGATTTGTAAACCTTTTGTGTTGCAATATGTGTGAAAGGAGTCTATTAGGCTTTGCAATCCTTTCGGTGTCTGTGATATTAATATGGTGCTGTCAGCGAATAAGAGCGCTGACACCAACTCCCCCCCCAATTTTGATGCGTCATTCATAAAACCATTCAAAAAATTGGGGATATCGTTTACGTCCAATGAGACTAGTGTTGGTGCCAGTACGCATCCTTGGCGTACACCTCTTCTTATGTGGATTGCTTCCGTAAGTTCGCCCCTAGGACCCCACCTTACTTTTGCATAATTGTCTTCGTGTAACCTTATAATCTGCTCAAGTAAGTCACCAGGCACCCCTTGGCATCTCAATGTATCCCATAGTAAAGCACGTGGAATAAGGTCAAAAGCTGCCTTTAAATCTACAAAGGCAACGTAAAGATGTCCTTTTCTTAGTTTTACATATTTCCAACACAAGCACATGAACCTAAAAACCTGGTCCGTTGTGCTGAGTTTTAATCTAAAACCTGCCTGGAATTTAGTAAGGACGTCGTTTTCCTCAATCGAAATATTTAATCGATTTAAAATATGCCTAGCAAAACTTTTCTGTAAAATATCTATTAAACTGATTGGGCGATAGTTTGCTGGGTCATAACGGTTCCCTTTTTTAAAAATTGTGATAATTTCGGTCCCTTTCCAGGTTTGTGGGATTGGAGCACCCGAAGCTATGGCATTGCATAAATAGTTAATATATGGTCCCCAGACACTAATGTCATGCTTCAATAAATCAGCCGGAATGTTATCAGGTCCGGGGGCTTTCCCTGGTTTAACTGCACTAATTGCCAGTATTATTTCATCTAAAGTAAAAACTATTTTAAGATCATTTGTGTTGGCTACCAGCCCATCATTAGGTTGCGGAATACTATTTCCTGATACCGCATGCAGACTCGTAAAATGGTCGACCCATGTATCTGCATCAGGATATGTATCTTTAGTATCCTTCCCCGACTTGTCCCCTTTGGCTACAAGCCTCCTTAAGCCCAATTGGTCCTTGGTCTTTGCTGCATTAAGTAAATAAGACCAAATATAATCGTCCCAGTTTTCTTTTGCATTGTCAAGTGTTTTCTTATATTTAGTCCTGATCTCCTTAATACTAATTGTATTTCCATTTTTTATTGCACTTATCAATTCAGTCTTTACATCGCGGCAACCCTTATCATACCATAAATTTGCCTCTTTGTTATGGCTTTTATTTCCGCCTTTCTTTTTCCTTGGTATATTGGTCACAATCGGTATCAGTCCTACCAAAAGGTCTTTGTGCAATTCCAGAAAATTATCCTTCTCTATTATTGAATCTATATGGAATTCAAAAGTATCTGCGAATATATTATAAATATTTGCCAGAGCCTCGGTATTCCCCAAGATATGTGGCCACTTCAAAGAGCGACGGTTGTTGCTTACTAGAAGATCATCAGAAATGGTATTACAACCCTCGATGCTTCGAGGAAAAAAGGGAAGAAGCTGGTTAGATAATAACAGTTGAAGAGGGCGATGATCGCCCTCTATTCTTGGGTCAAGTTTTAAATCAATTGCATAGGACCAGAGTTCCAGTAATACCAGTATGTAGTCAATATTACTCCGTGAGTTAACTCTGCAGAATGTGAGCGCTTTTGGCTTATCCGAAGGCAGATGCCCATTACAGGCTCCTAATCCATGCCCCACAGCTAATTTCATAATTTGCACTACTGCCACGGTGCATGGAACTGCACTAGAACTTTCTAGCACAGGAATATTGTTGGCCATATCTTCATCCTCAAAAATGTTACCGAGCCCAATCACAGGCTCACAGTTGCAATTTAGATCCCCGCCTATTAATACATTTGCATTTGTCTCTAAAGAACTTAAAATGGAATCCAAGTGTTCTATAGTCAATGATTCCTTGGAGGCTGGGCTGGGTCTGTTAAATGTTTTATAACCAAGTCTATGGGGGGTTTCTAGGGCCCAAGTCTCTTGTAGGAGACAGATGTCGCTCTGCTCGATGTACTCATCCCAATCTATGTCTCCAAGGTTCCGATTGAGCCCTGCTACGTTCCATGAAATGAAACATAGCTTTGGTGACTTATCAGATATACCAGAAAATTGGGACTCGCCTATAATATTATTATTGATGCTACTAGTGTCACTGATACCTATAGCATCATCTAAGCGGTTCAATGTATTTAACAGGGGGATGTATGAAATTCCCCCACCTACCTGCTCGTTGTACTCTTGTAATTCTCCTTCTTGTAAACCTTCCTCATATATCTGATTTTGATAAACCCCTGGTCCCTTTTTCCTACCAGTAGTGTCCTGGTTCACAATTACATTTTCCTTCCTTACATCATGTGATTTCCTCCCATAAAGTTCTATCATTTGTTGTCAATCTACGGCTTCTAAGGATGATAATTCCTGATATCTATTCCAGGTTGGAAGAAGGCCGTCAGTATCACCTCCAGGCCCCCCAGATTGTGGTCTGTAAAAGTATCCCAGGGGTAAAGCATAGATACAAGAATTCTGGAGGGGTATCTCCTCTTGAACTCTCAACAAGCTGCGGACCATATGCGGCCGTCTAAAAATGTATGACTATACAATCCCCTTTTATATTCTTTGAGGAGTAACCTACCCACCCTACCCTGCAAACCATCAAAATACCATTCATATTTTGTGGTTTAACTTTTTAAAACTTGGTTAACCAATCTACAGTTTTATTTTTATGGTTAAGCCATGAATCTTTCTGCTCTCTTTTAAGGGTAGGGACCCCAGCTAGGACCAAAATATATGGGCATGCAGCTGGGGGGTAGGCATAGGATATCTGCGTTGGGAATAAGATCAGTTCCTTTAGGACTGTGCATTATCTCTGGACCTATAATCACTTCCTGGGGATTTGTGGCCACCTGAACACACAATCTAGCATTGGAACCTTCATCACTAGCATACACTAGCTCTGTCCTGCCCTTTATGATTCCACCCCTGTTCAACTCTTCAATCAAAGGTGTTTCTACGATTTGCCCACTACATACACGCTTTATTCTACGTTGAGTGTGTATAGGTGGATCTTTGGCCTTTGTTGTTTGCCGTACCCCTTCCTTAAGTGTGACTTTGAGATCCTCACTTAGGGGCAGATTTATAACGGACTTGCGCCACTTTTACGCCGCCGTTGCGTCACTTTTGTGACGCAGCGGCGCCGTAAACCCTGCGCCATGTTGCGCCCCATTTACAACGTGACGCATCTAGAGAGATGCGTCACGTTGTAAAGCTTGCGCCACATGTGGGCGTACCTGCACAGGGGGGGCGTTCCGGCGCAGGAATGCCTCCGAAAAGTGGCTGAGTGAAATCTACAAGATTTCACTCAGTCACTTTTCCGGCCATGCTGCGTCAAAACCCTGCGCCTGCTTGAAGCAGGCGTAAGGATTGACGCAGCATTGTAACAATAGGGCACCCCCGAGTCTTGCTGGAGCTGCATCGCGCTTGCGACGCAACTCCAGCAATGCGCCAACCTTCCGCCATCAGATGCGTCACGCATCTGTTTATCCTTGCGCCACGATGCGCTGCATTGTAAATGCGGCGCATCTATTGTGGCGCAAGGGTAAACTTTCGTGACGCATCTTTCCTGGCGCATCCCTGCTGATTTGCAGGGATGCGCCAGGAAACATAAATCTGCCCCTTAGTGTATTTGACAGTTCTATGGCCGAGTTTAGCAGCTCTAATTTTAGCTCATCACACTAAATTTTGTATCCATGCGTTCGTCAATCTGGGATAGCATTCGGCCAAATGCAGCCTCGGAAACTGATAAAGCAATTCGCTCCACCTGGTCAATGCCCCCTCCAGATGAAACAGAGAATGAAGTAAAGTCAGATTCTGTTTGGGTACCGACTGTATTACGTGTGGTTACCTCTTGTTCATAAGTAGTTTCATTGGGCAAGCTAACTAACCCTCGGGTTTTTTTTTCTTTGGAGGAAGATTTCTTAGAGACACTTTTACTGTTCTTTTGAGGCTGTTTAGTTTTCACTTTTAAGACTCCTACTTGTTTCGAAGTGCGGAATCTCGAAGTTATTCCTAGCTTGCTTGGGTCAGCTAAATTAGATGTCGTAGGAGAGTCCAAAGTAGGTGATGCGACAGAGACCATTGACTTGCTAGGAGCAGTTGGTGTTAGACTAATTAGATTTGGTTGCAACATATCAATGGGATTTGCTGAACTAACTTGTCTATAAGTGGGTAGCCTAGCCGGGTTGAGTGACAACCGTCTCTATGCCAACTCGATTTCATGTGCTAAAAGTGATTCTGCTCTAATAATAAAAGCATCAATGGTGCCAGCAGCACCGTTTCGCTTACTAATTTTTCCATGCTTCCTTTCACTTAACTCAATGTGTATAATCACAAGAACATACGTGGATGCAATTACAATGATTGACAACAATTAACAGTGTAGTTTCTTGTTGAGCCACTGCTACCATGAGTGCTTAATACTATAGTACAGTATAAGTCAGTTCTTAGGGGGGTGGCCCAGTCCAGTCATGAACGGTCGCGGATGGACGCAGACGGGCCCTCCCTTGGCCTGGGCTTTGCCCGGGCTTGACCCGGGCCACGGGGGTCGAGGCAGCGCTTTATAGCGCGATGACCATGCCTCCCCCAGCGGCATCTGTTGTCAATGCGGGTGCTGCGGTGTACCCTGGGACTGGGAGTCCCACCAGGGATTAGCAGCGGCAACCAGCAGCCCAGAGCTCACCCCAAAAGCAACAGGGGCGTGAAGGTCAACCCGGAGCCAAACAGTTGGAGGTAGATGCTGGCGAAAACACCGAATGCAGGAAAAGTCCTCTAGCGCGACTGTGTCATTTGCATTCGTCATCCGCCCACAGCAGATGGCAAGGGGGCAGCCCTCTTTAGCCAATGTCTAACTTCGCTGTGAGTGACAGTATTTTGACGGTTCTCAATGAGCACCTCCTATACAAAGTAGTTTCCCTAGGTGTCAGCAATTACAACAGCAATGTCTGCTTTTTGAGATAAAACAATTATTTGCTTTTAGTCATTCTTTTTAAGAATAGCGAGTGCCCAGAAGCTTCTAAAGTTTTACATACACCATTGTAAGATAACCAAGCTTTGGCAAAACCAAAATCAAAAGGTTGGCAGGTGATGCCACATCAATTGATTTTTCTAATGCCGGTTTTAGTTCGGGAACGTTGTTCCTAGTCAGTTATAGGGTTGTATCACATAATGGGAGCACTGGAACCTCTAATTTAAGACATGGGAATGAACCAAACAAAGTGGCACTGCAAGTGCTAATTTAAAGCGCGATTTCTGACACCGTTCTGGGGTAACTAGTGTATTACTGATGAGTAGTGATATTTTCCCTCTTTGGACAGTGGTAAATGGTTGTTTGACAGCTTGAGACTATCTGCTTTTGTCAAGCAATGTAGCAGCATTTGTTGACATATTTAGTGCAAACAACAAGTCACAACACGGTAGCATACAAAAAAACAAGCATTGGTAAAGGTACTGGGTCTGGCATTGGTCGCCAGCTTTTGGCAATTATTTTGTCATGGATTTTGCAAAACATTATTATTTGGAAAGCTGCGGGACCTCATTAAATTTAAAAAAAATAAAAACTGTTAAAAGGCAAAAAAACAATTTCTGGTCTCAAAAAAGTACACGTTACCATGGTGCAACCGGCACTGAAGGGAACTACTGTGTGTGTTGATGTGCTCCTTTTGAAAGGACAGAATGTTGTTACTCATAGTAAAGTAGTTTACTAATTGAAGTGGTCTAACATCATCCCTATATGCATGCTGTAGGTAAAAGAAACTTGTGAATGACACAGTCACACATTAACAGAGGAAGTCTGGCTGAAAAATGGCTTACTGCTAGAATATCGATGACATACATATCGATGTTCAAAATATAAAAAAAAAAATAGATTACAAAAATATCGACTCTCATACCTAAACAGGTAAGTACAAAAATATGGAATCAAAAATATCGATGTCAGAATTATCGATTTCAATATATATAATATAAAATAATATATAATAAATATATTAAATCATAACACACTTGGTTCAGCACACTATAATTGCTTATATAACCATGTATTATACAATGTACACACAAAGAGAATTTCAGATTTCAGACGTGATCTTTTCTTGTTTAAGACTGTTCTTTATTATATTTCCATTAAAGTCCTCAAAGCCATAGCCAGTGCGTTTTGTCTCCAACAGACACTTCTTCAGGGTGCGATTATAACTTGGCAGCATAGACACGTGTCAGTTAGTAGTCAGAAATGAGACCCGGGCAAGACCGTTCACCCTGATATTTGGCGAGGTAACAAGGATGTGAATAAAACTCCATTCTTATATCGGGAGTAGGGCAAAAAGATGGTGCAGAAATCAGCATTGATTTTTGGACCATCGGCCCAGCGTAATGGGACGCTAGATGAGTTAAGTCGATTTTCTAGTGTGTACTCAAATTGGCTATTCACAAACGTCCTAGTATCCAAAAAGCGGCATGTTGACCGATCAAGTGTGTGCGCATCAGTTTCGCAAATAGAGAAAAAAAATTGCAATATAGGGTGCTAAACCAAGTGTGTTATGTTCTAAAGGGAAGTTTTCCCTATTCATGAGTATAAAGGGGAGTGCTCCTAGGTTCTTTGCACTCAACGATAATAGATACAAATTGTTGTACTCGAAACGTGTATTGCCAGGTGCGGTTTGCTATAGCCTCTTCTCTTGTTCTAGTGTGTTTAAAATATATTAAATATTAATATTAATTTTGACAAAATAAATTTCATTTAATGTACATTTTAACAAAATATAACAAATAAACGTAATTAAAAAAGATGAACACACAAACATGTATACATATATATATAAATATTTACTTTAAAATAATTAATAAACTATTTCCTTAATTCATTTTGAAACTTTAAAATTATATACACATATATATAGTGATTTGGCCACAAGATCTGTACATGGAGGAAGCCCTAAAACAACTCAATGATAGGGACTGCTACAGGAGGAGTAACCTCCAAACGGTGAAGAACTCATGGAATGACTTCAATGCTAAACTAATGGCATGGAAGAGTGCCGACCTCCTTACTAACGATGAATTTAAATATTTGAAGAACAATCACTCCAGCATACCCGTGATATATTTAATCCCTAAAATTCATAAGGATGCAGTGAGACCGCCAGGCAGCCCAATAATTTCAGCATGCAATAGTTTGTTAGAAAATGCATCACGGTACATAGACTTCTTCCTCCAGGAACATGTGCAAATGTTACCATCTTTCATACAGGACACCAGTGACTTTTTAACCCCTTCTGTGCCCCGCCCTTTCCCCGCCCTGTGCCGGGCTTTCTATAAGCGGGCGGAGTTCATGACGAGATGGTCTCGTCATGGGCACAGCGCAACCGCGGCCCATGACGAGACCATCTCGTCATGGGCACTGAAGGGGTTAAACAAAATAAAGGATTTCAAATGGCATGCAGACTATGTGCTGATAGCGCTTGATGTTACGTCCCTCTACACCAGTATTCATCAACACTATGGCATTAAAGTGATTGAACACTACTTAGGCACAAGGCCCCTGCAGATGTACCAACACAGCAAAATGTTGATCTCCATGATTTCAGTTTACCTAGAAAATAATTACTTTCTTTTTCAAAATCAAATATTTCATCAGACACGTGGGGTACCTATGGGGGCATGCTTTTCTCCTAGTTACTCCTGCCTCCACATGGGACTCTAGGAGGAACAAGTGCTGAAAGTGAAATTTGAAACTGTAATGCAAAATCATGTAATGTTGTGGTATAGGTACATTGACGATCTGTTCGTGATTTGGAGAGGCACAGAGGACTGTGCTCTTCATTTCATCAAACAGATCAATAAGAACAATTTGAACTTAAGGTTCACGGCCAGTGTCAGTAAACAATCAATATGCTTTTTAGATGTGGATGTATATGTGGCTCAGAGTATACTTGAAACCAAAATGCATAGAAAACCTACTGCAGGGAACACTGTACTGCATGTTTCCAGCCACCATACTAAACACCTTATACATAGCATTCCGTATGGTGACATGCTCAGAATCAGGTGTATATGCAGCAAGGATAGTGATTGCGAGAAAGCGCAAGAAGAGAGCAAACAGAGGTTTCTGGCTAGAGGTTATGCTGCAAACGTCATTGACAGTGCTATCAGAAAGACCAAACTGTTAAATAGAAATAACCTACTAGCCAATTCAGAAAGTAAAGCAGCTGAGAAAGTAGAGTCTGAGTCAGTAGATCAACCAACAAGGATGATGTTCCGACAGCTTTCTTTCCTGTGTCTTAGCGCCAGGATGCCCGCAGGGTTATAGTGCGCTCTATAAATGTTAAAAATAAATAAATAAATAAATAAATAAATAATCCTAACGTACAATAGACAACATCAAACGTTACATAGGATTGTGTGTAAAAACTGGCCTCTAGTACTAAGCGACCCCATCCTTGGTAACAAATTGCCTAAAAATCCTTACATCACATTCAGGAAACCTAAATCTATGAGCAACACCTTAGTGCGTAGCAGTCCAGAGATTAGACCAATTGTGAGTTGGTTGAATTCCAGAAAAGGGTTTGTGAAATGTAATACATGTCGGGCCTGTAAATATGGGGTCAACAAAACCACCTACAAAACCCCTTTTAAAACAGACCCAGTATCCATTTCCAAACTGTTAACCTGTAAAACTGAATTTGCAGTGTATGTTTTGGAGTGTTCCTGTGGGCTGCAGTATGTGGGGAGCACGAATCTGCAAGTCCACAAGAGAATACTCCAACACATAAGGGCCATCACAAATTCGGATGCAACATACCCGGTTGCAAGACATTTTAAAGAGGTCCACAACAATAGGTTGGGACATCTTAAATAGTTTGTTGTGGATGCTGTCCCACCGTTGAGGCATGGTGGCAACCGGAAAGCCCTGCTGCGCAAACTGGAAACCCGATACACAATTGACATGGACACTAAGACTCCACAGAGGCACAACTCAAGTGAAGATTTGTATACTTGCCTGTAAATATCCTCCCTTTAATGATTAACATAATGTAAAGCTTACTTCTATCGCTGCTATACATCTCAATATGATTTTAATGTATCATTTGCTCATTTACACATATGAACCAGTTTCAGTTTGTTTGGGAGGCACTTATTTGCACTAGCACTTTTTCCATAGACCAGGGGATAAAGATTAGGCCCACTTGGGCATAATGTGTTTATTTGCACACTGATTCAGAATGTTTACATCTTGACAGACCCAGCATAATATAAAAATGCTAGGGCCTGCTATGGCAAGTAGTTATAACATTTAAATCATGGCACAAATTAAATACGAGTATCACGTTTTGATAATATTGCCTGTCAGATTTATTATGAATGTTTTTTAACTAGCTTTTACCACATATTTATTTATTTATTTATCTATGTGCGTTGTGCTTGCCTTGTGTATTCATACTATTTTTACTATCTATTTATTAGTATTGTTAAATTAACCACATTCTGTTAATTACCCTGAATTGTGATATACCATGAAATGTTTTTACACATGCATTCGGGGAAGTGTAATATTTCTTCCATGTCTATTGCGTTGTACTGTCACATGTTTATGTATTAGCACTTAAAAAATTGAAGGATCTCTACATGCGCTTCATGTGATCAAGGCATTCTAAGGCCGAAATGTGTCATGGCGGTGGTTTGAGGGCTTAAAAAATCCTTTTGCACTCAGAGAATTGGGTTTGCATTTGTTTTGTGGCCAGGAACCATTGGCATCTGATAAACGAAGTATGCAGCAATATATATAATCTAGTGGACTGCTGAATCTAGCTACACTGGAATCACGATAGCAGAAACGCAGGTTGGACTTTAATTTTACTGGCACAAACACCGGTGGCTCATTGGGGTTTGTTTAATATTAATGTATGCTTCGAGACAGAGGAATGGGGCAAGCACTACAAGTCTCAGGAGGCCGTTGTCATCCACCCACCTGAGGGTGTAAAAGCAATCAATTACACGATGAGTGCTTGTGCAGAACTGCCAATTTGCATACAGCCCGTGAACAAGGAGTATTTAAGCTCCGAAACGCGTAGGGCCATGTTTTGCTCTGGGAATGTTGCTGGTTGCTGTCTAAATAAAGGCCTCTGCTGGGATTTGCGGTTTCCTGCCTGTGTTTGAGTGCATCTCCGTTGGTGGACACCTTTTTGAATGATATATATATATATATATATATATATATATATATATATATATATTACCTACTGGCGGTCGCCAGTAGGTAGTTATAGTTAGGACCCCTTTTCCATAGGAAATCCGCAACATTCTATTTGGAATAACTTTGGCGCCGGTCGACGAATGTTCGCGAATTTCTCAAAATAGGTGGGGCGCTACGCTCCGCTCCTACCCTGAAAGTCTCGGGGGGATTTGTCAAGCGGGGGCTGAGATAAAAGGGGGGTCCCAAAACGCGTTTTTCCCATGCATTTTTCCATAGGACCTTTAGACAGGGCTACAGCCCGAACGGCTGAACAGAATTACTAGAAATTTGGCAGAGAGGTAGTCCCCAGGTCAAGGAAGTGCCTTTTGTAGGTCTGGTGTAAATCTGTTCAGTAGATTCTGAGAAAATAGCCTTTAAATCAATATATATATATATAAGCGCGCAGAGTGCGCGCTGGGTGCGCGCACCTCGCCGTGCGCGAGCGCAATTCTGATTGGTTGTTAGATCTTAGTAAACATTCGAATCGGTGGAAATCAGGAAGCGGCGGCCGCCATTTTGTCAATCCCATAAAGAGGGGGTGATAAACAAAGGGGGAGAACTTGAAAAGGGGGCAGAGTGGGTAGAAATAGACCCAGTAGGCATTGTAAGGGGGTTAAAGTAGGACCTTGTAGGGAAAAAAAAAAGGTTAATATTTTGTAAAAAAATATCGCCGAGTGCGCGCACCCAGCGCGCACCCGAAAAAAAACTTAAAAAAAAAAAAAAAAAAAAAAGGAATTAAAGCGAGTGGGGTTTTGAGGTTTGTACTTCTGTACAATCACATTTTCAATTTTTAATTGTAGTCTCTCAAAAAAAAAAAATTAAAAAACACATGGGTGCGCGCAGGGTGCGCGCACCTCAAAAAAATTTCAAAAAAAAATTCTAAAAAAAAAATTTGTTTGATTAAGTTTATAAGTGGCTCTTAAAAGAGCCCTTGAGTTAATGGAGGGAAACAGGAAGAGAAAAACGCAAAAAAAGAAAAAACATCTATGGCCTAGTGCACGTATGCGCATCAAATTTTCTCTGAAGGAGATCAAGACTGGTCTCCCCCACAGAAATAAGAGAACCGCAATCAGTGCACCGTGTAGACAACCTCGCCAAACAAGGTGGACCAACAAGAGGTAAAGAAACAGGTGAAGGCACCATCGCAGCTGAAGTGCTCGCCTGAGCTGCCGAAGATGTGCTCGGTTGAGCTGCTGCAGATGTCGTCGGCTGAGCAGGTGGAGGGTTTTCTCCAGAAGCTCGACGATAAGATATTGGATGCATTTTGTAAACATGTCTCAACATAGTGTGAATGCTAAAAGAATATTTCTTGTTAGGATTCCCACGAGATAAGACTTTTTTACAAAGTACACATGTAACTTTCGGTGCATTTACCTTTTTCTCATTCTCTGGAAAAGTGAAAAACTGCCATATAAAGCTGTCTTTCTGCTTCCTGTTCCTCTGCCTCTCAAGAGTGTCCTGCTCACTGTCTGAAGTAGGTTGCTGTTCAGCCATTGTCTCTCAACAACAGAATAGCTCCTTCTCCAAAGGAATCAGAACTAATAATGAGGGGAGTAGGTGTGGTTTGGGAAGAATCTGGAACAGAAAGTACTTCAAACCAATCAAAAGTGAAGATTCTTGATCACATGACTTGCCATGAGGGGATTAGGTGTGGTATTGATACAATTAGAAACTGAAAGTAATGATAACCAATAAGAAATACTGTTTTATTATGTATAAACCCGAGGTGCGCGCACTGCGCAAGCTCCGTGCGTGCACCCCGCGATGACGTATGCACGAACGCGTAAACGCGAAGGTGCATACGTCATATACGCGTACCTAGCGCGCATACGTTGAACACGCGTATACGCGACCGTTATTGCGCATAATTTTAGCGTATGCGGAAGTAAACCGCGTCGAGGGCGTAGGACGCATGCGTACGTACGTACGCATACGTACTGGGTGCGCGCTCCCAGCGCGCACCATTAAGTATATTTGCGTACGTAAATAACGTACGCCGGAATTCATAAAATAGTACTAGGTGCGCGCTCAGAGCGCGCACCCCAAGAATTTATAAAAAAAAAGAAAATAGGACATAAAAAATTAAATAAAAAAAAATATCCAAATTGAATTTTTAAAAAAAATAATTTATAAAAAAATACAGATAATATATAAATGAATATAAAGTAATTTTATTTAAATAAAAAAAAATATCTTTAATTAAAAATACATAACTTAGCATATAAAAAACCATACAAATTCTCTGAAAAAACCAAAGGTTTCAAAAACGATATAGTTAGGGATTAGCATTTAAAAAACCTTGCAAATTCACTGAAAAAACCATAGGTTTCACACACGTTATAGTTAGGAATTAGCATTTAAAAAACCTTGCAAATTCACTGAAAAAACCATGGGTTTCACACACGTTATAGTTAGGAATTCGCATTTAAAAAACCTTAGAAATTCAGTGAAAAAACCATAGGTTTAACACATGTTATAGTTAGCTGGACATTTTACTCGTAAAAAACCAATGAAATTCCCCCGTTATAGTTAGTTCAGCTAACTATAACTCGCGCGCCCGCAATGCACTGCTGATGACGTCACATATTACATCACTCATGACATGGTCAGTGACATCACTCATGACATCACTGATGACATCTCAAATGACATCACTGATGACATCACTGATGACATCATCCTTGAGATAGAGTGGCAGAGCTCCTCTTCCCCTAATATAACCTTTGATACACACACTCAAAAATACAAACTAACATTTTCAAAACAATGGACATACCAATACCAATTACAACAACCTCTTCAGTAATTCTAAGATTCACATACACATCCACTCATTCACCAACAGTCCTATACAGTCACTCATACATGTACTCACTCATCATATGTACTCATACACCTATACACCCTGTTACACAATGCCACTCATCCATGGAGTTACTCACACACATAGTCACTCATGCTAATAAAGAATCAAACATCCATTTACTTAAATATATAGTTATACACACACCACCACACTTACTTTTACGGAAACTTACACATACTTACTCTTTTAAACAATCACTTATAGAACCACATACTTATTCTTTCAGGAACTCTTTCAATCTCTCACTCTCACATATACTCACTTATATACACCAATAGTCACATATACTAGTTTAAAACATATGTAGTTACTCATAAAGACACTATAGAGACAGTCAATCACTCACTAACACACCCATACACACACTCATGCACCCATAGAGTCCTGCACACATGCTGACTTCAACACATACAAAGACTGAGTCATTCATTCATGCACCTATGCACTACGTAATACCCCCCACCAAACCATACAGACATCAGACACTGATACTCAAAAAACCAACAAATAACCTACATAGACACTCATGTAGCTACTCACCAACCCATGCAGCCACTTATACACAAAGAGAGAGACTGATACAGATATTTAAATATTTAAACAATACTCACTAAGCCATGTATTCACTATGATACACTTAATCAGTCAGTTACACAATCAATTTTTCAAATAAAAATCATCCATTTAGACACTTATATACCCATTTATTCTTCCATCGACCTTGAGATATACATATATAAAACATATTTAATTTTCAGAAAAACACACATTCACTGGATGATGTCATCAGTGATGTCATTTGAGATGTCATCAGTGATGTCATGAGTGATGTCACTGACCATGTCATGAGTGATGTAATATGTGACGTCATCAGCAGTGCATTGCGGGCGCGCGAGTTATAGTTAGCTGAACTAACTATAACGGGGGAATTTCATTGGTTTTTTACGAGTAAAATGTCCAGCTAACTATAACATGTGTTAAACCTATGGTTTTTTCACTGAATTTCTAAGGTTTTTTAAATGCTAATTCCTAACTATAACGTGTGTGAAACCCATGTTTTTTTCAGTGAATATATATATATATATACATATATATATACATATATATATATATATATATATATATATATATATATTCACTGATAAAACCATAGGTTTCACACACGTTATAGTTAGGAATTAGCATTTAAAAAACCTTGCAAATTCACTGAAAAAACCATAGGTTTCACACATGTTATAGTTAGCTGTACATTTCACTCGTAAAAAACCAATGAAATTCCCCCGTTATAATTAGTGCAGGCAACTATAACTCACGCGACCGCAATCTTCTGCTGATGACATATGTGTCTTTATGAAAAAAAAATATTTGTAATATATGTATAGCTAAAATTTAATGGAAGAAGACACGGGCAAATAAGTGTCTAAATACAGTATTAGCATCAGCAGAGGATTGCGGTCGCGTGAGTTATAGTTGCCTGCACTAACTATAACGGGGGAATTTCATTGGTTTTTTACGAGTGAAATGTACAGCTAACTATAACATGTGTGAAACCTATGGTTTTTTCAGTGAATATATATATATATATATTCACTGAAAAAACCATAGGTTTCACACATGTTATAGTTAGCGGAAATTTTACTGATAAAAAAACAATGAAATTCCCCCGTTATAGTTAGTGCAGGAAACTATAACTCACGCGATCGCAATCCTCTGCTGATGCTAATACTGTATTTAGACACTTATTTGCCCATGTCTTCTTCCATAAATTTTTAGCTATACATATATTACAAATATTTTTTTTTCATAAAGACACATATGTCATCAGCAGAAGATTGCGGTCGCGTGAGTTATAGTTTCCTGCACTAACTATAACAGGGGAATTTCATTGGTTTTTTATCAGTAAAATTTCCGCTAACTATAACATGTGTGAAACCTATGGTTTTTTCAGTGAATTTGCAAGGTTTTTTAAATGCTAATTCCTAACTATAACGTGTGTGAAACCTATGGTTTTTTCAGTGAATTTGTACGTTTTTTTAAATGCTAAGTTACTTTACGCCATTCGTGGCGTGCGCGCCCACTTAACGCAGTTCGTTCCGTGCGCGCACGGTGCGCTTCGCGCACCGTGCGCGCACAGTAAGCACGCGGTGCGCTTCGCGCACCGCGCGCCCACTTTACGCAGTTAGTGCCGTGCACGCACGGTGGGCACGCGGTGCGCTACGCGCACCGCGTGCCCACGTTACGCTAGATGGGCCATGTACGCACGATGCGCTTCGCGCACCGTGCGCACATGGAGGACATATTATGCGCTTCCTTGTGATAGGTAATCTGTTGAAATTTTTTGGGGAAATGCTGTGCCTTCGGCCACCATTTGCACACGGGGTGGAGAGAGTGGGGTTTTTTTTTTTTAATAATTTTTTACCGTACGCGTACGGTAAGCGTACGGTAAGCGTAATCGGCGAAATTTTCGAAAAATAAAAAATTACCGTTTTTTGCCTTGGGGGATCTTTGAAGACTCAAATAACATGGTTATGTGCATGGGCGCTGTCTAAACAGCCCCTTTATATGTTTTTGGCATTTGTTTATCAGCTCCCCCCTCAGAGTGCGAGAGAGAAAATGGCGGCCGCCGCTTCCTGGTTTCGACCGATTTGAATGTTTACTAAGATCTAAGGGCCAATCAGAATCGCGCTCGCGCACGCCACCGTACGCGTACGGTAAGCGTACTGTAAGCGCACCGTAAGCTGGCTCAGATATATATATTGATTTAAAGGCTATTTTCTCAGAATCTACTGAACAGATTTACACCAAACCTACAAAAGGCACTTCCTTGACCTGAGGACTACCTCTCTGCCAAATTTCAAGTAATTCTGTTCAGCCGTTCGGGCTGTAGCTGTGTCTAAAGGTTCTATGGAAAAATGCATGGGAAAAACGCGTTTTGGGACCCCCTTTTATCTCAGCCCCCGCTTGACGAATCCCCCCGAGACTTTCAGGGTAGGAGCGGAGCGTAGCGCCCCACCTATTTTGAAAAATTCGCGAGGATTCGTCAACCGGCGCCAAAGTTATTCAAAATAGAATGTTGCGGATTTCCTATGGAAACGTGGCGACCGCCAGTAGGTAATATATATATATATATATATTTATATATATATATATATATATATATATATATATATATATATATATATATATATATATATATATATATATATATATATATATATTACCTACTGGCGGTCGCCAGTAGGTAGTTATAGTTAGGACCACGTTTCCATAGGAAATCCGCAACATTCTATTTTGAATAACTTTGACGCCGGTCGACGAATCCTCGCGAATTTTTCAAAATAGGTGGGGCGCTACGCTCCGCTCCTTCCCTGAAAGTCTCGGGGGGATTCGTCAAGCGGGGGCTGAGATAAAAGGGGGGTCCCAAAACACGTTTTTCCCATGCATTTTTCCATAGGACCTTTAGACACAGCTACAGCCCGAACGGCTGAACAGAATTACTTGAAATTTGGCAGAGAGGTAGTCCTCAGGTCAAGGAAGTGCCTTTTGTTGGTTTGGTGTAAATCTGTTCAGTAGATTCTGAGAAAATAGCCTTTAAATCAATATATATATCTGAGCCAGCTTACGGTGCGCTTACGGTACGCTTACCGTACGCGTACGGTGGCGTGCGCGAGCGCGATTCTGATTGGCTCTTAGATCTTAGTAAACATTCGAATCGGTCGAAACCAGGAAGCGGCGGCCGCCATTTCGTGTGCTTCACTCAGAAAAAAAAGAGTGATAACAAGAAAAGGGGGCAAGGAGGAGAGTTACAGACCCCCTAACATTTGTAAGGGGGTCAAAGAAGGACAGAAAAGTACAAAGAAAACATTTATTGATTTTAAAAAAAATCACGGGGTACGCGTACGGTAAGCGTACGGTAGAAAAATAAAATAAAAAAAGAAATGAAAATCAGATTTAAGTGTTTAGATATTAGGGGGCTCTAAAAAGAGCCGTTGTGTTTATTAAGTGATTTTTTAGTGGTACCTACAAGTAAGTACCGATGCAGAGTCTAAGGTTCAAGAGGAAGACTCTGTTCCCTTCATCATTGAAGTGTACACCATCTCCTCTATAAATGTCTTGCATGTCATAACGCAAGTTGTTGTGGTAAATGGAACCCATACCATAGTCACGGAGGAAAGCAGAAACAGATTTGTTGACGTGCTTCCTTGCTTTGTCAATCTGCGGACAGAAATGATTGGACCAGTTCCATTTTTGCCTTTGGCATATGTTAGAAAACACAAAGGCAGTTTTAGGGAAAAGTGAAAACAGTTGTGCAAAGGTGTCCTTCATAAGCATTTCCAGACCTACCCCAGTCAAAGTGCCTAGGTCATTGCCACCACAGTGCACTATTATGAGGCCAGGGTGTTGGATGTGCATGAAGGATTTCACCAATGGCATCAATTGGTGCCACTTTAACCCTCTCTGACCAATCCATTTAATGTCTACATTTGGCAAAGCAAGGTCTCTCACCATATCTGTTTTCTCTGCATACTTTTCACTCCAGAAGACATAGCTGTGCCCTACAATCCACACTGTGAACATCTTCAAAGGAGAACTGGATGCACTCAGGAGGTGTCTTTCAGTAGAATGGCAATATGAAAAGAAAGACAGTTTGGAAATGGAGGCATACATATTTTTTTCAAAAAAAAAAAGAACTGATTGGCTGTTTCATACCATTCTAGAATAAAAACTAGGCTGTATGTGTAAATTAATAGAAGCATGTTTTGTATTGGTACAGAAAAATGTGTTACCAAAGAACAGTACTATGGATTTGCTGTTAGGTTTGAAAAGTCAAGCACTCTTGCTCTTTGGAATTGAAACATTGTTTGGCGAACTTCTGACCTGACTCCACACAGCAGTGTTCCATGAGCTGTTGCTATGGTAGCAGGCAGAAGTCAAGTTGGGGGAAGGGTACTAGGCAGAAGTCAAGTTGGGGGAAGGGTACTTTTGGAAAAGGGTTGGGTTTTCAACCAATAGAAATGTGTGATTACATTTGAAAAAAAGGGGCAAGCACTGAGATTTGAAACTAACATGTATATGTGTGGAAAAAGAGAGGGAAAGTTTGCCATTATCTGGTTCTGCTGAGAGGAGAGAGGTGTAGAGAACAGAGATCCTGGCTCTGATAATCTGCTGTTTGAGTGCCACATTTCTTTCACAACTAACTAATTTTAAAGGTGAGTTTAGAGTCTGAGAGGGGATGTATATGGTAAATTAAGAAATGAATAATAGAAATGCAATTCTTTTTGTTGAAGTTGTGTTTATTATTTTCTGTTTTGGGAGAAATTTAAATGTGAGGAACATGTAAAATAATATGGACTATGTTTTCACAATAAATTAAGGTGTACTGGTATAATAAAAGAATAGTTTAAGGGTTTGAGGTTGGACTCAGTAATGCAAATACATTCAGCATCACTAAGGCTGGTTGCCCTTGCTGGAGTGTAGGCAGACAACCAGGTTACACATGATGCTGGTCTGAAAAAGCAGTTTGGACATGTGCTCTGTAAAAAATCTGAAAAGTGGATTCATAATGTGTCAGTCTGTAAAAGTGTTTATCACTTGCCAAAAAAAAGAGCAGTAAGTGTGCTTTCAAATTGGCAAAGAAATTTCGTTTTGTGACTAATGTGAAAACATGACTCTGTGTACAAATAGGAATTACAGGCATAGATTTATTGCGTATTGCTCTGGTGATTTCACAGTTGCATTAGATGGAAAGGTGGAGACATTTTTTGGTGCAGATGCAGACTCTTAGCACACAGGTAGCTGCTTACCATGTGGAATCATGCACAGTATTCACAAGCGAGTGGGGTTTGAGGTTTCAGTCAGTAATGCAAATACATTCAGCATCACTAAGGCTGGTTGCCCTTGCTGGAGTGTAGGCAGACACCCAGGTTACACATGATGCTGGTCTGAAAAAGCAGTTTGGACATGTGCTTTGTAAAAAATCTGAAAAGTGGATTCATAATGTGTCAGTCTGTAAAAGTGTTTATCACTTGCCAAAAAAAAGAGCAGTAAGTGTGCTTTCAAATTGGCAAAGAAATTTCGTTTTGTGACTAATGTGAAAACATGACTCTGTGTGCAAATAGGAATTACAGGCATAGATTTATTGCGTATTGCTCTGGTGATTTCACAGTTGCATTAGATGGAAAGGTGGAGACATTTTTTGGTGCAGATGCAGACTCTTAGCACACAGGTAGCTGCTTACCATGTGGAATCATGCACAGTATTCACAAGCGAGTGGGGTTTGAGGTTTCAGTCAGTAATGCAAATACATTCAGCATCACTAAGGCTGGTTGCCCTTGCTGGAGTGTAGGCAGACACCCAGGTTACACATGATGCTGGTCTGAAAAAGCAGTTTGGACATGTGCTCTGTAAAAAATCTGAAAAGTGGATTCATAATGTGTCAGTCTGTAAAAGTGTTTATCACTTGCCAAAAAAAAGAGCAGTAAGTGTGCTTTCAAATTGGCAAAGAAATTTCGTTTTGTGACTAATGTGAAAACATGACTCTGTGTGCAAAAAGGAATTACAGGCAGAGATTTATTGCGTATTGCTCTGGTGATTTCACAGTTGCATTAGATGGAAAGGGGGAGACATTTTTTGGTGCAGAAGCAGACTCTTAGCACACAGGTAGCTGCTTACCATGTGGAATCATGCACAGTATTCACAAGCGAGTGGGGTTTGAGGTTTCAGTCAGTAATGCAAATACATTCAGCATCACTAAGGCTGGTTGCCCTTGCTGGAGTGTAGGCAGAGAACCAGGTTACACATGATGCTGGTCTGAAAAAGCAGTTTGGACATGTGCTCTGTAAAAAATCTGAAAAGTGGATTCATAATGTGTCAGTCTGTAAAAGTGTTTATCACTTGCCAAAAAACAGAGCAGTAAGTGTGCTTTCAAATTGGCAAAGAAATTTTGTTTTGTGACTAATGTGAAAACATGACTCTGTGTGCAAATAAGAATTACAGGCATAGATTTATTGCGTATTGCTCTGGTGATTTCAAAGTTGCATTAGATGGAAAGGGGGAGACATTTTTTGGTGCAGAAGCAGACTCTTAGCACACAGGTAGCTGCTTACCATGTGGAATCATGCACAGTATTCACAAGCGAGTGGGGTTTGAGGTTTCAGTCAGTAATGCAAATACATTCAGCATCACTAAGGCTGGTTGCCCTTGCTGGAGTGTAGGCAGACACCCAGGTTAAAAATGATGCTGGTCTGAAAAAGCAGTTTGGACATGTGCTTTGTAAAAAATCTGAAAAGTGGATTCATAATGTGTCAGTCTGTAAAAGTGTTTATCACTTGCCAAAAAAAAGAGCAGTAAGTGTGCTTTCAAATTGGCAAAGAAATTTCGTTTTGTGACTAATGTGAAAACAAATGTAGTAATATATTTAAATAAAATAAAGGAATTTTTTTTTAGTTTTTTTCAGGTATTGCTGAAGAGCAGTGAACAAAATTTAAGATGCCTACAAAATCCAGAGCAAAAAAAGAGCAGAAAAAAACCTATATTTGAAGACAACTGGAGGACCTAAGTTAGTTGAAGATGCTCATGTTGGGAAGAAGAAAAAATCTTCTGGTAAGCAAAAAAAAGATTTTCTAAGGAACATATTCAAAAAAAGGAAAAATGTACAAAATGTCTGTACTGGAAAGAATGATTTGAATCGAAAAGGACAGGAAAAAATTGAGAATTTAGTTAATGCAAATATACCTTCTGCAACTCAAAAGATAAACTTAAACAGAAAAACAGCGTTTAAAGAGATACGTAGAAAAATGTTTCAGAGGAGAGTTATGTCCAATTTGATAAAGGATGTGAAGAAATATAAGCAAAAGTCAAAGTTTTTTAAGAGAAAAAAAGAAATTGAAGCCATTGCAGCAAAGGCATTAGCATTAAAAAGGAAACTATTCATTTTAATTTTGAATAGGATGCGTACATTAGACAAAATGGTTAATGTACTGAAATCACATAGCAAAAGGAAAAGAGTAGTGAACAGAACAAACTTTTGTAAAGTGTTTTTGGGAAAATGGATGCATAGTTCAAGTAGTGAACCTTTTTTTAATGAAGAGAGCTATTTTCAAAGTAATAGTTTGCTGCATGCAGTTGACACCAGAGGTCGTGCTTATGAAGTGAAAAATGGTTGCATAATGGAGAAGGAGATAATGGTTCCAAGAGATGAGGTACAAGTGATGGCGGATGAGGCTATGGGGAGACGTCCTAAAGCCCCAGTGTACACTTGGAATTGTAGTAGTATTTGCACTGTGCGTCAGGAATCTATTGATAAATTTCGTGAGTTTCTAAGAGAATATAGCAAAAAAAGTGTGAAACAGAAGATTAAGGTGCTTCAAAGTCTAGAACCATGCAGAGTGAGAGAGAATACTGGTTTGCAGGGTCATTCTCTAGCTTGTCTATCTAGAAAAGTGTGTAATAGTGTTTTCCATCATTTTAGGATGCTGGCTGTTCATCATACTGAAATGAGAAAGTTTGTGAGACGGTTGTATTTTGCTAAAAGTCCAGCAATAAAGTTAGATGAATTGAATAGGGCTCTGTTCCGTGGAACGGTATCAGATGTAGAGAAGGTTGTTGATGAAATTCAGTTTTGTTACTTTGGTCCTGAACAAAACAGTGCAGAGAAGGACACAGTAAATGAGGAAGAAGTGGAAGAAAATGTAGAACCCTCTGTAAGTAAGACATTTAATGATCACATAACAATATTTGCAATAATCTCTAATGAAAGACCAAATATAACTTGTATTTGTTGCCGCAGAACTCATTATAGAAAACAAACCAGGTATGTTGATCTCTACAGAAAGAGTGAAAATGAAGATAATTATAAGTGGAAGGATTTTGCCACCTATATATTTCTTGAAAATTGTTTTGAATTGGGTGAAGTTCAGCGTATTTGTAAATACTGTTACAACAAGTTAGAGGAAAATAGAATGCCGACCAGAGCTGTACATAATAATTTAGAATTGGATGCTATTCCTGCTGAACTTTCTGAATTAAATACATATGAGTCTATACTCATTCAATGTGTTCATCCGTTCCAGACCATAGTACGTATGGAGCCCAAAACTGGTAAATTACCTCCTTCAGATTTACGGAGAGGTTTAAAAGGTAGAGTGGTGTATTTGCCCTTGGATTTGAAAAAAAATATGGAAACTATTGATGCGGATACTTTGGAAACTGAACCATTAATTATTCTGGTTAATGGTGTACCTACAAAGAATAAGAAGATTTGGCAGGAGCTGGTAGATGTACGGAAAGTACAAAGAGCAAATTTGTATTTGAAAAGGAATAACAAATGGTATGAATCAATTTATATAGAAGAAGAAGAAGAAGAAGGTTTACAAGAAGACACAGAAACACCAACTGGACAAATTGAAAAAGTGGACAAGTCAAAGGAAGAAGAAATTTATGAACATTTTAGCATACATCCTCTTCATTCAAAAGAAGTTATGGGAGACAATATTGATCTATTTCAGATGAAGAAAGCAAAAGGAACTCCCGTGAGTGTATGGGAGGAGAGCTTGGAAGCTCGATGTTTTCCCCAGCTGTTTCCTAAAGGAAAAGGAGGACGATACGATGAACGTCCGGAACAGATTCCAGCTTCTGAGTATCGGACTACAAGACTATATGCTGAAGATACCAGATTTCGACAAAGTATTCCTTATTTGTTCCATCTTTTATTTGAAAGCAACTTGTCTGCACTGTCTTATGCAGTAAATCACATTTTAAAAAGTGGAGTACATTTGCAAAATGTGTCTGCTAAGGATTTTATGGAGAAAGTGCAGCACCGAGATGATCATTTGCAAACACAACTGATCAATCTGATGGCTTGTCAGCGTGGGACAAATGAATATTGGTACCGATGCCATGGTGAATTAAAATGCATGTTACGGAATTTAGGAACACCAACATGGTTCCTTACCCTAAGCTGTGCCGAGTAGGCTTGGGATGATTTACTGGATTTTCTACGAGAGGCAAATTCAAACATTAAAAACATCGAATACAAAACAGCAGGATAACTGTGCTCATTGGATCCGGTTAATGTTTGCAGATATTTCAATCATAGATTTGAGGCTATGATGTCCTTCATCTGCAATAAAAAAAATCCACCTCTAGGAGAAGTAGTCGATTTCTTTTGGAGAAAAGAGTACCAGGCAAGAGGTGCTCCTCATATTCATATGCTGTTGTGGATCAAGGATGCCCCAAAGTTTGGAACAGATACTGATGAAGCAGTGTTATCTTACATTGAAGAATATGCAACATGTGCTATACCAAAAAGCACAGAAGAGAAAAAGTTAAAGGAGCAAGTTTTACGTTTCCAAAGTCATCGGTGTGGAAAATACTGTTGACGGAAATACAAGAGCAAAGATAAATACTACACTAAATGTCGATTTGGATTTCCTAGACCTGTTCTTTCAAAAGGAAGAGTTAACAGTTTTATGTCAGCTGTGAGACATACTATCACAAGAAAATCACCTAAGAATACCTACAACCTTAAAAGAAAAGAAGAATCAAAAAATATAAATGACTACAACCCAGTGATTTTATCCATGTGGAACGCTAACATGGATATACAGTATGTAGCTGACAATTCCATTGCTGTTGCTCGATATGTAACGTCTTACATTACGAAATCAGAAAAAACAGAATTGAAGGAAATGTGGGAAGAGATTTCTCACGAGAAAACTGTCAGTAAGAAGCTGTACAGTTTCAGTTTGAAGATGTTATTGCATCGAGAAATTGGATCCTACGAATGTTCAGATAGGTTATCTTCTGCAAGTCTCTACTCGAAATCAAGAAGAATAATTTGGGCAAGTTTAGGCCTTGCAGCAATGAGAAATCGGGTACTGAAATCTGTTGGAGAAATTGAATATTTGGCCGAGAATGACCCAGAAAGTACAGATATTTTGAAATCAAACATGTTGGATACATATTACCCAAAGAGAAGTCATCATCTGGAGAACATGTGTCTCTATGAAGTGCTGCAGAACTACATTTATTCACGGAAAGCCGCAGAAGACATCAAAAATGGAAAATATAAAGTCATTGGTGAGGAAGGATGTTTGGTGAAGCAAACAAAAGGAAGTTTGATAAATCACCGGAAGCTGAGTTGCGACACTACTGACAAAAAGGAATTTTACTACTTGGCTCTTTTACAGCTGTTTAAACCATGGCGTACAGAGGATGAACTACTGGGAGAATTTCAAAGCTATGAAGATTCATTTAATGCTTGCAAAGACAGCATACAATGCAGAACATTCACAACTTATCAGCAAATGTTAAATGAAGAAATTGAACAGGAAACTACAATTGCAGCAGAAATAGCTAGAGACAGTTCTCAGGACAGCCAAAGTTCAGGAACACTCAGTCAAGATCCCCTAGGACAACCAATCGTTGAAAATGAAGCATCAATAGCCATGAATGAAGTGGAAACAGCTATGAATCAAGCTCAAGAAGAATTTATAGACTTACAAAATTTGGAAAGACAACTGAATCAAGAGCAGCAACAAATTTATGAAGAGATCAGAAACAAAATTGATCACGGATTTCTACATGAAAAAAAAGAGTGCTCATGCACATCATTTCATCCAATCAGGATGTATGTAAGCGGACAAGCTGGAACTGGAAAAAGTTTCCTTATAAAAGTCATCAGAAGCTACCTACAGCAAAAAACGGATTCTACTTTGTCTTGTGTGGTTACTGCTCCAACTGGGTTAGCAGCATATAACATAAAAGGAATCACTTTACATCGTTTGCTAATGTTACCAGTGGAGCATGAGAACAAAATACAATACAACAAGCTAACTGGAGAAGCATGCTTGGAAGTTTCAAGAGTATTGAAGAAGATGCAAGTTCTCATTATTGATGAGGTGAGCATGGTATCGAACTTAATGCTTGCCTTTGTGCATTTAAGAATGCAGCAAATTCTGAAGTCAGACTATGACGTGTTATTTGGAGGAAAACACGTCATAGTTTTTGGAGATCTTTTGCAACTTACTCCAGTTAAAGGACAACCAGTGTTTAATACTGTGACACATGAAGACACGAAGAAGTCATTGGGAAGCATCGGTAATGCAAATATTTGGTCCTTCTTTGAGTACAAGGAACTTACAACTAATATGAGGCAAGCAAACGATGAAGAATATGGAAGTATTCTGAAAGATATCAGGATTGGACTACTCACAGAAGCTGGCATAAAAGCATTACAGACTCGGCTGCTACATAATTTATTTCCAAAGGAAGAAATAGTTGCAGAGAAGATATACAAGAACATTGCAGAAAACAAAAGTGTCATCTGCTTAATGCCAACTCTACGTGAGTGCTCAATATTCAATGAGGAGCTTTTGAAATTGGAAAAGGAATATATCAGGAAATTGGAAGCAGTGGACAAAATTGAGGATGGAAGAATTACTGTCACATTAACAGGCACACTGAAAAATAAATTGGATTCACTAGAGAAGAAGATTTCCAAAACAGCTGGATTAGAAAAAAATCTATATGTTTGCATGAACTGTAGAGTATTTTTAAGGAGAAATTTGGATGTTGAAAAAGGTTTAGTTAATGGAGCTATGGGAAGAGTTGTGGGTTTTATTAATTATCAGAACCCTTCCTGCAAAGAAGCGCTGCTCCTGTGTTGTTGCTGTCTGGCCACTTCGCCACGCCTCGCGGCCCCGCTTCGCGGGAGCCGCTCGTAGGCTTACACTCTCTCTGGGGAACATCCTTTTTGCCTCCCTTCACGTGCTTTGAGCACCAACGCGCCCCTTGCAAGCTGTCATCTGGTCAACAGGGGTAGAGGCGGGACTGCGAGGACCAGCATTCCTAGCGGCGTGGATCGGCCGCAGCTGGTCCTCTTCCCGCCCCCTCCTCCTCCTCTTTAAAATCTGTGTGGAGTGAGTGAGCCTTGGGACCCTTCCTGCAAAGAAGCGCTGCTCCTGTGTTGTTGCTGTCTGGCCACTTCGCCACGCCTCGCGGCCCCCGCTTCGCGGGAGCCGCTCGTAGGCTTAGACTCTCTCTGGGGAACATCCTTTTTGCCTCCCTTCACGTGCTTTTGAGCACCAACGCGCCCCTTGCAAGCTGTCATCTGGTCAACAGGGGTAGAGGCGGGACTGCGAGGACCAGCATTCCTAGCGGCGTGGATCGGCCGCAGCTGGTCCTCTTCCCGCCCCTTCCTCTTGTTTTTCCTTCATAGCTTGTGTGGTCAACGCGCACGCGGGACGCGCGCGGGGCAACGGCCGGGGCGAAGACCGGGCTAAGAGCGGGCCGTTTGAGGCCGTTCGAGGACGGCAGAGGACGGCCCAGGCCCACCCCCCTTATTGCTCCTAACCTGCTTGTTATTGTATCATCGTGCTGAGACAGGTTAGCTTAAACTGAAGCTCCCTAGTTAGTAAGTCGAATGACGACCCTGATCTCATCGTAAGCACCATGAGTACTAGGATGACACGTAGCAAAGCCTCCAAAGGTGGTTCACTAATCTGTGGCCCTATGGACGACTTCATCACCCGCACAAATATAGCCATCGATGAAGAAATATCTAAACTTCAAACCCGGGTATCCCTAGAATTGGTAGCTGCACGTAGGCTGTCCGAGGTAATTGCCCTCTCGAAAAAATCATCCCTAGGACATATAGCCTCTGCTGTCACTCCAGCACGCCCTGCCCGCCCAAATAGTATTACCACCCAGGTTGATTTACACCAGCCCCCGATTACTTCCACCCTCACTCCGCCCTTAGAACAATCACGCATTACAGAAGAGCTAAGTTTCGCTGCACCTTCTCTCGCCCAGACCCCCACCCTTAATCCCCTTTCCCAAGCATTCCCAACTACTTCCCGTGTTAGTGGTGCACAACCCAAAAGAAAACGCCAATTACGCTCAGCCTACTCTCGTAAAAAGGCAAAGGTCGCAGTCTCCCACCAGCTCACAATGACCAACACTCAGGCACGTAATGCTTTACCTGAGGGTTCCTTGAGCACACAGTCAGTATGCCAAAGTATGGGAGAGGGTCCAGCCAACACCACCCCAGTAGACGAGGGGGCGCAGGTACAAGACCAGGGAAGGAATGATAAGGAATTTATAGATCAAGTCTGGGAAACATTAAAAAAACTTCTCTCACCACTCGACTTAAGATTGTCTAGGATAGAAAACAATCTACTCGAGATGGAGAAGAGCATTATTGCTCTGGCCACTCTCGGCCTAAGAAGTCTCGAAAACAAGGGCGTGTCCTTATCTGACCCACTTTCGCCAGCCCCTGTTTTGCAAGCTGAGCAGCACCCCCCACCAGTACCTGTTGCTGTAAGGCCTGTTCCTAAGTCGAGGACTGTGGCTGTGGATCAAGTTTCCATAACCGCTAAACCTCAGGCTACCAAACCGCAGATTCCCACACGGAACTCTAAGCCTGGAAAAGTAAATCCAAACCTGGTAGCATCCGCCAGACCCCAGCCTGCCGAAACCCAGGGTCCTCGTCCAAAAGAAAATTTTAGAGGAGGCTATATAGACCTTCCACCAGAGGCCAATGACTATGTGGTCGTGTTGACAGTCGTCCCTGTGATTGGCACTGACCAACACGAAAACCACTGGTCATTGAAAAATAAAACTATGCACTGGCTTAACGTCAACAGACCGATTCCCAATGGCAAAAGAAGCCGAGTAATGATGGTCCGTAGAATACCCTGGGTGGGCCCAACCAAGAAATCTAAGCAAGGGGACTGTGTAGTTGTAACTTTTGAAGACCCACATACGGCGCACCATATCTGTTCCTGGCCAACTAGTGAAGATTCTTTAGTCATACCAAGGCCGCTATCCTATTTTTACCCCCCACGCCAATTGCATACCCAAGCGGATAACTGGTCCTTGGTGCAGCACCACCCATGGAACACCCATCCCATGAAGCAAAAGAATACTCTTTTACACTGGAATGGCCTTTCAACCTACAATAGATTTGGAGGTCTGGAGGAGGTCGATTGACTTTCTATGTTCCCAGCATGCCCACAAGTAGAAAAAGCATTGTCTCCACATGTTATAGACATAATTGGAAATCCAACCAACGGCCCTCCAACTAGCCAAGCCGGGCTTCTGACTCTCTTGCCCCGGGCCATGGAACCGATCAAAATGGCCATTTTAGATTGCAAAAGAGTGGAAACGAGGCCAGACAGCCCCTGTTCGATCCCCCCTCCTCCAGTACAATCTAATCCAATGGAGATCGACCTGCCTGATAGAGTTGCCTCCCCAGGCGATTCTTCACTGAGGGTCTTAAGCTGGAATGTGGCTGGCCTTGCACGTAACTTTGATAACCCGGAATGGAACACCTTCCTGGCACCCTATGACATTTGCTTGCTACAGGAAACATGGTGCCAGGAACCTAGACATAGAGTGGGGTTTTCGACCTTCTATGTTCCGGCTGTATGTCACCAAGGTTCTAAAGGACGCCCATCCGGTGGTCTTCTCATCTGGATCAACATAGCACTAGACCTCAGTGTTTCTCAAAGGACCACCGAAACACCTGACCTTCAATGGCTAACAGTGCACTACAAAGGGGGAAGGAAACTAGAACTATTTAATCTCTACTTAAGGGGCAATAGGAACGGAGGATCTCTAAACTCTTTAGGCTTAAGTATCTACCTGTCTGCCTGTGACGCCGACTCTCTCGTCCTGCTGGCAGGCGATTTTAATTGCTGTTTTGAGCCTTTATCCAAAGAAGATATTCTGGATACCAACGAGGATAACAGGAGGGGCATCCCTATTTTGAACCTCGAACCGATCCCTAAATGGACACAAAAGGCGATCGATATAAATGCTCTTTGCATGGAGGATAACTTGAGAGCAACGAATGGGCGTTCTAAATCAGATCCCATGGGTGCCCATACATACAATAGGACGGGCCACTCATCCAGAATTGACTTTGTTATGCTCAACTATAACCTCTGGCCATATCATCAAGACATGGAGGTTATAGAGACCTGTGACAGCGACCACAACCCTCTCGTTTTAACCATTTCTGTCCCCTGGCAAACTGGGTCTCAAGAAGCTACTAATCAGTTATGGAAAGCTTCACATGAGATTCTTCCCTCAAACTGTGGCAGACGTCTTAAATGGGCAAGAGTCTCAGCGGATGAGGCTAGGATGTCACAAGCTGAAACCATCTTACTAGAGGCTGAATCTAGGCTTGATAGCACGAATAGCGATAGCAAGATGTTTTTATCGTTATTTACGGAGACTGTAACGGCACTAAGTGGGCTGTTCATCATTCCCAAACCCAGCTCCAGAACTGCTTCAAAGGGGGCCCTGAGAACAAGTGAAAAGTGGTTCACAGCCAAGTGTCGACTTGCTAAGGGTGATCTTGTTGCTGCAGTAAAAGGAAAAGACCAAGCTACCATCAGGTCTGTAAGGAAACTTTATAGGAAAACTGTGACTGAGGCCAAGCGGACATATGATTTCAACTTTTGGCGTGACCTAACGGAGGCGAGCACAAGGAAAGATGCTAAGGGGTTCTGGGACTTGCTAAGATCAAGAGACAAGCCCATTGATCAACAACTGACTTGTAATATCCCTGGTGTTGCCTGGTTTGCCCACTTTTCGAAATTGTATTCGGCTCAGACAGAGCTGCCGCAACCAGACCCGCTCCCAAGGCTCAGTTCCACAGATCTCCCACCAAATGAAGTCCTATTTACCACCTTGGAAGTAGAGAAGGCAATCAGGTGTATTGTTTCTAACAAAGCGGCAGGACCTGATGGGATCCCGGGCGACTTGATAAAAAATAATCCCCCATTTTGGAGCAGATTAATTGCTGCTCTTCTTAATGAGGTTATGTTGGGGGGGTCTTTCCCTGACTCTTGGAGGGGCGCTGAAGTAGTCCCCATTTTCAAGAAGGGTAGCAGGGAAGACCCAGCCAATTACCGCCCCATCAGTTTGCTGGATTCGACGCAAAAGGTAGCGGGGAAAGTGGTATTGGGCAGGATTCTGGAGTGGGTGGATGAAAACCAGACATTGTCTGATTTCCAAGCGGGTTTTAGATCAGGGACAGGCACCGTCGAGCAGACATTCCGCCTTTTAATGCTCTATTGGAAGGTAGTGGTGCTAGGAGGGGGCAGCTTATACTTAGTCTTCATAGACTTAAAAACAGCCTTCGACCTGGTTCCAAGAGCATTATTGTGGAAGGTCCTTGACGAGTTAGGTCTACCTCCCTATTTGTTGGCCTTGCTGATAAAATTCCATGAAAACAACTTTGCCCAAATCAGATGGGGTGCCCAGGGAGAAAAAACCCCGTGTATTCCAGTAGACAGGGGCGTCCGCCAGGGGTGTGTGCTTGCCCCCACTCTGTTTTCGCTTTACGTCAATGGAGTGGTGGAGCACCTTCTTCAACATCCTGCAGATGCACCATCCCTGGCTGGAAGGAAAATCCCGACGCTCCTGTTTGCGGACGACACCCTCCTGATTTCGAAATCACCTGTAGGCATACAGTCACTACTTTCCAGCTTCAAGGCCTTCTGTGACACCAAGGGACTGGCCATAAATATTGGCAAGACCAAATTTCTTGTCCTCAACCCCCCTAAGAAATCTGTTAAACCCCCCACTCTAGACTCTGTCACATTAGAACGGGTCAAAGAATTTGACTATCTAGGCATACGTCTTTGTGATAGTATGAGCTGGAAGGCCCATCACCAAAAAGTGTTTCTAACCCATAAGAGGGTTGTTGGTGCGTTACTTAAAGAGCAGCGTGCTTCCTTCATAAAACCTATTGGGGCACTTCTTGATATTTATAGGGGTAGGGTTGTGAGTGCAGCACTGTATGGCGCAGAACTTTGGGGTACCCAGAGAGTGGATACTTTGGCCCACCTAGAAAATAAATTTCACAAAGATCTGATGAGGCTACCCCAGAGCACCCCCACAATCCCCCTCTTGCTGGCCGCAGGTACCCGTCCAATCTGCGAGCAAGCTAAATTACGCCCCTTACTACTATGGTCTAGAATTTGGAACATCCCCGAACTCCACAGCTATGCAGACGCCCTAAAAGATGTACTGTCCTTACCTGGCTGGCATAAGATCGCCTGGCTCAGAGAGGTCAAGAGGGCATTATACAAGCTCGGTCTGGGAGCTGCGTGGGAAAATAAAACAGCACCTCCTAAACAAGAACTGAAGAAGGCTTACTGGTCTTGGGTGGATAACGAGAGACTTGGTAAATCAAATCACCCAAGATCTGTTGCCAACTTCTTGATGGTTAAAGATATCCCCTCCAGAGAACCATATTTGGACTTGATTCATAGTCCACATGATAGGGCATTATATTTTAAATTCAGGGTTGGGGTCTTACCTTTATGTCAGTTTACCTGTACCTGGAAACCACCACTGCAAACTGTACCCTATTGCCCATTCTGCGAGCTAAAAATCGAATCTGTCACACACTTTCTATTTGAGTGTCGAGTCTATATGGCCCCTAGACGGAGGTGGTTGAAGCCTCTTTGTAGGAGCCTGGGAACTCGCTCACATCTGGAAGCTATAAGAATACTGCTCTCAGATACAAGACCCTTTTTTGCCATTTGTTTGGCTAAATTCCTAGGCTGGGCTTGGCGCATAAGATCTGCTAAACAACTGACGATACAGTAAAGTGTCCCTTTTTCATTTTTCATAAATTTTAAGATTATCCCGTGTAAATATGAAATGTTTTTAATGGTAATATGAATTGTAAATTGCTTTGTTTCGACCATTGTTTTTATGCTGTCATGTTTTGCTTTTATGATATGTTTCTATATCGAAATAAAGCTTTACTACTACTACTAATTATCAGAAAAAAGATGGAATTGAATGTTTAAAAATAAAATTTGATCAGATAGAAGAAGTTAAAGATATTTGTCGTTGTACAGTTCGTTTCATGCTTGTGAAAGACTTATATGTACGTAGGAGGCAGTTTCCGTTTTCTCTAGCATATGCTGTAACTATTCACAAGTCTCAAGGATTGACTGTAGATTGTGCATTTGTGAACATTGGTTCAACTGTGTTCAAAGAAGGTATGGCATATGTTGCTTTGTCACGAGTGAAAACATTATCAGGTTTATTCATGATAGACTTTGATGATTCAAAAGTTAGTGCTGATACAAACTGTGTAAAGGAGTATAATAGATTAAGAAGAAGCTATGCTCCTCATTTAGGTCAGTATCCTGTGTTGGAGAAACGTGTAGTTTCTCGTAAAAGGAGAAATGAGAATATCTGTAATGAAGATGTAGAGAGGAGGAAAAAAAAGAGGAGTGATGTAATTGCAAGCAAAAAGAATAAGGAAAATGAAGAACAGGTTGTAGGATTTCATTTTGAAAATAGCTCTGGTGTCAACTGCTACGCTAATGTAGTGCTGAATGTTGCATTTTATCTGGAAAGTTTGCAAGAGCAGATAATAGTAAATCAGGGAAAAAGATTCTGTACTGTGCTGAGTCTCCTTTTTGAAAAGCTGAGTAATGATAAAACTCAAATAGAAAGTGCTACTGAAATTAGAAAACTTTTAGATGTATGTTCAGGACGAACACAGTTTTCTCAAAATGTACAGCAAGATGCACAGGAATTCTTGATATATTTTCTTCAGGTACTGGAAGAGGAAGGGGTTCAAATACAAAATATTTTTGGTCTCTCTTATAAATGGGAACATAGTTGTGAAAACTGTTATAATATATGTGGCTCTAATGTTGATTCTGAAAGGTTTATTTATTTAACATTGCCAGAGAGTAAAACAGTCACTTTTGCTAAATTAGTTAAAGATGCTAATCATAGCATGCAATGCAGTGAGTGTAAATCTGACATGTTTTCAACATTAATTTTAAAGGAATACAGACAGTATGTAATTTTAATGATGCAACGATGTAGAGCTGATGGTTCAAAATTGGATACTTTAATAAAGAAGTTTACAGGACAGCAATTATCAATTTCAGGAAAAACTTTTGTAACAGTTGCAATAATTTTCCATGATGGACCTACTGTAACTTCTGGTCATTACACAGTTTATCTTAAATGTGAAAAAGGCTGGACACTGTGTAATGATTCCCAATTGATTTTTAAGCAACGTTTGCCTTTTGATTTAGCAAATTCCTATCTAATCTTCCTGAAACCTAAATTTTAGAGAGATTTGGCAACATCTGGAGAAAACAATTTTACCATTTTATTGGATTACCATTTGGAATTTACAAATAAAAAGATTTAACAAATTATCATTTGGCCTAATGGAAAGGTAACCAATTGTAATGTGGAATTTTTCAATTTTTTAAGGAAATTTTGGAAAACCAAAAATTTAGAAAAAATCGGTAACATCTGCACAATTTAAATTTTGGAATGTTATTGGATTGCCATTGGAAATTTTTTCAAAAAAGATTTTTAAAATTACTATTTGGCCATGCGGAAAAGTAAACAGTTCTATTGTGGACTTATTTAATTATTAATTAATCTTTCGGAAACCAAAATGTTACAGAGAAACGGTGACATCTATACAATTTAAACTTTTGTTTTTTATTGGATTACCATTGGAAATTAAACAAAAAAAGAATTTTAAAATTATTATTTGGCCTAAAGGAAATGGAACCAGATGTATTGTGGAGTTATTTAACATATATTATTGTGAATATACTTCTGAAACAAAAATGTCAGACGGTATTTTAAAGAAATAAGTATAGATATTAGATGATATTTTTTTAGAATATTATGCATTTCTTTAAAGTTATGTTTATGAAAAAAGAGATTCTGGGCTTTTTTAAAAACAATCTTTGAGATTGTTAATTTTTTTTTGCCTGCTGTTAAATGATGAATGCAATTGCTTTCACAATTTATAGTGAAATGTAATATTTTCTGAAAACAGCAAAAAAAAGGCAAAAATATTTTTTGAAAAATATGTAAATATGTGTACTGTATTATTAAATGTTTTATTAAATATTAATACTTTTTTCTTTTTTTTCAGATTGAGATAGAAAATTTTCGAAAACTATAACCATTTAAAAAGCAATTAAAAATAAATAAAATGAATAAATCTTTTTTTGAGTGGCTATGGTAAGTCAATAATGTCATGGTCCCTTTTTTCCACTTCTCTACAATCACATTTGCAGTTTTTAATTGTAGTCTCTCAAGGACCTTGTAATGTGATAATTGATTTTTAGTGTTTTTAAAAAAAAAAAAAAAAATAGTTTTTAAAAACATATATAAAAAATAGATGAAAGGTAAGGTTGGCTCTTAAAAGAGCCGTTGTGTTCATGCAGGGACAGAGGAAAGAAAGATTGGGAATATTAGACGGTACGACAAGTGTGCTGATCTATTTTACTGTTCACTAGGGAAACACTGGTCTCCCTATAAGTAATTAGATCGTGACAATGGGCGCACCGTACTTCAACCCTCGCAAACCGAGGGTTAATTTCCAGAGGACCAGAAAAAGGAGATGCTCCCCCCACAGATGAAGGGCTCACCTGA
This sequence comes from Triturus cristatus, assembly GCF_964204655.1. Taxonomy (NCBI): domain Eukaryota; kingdom Metazoa; phylum Chordata; class Amphibia; order Caudata; family Salamandridae; genus Triturus; species Triturus cristatus. The sequence continues at coordinate 634,142,142 of NC_140582.1, forward strand.
CCTGCAGAAGAAGGACTCGGCTCTGCAGATGATGGTCCAGGCTGAGCTGCTGTGGATGTGCTTGGTTGATTTACTGAAGGGTTACCTTCAGTAAGTCGAGCATGTGTCCTTCTGTGTACATCCTTAAGGTGTCTCATCATGGTGTGATTCCCAAAGGAATACTTCCTGTCAGGATTACCTCTTGAAAGTACACGCTTACACAGCTTGCAAGTCACTAAGGGTGCATTTACCTTTTGCTGGCCTTCTGGAAAAGTAAAATAATCCCATACGTAAGAGGTCTTTTGTTTCCTCGCTCTCTGCCTCAAGGTAGTGCTGCTAGCCTCACTCTCAGAAGAGCTCTGCTGTTCTGCCATCGTATCACAAAGACAACCCAGCTCCTTCTCCTAAGGGATCACAAGCAGAAATGAGGGGAATGGGTGTGGTGTAGGAGAGTTCTAGAACTGAAAGTAGTTTCAACCAATCAAAAGTTGTGTTTCATGATCACATGACCTAACGTACGCTTACGGTACGCTTACGGTACGCTTACGGCAAAAGTACGCATGCGCGTAAAAAAGACACGCGCTTGCGCGCATGCGCTTAACAGTCACTCCCCGACACTTCCGCATAACGTGCGCGTGTAGCGTACACGCGTACGCGTCCCACGCGGAGTACGCGTGACTACGCAAATTGCGTAACTATACGCAAACAGCGTAGATAAATTACGGACGTTGCGTAAACCGTACGCTTACCGTAAGCTTACGGTACGCGTACTAAAAAAAAAATAAAAAAAAAATAAAAAATGTATTGTTAATAAATTTTACATGTTTATTTTATAAAATATATTAAAAAAAACATATTATAGAATTTTAAAAATTTAACCATAGTCTTTAAAAAGGATAGAAAATTAAAATAAAAATATGTAAAAAAAAAAAAAAGAAAGAAAAAAACATTAGCATTTAAAAAACCTTGCAAATTCACTGAAAAAACCATGGGTTTCACACACGTTATAGTTAGGAATTAGCATTTAAAAAACCTTGCAAATTCACTGAAAAAACCATGGGTTTCACACACGTTATAGTTAGGAATTAGCATTTAAAAAACCTTAGAAATTCAATGAAAAAACCAAAGGTTTCACACATGTTATAGTTAGCTGGACATTTTACTCGTAAAAAACCAATGAAATTCCCCCGTTATAGTTAGTTCAGCTAACTATAACTCGCGCGCCCGCAATGCACTACTGATGATGTCACATATTACATCACTCATGACATGGTCAGTGACATCACTCACGACATCACTGATGACATCTCAAATGACATCACTGATGACATCATGCTTGTGACAGAGTGGTAGACCTCCTCTCACCCTAATATAACCTTTGATACAAACATTCAAAAATAGACACTAAAATTTTCAAAACAATGGACATACCAATAACAGTTACAACAACCTATTCAGTAATTCTAAGATCCACATACACATCCACTCATCCACCAACAATCCTATACAGTCACTCATACATGTACTCACACATCATATGTACTCATACACCTAAACATCCTGTAACACAATTCCACTCATCCATAGAGTTACTCACACACATAGTCACTCATGCTAATAAAGAAACAAACATCCATTTACTTGCATATACAGTTATACACACACCAGCACACTTACTTTAACAGAAACTTACACATACTTAGTCTTTTTAACAATCACTTATAGAAACACATACTTATTCATACAGGAACTCTTTCAATCTCTCACTCTCACATATACTCACTTATATACACCAATAGTCACATATACTAGTTTAAAACATATGTAGTTACTCATAAAGACACTATTGAGACAGTCATTCACTCACTAACACATCCATGCATACAGTCATCCACCCATACAGTCCTTCACACATGCTGTCTTCAACACATACAAAGAGTGAGTCACTCATTCATGCACCAATGCACTACATAATACCCCCCACCGAACCATACAGACACTCAGACACTCATAGTGATACTCAAAAAACCAACTAATAACCTCTATAGACACTCATGTAGCTACTCACCAACCCATGCAGCCACTTATACACAAAGTGAGAGACTGATACAGATATTTACATATTTAAACATTACTCACTAAGCCATGTATTCAATAAGATACACTTAATCAGTCAGTAATACAATCAATTTTTCAAAAACAAATCATCCACTTAGACACTTATATACCCATTGATTCTTCCATCGACCTTGAGATATACATGTATAAAACATATGTAATTTTCAGAAAAAGACACATTCACTGGATGATGTCATCAGTGATGTCATTTGAGATGTCATCAGTGATGTCATGAGTGATGTCACTGACCATGTCATGAGTGATGTAATATGTGACGTCATCAGTAGTGCATTGCGGGCGCGTGAGTTATAGTTAGCTGAACTAACTATAACGGGGGAATTTCATTGGTTTTTTACGAGTGAAATGTCCAGCTAACTATAACATGTGTGAAACCTTTGGTTTTTTCATTGAATTTCTAAGGTTTTTTAAATGCTAATTCCTAACTATAACGTGTGTGAAACCCATGGTTTTTTCAGTGAATATATATATATATATATTTTTTTTTTGGTTTTTCAATGGTCCGAGCCTTTAGGAGTCACTCGACAGCTTTCCCGTCTCCTCTGCATTCCGATAATTGTTGTGGTAGCCCTACGCGTTTCGAGGCCGATTTGCCTCTCGTCAGGGGCTGGCTGCCATTTTCTGACGCATAGAAGTCTCTTATAGGCGTGCATAATTAGTTGATTGCACCCTGGTGTGCCGCGCTGAGCGCGCTATGAATACAGATGCACGCTGGGACATGTAGTCTTTTAAGAGTAATTTTCACCATTAGTGGGCTCCATGCACCAGATTTAAAAGCAAATTCTCTTCCTTAGTAGGATCGCGATGTAGAGGTATTCCTTGGTAGGTTTTGGGTCTGCTGTGCTGTCCGGGTTGGGCGTAGTCCTAACCTTCAGCCTTGTTGTTTATTAACAATGGTGCTCTCCTCATGCCAATTCTATTTTGAATAACTTTGGCGCCGGATGACGAATCCTCGCAAAATTTTCAAAACTAATGGGGCGCTCTGCTAAGCTCCTACACTGAAAGTCTCGGGGTGATTCGTCTAGCGGGTGCTGAGAAAAAAGGGGGGTCCCAAAACATGTTTTCCCCATGCATTTTCCCATAGGACCTTTAGTCGAAGGTACAGCCCGAATGGCTGAACAGAATTACTTGAAATTTGGCAAAGAGGTAGTCCTCAGGTCAGGGATGTGCCTTTTGCATATATGGTGTCAACCTGTTCAGTAGTTCCTGAGAAAATTGCAGTTAAAAGTACATAAATATCTATAAGCGCGCACCGTGCGCGCACCGTGCGTGCACCGTGCGCGCACCCTAACGTGCGCGAGCGTAATTGTGATTGGTGGTTACATGTCAGTCAACATTCGAATCGGTCGAAATCAGGAAGTGTCGTCTGCCATTTTGTGTGTGACAGTGAAAAGGAAATGTGGAGAACGTGAAAAGGGGGCAGGGTACAGAGTTCCTGACCCCCTAGCTTTTGTCAGGGGGTCCCTGAAGGACCCCAAAGGGTGAAAAAATCATTTTATTTTTTTTCAAAAAATCGCGAGGTGCGCGCACCGTGCGCAACGTCGCGTGGTGCGCGCACCGTGCGCGCCGTCGCGAGGTGCGCGCACCGTGCGCGCACGGCGGAAAAAAATCATAAAAAAAATAGAATTAAAAATCAAATTTAAGAGTTTAGATGTTAGGTGGCTCTAAAAAGAGCCGTTGTGTTAATTGAGGAACAGAGGAACAAAAAAATGAAAAAAATTATGGGGTGCCGCATGTGTGCTGCTGTATCTTGCTCTCTATTAGGGGAATGCTGGTGTCACCATAAGAGAGAAGAGCATTGCACGCATTGCACCGTATATGCACCCTCTTGAACAGAGGGTGTATATCCAGAGGAACAGAAGCAGGTGAAGCTGCCGCCGCAGATGAAGTGCTCGGCTGAGCTGCCGATGATGTGCTCGGCTGAGCTGCTGCGGATGTGCTCGGCTGAGCTGCTGGAGGGTTGTCTCTAGCAGCTCGAGCATAAGCCACAGGATGTACTCCTTTAACGTGCCTGATCATAGTGAGAATACTAAAAGAGTATTTCTTTTTAGGATCTCCTCTTGATAAGACAACACCACAAATAGTGCAGGTGACTTTTGGAGCATTCACCTTCTTCTGCCCCTCTGGAAATGTAAAAAGTTGCCATAAAAGAGTATTTCTGTTTCCTCTGTCTCTGTGGCACAAGGGTCTCCTGCTCACTCCCAGAAGATGACTGCTGCTGTGCCATTCTCAAGTACTGGAGTACTGGAAAAGCTACTCAGCTCCTTCTCCCAGGGAATCAGAAGAAATAATGAGGGAAGTGGGTGTGGTGTTGGAAGTTTCTGGAACTGAAACTACTATAAACTAATGAAAAGTGTTGTTTCTTAATCACATGACCTGAAACTACTATAAACCAATGAAAAGTGTTGTTTCTTAATCACATGACTTGCTGCGTACGGAGCATGCGCGTAATTTGAAAAATTGATTGCATCACTGACTGATTAAGTGTATCTTAGTGAATACATGGCTTAGTGAGTGATGTTTAAATATGTAAATATCTGTATCAGTCTCTCACTTTGTGTATAAGTGGCTGCAAGGGTTGGTGAGTAGCTACATGAGTATCTATAGAGGTTATTAGTTGGTTTTTTGAGTGTCTGTATGGTTCGGTGGGGGGTATTAAGTAGTGCATAGGTGCATGAATGAGTGACTCACTGTTTGTATGTGTTGAAGACTGTATGGGTGGATGAGTGTGTGCATGGATGTGTTAGTGAGTGAATGACTGTCTCAATAGTGTATTTATGAGTAACTACATATGTTTTAAACTAGTATATGTGACTATTGGTGTATATAAGTGAGTATATGTGAGAGTGAGAGATTGAAAGAGTTCCTGTATGAATAAGTATGTGTTTCTATAAGTGATTGTGTAAAAGACTAAGTATGTGTAAGTTTCTGTAGAAGTAAGTGTGGTGGTGTGTGTATAACTGTATATGCAAGTGAATGGATGTTTGATTCTTTATTAGCATGATTGACTATGTGTGTGAGTAACTCTATGGATGAGTGGCGTTGTGTAACAGGATGTATAGGTGTATGAGTACATATGATGAGTGAGTACATGTATGAGATACTGTATAGGACTGTTGATGAATGACTTGATGTGGATGTGGATCTTAGAATTACTGAATAGGATGTTGTAACTGGTATTGGTATGTCCATTGTTTTGAAAATTTTAGTTTCTATTTTTGAATGTGTGTATCAAAGGTTATATTAGGGGGAGGGGAGGTCTGCCACTCTATCACAAGGATGATGTCATCAGTGATGTCATCAGAGATGTTATTTGAGATGTCATGAGTGATGTCATGAGTGATGTCACTGACCATGTCATGAGTGATGTAATATGTGACATCATCAGCAGTGCATTGCGGGCGCGCGAGTTATAGTTAGCTGAACAAACTATAACAGGGGAATTTCAATGGTTTTGTATGAGTGAAAAGTCCAGCTAACTATAACGCCCCTGAAACCTATGGATTTTTCTGTGAATTTCTAAGGTTTTTTAAATGCTAATTCCTAATTATAACATGGATGAAACCTATGGTTTTTTGAGTGAATTTCAAAGGTTTTTTAAATGCTAATTTCTAACTATGCCTACAGAGATAGGACATGTGAAGAAAGAAGAAAAAACACACAGAAAGAAAAAAAAGAAATGCAGAAAGAAGCAACAGAAGTCCTCCAAGACGAAGAAAAGTGCAGGAAGAAGGATAATGTGCAGAAAGAACAAACAGAAGAGCAGAATGAAGCCTTGTTGCAAAATCATCCTGTACCCTCAATTTTTTCAGACAGATACTGGTGGTAACTGAGTCTGACTAACCAGTCCTAGAGCCAGTGCTATGTTAAAAGACACTCCCCCTGTGATTAGCATGACCTCCTCTGTAAACCCCTAGTATATAATAGGGCAGGAGATTAAAACTACCTCTTAAAACGCACCACAGGCCGTGTTTGCATACGTCAACTCAGGCCCAGTCCCCTCCCTTCCCCACTGTGTAAACACGCCCTGTGGCCATTTTAAGTTGGGAGATTAAGTCCCCTTGATTCCTGAGGGTCCCTAGGGTCCAACTAGACCGCTAGGTACCTCCAGTAAGCGCCACAGAGCTGCGTTGAGGAGAGATGTAAAACGGGGCACGGCCAAGACCACCTCTCTGCAACGCAGAGCAGTGGCGCTTACTGGAAGCACCTGGTGGGCTAGTTGGCCCCCAGGGTCCCTCAGGATTGAAGGGGAATTATTTCCCCAACTTAAAACACGCCACAGGGCTTGTTTGCACACGTTAACTCAGGCCTCGTCCCCTCCCTTCACCACTGTGTAAACACGCCCTGTGGCCGTTTTTAGTTGGGAGATTAAGTTCATTTGAATCCTGAGGGTCCCTAGGGTCCAACTAGTCCACTAGGTACCTCCAGTAAGCGCCACAGAGCTGCATTGAAGAGAGGTGTAAAATGTGGCACGGCCTGGACCACCTCTCTGCAACGCAGCTCAGTGGCACTTACTGGAAGCACCTGGTGGGCTAGTTAGCACCCAGGGGCCCTCAGGTTTTTCCGCAACTTAAAACGCGCCATGGGGCGTGCTTGCACACGTCACCTCAGGCCCCATCCCCTCCCTTCCCCACTGTGTAAACACGCCCTGTGGACGTTTTTTAAGTTGGGAGATTAAGTCCCCTTGAATCCTGAGGGTCCCTAGGGGCAAAATAGCCCACTAGGTACATCCAGTAAGCACCATTGCAGAGAGGTGTAAAAAGGGGCACAGCCTGCACCACCTTTCTGCAACGCAGAGCAGTGGCGCTTACTGGAAGCACCTGGTGGGCTAGTTGGCCCCCAGGGTCCCTCAGAATTGAAAGGGAATTATTTCCGCAACTTAAAACGCGCCATGGGGCATGTTTGCACACGTCACCTCAGGCCCCGTCCCCTCCCTTCACCACTGTGTAAACGTGCCCTGTGGCCGTTCTAAGTTGAGAGATTAAGTCCCCTTGAATCCTAAGGGTCCCTAGGATCAAACTAGCCCACTAGGTACCTCCAGTAAGCGCCACAGAGCTGCGTTGCATAGGGGTGTAAAAAGGGGCGTGGCCTCAGAACACCTGTCTGCAACGCAGCTCCCTGGCGCATACTGGAGATACCTGTTGGGCTAGTTGGCCCTCAGGGACCCTCAGTATTGAATGAGAATTAATTCCCCAACTTACAACTGGCCAGGGGGCGCGTTTGCAGCGTGCTGCAAGGAGGGGGCGTGGCCTCCGACGCGATGCCGGTCTTTTATTTATTTTATTTTTTTAAGAAGGAGGGTTGTGTGGCCCCCCTTCTTTTTCTAATTTATTGGCCCTGGGGACCCCATCCCCCAGGGCCTGCACCCTATTTTTTTTTGTTGAAAAAAAAAATTTGGGCCTCCCAAGGCCTTAATCGCCCCGGGGACCCCAACCCCCGGGTCATGGCCTTTTTAAAAAAAATTCTTTAGGAGGGGGGCTGCGTTGCCCCCCTCCTCAGGCCACTTATGGGCCCGGGGACCCCATCCCCCCGGGCCGGCCTTTGTTTTTTATTATTTAAAAAATATATATATTTATAGAAACACCTAGGACATGCTGGACAAACCGTATGTACCTATCACCATGACGATTTGCGTGATATTCATTAAAAGGCGACTATGCATACAATGAATCCATGTGGAATGTATTTACACCGCTAGTGAAGCTCTGACGTGTCTGACACGCTACCGTGCCTAACCCCGGCGCCCCCGCCGGTGGGTACTCTCCAAGTAGACACCCTTGTTGTTTATTTACACAAACATGGGTAGCTATTGATGGGCACATTTAATACACACGCACACCAAGCCATTCAAAGGGGATTCAAGAAAAATTCGACCAAACTATGCAAGAAACCCCTCTCACGGTTAATAAAACACACATCCACCGCCGGATGTGTAATACTTTTTATTTTACTCTCTGGAAAGGAGACAAACCTCACTTGTGAGTCAGAGCGTGCTCCTGGCTGAGCCCAATGCTGTGTTACACCCACCAGTGCCCGCCGAGTGCCACACACCTCTGTGTTGTATTCCACCAGCTAGTGCGTATGCTATGACACTCTCTAGCCCATGTGCACTGTAACACCTCTCCGTGAATATGTCATGCCACACTTGCCTTCGCACTGGTTATATTGCGCCATCCTCGATGCCTATGTTATAACGCACAGCGCTATGCCATACATATTACAATCTGGGATCCATATCTTTGTCATAGTGCATATGCAACGTTACACTCCCCAGCACATATTTTATATTACAACTTTAGAGACTAGTTAGGTTACACAACACTGCCCTGTGCATATTACACTCCAAGGCGCATATCGCATAGCACACGCTAGTGCCGGTGCTATCTCGCGCTCTCCAATGAATCTGTCATTGCGCACAATGTATTGCATATTATATTTCATGCCCCGGTTCATCTTATATCTCACTTTTTGGTGCAAGTTTATACAATATACTATAACTAGTTTTCATTAAAAATCGTGCTCTCAGGACTATGTTCTATATAACACTGTGTCCACCTACCCTTTTCACGGGCATTACATTTTGCGATGGGGGGGTGGAGGGTCAGGGGGTGTTTCTGCCAAGTGAGCCCAGAGTCACAGTCACAAACGTCCTCTTCTTCCTGAATAAAAGTGAGATTATGCTGCATACTTGTTCATATTTTAAGTAGTTCGCACAGACACACATTTTAAAAACAATAAAGTTCCTAATACCCACCTTCTCTAAACAGTTACCTTGCTGCCCCATCCACCTCCTCCCTATCCTCTGTTGTCTGAATCCATGGACTAGCCTCCTCCCTCCTGCCATGCATGGTCTGATGTGCTGCCACTGCCCTCCATTTAGCATGATGTACCAGTCCACTCCTCATGCCCTCCATTGCCCAATTCTATGGCCCATCATTGACCTCCTGCTTAGCCTCTGTGCTTAGCTTGCTGCCCCTATTCTCCTTCCCCCTGCCCTCCGATGTCTTTGTGCATGCCCCTGCTCCATCCTTTTTGCCCACCATGTTCCATGGTCCTGCCAATCCTATCTACTCTGAGTGTTCTGTTGAGCTGCCACTCCCCTCCCACCTGCCTCGCATTGTCAGATGACTGTAACCTGTCCATGCCACCTCCACCCTGCCTGTCCACATGCCATGCCCCTATCCCCTTCCTCCTGTCCTCCATGGTCCATTTTACTGCCACACCCTTCTGCCCTCCCTGGTCTGTTGTGCTGCAACTGCTCCTCCTGCCTGCCCCGCGCGGTCTGTTGTGAGGCCCCTTCCCCTAAACTCTCTTGTCTATGCCCAGGTCCTTACCCTCCCTTCTATCCTCCATGGTCCTTTGTGCATGCCCCTGCACCCTCCTTCTTGCCCATCATAGCCTTTGTGCTGCCACTAACCCTCCCGCTTGCCATGCATGGTCTTCTGTGCTGCCATGGCCCCTCCTACCTTCCCTGTGTGGTCAGCTAGCTGCCCCTGATCCCTTCCCACCTTCCCTCCATGGTCTGTGTGGATGCCATCATAGTCTCATTGTTGCTCTCCATGGTGTGTCTTGATTCTTGTGCCCATCCTGCCTGACCTCCATTGTCATCTTGCTGCTCCTGCCCTGCCCCCTTGCCCCCAGCCCTCTGTTTCCATGTGCAGACCCCTATTCACTCCCTCCTGGCTTGTCTGTTCCATTGTAATGCCCCTGATCCGTCCCTCCTGCCCTTTATGGTCTGTTATGCTGCAGCTTTCTCTCCTGTCTGTCCATTATGGTCAGCTAGCTACCATTGCCTCTTTCCCCTCTGTTCTCTGTTGTCCATGTGCATGGTCCTGTCCCCTCCCTATTGCTTTCCATGGATTGTTGTGCTGCACTCCCGTCCGCATGCCCTGTGTGGTGTATTGTGCTGCTTCAAACCCTGATGCCTGCCCTGTAGGGTCAGTTTGGTGCACCTCTCCATGTCCCTCCTGTCCTCTGTTATCCGAGTCCATGTCCCTACCCCAATTCCTCCTGCCTACCATGATCCAATGTACCATACTTGCGAACATTTTGAAAAGATTTTGAAAAAAAACTGGGGTATTGATTTTCCCCTTTGAGTTACATTGAAAAAGAGGAGATTGTAGACAGGAGACAGATCAAATAAAGCCCATTTGAGCTTAAAAACATTGGACATTTCCTGGCTGAAACGGGTCTGTTGGCATGTATGGTTGTACTACCACTGCCTCTTTCTTCTGCCCACAATGATCTATTATATTGCCACAGCCTCTCTTGCCAGTCCTGTATTGTTGGTTTGTTGTCCCTGCCACCCTTTCCACTGCCCTCCATAGTCTGTTGTGCTGCCACTGCCCTTCCTGCCTGCCCAGTGTGGTCAAATTGTTGCCTTTGCACTCTCCTACCTGCCTTCAATTTTCAAAGTCCGTGCCCCTGGCCTCTGCCTCTCAACAGTATCGCAATGAACAACTAGATTGCTAACATTCTATATTTATTACAAAAGTGTGGAACGCCTGACGTCATCTTGATGTAATCAATACTGTAATACCTAGAGCATTTCCTTTAGAAATTACATATATGAGAGGGTCTTATTTGAATCAAAATTATGGTTAGTGCTCTAAAAAACTAAAATGAGGACGTATTTTCTGAGTTTTCAAATAGCGACAAAGAACTTTTAAATTATTTGTAATCTTTATGTTTTTTTTATCCAGTTGACCACTTGATTAAATGTTGCACCTAGGAGAGAGGATGTGGTGTTACTTCCAGAGCTGCAGACTTTTCAACTGGAGAACCAGGTTGGAGTTTCTGCTTCAGCTCAACATTGTGTGATTCTGGTCAAATCACTTAATCTCCCCATGTCTACAGCCAAAATGAATTTGATCTTGTGTGATGTAACCAATGCTCATGTAAAGCACTCCAATACCTGACAAGTCTGCATTATATAAAACTGCAAATACACAAAAAATAAGTGTTTTGCACACTTTTGTCATTGGGCTACATGTGGGCTACATCTGGGTGATATTTGTGCTGCAGTTGGGCTCTTTTGTCTCTGGTGGCCATCTTGGGAGATTTCTTTGTTATGAAGTTTCCTAATTTCCTCATTTACTGCAGTCTCCTCACTAGGAAATGCTTTCAGTTTTTTACTTTGATTCCATCAAGAAGGTATTTAGATATGTCACACATTTGCCATAAATTCTGAATGTTAGCACTCTAGTTGCTCATTAGATCACTGTAGTAAGGCTACTGCTCACCACGGAAGTCTGCTGCTGGTATTAAAAGTGCAGTTTTCAGTCTGCATATCAGAATTTTTTAATGAAATAGAAGAGGATTTGAGAAGTCACTCAAAATGTGCCCTAATTTTTCTTTCTTAAGCACTAATCATAATTTCTATGGCAAAATGATCCCCCTCCTTGTGTTCCTTTTCAAATTAAATGTTTTAAGTGTTACCAGATTATTCCAATCAAGATGGCTTCAGGTGTGCCATACTTTTGTCATAAGTAAGACAGTAAGCGCTCTAGTTGTTCTTAAGAACACTCTGGGAAGCTGCAGTAGAACACAAAGGAATCAACTGACAGTCTCTTCCCTTGTTGGATGTACATGTTTTACTGAGAATGTCAGACTTCATTCTCACATGACTGAGAAAGATAATGTGAATTTACAGAAAATATGCTCTCAGTTTAGCTTATAGATCACCTTCCAAACCTCTGTGGGAAAAGCATGAGAAAATGGTTTTCTCACAAACATGATTCATGATATCACAGCAGAAGGCTTTTTCACATGGTAAAATCACCTTAGAACACACCACAATTCCTAAAATGAGTATGGTACCATCAACAAATGATTTATAATGTAACTAAAGTCTTAAAAACTTCTATTAACTGCAATGCTTTTTAATGAGGTGCTATCATGTATATTGGTCCCAAGATGGCTGCCAACACTTCTTGGATGAAGTACTGACAGCCAATCAGATCTCACGATGAGATGTGTGGTTAGGCTCCGCCCAGATATGTCTATCTTTTTAACTCTAATTTTCTCAGGAACTACTGAACGGATTTACACCATTTAAGCAAAAGGGACGAGTCTGAACTGAGGACTACCTCTTTGCCAAATTTGGTGCAATTCCATTCAGCTGTTCGGGCTGTAGCTGCGTCAACAGGTCCTATGGGAAAGTGCAGGGGGAAAATGCGTTTTGGGACCCCTCTTTTTTCTCGGCCCCCGCTTGACGAATCACCGTGAAATTTTCAGGATAGGAGCGGACTGGAGCTGGCCACAAGTTTGGAGAATTTCGCGAAGATTCATCAATCGGCGCCAACGTTATTCCAAATAGAATGTTGCGGATTTCCTATGGAAAATAGGTCCTAACTATAACTACCTACTGGCAACTGCAGGCAGCACTCCCAGTCGTAGTGTTTCATTAAACCAACTGTTCCTGTTTTGCCAACCACTCTTGTCTTTGATTTTTCAAGGTAAATTCATATTAGAGCAACATTTTGGTGAGTCAGCCAGGAGAGATTGGTGCTTCAAACCCTCACTGCAATTGAAGAAAAGGACCCCGCTCTGACGGATTCACATTAGCAGCAAGGAAGGTGAGCAGAAGGCACAGTTGAATAAAAGCTCTGCTGAATCCACGCAGTGGAGGTCCACCCTGAAGCTGCTGTCAACTGGGTAAGAGACTACATCTGATCCTTAGTCCCCAGCATTTGGCATATGGCAGACTTGGAAGAAGAGCAAAAATGTAACCTGAGCGCCCTGCCCCTGACCATGTTAATATTACACATTTATTTCAACTATATAGTATACTGTTCTGCTAAAAATACCTCTTCATATTCAAAGATTTTGTAGGCCAATCTTCCTATGCAGGTAACAAAATTGCATTGACATTTATATAGCATTCCTCAGCAAGGACAACAGCGCGCGCATGTGCAGTTTTCGTAAGAATTAGCAGAAACAGCGACGAAGAGGAGGAGGGCAGCCCGGGGATGCCGCAGTTCAGGTAAGTGATTTAAATTTACTTTTAAGTTCTAGAATTAATTGTTAATAATATAGGGGGGGTGGAGGCAGGTGGCGTAGCGGAGCTATGCGGAGGGCCATGAGTGCCACGGAGTTTGATCGTACCTCCATGGCCCTCCGCATAGCCCCCATACGTCCACTACACCCAGCCTTAGTTGTGATAGAAAGAGCAAAATATCATCCACATAAATAGAGAGTTTTAATTGATTGGAGCTATATTTAAAACCAGTAATCTGAGAATTTGAATTGATCTTAATTAAGAAGGGTTCGAGAGCTAGCATAAAGAGCAGAGGAGAAAGAGGTCAACCCTGCCTTACCCCACGATATAAAGGAAAGGAGAGGAGATATGACCATTAGCTAAAATGGAGGAAACAGGCGAAGAGTACAGTAAGGAAACATAATGCATAAACTTGTGACCAAAACCATACCAGGACAAAGTGGAAAAAATAAATGACCAACCGACTCTATCGAAAGCTTTCTCAGCATCAACAGAGATGGCCGCTAAAGAATCTTTACACAATTTGGCTTTAGTAAGGACATTAAAGCAGAGTCTAGTGTTGTCTGAGAGATGTCTACCTTTAATAAAACCACATTAATTAGAGTAAAAAGTTCTCTAAGAATAAAGCTAGAAGTTTAGCAAAAATTGTATGGTCCAAATTAATTAGAGTAATGGACTTGTAGTTTTTACAGAGAGTACGATCTTTACCTTACTTGGGAAGAAGGCATATCAAAGCTTCTTGAAAAGAGTAACTGGACTTTTTGGAAGAAATAAAGAAGTTAAGAGTACGAGAAAAATAGGAATAGAATTGGATCGTGAAGCCATCAGATCCTGGAGCTTTACCACGTTTAATGGAGTGAATAGCAGAAAGGATATCTAATTCTTGGATATCATCCTCTAACACTGAAAAATCTAAATCGGAAGAGAAAGGAGGATTAATAGATGATAAATACTGAAGTATATATATCCTGAGGTACCGAAGACTCAGGAGTGTAAAGAGTTTGAATTTTTTGTGTGCATTCTGATAGAATACCTCATTCTTGTAAACTAAAAGACTGTTAGAAGAAAGAATAGAACTAATCCTAGTGCATTCTTTTTTAACTTTAAGATAACTGGCTAAAAGTTTCCCCGCTTTGATTTGACCCCCATATTATTTGGATGAGGATTTGAGCAAAAATGAGTTTGCTTTTTGAGGAGATATTTTGTTGAATTCAAATTTGGATCTGACTAGTTCATCCAAGCAGGATTTAGAATTGGTATGGAAAAAATAATGCTCTAATTGTTTCATGCCTGCCGTAAGTGATTGCAAAGTAATTAAGGAAGAATTCTTTTGTTTGGACACAGAGGAAATAATACAATTTCTGGAGGCTGCTTTAAAGGCATAATCTGTGGAAACATGCATGGAGTTTCATTCTTAAGAAAAAAAAGTGTTGCTAAAGGATTCAAATTGTTGGGTAAACTTGGAGCCTAGGAGGAGGGAGTTGTTGAATCTCCATCTGCGTGTACCCTGAATAGGAAGGAGAAGATCTAGATCTAAAGTAACAGGGGCATGATCGGAAATCAATATTGAACCAATATCTGAATGAGTGATATGCTGTGTAAGTACTTTTGAAGTGAATAGATAATCTAAGCGAGATTGGGAAAATGTACTGTAGAGAAAAAAGAGTATTCTTGAAGTGTAGGATTGCACAATCGCCAAGCATCCACCAGAGATGTTTGTTGAATAGTAGATGTAAATTGAGGGTGCATAGAAGAGGAAATTAATTTGGAATGGGAATTGCGGTCAATAATAGGGTTTTTAACCAAATTACAATCCCTACCAACTAACAGGTAATCAACATGAAAAAACATCAATTGAGATAATATTGTAGGCCAAAAAGCAACATCTGGAGCAGTAGGTGAATACAGATTAAAAACAATCAAAGGAATATTATTCAATAACAGTGAAACAGAAACCCATCTACCCACATCATCAGTGTCTTGTGAAAGAATTTGTAAATCAGGACGTTTATGACATCAAATGGCTACACCATTACGATTACCCGTATTCAGAGAGGCAAAAACATCACCAATCCATTGTTGTTTAAGTTTAGAGATTTATTTTTCTAAACCATGAATTTCTTCTAATATTGCTATATCACATTTTAACCCCTTCAGTGCCACGCCCTTTCCCCCTCCTGTGCTGGGCGTTGCACTAGTGGGTGGGGTTCATGACGAGATAGTCTCGTCATGGGCACAGTGCAACCGTGCTCCATGACGAGACTATCTCGTCATGGGCACTGAAGAGGTTAAATTAGATAAATGAGAGAATACCCATTGATGTTTTATAGGAGCAGTAGATGTTTGGGATGGCCCCAATGATGAAGCATGTCACCTAGGGGCAACCCTGGGTGAGTGAGGGGACTCAAGAAAATACATTGTTCTTTTCTACCAGTAGAGGTGGTCTTTCACCCAATTGGTGAATCCCCCTTTTTCTTGGCTAGGTTCTTCTGATCCATCATCTACAGATTCTTTTTGCTGTACCAATGAAGCATCACCTCCCCGACCCCGTGCACAGTCTTTGCTTTCATCGTTTCCAAGGTACTGTTCTTTGGGGGTCTGCTTGACTCTGGGCATGACACTGCGCACTTCCTGGTTGGCGCCATACTATGGGATTCTCAGCTGTCATGATGTCGTAATAACTCCAGGAGGAGTTATTTGTTGCTACAAACTTTATTTGAGTGAATAACCTATTTTTAAGGATATCTTTATAACTGGATTGTGGAGTTGTCGTTTTGGCCTTGTTTGGTTTAGATAAAGATTACTTATTTTTCTAAACTGGTGTAGTGTCCATTTGTATTGTTTTCACTGTATTACTGAATGTCTTCACAAATGCTTTACACACTGCCTCTGAGATAAGTCTCTCAGCTCGTGCCAAGCTACCAAGGGGGTGAGCAGGGGTTATTTTTTAAGTGTATCCCCCTTACCCTGACTAGAAGCAAGGGTGCCTATTTGGAGAAAGATCCCTACCTCTGCCAACTGGAGACTCCCATTTCTAACAGAGTCTAACCCTTTACCAGCATCACACCCATAGAGGTCTACAGTAAAGAGAAAGAAATGAGATGACATGACATGACATGGCATGACATACCCCAGTAAAAGTGCCAAATTGAAATGTATCAATAATTAAAAAATGTAGCTACGTTCTGGGGCACAGCAGAGAACAGAAGAGCAGACACATGGCATTCATTCATTGTAGACAATAGCATTGTCCCCAATTATATAGGAAATGAGCAGTAGGATACCCTTGTAACATCCAGAACCACTGAGCCCCTAGAAGAGATTTGGGGAGGCTAGCAACAGGCAACAAATAAATAAAATTAGCTAGAAGTATAAACATCGGTTCACCATGTCTTAAACACAGTAGCAAAAAAATTAGAGTGAAATTAAATAAAATGAATCATCACATGTGGGGTTAGTCAAGGCAGCAAGGGCCCTGTACGAAGCATCAAATATGCTGAAAAAAATTAATAAATAGAATTAAATTACAATGAATGCAATTGAGCTACAATAGCATACATGTTGCATCAGACCCAAAACTCAATATTAAAAAATTTAAAAACAGACCAGTAAAATGAGCAATAACAGCTGGTGTATGTTCAAGATCTATAGGGTCCATGTGAAAACATAAGGGAGGCTTGCAGAAATTGATTAATTTAATTAAAATTAATAACCATCGCCAGCTACACTAAAAAGTCTACAGCATACATTTTAAAGTAAAAATTGGTAACATGAGCAATATTATCCTAAGGGTCCAGCCAGTTAATTTGTGACACATATGAAAGCATCAGAAATGCTGAGCAAATTGACCTGAAATAATAACAATGACCTCAGAAGCAGCCATCAATGATCGGGGGTGGCTGGGTTGGGGGGAGGTGGGGTTAAGGGATATTAAAAAAAAAAGAAAAAAAGTACCTTACCGCGTCGTCTCTCCGTCATCTCTCCTTGCATTTGGAATGGAACAGGAAACAGCCAGGCTCCCCTGACCAATCACAACACTGCAATGCAGCATTGTGTTTGGTAAGCCCCCAGGCTCCCCTGACCAATCACAACGCTGCAATGCAGCATTGTGATTGGTCTGAGAGCCGTGGTTTGGTGCTGAGCCAGAGACTGGGGGCTTGGGCATGTTCTCCATGCAGGCTGTAATGCAGCCTGCATGGAGAACATGTGAAGTGCCTATGACTGTGTGGCCGGCCTGAGAGGGCCTGCCAAATAATCATTGTACCACTCATCCCCTGCCCGCTCTGTGAGAAGAGCAGCCCTGCCCCGTCAAGCAAAGCTGCTGCGGGAGGACAACATAAAATGATAAAAACATTACGTTATTATAATTTTATTTTTTAATTTTTTCACTGCTTCAAAGCAGTGGGGTGGCTCTCCTTCAGTTTAGCGTAGAAGCCAAAACTGAATGACCTACAATTATCCTGCAGCCACAGTTTCAGCGACTTTAGAAAAAAGCTCAGTAAAAGGAGGACAAATAGCAGTGGGTTTCAAAACACACACATTTAAGTCACAAATGGTTGACTAACATATAGCTTGGCAAGGAAGAAGGAACCATTGTGGTCAAAGATATAATGGTAGCCTGCCCTAAAGTCCCTTAATACTAACACCAGCAGAAAACATATGATGTATTGCTGGGCAAAGATTCCACAAATAGATGAGAAATATGTGTCCAAAATGTAGACTTGAGGCATTAGACCCACCGACACCTGGAAATGCCTCATTTTTGGATTGAAGGGGTTGTCCTCTCCTGGCCATCTGAGAGTAAGTAAGTCATTGACTAACACACCACAGTAATCACATTTTTGTTTGCCTTGCAAATCTGCTAGTTTTATTAAAAGATTGCCCCATTGAATATAAGAAAGTCTATACCTAGTGGGATGATATTGTTTTAAATGATATTTAGGACAAATCTTTTATGTCACATAAAATTTCTCTATATGAAATTCTGGCAAACATCCACAAAGAGAGGGGTCCTACATGCTATTTCTGCTATTAACATATAATGGATTTTCAATGCTACCCAGATCTATGATACTGATTTAATGCAGCATGGAAAGTGCATTAATCCCCAAGCAGACACAATTTCATTCCGGAATTTACCAACAATGTTCTACGGCAGCAAGTTCTCCTGTGTGTTCTAATTCCTTTCCCCATTTTCCCCTTCTTTCTCTTTTGTGGTAATTGAGCTAGAGAGATTCAGGAACAACTGGGACTTTCAGGCTTTCTGTGTCCTCAGTCAATGCAGGACATAAAAATGACTTTCCACTTTTGTTGACTCATAAAGGCTCATCCATAGCACTATCTCTGATTGTCCAAAAAAGGAAACAGAAAATATTAGACACTGATTAGTACTGTATTACTCTATCGGGCACAGCAAGCACACATACAAAATGCAAAACCATCATGTATACTGGTTCAGAGAACTGCAGGTCAGTAGCTAACCACCATCATTATCAATCTCCCACTAAATTGTAGTCTAATATTATTCCTCCTTCCTTGCCCTCATACTTTTGCATGCTCATACAACAGGTGTGCCAGCAAAGTTGGGAAACGTAACTCTCCACAAAGGAAGGGCAAAGGTTCCAGACTACTACACCTGACACAATAGCATATCAGCTGCATCAAGTTGTGAATCCATTAGCAACTTCACAAATACAAGTTAAATAATTTAATTAGTTATCACAGTTTAAATTAATAAACATCAACAGGCCAGCGTTAACCGGGTTTTCCAATACATTAATTTCTGGGTGTAATCATTAAATAACCCCTACCACTGGTCGTGTGGGCCTATTATTGTCAACAAGGAGAAATAAGGAGCAATCAGTGACTTAAATACATAGTAGCGATTATTAAACACCTTTAGTACAGTCAGTAAGGGGAATTAGTGTAAGTTGAAGGGTTTTATTCTCAATTTGAATTGTGTATTTATTTATTATTCTCAATTCTTTCAGTTTTCAGCATTAAAAGTTAACATAATCAGTCAATATTTGATTATAAATTAGAATACAATATTTGTTAAAATAACAGTTAGTATTGTAATAATACAGCAAGTGTGTTCCATAAAGAAATGTTCACTGATCTAAATTAACTTAGAATAATAAGAGAAAAAAAGAGTACCAATGACAGAGTCAATGCGTTAGCATAAAGCACTTGCATGAATAACTGGAAGGTGTTCTCAGCTCAAAAATCTGCAGGCAATCAATAATTTCTCAGTAAAGCAAGCTCTCATTAAGAAAGGCATCAGAAAATCTAAAGTGAGTCTTCAGTCAGAGAGTCAGGAAAAGGAACCTGGGGGTCGATTAGGATGGCGGTCAGAAAACCATTCCGACCGCTGTGGTAGCGGAAATTAACCATCCGCAGGTAATGCTGGAAAACCGGTGGTCAGATTAGGATGAACCCCCAGAAAAATCGGACCCCAGCGGACGGATTCCACGAAAGTCTGCCGGAAGCGTGCGGAGCAGGTGAAAATCCATCGGGCGGTTGGATTTGCTGCAGAAAGACCCAAAGCTGCCGTACGCCCAGCAGATTGACCACACTTGAAATTAGGATACAATTGCGGTGACAGCGGAAAGATCAGCTGTTTCCGACCACCACGATTGCAACTATTGATGAATGGGCGAGCCGTCGGAAGGGCTGTTGCATTCCGACCCCTGTAGTCGCTCCGGAAGAGTAATGGCGGTGGAAAGCAAACACACAACAAGACTACCAAGCGTGGCCATTAATCTGGCTCGGCCTCCAGAAACACCTAACACACCCATATGACACAGCCCCATGGCAACTAAAAAATACAAATCCCTGCCCAGGCAAATGGTCTAAAATATGGGGCCTTGGAATGAAAGCAGAGGGTTCTTGTATACACCCTTCACAGATGACTCCCCATTCAATGTTGATAATGAAACACTTTTAGGCTTTAATATTAATGCGGGGCCGTATCCCTATCTGTACTGTTTTTTTAAATTTAGTGATCGTATGCCTGAGATGTTTAATCTATACGATAGGCTTATTTTGATGAATGCTCTTTTTCTTTGCATTATTGTTTTTATTGTATTATTGTTTTTTGATTTTTTAAATAAAAAAGATTTAACAAAAAATAGAAAATACAAATCCCAGGTCAACCCACACAACACACCTGACAAGAATACTCCATTTTGACCCACCCACATAGCTGAGTATAAAAGTACAAAACCAGCCCCTTCCCTGACCAGAATCCTTTGCACCAGTCCACAACTGAAGAGGTCAACCCCACAGCACAAAAGAGAGGCAAATCTGTACACATCACACCATCACAACCACACACCCACCACACACATCAACACCACCTTCACACCTGCACCTTTAACCCATATGCACATCACACAACATGGCGCAGAAGAAAATGCCCAAATTCACTGACAATGAGTGGTCAGTGATCGTAGATGAGGTAATCAAAGTAAAAGCACATTTGTTTGGAAACCTGGTCTAACAGACACCATTAGCCACCAAAAATCAAATGTGGGCAAGGATAGTCAACAAGGTCAATGCAGTAGGGACCATCCCACGCTCCCAGAAGAAGATCAGGAAGAGGTGGAATGACCTCAAGACCAAGGTGAAAGAGCGGAAAAACAAGAACCGTAAGCTGGCTCAGATGACTGGCGGTGGCCCGCCCATTCCATTATGAACATTCACCGAATGGGAGGAGAAGGTGCTTGCCATACTGCATCCAAAGAGTCTCACAGGAATAGCCGGGGAAGTGGAGGCTGGGAAGTACCAAAAAATGTCTCCCATTACACTGCTACGTACTGTCTTGCACAACTACAAACAAACACCTCCTAGGCCCAAATGCACTCATATGCACCACACCCTCCCCAACACATGTCTCACAGATCCAACATTTACTCCCTCTGATTCACCCAAAGGTAGCTAGAAATATTACCATGGGGGCATGTGTACAGGCAGCCAGCCCTATAACTTCCACCAGGCACCCTAGCCCCAAAGCTGAGCAGGATGTAACTCTCCACCCCACACCCACACCATGTGTCAGCCATTGCATGGCTCTCCACAAACTTACAGGTAGGTAGCCATCTTAACAGGGAGGGGTGTTTGTGGGTGGGAAGACTGCAATACAACTCCCACCAGGCCCCCTTGTCCCACAGCTCAGCAGGATGGAACACTCCCCCAGCCAGAAGCATGTGGCATCCATTGCATTGCTCACCTTCACCTAACAGGTAGGTAGCTATCTTAACAGGGAGGGGTGTTTGTGGGTGGGAAGCCATCACTACAACTCCCACAGGCCCTCTTGTCCAACAGCTCAGCAGGAAGGAGCACTCCCACAACCATGTGGCAGCTATTCTATTGCACACATCAAACTTACAGGTAGGTAGCCATCTTAACAGGGAGGGGTGTTTGCTCACATCAAACTCACAGGTTGGTAGCCATCTTAACAGGGAGGGGTGTTTGTGGGCGAGAAGCCTGCACTACAACTCCCACCAGGCCACCTTGTCCCAAAGCTCAGCAGGATGGAAAACTCCCCCCTAACCAGAAGCATGTGGCAGCCATTGCATTGCTCACCTTTACCTAACAGGTAGGTAGCCATCTGAACAGGGAGGGATGTTTGCTCACATTAAACTCACAGGTAGGTAGCCATCTTAACAGGGAGGGGTGTTTGTGGGTGGGAAGACTGCACTACAACTCCCATCAGGCTACCTTGTCCCAAATCTCAGCAAGAAGGGACACCCCTACACACAGAACCATGTGGCAGCAATTCCCCTCAACTGTGTCACAGAACAGGTAGGTAGACAGTGCATGCACCCTGCCATTCCTCTCAAAAAACATGTAGCCATATGACCACACCAGCCCTCACATGT
This sequence comes from Triturus cristatus, assembly GCF_964204655.1. Lineage (NCBI taxonomy): Eukaryota > Metazoa > Chordata > Amphibia > Caudata > Salamandridae > Triturus > Triturus cristatus. The sequence goes on from NC_140582.1 coordinate 634,164,138, forward strand.
CATCCATCTTAGCAAAGATCCAATAGCCACTTCCAGTGTGCAGACAGCTAAGCGTATGTAACTGTCACAGAAATTAAAATTTGACTCACCAATTCACATGTTGAAGACATTCAGGGAACAATCATGCACAGCACTGAATGCTATTTGTAAGTGCCATGGTGACAGAGCATCACGGCACATATGAACGCAAAACATGCATGGTCAGTTGGTAAAAGAATGTAAAGTACATGATATGACAAAGGTATGGAGAAGATTACAATGGCTAATCCTTGCTCAGATGTAACATCTTCCATGCAGAGCAAACAAAAAAGATGCATCACATAAAGTTGTTGTGCTGCTAGTCATTAGATGACGACATGTACTTGTAATCACACAATCTGTACGTGGAACATGGTATCTATTGACATGCCACACCATCGACAAGTAATGTATGTACCTCCACATCATGTCATGATGCTCAGTACATTGCAGCCATACAAAGTGATATCAATGTAAACTGTGTGGTGTATCACATGTAACATCCAAACGTCTAACACCAAGCTTGTGGGGTGCACTGCAATGACCATTTCATCTCTGTTCAACAGGAGATCAATAATTGACTGCTGCAGAAGACATCAACCTGCAGAGCCAGTCTTCATCCTCGGAACATGGACTCTCGGATATAGACTCCATACGTTTCTGGGATGAGGAGCCTGAACCTGGCCCATCCGGACTGCCAGGGCGCATCACATCCCAGGCTCCCACTGTCCCCAACACCACCACTTCAGCAACAACAACCGCGCTGACCCTTGCTGCAACGACCTTTGCGGCATCAACCACCACCATCACCAGTGCTGCCTGCAACACTCTCCCTGCCTCAGTGGATACCAACACCATCACACAATCATCAGAGTAGGGCAGGGAGAGTCTGTGGGTGCGCCGAGTGGCAATGCCACAGGTCTGGGACAGCAGGGCAGATGGGAGGGCAACTGGGGGACAAAATTGAGAGGACACTGGAACCAAAGCCCTGGCCAACATCGCCAGAGTCCTTGGGGTATATGAAGAAACCCAGGGACACACGGGCCAGGTTCTGGAAGAAGTGTGTGAGCTCCGCCTGCTGCTGAGGTCCATGGACACTCGAATGGGCCAAATCGTGGTCCTCATGTGCCAGCTTGTGGGTGTTCAGAGGGTCAGTCATGCGGCCCAAAGGACAGCTCAACCTCCCTCCAGTGGCCCGCAGGATGATACTCTCACCACCTCAGCTGCAGCCACAGAGAGGGATGAGCTGCAACAGGATGACTCCTCAGACACCGCTGAGCATGCAGCAGGCCCCCTCCCCCCGGAAAACGCACAAGAAGCTGTTCCAGAAACACCACGGGAGGATCACATGGCAAAGCACCAGCCAAAGGCAAGTCAAAGAGCCAGCCATGATGGTACCTCTCTTCACCTTGACATTGGCTTTCTTGACTAGCCTTACCCACACTGCCATGTTGGTGGCAGGTGTCTGTTGGACTGTGTCACCTCATCAATGTGGTGACTACTCGAATTTACCATCACTGACAATTCATTAATTCACTTTGCACCATTTTTTGAAACATTGCTTGGCTGTCACAAACACTCTTTTTAAATAAACACTCTTTACACACCTATGTCTTTGTGTCATCTCCATGTTTATCACTGTATGTGCAATGTTGACTCAGATTCCAATGTACCAGAAGCTCTGTTTGTGACGAGGCAGTGAGAGGCTGAAGGGACCTAGAAGGGCACAAGAGAACAACATTTACTTGTCAGGTGATGGTACACAAACCAGCACACATTATAATGAGAAACAATATCAACATACACATCATGTGGCTGGTCATGACTACACTGTGCCACAAACATCAGCCATCAGCACAGAGCCAACAACAGGCAGCAGTCAAAAAGCTCCTCTAGGCATTTTCACTACCATCAAAGACAGCAGACAATGGCAATGTTGTACAATGTCACTCACACTCAAGGGAAGTAGCGGTTGATGAGCTGTTGACGCAGGTCGACACCTTTCTCCTCTCCACTATCCTCATCACTGGACATGTGTGGGTTTGCATGTGGGGGCATATGCTGCTTATCATCGTCCAGGAGAAGAGTGGTCTCTTTGCGCAAGGCCAGGTTGTGGAGCATGCATTTATGATCTGACAAACCTTTTGGGGAGAGTAGAGTAGTGCACCTCCGCTCTTGTCCAGACACTGGAATCTAGACTTCAGAAGTCCAAAAGTACGCTCCACCACACAACGTGTCCTCCCATGGGCATCATTGTAGCGGACTTCACCCGGGGTCCTGGGATTCCTCAGTAGGCTCAGCAATCAAGGATGGTTGGGATATGCAGTCACCTAGGTGTGAGATACACAGAGCAATTTTGTAATATAACTGTAGCTGAGGACAGCATGTCACACATACAGCACACTACTTGACTCTGCGTACTCACCCACAATCCACGCACACTCCAGGTGCAGATTTGCCATCAGCTGTGGTACAATGCTGTTATGCAGTACGTAGGAGTCGTACTGATCCTGGAAATCTGGCACAGACATGGGAGATTACCATATCCGCTTGGCATACCACTTGCACATTAATGGAATGGAATTGCTTCCTGTATATGTGCTCACCTGCCTGTGGTGGAACCAGGCCAACATGTGTGCAGTCAATGGCACCGACAATATTAGGAATGTGGGCAAGGTCATAGAAATCACCCTTTACAGCTACCAATTCATGTCTCCTGGGAAAATGGATGTAGCTGTCCTTGTATGTCATCATAGCGGATGGGACATCACGGAGCACCATGCTGAACTTTGGTTAAGACATACCACCGGCGCTGGCCACCGTGTACTGGAATGAACCAGTTGCAAAGAAATGCAGGGCCTCCATCACCTTACATGTTGGTGTCAAAGCAGTCGGATATGTTTTGCGAGGCCTCAGATGGGGTTCCAACTGACCACATAGGTCTTGAAGGGTAGGTCGATCCAAACAGAATTTACGTATGATGTCCTCATCCTCCATGTCTGCAAGCAATGTGAATGGACGATGCACATTTGGTCGCCTCCTACATAAGATAAAAGGGGACACATGTAAATTCAATTCCCCTATGAGATGTGTCCAACATCTTACATTTTAACTGACACAGCGCCAACAATGACTGGCCTAAAACAACAGCTTTAAGCACAAGTTACATGCAGAGACACCTTGATCTAAAGTAGTTGTACACGTGTTCAGTATGTACATAGTGAGTAGCCCAAAAACAGATTCAGACTATGTGAATGTAAAATGGTACAATCCGACATCTTGTGTCACCAGCCCTGAGAGTAGTTGACACAACACATGTCTGAAACAGCAACACCGCTGGCTTCTGACTTCTCCGGTCAGAACAGACTGGCTGCTGCTTTCAGTTTTTAATTACTGCTGGTGAAATCGTTCTTTTAAAATTTAAATGCTGTATTTTAAATATATGCTTATTGCCCTGACTGTTTGCACTACTCTGCGCTATATCTTGCATTTTGCACTTTGTACGTTTTTAGATATGTCAGTGTAATTTGTTTGAAATCCAATCACGTGAAAACATTGTAATTGCTGTTTAAATCATTTTAGTTTACTCGCTCCTATTTCCTGCCTCTAGTTAATGTGAGCCAGACCCCGTTCCGTCACGGCGTGTGCCGATTGTACGGAGGGTCAGGAGGGGCTCGATCACACTTCCTGCTTCCAGCGGAAGTCTAGGGTCGCGCTCTAGTTGTTCAGGGCCATTTCCCTACTTAATCAGGACGAGGGCGCGGACACGCGCAGCGGCGCGCCGGCGGCACGTCAAAGCCGCGCCAAAGGCAAGCCCGTCTGCGCCCGTCCGCGACCAGTCGCGTCCAGCGGCCACACCCCTTGTTCTGTACAGGTCTGTTCCTGGGTTTTTGTGTTATCTGCCTTTTACATTTTTTCTCTTGCTAGTATTTTGGTCTATTCCTAAAATGGTTTTAATTCAATATCCTAGTTCCCAATTAAAAAGCCTTAACATCCCACCCATTACATATTTGGGCCCTCATGAAATCGCCATGTCTCAGCATCCAGAAATCAGGCGTTCTCATGATCAGATCAGTTCTATTCCATCTACCAGACCAAAATTGCCCAATCAAAATAATGCTCCTTCTACTTCATTGATCGCCATCTATTTTAACGCTTGTTCTATTTCTAAACATGCACTGGATGTATGGGATCTTTTGACTCTCACTGACCCAGACATTTGTTTCATTACCGAAACCTGGCTACATGAGCATTCTGGACCTGATTTACATGTGGCCCTTCCCCCTGATTATAAAATTCTTCGAGTTGATAGAAAGGAGAAAAGAGGGGGTGGCCTACTTATTATATACAAAGGAGCGTTTATTATAAGCATCCTGGATTCTGTATCCTGTAGCACCATTGAAATCTGCTCTTTTAAAATTGTTGGTCTTTCAAATGGCTCATGGAGAGGAGCTCTGGTCTACCGCCCCCCTGGCTTAAAGGGCAATTTTTCTGACCAGCTAGTCGAAATCATTGCCCCTCATGTTCTGGCCTCTGATAAATTCCTGCTTATTGGGGATTTTAACCATCACCCGGAATTATTGGCCAATCAAGACACAGATAAACTACTTTCAGATCTGAGCACTCTTGGACTAGGCCAGCGGGTAAACGGGCCTACTCACTGTGCGGGTCATACGCTTGATCTTTTGTTCACTAATGTATTGGACCTGACGGTGGAAATTCCAGTACCACTAATATGGACGGATCACCACCTTTTAAAATTTGCCATTCCTTCCGCACCGAAAAAGAAATTTCATCAGGGTAATGAGTCTATTCTTCGTAGACCTTGGCATGAAGTCACTACTCCATTATTCACAGATAACTTTAGTTTTTATCCTCTAAACTACGATTCAAGTGTTGACTATGATGTATTGCAATTAAACAATGCTATTGGAACCACTATAGACTTAATTGCCCCGCTTCAGAACATTAGGCCTAAGACTAGAATCTCTCCCTGGTTCACTGATTCACTTAAGGCCACTAAACGTTTGTGCCGTATTGCAGAAAAATTGTGGAGGAAAACTAGAAATCTCGCTAATCGCGATAACTATAAAAAGATGCATAATGGTTATATGCTCGATATCAAGCTAGCCAAGAAATCATATTTGGTCAATAGAATAAATATGGCAGAGAATTCCTCTAAGGAGCTATACCATATTCTCAAAGAATTTACAACATCTACAAATGCATCTGCAGTACCCGTCTCTCAAACATGGACGGACTCCCTCTCTGACTTTTTCGAGGCCAAAATCATGAATATCCATAGTACCTTTCCCTCGGCCTCTGCACACATAGACACAGACCTGGTAGTACTCTCACAGTCTCCTCTGATCCCAGATGACTACAGAACTTTAAGGAATGTGACCTCAAGTCGGTCACTGAGGCCGTCACAACAATTAAATCTGGCTCCCCTGATGACCCTTTCCCTCCTAAAATATTCCCTTCACTGGCCCCTACAGTTCTAACCAGACTAGTTGAAATTTTCAATAAGTCGTTAGCAAAAGCCGATTTTCCACTGTGTTGGAAAAAAGCCAGAATCAGGCCTATTTTTAAAAAAACTTCAGCGGACCCAGATATATTCTTGAATTATCGGCCAATCTCCCTGCTACCATATTTTGGAAAAATATTGGAGTCTCTAGTAAATAAGCAGCTCGTAAGTCATCTCGAGAGCCATGAGCTTTTAGATCCCTCTCAATCCGGTTTCCGTGCGGCACACAGCACAGAGACAGCACTGATTGAGATCACGGATAATATCAGATTAGCCTTGGATAAGCAGCAGTCAGCTATCCTTATTCTGCTTGATTTGTCGGCGGCCTTCGACACCATCTCCCATCACATACTTGAACGTCAACTTTGGGAGATGGGGGTCAGGGGGTCGGCCCTAAACTGGTTCAGCTGCTATCTGAGAGATCGCAAAACCGTGGTCCAGATGGGCAACATCACAGCTAGTGAATGAACAGTAAAGATGGGTGTTCCTCAAGGCTCTATATTAAGCCCCACCCTTTTTAACCTCTATATGACTCCACTGGCCACTGTGATTAGACAATATGGCTTCGATGTCATATCTTACGCAGACGATACTCAGATTCTAATCACCTTGGGCCCCGACCCAGAGGATACTAAGCAGCGTTTTAAAGACTCTCTGATCCAGGTGGATGAATGGATATCATCAAACCATCTCCAATTAAATGGATCCAAAACAGAGATCATGCTGTTCGGTAAAGCAGCTGACCATCGGACGCATGATTGGTGGCCGTCCAAGCTTGGACCTTGCCCTGCATATAAGAACGTGGTCCGAAACTTGGGCTTTCACATTGACAATAATTTGTCTATGAGTGGCCACGTAAAGCATGTGATTAGCACAAGCTATGGTGTTATGCCGAGCCTGCGTAAAGTGTTTAAGTGGCTTCCTTTAGAGGCCCGCAGACCTCTAATACAAGGCCTCATCATGAACAGAGTGGATTACGGTAATTCGCTTCTGCATGCCATTAATTCAGATCTTTATGCTAAACTCCAAGTCCTTCAAAATACGGCCGCCAGGCTAGTCCTGGACTGCCCATATAGGACCTCGGCTCGCATCTGCTTAAACTTCCTTCATTGGCTCCCAATAAGGAAACGAACCCTGTTTAAAATACTATGCTTAACTCATAAGCAAATGTATGGAAATGGTCCCAAGTATTGGCTGCCAAAGCTCCGTTGGTACAAACCCTATAGGGCCCTGCGATCCAGTGATGCTACCCTGCTTATTGCCCGCAGGATTCGTACAGCTAGGCAGGGAGGACGTGCCTTCTCCTATTTGGCCCCCTCTTCATGGAACAAAATGCCTTACCATCTCCGTAACATGCCTGATCACGTTGACTTCCGTAAAAAGCTAAAGACCTGGCTTTTTGCCAATTAATCTGTGGCCCTCTTTTCTTTTCGGAGTTTCTGCAAGCGCCATGAGACTCTCTGAGTGATATGTGCGCGATATAAGTATCTCTGACTTGACTTGACTTGACTTCTACATCAGCTGCTGTACCTGCCACACCTTCTTGCGTGATTCGGACAGGGCACAACATAACAACACAATGAGCACAGTGTGTGCATAAAGATCAAGTATCAAAATGAGTTCAGCAATCTACACAGTGAAATAGGCACATTATGTAGTCAGTCCATCATGACTGTGGGTTGCTTAGCCATCTCACACATTGACATTTTTACATATTTGAGAGTCCATCACACAACAGATCTGTGTACATGCACAACAACATCATAAATGACATGTGAGAGAGTACATGCCAATGTATGTAATCCTGTGCACTGACATGGTATTTGTATTCATCAGTGAGTTAAAAGTCACACTAGCATTCAATTTCTCAATCCGGTGATATGATTCATAGTAAGTGTCTACTGTTCAATGATGAGAAGTGGCCATTGCCATTGCTACAGCATGATGTGTCCATAAGTGCCGTAAGCGTGTTCTGCCACCGGAATCATGGTCATTGGCACCAATTTAAAAATGCCAATTCGGGGTAGCGACCGCCTGGGCCAACGGTGTGACACTGCCAATGCCCATGCCCTTTCAGCCAATGGGAACCGCAATTGCGGTAGTGAAATACACTTTTGAAAATCGCGGTAGGCGTGCTCTGCTACTGCGGGGCAGGTCATTGGTTACATTTGAAAAAAGCTGATCTGGAACACCAATTGCAGCATCTGAGTACCACTGAAACAACCCCACGGGGCTATTAGTATTTATGTCTTATATATGTTTGGGAGAGAGCCACATATTTCCAATGCATCCAGACACTGCTGCCGGACATTCGTCACCAACAACTGCTGCTGTTCCTGTCTCCTGCACCCAGTGATGGCAAGAACTGAGAACATCAGGGCCCACCCTTCACCACAGAGGAACTGGAGGTCCTGGTGTACGAGGTGCTTTCACAGTATGGGAGGCTATATGGTGCTCCTGATGTAATGGTACGTGTTTCAGATTGAAAGTTGGAGAGTGCAAAGACTGCTCACATGATGTTGCTCTGCTGTAGTATGTGCCTGTGAGTGCAAGTGTGTGTGATACACTGCCTAGCATGCTGACTTCATGTCAATGGGGTGTGTAGCCTTATTTCCACAGATCCATGGCTGCATTTAAGGATGGGAGGGACATGCAGTGTTTTTGCAGCCATACAGTAACACTGCTGGTTTGGACAGTGAAAGTCAGAATATACATTGCCTGTGCTAATCTATGTCAGAGTCCATGAGGTATTCACATGCTCATTTGTGACATTACAAATGTGTTTTGTCCAGAGGGTACTGAAGGATGTGTGTACAATTTGTATATTGCCACCATGGATATGTATGCATTATGCACAAGATTGAAATGCCTGAGGGTGACAATCTTGGTGGAAATTCACCTATGACACATCAGATTAATGTACTTCGGAAACATCATCCTTCTATTGTTTTTATTATGTGTACTAACTCGCAAGTGTAGGCACTGTTTGCCCTCTCATATTGTACATGAATGTGAATGTTCTGATGGCCCATGTTTAACCTCACGGTAAGTCACCCTGGCCTGCACAGATACTGCCCAATTTGACAAGGACCCATCAGTAAATGGACAGAGTGCAACTTATGTGTTGCCTGCCACCCTATTTGTCAATGAGCTATCTTAGGCCTGAAGATTGTACAAGACAGACCTTGTGAGAAGGGTGTGAGAATGTAAGATCATGTCCCTAAATGTGACCTCCATGACACAGTGAGACATTCACAGGCCAAGGACATTGATGGGTGTGTAGTGTTTGACACAGTGAGTCTGCCCTTACACATCATTTACAATGTATTGTATGTCTTGCTCACTCACATACTGCATCACAGATGAGGGCCTTCTGCACATTGCTTTCTGTGCTGGCATTCTGCATGTGTATGAGATTGCCATGTACTGTGTCCATCCTCATACCTGCATACATTTCTATGCGATTATCTGATGCAAATGTACTACGTGTCATGCTGTATGGCCTCTGCTCAACATTTCTGTATTGGTGTGCTATTTATTTTGCATGCTCCTCTACTGAGATACAGTGGTACATAACACAGTGTCACTGAAACTTCCTCTTCTTGTCTGCCATGCCTGCAGCTTAAAGTCCACCAGCGTAAGGCCTTATGGAGGGACATTGCATGCAAGGTGCGGGCTCTGGGTGTCTCCAACCGACGGCACACACACTGTCACAAGAGATCGGATGACATCTGCCGGCTGAGCAAAAACATGGCAGAGATGACGCTGGGGCTGCTCCCTCGGACTGGAAGGTTGGCGCGCAGGAGCATGACACCACTAATGGTCCGCATCTTGCCAGTGACACAGCCAGAGATGGATGGATGTTTGAGGACCCATCAGCAGCAAGTTGGAGGTGAGTATTCTGCGAAGGGTGACTTTAGGTGTGAGTGACTGCATGTATCCCAACCCTGAGCCAGTGGGGAGCTCTGTGATGTTTCTAGTGTGATGCAATGGCTTCTAAGTGGCCTCTGTGTTGAGTGCAGCTGTCATGCATTTTGGCTAGATGTACTTTCACATGTGTTTAATACAATGGCCCTTGACATTGCAAGATGAGATGTGGCCGTATGACATCTGCTGCATTATGGGTGTCATAGACATCACCGGGCAGTGAACAGCAGTGTGCATCATCTTAGTGTGCATTCGTCGATGTGTGCAGTGCCTGACTTGGAAATTGTGAGAACTACACATCTGACACTAATGTGAAACAGTCGTTGTGCTTCAAAGCACAACATGGTGGACATCAGTAGCTCATGTAAAAGGACATTTTGGAGTCAGTATTTGTGTTGTCCCCTTAAAGTGACTCCATATGTGACTGAGACAACATTTTGAGATGTGTATCTATCTCACCTACAGGCATGTAGGTATGCTTACAGAGATCAGTATATTAGGTTACAAGGAGGCACGGGCCTGCTATTTGGCTGTGTGAACGTCACATGGGTCATTAATGTCAACTATGCCTAACTTTCTGTCAAAATTGTTTTTACTTGTTCACAAATTTTTCACTCCGACTATGTACTTTTAAATTTGAACTTGACGCACCTTGTACTGCGCTCCCACCTGTAGTGCTAACACTGTACTTGGTACCTTTATTTTTAACCTCGCCGTACTTGCACTTGCACTTCGATCCTACCTGTAGCTGGGGATCCTGCTTATGCCACTTCGCTCCTACTCATCACTCCGGATAGGCAAGCACCTTCCGCCCCGCTCCCCGGTCCACCACGGGGTTTCCCGATTGAGTGGAGGGAGCTGGTGGCATTCAGGGCTACTGACTTACGATTCCAAGGCGGGGTGCGGAGCACTTTTGGTCAGCAGTCTAGCTGCTGTACCTACTTTAACTCTATGCCATTCACGACGCGCAGCGGACGCACGCAGAGTAAGACGCCTAACTCTCTGTCAAAATAATTTTTACTTGTTCACGAATTTTTAACTGCGACTATGTATTTTTACATTTGAACTTACCGCACCTTTTACTGCGCTCCAACCTCTATTGCTAATATTGTACTTGGTACCTTTATTTTTAACCTTACCGTACTTGCACTTGCACTTCGATCTTACCTGTAGCTGGGCATCCTGCTTACACCACTTCGCTCCTACTTGTCACTCCGGATAGGCAGGCACCTTCCGCCCGCTCCCCGGTCCACCGCGGGTTTTCCCGATTGAGTGGAGGGAGCTGGTGGCATTCAGGGCTGCTGACTTCCGGTTCCAAGGCGGGGAGCGGAGCTCTTTCAGTCAGCAGTCTGGTTGCTGTACCTACTTTAACCCTATGCCATTCACGGCGCGCTGCTGACACTCCGAAGGAGTGCCAAAGCCAAGCCAAGCCAGTCTGCGCCCGTCCGCGCCCGACCGGGGCCAGGGGCCACGACCCCTGCTCCGAATAGGAGGACTATTACTAGCTACTCCCAAAACAGTTATTGGATCTCCGTAGGAGGCCGAAGCATGATTGTACTCTACTCAACTTGGAAACTTCGGACTCTAACTGTTTCTGCTGCAGATGCGGCCTTGTAAAGAACAGAGCACAAGTACTACTACTTCCATAAATAATAATGCACAAAAAAAATCCTTTGCAAAAAGAAGTGCTTCACTTATCAAGGAATTTACCTTTTTTAACATTAAGTGCCGATTGCTTCCCAAGAATAAGGCCGACATGTTTGACCTCCTGATAAGTGAGCAGCCCGACGCTATTTTTCTCATAGAAACATGGTTGCATGGGAGCTCTGGCCCTGATGTAGGGCCTGCTTTGCCCCCCAACTATGCGATAATTAGGAAAGATCGTGGAGTTAAAACGGGGGGTGGCATTACGGTTATCTAAAACAACTTGTACGCATGTACATTCAAAGACTTACCCTTTAAGGGATGCAAGGCCAGCCTATTTAAACTTGCCTTGACCCCCCAATTTACACTCTCAGGGATATTGCTCTATCACCCCCCTGGGCCTGCTGGGCCATGGGCTGCATCCTTTCCTGACCTTATTGCTCCCCATCGTCTGGACGCTGACAACTTTACCATTTTGGGTGACTTGAATATTCACTTTGATGTCCTAACATGTACGACGAGTACTTCACTGATCTCCGACTTGGCAGCAATGAATATTCTACTTTGTAATTCAGGTTCCACCCATGTGGCGGGCCAACTGTTGGACCCCATTTTCTCAAATGTATCTAATATTCTCTGCTCTACAGCTCTTCCAGTACTTTGGTCAGATCATTTTTTAGTCAGTTTCAGGGTCAGGAAGAAACTGCAGAGCGCATCGACGTTAGCTTTGGGTACCAAGCCCAAATCAAGAGACTGGAGGAAATTAGATATGGAAGTCTTTAACAAACTCCTATCTAAAAATACCCTTGCCATCAATCCAGTTGGTATGGCACATTTGGACACCATCCAAACTTGGATTTAAAAATCCATTGATGCGTGCCTATCATCTTCTATTAAAAAGGTGAACAATCACCGGCCTCCTGCCCCTCGGTTCGCTGAAAGATTAAAAATAGAGAAAAGTAAATGCAAAGTGTTAGAAAGACGCTGGAGGAAGGACTACGCACCAAATCCAAACTCACATATTAATTGGCAAAAAGGGGCTACCATTCTCTTTGTAATGCTGCCCTAGCCAAATATGTGAGAGCTACCATGTCTATGGCACAGAATAGCTCCAAAACCGTGTTTAAATTACTTACAGAACAATCTGGTGCAGCTAGCCAACCCACCCCCCTGTGCTCACCGAATCGCAATGTGAGGATCTAGCCAAGTTTTTTCTCAGTAAAGTGGAGAAAATATACTCAGCATTGTATGTTGAGCCAGCTAACATGGAACAGCAAACTAAGAACTCCCCTCTAACATCGGGAAGTACTGAACTGCTGGACTGTCAAACCATCGAACCTACAAATAAACTGGAAAATTGGTCGCCCCTCGATATAACCTCTTTTAGACGGCTTTTAGATCTGGCTCTCTTAGAGATCCGCTTCCAACCTACTGCAGAAGCTCGAGCTGTCTTCACTAAAGTTAATTATGGAGTTGCTCAATGCCTCCTTACAGGAAGCAATTGTTCCATCTGAATGGAAGCACGCCATGGTTCTTCCACTTTTGGAAAAATCCAATGCTGACCCAGCGGAACCATCTAATTTCCGTCCGATTGCTTTACACCTGGCTTTTTCCAAAATCTTAGAAAAACACATTAACCTGCAATTGACTTATTTTTTTTGATTCCCAAAAATGTTTGCACCCCTCACAGTCCAGTTTCAGAGCAGGCTTCTCAACAGAAACTACTCGCCTTGGAGTCACAGAAACATTGCGTCACCGTCTGGATACTGGTGAAACTGTGGCACTCATATTGCTTGATTTGAGTGCTGCTTTTGACATGTTATCTCACACCATGTTACTGAAAGCCTTGCAATCAATGGGTGTTGTTGGCTCTGCACTCAACTGGCTTACGGATTTTCTGGCCGATCATACGTTCCAGGTCTTCTCTCCGTCAGCCAGTTCTAAGACCCATGCTTCACCTCACGGAGTACCGCAGGGCTCCATTTTCAGCCCTCTATTGTTTAATGTTTATGTCAGGCCTTTGGCGATGATCGCTGAAGATTCTGGGTTGTCTATTTTCTCCTATGCTGATGACACCCAGATAATCTTCTCCCTCTCCACTGAAGGGGCATCTAAGCCATCATCTCTCCAGTCGGGGCTGAGGGATATTGCATGTTGTATGCAAGCCAACTTTCTTAAACTCAACGGCGAAAAGACGGAAGTGCTAATTTTGGGGAAGAATACAGATCTCTGGGGCCCCCAACACTGGCCTCCTGATATGGGTGCATTACATCAACTTGCGCACCCGGTTTGCAATTTAGGTGTTACCATCATTGAAGCAACAAGCAGTTAAGGTCGCCTCAACCTACTTCACCATCCTTATATGGCTCAAAACAATTCTTTGGATGCTGCCTGTTCCCACTCAAAGAACTGTGGCCCAGGCTCTTATCACTTCTAGCCTGGACTATGGGAACGTCCTGTATTTAGGAGCCAATAAGCATGTGACACGTAAACTTCAGGTGGTACAGAACTCGGCTGCTAGGTTGCTCTGCCAGGTTCCTAGAAGGGTTTCCATCCCAGGCTCTCTTCGTGACCTTCATTGGCTCAGGGTGGAGAACCACATTAAATTCAAAGCCCTGAGTTATATGTAAAAATCAAATCTGTCACGGCGCCGCAGTACCTGAATGCCTTATTCCACTCTTACCTTCCACCGCGCCTTCTTCATTCCTCCACTCAGGTAACATTTTCGGTTCCTAGGACCAGACTGTCGCGAATGGGTGGTCGGTCTTTTTCTTGTCTGGGTCCCTCTTTGTGGAATTCTCTCCGCTTGTCACTTCATAATGAAACAATCTATGCAAATTTCCGAAAGTGTTTAAAAACGTGGTTATTTAATCAATAGTTTCCTTTCTTCTTTGTTCGTGTCAGGCAGTGCCGGGAAACCTCTGGGTTGCTGTGCGCCTTATAAAATTAAATAACAATAACAATCTTCTGAGTTTTGCATTAAGGTTGCACATTCAGACTGCACAGGGTGGTGTGCAACATGGGGGTATCATATTCTAGTTTTGTGCTGTGCATGCATATGATATTTGTGAGTATGGCAATATACTGAACCTACGTCTCTGTCTATTGCAGCATCTGCCGAGGGCACGGAAGGACAGGGGATGAACACCAGTGGTGAAGCGTCTGGTACAACTGCTACACATGAGCTCACTGACACTGATGTGACCAGTGCCTCGGAGGGGTACAAGAGTGCCCTGGAAGAATCACACCCAGAAACACCAACCTCAACATCATCTGACTCCAGGGGTGACTCCTCGATGTTGGCGGGCACAAAGAGTGTGAAATCTGCCTCTTCTTCCAGTGCCACCTTCCCGGCTACTACCACTAGTGCTGTCTGTGCCTGCAGCACTAGGAAGGGTAGAGTGTCTTTCCCCCAGGCACTGGTGCCCCTGCCCCTTTCTCCCCTGCTGCCCTCAGTGTGGAGGCAGTGGACCTTTTTTGCCAGCTGTGTGTGGGTCAGAATACTCTCCTGAATGCATTCCAGGATCATGACAAGAAACTGGCACAGGTAGTTGCCTTCATAGAGGGCATTCATTATGACGTGGGTGGGCTACACAGAACTGTCCAGTCTTTGTCCTCCACAGTGACGGCAGCATTCAGCTGTCATAGGCTCAAAGTCCAGCTACAGTCCCTTCAACAACCACCCTGCCAGTGGCACCACCTGACGAGAGTGACCACACACCACAGCCCTCAGGTGCCAAGTACTCCTCACGCAGCACACAACAGCAGCACTCCAAGCGGCCCAGAGCACAGACACCATCCCCAAAACAAAAAACAGGCACGCAGGAGCACAACGCCTAAAGCCCTTCAAGTGACACTCAGGGGCATCAGGCCAAGAAGCAGGCCTCAAGATCACATTCATCCAAATCACCCCATCCAAGGACACTACCATCCCCACACCTGCTCCCAAAGACAAACAAACAGTTGCCCTGCCTGCTGTGAAGCTGGTGCCTGCAAAGAGTCAGCACAAACAGCTCTATAAGGCAGATTCACCCACAACGTCAACTCCCACCCATACCCCTGTGAAGCTGGGACAGAAGAGCAATGTGGAAGGTTCACCTGAACAACAGGGGATGGAGGGAAAAAGGCAAGGCCACCCCAAGCGTACCACCAGATCCAGCAAATCCCCACAGGGAGAGCCACCTGCACCTGATACACCTTTGATGGAGAGTGAGACTGTTGTGCCCGCCCCACTTCCCACTCCTACCAAGACAATTCTTGCCTATCAAATCCCCAAGAGTCCTCCACATTCACTCACACACACTGTGTCTCACGGCAGCATGTTTCCACCTCCCAGTGCCACCATGCCACCCAGTCCAAGCAGCCCTCCAGCTCCCAGAGCCACTTATGCTTCTACTTCAGCTGGTCCTCTCTCTCCCAGGTCCAGTCCTCTAACTGGCCCCAACAATCAGCCACCTCCCAGTTCAACTGACAGCCATGTCTGAGGCAAAGTCCCCCTGCCGAACCCATCTCTCCCACAGCGGTGCCTGGACTGCCCATTTGTATACCCAGAGCTGTGGTGATTCCCATGGCAGTGTATGGTGTTACCCATTCCCTGTGCAGTTTCTCATGCACACATGTACATACCTTGAACTATGGACTGGCCAATGGCCTTGCTGTTTGCCACTGTGGATGCCCTTTCCCTGTGCAGTTTCTCATGCACACATGTACATACTTTAAACTATGGACTGGCCAATGGCCTTGCTGTTTCCTACTTTTGATGCCTATCTGTGTATTATGTAATAAAGACAGTTACTCCTGTTGTCTGCTTTGTCAATGTCTTTGCTAAATAAAATGTTTTATGTATAGGCATGGTCTCATGTGACACATGCTCTGTATGCCACTTTAACATTGCCAATTGCATGTTTTACTTTTTCAGAGATTGCCAGAGGTGACACACACTTTAGTGATTCTTGACTCTGAGGCTTGAGGGTGCAATGCTGGGTGTTTGTGATGATCTACTCTTATCCTAATCATTCTATGGTCAGGTTTGCTAAATTGTACACATGTCATGTTAGGATGCAATACCAGAACAGAGGTAAATTATCTCAACAGAATTACTTGCAGGCTGGCCAGGGTCCATCATATCTGTGTGATCTTTCTTGATCTGTGAACAGCAGTTTTGATGTGTGGTCATCTTGTGTAGGCCTGTCTTCCTAGTCACATGGTTACATTTGAATATGTGAACTTGAGTGGTCATACAATGTGAATGGGCTGTCATTGTCTGTAGTGTTGATGTGGGTGTGCCCCTGCAATGCCAAATGCACACATGTATGATCCAGGTAATGAGTGCCTGTTTGTTTCAATTGTCATCTATATGCTTCAGATTGTGGGCACATGTAGGAGTTGTAGCTTGGGCACTGTGCAGTGTGTCCTTGCACTCCTGGGGGACACCTACTTGTTGTTGCTGCCAGGTGTGAGTATGCAGAGTGTGTGACTGCCAAGTCTGTGTTGTGTTTTGTTGATCAGCCATGTGTCTTGTTACTGTTTGTGCTCACTGTGCAGACCTGCTCAGCCACACTGACATGATGTGTGAGTTTTCTCATGCATTGCTGTCACTTGACCGATTTTTGGCTCCATTATGGTATGTGGTATGTGGAGTCATGCCATCCCCAATATGTGCTTCTGATGCATACACATTGTGAGTTACTCCTCTATGTGTTTGTGGACAGTACACTCCTCACCTGTCCACTGCTAAAGTATACACCACTTCAATCTCATTTCTTCCACCCCATGGCTTGCCAGTGTGTGAGCCTCCCTACCACTTCATAGTGTGACACTATGCTATGTGAGGCTAATCTGTTTACAGGATCAATGTGCCACTCAGGACAATTTCACAATTAGTTATATATTATTTTCTTCTCCTATTTTGCAGTCATGGTTGCTCATGTGCAGTGCATATGTTTGACCAGCAGAGTCCTCTAGTCATGTTGTTTGCATCTGGGTTTCCCTGAGTTGTGCATCTGTGAGTGATGGGTAAGCTGTTTGTGTGTTTGCTGAGGTACTGGTACCATTCCTGAGTGTGATGTTCTCTGTGTGCTGTGATGATTTGTGTTGTGGGAGTTCATGGTGTGGCACTGGTTGTTGGTGTGCACACACTGCTTGGTGTGCATGCAGTGCAGTCAGTGTATGTTGCCTTGTACTTGCCTGGTGTGCATTCCCCTGATGTCCAGCTGAGATTGCAATGTGATGGATTGGTATGTGCATCTGTTGTGTTTTTGTTGTGAATGTATGCAGTGTTTGGCCTGTGTTGGCTCTTTCTACTGACAGATGCTATGTGGGTGTGATGTCCTATTTGCATAACATTGTGTGTGAGTAGTTTGTGTATTGTGATATATTCAGATGTGTGTTGCAAGGGTAGTGTGCATTAGTTGTGTGTCTGTTACATGCAGCAAGGTGGATCCTTGTTCATGAGTTTCTTTTGAGTGCACAATGCTGGTTTGTCCTACTATTTTTGGCCTGTCACCTGTCACTTGTCAGGATTGTGCATGTGCATGCTTGTGGTACACTATGACACCATGTTCACTTGATGACTGGTGTGGTGTCTCTGTCTGTGTTAGCTGATTTGACCCATTGATCCCAGTTAGTGTTCATGACTGGCTTTTGATGAGGCAACTCTTGTTTGTGTTGGGGTATGGTGTCTGTGCATTGGTCCAGAGTGACAATGTTGTGTATTCCTGTTCTGTCTAGGGTCACATTGCCGTTTCACTATTTGGCTGTACATGTCTGGGCTTGTTGGAATTCTGTGGATGTTGTTTGTGAGCTTTGTGTTTAGATATTGTTTTTGTGTCAGCATTGGTTCAGGCCTCCCTGAGTGTGATATTTGTGGATGCAACCCAGTTAGTGTGATTGGTTGTCAGTGAACTCACAGGACATCATTTGCACCATTATGTGTGTTTCTCACAGGTGTTGTGTGTTACAGGTGTGATGTGTGTAGAGGAGGGGTATGTGTGAAGGTCCTACTTGTGTTTGACAGTCAGAGAGTGTGACAATGAGCCATCTGTGTTGTGCGTATGACTTCCACATGTCAAGTAAGTTGACATAGATGTGTGGCTGGTTGCTGTATGACTTCAGACACTTCCTATCATTCCTGTGCCTATGCATGGCTTGCCTTGATGTATCTCTGAGCTGTTGCACAGAGGTCACTTTGGTTTAATTTCACTCACTGTGCCACCCATGTCAGATTTGATGGCCTAAGGGAGGTGTGATATGTTTCTTCTCTTGCATGTGATGTGCACATGCTATGTGGCTTGCACCATGGTTTTCCAGCACTGCCCACTTCACTTTTGGCTGGCCCATTTATTGTCCTCCATTGCTGCTGACCTGTTATGAGATTGTGACTGGGTGTCAGTGTGGGGTGTATCTGAGTGACTTGACAGGCAGTGTCAACAGTTCAGTGGATGGTCATATATAGTGTGAATCTTCATTTTGTAATTATACTCAGTTTGCTTCACATGAGTGGAAGGTAGGTGTGAGGAGGAGGGTTGATCAGACCCTGAGCTTCTGTGCAGGGTGTTCCTCTTCACCCCTACCTTCCCAGTCAATCTCCCTTGTCATTTGATGTGTGAGGTCTGGGTACACCTGGCAGATTTATTGTGAAGGGGGCACAGGAGGAGCACACAGCATGTGCCCAAATGGGTGTGGAAAGCATAGTGTGGGAAGGGTGAAGGTGGAGCCCTGTGAATCTGGCCGGACTGCCCATGCCTGGCGCAGGCCCTGCCTACTGGATTGTGTGCAGGTTTTCCAGCGTCTTCACCTCTGCGGTGACGTGACCGGGACATTGCAGTGATTTGGCAGTTGATGGGTGACCCGGATAAAGAGGGGTGAGTTTCTGAAAGGTAGGGCATGTGTGGGTATACTGGGTAATATGTTCCTGTCCCCAACAGAGTGTCTGATGTGGACAGGAACCATATTTCAGCACAGGAGTTGTGTGTTGTGGTTGTATGCAAAGTTGTGTTTTTACGTACCTGCGGTGTTGTCCGTGATGGTGTATTATTTGCTGGTAGTGGATGAGGTACTGCAGCGGAAAGGCTTGGAGAGCTGGATTCATAGCGGTCAGGACTGGGGGGAGGGGACCGGGAGTCGGGTTTAACTATACAACGTAGTGCCTCCGCCGTCACCGGGTGGATGGATTCTACGCAGGGGTGTAATGGTTTGTTTGCGGCTTCTTGATTTGCATGGTGGCCGGGATGTCATCCCACATGGCAGTGTATCTCTATTGGCTCCCTCCACCGCGGTGGCGGGTGCAAATTTCTGCTGGTTCACGTAACTCCGCAGCGGATGGAAAATGAGCTATGTTTGCCCATCATAATATTGCGAGCACGTGGACCGCAACTGGAGTGCAGAAAAAGAAATTTTCTGCCACCGCCAGCACCGTGGATGTGCATCCGTCCGCCATCCTAATGAGCCCCTTGGAATCTAGCTGCTACTCTAGGAACATGCACTAATATAAACACAATATTCTATGTTGCAATATTATTTTCTTTCTTCTTCTGAGTCCGCCGATAGAATTTGAGTAAACTCCTGAGAATAGGCAAACTCCCCATTTCCCCAGAAAATAGTCTGGGTACAATAGTCTTTATACACTAGACCTTGAAAGGTTACATCATTGATATTCTGTGGTCCCCAACGTTTTTAACATGACTCATTCTTCCTGTTACCTGCTCTCCTCCAGGTGTGAACCTCACTATCAGTTGTCTAATATAAACCAAGTGTCTGTTCACTAACTTACAGAAGACCTTTGGCAATTTACAACATCTGCGAAAAGAGTGGAAAACATTGTGTGCGAACAACTAATCAAGGTGAAAACAGGCTTTTCAGTGTTGTTGCATTATTTTTTAATTAACATGGCATTGTCATTCAGGCCAACTTAAATCATCATTTTTATTTCACATCTAGACCTATAATTTTAAAATATGATTACCTAATACTATTTTTGCATTTTGTAAGTTTACTTATTTAAACGTAGGC
The DNA here is from genome assembly GCF_964204655.1 of Triturus cristatus. Lineage (NCBI taxonomy): Eukaryota > Metazoa > Chordata > Amphibia > Caudata > Salamandridae > Triturus > Triturus cristatus. Next base: position 634,184,263 of record NC_140582.1, read on the forward strand.
TTTGCACATTATGAACAAAAAGTATTTTTGTTTGCAAATAAAATGTTCACATTATCATATTCCTCTTCTGATGGTTGAAAAGCCATCACAATTTCTTCTTCACAAATTATTCTTGAGTGCACTCCCATTCTCTGCTGAGTCATTCTTTTTATTTTTCGGAATATCGATTTCTTTCAACTTTTTATATTTTCTATTATTCCACTCTTCCTTATATTTTTTCTGATTTGCCTTTCTCTTTCTTTATTCTTCCTCCTGGCTATATAATATCTAAATCCTGTATATGAAGCATATAAGCACATTAAGCAAGTCTCAGTGATTAGTACAGGTCTCAATATGATTTTAAAAAGTCCTCCTCCCACTGTTGCAAACCAGTTGGCAAATATAGAAGCTCCTTTTCCTAAACTCTCTAACACTTTAGTGGTTTCTTAAGGTTTTTATCCAGGTTTTAGGTCAGAAATGCTCTTTGTGAATGTTTCTATCTTTCTACTTTCCTAAGGAATGTATGAGCAACAATGCTGAGCTTTCAACATTTTGCAGACTCTGCTTTTCTAGGCTTATGATATTTTAAAAGCTAATCGATCTTGCAAGGCCATCATTCTAAAAGCCACTAATTCTGTATTAACTGCTAGCAAGGGACTTGATGTACTAGTATTCAATTTTGATACTACAGTTGATACCTTTTTAATGTTCTCATTGGTTAAAACTACTCCAACTGGTGGTATGATTGCCCCAAAAATGTCTCCTACTAACTGTGTCCCATCATTAGTACAATGTTTATGTCTAAGGGGAGGTGTAATGGTAAAAGTATTTACACTACTCACATGACCCATTTTAGGAAACAATAAAGCTAAATAGCAAACAGCCTCCCAATCAGCAGGTAACTAGAAACAGGCATCTTGTCAGCACACAAAATAGACTCCAGGATCTACTGCCTCTTCCGTTGTTAAAATTTGTAAACGTCCTGGTCCTGACAAAACTCCGAAAGTGTGTTCACAATTACTTATCCCAATGTGTCTCTTTCTAAACTGGTTTCTCCTTTTATAAACACATAAATTCCCTATTTGTCATCTATCTACTGCTAATTTTGGATAAACCATTTTCTTCTTGTATTCATCTGTCTCTTTCTAGCAAACATCTCTTAAAACATATTCCTCTTTGTTTGCAGTATGAAACATGTGATCTCTTCTCTCCTCTAATGTTAAAATGAACTTCTTATCTAATGGCCTCTTTAAACATGTTAGATTCTTCTCACATGCCTTAACAGTGTCTATCACTGTAGGGGGTCTAAAGAAATACCATGCAATTTCCATGTCTTTTGTTTGTGGATGAGGATTCATTATTTTCTAAAGAGGAACATTGAAAAAAACCATGTCATAATTGGAAAAATAATATTGATAAAAGTTCCTGTCTATAACATAAACTAAGTAATATTGTGCATGTTATTGAATACGAAGGTGGAATATGGTGATAGGTTGCTTCTTCAGTTGAAGAAGGGAAGTGTGTACAGACATAACAGTCCTTAATGTCTAAAGTGTTAGTGTATTCTTGAACTAATGTAGAATAAACATTAATAAAATAATATTCTTTCGAATAATCTACAAACAAATCTTTCAATTTTTTCTCATCTATTGTGTGTGTCGATTTCATAAGTACAGGTCTAGATTTAAGTATTTCTATCTCTGCTTTTAAACTCATTCCAATTCCTGCCACAATTGTAAATCATTGGGTGAATGGAGGGACTGAGCCTGTAACACATCATGTGTGTAAACTCCTCTTTATTATGACAGACTGTGTAAAAGCGGTTTTGTGCCTATATTGTGCTATGCGTGCTGGTGCCGTCGCTTCTCTCCCTGCACTGAAAATGAAGTGGGAGATGGACCTAGAACTCCAGATTACAGATACGGACTAGGAGAGGATCCTCTCACATACCAGATGATGTTTTGCAAAATTCCAGGTTTAAATAATGAATTTTTACAATTTACATAGTGCATACCTTACACCTGGCATAATTATTCCACATGATTTAATACTGCTCAAGTTTAGCTGGGTTCAGGGAAGCGGTTGTGAGTTGTGTAAATGACATAACTTTACAAGCGATCACTTTAACTCCCTTAACCTGCCTTCTTGGGTGTTTCCTCACCCTAAAAAAAGGAAAATCACTACTAGATTTACTGATTTGGCATTAATAATGGCTAAACATGAATTGACAATGCATTGGAAGTCTGCTCACGGCCGTTGAATAACTAGAAGGAGAAAATAACTGGTTAAATTTGCGGGTACCGGAGAGTTCTGTGTGGCTTCGGGAATTGAAGAAAAGGTGGGGAAAGATTGAAAATGCACCAGCATGGGAACACCTTGCAAACTGTTTATTGACCTCAGACAGTCATATAATTACACCAAATAGCTCCGTGATATCTCAGGGGGATTTAGAGGGTGGTAATAACTGACCTTGCATGAGTAGAAAGGTGGGACTTTAAAATACTGGCCATTAGGCCATTGTATATTTGGCAGCTTGACAGGAGATAATTACATGTAGGGGTGTTAGTTTAGATTTTATTGACTACTAGTTGGAGGTGGGAATGATTTAAACGATTGTTGCAATATATTTTACACTTTCTTTGTATTTATTGTATATACTAGCTTTTAAAACCATCTAGTACTTGAATTTACATACTTAACAATTTCAAAGCTATATTTTTAAATTCTTAATTTTAACCTATTATAAGTATTTTTTGAAAGCTACATTTGAAACTATTATTTATTATCTATCTATTGTATGTATTTGCATGACAACATTTTTCCTGTGGACTTGCAGCGTCTGTTTTATGTCAATTATTGATAATAATAAAATTATTTCAAATGATACTATTAGTGTGATAATAATTATCATGCTACACTTTACATTAGTAAGGATACACATATTTATCTACAGTCAGACCATGCGTAGGATATAGAAGCAGGCAGATTCAATATTTTGTTTTAACTTCTACTTGTGTAAAACTAGCAAAACTTTAATTATTTTATTCAGCTTATATACAATAATAATCTTCGTGAGATAAGCAAATCCCTACTACATCTTCTGCTTAATGTGTTATCTGTAGTCCTTTACTGCAACATTTGCACTAAGTAATTCATCTCAATTATTTTTATTCACCTTTGCTGTTTAATTCAGTTTTAGTATTTTCTGCTATAAACATAGTTCATTATTTGCCATATCAGTTCTTTTGATTTGCAAATTCTCTAAGTAATACTGTTTTCATCATAAATAGCATTTAAGAAGTATTTTTGACATGGCTTCTGGGGACCTAGCAAAAAATCTCTATGATCCATGTCAACTAAGAGCAAGGACAAGTGTTGTTTCACCTGGGACAGTCTTTAGGCACAGCTTCCCAACACTGTAAAATGTCACCATCCCCGGGTTTTCTTGTTGTACGTAATGTTGTTCAGGCCTATGGATACAAAACCCTTCGAAGGTTCCTCTGAATCTTGACTGACACCTATTTGTGTCAATGGGCCAGACCAACCATCCCTTCCAATTGGGGTCTGATGAAGTGTACGAACCATCATGCAGAATGTCATTAGGTGTATCCCCACTATGTTGTGTGTAATTCTGCCATCCCTCCAAGTGTGTAGGAAAGTTCACATCCTTGATCTTGGCTAGCCCAAGGCAGGAAGTCTGTTGCACTGTGTTGTTCAGGGAGATCATTTGCTGTGGTATAAGGCATGCTCTAAATAGAGCCTCAGTTCCCTGAGCTTGCCATTCTTTAATCCCCAGGCTGATTTTATGTCTATAGTGTCTTTCTATAAGTCAAAACCCTGTTCAGACAGTTGGGAAATGAAGGATGCAGAGTATCTGTTTTGTGTGAGTAAGTATATTTTTCTTTGCAGGTGTAGGTGCAACTTTATAATAATACGAGTGTTGGTCAAATGTGTTAAATCCAGAAAAATAAGCAAACTTTTGTGCAAATGTTTGTGAAATGCCTTTTGGCGGTGTTGGGCAATGTTGCCTTTGGTGGTAAGTGAAAACATTGTGTGGGATACTTGCTTTATGCAAAAATTGATGACCATAATGTTGGTAACAATACATGGTACGAAGATCAGATGTATCATCATACAATTCATTACTATAGAATGCAACAGATTGTTCCAAATCAGACAGTATACTATGTACCATTTCAAAGTCCCACTCATCAGAAAAAGTACTGGAGGTGATGATATCATTCAAATAAATTTTAAACAAATGTGGCATTTTCAAAAGTTCAGTGGGTCCAAATACATCATATGAAACCCTATCACAAACTATTCCTTCAGGAACAGGAACTGCTGTAATGTTCACAAAGGACAGGTCTCTTCGATCAACATGAGGTGATGTATGTGGTATAAGGACTAAGTTAACATGTTGTACTGCGGAGCGTTCTGAGAGAATATGTACATTCAGGAGAAGGAAAAAGACAGTCATTACACCTATGCAGAGGACTAGGAATAGTAGACCAATTGCAATCCACAGCTGTTGCCATGGAGAGACAAAGTAAGTCTTTTTCAGCCAAAGATAGAGATCATATTTTTTTTCTTTGTGGGAAGCAGAAGCTGGCGGTGACTCAGGTTCACTTGTATCCACAGAAAAGGTGTCAAAATCAATGAAGTAGCCAGACACTGTTGGATCTATATTTGGGAGCTCAGCAGGTTTTGTTGAACTGGCAGATGTCTCCTGTAGAAGCATATTCATATATATGTCAGTATTAGGCTGAATTGAGATCTGTGTTTCATTCATATTTTTTGGCTGTTCAATTTCAACAGGCATGATTTCCATTCCATTGTTGGTAACTCTGTTACATCATAGAGTAGAATCTTCAAATGTCATCAGTCTTTTTGTCTGATCTTCCTGTATGGTAGCGAGAGAAGATTGACGGCTACCAAGGAGCCCACGCGGCCTACTATTCAGTATCGGCCACAAAGTGTGGTTTGATCACATCAATTGAGACAAATCTCTTTTCTTTCTTTAAGGTAAAAGGTGGAAGTAGTACTGTTCTTGTTCCATTGACAACCAGGACAGGTACAGGCACTCTGTAAAATGGTCCACGTTTTGGGACCCAGGCAGGTCTTGCCGGAACAGCTTTTACTTCCCAGGGGTGGTGCGTTTTACTTGGACGTAGCTTTGTAATGCCTGGAATTCATTGCTTTCCTATAAAACAGCCAAACAATCATTGATATCAAATGCTTTTTCATCTGCCACTGTGGTGCCACAATCAAGGTGTGGTACCCACATTCTCATCCCAAACAGGTTCTCATATGGAGTACGGCCTCCCAGGGAACCTCTTGGCATGTTATTAAGTGCCCTCTGGACCCCATATAGGCAATTGACCCAACTGCCACCAAGCCTAATAACCCTGCTGTTAAGGAATGCTTTAAGTCCCAGTTTTTCCTCTCCACAATTAAATTTCTCTCAGGATGATAGAGAGACAAGTACCGCAAGACCTCACCCAAACGTCCCATAGCTTCTTTGTAAGCCCGACAGATAAATGCAGGACCACGGTCAGAATGTAATGTGCCAATCTTGTATGTCCCTATAAAGACTATCAAATCCTTTCTAAAAGTTCAAGCATCAGCCAAGCGCTCTTGCCAAACCCACAGGAATCTAGAGCATGAATCCACTGCCACCAAGATGTACTTGTAAGCCCCATCAGATTGTAAGGGGCAGCAGTGGTCCAAATAGACAGATGCAAGAGGTCTGTCTGATGTCAGTAATGGTGTTTGCGGTGGACGTGCTATGGTGGAACCCTTCATATGCTGACAGATGTCGCACTTAAGGACAAAGCCCTTGGTCTGCTTGGTAAGACCTGGCCACCAATTAACTTTGTTTCAGTAAGGAAACTGTCGCTAGTATTTACCTGCATGTGTTGAACCCAGACTCTCGTGTACAGCTAGTATTAAACCCAATCTTTTATCCATGTTTGGTGTTACTCTATCCCCCATTCTTTGAATTTTATCATACGGAATGCTTTGCGTATCTAACTTGTAGGAGTACTTGTGTGAAAAGCCCTTTGGTAAGGTTGAGCTGTTATTACGCGTATCGTTGACATCTACCATTATCTGTCCATCTATCCTCGTACTAGAATGAGTGATTGCAGCAACGGTAGCAGTTCTTACTGCCGCCTTGGCGGCTTCATCAGCCAATGAATTTCCTTCAACGTGCATGCCAACATGCTGATGACTCAACGTATGAATCACGTGAGCCCATGGCAAGCATTTTTTCAGATCTGCCAATTGTTTAAAAAAAACTTGTGCTTTATTGTGCAACCTTTGGAATCTCTAAACCCATTCTGGCCCCAATATTGAAGATATTCGTTGTATGACTGGACACAGTAAAATGAATTGCACACAATAAGTGTGGGGAATTCTCAATATGTATTTTTTAGTGCTAGTACTTTGTCTTTCAGTTCTGCCAGCTGTCGTGCAATATCCTAGAGACTGTGTCTGCGTATTTCTAGGACGGAAATTACCGCCATGCAGATGTCCCTTTATAATCACACATGCAGCACTGTATTGTTGTTTACTTCCTACGGCAGCCTGAGCAGAACCGTCAGTGTAAATTATGTATTCATATTGATCTAGAGGCATTATTTAATTTGGGAGAGGATATATTTGTTCTCTTTGAAAAGCATGCATTTTTAATATAGAATCAAAGTTGTAGCCTAAATCTTTTGCAGTGAGAGAATTAGCCCATTGTATCCATCGTGCACGTAATGCTTTTGAGTTTTTGGAATGCTTGCATTTGTAATGACCTCTAAGGTCAGTACTGGAGTCACAACAGTTATGAGTTTTCCCTGAGCTAATGCTCTTTCTCTCACGACAGCAGTTTGTACTGCTGACAGTGTTTTTTCAGTAGACGTAAAACGCATTTCAGCATCTGTGTACAAATGATATTTGTTTGCTATGGGTACAGTTTCGTCTTCATTGAAGGTTAGGTAGGTGTACCTGGATTGACCTGCGATTACAAGGATCACCAAATTTGTGGTGTTTACACGTGTGTGTAAGTGTTTGGAAGCTATCATGTCAGCTTGTGAGGAACTGAGAATTTCTTTGTGGTCCTGTGTCCAATGTTTAAGTGAGAAATCAGGTCTAATTAAGTCGTAGAAAGGTTTTACTTTTTGTGCATAATCCAAAATGTATGTTTTGCCAAAATGTAGGAATCCTAAAATGGGCTGTAGATTTTTCAGAGTCTTTGGAGGTTGGACATGTTTTATACGGTACTGCCTTTGTGGAGTTGGAGCAGTTTTTACTGGATTTAATGGTGAGGTAATTCAACATCCCACCCTACATAATTGCGGTATAATGCAGGACCTAGTGCTACCACCCACGCATATGAATGTTTGAGTGATTCTGTAACAAGGTCAGAGAAAGCTGATAATATTACTGCTTCTCTTTTTGGGCAATCATAACAAACTCAGGTGGCCAATCTTTTTTAGTCAAAGAGAAAACGTATCCAAAAGTCAGGTTCTCCCAGCAGAGACCTTTCACTTTTAGCGGTATGACCCCTCCATTTGGAAGGTTATTTCATGTAACTGATGTGGGACGCTTACCCTTGTATCAGGTGTTTCCACTGTGATATGTTTATTCAATGCTGCTGTCACCAGAAACTCCATCAGGTTCTGGTGAGCTATTGTTACATCTGCTGCGCTGTCTAGCATCGTCAGAGCCCATTTCCCATTCAGAAGTTAAGTCCTCAGTAGCCTGAGCATTTCTTATTTTAAGGGCAGCTACTTTCTTCTTTTTAAATTGAGGTTAACTTTTGGGTCTATCTTCTTTTTTGATAATGTAGTCTGAAGTGCGATGTGTGTCTCTTGGCTTGACTCGCTCTTCTGATCTGTGTTCTGACTGTCCTTCCCTCTCAGGAGTTTTTTAGATGAACCCTGAAAGGGATGAGAGGATTGTGTATCAGTATCATGATACCTGTCAGGTTTTTTAATATTATCGCCGTTTCTAAGTTTATATTTCCTGCCAGAGGGCTCCTGTTGAAGAGACCCACCCAATGCTTTTGATGCATTATTCTTGTTTTTTGATTGTCTGTTATCCCATTTCTTTTTGGAAGAATTAAGTGCTTGCTTTGAGTTATCCTTTTCAGGGTTACCCATTAATTGTAGTTTTACAGGTCTAGCTCCCAATTTATCTCTGCTCAGTGAAGCATAGGTCTCTTCGATAATTTTATGTAACTCCCGCTCCTGTTGTGCAGGAGTGCATTCCCTAAGGCGTTGACGTATAGCCACCGCAGCTGCCTCCCCTTTTATGTTACCTAACATAATTGTGGATACCTGGGAAAGATTCCCTATTAATTTCATCCCCAAGTCCAGGGACCGTTCTGCCCCGTACTCATTATGTATTTGTTTTAATACTTCTGATATGATTGCTTTTGAGGGGGCACCATGTGTCCTGGTATAGACGGCAGTGAAAACTGTACCCCAAGTGGTACCATCTTCTATCTGGAGAGCTATCCCAATTGGCAAGCAAATTATCTGTGTTTTTCTTGCGGGCCTATGTGTGGAAACACTGCCTCAAGCTGTGCTGTTATCTGTGCTATCCAGAATGGCATTTGCTCACGTTTAGTGGGCATTCTTCCCATAATCGCGCACAGAGTCTGTTGGGTACTTTTAGTCGCAGTCCCTTGTAGTTGACCTATTTGAGTGACCCTTGTAGGATGTAGTGTGAGTGTCTGTATTACAAACTTTGTAAGATTTCGGTATAGTTTCATTATTTTTTTTGCGAAGTGGATGTAAGTCTGCTACTGGCAATGAGTCAATATCTGGATGCGGTGTGTAAGCAGCTAGAACTGGCAAGTTGTTCGTCTCTGCTGAGCGGACAGAGTCTCACTTTATCTGTGGTATGGGGGAGGCCACCTTTAAACCAGTTTATATGTTCCGGGTACATTAACAGGACTTCTATGTCCTTGTATGGATTCATCTGGCATTTCACCTGCAGCATAAGAATGAAATGTATATGTATGTGCATCTGCAGGTGGGAATTTGGACCAAGAATAGAACACCTCTGTTCTGAATGCCTCATGTGCCTCAATTAATAAGGTAACAGTCCCACCTAATGCTGGAACCCCATAATCTGCTCATTTTAAAGTAAGTGCATTTCTGCATTTTTCTAAAATGTTTATAGCACCTTTCCATCCTGCTTCCCATGCTATATTTGCATTTAATGCAGTCACAGCCACGGCTTGGACAGACATTTTTCAAGGAAGATTTTAGTATAGAAAGGTTTGCACAATATGGGGAACTATAATCCTTCAAGCTTGAATATACCTACAGCCAATACATAGGATCTACCTACTCAGCTGTGGCGGATTTTCCCTTCCCACTCCAGACTTCTCTGGGTATATGTGAGTAGAGGTCTCTGAGAAAGCATGACTGAACTACTCAGATTTGACCGCTAAATAAGAACCAAACCAACGTTGGCGGCTCCATGTCATGTAGTTCCTACAAATCTATAAAGGATCTGCATGTTTAGGCAACATAAAATAAGGGATTGGTGTTCAGACTGATTCCAGGCAACCCCAAAGGATATGTTAGTCTGTAGACTAGCCAGCTCACAGTACCACTATGAGCCCCCCTTACCAAGGAGTGAATAGGTTCTGGAAACTATCGAACATAACAACTCTGACCCCTCAGGGATCATGGAAACAGTACAGTACTTTTCTCTCAGTCACTCGTGCTCACTTTGCCTCAGAGAGATACACAGAATAAACGGTGGGGACGTTTTCAATAAGCATTTATTGAACCAGCGTCTTTCTAGTAAAAAATACATGTGCTGCAATAACCATGAGACAGAAAGAGATACATATGATTACAAGCACCAACAGAGTAAATAAAGGTAGAATGCTACCATGGTGTTAAAACAGTGGATCTATGCAGTGATTTGTATACATGGCAATAATCAAGTGTACTCTTCCGATGGAAACCCTAAAGAGATGTACCTAAGTGTACCTAGCATGTATGTAGGTTTTTAGCCAAGAATCCCCCTAGAAAGGAGCAAACACCACCTGACGGGAGAGAATGCATGACCCTGTCTTGGTCTTGAGTTGGATACGTGCAGGTACTTCAGTGTCTTGTTTCAGCATGGGAGCTACTCCTCTGACTCGCTCAGCAAAGATGTGGCACTTATGTACCCAAAAGGTACTCTCAGGGGTTCTACCTAGATGTATCATGGTACTGTGGGCATGTCGGAGAAGGATGATGATAGTGGTGAGCTTTGTACATAGTTATTATTAAGAAGTTGGTAATCCTGCTGTGATACTAAGAAACCTCATGCATAATTAATTAGGCTAGTTTTCACAGAAAACCACATAACATTTATTCAGCACCTAACTAGGTAAAAGGTCAGCGCCAGAACTGTTATGTTGAACAAGGTAGGACACATGTAGGTAAAAGGTTGTGCATCTACCTAGACCTATATTGGGGTACATTGGGGTTCATAACAGAGGTTGGCTCTGATCTGATCTAAGATAACCTAGGACCGAGTGGAAGAAGAATACATTTAGGGGTGTTCACCTAGAAGAAGAAGACGAAAGAGGGCTAAGGAGGTCTTCCAAGCGGTGCAAAAAACTGTAAAGCAGAGACAATTTGAAAATAACTTTCCAAGATTTCAAAAGTTAATCATGAACTTTGTCATATGTGAAGAAGGCGGAGAAAAGAGACTCCGTGTGTTGAACCTCCTTCAAACTGTGATCCGAGTCTGGAAATTTGATTCGTAGGCACAAATGTATTATAGGTGCACTCATCATAGGGGCAGTTATAGTAAAAGCTGTAGTCATTATAGAGTCAATTTTGAGTTAATCCGATAGCAAGTGGCATGGGGTGGGGGGAAGAGGGACATCCACACTTACCACTGCTACTTCAAAAGACAATACACTAGGATTGAGAAAGGCTTAATAGAACAAACTAGTCGCTTTTTTTCTTGTAGACCTATCCATGAGTGATTATACGCTGAATGCTTATGCTAAGTTGCTGTACGAGTGTGTTGACACTATGGAAGTGAGAGATTGTTATGTGTGCATGTAATTGCCTGCCTCAGTCGAAGAGGAACCCATTAACCATCACTTACCCTTGACTTATGCCATTAGTTGTAGTTTATTCCTTAGTATGTTTTATGGAAAAGGCCATTATGAGTACTACTTTTCAAACTATGACATGGTACTTTCAGAAATCCCAGTATACAAACATCTGAACAAATATGATTATTATAAGCAAATAGAAAGAATGTAAATGTTGTTTTATCACATACAGTAACACTAGATACTGCTTATGCACATAGACATAACTTAACAAGCATATTGACTGACATAGAAAAGAAATTGGTAGATCAAGTAGCAGACAGACGTAAGGAATCAGTTGTTTGTACTGACAACAAGAAGAAGAATTCTGAGTGGACCAAGGCTAATGAAAGTTCTGGTCCTATAGCTTTAGATTGGGGAAAATGAGGCAAGCTTTGCATACGTCAAGTTGCGAGTCGGTATGATACTGTGTTTGTTGGACAGAGTGTGTGTGATCATATCTTCCCAATCAATGGTCCATGGAAGAGTCAGTTCCAATGGTACTGGGAGTATATTTTGTGTGTGGAATGAAAGTGCATGTTTGGTTACCGAGCAAATTATATAGTACATGCTAATTGGCAGTTTTGTTTCCAAAGATATTCCATGTGGAGGATCTGAAGAGTTTGGAAGGGAAATCAAACAGCAGGGAAAAATGTGGATTAATTGCAGGAGAGGTTCTGGGAGATATATTTGGAGCAATTATACCTAGTGGGGAAGTGGTGTTCAAGTTTCAAGTTTTATTTATTTATGCTCTTGGAACTCCAAAGAGATCCACATAAATTAGATAACCAACTACATATAAAGGTTTTGTGTAACAAGTTTCTTGTACATTAGGAGATAATTAAAATATCCTTTATGCCCAAAATACTAAAACATTGAGTTAAAACCAAAGTTAATAGTTATTTCCTACAAATAATTTAATATAAATTTATAAAACACTTAAAAAAGTTAAAAATCCTATAACAAAGCATTTCATTTGATGGCTCAAAAATAGAATCCATTAGTGCCGACGCTGAGAGGATAGATAATTGTAGGCAGATAGGTCTCATCCATTTACGTCGATGCAATAGTAAAGCGGGACAAATAAATAACACATGATTAACATCCTGAAAGGAGTTATTACACAGATTACAGATCGGGGAGGAACCATACCATTTAGACAACACATTATTTAAAGGAAGCATACCCTATCTCAATAATAGCCAGAAGCGGCGCACTCCATGGAGCAGGTTCCAGGAAATATAAGCCTGTGCTTTATTTATCTTACAGGAATCTATAGACGGATGGATACCCCTCCTTTGGGTGCGAGCGTCCCTATCCCTAGTAAAACTTAATTGCCTGGTGGCCTGTTTCAAGATGGCCCTTAATTCATATGGCGAGAGGGAGAAAAGCAGAGACTCATCTAATTGAAGCAAATCAACCGCAATCCTACATTTTTTAAGAACTAATGACTGTTCCTTCAGATTTTCTAATATTTCTATCTGGATTAAAAATCTTAATGTACCAGGATCACCCTTTATCAGGCTTGCAACCCATCGCACTGTCCCCGCAAGACCCTGTACCCAACTGCTTCTTATACCAAATTCTAACCTTAGGGCAGCCACTGGGCAAGAAGAGTTGACTGAGGCTAGGCTCATTAAAATGTGTCCTTCTGTTGTATTTAAAAAGCCCCATTTCTTTATGTCAAGCAGTTCAATACCATATAACAGAGAAGCAGGTATTTTTGCACGGAAAACCTCTAATAAGAATGAGAAATGTCTTTTTCCAGTAGATCTATAAAGGGAGCCCAAACTTTTTCCCTGCGTGGTAGCTTTACAGATGTTACTTTCTATATGGGCTTCATCACTTAGATTGCCACACACTACTTTTCCCAGGAAAACATAAGATTTTACAAATTCCAATTTTTGGCCACCCACAGACCATACAAAATTCCCATACTGCATCTTTTTTCTTCCGTGCATGCACATAATTTTACTTTTAGATATATTAATATTTAAATAGTGGGCTTCTGCAAATTCATGTAATGCCTGCAGACGACTATTTAATCCCCTAGGTGTTAAATCCAGTATTATTATGTCGTCATGCAATCTGTTTTCCCCCCAATAACGGGGCAATACCCTCACTTTGAACCGGATTGTGAGGAAGATCAGAAATATATAGGGAGAAAAGTAAGGGAGCTAATAAACATCCTTGTTTTAGGCCATTTGCAGTGGGGATAGTTAGGGAGAGACCTCTTTCCCCACCCATTAGGACTCTGCACTAAGTGTCCGTATAGAGAGTCCAAACTAACTCCAAAAGGGTATCTGGCATACCCAGGTCTGACAATTTTCTCCACAGCAAGAAACGATCTACTTTATCAAAAGCTGTGGAGAAATCTATAAAGGCTGTATACACTTTTCCTCCTCTAACCTTGACATATTTTTCAGTTATTACCTTTAATGCAGTTAGGTTATCAATTGTTCCATGCCTTGTCCTAAACCGGGTTTGCTCCAACGGTAACAATGTTTCCGCAACCACCCAATCATTAATCTGGGACAAAAGGCATTTAGCAAAAACTTTACCCACTGCATCAAGAAGTGCAATTTGACGATAGTTCTGTGGAGCTTCCCGATCTCCTTTCTTAAATAAAGGGACTATTATGCTCCCCTTCCAGGAGGGGGGAACCAATTTGATGGCATAGCAGTGCTTGAACACCGGATAGAGAATCTTACTCCACAGTACACTATTTTGTTTTAACACTGTGATTGGTAATTCATCAGGGCCCATTGCTCCGGAGGAGCGCATCTCCCTAATCGCCATTTCTATTTCCTTTTCAGATGGTGAATCAAACGGTAAAATATCTTCCATTAATACAACATACTTATTTACCATTGCATTATCAGCATACAGATCCTGAATAAAGCTAACCCATTTGTGATCAAGACCCTAGCTCCACATCCCTCCCCGATGAGAACCAAAAGGTTTTTACCTGGCCTTTAGAGGCTGCTTCTCTCAATTTAATCCAAATGTTATCCTGGCTCTCTTTTCTTAGCTTAACCTTTACCTGAGTCCTCCTCCTTTTTAATAGTAATATTCTGTGATAACGTTCAGTGGAGTAATTCAAGTATTGTTTTCTAACTAGTTTATTTATTTAGTTATTTAACGGCAAGAGAGGTCTAGGGACTACTTTAGGGCTTTTTTTTAGATTCAGCTTCTTTGCAATTTCTACCACTTGATTCATAAATGTATTAAAACTAACAATTTCTGTTCCATTTCAAGTAGGCAAGTTCACCACAGTGAACTCTAAAACATTGTTCAGGCCCAATATGGCTTTATTATCCCAATAACATCTTCCTGTTTTCTTAGAGAAACTAACAGACTCACCATTTAAAGCCCATTGATCATGCAAAGATAAATTTAAATCAATAGTAAGAGTTAATACTTTATGGTCACTGCAGGAAGAATTAGAGACCTTTAGGTCTTTTAATAAATAGAAAGAAGAACTTCCAACTACCACATAGTCTAAGATAGATTCTCCATTATGCGTTTTACAAGTAAAGGCTGCCGGTGTATCTAAAGGAAATCTTCCATTTACTATAATGCCATCAACCTTCATCAGTTCATCCATGAGCATTTTCCCTCTCTTATTAGTTCTAATGTTTTGTGGAAAGAACGCTTGAGGGATCTGCATAGATTCTTCTTTTTCTTGGTTTCGGAATCTTTCCAAAGTAGAATTGGAGATTTTACAGTTCAGATCCCCTACTAGAACTATATGAGGGGGAAATTCTACATTATTAACTTTTTTAATGTAGGAGAAAACCGCCTCTAAGAGAGCATCATGAGAAGCATCTAGAGGAATATAGGCATTTATCAACAATAGTGGAGGACTTTTTATATTATTATCAAGATTATTCAACATTATTGTCAGAAAAAGATTACTAGGATCTTTATAGTAGTCATAATTCCATTTATCTTATTAGACAGTAAGCAAGCAACCCCTCCCTTTGCGTGTCCCCTCCTGGATGGGGTTGCTTTACAGTCTAAAATAAGATAATCCTTACATAGAAGTTCCTCTGTACACCAGGTTTCCTGAAGACAGATCACATTTGCGTCTAATGCACTTAAATATTGTAAATTTTCTCTACTATTCTTTATTCCTGCAGCATTCCAAGATATTATTTTTAGTTCATTGCTAAAAGGATGGCAGTTGTAGATGTTTACTGTTAGGCCTACTTGATAGCACCCCCAGGTAGCCAATTCCATTTTGGGCTCTCTTCTTTAGAATTCCACTTAAAAGAAAGGGGGGGGACATGCTTTAAATTTCACTTGTCTACTATTTTTTGTAATACAGATTTTTAATTCCTCTATTTCATGCAAGCAATCTCCATCATCTGAAAGTGAGTAAATAGGCGAAAACCTATTCTCACGAGCTCTATTTCTAGATATCTCAGAGAATGGAATTACGTCAATCCCCCTACTTTATAAGCCCTCTGACCATTGTAAAATAAGATTTACAATCATTTTGGAGTTAAACCTTACCCTCGACTTATAGCCTGCTTCTGTATTTAAGAGGGAGACTAAACTTATATTACTACTTTGTATAAGTTTCAAACTTTCAATCTCCGAAAGACATTTGAGAAGCAAGGTCCTATTTAATATTAAATCTATATCAAACAGAGGGGTAAAATCTAACTGAAATGTATCCATACTTTCCCAGAAGGGTTCAACACCAATTTTCCCTGCATTATCTCTCATTTTTGCAATGTCAGGGAGGGGACAGCTAGGGGATTAAGTACTAAGGAGGGGGAAATAACAGGCCTCGACGGCTCCACTATTGTAAGTAATGGAAGCCCTTCTATTACAGGGTTGTGACAATCTTCTATAGAATGTGCAATAGACCATCATCGGCTCCGTTATTTAATCTTTATTCCGGGTATTCACAGAATCAATTTCATCTTCCAGGATCATACCTTGTGATGTATTTTGCAAGGGCTGGGAGGGACTTTCCATACTAACTGAAACCTCTATGTTTTCTTTAAAACCAATTCTTCTTTGCTTCTTTTTTGGGAATCTTCATATTAGTTTCATCTTTTTCCCTCTCCCCTTTTTCTTTTTCTCATTTCTCCCATTTTTATCCAGGAGGAGAGCTCCTAAGACATTATCTTTCTCACCACTTAATTGGGTTTTGAAAATGGGAAATACTTCCTGGTCTATCCTTCTAGGTGAGCCCACCGAGCCCCTTCCTTTTTCTCTGAATCAGGGGTAATCTGTCTAAGTTCAGATATAAATTCAGGGATCTTCTCTTGCGTCACAACTTTATTAATTATCTTATCAATTTGGGGATGGGCATCATGAGTAGTACCGATTAGTTGACCACTAACCCCATCAAGAATATTCTCTAGAACCTCTTCTGTCTTTACTTCCACATTTACTTGTTCAGAATATACGCTTGAACTAGTCTCCCTCTCCTGATTACTTTTTAGTAGTAACTTTAGTATTTGAGTTACAGTTTCGAACACACAGTCAGACCCTTCTACAAATTTTTCGAGTAGCATTAAAATAGAAGATAATAAATGTTCTAGGGAAGCTAATGAATCCGAAACTATTTTATCTTTCCTTAGAGTTTGATTGGGTTGGGTATCGCTGATATTTAAATCAGGAGTAAAAGAATGATGTGATTGCAAGAGAGAATCATTAGATTTATTTGATGGCGTACTACTAGATAATTGTAATCCTATAGGAACTGCTATTGCTGGATTATCTACTAGTTCCATAATCTTGCTAGTATCATGAGGGATATACCTCCTGTAAAGCTCTAAGTCCAAATCCGGGAGAGAAAGATCTTTATTTTGGACATCCTCCATTAGATAGGGGCCAAGGGGTTTATCTATGATTGTATGCGGAATATGTGGTGTTCTGAGCAGAATTACATCTGCCGTTTTAGGAGATGGTGAAGTAGAGTCTAAGGGTACCAGAGAGTCTGGAGGGCCAATCAGGTCCCCAGGGCACCATACTGGATGCCTCTGGGATTCTACAGGGTTTTCTCCTCCATGTTTACTATCAACAATATGTGAATCTATGACCTCAACTATGTCAACCATATCATTGACAGTAACAGCATTAGCAATATTGACATTATTAACCATTACCGCATCATTCCCAACCACATTTTCTCCCCTATTCCGAGTGGATGAAATATTTAACTCAACTTGAAGATTTTTTTGCATTCCCCTTTCCCATAAGCTAAATATTTGACTTTTCACTTTCGACAGCATGCCAACAATATCCTTATTAGGTAAGGGATTTGATTTAGTTTTTGCACAAGTCCTGCCCACAGTTAATCCCCCTGACCTGAGTTTTCTTACCGTCATTTTACTTAAGGCCTGCTCAACGAAATACACTACGTTAAATATATATATATATATATATATATATATATATATATATATATATATTACCTACTGGCGGTCGCCAGTAGGTAGTTATAGTTAGGACCACGTTTCAATAGGAAATCCGCAACATTCTATTTTGAATAACTTTGGCGCCGGATGACGAATCCTCGCGAATTTTTCAAAATAGGTGGGGCGCTACGCTCCGCTCCTACCCTGAAAGTCTCGGGGGGATTCGTCAAGCGGGGGCTGAGATAAAAGGGGGGTCCCAAAACGCGTTTTTCCCATGCATTTTTCCATAGGACCTTTAGACACAGCTACAGCCCGAACGGCTGAACAGAATTACTTGAAATTTGGCAGAGAGGTAGTCCTCAGGTCAAGGAAGTGCCTTTTGTAGGTTTGGTGTAAATCTGTTGAGTAGATTCTGAGAAAATAGCCTTTAAATCAATATATATATCTGAGCCAGCTTACGGTGCGCTTACGGTGCGCTTACCGTACGCGTATGGTGGCGTGCGCGAGCGCGATTCTGATTGGCCCTTAGATCTTAGTAAACATTCGAATCGGTCGAAACCAAGAAGCGGCGGCCGCCATTTTCTCTCTCGCACTCTGAGGGGGGAGCTGATAAACAAATGCCAAAAACATATAAAGGGGCTGTTTAGACAGCGCCCATGCACATAACCATGTTAGTTGAGTCTTCAAAGATCCCCCAAGGCAAAAAACGGAAATTTTTTATTTTTCGAAAATTTCGCCGATTACGCTTACCGTACGGTTACCGTACGCGTACGGTAAAAAATTATTTAAAAAAAAAACCCCACTCTCTCCACCCCGTGTGCAAATGCTGGCCGAAGGCCACCATTTGTGCATGGCATATAAGAGCACAGCATTTCCCCAAAAAATTTCAACAGATTACCTATCACAAGGAAGCGCATAATATGTCCTCCATGTGCGCATCGTGCGTACATGGCCCATCTAGCGTAACGTGGAAACGGTGCGCGTAGCGCACCGCGTGCCCACTGTGCGTGCACGGCACTAACTGCGTAAAGTGGGCGCGCTAACTATAACATGTGTGAAACCTATGGTTTTTTTCAGTGAATATATATATATATATATATATATATATATATATATATATAAATATTCAAATAACAGATATGAAATCAATTACAATAGTTGTATTTGTTACAGACTTATTCCTAATTGTATATTGTCCCGAAACAAAATAGTTCTTTCTATGAGAGCTAAAGCCAATACAGTCCTTTCCCTGTTTATAAAATAAAAAGTCCAAGGGCTTGGCCGTGGGATATCCCCCTGTAGACTTTCTCTGGGGTCTCTATGCCCCCTTTAATAGCTGAAGGAAGGAGAAATCCAAGAGAAAAACGTTTGCAGGGCAAGGGGGTTAGATTGTTAATTAGGGACGTAGCCGCCAGGTCACAAGGCTTTTAACTTGAGGTTCCTTCCTCAACCTCTCGCCGGGCTCCTCTTCTGACTCCTCACCTGATGGGAAGCGCCAACATTTGCTCCACACACTCCACACACCCGCCGGCAGATGGAAAAACTACAAAGCAGCAAACCTGTCTTGTCTCCCGTTTTGCCTTGGGCGGTTACACAGAAGATGGTCTGTGAGGAATCGCACCTTTCCTCTTGCGGGTGAAAGACACAACACGACAAGAAGAGCCCCAGGGCCACAGACTGAAGCTGCCGGCTCCAGACACCCACCTCAATAGAAAGGTGAGGGTGAGAAGGGTGAGGGTCACTAGCGGCTCCTGCCGCGTCCCAAGGGCAAAACTCGCGGCTCCAGCCGCGCCCGGGATCACTCGCGGCACGGCCGAGTTCAGAAGATCTCTTGCGGCTCCTGCCGCCTCCACGAACACCCGCAGCTCAGCCGCGTCCAGGGAATCTCCTGCGGCCCCTGCCTTGCCAGCAAACACTCGCGGCACAGCCGTGTCCAGAAAACCACCGGCGGTTCCCGCCGCATGAGCACACACCCGCGGCTCAACCGCGTCCAGAGAATCACTCGCGGCTCAACCATGCTCAGGAAATCCCAGCACACAGCACACGACGGTGAGTCAGTCCACTTCACTCGTCCAGCGGAGGGATTCCTTCAAAGCGGGATAGCGGGATATATTGCAGTGGTGTTGAATGATGTCAAGATTAGAAGGCTGTCTACAATAGTGGATGAGTTATCTGTTAACACGGCTCAGTCTTTGTTACTCCTAGATGGGGATATGCTCTCTCTAAGGGCGTTAGTGATGCATAATCATCTTGCTTTAGATGTACTGCTGGCAAAAGAAGGCGGAGTCTGTTGGATACTAAAGGTGAACAACCTTTACAACGCAACTTTTACAACGCACTACCATTACAACGAAACTGTTACAATGCAAATGCATTGACAACGCATGCCATTACAACGCAAGTCTTTACATCGACTTGCACTAGATGGCGTGCTAACATTAAAAATAGTGTAGTTTACTATCCAAACACCTTCCCTACTGTTACGTGGACTGGAGTTAGAATAGTAAATTACACTTTTTTAATGGTAGCACGCCATCTAGTGCAAGTCGATGTAAAGACTTGCGTTGTAAAGACTTGCCTTGTCACTGTATTTGCGTTGTAAAAATTTTGTTGTAACAGCATGCGTTGTAAAAGCATGCGTTGTAACATCATACATCCATACTAAATGTCCAACAGTGTTGTACTTATATCCCTGATAGAAGTAATGACCTGAAGGGATATATTAATAACATCACAGGCGGAAGGCGTTTGGGATAAGGTTGGAAAAGGGTTTGGCGCAGTTGGAAAACGGTTTCCAGATTTAGGATGTGGAATCTTTGGATAAATCTTGAAGCCAATACTTATTGTTATAATCTGTATCATTATCTTGGTAGGGTTAATAACAGCATAAGCACAAAGCAAGGCAGGTGGAGAACTCCTTAAGAGAAAGAGAAAGAAGGATGGAAAGACTGCAGGACAATCATTATGAGTATTTGAAGCAAATGGAGGAGAAGACTAGCTATGACATGTTTAGATCAGTCTACCCTGTAGGGATGTTTTGGAAGGTTTTATGATGACTCAACGTCATCAGAGGGGGAACTGATTGAGCCGGAGCCTCATTTCATTTGTAGGGGTGCATTATAACCATGCGTACAACGCATCCTCATGTAATCTCGCAAATTATGTTAACATGAGGTGTTAGAATTGTGAACCGTATTAGGGCAATCATGTAACATGCTCTATTTTATGGATGTGTCATGGAGAACTAATGTATGAAATAGAATGTAACTAGCAGAAAACGTTAACTTGTGAAACTCGCGCTGTGAAGCTGAAACTACTCACATATTAAAAGTGTTTGACAAATGATATTTCTAATTAGTAGGTAAATGTATTAATTGAAATGCTAATAATGGTTAAGCAAATTGTATTGCTAAAAGAGGTCCGTTTTTTTATTAGCTGACGTTATGGGCCTGAAAATACAAGTCCCTGAAACTCTTGCTTTAGAATTAATTGTTGAATTACAAGTGCATTGCAGATTCTGTTCATTTCCATTACAGGTGGAGATGCATTTTTCAGGAATAATAATGTTTTTGTTATAGTAGACTAGGCAAGGAGAGAAGTTAAAATTACATGGGTTGAAGGTGGTAAACATAGAGACGGTTTCACACGATACAAGGCATGGGAGCCAAGACCCAACTTGTTGCGAAGAAGGCTCATGGACAACACCATGGAAGAATACATCTAAAAATTCACCCAGATTGAATGGCATGAGTGAGGTGCATCATGGGAATGCCACCTGTGGATAACTGTTTGTTGGAACAAGGAAAGAACCAAGGGGCATATTATCAAGAAACGGCGTTAAAATTATTGCCGCTTTAGCGGCAGAAAACTGCCGCTAAAGTGGCAATAATGGGCTTGATAATATGCCCGTGAGAATTCCAATAGAAGCCCATGTTCTGGTGTCAACATGGGCTGCTATTGGAATTCTCACAGGCATATTATCGAGCCCATTATCGCCGCTTTAGCTGCAGTTTTCTGCCGCTAAAGCGGCGATAATTTTAACGCCGTGCTTGATAATATGCCCCCCACTTCGTTCTTGCCTCAGGAGATAGAGCATCTCAGAATGAGCTCTTTCTTTGCAATAGTGGCTTTATGCTACTTGACTCATGGATGCTGAAGAGACTTCTTAGGAAGACTCCACAAACGGACACCTTTTATCTTTTCCATTGGAAATGCTTATGTAGGGATGTCACCATAGAGCTAGTGTAGAGATAGATTAATGTGTTTTATTTATCAACCCGCGATGCAGGGAAATTTGGAATCATGCTTTCTGATTTTCTGTATCCTACTTCTTGAATTAATAGTTCTGGTCTTGCTGCACTGTTGAAATTTGGATGTGTAGATTTGGCTTTATGCCAATTCCTTAGCATTTCTATACCCTCATGTTGAGGTGTCTTTATGTCCAGTTATTTTTGGCTTTCTAATAAAATAACTAGCTTTATTTCATTGTCAGTGGATTATTATGCGGTAAGAAGAATTGTTGATTACTTGACTGTATATTTACGATATTCTCCCCTTTACACTTTCATGCTGCAAAAATGAACCATCGATTTTGTGTCTCTAGAACAAGTCTAGAACTAATGGGTCTAGTCCTTTCATACCTAATTTCATCGATGTGCGTAGGTAGCGAACGTCTGCTTAAGTAAGCAAAATTACAAAATGAAAATTATTAATATAGGTTTGAGGATGTTAAGGCTGGAAATCTTGCTGAAGGTGTTATTCAAGGAGAAACACCAAGGGGCATATTATCAAGAAACGGCTTTAAAATTATCACCGCTTTAGCGGTAGAAAACTGCCGCTAAAGCGGCGATAATGGGATTGATAATATGCCCTTGAGAATTCCCATAGAAGCCCATGTTCTGGTGTCAACATGGACTTCTATTGGAATTCTCTGCGGCATATCATCAAGCCCATTATCACTGCTTTAGCTGCAGTTTTCTGCTGCTAAAGCGGCGATAAATTTAACGCTGTGATTGATAATATGCCCCCAAATTGTTCAAAGCAAATAATGTTTCCCGGGCAAACCTCCTATCACTGGAGCCACAGCTGTCCAAGTTAAATAGGAATCCGGGGTCCCAGGTATGCTCGGGTGGAGCTCATGAGAAATAAAACCAGGTCAAATATTCAGGTCAAACATAGTCCAGAATCTCATGCTGTAAATGTAGCCTTAAAAACCACCAATGCAGCTCCCGTGAATCCGAACATAAAATGAAACAGGTTTAAATATATCAAGGGTTCAAATAATGCACACACTCACATTTAGACATGGATGGGGGATAATGTCTGCATCAACCTTACATTCCCCATTGTTTTCTTGTTCTGATTAAGGGCTAAACACTTGCATGTGACTCCTTGGCAGGCAATCCACAAGTCCCATAAGAGAATGAATATTCTACCAAGTTTTCTCATTGCTGAAAAATACCCACTGAGTCTTTGGTGTGTCTAAATCTCAATGTGCCATATAAATGAAGTCCAGGTCGGCGAATAAAGTGGAAGATCAAAAAATGTAAAATACAAATTTGAAGTTTATGAAGGTGAGATTGCTGAATAGATATGCTTATGCACGTACCTCTGCCATTTGGTGAGTTGATTAAATTCCCTCTACTGAGAAAAAGCGTGCAATTTTCCAAGCACAAAATTCAAGCTCCTTTGAGAGAGATTATCTTCAATCTCAAGCAGTATACCAATCAACTTGAGCAGAACATTTAAGTGATTTGCATTGAGAGCTGCACTTTTATTAAATCTGACTGAAATCTCTACAAAATATACAGGCCGTCCCAGTGCCATATTATTCAGAGCTGACAATGGAGTGCCTGAAATGGGTATAATAAATGGAAACCGCGAGAATTGTGTAAAATCTGTAAATGTCTTTAGGAAGTTATCATCCAGCAAATCACATCCTACTGAGCAAATGATAGATAGAAGTTTAAAGTCACATTAAAGTAAAGTGAAAGCAACTTGCAATTTTTACTTTAGAATGATCTGTCCTGGCTTTCCGAATAAAAAAAACAGATGAATGTAGTTATCCGTACTTTGAATTATATTAGCATAACTGTATATTTTACATTGCCTAACAAATTACTGAAATGATCCCAGCATCATAGTAAAGAATACGTATTGGTGATTCCGAGACAGAAAATGCAAACCATATATGAAGAAGGAAATTAATAATAACATTACAAGATAGGGGCATCTTAACAAGGGCCTTGATCTCCGCTTTTTTGGCTTTAAAAGCCAAAGAAGCGGAGATAAAAATATCGCCCTATCAGCAATTGGGTGCTACCATGGAAAATCGCATGTTAGCACCCTTTTTCACTACGCTTCCCTGTGCATCTCTAATGAGATGCAAAGTGGGCGTTCCAGAGCAAAATAATAGGAGAAATGTCGCTAAGCGACATTTCTCCTACTATCAAGCTTCGCGCTAACCCTGTTAGAGACAAAAAAAAACCGCTAACCACGGTTAACGCTGCTTTTTTACGTCTGCTAATTTTCAGACTTAGCAATGTAATCCAGTGGGACATGGATTTCATGGCTAAGTCCACCATGGGCTATCAACAAGGATATCCCTATCCTTGTAGTTTTATCGCTGCATTACCAGTGATAACCTCCCAAAAAGGCCACTATCGCTGGATTGATATCGCCTAGGCGGTTAGCGTTGTTAATAACGCGATAACCAGGCGATATTATCCAGCGAAAGCGGGCGTTAAAAAAATTAACGCTAAGCGCCCTTAGCGTTAATTTTCCCTGTTCCTTGTTAATATGCCCCTAAATTATTATATTAGGGAAATTGACATAGCAGAAGAGCAATGACACTTTAGCACTATATTTAGCATTGATTAGGTAAGGTTTTTACAAAGTGCTATTTTAACTGTGACTTAAAGCTGCTTAGCACAGCGATGTTCTCTATCAGGAGTTGGGTAACCTGCTCTACAGTGGCACTCCTGTCACTGCCAAGAAATTCCAACTGTGTATGTTACGACACCATTTAATGGTACCATAAAACATCAGAAGGAGTGAGAAGTCTTGTTGTGTGTAGGCCCGCAGCTTGCCAAACTACAGTCACAACTTACCAATAAGATGGGAAATCCAATATTAGAAAAATTACTTCTGTGGAGTGTGTGTACATTATGTGAATCCCGAGTGAGTGAGCCAATGGCACCTAAGCAAATTAGTGCTTGCGTCACTTTTTTGGGATACATAGTTTTTGTGTAAAAACAGATATATGTACATATATTTTTCTAGGGTCCTCAGCCACTGGTACTACTCGTGGCTTGCTTCATCATTGGACCCTCACTCAGGCACTTAACGGGAATTGGTGGATTTGATGCATTTGTAAGGGGAGTTCTTCAAAGGTGAGATTGGCAGGGAATATGGGTGGGTTAAAAATGCCTCCTAATCCTGATTTGATGATTTGTATTCAGTAGGGCCAAGGGCAAAATTAAAAACAATTTGATGTCCTTAGTATGTGAAGTTCCCAGACATCTAGAACGTTGAGATGTTTCAGCCATGTCACTGCCCATATTGGGTCAATAGGCTTGCCTCAAGACTTAATATAACCCTGCTTCAGTACGTTACGTGTCTACTTTTTTAGTGTGTACTCACTTATTTAGAAAATATGGACGCAACAATAACAGCCATATTCATTGGACCTTTTCCTGCATTAGCCAAGCTAAAAAGAAAAAGATGTATATCAAAATATACTGCATGTTGGATGTTTGTTTGGAAGCACAACAACTCTTGAAAGTGCAGTAAGGCATGCTAAACATGAGTGAAAAAGCCCTCAGACATTGATTATTGTGTGACTCAGAACTAGACAACATTAAAAACCACAATAGACAAATACGTGGTAAACTCAGTCACAAATACCATCTCTTTTCATCAAGGCCTCTTGTGTGGCAAAAAGATGGCAGAATCTGAACCATACTCAGTTTGTATTGGGTGTTTACCTTCTTCTCATCATCCCTTCATGAGGCATTGGGGGACTCATGCCCCTTTCAAAGAGCCCTCCTCTCATGACAAACCTGCACACAGAGGGAGAACGAAAAAAACACTGTTCCCCATTACTGTCAGCAGATAGGAGATCAATGTTGAGAGAAATAGTGTTTGCTCGCTGTCCATGTCAAGGTCGATGTCGAAAGGGCATCTTAAACATCCATCAACGTTGAACCATTTGAAGTCAGAAGGATCGCCATCAAGATGGTCACTCACAGCCCCATCGACCCAGAGAGAGTAGAAGTCGAGGCAACATTCATTGACATCAAAACCGATGATGGCACACACACGCCTTTCGGCATCAAGAAGAATGATGTTGAAGCAAACATAGAAGTCGGCGGGCTCAAAGTCAAGGTACTTGCTTGTGAACTGCCAGTTGACATTGGCAGCAGAGAATGCTGGCCTGACATCGAAGGTGGTACAATGCCGGGCCAAGTACAGACACTTGGCAAAGTCAAGAAAATGCATTCTGCCACAAATGAACTAGAGAGGTCTTGGTCAACGTACAGGGCAAGATGATAGACATTGAGACGCAGATCCCCCTCTTCAGAAGCTAAAATCTTCCAACCCTCCTTAGGGGATAAGGGGTCTCCTATTGCAGATAAACCTCCTACCCACACCATCAATATCTCTCCATGCTGGCTGGAGAGTGTCATTAGAAAAAGGTAAAGGAGCAGCGTAGAAACACCCTGACCCCCTTGGCCTCTTGGGGCATACCACAGGGACCCCCAGGGCCCAAAGATAATTTTGTCTTAACATTTTCTGTGAGAATCCTGCTGAAAAATTAAAAAAACAAAGTGCTTCATTTAATTAGGCCCCTGGTGGGCCAGGTCTTGGGGGTGAATACAAATAGAAATGCAGGGGCCTGCGAGGGCCCCCGCAGCCCTGAGGAATGTCACCTCCCTGGGACTAATTGATTGAAATGTGGGGAGGGCATGCGGACCCCGCAGCCCCAGGGACCACCACCTCCCTGGGGCAATACTACATTGTAATGCACAGGGGGCTCTAGCCCCCCATGCAGCCCCTTGGACTGCCACCTCCCTGAGGCTAATAGATTCAAACACCGGGGCCACGTGCCCCCCCACTGCCCCAGGGACTGCCACCTCCACGGGACATAAATCAAATTACTAAGGGGGTCAGTTGTGGGAGGGAGTGGTTTGTGGCTATGTACAAGAAGGGAGGGGGGTCATGTGGCCCTCCTCCTGGAGCCCTAGATGGCCCTGCGGACTTCCACACCCAGGTCCGGCTTCAGCAATGTCCCTAGGTGCCCACCCCTGGGACATTGCAGTTTGCTATGAATCCATAGCAAACCCTGGTCCGCTTCATGGAAGCGAGAGCATGTAAACTGCTCTCGCTTCCATGAAGCGGAGCAGAATTGCTTTCCGACAAAGGTCGCTGCATGTTTGTATCTCCATCTGTCTGAGAGCAATAGTGGCTCCAGCAGGAGGCGTGGAGCCGGCATGGACTGCAGGTGTCTTGATGCTCCCCCAGCAGTCACCATTGAGAGGGCATGTTAGCCCTGGGAGGGGGCCACGCAGGACCCCTCCTCATTTGTTTTAAAATGATGAAAGCCTGGCCCAGAGGGATGGGGTCCCCAGGGCTAAAATAGGCCTGGGGAGGGGGGCCTCGTGTCCACCCTTCATTGTAAAAAAAACATTAAAAAAACAAAAGCATGGCCCTGGGGATGGGGGACCCAGGGCTGAAA
The DNA here is from genome assembly GCF_964204655.1 of Triturus cristatus. Lineage (NCBI taxonomy): Eukaryota > Metazoa > Chordata > Amphibia > Caudata > Salamandridae > Triturus > Triturus cristatus. The sequence goes on from NC_140582.1 coordinate 634,211,468, forward strand.
TGGGCCTAGGAAAGAGGGCCCCACCCAATTGTTTTTTTGATATGGCCATGCCCCAGGAGATGGGGTCCCCAGGGCAATATCAGCCCGGGGAGGGGGGGGGCCATTAATAATCATATACTTTTTTTTCACGCGGTAAGAGGTGCTATCCTATCGCGGCGCTCTGCATGGCCCCCATGTAACGTCACCTGGGAGACGCGGATCTATCTTAAAAAATAAATAAATATTAAATAATCACAGATCCACTCATACACTGAAGTACACACTTACATTCAAATTTATGGAGCTAGAAAACATTTTAATATGTATAAATTTAAAAATATAGTAAAAAAGTGAAATGTGTTGTTGTTCATTGAATTCTTGCTTTTGTTTTGCGGATCCGCGATGGGTGCACAAATCTAGAACATATATTTGAGGGATATATTTTTTTAAAGAAAAGATACTTTTCACTGTTGGGTTATAGGGTGGCTCTAAGAAGAGTCATTGTGTTTGTTATGACTTTGTTGCAGCTACATGTAAGAATGCATGTATGAATGCATAGCTTGAGGTTGTTGGGAAACAGCCTGTTCCCTTCATCCATGACATGAACTCCATCACTTCTGTGGATGTTACCCATGTCAAAACGTAGATTGTTGTTATAGATAGAGCTCATGCTTTGGTTTCTGAGGTAAACAGAAACAGCCTTATTAACATGCTTCCAGGCTTTGTCAATCTGTGGACAGAATTTATTTGACCACTTCCATTTCTGTCTTTGGCATATATTAGAGTACACAAAGGCAGTGTGAGGGAAATGCGACATCAGTTGTGCCAAGGCATCCTTCATTAGGATTTCCAATCCTACCCCAATCAGTGTGCCTAGGTCATTGCCACCACAGTGCACAATAATAAGGTCATTCCTCTCTGAGCAACCCATTTAATATCCTCACTATGCAAACCCAGGTCTTTGTCAATATCCCTGTCTTCAGCATACTTTTTGCAGCAGAAAATATAGCTGTGACCTACAATCCATGCTATCAATCTATCAATCAATCAATCAATCAATCAGGGGTTTGTAAAGCGCGTTATTCACCCGTGAGGGTCACAAGGCACTGGGGGGGAGCGGCTCCGGATCAGTCAAAATGCCAGGTCTTTAGGTCCTTCCTGAACGTGTGCAGGATAATGGCGCGTCTGATGTTCACAGGGAGCTCATTCCAGGTCTTGGCTGCGATGTAGGAGAAGGCTCTCCTGCCTGTTCAGATCCTGCAGATGCGGGGGACCTCTGCCAGAGCGAGCTCGGCGGAGCGGAGGTTTCTCTTGGGTAAGTGGAAGTATACTCTCTCGTTGAGGTATTTGGGTCTGATGTTGAGGGATTTGCAGGCGCGGGTGAGGAGTTTGAAGGTGATCCTCTTCTCGACGGGGAGCCAGTGGAGTTCTCGTTGGTGTTGGGTCATGTGTTCATGATGCGGTGTCCCAAGGACGAGTCTGTCGGCAGCGTTCTGGATGGTTTGGAGTTTGTGTAGAAGAGTTCTGTTGATTCCGGCATATAGGGGGTTGCCGTAGTCCAGTCCGCTGGTTATAGGCGCGTGGGTGATGGTCCTTCTGCAGTCGGGGGGGGATCCATTTGAAGGTCTTATGGAGGATGCGCAGGCAGTTGAAACTAGTGGAAACAACGGCATTGATCTGGCGGTTCATGGAAAGGGAAGAGTCAAGGATGATACTGAGGTTTTGTGTGAAGTCTGTAGGGGTGGGTGGGTTCCCGAGGGCAGGGGGCCACCGGGTGTTTTCCCAGGTGGAGGTTCAGGGTCCGAGGATGAGGACCTCGGTCTTCTCTGAGTTGAGCTTCAATCAACTGTCCTTCATCCAGGCTGCCACGTTCTTCATTCCTTCCAGGAAGCAGAGTCTGTTGTCTTCAGGATTCTTTGTGAGTGAGAGGATGAGCTGGGTGTCATTGGCTTAGCCATGCTGTCTGACGATGGCGGTGAGGGGGGCCATGTAGATGTTGAAGAGCGTGGGGCTGAGCGATGATCCTTGGGGTACTCCGCAGTTGATAACATTGGGTTGGGAGAGGAAGGGAGGGAGTCTGATCCTCTGGGTTCTGCTGGCGAGAAATGATTGGATCCAGTCGAAGTTGGCTCCTTGTAGCACCGCTTCATGAAGTCTGGCTGCGAGTGTGCGATGTGAAACTGTGTAGAAGGCTGTGGAGAGGTTTGGTTTCTTGAGGAGGGGTTTAACCTCCACCCGCTTCTAGTCGTCTGGGCAGATGCCGGATCTGAAGGAGGCGTTCATGGTCTGTCCTAGTTCGAGTGCGATGGCAGCGGCGGCCCTGTGGAATATGTGCGGTGGGAAAGGTTTGTAGAAGCTCCAGAGTGGGTTTTCCTCCTGGTCACGGTGATGTGTTTGACGGTGGCGTGTTCCCAGGTCATGAATGTAGGTTTATTGGTGGCGGTGGGGAGGGGGGTGGTGTCCAGCGTCTGTTCGCTGAATTTGTCGTAGAGGACATTGATCTTCATATGGAAGTAAGAGCTGAGCTTGTCGCAGAGTTCCTGGGAATGTGTGACGTCCGTGGCTTCGCTGGGTGTTTTTGTGAACTGCTGTATAACATTGAACAGTTCCTTGGCATTGGTTGCATTGGTCTGGACCTTGTCTCTTATGAAGGTTCGTTTGGTTTCTCTTATGCACTGGTGGTATTCCTTCAGGGCGCTCCTGTGGTTGTTCCATGCTTCCATGGTTTTCTGGTTTTACTAGGTCTTTTATAGGCGTCTGCAGGAGCGTCTGGCTTCTTGTAGTTCTGTGGTGAACCAGGCGGCCTTCAGAGGGCATTGTTTGGCGGGGTGGCGGAGGGGTATGAGCTTGTCGGTGCAGCAGGAGATCCATCAGTGAAATTCTGTGGCTGTGGAGTTGGTGTTGGTCATGGCGCTGGGAGGGTTTTGGAGGAGGGTGGTGTTGAGGTGTTCCTCTGTGACCTTGCTCCAGTTCCTACATTGTGGGTGCAGGGCGGTCTTGGGTGCGGTGGTGGTGTTGAAAGTGAAATGGTCGCAGTGGTGGTCCGACCAGAGGGGCTGGGTTGTGTGTGTAAACATTTTACGTGGGCAAGGAATCAAAAGATGTCTGTAGCTGAGTAAGTCAATTGGTATAATGAGAGGTATCTAAAATTGTAGACAGAATGTGCTTTAACAAAAAGTCATTGGGTGTTCATAAACATTGTACACTTAAAAATAGTTTGCATGTTACATTGGAAAACAAGTATCTTTCTGATTCGTTATGGAGATAACTTTGTAAGGTACAATAGACCAGATGAGCTAATATTGTGGAATAGTCAACCTTTACACCTGTTATGTGGATTTGAAAGCTAGTGTGCTGTATTAAAAAATATGGTGAACGTTTGACCTACTCGTACAGTTGAATGTTGCAGAAACTGTTACTATGGAAACTAAGATGAAACACTAAGGGGGAAGGGTTTAAAGTAAAGTGTGGTTTTAAAATATAAAATGTTTGCAAATTAAGTTTTCCCAAATAAGTCATATGTTTAGAAGTGATATGTTCTTAAAAAAACTAGTAGTAGTATTATTGAAAATGGATTTTTGCACTCCCTTAAGGGTTCACAGCTCCAACGCGACGTTATAATAAGGGTCGCGCTGGGGGCTGCGGTGGAGTTGTGACTCCAGTAAGTTACCGAGCCAGATTGGGCTCTCTTAGAAGAGAGTAATAAAGGGTTAATATGACTTTCCAATAGAAAGTGGTTTTAGATTTTGAAAAAATTTAAGGGAGTATTTTGATTTCTTACTTACATTCATTTCTGTGGAAAATGAGATGGAAAGTTGCCATTACTGTTTTTTCCTTATTGAGAGTGGTACATCACATCTATTGTGTGGAAAATAAAATTATTTAAGAATTTCCGATATTTTCATACTTTACAACAGGATTTCAGAGTTTAGTTACAAATGTCTAAGGTGTGTGATGTGTGGTGTAGGAGTGCTTCAGTGATTGTAGGTAAAAAATGTAACTTTGATTTGAAGTATTTTTAAAGTTGAGAAGCATTAGAGAAATATGAAGTTTAAAAAATGTTATCAAATGTAGTAACCTGTATTCTACTCTATATAATTCTACAGAAATTAAGATTGCAAATAGTTTGTATATATTGATACTTCTGCTTGAAGGTCCAAGCGTATTCTATGAAATTTGAATGTTTAAGTGGTACCATAGCTCAGGTTTGTTTGTAGTTTTCCATGTAATTTGACATGCAGTTGAGAAATATTCGATCTATCATACACCTAGACAAATCTTGTCACAGCTACTTTAGCATTCTATTTCACAAGCAAAGATCAGTTAGGCAGACAGGGCTTGTGAAACCAATTTAACACAGAATTTAATCTCTGGCTTCTCTGGATAGTATGCAAAAAGAGATCCATGCAGTTTCTTCTACACACATATTTACTCAGGATAAGGTGTGAAATAGAGGTAGTGTTTTTATTTTAGTTTTTTTTTTGTCCTCATTCACCAATACCCATAACGTGCTGACCGTCTATCCATTCCCCTTTGTCGAAAGGCTAGGATAACTTGGGCTCTTCCCTCGGATTCTCTCGATGCTTTCAGCCCGTAGCCTAGAGGGGTATGTTTTCAGACCGAAGAGCACTAACCCAACTGTTATTTTGGGGAGATTAGGTACCACTCCAACTTCTTAAAAGACCTTATGGACTCTCTTAATGCACAATAACCATGAACATGTACAATTTGGTCCTGGGAGTGTCCAGTTGGCATAATCATAGGACCGGGAAAAAAAAAATCATCTCCAGAGCAACAACCAGTCCCAGTATGCAATCTTTTTCCTGCTACACTCTCTGGCCATGTCCATTTTAGATGTTTCATATAAGGAAGTTAGCCAATCCGAGTGAGTAGGAGGGGCGGAGAATGCATATTGCTTACAAATTTGTCTTCTTGCCAGAAGAATTGAATAGAATAGTAAAAGTCTGGCGGACCTAATATATGAGTGTGTAAGCCAAAAATTATTAATTTTATGTCGATTATAATTGCTATCCCCAATATACTCTCCAATGTTTTTGTACTTCTTCCCAGAATGTCTGAATGGAGGGGCAGTCTCTAAACATATGAAGGTCCGAGGCCTCAAGCAGACCGCATTTTTTGCAACTGACTTGTATGCTTTTGCTAATTCTTGATAGTCTAAGGGGGGATAGTTATGCACGATAAGCCGTAAATAGATGATTCCTCCTCAACCATGCTGGTTTAACTATGTTAAAGAGGATTTTGAAAGATTCCTGCCATAGATGGTCACACTGTTCGTTAGGCAGCGTCCCACTCCACAGCTCATCGGCCAGCTTAAATTCTCCATCTACCTCCTGTTCTATGGCCCGATACCAATAGGAAACTTCTTTTTTACCTACTGGCCTTTCCACAAGCTGTTGCTCCAAGCTAGGTCCTCCGCCTATAAATTTTCCTTTTTTAAGCTGGGATTGTACCCAACTATATAGCTGGATGTATTTAAATCTTGTAAGATCGCTACCCACTAACTTTACTAAATCTTCCCATAAATAAATGTTTCATTGCTGATTAGATCTCCCCATAGGTTAATTCTAGTGTCTCTAAGTGGGATAGCCAATCTATCGCGGAGGCAGTCAGGGGAGCCTGGAGAATACCAAAGTGGGGCCATTTTGGAGAAATAGCTAAGACCGGTCGTTTTCCTTAATGCTGCCCATATCCTGGCAAACCCCTGCAAAACTTTTCGTTTGATTTTCTTAAAGAATTTTTGATCGCCAAATTTATACATGAACCCTTCCGGTGTCAACCCCGCCCCTTTCAACATGGCCAGAAATATAGCTCCACTCCCTTTGTCACTTGGCGTTTTCAACAACATTCGAGAGTGAGTAATTTGGAATGCCCAGGCATAATATTGTAAATCCGGTAACACCAGCCCCACCTTCTCCCTCCTTCGTCTTAGATTCTTCCATGCAATTCTGGTAGATTTATATGCCCAGATAAAAGAGTTAATAGAGGTAGTGTTGTATGTATAGTGTACGTTTCATGTGTTAGCTCTCCCCAAAAAGGCATTGAGACATCATTGGGGTGTCTTGAAACATGGTGATACTAATATGACTCCTATGGGAAGAGAAGGTTTTTCATTCTATAAGCTAGGCAGCCATAATGAAATCACACACCTTTATACCCTGTGCCCTGTGTAATGAGTAGAAACTGATTCATACAGGTTCTTCTACACACAATTAGAAAGCATGTGGTGTAAAACAGGGGTAGTCTATTATGTGCAGCCTTGTTTCAATTTATTATCTTGTCTCTAAAAAGGCACTAATACAGTCATTGAGATCGCCACAAAGATGCTGACATTCACAAGAAACCAGTCCTAGGAAGCTTGTTTCCGGTCCAGGGAAGGCATGGCTTGGCAGTTCGGGCTGGACTGTTACCATGAGGCACAGGGTCAGACTGATTTGCATATGGCCATGTCTGAACTGGGGTGGCAGAGTGGGCTAAAGAACGGTGATGGATCAAACCCAGATCTGTTGACTGGGTGTGAGGGTTTGATTGGTTCTGATGCTCCGTCCATCACCACCCCCTTTTGTACCGCTTTGTTCGCCATATGTTGGCAGGGTATGCTCAGACGTGAATCCCTTGCTCACTTTGCCACTGGATTCAAGCAAGCCTGGCTGAAGACGGCTGAAATGCCAGAAACGGGTCCTAGGAAGCTTGTTTCCGGTCCAGGGAAGGCATGGCTTGGCAGTTCGGGCTGGACTGTTCCCATGAGGCACAGGGTCAGACTGATTTGCATATGGCCATGTCTGAACTGGGGTGGCAGAGTGGGCTAAAGAATGGTGATGGATCAAACCCAGATCTGTTGACTGGGTGTGAGTGTTTGATTGGTTCTGAGGCTCCGTCCATCACCACCCCCTTTTGTACCACGACTTTCACAAGAATGGCATGACAGGAGTCAGCCTTTGCGTAGGCCTGGCATTGTGACTTCTATATCGCTAATGAAAACTGTAGAGAAAAAGTCAGGTTTAAAGCATGTCCCCCGATGTATTAACCTCTATTCTAGTCTATATAAGTCTCTTCATAGGTAAACTGAGAGTGGGCCGTAGATAGTGAGGTGTGTGCTTCAAACTGAAAGCGTTCTCTGTCAAGTTTGAATGACTAACCTGTACCATGTCTCAGGTATGTCTGTACTTCAACATGTAGTCTGATATGTTTGTTGTAGCTGATGAGCATAACTTAAAAACTGTATAGCCTCATACCACTGCACACATCTTGTGAGACCTACTTCAGCATTGAGTTCCAAAAGCACAGATCTCTTTGTTAGACAGGCATCACAAAATCAGTTGAACACACACATTGATACCTGGCTGCCCTTTGTAATGAGCAAAAAGTGATCCATGCAGCTGATTCGACAAACATTTAGAGAACATGCAGTGTAACAGAGGTGGTCTAGTACCTATAGGCTTCTTTACATGTGTGAGCGCACCCAAAAAAGGCACATACACACTCAATGAGGTCTTTAGAAAGTTGGTGAGACTCACTAGAGTTGAAGGACTGGTGTTGGCCTTTGATTTTGGCGTAGGCCTAGCATTGTGAGCTCTGACCCTCCAATGAAACTGATAGTGAAAAGTGATATTTAAAGAAGTTTGGCAGATGTATTAACCTCTATCCTAGTTCATTTAAGTCTCTGAAAATGCACACTTCCGGTAGGCCAAAGATAGTGAGGTGTGTGCTTTAAACTGAAAGCGTACTCTGTCAAGTTCGAATGTCTGACTGCTATCATGTGTCAGGTATGTCTGTACTTCTACGTGTAGTCTGACACGTGTTGTGTAGCTGATGACCTTAACTTAAAAACTATGCAGTCTTAAATCTATATCTTAAGTCTATGAAATCTTGTGAGACCAACTTCGGCATTCAGTCCCAGAAGCACAGATCTCTTAGCTAGGCAGGCATCATGAAAATACTTGAACACACCTTCATACCCGACTACCCTACATAATGAGCAGAAAGTGATTCATGCAGCTTCTTCTACAGAGATTTAGAAAGCATGTGGTGGCAAACAGGGGTATTATAGTATGTATAGGTTTGCTTGAATGTATTATCTTGCTTCGAATAAGACACTGACACAGTATTTGAGGTCTGTAGAAACATGCTGACATTTACATGAGTGGCATGACAGTAGTAGGCCTTTCATTTTGGCTTAGGCCTGGCATTGCGACGTCTGCCACTCTAATAAAACCGGTGCAGAAAAGTGAGGTTTGAAGCATGTTACTAGATCTATTAACCTCTGTCCTAGTCCATATAAGTGTCTGCCTACATACAGTGAGAGTAGGTTGCTGATAGTAAGGTGTGTACTCTAAACTGAAAGTGTACTCTGTCAATTTTGAATGATTGACTGCTAACATGTCTTAGGTATGTTTGTACTCTAATATGCAGTATAATATTTGTGGTGCAGCTGATGAGCATAACTTAAAAACTGTACAGACTATTATACCCCTGCACAAATCTTGTCAGAACCACTACAGAATTTAGTCCCAGAAGCACAGATATTTTAGCTAGACAGGCATCATGAAAACACTTGAACAAACGCCTTAATGCTCAGTGCGTTGTGTAATGAGCAGAAAGGGATTTATGCAGCTCCTTGTACAGACATTTAGAAAGCATGTGGTGTCAAACAGGGGTAGCTTAGTACATATAGACTTGTTTGAATGTATTATCTTGCCTCTAGAAAGGTACCAACACATTCAGTGACGTCTCCAGAAACATGCTGACATTCACTAAAGTGGTTTGACAGGCGTCAGCCTTTCATTTGGCTTAGCCCTGGCATTGTGACTTCTGCCTCTCTAATGAAACGGTCAGAGAAACGTGAGCTTAAAAAAATGTTGATAGATGCATTTACCAGTATCCTACTCCATATAAGTTTCTGCAATGCTACACTGCAAGTTTTGTAATACATAGTGAGGTGTGTGCTTTAGAGTGAAAGTATACTGTGCAAACTTTTAATTTCTAACTTCTACCATGTGTTAGGTATGTCTCTAGTTCTATGTTTAGTTTGACATGTATGGAGCATCTGATGACGCTAAGTTAGTATACAGCCTATCATACCTCTGGGAAGATATTATCAGATGTATTTCACATTTTAGTATCAGAAACACAGATATGGTTGCTAGACAGGACTGATGGAAGTATTTGAATATACAGGTTCATACCTGTCTATCCTGTATAAAAAGTAGAAAGTGATCAATGTAGAAAAATGAAAGGGTATACCTATTTATACAATTTTCCTACCATACTTTCAACCATTTACAGCTTTCCTAATGTGCATAGTTAGAAATCCTACATATTTATAAAATCTGAATATTTCAAAAATATTAATTATGTAATATACTATTAAAACTGTTCTTTGTTTAGATATTTACTAAAGATGGCAAGAAAACATGAAAAGATAAGAACACAATAAAGGTACTACTTAAAGAAGAGTGAATAGAAGAAATTAGATGATGCACACAATATTATGCAGGAAAAAACCTCCCCTGGTAAGAGAACTAAACAGTTACTTACAACCAAATTACAAAGATAGAAAAGTGTATAAAATGTTCAAGACAGTATAAAGATATAAGAAGAAAAATGTTTAGAGTAATTCAGAATTTATTAAAGAATTTAAAACAGCATAAAAAATATCATCAGCTCCTAAACAAACGCAATGTATTGAAAGTGTAACAGATAAAGCTTTTGAGTTGAAACGAAAATTATTTGCCTTAATATTGAACAGATTGAGAACACTGGATAAAAAAGCAATATTTATGAAGGAGAAAAGCAAAAAAAAATCGTAGGTAATAGAACTAACTTTTGTAAAATGTTTACTGGTGAATTAATACACACTTTAAGCACTGATCCTTTCTTTAATGAAGAAAGCTATTTCCAAGACAACACATTAGTACATGCAGTTGATCCTACTGGTTGATGTTATGAGGTGAAAGTACGTTCTTCCAATCCAAAGGAAAAAATGGTTCCTAGGAATGTAGAACAATTAATAGCTGAAGAAGTTAAAGGAAGGCATACAAAAGCTTCTGTATTTAAATGGAATTATAGTAGTATTTGCAGTATTCAACAGCAGCCGATTGATACATTACAAATTTGTTTATGCGAATATGTTTTTAAAAAAAGTGCTTAACAGAAAATTAAAGATGTTGCAAACACTAAATTCCAGCTAGAGCAGTACATCACAAATTAGAGTTGATACCTATGCTTCAGGAACTTGCAGATTTAAATGTATATGAGTCTATTCATATCAAATCTGTACACCCATTCCAGGCCATAGTTCGTGTGGAGGCAAAGACAAAAAAGCTACCACCGACAGATTTACAAAGAGGTCTCAAAGGAAGAGTTGTGTGCTTACCTTTAGATTTTAAGAACATATTAAAACTGTTGGTGTAAACAGAGAGGAAAACGAGGCAGTAGTTATTCTAGTAAATGGTGTACCAACAAAGAGTAAACAAATCTGGCAAGAGTTTGTAGATATTAATACATTTCAAAATGCAACATTATACCTGGTACAAAATAATATTTATTATAAGACTGTAAATGTTGATGATGAAGCAAGTTGCCTACAAGATGATACAGTAATGTCAACTGGCAAAATTTAAATGTAGACATATCTAGAAGTGATGAGATATATGAACATTAAACCATAAATCCTCTCCATTCAAAAGAAATCATAGGAAACACTATTGAATTATTTCAAATGAAAGAATGAAAAGGAGCTCCCATGAGTATATGGGAAAAAAGTTTAGTAGCTTGCTGTTTTCCACAGCTAGTACCCACTGGAGAAGGTGGCCAATTTGATGACTGAGCTCCATAGATTCCAGCATCATCTAATCAACAAGATTGGACTCTGTAGATCAAAGATTTCATCAGTGCATTCCATATGTATGTCATCTTCTGTTTGAGAGTGATTTGTCTAGACTTCCATATGCGATTAACCATATATTAAAAACAGGAGTTCATCTTCAACATGTTTCTGCAAAAGAGTTCATGGAGAAAGTTGAGCAAAGGAGTGAACGTTTGTAATGTCACTTAATCAATTTGATAGTGTGCCAATGTTGCACCAGTGAATATTAGTATCACCATCAGGGTGAACTTAAATGCATGGTAAGAAACCTAGGGAAATCTACTTGGTTTCTAACACGTACTTGTGCTGAATATGCGTGGGATGGTTTACTTGAATTAGTACAAGAAGCAAATTCAAATATAAAAAACATTGAACTGAAGACAGCTGGAGAACTCTGTTCCTTGGATCCCGCAAATGTCTGTCGGTAATTCAACCATAGGTTTCAAGCTGTGATGTCAAATAACATAAAAGCATTCCACCTCTTGGAGAGGTAACTGATTTGTTTTGATTAAAAGAGTACCAAACCAGAGGTGCTCCTCATATACACATGCTATTATGGATAAAGGATGCACCAAAATTTGGAACATGTAGTGATGAAGCTGTATTGTCTTTCATTGAACATTATTTTTACATGTGCCATTCCAAGAGAAGGAGGAGAAAACAGCTTGAGACAACAAGTTCTATGGTTTCAAACTCAATACACTCATTTTACAAATGTGGAATGCAAACATTGATATTCAGTTTGTTGCAGACAACTCATTTGCTGTTGCTTGATATGTGACATCATATATAACAAAATCTGAAAAGTCAGAGATGAAAGAAATGTGGGAAGAAATTTTGACAGAAAAGAGTCTCAGCAAAAACATTGTACAGCTTTAGCTTGAAGATGCTTAACCATAGAGATATAGGATCTTATGAATGTTCAGATCCCTTGAGCTCAGCGAGTTTGTATTCAAAATTAAGAGTAATCATTTGGGTAAGTCTAGGCGTAGCCTCCACACGAAACCGAGTACTGAAATCTTTTTCAGAAATCCAATACTTATAACAGTATGAGCCAGAAAGCACTGATATTGTCAAAACTAATATGTTGGATACATACTATCCCAAAAGGAGTCACATTTTGAAAACGTATGTCTGTATGAAATACTTCAACATTACAGGTTTAAAAAGAATGTTACAGTAAATATATAAGAAGAAAACTATCAGTAATTGGATGTGATGGTTGCTTAGTGAAACATGCCAAAGGAAATCTTATTAACCATAGAAAAATCAGTTGTGAAACTCCAGATGAGAGAGAAGTTTTCTATTTAGCACTTCTGCAACTGTTGAAGCCTTGGCATAGTGCAACTGAATTACTTGGAGATTTTGACTTCTATGAAGATTCTTTCAATGCAACAAAAGATACTATTCGGTGTATGGTATTTCCTTCTTGCTTAAAAATGATAAATGATAAGACTGAACAAGAAGGAACTATTGCAGCTGAAATTGCTAGAGAAAGTTCACAAAGCAGTCAAAGTTCTGGTCCACTGACTCAAGATACACTTGGACAACCAATTATTGAAAATGAAGCAGGAATTGCCATGAATGAGGTAGAAACTTAAATGCAGCAAGCACAACAGGATACTATTTCGTTTGAAAAGTTAGAAGAGCAACTGAATATTGAACAAAAATAAATATTTCTGCAAGTGAAACAACAAGTAGAACATGGCTTTCTTCACAAAAAAAAGAACGTCAATGTTCATCATGTCAATCTATTCCATTATACATTAGTGGTCAAGCTAGAACAGGAAAAAGTTTCTTAATTAAAGTCTGACAAGTTATCTACACGGGGCTACTGAATCATATTTATCTAGTATCCTAACAGCACCAACTGGATTGGCTGCACACAACATTAAAGGTATTACTTTACATTGATTACTTATGCTACCTGTCGAACATGAGAGTAAACTGGAATATCAAAAGCTATCCGAGGAAGCATGTTATGAAAAATCAAGAGTACTGTTGGACTTTTTGGCAGTTTCACCCCTGAACTTTATGCCTTAAGCTCTGACATGGTGGTAGTGATTTTAGGCCTCTGCGTAGTGTTGCTCTGTGGCCCAGTGTAAAGTGCGTGCGCACTCCGAGTGCGTGTGGTGAGATTGGCCTGCCCTCCCATAGGAATGCATGGGGGATGTGAGTGTCCATGGTAATTCCTGGTATGAGGGAAGTGCAGGGTCAAGTTTAGTATGTGCGAACTCGTGAGAATAAATGTGGCACAATAGTGTGCGCAGATTTATTGTGGTTAATTTAAAAATGCCACTTTTAGAAGTTGGCATTTCTGTGTGCTGTGTGTCTGCCTGCCTGGTGTGAATTGCATGTCTGGCTTGTGATTGACAGGTGCTGGATGGTGTGGGGAATTCCGGGAGCCAGGGTGAGTCTGCCCAGTAGTGAAATGAGAGATCTGCATTCAGATGGGAGGGAGGAGTTGCACCTGGGACTTGAATAGGACTGTGCCTTCCCTCCACAATGCTGGCTCCACCTCCTGTGGTGCGTCTGATGTCCCTGGCCTGTCCTGTGAAAAGAATGAAGGAGTCATGTACACAAAGTGCTCCTCAACCAGTTGTATCTGGTTCCCCTAAACCCTGCACCTTTGCACAAAGGGAAAATGTTGTATAAATATAGGGGCTGTGACCCCATGTAAATGTTCAGTTCTGGTACAGTTTTTGTTCCTTATTCCTGGGGGAGGTGTGCTACTGCTGGGGCTCAGGAGGACCTGCCAGGAGGGCTGCCTCCCTGGGCCCAGCTATGCCCCTGGGACCTGTTGCTTCATCTTTCATCCTTATGGACTTTAGGCTGCACTAGCGCCCTGTGAGTGCTTTGCTGTATTCTTAAGAGCACCTGGCTCTTTCTGCGCACTGGAAGCGCTCTACTTGGATTCCCTGGGGTGCTGGAGCTTCGCTGCCCCGGGCTGCACAGCGCTGCCTGGGTGGAATCCCCAACGTAGGGATTCCCCCATTGTGCCTTTAATAGTGGGTGCCCATCCAACATGGCCGCCTATTTTTATATTTTAATAGCATGAGCCCACCCTGCTTTATATCGTAATTTGGAGGGAGCCTACCCCTCATTGCCGCATTTTTGATTTTATAATTGAAGCGGGAGCCCACCCCGCGTTTCACCGCCGCCGCCCGATCGCCGGGAGGAAGTCAGGCAACGTGGTGCCTGATGGCGGGTGGGACTTCTGGTTTGGCGAAGGAAGCCCTGCACACACCCACACTGCAGGAAGAAGCAGGCTGAGCAATGGCCTACTGCTGCTCGGGGCTCCCGTGAGCTGTTAGGAGCCCTGGTGACCCAGTGGAGAGAGAGAGTCCCCGAGAAGCGGTGGGGGCTCTCCTGTTGATCACCGCTGTGTCTGCCGCAAGCGCAGCAGCATGATTTCCACGGAGAGGGCGCGAGGCACATTTCCGGTGCCTGCCCCCGCCGCATCCAAGTGAAGAGCCCCCGCATAGCCCGGTGAGTGGGGATGGCGGGAGCGAGAGGTGCCTAGCAGAGGGCCGCTCCAACGTGGGCATGCTTATTTTTAGAGCCTGAGTGGCTCCAACGCTTGGGGGTCATAGTTGTTTTAGGATCCAGCGCGCTCCCATGAGGGCCCAATAGTTTAGGGGCCCCAGAGGGCCACAGTGCTTGGGGGCATTATCTTTTTACAGAGCCCCGTGTGGCTCCAACGTTTTGTATAATTATTTTCAGAGGCCCGTGTGGCTCCAACGTAAGATATAATTACTTTCAGAGCCCTGGGTGGCTCCAACGAAGGGGGTACATTTGTTTTAAGGGCCATTGAGAGCCCATGCCTCATTTTACTATTCCCAGCTGCCCAGCAAGTAGTAGGCAGCTGCACCGTTTAGGTTATTCTTTATTGGGGGACATGTCTTCTAAGCTAGGAGTGAGATGCACTCCTTTACCACTGACATTCACACAGCTGTGCAGCACTTAGTGCCAGCTGCAACGTTTAGGCCTGCTCAGAGTGCGCACCCTTGATTCTTGCTGCAATGGCAGCGCGCCCTGACTTTTGGACCTAGGGCATTTGAGCCCCTTAGAGATGGCCAGTTGGCCAAGGGAACTGTTAGATTTATAGGGCAAGCCCTGATGTGGTTTATAGGGTGCTGGGAAATGTAATGTATGTAGTATGATTTATGCACCCTGATTTATGCTTCTAAATGCGCCTTTATGATTATGAGGTGTTCCCTACTGTGTTATGTTTGAGTTATTCTCTATTGTGGTTTAGGTATGATTTATTCCCTACTGCGGTTTATGTTAGTAAGAGTATTTCCTAATGCGAGTTATGTTTAGGAGATTATGGTCTACTATGTTTAGGTTTCTGAGGTTGGCGCAGAATATATTTCTCGCCTGATGTGATACTGTACATGATATGATTTATGTTACAGGATGATGCTGAGTACAGTGTTTGCCAGTAATTACTGGTTGAGGTCTACCTTTATGATATATTCTTACTTTTACTATTTCTACCAAGTGATGATTCTGACAGTGGCCCACATGGCCCTGTCATGTGTAAATAATCCCCTGTAAATATTGCCCAGTGCCAGTTGGCACAGTGTATATTGTGATTACCATCTAATGTGTTTTATGATAATACAAAGGCTATTTTTATATATAACCTGGTGTGGAGTTCCTTTTTGTGGTGTGCCTAGTATGTTGTTGCTGTGTGTATTGCGCAAATGCTTTACACATCACCACCGGGATAAGCCTGACTGCTCGTGCCGAGCTACCAAGGGGGTGAGCAGGGGTTATCTTTGGTGTGTAACTCCCTTGCCCTGACTAGACTGGTGGTCTCTGCCTGGCTTTGGCGCAAGCGTTAGCCAACCAGAGATCCCATTTCTAACAAGTACTGAAGAAATAGAGGGGCACATTTACAAGCCCCTGTCGCCACCACAATGTCACTTTCAGTGACATTGAGATGGCGATAGGAACCTTGCCTTATTTACAAGGCAGCGTTAAGCCACTTACTGAAAAACTACAAGCTAAATTGGATTCTTTGGAAAAGTCTGTATCTAAAACTGCAGGATTAGAAAAGTGTAAAACTGTAGAGTAATTGTGCGTTGTTATTTGAATGTAGAGTAAGGATTAGTAAATGGAGGTATGGGAAAAGTTGTTGATTTTGTGAATTTTCAGAATAGTGATGGAATTGAATTTTTTTATTGTTAAATTCTACCAGATTAATGAAGTAGGACGGATTGGGCACTGTGTTGTGCATTTTCTGCTTGTAAAGAACTGATACATTTGAAGACAACAGTTTCCTCTGTCTCTAACATAAGGAGTAACTATTCACAAATCTCAAGGTTTAAATATAGACAAAGCTTTTGTAAATATTGGAAGGACTGTGTTCAAAGAGGGAATGGCATACATGGCATTGTCTTGAGTAAGAAAATTGTCCGGTTTGTATTTCATAGAATTTGATGACAAAAAGTTTAGTGCTGATGCAAATTGTGTAATAGAGTACAATTGTTTAAGAAGAATGAAGTTAAAGATAAGAAAAACATTGAGGTGAAAGTTGAAGGTGTAAGGGAAAAAAAAGTGGAAACTGATGGTGACATTGTAGGATACCAGTTAGAAAACAGTCCAGGTATCAACTGTTCTGATAATGTGGTTCTGAATGTAATCTTTCATTTACCACATCTTCTTCATGAAATCATGGAAAACAGTGAAAAAAGATTCTGTTCTGCACTGCTTCATTTACTTTAACAGTTGCTTACTGACAGAAGAAAGATAGACACTGCTTCTGGCATGCAACATCTTTTGGGTATATGTAGCGGATCGGTGACATTTACTCTCAACATACAACAAGATGCACAAGAATGTATAATGGCCATGCTTGGAGTTTTTGAAGGCAAAGGAATAAACTTTGATAACTTATTTGGACTAAGTTACAAATGGGAACATAAGTGTGAATATTGTTTATTTAATTCTACCACTGAAAAACATTCAGAACGATTCCTATACTTAAAGATACTAGAAATCAAAACAGTGTTATGTTAACAAATTGATTACAACAGCAAATCATATATATAACCTGCTCAAAGTGTCGAACAGATATGATGTCTACATTGCACAAACAAAGATTTGGAAAGTATGTAATTTTAATGCTAAATCGTTGTAGATCAGATGGAAACAAATTGGAAACAAAAATTACAAACTTTAAAGCAAGTCAAATATCTATTTCAGGAAGAACTTATATAACAGTGACCAATATTTTTCATGAAGGAGCTACTAGAACATCTGGACACTATACTGTGTATTTAAGGTACAAGAGTGGATGGACTCATTGCAACGATGCCCACCTGAAATGCAAAGCTAGATTGCCATCTCGATTAGCACATTCTTATATGTTATTTCTCCATCCAAAGTTCTAAGATCATCATTTGGCCTATTGGAGGTGATGACAATAAAAAACAGAAAGCATTGGATTCTATTAGTATTTATAATTAGTCTTTTGATTATTATTTTGCCTGATGAATATAGCATTTTTAAAAATGACTTTAAAAAGCAAGTAGAATATATATTTGCTTTCAATACTAAACCAGGTATAATCTTAATGCTTTTTTTTTTTACATAAAATGCTTTTATATTTCTTAATTTTTTATTAAAAGCAGTTCCAGAAACAGATATCTCTTTGCTAGGCAGGCCTCATGGAAGCACTTGAATACCCAGCTTAATTCCTGGCTGGTGCAGAAAAGTGATCTTAAAGCATGTTCTCAGATGAATGAAGGTCTATCCTAGTCCATAAACGTTTTGGTGTAGGTACAGTGGTAGTAGGCCACAGATAGTGAGATGTGTGCTTTAAAGTTAAAGCGTACTCTGTCAGGTTTCAATGTCTGAGTGGTACCATGTCTCATGTATGTCTGCACTTCAACGAATAGTCTGATATTTTTGGTGCAGCTAATGAGTGTAGCTTTAAAACTCTTCAGTCTATTATACTTCTGCACAAATCTTGCCAAAGCTACTTCAGAATTAAGTCCCAGAAGCACAGATCTCTTAGCTAGATAGGCATCACAAAATGACTTGAACACACACCTTCATACCCGGCTTCCTGTATAATGAGCAGAAAGTGATTCATGTAGCTTCCTGTACAGACATTTAGAAAGCATTTGGTGTGAAATTGGGGTAGTCTAGTACATATAGGCTTGCTTAAATGTATTATCTTTCCTCTAAAAAGGCACAGTCACAGTCATTGATATCGCTAGAAAGATACTGACATTCACAAGAGTGGCATAACAGGAGTTGGCCTTTCATTTTGGCTTAGTCCTGACATTGCCACTTCTGTGTCTGTAATGAAGCTGCTACAGAAAAGTGAGTTTTGAAGCATGTTCCCAGATGTATTAAGCTCTATCATAGTCCATATACGTCTTTGCATAGGTACAGTGGTAGTAGGCCACAAATAGTGAGGTGTATGCTTTAAAATTAAAGTCTAGTATGTCATGTTTCACTGTCGGAGTGCTACTGTAGTGTAGTTCCTATATCCCTGATAGGCTCTACGCATTGGAATAATATACACTATAGTTTTGACATAGGACTGAGGTCAGTATGTCTCTATCGAGTACATTAAACTTAATTACTTGTGTGTGCCAGCTAACTCAAAGGTCACTAGAAAACTTCTCAAATAAACAAGAAGGGATTAGTTTCTGACAACCGCATGAACATGACAAATTTGTTTCCCTTAGAATCGAACAATCTCAGAATTTAGGAAACAATAGGTAACAGTTTCACTCAGTCAATCGTGTATGCTTCATTTCTACAGAGTTACACAGAAATACATAGACGGGCGTTTCAATAAAAAGGGTTTATTGAACAGTCTTATTTCTTGTGCAAGAGATATGAACTGCTACAATCGTAAGACAGAATGTGAAGTATAATATGTACAGCGTTAGCAGTAAGATAAAATAATACTGCAATAGCATGGTTTGTAGCTATGACAGATATTCATAAAAATACATGCATAAATAACACAGGCTAAAATGTTAATACTCATCTGATGCTTCTAGCTAGTTCTACCTCTGTGTACCTACTTAAGTGTAGTACGAGGTAAGAAGTAGGTGCTGTTTCTCTATAGTCTAGTTTAGCTATAGTTGCCAAGATTTGCCAAAAGTCCCTCTAGGTTCTAGTCCGCTCCATACCTTAGAATGAGTGAGGTTGGAATCTCGTTCCGAGTCTCGATCTCTAACACCCCGCAAGGGGAGTCAGAAACACTGTAGCTGGATTCTCTGCGAGGAGGATGACAGCATCTGGTCAGTGCGTCAGGCGGGGCTTGACTTCCTTTCGAACTTGCCGTGGTGAGCCGCGTCGTGCAAGTAGGCAGCCGAACCATGGTTTGCCAAGGTAAGTGAAGGTATATTTATACCTTGAAGGTGTTTAGGAATGCCAGTATTGACGTAAAAGTCGGGCAGAAGAATGTCATGAATGAACCCCCATAGGAATAGATGTTCATGCATAATAAATGAGTTCTTGGAGAAATCAATATCCAAGCAAGGGGAAGTCCTAAAGACTTAAGAGTCTGGTTTTCCAAGAACTCGTTGTGACGTAGATAAACGGATGTAGGTGGCCATACCTGTATGTGGTTAGCATGGATAATGCCTAAATCAGGGTAGCATTTCTATGCCTAAATATGGACAATGCGAATTGTGCCTATATAAGGACATAAATCGGGAAACATATATACGGTATCTAAATCGACACACAACACTACCATGTCTCAGGTATGTCTGCACTTCAACATATATAATGTGATTTGTATGGTGCAACTGATGAGTCTCACTTGGCTGCTATGCCTGTGCAGGCTAGTTGAGGTAAGGGCCACATCTGCCTTGATGATTACCTAACTCTTACATGATGGCTATAATGATTGTGGTTTCATGTACTTACACCACTACTGTGCACATTGGCCCAAGTCCCCAGGGTGCCTGCATTCCCTATGGCCACTACTCAACCCTAAGCTCATATGAAGGTGATGTGGGTTTTGCCATTTATTTGATTTGATCCAGCAGTCTGCCTTTCATACAGTACACCACAATACTCTGCCTTGTTGTACTGTCTTTCATGCACAATGTGTGTTCATGTTTCCAAAGATTCCATTTTCACATCTATCCATACACCTCTACACAGCTGAAAACCTTGCTACACTGCAGGTAGTGAGGGTATATACTCACCATGGGTTTCCAATTTGTGTATACATATGTGATTTTATTGCACACAGTAGGCTCCAAATGTGTGGACAATGGGAACTGTGTACAGACTCTGAGGGGATGGGCACTGTCAAGCTAGGTTGATTACTAGCACTGATGCTCCCCCTTTTCATCATTGCCAGAGTTGGTTATCTGCAGAGTAACACAAATTGATTTACTCAGGACCGCTCACTTGTAGGTGTACATGTGTCCTCTGACAATTCTCATTAGGCCCAGGAACTCAAATTACTGTCACAGAATGATGGAACCCAGTTCATACATTGACTCTAATGTGACTCCAACCCACCTACATTCACAGCCATGGAAGCTAATTGACAGCCATGGCTGCCTGTCTTTGAGGGCTATTGGCCAACCTGTACCCCACGTGCTAGTAGTGCAAGAACTGGTGGCACACTACTAGACCCATACACCTCACCCTCCAATCATCCCTAAATCCCACTCTTTGTAGTGGCAATCTGGTTTATACTTTCACTTCACAAATCCCCGTTTCAAATCCTACTAATTTGAAAATGTGGCATGGTAAGACTTTGTTTTTACTGCCTTCTGCCACTTGCTACAGCTTCACCACAGCCAACATCACATGTGGGATGTAGTACACCAATGGCCTCTTCTCTGTCATCCCTTCCCAGCTGTAAAACAAGTGTAACACTGCCAGATACAGCAGTCCATGTGTATTGGTCATGCTACATTGCAGTATACGCATCACTTCTCACCTCCTTGCTATAAAATATCTCCTCATTCAGACACAGTGCCAGTTTTATGTGCTCTGCCACACCTACAATGCACTGCACTACCAGGGGACTACCAGGCTCACACAGCATGGGGCTTATTTATGATAGGCTTGCGCCACTGCAGCGTCACTTTTCTTTAGGCTTGGGTGGCCCAGGCCTCTCAATCATATCTATGAGGCCAATCAAAGCCACTCTGCATAGCTTTTCAAGGCCTGATGTATATGGAGTAAGACAAAGCAGCGCAAGTCTCTGCCTGGTCTTACTGTGCATCAAGGAGGCATTCCATGGGCATTGCAGTGTTTTTTTCTATGCAGCACCCATGGATTTTGACGCTGCCCTAGATGTACTTCATCATGTAAACCTATGGCAACGGCAAAACCTGACCTCTCCCCAGAACAGGCACAACCAGGAAAAATATTTCTATATTTGTATTTCTTCTCATTGTTTTCTTCTTTCCATGGGTATGGTGCAATGTATTGATGATCTTGAGGCTTTGACACAGGCAAGGCAGAACTCAAGTATCTGTAAATTCAGTATTTTGAAGAGGAGTAAGACATAAAACCAATTTTATGCTGTACTCAACTTTGTGGGAAGGAGAGGGTCTACAACCTGGCCTTTACTTCTAATAGCCAACAAAGGTATATACTCACCTGCTTTTGATTAAACATGGTTTATCGTATTGTTACATTTTCACATTGTAATGACAAGTTGAGAACACTAGAATATTTCCCATGTGATAGAAACTTGGCACAAGGTATGCTACACTATTTTCTTTTTTGTCGTTTTTATGATGTCTTTAAATCTAATTTTATCAAACCTCTATCAAAAAAAATCCTAAATACAATGTAGTCTGGCACTAACTTAAAAAAATCAGTTAGAAGAGGTGTGTTTTAGAGTCTCAACTTATATTTGGCATGTGATACGTGTAATAAAGTAATTTGCAATTAATGTACGGATCGTCCATATAGTTTTGTGTAATTGACCCTGTTTTAAAATGTTTAAGTTCCTGCTTACTTTACCATATAAGGGCCTGATGGAAATGGTAAACTTACACTTTGTGCAAGTTTACGATTATGTGCACAACAAACGTTTGGGTTAAACTTGCATACAATGTAATGTAGTGCTGATATAACTATTATTACTCAAATACAGACCAATTTACATGTTTCCTTTTAATTATTGTGGTCTCCCTTTCTTCCCTTTGTGCAAAAAATGGACATATTTTCTTTAGGATTTGTCTAACTAAATGATTACCGGATGAGACATTGTTGCTTTCTTACGTATATTTACCACGTCTCGACTGGGGTTATGGGTTATCTCCTATTTTCTTTTCAGTGAGAAATGGGTTGAGCACTTCGCTAATGTGTACAGTAATGAGGGGGAGCATTCTTGCACTTTAAAATTAATTGAAAATCAAATAGGTGTAACTCCTATAGAGCTGGTACCTCCCACTTTTGAGTAAGTTACTGATAGAACTGGGGGTCTCTAGTTGGAAGAGGTAGGTACCTTTGACCAAATAGGGACCCTTGCTTCTAAATCAGGAAAAGGGGATTACACTACTGGATAACCTCTGCTCACCCCCTTGATAGCTTGGCACGAGTAGACAGGCTTATCTCAGAGACAGTGTGTTAAGCATTTGTGAACACATGCAGTAATACAGTGAAAACACTACAGATGGACACCACACAGGTTTTATAAAAATAAGTATTCTTTACAAAGACTTAACACAAGACCACAAACGACAAAAACCCACAATACTGTACTCAAAATAGACTTAAAGATGATAGAAGTCTCTTAGTTCACGTTGATGATAAATGCAACATAGTTCTCACAAAAGTACCTGGATGCTTGATGCAAAACAAACAAAAGGTTCGCATGGAGGGAGATGTGTCGGTTCCTTGCTTTGGGGGAGACAATGCTTCACGCCTCAATGCTTGCACAGAGTAGGGGGTGCGTCTTGGTCCTTACCGGAGAGGAGGTGATGCGTTGATTCTCGTACTGCATTGCGGTTACGATGCAACATGATGCTGCCTTGATGCGATGTGACAATCCGGTGTGATGCGATAAGATGGCGCCCTTCATGCAACAATGTGAAGATGATGCGTGCATGTCCGGCGTCCTTGCGGCGAACTCTGTAACTTTGGAGCCGCGGTAGGCCCTGCGACATGCTTCTCCAGTGATGCGATGGCAACCTCTGCGGCGGCGACACACTTCTCCGGTGATACGTCGGGTAACAGCTTTGACGAAGGCACGCTTTTCTGGGGATGCGGTGGCGACCTCTGCGGTGGCGACACGCTTCTCCGGGGATGCGACGGGAAAAGCTGTGACTGCGACATGCTTCTTCTCATTGAGTTGCGCTTCCAGCTCCCAGCAACATGCAGACAGAATTCCCAGCAAGGAAATTCAGAGGGCAGCTGGTGGTGAAGTCTTTTGTCCCTGAGACTTCAGCAGGAGGCAAGCACAAGTTCCAGCCCTTGGAGTAATATTCTGCAAGATGATGAAAGTTCTTTGAAAGTTCCTTCTCCTCTCCTTGGCACTGAAGACACCACTGTAGGCCAACCCAGCAACACAGCACACTGGCAGGAGGGCAGTCCAACTCCTACAGCTTCCTTGGTTCTTCTCCTTGGCAGAGGTTTGTCTTGTTGTTCCAGAAGTGATCTAAAGTCTTGGGGTATGGGTCCCCATATTTATGCTACTAAATCCTTTGTCCTCTGAAGGCAGAGGGGCCTGTACCTAGTCCAAACCAGTTCTGTGCAGTCCTGGAGCACTTTGTTTACAGGACTCCCTATTTCCTTTGGCAGGGTGGGCCAGGGGCATCAGACACACCACAGGAGGTAGAGCCAGCATTGTGGAAGGCAGGCACAGCCCTATTCAGACCCAGGTGCTGACTCCTCCCACCATTCTACATGCAGATAGGTCTATTTAGCCCTGTGCTGACTCACCCTGTCTCCTGGAATCTCCTATCCCCTGTCACTCACAAAGCCAGACACACAATACACAAGCTAGCAGAGGCAGGCTCGATGGTTAGATAATAAAATACCTACTTTCTAAAAGTGGTATTTTCAAACACAGAATGTTAAAACCAACTTTACTAAAAGATGTATTTTATCATTCTGAGTTCAGGCATACTAAACTCGAATTTCTACCATGTTCCCTGGGTCAGTTAGGATTATAAGGGGTCATAATCAAACTGCCCATTTTTGCCTATGGGGACTGGTAGCCTTGCAATAGTGAACAATGAAAATGGCTGTAATTCACTATTAGGATATGCCACACACACCAGGGCATGTCCTACCTTATACTTACAATGCGCCCTGCCCTTGAGCCTACCGTACGAGTGTCTGATATGAAGAAAAAGAAAGGTTTGGGGACTGGCAAGTGGGTGCACTTACCAAGTCGACATGGAAGTACTAGATTGCACACAGGCTCTGCAATGGCAGGCCTGAGACACACTTTACAGGCTGCTTCTGTGGGTGACACAACCAGTGCTGCAAGCCCACCAGCAGCATTTGATTTATAGGCCCCGGGCACACATGGTGCACTGTACTAGGGTCTGACAAGTAAATCAAATAATCCAATCATGGAGTCACTAATCAATACATGAATTTACAATAGAGAGCATATGCACTTTAGTACTGATCAGCAGTGCCCATATTCATAAAACAGCCAACAACAGGTCAGAAAAAATACAGGAGGAAGGCAAAAAGTTCAGGGATGACCCTGCAAAAAGGGCCCAGTCCAACATTTACAAAAGCCCTAAATCAAACCATAAAGAACAAGGCATCTGGCCCAGATGGTGTTCCCGCCGATCTATTTCTGGCTAACCCTGATCTTTGGCTCCCACTGATAACCAATATCTTAACCTCTATAGCTTCCCTGGGCCCGCCAATATCTTGGTTCAACGTGACTATAATACCTATTTTCAAAAAGGGAAACACGTATGACCCTAAGTGTTATTGCCCAATCTCATTGATTGACTGTACGTGGAAATTAATGGGCATGATCATACTGGATGTTTGGAGGCTTGGGTAACTGAAAGAAGGACATTTTCTGATATATATAGTATGGTTTCAGGAGGGGCCTGGGTACTGTCGAGAAGTGTCTCAACCTCCACCTGGTCCCTTTACTTGGCATTTATGGACTTAACATCAGCGTTAGATATATCTCTAGTTCATTTTCTAGCACAGATGCATCAGGATGTGACTGGGAGAGTTAGGTATGTGGCTGACGGGGAACCCACTGCTCCCAATAAAATGAATTATGGAGTACGCCAAGGGTGTGTGCTGCTAGCCCCTTTTATATTTTGTTTATATATATTAAGGATGTGGAGATCCTCCTCAACCAAGGGCAGGTTGACGTTCCAAAGATAAGCACTAACAATCTCCCGGTGTTGTGTTATGCTGAGGACTGCGTGCTAATATACAAAACTGGTGTGGGTTTGCAAATGGTTTTAAGTAGGCCTGGGCAAAAATGTAATTTCGTTCGCGGAAATTGCGATAATGTGACATTTTCTCGTTCCAAGGAGAGCGCGAAAATGTCAAAATTTCCGCATTCCGCAGCTTGGAGATAATTTGTTTCTTGCTCGCGCTGTAAAATAATACATTCTCGTGTTCGCGCGATCGCCTGACCTGAATCCCTGCGTTCGCCGACAAGTTTTCTTGAACCGGTCGCGTTCTCCATGAGATGTTGTATTGTTTTTAGCCATTTGCGCTGTCTCGCGACAGTTCGAGCCCGCAGTGACGTCATGCGTCGCGCGATCACGTCTTTCTTCTCGCGATCATGCACCGCGAGACAACTGAAAACAAGATGGCCGTACCCGCGAGCAACCACATGGGTAAGTTGGCGAGCCGCAACCATGCAGAAAATCTCGGGAACATGCGGGAAAAAAACTTCCGCATCTTAGCGATATTTCCGTGTGTTTGGGACAATTTTTAACATTTTCGTGATAATTTGCGAAAGTGGATTTCGCAAGTTCCGCCCACCCCTAGTTTTAAGTAGATTTAATGATTTTATGTCTGATTTGGTTTTAAAGACCATAAAGTCTTATGTTATATTAATTGGTAATACCCCTCCCCTTTTTGAAGTCTTCTTTTTATTAATGATGAGCGGATGCTTTATGTCCCAACTTTTACCTATTTAGGTGTCCACTTGGAACAGAAAGGGTCTTGGAATCACTTGGTTGAACCTAGGGTAAGTAATTTCAACCACATTTTGGAGGCACTATTCAGATTTGTAAGGAAATTAGGATCAAGACCAATCAATTCAATAATCAACAGCTATAAGGCCCACTCTTGCTCTGTAACTTTGTATGGGGCAGGAGTATGGGGCTTTTGTAACTCGTCACACCTTCAGGTGGTATAGAACTCCTTTCTCAGATGATTATTAACAGTTTCAAGTTGTCTCCTGATTATCCTTTGTCACATGGAACTAGGTCTGACTCCTCTAATCCAACATATGCAAATTGCACCAAAATTGTTATGGCATTCGGTAGGGGCAAAAGATGAGCCGGCCCTTGATCGTGCAATATTACTGGACTGCATGAGTCTTGACCATATGCAGAAAATACCAGCAACATAAAGAAGGCAGCTGAAGCTAGTGGGAAAGGTAGACTGTTCCATAACCCTGAACTTATTGTCACAATTTCAAAAATCAAGTTTAAAGGGGATCTTTTATCTGTTTTAGTTGAGAAGAGGATGCTCTTGACGACTGGGTAGAAGAGAGTATTGAAGTATCTTCCCCGAGTCTGCTCTCACTGCCTAGAGCCATATCTTTTCGTCTTCTTTTATCATTCGAATAGGTTTTATCTTATTAGATTCAGGTTTAGCATTGCACATCTGTTGGTTTCTTACCCCCCAGGCTTACTGTGATGCTGAACTTGATCTATGTCCATGCGATTCTAAGTCATCCCAGAACATGTTGCATTTTCAGTTTTTTGTCAGGTATATACTAAACCCATGAGGAATTTTCCTATCCCCCTATTAAGGGATTTACATATTAGGAAGTGTAGGCTGGCTTTGTATCACATCCAGCTTTTGAGAGATGAATACACATGCCTAATGGTGTATAGATTCATCTCCAAAGCAGTTCGTTTACAGAATCTGGTTGGGAAATAAGGACTTCCTATGATATTTATTATGATTCTTGAATGTTATGTGATATTTATTTACTCATAATCGGTATCTTTTAATGTGTCTATTGAAATCGCTATATCATGCATTCATCAATTGCTTCTGGCTCTTATCTGACATTTAATGAGCATATATTTTTATTTTATAGCATTATGTAGGATATGTGAGGTGTCCTCAGTGTTTATATGTCTTATGTCTGCATGTTAGTATGTATTTAATGTTATGGAAATGTACAATTTTTCTCTCCTGGAAACCTATGATTTGATGTCCCTTGGTGGAATACTATTTTAATATCTAGCTTATATTGTTTATAATGAATTTTATCATATTGTATGGATTTTTATATTTGATGCTCTAGTTTATGGTTGTGAAAAGAACAGAATAAAGCATACTTGACTGACTGACAGACTATGAAATGGAATTTTATATGTTTTGAACGTTTATGATTTCAAAATATAACAGCGAATAAAGTTTATTCACTGACTGAGATGCGTAGGGTGCATTTCAATTATTTTGTTCTTCATGAGTTTAAAAGTTCCTACACAGATGTGCATAGTGGTTGATAGTAGGGTAGTTGTCATGAAGTCTATACAGCCTGCAAGAAACAGGTTATTCCTGCCAGGTAATACATTATATTTATTTCATCTTCCAAGGGTGCGGTAGTGCCTGCCAATAACAAAGTAAGAGAGTATCTGTACTGTGCAGGACAACAATTCTTTACCAATAACTGCTACTCCACTACCTGTTTTATCGGTTATGTTCATGATAAGCATCCTGCAGCAGTGGCAAAAGGAGGTCATGGGAAGATGTAGATGAGCTGGTGATCCTAGTCCCTTTGATCGTGATCAAATCAAGATTGTTGTACAAAATCAAAGGGAACATGACTGATGAGATGAATACTGCAGAATGCAGTTATTTTTGCATATTCAACTGTGGTTAAGGAAATAAAGTCCAGTTCTGGTGACAGTGGAGGTAGGTAGATTTTTTATGTCATGCTTTCTGTAGTAAAAGGTTCAAAATAAGGGCTCAGAGAGGCACGCTAAAGGACATATCTTGGATTCTAAACTGCATTCATGAAATGTTATAAATTAATCACAGACACATTTAACAACCTTCTTTGATGTGGTTAAACAAATTATAATTTCTAGCCTTAATGCAAGCCCTCTCTAAAACCTGGTTTAACACCTTCTCTCATACATAGATTGATTGCATACTACCTGATGGTTTGAATTTCCTGCAACAAGACAAAAGTGTAAAACAGAAGGTGGCGTGGCTGCCATCGATCAGAGACTCTGCCACATAGAAACAGATCAAGTAGTAGAACTGTATAACTTTCCAATTCTCTATAGCATATAAGCATTTATTTCCAAGAAGATGCAAGGTTAAACCGCATTTCTCCCCTATGAGAATATTGGTAGGACATCACTCACAATAGTATAGAGCACAGCCTCACTAGAGCAAGGTCAACAGTTGGTTAACTTGAGAATTGTAGGCATTAAAAAGCACACCCCTTTTGTAATCAGGATCTCCATTGATCAAAGGTTGTGCATCATGGTTAGAATAAAGAGGTCATCATTTGCAATTGGGAGAGAAGCAATGTTCATGCTTCCATTTAACTATTAAACACCATAAAGATTGGTAATTTAGTTACGCCTAAAATTTCCCCTCTGCATAAAACCATAAATGAAGAAAGGTGGATATAGAGAGGGCAGCTAGCCTAAAGGAGTACATATGATAAATGTGCCCGTAGCTAGAAAATGATGTCAGGACTGTACATATTTCAACCATTTACTCATGTTATATTTCTCACAGTCTCACACTGGGTGGTAGTTTGACATCATTTTTTCAATTAAATGTTAAAAAGAAATAAGTAATAGGTCAAATTTGCAATTCCTTTTTTATACTTATTTGCAATTTTTTAAATAGTTATTGAACTGTGACTGGTTCTTCCCAATTATATTATTGAAATATATTGTTTAAATTACCAAGCAATCAAAAATGAGTACTGGATTTCTGTCACTCATGATCATGGTTTGATATGTTGTATATTAAGTTGTTTTACAATTGTATGGAAATAAATTACCCATGAGAGATCATTCAATCAGATGCAGTTGTCACATCACATCAAACATTTTAAAACATTTAAAAGTAGCTCTGTGCAGTGAGAGGATCATGTGTTACTCTTATTACTTATGATAATATTGTTATGTGTGTTGTGTTTTGGATCTCTATGTGAACATGTCTTCTTATCACTTTTTGCCTAAAGGCAGGATGAGACTGAGCTAACACCCTTCTCTTTTAGGAAATGCCTCACTATAGAATAAGGGTTTACTGGGAAAACCCAGACCACCTAAACATATTAGGTTGCCAGGAAAGTGGTCGGTGACAACAATACTTCGAATGAGACCACCACAAATGTGGCACATTATATAGTTGAAACTCTTTCATTCTTTAGACATAGTGAACAACTTGTTCCTGGACAGTATTCCTGGATCTAAATGACCACCACCAAGATATTTGGTATGTTAGAAAAAGAAAAGCTTATCTGAAGTAGTGTGTAAAATTGTGGGTGACATGGAAAGGTCCCAACAAGCACAAAAGGAATACGAAATACATGTGGTAGTAGCAGAAGATGAGGTTGCATCTTGACAAATATCTACTAGTACATACAATTCTCCCAAAAAACAAGGACAGGTTCCTCGGCTTCTTTAAGCCCCCTTTCAGCCTGAGCATCAAAGTTTCGTGGCAAAAGTAAATTTCCATAACAGTAAATTGCCATTGCCACTAGTGATAACTGTGATGACAGGGGTGAAGATGAACCTGTGATGTTAATGCTGAGTGTCAGATTGAGAGAATGAAAATTGCCTCTATTTAGAGGGAATCCCCACCCATTATATTGAGTTCCATTGTCTTGTTTCAGAAATTGAAAAACAAGAGTAGAAAAAATGCTAACCTTAGTTCTGCTCTAACTGGACTCTTTCAGCCTACCACAAGCACCCACTTAGGCACCACAAAGAAGACCACGTCCCTGGTTTGATATTTCCTATCCATTCTCAAGGCCTCTGGCCACATTGTAATGTGCACAGTTTTCAAGGCTGTAGTAAGTTGTGGGAAGCCAGGAGCACTTCTTAGCACCAGGGGCTAATTGGCCTGATTGAGAGTCCCACATGTTCATGGGAAGACCACAAAAAGGGGGCTATGTTTTGTGCCTCTGAATCCACTGATCCCAAAGGGGAAGATAATTGTGAATCGAGTTCTACATCCTGATGTCAATAGCACACCAAGTCCATTCACTCTTAGGGTGTATGCATTGATTTAATGATTTTTCAATTTTGTCTGTCTGGACACTTTAAGCACCACCTCTAAGTGTCCAGGACTGGAGGATCACCACTTGGAGGGTTAGGACTCACTTAGGCTGGGTCCAGGTGTGGGTTCATGATGATGAGAGCCTGTTATGCCCCTGTGGCTGTGTAGTCTAGCAAACTAGCCATTGGAGTCACTCTGGTAGTCCAGGGTTCAAGTGAAAAAGCATGGCTCAACAGCAGGACAGACTTCTGAGGTTTCAAGGCCAGCTCAAGGCATCAAAGCCATCCTTCCAGGTGCAGCAAAGCAGCCTTGTGGACTGCACATAGGCCATAGCAGCAGACAGTCCTATGAGAGCCCTTCCACAGGTCCAGCAAGTGAACTGAAGAGTGAGCCAGAGGGCTAAATTATTATGCGTGGTGCCTTCTTTGAAGTAGGAGAAATATATAGAGGTTTCTCTTTGAGGTACTTGGAATTTCCCAGCTGCCCAGCTCCTGCTCCAAGCTGGCTGTAGAGACAATGCAGTGGTGACAAGCCCTTTGTGAGAAGGAAGAGCACAGTCGATTCAATTACAAGTGGGACTTTGCACACCTAGTCCCTCCAATGTGTAATTGTCTGGGGGGAATTCACAAAGTCCTAACTGCAAACTACACCCAATTATGTGAGCCAGTGGAGGCTGCAGGGACTAAATGGCAAAGGGCAGGATAATGGCAACTTTCTAAAAGTACCATTTTCAATACTTTAATTTAAAATCCAACTTTACTATTAAAGGTAATTTTTAATTTATCATTACAATTGCAAGAGACCAAACATGAAATGCAGTCTGTTCTCTATCAAAAGTTAGTACTTATTAAATGTAATAAGACAACCCCTTGTTATCCTTTTGACAGGTTGGCTTCCAGTAGTAAAAAACATAATTTAGGGGTGTTTCACTACCAGGACATGTAAAACCCAAAAGTACATGTCCAACCTTTTAATTACAATGCGCCCTGCCCCATGGGGTACCTAGGGCTTACCTTAGGCGTGACTTATACGCAATAAAGATAAAAGGGAGTTTAAGGCTTAGTAAGAGGTTTTAAGGGTGAAATAGGCAGTTTAAAACTGCATTCAGGCTGTAATGATCCTTAAGTGGATGGCACAAGAAGTGCTGCAGGCCTACTAGTAGGATTTAACTTGCAGGCCCTGGGTATATGGTAAACCACTCTACAAGGGGCTTATAAGTAAATTACATATGCCAAACAGGTTTAAGCTAATTTTCCATGTTTAAGGGAGAGAGCACAAGCATGTTAGCACAGGTTAGCAGTGGAAACGTACACAGAGCCCTAGAACCAGCAAAAAAGAATTCAAAAGAAAAGTAAATTGTAAATGCAAAATGTTTGGGGGGGACCCTGTAGAGAGAGCCAGGTCCAACACAACCCCCCTGAAGTCTAAAGCCAGGGTAGACTAATCAGTACCTTGATGGGCTTCCCTGCTTAACCAATAGAACGTGGAAATTGCCCTATCTTACAGAGGCACTTGTCAGTTTTACTCCCTCCTTAATTCAGTTTGATCTCTCCTGCTCACTGAACTGACCCGTGGGGAACCTTTCTCCTCACCTGTGGACCCCATCTGTGCATCACCTAAGTCTAATATGCTCACAGATGCATACCAGCAGGCAGACAAAACCACCATTGTCAAAATAGTAATGTGGGCCATTCCACCCTTTGGATTAGCCGACCCAAGGAAAGTTCTGAACATAGGGACATAAGAACAGCTGTCAATGTTAAGGGTCTCCCTGATATCTCTGACCTCTAAGGTTTTTTAGTGTGGGTGCCACAGCCCAGGTGTTAGGTACCCTTTTTCCACTCTCCTTCCCACTAGTCCAAGGTTGATAACCTGAGACCTGTCCTCCAGCCCAGGATCTATGCCCAAAGGTTTAGCTGGGGTCAAGGGCCTCTGTACCCTCCGTTTGGGATTGGTACTCTCAGAAATCTGAGTGTTCAAGGTGCTCTGGGAGGCTGTTCCTCCTGTTATCTTGGCACTGGTGGCAACTCATTTCACAGAAGGCAGTCTATAGGCATCTGGAGATAGCTATGAACCTTTTCTGGGTCACTTCCTAGGGACCTGGGGCGGAAAAGGACCTGCCACTGGGCCTAAGTTAACCTACCCACCTGACTGGTGTACTGCTTTTGGGAAACCAACCTTTCACTAACATTGTTTGACTGGTCCTGGTGCCCCTCTCAACAGTAATGCAGACCCCATTCAACTTGACCTGTTGTAAGGTTTGACTCTCATCATCAAGGATCACAGGCCTACTCTCTTAGTCTATCTCCCAACTAAGGGAGATCAGGACATGGTGTGCCACCTGCCCCTGGTGACTACTTCCACATAAGGCCACACTTGCCATTTCTATAGAGTTTACCTGGTCTACCGCGCAATTCCAAGCGGCAGACTTTTCACAAACGTACTATTCTGCCTATTATGCCTGACGGAATAGAACATTTTGCCGATCCTACAGGTGTCTTATCTTTTTAAACTGAATACCTGAATATATTGTTCTTTTCCTAATGAGATTCTAATTTGTTCTTTGTTTCTGGCAATGTTAAGTGTCTTGCTTTAGCTAAACCATTCTCACCATATAACAGGACACTAGAATTCAGTGTCTACAACGGCCGTTACTACTATGGCCCACAACTGACCCAAACAGGGTGAGGTTTCTTTATATATATATATATATTTGTTTTTATTTTATTTTTATTTATACTTGTCGCAACTTTTGCTAGTTTCAGTTTTCATCACCAGTAAGCTCATACATTGATTTAGTACAGGATGTGTGCACAAAGCATGCCATCATTCACTGGCCATTTGCATGCACATGACACACTGCATAAACATTCTGATGCACGAGTCTAACTAATACTATTTGTTTCAATGGATATGATATTGCTGTTGTCTTATCTTGACGGTTGTTACTGTGTTTTCATTACAGGTTGATACTTAATAATTTTTGTTGGAACTACAGGTACCACCACTTTTTAGGGTGCTGTAAGGGTGGCCACTTTTCACTGCTTAGTGTTAGGTGACCACTACCAAAAAGTGTAGGTAGTACTCTATAAGGTCCTGAGGAATTGCCATCTACTTGATACTAAGGCAAGAAACATGTCGACCTCATTTATAAGCGTAGAAATTAACAACATTAAGTGAATATATGCGCTACTTTTTCTTTTTAATTAGGGGAGTAGCCAACCTCATTAAAATTGTTTTGATTGGACTATCTTTCCCTATTTTAAACTTCACTTCACATTTCACATTCACCTACATAACACTAGGACCCTTACTTGCACATC
This sequence comes from Triturus cristatus, assembly GCF_964204655.1. NCBI lineage: Eukaryota > Metazoa > Chordata > Amphibia > Caudata > Salamandridae > Triturus > Triturus cristatus. Next base: position 634,245,047 of record NC_140582.1, read on the forward strand.
ACCCATCGGCCTGAGGAATAAAGATGTCCGTGAAGTAGGCCCCATCACGGGTGCCTGATCGGGCATTGCAGCACCGGTCCGAGTAGGAGCAGTCCCGATGATGAAGCAAGACACCTACTAGTTGGGTGGGTGAGGGCCTTTTTCCAATAAGGAGATTCCTCTCCTGTGTTTCTGAATATTCCATTTCTCGGTTACAACCTGTCTTCTTTTTAATAGGAACTGCATACCAATATTGTTTATATATTTCATTGGGCATGTATGCTGGACCTAATTGAAAAAAGCCCCTTTTCTCCTTTCCACTCCTTTGATTCTACTATTTTTATATATAACCTGGTGTGGAGTTCCTTTTTGTGGTGTGCCTAGTATGTTGTTGCTGTGTGTATTGCGCAAATGCTTTGCACATCACCACCGGGATAAGCCTGACTGCTCGTGCCAAGCTACCAAGGGGGTGAGCAGAGGTTATCTTTGGCGTGTAACTCCCCTGCCCTGACTAGAGTGGTGGTCTCTGCCTGGCTTTGGCGCAAGCCTTAGCCAACCAGAGATCCAATTTCTAACAAGTACTGAAGAAATAGACGGGCAAATTTACAAGCCCCTATCGCCACCACAATGTCACTTTCAGTGAGATTGTGATGGCGATAGAAACCTCGCCTTATTTACAAGGCAGCGTTAAGCCACTTACTGAAAAACTACAAGCTAAATTGGATTCTTTGGAAAAGTTTGTATCTAAAACTGCAGGATTAGAAAAGTGTTTACATATATGTAAAACTGTAGAGTAATTTTGCGTTGTTATTTGAATGTAGAGGAAGGATTAGTATATGGAGGGATGGGAAAAGTTGTTGATTTTGTGAATTTTCAGAATAGTGATGGAATTGAATTTTTTTATTGTTAAATTCTACCAGATTAATGAAGTAAGACAGATTGGGCACTGTGTTGTGCATTTTCTGCTTGTAAAGAACTGATACATTTGAAGACAACAGTTTCCTCTGTCTCTAACATATGCAGTAACTATTCACAAATCTCAAGGTTTAAATATAGACAGCTTTTGTAAGTATTGGAAGTACTGTGTTCAAAGAGGGAATGGCATACATCGCATTGTCTTGAGTAAGAACATTGTCCGGTTTGTATTTGATAGAATTTGATGACAAAAAGTTTAGTGCTGATGCAAATTGTGTAAGAGAGTACAATTGTTTAAGAAGACTGAAGTTAAAGATAAGAAAAACATTGAAGTGAAAGTTGAAGGCATAAGGGAAAAAAAGTGGAAACTGATGGTGACATTGTAGGATACCAGTTAGAAAACAGTCCAGGTATCAACTGTCCTGATAATGTGGTTCTGAATGTTATCTTTCATTTACCACATCTTCTTCATGAAATCATGGAAAACAGTGAAAAAAGATTCTGTTCTGCACTGCTTCATTTACTTTAACAGTTGCTTACTGACAGAAGAAAGATAGATACTGCTTCTGGCATGCAACATCTTTTGGATATATGTAGCGGATCGGTGACATTTACTCTCAACATACAACAAGATGCACAAGAATTTATAATGGCCATGCTTGGAGTTTTAGAAGGCAAAGGAATAAACTTTGATAACTTATTTGGGCTAAGTTACAAATGGGATCATAAGTGTGAATATTGTTCATTTAATTCTACTACTGAAAAACATTCAGAACGATTCCTATACTTAAAGATACTAGAATTCAAAACAGCGTTATGTTAACAAATTGATTAAAACAGCAAATCATATATATAACGTGCTCAAAGTGTCAAACAGATTTGATGTCTACATTGCACAAACAAAGATTTGGAAAGTATCTAATTATAATGCTACATCGTTGTAGAGCAGATGGAAATTAATTGGAAACAAAAATTACAAACTTTAAAGCAAGTCAAATATCTGTTTCAGGAAGAACTTATATAACAGTGACCAATATTTTTCATGAAGGAGCTACTAGAACATGTGGACACTATACTGTGTATTTAAGGAACAAGAGTGGATGGACTCATTGCAACGATGCTCACCTGAAATGCAAAGCTAGATTGCTATCTCGATTAGCAAATTCTTATATGTTATTTCTCCATCCAAAGATCTAAGATCATCATTTGGCCTATTGGAGGTGATGACAATAAAAAACAGAAAGCATTGAATTCTATTAGTATTTATAATTAGTCTTTTTATTATTGTTTTGGCTGATGAACATAACATTTTTAAAAAGGACTTTACAAAGCAAGTAGAATATATATTTGCTTTCAATACTAAACCAGGTGTAATAGTAATAGTAAATCTTTTAAAATCTATTTATGTTAAGTAGGTAGTTAGCATAGATGAAAGAAGTGATTAGGATAATGTACTTAGAATAACGCATAGTTACCCATATTCATAATGATTTACTATTCTGTTTTTTTATACAATCCAATTGATTGTTTTTTCCCCACTGTTCAATGATGATGCTACTTTGAAACCACTGTGCATGGTGAAGTTATATGCAATCTGAGAAGAGTAAAAAAGGGAAACTGAGATTGGTATCTAATTATAATGCAATGTGATTTTTTTTTTAAATGTAATCTTAATGCTTTTTTTTTAACATAAAATGCTTTTATATTTCTTAATTTTTTCTTAAAAGCAGTTCCAGAAACAGATATCTCTTTGCTAGGCAGGCCTCATGGAAGCACTTGAATACCCAGCTTAATTCCTGGCTGGTGCATAAAAGTGATCTTTAAAGCATGTTCTCAGATGTATGAAGGTATATCCAAGTCCATAAACATTTTTGTGTAGGTACAGTGGTAGTAGGTCACAGATAGTGAGATGTGTGCTTTAAAATTAAAGGGTACTCTGTCAGGTTTGAATGTCTGAGTGGTACCATGTCTCAGGTATGTCTGCACTTCAACGAATAGTCTGATATTTTTGGTGCAGCTAATGAGTGTACCTTTAAAACTATTCATTCTATTATACTTCTGCACAAATCTTGCCAGAGCTACTTCAGAATTCATTCCCAGAAGCACAGATCTCTTAGCTAGATAGGCATCACAAAATGACTTGAACACACACCTTCATTCCCGGCTTTCTGTATAATGAGCAGAAAGTGATTCATTCAGCTTCCTCTACAGACATTTAGAAAGCATTTGGTGTGAAATTGGGGAAGTCTAGTACCTATAGGTTTGCTTAAATGTATTATCCTTCCTCTAAAAAGGCACAGTCACAGTCATTGAGATCTCTAGAAAGATACTGACATTCACAAGAGTGGCATGACAGGAGTTGGCCTTTCATTTTGGCTTAGTCCTGACATTGCGACTTCTGTCTCTGTAATGAAGCTGCTACAGAAAAGTGAGTTTTGAAGCATGTTCCCAGATGTATTAAGCTCTATCATAGTCCATGTACGTCTTTGCATAGGTACAGTGGTAGTAGGCCACAAATAGTGAGGTGTATGCATTAAAATTAAAGTCTAGTGTGTCACGTTTCAATGTCGGAGTGCTACTGTAGTGTAGTCCCTATATTCCTGTTAGGCTCTACGCATTGCAATAATATACACCATAGTTTTGACATAGGACTGAGGTCAGTATGTCTCTATCGAGTACATTAAACTTAATTACTTGTGTGTGCCAGCTAACTCAGAGGTCACTAGAAAACTTCTCGAATAAACAAGAAGGGATTAGTTTCTGACAACAGCATAAACATGACAACTTTGTTTCCCTTAGAATCGAACAATCTCAGAATCGTGGAAACAATAGATAACAGTTTCACTCAGTCAATCGTGCATGCTTCGTTTCTACAGAGTTACACAGAAATAGATAGACGGGCGTTTCAATAAAAAGGGTTTATTGAACAGTCCTATTTCTCGTGCAAGAGATATGAACTGCTACAATCGAAAGACAGAATGCGAAGTACAATATGTACAGCGTTAGCAGTAAGATAAAATAATACTGCAATAGCATGGTTTGTAGCTATGACGGATATTCATAAAAATACATACATAAATAACACAGGCTAAAATGCTAATACTCATCTGATGCTTCTAGCTAGTTCTACCTCATTGTACCTAACCTAAGTGTAGTACGAGGTAAGAAGTAGGTGCTGTTTGTCTATAGTCTAGTTTAGCTATAGTTGCCAAGATTTGCCAAAAGTCCCTCTAGGTTCTAGTCCGCTTCATACCTTAGAATGCGTGAGGTTGGGATCTCTTTCCGAGTCTCGATCTCTAACACCCCGCAAGGGGAGTCAGAAACACTGGAGCTGGATTCTCTGCGAGGAGGATGACAGCGTCTGGTCAGTGCGTCAGGCGGGGACTTGACTTGCTTCCGAACTTGCCGTGGTGGGCCGCGTCGTGCAAGTTGGCAGCCGAACCATGGTTTGCCATGGTAAGTGAAGGTATATTTATACCATGAAGGTGTTTAGGAATGCCAGTATTGACGTAAAAGTCGGGCAGAAGAATGTCATGAATGAACCCCTAAGGAATAGATGTTCATGCATAATAAATGAGTTCTTGGAGAAATCAATATCCAAGCAAGGAGAAGTCCTAAAGGCTTAAGAGTCTGGTTTTCCAAGAACTCGTTGTGACGTAGATGAACGGATATAGGTGGCCATACCTGTATTTTGTTAGCATGGATAATGTCTAAATAAGGGTAGGATTTCTATGCCTAAATATGGACAATGCGAATTGTGCCTATATAAGGACATAAATCAGGAAACATATATACGGTATATAAATCGACACACAACACTACCATGTCTCAGGTATGTCTGCACTTCAACATATATAATGTGATATGTATGGTGCAACTGACGAGTCTCACCTAAAAACTATACAGCCTATAATACTTCTGTACAAATCTTGCTATAGCTACTTCAGCATTCAGTCCCAGAAGCACAGATCTCTTAGCTAGATAGGCATCACAAAATCACTTGAACATACACCTTCCTACCCAGCTGCCCAGTGTAATGAGCAGAAAGGGATTCATGCAGCTTCTTCTAGAGACATTTAGAAAGCACTCGGTGTGAAATAGCGGTAGTCTAGTATGTATAGGCTTGCCTGAATGTATTATCTTTTCTCTAAAAAGGCACTGACACAGTCATTGAGGCCTCTTGACAGATGCTGATATTCACGAGAGTGGCAAGATATGAGTTAGCATTTCATTTTGGGTAAGCCCTGGCATTGCAACTTCTGCCTCTCTAATCAAACTTGTAGAGAAAAGTGAGATTTAAAGCATGTTCCCAGATGTTTTAACCTCTATCCTAGTCCATATACGTCTCTGCATAGGTACACTGGGAGTAGGCCCCAGATAGTGAGGTGTGTGCTTTAAACTGAAAGCTAAATCTGTCAAGTTTGAATGACTGCTACCATGTCTCAGATATGTCTGCACTTCATCTTGTTAACGGGGATCATTGTTAGATGTAGACATGATAACTCATATTATCTGGCTGACATTTAGACTTTATTCTCATTCACTTTCAGTTCTACATTGATGAGTGGGACATAAATTACTCATGTTTATTGAGGCCTAGTTGCACTGTTGTTGCTTTTCAGATGGCAGTAAGTCAGACTTGTTCACACAACCACTTTGTGAAAAGGATGACTTGTCCTGTTATGAAATTCATTGTAACACAGTTACACAACTGGCTTGGCTGCTATGCCTGTGCAGGCTAGTTGAGGCATGGGCCACATCTGCCTTGATGATTACCTAACTCTTACATGATGGCTATAATGATTGTGGTTTCATGTACTTACACCACTACTGTGCACATTGGCCCAAGTCCCCAGGGTGCCTGCATTCCTTAAGGGCCACTACTCAACCCTAAGCTCCTGTGAACGTGATGTGGGTTTTGCCATTTATTTGATTTGATCCAGCAGTCTGCCTTTCATACAGTTCACCACAATACTCTGCCTTGTTGTAGTGTCTTGCATGCACAATGTGTGTTCATGTTTCCAAAGATTCCATTTTCACATCTATCCACACACCTCTACACAACTGAAAACCTTGCAACACTGCAGGTATGTGAGGGTATATACTCACCATGGGTTTCCAATTTGTGTATACATATGTGATTTTATTGCACACAGTAGGCTCCAAATGTGTGGACAATGGGAACTGTGTACAGACTCTGAGGGGATGGGCACTGTCAAACTAGGTTGATTACTAGCACTGATGCTCCCCCTTTTCATCATTGCCAGAGTTGGTTATCAGCAGAGTAACACAAATTGATTGACTCTAATGTGACTCCAACTCCGACCCACCTACATTCACACCCATGGAAGCCAATTGACAGCCATGGCTGTCTGTATTTGAGGGCTATTGGCCAACCTGTACCCCATGTGCTAGTAGTGCAAGAACTACTAGGCCCATACACCTCACCCTCCAATCATCCCTAAATCCTACTCTTTGTAGTGGCAATCTGGTTCATCCTTTCACTTCACAAATCCCTGTTTTAAATCCTACTACTTTGAAAATGTGGCATGGTAAGACTTTTTTCTGACTGCCTTCTGCCACTTGCTACAGCTTCACCCCGGCCAACATCACATGTGGGATGTAGTACACCAATGTCCTCTTCTCTGTCATCCCTTCCCAGCTGTAACACAAGTGTAACATTGCCAGATACAGCAGTCCATGGGTATTGATCGTGCTACTTTGCAGAATACGCATCACTTCTCACCTCCTTGCTATGAAATATCTCCTCATTCAGACACAGTGCCAGTTTTATGTGCTCTGCCACACCTACTATGCACTGCACTATCAGGAGACTACCAGGCTCACACAGCATGGGGCTTATTTATGAGAGGCTTGCGCCACTGGAGCGTCACTTTTCTTTAGGCTTGGGTGGCCCAGGCCTCTCAATCATATCTATGAGGCCAATCAAAGCCACTCTGCATAGCTTTTCAAGGCCTGATGTATATGGAGTAAGACTAAGCAGCGCAAGTTGCTGCCTGGTCTTACTGTGCATCAAGGAGGCATTCCATGGGCATTGCAGTGTTTTTTTCTATGCAGCACCCATGGATTTTGATGCTGCCCTAGATTTACTTCATATGTAAACTTATGGCAACGGCAAAACCTGACCTCTCCCCAGAACAGGCACAACCAGGAAAAATATTTCTATATTTTTATTTCTTCTCATTGTTTTCTTCTTTCCATGGGTATGGTGCAATTTATTGATGATCTTGAGGCTTTGACACAGGCAAGGCAGAACTCAAGTATCTGTGCCTTCAGTATTTTGAAGAGGAGTAAGACATAAAACCAATTTTATGCTGTACTCAACTTTGTCGGTAGGAGAAGGTCTACAACCTGGCCTTTATTTCTAATAGCCAAAAAAGGTATATACTCACCCGCTTTTGATTAAACACGGTTTATCGTATTGTTACATTTTCACATTGTATTGACAAGTTGAGAACACTAGAATATTTCCCATGTGATAGAAACTTGGCACAAGGCATGCTGCATTATTTTCTTTTTTGTCGTTTTTATGATGTCTTTAAATCTAATTATATCAAACCTCTATCAAAAATATCATAAAGACAATGTAGTCTGGTACTAACTTAAAAAAATCAGTTAGAAGAGGTGTGTTTTAGAGTCTCAACTTATATTTGGCATGTGATACGTATAATAAAGTAATTTGCAATTAATGTACGGATCGTCCATATAGTTTTGTGTAATTGACACTGTTTTAAAATGTTTAAGTTCCTGCTTACTTTACCATATAAGGGCCTGATGGAAATGGTAAACTTACACTTTGTGCAAGTTTACGATTATGTGCACAACAAACGTTTGGGTTACACTTGCATACAATGTAATGTAGTGCTGCTATAACTATTATTACTCAAATACAGACCAATTTACATATTTCCTTTTAATTATTGTGGTCTCCCTTTCTTCCCTTTGTGCAAAAAAATTACATATTTTCTTTAGGATTTGTCTAACTAAATGATTACCGGTTGAGACATTGTTGCTTTCTTACGTATATTTACCCGGGTCTCGAATGGGGTTATGGGTTATCTCCTGTTTTCTTTTTAGTGAGAAATGGGTTGAGCACTTCGCTAATGTGTACAGTAATGAGGGGGATCATTCTTGCACTTTAAAATTAATTGAAAATCAAATAGGTGTAACTCCTATAGAGGTGGTACCTCCCACTTTTGAGTAAGTTACTGATAGAACTGGGGGTCTCTAGTTGGCAGAGGTAGGTATCTTTGACCAAATAGGGACCCTTGCTTCTAAATCAGGGAAAGGGGATTACACTACTGGATAACCTCTGCTCACGCCCGTGGTAGCTTGGCACGAGCAGACAGGCTTATCTCAGAGACAGTGTGTTAAGCATTTGTGAACACATACAGTAATACAGTGAAAACACTACAGATGGACACCACACAGGTTTTATAAAAATAAGTATTCTTTATATAGACTTAACACAAGACCACAAACGACAAAAATCCACAATACTGTACTCAAAATAGACTTAAAGATGATAGAAGTCTCTTAGTTCATGTTGATGATAAATGCAACACAGTTCTCACAAAAGTACCTGGTTGCTTAACGCAAAACAAACAAAAGGTTTGCAGGGAGGGAGATGCGTCGGTTCCTTGCTCTGGGGGAGACAATGCGTCGCGCCTCAATGCTTGCGCAGAGCAGGGGATGCGCCTCAGTCCTCACCGTAGAGGAGGTGATGCGTTAATTCTTGTACTGCATTGCGGTTACGATGCGACATGATGGTGCCTTGATGCGTTGCGACAATCCGGTGTGATGCGATAAGATGGCGCCCTTCATGCACCGATGTGAAGACGATGCGTGCACGTCCAGCGTCCTTGCGGCGAACTCTAACTTTGGAGCCGCAATAGGCCCTGCGACATGCTTCTCCAGTGATACGACGGTGACCTCTGCAGCAGTGACACACTTCTCCGGTGATACGTCGGGTAACAGCTTTGACGAAGGCACGCTTTTCTGGGGATGCGGTGGCGACCTCTGCGGTGGCGACACGCTTCTCCGGAAATGCGACAGGAACAGCTGCGACTGCAAGACACTTCTTCTCATTGAGTCGCGCTTCCAGCTCCCAGCACCATGAAGACAGAATTCCCAGCAAGGAAATTCAGAGGGGAGCTGGTGGGGAAGTCTTTTGTCCCTGAGACTTCAGCAGGAGGCAAGCACAAGTTCAAGCCCTTGGAGTAATATTCTGCAAGATGATGAAAGTTCTTTGAAAGTTCCTTCTCCTCTCCTTGGCACTGAGGACACCACTGTAGGCTAACCCAGCAACACAGCACACTGGCAGGAGGGCAGTCCAACTCCTACAGCTTCCTTGGTTCTTCTCCTTGGCAGAGGTTTGTCTTGTTGTTCCAGAAGTGATCTAAAGTCTTGGGGTCTAGGTCCCCATATTTATACTACTAAATCCTTTGTCCTCTGAAGGCAGAGGGGCCTGTACCTAGTCCAAACCAGTTCTGTGCAGTCCTGGAGCACTTTGTTTACAGGACTTTTCTTTCCTTTGGCAGGGTGGGCCAGGGACATAGGACACACCACAGGAGGTAGAGCCAGCATTGTGGAAGGCAGGCACAGCCCTATTCAGACCCAGGTGCTGACTCCTCCCACCATTCTACATGCAGATAGGTCTATTGAGCCCTGTGCTGACTCACCCTGTCTCCTGGAATCTGCTAGCCCCTGTCACTCACAAAGCCAGACACACAATACACAAGCTAGCAGAGGCAGGCTGGATGATTAGGTAAGAAAATACCTACTTTCTAAAAGTGGTATTTTCAAACACAGAACGTTAAAACCAACTTTACTAAAAGGTGTATTTTATCATTCTGAGTTCAGGCATACTAAACTCGAATTTCTACCATGTTCCCTGGGTCAGTTAGGATTATAAGGTGTCATAATGAAACAGCCCATTCTGGCCTATGGGGACTGGTAGCCTTGCAATAGCGAAAAATGAAAATGGCTGTAATTCACTATTAGGACATGCCACACACACCAGGGCATGTCCTACCTTATACTTACAATGCACCCTGCCCTTGGGCTTACCTTACGAGTGTCTGATATGAAGAAAAAGGAAGGTTTGGGGACTGGCAAGTGGGTGCACTTACCAAGTCGATATGGCAGTACTAGACTGCACACAGGCTCTGCAACAGCAGGCCTGAGACACACTTTACAGGCTGCTTCTGTGGGTGACACAACCAGTGCTGCAAGCCCACCAGCAGCATTTGATTTACAGGCCCCAGGCACACATGGTGCACTGTACTAGGGTCTGACAAGTAAATCAAATAATCCTATCTTGGAGTCACTAATCAATACATGAATTTACAATAGAGAGCATATGCACTTTAGTACTGATCAGCAGTGGTAAAGTGGCCAGAGTCATAAAACAGCCAACAACAGGTCCGAAAAAATACAGGAGGAAGGCAAAATGTTCAGGGATGACCCTGCAAAAAGGGCCCAGTCCAACATATACAAAAGCCCTAAATCAAACCATAAAGAACAAGGCATCTGGCCCAGATGGTGTTCCCGCTGATCTATTTCTGGCTAACCCTGATCTTTGGCTCCCACTGATAACCAATATCTTAACCTGTATAGCTTCCCTGGGCCCGCCAATATCTTGGTTCAACGTGATTATAGTACCCATTTTCAAAAAAGGAAACACGTATGACCCTAAGTGTTATTTCCCAATCTCATTGATTGACTGTACGTGGAAATTAATGGGCATGATCATACTGGATTGTTTGGAGGCTTGGGTAACTGAAAGAAGGACATTTTCTGATATATAGTATGGTTTCAGGAGGGGTCTGGGTACTGTCGAGAAGTGTCTCAACCTCCACCTGGTCCCTTTACTTGGCATTTATGGACTTAACATCAGCGTTTGACTGGGTGGAGAGAGGGAAACTGTGGAAAGAAATGCTGGATCTGGGTATAGATATATCTCTAGTTCATTTTCTCGCACAGATGCATCAGGATGTGACTGGGAGAGTTAGGTATGTGGCTGACGGGGAACTCACCGCTCCCAATAAAATGAATTGTGGAGTACGCCAAAGGTGTGTGCTGGCCCCTTTTATATTTTGTTTATATATTAAAGATGTGGAGATCCTCCTCAACTAAGGGCAGGTTGACGTTCCAAAGATAAGCTTTAACAATCTCCCGGTGTTGTGTTATGCTGATGACTGCGTGCTAATATACAGAACTGGTGTGGGTTTGCAAATGGTTTTAAGTAGATTTAATGATTGTATGTCTGATTTGGGTTTAAAGACCATAAAGTCTTATGTTATGGTAATTGGTAATACCCCTCCCTTTTTAAAGTCTTCTTTTTATTAATGATGAGAGGATGCTTTATATCCTAACTTTTACCTATTTAGGTGTCCGCTTGGACCAGAAAGGGCCTTGGCGTCACTTGGTTGAACCTAGGGTAAGTAGTTTTAACCGAATTTTGGAGGCACTATTCAGGTTTGTAAGGAAATTAGGATCAAGACCAATCAATTCAATAATCAACATCTATAAGGCCCACTCTTGCTCTGTAACTTTGTATGGGGCAGGAGTATGGGGCTTTTGTAACTCGTCACACCTTCAGGCGGTATAGAACTCCTTTCTTAGATGATTATTAACAGTTTTTAGTAGTCTCCTGATTATCCTTTCTCACATGGAATTAGGTCTGACTCCTCTAATCCAACATATGCAAATTGCACCAAAATTGTTATGGCATTCGGTAGGGGCAAAAGATGAGCCGGCCCTTGATCGTGCAATATTACTGGACTGCATGAGTCTTGACCATATGCAGAAGATACCAGCAACATAAAAAAGGCAGCTGAAGCTAGTGGGAAAGGTAGACTGTTCCATAACCCTGAACTTATCGTCACAATTTCCAAAACCAAGTTCAAAGGGGATCTTTTATGTGTTTTAGTTGAGAAGAGGATGCTCTTGACGACTGGGTAGAAGAGAGTATTGGAGTATCTACCCCTAGTCTGCTCTCACTGCCTAGAGCCATATCTTTCCGTCTTCTTTTATCATTCAAATAGGATTTATCTTATTAGTTTCAGGTTTAGCAGCGCACATCTGTTGGTTTCTTACCCCCCAGACTTACTGTGATGCTGAACTTGATCTATGTCCATGCGATTCTAAGTCATCCCAGAACATGTTGCATTTTCAGTTTTTTGTCAGGTATATACCAAACCCATGAGGAATTTTATTATCCCCCTATCAAGGGATTTACATATTAGGAAGTGTAGGCTGGCTTGTATCACATCCAGCTTTTGAGAGATGAATACACATGCCTAATGGTGTATAGATTAATCTCCACAGCAGTTCGTTTACGGAATCTGGTTGGGAAATTAGGACTTCCTATGATATTTATTATGATTCTTGAATGTTATGTGATATTTATTTACTCATAATCGGTAACTTTTAATGTGTCTATTGAAATCACTATATCATGTATTCGTCAATTGCTTCTGGCTCTGATCTGACATTTATTTTTATTTTATGGCATTATGTAGGATATGTGAGGTGTCCTCAGTGTTTATATGTCTTATGTCTGCATGTTAGTATGTTATAAATGTTATGGAAATGTACAATTTTTCACTCCTGGAAACTTATGATTTGATGTCCCTTGGTGGAATACTATTTTAATATCTAGCTTATATTGTTTTTAATGAATTTTATCATATTGTATGGATTTTTATATTTGATGCTCTAGTTTATGGTTGTGAAAAGAACAGAATAAAGCATACTTGACTGACTGACAGACTATGAAATGGAATGTATATGTTTTGAACGTTTATGATTTCAAAATATAACATCGAATAAAGTTTATTCACTGACTGAGATGCGTAGGGTGCATTTCAATATTTTTGTTCCACATGAGTTTAAGAGTTCATAGACAGATGTGCATAGTGGTTGATAGTAGGGGAGTTGTCATGAAGTCTATACAGGCTGCAAGAAACAGTTTATTCCTGCCAGGTAATACAATATATTTATTTCATCTTCCAAGGGTGCAGCAGTGCCTATAACAAAGTAAGAGAGTATCTGTACTGTGCAGGACAACAATTCTTTACCAATAACTGCTACTCCACTACCTGTTTTATTGGTTATGTTTATGATGAGTATCCTGCAGCAGTGGCAAAAGGAGGTCATGGGAAGATGTAGATCTGGTGATCCTAGTCCCTTTGAACGTGATCAAATCAAGATTGTTGTACAAAATCAAAGGGAACATGACTGATGAGATGAATACTGCAGAATACAGTTATTTTTGCATATTCAACTGTGGTTAAGTAAATAAAGTCCAGTTCTGGTGACTGTGGAGGTAGGTAGATTTTTTGTGTCATGCTTTCTGCAGTAAAAGGTTCAAAATAAGGGCTCAGAGAGGCACGCTAAAGGCCATATCTTGGATTATAAACTACATTCATGAAATGTTATAAATTAATCACTGAGTCAGCATCACCCCTTGGAGCAGTTCACAGACACATTTAACAACCTTCTTTGATGTGGTTAAACAAATTATAATTTCTAGCCTTAATACAAGCACTCTCTAAAACCTGGTTTAACACCTTCTCTCATACATAGATTGATTGCATACTACCTGATGGTTAGAATTTCCTGCAACAAGACAAAAGTGTAAAATAGAAGGTGGCGTGGCTGCCATCCACAGAGACTCTGCCACATAGAAACAGATCAAGTAGTAGAACTGTATAACTTTTCAATTCTCGATAGCATATAAGCATTTATTTCCAAGAAGATGCAAGCTTAAACGGCATTTCTCCCCTATGAGAATATTGGTAGGTCATCACTCACAATGGTATAGAGCACAGCCTCACTAGAGCAAGGTCAACAGTTGGTTAACTTGAGAATTGTAGGCCTTAACAAGCACATCCCCTTTCTAATGAGGATCTCCATTGGTCAAAGGTTGTGCATCATGTTTAGAATAAAGATGTCATCATTTGCAATTGGGAGAGAAGCAATGTTCATGCTTCCATTTAACTATTAAACACCATAAGATTGGTAATTTAGTTACGCCTAAAATTTCCCCTCTGCATAAAACCATAAATGAAGAAAGGTGGATATAGAGAGGACAGCTAGCCTAAAGGAGTACTTATGATAAATGTGCTCGTAGCTAGAAAATGATGTCAGGACTGTACATATTTCAACCATTTACTCATGTTATATTTCTCACAGTCTCACACTGGGTGGTAGTTTGACATCATTTTTTCAATGAAATTTTAAAAAGAAATAAGTAATAGGTCGAATTTGCGATTCCTTTTTTATACATATTTGCAATTATTTAAATAGTTATTGAACTGTGACTGGTCCTCCCCAATTATATTATTTAAATATATTGTTTAAATTACCAAGCAATTACAAATTAGCACTGGATTTCTGTCACTCATGATCATGGTTTGATATGTTGTATATTAAGTTGTTTTACAATTGTATGGAAATAAATTACCCATGAGAGATCATTCAATCAGATGCAATCGTCACATCACATCAAACATTTAAAAACATTTAAAAGTAGCTCTGTGCAGTGAGAGGATCATGTGTTACTCTTATTACTTATGATAACATTGTTATTGTGTTTTGTATCTCTATGTGAACATGCTTTCTTATCACGTTTTGCCTAAAGCAGGATGAGACTGAGCTACCACCCTTCTCTTTTAGGAAGTGCCTCACTATAGAATAAGGGTTTACTGGGAAAACCCAGACCACCTAAAAATATTAGGTTGCCAGGAAAGTGGTCGGTGACAACAATACTTCGAATGAAACCACCACAACTGTGGCACATTATATAGTTGAAGCTCTTTCATTCTTTAGACATAGTGAACAACTTGTTCCTGGACAGTGTTCCTGGATCTAAATGACCACCACCAAGATATTTGGTATGTTAGAAAAAGAAAAGCGTATCTGAAGTAGTGTGTAAAATTGTGGGTGACATAGAAAGGTCCCAACAAGCACAAAGGGAATACGAAAATCATGTGGTAGGAGCAGAAGATGAGGTTGCATCTTCACAAATATCTACTAGTACCTACAATTCTCCCAAAAAACAAGGACAGGTTCCTCGGCTTCTTTAATCCCCCTTTCAGCCTGAGCATCAAAGTTTCATGGCAAAAGTAAATTTCCATAACAGTAAATTGCCATTGCCACTAGTGATAACAGTGATGACAGGGGTGAAGATGAACCTGTGATTGTTAATGCTGAGTGTCAGATTGAGAGAATGAAAATTGCCTCTATTTAGAGGGAATCCCCACCCATTATATTGAGTTCCATTGTCTTGTTTCAGAAATTGAAAAACAAGAGTAGAAAAATGCTAACCTTAGTTCTGCTCTAACTGGACTCTTTCAGCCTACTACAAGCACCCACTTGGGAACCACAAAGAAAACCACTTCTCTGGTTTGATATTTCCTATCCATTCTCAAGGCCTCTGGCCACATTGTTATGTGCACAATTTACAAGGCTGAAGTAAGTTGTGGGAAGCCAGGAACACTTCTTAGCACCAGGGGCTAATTGGCCTGATTGAGAGTCCCATATGTTCATGGGAAGACCACAAAAAAGGGGGCTACGTTTTGTGCCTCTGAATCCACAGATCTGAAAGGAGAAGATAATTGTGTATCCAGTTCTACATCCTGATGTCAAGAGCACACCAAGACCATTCACTCCTAGGGTGTATGCATTGATTTAATGATTGAAGGAATGAATGAGGGAATAAACGAATGAAGAATAAATTAATCAATCAATAAATCAATGAAGGGATAGATGAATTCCTGCATTATAGAGTGCTCTGTTACGCAAAAGGGCCATGCTGCTATTAAACTGAGGTCTGCTGGGAATAACTCAATACTGGGGTATCAAGGAAAAGATTAGTTTTAAAAAACAGGATTTTCTGCTCAGTAAAAGAACATAGCTGGAGTAGCCGCAATGTTAGGATGACTGGCAATGCACCTTGAGCAAATAGATGAGCAGTTTGGTCTCAGCCTTCCCTTGGTTCTCAGAGCAGTTTTTAGCTAAAAATCTTCAAAGTCGTAAGTTTTGAATTTTGTCTGTCTGGACACTTTAAGCACCACCTCTAAGTATCCAGGACTGGAGGATCACCACTTGGAGGGTTAGGACTCACTTAGGCTGGGTCCAGGTGTGGGTTCATGATGATGACAGCCTGTTATGTCCCTGTGGCTGTGGAGTCTAGCAAACTAGCCCTTGGAGTCACTCCGGTAGTCCAGGGTTCAAGTGAAAAAGCATGGCTCAACAGCAGGACAGACTTCTGAGGTTTCAAGGCCAGCTCGAGGCATCAAAGCCGTCCTTCCAGGTGCAGCAAAGCAGCCTTGTGGACTGCACATAGGCCATAGTGGAGAAGTGTGGCTCAATGGTTAGAGCGGCAGACCCTGATGCAGAGGTCTGGCCCAGACCAGGGTTCAATTCCTGCCTCGGCGGGTCTTGGGCTCAATTTCCCCCGACCCGATAATTCTCGCCTCGGTGCCTATTCTAATCATGGGTCCCACTCTGCAACTCTGGGCAATAGCTTGCTTAATCTCCACAACGGCCCCAAAAGCGCTAGGATGCCTGGATTCACCTTGGGGGTGCCCAGGAGTGGGCACTTCACAGGGAAAGGCCAGGAAGGGTTCCACAGCGGTATGTGCACTGCGCCTGAGAGACCCTTTCGGGGGTGTGCCGAGCGCTATATAAATGCATTACATTTACATAGCAGCATACAGTCCTCTAAGAG
The DNA here is from genome assembly GCF_964204655.1 of Triturus cristatus. Classification (NCBI taxonomy): domain Eukaryota; kingdom Metazoa; phylum Chordata; class Amphibia; order Caudata; family Salamandridae; genus Triturus; species Triturus cristatus. The sequence continues at coordinate 634,261,701 of NC_140582.1, forward strand.
CCCTTCCACAGGTCCAGAAAGTGACCTGAAGAGTGAGCCAGAGGGTCAAATTATTATACCTGGTGCCTTCTTTGAAGTAGGAGAAATATATAGAGGTTTCAGTTTGAAGTACTAGGAATTTCCCAGTTGCCCTGCTCTGGCTCCAAGCTGGCTGTAGAGACAATGCAGTGGTGACAAGCCTTTTGTGAGAATGAAGAGCACAGTCTATTCAATTACAAGTGGGACTTTGCACACCTAGTCCCTCCAATGTGTAATTGTCTGGGGGGTATTCACAAAGACCTAACTGCAAACTACACCCAATTATGTGAGCCAGAGGAGGCTGCAGGGACTAAATGGCAAAGGGCAGGATAATGGCAACTTTCTAGAAGTCAATGTGGGTGGTGGCATGCACACCTTCATACTCAGTGTTTGCCTCTTTACTTAGTTGCTCAATTTCTTCATCACAATAACAGAATGCAAACTTGATAGCGCTTCGCCCAGTGCGCTTCAAATACATCACACAAAAAGGAACCGGGTTAGATCCCTGTACAAGATGCACAGCCATGGATGCATCAAATGAATCAAAATCCCAGTTTTAAATCCTCTATTAATCTTTTTCATTGTTACTCCATACGTTTCTCAACCATTTTCTCCTTATTTTCAATTCATTTTATACATTCATCTTCCCTCGAAAAAGTCTTTTGTAGAGCACAGAACAGTAAAACGTTTCCACCAGTCACGATAATTTAACATAGATATGCTTACCGTGACTATTTATACCTTACTCCCTCATGACCCATTCAAACTCGATTCTACCTCCTGCCTGCGCTACTAACAAAGTGAAAGGAACTCTTGTTCATGCTTACATAGCTTCTCAGCTTTTAAAAAGCATTGAAACATACCTCTTTAGTCTTTAGGGCATTGGGTTGCTGGCTGGGTTCTGCTCCTCTTTATCTGCCTCTGATGGTGAGCGCCGGGACACCCTTGGGGTAGTTGAGAGCTATATAAATAGTCTTTATTCACTCATTCATATTTAATATTTTTAGAATCCCAAAGTTTTCATAATATTGGATAAATAGATTTTATAGCATTCATTGTTTTTTTTTATTTTTTATACTATTTGCTTTTATTTTTTAATGAATTTAAATGGTTGTATGACAGAACCACGCATGCAATTACAATGCATGCCTTTACCACGCATCAATTACCATGCACTGTCTTTACAAGACAATTTTCATGGAAGACATGGCTTGGCAGTTCGGGCTGGACTGTTCACATGAAGCACAGGGTCAGACTGATTTGCATATGGCCATGTCTGAACTGGGGTGGTGGAGTGAGCTAAAGAATGATGATGGATTAAACCCAGATCAGTTGACTGGGGGTGAGTGTCTGATTTGCTCAAGCGCTCCGTCCATCATCCCCTTTGGTATCGCTTTGTTCGCCCTAAGTTGGCAGGGTATGCCCAGACGTGGGTCCCTTGCTCACTTTGCCACTGGATTCAAGATAGCCTGTCTGATGAGGGTTATGAACCCGAAACCGGTCCCAGGATGCTTGTTTCCGGTCCAGGGAAGACATGGCTTGGCAGTTCGGGCTGGACTGTTCCCATGAGGCACAGGGTCAGACTGATTTCATATGGCCATGTCTGAACTGGGGTGGTGGAGTGAGCTAAAGAATGATGATGGATTAAACCCAGATCAGTTGACTGGGGGTGAGTGTCTGATTTGCTCAAGCGCTCCGTCCATCATCCCCTTTGGTATCGTCATGGGTACAGTCCAGCCTGAACTGCCAAGCAAGGACCTCCCTGGACTGGAAACAAGCATCCTAGGACCAGTTTGGGGTTTCACCCCTCTTCAGCCAGGATAGCTTGATTCCAGTGGCATGGAGAGCACGGGACCCACGTCTGGGCATACCCTTCCCACTCGGGGTGACAAATGCATAAACAACAGTTGGTGGACAGAATGCAGAAAAATGTCATACATTCACCCCAGTACAGAGATCTGGGCCTAAATCCATCGTTTTTTTGCTCACCATGCCGTTCCAGTTTGAACCCAGCCATATGCTAATCAGTCTTGACCCCGTGCCTTATGGGTACAGTCCAGCACGAACAGACAAGCCAGGTCCTCCCTGGACTAGAAACAAGCATCCTAGGACCGGTTTCGGGGTTTCACCCCTCTTCAGCCAGGATAGCTTGATTCCAGTGGCATGGAGAGCAAGGGACCCACGTCTGGGCATACCCTTCCCACTCGGGTTGACAAATGCAAAACCAACAGTGGATGGACAGAATGCAGAACAATGTCAGGTGGTCAGCTGGATTTTTCTTACTGGAAATGATGCAGGAGGAGCTTTTTTAACCTGTTGCTTTCAGGGAGTCCACTCCTTCTCTTTTTGAAGCAAGGCAAAGTCCTTAGGGCTGCAGTTCCTTAGTGTGCAGCGGGCACAGCCATTCAGAGTGTAGTCCTCTTGGTGCAGGCCAGGGTTCCAGCAGGAAAGTCCTTCTTCTTCTTGTAGTTTCAGGCAGGTGATTTGAGTTGCTATGCACTTCTCCCTTATTAGTCCAGTGTTCCTGGGCAATAAGCGGGGGGAACTCCTGACCAATGGGAAACAGGGTGTCACCCAGAAGTATGACAGCTTCCTCCAAAGTGTCGCATATACTTGTCCAACAACGCTCTGTACTTTAAAATTCAAGATGGAGAAACTTTATCCTTGGGATAAAGAACTGGCTACTTCAACCTACTGGTGTGGCTCATTTCCCTTAATACCTCTGTACCAGACCTCCTGAAAATTCCATTCCTTGGTCTCCCATCTGGCTGGGGCAAACAGGAAGAGAGGATAGGCCTGGGTTGCAGCCTTCCTGTCGTACTCTCTCTGAAGATCAATTTGTTTACCCAGCCCCCTTCCTGGCCTGTTCGCTGCAGCTACAGATCTCCCCGCACCAGATAACCGTTTTCTCCATGCAGGCCACTTATCACCTCATCAAAGCAGTGTGGCCCAACCTGTTAAGACTGGCCAAACAGGAGAGGCTGCTAGAAGGCTGGATTTTGTCTCACAGAAAAGAAAGTTAGAGAGCTAATTTTCTGTATTAGTTCTGATAAATTCAACAGTGGCAAGCTGTTGGAGTTATCATTACCAATCTTTTAAGTCCTTAAAATATAATTTTACCTCACTCCTTTCAATAGTTATAATTTATTATTATTCCCATGTTAGACTATAGAGCTAAAATGCTACAATAGGGAAATATGAAATCACAGTTTTTCCCTCACCAGGGCATATAAAACATCTTTTAAAATACATTTTTACATGCCATCCTACCCCAGGGCACATAGAGTAGACCTTAGGGGTGACTTATATGTAAAAATGGGGTAGTTTCATACTTTGGCAATACCTTTAAATCTAAAGTCAAATTCACATCTAATTTCAGTTTAAAAGCAGCCTGCAAAGCAGGGCTGATATTTTAAAATGACAGCAGGCAACATGGGAGTGCACAATTAAGTGCATGTAATCTGTTGTGCCTCTAAACCTATATGCCCCTGGTTAGCCAAACCCATGGCATTGTCAGAGTCAGTTACCAATAGTATCAGTCAAACGATTGTGGTGACAGGACAGAAATGATGACTTTCCCACATACACCTACTCAGAGACTCATGCACCTCCTTACGGACCCACTCATGGACTCATGCATCTGCTCATTGATAGACTCAGACACTCATGCACCCACTCACAGACCCATTCAGAGACTCACTTACCCTCTCACAGAGCTAGCCGGGCACCCATTCACAGACCCACTAAGACACTCATGCATCCAGGCACAGACCCACTTACACACCTACCCACAGTCTTACGCATCCACTCACAAACCCACTCAGACACTCATGCACCCACTAACAGACCCACTCAGAGACATACAACCATTCAAAGGCCACTTAGAGACTCATGCACCTCCTCACAGACCCACTCAGACACTTATGCACCTACTCTAAGACCTACACAGACCCTAATGTTCCCATTCATAGACCCATTCTGAGACTCATGTACCCACTCCCAGACCCACTCAGAGACTCATGCACCCACTCACTGACCCACTCAGAATCTCACTCACCTACTCAGAGATCAACTCAGAGACTCATTTAGCCACTCACAGACCATGTCAGACACTCAGACACCCACTCAAAGACCCACTCAGACTCACACACCCGCTGACAGACCCACTCAGATACTCATGTACCCACTCACTCACCCACTCAGACTCCTCCATCCACTCACAGATATACTCAGATACTCATGTACCCACTCATACACTCACTTAGACAGTCACACACCCTCTCACAGATATACTCAGGCACTCATACACCCACTCACAGTCTTACTCTAAGATTAACACACTCACTCAGAGACCCACTCAGACACTTATGCACCCACTCTACAACCCACACAGACAGTCATGTTCCAATTCACAGACCCCCTCATTGACTCATATACCCACTTGCAGACCCAGTCAGAGACTCATGTACTCACTCACTGACCCACTCAGACACTCCTTCACCCACGCACACACCAACACAGACAATCATGTTTCCATTCACAGACCCACTCAGAGACTCACGGATCCACTCACAGACCCACTTACTCATGCACACAGTCACAGACCCACACAACCGCTTACTTATCCACTCAAATATCTACTTAGAGACTCCCACACCCACTCTCAAACCCACTCAGAGACTAATTCACCTACTCACAGACCCACTCAGAAACTCAAGTACTCACTCACAGACCCACTCTGAAACTCACGCACCAATTCACAGACCCACTCATAAACTCTTATGCCCACTCACTGACCCATTCAGACACTAACACACACAGACAGATGCACAGAGTCACTTATAAAGTTGTGAACTTTCGATGTGCTGGTGTCTATTGAATTTCTGCTTTTGTTTTGTGAATTCTAGTCATGACAAATTTGCGAATTTTAAAAAATAACTTAATAAATAGATTTAAAAAGAATAAAAAAATTAGTCAGTGTTTAGGAAATAGGGTGGCTCTGAGAAGAGCTTTTGTATTTATTGTGTGTCGATAATAATTACACATAAAGCAGGTTGCAGTGTTTCAACTTGTTGCGGAACACCCTATTGACTTTCTCTGTGTAGTGAACTCCATTTCTTCTATAGATACCTTCCATGTCAAAGCACAAATTGTTGCAGATAGAATCCATGCTATAGTCTCTGAGGAATGCAGAAAAAGTTTAATTGACAGGCTGCAAGGCTTTTTTTTATCTGTGGGCAGAACTTGTTTGACCTCTTAAATTTCTGCCTTTGGCATATGTTTGAAAATATAAATGCAGTCTAAGGGAAAAGTATTATTTATTGAGCAAAGGTATCTTTTATTAGGATTTGCAGTTCTACTCCAGTAAGTATGCACAAGCATGAGGTCAGGGTGTTGGCAATACACAATGCTTTTCTCCAAAGGCAGCCGTTGATGCGACTTTAACCCTCTCTGGCCAATCCAAGTAATGTTCACAATAGGTAAACCCAAGTCCCAGTCAATGCCACGCTTTCTAGCACACTCTCCAGTCTACACCACAAAGCTGTGACCCACAATCCACACTCAAATCATTTTGAAGGTTTGGGTGGAGTAGTACACTGGTGAAGGCTTGAGCTGAATGAGACAGTTTTCAGAATGAAAGACAGTTAAAATGGATCTCAAGTCCTGGTTTTAAAAAGGACATATTTGATTGGATGGTGTGAATATGCAGGTAGCTAAAATTAAGGAGTGATTTGTAAGGAATCATAAGTAGGTCTGTGGTTGTCACTGGCAAAAATAAAAACCATGTAATGCAATCTTGGATATGCTTGTAATTTTAAATAGTCAAGCCCACCTGCTACAGTTGAGCAGGGGGTTAATATGCTGCTTCTAGAATGTGTTTGTAACTTGTGACCTACTGGTTCAAAAGGGTTTTCTAATTGGTGCTGCTGTTGAATCTCTGCTAAGAGAGTATGGTGGGAAGGATATTATACAGACTGTAGTCTGTTTCTTAAAGTTAGAGTGGTTTAGACTTTTTATTGATCAAGGAGGGTTAACTTTGTAAGTCAAATGTATGTAATGAAGATTAGGGCAGTTCTAAAGTATTAAGGGTTCAATGGTAAATACTTTTTGGGACTTCTGTAAGTATTCATGATTTCGATGCTAAGTTGCATGGGTGGCCATGCTGAGGGTCGTGACAAATTTGCGAATACACCAAAAACCATTCCCAGATTGGGCTTCTTCACTGAAGTGCAGGAAAGGGTTAGGAAATTTTGACCATTGAGAAGTAGGATAACAAAAGTAAAATATGAAAAGGACTTTTGGATTTGCTACCTTCTACAGTATCACTGAGTGAAAAGTTGAAAAGGTTGCCATTAATGGTTGCTTCGTATGAGAATGGTGTGCCATTCTTATGCTTAGTTTTCACATTTTCTCTGAGAGTTCAATGTATCTGACCAAGCAAGTGAATTAACATATATGTGAATTGGAGTGTAGTTTAAAAGAAATGGGATTAAAAAGGTTTATGTGTAAGGTCGCCAACATGTGCATTACAATTCCAACATGTAGTGCTCTGGCTAAGTTTCAGTTTAAAAATCCTTTCAGGGGTCCAGTATGTCCCGTTTATTAGCATAAGCTTTGTTTTGGATAATACTGGCAAAATTTAATTTGAGAATGGAGTTATATGTATCTTGTCCCAGACGAAGGGGATTTCTCTAGTGTGAGTTTCGGCTTCCATTTTGCTTCACTCCTTATATGCGATTAATGAGGTTTAGGAGATAAGAGTTTGTAGATTTTAGAAACAGTGTGTCCTGATTTTAGTAGCTGTATCACCCTTGTGGGGATAGACGGGTCAATAGGTTTTCTAGAACGTAACGTGAGTTGTGATTTCAGCTTTTGAAATTTATAAAAATCTAAGGAGTCAAGATCAAATTGTGCTTGAAGCTCGGAGAAGGCGTAGGGAATTTCCCTGTAAAAAGGTATTTGACTAGGTTGATGCCGTTTTTTGACCATTTTCCCCTAAAAAACATCCCTTCATCTACCCTCAGATAAGGGTTGTTCCAAAGAGAGGTTAAGTTGGATTTGTTAATGGTTACCGCAGATAATTGATCCAGGCATAGTAGAGCTCTTTTGGTGTTTTGAATAATATACTTAGAGTGGGGAATGGAAAAGATATCTATGGTTAGGAGAGCAGGTAGCGCGGTTTCGTTAATTATTGATCTTTCTATTTCCACCCCTACTGGAATTGTAATGCACATGTTGGCGACCTTGCTCATATGCTCTTCAACTGCCCCACCATGCAATCTGATTGGGATGAAATATATGAGTGTATAAACAAAATATTTAATATCAACCCTCCAAGGGAATTTTCCCATATGCTACTAGGCTGTCTGGATCCAATGATCCCATATGTGAATGACTGCTATTTGCTAGACCTTATGCTTACACTGACCTGCAAAATAGTACTCAATAAGTGGAAGAGCTCCAAAGAAGTCTACTTCAGAATGTGGCAGGAATGGTTGACCTTCCTCAGAGGTGCGGACAACATTTCTCTACATTCCTCTCCCTGGTGCACTCCACATAGGGAACTATGGAGGTCTCTCGATGTCTTATCCTTTACTTTTTACCCACCGTGACACCCATTTCACTGCATTCCATCACACAAACACCGTATCTAGAGTCCTTATACTCTAAAGGGAGTCCCCCACCTGCCTCCTCACTGCTGAAGATCGTTTCTTATAGGATTGTTTTACGATTGCATATAACGTAATGTAGTGGATCTGCTATGTACTCTACTGTAGGCCTGATTTGTACCAGAGACCGAGTGGAATGTGATATTCATAATACACCTGTACCTCTAAAACATAACTACATTTCCTATTGCACCGCACATGGATAACTTTATGTCTTTTTTCTTCTTTTGTAATTTTCCTTGGATTCATCATATATTCAGTATTATTGTTTCTTATGTTATTATTACTGTATTTTCATTTTGTATTATTCCTTCTTGAAAAATCAATCAAAACAATTTGAAACAAAAAAAGTATCTGTGTATATGAGGTTGATAAAAGTGTTTTGTGAGTGTGTGAGGGGGTTTATGAATGGGGTTGTGAATGTCTTTGTGGGTGTGTGAGTGAGTATGTGAGTGTTTGTCTGGGTCTGAGAGTAGGTGTGTGAGAAGTACTTTAATGAAGTGCTGCCCTGGAACTGTGGATTGTGTTGTTTAACTGCATGGTCTTGTTGGCATTTAAAACTCTTTGCCAGCTTTAAACTACTGTTTTACTATATACAAGTTAGCCCTTAGGTAGCATATCGGTAGGTCACAGGGAAGGGTGCAATGTGCTTATTAGGTAAGACATGCACTTTGAAGTCTCAGTCAGTCACATGTGTAATTTGAGACCCTAGGCATAATTAAATATCAAGTCTCTCATCCTTAATGCAACTTGCATATGTATTTACAAAGGCAGAGCCATTCACCTAGCCTGTCAAACAGAAACAGAGGCATGTAGACTCCTGGATTAGTACATATAAGACACCTCAAATATAGTGTGTATGTAGGCCATCGGGCAGGGTGCTATGTGGTTACACTGTAAGACATGCACTTTTAAGTTTTAGTGAGTTACATGCACACTTGCAGACCTATATGCCAAGTTAAACATGCAGTCTTCTATGCATATTGTAAGCCACATATTTATTTACCAGCAGCTGAATAATGGACAACCAGATTATATTCAGAGGTTCCTAGATTTCACCCATGTATTCCATGCATATGCCATCTTCTGTCTGAGAGCGACTTGTCTGGACTTTCATATGCTGTAAACCACATACTGAAGTCAGGAGTTAATCTTCAAAATCTCTCTGCAAAGGAATTTGTTGACAAAGTTCATGGAAAGGGATGTCAAGTTAGAATTCACCTTGAATAATTAGATGGCAATTCAACATGGTATGAGGATTGGTATCGTCTTCATGGAGAACTGAAAAGTATGTTGAGAAACCTAGGTGCACATACTTTGCTTCTGACACTCAGATTTGCTGAGTATGCATGGGATGACCTGCTTGAATTATTGAGAGAAGCAAACTCAAACAATAAGGACATCAATGTAAAGACAGCAGGAGAACTTTTATCTTTGGACCCTGCTATGTTTGTAGATATTTTAACCACAAGTTTCGAGCCATGCTGCCTTTTATCTGCAACAAAACAAATCCTCCTCTTGGTGAAGTAGCTGATTTTTGTCGGCGCAAAAAGTACCAAGCAAAAGAAGCTCCTCATATTCACATGCTGGTATGGATAAATGATGCACCAAAATATGGAACAGACAGTGATGAGTCTGTACTCGCTTTCATAGAACAGTACAGTAAAAGCGCCATCCTGAAAGAGAAAACAGCCTCAGACAACAAGTTCTGCACTTTGAAACACATAGATGTGGGAAGTACAGCCATCGAAAACACAGATGCAAAGGAAACATTTACACAAGATGTTGGTTTAGATTTCCACGACCTGTCATTTCCCAAGGAGGAGATAACACCAGTAAGGCGCATACTGACCAGAAAATCACCAAAAAACATGTACAACCTCAGAATGAGACAGAGGCCTCCAAGTATATTATTGACTATAACCCAGTGATTCTCAAAATGTGGAATGCTCATATGGATATACAATTTGTTGTAGACAACGCCATCGCTGTTGCTAATTATGTCACTTTGCACATGACAAAATCAAAGAAGATACAGATGAAGAAGATTTGGGAGAAGACTTCTGCAGAAAAGACTCTAATCAAGAAATTGTGCAGCTTCAGCTTGAAAATGCTTTCCCCTAGAGAGATAGGATCCTGTGAGTGCTGTGATCAGTTGAGTTTGGCCAAGTTTGTTCTTGAAGTCAAGAGAAAGTGTTTTTAGTGAGTCTAGGCCCTAGCAAACATGCAAAATAGAGTGTTGAAATCGTTCCTGGAAATTCAGTACCTCGCAGAGTTCCACTGGGAAAGAACAGACATTGTGAAATCAAATATGTTGGACATGTACCATCCAAGAAGTGGTCCACATCTAGAAAATATATGCCTATATGAAGTACTTCTACACTGCAGATACATAAGCAATGTAACAGAAGATACAGAACCAGGGAAATATTCAGTAGTTGGATGTGATGGTTGTTTGGTGAGACACACAAAAGGAAATCTAATTAACCACAGAAAATGGAGTTGCCAAACTGCTGACAGAAGAGAGTTTCACTATGAGGCACTTCTACAACTCTTCAAGCCTTGGCGTGCTGAATTGGAATTACTCAAAGACTATGACTGTTATGAAGATTCTTTCACCACTGTGAAAGACATCATATGAAGTTCAGTCTTCACAAACTATTTGCAAATGTTAAATGATGATATTCAACAGGAAGGAGCCATTGTTGTTGACATAGCTAAGAAGAGTTCACAAAGCAGCCAAAGTTCAGAACCACTGAGTCAAGATCCTCTTGGACAACCAATTATTGAAAATGAAGCTGCAATAGCCATGAATGAGGTGTAAAGTGCAATGGAACAAGCAAGACAGAAAAGTGTTGATATGGAACTATTAGTTGGACAACTGAACAATGAAAAGAAAGACATGTATATGAAGGTGAAAGAGGATATAGAGCATGGATTCCTCCACAAGAAGAGAGAATGTAAATGTTCTTCATTTAAGATAATACTATTATACATTAGTGGTCAAGCTGGCACAGAGAAAATCTTTTTAATTAAAGTTCTCACCACTTACCTACAGACGACTACAGAATCAAATTTATTGTGTGTAGTAACAGCACCAACTGGATTAACTGCAAACAACATTAAAGGAATTACTTTATGACTACTTATGATACCTGTTATACATGACTTTACTACCACAACTCAAGAGTAATGAAGAAACTCGAGCTTTTATTAATCAGCGAAGTGAGCATGGTCTGTAACTTAATGCTTACCTTTGTTCACTTAAAAATGCAACAGATTTTATGAACAGAGTATTAAGTGCTGTTTGGCAGAAAGAATTTAATGGTCTTCGGTGACCTACTACAACTTACCCCATTCAAAAGACAGCCTGTTTTCCAGACGCATCTCCATGATGAAATTCTGAACATTTAGCTAAACTTCTAATACAAGGGGGTACTGAAAAATATGGGTCAAGCATCTGATGCGCAATACAGAGATTTTCTGAAAAATATTAGAATGGAAGTTTGGACAAAGGAGAGCACACTTTCCTTAAAAAGTTGTATTATCAAGAAACGGCTTTCCTCTAACAACACAGCAGCACAGCTAATGTTCAATTTTATTGAAGAATGGAAATCTATAGTCTGTTTAATGCCTATACTTCAGCAGAACTCCAACTTTAACAAAGAATTATTAAAACTAGTGAAAGAACACATTTTAGAAACTATAGCAATTGACAAAATAGAACACCAGGGGGTGACAGTACAGCTAAGTGGAAAACTCCAAGCAGAATTGGATTCATCTGAGAAATCTGCAGCCAGGTCAGCAAGATCAGAAAAGTGTTTACGTGGATGCAAAAACAGTAGAGTAATTTTGGGGTGTCATTTAAATGTTGAGGAAGGATTAGTAAAAGGTGCAATGGATAAAGTTATCAATTTCATTAATTTTCCAAATAGGGATGAGGTTGGATACTTAGCCATTAACTTTGTTCAGATTGGTGGTGAGAAGCAGATTGGCCAATGTGCTGTTCTATTTTTGACTTATATGTCTGGCGGCGGCTGTTTGCAGTGTCAGTTAAATACGCTGTAACTATCCATAAAGCACAAGATTTAAGTGTTGACGCAGCTTTTTTATAATATCGGTATGTCTGTATTTAAAGAAGGTATGTCATATGTTGCATTGGCTCAAGTAAGAACATTGACCAGTTTGTTTTTGGTTGATTTTCATGACAGGAAAGTTAGTGCTGATGCAAGTTTTGTCAGAGAGTACAAATGGTTAAGAAGTGTATGCACTCCTTATATAGGACAGTACCCCATTTATGAAAAACAATCAATCTGTCCAAAGGAGAAGCTCACAAAACAAACTATGGGTGTTGATGAATAGTAGGAGAACAAGGAAGATGTTGACCCTAATGATCTCAACAACCTCAGACCTATCTCCAACCTCCCGTTCCTTGCAAAAACATTGGAGAAATGCGTTTCCACCAACTCAACAAACACATTGATGAGTTCAACCTCCTCGACACCTTTCAATCAGGATTCAGGAAAGGCTGTAGCATGGAAACAGATATGCTCAACGTCTCTGACGATATTCACAAGGCTTTAGATGAAGGTGATGCCTGCCTACTCATCCTTATTGACCTATCTGCGGCATTCGACACAGTAAATCATCCAGCGCTTCTGAAGACCTTAGCGAAACGCTCCGGCATCAATGGCACAGTACTAAAATGGTTCACCTCCTTCCTTCAACACCGCTCGCAACAAATTAAAATCAACTCCTGTCTCTCGAAGCCAACAAAAGTCCTCTCCCAGGTCCTCTTCAATCTTTTCAAGGAGCCCCTCACAATCATCTTGAAAAAAGCTGGAGCGAATTACCACCTTTACGCTGATGACACCCAAATCTATTTCAAAATCAAGTCTCCCAGCGACATCCAACACCTCAATGCCACTCTAACCGAGATCCAAACTTGGTTCAACGCTAATCACTTAAATCTCAACCCAGATAAAACAGAACTAATCCTATTCTCTCCAAAAAACAACCATCGTCCAATCCAAGAGTGGCTCAAGAACCTGGTTGCCCTAAACTGCCCCATCGTCCTATCCGACTCAGTTAAGTCTCTAGGCATCACCCTTGACAAGAACTTATCTTTGGAGGCCCACATCAAAAACTCTGCAAAAAGTGCTCTTTTCTCTCTAAAGCACCTCAAGAAATTGAAACCTTTTCTTCCCCATGATGACCTCAAGACAGTAGTCCAATCCCTAGTTCTCTCTAAAATCGACTACGGGAACACCATCCTAACAGGGACTCCAAAAGCTCACCTAGCCCCTCTAAGGACAGTGTTGAACATGGCCGCTCTGGAGTAAAAAGATTTGATCACATCACTCCAACTCTCAACTCCATCAACTGGCTTCCCATGGAAGGGAGGTGTATTTACAAACTGGCCTGCATCACACACAAAACCCTTCACTCTCCGGCCCCTAACTACCTGAACAACGAACTGGTAAGAGCAGGTCAATGCAGAACACTGAGAAGCTCCAACTCACTCCTTCTTATTCCTCCGAAACTGAAAAAGAAAACCACACAAAACCGATCATTCTCTGGCACCGCTCCCAGGATGTGGAACGCTCTCCCTAGAGTCCTCAGATGCAACCCCTCCTTCTCCTGTTTCAAAAGAGACCTGAAAATCCATCTCCTTAACAAATACTTTCCTGACCAACGTCAACTAACCTAGACTTCAATATCCGAGTTTTCTCCTCTCTCTTGACATTCAAGGATAGTTGGTGACCAGACTGTGTTAACCACCTTATATTCCATGCTGTATTTTAGTTATCCCTGGTTTTGCTTCCTTACTGCCTGCCTACTATGTAATGCAATTTCCATCTGTTTTTCTTTACAGTACGTATGTAAAGCGCTCTGATACCCACAGGTCAAGCTAGTGCTATATAAAACTTAAAAAAAATAAAAATAACAAAACACTGGACAAAGAGGGAGAAACTGCAGGTTACCAGTTGTCAAACACTGCTGGTGTCAATTGCTATGCAAATGTTGTTCTCAATGTGCTGTTTCATTTACCACATATTATAAATGCAATTGAACAGAAACCTCAGAACAGATTAAGTTCTGCACTGTATGGTTTGCTGCAACATTTAAATAGTGAGAAGACTGTAATGCATTGTGCTTCAGTACTATTTACGTAGAACACTCAACAAGATGCACAGGAGTTTATAATGGATATCCTTGGAGTTTTAGAAGCAGAAGAAATCAGTATTGATGACTTATTTGGATTGAGTTACGCATGAACCATGAGTGTGAATAATGTCTTTTATGTCTATCATTCAAATACGTTTTAAATGATTTGTTTACTTAACACTACCAGATTTAAAAACTATGTCTTTTGACAGATTGAGAAAAGCAGCTAACCAAAATGTGACCTGCCCAAATTATAGATCAGATGTTATGTCTACATTGCATATACGAATAAGAGATACATACTTTATATTAATACTACAACAATAGAAAGCAGATGGATCTAAATTGGAACAAAAATTACAAATTTCAAAGCAAGACAAATATAATTTTCTGGAAGAACTTACACTAAAACAGCTATCATCTTTCACGAAGGACTTAATGTAACATCTTAACACTATACAGTTTTTTTAGAGAGTGAAACTGGATGGATGGACTGCAATGACAATTACCTCAAATTCAAATAAAAACTGCCTTTAAAACTCCCGAATTCTTACCTCCTGTTTCTTAAACCAAAGCTCTAAGGAGGATTTCTGATGAAAATAAATGGTGTACTGTATTTCTTCTATGTGGATAGTCAGTGTTTAAGGCATCATTTGGCCTAGCAGGGATGATGTTTCTAAAAGAATCTCCAAATTTCTAGTGTGCTATACATCTAACAGTAGTATTGTACCAGTCAAAATAATAAAACCGTGATTTCAACATATGTTTGTCTACATTGGTGCTTTAACTGTAGGTAAACTAATTGATTAAATAATTGTAGTGAGTGCAATGTAGAGTGTCAATTATTTGTAGTGATTTAATATGCAGTTTTTTTCTGCAATCTCTGCAATTGTTTTTTCCCCACGGTTCAAGGATGAATCTTTTAACAGTACATCATTTATGGTGTACAAGGAAGAATGCTGAAAAGAGAAAAATAGGGAAAATTAAATGTTTTACTATAATGGAATATACTATTAACATAAGAAATGTGTACTCATTTGCTTCTGGAAGTTTGTAAATGTAATACTAACTTATATTTATGTTCTTTTTCTTTTCAAACAGTGGTTGGAGTGATAAGTCTTTAGATTTCTCAACATACTCGGTGTGCCAGACAAATATTTCTTTGACGTACCCCTGGAGAGGGTCTTGACGCATAAAGTGAAATTGACATGCTGTGCCACCATTGGAGACAATGGTGAAAAACTCCCATTCAGCTGATTGCTGCTTTGCTGGGGGGTTCTCCACTATAAACTGTGTTCAACAGGGTGCGGATGCTGATATCTACTGACACCAGATGTCATTTTAGTTAGAAATTATTTTTTTTAAAACACCAGATTTGATTTTAAAAGAAGAAGATAGCAGATTCTGAATTGAGAACAGGATTCTTTTCAACAATCTTTAGGATTGTTTTTCCCACTGTTCAAGGATGAATCTTTATACATTGCATCACTTATGATGTACAAGTAGGACCTCCATCATCCTGCATATATTGCCTGTTCCTGGGGGAGAAACTAGTCTAACTCTCCCTCGACGTGCGGAGGATGCCTTCAGGCATATCTACCCCTGTGTGCGACTTGCGTGGGCTCAGGATGGCGAAGATCTACCTTCTGAAGCTGTTACCTACTGCTGTGGCCCTGCCGGGCTGGAATCCTGCGCACTCCAGGGGCGTGGTTCCTGAGCTACGTCCGGAGCGGGACTGAGTGCTGGCCGCTCCTGGTTGTGACCCGACACGAGGACCTCCTCAGTACTCCGACGCTGGGTCCCTGCATATGCTTGCCCTGGGTCCGGGTTGGACTGGCGGTGGTGTGCTGTCTCTACCGGGGGGGCTGGTGCGGCTTGTCGGGGCTACCTGGAGGTCTGTGTTGGCCCATGCCTATGCCTGGACTGTACCCTCAGAGTAACGGTAGGGGGGTTTACTTCCTCATTGTGCACAGGAGCCATTTACATTCCTGGGTGCCCGGGACGGTGATCCTGTGACGGCCTGAGATGCTGCGTGTGACCGGGGGTGAGCGGGCCCTGCATCATTGACCCTGCATCACTGGCCGGTTGACGGCGGGGTGACACTGCTCCCTGTGACCCCTCCTGACCTTGTATGTATGTGCTCTTTAGTCTGGAGCCCCTTGGTCTGCCCTGGAACAGACTGCTGCATTGCTTTGCGAACCCGACATGAGGAGTGCTGTGTGAAGCACTTATATAACTGGGAGCGCCACCATTTTCATTGTTGCTCCCCTTGCTCCTGCATGCGCTGCTATTGCCTCTGTGCCACGGCCTGTGTGTTGAACTGCCCCCTTCTTGGGAGCGATGGCTTCTTGATCTCATGCCTACCTTCTGCCTGCTTAGCCGGGGGAGGGCCTCCATGTGTACATTACATGCGGCCATCTGCGCTGAATTGCTGTGGCTCTCAGCTGGTCACTTACTACGCGGCCGGAGGTGGTCTACAGGACCCTAATTTAACCTGAGATTGCTGGAATTGTCCGGAGATCTTGGACTCTACGTTATACTTTTGCTCTATAATACCTCCAGGGACCTGCCGTGTCCGAGTGCTGCAGCGACGCCTGACAGATTTTGAGATAGGGGGCAGGGAGCGGACACTCGAAGCTGTTGACTCTTATGGCCTGTGTTGCCACAGCCTGAGGCCTCTGGTCTGGGCCTACGTGACGCCCTTACTCACCGTCCCTTTTAGGTACAGTATACTCTCCTGTGTCCGTCTTACTACGGATATCCCTGCTTGCTTTATATAACATCTCTGCGGCGCTGTGTTCCTCTGCAGTTGCACCTGCTGGGCCCCTCTCTGGTTCTGCTCTTCCTTCATCTTGCCTTGGGACGTATGAGGGGCAGGCAGCCGGATATGTCTGCAGAGGATACTCCACTCCAAGGGGAACATGGTTCTGCCTCCCAGGCGTCCTCTGTTAGTTGTGTTCCACCGACGCCCCTGACACCCTCTCCGGATAAACTGGAAAAGTTTCTGGCTGAGATAAGGGCGTTGCGCCTTGATTTGGAGCAGCAAATGGGCACCATCAATACCAACTTAACCATCCTGTAGGCAGACCACACCAAACTTTCAGGCACCGTGAAGGAACACACACAGACGCTCACAGAACTGGTCCCACAACACCAGGCTCACTCCAGAAAGCTGACACAATTGCAGACCCAGCTTACCACCCTTCTGTACAGGGTTGAGGATGCGGAGGGAAGGGCTAGGCGCAACAACATTCGCATTATAGGTATGTCGGAAAATTCAGAGGAATCAGATGCGACCTGCTTTGTTGAGCAGTGGCTCCGAGACCATGTGGCCCCGGAGGGTCTTTCTGATTTCTTTTGTGTGGAGCGTGCACATCGTATTCCCACCAGCAGACCAACACCGGGCCATCCACCCAGACCACTTATTGCCTGCGTTCTTAATTATAGAGATCGGGACCACTTGCTCTAAAAGGCCTGCGAGAATGCCCCTATTCAACACGAAAACTTTTGTATTTCCCTTTACCCAGACTACACCATACAGGTGCAATGGCAGAGAACCTCCTAACGGCTGCTCAAGAAAAAACTTCAAGCTCTCAATGTATCCTATGCTCTCCTGTTTCCCTCACATTTGAAAATTATATATCAAAAGAAGGCTCACTTTTTTGAAAATCCAGCAGCGGCTAATGCATGGTTAGAATCTACTTTGCCCCCACAGTTCCTGGATGATATAGACCAGTGGTTACGACAATTACCAAAACAGCCAGTTACTTTGAAACCTCGCCGTGTCAGAAGGAACCGTGTGGTCTTGGATCAGAGACCCTCCCCGCCCTAGGCGGTTATGGCACAGGAATCTGCACTACAGGCTGCTGCTTCTTTTCAGGACACTCCACAGATCACGTCTCTGGAGCAATCTGAAGACAACCGAATCCCATCTGACTCTGAAAGCAATGTTTTGTTCCCTTCAATAACTCTCCAAATTGTGAAAGACTTGTATGGGTAATTTGCTGGTGTCGCTATTTGGACCTTACTTGTGTAATACTTTATGCCTAGTGCTAATCTACTTCTCTCTATTGCTTGTGATACACTGACCATACTATAGATGCTAAAGTACAGGCTCACTTCTTTTGTCCTCCCAGGTTCCTTTCTCATTTGTGTGTCCTGTGGGGCCTGATCTGCATGCGGGGTGATGCACACTCTGCTAATGTGAATTTAACATGTTTTTTTCACCCCAGGTTCGTCTGTTTTTAATTTCTTTTCTTACAGGTCCCGGCCTTGGACGCCTCTTCCGTGTCGTGAGCTTATCCATGCTCTCGTTGGCGCCCACCCCCCTGCAGTTTCTGCAGTATATAACAGCGTGAATGTAATGTGTTGTAGAGTTCGTTTGGACCAACCTAGTTTGATAGTTGGCCCTAGTATTCTGAGGTTTTGTTTAATAAGTGGGATGTTTGGGCCTGGTTCGGGTCACATTGTCTCTCTTACCATGCTCCACAGTCTATCGTGAAGTGCACTGTTACAATACCCTCCTACACTATGGCTGCTTTGGGTAAATATAAATTGTTGACCTGGAATGTTCGGGGAATTAAGTCTGTGCACAAAAGACATTGTATTTATGCTCAATTGATTAGACGCAAGGCTCATATCTCTTTTATTCAAGAAACTCATCTGACTAATTCTGAAATATCCAAAATGCGTAGGAAATGGAAGGGGCAGTTTTTTCATACCTCTATTCTGCTTTTGCTAGGGGGTCTTTGATTTGGATTCGAAGCGGGGTGCCCTTTACCTTAATACACCAATGGATAGATCCTGATGGGCGTTATGTACTGATCAATGGGAAATTGGATGGTTCCCCAGTGATTCTGAGTTGTGTAAATGCCCCAAACTCTGATCAGAATGCTTACCTTACCACGCTTAACACTGTCTTATCAGACTGGGCACATATCCCTTGGGTTATTGGGAGCGATTTTAATTTGGTACTCGATATACACTTAGATCGTTCACACCCCCATTGCAAGGTGCTTTACCTACTAAACATGCAGAGTTTTTACAGGCCTGGGCTGCAGGTTGGTCTCTACAATATATATGGCGTACTCATCACCCTGGTCACAGAGAATGTTCCTTTTACTCTCCTCCACACCAATTGCACACTAGAATTGACAGCATATTCTGTTCCACACTGTTGCTGCCTCAAATGACTGACTCCACTTATCTAGGGAAAACATTATCTTACTCTAATCCTATGGAGGTGATATTGGCCTGGGGTAAAATTCCTACCCCTGTCCCTACTTGGCGGCTCTGGCCACAATTGCTAGAGGATGCGGTTTTCTGTACTACTGTGGGCCCCACAATCACACCTTATTTCACTGACAACATTGAGACGGCCTCCTATTTTCTGGTGGAGTGGGACACCTTCAAAACTGTCAACCGCGGCACGGCTACTGGAATGGTGGTGGGGGCCCGGCAAGAAATTAACCAAAATCTCACTACAGTGGAGGCCACCCTCCATAGGCTTGAAACTGCAGCCCTTACTGACCCATCACAAGTCCTACTCCTTGAGGAGGCCAGAATCAAGAATGCTGAATTGCTGGAACAACTCCGGCTAATAGATCATATGTCTTACACACAACACAGTCATAAAATGCTGACAAATCGGGGACTTTACTTGCATGCCTAATTAGAGGCTCTCCCCCCCAATGCCCATCACTGAAGTTTATCTCCCTGATAGAACGATTGCGACTACCCAAGCGACCATCAACTTAGCATTCTTTACATATTACCACAGCTTGTATACTGCCCCTTCATCTACTGAAATCTAGGCCTTTCTTCATGACCTGCCTTTGCCCCAGCTGACGGATGACGCTCAAACTGACTTGGATGGTCCAATAACTGCCGCTGAGATTAAGGTGACCATAAAAGTGGTGCCCAGAAATAAGACTCCAGGCCTAGATGGCCTGCCTGTAGAATTTTATGCACTGTATTCCGAAAACTTGGTCCCACACCTTAGGACCCTTTACGCCACAGCCCTAGATAAATCAGCTCTACCATTAACAACCATGCAAGCATTGGTGACTTCCCTCCCTAAGCCTAATAGAGATCCTCGTGATATTCCTGGCTACCGCCCACTTTCTTTACTGTCCACTGAATATAAAATGCTCAGCAAAATATTTGCCAACCGACTATTACCTTATCTCTCTAAACTAGTCCATATAGAACAATGCGGCTTCGTTCCGGGTCGCAGCACATCCCTCAATATACGACGGCTTCATTATGTTATGGAGGCAACGGCAGTAATGTCCCCTACGGCGGGATGTATTTCTCTGGACATGCAACAAGCCTTCGATACCCTTTCATGGCAGTACATGTGGGCCGCCCTGCAACAGTTTGGCATTCCTAAAGGATACCTGTAGTGGGTACAGCTCCTGTACAGCGCGCCAACAGCACGTGCCCATACTGGCGCACACATTTCTGCAGCCTATGCCATAAATAGAGGCACTCGGCAGGGTTGCCCCCTGTCTCCTCTGCTATTCGTATTGGCGGTGGAACCCCTCCTTCTTAAACTTCGAAGGGAGGCAGTTGACCTTGTGATTCAGCTAAATAATGAATCATGCATAGTTTCTGCCTACGCCGATGACCTTATCCTTTTTCTTAACAACCTTGACCTAGATCCCATCCCCTCTATTTTTTAACGCTTTTAATTTGTTTCCGGCTGGGCAATTAACGCTACCAAGTCTTACGCCTTTTTTATGCGATATCGGGAACATCCAGAACCTATTTTATTTGGTGAACTCACATTACAGACGGTGCCTGACATGTTTAAATACTTAGATATTCAAATCTATAGATCCTCACAGGACTTGATTGACGCTAACATACTTAAGGCGATCACTTCCCTTCGAAAGCAAGTCTGCTCTGGGTCTCCTTACCACTATCAGTGATGGGAAGAATCGCGCTCTCCAAAATGGTGATGCCTCCTAAATTATGGTATTTTTTTGCTAACTTGCCTGTCATGATCCCTTCTTCCATTTTTAAAACTCTGAATACATTATTGACTGAACTGATTTGGGGTCATGGCAGTAGACAGATCGCATTGGCAAAATTACAATTGAGACCGGAGGAGGGCGGTCAAGGTTCACCTGATTTTAGGGCGTATTGCCTAGCTAGCCAATTGCAATGGCTTTCATATTGGTTGGTGGGTCATCAACTGCAGGAAATAGAATATACCCCTCGACATTTGCACCAGGGCACTCTACACAAAATGCTCTTACCCACCGGTAGACTTCCACCTATGCTTCCTTCATTACCCAAATATACCAAAGAAGCCATTCCATATTCCGATAATATACCGCTAATGGGAATCCCGACTGCTGCTGGGATAGTCACTGCTAACAGGTTGACCTCATGGATGGCTGAAGGGCTTTCGACTGTGGGTGTGTTCTTCATCGAAGGATCCCTGACTGATCATGACAATGTTCAATGTACTCATGGAGTCCCCGCGACTTTATTTCTCTTACACGCAGCGCTTGTCCGTTATTTTAAACAACATTGGGCCCCTGATGGGTCCGAACCTCCTAAACATGCTCTACTCCATGCAATATACCTAATGGGGAGGGCCAACACCTTATACGATGGCTGTACAGGGGTATCCAAACTCATTCCACCACACCCTTATTCCTACTCCGCACCCGATGGTCATTGGATCTCAACAGGGAATTCACAGACAAAGAATGGTCCTCAATATAGGAATTCCCTAAGAAAGTTTCCTGTAATGTCAGATTTAAATACATCCAATCGATGATCTTACATAGAGTATACCTCACACCACACCGACTTAATAGTATATATCCGGACGCCCAACTCTCCTGTCCTAGATGCCAGGAGGCAGATGCAACTCTCATCCATATGCTCTGGGCATGTCCTAGACTTCATGATGCCATCACTCATACAATTCGACAAGTAACTAACACCTGTGACTGGCTAGCTCTTGAAGCTTGTCTTCTGGGCCTCCGTAGGCGCCCTAAGGGACAGAAGATACAACTCAAATTCGCCGACTTGGCACTCCTAATTGCTAAGTGAGCGATTACAATGAGGTGGAAGTCTCCCTCTCCTCCTGTGCCTCTACACCGGCATACCGAATTGACACGACGGGGACTTGCTGAAAGTACTATCATCTGACAGGAGCAATTCCGGGGCCAGCGTAATATTCCCATCTCATTGGAATGGGACCAAATGTTGGAAGTCTTCAAAACTATAGATTCTTTTACACCTCCAACATCACCAATAGCTTTGACTCACCCCATTAATCCAGCATTCCCTTGAATGACTAACTTGTAACCCTCTTGTACACTGACAATTTTTTTGTTTTTGTTTTTGGTGTACACGTGTACAGCAGTCCTGTGTGTAGCCGTTAACACTGTAGTTCAATGTTCTTTTTCATAGGCACTATTATGTATCATGTTCTATCTGTACACAATCGATAGCCCCATATTAGTACAGGATCTCAGACAGTATTTGGAATCAGAGAACAGGGGGGTGGGGGGCGTTGGTTTATCTTTATATCTTTTATTTATTGAGGATTAGACATGTTGTGACAATGTATAGTCTACCCTTGTTTGCGCCACGATTGCTACTTTCAGTATGGGCTATTATCCTGTGCTTTGTGTTCATCCAACATTGCCTACTATTTGCACTGTTTAATATATGGCTACATCTTTATTCCTGGTAGACTGTACAGACATATCTTCTATGAATATGATGAATTGGTTAACATTGCAGGCATTTACAATGCACGGTTATCAGTGATTAACATGACAGTATTTGAGCGTTGTCCTGTATTATAAAATCAATAAAATTATGTTTTTAAAAAAAAACCCTCTCAGGCCAACGCAAGTAATTTTCACATTAGGAAAACATAGGTCTTTCTAGTACACTCTCTAGCCCAGAATACAAAGCTATGTCCCACAATCCACACCATTTTGAAGTCTGGAGCAGTAGCACACAAGAGAACGCTGAATGAGGCAGTTTTGAGAATTAAGTCAGTTATCATAGAACCTGAGTGGTATAATTATTGCAGTGATTAAAACTAAAGCTGTGGATCCACTACAAAATTACATGGGGTCTGTGCTAAGCCTAGTGGTGGATCTGTGGACCTGCCCACATGAACTTAATGGGGATAAAGAAAAGCATATACATCTATAAAACCTGACGGACGAATGGAGATGACGTCAATAATACACATCAAAAGACAAGTAGAAGAAATATAATTGTGACATAGAGACCAAGGAAAGCAGTGCGCAAGTAATCAAGAGAGAGACCAAAAGAAGAGCCTCAAAAATTGAAGACAACCATAAGAGAGATATTGTAAAAAGGGAAGTACAATCAAAGGTTTCTATAATCAATAGGGATTACAGGCCATGACAAAGGGGACCAAGAAACAAGTGACAATATCCCCAAGAGTACCAAACTGAAAAAGTATAGGCACTTAGCCGTTAAAGGGGGTATCAAGAAACCAACATAACATATCTCATTCAGTACAAACCTGGATGTGCAAGAAATGTGAGGTGAAAGGATGCACAAAATCCCCACAAAAGAAAGAAACACTCAATATTCCAATCAGTACTAAACTGGAATTAAATGTGAGGCGAGATGATGTACAGAATCTCTATAAAAGAGACAGAAAAAACCATGAGGATAAAATGGAAACAGAATGTGCACACTCCAATTGGGGTCACAATGAGGAACTGAATAGCTGTCAATAATAAAAATATCACAAAGGAACAATGAGACGATATAAAATAATTTAAAAACCCAATAAAGTGAAGATGTAACTGTCAACAAACTTGCCACTTGTATTAAAAAAAACGACAGATCCCATAATGCATCATAATTTGCTAACATGGGTACAGACTATAAATAGAAACTAAAGATGGACTCACAGTTACCGTGAACAAGATCTGGCTGGGTTGAAACGCGTAGGTGGTGGTCGTGGGTTAATTTGCACGTTTAAAAAAAAAACCTTCTTGAAGAGTTCCTTGGTGTGCGGTGAAATCGTTGATGGATATTTGGTGATACATAATTACAAGGAGCAGTTCACCTTTGACACCAGCACCCACTGTGGGAGCGAGCACGTCATCGCAAACGAATTGGTGGGAAAAAAATATATATATATATAAATATATATATATATATGCATGTATGGCGGTCGCCAGTAGATAGTTATAGTTAGGACCGAGTTCCCATAGGAAATCAGAAAATTCTCTTTTGAATATCTTTGGCGCCGGATGACTTATCTTTGTGAAATTTTCAAAACTAATGGGGTGCTCCGCTCAGCTCCTACCCTAAAGGTCTCGGGGTGATTCGTCAAGGGGGGGCTGCGAAAAAAGGGGGGGCGCCAAAACGCCTTTTCCCCAGGCATTTTCCCATAGGACCTTTAGTCGTAGGTACAGCCCGAACGGCTGAACAGAATTACTTGAAATTTGGCAAAGAGGTAGTCCTCAGGTCAGGCATGTGCCTGCCTTTTGCTTAAATGGTATAAATCCGTTCAGTAGTTCCTGAGAAAATCAAAAGTAAAATCACATATATATCTGGGCAGAGCCTAACCACACATCTCATTGTGAGATCTGATTGGCTGTCAGCACTTCATCCAAGAAGTGTTGGCAGCCATCTTGGGACCAATATACATGATAGCACCTCATTAAAAAGCATTGCAGCTAATAGAAGG
Source organism: Triturus cristatus (assembly GCF_964204655.1). Classification (NCBI taxonomy): domain Eukaryota; kingdom Metazoa; phylum Chordata; class Amphibia; order Caudata; family Salamandridae; genus Triturus; species Triturus cristatus. The sequence goes on from NC_140582.1 coordinate 634,286,271, forward strand.
TTTTAAGACTTTAGTTACATTATAAATCATTTGTTGATGGTACCATACTCATTTTAGGAATTGTGGTGTGTTCTAAGGTGATTTTACCATGTGAAAAAGCCTTCTGCTGTGATATCATGAATCATGTTTGAGAGAAAACTATTTTCTCATGCTTTTCCCACAGAGGTTTGGAAGGTGATCTATAAGCTGACTGAGATCATATTTTCTGTAAATTCACATTATCTTTCTCAGTCATGTGAGAATGAAGTCTGACATCCAACAAGGGCAGAGACTGTCAGTTGATTCCTTTGTGTTCTACTGCAGCTTCCCAGAGTGTTCTAAAGAACAACTAGAGTGCTAACAGTCCTACTTATGACAAACGTATGGCACACCTGAAGCCATCTTGGTTGGAATAAAGTGGTAATTCTTAAAACATTTAATTTAAAAAGGAACAAAATGAGGGGGTTCATTTTGCCATAGAAAGTATGATTAGTGCTGCAGCAAGAAAAATTAGGGCACATTTTGAGTGACTTCTCAAATCCTCTTCTATTTCATTAAAAAATTCTGACATGCAGACTGAAACATGCACTTTCAATACCAGCAGCAGACTTCCCTGGTGAGCAGTAGCTTTACTACAGTGATCTAATAAGCAACTAGAGTGCTAAAATTCTGAATTTATGGCAAATTTGTGACACATCTGAATGCCTTCTTGATGGAATCAAAGTAAAAAACTGAAAGTATTTCCTACTGAGGAGACTGTAGTAAATGAGGAAATTAGGAAACATCATAACAAATAAATCTCCCAAGATGGCCACCAGAGACAAAAGAGTCCAAATGTAGCCCAAATATCACCCAGATGTAGCCCAAGTATAGCCCAATGACAGAATATCCCAGAGTGTTCTAACGAACAACTAGAGCGCTAACAGTCTTACTTATGACAAAAGTATGGCACACCTGAAGCCATCGTGATTGGAATAAAGTGGTAACACTTAGAACATTTAATTTATAAAGGAACACAATGAGGGGGTTCATTTTGCCATAGAAATTATGATTAGTTCTGCAGAAAGAAAAATTAGGGCACATTTTGACTTCTCAAATCCTCTTCTATTTGATAAACAAATTCTGACATGCAGACTGAAACATGCACTTTGAATACCAGCAGCAGACTTCCCTGGTGAGCAGTAGTTTTACTACAGTGATCTAATGAGCAACTAGAGTGCTAACATTCAGAATTTATGGCAAATGTGTGACACATCTGAATGCCTACTTGATGGAACCAAAATAAAAAACTGAAAGTATTCCCACCGAGGAGACAGCAGTAAATGAGGAAATTAGGAAACTTCATAACAAATAAATCTCCCAAGATGCCCACCAGAGACAAAAGAGCCCAAATGTAGCCCAAATATCACCCAGATGCAGCCCAAGTATAGCCTATTGACAGAATGTCCTAGAGTGTCATTAAGAACAACTAGAGCGCTTACTTTCTTACTTATGACAAAAGTATGGCACACCTGAAGCCATCTTGATTGGAATACACTGGTAACACTTAAAACATTTAATTTAAAAAGGAACACAATGAGGGGGTTCATTTTGCCATAGAAATTATGATTAGTGTTGAAGAAAGAAAAATGAGGGCACATTTTGAGTGACTTCTCAAATCCTCTTCTATTTCATTAAAAAATTCTGATATGCAGACTGAAACATGCACTTTTAATACCAGCAGCAGACTTCCGTGGTGAGCAGTAGCTTTACCACAGTGATCGAATGAGCAACTAGAGTGCTAACATTCAGAATTTATGGCAAATGTGTGACATATCTGAATACCTTCTTCATGGAATCAAAGTAAAAAACTGAAAGCATTTCCTACTGAGGAGACTGCAGTAAATGAGGAAATTAGGAAACTTCATAACAAATAAATCTCCCAAGATGGCCACCAGACACAAAAGAGCCTAAATGCAGCACAAATATCACCCAGACGTAGCCCACATATAGCCCAATGACAGAAGTGTGCAAACCACTTATTTTTTGTGTATTTGCAGTTTTATATAGTGCAGACTTGTCAGGTATTGGAATGCTTTCCATGAGCATTGGTTACATCACACAAGATCAAATTCATTTTGGTTGTAGACATGGGGAGATTAAGTGATTTGACCACAATCACAGAATGTTGAGCTGAAGCAGAAACTCCAAACTGGTTCCCCAGTTGCAAAGTCTGCAGCTCTGGAAGTAACACCACATCCTCTCGCCAAGGTGCAACATTTAATCAAGTGGTCAACTGGATAAAAAAACATAAAGATTACAAATAATTTAAAAGTTCTTTGTCGCTATTTGAAAACTCAGAAAATATGTCCTCATTTTAGTTTTTTAGAGCACTAACAATAATTTTGATGCAAATAAGACCCTCTCATATATGTAATTTCTAAAGAAAATACTCTAGGTATTACAGTTTTGATTACATTAAGATGACGTCAGGCGTTCCACACTTTGGTAATAAATATAGAATGTTAGCAATCTAGTTGTCCATTGGGATACTGTTGAGAGGCAGAGGCCAGGGGCACGGACTCTGAAAATTGAAGGCAGGTAGGAGAGTGCAGAGGCAACAATGTGACCACACTGGGCAGGCAGGAAGGGCAGCACAACAGACTATGGAGGGCAGTGGAAAGGCGGGCAGGGGCAACAAACTAACAATACAGGGCTGGCAAGAAAGGCTGTGGCAATTTAATAGACCATTGTGGGCAGAAGGAAGAGGCAGTGGTAGTACAACAATACATGCCAACAGACCCGTTTCAGCCAGGAAACGTCCAATGTTTTTAAGCTCAAATGGGCTTTATTTGATCTGTCTCCTGTCCACAATCTCCTCTTTTTCAGTGTAACTCAAAGGGGAAAATCAATACCCCAGTTTTTTTCAAAATCTCCCTCTTACCAAGTACAAAATGTTCGCAAGTATGGTACATTGAATCATGGTAGGCAGGAGGAATTGGGGTAGGGACATGGACTCGGATAACAGAGGACAGGAGGGACATGGAGAGGTGCACCAAACTGACCCTACAGGGCAGGCATCAGGGTTTGCAGCAGTACAATACACCACACAGCGCATGCGGGACAGGAGTGCAGCACAGCAATCCATAGAAAGCAATAGCGAGGGGACAGGACCATGCACATGGACAACAGAGAACAGATGGGAAAGAGGCAATGGTAGCTAGCTGACCATAATCGACAGACAGGCGAGAAAGCTGCAGCATAACAGACTGTTAGAGTCGGGGATCTCTGATTGGCGCAAGGATGTCCTTGTGTCAAGCAGGGACCCTCTCCTCCACGTCAGGGCAAAGGATAACCCCTTTTGGAATGACCCTTGCTCACCCTCTAGGTGCGTGGCGTGAGCAGCCAAGGCGATTCTTCAGGCGTTGTTGGTTAAGCACTTACAATCACACACACAGCAAATACATCAATCCCCCCAGAAACGGACACCAGCCTTAGATATGGGAAAATACGCTTTCTTTATATAAAAATAGTTATCTCAATATGCAGATCTATCACAAGACTAGTAACGTTGTTTCGATGCCACCAGATTATCAAGCCGGCAAACGGTTCTTTAAGCAGATGCTCTTTTAGTCTCTTTTCAATGTCACTTGAGGGATTCCAGTCTTGACTTACTTCAGGCCTACCGCAGCTCACGCATCTGTCGTGGGCGCGCTTGCGCCGTGCACAGCTCCTCCGGGCAGCTCCGGGGCGGCGGGAGGTGAGACGGGCGTGCGGTGCGGTGAGGATAACGGGGAAATAAGGCGGTGCGGGCCCCGAGCCCGATACTGGAACTCCTTTAGTGATGTGGAGGGTCGGCACAGGTCGGTGAGACTCTCAGCTTGGGAAGTGTTCTTGGGTCCTCAATCAGCGGGTGTGGGCAAGTAGGCAGGCGCGGCCAGCGACCCTTAGCACGGCGGTGCAGGGGGGTCTCCACAGCGGGGGCGGCGCGGCCTGGGGGTGTTCCAAGGATAACGAAGCGGGGTCACAGGGCACGGTCCGTGCAGCTGGTGACCCGGCGAAGATCACGATCGTTGGAAGGATTCCGGCGGGAGGGGTGACAGCGCTTTCAGCGCGCTCCAGTGGCAGGCGGTGACAGGGGTGCAGGCAACCTAGCCCGGGGACAGAGAGCGGCTCCGGACGGAGCGGGGCTCTCACGGGGTTGAGGCAGGCAAGCTCCTGAGTGTCACGGCCCTAGGAGGGGCGATGAGGGGTGCAGTCTCTTTCCAGCGGGATGCACACACGGCTCGAATTGGAGGACGAGCAAAAGTACAGAGAACCCACTGGTCCTGGGGTTCAGTTCAGGGGGCAAGCTCAGATCAAGCCCTTGGAGAATGTTCAAGCACAAAGCAGCAAAGACTTTTCAGCAAGTCTCTTCCTCTCCTTTCTCAGCAAGGCAAGCAGCAGGCCAGCTCCTCCAGCGTCTTCTTCTCCTTCTAGTCGGGCAGAGGTTCTTTGTGGTAAAACAGGATTCTGATTTCTTAGGAGCCAGGCTCCCACTTTTATACAGTGATTCTTTTGTTCTTTAGCGCCAGGGGGCCAGGGCCTGGCTCAGTCCAGTTCTGGAGCACTTTGTTATGGTGACTCTGCTCTTTCCTTTCAGCAGCAGGGCAGAGACATCAGCCGCTCCACAGGGGGCGGAGCCGGCTTTGTGGTGGCAGAGCACAGGTCTATTCAAGAGTCAAGGTGTACTTCTCCCACCCATCCTGGTGTAATCTCTCTACCCACCACCTGGCAGCCAGCCTGTCTCTGGGGATTCCCCAACCCTGCTCCTTACTGTTGCTAGGCAGAACACACACACACAGCAGAGGCGGACTGAAATGGCCAGGTCAGTAAATACTAACTTTCTAAAAGTAGTATTTACAAACGCAGGATATTAAAATAAACTTTACTAAAAGAAGTATTTTATTATTCCGAGTTCAGGCATACTAAACTTGACATTCTACCATGCTCTATGAGTCCACTGGGGTCACAGCATGTAGTGACTCCAGCAGCCCATTCTGACCTATGGAGAGCAGGTAGCCTTCAATAGTGAAAAACGAAAATGGCTGTAATTCACTATTAGGACATGCCACACACCCAGGGCTTGTCCTACCTTACACCTACAATGCACCCTGCCCGTGGGCCTACCATAGGGGTGACTAACATGAGGCAAAGGGAAGGTTTGGAGGCTGGCAAGTGTATGCACTTGCCCAGCCAGCATGACAGTACCAGACTGCACGCAGGTTCTGCAGTGGCAGACCCTAGACACATTTTACTAGGCCGCTTCTGTGGGTGGCACAACCAGTGCTGCAAGCCCACCAGCAGCATTCGTATTTACAAGCCCTGGCACTCCTGGTGCACTTTACTAGGGGCTGATAGTAAACCGAATAAGCCAAACATGGACACCAATCAATGTATACATTTTACCATAGGGAGAGCATATGCACCTTAGCACTGATCAGCAGTGGTAAGGTGCGCAGAGTCATAAAACAGCCAACAACAGGTCAGAAAAAATACTGGAGGAAGGCAAAAAGTTTAGGGATGACCCTGCAAAAAGGGCCAAGTCCAACACAACCCCCTTCCAGCCAAAACGCAGGGTAGACCAATCACCACCGTGATGGTCTTCCCTGCTTGGGGCGATAGAACAAGGACCTGGCCCGCAACTGCAGGGGCAGACTCCATTTCTACGCCAATCTGAACCTATCGGACTCCCTCTGTCCATACTCTCAGGGCCCACCAAGCCAATCCATGGGGAACCCTTCTCCTCACCTGTGGACACCACCTGTGCAACACCTAACCTTAACTGGCCCACGGGTGTGTCCCAACAGACAGACAGCAAAATGCTACACTGGCCACTGACAGTAGTCAGGGATGAGACCCAGGCCGTATGCCTCTCAGGGCTCTCAATCCTCTGTGGTGCCAGGGAGCGGGGGGCAGTAGCCCCAGGTGCTTGGCACCCTTTGTCCATTCTCCCCCTTGTCAGGTCAGGTATGACATCCTGGCACTGACCCACCAGCCCCAGGGCTGTACCCGGCGGCTGGACCCAAGACTGGGGTGGCCTCTCCCACACCCGGTCCTTCTCCTTGGGGCTCTGTACCCTCCCACCTGGAGTGGTACCCCCTTCCAGAATTGCCAGGGCACCTGGGGCAGGTGTCCTGCGCAATTCGCCCACCAGTTCAGGGGTTCTATCCTGCAACTGGGCGTCCAGGTCCAGGGGGACACCCTGAACCTGGCCCTCCAACCTAGGGTCTAAACCCGTCAGTTGAGCCGGGGTCAGAGGCGAGGACTCCCTCCCTCTGCACCCCCTTCCAGAGTACTGCCCACTCCCAACTGGCGTGGTACCCCCAAAAGCAACATGAGTCAGTACACTAATTACAGTAGTCCCATACTCCAGGTCAGACAACACCTGAACCTGGCTTCCCAACCCTGGGACCAACCCATGCGGTTGAACGCTCGCCTGGCGCACCAGGACTTCCCGGGGAGCACGCATGCCCCCCCTGAGGGTGACACATAACTCCTGTGTTGTGCGACAGTCTGCCTGGCGCTGATCTCCCGACCCCTGTCCATCTGATAGTGCCTGAAGGTCCCCCAGGACAGAAGTGGTGTCACCATGGTCACTCACGGGGGACGCAGCCCTTCTGGCTGGCCCCTGACCCACTGGTTCTTCCACTGGGGACTCTTTCCCCCTCTCACCCCTCAATCTGGACCTCTGCACCCTCCCAACTGGAGCGGTACTGCCAGACACCAGAACTGATGTAGGTCTGATTACAGACACTCCTAGCTCACCAGACACTAGGGGATCCCGCACGACGGGCAGCCCCTCAGGACAGACTAGGCTCCCCACCTGGTGTTCCCTCAAAGAACCATCCAAGCTCTGAGACTGAGGTTGGGCACTACCGGGACATAACCCATTCTCACTCCTCCCCCTTACAGACAAGACGTGAGGCCCTACACCCCTCTCACTATTACAGGACCTAGCTGGGCTACTCTGAGCCACTTCCACCATACTGGGTTTGAAGATACCTGGACCACTCATCGTGGGATCACTCCCCAATGCCTTTCCAGACCCTCTGGACTCCACCAAAAGGTCTGCCTGCGGTCAGAGAACTCACTCTCCAACAGGTGTTGGCATAGCTCTGGAAAACAGGGACTTACAATATGCTCTCCCACAATTGGATCACACAGCCCCCTAGCAGGGTTAACCAAACTATCCTTCACCTTACCATCCAGTGCCTCACACACATACTCCACACCACTCTCCTGAGACTGGCAAGACAGTATCTGACTGTCTCTGTCCCGCAACCCACACTCTTCTGGGCGGTCTTCACACTCACCCACCAGGACTTCAGTTTTGGGGGAACCCCTCTCCCTGTACCTCTCAGCTAGAGTCAGTAGAGTGTCCCTCCCTCCACTAGGACTATGAACCCCTGCGCCAGTTACCCTATTCCCTTCAGGGATACTGCACTCTACTGGAGCTACCTCATGCCCTTGAACCTCCTGGTGTATGTTAACCCCCTCCTTCAAGTCAGGCGCCACATCTCTGGGTGTGCGTACTACTCTCTCAGCACTGTAAAACTCAATATTGCTGCCACCAGAGGGAGAGCGGTCTAAACTCTTGATCTTGAGATCCAACTCCCTCATTTTTAGATCATGATCCATTTGGCGTTGTTGTGCCTCCAAGGCCAACTTCTTCTCCTCCATTTCCATTTGTCCTGCCAACTTTGCCATCTCCATTGCATGCGCCCTGTCTGCTGCCCTGTCCGCCAGCTCCTCTGGGGACAGGACTCTGCTGGGCTCCACAAGGTTGTCGGGTGGGACGATGTCCCCCGCATTCTGTGGGTCTCTTGACTCCTTCCAGGCTCTCAACGCCTTGGTGTACTGGTTCTTCCTCTTGAATCCAGCATGGGGAACTCGGAGTTTTACACTGTAGCCTTTCAATTGCTCTACTCTGTATCCTTCCAGTCCCTCCCAATCCACCTCATCTATTCCAGAAATCACAGAGAGTGCTCTTCCAGCAGGGAGTGAGCCAGGCATGGTTGCAATAATGGCAGATGTCTCAACAAAGTTCAAAAATGAAAACCTGTGGCTGCGTTACTTGGTCTGCTCTCACTATCTGGTGATTAATAATTCACTGTAGGCAAATTACAAGTGCAAATCCAAAATCCCAGCCGCTGCCAACAATGTTAGAGTCGGGGATCTCTGATTGGCGCAAGGATGTCCTTGTGTCAAGCAGGGACCCTCTCCTCCACGTCAGGGCAAAGGATAACCCCTTTTGGAATGACCCTTGCTCACCCTCTAGGTGCGTGGCGTGAGCAGCCAAGGCGATTCTTCAGGCGTTGTTGGTTAAGCACTTACAATCACACACACAGCAAATACATCAATCCCCCCAGAAACGGACACCAGCCTTAGATATGGGAAAATACGCTTTCTTTATATAAAAATAGTTATCTCAATATGCAGATCTATCACAAGACTAGTAACGTTGTTTCGATGCCACCAGATTATCAAGCCGGCAAACGGTTCTTTAAGCGGATGCTCTTTTAGTCTCTTTTCAATGTCACTTGAGGGATTCCAGTCTTGACTTACTTCAGGCCTACCGCGGCTCACGCATCTGTCGTGGGCGCGCTTGCGCCGTGCACTGCTCCTCCGGGCAGCTCCGGGGCGGCGGGAGGTGAGACGGGCGTGCGGTGCGGTGAGGATAACGGGGAAATAAGGCGGTGCGGGCCCCGAGCCCGATACTGGAACTCCTTTAGTGATGTGGAGGGTTGGCACAGGTCGGTGAGACTCTCAGCTTGGGAAGTGTTCTTGGGTCCTCAATCAGCGGGTGTGGGCAAGTAGGCAGGCGCGGCCAGCGACCCTTAGCACGGCGGTGCAGGGGGGTCTCCACAGCGGGGGCGGCGCGGCCTGGGGGTGTTCCAAGGATAACGAAGCGGGGTCACAGGGCACGGTCCGTGCAGCTGGTGACCCGGCGAAGATCACGATCGTTGGAAGGATTCCGGCGGGAGGGGTGACAGCACTTTCAGCGCGCTCCAGTGGCAGGCGGTGACAGGGGTGCAGGCAACCTAGCCCGGGGACAGAGAGCGGCTCCGGACGGAGCGGGGCTCTCACGGGGTTGAGGCAGGCAAGCTCCTGAGTGTCACGGCCCTAGGAGGGGCGATGAGGGGTGCAGTCTCTTTCCAGCGGGATGCACACACGGCTCGAATTGGAGGACGAGCAAAAGCACAGAGAACCCACTGGTCCTGGGGTTCAGTTCAGGGGGCAAGCTCAGATCAAGCCCTTGGAGAATGTTCAAGCACAAAGCAGCAAAGTCTTTTCAGCAAGTCTCTTCCTCTCCTTTCTCAGCAAGGCAAGCAGCAGGCCAGCTCCTCCAGCGTCTTCTTCTCCTTCTAGTCGGGCAGAGGTTCTTTGTGGTAAAACAGGATTCTGATTTCTTAGGAGCCAGGCTCCCACTTTTATACAGTGATTCTTTTGTTCTTTAGCGCCAGGGGGCCTGGGCCTGGCTCAGTCCAGTTCTGGAGCACTTTGTTATGGTGACTCTGCTCTTTCCTTTCAGCAGCAGGGCAGAGACATCAGCCGCTCCACAGGGGGCGGAGCCGGCTTTGTGGTGGCAGAGCACAGGTCTATTCAAGAGTCAAGGTGTACTTCTCCCACCCATCCTGGTGTAATCTCTCTACCCACCACCTGGCAGCCAGCCTGTCTCTGGGGATTCCCCAACCCTGCTCCTTACTGTTGCTAGGCAGAACACACACACACAGCAGAGGCGGACTGAAATGGCCAGGTCAGTAAATACTAACTTTCTAAAAGTAGTATTTACAAACGCAGGATATTAAAATAAACTTTACTAAAAGAAGTATTTTATTATTCTGAGTTCAGGCATACTAAACTTGACATTCTACCATGCTCTATGAGTCCACTGGGGTCACAGCATGTAGTGACTCCAGCAGCCCATTCTGACCTATGGAGAGCAGGTAGCCTTCAATAGTGAAAAACGAAAATGGCTGTAATTCACTATTAGGACATGCCACACACCCAGGGCTTGTCCTACCTTACACCTACAATGCACCCTGCCCGTGGGCCTACCATAGGGGTGACTAACATGAGGCGAAGGGAAGGTTTGGAGGCTGGCAAGTGTGTGCACTTGCCCAGCCAGCATGACAGTACCAGACTGCACACAGGTTCTGCAGTGGCAGACCCTAGACACATTTTACTAGGCCGCTTCTGTGGGTGGCACAACCAGTGCTGCAAGCCCACCAGCAGCATTCGTATTTACAACCCCTGGCACTCCTGGTGCACTTTACTAGGGGCTGATAGTAAACCGAATAAGCCAAACATGGACACCAATCAATGTATACATTTTACCATAGGGAGAGCATATGCACCTTAGCACTGATCAGCAGTGGTAAGGTGCCCAGAGTCATAAAACAGCCAACAACAGGTCAGAAAAAATACTGGAGGAAGGCAAAAAGTTTAGGGATGACCCTGCAAAAAGGGCCAAGTCCAACACAACCCCCTTCCAGCCAAAACGCAGGGTAGACCAATCACCACTGTGATGATCTTCCCTGCTTGGGGCGATAGAACAAGGACCTGGCCCGCAACTGCAGGGGCAGACTCCATTTCTACGCCAATCTGAACCTATCGGACTCCCTCTGTCCATACTCTCAGGGCCCACCAAGCCAATCCATGGGGAACCCTTCTCCTCACCTGTGGACACCACCTGTGCAACACCTAACCTTAACTGGCCCACGGGTGTGTCCCAACAGACAGACAGCAAAATGCTACAGTGGCCACTGACAGTAGTCAGGGATGAGACCCAGGCCGTATGCCTCTCAGGGCTCTCAATCCTCTGTGGTGCCAGGGAGCGGGGGGCAGTAGCCCCAGGTGCTTGGCACCCTTTGTCCATTCTCCCCCTTGTCAGGTCAGGTATGACATCCTGGCACTGACCCACCAGCCCCAGGGCTGTACCCGGCGGCTGGACCCAAGACTGGGGTGGCCTCTCCCACACCCGGTCCTTCTCCTTGGGGCTCTGTACCCTCCCACCTGGAGTGGTACCCCCTTCCAGAATTGCCAGGGCACCTGGGGCAGGTGTCCTGCGCAATTCGCCCACCAGTTCAGGGGTTCTATCCTGCAACTGGGCGTCCAGGTCCAGGGGGACACCCTGAACCTTGCCCTCCAAACTAGGGTCTAAACCCGTCAGTTGAGCCGGGGTCAGAGGCGAGGACTCCCTCCCTCTGCACCCCCTTCCAGAGTACTGCCCACTCCCAACTGGCGTGGTACCCCCAAAAGCAACATGAGTCAGTACACTAATTACAGTAGTCCCATACTCCAGGTCAGACAACACCTGAACCTGGCTTCCCAACCCTGGGACCAACCCATGCGGTTGAACGCTCGCCTGGCGCACCAGGACTTCCCGGGGAGCACGCATGCCCCCCCTGAGGGTGACACATAACTCCTGTGTCGTGCGACAGTCTGCCTGGCGCTGATCTCCCGACCCCTGTCCATCTGATAGTGTCTGAAGGTCCCCCAGGACAGAAGTGATGTCACCATGGTCACTCACGGGGGACGCAGCCCTTCTGGCTGGCCCCTGACCCACTGGTTCTTCCACTGGGGACTCTTTCCCCCTCTCACCCCTCAATCTGGACCTCTGCACCCTCCCAACTGGAGCGGTACTGCCAGACACCAGAACTGATGTAGGTCTGATTACAGACACTCCTAGCTCACCAGACACTAGGGGATCCCGCACGACGGGCAGCCCCTCAGGACAGACTAGGCTCCCCACCTGGTGTTCCCTCAAAGAACCATCCAAGCTCTGAGACTGAGGTTGGGCACTACCGGGACATAACCCATTCTCACTCCTCCCCCTTACAGACAGGACGTGAGGCCCTACACCCCTCTCACTATTACAGGACCTAGCTGGGCTACTCTGAGCCACTTCCACCATACTGGGTTTGAAGATACCTGGACCACTCATCGTGGGATCACTCCCCAATGCCTTTCCAGACCCTCTGGACTCCACCAAAAGGTCTGCCTCCAATGTGAGCTCCCTGCGGTCAGAGAACTCACTCTCCAACAGGTGTTGGCATAGCTCTGGAAAACAGGGACTTACAATATGCTCTCCCACAATTGGATCACACAGCCCCCTGGCAGGGTTAACCAAACTATCCTTCACCTTACCATCCAGTGCCTCACACACGTACTCCACACCACTCTCCTGAGACTGGCAAGACAGTATCTGACTGTCTCTGTCCCACAACCCACACTCTTCTGGGCGGTCTTCACACTCACCCACCAGGACTTCAATTTTGGGGGAACCCCTCTCCCTGTACCTCTCAGCTAGAGTCAGTAGAGTGTCCCTCCCTCCACTAGGACTATGAACCCCTGCGCCAGTTACCCTATTCCCTTCAGGGATACTGCGCACTACTGGAGCTACCTCATGCCCTTGAACCTCCTGGTGTATGTTAACCCCCTCCTTCAAGTCAGGCGCCACATCTCTGGGTGTGCGTACTACTCTCTCAGCACTGTAAAACTCAATATTGCTGCCACCAGAGGGAGAGCGGTCTAAACTCTTGATCTTGAGATCCAACTCCCTCATTTTTAGATCATGATCCATTTGGCGTTGTTGTGCCTCCAAGGCCAACTTCTTCTCCTCCATTTCCATTTGTCCTGCCAACTTTTCCATCTCCATTGCATGCGCCCTGTCTGCTGCCCTGTCCGCCAGCTCCTCTGGGGACAGGACTCTGCTGGGCTCCACAAGGTTGTCGGGTGGGACGATGTCCCCCGCATTCTGTGGGTCTCTTGACTCCTTCCAGGCTCTCAACGCCTTGGTGTACTGGTTCTTCCTCTTGAATCCAGCATGGGGAACTCGGAGTTTTACACTGTAGCCTTTCAATTGCTCTACTCTGTATCCTTCCAGTCCCTCCCAATCCACCTCATCTATTCCAGAAATCACAGAGAGTGCTCTTCCAGCAGGGAGTGAGCCAGGCATGGTTGCAATAATGGCAGATGTCTCAACAAAGTTCAAAAATGAAAACCTGTGGCTGCGTTACTTGGTCTGCTCTCACTATCTGGTGATTAATAATTCACTGTAGGCAAATTACAAGTGCAAATCCAAAATCCCAGCCGCTGCCAACAATGTTAGAGTCGGGGATCTCTGATTGGCGCAAGGATGTCCTTGTGTCAAGCAGGGACCCTCTCCTCCACGTCAGAGCAAAGGATAACCCCTTTTGGAATGACCCTTGCTCACCCTCTAGGTGCGTGGCGTGAGCAGCCAAGGCGATTCTTCAGGCGTTGTTGGTTAAGCACTTACAATCACACACACAGCAAATACATCAATCCCCCCAGAAACGGACACCAGCCTTAGATATGGGAAAATACGCTTTCTTTATATAAAAATAGTTATCTCAATATGCAGATCTATCACAAGACTAGTAACGTTGTTTCGATGCCACCAGATTATCAAGCCGGCAAACGGTTCTTTAAGCGGATGCTCTTTTAGTCTCTTTTCAATGTCACTTGAGGGATTCCAGTCTTGACTTACTTCAGGCCTACCGCGGCTCACGCATCTGTCGTGGGCGCGCTTGCGCCGTGCACAGCTCCTCCGGGCAGCTCCGGGGCGGCGGGAGGTGAGACGGGCGTGCGGTGCGGTGAGGATAATGGGGAAATAAGGCGGTGCGGGCCCCGAGCCCGATACTGGAACTCCTTTAGTGATGTGGAGGGTCGGCACAGGTCGGTGAGACTCTCAGCTTGGGAAGTGTTCTTGGGTCCTCAATCAGCGGGTGTGGGCAAGTAGGCAGGCGCGGCCAGCGACCCTTAGCACGGCGGTGCAGGGGGGTCTCCACAGCGGGGGCGGCGCGGCCTGGGGGTGTTCCAAGGATAACGAAGCGGGGTCACAGGGCACGGTCCGTGCAGCTGGTGACCCGGCGAAGATCACGATCGTTGGAAGGATTCCGGCGGGAGGGGTGACAGCGCTTTCAGCACGCTCCAGTGGCAGGCGGTGACAGGGGTGCAGGCAACCTAGCCCGGGGACAGAGAGCGGCTCCGGACGGAGCGGGGCTCTAACGGGGTTGAGGCAGGCAAGCTCCTGAGTGTCACGGCCCTAGGAGGGGCGATGAGGGGTGCAGTCTCTTTCCAGCGGGATGCACACACGGCTCGAATTGGAGGACGAGCAAAAGCACAGAGAACCCACTGGTCCTGGCGTTCAGTTCAGGGGGCAAGCTCAGATCAAGCCCTTGGAGAATGTTCAAGCACAAAGCAGCAAAGTCTTTTCAGCAAGTCTCTTCCTCTCCTTTCTCAGCAAGGCAAGCAGCAGGCCAGCTCCTCCAGCGTCTTCTTCTCCTTCTAGTCGGGCAGAGGTTCTTTGTGGTAAAACAGGATTCTGATTTCTTAGGAGCCAGGCTCCCACTTTTATACAGTGATTCTTTTGTTCTTTAGCGCCAGGGGGCCTGGGCCTGGCTCAGTCCAGTTCTGGAGCACTTTGTTATGGTGACTCTGCTCTTTCCTTTCAGCAGCAGGGCAGAGACATCAGCCGCTCCACAGGGGGCGGAGCCGGCTTTGTGGTGGCAGAGCACAGGTCTATTCAAGAGTCAAGGTGTACTTCTCCCACTCATCCTGGTGTAATCTCTCTACCCACCACCTGGCAGCCAGCCTGTCTCTGGGGATTCCCCAACCCTGCTCCTTACTGTTGCTAGGCAGAACACACACACACAGCAGAGGCGGACTGAAATGGCCAGGTCAGTAAATACTAACTTTCTAAAAGTAGTATTTACAAACGCAGGATATTAAAATAAACTTTACTAAAAGAAGTCTTTTATTATTCTGAGTTCAGGCATACTAAACTTGACATTCTACCATGCTCTATGAGTCCACTGGGGTCACAGCATGTAGTGACTCCAGCAGCCCATTCTGACCTATGGAGAGCAGGTAGCCTTCAATAGTGAAAAACGAAAATGGCTGTAATTCACTATTAGGACATGCCACACACCCAGGGCTTGTCCTACCTTACACCTACAATGCACCCTGCCCGTGGGCCTACCATAGGGGTGACTAACATGAGGCGAAGGGAAGGTTTGGAGGCTGGCAAGTGTGTGCACTTGCCCAGCCAGCATGACAGTACCAGACTGCACACAGGTTCTGCAGTGGCAGACCCTAGACACATTTTACTAGGCCGCTTCTGTGGGTGGCACAACCAGTGCTGCAAGCCCACCAGCAGCATTCGTATTTACAAGCCCAGGCACTCCTGGTGCACTTTACTAGGGGCTGATAGTAAACCGAATAAGCCAAACATGGACACCAATCAATGTATACATTTTACCATAGGGAGAGCATATGCACCTTAGCACTGATCAGCAGTGGTAAGGTGCCCAGAGTCATAAAACAGCCAACAACAGGTCAGAAAAAATACTGGAGGAAGGCAAAAAGTTTAGGGATGACCCTGCAAAAAGGGCCAAGTCCAACACAGACCATAAAGGGCAGGAGGGACAGATCAGCGGCATTACAATGGAACAGACAAGCCAGGAGGGAGGGAATAGGGGGTCTGCACATGGAAACAGAGGGCGGGGGCAAGGTGGCAGGGCAGGAGCAGCAAGATGACCATGGAGGTCAGGCAGGATGGGCACTAGAAACAAGACACACCATGGAGAGCAACAATGAGACTATGGTGGCATACACACAGACCATGGAGGGAAGGTGGGAGGGGGTCAGGGGCAGCTAGCTGACCACACAGGGAAGGTGGGAGGGGCCATGGCAGCACAGAAGACCATGCATGGCAAGCGGGAGGGTTAGTGGTTGCACAATGGCTATGATGGGCAAGAAGTAGGGTGCAGGGGCATGCACAAAGGACCATGGAGGATAGAAGGGAGGGTCAGGACCTGGGCACAGACAAGAGAGTTCAGGGGAAGGGGCCTCACAACAGACCGCGTGGGGCAGGCTGGAGGAGCAGTTGCAGCACAACAGATCAGGGAGGGCAGAAGGGTGTGGCAGTAAAATGGACCATGGAGGACAGGAGGAAGGGGATAGGGGCATGGCATGTGGACAGGCAGGGTGGAGGTGGCAGGGACAGGTTACAGTCATCTGACAATGCTAGGCATGTGGGAGGGGAGTGGCAGCTCAACAGAACACTCAGAGTAGATAGGAGTGGCAGGTCCATGGAACATAGTGGGCAAAAAGGATGGAGCAGGGGCATGCACAAAGATATCGGAGGGCAGGGGAAGGAGAATAGGGGCAGCAAGCTAAGCACAGAGGCTAAGCAGGAGGTCAATGATGGGCCATAGAATTGGGCAACGGAGGGCAGGAGGAGTGGAATGGTACATCATGCTAAATGGAGGGCAGTGGCAGCACATCAGACCATGCATGGCAGGAGGGAGGAGGCTAGTCCATGGATTCAGACAACAGAGGATAGGGAGGAGGTGGATGGGGCAGCAAGGTAACTGTTCAGAGAAGGTGGGTTTTAGGAACTTTATTGTTTTTAAAATGTGTGTCTTTGCGAACTACTTAAAATATGAACAAGTATGCAGCATAATCTCACTTTTATTCAGGAAGAAGAGGACGTTTGTGACTGTGACTCCGGGCTCACTTGGCAGAAACAGCCCCTGACCCACCACCCCCATCGCAAAATGTAATGCCCGTGAAAAGGGTAGGTGGACGCAGTGTTATATGGAACATAGTCCTGAGAGCACGATTGAAAATGGAAACTAGATGTAGTATATGGTATAAACTATGCACCAAAAAGTGTGATATAAGATGAACCGGGGCGTGAAATATATTATGCAATACATTGTGCGCAATGACAGATTCATTGGAGAGCGCGAGATAGCACAGGCACTAGCGCGTACTATGCGATATGCGCCTAGGAGTGTAATATGCACAGGGCAGTGTTGTGTAACATAACTAGTCTCTAAAGTTGTAATATAAAATATGTGCTGGGGAGTGTAATGTTGCATATGCACTGTGACAAAGATATGGATCCCAGATTGTAATATGTATAGCATAGCGCTGTGCGTTATAACATACACATCGAGGAAGGCACGTTGGATGGGGCAATATAACCCGTGCGAAGGCAAGTGTGGCATGACATATTCACAGGGTGGTGTTACAGTGCACATGGGCTAGAGAGTGCCATAGCATACGCACTGGCTGGTGGAATACAACACAAAGGTGTGAGGCAATCGGCAGGCACTGGTGGGTGTAACACAGCATTGGGCTCAGCCAGGAGCACGCTGTGACTCTCAAGTGAGGTTCGTCTCCTTTCCAGAGAGTAAAATAAAAAGTATTAGACATCCAGCGGTGGATGTTTTTTTTACTAACCGTGAGGGGGGTTTCTTGCATAGTTTGGTCCAATTTTTGGCGAATCCCGTTTGAATGGCTTGGTGTGCGTGTATATTAAATGTGCCCGTCAATAGCTACCCATGTTTGTATAAATAAACGACAAGGGTGTCTACTTGGAGAGTACCCACCGGCGGGGGCGCCGGGATTATGCATGGTAGGGCGTCAGACACGTCAGAGCTTCACTAGCGGTGTAAATACATTCCATGTGGATTCATTCTATGCATAGTCGCCTTTTAATGAATATCACGCAAATCATCATGGTGATAGGTACATAAGGTTTGTCCAGCATGTCCTAGGTGTTTCTATAAATATATATATTTTTAAAATAATAAAAAACAAAGGCCGGCCCTGGGGGATGGGGTCCCCGGAGTCATAAGGGGCCTGAGGGGGCAACGCAGCCCTCTCCTAAAGAATTTAAATTAAAAAAAGGCCATGACCCGGGGGTTGGGGTCCCCAGGGCCGATTAAGGCCTTGAGAGGGCCAAATTTATTTTTTTCAACAAAAAAAATTAGGGTGCAGGCCCTGGGGGATGGGGTCCCCAGGGCCAGTAAATTAGAAAAAGAAGGGGGGCCACACAGCCCTCCTTCTTAAAAAAATTAAATAAATAAAAGACCAGCATCGCGCTGGAGGCCACACCCCCTCCTTACAGCACTCTGCAAACGCGCCCCCTGGCCAGTTGTAAGTTTGGGAATTAATTCCCCTTTAATACTGAGGGTCCCTGAGGACCAACTAGCCCAACAGGTATCTCCAGTGTGCTCCAGGGAGCTGCGTTGCAGACAGGTGTTCTAAAGCCACGCCCCTTTTTACACCTCTATGCAACGCAGCTCTGTGGCGCTTACTGGAGGTACCTAGTGGGCTAGTTTGACCCTAGGGACCCTTAGGATTCAAGGGGACTTAATCTCTCAACTTAGAACGGCCACAGGGCGCGTTTACACAGTGGTGAAGGGAGGGGACGGGGCCTGAGGTGACGTGTGCAAACACGCCCCATGGCGCGTTTTAAGTTGGGGAAATAATTCCCCTTCAATCCTGAGGGCCCCTGGGGGCTAACTAGCCCACCAGGTGCTTCCAGTAAGCGCCACTGAGCTGCGTTGCAGAGAGGTGGTCCAGGCCGTGCCACTTTTTACACCTCTCTGCAACGCAGCTCTGTGGCGCATACTAGAGGTACCTAGTGGGCTAGTTGGACCCTAGGGACCCTCAGGATTCAAATTACCTTAATCTCCCAACTAAAAACGGCCACAGGGCGTGTTTACACAGTGGTGAAGGGAGGGGACGGGGCCTGAGTTAACGTGTGCAAACAAGCCCTGTGGCGCGTTTTAAGTTGGGGAAATAATTCCCCTTCAATACTGAGGGCCCCTGGGGGCTAAATAGCCCACCAGGTGCTTCAAGTAAGCGCCACTGAGCTGCGTTGCAGAGAGGTGGTCCAGGCCATGACACTTTTTACACCTCTCTGCAACGCAGCTCTGTGGCGCATACTGGAGGTACCTAGTGGGCTAGTTGGACCCTAGGGACCCTCAGGATTCAAATGAACTTAATCTCCCAACTAAAAACGGCCACAGGGCGTGTTTACACAGTGGGGAAGTGAGGGGACGGGGCCTGAGGTGACGTGTGCAAACAAGCCCTGTGGCGCGTTTTAAGTTGGGGAAATAATTCCCCTTCAATCCTGAGGGACCCTGGGGGCCAACTAGCCCACCAGGTGCTTCCAGTAAGCACCACTCCGCTGCGTTGCAGAGAGGTGGTCTAGGCCGTGCCCCTTTCTACATCTCTCTGCAACGCAGCTCTGTGGCGCTTACTGGAGGTACCTAGTGCTCTAGTTGGACCCTAGGGACACTCAGGATTCAAGGGGACTTAATCTCCCAACTTAAAACGGCCACAGGGCATGTTTACACAGTGGGGAAGTGAGGGGACGGGGCCTGAGGTGATGTGTGCAAACACGCCCTGCGGCGCGTTTTAAGAGGTAGTTTTAATCCCCTTCCCTATTATATACTAGGGGCTTACAGAGGAGGTCATGCTGATCACAGGGGGACCCCAACGCATAGTGTTCCCTAGTGTATGTAGGTGTTTTCACTGTATTCTGAGTGTCTTTTAACATAGCACTGGCTCTAGGACTGGTTAGTCAGACTCAGTTACCACCAGTATCCGTCTGAAAAAGTTGAGGGTACAGGATGATTTTGCAACAAGGCTTCTTTCTGCTCTTCTGTTTGTTCTTTCTGCACGTTATCCTTCTTCCTGCACTTTTCTTCGTCTTTGAGGACTTCTGTTGCTTCTTTCTGCATTTCTTTTTGTTCTTTCTGTGTGTTTTTCTTCTTTCTTCACATGTCCTATCTCTGTAGGCATAGTTAGAAATTAGAATTTAAAAACCTTTGAAATTCACTGAAAAAACCATAGGTTTCAGGCTCGTTATAGTTAGGAATTAGCATTTAAAAAACCTTAGAAATTCACTGAAAAAAACATAGGTTTCAGGGGCGTTATAGTTAGCTGGACTTTTCACTCTTACAAAACCATTGAAATTCCCCCGTTATAGTTAGTTCAGCTAACTATAACTTGCACGCCCGCAATGTACTGCTCATGACGTCACATATTACATCACTCATGACATGGTCAGTGACATCACTCATGACATCACTGATGACATCTCAAATGACATCACTAATGACATCACTGATGACATCATCCTTGTGATGGAGTGGCAGACCTCTTCTTCCCCTAATATAACCTTTGATACACACATTCAAAAATAGAAACTACAATGTTCAAAACAATGGACATACCAATAACAGTTACAACAACCTATTCAGTAATTCTATGATCCACATACACATCCACTTATTCACTAACAGTCCTATACAGTCACTCATACCTGTACTCACTCATCATATGTACTCACACACCTATACATCCTGTTACACAACGCCACTCATCCATAGAGTTACTCACACACATAGTCACTCATGCTAATAAAGAATCAAACACCCATTTACTTGCATATACAGTTATACACACACCACCACATTTACTTCTACAGAAACTTACACATACTTAGTCTTTTAAACAATCACTTATAGAAACAAATACTTATTCATACAGGAACTCTTTCAATCTCTCACTCTCACATATACTCACTTATATACACCAATAGGTACATATATTAGTTTAAAACATATTTAGTTACTCATAAAGACACTATTGAGACAGTCTATCACTCACTAACACACCCATGCACACACTCATCCACCCATACAGTCCCGCACACATGCTGTCTTCAACACATACCAACAGTGAGTCACTCATTCATGCACCTATGCACTACGTAATACCCCCCACCGAACCATACAGACACTCAAACACTCATACTGATACTCAAAAAACCAACTAATAACCTATATAGACACTCATGTAGCTACTCACCAACCCATGCAGCCACTTATACACAAAGTGAGAGACTGTTACAGATATTTACACATTTAAACATTACTCACTAAGCCATGTATTCACTAAGATACACTTAATCAGTCAGTTATACAATCAATTTTTCAAAAACAAATCATCCATTTAGACACTTATATACCCATTTATTCTTCCATCCACCTTGAGATATACATATATAAAACATATGTAATTTTCAGAAAAACACACATTCACTGGATGATGTCATCAGTGATGTCTTTTGAGATGTCATCAGGGATGTCATGAGTGATGTCACTGACCATGTCATGAGTGATGTAATATGTGACGTCATCAGCAGTGCATTGCGGGCACGCGAGTTATAGTTAGCTGAAATAACAATAACGGGGGAATTTCAATGGTTTTGTACGAGTGAAAAGTCCAGCTAACTATAACGGCCCTGAAACCTATGGTTTTGTCAGTGAATTATATATATATATATATATATATATATATATATATATATATATGAAAGCCAAAATCCTGGAACAATCCATAATAAGATCCAACAAGCAGGTACGGACCACGATGTGGAGAGTAATTCCTTTTATTTCAGCAGATTAAAGTGCAAAGTGCATAAAAGTCTCACGCAAGTGCTCAGCCTGACGCGTTTCGACTGCCCACGGCAGTCTTGATCACATGACGCGCAGGACCAATGATTGACTTTATATAAGGTAACCAATAAATTTGCCGCTTAGATAATTGCCTACACAGTTTACGAGTTAACATAAACATAGGACTGCGTGTTATGCCATGTATACAGGTAAATGCTTATATACTTCCAAACGCTAGCACATTACGTCAATACAAGGAAACAAATACAATTTATCACCACAGTCGGTAAGAGAAAACATTTGTCGAATTAGAACATAGTGTTCCTGTATGCTCATTTCCTAATCTAACGTTGCTGTTCTAATATTGAACATACAATGCTTTATGAAGTTTTATCTATTTGTGAACAATCTGATTAACTATTACGAAAAAATGTTCATAAATCACAATTCACAAATGTCCGACTTCATTGAAAAGGAAAATAATTTATCCGTTAGTGCTGATTCTATCTAAAATGTCTAATACATTCCCTTTAACATACATTGACTGGCGTTATTGCTAATCAGCAAAATTATTTTATAATACTATATACATAATGTATTTTTCAAAACAAACCCACACACGTCCAAATAAATATTATAGGCAATTTGGCGGTAGTTATGAGCAATGGTGCAAAATCGTGCAAAATAACGTGCTATTTTTAAAGTGCATGATAACAAAAACTTAATAAGTAAATATAAAGTACACAGCAGCTTATGAAACATTCTTCTGTCATTTATCCATTTTTCAAGAGATCTGGAATGCAATGTTCATACAGATACACGCCTTGTCTTCTTCAGAATTGATCATATTGATAATCTCTAATGAGGTAAGGAAATCAAAATATTTTCACATTAGAATTAAATACAAAAATAAGATATAAAAACTGCCAATTGGCGCTATAGGAACATATAAGTTCATCAACTTCAAAGCGTTGCAGCAAGAAATCACATATGATTGCACAACTAACATGATGTCTAAAATAGATAAAATTTGATTGTTTAAAACTAACTTTAAAATCCCATAAAACCAAATAAAATCTAGATACCTAGATAAAATATGGTAAAATTAAGGATAAAATGTCAGTTAAAATAAACCAGGAACCAATCAATTCCTCAACATCATTAGTTCATTATAAAAAGTTATGCAAATCTTCATTGTTATTCAACCCATTTGGCATCTTTGTATCTAATAACATGATGAATTCAGACTCTGCTTGTCTCAAACTATTCTCCCTGTTTCCCCCTCTAATAATTTTAGGTATTGTACTAATAACATAGTAACTGAGGTCATTGAGGTTGTTCTTATGTACCAATTTTAAATGACGCGCTACAGGATATGTTGGGTCAGAATTGACCACAGCTCTCAAGTGTTGTAAAATCCTGTTAAAAACTTGCAACTTAGTACTGCCTACATATAGTAAGTGGCAGGTGCATTCTAAAATGTAAATTGCATATTCAGTTCTGCAAGTTAGATGTCCTTTAATTTTAACTGGATCAGGACTGAATGCCGTGACATATTCTGTTACATTTTTGCCAAACTTACAAGCACGACATGAACTACATTTAAAAAAACCATTTCTAGCTGTTAACCAAATATTGGAGGTCACCACCTCAGGACTATTTCTGACTAGAGCATCCCTCATTGAGGGAGCTCTTCTAAAAGTCAAGAGGGGGAGTTCTGGCAGAATTTGCGACATAGTAATGTCTGTCCTAACTATTGGCCAATTTTTATAAAGAATTTTGCGTATTTGCCTTTCTTGTCTACAATAGTTAGTTATCAATCTGATGTTATTCAAAGGTTCTAAGATAGAGGAACCCCTATCATCGTTGCCAATCCTTGATACATCTTGGGCCTCATGAGTAGTTTGATGATATGCCACCAGGGCTGTATTATTAGCCTTGTCCTGAGCTGAATGTAAATCGGAAGCCGCATAGCCCCTACTTAAAAATCTCTCAAATGTATCTTTTTGACAGGCTATTAAATCATCCTCATGGCTGCAGATCCGTTTGATTCTTAAAAATTCCCCATAGGGGATACTACGAATAAGATGGCGAGGATGAGAACTTTTGGCGTGTAATACAGAGTTCCCGGCTGTTGCTTTTCTGTGCAATCTAGTGTGCAAAGTCCCGTCTCTAATAAAGATTTCAACATTCAGGAATTGTACTATGGTGTTGCTAATATTGGAAGTGAACTTAAGATTTAATGTATTGTCATTAATTTCCTCAACAAAGGTATTGGCAGACTCCATGGTACCTTTCCAAATTAAACAAACATCATCAATAAATCTCCACCAATGGAGCACATGTTGTTCATATACCAATTTGTGGGTGGCCATTAGAACATGCTCCTCCCACCAGCCCACATGTAAACATGCGTAACTGGGGGAGAAGCATGCTCCCATAGCCACACCGCGCAACTGTTGGAATACTTCCTTGTTGAATAGGAAATAATTATTGGTTAAACAAGTGGTAATCATTTTTTCAATCATTTTGTTATGCTCATACATATGTATACTTCTTTTGTTGAGGTAGTAACGAACTGCATTAATACCATCACTATGGTTAATACTAGTATACAGTGAACATATGTCCATTACAATTAAATAACAATCATTGTCCCATTTGACATTTTTCAACTTAGATAAAAAGTGTCCAGTATCCCTTATATACGATGGCAGGCTCTCCACAGATTCATGTAAAAAATAGTCTACATATTTTGACATCGCTTCCAGTAGGCTTCTCTGTGCCGATATAATAGGTCTGCCTGGTACTGGTATAGTGTTCTTATGCACTTTAGGGATAAAATATAAAATGGGAGTCATAGGGTGATCATTTTTAAAAAAATTGTGTTCATTTTTAGTTAGTAACCCCACTCGTTTCCATTGCGTTAGTTCAAAAAATACTTTTTCCTTTATTTGGCGCAATTCCTGGAAGCTTGCTTTCCTGTAGCAACTTGCATCATTCAAATGTCGCCATGCTTCTTCTAAGTATAGAGATCTGGGCCACAAAACAATATTGCCGCCTTTGTCCGCTTTGTTTATTATGACTTCCGTGTGTTTCTGTAACTTATGTATAAGTTTAATGTATTGCTGTTGAGAATAATTAAAGCGCTTATTCTGTTTAAGAACATTGCAATTCAGTTTTTTGAGATCTTCAATCATACAGTCACTAAAAACATCAATCGCATCCTTTGGCATCATAGGGTAAAATGTAGATGGAGGCTTGAACCGACTATTTGCTGGAATATTACACACAATGCCAGTTTCATTAAGGTTATCTTGTGTAGAAATCCCTTTAGGACTGTTGTCGTTTATCAAAGAATGTGCTGTTAATAACGTATCTACATCTGAAGCTTGTAAATTTGGAAATATTTGTGGTGTCCTAATTTGTGCTGCAGTATTCACTGCACTTTTCAGATGGAAATGTTTCTTTAGCTTTAACTTGCGGATAAACTTGAAAACATCCACTCTGGTTTGTGTGTATTTAAAACAGCTAGCTGGACAAAATGATAAACCTAGAGATAACAGTTGCTGTTCTGCAGTTGATAAAGTTATTTCTGATAAGTTAATCACAGTATTGTCCACACCATCACTATTTACCTTGTTTATTTTCGGTTGCTGTAGTTCTTCTTGCCTCTTCCTCTGTAATTTCCTTTTCCGCCTCTGTTTCCTCCGTTGATTCTTTGTGCTTCTTGACCCATTGTTTGGTTGCGGGGTCTCAGAGTTTGCCGGCGGTCCTCGACTAAAAAAGATAATTCTTCCCCTGGTGCAAAATTTGTGGGAATTTGAGGAGTTTTGCGACCCATATTGTCATCTGATCCAACACTACTATCCACGCTGCTTGATTCAACTGAGGAAAAATTCTCACTAGTTTGCATATGAGAGACCGATGCTGTGGTGATTTCACCGTTGTCACTTGTAAGTGCTCTACGTTTTATGTTATCAAATTTCTTTGAAAAGGTGAACACTCGTCCAGTTTCATAATCGTTTTTATCTCTTGCAAACTTGTAGATTTTCCTTTCTTTTATAGTTTCCTCATGTTTGTTCAGCCTGGATTGAATTTCTTCGCGTCCTTTCTTTATTTGTTCTTTGTTGGCATTTTTTTCGTTGGCATTTTTTTCCAATAAAACATTGACATCTTCTATTTCTTTTAATATTCTTTCTCTGTCAATTTCAGCATATTTTATTAGAATTATTACCATATTCATCGAAGCATCTAAATTGTTGGTTGCCCACTCCTTTAACATCATGGGGTTGGGATTCTCAAATGAGGGCGCAATCATGATTCTTAGTCCACGCGGGACTCTCCCGACTTCTTTATACTTTTCCAATGATTTCTTCTCCCACCATTTTGTCATCTCGGTGCGATGCAATTTTTCTAATCTTTTAAGCAGGGTTTTTACATCATTGCCATGGTTTGGATTGGTGTCTTGATTGATATACGTTTCTTCTACACTTGAAACGTTGGAAAACAGAGCGTCCGCTGCTGTTTCACGGTCCTTCAGCGCGTCTGCTGACGATAACATAGTTGCGTAATCTGCATGTACTGCTCAAATATCCGCACGTGTTCTTTACGAAGGATAAACAGTAAAGTATAATTCCACTATCTCCCCGCCTGCAATGTCTGTCTGTATGTTTTTCGCAACCGCTTACCGCAAGGATTGAACCGTCCGGAACCTTAGGCGTCCTCCGACGCCACGGGACCTTGCGAACAAATCTTCACGGCAGCCCAGCTCAGTTCAGACTCACAGCATGAAGAATGCAGGGGGCTGGTCGGCAATTACCCGTTCCGGGTCACGTAGAAAATTCACTTCCGTGATGTCGACTGACAACCGCCAGCCTCAGATGGAGAGAGGGTCCGTAATGACGAAGACAGCCGTACTTCGTCCGAATTATAGGAAAGCCAAAATCCTGGAACAATCCATAATAAGATCCAACAAGCAGGTACGGACCACGATGTGGAGAGTAATTCCTTTTATTTCAGCAGATTAAAGTGCAAAGTGCATAAAAGTCTCACGCAAGTACTCAGCCTGACGCGTTTCGACTGCCCACGGCAGTCTTGATCACATGACGCGCAGGACCAATGATTGACTTTATATAAGGTAACCAATAAATTTGCCGCTTAGATAATTGCCTACACAGTTTACGAGTTAACATAAACATAGGACTGCGTGTTATGCCATGTATACAGGTAAATGCTTATATACTTCCAAACGCTAGCACATTACGTCAATACAAGGAAACAAATACAATTTATCACCACAGTCGGTAAGAGAAAACATTTGTCGAATTATATATATATATATATATATTCACTGAAAAAAACATAGGTTTTAGGGAAAGTTATAGTTAGTTGGACATTTCACTCGTACAAACCAGAGAAATTCCCCCATTATAGTTAGTTCAGCCAACTATAACTCGCGTCCTCGCAATGCACTGCTGATGACATCACATATTACATCACTCATGACATGGTCAGTGACATCACTCATGACATCTCAAATGACATCACTGATGACATCATCCAGTGACTGTGTGTTTCTGTAAAGTTTAAATATGTTTAATATATATAGGGAAAGGCGTATTGAAGAATGAGTGGGTGTATAAGTGTCTGAATGGATGATTTGGTAGGTTTTTGACTGACTCTATTAGTGAGTGATGAAACGTATCTTACTGAATGCATGGGTTAGTGACTACACTGTGTGAATGTCTGTATCCGTCTATCTGTTGGTGTGTAAGCGGCTGCATGGGTTTGTGAATAGCTACATGAGTGTCTATATGGGTTATTGATTGGTTGTATGAGTATCTGTATGGGTGCCTGAGTGTTTGTGTGGGTGGGGTTTGTGTGACTCTGTGCATAGATATGTGAGTGGGTGATTCACTGGGTGCATGGTTTCAAGAGTGCATCTGTGATGGATTGTATGGGTATGTGAATGTGTGTATGGGTATGTTAGTGAGTGAAATTTTATCGCAGTGGTACATGTGTGAGTAACTACATATGTGAAAGGCAGTATAAATGTGTGTTGGAGTATATAAATGGTTATAAGTGAGAGTGTGTGATTGTGAGAGTGGCTGTATGGATGAGTGTGTGCTTGTATCAGTGATTGTATAAGAGCGTAAGAATGTGCTAGTATTTGTATGAGTAAGTGAGCTGGTGTGTGTATAACTGTATAGGTGAGTAAATGGCAGTGTGATTAATTATTTGCATGACTGACTACCTCGATGGATGAATGGCGATGAGTGAGTGTCTATATAGGTGTATGAGTGCATATGATAGTCCTGTACTGAGTGACCATGAGTATGAGTGACTGTACGGATGAGTGAGTAGATGTGTGTGTAAACCTAAGAGTCAGTGAGTGGGTATGTAGATATTGGTGCTGGAGTGTCTATGGTTTTGAGAATGGCAGTCTGTAATTTAGAGTGGGTGTATCAAATGTTATATTAGGGTATGAGAAGATGCATCAAATTATAACATGGATGATGTCATCAGTGATGTCATTTGAGATGTCATCAGTCACTGACCATGTCATGAGTGATGTAATATGTGACATCATCAGCAGTGCATTGCGGGGGCGTGAGTTATAGTTCGCTGAACTAACTATGATGGGGGAATTTCTCTGGTTTTGTACGAGTGAACTGTCCAACTAACTATAACTTTCCCTAAAACCTATGTTTTTTTCAGTGAATTTCAAAGGTTTTTTAAATGGTTTTTCTAATTTTAAAGTGCCTGAAACCTATGGTTTTTTCAGTGAATGCTAGTTTCTAACTATACCTACAGAGGTAGGACATGTGAAGAAAGAAGAAAAAACGCACAGAAAGAAGCAAAAGAAATGCAGAAAGAAGCAACAGAAGTCCACAAAGACGAAGAAAAGTGCAGCAAGAAGTAAGACATGTGCAGAAAGAACCAACAGAGGAGCAGAAAGAGGCCTTGTTGCAAAATCATCCTGTGCCCACAACTTTTTCAGATGGGTACTGGTGGTAACTGACTCTGACTAACCAGGCCTAGAGCCAGTGCTATCCTAAAAGACGCTTAGAATACAGTGAAAACACCTACATACACTAAGGAACACTATGCGTTGGGGTACCCCTGTGATTAGCATGACCTCCTCTGTAAGGCCCTAGTACATAATAGGGCAGGGGGATTAAAACAACCTCTAAGTCAGAGGTGCAGAAATATGCTACTTTAGCTAGTAGTCATGTTTGCCGAGTGGTGGAGAAAGGGTGCTGGGCATCCAACCAATGCTCAGGAGTTCCGCTGCGTAAGACTTACAGGAGGTACCAGGAGGGATTCTTGGCCCCCAAACTCCCTCAGGACTAAATTGGACCTCATCCCCCATCCTATAGTCTGCCACAAGGCACATTTGCAAGAGTGATAGAGAAAGGGGGCCATGGCCTCCGAAGACGTTTTAGCAATCCCACTGTGTGGGACTTACTGGAGGTAACAAGAGGGGTAGTTGGCCCCCAAGGACATTCTTGGGGGCCAACTTCCCAAACTATTACCTCTAGTCAGTCCCACACAGCAGCACTGGTAAGTACTCATACCAGGCCATGCCCACTTTGCCCACCACTCTACAAACGCGCTCCCTGGTGCGCTCTTGGATGGGGATTGAAGTCCCCTTCACTGCTGGGGGTCCTTTAGGGGCCAACTAGCCTACCTTTTACCTCCAGTAAGCCGTGGGGACTGGAGAGAGCTAGACAAAGGCCATGCCCCCTTTCTCCACCACTCTGCAAACAAGCCCCCTGGCGCGTTGTAAATTGAGGGATTAAGTCCCCTTGAATCCCTGGGGTCCAACTAGCCCCCCAGGTACCTCCAGTCAGCGCCACAGAGTTGCATTGCAGAGATGTTTAAAAAGGGGCATGGCCTGGACCACCTCTATGCAACGCAGCGCAGTGGCGCTTACTGGAAGCACCTGGAGGGCTAGTTGGCCCCCAGGGGCCCTCAGGATTGAAGGGGAATTAATTCCCCAACTTAAAATGCGCCACAGGGTGCGTTTGCAGAGTGTTGCTGGGAGGGGGAGGGGCCTCAGCGATGCCGGTCTTTTTTTCAATTTTTTTTATAGAAGGGGAGCTGTGTGGCCCCCCTTTCTTTCCTATTTTATGGGCCCTTGGAACCCCATCCCCCAGGTCCTGACCCCTATTTTTTAATTTTTTTTAAAACTGGAAGGGGGCCTCGTGGCCCCCCATCCTGGGCCACTCCTTGCCCCAGGGACCCCATTCCCCGGGGCCTGGCCTCTCGTTGGGGAGCGTGGGTGGAGCCCCAATGCCCCCACGGTCCCAGCCGGCTCCCCACCTCCTGCGTGAGCCGGCATTGCTTTTCCACACAGGGAGCTGCTGACATGCAGGTCCCCTTGTGGAAAAGCAATTGCTTTGGATTTTGGAAGAGATAGTAGGTTTCCTGCTCTCTCTTTCAAAAACCAAACCACAGTTTGCTATGGCAGGATGGGAGCCGCGAGGCACCCCGGGACACTGCAGGAGCCGGCCCTGGGGGGTGGCGGTCCCCAGGACCTTCACAGGCTCCAGGAGGGGGACCGCGTCGCCCCCACCCATCACATGCACAGCCCAGGGGAGGTGGTGGTCCCTGGGGCTTGGGGGTCTGTAACGGACCCCCAATTTGCATTTTAGTGCCCCGGAGAGGTGGCGGTCCCTGGGGCATGTGAGGGGGCTCAAGCCACCCCCACAGTTTTTTTTTTAAACAAGCCCGGGTTGGCAGTCTCCGGGGCTGTGAGGGGGCCTTGTGCCCCCACAAATATTTGATAAAACCCCCAGGGTGGTGGTCCCTGGGGCTTGAGGGTGCCTTGGAGGCCCCCAAACATTAAAAGAACAAGCCCCGGGGAGTGGTGGTCCCCGTCCCCGCAAATATTTAAGAAATGCCCCGGGGTTCGCAGTCCCCGGGGCTGCGGGGGTCCCCTGGGCCCCCGCAATTACATTTTACCATGCCCCCGGGAATTGGCCCACCTGGGAGCTAAATAATAACAAAGCTTTTTTTTTTATTTCCAAGGTGGGATTCACGGATCCTCAGCGAATGTTGCCGTTTTAAAAAGAAAAAAATCCTTTTTGAGGCCCTGGGGGTCCTTGGAGGACCCCCTGAGCTGGCCTAGGGGGACAGGGTGTTTCTGCCCCCTTGTTTCTCGTGTTTTTTATTCTGATTACTTGTGACTCGGTTCAACCGAGTCACAAGATGACTGCCAACACTTCCTGGTTTGGAGTGCTGACAGCCAATTAGAATGAAGCTTGTGGTCGTGAGGGCCCGCAGATCCACCGCGCCTCTAAATGTCGAAACTTTTATTTTTTGATTTTCTCAGCAACTACTGAACGGATTAACACCATTTATTAAAAGGGCGCTTTCTGAACCAAGCGCTACCATTTTGCCAAATTTGGTGGAATTCCGTTCAACAGTTCGAGCTGTAGCTGTGTCTAAAGTCTCCTATTGGAAATTCATTTTCAGACCTCTTTTTTTCAATTTCTCAGGAACTTCTGAACGGATTTACACCATTTAACAAAAAGGTTTCTTTCTGAACTAAAGGCTACCATTTTGCCAACTTTGGTGTAATTCCATTGAGCAGTTCGGGCTGTAGTCGTGTCTAAAGTTTACTACGGAAAATAACACAGAGAAAACATGTTTTGGGACCCCCCTTTTTTCTCGGCCTGCTTGCGGAATCACCCAAAAACTTTCAGGATAGGAGCTGACCAGAGCGCCCCACGAGTTTTGAAAATTTCACGAAGATTCGTCAACTGGCACCAAATTTTTTGGGAAAACAAAAAACGCTTTTCCTATGGAAACTAGGTCCTAACTATAACTATCTACTGGCAAGCGCTAGTAGATAATAAATATATATATACACACATACACATACACACACACA
This sequence comes from Triturus cristatus, assembly GCF_964204655.1. Taxonomy (NCBI): domain Eukaryota; kingdom Metazoa; phylum Chordata; class Amphibia; order Caudata; family Salamandridae; genus Triturus; species Triturus cristatus. Next base: position 634,317,465 of record NC_140582.1, read on the forward strand.
CACACACACACACATACACATATAGATATATATATATATATCTATATATATATTCACTGAGAAAAAGATTACAGGGATGTTATTGTTAGTTTTTTTCAGTCGTTTATATATAAGTATATTCACTGTAAAAAAACAAAGGTTACAGGGATGTTATAGTTAGGAAATAGAATTTTCAAAAAGTTAGAAATTCACTGAAAAAAACAAAGGTTACAGTGACGTTATAGTTAGAGTGACATTTCACTTGTACAAGTCAGAGAGGGTGAATCACGGAGAAAGGATGAGGCTCAAAACAGGTACGAGCAATCAGAGGACATTCTTTGATTTATTCAAAACAAATGCATTTCGGCCCTCAGCCTTCCTCAGTGCTCAGTACAACTTCATCAAATGTTACCTTTGATAAAGTCACGCTATCAGGAGATAGCACCCATCCAGAGTTTGGCAGTTGGGTGCAACCAGGGAGCCTGAATTGAATTCCTGCCAGAACTACCATGGCTGAAATGTGATACCATCCCATCAACAAAAAGGGTTGCCAATTATTTTATTGTGGGAATGCAGTCATACAAACAAAAACCTGTGGAATGGACACTATTCAAAAACCATGGCAGTCCGAGGGAGAGACAAATTGATGACAAGGCACCTCTGTTTGGGGGCACTATGGTTGTCATCTTACAAAGAACTGTGTGTATTCAGCCTGCATGTGAGGTACATCATGAACATTTTGTTTTCCCATTTTGTGCAATAATAAATGCTGCATTGCCTACAAGGGACTTCATAAGCAAGATAAAATGATGTGATTACTATCTGGTTACAGTAGAGGAAATACATGCTGACATGGCAGGCCAGAAATACTGGTATTTGCACAACAAACTTTGACAGTTCTTTGTCACTTGTCATTTTTCAAGGTTCCACCAAGGAAATTTCCCTTTCAGGAGTTTAAACATATGTTACATTTGATGAAGTTGTAATGAGCACTGAGGAAGGCTGTGTGCGAAATGCATTTGCTCTGAATAAATCAAAGAATGTCCCGTGAGTGCTCTGTGTCTGGTTTGAGCGTCATGTTTTCTACGTGACTCATCCTCACGCTATCAGGAGATAACACAGTTCCAAAGTTTGCCTGTTGGGTGAAACCTGGGATCCAGAATACATATATATATTATCATTCGTTTGTTTGTATACTTTACAGCCATAATTGCCTACAAGTCGATTAATCATCATCAGATGTTTATAACAACAATAATAACAAGCTTCTCACTATTGATAACAATACATATGATTTTAATATGGATATTTTATCAATATTTATATTGTCTTTAATAATTGGTGATTGAATGCATTTTAGGGAATTTTAAGCACTTGCGCATTACACTTGGTTTACATATTTATTTATTTATTGTAAACTGCATTTTACTCATTGCTCCATTATGAATATCTATATGTATTTTCAACAATATGACGAATCAATATTGTGCAATAATGTTTACATTAAGTGATTTCAGAAATAATGGCATAATGAGTCTGTTTTCACTGTTCATTCACCATTATAAAAGCAATGATTGGCCGTATGCATGTCATGTGATCAAGACAGTGTTCCACTGTCGAAACGCGTAATGCTGCTATGCCAGAATTGCTGATAAGTTGATAACTCAACGCAATAAATTGCACTAAATACCAGAACTCGCTGTGGTCCGTAACTGTTTTCCTGGGGATTCTCAGCCAAGACGGGACTTTGTTACTTTGTATACATTTTGGGGAAGTTGGCCGTCTTCCCTTCTACGGACCCTCTCATCGTAATGGGCTGGTAGAACCATACAGCCAACACTCTTGAAAACCCGGAAGGACTATTCTTTCAAACCAGCCCCCCGCAGCATGACCTGAGGAGAAGAGCGAAATCCCGCGTAACCCAGTGCTTTCCGGATTCAGCCAACGACTCAACGTGGTCGGAGGACGCCGACGAGGAGAGGAGTGACTCCGGATGGGTAACCGGCAATAGCTGTACTTCGTATGTGACATACAGGCGGGTGAATGAGATTTGTATTCAAAAATAACAACAACGCTCTGTGAGACACATTCACGATACTTACGAGCTCTTCAGTGCTTAAACGTGTTGCAACATTCAGCGAAATAAATAACAGTAACAAAATGGCTACATCAGCAGACGCGCTGCGGGCCAGAGAAGCCACAGCAGATGCTTTATTCTCAAATCTTCCAGCAACTAATGCAACACATAATGAAAATAAAGACGTATCAAGTGACAATCAAGATGTTAAAACGATGTTGAAAAATTTAGAGAAATTGTTAAAAACGGAACTCACTAAATGGTGGGAGAAAAAAAGTCTGGAGAAGTATAAAGAAGTGGGTCGCGTCCCACGTGGACTCAGAATACTTATCGCGCCATCTTTTGAAAACCCTAATCCCTCAATGCTAAAAGAATGGGCAAATAACAATCTAGAAGCATCCATGAATATGGTAACAATTCTGATAAAATATGCAGAGATCGATAGAAAATTGAATCATTGAATACCATGTTGGATGCACATGAACAAAAAGAACTCATTAAAAAAAGTCGCGGAGAAATCAATTCAAGACTAACAAAACATGAAGAGATAATCAAAGCAAGAAAAATCTGGAAATTTACGAGGGACAAGACAGACTATGAAACAGGAAGGGTATTCACATTTGCGAGAAAATTTGATAACGCAAAAAGACAAGCTCTGACCACCAAAGTTACCAGCAGCAATAATGTAGCTGAAGATAGAAATGACACGCCAAGTACAGACACAAGCTCCATAAGGAGCAATTATGAATCTGATGACAGTGTGTCGAATAACCACCTAACAAGACTCCCAACATACTATACCCCCTCGGAGGAGTTGGGGTTTCTCATAGAAGATCGCCGCCACACTCTGCGCTCACACGATCCCGAGAAGACAAACGCCGGGAGAATAACATCAGGAGAAAACAAAGGGGAAAAATCCAGAGGCAGAGGAAGAGGCAGAGGGAGCAGGGGGAAGAAATGGTAATAACAGAAACCAAAAAAAACAGCCCCGGACAACTCTGTGATCAACTTATCCAACATTGATCTAACAGTAGCAGAACTACAATTACTATCACTTGGCTTATTTTTTTGTCCAGGCAACAATTTCAAATACCCACAAACTCGAGTTGATGTTTTTAAATTCATCAGAAAACTAAAGCTCATGAAACATTAATTGAATAAAGTGACCGAAAAAACAAACCCTTCTGAACCCACCAATACTATTTATGAGTTATTCCAAGTTTGTGACATTCCACTACTCCGCTCTTTACATGCATTGGCACAAGAAGAATCGAACATAACCCAACCGACACAAGAAGACATGTCAGAAATGGGCATGCAGGGTAATGTGATCAGTCCAACACCATTTCGACCGCCGTCATCATTTATCCCGATGATGCCTAGAGATGTTATTGATATATTCAGTGACTGTGTTACAGAAGATTTGAAAAAACTCAATCAAAAAATACTACGCAAACAAAAACACAGAAAATATAAAGACCTACAATATTCAACATTAATGCGCAAATTACAATCACGTGAAGACCTGATAATCAATAAATCTGACAAAGGTGGTAACATAGTCCTATGGCCCCGGAATCTGTACATGGAAGAAGCACACAAACACTTGGGAGACAGTGAATGCTACAACAAGGCAACTTTCAATGATTTGAAAAAAAGTAAAGAATTAGTGTCTAAAAAATTATCTAATTGGAGAAGAATGGGACTGTTAAGCAAAAACGAACTGGATTTTTTAAAGAATGACCATCCTATTACACCGGTACTTTATTTTATTCCCAAAGTACACAAAAAAGTGAATCCAGTCCCAGGGAGACCCATAATATCAGCACAAAGGGGACTTCTGGAGAACATGTCGAAATATGTGGACTTTTTTCTCAATGAACATGTGGAATCATTGGATTCGTATATTCGCGACACTGGCCACTTCATATCCAAACTTCAACCCATAGAATGGAAACAAGATTACATCTTTCTGGTTATGGACATAAGTTCTCTATACACCAGCATTCGGCATTCTGATGGGATATCGGGCAGTGAATATTTTCTGTCAAAACGCTCCAGTGTTTTTTACCAACACAATATAATGCTTTTAGACATGATCAATATATGTTTAACTAATAATTTTTTTATTTTCAACAAGGAGGTGTTTCAACAGCTTCGTGGAGTGGCGATGGGGGCATGTTTTCCCCCAGCTACGCGTGTCTCCACGTGGGTTGGTGGGAGGAGCATGTCCTCAGAACCATTCACAAGAAGACATTTGAAACACATGTCATACAATGGTGGCGTTATATAGATGACGTATTTGTCATCTGGATTGGCACTAAGGAAACAGCTTATGAATTTGTCAATAACTTGAACGCCAATGATCTTAACTTGAATTATACGGCAGAAATAAATGACAAGGTAATACAGTTTTTAGATGTTGAAATCTACATCAGCAAAAATCTTATTCACACGAAACTACACAGAAAAAGCACAGCAGGTAATACCATACTACATGCTACCAGCTCTCATCCTTATCATTTGATTAAAAGCATCCCATATGGGGAGTTCTTGAGGATCAAACATATTTGTAATTAGGCCTGGGCGAAAATTTCGTTCCGTTCGCGGAAATTGCGATAATTTGACATTTTCGCGTTCCGCGGAGAGCGCGAAAATGTCAAAAATTCCGGTTTCCGCAGCTTGGCGATAATTTGTTTCTTGCTCGCGCTGTAAAATAATACATTCTCGCGCGCACGCGATCGCCTTACCTGAATCCCTGCGTTCGCCGACAAGTTTTCTTGATCCGGTCGCGTTCTCCATGAGATGTTGTATTGTTTTTAGCCATTTGCGCTGTCTCGCGACAGTTCGAACCCGCAGTGACGTCATGCGTCGCGCGATCACGTCTTTCTTCTCGCGATCATGCACCGCGAGAACAACTCAAAACAAGATGGCCGCGCCTGCAAGCAACCACATGGGTAAGTTGGCGACCCGCAACCATGCAGAAAATCTCGCGAACATGCCGGAAAAACACTTCCGCATCTTCGCGATATTTCCGCTTGTTTGCGATAATTTTAAACATTTTCGCGATAATTTGCGAAGGTTAATTCCGCAAATTCCGCCCACCCCTATTTGTAATACAGAACAGGACCTCAAGATGTGCCAAAATGAGGCATTTCAGAGATGTATCCATCGAGGGTACAAAGAAAATGAACTTATGAAAGCTATGGATAAAACGAACACTTGTAGTAATGATGTAGCAACAAGTGAAGCTGTACCAGGAAATAACATAAGACTGATTACAGCATATAGTCAACAAGACAAACAGATCAAAAAGATTATTTACAAGAATTGGCCCATCGTTAAAACAGACCTCACTATGTCCCAATTGGTTCCTGAATTACCTAATATTACTTTCAGACGGGCACCTTCAATGAGAGACGCACTTGTTAGATCCAGCCCAGAAGTTATGAAAACATCTAACTGGTTAACCAATAGAAAGGGTTTTTTCAAATGCAGCTCATGTAGAGCTTGCAAATTTGGGATCAACACGAATGAGGTAATAGGAATCGTGGAGTCTAATCCTATAAAAATCTCCAAAGTACTGACTTGTCGCACTGAATTTGCAGTCTATGTCTTAGAATGTACTTGCAAACTTAGATACGTGGGAAGTACGAAACTTCAGGTATTTAACCGGATCTTACAACACCTGAGAGCAATTGTTAACTCAGACCCCAGTTACCCAGTAGCTAGACATTTCAAACATGTCCATAACAATAACTTAAATGATTTCAGCTACTTTGTCATTGACATGATACCCAAATCCATTAGAGGGGGTAACAGGGAAAAGAAACTAAGACAGTTGGAATCATATTACATCCTTGCTCTAGATTAAAAAATGCCCAAAGGTTTGAACAACGGAGAAGAAATGCACCATTTTTTGTAAATTGACATTATGAGACATTCACCGAATGTAATTACCTTAATCAAATCTGTCAATACGTTCTTATTTTAACCATTACGATGTGTTATTTATCTGGCTTTTTATTCAGTTTTTAGATCGATTTTGATCGGGGGTTTTAACTGGTTTTACCGGTTTTACTTTTGATTTTAACGGTCTATCTGCTTATGAATTGCCGATGATGACATTAAGGTACTGGTTTTTATAGGGAGAATAATTCATCTATATATATACATGTTTGATGTTTATGATTTCATGACCAATATGGCAATTTTAGAAGTGTTCCTTCAATACATGGTAGCTTCTCTAACTTATCTGATATACATCAGCACTGACTAATGATCAGAGGGTTAGATTTTTGTCAAAGTATACATTACAATCTCACATGGGATTGATTTTTTATCATTCGTTTGTTTGTATACTTTACAGCCATAATTGCCTACAAGTCGATTAATCATCATCAGAGGTTTATAACAACAATAATAACAAGCTTGTCACGATTGATAACAATACATATGATTTTAATATGGATATTTTATCAATATTTATATTGTCTTTAATAATTGGTGATTGAATGCTTTTTAGGGAATTTTAAGCACCTGCACTTTACACTTGGTTTACATATTTATTTATTTATTGTAAACTGCGAATTTACTCATTGCTCCATTATGAATATCTATATGTATTTTCAACAATATGACAAATCAATATTGTGCAATAATGTTTACATTAAGTGATTTCAGAAATAATGGCATAATGAGTCTGTTTTCACTGTTCATTCACCATTATAAAAGCAATGATTGGCTGTATGCATGTCATGTGAGCAAGACAGTGTTCCACTGTCGAAACGCGTAATGCTGCTATGCCAGAACTGCTGATAACTCAATGCAATAAATTGCACTAAATACCTGAACTCGCTGTGGTCCGTACCTGTTTTCCTGGGGATTCTCAGCCAAGACGGGACTTTGTTACTATATATATATATATATATATATATATATATATATATATTATCTACTGGCGGTCGCGCGCACGGTGAAAAACCTTGAAAAAAAAAAATGTAATACATACATAACTTAGCATTCAAAAAAACGTACAAGTTCACTTAAAAAACCATAGGTTTCACACACGTTATAGTTAGGAATTAGCATTTAAAAAACCTTGCAAATTCACTTAAAAAACCATAGATTTCACACAGGTTATAGTTAGGTGGACATTTCACTTGGAAAAAACCAATGAAATTCCCTCGTTATAGTTAGTTCAGATAACTATGACTCGCGCGACCGCCACTCTATCACAAGGATGATGTCATCAGTGATGTCATGAGTGATGCCATTGACCATGTCATGAGTGATGTAATGTGTGACGTCATGAGCAGTGGATTGCGGGTGTGCGAGTTATAGTTATCTGAACTAACTATAACGGGGGAATTTCATTGGTTTCTTAGGAGTGAAATGTCCACCTAACTATAACCTGTGTGAAACCTATGGTTTTTTAAGTGAATATATATATTTATATATATATATATATATACATTACCTACTGGCAGTCACCAGTAGGTAGATATAGTTAGGACCTATTTTCCATAAGAAATCCGCAACATTCTATTTGGAATAACTTTGGCGCGATTGACGAATCCTCGCAAAATTTTCAAAATTTTTCGTCTGTTCCTATTCCGAAAGTTTCACGGTGATTCGTCAAGCGGGGACCAAGAAAAAAGGGCGGTCCCAAAACACGTTTTCCCCATGCAATTTTCCATAGGACCTTTAGCCGCAGCTACAGCCCGAACTGCTGAACGGAATTACACCAAATTTGGCAAAGAGGTAGTCTTTAGTTCAGACTCATGCCTTTTGCTTAAATGGTGTTAATCCGGTCAGTAGTTCCTGAGAAAATGATATTTAAAAGTAGATATATATCTATGGCCTCGGAGGATCCGCGTACCCTAAGCGCAGCCTAAGCGCAGCCTGCCGTGCACGAGCTGCATTCTAATTGGCTGTCAACACTCCAAATCAGGAAGTGTTGGCAGCCATCTTGTGCCTCGGTAGAACCGAGGCACAAGAAACCTAAAAAAAACTCATGAAAAACACGAAAATGGGGCAGGGTAGTAACACCCTGACCCCCTAGGCCTGCTCAGGGGGTCCCACAAGGACCCTCAAGGCCCAAAAAAAAAATATATATATTTTTTAAAACGAGAGGATGTGCGCAAGATGCGTGCATCCTGCCGATAAAACAAAGAAACACGATCTCCTGCGCTTTAAATGGTATTAGCCCTCAAGGGCCAAATTCCGGGGGCTTTTTAAAAAAATAGTGTGGGGGAGTCCCAATCCCCCCCACACTGCCCCGGGGACCGCCACCCCCCAGGGCTTATTAAAATTGGGTGGGGGCTCTCAGGCCCCCCCAGCCTCAGGGACCACCACTGCCCAGGGCTTATTAAAATTGGGTCGGGGCTCTCAGGCCACCCCAGCCCTGGGGACCGCCACCCCTGGGGCTTCTTCAAAATGTGGGAGGGGGGCCGCGCAGCCCCCCTACTGGAACCTTGTCTAGGCCCTGGGGACCACCACCCCCAGGGCCTGCTCCTGCAGTGCCCCGGGGTGCCCACCCCCGGGACACTGTAGTTTACAATGACAGGGCGGGAGCCTCGTGGCTCCCACCATGTCATTGGAAACTGCTTTCCTATTTGGAAGAGAGAGCAGGAAACCTGCTCTCTCTTCCAAATAGGAAAGCAGATTGCTTTTCCACAGGGGGAGCAGCATGTTAGCTGCTCGCCATGTGGACAAGCAATGCGGGGAGCCGGCTGGGACCGTGGGGGATTGGGGACCCCCCCACGGCCCCCAATGAAGAGGGCCAGCCCTGGGGGATGGGGTCCTCGGGGCTAGTAGTGGCCCGGGAGGGGGGCCACATGGCCCCCCTCCTCAAAAAATAAGGAAACGGCCCGGGGGTTGGGGTCTCCGGGGCCATAAGTGGCCGCAGGAAGGAGGCAAGGCAGCCCCCCTCCAAAATAAAAATTAAAAAAAGGGCCATGCCCCGGGGATGGGGTCCCTGAGACAAATTATGGCCTTGGGAGGGGGGCCATGCGGCCCCCTTCCTGATTTTTAGATTTAAAAAAAAAATTGGGGGCAGGCGCTGGGGGCTGGGGTCCCCAGGGCCAATAAATTAGAAAAAGAAAGGGGGCTTCACAGCCCCCTTCTTAAAAAAAAAAACGGGAAGGGGCCGGAGGCCACGCCCCCTCCTTGCACCACTCTGCAAACACGCCCCCTGGCGCATTTGCATAGGGGGAACTAATTCCCCTTGAATACTGGGGGTCCCTGGTGGCCAACTAGCCCACCAGGACCCTCCAGTATGTGCCAGGGGGCTGCGTTGCAGAGAGGTGTAATGAGGCCACACCCCTTTTTACACCTCTCTGCAACGCAGCTCCGTGGCGCTTACTGGAGGTACCTGGTGGGCTAGGTGGCTGCCAGAGGACTTAATCCCCCAACTTAAAACGCGCCATGGGGCGCATTTGCACAGTGGTGAAGGTAGGGGGCGGGACCGTGGGGGATTGGGGACCCCCCCACGGCCCCCAATGAAGAGGGCCAGCCCTGGGGGGTGGGGTCCTCGGGGCTAGTAGTGGCCCGGGAGGGGGGCCATATGGCCCCCCTCCTCAAAAAATAAGGAAACGGCCCGGGGGTTGGGGTCTCCGGGGCCATAAGTGGCCGCAGGAAGGAGGCAAGGCAGCCCCCCTCCAAAATAAAAATTAAAAAAAGGGCCATGCCCCGGGGATGGGGTCCCTGAGACAAATTATGGCCTTGGGAGGGGGGCCATGCGGCCCCCTTCCTGATTTTTAGATTTAAAAAAAAAAATTGGGGGCAGGCGCTGGGGGCTGGGGTCCCCAGGGCCAATAAATTAAAAAAAGAAAGGGGGCTTCACAGCCCCCTTCTTAAAAAAAAAAACGGGAAGGGGCCGGAGGCCATGCCCCCTCCTTGCACCACTCTGCAAACACGCCCCCTGGCGCATTTGCATAGGGGGAACTAATTCCCCTTGAATACTGGGGGTCCCTGGTGGCCAACTAGCCCAGTAGCCCTCCAGTATGTGCCAGGGGGCTGCGTTGCAGAGAGGTGTAATGAGGCCACACCCCTTTTTACACCTCTCTGCAACGCAGCTCCGTGGCGCTTACTGGAGGTACCTGGTGGGCTAGGTGGCTGCCAGAGGACTTAATCCTCCAACTTAAAACGCGCCATGGGGCGCATTTGCACAGTGGTGAAGGTAGGGGGCGGGGTCTGAGGTGATATGTGTGCAAGTACGCCCTGTGGCACGTTTTAAGTAGGGGAATTCATTCCTCATCAATCCAGAGGTCCCCTAGGGCCAACTAGCCCTCCAGGTACCTCCAATAAGAGCCACGGATCTGCGTTGCAGAGTGTTGTAAAAAGGGGCGTGGCCTCTGAACACTTCTGCAACGCAGCTACCTGGCGCATACTGGAGGTACCTGGTGAGCTAGTTGGCCGCCAGGGGACCTCAGGATTCAAGGGGCCCTAATCCTCCAATTTACAACACGCCACGGGGCGCGTTTGCACAGTGGTGAAGGTAGGGGGCAGGGCCTGAGGTGATATGTGTGCAAACACGCCCTGTGGCACGTTTTAAGTAGGGGAATTAATTCCTCTTCAATCCAGAGGTCACCTAGGGGCCAACTAGCCCTCCAGGTACCTCCATTAAGAGCCACGGATCTGCGTTGCAGAATGTTGTAAAAAGGGGCGTGGCCTCTGAACACCTCTCTGCAACGCAGCTCCCTGGCACATAATGGAGGTACCTGGTGGGCTGGTTGGCCCCCAGGGGGCCGCAGGTTTGAAGAGGTATTAATATCCCAACTTAAAACGCACTACAGGGCATGTTTTCACACGTCACCCCAGGCCCCGCCCCCTTCCTTCACCATTGTACAAATATTCCTCTAAAATAATCCGAACTACGAATTCCGATTTACTCACCTGTTATCAGGGGAGAACCCAGTGCTACATCTTTTAGCCCAGCACTGACCCTGAAAAGTAATTCTAAGCGTACTAGTATTTCCTTCCATAGGAATCCATTGTGTGGTTTTCAGCAGAAAAGTGTCTAAGTGTCGATTTTTGAAACGTACAAATATTCTTCTATAATCAGCCGAACTACGAATCCCGATTTACTCACCTGTTATCAGGAGAGAACCCAGTGCTGCTTCTTTTAGCCCAGCACTGACCCTGAAAAGTGAAATGTTCAGCTAACTATAATACCCCTAAAACCTATGGTTTTTTCAGTGAGTTTCTAAGGTTTTTTAAATGCTAATTCCTAACTATATCAGGCCTGAAACCTATGTTTTTTACAGTGAATATATATATATATATATATATATATATATATATATATATATATATATATATATATATATATATATATTCACTGAAAAAACCATAGGTTTCACACATGTTATAGTTAGCGGAAAGTTTACTGATAAAAAACCAGTGAAATTCCCCCGTTATAGTTAGTGCAGGCAACTATAACTCACGCGACCGCAATCCTCCGCTGATGCTAATACTGTATTTAGACATTTATTTGCCCATGTCTTCTTCCATACATTTTTAGCTATACATATATTACAAATATTTTTTTTTCATAAAGACACATATGTCATCAGCAGAAGATTGCGGTCGCGTGAGTTATAGTTGCCTGCACTAACTATAACGGGGGAATTTCACTGGTTTTTTATCAGTAAAATTTCCGCTAACTATAACATGTGTGAAACCTATGGTTTTTTCAGTGAATTTGCAAGGTTTTTTAAATGCTAATTCCTAACTATAACGTGTGTGAAACCTATGGTTTTTTCAGTGAATTTGCAAGGTTTTTTAAATGCTAAGTTACTTTACGCCATTCGTGGCGTGCGCGCCCACTTAACGCAGTTCGTTCCGTGCGCGCAAGGTGCGCTTCGCGCACCGTGCGCGCACAGTAAGCACGCGGTGCTTACTGTGCTTACGGTGCTTATAAGCCATGCACAAATGGTGCCCTTCGGGCACCATTTGCACACGGGGTGGAGAGAGTGTGGATAATTTTTTCTTTTATTATTTTTGTTAAACATATTGTGGTTTTTCACATCAATAATAAGCCTAGCACATTTGGTGGCCTGCGGCCACCAAAAACACAGGGGGTGGGGAGAGTGTGGATAGTGTTTTTTTTTTTTACATTTTTTACCGTACGCGTACGGTAAGCGTAATCGGCGAAATTAGCGAAAAAATAAAAATGCCATTTTTGGCCTTGGGGGGTCTTGGGGGACTCCCTCATCATGGCTATGTGTGTGTGAGCTGTCAAAACAGCTCCTTTACATGTGTATTGGTTTTATTTAACAACCTAACTCTCAGTGCGAGAGAGAAAATGGCGGCCGCCGCTTCCTGGTTACGGCCGATTCGAATGTTTACTAAGATCTAAGAGCCAATCAGAATCGCGCTCGCGCACGCCACCGTACGCGTACGGTAAGCTTACGGTAAGCGTACCGTAAGCTGGCTCGGATATATATATTGATTTAAAGGCTATTTTCTCAGAATCTACTGAACAGATTTACACCAAACCTACAAAAGGCACTTCCTTGACCTGAGGACTACCTCTCTGCCAAATTTCAAGTAATTCTGTTCAGCCGTTCGGGCTGTAGCCCTGTCTAAAGGTCCTATGGAAAAATGCATGGGAAAAACGCGTTTTGGGACCCCCCTTTTATCTCAGCCCCCGCTTGACGAATCCTCCCGAGACTTTCAGGGTAGGAGCGGAGCGTAGCGCCCCACCTATTTTGAGAAATTCGCGAGGATTCGTCGACCGGCGCCAAAGTTATTCAAAATAGAATGTTGCGGATTTCCTATGGAAAAGGGGTCCTAACTATAACTACCTACTGGCGACCGCCAGTAGGTAATATATATATATATATCTATATATATATATATATATATATATATACATCCAACAAACAACGAAGTTTGCCTGCAATGGAGGAGCCTCACAACAGGATGTTCAATATCCAAAACGTCTTTATTGAGTGGGTTGCAGCGAGGAAACAACAGCCATGCCCCACCAAATAGATTGTTCAGCCTGACGCGTTTCGTGATCTGCATTACTTCTTCAAAGGCAAAGGAAACTGAAGCGGCGGCAGCACACCAGTTTTTGAAGCACCACACAGATGCGAGTCTCCGCCCCAGTGGGCGTGGCCTCTTCCCGTGGCCTGATGTCTATCGTAGTGCCCAGTGCTGCTCGAGTGAGATGCCATGCCTTAACCCCCAAACATTGTTCAATTAAAACACCACAGTGGGGGGAGGGGAATAGCCTGGGTCCCCGCTGACACAATCTTACTTCAATAACCGGCTCCTGCCCCACACGCAGCAGCGCCGATGGCGTCATTACAGGAGTGCTCGAAAGCACCGGGACTCACTCCGCGGCTCAGGCATGCCGCCCAAAATCCAACAAACAACGAAGTTTGCCTGCAATGGAGGAGCCTCACAACAGGATGTTCAATAGCCAAAACTTCTTTATTGAGGGGGTTGCAGCGAGGAAACAACAGCCATGCCCCACCAAATAGATTGTCCAGCCTGACGCGTTTCGTGATCTGCATCACTTCTTCAAAGCCAAAGGAAACTGAAGAGGCGGCAGCACAGCAGTTTTTGAAGCACCACACAGATGCGAGTCTCCGCCCCAGTGGGCGTGGCCTCTTCCCGTGGCCTGATGGTTATCGTAGTGCCCAGTGTTGCTCGAGTGAGATGCCATGCCTTAGCCCCCAAACATTGTTCAATTAAAACACCACAGTGGGTGGAGGGGAATAGCCTGGGTCCCCGCTGACACAATCTTCCTTCAATAACCGGCTCCTGCCCCATACGCAGCGGCGCCGATGGCGTCGTTACAGGAGTGCTCAAAAGCACCGGGACTCACTCCGTGGCTCAGGCATGCGGCCCAAAATCCAACAAACAACGAAGTTTGCCTGCTATGGAGGAGCCTCACAACAGGATGTTCAATAGCCAAAACTTCTTTATTGAGGGGGATGCAGCGAGGAAACAACAGCCATGCCCCACCAAATAGATTGTCCAGCCTGACGCGTTTCGTGATCTGCATCACTTCTTCAGAGGCAAAGGAAACTGAAGAGGCGGCAGCACAGCAGTTTTTGAAGCACCACACAGATGCGAGTCTCCGCCCCAGTGGGCGTGGCCTCTTCCCGTGGCCTGATGCTTATCGTAGTGCCCAGTGTTGCTCGAGTGAGATGCCATGCCTTAACCCCCAAACATTGTTCAATTAAAACACCACAGTGGGCGGAGGGGAATAGCCTGGGTCCCCGCTGACACAATCTTCCTTCAATAACCGGCTCCTGCCCCACACGCGGCAGCACCGATGGCATCGTTACAGGGGTGCTCGAAAGCACCGGGACTCACTCCGCGGCTCAGGCATGCCGCCCAAAATCCAACAAACAACGAAGTTTGCCTGCAATGGAGGAGCCTCACAACAGGATGTTCAATAGCCAAAACTTCTTTATTGAGGGGGTTGCAGCGAGGAAACAACAGCCATGCTTCACCAAATAGATTGTCCAGCCTGACGCGTTTTCGTGATCTGCATCACTTCTTCAAAGGCAAAGGAAACTGAAGAGGCGGCAGCACAGCAGTTTTTGAAGCACCACACAGAAGCGAGTCTCCGCCCCAGTGGGCGTGGCGTCTTCCCATGGCCTGATGGTTATCGTAGTGCCCAGTGTTGCTCGAGTGAGATGCCATGCCTTAGCCCCCAAACATTGTTCAATTAAAACACCACAGTGGGCGGAGGGGAATAGCCTGGGTCCCCGCTGACACAATCTTCCTTCAATAACCGGCTCCTGCCCCACACGCAGCGGCGCCGATGGCGTCGTTACAGAAGTGCTCAAAAGCACCGGGACTCACTCCGCGGCTCAGGCATGCCGCCCAAAATCCAACAAACAACGAAGTTTGCCTGCAATGGAGGAGCCTCACAACAGGATGTTCAATAGCTAAAACTTCTTTATTGAGGGGGTTGCAGCGAGGAAACAACAGCCATGCCCCACCAAATAGATTGTCCAGCCTGACGCGTTTCGTGATCTGCATCACTTCTTCAAAGGCAAAGGAAACTGAAGAGGCGGCAGCACAGCAGTTTTTGAAGCACCATACAGATGCGAATCTCCGCCCCAGTGGGCGTGGCCTCTTCCCGTGGCCTGATGGTTATCGTAGTGCCCAGTGTTGCTCAAGTGAGATGCCATGCCTTAGCCCCCAAACATTGTTCAATTAAAACACCACAGTGGGCGGAGGGGAATAGCCTGGGTCCCCGCTGACACAATCTTCCTTCAATAACCAGCTCCTGGCCCACACGCAGCGGCGCCGATGGCGTCTTTACAGGAGTGCTCGAAAGCACCGGGACTCACTCCGCGGCTCAGGCATGCCGCCCAAAATCCAACAAACAACGAAGTTTGCCTGCAATGGAGGAGCCTCACAACAGGATGTTCAATAGCCAAAACTTCTTTATTGAGGGGGTTGCAGTGAGGAAACAACAGCCATGCCCCACCAAATAGATTGTCCAGCCTGACGCGTTTCGTTATCTGCATCACTTCTTCAAAGGCAAAGGAAACTGAAGAGGCGGCAGCACAGCAGTTTTTGAAGCACCACACAGATGCGAGTCTTCGCCCCAGTGGGCGTGGCCTCTTCCCGTGGCCTAATGGTTATCGTAGTGCCCAGTGTTGCTCGAGTGAGATGCTATGCCTTAGCCCCCAAACATTGTTCAATTAAAACACCACAGTGGGCGGAGCGGAATAGCCTGGGTCCCCGCTTACACAATCTTCCTTCAATAACCGTCTCTTGCCCCACACGCAGCGGCGCCGATGGCGTCGTTACAGGAGTGCTCGAAAGCACCGGGACTCACTCCGCGGCTCAGGCATGCCGCCCAAAATCCAACAAACAACGAAGTTTGCCTGCAATGGAGGAGCCTCACAACAGGATGTTCAATAGCCAAAACTTCTTTATTGAGGGGGTTGCAGCGAGGAAACAACAGCCATGCCCCACCAAATAGATTGTCCAGCCTGATGCGTTTCATGATCTGCATCACTTCTTCAAAGCCAAAGGAAACTGAAGAGGCGGCAGCACAGCAGTTTTTGAAGCACCACACAGATGCGAGTCTCCGCCCCAGTGGGCGTGGCCTCTTCCCGTGGCCTGATGCTTATCGTAGTGCCCAGTGTTGCTCGAGTGAGATGCCATGCCTTAGCCCCAAACATTGTTCAATTAAAACACCACAGTGGGCGGAGGGGAACAACCTGGGTCCCCGCTGACACAATCTTCCTTCCATAACCGGCTCCTGCCCCACACGCAGCAGCGCAGATGGCGTCGTTAAAGGGGTGCTCGAAAGCACCGGGACTCACTCCGCGGCTCAGGCATGCCGCCCAAAATCCAACAAACAACGAAATTTGCCTGCAATGGAGGAGCCTCACAACAGGATGTTCAATAGCCAAAACTTCTTTATTGAGGGGGTTGCAGCGAGGAAACAACAGCCATGCCCCACCAAATAGATTGTCCAGCCTGACGCGTTTCGTGATCTGCATTACTTCTTTAAAGGCAAAGGAAACTGAAGAGGCGGCAGCACAGCAGTTTTTGAAGCACCACACAGATGCGAGCCTCTGCCAAAGTGGGCGTGGCCTCTTCCCGTGGCCTGATGGTTATCGTAGTGCCCAGTGTTGCTCGAGTGAGATGCCATGCCTAGCCCCAAACATTGTTCAATTAAAACACCACAGTGGGCGGAGGGGAATAGCCTGGGTCCCCGCTGACACAATCTTCCTTCAATAACCGGCTCCTGCCCCACACGCAGCGGCACCGATGGCGTCGTGACAGGAGTGCTCGAAAGCACCGGGACTCACTCCGCGGCTCAGGCATGCCGCCCTAAATCCAACAAACAACAAAGTTTGCCTGCAATGGAGGAGCCTCACAACAGGATGTTCAATAGCCAAAACTTCTTTATTGAGGGGGTTGCAGCGAGGAAACAACAGCCATGCCCCACCAAATAGATTGTCCAGCCTGACGCGTTTCGTGATCTGCATCACTTCTTCAAAGGCAAAGGAAACTGAAGAGGCGGCAGCACAGCAGTTTTTGAAGCACCACACAGAAGCGAGTCTATGCCCCAGTGGGCGTGGCCTCTTCCCGTGGCCTGATGGTTATCGTAGTGCCCAGTGTTGCTCGAGTGAGATGCCATGCCTTAGCCCCCAAACATTGTTCAATTAAAACACCACAGTGGGCGGAGGGTAATAGCCTGGGTCCCCGCTGACACAATCTTCCTTCAATAACCGGCTCCTGCCCCACACGCAGCGGCGCCGATGGCGTCATTACAGGAGTGCTCAAAAGCACCGGGATTCACTCCGCGGCTCACGCATGCCAGCCCAAAATCCAACAAACAACGAAGTTTGCCTGCAATGGAGGAGCCTCACAACAGGATGTTCAATAGCCAAAACTTCTTTATTGAGGGGGTTGCAGTGAGGAAACAACAGCCAGGCCCCACCAAATAGATTGTCCAGCCTGACACGTTTCATGATCTGCATCACTTCTTCAAAGGCAAAGGGAACGGAAGAGGCGGCAGCACAGCAGTTTTTGAAGCACCACACAGATGCGAGTCTCAGCCCCAGTGGGCGTGGCCTCTTCCCGTGGCCTGATGGTTATCATAGTGCCCAGTGTTGCTCGAGTGAGATGCCATGCCTTAGCCCCCAAACATTGTTCAATTAAAACACCACAGTGGGCGGAGGGGAATAGCCTGGGTCCCCGCTGACACAATCTTCCTTCAATAACCTGCTCCTGCCCCACACGCAGCGGCGCCGATGGCGTCGTTACAGGAGTGCTCAAAAGCACCGGGACTCCCTCCGCGGCTCAGGCATGCCGCCCAAAATCCAACAAACAACGAAGTTTGCCTGCAATGGAGGAGCCTCACAACAGGATGTTCAATAGCCAAAACTTCTTTATTGAGGGGGTTGCAGCGAAGAAACAACAGCTATGCCCCACCAAATAGATTGTCTAGCCTGACACGCTTCGTGATCTGCATCACTTCTTCAAGGCAAAGGAAACTGAAGAGGCGGCAGCACAGCAGTTTTTGAAGCACCACACAGATGCGAGTCTCCGCCCCAGTGGACGTGGCCTCTTCCCGTGGCCTAATGGTTATCGTAGTGCCCAGTGTTGCTCGAGTGAGATGCTATGCCTTAGCCCCCAAACATTGTTCAATTAAAACACCACAGTGGGCGGAGCGGAATAGCCTGGGTCCCCGCTGACACAATCTTCCTTCAATAACCGTCTCTTGCCCCACACGCAGCGGCGCTGATGGCGTCGTTACAGGAGTGCTCGAAAGCACCGGGACTCACTCCGCGGCTCAGGCATGCCGCCCAAAATCCAACAAACAACGAAGTTTGCATGCAATGGAGGAGCCTCACAACAGGATGTTCAATAGCCAAAACTTCTTTATTGAGGGGGTTGCAGCGAGGAAACAACAGCCATGCCCCACCAAATAGATTGTCCAGCCTGACGCGTTTCGTGATCTGCATTACTTCTTTAAAGGCAAAGGAAACTGAAGAGGCGGCAGCACAGCAGTTTTTGAAGCACCACACAGATGCGAGCCTCTGCCAAAGTGGGCGTGGCCTCTTCCCGTGGCCTGATGGTTATCGTAGTGCCCAGTGTTGCTCGAGTGAGATGCCATGCCTTGCCCCAAACATTGTTCAATTAAAACACCACAGTGGGCGGAGGGGAATAGCCTGGGTCCCCGCTGACACAATCTTCCTTCAATAACCGGCTCCTGCCCCACACGCAGCGGCACCGATGGCGTCGTGACAGGAGTGCTCGAAAGCACCGGGACTCACTCCGCGGCTCAGGCATGCCGCCCTAAATCCAACAAACAACAAAGTTTGCCTGCAATGGAGGAGCCTCACAACAGGATGTTCAATAGCCAAAACTTCTTTATTGAGGGGGTTGCAGCGAGGAAACAACAGCCATGCCCCACCAAATAGATTGTCCAGCCTGACGCGTTTCGTGATCTGCATCACTTCTTCAAAGGCAAAGGAAACTGAAGAGGCGGCAGCACAGCAGTTTTTGAAGCACCACACAGATGCGAGTCTCAGCCCCAGTGGGCGTGGCCTCTTCCCGTGGCCTGATGGTTATCATAGTGCCCAGTGTTGCTCGAGTGAGATGCCATGCCTTAGCCCCCAAACATTGTTCAATTAAAACACCACAGTGGGCGGAGGGGAATAGCCTGGGTCCCCGCTGACACAATCTTCCTTCAATAACCTGCTCCTGCCCCACATGCAGCGGCGCCGATGGCGTCGTTACAGGAGTGCTCAAAAGCACCGGGACTCCCTCCGCGGCTCAGGCATGCCGCCCAAAATCCAACAAACAACGAAGTTTGCCTGCAATGGAGGAGCCTCACAACAGGATGTTCAATAGCCAAAACTTCTTTATTGAGGGGGTTGCAGCGAAGAAACAACAGCTATGCCCCACCAAATAGATTGTCTAGCCTGACACGCTTCGTGATCTGCATCACTTCTTCAAGGCAAAGGAAACTGAAGAGGCGGCAGCACAGCAGTTTTTGAAGCACCACACAGATGCGAGTCTCCGCCCCAGTGGACGTGGCCTCTTCCCGTGGCCTAATGGTTATCGTAGTGCCCAGTGTTGCTCGAGTGAGATGCTATGCCTTAGCCCCCAAACATTGTTCAATTAAAACACCACAGTGGGCGGAGCGGAATAGCCTGGGTCCCCGCTGACACAATCTTCCTTCAATAACCGTCTCTTGCCCCACACGCAGCGGCGCCGATGGCGTCGTTACAGGAGTGCTCGAAAGCACCGGGACTCACTCCGCGGCTCAGGCATGCCGCCCAAAATCCAACAAACAACGAAGTTTGCCTGCAATGGAGGAGCCTCACAACAGGATGTTCAATAGCCAAAACTTCTTTATTGAGGGGGTTGCAGCGAGGAAACAACAGCCATGCTTCACCAAATAGATTGTCCAGCCTGAAGCGTTTTCGTGATCTGCATCACTTCTTCAAAGGCAAAGGAAACTGAAGAGGCGGCAGCACAGCAGTTTTTGAAGCACCACACAGAAGCGAGTCTCCGCCCCAGTGGGCGTGGCGTCTTCCCATGGCCTGATGGTTATCGTAGTGCCCAGTGTTGCTCGAGTGAGATGCCATGCCTTAGCCCCCAAACATTGTTCAATTAAAACACCACAGTGGGCGGAGGGGAATAGCCTGGGTCCCCGCTGACACAATCTTCCTTCAATAACCGGCTCCTGCCCCACACGCAGCGGCGCCGATGGCGTCGTTACAGAAGTGCTCAAAAGCACCGGGACTCACTCCGCGGCTCAGGCATGCCGCCCAAAATCCAACAAACAACGAAGTTTGCCTGCAATGGAGGAGCCTCACAACAGGATGTTCAATAGCTAAAACTTCTTTATTGAGGGGGTTGCAGCGAGGAAACAACAGCCATGCCCCACCAAATAGATTGTCCAGCCTGACGCGTTTCGTGATCTGCATCACTTCTTCAAAGGCAAAGGAAACTGAAGAGGCGGCAGCACAGCAGTTTTTGAAGCACCATACAGATGCGAGTCTCCGCCCCAGTGGGCGTGGCCTCTTCCCGTGGCCTGATGGTTATCGTAGTGCCCAGTGTTGCTCAAGTGAGATGCCATGCCTTAGCCCCCAAACATTGTTCAATTAAAACACCACAGTGGGCGGAGGGGAATAGCCTGGGTCCCCGCTGACACAATCTTCCTTCAATAACCAGCTCCTGGCCCACACGCAGCGGCGCCGATGGCGTCTTTACAGGAGTGCTCGAAAGCACCGGGACTCACTCCGCGGCTCAGGCATGCCGCCCAAAATCCAACAAACAACGAAGTTTGCCTGCAATGGAGGAGCCTCACAACAGGATGTTCAATAGCCAAAACTTCTTTATTGAGGGGGTTGCAGTGAGGAAACAACAGCCATGCCCCACCAAATAGATTGTCCAGCCTGACGCGTTTCGTTATCTGCATCACTTCTTCAAAGGCAAAGGAAACTGAAGAGGCGGCAGCACAGCAGTTTTTGAAGCACCACACAGATGCGAGTCTTCGCCCCAGTGGGCGTGGCCTCTTCCCGTGGCCTAATGGTTATCGTAGTGCCCAGTGTTGCTCGAGTGAGATGCTATGCCTTAGCCCCCAAACATTGTTCAATTAAAACACCACAGTGGGCGGAGCGGAATAGCCTGGGTCCCCGCTTACACAATCTTCCTTCAATAACCGTCTCTTGCCCCACACGCAGCGGCGCCGATGGCGTCGTTACAGGAGTGCTCGAAAGCACCGGGACTCACTCCGCGGCTCAGGCATGCCGCCCAAAATCCAACAAACAACGAAGTTTGCCTGCAATGGAGGAGCCTCACAACAGGATGTTCAATAGCCAAAACTTCTTTATTGAGGGGGTTGCAGCGAGGAAACAACAGCCATGCCCCACCAAATAGATTGTCCAGCCTGATGCGTTTCATGATCTGCATCACTTCTTCAAAGCCAAAGGAAACTGAAGAGGCGGCAGCACAGCAGTTTTTGAAGCACCACACAGATGCGAGTCTCCGCCCCAGTGGGCGTGGCCTCTTCCCGTGGCCTGATGCTTATCGTAGTGCCCAGTGTTGCTCGAGTGAGATGCCATGCCTTAGCCCCAAACATTGTTCAATTAAAACACCACAGTGGGCGGAGGGGAACAACCTGGGTCCCCGCTGACACAATCTTCCTTCCATAACCGGCTCCTGCCCCACACGCAGCAGCGCAGATGGCGTCGTTAAAGGGGTGCTCGAAAGCACCGGGACTCACTCCGCGGCTCAGGCATGCCGCCCAAAATCCAACAAACAACGAAATTTGCCTGCAATGGAGGAGCCTCACAACAGGATGTTCAATAGCCAAAACTTCTTTATTGAGGGGGTTGCAGCGAGGAAACAACAGCCATGCCCCACCAAATAGATTGTCCAGCCTGACGCGTTTCGTGATCTGCATTACTTCTTTAAAGGCAAAGGAAACTGAAGAGGCGGCAGCACAGCAGTTTTTGAAGCACCACACAGATGCGAGCCTCTGCCAAAGTGGGCGTGGCCTCTTCCCGTGGCCTGATGGTTATCGTAGTGCCCAGTGTTGCTCGAGTGAGATGCCATGCCTAGCCCCAAACATTGTTCAATTAAAACACCACAGTGGGCGGAGGGGAATAGCCTGGGTCCCCGCTGACACAATCTTCCTTCAATAACCGGCTCCTGCCCCACACGCAGCGGCACCGATGGCGTCGTGACAGGAGTGCTCGAAAGCACCGGGACTCACTCCGCGGCTCAGGCATGCCGCCCTAAATCCAACAAACAACAAAGTTTGCCTGCAATGGAGGAGCCTCACAACAGGATGTTCAATAGCCAAAACTTCTTTATTGAGGGGGTTGCAGCGAGGAAACAACAGCCATGCCCCACCAAATAGATTGTCCAGCCTGACGCGTTTCGTGATCTGCATCACTTCTTCAAAGGCAAAGGAAACTGAAGAGGCGGCAGCACAGCAGTTTTTGAAGCACCACACAGAAGCGAGTCTATGCCCCAGTGGGCGTGGCCTCTTCCCGTGGCCTGATGGTTATCGTAGTGCCCAGTGTTGCTCGAGTGAGATGCCATGCCTTAGCCCCCAAACATTGTTCAATTAAAACACCACAGTGGGCGGAGGGTAATAGCCTGGGTCCCCGCTGACACAATCTTCCTTCAATAACCGGCTCCTGCCCCACACGCAGCGGCGCCGATGGCGTCATTACAGGAGTGCTCAAAAGCACCGGGATTCACTCCGCGGCTCACGCATGCCAGCCCAAAATCCAACAAACAACGAAGTTTGCCTGCAATGGAGGAGCCTCACAACAGGATGTTCAATAGCCAAAACTTCTTTATTGAGGGGGTTGCAGTGAGGAAACAACAGCCAGGCCCCACCAAATAGATTGTCCAGCCTGACACGTTTCATGATCTGCATCACTTCTTCAAAGGCAAAGGGAACGGAAGAGGCGGCAGCACAGCAGTTTTTGAAGCACCACACAGATGCGAGTCTCAGCCCCAGTGGGCGTGGCCTCTTCCCGTGGCCTGATGGTTATCATAGTGCCCAGTGTTGCTCGAGTGAGATGCCATGCCTTAGCCCCCAAACATTGTTCAATTAAAACACCACAGTGGGCGGAGGGGAATAGCCTGGGTCCCCGCTGACACAATCTTCCTTCAATAACCTGCTCCTGCCCCACACGCAGCGGCGCCGATGGCGTCGTTACAGGAGTGCTCAAAAGCACCGGGACTCCCTCCGCGGCTCAGGCATGCCGCCCAAAATCCAACAAACAACGAAGTTTGCCTGCAATGGAGGAGCCTCACAACAGGATGTTCAATAGCCAAAACTTCTTTATTGAGGGGGTTGCAGCGAAGAAACAACAGCTATGCCCCACCAAATAGATTGTCTAGCCTGACACGCTTCGTGATCTGCATCACTTCTTCAAGGCAAAGGAAACTGAAGAGGCGGCAGCACAGCAGTTTTTGAAGCACCACACAGATGCGAGTCTCCGCCCCAGTGGACGTGGCCTCTTCCCGTGGCCTAATGGTTATCGTAGTGCCCAGTGTTGCTCAAGTGAGATGCTATGCCTTAGCCCCCAAACATTGTTCAATTAAAACACCACAGTGGGCGGAGCGGAATAGCCTGGGTCCCCGCTGACACAATCTTCCTTCAATAACCGTCTCTTGCCCCACACGCAGCGGCGCTGATGGCGTCGTTACAGGAGTGCTCGAAAGCACCGGGACTCACTCCGCGGCTCAGGCATGCCGCCCAAAATCCAACAAACAACGAAGTTTGCATGCAATGGAGGAGCCTCACAACAGGATGTTCAATAGCCAAAACTTCTTTATTGAGGGGGTTGCAGCGAGGAAACAACAGCCATGCCCCACCAAATAGATTGTCCAGCCTGACGCGTTTCGTGATCTGCATTACTTCTTTAAAGGCAAAGGAAACTGAAGAGGCGGCAGCACAGCAGTTTTTGAAGCACCACACAGATGCGAGCCTCTGCCAAAGTGGGCGTGGCCTCTTCCCGTGGCCTGATGGTTATCGTAGTGCCCAGTGTTGCTCGAGTGAGATGCCATGCCTTGCCCCAAACATTGTTCAATTAAAACACCACAGTGGGCGGAGGGGAATAGCCTGGGTCCCCGCTGACACAATCTTCCTTCAATAACCGGCTCCTGCCCCACACGCAGCGGCACCGATGGCGTCGTGACAGGAGTGCTCGAAAGCACCGGGACTCACTCCGCGGCTCAGGCATGCCGCCCTAAATCCAACAAACAACAAAGTTTGCCTGCAATGGAGGAGCCTCACAACAGGATGTTCAATAGCCAAAACTTCTTTATTGAGGGGGTTGCAGCGAGGAAACAACAGCCATGCCCCACCAAATAGATTGTCCAGCCTGACGCGTTTCGTGATCTGCATCACTTCTTCAAAGGCAAAGGAAACTGAAGAGGCGGCAGCACAGCAGTTTTTGAAGCACCACACAGATGCGAGTCTCAGCCCCAGTGGGCGTGGCCTCTTCCCGTGGCCTGATGGTTATCATAGTGCCCAGTGTTGCTCGAGTGAGATGCCATGCCTTAGCCCCCAAACATTGTTCAATTAAAACACCACAGTGGGCGGAGGGGAATAGCCTGGGTCCCCGCTGACACAATCTTCCTTCAATAACCTGCTCCTGCCCCACATGCAGCGGCGCCGATGGCGTCGTTACAGGAGTGCTCAAAAGCACCGGGACTCCCTCCGCGGCTCAGGCATGCCGCCCAAAATCCAACAAACAACGAAGTTTGCCTGCAATGGAGGAGCCTCACAACAGGATGTTCAATAGCCAAAACTTCTTTATTGAGGGGGTTGCAGCGAAGAAACAACAGCTATGCCCCACCAAATAGATTGTCTAGCCTGACACGCTTCGTGATCTGCATCACTTCTTCAAGGCAAAGGAAACTGAAGAGGCGGCAGCACAGCAGTTTTTGAAGCACCACACAGATGCGAGTCTCCGCCCCAGTGGACGTGGCCTCTTCCCGTGGCCTAATGGTTATCGTAGTGCCCAGTGTTGCTCGAGTGAGATGCTATGCCTTAGCCCCCAAACATTGTTCAATTAAAACACCACAGTGGGCGGAGCGGAATAGCCTGGGTCCCCGCTGACACAATCTTCCTTCAATAACCGTCTCTTGCCCCACACGCAGCGGCGCCGATGGCGTCGTTACAGGAGTGCTCGAAAGCACCGGGACTCACTCCGCGGCTCAGGCATGCCGCCCAAAATCCAACAAACAACGAAGTTTGCCTGCAATGGAGGAGCCTCACAACAGGATGTTCAATAGCCAAAACTTCTTTATTGAGGGGGTTGCAGCGAGGAAACAACAGCCATGCCCCACCAAATAGATTGTCCAGCCTGATGCGTTTCGTGATCTGCATCACTTCTTCAAAGCCAAAGGAAACTGAAGAGGCGGCAGCACAGCAGTTTTTGAAGCACCACACAGATGCGAGTCTCCGCCCCAGTGGGCGTGGCCTCTTCCCGTGGCCTGATGCTTATCGTAGTGCCCAGTGTTGCTCGAGTGAGATGCCATGCCTTAGCCCCAAACATTGTTCAATTAAAACACCACAGTGGGCGGAGGGGAACAACCTGGGTCCCCGCTGACACAATCTTCCTTCCATAACCGGCTCCTGCCCCACACGCAGCAGCGCAGATGGCGTCGTTAAAGGGGTGCTCGAAAGCACCGGGACTCACTCCGCGGCTCAGGCATGCCGCCCAAAATCCAACAAACAACGAAATTTGCCTGCAATGGAGGAGCCTCACAACAGGATGTTCAATAGCCAAAACTTCTTTATTGAGGGGGTTGCAGCGAGGAAACAACAGCCATGCCCCACCAAATAGATTGTCCAGCCTGACGCGTTTCGTGATCTGCATTACTTCTTTAAAGGCAAAGGAAACTGAAGAGGCGGCAGCACAGCAGTTTTTGAAGCACCACACAGATGCGAGCCTCTGCCAAAGTGGGCGTGGCCTCTTCCCGTGGCCTGATGGTTATCGTAGTGCCCAGTGTTGCTCGAGTGAGATGCCATGCCTAGCCCCAAACATTGTTCAATTAAAACACCACAGTGGGCGGAGGGGAATAGCCTGGGTCCCCGCTGACACAATCTTCCTTCAATAACCGGCTCCTGCCCCACACGCAGCGGCACCGATGGCGTCGTGACAGGAGTGCTCGAAAGCACCGGGACTCACTCCGCGGCTCAGGCATGCCGCCCTAAATCCAACAAACAACAAAGTTTGCCTGCAATGGAGGAGCCTCACAACAGGATGTTCAATAGCCAAAACTTCTTTATTGAGGGGGTTGCAGCGAGGAAACAACAGCCATGCCCCACCAAATAGATTGTCCAGCCTGACGCGTTTCATGATCTGCATCACTTCTTCAAAGGCAAAGGAAACTGAAGAGGCGGCAGCACAGCAGTTTTTGAAGCACCACACAGAAGCGAGTCTATGCCCCAGTGGGCGTGGCCTCTTCCCGTGGCCTGATGGTTATCGTAGTGCCCAGTGTTGCTCGAGTGAGATGCCATGCCTTAGCCCCCAAACATTGTTCAATTAAAACACCACAGTGGGCGGAGGGTAATAGCCTGGGTCCCCGCTGACACAATCTTCCTTCAATAACCGGCTCCTGCCCCACACGCAGCGGCGCCGATGGCGTCATTACAGGAGTGCTCAAAAGCACCGGGATTCACTCCGCGGCTCACGCATGCCAGCCCAAAATCCAACAAACAACGAAGTTTGCCTGCAATGGAGGAGCCTCACAACAGGATGTTCAATAGCCAAAACTTCTTTATTGAGGGGGTTGCAGTGAGGAAACAACAGCCATGCCCCACCAAATAGATTGTCCAGCCTGACACGTTTCATGATCTGCATCACTTCTTCAAAGGCAAAGGGAACGGAAGAGGCGGCAGCACAGCAGTTTTTGAAGCACCACACAGATGCGAGTCTCAGCCCCAGTGGGCGTGGCCTCTTCCCGTGGCCTGATGGTTATCATAGTGCCCAGTGTTGCTCGAGTGAGATGCCATGCCTTAGCCCCCAAACATTGTTCAATTAAAACACCACAGTGGGCGGAGGGGAATAGCCTGGGTCCCCGCTGACACAATCTTCCTTCAATAACCTGCTCCTGCCCCACACGCAGCGGCGCCGATGGCGTCGTTACAGGAGTGCTCAAAAGCACCGGGACTCCCTCCGCGGCTCAGGCATGCCGCCCAAAATCCAACAAACAACGAAGTTTGCCTGCAATGGAGGAGCCTCACAACAGGATGTTCAATAGCCAAAACTTCTTTATTGAGGGGGTTGCAGCGAAGAAACAACAGCTATGCCCCACCAAATAGATTGTCTAGCCTGACACGCTTCGTGATCTGCATCACTTCTTCAAGGCAAAGGAAACTGAAGAGGCGGCAGCACAGCAGTTTTTGAAGCACCACACAGATGCGAGTCTCCGCCCCAGTGGACGTGGCCTCTTCCCGTGGCCTAATGGTTATCGTAGTGCCCAGTGTTGCTCGAGTGAGATGCTATGCCTTAGCCCCCAAACATTGTTCAATTAAAACACCACAGTGGGCGGAGCGGAATAGCCTGGGTCCCCGCTGACACAATCTTCCTTCAATAACCGTCTCTTGCCCCACACGCAGCGGCGCCGATGGCGTCGTTACAGGAGTGCTCGAAAGCACCGGGACTCACTCCGCGGCTCAGGCATGCCGCCCAAAATCCAACAAACAACGAAGTTTGCCTGCAATGGAGGAGCCTCACAACAGGATGTTCAATAGCCAAAACTTCTTTATTGAGGGGGTTGCAGCGAGGAAACAACAGCCATGCCCCACCAAATAGATTGTCCAGCCTGATGCGTTTCGTGATCTGCATCACTTCTTCAAAGCCAAAGGAAACTGAAGAGGCGGCAGCACAGCAGTTTTTGAAGCACCACACAGATGCGAGTCTCCGCCCCAGTGGGCGTGGCCTCTTCCCGTGGCCTGATGCTTATCGTAGTGCCCAGTGTTGCTCGAGTGAGATGCCATGCCTTAGCCCCAAACATTGTTCAATTAAAACACCACAGTGGGCGGAGGGGAACAACCTGGGTCCCCGCTGACACAATCTTCCTTCCATAACCGGCTCCTGCCCCACACGCAGCAGCGCAGATGGCGTCGTTAAAGGGGTGCTCGAAAGCACCGGGACTCACTCCGCGGCTCAGGCATGCCGCCCAAAATCCAACAAACAACGAAATTTGCCTGCAATGGAGGAGCCTCACAACAGGATGTTCAATAGCCAAAACTTCTTTATTGAGGGGGTTGCAGCGAGGAAACAACAGCCATGCCCCACCAAATAGATTGTCCAGCCTGACGCGTTTCGTGATCTGCATTACTTCTTTAAAGGCAAAGGAAACTGAAGAGGCGGCAGCACAGCAGTTTTTGAAGCACCACACAGATGCGAGCCTCTGCCAAAGTGGGCGTGGCCTCTTCCCGTGGCCTGATGGTTATCGTAGTGCCCAGTGTTGCTCGAGTGAGATGCCATGCCTAGCCCCAAACATTGTTCAATTAAAACACCACAGTGGGCGGAGGGGAATAGCCTGGGTCCCCGCTGACACAATCTTCCTTCAATAACCGGCTCCTGCCCCACACGCAGCGGCACCGATGGCGTCGTGACAGGAGTGCTCGAAAGCACCGGGACTCACTCCGCGGCTCAGGCATGCCGCCCTAAATCCAACAAACAACAAAGTTTGCCTGCAATGGAGGAGCCTCACAACAGGATGTTCAATAGCCAAAACTTCTTTATTGAGGGGGTTGCAGCGAGGAAACAACAGCCATGCCCCACCAAATAGATTGTCCAGCCTGACGCGTTTCATGATCTGCATCACTTCTTCAAAGGCAAAGGAAACTGAAGAGGCGGCAGCACAGCAGTTTTTGAAGCACCACACAGAAGCGAGTCTATGCCCCAGTGGGCGTGGCCTCTTCCCGTGGCCTGATGGTTATCGTAGTGCCCAGTGTTGCTCGAGTGAGATGCCATGCCTTAGCCCCCAAACATTGTTCAATTAAAACACCACAGTGGGCGGAGGGTAATAGCCTGGGTCCCCGCTGACACAATCTTCCTTCAATAACCGGCTCCTGCCCCACACGCAGCGGCGCCGATGGCGTCATTACAGGAGTGCTCAAAAGCACCGGGATTCACTCCGCGGCTCACGCATGCCAGCCCAAAATCCAACAAACAACGAAGTTTGCCTGCAATGGAGGAGCCTCACAACAGGATGTTCAATAGCCAAAACTTCTTTATTGAGGGGGTTGCAGTGAGGAAACAACAGCCATGCCCCACCAAATAGATTGTCCAGCCTGACACGTTTCATGATCTGCATCACTTCTTCAAAGGCAAAGGGAACGGAAGAGGCGGCAGCACAGCAGTTTTTGAAGCACCACACAGATGCGAGTCTCAGCCCCAGTGGGCGTGGCCTCTTCCCGTGGCCTGATGGTTATCATAGTGCCCAGTGTTGCTCGAGTGAGATGCCATGCCTTAGCCCCCAAACATTGTTCAATTAAAACACCACAGTGGGCGGAGGGGAATAGCCTGGGTCCCCGCTGACACAATCTTCCTTCAATAACCTGCTCCTGCCCCACACGCAGCGGCGCCGATGGCGTCGTTACAGGAGTGCTCAAAAGCACCGGGACTCCCTCCGCGGCTCAGGCATGCCGCCCAAAATCCAACAAACAACGAAGTTTGCCTGCAATGGAGGAGCCTCACAACAGGATGTTCAATAGCCAAAACTTCTTTATTGAGGGGGTTGCAGCGAGGAAACAACAGCCATGCCCCACCAAATAGATTGTCCAGCCTGACGCGTTTCGTGATCTGCATCACTTCTTCAAAGGCAAAGGAAACTGAAGAGGCGGCAGCACAGCAGTTTTTGAAGCACCACACAGATGCGAGTCTCCGCCCCAGTGGGAGTGGTCTCTTCCCGTGGCCTGATGGTTATCGTAGTGCCCAGTGTTGCTCGAGTGAGATGCCATGCCTTAGCCCCCAAACATTGTTCAATTAAAACACCACAGTGGGCGGAGAGGAATAGCCTGGGTCCCCGCTGACACAATCTTCCTTCAATAACCGGCTCCTGCCCCACACGCAGCAGCGCCGATGGCGTCGTTACAGGAGTGCTCGAAAGCACCGGGATTCACACCGCGGCTCAGGCATGCCGCCCAAAATCCAACAAACAACGAAGTTTGCCTGCAATGGAGGAGCATCACAACAGGATGTTCAATAGCCAAAACTTCTTTATTGAGGGGGTTGCAGCGAGGAAACAACAGCCATGCCCCACCAAATAGATTGTCCAGCCTGACGCGTTTTCGTGA
Organism: Triturus cristatus; assembly: GCF_964204655.1. Taxonomy (NCBI): domain Eukaryota; kingdom Metazoa; phylum Chordata; class Amphibia; order Caudata; family Salamandridae; genus Triturus; species Triturus cristatus. The sequence goes on from NC_140582.1 coordinate 634,347,824, forward strand.
TCTGCATCACTTCTTCAAAGGCAAAGAAACTGAAGAGGCGGCAGCACAGCAGTTTTTGAAGCACCACAGAGAAGCGAGTCTCCGCCCCAATGGGCGTGGCCTCTTCCCGTGGCCTGATGGTTATCGTAGTGCCCAGTGTTGTTCGAGTGAGATGCCATGCCTTAGCCCCCAAACATTGTTCAATTAAAACACCACAGTGGGCGGAGGGGAATAGCCTGGGTCCCCGCTGACACAAACTACCTTCAATAACCGGCTCGTGCCCCACACGCAGCGGCGCCAATGGCGTTGTTACAGGAGTGCTCGAAAGCACTGGGACTCACTCCGCGGCTCAGGCATGCCGCCAAAATCCAACAAACAACGAAGTTTGCCTGCAATGGAGGAGCCTCACAACAGGATGTTCAATAGCCAAAACTTCTTTATTGAGGGGGTTGCAGCGAGGAAACAACAGCCATGCCCCACCAAATAGATTGTCCAGCCTGACGTGTTTCGTGATCTGCATCACTTCTTCAAAGGCAAAGGAAACTGAAGAGGCGGCAGCACAGCAGTTTTTGAAGCACCACACAGATGCGAGTCTCTGCCCCAGTGGATGTGGCCTCTTCCCGTGGCCTGATGGTTATCGTAGTGCCCAGTGTTGCTCGAGTGAGATGCCATGCCTTAGCCCCCAAACATTGTTCAATTAAAACACCACAGTGGGCGGAGAGGAATAGCCTGGGTCCCCGCTGACACAATCTTCCTTCAATAACCGGCTCCTGCCCCACACGCAGCGGCGCCGATGGCGTCGTTACAGGAGTGCTCGAAAGCACCGGGACTCACTCCGCGGCTCAGGCATGCCGCCCAAAATCCAAAAAACAACGAAGTTTGCCTGCAATGGAGGAGCCTCACAACAGGATGTTCAATAGCCAAAACTTCTTTATTGAGGGGGTTGCAGCGAGGAAACAACAGCCATGCCCCACCAAATAGATTGTCCAGCCTGACGCGTTTCGTGATCTGCATCACTTCTTCAAAGGCAAAGGAAACTGAAGAGGCGGCAGCACAGCAGTTTTTGAAGCCCCACACAGATGCGAGTCTCCGCCCCAGTGGGCGTGGCCTCTTCCCGTGGCCTGATGCTTATCGTAGTGCCCAGTGTTGCTCGAGTGAGATGCCATGCCTAGCCCCAAACATTGTTCAATTAAAATACCACAGTGGGCGGAGGGGAATAGCCTGGGTCCCCGCTGACACAATCTTCCTTCAATAACCGGCTCCTGCCCCACACGCAGCAGCGCCGATGGCGTCGTTACAGGAGTGCTCGAAAGCACCGGGACTCACACCGCGGCTCAGGCATGCCGCCCAAAATCCAACAAACAACGAAGTTTGCCTGCAATGGAGGAGCCTCACAACAGGATGTTCAATAGCCAAAACTTCTTTATTGAGGGGGTTGCAGCGAGGAAACAACCGCCATGCCCCATCAAATAGATTGTCCAGCCTGACGCGTTTTCGTGATCTGCATCACTTCTTCAAAGGCAAAGAAACTGAAGAGGCGGCAGCACAGCAGTTTTTGAAGCACCACACAGAAGCGAGTCTCCGCCCCAATGGGCGTGGCCTCTTCCCGTGGCCTGATGGTTATCGTAGTGCCCAGTGTTGTTCGAGTGAGATGCTATGCCTTAGCCCCCAAACATTGCTCAATTAAAACACCACAGTGGGCGGAGGGGAATAGCCTGGGTCCCCGCTGACACAAACTACCTTCAATAACCGGCTCCTGCCCCACACGCAGCGGCGCCGATGGCGTCGTTACAGGAGTACTCGAAAGCACTGGGACTCACTCCGCGGCTCAGGCATGCCGCCCAAAATCCAACAAACAACGAAGTTTGCCTGCAATGGAGGAGCCTCACAACAGGATGTTCAATAGCCAAAACTTCTTTATTGAGGGGGTTGCAGCGAGGAAACAACAGCTATGCCCCACCAAATAGATTGTCCAGCCTGACGCGTTTCGTGATCTGCATCACTTCTTCAAAGGCAAAGGAAACTGAAGAGGCGGCAGCACAGCAGTTTTTGAAGCACCACACAGATGCGAGTCTCCGCCCCAGTGGTCGTGGCCTCTTCCCGTGGCCTGATGGTTATCGTAGTGCTCAGTGTTGCTCGAGTGAGATGCCATGCCTTAGCCGCCAAACATTGTTCAATTAAAACACCACAGTGGGCGGAGGGGAATAGCCTGGGTCCCCGCTGACACAATCTTCCTTCAATAACCTGCTCCTGCCCCACACGCAGCGTCACCGATGGCGTCGTTACAGGAGTGCTCGAAAGCACCGGGACTCACTCCGCGGCTCAAGCATGCTGCCCAAAATCCAACAAACAATGAAGTTTGCCTGCAATGGAGGAGCCTCACAACAGGATGTTCAATAGCCAAGACTTCTTTATTGAGGGGGTTGCAGCGAGGAAACAACAGCCATGCCCCACCAAATAGATTGTCCAGACTGACGCGTTTTCGTGATCTGCATCACTTCTTCAAAGGCAAAGGAAACTGAAGAGGCGGCAGCACTGCAGTTTTTGAAGCACCGCACAGAAGCGAGTCTCCGCCCCAGTGGGCGTGGCCTCTTCCCGTGGCCTGATGGTTATCGTAGTGCCCAGTGTTGCTCGAGTGAGATGCCATGCCTTAGCCCCCAAACATTGTTCAATTAAAACACCACAGTGGGCGGAGGGGAATAGCCTTGGTCCCCGCTGACACAATCTTCCTTCAATAACCGGCTCCTGCCCCACACGCAGCGGCGCCGATGGTGTCGTTACAGGAGTGCTCGAAAGCACCGGGACTCACTCCGCGGCTCAGGCATGCCGCCCAAAATCCAACAAACAACGAAGTTTGCCTGCAATGGAGGAGCCTCACAACAGGATGTTCAATAGCCAAAACTTCTTTATTGAGGGGGTTGCAGTGAGGAAACAACAGCCATGCCCCACAAAATAGATTGTCCAGCCTGACGCGTTTCGTGATCTGCATCACTTCTTCAAAGGCAAAGGAAACTGAAGAGGCGGCAGCAGAGCATTTTTTGATGCACCACACAGATGCGAGTCTCCGCCCCAGTGGGCGTGGCCTCTTCCCGTGGCCTGATGGTTATCGTAGTGCCCAGTGTTGCTCGAGTGAGATGCCATGCCTTAGCCCCCAAACATTGTTCAATTAAAACACCACAGTGGGCGGAGGGGAATAGCCTGGTTCCCCGCTGACACAATCTTCCTTCAATAACCGGCTCCTGCCCCACACGCAGCGGCGCTGATGGCGTCTTTACAGGAGTGCTCAAAAGCACTGGGACTCACTCCGCGGCTCAGGCATTCCGCCCAAAATCCAACAAACAACGAAGTTTGCCTGCAATGGAGGAGCCTCACAACAGGATGTTCAATAGCCAAAACTTCTTTATTGAGGGGGTTGCAGCGAGGAAACAACAGCCATGCCCCACCAAATAGATTGTCCAGCCTGACGCGTTTCGTGATCTGCATCACTTCTTCAAAGGCAAAGGAAACTGAAGAGGTGGCAGCACAGCAGTTTTTGAAGGTACCTGCATAGCTGCGCTCGCGCTGCTGCTAACGCTGTGTGATTTTAAAATTTCCCGTTTTTGTATTTTTGTTTCATTTAATTTACTTGTCCTTGCTTTTAACTGGGACCAGGTTGGGTGCCCCCCTCCCTCTTACCGCACTTAATTGTTTATAAAAACACCGCCGTTTTGGTGGGTCCGGGTCACGGGCGTGTTCCTGGTTGGGCGCCATCTTTGGTTGGGCACTGCATCTCCCGGCGGACGCCATTGTGAGCGTTCCTGCGCTCGGACAGCCTCGCGGGACGCCTATTTAAGGCGGTCTTCATTTCGCCGGTAGCCTGTATAAGGTACCTGCATAGCTGCGCTCGCGCTGCTGCTAACGCTGTGTGATTTTAAAATTTCCCGTTTTGTGTTTTTGTTTCATTTAATTTACTTGTCCTTGCTATTAACTGGGACCAGGTTGGGTGCTCCCCTCCCTCTTACCGCACTTAATTGTTTATAAAAACACCGCCGTTTTGGTGGGTCCGGGTCACGGGGGTAGTCCTGGTTGGGCGCCATCTTTGGTTGGGCACTGCATCTCCCGGCGGGCGCCATTGTGATCGTTCCTGCGCTGGGACAGCCTCGCGGGACGCCTATTTAAGGCGGTCTTCATTTCGCCGGTAGCCTGGATAAGGTACCTGCATAGCTGCGCTCGCGCTGCTGCTAACGCTGTGTGATTTTAAAATTTCCCGTTTTTGTATTTTTGTTTCATTTAATTTACTTGTCCTTGCTATTAACTGGGACCAGGTTGGGTGCTCCCCTCCCTCTTACCGCACTTAATTGTTTATAAAAACACCGCCGTTTTGGTGGGTCTGGGTCACGGGGGTAGTCCTGGTTGGGCGCCATCTTTGGTTGGGCACTGCATCTCCCGACGGGCGCTATTGTGAGCGTTCCTGCGCTCGGACAGCCTCGTGAGACGCCTATTTAAGGCAGTCTTCATTACGCCGGTAGCCTGGATAAGGTACCTGCATAGCTGCGCTCGCGCTGCTGCTAACGCTGTGTGATTTTAAAATTCCCCGTTTTTGTATTTTTGTTTCATTTAATTTACTTGTCCTTGCTATTAACTGGGACCAGGTTGGGTGCTCCCCTCCCTCTTACCGCACTTAATTGTTTATAAAAACACCGCCGTTTTGGTGGGTCCGGGTCACGGGGGTAGTCCTGGTTGGGCGCCATCTTTGGTTGGGCACTGTATCTCCCGGCGGGCGCCATTGTGAGCGTTCCTGCGCTCGGACAGCCTCGCGGGACGCCTATTTAAAGTCGCTCCCTCCGCGCAGCGGGGTCGCGCAGTGGGACGCCGTCGCTTAGCCGGAGTCGTGCCAGAGTCCTGCCCGTCTGCGCCCGTCCGCGCTTGGGACACGCGGGGCACAGCGGGTTACTCTTTGGCACTTTTCTTATCTGGTGTCGTGAAGATCACCTATTCCAATGAGACTCTGCGGTCCATTGGACTGACTATTCCGAAGTGTGATCAGGCACATATCCATCCTCTAAGCGGCCCATATTGGTGAGCCTGCAAGAGATGGGCACTTGCCTCTCCCGTTCACATCCGCCAGAGGCCTTCCACTACCGCCTCTCGAAGCAATGGCTCGGCGCATGTACTTCGAATATTTAGCCTTAATGTCAGGTCCTTGGTGCAACACCATCAAGCCTTCTTGGACCTCATGCAGGATGAGACCCCAGATATATTTGCCATCACGGAAACCTGGTTGCAGGAGGACGATGCAGCCATTATTAACTTGGCTTTCCCCCCTGAGTATTCCATCTTCACTCTAAACCGTCCAACTAGAGGAGGGGGTATCGCCCTTGCTGTTAAATCTAGCTTCTCCTGTAGCTGGAATGCTTTAAATATTGCTGGATGCGAAAGCGCCTCTTTTAAGATCTTGATCAGCCCCCAGTTCTCGATCTCGGGGATGGTGGTATATCGACCCCCAGGCAGTGACGTTGCGTTCATAGAAGTTTTCCCTAACGCCGTTAGCTCTCTGGCAATTGGCTGTGCCAATTTTTCTATCCTGGGAGATCTCAACCTCCATTTTGACAATCAGAGCGCGCTGGCTGTCATCAATATTTTAGCTGATCTTGAGGCCCTTCAACTGTCTCAAAAGGTAGCACAACCCACCCACGTAGGAGGGCATACGCTGGATCCCTTTTTTACTAATCTTACGGAAGCCACAGTCTCTTCCATATCACCCCTAGGGTGGACGGACCACTTTTTAGTGGCTATCCGGGCCCCTTTGCCTGAGATTCCCTCTATTCCCCCAGCTAGATTAGTCCCTAGAAGGCACTGGAACAAACTCAGGTTAGAGGACCTACACCACGCCTTGGCTGTAGATCCGCTGGGACCCTTGGACAACGTTGAAACGGGTTATGACCAGTTCTGTCAGTGGATTACCAGGGCGCTTGATTCACTGATTCCCATCATGGCAAGCAAACTTAGCTCCAGAGAGTCGAGCCCCTGGTATGACAGCGCCCTTCGTGTTTTGAAGGGCAGCTGTAGGCGGGCCGAGAGAGAGTGGCGGAGGTCTTACGATACTGCCAAGAAAGCGTTGTATCTGGCTTCCGTTAAAGTTTATCACCGCGCCATCTGTAGAGCCCGCGCAGCGTTCTACTCGGTAGAATTCCACAACAGTACTAACCCGTCTAAATCTATATTTAAGGCTCTTAAAGATCTTTTGGCAAAAAGAATCTCCTCCCCGGCAATGGCTTCTACCTCTCACTGTGAGGCTTTGGCATCCTTCTTTCTGGAGAAAGTGCAGGGCATCTACCGGGCTTTTCCCTGTACGGGGCCACCACCGGGGACCCTGGATATTATCCCGGGCCTCCCCACTATGGACTCTTTCCCCCTGCTTCTACCAGAGGGATTTGATAGGTTGACCCAGAAAATTAAATCTGGATCACCTTTGGATCCATTAAGACCTGCCCTCTTCAGGGACCAGTCTTTTGTGGGACGCCCCATAGTGTGCTCCCTCATTAACATCTCGCTGGCTACGGGCACGGTTCCAGCTAAATGGAAGCGGGCAGTGGTTTCTCCTATCCTGAAGAAACCCTTATTAGATCCTTTAAAACCGGACAGCTACCGGCCCATTTCCTTGCTCCCTTGGCCGGCAAAAGTTGTGGAGGCCCACATCAACCAGGCTCTTTCTGACCATCTTACCCGAGCCAACATTCTGGATGCTACCCAGAATGGGTTCCGTGCTGGGCATAGCACGGAGACAGCCCTTCTCGCCATGGCCGAACACCTGCGTATGGTGCTGGATGTGGGACAGACGTCGGCGCTAGTATTATTAGACCTGAGTGCCGCCTTCGATACTGTTTCACACCGCATCCTTCTGCAGCGCCTGGAGGAGATAGGCATTGGTGGGCTCACCCTACAGTGGTTCCGTTCCTTTCTCGAAAACCGCTCCTTCTGCGTTGCCATACCACCGTACCAGTCCAAATTCCATCCTCTGGGCCTGGGGGTGCCGCAGGGATCCTCGCTGAGTCCCACGTTATTCAAACTTTACGTGAGACCGCTGGCTGATGTTGTCAAGCAGTGGGGCATGACTATGGTCTCTTATGCTGACGACACTCAGCTAGCGGTTACCATCAGCGGGGATGTTGAGCAGGATGCCCCTAGGTTCCAGAGTGGACTGAGGGCGGTGGCGAGCGGGATGAATGCCAACTGTCTCCAGCTCAACGCTAAGAAGACTGAGGTCATGGTTGTCGGGAAGGGGAAGGAGCTCTGGGGGGCAAGATGGTGGCCTCCGGAGCTTGGGCCGTCTCCAATTCCGGTAACGGAGTTGAGAAATTTGGGAGTGTGGTTGGAGCCCACTCTTAGCTTCGTGGGGCACTCTAAGAAAATCACGGCCTGCTGTTTTGGGATCCTTCGGAGCTTAAGACCTGTCCTGAAGTTTTTTGATGCCCCTACCAGGCAACTGGTGGTTCAGGCAACAGTAATATCTCGTCTGGATTATGCCAGCTCTCTCCTGGTAGGGGCAAACCAGGCAGAAATCAACCTCCTTCAACGTGTCCAAAACGCCGCAGCTAGAGCCATAGTCGGCTTTCCCAGGTCCTGCTCTGTTTCTAGTACCCTTCGATCTTTGCATTGGCTGCCGGTTAAAACAAGAATTCATTTTAAAGTTTTATGTCTGGCTTTTAAGATCTTGAAGGGATCAGCCCCCCGGATCCTCTCGAATCTCTTGTCCTCTTATGTTCCAACCCGCTCTTTGAGATCATTGTGCCAAGCGCTCGCTGTGGTCCCGAGGTTTAAGCTCAGCCGAGTTGGTGGCCGGTCCATCCGGGTAAAAGCAGCAGTGCTTTGGAACTCTCTTCCGATTGAGATTCGCTTGATGGAAGACCTTCTTTTGTTCCGTAAAGCTATAAAAACCTTCCTGTTTTAATTTTCCCCCTCTTCTTGCTGTGCCCTTTTTTCTTTCTCTGTTTCTATGCTCAGTGTTAGCTATGTTTACCTTGTCATGCGCCAGGACGCCCCTTAGCTGGGGCAGCTGTGCGCACTACAAATGTTCCTAACATAACATAACATAACCACACAGATGCGAGTCTCCGCCCCAGTGGGCGTGGCCTCTTCCCGTGGCCTGATGGTTATCGTAGTGCCCAGTGTTGCTCGAGTGAGATGCCATGCCTTAGCCCCCAAACATTGTTCAATTAAAACACCACAGTGGGCGGAGGGGAATAGCCTGGGTCCCCGCTGACACAATCTTCCTTCAATAACCGGCTCCTGCCCCACACGCAGCGGCGCCGATGGCGTCATTACAGGAGTGCTCGAAAGCACCGGGACTCACTCCGCGGCTCAGGCATGCCGCCCAAAATCCAACAAACAACGAAGTTTGCCTGCAATGGAGGAGCCTCACAACAGGATGTTCAATAGCCAAAACTTCTTTATTGAGGGGGTTGCAGCGAGGAAACAACAGCCATGCCCCACCAAATAGATTGTCCAGCCTGACGCGTATCGTGATCTGTATCACTTCTTCAAAGGCAAAGGAAACTGAAGAGGCGGCAGCACAGCAGTTTTTGAAGCACCACACAGATGCGAGTCTCCGCCCCAGTGGGCGTGGCCTCTTCCCGTGGCCTGATGGTTATCGAAGTGCCCAGTGTTGCTCGAGTGAGATGCCGTGCCTTAGCCCCAAACATTGTTCAATTAAAACACCACAGTGGGCGGAGGGGAATAGCCTGGGTCCCCGCTGACACAATCTTCCTTCAATAACCGGCTCCTGCCCCACACGCACCGGCGCCGATGGCGTCATTACAGGAGTGCTCGAAAGCACCGGGACTCACTCCGCGGCTCAGGCATGCCGCCCAAAATCCAACAAACAACGAAGTTTGCCTGCAATGGAGGAGCCTCACAACAGGATGTTCAATAGCCAAAACTTCTTTATTGAGGGGGTTGCAGCGAGGAAACAACAGCCATGCCCCACCAAATAGATTGTCCAGCCTGACGCGTATCGTGATCTGTATCACTTCTTCAAAGGCAAAGGAAACTGAAGAGGCGGCAGCACAGCAGTTTTTGAAGCACCACACAGATGCGAGTCTCCGCCCCAGTGGGCGTGGCCTCTTCCCTTGGCCTGATGGTTATCGAAGTGCCCAGTGTTGCTCGAGTGAGATGCCATGCCTTAGCCCCAAACATTGTTCAATTAAAACACCACAGTGGGCGGAGGGGAATAGCCTGGGTCCCCGCTGACACAATCTTCCTTCAATAACCGGCTCCTGCCCCACACGCAGCGGCGCCGATGGCGTCGTTACAGGAGTGCTCGAAAGCACCGGGACTCACTCCGCGGGTCAGGCATGCCGCCCAAAATCCAACAAACAACTAAGTTTGCCTGCAATGGAGGAGCCTCACAACAGGATGTTCAATAGCCAAAACGTCTTTATTGAGGGGGTTGCAGCGAGGAAACAACAGCCATGCCCCACCAAATAGATTGTCCAACCGGACGCGTTTCGTGATCTGCATCACTTCTTCAAAGGCAAAGGAAACTGAAGAGACGGCAGCACAGCAGTTTTTGAAGCACCACACAGATGCGAGTCTCCGCCCCAGTGGGCGTGGCCTCTTCCCATGGCCTGATGGTTATCGTAGTGCCCAGTGTTGCTCGAGTGAGATGCCATGCCTTAGCCCCCAAACATCGTTCAATTAAAACACCACAGTGGGTGGAGGGGAATAGCCTGGGTCCCCGCTGACACAATCTTCCTTCAATAACCGGCTCCTGCCCCACACGCAGCGGCGCCGATGGCGTCTTTACAGGAGTGCTCGAAAGCACCGGGACTCACTCCGCGGCTCAGGCATGCCGCCCAAAATCCAACAAACAACAAAGTTTGCCTGCAATGGAGGAGCCTCACAACAGGATGTTCAATAGCCAAAACTTCTTTATTGAGGGGGTTGCAGCGAAGAAACAACAGCCATGCCCCACCAAATAGATTGTCCAGCCTGACGCGTTTCGTTATCTGCATCACTTCTTCAAAGGCAAAGGAAACTGAAGAGGCGGCAGCACAGCAGTTTTTAAAGCACCACACAGATGCGAGTCTCCGCCCCAGTGGGCGTGGCCTCTTCCCGTGGCCTGATGCTTATCGTAGTGCCCAGTGTTGCTCGAGTGAGATGCCATGCCTTAGCCCCCAAACATTGTTCAATTAAAACACCACAGTGGGCGGAGGGGAATAGCCTGGGTCCCCGCTGACACAATCTTCCTTCAATAACCGGCTCCTGCCCCACACGCAGCGGCACCGATGGCGTCATTACAGGAGTGCTCGAAAGCACCGTGACTCACTCCGCGGCTCAGGCATGCCGCCCAAAATCCAACAAACAACGAAGTTTGCCTGCAATGGAGGAGCCTCACAACAGGATGTTCAATAGCCAAAACTTCTTTATTGAGGGGGTTGCAGTGAGGAAACAACAGCCATGCCCCACCAAATAGATTGTCCAGCCTGACGCGTTTCGTGATCTGCATCACTTCTTCAAAGGCAAAGGAAACTGAAGAGGCGGCAGCACAGCAGTTTTTGAAGCACCACACAGATGCGAGTCTCCGCCCCAGTGGGCGTGGCCTCTTCCCGTGGCCTGATGGTTATCGTAGTGCCCAGTGTTGCTCGAGTGAGATGCCATGCCTTAGCCCCCAAACATTGTTCAATTAAAACACCACAGTGGGCGGAGGGGAATAGCCTGGGTCCCCGCTGACACAATCTTCCTTCAATAACCGGCTCCTGCCCCACACGCAGCGGCGCCGATGGTGTCGTTACAGGAGTGCTCGAAAGCACCGGGACTCACTCCGCGGCTCAGGCATGCCGCCCAAAATCCAACAAACAACGAAGTTTGCCTGCAATGGAGGAGCCTCACAACAGGATGTTCAATAGCCAAAACTTCTTTATTGAGGGGGTTGCAGCGAGGAAACAACAGCCATGCCCCACCAAATAGATTGTCCAGCCTGATGCGTTTCGTGATCTGCATCACTTCTTCAAAGGCAAAGGAAACTGAAGAGGCGGCAGCACAGCTATTGAACATCCTGTTGTGAGGCTCCTCCATTGCGTGCAAACTTCGTTGTTTGCTGGATATATATATATATATATATATATATATATATTTCACTACAGAAATCAGACTCCGACACTTGGGTGACCTTCACCATCCAGCTTTAGTTTATTTTCTTAGCTTTAGTTTATATATATATACATATATATATTCACTGAAAAAACCAAAGGTTTCAGGGGCGTTATAGTTAGCTGGACATTTCCCTCATACAAAACCCTAGAAATTCCCCTGTTATAGTTAGTTCAGCTAACTATAACTCACACCCCCGCAATGCACTGCTGATGATGTCACATATTACATCACTCATGACATAGTCAGTGACATCACTGATGACATCACTGATGACACCTCAAATGACATCACTGATGACATCACTGATGACATCATCCAGTGAGTATGTGTTTCTGTAAAGTTTTAATATGTTTACTATATATAGGGAAAGGCCTGTTGAAGAATGAGTGGGTGTACAAGTGTCTGAATGGATGATTTTGTAGGTGTGTAACTTACTCTATAAGTGAGTCATTAAATGTATCTTACAACAGACTAGTGACTAAACTGTGTGAATGTCTGTATGTGTCTGTGTGTTGGTGTATAAGTGGCTGCATGGTTTTGTGAATAGCTATATGAGTGTCTATATGGGTTATTGATTGGTTGTCTGTGTATCTGTATGGGTGCCTGAATGTTTGTGTGCGTAGGCTGTGTGTGACTCTGTGAATAGATGTGTGAGTGGGTGATTCTATGGGTGCATGGTTTTAAGAGTGCATCTGTGATGAACTGTATGGTTGAGTGAGTGTATGTATGGGTGTGTCAGGGATTGAATGTATATCTCAGTGGTACATTTGTGACTAATTACATATGTGAAAGGCCATATATATGCGTGTAAGAGTATATAAGTGGGTATATGTGAGAGTGTGTGATTGTGAGAGTGGCTGTATGGATGAGTGTGTGCTTGTATCAATGATTGTATAAGAGCGTAAGAATGTGGTACTATTTTTATGAGTAAGTGAACTTGAGTGTGTATAACTGCATAGGTGAGTAAATGGGAGTGTAATTAATTATTTGCATGACTGACTAGGTGTGAGAGTACCTCTATAGATGATTGGTGATGTGTGAGTGTCTACATAGGTGTATAAATGCATATGATAGTCATGTATGGAGTGACTGTAAGTATGAGTGACTGTACAGGTGAGCGAGTGGAGGTGTATGTAGACCTAAGAGTCAATGAGTGGGTATGTAGTTATTGGTATTGGAGTATCTATGGTTTTCAAAATGGCCATCTGAAATTTTGAGTCGGTGTATCAAAGGCTACATTAGGGTGTGAGAAGATGCACTAATTTATCACATGGATGACATCATCAGTGATGTCATCAGTGATGTCATTTGAGATGTCATCAGTGATGTCATCAGTGATGTCACTGACCATATCATGAGTGATGTAATATGTGATGTCATCAGCAGTGCATTGCGGGGGCGCAAGTTATAGTTAGCTGAACTAACTATAACAAGGGAATTTCTAGGGTTTTGTATGAGGGAAGTGTCCAGCTAACTATAACGCCCCTGAAACCTTTGTTTTTTTTCAGTGAATTTCAAAGGTTTTTTGAATGCCAATTCCTAACTATAACGTGCATGAAACCTATGGTTTTTTCAGTGAATTTCAAAGGTTTTTTAAATGCTAATTCCTATCTATAACTTATCTCTGAAGATATCATGTTTAATGATTTTGATTGGATTTGTATATTTTTCAAATTCAGTGTGTCAATTTCATTAATTACATTTTTTTAAAATACTTTTTAATCACCATTTTTTAAACTTATTTTTTCAATTAATTCTTTTAAAAATTAAAAAATAATATTTAAACTTAATGGGTATTTCAAACATATGTTTTTAGTTTTTTTCCAAATATTTGTTTAACTATATGTGCAAAACTTTATTTTATATATTTTTTTCAATGTTTTTGGATCCGCGCACCCTAAGCGTATCGTCCCCGATCCCTACACGGTAGCATCCACGCATGGTATGCCTTGGGTACGTGTTCAATGCGCGATCGCAATGCGACCGGTACGCGACTCCCAGCGTATACGCGACACGTTCGATGTACGTAACGCAATGTTTACGTGCTTCCGCGAAGCGTCATCTGCGTCTATGACGCGGTAGGTGCACGGATCCCGCGAAATATTTAACATTTAAAAAAACATGTATATATCTATTTCATGTGAATATTATTTGAAGAAAAACTCTAAACTAGTCTTAAAACTAATATATTTTTACATCTAATCCGATAATTTTTTTTAATTCAATTTCGCGGATGCACGCTGGGTGCGTGCTGGGTAAGCGCACGGTGCGCGTATCCCATGTGACCTGCAAAAAAAGAGATTTGATTGGTTCATTACACTTCCTATTCTAACTATTGAAAGACCCCACCCATTTCAATCATTCTTAGAGCTTCTTTGGAGGAACATCTCACACCTTAGAACTAGAAGAAACTTTTTGGGGAAGATTTCCACAGCTGCAATTTTTCTGAAGACAATGGCTTCTGCACAGCAGCCACCATCAGAATCAGACCATTCGTCCGATGAGGAATTTGTTGTGGAACCTCCACGCCCAGAATGATACACCTCTGTGGTGTGGAAATTTTTTTCCTTCCCAGAAGGACAAAATAAAACTCATTCAACTAAAGTGACATGTAAAATATGTCAAAGAGTGCTTTCCAGAGGAGATCCATCAAAAAAATACTCTTGTGGGACTGCAAGTATGTTAAAACACCTGAAGACTCTGCATCCCGTGAACCTGGCCAAGCAGGAATGCAGACAGCAGCCTCAGCCAGCAGTGGCAAGTACTTCTGCAGCATCACCATCAAGCACTCACCCGGACATACGTCCAGAATTTGGAAAACTAAAAATGAGTTGCATTAAATGCAAAAAACTACTATGTTACGGCGAGCAGTCAATTGAACTAATATGCCAAGCGCAGCAAAACCACAAGTGCTAAACTTGTGCTTATTTTATTTTTTTGCAGAAGTTGACTGTTTTGTTCCTCCTGTTGTCTTTTTTTCCTTTTGAAAAAACCAAAAAAATAACAAAATTGTTCCAAAAAGTACAAAAAAATTAAAAAACAAAAAAGAAGAAGAAAAGAAGTTGTTCTAATAAATAAAAAAAGCTAAATTTCTTTTTTAGTGTGTGAAAGTTTAGATGAATGTATGTGTAGTACGTAATTGACGGAATGAATGCATTAGTAGCATATGGTGAATGTATAAGTGCAGAACTATGAGGAAGTGCTGCAGCATCACACTGTAACCTCTTTAACTGCAGTGTGCTGTAGTACTTCCAAAGCACAGGGATGCAACATATGTACATAAATATGTTGCAAATCTATGCTTCTCTCTGCACGGCTGCTTAAACTGCAGCCATGTGGTGACACAGGCACCCTTGCACCATAGTGCAAGGATATCTGTGTCATGTGCTGTTTGTTTTTCTACAGGAAGACACACCTTCCTGCACAAAAGCAATGAGAAAATGCATGTTTCTCCTTCAATGTATGCTGAACATTTCAGCATGCATTGAAGATATAAAAATGTGGAGAAATTAAAACAATTCTCCTTGGTGTGCTTTCCTACACCAATTTTAGAATGGTGCAGCATTCACACACATATCGAGATTTATGATTTCTGATAAATCTAGACATGTGTCTTGTTCTATGAGTATTAAGTGCAATCATGCACACCAACAATTATAGAACACCCCTTCAACACAAAGTGGTGTGCATGATGAGGTTGTATATACATGGAGTATAAAAAGTGCACAGAGTGCCTTTTCCTTTCGTTGTAAATATGAAAGAGTATCTTGCACAATAACTATGTTACAAAAAGTGACATATTTCCGTTTTTAAATTTCCTTGCGAATGATAGAAGGTAAGCACAGAGTTTTGTCTGCAAAGATGTTCAAAGAAGAATTATTGAAATAATTGCGGTCCTTCAATAGCTAAAATGGGAAATATTATGAACCCCTCAAATCTCTTTTTTTGCAGGTCACATGATATCTGATTCTGGTCAGATTTCAAAACTACATAAACAGAGTGTTTTTAGAAACGTGTTTCAACTTTGTAGCTTCTTGCAGACCTCCTCATTCTGCTTATTGAGACTTAGTTAAACTTACCTTCACAGTAATAGGAATAAAAAATGGTATACATTTTTTTCAGTTTTTCATTCCAATATAAATTCATATAAATTGCTTCTTTAAAAATTTGGATCTGTGAACGCAAAGGAAAAAAAATTATAACATGTGATAATACATTTTTTACAACACAGCATAATTTCCACAAAGTAATTTGTTTGCCTTTTTTTGCTGTTCTCAGAATATATTAAATTTCACAAAAAATAGTGATTTCAATCGTACTCATCACTTAACAGTGGGCAAAAAAACACAATCTCAAAGATTGTTAAAAAAAAACCAACTTGCTATTCTCAAAAAATAAAGAAACAAGATACAAATCACAGATATATAAAATGCACACAGCTAACAACATTTTTTAACTTTAACTTACAAAAACTGTAAATGATGTCGCTTTAAAATATTCACCGAATCTAAAGATGAATTTTTGGAGGATGCACCACGCCCACGTTTTCCTTCAGTGATGTGGAAATGTTCTACTTTACTCGAGGGGCAAACAAAGACCAATGCCACCTTTGTCACGCGCAAGATTTTCAAAAGAGTTCTGTTATGAGGGGATCCTAACAAAAAATACTCGTGCCGCACAGCAAGTATGATGAAACACCTAAGGATCCTTCATCCAAACAATCTTGCACGAGTAGAGTGCAAACAGATGAGAAACACTCCTGTTCTGTATCTGTAAAAAAAAATCACAAATAAATGTATATTAATGACTTTCAAATTTATACTATTCCATTACTGTACAAACACATTTTATATAAATACTGACAAAGAAACTATAGCCCTGAACCACAAGTGTGACTATGGTTAAACCACTACATGCATAGTGCATACTACTTTGAAGCAGTTCATGCCCTAAAGCCTACCTCACTAAAACACTACATGCTAACTGACTAAATGATTACAGTACTATAAGGAGACACACTAGGTGAGTGACAGGGTGTTTGCTAGAAGTGTATGAATACTAACTAGGGAATTGAAGGAGTGAAACACAACTGTGTAGGTGATTAGAGGACTGCATCCATACTGGATAGGCATTTAAAGCAGTCCATGTGCTAAGGCCTGGCTCACTACATGACTACTTGGGTACTAACTGAATGATTAGAGTACAGCAAGGAGAGTGCCTAGGTGAATTTATAAGTGGTAGGCTTTTCGCACAGAGAATGGATTAGTACTTGGTACTGAATGGGTCACTAGAAGAGTGCAAAGGCAGGGACAGGATGTTTGCTGGACTGTATGGATACTGACTAGGAAGTTGAAAGTGTGAAAGACAAGTGTCTAGGTGCTTAGAAGACTGCATACATAGTGGATAGGGGGTTGAAGCAGTCCATGTGCTAAGGCCTGGCTCAGTGCATGAATACGTAGGCACTGACTGAATTATTAGAGTACTGCAAATATAGTATCTTGGTGAATTTATAAGTGTTTGAAATTTCGCACAGTGAATGGATTAGTACATGATGCTGAATGGGTCACTAGAGGACTGCAAAGGGAGTGACAGGGTGTTTCCTGGAAGTGTATGGATACTGACAAGGGAATTGAAGGTGTGAAAGACAATTGTGGAGGTGGTTAGAGGACTGCATGCATAGTGGATAGGGGTTTGAAGCAGTCCATATGTTAAGGCCTGGGTCATTGGATGAGTACTTGGGTACTGACTGAATGATTAGAGTACTGCAAGGAGAGTCCCTGGGTGAATTTATGAGGGTTTGGGCGCAGTGAATGGATTAGTGCATGATGCTTAATAGGTCACCAGAGGAGTGCAAGGGGAGTGACAGGGTGTTTGCTGGAAGTGTTTGGATACTGACTGGGGAATTGAAGGTGTGAAAGGCAAGTGTGTAGGTGGTTAGAGGACTGCATGCATAGTGGATAGGGGTTTGAAGCAGTCCATATGCTAAGGCCAGGGTCACTGGATGAGTACTTGGGTACTGACTGAATGATTAGAGTACTGCAAGGAGAGTCCCTGGGTGAATTTATGAGGGTTTGGGCAGAGTGAATGGATTAGTACATGGTGCTGAATGGGTCCCTAGAGGACTGCAAAGGGAGTGACAGGGTGTTTCCTGGAAGTGTATGGATACTGACTAGGGAATTGAAGGTGTAAAAGACAAGTGCATAGTATGTTAGAACACTACATGCATACTGCATAGACATTTGAAACAGTCTATTTGGTACTTAGAAACGGACTAAATCATCAGACTACTTCTAGGACAGTGCGTGGGTAAAACCTTTAAATTTTCAGTTCTGCCACAGTGAAGAGAATAGTACATGGTACTGCACCTTAGTGTCAAACCCTGACTCATTTTATCAATGCATAAGCAAAGACTAGGATCTAATTCTACTAAAACTTGACATGGCAGGTTTTAAAAGAATTATCTGCTAAAAAATACACAATGTTACCAAATGCTTCTCTCACAGTGGTTCCCAAATGCACACAGACTCACAGTGTGATTCTAGACAACAACCACTATACCTAGGAGTTTACCAAAAATCATTCACTACTGTGGAAGTGGTAAGGGAACTGCACACAATCTACATATTTCAGGACTGCACTTTTGTGTCAAAGCCTGACTCATTTAATCAATGCATAAGCAAACACTGGCATCTAATGCTACTAAAACTTAACAACATGACAGGTTTTAAAACAGTTATCTGTCACCAAATACATGATGTTACCAAATGCTTCTCTCACAGTAATCCCAAATGCACACTAACTCACAGTGTGATTCTAGACAAGCACCACTATCCCTAGGAGTTTACCAAAACTCATTCACTACAGTGCAAGTGGTAAGGGAACTGCACACAATATACATATTTCAGGACTGCACTTTTCTGTCAAAGCCTGACTCATTGAATCAAAGCATAAGCCATAACTGTCTTCTAATGCTACTAAAACTTCACAACATGACAGGTTAAAACAGTTATCTGTCAGCAAATACACGATGTTACCAAATGCTTCTCTCACAGTGGTTCCCAAATACACACTGACTCACAGTGTGATTCTAGACAAGCACAACTGTCCCTAGGAGTTTACCAAAACTCATTCACTACAGTGCAAGTGGTAAGGGAACTGCACACAATCTACATATTTCAGGACTGCACTTTTGTGTCAAAGCCTGACTCATTTAATCAAAGCATAAGCAAAAACTGCCTTCTAATGCTACTAAAACTTGACAACATGACCGGTTTTAAAACAGTTATCTGTCATCAAATACACTATGTTACCAAATGCTTCTCTCACAATCCTTACCCAAATGCACACAGACTCACAGTGTGATTTTAGACAAGCAACACTATCCTAGGAGTTTACCAAAACTCATTCACTAGTCTAGAAGAGTTAATGGTACTGCACACAATCTACATATTTAAGTACAGCACATTAGTGTCAAAGCATGACTCATTTAATCAACGCATAAGCAAAGACTGGATTCTAATGCTACTAAAACTTCACAACATGACAGGTTTTAAAACAGTTATCTGTCAGCAAATACATGATGTTACCAAATGCTTCTCTCACAGAGATCCCAAATACACACTAACTCACAGTGTGATTTTAGACAAGCACCACTATCCCTAGGAGTTCACCAAAACTCATTCACTACAGTGCAAGTGGTAAGGGAACTGCACACAATCTACATATTTCAGGACTGCACTTTTATGTCAAAGCCTGACTCATTTAATCAAAGCATAAGCCATAACTGTCTTATAATGCTGCTAAAACTTCACAACATGATAGGCTAAAACAGTTATCTGTCAGCAAATACACAATGTTACCAAATGCTTCTCTCACAGTGGTTCCCAAAATCACACATACTCACTGTGGGATTCTAGACAAACAACACTATCCCTATCACTATACCAAAACACATTTCTTCATCTAGAAGAAGTACTACATTTTAGTATAGAAACATAACATAACTCATTTCACAAATTCATAAAAAATGACTGTTTCTAATACTACCAAAATATAAAAACAGCACAGTTATCTGTCTGCAAACACATGAAAAACACAAATGGTTATCACAGAATGGTTTCTACATGCACACACACTGTCAATACGATTGTAGAGAAAAAAAAAGTACTCCCTACACTTTAGCAGGAGAAATACATTAGTCAAGATAGTCTACATACATCCCCTCACAATTAAATAACTCATCTTTCAAGTTGTTTTGTAGATTAAGAAGTATACCAGTCGCTCACCATATATTCTTTTACAGAATCTCTGCACTGTGCACCTCTCGGCAAAAACAAAGAATGGAAAAGTTTCCCTTTAACCTCTTCAGCGCTGCGTGGATTCCCGCGCAGTGCTGAAAGAGCTGAGCGCGGGCGGGGCCATGACGGAACGGTTCCGTCATAAGCACAGCCCAACCGGCGTGCATGACGGAACCGTTCCGTCATCGGCATCGAAGAGGTTAATTTTCCACACATATACATGTAAACATCAAGTCACAAAGAATGGAAAAGTTTCCCTTTAATTTTCCACACATATACATGTAAACATCAAGTCACAATTAGGGGTGGGCGGAATTCGCGAAGTCGCGTTACGCAAATCTCCGCGAAATGGTTTAAAATCTCCGCGAACACGCAGAAATTCCGCGAACACGCGGAATTGCTTGTTCGCGATGCTTTTTTCCTGTTCGCGACCTCTGTTTGCGTGCTCGGGGGAAAATATCTCGCGAACACGCAGTTTGAGATCGCGAAGAAGCAAAAATTCCGCAAAGCCGCGGAAAGCAGAATTTTGGGCAATTTCGTGTTCTCCGCGGAATGCGAAATTACCTAAAATCCGCAAATTCCGTGAGCGGAACGGAATTTACCGCCCAGGCCTTGTCACAATCCTTCACACATAAATTCAAAAGCAAACACACATTTCTATTGGTTAAACATGTCAACCCTTTCCAACTGAAATACATTTCAACCCTTCACCCAATCTGCCTTCTGCCTGTTACCATAGAAACAGGTCATGGAACACTGCACTGAGCACACAGGTCAGAAGTTCAGCACACAATGTTGCTAAACAAGAGAGGAAGTGTGCTTGACTTTTCAACATATCAGCTTATCATATATAATGTTCCTTACAATCAGTTTTTGTGAACCAAGAAGAATCATGCCTTTAAAAAACAGAAATATACACCCTACCTTTCAGTGTAGAAAGTTGTCATACAACCAATGATTTCTTGTCTTTTTTCAAATTTTTTTTCCTTGGATCCGCGCACCCAACGCGAGAGGAACGTGCACCAAACGCAGTAGGATGCGCGCACCATGCGCGCATTTCGCCGTTTAAAAAAGAAAAAAGGGGGCCCCAGGGGGTTCTTCTGGGACCCCCTAGGCACCTCTAGAGGTTCAGAGTATTTCCACTCTGCCCCCTTTATATGTTTTACACACTTATTCCCCTTGCTTCTTCAGCCTCGCTTCTACAGAGGCAGAAAATGGTCACCAACAGTTCCTGGTTTCGAATGTAGACAGACACTCGACAGCCAATTAGCATTCATCACGCGATCGGGAGGGTGCGCGCTCGGTTCGGGGAGGATGCGCTTACGGTGCGGGTAGGGTCCGCGGATCCTCCCCGGCCATAGATATATATGTACTTTTAACTCTAATTTTCTCAGGAACTACTGAACGCATTCACACCATTTATGCAAAAGGCACGAGTCTGAACTGAGGACTACCTCTTTGCCAAATTTGGTGGAATTCCGTTCAGCGGTTCGGGCTGTAGCTGCGACAACAGATCCTATGGGAAATTGCATGGGGAAGCGTTTTGGGACCCCCTTTTTTCTCATCCCCCGCTTGACGAATCACCACAAAACTTTCAGGGTAGGAGCGGAGCGGAGCTGGCCAAATGTTTGGAAAATTTTGCAAAGATTCGTCAACCGGCAACAAACTTATTGGGAATAAAATGTTGCGGATTTCCTATGGAAAATTGGTCCAACTATAACTATCTACTGGCGACCGCCAGTAGATAATATATATATATTTTTTTTAAACTGTGTCCCAAAGTGAGAAAGCGCACTCCTCCAGCTGTAACAGGATTGCAACTCCGTTTTTCATTTTGTCCACAGTCTAATGAATTTCGGAGCATTCACGCTCCTTCTTCAGAGACGCATCATTCGCACATCAAGTCACAGGTTCCCAAAATGCTCAGCCTTCCAACACCAATTTAAGGGCCTCCAGTGTGCCATCTTTCCAGAGACGCAGTTCCCAGCATGCACTGGAAAGGTGAGGCCATGCCTCGGGGGATGGGGTCCCCGAGGGCAAAAGTATCCCCGAATGGAGGCACGCAGCTCTCCTCCAGTTTATTTGATTTTTTTAAATGATCAGGCCCCGGGGGATGGGGTCCCCGGGGCTTAAACTAAATAATGGAGGCATATAGTTTTTTTTCGTACAAGTTTGGAGTCGTGACGCCAGCGCGGCATTCAGCACGGCCCCCTGTGTAACGTCGCGCTGGATTTGCAAATTCAGTTTAAATAAATAATTAAGTAGTATATAATTTAGAAGGTAGTGTTGTATTTGTGAAGTTGCTTTAAAGAGGTAGTGTGATTGAAGTTAATGACAAGATTACAGTTGATAGAGTTGTTAAAAATATATGAAATTCAATATTAATATTGAAAGTTGAACAGTGTGATGTGTTGAAGTGCATTGAGTTTGTGGTTCTGTTTTGTGAATTCGCGCTGGGTGCGCAAATCCCCCCAAAAATAAAAAATAAATATGTTTGTGTAAAAAATTTTTATAACCAGTATTATGATATAGGGTGGTTCTAAAAAGAGCCCTTGTTTTCATTGTGACTTTGTTGTAGCTTTTGCCGATGCAGAGCTTTAGGTTGTTGAGAAAGACTCTGTTTCCGTGATCTGTAAAGTGCACTCCATCAGTCCTGTAGATGCCCTCCATATCAAAACGTATATTGTTGTTATATATGGAGCCCATCCTATGGTCTCTAAGATAAGCAGAAACAGCTTTATTGAAATTTTTTCTAGCTTTCTCAATCTGTGGACAGAATTGATTTGACCACTTCCATCTCTGTATTTGGCATATGTTAGAGTATACAAAGACAGTGTGAGGAAAAAGCAACATCAGTTGTGCAAATTTCCAGACCTACCCCAACCAATGTGCCTAGGTCATTTTCACCACAGTGCACAATCATGAGGTCAGGGGGATGGAGATGCAAAAAGGTTTTAACCAAAGGCATCAATTTGTGCCACTTTAATCCTCTTTGTGCAATCCATTTAATATCCACATTTTGTAAAGCTAGGTTTGTGTCAATACCTCTGCATTCAGCATACCTTTTGCACCAGAAAACATAGCTGTATCCAATAATCCACACTGTAAGCATCTTGAAGGGGTGTGGAAGTAATGAAAAGATGTATGTAGCTGGGGTAGTCAGTTGGTAGAATGAGTGGTATGTAAAATGGTGGACAAGATGCTGTTTTAAAAAGTAGAGAATTGATTGGCTGTTTAAGAACATTGCACATTCAAAATTAGGGTGCATTTTACTTTTTCTTAAAAGCATGTTTCTTATTGGTTAGTAAAAAATATTTGAAAGGTACAATAGAAAGGATACGGTAATTTTTTGGAAAGTCTACCACACCTGCTGTTTGCATTTGCAACATTGTGTGGTGAACTTGAAAATATGCCAAACTTGTGACCAGTCAGTTAAGTTGAGTGTTCCTTGAACTGTTACTATGGAAACTGGCAATAAGCAGAATGGGGGTAGGGTTGAAACTTAACTGTGGCATTAAAATGTGAATTTGTAATTTATATTTAATTAATATGTTATTACAGTGACATTTCCCAGGTCAGTTTTATCTTTAGAAGTGGTGTGTTATTAAAATATAGTGGTACATTTATTTGTAATATATTTTTAAACTCCCGTATGGATTTGCGGCTCCATTGCGTTGGTGCACAGTGCAGTCGCAACTCCCCCAAAATTCCAGAGGCAGTTTGGGTGCTTTTAGAAGTCAGTTGGTAAGGGTTGATATATGTAACCAATAGAAATGTGTTTTAGAATTTGAAATAATCTAGGAAGCAATGTGATTTGTTACTTACATGTATTTGTGTGGAGAAAGAGAGGGAAACTTTGCCATTACTGGTTTTGCCTTGCTGAGAGCAGTGCATTACATTGATTGTGTGCATAAGAAAATCCTTTGTGAGTTTCTGATATTTCATATTCTACGAATCAATTTGGAAGGTGAGTTATACATTTGTGAGGTGTATTATGTTTTAGATTTATTTTAAAAGGTAAAAAATTAATCCTAAACTTTGATGTTTGACATATATTAATACATGTAGAGATGTTTATTATAGTTAAATGTTGCTTGAAATAGATTTTGTATAGTATTATGTGTATATTTAAATATGGATTAATGATTATGGTAGTTTGTTTTAGTGTGTGGATATGTATATTTGTAGTATACCGCATCATTTTAGCTGTTCCTTTAAATTTGGAGGTGGACTCTGTCAAATATTAAGGTGTGCATGGAGTTCTGTGTTATGTATGTTTCTACTTGTATATGTATTTTCATATGTATTATACATTTTAAGGTGTATGATGTGTAACAAAGAGCTGTTGTTGCTTTTTATGTGGTAGGGTCAAGAGTGTGAGTACTAGTAGAATGGTGAAGATGCAGCACAAAAGTGTGCTTTGAAGGATGGTCACATAAGGTACTATTAATTAGGCTTCTTTTTTCTAGTTTGTACAAAGGTATAGTTGAATGATGCCGCATAATGTTAGACAGAATGGTGAAGATGCAGCACAAAAGTGTGGTTTCACAGATGTGAATATAAGGTATTATCAATCAGGCTTCCTTTTTTTGTAGTTTGGAAAAAGGTATAGTTGAATAATGTTGCATAATTTTAGATACTAAGGTGAAGATGCAGCACAAAAAAGTGGTTTCAAAGCCGCCATTATAAGGTGTTATTAATTAGGCTTCTATTTGTGTAGTCTGTAGAAAAGTATAGTTGAAAGATGTCGCATAATTTCAGATGTTTGGTTGAAATTGTAAGTTTGTTGTTTGAATTTTTACTGTTACTAAAGATATGTGAAGAATTTCTTATTTGTGTTTGAGTATATTGTACCTCAGTAGTTCATTTGAGATGTCATCAGTGATGTCACTGACCATGTCATGAGTAATGTAATATGTGACGTCATCAGCAGTGCATTGCGGGGGAGCGAGTTATAGTTAGCTCTGCTAACTATAACTGCTAAATTTCTCTGGTTTTGTACAAGGGAAATGTCCTATGGTTTTACCAGTGAATTTCTAAGGTTTTTTAAATGCTGATTTCTAACTATACCGTCCTTGCGGTCGCCAGTAGGTAGTTATAGTTAGGACCTATTTTCCATAGGAAACTCGTTTTTGGTTTTCCCAATAACTTTGGCGCCGGTTGATGAATCTTCGTGAAATATTTAAAACTTATGGCCCAATACGGTCAGCTCCTATCCTGAACGTTTTGGGGTGATTCGCCAAGCGGGGACTGAGAAAAAAGGGGGGTCCCAAAACACGTTTTCTACATGTTAATTCCCGTAGGAAACTTTAGACACAACTACAGTCTGAACTGCTGAACAGAATTACACCAAATTTGGCAAAAAGGTAGCTCTTGGTTCAGAAAGAGACTTGTTTTTATAAATGGTGTAAATCAGTTCAGTATTTCCTGAGAAATTGAAAAAATAGAGATAAAAAAAACAATTTGCCATAGGAAACTTTAGACACGGTTACAGCCAAAACTGCTGAACAAAATTACACCAAATTTGGCAAAAAGGTAGCCCTTGGTTCAGAAAGAGACCTATTTATTAAATGGTGTAAATCCTTTCAGCAGTTGCTGAGAAAATCAAAAAATAAAAGTTTCGATATCTATGGCCGCGGAGGATACGCGGACCCTCCCGACCACGAGCTTCATTTTAATTGGCTGTCAACACTCCAAACCAGGAAGTGTTGGCAGCCATCTTGTGCCTTGGTTCTACCAAGGCACAAGAACCCAGGGAAACAAAGGAGACAAAGAAGAAGAGGGGGCAGGGTAGAAACACCCGTACCCCCTAGGCCTGCTCAGGGGTTTCCACAAGGACCCCCGGGGCAAAAAAAAGCATTTTATTTTTTAAAAACACAGCGGAATGCGAGGGCATCCTCGCTTTGTTACTTTTAACCCCCCGTGTGGGCCAGGTCCCGGGGAAATTGTGTAATGTAAGGCAGGGGCCCCCAGAGGCCCTGCAGCCCTGGTGACCGCCACCTCCCCGGGGCTCTATTTTTTAAATAGAAAAAAACATTGTGTGAGGGGGCTGCAGCCCCCCCAAATGCCCCGGGGACCATCACCTCCCCGGGGCATTATCTGTTAAAATGCGGGGGTTGTACCCTGGGGATCCCCACCTCCCCGGGGGTTTGGAATTGTTGGGAGGGGGGCTGCACAGCCCCCCTCCTGGAGCCTGTGATGGCCCTGGGGACCGCCACCCCCCAGGACCGGCGCCAACAGTGTCCCGGGGTGCCCACCCCTGGGACACTGTTGTTTGCTACATGCCCTACTGTAGCAAACTCTGGTTTGGATTTTGGAAGAGAGTGCAGGGAAGCTGTTTTCTCTTCTAAAATACAAAGCAGAATTGCTTTTCCATACAGGGAGCTGCATGTCAGCAACTTCCCATGTGGAAAAGCAATGCCAGCTTCCGCAGGATGTGGGAAGCCGGCGGGACCGTGGGGGCATTGGGCCTCCCCCCACGGTCTCCAACGAAGTGCATAGGCCCCGGGGGATGGTGTCCTCGGGGCAAATATAAATTACTGGTAGGAGCCAGGTTTTTTTCCCAAAAAATTTGGAGTCGCGACCCAAGCGCGGTGTTCAGTGCGACCCCCTGGTGTGAACGCGAGGGGTGTGCAACTCCCAGCGCGGCCCCTTGGTGTGAATGCGAGGGGTGCGCAACTTCCAGTGCATCCCCCTGGTGTAAACCCGAGGGGTGCGCGACTCTCAGCACGTCCCCCTGGTGTGAATGCGTGGGGTGCGCGACTCCCAGGATACATCTAGGTTGTATGTTTGGATCATGGGTGGCTATAAAAGGAGCCCCTTGTGTTTATTGTGAAAAGATGGTGGCTACATGTAAGTGGTGATGCAGAGTCTGAAGTTGTTGAGAAAGACTCTGTTTCCCTCATCTGTGAAATGTACACCATCTCTCCTGTATATACCATCCATATTAAAACGCAGATTGTTGTTGTATATGGACCCCATACTATGGTCTCTGAGATAAGTAGAAACAGCTTTATTGACATTTTTTCTAGCTTTCTCAATCTGTGGATAAAATTGATTGGACCACTTCCATTTCTATCTTTGGCACATGTTAGAGTAGACCAAGGTAGTTTGGGGGAAAAGCAACATCAATTCTTCAGAGGTGCCCTTCAATAGCTTTTCAAGACCTACCCCAGTCAATGTGCCTAGGTCATTGCCACCACAGTGCACAATCATGAGGTCAGAAGGTTGGAGGTGCATAAAGCTTTTAACCAATGGCATCAATTGGTGCCACTTCAATCCTCTCTGTCCAATCCATTTAATATCTACTTTTTGCAAAGCTAGGTTTGTGTCAATACCTCTTCTTTCAGCATACCTTTTGCACCAAAAAACATAGCTGTGCCCAACAATCCACACCGAAAGCATCTTGTAGGTAATCAGAAGATGTCTGTAGCTGAGGTAGGCAGGTGGTAGAATTAAATCTATCTAAAATGGTGCAAAATGTGCTGGCTTTAAGAAAGTAGAGATTTGATTGGCTGTTTAAGAACACTCTACTTTCAAAAATAGGGTGCATTTTACTTAGAAAGCATGTTTACTATTGGCTATTAAGAAAAGTTTGAAACGTTTGAAAGGTACAGCAGAAAGGATAAGGGCATGCTTGGCAAAGCCAACCACACCTGCTGTAGTCATTTGCAACATTGTGTGGTGAACTTGTGACCTGGCAGCTAAGTTGAATGTTGCATGACCTGTTGCTATGGAAACTGATTTTAAGGACAAGGGGTGAAGATGTCTGTTGAAAACTATTATTCTGTATGACCAATGGAAATTCGTTTTTCAATTTCAAAAACACTGGGAAGCAATGTTATTTGTGGGTTATGGGTATATGTATGGAAAATTAGAGGGGAGGTTTGCCATTACTGGTTTTACATTGGAGAGTGTGCTCATCTACATTCTCTGTGTGAAAAAGAAAATCCTGACTGAGTGTGTGAGATTTTTTATTCAACAGATTTATTTAAAAGGTGAGTTATATTTGTAAGAGATTTATGTAATATAGCTTTGACATTTTTATGAAACTCTGCTGGTTAAATTAATTTATCAAATGTACAGATATATATTGGGATAATTTCTATTGTATTTGAACTTTGTTGAAAAATAGTATGTGCACTAATATATATATTATTAAGTGTCTTCAAAGGTATAGTTGAATGATGCTTCTTATTTATTATTAGTTGGTTAAATATGCACGAAGAATGTGTATTTTCAAAAATGTTTATTTATGGTGCAGTTTATTAGGCATGCATAATTCTTCTCAGTAAAAAGGTATACTTTAATAAAATGGCATTATTATAGATATTTTGTTGAAATGAGGTACAACTGTGCTGTTTGCAAGATGATCATATAAGGTGTTAATGATTACAATTCTGTTATTAGTTTGTACAGTTTGTGTGGTTTTAGAAATCCTCATAAAAAGGTGTTGTTGATTACTCTTGTTAATTTAGTCTGTTCAGAGGTACAGTTTGATAATGTTGTATATTTCTAGATTTAATTGGCAATATGTAGTTAAAAAGAAAACCACTACATTTTACTCTTTCTGGTATGTAGTAATTGTCTCCTTTAGTAGATAGTATGTCATGAGTCATGTATTTTTGTAGATTGTATTTATATAGTTGTATATATATTTACTAAATTAATGAGAGGTACCTAGATTACAGGCGTGCAAAGGTAGTGAATATGTGATTTTATAAGTGCATGAGAAGTTTTTTTGTGGTTCTATAATGTCTAATTTCGATGTTAGTATGCAGGTATATGTGCAGTCTACAGATTCACGCCTGCAAAAATCCAAGTAGTAGCAATGCACTTCAGTAATCACAGTGTTAGTCTCTGTCCACTCCTGACAGAAACATATCCTTATGTAATCTCTCTGCCAAACCAGAAGCTCTTAGAAACTCACCCTGCTGTCAACTACCAGCACTCTATCTACTTGTACAATGACTCAGGCATTAAGACACACAGTGCTACAGCCAAATGTGCACAATCCTGCAATAATACAGATAGTACTTATGCACTGCCCCAATCACACTGTCACTCTCTGTCCACTCTTGCAATCATCCAGACAGAACCATGTTCTCATTTAATCTCTGTGCTGAAACAAAAGCACTTATAAACTCAACCAGCTGTCAACTACCAGCACTCTATCTACCCAGTCACTGTCCATGCACTTGTAGAATGACTCAGGCATTAACACATGTAGTGCTACAGCCAAATGTGCCCAATCGATGCAGGCGTCTAACCCCCTGCAGACTATTGATTCACTCCTGCAAAAATCCAGGTAGTAGCCATGCAGATCAGCAATCACAGTGTCACTCTCTGTCCACTCCTCCTATCATCCTGACAGAACCATGACTTTATCTAATCACTATGCAGAAACACAAGCACTTATAAACTCACCCTGCTGTCAACTACCAGCATTCTACCTACCAAGTCACTGTCTATGCTCTTGTACAATGACTCAGGCATTAAGAGACACAGTGCTACGGTCACATGTGCACAATCTAGTAGGTCCCCTAACCCCCTAGAGATTACTGATTCACTTCTGCAATTACCCAAGTAGTAGCCATGTAGAACATTATACACAATTTGTTTTTTAGTAATACAATAGTATATTTTATACATTTATTTTAATAATGTCACATATACATTTTTTGTTACAGGTATTGTTCATCATCATTAAAAAAAACTTACCATGACTAGAATAACAAAAAAGAGGAAACAACAAAAAATGGAGTATTATTTGAAGAAAACAGAATAGCAACATGTGGGAAAAAGAAAACGTTTTGTGGTAAGAGAACAAAAGAATTTATTTAAAAACTTTCACGAGCTAAAAACAGTGTGCACAATGTGGAATGTACAAAAAATGCCCCAACAACAAAGAAGAATAAAAAGAAAAAAGGAGAAGTTAATGGAAAAATGCATTCTGACGAATCAATGTATGGTAAAAGGAGAAAGAATCAGTTTGAAGGAATTAGAAAGAGAATGTTTTACAATAGAGTTGTTTTTAATTTGTTGAAAGATGTGAAGAAATATAAAAAAAATCAGCATTTTATAAAAAGAAGAAACAGATTGAAAGTATTGTTGAGAAGGCTTTTGAATTAAAAAGGAAATTATTCATTTTAGTTTTAAACAGAATTCGATCACTTGATAAGCCAATACATTTTATGAAGGCCAAAAGTAAGAAGAAGAAAGTAATTAACAGAAGCAACTTTTGTGATTTTTTTGGGGTGAATGGAAACACAGTTCAAGTTCAGAGCCTTTTTTTAATGAATAGAGTTATTTTCAAACCAATACATTATTGCTTGCAGTTGATACCAGTGGTCGAGCTTATGAGGATAGAAAGGGTTGTCCAATTGAGAAAGAGAAGATGGTTCCCAGAAATGTAGAAGAAGAGATAGCTGATGAAGTTCTGGGAAGACGTTCTAAAGCTGCAGTGTATACTTGGAATTGTAGTCGTATATGTAGTATACGACAAGAATCTATAGATATTTTACGCAATTTCTTACGAGTCTATAGTAAAAAAAGTCTTAAACAGAAGATTAAGATGTTGCAAGGACTAGATCCTTGAAGAGTGAGAAAAAATACTGGGTTGCAAGGTCATTCTCTGGCTTGTCTTTCTAGAAAAGTATGTCAAAGTGTTTTTCATCATTTTAGAATGTTAGCAGTACATCATACTCAAATGCGGAAGTTAGTCAGAAAATTGTATTACGCAAAAAGTCCAGCTATAATTTTAAATGATTTAAACAGTGCTCTTTTGCATGGGTGAGTATCAGATGTAAAAAAGGTTTGTGATGAAATAGAGTTTCTTTACTTTGGTCCTGAAGAAGAGAGTGGACAAAGTGAGACATTGATAGAAGTAGGTGTTGAAGAAAATGTGGAAAACAGTAGTACAGAGCAGTTTCGAGAACAAATTACAAAGTTTAAGGTAATTTCGTGTGAGAGGCCAACCTATACTTGTATTTGTTGTCGACAAACTCACTATAAAATCATACTAGGACTGTTGATCTGTATTTGAAAAGTGAAACAGAAAATAATGATAAGTGGAAGGAATTGGCAACTTATTTGTTGGTAGAGGATTGCTTTGATTTGGGTACTGATCAGCGTGTTTGTAAATAATGTTATAACAAATTAGACGATAATAAAATGCCGGCTAGGGCTGTCCATAATAATCTAGAGTTGGTAACTATTCCTCCAGAACTGATCGATTTAAACACATATGAGTCTATTTTGATTCAATGTGTGCACCCATTTCAGGCTATTGCTCGTATGGAGCCTAAAACAGGTAAATTGCCTCCTACAGATTTACAGAGAGGATTACAAGGTAGAGTTGTATATTTACCTCTAGATTTAAAGAAAAATATTGAAACTATTGGTGTAGAGAATGTAGAAAGTGTAGAGAATGTAGAAAATGAATCACTAGTTATTCTAGTTAATGTTCCTGCTAAGAAAAGAAAATCTGGCAGGAATTAGTGGATGGCAGGAAAGTGCAAAAGGCCACATTATATCTTATAACAAACAATGATTACTACAAAAATATGTAGGTAGAAGAAGAAGAAGAAATACTTTTAGGAGATGATAGTGAAACGTCAAGTGGTCAAATTGAGAAAGTGAACATGTCCAAAAGTGAAGAAATTTATGAAAATTACAGTGTACATCCACTTCATTCAAAAGAAGTGATGGCGAATACTATTGAATTATTCCAAATGAAGAAAGCGAAGGGGATTCCCATGAGTGTATGGGAAAAAAGTTTGGAAGCTCGTTGTTTTTCGCAGCTGTTCCCAACTGGAAAAGGTGGTCGATATGACGAACGATCAGTGCAGATTCCTGCATCAAAATATCGGACAACAAGATTGTATGCAGAAGATCCAACATTTAGACACTGTATCCCATATATATTTCATCTTTTGTTTGAGAGTGTCTTTTCTTGACTTTCATATGCAGTCAACCACATATTAAAAACAGTAGTACATCTTCAAAATGTTTCTGCAAAGGAATTTATGGATAAAGTACATCAGAGATACGATCATTTAGAATCTCAACTGATTAATTTGATGGCATGTCAGGGCGGTACTCATGAGTATTGGTATCGTCGTCATGGAGAACTTAAATGTATGCTAAGGAACTTAGGAACTCCTACATGGTTTGTTACCCTAAGCTGTGCTGAATACGCTTGGGATGATTTACTTGAATTTCTTCGTGAAGCAAATTCAAATATTAAAAATATTGAATAGAAGACACCTGGAGAATTGTGTTCCTTGGATCCTGTAAATGTATACAGATATTTCAACCATAAGTTTGAAGCTATGATGTCTTTTATCTGCAATAAAAAGAATCCTCCTCTTGAAGAAGTTATTGATTTCTTTTGGAGAAAGGAGTATCAAGCTAGAGGTGCTCCTCATATACATATGCTGTTATGGATCAAGGATGCACCCAAATTTGGAACTGCTTCAGATGACACTGTTTTATCTTTTATTGAAGATTATGTTACATGTGCTATACCTAAAAGAACAGAAGAAAATACTTTAGGGCAACAAGTGTTACGATTTCAAAGTCATCGATGTGGCAAATATTGTCGGCGGAAATACAAGTCGAAGGAAAAGTTTTATACCAAATGTCATTTTGGATTTCCATGTCCAGTAATATCCAAAGGAAGAGTAAATAGTTTCATGTCAGCAGTGAGACATACCATCACTAGAAAATCTCCCCAAAAAACGTACAATTTGAGAAGAAGTGAAGACTCAAAGTTTATCAATGATTATAATCCAGTTATTCTCTCAATGTGGAATGCTAATATGGATATACAGTATGTTGCGGACAATTCCATTGCTGTTGCTCGGTATGTAACATCATACATAACAAAATCAGAAAAGACGGAGTTGAAAGAAATGTGGGAAGAAATTTCCCACGAGAAGAGTCCTAGTAAGAAATTGTACAGTTTTAGTTTGAAGATGTTATCCCATAGAGAGATTGGAGCACACGAATGCTCGGATCGGTTGTCATCTGCAAGTTTATATTCAAAGTCAAGAGGGATCATTTGGGTTAGTCTAGGTCTTGCTGCTACGCAAAATTGAGTACTTAAACCTATACAAGAAATCGAATATTTAGCAGTAAATGAACCCTGAAGTACAGATATTGTCAAAACAAACATGTTGGACACATACTATCCAAATAGAAGTTGTCATCTTGAGAACATATGTCTCTATGAAGTGCTGCAATTTTACAGTTTTAAGAAAAATACTACAGAAAACCTAAATGAAGTAAAATATGCAGTGATTGGTTCAGAAGGATGTTTGGTGAAACAAAATAAAGGAAATCTGATTAATCATAGGAAACTGAGTTGTGATACTCCTGATAGAAGATAATTTTACTATTTAGCACTTTTGCAACTGTTCAAGCCTTGGCGTACGGAATTGGAATTACTTGGAGATTTTCAGTGCTATGAAGATTCTTTCAATGCATGTAAAGATAGCATTAAATGCCCAGTTTTTGCAAATTATCTCAAAATGTTGAATGAAGAAATTGATCAAGAAGCCACTATTGCAGCAAAGATTGCTAGAGACAGTTCTCAAGACAGTCAAAGTTCTGCTGCTCTGAGTCAGGATCCACTAGGACAACCAATTCTTGAAAATGAAGCAGCAATCACCATGAATGAAGTGGAAACAGCAATGCATCAAGCTCAAGAAGATATTATGGACTTAGAAAACTTGGAAGAACAGAAAGAAATATATCAGCAAGTTAAACAACAGATCGACCATGGTTTTCTTCATGAAACGAAAGAATGCACATGCACATAATTTCAAACTCTCCAAATGTATATCAGTGGTCAAGCTGGTACAGGAAAAAGATTCTTGATTAACGTTTTGAACATTTATCTGCAGAAAATAACTGACTCACATTTGTCTTGTGTTGTAACTGCTCCAACTGAATTGGCAGCACACAACATTAAAGGAATTACATTACATCGTTTACTAATGCTACCTGTGGAACATGAAAATAAATTGGAATATCAAAAGCTATCTGGAGAAGCTTGTTATGAAGTTTCAAGAGTGTAAAAGAAAATTAAACTTCTGATTATAGATGAGGTGAGCATGGTCTCAAACTAAATGCTTGCCTTTGTGCATTTAAGAATGCAGCAAATTTTAAAAACAGAATACGATGTCTTATTTGAAGGAAAAACATGTGATAGTTTTTGGTGATCTACTGCAACTTACTCCTGTAAAAGGGCAACCAGTATTTAACACGCTTGTGCACGAAGACACCAGAAAGTCTTTGGGAAGTGTTGGAAACGTTAACATTTGCTCATATTTTGAGTACAGAGAACTCATTAAAAATATGCGACAAGCAAGTGATGAAGTTAATGGAACCATTCTTCAAGATATAAGAATTGGAATATTGACAGAACATGGCAAACAAGCTTTGCAAAGTTGGCTACTTACCAACTTGTTTCCAAATGAAAATATAGTTCCTGCAAAAATATACAAAAAAATTGCAGAAAATAAATCTATAATCTGCCTCATGCCAATACTGCGAGGGTGTTATACATTCAATGAAGAACTTTTAAAGCTGTAAAATGAACAAATAGTAAAAAAGGAAGCCATTGATAAAATAGAGCATGAAGGAATTACTATTATTTTGACAGAAAAACTGAAAACAAAATTGGATTCTTTAGAAAAATCTATATCTAAAACTGCTGGTTTAGAAAAGAATGTATATGTATGTGTAAACTGTCGGGTTATTTTACGGCATCATTTGGATTTGGAAAAAGGTTTAGAAAATGGAGCAATGGGAAAAGTTGTTAATTTTGTTAATTATCAAAAAAAAGATGGAATTGAATGTTTGAATATCAAATTTGATCAGATTAAAGAAGTAAAACAAATTGCTTGTTGTTCTGCTCGTTTTTTGCTTGTTAAAGATTTGTATGTTTCTAGAAAACAGTTTCCTCTTTCTTTGGCAGATGCGGTGACCATTCATAAATCTCAAGGTTTAAGTGTAGACAGTGCTTTGGTAAATATTGGAAGTACCGTATTTAAAGAGGGTATGGCATTTGTTGCTTTGTCCCGAGTCAGAACTTTATCTGGATTGGATTTGATTGATTTTGATGAGAGAAAGATTAGCACAGATGTAAATTGTGTAAGAGAGTATCATCGGTTAAGGAGACTGTATGCTCTCAATTTAGGTGAATAGCCTGTATATGAAAAGCGTGTAGTAGGTCGAAAAAGAAGGTATGAGAATATCTGTAGTGAAGTTAAAGAGAAGAAAAAATATCAGGATAACGTTGAAATTCCAAGCAAAAAAAAAAGGACACTATTGGTAAGATTGTCGGATATTGGTTAGAAAATAGTTCAGGTATCAACTGCTATGCCAATGTAGTGGTAAAGGTTGTATTTTTTTCTAGAATATCTGCAACAGCAAATTATGGAGAATCGTGAAAAAGGTTTTGTTCCTTGTTGCGATCTATTTTTGCCAAGTTGAGAACTGATAAAAGTAAAATACAAAGTGTTTCTGATATTCAGAATCCTTTGGATATATGTTATGGTTCTACGCAATTTACACAGAATGTGCAACAAGATGCTCAGGAATTTCTAATGTATATGCTTGCAGTATTAGAAGAGGAAGGAATACAAATTGAAAATCTATTTGGACTTCATTATAAATGAGAACATGAATGTGAAAATTGTAGGTTTACTTCTACCACTAACATAGCCACTGAAAGATTTATATATTTAACAATACCAGACTGTAAAACAGTGTCTTTCAACAAATTAGTTAAAGCAGCAAATCAAAACATGGAGTGTAATAACAATAACATCCACATGTACCCAATGCAAATCAGAAATGTTATCAACACTATTTATAGAAAAATGTGGACAATATATAATTTTAATGATGCAACGTTGTACAGCTTATGGAAGAACATTGGAATCTTTAATTAAAAATGTTGTAGCAAGTCAACTATCAATATAAGGAAGAACTTTTGTAGCAGTAGCAATTATTTTCCACGATGGACCTTCTGCAACATCTGGACATTAAACTGTCTATTTAAAATGCAATAAAGGATGGACATATTGTAATGATGCTCATTTAGTTTTTAGGTATCATCTGCGGAATTAATTTTCCAAATTCATACCTAATATTTTTAAAGCCAAAGTTTTAAGAACGTAATTTGCCCTATTGGTAATATGTTAAACTGTATTAATATGATTACTTTGGACAATTTTAGTATAAAGGATTTCAGGAATATCATTTGGCCTAGAGGAAAGATATTAATATGAATTAAGCACTTTTTCTGGGATATTCTGACAGCATACATTTTAAAGAAGATCATTTAGAGTATACGGAAATTATAAAGAATTGTTCAATTAATTATTGTTTCAGTTCTTTCATATTGTAGTAACAAAATTCTCTTACAAAGAAGCATTTTATATATGTGTTATTTGTATTATATGCTATGTTAAGGAGGATGTTATTTTTATGCAATGTGCAGAGATAGTTCACTATGTTGAAAATATTTTTGACACAGATTTGTTTTTGTTTAAACAATCTTATTGATTGTTTTTTTTTGCCCGCTGTTATGTGATGAGTAACATTCAAATCACTATTTATAGTGAAATTCAATATATTCTGAGAACAGCAAAAATGGCAAACAAAATAATTTATATTATGCATCAATTATGTATTTATAAAATGATATTATATATTATAACTTTATTTGTTCTTCTCTTTTACAGATCCTAATTCTAAACTTAAAAAGTTTTTAAACTTTAAAATATAACAAACAACTCCAAAAAATGTTTACAATATTTTGATACCTACTACTGTAACGGTAAGGTTAAGTAATCCAAACACTATCCATCCACTACTACATTCATCCAGGCACTATTTATACACATCTTTAAACACCTACTCATTGCTTATTAATGTGTAAGATATCTCGGGTACTAACCATACAGTTCACCAATCACTATGTTACTGGTAATGCAGTTTCTAAGTCATTTACTACTAGCAGGTACTAATTCAATACCTCTCTCAGTACCCAAGCAGTTATGCATTTTCTCAGATGATCTCCTTATGATACTCGAATCATTCAGTAGAACTATGTCCTTATCTAATCACTGTACCAAAACACAAGCACTTATAAACTCACCCTGCTGTCAACTACCAGCACTCTAACTATGCAGTCTAGGTATCCTCCTGTCTATCCCATACACTTCTCCAATCACTTATCCACCACTATATACTTATCCTATTACTCTGCCAATACCAGCACTATCTTCTTATCCTATCACTCTGCAATACTTCAGCCCTCATAAATTGACCATGTATTCTATTTGCAGCACTGTAATCATTCCAAGTACTAGTAATGTACTTATAGAGTGGCCTAGCCACTAACACAAGTACACCTCTAATATTCTGTACAGTATGCATGCCGACTTCCAACCAGGTATATACTATTTATACATTCATGCAAATTACCACTTACTACCCATGCAGCCTAGGTTCCTCCTGTTACTCCCATGCACTTCCTCAATCACCCATCCAGCACTATATTCTTATCCTATCAATCTGTGATTACCTAACACGTATAAATTGACCAGGCACTCTCTTTGCAGCACTGTAATCATTCCAATTACTAGTGATGTACTTATGGAGTGCCCTAGCCACTAACACAAGTACACCTACAATATTCTCTGCACTATGCATGCAGAACTCTTTCCACATACATACTATTATAACACTCTTGTAAATACTAAGGTACTACCTATGCAACCTAGGAATCCACCTGTCAGTCCCATGCACTTCTTCAATCACCCATCCAGCACTATGTTCTTATCCTATCACTCTGCCAATACCTAAGCACTTATAAATTCACCAGGCACTCTCTTTGCAGCACTGTAATCATTCCAATTACTGGGCATGTACTTATGGAGTGGCCTAGCCAGTAACACAAGTACACCTACAATATTCTCTGCAGAATGTATGTAGACCTTTTACCTGCTGCATCGTATTGGTACACTTCTCTAATATATAGTTAGTACTTATGCAGTGTAGGAATCCTCCTATCAGTCCCATGCATTTCTGCTATTACCCATCCAGCACTATCTACTCATCCTATCACTTCACCAATACCTAAGCACTTATAAATTCACCATGCACTCTGTGTGCAGCACTGTAATCATTCCAGTTACTAGTCATGTACTTATGGAATGGCCTAGTCACTAACACAAGTACAGGTATAATATTCTGTACAATATACATACAGAGGTGTAACCATATACATACTATTGCTACACTCTTGCAAACACCCAGTTTGTACCCATGCAGGCTAAGAATCCTCCTGATAGTCCCATGCACTTCTCCAGTAACCCGTCCAGCACTATCTACTTATCCTATCACTCCACCAATACATAAGCACTTATAAATTCACCATGCACTCTCTTTGCAGCACTGTAATCATTCCAGTTACTAATCATGTACTTATGGAATGGCCTAGCTACTAACACAAGTACAGGTACAATATTCTGTGCAGTATACATACAGAACTGTAAGCACATACATACTATTAATACACACTTACAAACACCCAGTTACTACCCATGCATCACTATCAACTTATCCTATCACTCTGCCAATACCTAAGCACTTATAAATTCACCAGGCACTCTCTTTGCAGCACTGTAATCATTCCAATTACTGGGCATGTACTTATGGAGTGGCCTAGCTAGTAACACAAGTACACCTACAATATTCTCTGCAGAATGTATGTAGACCTTTTACCTGCTGCATCGTATTGGTACACTTCTCTAATATATAGTTAGTACTTATACAGTGTAGGAATCCTCCTATCAGTCCCATGCATTTCTGCTATTACCCATTCAGCACTATCTACTCATCCTATCACTTCACCAATACCTAAGCACTTATGGAATGGCCTAGCTACTAACACAAGTACAGGTACAATATTCTGTGCAGTATACATACAGAACTGTAAGCACATACATACTATTAATACACACTTACAAACACCCAGTTACTACCCATGCAGGCTAGGAATCCTTGTGTCAGTCCCATGCAGTTCTCCAATAACCCATCCATCGCTAGCAACTTATGCTATCACTTTGCCAATTTTTATCCACTTATAAATTATTCATGCACTCTGTTTGTAGCAGTGTAATCATTCCACTTACTAGTCATGTACTTATAGAATGGCATAGCCTCTAACGCTTCCTCATACATTCAACCAAACTTTCTGACATTACCATGCAATTATAGTTCTTGCAAACAGGTTCAAGTTGGAGAAGAGATGAGTCTTTGAAGATGGTCAAAGAAGAATGATTAAAATGGGTGGGGTCCTTCAATAGTTAGAGTGGGAAATCAAATCATTTTTTTTAAGGTCACATGGGAGTCACGCACCCGGCGCTCACGAAGAATGCACCCGACACGACTCCGCGAAAATTTATTGAAAAATAATATTAGTTTATTACAAGTAGAAATATATTATTTTTATGAATACCTTTGATAATCTCTTGCCCTAATATGTACATTAAAGACACATATATATCATTTTAATATATAAAAACTTTCGCGGGAACCGCACACCCAGCGCGCCCCACATATAACATCACGCGGGGCCCGCCACCGCGCAAGCATCGCGTACCGTAATACGCATGTGTCGTGAAGATGCAGGAGCAGAGTGGAGCATAGACTGCCTACCTATTGCGCACACCACGTAATATTATACGTATATCACGTAACTGGAAAACACGCACCCGTCGCACACTTTACGCGGATCCTTCACGACTTTTCCAAAATGGCGGCTGCAATACGCGCACCTATCGTGTTAGGTACACACTGGGTGCGCGACTCCAGAGTTAAAAAAGAAGATAATATCAATATATTAAAATACAAAAATAAAAATAAATAATTATAGTATATTTCAGTTTTAATTTTTTTTTTTTTTTTTTTTTACAATTTTCAGAAAAGTATATAATATTATCATTATTTCTCTGGTTTTGTACGAGTGAAATGTCCAACTAACTATAACGTCCCCAAAACCTGTGGTTTTTTCAGTGAATTTCTAAGGTTTTTTAAATGATAATTTCACAACCCCATTTCTCTGCCTCTCTGCAAACATGCCCTCTGGTGCACTGCACGTTCGGTGATTAAGTCCACTTTACTCCTCAGGGACCTTGGGGATCAAGAAGCCCTCCTGGTACCTCCTGTCAGTCCTAAATAGTGGGATTCCTGAAAGCTGGTCAGTGGCCTAGCCCCTTTTCTCCACCACTCTGTAAATGTGACTACTACTTAAAAAAAACATTGAATTTCAGTGAAGAAAATGAAAGGTTACAGGGACATTATAGGTAGGAGTCAGCATTTAAAAAACCTTAGAAATTCACTAAAAAAATCAAGGGTTACAGGGACGTTATAGTTAGTCCTTGATTTCACCTTATAAAAAACCAGTGAAATTTTGCGGTTATAGTTAGTGAGCTAACTATAACTCATACCCCCGCAATGCACTGCTTATGACCTCACATATTGCATTACTCATGACATGGTCAGTGACATCACTGATGACATCTCGAATGACATTACTGATGATATCATCCTCAGAATCTTTGACTCACCCACCTACACCCCATATAACCTTTCATACATCCACAATACCATTCGCAAACCCACTCACACACCCATACCTGTACTTACACACCCACTCACTTCACTGATTCATAGGTCTACACACACATTCACTCATTTAAACAGTCAAAGACACATCCACTCATATACACATACTGCCACTCACACAGTGTCAGTCACCCACAGAGCTACTTGCATACCTACTCACTTATCCATAGAGTCAATCACACAGCCCCTTACTCACCCATACAGCTACACACACTCACTCACTTATTCAAACAGATACTAAAACATTCTCACTCACATGTACAGTCACTGACGCAAGCACACACTCAACCATACAGATACTCTCACAATCGCTTGCTCACCCATAGAGTCACTCCAACACTCACCTATACTGCCTTTCACATATGCAGTCACTTACCCATATACCACTGACACATCCACTCACTCACCTAGACAGCCATACATGCATTCAATCACCCATAGATCCCCTCACAAACATACTCACTAACCCATACAGCCACTGACTCACCCACTCACTCAATCATTCATACACTCAAACACCCATACAACCAATTAATCACCCATACAGCCACTTAGACACCAACTGTCAGACTGATACAGACATTCATACAAGCAGTCACTCACCCATACATTCCCTGAGGTACCTAATCATTCAAATATATAGTTAGTCCAGCACCCAATGAATCTTCCAGAAAGACACTCATACACACACTGATTCACCAATACACCTTGGTATATATATTTAACAGTCATAAATGTTTTAAAAACACTCATGTGATGTCATCAGTGATATGACTGACCATGTCATGAGTCATATATTATGTGAGGTAATATGACAGTGCATTGCAGGGATGCAAGTTATAGTTAGCTCACTAAGTATAACTTCAGAATTTCACTGATTTTGTACAAGTGAAATCTAAGCCTAACTGTAATGTCATTTGAGATGTCATCAGTGGTGTCACTGACATATCATGAGTGATGTAATATGTCAGGTCATAAGCAATGCATTGCAGGGGCTTAAGTTATAGTTAGATCTGGGAACTATAACTACTGAATTTCAATGTTTTTTATGATTGATATCTGAGCCTAATTATAATGTCTACGTAAATGGAGGTTGTGCTCCCTGGGGCTCAAGGCAGTCCGCACTGACCCCTAGTCAATTTATTTATCGCCCTGGGGAGGTGGTGGTCCCCAGGGCTTGGGAGGATCCAAGCACACCCCTGCATTATAAAGACTAAGCCCCCTGGGAGGTGGTAGTCTCTGGGCATAATTAAGCCACAGGAGGTAAAATGCATGCACCCCCTTCTATTTTTTTTTAGAAAGCCCACTTGCCCCAGGGCCTGGCCCTCCCAAAGGCTATAATGTAAAACATTTGTGGCTGATTCATAGCTCGGTCATGATCCCAAGACAATTTCTTTTTAAAAAAAAGCTTTTTGGCCCTGTTAGTGTCACAGGGGTGGCCCAGGACTAGTGGTGGTTGGTCAACTCCAGTCCATCGGCAGAGTTTGCAGAATATAACTACTCGGTGCTCCGCTTGGAAAACAAAGTGCAGCAAAAAACTCCATCAACTGCTGGTAAGAAGAGTTTACCAGTGTTCTCACCCCTTGACTTTGTCCCACAATGACTAGTGAGCCAGGGGAAGCATTTGCAGAGTGGTAGGGAGAGGGGTCAGGACCTCCAAGAAGGTCTCAACAATCCCGTTGTTTGAACTTTGTGTTCTTGGCCCCCAACAACCCTCAGCAGCAAGGGGACTTTACTCCCCAACAAGTAGTGCACAAGGAGGCTCGTTTTCAGAGTGGTTGAGAAAGGGGATGGGAACACTGCCGAGGTCTCAGTAATTCCACTCTGGGGGAATTACTGATGGTAACAATAGGGGTTCTTGGCCTCCAATGACCCTCAGCAGCCTAGGGGACTTCATACCACAGGCAGTAGCATACCAGGAGGTGCATTTGCAGAGCAGTTGAGAAATAGGGTGGGGCCTCCAAATAAGTCTCAGTAATCCTGCTGTGGGGGACTTACTCTTGGCAGCAATAGGGATTCGTGGCACCCAGGGACCCATCGCATCCAAGAGGACTTCATCCATCAACCAGTAGGGCACCAAGAGGTGCATCTGCAGAGCAGTTGCGAAAGGGGGCAGGGCCCCCGAAGAGGTCTCAACAAGCCAGCTGTAGCAAACTTACTGGTGACAAAAATAGGGGGTCTTGGCTCCCAATAACCTTCAGCAGCCCAGGGGACTTCATCCCCCAATGAGTAGGGTGCAAGGAGGTGGGTTTGCACAGTGGTTGAGAAAGGGGCAGGCCTCTGACCAGGTCTTAGCAATCCCACTGTGTCAGACTAACTGGTTTGCAGAGTGGTTGAGAAAGGGGGTGGGGACTCCAATGAGGTCTCAAATATCGTGCATGAGGGACTTACTGATGGTAACAATAGGGGTTCTGGGCCACCAACAACCCTCCAAAGCCAAGGGGACTTCATCCCCTAAGGATTACTGCTCTAGGAGGCCAGTTTGCAGAGTGCTTGGGAAAGTGGGCTGGGCCTCCAATGAGGTCTCAGCAATCCAACTGTGTGGGACTTTCTTGTTGTAACAATAGGGGTTCTTGGCTCCCAGTGATCCCAGCTGCCAAAGGGGCTTAATCTCCCAACCAGTAGTGTGCCAGGAGGCACGTTGGCAGAGTGGTTGAGAAAGGGGCGGGCCTCCAACAAGGTCTCAGTAACACCCCTGTGGGGGACTTAATGGAGGTTACAATAGGGGTTCTTGGCCCTCAGCGACCCTCAGCAGCAAAAAAGACTTCATCCCCTAAACAGTAGTGAACTAGAGGCCCGTTTGCAGAGAGTTTGAGAAAGCAGAGTGGTTGCGAAAAAGGGCAGGCCTTTGAGGAGGTCTCAGCATCCCATTATTTGGGACTTACTGGTGGTAACAATAGGTATTCTTGGCCCCCAAAAACCCTCAGTAGCGAAGGTGACTGCATCCCCCAACCAGTAGTGCACCAGGAGTAGCGTTTGCAGAGTGGTTGAGAAAGGGAAGACCTCTAATGAGCTCTAAGCAATCTCGCTATGGGGGACTTATTGGTGGCAACAATAGGGGTTCTTGGCCCCCGACGACCCTCAGCAGCCAAGGGCACTTCATTCCCCGACCAGTAGTGCTTGAGTAGGCCTGTTTGCAGAGTGGTTGAGAGAGGGGTGGGCCTCCGACGTGGTCCCAGTAATTCCGCTTTGGGGGATTTACTGGTGGTAGCAATAGGAGTTCTTGGCCCCCAATGACCCACAGTAGCCAAGGAGGCTTCATCCCCCAAGCAGAGTAGTTGAGAAAGGGGGCAGGGCCTCTTATGAGGTGACAGCAATCCCACTGTAGAGGACTTAACTGTGGTAACAATAGGGGTTTTTGGCCTCAAACGACCCTCAGCAGTCAAGGGGACTTCCGCCCCAAACAGTAGTGTCCAAGGAGGCTTGTTTGCAGAGTGGTTGAGAGAGGGGCCGATGCCTCCAATTAGGTCCCAGAAATCCCACCTTGCAGGACTAACTGGTGGCAACAATAGGGGTTCTTCGCCCCCAACAACCCTCCGCAGCCAAGGGGACTTTATCCCCTAACCAGTAGTGCGCACAGGAGGCGTGTTTGCAGAGTGGTTGAGAAAGGAGTTGGCACCTCCAATGAGATCCCAGCAATCCCACTGTGTGGGAGTAACTGGTGGCAACAATAGGGGTTCTTGGCCCCCAATGACCCTCAGCCAAGGGGAGTTCATCCTCCAACTAGTAGTGCACAAGAAGGCACGATTAGAATGTTATTGAAAAAGGGGGCCGAACTTTCAACAAGATCTTAGAAATCCTACT
Organism: Triturus cristatus; assembly: GCF_964204655.1. Taxonomy (NCBI): domain Eukaryota; kingdom Metazoa; phylum Chordata; class Amphibia; order Caudata; family Salamandridae; genus Triturus; species Triturus cristatus. The sequence continues at coordinate 634,391,746 of NC_140582.1, forward strand.
GTATGAGACTTGGACTTCATTGGCAGTGGCTAAGCAATACTCCTCCTGCGCATGGAATTCCCCAGAATTTGGCAGAATTTTTGGGTAACTCTGAAGAATTCCACAGAGTATAACTCTGTAAAATCCGCCCAGGCCTACCCAGGAACACAGTTAACATTCCTACCCTGCCCCCTTTTCTTTTTCTTAAACGTTCTTTGTGGGACTCAGCTGGAGCTGAATTCCAAAATGGCTGCCAACACTTCCTGGTTGAAGTGTTGGCAGCCAATCAGATTTAAACACGGGGAATGTCAGATCCTCCAAGGATCCGTATACTTATCTTTTTGGATTTTTAATTTTCTTTAATGTCTCAAAAACTACTGAACCGATTTACACCAATTCACATAAAGTTTACTTTCTGAACCAACAACTACCTTTTTGCCAAATTTGATGTCATTCCGTTCAGTAGCTTGGGTTATAGTCGTGTCTAAAAGCCTTATCGGAAATTGTATGGGGATAATGTGTTTTGGGACCACCCCTTTTTCTTGGTCCCCCATCTAAAGTGAACATCATACTAGTTTAGAACATTTGGGTGGATTGGTCAAATGGCAGTAAAGTTATTGCAGGACAAACTAACTACTGGCATACCCAGTGGCCACTTGGTAGTTATAGTTAGGATTGTGCTTGCATAGGAAATGCCTTTTTTGTGTTGCTAATAACTTTAGCACTGTGTGACAAATCTTTACAAATCTTTCCAAAAAAGGTCTACTTTATGCCTAGTTTGGACGTGTAAAGTTTTGGGGTGATCCATCAAGCAGGGGTCGAGAAAAACATGGAGTCCCAAAAATGTGTTTTCTCCATTCATTTTTTAATTGGAACTTTAGAAACAGCTACATCCCAAACCTCTGAACAGATTTACACCAAATTTGGTTGAAAGGTAGATCTTGGTCCAGAAAGAGTTCTTACTGTATTTTGGTGTAAATCATTTAGTAGTTTTTGAGAAATTAATGCTAAAATCAATTATTAATCTAGGGATGCGAAGCCTCCGTGGATCCAAAAAGTCTCCTGCTAAGGACTGATTGGCTTCTACCATCTCAACCAGGAAGTGGTGTCATCCATCTAGGGTCTCTGCACTCAGACCAGAGTCCTAAGAAAAATGCTAAAATAAAACACATAAGGGGGCAGGTTATAGATACCCTGAGTCCCCCTAGGACTGGTTTTGGGGTCCTGCTGGGGACAAAAATGTTCTTTTTTAAAATACATGTTGCTGTGAATTTGTGGAGGATCCTCACATTTTGAAATACCCCCCAAGTGGGCCAGGGGGAAGGTAAAGCATTAATTTAAGGGGGAAGGAGGCATGGCTCCCCTCTACGAGCCTCCCCGAGGCCACAGGGACCCCATACCCTGGGGCTGATAACTTACTTAAAGGGGTGGCTCACTTTCCAGAGCCAGAGAATGGCCCCAGGGACTCAATCCCTTGGGTCTAATTATTTCAAGAAAGGGGAGGGGGCCATGCAGCCACCCTCCCTGATCCGTACCCTGGTATCCCCACCCCCTGGACACAGTCTATTTCCCTGTATGAGTGCAGGGAGAACAAATGTAAAGTTCTCCCACTGGATAGAAGCATAAATCTGCTCCAACTCAGTAGGAGAACAATGCATCTCCACGTCTGTGCTCTCTGGCAGTAAAATGCTTTGATTCCTCCCATCCCACAGAAAGAAAACTGCTCCTGCGGGGTTGGAGGAGCAATGCTGGCTCCCACTACAACCAAATTGGTGCAAGCTGGGGAGCCAGCGGGGCTGCAGAGGCCCTAGATCTCTACCTTCAGCCCAGAACAAGGGAAATGCTGTGGGGTGCCACGGACGGGCACCTGTGCACCCACTTAAAAGGAACAGGGAGCCAGCAGAAATGTGGGGGTCCTGTGGCTCCCCCTGCACCACCTTATGAAAAAAATGGTTAGAGGGCAGGTGGGACCAGGACATCCACATGCAAAATAAAAAAACTGAATAATAAAAAAGCGGCCCCAACCACTCATTTATCATTCACTGTTCCTTCAAGGAGCAACCCCTAATGCATTGGGAGAGCTAGAATTTAGACATATTTTATTGTTGCTGATGCCCTTGGAAGGGGCAGTTACATCACTAACATTTTAGTTTAAGATTGTGGGGGGCAGTAAGGTGTTCTGCAGCACCCTAGCAACCCTAGTAAAATAACATGAGACTCCTGGGTCATTGGAAACTTGATCCCATGAGCACTTAAAATATTTTTCAAAAGCGTTGTGTAGGCTAGAGGTTTTGCTCTATATCTTGGACTGCAGGGTCACCTAGAGGCTGTTTGTATGGTTGCAGTTTATGAGATACAATGTATCCCATACACTGCAAGGCCTTTATGTGGTTGTTTTTAAGATTGCATTTTTTGGGGTGCAAATGTTAAAAAGTAAGCAATATTGTTCGTTTTATTAATATATCTCTGACTACTTTTTTCAAAGTTTTCACCCCAAAAATTCAATAACAAAAACTATGTGAAAATATAGAGACACAGACATGTAGTTTCATACAACTTTATTAGATAGTTTTTAAGTTATCAATACCAATAATCATTGTACTGTGTGAATTGTTGAACTATAGATTTGATTAAAATGATCGCTAATTTTTGGAGAAAGAAGATAGTCGTGGCCAAGCCCTGTGGCCAACCCCCTGCTGCGCACTGGTGCACTGTGGAGGGTTGCCTCTACGTATGTTAATCAAATATTACTTTACTTTTTCTTTAAAACTAGAAACTCACTGAAAAAACAAGGGCTGAAGTAACATTATAGTTAGGTGAAATGCTCCGTAACAATATAACGTTTTAAAATGTAAAAACCACAGAAATTCACAGGTTATAGTTACAATTATCTCAAGTAACTATAACTTGTGTCCTATAGTACCTATACCTCACTCCCTTGAAATGCACTGCTAATTACCCTATGTATTACATTACTCATAACATCTTCTATGACACCATTCATAATATCACTGCAACATTTGCAATAATATTACTGATGAGATAACTGTGCATGGCGGAGGAGTGCTTTTGAGGGGGAGGGGGGCATGCAGGACTATTCCTTGAATCTCTAAATGCCCCGGGGATCCCATCCCCTGCAGCAGACTCACTAGTTATGTTCTGGGAAGCATTGCCCTAGGAAATAGCAGTTTCCCTGCCCACACCAGCAAGGGTAGGAAAATCCAAGTTTGCTCCAACTGGGCAGAAGCATTTTCACAACTCCGGCCACGTGGGAGCAAACACAAAGTCTGCTCTCAGCCTTCAGGAGCTTTGAAAATGCTCGCAGTCAGCAGGAGGTTTGAAAATGCCCCCCTCCCCCCGGCTTGGAGCAGACTGTTTCACTGCCTGCAGTACTGCTTTACTTACTGATCCCACTGGGCGGGAGCAATGCTGGCTCCCATTGCATGCACAGAGCCAGCTGGAGCTTTGTGGGTCCTTTGGGGCTCTCCTAGCTGCTCTCATCAAGTATATAGTGGGTGCAGTGGGGGAGCACCAATGCACCCACCTTTAAGAAATGGCGTCCTCGGGGATGAGGTCTCGGGGAATGGGGTCTCCAGAGCTGATAAACGCTAAGATATCTATAACTTGCAATCTCGCCATGCACTGCTAATTACCCCACATATTACATCACTCATGACATCCTCTATGACATCATCGATAATATCACTGCAACATTTGCAGTGAAATTATTGATGAGAAAACTGTGCATGGCGGGTGACAAGTTATAGTTACCTTAGGGCACAGATTGTAGTTACTTGAAATACCAATAACTGTAACTAGTGAATATCTGTGGTTCTTAGAGTTTAAATCATTACTTTGTTACTGTACATTTCACCTAACTATAACATTAAGCCAACCTTTGTTTTTTTCAGTGACTATATACATTTGATCAAGGCCTTTGGGAGGCCGAAACACGTTATGGCGGTGATGTAGGGCAGTAAATACATTTATTTTGCACCATATCTTTGTATCCGCGTTCATCTGTTCCAGGGAAGCTGGATGTCAGGAGGCGAAGCTGGTGATACATGTATATATATGGACACATACACAAGCACACATATTTCTCGAATAAAAACAAAGACAAGAGGCATTTGGCAAAACAGGAACAATTGATTTAATTAAACACTTTGGCCCGAAGTGTAACACGCAGAAACGGTCTGAGGACTGACTCAAAGTACAATCGTTTTGAACGTCTTTTCATAAATATCTTGAATCATCACAAAACAATTCACAGAGCCTGCTTTGGGAGTGGAGAGTGGGCTTTGTCATGAGGCCATAAATTACTTCCACCTGATGACAAATGCAGGTGGGTTTTGACCTTGAGTGGACACATTGAGAGACAGTGGATAACATGTCAAGATATCTGGCATAGTAAGCGCTTAATCAATTCATGTGCAGTGTGTGCTGTGTCCTGATTGACTGAGTGTCCTAACTTCATGTGGCATCTAACTACACAAAAACTGTCCAAAAAAGAGAATAGTCAACAATGTCCTACACAGTCCTGTCACCCACTGGGGCAGCTAGGAAAACCAGCTGAAGTCAGGAAAACCAGCCGGAGTCCTGCTCAGAGGCACCTCCCTACTTACGGTTTGTAAATGATGCAATGCTTGGATGGCAAGAGTCAGAGTCCCATTGTTCATGAAGTTGCCTGGGATGGACGTGCTAACAGGATGACCCAATCTTGGCACATACCCCTCCCTCCATTATGGTCAAGTCCAAAACACATTAATGTTACATCACCATCCAGCGGATGGCTCTTAGCTCTTTATTGATTGCATTATGGCCGAGCTCAGTGCTGTTCATCATTTTCATCATCTCCCATCTAGTTATTTGCAACCAGCGGGTGTTTTCTTTCATTGGCACAATTAAAAAGGGTATGGACCCTCCTGCTTTGATTTGTGTATCAGAGAACAGTCTCAAGTAAACCAGAATGTCCTTGAACTGAGCCCACCCAAAATATTCAGTTGTTCTTTTTTCTCAAGCCTGATGCAACGGAGTTGTGTTCGTCTGTAGTGGATGTTGGTACAACTTTGACAGATCTTCTCCAGGAATGACTAGTGTAGGAGTGTGTATGGTAACCAGGGAACAGAGGCCTTGCCATCCTGAGACAAGCTGGGTGTAGGAAAATTCACTGCACTGCAAGTATGTATTCATCAGCATGGGGGTGCCCCATTGCATATTGGGTACTTGCAGTATTCTGCCATTAGTGATGAGTAGAATCATTCCTTTACCTATGAAAGACTAGGAGTACAGTGTAGGGTTCCATACAATTAGGGGGTTGCCACTTCCCTGACAACCATGTGTACCTGTTTATATCAGTGTCCCATATTTCCTGAAAGAGAATGTCTATGATGGTATTTAACCCTCCCCTACGAGACTAATTTCCCTTTGTGTCATCGAGGTGGAAGGCCCTACCCTGGAACTTCATGTCTGGCGTTCATTTGTTATTAAAGAGGACTGCACCAAACATGCTAGGGATGACCCTTGGATCACAGATGGAAACGGGGCAGACATGTTTGTGCATTGGTGTAGTGTATTTGCTACATCCAAGAATATTTTTTTCAGGAAATTCTTGTGGCCAAACAGTATCTTTGCCTATGGTGCCCCACTTGTGCATCCGATATAACACTGTGAATTTCGCAAGGATCAGTGAAGATGTACAGTGCTGTGGGATGGGTGTCAAAATGGGTTATGTTCACTTCTTTTTTATGGGGTTCTAGTTGGGGCTACCTCTGGGACATTTAAAGCCTGTCTTCACCTACTGCATGTGGTATTAGCAAGCAAACAGAGTATGACCCGACTGAAGTCTAATGGTCCACCGCAGTCCTGTGCTGATACCATGTGTTGTGTAAGAGTGTACAGTGTAGTGCTTGTGGTATATTAGTGTTGCGTTCAATGTAATTGTAGGTGACATGGGGGAGGTCCCTACGCAAGTGATGTGCAAATGTTGGGGTGCATTTCATTTAACTAGGTAGATATTTAACAACATGTGGATGCAGCTTCACCCACAATAAACAGAGAGTATAAAACTGTGCAACAAAACATAACTTGTGGGACATTGCAGATCTTGAGGATGGATCCAGAAAAGATGTCCTTGGTCCTCCAGTGATTGTGAGATTTCTTTACTTTGGAAAAGTTTAATAGAGTTCAGTGTCCAACAGTTTGATAAAAGTTTGAAGTCTTGGACTTGCATGCTTGGGTCTTTGTTATGATTATGGAAGTGGTTGCCAGAGAGATAGTGGGTCACTGTAAGGGTGTCGCACTTTCATGCCTCAATTGCAGACCTGTTGGAAAAGAGCTGTTGTTTGTTGGTTACGTTTTAGAAATCATTTGCATCCTTATGTACCATCATTAGTCAGTCTTGGGGATTTCTGTGCCTTTCTTTTTTAGGGGTGTGCTTTTACATTAAGTTGTCTTATTTTTGGTGGGCACCGGAAGGTGGCCCCGATTAGGTTGTCTACTTTTTGGAGACAAAGTGTGTTTGTAAATGGGCTGCCTTAATTATTGCTTACAGGTCATCAGTTCTACCCCCTCACCATGATAGTAATGATATATTTTGTTACCCCTTTCGGTGCTCATGACGGAGTGGTTCTGTCATGAGCACCAGTGCTCATGCTCTCATGGCGGAATTATTCCATCATGTGCACAAGTGTGCTGAATACCTCTTATTTTTTGCCTCAGGAGGTGAACAAGAGCTTCCCCAACCTCCCTAGGCATTTTATTTTAAAGCAATGACGTTCTCGGGCATGGCACGTTGACATCATCACATTGAAAATGAAAATGAAATTAGCCGATCGATTAGCTTCAGTTTCATTGCTTCAGTGCTTGTGGGGCCCTCAGCCCCAGAACACTGAAACACATGAAAGAGGTGTCATTGGAAAGAGGAGAATCTCCTCTTTTCAATAGTACCCCTCCCTAGTAGATCCCTGCTTGGGGATTGTCCCAAGAGGAAGATCCCCAAGTAGGGATCCACCCAGTAGCTACCAGGGAGGGAAGAGGGGCCCTTGGGCAAGAGTCTTTGCTCCTCCATTTTAAAATGGACATATTTAGTCTTTCTGCCCCACAAAAGTGAGGTATCATTTTACTTGGGAGACTGAGTGAAACGCTGGGTGGTAAATATGTTGGACGTCATTGTAATCCCAGACAGGAAAGTGTGGAAAATGTAATTTGTTTAGCTAAATGTGTGGTTTGCAGAGGATTCTGGGTAATAAAACATTGGGGGATCCATGCAAGCCACACCTGCTTGGACCACCCCGGTTGTCCAGTTTATATAAATGTCTGGTATTGGTAGATTTCCCTAGATGGCCGCCGAGCCCGAGGATCAAAAACGCAGGTGACTCCCTCGCAAAACAATGTCTTTTTGTAATCAATAATTTTGAAGTCTCCACAGTACGTTTCTGGCTATTTCCCATTGAGGTACCATTTTCATAGGAAGACTTGGGGGAATGCAGGGTGGGTGGAGGTTTGTGGGTCGCTGTAGATTCCAGAGCTTTGCATCACCGAAATGTGGGGGAAAACAAAACTTTACAAAGTTTGGGCTTTGCAGCGGATTCTGGGTAACAGAACCTGGTGAGAGCCACCCAAGTCACCCCATCATGGATTCCCCTGCATGTCTAGTTTTAAAAAATGAATAGGTTTGCTAGGCTTCCTTCGGTGCCGGCAGAGCTTGGGTCCAAAATGAACAGCTAGGCACATTGCGAAAAAAGGGTACGTTTTTACTGAAAAAATGGGATGTGTCCATGTAGTGTTTTGGGCCAGTTCATGTTGTGGGTACTAGGCATACCCACACACATGAGGTACCATTTTTATGGAGAGACTTTGGGGAACGCTGGGTGGGTAGAAGTGTGTGGATCTACACAGATTCCAGAACTTTCCATCACAAAAAAAACTGAGGAAAATGTTTCTTTTCACAAAGTTTGATGTTTGCAGGGGATTCTGGATGACATAACCTAGTGAGTGCAACACAAGTCACCCCATCCTGGATTCTCCTGGGTGTCTAGGTTTAAAAAATTTACAGGTTTGCTAGGTTTCCCCAGGTGCCGGCTGAGCTAGAGCCCAAAATCCCCAGCTAGGCACGTTGCAAAAAAGGATCAGTTTTCTGTGGAAAAATCTAGGCCTACCCACACAAGTGAGGTACCATTTTTATTGGGAAACTTCGGAAAATGCTGGGTGTGTGGAATTCTGTGGATCCACACAGATTCCAGAGCTTTGCTTCACAGAAATGGGAGGAAAATAAGTTCTTTTTTTTTACAAAGTTTGAGGTTTGCAGGAAATTGGGGTTACAGAATCTGGTGGGGGCCATACAAGGCACCCCATCATGGATTCCGCTGCATGTCTAGTTTCAAAAAAATGAATAGGTTTGCTAGGCTACCTTAGGTGCCGGAAGAGCTAGGGTCCAAAATCAACAGCTAGGCATATTGCGAAAAAAGTGTACGTTTTTACGGGAAAAATGGTATGTGTCCATGTAGTGTTTTGGGCCAGTTCCTGTTGTGGGTACTAGGCATGCCCACACACATGAGGTACCATTTTTATTGAGAGACCTTGGGGAACGCTGGGTGGGTAGAAGTGTGTGGATCCACGCAGATTCCAGAACTTTCCATCACAAAAATCTGAGGAAAATGTTTCTTTTTACAAAGTTTGATGCTTGCAGGGGATTCTGGGTAACATAACCTAGTGAGAGCCACACAAGTCACCCCATCCTGGATTCCTCTGGATGGCTAGTTTCTAAAAATGTATAGGTTTGCTATATTTCCTCAGGTGCCGGCAGAGCTAGGGTCCAAAATCCACAGCTAGGCACATTGCAAAAAAAAGGTCAGTTTTCAGTCGAAAAATGTGATGTGTCCACATTCCATGTTGGGCTGTTTCCTTTCACAAGCACTAGGCCTACCCACACAAGTAAGGCACCATTTTTATTGGGAGACTTAGGGGCTTTCAAACAAACTTCAAGGCTGTTCTCACGTGCTGCTGACGCGGCGGGGAGCAGCTAACGTTGCTTAAAATTGTTTAAATTTGCATTTGCACTTTATGGGAAGATTTAAACTGGGGGGAAAAGTATTGACTGTGTTTTTAGCCAAAATAATTTTTTACTGTGTAATTTCTTCTGTGCGTGTTTTTTAAAGTAAAAACGGGTTGAATTGCACTCATTGCACTCATTGGAACCTTGATTGGGCTCCTTTACCCCCACACTAGCACTTAGATTCCCGATTGCGGTGTCCCGCCATCTTGTCGGGTTAGCGGTCTAGCTTCCCGGACCCGGGCTGCATATAGGTGAGGCTGGCGCGGACGCGCCGGTGGCGCGCCGAAGGCGCGCCTAAGGCAAGCCCGTCTGCGCCCGTCCGCGCTATGGTCACGTACAGTGCCAGCGATGCTGCAAGTGCCGAGGGCAAGGTGGACTCGGTCGGAGGTAATAACCTTGTTTGTTACTCTAGTTTGGAACTGCGTAGGCTGGGAGTGGCGACAGAGGGGCGTGGCACTTTTATGCTGGAACAGACTGCCCTTCCAGTCTCTGACTTTTTGAGACAGGGAAAACTTATCTGTGGACTGCTCAATGTGAGATCACTCCCAAAACACTGCACTGAAATTCAGCTGTTACTTGAACTCCAAGAATTGGATGTATTATTCATGACTGAAATCTGGATCAACCCGGCGTGTGAGGTTGAGCCAGGTTGGGCCTGCCCTCCTGGATTCAAAATCTTACATAAACCTAGACTGCGGGGGAGAGGAGGAGGAGTCGGTGTGATCTACAAAGACTCCTGGAACTGTGTGGTATTAGATATTGATACTATTGAGGGATTTGAGCTTTTTAGAATTGCTATTAAAGACGCACATGGCTACATTGTAACTGGGGTGGTCTGTTATAGACCTCCAGGGGCGTTTTGTCTGCGGCAGCAGTTATTGTTGGAGGCCATTACCAACTTGGCCGCTACCCACGCTAGGCTAGTGCTGCTGGGTGATTTTAACTTGTGGATGAATGGGTCCTTGGACTCCAGTTATAACAACGTCATTCAGTCATGTATAGGTTTGGGCCTTCACCAGCGGGTGAATGAGGCTACTCACAGGGATGGTCATCTACTTGATCTTATTTTCTCCGGGAACCAGGTTTTGAATGTTGTGGGCATTCTGCCAATGATTTGGACAGATCACTTCTTGGTAAAATTTTTGGTTACTATGACCTGTGATAATGCCAAGAGTGGGAGTTCTGCTACTAATTATTTTAGTAGAGACTGGAAGACCCTTCTAAGAAATAAAGGTCAAGTGCCGGTCTTTGATTTGAAAGAATGTTTCTTACAAGGTAGGCTAGTAGAGGAGAATTACGTCTCCTTTTGTGGATAGATTTCTTCTGTCCTAGATTCTATGGTCCCGGAGAAAGTGCATAAGAAGGTAGGAAGAGCCTCCGCACCGTGGTTTAATGACAATCTAAAAGAGTTGAAATTGGAGTGTAAGCAGGCGGAAAGGAAGTGGAGGAGGAGCTATAATGATCAGGAAAAAATCAGCTGGAAACGGTTGATGGGGAGCTTTAAGACAGAAATAAACCTGACTAAAGCCAACTACTATTCTAGCACCATATTAAAGGCTCAGAACCGTCCAGGGTGCATTTTTCAAATTTTAAACTCCCTGATCAGCCCTGAATGTGGTAAGAATCAGATTCCCCCCTCACAAGAGTTATGCGATAGCCTGGCAAGCTATTTTTATGACAACATTACTACAATTATTGCGGATTTGGGGGAAACTCCTCGTTGTCAGGATGCTGTGAGTTTGGCACTTTCCTGTGATGTAAGTGGATCATGGGTGGGGGATGTAAGTACATATTCCCACCCTGAGAGCCTGCCTGGTGGGTGTAAGTACATCCTCCCACCCTGAGAGCCTGCCTGGTGGGAAATTCTTAACCGAATTCCCAGGCCTCTCATTAGAGGATTTTGGTAAGGTCTCTTTAGGGGTTATGTCAGGCTCACCGCTGGACCCTCTGCCTCCGAGAGTTTGGAAAGAATTCGAAGTGGAGCTTTTTCCCACTCTTAGGCTGATTTGTAATCAGTCACTTCTTAGTGGTGTGGTCCCCTCACAGTGGAAGCAGGCACTTGTGACACCCCTACTGAAGAAGTCCACGCTGGACCCAGCGAGCCCTAGTAACTATAGACCCTTCTCTCTTTTGCCGTTTCCGGCTAAGATTGTTGAAAGAGTGGTGGGTAATCACCTCTCACAACATCTTCAGAAGAATAATATTCTGGAGGAGGTACAATTTGGGTTTCGGCCAGAGCACGGCACGGAGACGGCATTGGTGACCGTATTGTACGAGCTTCGAATGATGGCAGACAGGGGCCGGTCAGTAGCTCTTGTCTTGCTTGACCTGTCTGCCGCATTTGATACGGTCAGCCATGCGATTCTACTGCGGAGGTTGGAAGAGGTTGAGGTTTCTGGGTGTGCCCTCTGTTGGTTTCAATCCTTTCTCACTGGGAGGAGTCAAGCAGTGGCCCTGCCTCCTTATCAATCCTCCTTTTCTAAGATCATGCATGGTGTACCCCAGGGCTCGGTAATTAGTCCGATCCTTTTTAATATTTATATGCTCCCTTTGATGACCATCATTAGGGCTTATAATATTATGTCTGTAAACTATGCTGACGACACGCAGTTAATTCTGTCCATGAAGGGTGATGACGCGACTTCGTTAGAAGCATTTCATGATTGTTTAAGAGCGATGTCGCACTGGTTGAAATCTAACTCCCTACAATGGTAAAACGGAGGTTCTTTATTTCTCTGTAGGAAAGGCCCCTCAGTCGCTGGTGGAGTATTTCTGGCCCTTGGATCTCCCTAGGACTTTACGTCCAGTGGAGAAGGTGCGGAACTTGGGCGTTATATTTAACAACAAATTAACGCTGGAAGCACAGGTCAACCAATTGGTAGGGAGCTGCTTCGCCATGATCCGTACTTTGCGGAAAATTCTGCCGTTAATGCCTTCTCAGGCTCGAGTTCTAGTAGTTCAGGGCATTATATTAAGTAGACTGGACTACTGTAATGCGCTGCTGCTGGGTGCTTCAAACTACCTATTAGATACACTGCAGCGCATCCAGTCTACAGCAGCTAAGCTGGTGTTAGGCTGGCCGAGGTCTGCTTCCTTGTCCCGGGCTCTGGCGGAGCTGCACTGGCTCCCTATTAGGCAGAGAATCCAGTTCAAATCTCTCTGCTTGGTGTTCAGGGCCTTGCATGAGACTGGCCCTGTCGCCCTGCAGAGGAAATTTGTCTGGTATATCCCAGGGAGATGTTTGCGCTCTGAATCTGCTAGACTGGTCACAGTACCCAGATTTAAGAAATCTAGATCTGGAGGTACAGCTTTTAGTGTGACAGCGGCTAGACTTTGGAACGCGCTTCCGTTGGAGCTAAGAATGATGAGTGATCTCCTCCCATTTAGGAGGAGACTAAAGACCTGGCTTTTTCCGAGCCCCTAAATAATGTTGTTTTTCCCTTTGTTGCTTTTGCTCACATGAAACAGTCTTTGTTGCTTAGCGCCAGGATGCCTGCAAGGTGATAGTGCACTGTATAAGTTCGATAAATAAATAAATAAATAGAACAAGTGTTATTACCAATTAACTTTCTTTCCATTTCTGCCTTCCAAATGTAACACAATGTGTAAAATAGAAGTTATTTTGAAAAATGTCCACTAATGCTTGTATGTGTACCCACAATTTTGGAGCTGTGCAAATAACCACTGCTTCTAAACTCTATATTTTATTCCCATTTCTAAAACATATAGGTTTTCTTGGCACCTCTTTTTCACTCTTTGTATTTTACTAAAAGAACTGCTATATACCTGGTACACAATGAAAAACGATTGCAAGACGCAGCTCAGTTATTGTCTCCCCGCAACCAAAAGGGTCCAGCAGACATAATGGTTTCTTGCTTTAAAAAATTTGCCTTACTTAGAAAAAGTTAGAGGTGAAAATGCTGGCACAAATGGCTGTTTTTTCAAACTCAATTTCAATATTTTTTTATTTCAATTGTTAGTTTCTATAGAAAAACCTTGAAGAATCTACATAAATGACCCCTTGCTAAATTCAGAATTACGTATACTTTTCAGAAACGTATAGTTTACCAGGATCCAATATTGCTTTCAAACCCATTTCTACCTCTAACTGGAAGGAGGTTGAAAGCACAAAAATAGGAAATATAGGCCATGTCCCAGTAAAATACCAAAACTGTGTAGAAAATGTTAGTTTTCTGACAAAGGTCTGCCTGTTTCTGAAAGCTGGGAAGATGGTGATTTTAGCACTACAAACCCTTTGTTGATACCTTTTGCGGGGAAAAAACCAGATGCTTTCATCTGTAGCAATTTTTTTCCCATTTTCCCTCCAAAAGCGCATTAGTTGTATTTTGGCCAATTTCTCAGTCCCCACCAGAGGAATCCACAAACCCTGGGTACCTTTAAAATCTTCATGATTGTGGAATAAAAGGACGCAAAGTTGGTGTGGATACCTTAGGTGGAAAAAAAGATACATTGGCCTAAGCGTGAACTACTCAAACAGCCAAAAAAAGACTTAGCACTGGAAGGCCTAGCACCGAAGAGGTTAAGTGGTGGTATTTCCAAGCCTGTGGATGGTCTGGGTTCTTTAACTAATGCTTTATGGGTGCCACTGGATGTCTAATATCTTGCCTTCCCTAGTGAGGGATTGCAGGGAATGTGACAAGGGGAGGTGCCACAATTAGATGTCGTGGGCAATTGCAGCGTGCTCTAGGGGTCACGTTTATACCCCTCTAGTAGAAAGGACGTTCTCCAACGAGGAAAATCACACCCAACCGGCACTCTGATGTTCGGTAATTAATAATAAATCTTTCCATTGAAATTTTGTAGCCAATTTGTTTTTTATTCTTGTTCGATTTTCATTTAAAACATCTTTTCGTTATGCAACAGTGATGTTTGATTCACAATACACTGCGCCTGCATCTTCACATAATTTCAACACAAACCCCGATGCATTTCGGGCATTGCCCTTCCTCATGGGGTATATCTGAAATAGAACGAGAATACCACTCTTTGTGACAATCCAAGAACTGGATACCATCTAGTACGTGTTTGATTTTAGGAAAGGAGAAAAGGAAATGTGCTCCTGTATACATCCAAATAATAACAAAAGGTTGCCTAGAACGCGGTTCAACTCGAAGTGATCGTGAAACCTTCGAGCTAAATAGCTCCTTTATTGACTGTGAAGAATACAACAGGTGTCCGGCAGAGTGATATCTCCCTTAAATTTAAAAAGCTCACCTGCTGAGTAGCATAACGACCCTGAAAAAAGTGCTTGTGGAATAAAAGGTAACATGCAACCATGGCATTTAATACAGTGGAAACGGTAAAACCCCGGTGTTCATAAATTTAAAAAACGTGTTAATCACTTAGTGCAGAACCAGAAGAACGGATACTCAGTGGATTGGGACGAGTCCCTTATGCCGCGTAAAAGTTCAGAAAGCACTCTGCGTACCTGTAATTCTTCAGAGAAGAAAGCGTGGTGAAACTCGAAGTCCTGCATGTGGTTCCAAGTGGATGTGAACCCGGTGTAACCTGGAAGTAAATATAGTGAACTCCGAGATGCCAAAAAAATAAAAGACGTCTCGGAAGTGTGATCGCGTTATCAATTCAATTAATGAAAAAGCGACATCTTCAACCTAGCGTTCAAAGAATGTCTACATATCTTAGGGATACCACCGACTTTTTGATTAAACGCGACAATGTAGCACTAGATCAGCATTCTCTACCCATTTTGTGTACAATGGACGTGAAATCACAGCTACTTTACATGGAATGACGAATATTTTATTCATCTATCAGGTACTTTCATGGGAAACTGCGCAGCTCCAGTGTATGCTAACCTTTTCATGCACTGTTTTGAACTTGATCTTATTTTATCACAAACCAGCTGGCAAGAAAATCTGATCACTTTCTACAGATACATTGAAAACATTTTTCCAATTTGGAAGGGAGAACAATCTGATCTGGTCCATGCCATTACTCAGTTGAATTTCATTGACGAAATAATTGGATTTACATATCAAATGAGTACAGACAGAATTACGTTTGTAGACGTAGAAATCAAGATAAACAACAACAAATTATTCACCTCAGTGTTCACCAAACCCATGAACCAAAATAACCTTTTGCATTTTTCAAGTTTTCACCAGATGTCTCTCAAAAAAAAACCTTCTGTATTCAGAGTTGATCAGGTTAAAAATTATTTTTTCCAATGAAGAATTATATAATGAAAGTTGTGACAAAATGATGAACAAATTCAAACAAAGAGCTTACCCCTAAACTATGATTCAAGAGGGGGCTAACAGAGTTCAAACTAAAAAACGTGCGTCTTTATTAAAATCCAGAAAAAGGAAAACACCCAGGAAGCAAGAGCTGTGTTTGTATAAAAGTTCTTTACCAAAAGTACAAAAGTGACACAAATCATTCGTAAATACTGGCCAGTATTGCAAACTGAAACGGAATTCAATGGAATTTTTCAGAATTTCCCGATCTTTGACTATCAAGGCACCAAAAATCTTAAACAACTACTTAACAAAAAAAGTGACCAGCAAGGAACACTATTCAGAGGAACAGTGCCGTGCCTGAACTGTAGCAATTGTAACAACATTATAAGAGGTATCACCATTATGCATCCTACACAAGGCAAACCCATCAATTTGAGAGTCACAGCCACGTGTGACAGCAGTAATCTGATGTACCTGCTTAAGTACCCGTGCGGTCTCCCGTACATGCGAAAAACTGAACAAAAAATACAAATTTGTCTAACGGAACATAAAAGTAACATAAGGACAAGAAACCAACTGTAGCCGTAAATTTCAACAGGCAGAATCACATCATCAGCCAACTAAGGTTCTTGGTATTGGAACAGGTACCCATAACAGAAGTAAGAGACAATAGAAAATATCTACTCCAACGTGAAATCTATTGGATAAACCGATTAAACTCCACCAACCCTAAGGGCCTTAATGAACGATTCGAATTTAGTTGTTTCTTGTAAATACATCTTGTACAGTTATTTACTGTTATTGACCTACATCATATATTCCATGCTCAATTCTACACTTTGCCAAGAAAAACAGAGACTGTTTTCTTGATGTCTTAATCACTTAATTTTTTCTATTAAATAACTTTATTGATCCAGGTAGTACTGAGTGACATGTCCGTCATTGTTCAGATACATTTGCAATATCACGTCAGATTTTGATCTTTTGCCCATGTTCATTTGATATGACTTTAATTTATCGTAGAGTGAAGTCAGTGACCTTTCACTATCACACTTTTTACACTTTTTATACTTTTGTTTTTTCCTGTCATTCCTGCGTTACGCTACACACTTTTTCATTCATTGAATTGACATCGCGATCACACTTCCGGGACAACTTTTTATTTTTTTGGCATCCCGGAGTTCACTATATTTATTTTCGGGTTACACCGGGTTCACATCCACTTGGACCCACATGCAGGACTCCAAGTTTCACCACGCTTTCTTCTCTGAAGAATTACAGGTATGAAGAGTGCTTTCCGAACTTTTTCGCAGCATAAGGGACTCGTCCCAATCCACTGAGTTTCCAGTTCTTGCAGTTCTGCGCTAAGTGATTAACACGTTTTGAAAAATTTCTGAGCACTTTTTTCAGGGTCGTTTTACTACTCAGCAGGTACGCTTTTTTAATTTCACGGAGCATATCTCTCTGCCGTACACCCGTTGTATTCTTGACAGTCACAACAGGAGCTATTTAGCTCGTATGTTTCACTTTCACTGTCACCAAATCTTCACGTCGCACCACATTCTAGGCAACCTTTTGTTATTATTTGGATGTATACAGGAGCACATTTCCTTTTCTCCTTTCCTAAAATCGTACATGTACTAGATGGTATCCAGTTCTTGGATTGTCACAAAGAGTGGTATTCTCGTTCTATTTCAAATATCCCCCCTGAGGAAGGGCAATGCCCGAAATGCATCAGGGTTTGTGTTGAAATTATGTGAAGATGCAGGCACAGTGTATTGTGAAGCAAACATCACTGTTACATAACAAAAAGATGATTTAAATGAAAATCAAACATGAATAAAAAACGAATTGCCTAAAAAATTTCGATTGAAAGATTTAATATTAATTAACCAACATCGGAGTGCCGGTAGGGTGCGATTTTCCATGGTGGAGAACATCTTTTCTACATTGATGTCACACACCTCATGATCAGGAGGTGATTCCCACTGGCAATCAAAACATATGGACTGGTAAAATTCATGTTTGCAGTTTGTTTGTACCCAGGAGTGCGACTGCAACCATTATCTTGAGTATACCCCTCTAGTCCCAGCACACAGCATTCAGTAGGGCCCTCCCAAAGGGCACCAGGTGTCTTGACTATGTTCTTTTTCCTAGAGGGTACTTTTTGGGGGCTGGTTTTGGCCTTCTTTCTGCTGGTATCTTGTGCATTTCCCTAGGTTCTTATGGGATCTGGTTATTTCCATTGTCATGTACAGGTGGGGTCGGAGAGCTGTTCTGCGGCCACCATTGTTTTTCCAATGTGGCATTGTTCAGGATTGGGCATACTTGTTCCCCTAGACTGTGTGTGTAAAAAGCCTTGTTTGTTGTCTGCTTGATTCCTAGGCCGGATACGCCGGTGAGCCTATTTTTGAGTACCTCACATTGAGCTGTGATGGATTTTTGCGGACTCCTCTCTTCTGGCAACCCCTTTCCCTTTGACTCCGTCCTACAAAGATTTTTTGGCCTATTGTCCCCAGCTGTAGCCAGAGACTTCTGACCGGTGACATACTACCTTCAATGTTTTGGAGGGACATGACCAGACGAGCAGACGTTTGGTGTTTGGAGAGCCTTGAAGGAAAGGAGGAGGCAGAATGTTCCTCAATGGATAGTCCAGTTCAAGTCCAAAACTCGTCAAATTTTGCATGATGCGGGTAATAGAATGGTCTGATTGATTGCTCTGGTGAAATCCCTACTGACTCAGCGCCATGCAGTGGTTTGTGAGCATTTAGACCTTTGTGCGTCCTATGGACATTGTGGGGTCTTCATCATCAAAAGTGGGCGTGAGACCTAGCTCCCAACACTGGAACATTGCTTCATTTTGGAACTGAAAAGGGGCCTCCATTGGCCTAGAGAGTATTGGATGTGGTTGGGATCACACACTATGCAGGAATTTGGGTCCGGGACTAGAGGCACGAGAATGTGGTCCATTTCATCTAGTTATTGGAACCTGTACCAATTGGACTTGCATGTAGGGACCTTGGTGCCTGCTTTTTATGAATTGGATGGGGTGCTGCCCTGCCCCTTCATCAGACTACCCTCCCCCTATGGCTTGGCCAGCCATCCCACCCTGGGGGATCAGCAGCAGAGGGGGGCCTAGGCTCCTGTGGGCACCAGAATGGTGGGCTCTAGTGCAGATTCCCGATCAACACAACGTACAGCAGCACTGAATTTTCTGTACGCAAGTAATGGCTTAAAAGTCCTAATGTTGTCTTACTTCCCTTTATTTTTTAAATGTATGTTGAGGTGTGTGTGAAGTGTTTGTTTTGCATTGGGTGTTTGATCTACTGTGCAAGTGATTATGTAAAGGGATTGCCTCCCCAGACAGTTACCCCTCCCTGCTGCAATCCTTGTTGGGCTGGGGTCACTGTCTGTTGCTGATGTTGCCTCTAGTTTTACCAACCACCCGTTCCCTGCAAGTGTGGTGCAGTGTCTGTCTTACATCCGTGTGGCTGAAAATACAGTGCATTCAGGTTACCTTGGGCTTGGTTTTGAGGATGGTGATTCTGCAGAGACTGACCTAGATTTATTGATCCCTGAACATCATAAGGTTTTAAGCAGCATTGGTCGGACATGTGACCTATTCAGTGGCAATAATAACATTCTATGGGGTTCAGCTGCTGCCATCCTCCCTGACCTCTGCTGTTATCATCAGGATGAAACCTTTTAGGGTTTTTGGTAGAGCCTCTTCAAGACTGGTGCCATCTATATGCTAGCGGCCTGTCCTTTTCCTGTTTCTTTCTGTAATAGTTTTATATGTGGGGTTGTATTTCCTGCCAGGGTTTGGTGTCTAACCCTACTAAGCTGTCCAATCTACTTTGTATTTCGGAGGGCAGCCCCTTTTTGAGGATGCTGTAGACAAATGGTGACCCATATTATTTCAAGGCTGGCCTGTTTCTCATCCCCCTCTTTCTGTCTAGAAAGTCCACTATGGTCTCCCCAGGCTTCATGCTTTCTGCCATCGTTCCCTCAACATCTGAGCAATCAGGGAATATTTCCCTCAAGGCTGTCCATACCGGGCATCTGTATGAATTGAATGCTGCCCCGTCATGCTTGGCATTTGTCAGCGTGGGATTCAGGCTTAGGCAAACACTGTGTTAGTCTGCTCTCCGATGAGATTGCTTAGCAGACGTTTGACATCACCTATTACTTGGTTTATCCCTGCGGTGTTCTTCTTGAAACATGAGATCCACTTCCCTGCCCTATCAATCAATGGCGTCAGTTTGGTTCTGAGCCCTTCCTTTATCATCTAGGTTCAAGGCTCATAGATTATCTCTGATGTGCCCTTCTCCACTAGCAGGCACATTTTGGGTTGGGGAAGAGCTGCAGGTTTCTCTCTAATGTAGAGCTTCCATTTCCATAGGCAATACTGCATGTAAGGGAAGTCCTCCGCAACAGCCATGTCCTCTGGTTTGAAGGATGTTTCCTTCTGCCAAGGTCTATTATACTGGCTCTCCTTTTGGTCCAGCAGCCTAGCAGGTTGCAAAATGTTTGCATGAAGGTCTCACATTCCTCTCTGTTCACTATCTACCTTGGGGTCAGTTTGTCTATACTGTGTGTTCGGGGGGAGCAGCAGACATTTTTGTAGCTGTTCTTTTTGTGCGCACTTAAAAATGCCATGTTACATCCACTGCATCTTCTTCTATGCTGGCGATCTACTAAGGCTCATGCCCCAGGCAGAAGCCTTCCTTCTGCCTCGGACTCCTTTCCGAGCAATGATGTATGCCTACCCTGGCCTTCTCAGGTGGAGGGCACCCTGCTCTGTACTCTCCTTGACTTCCCAGGGTGAGAGGTCTCTCTCGTCATCCTTAATTCACATCTCTCCTCCAACTCTCACCTGGGTTGTTTCCTTATTTCTGGGCTAGTGCTGTTTTTCTGGTTAGTAATTTGCCCTCAAACTCCGTTTCTGTTGTTCCTTTGGCTGTCTGAGCATACCCTGCTGTTCCCCCTTCATTGTCTGATCCTGTATGACTGCGGACCCTCCCTTTTCCACCACTGGTTGTATCGCTGTCCAGTACTGCTATGAACCTCCCTGTAACCCAAATGCGTTCACCCGGGTGAGTGGGAGTGCATGTTCTCTGTGTCCCTGGGCTTTAAAGGAGTCAAGCGCGATGAACGGGGAGGTTGATGTTTGGGGAGCTCTACCACTGGACTTGGGTGATGCTGGGATTGTCTGGGCCTGGGGGTCTGTTGGCCTGCCTGTTCAGTGGGGGGGCCACCAGCACCAGCACCCTCAACTGGTGAAACCTAATGCAAGGATGACAGGAATCGGTGAGAGCACCTCCATTCCTACATATGGTGGGGGGCGCGGATGCCATGCTTACAGGTTCTAAGATAGGATTTTGGTCTGGGCCTCCTCAAAGACATCCCAGAGTTCTAGCAGAGCCTTTCTTCTGTCCTTCTTTTGGCCTATATAATTTGGTCTGAACGTGTGTTTCGTGTGCTCAATTATGGTGGTGTTGAAGGTTCCAAATGCATACAAAAGTTCCTGAGGTAGAGATCAGAATAACTGTGAAGTAAATCCTCGGACAACCATTCTTTTTACTTGCAAACACAATATTTTATGATTACACAGAACTCATAACCACATGAACATAAGAAAAACTACAAAATGATTTTATTATCAGTATATACAGAAAACATATCCATAAATAAAATACCCAGCTCTAAAACAAACTGGTCCAGTCATCCACAACTGTCATAACCCTTACACATTCGTAGATCACACTTAATAAGCAACAAATCATATTCCAATATACTTATTAATCATTTTCATATTGATATACAAATCCTCATAAAAAAGAAAACTATTGAGACATGTATTCTTAAATGGCTCAAGATATAGCATTTAACACAACTTTGAATGGTGCAATATCATTGACAATTAATGTATTTGTGTAACTGGGGCACAATGATATACTCAGAAGATCTATCAAGGTTTCTCTACGTGTGTTTTGGCTCACAGGCCTTCATCAGGAGACAATATTCTGTAGGTTTGGTTATAACCGGCCTGTTTCCTATGTGTCAAAGTTTATATATCAAGCCATCATTGCAGCAAGGTTGACACTTAACAAGTAAATGCCTTTCCTCAAATGGTTTTAAATAGTAGTTACTGTGACAAATCACTAGGAATGTGTCTCACCTAAAAATTAAATAGCATGAGGAACTTGAAGCAGGTTGCTGTTTATAACAATGCTGCGAAGAGACAGCATCCCAATCTTTTTATAACGTTTTCAGATGAATTTTCACACTTCCAAGGATCTTAGAACTTAAGGAAACATCAAGATAGGAAAACATGTGTGTTCCGACTGCTGCAAAGCCATCAGAAATTGTCTATGCCTGTTTGCGTGTTTGAAATCAACCCCGGAGGATACGTGATACCGTTGGTGTGGTGCCACCAGGTCATTCGCACAAACTGAAAAGGTTTACCCCTCTGGCTAGGGGAATGTGTGGGCCATAGTGTGTGCAAATCGAGTTTGCATGTGTTTTAGCAGCAACTCCATAATAACTGGGAACTTTTTTCAATGGACTGACACATTCTAGCTTCTCTGAATCCATTAATATTAGATTCTACTCTGATCATTGGGGAAATGAATACATGAGGATTACTGATTTCAACTAATTCTATGAACTCAATATTAGTTATACAGCTGCATTAGGTTAGACATAAACACAAACACAGTATGCATATGATAGATCACATCCTGAATTCAGCAGAAAAAACAGCATATATGGAAAAACGACTTGAATTAGTGGCACCTTCATAAGCACATTAGGTCATTAACAAAGCACAACACTCAAGACAAGATGTGATATTGCAATAATTTTCCAGCACCACAACATCGAGAATGTTTGCAACATGACGACAGAGTGACAGCTTTCTCGAGGCTGCATCTATGACGACTGAAATAGCCATGACCTAAGGCTATCAAAAGATACGTTTTTATACATAAGACATGCACCTACCTGAACTTATATGACCAGAAACTACTGAACACTGATAAAGAAAGAAAAACGAGGTAAAGACTATGAGAATAAGAAGCGACCAAATACTCACATGAGAATCAACTGCTGAGCCCTGAAGAAGTCCTCAAGAAGGACGAAACGCATTGGCTACTAGGAAGAAAGAATATGAGAATAAAGGACAATATAAAAACATACAAATTGGATGGACTTGTGTCTTTGAGTGCGGATCAAAATTCTTTAAGCAACTGTATTTATTGGAAGTTTTCTTTCACTTATTTGGGAAGCGAAGGGGTCTTGCTGTTCTGATCTTTGCACCATATAATTCATAACATTCCCGAGATAGGGATAAGTGCTGTAATTATATCCTAGACCTCGTTTGTAAATCTTTAACATCGAGAATGCATCAATTAATAACCAGATGAAGTAAGAGAAAAAGAATGACAGAGAACCTGTCTAAAAATACCTTAACCTGCTCCTTAGTTCATGCCACCCGATGATGAGGGAGGCTTTGCGTGGTACAAGGGACTATGCGAGCCTGATAGTCTATTAAAATCAGCTCTGAGACACAGATAAGAACAATTTTCACAAAAACGAGGAACATCTTGTCAACCACAGGCCCACCTTGGCCAAGCACAAGCTACACCTAATCTCCAAATTTTCCCTAATGTCTATAAACCACCCTATATCACACTCAGGGGTCATGCATATCACCTGTATCCTGCCTAGTGGTCCAAGCAAATAACACCTATCACTTCTTTCAGATGCAGTGTTAAGAAACTGGTAGCCCTTTTAGACAAAAAACTTCGATCAAGGTGCTGGCCCCATATCACATCCAGGGTCTTTGCGTACCATCTGTGTATCACCCAGCATTCCAAGCGGTAAGTCCACGCCCCTGCATCACACCCAGGGGACACGTGCACTGACTGTGTCACACCCAGGGGTTCACAAGGCAAACAACCTTCACTTTTCCCAGCATGTTGGCTATCAAAGAAAGGTAACCTCCACCAGATCGCCTCCAAGGCTGCCTTGCGACTACTCAGTTCGGACACATGAAGTGGGCAATATGTCAGATTTCTAATAGTGGTCGGGCGCTCAAGTTTTTGCTCTTCTTCCTAGTTTTCTGTATGCCAAATACTGGGTACTAAGGATCAGATGTAATCTCTTACCCAATTGACGGCAATTGGGTAAGGACAGACCTCCGCCTTGTTGACTCAACAGAGCTTTCAGTCAATTGTGGCATCTAGTCAACTTCCTTACTGCGCTGATGTGAATCTATCAGAGCATGGTCCTTTCCCTTAACTGCAGTCGGGTTCAAAGCACAAATCTCTCCTATCTGGCTCACTAAAAAATTGCTTGAATATGAATTTACCTTGAAAAAAACAGACAGGAGGCGTTTGGCAAAACAGGAACAGTTGTTTTAATCAAACACTACTGCTAGAAGGGAAGCATACAGCAACGAGTCTGAGGACTAACTCAAAGTATAATTGTTTTGAATATTTCTTTATACATTTCTTGATGCATTGAAAAACTATTTAAAGGTCCTGTTTTGGGAGTGGAACGTGGGCCTTATCATGAGGCCATCAATTACTCCCCCCGATGACAAATGCTGGTGGGTCTTGATCTTGCATGGACAAAATGAGGGCCTGTGGGTAACATGTCCAGATGTGTGGCATAGGGAGCGCTTGATAACTGCGTGTGTTGTGTGTGCTGTGTTCTTAACTTCATGTGGTATCTAACTTTATGGTGTTTTGGCAACATGCGCCCCTCAGGCCAAGTGCTTTTTAAATAGGGCTAATCTTTGAGGACCGTTGTGGTGTCGCTGCCTATCTGTGGGACTAATCTGGGATTTTCCTGTTCGAGCGTTTGTCCTTTTGGTTATAGGCAACCCCACCTGTGATCTGTCAGTCAGTATCATAAGGCCTAGGCCACAGGGTCTGCATGACACTGTATAGCTGTATGTGGGTTTAGTTTTAAAATGTTATATATATCAGTTAGTAGTTTGTGATCTGTTACACTTTGTTTGTTTGGCAAAGGTGCTTACACTGAGGGTATATTTGTCTTGTGGTAACCGCTGTGGATTGGGTATATTTGCATACTTGATGGATGGCTAGATTTAAACATGTCATTCATCACCACAATTTGCTTTGTGTTAATCTTAGCAATTTGTTTTCTGTTGCACTATTTGTCACAAACTAGTCTTTTTTTATCAACGAATATTAAAATGGTCAAGTAATATAATGAAGAGACATTTGACCCTATTCATCTAAAATTGTAAAATTGTGGCAATGCACTCCCCAGTGAGAAATAGTGGGGCAGTGCAAGCAGTACTATATAAAATCAGCCTTACATTAGAAATCAAGGTAATATCAATAAGAAATAGCATGCTGAGGTGTTTGAACTGAAGTCTAAACTAGGAGAATGTGAGGTGATGCATATTGTTACATTGTTGTAAAATAATGTTGTAAGGTAAGGATTTCTTTTGAATGTGTATAATCAGGTCGCTAATGACAACCAGAATAATTCAGATTTTTCTTGTTTCAGTGTGATTGGTGTTTGAAATGTGATGATAACATTATTCTCAAAGACTTTTTAAAACCAAAAAATGCACTGGCAAGCCGTGATTGTGAACTACTCTGTTGAGATGAATAACAGAGATAGAAAACAATTTTGAATATAAACATAATTGATACCTATTTTTAAAAAAAAAGAGTTATAATGAACTCTTATTTGACAGTAAGGTAATAAACGACCAGCGGCAGCCAGGAAATAATGAATTTATTATTCTTGTTAGGATCAATTCTACTTATAATGGTGGAAATGGTTGATTTGTATGGTTAAAAAATAGATTAATCTGTTTCTAAATATCTGCGGTCTTAAGTGCTGACAAGACTGATTGTTTTGGTTTGTTTTGATATTCCACAAATGGCTGTAGTATGTATTAGTATAAAGGAGATGAATTATAATAATGGTGGTATTTTCTAAGATGGATATGATGATGAACATAAATTCAGAAGTATTACATTTTGCTGGTGGTAATGGTGAGAAAACCAATTATTATATTAATAGATTTAGAATTGGTTCAATTAACCTTGACCCGAACTCTACAACAAAAGTGAGAACCCTGAAGTATTATCTTAAACAAAGAAACCAGACAAAGGCAACATTGCTTGATCTTTGCACAGAAATCTTTGAGGTATCATTGAATTCTTTCTAATCCACAAATTGAAGAGAGCAGAACAACTGTGACTATCTGCTATAGAATTTCAACAATGTGCAACCCAAAATTGGTCTTATTGACCAGTGAACAATTGTTTAAAATATGAATGAGTTAGGTATAAAGGTAATATATCTTTTAAAAATGTATTACTATTAGGTGTGGGAAAAGAGCAACTAGGTACAGCTTTATTGTCAATGCAAAAGCAAATTATGTATAATGAAGAAATTGAATAGAGAAAAATAGTTAACTCTAATAGACACATACATAATTATGAAAAAATTGCTTTGTATACTTGGTGGGATTTGTTTCCCAAGAAGCAGCTTAGGAAAGCTACATCATGACTTCCTCAAGTTTGTTTGAAATAAATGAAGAAATGCAAGATGCTTCAAATATTGAAAAGCATGAAGCTTCACAAAGCATAACACATGGTGAACCATACACAACAAAATAAAGTTTGTCTCTTTTTCGGGAAAAAAACACTAACAAGCAGCGTATGGAGGAAGACCCACCATGATGCTCTGTCAGAAGAAAGTTTAGTAGTTAACATGAAAGTAGTTGAGCAGGCATAACATATGAGCAGTAGTCATGGAACTTTTTAAACTAAGAATTAAATGTATACATGTATGAGAA
Organism: Triturus cristatus; assembly: GCF_964204655.1. Lineage (NCBI taxonomy): Eukaryota > Metazoa > Chordata > Amphibia > Caudata > Salamandridae > Triturus > Triturus cristatus. The sequence goes on from NC_140582.1 coordinate 634,417,853, forward strand.
AGATAAGTAAGATTGTTCCGCCCCCATACAGTGTCTACCTTGTTTGACTTGATTGGCTGTCTACCCTTACCAGATGTGATTCAAACCTACTTAGCTGGAACGTTTCTCCAGTGTTTTCTCCTGTAACATTTCTTTGCCTGCAATGATGTCAAATTTTACCTCGTCCACTTCTCAATCCTCAAGATGTCTTGGTTGCTGGATGTTTACTGGTACTCTTTGCCCATGATGGAGTGGAGTTTGTGGCTGGGGTGCCTGGTATTAAGTGTCTTCTATGTCCTTTTATGTATACAGTATAATACAGTACTAGAAAAACATGGGCAAGTAGATGTGTGATTTACAACAAGAGGCTGAGATAAAGCACCTAGCACCTATCTCTCAAGCAGGAAACTTATATAAGGAAAAATATTTTCTATATAATTTCTTAAATGCATGAGTCCGAAGGGCCAACCTCTTAACCCACCACACAGGAGAAAACTCTCTACAAATGTTATGAAGTGTTTGACTCAGCACAGTTGATTATTCTTTCATTTTTAATAATTCATCGAACAGTCCAAAGAAGATATCTCAAAGTGTCAAATTCTGCAAGACTCATCTTCTTAATTTGTGTAAATGACTTCTTTATTGATTTTTTTTTTTTTAAATCATCTTCTTGTGCCGACTCATGGCCAACACATTTGATCCATACGGACTTCTTCAGGGCTACAAAAATATAGATACATTACAAAACTTTAAAACTGTGAATAGTACATAGAACATACACAGACTATTACAGAAAAAAAATCTATTGTCATAAAAACACATTACAAACTTTCGTTGTGAAAACACCAGTGTATCAAATTTACAAATCATGTACTAAAAGACAGATGTACTGTGAAAAATTACGGAAAGAACACAGAGACCTAAACTCTGACACATATATCAATGTGAAATAAGATGCGTTGATACCATGTAATCAATTCCTCATTCACTGTCCAATAATTACTATTATTATCTAAAATTTCAAGGCATATAGATGTCAGTTTCTATAGTAAGACCCGCCACTACATTTATCTGGAAGAGACAGGACTATATAATAAGCATTTATGATTAGAAACCTTCTGTCAAGCCTTTACGATCTACTCTTGAAAACACAATAAAATGCAAGGTCATCCAAGTATCCTATTACATATGTCACAGCTTTCAGTCTTTCTTTTTCTTTTAACCAGAATGTTATCAGCTTCTCTCTGGCCTACAACGTATAAAAGAGTATTCTATTTTATCTTGTTTTCTTGTTTATGACCCAGAAAACAACAGGGCAATTTTAAGAATGAAAAGGCAATGAATTATAATATCCAGTTTTGGGTCAAATCTATTCCCAGCATTAGACAATCAGTTCCAGACAAAATAAAATTAATCCTTCACTTCACCTCACAGCAGGCCAAATTCTCCAGATCCTTCAAAATCACAATATAAGTTCCAATGTTTATCCTGTGTGGACTGATATTTCAACATAAGAAATTCCATCTGCACTTCTGCCATGTTACATCAGACCCAGTCAGAGGTGATTAACAGCAAACATTCAAGTTAATTTGTGTCACTCTGTCAAAACCCTGTGGTTCCTAACTATATTGAACTCCCACATAAATTACTCAGTTTGCGACTTAGAATTGTGTCCTTTTACCCCCTGACATTCCAGTCATCTCACTTAAAAAGTTCAAAAAATAACATCGAAGTAGATGGTTTTCAATACCATTGCGCAACTTCCCTCATTTCAAATTCGAAACAATTCCTGGGCTCAAGTTGGAGGCCTGTGTTCACTATAAAAAACTAAATTATATTTAAGTTCTGTGTTTTATGCCTTTCTATCCCGTCTGTAGCTCCAAATAAACTGAATGTGCATGGTCATGCATTCCATTAACATTCTATAGTACCCATCCCCAATGCTTCCCTTCTGAGGACTGACGAGCATGGTGGCTCTGCTTTCAATAACCTCTCCCCGCTGGAATCTCCACCCAATGAAAAGAGACCTGCTGGGAACTTGCAATTTAAATATCATGGGCAAATGACATCACCTGCATAGACCGAGAGGTGTACACAAACCTCATGCAAAGGATGGTCGTCATCTTGGAGAATCTACACTTTTGAATAATATCCTCATTTCACTATTTTAAAACTCCAAAACAAGACTAATTTATCAATGTGATACTCACAGTTTGACTCTCATCCCAATATACACAGGCCTGATTACACCGTACGTTCAAGACTATAGTCGCCATCTTGGAACGTCCAAAGAAAAGATAAATTGTCACTCTCGCCATTGTGATTTAAATTTTACGATTGGAATCATAAGTATTCACAGGATGCATAATACATCATTCTTCATCGTTCAAAGTCATATGGGATAAAAACTATCGCATTTTGCGATGCTACTACAAATATTCAACTGGCCGAGTACACTGTTCATCCAAAACTATAGTCGCCATCCTGGCACAGATATATCTTCTTTTGTGACTCCAAGAAAAATCTCATTTTGGGATGCAAGAATTATAATGTGCAAACACACCGAATGAACAGTTCATCCAAACTGTGATTACCTGTAATGTCGCCCCTGTGACATAACAGTGTCGCCATGCATGACCCATTGGGCTTCCCGTCGGTGGGGAAAGCTTGTGGGCATGCTCGCCCCCTCCTTTCTGTTTTCGGGAGAGTGGTAAGCACTGCCCCACATGGCAGTGTTAATAACAGGCAGCCCGCCGGACGTGACACTGTTTGTTATATACGGCGACAGCTGTGAACGGCTAATACTGTGTCAGCGTCTGCTTCATTAGCGCTGTGCAGCAAAATGGAATGGGGCCGCTATAAATTAGCGTCGGACTCCGGAGTGGAGTCACGACACCACATTGGCGATGAGGGTGGTCGCGCTACACCACCTTGTTGGAGCCTGTGAAGGTGCTGACACCCCCAGGAGACTGCAAGTCACCACACTGAGTGGCTGAAGCAGATGTGCCTCCAGCATGACACCACAGGAGGGCACAGTGCCACATAGTGAAGGGGTGAGTACCAGCCCTACATGTGCTGTGCCTTACTAACCAAGGGTCCCTCTCACACCCCTTGGGAAGGTACCAGCGCCACTGACCTCACTGCTGCATTTGAGGGAGGTGCCTGCAGCCCAACAAAGGTGGCCACCAGTGGACACGGGGGAGGACAACAAGACACCACCACCAACACAGCTCCACCATCCCCCCAGAGCAAGCACATGGCCTGGACCCAGACACCTGGGGACAGGAGAACAACGCCAGCAGAACAGTCAGATAACAAAGGTGCCTGAAGTGTGAAGAGAGGGTAAAGCATGGCCATCATACCGCCCAATGAACCATTCATAGTTTAAGGGCCCCCGCAGCACAAGCGCACAGATGGAAGGAATGAGTGGAGAGATTCCTCCTGTTCTTCGAAGCCTCCAAGGTAGCCAATGATCAGAAGAGAGCAATGCTCTCACACCTAGGGGGAAGGACAGCTACAAGATTTCAAAATCCATTATAGAAGCAGCCCCCAAGCCCCATCTTACCTTAATTGCAGCACTCTCAGCACACTTTGTGCCCATGGTGAATCAAGACTACAAACACTTCATATTTCGCCAAGCGCACCAACAAGAGAAGGAGTCAATAGACGCATTTCATGCTCACTTCTAGGACCTAGCAAGCACCTGCAGGTTTCATGATGAAAGGGAGGAGATACGTGGGCAGATCATACAAGGATGTGCCTCAGCCAAGTTCAGAGAGAGAATACTAGAAGAGTCCGGAAAGCTCCTCACAGACATTCTCACGCTAGGTCAGATGAAGGAGCTGTTGCGGGACTGAGCTGCCCACATGGAAGCCCCCCTACACATCCCGGTAAAGAAGGAGCCGTCACAACTCATCTCATGACCAAACCCTACAGGAAGGACAATGTGAACTCCATATTGTGGAGGAAGCCTCCATGGCCCAGCGGAATGCCCAGACTGGGGGAAGGAGTGCACAGGATGTGGCATGATGAACCACTTCATGAGAGTGTGATGATCTAGGAGAGGTCAGGGCCCCCGACCCACAACCAACATGATCCTGGAAGTCTGGAGCGGAAACAGCGACATCAACGATGATGAAGCAGAAGAGCACACCGTCCATTCAGTCTTCATCATAGGCATGGCCACCCAATCAGTGCGTCGCCTCCCACAATGCCAGGTGCACGTGGGGGAACAATATACCACCGCTGTTGTGGACACAGGAGCGACCATTACCATCATGTCAGAGGAGGCCTCCCTGTTTGCCGGCATCGCTATTAAACCGCCCCCAAGGATCGAATAATGGACGCTCCAGTTGCAAGAGTACAACTGTTGAGTGGAGTAACATCCTGGGTCGCAAAATCCTAAAGACTACTTGTCGCGTCACTCCAGGGCAGCTACGCAGGAGGAAAAAGAGGATGCTGAAGACAATGAGGAATATAACCACTATGTAACAGCCTGATCATGTCCGCTTCCACTGTCCATGGAGGTCTTGCGAGAAGAAACTCAACTAGACGAATGCCTCCAGAGAGCCGTAACAATTCTGAGACAACCAATGGCAGAAGGCCAAGAAGGGATGGAATACTCTCATGCAGGAGGCTCACCAGATAATGGAAGGTTTATACCAAGTTCAACAAGCGTTGAATGAGGACGCAACAGGATGTCTTCTCAGGGGCCATCTCCTGGTCATCCCCACCGTTTTGACACACAGAGTGATACAACTCGCCCATGCTGGACACCAGGGCATGGTGAAAACAAGTGGCCTTTTGAGGACCAAGGTGTGGTTTCCTCTCATTGACAAGAAAGTGGAGGAGACGGTGAGATCCTGCGATTGGTGCCAAGCCACTGGTGATCCCAGCCCACTGGCCCCAGTGATAACTGAAGCTAGACCGCACCATCCATGGTCGTGTGTCAGCCTCGACTTCGGGAGTCTCCCTGATAGGAAATACCTATTTGTACTAATAGATGACCACTCCAAATATCCTGAAGTAGAAATTATCCCATCACTAAGTGTGGGGGATGTGATTCCTAAGCTAGAGAAAGTAATGGCCACCCATGGACTAATAGAGGAACTGAGAAGGGATGATTGTCCCCCCTTCCAGAGAAAGGAACTGGCTATTTACCTGTCCTCGCTCAGCATCATTAACAAGAAGATCACACCGTGATGGCCTCAAGCAAAGCGAGAGGTTTATCCGAACATTAAACAAAGTCATTTGCATTGTACACGCCCGCCAGCAATCTCTGGAACTGGCCATCTTCTCTTTCCTTATGATATACCGCCAGTATCCCCACTCCACAACAGGAAGAGCACCGTGGCATCTGTCCATGGGCACAGTGATCATGGATTCCATTCCACATCATCTGCTATGGCAAGCAGATCAGTTGGATGAAGGCCCAGTTCAGGCTTGTTGTCTGCGCTGGAATGATCATGCGATTCACCGGTCGGGAGCAAGGCAGTCAGGCCTCAAAGTGGGCGACACTGTGTTAATGCAGAATCGTCATCCCAGCAGCAAGTTTCACCTGCCTTTTGAATGAGAACCATGGATCATAACTCATCCAAAGGGAACAAGGCCCACCATCCAGCGAGGTCAAGAGACTGTCACCAGGAATGTGTCTTTCTTCAAGAGGTTTCACCTTCCAAGGGAGCCCCTCCCAGACAAGGGTGTCAGTCGACCCGCGTTGAGTGACACTTGAGACCCCGCGGAGAGGAAATGCTTTGAGAGTGACTCACCAGTGATGCCCACAACTGAGACGGAGATTCCGGAGGCCCCCACTCCTGCGCCAGGAGATCCTGCGGAGGTGCCTTCAAGCAGCCCATCGGGGTGTCGTTCCTGTACCAGATATGGGCTCCACCAGACTCCTGAGCCATCCTGCAGACTGAGGGATCACTTAATGTAAAACATTTCCAAGTTTTTACATAGCTAAGCCTATTTTGCAGATAACGTTACTGGGACTGAAGATGCATGGTCCCCGCGAGTGGTGGTCTACCTAATGTCAATTATGTTATTGTTATGCATTTTTGCATTGTGGTTTTTGGGATCTGTTTTGGGGAGGAATGTAACGTCGGCACCGGTGACGTAACCGGGGCGCCACGTATCACCAATTGGGCTTTACCATTGGTGGGGCAAGCTAGTGGGCGTGCTCGCCGCTCCTTTCTGTTCTCAGGAGGATGGTATGCACTGCTCTTCGTGACAGTGTTAATAAAAGGCAGCCTGACGGACGTGACCCAGTTAGTCATGTACAGCGACAGCTGTGAACCGCTAATACTGTGTCAGCATCTGCATCATTAGCGCTGCAGAGCAAAACGGAATGGACCGCTATCAATTAGTGTTGGACTCTGCAGCAGAGTCACAACGCCACAATTCCCATCTTTGAACATTCAACCCCTGTTGATACCCACTCTACCTATTGTTAAACCCATTAGCCAAATATCTTTTAGAGGCTAAATCCGACCCTGATATGCGGATTAACATAGGATTCCTTCACATTCTATCATTAAAAGTTGCGGATCCGTTCCAGCAAATTAAAGTCAACAATGGGGCTACTGTTCAAAAGCTGCCTAATAAAAACATTTCAGTGAGTCCTACCTCAAAAATACATATAATTTCACCTTTAAGGGAATCTAGTCCTTTTGTTCAGTGGACAAGATTTCTTCCATTCACATTATAAAAAATAATGGGCTCCGTGTTTGCTCTGCCCTATGCAGGTCTCATTATGGGGTTGTTGAGGCAGAGCTTTCCAGGGGCCTAGGGGCACGGAATTGGTTGGACTACATTTTATTCTATGGACGTTTCATAGACTATAGTTTACTTATTTGGAATGGGACTGAGCATGTCCCCCTTTCTTATCATTTCTATTTAAATGATAACAGGTTCAATGCAAAATTGACACAATGTTATCACAAAAGTGAAATTATTTTTTGGGAGTTCAGTGATTGCGTTTTGTAGATTCCAATGCTATACAGAGTGATATTTTCAAGAAACCTACAGTGTGCTTCATGCTGCCAATGCCCACCCAAGAGCAACTATATAAGCTATACTATTTGGGGAAATGGTTAGGGCGAGGAGAAATTGCAGTCAAGAGACTGACTTCACTAAGAGAGTGCAAGGAATTTAAAAGGTTTTCAGTTAGAGAGGCTATAATAATGATTGCCTTACTAAAGCTGAAGCAAGGGCCCTGACATTGGACAGGAAACAGACCAGGACTGTCAATTCTGAAAAAAAGCATCAGTGATGAGAGAAGGGATCAAGAAGCAGCTTTTATCACGCAGTATAAAACCTACAGCAACCATATGTTTAACATCTTAAGGAAAAACTGGCATATTTTAGACTCTAAACGTTTGCCCTAAGGGGTATTTTCTGTTACCCCTGGCACTGCCCTTCAAAGGTACGTCACGGAACTCCCTAAATCTCCTCTCTCTAAATGATAAAAATTGGGCTCTGGAAGAAGTTAAATTATAATTGATACAATCAGCAATGCAAAGACTTTGCCCTGGAGGATGGAATCAACAAGGCCAACATTGGCCCTGGGAAGTGGGATCACGTGGCCCCCTTCCCTTATAACGCCCCCAAAAAATAAAAAGCAGGCCCTGCATATAGCCATAGGCCCGCCCTTTCTTAACCACCACTCTGCAAACGTGCCTCTTGGGTCCAGGTGGAGAACATTCAAAGTGTGCATGACCGGCCAAAACCATCACATGCACTTTAGAGGGTGCTTACCGCTCCTCCCCATGCTCTTCAGTGACAGCCCAGCCCTGCCCCTAACTAGCTGAGCAACGACGGAAAAATAAAATGATAATTACAATGTGATGTTATCATTTTATTTTTTCCTTTTTGACCTGCTCACAGAGCAGTGGGGCAACACTCCTCTGCCTTAGTACATACTCGATTGTAAGTACAATCTACTTGTGTATTGTTATGGTACAATTTGGAATTTGTAGTTCCAGGCGTACAAGTACAATACCATTCATCTCCATAGTTGCAAGGGAGTGTGTGCATCTACATCTACAGTTTGACTTAAACCAATGTCTGATTTTTGGGAACAGCATATGCACAGACGCACTTCTAATTTTGTGTATTTTTCCAAATGTTGCCCATGCAATGTAATGTGTTGTAAGGTGGATTTGAAGAGTGCTGCTTGTCACCCCTGATGGTATTCAGGCGCTGAGAGGTGATTGTAGGCATGATTTGAGGCTGGGCCTGAATGCAGGCAGTCTCGATGGTCCAGCAAGAAGACTAAGGGGCATATTATCAAGACAGGCGATAAAATTATCGCGGCTTTAGCACATCTAACATGGGCTTCAATTGGAATTCCATAGAGCATATTATCAAGCCCATTATCGCCGTATTAGCAGCAGTTTTCTGCCACTAAAGCGCCGATAATTTTATCGCCTGTCTTGATAATATGCCTGTGGAAATGTGGATTTTCCTGGTCAGTTATGTCCCCTATCTTGGACCCCAACGGTTCTATGTGCATGTCACAAGTACATGTATGTTTCCCTCCAGTTCCAGTTATGAAGACGCAAATACATGTGCGTCCACCGTCAACATGTCCTCTGTCAGATCCGCCATGAACAGGCCGGATATTCCATTCCTAAATATGAAAGGCCACCGGCTTTATATGGTTCACTTATGCCATTTTTACAGTCCAGGCAAGTAGGCCCTGATTCTGCCATCGAAACTCCTCTTGCCTTCTGCCTCTGAAAGCTCCAGTCTGAGCCTGCATCTGTGACCATGAACTTTGTCTCATTCTCTGCGCGGCTCACGAAGCCTGACATCAGCCTATTCTCTGCCAAGAACTGTATTTCACCTTCGAATTATCTGCTTCCCCCTCAGCCGATGCATTCCTGCCTAGTAGTTTAAGTAAACATTCTTCCAGTTACCAAGCAAAAGGCCCGGCTTCTCTGTCCTCATGCAAGTAATTCATAGCCCTGTTACCATGGAATATTCCTACCCCCTCGCATTTAGTGTAGACACTTAGACGCTTGTGCACGCACACACAGTCAGTATAGAATAGATTCTGTCCGAGAGCCCTTCCCTTGTGGATAACATAGTTCTTTAAACATAGGATATTAGATATGATTTGGGATTAGGTTGACATAACCCCAGACTTTTTGTCTCCACATGTAGAGCTAAATGTCAAGTCCCCTTCACCCTCTAGTTGCGCGTCAATCACACGTCATGCTGCTGCGCGCGCATCTCTGCCAAGTATTTCTGCTGACATTGCGAAATCATCTCCAGGTATCCACCCACACATGACAATTTACCCATTATCATCAAGTGGACGCCCACATGGACGCCCACCTTCACGCCTACTTACACGCCCACATGCTCTTATCTCATTCTCTCTTGCTCTCTTGCTTACGTACAATTGAGAAATGTATATATACTGTACTCTGTGAATAATGTTTTGAGAATATTGAGAATACTTTTCAGCCCCGTCCAGATCCTTTTTTGGTGATGGAGATATTCTCCCTTTGACTCGAGTTATTGGAATAAAGCCCTTTATGAATCTGATACCACAGACTCAGCCTCTTGCTTTATGCATGATCTTATTGATATCTGAAAAATTATGACAGCGTGATATTTTATTTACCACAGAATGGCGCCCGAACAGTTTAATCTCTTTCCCCACACGCCGGAGATGAAGGTCCAGTTTTGCCCCCTTCCATAGCCGTGATGGACTTCAAGCGTGCACGTCGCGGGTTTTCCCGCCAACTCCCTCAGGCCACCGAAGGGGACAGACTGCGACCAGGCATCCATACGAGGCGGTGAGTAACGCAGATTGTCTACCCAGAGCCCACCTGCGAGAGAGCTGTGTCCGAGGTATACAGAGGCCCACCAGGTTTTCGAAGTCCCGATGTCCAGAGGGTCCGATGTCCGCAGTCGTCGAGTCCAGTCCATTCTCCGAGGCCTTCCGTTTCAAGGAGCTACCCGGTGAGTACCATCGCCGGGGAGGCGTGTTGACGCGCACATAGGTTGTGCCGGTCAAGACGGATTTGGGTACACAAATCCGGTCTGCACTGTTTAGCAGTGTATATGTACTGTTTAGCAGTATATCAAGTATTCCGAGGTATCTAGTTATGGTCAAGAATTATGCTTGGTGATTTAGTCATGCAGACGATCATCACTGTTGGTCATTTTAGGACACAAAATGTTTAATGTTTAATGTCTAATGTGTTAAAAAAAACGTCCTGCATGTTGTGGTATGAATGACTGTTCATTATTGTGCTTTTTGTATTAAGTGTGTTCAAGACCAGGTGTCAGATCAGTTGTCAATATGCCGCTCTTTTCGAAGTTAAGACAGATTACTACTAGAAAAGGGGTGCTTGAAGAAGCAGTTCCTATTCCTCCTAGGGACACTCCAGGGCACTTTATGTATCACAAGCATGGCTTAGACGCCATATTATTCCTTGATCTATGGGTGGACTACACCAAAGAGTTACCAGAAAGTCAGAGATGGCCCGTAGCTGGGACCTGGGATGCCGAATGTATCATGAAAGTCGAAGAAGAGTTGTGGAAGAGGAAAGCTAGACAGTCACAGAAAGACGCTGTTGAATTATGGCGTAAAGAATAGCATAGACGCACAGAGTAAGCGCTCAGAAAAGAAGAGAAAAGTAGGGAGGATTCAGACAAAGCCCGAGAAAACGTGTTAGTTGAGGAAGGTATCTGAGTAAAAGCAGAACAAGTAGACAGACAACGAAACACTCTTATGAAAGAGGAAATGTAGACCAGCTTGGAAGGATGCCATTGAGTTTTTGGCGCAAGGAGTGACATAGAAGGACAGAGTAAGTGTTTCACGAAGCAGAGAGAAGTGGACTGGAGTCTGGAAAAGCCAAGGATGAGATGTTACAGGAGGAATTTGAGCTGGTAAAATGAGCGCAGGCTGACAGAAAAAGAAATACTGACGTTGCTGGTATTTATCCCGTCCTTTCAGAGGACCTAGCAAGAGTGGCCCCAGTAAAAAGACCAGTTATAATACATATATTAATTATATAGTAGCCCAAAGGTTCTTGAGCCCCCCACCAAATGAACAGCGCATAGCTGGTGTTTACATGGTCCAACATTTGACTACGTTGTCAATAGGAAATTGAGAGGGGTGCAGCTAGAGAAGGAGCAACTCCTGTGATTTGATGACACCCCTAATGTACAAAGTGTTAACGAAAAATAATTAGTGACAAGTTTAGCTTGGAAAAAGAATTGTGGGTATTTCGAATTTGCAAATTTTTCATGAATACAGGTTTGTGTTCTTGATGGTCCAGTGAGCCAATGTGCTGGGTCAAGTCGGTAAGATTATGACCTCCTGAGTGCAAATTGTATGTAAAAATAATTTTTCAATTGAGCGAATTATTGCAGTTTTTATGGAATTGAGTAGTCTTTTTGTCTTTGACAGCTTCAGAGTGAGGAGAAGGTGGGGGCTGTGTAGAGCAGAATGTGATACAGAAATCGGAGACAGATTCTGACCTTGTAGCCAGTGTAGGTGGGGGCCGATGAGAGGAGCAGAACAGGGCACTGCTTAGAAGGCTTCTCTGACATCGCATCTGTGTAATGCCTGCAGCTGGAGAGCCTTGGGGCCAGGAGTAGGAAAAACAAAAAAAAGATGGCTGGCAGCCCAGGCTCAGGCCGCGCTGAGGGGCTATTTTTAACTTCTCTGATAAGACAGGGCAGCTGAGAAATGTAAGTCGAGAAAGATTCCCTTGTTCTATTCTGTGCAAAACGAGTGCCCCGAGGAAATGTCTATGGAGAAGATTTGTTTTATTTTTTAGCAATTGTTATATTGCTTCTGGTCAGAAAGTAAAATGTTGCTCTTGCTTGGAATTTTAAGGGCTATGTGCCTATATAAAAACGATTTTCAAATTCAGACATTTTTGAATTGTGGCCACAAGCTGCCACCAGTTGCATTGGATAAATGATCCAGTGGTTACGGGTCTGTGAGGAAAGATGTGGGATGCATCTTCGACTAGGACATGAGGGTACATTGTGTACAAAGATGCATAGCTCATTTTTATAAAAAAAAAAAAAAAAAAAAAAAAGAGACAGGTTCGTGTGTTCGTCATTTTTTGATTATTATTGCTGATCCTGTGTGTCAGACTTGACGCGGTCATCATTGGGATGACCCACTGCCAGATGGGGTTGTATAGGGCAGGTAAATAAGTTATTGATTATAAGCCTGACAAATTAAGCAGGCCAGAATGTTCGCATCTGAGCTGTAGGTACTGTAATTACGCATCGCTGCTCATTTATATATGTTAGTGTAATTATCTATGCTTTCTGTGCCCGGTATACTGATGGCTTGGCACAATTACTAAATTTCACAGACATGATATTACCATTATCATGCTGTCAAAATAGCAGACAACACGTTATCAGTGTATGTCTAATTGGTGTTGGAGATGAATGAAACAAAAGAAAAAGGCTATGCAAGACTAAAATATTTTTCACATAACTGCCTTTCTCTTATAGACAGGCAGCCTCGGTCATATGTTTCCAGATTGGACATTAAGGAACAATTATGATCTGTGCACTCGCATTTTAACTCTTGAAAGGCCTGTTTTAAATAAGGACTGCCACCACAGAGTGACAAATAAGGCTCGGTATTTAGGGTAATGAGAAAATATCTGACAAGATTTCCTTTTTAAAGTTTGCTTTAGTAAGCTCATTCTTGTGAGTGGTGGCCCCAAAAGTTGACTTGTTTTTGAATTAGGCTATTTATTGTATAGGTGGAAATTATTGCACATTGACTGATTTCTTTAGCAGATAAATTATTAATTATCAACATTAACAACTGTTCTTAAACTTGGTTTTCCGAATATTTAGGTAATTTAGCATTCCTATTAGGGCCTCCTAGCATTAATATTGACTTCAGGTTGGTGTAGGTTCATGTAATAGGGACATTTGCATATGAGATGTCATTTGGCCAGCTTATGAGCTAACACAATGAGGTTTGTACATTAATTTGAAGGATTTCTCGCCGTTTCACATACGCTGTGTATCTCCTATAATTTTGCTTACGCCCAGTAGCTACACACAGGGATTAATAGTGTTGACAAGACACAGGGTTTGATAGTGTTTGACAGCAGTGAAATCTGTTTCAGATTTCCTCCTGTCAAAAAGGGGGGGAAGGAGGAGAATATTGGCTTTCTGCTGGCCCCTGAGGAGGTTCGCTTCCCGCTAGCCCCTTAAGAAATTAAGCCCCTTAGAAATTAGCCCCCTTAGAAATTAAGCCAAGGAAATAGGTATGGTGTTTTCCCCTTTTTCTCATGTTTTATTGTGATCTTTCAGGGGAATTAGTCCAAGCCCCTAATACAGCTTCTACTAAAGTCCTCCCTTGGACACAAGAACACACTGTGGCATTTGAAGAATTAAAGAGAGCTTTATGTCAAGCACCAGTTTTAGCAAACCCTGATTACAACAAATCGTTTATGTTTTTGTGACAGAGCGGGATGGAACAGCACTATCTGTCCTAACACAAGATCATGCAGGAAAACACGAGCCCTGTGCTTATCTTTCTAGTACATTAGACCCAGTAGCACAGGCTTTGCCTGCGTGCCTAAAATCAGTTGCAGCAACGGCCTTAGCCATAAGACAAAGTGACTCGATAGTGCTGGGCCACCCTCTGACAGTACAAGTACCACACGCAGTAGAGGTTCTCTTGAACCGGACACAAACACAACACCTGACTGTAGCTAGACTGACGGATTATGAGCTGACGTTATTTCAACCACACATAGAGATCAGACGATGCAACATACTGAATCCCGCTACCCTTTTGCCCTCCAGTACAGAAAGCGTTTCACCACACAACTGTGTTGAAGTAATACATACCGTGACTAAACCAAGACAAGACTTGACAGATGTTGCACTCCCAGACCCCGACCTAACACTATATGTTGACGGCTCATGCATGAGGACAGGGGCGGGAGAATTAGTGGCAGCATATGCAGTGACTGCTGATACTGTAATAATAGAGACTAAAAGAATAGACATATTGTCAGCACAAGCAGCAGAGCTCATCGCCCTGACACAAGCGTGCATAAGAGCTAAGCACCTGAGAGTAAACATTTACACCGATTTTCTGGCGAGAAAGAGGTTTCTTGACCTCTCATGGGGCCAAGATACAGCATGGCCCCCATATTCAAGCCCTTCTGGAAGCGATACATTTACTAACAGCCATAGCTATCCTAAAATGTAAAGCACATACTAGAGCCACAGATCCCATTTCCCAAGGCAATGATCTGGCAGACCGAACTGCTAAACAGACAGCTCAGACCCCACTAGACATGACAAAGTTACAGGTTTAATAAGTGTCCAAAGCCATGACAGTTAGGGATCCTTCCAAGGATGTACAAGACATACAGACACATGCTACTGTAGACGAATTAAAGAAATGATCGGAACAAGGAGGGGTACTGACTGATCAAGGTTGGATGAATAAGGGCAAATCCACATGGTTTCTTCCTGATACCATGGTACAAGTGATTATAAATACCGCACATAGTCCTGCACACTTAGGAGAGAAAGCAATGATAGATAGCTTACAGAATATATGGTTCAACAAGCACCTGCGTGCAGCAGCGAAACAAAAGGTCAGAACATGTATGATCTGTTGCCAATTCAATCCAGGTAAAGGCATTCCGATGGAACAAGGTGGATTCCATCCACCTGACCACCCTTTTGAAGTGCTCCAAATGGATTATATCCAAATAAACAGATGTAGAGGTTACAAATATGTCCTGGTACTAATGAAGCAGGTGTCCCTTCTGTTAGGGTATACCTGGAAATTCCATTGTGTGCGACATCCTGAAGCAGCAGGCCTTGTAGAAAGACATAATCAGACATTAAAAATTTGCGCAGACAAAGGTATAGACTGGATGGTAGCCCTGCCGGTTGCCCTCTTTTACATGCGAATTGTAGCTCATTCTAGAACAGGCTTATCTCCCTATGAAGTGGTCTTTGGTAGACCACCAAAATATGTGGGCACTACAATGCCTAAAAGATTACTTATGTTGACAGTAACATGCTGACAGATTACCTGGCTTCCTTGATGTCTGCACTACTCTCTTGTTGTTCGCAGGTTGCTGCCGCCTTCCCTGACAACACCCAGGTCAAAGAATACTCCATCGCTCCTGGATGAAAGGCGCCAAAGTCAGTGCTCTGGACCACGGGGACGGCCGTTAAAGTCAAAGTGCACCTTCACCACTCTTTTACAAAGGAAAAAGACTTTGAACTTGAATTTTGGATTTTAAACACCATTTTCTAGAGGAGACTCCCCAGCAGTTTCCACAAAGCTAAACTTAGATCTAAAAAAAAAAGTCAGAACCCGTTTGATCAATTAAGTCCACTAGGTGGTGAAGCGGTTGAACATGTATTCTGGCTCGCATAAGATCTTGGACAATAACATAAAGCAAAAATAAGAGAGCTAGATAAGAAGCAAATAGATGTATAGTGACTGTAATTTTTCAATCTCTTACGTGCATCACGATAATATGTATCAGCTTAATACTACATGCTATTTTTCCTCCTATTGCCTCACTCTTATACTCCTCCACTAATGATACCATAAAGCACACCATAAAGCACACATTTAGTGATCTGCCATCCTATGAGCTATCATATCGACTTGCCTTACGCAACAATACCTTTATTCAGATGCTGCACCATTCACATCAGACTAGCAATGCTACAGACTGCTGGGTCTGTGGCCGACTCCCCCCCTATCAGAACTATAAGGGAGTTTTGCCCCTTTATTCTCTATCCGTTCACACACAATGGCTCCTGTGGAGCATGGTTTAGTTTGATTAATTCCCTAGATTCGAATTCCGCAGTTTATCAAGACAACTGGGTATGGGGAAACCTGAACTTAGTTTTGCTTAAAGTCTGCTACCCTAACAAGGAGGGACTTCCCAAAAGAACAGGAACTGATCTAAGAAATGAAGTATATGGATTAGGTAATTTTACACTTAACCTCATGATCCTGAACGTTGAATCTGAAACTACACCAATCTTGCCCGCCATGTCCGTATTCCCAGTAAAAGGGGAATTATGTATAAGAAAGAATGGCTCCATACACATGGGCCATAGTAAATGCACCACTGTAATAAAATTCAGTGATCAAGGCAAGTCTACATTTAGAGCTTCTCGTCATTCCTACTTTATATGTGGCCGGACCGCATATATACGCCTACCTCTAGATTGGGATGGTACCTGTTACATAGCATTCCTCCTACCACCTGTTTTCCTAGCTCCTCCTGATTATCATAAAAATACTCATTTAGTACACAATAGACAGCAGAGAGATCTCCCAATTGTCGATTACACTGAAGCAGCATGGGAAAAATACACAGATTTCAATAAAGGTTTCTTTCCCTATATAGGTACAGTTACCAATAGTAAGCTGATACGTAGATTAACCAGAACCCTTGAAGCAGTAGTGAACGAAACTATTTCCGCCTTAGGCAATTTAACAGAAGAGCAGTCTGCTATGCGGATTGTTGTGCTTCAAAATAGTCTTGTCCTTGACGTTATCCTGGCCGATAGGGGCGGAGCTTGTAGGGTCATCGGATCAAGCCATTGCATTTTTCATACCAGAAAATTCGCCATCTGTATATAAAGCCATAACTCGCCTTCATAAGATTGTAAGCCAGATACACCAGAATCCAGGCACCTGGACTTGGTCCGGTTGGTTTTGGAGTGTATTATCTACCTTTGGATGGAGGGTCCTATCCTTCCTAGGTATTGGCCTTCTCATACTATTCAGTTGCTGTCTATGTCTACAATGTGGACCAGCAATCTGTGGTCTGTGTGCCACATCGTGTATTCCACCACCAAGATTTCATTCAAGATCACGGAAGAAGAAAGAAGAACAAATGATGCTATATGAACAGATCAATGAATTGATGAAGATTGATATCTCTTGAAGGGCAAGTAGGGGACAAGGAGGGAATGTGGAAATGTGGATTTTCCTGGTCAGTTATGTCCCCTATCTTGGACCCCAACGGTTCTATGTGCATGTCACAAGTACATGTATGTTTCCCTCCAGTTCCAGTTATGAAGACGCAAATACATGTGCGTCCACCGTCAACATGTCCTCTGTCAGATCCGCCATGAACAGGCCGGATATTCCATTCCTAAATATGAAAGGCCACCGGCTTTATATGGTTCACTTATGCCATTTTTACAGTCCAGGCAAGTAGGCCCTGATTCTGCCATCGAAACTCCTCTTGCCTTCTGCCTCTGAAAGCTCCAGTCTGAGCCTGCATCTGTGACCATGAACTTTGTCTCATTCTCTGCGCGGCTCACGAAGCCTGACATCAGCCTATTCTCTGCCAAGAACTGTATTTCACCTTCGAATTATCTGCTTCCCCCTCAGCCGATGCATTCCTGCCTAGTAGTTTAAGTAAACATTCTTCCAGTTACCAAGCAAAAGGCCCGGCTTCTCTGTCCTCATGCAAGTAATTCATAGCCCTGTTACCATGGAATATTCCTACCCCCTCGCATTTAGTGTAGACACTTAGACGCTTGTGCACGCACACACAGTCAGTATAGAATAGATTCTGTCCGAGAGCCCTTCCCTTGTGGATAACATAGTTCTTTAAACATAGGATATTAGATATGATTTGGGATTAGGTTGACATAACCCCAGACTTTTTGTCTCCACATGTAGAGCTAAATGTCAAGTCCCCTTCACCCTCTAGTTGCGCGTCAATCACACGTCATGCTGCTGCGCGCGCATCTCTGCCAAGTATTTCTGCTGACATTGCGAAATCATCTCCAGGTATCCACCCACACATGACAATTTACCCATTATCATCAAGTGGACGCCCACATGGACGCCCACCTTCACGCCTACTTACACGCCCACATGCTCTTATCTCATTCTCTATTGCTCTCTTGCTTACGTACAATTGAGAAATGTATATATACTGTACTCTGTGAATAATGTTTTGAGAATATTGAGAATACTTTTCAGCCCCGTCCAGATCCTTTTTTGGTGATGGAGATATTCTCCCTTTGACTCGAGTTATTGGAATAAAGCCCTTTATGAATCTGATACCACAGACTCAGCCTCTTGCTTTATGCATGATCTTATTGATATCTGAAAAATTATGACAGCGTGATATTTTATTTACCACATGCCCCTAATTAAATAACCAGGCCTTCAGCTTCGTGCGGAATTCAAGAAGTATGAACTTGTTGCATGCCTGTTACCAAGAGTAAATAATTTAAAAACTTTAACAGGGTGCGCAAATATTACAATGTTAAACCTCAAAATAAGCCAAATAAATTCAAGGAAACAATTTTGTGGACTAAATGTATGACTTAGAAGAAGCAACGTCTAACCGAGCACCCAGCAGGGCTTTGTTTGCTCTGGCACAACAATATTGCCAAACAGTCATAAATTCTGAAATTAATAGTCCATCAGCAATGCAATCCCAAATGCATACTATGGCAAAAAGTATACAACAGTACAAAATAAATGAATCAGAATTATAAGCGAAATGCTGTAGTGACTCAGCTCACATTGACCATGTTAGGCTTTAATGGGAAAATGATGGGATAATGATGTTGAAAGAGAAAAGCCAAATAGGCGGTTATTTTAAAAGAATGGATAATGTATTCAGGAGTGGTGGCAGATGAGAACAACATTTTATATCATATCGTAGATGAACAACAAAATAATTAGGCCAATGAAACTCTCCCATCATCAAACATGTAAAATGTTCAAAGGAACAACTGTGCCCACACAAGTAATGTGCAATCTGTGTGACGTCCGAAAGGCATTATTATACAATAATATAAAAATGTTTGAAAATGACAAGTTCAGGAGCAAAGGTCATAGCGATGTGTAGACAATGGTGCCATCTTGCCGTTTTTATTGGATTCTAAAGCTAACGTGTTCGTAATACACATTTATTAACCCAATGAATGTGTACTTTGTGATGGTCAACAGTGAACCAAACTGCTCTTCCGGGCTTGAGGGCACGCAAAGTTAACCCTCTACCTGTAGTAGGGAGTTGATAATGCACGAGCGTCGGTAACAGCAGATATTCTACTTGGGTGTGAATCTTTTTATGTCTATACATGTGACAGGACACTAGTGATTTACTCCCGCAAAGTCTGCTCCATCTACAATTGCTAGAGCGTCCCTCCGGGTGCCAAGCCTTTGTTTGGGTGTTTGGGGTAGCTTGCGCTTTAACCTCCATTACTTTCTGTTTGCCAAAGGTATCCATGCCAAAGGTGCATGCTTTTTCTCAACACCCAGAGCCTCATGTAAATCTCACAATGCTTTCTCACCCATACAGCCTTGAAACCCTAAATCCTTGGCGAAAACATGCAATTTCTTCACATTTCTGTGAGAGAAAGTTCTGGAAGCTGCAGCAATCCATAAAATGCCACCTAGCGTTCCCATACATGTCCTGGTAAAAATATCACCCTACTTGGTTTGTGGACCCAGCACCAACAACAGGATAGACTGCTAAATGGCCTGATCACATTTTTCCACTCAAAAGCACACTTTTTTGGCAATGTGGTTAGCTGAGGAATTTGGGCCTGGGCTCCCATGCCATGCAGGGAAACCTACCGAACCTAGGTATTACTGAAAACTTGAAGTCAAGGTAGAATCGAGGATGGTAAGACTCACTTGGATTCCAGAAATGTTTCTCACACATAACGCTTTGCAACCCTCAAACTTTGGGCAAAAGTAGGCATTTTCCTAGTATTTATGTGAGAGAAAGCTCTAGAATCTGTTGAGATCCACATTTTCCCTACAATTGTAGCATTCCCACTCTCCACCTAATAAAAAGGGTACGCCACTTGTATGGTTGGACCCAGCACTAACAACAGGAAAGGCCCCAAAATGCAACTTGGATAGATCCAATTTTCCCAATCAAATACAAATTGTTAGAAATTGGATTCCTGGTTCACAGGGCCAGGCCAGGCAGGACCCTCCACTCTAGTCAGGGTAAGCTAGATACACAATCAGATAACCTGTGCTCACCTTCTGGTCACTAGGCACAGAGCAGTCAGGCTTAACTACAAAGGCAAAGTGTATAGTATTTTTGCAACACACTCACACAGTAATACAATAAATACATCACAAAAAGACTCCTCATTGATGTAGAAAAATACAGAATAGCTATCTAGGCAAAATAAGACCCAAACAACAAAAACGCAATCAGTAGAATTCAATATATGAATCTTTAAATATTAAATGCAAAAACAGTGCTTAGAAGTCACTAGCAGTCAAAAGGTTACTTGAGGTCGTGTGGGACCGGTGGAAATCCAAAGTTCAGTCCAACTGCGATTGAGGGCACTCAGCCCCATGCAGGGCCCACTGAGAAAGTACCTTGAATGAAACAAAGCATTGACGCAAAGGGCTTGATGCACCAATCTTTTCCACACAGTCAGCTTGCTGCGTCGCCGTTGAGCTTCGCTGAAGTGAAGGCAATGTGTTGTCATCGAGCTATGCAGAGCATCATTATCGAGCTGCACAGGTTGTGGAAATGCCGTAGTTGGGCAGCCCCTCCGTTGGTGTTAAAGAGTTATGAAGAGGAATTTCTCATGCAGTTGATGCAATGCGCCAATTTTGATGAAAGCAGCTGCAGAATCCACTTCTGAGGCCCAGAACTTGAAGGGGGCACCTCCGACAATGGTAGGACACACAGAAGGCGGGGTCTAGTGGCACCAGCAGCAATGCAGGAAGTCTTTTGTATCCCTGAGACTTCAGAAAACAGGAGGCAAGCCAGCAAGACCTTGGAGATCACTTGAAGGGAAGGCAGAGTCCTTCCAGCAGAGTTAGGGAGCAGCAGGCAAGAGGACAGCAAGCAGAAAAATGAGTCCAGTTGAGTCCTTTAAGCAGCACAGCAGTCCTTCTGGCAAAGGTTCTGTTCAAGATCTAGAAGTGTCTAATTTTAGGGGGGTCAGAGACTCTGTACTTATACCCAAAAGTGCCTTTGATGTAGGGGGCAACTTGAAAGGATCTCTCTGAAGTTCCCAAGGATCCCTTTCAACCCAGTCCTGTCTACCAGGCTAACTGTGGGGGGTAAATCATGGCTTTGAGTGTTGACAAGACACTACCTATTGAAGTGTAAGTGTCAGTTCTTCCATTCCACCCTGCTCAGGAAGACAATTCAGAATGCAAATGAATGCACATGAGTGCTTGGAATGCCAATGTGCCTACCCTCCCTGTGTTTGTGGCTGTCTAGAGTGAATGCACAAATTGTAGCTGTCATCCAACCCAGACGTGTATTGGAGACAGACTGGCAGTCACAAAGAGCAGTAACTGTAGATAAATGTCCACTTTCTAAACGTGACGTTTCTAAAAAGGTAAGGTTAAATACAAATTCACCGATAAGTAGGATTTATCATTAACATTCCAAACATATCACACATGAAAAAACGACTCCTCGCTGATCAGGAATTACAGCTCAAAAGTATGTTAAGGAATACCCAATGCTGGCCTATGAGAGGGGGAGGCCTCACAGTAGTGAAACATGAAATAAGCTGTTCATTACTACCAATACATGCAAAACATAAAGGTACATCTCATTCCTTTTACTCACATAGCACCCTGCCTTTAGGGTTACTTGGTGCCTACCTAAGCGGTGTTTAATATGTAATGAAAGTTGAGCTTAAGGCTTAGCAAGTAGTTTTTAATGCCAAGTCAAAATGAAAGTAAACGGCACACACAGGCACTGCAGTGGCAGGCCTGAGACAGGTTTGAAAGGCTGCTAACGTGGTAGCACAATCGGTGCTGCAGCCCACTATTAGCATATGAAGTACAGGCCCTGGGCACATGGTATACCACAGTTCAAGGGACTTACCATGACAACAAATATACCAATCAGGTATACACCAATGTCATCATTTTTAGAGGAAATAACATGCACTATACTCCTGGTTAGCAGTGGTAAAGTGCTCAGAGTCCTAAGGCCAACAAAAGCAAACAGCAAAAATGAGAGGCAAAAGGCAAAACGTTGGGAAAAGAACACCCTAAAGATGACAGATCTAACACAATCCAACAGAAAACTGCCAAACCCAGACATTTCTTAAAGCTAGACATGCAGGGGAGTCTTGGATGATGTGACTTAGGTGGATTGCACAATGTTTTCTTACCCATAAGGCCTTAAGATCTTCAACTTTAGCTAAAAAGAGGGAGATAACGTTCAGGAAGCTTTGGGGAGCCACTAAATACCTATCTGCCAGCATCCCACGCTAGTTCTGTTAAAAACCATTCCCACATATGTGGCTGGGCCTTGTACCTTCAGCACAAAAGGCCCAAAATGCATGATGGAGACACTAAACGTTTCCACTCAAAATCTATAATTTTTTCCCAATAGGGTAGCTGTGGATTTTGGCCCATAGCTCTGCCACCACCAGGTACACCTATTAAACCCAGATGTTTCAGAAGGCTAGACAACCAGTGGAATCAAGGATGATGCGAATCATGTGGACCCCACAACATTTTTCAGCCATATGGCCTTGCAAGCTAAATCTTTGTCTAAAACATACATTTTCCTCACATTTCTGTGAGAGAATGTTCTGGAAACTACAATGATCTATAACATTCCCACCACCAAGGGTTTCCACACCCATTAAAAATGTTACCCCACTTGTATTGTTGGACCCAGCGCCCACAAGAAGAAAGGCCCTAAAATGCAACAAGCAAATTTCTCCACTCAAAACTGCCCCTTATTTTCAATATGGATATCTGTGAACTTTGGTCCTGGTCACAACAACCACCCACGGAAACCCAGCAAACCCACATATTTCTGTGTACTAGATACCCTCAGAGTGACTTGTGTGGATTCCATGAAAAATGTCCTACTCATAACGTCTTACAAACCTCAAACTTTCTCTAACAACACACATTTTCCTGACATTTCAGTAAGAACATAGTCCAGCAAGCTGGGGGAGTCCAACCACCCAGTGTTTTCCCACTGGTCCCAATAAAAGTACAAAACCACTTGTGTGGATGGGCTTGGAGCTTACAACACAACAAGCACCAAAAACCAATGTTGAAACATCAACATTTCCAATCAACCTGATTTGGCAATCGGGGTAGCTGAAGTTTTTGAGCTCGTACACCATCTAGCCAAAACCAGTGGTTTTTGAAAAATAGACACCCATGTCAGTCCTGGGTGGTGTTCCTTGCATGGATCCCACAACATTTTCTTACCTATAATGCCCTGCAAATCTCAACAGTGGCAAAAGTCATCCATTTCACTCTCATTTATGTGACAAAAACCTATGGAACCTGCAGGAATCCATAAATTCCCTAATACCCAGACTTCACACTTGTTCAAATAGAAACAATTCCTAGTTGTGTGGGTGTGCCCAACATCCATGACAGGAAAAACCCCCAAAATGCTGTGGCCTGGACTGCACTATCAGCTAGGGAACCCTACGAAAGCGTGGAATTTCTGAAACCTAGATACACAGAGGAGTCAAGGGTGGTCTGACTCTTAATTTCATGGATCCCATAATTGCTCTTACGCTTAAGGCATTGCAAAACCTCAAACTTTAGCTAAAACAAAGATTTTCCTCCAAATTCTGAGAAAGAAACTTCCAGAAGCTGTAGGCATCCACAAAATTCTAACCACCCAGCGTTTCCACATTTGTCTCAATAAAACCGCTACCCCACTTGAGTGGGTGGGCATGGGGCCTGCGACACAACAGGCCCCAAACCACACCATTAACACATCAAGGGGCATATTATCTAGGGCTGGCGATAATTATCGCTGAGCGCGCTTAGCGTGCTTTTCTTTATCGCCGGCTGTCTCTGGAATATCTCGCCAAGCTAGCGCTGTATTACCAACGCTCTGCACTATGGTGATAAATATTCCAGCGATAGCGGGGCAAATGGCCAAACATCGCCTAAAAAACAGCGATGTCCCTCCCAAAACGGCGATGATTTTGGTGATAGGGCCCTGTGGCCTTAACCCCTTAATCTACCTCCCGTGTTAGGTATGCCTAACACAGGAATTTAGCAGACGTTAAATTCCTGCGTTAGGCCAGAGGTAGCGTAATTATTATCATCGCTGCCCCTCCTTGCTATTATCACGAAGCTGCCTGCGCAATATTTTCCCATGTTGTTTCTGTCAGCCACGCCTACTTTCTATCTCATTATCGATGCATAGCGAGTGGTGACAGAAATGGGAGATAAATCAAGGATACACACGCTAGCCTGTCCTTGTTTATAATGTGATCGAATTATCGCCGCTTTTCACCCAAAAATGGATGCTAAAGCGGTGATAAATCTATCGCCAGCCCTAGATAATTTGCCTCAATTTAACTCAAAACCAACTATTTTAACCTGCATGGGTAGCCGTGAATTTCGGGTATGGGTTTGGCCATCACCCAGGGAAACCTACCAAGCCTAGACATTTCTGAAAACTAGACAACCAGAGGAGTTTTGCATGGTAAGCTTTGATGGGGATCCCATGACAGTTTCTTATCCACAATGACTTTCAAGCACAAACATTTCCACATACTTTCCTGACATTTTTGTGATGAATCTGCAGGGTGCCACAAAACTCCTTCTGGTCAGCATTCCCACACTTGCCCTGATAAAAAACCTACCTCACTTGTGTGAGTGGGACTTGTGTCCGCGACTGAATGGATCAAACCAGGGACAATATAGGCCCACATGAAGAACTCATAGTGTCCTTGATTTGATCCATTTCTTTTAGCGGCCATTAGGCTCCTTTTGAGGTGGGGCACAGCTTCATCCTGGATAGGCTTTCATCCCTTTATTTTTGGACCATTTTCTTCCTGGGGTCTAGTAGGCTTTCTACCCATCAAAGGCCAGATTAGGGGCGAATCCCTAATCAGGAAAAAACTCCAATGCCATTTATTGTTAGCATTTTGTAATTCCTGGTGTCTAGTGGTCTTTCTTTTTTTAGGGGGAAAACCTTCCAGTCTGCCTCCCATGGAGGGACAGAAAGACTGTTTTGTTCATGTCTTGTAGGCATTCTAGTCCTCTGTGAATGTACAGATTGGGAGCAAAACCTGCAATTTTGCATCCTGGGGCAGAAAGATTGCATTGCCCCCTTTGGGGGTTGTGGGATGGCTCTATACTAAAATGCGCTCCCCTAGTATAATAAGGGTCAAAGCTGCCCTGGGTTGCTTGTGTTACAGTTCAGGAAGGACCTGACCTGGCATTTCAGCTGGAGTGTTTATATTGGAGAAAGGTCAAGACTGATTTACATATCGATGGGGCCAAACTGAGGTGGCATGGGGAGTGAAAAACAGTAGATTGACTGCGCCTTAAGTGATTGCCACTGACTTATATTAATTCAAGCATTCCATCTATGACTTTGCTTTTGATGCCGTAAGTGTGAATATGCCCTGAGCTCACTGTGACACTGGGACCAAGCCCTACCTTGCTGAGGAACCTAAAAAGGGGCAAAATATTTCCTGGGTTGCTAAGTACTGGGTTAGGGAGGAACAGCCTGGCAGGTTGGACTGAACTGTTCCCATTGGAGTATGGTCAAGACGGATTTGCATAGGGCTAGGTCTAAACTGAGGTGGGATGGTTGCTGAAAAACAATGGATTGGGATGTGGCCCAGAGTGATTGCCAGTGGCTGAGATTTAGTCAAGCACTACATGCTCTAAGTGTGACAGGTATGGCCATGGGTTTCATGCTTACTTTGCCACTGGAATCAAGTTATACATGGCTAGTGAGCCCTAATATGAGCAAAACCTTTCCTGGGTTGCTTGTGTTCAGGTTCGGATAGGACATGGTCTGACAGTGTGGACTGGTCTGTTCCCATTGGAGCAGGATGAAGACTGAATTGCATAGAACTGAATCCAAACTGAGGTGATAAAGTGACCAAAAATGATGGATTGCGATGTGGCCCGAGCATTTGCCAGTTGCTGAGATTAATTAAATCATTCCATTCATCGCGTGGTTTAATGCCTTCTAGGGAGGGAGCATGGCCTAATGCCAGGATACGCTTCCTCCACTCCTTCTGTTTAAAATCCTTTGTGCCTAGTGGGCTTTCCACCCTCCCACGGAGGGTAGATTGGGGGTTTCCCCTGAGACTAGCTTGCCTTTTGCGGGTGGGAACAGGGCCTTCCCCAAGGATCCTCCTCCCCACAGGGAAAAAAGAAATATCTGAAGTCTAGTGGGATTTATACTTCACCAGGGGGGCACACTGGGGACAAACTACAATCTGTCCCGTTTGTGGGGTAAAAATACTTTATGCTCCTTCTACGGTTGGGGCCTGCTCTGATGACAGGCTGGACTGACCTGCCACCATGGTATCTAGTAGGTTTTCCAGCCATGGGGAGGCGGATTGGAGGCAAGTGCTTGGGTGAGGTAAGAACTTATCAAATGGCTGTTCTCTCCTCACAAAACTAAATCCATAGCTCGTGTGGAGTGAATCCCTTATCAGGGATCTTCCTTAAAGGACAAACAACAAGGAGAGATCCTCTAGCTAGAGAAACCTTTATAAAAGGGGCAGTTCTCCCTTTCCAACAACACCTCTCCCATCGAAATCAGTGCAATAATGAAAGTAATGCAAATTGAGACTATTGGCTCAATTAATTCACTATCATTTTTACAGTAATGACATCAACAAGCTGATCGCCATTACACAAAAAGGCCTTAGCTGTTGGAGAAGAAGAGATTCCTTCTCATTGGCATTTTGATGTGACCTCCACGTCAATAGTGCCGCCCATGGATGGCTTTTGACATGGAGGTCACATCGGTAGCATCCAAGAGGTAAACTGAGTCTCTTCTTGTCACTTTCTGTGTGTGTTCAGAGTTTTGCTTTACAATTACATGCATGGATCTTATGGGCTAATTTTTGAGTCGGGTGAAAACAAATTAATGAATGTATTGAATTTGTTCAGCCTGATTATTTCTAGGGATGGGTGGCTTTGGAGTTTAGTAATTCCACAATATTCATGCAAAGCGAAATTACAAATAAATTCAGCTGGCAGAATGAATCAGCACTGTTGCGACCGCTCCTGCTGAACGGCTGACAATATATAGTGAAATCACTCTGTACATCAGAGGCCTGGGATCGTGGTCCAGTAAGAAAAGTGATGGGTGTGTACATGAGGCTGCTGGTATTTTTTAGTGCAACCAATGAGAGGCAGCTGTCTGTCAGCTAATCTGAGCTTCTTTTGCCCACAAGGCTCAATGCATAGAAAAAGTCGACCCTGCATGAGAAGCTGTACCAGTCCAACTCTGAACGTTTTCCACATATGCGTCTCTCTCTGTCAGGACGCAGGAGTCAGGCTTTGTACCTGGGGAAGACTCATCAACCTCAGGAACTTGCTAGGGCACCCTCTTGTGGAGCCAAGAGATGGGGGGGCTCACATTAGGAAGTGTGACTTTCTTCAGCTCCTTCTTCTGAAGTGTCTCAGTGCTTGTGTTGTTCAAGCGCTCCTCTGTGATTCTGTGGTTTGTGGTGTCGGGAAGGGGTAGTGAATAACCACACCTTCAAAACATGGAATTATGTAGCCCCTCCCCCCTTCTCTCATGCTCCGTGGCTCTTCTGAACTCGGCAGTGCCAGAGGTGCCTTGGTCTGCGAGGGGTGCTCAGAGGAGTGCCAGGGATGGCATTCAGGGCTCCAGAAGCCCCTCTCTCCTTCTGCTCCTTTCATGGGGTCACCGGGGTCTCTACCCAGAGTGTGGTTCCATGTCTGAATGACAGATTCATAGGGGCTGGATGTGGAGGGAGACCTACCCTTCCTATATGAGCGATGCATTTTACCTTCCTGTCCGCACATCTCATTGTGGCTCTCTTCTCTCCATCTCAGTGTGTGCGTGATCATATGCGTGCAAGTGTGCATGCATGCACGTGAGTGCGTGTGTGTGGGTCTGACGGTGTGTGTCTGAATCTGTGATTTTTGTGTGTGTGTGTGCGTGCGCGTGGATCTCTGTCTTATTGTGTGCAATATGAGAGTCTGTCTGATGGTGCGTGTCTCGATCTGTTTATGTGTGTTTGTGTGATTGTATGTGCATACCATCCTGGATCAGTGTCTTGAGTAGTGTGTATGTGTATCTGTGAGTCTGTGTGTCTGTAAGGTTGTGTGTGCCTGTGTACACGTCTGTGCTGGTGTTTGCCTGTGGTCAAGTGTGTATGTCTACTCTCATGTCAATAATTCATTCCCCCTAGAAACTTCCATGCTGTATACTTTTTGTTAATCTACAGCCACGAGAGAGGAAATGGCTGCATGGATATGGAAAGCACGTGCACAGGGCTTTTTCTCAACTAATATAGGGGTGGTCAGAACTAGGGGTGGGCGGAATTTGCGCATTCGCGTTCCGCAAATCTCCGCGAAACGGTAAAAAATCTCCGCGAACACGCAGAAATTCCGCGAACACGCGGAATTGCTTGTTCGCGATACTTTTTTCCTGTTCGCGATTGCTGTTTGCGTGCTCGGGGTGAAATATCTCGCGAACACGCATATTGAGAACGCGAACAAGCAACAAATTTCGCGAAGTCGCGGAACGCAGATTTTTGGGCAATTTCGCGTTCTCCGCGGAACGCGAAATTACCCAAATTCCGCGAACGGAACGGAATTTACTGCCCAGGCCTAGTCAGAACTCCAGAGTTTTTTGTAAATTGGGGGTGGGCAGAATTTGTGTAGTCGCGCTACTCAAAGCTCCGCAATACAGTAAACAATCTCTGCGAGCACGCAGAGTTCCGCGAATACGCAGAATTGCTTGTTGCGCCTGTTCGCAATGCTTTTTTCCTGTGAGCGAACATGTCCAGGTATTGTGACTCATTAAACCTGTCGTACTTTCACCCTTGTCTGGTATATGGTTACAATATACAATCAACCCAGAGCCCTGTATTATATCAAAAGACTGATCAAAACCAGTACCTCTGCATTTTGACCCTTATTGCAGATCTGCCTGTACCCAGGTTGAACCATGTCAAATTTGTGTGAGGTACAAATGATTTAGTGTCCATTTATGACATTTCAGTTCGCACTCTAGCATGGAATGTTGGGAAGCAGGATATTCTTGGAAATCAACATTTTCTCGACTCACTGGTATCTGCCCTCGCCTTCCTTTGGAAAAGCATAGCAAAACAGCTGTGAAGATTCCTGATTTCGCAGGCTTGCTTATGATTTATTATTCTGTTGCTTAAGATCCCATTAGACCCAGTGATTTCTTTGCACTCCAAAGGAGGAACATTTATTTAATGTAGACCCATCAGCCATTGCTATGCAGAGTCTTCCAGGACAATTGAAAGGAAGGATGAGGCGGGAGGGAAGCAAGATGGCAAGTTGCTTAGGCTGAAGCAGCGGCCAGACTGCTAGAGAGACTGCCAGCTACATTATATATGCGGGCCTGAGGATATTACCTTTGAAGCAGATGGTGAATGCAGACTGCCGAGAGTAGTGTAGAGCTACATACAGCTGGTGGGCACAGTAATCGGCTTGGCGATTTCGAGATGCATCACCAAACTGTCCAGATCGGCGCCAGAGCACCCGCACTGAGGCTCTTGACTTAGCAGGGCAACAGCTCCAGCATTACAGCCGGACAGTATGGGGCCTAAACCAGTTGGCGGAGCCTCTAGGGGGAAGACCGCTCGCTCTACACTCAAGGATCAGGCAGAGGCGGGGGAGACCAGCAGTGTTGCTGCAGCCGTAACAACTCCTCGACAGGGACGCCGAGCTCTTCAACCCGAGCAGCGCAAGCAAATCCTAGAGAAGAAAGGAAGAGGCAGGGCCTCTGGGAAACAGCTTCCGGATGGCTCTACGGTGGTGGAACTTCTGCGAGGCCCCACAGGGAAGACAGCACAGACTGACCGGTATACAGCTCTGAGCAACCATGGCCCAGAGCAGGTGGAAAGAATGGCTCGAGAAGCGTATCACTCCCCGGAGACGTTGGGAGCCAGTCAAGAACCCGAATGAACCTAGAAGGAAGGTAGGCCTGCGATGGATAATCCCCCTCTCCCACTGACTGCTAATGGGGGGAGGGAGCAAGGCAGTAATGACTCAATAATTTCTGGCAGCCTCTCAGTAAGCTTACTGGGGATCAACACGGAGAGGACATTTGTATTACACCCTGGGGCTGAGTGCGGGTCAGAATCAGCTGCATTTACAGACCCAGCCTCCAGCTCATCCTTTGGCAGCTCTCAAGCAAGAAGGCTCTTCGCATCCTAATAGCCTAACTCTGTCAGAGGGAGTCAAGCAAAGATTTTTTTTCCGTATCAGATGGGGCTGAGTGGTCAGATGATGGCTCTGGTATCTCCACCGATATCAGTAATAACGACAGTGACCTAGAAGAGGATAGTGGTGCTCGGGCTGAGACCATGCAGAAGAAAGGGAGAAAATCGGGAGACAGAGATCTTACCTGGGATTATACCCCTACAAACCAATTGGTCGGTCCTTTGTCTAGTGGGCCGTCTGTTTCGGATTTAAATGGAGCAACTCCCCCAACGCTGGAAGCCATCTTTCAGGCGGTATTAATGCACCGGGACGAGATGCGACAGGATGGCCAGAAAGCCCAATCTGTAAAATGTGCAGGGGGTGGTCAGGAAGTTAACCAAAACTTGCAGCACTACAGGTGAGCGGATGACGAATCTTGAGTCAAAGATTGTTACCACAGAGACCGAACTTGCAGACACCCAGGCACTAACTAAATACCATGAGTCCCAACTAATTGATATCCATTGGAAGCGGGGGGAACATGAAAACCACTGGAGATGCAACAATTTGGAAGCGCTTGGGGTTCCTGAGGGGCTGGAGGGGCAGACGCCCGTCCTGTATGTGGTGAAACTATTAAGGGACGCTTTCCCGCAGTTAACAGATTGGAATTGGGCTCAAGAGGTGCAACGTGCTCATCGTGTCCCTTTTGTACAAAAGCAGCCATTAAGGGAAGGAGCTATGTAGTGAGCTATATTAGTGTACTTCGGGAACTTTCTATTGCATTAACCAATCTTCGAAAGAGCTAAACCTGAAGGAAGGTGGTCCAGGGGGGAAGTCTCGTTCTTCGTTCGGCCGGAAGAGTGCCACACCACTGTCGAGCGGCGTTGGCGGCTAAGGCAATTGATCAAACCATTCCAGAACAAAAATGCACAAGCCTTCTTGAATAATCTAGTTTGGCTAAAAGTAATCTGAAGGGGGCAAATACGTTTTTTATATCGGAAATTAAATCTAAGGAATAACATTTTGGATAGCCTTGCAATTTAGAAAATGACCAGAGTAAGCTATCCGCAAGAAATCGCTAGACAATGCTAGAAGGAAGGGGAGTGTTGGGATTAGAGAAGCTTAACATAGATAGATTAAAAGCAGGAGAGCACCGGCTTGAGTTGGCGGGTCTTCTCCCTCAGGGAAGCATGCATTTTGGTGTTAAACACAAGGGGTGGTGGGTAAGGGGGCGGGGCGGAAGGATGGGTAGAGAGAGGAGGCATGGGTAGGGGCAGGGGATAGGGGAGGATTTAGGGAGGAGAATCTAAAGAAAAAGCATACCCAGGGACGAGATGGAAATGTTTCTGCAGAAAAGTCACATTATGAATAGATACAAGTGAATACGGGTACATCAGGAGTGTACAGAGTTAGAGTCAGATGGGGAGGTTAAGCATTTGCTTATTGAATGTGGGAGGATTGAACCATAGAGGGAAAAGGTCAAGACTGGCAGAGCTTGTGAGGATGAATGTCTTTGATATAGTGTGCTTGCAGGAGACACACATCCCATGGGGGAAGATGGGTTTGATGGGCATTGGGGGCTATATTTTGCTGGTTTTCACATTTCAGACCTTGAATACTTGGGTGTGGCAATCTTCGCAAGACTGCCTTAGGACAGGCTAAACGCTCAGCTTCACAGACATTGGGAAGATGGGCACTGGCAGAGATAGAGGCGGGGCTTACAGTGTGTGCGGTATATAGCTCAAATCAAGATGACCCAAAGATCTTTGAAGACCTCGAGCTGGAACTGGCGGCATGGCCCTGTCCATTAATTATGTGTGGAGATTTTAATATCTCCATGAACTCCCACCATGTTCAATTAAACCAAGGGACGTATCAAGGGCGGAAGCCTAGAGTGTATAGGGCTCTGACATCCCTCATGAGTAGCCACGGCCTGGTAGATATCTGGTCTATTAAGAATCCCAATAATCTGGGGTACTTCTATGGGAATCTCCTTGCAAACAGCGGCTACATTGAGCACATTAAGAAATGATCCCAAGAGTTTTCTTTATATCAATAGATATAGTGCTTACAGGGGCACTGTATGGGATTCTTTTAAGGCAGGTCTTAGGGGTGAAATGTTCAGTTTTGTCACCAGGGCAAGGAAGCTGAGTGAGGAAAAGAATTTGTAATTGATGTACAATTTAGGTAAAGCTGAAGAAGAACATGTGTCTTTGATAGCGCAAGGGAGGGAGGTGGTCCAAACTCAACATCAAACAAATGCCCTTAAGGCAGAAATAAATAGCTGGCTTACCCAGAGATCGGAAGAAAAGTTCCAGACCCAGCGAAATAACTCTTATGAGTATGGTGACTTAGTGGGGAGGAGGTTAGTCTTACGCACCCAACAGAAAATAGCCAGGTACATAATATCTTCAATTAAGAAGGATGGTCAAACATATACAGATACAGTTGATATTTTAAGGGTGTGTACAAGGAAGACACTGGAACAGCGGGAGCACCACAGAATAAGTACCATATACTAACTAATGCAAATCTAGGTGCGGTTTTGGATAGTTCAGATAAAAATGACTTAGAAAAGAATATTGAACTAGAGGAGGTTCTGGTAGCATTGCAAGATTTGGCATCAAGAAAGGCCCCTGGCCCTGCTAAAATCCCCCTTGAAATATATAGGTTAATGCAAACTTTGATAGCCCCCCTATTATTTGATCTATTTAGGGGTCTACAACATAGTGGCTGCCCTCCAGATTCTTGGAAGTTGACTGATATAATTATCTTTCCAAAGAAAGGGAAACCGACAGACAACCCAGCTTCATACAGGCCAATATCCCTAATAAACTCAGATACCCAAAAACACTCCAAGATATTGGCTAACCGGCTAGGGAGGGTCATAGGACATCTGGTCAAATCAAGAGGGCTATATCACTATTTGGTTTTATGGCCGGGGCTGGGAGGGGGGAGATGGCCCTGATCCTCCTTGATGCCAAATAGGCATTTGACCGGGTATCCTGGAAGTTTCTTTGGGGGATACTAAAGTTAAGTCTTTGGCCCACGAATTATAAAGGTCATTAAAGCTATGTACTTCGATCCAAGAGCCCAGCTGCAATTGATGGGGCAAGAATCAGGGAACATTTTAATATCAAGTGGAACTCGAAAAGCAAGTCACTGCTCTCCTTTTTTATTTGCTCTGTACATAAACCCCCTGGTAGAAAAGCTGCTATGGAACAGAGAGATTAGGCCGGGGGTGAGCATGGGATACAAGATTAAGGTGGTAGCATACGCCGATCTTGCGGTGTTAACTACCGACCCGATAAAGGCAATTAGGGAAAACGTACTTATAGCCGAAGTATTCGGGCATGCATCAAGCTATGCCCTGAATGAAGGGAAGACAGTTGTTATTTGCACAGAGATTGCAATTTTTAATGATTCTTGACGTGCTAAATCAGCATCTTATCTTGGGGTCCACATTAGCTAGAAGGTGGATGAAATTGGAAAAATCAATTTTGACCACTTGATAAAGTCCATATCTACGGGTTTAAAGCGAATAGATGGGCTGCATTTATCTATAATTGGAATGGGGAATTTATTAAAATGTCTATGCTGCCTAAAGTTTTGTGTCTGTTCTGATCAATCCCTTTAGCGTTAGATAATCGAATCCTGAAGACCTTGAAGGCTATTTTTTCTAATTTCATCTGGCAATATGGAAAAGTGAGGAGGTCACTTAAATATCTAGCTCTGCCACAAGGTAGAGGGGGGCTATCAATTCCGAATAGAACATTCTATCACTTGGCAGCTCTCCTGAATCAGATGTCCTCCTTATTTGCAGCAGATATGGACAAGGAGGCGTAGAATGAGGCTAGAATACCAACAATATATGAGCTTGTTATAGGGAAAGAGGCCGCCGGGCTGCTGTTGAGACAAGTGGAGCAGAGTTACTACAAAAAGGTTCACTTCAAGGTAGTGTACGGTGCTTGGAGGATCTGGAAAAGAGTATTAACATTCATGACGATACCCAAGCTTTGCCTATATACTCCCTTGTGGCGATCCTCGCTTTTCCCACCTCCTCTTTATAATGCTATGGGAAAGAAATGGGAACAGCTAGGCTTGGTTACCCTTGGAGATCTTTATGAGGGAGAGAAAGCCTTTAATTTTTCCAGATTACAGCAGAGATTTGGCATTCCAAACAACCATTGTTTTAAATCTGTACACATTTGGGATATCTTCTCCACATGCAGACCAGCTCTAAATTTGGATAGGATACCTGTGTAGGAAGTAATCTGCATAGATGAACTGCTGGATGATTTAGAAAAGACTGAGATAAGCTGGGTCAGGAAGCTAAACAACCCTGATGTTGATATCTACATGACACTTTTATTAACTGCTAAAATACTTTTATCCACTGGCTTAAGGGCCCAACGTTGTAAAACTGTATTTATATTTTACTCCTGCTAAACTATTTGACTGGGGCAAAAGAGGAGATAATAATTGCCCTAGGTGTGGGGTTTGACCGACCACACTGACCCATATGTTCTATGAGTGTGATAAATGACTTCCCTTGAACAATGGGGTAGCTAGCTTCTTGGAAAGTTTGTTTGGCTTTAGGATAAATCTGACCCCTACCTTGCTGCTTCTGGGATACGATTGTTCTCTGGAGCTAGATACTGCACAGGAGTATTGCATATTTGTTGATACAGCAGTATTTAGGATAATGCTAGCTGCCAGATGGAAAGATGCAGAGCCACCTACTTTCCAGACGTGGCTTGTCTGGCTTCTAGGGATACATAATCAAGAGACTGCACTATATGCATGTCAGGGCAGAAAGGCCAGGATCCTTGCGGGAACTATTTGGTCACTTATTTCAAAGTGGAGTATAGAAGCCCGGGGCCAGGGGTCTTCATAATGGGAAAAGTGGTGATGACCTGGGAAAATTCTAATGGTATGAAGTTAGGCTCCACACTTTCATTTTACTGCTATTTTTGACTGGATGTGAATATAATGGTTTTCTTTTATTAACTATGCAGTGTAATGCTCTTGCATTTTAACTTCCCAGTAGTGCTCATTTTTATTTCATATTTTGTAACTGTTTTTATTATGAATTAGCTCTTCTTTGTGTTTTTTACGTGGCCTATTTGTATTTGTACTAATTTATCAGAACTTTATCGCTCGTATGACTCATTGATATTTATTCCTGTATATGATGTTCTCTGGGTATCAATTTAAAAAAAAGGGAATGTGCAGTAAAAACTGGCTCATCATCATATTTCACCTTTGGTTAGATAGTATCAGAAACCAGTGACAAGGTTCAATGCTCTGTATCATCTACATGAGATAAGGAGATTTCAAAAGGTTGATGTTTAATATAATTTACTGAATATCAGAAGATAGCCTGCTTAACTTCTGACATGAAGAAGCATCTACCTACATAACTTCTTAAATGGAACCAGGTTCGAGTCTCAGTGTCGGCTCAACATCCTGCGATTCTGGGGAAATCACTTTATCGCACCCTGCCTACCAAAAATAAATGCATTCTTGAGTAAAGTAACTAGTGCTCATATAATGTGCTTCAATACCTTCGGGTCAAGTTCACGCTATATAAAACTACAAAAAACAATAACTAAAAAAAGGGTCCCCGCTGAATTTACAGTTTTAATATGAGCTTAACGCATTAACTCGAACTTTTATGTAAAAGGTGGATTTTCATAGATCTGTCAAAACTTTAAATTATAATTGTACTAGTGCTGGAAGTCAATAGAGTTTCCGCGTTGAGCCAACAAAACAGTCTCTGTTGCACATGTTAGGTAAAGACCAGACTGCTGTGTTTTGGGCCATTTGCAATGTCTGTACATTGTTAGTAGCAATGTCAATCAAAAGGAAAATGCAATAATCTATTTTAAAGTCTATGACTGAACTAGCTGTTGCAGCTCTGTGTGGAAAAATTTAGCAAAAATGTGTAATGCAGTATCTACAGGATGTGAGTATAGATCTCACAAGATTGTACAAAGGGGTTTTCCAAACAAATACAGCTCCAGGTATCTACACTTTCTTTGTTGAGGTAACATAAGTATAGCCATGTGCCTTAAAATATGCCATCTACCTCCCATGACGTTTTCAATCCTCAGACAAAGGTTCTGTCTGTACCTCTACTGTGTACAAAGTTGGCCTCTTCACAAACTGCATTTTGCAGTACATTTTTAGGCATTACGATAGTACTACTAATGTGCCGCAACATTTATTAAAAAAATTTCATGTAGAGATCTCTGCCCCAACTTCTGAGTCTTTGCAAAAGTAAGAATAGATTTTGTTAGTAAATGCAGGAGAGACAGAGAGGTGTTCCTGGAAAATGGGAATTAGTTATGGCTAAAGGTGAGGGAAACAGGGAGGAGTAAAGTGAGGTTCATGAAGGGCTAGGGAGAGGTTTATGGAAGGACTTGCATGCACCCTCATAAGAGAAAGCCCTATGCGCTTTCACTGCTATTCACAAACTGCATTTCTAAAGCTCCTAAATCCAAAAAGGGAACCAATGAAGTAGTAAGTTATTCCAGCTCAAAAATGAAGTAAGTCCAACACCACACACTGGTACTACAACACCTGTACACCAAAAATAATGGGACTGGGCACTCTAAAACAATATAGGGAAAAAAGTTAAATTAATTATAAATATAATTTAATGTTAACTAAGTATAATAAATAAAACATATGTATTACTTATTATATATTTCAACAACTTTATTTAATTTAAACATTAATATAAGATTACATGGTAATAAAATATAATTATAGTTATATCTGTTTTTATTCATTCTACACAACACTTTTAATAATTAATAAAGCTTTAATGTAAACTTCATACGTATTTCAATTTATAATAATAGGTTAAATGTGCTGTGGCATTTTAATCTTTTGTTTTGCATTTAATATTTTAAATATATAATAATATTTAACATAAAAATATTTGTACTTTTTTTTAGTTAATTACATGTTTTTACTTTCCCCTATACTTTACTGTGAGAAAGTCATCATTTTGGCCCTGATCCTCCCAATTTTTTGATGGATACTGGAAGTAACTGACTGTAATTGATATCTGAGCTCTGCTTCACAGCCTCAGGCCAGTGCTCTGCTTTAAATGTATATGGCTGTTAGGTGTAATTACAATTGGCAGTGATAGACCCCTGTAAGTCTCTAGTATAATAAGGCAAGAGGGATTCAAACTACTGATAAGTCCTGAGTATATAATACGTCTGGGAGGTTTAGAGGCCCAGTAGATTCCCTGCCCTTGAGTGTGTGCTGACTGCTGTCATTTCAAGGACAGCCCTGCTTGACAGACTGTCTCTAAAGTTAAATTATATGCAAATTCGACTTTGGAATAAAAGGTACTTCCTTTTTTTTTTTTTTTAATATTTTTATTAACAACACAGATAAATCAGAAACAAAAGATTAGCTGATAATAGTAGCATATACATTTGATATCAAGTAGGCCATGTAAATATATAAACATTAGAGACTTAAAGGGAAAGATTAAAGTAAAGTTTCCCACATTCTATCAAATTTTTTCATTGATTTCAATCCCCTCGTTTTGGCAATAGCACGTTCCATAGTATAAATTTCATTAATCAAGAACCACCATTCCAGAATATGTGGAGGTTTCTGGGAAATCCAGGCCCTAGCAATAGTCAATCGAGCACAAGAAAATAATACTGTTAACAAATCTTTATGTGGGCAATTCACAGATTGTATATCTAATAATACAGATAATGGCGAGAGAGAACCAAAAACAATTTGTTTTTGCAATAAAATATTTTCGAATCTGGCCCAGAACTCAGACAAGGCTGGACATGAGAAAAATATATGTGTAATA
This sequence comes from Triturus cristatus, assembly GCF_964204655.1. NCBI lineage: Eukaryota > Metazoa > Chordata > Amphibia > Caudata > Salamandridae > Triturus > Triturus cristatus. The sequence goes on from NC_140582.1 coordinate 634,455,838, forward strand.
TCAGCCGCCAAAAGGTCGCATTTGGGACACTTGGAGCGTTCACTTGATGAAGAGTTTTGGGACCAATTGAAAATTCTTAGCGGGGTATAATGTAAAAAGCAGATGGTTTTGTATAACTGAATCCTCAGGCTCGAAGATTGTACCACTTTGTTAATATTACAGAGTGAGACCGAGATTTTGGTAGAAGTGATGTTAGTCCCTAATCTAGTTGTCCATTTCAGAGCAATTTTTGGACAGTTACCTTCTTTGAAATTATTTAAACATCTGTAACCCCTGCTAATTAGTGATTTCTGATTTTCCGAGTAGAAGCAGGTCCATAGATCTGAGTCCGAGATTTGGTTGATTTTCATCTTGCAAACCAAATAATCTCGAATTTGCATACATTTAAATCGCATTGCTTCAGTTAAATTAAAGAGAAGTTTGAGCGCAGTGAAATCTAAAAAGCCTTGAGTACCATAAAGGTCCCCCAAAAAATTGATACCCAAGTTGGCCCAGAAAACCCCAAGTCCGTCATTGAATATTCCTGGTAGCCCAGGGTTACCCCATAAAGAAAGCTTTGGATGAAAAAGAGAAGTCCTACATGTAGTTAATAAAGATTTCCAAACCGCAACTATCTCTCTCGCGGTCTTGAATTTGACCCTTTTAAAATAGTTAGGGTCATTTACTCTTGCGAGGAATCGATTAGAGGCAGTGCCCAACATAAATTGGTGGTAATAGTATTGGCTATTGGGGTTAAATAGACTACGAAGGCGACCGAAAAAGGTTGCCAGAAAATATAATTTAAAGTCGGGGAAGTTTAATCCACCTTTGTTGGTTGGTAATTTAAGCAGAGCAAGCGATCTTCTAGCTTTCGTATACCACCAGATATAGCTACTTAAGATCCTGTCTAGTTTTTTGAAAAAGGAATTACTAACGCGTAAGGGTATAGACCTAAATAAATATAAGAATTTGGGGAGTATCTTCATTTTGATTAAGTTGATCCGGCCTATCAAACTTAAAGGTATTTTGTGCCATTTTTTAAGTAGGCCAGCTATTTCTTTCAATAAAGCATCATGGTTGAGGGTGTTTATGTTGTTTATTTTGGCTGATATTTTAACACCTAGATACGTCGCCACTCGACAGGTACCTTGGACAGGAGTCAATGGTTTATAGTTTAATATTACCTGTGTTTTATTTAAATTTAATTTGTATCCTGGAATTAATCCAAAAGCATTAGATTCTTCAATTATCGTTGAGAGAGCTTTTACTACATCAGTGGAGTATATGGCAATATCATCGGCGTAGGCGGTGATTTTCAAGGTGTTAGGACCGAATTCCGATGGGATAATATGAGGTTGAGTTTGTAATGAGTTTATAAATGGTTCCATGGAAAGCGCGAACAGGAGGGGTGAGAGCGGACACCCCTGCCGCGTACCTCTAAGTATTTTAAAGCCTGGAGAGATCATACCTGCATAGCTAAGTTTGGCAATTGGGGAGTCATATAGAGCCTGTATCCATCTTAAATATTGGCCTTTAACCCCTTCAGCGCGGCGTGGATTTCCGCGCCACGCTGAAGATTCCGTGCGCGGGCGGGGCCATGATGGAACGGTTCCGTCATAAGCACAGCCCAACCGACGTGCATGACGGAACCGTTCCGTCAAGCGCGTCGAAGGGGTTAAAACCGTACGCTTTCATTACAGCCAAGAGGTAATCCCACCCGACTCGGTCAAATTTTCAGCATCTAAAAGTATCATACCGAGTCGGGTGGAGTTAGTTGTTGCTACATCAAAAGCAGTGATTGCCATATTAACATGGGCTGTAGTGTCTCTGCCGATAATAAATCCATGTTGTTGTGGATTAACTAGCTTAGGCATGTAAGGAGCCAGTCGGAGTGCAAGAATTTTAGAAAATACTTTGGCGTCTGCGTTAATAAGTGAGATAGGCCTGTAAGAGCCACACTCATCAGCAGGTTTGTTTTTTTTGAGAAAAAAAACGATCTTAGCAGAATTCCAAGAATTTGGAACCTTCCCTGTTAGACCAATCGAGTTGATTACTAAGCAGAGAAGAGAGAGTATTTCATCAATACAGATTTTATAAAGTTCTATAGGGAGTGTATCTTCTCCGACAGCCTTACCAGACGGAAGAGAAGTGGAATAAAAGGTACTTCCAAAGTATTAATATACCTTATTTCTACCTATAGGGTTGCACCTATATCATCCAATAGGTGCCCCAGGGTTAGGGTGCCATGTAATTATAAGCAGAGATGTTCTGAAATATATTTTATATGCCCTGGTGAGATAAAAACTGCCAATTTAATTTTTCCTGATTGTAAAAACCTTGCTTCATAGGCTAACATTAAATATTTTAATTAAGTATAAATATTGACAGGAACAAGCTTAAAATGTCATTCAAGGACCTAAAATGATAGGATATATCCAACAACTTGCCACCTTTAGATTTATAATAACTATCACAGAAAATAAGTTACTAAACTTTCTTTTCTGTAAGCCAAAATCCATCATTTCAGGTGCTCTCTCCTGATTGGCTAGCCGATGCCAGGCTGAACCAAGCTGTCTTAATGAGGTGTAACGTCACCTGCTAGAGAGACAGTTGATTTCCAGTGAGAAGAGAACTGAAACTGCAGAAGCAGAAGGTATGATGGGAGTGGAGTAACTAAACTGCTGGTTTGGGGGTCTTAGCCACACCAGTGGGTTGACTTAGCCTGATCTAACCTTCAAATAGAGACTTTCTCCATATTCAGTCTCAGAAGAATGGTGATTTCTGGAGCAAAAATATGCCACACTTTGGTGGAAGTGGTTAAATATCTGGGTGGCACCTTGCTTCCCATTGATCAGGGGTGCCTCCCTGCTTTCCGCCCAGGAACACTGTAAGAATATAGAATTGTTGCCAAGCAACTCAGATCTGCTGCCTGAAACTACAAGGAGAAGAACAGCCCTACTGGAAACCTGATCAGCACCCAAAAGGTCTGCACTCTAAAGGACTGAACCTGCTGGACATTCTCGGACTACAAACCTTAGGACTTTGCCTTGCTCCAAAAAGGATTTAGGTTGTGGACTCCCTGCAAGCTACAGGTTTACTGAGCCCACCTGCATCATTTCCACCATGAAGTTCCCATCCTGGAGTGCCATCAAGTGGACTTTTAAGGATTTGGCCTGGAGAATTGTAGTCCCAGCATACCAAGAATCCTCTCAGATATTCAAGATCCCTGGATCGGTGTCATGGACTCTTTGATACCCTCAAGGAGGCCTTCTGAAAGAAGATTCAGAGATTTGGTGAAGTTTGTAAACTTTTTGGTAAAAAGTTCCATAAGGTGACCGACTCAACGTTAAGAATCAAGCCGGCCACCTTCAACCACGATCCAGCCTGGATTTCTAGTGTGTCCAATCAAAGCTGCGGAGCTCCATACTTTCAGGGCTTGACCGGGACCAAGCCAACAATTTCTACGCGAATCCGGCCTGAAGAGGAGCCTTGCTTGACATTGAGAGAAAAAGCTCCAGAAAAACATCTAAGTGAAGGCAACACTTTGACCGAGGCCTCCCACTTGCTGTATCCAACCAGACTCCATTGTGGTCGGCCTCAAATTCTTACTTTGTTCCGGTCAAGCGAGACTAGATGTCCAAGTTTATGCTATCGGTCTTTTAACACTAAAAAGTGTTTATTATTTCAAAATTCGTATCTACCTTTACCTACGTTGGATCGTTGTCATTTTGGTGTCTATTTGTTCATAAAAATATAATCTATGATTATAAATTGGTGTTGGATTTTTAATGTGTGTTGTGTTTTACTTATTTCATGTATTGGTGTTTTCAAATGATTCACAAACCTGTCTCTTAAGTTATGCTTGCCTGCTCATTGCCAGCTACTAATTGTTAAGCAAGGGAATCATTTTTTGAGACCTTTACTGATCCTTTTATTATCGCTGTGGCATTATTACTAGTGGCATGTCACTACTTATCACTTCTAATAATCCTCTTTCCAATATTTACCATAGTGAGTCTCCATAGAAGGGTGTGGCCAAGATGGTTTGGAGAGCAGTCTCATCTCTGTGAGGCTCCTGCCCAGTCCGCAAAAATCCTTTCACTTCATGTACTGGTGTGGCATTCTGAGACCCCTGCCAGCCACAGAGGCCCTCCTGGAGCCACAGGAGAAGTCCCAAGAATGTAGTCTCGAATCCAAGGGGTTTGGCTAAGTATTGGTGGTGAGCCCGGAAGTGTTATAGCAGCGCGCTGCTACCTGCAAAGCTTGTGCACAAAAGAAAGAGGTGGATGGTGGGCACTCATGACGAGAGCCGCTGCCCCAGAGTCAGCACCACCTAGGGTTGGCACAAAGAGACTGTTGGATGAGAAAGAATTGCAGCCTGTCTCCATTAAATTGTCATAATGTGATGCAGAGGCCTGCCGCCTCCCTATCAGTGCCATCCTACGGTTACCAGTAAGCTGTTTGCACAAGCTGCACTGTATGGGAGGCTGCACTGGGCCGAGCCACAGTTCTGGAGTGCCTGCCCGTAGACTTGGAGTGCCGAACAGTTGTGCCTCATGCCCTAAATTGTTCCACTGCCTTGGTGGCACGCAAAACTCCCAGGCACCTGCTGCCGGATGTTTACAGTGATGAGGAGATCCTTGGGCTACTGGGCAGAGCCAATATCACTACAGGGAGATTTTTCCTCGCCTACAAGTTGAGCGGTGGCTCCAGAGAGCTCAGATTCTTGAGGCACAGGGCAGAGCAAGCATATGAAGCATGACAGCCAGTGCTGTGAATCACACCAGGTGACTGCAGTGAGCATTATGGAGAAGGGGCCGGGCAGTGTGCTCCAGGAGTGGAGGTGACGTGGAGCTGAGAGGCAGTTCAGGGGTTTGTGGTGAATGCCTGCAGAGGAGGAGCTCCCAGGAAAGGATGGGGTGTGGATGGCTCTTCCTACCGGGAGGCCTACCATTTCACATGTTAGGGCTGGAGTCCCTATTGTAGCTGCAGGGAAAGACAGTGTACCCGGGGGCCCATCGGGGAGCTTTGCTTGCTTGCCGTAACATGGAAGCTGCATTGAACAGTAGGGTTGAACCGATTGGGCCCTTTGTTGTGCTCTGGGGTCCTGCACTCAACTGGGCCGGACAGGGCTGTGAGGTACCATGACCGGGCAGTACTAAGCCGCTGCCTACCAAAATCATTATGGATATGCTGGCGGCCTCCCCAACGCTGGTGGATCTGACCTGACAGCTGGAGGCCACACTGGAGAAACATAGCATAACGTTTAACAAAGTTCTGGAGCCATACATGATTCAAAGGTTGCCATGTAGTCGCAAGTGGTAGCAATACAAATGGAAACGGGGCTGTTGCAAGCTGACCAAGCCAGGCTGGTGGACTGTATGAACAATGCGGAATCCTCTCTGACTTCCATGCAGCCTACAATGACAACCATGCAGGCACAACTGAAGCCTCTGTAGGCAGAGTTGTGAGAGCTTAAGGTGAGGCTGGAAGACTCCAAGGGATTCTCTCAGCATAACAATGTCCTCTTTTTTTACTTCTCCGAGAATATGGAAGGACTGAGCATTGAGTTATTCTTGGAAAACTGGCTGACTACTACAGTCTTGGCCAACAACATCCAGAAGTTCTTTTCACCAAGAGGGCAGGTGAAAGGCCCCTTGCAGTACAATAGTTCAATAGTAATCTCATCATGGCTTATATGGACTACAGTGCAGATATACAAAGGAACTGCAACACTTTGGGTGGGAGCGTGGCCATATCTAAAATGGTCATGCTCCCCAGACTACTGTACTTTTTCACTAACATCCCAGTAATATTCCCGGCTCACATATTCAAAACACTTAACACACTACTTATTGAATTGATATGGGGTAAGGGACGAAGGAGAGTAGGGCTCACTAAACTACAGCTTAGTACTGACCGGGAAGGTTTGGGCGTCCCGGATTTCCCGGCATACTGCTTTGTCAGTCAACTGCAGTGGCTGTCCTATTGGACTGCCATCAGACATTTGCAGGAAATAGGCATGACACAGGTAGAGTGGGAAAGGGGTGGGTTACATACACTATTACTCCCCAAATCTGAGCCTCCTTGATCTGCACCCCAATTATTAAAGGTGGCCGTGACGCACTGGAAGAAGACTATCCAATACAGAAAAGGGCTAAACCTGTACGCCCCTAATATCCCTCTGATGGGTATCCCCACACCTACTGGTATGATTTCCTCTAGGCAATTGTACCAATGGACTGGGGAAGGAGTAACTACGGTAGGTATGCTGTTTGCAGATAATATGCTTATGGATCATAATGCATTTGTAAGAGAGCCAGGCGTCCCTAACTCACTATATATATCACATGCTAAGATATGTAGATATATAAGAAGCACCTGGGCAACAGATGGCGCTGAGGGCCAAATACACGCTCTAATACATATGACGTATCATATGGGAAATGGGAGACACTTAACTAGATGGCTATATAGAAGTATCCGGACGCATGCATCAATCCCGCTACAGGAACTTTGTGATAAATGGTCTGCTGATCTGGGTCATGTAATAACTGATACGGAGTGGGAAAAGACGCTAGAACATCCCCAGAAAGTGTCACGTAAACCCAAGTTTAAGATAATCTAATTTATGCTGTTACACAGAGTTTACTTAATCCCACATAGATAAAGTAAAAGGTTTCCGGGTATAGTAGACGCATGTCCCAGATGTCATACACAACTGGAAGATCTGCTCCATATGATTTGGTCTTGCACAAAACTGGCCCCCTTTTGGGAGATGGTATACAAACTCCTGGCTGAGGTAACACCGGGAATAGGGCAAAATAAAGTGGAATTTGGTATATTGGGGCTTTATAAAAAACACAAATCACATGGAATGCAACACAGGTTTGCCAACCTATTGCTAATTTTGGCAAAACGATCACAATGAGATGGGAATCCCCACAACCTCCATCAGCTTTAATATGGCATACTGAAGTAGTGCGTTGGGGGAGGGCCGAAAGTATGGCACTACGCAGAGAGGAAAACAGAGGCCTAAGGAAAAACCCGATAGCCATGGAATGGGACATGATGGTGGAACTATTTGTAGCTACTGAGTCTTCACTGCATTGAACAACAACAGGAACCCAATCTGAGCAATATTAGACTTGAGAATAGAATGGTTAAATGACAGACCCCATCGAGACCTCCTAGACATGTATGATATGTAAGAATACAAGACTTGACCTCAAGGTTGCGCCATTCGGCATCTCAGTGGATATGTATTTGTTATGCTGTAGTCGTAATAACTCTAGGGAGAGGGCGTTTTTTTTCTTCTAGCTAACAAAGCTCGGGAGGGGGGAGTGTATGGTGTTTTGCTTAGTTTGCTCATTCTGTACACGGAAATATTAATGCTGAATGCTGTACAATATACCCCTTGCATCGCAATGTTAAATAGTTAGGCTTTAATCCACACTCTGGTCACATATTATGGCCCTGATACGCTTTGACTATGTTTTCATATGTTTGGAAATAATAAACTATGTTTTTAAAACAAAAGCAACACTTTGGATGCTCTTTGGTGCAACTATGGACATTAGGAACGTCTTATGCCCTGCTTTGCCCATCTCACCTCCATGCTAGCAGTAGCAAGCCTTGTCACTGCCGCACCCACCAGCCACACACCTGATGTTAGAAGAACGGACAACCAGGGAATAGGGACAGGTGGTGGCATGCCAATCAGAACCCCATGATACTCCACAAAGGACATGCACGTTGGGAGTACTCTTGACAGGGACTGGGCAATTGATTTGAGAGGAGCTACTTGCGCCTACCCTTCTTGCAAAGCACTGACGAATTGAAGTTCTAGATATGTGGAAACTTTTTGAGAACAGACACAGCCACAATTAATACTGGACTAGCCTTGATGAAGGCTGCTGACAAATCTGCAGCAAAGACAAAACATTTGTTGGCAGAGAATTGAAAGACACATTGATAGAAATAAATGCTGTTGGTGAAAACGTACTATGCGACTCAATGTTAATTGTTTTTAGAGTTCTCAAAGTTTTTTGCTGGTGGCAGAGATCTCTCTGCATAGTGAGAACCAATATGAGGTCCTGGCACAAGAGACAGACTTGGAATTTGTGGTGGGTGCACCCTAATTGGAGGCCTCGGAAGAGAACAAGAGTCTCACCCCGGAGGGCTCGCCACAGCGACAGATGCCTGAATGGCAACTTAGTTGGTGCGGTAAGCTTGTATGTGCCTACTACTATGGACTGATGAGGGCCCTGGACTACTCTGAGTTTTTTCAACAGACTTACTGTAAGGACATTCTTCACACAAGTTCAATATGTTTTGCTGTTAAACACATTGTGTGGGGGATTGTGGCATGATGCAAATTTGCATTAAAGCCAAGGGGTGCCGCTTGTAGTCGTTCCTATTGCCTGCAGATCACGTCCTGGAGAACCTTTGCTGCCCGTAACTGGCGAACTTTTGTTGTTGACCTGGGAGCCCGTGTGCTCGGTCATTCTTCCTCCTGTTGTGCGCTAACAACCTGGTGGGGAGAGCTGACGCCCTGACACAGGGAGCGGGACTGCGAGGACCAGAAGTGCTAGCGCCTGGATATCGCGCGCACCTGGTGCCTCTTCCCGCCCCCTTCTCCCTGCATCCTCAAAACGACTCGCGGCCCCCGCTCCGCGGGGGCCGCTTGTAGTCGTTCCTATTGCCTGCAGATCACGTCCTGGGGAACCTTTGCTGCCCGTAACTGGTGAACTTTTGTTGTTGACCTGGGAGCCCGTGTGCTCGGTCATTCTTCCTCCTGTTGGGCGCTAACATCCTGGTGGGAAGAGCTGACGCCCTGACACAGGGAGCGGGACTGCGAGGACCAGAAGTGCTAGTGCCTGGATATCGCGCGCACCTGGTGCCTCTTCCCGCCCCCTTTCTCCTCCTACATAGGCAGGCCTCCGGACGGGAACGCGGGACGCGCGCGAAGACCGGGCAAAGAGCGGGCCCTCTGAGGCCCTCCGAGGACCTACGAGACTGGACTGGACCCGTCTCCCTGGCCAAACTGTGATTTAAAAGAACTCAGCGTACAGTAAGTTGCTATTATACTCTATAGCTACGTCATCTACTTGTCAAGTTTATAACATGTCCTCGATTGTGCTGAGTCCGACAATAACGGTGGCTGATAGAGTGGGGACTTTATTGAATGGCACTCTGGATAATTATATTACTAGAACACCATCCGGAGGCTCAACAGAACTTTCACTCGCAGAGCGTCGAGCTGAGCGTCGACGCTCTATTGAAAATATCAAGAATAGGGCACTGTCTGAGCCTAACCCCGCAGCCATTCCTAATAAAGAGTTAGCCCCAGACCTAGCTAATGATACCTTATTCACAGATGGTGTACCTCTTTTGCTGAGAGATTGTGAAGTGCCCAGCACTTGTTCTACTGGAATAGACATTCCAATCTCACCACATAATCCTTTTTGCACTCCCAGTACTTCTGGAGTTCTGTTTGCTGTGACACCTATTCCTCCCAAGACCGTACGAGAAAGGTCTAAGAAATCTGTACAAACTACAAATTATGGTCCACCACCTACCAAGAGGAGACGCAAAAGGATGGAACCTTCCAAGCAGAAGCTGAGCTCTACTGACTTTGGGAAGAAGGCTATCCCCTCCAGTACTAATGTTATAGCTGTTGCAGTTCCCATGGACGTGACTGGAATGGATAATGCTACCATATCATTGTTAACTTCTGCATATACAGAGGGGGAACATAGCACTAAACACAGCTTGGAGGATAATGGGTCTAATACAATACACACCAGTAATCTTTTGGATAGTATTGAGATGATTATGCGAACCTACACTCTAGCAATAGTGGAAAGATTGAAAAATATGGAGAACAGATTAGGGAAAATAGAAGCAGACTTGGGTAGGAAGAGAAGCCCTACTAGACAAAAAGCTAATTTAAAGCCCAAACTGGTCTCAGTTCCTTCCCTAGCGGCTAAATCCGCCAATAACTCTCGCCCATCACCTACCGAAATTGAGTCAGTTTTAAATACAACTTCAAATAACCCCACATTAGACGCCCCGTCCTCTAGTAGTCACTCTCTGAGTGGGGCAGCTCCTGCTCCTAAACCCGTTCATAATAATTCCACTACTAATCAGACAAATGCTCCTGCAAGTATTGCAACAGTTAAATCCAACTGTTATCCATCAACCTCTGATAATAAATCTACCAGAGATCTGGGCAATCGCCCGATTGGGTCAATGAGACATGAGGAGGGAGGCCTCAGGCAGACCCGGGGGGAACAGTCAAGGAGACCACTACCGGATCTTCCGCCAGAGGCCGCACCATATGTAGTGATTCTCACAGGGGTACCAGAGCTCCCAGTGAACAAGTGGGAAGGTTTTTCCCAACTGAAGAACAAAATAACACACTGGCTGACATCACACAGGCCAATTGCCGGCAACATAGATGGCGAAATAGTCTATGTACGCCGTCTCCAGTGGTTGGGTGAAAAGACCTAAAGACATCAGGGGGGACATGGTTGTGGTCAATTTCAGAGATCACAATGCAGTACGCTACATCCTGAATTGGCCTCAGGTTAACCTTAACAGTAGCATTATCCCACGCCCTCTGACCTACTTCTACCCAAGATCTGTAGTATTTCCTTCCCAACCTGCTCATGGTTACTCTTTTCCTACTACCCACTTCCCCATTATGATGAATAACAGGAATTCAGCCTATGTGCATCATGCAGCCCCAATTGCAGAAACACCTGGGTGGAATATAGTACCCACTAGGCCAAGTATTACTGTACATAGGAGCATGGACTATCCAGTACCATTCACTCCACTGGAAATGTCAAATAGGTTTGACATCTTTAGCGGTCTGGATGCCTGTGATTGAAGTCTACAGTCAGGAGGGGAGGAGACAGTGGGTGCACATATTTTAACTGCAGGTGGTTTGGTTGAGGCTTTGGAAGGGAATGTACCCATTGTTTCAAGTATATCTGATGGAGTTTCTAACCCGACTAATGTCATTATAATTGTGCCAAATAATTCTGACCACTGCACACAAACAGTCAACCAAGGTAGCCGTGTAAGTGATACAACAATCCATGGTCTAATCAAATATGAAGCTGTCCCTGGAGTCACAGGTTATCTTACACCTAGTAACTGTTCAAGGAAGGCTAACGAAACTGGCTGTCTGGTGGAGGCCAGTGGACCAGAGACAGAGGGAGTGCAGGCTAACAGCAGCATAGGAGACACTACAAACGTTCACAATCCTTCAAGTAGTAATGTGGAGAGCCAGTTATTGGTCTTGTGGAATGTGGCAGGTCTCAAGAATAAGATGGCCTCCAGGGATTGGGCTACCTTTATTGATAACTACATGATTGTCAGTATGCAAGAAACATGGGCATTAGAACCCCAACACAGACCAGGGTATCTTCACTTCGCAATAGCTGCAACCAAAATAAATAAAGGAAGACCTAAGGGGGGACTGACCACTTGGGTAAAACAGGATGATGGATTCACAATTACACAACTAGCAATTAACTCAAGGGATATTCTGGGGGTTAAGTTAAAATATCCCTCATTTGGTGAACTCATTATTCTTAACGTGTACGCCAGGGGAAAGCCGGGAGGGAAATCGTCAGAAGTCGTGGCGGCACTGGGACACTATGTTAGTATTTGGAGGGGAGGTGCTAATATACTAATTTGCGGAGATTTCAACTGCTCCTATGAGCCTCTGGACCACACGGATCTAGAGCTCACTGAGGCAGAGGATATCTGTTGGCAAATCACCCCCCTCAGTATACCCCCTATTAAACGGTGGACCCAGGCAGCCCTACAACTTAAGACCTTCAGTTTAGAACACGGGTTGAGAGCAGTGAACGGCAGGACACGAGGGGATGAGCAGGGTAATCCAACTTTTAACAACGGACTGAGCACCAGCAGAATTGATTATATTCTGGTCAATCTTGAATTCTGGTCATCAATACGTGATAGGACTGTAATTCATCGTATCGAAAGTGACCACAACCCTCTCAGTCTTGAGCTACAGCTTCACAAAGGGCAGGGGTTAACATCAGATGACATAGTAGATGACATTGTCATGGCAAATGATACTCGGCGGGTAAGATGGGCTGAGTGTCTGGGTAAACCCGAAACCATTAGTGAAATGAATGACATGGTAAATGAAGCAATCATTGAAATACAGGGGCAGCTGGAATATGAGGATTACTGCAGCAGGGTAGTCCACATTCACTCGACCCTTTTTTTTAAACTAAGTAAATATTTTAGTATTCCAAGGAAGAGGAACTCTGGTAAAGGGAAAAGAAAACCGGAGTCATGGTATGATAAAAACTGCAGGACTGCATACAAATCCCTAGCTGATGCAGTGCGATCCACTGACAGGGAGGCCATTCGGGCGGCAAGGAACCATTACAAATGGACACAAAATGCCGCGAAAAAAGCGTGGGACACTAAATACTGGGAGGAGCTATTGGTAGCCATCAAGTCCAGAGATCCGACGGACTTCTGGCATCTTGTGAGGTGGGGCACGGGGAACCAAAAACCAACCCCGGTTAATTATGTCCCGCCAGAACATTGGGTTAAGCACTTTAAGTCCCAGTTCGCTAACACAAACAATGTCCCAACACCTGCCCTGGCTTCTTTCAGCCATCCTTTATTAGCAAACACGCTAGTGTTCATTCACCAAGAAAGATGTTGAATGTGCCCTTAACTTAATACCCAAGGGCAGGGCCCCGGGCTTAGATAAAATTCCTGCAGATCTGTTTCTGCATCAGTCTGGGTCCCTTACATCGAACTACTGGCGAACACTATTGCCAAAGGCACTACGGTGCCGGATATATGGCGGGGGGCAGAAATCATACCAATTTTTAAGAAGGGTGACCGAGATGACCCGGGAAACTATAGGCCAATTAGCCTAATAGCCTGTATTCAGAAGGTTGTGGCCAGAATGGTACTTTTTACGGTCCAGAAATGGATCGAGGACTCGGGAGTCATGTCCACCCTACAGGCTGGCTTCCGACCCCTGACTAGCACGGTAGATCAAGTTTTTAGATTTTCCACAATATATTGGAAATGGGTGGTCCTGGGGGGTGGCACACTTTATGCAGCCTTTGTCGATCTAAAGGCTGCATTCGACCTAGTCCCAAGAGATAGGCTGTGGAGAGCGCTCCACGAGCAGGGTATCCCATCAGAACTGCTCGCGGTTTTGATAAAACTACATGAAAATAACTACGCGCAGGTCAGATGGGGTAACCAGAGCCAGGTGACCGACAGATTTCCAACGGAAAGGGGTGTGCGGCAAGGGTGTGTGCTGGCACCCACATTATTCACACTATATATAAATAGAGTTATAGATTATTATAGGGACTCCACTACTGATGCACCCAAACAGCACGGCATCCCCGTCCCCCTGCTAATGTTTGCCGATGATACCCTCCTTTTATCTAAGACTCAGGAAGGGCTTCAGAAGGCAATAGACTGCTTTGAAAATTTTTCTAATGACTATGGCCTCACTGTTAATGTCTCTAAAACCAAATTTATGACGATGCATAGGCACAGGAACATTAGGGGCAGAGTCTTTATGAATGGGGAACCGTTAGAGCAGACTGATAGCTTCAGCTACCTGGGCATCACATTGGGCTCTAGGTTACAGTGGAAGCCGCATGTGGCCCATTTAATCTCTAAGCACGCACAACTATCTGGTGCCCTTCTAAGAGAATTTAAGTTGTCAGCCACTAAACCTGTAGCCCCAGTATTAAGAATTTATGACTCAAGAGTAAGATCTTCCATGCTATATGGAGCGGAACTGTGGGGGTCGTCCGATATAGCAGGTTTACAAAAAGCACACAACAAATTTCTCCGCTGTATAACAGGGCTTCCACATTCCACACCACTCGTACCTCTGCGCATGGATCTGGGTTGTCAGAGTCTAGAAAATATCTGCAGATTTAGACCAGTTGCCTATTGGAGAAGACTGTGGGTAACCCCAGAATTGCATCACTATGCGTTAGCACTCCTGGAAACGCGTGATATGGACTCTGGGGGTAAAATTCTATGGTTTAGAAAGGTTAAAACCCTCCTTAAGTCTCTAGGTATGGGGGATCTATGGGACAATCCTCAGGAGACACTATTTCCTACCAAACAACAGTTAAAAGAGGCCTACTGGTCATTCATATCCCAGGAGGAGTTCCAGTCACACACTGCTCCATCGTATACTAAGGCTTTTTTGGAGCTGAAACACTCTCCTGGGTATGAGATGTACTGGGATCTGATTACAATGCCTCATGATAGGAAATTATTCCATCAGTTTAGGGTAGGTACCCTCCCATTGAATACGGTCACCTGTAAATGGGCATTTAGGAAAAGTGACCAAATGTGCCCTTTCTGTATAACACACCCGGAAACTATAGCTCATGTTTTGTTTATTTGCCCAGAATATAAGGATCCCCGTCACAAATGGATAAGAGCAGTTTGCATTCAAAAGGGTATTATGACGGGGATTACTGCACTGAGAATATTTCAAACTGACTGTTCTGAAACAATAGTGATAGCGACAGCAACATTTTTAAAATGGATGTGGACAATAAGAGTTGGGAAACTGAAAGCTCTCCAGTTGCCCTAAAGTAAACCCAGTACAATTGTGGAACTTCTTTATAGTTTTAGTATGTTTTTATGGAAGACAGATATTTATTTTCTTATTTGGTCGAGTAGGAATACCATTTATGTAGTGATCTTAGATCCTGCTGTTTTTAGTTTCAGTGTTACATTTTCTGCGTATAACTCAAATGTGTAGCTCCAACGGATGTACCCGATGATGAACTGTGTTTTTTTTTATGTTCCTGATGATGAATTGTGTTTTTATATGTGTCTTTTATGACAACAAGTCGAAATAAAGACTGATTGATGATGATTAAAGCCAAGGGAGATGGTGTAATTGTTGTATTATGTTGTTTGTGGTTGTGGTTTACATGGGGAAGTAATGCCAGGTGGAGATGTGCAAGGTGAGGGTGAGATGGGTTTGTAGCCACTGGTGTGATCCCTATGTATCTCTGTGTATGGCAGTGGAGGTGACTTATCATGTCTTGACCTGGAATACCATGGGCATGGCAAGGCTGGTGCGGTGACACATGGTGCACACTTATCTCAGAAGACAACACATACATTTTGCACACAACAGGAGTCCCCTCTCACGAGGGAAGAGCTCGGCAAGGTGGCTAAGTGGTGGAAGGGGGAGGTGCTGAGGAATGGATAGTCGGCTAATGCTCATGGGGTTCTGATTGGATAGCCTCAGGAGTACCCTTCATGCATACCAGGGTGAAGCCTGATTCTGAAGGGTGGTATGTGATGTTCTCAATGCACTCCAAAGAAATTATTTAATGCTCTGATCCCGGCCTTGTTTACTGACCTGCAAATGCCAGGTCTCTGTGGGGGATTTCAATTGTGTTCACTGCACCGAGGCGGACCTCTTGCCTCCTATTCCGAGTATAAAGGGTATTAGGGTGACACAACAGTTCTGGCAATAGACTGCAGCGGTACGACTACATGATACATGGAGATTGGGCCATCCAGACTTTTCTAATTATGCCCTGAGGTACCAGGTAAATGCCAGGGTCGATTATATTTTTGGAAAGATGAGTTCTTACCCAAGGTGGTCAGCTCGGAGTATCGAGACGGTCACTATCTGAACAAAGTCTGCTGCGCGTCTCCTTCTGGTGGGGGGGGTCCATGCACAGATCCCAACTTAGAAGCTGAGGCCAGAGGCCCTCCTGGACACGGCCTTCCAGGACACCATCATCACTCATGTGCACCAATATTTCAAGGATAATGGGGTGCCAGAGGTGACCAGAGGGACTGAATGGGATCCCATGAGAGGACAATGCATATAAAACACATAGGGGGCAAAACATCTTCAGTGCAGGACCTGCTGGCACAGGAGGGGCAGCTCTGATTGGTTGAAAAGGAAGACGTGACTGATTTAGGGGCCTTATCAAATCTGAGAGCACTACATCAACAACATAGAGATCTAACACACCGACTTAGCAACATCGACTACAAAACCTATCTTGCCTTACACCATGCTGAGGGTGACAAGCTGGAGCATATCCTGGCCTGGCTATTGAGGTCAGAAACCCCCAGAACCATGATTGGGCAAACCAGGAAGGTAGCCTATACACTGTGAATACTCAATCTGCCATCAATGTGGTATTCACGAATTATTATGAGGCATTGTATACCCCCTCACTGTGACCGAACCTAGAACATTTCCAAGCTTATGTGCATTCGGCCCCTGATCCCGCCTAAATCCGTTGCAGACCCTGGGGTTGGAGAAGTCCAGTTAGAGGAAATAAAGGCTATGATCTACCAAATGGCCCGCAATAAAGTGCCAGGCACTGACACATTCCCTGTGGAATACTATGCCACCTATTCTGCAACTCTCACCCCCAAATTACTCGAGGTGTATTGCAAGGCATATGAAGTGGGAACGATGCCCGAATCCCTATGCAAGGCCCTCTTTGAGGTGCTCTCTAAGCCGGGCAGAGATCCCCTAGAAGTGACTAAAATATTATAAGCACGTTCTTCGCAAACTGGCTATTGCCAGTCCTGCCATCACTGGTGCACCCCTACCAGAATGGCTTTGTTCATCACAGGACATCCTTGCTCTCCTGCTTATCTTATTCCTATACACCAATTCCTTATGGCACATATGGTCTTTTTTATTTTTTGTCCACCCAAGTGCACCCTCTTCCACCCCCTGTGTCCCACCCTTTATGGAGGAGGAATAGCCCACGCTACCTTCAACCATCCCTACCTAGCTTGGTGCCCTGGAATAGCACCCTGGCATGCTCAAAAGGGATAGACTATATTCCACTCCTCCCTTTTGCTCTTGATCTAATCATGATTGTCCTCAACCATATTCCAAACAATAAGTTGAACCAAAACATCACAAACATATTTCATCATTGCCACCATCCCTAAACCAGACTACAGCTATCCTAACAGGTTCTGAGCCTCTTCAAGTTATGAACATAAAAATAATTGACCTTTAGATATCATTTTTAGCTTTGACTGTTGTGCTATAGAAGGCTGGGCCCCGCTGCCTTAGCTAGGTTACACTTCTGAACACCCCTTCCTGCCTCCTTGTGTCTGGTTTTAACTTTTTCTCCTTGAAGACGGTTGTGACTGCATTTTGGATTAGGCACTGAAACACCCTTTGGCGCACATTGAGCCTGAAGACAACAGTATTTTTGTGTTAACATCTACAAATTAAAAAGAAAAAGATCCCTTTTCCGATAGATTGTTAACTGGAGGTTTATCAAAACTGATTTCATTTTGAAACTATGCTTGTATCTATTTATATTGTATAGAGCAAAAAGGGAAATATGTATGTGTATTTAGTACAACTTGGGATATATAAACTCACATGCTGTGGAGTGCGGTCCTGCCTCTGGGGAAACTTTTGTGAATACATACGCGGCGCTTCCAGGCCGCGAGGACGACGCACCATCCTAAAAGCAAAGAACGGACCCCCAGGAGTGAATTTTCACTTTTTGACGGGCACAGTTGGCGAACAATTATGGTATGCAAAGTCTCATCCTGGATCCCAATGGAGGGCTTTGAAAAGTGTCCCAACATTGTGTATAACAGACAAACCCACTGGAGGGTATAATTAGGCGGAAAAGACTCCGGGCCCGATTCACAGAACAAGCTTAAGACTAAATCCTAAACTTAGTACCATTCTGGTATTCACAGAATGCACCTAGTACTTCTGCTATTCACAGAATGAACTTACTACTTTTGCTATTCACAGAATGAACTTAGTACTTTTGCTATTCACAGAATGGATTTACGACTACTAAACTTACGTCCGCACTCGGGCCGGAAATTCCGGCCCGGAGGCGGAGCTTCCGGCCCGGAGGCGGGGCTTCCGGGCCGGAGGCGGAACTTCCGGGCCGCAGGCGGAGCTTCCGGCCCGGAGATGGGGATTCCGGCTGATTTAGCTATGGCCGAAATCTCCACCTCCGGGCCGGAAGCTCCGCCTCCGGGCTGGAATTTCCGGCCCGAGTGCGGACGTAAGTTTAGGAGTCGTAAATCCATTCTGTGAATAGCAAAAGTACTAAGTTCATTCTGTGAATAGCAAAAGTAGTAAGTTCATTCTGTGAATACCAGAAGTACTAGGTGCATTCTGTGAATACCAGAATGGTACTAAGTTTAGGATTTAGTCTTAAGTTTGTTCTGTGAATCGGGCCCTCCAACTCCCGATATGCATCAGTGATTCGTTTTCCATCACGGAAACACACCGGAAGCCACGTAATCGTTAAAAGCATTCAGGTGGGATGCAGAGAGCCTTACAACAATGCCTGCTGATACTGGCCTCTGAGGAGAAGCAAGAAAGCTTCGAAACGCGTCAGGCCTGGGGACACAATACGGGGATGTGAAGTTGCATGCCAGTGAATAAAGAAGTTTTGTAAACTCACCTGCTGTGGAGTGCGGTCCTGCCTCTGGGGAAACTCTTGTGAATACATACGCGGTGCTTCCAGGCCGCGAGGACGATGCACCATCCTAAAAGCAAAGAACGGACCCCCAGGAGTGAATTTTCACTTTTTGACGGGCACAGTTGGCGAACAATTATGGTATGCAAAGTGTCATCCTGGAGCCCAATGGAGGGCTTTGAAAAGTGTCCCAACATTGTGTATAACAGACAAACCCACTGGAGGGTATAATTAGGCAGAAAAGACTCCAACTCCCGATATGCATCAGTGATTCGTTTTCCATCACGGAGGCACACCGGAAGCCACGTAATCGTTAAAAGCATTCAGGTGGGATGCGGAGAGCCTTACAATAATGCCTGCTGATACTGGCCTCTGAGGAGAAGCAAGAAAGCTTAGAAACACGTCAGGCCTGGGGACAAAATACGGGGATGTGAAGTTGCATGCCAGTAAATAAAGAAGTTTTGTAAACTCACCTGCTGTGGAGTGCGGTCCTGCCTCTGGGGAAACTTTTGTGAATACATACGCGGCGCTTCCAGGCCGCGAGGACGACGCACCATCCTAAAAGCAAAGAACGGACCCCCAGGAGTGAATTTTCACTTTTTGACGGGCACAGTTGGCGAACAATTATGGTATGCAAAGTCTCATCCTGGAGCCCAATGGAGGTCTTTGAAAAGTGTCCTAACATTGTGTATAACAGACAAACCCACTGGAGGGTATAATTAGGCCGAAAAGACTCCAACTCCCGATATGCATCAGTGATTCGTTTTCCATCACGGAGGCACACCGGAAGCCACGTAATCGTTAAAAGCATTCAGGTGGGATGCGGAGAGCCTTACAATAATGCCTGCTGATACTGGCCTCTGAGGAGATGCAAGAAAGCTTCGAAACGCGTCAGGCCTGGGGACAAAATACGGGGATGTGAATTTGCATGCCAGTGAATAAAGAAGTTTTGTAAACTCACCTGCTGTGGAGTGCGGTCCTGCCTCTGGGGAAACTTTTGTGAATACATATGCGGCGCTTCCAGGCCGCGAGGACGACGCACCATCCTAAGAGCAAAGAACGGACCCCCAGGAGTGAATTTTCACTTTTTGACGGGCACAGTTGGCGAACAATTATGGTATGCAAAGTCTCATCCTGGAGCCCAATGGAGGGCTTTGAAAAGTGTCCCAACATTGTGTATAACAGACAAACCCACTGGAGGGTATAATTAGGAAGAAAAGACTCCAACTCCCGATATGCATCAGTGATTCGTTTTCCATCACGGAGGCACACCGGAAGCCACGTAATCGTTAAAAGCATTCAGGTGGGATGCGGAGAGCCTTACAATAATGCCTGCTGATACTGGCCTCTGAGGAGAAGCAAGAAAGCTTCGAAACACGTCAGGCCTGGGGACAAAATACGGGGATGTGAAGTTGCATGCCAGTAAATAAAGAAGTTTTGTAAACTCACCTGCTGTGGAGTGTGGTCCTGCCTCTGGGGAAACTTTTGTGAATACATACGCGGTGCTTCCAGGCCGCGAGGACGACGCACCATCCTAAAAGCAAAGAACGGACCCCCAGGAGTGAATTTTCACTTTTTGGCGGGCACAGTTGGCGAACAATTATGGTATGCAAAGTCTCATCCTGGAGCCCAATGGAGGGCTTTGAAAAGTGTCCCAACATTGTGTATAACAGACAAACCCACTGGAGGGTATAATTAGGCGGAAAAGACTCCAACTCCCGATATGCATCAGTGATTCGTTTTCCATCACGGAGGCACACCGGAAGCCACGTAATCGTTAAAAACCTTCAGGTGGGATGCGGAGAGCCTGACAATAATGCCTGCTGATACTGGCCTCTGAGGAGAAGCAAGAAAGCTTCGAAACGCGTCAGGCCTGGGGACAAAATACGGGGATGTGAAGTTGCATGCCAGTGAATAAAGAAGTTTTGTAAACTCACCTGCTGTGGAGTGCGGTCCTGCCTCTGGGGAAACTTTTGTGAAACTATATATATATATATATATATATATATATATATATATTCACTGAAAAAACCATGGGTTTCAGACACGTTATAGTTAGAAATTAGCATTTAAAACACCTTAGAAATTCACTGAAAAAACCATAGGCTTCAGACATGTTATAGTTAGTTGGACATTTCACTCGTACAAAACCATAGAAATTTCCTTGTTATAGTTAGTTCAGCTAACTATAACTCACGCACCCGCAATGCAGTGATGTCATGAGTGATGTCACTGACCATGTCATGAGTGATGTAATATGTGACGTCATCAGCAGTGCATTGTGGGCGCGCGAGTTATAGTTATCTGAACTAACTATAACGGGGGAATTTCAATGGTTTTGTACGAGTGAAAAGTCCAGCTAACTATAACACCCCTGAAACCTATGTTTTTTTCAGTAAATTATATATATATAAATTTATATATATACTCTCTTGTGCCCTTGTGTTGCAACAGACCTACCATACCCACACTCTCCAAGCCAGTGACAGTTTACGACTGGCACCCTTTGTAGATAAGACGTATACCTTCTGTACAAAAGAAGAAACCGGCCCTCCAGAATCCAGATAGTTATATTTATTGAACGTTACGCTTTTCGGCAGCCAGCCTTTGTTAAACATGAATCGTGCCCAATTCACCTCAAATAAAAATACCAACAGTGATAACAATAAAAGAGGGACTACAGCAACCACCATAGATAGCGTAGTAGTAACAAACCCAATCCAGAACAATCTTTTCTATAAAAATGTCATTATATTCTATAAACATTTGAAATAATAACTTTCAGCAAATCACTGTTACTTCACCAAACCTAATTCAATCTTTATCCCAATTCACAAGGCACATATCAATTTGTATATCTATAAAGTGCTGTGTGTAATAATAAAGTGGCCTCATTGCTATTAAAATTCATACTTTTATTTCAACATAACATGATCATACAAAACAGTGGCAACAAAACACCAGTCATTGTCAAGTGCTATTTATAGCTACACAAATTGCCTTACCTTTGTTCAGTATGCCTTAAATGCTATCAAGGAGAATAAAATGCCTTTTAATAACATAGAGTACATATCCACTTTCACTAATTAAACTGTTACATAAGTGTGTGTACTATCCCAAGAATTTCATCAAGATTACACAAAAAATGAGTGTTTCATATACAGTACAAATACTAAATAAATAAGTAAGGAGAATAAGATACTAGACTGGTGTTATGCATAGATGCTATTATACCATATGTTCATAATGGTATGAAGGATATTGGGTAACACAGCATATCAATATTTTTTTTTCATAGAAAACCTGACAGTTCTTCATCCATGTTGTGTCTATGTCGGAATTTGGAATTAAGGTCGAGGACACGTCTGCTCTCTAATCTTCATAGGGCCTTTTCATGATTACGTCCTTTATCATGTAGGTCCAACCTGTCAATCACAAATAATTGTAAAGGATCTGAATCCTGGCCATGCTTGTTTGAAAAGTGTTTGGTTATAGGGTATGTTGCATCTACTTTTTTGAAAGCCCTTCTGTGCTCTCAAATAATTTCCTAACAAGAAAAATCATACTTCTCACACATGACAAATTGCATGGGCATTTTAAAATGAATACATAGCAATCTGAAGCACATATGAGATGTTTGGTAATGCTTTCTCTTTTTCCAATGGGTAACCTATACAAGTCACAGTTGGAACTATTTTGGTATGCCTTTGATCTAGAGCATTTGAAAAAACCTTTCCTTAGGTCTAACCAGGTGCAAATAGAGTCTCTTTTTAAATAACTGGACACAAGTGTATCCTTCAGAGACCTAGACTTATGATATGCCATCATAATATATTCACTCATTAGTTTTCCAATGATAGGATCCACCTTACCTTATCATTTTTCCATGGGAAATTTAGACACAGCTACAGCCCAAAACACTAATCAGATTCACACCAAATTTTCCAAAAAGCTAGATCTTGGTCCAGAACCAGTGCTTTTTGTGTTTTGGTGTAAATACATTGAGTAGTTTTGAAAACAAGTTATGTTAAAACAATTATATATCTCATGCCGTGGAGGCTTTACAGAACCTAAAGGTCGGCCATGAGATCTGATTGACTGCCACCACACCAACCAGGAAGCCCTGAGTACTTAAAAAAATTAAATGCAAACATACGACATAGCAGGGCAGGGTCGGCATACTCTGACCCCCTAGGCCTGGTGGTAGCGTCCAAGAAGAACTCCGTCTGGAGCCAAAAGTATTTTTTTTTTATTTTACTGCAAATTTACAGAGGGTCGATAAAGCCGCAGTAATTTTTTAAAAAACAAGTGCAGGCTCCTGTTTTTAGTAAAAAACCTTGGTGGGCCAGGCCCTGGTGGGAGGTGTGGCATGTATGTTAGGTGGGGGCAGTGTGATCCAGGAGAGGCCCTGGGGATCTCATCTTCCAGGACCAGTAATTTAAATAGTGACAGCATGGGACAAGGACAGCATGGCCTCCTGCCCCAAGCCAGGAGAGGCCCCCATTCATGAGCCGTACAATGGCCCCAGGACTCTATCACCAGGCCTCGGCTCAGTGACAGTGAGCTGGAGTTCCCAATCCCGGTGAGAGAAGAATGCATGATTTACTCCCACCCTGCAGGAGCAAAAGAAAACTGCTGCTGCAGGGTTGGAGCAATGCAGGCTTCCGCTAAACCCATGTTGTGTGCAAGCAGGGGAATCAGCGGGCCTGCAGGGGCCGGGGACTTTAGCCCAGGCCCCAGCGTGTGCCTAACTGTAGGTAGGCACCGGGACACATCACTTTAAAAAAAAAAAACATGTTTGCTCCTGCAGGAGTTGGGAGCCAGTGGGGCTGCAGGGGCCCTGGATTTCCCCTGCAGCCCCCAACATAGGACCAGGTGTTGTGTGCCCAGGGTGGCATTAGGACACACCACTTTAAATGTATGAAAATGTGAATGCTGGCTTTTGCAGGAACAGTGTGCTAGCAGGGAAAGGGGGACCTGAGCTCCTCCGCAGCATTCAAAAAAATAATGGCCTGGGGTGCTGCAGGCTGGGCAGCAGGGCAACCCTTAGATTAAAAAAGGCATGGGCACCT
Source organism: Triturus cristatus (assembly GCF_964204655.1). Taxonomy (NCBI): domain Eukaryota; kingdom Metazoa; phylum Chordata; class Amphibia; order Caudata; family Salamandridae; genus Triturus; species Triturus cristatus. The sequence continues at coordinate 634,479,404 of NC_140582.1, forward strand.
ACTTGGCACTATTGGGCAGCATGCATGGAGCTAGCAGGACCACAGGGTTCCTAGGTTTCCACCAGCAGCCACTTACACAAACAAACTTTGGGGGTCCTAGGTGGATCTGGTACACCCAGTAATATATATTTTTGTAATCAAAAAGTGAATAATAAATGAGTATCTACAGCCGCTCATTTATTATTCACTCCTCCTTCAAGGAGCCCCCCTTAATGTCCTGGGAGGGATATTTGCATTTATTTTGTTTTTGGTGCTATCCCTAGAAGGGGCAGAGACATCGCCATTTTTTTCTTTATGTTATGGAGGAGGGGCTGCATGGAGTTATGCAGCCCCCCACTAACACTTGAAAAAAAAACTTAGGTCTCCTGGGTCATTGAAACCATGACTACAGGAGAACTTACCATATTTTGTAAAAGCATTTCCCAGCCTCCCAGACTGGGGTTGTTGCTCTACAGCTGGGACTGCAGTACCACCTAGATATCCGGTTGTATGGTTGCATTTTATGTGACCTGAAGTAGTGTCACATTAAGTATAAAATGTTAAAATGTAGACTAAGAGACATCTTTGGGGGTTTTTTTCATAAGAAAATATAATGTATCTCTGACAATTTATTTTAAAATTTCTCACTCCAAAATATAATAATGAAAATAATGTAAAAAGAAAGAGTGAAAGACATGCAGCTCAATAAGACTTTATTAAAAATGTTTAAGTAATCAATAATAATAAACATTTCATAGTGTGCATTATTGAAATATACATTTGATTAAAATAAATGGTAAGTTTTTTGGGAAAGATAATAGATCTGCTTTATGTATATGCAGTGTGGAGGGGGAGGGGAAGGGGAAGGGTTTGGCTGTCTGGGGTGGGGGGGGTTAGCCACAGGACCTGGCCAAAGGCTGAGCCCTGTGGTCAACCTCTCACCATGCCCGAAGGCCATGTGCAGCATGGGGTGGACTGCCTACGGGAGGTTAACCACAGGGAAAGCCACAGGCCAGACCTTGGTGCCAACACCCCATGGCGCACATTGCTGTGCCCGGCAGGGAGTTGGCTTTAGGTATGGTAATAAAATGTTATTTTAAGTTAGAAAAACTAGAAATCCACTGAAAAAAACGAAGTCTAAAGTAACATTATAGTGAGGCGAAATGTTCAGTAACAGCGTATCGCTTTAAAAGACATTGAAATTCACTAGTTGTAGGAATAGTTATGTCAGGTAACTATAACCCATACCCTACATTAACTATAATAATGCTAGGTACCCCACATATTACATATATTATATCACTCATGACATCTTCGATGATATCATTGATAATACCACTGCAACATTAGCAATTAAATTGTTGACAAGAAAACTTTGCATGGAGGGTTTGGGATTTTTCATGTAAGTTAAGCCTGACTGCTTTTCTGCCAAGCTACAGGAGAGTTACACACAGGTTAAATCAGTGATTTTTGTAGTTCACCCTGACAAATATTGTGGTTATTATTTGAGTGGGGCTCTCACCCCTCTCCATTAATAAGCAGGGGTGGGTGATAAATTCTACTCTGCCAGCAGAGTTGGAGGAGTTTTGGCTGCTCTGCATTATGCATGTTATGCGGAGTTCTGGACAAATCCCACCAACTACCACTTAACTGTGTTTTTCCTCTCACACGACTCACCAACAGTATGTTGGCAAGTAAGATTAGGTGTCTCCTAGTGCGATTTTTATCTCTAGGAGGGCACCCAGCGAGTTTTTCCCAGCGAGTGCAGTCATGATCATTCATTGTCAAAAAGCTGCCGCTCAAGTAGAAAATCTACTTGAGTGGCTGCAAAATCAACTCGAGAAGCTGCACCCTCTGGCATGTTGCGTGGTGCCATTTTTCAGTGCGGAATGAGCTACCATCGCTAAAAAGCAGAATGAGCGGTGTGACTTGCCTAATTCTGGCGGTTTGTGGAACTCCACGCAGTGAAGCTCTGTTAGTTTAGCCCACATCTATCAATTAACCAATTTCTTACATAACACAATTTGTGAACCTGACACAGAACTGGAATCAATGGAGATTATGAGAGTTGCACTTGCTGAAGCCTGGTCAGTTAGGGGTGCTTGTTAAGCATATATTTGGTCAATTCTTTGAGAAATCTGTATAACTTGATGCTTAAAGCCATTGATTTTCCTTCCAAGCTTCTACTGTCTCCTTTTTTAAATCTGCTGTTGCTTGCCCTATGCAATCTTATGAAAAGGTGTGTGAGCTCACGGTGTATGGACAAGACTGTCTTTGTGGGTTCTCCAAACTTTCACAGTTTCAGACATACCATTTTGTAGGGACACCATAACCTCTGTGATACTTTTCAATTTGCCTACCAGAATCCACTACCCAAAATGAATTCACTGTTGACACGATTGAGTTTTGGGGGCAAAGGAGATTTGGGAAGACAAAAAGACAGGTGGTTCAAATGTACGCCTCACTGTGACTGCTGAATTGAAATCTTTCTTCAGTGGAAATCTAAAATAAAAGAATAGCATTTTACTAGAACATATGAATGTAACTTTAAAAATTCATGACTCAAAATATTGCAGATTTACATCTATTTTCTCAGCTATATCTTCTCTATTGAATTAATCAAATATGGCAATCTGCAAAATAAACACAACCTTGTAATGTGTGGGAAGAATATATGTAGAAAATTGGGTTTCTGGTTGAGGGGGTGAAACCCGACTCAAGCAGCAACCACAACTCATGCCCAAGAAGCTTTTGGTGAAAATATGTGGTCTTACAGCAGAAATACTTTGTGCAGCAGAGGTTTCAATGAGGCAGTCAATGGAGTTTTTGAATAGAGATCCTGCATCATCGCCCAGGATGCCATCAAATTCAGTGTAACTGCAACAAATAATAGACGGAATGCTGAATGATTCAAACATTCTCCCCTGGTTAATAGATCTGGGTTAAATCCACTGTTCTTTTGCCCACTACGCCACCCCAGTTTGGACCCAGCCATATGCAAATCAGTTTTGATTCCATGCCTCATGGGAACAGTCCAGACCGAACTGCCAATCCAGGTCCTCCCTGGACCGGAAACAAGCATCCTGGGACCGGTTTCAGGGTATGTTACCCTTCATCATCCAGGCTAGCCTGAATCCAGTGACACGGTGAGCAAGGGACCCAGGTTGGGCATACCCATCCCACTTGGGGCGAAATGTGTAACTGCAACAAATGATAGACGGAATGCTGAATGATTCAAACATTCTCCCCAAGTCAAGAGATCTGGGTTAAATCCATTGTTCTTTTGCCCACTATGCCACCCCAGATTGGACCCAGCCATATGCAAATCAGTCTTGACCCTGTGCCTCATGGGAACCGTCCAGATCGAACTGCCAAGCCAGGTCCTCCTTGGACCGGAAACAAGCATCCTGGGACCAGTTTCAGGGTATGTCACCCTTCATCAGCCAGGCTAGCCTGAATCCAGTGGCACAGTGAGCAAGGGACCCATGTCTGGGCATACCCACCCCACTTAGGGCGAAAAGTGTAACTGCAACAAATGATGGACGGAATGCTGAGTGATTCAAACATTCTCCCGCAGTCAAGAGATCTGGGTTAAATCCATTGTTCTTTTGCCCAATATGCCACCCCAGTTTTGACCCAGCCATATGCAAATCAGTCTTGACCCTGTGCCTCATGGGAACAGTCCAGACCGAACTGCGAAGCCAGGTATTCCCTGGATCGGAAACAAGCATCCTGGGACCGGTTTTGGGGTATGTCACCCTTCATCGGCCAGGCTAGCCTGAATCAATTGGCACAGTGAGTCATGGACCCACCTCTAGCAGAGCACCTTCAGGCCCACTTCCAAGAGTTCAGGACTGGGTTGGCACCCCTTGGGGGGCAATAGTCACAGGAGGTGACTGGAGCCTGTTCCATCACTGAGGCTGTGATCAGGATATCATCCAACTAATCATTGGAGTCACTCTGGTGGCCCTGGATTCAAGATGCAGGTCAAGTCCTTCTTACTCAGGCAGCAGGGCTGCCGAGTAGCAGTCCTTCCTACAGAGTAGAATAGCAGTCCATCTGAGTCTTCTACAGGTCCAGAGGTGAACTGAAGTGTTGGGTCTAAGGATCCCTTATTTATACCTGGTGTCCACTTTGAAGTAGGAGAAGGTTCTGAGAGTGTCCACCTCCCAGAGGTATTTGGAATTTCCTGGCTACCTGAACTAGTCCCAACTTGTCTTAGGATACAAAAGACTAGTGTTAAACCCTTGTGAGTGTGCTAAGGCAGAGGTTTTGTGATGTGCAAATGTGAGCAAGTCATTGATGGTCCATCCTGACAACACCTACTGCCCCTTTGTCTCACTGACTGGGAGTGTTGGACTTGGCTCTTGTCAGGCCTCCAGAGGACGAAGAGGCGGTAATGGGGGCCACGCTGGGGTCTTTCTGCCACCTAAGACTGAACAGACGGGCAAAGAACAATCTATGGACTGAATTAAACAGAAAAAGGAATTCCAAGATGGCGGCCGCGCTGGAAGCATAGCGGCAGTCTAGTCTTTCTCCCATAGGTGTCCAGAGGTTAGGTGAGGCGCGCGCTCCAAGAGGAATGCGCACTTCACTGAGGTAATTCAGAGAATAGCAGCTAGAAATTAGAGCTCCCGAGTAAAAGAGTTTAGAGCAGAATTAGAGTTGGTTAGTCAGCATTAGTGTTAACAGAATAGTTTTCCTAGTCAGGAACGATACATATTCAGTGAGAAATAATAGAAGTGAATTCCGAAAATTCCACAGAGACGGAAAAGACGACGAATTCACTTCTACCTTCGAGAAGACTTCCAATTACTTCTCCGTTTCCCCGAGCAGAACTTCGGAGGTCTTTTGGCGCCATCCTGTGACAGAAGAAAGAAGACCGAAGCTAAGTACAATTGGGAGGCATGAGAGATTGAATGAAAAAAGAATATGATAGTAAGAGATCGCATAGAAGACTTACCTGAATAGACATAGTAATCCGTAATTCAACCTGAGGAAAATAGACGGATGTGTTATGCAATAGTGTTGAAAAAGACAATACAAATAAATATACTCACCACAGTTCCAAGTAGTAGATAACTAGAAATAAGAGAAAAGCAAAGAATACACAAACTAGAGCTTAGAGTAGTATTAGCGTAGTGAAACACACTACAAGAAGAATTCACAGAAGAAGAAGACTAGCTAGAATACTCCACTCTAGAAGTAAGTCAACCAGTAGTAAATTTCAAGGTAAACGAATTTAAAAGGAAAAGAGGTTATGAGAATAAACTAATAGAAATATGTTTTGTAGAGAAAGGAGTTGGAAGAGTATCCAGACCTACAGAAAGGAATATAAAAGCACAACACAAGAAGACAGACATACAGAAGAGGGGCACAGTGCTTGAAACCCAGGGTAGGTTTTAACACATAGAGGGAGGTTAGGAGTAGAAGGGAATTTGATAGTTATCGTGTTGTGTTCTTGTTTTAAGGTTCTCATTTACAAGAGCAGCCAGCAGCGCTAAGAAGAAGCTGAGGGGAATAGTAGAGAACCGGTGTTTCAGGACCAGTCTCTTCTTGGTTTATTATTTTATCCACTCCCCCCTTCCCCCTGTAGGGTAGTTGCGGAGTCCAGGTGAATATTACTGGAACTCTGGCTGCCTTGTAGAGGGAGTTGGGAACTAGCATCTCTGTTCCTGTGCAAGCACTTCAGGAGAACGTCACCTTGACCCTGACAGCTCTTTTGGCAGGTTCACCCCAAAACTTTTCGCGTTCTCCCAGCCTTTTTCTGTAACCTGGTGTTGGTGATTTTAGGCCTCTGAGCACTTTAGCACAGGGGTCCAGTGTAAAGTGCATGCGCTCTCTGTGTATGTGTGGTGCGATAGGCCTGCCCTCCCATAGGAATGCATGGGGGATATGTGTGTTCCTGGTAATTCCTGACGTGAGTGGAGTGCAGTGTCGAGTTTGGTATGTGCGAACTCGTGAGAATAAATGCTGCGCAATGGTGTGCGCAGATTTATGGTGACTGGTGGAGAAGTGCCACTTCTAGAAGTTGGCCTTTCTGTGTACTGTGTGCCTGCCTGCCTGCCTGATGTGGAGTGCATCTCTGGCTTGTGATTGACAGGAGCGGAGAGGGCTGGGGAATTCCAGGAGCCAGGGCGAGTCTGCCCGGTGGTGAATGGAGAGATCTGCATGTAGATGGGAGGGAGGAGTCGCACCTGGGACCTGAATAGGGCTGTGCCTTCCCTCCACAATGCTGGCTCCACCCCCTGTGGTGCGTCTGATGTCCCTGGCCTGTCCTGTGAATAGAGGAGAGGAGCTGAGCAAAACAAAGTGCTCAAGTGCTCCTGAACCAGTTGTATCTGGTTCTCCCCTTGCCCTACAGTTGTAGACAAAGGGAAATGGTGTATAAAAGAAGGGGCTGTGACCCCAGAGAAATGTTCTGCTTTGGATGCTGATTTCTGCGGGACGTGCTGCTGCTGGCCCAGGAGGACTTTCCAGGAGGGCTGCCTCCCTGGGACCAGCTATGCCCTGGAACCTTTTTACTTCATCTCTTTCAGCCTTATGGACTTTAGGCTGCCCTAGCTCCCTGTGAGCGCTTTGCTTTATTTTTTAGAGCACCTGGCTCTTTTCTGCTATGGGAAGCTCTGTGCTCCTTTACCTTGTGTGTTTCCAGAGGAGCGTGGGTGGTGCAGCGCGGCGCTGCCCGTCCCTTTAGAGGGAATCCCCCACCGGAGGGATTCAACCGTGATGGCTGCCGAGCGGGAGCCCGCCCCGCTCAGTGATCGTGCTTTCACGGGTGCCCACCCTGCTTCATCTTTATTTTAAGTCGCGGGTGCCCACCCCGCTTTGATGCCGTGGTGACTCTTAAGTAGCAGCGGGTGCCCACCCCGCATTTTTCGCTGTTTCGCGGGTGCCCACTCTGATGTTGTGCCGCTGAATACTTTGGTTCTCAATGAGGGTGCGCACCCCGTGTTTCACCGCCACGGCCCGGCAGAAGAGGAGCGCCAGAAACAGAAGACCGGCCATCTGCCTGGTTGTGGGCGGGGCCGGCGACGCAAGCCGGATGGCTTGCGGGCTCCATTTTTGCTTCCCCCGGCTGGGGAGAAGCCACGCAGAGCCTTGCGGGCTCTTTCCTGCAGGACCCGGTTGCCGGTGTGCGGGGCTCTCATAGTGAGTAGAGAGCCCCGCGGATTCCCTGCGCCAGCCTGTGATAAGACCCGGCCCCCAGTTAGTGGGACCGGGCGAAAAGGAGACCGGAGTCCTGCTGAGGAGTCCCAGTGAGCCTGGTAAGTGGGGGCTCCATGTTTTTGGTGCCCCTTGAGGCACAGGGCCATTTCTACATTTTTTAGCTGCCCCGTCTTGCAGCGGGCCACTCCAACGAGGGGGCAAATTCATTCAGGGATAAGCCCCGAGGGCCCCAGTGAATTGGCGAATTTGAGGGCCCAGTGCTAGTCCCTGAGCGGTCCCGCCGTTGCGGGCCACTCCACCGCCTAGAGGAAGTTTTGTTTTGGGCATGAGGGAGCCCAGAGGGGCCCGTGCCATGTTTTGTTTTCAGTTGCCCCAGCTACCAGTGGGCAACTGCAACAATGTGGGGCCAGTGTTATTTAGAGAGCCCCAGCGTGGCACAGAGGGCACAGTGGTGCCATGGCCCTTCTCTACTCAAAGTTGCGCCGCACCAGCGCGGGCAGCTGCAACATTGGCAAATTATTCCAGAAGGCATAGTGGTGCCAGGCCTCATCTTGAGATACCCAGCTGCCCAGCCAGTAGTGGGCAGCTGCACCTTTTAGGCGCACAGTTCTTTGGGGGGCAAGTTTTGAGTAAGGATTGAAATGGACTCCTTTGCCCCATACCCTCCCAGCTGCCCAGCAATTAGTGGGCAGCTGCTACATTTAGGTTTGCGCAGTTGCGCACCCTTGACCTTCACTGCTTAAGCAGCGTGCCCTGACTTTTGGGACATAGGGCATCTAAGCCCCTGAGAGATGGCCAGTTGGCCAGGGGGACTGTTAGGATTGTAGGGTGCCAGGCCCTAATGTGATTTTGGTGCTAGGAAATGTAATTCATGTAGTATGTTTTACGCACCCTGTGTTATACCTCTAAATGTGGTCTTTTATGATTATGAGGTTGTTTTGCATATCATGGTTTATGCTAGTGAGATTATGTCTCTCTGTGTGATTTATGCCCCTAATGTGAGTTGCGCTTAGGAGGTTAGAGTCTAATGTGTTTAGACTTGTGAGAGGACTGCATAATGTGTTTATGCTGGTGAGGTTGGCGCAGAATGTAATTTGCGCCTGATGTGATGTGCATAATGTAGTTTATGTTACAGGCTGATGCTAAGTACAGTGATTACTAGTGTTTACTGGTTGTACGTTTATGATCTGTTTTACTTTTACTTAGTTCGCTTTGTGATGGTTCTGACAGTGGTCCATGTGGTCCTGTCATGTGTACATAATCCCTTGTAAATATTGCCCAGTGCCAGTTGGCACAGTGTATATTGTGTGATTACTATTCTAATGTGTTATGAGAAAACAAAGGCTATTTTTGATATAACCTTGTGTGGAGTTCCTTTTGTGGTGTGCCTGGGATGTTGTTGCTGTGTGCGTGTGCAAATGCTTTACACATTGCCACCGAGATAAGCCTGACTGCTCGTGCCAAGCTACCAAGGGAGTGAGCTGTGGTTATCTTTGTCATGTAACTCCCTTGCCCTGACTAGAGTGGTGGTTTCTGCCTGGCTTTGGTGCAAGCCTTAGTCAACCAGAAATTCCATTTCTAACAGGGACCAATACACAAAACCAACTGCCCACTACACATAGTCAGGATACAGGCTGCAGGCACCAAGTGGTTGGGATAATTTACTAAGGTAACCTAATAATTTGTTTAGGAGAGGTAGGTCTTGCAGGGTTGAAAAATGAATGTAGGTGTTTTCCACTAGCAGGACATGCAAAAGTTAAAAGTACATGTCCATTGTTTTTAATACACTGCACCCTGCCCTAATGGCTATTTAAGGCCTACCCTGGGGTGACATTTGTGTATTAAAAAGAAAGGTTTAGGCCTGGAACAATGTCTATTTTGCCAGGTTGAAATGCCAAATTAATAAAGCACACAAAGGCTTCAATGGCATGTTTGAGAGATGTTTAAATGGCTACTTCAGTGGGTGGTACAATCAGTGCTACAGGCGCACCAGTAGCATTTAATTTACAGGCCCTAAGTACAAGTAGTACCCCTTTACTAGGGACTTACAAGCAAATTAAGTGTACCAATTGAGTGTATGCCAATTATACCATGTTTAGAGGAGAGAGCACACACACATTAGCACTGTTTATCAGTAGTAAAGTTCACAGAGTAACAAAAATAACAAATACCATATCAGCAAAAACAGAGTAGTAAGGCAGAAAGTCTTGAAGAAGATGACCTGAAGGCTGACAGGTCTAACATTATAATACTCTCAAATATTCAGTAGGTGTATTTACAACTACTATATGCCAAGGATTCTTGAGAGAAAAAAAGGTCCATAACAGAAACTCTGTTAAACAATAATTCTTTCCTCCTGCTGATCCTGCCAAGAGCCAGTACTGAACTTCCATAATTAATATTTTCAGTCCCTTCAGTGTTCTTCCAAATGCCATGATTTATGACCTGCAATCCTTCAAAAATCAATCTCAAATTAGGCAAAGTGTGTCTGCAGGTTTGTACAGTCTTTCTCCATATACCATGATTTATAACCTTAACACCTCTAAACTATACTGAAACTAAACAAAGTTTGTCCACAAAACAAATGTGCACTTGCAGTTCCTTGTGAAACATAATTATATAGAAAATGAAGTTATATGAGTGTCATGAATATAGTATCCAATGTCTTGAATTTTAGAAAAGATTAGTTCAAACAATGTTATTATTCAATAAAGAGTTAAGGACATCATAACAACCCCAACAAGAGTCTCAGGGTCAAGGTTATCCAATCAACATAAAAGAAAGACAATTCAAGGAAAGACATTCACAGGTTTGGGAAGCAAGCAGCTTCTGAAATGTTCTTTTAATAAAGGTTTAACTTCTGCTCCATCCAACATCTCATGAGACAAATCTCACTTTCTGAAAAACTTTCCTGTGGCTTGTCTCATCCAATACATCAACTTTTGGGTGCCATGTTGGAAGTATTCTCCTGCCTCATTTAATTAAAGAAATCAACTTTAATTTCATCCAACACCACACAATCTTTAATATTTTACATAGCTAGGGAATTATTCTTCCAGTGCAATTATTTCCTGCGACTGACACAATATGCAGTCTTGCATTCTTTTTAAATACTGAAATCAGCAAGGTGATTCAAGACCACAAATCTAATTAAGGAGTTGAAAAACCTGAAGTGCCAGAAGGAATACAGATATGCTAGAACTGGCCTGGTCTGGTGGCTCAGTGGAATAATGCTTCCACTGTAGGAGCCTGTGTTTGACCTCATGGTCACAGGTTCAAATTGTGATGGGTCTACTCAACCTTTCATCTTTCTGAGGTCACAAAAATTAGCACCATTGTGTTGGGTAGCAATAAACGTCTGTTATTCAGCGGTGAGAGGCCCTTTTGAATGAACGTGCACTTTACAAAAGCACGTTATGTTGTCATATTTTCATCTGTGATGCTAAACCTAAAATTTGTACATCGCACTAATCTTTAGACCTACTTAACGTGAAACTGTACTTTGATCGGAATTCACCAATCATATATAATACTGTAAGCTCATTCTCTTTTTGGTTAAGCTCTTCAAACTTACACTATGAATGCCCCCTCACATTATTAGGCCTACACCAGATCAATATCAATGCCTGAAAGGTCCTTTCTGAGACAGGCTGTCGCAGATACAGGTAGTTCCAGTTGCTCAACCTACACACGTGTGCACACATGTGTGTGCTTGTGTGCATGTGCAGCAAACTCAATGTCTTAACCCAGCTCTGCAGCAGCAGGCCTTTTTTCTAAAGTCAAAGCATGGTGGTTAGCACACTCAATCTATTTAAACAAAGTTTACAGTGAGTAATATTCAGTGAGGCTAACTCACAGTAAAAAAATTGAGAGAGTCAAATGGATTATGCATGGGGTTTGCCCCGGTTTGCGCAGTTGTTTTCAACAACAGTGGTCCCCAGAAAGTGAAATGGAAACCAAAGGAATGAATATAGACTCAATCGTAGCTATATTTAGTGGACTTGCCCAGCCGGACAGAGGTCTGATATGCTATCTAACAGGCATGTTATTTAAGTCCTGATGATGATCCGCTCATTCTTCAACCGGATCGAAACGTCGTCGACACCCTAATACACCTTATACGCAAAAAACCTTTAGTTCATTCCTCTGTAAAGGTGTTTTGTAGTGATTTGCTCTTGTAACTCTGTATATCCTCCTTGTGCAAACCGGAAAAGCTTTGCCTGAGCCCCCTGTTGTTCGTTTTCTCCCTTCTTTATGTACTCTACTAGCTAAGTAGGACACAGGATTGTGTCCCATTTTATGTATTGTTTTGTATGACTATATCCTAAACCTACAAGTAAATATCAGACCTCTGTCCGGCTGGACAAGTCCACTAAATATAGCTACGATTGAGTCTATATTCATTCCTTTGGTTTCCATTTCACTTTCTGGGGACCACTGTTGTTGAAAACAATTGTCTCCCAAGGTCCCTGGTCGACTTCTCTTGGGTTCCCTTGTTGTTGCAGAATATATATAATACCGGTTTGCGCAGTGCCACTGACAGATATTATATTATATTAGAATCTCTATTACCTAATTGTGTGCAGCACTGTTCAGTCTACCAATCAAACAATTAATTGTTTGGTAAAATAAAATCTCTTACAATAAACAGAGCCATACACAATACAATTGCATAATCAATAATATAACAGATACACCTTAAAATCTACTTCCAATCTCACTTGAAGAGTTCTCACTTCCAGCAGCAATTAATAAAAAGTTAAGCGAAGCTCCCATTCTAGTTACATCAGTTGCATTTGATGCGCCACAAGCGTAGAAGGTGCGCTGCTCACTTCACCAGCAACTTTCACAAGAGACCCGTCAGGATGCTGAGAGCTACAAGTGCTCAACGTCTTCTATCAAAATGTTGCGACTGGAACACGTCATCATTATTTAATTGCTTCATGAGAATAATGAAGCTTCCTTGGCTCCATTGATATTATAATTTTCATAGACAGTCCGCAGCTATGCAAAAGGAATCAACTCGCCTCAAAGGGATCAGCCAGTACTTCAAATGTAAATATAGTGTTGGCACTCCCACTTCAAAGTACTCGTTTGCGCCTGAAAAGTATCGGTGCTCCCCCATTTAATGCATTGCAGCAGTGCCCAGAAGTGTAGGTACTCAGTACTGACAGTACCTGCCCAGTCAAAACACAGGTATCAGCCCAGCGGAACCTTGTTCCTTTTTGGAGGATTGTTTAGTCCCACAATCACTGTCAAGGGAATGTATGTGAAAAAAATAACTTGTAAAAATATGATATTCCCCAGGCGAAACCATTTTGCTTATGACATCCTGCAACCATTTAAGTAGGAGATACAAGGGGGAGCCAGACAGCTATCCTTTATTTTCTGTGACCTATTTGCATTGAGGTAAGCCCACCCATCAGTGCACTTATCCTATGGCCTGTAGCCCTGGGTGATTGCCTGATTGTTCACCTCAGTGCCAGCGCATGGCCGTCTCTTTCTCAGCACATGCTTTTGATGGCACAACTAGGACTGTTTCTTTTTTTTTACAGTTGTGAGAATGCCAGGTCCTGACAGTCACTCCATGACGTGATGATGCAGTTGATGTGGCATTGTCAGAAAAACGAGGCAGTTCCCAGCAGTCACAATATTCAAGCTTTAGTAAAACATTTATGTAAAGCTGTGAAGATAATTACACGATAATTAAAAACCAAAGCTTCAATGTGTATGATGTTACTGGGCGCCAAGTTTTCAGTAACTGTGTACTTTAAGGCGCATGCCGAACACCAAAGAGAGGATTTTGAAGTATCAACCAGCACTAACATAATGGGAAAAGTGAAAATGTAACATTCGAGTATAGCACAAAAAGAAGTGAAATTAGAAAATGCAATGCAACGTAAAATACAAACTTAAGCAGGGAGCAACAGACAACTGGGAACAAATAAAGATAATTCGGGATGGTAAAGAGCAAAACACTACCTTAAAAGTAGGGGTATTCCCGACCCTAGGAAGGGTTTGATTGCTGCCCAAGGTGAATTACACCACAGTTACAGAGATAAGCAGCTGATGCATACACTGTATAGACGTATAGACAAAAGGCCAGGAACGTTTAGGAGACAGTCTGTTATATGAAATCATGACATTTCCAGACACCAGCAATCTCTCATGTTATGTTATGTTAGCTCGATTTGTAAAGCGCGTTACTACCCAGAGGGGTCTAAGCGCTATTCAGTTCCGGCTGCGAGTGTCTAAGGACTGCAAAGAATTACCAAGACCTGAATAACCAGGTCTTTACAGCTTTCCTAAAGGAAAGGAGACGAGGTGCGGTTTTCGTGCAGAATGGGAGTATGTTCCACGCTTTGGATGCTTCAAGTACAGTGCTCTTTCCACCCCATCGTACTTGTTTAAATCTTGGCAGTATTAACAGTTTTGCATTTGCTGAGCAAAGATTTCTAGTAGGGAGAAATTGTTTGAATCTTTGGTTCAAAAAATCAGGACGGAGATCATCCATATATGCTGATTGTTTTAAAGGAAGAATCTCGAAGGTGAAGTTGCACAATTAACAGAACAATCTCCAGGGAAAGAAAGTGAGAGAGAGAAGCTCACTGAGAATCGAAGGACTACCACAATCTCCTCTCTCATCTTTAGATTTAAAAAAATTGATCTTATTTAGTTATGCTTGCCGTTTTAGTCATACAGAATATTTGAAATGCACCCAGCCTCTTAAGGCATTAACTGGCACATGCATCAACAATGCCATTTGCGATTCCTTAATAGCGAAAAATAAGGATTCACTAATAAGGAATAGCCAAAGGCTATGCATGTAGAAATCGCTTACAAAATAGCGATTTCTTAACATTCCTTAATTGCTACTCGCAAATTGCGAGTCGCAATTAAGGAATACCTCCCCATTGATTCCTATGGGCCTAGAGGCCCATAGGAATGAATGGGATGACTTTCTCAATTTGCTAATCTCAATTAGAGAATCGCAAATTGCTCATGCTATTTCAAGGGTGCCAGGGCGTCAAAAAGACACCCGGTTGCACCCCTGAAATCTGCATATGAATACATCTTGCACACACACATGCCCCAAGGGCACGTGTGTGTGTAAAATTGAACTTTGAAAAATGCACTTTAGTGCATTTTTCAAAGTTTTTGCAAATTACCATGAAGTTCAACTTCATGGTAATTTGCTCCCCCTATTAGCGAAATCGCTAATTTTTAAACTTTCATGCATTGCATTTAAGGAATCTCAATTTGGGATTCCTTAAATGCAATCGCAATTTAAGGAATCGCTATTTAGAGATTCCTTAAATAGCAATTTTTGCATTTGGGATGATGCATCCCAAATGCAAAAATACCGGTCGCAAAGGGGCAGATTCTGCTAATCTGCCAGTTTGCGAGCAGTTTTCTCGTTGATGCATGTGGCCCTTTGAAAGGAATTGTGAACTACCTTGCTGCTACAAGCCTTGAATGTTTTTGCAAAACATATATTGGAAATTGCCGCAAGCCTTGGTAATCTGTATCCTTTCTTCAAGAAAGACTCAATTGCCACCACATGAAGGAAAGAATGACTGCATGAGTAACTCTCACCTCTTAGGATATGTTCTTTCTCTTCTGAAATAAAGATTACAGATGCTTTTGGGCTCTTGACTGAGGAGCTTTACCCCAAGGCGTGGGGCTCATTTAAACATTTTTAATGTTTCTTACAATTGCGTTTTCACAGCAGTTAGGGACTGACATACTTAAGGTCCTTCGGAGTATAAATCAAGTAGGAGGACCTTCAGTTTGGTTGGAAGGGTACTCTCCACCGAACTTTAAATCAGCCCCTATGTGTGATGTGGAGTATACCATACTCTTAATTACATCGTGTGACAGAGTACACACCTTCACAATTCTCACCCATTGCATTTCCGCAGGTCAAACCTAGTGATGTATACTGGGGAAACATTCATATTAAATACTGGAATATTTCGAATTTGGTGTATACTGGAGAAATATCCATATTAAATAGTGGGACATCTGGATTTTGTGTGGAAAGCAGAAAAATGTGTATGTTATGCACAAACCACCCTCTTGTGCAGCCAAACTAGACAAACAATTATGTCCAGGATCCTACAGCATTATAGTTGGATCCAATGCAAAACTCAAGTTGGCCCTCTAATGGAGCACTTTGACAACTCTATATAGTGATCAGAATATCCGGTGGATTATATAAGAAAGGATAAAACCAACCCCAAGAGTGCCCGATACTGAACAGACTAAACATAATGGAATGCAGGTCGATATACCCTTTAGACATGGTCTGGAATGGACTGAATGAGTTTGAAGAAGTGAATAAGCAAGTCACATTCTTTAATGGCTTACTTTTTATGCATTAGTCTTTGGCACATACTGTATACAATATTGACCGAGTTATACAACGGAATATGTTATTTTTTTCCCATGGTTTTTCTTATGATTGTCCACGGAATGAATTCATATATCATCACATCATGTAAATATTCACATAAATTCTCTTAAGACACTGAGAATGCATGACATATATTGAAAGTATTAGTGTATTTGACTTCCAATACAATATGTATCTATTCTCTATGTTTTGTTGGTATAATATGTTTCATGTGAATAATTCCTATTCTTGAACATATTTCACTTATGCCATTCGTGTTATGCAAAATCAGCATGATCTGTACTATTTATCCATTTACCATTGACGTACCTTGTTTTGCCCATAATAATTTTGCCGGTGGAGATGAGATACCCATTTAGTGCAATATTTTTAATACATGGCAAATGTTACAGGAGATGAATGGACTACTTTCAATATTTGACGTATTTGACGACGGCTTCACACATTTGCACCACTAGACTTTTTTGCATCTCGAGCATGGTCATTCAATCAGAGGATGACGAAATAGAGTGTAACACTAGAACGTATCCCTGTTGCAGCCATCTTGGGAGAGGAAGATACTTATATCTTCTTTATGAAAGAGTGCATGCAGACATGTGGTGACGCATTGCCAAATCTAACAAGGCTTGTTTGCCACATGGGTAGCTTCACGTGAGCATACAGGAGACACTACCACGGGTAGGAATTGTAGTGCCGTGTGAGTTAGCAATGACAGAACCCATGTGGCTACTGATTGAGTTCGTAGAACTGTGAAGTAAGTGTAGAGTGTAGCAAAGTGAATGCAGGTTTAGAATGTTGAGTTTGCAGTTACATGCAGAAGGAGAAAGACATGTTATACTAATCTCTGTGTCTGGCATAGTCCTTAGTGGATTCCCAGGCTGGGGAGGGTGCTAGAACTGGTGATGAGATAGGGGGATAAGTAACTCTAACATCAACAGTGCTCTCCTAGAGTGTTTGCCAAGCTCCAGCAAACTGCGCGTGCATGCCACTTGTGCCTCAGTTGAAGTGCTAAATTGACACATATGTGGAGTCAAGGCACAACTCCAGCCTGTGTAAAGCATTTTATGAGAATGAAAGCTTCACTGAGAAGTCTATAGACCATTAGCTAAGAACCTGCTGGGAAGGCCATAAAAGAGGTAGTGCGCTACTACGCAAGTTAAAGTTATACATCATATGGAGTGATAACGCTAAAGGGGGATAAAACCAAGTGTTGAAAGAGCAGCAAATAGCAACAGCCAATAGCTAGATAATGCTGCTATCAGAAGCGCTGCGAGCCAGAGATCAACATGGTGTTAGTACAAAGAGATACCTAAAAGGAAAGCAATTCAAATACAAGAAACAATCATCTGCTTACCAGAACAGAGTAAAGATGGTTACCTGAACACTTCAGAAGTGATGCTTGATGCCCACCAACAAGGCAAAGCGTCCACACCAATTAAGGCAAATTGACACCATATGAAGCCAATCATCATCTAAATCGTCATTAAAGAGTTCTTCAATTCCTAAATCGAGTGAAAGTGAAGACAATGGTTGTGTAATGTCGATGTTTACCACAGAAAAAAATGTGCATGTTGGACTGGCTGCTTATGAAGTAAAATAGAGGTCAAAGAAAAGTCAACATGAAAATGCACCTAAGTCAATCAAACATTGTCCAAAGATTACACTAAAGGTAACCAGTTTCTCAATACCTTTTACAGTCAACAGTAACAGTGGGTGTTCAACTTCGCTACCCTGATGGAGTTTGCAGATTTTTTGAGACTCCGCACTCCGCTCAGAGTGCGGAGTTCAGCAAAAAACTCTGGCTTCTTGGCATTGCGGAGTTTGGTCTGCCACAGTGCCACCCACCACGAGCAGGCTTACCATCATGGCGTTCCTCTGCTTCCATGCTCTGCCCCGGTTGTCCTCCTCCTCCTGGCTGTCTTCTCTCCACTCCAGGCTCGCTCCCAGGCAAAACAAAACCCCTATGTCACTATTGGGATGACTGCGCATGAGCATTTCTCTCAAGACGAACTACAGGAGTTTTGTTTTGCCTGGGAGTGAACATGCAGTGGAAACAGGGACAGCCAGGAGGAGGAGGACAGCCGGGGCAGGGCACGGAAGCAGAGGAGTGCCGTGATGGTAAGCCTGCTCAGGGTGGGTCATGTGGCAGGGGGTGGAGCGTAGCAGAATTCTGCAGAGTTTTTAGCCAACTCTGTGGAATTCCACAAAGTGGCACTTCGCCATCCTTAGTCAACAGTGGTGTGTCAATAAACATATTGCCTGAAGAGAAATACAATGAACTATATCCATTGCCATGACTTAATCTATCGACAATGAAAGTGTATATATACATGGGCTGCATCAACACCACAAAAAAGTCAAGGTTCACTTGAAGCTACGATAAAACATAAGAAATTTAAAATAAAAGCATCCATTCATGCACTTCAAGGTATGGGGTCAAGTGCCCGTTTACTCCTTCCACACAGCTTCTTATATGGGACTGATATCAGTGAACTATAACATAAATGCTCATCCTGAAATAGTAAGTAATTCCCTTTGTTGTTTCATGGGTTAATAAAACTCAAGACTATGAAAGTACAATTACACTTTTGTGAGGACATCCATCTTATTGCTCAAAGGCACAGATGAACTGCATTTCATTTACAGGAAGTTGTTGAAAAACAACTTGAATAATTGCTCAAACTTGATCTCACTAAACATACCACTAGTTTAACATACTGGGTTTTTCCTGTATTGGTAGTGCCAAAAAAGGACAGAGGAGGAGCTGTACGCATCTGTGTTGACATATGTCAAGTTAACAAGGCAATTGGACATCCAGGTTTGCACATCGCTGACATGATAACCCAATTGTATGGTGCAAAGGTCTTCTCTCACCTTGATTTGAATAAAGGATATCATTAGTTGAAAATCAAGGAGAGTTGCAGGTACATTACAAAATGTTCTACACATATTGGTCTGTTCAGTGTGTCAACAACTGCAGAGCTGTTTCAAGTTTCCAAATATCATACATCCTGTCATGAATGCATTTAATTTTAGCGATGCTATATTGATTATTGGAGGTACAGAGAAGGAGCATGGTATAGCTTTCACACCAGTGTGTTGTTTACTTACGGATGCAAGTTTGACTTTGAATGCCGACAAATGTGAGTTCCATCAGACAAAGCTAAAATTCTTTAGCCTTACCTTTTCTGATGGGGGCAGGACACCTAATCCAGCTAAAGTTCAAGCCGTGTCCACTGCTAGTTTCTTGGCATGGCCAGTTACTGCTCCGATTATGTACAAGACTTTGCCACCATACATCGAGGGAGGCTGTGGTATGTGCGTGCAGTCCTGATGAAGTCACTGAGAGTGTGCCCACCCCTTGCCAGTAGCACCTGGGGCCAGTGAACAAGGCGTCCGGCTATTAAGAGTAGGCAGAGTAGAGGAATACACCTGCCACCATACATGTAAGCCTGCCAGAAGGTGTAATCAAGTGGGGCGTGTTTGACCAGTAGTGCCAGAGATACCTGTTTCCTCTAGAGGCATAGAACAATATTCTCGCTCAGAGTTTGTGCCTACCTTTGGGAACATGACTAGGCCAACAGACAACAGCCGAATTAAAAGTGTGGGGCCAGGCTAACCACATGAACAAATATATGGCGGCGTTGGGCCATGAGGATGGCACGGTTGGGGGGGCGCCCCCAGCCGAGTTGGATGACCAAGCACCTGACCCTTCCTTAAGAGACATTATGACGGCAATCAGAGATTTGCGGGGAACCCTGGAACCAAAACTGGACTCTGTAACTGGGGAAGTCAATCTGCTCAGGTTGGACCTCTGGAAAATGTCAGAAAAGATGTCTAAGGCTGAGGCAGGCATTGGAGGCCTGCAGTCCGAAACAAAACGTCTGGAGGAGCAGGTATCGGTACTGACTAAAAACCAAACTGAAATCCTGGTTAGAATTGAGGACCAGGAGGGCAGAGCCAGAAGGAACAACATTCGGGCAGTAGGCGGAAGGAGGGAATGGAGGAACCATTGATGGACCTCTTCCTGGAAGATTTGATCCTGAATAAACTGATGCCTAAATGGCTGTCTACCTTCTTCTCGGTGGAACAGTCGCACCAGGCATTGGGTGCCCAGCCTCGCATGGGGGCGCCACCCGCACGATCACAGCTCGTATATTGAACTTCAGGGACAGAGACGCCAATTTGCAGGCAGTGCGTCAGCACGGCAACTTGCAACATGAAAATGCCACCATCTGATTTTTCCCCAACTTCATGCTCAAGGTTCAGTGCCAAAGACGCACCTATGATGCTGTGAATAGGGCCTTTTGTCAACAAAATGTGAAATACATGATGTTATTTCCAGCTAAACTTAAAATCATTGATGAGGGGAAATCCTACTTCTTCAACTCGCCACCCGAGGCAAGCAATTGGCTAGAAGGTGGCTGGCGTACTGTTGGGCAGAACGGGGGCAGAATTCTAACACCGGCCATGAAAGAGCAAGATAAAGAGAGATGGGATGCAGACCCCACGCCTCACAGTCCAGCCCAGTGGCAAAGAACAGATAAGTGAACATGAGCGGTGCCGTCAAGTACCAGGTATTTCTCCTTCCTCTTGTGTAGACTGGGGGGATGCGGGGAGGCTTAGGGGTGGGAATGTGAAAAGAACTGGCACAAAGTGACACTGGGCATTGAACTGACAGTCTTAACGATCGGATCCTTGTCGCCCCATGTATGGCCCTTTTCTGGGAGCTGACAGACAAGGTTGCTGTCATGAGAATATTAAGGGGTTTTGCAATATTTGACAGCAAAATTATTTCACTTCTTGCTGGAGGCTGGTTTACCACCCATCACCAATGGTTATTACTGCACAGTTAGGGCGACATACACTCCGCTTGTTGGGGAGGTGGGAGGTTTGCTTCTCACCTAGCAGGGTTGTAGGGAGGGGGGATTGGGTAAAATGTTCAATTTTATAGTGTGTGATTGTATTGTTGCTCAAGACCGTTATAGCCATATTGCAATGCATGTTGTCACGAGGTCATCCCGGGAGGGGCGTGGTTCCACAGTGGCTATTTGTCTTGAAGGCAATCATGGGAGATTCAGTTAGTATCCGTGTATGGACCTGGAATGTGAATGGACTGGGGAAAAAAATTAAGCAGATTCTTGTCCTTCAGCATATTAAGCGCCACTCCCCAGATGTAGTAATGATACAAGAGTTACACCTTAGAGGAAGCCGATATAAGGCCCTGGACCACTTTGGGTACAGACTGGTGGCACACTCAGGGTATTTATCTGATGCGGGGTGGGACATGGTCTGACGATGCCAGCTGCTGTGTGGCGGGCAAGTTGGAGGGGCACTCGATAGTGCTGTGTTCGTTCTATATTCCCCTGAGCCTTCATGCTATCACTCTCCCAAAGATTAGTGCGATCCTGATAGGACTGCCTGTAGGTACCCTTCTGGTGGTAGGGGATGCAAACGCAGTAGTAGACCCAGAGCTGGACCGAACCAGTGCATGGGCGGGCCAGAAGGGGGAACAAGACCTGTCAAGTTTTTTGACGGCCATGGGCATGGTGGACCTTGGACTGGCACACACCCCTCTGACAAAGCGAAACACATATTATTTGGTGCGCCACGGCTCTTTTTCTAGAATTGACTACCTTTTTACGCAAAATGACAAGGTGGGAGAATTTGCATCACCAGTACATATGGCAAGGGGCATCTCAGACCATTCCCCTGTGTGCATTGCCTATTCGGGGTCCGTCCATCAGTAGAGCACCAATTCTGGAGGATTGACCTCTGGCAGTTGAGGGACCCCGTACTCAGAGAGAAAATCTGGGAAGGGTTGGACCTATACCTTGAAGAGAATGTAGGATTGATGGAATCGTGCCTGACTATCTGGGAGGCCTACAAACAGTGCTGTGGGAGCAGACTCAGGCATTAATTGGGACTCAAAAAACTTCTCAATGACCACAGTATCTGAGGAAGCGCAGAAGGCCTTAGACCCCGATCTTATTGAGGAGGAATTGGCAAGAGCCCTGGGATCCCTAAAATCATTGAAGGCAGTGGATCCGAATGGACTCCCAATTGAGCTGTTCAAAAGTCTGACTTCCATAATAATAGCACCACTACTAAACATGCTAATGGCTTGGGAGAAGGGACAACTGCAGGTTGATCAGTGGGCGGCCACCGTCATGGTTATATAAAAGGCGGGTAGGCCTCCAGACCAGTGCGGTTCCTATTGGCCAATCTCCTTGCTCAACGTGGAGGCAAAGGTGTTAGCAAAAGCCTTGGCCAAAAGATTGGTGCCCGTCATCACTACAGTGGTCCACACGGACAAATCTGGCTTCATGCCTAACAGGAGCAGTCGCCACAACCTGCGGAGATTATAAGGTGTGCTTCATCTGACGAGCGACACTTCCACCCAACAAACGGCATTGATGGCGCTGGACGCATCAATAGCCTTTGACAGTATAGAGTGGCTGTATTTATTTATGGTGCTCACCAGGTTGGGCTTCAGTCCCAACTTTTGTAGTTGGGTGAGACTGCTCTACCAGGACCCACAGGCCCAAGTAAGAGTCAATGGCACAATGTCGGGGCTCGTCTGGCTACGGAGGGGCACCAGACAGGGTTGCCCCCTGTTGTTTGCCTTGGCGCTGGAGCCCTTGGCGCACTGGATTAGGATAGACCGGATGATCTGGGGCATAGAGGCACCAGGGGGTTGGGAGTAGGGGTGGGCGTAATTTGCAAAATTGACTTTTGCAAATTATCGCGAAATTGCTCAAAATCTCCGCGAGCAAGCGGAACTTTAACAAAGGTGCGGAAGTTGCTTTTCCCGCCCGTTCGCAATGTTCGTTTTTGCATGCTCGCTGAAAAATATATCTCCAACTTGCCCATGTGGTCGCTAATGGGCACGCCCATCTTGCTCAAGATGCTTATTTCCTGTTCCGGGTCGAATGATGTGTTCGAGATCGCAAACTCTCGTGGGATAGCGTGACCAGCTACCAACAATCCAACATCTCGTGGCGCACGCGAATGGATAGGAAAACTCGTCGGCGAACGCAGCAACCCGGTAAGTCGCAACCGTGCGCGCGAGCATGCTTTTTTAAAGCACGAACAAAAAAAAGACTTCCGTTTTGGGGCAGATTGCGAAAGTTTTGACATGTTCGCGCTCTCGGCGGAACGCAAAAATGTCAAAATATCACAAATTCCGCAAGCGGAACAAAATTTACCGCCCAGGCCTAGTTGGGAGGAGTGGATTTCATTGCACTCAGGCGACATACTCCTATATCTAGGAAGACCGTACTACACCATAGCAAGGGTACTCTACATTTTTTTATTGTTTGAGAGCTACTCCGGATATACCATTAACTGGTCTAAGTCGGTGGTCTTTCCACTGTCCGGCCCCCCTGAGACTGTGGCGAGGTGTGATGGAGGGGTTCAAGTACCTGGGCATTGATATCTCCCGTGACCACCAGATGTTTCTGAAGAGGAATCTCACTCCCCAACAGGACCGGCTCTGCGCTGATACACTCAACTGGCGCACCCTGCAGCTGTTTCTCATGGGCAGGGCCGCCCTGTTTAAAATGATGGCCCTGCCACGCTTATTATACATCCTGCAGAATACCCCATGCCTAGTCCCCCCAACAGTCTTCACTGGCAGGGGGGTTAACCCAGAAAAGCACTCTACACACTGCAAAAAAGGAGTGTATGACGGCGGCCTGGCAGTCCCAGATATTAAGCTATACTATTGGGCCTCACATCTACTAGTCATAAATGATTGGGTCTATGTGGCCAGCAATGAACCGGTCTTCAGGGTGGATAGAGCCACCATGCCAGGAGGGGACTGTGAGCTGCTCCTGTATACCCGAGGGGCAAGCCCAAAGAGGCCTTCACATACCGC
Source organism: Triturus cristatus (assembly GCF_964204655.1). Classification (NCBI taxonomy): domain Eukaryota; kingdom Metazoa; phylum Chordata; class Amphibia; order Caudata; family Salamandridae; genus Triturus; species Triturus cristatus. Next base: position 634,502,848 of record NC_140582.1, read on the forward strand.
GTCGGTGGTGCCATGTTGGCACGAGGTTAACAGGTTTCTGGGATGGCAGGGAAAATAATCCAATCAGACACACCTGTGGGTGGAGGACCCACTGAGGGAGATGGACTCATTAAAAAGCTTTAGAGGTTGGCAGACGATAGGCATTGAACGCCTGGGCGATGTGTGGAGGAGCGTTGGTCCCCTCCCCTTCAAAACTTAAAACAGGAATATAGCTTGACCCTGATGCAGACATATCATTATCTGAGGCTGACACACGCCCAACAGAGACATATCCAGCGGGGCACACTCATTTCCTGACCACTTCCCTCTGGAAGACAGACTGCTGATTGATCCCATCCCTGAAAAGGCGACTTCCACGATATACAGCAAATTAATAAACAACGTACAAGACCCCCTGACAGCCCTACATGCTGCATGGATCGATGATTCAGGGAATATAAGAGATGGGAAATGGCTGGAGGCACTGCAGAGCCCCAGTGAAATCGCAATCTATACAAGATTCCGGTTAGTACAGCTCAAGATACTGCATCGCACCTACTACCCTAGCGGCAGTGATCCCCAAGAGAAACATTGCAAGGGGATGGGAAGCTCCCCAACCTCTGTCTTTGAATGAATGGGTGAGAGATCTAGACTAGTGCCAGCGAGCTGAGGAGACGGTGCATAAAAGTAGGGGGTGTATCAAGAAGTGGGAGAAGATATAGGCATCATGGCGTAAATACAGAATTACCCTGGTGGGTTTGGGACCTACACATTTGTTGCATTCAAAAGGGAATATAAGTTTAGGTGGAATTGTCCATACCCCTCTTAGGGGACATTAATGTGACGAAGCAACCTAATGGTGTACATGCAAATATGGTTCTTAAACTGTATGGTCTTATGAGCGAAGTTAATAAAAAGATTTAAAAAAGAAAAAGACTTTGCCATCATGAGTGCGCCACTGACAGACTTTACGAAATAGTATGTTTAATTTCATTGGTCACATGAAGGCAATCAAAGCTTCGAGAAGATCAAACAAGCTATTGAGAATGCTACTCAAATGGCATGCTTAAATCCAAAGCTTCAGACCGAGGTAGTTGTTGATGCTAGCCATGCCAGCCCAGTCTAGTTAGGCGCAATCCTTGAGCAGCACAGTGGACACCTAAATGCTCAAAGGTATATTGTGGCATATGCAAGCAGAGGTTTGTCACAAATTGAACGTGCTTATTCACAACCTGAGAATAAAAGTTTAGTAGTGGTGAGGGCTTGTCAACATTTTCACATATTCTTATATGGAAAGCTTTTCACGCTTGTGACACATCATCGAGCGTTGTTGACCATCTTTGGCAATCCAAAGGCCAAGATGCCTCTTTGCATTGAACGTTGGGGTCTTCAATTACAAGAATACAACTACACAATTGTGCAATGTCCAGGGAACAGCCACGGCCCATATAGGGCATGCCACCGGGCGGTGAAGTGGGGTGGGGGGTTGTAAACTGCAGCATACGGACGATTTCAGGTAAGTAACGAAAAAATGATAAAGCGCGTGCAACGAAATGCGTTTTTTTTTGTTACTTACCTGAAATCGTCTGTATGCCGCATTTTACAACCCCCCACGCTTCCCCACATCACCACCCGGTGGCACGCCCTATACGGGCCATGGCTTCCAGGGAATGATCAAAACCCTGGTGACTACTTTTCACAAGTACCTCTACAGTGCCATGGTACCCCTTCCAAGATGGCTGAAGCCTCCATAAATTTCATTGTGAAATCAAGCACACATTGGAAAAAAGTGTCACTGCCAAGAGTCAAGATAGTGACATGTTGAAACTGGAAGCCATTATTACACATCAATCTTTGAACCAGCACACTCAACCTCTTAACAGTGACAGTGAATACCAGAAGTCTAAAAATGTCAAAGATGAACTGTCCATTATTCAGGAACGTTTTGTCCTTAGAGGTTCTCGTTATTCCAAAGAGTCTGCGACAGCAGATAATTGAAGAGGTGCATGAAAGACATCGTAGAATTGCTGGTTTCCCCATCTCGATTAGATGGGGAAATTAGATTTTAACTATGCAGCTTCCTTTCATCGCAATCCACTCAACACACCGTAAGCATGTCAGAGTTGCTGAAGCATGCATGGGAAAGAATTTCCATTGGCTTCTTCGGTCTTTTTGACAATGGACATCAGCTGATGGTGATTATTTTAGAATACTCCCGTTTTCCATTAATAGAAGATCTCTAATCCATCCCTCAAAAAAGAGTCATTGAGAGATTAGACGGCATCTTTGCGACATGAGGTGTTCCTGCAGGCTGAAAATCTGACATTGGCCCATCTTTCAACAGTCGAGAATTCAGAGACAATCTCAATGTGAAGCAACAGAGGTGCACAATTCTTTGGCCACAGGCCAATGGCCTTGTCGAACATTTCATGAGTGCTCTCAAGAAAGCTGTACTGGAAAAGCTCGACCTTAAAACTGTCTTGCATCTACTCTTAAAGATTCCTCACTTGGCCACAGGTGAAAGCCCTGCAACCTTCATGTTCCAGAGAGCCATGATGACCAAGTTACCTCAATGAACCACCAGAAGATCAAGTAGTGAGTATAAAACCTGTGTAAAAGATTTGAGTCGGAAAAGAAAAATTCAGGCCTAAGCAGACAACCATGGACAAACGAAAGACATTATTTCATTAGAAGACATTGAGTGCTTGTCCGTCAATTTAGAGAATGGAAATCTGATCCTCCCTTCGATGCTGAGCCCTCTCATGTTGTGGTCAGTAAAGGACACATGGTGACTGCCCAATAGCAACGAAAGTCCATTACGCAAGATCCCTCGCATTTTCAAAAAGTGGCTCATCGCTTGTCATGCACTGATGTCAAAGTAGAGACTGGTTCTGATAGGACAAGTGAAAACTCCCTGACTGCTGTTATTCCTACATCACCAACGCAAGTCATGGACACTACTACCTTTCCCCACTTTTGAAAGGGATGTGTGATCAAAAGCCTCACGAAGACTTATTGAAAAGCTCTGTGTATATATTTATACAAATACAAAAAAACAGTATTAAACAGAGGGGGAGATGTAGTTTTGTGTGAGTTAGCAATGTGGCCCAAGAGTTAGAGTGTAGCGAATTGAATGCAGGCTTAGATTCTTACATTCTTGTTACACGTAGTAGAATAATGACGTGCTATACTACACATTAGCAGGTACCCTGGCTGGGGAGGACGCTGCAGCAATTTAGGTGGAATCTCTTCCTTTTTCTTTTACGTAGCTGTTAGATTTCGGGGTCTCTAGTTGGCATAGGTAGGTACCTGTGACAAATAGGGACCCTTGCGTCTAGTCAGGGTAAGGGGGTACACTCCTAAAATAACCCCTGCTCACCCCCTTGGTAGCTCGGCACGAGCAGACAGGCTTATCTCAGAGGCAGTGTGTAAAGCATTTGTGAACACATAGAGTAATCAAGTGGCAACACTACAGATGGACACCACACAAGTTTTATATAAAAAATAAGTATTCTTTATATAGACTTATCACAAGACCACAAACGACAACAATCCACAATACTGTACTATAAAATGGTAGAATTAGCTTAGTTCTCTTAAGATGTTAAATGCGACACTCAGAGTTCAATGTACCTTAAGATGCGTAACGCAAGCCAACGAAAGTGTTGCAAAGACGGTGATGCCTTGAAGATCTGGTGCAAAGAAACAAAGATGGTGATCCTTCTTGATGCGACACGCTTCCCTGTGATGCGTCAGTGTCTGCTGCGACGTCGATCCTCTTCTCCGGCGATGCGAGATGCTTCCACTCAATGCGAGCCATGACAGGCCCTGCAACATGCTTCCCAGTGATGCGGCGGCGTCTGTTGCGATGTCGATCCTCTCCCCTGCTGATGCAAGTTGCTTCCACAACGATGCGAGCCGCAACAGGCCCTGCAACACTCTTCCCGGTGATGCGGTGGCGACTGATGCGACGTCGATCCTCTTCTCCGGCGATGAGCTGCAACAGGCCCTGCGACACGCTTCCCGGAGATGCAGCAGCACCTGATGCGACGTCGATCCTCTTCGGCAACACGCTTCTTGTTCGTGAGTCGCGCTTCCAGCTCCTTGCGACACGCAGTCCCTCAGAAAGCCTCGCAAAACAGCAGGCACTTCCAAAGAATGCTTGGGGACCTGGGGGGTGAAGTCTGTTGGCCCTGAGACTTTAGCAGGAGGCAAGCTCTTTTCCAAGCCCTTGGAGATCCTTCACAAGTTGAATAAAGTGCAAACAAAGTCCTTTCTCCTTTCTTTGGCAGTCAGACAACCACTGCAGGCCAATCCCCCAAGCAGCACTTCAGCTTAGGGATAGTCTCTCCTCAGTTTCTTCTGGTTCTACTCCTTAGCACAAGCTTCTTCTTGTTTCCCAAATTGATCTAAAGATCTTGGATTTGGGTCCCAATATTTATACCCAGTTTCTCTTTGTTCTCTGAAGGCAGAGAGGCCTTTGCCTAGTCCAAACCAGTTCTGGTCAGTCCTGGATCACTTTGTTGACAAGACTCCTTCTTTCCTTTCAGAGTGCAGGGCAGAGACATCAGACTCACCACAGGAGGTGGAGTCAGCATTGTGGAGGGAAGGCAGAGCCCTATTCAGGTTCCAGGTGCAACTCCTCCCACCCATCTAGATGCAGAACTCTCTATTCAGCCCTGCCTGTGCTGACTCACCCTGTCTCCTAGAATTTCCCCAGCCCCTGTCACTCAAACTCCAGACAAGGAATACACAGCCTAGCAGAAGCAGGTTTGGATGGTTAGACAAGAAAATACCTACTTTCTAAAAGTGGTATTTTCAAACACAGAATGTTAAAACCAACTTCACTAAAAGATGTATTTTATCATTCTGAGTTCAGGCATACTAAACTCGAATTTCTACCATGTTCCCTGAGTCAGTTAGGAATATAAGATGAAAGAATCAAACTTCTCATTCTGGCCTATGGGGAACAGGTACCCTTGCAATAGTGAAAAACGAAAATGGCTGTAATTCACTATTAGGACTTGCCACACACATCAGGGCTTGTCCTACCTTATACTTACAATGCATCCTGCCCTTGAGCCTACCATAGGGGTGTCTGATATGAAGAAAAGGGAAGGTTTAGGGACTGGCAAGTTGGTGCACTTGCCCAGTCAGCATAGCAGTACCAGACTGCACACAGGCTCTGCAATGGCAGGCCTTAGACACACTTTTACAGGCTGCTTCTGTGGGTGGCACAACCAGTGCTGCAAGCCCACCAGCAGCATTTGAATTTACAAGCCCTGAGCACTCCTGGTGCACTGTACTAGGGTCTGACAAGTAAACCAAATCAGCCAATCATGGAATCACTAATCCATACATCAATTTACAATATGGAGCACTTGCACTGTGGCACTGGACAGCAGTGGCACAGTGCCCAAAGCATCTAACACCAGCAGAAACACATGAGGCAACAGCAAAAAAATAGAAGGGAGACCCACGCCAAGGTGCCAGGTCTAACCGTAGCTAAACTTGAAGTACTTGAATTTAGTGTTCATCAGCTGGCTTTTTCTTTTAATGTGTACTTGGAAATTAATGATCAGTGACGAGTGTTAGTGAGATGAATGGCAAATTACACCGGATGAGTGTGGGTGTTTCCTGACAAGTAGCCAGTTCCCATCGTCTTTGACAGCAGAAGTGACAGAGTTTTCTCAATGTATTCATTTTTTAGACCAACTAATTGAGTCCCTGTAATAATGGTTCATTGACAAGTTTGACTGGAGGCGCACATCTTTCTTTTGGTTTGGGTGAATGACTATTTTTTAGCAAGTGGCCAGTACAGGCTGCTCTAAAATGAAGAAAGGAATACATGGATTTTCATGATTAATCTTTTTGTAGACCAATCAATTGGAAGTCTGTTCTCGGATTATTAAAGAACCAGCAACATGCACCAGGATCCGGTAAGTGCCTTTACTGATGTCTGTATTCCAGGGCCAATACATTTGTCTGAGCTATCCCATTGAGTTTATTTCTATCAGTTAGATTTATTTACAGTGATTTGAAACATGTAGGCTATAGGGTTGCCATCTGGCCAGTTTTCTACTGGAACATCCAGTATTTTACAGTCCCAGCCAGTACAAAAGTAAGAAAAATCACCTAAAGCCGGTATTTTTTTTGTGCCCTTATCTGTACATACTTCAAACAGCAAATGTAAATAGAAAACACTTTTACATGTGTTCTAGAGCTTTGCTAACGATCCCTGCCTAATAAAGTAATCACAGACAGAAAAGTCATGATACAAATGAATACTTTAAGTTTTGTTTATGGTCTTATTTGGTATCATGTTCAGGATTTTGTACCCTCTTAAAACTACAACAAATGGCTGGTATTATTATTTTGGAAATGTTTTAAACCTAGCAGGATACTCTTCGAGGCCTTGTTCCATCAGATGCACAGGTGTGTTACAGCGTTGCATGATTTTTCTTTTGAGAGGCGCTCACTTTACACTAGGCTCATGTTGGGTTTTTATGTTTAATTGAAGCAGGATGTCACAATTCTAGTGCTGAGGAAGGCCCCAACTGTATGTATCGAGTGACATATATGCATAGGTGGGGTCAAATCATCGAAGCTTTAGAGGATATATCTTGTACTGCTTATATCAAGTTTAGAAATTTCAAATTGCACTGAACCCAGCACACATAGGGTGGAAGCAAGTGGAATGCAGCCAGGTTCTGAACCTCTGACCAAGAACTTTTTATAGCACTTTCTAAACGCTGCACAAGCACTTTGTGTGTCAATTTTGGCAGTATAGCTAATCAGGAATGGGTGATAATGCACCCATAAAGACACGTGTTGCCAGGCCTCAATCTGGGCTGCTGAACTCCATTCCCTCCCACAACACTACATATGAAGAGAGGAGCCCCTGGGGACTGAGGAATGATAAGTAATAAGTATTACATCCTCTACCTCGGCCTTGTGAGGGAGGAAAAGTCCGAGGGGGTGGGGGCATAAATGGGGCCTGTCAGACCATAACACGTTCTTCCCCACCATTGCTTCCATATTATTTACCATGAATACCCCTTGCTTTACTTTCTTTTCCTTGAATATTGGTTGTAAATGTATTTTACGGTTCGCCTTGTATATTATCTATAAAGTCTGCTATGCACATTCTGCAAAGTGCTCTGATACCCTCAGGTCACGTTTGCGCTAAATAGAACTCTAAAAAGAAATTATTATAAATAAAGTATATATATATCATAAATATTTTTGAATGAATCATGAGCCATGTGTAATTTATGAGTGAAGCATAATTTATGCGGAATTGGGGAACTCCATGGGATCTATTTTGTAAGCATTTACAAAAAAAAACACTTAAATAATTGCAACAGAACCACATGTAGTTATTCTAATCTCTCACCCGGGTTCTGAGAAACGCGAGATTTTCTCATTAGATGTCACATAAACCACTCTCTGGACATGGTAATCAGGGTCTATGTATCAAAAAGGTATAACTGCGGCAGCTACTTCTCATGATTCGAATGCCCTTCTATTTTTATGAAGCATCAATGCCTGAAGTGCTCCGCCTGTTTGAACACCAACCCTGTCTGCCTTTGAGACTACTATTGTACTGACCTTCTTTCAAAAGATGTTCTTTGACTCTCACTGTCCACACGCAGTAATGCAGCTCCCTGTAGAACTTCCTTTATACTCTGATGTGATTTTCTGAACATATGTGTCGCATAGAGAACGTGTTATGAAATATTTTGTCTGATTTTAGGTTGTTTTTTCGTTTCTGTGGTGCCATTCTTTGTTGATTCTAAAGGTATATTTGGCCATGGTGTAATAGGGTATGATTTAATCTAAACGGAAAACATACATAACATATAAGGAGACACATTCATTGTCATTTGTAATGTTTTGTATTGTCGAGTTTTATAATGGTTAAATAAAAGAAAACGTGAGTATGTGTCATATTTCGCCATGTACATTTTCAGCAAAGGCTAAAGTTGTTGTTCAGTAATAAATTTGGCACGAAATAAATATTTTGAGAAATGAGTAATTGCAGTACAAATGTATGTGTATGAGTATTCTTGTAGCAAAAAAAGTATGCTTCATAAAATAAATCATCCCAAGATAAAATCTGCAGTTTTCTCTTATTTTAGGATTTTAGAGCCTGAAATGTTATGCCCTACTGTGTCATCTAAAACCTCAAGGTTATCTTAGGCTGTCAACATTGTTTTAGCAAGTTCATTTTTGTTTAAAAAAGCAGAGATCCTGACAAGTTATTTAATGTGTTTTAGATTTTGGAGCAAGATATGATGGATTTTAGAGGTTATCAGCTCTTAAGGGGGTTTCGGTGCTGTGCTGAGAAGGGTCACTTGACGGTGACACGAGCACACTGAGCTCCAGGCCGCCAGTATGTGAAGAGAATGTTAAGCACTCCAAATGACCTTACAACATCTAGACTATCCTTTAAAAATATTAATGACTGATATTAGGTGGGGTTTACTTTCAGATAGGAATAGCTGATACCAAACTAGAATTTGAAAAAAGAAAACAAAATGTACTCTGCAGTAATAAGTACGGCAGTCATTTTCAAAAATGTTCTTTGAATTGCCATTGTTTAAGTGGCATGATGGAAAAGAAACCACATAAGCTGTAACCAAATTAGATTCTATGAAAATGGTAAAATAAACGAAATTTGGTAGCACATTTCTATTTGATATGAGAAACGGGATGTCAGCACTTAAAGCGGCTACACAAAATACATTCAAAATAAATAAAGTCTACATGGACAGTGCATGACTGTAGCTTGATCTTTGTGTTACTTTAAAGGCTAAGGGAGGAAAGCGAAATGTTGTGGAGAGGTCGCAGCTCTAGGAACCCAAGGGAAACAGGTGTTTTAAAGTATGAGCTCGTTTGGATCATAAGAGAGGTAAGTAAAGAACCTGATTCTGATAGCTGAGCCCCTCCCACATAAGTTCAATAAAAGTGTACTACTATATCACTGTGATTTAAATCTGGCACGTATCAAAGCTAGCCTAGTGTATAGTACTTTGATGATAGCATCTTCCCCCTCACATAGGTCAATCCATTAAGTCAAAATGTGGTATGAAATGAATCCTTGTTCTTCATTGCAGCCTGGCATTCCATATTAAAGCAACCTTGAACTAAAGAAAAAGACTGAAACAGAACTATAACAAGTGGATATATTTTTTACTTCAAGCAGAGAAATGTACCCAAGAGAGAGCTTGGTGGAGGTGGGGCAGAATGCGTGAACTTATGGGCATGCTCAATGGCTTTCCGGAAATGTTTTAGGTGTGTCATCAGATGTGTCATCGTGGGCATGTAAAGAGCTTATGGTAAAGGGGCAGTGCTTTGGACTCCTGGGGCTTTTTCACAAACTAAGGGAAAGTGTGATAACATGGGGCAAGAGATGTGAGATTCTGATTACTCAGAGGTAGAATGAGTGGAGATGTTTTGCTGCTGGGATTTGTAGAAGTTTTTATGCATTTATGTTAATTGTGCATTATTATTAATGACTATAATATGGGTCTATGCTTGAATTCACATATATACATGTCTCTGATGCTATTGCTTTTGAAATGATTTTGCTATGACCTGATAAAGTGCCTTTGTTATGTTATGTTATGTTATGTTATAATATTTCTAAAGCGCAAACTGTTACCCGAAGGTGTCCTGGCGCTATCTACAGAGAACCTTCCACAGAGCTCACCAAAAAAAAAAAAAGTCCGCAAATTAAACATTAAACATCCAGGTTTTTAAGGCTTTCCTGAAAGCAAAGAGATCCATACTATTTCGAAGCTGAAATGGGAGGGCATTCCAAGCTTTGGCTGCCCCCACTCGAAAACTCCTGCCTCCCCAGCTGACTTTTTTAAAAGTGGGAACTCCTACCAATTTAGCTCCTAAGGAGCGCAGTGGTCTATTCGGAACATACCACTGAAACTGCTGCTTCAGGTGTTCTGGGCCAACCTCGTGAAGAGCTTTGAAAACGGTGCAGAGAGACTTAAACTGCACCCGTTTCTTAATAGGCAGCCAGTGGAGTCTTCTGATGTCGCCAGAAACAGGCAAACTTAGGTGTCCCTGTGAGCAGTCTGGCGGCCAAATTCTGTAGAAGTTGTAGTCTATGCAGCAGAGCTCCTGGATATTAAGGTAGAGGCTGTTACAATAGTCCAGCCTTGTCATAGTCAATGCGGTCACTACTGTACGTTGATTTTCCTTTGGTAGGTACTGTAGAATTTTCTTACAAGATCTCAGGGCAAATGTGGTAGCCGAGACAACTGAGTTGACTTGGTCTTCAAACTGAAGCCTATCGTCAATCAAAACTCCCAGGTTTTCTACTTTCCTGGAGGGGATTGGAAGTAAGCCCAGCGAAGCTGGCCACCAACTTGGGGTCCAGAACTTGGGAGCACTGCCAAACAAAAGGACCTCCGTCTTGCTTGAGTTAAGTTTTAAGCAGTTTTGAGACATCCATATACCCACTGCATCCATACAATCATGAAAGCATAGTTCTGTCCCCCTCTCTTGCCCTGGTAGCAGAGACACCACAATCTGAGTGTCATCTGCATAGGATGTCAGATCAAATCCAAATGATCTGATCAGGGGTGCAAGTGAGGAAATGTATACATTCAACAGTGTTGGACTAAGAGAAGAGCCCTGCGGAACCCCGCAGGGCAGAGAGAACGGTTTGGAACAAAATGTGCCAAGAGACACTGTCTGTTTTCTGTCCTAAAGGAAGGACTTCAAAAGTTCCCATGCTTTGCCTTGTACTCCACATTCCCACAACCGGTCCATCAACAAATCATGATGGACCGTGTCGAAGGCCGCAGACAAGTCCAGCATGATCATTGCTGCCTTGCATCCCTGATCTAGTATGGCCCTAATTTCCTCTGTAGATTTTAGCAGAGCAGACTCCGTACTGTGACCCGCTCTGAACCCGTGTTGGGTTGAAACTAGTACTTGAGCTTCCCGTAAGTATGTGGTAAGTTGTGCATTCATACTTTTCTCAGGCAATTTAGCTGGCAGAGGGATACGCAAGATAGGATGAAAGTTATTAGGACCCTTCTGGTCCAGATTGGGTTTCTTAAGTAAAGGCAAAATTGATGCGGATTTCCAGGCTATGGGGAAGTGTCCTTCCTTGAACATGGCATTTATGATAGCGGTCAGTGTTATCGTAATCGGTTCTGGGGCTAGCTTTAAAACTGCCACTGGACATGGATCGTGAGGAGAGCCTGATTTAGTAGACATCAATAACTTATGAGTCTCACTGATAAGTAAAGGTGCAAACTCATCAAAACTAAGATGTAAGCCTGAACGTAATTTGTATCTCTCTTCGACATCTAATTTCCCGTCTGTTGTAGGGCCATTAAATGTGGCGAAGATAAGCTCCACCTTACTATAGACGAATCTCGCAATTTTGTCGCAGAGCTCCTGGTTCGAGGGGAGACTGGGGGTGCCCGGGTATGCCAGGCTGATTACTATTTTAAAAAGTTCTTTAGCTGAATTTATAGTGGAGTTTATTCGATGGGTAAAGAAAGTTTTCTTAGCTGTTCGGAGAAGGTGTTTATAAGCTACCAGGTTTAGTTTATAGGCCTCTTTCTCTAAGGCTTTATATCCCTTTCTCCACTTCCTCTCTAATAACTTACACTTCAGTTTAAGATCTTTTAATTCCTGTCCATACCACGGAGCAGAGGGCCGTAATCTATTGGAGTATAGAACCTTTTCCAGCGCTAACTTACTACCGGCCGCCTCAAGCCAATTAGAGTATTGGGTGGTCGCCTCTTCTATATCTATTGATAGGTGAGGAGAGGAAGCGTGCAATAGATTTTCTAGCTCTCTAGCCTCAATTTTATTCCATGTTCTAAATGTCACTTGCTTCTTTGCAAATTTTCTCGTCTCATGATGATTAGGAAAGGCCAACTCAAAGCAAACTGCCACATGGTCAGACCAGACCAGTGGAAGCAGGCCAGTAAACGCGAGTTGTGGGTTATTAGAAAAAATCCCATCTAGGGTGGGTCCTGCTATGTGGGTGGGGCCAACAACCTGTTGATCAAGATCAACACTTTCCATAAATTTCAAAAGAATCGCAGTATCAGGGTCCGCCGGAGCCTCTAAATAAAAATTAAAATCTCCCAACAGGGTAAAGGAACTGGCACAGATACCTCTTTCCAGCAAATTTCGCACTGAGGTTGGAAAAGGTGTCCTAAGGCCCGGTGGTCTATAAAGGAGAATCCCTTTAAAAGTGGCCTGGTGGGAATAATATGCACAAAATTCTAATGCCTCACAATCTGAGATAGATACTTTTTCAAAGGTCGCCTTAATGGTAGAATGGTGAATGACAGCGAGTCCTCCACCTCTCCTGGAAGGCCTATTTAAGATGTGACAGGAGGCGTAGCCTTAACTAGGTCCGGACCGGATGCCTCGTCTGTCCAAGTTTCTGTAATAAAGGCAACCATTATGCCCTTTTCTTCAATTAATCTGGTGCATTCTATGCTATGCCTTACAAGGGATCTGGCATTCAGCAAAATGCACTTCAATCCCTGTGATTGTAGCATATCTACACACTTCTGACTTTATTGATCCCCCGGCTGAATTGGCTGGTATAAAAATTCTGGAAGCATAACTTTACACCTCGGACATATTGTGGGGCAAATAGGCGCTCCCTTAGCCAGGTTATGGTTTGAACATCCGGCCAGTCTGCCTGTCCTATTTAAGCTTTTTAGATAATCACTTGAAAATTGTACCGTGGCTGGTTTACCGCTTCCAAAACCAGCAAGGGTACTGGTGCTGGGCGCTGGACTGGCGTGGACGAGCGCAGACGGGCTTGCCTTTGGCGCACCTTTCTTGGTTATGGAAAGAGGAATCATCTAGAACTCTATGCTATCTTGTTCAAAATGGATGTCTCACCCTTCAAATTCACTATTTAATATTCATGCCGCATGCAGTCAATGAAATTCATGCATTTTTTCTGATTGACATTGTTCTTGAAGAAGATTCTCTAACATGGGCTCAGTAATGTAACTTTCCTTCACGTTTCGTCTGCCTACTCGCAATATAACATTCATTCACAATAGTTGTGTTTTGTAACTAGTTTGTTCCGAGATCTCTGGATGATTTCGACCGCATCTAGCTGATGAATATTCACTTAGTGGAATAGTTTTTAGGTGGTAAGGCATTACGACGTACATTACTTCTGAGCTCTAAATATCCAAAATTGCATTCTTGTGCTCATACCATGATAACTCTGCAGGTTTCATTCTATTCTATAAGTAGCTTTCCTATATAAACCCTTGAATTTGGGTGTGAGCCAGACTCTTTTACAATGCTACTTTCTTACGCAATGTTCTGCTCATTGGGACTTAGTATTAGTATTCTGTACTGCCATATTACTAAACCTTTATGGAAATGACGTCATGCATTCGCACTTACAATTTCTGTATTGAACCTTTTGAATTTTTGTGATAAATCTTTTGAAAATGTTCTAATTTTGCCCTAGTCCTCACTTATTGAGTCTGTCCTCTTTTAATTGACTGTATTTTTGATCTGTTGTTTCGCACCTTATTTTGGGACACATTGCCTAATGAAATAGTGTTTTAATACCCTTGTAATCCAGCCACCTGTGGGCGTGTTACTGAGGTGGCTTTTTGGGTGCAAGATTTTAGGAGTTCCACGAGCCCACAGGACTAGATGATATTCAATGGGTTTGGTGGTAGAAAATACAGATAAATCATTCCAAGTGTGGACAGTGGAGCTGTCCCAGGGAGACCAGAACTGGAAATACACTGAGGGATTGTGGTATTTGGACAAAATATTGTAAAAAAAAATTGTGATATAAAAATAACATGTCAGGAATATTGAGATGTCAAAAATATTGTGGACAGGAATATCAATAGTAAAAATATTGTTTTAGGTGTTGTTTAATATATTGTAAATAATATCGATGTAGAAAATATTTTTGTATGTAATATAATTTGCATTAGTATGTATTTTCTTGTGGTGTATTTGATTCTATGTGCTTATTTATGAATGTTTGGATATGTGTTGTTAGTAAGATAATATATTAGTTATTAAAATGTTGGAAATGTTATTTTTAGTTGTAATAATGTTTATAGATTGTGGTTTGAGATTTCTTTTTAGCAGCTGCATAGGGGTTAAAATATGGGGAGTTTTTTTTTTTAAAGTCCATATTTTGAAGTACATTTATGTAAATTATTGATCTGCAAATTAAAGTTCTGCAATTTTTAAATTCATTTTGTTCCATTAATGTTTTTGATAAATGTTAATTTAGAATTAACTACAATATATAATAATCATATTAAGAAAATTAAAAATGTACCAACATTATTTTAATAAAGTAAGATAATTTGATTTTTTATATCCAAGTTTTAAATGTTATCATTAAAAAATATATACATATATATATTTGTATATTGAAAATGTTTATTTTTATTCTTTTAATTTAAAATTGGTTTGATATATTTAGATTTTTGATTATTAATTGTTTAATATTGTATTTTTTAATGTAAGGCTTAAAGTATTGGAATGGTAGTAAATATCATTTGGATTGGGAACAGTAAATTATGCCGGTTTAGTGTCCAACACTTTCCCCAAATTGGTTTAGATTGGAGTGGGGATAATAAATGTCACCTATTTAGTGTTCAATGCTGTCCTAAAATTGATTTAAATTGAAGTGGGAATAGTGTTTTTGACCCCTCTAGTCAAAATTGGTATAGTTTGGAGGGGGAAAAGTAAATGTTACCCTTTTAGAGTCCAACACCTTCTCCAAATTGGCATACGTTGGAGAGGGAATTGTAAATGACACCATTTTAGTTCCTACACTTTCCCCAAAATTGGTTTAGATTGGAATGGGAATGGTATTTTTTACCCCTTTAGTGTCCAACACCTTCTTTAAATTGGTGGAAATTGGATAGGGGATAGTAAATATTCCCCTTTTAGTGTTCAAAACCCCACATTGGTATGGTCTGGAGTGGGAATGGTAAATGACACCCTTTTAGTGCTGAACACTGAGCAATAGCAAATGTCACCCGTTTATTGTCCTACACTGTCCGAAAATTGCTTTAGATTTGAGTAGGAATAGTAAATATTACCCCATTAGTGCCTAACACTTTCTTAAAAATGGTTTACGGTGTAGTGTGATTTTTGAATTTTGTAATTTTAATCTGAAATCCTCTATTATTTCTTTAGTATTGTTGGTGGTTAGAAATATAATCAAAATAAGTTGTATGTTTGTAAAGAATAATATCATTAATTACATTTGTTTAAGAATAAAGACATAATAAAGTGTGCCTATTTTATGTTTTCCAAGAACTTTAATTTATTAGTTTTACTTTTTTTAAATATCTCTATTTCAACTTAAAAATAAACATTCATATTGTCAAATAAATAAAACATTTTTTGGGGTTTATTATTATTAATAGAAATTTTAAATTATATTTTAATATTATTGCTTGTTCTAAATTCACCATGTTTTTCTTACATTTTTTAACTATTTTTTAACATTTCTGAAATTGATTACATACTTATTTTTGACATCATTTTAACATAGGTTTTTTCAGTATATGGTAAATAATTGTATATATTTTATACTATCCTTTAATTTATACCTTACCATTATTTAAAATGTTTTACAATATTTATGATGTGTTTTACATGTTTAATATTTTTTACATTTTTACAGTATTTCCTATTCATTTTTATGGGGAGATAGTCATTTCTTTTGTTTCATTTAGCGACCTATTTTTTTAACCACTACCCTCTATTTTGTTATCTTTTTGCGAAGCAAGTCGCGGTAAGGTGCTGCTGTTCATTAGAACAGGTAAGTATTTTTTTGAGGATTTGTTAGGGGTTTTGAGGGTACGTGGCTTTAGGTGGCAGGTCTAGAAGTTAGTTATAATGTTGATTGTGGGTTTGTTGTATATTTAGATGCATTAATAGTAGTGTTTTTTATGAGTTTATAGTTTGGGGTTTTTGTACATTGGTTTACTAATGTATTGTTATGTTATGTCAAATTCTGTTATGCTACTTATATTTTGATGAGTAAGTGTGATAAATTTATTTTTGGGAATATACTGTTTTTTGGAGGTAGGTTGTCCTATTTACTTAACAGGTATTTGTCCACGAACATGTCCAATGAGAATTTTTAAAGGAAATACATTTTGGTTTATAATAAACCAATGCTTTTTTCCTTGATTTCTTTTTGGGAGTTTCCTGGAGTGTATTTTTTTAACACTTTTTGGGGTTTTGTATGGATCCTAGAAACTTTGGACTGCTTGGCTTTTTGGATATTTTTCCCATTTTTGGTGGATTCATATTTTTGACTACATAGACACAGAGGAAGATCTGCAGTTACAAAGCAGTAAGTCTTATTTATTTGGTTTCTTTTGGGTGGAAAATATCATATTTTATTGTTTGTGTAACTATTATGTGATTGTTTTTTTGGATTTGTGTGGTTTTTGTGACCTAATTATTTTATGCGATGTATTGAGTTTATGTTTTAGTTTTTTTAGTTGTGAGTGTTGTATTTTTTGTTTAAATAATGTATATATCATTTTATTATTTCAGTCTTTATTAACACTTGACTTGTATTTCATTTTTAGTGTGATGTAAGATGGCCGTCCGCTGCGGAGCTCTGGCCGGGAGCTCCAGGAGATGGAATGCCATTTTCGCTTATAACCCCTCTTTATCCCTGTAATTTTCCCTGTAACCAACTGCGGACTTTGTGAGGACATGTCCGATGCCCGGTGGAGCCGCTTGGTTCAGTTAAAGAGGTGTTTGGCACAGGTTTCGCCCGCAGCCATCACCTACCCAGCCAGACATCGGAACATGGCATCCCTCGTCTCGCTGCTGTTATTTTCCTGCCTCTGCTACTACCCTCAGAATGATTCGCCATGGACTGACGATGTAAGATCAGCCTTGGCACAGATCTTAAAATGACGGTGGGCTCCAGATGGCGATGGATTGAACTGGGGACGAGATCTCCACACTTCCGGGACATTGCGATGACATGGCTGATGTCCAGTGGAGCCGGACATCGGGACATGACAGGCCACGTCCCGCTGCTTCTGTTTTCTCTCTCTGCTGCTTCCCTCGTAACTAATACCCATGGATGCCTGATCTTCAAACCAGCCTGGACACAGCTCTTTCATCATCGGGACAGCTCCAGAAGGTGGCAGTATGAACGAGGATGAGATTCCACTCTTCCGTACCGTCCCTCTACCCACCAGGTCGCAAGTTACTGCTCGCCCTGACGCTATATCACCTGCAGCATTTCCTGGGTCGATGGTGAGTGCCACGGTGATGTTTGCTCCGTTGTACCCCTTTTACCGCCTGCAGTCTGCCAACCCGGAGAATGTTCCCAGCTCATGCTGCTGCATCGCTGCCCCCCCATGCTGGCCGTCCACTCTGAGTTACTCAGCCTTGATCCCATCTTCACTGACCCGAGAGCCCTTCACAGGTATGGGGGTGCGGGAGCTATGCCCGGAGGACTATCATCGCCAATGCCCCTGTGGTCCAGAGCCTCTGCACGCTTCTTCTCCCTCCCTCCTGCCTTTGACTCTGGAACTGTGTACCCTCCTTTGACTGCTTCCCTCTTTGCGCTTAATTCTTACTCCCTGGTTCGCATTGTGGACTTTTGTCCCTCTGACTTTTGACCCGCCAGCCATTTAGTTGCGGACCATCTCAGATCTTTCGGACTTGGACCCGCCATCTTGTTCTACTCATGTCCTTCCCCCCTCCCCTTTCACTCAGACGATCATCAAAGTATTTCCCCCTCCTTCTGGTCTGTCTTACTCCATCCTCCCTCACCTGGCTCCCTCCTATCCCCACACCCACTTTCATAACATTGCTTTTATCCCTTTCTACCTTCTCTCCCCCCTTTGAATTTTGTCCACTATCCTTGTTAATGCCACGCAACTCTGTCTCTAAATTTATGTTCCCTGATCCTATACTTTCTTTTCGCTTGAGCTGAAAGTCTTTCTCTTTCTGCCCGCTCTGCCTACACCCCCTCCCTCCCTGGGTCTCTCCCCCCCTCCCCATCTATCCTTCTAGTCTTACTCTTATCCCCCCTTCTCCCTCTCTGCCGCCTATGATTTGGCATTCACCTTGAAATGTTTGTGTAAAATGTTTAAATGATTATTGTTGTAATTTGCTGCTGTTTATAATGTAAAGCGCTCTGATACCTTCGGGTCCAGCCAGCTCTATATAAAACACAATAAATTAAAAAAAAATGAAAAAAAATACATTATATTTATTATTTATAAAAAATGCTTTGTCATGGTTTAGATTTTGTGAAAGTCTTTTGGGATTTTGGTATGTTACTATTTATTTTATAATATGCTTTTTGTCTATCATTTCTAAATAATCTACTCCTTTGTCATTTATGAAGAGTGTGACATTAAATTGTTTCATGTCGTAAAATCCTTTGGCTTGTTTGCTAAGTTTAGGGACCATTTGGACAACATATTGCTCCATTCGTATTTGTTGGTATCGGTGCTCATTTTGTAATGCTTCTATAAGTGTAGAGTGTAGGTTGGGTTTTGCCTGGTGTTGATTAGAAGGTCTTGTGCCATCCTTCCCCTGCATTGTTTGTTGTGCTTCCTGTGCCAAGATACTGTCATAGACATTCCACCATGGTTTTTGGAATTTGGTTTTGTGTTTAAGTCCAGTCCTATGCAGTCTGCCAACCAAAGTGTCTTTTAAATAAACCATTAGGGGCATAGTTTGTCTTCATTTTGTTGGTGGAAAGGGCTTTCTATTAGCAAATTGTAGTGGTTAGCTACCTCAGTGACAGGGACATAGGCTAGTGCTGTCATGTTTGTGATTTCAAAGGCAAATTTACATTTTGTAGAACATCCAACACAATGCAGAGATTTTGAGGTTTCTCCATATGCTTTGATTGGAAATGGTAGTAACTGTCTTGTATGTCTGTGTCGGGGTACATTTTTATAATGGTTTGAATGTTGTCCTGCTCAAAGTCTATGATTATTTTTTGGGGGTAGTAGTTATTTTTTTTTTTACAAGGTTTAAGAGGTTGCAGAAAGTGCTTCTTTATTTTTGTGGTAGTACGGCATAAATAAAAGGGATATTTGTGTTTTGTTGCTCACCATGTATTGTTCACTGTTTGGGACACATTTAGAAGGTCCCTTCCATCATCCAGGTTGGACATTGGCTTAGTTGTAGTAATTGTATGCTGTAGAGAATATTAGGATTCTCATTGTTTA
The DNA here is from genome assembly GCF_964204655.1 of Triturus cristatus. Taxonomy (NCBI): domain Eukaryota; kingdom Metazoa; phylum Chordata; class Amphibia; order Caudata; family Salamandridae; genus Triturus; species Triturus cristatus. The sequence continues at coordinate 634,522,065 of NC_140582.1, forward strand.
GTTTATCATGTAGCAGGAAAGGCTCCTCATTATGTGTCATTGTTAAATGTTCAGGTACTTCTATGTCTTGATACCTATGTCTAGGGGCAGGAGGAGTATCACTGGCGGCTTTTTTAGTTCATGCAATTAGACATTTTAAACAAGGGATTGGTAGTAGTTGGCCTGTGGTGAGTTCAAGGATTTTAGGCCCCATGGGGCATATTTACAAGCTGGCGATAAAAAATTATCGCCGCTTTTGCGGCCGTTTTCGGCCGAAAAGCGGCGATAATTTTATCGCCGAATTAGCAAGGCCACGCTAATGCGTGAAACTTTGCTTTAGCGTGGGGATTCTTAACGCCCAGCTTTGCATCTCTAATGAGATGAAAAGTGGACGTTCCTGACGTAACATGACAGGAGAAATGTCGCTAAGCGACATTTCTCGTATCATCAAGCCCCACGCTATGAAGCATAGCGGCAGGAAAAGTAGCGATAACCCCTGTTATCGATACTTTCCTTACGCCTGCTTCAGGACTGACTTAGCCATGATATCCTATGGAGGTTGGATATCATGTCTAAGTTTGTGAGTCCCTATCAGCAAGCTAACGCCACACTACGTGAGATTATCGCTGGGTTTCCAGCGATAATCTCACGTTAGGCAGTTAGCGTGAGGATTTTTATCGCTGAGGAGATAAGCGTTGCTAATAGCACACTATCTCAGCGATAAAATCCACGTTACCCGGCGATAATTATCCTCACGCTAAGAGCGCTGAGCGATAATTATCGCCGGGTGTTGCTGATATGCCGCCATATCTTTAAAGATGTTGCTTGTGGTTTCTTGGAAGCAAGTGCTTGCCTTTCTTATATCATGCAATACCGCCCTTCATTCTATTTCTGCCACATTTGGAGGGTGGTTGTGCTCTCTTAAATGAATTACAACATCATAGTTTGTAGTTACCCTCCCATGGCATGCCTTAGAATAATATTTGGTACGTTTTCAATCTATATTTTCTGTTGATGCCCTTTCTTGGCTGTAGGTATAGCCCATGTGATTTCAGAGCTGCTTTCCTCTCTGTGAGGTTATGTAATTTTGCTGTCTCTGTCATTGTATCTGATAGTATAACAGTATAAATATATTCAATATTTTAAAGTTTGTACGTTTGTTATTGGCATGTAAAATCGGCAACTACTTCTATTTTGTATACTTACATGTATGTTATCTATAGATGTTTCATGCAGTTTTGCAGCTTTTCCATTGGGGACATTCTAATGTGGAGCAGGTGCTTTCTTTTCTGTTGGATGAAAAAATAATGTTACTTTAATTTTAAATTATAATTTGTTGGTAGTTTATAGAGTTTGTGATCGTTAGGTTTATTGTTACTCTCTATTTGTGAGAGTTTATAGTTTTTTGATAATTTTGTACACTTGCTTCATCGTATCTTTTTGCTAGTTTCTGATAGTTGTTTTTTTTTTTCTAGCAGTTTATCACTTTTCCAAGTCATAGGGGGTCATTAGTATGGCGGGAGGATCGCCACCGCCCATATGACGGTGTCGATCCATTTGCTAAAAATCACCGCCCACTTTAAAATTCCCCCCACCACATTACCATGGCTGGGGGACCCCGACGGACGGGAAGACCGTCCACCGGTTTACCGCCGGTAGGCAATCCACCTGATTGCCTACCGGGCGTAAAAGCATTTCATATGGTGGCGGTGTCTGGTAGACACCGCCATCCATATTACAATGCAGGCGGGGACCTGCCTTTCTGTCGCGACGCCACAGAAAGGCAGGCAATTTTTGACATTGGGGGCCCGTAGCGGGCCCCCAGGGATTCTGGGGGGTGGGGGGTGTACATGAGGGGCACCTATGGTAACCCCCTGCAGTTCCATGCACAACATGGCAGGCACCGCGCGGTACCTGCCAGTGTGGCGGGCGCATCCTAATTTCACCTACTGGACCCCCACACCAATGGCGGGCGGTCCCATTCCACAACAGGATGGCGGGCAGACTTTGTCCGCCTGCCATCCTAATGACCCTCTTAGTGTTTTCTTTTCGGAAGTCTTTCTAAAGAGATAGAAGTTGGAGAGTGCTTTATTAATTATTTGCTTATTTACAAATTTAAGGGAATTAAGAAGCATGTTTTAGTTTAAATATAAATTTTACTAACTTGGTTAGGTAGTTGTTGAGATGTATTTATTTTCAATGGTCTGGTCAGAGAATGCAGCAGAGAGCAGAGTTTCCTTGTCGTGCAGCATTTATAGTTTTTGAAGTATTTAGGGGCTAATTACGATGTTATGCAGAAACCTTCTGCCCGACACGGTCTCGGAATCAGGACCGACTGACTTGCACTTGGTGGTTCCGCCCAACCAATTACGATGCAACCAAACACTGTTCGTTCAGAGTACCATTGTTTCCTATGGGAGCTTGTGATCCACCTGACAACACAGGCTCCTATTGGGGAAATGGGTTGTGCGTGTAAAACCCTGCACCCTGTCGCAGACACCCCATGGTGTCTGCCACACAGTGCAGGGCTTTTCAGGGGTGTCCCTTAGGTACCCCCTCGGCCCCTAACTAGCGGCCTCAGGATGAAGGGGCCCTGCTAGCGTCCCCCAAAGTCACCTTCCGACAGCCTTTCCGTGTCAGACAGGCCAACTCGGAAAGGCTGTTGGAAATGGGCATTGTAATCGCGAGGTAGGAAAAGCTGTCCATAGAGGCGTCCGATGCGGTTCTATCCAACACATATTCTCAGAGAGCCAGACGGAACCAATTCGGAATGACCGCAAGGTTTGCAATCTGACCGCAAACATCGTAATCGGTCGGGCGGATTGTAAACTAACTGAGTCAGTTGGAAGGGTTTCAACACAGTTGAGGAGATTCCGAGTGTTGGGAGGAGTCCTTCCACTCGACATTGCAATCAGCCCCTCAGATGTTTAAATTAGTGTGACTTTTATATTGTTGATTTAATTGTTAGTCTGATTTAATTGGTTAAAGTTGTTTATAATTTGATTTTATTGGTTGGTTTAGTTTTAGTTCGTTTTTTTATCAGGTATGTCCTATGGCAAAATCTGATTTAGGTTTTATTTACAATGATATATAGTTTGATTATTTTAAATATAAGTTTATTTAAATGTATATTTTATAATATTTAGGTTGCTGTATACATTTTTGTAGTTAATGTTAAATATTTTGGGGGTTGATTTGCAATTATTTTAGTTATATCATTTATTGTGGTGAATGTTAAATATTTTGACAATGTGATATTTCTATATTTAATTTAAACATTTGTATAAAATGTTTTAGGTTTATTCCAAATAATTGTTTTACATAAAAATGATTTTTTAGAAATGTAATAATAATTATTTTTTTGGGCCCTATTATTGTAGTCGATATTGTAGGAATCAACATTTTTTGTGTATCATATGTTAATTTAAGGGAGATACAATTTTTGTCTGATATTTGTGTTTTTGAAGTAAGTAAAAATCAATATTTTTATTGCCAACATTTGTGTTATTGATATTTGCGGTTTTATTAGTTAAGTATGGTAAGTAAGTTGATATTTTTGTAATTGAGATTTATTTTCCAATATTTTAAAATTTGAATTTTATATCATTGATCTGTGATAGTGTGAGATAGGGGAGGGGTACCAGGGGAGTTTGAATACTTCTGAGGTTTGCAGTCCATAGCTGAACCACCATAGAAAGAATACAATGGGCACAATGGTGCAACACAATAGATTTAATCTTTCAATATCTGCCCTGGTAGTCCAGGATTCCAAACACTGAATGAATGAAAATCACTAATCTTGAATTGAAGAAAGTGCTTGATCAGTAACATTGTGTGCACTTGTTACAATATTAAGAATTTCATGAGCACTGAAATGATTGATTGGAGCACCGTTTCTTTAAAGGCATACTATGATTGTATTATTCATTTGATGCCTATGAAGGAATTCATATGGGGTCCTATTATGAGTACAGTGGTCCTCAGGACTGCCATACTCGCTGCCCACAGGTTTCTGAGTATGGTGGTAAAGGAACGTGCTGAAGGAGCTGTCACAGCGGCATCTGCAATAAAGCCTTATACAGCAGCCGTCATGAGACCACCCCATCAACGCCTGCCAACCCTGGATTACATTTGTATTTCGGCGGGGGAGCACTCGATGGGCTTGGCGGTCCTCCTGTTGGCATGGGGGTGGCAGGCCAAAATGAGGACTTCCAAACTCGTAATGAGGCTCATAGTCTATAGTCTCTGCTTCACATGAATCTGTGGATTGAATGAGACAAAAAGTCAGCTGGAGTTAAAGATAGTATTAGGAGGGGGATGTAGTAAATTTAATAATGGATGTTATAAATTGTATTCAACTGAAATTTCCAATTCAAAATATTGCTTACCCAGATATACTGAAGCACTGGAGTATGCTTTATATATATGTTGAGAAATGGGTCATAATCATGAGATTGGTTATAGAAAATTAGGCACAGTTGCATCTTGATGAATTACCTCTAGACTACAAAGCTTTAGCCCGCTGTCACAGTCATTGGCTGATGTCATCAGTAATGTGATTTCATCTTCAAAGCTATTTGAGATGTCATCAGTGATGTCATCAATAATGTAATGTAACTTTTCATGAGTCATGTAATATATAAAGTCATAAACATGCATACCAGGCCACACGTTATAGTTAGTTGAGTAACTATAACCGGTACATTTCAGTAGTTATTCTATTTTTAACTTAAGTTTTTGTCTCATTCTGTCACTATCTATGACACCAGTTTAATTGTGTTTTCTCATGACCCTCTGTGTTTTCTTAACTTATATCAGGCTCTTTTCATCATACCAGCTATAGAGTGAATTTAACCTTTAGTACTTCCAGTGAATATCAGTTTTCTATAATCATATTCTGAATTTAGAATCTGTAAAACCTTCTGCAGGCAGCTATTCCCACTGAAGAAGACGTACAGCCATGCACATTTTGGATTTGGGTGTGAGGCCTAGCCTCTGGCCAGGTGCCATGCCCAAACGTCTGGCAGCAACAAACCTCACTCCCCCACACACAAACTTAAACTGTGAGCACAGAAGTTTGGATGCAGGACTTTGCTACTATCCAATTTCAGATATAATTTTTTTCAAGTTGCTATTTAATTTTTGTAATCATTTTTATGAAGTTTATTTTGGTTTGAAATTGCTTTTTACTTTTTTTAATGTATTTCTTGAACAATGAAGAATTTATATGTTTTTTACTTTTAAATTATTTTTCTTGTTCAAATGTTTTTATATTGAAACATTTTTGTACTTTGTATGTTTTTAGTACAATTTTTTGTGAGGGTGTTTTAAATGTTCTCAATAGATTTTGAATTTTGTTTTTGCTAGTCCCACCATATATCATGTACAGCACCATTGTTACAGTGCCAGGATACCACGTCGGGTGAGTCATGTGTTAAACAAGTATGCATAAAATAACATAATGTTTTAAAAAACTGCATGTTTTCATCCTCTTCCTCTTCTTCCTGCAACAGTACTTCAGTTTCAGCTCCTTCTTCCGCTCCCTGATATTTATATTTTCTGTGCATCTCTGGTTGGGGTATATTACCCACAGGGGCTTCTGTATGCCAGTTGTGGCTATAGCGCACTGCCAGGTTTGCTGCTGTGGAGCACCTAATTGTACAAGGTATAAGTTACACTTGATTGATTTTTTTTTCCAGCTTGAAAAGGTAAACAGTATTCAGACTAAAGATTCCCTTTCAGGTGTAGTGGTAGGTGCTGCTGTAAATGTGGATGGCAGAACTGTAACATTGCCCGATGATATTCCAGCAGGTGTATGGCCTGTGTATAGATTAGTAGGTAGTTGCTGCTCTTGAGTTTGTTGCCTGAAGCTATGATACAGATTAATTATGTGGCAATCTTTGTCTCTAAAATAGTAATGTGTAAATTGTGTTCAGGAAATTCCTGTAGGCTTATTTATGAAGTTTGCAGGCCTATTTTGAGTAGTGTACATTGTTTAGCCAATAAGATGGCTCTTAATTTTTTTTAATGTCCTATTGATACCATGTTACTCGTGGAAACAATAACAGACTGCTGTGATACTCTCACTAGGCCTTCAATTCCTACTTCGGGTCCTATAGTATGCAAAAAAGTGCTGCAAATGTTTCATTCTGCCCTTACAATTGGCAGAATTTGGTGACTCTTCGTTAATCTTGTAATGCGGAGTTCTGTCCAAAGTATGCCATTTGCCCTGTGGCAGAATGTTTTTCCAGTGAGGCTCCAGAAATGTGGGTGTAATTTGGAATCCACTAGCATGAGGTTTTAACGTGGGAGGTCACGAGCGGTTCACAGTGCTCGTGGTCAGAGGGCTGCTTCTCATGTGGATTCACTGCTGCTCAAGTGACCTTTCTACCTGAGCTGCAGCTAACTCAACTTGAGTGGCCGTGCGCACTTGCTTACCACATGGTTGCAGATTTGTCAGCACTGCTCACGCTATTGCTGTTAAATTGCAGCATGAGCAGCACGATGTACATATGTTCTGTCTGTTGGTGACAGTCCACAGAATCTCAAGGAGTTTTTTGTAACTCAGCAGAATTCTGTGGAGTGTAAGTCCTTGAGCTCTGCCCACCCCGACAAAAAAGTACTGCAGGATCAGGAAGTTTTAAATTAACTAAAGTTTACTATGAAAGTTTGATACTAGAGGTTTCCTATTAAGTATAATATTTTGTAGGTGTTATTACCATTTCTGTGTTTTTATGTGTGGTGGTGCTGCAGTACCACAAAAAGAACTTTGTGGACGATGGTCACAATAAAGCCATATTTGGTTGCTGCCTCTGTATATTTGCAATTTGAGATAGTTCCACCCCCATGTCCTGCATTTCCTGCATTAGGGATTTGGATATCACTTTGTTCACACCATGTGAATTCTGATAATTGTTTTAGGCTTCTTTTTTGAGGGATTAGACCAAACATAATTGCTACAATGGCATCAGGAAGAAACCATCATGAACCTGAAGATGTGGGGGAGTGTGAGAAACTGGGTTACAGGTTGACTGGGGTTTGAGCCCTGGTCAACCAGCAACCACAATCCTTGTCAGAGTAAGGCACTAGCAGACCACAAAATAACCTGCGCTCAACACATGGGTAGGACAGAGCAGTCAACCTTAACTTAAAAGCAATGTAAACAGTATTTGTGCAACATTTCAAACAGTAATAAAGTGAAGCCGCCACACAAAGACGATTGCACACCATGTTAGAAAAATAGAGCTGAATTTAATAAATAAAACATGACAAAAATGTCAAAACTCCAATCAATGGAACCGGACATATGAATTTTGAAAGAATTTACTGAAAATAGCGTCAAGAAACGCAAAGCGCCAACTTGGGATATATTTGACCTGTGTCAAAGTCACACTTTTAGAACAACCACCATGGAGCGCAGGTCGGATATAGTCACCAAGTTAAGCTAAAAAAGTTTTACCTTCTCAAGTCCATGCCAACAATCCCATTCGCATTGAAGAGGGCCGCAAGAAGTAGGGAGAGTGTCAGTGTAGTGCAAAGAGTCAGCTGGCATTGGTGATCCCTGTAAGCGATGAATGCTGGTGCATGAAGAGTCCAGCTGACAGAGTATTGCGCTGAATTGCGGTGTGAGTTTGGAGGTCTCAGTGCGAAAGAGCCCAAAGCGCCCAAAAGCTTGATTTCATCTCACTGAGCCACCCCCTTAATGTCCAAGACCTGAGGACACCACTTGGAGAGCATGAACGCACTGCAGGTGGGTCCATGAGCTACTACAGGATGTTGGGAAGTCTTTTATGTTTATGTTCATGAGGCTCAGAACAGGAGTCCAGCAGACTAGTCCTTGGGGTCACTGTGAGAGCCCTGGGTTCCATATGAAGTTGCAGGTTCAGTACTTCCTCCCCAGGAAATAGGGCACCAGGCAGTAGGTTAGCAAAGCAGGGCACCAATTCCTTCAGAGCAGCAGTCAGGAAGTGTGACAATACTTTCTGCAGCACAGCAGTTATTTTACCTGGCAGAGTAGCCACAGGTCCAGAAGTTTAATGAAGTGATGGTGTCTGAGGTCCAGTATCTATACAGCGTTGTACCTTTAAACCTTTAAAGTCGGGAGAAGCTTCTAGAGACATGACTTTGAAGTGCACATGTGCCCTGCCTTCCTGGCCCTGGCTCTAGAGTATCTGCAGGGGTATGCAGCCCTTAGTGTGGAGACAATACACAACCTATTCAATTGTAAATGGGGCTGTCTCAGGTCCCCATCCCATCCTGCCAGTGATGGCCCATCCAGTCATACCTACGCCCCACATTGAGTGTGGCTGTCTAGGAAGACTAGACAAAGCCCACCTGTCTGATACACCCAGTCATGTGGCAGGCAGCAGACATCCAATGGCTAAGTCAAGAAAATATCTTCTTTCTAAAAGTGGCATTTTCAGAATTCCAATTTCGAATCCATCATCAGACTAAGTCAGAATTTTAAATTCAGAAATTTAAATTGTGATTCCAGAACCACCAGACATAAACTGGTTAACTTTTCCTATTTGGAAATCTCACTTATAAAATGTAATAAGGTATTTCCAATGTTATCATATGGGAGAGGTGGGCCTTGCAGTAGTGAAAAACGGATTTAAGTGTTTTGCACTACCAAGACATGTAGAACTAAAAATTACATGTCCCACTCTTTATGTACACTGCACCCTGACCTCTAGACTGTCCAGAGCGTATCCTAGGGGGGACTTACAAGTATTAAAAAGGAAGGTTTGGATCTGGCAAAAGATGTATTTTGCCAGGTCAAAACGGCAGTTTTAAACTACACACAACCAGGCTGAAATGGCAAGGGCTATTTAAGTTGGTGGGAAAATGAGTGCAGCAAGCCCACTAGCAGCATTTAATTTACAGGCCCTGGACACAGGTAGTGCCACTTTACTAGGGACTTACAAGTAGATTAAATATGCCAATTACATATAAATCAAACTAACATGTGTTAAGAAAAGAGCACAAGGACTTTAGCACGGGCCAGCAGCAGTAAAGTGAGCAGAATCCTGACATCAGCAAAAAACAGTTCAGCAAAAATAAGAGAAGTAAATGCAAACTGTTTGGCTCTGACCCTGTAGAGAGTGTTTGGCTCTGACCCTGTAGAAAGGGCCAAGTCCAATTGGGAGGAAAGTAGAGGCCCTCCTGAAGGCTATTTCTGTGAGTGAGCAGAGTGCCACAACTCTAAAGAACCAGGTAGTAGCTCACCTGTCCACTTGCAAAAAGTGATTTTTCTCTCACATGTGCACACCATGTTTTTCAGTAATTTTTAGTTTCATTGTCAGAAAAGAAAAGTTATAAGAAATTCAAAATCGGGGTCTTTTTAAAACAAGCTTTTTTGGTATAAAAGTAAAAAATGATGTTGTCATGTCCGTGTCTAACTATGAAATTGTGTTACTACATTTTAAGAGGGAAATGTAATATTTTTTTGTGCAATACAGGCTTAAAGTCAGCAAGAAAAAAACACCACATCCACTAGTACAAGAACTATGGGCCTGATTATAATGACAGTCGGACTTTTGTCTGACTGCCATCCTGTCCGAAACGGGACCACCAAACTAGCTGTCAGCGGTCCAGCCATCGGTATTAGAATGCAACAGCCTTCAAGGCATCGCATTGCCGCAGTACAAAATAAACACATTTTGCATCTTCCTGCACCATGTGGCAGGCACCATGCCTGCCACATGGTGCAGGGTGTGTAAGGGGCACCATAGGTGCTCCCCAGGACCCATAGCGAAGGCCCAGGGAGAAGGGGGCCCACCTAAGTGCCCCTAAGTCACTTTCCGCCTGCCTTTATATGGCAGGCTAACCGCCATGAAAAGGCTGGCAGAAAGGGACTATGTAATCCCTACGGTAGTGGCTGAGCCACAATTGTAGGGATTGCTGTCCCTCCAACAGGCTCCTTGAGCCTGTCATATCCAACCGCAAACAATCCACCCGCAATTGTAATGTGGTGGGCAGACCTCCACGGTCTGATGGCGGTGGGACCAGCACCGATGGCCTGATGGTGGCAGTCCCACCACCATCGTAATGAGGTCCTATGTTGTAATACTTTTGCCACATTATATGTGTATGGTATAATGCAGCATGCATGGAAACTTGGAAAAGCATGGCGAAATCAAAATATGTGTCCTTCTTACATTGGCCTTGAAGAGGCGTAACATTTTTGTACAAACCCATGTGTGTACAGTTAGTATATAAGGATTTCTACTGAGACTCATAAATAGTTCTATGTGAATACCTGTGTAACAAGAATAGAAAGCCCTCTTAACGTAAAGTAGCACGAACTAGCACATAACATTACTTTCATCAAGTATACAACAGAAATTGTGATTTGCATTGGAAAATAAATCTACCACAAGGCTTTGCACTGAGATTATATTTCAAAATGAACACAAAACTGGTACAAAGGTACAAACTGTTAGTACATATGAGACTCAATGTTTTACTCCATTCTTACAGACCATGGGGTACATTAGTTTTTTCTCATGCAACGCAGCACAGCACAAAATGGGGTATATTCTCAAGGACCTATCGCCGAGTTAGCAGCCCTTTATCACCACCAAAGTGATGATAAATTCATCGCACTATGCACAAGCTGGTGCTAGCAGCCGATATCACCAGTTTTCCGCTGATAACAGCAACAAAAAACATCGCAACAGATGACACCAGCAACTAACGCTAATGAGATGCAAAGTAGGTGTTCCCATGCAAAAAGTCGCAACAGCACCACTTCGCAACATTCTCAATGACCAGACAGATCGGCGATAAGTTCACAAAACATGTGATAAGGAGCGTTAGCAACAGGGATTTAACACCTGCTCCGACCTGGTGTTAAGTCGGACAACACCCTGCACCATCCATCATCGCCCACAGGCTGATGGTATCAACACAGAGAACAACCAACATCCCTTCGCAGACAAAGCTGCTGGCTGTGCTGCACATGTTGACCTCTGGGACCTTCCAAACAACAACTGCCAGAGTCGGAGGAGTCTCACAGCCAGCCCTATCCAAGTTCCTCACACCTGTCTTGGATGCCATCATCAGCTTGGTAACCCAGTACCTTCACTTCCCACACACTGTGCAGGAACAGCTGGAAACCAAGCAAGGCTTCTACACCATAGCTGCCTTCCAGCACGTGTTGGGGGCAATCGACTGCACACATGTACTCCTCGTGCCCCCTGCCACCACTGCACACAATTACCGCAACAGGAAGCACACGCATTCCATCAATGTGCAGGCAATAGTGAACCACCGTGGAGTCTTCACCAATGTCGTCGCCAACTACCCAGGCAGTGTGCATGATTCCTTCATCTTCCGACAGTCCATCATCAACCAGCGCTTTGAGGCTGGCACCTATGGGAATGCAGTGCTCGTTGGTAAGTACCAAATGAACACACCACACACCTCAACTCCACAATCATGCAACTCACAACTCTGGGAATGCACACGTTACAAACTCACACACAACATGCCAAACAACATGCCCACCTACCAGACACAACAACACAACTCACTGTGGTCACCTGGGCAAACTATCTACACAAGCCATCAACAGCATGGCACCTCAGCCACACAATAGCAGAATGTGTGGAGAGGTGGGAACCGTGCATGTGCGAAGGAGGCAAGTGACCCATGAATGAGAATGAACACAATGCCAGGTGTGGTGTGGATGCACTGGCCAGACTGCAGTATGCAGACCACAGACATGCCCATGTCGACATATACTGCTGGTGTTTGGTGTGTAGTGAACAGTGGACGCAACCATGTTACCCCAGGCAGTGGGGAAGAGCACAGAAAGTAGCTCATCTCGTCCCCCCTGTAAGCATGAGTGGAGTGGGCTGGCCCGGCGTACGCCAGGCCAGCATAGGGGTGTGAATAAAAAGCCCGTAGCTCTGGGCCTGGTTCTCTTCTGCAATGGCCAATGTGTCTCCCAGGGCGGTGCCTCCCAGCATGCCACGATTCCGACGCCGTGCGTGGCGGTGCCTGCATCCATGTACATCTGCTGCAGGTCCCCAGACCCGTCTTGGCTGCCCCTGCCCAACCAGGCCACACCACTCACCTTCTGACACCAGCGAGTGTCAAAGAGGGCCCACCACATGCCTGTGCAAGCCCCAAGCCCGAGGCCCGCGACCTTGGCAGTCTCCTCCGAGCATCGCTGTCCTCCCTGAAACAGGCCCGCAGCACTCCTTTCTCGTTGACGGACTCCACCGGCCTACACAGCGGTCAAGTAGGTCACACATTTGGAACTAAGTCTTGATTATGCAATTGCATAGTATACACTTTATGGCTGAGTTTATATCACTGTACTCCATTCAATATGGTGCCACCAACTCTGTGCATAGCATCCGAAAGACAACTGTCTGTGGTCCCTTGCTGACTATTGCCTTCGGCCTACACTGCGGTCGAGTAGGTCACACATTTGGAACTGAGTCTTGATTTCTGTATGGCAGAGTTCATATCATTGCACGCAGGAGAGTCAAAAAGGATCCTCATTACGGAGGTGATTGGACACTACCAACCACTGCTCTGGTGCCACTAACTCTGTGCCCCGAAGGTCATGGACACTCTCTGGTTGGACTTTGGTGGCATAGGAGTATATGGCCTGGGGGTTGTCTTCATCATCATGTAGCTGATACTAACTTGGTGGTAAAAATGGGTCTGTAGTATTTATCTTTTCCATATTGCCTGTTTCTGCTTGGCACTGCCCTCTGCATCATGCCCTGGAAGAACAGCTTCCACTGTCCCCGAAACACTCTGCGACATTCACCTTGGACATCAATGAGGACCCGCTCAGAAATCATGGCCCTACCTTAGTGCACCGCAAGTCACCGTCCCTTGCGGGTGTGCCTGTGCCAGCCGCACTGCATCCGGGTCCACTAACTCTGTGCAGCTCAAATCATGGACCCTGTCTGATTGAATATTTGATGGCTTCTGGGTCGATGGCCTGGGTGTCCTCAACGCCATGTGTCTGTGGCCCTGCACTGACCGCTGCCACCGGCCTCAACTGCGGTCCACCAGGTTTCACACATCAAATCGAGTCTTGACCTGCCCGGACGACGCATCACCGCAGGAGGCACACGCCACCACCCCCAGGACCACCTCCAAACCACTACTGCCAGAGTCAAAAGAGTCCCACAGCCAGACTACAAGAGTTGCTCACACCTGTCGTGGATGTCATTTTCAGCTTGATACCCTACTCAGCCCTTCATGTGCCACTGACTCAGTGCACCACAACTCATGGGCCCTTTCTGATTGAGTTGTGTGCTGTGGACAGCTCACGCAGCAATGTCATCTCAGGCAGCGTGGAAGACCTGGAACGATGATGGGGAAGATGAGGCAGGTGTAACATATCCCCTGCATCTGCAGCAGGAATATCCTGAAGGGACACAACCCTAGACAATCACTTAACATGAGCACGCTCAGCTCTGGTGCCCCAACATCAATGCACTTCGACTCACGGACCACTCTGATTGCATATTGGGTGACTCTGTACTTGCTCTAGCTACCACCATGATGCTTTGCAGTTGTTTGTGTTATGTTGGTGTTTTCGGTTTCTGCTTAAATAGTGATCACTGTTCAATTTGTTGCCAGCAGCAATCACTCCATGAGGGCTGTCTTACACTCAACCCCACACCCATCCAGCACAGGCGCCACTGTACACGTGGCCCTGGCAATAAATGGGGCCGGGCACACGTGCCATTAGCCAGTTCCGCAAACTATCTAAGTGGGTCCGTATGGTCATTATGTATGCATGAGGGACACCGGGGCTCTGGGCTTGGTTAAGTTATGGCCTTGCCAAGGCAGTAACTAATGCATGTGTCTCTGTTGTAGTGTCTGTGCCACCCGTCACGCAATGGACAATGTTGCAATGTATCATGCCCCTGGGGTGCGTGCTCGGCCGAAGGGATAAATGAGGGAGTGCAAGCCCGCTCGGGGTCTGGGATCATACATGCCAACTGTTCTGTGTGTCGCCATTACGGCAGAATGAGCCAAAGGTCTACCCTCAATCGCATCGTGAGTTCAGCCAGCCATAAACTCTACATCTGTGTCCGCCTTGTCCTTACCATAGGCCTACACACACATGGCCACCCACCTTCAACGCACACCATTGGAATGTGCAGACAGGCATGACAATGGTGTGCCGTAGGAGTGCAAGTGATGCAACAGAGCTGGTCACAGTAGTAGATAGGCTCGGAGGGAGGGAGGAGCAGCAGTGAGGCTACGTAATACAGATTGATGCCACTCATTTGCTACAAGCAGTACATGTCAAACAGGAATCACTAAGACACACATATCACACACCAATGAACCAGTGAGCCTGCCAACACATCATGCTGAACCAACTATTGACTCATGTCTCTCTGCACTGTCCCAGGTGACCAAGGATTTGCACTCTGCCCTTGGATGATGACACCCCTCTGAGCCCCAGACCCACAGGACCAGAGGCAGTACAATGTGGCCCACAAACGCACCAGGAGCATCGTGGAATGCACATTTGGCGTATTAAAGTCACGTTTCAGGTACCTGGAGATCACAGGTGGAAGGCTCCTGTACAGCCCAGACATCGCGTGCAAGATGATCGTTGCATGTTGAGTGTTGCTCAACATATGTGTACGCACCAGTGCCCCATGGCTACAAATGCCAGATGCACCGGATGATGATGAGGACGATGAGGCATGTGGACTACACCCCACTTTAGCTTCAGCAGGAATAGCCCATAGGAACACCATCATTGACAATTTCTTCACATGAGCACGTCACATTGTCACAGTCCTTAGCAGACATGGGACAGTACAAAATGAGCACAGGCACAGCAGGTGCAAATAAATTCTTTTAAACACACATTCCCTGAGTGCATGTCACTCCTGTGTACAGGCACATCACTCTGACAAGAGTAAGTGCAACATGTAGTGCTAACGATCTCCAAAATTTGGAATAGGTTTTGGGTGTGTCACCTCTGTACAGAGAGGCTGTTTGGGCAGTCACGTATTCGAAATGTCATTTCTGTGTGTCAGGGATAGTACGGCATCCCACACATCAGCATCTCACAAGTTTCCCACTTAATTCCATATAGGCTGTCATTTGTGACCTACAATTGACAACAGGGCTTCTTTTGGGGTCAGATATGTACCACCATGATGCAGGGATGCACCCTGTGACTCAAGTCCCACAACATACGCAACATGGTTGGAAGGGGGAATCACTGCCCCTACATTCGTACATGCTTTCATACTTGATCAATCATAGACAAGACACATCTGTGTGTATTGGAAGTTATTATTCACACACAGTGGAGTGTTGATACTGTCTTAGTACTGGGCCCCATGCCGACAACACTTTACAATGTTGCCCCACGGAGGGCCAGCCAGAGTCCTAGAGGCATTGACAAGTCACTGGGAAGGGAAAGGGTCCAATCTGCAGGCTGATTGCTGTGTCATTGTTTTGCAGACAATACGTGGCAGTCCCTGTTGAGGTGCAAGGTTAGTGTGGCTGGGTGTATCGGGGGACAGTGGAAGGTGTTATTCCCGGGCATGATGCAGAGTGTAGAACCAAGCAGTGAGATGGCGTAGATGAATGCTACTGCTTCCTACTTACCACTGAGGCAGATTCATCCTTATCTTCAGACTCTGATGTTTCATGTGCCTCACTAGTGGGGGGTGGTGTTTGGTCTGCAGCAGTATGTGACACTGACACATCAGGGGCCAGAGATATGGATGTAGAAGTAGGAGCAGCATTCATCTGCGCAGTGTCTTGTGACATCACTCCCATGATGAGGATCTGCAGGGCATGGAAGATCCCATCTACAGATTTCTCATGTGCAGCTGTGGTAGCCATTCTTTGTGCCTGCATCCGCTCCATGTTCTCCATGACCCTCCTCATGTTTCCCAAATCACGGATGACATCGCTGTAGCCACTCAGACTGGACAGTTGTTGTTGTCTCTGAGTCATGACTCCAACGACACCAGCTATGGATTGTTGAAGAGCATGGGGCGGACTGTGGGTGACCGTTAGGGAGTGTAAGTGGTCCCTGATGGGACTTAGACACCCACGGATGGCATCCAGTTTGACTGCCATGAGTTGGAACCCCAGCCGCACATGTTCAGCCAGCCCCCTCTGGCAGTCTAACACACGGCGTTGGAACGCCATGTGTTCTTTGTTGAGGTGCTGGGAGCCAGACGTGGTGGTGGGTGCTTCCTGCTGTGTGGTCTGTGCAGGGGGTGGGCTCATCTCTATGGTGCTGGGCTGACCTGCTACTGGAGGTGGGGTGCTGACGGTGTCCATGAACTGTTGGGAGTTCGTCCGGGTCGATGTCCTGGTGGTTGTCTCCATCATCACTGATGTGATGTAGGGTCTGCTCTGCAGGAGGTGTTGATTGTCCCTCTGCAATGTAAAGGGGAGATGCAGTTTCACATTGTGTTCCATGTATGTTGACGCATTGGCGAAGTTTACATACAGACTGCATGACAATGTACATTGTGACTGTTTGTGGTGAGTTGCCTATTTGATGCGGGACAGTGGACATTTGTACGACATCAGGGATGTGAGGTTGTACTCGTACCTTGTCATCTCACAGTTTCTTGCTATGCCAGGAGTGACTGGCCATTTTGTACACCCATGCAGCACCAGTTGTGTCCTGTGTACTGTTGTGAAAGTGTTGCAATTTGTACCACATTGATGTCAATGTTGAGGTGCTCTTATTCTTATGTGTGTGTGCAGCATTGTAGTCGCCCCTGCAGCTCTGATTTTGCAGCCCCTTATATCCCTTTCAGGCAGTGTGCCTTTGCCTTCTATGCTTCTTCAGGGCTGAGATGTACCGGACTTGGTTGTTTAGGGCTCTTAGTCGATTTGTGACTCTTGGGCATGGTTTGTCCGCAGATGTGTTGTTGACGTCAGGGGTTGTTTGTACACGTGGATGTGCCAGAGTGTGACCTGCTACTTTCTGGATGTGGTCCACACTTAGCCACTTCAATGTCGTGGCGTGCACAATGTCGTGATGATTGGCCTGCAGCCATGCTGATCATCATGTAGTGTCACTTGCACTGTCAGTGTGGCTCACAAATAGGCATCTTTGCTGGGTTTCGCATGTGTGCATGTGTTGGTGGTGAGATTGGTGATGTGTCAGACCCCTTTGGGGACATGGGGTACGGGGGCCTAATTGGTGTTTGTGTGTGTGCTGCGGTGTGCTACGGGGATCAGGGACATGATCCTGAATCATTGCGGGTGTGCAGTGTGCTCTACTTACTTGTGCATGTGTGCCATTGTGCCCATCTCCCCCTGTCCCCCAATCCCTGGTTGGTACTCACCCTGTTGATGTTGTGTCAGGTCATGTTGAGCAGTGTCCGGATCCCCAATTTCCTGGTACCGTATCATGACTGATGACTGTGGCCACCATTTTCTCCATGTCATCCAGCTCCTGGTGTGCCGCTGGACCCTCACCTCCAATAAGCGTTGGTGCTTTCATGATGGCATCGAGTTTCTTCTTGGTTTTGGCCTTCACATCATTCCAGGGCCTCTAGACCTCTTCCATTGTCCGCCTCAATGCTGCAACTGCATTCACATGGTCCAAGATAGTCTGCCACATTTGCGTCTTTGTTGCCAATGACACGTTTGCGGTGCCGAACAGTTGTTGGTAGTGTTCTATCCTCTCCGTAACAATGATCCTGTTTTCCTGCTGGCTGAACCACATCTTCCTCTTCTCCTTGGACTTCCCCGACCCCGAGGTTCCTTGCTGGTCATCTGTGGGGCTTGTGGGGGTCGCGTTGTTCTCTGCACTCGGGCCTTGTGCATCCATGGTGCTACGCAGTTTATTTTTTGGCCTTTTTTTTTATAGTGCATTTTTCCGCATTACGCGTGGGAATTGCAGGCCTGTTGCTGGTTATCGCTGATTTTTGAAACACAATTGGCCACATCGCAACTTTTTTCGCGTTCGTGTTTCACGTTTTTTTGGTGATGCGTTCGTTTTAACGCGGTCTTTTGCCGCGTTATCGTGAGACTATCACATGGTGCCACAGGGTTGAGAATACAACGTTAACACTGCTTTATTTTCCTGCGATAGACTACGATGTGCAAAGTTGCGTTAAGCAAATTTTTCGATAGTTAACACACGTTCTTGAGAATATCCCCCTTAGTTGCTACGGAATTACATGACAAGGAGAGGGCAGACAAGTACCATTAGTGCCATTCACAAAGGTATTGCACATTTGTGAGACATTTACATGTGTACCCTTATACTTTTAAGTAACTTTACCTGTTACTTTACTACTTTTGGCGAATCACAAAACCTTAGTGTAGAGTTACTCAAAAGTGTTGACTTGCATGTCTCCACCTCTTGAAAAAGGGGCAGTAGTCAAATGTACGAGTTTCAGTTACAACTGCCAAAAAAAACCACACTAGTAAGTCCAGCAACACACCTGGCTTACCACCGCTACTGCAACACTCACCCATAAAAAATATCGGAGGCAGTGATTTAAAATAAAACCCTATTGGAAATAATGTTAGGTTGCATTACTTGAAAAAGTTTTAAAAAAGTAATATAATTTAATGTTGAAACAGTAGTTCATAGTTATTAATTAATTATAACCTATTTCAAAAAAATGATTTGTAATAAAAATCATTTGTCATTAATCTTCTATTGAAATGTATTTAAATTACTAATAATTAATTCTATACATCACTTTTAATGATTTATAATGCATTATAGATAGTCTACTTTTTTCTTTAGCTGTGAAAATATGTTTTTAATTTAAACTTCCAGAAAATATTTTGTGTTTAATTTCATATATTTAAGTGTATTAAGATTTAAATTGAAATTGAATAATAGTGCTGAGGCACTTTTGGTATTTTGCTCTACACTTAAAATGAATATATAAAATTAATTTATGTTATTACATAACATAAAAATATTTGTACTCATTTTTTATTTAGTTTACTATTTTAGAAACACCTACGATGTTTCATTTTAAGTCACTACTGCCATTGTTTTCTACGGAAAAGTGTTACATATATTATAATGTAATTTACAAATTGCTAGCCATCTCTGCTGAGATGTGATGTTCCTTCTAAGTTCAATATCATTGCCATTCATTCAAATAACCTTTATTTCGGTCGTAGACCATAAAAGATGATAGATCATAAAAACATACATCATAAAAGACAGAAATAATCGATTACAATTCATATTAAATGATTTCATTTTGGATTATGTGAATTAACAAGGCAATTATTTAAAAGAAGTATAAAAGTCTAAAAGTTTAAAATGATTAAAAAAGTACTAGTGGCGAGGGTTAATAGGGATATCTGTTTAGATGGCCCTAAGGATTAGATGAAATAAGGGAACATTTCCTCCGCCACACAGCGTGCCAATAGCCGTGCCGATACCAAAAAAACTATAGGTATTGAGGTATCAGTCTTCAAAATTCTATAGGCCACGTGACAGTGTATAGTGCCCAAATTTGGGCAAGCCAACGTTTTCTAATCAATTTGTATGTGGGACAGAAGAATAGAACATGTAACTCAGTTTCTTTTATAGCTCCACAGGTCGGGCAGTCAGAGGGATTGTTGGTCGACCAATTTCCCGAGAAGGCTCTCAGAGGAAGTGTACCATATCTAAATTGTATATAGAGCTTTCTAGAGGCACACGGCTGAATCTCATCTAGAAAGGGCTCTATTTTAAACTCCTCCTTTGTATTAAAAAAATCTAGGGTCAGTGGGCCTAGCCTATTATTGGTTAGCAGTTTGTTCTTGCTATTTGTCCAAAATATGTTGGCCAGTTCAGCTCTAGAAAGATTTGGAGCAGTTGTCTCTGGCTGATACCAGAGAGCAGAAATTCCCAATCTCATAAACTCCTTTTTGATGTATACTAGCCATGGTATTTTGGCTGAACCAGGAAGAGCCATTAGTGACTTTTGGTCATTTCTATAGTTTACCAATTCCGGAGTTTCCCACAGCCTCCGCCAATACATTAGGGGCCTCAACGCAACTTCTTCTTGTATGGGTCTAACACCCAGATCCATTCTAAGTGGATTGAGTGGTGTACTGGGTGGTAGGGCCAATAGTGACATTAAGAACGAATTCTCAGACCTACTGATGTCTCCAGCTGGACAGTGCCTCCAGAGCTCAACCCCATAAAAAGTTGCACCCCGTGCTTGAGCTTTATAGATCTCGATAATGGGTGCTATTGGTTTAGAAGTGGATGCTCTGTGCAGTTTAAGGATCTGGTCTGGGTAAGTCGAAGTTTTGCATTTGCTAGTTGAGGACCCCATTCCATTCTGTCTGTGAGTGTAACTCCAAGGTATTCAAACACTGTTACCCTATCCAATATAACACCATTAAGAGAAGGATTAGGGCGAGTGGTTTTGGGCGGGTTGCATACCATAAATTTTGTTTTTGTGGAATTAATCTCGAGCCCTCTTAAGGAACAGAATTCGGAAAAACTATTGAGAGCACGCTGTATCCCCATAGGGGATTTTGACACTAAAAGAGTGTCATCGGCAAACATTAGTGCCACTACCTGCTCATTATTAAGTTTAGGGGCGTCAATGTCCTTGACTCCCCTCAGGTGGGCCACAAGTCCATTAACCCCTTGTGTGCCCCGCCCTTTCCACGCCCTGTGCCGGGCGTTGAATTAGCGGGCGGGGTTCATGACGAGATAGTCTCGTCATGGGCACAGCGCAACCGCGGCCCATGACGAGACCATCTCGTCATGGGCACTCAAGGGGTTAATATAAAGGGAGAATAAGGTTGGGGCCAGCACACACCCCTGTCTGACTCCACGATTAACAGGGAACTTAGATGTCAAGTTGCCCCTCTTGCCACACCTTACTTGGGCAAAGTTGTCTTTATGGAGTCGCTTGACAATCCCAAGTAAAGAGGTAGGCATCCCCATCTCTATCAAAACCGCCCAAAGAGTCTGACGAGGGACCAAGTCAAAAGCCGCTTTAAGGTCAACGAAGATTAGGTAGAGACTGCCACCCTCTACCCTCACGGTTTTCCAAGAAAGAAGTTGTAAACGAAGAAGTTGGTCCACCGTGGATGTCTTCTCCCTAAAGCCAGCCTGATATGGAGTCAATATTGATTGTTCATCCATCCAGGATTGCACTCGATCTAAAATAATGCGTGCAAAGAGCTTTTGACTGACGTCAATCAAGCTTATCGGGCGGTAGTTGTTTGGCAAGAGTGGGGAGCCCTTCTTAAAAACTGGGACATTGCTTCCCATTAAGGCTGAATTGTATCATGCACAAACCATTGAAACGTAGTACTAACTTGCCTGTGTGATCTTTAATATATATATATATATTTATTTATTCCATCAATAGAATGATCATACACAACAATAAAATCACTCAGCACACAATACTTCATAAAAATGTTAAAAACCAGTAGTATAAAAATAACTTTGATTTCACGGTCCTATACAATGATTAAAACAAGATTATAATTACTATTTTTACCGTAAAATCAAGCCATCAAATAAAAATACCCTATTTGAAACAATTCAACCCCTTAATTTCCCTACTCTCCAGTTAAATGACCTTGTTAATGGCTTTCCCTGCTTATTCAATAAGCCTACATCAGAATATTATTTTTGCCACTTTAGGCCTCTACCACCAGGCGTAAAGCAAATATCCTGATATTGTGAAAACAAGCCACCTTGTCGTGTTTGACCTAAATATGGGTAAAGCATCAGAGGGGCGTGAGAAAGAAAGCAGACAGCAGGCCGGGATAATCCAGGTTTTCATGAAGTTTACATAAGCGGGACAGAAGAAAATGAAATGTTCTATGGTCTCTGGGGTGGAGTGACAGGACAGGCACAAAGAGGATACGGTAGCATTTGCCCAACTGTTTTCATTGCATTCAGTGGAAGAATCCCAATCCTAAATTGTATATAAAGTGCTCGTGCCTGGGGGGGGTTCAACATCATCCACATACAAACCTAACTTAAAACAGCTTTTAACATTTAAAAAAGTGGAAGTTAAAGTGATGGGAGCCCTAACATCAGTGCAAGAAGAGTCAACAAAATCTCAATACCTCTTTTTCAGTAGAGGGACCACCTTTTTGTAATGGACAGTGGAGCCTCCCACATTATTCCCATGCCCAATCTAAAAAGCCACTCATTAACCTTGATAAACCAAAGCAGTCACCATGTATTACTTTGGAGGATTAATAGTTCCACCACTGCGTCCTTTACATGAATCTGGGTGCTACTGGTCCAGAGTGCCAACCAGAACATAAGCACCTTAAGGACAGCAAAGTGGGAATAGGCTTCAAACCAAGGCCAAGGCGTAGGGATAACAGGAGCAATGTTCATTGGGAGGATGAGGATTGCCCTTAGAAATGTATTTTCAGCAACCTCCAACTGTTTCAGATTCTCCAACCCCCACAATTCTGCCCCATAGATGGTTGCACCTAGTCCTTTTGCCCAGTGTATTTCAAAGATAGGGGAAATTGGGTGGAAAGCTGAGTGTTTTACCCTCCTTGCTATTGCACAATCTGCATGCTCGATTGTCAATACGCTCTTCTGAATTTGGGGAAGCCAAGCTAAATTGTCACTAATTCTGATTCCTTGGTAGTCGAAGGCCTTGACCTGTTCTAAGAATTGGGTACCCAGCTTCACTTTCCCTTTGTTGGATTTATAGGGATTAAAAACCATAAACGTTGTCGTTGAGCAGTTTATTTCAAGGCCCCGATCCTTGCATGCTTCAGCGAACAGATTCTGAATGCCAATTGGAGTTTTAGAGATGAGCAGTGTATCATCAAATGCCCTTTTATGGTCGTCAAATACAAAGTAAAAGTAGCACCGCCTGTTTTTCACTTCTTTCCAGATGAGCAAAAGAAATCGTAACACCTGGTCTAATGTGCTTGTGGCGGCCCTAAAACCTGCCTGCAGATGAGAAAGAATGTTGTTTTCCTCACTCCAGTTTTGGAGATGGGGACAGGATTATTTTGCTAACAATTTTCTGGGAGATATCTATGAGGCGTATTGGCCTATAATTAGAGGGGTCCCCTTTATCTCCTTTTTTCAATATGGGGATTATTTTGCACCTTTGCAGGTCAGGGGGACATCCCCCCCTCTCAAGATGGCATTAAAAACTGTCTGAAGCAGTGGTCTCCAGATACTGGGTTCTGCTTTAAACAGATCTCCAGGGAGTTTATCTAACCCCGGGGCCTTCCCAGTCTGGAGTAAACTGATTGCTGCTACAGTTTCCTCTAAGGAAAAGCTAGCAGCACATTCCTGGACAGGTACTAAATTACATTCCCTTGCTGCTACTGCTGCATTCCCCTCAGATTCAGAAACCATACCAGTATAACTTTTCTGAAAGTAATCTTCCCAGACATGTGGTTGTATGTGAAAATCATCTTTGCTCACCTGCTTGATTGACCCTTTTGCGGAAGGTGCAAGAAAAGCTGCCAATCCTTCAATTCTGAAGCCTCAGCTAATGTGCGCCAGTTCTCAGCCTCCCAGCTCCTTTTTGCCGCATCATGTGCCCTTTTATACATCTTTCTTCTTATTGTGATGTAATTTTGTATCCCTTGCTTTACAGCCACCATTAGGTCTTTCCTAGCCTGTCTACATTCCTTGTTGTTCCATGGGGTGATGTTCCATTTAGGCATGTTAGAGTTACACTGTCTACTAAAATAGGTTTTTATATTATCCGTTAGTTGCTAGAAGCTGGACACAATAAAGCCTTCACGTATGTCCTGGTCAATCAGTACCGTGAGGATCTGAGCCACTTCTTTATAGATCTTGGGAGCAATTTCCCATCTGCCACGACCTGGGGCCATTTCACTCTCCTGTTATTATTAGTAGTAAAAACAGATGCCACTGCTTGATGGGTTTAGCTATGCAAGATGGGAAGGCCATATAGCTTCAGAAGGAGAGCATTATAATCTCTGTCATCACGGTTTAGGACAGTCATGGCCTTGACATGAGGCCAAAGATCGAGGTCCACCATAACATAATTGATCCTTCTTCTGACATTCCCCCTCTTGAACGTAAACTTTGCTTCCTCATCCGATGGTGTCAACTCATTACACGTGCACACCCCATAGGCTAGAGTAAACAACAATACTTGCTGACCAACTTTGGTAAATTTTTTAATGGCAGGTGTCTGGAGCTAGCTCACACCCCTAACTTGCTCTTCCTCCTATACCGATTCCTGTACAAAGTGTACTGGCTCATAGGTTGTGTTATGGTCACCAGCTGCAATGAGGTTGTACTCTTTCCAGGAGTTAAGGAAGTTAGAAAGTGTTGCTGTGGGCTTGTTATGACTGCTAAACCTATTATATATGTTAATTATTCTGACACAAATGTTCGCTTTATGTGATATCAGAGCTAAACCAATGATCTCCTGGGATCCTACCTCGAGAGGCTTAATTTTACAAACCAGTGTGGTCTTGACCCAGATTAGTAGCCCACCAGCTGGTCTGCCAGCTGACGAGCACCTGGCCTGAATGCTAAACGTGGTAAACCCCACACTATGCACTTGCTCCGTCTCCCAGGTACTGTACACTAACTTGCCTCATTCCGTATCATTTAGTTTGGATCTTATTTTCATAATATTCCATGAGATAATCTGTAGTTGCTGGTCAACATTTATGCAACCCTGTTGCTGGTGACTAGATATGGAGTTTGCAGACATTTGGCCTTGAGTGGGTGCATGATAAGTGGGCAGAATAAGTGGGATATGATTTGCTATTCCATGTAAGGTGTTATTGTTGGTACTAGTGTCTTCCTTAGATTGAGGGGCTAAGGCTACATCATAATCCATCATTGATTTAGTATTCCCTGGGTTTAGTCAATCTGGGCAATCCAGATCAGTGAGTGCTTGATATCTGTTGCTGATTTCAAGGGGAAATTGCACCTTTCTCTTCAATAGATTCTGGGTGGCGTAGACTTTTAATGGGGCGATTGGACCAGTAGGTTTAAGATGTTTGTAAAAAAAAAAAGGTTGCACAATATCAATCACGCATCCGAAAGCCCACCCAGATGGTTTCCTCCCACTTTTGATTAATTGCCCTGCAAGATCTGGGGATCTACAGTTAATCAATATACAATCTCTTTTTATAGACTTCCATAAAGGACCAACCCAGCTCACTCTTCGGACAAACAAAATATCATGCTAGTTAGAGTTTGAAAAATCTGTGTTTTGCGATAACCAATAGCAGACTGTGTTCTTCAATTGGCTGGTGGTTTCCTTGGGATTACCCTGGAGCAAAAGGACATTGGTAAGAATCACCACAGATGGGCAACATTCTGGAGGAAGATGTAGTGTCATCTCATTTTTGGGGTCATCCCTAGCAGCAGAATTATCTGTTTGGGAGGAGGCCTGCCCAGTGGGTTCTATTCCATTTCCATTGAGTGAGGGGCTATGTTAGTTATACCCAGAGATATTACCAAGATGCCCCTCCTCAATTGAATGATGAATGTGCGTCATTGCTGTAGATTTAAATGGGGCTTCCCGCGTGTCAGTACCTTTTTTTTGGGAGGTGGAAACTGGTAAGGGTTTTGTTGGGTTGCAACGGTGGCTTCCCGCCATGGTGTTATGCTTTTCAGAATTCGATACTCCCCCCGGGTCATGGCATTCTGATGGTACAGGCCCATAATTCCCCGCCCCCGTCATTAAGCAGGTAATGGATTTTTTTATTTTTCCCACATTTGTCTGAAGTTTGTCAAGCCTATCCAGTATCGGTGAAAATTTATTTTCTATTATTTTTTCAAAACAACTCATTAAACTTGAGGGGATAAACCTGTAAAAGCTGGTGACATAGAATGAGGGTGTGGCACGATTGGCAGTGCTTGCTTAATGATGTAAGGCTCCTCAATATGTGTCTCCCGAGAATTCTTTCTTAGATCTGGTGTTTACTACTGGTGAGGGTTCAAGGTGTTTGAGTTTCTTCCATTTAACCGGAGGACCAGACATCGGCAATACAAGAGGTTGGGGTGGTGACATCACAGGGAGAGATGATTCCGATATGGATTGATTAATAGTAGCATTCCCTGGGGGGCGTGGCTTGAACGCCGAAGGAAATGGCCGCTGCCTACCGGAGCTCCGTGACGGAGTAGTGCGTTCGACTTCCCCCAGGGCTCCCTTCCTTCATGACGAACTCCCCAGGTTGTGGGATCATGCTCCGGATTCCTGCCTGCACTGTTTGAGACGTCAATGAAGCCTAAATGATAGCGGAATCGGTTGCTTTTTGGTTCCTGCGTCTATCGAGGCTCCGTGAACGCCGTGGCCGCCATTTTGGATGTTCCGGTTTCCCGCGTTTCGTTCTTGAAGACTTTCCTCACATCCATTGTTTATGTGACTGACGGTGAGCGTTTTTTGGCCTCAATTGTTTGCATCTGGGTTTCTATGTCTTCCTGACGTCGTGGTATAAAATTACTGACTTTGGTTTTCGGTATATTAATGAAGTAGGTTATTCACCTCCACCTCATTGGCTAATTTTTTCAAAAACAAGCTATTTTACCCACATTTCTTGGTGTTCCATCTCTGGAACTGAATGGCAATGCCTCGCACTAGCCGTGGTGGCGCCCAGCAGCCCAAGTCTTCGTCTATGGCGGACCCTAATCCTTACAGTGTGTTGCAGGAGTCTGTGGAAGAGCCCGGCTCTGAAATTGCTAATTCTGCGCCTCTGCCTTCCGTTCCTTCATGCTCCAGTAATAAGTCACTCTCTAAGATTCCCTCTGCCTCTTCTGCATCTTCGGGTAAAAGAACAAAAATCAACCCTCCTTGTCCTCCTAATGTTTCACCTACACTTTCAATGGAACTTTTATTGGACGAAATTCGCTCTCTTAAGCCATACATGACAGAGACTAATTTTCGCCTCCAACAACTTGAGGATAATTGGTCAAATACTGAGAAGAGAGTTGATGCCCTGGAAATTCATGTTGACTCTATTCAAGCTGCTACAGATCACATTCCTGTTATGCGAAGGGAGATTATGCATCTGACACAACAAGTGGAGAATTTGGAAAACAGGAATAGGCGCAATAATCTACGCATTTATGGTCTTGCGGAAGGAATTGAAGGTCCTGACCCCTTGCTATTTTTCCGCTCTTTTTTGCCAAAACTTCTTGGTTTTCCTGCCACACCTCCTCTCAACATCCAACGAGCTCACCGCCTGGGTCATATCCCGAGCTCTTCTGCTTCGTCCTCTTCTTCGTCCTCTCATGGGAAGCCAAGAGGTGTTATTTTATATTTTTTGGAGTATACCGACCTACTTAAAGTCTTACAAGCTGCCAAGCAGAAAGGAAAGATTCTTTGGAACGGCTCTAATTTATTTTTTGCCCAAGACTATTCTAAAGCCACGGCAGATCGTCGAAAGAAATTTTTGGACATGAGGCCTGCTCTCCGTAACTTGAATGCTCATTATGGGTTGTTTCATCCATGTCTGTTCAAGGTCACGTATCAAAACAAAACAACTAATTATGAAGATCCTGCACTTCTTCAGCATTTTTTGGACACATGTAGAGATGAATCTATGGACATGTCTCGATCGTAACTCCGGCCAACGTATTGTCCTTTGTTGTGTTCCTCTGTGTTATGCTTGGGTTTTTGCACTTTCTTCTCTATGTCCCGTATATAACTTTGGTGGTTAACACTTTTTCTTCTTGTTTCCTTTGTAGATATATTATTGATTCCCTTCCTCCTGCCTTATTCATTGTCCCTGGAGGTCGTCGTCCTTCGTACCTTCGTCAGTCTTGGAGTTGTCCGTCTTGGTATGCTGCCTTTTCCTATGTGGCTTCACCCTCCCCATCCTCAATTTTTACCTGTGGTATGTCTTTATGATACATTATATTGCGTTCTTTTATCATGTCTTTTGGTTCTTTGTTTCTCTCCTCGCACAACGGTGTTGTTTTGTAATGTTTATTCTCTTATTGCTTTTTTCTCAGTTTCTCCTCTTTCCATGTTCTTTTTTTCTCTCCTATTTTCTTACCGTTACATTACACATATTGCTGGTGGTGTTTCTCTGTTTCTTGTTCTAATTCTTTTTATTATCTCTTTTTCTCCTACTGTTTTCCTATTTTTCTTTTTATCTCACTTTCAGTTATGTTCCTGGCGTTTATTGCTTCTCTTATCTCTGATTCTCTCTCGTTTTTTCTTATCTCTTTCTATTTACATTTTCTTATTCTTCATTCATTCTCTTATCTTAAACTTCTGTGCTGCATCTTCTCATTTTTCTTCTAATGCTAATGTTATTTCTCTCCAATTTTTATATGATGATTGTCTGAGTATTCATTTACTTGATTGTCTTATACACAAGAGTTATTATTGTTATGAGTTATATATTTAGATGTCGTTAAATATTTTTACTTGGAATGTTAAGGGTTTGGGTTCCCCCATTAAGCGGCAACGAGTTTTGTCTCATCTAGCAAATTTAAAGGGAGATATTGTGCTGTTACAAGAAATCCATATACAAGAAGTTGAAGTTGCCAAGTTACGCCGTAACTGGGTAGGTCATGTATTTGCTTCTCCTGGTTCAGGGAAACGTAATGGTGTTGCAATTCTCTGTCATAAGCGGTTAAATATCAAACTTATAAGTCAAGCCAATGATTCTGATGGTAGATGGGTCATTGTATCTGTATTAATTGATAAAGTCCCTTTAACTATTTTTAATTTGTATGCTCCCTCTACATATGATAAATTATTTTGGCCCCAGATATTAGTCTCGTTAATGCAATCCTCTGATGATTATCTGATTTTAGGAGGAGATTGCAATATGGTTATGGATCCCCTCTTAGACCGCAATTCACACTCACGTTTCTCACCATCCTCCATACATACTCAATTTACATCCACTATATCCCAACGCTCCCTTGTTGATTCTTGGAGACTCTGCCATCCTACACTTCGTGAATATACATATTACTCACCAGCCCATTCTTCACAGTCCCGGATTGACTACATTTTTGTTTCTAAAGCCTTGATCCAACACATTACCAGATCTGAAATAGGTTCCATTTTAATTTCTGATCATGCTCCAGTTTCTCTATGCCTCGATCTGCTTCCCCCCATAAAAGGTACCAGGAGATGGAGGTTTAATAATTCTCTCCTATTAGATCCCAAATTCACCCCAGCCTTCCTTGACTTTTCATCCCTATTTTTTACTGAAAATGAGTCTCCTTTGATATCCCCTCAGGTACTATGGGATACTTTTAAAGCTGCCTCTAGAGATTTCATTATCTCGTTTGTTTCCCATAAAAGGCGCAATGCTTCCCATTTCTTACAGTTAATTAATACGCAAATTAAGCAATTAGAGCATTCTTATTATTTAACTAAGTCTCAGTCTGATTTAGATAAGCTTCTCAAGGCCAAACTCTCCTTTAATAAACTCTCCACGGAATCTGCTAACCTAATCCTACTTAAATCAAGTGCCAAATATTATTGTGCGCAAAACAAGGCAGGCAATCTTCTTGCCAAGTATCTTAAAGTTAAGCAAGAACGCACAAAAATTGAGTCTATTTTCTCCTCATCGAATCTCATTCTTCACAAAGATGAAGATATTCTGGCAGAATTCACTAATTTTTATCAAACTCTGTATACTCCGGAATCTCCTCCTCTGTTAACAGATATTGATCGTTATTTATCTTCCATTCCTCCTCCCTCATTTCCAGACACTGACTTTGCCCCGTTGGAGGCAGATATAGGTTCTAAGGATATTTTAGAGTCCATTCGAATAATCAAAAAAGGTAAGGCTCCTGGGCCAGATGGCTTTACGATAGAATTTTATTTACATTTTGCTAATTTGCTTGTTCCCAAACTTCATCGATTATTTTCATTTTTTATATCGTCCAAAAAATCTGAAGGGTCTTTTCAAGAGGCCTTAATTTGTCTCCTGCCTAAGGACAATAAAGACCATACTTTATGCAAAAATTATAGGCCCATCTCTTTGATCAATTTGGATTATAAAATCTTTGCAAAAATTCTTGCACTCCGCCTTGATAAAATTTTACCTAGCATAATTGGTAAGGAACAATGTGGTTTCATTAAAGGTCGTCACCTTTCTGACAACACTCGCCTCTTTTTTAATGTGCTGAGTAAATCCCATTCCTATCAGCATTCTTTAGCCGCTGTTGCGTTAGATGCTGAAAAAGCATTTGATAGGGTTAACTGGCAATTTATGCTTGCAGTTCTTGTTCGGTTTGGTTTTGGCCAGAAATTTCTTGCTTATGTCTCTTTGTTATATTCTTTTCCTAGGTCCTTTATCTTGGCCAATGGTCTCGTCTCCTCTTCGTTCCCTCTCTTCAGAGGTGTCCGACAAGGCTGTCCTCTTTCTCCTCTTCTTTTCATTTTGGCACTAGAACCATTCTTGATAAAAATTCGTATGAATACAGATATTACTGGTTTCCCATATGGGGATAAGTATTTGAAACTTTCTGCCTATGCAGACGATATTCTCTTATTTATTTCCAATCCACAGTCCTCTATTCCATCCTTTTTATCTGAAGTATCTAATTTTGCGAAAGTCTCAGGTTATAAGCTTAATGTTGATAAGTGCGAAATTCTCCCCCTGAATAAATTTTGTTTTCATGCAGACTTTTTGACTTCTTCTTTTCATTGGAGTCCGGTTAAGATAAAATATTTAGGCCTATGGTTTAAATCCTCTATTAAAGACACTGTAGCACTTAATCTTAAAAACCTACAAACATTGTTACTGGACTCTACGACTCGTTGGCATCCCTTGTTTTTATCCTGGTGGGGAAGACTAGACTCGATTAAAATGATGTTAGTTCCCATTATTTTGTTTTACCTTTCTAACCTTCCAGTTAATATCCCTAAGTCTTGTTATAAGAATATCTATTCTACGCTCTCAAAATTCCTATGGCAACATAAAAAGGCTAGAATGTCCTTTGCAAAACTTAAATGCCCTAAGCAGTTGGGTGGAGTTAATTTTCCGGATTTTGCCTCTTATCATTCCTCATTTTTCCTTAAACATTCTATCCCCTTATTATCCGGGCAGGTATCCGATGCCCTGTCAAGGCCTTTGTGGGTTGAGATTGAATCATCTTTTTTTCATCCTTTTACCTTTGAAGAATTTGTATCATTGTCCCATATTCCCAATAAATTCTCTCTCCCTATTCTTAAAAATTCTCGGAAAACTTTTTCTCCTCTCTTACTAAATGGTTTAGATGACCGTTCGCGTTTTTTACAATCTCCCTTGTGGTATAATCCTCTTATTAAACTTCGAAATAGGATACTTTTTTGGAAGGATTGGCATGACCTTGGTATACTTTGGACTCATCAATTGTTTGATGAGGGCACGTGTATTCCCTTTTCTATCCTTCAATCTCGTTTTTCTTTGCATGTATCACATGCATCCAAGTATGAGCTTTTACGTGAGGTTTTGCAAAGCAGGTATAATGTTCTTTCTGATTCCATCACTCACACTAACTTTTCTCCTCTCTCTATCCCTTGCTTACTGGCTTCTTCTTCTGCTTCCCAGATATATGCAAAATTGAGAGATACTACTAGTACTCGCGATAAATCTAAAACAGAATTGGACTGGGAGTCAGATGTAGAGGACACTTTCTCTGTCTCACTGTGGCATAGGGTCTGGACTAAGATAAGGAAAACCTCTAGAGCAGCAAATACGACTCAAACGTTATTTTTTATATACAACAGACTTTTGGTTACTCCTGTCAAACTGCATACAATTGATCCTTCCATTCCCTCCTCTTGCTGGTCTTGCTCAGCGTCAGGGGCGGATCTTAAGCACATGTTATTTAAGTGTCCCAAGATTCATAAATTTTGGTTTGATGTGTGGGCTCAGATCAATAGGATTTTTTCCACCTCTTTCCCTCTTACACTTTCACATATCTTTTTAGGTAGTCTTTCAGACATATGGTCCTCTTTTACCACTAACACGTCCATTATTGATTTACTTTTAGCTGTAGCGTTTCAGCAAATCACTAAATCTTGGAAGGATACCTCGAATGTTTCCTTTCAGGCTTGGTGGTATGGAGTTTGTTATCATCACAGACTCGATAGAGCCTATGTTTACCCTATTACACTTGCTATTAAGCGTGATTTATTATGGCTCCCCATCACAGATTTCTTAGATGTGTCTGCTCGACCCCTACCCTTACATAATCCGTGTACAGAAGAAGTTCCCAAACCCCCATGATAGCATTCCTAATGGTTTTATGTACATATTTTTATCGTTTAACTTATAGCTATTGTGTATATCTTTATTGGAAGAGTTTTTGTACGCCTGATGCACTCCTTTAATTTTGTGTATAATTTTGTGTGGCAATGATTACATTTCTACTGCAATTGCTTTTGCTATATTTGATGATGCCTTCTACCTTTTTCTTTTCTACCTCTCTCCCTTGTCTTTTCTTGCTCTCTCTTAAATATGACGTTCTATTTTTCTACTTGAGATTAGTTTTAATACTATGCTTTGTTGATAATATGTTGTAAATGAACTTTAATAAAATCTTCTTTAAACTTAAAAAAAAATAGTAGCATTCCCTCATTCCATAACCCTTAACTGCCCATTTGGAGTTGTATCTAGATATACTGCTATAACAGTTTCCCCCTCCATAGATAGACGGCATTCTGTTTCTAAAATTTCTTTGTCTATGGCTCTGGCCGTTCCTGATAGAATGCAATCAAGGTTAGAGTTCTGGAGGGTTTTATAGGTACTCTCCCTCTCTCCCATTTGATTCTGTTTCACCATCAGGAAGGGGCAGGGGCAGACACACTCACACTAGATAGAACTTAAGTCAATATAGGTTGTCCAAACAAACTTACTTGGGAGGTCTCTCAAAGGCTTTCTTAGACTGGATCACAGAGCCAGATAATCCTGCATACAAAAAGTAGGAAAAGATAAGAACAAGTAAAAACCAAGAGGGTAGGCCCAGCTCACCCTCCTCCAGACTCCGACGGACTCCGCCCGGGCGTG
Source organism: Triturus cristatus (assembly GCF_964204655.1). NCBI lineage: Eukaryota > Metazoa > Chordata > Amphibia > Caudata > Salamandridae > Triturus > Triturus cristatus. Next base: position 634,554,972 of record NC_140582.1, read on the forward strand.
CCCGCATGCGTTTCACGCTGTGGGAGACTGCCAGCGCTCCTATGCACCTCCTGGCACATTTGCAGCACATTGGCGGGATCAGCCACGGTGGATACTGGGGGCTGTGGTCCCCCGATTATAGCAGGCAGGCAATGGTGAAAGGCTCCCTCCTGCGGTAGACCGGCAGTGCTCTTATGCGCCTCCTGGTGCGTTTGCAGCATGTTGGCGGCGACATCCGCGGTGGTTACTGGGGTCTGTGGTCCCCCAATTACAGCAGGCAAGCATGTTGTATATGCACTGTAGCAGGTATATGGTATCCGATGGGCTCAATTTAAGAGTAGCCTTGCCTGTCAAAATCCAAAGCAAAGCCGTAGTGGAATCAGGTGTGGCAAGGGCTGCCTCCTGGAGCCCTATGTTTGATGGTGTTTGGGGTCCCAGACGTCAAGAAGGCACAGGTTTGTTCTTGATGTATTATTATCTGAAATAATCGTTTTGCGTCAGTTAGATTTATTTTTGAAAAGCGTAACAGGATCTAAATGTTATTTAAATATGGTTTTAGATAGTGTCAGTTTGCCTATTTGTATTATTATAAATGTAAGTAAAGGGAAAAAGAGCAAGTGCTACATATCCACTATTCTATCAAGACCTCATGATGGTTTCAATGTGACAGTAAATAGACTCCTGACTAAATCACCAAGATATTAAGAACTGGTTCTCTAGTCACCTGTGTGCACATTGTTATGCTATATGATGTGTACTGTTTACAGCACCTTGTTTAGCGGATACATTCAAATGGCTGTTAACAATAGGCCTTAGATCATTTTCAGTTACAGAACAACACCTAATCAATACTTCATTCTCCTACATTTTAAAGAGAAGCAATTCAACAAACATTAAACAATGTCATGAGTTTATTTTTACAATACTGTTTTCAGTACTCATAACATAATTATGTAATGCTTGTAGTGGGCAAAATATCACTAGCATTTCTTGCTGTGTTGTGTGCAAGAAATAAAAGAAGAATTATAAGCAGCCATGGAATATGTTCTTTAGTAAATGTTTAACGCATACCATTTTTCTTCCGATGGAAACAATGAAGTTCATATGTAAAATTTCTGAAACTGTCACCCACATTCATTAATTTGTTGGTAAAACACTATCAACTTTAGTGTTAAAACAACTAAGCTAGGTTTTTTTTTTGTTTCAGTGAGTGCTGTATAAACAGGTGTACTGTTTTACCACTTGTTACTACCTGTATATCTTGAGCACTCCAAACAGTTCTAAGCAATGTTTGTCATCATGGAACAATCGGGAAAAATCCTTAGGCTTGAAAAGAAACTTAAAAGTTGTACAAGTTAGTCAACTGTAAATAGTAAGTTTTATAGTTTTCTAAATGGATAACAACATTTGTAGTAAAACTGTACTCTGTTCCTTCTTTGGAAAAGGAGAATACTTTCTAAATATATGTGCATAATGCTCCAAACTGTAACTAAAGAATATTTGATTCTGTAGCACCACTTGAAATAAATTTCTAGGGTATACTGGTTGTCACCCTTCTCAGGCCAAATGACAACATATATTTAGCAGAAGAAAAACATTTATATCTCTGTAACTGGCTGTAATATACTAAGTCCTATGTTTTCTAGAATTTTGGTTCCAGAAAAAACAGATATGATTTTTTTAGGTTTCTTGGCAAACTTTTGTTGAATGTAAGCCAAATCTTCTCACAGTCTATCTAACCTCTCCTATTTTTCATGTAGACTTTATTGATTGGCATTTATAGAGAGTGCTACAACTTGCAGGCATCTTGGCACCAATCAAGATAAGAGGAAGTACCCAATTGTGCAATTACTTTGTGGCAGTGGTAAATTTCATCCTTGATGCTTCATTTTGTCCATTGACAAAACAGATGAAGTACAGTAGGAAGGAGGCACAAATAGCATGCACTCTAGAAATATGACACAGAGGGGAGAAGAACAAGACAGGCATGATGAAGACAGGAAAAATACATAAAGCAACGTATAGAAGGTAAAGTGGACACAAGAGAGGTATGCAGACAAAAAACAGACAGTTGCCCAAAGAATATATACACTGACGGTTTAATGTTGTTTTTTGTATTTTTGTAACATTATAATGTTTTTTGCTTCTTTTATTTTTAATGCATGTTTTTATGATGCACATTCCAGTGCATGTCCGTGATGTCTACAAACACTCATTTCCTTGTTTTGTGAAAAGACACAATCTAATGAAGTTCACGACAGTAGGTAACAAAGTGCTGCATGTTAGGGACCTCCTCTTCTGTTTGATGCTTGACAACATCTCAAGAAGCTTTCTCCACTGCTGCAGCTGTTGGATGCAGCTTCTGCAACTTGGTCTAGGCAATCTAATTTGGATGTATGATCTTAAGTCCTTCCACATACACGACATACCCATTTAATAGTGTCCAGAATGGACATGATGAAATTCCTGGTGGCACAAAGTGAATGTGACCTTTGGGGAACGGATTTTTATTTGCCTTGGGGATACATAAAAAACTGCCAGATTAGGGACTCCTTCTATGGCTTACCTGATTGCTGTGCTGAAGATGTTAAAGGAATAACTACCACATCCTCATCTTAGTATGACCGACTGCTTTCATTGCTGCTTGTCTCTTTCTGGGCAGATGCTGCAGAAGCCATGATGCCTCTAGATTGAGATTTACTCTAGCTGATCCTCTGAAATGCCAATGGAAAATGTCATCCCATATCTTCTTTTTAGCATTTTTCTGTGGGTAGTTGACTTGTGTTAACTACTATTTACTTACTGGCACATGAAATAGCTAATCTCTTTTACTTTTTTGTTCGACCCCCCCACCAATAATGTCCTGTGGTAATTTCACGGGGCACATAGAGACATGAGGGAATGCTGCATCTCTACAGCAGGGCCTTTACATCCTTTTCCATGTTGTGCTGGAGTCATGCAGGACTCTCTAGTTGTCAAAAAAGTTTAGTTGATTATCAATGGATACTTGTAATAACACTTTGAGCGCAAGAGTTTCCTCACATGCTCAAATAAGAATGGTATTTTTAAAGTTTTGATGGAATATTTGTATTTTTATGTGTTGCAGCTTCGCAGTACCTCAAAAATGGTACAACGATGCCTCTGACAGACAGAGAAACACCATCTCATTGGCTGATATAATTAGTTTCATGCATATACAGGAGGTTCCCACCCTTAAATTATTATTGGGGTCTGGCAGTTCACACTAGTGACACCCTCTGCTGTGCTTTCTGCCCTTTTTTTCTTCTTGGACTTTTTTGGGGGGGCTCATATGTAACAAATGACATTTACTGGTGAACAACAGGAACTCATCTCGACAAATGAAGAGCACCAGCAAGGAGACCAAAGTAGCACCTCCCAATCCATCATAAGAGAGTTCCTGCAGGTGAAAAAAAGTGTATTTGAGGACTGTCACATGCAGCCTCTGGGACAAGGAATTTTCCTACGGTACCTCTAAGAAATATTGGTTTGGTACCTCTAGGGTGCTCAAGCACCTGAAGAAATGGCACACCAGGCAACACAATACTGCTAAGAGGAAGAAGGAAGAGGACACCAGAGCCTCCACAGCCACAGCTCCACAACATCCAGTCCAGGCTGGTGATAGTGCTCCTCCTTAAGCTGCAGCCATCCTTCAGTAGGACAGCAACTCCCTATACAGCTTCATCACCCTGTACTCTATGGACTGGGGAACATTTGTATCAACAGACGAGCAAAGCACCAGTACAAGGAACAAGCGACCAGATCTTGACTGCACATAATCAGGTGTGCAAGAGAAAGTATTTTTTCCCATTTCATTACATCTAAGTTTGGACTCCACTTTTTTCAACGTTTTTTTTCAATCTTCAAAAAAACATTTAAAAGTAAAACAAAATTTAAAAATGGTTCTTGTAAGAGCCGCCTTTCATGGTTAAATGATAGAAAATGAATTTATGTTGCTTGTCATGCCTACGTATAAATGTTATTATGTCCTTTATACTCTGCCAGAGGAGGCAACACTAACCACTAAAGCCCCACTCTATTATTATAGGTCAAACCTACAAGCAAACATCTATAACAACAAACTGGAACTCTAATGGATACAATAGTCAGCTACATGGGACAATAAGGACCATATTTCCGAAGAACTCACACAATACAGTATGGAAGTAAAGTTGCAGTGCTGCGTTGGTGAACAGGAGAGAACTGAGCAGCCCCATTTCAGTAGTGCTGTTCTCCTCTGTCTCAGTGCTGACACAAGTTTAGCAGTTAACATACAACATATTACTAATAGTTATCCTTACACTCATTTTGAAACGCTTTTACAATACTTAAATAATTTATTGTGAAGCACATGAAGTTGCCTAACGAGGATATGATGACAGATATACAATTGGAACAAGAGCAACACTTAAAATGTATACACTTCTTTGAATCAGTAGCAGTGTGTAAAAAAACAAGTGCTTTGTGTCGAAGGAACTCATGGTCCTCAATTGTGCGGGAGAAGCAAAAAAATGTTCACAATACACGGACAAAGGAAGGAGATCAAGGCGTAATGCCAAAGGGAAGTGCAGAGTCTGTAATCCAGAATGAATCAAAATATTGAAAAATTGAAAACACTATACTGTAAAATATGTGAGTTAATGAATGTCCTCCCAACCCATGTTAAATTGTCATCATCAGGACAAAGGCAGGATGTCACTGGGTACAATAAGGGTAGCTGCATTAAAGAGAGAGGGCCAACTAGGCATAGATGTCGAAAGAGTCCATCACTATTATTGAATAAATAAAAAGGTCTTATCTGTGGTACCTGATGATACAGTGTGCAAGTAAAAGATAGAAAAGGGGTAATCATACACTAAAGCATTAAAATAATGTATGTTTTGAAACAACTGTGATGAAGTGCATGTAGTAACACGCTTAGGTGAGTAGAGTGACTTAAGTAAATTCTTTGAAAATGCACAAATTCAAAGATCAGTCAAGAGAGCAACATTAGTTGAAATCCAAATATAAAACATTTCTCTCCGTAGGAAATGAATCACAAAAAACGTACACAGTTGAGGACTTGCAGGTTCAATGGAAGGTTGCTGAATTGCCCCACAGCATGTTCCCTAAGTCAGTAACCTCCCACTGTCTGCAGGAATTTGTGCAGGCAAAGAGAACCAATTTGAAGGCAATGTGGGAAATCACAATGGTCTTCAACCACACATTGCTAAAGATGTGAATGCCAGCAGCTGCGTGTGAGTGATTTGAAGATGTGGGCCACCACCGGAAAACAAATCCGTTAAGACATATAGGAAAACGGGAAACCTTTTCCACAGAGGATGGCCGTGGTATCAGATCTGGAAAAGAGAGTGAAGCGTGACTAGAAACTATTGACGAGAGTGCACGCCAGCGTAAGCTAAACTTAATGTTACCCGAGAGCAATACAATTAAACTAGACTGCAAGTGCACGCTGGTAACTAAAAGCTGGCAGCCATGTTTGCCAAAGCACGGGTGTCCACAAAACAAGCTTGTCTTCCAAATGTGTGGAAAACGTGGGTAAAAAACACAAAACAAAAAAAAGTACTGCATAATGGCAGCGATATTGAAACATTAACAGGACCATTTATGGAGTGAAGTGAGAAATGAAATAGGTACCGCATAGTGTCAGAAAGTTTCCAAAATGAAAAGGGCATTTATGAAGTGAAGTAAACAATACAAATCAATAAGGAAAGGTCCATAATTGGGGCAATACATAAGGAATAGCTGCCACGATGGCATAATAATAACTGAAAGTAGGTTAGTAATAGACACAATCATTGGAAACTCAATAGGACAACACGAAGAGAACATCAGATGTAAAAAGGATGCCGTGAAAGGGAATAAAATCTAGAATTAGTGTACTCACTGAATATTAACGCTATCAAATACTGTACTGTGCTGTTCGTCTATGGAGTTTAGCCCCTTGTTACCTTGCATCTTGAGATACAATGGCATTCCTTCCTCATTAACAGTTCACCAATATTATCACCAGGTGGGGGTAAATGAAGTTATGATATAACCTGCCACATGAAGTTGTTTTCGCAATAATTCTATGAAATGAAATGAGACACCAGAGGAGCGTTCTGAGTTTTAAACCATATTTTGCTTTTGTGCTAAATGATCCGTGGCTTCACCTTTTGTGTCTTTTGTCCAATGTAAAGGTGTCCGCAAGGACACATAATCGCATATATAACATTTGTAGAGTTTCAATTAGTGAACTGTTTTATGCCATGTGTTATATTATCTAGTACTTTGGCAAAAGACAGATCAGTTTTGGCATTTGAAAAGGCCCATTACCAGTGGCAAGTCCTATATGATAGTAACATTAATAATATTGCCCTTATAAAATATAAATACAAATAATATTGCCCTTAGGATGCCAAGTCATGCCCTGGACGAAATGGTATTTGAGGTAATGACCTCTTTTGTATGAGAAAAGCGAAAAGGTTCATAAAACAGTCTGTTGAAACTTAGTAATTTCGGATTTCGTTTTATGATTTTGCTCACTTTGTTAATCGCAGGTCTAAATGTAGAAACACATAGAATATGTTAGTTAGAATTGTATGTCTTGGAGAGGAGTAATACATCTCTGGGGCAATAACAAGCTCATCTAAGTGAATGAGAAACCATACATCCGGGGAACACGCTCTCCTGTATCTTTTTGGAATGAATAGTAGCTTCTCTGAAGAAAACACTACACTATTTACAGTTCCTACGGATTCGTAGAAACTGTGCATATATTGGTCGACTCCTTCGTCCTCTGAAATGGTTGCTGGAGTAGAGTTCGAGTGTATTTCACTTTGTAGGTTTACTGTATAAATAATTCCCAATTCCACCATCAGTTATTTGGATAGTGAGAACCACAAAGAGTAAATAACTATTTTTCCCCAAAAGTGAAAATCAGATGTTGTTGTGTGCTATTCAAACAATTACTAAAGCAAATTCTAACCGAATGATGGTTTATGATAGGGTGATGGCGCTCTTGGAGAGGTCCACAATCTAACTTTTCATAGAAAACACCAGTACATAGCGGTGTCTAAGGGTGAAGAGAACCACCACTCTCTCCAATATGTGGCCTAAGCCCACCCAACAGTACTACTGAGTTCCCCAGCAAACGCTTTTTACAATCCACTTGTGAAAAGTAACACATAAGTTTAAGCCCTCTTCTTTTATTTTTCTTCTCTGTAACTTTCTCTGATCCCAGCCGACACGTGTTTTGTTGCATCTGTCGCGACTTCTTCAGGGCTAGGAGATCACATACAAAGGATTTTTTTTGCTATAAAAACCCTGGGTGACTTACATAGAGTTCCGAACATACTCCAAAACTTCACAAATCTCTACCTGTCTATATTGTGGAAACCCATGCATTATAGCATTACATGCTTTACTCTGAGCACATTTCAGAATAAAGGTTCAAGGAGTACCATATGGCTCTAACATTTATTTTTCTTATCTTGTCCTGAGACATCCTATGTGCCCCTGCAGAAGTACCAGGGGGTCAGGGTACCCCTACACTGCCACCTTTTATCTTAGTTACATTATAACTTTTGGACACGGGAACCAAGTACCGGTGTCTTGCAATGACATCCTATCTATCTCTGTTTGAGTTGCAGCCAGCAAATCAGAATGCTTAGTCCAATGACAAAGTTGAGGGTACTGTTGGACTGTTAGTGCTCCTGTGGTCCTGAAAGAGCCAGCAGGAAAGATAGGGCTACGGACCTATAAGGATGCTATATTCGTTTAAAATTTGCAGTACCACAGAAATACTGATATATCAGATTTGCACCAAACCAACAAATCATGCTTTCTGTGGAAAGAGCTAGCAAAACAAGAACGCTATTCTTATGGAAGCTCTGACCTAACTACAACTACACAGTGGTGAGAAAACCTAAAAGCCACCTACATTTCTGAGTTATACATGACTGTTACACCTCCATTGTTTTAAGATGTCATCAGGGAAAGGAAGTGGTCTAACAGTTAGGGCAGTCAATCTAAAATCTGGGGAACCGGCTTCGAGTCTCGGCAACAACGCTCAACATCCTGTGATTATGGGCAAAACACTTCATCTCCCCTTGCCTAACAAAATTGAACGTGTCATTATGTAACACAACTGCGGCTCATGTAAAGCGCTATGATACCTGACACCTTCGGGTCAAGTTTGTGCTATTTAAAACTCCCCCAAAAATAAAATCAGTTATGTAATATTTGGGGTTATAAGCAATGCATGTGAGTGCTGCAAGTTATATTTATGTACGTTACATATATCTGGTGAATTTCAGTGCTTTTGAACTTAAATTTGAGTCTTACTACTTTTCTCATGTATAACTCCACTTTAACCTTTGGCTTTTTCAGTAAATTGCTAAGGTTTCTTTAATGTTGAGTAATTTCTTATTACAATATGTTTGTGTCCAACCCATCACGACGCACATCTGAAGGCTGGAGTCAGGCCCTGCCCTCAACCCCCTATGGTTGATAAAGCTCTATTTAGCAGGAAACCACCCACAGTACCCCACCTCACATTCTACCTTTTAAAAACAAATTGTATTCTCACACTGGCTTCTGTGGGACTCCTGCAGGAGTATATAGGGCTGCGCTGGTTCCTGTGGCTCTCTTGTGTAATCGTGGCACCTAAAATGTGTTTTTAAATGTGATCCTGGAGGGTGCAGCTCGGAACACACCTCAAGGTCCAGGGTGTTAGGATACCCCTACCCTGTCCCTTATACCTTTTTTTATGTAGAGTACACATGGACTGAGCCCCTCAGTCTTGTAATGGTGGCAGCAACATTTTTGTTCGGGTTGCAGTAAGCCTATTACAATGTGAGCGCCAATGTGAGCCGTTTCTCCCGCTGGAGATACACAGTTGATGGGAAAAATGCTCTTTAGGTCAATCTGAATGCTTTTTTTAAAATTTTGCGGTCGTCCAGTACTCCTGAGGGACTGACTATCAATATACAAAAAAATTTGGGGGTATTTTCACAAGAACGTGTGATAAGTAACGCAAGAGTAGATTAACGCAACTCTCAACATCGCAGCCTATCGCGGTAAAATTACGCTGTGCCAACCAAGTATTCACAACGCGGTGGTAGCATGTGATATTCACCAGATAACGCGTCAAATGGGCATGCAAAAATCAAAGACACGCCGCAAAAATGCGAAACACGAATGCCAAAAAAGCCACAAAAACCAGGGGAAGGCCAGCAAATCCCACGCATCTGGCAGGAAAATGCACTATAAAAACAACAAAAACAACACACCATAAAGAATCCAAAGTGCGTAGCAACATGGATGCACCATGACCCAGCGCATAGGCCAACGTGAACCCCACAAGCCCCACAGACCACGAGCAAGGAACAATGGGGAATGCCAAGGAGAAAAGGGAGAGGAAGACGGGGTGCAGACCGCAGGAAAAAAAGACCAGCGTCAAAGAGGTGACAGAACACTCCCAGCAACTGACCCACAATCAGAGTAGCTTGAATGCAGACAGAGTGCCGAGGAGGCCAATCGAGGAGGCAAGAGGCACTGGCATGATGTGACAACCTAAACCAGGCATAAACCCACTGCCAACAGGAAGGCAGCAACGGCGACAGATGGTGGCAGTCCTGCGCCACAGGAGGAGCTGGAGGAAACCGAGGCCACATTCATCAGTGTGGAAACAATGCAAGGAGTAGGGAGTACGGACACAGCTCGAGAGGACCTGACACAACATCGACAGGGCGGGTAACAACCAGGGACCGGGGGAACGGGGGAGATGGGCACAATGGCACACATGCACTACGAGGTGAAGCACACAGCACACCCACAGTTACCCAGGACCATGTCCCTGATCTCCTTGGCACACTGCAGCACACACACATAGCAAGAACAGCACACCCACATTGACAACAACGTGGTACAATGCGCAAAGCCGACACTGCAGAACAGAGGACACAACTGGCTTCACACATGCACAGAAACATGCCTACTACATCTGACAGAGTAGGAAACTGTGAAATGGAAATGTACGCGTACGACCTCACATCCGTCATGTAGTCCAAATGTACACTGTCCCGTAGCAGTATTCAGCGCCTCCCAAACAGTCACAATGTACATTGTCATACAGTCTGCATGTAAACCAGAACAATGCGCCAACATACATGTCAACACAATGTCAGCATGCATCTCCCCTTCACATTGCAGAGGGGCACACAACACCTCCAGCAGAGCACAGATGACAACACATCTGTGATGTCAGAGAGGACCACCACACCTTCGACACTGATGCCCTACAACAGCCCATGGACATCCCACGCAACCCACCACCAGGACCCAGGCAGCTAAGCTACTTAGAGGAGAACACAGAGCCTGCAGCAGACCACACAGCAGGAAGCACCCGCAAGCACAGCTGGCTCACGACACTTCACCCACCCACACATGGCACCCAAATGCCCTGTGTCAGCATACCAAAAGGAGGTGGCCGAACAGGTGTGGGTGGGGTCCGAACCCATGGAAAGCGAACTAGATCACATATGTTGGTGTCTATTACCCTTCAGGGACCACCTACACCCCACAAAGGAGACCCACACTGCCATAGAGACACATGCAGATGCACATTCACAGTACAGAAAAATGCCCAGGGGCATGCAAATAGCAGTCACACACCCACGTTGGCTCTGCGTACGACAGCCCAGGCCACTCCCCTTACGAATTGAGTGGGTGACAACAAAGCTACATGTCCAAGCTCTAACCCGCTGCCTGCAGTGACAAGTCTGCATCCGCTGTACACAGCACAATGTAAAATCGTATGGCCCAGGGCCCTCATGCAAACAACACAGGACACACGCTGATATTATGTTGAACTGGCTATGGGCATGTACGCTCGGCCCCTTTATTGGCAGGGCCACGTGTACAGTGATGCCTTTGCTGGATGTGTATGGGGTGAGTGTAAGCCAGCCCACACGGAGTGCTTGGTGCTGGCAACCACTTGAACAGTGGACACCAGTGCAACGGAAATGGAAAACACCTGCATAAAAGAGTCAACTGCTAATCAACATAGAGGGAGCCAGAGAAAGTCCAGAGGACAACCAACATGCAAACAGAAGTGTCCGTGAGTTGCAGTGCACCGAGTTTAGGGCACTACAGCTGACCGCGCCAATGTGAAGAAAAAGTCTTGGATTGTGTCCCTTTGAGATATTCCTGATGCAGATGCAGTGGGGTGTGTTAGACCTGCATCATCTTCCTCATCAACGTCCCAGGTCTCCCACACTGCTTGAGGTGAAATTGCTGCGCAACCTCTCCACATCACAAATCTCAATCAGTAACAGACGACGGCTTGTGGTGCACTGAGTCAGTGGCACCTGGAGTGCCGATCAGGGTATCATTCTGATAATGGCATCCACAACAGGTGTGAGCAACTCCGTAAGTCTGTCAGGACCACCGTTTCAACTCTGGCAGATGACGGTTGAAGGTGGTCCTGGCGGTGGTGGCGTGTGCCTCCTGCGGTGATGCGACGTCCGGGCCAGTCAGGACTTGATTTGATGTGTGAGCCCTGGTGGACCGCAGTTGAGGCCGGAGGCAGCGGACCGCGCAGGGCCACAGACACATGGTGTTGATGATCCTAAGGCCATCGCCTCAGAGGCCATCCAGTATCTCAGAAGAAGGATCCCGGACCTGACCAGCACAGAGTTAGCGGCCCCGGATGCACAGCGGCCAGCACAGGCACCCTGCCACGGGACGGTGACTTGCGGTGCACTGAGGTAGGTCCATGCGAAGTGAGCGGGTACTCATCAATGTCGAAGGTGAATGTGGTGGAGTCTTGCGGGGGACAGAGGAAGGTGTCCTCCAGGGCATGATGCTGAAGGTCTGATGTTATCCGGAGCCATTACAAAAGTGGGGTAACCCAATAGTCAAGGACCTGGGTGTAATATGATACAAAAAAAATGGTCCTGGACCTTTATTACAGAAGGGGCTATAGGTCCTTACTCAGTGATATCATTTACTTAATTATGAGCTGAAGAGAATAAATTTGATAGCTCTTGGTATTAAATACAGTATTCAACGTAAACCAAAGAATGCAACAAAACAAAAATCAAAATCACCATACATTTATTTTCTTATAGTCTTTACTTTGACAATTGTTGTCGTCAAGGTTACTCCAGAGGGAACGTGCATATAGCAAGGGTGCTTAAGGGTGAATGAGTGAAGAAAGAAAGAATTCAGAGGGTAGTGACATAAGGAAATTAGGCAAAATTCAATACTGGACTGGTTAAAAATCACCGTTCTATAGAGCCTGGTCACGTTTCAGAGTATGCAAACTGAATTATACATTTAAAAATCGAACTAGAAGACAATTCTAGTATAGCATGTGAGGGAGTGGCGTGTCCCAGGCTAAAGAAATGGGGGCGTCGACGTTTCGACCCGTCTATATGGCCTTAAGGGGGGTTTGAACCTTGGCCATGCGGATCTTCATCAGGACAGAGGGGGTAACCTGGATAGGTGCTGGACCTGTTCGTGTGCCTAGAATGGATAAAAAGTGGTGATAAAGATGTTGCACTAGGATGTATACTAATTACAAAAAGGGGCCTGCAAGAAGGCTTACCCGCTGCCATTCGTTGGGCGGGAAAGAATCAGCAGGCCTCTTAGTCAGACTACTGGAACGTGGGTACCCAATTAGACTCTTGAAAAAAGCACGCAAACGCGCTTGGCATAATCACGTTATGAAACATTACTTCCTTAAGACTCCTTATATCCCGACCTTTTCGGGGAGCGGACTTAGACCACCCTCTAAGTTTAATCCCCCGACCCACCTCATGCCGCATAAACTTTTGGCCTATGAGCAAGTGGTCATGAGGGACATTGACAGCATATTAACCAAACGGCAATATGTGAAATACAATGTGAGCAAACAGGAACGCGATGCTCTAGAATCTCTGAAAAAGAACACAAATATAGTGATCAAACCCGCGGACAAAGGCGGTGCGATTGTGTTACAGAATGCAGAAGACTACAAAAAAGAAATCTTTTCACAACTGTCAGTCGAAGGTAATTATGCCAAGTTAAGTAAAGACCCCGCAAGAGAGATAAGCAACATCATAACCGGTGTCACCAAGGAGGCATTAGAGGCTGGATATTTAAGTAAACTGGAACATGATTACCTTAATAACAAACACCCCAGAATGCCCACTATTTACACCCTCCCAAAAATACACAAGCGCATGCAGGATCCACCAGGCAGACCAATAATTTCGGGATGTGGTTCGATTTTAGAACCATTATGTAAATACATTGACGTGTTTTTGAAACCGATTGCAGAGAACACCGCGACCTACCTTAGAGACACGATGCAAACGATACAATTAGTGGACGAGCATCCATTTAACTCCAACACCCACTTACTAGTGACTATGGACATAACAGCTTTGTACACCAATATTCCACAACTCTCTGCACTCACGTGTATCGAATCAGTACTCAATACAAGACCTGCACCACATAAGGTCCCCACAGATTTCATTATTGCATTACTTAAGATTGCCATGACCAGGAATTACTTCACTTTCCAGGGCCATTTCTATGTACAAACTAAGGGCGTGGCGATGGGGGCAAGCTTCACTCCTAACCTGGCCATTATCTATATGAATGAGTATGAGCATCATTTTGTCCTCAGTGAGCTCAACCCACATAGGGCTTGCATAGCACTTTGGCGACGTTACATTGATGACGTCCTAATTATCTGGCAAGGTAATGAGGAACAGCTTAAAGCCTTCCACCATTGGCTTAACACATGTTCAATTGACATTCAATTCACTATTGAGTTCAACAGAGAAGCTATTAACTTCCTGGGCATCACTATAAAATCAGAATCTGGCAAATTACACACTAGCCTATACAGGAAGAGTAGTGAACGGAATACGCTCTTGCGATACACTAGCCATCACCCCTGCAACCTCAGGGACAATTTACCTTTCGGTCAATTTCTGAGGTTGCGTAGAAACTGCTCAAAAAAACTAGCCGTTGCCCTTCACGGGCTTTGATCACTAGGGTTCTAGTGTTCTGTACTTACAAGCTGGTTACTCCCCCCTCTGAACCACACTGCTTGTTTGCCATAGTGCACTACCTTACTTATCACAGACCAACAGTATTATAGATTTAGAGCCGTGCACCTGCATAGGAATTTTTCCAATTTTTTCCTACTCTCAACTGTCAATACAGAGTGCATCGTATTGTCTATTAGCAATTTTAACCTTTAATCACTCTGTAAAAACCGATTTGTACACACACAAACGAGGTACTTATTGTAATTGTGGCTTAGCAATGTTTTATCAACCTTTTGTCTCGTAATTGTCCACACATACTGTTCTGTAAATGTTTGTATTACTGTTTTTTAACCCCTTGACCGTCTTTCATTTAATGTATTGCTCGCATAATATATTGAATTGCGTTGCCTTAATACTTCATAGACCACTTAGCTAAGTAGCTACTTTCCCCTTCTTAGGTCTTTTCCGAGTAACCTGTCCCCGATTTAGAATAGCTGCCCGGTTGTAGTCTTTTAACTCTGTCTCTTAAAATGTACCGGAACCGTCAATCTCACGTTGACGTTTCATTCTAATTTAAGCGTCCTCGCAGCAAGCGGTTCTTCTGCTACTTGCGAATAGAGGCACCACACGGATGCCGAAATAAACACAAAACCACCCCCTTCCTTCCTTCACACCCTCAAGCTTGCATCCATTGATGCTGAGTTAGATCTTAGACTTAATCATGCCTCCTTCATTTTATTCTATTCCAGCTTGGCTTGACTTCCAGCTCCTAGAGACACGCACACGTCCTTAAGTGGACGCGGTCTTCTAAATTGAAGGTAAATTGTCGCGTCCCACTCTTCCACGCATGCTTTGGAACGCACACTAATCTATTGGAATTAAATAAGGTTCCCTTCTTAATTTTTCAGCCACTGTATAAATATGTTCCCTTAAGCGGATTATCACGCTTGAACACAGGAACCACGACCCTGATCCTTCATGTCCTTCATTAAAGGAATCCCGCCCAACGAACGGCAGCGGGTAAGCCTTCTTGCAGGCCCCTTTTTGTAATTAGTATACATCCTAGTGCAACATCCTTATCACCACTTTTTATCCATTCTAGGCACACGAACAGGTCCAACACCTATCCAGGTGGCCCCCTCTGTCCTGATGAAGATCTGCACGGCCAAGGTTCAAACCCCCCTTAAGGCCATATAGACGGGTCGAAACGTCGACGCCCCCATTTCTTTAGCCTGGGACACGCCACTCCCTCATGTGCTATACTAGAATTGTCTTCTAGTTCGATTTGTAAATGTATAATTCAGTTTGCATACTCTGAAACGTGACCAGGCTCTATAGGACGGTGATTGTTAACCAGTCCAGTATTGAATTTTGCCTAATTTCCTTATGTCACTACCCTCTGAATTCTTTCTTTCTTCACTCATTCACCCTTAAGCACCCTTGCTATATGCACGTTCCCTCTGGAGCAACCTTGACGACAACAATTGTCAAAGTAAAGACTATAAGAAAATAAATGTATGGTGATTTTGATTTTTGTTTTGTTGCATTCTTTGGTTTACGTTGAATACTGTATTTAATACCAAGAGCTATCAAATGTATTCTCTTCAGCTCATAATTAAGTAAATGATATCACTGAGTAAGGACCTATAGCCCCTTCTGATGTTATCCGGAAGCAGCAAATAGTGGAGTGGAAGGCGACAGCTTCGTTTTCACCACCAATTCGGTATCAGCTCCATGAGGATGAAAACTAGCCACTAGTCCATAGACTCAGACGCCACCAATGTACGACCAGAGATTGTCCATGAATGTCAGGGAACCGAATTAGTGGCACGGGTGCTGAGAAGGGATGCAGTCTGCGATGATGCCGGTACACTGATATGAACTCCACCATCGCTAAATCAAGACTCTGTGACCTACTGGACTGCAGTGTAGGCCAGAGGCAGCGGTCAGCAGTGTCTCACACCCACCTGTCATTGGCTCGCGATGCACAGAGTTAGTGACACCAGGGCAGTTGTCGGTAGTATTTGATCACCTCCGTAACGATGATCCTATTCCCTCTGGACTGCAACGCGTCATCCTCTTGCGCCTCTCCTTGCGTGCAATGATATGTATTCTGCCTTTGAATAATCGATGTTCAGTTCCAATTCTGTGACCTACTCATGCTCAGCGTAGGCCGAGGGCAGTAGTCTGCGTAGGCCCACAGACACGTGTGGTTGTAATGCTATGCACAGGCTTGGTGGCACCACATGAAAGGGAGTATAGGGACATAAACTCTGCCTCAAATAATGTTCACTGCCATGGTGTAATCAAGACTCAGTTCCAAATGTGTGACTTACTTGTCCGTAGTGTAGGCCAGAGGCAGCAGTAGAGTATGTCAATGAGAAAGAATTAAAGCAGGCCTGTGTCGAGGAGGCCGTGATGGTCTGAGTGAGGCTGCCAGTGTTGCAGGCCTCGGGCTTGGAGCTTGCGCCGGCACGTGGTGAGCCCTCCGTGACACACGCCGGTGTTGGCGGGTGATCATTGTGGCCTGGCTGCGCAGGGGTGGGCCTGTCGGGTTTGGGGCCCAGCGGGCCAGGGTACGGCAGGCGCACAGGATCACAGGCAACTCCGCTCAGGAGGATGGCGTCGGCCTCGTGGTGGGGTGAGAGGTGCCGCCCTGGCAGAGACATTGGCCATGCCAGAAGAGAACCACGCCCAGGGCTACGTGCTTTTTATTCACACCCGTACATTGGCCTGGCGTACGCCGGGCCATCCCACTCTGCTCACGGTTACTGGGGAATGTAACAGGCAACATTTCCGCGAACTCCCCCACTGGTTGGGGTGACATGGTTGCGTCCACTGTCCAGTACACTCCATACACCAGTGGTGTATGTCACCATGGATATGGGTGTGTTATGCATACTGCGGTCTGTCCAGCACATCGCTGCCACTCTTGGCATTTTGTACTTTCCCAATCATGGTTCTCCTGCCCCCTTCACACATGCCTGGTTCCCAGCTCTACCCCTATTCCTCTATTGTGGCTGAGATGCCATGCCGTTGATGACTCAGGTTCATGGCTTGCCCAGGTTACCATTGTAAGTGTCTGGTGGGTGGGCATGTTGTTTTGAATGTTGTATGTGATTTTGTGACGTGCGCATTTCCAGAGTTGTGAGTTGCATGGTTGTGGAGTTGAGGTGTGTGGGGTGTTCATTTGGTACTTGGCAACGGACAGTGCATTCACATTGGTGCCATCCTGGAAGCGCTGGTTGATGATGGACTGTCAGAGGATGATGGAATCATGCACACTGGCTGGGTATTTGGTGACGACGTTGGTGGAGAATCCACGTTGTTTGGATGTTGCCTGCACATTGATGTGAGATGTGTGCTTTCTGTTGCGGTGATTGTGTGCTGTATCACCAGGGGGCATAAGTAGGACATGTGTGCTGTGGATTGCTCCCAACACATGAATGCATCCAGCTATGGCGTATGGTCCTTGCTTGGTCTCCAGCGGATCCTGCGCATTGTGGTGGACGTATAGACACTGGGGTACCAGGCTGATGATGGCATCCAGTACAGGTGTGAGGGACTTGGATGCGGCTGGCTGTGAGACTCCTCTGACTCTCGCGGGTGTTGGTTGGGGGGTACCAGAGGCCAACAGGTGCAGCACAGCCAGCAGCTTGGTGTGGGTTGGGATGTTGGTTGTCTGCTGTGTTGGTGCCTGTTGGGCAATGATGGTCAGGATGTGTAGGATGGTTGTCCTTTGGAACCTGTGGTGGGCAATCATGTTCCCAGGTGTTATGTCTGTGAGGTTGGTGCGTTTTCAGCAGGTGGCTGTCTTTGTCTGCGCTGCCTCAGTGTTGGTCCGGGAGGGGATCGGGGGGGTCGGGTGGGGTCCTGGGGCTGGTGGCATTGGTTGTTGTTGCCCTAGTGTGGCTCTGGGCTGCATGTTCAGTTGCCCGGGTGCATCTGTTGCTCTTCAGGTGTGGCTCTGGGCTGGGCTCCCTTTTGTGGTGCAGGCTGTCGTCTCACTTTGCACCAGGCCAGAGCAGGTGTTATTTTCTTGCTGCTAACGCACCTTATCGCCTGTTTTGTGTTATTATCATAGATCTGACTGGTCATTGAGAATGTTGTGGAGTGGTGTTGTTGCGGATTTTGGCATGGGAACGCCTACTCTGCATCTCATTAGCGATAGTTGCGGGGGTCATCTGTGGCGATGTTTTTTGCGTCTGCTATCGCGGGTAAACTGGTGCTGTGGGCTGTTAACACCAGCTTGTGATTGGGCCGATAAGCTTATCGCAACTTTGGCTGCGATGAAGTGCCGTTAACTCGGCGATAGGTCCTTGTGAATATGCCCCTTTGTATCTTAATTTCTCAAAGACTACTGAACTGGTTTATGCTGAATCACTAAAAGCATCCTTACTGACTAAAGAGGCAGCTTTCTGCTAAATTTGGAGTAAGTCTCTTCAGCCTTTTTTTCTGTATCATTGTCTAATTTTCCTATGGAAAATAATAGGAAATAAACTGTTTTTGGACACCTTTTTCTCTGCCCATGCTTTAAAGTTCACACTGTAACTTTGAGCGAAGGAGCTTAGGTGAATGAAATTTTTTAAAGATTTGTGAAGATATGTTAAATGGTACAAAAGTTATTAAATAAATAACCTTTACCTTTATTAGCTTTTTTCACCTTTGTGAATATACAGAACATCAACATTGATAAGCCAGATTAGCCACAGCAAAGAGAGAGTAAAAATATCAATCTACATGTTATAACAATCATGAAACTAGACATTATCTGGTAAAGTATGTGTATAAGGTGAGATAACTCTAATCTAGAGTCATCAGGGAAACTAATCCTGGATTAGAATTCTAGGTTAGGGAATGACAAAAACATATGTACAATTTCCGCTGAGGCTGAGCAACAGCGTTTAATTTTCCTATCAGATTCAGATCCCCACTTGGGTAAACACATATGGTAGTAGAATCTGCCAGATCAAAAGTAAGAAATATTGACAGGAATAGCCAAAGAGACAGGGAGGAAAGAACCAGGCAGTATGATTGATCACAACCTATAACTCTAACTCTGCAGTAGTCAGAACCATTGTTAAGAAACAATGGCACTTAGTGAGAGTGGACCCTACTACAGAGAAGATGGTTAGCACTAATCCACAAATCACATATTGCAGGTGCAACTCACTTAAAGACGTTGTGGTACACACTTTTGATGAGCCAGGGTGTGCACAGGGCATCTCGTGGTTAAAAGAACTTCCGGGCTTTTACAAGTGTGGAAAATACAAAGCTTACTTACACAGTACCAATGTGAAAATTTATCAGTTACCTAGTGGCAAGAAGCATAAGATCAGTTTATCAACTGCAACAGCGATTTTGTAGTGTATGTTTTGACATGTGTATGTGGTCTGTGGTATGTGGGCATCACCATCTTTCCTGTCAAGAAAAGGATTCTGGAGCATCTCATGGCTATTAGAAACAATGATGTGACATATCCTATGGCTAGACATTGTAATTTGATGAATGGCCCTAATGGTAGTAAGTCCTCAGATCGCTTTCTTTGGTGTTGACAGGGTTCCAGCCAGAGTGAGAGGTGGGGACAGAGAACGTGCTTTGCGGAAACTAGAGTCCCAGTATATCATCCGCATAAACTGTAACATCCTGGTGGCCTCAATAAAGATGAGGAGCTCCATGTACATTTAGGCTGAGATCCTATTTGGCTCCTACATGTGAAACGTATGTATACATTTATCTCCTCTCCTTTTGGGATCCTGAATAGTTGTCTCTCTTTGTCTTCCCTGTCTCTTTATCTTCATTTCTCCTTCTTCCCTTCAGTTAACAGTCTACATAGATATATGTGCTATGGTCAGCCATGTGATTGATTATATTCCAGATAAGTATCTGGGTATGGCAGGTATTTTAGCCATCCTCGGGGTCGATTGGCCCACCCAATGTTAATCCCATTACATTCTATTATTTTCTTATAAATTCTGGCCCATCAGCAAGCACTTGCTAGATATTACTGGTTTGGCTACTGAGGAGACAGTCCCGCAATAATAGGTCACTGGGGGTCAGCGGATCCCTACAGTTTTCTAACATTCTCTCATGCATAGAGTAATTGGTCACTTGACCATCTATACTTTTCAAATGCATGATATGGACTTTACACAGTTCACATCACTGAATTTCTTTTTATATGGTCAGATGCATTTATTTCCTTTTTTATCCACATAATTTTTTTGTCACAAATAATTTTGATTGTTGATATATATTTTTGAGTCTGTCCTCTGTGGCTAATATACATAGAGGAAATGTATAGCAAAAGTCTTTTCTCTATGGTGATGCACCATGTTTACTGTGCTTTTTATGTTAAGTAGGGCACAATATTTCACTGTCATTTTACTTTGAGAAAGATCAGAGAGGTCGCGTCAGTTGCAATAAAAATTCCAAAAGGATTTACCTTTGAGGGCGGGCTTTTGTTTGTTAGCGCATAGGCGCAAGCAAAGTGCTTCATAGATATATACATATATATATAAATATATATAAATATGTATATATATATATAAATATATATATATATATATATATATACCCATAGTCATGTGGTGCGCAATGCCACATAAAGTATCCCAATAATGCGCATACTCAGGAGAAGCTGCTCGGTGCATGTTTATTTTTCAGTCATCACCCGTTTTGACAGCAAAGCTGTCTTGATCACACACTGACTGACGAGTGAAAATGCAATACATAGTGGTGTGGAAACATAGACAAAGGACTCATGGGGAGGAAGTAATGTAAATCGTTATGGGGCATCATGGGGTGCTGTTTGCGGGAGCAGTGAATAATAAATAAATGGCTCTAGCTGCTAATTTATTATTCACTTTTTCTTTTTTCAAATATTTGTATCGGTGTCCTAGTGCCCACCTGGGACAACCACATCTTTAAGTTTAGATGGGACCATGGGTGGAGCTCCAGGGCCCGCTGCCGCCCCAACCTGCTTTTCAGCCAGCACCCATTGAGGTACCTGTGGTAGCAAAAATGTTTTGATTAAGTCGCTGCACCGGTGCCTGCTTGAGGCAACAACAGCTCACATTTTGTTAATGATTGCAGGGGGATCCCTAGCTCCTGTGGCCCCAGCCAGTTCCTCTGGCAAGAGTTGGTCAGTTGGTCTTTTTTTTAATTTTAGGTGGGTGCCCCAGTGCCCACCTGGGGTACCTACAATGCAGGGTATGTTTGAGGCACTGGGGGAAGTCCCAAGGCCTCAACTTGCTTGAGCATGTGCTTTTTAAACAAAATCCAAATAGTGATAACATTTAAAATCAATATGGTTTTGGCCACAGGAAGTTATCTCTGGGACACCCCCAACAGGCTTAGGGAGGCAGGGTATCTGCCCCATTTATATTTTATTTTGTTTTTTTCTAGGACAAGGTACTGAGGGGCAGATTTACGTTCCCTGGCGCATCCCTGCAAATCAGCAGGGATGCGCCAGGGAAGATGCGTCACGCAAGTTTGCCCTTGCGCCACCCCAGATGCGCCGCATTTACAATGCGGTGCATCATGGCGCAAGGACAAGCAGATGCGTGAAGCATCTGCCGGCGTAAGGTTGGCGCAGTGCTGAAGTTGTGTCGCAAGCGCGATGCAACTCCAGCACTGTTCCAACCTGCCCTATCCCTAACATGGTGCGTCACGCCTTACGCCTGCTTGAAGCAGGCGTAAGGATTTGACGCACCAGCGTCGGAAAAGTGACTGCGTGAAATCTTGTAGATTTCACTGCGTCACTTTTCCGAGGCTTTTTCCGACGTAACGCCCACCCTGCATACATTAAACCTGACACGGGTTTAATGTGGCGCAGGGCTTTACAACGTGACGCAGCTCCCTAGATGCGTTACGTTGTAAATCTGTCACAGCATGGTGCTAGCTTTGCGCCGCCGCTGCGTCACAAAAGTGACGCAACGGCGGCGCAAAAGTGGCGCACGGGGCTTGTAAATCTGCCCCTGAGTACGGAGTCCTAAGATGGCTGCTGTCACATCGTGTGATGGCAGCTAATCACATCTCATCTTCAGATCTGTCAGCTCCACAGATACACCGTGATGGGATGTATACAAAGTTTTTGAGCCTTAATTTCTCAAAAAGTACTGACTGGATTTACATTAATTGACAAAAAGCATGCTTTCCGAGACAAGATCTACCTTTCTGCCAAATTTGGTGTAAATGAGTTTTGAGACCCACTTTTTCTCAGCCACAGCTTGAAGGCTCATCCCAAAAGTTTCCAGGAAGGAGCTTGAGTGAATGAGACTTTTTTTTTAAACACTGTGAAGATTCATAAAACGGCACCACAGACATAAGCGAACCAAGAAATACTTTTCCTATGGAAATGCAGACTTAACTATAAGTACCCTGTGGCATATATATGTACACAACAGTTAAAGTGATGTTATGGTTAGGTGCAAACTTTAAAAGACTCAGACGTCACTGCAATATGCTATTTATAGTTTAGTGAACTAATTGTAACTTGTGCCCCCCATCATGCAGTGCTTATGACCTCACATATTATAACTACCAAGTTCTGGCGGATGTCCCTTTCCACATATTCCACATAAGGCCCAAAATATCTTCAGCGTAATATTGGCAGCGAAAAGTAACCTAGTAATTCTTGTTTGAAACCTCCTTTTGCAAGTATAATCACAAATTTATTGAGTCTCATTTAACAGTGAAATAATTTTTTTAAAATCTTCATTAGGATTCCTCCAAGTCTCATGAATGTCATTTCAATACAACATATTAAAAACTATTTTAACTTGGTCACTTGTTGACTCAATCTGCACTTTCGTTTAAATAAACAATTTTTAATGATAATACAACAAGGCATTCAGCAGTAATTACATGAGAGCAATCAAGGGCATCTGCAGTATACCAATTGAAGCCCATGTTAGATGTGAAGGACGTCTAACATGGGCTTCAATTGGAATTCCATAGAGCATATTATCAAGCCCACTATCGCCGTTTTAGCGGCAGTTTTCTGCCGCTAAAGCGGCGATAATTTTATCGCCTGGCTTGATAATATGCCCCGTGGTATCTTAAACATGATGAGCTGAATTCAAGAGACAGCTCTGTGTACTGGTCTTTAAATTGCTGTTGGCCTCTGTGAAAAATAGATGGTCCAACTGGATGAGATGTCGTCCGCCTCCTAACCCATGCAATCGCTAACGCTCGTATCTTGAAAATTACGGGGCATATCATCCAGGAGGCGATATAAAATTACCGCCGCTTTTGCGTCCGTTTTCGGACGAAAAGTGGCGATAATTGTATCGCCTTATCAGTGAGGTCACGCTATCGCGTGAATCCTTGCAATAGCGCCTGTTTACTGAACGCCCAGCTTTACATCTCTAATGAGATGCAAAGTGGGCGTTCCTGCCCTGACATAACTGGAGAAATGTCGCTAAGCGACATTTCTCCAATTATCAATGGGCACGCTAACATGCAGAGCGACAAGCAAAGTAGCGATAACCTCTGTTATCGCTACTTTCCTTACGCCTGCTTCAAGACTGACTTAGCCATGATATCCTACGGAAGGTGGATATCATGGCTAAGTATGACTTGCCCTATCATCAAGCTATAGCCAAACTTTGTGAGATTATCGCTGGATTTCCAGTGATAATCTCACATTTGGCAGTTAGCGCTTGGAATTTTATCGCTTTTGAGATAAGTGTTGCTAATAGCACGCTATCTCAGCGATAAAATTCCACGTTACACGGGGATAATTATCCTAGCGCTAAGTGCGCTTAGCGATAGTTATCGCCGGTCCTTGATCATATGCCCCTACGTAATTTTACATTTACTGCCCGTCCCCATTTTGAATGTGACTTTAAATTTCCTTATCACTTTTATATAGCCTATTTCAATCTGCTGCTATATTGGATTCCTTCCAGTGTCTTAGTTTTTTTTTATTGTAACAATGCAAATTGCATCAGAATTACTCAGGGGGCTAGAGTCCTCAAATGTAATTACACTGTGCTTAATTGCATAATCCCTTGCTGTCTAATATCAGACACTGTAAAAGCAAGCACGAACATTCTAAACCAAAGCAATCCCACTCTTTATTAAAATAACACAATTAAGGCAAAATGTGCATTAGGGTGGAATTTCTTTTGTAGTATGTGATGGTAGGCTTCAGAGGCATGATTTATAACATTAATAAAAACAGACCCAAGATCACAATATTGCCGAAGGAGCAGTATGGGTTTCATCCTATTGATTTGGCATTAGCGATTCATTTAATTGGAAAACTTATAAGGTACATTTAGGTATTAACTTTTTCAAATATTTGAGCAGGATTCGCTTTTGAACGCTTGTTTCATGCTTTGCAAATGATACGGCAGTTACTAGAAAAGGTACATTCCAATTTCACTTATGTCTCTTGAGGCGCTCTTCTCAGTTTTTTCAGCTCATATTTGCTAATTCACACTGGAATCAGAAGTGTTATTTTCTCGGATCTAGAAGACTTGATTTTAATGTTTTTGAAAAAGTAGAATGCCGATTCCCTAAAGGTGTTAAAGAAAACTGCGTTAATTTGTTTCTTTGGGAGTTGACGATTGAAAAAAAAACATGCATATGTAACTGCAAAATAAGGCAAAGACCTGGAGAAAATAATGGAAATAAGGCTGTTAATACCAACATCGGTATATTCTACGATATTAGTGTCAGCATCCCTGCTGTGGACTCTTGCGGTGTGGCTGCATGAAGTTGAGTTTACCACTGGCTCAGCAGAGACAGCTGGTATTTTCACTTTGCAAACCCGAGCATTAACACAGTGCATGGGAGTAATGAAGGTGCACATGCACCGTTGTGTACGTGTTTATGAGCAGAAAGTCACGCAATAGGCAAATATTACTACCCGGATTGAGGACACAGGGAAACCAGACTGGCTACTATATTTGATGCCTATAGTCACTCTAGTGTCAAAGTTCATACCCGCTGCTCACCGGGCTACTGCTACTGTTTAAATAGAGCAGTGTCACCGGAGACACTCCAATATACGATATTTTGTCAGACAACATTTTTGTATATTGTATTTTGACATATCCTTTATGTAGCTGGACTAACTAGCCGATAGCCAGAACATCTGCATGAACATGCACAATATTTTGATGGCAAGATCAAGGTAGCCTCTGTGGTGTAGAGGGGCACGGAGGTCCTTGCCATAGAGGAGTGCAAATGTCACAAATATGGTTAAGAAAAATGAACGGACATTCTGAGATTAACATTACCTTCTCAGATAAAGCTCAGGTCCCTGCAAGGGGAGCAGATGATACAGATTAAGAAAGAAAGGGGTATATTTACAAGGAGCTAACCCTGCCGCAGGGTCACTTTTTTGACGCTGCAGTATTTTTTTTGCGCCATATTTACAAAGTGACACTTGGGCCCCTTAGCATCACTTTTCCACAGCTAGCGTCTATGTTTTTTTAACACCAGATCTGCTAGCGGCATTTTTTGGTGATGATATGAACGGTAGGCATTCCCTCAGAAAAACCATCGCAAAAACGACGCTGCCATATGTGCATGGATTATTGGAAACTGCACTACTTTGCAAAAACTGGCTCTATGTCCAATTAGCAGAGATTTTTTATGCTAAGGAAAGGCAGTCCTTCAAAATGACGCTAGTACACTGGTATAATAGCAGAACAGACCCAAATTGCTTTGGCAAGGTCAACTATGCCACGGATCTACTCCTATTGCAGCTCGGAGAACCAAGAAAACCACCACCATCACAGAGGCAGCGCAAGAGAAGGAAGCGGACATATGCCAGAGGATAACCCTCATTGGCCTCAGGGAGAAAGAGGTAACTGCCCATTACAGGCTCAGGAGGAAGTTTATTGTTCACCTCCTGCACTAGATTTCACCAAGGTTGCAGCCAACATCACAGTGCTGCACCTACATCACTCCGCAGGCCAATCTACTGGCTGTACACCACATGCTGGTGGCAGGAACTTTTCAACCCACAACAGCCAGAGTGGCAGGAGTATCCCAGGCATCCAGGCATCCTTGTTAAGGTTCCTCCCTACCGCCTTGGATGCCATTGTAAGCCTCACTCCCCAATACCCCCACTTCCCCAACACAGCACAGCAACAACACGAGAACAGGCAAGGCTTTTATGCCATCGCAGGATACCCACATGTGTCATGTGCAACTTGTGCCTTCAGCGCCAACATCACCCATCTACTGTAAAGAAAACACACCTTTTACATGAACGTGTAGTCAATCGTGGACCATCTGGGCCTCTTCATCAACATACTTGCAAAGTACTCTGACAGTGCTCATGACTAATTAATCTTCCAGCATTCTGCCATCAATGAGCGCTTCCAGATAGGGACCTATGGGAATGACCTACTGGTTAGTAAGTACACCTCAAGCACATGACAGACCACATGACAGTCAATGATGTCGGAATGTATTGACATATCGGTCTTGGGTTGAATGAGACAGTGCATATGTAGTTGTTGTGGGCCTATATACTTTTGCCATTCTACATGGTATATGTGCAACACATTTCCTACAAGTCATACATGTCGAGACCGCCTACGCCACTGTGGGCCACATGTACAAGTAAACTGTGCTGATGCACTATCACTATTCATGATGCTCTTGTGGTGCAGCTCCCCAAAACATGTCAATGTGCCAATGCATCGTCTGTCTGCATGGCATTGCGTGGCTTCATTGGTATACAGTAATGCAAGCCATACCAAAGTGCAGCTGACATTCATCCTACGTTAAGGATGTCTACCATGGGTCTTGGGTATCTTTTCTCATCCAACACCAATGAAGATATCACGCATTTCCACACATCCTATGTACAGGGACCTTAGGACAGTGTGCAAATAGCGTGCCTCCCAATGGGAGGTGAAATTGGGATACATAATTACACATCTCTTTGTCATGTCCAATTACTATGTGTCCATCATTCCAGATGACACATAAAAGGATGGCATTGCACAGGTTGTGTGATATTGGTGTTGGAATGTGTTCCTTAAAGCATGATGTCATGTGAGGACACTAAGCTGACACACGTGCATCCTGGTGCAAGGGGTGGTGTTGGCACTAATCACTGTCATGTGCTATTGCAAATGTAGACAAATCATGGATGTGATGTATGTCAACTGAAAGGCACATTCCACCACTTCACTTTAGATGCGGGTAAACTCAGCCATTTTACATCCATTGATGCCTAGTGGCAACAAATGCTACATGAGGTCCTGTGTTTACTGTTCACATTCAATAGAGTCAAATACCCTCACTAATGCAATAACCAGTAAAATAGGCCTCCAAACACCCTGCTGAAGCAAGGCAATCCCTGTGTCTAGTCTGTGTATCACATGTAAATCCCATGGTTAGGAGTAGGCCTGGGCAGTGAACCTCGCTTCATCCGTGCAGAGCAGCAGAGTTTTTCTCCCACTCGCGCAAGCTGCCGCTCATGTAGAATTTCTACCCGAGCGGCAGAAAGATCAGCGCGAACAGCAGTTCCTACTGCACTCTGCCACTTGCGGAACTCCGCAAAGTTTTTTTGTCACTTCGTGGAGTTCCATGTAGCAAAACTCTGTGGACTACGCCCATGTCTGGTTAGGAGGCATGAAGATGTATCCCAGACCTGTGAAACTGAGAAATATGGTCATATATGGACCTCAGAGGATCATCTCCACCATGCTACATTACATCACTCATCATATAAAAACATCACATCTATGTTCACAACATTGATTTTTGGTGCCAAAACCACTTCAGCATTCATCCAAGGCACCAGACTGGGTAGCAATGTGCACTCTCATGCACAAACCACATCTCCCTTGACAGCCAAAAATACAGTTCTCAGGGAAATATTGTGACAGTTTTTGAGCAAAGCTGCACTGATTCTGACAGTGCTTCAAATAAACAAAGGAGGGACGAGGAGTGATATTTAATGAGGTCCTCCACCCATACTGCTTCAATATCAATCTACAATAAGTACTGAGGGGGCAGTTCCTCAAGCAAGGGACAGGACAAGCCCTATAAAGTGGAATGAAGGTTCTTACCATACAGATCAGAGGGGGATCAGAGTAATCAGATCTAAATGCCCTCACACACCTGGTAGGGTGTCATGCTTCGTCAATCCGGCACTGCAATGCCTGACGGGACCCTCAATGGGGGCACTTTGAAGCAGATCTTCTGACCAAAGGCTGTATGATGAGTGCAAGTGAGAGTGTGATATAGGGTGGTGATAAGGTGATATAAAAGAGTCTAAGGGAACCAGGAGAACTTTATTAGAGTGGTGGTCCCTTGTCACAGTAAAAACAGGAAAGGTATCTGAGGTGGTAATGTGCCTTAATAGCTATGGTGTGAGTAAAGTAAGGTCAACATGTTTCATGCCTCGATTGCCACGAGGCTCAATTGACATTTCATTGGGACTGGAATATTTCCTACCCTATATAATAAGAATATGGAGCCGGCAAGTAAATAGCCGGTACCCACTTAAACTGTACATACTGCACCTGCTGCGATAAAGAGAGGCTGATTCCACCCAGTTGTCAATGGAGAAACACCCCTTATGTGAGGCAGATGGCCACAACCGGCTACGGGCAAAGAAAATGTGGCCCATGTGGTGTATTCAAACGAGTCCTACCCTCCTTTGCCGACCTGCCACTTATCATATACACACAGCACATCCTATGTGCACAACATTGTTTTTTGGCGCCGACACCATTACAGCATTTATCCAAGGCACAAGACTGGTTCTGCCAGTGCAGCCACAGAACACGAGGCACTGAATCATGTGGAAGATATAGCCTACACTGTCTACAAGATGTTTGGCACTTTAGTATAGTTAAGCTGCCAGTTGCACTGTACAGCAAAATATTCACACATATCCATAACCACTAGTTTACTGTCACCATGGTGGACAGTGTGCACTGCCATGTGTATACTACCATGTCCCATATGTATATCCATTCACTATCCTTTCCATGGCTAAACATACTGAACAATATTGATTCAAACTATCAATGCAAACTATGTGTGACAGAAGTAACACACATCACCTGCTTTTGTTACATGTTGTTAAAACAGAAAGGTATCAGTTCAAGAATGGCAATAGTAGCCAATAATAAGCATGATAGATGATCACCTGCATGGCATTGGCACTCACCAGAATGACAAATAATAAGTGAATCACAGAGAACAGCACACCTGTATGTGTAGCTCAGTGCCAGACATTGCCAATCTCTACTTGCACGTATGCCACCCAATGTCATAGCATGTCTATTACAGTAAGCAAGGTGTGTGAGTCAAGTAGGGCACAGAACAGACTAAAATGAAAGTAGGGCTATCACTTATCATAACTCTTAACTAATATAACATGTCCTTTCTTTGCAGCAAACCAAGATTACCCTCTGATGACATAGGTCATGACTCCTGTAAAGATCCCACAAACAAAAGCCCATTGGAACTGCAACCTTGCCCTATGATGCACCAGGTGCATCATTAGCAGACATTTGGAGCACTAGAATCCAGCTTCTGGAGCCTTCACATATCTGGGGGCAGATTACTCTGGTCGCCACCTATGATGTGTAAATTGTTTTTCGTCTGCTGCATTTTGTACAATTAATGTGTCAGGCCAAATGTGCTATGGGCAGATGACTATGGGGATCAGGAAATGCTGGACAATGAGAAGGAGGAAGATAAGGTACCTTAGCAACCTAGGCCATCAGTTTCCACAACACTGACAATGAAAACACATAAACAATTTATTTTCAGACCCATGAATAATCAACATGATCACTAACTATAATGAAGGATAACAAATTGTTCATCTATCCATAAATACATTTTGGGGCACTACCACTGTGTATGCATTTTTAGTCCATGCTAATGGATGTAGCAATGTGTAACAAACAGCATTGAACATCATCTGGTACAAATGAAATCGTGTGCATGTCAATTACCTGTAGCAGATAGTCCTCCATCGACCATGGTGTTGTAATGTAGATAGTGTGTGATTAATGTGTGTGTGTTTCTCCTGATACTAGCCTTATAATTGTGGACAAAAGTAGAGCCCACTCACTGTATGATGACTTTGAAGTGTTCCACATAGTATGTGCATGTGAACACACTTTCAAAACTACACTCTGCATATGCTACATCAACAAAGGTACCCACATGTCTAATTCATTAGGTGATCTCATTTCACACATACAAAATCAACAGTCCATATTTTGACAGTGCAACAGTGTTGAACGTGCACACCCGCTGCTATGCACAAACAAGACCGTCTTGATGCAGAGTGTAGGTATGGTGTGCTTTACATAGCCTTACTATCAGGAATATGTAGGAGGTCACACCAAGACATGCATGGTGATCTACTAGAGAACAATCACCATGAATGAGGATCATATTGGCCACAAATGATGACACTGTCATTTTCCTTTAGGGCACGACCCTTGGATATGAAATTCAAATACTCAAATAATCAAATACCACCATCCATAGATCCCCTTTCAATTGGGTGCAGCCAATTGCTGCACAATCTTTAAATTTTACTTCAGCCTGATGCCTTCATAGTGTGGCCCGGTGCTGTTTGGCAGTAGGCTGAGCAGTCGTAGATAGAGGGGTACTATGCATTGTATGATTCCTGAATAGGATGAACGCACACATATGGTCACTTAATAACACAAACATGAAACAAATAGGAATACTCTAAACTGGTCAGCGTCACTATTCACACCCAACACTGCATTTCCTGTATATATTTACATGCATTGCACATCCCAAAAGACCAAACAGAAACTTTTAACTTCAAGCATAAAAAAGATGCAACACCATTAAGCATGATATTTTTCATCCGCTGACGTGTGCTAAAACAGCACTGTCCCTTGTCATGCCTTTTGTGAAATCGACACTTTGAGTGGTAGTGTCAAAAAAAGTGACACATCAGCTGAATGTGAAGCAATGGATAAGGGGTAGTGATGTAATGGATCCTGCATGCTGCAAACCAGAAACTATGAAGTTACTTTCACTTTCACAATAAGTCACAAAGTATTTTCTTTGCTTATTTGTTGCATATTGTTGTTTATTCTCCTGTATACTGTCAGGTGTTCATCTTTTGGGCAATATTTGTTATAGGGGTAGTAGTGGGTTATTGGGGGGTTCTGTTGTGTTTTTGGGTGCTTTCAGATTTGTGTGATCAGTCTCTCCTCATGACCGAGCAGGAGTTAGGGATTCCTGTGGCTGGTCAGCCATTGCCTGCCCAACATTTTAGTCACGGAGGGCTGTGTCATCCAGGGCTACTATGTGAAGGTTCAGAAGCATCAATGAGAAATCATATGCCTCTAGATGCAGAGGATATATGGTGTGGATCGGTAGATCCAGCAACTGAAACATCGCTGAGCCGATGTGGTCGGCAGGGAGTCAGACCTCCTCTACCATGTGGGGATAGAAGATGGTGGAGCAGCATGTAAGTACACATTATTGTCTGCTATCCTATGTGGTTCATGTGTCCATTGATGCCTTGTAGTCACATTAAGTATGTCTCACAGGAATTTTTTGCTCAAGTTATCAATGCCCCCAAGCAAAAGTGGCAAATACCGTGGCAATAGTGCTGGCATAATATATGCACCAGTGCTATCTGTGACACTGTGTGGCCCACACTAGTATTTGTGTCCCTCTAGGTAATACAGTTGAGTCCCAGGAAAGTAATGAGCTAATGGACATTGCCCATCCAGACAACTCATATGATGACAGAGCAGGTAGTGCAGATGTGCTCCAGAGCTGCTTATTTCACAACAGGCATTTGTCTGGTACAGTTGTGATGGGCAATCACTGACCATACATTAAATGTAAAGGGGTTATTTGCAAGGTCCTTGCACTGCTGGCATGTCCCTTCTTATAATGTCAAAAGTGATGCACCAGCTGTGCAAGAGCCTTGTAAAGAAGCCCCATAGTGATGTGCCGAGGATCTTTATCTTTGTCAAGCAATAATGAGGCCTGACATGGCTTACACTGCTTAGCTCATCTCTGAATATGGCAATACACATAACACTGTTCATGAACAGCATTTCCTATGTACTAGGTATAGTTCCTTGATGTCCAGTATTGCTATGCTGTGCTTAACATACTTCTGACTGAATAGCAAATACCACATGCAACATTTGCACAGCCTTATGGAGTTGTTTTTGAGGCCAGAGCCACTTGGGCTGCCCTTAAATATGTAACTCACATAGTTCATGACTTCAATATGAGAGGCCAAATGTATGTCAGATGGGAGCCTACTCACATGGTACTGTACCCAAGGATATGCTAGCCTCAATGAGACACATGTCAACCTATACCATATGGGTTAAAGTTCAATTATGCAATTTTTCCCTTAGGGATGCATTGGACATAGGTGTAAAATATAATACAATCAGCAGCAATGACAGGCACAGTGCTCACCTTACTTAGGGAACAAGTACTCAGGAAATGAGAAGTATTTAGCATACTCATTTCCTGGTGTCAGCATTTAAGGGGGTCTCCTTATAGCATCACCTTACTGAGCATCATCCAAGACAGCTACCATAGCGAATTTTGGTAGTGATAAGGTTTATGACCTGGTTCTACATATTGGCCAACAGTTGCATGTTTAAATTCTTCAGATTATGTTCTCCTTAGCCAGTCTTACCGATGTTACAGATGTGTTTTATTCAGGCATGTCAACTGTGTCTTTTGAACACTTACAAATATTTGTAGTGAG
Organism: Triturus cristatus; assembly: GCF_964204655.1. Lineage (NCBI taxonomy): Eukaryota > Metazoa > Chordata > Amphibia > Caudata > Salamandridae > Triturus > Triturus cristatus. The sequence goes on from NC_140582.1 coordinate 634,587,738, forward strand.
TTTACTAATGTAATTTCCATGTTATGTCTGTAGCTGGCCCCCATCATACATACAACAGGAGGTGGCAAACTACAAGAACCCCAACTTCACAGGTGAGTGCCTTCATCAATGCTAATTGCGTAGTGCAAGGAGTGAGTGTGATGCAAGATGCTGGGGGAATTGCCAGATTCAATGTGTATCCTATCACAATTGGACTTTTGGGAGGAGATAAATGGGTCAGGAAAAGTTGAGGTGGCATGTTGCATGTCTATCAGCCTCTGGCTACTGTCAAGTAGAACACTTTGCCAATCTGGGATGGATCACAATTGGTTGACAGGGAAACCATGATCCCAGTGGCAGACTATGAAAAAATATGTAGTAGTAGATACACATCTGAAAATGGATGTGGCTGTGAAGAATATAGAATGCATGTCAGTTGCACATGCTATGATATTAGGAACATGTATTGTGCAGTGGAATGTTCCACCATGAACTTACTACAGGTCAAATATGAGAGGTTTTGTATGCCTCTGTATGATGTGAGGTACTTATCCTATGTCCATTATTACATGTCATACCTGCCAAGTTTTCTGTATAGGTAGCAATGTGTCCTCATATGAGTCCTTGTGTTTTCAATTACACACTATTGTGAGGCAATACATGTACTGTCAAGACACAGCGCTTCTTATTGTGGCAAATGCCTACTGCATAACGGCCATTGCAGGATGCAGAAGGCACTTTAATATACAATGAAGGTGAAAATGTGTACCATCACATGGGTACCAAAGAGCTTTGTTCCCAAGCATACTCAGTACTGACATGGTCATACCTAGATGTGCCAATGGTGTTGCAATTGCATTGTGTAACAATTGGACTTTCCTAGCTATTAAGGCTGAGAACATCTGATATGATAAGTAATAGGTATGTGTATAGTCCCTCTAATCTGCAGGATGAATTTACGCTCTAGGGGCTGCTACCTTAGATGTGATGCCAAGAAGAAAATGTATTCTCCGAGCTGCAACTTTGGTTCCCGTTGCTGATGTTAATGTCTCAGATACCCCATCCCAGTATGCCATGAGTTGAGGGAATGACCAGACCATATGGGGAAATGTGGCGTCTGTATTATGGCATATAGGTCAGGTGTCAGTGGATGCTGGATACATTTGTGCTAATTTATGCCGGGTTAAATATGTGTGATGGAGGTTATTGAATTGTGTATATTTCAATTGGACTTTCATGGATATTATCTTGGGAAATCCAATGCATTGTAGCCATTGTTTGTCGGTGATTCTAATTGTCAGTGCTGATTCCCAGAATTCTCATAGTGGCACCATCAGGGATGTCGTGTCTGGTCTGAGGGAATTGTTATATTCCTGTGACTGCCTTTCTGCCCATACCATGCGTCAATAATGTCTGTAGCGTTGCAGTTGTAATGGGTTCGGTTTGCGTGTTCCCCCATACTTGAAGCTTTTGCTGCGTCAGTGTCACGTATAGCAGGAAAGTCCCTAGCGGCACTCCATAATCGTCCCTCATAACATCAAAGTCGTATAGTTTTGAGTCCATAATAAGTCACCCCATGTGGCTAGTCCGACTGTCAGCCATTCTGTCAATTCTGGTCGTTTGAGGCAAGTGCAAGGGCCAGGCATCCCCTTGAGCGTGAGGTCTGGGGCATACAGTGATGACTGGTGTCTTGGCAGTACGTGTTTCAATCAGCTGTTACGGGCTGCTGTCATCCAAAGGTTGCCCTGTTTCTTCTGTAGTGGTGTTTTGGAGCCAGACAAGGATTCCAGCATAGCCGGCTGTCGAAGCGGTATCGCCCAAGGGTCAAATTAGACGACATTACTTCTTGTCACCCATCGCAAGGGCCATTGGAGTTGCGCCACTGCGAAGTATTGTTCGTAGTTAGGTGCCCCTAGGCCAACCCTCTGATAGGGAAAGGTATAGTTTCGTAAGTGTCACTCTGGACCTGGAGCAGTGCTTAATTTGTGCCGGTGCTTTCCGGTGCTTAGCACCGGCACTTATTTATCAGGGCCGGGTCTACAAGCGCCTGCACGTCATATGGCATTGATCATATAATTACCTAACTCCGTTGCTGACTCTGCGCAGACAGTGTTAATTTTGTTTCCTGAGTTATGAATCCTGGTAAAGAGTGTTGCGGCTGTCAGAATCATGATTCATTACTGGTCCAAGTCCAACTAATATCCATATCGCATACGCATTGCGAATTTGCCTTAGGCACCGCCGCTGGCCCTTACTTCAGTGTTGCCGGTGGGAGGATGGGACACTGATTGGCCTAGATTTAGTTTGACGGGGGTAGGCAGCAGCGTGCGCAGATTTCTTTTTAGAATGCCACGCCCCGGCACACCCACACTCCACGAGTCAACAGCGGATGACGTTGAGGGCAGGCAGCAGCACCAGCACTTGCAGACCAGGCCTATCAGTTAAAAAAGGCAGTGCCCCGGCCACCCACCACCAGTAACTGGAAGTAATAAGTAGCCATGCTATGCTAATTTTTTTGTTGAGCGTGGTGTTGTGACTGTTACCGTGGTAGCGCCACAATCTGAAGATTCGATGATGCCCAGGACCCTGGCCTAGCTGTACACATTATATTACGATAGGGCCGCCGGGGTTAAGTTAAAGACCCTGGCCGGCCCATGCCCTTGAAGTATCCTCCACTAAAGAATTTACCGCTTAAGACTCGAGTTGTTAAAAGACTTGAAAAACAGGATGTTAATTAAACTTGTTGCCTTCTTTTTTTACGTATAGTTGCAACCTAATGAATGAGCCGATACTCTTAAAGGCTCTTTAAGCGTGCCATGGTTTGTGCTTGTAATCGTGCCTAAATATGTATAAAGTGATGTGCTAAGCCAACTGACAGGGGAAAGGTACCTGAGAATTCTTCAAGATTAGAAAACGCTCCAAGTTCAAGCTTAAAGTACGCTCGACCGTACTCTCCCCTTTCTGCTGCTAAAAGACTTTTAATCACCACGAAACCCCCTCAGAGTTTCTTCCCTCTCCCCCAGCTGCTAAACAACCTGAATATGGCACACATCTCGCGTGGCCTTCAGAAGTTAAAAAGAGCCTCTTTATCGGACACAAATATTGTTTCATGGATGTAATTTACTATTTACTTCAGTGTTATGCTAACCAGACCAAGAAACACTGTCTACATTTTACATGTGGCCGGAAGTAAAGACAAGATTTTAATGTTTCAATGTATTTAAATTGAAACGTTGGTACAAAGAGCACTTACATTTAAATGTTCAATGTATTTAAATTAAAACGTTGGTACAAAGAGCACTTAATTTGCACAAAAAATGTATACTTTTGAGCAGACAAGGCTAGCCTTGCAGTGGGTTAGTAAGGAACGCTGTTTGTTGAAGGCACCATCTAAATTTATAATTCTTAGCTACCAATATATTATCGATTATTAAAAATGTCAGTAAATCTCAAAGCATTTAATATGCAATCGCAGTCTAGAGAATGTAACCACGAGACAGAGAGGAAAACAGAATTATGCCCCAACTGCATCAAAAGTATACATTTTGCAACGTGTTGTGGGACACCCCCGCGCCGCACGGCCACCAGCTGCTGTGTGTGCCCCCTCGCCTTGCCCTCTGCCTCGCTGCCTGCCTCGCTGCCGGCTGACGCCGCTGGCGTCTGTTTTTGCTTGTTTTGTCTAGCATTTGTGCTTGTTGGAACTGCATTTTCCTCCCGTGTTAGCAGCTTTTGTCTGACTTTTGTGCCTGTATTTTTTCTAGTCAGTTTCTGCATTTTCCTCCCGTGTTAGCAGCTTTTGTCTGACTTTTGTGCTTGTTTTGTCTAGCATTTGTGCTTGTTTGAACTGCATTTTCCTCCCGTGTTAGCAGCTTTTGTCTGACTTTTGTGCCTGTATTTTTTTCTAGTCAGTTTCAGCCCTTTGCGTTCTCCTGCCTGTCTGCCCGCCTACCTCGCCGCCCTCCGCCTTCCCTCCCCGCTCCCCGCTTCCCGCCACCACCGCTGACCACGCCCCTTTTTCCTTTCTGTTCCCTCCCCGCTCCCGCCTCCCAGCTGCCCCGCCCACCCGCGCACTTGGCCTTATATGGCGACCGTGCGACGCAGGTGAGTGTGACCCACTTGTGGGACACCCCCGCGCCGCACGGCCACCAGCTGCTGTGTGTGCCCCCTCGCCTTGCCCTCTGCCTCGCTGCCTGCCTCGCTGCCGGCTGACGCCGCTGGCGTCTGTTTTTGCTTGTTTTGTCTAGCATTTGTGCTTGTTGGAACTGCATTTTCCTCCCGTGTTAGCAGCTTTTGTCTGACTTTTGTGCCTGTATTTTTTCTAGTCAGTTTCTGCATTTTCCTCCCGTGTTAGCAGCTTTTGTCTGACTTTTGTGCTTGTTTTGTCTAGCATTTGTGCTTGTTTGAACTGCATTTTCCTCCCGTGTTAGCAGCTTTTGTCTGACTTTTGTGCCTGTATTTTTTTCTAGTCAGTTTCAGCCCTTTGCGTTCTCCTGCCTGTCTGCCCGCCTACCTCGCCGCCCTCCGCCTTCCCTCCCCGCTCCCCGCTTCCCGCCACCACCGCTGACCACGCCCCTTTTTCCTTTCTGTTCCCTCCCCGCTCCCGCCTCCCAGCTGCCCCGCGCACTTCGCCTTATATGGCGACCGTGCGAACGCGCAGCGGTCACGCGCAGCGGGCGCGCCGATTGTGCGCCGAAGGCGCGCCAAAGGTAAGCCCGTCTGCGCCCGTCCGCGACCGGACCGCGCCCAGCGCCAGGACCCCTGGCCAACGAAGATCCCGACCGACCCGCCTGACGTACTCCGCCGCCACCCTCACCGCACTCAACACCGGCCGACTCCCAGAATGCCATCAAGCCACTCCACGACGTACCCACGGACCTTTCAGCTGCCACGCCTGCAAGTTCACCTGCATCCGGACCAGCCTCGCACCAGCACCCACCAAGTCGAACACCAGCAGCACCCACCTCAAGTGCATCCTGCTCAACACCCGCTCCGTCCACAGACACGCCATCGAACTCTGGAACCTGCTAGACGCCACAGCCCCTGACGTCGCCTTCCTCACGGAGACCTGGATGAACGCCTCTTCAGCTCCCGACATCGCCATCGCTATCCCAGAGGGCTACAAGGTCGTCCGGAGGGACCGAAACGCCAACCAGATGGGAGGAGGCATCGCCATCATCCACAGGAACACCATCCGTCTCACGACCAGCACCGACAACACCCTGACCAGCGCCGAACACCTGCATTTCCAGATCCACACCAACCCGAACACCACCCTCAGAGGCACCCTGATCTACCGACCCCCTGGACCACGCACACAATTCAGCGAGGACATCGCCGACTTCGTCAGCCCGCATGCCCTCCCCTCCGCCGACTACATCCTCCTGGGAGACCTCAACTTCCATCTGGAGAACAACAACGACCGCAACACCAGCACCCTGCTCGACAACCTCGCCAACCTGGGACTCAAGCAACTGGTGTCCACCCCCACCCACCTCGCCGGACACACACTCGACGCAGTCTTCTCATCCAGCACAGACATAGACTTCAGCCACGCCACAGAGCTTCAATGGACGGACCACAGCTGCGTCCACTTCACCTTCAAGAGAACGACGACCCACCAACACCAGCAACAGGCAGCCCGCAGAAGCTGGAACAAGATCACAGCAGACCAGCTCGCCACCTCCCTGAACCAGCACCCTCCTGCCAGCTCAGCGAACCCCAGCCAAGCCGCCGACAACCTCACGAAGTGGATCAGCAACTGCGCGGACGAACTCGCCCCACTGAGGACCCCGCCTAGCAGACCCGGCAGCAAGAAGGCCCCATGGTTCACCGACGAACTCAAGAGCTCCAAGAAGAACTGCCGAGCCCTCGAGAAAGTCTGGAGAAGGGAACCGACACCAGACAACAGGACCTCCTTCAAACTTGCCACCCGGAAACACCACCAGCTGATCCGCGCCGCCAAGAAAACAGCATTCAAAGACCGGTTGGACAACAACGCACACAACTGCAAGGAACTCTTCAACATCGTGAAAGAGCTTTCCAACCCCAGCGCAGGAAACAACGACATCAACCCATCGCAAGACCTCTGCAACTCCCTCGCTTCATACTTCCACAACAAGATCGCGGACATACATAACAGCTTCAACAACCAACCAACGCACACCATGACCGAACAACCACCCCCCACCACCCTCCACACCTGGACCCCGATCAGCACCGAAGACACCATCCGCACGATGAACTCCATCCACTCCGGATCACCGACCGACCCCTGCCCTCACCACGTCTTCAACAAGGCCGACGCTGTCATCGCACCCCACCTGCGAGACATCATCAACACTTCCTTCGACACCACCATCTTCCCTGAGAGCTGGAAGCACGCCGAACTCAGCGCCCTACTAAAGAAACCTACAGCGGACCCCACCGACCTCAAGAATTACCGCCCCATCTCGCTCCTCCCGTTTCCAGCCAAAGTCATCGAGAAGACCGTCAACAAGCAGATGGCCGCCTTCCTCGAGACAAACGGATCCCTCGACCCCTCACAGTCCGGCTTCCGAGCCAATCACAGCACCGAGACCGCCCTCATCGCCGCCACCGATGACATCCGAGCCCTGATGGACAATGGAGAAACAGCGGCCCTCATCCTCCTAGACCTCTCTGCGGCATTCGACACGGTCTGCCACCGCACCCTAGTACGGCGCCTCAGCAACATCGGAATCCAGGACAAGGCGCTGGACTGGATCATCTCCTTCCTCGACGGAAGAACACAGAGAGTCCGCCTACCACCGTACAAGTCAGAGGCCTCCGAAGTCACCTGCGGCGTCCCTCAAGGATCATCTCTGAGCCCCACCCTCTTCAACGTCTACATGAGCCCCCTCGCGGCCATCGTACGCAAACACAACCTCAGCATAATCTCCTACGCCGACGACACCCAACTGATCCTCTCCCTGACCAACGACCCCGCCGCCGCCAGATCCAACATGCACGAAGGGATGAAAGAGGTAGCCGAGTGGATGACGACCAGCCGCCTGAAACTGAACTCGGACAAGACGGAGGTCCTCATCCTGGGCTCCTCACCCTCCGCCTGGGACGACTCCTGGTGGCCTCCCGCCCTGGGCACCGCACCCAAACCGACAGACCATGCACGCAACCTGGGCTTCCTCCTGGACTCCTCCCTCTCCATGACCAGGCAAGTCAACAACGTCTCCTCGGCGTGCTTCAACATCCTACGCATGCTACAGAAGATCTTCTGGTGGATCCCCACCGAGACCAGGAAGACCGTCACCCAGGCCCTCGTCACCAGCCGACTGGACTACGGCAACGCCCTCTACGCCGGTACCACCGCCAAGCTCCAGAAGAGACTCCAGCGGATCCAGAACGCCTCAGCCAGACTCATCCTCGACATCCCACGAACCAGCCACATCTCCAGACATCTGAGAGACCTTCACTGGCTCCCCGTCAACAAAAGAATCACCTTCCGCCTCCTCACCCACGCACACAAAGCCCTACACGACCAAGGCCCGAGCTACCTCAACAGCCGAGTCAACTTCCACGCTCCCAAACGCCACCTCCGATCAGCCAACCACGCCCTCGCCGCCGTCCCCCGCATCCGAAGAGCGACTACAGGAGGAAGGTCCTTCTCCTACCTGGCCGCCAAGACCTGGAACTCCCTCCCGACCGACCTGCGCCTGACCCAAGACCACCTCTCCTTCAGGAAGAAGCTGAAGACCTGGCTGTTCGAGCAGTAGCGGCACCCCCCCCCTCCCCCCCCCAGCGCCTTGAGACCCTACGGGTATGTAGCGCGCTTTACAAGTGTCACTGATTGATTGATTGATTGATTGATTGATTGTAAATTCCCTAACACGATGGCAATAATTTCTTAATATTTTTGTTTATTTTATATTTTCCTATAGTGCTGCTTTTTATAGAGCCATTGAACTTTCTACCACACCATTTCACTGTAATCTGTTACTTTAATAAGGACTCTGGCACTGGCCACTATTTAGAGTCAATATAAACAAGGGTTCTTACTTATATGGCTTGTGACTGAAAAGGGCTAGAGAGCACCGAAACAGAGACCTAATTAAGGCAGGTGTGACAAACTTTAAACCTTGGACTTTCAATGGTTCTGGTCAAGATACAAATACGAAGCAAGTGCCATAGAGAGATTTTACTGTTTGTTAACAATAGAAATTGCCCCCGAAGTGCCAATGAGATCTACAGTTTTTCCCACTGTCAGACGTTTTCATGTCTTCTGGAACATAACTTTCTGCCTCTGCCATTGGTAAGAGAGAGGATAGCTCTCTCTCCTAACAACACTTTGTTCCAGCGCCACTGGCTTGGGTTCCTGTGTGTGATATTTCCATGCTTTCTGGGATTACAACTGAATTATAGCAGTGCCAGTTGAGGATTTGGGTGGAACCAAGAGAGTAAGTGGGTGGAGCCAGTGGAGGAAGTGGGTGGAGCCAGTGGAGGACATGGGTGTGGCCTCCGCCAAACATTTGAGCACCTGCACTTCATATTTTACAAATTAAGCACTGCCCTGGAGCCACCCCAGAACAGGGGCACCAGTAGCGAACTCAATAGGAGAGGACTGAAAAAAGTATAGGAGTCTGGGGGGGCAGGAGCATCTTGGAAATAGCAATACGAACCCTATGGGATAATGGTACACTAGCCCAGAATGGAAGTACGGTTCGGGCTCTAGCAATCACTTTGCCCAAGTTGCCCATCTGTTAGATCCGCTTAGGAGTGGTAATTCTGAACATTATAATATTTAAAGTAGGCATAAGTCCTTCTGAGTGGCGCATTGGGTAGATATTGCCTCTGTTCCATGGGCAGGAGTTTCTTTGGAAATTGTTCCGGTTTGGACCAGTTTATCCTCGAACCGTAGACTCGGGCATGTACGTGCAGTAACTCCGTAAAGCCTTGTAAGGCCTCATTTTGGTTTTGAAGATAGATCAATGCATCATCTGCATAAAGGGAAACAATGCATCATTGTGTGTACGCTTGTATACCCCAGCCCAGAACATGGCTGCGAAGCACACATGCTAGGGTCTCCATGGCCAGGACAAATATAATTGGTCATAAGGGGCATCCCTGTCTGGTTCCCCATTCTATTTTTAAGGGGGGTGAGATGATGCAACACCGTCTTTGCCCTAGCTCGTGGCTTAGTGTATAATATCTTTCCCATCTTAGGAATTTGGGGCACATGCCAAATCTTGCCAACAATGCCAATAAGTATTCCCAACCTAATGTATTGAATAATTTTTTGATATCTAGAGCAGCTATCTAGTTCAGCTCTACTTCCGTTTGCGCCCATTCCATCAGCTTAAATAGCCGGCAAAGTTTAGACCTGTGTTTCTCACTGGAATGAACCCGTTCTGGTCAGTGTTGACCAGTAGTTGTACAGCTTCTATTAACCTATTGGCCAATATCTTGCCCAAGATTTTATGGTCTGAATTTAGTAAGGATAGTGGGCGAAATGGGCCCATATGGAGTGGACTCTGCCAGGCATTGGTAGTACCACCAATGCTGCCTCACGGAGGGGGGGTTGTAATGTGCCACGGTCGAATGAGTCCCTATAAACAGTGTATTCGACATGGGCTAACTGCGCAGTGTATGTTGTGTAAAACTACGAGGGGCATCCGGCTGACCCAGGGGCTTTGCTCCTCGCCAATTGTTTAATAGTGTCAGAAATTTCTACCTCAGAGATGGGGCCTCCAGCATTGCGTATTGGGCTTGTGTTATCTGTGGGAGGGCTGCTTGTTGTAGGAACTTCTGTATTTCCTGTTGATCACAAGGGATGGGGCTTTATACAGGGAGGCATAATATTTGTAGAAGTAGTCATTCATCTGTTCCTGCTTGTTTACCATTTGGCCATCTGGGGTGTGGATTGCCGTGATGGGAGGTTGTGAGGAGTTGTTTTTTGCTGCCATGCAGCCATGTCAGTGTCTTACCTACTTTTCGCCCTCAGCATGTTGCCTGGCTAGGTACTGTTTATAGTCTAGGACGCAGAGTCTGTCTAGTGTTTCCTTACGTGCCAATCTGGCTTTGGCTAGTGCAGGTATTAAATGCAGGTCAGTGGGGGAGATGCGTTCACAGTGCTGTATTTCTTTTTCCAATTCCTGCAGCTCTTTAGTGAGCGACATTCGAGAACCGTCACTTCTTTAATAGCCTGCCCACGCAGGACTACATCAAAAGCATCCCACTCTATGCTGGCATGTGTTGCGGTGCCTGCATTAGTTAGGAAGTACATTGTGATAGATTGTGATATGGAGGTATGGAGCATTGGGTCCTTAAGTGCCTCCAGGGGGAAGATGCCAAGTTGGTATATTGGTTTATGTGCTCCCCATGTTAGCTGTTTTTGTTGGGCGCTTTGATCAAACAGCGTACGGGCTAAATGCATTGTGTGGGACTCCTTAGATATAGCAGCTACGGAGCAGTATATTGCATCAATTCTTGTGTACAGATCATGGATATTTGAGTAGTGAGAATATATCCGCTCTATGGGGTATTTGCCTTGCCAAAAAGCCAAACCAAAGGGGATGATGGATGGAGTGTTGAACATTTTAGGATGCCCCAAACAACCAATTGCATTGCAGTGGAGAAACCGGTCCACACCACCCGGACACGACCGCAATGGACCCAGCCCTACATGTTTTTCCGGTGCGGTACCTGATACATCACCAGCAACTCATGGACGCCGCCGCAGGTACGCAATAACACAACCACAACACACAACTCATGAGCTGATACAGGGTCCAAATCAACATCAGACACCCTGGTGGGGACAGGAACACATCCACAAGTGCACCCACACATAACCCACCTGCCTCCGCATCCTGGACACACATTTTCCGCAAGTATGCAGCAATGTCCCGGTCACGTCACCGCAGCAGTGAAGACAAGGGAATACATGCACATAATGCAGAAGGCAGGGCCAGCGCCAGGTATGGGCAGGGCACAAAGGGCACAGGGCCACACCTCCACCCTCCATACACTAGCACCACCCCCTTGAAGGCACATGCCACTCTCATGCACAACAACAAGTCAGGTGAATCAACACCCTGCACCACACAACAAACAACCAGTGAGACAGCCACAGCAGGAGTGGCTGCAGAGGAACACACAGCACAGAAGCACAGGGCCAGGGAATCACACACACCACAACACCGCCACACTCATGGCAATAAAAATGAGTACAAGCACCAAATGAACACACACATATACAAGGAACAAACATCCAACTGGACACACAGCCTGCCAAGTCACACATACATACCCCATACTGACACACAGACACATACACACACCACATGCCAACAGCAATGGAGCTCAACAAATAGGAAAGCCAAAGTGGGGTGCACACAAATGGAAGGCCATGGAGACAACCAACAAGCATGTGTACATAACATGCAAGACAAGGAACAGAGAACAACCCCCTCAGCCCATCAAAGCACACATGGCTGGCACAGTTAGTGAAGTCAAACCACAGACAGCTCAGTGCAACAACACAGGGACCTAGCAAGGCAAACCATGAATAGGCACAAGGATGAAAGGAAGGCCCTGAAGTCAAACTGTGAGCAGCCACACATGTATACAACTGCTTCACAGGAGTACGCCAGCAGCACAACACACAGGGACCATTGACACACTCCATGATGCCAAACACTAGTAGGAATCTACACACATACCCCCCTCACACCAGCAGCAGACAACACCAGTGTCAAACACACGGAAGGGTGGCAATACTTGCCAGTCAATACGCAGACAAACAATCACTCACCCTGGGGGTAGCCACAAACATCACACACACACACACACAGGGATGCAAGAAAAAATGTCTGCACAAAAACAACAGACAACCACATAATCCAACAGAAACACATACAGAACCACAACAAGAACAGACATGCCCTGTGCAGCTAAACCATGGAAAGGCAATGGGAGCACAGACACAACAGGAGTGCACATCCTCATCACTCAGGAACAATGCACAGACAACATACCACAACACAGACAAGAAGTGCACCATCACAGAACAACACAGCCACATCAAACAAACAACAGATGCACAGGCAAATAAATCATATAGCAAACACAGCAGGACATGAGGGGATGCACACCAGGCAATGACAAGGCAATATACACACACAGCTCTGCATGCACAACAAGCAGTGTGTGCACACTAAGCATACCAGCCCCGCACAGACATACGTGACATAACATTAACCCACACAACACCAATCAGCACAGCACAAAGACAACAGCACACCAAGGAAGTGAAGCAGTACCACAGCCAACACACATACATCCAACACAACACCAACAGATGCACAAGTCTGGGACAGAAAGTTTGAAACAACTTGACCAGAGAACTGGGCAGCACATACAGTTGAACTGCATATGAGCAACCATGACGGCCAAACAACACATGAACATGACATATAACCCATTGGGGAAATTCCCTGAGTGACACATTGCTCCTGGCCAAAGAACTGCAGCACAAAGCACAGTGTCACAAATTAAGTGATGAGGAGGCACACACACATGTAAACCAAGGGGACAGCTGACATCAAAGTGAAGTGTACTGCATGTCAGCAGTGGACACGGCAGGAGTGTACCATACTCAAATAGAGGTAGTGCAGCCTCACAACGGATAGGCATCTGAAGCACAGATATGGGATGGTATGACACCACACGCAACATGCCATACTGGAGGCAAAAAGGCACCATGTGACAGCAATGCATGAGAAAACACAACCACAATGGCAGTGTGGAGCAGCAGGTCTGCACAGTCTCCACAAACAGTAACAAGACACACAGATGATCAACAAAACACAACACTGACTTACCAATCACACACTCTGCATACTCACAAGTGAGAAAAGCAACAAGTAGGAGCCAGCCAGAATTGCAAGGACACACCAACACACTGCACAGTGCACAACAAACAACTCACACATGTGCATACAACCACATCCCCAGGGCTGAACAATCAAAACAACAGGTAAACAACTCCTGGGTGACACATGTGTGTAGTTGATAATGCAGGGGCATACACACATAAACACTCCAGACAAAGTCACCCCTTCACACTGCACACTTCTTGACCACCCGAGAGCACACATTGAAAGTAAGCCATGGGACTTACAATGACTGGCCATCACAAAATGACCACACACATACACCACTGGGCACACATAAAGGAAGAATACACATACATGATGACCCTTGCCAGCCTGCCTGCAATACTGTGGATAGAATCCCACTCTGTGCTGGCAGTGCCCCCCAACCTGACATGTGTACAATATAGCCAACATGAACAAATTAAGAAACTGACAACTGCTTTCCATTTAAAATTGACATCATTGCCCCCACAAGTATCAGGGTCAGGAAGTACTGAAGTCCCTGTAACCCCTGTAAAAATAGAGTAAGTGAGCCAATACATTGGCCATGGTGAAGTGGCACACAGAGCATGTGGCATAGTAAACCATATACACACAGCAAAATGACTTTATTCATTAAGGACACTGACAAAACAGACAACAGGAGCAACTGTCTTTAGTCACATATTCGCACAGATAGGCACCATGAGTAGAGAAGAGCAAGGCACAAAATGCAGAATATGTCCATGAGAAGCTGCACAGGCAAGGGGCACGCAGCAGTGAATGACAATGCCAGTTGGCAGGGCAAAGTGCACAGTATGTCCATGAGAAGCTGCACAGGCAAGGGCAGAACAGCAAGGCCAGTGGCCAGTTCAGGTTGCAGAGTATGTCCATGAGAAGTTGCACAGGCAAGGGCAAAACAGCAAGTCCAATGGGCAGGTCAAAGTGCAGAGTATGTCCATGAGAAGCTGTACAGGCAAGGGGCACACCGAAGTAAATGACAAGGCCAGTTGGCAGGGCAAAATGCAGAGTATGTCCATGAGAAGCTGCACCAGCAAGGGCAAAACAGCAAGTCCAGTGGCCAGTTCAGGGTGCAGAGTATGTCCATGAGAAGCTGCACAGGCAAGGGCAAAACAGCAAGGCCAGTGGCCAGTTCAGGGTGCAGAGTATGTCCATGAGAAACTGCACAGGCAAGGGCAAAATAGCAAGGTCAGTGGCCAGTTCAGGGTGCAGAGTATGTCCAGGAGAAGCTGCATTGGGACTACTTGAACACAGCAAAGAGCAACAAGGCCATTGGCAAAAACGAAGTGCAGAGTATGTCCAGGAGAAACTGCACAGGGAATACTTGACACAGCAAGGAGAAACAAGGCCACTGGCAAAAATGAAATGCAGAGTATTTCCAGGAGAGGCTGCACAGGGAATGTGTGCAACTGTACCTTTCCATGGTCAGCAACACAGTCAGGGGGTAACAATGTGCAGCACAGGCCTACCTGTGTGAGAGACAGGTGTGTGAGGGTGACTACCACTCAGACTTGGCTGTCAGGCGGACTGGGAGCTGGCTGTGTCTCAGGGAGTGTCGGGGCACTTGACTGGGGAGAAAGCGAACCAGCTGAGGTAGAGCTATCAGTGGCTTGGCAAGCCGGAGGGCTGCTTGGACCAGGTGGTGTAGTGGCACGTGGAGGCGGAGTCATGCAGACGGGAGACACGGTGTGGCTGGGAGATTGTGGAGAGGTGCCTTTCTACTTCTTGGGAATCCTAACTGGCTTGACTGACTTTGGATCAATGGGAAGTGGTGTGGACATAACAGGCACACTCACCACCAAAGCTGCATCAGGTGCTGATGCTGGCACTCCCTCTGGGGATGTGCTGGATCCAGCGGAACGCTTTGCTTGGCTTCACCTTTGCCCCTCCATCCCGTTTACTAGGTGTTACCCCTTTAGAGCCCTCCTTCCCCTGCTTCACTGGGCTTGGAATGGGAGTCAAGGTGGTGGGTGAATCTGCCTTGGAGCCCTTCCTAGGTGTACCCTTGGCATGCACCACCTTCTCGGTGGGCACAGAAACTGTATGCTTCTCTTTGCAAGATGCTTTAGGGAGAGGAGAGTCCTTGGATGGGGATGCCTCTGAGGCATGTGAGCCTGAGGTCTGCTTCTTTGCATTTTGGCCCCTGGTGTCACCTGACGGGCTTTTCTCTCTGTGCTCTGGGGTGGCTTTGGTCTTCTGTGGGGATGGTGTCTGCCCCCGAGACCGCTTGGGTTGTTGCTGCTGTGTGCTTCCTGTGCTGTATCGTGAGGTATGTGGACCGTGGTCACTATCGACAGACGTGGCCAATGCCACGGGGGTGGACAAAGGGACCGGAGCGGGACTGTGAGTATCTGCCTGTTGAAGGGCTGATGTCACTGTGGAGGCCCTCCATGAAAGCAACCACCTGTGCCAATTTTTTTGGTGGTCAGTGAAGGCATTGAGGAGAGCTGTTTGGCCTACACACAGCTGGTGCAAAAGGTCCACAGACTCAGCACTGATGGCAGCAGGGGGGACAGGGGCAGTGGCAGCGGTGCCCGGGGTAAAGGACACTCTTCCCCTCTTACTGAGGCGAACACGGGCAGCACCAGAGGAAGTGGCTGGGAGGGTGGGCACTGGCCGCTGTGTGGTGGAAGATGATGCAGAGTCTCCGTTCCCTGTGCCCGCCAACATGGATGCATCCCTGCATCCCCGCTGCCATCAGATGATGTGGTACTTTGCGTTTCAGGCTGGAATTCCTCCAGCAGACCCCTGTCCCACTCTGAGGCGCTGGTGACATCTGTGTCACTGGGCTCCTGTGCTGCTGTTGTGCTTGTTTCACCACCACTGGTGTCCGTCTCCTGTCCCTCCGTGACCACAGGAGATTCTGCATGAGAGAGAGAGATGTAGGTTCAGTTCAGTGGCAGCAACAGAACAAACATATGCAAGCAATGCATAACAAAAGATAATTAAATCTACGTGTTCCACACCACCCTGTGCAATCACATTGTGCTAACTCATTATATTGACTCAAACAGTGCGTGGAATCCGGAAATTCCGGCATAAGTGAGCCATGTGCACACCTAGGGACATGATGGGGGCACATTACTTGTTGCCACTGACAGATCTGGATGGAACAGGAGTGGACAACACAGACACAGACTACAACATAACATTCCACAATGGCCATGAGCCCATGCCACCCACCATGTTGTACTTTGGGGCCCAAAGACTGGTGCACATTGTTGTCAGATGTTTAGGCCTCCCAAATCTGAGTGCATACAATGGACGCTTTGATAAAGGCACACTCAGATCGGGCACACTGCCGTTCCCTCCCATGGGATTCCCCAGACTACCCCAATGCAGACGATACCTGAAGACCACGACTCAGAATGCAATGGGAATGCACAGTACTCAAATTACCTTTGTAAGTACAGGTAGGTTAAATGCGTCACACCTGCACTCAGACCAGCAGCCACTTACATGCCACTGCATCACACTACCAACATCACATGCAGCCACTCCCAGCCAAAGTCACCCTTCCCAGAATGCTCACCTCTGGCTTGCTGCTGATGCTCCTTCAAATATGCATCCAGCTCAGGCTGTGTCACCGCCAAGATGTGGCCCATTAGTGGTGTCATGCTGCACCGTGCCAAATGCCCAGTGCGAGGAAGCAGTCCCAAGGTCACGTTCTTTTGCCAGCAGGCTGATGTCGTCCCACCTCTTGTAGCAGTGGGTGCAACGTTGGTTTGATTCACCCAGAGCCCTTACACTAGTGTACCTTGAGCTGCAGGTATAAGAGACTAGAGGGGGAAATGATCAGTGACACAGTGGTATGTACCTACATCTCTCAGTACAGCAGCAAGATACAAACTCATCACAAATCCAAAGATATGTCCAACAGAGTCAAGAATATATCTCACATGGTACATCTGCATAGGAAAAGCTGATGTAAATGCATGCAGGTGTGAGGGGGAACACAGTCCCTGCACATCTCATACACATGCAGAATGCCAGCACTGAAAGCCCTGTGTAGCCTGCCCACATCTCAAGTCCATTTTTAGGTTGAGCAACACACAAATCACATATCAACCTGTGTTTGGGGGTAGACTCACTGTGTCCAAGACTGCGCAGCCCTCAATGTCCCTGCCCTGTTAATAGATAACTGTGTCATGGATGTCACATTGAGGGACATGATCTCACAAATCCAAAATCCTCATCACAAGGCCGGTCATGTGCAATCTACAGTGCTGAGATGGCTCATAGCAGGAGTGCAATGAGAAAAGACTGATGTAATACTCTGTAGGTGAAGTGATGTGTCCTTGTCTTTTTGGGCGGGGACTGTGCAAGCCAGCTGATCTCACACTGAGATGGACAACAGGGGCATACACAGCCATTCAGCCACGCAATCACTGTCCTGACTCCTGCGTGAACAAGTTCTGCGTTACTGTATGGCTGGCAACACAACACAGGTCACTCAAACATATATGTGCAGGCAGGGAAACCATGGCACTTGGGTAACACACCTTCCCCCTGATGACAGCATGTTAGGCAGTGCATGACACAACCACACACTCTCAGGCACATACTGCATCAGTCCAACTACATTTGTGTCCCCCCTGCCCTCCCCCCACTGTTGGGGACTTACCATGACATTTGGGGCACCATATAGCCTTGGGTACTGAGGGAGCACCTCGTCCACAAGGACCGCCAGCTCCTCGCTTGTGAAGACAGCAGCGTCGGAATTGGGTGGTGAGGGGTCTCTGGCAGCAGTCCCTGGAGGCAGCAGCAGGTGGATGGTCTCTGGCAGCAGTCCTTGAAGGCAGCAGCAGGTGGGTGGTCTCTGGCAGCAGTCCCTGGAGGCATCAGCAGGTGGGTGGTCTCTGGCAGCAGCCCTTGGAGGCAGCAGCAGGTGAGGGGTCTCTGGGAGCAGTGGAAATGTGAGGCTCCCTCCCACACACATATATAGCCCCCTTGGGTCATTTCAAAGGTGCCAAGCTGCAGCAATTGGTGGTCCAGGTCTGCCTTTTTGAAATGCATCCAATAACCGGCACCACGGTGGCGGAGCATGCCTACCGCGATTTTCAAATTGCATCATACCACTGCAATCATGGTAACCATTGGCTGTAAGGGCATGCTCCATGGCGGTGACACATCGCTGGGGCCAGGCGGTAGCTACTGCGATTTGGGTGCCATACATCCACATGAGGCACCACGATTTGGGTGGCGGAGCATGCCGACCGCCATTTGGGCATGTCTCCATGGCTATCACTACCACACTTGTGTATATGGGGAATGCTGGTGACACACCGCTGGGGACAGGCGGTAGCTACCGCAATTTGGATGGCGGGGGATGCCAACTGCCATTTGGCAATACATGGATATGTATCACTACCGCACTTGTGTATATGGGAAGTGCTGGTGACACACCGCTGGGGACAGGTGGTAGCTACCGCGATTTGGGTGGCGGGGCATGCCAACTGCCATTTGGCAATCATGGATATGTATCACTACCACACTTGTGTATATGGGGAGTGCTGGTGACACACCGCTGGGGACAGGCGGTAGCTAGCGCGATTTGGGTGGCGGGGCATGCCAACCGCCATTTGGCAATACATGGATATGTATCACTACCACACCTGTGTATATGGGGAGTGCTGGTGACACACCACTGGGAACAGGTGGTAGCTACCGCGATTTGTGTGCCATACAATGGCAATGGCCATCTGGCAAACATCAACAGTGCACAGTGGCCACATGGTAAATGGCACAACATTATGCACACAATGCCTATGTTCCATTTAATCCACTGGTGACTACAGATGCCCTGTTTGTGTATGTGATTTCGTAGATTGGCATGTACTCCCTCACATGTAACTTGTGACATTGATGGTCCTGTACACATGACAGTGTTGTTATGGACTCTACAATGTGTACACATGTCAATGTGTTGAGGTGCTGTGACAATCACAGCAATGTTTGTCTCAATTAATGATGTTCTTTTTTGCATGTCCTCTCATGTCTGATCATGCACACAATCGTCATTTCTGCTCAGACTGTGGTTCTTGTGTTGTTGATGTGTGCCTGGTTCAAATGATGCATGAAGGCGTGTCAGGTACAGCAGCTAGGTATGAGACAGTGTAGTTGATTTGTTACACATATGCTGGATGCTATACTCCCAGGCATGCCCATGGTAATTGTGGTCATATCCCTATGTGCATTCACATTGACTGAGGTGGTGTTAGAGGGACTTGCTTTGTGCAAGTTTACAAGTGTGCCATTTGTGTAGCTGAAGGTGTCTCTACATGTAGGCTGGTCTGTAACTCAATTTTGATGACAGTCATTGTTGGCGTTGTGTCATCCAGAACGTGAGATGCTGTGCCCATCTCATGATGTATTGCATTGACTTGTGTCCACTTTCATCTCAACTAGGAGGAGACCAAATCTGCTTCATCACTTGACAGTGCTGGAAGACATGGGGGATGAGGCGATCATCCGGAAATGCCGTCTGGATTGAGACACCCTAAAGACCCTTTGTGATATGTTGGAGCCCCACCTGCAGCCTCGCAGAACATACCCAACAGCTTTCACTCCAACGTATAAGGTGATGGCGGCCCTGCATTTTTTTGCCACTGGATTGTTCCAGCAGACGGTGGCCAGCGCAGGTGGGATATCACAACCGATGTTCAGCATGGTGCTGCATGATGTACTGTCCACCATGATGATCTACAAGGACAGATATATCCATTTCCCCAGGGGGCTTGAATTGGCAGCTGTGAAGGGAGATTTCTATCCCCTTGAACACATCCCCCATGTTGTTGGTGCCAGTGGGCCCGATTCACAGAACTAACTTAAGACAAAATCCTAAACTTACTACTTTTGGTATTCACAGAAGGCATTTAGTAGTAGTAAAGTTAGGATTTTGTCTTAAGTTTGACTTAAGACAAACTTAAGCAGACTTCAGACAGACTTAAGACAAACTTAAGACAAACTTAAGACAAACTTAAGACAGACTTAAGACAGACTTAAGACAGACTTAAGACTGACTTAAGACAAACTTAAGACAGACTTAAGACAGACTTAAGACAGACTTAAGTTAGGATGTTGTCTTAAGTCTTAAGTCTGTCTTAAGTTTGTCTTAAGTCAAACTTAAGACAAAATCCTAACTTTACTACTACTAAATGCCTTCTGTGAATACCAAAAGTAGTAAGTTTAGGATTTTGTCTTAAGTTAGTTCTGTGAATCGGTCCCAGTGGTTGCACCCATGTTGGGCTTGTGCCACCACAGACACATGAGCACATCTACAGGAATTGTAAACATTACCACTCCATAAATGTGCAAGTGGTGTGTCTGGCAGATATGATCATCTCCCACGTGTCTGCCAAATTCCCAGGCTCAGCCCATGACTCATACATCCTGCAAAACAGCCTTGTACCTCAGCTGATGGCTAATCTGCTTCCCGAGCGTGCATGGATTGTGGGTGAGAATGCCTAGTCATATGGCGTTCTGGGTGTGTGACCTGCTGCCCTCTGCCTCTGCGACATAGCAATGTTTATTTGTGTTTGTCACACCTAGGTGACTGCATATCCCAACCGTCCCTGGTTGCTGACCCCACTGCGGAATCCCAAGACCCCAGCTGACGTCCGCTACAATGATGCCCATGGGAGAACACGTCATATGGTGGAGCGCACTTTTGGTCTGCTGAAGTCACATTTCCGCTGCCTGGACAAGACTGGAGGTGCACTGATGTACTCGCCCGGGAAGTTGTGTCAGATTGTAGTGGCCTGCTGCATGCTCCACAACCTAGCCATTCGCAAGGAGATTCCCCTCATTCTGGATGATCATGAGGACCCTCTGCCCCCGCCTGCAAACCAACCCCTGTCCAGTGATGAGGACAGTGGAGAGGAGGAAGGTCTTGACCTGCGTCAACAGCTCATCACCCGCTACTTCACTTGAAGGTGGGTGACAATGTACAACGTACCCATTGTCTGATGGTTTTGCAGTGGTTGTGAAGGTGTATATGAGATTTGTGTTAGCAGCCGGTTGCAGTCTCAGTGGTGTCTGACAATGTTTCTGGGACAGTTAATTTAGGAACATCTACAGGATGTGTATGTTGACACTTGTTGCCCATTGTGATGTGTGCATGTGGGATTCTCTTGTTGTGTAGTGTAGTGTGATGTCTGTGATGCTACACCCAGACTAGTGAATGTTGTTCTGTTGTGTTTTCCTAGGTGCCTTCAACCTCTCCTTGCCCACATACACTCCAGTCTCCTGGTACTTTGTAATCATGGTGAAGTCTGTACATCCTGGAATAAAGACAGAGCAGACACAACGACTTGTGTGTAATGATTTTTTATTTACAATGGTGAAATGTGAGGGGGTTAACATTAACATTGAGGTGATTAGAGGAGCAGTGAGTTGACAGTTGTGGTAAATGAGATAGTCGAGTAGTGACAACATTGATGTGGAGACCCAGTCCAACAGACAGATGCCATTCACAAGGCAGTGTGGGGAAGTACAGTCAATGAAGTCAATGCAGTGGTGAAGAGGGTTGCCATCATGGCTGGCTCCGTGACTGGCATTTGGCAGGTGCTTTGCCTCCTGTTTCTCCCAGGGTTTTCTCCGGACGGCCTCTTTGTCGCTTGGCAGTGGAGCCCTGGCTGTAGGGCCAGTGGGGTCTGAGGACTCACCCCTGTCTGTGGCCGCAGGGGAGGATGGTGAACTGTCATCCTGTGGCTCACCAGAGGTGGGTGGAGGTGTTGGTTGTGGTGCAGGCCTGTCCCTCAGTACCGCCACTTGCTGGCTCAAGAGGTCCACAATTTGTCCCATTCGGGTGTCGATGGATCTCATCAGCAGGATGAGCTCGCGGAACAGTTCGTCCGACCGGCCAGTTCCTCCCTGGGCACGTTCATATGCACCAAGCACTCTGGTGATGTGGTCCAGGGGTTGGGTCCCAGCCTCTTGTTGTCTGTGGGTGAGCCTGCCCTCCCACCTTCCCTGCTGCCACGGACCTGTTGCCTCACCACTGTAGGCACCCGCATCCTCTCCCTGCCCTTCTCAGTCAGTGGCACCCTCTGGGACAGGGAGGATGTTGCAGGCAGCACTGGTGGTGGCGGTGGATGCACAGGCCGTAACAGCAGTGCTCTGCAGTGATGTTGGTGCAGCAGATGTGGTGGGGGACGATGGGGTCCTGGGACCTGTTGCTCCGTGGCACACCAAATGGGCCGGCTTCGAGCTCATTGTGCAGAGAATCCTGGGAGTTAACATCCGAGAGTCCATGTACTGGGGAGTGGACTGGCTGTGCAGGTTGCTGGTGTTTTCCTGTACAGTGAGTTCTTGGTCACTTGTGGGTCAGATGGGAGATGGTCATTGCAGTGCACATGGAAAGCTATGTGTTAGCTGTATGTCATTCACTATTTGTACACCACACAGTTGACTGATCATCACATTTTGTTGTATGTGCACTACTGTGCCTCATGACATGGTGCTGTGGTACATGCATTACTTGTCCATGGTGTGAGTTGTCAATACCTACCATGTGCTACGTGTATGATTTCTGAGTACAGGGACATGTTGCCATCTAGGGACTAGCGCATGGAAAAATATCTGTGAGGGCTCTTTTTTGTTCACTCCGTCCTGTCAGATGTTACATCTGGGCATGTACAGGCCATTGTCATCTCCTGCATACCTTTGTCTTGTCATGTGCATATCTGGATTCATACCACAAACCATGCTTTCTAGTTTCACATTTGGTCCTTGCTGCTCTGGCCCCATGGCACTTAGACATGGAATTCAGTGCTGTACATGATTGTTCCCAGGCGTTCTCCTACATGTGCATTGGTGTGTCACACTTTGGTTGCTGTGACAGTCTCATTGTCTTAGCTGTGTGCACACTGTGAGTGGCAATAGGATCTGTGTGTATGTGTGTGCAATGAGGGGGCTGGTGTTGTAATGTGTCACCATGATTTTTGCGGACACTGGCTGTGTGCACATACTGGCCACTTACCTGTTCTGTTTTCCCATTTGGTTTTGACTTGACACATCTGTGTGTGTGTGGTGGGGGATAGCTTCCTGCTCAGGGGTGTGACTAGCAAGCATGATATGTCTACCTACCTGTTATTTTGTTTGTGGTGATACTATGGCTGACACATGCATCTGGGTGGGAGGGGAGGCGCCATCATGATGGTCTGGAGGACAAGTTGGCCTGGGGTGAGTTGTTGTACAGGTCTCCCACCCACCCAGTGAAGATGGCTACCTACCTGTAAGTTTGTTTGGTGTACTGCAATGGCTTCCAACTGCTTCTGGGTGGGGGAGTGCTCCATCCTGCTGAGGTGTGGGACAGGGGGTATGGTGGGAGTAGTGGTACAGGCCTCCCACCCACAAACACCCTCCCAGGTAAGATGGTTACCTATCTGTAAGTTTGATGTGGGTTATGTAATGGTTGACACATGCTTCTGGGTGGGGTGGGGGAGGGCTCCATCTTGCTGATGCAATGGGACAAGGGGGCCTGGTCGGAGTTGTAGTGCTGTCTGCCTGTACCCATGGTAATGTTGCTAGCTACGTCTGGGGTGTATGTGAGTGAGTGGATGTTGGAACTGTGAGACATGTTTTTGTGAGTGTGTGGTACAGATGAATGGAATTTGTCCTAGGTGGTGTAGCTTTGTAGTTGTGCAATACAGTACATAGCAGTGTGGTGGTAGTCATTTGTTTGTACTTACCAGCCTCCACTCCCCCAGGTACTCCTGTGAGACTCTCTAGATGCAGTATGGCAAGCACCTTCTCCTCCCATGGTGTGTATGGTTTTGGTGGAATGGGAGGGCCACCGCCAGTCCTCTGAGCCAGCTCAGGGTGACCGCGGGGTGGTCCCTACTGCATTGACCTTCTCGACTATCCTTGCCCACATTTTTGTTCCTGTGGCTAATGGTGTCTGTTGGACCAGGCTACCAAACAGTTGTGGTTCCACTCTGACTATCTCATCTACCATGACTGTCAACTCACTCTCTGTGAATTTGGGCATTTTATGCGTTGCCATTGTGTGTGGTGTGCAAAGTGGTTGTGGGTGCAGGGGTGTGAGTGGTGGGTGTGGTTGTGATGTGTATGGTGTGTGATGTGCAGGGGGTAGTAGTGCAGGTATGGAAGTGGTGGTGGTGCTGTGTGTGGTGTGGCTAGTGATGCTGTGCTATTTGCCTCTCCTTTAAGCTGGGGTGTATGTCCCTTCACTCCTGGAGTATTGCACAGGATTGTGGTAAGGAAAGGGGCTGGTTTTACACTCAGCTATGTGGGTGTGTCCAAATGGGGTATTGCTGTCAGGTGTGTTGTGTGTGTTGTCCTGGGAATTGTATTTATCTTTTTGCCATGTGGTTGTGTCATTGGGGTATGTTTTGTGTTTTTGTGGGTTTTTTCATTCGTCCGCCATATTTTTCACGGATCGTCCGCAGCGGTAGCTATGCCTCAGCTCTTCCGCCGGCTCTCCCATTCATCACTTTTTGTGACCGCGGCAGTCGGAAACAACGGAACGTACCGTGGGCCCATCGGAGATATTCTAATTTCCCGGGTGGTGTCTCCGCTATACTTGCAGCGGTTTGGTGTTTTTCTGCTGTGAATCTGACAGCCACCGACGGATTTTGGCCATCTAGGCCCGCTACGGGCAGTTTTTCTTGGCCCCGTTCTGCCACCGTCACTGTTTTTTGGCAGTTGATCCTAATTTCCCCGCTGGTTTTTCCACGGTGCCGGCGGGCGGATGTTTTCTGCTTCCATGGCGGTCGGGGTGGTTTTCCGCCATCCTAATAGACCCCAAAGACTTCAAATACATTTAGGGGTATAACTATGAGAGCTGAAGCCCCTGAACTCTGGAGAAATTGATTGATTAGGTTTGAACAAGACTGAAGCTACTTCGTGGTCAAGAGGAACCTTTGCCAAGGAAGAAACAACTGAAGAGACTGAAGGAAAGGACTGACCCTTGCTGTGTGTTCTGGGGCTGGCCTGCAGTTTGCTGTTTTAACCAAGGAGAGGCTAAAGGGACTTTCCTGTGTGCTGTGTCCCCCTGCTTGAAAGGACTTTGCTGTGTGCTGTGTCCGGAAGTAACTTATCCCTAAGGGCCCGAGGTGAGCTGTCTACCTGTTGCGGAAACTCGGGAACACAAAAGTTTCCAGGAGAGTCTCAGCAACGCTGTGTGCGTGTGCTTTTTGCAGCCTGAGACCCTCGTAAGAAGTGTTCAGTGATAGTGGGCACCTGGAGTCTAAGCGAGTCTCAGCGATGCTGTGTGCGTGTGCTTTTTGCAGCCTGAGTCCTTAGTGAGGATTGTTCTGTTATCGTGTGCACAGGAGTCCAAGTGAGTCTCAGCGAAGCTGTGTGCGTGTGCTTCGTGCAGCCTGAGACCTTCGTGAGGAGTGCTCTGTGATTGTGCACCCAAAGCTCAAGTGAGTCTCAGCAACGCTGTGAGTGTGTGCCCTGTTGCAGCCTGAGATCTCCGTAGCATCAGCGGCCTGGACCGGCAGCCCCAGTGGAACTGGAGTATATTACACATTGCATTATTTCTGCATACCGAACTACCTGATTGTCGTATTACGCATTGCATTATTTCTGCATAATGAAGTACCTGATTGTTGCGTTACGCATTGCATTATTTTTACATTGCAAAGTGCCTGATTCTAGCTTTACGAACTGCAGAGCATTGCATTAGGACTGCAGTAGACCGTTTAGAAGTGCTCATTAATATTGCCAGAACTTACACGGGCTGGCTGGCCTAACATCCTGCCAGGAAGAATATTACAAATACGTATATGTTGATTTATATAGTGTGATCATATTGTATATATTTTTATATAAATATATACTTGTTTTTATGAAACTCGTGTGGAGTCCTTTTGTGGTGTCATCATTGAGTTGCTGTGAGCATGGGGGCTATCAGAGAAGGTGGCCTTCCTTTCCCTGACGAGGAAACAAGGGTCCCTATTTGGCCTAGGGTACCTACCTCAGCCAACCAGGGATCCCGGGTCTAACACTCACCAACTAAAAAGCTCTCAATATTCCCACTCTAACCCAATCTACCGGGGGAAGGTGTTGGACACTAGAGGAGTGACATTTACTACTCCCACTTTAATTTAAACGTTAGCATATGCAAGAATATTTTTATCACCATTAACAATTAAAATCATTGTTAGTATATTTACATAGCTACACTTTAAACCATAAAATAAAAAATGGAATTATAATCTAAAATTAACAACCATGAAATAAAATTACATTATAAAACCAATATTTCAATTAAAAAATTAAAAATATATTTTTCAATGAAATTATAATGTAAAAAACAAAAGTTACAAAAAAATTATTTGGGAATGTTTCCAGCACAAAATATACAATTTTAAACATAAATATTACACAATTTAATTGTTTTAATTAGTTAAATAACATTTTAATTTAAAAAAAAAATTATTTATAGTTAAAATATTTTACAAATATTTTGACACAATATATTTGAATTTTGTAAAAACACTATATATTTTAATTATTTAGAAATTATACTTTTTGAAAATAATAATCAAACTAAATACAGTTTAGAAATATACAATATAATCTGCATATCATCTTTTTTTTTACATAAAATGTACTTTGAATATACACTTTTTTTAAAAATCTCCCCACCCTTGTTCCCTAAAAACTCAATATCTCGCTCCTACAAATATTAAAATCCATTATTTTTGTAAATTATCTTTCTTAAAACACAAATAAAAAAATGAATGAGCATAGAGAATCAGGCACACTACAATAGATTACATATTACAAACAATTTTACATACAGCAATATTTTCTGAATTTGTATTTATTACAATGATATTAAAAACAATAATTAGAATGATATTTTAAGCTGCGTTATTCCTGTTGACAATATTTTTGATATCCTGATACAAAATAATTTTGTATGACAATAGTTTTTTCCAATATTTTGTCCAAATACCCCAAATTCAGTACCATATTGTCAACATATAACTTGAGTTTAGTTGTGTCAGACAGGGCCAGCCTTATCAGTTCATGTTTCTTAAAACAACAGCCAAAGGTTCAATAAAAAATGCACACAAATCTAGTGACAAAGGGCGTCCCTTGCTTGGTTGCCCCCATTTATTGAAAATATTTCAGCGACTTTTTCATTCGATGCCACTGAGATGTTTTCCCCTTTATATATGTTGAAGATTTGCCTAGTGAACTGCAATAGAAAACCTACTACTTGAAGTACTCTCAGCTAATCAGGACAAACAGCTCCTCAATGTCTAATAATAGAAATGTTGCTGATATTTTACTTAGGGAAATGTGTATCTGTATATAGCTGGTGGGATGGAATAAAGCCATTTTGATCCTTGTGAAATAGTGGCACATATTTATCATTATATCACGCAGCACAGCAAGTCACCTTGCTACACTGTGCTGTGTTACAGGGAAATGGCAGGAATGCGTGTTACGTAACATTGCACTGCACATTCCTGTTTTTTTCCAGCGGTATCGCACAATGTGCTGGCTAGCACGAATGCGGGGAACTCTTGCAACATGGTGCAAGGGTATCTGCGCTGTTAGCAGGATTGTTTTTGTGCATGAAGGGGCATCTTCCTGCACAAAAACAATTTCTTGAGGCATTTTTCTCTTTGTGTGTGTGCTGCAGAATTCAGCCCCACATAAAAAGAGGAACAAATGAGGAGAAATAAAGATATTTCTCTTTCTTATGCCTCGAGTAAGGAGGCGTAGTAGTTTTGGTGCATTCCCAGGTCTGCCACTTAAGGTAAATCTGGAAATGTGTCAAAATCTGTGGCATTTGTGCGAGAACACCCACGCACCACCCATGGTTCCCGTTCCTGTGGAAGAATAAGGGCAACGCAGTGATTTGGCTGCATCGCGTTACTCTTAGTCCATCAAGCCACTCAGGGTCACGAAAGTAGGCCTTGCCTTGCTTGATAAACTACATTTTAAAAGTTGCATTGCTTTTGCATCCCACTGTGTGGTGCAAACGCAATATAACCCCTTTATCAATATGGCCCACAGTTTAAAGACAGCAGCATCCAATAGTAATGCTATGATTTTACCAAAAATTATTTATTTGACATGTATTAGAGTTATTGAGTTATGAATTAAGTTCCATTGTTTTGTTTTTTACCTTTCTTTTAAAGAAAGCTCATTAGGATTCCCTTTCTAAAGGAGGATGTGACAGTCCCTCCTGTTAGTATATCATTAAAAAAAACTGTGTCAAAGGACTTTTAAGTTCTTCAATGAACTACCTGTAGGATTCCAATGGATATCCATACTTCCCGGTGGAGTTTAACTTTATGGATTTGTTACAGCGTTTACTACTTCCGCTTGCTCCATCTGGAGTATCAAATCTAGCTCAGACTGGACTGGGAAAGCAAACCAGTCCTGGCAATTAACTCAGACCGCTCCTCCTGCTGCTCCTTCACTGCTGCTCTTTTGTTACAGGGGACCGATATTGCAGCGCTGCTGCAAAACCACCCCCCACTAACAAAAACGGCCCCTGCCTGCCTAAAACCGGCCCCTACCCTTCCAGCCCACATGTAAACACCCGGTGACCACTATGGCCAGTCCAGCCCTGAATCAAGTGCTTCAACAGGGGAAAGAGAGGGAATTTGTATCTGTGCAAAAAGCTCTCTAATGTGTATTTCTGACACATTCATTCCTTCTTTGAAATGTTTCTGAAAACAAATTTGTATTTGAGGAATGTCAGTGGCCATTTGTTTGGATTTTGAACAGCTGTTATTATGTTCTGCTGCATTTCTTTCCGTAATAGTGTGAGCTCAGTTTTTTCTTTCTTTTTTAAATGATTTGGAAAGCAAATATTTCACCATGCATAATGGCTTATTAAGCTTCCTACACACTTGCTATGAATACGGATTTATGTTTTCTCTAAAAAGAAAAAAAAAACTCATTTCTTGATTTTTTTTGTGTGAAAACTTTCATTTGTTAACTCTACCTTATTAAATTGCCATCTAAAAGAAGTCTTTATCTGAGGGATTATTGTGCCATTAAATCATTAACTGAATGTCTGTGATATGAAAAGCAACTTTGGATACATATAGCTAGACCATTTTGAATAGTATTTGTAGTTATAACATAGTCTGTGCTTAAAGCTGTCTGGGAACAAGAAAAATACATATATTACCTTTCTTGTATATGCACTACCCTCCGAGTGCCTGTGAGCCATAATTCTTTTTTATAGCTGGGCTCGCTTTGGCTAGTCTAAGTTCCTGCTTACAGCTGTTTGGTTTGCTTGAATCCAGCTTAAATAATTAAAGAAAGTTAAAGTGCCCCCACTACAATTACTGCCTTTGGAAATGCAACTAACAATTTATCAAGTCATATGTGCGTTTTGGTTTATCTAATAATGCACCATAATAAGCGGGGATTGGGAATGGGTGTTTTTTTTTCAATTGTAGTGACACCGCTACCAACTCCTACTTCTTATCCTGTTTCAATTTAATGATATTTGCAGAAAACTTATTAGAACCTACAATTGCCACTCCCCAGTGAGCCATATAGGCTGATAAAGCCCCAAGATTCCTGAATTGTTACCAGTGCAGGTTTTTCTCCTTATGTTCCTTAATATGTGTATTATTCTAGTGGATATAAGGTCCTTCAACCATGTTACAAATCGCTGTGTTTTTTTCAAGCATTATTACCTCATTAAATCATCTTAATCTCCTCCTGATGATTTACTACATTTGTTTGAACTCATTTTTAGCAATGAATCAGTGTATTTTTAAGGCTCTCCTTTATCACTCCTCCCTCACCCCTCCCAGTATTTTTTGCCTTACCCTACTGGACTAATCTTGCTTCACAAACATGATTCGATGTAATGCATTATTTAAGCGTATGGGAGAAGTAGAGTATTTCCCATCAAAATCCAGTAAACTCTTTATGTGTAGTCAATGGCAGTGATAGCACTACTACATTTACGGTTATCTGCATATAGAGACTACCCAGAAAGTTACTTATCTGCTGTGCAAGAAAGTGATGTCTTGTGGGTTGGACAGAAAATACTCATATGGAACATCTTCCATATATAAAAACTTGAAGACCATGCACAGTACGCAGCTTGTAAGAGCAGAGTTTATCAGGATGAAGGAGCAAGAAGGTGCACAAGGTTCTGGAGATACACAGCCTGGTGCATCAACTCAGGGCAAGGACTTCAAAATGTGCCTGTAACCTTACCTGATTTTGCACATGCTGGATTGTTTAGTCCATGGTGTCAGAATGTGTCAAGCGTGGGAGAATAAGTTGTATCTAAAATGTTGGAGGCAATTCATTCTCATCGGTGCTGATTTTTTTTTCTCAATATAAAGTACACTTTTCTGTGCTTGGTTTTTTATTTCATTTCTGAAGAAAAAAAAAACACTAACAAAACTTCGAAATAAAAAAAACTAAATAATTCAAATAGTTAAAATAACCCAAAAAACGGTTGTTATTAACCACCTATTTTGGTTTTAAAAAAGAAAAAATACATGTTCTGTATGTGTTCAAATGGATTAGTAAATGTATGGGTAACCGATTGTGCAATAGTTCATGTATGTATGAGTGAATAGGTACATCACTGTTTTTATGAGTATGCATCAGTGAATGATTGGAGGCAGAGGACCTGACCTCAATTCTGCAAAGGATTAAATCTGGCTCCCCCCAAGATCCAATTGCACCAGACATTTTGCTACAGGCTGGCACAATAACAAAATCAACCACAGCAGCCTTGGTGTCGCTTTCTCTGTCCCAAGGCCTGATCCCAAAATCATGGAAACACGCATTCATACGGCTATTGTTAAAGAAACCACCGCTGGATCCAGCTGAACCTGGTAACTACCGACTCATTTCACTCTTACCACTGCTAGGCAAAATTGCAGAAAAAAACGTGGATCAGACCCTGTCCCAATATCTAGAAGAAAATCAAAGGCTTCACAATACACAAATGGGATTCCGTCCCCAACATAGTACGGAGTCAGCTCTGTTGGTGGTAACTGAGGAATAAAAGAGATTTCTAGACCAGGGGTGCACAGCGGCTATCCTGCTCCTAGATCTGAGCACCGCATTTGACACCGTGGACCATTGCACATTGATCAATAGGTTAAAGGAAGCAGGGATCACAGGTACAGCGATAAAGTGGTTAACCTCATTTTTGGGAAACAGGTCCTTACAACTGTTGAAAGGGGAGCATCTATCTGATACCCTCCAACTATCGTACGGAGTCCCACAGGGCTCTGCACTAAGCCCCACACTTTTCAGTGTGAACATGCAACCACTGGCAGGGATAGTACAAGAATTTGGTCTATCCATAGTGTCATACGCTCACGATACACAACTAGTATTATCAGTGATGAACGACCCCCACTCCTTGCACAACAACCTGGGTCCATGCCTGACACAAATAGCTGATTGGATGTGTAAGTGCTCCCTGAAACTTAATGGGGATAAAACAGGGCTGATATTCCTGGGAAACAAAACAATCCCTAGGAATCAAACACTCACCCCCAGTCAACTGATCTGGGTTTAATCCATCATCATTCTTTAGCTCACTCCACCACCCCAGTTCAGACATAGCTGTATGCAAATCAGTCTGACCCTGTGCCTCATGGGAACAGTCCAGCCCGAACTGCCAAGCCATGTCTTCCCTGGACCGGAAACAAGCATCCTGGGACCGGTTTCGGGTTCATAATCAGGTTCGCGTCCATCATCCCCTTTGGTATCGCTTTGTTCGCCCTAAGTTGGCAGCGTATGCCCAGACGTGGGTCCCTTGCTCACTTTGCCACTGGATTTAAGATAGCCTGGCTGATGAGGGTTATGAACCCGAAACTTGTCCCAGGATGCTTGTTTCCGGCCCAGGGAAGACATGGCTTGGCAGTTCGGGCTGGACTGTTCCCATGAGGCACAGGGTCAGACTGATTTGCATATGGCCATGTCTGAACTGGGGTGGTGGAGTGAGCTAAAGAATGATGATGGATTAAACCCAGATCAGTTGACTGGGGGTGAGTGTTTGATTTGCTTAAACGCTTCGTCCATCATTCCCTTTGGTATCGCTTTAATAAAAAAACTGGTCGCTCACTATGCCCCAAGCAGGGCCCTAAGATCCTCAGCGGATCTTCTCATGCAACAGGTCAGAATAAATAGAGCAAGATGGGGAGGAAGATCTTTCATGCACCTGGTTCCCAAAATGTGTGACTCACTGCCCAGGGACATACGCATATTAACCAATGAATTAGCTTTCAGGAAGAGACTTAAAACATTGCTCTTTCTCTAAACTCCCTTCTTTAGGTAGCCTGACCAAGCTCACCGTTGTTATGTTTTTCTCCTAGCGCTGGGAAGCCTACAGGCAGCTACGTGATTTATAAATCCAGAAACAGAAACAGAAACATGGATTTATTGGTAAGTCATTGGGTGTAGGAGTACATGTATGGATAAGTGCACATGTGGATTTCTGAATGGGTATATGAATGATTCTGTGTATTGGTGTATGTTTGAGTGCATCAGTGCATGTTTAGCTTGATAAGTGACTTGATGAATACTTAGAAGGGAGAGTCAAATCAAATCAAACAAGCTTTATTTGGTTAGTTAAAAAGTACAACCATAAAAGCATCCTAGAACAAAAAAGACATTTTCCACATTTCATCAAAAGAGAATACAATAAAGTGCATTTGAAATCCAGCAGCACATCCATTAATTTCATTTCACATAAAGTGCTTTCTGCAGAATAAACAGTCACAATCGAAACCTTAATTTGCATTATGCAAGACAAGGCATTTTCACCTTTTGTTACAATAGGAAGAAAACCATAAAGTGCATTTAAGGTTCCAACAAACATTCACTAATTTTCATTACCCTTAGAAAGTGTTATGTCTAATTTACAATTAAGGACACGCGATGAATTTACAATATGCGGGACAACGGCATTTACCCCTTTTGTCACTATAAAGGAAAACATTCTATCTAATGTATCATGTACAAAGTATGTAATGGGGAACTCACTCACTTGCTATCCGTCAATATTTTACTATAGGGGCCTTTCTTTTTCATATATCAGAGCCTCGAGATGTGAATTATTTTTTCTTATTGTGATTGCCTTCTGGATGTAGACCGCCACTGCATTTGCTAATTTACAGATATATTCAAAAGCAAATTTGTATGTTAAAATTCTCTCCTTTAAAAACAGCGGACGTAAAATACTCTTTCTTAAATCTCTATAAAAATCACAAAATAAAATAAACTGCAAGGTTTTCTGATTTGACTTTCCATCACAGGGGCACTTTGGGAGATTTTGTTTCCATTTCCCCATCAATGCGAAAGCTATTAAAAAATGGACTATCTCCACTCTTAGTCTCGTAAGATAAAATCTGTATCTTATGTTTGTTACCTGAGTTAAATAGTATTGAATCCCTATCCCTCAGGTGCCATCACTAATATTAACCCTGAGAGTAGTTCACGAAGTAGCACTTCGCGAAGCTACGCAAAGTGCAGTTCGCACTACGCGAGCTACGCGTAGCACTTCGCGAACTGCGTAGTACCTTGCTCGCACTGTGCCAGATGTCGTTTTCAATGATTGCACTGTGGGGACAAGCAACCGGCACTGTGCAATCATTGAAAATGGCATCTTGCACAGTGCGAGCTGTAGTTTCTGCTGCTCGAGCGGCAGCTTTCTCAATGCGAACTGGTAGTTTCTCATCGCGAGTGGTCGCGAGCATACGCGACCACTCGCAATGAGAAACCTGACCTCCTCACGTTAGGAATCTCGCCGGGAGGTTTATTTTCCATGCTCGCGATCGCCAACTTGATGTTGCTGATCGCGAACAAGGAAAAAGTCTCGCCGGGATGTCATTTTGCTTGCTCGTGGTCGCCAACTTGACGTTGAGGACCGCGAGCAAGCACAAAATGACCGCAGCACTACGCAACACTACGCTACGCGTGTTCGTACTGTGCTACGTGCAATTCGCGTAGTGCGAAGTAGCGCGAACTTCGCAAACTACGCGAGCGTAGCGTAGTGCTTTGCCCAGGCTTAATCACTATATGTTTTGGTCATCTGTTTTGTTTTTGCTTCAACTTCCCTTGTCCAACTTCGTGATTTCATAATGACTGTTTTCAGGTCCTTTTTATTATAGATGAAGTATTTGGGGGTATTATTAAAAACATACAATACATTCATTTCAAAGTTTCTTAATATATATCAATCATGGGATCTTTTTCCCATGTTCTAGTGTCAAACAGTCTTTAATAATCTCCTGAGTAAATTCTGTGCCCTCCCTACTCCATATTCCATGCCAGGTGTTTAAACTTGCCATACTAATAAAATCCTTAATGTAAGGTGCACCTAGCTCTTTGTGTACGCTGTATGTCGGGCTAGAATTTGGGACAGCCTACAATCGCTGAAGGAAAATGTTTTCTTTAGTCTGGAGGGTTGAATGATAGAATGCTCCCCATAATGCAGCACCATAACATGTCCGTGTAAGGCACTATCTATTATACAGTGCCATGATTTCCCTGATGGGTGTATTGCCCAATTTCTTAGAGAATCTGAAGATTGCCTCTATTATTCAGAAACATTTTAATTTACAGTGTTCGATATGGGCTCCCCATTGTCCATTTGGTGTGAATGTTAAACCTAAATAGACAAAGGAGTTTGTTGCTGCAATAGAGATGTTATTTATATGATGGGTACTATTCTTTATTTTCCCTCTCCCACACACCATCGTAAAGGTCTTTTTCAGATTCAATATAAATCCTTCTCATTCATATAATCTGCACATTTTTTGATTAAAGATTGCAACCCATTTGCAGTTCTTGATAAAAGGACTGCATCATCTGCATAGAGCTGAGTGGGGATAGCACGTTTACTGGTGGCTCTAGGGACATCAGCATTTAATTTTTGGAGGGTTTCGTCCACTCCATTTATATATTAGGAAAATAGGAGTGGAGCAAGTATACCCTGCCTGATGCCCCGTGTTACTCTAAAGCTAGTTGTGCATTCTCCTTCGATTCCGAGCGAACTCTAGTGGGTAATCGACTATATATTTGTGAAAGATATATAATAATATCTTTCGGTGCACCCATGTGATTCAAAGTTTGCCACAATTTTGCATGGTTTACCAAATAAAAGGCGCTAGTTAGATTGACAAAACAAAGGTGTAGAAACCCCTTTTTTACCAATGTATATTTGCTGATTATAAGGTGCAAGTGAACACACTGTTCGGTTGTCCCAATCTCTCTTCTAAAACTATACTGAAGTTCAGTGAGGATTTTGTTTTCATCCACCCATGATTCCAACCTCTCCAGTAAAATTCTACCCATCAGTTTAGAAGTTGTGTCAAGGAGGGAGATAGGACGATAGCAGTTAGCTTTACTTCTATAGCCCTTTTCAAAAATTGGGACAATAATGCTCTCCACCCATGTTCTTGGCACTAGACCACCCGATATTGTATTAAATACTTTTTGTAACAGTGGGCCCAAAGATCTATATTGGTTTTAAAGATATCTATCGGGACCCCATCAGGGCCTGGTGCCTTTCCATTTTTACATTTATCCAAAGCCACCATAACTTCATCAAGTGTATTAAAGTCTAGATTAGGGGGTTCCAAAATAATGAGGTCTGTACATTCATATGGTAATGACCCACCATTGGAACAAAAAATAGCTACACAAATAGGGTTTTCATTCGCTGGGTTAAAAACCTGCCCAAAGTAGCTTACCCATTGTGACGGCTGCACCAGGCTCTCAATTTTAACACCAGTTTGATCTTTGAAATAAGGGTGATTTATGGTTTTCCAAAATAACAGGGCATCCTTTGTATTAGCTGCCTGG
The DNA here is from genome assembly GCF_964204655.1 of Triturus cristatus. Lineage (NCBI taxonomy): Eukaryota > Metazoa > Chordata > Amphibia > Caudata > Salamandridae > Triturus > Triturus cristatus. The sequence continues at coordinate 634,623,431 of NC_140582.1, forward strand.
CTGAGTTTTTCCCATGCTTGATCTTGGATCTCCCTCTTCCTTTGTTTAATAGTCTCTTTATATGTCCTTTCTATGTGTATTAATAGGCACACTATCTCTGGGCCTATTCTTTAATGCATTTTTTAGCGATTGCGTAGTCTTGGTACATTTGCAATCGAACCAAGTAACTTTTCTTTGGTTATTTTTCCTACTCTTGCTGTTCAATCCCCCAGATTTTACAGACGTTATATTGCAAAATGCCCCTATAATCTGATGTTCAGTGGAGTCCGCTTATTACAAATCTCAATTTCGTTTTTGCAGACATGCAGTAATTTGTTCACTCCAGACCATTTGATGGTGATACCATTTTCTTCTTGTGTTGATATAAAAGGTGCTAAGCAGGGCCCTTTCTGTATAATCTCATTTAATTTGACAGTTAAAAATAGAGGGCTATGGTCGCTAAAACAAGTTTTAGCACCTCCATTTTCATTATTTGTTCCCGTCCGGATACAGAGATCAATGTATGATCAATAATTGACCCCTGACCATAGCCTACGTAGGTAGGTAACCAGGGCTGTCCCTCTGGGATGGACTGTTCTAATAATTGAAGATTATATTTATATATTGTCCCGTTCACAATTTCACCATACAAATTATGTGGGAAGTGTGAATGACTTTCTCCAAGCTCATTCCCATATCCGCAATATTTTCCATCTAGAAGTTTACATTTTCTACTGTTAAAATTGCCGACCCAAATCAGAAATAATCACTTCTGATGTTTTTTAGAAATAAAACAAGCTCCTTCTCCATAGTCAGTATAATTTGTCTTCTAGTATTATCAAATATATTATTATAGAAGTTAATTATTACAAAACACTGGTTATCAGCAGATAGGAACCACAAGAGTTGGAAAAAAAGGTGAATCAGTATAAGTTTATTTGAGAGTCAATGGACATGTAACAGAGACTAAAACTGCCGAACCCCCTTTTGCCCGTCCGTTCTGGGAGGGAATTGCTTGGGTATAAATTGTAGTAAAACAACCAATATGGAAGGGTTTCGTGTGCCAGGTTTCTTGCATATAAATGATATGGGAGTTGCTTATAAATTCCAACCAGGCATTGTCACATCATCTCTTATTAATACCTGCAATATTCCATGTTACCAGCGTCAGGTTCTTAGGTGTTAAATTTTTAGTTTGCTGTACTACTCGATTTATGTTAGTGTAGGAGAAATTGTATTTCGGAACATGCTGTAGTCAATCCAAATCACTACATCTTCTCAGAGGTAGGAATCTATTAGACAATAGAAGGGGTGTAGGCCTGCCCACTGTTAATAATTTATTTGCAGGGAAGCTATGAAATTTCCTCTCTGGTTCATAGAAGTACCCGAGTGGGGGTAAAGTAATAACATCATTCTATGGGTTTGATAACATCTTCCCTCTATTGTATAACTCTTCAAACAAAGCTCTAACCATTTCTGGATTTCGAAAAGACACAACAGCACAATCTCCTTTATATTCTTTTGGCTATTTACCCACCCAGGATACTCTTTCAACCATACTAATGTTCTGCACCAAAATGTTTGAATTATAGTGAAAGTTTTTTGCAAACCAGTACACTGCCTTGTTTTTCAAGTCTTCCCAATCCTCTCTGGTCCCCTCCGTCAGTTCTGGCACATTTTTTAGGACAATAGTGTAAGGTGTTGCCTTGTGTGGTAAGTGGAGTGCTCTCTGATAATTCCTTTGAGGTTGGGAGGTAGAATGCATTTTATCCATGTTTTTGTTGTCAATAATTGGCGTTTTCATATTGCTTGTATTTAGCAACCTGGGTTGCAACGCATGATGTCTAGTACTTTGGGGCATGGATTCCATCTTGTTATTCCTGCCACCCAATGTTTGTATTTCTGTGTTACCTGGTGGAATGTCAGTGTTGACTCTGTAATTAATTTTGAAATCTGGGCCACATTATTTTTAGTTTTTATTTCTGACATCAAGTTCCTTTCAATACAATCAATTTTCCTGTGTAGTTTTTTGAATAATGATTCCAAATTGAGATGGTATTCAGAGCACGAAGTATCCCCCGAGCCATTACTCTTTCTTGTGGGTAATAATTGTTGTTGTTGTTGTTTGCGGGGAACATTTACCTTGGCCTTCAGTGGATGTTTTCCTTTACTTACCGAGGTGGAGGCTAGATCTGTACCCTCTGTTAGAACCGGTATTTCGAGTGGTATTGAAGATACACAAGGCGCTATACTGGGTGATATACTAGTGTTATGTATTACAGGCATTTTATCATTTTGGGGATTTGTTTCAGGGTCTAAAATCGCTTCACTAAATACAGACCCTTCCGTTACTGCCGTCAGAGCTGTTTTAGTGACAGCTAAGCGTTCCTCAACGTTGACAATCTCATTATTCATTATACTCACGGCGGTGTTTGAGTAGTTCGTTATGGGTGCACTCAGCCTGGCATTTTTGCTTTTGCTGCCGGGAGGAACAGTGGCAAGTTTACACTTTCCCATAGTTAGAGCGAAAAGGGGTCCTCAGTGCGTAATCACTTTATATATATATTAACTCTTACCAAGGTTCTGTAGATCCTGATTGACGGGTTAGGGGAGAAGGCCCAGCCCGGCCTCTGTCGGTCGCTAACGAGCGCGGACGGGCCTGCCCTTGGCAGCCGCAGGATGTCGGCAGCACTTTTAGCTTGTGTGGTGGCTCCTCCTCCTCCTGAGGGCTTGGTGGTTTGTGGGGAATGGTGTCCTCTTGGCAGCACAAACACGGCACATACACGGGCAGGTAGCAAGGCAGTGCAGTGCGTCCCCTGGGAGAGTCTTTGCTTCAGTACATTCATGTAAGACTGAATGGATTGCATGTATGCATGAGAGAGTGTGTATGATTGTGTATGTATGTTTACATAAATGGATGTATAATTGCATGTATGTATTTGAAAGGATGAATACTTGCATGTGTGTGTGACTGCATAGGCACATCAGTGCATGTATTTGTCTGATAGTTGGTGCATAAGTAAATGTATAGGACAGTAAATCGGTGAATGATTGCATGTATGTGTGTTTGAATGAGTTGATGATTTTATATACATACAAGTGAATTGGTGTACCTGTAAATGTATGCTTAGTGGATTGGTGTGTGACTGTATGTATCAGTAAGTGTATAGGTAGATGATTTTGTGTTTATCAATTTGAAGGTGTGGATGATTGCATGTATGTGTGAGTGAATGGGTGCATGCGCGCATGAATGGGTGAGTGAATGAGTGTTTGACTGTATGTTCTACTGAGTGTATTGGTGGGTGATTCTGGGTATGTGTGTTACAATGGGTCAATGATTCCTTGTATATATGCATATAAGGGTGCATTAGTATATATATAGGTGAGTGTCTATTGCCTACATGAATAGAAGAGAGTGTGGGAAGTGACTGGGTGATTGGATAAGTGCTTTTATAGTGTTTGAGTGTTTGGATGAGTCCATTTCAAGTACCGGGATGATTGCATGAGTTCATAAGATGTGCCTGGGTGAATGGATGTTTGCATCAGTAGCACTTCTATGATTAAATGAGTGGACAAGTAGTGCATGGGAGATTGCATGACTACCTGAGTAGTGTCTGGGTGATTGTATAAGTGCATACGAAGTGCATGGGTGAATGAGTGTGTTAGAACCGGCGGTCTCTAGTTGGCAGAGGTATACACTCCCGACAAATAGGGACCTACCAACTCTAGTCAGGGAAAGGGGATTACACACTCAGATAACCCCTGCTACCCCCTTGGTAGCTTGGCAGAGCAGACAGGCTTATCTCAGAGGCAGTGTGTTAAGCATTTATGACCACATACAGTAATAAAGTGAATACACTACAGATGGACACGACACAGAAGTTATTATAAAAATAGTATTTTTATATAAGGCTTAGCACAAGACCAAATAACGACAAAAATATACCACAGTCTTAATAAATACTCTTTGGAAGGAAAAATAATAGTTCCAGTAAGGTTTCTTCTTGGCAAATAGTTCTTTAGCAAAGTATTCTTCTGAGCACAGTTCTTTGGCAACAATGTAACCCCCACAGGAGTCACACGACGTCGAGTCTACAAGATTCCCAAGGTTCGGCGTCGACCGCGAGGAGCGCTACGTCGAGCCTGGAGTTGCAACAGACCCCACAAGTACAGTACCTTGAGAAACGAAGAAAACGATGATCCACGGCGTCGAGATGTCGGCGTCGATCGTGCCTCGGGGTCGGGTCAATCCGCAGTGGCTTCGAGGGATGTCGGGCCGGAGCAGCGCTCACGGCGTCGAGAAGGGCGTCGAGTCGATGCGATCAGCAGCGGTGTCGGGACGGGGTCGCTTGGAGGTAGAGCCGATACTCACTCCTCACTGGCGTCAATACCGGCGTCGAGACGGGGTCACTTGGAGCCGGGGCCGATACCCACTGCTCACTGGCGTTGCTGCTGGCGTCGAGACTGCAGATTTTCCCTTGTGTACTGGAAACAACACTTTCCAGCAATTTAGCAAATGGTGAAGTCCTTTGGCCCTGTGACTTCAGCAGGAGACTGGCACTCTTCCAGCCCTTGGAGATTTCCTAGCAAGTGTTCAGAGAGTACACACCAAGTTCCTCTCTCCTTGTTCCTTGGCAAAAATAAAGAAGCAGCTTTCAGGTTCCTCCGCAGCAAAACAGCACTCTGGCAGAAAGGGGAGGCAAGTCCTTAGATCAGCAGGCTTCTTGTCCTTGGTACAGGTTTCCTTGTCAGAAGTGATCTGAGTTCTTGGTTCAGGGGTCCTTCTCTTATACCCCTTTTTCCCTTTGTTCCCTTTGTCCAAGCAGGGCGATTCCCACCATCTCAGGTTTGTTGTGGGTGTTGCCAGGCAGAGGCACCTGGCCTATTCACTGAGCAGGGCAGAGTCCTCAGCCGCCCAGCAGGAGGCGGAGCCAGTATTGTCACTGGCAGGAGCAGGGCTATCAGTCGCCCAGCAGGAGGCGGAGCCAGTATTGTGTCAGGCAGGGCAGGCTACTCTTCCCTCACTCTACGTGTAAACGCCCCATTCACCCCACACTGACTCACTCAGACCTCTGGAGCCACCCAGCCCCTGACACACACACCAAACCAGCAGAGACCGGTAGATAGTTGGACAAGAAAATAGCCACTTTCTAAAAGTGCTATTTTCAAACATAGAATTTAAAAACCATCCATCCTAAAGGGTGTGTTATTAAATTCTGAGTTCAGGGATACTAAACTCGACTTGCTACCATGCTCCCTGAGTCAGATAGATTATAATGGAGTTAATAATCAGTCTGCCCAGTCTGGCCTATTGGAGGCAGGTAGCCCTTCAATAGTGAAAAACGAAAATGGCTGTAATTCACTATTAGGTCAGGCCGCACACATCAGGGCATGACCTACCTTTTACCAACAATGCACCCTGCCCTAGGGCCTACCATAGAGGTGTCTGAAATGTGGCAAAGTGAAGGTTTAGAGACTGGTAAGTAGGTTTCCTTACCAAGTCGACATGGCAGTCAGGGACTGCACGCAGGCGCCGCGGTGGCAGGCCTGAGACCCATTTTGCACGCTGCTTCTGTGGGTGGCACAACCAGTGCTGCAAGCCCACCAGCAGCAGTTAACTTACACGCCCTTGGCACACGCAGTGCACTAGACTAGGGTCTGAACAGTAAGTCAACCAAGCCAATCATGGTAACACCAATCAATATAACAATTTAACATAGGGAGCACTTGCACTGTGGCACTGATCAGCAGTGGCACAGTGCCCAAAGCAATAAACCAGCAAAAACATCGTAAACAGAGGAGGCAAACAGAAAAAAAATGGAGGAGAGACTCATGCCAATGATGCCAGGTCTAACACGTGTCCCCTCCAGCTGAAATGTGGGGAGAACTACCCTTCACCCAGGGAGTCCTCATCACTAAGGCGGAAAAATCTGGACAGACCGTCAGCATTGGCGTGATCTGTACCAGGGCGGTGTTCCACCGTAAAGTCCATCCCCTGTAGGGAAATGGACCACCTCAACAGCTTTGGGTTCTCACCCCTCATCTGCATTAACCATCTGAGGGGCCTGTGGTCTGTCTGAACCCGGAAGTGAGTCCCAAACAGGTAGGGTCTTAGCTTCTTCAGCGCCCAGACCACAGCAAATGCCTCACGCTCTATCGCACTCCACCTTTGTTCCCTGGGAAGTAACCTCCGGCTGATGAAGGCTACAGGTAAGTCTAGGCCCTCCTCATTCATCTGTGCTAGAACAGCCCCCACACCATGCTCTGAAGCGTCTGTCTGGACAATGAATTCTTTTGAAAAGTCGGGTGCCTGGAGGACCGGTGCGGTACACATTGCAGTTTTCAGGGTGTCAAAGGCGTTCTGACAGGCGTCAGTCCAGATCACAAGTCTCGGCTGCTTCCTGGAAGTCAGCGAGGTCAAGGGGTGCACAATGTTGCCATACCCCTTGACAAACCTCCTGTAGTAACCCGTGAGACCCAAGAAGGCTCTCACCTGAGTCTGGGTTTTGGGCGGTTCCCAAGCCAGGATGGTATCTATCTTGGGTTGCAGGGGGGCCACCTTGCCGCTCCCTACTTGGTGCCCCAAGTACACCACTGAACCCTGCCCAATCTGGCACTTACTAGCCTTGATTGTGAGGCCTGCTCTGCGCAGGGCCAACAACACTTCCTGGAGGTGGCGCAAGTGTTCCTCCCAGCTGGCGCTGAACACTGCTATATCGTCCAGGTAGGCGGCGCTGAAATCTTCCAGTCCGGCCAATACCTGGTTAACCAACCTCTGGAATGTGGCAGGGGCATTCTTCATCCCAAAGGGCATCACACGGAACTGGTAGTGCCCATCTGGTGTGGAGAATGCAGACCTCTCTTTTGCCCCATCAGTCAAGGCGATCTGCCAGTACCCAGACGTTAGATCAAACGTACTAAGGTACCGGGCAGCCCCCAACCGATCGATGAGCTCATCAGCTCTGGGGATGGGGTGCGCGTCAGTCTTGGTGACCGAATTGAGTCCTCGGTAATCCACACAGAACCGAAGTTCTGGTGAAGCACCAGGCGCGGCAGCCTTTGGGACCAAGACCACTGGGCTGGCCCAAGGACTGCTAGAGGACTCAACCACCCCTAAGGCAAACATCTTGGAGACCTCCTCCTTGATATATGCTCTGACCTTTTCAGTCACCCTGTAGGCCTTGTGCCTCACAGGAGTGCTGTCCCCAGTGTCCACATCATGGACACACCACTGAGTGACACCAGGGATTAAGGAGAACAGATCAGGGAATTGTACCAACAGATGGCGACAATCTTGCTGCTGCTCAGGGGTCAGTGTGTCAGAGAGGACAACACCATCTACTGACCCATCTTTTTCTTTTGCACACAGGAGGTCAGGAAGAGGCTCACTCTCCTCCTCCATCCCAGCATCTGTGGCAAGGAGCATGCCCACTTCGGACATTTCTAAGTGGGGCTTTAACCGGTTGACATGCAGGACCCTTAAGGGGTTCCTGGGAGATTTCAAGTCCACCAAGTAGGTGACATCGCTCTTTTTCTCCACAACCTCAAATGGTCCAGTCCACCTGTCCTTGAGCGCACAAGGTTCCACAGGGGCCATGACCCAAACTTTCTGACCAGGTTGAAGCTCAACCAGAGTGGCATTCTGATCGTACCACCGCTTCATCTCTTCCTGGCTGGCCTCCAGATTTGCCTGAGCAAGATCTCTGAAGCGCCGAGTCTGGTTCCTAAAGGCCAGCATGTAACTATATACATCCTGGGGAGGTTTCCTGGGAGATTGCTCCCAGCCTTCTTTGACCAGACTCAAAGGTCCTCTTACCGGGTGACCATACAAAAGCTCAAAGGGGCTGAACCCTAGAGACTTTTGTGGCACCTCACGGTAAGCAAACAGCAGGCATGGCAAGAGGACGTCCCATTTACGCCTCATTGGTTCTTCAAGACCCATGATCATGCCTTTTAGGGTCCGGTTGAATCTCTCAACCAGCCCATTACCTTGAGGGTGGTAAGGAGTGGTAAACTTGTAGGTTACCCCACACTCCTTCCACAGAGACTTCATATAATTCGAAATGAAGTTGGTGCCCCGGTCTGACACCACCTCTCTGGGGAACCCCATGCGGGAGAAAACACCCATCAGTGCCCGTCCCACCACGGGGGCCGTCACTGTGCGGAGAGGGATGGCTTCCGGGTACCGGGTGGCATGGTCCACCAAGACCAGGATAAACCTGTTGCCCATGGCTGTCTTGGGGTCCAGTGGCCCCACAATGTCAATTCCCACTCGCTCAAAGGGGGTACTGACGACGGGAAAAGGTTGGAGGGGAGCCTTCTGCTTCCGCCCACTTTTCCCACTTGCCTGGCAAGTTTGACAGGTCCTACAATGGATATCTGAATCCCTTCTCATCTGGGGCCAATAAAAATGGGTGACAAGCCTGTCATAGGTCTTGTCCTGCCCCAGATGTCCAGCTAACGGAACGTCATGAGCCAACCCCAGTAGGAAGGCTCTGAAGCGCTGGGGTACCACCAGCACACGGGCGGACCCAGGTTCAGCAGCCTTAGGCTCGCTATACAGGAGGTCGTTCTCCCAGTAGACCCAATGTGATCCTGACTGATCACCTGTCGTTTGGGCTGAGGCCTGCTGCCTCATACCCACAAGAGAAGGGCACACTTTCTGTTCAGCACAAAATTCCTCCCTGGAGGGACCACCATCCTGCTGCCAATGGGTCAGCTCGGGCAGGTCTCCCAGTTCGGCCACTTGTTCTCCTGTCGGTTCCAGGGCATCCCCCTCAGGGTCTGCTCCCTCCTGGACCGCGGGAATGATGGGGGACGGTTTCCCGCGCCCCCTGCCTCTTCTCTTCATGGTTGGGACCTGGGCCATACTTTCAGGCTCCGGGCCCCCATCAACCCCCTTACTAACTGACATGGACCGGGTGGTCGCACACACCCACTCAGGCAGACCCAACATTTCCAGATGCGCTTTTCTCTCCACCTTAGCCCAAGGGGAGTCCTCCAAATCATTGCCCAAGAGACAATCAACAGGCATGGCGGGCCTCACAGCAACCTGAAGAGTACCTGAGACCCCCCCCCACTCAAAGGGAACTTGAGCTACCTCACACTGACTCTGTGAGTTGTCAGCAGCTACAACGGGGTAGAATGCATGAGGGACCACCTGCTCTCTGGACACCAAGTGACACTTGACAGCTGTCACACTCGCTCCGGTGTCTCTGAGAGCTTCCACCCTATGGCCATTAATGGTCACCCACTGCCTATATTTCTTAGTGTTACTAGGCAGAGGGGTTGGAGGGACCATTTCCACGTCTCCTAAAGAGACCAGGGACATTTCTGCGGGACCCCACCCACCGGGGGCACCCATCTCCTCCCCTCCCAGGCCTACACTCGCTACCTGACGAGGGGGTGCACGCGGCGGTGCATTCGAATCCTTCATGGGACACTGGGGATCATAATAACGGTGTCCCACCTGCTTACAGGCATAGCAGGTCATGGGGCCCCTGTGAACAGGTTTACCTGTCGGGGCCTCTGGCTTCTTTACAGGGGGAGGCTGGGAACCCTTCCCTTGGTTCCCTTGGGGACTACTTTGGGGCCCTTTCTGAAACTCCCTCTGTTTACCCCTGTCCCCCCCACTCTTCTGCTGGGGACCCTGCCCACCTTTGGCTGAGTCTCCCACTGGACCCTTGTGGACCCTGGTACTGACCCAGCGGTCCGCCTCCTCAGCAAGTTTTCTTGGGTTAGATAGCTTGCTATCAACAAGGTGCTGGCGTAGCTCTGGAAAACAGTTATTAGACAAGTGCTCCCAAGCAAACAAATCATAAAGAGCATCATAACTATCAACCTTGCTACCCTTTATCCAACCATCCATGGTTCTGCAGAAAAAAGACACATATTCAACCCACGTAGTACCAGGCAACTTCTTACATTCTCTAAAGGTTTGTCTGTACTTTTCTGGAGTTAAGCCATATCTCAGCATTAAAGCATCTTTCATATGAGTATAAGTCATCCTATCCTCAGCAGGAAGGCTCAACAAGGTATCTCTCCCCTCGTTTGTAAAGCGGCTCCACAACCCCGTTCCCCAATCCTTCTCAGGGACCCGGTGGGCCAACAATGCTAACTCATACGCTTTAAACCATTGGCTAATATCTTCATTCTTACTGTAATCCTTGATCACATCTTTAGGAAAATAAAACCTACTTTCTGCAGGCACGGATGGAGTGCTGCCACCAGAGGGATTCAACTCTAAACTCTTAGTTTTAAGCTCCATCTCCCTCACCATCTTCTCACGTTCAAACGCTAATTTCTCTCTCTCAAAATCTAATCTTTTGCTCTCCATTTCAGCTTCTCTCTTGCTTCTTGCATTCTCTAATTCCAACTGCCCTCCTAATTTAAGTTTTGCCATTTCCAACTTGTATTCCCTCTCCTTCTCCCTGTCTTCTAATTCTTCGGGGGAAAGGCTCCTAGAGGACGCACTACTGCCTGGAGATGACACTGGCCCACCTGTGGGCTCTTCCTCTTCCTCTTCTTCTTCCTCTTCCGGTACCACCACCGGATCAGAGGGATTCCTGGCCTCTAACCAGGCCTTCAGCGCTTTGAGGAAGTCGTCTTTCCTTGTGAGACCTGTGGTAGGAACTTTAAACTGCTTGCAAAATCCTTTTAGATCCTTTAGCACGTAGGAATCTATCTTCTCCTTATCAAATTCCCCCACAACAATCTCCACAGGTGTAGCAGCTCTGGCATTCTCCATGGTCAAAACTGGCAGTGTTTAAGAAAATAAGCTCCAGGAAAGCGGAGAACAAAAATAGAATATCCTACCAAACAGACTGTGGCCGCGTTATGGTCTGCTTTCACTATGTAGCGTACACTAATCACTGCACATGAGTCATAAATGCAAAGTTCAAATCCCACCGCTGCCACCAATGTTAGAACCGGCGGTCTCTAGTTGGCAGAGGTATACACTCCCGACAAATAGGGACCTACCAACTCTAGTCAGGGAAAGGGGATTACACACTCAGATAACCCCTGCTACCCCCTTGGTAGCTTGGCAGAGCAGACAGGCTTATCTCAGAGGCAGTGTGTTAAGCATTTATGACCACATACAGTAATAAAGTGAATACACTACAGATGGACACGACACAGAAGTTATTATAAAAATAGTATTTTTATATAAGGCTTAGCACAAGACCAAATAACGACAAAAATATACCACAGTCTTAATAAATACTCTTTGGAAGGAAAAATAATAGTTCCAGTAAGGTTTCTTCTTGGCAAATAGTTCTTTAGCAAAGTATTCTTCTGAGCACAGTTCTTTGGCAACAATGTAACCCCCACAGGAGTCACACGACGTCGAGTCTACAAGATTCCCAAGGTTCGGCGTCGACCGCGAGGAGCGCTACGTCGAGCCTGGAGTTGCAACAGACCCCACAAGTACAGTACCTTGAGAAACGAAGAAAACGATGATCCACGGCGTCGAGATGTCGGCGTCGATCGTGCCTCGGGGTCGGGTCAATCCGCAGTGGCGTCGAGGGATGTCGGGCCGGAGCAGCGCTCACGGCGTCGAGAAGGGCGTCGAGTCGATGCGATCAGCAGCGGTGTCGGGACGGGGTCGCTTGGAGGTAGAGCCGATACTCACTCCTCACTGGCGTCGATACCGGCGTCGAGACGGGGTCACTTGGAGCCGGGGCCGATACCCACTGCTCACTGGCGTTGCTGCTGGCGTCGAGACTGCAGATTTTCCCTTGTGTACTGGAAACAACACTTTCCAGCAATTTAGCAAATGGTGAAGTCCTTTGGCCCTGTGACTTCAGCAGGAGACTGGCACTCTTCCAGCCCTTGGAGATTTCCTAGCAAGTGTTCAGAGAGTACACACCAAGTTCCTCTCTCCTTGTTCCTTGGCAAAAATAAAGAAGCAGCTTTCAGGTTCCTCCGCAGCAAAACAGCACTCTGGCAGAAAGGGGAGGCAAGTCCTTAGATCAGCAGGCTTCTTGTCCTTGGTACAGGTTTCCTTGTCAGAAGTGATCTGAGTTCTTGGTTCAGGGGTCCTTCTCTTATACCCCTTTTTCCCTTTGTTCCCTTTGTCCAAGCAGGGCGATTCCCACCATCTCAGGTTTGTTGTGGGTGTTGCCAGGCAGAGGCACCTGGCCTATTCACTGAGCAGGGCAGAGTCCTCAGCCGCCCAGCAGGAGGCGGAGCCAGTATTGTCACTGGCAGGAGCAGGGCTATCAGTCGCCCAGCAGGAGGCGGAGCCAGTATTGTGTCAGGCAGGGCAGGCTACTCTTCCCTCACTCTACGTGTAAACGCCCCATTCACCCCACACTGACTCACTCAGACCTCTGGAGCCACCCAGCCCCTGACACACACACCAAACCAGCAGAGACCGGTAGATAGTTGGACAAGAAAATAGCCACTTTCTAAAAGTGCTATTTTCAAACATAGAATTTAAAAACCATCCATCCTAAAGGGTGTGTTATTAAATTCTGAGTTCAGGGATACTAAACTCGACTTGCTACCATGCTCCCTGAGTCAGATAGATTATAATGGAGTTAATAATCAGTCTGCCCAGTCTGGCCTATTGGAGGCAGGTAGCCCTTCAATAGTGAAAAACGAAAATGGCTGTAATTCACTATTAGGTCAGGCCGCACACATCAGGGCATGACCTACCTTTTACCAACAATGCACCCTGCCCTAGGGCCTACCATAGAGGTGTCTGAAATGTGGCAAAGTGAAGGTTTAGAGACTGGTAAGTAGGTTTCCTTACCAAGTCGACATGGCAGTCAGGGACTGCACGCAGGCGCCGCGGTGGCAGGCCTGAGACCCATTTTGCACGCTGCTTCTGTGGGTGGCACAACCAGTGCTGCAAGCCCACCAGCAGCAGTTAACTTACACGCCCTTGGCACACGCAGTGCACTAGACTAGGGTCTGAACAGTAAGTCAACCAAGCCAATCATGGTAACACCAATCAATATAACAATTTAACATAGGGAGCACTTGCACTGTGGCACTGATCAGCAGTGGCACAGTGCCCAAAGCAATAAACCAGCAAAAACATCGTAAACAGAGGAGGCAAACAGAAAAAAAATGGAGGAGAGACTCATGCCAATGATGCCAGGTCTAACAGAGTGCATGAATAGTATATGGATGTTTGAATGAGTCCATGTGAAGTTTGTTACTGATTGAATCAATGCATGAATACAGCTTTGGTGATTATCTGAGTGTATGCGTATTGCCTGAGTGATTGTATGAGTGCCTGGGTAGTGCATGGGAGATTAGACAAGTGTCTGAGTAGTAGCTGGTGATCGCATGAGAAGTGTGTGTGTGTGTGTGTGCTTAGATGAGTACTGCCTGGGTGGCTGGGTGAGTGCATATGTAGTCCCTATGTTGATAGATGGGTGCATCAGCATCATTAAACCTTATATTCCTACTGTTCAAGTAATTTAGAAAGATAATATAGTAAAGATATCTTTTTAGTAGTATTGTCCTAAACAGTACTACAGTTGTTTTCAATCTTGAAGTATAAAAGTTTTTAAGAAGAAAAACAAATATGTAAGTACATTATCTTAAAACAAATTAATATAATTTTATTTTAAATTATATCTTAGTATAAATAGATACCAGTATCAGTTTCCTGTTTTTTACTGTTCTCAGATTGCATATGACTTCACATTACATGGTGGTTTGAACATACCATCATCATTGAACTGTGGGGAAAAAACAATCAAATAGATTGTATAAAAAAAACAAAAGTGCATAGTACATCATTATAAATATGTGTAACTATGCTTTACACTCAATACACTTTCTTAATTATTTGTTTTATCGATGTAAACTCAACTACTTAACGTAAATAGATTTTAAAAGATGAACTATTGCTATTATACCTGGTGCAGTACTGAAAACAAATATATATTCTACTTGCTTTTTGTAGACGTTCTTCAAAATCTTCAGGGGTGGCTCCTCCATAGGATGGAGGAGCGTCACCCCAGTGGTTTTTCGCAGTGCAAGAAGCAGAAACATAATATGGTAAAACTACCATTTTATGTTTCTGCTGCTTGCACTACGAGAAAGCGGCAGTGTTTGGTTGGGGGTGGGCGGTTGGGCGGGGCTGCTCTAGTGCAGGGGAGGAGTGGCTTGCCTGTGCACTCTGCCTTTTCTCCATGTAGGCTGCATGCAGCCTACATGGAGAAAATAGCCTCCCCATAGGCACCTAGCTGGTCATTGTCCCGACCAATCACAACGCTGCCATTGCAGCATTGTGATTGGATTCTTGTTCCTGCCGGGGACAGGAGAGCAGGAGAGGAGCAGAGACAGCGTGGAAACCGGTGGGCGAAGGTAAGTTTAATTTTTTTTATTTTAAATTATACTCCCCCGCATGACCCAGCCCACACTTGACGCCAAGCGACCCTCCGCCCACACACCCGCGGGTCATGCCATGACTGAAAATCTTATGTCCATTAGGCAACAGTAATTATGAATACTGATATAATCCAATCCATTCTGTTTTTTACCACCGTCCACAATAGGCTGAATGATGGCCTCAGAACTTTTCCTGCACAAATAACACATAAGAATTAGCGAGTTGAGAAGGCAATCTAGCTTTGAATTTCAGGTTGGTATCATTGCAATGTATCCATCCATTGTTACATTTTCAAAATGCAGTATAGTGTCCAGATGTTATAGTAGGTCCTTCATGAAAAATAATAGCCAGTGTTGTATAAGTTCTTCCTGAAATAGATATTTGACCTCCTTTGAAGTTTGTAATTTTGTTCCATCTGATCTACAACATAGTAGCATTAAAAATAGATATTTTCTAAATCTTTGTATGTGCAATGTAGAAATCATATCTGATCTACAATGTGAACACTTGCAAAAAGAACAGATGATGGACGGAATGCAGAATCAATTGAACCTTCACCCCAGTCACAGATCTGGGTTAAATTCATCATTTTTTGCGACCCAGCCATATGCAAATCAGTGTTAGACCTGTTCCTCATGGATCATCGCGCAAAAGAGCGATTGATTTAGCCCTAATCACTGCCACCGCCACTGCCTGCCTGTAATCGGTCCAGGGGGTACTATACCCCCCAACAACTACCGCGCCAGGAGGCACTAACGTTTGACCATCGCACCCGGAGGCGCATAAAGCAGCGCAGGGCTCGGCCACTGCCACTGCCTGCCTGAAATCGGTCTCGGGGGGACTACTCCCCCTATAACCACCGCACCAGGAGCCGCCAACGTTTGACAATCACGCCCAGAGGCGCATAAAGCAGCACAGAGCCCTCATCACCGCCACTGCCCGCCTGCAATCGGTCCCGGGGGGATAACACCCCCCAGCAACCACTGCGCCAGGAGGTACCAAAGTTTGACGTTTGACCATCGCACCTGGAGGCGCATAAAGCAGCGTAGGGCTCCCGCGTCCTGGGACGCACGCAGGCGTGCCCAGGCCAAGGGCGGGCCAGTCTGCGCCCATCAGAGCCTGGAAGAGGCTGGGCTGGGCCTGGTCTGTTGGTTCTGCAGTCTCTGTAGGAGCTTTCTGGCTACATGAATCAATCCCAAGAAGACGGACACAGACTCTTCTGCACAGTAAGCTTTTTACTACTTTCCCTATTAGTGGCCGTCATTTTAAACCTGCAAAGGAAAGAAAAATTGTGTTCTGCACAATGGCCAAAGTGAAGCAACTGGGGAACTGGGAGGGGACACCAAAGATCCTGCAAAACTCCACACTCGACTGCTTCTTGACAAAGGCTGCTACAGCCATAGACAAAGAAATATTAGCAGTTGAATGCCAACTATCCCTAGGGGGTAGTTCCCTCATTACATTGAAATGTCGTGGCTCATTCTTACTAACCACTAGTGCAAATAAGTTATCAATATTTATTCCTTTGCCTTCTAATACTCCGTGCATGACCATTATAAATTCTTGTGCATCTTGTTGTATGTTGAGAGTATATGTCACTGATCCGCTACATGTATCCAAAAGATGTTGAATGCCAGAAGCAGTATGTATTTACTTTTGTCAGTAAGCAACTGTTGAAGTAATTGATGTAGTGGAGAACAGATTTTTTTTTCACGGTATTTCATGATTTCATCAAGAAGACTTGTTAAGTTAAGGAATACATTCAGAGCTACATTGGCATAAAAGTTATTACATGAACTGTTTTTTAACTGGTATTCTACAATATTACTATCAGCTACCCTTTTTTCTTTATGCTTCAATTTTCTCTTCAATGATTCTCTAATCTTGAACTTTAGTTGAATGTTTCATATATTTCCGTTTTGGACATAGTATACATTTCTCATATATTGGGTATTCACATAAATAAGGAGCATAAAGTCTTTTTAAGTGAGTGTACCCTCTTACAAAACTTTCTTCAGAACTAAACTTTTTCTCATCCTATTCTATCAAATACAAACCGGACAATATTCTCACTTGAGACACTGCAACGTATGCCATTCCCTCTTTAAACACAGTACTTCCAATATTTACAAAAGCTCTGTCTAAACTTAAACTTTGAGATTTGTGAATAGTTACAGTATATGCTAGAGACATAGAAAACTGTTGTCTTTGAGCATACTAGTCCTTTACAAGCAAAAAACACATGACACAAGACCCAATCTGTTTTACTTCATTAATGTGGTCAAATTTGACAATCAAAAATTCGATTCCATCTTTATTTTGGATACTTTTCCCATCGCTCCATTTACTAATCCTTCCAGACATTCAAATTATGACACAAAATTACTCAACAGTTTTGAAATACATGTGAACACTTTTCTAATCCTGTAGTTTTAGATACAGACTTTTCCAAAGAATCTATTTTTTTGTAGTTTTTCAGTTAGTAGAATTGTTTGGTGTTCCATTTTGTCAATAGCTTTAAATTCCAGAATGTGTTGTTTTTCCAGTTTCAGTAGTTGGTCATTACAGTTAGAACACTCTTGCAGTGTAAGCATATAAACAAACTATGGATTTGTTTTCAATAAGCATATCTGCTGGTGTTTTTTCAGATTTAAACAAATTCCTTATTAGCCAACTTTTCTAAAACTTGTTTACCATGTTTAGTCAACACACCAATTCTTATGTCTATAAATTCCATATTTTTCATCAGCTGCTTGTCACATATTTTTATCAAGTTTCTTATATTCAAAGTTTAACCAAATATTTGCATTTCGGATACTTCCTAATGATTTCCTTGCCTCATCATGGAGAATTGTTTTAAAACAGGTTGTCCTTAAGTAGGTCTCCAAATACAATTAAATGCTTTCCTCCAAAAAGCACATCATACTTTTTAAAATCTGTTGCATTCTCAAATGTAGAAAGGAAAGCATTACGTTTCGAGACCGTGCTCACCTCATCAATGATTAAAAGTTTCAGTTTCTTCAGTACTCTTGAGACTTCATAACAAGCTTCTTCAGATAGCTTTTGATATTCTAGATTGTTATCAGGTGCAACTGGTAACATAAGTATTCAATGTAAAGTAATACCTTTAATGTTGTGTGCTGCTAATCCAGTTGGTGCTGTTACGCCACAAGATAAATTTGATTCTATAGTCCTGTGTAGAGAACTTGTCAGAACCTTAATTAGGAAACCTTTTCCTGTCCCAGCTTGACTACTAATGTATAATAGAATAGGTTGCAATGATGAACTTTGACATTCTTTTTTTTCGTGGAAGAATCCATATTCTATTTGTTGTTTCACTTGCAGCTATATTTCATTTTGGTTAATATTCAGTTTGCTGCATTGTCGTTTCTAAGTCATTCATGGCTATTGCTGCTTCATTTTCAATAACTGGTTGTCCAAGTGGATCTTGAGTCAATGGACCAGAACTTTGCCTGTTTTGTGAACTTTCTCTAGCTATTTCTGTGGTAATAGTTCCTTCTTGTTCAATCTCATCATTTAACATTTTTAGATAAGTAGGAAATGCCATACACTGAATCATATCTATTGTTGCATTAAAATAGTCTTGTTAACAGTCAAAATCTCCAAGTAATTCTGTATCACTATGCCAGGGATTTGAACAGATGCAGAAGTGCTACATAGAAAAACTTTCTCTTATCTGGAGTTTCACCACTTAGTTTTCTGTGAATAATAATATTTCCCATCACATGTTTGACTAAATATCCATCCAATCTAATTACTGCATATTTTCCTTCTTTTGTATTTTCTGTAACATTCTTTTCAAATCTCTAGTGTTGAAGAATTTCATACAGACATATGTTTTCAAGATGTGGACTCCTTTTCAGATAGTAGGTATCCTACATATTAATTTTGACAATATCAGTGCTTTCTTGCTCATACTCTGCTGAACACTGGATTTCTGGAAAATATTCTAATACTCTGTTCTGTGTGGAGGCTAGGCCTAGTCTCACCCAAATGATTCCTCTTGGCTTTGAATACAACCTGGCTGAACTCACGTGATTCAAACATTCATAAGATTCTATCTCTCTATAGAAAAGCATCTTCAAGCTAAAGCTGTACAATTTCTTGCTGAGACTCTTTTCTACAGAGGTTTCTTAATCTCTGACTTCTCATATTTTGTAATATACGGTGTGATGTGATGAGATGAGCAACAGCAATTGAGTTGCCTGCAACAAACTGAATATCCATGTTTGCATTCCACATTTTCAAAATGACTGTATTATAGGCATTAATAAGCTTCAGGTATTCTTTAGTTGTATGTATTCTTTGGAGATTTCTGAGTCATTGTATGTATTACTGCTGACAAAAAGCAGTTTAGTCTTCCTTTAGAAATTATAGGTCATGGGAATCCAAACCAACATTTTGTATAACATTTTTGTTTACATTTGTATTTCCATCTCCAGTGTTTTCCACATAGGACTTTGATACTGTAAAACTTGTGTCAAGCTATTTTCTCCTCCTTCTCTTGGGATGGCACATCTAACATACTGTCTGATGAAAGATTAAACTGCCTAATCACTATCTGTTCCTATTTTTGATGTATACTTTATCCATAATAGCATGTGTATATGAGGACTCCCTCTGACTTGGCACTCTCTTTGCCAAAAGAAATCAGTTACCTCTCCAAGAGGTGGAAATCTTTTATTGCAGATAAATGATGTCATAGCTTGAAACCTATGGATGAAATATCGACAGACAGGATCCAAGGTACAGAGTTCTCCAACCGTATTCAGTTCAATGTTTTTTATATTTGAATTTGCTTCCTGTACGAATTCAAGCAAATCATCCCATGCATGTTCAGCACAACTAAGTGTTACAAACCAAGTAGGTGTACCTAGGTTTCTCAACATGCATTTTTGCATTTTAGTTCACCATGATGACAACACCAATATTATTTGGCACCATGTTGGCACACCATTAAATTTAGTAAGTGACATTCCAAATTTTCACCCCGTTGTTCAAATTTCTCCATTAGTTGTCTTGCAGAAAGATTTTGTAGATAAATTTCTGTTTTTAATATATGGTTCACTGCATATGAAAGTCTAGACAAATCACTCTCAAAGTGAAGATGAAAGCGATGGGGAATGCTTTGCCAAAATCTTAGGTCTTCACAGTATAATCTTAGTGACCGAAGTCAGATGCTGAAATCCGCACAGGCCGATCATCAAATCGTCTACCATCTCCACTAGGGAACACCTTTGGAAAACAACAAGCTTCTAAAATGTTTCCCATATACTCATGGGAGGTTCTTTTGCTTCTTTCATTTGAAATAATTCAATAGTGTTTCCTATGATTTCTTTTGAATGGAGAGGATGTATGGTGTTTGTCACGCCCCGCCCCACAGACCAGAGGAGGCTGCTGTTTGTGTTTGAATCTCGGTTTTATTTTTGCCACAGACACATGTCCAGGGATAGAGGAAAAGGGGACCAAGGAGGGCGGCGTCTGGTAGGGAGGGGTCTTTTGGAGCTCTTCCAGTTTCTTTTGCCTCCCTGTGTCGCCGGCGGTTTCCTCGGGCGTGGTCCTGCCAGGCGTCCCCTCGGAAAAAAAAAACACCGGGCATTTAGTACCTGTCCTTTCCCTCTTCTTGGTTTCCCTTCCCTTTTATTCAAATGCGTTCGGGGGTACCCAACCCCTTATTCCCTCTAGGGTGTGGGCTTTTCGATTCCGTCGTCCCCGGGCCCTTATCGTCAGGTGTGTCCCGTTGGAGATGGGTTAAAGCCCGCCCACTCACTATCTCTACCGGCGGTTGTCTACAAGCCTGAGTAGGACAACTGTACGTGCCACCAACCCACGAGGGACCTCCCGGTTTCCTCCAGCACTTGCCTGAATCCAGGACCCGGCTCATGGGCCCCGGCTGCCTCATCCTTGGGTCCTTCCTTGGGGCACGTTGGGGTATTTAGCCTCTGGTTTCTGCCGCCGTCTCTCCCTCGCTCCTATCCTCACTCTCGCTCCGCTCCTCGCTGTCGCTCTGCTCCTGGCTCCACTCCTCGCTCTCGCTCTGCTCCTCGCTCTCGCTCTGCTCCTCGCTCTGCTCCTTGGTTGGCTCCTTCTCTGCATGCCCCTCCCCTTCTGTGTCTGCTTCCGGTGGTTTTGGGTCCTTCAAGCCCCTCCTCTCAGGTGTGAGTTGAGTCAGTACTGGCAGCAGTGACCTGGTGCCCCCGGGGTCCATCACCAATTCCCCCTCGTCACAGTGCCTTTCCTCCAGGCATGGCCGTTCGGGCCATGTAGCCATCGGGCTGCGAGAGAGCAAGTCTACATTTGTCTGCAATGCACCGGGCCGATGTGAGACCAGGAAATAAAAAGGCTGCAAGGCTAAGAACCATCGGAGGATGCGAGGGTTGGTGTCTTTATGTCTCGCCAGCCAGACAAGGGGGGCATGGTTTGTCAGCATGGTAAATGGTCGACCAAATAGATAGTATTGTAAGGCTTGGACTTCCCAGCGGATAGCCAAGCATTCCTTTTCTATGGTGGAGTACTTGAGTTCCCTGGGTACTTGTTTGCGGCTGAGGTATACCACTGGGTGGAGCTCACCTGATGAGGTTGTTTGCGATAGGACCGCCCCAAGACCTCAGTCAGATGCGTCTGTCTGCAATGTGAAGGGGCTTGTAAAGTCAGGACACGTAAGTACCGGATTGTTACAAAGTCTCGTTTTGAGGCGTTCAAAACTGTGGGTTTGCTTTGGGGTCCATGTGGTAAAGATGTTAGGGCCTGTCTTTTTTAGCATGTCCGTGAGGGGGGCAGCTTCTTCAGCGAAGTGGGGAATTAATCTCCTGTAGTAGCCCACCAAGCCCAGGAACGCTCTAATACCCCTTTTTGTGGTTGGTTTCTCTAGTGTTGAGATGGCCTTGACCTTATCTATCTGGGGTCGGATCTGTCCGTTTTGTATGTGGTTGCCCAGATAACGAACGTTGTCTGTTGCGATCATGCATTTGTCGGGATTGGCAGTCAGACCCACCTCCCGGAGACTGGAGAAGATGGCCTGAAGATGCTTAAGGGGGTCCCCCCAGGTGGTACAGTAAATCACTATGTCGTCTAATTATGCGGCAGCATAGTCTTGATGGGGTCTAAGTACTATGTCCATGAGGCGTGGAAGGTGGCAGGGGCTCCATGGAGGCTGAAGGGGCGGACTCGGAAGTGGTACAAGCCTGAGGGGGTGGCGAATGCCGTTTTCTCTTGGGCCTGAGGGGTGAGCGCTATTTGCCAATATCCCTTGGTTAAGTCCAGTGTACTGATGTATCAGGCCGTCCCTAACTTCTCAATAAGTTCGTCGACACGGGGCATGGGGTATGAGTCAAAGCGAGAGACGCTGTTGAGGCACCTAAAGTCCACACAGAAGCGTACCGTGCCGTTGGGTTTTGAGACCAGTACAATAGGGGAACACCAAGGACTGCGGGAAGGTTCGATGATCCCGTTCACCAACATATCCGCTACCTCCTTTTCCACTATTTGTCGTCTGGCCTCGGGGATCCTATAGGGTCTTTGTCGGATCGGGCTTGCGCCGTCTGTGAGGATGTCGTGTTGCACAAGGGGAGTGTTCCCAGGTTTGGCTGAGAACACGTTTGAATAGGACTCGAGGAGGGACCGGAGGTCGGTTTTCTGTGCTGGTGTCAAGCAAGACCCTTTGGGGATATTTTTGATGTTCTTGGTGTCGTCTGCCTGGGGAAAGGGTATCTCTAGTGGTTTGCTGTCGGTAATAAACAGATTCGTAGGGGTTTGAGTCCTGTCTTCGGGGTCAGCGGTCCACTTTTTCAACAAGTTGACATGGTATATTTGTCCCTTTTTACTTGAGTGGGGTACGGCTATGCGATAAGTGACGGGTGTGACTTGTGCGAGCACAACATAAGGGCCCTGCCAGCGGGCTAGGAGTTTGTTGTCAGAAGAGGGGAGGAGGAGTAAAACCTTGTCGCCTATCGTGAACTGTCGAAGAACCGCTTGTCTGTCGTATTGTCTTTTCTGTTTCTGTTGCGCTGCATCTAAATTATGCCTCACCTTGTCCCAGAGAGAAGAAAGCCTGTCTGTGAGTTGTGTCGCATAGTCGAGTAGAGCCCTGTTTTTGTCCTCCTCTTCTTCCCACCTTTCTGCTGCCATGTCCACTAATGTCCGGGGCTTCCTCCCAAAAACCAGTTCAAAGGGACTAAACCCCGTAGAGGACTGGGTATGAGTTCGGATGGCAAATAATGTCAGAGGTAGTTGTCGGTCCCAGTCCCGTCCGGTCTCTGACACTGTTTTTTTAAGGATGTTCTTTATGGTCTGGTTGTACCTTTCCACCAGGCCGTCTGTTTGGGGGTGGTAGACAGAGGTGCGTATTTGGCGTACCCCTAGCAGGGAGCAGATCTGGGCCATCAACCTCGACATAATCGGGGTCCCCTGGTCAGTGAGAAGCTCTTTAGGGAACCCCACCCTGCTGAAGAAGGTCAACATGGCCTGGGCGACGCTGTTCGTGGACATGCTGGTAAGGGGGAAGGCCTCCGGGTACCGAGTCGCATAATCGACCAGTACTAGGATGTACTGATACCCCCGGGTCGAGGTGATAAGGGGACCGACCAAATCCATTCCCACCCGGGAAAAAGGGACATCAATGACCGGAAGAGGGCATAAAGGCGCTTTGGGTATATGGGAGGGGCTGGACACCTGGCATCTTACGCAGGCTGCGCAGTACCTCCTTATGTCGGAGAAGACCCCTAGCCAATAAAACCGTCGCAAGAGGTATTCCTCTGTTTTTTCTCTACCATAGTGTCCCCCTCCCGCCTGGTTGTGGGCTAAGTAGAGAACCTGAGTGCAAAACGGTAGGGGAACTAGGAGCTGTCGGAGGGGTCCATTGGGTTTTGTTACCTTTCTGTATAGCAATCCCTTTGATATTACAAAACAGGGACCTACCTGATCATCTTTGTCGTCTATGGCCTGGGCCCATGCGTGTCCCAATGCTGGATCCTCTCTCTGCTCGGCCCTAAAGCTGCCAGTAGGTCCTGGTTCTTCGTCTGCGCCTGAGGGGGTAGAAGGGATGTTAGCTCGGCTGTGTAATACAGTGATCCTATTTTGCTCTCTCTTTTCTCGACGCGTTTTCTTTATTTTGCACTCACCTGGTTCTATGACCACGGTTGACAAGGGAGCTTCCGTAAGCCATCGTTGGGTCTCTCTCTCCTCTATCGCCCTGGATAAGAGAGCAGAGAATCCCCCATAATCAGTACCGATGATCATGTCCTCAACCAGGTGTGGGATGACCCCTACTCGGATCACGGCGCTCTGTTCTCCAAACCCTAGGGTCGCCGTCGCCACAGGATAGCGTTTCTGGTCCCCATGTACACATGTAATGACGACTCCTTCCCCCTCTTGCCACTGATGGGCCTGTACCCGTTCCTGTGTGATCACAGAATGACGACACCCAGAGTCAATGAGGACCCGGGTATCGGTGTGGTTCACCTTAAGGGTCAGGTGATAGGCTTCCTCACCCTCTCCTGCTGATAGCACCCTGCCTTTGGTGTATCCGACTTCCATGGGTTCGATGAAAGTGGGTTTCTGCGGACAGGTGCGGGAAATGCGGACCCATTCTGCGCAATGAAAGCATTGGGGTCCCTGACTACCCTCTTTCCCTTCTGGTTGAGGTATGAGTCGGGGATCGATAAGAGGGCATGGGGTTGAGGGAACGTGGCTAGGGACGGTCGCCCTCCAGCAGTGTATGATGGAGGTGGGAATTCTGGGTGTGAAGGGTCGAGCCTCTGGTGACCGTTGGTGGGCGCAGGCTAGTTCTATAGCATGAGGTACGGTTAGGTTAGGATGTTGTTTTACCCAGGCCCGGTTCATCGTAGGGAGGCCGTCTATGTATTGTTCCAAAAGGATCTTGTCCACTAATTCTTCCTTACTACTCGTATGGGGCTGAAGCCATCGAGTTCCTATATCTTGTATCCGATAAAAAAAAACTTTCTGGGGTTGTCTTGGGGTTGTCATTTCTCTTTTCGGAATCGACTACGGTACTGTTCTTGATCGCATTCGAGGCGTTCTAGGATGGTTTTTTTAATGGTATCGTAGGGCGTGATACCAGAGTTTTTTTTGTTTTGTTTTTTTTTAACTTTATTTATGCTTGAAAAACAAAACAATACAGAGATCTCGGCTGTGTGTTCAATAGCTATAAGTTGGAGAGATACATTACGACAATTCCGCCCCCTAGACCATAGATAACACGTAAGCAAGGCTCAGGGCAGCAAGGCCCCACCAACCATCGCAGCAATCCCACCCGTCCAAACCCAAACAGGAATACCTTAGAACAAGGACCCTCCATATTCTCCCCCATGCCACCCATACCCTCGACTTTCATATTTGCACTAGCCAATTCATGCGCAACCCACAACACCAGACCCGAAGTGAGGATGTCCACAGCGCTGCACCCACCCCATGACCTCCCCGAATGTGTAACTCCGCTGCTGTATAGCCTATCCCACCCCCGTGGGTACTATCCCCGAGCTGGAGTGCTCTTGAGAGGAGCTCGGCAGGTTTGCGATATATGTTTTATATGGGCCCCAGATGTCCTTGGGCCGTGCCATGGTGGGGAGGAGACTGGAGTAAATCTCGCTGTTTGTGTTGCAGAAAGCCATGGCCGTAAGCCACGTCCTAGCCGTGGGAGCTATCACCCCAGCGCCTAGCAATTTCCCGCTTGGCTAGCAGCAAGCCCAGAGACGCAAGCCTCCGAACAGTCTTGGGGAAATTTACCGTGTAGCCCAGCAACGCGACCTCAGGAGTGGGAACCAGCGCAAGCCCCAACATCTCTTCAAGGATCTTGTGCACCTGCGTCCAGAATGATTGCAATCTCGGACATGTCCAGGTCATGTGTGCAAAGTCAGCTTGAGGTGCAGCGCATTTCCAGCATGTGTGAGGCCACGTGGAATCAATGGAATGGAGTCTATCAGGGGTCATATAGCTGCGGCGGAGAAACATATAGTGCAGGAGTTTATGACGACTATTGAGCGATATCGTGTTAGTGACCTTACAGCAAGCGGACCATTGTTCATCCGTAATAGGCCTACCTAAGTCCGCCTCCCATGCCGCCCGCAACTGGTCATCCGCGCAAGGAACCAGTGCAGCACATGTCCTGTACAGTTTAGAAATAATGTGTGCCCCTGTATCCTTGTCAATGAGGATAGTGAGGGGTTCAAATGTAGCCGGCTCCAGGGGGAATCCCTTAATTTCCGACCTAGCCGCAAAATAAAGCCGGTTAAGGATGAATTTGTCCATGAACGTAGCCTCGCTGAATCGTGCCTCTTCCGATACCGAGAATATGTGCCCCCCGGGGTATAAATCCCCAATCTTGGTAAGGTTAAACTTCGTTAAAGTACGTTGCACAAGTTTCTCGCCCGTGCCCGTTAACCAACCTGGGCTGGGAAGCGGGAGAGAAGAGGAATAAAGGATAGGCTGGTCCAAGTAGCGCAAAAGTCTATTCCAGGCCCAGCTGGTGGTGGATACCGTTTGAATATCCACTGGACTCCTAGGGACACCCTTGGGAAATACCGCCGACAAGCGACCCGGGAGAACAAAGTCCGCCTCCGGACGAAGAAATGGGATCCGTGCGTCAGGGTGGTACCAGGCATAGGCAGGTGCACACTGAGCGACCAGATAGTATAAATACAAATCCGGTACTCCGAAGCCGCCCCTATCATGCGGGAGCGTGAGAGTCCTCCAACGGATCCGGGGGTGTTTTCCGCCCCAGACCAGTCTAATAAAGTGGGACCGTAGGGTGGCGAAAGAGGCCCGGGTGAGGGGAACGGGGATATTATTAAAAAGATACAAAAATTTAGGAAGTACGATCATTTTTATAATGGCTATTCTGGCTGACATGGAGAGCGGAAGCCGCAGCCACCCGTCCACCTGTGTCTCAAGTTTCGCAATCGCGCGGCCATAGTTGAGGCGGATAATTTCGTCCGTGCTCAGGTGTATATGTATGCCCAAATATCGTACTGAGTCGGAGCACCACTCCAACGGAAACTCACACTGCCAAGGGGAGGTGCCGCTAGTCAACGGGAAAATTATAGACTTATGCCAGTTTATGCCCAACCCCGAATGGCGACCAAAGCGAAGGATTTCCTGTATCAGGGGAGCAAGGTTTACCTGTGGCTCTCTGACATACAGTATGGTGTCGTCCGCATAGAGGGAGACCAACATGGGACCCGTCCGGAACTGGAGACCCCTGTGGAGATGTCGTTCCTGGAAGTGCCGGATTAAAGGGTCCATGGCAAGTATGAACAACAGTGGCGATAGCGGACAGCCCTGTCGCGTGCCGCGAGTCAGAGTGAATGGGCAGGACAGCGTACCATTAATACGCAGGCGTGCCGTGGGACGACTATAGAGGAGCCGCGTGGTGGCGAGGAAGCCCACTGGCATGCCCATTCGATGCATTACGGAAAGAAAGAAAGGCCATTCTAAGGAGTCGAAAGCTTTTTCGGTGTCGAGGAGAATCGCCTCCGCGGGTGTGGCCGGATTGATTCTATGTAATACTGTGAATAGCGTCCGCAAATTTAATGACGTCGAACGATGGGGAACAAAGCCAGATTGCGCGGGCGCTATAATAAATTCCATCAATTGGGAAAGTCTGTTGGCCACTATTGTGGCAAGGATCTTATAATCGATGTTTAAGAGGGAGAGGGGCCTATATGACCCACACAATGCCGGGTCTTTGTTCAGCTTTGGGAGCAGAACTATGACTGCCTTACTAAGGGTAGGCGGGAGGGTCTCCCGGTCCAAGGCCTCCGCGTACACCTCAATGAGCTTGGGCGCCAGAAGATCAGAAAAGGCCTTGTAAAAATCCCCGGAGAAACCATCGAGGCCCGGGGCTGAGGAGCTCCGAAGCACCTTAATCGCCCCTCGAACCTCAGTCACCGTTATGGGCTTCGCCATGAATTCCTGCATTCCCCTGTCAAGGAATACGAGTGCGATTTCTGATAAGTAAGCCTCCAGAGAGGCCGAGGCGTCACCTAGCTTGGTCGTGTATAAATCTGAGAAGTAGGCCAGGAATTTGTCCCGAATCTCGGCGGGCGTCGTGTGGATTGTGCCGTCCTCGCCCCTAACCTCGGCTATGAAGGACTTATTATACGGCGGTCGCAGAGCCTGCGCCAACGTGCGCCCCAGTCTGTCCCCCTCACCGTATCTACGTGCGGTATGGTATTTTCCTAGATACAGGATCACCCTGTCTGCGGCCTCCTGGTTGTCGGCCAGGAGGCGCAGACGCCTAGTAAACACGTCGTCAGACGGAGCCCGCCGTGCCTCAGCGTCAATCGAGTCTAGCTGAGCCTCTAGCTGAGTGATTGTCGTGCTCAACGCCTTTAGGACCCCAGCATGTTTAGCTATGCAAATCCCCCTAATGTATGCCTTAAACCCCTCCCAGAGCACGGCCCAAGAGTCCACCGAGCCGGTGTTAATCATGAAGTAGTCTTCAATCGCTTCGGAAACCTCGTGGACAAAGAGGTCGTCTAAAAGAGCTCTCCCGGGGAATCGCCACTGTCGCTCAAAACCCTCGGGCCGTGGAACGTCCAAACACAGTAAGACCGGAGAATGATCTGAGTATGTTCTAGGGAAAGTCTTCAGCGTACGAAACCAGGGGGACAGGCCCGGGGACAGGAGCCAGTAGTCAATCCTGGTCCAAGTGTTGTGTTGACCCGAGAAGTGAGTGTAATCAGTGGTGCCCGGGTTGCGCCTGCACCAAATGTCAGTCAGGGAAAATTGGTGGCAGAGGTCTAAGAGTGCACGCCGCGCCCTGGGCTTAGAGTCAGTGGCCCCTGAGGTACTGTCCAATCCCAAATCAAGCAATAGGTTGAAGTCGCCGCCAATTAGGAGCCTGGCCGGTTCAAGGGTTGCCAGCTGGGCAGCAAGCGTGTGGAAAAAATCCAGGGAATCAGTGTTAGGAGCATACACACATACAAGAATGACCACGTGACCCATCAACACCCCTCTCACTATGCAGTAGCGTCCCTCTCTGTCCCCTAGAAACTTCTGGCAATGAAACGGGACTCTCTTATGAATCAACACTGCGGTCAGC
This sequence comes from Triturus cristatus, assembly GCF_964204655.1. Lineage (NCBI taxonomy): Eukaryota > Metazoa > Chordata > Amphibia > Caudata > Salamandridae > Triturus > Triturus cristatus. Next base: position 634,651,843 of record NC_140582.1, read on the forward strand.
AGGCTGGAGGCTGGGGACATCCGTGTATGCGCTGGGTCGATGGCGGCGCTTCAACGCCGCGCGGCCATCTTAGCTCGCGGCTTGGCCACGCCCCTGTGATACCAGAGGGGTTAGCGGCTTGATAGGCTGTTTGTAGTTCACCGGACAGTAGTGGGGCGATGTACTGGCCCCAGCGTTCCATAGGCCACTGGGCCGTAATCGCCACCCGCTCGAAGTTTGTGAAAAATAAGTCCGGGTCTTCGCCGGTTCTGTACTTTTGTAGTACTGAGCTGGGGACGTTCGGATGCACCTTGGCGCTGGCGATAGTGTCTTTCAGTTTTTGGATAGCAGTATCGTGGATGGCCTGATTTTGTACCAAGAGACCTGCTTGGGACTGCAGGGCCTCTTGTAACACCTCCCTGTCCTTTTTAGCTTCTGTAGACTGGGCTTCGACGACCAGTTGCAAATGGCGTTGTCCCTCAGCCAGTTGGGCCAGCATTTCGTTGAAACCTATGGGCTGCGTCATGGTGGTACGCGGGCGGCTTTCCGTGATTAAAGGGTACGAATTAGTTGTGCGCGGGCGCGGCGGTTCGGTCCTGGATCCCACTTCTGACACCACTGTCACGCCCCGCCCCACAGACCAGAGGAGGCTACTGTTTGTGTTTGAATCTCGGTTTTATTTTTGCCACGGACACATGTCCAGGGGTAGAGGAAAAGGGGATCAAGAAGGGCGGCGTCTGGTAGGGAGGGGTCTTTTGGAGCTCTTCCAGTTTCTTTTGCCTCCCCGCGTCGCCGGCGGTTTCCTTGGGGCGTGGTCCTGCCAGGCGTCACCTCAAAAAAAGAAACACCGGGCAATTAGTACCTGTCCTTTCCCTCTTCTTGGTTTCGCTCCCCTTTTCTTCAAATGCGTTTGGGGGTACCCAACCCCTTATTCCCTCTAGGGTGACTGCTTTTTGATTCCATCGTCCCCGGGCCCTTATCGTCAGGTGTGTCCCGTTGGAGATGGGTTAAAGCCCGCCCACTCACTATCCCTACCGGCGGTTGTCTACAAGCCTGAGTAGGACAACTGTATGTGCCACCAACCCACGAGGGACCTCCCGGTTTCCTCCAGCACTTGCCTGAAGCCGGGACCCGGCTCATGGGCTCCGGCTGCCTTGTCCTTGGGTCCTTCCTTGGGGCACGTCCCGGCGTAGCCTCTGGTTTCTGCCGTTATCTCTCCCTCGCTCCTCTCCTCGCTTTTCTCCTCGCTCTCGCTCTGCTCCTCGCTCTCGCTCTGCTCCTTGCTCTCGCTCCGCTCCTCGCTCTCGCTCTGCTCCTCGCTCTGCTCCTTGCTCTGCTCCTTCTCTGCCCTCCCCTCCACTTCTGTGTCCGCTTCCGGTGGTTTTGGGTCCTTCAAGCCCCTCCTCTCAGGTGTGAGTAGAGTCAGTACTGGCAGCGGTGACCTGGTGCCCCCGGGGTCCTTCACCAATTCCCCCTCGTCACAGTGTTCATAAATCTTTTCTTTTCTGGATTTGTCCACTTTTTCATTTTGGCCAATTGACATTACTGTTTCGGCTTGAAGGCATCTTGCTTCATCATCAACATTTACATTCTTATAAGAAATATTATTCTGTACCAGGTACAATGTTGCATTTCAATGTTTGTTTATATCTACAAACTATCCCCAGATGTCTACTCTCTTTTGGTTCTCCATTTATTAGAATGGCTAATTTTCCTCTTTGTCTACACCAACAGTTGTAATATTTTTCTTAAAATCTAAAGGTAAGTACACAACTTTTTGAAAATCTGTTGTTGGCAGCTTACCTGTCTTAGATCCATATGAATATGGCCTGGAATGGATGTACAGACTGGAGACGAATACACTCATATACATTTAAATCTGCCAGTACCTAAGGAATAAGTGCCAACCCTAAGTTGTTATATCCTGATTTAGGTAGCATTTTATTGTCTTCTAATTTGTTGTAACAGTAGTAACATATAACTTGATCAGTGAACGAGTCAAATCGTTCTTCTACAAATAAATAAACACCAAATTGATGCCACTTATTATTGTTTTCTTTTTCACTCTTTAAATATAAATCAACATTCCTAGTTTGACGTTTGTAGTGAGTGCTTCAACAACAAATACAAACATAGTTTGGCTTTTCAGAGGAAGTAGTGTTAAACTATAATTACTTCGGGAAAATTATCAATACTAATCTCTCTGTCCTGTTCTTTTACACCTACAGACATCAAGTCCTTACTTTCCCTACACTCCTCTTCAGAAGCAAAAGACATTTGTTTTACATAGTGAAGTCTCCTTACTAGCTTCTGCATTTCAGAAGGGTGAAAGCTAACATTCTTAAATGATAAAAGGTGCTGTGGCACACTTTCTTTGAAAGACAAGTCAGAGAATGTCACTTTAACGTGGTATATGTACCTATTTTACATGGATCTACTCCTTGCAATTTGTTAGTCTTCTGTTTAACACTTGTATTTGTATATACATATAAGAAAATCATAATATATAAATAGACTCCTATTGAATACTACAAATACTGCTACAATTTCACTTATATACAAGTGTCTGTGTACACCTTTCTTGAACTTCTTCTACTTTCCCAGGGACTACTTTCTCTTTTGAAATGGGAGAACCATCTTTCATCTCATAACATCGCCCACTAGTATCAACTGCATGTACTAATGTGTACTCTTGATAATAGCTTTCTTCATTAAAGAAAGGGTCAGTGCTAGAATTGTGTTTCCATTCACCAGTAAAAGTCTTACAAACATTAGTTCTATTAACCAGTCATTTTTACTTACTTTTTTCCATCATGAACACCACTGTTTTATCCAGTGTTCTCAATCTCTTCAATATTAGGATAAATAATTTTTATTTCAACTCATAAACTTTATCTACTACACTTTCAATCTGTTATTTTTGCTTATAAGCTGCGGATCTTCTCCTATACTCTTTTAAATTCTTTAGTACATTTGGTATAACTTTTAAATATTCTTCTTATTATATTGTTATACTGTTTCTGCCTTCTTGTTAGATGAGTTGTTTTTTTACAGTTCGTTTCTCTTTGAACATGAGTAATCCCTTTTCGTTTGTGACTTGTTAAAGTTTTGTTTGTCTTTTCAACACTTTCCACATTTTATTTTTCGAAATATTGCTTTAAAAAACGGATTAGTTCTCTTACCAGTAGATTTATTTTCATCCACTATATTGTGTCCATCTTTCAATTTCTTCTTTTCCGTCTTCTATAAGTAGTACTGATTTTTGTGCTCTTATATTTTGTTGTTTTTTGGTCATTGTTCAGTCTTTTGCTTCAAGTAAACTATTTATCTTAAAATAAAGAATAAACTTAATAGTATGTTATATAAATTAATCATCTTAAACTATGCATATAGCATTACACAAAACAATCAATTAGTAGTTGCTTAAATTAGATTGTCAATGTCTCCTTTACCGATAAATATGTCGGATTTCTAACTATATACGTCACAGAAGGTGTACATACTTGAAACACATCTCTGAGAGGATAAACAAGTAGGTATACCCTTTCAGTTTATGCATGGATCATTTTGTGTTTTTTATATAAGGTAGCAGAGTATGAAGGTGTATGTGCAAGTGCTTCCACAAGGCATGCTCAATATCTATGTCAATGTTTGCCATACAGTATGACAAACTGTCTAGTTTTCAAGTTAGGCTCATCAGCTGAACTACACATCTCAGACTTCATGTACAAGTACAGACATGGCTGACACATGGAGGAGGTCAGACATTCAAACTTGACATGATATGTTTTCAGTTTCGAGCACACACATCACTATCTACAGCCTACTTGCAGTGTAGCTTTGCAGAGAGTTACATATACTAGGATAGTGTTTAATACACTTGTAACATGTTTTCAATAGGCCTGGGCGGTAAATTCTGTTCTGCTCACGGAATTTGCGGATTTTGAGTAATTTCGCATTCCGCGGAAAACGCGGAACTGCCCAAAATTCAGCGTTCCGCGGCTTCACGGAATTTTTTGCTTGTTTGCGTTCTCAAAATGCGTGTTCACGAGATATTTCCCCCTGAGCGCGCAAACAGTGTTTGCGAACAGGAAAAAAGCATGGGGACAAGCAATGCCACGTGCTCGCGGAATTTCTGCGTGTTCGCAGAGATTTTTTACCCTTTCACAGAGCCTTGCATAGCGCGACTTCGCAAATCCGCCCAACCTTAGTTTTCAACCTCACATTTCTCTACCAGTCTGATTAAAGACACAGAGCTCACATTGCAAGGCCTACCCACAATGAAAAGCTGACTCCTGTCATGCCACTGTTATTAGTGTCAGCATCTCTCCCGAGACCTCAATGAGTGTGTCAGTGCCTTTCAGAGATCAGATGACATATGTAATATAGCGTATAGGCACTAGACAACCTCTATTTCAGACCATATGCTCTGTAGAAGGGTGTACAAGAAGCTGAATGCATTACTCTGCCCTTATTATACAGGGAAATGGGGTATGATGCTGTGTGTTCCAGTGCTTTCACAAGGACTGCTTAGAAAACAGATGGGAAGTTCGGGGACCTAAAGGTGAAGTAGCTCTGACAATACTTTCCCAAAGTTATGATGAACTGTATAGTTTTCAAGTTAGGATCATCAGCTGCACCACACGTCTCAGACTACGTGTATGAACACAGACATGGCTGACACATGGAAGTGGTCAGACATTCAAACTTGACAGAACCAGTTTTCAGTTTCAAGTACACACATCAATATATACAGCCTACTTGCAGTGTGCCTTTGCATAGAGTTATATGTACTAGGATAGTGTTTAATACACTTGGCAATACGTTTTCAACCTCATATTTTTCGACCAGTTTGATTAGAGAGACGGAGCTCACAGTGCCAAGCCTAACCCAAAGTGAAAGGCCGACTAATATCATACCACTCTTAGTAGTGTCAGCATCCTTTTAGAGACCTCAATGAGTTTGTCAGTGCCTTTCAGGGATGACATAACATATGTAAAGTAGCCTGCAGACACAAGACTATCTCTGTTTCAGACCATATCCTCTGTAATGTGTGTAGAAGAAGTTGCATGTACGACTTTTGACCTTTCATACAGGGCAGCAGGGTATGAAGCTTTGTATCTAAGTGCTTAAATGAGGCCCGCTTAGAAAAGAGAGGCATGGTTCTGGACCTGAAAGGTGAAATAGCTCTGTCAATATTTGCCTAGGATTATGATAAACTATCTAGTATTCAAGTTAGGATCATCAGCTGCTTTTCCCATCTCAGACTACATGTACAAATACAGACATGGCTGACTCATGGAAGAGGTCAGAGATCCGAACTTGAGAGAGTACGTTTTCAGTTTCAAACTCACACATCACTATCAACAGCCTACTTGCAGCGTACCTTTGCAGAGAGTTATATGGACTAGGATGGTGGTAGTATACTTGGAAACATGTTACAAACCTCACATTTGTTGACCACTTTGATTAGAGTGACAGAGCTGATAGTGCCAGATCTAACCCAAAATGAAAGGCCAGCTCCTACCATGAAACTCTTATTAGTGTCAGCGTCTTATTTGTGATGTCAACAGCAATGTCATCAGTGATGTCACTGACCATGTAATGAGTGGTGTAATATGTGAGGTCATAAGCAGTGCATTACGGGGGCTTGAGTTATAGTTAGCTGACTAAGAATAATAGCCTAATTTCACTGGGCTTATATGAGTGACACCTGAGCCTAACTATAATGTCTCTGTAACCTTTGTTTTTTTGAGTGAATTTCTAAGATTTTTTACCATTTCCTAACTATAACGTCCCTATAACCTTTGTTTTTTTCAGTGGATTTTTAAGGTTTTTTAAATGCTAATTTCTAACAATAACATCTCTGTGCCCTTTGTTTATTTCAGTGAATTTCTATGTTTTTTAAATAGTAGTCACATTTGCAGAGTGGTGGAGAAAGAAGGCTGGGCCTCCTACCACCTCTCAGGAATCCCACTGTGTAGGATTTGCAGGAGGTGCCAGGAGGGCTACCTGGCCCCCAAGGTCCCTAACGAGTAAAGTGGACTTAATTCCCCAACCAGTAGTGCACCATGAGCTGCGGTTGCAGAGTGAGTGAGAAAGGGGAGAAAGGGGGCATGGTCTTATAAGAACTCCTAGCATTTCCGCCATTTCGGACTTACTGGTTGTAACAGGAGGGGTAGTTGGTCCCCAAGGATGTCCTTCGGGGCCAACTACCACGCTCTCTTTCTTCACCACTCTGCAAATGCATCTCCTGGTGCACTACTAGTAGGGGGAAGATGTCCCCCTGTCTCCAGAGAGTCTTTGGGGGCCTAATACCCCTCCTACCACCTCATATAAGATCCACAGAGCTGGATTGCTGAGGGGTTATCAGGGGCCATGCCCCCTTTCTCCACCACAATGCAAAGGTGCCTCCTGGTGCACTACTGGTTGAGAGAAGTAGTCCACTTTGGTCCTGAGGCCTTCAGGAGTAAAGTGGAATTAATTTCCCAACCAGAAGCGTGCCAGGAGGCGAGTTTGCAGAGTGGTGGAGAAAGGGGGTGTTGCCTCAAAGTTCTCTTAGCAATCCCACTGTCTGGGAATTACTGGAGATAACAGAAGGGATTCCAGGACCCCAACCACCACAGCACCAGGAGGCACATTTGCAGAGTGGTGGTGAAGGGGAGGGTGGTCTCATGTGACTTGCTGGAGTTTTTTTCCAATTGTTTTTAATTTTAAGGTAAGGGGGTAGCCTTGTCCCACTGCTGGGCCGCTCCCTTTTTTAATTTTTTGTTAAGGGGGCTGTGCAGCCTCTCTCCCTGTGTCAGGGTCAGTCAGCCTAAGGCATTGCTTCACCATTGTTGCAAGATTCATAAGGTTCGCCATTTTAGATCAAGCAGGAACTTGCCCCACCATTGGCTTCCCCGTTCTTTTGCAAAACGACAGATTCACACATTGCGGAATTTCAAGATGGCCGGCGGTGATAACTTTGAGGTTGCCGGTCTAGTGTATGTTCCTCTTCCTCAGCGCAGCTGTGCTCGCGAATGCAATTGCGGCAAAATGCGCACTTCAACTGCCTTTTGAGGGAAGATGGTCGCATTTATCGAGCGGCGTTTTCCAGCCTTGGCAAATTTAGAGTTAGTGAGTAGTGAGTTATTTCCAGCGATACTGTTTCCGCGGCTGCGGAAGGTAAGGCTATTTACTCTAAGCCTATATTGGATTACAGCCGAGTCTGAAGGAATGTTTGTACAGCGTTTGGGTTCTGACTTGAAATTTTCCACAAGTCCAGGCCTGTTGTTCACAAGAAGGATTCTGATGCTCCGTAGTCAGTCTACATACCTTGCAACGCTCAGTAGGCAGGAGTGAGCATTGCTAGAACTGAATCTTCATAATTCTGGTTCCTTGGAAGAAAAGTAGAAAGCTGCACATCCCTGCCAATGTTTAAATGAGAACTTCACCTAAGAAAAGTAAGAAAGGCAAAAGGTTAGAAGAGTTATTCACAAGGAACCTTCAAGTAGGTGTAGTTATGTATATATATATATTCACTGAAAAAACCATAGGTTTCACACATGTTATAGTTAGCGGAAATTTTACTGATAAAAAACCAATGAAATTCCCCCGTTATAGTTAGTGCAGGCAACTATAACTCACGCGACCGCAATCCTCTGCTGATGCTAATACTGTATTTAGACACTTATTTGCCCATGTCTTCTTCCATACATTTTTAGCTATACATATATTACAAATATTTTTTTTTCATAAAGACACATATGTCATCAGCAGAAGATTGCGGTCGCGTGCGTTATAGTTGCCTGCACTAACTATAACGGGGGAATTTCATTGGTTTTTTATCAGTAAAATTTCCGCTAACTATAACATGTGTGAAACCTATGGTTTTTTCAGTGAATTTGCAAGGTTTTTTAAATGCTAATTCCTAACTATAACGTGTGTGAAACCTATGGTTTTTTCAGTGAATTTGTACGTTTTTTTAAATGCTAAGTTACTTTACGCCATTCGGGGCGTGCGCGCCCACTTAACGCAGTTCGTTCCGTGCGCGCACGGTGCGCTTCGCGTACCGTGCGCGCACAGTGAGCACGCGGTGCGCTTCGCGCACCGCGCGCCCACTTTACGCAGTTAGTGCCGTGCACGCACGGTGGGCACGCGGTGCGATGACAAAGCAAGAAAGCACGTCAACAAATCTGTTTCTGCTTTCCTCCGTGACTATGGTATGGGTGCCATTTACCACAACAACTTGCGTTATGACATGCAAGACATTTATAGAGGAGATGGTGTGCACTTCATTGATGAAGGGAACAGAGTCTTCCTCTTGAACCTTAGACTCTGCATCGGTACTTACTTGTAGGTACCACTAAAAAATCATTTCATAAACACAACGGCTCTTTTTAGAGCCCCCTAATATCTAAACACTTAAATCTGATTTTCATTTATTTATTTTTTTTTTTTCTACCGTACGCTTACCGTAAGCTTACCGTACGCGTACCCCGTGATTTTTTTTAAAATCAATAAATGTTTTCTTTGTACTTTACAGTCCTTCTTTGACCCCCTCACAAATGTAAGGGGGTCTGTAACTCTCCTCATTGCCCCCTTTTCTTGTTTTCACTCTTTTTTTTCTGAGTGAAATACACAAAATGGCGGCCGCCGCTTCCTGGTTTCGGCCGATTCGAATGTTTACTAAGATCTAAGAGCCAATCAGAATCGCGCTCGCGCACGCCACCGTACGCTTACGGTAAGCGTACGGTAAGCGTACCGTAAGCGGGCTCAGATATATATATTGATTTAAAGGCTATTTTCTCAGAATCTACTGAACAGATTTACACCAAACCTACAAAAGGCACTTCCTTGACCTAGGGACTACCTCTCTGCCAAATTTCGAGTAATTCTGTTCAGCCGTTCGGGCTGTAGCTCGTTCTAAAGGTCCTATGGAAAAATGCATGGGGAAAACGCGTTTTGGGACCCCCCTTTTATCTCAGCCCCCGCTTGACGGATCCCCCCGAGACTTTCAGGGTAGGAGCGGAGCGTAGCGCCCCACCTATTTTGAGAAATTCGCGAGGATTCATCGACCGGCGCCAAAGTTATTCAAAATAGAATGTTGAGGTTTTCCTATGGAAAAGGGGTCCTAACTATAACTACCTACTGGCGACTGCCAGTAGGTAATATATATATGTATAAAAATACTTACCAACTTAAAGAAGAACTCTTCCTCATTTTAAAACGCATCTGCATACACCGCCAATAGAGGAGTTCTTCAACTGAAAAAGTAGAAAGAAAAGAATGTACAACTGCACTTAGAGTGAGCAAGGTAGACACAGAAATATACCTATAGAATGAGTTGAGAGTAATCAGACACACGCCTAATTTAGGATTGGAATTAATTAGTATTCTCTTAATCAACAGAACCACTGAGTAGCAGAAACAAATAGGAAGCATCTACAAGAGAATAGACAGCCACTTAACTAAGACAGGTAATCACAATTTGAAGAGGTAATGTGAAAGATAGGGAAGATAAATAACAACATTTAAATGTTAATGTAGATCTGTCTTGCAGGAAGAACTCACCTGAATAGAAGCATTCCTGTCCAGTAGAAGAAGACGTGGCGTATCTCTTTTCTTTCCAACTCCCCTTTCCCCCCTTTAGCTGCCTGGGTATTGTATATATACATATTCACTGAAAAAACCATAGGTTTCACACACGTTATAGTTAGCTGGACATTTCTCTCATAAAAAAACAATGAAATTCCCCCGTTATAGTTAGTACAGCTAACTATAACTTGCGCGACCGCAATCCACTGCTGATGACCTCACATATTACATCACTCATGACATGGTCAGTGACATCACTCATGACATCACTCATGACATCTCAAATAACATCACTGATGATGTCACTGATGATGTCATCCAGTGAACGTTTAATTTGCAAAAAATGTTATAAATATAGAGAAAGGCCTGTTAAAGAATGAGTGGGTGTACAAGTGTGTAAAGGGATGATTTTCTGTGTTGTGTAACTGACTCAACAAGTGAGTCCTTTAACTACATATTACTTCAGACTAGTGCATAAACTGTATAAATGTTTTGTATGTGTCTGTGTGTTGGTGTATAAGTCGTGGCATGGTTTTGTGAATAGCTACATAAGTGTCTATATGGGTTATTGATTGCTTGTCTCAGTATCTGTATGAGTTCCTACGTGTTTGTGTGAGTAAAGTGTTTGTGAGTGTGCATAGATGAGTGAGTGTGTGATTCTATGAGTGGATGTTATTAAAAGTGCATCTCTGAAGGACTGTATGGTTGAGTGAGTGTATGTATGGCTGTGTTATGGTTTGAATGTATATCTCAGTGGTACATTTGTGACTAACTAAATATGTAAAAGGCATTATATATGTGTGAAAGAGTATATAAGTGGTTAGATGTGAGAGTGTGTGATTGTGACAGTGACTGTATGGATGAATGTGTGCTTGTGTCAATGATTCTAATTGAGCATAATACTATGATACTATTTTTGTGAGTGAGTGAACTTGAGTGTGTATAACTGCATTAATGAGTAAATGGCAGTGTGATTATTTGTATGAATGACTAGGTGTGAGAGTACCTCTATAGATGATTGTTAGTGTGTGAGTGTCTATATAAATATATGTATAAATTCATATGATACTTTTTTATGGACTGAATGTAACTATGAGTGACTGTACAGGTGAGTGTGTGGAGGTGAATGAAGATCAAAAAGTTTTTTTGGGGGTATGCAGTTATTAGTATTGCATTATTTATGGATTTGAGAATGGAACTGTGTAATTTGCAGTTGGTATATCAATGGTTTTATAAGGGTGTGAGAAGATGTGGTAATTTATCACATTGATGTCTTCAACAGTGACATCATCAGTGATGTCATTTGAGATGTCATGAGCGATGTCATGAGTGATGTTACTGACCATGTCATGAGTGATGTAATATGTGAGGTCATCAGCAGTGGATTGCGGTCGCGCAAGTTATAGTTAGCTGTACTAACTATAACGGGGGAATTTCATTGGTTTTTTATGAGAGAAATGTCCAGCTAACTATAACGTGTGTGAAACCTATGGTTTTTTCAGTGAATTTGCAAGGTTTTTTAAATGCTAATTCCTAACTATAACGTGTGTGAAACCTATGGTTTTTTCAGTGAATTTGTATGGTTTTTTAAATGCTAATTTTTGAATTATTAAATTATTATTATTATTTTTTTATAAAAAAAAAAATCCTATGTATTCATTTATATATTATCTGTATCCTTTTATTTGTTTTTGCTCTTTTTTTTTAACTTTCAAATTAGGATAAAGTTGAACAGTTTATTTAATTTTTGCAATTAATTTTTCTCCACTTTTTTTTTTTATATATAAATTCTTGGGGTACGCTCTCAGAGCACGCACCTAGTACGTTTTCGTAAGTTTTTTATGAATACCGTCGTACGTTATTTACGTACGCATACATACATTTCAGTGCGCGCTGGGAGCGCGCACCCAGTACGCATGCGTATGTACGTATGTGTACGTACGCATGCTTGCGTGCGTCGTACGCGCTCCACGCGGTTCACTTCCGCATACGCTTAAATTACGCGCGTGAACGATTGCGTATACGCGTGTGCAACGTATGCGCATTACGTACGCGCATATGACGTATGCACATGCGCTCCTAAGCGTTCGCGCATGCGTAAACACAAGGTGCGCGCTCGGAGCTTGCTCAGTGCGCGCACCTCGGGTTATATGCATAATAAAACAACACTTCTAATTGGTTAACATTACTTTCAGTTTCTGATTGTTTCAACACCACACCCAATCCCCTCATGGCAAGTCATGTGATCAAGAATCATCACTTTTGATTGGTTTGAAGTACTTTCAGTTCCAGATTGTTCCCAAACCACACCTACTCCCCTCATTATTAGTTCTGATTCCTTTGGAGAAGGAGCTATTCTGTTGTTGAGAGACAATGGCTGAACAGCAACCATCTTCAGACACTGAGCAGGACACTCTTGAGAGGCAGAGGAACAGGAAGCAGAAAGACAGCTTTATATGGCAGTTTTTTACTTTCCCAGAGGGACAAAAAAAGGTAAATGCACCGAAAGTTACTTGTACATTGTGTCAAAAAGTCTTATCACGTGGGAATGCTAACAAGAAATATTCTTTTATCATACACACAATGACGAGGCATGTTGAGGCAATGCATCCAGTATCTTTTCGTCGAGCTTCTGGAGCAAACCCTCCACCTGATCAACCGACGACATCTGCAGCAGCTCAGCCGAGCACATCTTCGGCAGCTCAGGCGAGCACTTCTTCTGCAGTGGTGCCTTTGCCTTCTTCCACACCTCTTTTTGGACCACCTTGTTTGGCGAGGTTGTCCACACGCTGCACTGATTGCGGTCGACTTATTTCTGTGGGTGAGACCAGTCTTGATCTCATTCAGAGAAAATTTGATGCGCATGAGTGCAGTAGGCCATAGATGTTTTTTCATTTTTTTCGTTTTTCTGTTCCTGTTTCCCTACATTAACTCAAGGGCTCTTTTAAGAGCCACTTAAAAACTAAACCCCCAAAAAATTTTGGGGGATTTATTTATTTATTTTATTTTTGGGGGTGCGCGCACTAGGATGTTTTTAATTATTATTTTTTTTTTTTTTAATTTAATGTACAAAGAGAGGTGATGAAATGGAGGCATGAAAAGGGAGGATTGAGAAATACAAATATTTTTCACTTATTTTTTTTAAAAAATAACTTATTTGGAAAAAATAAATTTTTAAAATTTTGCAAGGGAACTGAATTTCGTTTTTTAATTTATCTTTCTAGTTCTGCAAAAAAAGAAAAAAAGTATTATTATTCAATCATACATTTCAAAAAGCATTACATGTTTTTACATATTTTACAAAGCAATTTTTTGTCCTTTTTTTGCTGTTTTAAGAATTTTTTAATTTTCACTTAAAATAGTGAAAAAAATTCTATTCATCATTTAACAGCGGGCAAAAAAAAACCAATCTGAAAGATTGTTTAAAAAAAAGCCCAAAACCTATCCTCAATAAAATATACCTTGAAAGAAATATTACATATATATTACAAATACTTTTCTAGATGAATATAAATTTTCTAGATAAACCGTCTTTAAACCTTGTCGCAAAAGCACACATGCCAAAATAATTTCTGTCAAAGGAGTCCACAATTGTTTTTATTACTTTTCCTTTAGGCCAAATAGTAATTTCAAAATCCTTTTTAAGTGATATCTTCAATTATAATCCTTTAAAATTACAAAAAATGCTTTCTTCAGATGCAGTTTTTAGTTTTCAAAATTTAGGTTTCAGAAAAATTAAGTAAGAATTGGGTAAATCATAAGGCAAACGTTGCTTGAAAATCAATTGGGAATCATTACACAGTGTCCAGCCTTTTTCACATTTAAATAAACTGTGTAATGTCCAGAAGTTACAGTAGGTCCTTCATGAAAAATTATTGCAACTGTAACAAAAGTTTTTCCAGAAATTGATAATTGTTGTCCTATAAACTTCTTTATTAAAGTATCCAATTTTGAACCATCAGCTCTACAACGTTGCATCATTAAAATTACATACTGACCATATTTCTGTAAAAATAACGAGGAAAACATGTCAGATTTACATTCAGAACATTCCATGTTGTGATTGGCATCTTTAACTAATTTACTAAAAGTCACTGATTTACTTTGTGGTAATGGTAAAAATATGAACCTTTCAGAATCAACATTACTACTGCATGTATACAGTTTTCACAGCATGCATACAGTTTTCACAGCAATGTTCCCATTTGTAAGAGACACCAAATAAGTTTTCTACTTCTACTCCTTCATCTTCAAGTACGCTCAGTATATATATTAAGAATTCCTGTGCATCTTGCTGGACATTTTCTTTAAACTGTGTAGATCCAGAACATACATCTAAAAGATTTCTAACATCAGAAGCACTTTCTATTTTAGTTTTATCATTACTCAGCTTCTCATAAAGGAGACTCAGCAGAGAACACAATCTTTTTCCATGATTTACTATTATCTGTTCTTGCAACTTTTCAAGATAAAATACAACCTTCAGCACTACATTTGCATAGCAGTTGACACCAGAGCTATTTTCAAAATGGCAACCAACAACCTCTTCAACACTGTCCTTTTTCTTTTTCCTTGCTATCACATCACTGTCCTTTTTTTTTGTTCTGTTCATCCACATTACAGATATTTTCAAATCTCCTTTTGCGAGAAACAACATGTTTTTCAATCACAGGATACTGACCAAAATGAGGAGCATAGGTTCTTCTTAATCTATTATACTCCTTTACACAGTTTGTATCAGCACTAACTTTTGAGTCATCAAAGTCTATCATAAATAAACCAGATAATGTTTTTACTCGTGACAGAGCAACATATGCCATACCTTCTTTGAACACAGTAGAACCAATGTTTACAAAAGCACTATCTACTGTCAATCCTTGAGACTTGTGAATAGTTACAGCATATTCTAGAGAAAATGGAAACTGCTTTCTATGCACATATAAGTCTTTCACAAGCATGAAACGAACTGAACAACGACAAATGTCTTTAACTTCTTCTATCTGATCAAATTTTATTTTTAAACATTCAATTCCATCTTTTTTCTGGTAATTAATAAAACCCACAACTCTTCCCATAGCTCCATTCACTAAACCTTTTTCTACATCCAAATTTCTCCTTAAAATCACTCGACAATTCATGCAAACATATAGATTTTTTTCTAATCCAGCTGTTTTGGAAATGTTCTTCTCTAGTGAATCCAATTTATTTTTCAGTTTGCCTGTTAATGTAATAGTAATTCTTTCATGCCGAATTTTGTCCTCTGCTTCCATTTTCTTAATCTCTTCCTTTTCCAATTTCAAAAGTTCCTCATTGAATATTGAGCACTCACGTAGTGTTGGCATTAAGCAGATTACAGTATTTTGTTCAGCAATGTTCTTGTATATTTTCTCTGCAACTATTTCTTCATTTGGAAATAAATTATGTAGCATCCTACTCTGTAATGCTTTTTTGCCAACTTCTGTGAGTAGTCCAATTCTGATATCTTTCAGAATACTTGCATAATCTTCATCGTTTGCTTGTCTCATATTGGTAGTGAGTTCTTTGTACTCAAAGAATGACCAAATATTCGCATTACCAATGCTTCCTAATGACTTCTTCGTGTCTTCATGTGTCACAGTATTAAACACTGGTTGTCCTTTAACTGGAGTGAGCTGTAAAATATCTCCAAAAACTATGACGTGTTTACCTCCAAATAACACGTCATAGTCTCTCTTAAGAATTTGTTGCATTCTTAAATGCTCAAAGGCAAGCATTAAGTTTGAAACCATGCTCACCTCATCAATAATGAGAACTTGCATCTTCTTCAACACTCTTGAAACTACGAAGCATGCTTCTCCAGTTAGCTTGTGGTATTCTATTTTATTCTCATGCTCCACTGGTAACATTAGCAAGCGATGTAAGGTAATTCCTTTTATGTTATAGGCTGCTAACCCAGTTGGAGCAGTTAGCACACAAGACAAATTTGAAGCTGTTTTTTGCTGTAGGTAGCTTCTGATGACTTTTATTAAGAAACTTTTACCAGTTCCAGCTTGTCCACTCACATACATCCTGATTGGTTCAAATGATGTGCATGAGCACTGGTTTTTTTATGTAGTAATCCATGATCAATTTTTTTGGTGACTTCTTCATAAATTTGTTTTTGTTCTTCATTTAGTTGTTGTTCCAGATTTAGTAAGTCTATTGAATCTTCCTGTGCTTGATTCATAGCCGTTTCTACTTCAGTCATGGCTACTGCAGCTTCATTTTCTACGATTGGTTGTCCTAGGGGATCTTGACTAAGTGTTCCTGAACTTTGGCTGTCTTGAGAACTGTCTCTATCTACTTCAGCTGCAATTTTTGCTTCCTGTTCATTTTCTTCATTTAACATTTGGACATAAGTTGTGAAAGTACTGCATTCTATGCTGTCTTTGCTAGCATTAAAAGAATCTTCATAGCTTTGAAATTCTCCCAGTATTTCGTCCTCTGAACGCCACGGTTTAAACAGTAGTAAAATTCCTTTTTGTCAGTAGTGTCGCAACTCAGCTTCCTGTGATTTATCAAACTTCCTTTTGTTTGCTTCACCAAACATCCTTCCTCACCAATGACTTTATATTTTCCATTGTTGATGTCTTCTGTGGCTTTCCGTGAAAAAATGTAGTTCTGCAGCACTTCATAGAGACACATGTTCTCAAGATGATGACTTCTTTTTGGGTAATATGTGTCCAACATGTTTGTTTTCAAAATATCTGTACTTTCTGGGTCATTCTCGGCCAAATATTCAATTTCTCCAACAGATTTCAGTACCCGATTTCGCATTCCTGCAAGGCCTAAACTGACCCAAATTATTCTTCTGGATTTCGAGTAAAGACTTGCAGATGATAACCTATCTGAGCATTTGTAGGATCCAATTTCTCGATGCGATAACATCTTTAAACTGAAACTGTACAGCTTCTTACTGACAGTCTTCTTGTGAGAAATTTCTTCCCACATTTCCTTCAATTCTGTTTTCTCAGATTTAGTGATGTAAGATGTGACATACCGAGCAACAGCAATAGAATTGTCTGCCACATACTGAATATCCATGTTAGCATTCCACATGGATAAAATGACTGGGTTGTAGTCATTTATGTATTTTGACTCTTCTTTTCTTCGTAGGTTGTAGGTATTCTTAGGTGATTTTCTTGTAATAGTATGTCGCACAGCTGACATAAAACTGTTTACTCTTCCTTTTGAAAGAACAGGTCGTGGAAATCCAAATCGACATTTTGTGTAGAATTTATCTTTGATCTTGTACTTTCGCCGACAGTATTTTCCACACCGATGATTTTGAAAACGTAGAACTTGCTCTTTTAACTTTTTCTCTTGTGTGCTTTTAGGTATAGCACATGTTGCATATTCTTCAATGAAAGATAACACTGCTTCATCAGCATCTGTTCCAAATTTTGGGGCATCCTTGATCCACAACAGCATATGAATATGAGGAGCACCTCTTGCTTGGTACTCTTTTCTCCAAAAGAAATCCACTACTTCTCCAAGAGGTGGATTTTTTTTATTGCAGATGAAGGACATCATAGCCTCAAATCTATGATTGAAATATCTGCAAACATTAACCGGATCCAATGAGCACAGTTCTCCTGCTGTCTTGTATTCAATGTTTTTAATGTTTGAATTTGCCTCTCGTAGAAAATCCAATAAATCATCCCAAGCGTACTCGGCACAGCTTAGGGTTACAAACCATGTAGGAGTTCTTAAATTCCGTAACATGCATTTTAATTCTCCATGGCGTCGGTACCAATATTCATTTGTCCCACGCTGACAAGCCATCAGATTGATCAGTTGTGTTTCCAAATGATCATCTCGGTGCTGCACTTTCTCCATAAAATCCTTAGCAGACACATTATGTAGATGTACTCCACTTTTTAAAATGTGATTTACTGCATAAGATAATGCAGACAAGTCGCTTTCAAATAAAAGATGAAACAAATAAGGAATACTTTGACGAAATCTTGGATCTTCTGCATATAATCCTGTAGTCCGATACTCAGAAGCTGGAATCTGTTCTGGGCGTTCATCGTATCGTCCACCTTTTCCTGTAGGAAACAGCTGAGGAAAACATCGAGCTTCCAAGCTCTTCTCCCATACACTCACAGGAGTTCATTTTGCTTTCTTCATCTGAAACAGATCAATAGTGTCTCCCATAACTTCTTTTGAATGAAGAGGATGTATGCTAAAATGTTCATAAATTTCTTCTTCTTTTGACTTGTCCACTTTTTCAATTTGTCCAGTTGGTGTTTCTGTGTCTTCTTGTAAATCTTCTTCTTCTTCATCTATATAAATTGATTCATACCATTTATTATTCCTTTTCAAATATAAATTTGCTCTTTGTACTTTCCGTACATCTACCAGCTCCTGCCAAATCTTCTTATTCTTTGTAGGTACACCATTAACCAGAATAACTAATGGTTCAGTTTCCAAAGTATCTGCATCAATAGTTTCCATATTTTTTTTCAAATCCAAGGGCAAATACACCACTCTTCCTTTTACCAGTTTTGGGCTCCATACGTACTATGGTCTGGAACGGATGAACACATTGAATGAGTATAGACTCATCTATATTTAAATCAGAAAGTTCGGCAGGAATAGCATCCAATTCTAAATTATTATGTACAGCTCTGGTCGGCATTCTATTTTCTTCTAACTTATTATAACAGTATTTACAAATACGCTGATCTTCACCCAATTCAAAACAATTTTCCATAAATATATATGTTGCAAAATCCTTCCACTTATAATTATCTTCATTTTCACTTTTTTTATACAGATCAACATTCCTTGTTTGAATTTTATAATGGTTTCTTCGGCCACAAATACAAGTAATATTTGGTCTTTCATTAGAGATGATAGTAAATTTTGTCATTTCATCCTCAAAATTTTTAGTAATAATGAGTTCTACATTCTGTTCCTCATTTTCCTCATTAACTGTGTCCTTTTCTGCACTTTCTTGTTCTGGACCAAAGTAACAAAACTGAATCTCATCGGTAACCTTCACTACATCTGATACAGATCCACGGAACAGAGCATTATTTAACTCATTTAATTTTACTGCTGGACTTTTAGCAAAATACAATTTTCTCACAAACTTTCTCATTTCAGTATGATGAACAGCCAGCATCCTAAAATGATGAAAAACACTTTTACACACTTTTCTAGATAGACAAGCCAGAGAATGTCCTTGCAAACCAGTATTCTCTCTCACTCTGCATGGATCTAGTGTTTGAAGCACCTTCATCTTCTGTTTTACACTCTTTTTACTATATTCTCTTAGAAAGTCACGTAATTTATCAATAGATTCCTGACGCACAGTACAAATACTACTACAGTTCCAAGTGTACACAGGGGCTTTTGGACGTCTCCCCATAGCCTCAGCAGCCATTACTTCTTCCTCATTTCTTGGGACCATTTTCTCTTTTTCCATCACACAACCGTCCTTAACTTCATATGCTCTACCATTGGTGTCAACTGCATGCAACAAACTATTACTTTGAAGATAACTCTCTTCATTAAAAAATGGTTCAGTACTTGAACTGTGCTTCCATTCTCCCAAGAACACTTTACAAAAGTTACTTTTTTTCACTTCTCTTTTCCTTTTGCTTTGTGACTTCATTGCATTGACTAATTTATCTAATCTACGCATCCTATTCAAAATTAGAATAAAAAGTTTTCTTTTTATTTCCAAAGCCTTACTTACAATATTTTCTATAAAAAAAAATTCTTAATAAATTTTGATTTTTTCTTATATTTTTTCACATCCTTTAGCACATTTAACATCACTCTTCTCTGAAACATTTTTCGACGAATGTTTTTAAAATCTAATTTTCGTGTTAAATCAGTTTTACATACTTCTGATTGTACATTAGCTTTTGTTTTTTGCTGTTGACTCTGTTGTTGCTTTGTACATAAAACACTGTTTGTTTTACATTTATTTTTGCCATTTTCTTTTTTTTTGAAGATATTTTTAAATAAAACTTTAGTTTTCTTACCAGTAGAGTTTTTCTTTTTTCCATCACAAGCTTCTCCTCCTATTTTTTTTCCCAGTTTTGTCCAGATATACTTGTTGTTGCTTTTCTTTCCTCGTTCTTGTCCTTAAAGGCATTTTCTTTTTTCACTGTTGCTCAGCAATACCTGCAAGAAACTTAAAAAAAAATCTTTTTTGTAATTATAATTCATTTAAATATTTTTTAAGCTTTTCATTAATTTCAAATGTTTTACCATTTGCCTCTCATTTGTGATTTACTGATTTGTGCAGAGTGCTAACCACCACAGTTGAAAAAAACAAGCTGCCCCTTTCCTGCAAGTGCAAGTCTTTCAGAACAACTGCAACACACTTTAAATCTCTGCCCACAATTCCTGTGCGCACACAGCCTCATGGTGTGATTTTAGGCAGAAAACAATATTTGATTGGCAATTTAAATGCACATTTACTACTGTGGTAGAGCAAGTGATAAGTGCTGTTACAGCCTGACACATTTTCCTTATAGTTTACAGAGACAGAAAAGAGCACATTTCCTAACAGCTACTTCATACCATGAGCATCTGCAACCTGGGTGAGTGATTAGACTAGAGCAAAGAAAATGAGGCCTTGATGATGTTTTTATGTGTTTGCATTACACACTACTATCTGAAACATCACACAGAGCTGAGTACTACGCATGGGAGTGTTGGAGAAGCTGCTGCGTGTGTGCCAAGAGTGTGTTTCTGGAGACTGTGTATTCTCTGGTGCAAGAGAGATGAGCAAGGAGAGTTCCAGAACTGCATGAAGACTGCAGGGATGTATGTAACAGTGCATGTGTGCCAAGGGATAATTTGAGTTTAGAAAACAGACTGCCCCTTTCCTGGGACTGCAATTCTTTCTCAACAACAACTTCACAAATTAAATCTCTGCCCACAATTCCTGTGCGCACACAGACTCATGCCGTCATTTTAGGCACATAACACAGGCTGCCCCTTTCCTGGGACTGCAATTCTTTCAGAACAACAACTTCACAAATTAAATCTCTGCCCACAATTCCAGTATACACACAGACTCATGCTGTGATTTTAGGCACAAAACAGTGTTCCTGGATAGTACCAAATTACAGTTACAGCCTGACAAATTTTCCTTATCATTTAGAGAGGCAGAAAAGAGCACATTTCCTAACAGCTACTTCATACCATGAGCATGTGCAACCTGGGTGAGTGATTAGACTAGAGCAAAGAAAATGAGGCCTTGATGATGTTTTTATGTGTTTGCATTACACACTGCTATCTGAAACATCACACAGAACTGAGTACTACGCATGGAAGTGTTGGAGAAGCTGCTGCGTGTGTGCCAAGAGTGTGTTTCTGGAGACTGTGTATTCTCTGGTGCAAGAGAGATGAGCAAGGAGACTTCCAGAACTGCATGAAGACTGCAGGGATGTATGTAACAGTGCATGTGTGCTAAGGGATAATTGGAGTAAAGAAAACAGGCTGCCCCTTTCCTGGGACTGCAATTCTTACTGAACAACAACTTCACAAATAAAATCTCTGCCCACAATTCCTGTGCGCACACAGACTCATGCCATCATTTTAGGCACATAACACAGGCTGCCCTTTCCTGGGAATGCAATTCTTACTGAACAACAACTTCATAAATTAAATCTCTGCCCACAATTCCTGTGCGCACACAGACTCGTGTCGTCATTTTAGGCACATAACACAGGCTGCCCCTTTCCTGGGACTGCAATTCTTTCAGAACAACAACTTCACAAATTAAATCTCTGCCCACAATTCCTTAATGCACACAGACTCATGCTGTGTTGGTAGGCACAAAACACAGGCTGCCCCTTTCCTGGGTCTGCAATCCTTACAGAACAACAACTTCACAAATTAAATCTCAGACAACAATTCCTATATGCACACAGACTCATGCTGTGTCGGTAGGCACAAAACACAGGCTGCCCCTTTCCTGGGACTGCAATTCTTACAGAACTAATGCTAATTTCAAATGTGTTGCCATTTTCCTCTCTTTTCTTTCAAAGTGATTTCTGCTAAATCCTAACCATCACAATTAAAAAGAAGCTGTCCTTTCCTTTCAACTGCAAGTCTTACTTTTCAACAGCAACACAAATTAAATCTCTGTCAACAATTCTTCTCTGCACACAGACTCATGGTTTGATGGTAGGCACAAAACAGTATTCCTCGTTGTTACCAGTACACATTAACTTATGGTGAAAACATACTCCATAATATCTTACAAGTTCAAAACAGTTAAATATCTCCCAAACCTCAAAATGTAAAACATAACTTTTGAAGAAGATTCACAATTCTAATATTTATCTCAAAAATCATCACATACATCCCCTCTCAAACTCATAACTCACCTTTAAAATTAGTTAGTTGTTTAAGAAATGTGCCACTCAAACAGCAGACTATCAGAGTCAGAATATCAGAGCTCTACACCTCTCTCCTCTCTCCAGAACCAGTAAATGGCAATGTTTCCCTCTCTTTTTTCATACATATACATGTTAATTTCAATTATCAGTGCTTCCCACTTTTGTTCAAATGAAATCACACATTTCTATTGGTTGAAAACTTCAACCCCTTTCCAAATGTACCCTTCCCCCAACTTGACTTCTGCCTGCTTCCATAGCAACAGCTCATGGAACACTGCTGTGAGGAGAGAGGTCAGAAGTTCAGCATACAATGTTTCATATCCAAAGAGCAAGAGTGCTTGACTTTTCAAACCTAACAGCAAATCCATAGTAATGTTCTGTGGTAACACATTTTTCTGAACCAATACAAAACATGCTTTTAAAAATTTAAACATACAGCCTAGTTTTAACTGTAAAATGGTTTGAATCTGCCAATGAGTACTTTTTATAAAAAAAAGTATGTGTGCCTCCATATTTCAACTGTCTTTCATTTCATATTGCCTTTCTACTGAAAGACACCTCCTGAGTGCATCCAGATCTCCTTGGAAGATGTTCACAGTGTGGATTGTAGGTCACAGCTATGTCTTCTGGAGTGAAAAGTTTGCAGAAAAAAGAGGTATGGTGAGAGACCTTGCTTTGCCAAATGTAGACATTAAATGGATTGGTCAGAGAGGGTTAAAGTGGCACCAATTAATGCCTTTGGTGAAAACCTTTCTACATCTCCCACAGCCTAACCTTTTTATTGTGCACTGTGGTGGTAATGACCTAGGCACTTTAACTGGGGTAGGTCTGGAAATGCTTATTAAGGACACCTTTGTGCAATTGATGTCGCTTTTTCCACAAACTGCCTTTGTATATTCTAATATATGCCAAAGGCAAAAGTGGAACTGGTCCAACCAATTTTGTCCACAGATTGACAAAGCAAGGAAGCACGTCAACAAATCTATTTCTGCTTTCCTCAGAGACTATGGTATGGGTTCTATATACCACAACAACTTGCGTTACAACATGCAAGACATTTATAGAGGAGATGGTGTACACTTCACTGATGAAGGCAACAGAGTCTTCCTCTTGAACTTTAGACTCTGCATCGGTACTTACTTGTAGGTACCAAAAAACACACAAAAAACACAAGGGCTCTTTTTAGAGCCACCTTATATCTAATCACTTAAATGCGATTTTTTATTCTTTTTTAAAAAAAAAAAAAATTCGGGTGCGCGCTGGGTGCGCGCACTCGGCGAGTTTTTTTTTCAAAATATAAATCTTTTTTTTTGCCCTACATGGTCCTACTGTGACCCCCTTACAATGCCTAGTGGGTCAATATCTCCTCACTCTGCCCCCTTTTCACGTTCTCCCCCTTTGTTTATCACCCCCTCTTTATGCGAGAGACAAAATGGCGGCTGCCGCATCCTGATTTCCACCGATTCGAATGTTTACTGACATCTAACAACCAATCAGAAGTGCGCTCGCGCACGGCAGGGTGCGCACACAGGACTTGCTCAGTGCGCGCACGCTGCGCGCGTACAGATATATATATTGATTTAAATGCTAATTTCTCAGGAAATACTGAACAGATTTACACCAAACCTGCAAAAGGCACTTCATGGACCTTATGGCTACCTCTCTGCCAAATTTCACATAATTCTGTTCAGCCGTTCGGGCTGTAGCTGCGACTAAAATCCCTATGGAAAAATCCATGGGGAAAATGCGTTTTGGGACCCCCCCTTTTTCTCTGCCCCCGCTTGACGAATCACTCCGAAACGTTCAGGGTAGGAGCTGAGCGGAGCGCCCCATTAGTTTTGAAAATTTTGCGAGGATTCGTCAACCGGCGCCAAAGTTATTCAAAATAGAATTTTGAGATTTCCCATGGAAACACGGTCCTAACTATAACTACCTACTGGCCAGTAGGTAATATATATGTGTGTACATGCTTGGGTAGTGGAGTTGGGGAATTGAGGAATAGTCATCGGCTCCTGCGGAAGCTTGAAGTTCTGAGACTGGTACCTGACACCCTGGGCCACATTGGGCCCTGGGGACCCCATCCCCTGCCCATTTTAAGTGGGTGCCTCCAGGGCACCCACTCACCAATGGGACCACAGAGGGAGGCTGAAGGGAGCTGGCAATTGCTTTGAGACCCAGGGAGTTGTTAACATGCAGCTCCCTTGTTACCAAAGCAATGTCTATTTCCCTGCTTTCTTGACAGGTGGCGATCCCTGGGGTTGCGTGGGATGCGCCTGTGCATTATGATTTATTTTAGCTCCAGGGTGGTGGCTGTCCCTAGGGCTGTGGCAGAGGCTTAGTGCCTCCCCTGCATTGTTTAAAACACTTTTTTTTAAGATATGTGCCCATTGGAGGCGGCCTCCCCAGGATTTTTATACAACTGTGTCCCAAGAAGGTGGCGGTCCCTGGGGCAGCGGGGGAGCCTTGAGGCTCTCTCGCATATAATTAGATCACTCCTCCGGGGAGGTGGTGGTTCCGGGGCTTTGAATAGTCCAAGGAGAGGGCCCTGTTCGCCCCCTACCTCATTTGCATAATTCCACCAGGTCCTGACCCACCCGGGTCCAATAGTAAATGAAGCACAGGAGCACATGCTTCATTGTTTTTTTTCTGTGGGTTTGCGGCTCCACTCATGACTCTGTGGCAAAATGTGAAAAAAATGCTTTTTACCCCCACTGTGGTCCTTGAGGGCCTCCCCCACCATATCTCACCCCACAATATTAATATCCTGCCTCCTTATCTCTTTTTTAACTTTTTTTCCCAGCCTTGGCTTCAAGCCGAGTCCCAAGATGGCTATGAACACTTCCTGGTTAAAGTGCCGACAGCCAATCACATTTTAGTCGGATTTGTGAGTCTGTTATGTTCCCAGGTTAGGCCCATGTAGAGAAGCAGCTCATTTCTTACATTGTCCTATTTTCCACACTAACATTTCAGCAGGAACATTTTGCACATATTGCGTGTGCGACAATGTTGGATTAGATTCTCTGAAACTAAAGTTGTTTACAAATCTAGCTTTGTGCTACATTATCACAATGCCCTGAACATCATGTACAAGGTCCCTTTTCTTTTCGCACTATTTACAAATGTTGTCTCTATCTTTATCCACGGGGTGACAGGGCTATCTACATATACATATTATCAATAATCTATACACACATCGCAAAGCTGCTTTCTACTATAAAAAATGAGCATCCCGATAGATCAGAATAGGAGGTACTTCAGCTGACACAAAGGGTACCTGCATGCTGAGACATCACTATCCACAGGTCTGACATCTCCGAGAGGGGGTATCCAGTTTGTGACCAAGACGGGCTCCTATATTCTCTCTTATCAGGTAATGGGATTAGATCGTCCCTTTGGGAGATTCTTGGCTTTACATCTACACACACTTTAGGTACACTTAGAGTAAGGTTCACATAGTAGGAGTATGCTCGATTGCTGTCTTGTTTTATATGCCTGCATAGATAGTTACACTGTTGAAGCACCATGGCAGAACTATTTCAACTATTTACACTTTTGGTGCTGGTAATCACTTTCATCTGCTTCTCTCTATTAATCATTACAGCACATGTATTCTACACAAGAATAATATTAATTCAATAAATATATTGACACAAGTCCCACTGAGTATTCTGTATATTTCTCTGAGAACAAGTGAGGATGAGTAACTGAGCAAAAGGTTCTGTACTGTTTCCATGATCCCTGAGGGGTCAGGGTTGTCATGTTCTTTTTTTTAATAACAAATGTTATTGATTTTGTTTAAAGACCATACATGGGATGTATGTGACAAGAAGCAATATATCATAACACAGAATTGTAAGGGTACATCACTTATTATTTAACTTTAATACAACCCCTTCTCTTGGCCAGGAACAAGAAAACATTACAATTGTCCAATACCAACATTGTCCTGTTCCAATTGAGCAAACAAAACAGTTTCATATAACGCAGTTATTTTACCACTAAACACACATAACAATTATACTACTTGAATGTTCGGATCTTAGCGTCTAATAGGCTCATGGCACCTTCATGTGTATTTAAGGGAATATTCCCGTAGATGGCCCAACAAGTCCCTATCTTAGCGTGTTTCTGTGGACACCCACGGGCGATAAAGACTGGAAGTTCCAATTGCATAATGTAGTCAAGACCTGTCTTCCATTGTGAGAGTCAGGGGGTGTCATCCTTCCACATCCTAGCTATGTCTCTTTTGGCGACTGTAAGACAGAGGAACAATATATGCCTTTTATATTGATTATCAGTTTCGGAGACTTCGGTATATCCCAGGCTAGTAGTTCCACCAGGCAGGTGAGAACTCCCCTCCAGAATTTGGCTAGGGCCGTGCAGGACCAGAATGTGTGTAGAAAAGTGCCCTAATCCGACTGACATCTGAGGCATATTGGGGAGGCTATCAGCCCCGCAGTCTGTGTCAGGTGTAATAAGCTCTATGAAGGTATTTAAATTGAATGAGGCAAAGTCAGGAGGATATCGCGGCCCCTCGTGGCGAGCTCAAGGCATCGGCCCAATCATTGTCATCCAGAGGTCCTATGTTGGCATCCTGTGCAGCCCGAAGAGCATCTAAGGTCTATTTGTGACAATAGTTTGATACGTCTTAGAGATCTTATGTTCTTCGAGATCCCCCATGAGAAGTTTACCTTCAAGAGGGCTGAATTCAGGGAGGGAAGTCAAGCTTTTAATGTATGGATGGAGAGCGTGTCGCAATTGTAAGTACTGGTAAAAATAGGTATGGGGCATATGAAATTCTTTTTGGAGGTTGTGCCTTTCTTCACTTCCCCCAGCGATGAGAGGCCAATACAGTCCCATCCACTGAAGCCCTGCAGGTAAGCAACCTGCGGGAGTAAGCGGTTTCATCAGAGAGGGGTTTCTTGTGTAAGCCATCACTACCATCTGAGTCTACGCAGGGTTTGTCTCCATGTCAGGATTACGACGCGCATAGCGGGGGGAAGATCCCTGGGGTCAGAATTACTGTTCAGGAGCGAAAGTGTGATGGGGTCTCCCATCATCCACTGCTCCAGACGATATGCGGGGTTGTCTCGAGATCTCTACCACCAGTCATTTAAGACTTGTAAATGTGCTGTGGCGTGATATGCCTGAATATCCGCAGTGCCAATGACCCAGCAGTAAGTTGACTGCATACATGTGCGTAAGGCTACTCTCGCAAGGCTTCCCCCCAGAGGAATTGTCCCAAGGGTGCCTTAACTTGATGAAACCATGTCCTGGGAATTGGATATGGGTGAGATTGTAGGTGGCACAATAGTTTGGGTAGGGAGACCCTCTTAAATATGGCTGAACATCCATATAGGGATAAGGGAAGAGAGGACCAACTTTAAATCCCAGATTTAACCTTTTCTGTGGTTCCTTCAAATTTTGGTTCCAGGACTGGCTTTGAATGTCCGAAATATGTATGCCCAGGTACGTGAACCACTGAGAAGCCAAGTAAGTCCCTCAGCCCAAAGACCGTTAACCAGCGACCCTCGCTGCAGCCAAAGCTGCAACTTAGTGGGGTTCATATATAGGCTGGAAGTCTCACCAAAAATGCATATAATCTGCAATATTCTGGGGCCAGACCTATAAGGGTCAGTTAAAAAGAATAAGATGCCATCTGCATAAACGGCTGTACGATCAGAAATTTCGGGGGTCCATTCAAACCAGTGGTATAAAGCATCTATACGCATCCAGACTGCCAGAGGGTTCACCGCAAGTGCGAAGAGAAGGGGAGAGAGGGCGCAGCCCTGTCTAGCACCCTGTCATATGGGAAATTGCAGGGATGTGACCCCAGCAACCCAGACTTAGGCAGTTGAGGCAGTGTACAATAGTCGGATCATAGCTAAAAATCGGGGGCCCATGTTCAAATGTCTATGTAAGATAAACAAATAGGTCCAGCCGACTGAGTTGAGCGCCTTGTCCATATTCACAAGTAAAAGGGCCGCAGCTCTTTCCAGTTTATTGACAAACATGTTATGAGCCCTGCGTATGTTATGAGGGGTCGCACAGTGGTGCTTAAAATCTGCCTGGTCGGGGTGAATCAGGGCTTGGAGATGAGGGAGTAATCTATTTTCCAGTATTTTGGAGAAAATCTTTGCCTCGATATTGAGGAAAGATATTGGCCGATATGAAGCGCATGATTCAGGTGGGGGCCCCGGTTTGGGAAAGACTACGATCCCAGCATGCCACCAATCGGGAGGTAGGCACCCATCTTCAAGAGCTTCATTAAGGGTCTCAACATATTGGGGTCCCATAGTTTAATTTAAAGAATTCACCAGGGAATCCATTGGGACCAGATGATTTGCTGGGTGCTATATCTAAGATGGCGGACAAGAGCTCCTCAAGCGAGACCGGAGTCTCAAGTGAATAGCGTGCGGTGGTAGGGAGGGTCCTGGGTAGCTGATCACGGAAGAACTGTTCAATCTGCTCTTCAGATATAGCCTTACGCTTAGTATAAAGTGCCTGATAGAACTCAGCAAATGTGCATGTGTCCTGCTCCGGGGTAGTAATCAATACCTCTGTGTGCGACTTAAGCATCAGGAGGTGTATTGGTTTGAGGGAATATATGGCAGAGTCGATATAACAGTTTCCCGATGTTTATCCCCATTGGTAGATTCTACTTTGCATTGCCTGTCAAGTGTGGTTGGCCTAGTCAAGTTGAATGCTTTTATATCTCTCCTGTAGTGAGGCTAACTGGCGGTGAGCCACGTGCCCATTCCCCTCGAGCGCCCGCACCTCCGTTTGTATTATTAGGGCTTCTAGTTGTATCAGTTCTTTTTTTTTCCTTCACTTAGCCGGGGCATAAAAACTGATATCAAATCCATGTATAGTTGGTTTCAAAGCCTTCCATAGGGTGGTGGCGGGGTCCACCGTAACCTCATTCATGGTAAAATAGTCTGTTAGGCCTTTGTGAATGTGAGAACAGTAAGATGCGTCATGTAGGTGCTAAGGTGACATTTGTCAATGAAATTGTGTCAGTTGTGGCCCCAGTGACAACTGTAGCTGGACCGGAAAAGGGTCCAAGAGACCCCTAGGTAGAATGTCAGCTTTGACCAGGCGATATGCATGTTCCCTGGTGATGAAGATATAATCAAGTTTCGAGAAAGACCCATGTACTGAGGAAAAGTATGTGAAGCACGCTTCAGTGGGGTCGAGCTGCCTCCAAATGTCGGGCCATCCCAGCAACTCGACCAGTGACCCCAGTCGGGGCTCTCTATGTGGGAGCAGCGTAGTTGCCGGGCAGCATCTATCAGTTTGGGTTGTACAACATCATTCCAATCCCCCCGATCAGAGCTAACCCGTCGGGCCAGACCCCCAAATATCAATTGTGGGTTCGGTAAATGTGCTACTGAGAGAGGGAGGTGCATGAACACTACCGAATACCACATCCTCGCTGACAATTGTATCGTGGACGAAGAGATGTCTTTCCTGTGTATCGGCCCAGGTACGGATATGCGTGAAAGGAACTCTGCAGTGTATCAGAATGTCCACACCTCTGGAACACCTCGTGAAGACTGAATGAAATATGTGGATAAAGCCAAAGTGAGCCAGGCACGGGGCATTAGTTCCCAATAAGTGTGTTTCTTGAAGACACAGGACATCAGTCCCTAATTGTTTGGCATGTCATAGGACCGCACCCCATTTGACCTTGTCGAGTAGGCCTCTGACATTCCAAGTGACCACTGATATGTCCCTGGCTGTGACAGTTTTAGGGGAATGTGTAGTCGAATTGTGCTGAGACATGGTTTACACTGTGTGTATAAAAAGTACGAACTGCATTATTGTACTGAGGGGACTTTAGGGCAATTAAAACCAACAACATTAACACCCAAAACACCCGCATACCCCCACCCCCACCCTCACTCAACCAAATACCTCCAGGAAAACATAAGGATCTGTCGCAGTTCAGTGGTGACAGAAACCATTCGCTCCCTGGTAACGTTAGTGGGGCTTACAGTGGCACTGCGAGCAAGCTGGTCTATAGGCCGACATATCCTGCGGGGGTGTCCGGATTCAGTCTAGGCACAAAGCACCTGGTTTATGTTGTCCAACAAGTGGCAGTTCCTACAGATTAATAGGAACTACATGACATGGCGCCACCAACGTTGGTTGGGTTCTTATCTAACAGTCAATCTGAGTAGTTAAGTTGTGCTTTCTCAGAGACCCCTACTCACATTTAAACTGGAGATGTTCGAAGTGGGAAAGGAAATAAATCTGTCTCAGCTGAATAGGTATATCCTATGTATTGGCTGTAGGTCATTCAAGCATGGAGGATTAAAAGATTCCCTCATTGTGCATATCATATCTCCATAAAATTAATTTAATAGAATACCCTTTTCTCTTCACACAATATCCGTTAATGGAGAAGCAGGTGAGGACATTGAGGAGAAGGAAGTTACTCTAAACATTACCAAAAATTGCAAACAGGCAGTTACTATGAATCTATTACAACATGGCCTCCCAGCTTTGGGTGGAGACATTACCTTTGTGGTCGAGGCACACGAAGCATTCAAGACAGAGGTATTCTACTGTTGGGTTAAATTCCAGCCTGCAGATACACGCACACAGTTTTTTCACAATAACATTGATGATGAACCACTTGAAGAATATTTTCCATACATGGACATAGAAGTAGGGGTGGGCGGAATTTGCGAAAGTGACTTTCGCCAATTATCGCGAAAATGTTAAAAATCTCCGCAAACACGCGGAAATATCGCGAAGATGCAGAAGTTTTTTTCCCGCCCGTTCGCGGTATTTTCTGCGTAGTCGCGGCTCGCCAACTTACCCATGCGGTTGCTCGCGGACACGGCCATCTTGTTTTCACTCTTCTCGCGGTGCATGATCGCGAGAAGAAAGACGTGATCGCGCGACCAATGACATTACTGTGGGCGCGAACTGTCGCAAATGGCTACCAACAATCCAACATCTCGTGGAGAACGCGACTGGATCGGGAAAACTTGTCGGCGAACGCGGGGATTCAGGTAAGGCGATCGCGCGTGTGAGAGAATGTATTATTTTACAGCGCGAGCAAGAAACAAATTATCGCTAAGCTGCGGAATGCGGAATTTTTGACATTTTCGCGCTCTCTGCGGAACGCGAAAATGTCAAATTATCGCAATTTCCGCGAGCGGAACGGAATTTTCGCCCAGGCCTACATAGAAGTCTCATTAACTTACCAAGAGTATATTAATTGGTTTAAAGGTATGCTATCTGATACCACTGAAAACGTGAGACTCGGTCGGCTCAGTAAAGAAGGAGTGACCTGGCTGGTCTTACTGCCTCTACACTGCATCCAGACATTGCTACTTTATAAGCAGCAGGAATGATTTAGTAACCATTTACAGAAATCTTACACAGTTCATAATGCGAACACTGAACGTTCAACCTGCAAGGGCTGCTCATTCTGCACAATCTCAATTGACTACTACAGGTATCAGTCCCTAAACACTGAATGCCATTATGGGAAAGATTCACACCAGTCCAGAGCAAATCCCGTTCTGGATAGTGCTGAAATCAGCTCAGCTTGAAGCCATTTTTCCCCATACTGGCCCGCAGGAAAAACAAAGAATACAAAAAATTTGCTTGCCAATGGGGATGGATCCCCTGATAGAAGATTGTGCACCTTGGGGTACAGTCTTCTCTGCCGCCTATACCAGAACTCATGGCAGTTGTATCAGAAATACAGAATAAATACAGGGCTGAGCCTGGCCTGGACATGGGGTTTGAAACTAATGGGCAGTTTTACCCAAGTATCTGCCATTATGTTAAGTAACATAAAAGGAGAGGCAGCAACATGGCTATACGCCAGCACCTGAGGGAAGCAAGAATTACCTACGATTATCAAAGAAACATATGCTTCACTGGATATAGATAATCTAGGAGTCTGACCTGGGAGACCAATAGTTAAGAGTAATTCTGAAAAGGATGACTCTAAGCAAGCACCCGATTCTTCCAAGAAGAAATGGTATAAGAAAAAAAAAATAAACAAAACAAAACACAGTCCCCACCATAAGGGATTAAACAACCTACATATATCTGGGGGTCGAAACCTCAACTTTGAAACTGTCACATGCCAGTTTGATCAACAGTGATTTTTCGCTGTGATAGTGTTTTTTCAATCATGGCTATGTATTCTCTATTCTTTTAATTGTGAGGCTTAAGGTTAAGCTGTTTTATGTAAATAATTATGTGATGAGTATACTGTCACTACCCTTCCTTTACACTTTTTCAATGTTCACTTGATGCACAATACCTCTTCCCTCCAGTTTCCTTTCCCCCCTTGTGGGGCACTTGTTGTTTGCTTTTTTGATTCATTCGCTGACTCATAAGCGTTTATCACGATCAATGTGATTAAATAACATTGTACTAAACCTTTACAAACTTATTAGTATATTTATGTTTATTGTGTTTCCAACTGTGTGTTGTGCTAAGAATTGCTCTGCTGGGACCAATTCTATATTGTACTATCTTATACCCAGGTCCCAGTGGCTTGTTTGGGTTTACCCTTTCCTTGTAACTACGAGTGAGCCTATCATGGCGTCCCACATTGTTTATATGAAATAACACTCCAAATTGAGGGGGACAAACCCAGGCTAGTAAGAGTCTCTTTTGGGAGAATCTGACACTTGCTTGCAATATTCTTTTGGCTGAAAAGGATTGACGACCTGAGTTCATAATGGAGTGCCCAATGGGAAAAGAGATAATTTTACATGCTTTCTCCGACCTTGTGCCAGAAACAGTTAAAAATAAAAATGCGCCAAAATGGGCGTTGCGATAGCTCCTGCACCTTATCGCAATCATGATGGGTCGGACGATGAGTCAACATATCCCAAAATCCCATTAAAATGTATTACTCAACCACAGAGATAATACCCAATAAAACATGAAGCAAAGAAACTAGTCAGGGAGATCTTAGATGAACTTGAATACCAGGGTATAATAGAGAATTACACCTCTTCCATGAATAATATCTTGTTTCCCTTAATTAACTCTGGTAATTCATACCATCTAGTCTCAGACTACAACATTTAAATGCTTCCAGACACACATTTGCAGGACAAAATGCACATAGTGCTGCACTAATGAATAACATAGTGCGGAAAAAATACAAAACTACATTAGATATCTCAATTGGATTATTTTGCCAAAATATAGCGCCTTGGAGCAGATATTTGACAGCATTCTCAGTGCTAGGTTTTCAATGCTAATTTTGTAAATTACCACAGGGGTATGAGAATAGCGGCGGGCTGTTTTCAGCAAGGGTGATAGAGTTACTTCAAAAGTTGATGAGGGGGCATCGTCCTATGTAGATGATATTTACCTGATGGACGATGAATTAATGGAACACTTGGCTAGAGGGAACCACATAATAAGTGGGTTTGCTCACCTGGGCTAATTACGAAAAATCAAAAATTGCCACCTCAATGTCCTGTTTTGAGGATATAAGCTATCAAGTGAAAGCAAGAACCTGGCAGCTCTTTTTTTTTATTTAAATATGCATTTCTCCAACCACCCAAAAATCTAAGAAATCTACAATCCATTTTAGGATTTAAAATTTTGACAGAACTTACATTTTGTATTACACAGAAAGGATAAAACGATTCTATGACTTAATTAGAGCAGATATTTCAGTGGAACATTGGACACAGGAAGATACAAATATTTTATATTCAGTACAAACTGACAAGATTACAGATTTGACTGTACATTACAAATACAATTAATTTCCTATGCGGAAAGAAATTATACCTCTAGATCGATATGAATGCATCATTTATACTGATGGGTCTGCCCAGCCTGCTGTAGTAATGAAACAGCAGTACTCTGGTGCATGCACAATTGTTAGAGGGCACATGCATGACAGAAAATTACGTTCTGGAAAAACTCACCCCAGGGGACTGTACAGCGCAGCTGGCAGAACTCAAAGCCTGGATACTGACACTACAAAATACAGAACGTGAATTCCCCACACTTATTGCATGTGATCCATTTTACTGTGTCCAGTCCTATAATTAATATCTACACTATTGGGGCCAGAATGGATTTAGAGATTCTATAGGTTGCACAGTAAAGCACAAGATCCTTTGGGAACAGGTGGCAAAGCTGAAAGAAGGCCTGCCACTGGCTCATGTTATTCATACATTGAGTCGTTAAAGTGTTGCCATTTAGGTTGAGGGGAATTCCATGGTGGATGGACCCACCAAGGCAACAGTTCGCACTGATGCTGTTGCTGCAATAACTCACTTCAGTAGGGATATAGATGGAACAAATATGGTGGCATTTAATGCCAAATGTCTTTCCACTCAAGTATTCCTACAAGTTAGATGCACAAAACATTCTGTATGCTCAGATTCTGGAAGTGGAGGATAGAGTAATAACAAACATTGATCACAGATTAGGACTGATACTAGCTGCAAATGAGGGTCTGGGTTCTGTTTACAAAGGGATTACTACTACAGTTTTGTTGCTGAAGCACTGCTATTGGTGGCCAGGTCTAATAAAACAGGCCAAGGATTTTGTGCTTAAATGCGACATCTGCCAGCAGATAAAAAGCTGCCCCATGGCATGTCCAGCACAGAAACCTCTATTGATTTCAGACAAGCCCTAGGCTTGTAAGTATTTGGAGCACTGCCGCCTCTTACAATCAGATGGGGCTTCCAAGTATATCTTGGTGGCAGTGGATTCATGCTCCAGATTCCTGTGGGTTTAACCACAGCGCTTAGCTGACGTTCAAACTGTTATAGAGGAATTACGAGTCTTTAGCTGGACATTCGCAATTCGCACACTTCATTCTGACCAGGGTCCAGCGTTTAGCTCTCGGGCTTACAAAGAAGCCAATCGAAATTTGGGTATGGCTTTGCAATACTCCTCCTCCTACCATCCCAAGGGATATTTGGTAGTTGATAGGAAAATACATGACTTAAAGCAGTGCTTAGAGCAAGGGTATTTGGATTCGGTGGCAGTTGGGTCAATCACCTATATAGAGCCCGGAGAACACTTAATAACATGCCCAATAAAGCCCAGGGGGGGCATACTCCATATGAAGTCCTGTTTGGGGTAAGAATGTGGGTACCAGACATGGATAATGTCAGCACAGTGGTGGCTGAAACACTATTTGACATCAATGAACATTTGGCTGTTTTACAGGAACTAATTCAATTCCGGGCTTCACAAAGCAAGGTCCAAGTAAAACACACTGCCACTGGTGACGTGAAGGTTGTGCCAGCAAGACCTGTCTGGGTCCCGAAGATTGGGAACCTGGTGAGAGAAAAAATTGTGGACAAAAAAGAATTAGAACCATCCTAGAGAGCGCAAGTACCTGTCCTGGCTGTTGAAGGTACCAGAATTGTACTTCTGCCCCTTTCCGGTCACTGAGACAAAAGGTTTGTCTCTATCGATCTGATCAAACCACACTATGTGGAAAATTCTCAAAAGAAGGTTGCGTGCGCTCCTGGGTAGCTGTCACACTCCTTTTGCTAATGCACACAAAGTTCAGATGGAAGCTTTAATAACGACAGAAGATTCCACTCTCCAACGAGAAGCTGTAAATAACGATGAAATGATACTTCACCCCGTTCAAACAACTACAACTGTATAATCGATAAGTACAGACATCTCAATTCACAAAATTGATGACGTCTATGTAAACATGCCACAGATCAAGTCATCTCCAGTTATACAAAACCTTCTGTGCTGCCAAAAATAGACAGGACGGCATCTAGCTATTTTGTGCATTATGATGACTTCTCATCGGACTCAAGTGAACCTAAGCTGCCACATCTGCCTGTACCTTTCAAGCTATGAGTGTGAGCTTTCTACCTTTGGCTAAAAAGTCTTACTTCATCCCTTCCTGGTTACATCTCTGGATTGCAATGCGGTTACCTTTACTGGTACTCTTGATTGGTTCGGTGACTGTCTTTTTCCTACTTCTGAATGGATACTATCTCCCAGAACGCTGGGCAGTAAAACTCGTGACCTTGGTTCTAAAACCACATGCATCATCACACCGTAAACTAAGGGACCTTTCCCGGGTGAACATTACAGGAGTTCAAGTTCCTGGAGGAATAGTACAGGACAGGGTATTGTATGATATGTATGGTCCTATTGAACTTTTGCAAATTCCTTATTTGTATAAAATTTCCTTAAATTATAAAATCAACTCTAATACTTTCTGTGATGATTGAGACATTGAAACTGTGCACAATTTGCTTGCAGATATAGAGCGATCAGCTGCATTTTCTAATGATGAATTGCATGATGGTGCATCTAATTAGGGAGACCTGTTCTGCAATCAACATTATGGTCACCATTTCCAAAATAAAGCTAGCTTCCCACATGCTGTTTTAATTACACTAAATGGGAACACTGCCCTGCACCGCTGAAAGATAGTTCAAAGACATTTGTGAAACAGTTTGCTTATTATCCAGGTTTTGAAACATCAGACCCAGCCTCATATTATATTAGGCTTGCACCTACACCTGCAAAGACAAATATGCTAATAAACACCAAGCTGATATACTTTGCTTCCTTTATTTCCCAACTGTCTGTACAGGGTTTCGACTTTTAGAAAGACACCATAGACACAAAATCTGTCTGAGGACAAAAGAGTGGCAGGTTCAAGGAACTGGCCCTTATTTAGAGCATGTCTCATTCCACATTAGATGATTTTCCTGAACAAAACAGTGCAACAAACTTCATGTCTTGGTAAAGCAAAAATGAAGGATTTGAACACACTCCGTATTGCCGCATTCTCTTCCTATCGAGAATTGTCAGTGCTTAACACGCATTAGAGAGGATACACGAGTTACCATGAATGTAATGGTTCTTTCAATTCATCAGACCCCAATTGGAAGGGATGGTTGGTTTGGCTGACAGACACAAATAGGTGTCAATCTAGATTCCTGTGTAACACCAAAGGGTTTAGGATTAATAGGCCTGATCAGCGATATGTACAGTCAAAATACTTGGGGTGGTGACGTCATATAGTGTTGGGAAGTTGTGCCTAGATTGGCTAAAAACCTCAACACTTTCCCAGGTGAAGCAACACTTGTCCCTTCTTTCTGATGACATGGATATAAGGGATTTTCTATTGGATCCCCGGAACCCATGTCAAAAGTGCTTCTTGTACAGAATATACAACGAGCTGAGGAAGATTTCTCAACAGGAAGGTGCTGAGAGATTGCACAAGATCCACAGGGTTAATTTAGAAAAGGCTTAGGCTGTGGTTGACAACGTTATGACCACATTATCATCCAGAATTTATTCACTGGGCAACATAGTGTGTTCTGCAATTAACATAATGCAGCAAGACATGTCTATTTTACAACATGCTGCGCAAACAAATGATGGACGGAATGCTGAATAAATCATACATTTACCCCCAGTCAAGAGATCTGGGTTAAATCCATAGTTCTTTTGCTCACCATGCCACCCCAGTTTAGACCCAGTCATATGCAAATCAATTTTGGCACCGTGCCTCATGGGAACAGTCCAGACCAAACTGCCAAGCCAGGTCCTTCCTGGACCGGAAACAATCATCCTGGTACCGGTTTCTGGTTTTTACCCTCCATCAGCCAGGCTAGCTTGAATCCAGTGGCACAGAGAGCATGGGACCCACGTCTGGGCATTCCCATCCCACTTAGGGTGAAAAGTGCTATGCAAACAAATGATGCACAGAATGCTGAATAAATCATACATTCACCCCCAGTCAAGAGATCTGGGTTAAATCCATCGTTCTTTTGCTCACCATGCCACCCCAGTTTAGACCCAGCCATATGCAAATCAGTCTTAACACTGTACCGTATGGGAACAGTCCAGACCGGACTGCCAAGCCAAGTCCTCCCTGGACCTGAAACAAGCATCCTGGTACCATTTTCTTGGTATTACCCTTCATCAGCCAGGCTAGCTTGAATCCAGTGGCACAGTGAGCAAGGGACCCACGTCTGTGCATTCCCACTTAGGATGAAAAGTGCTACGCAAACAAATGATGGACGGAATGCTGAATAAATCATACATTCACCCCCAGACTAGAGATCTGGGTTAAATTCATTGTTCTTTTAGTCACCATGCCACTACGGTTTAGACCCAGCCATATGCAAATCGGTCTTGACCCTGTGCCTCATGGGAACAGTCCAGACTGAACTGCCAAGCCAGGTCCTCCCTGGACCGGAAACAACCATCCTGGGGCCGGTTTCTGGGTATTACCCTTCATCAGCCAGGCTAGCTTGAATCCAGTGGCACAGTGAGCAAGGGACCCATGTCTGGGCATACCCATCCCACTTACGGTAAAAAGTGCTAAGCAAAGAAATGATGGACGGAATGCTGAATAACTCATACATTCACCCCAGTGAAGAGATCTGGGTGAAATCCATCATTCTTTTTCTCACAATGCCACCCCAGTTTAGACCTAGCCATATGCAAATCAGTCTTGACCCTGTGCCTCATGGGAACAGTCTAGACCAAACTGCCAAGCCAGGTCCTCCCTGGACCAGAAACAAGCATCCTGGGACCGGTTTCTGGGTATTACCCTTCATCAGCCAGGCTAGTGGGATGATTTTGCCCAGACGTGAGTTCCGTGCTCTCAATGCCACTGGAGTCAAGCTATCCTGGCCGATGAGGGCTGAAAGCCCAAAACCGGTCCTAGGATGCTTGTTTCCAGACCAGGGAGGACCTGGCCTGGCAGTTAAGGCTGGACTGTTCCCATTGGGTTCAGGGTCAAGACTGATTTACATATGGCTGAGTCCAAACTGGTATGGCATGGTGAGCAAAAAAACTATGGATTTAGGCTTTGATCTCTGTACTGGGGTGAATGTATGACATTGTTCTGAATTCTGTTAATCAAATGTTCTTTTTGCATTTGTCAGCCTGAATAGAATGGGTATGCCCAGACGTGGGTTCTGTGCTCTCCATGCCACTGCAGTCAAGCTATCCTGGCTGATGAGGGCTGAAATCCCCAAAACGGTCCTAGGATGCTTGTTTCTAGTCCAGGGAGGACCTGGCCCAGCAGTTCGGGCTGGACTATTCCCATTGGGCGCAGGGTCAAGACTGATTTGCATATGGGTGTGTCCAAAATGGAATGGCATGGTGAGCAAAAAAACGATGGATTTAGGCCTAGATCTCTGTACTGGGGTGAATGTGTGACATTGTTTTGTATTCTGTTCATCAATTGTTCTTTTTGCATTTGTCACCCCAAGTGAGACGGGTATGCCCAGACTTGGGTCCCGTGCTCTCCATGCCACTGGAGTCAAGCTAGCCTGGCTGATGAGGGCTGAAAGGCCGAAACCAGGTCCTACAACTCATCCTAGTGATGGAGAATGAAACCAGCGAAGCAGAAACAAGACTTAAAAACTGCCTAAAAGCCACTTTCCATTGGATGAGGACTAATCACCTTAAATGCAACACTGGGAAGACCGAGATCCTACCGTTTGGTAAGGGAAACACTTTCAACCCAGCACTATGGTGGCCAGAAGAAGCAACCGTTCCCCCTAATACAGCCAACGCAGTCCGAAACCTAGGGATAAAATTTGACCCATCTCTGAGCTTTCAACAACAAGCAGTAGCCGTCAGGGACCTGCTTCGGCATAATAAAAGGGCTCAGGAAATTTTTTGATCTAATCCCTTTCGCCGCAAGGAAGACGGTGGCAGTAGCCCTCATTACCT
Organism: Triturus cristatus; assembly: GCF_964204655.1. Classification (NCBI taxonomy): domain Eukaryota; kingdom Metazoa; phylum Chordata; class Amphibia; order Caudata; family Salamandridae; genus Triturus; species Triturus cristatus. Next base: position 634,691,493 of record NC_140582.1, read on the forward strand.
CTCGCATAGATTACTGCAACAGCACATACGCAGGAACTAACAGGACAGTCTGTCATAAACTACAAATGGTGCAGCATGCAGCGGCGAGACTAGTGCTAGGATGGAAAAGAAGAACCTCAGCCACAATTGCCATGAACACCCTGCACTGGTTGCCTATACACAAAAGGGTGCTCTTTAAAATCTTGCTAATCACTTTCAGGGCAGTTAACAAAACAGGACCCAAAAACATCGAAAGCATGTTCCAACGCTACGTTCCCTCCAGGTGTCTGAGGTCCCAAGGTGACAATCTCCTGACTATTCCTAAGTTTAGACTCAAAACCAGAGGAGGTAAAGCCCTGGCTGTCTTAGGGTCCAGAGCATGGAACTCACTGCCACCCCCTTTCCGACAAATCTCTACAGAAACAATTTTCGGAAAAACCCTTAAGACCTGGATTTACACCCTATCCGACACAAAATGCAAAAACATGAGTTAGCATTTTTACCAAGGATTCACCACAAGAACAATAAGCCACCATGTTCTCTTACACTCTGAAGCGCTAAGATGCTCCCTGGAGTGTAACCCGCGCTATACAAACACTAATTACATTACATTTAGGATGCTTATTTCCAGTCTAGGGAAGACCTGGCCTGGCAGTTTGAGCTGGACTGTTCCCATTGGGCACAGGGTTAAGACTGATTTGCATATGGCTGGGTCCAAACTGGAATGGCATGGTGAGCAAAGAAACAATGGATTTAGGCCCTGATCTCTGTACTGGGGTGAATATATGACATTGTTCTCCATCCTGTCCATCAATTGTTCTTTTTGCATTTGTCACCCCGAGTGGTACGGGTATGCCCAGACGTGGGTCCGTTCTCTCCATGCAACTGGAGTCAAGCTATCCTGGCTGATGAGGGCTGAAGCCCGAAACCGGTCCTAGGATGTTGTTTCCAGTCCAGCCGGGACCTATCCTGGCAGTTCGGGCTGGTCTTTTCCCACTGGGCGCAGGGTCAAGACTGATTCACATATTGCTGGGTCCAAACTGGAATGGCATGGTGAGCAAACAAATGATAGATTTAGGCCCAGATCTCTGTACAGGGGTGAATGTATGACATTGTTCTGCATTCTGTCCATCAATTGTTCTTTTTGCATTTGTCACCCCGAGTGGGACGGGTTTGCCCAGACGTGGGTCCCGTGCTCCCCATGTCACTGGAGTCAAGCTATCCTGGCTGATGAGGGCTGAAAGGCCGAAACCAGGTCCTACAACTCATCCTAGTGATGGAGAATGAAACCAGCGAAGCAGAAACAAGTTTAGACCTAGCCATATGCAAATCAGTCTTGACCCTGTGCCTCATGGGAACAGTCTAGACCAAACTGCCAAGCCAGGTCCTCCCTGGACCAGAAACAAGCATCCTGGGACCGGTTTCTGGGTATTACCCTTCATCAGCCAGGCTAGTGGGATGATTTTGCCCAGACGTGAGTTCCGTGCTCTCAATGCCACTGGAGTCAAGCTATCCTGGCCGATGAGGGCTGAAAGCCCAAAACCGGTCCTAGGATGCTTGTTTCCAGTCCAGGGAGGACCTGCCTGGCAGTTGGGTTGGACTGTTCCCATTGGGCGCAGGGTCAAGACTGATTTGCATATGGCTGGGTCCAAACTGGAATGGCATGGTGAGCAAAAAAATGATGGATTTAGGCCCAGATCTTTGTACTGGGGTGAATATATGACATTGTTCTGCATTCTGTCCATCAATTGTTCTTTTTGTATTTTACAACATGGACAATTACGGTACATTGTAATACTGATCTGGACGTTACAAACATTACATTCTGGCCACATGCTATGGCATTACATTAATAAACAACATTTGCTAAGCCCATGGCTAGCCAAAGGCATCCCAGCGCAATCAGGAAGACAGAGAGGAGCAAGGTAAGTTAAAGAGAGACATTTTGGAATAGCCATGTTTTAAGGAGCTTTCAGAAAGGAAGGTGATGAGAGTCTGATCGAAGATGAATAAGAAGGGTGTTCCAGAGTCTGGCTACATTGTACATGAAGGACTTTCTTCCACATCTCAGCCTTTTGACTGAGGGGGATAACAGCCAAATTTAGATTAGCTGAACGTAAACATTTCGTGGAGTGATAGAAGGTGATGAGGCAATATTTGATCGATGGGCCCTTCCCCCATAAGGTTTTATGGGCTATGCAAAGAGACTTGAACTTTATTCTATCTGAAACTGGAAGCTAGTGTAAGGTCTTTAAAGCTGGCTTAGCCGACTGAGTTTTAGGGGTACAGAGCAGTAGTCGTGCTGCACAGTTCTGAACTACTTGGAGTTTCCTTATCATTGAATTGGGAGCTCCAAAACTAAGGGAGTTCCCATAGTCCAAATGAGAGAGGACCAAGGCCTGGACCATGATTCTTCTCACTCCCATGGAAGGAGGGGTATGAGTTTCCGCAGGAGTCTGAGAGTGCCATAGCAGGCCCCAGCCAGCTTCACTGCTTGGTGATAGAACTTAAAGGATTTGACCAGCCAGGCACATAGGCTTTTGATTTTAGTACTGGAAGTAGGGGCAGGGCCAAAACGAGTTGGACAAGCTGATTCATGATCCATACTCATGGAATTGCCCAAGAGCATTAGCTCTGTTTTTCCTCTGTTGAGTTTGAGATAGAAGTGGTCCATCCTGGATGCTCTTTCTCTAAGCAAGCTTCCAGGTCAGATGGGGTGCTTTGGTGGTGGTTAAGCATAACCACCAGCTATGTGTCGTCAGCATATGGGACTATTGTAACCCCATATGGCAAAATATTATCTGGGAGCGGTTTCATATAAACATTAAATGATGTGGGTCTCAGGAATGAGCCATGAGGTACTCCACAGCTGAGCGATAGGCTCTTAGAAACAGAATCTCTTGCAAATACCTGGAATGATTTATCATCTAAGTAGGACCTGAGCCAGGTAATAGCGCAGCCAGAGACTCTAACCATGCTAAGTCTGTCCAAGAGAATATCAAAATTGGCTGTGTCAAATGTGCCAGATTGAGGAAGATGGTGGCTACTGCTCCTCCCCGATCAAGAATTCTCTTGGATTCTTCAACCATGGCTAGTAGAGCAGTTTCAGTTCCATGTTGAGGGCAGAATCTAGTTTGTACAGTACAAGTCTGTTTTTTGAACATAATCTAAGGATAGACAAAGTATACTATGTTGCACATTGAAAAATTAGACCAATCACCCTTCACCGTGGCTGAGACAGCATCCACAGACTGGATACTCCATGGTTATGTCACCCTACTAGTCACAACTTTCCTATTCCAATATTGTCTCCAATACCAACAGGTAGGCAGATATGAAGCGCTAGGTGAAGGTTATGTGCATGAGTATTGGGAATTACTGTTCAGGTTTAGATGCAGGAATGGGGACATGGAAGTTTTTCTTAGTGGTTCAGACTGTGAGGATGCTTTTACCGGGTTCTTAGTTTGTAAAGATATTTTTCTCCACAGGCCATGCAATGCTTTGGTAGCAATTTGGTCTTGTTACCTGAAGGGTTCTCCAGCTGCCATGATTCATCCGGTGTTCAAGCTGCTCTTGAATGGAAGCTATTTGATGCTGAATGATCAAGGTTGCTGTGAAATGGAACCGGGCATCGCTTATCTAGTGACGTTAATTCCATAGTGACTTGTTGCACACAAGTACTGTTTCCGCCTACCCGCAAAGTTAGGGAGTCAACGCTATGGCCTTCGACAAATGTTTCCAACATACAGTTTGATTCCTGAGCAAGCTGAAAACCATGCTTTTCAAAACGCTATGGCCTTAACTTCAGACAGGGAGACGTTTGATGTTCAGGTTGCCAGGTCCTAATCTGAGATACAAACACTACTCCATACCAACATTCCACTGCATTTTGGGGAGCTGGTCCACTGTATCTTTAACATATCGAAAGGAATAGTGCATTTTTTTAGATGTATAGGCTCTGGATTGGTTAGCACCTTTCAGAAGATTTTTTTAGTTATACCATCATTTATATACGTTGTGTTGGGAAGTGTTTTTGGCTCCTGCTTGTCCTGCTACTTGTGGCGGCAAACCTGATTAATATTTTTCTACTCCGCAATGAACGTCCCAGTTCAACCTGAAATGGAGACAGCACAACTTGTGCTGCGTTGCAGTGAGCGCATGGTACACTGCTTCGGTACACCTCAGTTTCAAGAACTAAATGAACACCGGTTCTTATCCTTTAGGCCTGTCTGGCTTGACTGCATACAGCCTGTTTACCACTACCTGCTTTGCAGCCACAAATGCACCCTGGATATATATATTGGGTAACAAATGGTTGCGCACCATGACATTGAAGTACTGATGGACCCCTTAAAGGCCCATGCGTATTGTTGTCCCCAGCGTATTCCATTAATGATGAATGCATTCTCATTGCCACCCTGAGATGCTTCAGCTCCTAGTGATGTGAACAGCTGCTCTGCAGAACACATATGGGCTACAATGCCTTCCTCAGCAGCTGCTGTGGTAATTGGATGGAATCACCTTTGCTCCATAAATCTGCTTTGAACATCGTTTGTGGTTGTGGGCTACAGCAATGTTGTGTATACCACTCGCAGCACATAAACAATTGGCTCTGTTTCCTTGAGCTGGGAACAATGCAGCCTGTTTTTCAATAAAATGGATTTCACAAATTCCTATTTTATTTTTCTAGGCACCATGGCTTTCAGGGTGCTTTGCATTTCAAGTGGTATCATGACTTTTAAGGATTTTATTAGATATTTTAACACTTTTCATGTGTCAGACGGCCGGGAGTCATCCAACGCTACAGTGCTCATGTACTTCGGATGGCTCCCGACAGTCTGCACACATGACACAGGAAATCCCTTTGGTGCAGGCACCAGAGCTATTTACTTTCAATCAAAAGAGGCTCGGGAGCTGGGAAAGAGCTTCTGAGGCTGGTCTGATTGTTTCACTGAAATGATGATCACCATGCACATCACGCTGATGTCATTTCAGTGAAACCGAAACTGAAAAGAGCTCCTCGGGCTTATTTCAGTTTCACTGTCTACAAGATCAGGGTGCTATCTCATCCTGCCAGCACATAAGCATACAGAGATCACCCCTTTCCAATGATACCTCTTATTGGTGGATCCCTGCTTGGGGATCGCTATAGGAGGATGATCTCCAAGCAGGGATCCAGCAACTAGACAACACGGAGGGGGGAGTGGCCCATTGTGTTTCAATCAATCAATCAATTCATTTGTAGAGCACACTACTCACCCGTGAGGGTCTCAAGGCGCTGGGGGTTGGGGGGGAAGGGTGCTGCTACTGCTCGAACAGCCAGGTCTTGAGAAGTCTCCTGAAAGTCAGCAGGTCCTGGGTCTGTCATAGGCGGAGGGGGAGGGTGTTCCAAGTCTTGGCAGCGAGGTGGGAGAAGGATCTGATGCCGGCGGTTGCTCGTCAGATGCGGGGAGCGGTGGCGAGGGCGAGGTCAGCGGAGCGAAGATTGCGGTTTGGGGTGTAGAAGGTGAGTCATTCGTTGAGGTACGCTGGTCCGGCGTTGTGGAGTGCTTTGTGAGCATGGGTGAGGAGCTTGAAGTTGATCCTCTTGTTGACTGGGAGCCAGTGCAGGTCTTTCAGGTGGGCTGTGATGTGGCTGTGGCGGGGGATGTCGAGGATGAGGCATGCAGAGGCATTCTGTATGTGTTGTAGTCGTTTCTGGAGTTTGGCTGAGGTTCCCATGTAGAGGGCGTTGCCATAGTCCAGCCTGCTGCTGATGAGGGCCTGGGTGACCGTCCTTCTTGTTTCGGATGGGATCCATCAGTAGATCTTGCGTAGCATGCGGAGGGTGTTGAAGTAGGACGAGGAGACAGCATTGACTTGTTGCATCATAGACAGCAAAGAGACCAGGATGACCCCCAGGTTGCATGCGTGGGCGCTGGGTGTCGGTGCAGCTCCCAGTGCGGCCAGCCACCATGAGTCATTCCAGGTAGAGGGGGTGGATCTGATGATGAAGACCTCTGTCTTGTCCAAGTTCAGTTTCAGGCGGCTGTTCTTCATCCATTCAGCGATGGCCTTCATAATTTCGTGGAGGTTGGGTCTGGCAGTGGTGGGGGCCTTGGTGAGAGAGAGGATGAGCTGGGTGTTGTCGGCGTATGAGATGATGTTGAGGTCGTGCGATCGGTCGATCTTGGCGAGTGGTGCCATGTAGGTGTTGAAGAGTGTCAGGCTGAGGGACGATCCTTGGGGTGCGCCACAGATGATCTTGGTGTCTTTAGATCGGAATGGAGGGAGGCGGACATTCTGGGTTCTGCCGGTGAGTAAAGAGGAGGTCCAGTCCAGGGCTTTGTCGTGGATCCCTGCGTTGTGGAGGCGAGTGCTTAGGGTGTAGTGGCAGAAAGTATAGAAGGCAGCCGAAAGGACCAGGAGGATGAGGGCCGCGGTTTCTCCGTTGTCCAGCAGGGCTCTAATGTCGTCGGTGGCGGCGATGAGGGCTGTTTCGGTGCTGTAGTTGCTGCGGAATCCGGATTGGGACGGGTCCAGGATGTTGTTCTCTTCGAGGAAGGAGGTCAGTTGCCTGTTGAAAATCTTCTCGATTACTTTTGCCGGGAACGGGAGTAGGGAGATGGGTCGGAAGTTCTTGAGGTCCTTGGGGTCCGCCTTGTTTTTTTAGCAGGGCGTTGATCTCAGCGTGAAGATGGCGGTCTCAAAGGAGTTGCTGATGATCTTGCGGAGATGGGGTGCGATGGTGGAGCTTGCTTTGTTGAAGATGTGGTGCGGGCAGGGGTCTGATGGTGAGCCGGAGTGGATTGTGTTCATGATTTTGATGGTGTCTTCGTCGTTGAAGTGGTCCAGGAAAGCAGGGGGCCGGTGTGGCTGGGGGGCAGTGAGTCTGAGGGATCGGTATCTGTCGGGTGGGCCTGGTTGTTGAAGCTGTTGGATGGGGCAGAAAGACCACTAGGCAGCAGGGATTATGAGTTTTTATATTTAGGGGTGGGGGCTTCCCAAAATGAACATGCCAGCATACCTAAACACATATTGGACAGTATTTCTGCCCCCCCTTGGGGGCCAGATGGGGATTATTACCCCCGTTCTGCTCCACAGGGGGGTTAGAAAGCCTACTACACACCATGGATATGATTATGTGCATGTCAGAGTTGGCCCCTTAGGGTTACTCCTCTTTTTTTCTAGGGACACATTTTGTCTGTTTCTGCCCCATCAGCATTATTTTTAAGTTCATCTGACCCCCAAGGAAGGCTGAAAACCACTAGATTTCATGAAAGTTTCTGTGTGTGAACTGGAGTTCTGCTGATGGTCTGCGTGTACTGCCATTTGGCTGGCTGTGTGTGAACTGGCATTTTGCTGGCCATGTGTGTGGACTTGCTCTTGGCTGGTGATGTGGGTTTGGACTAGTGCTTGGTGGCGGCATGTGTAGACTGGTGCTTACTTGGTGGTGTGCATGGACTGGCTCTTGTATGGCAGTGTGCATGGACTGGTGCTTGGCTGATGAAGTGTATTGATGATGCTTTGCAGGTGGGGTGTGTGGATGGTGCTTGGCTGACGGTGTGCATGGATGGTGCTTGGCTGGCGATGTATGCAGCAGCAGCTCCTTCTCTATGGCAGAGGAGCATGTCCCCCCAAAAATGGCAGGAAAGGAAAAATAAAACAATGATGAACACTCATTTCATTTTTCCTTTCTTGACCAATCTTGGGGGCAGGCCGGAGGATGAATGAGGGAATAGTAGATGCACTCCCTTCACTGCACATGATTGTTTGGCATAGTCATTCACAGTGAAAGCTCTCTCCAACCCAGAAATGCAGCTGGGTTGAAGAGAGCAGGAACAGACCCACAGTGTGTCCTGAAGGGCCAATCAAGGGCGCTCAGGCCAACCCTGAAGCTGCTCACACACGTAAGAGATGCTTCAGGATTGGCCACAGGGCATTCTGGCAGCCTGTGCTGCATGGAGAAGAAGAGGAGAAGAGTGCAAAGCGGACAGCTGCAGGTAAGATTTTTTTCCCACTCGTGACTCAAATCCCGCCCCACCACTCTTGCCACTTGTCCAGCATGCCTGGGTGTGTGTGGACTGGTGGTGTGGCTTGTGTGGATCCCTCAATGTTTTTTTACCCAGAATCCCTTGTAAACCTCAAATTAAGCTAAAAAGTCATATTTTCCAAACATTTCCGTGAGAAAAAGTTGTAGGATCACTGCACCAGTCCAAATTTCCTAACACCCAGCTTTCTCCTCGGCCTATCGATCAAAATTATACCTCACTTCTGTGGGTGTCCAAAGCAGAGTCAGCCTAAAAGCATATAAAGAAACTACCCATTTGGAACCACTTTGGTTCCCTCTCAATCTCTACAGGTTTTTAACCATTCCCTGTATCAGTGGTACTCGCATGTCAGGTTTTTTTTACGCTACATTACAGGTTTGCAGTGGATTCTGGGTAGAAAAATGCTGGGAGATCAATGCAAGCCACATATCCTTTGACTCCCCTGTGTGTCTAGTTTTCAGAAATGTCTTGGTTTGGTACGTTTCCCTAGATGGCCGCTGAGCTGGGGACCAAAAACGCAGGTGACTCCAGAGTGATCAATACTGTTGAAGTCTCCACAGTATATTTTGAGCCATTTCATGTCACAGCCACTAGGCCTACCCACACAAGTGAGGTACCATTTTTATCGAGAGACCTGGAAAAATGCTGGGTGGTAGGGATTTTGAGGTGGCCTGTGATCCCACAACTTTCCCACACAGAGAAGTTAGTTAACATGTGATTATTTTTAGCTAAATTTGAGGTTTGCAGAGGATTCTGAGTAAATGTTGAGAAAATTTAACACAAGCTACACCTCCCTGTACTCCCCTGGGATTCTAGTTTTCGGAAATATCTGGTTTTAGTAAATTTCCCTATATGCCCAAAAGCGCAGGTGTCTCCCTTGCAAAACCAAGTCTTCTTGTGATCAATCCTTTTGAAGTCTCCACAGTACGTTTTGGGGTGTTTCCTGTTGCAGGCACTAGGCCTACCCACACAAGTGAGGTACCATTTTTATCAGGAGATGTAGGGGAATGCTGGGTGGGTTGAAGTCTGTGGCTTCAGACTGTATCCAGAACTTTCCACCACAGAAATGTGAGGAAAATTTGTTTTTTGAAGAAAGTTTGAGGTGTGCAATGGATTCTGGGTAACAGAACAGGGAGAGTACACAAGTCACCCCCATCCTAGATTCCTCTGGGTGTCTAGGTTTGGAAAATATACAGGTTTGCTAGGTTTCCCTAGGTGTCGGCTGAGCTAGGGTCCAAAATCCACAGTTAGACACATTGCGAAAAACTGGTCTGTTTTCAATGGAAAAATGGGATATGCCCATGTTGCATTTTGGGTAGTTTCCTGTCACGGACACTAGGCCTACCTACACAAGTGAGGTACCATTTTTAACTGGAGGTGTGCAGAAATGCTGGGGGTGGAAGTTTGTAATTCCATGCAGATTCCAGAACTTTCCATCACAGAAAAGTGAGGAAAATATGTTTTTGTAAATAAAGTTTGAGGTTTGCAAGGGATTCTGGCTAACAGAACCTGGTGAGAGCCACACAAGTCACCCCAGCCTGGATACCCCTGGATGTCTAGTTTAAAAAAATGTACAGGTTGGCTAGGTTTCCCTAGGTGCTGGCTGATTGTGGGCCTAAAATCCACAGCTAGGCACACTATGAGGAAAGGGTCCGTTTTCACTGGACAAATGTTATGTGCCTACTTTGCGTTTTGGGCCGTTTCCTGCCACGGGCACTAAGCCTACCCACACCAGTGAGATACCATTTTTATCGGGAGTATTGGGGGAATGCTGGGTGTGTGCATGTGAGTGGCTCCCCGCAGATTCCCAAACTTTCCATCACAGGAAAGTTAGAAAATTATTTTTTTGGGACAAAGTTTGAGGTTTTCAAGGGATTCTGGGTAACGGAACCTTGAGAGACTCACCTAAGTTACACCGACATCTGAGAGATGGTTTTTAAAGAAAAATATGAGTTTAAACATGCTTTTTTCTTTTTTTTTATTATAGTCCTCATTTACCTTGGAATCAGAAGCTCTGAGGCCCCCCTGGTCCAGCATCTTCCAGCGCTGTTTTTTTTACACCAAGGATTTTAATGTCTTCTATAGTATTCCCGAACTTCCTCTTCCCAGGCCCGAGAGACCAACCGACATTTAGATCATATCTGAGAGTTTGAAGATAAATAGAAGGCGTAATCATTGGACCAAACCCTTCCCTAAACTTCTCTTTCCAACCATTTTAGAGCAGGAGACCAACTTCTATTCCTCTTTTTTCCACATTTCTAACCAAAATTTATGATACTTTTACCCACTCTTATCCATTGTATTTCAATTGGCGACACATAACTAATCCATTTCTTACATACCTCACTTCGTGCCAAGAGAATCAAGTAAAACACCAGTTTCTTTTCCTCATTGGTAAAATCAACATGTACAGATGACACCCCAAAAAAAAACAAGTGATAAGCTTCCCTGGAGCTCTCTGTCCAGTATAGATGATATAGCTCTACTTACACCCTTACAAAATTTCTGGATCAAGGAACACTCCAGGAACATATGGATGTCGTCTGCTTTTTCGTCGGTACATTTTATGCATCTTGCCGTTCTTCCCTTCCCCAATTTCGATAATCTATATGGCGTCCAATATACTCTATGAAGAAAGAAGCTGTGGTTCCTTCTTAAATTGGGAGGATACACTGTAGAATATAACAAGTTGAAAGATACTTGCCATAAGTCTTCCAGCTGTCTCTCCGGCAAGCTCTTCCCCACAGGTCAGTCGGTAGATTGAAGACACCATCTGACAATTCCACCAGTAGCCATTACCATCTCGCCACTTATTTCTTCTTTGGAGCATTTTCACTAATTCAGCTTCCAAGTCATTAGATGCACTTATCTTCTCTTTTGATGACTGAAACCAGCCCCACATTTGCAAGTATTTAAATTTAGACACTTTACTCTTGGCGATCTTAGCCAGTTTATCCCAGGCAATGAAGTCTCCCTCTTCCACCATATCGCCCCATCTTAGGACCCCTGCCTCCCTGAGTGGTATAGCCAGCAAGACCTTTGTCCATTCAGGTGCTCCTGGTGCATTCCATATTGATGCGCACTTACTGAAGTAAGTGAGTCTAACTTACTTTCTGATCTTGACCCAAAGTTCTGCCATGCCCCCTAGAATTTTGAGATGCACTCTCTTGAAGTATTTGGGGTCTCCAAATGTATACATAAAACCGTGCATCCCTCCTTCAGTATCTGACGTCATGCACCTAAACATTTTACCAATATCGGAGTTATCAGGAAGGGTCAGTAACATCTTCCCATTTTTTAAAAGAAAGGCCCACGCATAATACATCAGATCGGGCAGAGACAACCTCCATTTTTCCTTCTTCCTGAGCAATTTTTTCCAAGTGATTTGCGAGCCCTTTAAATTCCAGATAAAACAATTGATTTTACCCTGCTTTTTCTGCAGCCATTCTGCCTTGAATAACAGTGGGATCATCTGGAAGCAAAATGTAAACTTTGGAAAGATTTTTATCTTCACTAAATTGATTCTTCCTATGATCATCAAAGGAAGATGAGACCAGCTAGACATCAGCTTTCTGACTTCCATAAGCATGGGGGAGAACATGGCGGCCGGCTAGTGGTGGTCACGGGAGCCACCACATCACGGATTAATTCAATTTTGGTGTACACTGGAGGTTAGGTAGTCACAATTACAGATGTGCCTACCTGAGAGTTTATACAAGTGAGCCTTTGGCAGGGGGACAGGGGGCCCCCAGCAGAAAAACTGCAGGACAGCGGGTGCGGACTCTGCAGGCGTCGGGTCGCGCTGGGCTGAACCTGTGCCATCTTCATAGAGGCTGTGGAGCCGTGGCACGAATTCCCTTCTGGGGAAGGAAGGGCAGAGACTGCTCACCCAGCGTCTGCAGTCAGGAGGAATCCACCAAAGGCAGCAAGGGAGCCGAGGAGTAGAGGGCTGTTACAGGGTGGAAAAAGTCTAAAAGAAGAGGAAACAGTGCGCATCCTGTATGGGTAAGCCTCGGAGGAGGAGGGGGGCCTCCTGATATAAAAGCCAACAGCCTGGTGGAGGGAGAGACAGGCACGATATTACACCTTGAGGAGGGGAAAAAGCCAGTTAGACTAGAAGTAGTCAATAGATATTCGTTAAGAAGTGCGACAGCCAACGGGCAGTTAAAGGCTTTTTTGATTTAAGAGTCAACAAAAAACAAGATTCTGAAACCCACAAAGATTGCACAGCCAGGAAACCAATTAAAGGAGGAAAGAGGAGGTGGAAGAGGCAAGAGGACATGGGAGGAGATAACTACTCAAGGGCAAAAGCTAAAGATTACGCCCTCACTCAGAACTTTCTTCAAGGCAGTGCCTAATGTTTTGGTTTTAAAAATGGAAGAAAAGCAGATCCAGGGGGTTTGAAGGATCTGGTTAATAAAGAGGTGGAGAGGGAAGATGGTTGTGCTCAGAAATCAGTTAGTGAAACAATAAATGTGGACGTTTCTGACTTAATTAGCATAAATAGATTCCAAGTTCTATCAGTTGAGGAGTGTAACATTGTAGATGAAGAAACGCAAAATGGGGCAGGCGAGAATGCTGTTGAGTCTGGATTAATAGATAATGTGCCATATCCTGTGGTACAGGGTGGAGGGCTGGCTGGTGGAGGGTCAGCCGCACAAGGTAGCAGTGAGAGAGACATTGAGCTAACAGAATTAATAGAATCACTGCAGAGGCATACAGTACAACATCTAGTTACAGATATGATCCAGCTATTAACTGTGGAGATGAGAAGCAGATTTGAAACAGCAGAAGTGAATCAAAAGATGATAAGAAAGGCATGTGATAATCCAGAGAAAATATTTGATGATCTTACTGTTAGGACTCAAATGCTCAAATCTACTGTTAAAGCTTTAACCTTGCAAGCTGGAGCAAATCAGGAAAGCATTAGATTGCTCAAAGATAGTGGAGCAGGTATGCAAGAGAAGCTGGAACTGCGCGAAAATAATCAAAGAAGGAACAATCTATGGCTTTTGAAAGTTCCAGAAGGGGCAGAAACAGAAGATTTGAAAACTTTTGTTGCAAGATTAATTAAAATCGGGACACAAGTGGACTGTGCTGAAGAGGATATTATTGATGATAAATTAAAAGAAGAAATCCTTGTGAAGCCATGAAAACTGAAATCCCTTAAGGCTGAGAGAGTAAACTTTGAGATAAGAACAGATGTCTCCCAAATAACTGCAAACAGGCAATGGGAATTAGGGAAAATGTTGGAACCTTTAACACAGCTGGTGCTACTGCACACTTAAAATTCCCAGCCTCTCTGCGAGTAATGTATAAAAATAAAATGCAGAATTTCAGGAGAGTTGAGGATGTGCAAGAATTTATGAAATCTATTTCTAGAGTAGACAATACAAAAAAATAGGTTTGAAGAAGTGCAGCCATGGCGCCTTTATGATTTCGGGTGCACCCCTCCAAAATAAGTGAGTTGGGTAAACTTTAAATATACAGGCATATTGGTCTCACTTTTTAGGGGTAGGCAGTAGAAATTAGTTATATAGTCCCTCCAATTTGCAGTATAGTTAGAGACGGTGCAGTGGCCCCATAGGCAGAGGCCATGAAGAAGATAGGAGGTTTCTCCAGCGTAAGGGGTGGGACGAGGGGTAGTTTTAGGGGTAAGGGCACTGGGTGGGGAGCATACAGGGGGAAAAAACTGCCAAAACATGGTCCTCATTTACAAGAGTAAGCATTAGCAAGCCTCTGCTCAGAGGCAGTGTTTGAACAAGCAAAATGGTAGTTGATCAAGGAGCCAGAGTGGAGCTATTGTCATGGAATGTTAATGGCTTAAGAGTAAAAGGAAGGAGAGAAAAAATTCTGCAATACTTGAAGGATGTCCCAGCACAAATTATTAATATACATGAAACACACCTAACAGAGGAGGAAATGAAAGAGGCTTTTAAAGCGAGAGGCTGGGTACCACCCAGCAACTGACAATAAGGTGATTTGCAATTTTGGTGTAAAATTCCTCACATATCTCTGTAGAGCACAGCATAGTAGATAGTGCAGGTAGATGGGTCATTGTAAGGGTTAAAATCTATAATCAAAGGTATACAGTGGCAAGATACTATGGTCCTAATATCGATAATGCAAGGCCACTGGGAAGATTGCTGATGGAATTAGTGAATTTTACTGATCCCGTCATCTTGGCAGGTGACTTTAATGTGTTTTTAGACAATTTACTAGATCGCTCGGTCAAAACCCAGTCAGTTATAAATAGTAAGATGTGATCCTTTATTAAAATTAATACGGTACAATAGGGACTGTGCGATAACTGGAGGGAAAAGATGGGAAACGATGGGAGCTAAGAAGGGCTTTACATATAACAACAAAAAATATAGACATCAGTCTAGAATTGACTACTTCTTAGTGGATCAAGGGATAAGGGATTGTATAGGAAAACTTACACATGTGGGATCCCATTCCTCAGACCACTCTGCAGTGTCATTGGTGCTATTAGTCTCGGCAGGGCCAAGTCTGAGAAGGTGGACTATGGATTGTACCCTGTGTTTAGATGAGGCAGTGGTAGGGACACTGAAAGTGGAAATTGATTTTTTTTTGCTGTGAGTACGGATAGTGCGCCGCCAGGCGTAGAATCGGATACGTACAAAGCTTTTTTGAGGGGAAGAGTAACCAGCCTTCAGATAAGTAAAAGAATGGAATTTATTACAGAAGTCAGTCGGATAGAAGGCCACATTCAACAACTGGAACAGGAGCATTTAGGGTCGGCAGAGGAACAGGAGAAAGTAGCTCTGCAAAATTCCTTGATTGTGGTAAAGAGGCTTTGTCCAGCTTAGTGGAGGAAAGACTAAGAACAAGATGGAAGGTGAGTAAAATCGCTCATTTTAAATACGGAGGGGGAGTGGAAAGCTTCTAACGTCATAGGCAAAGGTAGACCAAGCAAGATCTTTTATTAAAGAAGTTAGATATGAGTCAACCGGTAGCACCCTCACTGAAAGTAAGAAATTGAGCAAACTTTCCAAACTACTTCGGGAAGTTATGTAGAGAGGACCTAGTAGCCACTGAGGAAGAAAGGTATGGCTGGGTTGGGACTCCCCTCAAGGTATCACTGAGTCAAATAGCTCAGTAATAAACAGCAGGATAGTGACAACAGAGATTAACAATGGATTAAGGGCAAGGAAATCTGGTGGGGCAGCAGGTCCGAATGGGCTGCCTCTGGAATTATATAAAAGGTTAGAAGAGGTCCTGGTGTCACACTTGACCAAGTTGTTTTCTGAATTTTTTGAAAAGGGTGCAGACTTTCCAGCTTCTTGGGATGAGGGCACGGTCATATTAATCCCGAAGCCAGGGAAAGCCTTAAATTCATGTGATTCGTACAGGCCTATCTCTTTAATCAATTGCGATTATAAAATCTTTGCAAAACTCCTGGCAGAGAGACTCAATGGTTTGGTCGGGGGTCTTTTACATTTAGTCCAGAAAGGCTTTGTCAGGGGGAGAGGGATTCAGGAATTTACCTTTAGTCTAATAGGAGAGGCTGATATAGCTACCACTTACAAACTCCCATTAGCAGTGATCGCATTAGACGCTACTAAAGCGTTTGACCGGGTAAACAGGGCATACCTGCAGGTGATATTAAAACTCTGTAATTTGGGTGAACATTTTTGCAGAACTCTGGCTATGATATATAGAAAACCAAGGGCGAGAGTTCTGATGAATGGTAATCTCTCCATGCCTGTTAATATCACAAGAGGGACAAGGCAGGGATGTCCTTTATCCCCTCTCCTGTTCAACTTGTATATCGAGCCTATGGCAACAAAGATTAGGAATAAAGAGTCATATATTCTTTTTTAGATATAAAGAGTGGGAAAGCAAGGTAGCTTTATATGCTGACGATTAATTAGTATATACATCAGACTTGGAGACTACGATCCCTTTAATAAATGATTTAACCTCAAAATTTTGCCAGATAGCGGGGTATTCAGTGAACAGGACAAAAACCGAGGTTATGGCCTGGAATCTGGAGACAACCCTTAATATTAGAAAAAGGGGGATGAAATATTTAGGTATAAAGATGACCCGAAACATTGGAGACCTTCCGGAATCAAATTTTTTAAATGTAATGAGTTTTTAACATGCTTTGAAATAAATGTGTATTTAGTAATTTGTGTAGTGCAATGTTCACAATGGATTTTTTTTCATATTATTTTTGGATGTATTGGTGGACATGGTGTCTGCTTTTGTTTTCCCTTTTTGAGACGTGTCCATGGGGATCGTGATTACCGACATCATCACGTTCTTCGGAGTCACCGTGAAAAGATAAAATAGGCTTTAGAGATGGTTTTTATAGAAACTCTCTAGAAAAACATGACTTTAGAGAATACTGCAAGACATCCCTGGTGTGTAAAATACTGTAATTTCTGTGTAGATATGTGTTTTAGACTTTATGGAAAAGGCGCAATGGTTACAGTTAATGACGCTATTGCAATGTCCTAAATAATCGTGAAAGCAGAAAATAGGTCTGAAAGATGGTTGTTAAAGAAACTGAGAATAAAAATATGAGTTCAAACATGCTTTGAAAGAAGTATGTATTTAGTAATATGTGTAGGGCAATGTTCAGAATGGATTTTTTTACATATTATTTTTGGGATGTGTTGATGGTCATTGAATGTTTGCTTTTGTTTTCCGTTTTCGCAAAGTGTCTGCAGGGATCGTGACGTCATCACAAAGATCCACCAAAAACAAAGAAAAAAGTTCTTTTTAAAGAAAATTAACAATATTTCGGCTACTAGGGTGGCTCTGGAAAGAGCCGGTATGTTGGTTGTGTGAAAATGGATGCTGTACATAAGACTGGATGCAGAGTTTCAGGTTACTTATAAACACCCTGTTGCCTTAATCTGTAAAGTGCGCTCCATCATTTCTTTAAATTCCATGCATGTCAAAAAGCAGATTGTTGTTATAGATACAACCCATGCGATGGTCTCTGAGGAATGCAGAAACAGTTTTTTCAACATGTGTCCTGACTTTGTCAATCTGTGTAAAAAATTGATTTGACACTTTCTTTTCTGTCTTTGGCATATATTAGAGTACACCAAGACAGTGTGAGGTAAAAGCGACATCAGTTATGCAAAGGTTTCTTTCATTAGGATTTCCAGTCTTACCCCAGTCAGTGTGCCCAGGTCATTGCCATAACAGTGCACAATCATGAGGTGAGGAGCTTGGGAATTCACAATGGATATAACCAAAGCCAGCAACTGATAAAACTTTAATCCTCTCTGGCAAAACCAAGTAATCTGCACATTTGGCAAACCCCAGTCCCTGTCAATACCATTCTTTTTTGCAGCCTGTTTAGCCCAATAGATATGGCTGTGTCCCACAATCCATACTGTAAGCATTTTTAATTGAAGGAACAACAGTAGTCAGGAGAAGACTGGAGCTGAATGAGGTAGTTTTCCAAAGGAAAAGTAGTAAATTTGGAGTTCCACTGGGGTGTTAGGTACACTGAGCTAAAAGTGTATTGAGGGAAAGGGTGTTAATCCTGAATCCTTGACCTCTGGGCCAAGGCCAGCACTCTCCCCATCAGCTCCGCCTCACTGCCGACCGCGTTAGCACTGAGCCCTCCTCCCGAGCAGGGTTTGAGCCAGCAGCCCATCCCTGCGCCTCAGGTTTCGCTTTTGGGTGTTATCCGGCATTTCCCCAGTGTTTCCGCTCATTGCTTTATTCCTCACTTTTATTCCTCGCCATTTCCTTTTGCTGACTGCATTACTGTTTTTTTTCCCTCCCTGTTTAGTTCGTAGTTAGTTTTTTCCCTCCATGTACTGTTCCCGCCACTGCTGCCCTTGCGGCCCCACCCCTGACTCAGCCCGCTCCCACCTCCCTACCTCTGGTCCCACCCCCCTCTCCTACATATGGCGACAGCTGTGGGGGAGCGCGCATGAATCCTTGACCTCTGGGCTAAGGCCAGCACTCTCCCCAGCAGTTCCACCTCACTGCCGACGGCGCTAGCACTGAGCCCTCCTCCCGAGCAGGGTTCGAGCCAGCAGCCCGTCCCTGCACCTCAGGTTTCGCTTTGGGCGTTATCCGGTATTTCCCCAGATTTCCGCTCATTGCTTTATTCCTAACTGTTATTCCTCTCCATTTCCTTTTGCTGACTGCATTACTGTTTTTTTTCCCTCGCTGTTCTGTTCGTAGTTTGTTTTTTCCCTCGTTGTACTGTTCCCACCGCTGCTGCCCCTGCGGCTCCACCCCTGACTCAGCCCGCTCCGCTACCCTACCTCTGCTTTCGCCCCCTCCCCTACATATGGCGACCAAAGGCGCACCTAAGGCAAGCCCGTCTGCACCCATCCGCAACCCGACCGCGACCAGAGCCAGGAACCCTGGTTCTCCTAGACCCCACCGCTATGACTCAGCCACCCTCTACGCATTCAATCCCGGAAGATATGCCGACTGCGTAAGATCCTCGCCGACCACCACCCATGAACAGTTCTTGTGCAGATGCTGCCGCAGATCCTTCACCATCGACAAAGCTCCCGCAACCACCGAAGGGCCGCCTGATGCACGCACCACCGAAACCCTGACTTGCATCCTTCTCAATGAGCACTCACTGCACTGACACACCATCGAAATTTGGGACCTGATTGACACCCTCTCACCCAATGTCGCCTTCTTCATGGAAACCTGGACCAACGCCACCTCCAGGCCCCAACATCCCCACGGCCATCCCCAACGGCTACAAGATCCAGAGAAAGGACCACCTACACCGCCCAGGAGGAGAACTCGCAATCGCACACAAGACCCCCCTCCAACTCTCCACATCCAGCACGAGTTACCCCCACTCCAACACAGAACACCTCCACTGCCAGATCCAGACTCGCCCCAGGACCGTGCTGCGTGGCACCCTCATTTACAGACCACCAGGACCTCGTACCCAGCCCGCAACCACCATTGCCGAGCTCACCGCACCCAACGCCATCACCTCCACGCACTACATTCTACTCGGGGACCTGAACTTCCACCTCAACCCCAACTCCACCACTCTCTTCGACAAGCTCGCCAATTTAGGATTGAAGCAGCTTGTCAACACACCAACCCACAGAGAGTGTCAAACCCTCAATCTCCTTTTCACGGGAGGAACAAACATCCATTTCAGCCACACCACCCAGCCAGTCTGGATGGACCACCACTGTGTCCACTTCAACTTCAACACCACCACTGCAGCCAAGCAGTCCCTGCACCCATCATGACGAAACTGGAGCACACACAGAGGAAAACCTCAACACCACCCTCCTGCAAACCCCCCCAAGGGCCATGACCGACACCAACTCCACAGCCAGGGAATTTCACCGCTGGGTCTCCTGCTGCGCCGACAAGCTGGCACCCCTCCACCAGCCAGCCAAACAACACCCTCTGAAGGCTGCCTGATTCACCACAGAACTTCAAGAAGCCAGACGCTCCTGCAGATGCCTAGAGAAAGCCTGGCAAAACCAGAAAACCACAGAAGCATGGAACGACCACAAGAGCGCCCTGAAGGAATGCCACCAGTGAATAAGAGACACCAAATGGACCTTTATAAGAGACAAAGTCCAGACCAATGCGACCAACCTCAAGGGACTGTTCAACGTCATACAGCAGCTCCCAAAACACATCTGCAAAGCCACGGAGGTCACAGCTTCCCAGGAACTCTGCGACAAGCTCAGCTCCTATTTCCATCTGAAGTTCAAGGTCCTCTTTGACAACTTCAGAAAACCAGCACCGGACACCACCCCCCTACCCATCGCCGCTGATAAGCCAACCATCATGTCCTGGGATCCCACAACCGTCAAACTCATCACCATGACCATGAAGAAAACTCACTCAGGTGCCCCAACGGACCCCTGCCCACTGCACATCTTCCACAGGGCCACCGCTGCCATCGCACCGAACTTGGATGGATGATCAACGCCTCCCTCAGATCCAGCATCTGCCCGGACGGCTGGAAACGGGCGGAGGTGAAACCCCTCCTCAAGAAACCAACGGCCGACCCAACTGACCTGAAAAACTACCGGCCCATCTCTCTCCTCCCCTTCGTGGCCAAAGTCACCAAGAGACTTGTGCACACCCAGCTGACCGCCTTCATCGAAGAGAACTCCATCCTCGACACCTCCCAGTCTGGTTTCCACAGCAACAACAGCACCGAGACCGCCCTCCTCACCATCACTGACGACATCCGAATGCTACTAGACCAGGCACACACTGCGGCCCTCAACCTTCTAGACCTCTCCGCAACCTTTGACACCATCTCACATCGCACTCTCACAGCCAAAGTCCGCGATGCGGGGATACAAGGAGCCGCCCTTGACTGGATCCAATCCTTCCTCTCCGGCAGAACCCAGAGGATTCGATTCCCTCCCTTCCTCTCCGAACCCATGGTAATCAGCTGTGGAGTACCCCAGGGATCGTCACTCAGCCCCATGCTCTTTAACATCTACATGGGCCCCCTCGCCGCCATCATCAGACATCATGGGCTCAACATCGTATCCTACGCCGCCAACACCCAGCTCATCCTCTCACTCACAAAGAATCCAGAAGACACCAGACTCTGCTTCCAGGAAGGAATGAAGAACATGGCAGCCTGGATGAAAGACAGAGATTTGAAGCTCAACTCAGAGAAGACTGAGGTCCTCATCCTCGGGGCCTGCACCTCCACCTGGGACAACACCTGGTGGCCCTCCACCCTCGAGAACCAACCCACTCCTACAGACCACGCTCGGAATCTCAGTATCATCCTTGACTCCTCCCTCTCCATGAACCGCCAGATCAACGCAGTCACTTCCACTAGTTTCAACTGCCTTCCCATCCTCTGTAAGACCTTCAAATGGATATCCCCCGAATGCAGTAAGACCGTAACCCACGCACTCTTCTACACAAACTCCAACCCATCCAGAATGCCGCAGCCAGACTCGTCCTCGGGACACCACATCACGAGCACATGACCCAACACCTATGAGGCCTCCACTGGCTCCCCGAGGAGAAAAGGGTCACCTTTAAACTCCTCATCCACACCTACAAATCCCTCAACAATATCGGACCTAAATACCTCAACGAGAGAGTATCCTTCCACGTACCCAAGAGGAACCTCCGCTCCACCGACCTCGCCCTGGCAGAGGTGCCCTGCATCTGCAGAAACAGAACCGGCGGGAGAGCCTTCTCCTACATCGCAGCCAGGACCTGGAACAGGCTCCCTGTGAACATCAGGTGCTCCCCAACCCTGCTCTCATTTCAGGAAGGACCTGGTTCTTCAACTGATCCGGAGCTGCTCCCCCCACCCAGCTCCTTGAGACCCTCACGGGTGAGTAGCGCGTTTTACAAACCCCTGATTGATTGATTGATTGATTGATTGATTGATTGATTGATTAAAGCGATAGAATTTTTTTTTTTAAGTTGAGGAATGATGTCACAATTTAAGTAACAGTTACAGGGACATCATAGTCAGAAATTAGCATTGAAAAAACCTTGGAAATTCACTGAAAAAACAGGTTACAGGGACATTATAGTTAGGAAATGCAAAGCAGTTATAGTTGGCTCAGCTAACTATAACTCATGTCCCCTCAATGCACTGCATATGACCTCACATATTACATCACCCATAACATGTCAGGGCTCCATGCTCACCCTCGAAATTTAATCAAAAGCATTCCCTATGGTGAGATGCTCAGGCTAAAAAGAATCTGCAGCTGTAAGGAAGACCTCAAAAGGCCCAATTTGAGTCCCAACAAAGATTTTCCACTCGTCGGTATTCCACTCAGGTTATTGACAAAGCTATATTAAAAACTGAAAAAACAAACAGGGAAAGTTTCCAATTTGACAGGCAACCTGGCAGTGATACTAAACAGGTCAATTCAAATGCCACAGATGGGGAAAATAGGCTCATTTTAACCTATAGCAAGCAAGAGCAGCAATTAAGAGCCATGTTGTAGAAACAGTGGCCACTGATTTTAAGTGATCCTATCATTGGTTCGGTACTCTCCCCAAAAAAGGAAAAGCCTTTTGTGGGAGGAGAGGGTGGGATGGGGATTTGGGGAAAGGGACATTTATATGGTTTTGCAGTGAGCAGGGTGGGCCTTTTGTGGGTAGAGAGGGTCTGATTCTCATGTTACGGCGATAAACAGAAATATCGTGTGAAATCCTGCGATGATCATGCATCGCTAATGTAAACCTTGATAAAAGGCATGTGTGTACTTAACCATTTAATCCACCTCCCATTCACAGGATGCCTAAGTCAAGTTTCAAACTGGTCTGGCCGGCATTGTTAATAGGGCGAAGTCGTGTTTGGGACTGTTACCATGAAGTTAGGTGAGGAACGCCTACTTTGCATGTCATTAGCGATAAATATCGCTGACATGCAAAGTAGAAAAAAAAACGTCAGGACTCCCAAGGAAGCAAGCGCTATCGCATGTTAGCGAATCCTTGTAAATAGTGCGATGGAAAATTCGCAGCTTTTTAGGCGCATATCGCCGAAAAAGCGCCGAAGAATCTCTTGATAATATGCTCCTGAGGGCGGATCACTCGTAATTACAACTCACTTGATTTGTGTACGCCTAAGTCAGATTATCAGCAGTTCTAAAAATTTCAAATAATAAGTCCAAATGGGACCACTTACTTTTATAATTATCTTACCCAGGTTTCATTAGTGTATTGTTTCTCTTTCAAGGAGACCACTAGCACAGCAGGTGCCTACAATAATGAATGCAGCCTTCACTCACCATTGTTCTCCCATTGCAATCTTATTAAGGTCAAAGCTGAACATCTCGTGGAGTAGATTAGAAAGCTGTGTATTTGTTCTTTGACTTTCTCTAAAAAAAGGATGACTGTTTCGGCCTCCATATTTAGCAGAAGCCATTGTCTTGCGTTCATTTTGTTCAAGGAAACAGGTTTTGTTTATTGATGGCTTTGTTGTCTAGAAGTGCCCAAAATAATAATAGGAAGTACTTAAAGTGTTGGTTTAGACTTGCAATACGGTGCTCTCCTGTCAATCTATCAATGTAAAGGCGGTAAACAAGCATTGTTTTTCGTTTTTCATTCAGTGTGCTTCAAGCCCTGCTTACATTCAAATCGACTTCTGCTCCATTTAACTGTAAACTGGTATTTGTTTTGATTTTTCTTAAAATATCTGCTTTCAGTATGGACACCTTGATTGGCCGTGCTTTGAAAGCTTGGATTCCTGTGGTGTTAATTTTCTAGTTAGTCGGTGCCATGCAAGTTTTCTTAGCACAGCTTTAACCGTTTTGCTTGCACATCCATGGCATTGATTAGATGTGTTTTCTTAGTGTTTCCTTGGTATCAGCATTTTTTTGTGTTCTGAATTTGTAAATTAAAGGGACGATGGTCATACAGACCTAATTACAAAACTGCTACAAGTTAGCACAGTGTACCTCATACACTAATTGTACAAGCCCAATTAGAGCAATCTTCATACATGACACCCAACAACTATTCAGCTTTCAAATTTAGTAGGACGAAGGCTTTTTAAATATTAACGAATTCACCTAAACTGGATTAGCATATTGACTTCATCGTCTGCATACACACAATGGGCCGAATGCATTAATTTATGAAGAAGCATTTTTAATTTTTTTTGTTTATGTGGAAAGATGTTTCAATGCCTTAGCTGCTGATGCTTTTCCGCCCACAGTGCTGAAATTTTTTTGCTATATGTGGTAATTCGCACTTATGTCTTTATTTGCACATAAGGTACCCACACCAAATTTGCGTCCTCTATTACCATCATTCAGGGGATTCTAATAGTACCCAGGGGTTTTGAATTCTCCTGGAATCGATACCCATTGAACTCATCACTGACCACAGATTCTCATGAATAACGCAGTCAAAAGCTGACGAAAAGTCAACGAATACCGTGTACAAATTGCTCTCTTTAATTCGTGCGTATTTGCCCAGTAGCAAGTTCAAGTTAATAGCTTGCTCTGTAGTGCCAATACCCTGGCGGAATCTGCATTGTAGGTCGGAGATCATGGTATTGCTGTCTGCCCAGCTCTGTAACCTTGCTAAAAGTATCCAACCCACCACCTTCACTAATGAGTCAAGTAGGGAGATTGCTCTGTAGCGCGATGGAAAATTCCGGTCACCTTTTTTAATATAGGTACAATTTGAGACTCTGCTCAGGTCAAAGGGAAACCCGTACATTGGTAAGATCTAAAGACATTAGTAAGGAGGGGAGCCCAAAGATCAGTATCTTATTTCACTCTTTATATTGAGCACCAGATTAGAGCAGATCCTACTATAGTCCCATTTAAACGGTCTGGATTGGAGGTCAAATTAGCGCTGTACGCGGATGGCATGTTAATGTAGAAAACAATGTATAACCACAAAAAACCCCAGAAAGGATCTAGTGAAGGGATCCAGAGGCACGGGGCACTAGGAGCAGGCAGCCTTCAACATACAATGTTTAGCACAAAAAGAGCCGCTCCCAGTCTAGTGACCTAAGTGCTACAGTGTTATTTTGTGAGTGCAGGCATCTCACAAAAAGTGAAAGACTGGTCTCACACACCACCTAGTGTCATGCTTCATCATTGACCAGTCCTCGCCCTCTAAAATCCTGGTTTGATAGAGGGCGGGCATACACCTGAAGACAGGGATGCACATCTAAAGCTAAGTGGTGGCCCTTGCAAAAAAATGTGAGATTTAAAAGGCCATTAAAGATGTCAAACTCATTTTAATGTAACTGGCATCTGTATGGTAATTAAAATAAATGGTTGGTGTGTTGAGGACGGCACCGTCACTTGCTTCACAGCTGGAAGTCTCAATGGTTTTCTGTGTCCGATGCACATGAACCGGAAAGCAGTTGGTGGCTTAGCATGGATTTACATCTCACAAGCTGTAAGTCAGTGTTTCTTTGATCTAATGTTGAAATTATTAACAATGACTTTTGTGGAGTTTATTTCACAAAATCATTGGTGAGTGAAGATTTTTATTAACCATTTACTTACCCTTGTGCCAAATCCGATCAGTATGCCTGTGATTGACTAGAGGATGGGTATGCAGTAATGTTTTGGTGATTTTTATTAGCTAAATTTTAGGTTTGCAAGGGATTCTGATTAGGAAAACATTGGGGGATCCATGCAAGACACACCTCGCTGCACCCCTCGGGTGTCTACTTTTCAGACATGTCTGGGTTTGGTAGATTTCCGTAGTAGCATTTTTACCAGAAGATATGGGGGAACAAAATTTGTACGGACCTGGTGATCCCACAAGTTTCAAACATAGAAATGTGGGGAAAATGTGAATTTGTTTGCTAAATTTGAGGTTTGCAGGGGATTCTGGGTAACAGAACCTGGCGATAGCCACACAAGTCACCCATCCTGGATTCCCCTGGGTGTCTAGTTTTAAACAAATGTACAGGTTTCTAGGTTTCCTTGAGTGCCATTGAGCTTTCGCCCTAAATCAACAGCTAGACACATTGCGAAAAAAGAGTCCGTTTTCAGTAGAAAAATGTAATGTGTTCACATTGCATGTTTGACCATTTCCTCTTGCGAGCACTAGTCCTACCCACACAAGGTAGGTACCGTTGTTATTGGGAGATTTACGGGAACAAAGAATAGTAGAACAAGTGTTATTACCAATCGTATTTCTCTGCATTTGCACCCTCCAAATGTAAGACAGTGTATAAGATAAAAGTCCGTTTGAGAAATGCCCTGTAATTTACATGCTAGTATGGGTACACACACATTCAAAGATGTGCAAATAACCACTGCTTATAAACTCCATATCTTTTGCCCATTTTGGAAATGCATAGGTTCCCTTGAGACCTATTTTCCACTCTATATTTTCCCAAATGTATAAAATGAAAAACCATGCATTCAACCAATGCAGACAAGACTATCACCTCCCACCTAGGGCACACTTTCAATATTATCACTGGTTACATACCATCAAAAATACATTGGGAACCATGCGTCCACTGACCCCTTTTGAATTGGTATTACGATCATTTGATGGCTCGCAGGGCCTGATTTTCCAAAACTACAGGGTCCTGCAACACTCTCACCCTCTCCACCCTAAGCAACAGAAGCGGCACATAGATATTACAGAAGATGCCCCCCCTGAACACTGGGAACAGCTATGGAGAGACATTACTAATATCTTTAAAAGTATAACACATCAAGAGTTGACCTACAAAGTAATGACACGTTGGTATTATACCCCCCTTCACCTTAAGAAAATGTTTCCCACTTCCACGGCCCTCTGATGGGGATGCGAGATGGACACAGGTTTATTTAGTCACATATGGTGGTCATGCCCGCTACTGATGATCTTTCGGAAAGAGGTGCTGAACCACATCAAGCACGTAATAAGTTTGCCTATTCCGAATACTCCCAGGTTGGTGGTTCTGAGACTTTGACCTCAGTCTCTCAGGGCCATGACTCACTTGGATTGGCATTTGATAATTCACATTTAAGGAGCAGCAAAACAGATCATTGCGTTCCACTGGAAAAAGCTCTGACCCCCCCATCTTCGGTGTGGCTCACTCACCTCTGGCACATAATGGCGATGGAGCTCCTTTCCAGCCGCGTTGCACACACTGACGTCAAATTCACATGCATCTGGCAGCCCCTGGTGCAACATTTATCCAAATTCAAACACGCTCAATCCATTCCCTCCTGCCTACGGGCTCGTCAGCTATTTGAGGATGCCTTACTCCCAAGAGGGGAGGACTTCTTAGAGTGAGGCAGAACAGATAAAGGATTCACCACATCCTTGCTGCTCTTCCTTCTCTTCTCCACCTCTCTATTGGCGAGGGAACCTCCCATGGTCAGGGAATATCTCTTAATATATTATCGGGGGAATTGTTCCTCCCCCTCCCCGGAATTCCCCCCTCTTCTGCCCCCTCTCTCCAGTTCTTGGTTTCCTATTTTCTTCTTTTTTATAGTTCTTTTTATAAAGTAGCCGTTCACGGAGGAAAATGCTTTATTAGCTATGCCACTACACTTTCCTTGGCTTAACTGTCTTTTCACAGATCATGTTAATACCTGATGGCCAGGGAGCCTGGAAAGAGCCTAGCGGTTCTTGAGGCAGTGGTCGGTAAGCATCTCTGATGCGTTATAAACTAAAATATTTGTAGCCTCCTCGCTTGACTCTTAAATTGTCAATGTAGATGTTGTATATCATTGTTTGATTGTGAAGTTAATAAAAGAGATTTCAAACAAAATTAAAAACTATTGTAAGGTGCAGCTCAGTTATTGTCACTGGGTACCTCAGGCTATTGGTCAACCTACATGCCATATATATCCTCACAATAAGAAGGGTCCAGCAAACATAATGTTATATTGCTTTCGAAAATCTGCCATAGTCAGAAGAAGTTACAGATGAAAACATAGGCACAGATGGCTGTTTTATTTGCTTAATTTCAATATTTTTTTATTTCAACTCTTACTTTTTATAGGAAAACCTTGATGGATCTACACAAATTACCCCTTGCTAAATTCAGAATGTTGTCTGTTTTCCATGATCCGCCATGGGGTTCACACCATTTTCCACCACTAACTGGAAGAAGGATGAAAGCACATTTTTTTTTTCCAAAAATGGGCTATCTCCCAGTAAAATGCCAAAACTGTGTAGAAAAATGTGGTTTTCTGATTCAAGTGGGCCTGTTCATGAAAGCTGGGAAGAATGTGATTCTATCACCACAAACACTTTTTTGATGCCTGTTGCAGGGAAAAAAACAGACACTTTCTTATGTAGTACTTTTCCCCTATTTTTCCCCAAAACATCCACAACGTAGCTTTGGCTAATTTCTCAGTCCCCTCCAGCAGAATCCAAACACCCTAGATACCTTTAAAATCTCCAGGATGTTTAAAAAAAAGGACGCAAATTTGGCATAGGTATCTTATGTAGACAAAAAGTTATGGTGGGTGTTATAACTTACTTGTTGCCATTCCTCTTCCCTAGTTACGTCTTCCCTACTGCTCAGCCAGGATGAGTGCTGGAATGTGTGATGATGTCACGGAATGCTTGGATGCTTGGTTATGTGTGGAAGTGTCAGTTGGTGGATGCAGGCTGAGCAGCAGGGAGGCTGCTCCTGGTGGGGCTATGCTTTCATCTACTTAACTTGTTCTACCTAACTTACCCTGGAACTAAGCCTGAATAAAGCTATCCTGTTTTGTATACCTGGCTCCTAGTGTGATTGCTGCTGCGCCATAGCAGTTGAGCCGCTGCTAGTCATTAAAACATCTCACAAGCTGTGCACAGCGCACGCAGCCTTACCTCTCCTGTGACGTCTCCATGCTATATTCTGTGACGCTATTGACTCTACGCATCTCAGGGCTGCAAAGGGTCATTCTGCAGCATGGATGTGCCGCGAGCCATCCAACGCGGGGTCACTGAGCATACCACCATTTGGTGGTTGGCGGCTACTTCAAATCACTCTGCTTATTCCCGTTTGATTTGCCAACCACGTGTGGTCTTCACGCGTTCTTTTTGCTGTGACAGTCTACTCTGAGAGGTGGCGATCATGTTAAGCTGCATAATTTTGACCTGCTAAGTCGTGGGATTCGTTTTTATGCCACAGCACCACAAAACCACAGGTACTCTCGTCAGTTTCAGCCTCTGCGGTGTTCCTTCTTGGTTTGTGTGTTCCTCGAGGCAGCATCCTCCTTCATCCAAGAGCCCTTGCATTGGGCATGTGGAAACTTTGTTTGAGCGATCGGCGATTCTCTTGCTTCACTATATGTACAGCTTTTTTCTTGATAAACCTTCTGTCAGTCCGCATCACCACATGCAAAGTTCCAATAGCTGCGCTCCTGAAGATTACTGTTTAAAAGCTGGATGTTATATGCTGACATTTAGGAATATACAGAGATGTATTCTGGATGCGGACTTCGGGTGAGAGATCGCTCACCGGAGTTTAAGACTTTCTCTTTTGATTGTAATGCTTGACTTGTCCTGTAATAGTGTGAGTGTTTTTGCGGTCATGTATTTCTTCTGGAGCGTAAGATTCTTTACCACTGAGGTGGTTAGGACATTACGTTGAGGTTGTGGGGTGGTAAGTGCCCCAGTTCTGGGTTTTTTTGGGGGGTGGTGAGTACTTTATTACATTGAGGTTGTGGTGGCGAGTGCCCCAGTTCGGTTTTATAGGTTTGGGAATACCCTATTACGGTGAAGTTGTGGGGTGGTGAGTGCCCCACTTCTGTTTTCTAGGGTGATGGGTACCCTTTTATCGGTGAGGTTGTCGAGTGGTGAGTGCCCCAATTCTGTTTTCTAGGGTGATGGGTACTCTTTTATCGGTGAGGTTGTCGGGTGGTGAGTGCCCCAGTTCTGTCTTCAGAGGTGGTGTGTACCCAGTTACGTTGAGTTTGTGCAGCGGTGAGTGCCCCAGTTCTGTTTTCAAGGGTGGTGTGTACCCTGTTGCGTTAAGTTTGTGGGGTGGTGAGTACCCCAGTTCTGTTTTCTAGGGTGGTGTGTACCCTACTATGGTGAGGTTGTGGGGCGGTGAGTGCCCCAGTTCTTTTTTATAGGGAGGTGTGTGCCCTGTTACGTTGAGGTTGTGGGCTCTTGAATGTCCCAGTACGGTCTGGTGTGTGGTGAGTGCCCAATACTCAGAGTCATACGTTTGTTGGTGTTTTGAGCCATGCCCTTGCAATGCTCGTTTTTCTTTATTTTCCCTATGGGAGGGGATGGGGCGTGTTTATGCATGTATATTTTGCCTGATGTAATGTACTTAAAGATATATGTACATTTCATGCATGTATAGTTTGGAGTGTACCTTTTCATGCATGTATATTTTGGAATGTTCCTCCCATCTTTTCTGATGTCATGTATTTAATGATGTTTCCGTTTATGTGCATCATTTCTGCATTTAGTTTCCCTAAGGAAGGGGGATGTGTTATAATTTACTTGTTGGCATTCCTCTACCCTAGTTATG
This sequence comes from Triturus cristatus, assembly GCF_964204655.1. Lineage (NCBI taxonomy): Eukaryota > Metazoa > Chordata > Amphibia > Caudata > Salamandridae > Triturus > Triturus cristatus. The sequence goes on from NC_140582.1 coordinate 634,721,409, forward strand.
TCTTCCCTACTGCTCAGCCAGGATGTGTGCGGGAATGTGTGATGATGTCACGGAATGCTTGGGTGCTTGGTTATGTGTGGAAGTGTCAGTTGGTGGATGCAGGCTGAGCAGCAGGGAGGCTGCTCCTGGTGGGACTATGCTTTCATCTACTTATCTTCTTCTACCTATCTTACCCTGGAACTACGTCTTAATAAAGCTATCCTGTTTTGTATACCTGGCTCATGGCCTTTCGATTTACAACAGCCTAAGCTCGAGCTACTCAAAACAGCAAAAAAAAGGCTTGGCACTGGGGGTTGGGGAGGGGGTGGGAGGCCCAGCAGCGAATGTGTTAAAGAGAGCTACCAGAGTGTTAACTGTGTAAGTAAGGGCCATATCATATGGTTTACAGCTGCAACTGTGAATGAAAAGTCCTGCCTTTTAGACCTGTCAGCCTTATGGTGGTTTTGCCCCCAACTTTTTGCATTCCTCCTCCACCTTTTCTGAGCACAATTTTGCTGGCATTAGGACTATGTGCAATTTATCACTGATAACCAGTGCTTCAGTCCTTGAGCTCTCTCCTCTAAATGGTAATGTTGGCTTACCCCTAATTGGTCAATTTAATTTACTACACAGTGCCATGGCTTTTAAATGCAGTGATGGTGGCTTTGGGAATATTCACAAAACCTCTTTGCCTCCGGCCAAACTTGTATTCATTGTCCTGATACGAATTGTTAAAATTACTACAAACCACAGCGTAGACCACACCCAATGCCTGCAGCAGCATTGCTGCATTCAAGAAAGTATTGGTACCTGCTTGTAATACACGGGACCACTGCTCTCTACAAAAACCACCACATGTTTGCAAGAGCTATTCTCTGTTCTTTAGCTATGTTAAGCAGCTGTTGTCAGGCATACTTGGCCATTCAGTTTCGTGATACTGCTGGAGCAGGTAATACAAAATTTTGTATACCCCCCCATTCTGCATGTTTATATTAATTTGAATAATTAACTAATAGTATCATATTAATTGGTTTGCAGTGAAACATTTATCAATCATACTAACAAAAGAATTACACGTGGGAATTGCACTTTGCATGGCTATACTAATTGTAAACTAATTTAAGTATGCATATTAATAGTAGGAAATTAGAATATTGCATGTTATATGTTGCTTTGGTGATGTATTTGTGATTTGTGCTTTATTTCGTGAGTATAAACTGCTCTGAGTGTTGCTTCTGCTAGATAAATACACACACATATGGTTATTAGTAAGGGGATAACATTTTATTAGCCATTTCTATGTTTTAATTACGTTTTTGTGTTTCTTTTGCTTAAGTTGACCATTTCTGCCTAAACAAAATGACTGAGCCAGACGTTGAACGTGACTGCCCTGACAACACGAGTTTCTGGGTGAAGTGCGAAAGCGTCACCGCTAGCAGCAGTGGCCTGAACCTGACCCCGGGAGAACATGTATCCTTCAAGGATGCTCCGGGAACCTAGCCAATACCAAAGACAATGCTTGATTTAAAAAACAGAACCAGCAAGTATGATGAGTTAATCGTTTGGACACCCTGAGAACTTCACCTCACAACCCCAAGTCGACCAATCAGGACTTTCTAAACCCCGATCTTAATACTTTTTGACATTATTTTCATTATAAAAGTAGGTAGGAAATTGAACTAAATATCGCATCGCATCGCACGCTCTTCGATTTCCTGACGTTATGGTGACGGAGAGGACGGTGACACTGCTGGACAGCTGTTATCCTGAATCTTTGAGAGACTGAATTGCGGCCTAACTTTGCTGAATAAAATTCTTCCTTGACTGACTGACTTAGAGGATGACTTTAGCCAGAATAGGTAAATATAATGCTCTGAAATGCTGAGGATGATTTTCTAACGTTTCTTGCAATATTTCTTAAATAAAGAATACTTGATTAATTGACAAATGTGTTGTGTCGATTATTTGAAGAAGAGTATTAGGATAAAGAAGTAATGTGTAGATAGATGAGTTTAGTCACTAAAATCATAGATAACAACTAAATGATCTATCTCCTTATGAGAGGGATATCTTAGGTTTGAAGTCAATGTGTTTAGGGTAAAGTAAAGGTATTCCTTTCATGTCAGTGTTTGGAAGCTTATTTTCCCTAGGAAAGCAGACCAACGGAGTGTAAGTATTGGTGTTATGAGCCCCACCAATGAATGTATGAGTGAATTCGATGTTGAGGTATTTGGTCTGTGACGAAGGGGAATTTGATGTTCCGTGCTGCAACAATACTACTCAATTTTTATTTAAATCTCACTTCTCAAGTTTCAAGTGCATACGCTGAAGTGTTTATAGTATTTGTGACTCTGTTGCCTGAAGTACACTGAACTGAATTTGGGCTTCACTCTGGAGAGAGTATGTGGCTCAATGGCTAGATCGGTCGAGCTCAGAGCAGGGGGCCGGGTCCAAGTTTTGGCAGGGATGCTCAACATCCTGTGACTATGGGTAAATCACATAATCTCCCCATGCCTAATGGAAAAAAAATAATTAATGTGTCCCTCTGTAACGCAATTGGTTCTCATGTAAAGTGCTCTGATACCTAGTCTAGTTCGGTCTACATAAAAACTCCACATACACATTACTCCATATGATTGGAACAACCACTCTGAGTTCTGTACTCGATTCTTTCCCCAGATTTTATAACAAACTCCAGGCTCACTACATCTCAGCCAAGCTTCGTCTTGGAGGTGACATGTGGGATCCTTCATCTCCATATAAACATCATGTTCTGAAGATGTTCTTATCTATTGGATTTTCTCACAATAAGACCGAAACGTCAACACATAGCCTATCTTTCCTGTGGGCAATTTATATCACCTCTGAGAGTCTTGTTTTCCGCAAAAGACAAACATTCTCTTGCTGTATTGGGAAAGTGGGTACAGAGAACATTGTCATGTCAGAAAATTCTGAGACTACAATTACATTGTAAAAGACGTACCATGAGATAGTGTCTTTTTCAGAACTCCTATAATTTCACTGTCATTTGCTTAATTCTAAGGCAAATTTGGAAAGTATATACACCTGCCTACAGAATTGATTTCATTTTCTCAACATTATGTTCTGTGTATTAAGTATTAATCAATTTTTTGAGATGTCACTCTCAAGCTTCACCAAGAAATGAAAATGTCATTGCTTACAAGTGAATCACTTGTTGGCAACCTTACCTACCTTATCACCTTTAGAAAGTTGGCATTTTCTAGCCTTAGCCATTTGGTGCCTGCAACCTGTCTCTGATCACAAAACTGGTCACATAACTGGGTATAGTTAGGTTTTGTGTATTTGTCCTAGACAGCCACACAAAATGGGAGCTTAGGTGTGCCTGGATGGGTCCTCACTGGCAGGATGCGAGGGAGGGGCTCGTCCCAACCCCACTTACACCTGAATAGGCTGTGTCCTGCCTCCACACAAAGGGCTGCATATCCCCTGTAGTTAGTCCGAAGCCAGGGCAGGGAATGCAGGCTATCCGGACTCTGCATCACAGCTTGGCAGCAGTGCAGAACCAACACATCTCCCCAACTGCTTTCTGCATCCCAACATCAGACTTCACATCGCAAGCTCCATTGGCGGGACACTTGGCATCAACGCAACCATACCTTACATGACAGCCGCGTTGCATCTCAGAACTGGACTTAAGGTGCTCTATTCAGCGGGCCTCCTTCGATCCCTTTAGCCAGCTTGTGCTCCATAATGATTGGCCTGAACTTGTGACTTTGTCCCACTCAACTGTGACCAGACATCCACAGTTGGCACTTTACGCCTTTCAGTACAATATTCTCAAAAAACGTTTGTTAGACCTGTCATCCTTAGAGTGATCTTTCCCCAGGCTTTTTGCTCTCTATCCCTGTTTTTGTTGATTCCTTTCATTGACTTTAGGACTCTGGTCACTTTACCCCTGATAACAAGTGCTGAAGTGCATGTTCTTCTCCCCTAAACATGGTGGCTTGGTGTATAACTGATTGGCATATTTAATATACTTCCAAGTTCCTTGTAAAGTGGTATACCACGTATCCAGGGCCTGTACATTCAATGCTATTAATAGTCTGCAGCACTGATCGTGCCACCCTCAGAACAGCTTTTCAAACCTGTCTCAGGCCTACCAGAGCAGTGCTTGTGTGTGCAGTTTACTGCCACTTCAACTTGGCATTTAAAACTACTTGCCAAGCCTTAACCTCCCCTATTTTACATATGTCACCCCTATGGCAGGCCCTAATTAATCCTAAGTGCAGGGTAATATGTAAGTAAAAGATAGGAGATGTACCTTTATGTGTTGCATGTCCTGGTAGTGACAAACAGTCTATTTTATTTTTCAGTACAGAGAGGCCTACTCCACTAGCATTGGGACTTCCTTAATACACTTTTAAGCTGTAATTCCTGACAGGGAGGAGTAGCTTTTTTATGTTTCATATGGTTAAAATGATAATAATAAATCCTTCTTTCAGGTGAAGTTGGATTTAACAATACTGTTTTAGAAATGCCACTTTTTGAAAGTGGAAATTTCACTGTACTTACTGCTCTTTGTACCAGGCAGTCTGTCTCTAATACACGTCTGGGGTGGGTGACAGCTACACTTTGTGAATTCCCTCTAGACAACTACAACACAGTAAGGATAGGTGTATCTGGGTACCCATCTACACACATCTGCATTATGTTGTCCTGGTTTGGGCAGGATGGAAAGCAGGGGCTAATACTTCACTTGAATAGACTGTGTCCTTTCCCCACAAAAGAACTGATTACTCCCCACAGATAGCCTAGCAAACAGGACGGGGTTGAAAGGGATACTTGTGCTCTTCAGAAAGCTGCTTTTAAGTCACCCTCCACATTAAAGGTGCTTTTTGGTATAAGTACCGGGTCTCAGACCCCCTAGATTGAAATACTACTGGACTTATAACTGAAGCTCTACCAGAAGAACTGCTGAGCCTCTTAAAGGACTCAACTGGACTGCTGATCTGGAAGGCCTACTTTACTGTTTGTTGCTCTGCGGCCTGCTGCTCTCTGACTCTGCTGAATGACAGTTGGACTCAGCCTTCACTCCAACTGTTCTCCATGGGCTTGTTGGCTTGCCTTCTGTTGCTTGAGATTCAGGGATATCAAAGTCTCTACCCCTGCTCCTGTGACTGGGTGACTGGAAGTGGCCCAGATGTATGCAACACGGATTTCAATGCATCTCCTGTCTGTGTGTAACAGAACCAGAGCATTGACCCGGTTGCCGGACTAAAATCTGCGCATCGCATTGGAACCAGTGTTTTGCCTCCCGAGATCAACGCATCGGACAGAAAATCACCATCACTGCAGCTTGGTGAGATCAATTCAGCCCCTCCACTGCGTAGCAGAATCTAGTGCATTGCTTGATACCTCTCGACTCCAGCACCCATCTTCGAAACTGACATATCGCCTTCACTGCGTGGAGAAGATCGGCACATCTTGTTGTTTGCAACCAGGAAAGATACTTTGTTCACTGGGTCCTGTGTGGTTCCTATAGCTAGCTGGCACTTCATTGCTGTAATCCCAAACTTTGACTTTGCCCAGGTCCTGCATGACCTAACGTAACCTTTTTAGCTCTACTTGCTTCTCTGTGCTTTACTGCATTTATTCCTTTAAAATTTAATATCTCAACATCTGTAGATTATATTTAGTCATTTTGGTTGCTTCCTTCAGAATATAATCATCTATGTTTCTAAACCTGTGTGGAGTCTTTTTGTGGTATATTCATTGTGTTACCGTGTGTGTGTGCATGTTGCACAAATACTTTACACTATGCCTCTTTAGATAAGCCTGACTGCTCTGTGTCAAGCTACCAGAGGGTGAACACAGCCTATCTCTTAGTGCGTACTTAGCTTACACTGACTAGAGCAGTGGTTCCTGCCTGGCCTGGGTATATACCTCAGCCAACCAAAAATCTAATTGCTAACAACTTTAAAATTTAATATCTCAGGTTCTACGAACTGGATTTTTGTTATTTTGGTCTAGTTGTATTTATTAAAAACTATTCTACCCTTCTAACACTGTTGCGGGATCCATTTGTGGTTTGTATTCATTGTGTTACTGTGAAGTGCTGCCCAAATACTTTATATACTGCCTCTGAGATAAGCCTGCCAACTCTGTGCCAAGCTACCCAAGGGGTCTGCATGTGACTTCACCCTGAGAAGAATTGTGGTTGCTGCTTAGGAAGGGTTTCATTCCTCTCAACCAGTAACCCAATTCCTTACACTGCCAAATATTGGAAACTGTCTTCATTCAAAAAGAAAGTCCATATTCATAGAAATATCTTATCAAAAGGAAGTTTCAAAGAAATCCATTTTTGCTAATGAACCATAAGTTTGAAGAAATAAAATACATACTTTTCAGTGGGGGATAAGTTAGTAATCAAAAGATTATTACACAGAACATCCGGCCAGTGCCCTAGCATCATCAGTTATGTGATTATACAGGGTTTCATTCCATGGATTCATTCACACCTTCTATGACTGAATTAAGAGGTAGAATCCATCACCTTTGCATGCCGGCAATGTCATCACCTTGTGCGAGAGTAGAAACACGTTCAATCATTTGCCCCCATATATTATTCTCATTGAGATACTACTCTAGAAAATGGGAATAGATCGACATAGGGAGTTTTACATCTGAGGCTGTCAAGTAAAATTAAATCAGGTCATAAAGCCATCAAAGACACAGGTGTTACAGTTGTATGAAAGCATGCTGTAATTCTCTACGCTGCAAAGTCTTGATATTGTGTGTTAATGTGCACATTGCACAATGAATACACATGTATTCCCCTATGGCAGGAGTTAGGCTCCAACTAGTAGTGGCATTGTTAAGCAGACTTGGGGCCTTAGTAGCAAGGAACAGGGAAAATTAACACAGAGGGCGCTTAGCATTAATTTTTTTAACGCCCGCTATCGCTGGATAATATCGCCTGGTTATCGCGTTATTAACAACGCTAACCGCCTAGGCGATAAAAAATCCAGCGATAGCGGCATTTTGGGAGGTTATCACTGGTAATGCAGTGATAAAACTACAAGGATAGGGATATCTTTGTTGATAGCCCATGGTGGACTTAGCCATGTAATCCACCTCCCATTGGATTACATGGCTAAGTCTGAAAATTAGCAGATGTAAAAAAGCAGCGTAAACCGTGGTTAGCGCTGCTTTTTTTGTCTCTAACAGGGTTAGCGTGAAGCTTGATAATAGGAGAAATGTCGCTTAGCGACATTTCTCATATTATTTTGCTCTGGAACACCCACTTTGCATCTCATTAGAGATGTAAAGGGAGCGTAGTGAAAAAGGGTGCTAACATGCAATTTTGCATGTTAGCACCCTATTGTTGATAGGGCGATATTTTTATCTCCGCTTCTTAGGCTTTTAAAGCCAAAAAAGTAGAGATTAAGCCCTTGTTAATATGCCCCTTGGTTTTTCTGCAAACTTTTAATAAATGGCTGAAAAAGAAACAGGAATAGACCACCAAAGGAGAATGTATAAGTAAAAGGATGCACTCTGAAGGCCCTACCTCACCCATGGATTCTGAACTTTGCCCCCTTTCCTAAACAATTTGGAAGCTCTACAACCCAGAATGCCCATCAAGCTCACATTGGTGAAAGGTCAGACTAAAGCTCCACATAACAGCTGCCCTGTTATTTATCTGGGTTGATGGATTCATGTTTTTACTGACACTTCAGCAGCCGAAAAAGTCATCTCTAAGCACAGACAGATGGAAATTTCGTACTGTGATGAGAGGTGAGTCCTTTGATTAAAGTATTTTTTTCAGACTGGAATTGCAACTGGAAATAATTCTCAATTACGATCAGATAAGAGCCCATTAATGTTCTACGTTCTTTTACAAGAGCTTTTAAAGAACAATCACGGTGGAATAATTCTAAACAAAACATGTACATTCATTTTGTATAATTCATGTTGCATAAAAATTGTCACACACAATCAATGTTATGATTTTTCAGGATAAAATATTTCATAAGACCATGCATAATGTATTTTAAAAATATATATATTTCACTGAATTACGATTTGTTTTGCAGAAAGCCATACGTAATTTATGTAAGTGATTAGTGAAAAGCTGCCCAAACAGCGAAACATTGCAGAAGAATAAGCATATGTGTATTAAAAAAAATTGGCAAACGAAAAGAGCATTTGGGGTCCATTTTATTGTGCCTGTACTACAAATTTGATCTAGACAAAAATTTTATTTTCTAATTGCCATGGTGTTGCTAGCATTTTTACCCATTACTTAATTAGGAGTCATTATCAGGATGAAGATTTTGGAAATCTGAAAAAAAATCTGAAGAAATAAAAACAAGAACGTGATTTGGTACCTGACAGGAGCGAAACTACAAGTCCCAGGGGGCGTGTGCCAGAGCCCAAACCTGAGCCTCCTGCATCGGCGCTTACATAACGCCTCGCTGCTCCAGCTGGCGTGGGAGCCGCTTCTCCGATTTGGTACCTGACAGGAGCGAACTACAAGTCCCAGGGGGCGTGTGCCAGAGCCTACACCTGAGCCTGCTGCATCGGCGCTTACATAATGCCTCGCCGATTTGGTACCTAACAGGAGCGAAACTACAAGTCCCAGGGGGCATGTGCCAGAGCCCACACCTGAGCCTGCTGCATCGGCGCTTACATAACGACTCGCCACTCCCGCTGGCACGGGAGCCGCTTCGCCGATTTGGTACCTGACAGGAGCGAAACTACAAGTCCCAGGGGGCGTGTGCCAGAGCCCACACCTGAGCCTGCTGCATCGGCGCTTACATAATGCCTCGCCGCTCCCGCTAGCGCAGGAGCCGCTTCGCCGATTTGGTACCTGACAGGAGCGAAACTACAAGTCCCAGGGGGCGTGTGCCAGAGCCCACACCTGAGCCTGCTACATTGGCGCTTACGTAACGCCTCGCCGATTTGAAACCTGACAGGAGCAAAACTACAAGTCCCAGGGAGCGTGTGCCAGAGCCCTCACCTGAGCCTGCTGCAACGGCGCTTACATAACGCCTCGCCGATTTGGTACCTGACAGGAGCGAAACTACAAGTCCCAGGGGGCGTGTGCCAGAGCCCACACCTGAGCCTGCTGCATTGGCGCTTACATAACGCCTCGCCGCTCCCGCTGGCGTGGGAACCGCTTTGCTGATTTGGTACCTGACAGGAGCGAAACTACAAGTCCCAGGGGGCGTGTGCCAGAACCCACACCTGAGCCTGCTGCAACGGCGCTTACATAACGCCTCGCCGATTTGGTACCTGACAGGAGCGAAACTACAAGTCCCAGGGGGCGTGTGCCAGAGCCCACACCTGAGCCTGCTGCATCGGCGCTTACATAATGCCTCGCCGCTCCCGCTAGCGCAGGAGCCGCTTCGCCGATTTGGTACCTGACAGGAGCGAAACTACAAGTCCCAGGGGGCGTGTGCCAGAGCCCACACCTGAGCCTGCTACATTGGCGCTTACGTAACGCCTCGCCGATTTGAAACCTGACAGGAGCGAAACTACAAGTCCCAGGGAGCGTGTGCCAGAGCCCTCACCTGAGCCTGCTGCAACGGCGCTTACATAACGCCTCGCCGATTTGGTACCTGACAGGAGCGAAACTACAAGTCCCAGGGGGCGTGTGCCAGAGCCCACACCTGAGCCTGCTGCATTGGCGCTTACATAACGCCTCGCCGCTCCCGCTGGTGTGGGAACCGCTTTGCTGATTTGGTACCTGACAGGAGCGAAACTACAAGTCCCAGGGGGCGTGTGCCAGAACCCACACCTGAGCCTGCTGCAATGGCGCTTACATAACGCCTCGCCGATTTGGTACCTGACAGGAGCGAAACTACAAGTCCCAGGGGGCGTGTGCCAGAGCCCACACCTGAGCCTGCTGCATTGGCGCCAATGCTGCAACTATATAACGCCTAACGTGATCCGCTGCGCGGATGCATGCGGACGTGCGCCGATCGAAGCCTGGGCCAAGGGTGGGCCTGTTTAAGCCCGTTGGAGCCCGGAGAAGACTGGACCGGGCCCCCCTCTAACATGTAAATCATCGAGGGCTGCTCACTGTTGTGTAAGTACCCATTGAGTGATAACAGTTCCTTGTTTGCATCTCTAATTACAATGGCGGGGCACGATGGAAGGGGGAAGAAAGCGACGACGGGTGGCTATGTAGCCGGGTCATTAGATCAATTTATTACGAGGGCCACGTCCGTTTTGGCTCATGAGATAGCCATAACAGAGCGCCGGCTCTCTCAGGACCCAGTTTTAATGAAAAGATCTTCGTTGGGGGCCCTGTCGAAGGCTCGTACACCAGAGCGGTGCCAGCAAAGGGCTGTTGTCGCTGGGCCCCCGAACAAGACTGATTGTCCGTCATTAGAAGACTTGTGTAACATTTCCTTGACCGGAGAGTCATGCCACTCGGATGCTAATATTGATAGAGTATTGACAAATCCCAATGGCAGTATAGTAACTCGCAATACGGAGGACCCTGGTACCTTTTTACATCTACAGGGGCACCCCCAGGAGGTGGTTCCCAAGAGGAAGCGGGGAGGAGTTGTCCAGCGGGGAAGAAAGCTCAAGACTCCAAAATTTAATAATAATAATGACTTGGTTGTTGTGGGGCCTAAAGCCATTGAAGGCCCGTTGGAGACCCCACCTGTTATAAGCCCTCCTCATGTGGCCAATATTGTGAGCCCACTATATTTGGTGGAAGAGACTTTTCTATTGAAAATAGGTGACCTTATATCATCAGCATTGCATCCCCTCGAGGAAAGATTATTGTTGATCGAGAAAAGGCTAACAAAAATCGAAGAACTCTCTAGATCTAGTTCGGATTTTATTAAGGACAAAATGGCGAAGTGTTGCCAAGTTCAAGTAAAGTATGTATCTGAAGGTTCTTTGGTTTCTAATCCCCCATTGGCCCGTAGCCGCCCATCAAAACCTATGGACCCTATGGTGACTAGGGAAATTGCAGACAACTCAAGTATCATCATAGGAACAGAGGAACATTTAACCACAGTTCGCAAACCGATAGTAAGCAAAACCCAACAACAATTGGGAGAGGGTCGGTTGAAAGCTTCAAATGGAGTGTCGAAGGGGAAATCTAATGTCGAAGATCCGAAGATTACCCTTACACATATAGACCTACCCCCCCGAAAGCTCTCCCTATGCTGTTGTTTTGGCCGGGGTCCCCGAACTGGATAATGGTGGAACTGAATCCTATGTTGAATTGAAAAACAAATCCATTCACTGGTTGAACTATAATAGACCTCTCCCGATAAATGTTCAATGCCAAATCCTATTTGCCAGAAGAGTGAGTTGGGTAGGACATAGACCCAAAGATATAGAGGGGGATTGCATTGTCATTAAGGACAGTAGGGTGGTGGAACACGTTTGTATGGGTTTCCCTAAAAACTTTAGATCTAGAATCCAGACGTTGGATCTAAGTTACTTTTACCCTCCCTCAAATTATAGTGCTAACCTAGGTTACAATGGTAGCTGCAGGGCATGGCGAGGCCAACAGGTCAGGCAGGTTCATACTGAAGAGGTGGGTAGTAATTTCTATCCACCAGGTGTCTCTGTAAGTAATAGATTTAGTGTATTAGATCTTGTGGATTGACTACCTTCCACCGTCCCGCTTATAGTGATAATGCCCAAGAGGCCGAGGGACACCATCAGTGGAAAGGTCGACAGGGGGATAAATCGAGCCCCTTTGATTAGTGAAGCAATAGGCCCCATTGATAGTGAAAGAGCACACCCAGTTGACTTTGATGCAGAGGACAAGAATTCTGTTCTTTTAACAGATATATATATCCCACCTAGTAAAGTTAGATCAGACCCCATACTAGTGATCCCCCCCCTTTTCTGTGCCGAGTTCCCTGGATTGTCGGATAGTTAAGGGTCGTAGATAAATGCAGAGAGTGGTCTGGAACTGCAATCTGGTGGCCTTAGAATATTGTCATGGAATATTGCGGGCCTCGCGGCCAAACTTGATTTGCCAAAACTGGGGAGATTATATCGACTCCCATGAGATCTGTCTCTTTCAAGAAACTTGACTCTAGATTCCTTGGCTAGCCTTCTCAATTCCCTCTTGAGTAATGTGTCCTTTTTGATTGGTGGGGATTTTAACTGCCACTATGAACCCCTCAATGGTCTTATGAAACCTATTACCAGTGATGAGGATGCAATCTGGTCAATCCCAGCGCCCAATATATATCCGATAAGAGGGTGGACCCCATTAGTCCTCCAAATGACATCTCTTACCCTTACCTTCTCTCTGAGGGCTTGCAATGGTCGATTTCCGAGAGATAATCCAGGGCACTCTACCTTTGAGAGATTAGGCAAGAAATTAGTAATTGACTACTTTTTATTTGGTGTCGAAATTTGGCATAAAGTGGCAGATTTCAGCGACCACAATCCTTTGGTCATATCGTTAGATTTTTGAATGACTGAATTAGACCAAGGTCTTGTAAACCCTGCTAGAAATGATCTTACAGTGATCAATGGAGGGAGATGTATCCGCTGGGCCACAATAAACCAATCTCGGAAACAATGTAAAAGATGTACAATAGTATTATCCCCCTTTTAGAAAAGGCAAGCTTTGCATCCGGTGATCCTGCTAATCCAGAACATGGTGAAGACCTGGGGAAAATCCACCAGGCAATGGTTACAATCTTGGCGGACTTCTTCTATAGCAGCAGGCCTCCCAAGTGTAAACACTGTGGAGATAAAAAACCCTGGTTCAGCATGGGGTGTAGGGAGGCAAAGCGAACCCTGTTAGCATCTCTCAAGGGGGGTGTTAACCTGTATATCAGGGAAGCCAGGGCTGCTTTTTAGAGAATTCTCCTTAAAGCTAAGTCAGAATGGGAAATGGATAGATGGCAGGCTATTAAGTATGCCCTAGATTCAAAAGACGCAAGAACTTTTTGGAATCTGATTCACACTGGAAAAATAGAGGGCAAGACCAATATTGAACCTAATATTGGTGAGGAAGCCTGGCGTCTACATTTCAAGGAGTTATATTCAACTTTGTCAACTGAACTGAGTGAGCCTTCGGTCCGTTGCTCTACCCCTGATCCCCTATGGAATCATGTACCCTGGCTGAGGTATTATCAGCTTTGGGCAAGCTACAACTGAATAAAGCACCAGGATTAGATAGAATTACTGGGGACATGTACAGAAGTGAACAGGTTGTGTGGGCCCCTTAAATCCAAGTACTTTTTAATGCAATTCTTCATAGTCTCCCAGCTCCTCCTGCTTGGGCTGGGGCAGAGATTATTCCTATCTACAAAAAGGGTCCCCCATTGAACCGGCCAATTATAGGCAAATTAGCCTCATTGATGTATCTCAAAAATCTTTGCAAGGGTACTATTGGAAAGATTGCAGGAATGGATTCAAAACCATGCTATCCTGACCCTGTTGCAAGCAGGTTTTAGAGCCAAAACTTCAACTATAGATCAGCTGTTCAGGCTTCAGTTAATTCACTGGAAGCATGTAGTTCTGGAAGGTGGGAGCCTGTACCTAACCTTCATGGAGCTGAGATCAGCATTTGCTATGGTGGACCGTAACCAGCTGTGGAGTATTTTGCTGGACATGGGAGTTCCACCATATCTTTGCTTCCAGTTTAAATGCCTCCACGAAGGTACATTTGCCAGAGTTAGGTATGGCAAGAACGGGCAGTTGACGGCACCGTTTCCCGTTGGCAAGGGAGTGAGGCAGGGCTGTGTGCTTGCACCGACCCTTTTCTCCCTCTTCCTCAACGGGCTAATTGAAGATCTACTTGCCATCAAGTATATAGACTCCCCGAAACTGGCACTTCGTAAATTTCCCGCACTAATGTTTGGGTATGATACCCTGCTGCTTTCGAAGTCAGCTATGGGACTACAGCGTGTGCTAAAGGGGTTTAGCCAGTTCTGCAAAAAGAGGAACCTTGTGGTTAACATCAACAAAACTAAATACATGGTCTTTAATGCCACTTCCACCAACTGTCCACATCCGATGATGGATGAAAGACCCCTTGAGAGGGTCTCCATATTTGAATATTTGGGCCTCACCTTGAACGATAAAATAGGATGGGGTCCTCAAATCAATAAGGCTAATCTAAAGCTAACCCAGGCTGCTGGGGGAATCTCAAAGGTCCAGAAGAGTTGTATTTCAAAGACTATAAGCCCACCGCTTGAAATTTATAAAGTCCAAGCTAGGTCAGCCTCCTTATATGGGGCGGAACTTTGGGGTCACCACCCATCTAAAGCTCTCTCACTAACTGAAAATAATTTTATTAGACAAATTCTGACTTTACCAAACAATACTCCACTTGTACCGCTAAGGATGGATTTGAATATCCTTCCAATAGCGGATCTTATCTCGTTACGTCCGTTGCTTTATTGGTGGCGGCTATGGAGTACTCCGGAGTTGGGCTGTTACAGGGAGGAACTAAAAGCGGTAATGACATCATTGGGGGCTGGCAGTATACCCTGGCTATCATTTGTAAGGCACTCCTTCCGTGCAATTGGAAGGGAGAATCTAGGGATCAATCCAGAAGAATTCTGCCCAGCCATTCCTAAAAAAATCTTGGCAACTGCACTGAAAGAGTACAAACTGACAAAAATTTAGCAGTCAGCCAATCCTGGGAGCTTAATTTATGGGTTTCTGGATTTTAAGTGTCACTATGAATTTGAGCGGGTGCTGGTTTCTATAAAACCGTTAACAGCTAAGAAGCTGTTCCTGCAATTTAGGTATGGGACACTACCGCTACATGCGATAACAAATAATTGGGCGGGAGTGTCCCGCTGCCTTTGCCCTGGTTGCCACGTGGAGGAAGAAACAATAGTCCATGTTATGCTTTTCTGCGTGGCATATAAACAGATTAGGCTGAAACGGATCATCCAACTTTGTAGAAACCTGGGCATTACGAACTCATGAATTTTTAAGGATCCTAAAATCTGACACTGATCCGGTTCATGTGGTTGCAATTTCAAAATTCCTTTTTTCTATGTGGTCAATACGTAGGAATTTGCTAAAACTAGACCAGACCACAAGCAACTCTGAGCCTTCTACCTTTTTGCACCCGCCACTTTGATTAACCTTGCGTTCCCTGTGATTTTTATGGTCAGTAGGATATTACCGGAAGTAAACCTAAGAGAGTGGTAGAAGTTTTTATTAGCAGCCTGGAAGCCAATCCCAGGCTTTTTTATTTTTATGCTGATTTTCTGTTTTTTATTTACCGTAATGGCATTTTTACTTATATACGTCTATATTTTAATGTATTTTATGATCTTCTATGTTTTATCTAGTATGGATTCCAAACTGATGTAAATTTTTAATGTGCTTTTTTGGCTGTAATAGCCACAATAAAGTCTCCATGATGATGATGAATATTGTAATTAGGCGGCGATAAAATTAACGCCGCTTTAGCGGCAGAAAACTGCTGCTAAAGCAGCGATAATGGGCTTGATAATATGCTCTTTGGAATTCCAATTGAAGCTCATGTTAGATGTGAAGGACTGAGGTCTAAAAACAGTGAAACACCAGCAAAAAGTAGGGGGTACCCATGTGAAGCAGATCCTACTGTCCTACACACACACCCCCAAATGCAGGGATATTAAACTAACCTTGACCAGTTGAGTCTTCATGTTCTAAGTGGAAATACCTATAGAGTCCATCTGCATTGGCATGGTTACTCCCAGGTCTATGTTCCACTGTAAAGTCCATCCCCTGTAGGGAAATGGACCACCTAAGCAGTTTGGGGTTTTCACCCTTCATTTGGTTTAGCCATAAGAGGGGCGTATGGTCTGTCTGAACAAGGAAGTGAGTACCAAACAAGTATGGACTCAACTTCTTCAGAGCCCAAACCACAGCAAAGGCCTCCCTCTCAATGGCTGACCAACGTTTCTCTCTAGGGGTCAGCCTTCTGCTTACAAAAGCTACTGGCTGATCCTGACCTTCATCATTCAATTGTGACAGTACAGCCCCTACCCCCAATTCAGATGCATCTGTTTGGACAATGAACTTCTTGGAGTAATCAGGATTCTGTAGAATGGGAGCAGTGCACATGGCCTGCTTCAGGTCATCAAATGCCTTTTGACAGCTAGCTGTCCACTGAACCTTTTTGGGCATTTTCTTAGAAGTTAAGTCATTCAGGGGTGTCACTATTGATCCATACCCCTTGACAAATCTCCTATAGTATATTTTTTAATGATCAAGCTCACATTGGTAAATGCAAAATTTACTCTTGTGTCACTTCATTGGTGTGTGTCACTTCCTTGGCGTGTGCATGCCTGGTGAGTGAGTATATTGGAAATAACCATCTTTTGCGTGGTATACCCCCACATTTTTGCCTTGACTGTTATTGCTGGCTGTAGAACTCTGTGCATTTTACCCTAATACCAGTGGTAACATGACTGTGCTCCCCCTGTAAACGTGATGAAATTGGAATACCCCGATTAACAAATTTAACTTATATAAGTCCCTTGTGTATATTGCAAGGTATATTTAGGGTCTGTAACTTAAATGCCACAAATGGATTGCAACATCCGTTGGGCCATCCGATACAGTGACAGTGTAAATAATAAATATGACTGCAGGCCTATAATGTGTAGCCGGCTGTGCAGTTTTACCACTGCAAATTTGACCTGTCAATAATCCTGTTTTGAAAGGCCCAGACTTTCCTTTCAAATACTAATAAGTCATCCCTCAGTAAGCCTGAGAGCCCATAAGGCAGGGTGCATGATACTTAAAATGCAATACATGTAAACGTTTAATGTTAAATATGTCCTTACAGAGAAAAGGCCCTAAAAGCTATTTTCACTGCAGCAATGTTGCTGTTTATTAGAAAAGAATTGGGAAACAATGGCACATTCAATAATGTTATCTCCGACTAGAAAACAACTGCAAAAAAATCATTCTTAGGCTTTTTGAAATATGTATTACAAGTCCAATTCACAGGTGATTAATAATAAATATTTTGGAAAAGGATTTTTTAGAAAGTTACCTTTTCCTTGCCTAATGACCCTGGATTCCCATTTGCATGAACTATCATCTGGTTGATGAAAATCCCCTTTGGTGAGGTGTGAACTCGTTCCCAGAGCTGACACAAAGGGATTGGATGTGGGGTGGTATTGTGCCCAGGTACATTAAAAACTTCTCTGAGGCCTACCCTGTCACAGGCAAATGTTAGCTGACATCTGGCCAAGGTCCTTCTTTGTTACCTTAGTAGGGAAGCACCAAGCCCAGTTGGAGAGATGGTGCTCCCAGAAATGGATTAGAGTGACCACAGAGAATGAGATGCTCATTACCCTGGCCACACCCCTTGGTGGGCACACAAGCTGTGCATAAGAGGAGAAGGGTTTCACATCTCGGATTAAGGAAGAGAGTGACACTGTGGGGCTATTTGCAAAAGGGGACACAGAAAGTGCTGCAAAGATTGGAATTTTTACCACATTGGTTAGGGAGGAGCCAGGAGTCATTCCCGCCCACTGTTTGGTGTCCGGTACATATGTAGCATGTACCATAACCCCCTCAGAACAATTTCTTGACCTGTGAAAGAATGGAAGTGAACTGAATCTGCTGCCTGAGCCCTGAGAAGAACATAGAAGGCTGGACCTGCACTCCTCTTGAACCCAGGATAAAGAAATGGGCTGCAGAGTTCATAAGGCTGACCTCTTGTTCAGTTTACAGGGACACAGCAAGCTAAAGTGGCCTTATCTGCAACTGCCCAGCAGCTCGGCTCCAATTAGACCTACCCTGGAACCTGTTCCTTGACTGTTGAATGTTTGACCACGAGGTTATGTCTCAAAGGCCCTGGACCCTTGTATGGTGTCAAAGTGTACTCCTCCTAATTTTTACAGAAACCTAGATTTAAAAACATTTAGGGTCCAAAGATCTCTAGAGGATGTGAACCAACTTGCCAATCCAATCTAACAAGGGTGTGTTGCTGTTTGGCCAAAGATTCAGGTTGCTCCTGCTAGGAGCTTTTCTGCAGCAACAAATACCATTTGCCATGGCCTCACAAAGAAGATAGCTGGCCTTGTGAAGCCCTCTTTGGCTACAGCCAGCAGCTTTCCCCTGCTGGAAGAATCGGAGTTCTGAAAAGCAACTAAGTCGAAAGGTAGAAATCTTCACCAGGCAAATCCGGAAAAAGGATCCAGCCAGTAAGGGATCTCTGGGTGCAACATTCAAATTTCTCCCTCTCATGTCTCTCCCGTTAATGTCAAAGGCTTAACCATGATCTTACCAAACAGCTATTTGTTGATGTAGAGCCCTCTTTGCCCACACCTTCTGCCTTGCCCTGCTGAGGATTTTTGACTCCCATTTCAGAGACTAAGGCATAGATTTACTAAGCCTTTGCAACACCCTTGCATTGCGCAAGGCAACGCAGGGCAACACAAAGGCTTATTTGGAATTTACAAAGGCACACAAGTCCTCTTTTGTGTGGCCTTGTGTGGATCTGTAAAGAAATGTAAAACATTGCAGCTGCTTGTGATGCGTTAGGGTACATTTCAAGTTGGAAAGCATTCCATGGATGAAGCATGGGCATTCCCATGCATCCACCAATGGGTTTTCATGCATGTCCAGATGTACAAATGCTTGTTAACCTAGGAATAAGTCAAAATGCTGAACCTTCCCCAGTGAGGCATAACAAGGAGAAATATATTTGTTTGTCCCGAATATTTCTAAGTGTTCTGCATTCTGCAGCACACATAGAAAAATGAAAAGCCTCTAGGGATTGTTTTTGTGCAGGGAAGTGTGCCTTTCTGCACAAAAACAATCCTGCCTGTAATGTAGGCACACTTGCACTGCTGTGCAAGGGTGTCTGCACTGGCACTATGCTGCACAGAGTGTACCAGAGCAAGGAGAGAGTAGAAATTCTCTATATCTTTGTAAATATAGATCATTTTTGCTCTCTCTCTTTCATGCAATGCAGCTCAGCAACTTTGCTTACTGCTATGCTGGGAAGAATAGTAAATCTGCCCCTAAGTCCAAAGTTAAAACTTCCAACCAAGTCGTACTTGGTTTCTGTATCCAATCCACGCTCACTTTCCGTCGGTCTTAATGTACGTCTAGGTACCGGTTAAGCTCAACCAGATGATAGTGGGCTTTTTGGCACTATTTTCACATTTACACTTTACACATTTTTAACTTTGGTTTCCCTATTGGATTTTTTTCATTTTGGTGAAATTTTATTTATTAAACTTTATTCTATGTTTCTAAATTGGTTTGTGATTTTCCTTGTGTTGTGTTTTTACTTTATTACCGTTTTGGTCTTTCATAAATACTTTGCACACTGTCTCTAAGTTTAGCCTTTCTGCTCTGTGCCATAGCTACTAGGAGGTTGAGCTCAGGTCTATTTAGTAACGTTTACTCACATATGAGCAAATGGACCAAGCAAAAAACAAGAAAAAACGGGACCAAGAAAAACATGCTACAACCCTATTCTCTTCCTGGGGAATCCGCAGACATTGGAATAGACGCCTCACTCACTTATCATGACGCACTCCCTCATCAGTACCTAACCACATGCAATTTGGGCAGTATCCCAAGGGCAGACTAAACAAGCGAAAAAGTCCTTTGGAGTTCTAAGATAGTTTTGAAACTGGAAAGAGCGGGATCCAGAAAAGCATTGTATAAAAATACCTCCTAGTATATCCCAAGATAAATCCTTTATTGGCAGGATGCTGGGGGTACAATATTATCATTGAGAATTATTGCTCAATAACCTTGATCAGAAAGAGTGCCAACATGTTTCGCCCCTCACAATGAGTCCACATAGATCTGGGCCCTTTTTCAGGGCAATCATTTTATAGCTTTCTGAACAAACTACACATGATTTCTATTTGTGTGTAAGAGGCCTAAAACTCTCAACTGAGATTATAATCCAACTGTAGATCATACCCTAATGTCCGGTTATTCTATCATCATGCGTATCTGGTGACTGGTACCATCCTTTAGACACACTTGCGTGAAGGTACTGGAGCCGCCCGTAAACCTAATAGGTTGCTGCTCAGATCACCACCAAATGGTATTCAGTAACTTTACTGCTCCACCCTGACAAGGGTTGTGGTTATTGCTTGAGACGGGTTCTCACCCCCTTAACTAGTACTCCAATTTCTGACAGTGTACATGTGTCATCACGCATGTGCATGTGTACAAAATGACATGGCTGCCAACTGCAGTCACATCATCACACTCACAATCTGTTTTGTCTCTTATATTTTTTCAGAGGTTTCACAGAAAACAGCAATGACAAAGTTCATAGGTCCAAAAGGCAGGCTTATTGGCAATTGTAGTTGCATGTTGTATTTGTTTTTCCAAATGATGTTCACTAGAGAATATTTAAAAAAGATACCTTTTTTAATTTGACTTCTTCGTTATAGAATCCTCTTATTACAGTGGACTATCTTACATCATGCATAACGTGACAATCTATATTTAAACTTGCCTGGAGACCGGCTTATCATTTTTTGCACGATATTTCTCTATTTCTAAATAAGCGATGCAGACAATGTGTCCTCTTGATAACTTCTCCTGTGTATCTCAACCTCACCACAATCAATGTGTGAGTATACCTTTTTGTGCGCGCCTATGAACTGGCATGTCATCATGATTCAGTTCTTAAAAGCTCACTTCTAGTTCTATTCTCTAGGCATTTGGGATGCAATTGATTTACCTTATAAGGTTATCTGAATGATACTGATGCTATTGATCTGTTACGTAGCTCTGTGGGATCTATCCAAGTCATGCAGAAATTCTTCCAATTGTAATATTTAATCAATATATATTTGTTAATATAGCTAATTCTCTTTTCGTATTCTTATTATTTTCACATTTTATTTTCTTATGCTCTGAAAATATAGGTCCAGACAATGACGCTCAATTAATTGTTTGGTTGATATGTGGTAAATAATTTAATTACCGGGACTGAATTTGATACGGAATCTTAGTAAAATAGCTCAGTAAAATAAGAGGCAGAATCCGTGATATAAGAGGTTTCAGAATGGGCTTTATTCCAATGGACGATTTCGAAATCGTGGCCTCCAAGTTCCATCACCACGGAGGTTCAGGAAGTGAAGTACATACATTATTGATAATTAATCACTTTTATACAATAGGCATTACAATGAAACCAATGTAAGAGGCGTAACAATTGATAACAAAGATAACATTTCACATGCGTAGTTGAAGGAGGCGTAATTGGGAGTAACAAGGAAACGTCATTGGTTGTGATGTCACATATGGGTGGACCTATGAAATAATTTCGCAATGTCAGCAGAAATACTTGGCAGAGATGCGCGCGCAGCAGCATGACGTGTGATTGACGTGCAACTAGGGGGTGAAGGGGACTTGACATTTAGCTCTACATGTGGCGACAGAAGTCTGGAAGGTCAAGTCATCCTAATCCCAAATCATATCTTACATCCTATGTTTAAAGAACTATGTTATCCAAAAGAGAGGTCTCTTAGAGTAGAATCTTATTCTATACTGACTATACTGACTGTTAGTGCGTGTACAAGCGTCTAAGTGTCTACACTAGATGCGAGGGCAGAAATCGTGCATAGTAACAGGGCTATGAATTACTTGCATAAAGACAGAGAAGCCGGGCCTTTGCTCGGTAGCTGGCAGGATGTTTACTTAAACTACTAGACAGGAATGCATTGGGCAGGGAGCGGAGCAGATAATTTCGAAGGTGAAATACAGTTCTTGGCAGGCGGCAAGCTGATGTCAGGCACCGTGAGCCGCGCAGGGAATGAGACAAAGTTCATGGTCACAGATGTAGGCTCAGACTGGAGCTCTCAGAGGCAGAAGGCAGGGAAAGCTTGATGGCAGAATCAGGGCCTACTCGCCTGAACTGTAAAATGGCATAACTAAGCCATATAAAGTCGGTGGCCTTTCGTACTTAGGAGTCGAATATCCAGCCCATTCATGGCGGATCTGAAAGAGGACATGTTGACGGTGGACGCACATGTATTTGCGTCTTCATAACTGGAACTGGAGGGAACATACATGTACTTGTGATTTATACATGAAACCGTTGGAGTCCAAGATAGGGGACATAACTGATCATAAAAATCCATATTTCCACATTCCCTCCTTGTCCCCTACTTGCCCGTCAAGAGATATCAATCTTCATCAATCCATTGATCTGTTCATATAGCATCATTTGTTCTTCTTTTTTCTTCTGGGATCTTGAATGAAAATCTTGATGTGGAATACACGAAGTGGCACACAGACCACAAATCGCTGGTCCACATTGCAGGCATAAGCAGCAACTGAATAGTATAAGAAGGCCAATACCTAGGAATGATAGAACTCTCCATCCCCAGGCTGATAACACGCTCCAAAACCACCCGGACCAAGTCCAAGTGCCTGGATTCTGGTGTATCTGGCTCACAATCTTATGAAGGCGAGTTATAGCTTTATATACAGATGGCGAATTTTCTGGTATGAATACGCAGCAGCTTGATCCGATGACCCTACAAGCTCCGCCCCTATCGGCCAGGATGACGTCAAGGACAAGACGATTTTGAAGAACAACAATCCTCATCGCAGACTGCTCCTCTGTCAAATTGCCTAGGGCGGAAATAGTTTCATTCACTACAGCTTCAAGAGTCCTGGTTAATCTACGTATTAGCTTACTATTGGTAACTGTACCTATATAGGGAAAGAGACCTTTATTGAAATCTGTGTATTTTTCCCATGCGGTTTCAGTGTAATCGACTATTGGGAGATCTCTCCTTTCTCTATTGTGTACTAAATGAGTATTTCTGTGATAATCAGGAGGAGCTAGAAAAACAGGTGGCAAAAGGAATGCAATGTAACAGGTACCATCCCAATCTAGAGGCAAACGCATATATGCAGTCTGACCACATACAAAGTAGGAATGGCGAGAAGCCCTAAACGAAGACTTGCCTTGATCACTGAATTCTATTACAGTAGTGCATCTACTATGGCCCATATGTATGGAACCATTCTTTCTTACACATAATTCACCTTTTACTGAAAATACTGACATGGCGGGCAAAATTGGAGTAGCTTCGGATTCGACATTCAAGATCAAGAGATTAAGCGTAAAATTACCTAATCCATATACTTCATTTTCTAGATCAGTTCCTGTTCTTTTGGGACGACCCTCCTTGTCGGGGTAGCAGACTTTGAATAAAACTAAGTTCAGATTTCCCCATACCCAATTGTCTTGATAAACTGCTGTGTTTGAGTCTAAGGAATTAATTAAACTAAACCATGCTCCACAGGAGCCGTTGTGTGTGAACGAGTATGGAAAGAGAGGTAGAATTCCTTTATAGTTCTGATAGGGAGGGAGTCGGCCACATATCCAACAATTGGTAGCATTACTAGTCTGATGGGAATGATGTAACATACTAATAAAAGTGTTATTGCGCAGCGCAAATCTATATGACAATTCATGCGGGGGTAGGTCACTAAAAGAATGTTCAGCAGTAACATTATAGACATGTTTAGAAATAGGATAATATATGTGCAACAATATACTTGCAGTAATTATTAAAAGACTTAAGAAAAACAAAATCAATAACGTCACTGTGCAATGACTACGCAGTGATTTACAGTATGCATGTCGTTTCAATATTTTTCGCGTTTTTTCTCTATTCAGGTCTAAGGGGTACATGTCAGGGGCAAATTCAACCGCTTCACCTTGGAGAGGACTTAAACAGTCAAATTGCCTGACGGGTTAGACCTGAGTTTTAATTTATATTGTTCCGGACTACTAAGTTCAACCAGAGGAAGCTTTGAGTCAATGGGTGAAGACACACGAGGTGTGGCATTTACATCCGATGGTAGTCCATGAAATTTCTTGATATGACTTGAATGTATCCAGCCTTTTCTGCCCTCGATCTTCACGGCTGTCCTTGTGGTGAGCAGGACCAATTGCGGCGACTTCCACCTAGGATCCAGCTGAGTCTTTTGATCAAAGTTCCTCACTAAAACGAGATCCCCCGGAATTACGTCATGGGGTTTCACCTCAGTGTTGTCAGGAAAGGCTGCAGCTACCTGTGAACGACAAGATTGTAGTGCAGACATCAAGGAAGCCAAGTAATCTGTCAGCACATTACAGTCAACATCAGTTATTTTACGTGGTATAGGCGTCCCCCACATATTTGGTGGTCTACCAAAGATCACTTCATAAGGGGATAGCCCTGTTCGAGAATGTGCTACCATTCTCATGTAAAAGAGTGCAACTGGTAAAGCTACTACCCAGTCAACACCTTTCTCTCTACATATTTTGGACAATCTGATTTTCAAAGTTTGATTATGTCGTTCCACGAGACCTGCTGCCTCGGGGTGTCGGACACAATGAAACTTCCACTGATATCCTAGCAGAAGTGAAACATGTTTCATCAGTTCGGATGAGAACGGCTGGCCGTTATCTGAATAGACAACACGTGGTAAACCGTACCGTGGGAAGAATTCTCGAACTAGCTGCTTGGCAGTGGTCGGGGCAGTGTAATCTGATACTGGGTACGCTTCGGTCCAACGGGAAAGAGCGCAGACAACTACGAGAACATATTTGAATCCTCGACATCGTTCCATCTGGATATAATCCATCTGAAGGGCTTCAAAAGGGTGATCAGGAGGCTGAAATCCACCCTGCTCTACGGAGATGCTTTTACCTGGGTTAAACTGACAACATATCATACAGGTACGGACTTTTTGTTTAGCTGCTGCTCGTAAATGTTTGTTGAACCAAATGTGTTGGATGCTGTCTAGCATAGCTTTCTCTCCTAGATGCGCTGGACTGTGTATTGTATTTATGATAGCTTGGACCATAGAGTCAGGAAGAAACCATACAGATTTCTCCTTCGTCATCCATCCCTGGTCCGTTTGGATCCCTCCTAATTCCGTCCATTTCTTTATTTCGTCTGGTGTAGCATGTGTCTGTATGTCAATTATATCAATAGCGGGATCCTTAATCGTCATACAATGTGTCGGTATCTGGACTATTGTCTTTGTCATGTCGGATGTGCGAGTTTGCGCAGTCTGTTTAGCTGTTCTGTCAGCTAAATCATTGCCTTGAGAAATGATATCAGTAACTTTCGTATGAGCTTTGCATTTCATAATCGATATTGCAGTGGGTAAATGTATTGCATCTAACAGAGCATGAATGAGGGATCCGTGCTGAATGTGGGCACCGTGAGACGTTAAATAACCTCTCTCTCGCCACAGCACGCCGAAGTCATGTACAACTCCGAATGCATAACGTGAATCAGTGTATATGTTGACTTTCTTATTTGTGGCTTGAATACAGGCCTGTGTCAGAGCAATAAGCTCTGCTGCTTGAGCTGACAAGGTATTTATACAGTTTGTTTCAATGACTTCAGTATCTGTTGTGACTGCATATGCGGCCACTAAATCTCCTGTACTTGTTCTCATACATGAACCATCTACATACAACGTCAGGTCTGGATCTAACAATGGAACATCTGTCAAATCTTGTCTGGGTTTCGTCGTTATTGTAATAACTTCAATACAATCATGAGCTAGTGGGTCTGTTCCGATTACAGGTAAAAGTGTAGCAGGATTTAATGTATTACAGCGTCTGATTTCTATGTGTGGCTGAAACAGTGTTAGTTCGTATCCTGTAAGTCTTGCTATGGTCAAGTGTTGTGTGTGTGTGCGGTTCAAGAGAACCTCTACTGCATGTGGTACTTGTACTGTCAATGGATGTCCTAACACTATGGCATCGCTTTGTCTGATTGCCAAAGCTGTCGCTGCCACTGATTTCAGGCACGCAGGCAGAGCCTGAGCTACGGGATCTAATGTACTAGAAAAATAAGCACACGGTTTGTGTGATCCTGCTTGTTCCTGTGTGAGTACTGACAAGGCAGTACCTTCGCGTTCTGTAACAAAGAGTGTAAAATGTTTGCTGTAACATGGTGTTGCTAGGACAGGTGCTTGACATAAAGCTTTCTTTAAACTTTTAAAAGCGTGTGTATGTTCCTGAGTCCAAGGGAGAACAGTCGATGTGGCTACCTCCTGTGTTGTCAATTGAATGAGTGGTTTTGCTAAAAATGCATACTGAGGGATCCACTGCCTACAATATGAAGTGAGGCCTATAAAAGCCCGCACCTCCTTTTGTGTCTTGGGTATTGGCATATT
Source organism: Triturus cristatus (assembly GCF_964204655.1). Classification (NCBI taxonomy): domain Eukaryota; kingdom Metazoa; phylum Chordata; class Amphibia; order Caudata; family Salamandridae; genus Triturus; species Triturus cristatus. Next base: position 634,747,515 of record NC_140582.1, read on the forward strand.
TGCAATTAGCTGGATGCGATCTGGTGTAAGCTGCCTTCCCTCCTTGGACAGCGAGTGACCAAGGTAAACAACTCGCTGGACACAGAATTGCAGCTTAGAAGGGGACACCTTGTGCCCCTTTTCGGCTAGAAATTGTAAAACCGTCAGTGAAGCTTTTTCACATTCAGGTTTGCTTCGGGCGGTGATCAGCAGATCATCGACATATTGAAGCAGTGCAGTGTTGATTGGCATGTGTATACTGTCAAGTTCTCGTTTCAGTGCTTGACTATAGATGCTGGGGCTTTCTGTAAATCCTTGGGGTGCGCGTGTGAATTTAAAACTTCGTCCATTTAAACTAAATCCGAACAAGTATTGACTTTCTGGATCTATTGGGACGCTGAAAAAGGCATTCTTGAGGTCAATTACAGTAAAGAATGTTGCTTCGGAATCAATAGCCGTCAGTAATGAAGAGATGTCTGGGACTACGGGGTATTGTGGCACAATACATTTATTTAATTCGCGCAGATCAATAACCAATCGATATACTGGTGGAGCCTTTGGATCAGTTCGTTTAAGAATCGGAATTATCGGTGAATTACATACATTGGAGTCGGTCTCCACAACCACTCCTTGGCCAATAAACTCGTCAATGATTTGCAGTAAAGCCATTACAGCATCTGGGGGTAACTTGTATTGTCGCATTCGTGGTAGTACCACTCCTGCCTTTAGTGTGACTCGATAGGGTGTAATGTTCATGCAACCAACATCTGTAGGGCCTTGTGCCCATAAATGTGTGGGTAAAGTCTGCAGTCGGGAATCCATGTCTCGGGACACATAGTGCCCTTTGAAATCTCGTAAAAACAATCTTACTCCTTCCGGAGAACAACATATTATAGCTCCTAGAGCTTTCAAAGTTTTTATACCTAACAAATTTTCTGGACATGATTTAGTAAGCAATAAATCTGTAGATCGGGTCAAAGGTCCTATCGTAAGTGGAAGAGGCTGTGATACTTCATTAACAATAGGTTTTCCGGAAAAACCAAGGGAAATATTCTGTGAGCCTGAGAGGGGTGCCCCTGGAACTTCACTACGTTTTATAGTTGTTCGACTTGCCCCTGTATCAAGTAAAAAATTTCTATCTTGGCCTAATAGTTCACTATGTACATAAGGTCCTTCTTGGTCTACAGGGACCTCGATAAGGGGTAAGTCAACTTCCCTCTCTAGGCTGGTTCATGCGTATCGTTGGTAATCAGGATAGTCATACTGTGCGGTCTGGTACAGCTGTCGTGTCGTGGTTTGTGTGGCAGCAACAGGCAACGCTGGTGCAGCTGGCACAAACTGTATAGACTGTTGTGGAGCTGGCATGGACTGTGCATGCTGTGGTGCTCCTTGTTCATTCTGATCCTGTCTAGGTGGCCGTGGTCTTTCTTGTGTTTTACCTGTGGCGATATTACGCTTCAAGACTGGGCAATCGTGTATGTAATGACCTAGTTGTTTACAATAGTTGCATGTCCCTTTTACAGGTCCTGCTGAATCACCGGACTGTGTCGTACCCTTTTTATGACCTTCAGCTGGAACTGTCTGGGAGACTAGCATTTTCATTTTTGTGTCTTTCATGCGTTTCTGTTCATGTTCTTGTTCCTCTCTAATTCTATTGTAATGGTACTGTAACATTTGTAACATTTGTGATGGGGTATTACCTTGCCAGGTACTCTCGAATTTTAATACTCTATTCTTTACCTGGGGCAAGGAATTTTCAACTAATTTTGTCACAAACAGATGTGGGTATGACTCGCTACTTGCTTTTATACCACTATTTATACCAAAACATTTTTCGAATCGGGCATAGAAATCACTAGTGTCTTCATCTTGCTTTTGTTTACAGGCTGAAATTGCACCCCAGTCTTCCTTTTTCGTCGTTAATAAACGTGGCAGTACCTGTACTAGTAAACCTGGTAGTGCTTTAGTTTTATCCCCAAGCCCCGAACCTGGACCTCGGGCCCTTTCTTCATTTTCTAATGCTGTCCAGTCTATCTTTTGGTCTCCTACCTCCCACTCTTTTTCCTTGAGTTTTTCATAAATGCCAGCAGGCATTAATACCTTTAATATTGTCATAATGTCGGGATAGGTATACTCTCCCATGAGTAACATGTCTTTAATTTCTCGGTGAAAACCCGCTGGGTCTTTATCATGACTGGGTACCACTTTCTTCATTTCTAACAATTCTATTTTCGATATGGGCGTATATACATATACACGTTTAAACTGATTGTCCTCGCCCTTTATTGGGTGTACTTCTCGTAAGGGGTTCTGTCTGTCCATATAATACGTCGTTCTTTCCTTGATGGGCAGTGAGACATGTTCTGGGCATACAAAAAGAATGTACTGCTTTCTTGATTCTAGTATTTCTCTAATTAACTTAGTACCTGAACCTCTCCATCTATTCGTGAGTAATTCAGTCAATATATCAGGTAACGGACCAGGGTCTGAATGTTGACTTTGATAAAGTATAAGAAGTTGTTGAAACATATAAATCCCAGCTAAACGCTGTTCATCTGGGGTGAGGTTCAAAAATGTGTGTGCTACTGTATCATCACCATATTTTCCGGGACTGTCAACCCACTGAACGGCTGACCTGGCTAATTCTTGTTCATCCACAGAATCGAGAAAATGATAACCCCTTCGTTCTCGGAGTAATTTGTCAGCGGCTTGGAACGAATGCTCGGGGGACCTTATATTTATTATAGGTGTTTGGAAATTCCTGTTATTTTCTAGACATATCGGACGTATCGGGTCAGTAAAACATCTAGTACTATCACAAGATCTTCCTCTACCTACATAGGCTATGGTTTCTGACTGTCCTGTGGGCAGTCCTGATCCTTGCTCCTCGCTTTGTTCGAACTGATCTACCGTTAATCTCTCTTCATGTAGGCGTTCTATTTCTTTACGGATCTTTCGACACATGGCTATTATACATTTTTGCTTATCATGTCTCCCTTCTGATATATTCTGGCTCCATCTGGTAAGAATTTGCATTGCTTCCGGGTCTACCCCCGGTCGGTCTTGATTTCTGATCACACAATTTATGAGGAAACGTAACAGTTCCCCCTGTATCTCCACTTTCTGGTATTCCATAGCTCTGTTAATACATTCAGAATCTCGCCCTGTTTGGACAAAATGATATATATTATCTAGATGCACAGTCATTCCTGGTAACTTCCCCAAATACACCGCGGCTCGTCTGATACGTAATGATGCCATGATCATTTCGTCCTCTTTGCCGGGCACAGGGTCATATCTACAATCTACTAGAAGTTCCTTAAGCGTGCGGGCATTTATGAGTTTGGGGGTACGTGGATGTGCTGTTTCTTGAAAAGTAAGTTTATTTATTCTGGGTGGCGTAGAAAAAATGTTGGTAGCACCTCCGGTAGCCCCGTCTGGGGTATCGGGCGTGAAAGGATTCGTTGAACGCGATACAGCAACTATAGGTGTGGGCACAGCTGTAGAAGCAGCTGTAGGAACAGACGTGGAAACAGATGTGCTTGCCGGAACTTGTGTCAGGATTTGATGCTGTAAGGATACAGATACAGGGTCTTGGCGTTGAACCTCCCCGGCAGACGGTCTATGTGGGGCGGGGTTAGCATACTCGGGAGCTGCCTCATCTAAATAGGAGGAAAGAAAAACATCTTCTGCTGTTCTAGGATGCCCCTTAGGATGCATTTTTATTGGGAACAATGGGGGTGGCAAGTCTTTTGGTATCCCCGGAGTAGCCTTAGGTAATCCCTCGGCCAGAAGGGGATACATACCCTTCATAAGGGCATTTCTTTGTCTGTCTACTTGTTCTGATTTCACTCGTGTACCTTCTTGAATTAATAGATTCTCTCGGACTTTATTTGAATTTTCCTTACTCTTCTCTTCCTGTCTACGTGCTTTTTCTGTACGTCTATACGATTCTTTACGCCATAATTCAATGGCGTCTTTCTGTGACTGTCTGGCTTTCCTTTTCCATAATTCTTCCTCTACTTTCACGATGCAATCTGTATCCCAGGTCCCAGCTGCGGGCCACCTGTGACTTTCTGGTAGTTCCTTGGTGTAGTCCACCCATAAATCAAGAAATAGTATGGCGTCTAAGCCATGTTTGTGATACATAAAGTGCCCTGGAGTGTCCCTAGGAGGAATAGGAACAGCTTCTTCGAGTACCCCTTTTCTAGTTGTGATCTGTCTTAATTTCGAAAAGAGCGGCATACTGACAACTGATCTGATACTTATTCTTAAACACACTTAATACAAAAGCACAATAATGAACAGTCATTCATACCACAATATGCAGGACGTATTAACACATTTAACATTTAACGTTTAAATGAGCGACAATGATGATGACGATCTAAGAAGACTTTATCACAAGACATAATCCTCGGCATTTTAACTGAATTATTCTGAATTTATATACTTGATATACTAGATATACTGCTAAACAGTACAGATACACTGCTAAAACAGTGCAGACCGGATTTGTGTACCCAAACCCGTCTGGACCGGCACAACTTATGTGCACGCCAGAACGCCTCCCCAGTAATGGTACTCACCGGGTAGCTCGGAACGGAAGGCCTCGGAACGGAACTGAACTGGACTGGACCGGACTGGACTCGAAAACTTCGGACACTTCTGGACATCGGAAACCTGGTGGGCCTCTGTATACCTCGGATCTTGCTCTCTCAGCTAGGCTCTGGTCGGGATACTTCGCACTTCTCACCGCCTCGTCTGGGTGTTGATCGCAGCCTCAGTCGCCCCCGCTTGACCGGAGGGAGATACAGGAAATCCTGCTGGTACGCGTTGTTGTCCGTCCAGCTGTGGCAGGAGACCGGGCCTGCAACGCACCGCCGGCGCGTGAGATGAGAAAGTGTCCCTGTTCGGGCGCCATTATGTGGTAAATAATTTAATTACTGGGACTGAATTTGATACGGAATCTTAGTAAAATAGCTCAGTAAAATAAGAGGCAGAATCCGTGATATAAGAGGTTTCAGAATGGGCTTTATTCCAATGGACGATTTCGAAATCGTGGCCTCCAAGTTCCATCACCACGGAGGTTCAGGAAGTGAAGTACATACATTATTGATAATTAATCACTTTTATACAATAGGCATTACAATGAAACCAATGTAAGAGGCGTAACAATTGATAACAAAGATAACATTTCACATGCGTAGTTGAAGGAGGCGTAATTGGGAGTAACAAGGAAACGTCATTGGTTGTGATGTCACATATGGGTGGACCTATGAAATAATTTCGCAATGTCAGCAGAAATACTTGGCAGAGATGCGCGCGCAGCAGCATGACGTGTGATTGACGTGCAACTAGGGGGTGAAGGGGACTTGACATTTAGCTCTACATGTGGCGACAGAAGTCTGGAAGGTCAAGTCATCCTAATCCCAAATCATATCTTACATCCTATGTTTAAAGAACTATGTTATCCAAAAGAGAGGTCTCTTAGAGTAGAATCTTATTCTATACTGACTATACTGACTGTTAGTGCGTGTACAAGCGTCTAAGTGTCTACACTAGATGCGAGGGCAGAAATCGTGCATAGTAACAGGGCTATGAATTACTTGCATAAAGACAGAGAAGCCGGGCCTTTGCTCGGTAGCTGGCAGGATGTTTACTTAAACTACTAGACAGGAATGCATTGGGCAGGGAGCGGAGCAGATAATTTCGAAGGTGAAATACAGTTCTTGGCAGGCGGCAAGCTGATGTCAGGCACCGTGAGCCGCGCAGGGAATGAGACAAAGTTCATGGTCACAGATGTAGGCTCAGACTGGAGCTCTCAGAGGCAGAAGGCAGGGAAAGCTTGATGGCAGAATCAGGGCCTACTCGCCTGAACTGTAAAATGGCATAACTAAGCCATATAAAGTCGGTGGCCTTTCGTACTTAGGAGTCGAATATCCAGCCCATTCACGCCGGATCTGAAAGAGGACATGTTGACGGTGGACGCACATGTATTTGCGTCTTCATAACTGGAACTGGAGGGAACATACATGTACTTGTGATTTATACATGAAACCGTTGGGGTCCAAGATAGGGGACATAACTGATCATAAAAATCCATATTTCCACAGATACCCTGTTGAATCTATGGGCAATTTCTTAGAAGATCTTTGTCTAGATAAGAGTCAAAATAAAGGTATCCACACCACTCCAGTCCTTTTCTTCTCTTTCCTTCTACGCACTTATCTTGTGCTTTGAGAACAATTCATAAAAGATTTTTAAAAAAATTCTTCAGCATGGGTTTATTTTTTATCATAGAAATATGAAAAGCATTGGTTGTGGTTTACAAAAAGTAACATCAATTTCATAAAATGAATGTACAAATCTAATTGGATAGAGATATACCGCAATGAGCCTTTGTTGCTATCGCATTCTACCTACTGCTGGTTCCTGAAAGTTAATAGGGTAGCTCCTCTTTTCTTTTAAACAGTGTGTTTGTGTCAGCAGCTTAAGGCCATTTACCACCATCTGTAATCGTTCAGCTTTTGGCAATGCGGATAAACATCATTAGAAATATAAATATAACCTCTAATTGCATCTGTTTCAACTTTAGCTTTTTAAAAAAAAGTCCACTAGACGTTTGATCGCAAGAAGTCATTCAGTACACATTAAATATAAATTACTGTAGATTTGGAAGTAGTTCCTTTGCATCTAAGACCATTTGAGAACTGTGTATAGGACAACTCGAGGACTAGAGCCTGCCCAGGAGCAATAAAAGAGGATCACCATCTACATGAAGATCATCAAGGATATGTCAAGGTTATTGAAAGACTGCGCCTGCTGATGCAGCACTGTTGACTTTCGAATGGACCACATTTTTGGGAACATTTACTGCCAATTGCTGATTGTGAGAGGGACACACTTATTGTATCTTTTCAACCAAGGCCTTTGGTGTGCAAATTTATCTTAAGATAGTCTCCTTTAATCAAACATATTTGAGCCATTATTGATGGGTTTTTAAATATCACTAGTGGGGGAAGCAGAATCCCATCCCAGTTGTTTCACCTGTCACCAGGGAATGACATCCAATATAGAGTGTGTCCTAAGCCTGCAGCTGTATAGTTTATGACTTCTTTTGGGTGCCAACACTGCCATACCAATCAATGATCGTGTACAAGTTGTCACCCTGATCAGTTTATGACTCCGTTGGTCCTTGAAACCTGTTACCCACACTGGAATCAATAACACTCCGTAATAATTACAACGATACTAAAATTTATAAGTCTGAAATAACTCAGGTGATTACACACTGCTATATTTATGGACTATAAAAGAATGCATTAAAAACAATTGGTGCTTATAGTGTGCCTGCTTGAAGAGGAAGTATTTGATTCTCCATGTTATAATTTTATAAGTACTAGATATTTTCTAGGCTAATATCTTGGTGCCAAATGGTGCCAGAATCTTGCCATATGTATCCACTGTAGGTAGTTAATTTCCAGTTTTTGATTACTGTCACATGCTTTACTTGACTTCCAAGCCCTCGTCGTGAGAGCAGTCTTGACCTCTCAAGAGAACAAAGATTTAGGCTAAAAACTAAAAAAGGAGCCCTCAAATATCCTCACAGACTGCAACAGAGCAGAGAAACACCATTGGTAGGCACAAACATCCCCCTCCTCTGATATTGCTCTAAATGGCACAGGACACATGTAATGAATATCCTAATATGTCATCTCTTTTGCTGCCACATAAAAAGAATGATCTTAGATGTAGAACTCTGCAAATCCATCTAAGATGCTATCACGGTTTTTTGTTCATCAACTACCAAATTCAAAATTGGAGTATGCTGATGTTCAGTGAAGTCATATAGAAAAGGCTTACGTTATGATACAGCTTCAGTGAACATTCCCCAGATGCAGGTCACATTTGCACTATTAGATACCACAAAGGAAATATTCAGCCTATTTTCTGCACTTCTTCAGGTGAGTGCAGTGTTATAGGACTTGAGAAAGAGAATACTACCCAAACAGTGTTAATACTGAGGACGTATTTCAGTCTGCCGTGTAATATTCAAACACTTGCTGTTACAGAAAATGGCTGCCAAATCGATTCCGCGAAGACAAGTCTTTTCAACAGCAGCACCAAAGAAACCAGCAGATACCTCGTTAGAATGGTCAAACATCTGAACTCCACCCACCACATGGAGTTCTCAACTATTACTTCAACTTAAAAGCCTACACTTTCACACAACTGATTATAGTCTTCAGTCGCATATCTTTAAATGTTTTGGCATGTTTTCTTAAAATAGAATTCAATATTCCAAACTTAACAAGCATTGGCATAGCGAATAGGTCTCGCCTTTGGGACCTTATAAGTGTTTAACCATGCAACAGTTAATGTTGTTGCCCCAAGGATATTGTGCTACATAACTAAATACTTATAAGGTCCCAAAAGCGAGACCTATTGGCTATGCCAATGCTTGTTAATTTCAGTGAGGATTTAGACTCTGGCTGATTTCAGTTTTACTGATGGCAGCATGCATGATGAATTGTGTGTCACTGAAACTGAAAAAAAAATCTGCTGCAAGGGAAGCTCTTCTCTGCCAGCAGTAGGGGCATTCAGAGGCAATCCATATTGTGAGAGCACCAGAGGGAATCCATGCCCTTAATGTGAGGACCTGATGTTTGCGTCCTCCTCACTTGAAAAGTAGTGTGGACGTGAACATCATGTCCTCCACAGATACGTGTTTAAAGTTAGTTAGTTATATATTTTAAAAGCTTGAGAGTCTCTATTTGTAATGAGTTGCAAACAAATGCATCTTTATAAAGGGTGAAACTTGTCTATGTGATAGTACTTTTAGGGCACTGATAGTTGAAAGGTGAGGGGAAAATCAATGGTATCCAAAGTCTGCATCATATGGTTACTTGCCTGAAATTAGGGGGAGCAGTGGTGTTTAAATACAAGGACCTTCCAATCATGTTGGAATACTCTAAGGTCCAGGTTTGATCTGATGTCTGGGGCATAGAGTTCCAGACCCTGGGTGCACTTCTGTTGAATCCTTGAGTTACCCTTCATCTCTGGTATGCAATTAGGGTGGCAAGAATGCAACAAGATGAGGTTGAAGGTCTTGTTGCTTCTTTCTTTTTTAGAAATTGAATTGATGGTTAGGTTAATGCTGAAGGACAGCCACTGAAATAATTGTGTAAGAAATAAGGACCTTTAACAACCGATGCAACTAATGTTATGCTAATAGTCATGTCTAGTGCTTCAAATGGAAATAAGGAAGTGCAGGTATCCTTGTCCGAGAGTACCTGTTCTCTGTTGTGAATTGGCGGTACTCTACAATTAAAAGCATTAGAGCAGTGCTGAGAAGTGCCGGTGCTATCCCTTCTAAATTAATGCAGTGCAGTTATGGAGTACCTGCCCATATAAAGCACTGGTCTCATCCCAGAGTGACAAGAACCGAAATGCACAGTTACATCAGTAACTTTTCCTATAGCTGAAGCGTGCCTCACTTAATCTGTCCTCCTCGAAGACAAGCGAAGCATGCTTCAATTTTTCTCACGGTACACATATGCCTAAAGTTTTTTAAAGATTAAGACTCAAGTAATATTTTGTAACAGCGCATACATGTGACTGTAACATTGCTGTGGGTCTTTGTACCATTCTTAATATGCTTGGTACGCATCTGTTGGTGTATCACCGACTTCCGACCTAAATTAAAAATGAAATGCCTATTGCCAAAGGAAAAGAGAACCATGAACGATTACAGTTGGCTGAACCAAGATGTCACAAATCTAGGTGCCAATTCTAGAATCAGGTGGAAGGTTCCCAACATGCACCTTACTTCCCGACTCCTGATAGAAGAACTCAACCATCCAGGCACTTCTCTTTACTTTCTTCGGGCTCCAAAAAACGTTAATTTAAGGAGAGGAGGCAGCTATCAGAAAGCAGGTTTTAAAATGATTGACAAGCGAGGGGCAGAACTATGATGGTCTTTGTGGTTGTACTTCCTTGTGAGAGCAACGATTGGTTAAAAAAAAAAAAACTGCCCTCAAAAAGACATCTAATCCATTCCCGAGCAAACCCTTTCTACAGCAGAAAAGAACTTGTTTGGTGAGGCACCGGAAGAAAACTGCCTTGTACTCCGGAATATATGGGCCAGTCTCTAGTGAGCTGGTTTAGATGTTGCGTGCTTACTGTCGTGACTATCTCTGGTTAATTGATGGTGAGGGGAGATGATGCTTGCCTGTGAGCGCAACCTACGCTTGATGGAGAAAGAGAAGAGCAGTACAGCAGGGTCCTGAAGCGCCATGTGAAGTGGTTAGTTGTAGAGGGGGTTGAGGGTTTCTTGGGGGTCGGGGGGTGGGGGGGGGTTAGAGGATGACTTCAGGTGCGGTCATGCCAGTGATAACATAGCTGCCTTTCAATTTGCTTATGTGTGACGTCTATATTTTCAGGGTGCTTATGTGTGACATTTGTGGCTTTTGTCTGACACTTCATGGAACACCTGTTGCTGGTTATAATGCACATTACATTTGGTATGTTTTAAATATCCTATCCACTGCAACGTAACGGTCTAGAAATTACTACAATAGTGTCCGCATACTTGAAGTACTGACACAAGGTCACTCGTTTGCATCCATTTATTAAAATGATTGGCCCTCTTGCGTTCTGGGACTTTTGAGCCTATTCCTCATTGGAAATATCAGAGGTGCACTGGGATATTACGAGCAAGTTTACAGATGGGGTAGGATATCGACCTTGAAGCTGGGGAACCAGGTGCGAGCCTCGGCACAACATCCTGTGATTCTGGGCAAATCACTTAATCTCCCTTTGCGTACCAAAAACAAATGTGTCCTTGTGTAACGTAACTGATGTTCATGTAAAGTGCTCCAATACCTTACTGTCGAGTTCATGCTATATAAATCGGCAACAACAAAAACAAGCAACTTTGGGGACAGCAAACATATAGGAAAATTGGAAGCATGAGGTGCAAGTAGTCAGACAAGGGGAAAACTAGAGGAACAAGGACGCGCGCCTCGTGCTTACAGTTAAAAAAAAACAAGCGCGTGCGGGAAAGCTCATTAGAAAGAAAAAACTAGCTCACGGAGAACATCAAAGCGGCCGCGAAAGTGAAAGTGATCACGATCAAGTGCGGCGCGCACCCGCGCACATGCACTGTAGCTCTAGGCCGGCCATGGTAGCATTTTTTTAAGCCCTCACAAAAAGTCTTGCCAGACCAGTGCATGCGCTGGGTCAGGCGAGACCTAAAAAGGGACTTGTTTCCTAAATCTCTTTGTAACAAGTGAGATGTCCTCAATGAGTCAGAATGTGGGTAGATTAAAATGTTTAAAGAATTTGAAGCGTTTGGAATAGATGGATTGACTGTAAAAAACCCTTTTGCTTATTGTAAAAAATCTGCACATATGTATGTAACATTTTTATGAACAATTCAAGGTATTCGACATCTTGCCCATAGTTGGTACTTCTCTAAATATCAATTAAAGCAACAAAATTAAATAAAAATAGACTTCATGAATATATTAAATGGAAATAAAAGCATGTTGGGCTTGTTATTATAGAAAAGTTACATTTCTGGCCTTTGGTAACACTACTGATTTGCTTTTGATTTTTGGGGAAATGTGTATTGGTTCATGTATGCATTTTCAGGTCTCGGCTATAGACTGTTAGCATTCAGTCACAGTCCTATTGTTTCCAATGCGTACTTAGGGGCAGATTTACAAGCCCCTTGCGCCACTTTTGCATCACTTTTAACATGGGAAAAGTGAAGCAAAAGTGGCGCAAGGAGCTTGTACATCTGCCCCCTAGAGTGTAGTTTGATATCAGCCCCTTGCTCTTGAAGCCCTTGCTGTCTATCTCAGGTCTCTGCTTTTGATTCAAAGGCTTTCCTGTATATTAATGCATTTCTCAAGCCAAAGAGCATTTCAGTCGCAGGGTATTATAACTGACTAAGTTACTTTCATCCACTGCTGAGGAAAGATTACTCCGATAACAACAAAATACAGTATAACCAGGCACTAGTAAAGTATAAAGAAACAATAATTATAGCAAAATCTAGTTTTTTTACTGCGAAAATTATGACATCCAAAAATACTCCCAGAGAACTTTTTAAGACAGTCTCCAAGCCATCTAATTTTAGCAATAGTACCCAGCTCAAACCTAATAGACAGTTCTGTGATGAACTCGCTGACTTTTTTCATGATAAAGTTGTCAAAGTTTACGATGAGTTCTCTGACAGCAAAATAGACACAAAGGTATATCGTCCTAACAACGACAAACCAACTACGCAGGTTTTTCTGCATAAATGTCAGACTCTTACATAGGACAGAGTTGAGAAATTAATACTCTCGACGAAATCCGGATCCCCATCTGACCCTTGCCCCGCCATGATTTTCCATATGGCACCCAGTATTTTTGCAAACAATCTAACACCCCTTCTCAACAATATTTTGCTTGCATGCCATTTTCCTGAAACCTGGAAAAAGTCTCTGGTAAGACCCCTTGTGAAAAAGCCAACCGTAGATCCCACAGAGGTTAGCAGCTACCGGCCCATCTCCTGTTTACCATTTCCCTCTAAAATACTGGAGAAAACCCTAAACGAGGAACTATTAGCCTTTACAGAGGCTAATGACAAATATCAATCAGCGCAACACGGTTTCCGTCCACGCCACAGTACGGAGTCCGCATTAATTGCTGCGACAGAAGACATACGTGTCCAACTTGATGGGAGGGGAAGGCCATTTTGCTCCTACTCAATTTGTCAGCCGCATTTGATACGATTGACCACCGTATCCTTATCCAGCGCTTGGCCGAAGTAGGAATTGTCAACAAAGCGTCTGAAATTCTTCACTCCTACCTAAGTGGAAGAGAGCAATCCATCATGATTGGAGAACATAAATCGCATTCTTACGTATTGCCCTGTGGGGTCCCCCAGGGATCGTCACTCTCTCCCACCTTGTTTAATATTTACATGAGCCCATTGGCAAGCTTATACGTTCCTATGGTTTTAATGTATGTTATGCGGACGACACGCAAATAGTGGTCTCTCTAACATCTAAACCTGTGGAAGTGGCACTAAATTGTAATAACTGTATGAGTAGCATTATTGCATGGATGCAGGCTAATTGCTTAAAGCTAAATACTGGAAAAACTGAAGTGGTACTGTTTGGAAGAGACACTTCCATTTGGAATGGTGGCCGGAAGCGGCAGGGCCCTGCCCTCAGCCTGTTAAACAAGTAAAAAATCTAGGGATTAAGATAGATGATCAGCTAACTCTATCTGACCAAGTAAACAACAGAACCTCCTCCTGCTTTTACACACTGAGAGTTCTTCAAAAGATCTTACCTTTCATCCCCATGGTCCTTAGAAAAACAGTCATCACGGCATTAATTCTTTCTAAAATCTAATACTTAATGCCCTTTATTTGGGAGCAAAGAGGATTGTTGTACGTAAACTACACACACTAAAGAACGCAGCGTCCAGTGTTCTACTCAAAATTCCTAAATTGAGCCCCATTAACCAGTCCATTAGGGACCTGCACTGGTTACCAGTTCAGTCAAGGATTCAATTTAAATCCATGTGCATTCAGCATAAGATCCTATACGGGGCCGGGCCAGCCCATCTCAACTAGGGGTGGGCGGAATTTGCGGAATCCACTTTCGCAAATTATCGCGAAAATGTTAAAAATTATCGCAAACACGCGGAAATATCGCGAAGATGCAGAAGTTTTTTTCCCGCATGTTCGCGAGATTTTCTGCATGGTTGTGGCTCGCCAACTTACCCATGTGGTTGCTCGCGGGCGCGGCCCTCTTGTTTTCAGTTGTCTCGCGGTGCATGATCGCGAGAAGAAAGACGTGATCGCGCGACGCATGACGTCACTGCGGGTGCGAACTGTCGCGACACAGCGCAAATGGCTAAAAACAATACAACATCTCATGGAGAACGCGACCAGATCAAGAAAACTTGTCGGCGAACGCAGGGATTCAGGTAAGGCGATCGCGCGCGCACGAGAATGTATTATTTTAGAGCGCGAGCAAGAAACAAATTATCGCCAAGCTGCGGAATGCGGAAATTTTGACATTTTCGCGCTTTCCGCGGAACGCGAAAATGTCAAATTATCGTAATTTCCGCGAACGGAACGAAATTTTAGCCCAGGCCTAATCTCAACCAACATGTCAGGCACTACCTACTACAGCGAGAGCTTCGATCAGCATCAGCCTCCTTACTGGTAGTTTCCAGGATAAAGACTCTAAAATGGGGGTGCAGAAGTTTTTTACATCTGGCCCCGAACCTATGGAACACAATGCCCATCAGTCTAAGAAATCAAACCAATTTACTGCATTTCAGGAAAGCGCTTAAAACATGGTTATTCACACCCAAATCTGCAGCCGTTTCCCATGCTTCCTGCACAGATAAATGACAGCTAGAGATAAGACGCCACGGCAAACACGCGCTCTACAAAAACCCCTATTTCATTTCATTTCATTTGCTAACTGGAGGGGGCGCAGAAGTGGCGCAAGGGGCTTGTAAATCTGCCCCTTAGGGCCTCATTTATGAGGTTTTGCCGTAGGGCAGTGCAGCAGACATCGCAGTTCCCTTCTGTCTATTCACTACCCTCCCCACCCCAACCATTGATCCTCTATCTCCCTTACCTCCTCGCTCTCGGGTGGCATTCGTCTTACGTTGCCCTGTTTCAAATTGGGTTTTTTTGTACCAAGGGTCCAGCAACTCCAAAGCGCTACCTACCGGGCTTCTCGCTTCCTTTCTTTGCGCTGCTGCACACTTTGAAAACCAGCACTGTCAAATCCAAAAACTCATGCTTTTAATGCCGAAACATATCTCTGTTGCGAAAGATTGTGTCAATATGTTATTCTGTGACTTTCATCGAATTTATTTCACAAACGTGCTGGTGCAAGCCACTTTGCTGCTAATGGGTTTTCCACCCATGCATTGTCCTTGAGATTGTATAGGCACAATGACTACAAAATGCAGTTTTCCATAATTCGTCTTTTCTCAACCTATTTTTACAAATTTGAATGTGGACTCTGACAGTCAGCGATCGGCTTCTCTTAGAGCCTGGGGACTCTACGGCAAGCACGGATGCCGTAATTCTGTATCGATTTCATCCTTATGAATACTGATGGTGACCTTCTATTTCTCAAACTTTAGTTTCAATAATCTTACAATTATGTACGCATTTTCACTTGTACTCCTCTTTCCTTACAGTTCTGCATACATAACAGAGCCATTGCATAAATGTAAAATACTGAATTAGCCATAAGGTAGTGTTGCACTAATTGTAATGAGCTAATTAAAAAAACAACAATGGGTCTATGTAGTAATTCGATTTTAGTGACATTAATATCCCCATTACTCCAGAGCAATCCATTACATTAATTTAGATTTAGCACACATTTGACCCCTAATCAGTTAGCAGTGCTAATAGCTGCACAAGGCCCTTGTCCATAAACTATTCTGCTTCACCTATGTTACACTCAACTGTAAAATGCGTGTTGCCTCTGCATTTTAGATGAGTTTTTATATAAATTCCCAACTCACTGATGAAAAAAATATAAGCATGCGGCTCGTGAATATGTATTAAGTATCCAAAAGTAATTTCCCCATTGACCTGAAGGGAGACAAATATTATACAATTCAAGGCTTTTTAAATCCTGTTTCAGGAAGGGTGGAGAGTTTTGTTACTAAGACGTCCAAAACACAACAACGACCACCTGATTATAGAAACATAAAATATGCACAAGAACAGACCTAAGAACAGACCTCTGTACAGCATGCCCATCGACGCATGACCACATTTGGGCCGGAATCCCCTCATCGCCTGGGTTCCACGGCTAGAACATCACCCCCTCTTTTTGGCTCTTCGGACCCCGACAGCAGGCTGGCGGGAGCTACAAGGGAGCAAAGTGCTCTACTGCACAGATAGCACAGCGCTCTTGTGACCCTGGGTGTAGGTTATGGAACCGACTTTCTATTTTCTGATTGGCTGATGCGGATTTGCAGTCCAGTTCAACAGGGACACTGGGAAAAGGTTGGAAAGATCGTATACTTTTCGGGATACAGGGAGATCGGTTGTTGATCCCATACTGTTACGAAGGCTAATGGCACAAACTGCCCATTTTCTGAATTAAAGTTCGATTTTAATTTCCGTATATTTCATAGCACAGTTTCTCCAGTCATGCTGTTTCTGATATACCTTACTCGCCTCTTTTCAAAGATTGAGAGGTCTAGTCTAAGGCTGCTGAAGGCAATCCTTCTGCCTGTCTCATGTTTAGGAAGACAGATAACCCTGTTACTAGGACCCAGTTCCCATCCTCCTACCTCCTCGCCTTATTCAAAGGGTCCATCGGTGATTAAGTAGAGTAGAGAGCCGCACCTGCAGCTCCAGGGGAGCCAGGGGGAGGCGTTCCCTCCTTTCAGAAAAATATCCTAACAAACCGAGCAGTAAACCTACAGATGGGTCCTTCTACCTGGGCGAGGTGTGACATTCCAAAGAGAATCCCAGTGAGGCTTGTCCATGATGAACATGCTGAAAAGAAAAGATGTGGCACCTCACACCCAGAGACCACCATTCTTTTATAGGTCGACCACCAATGCCTCTGTTGTCTCACCGTCCACAGCTCCCCGAACCTCCTTGACAGACGTACTGGAGCTGGTCGGGCGAGAGAAGCATGGACATGAGCACAGGACGTGAAGCTATATATGGCCGGTGGTAAACTAACAGGTCTCTGCTCCCGTAGGTCCTACCCTCCCAGCTCTCCCCATAGCAGAGTATCCAGGAGTGAGCCCATGGGCACATACCTGGGGAAAGACAAGAAGTTAAGAAGGACCAGTCAGAAGAAAGGCCTTTGGCGCCTAAAGGGAGAATCGTTCAGTGTTTCCCCATACAAAAAAACTTTGAATGAGCTAAAGACAGGAAAGACGCAGAGCCAGAAGGGAAGGCACAACAATTGAAGAGGAGGAAGGGATACAAAAGGAGCTCTTCTATTGCACTGGGCTTCTGCCAGCTAGGAAGATCATAACTATTGGGGACCTGCTGCAGCAGAAGAAAGGATGGAGAGCCTGGATTACCGTAACAGAGACTAGAACTAATGCTGAAAGTGGACTTTGTTGTGGTTTCCTAGGGAAGACTTGCCTCAGCAGTGCTGGATTGCCTGAATAAAGGTGTAGCAACATACCAGATGGTCTTTCTATTGACTAGGTCACAGATCCCACTCTTTGGATCTATTATCCCAGGATACACTGAGCCTGGAGAGTTTAGGCCTCATGTTCTAATGCTGCAGAGGTGCAGTTGAATCCTTCCATTATCTAGAATGTCTTCATATGATTCTCAGGAAAAAAGTTACAACTGTTCAGGCTCTCATGTGAATATGCATTTCTGCATTGTTCTTCTTTACATTCACAGTGTTTAATATTTACCTTCTTTCGTTTTGTATATTGTGTTCTAAAAGTTTTTTTACATGCTTCTTGATGTGTGCACATGGTTTGTTTAGTCTCCTAACAACATTAAATACATGAGATAAAACAGATGTGCTTATTTCTGAACTGAGTCCCATAGCTAATAACGAAAAGAATGGTGGTTTCTATTATTACAACATCCTTCATTGCAAAGACGGGAACATCTAGGGCAAGTGTAGGGCATAAAAGGGGCTCCAATCCAACCTTCAGATCATAGAGGGAAAAGTGAGCATAGACACATCTGAGAACCCTTCAGGTGCAGAGGGGAGTCTGACAGGTTAGGATGGTTGCAGCTAGCCAGGGTTGTCAGAATGGTGGGAACGCATTAAGTAAGAGCTTGGGTGTGCTGGGGAAATGAATATGCCTCTGTTTACCGTGGGGAATGGAAATTGTAAGGTTGATGTTCAGTGATTCTACATCTAGATATTAGTAACACATATTTAAACATAATGCAAGAAATAGATTGTCTTTTACCTACACTTTGTCCCTCATTATCAGTGGCCCGGTAAGTGGGCCGGATTTTCAATGGAGCTACACTTTCAAGGCACTTTTAACCTCGGGGTTAGGGAAAATCAAGCCCATCACATTTTGGACCCAGAGGAACCTCTAAGAAATAGGAAAATACTGGGAAGTTGGTATTTCTAGTTCCTGTTCTACCAGTAATTCCTCATTTCGTTCTCGTATGTCCACATGGAGATTTCACCAGTTTTCATCAAGTAGATTCTCCAGGAGAGAGTGAACTCCGTGGTTTCCTGCGGATCTCTTAATTTTAGTGAGGCCTCAGCCTTAGAATGTCTTGAATAGTATTGAACTGAATCTTCTTGCTCAGGAGAGAATCCCACCCTTAACGACCCTATTTCTTGACACATCCGTTTGGCATTAAAAAAAACTTTTCGAAAGTATTGCGGAAAAAACATCATTTTGGGAAGGAAGAAGCAAAGGAAGCATTATGAAATGTATCTACTTTTGAGCTTACATAATCTTGGACATGTATACTCGTAATCATGAATTATGTGTCTCAGCTGCAAATTAAACCGGACTATCCTGGCCTCCAAATTTAAGGAAACAATCATTTTCCGTGAGTAGTTGCGTCCTACTCCAGGTTTGGGTGCAGTTTACGCATGCATTTCAAGGAGTAAAACATGTATTGTCATGAACAATACTTTATGAATCTCAAAACCTTTTTGCATGCCAGTAGCATATTTTACTCCTGGAAATCCATACATAAGCCAAACCGAAGCCTGGAATAAAACAGAACTGCTCAACAACAAAAAACAATACTTCATAAATTAGATAAGGATTTTTTGGTATAATTTACAGTTGGGGCCGTGACTTTATAGCCCTGCAAGATGACCCCTTTTTTGGTAGAGCTCCTGCGGCTGAATGCAGCACCATCCATAAAATATACAGACTGACCAAGAAAACACCATTGTTGCAGTGAGCAGAAGCCCATAGTACCCTTAGGAAGGCAGGGAGCCAGCTGAAGCGATGGCTCACATTGTGTATAATCCCTCACAAGCTGAATATTCTGCACTTGTTCCCCACCTATTCCTTTTCACTTGCTGTGAACCAGACAGTGAGCCTCTTGAGTCTCTTCCCCGTCACCTACATCACAGTCCTACTCATCACTGTAAGAGACTGACCCATTCCATGTACTGGGATTCCAATTCTTTTTGCACACCAACACCCTCAAATGCACTGCTGAGGGTGCCCTGGACTTGCGCCTACTTTCCTGCTGAGGTACCTGCACTGCTAATGCAATGCACCTTACCTCCATCTGATTCCCTTTGGCTTTTGCAATTTCCACAGTCTCTCTCATACTAAGCTGTCTCTCCTGCAAGGCTGCCACCTCATTCCGCAGATTTCTTTTCTCGGCATCTTTGATTAATGTTTGCTTCCACACCGTGCTGAGGGCAGACAGGAAAAGCCATTCCACTTGCCCCGCTGCTTTCAGCTCCAGCTTCCCCCCTCTTAGCTTTATCTTCTCTGTGGCATTTTCCACTAAAAGAGGAGTCACTTTTTCATCTAATGTTTCACCTACAACCGGCGCCGCCCACCTGTTTAAGATTCCTGCAACACCTTGCATCCCCACAGAAGCATTATTGACTTGTGCCCTACTCGTGGTACCAATTGTATTGGACTGGCTGCTGGCAATCAACCCATGTAGTATCAATCGGATACAAATCAATAAGGAGACTCAATAAGGAGCAACACACACAAGTAGCTGATACAGTATGACTTTAATAAAACACTAGCATACGCATATATGTTGGCAATGATAGTTTACCAGTAGCAGTTGCATGTAAACACTAACACAAGCATATATAGACTCACTGGTGGATAGACAGTAGCAGAAAAGTTGCCTATATATTCATAGTGCAATGCTAGCACCACAATAGCATAAGTAAGAAACAGTCCTAAATCCTTCACAATGCAGTAAATCAAAGCACAATAGTAATTCTATAAATCAAATTAGAGTAGGAGAATCCAGCCTTTCACCCCTGGAATACACGTACTAGCTAACACTGGGAAGCCCACTACAACCTCTCTGTCTCTCCCTCCCTGGGAAACGGTGCAACAAGGGCAGCAGCAGGGGGCACGATGGCAGATCAGCATGACTTCATCTGTGAGCTTCACTGAGGCATCTGCATCCCTCCTTTTTATGCACTAAAAGCTGGCTTAGGCAACAATATGTTTCCTCCCTGCACCATTGATTCTCATGAGTGCCTTCGCTAACGTAGGCTTCCTCTCACTGGTACCAATCAATGATCCTCCCAACGCCTTCAAACTACTCCCAAGCTCTTCCAGGGTCAGTACCACCTCAACGGTGGGCCTCCTATGATTCTCATGCCTCGGCCTAGTACAGTAAAGAAAGCACCTCAACGGATATTTGCGTCTATAGAAAGGCAAAACAAGAGTCAGAAGCTCAGCGTGGTACACAGGTTTCCGGCATGCATTTTCATTCATCATCACTGCCAATAAACCTTTCACATCAGAATGAGTTCCTCACACTATTCCCTCTATACTGTACAGCTGTAAAGTTGTGATCCAGGGTGGGTGGAGGGGGGTTGCTGAGACAAAAGAAATCAGAACATTTATAACACAATCAGAAGTGGGGAACACCACACAGTCTTCAGAAGTGCAATATACCTTCATGTGTAGATGTTATAAACAACAAGTTAGACTGATGACTTGGAGTGTGAGAGGACTTACTGACTTGAAAAAGACCCAACATGTAGTAGCGTATGCTATTAGACACCAAAGAGATGTGCTTTCACTGCAAGAGACACACTCAGTTAAAAAGAGGTTTGATAGCATGGCCAGAAGTTAAGGACCAAATTGATATATTGTGGGTTACTCCAGCTACTCCAGAGGGGTAGTAGTGCTCCTTCAGCGAGGCTTCGCCTATCATCACATTGATGCCATTGTTGACGGCTATTTCCTAATCCAAGGCACACCAAATCAGACTGCTGTCATCATAGTGAACACGTTTAGCCTGAACTACAATGATCTGCACTTTCCCCCCCAAGATTTTTACAAAATGTAAAACATTGAAACCCCAAAAGATAATAGGGGATGAGGATCACAATGTCATTCTCAACGGTACACTGGATTACACTAACATTCAAGTTGGGCAACAGATGGGGATGTTATGTTATGTTATGTTAAGTTATGTCGGGTATTTATAGAGCGCGCGGCTACTCCCGGGAGTATCCCGGCGCAAAGAATAAAGAACCCACATCCGAACAACAAGGAGATGAATCAAAAAGCCAGACAACACACTGCTAGCAGAATCAATTACAGTTGGAATAGCCATGTCTTCAACATTTTTCTAAAAACAAACAGATCCTGAGCC
Organism: Triturus cristatus; assembly: GCF_964204655.1. Lineage (NCBI taxonomy): Eukaryota > Metazoa > Chordata > Amphibia > Caudata > Salamandridae > Triturus > Triturus cristatus. The sequence continues at coordinate 634,768,834 of NC_140582.1, forward strand.
TGTTCCATAGGCCGGATGCAGTCGCCTGAAAAGAGCGACCACCGACCCGCACAAGAGTAATTTTCGGCACAGAGGTCAGGAGCTGAGACGAGGATCTCAGAGTACGTTGAGGAATATAGTGAGGAAACCTATGTCTTAAGTAAGGAGCTCCAATCTGATTGAAGGCTTTAAACACAAGAACCAAGGCTTTAAAATAAATTCTCTTCTGAACCGGCAACCAGTGCAGGGACGACAAGAGCGGAGAAGTCCGTGTAATGGAAGGGACCAAAAAGATGGCCCTGGCCGCCGCATTTTGAATCACCTGCAAACGAGAGATCAAATAGCTGGGGAGACCCAAATACAAAGAATTAGCATAGTCCAGGCGTGAGGTGACCAGAGCCTGGACTATGATTCTTCTGTGAGAGACAGAAAGAAAAGGGAGCACAAAGTGGGATGATGCAGCACCATGACTTGTTAAATATATGTAGATTTAGCTATAATGACAACAGCAAATATGCCTTCCACTCAGCGGCCCATGGCTAATAATTTAGGTGAGATTACTGGTTGGGCTCAAGAGACCTGGCAGGTTGGACCACGTCGATTAAACTTCACTCCCCAATTATTTTGCCACTCTGCTTCCCTGCCCCTCTCACAGAAATATAATGGCTGGAGATTTTGATACCTCTTGCTGCTACATTGTGTCTTCATGGAGGAGATCAGGGAAGCCATACCCAACTACTTTGAGACTAATAAAAACTCAATGCAGGAACATGAGGTGGCCTGGGAGGCCTTCAAGGTGGTGGCACAGGGGGAGTGCATTACTAAGGGCCATGAGATTTTACAATCTATTCTGGCTGGAGAGTTAAACTGAAACCAGTGCTCCCTGTGCTAGAAAGGAACTGTGGAGCCTATCTACGCCGTGCCACGCAAACGCGTATTCAGCGTATGATCATGGAATACAGGGAAGAAGCAAAGCCTGAGGTACATTACCTGGGGAAGTGCCCAGCTGCATGGGTATATGCTGAGGCACACATTGGCAAGCCTTATTAGACCTAAATGAGTGGTGGAATATATTGTGCATGATCTAAATGGATTAAGGGGCAGTTCTCAATGTGGGCATGATTTTAGCTCCATTTCTCTTGTGACATAAACTGGCCCCTCGCTACCACTTGATGGAGTGGGATTTTCTATATCTTAATCTTTATGTGTAATTATTTTTAAAAAAAACTGCCATTGGTCTCTTGTTCATCGACAAGGAAAAATAAAAAGGAGCAAACATTTACATCAATCCTATAACATGTTAGTATTGTTAATAAAGAGAATTTTGAGTAAGTTAAAGGGTTTTATTTTTCAATGTCTTAAGTTTTATTCAATTTCATTCCCTAAGAATTAGTCTCTTAAGCATCAGCATTAGAAGTGACCATAATTCAATAACTGATATTTAAATATGAAGTAAAATACAACAATAGTCAAAATTACAGTAAGTATTGTAATATTGAAGCAAGCGTGTTCCACAAAGGAAGTTCCCTGATATAAATATATTAGAATGAGTTAAAAATTTCAGCTGTCAATTCCAATACTCATAAAAAGAGTTCTGCTAAGAGATTCAATGCATAAGCATAAAGCCTTTGCGTAATACGCTGGAAAGTATTCTCAGCTATCAAGGAAATAGGCTAAGGATTCTCCCATAACGAGAGATCCGAGAAATTCAAAGATGAGTCTCCTTTCAGAGAGTCGGGGAAGGAGAATCCGGCTGCTACTTTAGGAACATACACTAATATAAAATGGCAACAAGTGCTGTTTTGTCTCCTGTATTATCCAATAAGATTGTGGTATGCTCCTGGAAATAGGTAAACTCCCCATCTTCTCACACTCGTACAATTGTCTTTAGACATTAGTCCTTAAAAAGTTACATTGTTCACATTCTGCTGTCCAGTCGGTTCTTCTGATGAAGCATCCTTCCTGTTTGTTGCCTCCTCTTCTCCCATTGAGAATCTCACTGGGAGAAACCTGGCTTTTTGCAGTGCCCCCAAACTTTTTGCTCCATTTTAACGACAAGATTCTGTTTTTCTGACTCTGATTGTGCCTTGGGCTCTGCTAACCAGACCCAGGGTCCATGCTCTGAATAAAAGTACATGGTAACTAGGTATAACTACAATTGGTACTGACAACCTACCTGTAAATCAGTAGTATATGGTAGGGCATGTGCGTTTAGAGGCCCAGCAGATTAATGCACTTAAGTGTGCACTCCTGTGTTGCCTGCTGTCATATTAAAGTCAGCCCTGCATTGCAGGCCGCTTTTAAAATTAAGTTATATGCAAATTTGACTTTGAAATGAAAAGTACTTCTAAAGTCTTAAACTACATATCTGATGCCCATTAGGTCTCCCTGTAGTGCCCCAGGGGTAGAGTGCATTGTAACTATAAACAGGGACATTTTAAAAGATGTTTTACATGCCAATTTAGTTTTTCTCATTTTAGCACAATAGCGCCATAGGCTAATATGGGAATACTTTAATAAAGTATAACTATTGATAGGAGTGAGAAAAAAATATATTTCAAAGACTTAAAATGATAGTTAGAATAACTCCAACAACTTGCCAAGGGTGGATTTACTATACCTATTACAGAAAATCACTTCACAAACTTGATTTTTTAATGAACCAAAATCCAGCCTTCCAACAGCCTCTCCTGATTGGCCAGTCTTTGGAAGGGTGAGACAAACTGCTCTGGTGAGGTGTGAGGTGGACTGTATAGAGACAAAGGACATCTGGTGGGAGGAGATCTGCAAGCTGTAGAGCAACGGCAGGAAGGGGGTGCTGGGTAGCCAAACTGGTCTTCAAAGAGGGAATGACATTTAGGACAGGACACAGGCTCACCCCCACTTTTTGCATCCCCAGCGGGGCAGGAGCCCCAGTAATTGAATTAGCAGAGGGGCTAGAACGGGAGTGTTAGGGAAATTTAGCCACACCAATAGGTTGGCTTCGCCAGATCCTAACCTCCAGGAGAGAGTTTTTCAATTTATTTTTTTGAAAGGAATATTGTTTTCTTGAACAAGAATATGCCACATTTTGGAGGAAGTTGTAATACTTCTGGGTGTCATTCTGTACCCCTTTGGCCAGGGGTGCCCCCCTGCTTGTCGCCCAGTAACACTGGATGAATGTGGAAGAGCTGCCAGGAGCTCAGATCCCTGCCTTGAAACTACCAGAAGAAGAAGGACTGCCCTGCTGAACAATTAGACTGCACAAGAAAGGATAGAACTCATAATGACTGCATATGCTGCAGACATTGGTCTTTAGCCCAAAAAAGACTTTGGCTTGCTTGGAAAGTTGAAGGAGTGGAATCCCTAAGAGCAACCGTTTAAAAGAGCTCCACCTGCATCATCTCCACCACGAAGAATATAGATAGACAGCGTCCAGTGGATATTTCAGCATTTGGCCAGGTATACTTATTTCGTAACTAACAGAAGGCTTCTGGAAAGTTTCTGCACAGTGGGAAGCGAGAAATAAAAAACATCCCATGGAAAATAACAATTGAAAGTGAAAAACAGGTCTATGAATGTTATTGATTTATTTTCAGTTATGATGGCATCAACACTTAGGCTAACTTAAATAAGGACTTATTTACTTCACTTGTAGGTCTCTAACATATAAGTATGATTAACTACTACAAATCTTTGTGTTTAGTATATGTGGTATTTAAACGTAGGCTTTGCAGACTCTTAATAAAAGCATTTTTTGTTTGCAAATAATATTCGCTCTTGCAATCTAGATAGGCAGAGCTCTGCAAGATTCAGAGTGGAGGTGTATTCTATTTGTAGAAAGATTATGGGCATACCTTTAAATAATTAAGTTTTGGAAGTGGGCGTGATATATTAGGGCAGAACGGGGGTCCACTACCTCTACCTTCTAAGAAGCAGCAGAATTAGACAAAATTACCCTTTATGAAGAAGAATATCAAAGTCTCTGCCAGTAAAATCATTGGATAACATACCATGCATGTACTTAATAACGTATTTAACATTTAGAATTGCTACAGACTGTTCCTGGCACTACCCTCCCTATGTCACTGAGCAAAGCAGCTGCCACAGACAGAATAGGTGAGACATTAGGGACTATCCCCTTATGTCTTTGGACTGACTTCCTCCACAAAAGGATTGCTTAGTCTCTTTGTGTTTTAGCTAATGCTTCTCCATGTCCAACCTGCTGGGGCAGTCCGCAATTTGGGAGTCATATTTAATGAAAAGCTGTCTTTGGAATCACATGTCAATAAGACTCTGGGGACTTGTTTCTCTCTTGTAAGAATCTTGAGGAAGATTCTCCCCCAGCTCCCAGCTCATGTGTGCCCCTTGGTAGTTAGGAGTGTGATCCTGAGCAGATTGGATTATTGTAACTCACTTTTGCTGGAATCCCCTTGATTTGTGATCGGGAAATTGCAGAGAGTTGAGAATATGGCAGCCAAGTTGGCACTGATGCGCCCCCGTGATTCTTCCACCACTCAGGCCCTTGCGGAGCTGCATTGGCTCCCCATAGCACAGAGGATTTATTTTAAGTCCCTCAGTGTCATGTTTAAGGCACTGCATGGTCTGGGTCCCATACCATTGCAGAGTAAATTTCGCTGGTATACACCTTCTCGATGCCTTCGATCCTCCACAGCCTGCTGGGTGGGAGTACCTCGAATTAAAAGAGCTAGGCTTGGGGTCAAGCTTTTAGTGTCGCAGCTGCGAGACTCTGGAATACACTGCCCCTGGAGCTGCGACAGGTGAAAGACCTTATGGTCTTTCGTAAACAACTTAAAACCTGGCTCTTTCCTAAAAGATAATGCCCTTCTATCTGCTTTTTAATTCCTTGCTTTTCCCTCTTTTAGCGCCAGGATGCTCGTTGAGTTGCAGTGCGCTTTATAAGACACTATTACATTAGATTACATTACATTACATTACATGTCAAATCCTGTGTTGAACTTGAAATAGAAAAACAATTGCATGCAGTAGCATCTGAGAAGCATGGGTTGTCCAAAGGATGGAATGCTGACGGTAGAGACCCGAGTTAATTCATCAGCATTCAGAAAAAATAGGAAGTATGGTTGCTTCTATAATTAGCTATATTTCAAAGAGAGATTGTGATTAAAAACACCTAATCTCTAGCTGCTCCTATAAGGACCAACCCTGGTCTCTACCACATAACAAAACTCCACCTGGCCCCCATAATATGTATGGTGCATTCTTATTTGCCCTCCCTCGATGCTCATGGAGTACAGACCGTATTGGAGGTGAGTTTTACAAAGCATCAGCATGGAGAAGCTCTGCTGCAGTTGAATGTCTGATATCTGATAAAATCCCAAGAATGAAGTCATCACTAGAGCACTGCACCCTGGGGAAGATATAAAACTGCTAAAAGTTCAAAGTTACTTTCTTTATTTACTTCCAGAGCTGTGAATTCCTCTATTTGGGTGTAAGAAGCTGGCTTCTTATGTATAAAAATGAGATATATTGTGTAGGGAGTCCAGGGGTTCCCTTATGAACAGAGAAGGGCTTGCTCCAGCAATCCCAAGGTGCTCTTCTAGGGGGTAGTATGGTCAAGCAGCCTTAGGCTTATTAGAGAGGAGTGTTAGAAATGTGTTGCATGCACACAGCCAATAAATGAGACACACAACTCAATAAGGAAATCCACACCAATGTATAAACATAACTAGTGTTTTTACATAACTGTAGGCACCAAGATCATCAAAATCAGGTAAGTACTTTTTTAAATTAGCAGATTTGAAGAACACATGTTTTTGATACTCTAAGTTGTAATTGAAGCTCTTTGCGGCAATGTAAGCTTAGGAAGAACATAATGTATTGCATTTGGGCACTCAGCAGTGAGTTACAGAGCCAATATTCTGGACTTAAGGTGGGTATGGGGCAAGGTTCAAGGCAGTTCCAACAGTTCACTTCGGACAGCACTAGGGCGGCCAGGTGGAGAGGTGCCTTACAGCGTTGGGTGTCGGATTGAAGTCTATGGAGATCGGTCTGATGGAAAAAAGAATGCAGGCTCAGACTGGGGAACCAGTCGGTCTGAACGAACAAGGGGGCTCAACTCTTGTGATGCTCAGGACATGGGGACAACTTTGGATCTCTTCTCCAGGGGCAATAGGTGCAGAGGTGTCTTTCGGCATTGGGTTTTGTCAGTGGAAGCACTTGCGCACACAGAGGCTGCAGGTGGTGGTGTGAAGTCCACAGTGGACAAGTCCAAAGGAGGGCCAGTGGACAATGCTGGCAATGTTGGCCCACTTCAGCTCAAAGCACATATGCAGCTGTGTTTTGCCGTGTCGGGTTTTTGTGGTCTGGAGCTGTAGGAAAGAGTCTCTTTTGACATGGGTAGCCTCCACTTTTTGCTTTATGTGCCTGATGTGACTTCGAACTGCAGGTGAACTGGGTTCCTGCTAACCAGGTTCCCAGTGCCAGATCTCTTTCACAAAACTATACCACAATTAACCTCAGTCACCTCTGTAAGTCACTAGTTCCTAGCAGCTCTATCATGGCTTCAATGTACCCTACGATGAAGAGGAGTGTCCACACTCCCACAGCAAGTGGTCACTTAGATGGTGTAGACACCCTAAAGGTAGGTAGCCCATTGGCTACTACCTGTTTCCCCCTGTAACGCCTCTAAATTTTGTATTTAGGTGGCATCCCTGAACCTTAAACTTTAGATTTGACAGACAATCCTCAATGATGCCAGTGTTGTATTTATTAATATATGCACAGAGGAGACACTCTAAAGTGTTTCTTGAAAACCTACCAAGCACTGGTGTGGTTTCTGACTAGTCATAGCCAGCCTGCCACCACCAGATATGTTTTCTGAGCTCATGGGGTGAGAGCCAGTGGTCTTAGAGGCCAGAAACAAAGCCTGCTCTGGGCAGAGGTGCTTCGCACCTCTTCGAGGTTGGAATGGTCTGCCAGCATTGCCACCTTTGAAGTTCAGCTCAGGCTTCCTCAGATAGTGGGGGGTGCCAACCCCCTGTCCTGCTCCACATTTGGTGGGAGGACAGGTGGGAAAATTAGTTAGATGAGGAGGAGTGTCCACACACAGCCAGCACCACCTGTGAAACGGGACTCTGTGTCTGTGGGTAACTGTGATAGTACATTTTAACAAAAAATCATATGAGACAACAATCTTACCTATCACTGAATAATTAAGTACTATCAAAAGAGCAAATATAATAGTAATATTCCTAGACTCTCTACATTGTATAAAATAATTAGATCAGACCTAAAACATGTTTCCAAACCCTGCCCCTTTAATCCAAGCCCAGAAAAACTGAAGGAAACAATATTTTAGTGACTCTCTAAACAAAAAACCTAAAGCAGAATAATTTTAGATCAGCCTTTCTCGCTGCTACGTTGTATTGCACAGTTTCGTTGTGTTAGCCTCTTTAGAAAGAAATAGAAATTGCTCATTCTCTTTCACTTTGCTTTCTTTGAATGACATTTTAGGTTGTGCAGTTGTTTATTAGTGTTTATATGTTTACAATGATGAGGGCCGTTTACCTTGCGGTGGGGTTTTACCAGATATTATTATAATTATTATTATCATTGCTTGTAAAGCGCAACTGACACCCTATGGGTAACCTGGCGCTGTGATAAGGTGTTAGCTGAGTGCAGAAAGGACTGTATCCCCTGCCCAGAGGGAGTTAGCTGGGAACCCGGAAGCATACCCGGGGATAGAGCCAAGTTTTTATCCTTTTTCTGAACTGCAGGCTATGGTCTATATGCCTAATTTCAGATGGAAGTTTATTACAGAGGCGAGGGGCAGCCATGCAGAAAGCCCTGCCTCCTGATTTAACTTTCTTGACTCTATGCACCCTCACCAGGCTTGCCGATGAGGAACAAAGCGTTCCGGGGGGGGGGGGGGGGCATACCAGGTAAATTTTTCCTGCAGGGATTCGAGTCCATGTCCATGCAGGGCCTTAAACATCATGCACAATGCCTTAAATTGTATTCTATGAGAGACTGGCAGCCAATGCAAATCAGAGAGTGCCAGGGATGCAGAAGAACAGCGCGATCGCCGTAATGCTATTTTTGCAGCCATGGTCTGTATTCTCTGCAATCTCTCAATCACATATTGTGGGGAATCTAATAACAGAGCATTGCAATAGTCCAGTCTGCTGAGGATAGTGCTCCAAACTATCAGCGTTCTGGCCTCCAAAGAGAACATCGGGAAGATGTTCCGAAATGCTCTAATCAAACTAAAATAGCTTCCTACTGTCTTATTGACATGTTTTTCTAATGTCAGTTTATTATCAAACATGACTCCCAGATTGCGTACAGCATTACTGGGAGCCAGTGAAGTACTAGAGGGAGTTGGCCAGAAGTTAGATGGAACTGTAGAGGGAATTCTTCCTACTGCACAATGTAGAATCTCTGTCTTTTCAGAGTTAAATTAAAGAGAGTTCTCCCTCAGCCAGGTTGCTATATCCTGCAGGCATGCATGAAAGTCTGTTAGAGACACTGATTGCTCACCCTCTAAAGACAGGATAAGCTGGGTGTCATCTGCATAATTCACTAAGTTAACATTATGAGATCTAATGATGGCAGGTAGAGGGCTCATATAAATGGTAAATAGGATGGGGCTAATTGCCGATCCCTGCGGGACACCATGCAGTATGTTAGAAAACTTGGACCGATGAGAGGGAGGGCTACTGCTTGTTGTCTGTTGGATAATTATGAATAAAACTACTTAAGGGCGGTGCCCGTCACTCCCACTTCTTCAAGCCCGGACAAGATAATCCCATGGTTTACCGTATCGAATGCGGCAGACAGGTCAAGGAGAACCAATAAGGCCGACTGTCCCCTGTCTGCTCGCATCCGTAGGTCGTCCATAACGGTCACCAGGGCAGTCTCCGTCCCATGGCCTGGGCGACAACCAAATTGCACCTTATCCAGAATGTTATTCATTTCTAAAAACTGGGAGAGTGCTTTGCTAGCCACTCGTTCCAGAATTTTAACTGGATATGGTAGTAGGGATTTGGGTCTGTAGTTCTTTAAACAGGCTGGGTCAAGTGACACTTTTTGACTGGGGTGACACCGACGCCTGTTTCCAGCAGACTGACACAGATCCATTCATCAAGGATTGGTTACAGATTTGCCATAGTGCCGGACACAATTCAGGGGCCAACTCCTTCCAGATTTTATGTGGCAATGGATCCAAAGGGTAACCAGAGGATACTCCCATGGCCATTTTTTCTAAATCACCTGCAGAGAGCGTATCAAAATGGTCTAGGGGGTATAATTTCTGCCCCCCGGCTCGACTAGCAGAAGGTAAATTTAAGTCATCGATAACGTTACTGATCTTATCCTCAAAGAAGATTGCCAGTCTGTTGCATAATACCTGACTGGACACAATCTCATTCTTTGAGCATTCTGGATTAATCAGAGTATCTACAATCCTGAATACATTCTTAGTACTGTTTTGTGCCTTCAAGATAGAATTTGCAAAGTACTCTTTCTTTGCTACCAGAATTTCTTTCCTATATTCCGCTATGGCCATCCTCCAGGAGTTTATTTCCCCCTCAGTATAGGCCCTACGCCATTTCCTTTCCGCTTGCTTGCAGCCAAGTTTCAAAGTTCTACGTTTTTTATTAAACCACGGGGCTGATGGTCTGCCAAGTTTTTTATGGTTTTAACCGGGGCAATTTGGTCCAGCCTGGTGGTTATATTATTGCAATAATTTGCATAATTCTCCTCCACCGTCTTATTTATATCACACCTCTCAATGGGCACAAATACTGGGGAAGCTGTTGCCTTCTTCAGAAGGCCCTTCCAATCCCTGCTTTGGATGTTCCGGTCATTCTTAGAGGTTGAGTCATTCAGTCTAAGATTATATAGTTGGAAAATAATCAAGTGGTGGTCCGACCAACACATCGGTAGGGCCTCCATTGGTCCCATTATCTGTTCATTAGGGAACACTAGGTCCAATATATGTTCCTCCCTGTGTATGGACTCCATATCCCACTGTTGTAAGTTTAGGGTTTCACAGGATTGAATGATGTTATAATATCCTGAATCTAATATCCCATTAGGCCATAGATTGAAGTCCCCTACAACAAGTAGTCTGAAATGAGTCAATGCCAGGTTGCTCAGGACTTCAATAAACCCTTGTTGAAATAGAGGACTAGCTGTTCCAGGGGGCCTATAGCTGACTAAGCCAGTTAGTAGTTGTCCCTTGGGGTCTTTTATTAAGAAGCCCACAAGTTCTATGCCCTCTGGCTCATCAATGTTAAAAGGGACAAAATCCCAATTTTCTTTAAAAATAACCCCCACACCGCCTCCTCTCCCACCCAAACGAGGTTTGTGGAAGGCTTTATATCCAGGTGGACAGGCCAATCCCATCTCCAAATCTGAACCAGGATGTGTCCATGTGTCAGACATGAACAAAACATCTAGTCCATGCATTTCTATAAGCAATTGAGTCTCCAGATGGTGCTTGGCAGGGACCTGACATTAAGCAGCCCACACCTCCGACTATCTCTTTTTACAAAGTCGGATTCCGACCCTGCGGTCTCTTCTAGTGTAATCCTACTTCTCCTACCCTCAACTACCCCAAGCTCAAGCAACTGTTCCCTCAAGTAGTTGTACCTCCTGCCCTCATCTCCCGTTTTCCTGGTATGGGCAACATGGCTGGCGCTGTGCGCGGTCAGTGCACGTGCGGGCGCAGACGGGCTTGCCTTAGGGGAGCCTTCGGTGCGCCAGCAGTGCGCAAGCTGCACGAGTCCGCTGCGCGGCCATGCCACCGTGTTGCTTTTATGGGTGTGGGGCTGAAAGACTAGAGCGGCGACCTCAACGTGGGTGGGTCCGCTCTAACAGGCGGGCACAGCGAGGTCGGGAAGAATCCGGTGAGCACAGAAATACATTTTTAACCTAACAGCAGTCAGACCAAATTTTATTTGAAAACAATACAGTACCATTTTTTAAAAAGAAATCAAGAGTAAATCGCAAAATGTGCAGCAGCAGCAAAAAGTCTTGCAATATCGCTCACACAGCACTTAACGCACCAACCACCTCTTAACACGCTGCTCGGCCACGCCAGCGTGTTGCTTTTATGGGTGTGGGGCTGAAAGACTGGACCGGTGACCTCAAAGTGGCCTGGTCCGCTCTAACAGGGGGGCACCGAGAGGTCGGGAAGAATCCGGTGAGCACAGAAATTAATTTTTAACCTAAGAGCAGTCAGAGCAAATTTTATTTTAAAACAATAAAGTACAATTTTTTAAAAAACGAAATCAAGTGTAAAGTGCAAAATGTGCAGCAGCAACAAAAAGGTCTCGCAATATCACTCACGCAGCACTTAACGCACCAACCACCTCATAACACGCTGCGCTGCCACGTCAGAATGTTGCTTTTATGGGTGTGGGGCTGAAAGACTAGACCGGTGACCTCAACGTGGGCGGGTCCGCTCTAACAGGCAGACACCGCGAGGTCGGGAAGAATCCGGTGAGCACAGAAATTAATTTTCAACCTAAGAGCAGTCAAAGCAAATTTTATTTTAAAACAATACAGTACCATTTTTTAAAAAGAAATCAAGAGTAAAGTGCAAAATGTGCAACTGTTATAGGTTTAAACCTAAAACAGGATAGCATAGCATAACGTAATGTAATGTAACATAATATAATATAACCTGACATGACATGACATGACATGTCATGACATAACAAAACATAACAACATAACATATATAGGTATGGCACATGAGGGCAGGGCAACCTTAGAATCAACAATCACTACACTTGAGGAGAAAAATAAACAACTTAAGCTGTCAGCAATTTCTTCAGAGGAGATCTGTGCACCATTATCACAGGCAAGATCAGATGGAAAGGATGTGGAGGCATGATTAGAGAATGTATACAGTGAGGAAGCACAATGAGGGGATAACATCACAGCATTGCAAAGAATTTTACACAAGGCCCATCAGAGTGCCCAGTCGGATATGTCACTGGGATTGTATGTTGGAGAATAAAGTAACTATATAAGAACAGGCTTGATGTAGAACCCCGAGTAACAGTGGGCTGCCAGTGGAGTTTTACTCCACATTTAAAATATGTTGTGCCTGTTGCTTTTATCTGGCACCAGCTAAGGATTTCCAATATTTTAGTAATTTGCTTTTGCCTAATTATGCATATTTTAGCACAAAATGTATCCTCTTATCAATTTTTGACACAAGGATGCATTAAATAAAAGCACTGTGAACAACAGCCACTTGTCTTCTGTTGTTCCCCTGCATTTGCAGCCATTCATGTTAAATGTTTACTGTGAGTGTGTACAGAAATACTCCAAGTGGCATAATTTGGGGAATTTTGCATCAGAAGCATAACACAAAATTCCATAAATTATGTAAATTGTGAAGGCTAATTTAAATTTCACCCAGGCCTAACAGCAAGGGTACCATGAACAATACCATAGTCCTCTAAAGAGGCTCCGATAGTTATGCTTCAAAAGCCAAACATAGACCTATTGAAAGTGGATTCCTATAGATTGTTATTTATGATAAACATTGATTGTAAAATTCTGGTCACTATGCTTACCAGGAGAATACCTATTGTTCTGCCAATTTCGGCTTACCCTGATCAGAAATACATCAACTAAGATCAGAGAATTAAATCATTTATTAAAAGACCAGTTCTTCAGAGGGCCCGAGGGGTTGCAATCTCCAAAGATATGGAGAAGACTTTTAATATCCTAGGTTTGAACTATTTGCTTAGGTGCTGGAAGAAACAGGTTTTGGGACTGAAATTATCTCATCGCTAAAGCTGCTCTACTCTGGTTTCAATAGTGAGGGTTTACACAGGGTAAGCTCTCTGTATGGATATAGGCTTATTGATTTGTTTTCTGAGGATCCTGTTTTATTATATACAAATCACCGGTTACATTATTCTATGTTTCAAATGTTTATAGGTCACTGCATAGTTTTAATATAAGTTATCTGATTAGATGCTTATGATTCTCTGTTAATTTATCTATCACAATATGTACATTTATTAATAACTATCTACCATTGCTTTACTATTGAATTATTGGAATGAAAAAAACAAACCCACAAATAAATTAGCTTAAAGTACCGGAACACTTGAAAAGTCTGAGCTTATCAAATACAACTGAAATCTCAATGCATCACCTTTCTTATAAATGTTTACATTCCATGTACTTATGTATCTATGGGGCAGATGTACGACCAATTTTCATGCGCAAAATCGGTCGCAAAATGATTTGCGCATGCAAAAATGGCTGCTTACAATGTACAAAACCCATTCACAATTGCCTCAAACAAATTGCGTGTAAATACCGCAAATGCAATTTGCGACTCTCAAATCGCGTATCACAATTAGCGAGTCGCAAAATAGCATGTACATATTAGTCGCAAATTGCGAGATCATGCAAAAAGGGCATTTTGCGCATGCAATTTACCACTAAGCAGAAACAGGTGGGAAAAAGGTTCAACCTATATAAAAACACCCAGAATGCATCACAAACCTTTCCACAATGGCTGCACTCTATTTGATAGCAAGGAGGAGGCGGATAATGGCGGCATTGCAGAGGAGAAGAAGACAGGAGAGGATATTTAGAGTAAGGCTGACATTGTTGGATAAAACTGAAGAGGAGATTTATGATCAGTACAGGCTAAGTAGCAGGGTCATACTAAAGCTCATTGACACCTTGAAACCACAACTGGAGAGTAGAACCATGTGCAGCAATGCTATTCCCACACATGTGCAGGTGTTGTGCTCCCTCCACCTCTTGACCACTGGTAGTTACCAGAATGTCATTGCAGTGGCTGGTGGTGTGTCTCAGAGTGCGCTTTTGCGTTTCTTCCATGACTTCCTAGATGCAGTGCTACACCACATACATCAACACATATACATGCCCCTTGACAATGAGGAGTTAGACCAGACAAAAATTGATTTCTACAGGTTAGCAAGATTCCCATAGGTAATATGGTGCGTAGATGGGACACATGTGCCCATATGTCCAACATCCTGCATCGAATACATTTTTCATAACAGAAAAAGCACATATTCCCTCAATATCCAAGTAGTGTGTAATGCAAAAAACATCATAAAAGATATTGTAGCCAAATACCCAGGAAGCACCCATGATGCATTCATTTTCCGGCACCATGGTCTACATCAGAGGTTAGAAAGAGGCAACTTTGTTGATGGATACCTCCTAGGTAATGTAATCACCTGTCCCCAAACTTTTATTGATGTGATTGCATGTCTGTAAGCATTTAACATCAACATCATATGTCTCACAACAGGTCACAGGGCTCTGTGTCCGTGGATCCTCACACTGTACCTGTCTCCCTAAAACATACATTAAAGGCAGTACAACACTGCACACAGGTGCACAAGGACATTGATTGAGCATACTTTTGGTATACTAAAATCGCTCTTTAGATGCCTACATAAGAGTGGGGGAGCTCTGCAGTATGCGCCAGAGACAGTCTGTAAAATTGTGACAACATTTGCCATGCTGCACAACATGGCCAGTGGTGGTGGACTGCCCATGGATGTGTCTGACACAGATTCTGAGGATGATGGCCCAGGACCACCTGCCTAACAACTAAGGGATGGTAGCGCTGCAGCAGAGGGGAGAAGGTGCAGGGACCAGATTACAAACAACTTTTCCTGAAAGGTACGGACACACCAGTTAGACATTCAGCTGTACAAAAGACATGACTAATTGTGAAAGCCAATGGCTGCTTTAATTTTCACACATCCATTTTCCAAGTAGGACAACATGTCCATCAGTAACTGTAGGATAATGACACATAATGGAAAATAAATGGGTTTCATCACCAATTGTAAAGAAATTAAACGGACATGAAATATATTTCAGGAACACAAATCTTTTATTTCCTGCTCCTGCTCCTAGCCTGGCCAGAGGTGCCACTAACCATCCCAAGGTTGCAGCGGCTGCTCCTGCGCAACATAGGTGTTTCTGTGGCTGATATGCTGCTCCTGCTAAACAATGCACTATCAGTGCCACCAAGGCCAACATCCCCAATTAACTGGTCCATCTGCAGTGTTTCAACTGCAGCTGTTATCTTTTCCAAACCACACGCTACATCGCCACTGCAGTGGCCGATTTCCACTTGTAGGCCAAGGGTGCGCTGGCTTTGTCTATTAGTTGCATGCACCAGCCAATTGATTGCCTGGTGAGATTGTCCATTTTCTGCCCCCTGCTGTGCTCAATGTCTCCACCGTAAAAAATCTAGGAGTAAAGATGGACTCTGACATGACTATGAAGTCCCAGGTTCAATCGACTGCTGGCACCTGTTTCGGGCTTTAAAAGATGATGAGGAATTTCCTCCCTCTGCTCCCTATTCCGCATACCAAAACCGTGGTCCAGGCCTTGATTATATCAAGGTTGGACTACGTAAATTTGTTGTACCTCGGTCTTCCGAACTATCTACTGAACCGCTTACAGGTAGTACAAAATGCGGCAGCAAGGGCCGTGCTTTTGGTTGGACCCAGGTCTCACATGTCTCCACATCTTAGTACCTTGCATTGGTTACCAGTAAGACAAAGGATCTGTTTTAAATATTTGGTCCTAACTTTTAAGGCCCTTAACAATATCGGAGCCCCGTATATTAGAAATAAAATTCAGCCCTACAAACCCCTCAGAACACTGCGATCATCATCTCAGCAGCTGACAATTGTGCTAAAATGTTGCCGCTCATACAAAGGTGGCCGCTCCTTTCAAATGGAAGCAGCAAAATTATGGAATAGTCTCCCTTTTTCCCTCAGACAAGAATGTGATTTCCTCAGCTTTAGGCGAGGTTTAAAGACCTGGCTTTTTCAACAATAGTGCGGTCTTGTTGGCTGTTAGCAGCCGCTCTTCAGCTTTTCTGTCCTGGGGTCAGGACAGCGCCGGGACACTCCATGGAGTAGCCGTGCGCTTAACAAATACCCCTACAACAGAACATAACATAACATAACATAACAATGTGCCTCTGGTTCTCTCTTTCTGCCGACAACTCCTTGGCCAAGTCAGCCACAGTGCTGTTGAGGGCTTCCACTTTGGCTTCTATTCTGGACTGTTTTTGTGCCAATTTGTTTGTCACCATGTGGAAGCCCTGGGACATTCTCATGTTTCTCTGTCTTTGTATTTGGTTGTGCAGGCGCAGTATCTGCAGCATTTTCCTATCAATGGAAGCAGGCATTGCCTGACTGATTGACCCAGTTGTGGACAGACCTTGGGACCGACACTGGGACTGTTAGGTTCTCTGTGAAAGACGACATGGGTGGAATGAGGGCCTGGTGGTGTGATGTCATGCTGCGCAGCAGAGGTGGCAGTCGGTGTTGACACTGGAGTGGTTAAAGGTGCAGTGGATGGGACGTCAGTGGACCTGTCTCCACTCGTTTCCCCAACATCCTGCCCTTCCTCCATTTCCTCTGGCTCGTGGCTACCCGCTGAGTCCCCGCCAGTGTCCTCTGTTTCCAATTGTGTGTCTATGTGACAAACAAGATGATAGATGATAATAAAAGATGTGTTTCACTGTTTCAGTGGTTAACAATGGTCATCAGCTCAAGTCATTCCCTCACTACACTTATTTTGACACAGACTACATCTCCCATGATGCAACACTAGTGTTGTTTGTTGTTTTTAGATGGATGTATGTTTATGATTGATTAGTATGCATGCACAGTACAGGCGTTAGTGGGTATACACATGTCACATGCACAGTTTTCACTTACCAGGATTAATGGATGGCTGGGATGTATCCTGGGTCCCAAAGCCTGCTACAGCTTCCCTCTACAGGGTGGCTTCCACCATTGCTTCAGCTGGTGTTGGGTCTGCTGAAGTGAATCGTCCCCCTCCGGTCTGTTTTGCTGCTTCCAGGGGCTCTGCCACCCTCTCCTTTGCCCTGGAGCGAAGGTCATACCACCTTTTCTTGATTTCATCTATGGAGCGGTGTGCTACTCCCAGGGCATCGATCCTTCGCTGCATGCTGCGCCAGATCTTCCTTTTCTCACTTTCACCCAGACGGTGTGAGTCTCTGCCAAATAATTCTTCATCATGATTGCAGCATTCTTCTGTTATGATGTCAAGTTCTTTTTCTGCAAACTTCAGCTTGTGTTGCTTCTTCTTAGTTCCCTTATTGGTCTTCTTGCTGCTCATCTTTTCACTCTCAGCAGTGTCTCACAATGCTGCTGCACCAGCACATGTGCTTGTTTTTGTTCAGGAGTTGATTTGGGCACCACTTCCTGTTTGGGGGGTCCTTCACCACAAAAAGGAAGATCAGATTTATTTTTTTATTTCAATTTAGCTATTTGCGAGTGCTTTATTGCAATTTTAACGCACACGCGCAAATAGCGCATGCAAAACACGCTGTTCCTACGGGTCTCAATATTTGAGACACAATTGCAACTCGATAATAGCGAGTAGCCCAAATAGAGTTGCGAGTAAATAGTGACTCACAATTTGGTTGACTGGGGTGTTGGTAGGTAGTGAATAGCGAGTCGCTATTAGCGACTTGCTATTTTTCACTAATAGCGAGTCGTCATTTTTTGTGGTCATACATCTATCTCTATATATTTATAACTGTACTGCCACTGTAAAAAATAAGAAAACAAAATATATTTGTGTCACACAATACAACACTCTATGTTTCTCCCTATACCTCTTTCAATATCCTCTACCTCCATTCCCTGACTGATCTCAAACCTCATTCTATTATCATGATCTCCAAAATAATCCTTTCTAGACTCTTACCTCCTGTATCCCTCCTTGCATCATCTCAAACCTGATTTTACTACTAAGATCTCCCAAATAAATTCTTCCCTCATGTATCCCTCCTTAGACTCATCCGAGACCTTTTTTACTACTATGTTCTAAATAATCGATTTCGAGAGACTCTTCTCTCCTCCATCTCTCCTCTACTCATCCCAAACCTCCTACTTCTACTACTATGATCTCCCAATAAACACTTTCTAGACTCTTTCCTCTTTTATTCCTCCATTATCCTTTTCAATCCAACTAACAGATGCACATGTTCACCGCTGAAATTAATTCATATTTCCCTATACTAATTCACCACTAATCCTTTTTAGGTTCTGGAGTAGCATGATACTTGCCGAAAAAAGGGCTTTGAATTCGTCAGGGGTAGTAAGCACCATATAAATACATTAACAATTACAATATATTACAAACCCAACAGAAAACTTGAACGCACTTATTGGACAGTTGTAGCACTTTGGAAGGCTGCCTATGCTTAAACTCTAAAGGGACTAATGTTATATATACACAAGTCTCAATTGGGCTCAGTCAGAACCACTGCCAAAACTACCATTGCAAAGGAATGTAGAGAAAAACCGACAGGCCACCTAAATTAACTTACCTAGGAAGAGCTTATTTGCCACTAGTCTTTTTAGATCAGCCTGTTAAAGATCCTGATTCTCTAGTATAGGCTTGAGGAAGAATCTTTTCAGTTTGCATGGGCTTTCACTCATTGATAGTTAGGATGCAGGAATGACTGCACAGGATTCTAGGGGATGGTTTTGAAGATATTTTCAGGGCAATGATCTTCTGGTGAGCCTGCCAAGTTTATGTCTTGACTGGATCAATACATCACTTTTCAATTTGTAAGTTGAAGGACCACTCTTTTGGTTCTTTATTGCAGGTAGCTGGTTTTGGTGTCAATGGTGCTGACACCCTTCAGTTCTGTATTTTCTGTACCAGCTTTTGAATCTCTTTTTGTCAGTAGTGTTATAGGTTTTGTTGCATATTTCTTTGAGGCATCTAAGTTCAGTCTTTCACAGATTTTTCTAAGTTTATTGCTGAACCAAACAGTCTTCCTTCTGTATTGTCTCAGCCCTGTTGTTTTGTAAGGAATCACCATGTCAAGTGCTTCAGTTAGCCATTGGTGAAATGACTCACATTTTCATTTCAGACGTGTTAGAGCTGACATCCAAAGGTTTTGCCATCAACCCTCCTGTTGTCTAATATGTTTTGTTAATTTTTGGACTCTGTGCACTTTACTACTTCTAACCAGTGCTAAAGTGCTTGAGCTCACTTCCCTAAACATGGTAAGATTGTAGTACACCTGATTGGCACATTTACTTTACTTGTAAGTGATACTACATGTACCGAGGGCAAAGGACCTGTAAGGTAAATGTTACTAGTGGGCTTACAGCGCTCATTGTGCCACCCACTAAAGTAGCACTATAAAACATGTCTCAGGTCTGCCATTGGTGCCTGCAGTGCAGTATTAATCTGACAATTAGACCTGGCAAAATAAACTTTTTTCTAGGTCTAAACCTTCCCTTTTTAATACAAATATATAACCCTAATGTGACCCCTAAAGGCCAATTGTACAGCGGGCATGGTATTAAAAACAAGAACATATGGGTGCCCGTTTTACTTTTCCTGGTAGTAAAAAACCCCTAAACTTGTTTTTCACAACTTTAATAGTAAAGTTGTATCACAATTCTAAAAATGTGGCATTTTCTTGCCCCAACCATTTTCATGCCTTTGTCAGGGTCCAGGGTCACAAGACTGTGAATGGCTCTGGTACTGGGGTTTGTGTATTCCTGCCAGACAGTGGGAGAAAAGGGACTGGTTGTAGGCAGGTTGGGCCATCCTGCCTAGATAGCTGGGGTGGAGCTGTTCCCTCTGCATACACAAAGGAACCTGACAACAGTCTTTTGTCCCCTCAGACTTCTTAGACCATTGAAAAGGCAATGGTAGAACTTTTGCCGAAACCTAATGCAGAAGTAGCCCATAGAAGAAGTCAGGCTTAACTTAGATGGCAATGTGTAAAGTATTTATGCAGTACTGAATCAAATCAGTAATAAAGTGAAAATGCAACACAAGGGAAATCTCAAACTAATTTAGAGGAATAAAGTACATTTCAATAAAATGAATTACACCAAAAGGAGAAAAATCTGATAAGTAAAACCAAAGTTGTGAATATTCAATGTTTCTGGCAAAAATAGAACCAAAAAGTACAAAGCACCAATAACAGTTATCTGATCATATTAGACCTGGGCAAAGTAATAGTTCCACGTGTGGTGCCTCAACCAGCAGGTACATCAAGGGGATTGTTGTTGACACAAAGAGCAGGTCACTGTCAAAGGCTCGCTTTAATAAGAGACACCAGTGATAATTGGTGACTTGAAGAGCAAAAGAGCACAGAACCTCTGTATTTTCACCTGGAGCCCAGATCTTGCGGATAAACACAATCTGACACCGGTCAAGAGTCCAGAACCAGGCGAGGCACCTCATGGGTGTGAGGACCCACTCCAGTAGAGGCCAGAAGCAGAGCGCATGCAGTTTCAGTTGGTTCAGATCAGCTGGAAATCTGCAGGGGAGGCCTATGGAAGCTCATTGTATCCTGGTAGCTCAAACAGGAGGTCAGCCAACTGATCCATGGAGTCACGTCCGGGATGCAAGGCAAGAAGGTCTAGTCTTCCTTCTTCAGACAGCAATGCAGTCCATCTTCTAAATGTTCCACAGGCCCTGGAGTGGTCTAGTGAGAAGCTTTGAGTGTGCCACTTTTATACCCAGTGCCAGACTGTATGTGGAGAACACTCTATTTGTCTAACTCTAAACGGGTTCTGCTCAATACTTCCCCATTCCCT
This sequence comes from Triturus cristatus, assembly GCF_964204655.1. Taxonomy (NCBI): domain Eukaryota; kingdom Metazoa; phylum Chordata; class Amphibia; order Caudata; family Salamandridae; genus Triturus; species Triturus cristatus. Next base: position 634,789,425 of record NC_140582.1, read on the forward strand.
ATGTTGGCTCAAATCTGTCTAGGGTAACAAAAGACAGACATGCCCAAGTGTGGGCTGCATTTGCTATTAACAGGATAGTCTGCTTTAGAAGTCAGGAAAGGGTGGTCACAGCCCTAAGGCTACCCTTTGATGCTCCTGAAGGGCTGAATACAACCCCCCTGGCCCTCCTGCTCAGGAGATTAAGACACTTCCCCACACCCAAGGATCTATGTCCCATTGTCTAGAAAGAACACACACCACATCACACCATAGGAGAGTCCGAAACGTCATATGACCCTGGGCACTATAAGAAAGGCACATTTAGTAAAGGTTAAAGAATTCTAAATTTCCAAAAGTGGCATTTTCAGACTAGTAACTTAAAATCTGACTTTACCATTAACGCGGTTTTCAAAATTACAATTCTAATGCATGGAAGATGTATTTCTCTATGTACTCCTAAACTGACGTTATCAGTTATTTGAGTGTTATAGGGAAACCGAGTATCTCTCCATGGGAGACTTAACTTTGCTACAGCAAAAAAACACTTTGGGTGCTTTTCCACTGGCAGGAAATGTAAAATGGAAGCACACATATCCTACTTTTTGAATACTATGCATCCAGCTATATGAGCCTTTAGGATCTACCTTAGGGTCACCTATAAGTATTAAAAAGGGACGTTTTTGGACTGGCAAAAAGTTTGTTTTGCCAGGTGAAAATGTTAGTTTAGAACTGCACTGTAGGCTGTAGTGGCAGGATTACTATATATTTTACCGTGATACTTTAGTGGGTGGCTCAATGAGTTCTGCACCCCACTAGTAGCATTTGATTAACAGGCCCTGGGTATGTGACATACCATATACTAGAGACTTATAAGTAAATTAAATATACCAATCGGTGTATACCAATTTTACACTTTTTTGAAGGGAGAGTACTAGTACTTTCCCAATGGTTAATGGAGTCCTAAAAGCTAGGTCTGGGTTGAGGGAAGAAATGCAAAGATGTGGGGTGACTATGCAGAAAGGACCAGGTCCAACACCAAGAATCAGAGATTTTGTCAACCTCAGCTCTGAAAAAATAAGCACAATAACAATGAGCAATTAAAATGAAAGAACACTCACACTTCTAAATTCAACATGAAGTCCTCTTAAATACAACTGGACACTGCAACTCAAAAAGACACAGATCATGAAAATTGCAAACACCCCAACTCTCAACAACATGCAATCAAAACTGCATTACCAAAGACACACTGCCCTATTTACACTCACACTCCTAGGATAGTGGAACCACTCTGAGCAACGTCGGAACTCTATCAGTAATCCAAAAAGGACCAAAGGACATTCTGAACGCAGATTAAATCAGACGAAAATTATGAGTTCATGAGTGAATTTTAATTCATCTAAGCCTAGCTGGTAACCATCTTCTGCTACCAGATTTGTTAGCACTTTTCTTGATGCAAATTTGTGAACCATGAAGTGGTGTTACTCGCATAATGATTTTGGTGCTCCACACCTAAGCCTGGTAAACAAATCAATGAAATCAATATTATGTGTAGCACATTAGGCTCCACAAAAAGGATAGAGAACTTTTAGTAGTAAGCCATGCTGGTTTATTAAAAGTTATTGGGTCACAGAAAGGAAAATATCAGGTTAGCAGCAATTTATAATAAGCAGAGGACAAACCATCATGGGGTCATCTCAAAGGGTAGGACAAAGAGAAAAGTCTGTCCTCTCTCTGAGAGAGAGCTCTAAATCGGCTGCTCTTTACTACTCTATTCTAATCTAACCTGCTAAAAAAAAGCAAACAACTCTGACATTTTACACACTTGCACACAATTACATACTTGATAGGTTCTCAAGGTTTCTCACCCTTCAAGCTTCTCTCTGTGTCCTTCAAACTTACAGTATCTGTAACATGATAAGATACATCGGCTAGCCTGCAAACTGCAGGTGTATCCTGAATGTTCTATTTCTTAAAACAACATTGCGATAATTTAAAAAAAGAAATAATTTCTTCAAATGGGAAACAAGGAAAAAAACATCAGGTGCCAGATGTAGGAAGCGAAATACCGATCACAAACGCTGAAATTCGCAGAATTTCAACCTTTGCCACCGCAAAAGAGCCCTGTGAAATGTAGAGAGGAAAAAAGCTAAGCACAAAATGAGGAATCGCTAAAAACAAGAGAAGTCAGTTAGCGATTCCTTATTTTGCGAATTTGACCCACTGACTCCCAAATTGCGCCTCGCAATTTGCAAAAACGCAAAAATAAATTTGCAAAGAAATGTAAGAACAATCACAAATAGCGATTTCTCACAAAATCGCTATTTGCGACTCGCAAATTAACACCAACTCAAAGCAGGTGGTAACCAGGTGCACTACGTATAAACAGCCCCAGAATGCATCAGTTTCAACACAATGGCAGCCCTCTATGTCATTGCAAGGCGGATACAGATGCAAGCAGCAGCACAGAGGATGAGGAGGCGACAGGAACGCATATACAGAGTGCGTATCACCCTTTTCATACTCACAGAAGAAGAAATACATGAGCGGTACAGGCTTCACCCCACTACCATCCTAGACCGGATACGTGATTTGCACCAAATACTGGATCACCAGAAACGCAGTGCGCACGCAATTCCACCACATGTGCAGGTCGTTTGTTCCCTGCACCTACTTGCATCAGGTAGTTAACAGGGGGTGATAGCTGTAGCTGGAGGGTCTCACAAAGTTGCCTGTCACGCTTCTTCAACACCTTCCTGGATGCCATGCTTCAAAGAATGCACCATTATATCCAGTTTCCCACCACACAAATGGAACTGCATAAGACGAAGATGGATTTCTATCAGATGTCCCAGTTCCCACATGTCATTGGGTGCATCGATGGGACACATATTGCAATCTGCCCCCCCTCTGCTACTGAGTATGTGTATTGTAACAGAAAATCATATCATTCAATCAACGTTCAGGTCATTTGTGATGCGTCTCACATCATAACTGATTTAGTGGCGAAATTCCCAGGAAGCAAGCATTGCTCCTACATCTTCGGCCACGGTGGAATCTATACACGTCTGGCTGGGGGTGAATTTGGAGAAGGATACCTGCTAGGTAAATGCATGTGACACACTCTGATGTATACCTTGGATGTATCTGTTGTTGCCTGCGATTGATGTTTCATCCTTTCCCACTTAGGTGACAGCGCATATGCAGTGCGTGCATTCATACTCACCCCAGTCCTCAACCCATCTACCCCAAGTGAGAGGAGATACAATGCTGCCCATAAGTCTATGATGAATGTGGTGGAGCGGACATTTGGACTCCTGAAGAGCAGGTTCCGCTGCCTCCACAATAGTGGAAGTGCACGGCAGAACCACCCGAAGATATGCTGCAAAATCATAGCTACATGTGCCATGCTACACAACCTGGCCACAAAGAAGGGAACCCCAGTTGAAATCACTGATTCAGACTCAGAGGATGAGGAATGTCCACGGCCACTGCACAGTGCAGCAGGTGTTGTAGGAGCAGCAGATGTGAGACACAGATGTGCTGAGATCAAACGCAACTATTTCTAAGTAAGTAATGACACAAAGCCGATACTGATATTTGTATAATGGTATTTTATTGTCCTTACATCAGACATGGCATGTCCACACTGCATGCACATTGTCAAGCACTGTCATTAGGTCACGTGGTTTACCTCACCCATCAGCAAATGTCAGCCACAGCATGGACTTATTTCCTGCACCCACGCCCAGCAGTGCTTCGCTCAGTGTGCACACTTTCCTCACTTGATGACTGTTCTTCTGATGATCCTTGCCTTGCACTACGCCGTCTGGGCTCAGCGATGGGTGGAGTCATGCTGCTGGGGCTGGTGACCTCCTCACTGTCTCCAGCATCCCCAGACCCTGTGGCAGCAATGTTGGCTGTCTGGAGCAGTTCAACAGCAGTGGTGACCTGCACCAACCCCCTAGCAACATCCTGGCAGTGGGGCATTTCCAACTGCATGACCACTGTGCGTCTGCTCAGGACAGATGTGGCATTGTATACGCGGATGACCGCCTTTGTGTATCCCTCTATGCGCTGTTTTTCCCTGCGCCGTGTGCCACGTTCACTGTCCAAATTGCTGCATAACTGCTGTACTGCCTCAGTCATGTCCCGCATGCCCTCAGCAACATTGGTGTTCAGTCCATTGATGCCCTCCTTAATGTCCCTCATGTTCTTGTTCATGGACACCAGCTACCGTTGCATTAATCGCATTGTCTTCATTTGCAGCCGCTGCACCTTCACCATGGTGCCCTCAAGACCCGCAAAGACACTGGATTCATCACCCTGCTCAGATGGACTGTGTGCCCTTGGTCTGCGTCGGAGACCACTGGTGTGGCTATTCTGCAAGGGTGACTGTGTTTCGGGACACTGTGCTGGCTCTTCGAGCATGGTCTGTGGAGCTCCCATGCTCTCCTTCTCTGCCCCCTCCATCTCCTGTAGTGTTTCCACTGTGTACCTCCTAGGTCTGGGTGGTGGTGTAGGTGTGACATCTGTGGGTGTCTGGGACTCCTCCTTCTGAATATGTTATTGCCCAGGTGCCTCTTGTGTCTCCCTCCCTTCTGTCTGGGGCGCAGGTTCGCCTGTGGATACAGAATGTCGATTTACTGACTTGCCTTGCATCATTTGTGTTACATTAAATTACATGAGTTGCTATTCACACTAACAGTCCTCCGCTTGGCAATTGACTGATGTGAGGCCCCTGCAATTGTGTTCACAAATCTCACTGATATGCTATATGGGTTTTTTGGACTACATCTCCCATGATGCAACGCTGGTTGTTTGCAAAATATGGACTGGAGTGGAAATCTAACTTGCTCATGGGTTATTGGGGATTGGGGAGGGGGTGGGTTCTGGCCATGCTGTGCATGCATCTTACCTTGTCTAGTGGTGTCTCGGGTTGAGCTGTCCACGTCTCCTATGCCACTGATGGTCTCAGGCTGGAGGGTGGACTACACCAAACCATCCATGGGTGTGGTTGCAGGCACTGTGGATGGTCCGCCTCCTGTCTTATTTGCTTGTTTAAGTCTGTCTGCTACCCTCTCCTTCGCCCTGGAGTGCAAGTTGTACCAGCGCTTCTTCAGGTCATCGATGGAGTACTGGGGGACCCCAATGGCATTGATCTTACCTTGTATTTCCACCAAGTTCTTTCTCTCCGGGGATTGAGGGACACAAAGGGATTTATTTCCAAATAACTGGTCATGTGTCTTCATCACCTCTTCAATGAGAGCCTCCAACTCCTTCTCACTAAACTTCTGCTACCTTTTCCTTTCTGCAGGCTCCTTTCCCTTCTCCTGTGTGTCCATCCTGTCAGGTGGTGTCTGCCTGAACACTCCTGTACAGCTCCTGGGTGTGTGCTCCTGCTCTCTGCCTCTCCCACAACCTCAGGCACTCAGAAACAGCATGGGTGTGGCCACTTCCTGTGTGTGATGTCATCAGAATGCACCTGAATGGCAGATTCGCAAAAATGCAATTTTTTTAAATTGCGATTTCGCTTATTCCGAATAGGTAATACCGATTTGGTATGGGGGTTTGCGAGTTTTAGGGAATCGCAATTTATTTGCGATTTTTTATCTACATGGCAGTTTGCAATTTCTCAATAGCGATTCGGGAATAATCGCTATTAAGAACTAGCAAATATCTTTTTACTTACATCTGCCCCCAGATTCCAAAATTTGAACTCCAGCTTGATAAAAATAAAATGTTCACGTGTCACAAAGCAAAGATGGCAATATATGCTAACTCAGTTTGCAATTCAAGTCTACTTTAGCTATAATACAACTAAACATGAATAAAAATAATTAGTCTCCACAACTAGCATTTAGCGTAACAATGCCAGTGTCATTTTAATCCAAAACAATTACATAAAAATACTTCTCAGATCTGAAACTCTACCGGACTATTTCTTGGCACGGGACCAATGCTTCATTCTAAACTGTGAGAGCTGCTACAATATACCTATGACTGTCTCACGCTCCAACCCCCTACTCCTTTCCACTGATCTTGATTAACAAAATATTCACTACTAGGGGATATTTGCCATTCTAAAAAAAAGTGTCAGTTACTTTTTCTCTATTGTCTGGAGCACCTTTGACAGGACAATCTTGGAAGGAAAACCATTTTAGCAGTGCCAATGCAACCCAGCCATGAAATCTCAAGCCTCCCCGATCTATATTAGTCTTTAAAGAGGGTGTCAAGCAGAGGGGGGAAGTATCCAAATATGTCTGGTGCACTTGTGGTGTTAAAACCAGGCCTATGTAATCAACCCTAGTCGGAGTCTATTAAAAGTCAAGTTGAGTGGTTACATGCTTACTTTTTTATATACGCTTTCCTACTCCCATGGCAAGAGATGCATTATAATTAACATTGAAGCTTGAGATTTTTCAGAATACCTGGTGCTCTCCAAGCAGTTTGCAAAAGACAAACAATTGATGGATGGAATTCAGAACATTCACCCCGAGTCAAGAGATCTGGGTTAATTCCATCATTCTTTTGCTCACCATGCCACCCCAGTTTAGACCTGGCCATATGCAAATCAATCTTGACCCTGTGCCTCATGGGAACAGTCCAGCCGAACTACAAAGCCAGGTCCTCCCTGGACCGGAAACAAGCATTCTAGGACCGGTTTCGGGGTTTCACTCCTCTTCAGCCAAGATAGCTTGATTCCAGTGGCACAGTGAGCCCAGGACCCACGTCTGGACATACCTGGCGCACTTAAGGCGAGAAAGCAAAAGACACACAATTGATGGACGGAATGCAGAACAAATCAAAACATTCACCCCCAGTCAAGAGATCTGGGTTAAATCCATCATTCTTTTGCTCACCATACCACCCCAGTTTAGACCCAGCCATATGAAAATCAGTCTTGACCCTGTGCCTCAGTTCGGGCTGGACTGTTCCCATTGGGTGCAGGGTCAACACTGATTTGCCTATGGCTAGGTCCAAACTGGAATGGCATGGTGAGAAAAAAACTATGGATTTAGGCCCAGATCTCTGTACTGGGGTGAATGTATAACATTGTTCTCCATTCTGTCCATCAATTGTTGTTTTTGCATTTGTCACCCGAGTGGGACGGATATGAACAGACATGGATCCCGTGCTCTCCATGCCACTGGATTCAAGCTATCCTGGCGATGAGGGCTGAAAGCCCGAAACCGGTCCTAGGATGCTTGTTACCAGTCCAGGGAGCACCTGGCCTGGCGGTTAGGGCTGGACTGTTCCCATTGGGCGCAGGGTCAAGACTGATTTGCATATGGCTGGGTCCAAACTGGAATGGTATGGTGAGCAAAAAAACAATGGATTTAAGCCCAGATCTCTGTACTGGGGTGAATGTATGACATTGTTCTGCATTCTGTCCATCAATTGTTCTTTTTGCATTTGTCTCTCCAAGCAGTTTGGGCAGAGTGACCAAGAGATTGGCGGAGAAACTTAATTCATCATCCTCACTCCTATTCTAAGGATACCATAGCCATAGAGCAGACAGAAAAGGCAGATTTCCTAAACTCTCTATCAAAACAGTGGGGATCAGCTAATGTTGGCGACACTTAATCAAATAACTTAACACCTCTTATCAGTAACAATTGGAACAAGGTGTTGGGCACTATGAATGACACAGCAAACAAAACTAATTGAAAATGGTTCCACATTTTATCCATTTGAAGTGAACAACTCCTGTGCAAAACAGTATAAGAAAGCTACAGAAATCAACAAGCTGAGCATGCTTCCAGACCTTTCACATGTAAAAGAAAGACTCTGATGCTTCAGAGTTTAAATAAGCACAGAACAAGAAACAGAAGGTGTTTTTACACATTTTGCAATTGCATTGAGGTTTTCCGATGTTGAGAATACACATAGAACCACATGCAGGAAAACTTTCAGACCTTTCACATAACAATGTAAGACGCTCTGATGCTGTGTGCTACTAATGAACACAGATAAACAAGCACTCAAGCATTCACAGTCTATCTCAAAGATGAAAGGAGCGTAGTGCTGTCCAGTAAAAGTTTAAAGAAAGAGAAACACACAGTAATGCTTTCAGCGGTAAATAGACATAATATCGAAAAAAAAATATCGAGTGGACAGAATATCGAGTTTTAAATATAGAATGGACAGAATATCGAATTACCAAAATATAGTGGTGAAGAATATCGAAAAACAGGTAAGAAATATCGATTGCAATAATATAGAAGTGAATAATATCGACAGTCATAATATAGTTGTTAAAAATATCGAATTTTTTATAGTGTTTTAAGTGTTAGTATATGTGTTAAAAATATGTATTAATATTGTAATGTATGTTAGAATATTTTTAAAGTAATGAATTTTATGTTATTTTATTTTTGTGTAATTTAATTCCGTAGCGGGTTGTGGGTTTATAGGGGAGTAGGGTGGGAAGTAATTTAATTATAATACATTAAATAATAATTTATTGGAATTATTAATAATTTTTAATTTAATTTTGCGTTTTACTTCTGTAGCGGGTTGTGGGTTTATAGGGGAATAGGGTGGGAAGTAATTTAATTGTTATCAGTTAATTATTAATTGGTATTGAAAATTAATTGGTTGTTGATTAATTATTAATTGGTAAATAATTAGTATTAATTGGTAATTAATTTGTATTAATTGTTTAATTGATAATTATGTTAATTGTATTTATTTAATAATTGTAGTGGGTAGTGTGTTTATAGGGGAATATGGTGGGAAGTAATATAATTGTAAATAATTAATTATTTAATTGATCTGTGTATATTGTTAATTAATATATCATTAATTTAATTTAGCGTTTTACTTCTGTAGCGGGTTGTGGGTTTATAGGGAAATAGGGTGGGAAGTAATTTAATTGTTATTAGTTAATTATTAATTGGTATTGAAAATTAATTGGTGGTCGATTAATTATTAATTGGTAAATAATTTGTATTAATTGGTAATTAATTTGTATTCATTGTTTAATTGATAATTATATTAATTGTATTTATTTAATATTTGTAGTGGGTAGTGTGTTTATAGGGGAATATGGTGGGAAGTAATATAATTGTAAAAAATTAATTATTTAAATAATTTGTGTATATCATTAATCAATATATTATTAATTAATGATTAATTGGTATTATTAGCATTTATTAATGTTTGTTATTGAAAAACAATTCTTTGTTAATTAATTATTAATAGGTAATTAATTAAACAAAAATATATTGGTATTTATAAATAATCAATTATTAAATCTTGTGTGATTGGTAATTAATTGTAATACTTGTTTTGGTATTAATAATTAATTAATTGTTAACAAAATATTAATTTATTATTTTCCCTACTTTTGCACTTACTTGAGTGGGAATAGTAAATTTTTACCCTACTGCTTTGCAATGCTTTCCCTACTGTTGCACTCTCTGGGGTGGGAATAGTAATTTGTATCCCTACGCTATCCAATGCTTTCCCTACTGTTGCACTCTCTGGAGTGGGAATAGTAATTTTTACCCCTACGCTATCCAACGCTTTCCCTACTGTTGCACTCCCTGGAGTGGGAATAGTAAATTTTACCCTCCCGCTATCCAACGCTTTCCCTACTGTTGCACTCTCTGGAGTGGGAATAGTAATTTTTATCCCTACGCTATCCAATGCTTTCCCTACTGTTGCACTCTCTGGAGTGGGAATAGTAATTTTTACCCTCCCGCTATCCAACGCTTTCCCTACTGTTGCACTCTCTGGAGTGGGAATAGTAATTTTTATCCCTACGCTATCCAACACTTTCTCTACTGTTGCACTCTCTGGAGTGGGAATAGTAATTTTTACCCCTACGCTATCGAATGCTTTCCCTACTGTTGCACTCGCTGGAGTGGGAATAGTAATTTTTACCCCTACGCTATCCAACGCTTTCCCTACTGTTGCACTCACTGGAGTGGGAATAGTACATTTTACCCTCCCGCTATCCAATGCTTTCCCTACTGTTGCACTCTCTGGAGTGGGAATAGTAATTTTTATCCTTACGCTATCCAATGCTTTCCCTACTGTTGCACTCTCTGGAGTGGGAATAGTAATTTTTACCCCTACGCTATCCAACACTTTCCCTACTGTTGCACTCACTGGAGTGGGAATAGTAAATGTTATCCTCCCGCTATCCAATGCTTTCCCTACGTTTGCACTCTCTGGAGTGGGAATAGTAATTTTTACCCCTACGCTATCCAACGCTTTCCCTACTGTTGCACTCTTTGGAGTGGGAATAGTAATTTTTACTCTCCCGCTATCCAACGCTTTCTCTACTGTTGCATTCTCTGGAGTGGGAATAGTAATTTTTACCCTCCCGCTATCCAACGCTTTCCCTACTATTGCACTTACTGGAGTGGTAATAGTAAATTTTACCCGCCCGCTATCCTACGCAGAAAATATTGAATATTTTTAATAAATATTACGTTAATATATATGTATTAATTTTTTTTCACTTACATTAATTATTTATTAATTTTAATGTTATTTAAGTATTTTTAAGTATGTGTCAGATAATTATATGTATTATTTCATTAATTTTACATTACTTTTAAAACATTTAAAAAATTCGATATTTTGACTAACTATATTATTTACAACGATATTTTGGATTCTATATTTTTGTATTTTCCTGTTTGGAGATAGGGAGTCGATATTTTGGTATTCTATATTTTGGCATCGATATTTTTGTAAGTCTATATTTTTGTAGTCGATATTATGTCAGTGATCCGCTTTCAGCATTATATCTATTCAATGCACGGAGCTGCACTCTAAAAGTAGTAAATGTTTTTATAGTCTCTTTTCTGCACAAGTGGTATTTTCCATCCGAATACACAGGAAACAGCAGCAGCTCAGGCATAATAATTACACAGTCGCGGCCGGCACTGATCGGGGCTGGCAGGGCGGCGAGGCAGTGGGTTAGGAAACAAAAATAATGAAAAAAATGTAAATACTTACCATACCGTGTGTCTCTTCTCCGTCTCTCTTCCTCCTCGCTCAGCACCACTGGAAGGATCATCAAGCACACCCAGGCTTCCTAAGCCAATCACAATGCTTCAATGCAGTGTTGTTATTGGTAAGCACCCAGGTTCCCCTAAGCCAATCACAACCCTGTAAAGCAGCATTGTGATTGGTCTGAGCGCCGTGATTCGGCACTCAGCCAGGGAATGGGAGCCTGTGCATGATTCCCACCCAGGCTGTAAGGTAGCTTGGGTGGAGAACATTCATGCGCACTTGGAAAGTGTGCTCGCCACTTCCCCAAATCCGGGGTCAGAGCAGCCCCACCCCGACCTGCAGAGCTGCCACAGCAAGACCAAATAAAATGATCATAACCTTGAATTACTATAATTTTATTTTTCCTTTTTTTCACTGCTGTGCGGGCAGCACTCCCACTGTAATTTTGTGCATCAAGTTTAATCTACACTCCTTGCTTTGAGTGTACACCCTTACTGATTGATGAGGAACTCGAGATGTATAAGCTCTTTCTCTGTATTTGCAGCAGCTTGCCGAGCTCTCTGCTAACGGGAATTTGAGCGATCCCAATCAGTGCTAGCTACTGCGCCAAACACATTTCAATCTCTATCTTACAGGAGCTCCTGGTATTCCCCTTGTTGACATTCAGAAACTATAACTGTGGAAGACTTTTCACTTTTTTTTAATGATCTGTAAATGTTTCCATCGCAAAAACTATAGAAATAAATAACTTTCACAGTGACAAATATTAAAGTCAAGTTTGATCCCAAAATAGAAGGGAGGTTGAATAAGGGATTGTGAAGAAAAACATTAGGGGCCAGATTTAGAAAGAGTTTGTGCATAGCAGCGCAACGCGCAAAGTGGCTGCACTGTATTGAGTGAACGATAGAGAGCAAAACTGCAACATATCTTCTAGGAAGTGGTGCAGTTCTGCTCTTCCTCTGTGCTGGCAAACGTTTGGCAGCCATCTGCCAACAGAAGAAACTTTGAGCCATAGTAAAAGGGTGTCTGTGTTGTGGTCAGCATATCTTTTATGCAGGAAAGGGTCTCTCCCTGTACAAAAATTATTTTTTAAGGCATTCTTCTCTTTGTATGTATGCTGTACAATTCAGCACACAATCAAACTGGAAAAAGCGAGGAAAAATGAAAACATGTCTCCTTATTATGCCTGCCTCAGGGAGTCTCAGGATGTGATCCCAAATCCCTATCTACAATTCTTTGTTGATAGGGATTTGTGTCAAAACCCATGAATCATTGCATGGGAATGCTGAGGTGATACCCATAGAATGCAAAGTAACTCAAAGCAGCACATTGAGCAGCATTGCATTATTTTCGTCTAGATTACAATGCAAATAATAATTTGCTTTAGATTGTAAATCCGACCAGTATACTTTGCATAAGGTATGCATTAAAAAATAAGGCTAACCTTATGCAAAGTATTTGTAAATCTGGGCTGTTTAAGAATACAGCTTTACACCAAATCTGATTGATATCATGCAAATGTAATGCAATCTATTTAGGTCTTTAATATTCGGACTTCTATTTTTTCAAATGTTGGGCTTTTTCGGAGCACTGATGTGAGGGATCAGGGGAGTAATACAGCAATTATAGTGATGTTTCTTTGGATCCAGTAAGAACTTCTGAATTGTTTGGTCAGAGGTTCTTACTTCAGTGGGGCCACTCAGCCCTTCATACTTCCAAGATAAAAAAAATAGCACTACTGATTTAGAGAACAGTAAACAGCAGTGATAACTCAATATCGTGAAGATACCATTTGGGGTGCACTCCATAAATAGACATTGTTGGAAATTGGATTACTGCTTCAGGTGGGTGAAACCCTACTCAAGCAGCAATCGCAATTTCAGTCAGGGAGAAATACAAGTGAACAGCAAATTAACCTCTGCTTAACTCTCTTGTAGTTTGTTACAAAGCAGTCAGGCTTAACTTAAAGACAATGTTTAAAGTATTTATATAGCACTTCAAACAGTAATAAAGTGAAAACACAACACAAAAAAAATCCCACTTCAACTTAGAAAAAGAGAGTCAAATTTGAGATCAAAATAACATAAATCCAAACAGTAGACTCAGAGACATGCAATTTAAAAGATTTAAGTGAAAATAGTGCTTGGAAGCACAAAACGCCAACTGTGGTTATCTGCTCACTCCAGAGTGTGAGAAAGTCACAAGTTGAGGGTGATCGAGATGGAGTGTGGGCCAGTTCTGCCCACTGAACCCAGTACCTTAAATCTTCGTTTACGGAGTTTTGCAATATCCCAAGTTGGCAATGCAAAGCTCAGCAACTGTTTCAAGGAAGCTGCGGTGCTATGCTGTGGAGTCATCCTCAAGGATACCATCAATGAGGGGCTTGTGATGAGAACTCCTGCATTGAGGATGCGTTATGCAGCAGTGGTTCTGAGAAAGCTATGGTGCTGCTATGCGGAGTCCTGCATTGGTGAGGATGCAGTTGATGAGGGGCTTACAATGCGAGTCCTGCGTCGAGGATGAGTCATGCAGCAGCTGTTCTGAAGAATCTTCTGGGCTGCAATGGAAAGTTCTGCATCATCATTGACGATGCCGTTTATACTAAATGATTGATGATTTAGAAAAATTCAAAATGTCTAAATATGACATCAATACATCACTTCAAATTTAATTAAGAAAAACAATTAACAAAGGAATATCATTTAGTGACAGGTGTACTTATTCAAGATTCAATATTCAAAAAATTATTTATTAATACAGAAAAGAGGATATACAATGGGGTTCAAAATTGGATCTGTCGAAGAGAAAACACACATTCACAATGAGTCCAATTTCCATCTGAATTGGTTGATCTACCTGCTACTTTGTAACTGAAAACTTTCTGAGTCAGTTTCAAACTTATATAGGATCTGGACATTTAAACACACTGATTTATGGTTCTGAAAATTATGGAAAATGAAAATATAACCATAGCGAATGTGTGTTTTCTCTTAGACTGATCCAATTTTAAACCCTGTTGTGTATCCTCTTTTATGTATTAATAAATAATGCACGTCATATTTTGACATTTTGAAATTTAGTAAATTATCAATCATTTTATATTAACAAATCCTCTGTGGGTCCTATTTATTGATTGCTTTATTACTTACCCAAGCCCCCAAGGGAATACTGGGTTGCCCTTTTTTGCATATATGTCAATGAGAGGCTGGCAATGCAAAGGCCTGCATTGAGCCATTGCCAAGTGGTGGTTCCGTGGAAGCTGCATGCTACAATGTGAGATCCTGCATCAGGGATGAATCATGCAGCAGCGGTTCCAATATGGCTGCGAGTTGATGCTTCACACTGTCTCAGTTCTGCCTCAGGAGTTGAGCTGAGCTGAGCTGGCAGAGCACATTCAGGACCACTTCCAAGGGTGCAGGACAGGGTGGCACCCCTTATGGGAGAGCCTCATGGAAGCCAGAGTGCAGATACGGGTTTCGAGGTAGTTGGAGCTTTTTCTATCTCTGAGGCTCTGATAAGGGGCCAGGCAACTAGCCCTTGGAATCACTCTGGTTGTCCTAGGTTCAAAATGCAGGGCCTGTCCATCTCACAAATACAGCAGGGCAATAGGGCAGCAGGGCCGCAGAGTGCAGAGAAGCACAGTAGTCCTTCTCAGTCTTCCACAGGTTGAAAGCTGTATTGTAGAGTTGGGTCTGAGAGTCAAATATGTATACCTGGTGCTCACATTGAAGTAGGAGTAGGTTCTGGAGATGAACAACCCCCCAGGTGCATGGAATATCCTGTCTCCCTGCCCTGGCTACAACTTGTCTGGGGGCACAAAAGACTAGTGTCAAATCCTTTGTGGGTATGCTCAGGCAGAGGCTTTGAGATGTACGTGATTGATGGGTGACAGTTTTACTCCCACATCAAGTCAGAGATGGCCCATCCGCCCAATACCTATTCCCCTGTGTCTCCTGTCTGGGAGCAATACACAAAGACCTGCCTGCCACACATAGTCTTGTGACGCAGGATACTGGCTTCAAGCAACAAATGGTTGGGACAAGAATATTCCAACTTTTGAAAAAGTGCCATTTTCAGAATTGCTATTTAAAATTTTATTTACCATTAAAGAGCGTTTTAAATTACAATTCCTTAGACACCAAACTTGACATTCCTATTGTTAGAAATTGGGTTATTGGTTGACTGAGGAGTGAGCCCTGGTCATGCAGTAACTGCAATCCTAGTCAGGGTGAGACACATGCAAACCCCAAATTAACCTGCACTCAACCACCTGACTTGGCAAAGAGCAGTCAGGCTTAACTTAGAGGCAATGTGTAAAGTATTTGTGCAACACTTCAAACAGTAAAAAAATGAAAACACCACACACAAAAGGTCCAACACCAGGTTAGAAAAACAGATGTGAATTTAATAAATAAAACAAGACCAACATAACAAAAATCCAATCACTAGAACTGGAATTTTCAAAGAATAAAGTGTAAAATAGTGCTTAAAAGCATAAAGCACCAACTGCGGCTATCTGGTCACACTGGACTGGATCAAAGTCTAATGTTCAGGCCGACCATGATGGAGCATGGGCCAGAGAGAGTTCCGGATTAGTCCCTCTGAAAGTTTACTTTCACAAGTTTTGTAAGAAGAGTCTTGATCACTTTGGTGAAGGCCACGGGGAACAAGGAGAGCATAGCAGACACTTGTTGGTTCAGCAAAGAGCAGGCTGGACATCAGTAATGGGAGAGCTGGTGCTTCACATTGGTGAGCCCTCATGAGCGGTCCATGCTCCAATGTGAAGAGATGGACTGGCGGTGACTCGTGCTGGTTTCTGGTGCAAACAATGACCTCTCAGGGCAAACAGGCCCTTTTGCGGTCGCAAAGATCCCAAAAGCTTTCCTTAGGAGCCTGTGAGCCACACCAAGGGTCCGAGAGCTGAGAGAGACCCCTTAGGGGTTAGGAACTCACAGCAGCTAGGTCCAGGAGCAGTTTGGGGAGGCTTCTGTGTCACTTAGATATAGATCAGGAGGCCAGAAGACTAGCCCTTTGAGTCACTTTGGGGTCAATTTATTACACATAGGTTACCTCTAAGGTAGGCCCTATGTAGCCCTAGGGCAGAGTGCCATGTAAGTAAAAAGTAGGATCTTAATATACCCTGGTAGAAAAAAACCTCCAAATTAATGTTTCACTACTGTGAGGCCTACCCCTCTCATAGGCTAGCACTGGGAATTTCTAAATACAATCTTAAGCTGATATTCCTTATCAGAGAGGAGTAGATGGTTCATGTTTCATATCTTTAGAATGGTAATAATAAATCCTCCTCAATAGGGAAGTTGGATTTCACATTACTGTTTTAGAAATGCCACTTTTAAAAAATTGACATTTCTATGCACTTACTGCTCTGTGTGCCTGACAGCCTGCCTCCAATAGGACAGCTAAACTTTGCGCATTCCCTCTAGACAGCTACAACACAGGAAGGATAGGAGTGCAAGAGTATCCATTTATATACATTTGCAGGATAGAAAAGAGTGGCTAACACTTCACTTGCATAGGCAGTGTCCTAAGGGACGTACAAATAAATTAAATATGTCAACTGGGTATATGCCAATTCACTCATGTTTTAACCCCTTCAGTGCCACGCCCTTTCCCCCTCCTGTGCCGGGCGTTGCATTAGTGGGTGGGGTTCATGACGAGATAGTCTCGTCATGGGCACAGCGCAACCGTGCTCCAAGACGAGACTATCTTGTCATGGGCACTGAAGAGGTTAAGGAGAGAGCACAAACACTTTAGCACTGGTTAGCAACGGCAAAGTGCACAAGGCCAAAAAAACTAAATTCAAGAAAAAAATAGGAGGACGAAGGCAAAACGTTTGGAGATGTTAAATGTAATAAGGTAACTCAATGTTATCCTAAGGGATAAGAAGACCTTGACTCAGTGAACAATTATTTTAAGACTTTTTTACTAACAGGACACAAAAACTAAATAAGTTCATGTCCATCCTTTTAAATACACCACACCCTGCCCTATAGGCTATTTCGGGCCTACCCTAGGGTTGCCTTATATGCATTAAAAAGGAATCTGTGGGCCTTGCAAAAGGTTTATTTTGCTAGGTCTAAATGGTAGTGTAAACCTGCACACACATGCTGCAATGGGAGGCCAGAGGCATGTTTAAAGGGCTACTTACATGGGTGGCACAATACAAACAGCAAGCCCACTAGTGGCATTTAATTTACAGGCCCTGGGTAGATATAGTACCATTTTACTAGGGATGTACCAATGGGTGTAAGACAATTTTGCCATGTGATTAGAGAGTGAAAATATACAATGTATCACTGGTTGTGCAGAGTCCTAATGCCAGCTAAAATGGAGGAGTAAGGCAAAATGTTTGGGGATGACCAGTCTACTTGCTGATGGGTCTACCAAACAATAGTATTGTTTTATTAGTTACATTTGTGTGAACATTTTGCTGCAAAGAAAGTTTGGATAAAAAAATGTTTCAGTGTGGAAATAATTTACATATGTAAAACTAACTTGATAAGAATAAGAGTTGCATATTTTCCCTCCAAAAATTGTATTTCACTCTTGTCTGAACATTGGGATTAGAAGACATACTTTGAAGGGTTACCTGAAACCTGGAACCCGTCACTTGTCTGTTTTTTTTCTGGTCCACTACCTTCCAAAATGCCATATCCCTGCCCCTTGCAGCCCACTTACTAAGTTCTCTCTTAACAGGCAAAATACTAAACAGCCTTTCTTTCTCAACTCCCTTTTATGAGAGAAATGCCCAAAGTTACTCTGTTTTTAATCTGTTCTTCATTAACCCTCAACTCCTGAACATCTCAGTCAGAGTAGTAAAGTGCTTGAATTATTCATCTCACTGGGCATTACTGCTGGTTATTATAACATCATTTGACAAATCAGTTGATTATTACCTCAAACACAATAGTAAAATAAAAACACAAACAAAAGGAGGATTTATGCACCCTGTTCAGGTAGGCAGCATATCATAAATTAACGCTGAGCAAATTTGTTGAACGTCACAGAGCAAGTCTCTCTGAGGTCCACCACCACCTCATTACTAGGTCTTGTAAGTATTGCCACTTGAATTATGTAATTTTGCTGCCACTGTGCATTTTGCAAAATTAAGGACTTGTCTCATTATCCATCATTTGATGCATAATCTGTAGATTTTAACATAAAAAACTTTTAGTTTCTAGCCCAAATGAATAAAAAATTCCTAAAAACATGGCAAAAAGTGTTGCTGTGCATTTGAAGGTACGTCACCAATGTTGGTCATCCTTCTGTTGCTTATTGCTGTATTAAGGTGTCAGACTGGTACTAGTGAGGTGAAACCTTTGCACAGATAATGTTAACTTGGGTACAAATGACTAAGGGCCTGATTATGATGGTGGTAAACCCGCCACAGGCAGGCTGCCAGTGTTGGGTTTACCGCCATCGTAAGGCCATTCCCTGCCCGCCAGATAAGGATGGCAGGCGGTGTGCCGGTGGGCGGAAAGCCAGTCCACCATGGGTCCGACAGAGGCAATCATTATGATTGCCTGTCAGACCCACCCGGCGTCCCTAGAATGGTGGCGGTGCCTAGCAGGCACTGTCCACCACATTAGGATGTTGCATCCCGCCAGCCTTTCCATGGGGGTAACCCCACCATGGAAAGGTAGGCGGGGATTGACTTTGGGGGCCAGTTGCTGCCTCCCCCTTGTGCAGGGTCTGATTGTATGTGCACTTTACAGTTCCCTGTACCAGATGTCAGGCACTGTGTGGTGCCTGCAACTTAGTGCAGAGAAATGCACAACATTTTTACTGTAGCTAGAATGGTAAACATTCACAATGCGACCGCCACAGTGGCGGTCGCATTGGCGGCCGGTTCCAAAACCGATACGATGGTGAACGGACTGAAGTCTGTCTGCCATCGTAATGACCCCCTAGGTTATGAAGTAATACTGTCACTATGCTGCATTATGCCTCATAATTTGTCTATTCTTGCCACATAATTTAGTAAACCCAGCTCCTCCACTGCCTCATAATTCCTGTGCCCCTGTTTCTAAGACATGTAAATGATATGTCAAACCACTTTGCATTCTGTTCAGGCCTGAGGATAATTTAGAGTGTCCTGGACAGTGCTGCAGTACGTTAGCATATCATGGCTCTCTTTTTACTTATCCAGTTTTTTCTCCTGATTTAAAATCTAAAGAATTTGTGATATTGTGGTTTGGCTTAGTGGAACAGTAAAGACGTAAGATTCATATTCATGTTGTCAATGAGATGGGGGACTTTGAGAGTCACTTGATGGAGATGAAATCTAGAGAAGGATAGGGCACTTGTAATACTTTATAAATATTCCTACAAACTACTTGCAATGTTATTAATAAAGAAACGACTAATTTGAGATCAGAACTGCTGCAGCACCTATACAGCGCTTTTAATCTTTGAAAAATGATCACAAGTCTTTAAATTATCATAAGAAGTAAAGGTAGTGTTTGGCAGTATATATGTGGAAACAGGATAGCAAGTATGAATATCTGAGACTCACATTTATATTTGTAATTGCCTGAAGAATCTATGGTGGCAAGTGTTTAAATGTCAGTTTCCTTGGAGTTCATCACATCTGGAGTTATGACATTGTGGTTTTAACATCAGGAGTACCATTGCATTGAGTCATTACATCAGGAGTACCTGACCATCACATGCTTTCACACCTCTAGTCCTTAGTATGTAAGTAGGTTCTTGTGGTAACCCCTTATTAATTAATACTTTTTAATAGTAAATATATATATATATATATTCATGTTAAAAAAACAAATGTTACACAGATGTTATAGTTAGGAAATATAATTTAAAAAACTTAGAAATTCACTGAAAAAACCTATGGTTACAGGGATCTTAGAGTTAAGCTCTGATTTCACTCATAAAATACCAAAACTAATGACATTCAGCTGTTATAGTAACCTTGAGCTGACTATTACATACACCCCTGCAATGTAATGCATATGAACTCCCATATTACATCACTGATGCCATGGTCAGTGACATCACTGATGACATCTCAAATGAAATATGAAATCACTGATGGCATCTTATTGTGTGTGATTTTGGTTAATGCAGTAGAAAGAAAAATTAGGACAAGTTTTAAGTGAGATCTCAAATATCTTCCTGTTGCATTTCAACAGGAGAATCCTGCCAGTCTTACTTACGCCAGAAGTATGGCACACCAAAAGCCATCTTGATTGAATCAAACTGGCAAAACCTAAAACATTTAATTTAGAAAGGAACAAAATGAGGGGCTTCCTTTTGTCATAGAAATTATAGTTAGTGCTGAAGAAAGAAAAATTAGGACACATTTAAGTGAGTTCTAAAATATCTTCTTCTATTTCATTAAAACATTCTGACACGTAGACTGAAACATGCACTTTCAACACCAGCAGCAGACTTCCAGTTAACTCCTTGGTGATCAGCAGTTTACTACGGTGTTTTGATGGGCAACTATAGTGCTAAAATTCTGAATTGATGCTAAAAATGTGGCACATCAGACTTCCTTGATGGAATAGAAGTGAAAAACTGAAAGCATTTTCTACTGAAGACACCACAGTAAATGAGGGGATTAGGGAGCTTCATTACAAATAAGTCTCTGAAGATGGCCACCAGAGAGAAAAGAGCCCACATGTAGCCCAAATTTCACCCAAATGTAGCCCAATCATAGCCCAATGTCAGATATGTACAAAACACCAAAGTTGCACATTGTGCCATTAATGGTTGCTTTGTGTGAGGGTGGTGCACCATTCATTGAATCAATCAAGGTTTCTAAAGCATGGTTGCTCTTCTGTGGGGGTCTCAAGGTGCTGTAGGGGGGCACAGCTGAGTTCCTCTGAAGAGCTAGGTCTTGATGTCCCTTCTGAATTGTGTCAGCAAGGGTGATTTTCTGAGGTGAATGGACAGCGTGTTGCATGTCTTGGAGGCAAGGTGGGAGAAAGACATTTCTCCAGTTCTGGTCTTGCAGATTGGTGGGAAGGTAGCCAGGGAGAGCAGGGCAGAGCGGAGGTGCCTGTTGAGTATGTGGAATGTGAGGCATTGATTTAGGTAAGGGGGCCTGGGGTTGTGAAGGGTCTTCGGTGAGGAATATGAAGATTATTCTTCTGTCGACTTGGAGGCAGTAGAGGTCATGGAGGTGTAGAGTGATGTGGCTGCAATGGGGGATGTTGAGGATTAGTTTTGCAGTGATGTTTTGGACATTCTGGAGTCTTCAGAGGAGCTTCTGAGTGACTCCAACGTAGAATGCTTAGTTTTTTACATTTCCTGACAGTATTGCATCCATCTCATAAGACCAAAAAATAATATTTGATCAACAAACTCAATTTTCAAGTATGTGAATTATATTAAATTTTTAGAAACAAATTAATGAAATGGTATATGTGAGAATGTTCTAAGAGAGAATCAAATATTTAGAGAATATATTGGAACTATATGAGGTAATGTATGAGCGGTTTTGTGAGTGGCTTTGTATGTTGCATAACAGTTGAGTAAGATGCTTTATGAGTGTATGAGAATGTTGAGAATGTGACAGTTTGCCTGAATTGCAGACTAGGTGTGAGAGATGTTGGTTCACAATCTGTTGATTTGAATTAGTATGTTGTACATTTGCTGCTTACGACATGGTGTAATTAGTAGAAAAAAATGTAGATTAAGAGTTCATCTTTTCGTTAGCAAGGCATTCAAAAATATTTGAAATATTTACATGTGTACAGATATGATGTGCTGTTCTCAAAGAGACTTTTTCTTTGAATTCTAGGTTATGTAGTTCTGTTACACTGCTTTGTCAGACAGCTACAGAAACACATATACATTCAGTCACTTAACTATAAACTGCATGCAGCCAATTCAAACATAGATGAAGTCACATCTATACTGCTCTCTTTTTCCTAACACAGGGACTGATGTGTTTGTTTTTAGATCAATTACATCGATATTTAGAGGGTCATAGAGATACGAAAATAGGCAGTCACATATAGGCGCATTTACTCAAATGTCTCATGGCACTGCTACAGGTGTACTCCTACAATTTCTCAGATATTTGGCAGGTAATGACACAACTGGCATAAGTTATAGTTAGTTCAGGTAACTATAACGGCTGAATTTTACTGGTTTTGTATAAGTAAAATTCAAGCCTAAATGTATTGTGCCTGTAACCTTTGGTTTTTTTCAGAGATATATAGAAAGATAACTTAATTTATATGTGTGTACCTTATATAAAATGTATTTTAATACGTATATGTACTTAGTAAATATATATCTGAAGATATTCAATTTTTAAATCTAAATTAATTTTATCAACTATAATTCTAATTTTAAAAACGTTTATTAAGGGAGGAAGGAAGTTCCCTCACCTTGGCTGCACTTCGGGTGGCTGGTGGAAGCAACAGGATTGAAAGCTGTACTGTGATGTCTAGTCTTAGTAGAAAAATGTTAAGGTGTAGATTGTTCATTGTATCTGCATTACAGGATCCCATGTTTGGGAGAGAAAGCTGAGCTCTTGTGAGTGCGTTCTTACATTTAAAATATAATTGTGTTTCACTGGCAATTCTGGAGACATTTTACAGGTAATGAGGATGAAGGAGGTGTAGGACCTCATCACGTAGATGAGAGCGTCAGTTACCTGTGGACAGCTGACATCTGTCATCTCAAGTATCCGATTCGGATGTGGAAAAAGTCTCTGCGGTAAAGTTGTGAGATAACACATCCTGTGTATCATAGTTGAAGAAATTGTATCTATCTGAGGTATGTGCTTCGATTATAGAAGGTGGAAGCGACTTTAGAGAGACGATGACGGCAGCGTGACTTGAGAAGAAGCTGCATCGCTTGTAAAAAAGAAAGGGTAAACTGATGGCCATCTTGGGTATAGAGTACCTGTAGAGAGATGTGGATGGCAGCCTCACTTGGCGTGAAACAAGCTGCATCATTCTTAGAGGGAAAGATTTATCAGAAGGTCCTATTAGGTGTACAGATGATGTGAGAAAAGCTGTTTGTCAATTACTTCATCAGCGGTAATGAAAGGGAACAAACTGCATCGCATATGGAAGTCTACAGGTTGTGGGAGACAGGAAGGAACTCTACGGGGAGAGAAGCTTTGTGTGTATGATTTCCTGTCTAAGAATCTGTTGTAATTTGATATTATTCATATATGTATAAACATGTTTGGTAATGCAAATTCATTTCTTTGTTAACTATTAGAAGTTTAGCTTAGGATCCCCTTTCCTTATATATTTTCCTGTTCCACCCCTGTACCCCATACAGTTTGACATGTTCCTGAGAATTCCAGAGCAGGTGACAGTTGACAGTGGTTGATGTCAGGTGGCCTGAGGAGTTGTTGTTAGTGAAAAATAAAGTGATCATTCTTCATTTCAACTACATTGTAGTGAGCATTTCAGGACCCTTTCTAAGGTGTAGTTTTCCTACTTATTCGACCAACAGGAGGGAAAGTATTGTAGTAATCCTGGTATGCACAATGTAAAAAGAGAAATAAGACTAGATTCTAGCTGTATTACAACTTATCAATTATCTTCTGAGTAAATAATCTTGCCCCTTTGTTATTTACATTTGGTGTTGCCAAGCAAAACAATAGTGAATTAACTAGGACTATGACTTAGATGTAATGACTCCTCCGTACCTAAATGAAATTAAATTAAATTAATAAACATGGAACTGAGTGCAAACCTAAATCTTTAAATCTTTAAATCCTTATATGGCAATCACAATTCAACGCCACACCCAATTGAGTGGATGGTGTACCTAACTTCCCTAGGTTGCAGTTCAGTGTTACGACTCACTAATAGTCCTATAGCCAACTCATTTGGGGCCTTGGAATGTACTCACACACATTATGAAAATGGTGCTGTCATCTTAAGTTATGAAAGATTTACTTACAAAGAAGATTGCTAGAAAGTTGTTACAATTACATTTAGAAGAGAAGAGTCGTTGAACAATAAAAAGGATCGTGATATGATGCTAGATGGGTAATGTATGCAAAAGCAGCACAACAGTGGTGTCTTTTGGATTTTGATGAGGCGCACTAATAACAAAATGAATCAATGTTCCCTCACTGTTGAACTTGGATTAGCCTAGGGCAGGGATGCTTAAAACAGGAATAAACACTGTTATATTATTAAACAACATCGTAGCCTATTATAATCATACAGGGTGACCATATGAAAAGGATGATTTACCTTATGTGTGATCATTTTTCAGTCTTCGAAACAGGGAGGCATTAATATTACTACCCAGTGACAAATATTGGTCTCCCTGTTTTCAAGACAGAAAATGATCATACAAAAAGAAATATATATCTTTATTTCTGCTGCAAGATCTCATTGGAGACAGTTACATGGGGAGCTACACTTGTTTGCAGTCATCCTCAGGTTGTGTACTGCATATGCAAGTAATTGGAAATATTGTGTAGAATGAATGAAAACATTTTCAGCACCTAAATTGCAAGTCTAAAATTATTACTATGGAGGTAGGTACCACATGATAGGATCTGTAACAGTGTGACAGAACTTACAGGCCCCGGTCACAGTGCCATACTTAAAACAAGCAGATAGTTCAGACTGGTCTAGTGTTAGAAGCTCAACTAGAGAAGCTTCTCTCTTACCTCTGGCACCTAGGGTTGTTGTGTGGAGCTTAGTCCAGCGCTCCCCTGATTTTTTCTGTGTAGGTGTTTCCACTGCCACCACATGCACCCTCTAATAAAAATAAAAACAGTACATCAGGAAGCCTACAGTCAAGCAAGTGTTGAATGAAAAATATCAAACAGTGCAGCAAAAAAATAAAAGACAATTGTAATTTCAACTATCAGGGATATTGCTAGAGAAAGGTCATTTGGAGTATAAACCTAAAGTCTGTAACATTTTACACCAGTATGTAAATATTTTTTCTCAATACAAACGGATGAGGCTTAACCACTTGACAGAAACATGTTACTTTCAGCTAAAATTTACTTGCTGAGCAAATAGCAGGATTTTCATACAGAGGAAGTACAGAAAGTTATTGAGAAGACATCATTCCTAAATACAATACTGCGTACATTATTTTTTGGAAATCTTACTTCTACTTGTCAGGTTTAGGAGTGAGGCAGCACTTCTAGGCAAAGTGCAAATGTACAGCTTTCAGTATAGAAGTTCCCTCTCCTATTTAAACCATAACATTTAGCAAGCATGTTCAAAGCCACTAGACTCTTCAACAACTGTCAAATGACAGTATTGGTTAATGCATAAACATTAAAAACTGTAATATACAAGCGTATATGATCCTGATTTTGATTCGAGTTTCCACACTGATAAGAGGGGCTACTAAATATTGAAAAGCTTTGGCTGGGGAGCTGAGCCTTGTTGAAAAGAGGATGGTAAGGAATGTGGACAAAATTGAGCTAATTGTGATTTGCTAGTTGGATTCACCCCATATGAAATGAACAAGGACAAGCCACTCTATAAAAGGATCACCACCCCCACCACCTGATGCTTTGTATTCAAAGGAAATAATTTAAGTTTGCAGTAAAAAGAAGTAACTTTTACTTTTACTTTTTACTTTGATAGCTTTATTTCGGTCATTGACCATAAAAGCACAGGTAAAATATGTACATACAAAATAAAACATAAATAATTATTCATACAAGTAAAAAGTTATTAAACAGCAGTTATCAAAGATGAAATTTACACGTCATTAATTTAATTAATAAGGGCGGACCTCCTCCACCACATACTATGTAAAAAACGGGAAACAGTGAACGCAATTGGGGGTGAGGTATCATAGCGTAATATCCTGCATGCTTGTGCACAGTGTTTTAAGCCTAAATTTCTACATAGTGGCACAAGCCAAGATCTGCGTATTTCTTTGTAAGCAGGACAGAAGAATAAGATGTGGGCTAAATCTTCTTTGGTTTCATTACAACCCGGGCAAAATCCCTCACTTCTCCCTGCCCATTTGCAGGTCAGGTCCCCAATTGGAAGGCAGCCATACCTTAGCTGAATATATAACTTTTTAGCAATCGGGGGCTGAATTTTGTCTAGGAACTCCTCCCTGCTGGGTACCATCTTAACTTGCAGGAAGTCTGTAGTCAACCTACCCATGGACTGTGAGCGGTATAACAGGGCTAGTTTATACTGTCTGAGTAAAGCTAGCAACTCCTTCTTCTGTACCGCTATACAGCTCACCCCTGGGGTCTCCCAGAGTTGCGGCAGGCCTATCTTATGTGTTAAGGCTTTAAGATGGAATAGCCAAGGTATGTTTTTAGCCTTCAATTGGTCCCAGATTGCTAAGAATTCAGCTCTATAGTCGTTGAGCTCGGGCGCTGTCCATAACCTTCTCCAATATAAAAGGGGTCGGTTTGATAAGAATTCAGAAATGGGTTCCAGA
Organism: Triturus cristatus; assembly: GCF_964204655.1. NCBI lineage: Eukaryota > Metazoa > Chordata > Amphibia > Caudata > Salamandridae > Triturus > Triturus cristatus. The sequence goes on from NC_140582.1 coordinate 634,815,783, forward strand.
TCTAGGTCTAACCTCATAGGTATGAGAGGTGTACTCTGGGGGAGCCCTAACAGATTTCTAGCGAATATGTGTTCGGCCTTTGAGAGGGATAATACACAAGTGTGGCCCCAGAGTTCTGCACCGTATGTAGCAGCCGGTCTGGCTTGAACCCTGTACATTTCGAGGGCTGGAGAAACTGGTTTAAATTGTGTTTTCCTATGGAACTTACTAATGCCACCCGCTATCTGCGTTAACTTTAAGGCAGATTTGGCCACCTGGGGGCCCCAGCCGAAATCTTCTGTCAGGGTGACACCTAGGTAAACAAAGGTTCTGACCCTTTCAAGCGGGGTGCCGTTCAGAGATGGGCAGGGGCGGGTGCGCTTTGGTGGGCCGAAAATCATATACTTTGTCTTATCTAAGTTCATTTCAAGTCCCCTCAGAGCACAGAATGTTACAAATCCATCCAAAACCCTCTGGATGCCTGTTGATGTTCGCGATAACAGCAGAGTGTCATCCGCGAACATCAGAGCAGGCACCCGCCCGGTTGACAAGCGAGGGGCATCATTGTTTCTGACCGCATCCAGGTCACCAACCATGCCATTTATATAAAGGCTGAAAAGTGTGGGCGCCAGGGCGCAACCCTGGCGTACTCCTCTGGTGACGGGGAAAGGGTCCGATAGATCACCGTTCTTCCCACAGCGTACCCGGGCATAGTTCCCTTTGTGAAAGCGCTTTAAAACTTCTAGTAAGTATGGTGGGAGCTTTAGGTCTTCCAATACCCTCCATAGGTTTTCCCTGGGCACAAGGTCAAAAGCGGCCCGTAGATCTACGAATACCAGGTATAAGCTACCACCCTCCAATACTACCGTCTTCCAGTACAGAACCTGTAATCTAAAAAGCTGGTCTAAGGTTGAAATCCCGGCTTTGAACCCAGCTTGAAGAGTGGTTAATATTTTATTTTCTTCTGCCCATTCCAGAATTCTATCCAAGATGATCCGACCCATAAGTTTCTGTGAGGTATTCAAGAGACTTATCGGTCTGTAGTTTGAGGGGGCTAAGGGGGAACCTTTTTTGAATATAGGGACAATTTCAGCCCCGGCCCATGTGTCTGGGATATTGGTTCCCTGTAGCACTGCATTAAACAGTGCAGCTAAATAGGGTGCCCAGATTCTAGGTTGGGAATGAAAAAGATCACCGGGCACTTTATCCAAACCGGGTGCTTTATTAAGGGGCTGCCTGGCGATGGCATGCTCTACTTCCTTGATTGATATCCTGGCAGTGCTTTCAGAAGCTACCCCAGCCCTAGTACCCAAGCGGTCCGTGAGTTCCACAAGTGTCATAGGCCCTCGTGCTCTGGGTTCACACTGGAGGTCCGGATTCGGCATCATACGAATAGAACCATCCGGTTGGGATGCCCTCTCACCAGCTGGGTGCACCAATGTTACCCACGAGGGAGAACTATATAGGGTCGCAAAGTGTGCTTCCCACACTGCGGGGGCAATATTTGGCAAAAAAGGTTCAGCGCTATTTCTCGTAGTATTATTCACTAGAGCCCAGAAAAGTTTGGCGTCCTTCAGCATCAGGGCATTCCTCAATTTTCCCCATGTATCCTCTTCCCAGTCCATCCGACTCCTATGTAGTTCCTCCTTATATGCCTTCCTAAGGGTTCTAATATCCAACTTATTTTTTAGCTTAATTGCTGTTAGGAGTTCCTTTCGTAATTTCCTACAAACAGTATTATACCAGGGGTGGCTATTCGGTGCACGCCTCTTGGTACAAATTACAGGATGGAAGACATCAGCCAGTACCATGACTAGTTGTTTGTGGATATCCAGTATTTGTGCATGCTCTTTTCCCTCAGCCATCTGCGCTATAAAAGGCGTGGCCATTTGGTAAATTTTAGCAAGTTGTGAAGGTGACTCTACCAAATGTGGCCATTTCACCCGCCTTCTGTTATTAGTTAATACGAGGGGGTGGGTTACTAAAGTAGAATTGGTCTCACTATTTTTCAGGCCAAAGGACCCTGGCTTCAGGGTTAGGATCAGTGCATTGTGGTCACTGTCCTGTCTTTTCTCAATTCTGAAGTCCAGCAGCTTGTCCCAATTTTTGGCCTCAATCATTACATAGTCAATGATAGAGACTCTGTTAGATCGATTAAATGTTCCAGTTGCTGGGCGATCAGAGTCCAATCTCCCGTTGCATGCCCGCAAAGACATTGCAAGGGAGAAGGATTTTATTTGTAGTGCCAAAGCTGTCCAGGCTCTTACAGGTACAATGTCAGGAGCCGGGATATGCCACAGCTCATCTACTTCATCCTGATCACCCAACTCAGCTTCACCCAGCGGTTCAAACTGGCAATTAAAGTCCCCTCCAATAACTAAGGCAATAGAGGGGTCGAGCCCTGAAATAAATGAGGCCAAGTCACCAAATACGGTTGATTCTTTGCCGCTTTTGGTGGGTCTTGAGTATACATTTATTATCGCTACTGGAGGATTCCCTGGGGGTTTTAAAAGAACGCACTAGAAGTCCAGGGATTTTGTTGGTATTTGGGTGGCCTGAATTCCCAAGTGTATGGCTATCCAAATTGATAGTCCACCAGAAGGCCGGCCTTTGCCTGCGAATGACGCCAAGATGTCATAAGTGGCAAAGGTCGTGCTAACGCTATTTTCAAGTGCCCAGGTCTCCTGCATTAGGCAGATGTCAAATTTAGCCATAAATCCTACCCACTCTGGGGTGGGCAGATTGTTTTTGATACCAGCTATATTCCATGAGACCAATTGTATACGACTTTGGTTCGGGCCATCATAGTCCTTAATAGCCCCGGTATTAGCATTAATTACCCTTTCCTTAGATCTCTGTTCGGGTGGTAAGGTGGCTGTCGGGTCTTTTTGCAGTATTTTCTCTACCGTAGCCTCTGCCCAGGTGGGAGTCTTGGTAATGGCGTGAGAATTTGAGTTTACATCTGGGGTAAGTCAATCCACCTCCTCCAAAACACTGAATCTATTCCAATGTGGCTGTATCGGGAAAAGAAAAGGGCGGGTGGGCCTGCTTTCCCTGTATGACCCTCTATTTTCCGGGGTGTAGGGCAGACGATAATACCCTCTATTTGCTGGCCTAACTCTTTGCCAGAGTTGTTCCAGGCTAGGAGTGGGGTAAAAATGTGAGCGGTGTAATGCAGATATTTGGGTGTTTTGTCTGTGGGCCTCGGTGCTGCATATATAATGCACAGCACTGGTATCCCTAAAATTTAAGATTATCGCATCCCCTGCTATGGTCTTAGGATTCCTCCCGATCCAGCCCACTCTTCTGGCAAGAAGGATTTCACCTGAGATATTAGTTGGTAGGGGCCTGTTAACCGTTAGCCATTGGATGCACTTATTTTTGAGCTCATCCTCCCTTTCTCTTTTTCCCTCACTTAGGGGTGGTACTCCCACAAGTACTACAACAAATGGCTGGGCTTCTGGAGGTAAACTTATTGTTGGCAGCTGATAGGAGCTAGTTCTTGTCATCGTGTCGTTTCCCATAGGTATAATAGTTTTGGGCCCCTGGCTAGCTTCCTTCAACTTTGTCGCAAGTTTATCAGCTGTATTTGTCAGGGTTGCTGTGGGTAGGGTGCTATTGCTCTGGGGACCCGGGATTGGCGCGGTTTGGGATGGAACAAAAGTTAAACTTTGGTTGTCTGTGCTTGGACCCGTATCACTACTCTGCATTAGGAGTTTATTGCTTCCGACATTTGAGTGACGAGAGGTTTTACATGATTCAACTTCCACAGTGATGGGTCCCATACTTTTAGGGGGGTTAGCTATCCCTGTTTTACCTCCCCCTTTAGCATTCATTGCAGAAATAAGTTTATCGATTTTTGACACCAATGGCTTTAATTGTGTTGTTATTATCCTTTCTAAGGACGTTTGTAAATCCGTAACCATACTACCCACCCAGCAAGGTATCCCTGTCGTAGAATCGGGGAGACTATTAGAAGGGGTCACCAAATCATGGTTTGCGTGGTTGTGTTTGCTCGACCTACTAGTGTTGCATTTTTTCTTAGATCTGGGACAGGATTTTCGTGTGCTTAGCTTTTTCCCTGCAGCAGCGGAAAGGATTGTGGAAGTGGGTCCGCTGTGGGGCTCTTTGTCATTTTCTACAGGTAGCTGACTACAAGGCAGGTCTATATATGAAGATGTCATACATAAGCTGGCTCCCAGCACCTCATTCATAGTAATAGAAGTATCCATTTCCTGTACTGGGATACATAAGGATGGAGTAATAGAGAGCCTTCTCTCTGTGTTCTCAATGGCAGTAGCCACCACCCCAATGGTCTGCTGTAACATTTTATCTATAGCAGTCAAAGTTGGTAGGGGCTGGGGTTCCACGGTCAATAGTCTGGTATGTGACCGTGTGGCAGGGGATTTAGTATTAGTTTTTTTACCCCGTTTTATCATTTCGTTAAGTGCTGTGAACTATTAATGCAGTGCAAGCTGGTAGCAGGTCTAGCACTAACAGTGAGTAAGCTGAATAATACCACAGAGGGGAATGGATAACCTCAATACTTATCGTGGATGCCAATACAATATGTTAATTGGAATAATTCAGTGCCTTACACACTATAGAGTAAGTCATATAATCCAGCAAGAGGCAATCGGGGACAAGAGTACTGACCAAGAGATGTGGCCCGGCCCGGCCTCCTCTGGCCCCGGACGGCCACAGACGGTCCCGCCCTTGTCCCGGGCTTCTCCCGGCGCCGCCCGCGCGCGTCCGCGAGGCGGAGGGAGTTGCCTTCCTTTGTGCGCCTCCTGGCGTGGGAACCGGATGGTGGGCGGTGATGCAGGGCTTGCTGGGGGATGTAGTCCGGCCCTCTTCGCGGCCGAGCAGCGGCAGCGGCACGGCGGTGGGGGCAGCCCAGACGCAGCACTCAGCACTCTCCGGCAAAGCGGGTGGACAGGCAGGGCAGCAAGGCGACGGCAGGCGCAAGGGAATCCTCCCCAACAGGACTTCACAGCAGGCAAGTGTTTCCCGCTCCCCGAAGGGAGCTGCCTTCCTTTGTGCGCCTCCAGGCGTGGGAACCGGATGGTGGGCGGTGATGCAGGGCTTGCTGGGGGATGTAGTCCGGCCCTCTTCGCGGCCGAGCAGCGGCAGCGGCACGGCGGCGGGGGCAGCCCAGACGCAGCACTCAGCACTCTCCGGCAAAGCGGGTGGACAGGCAGGGCAGCAAGGCGACGGCAGGCGCAAGGGAATCCTCCCCAACAGGACTTCATAGCAGGCAAGTGTTTCCCGCTCCCCGAAGGGAGCTGCCTTCCTTTGTGCGCCTCCAGGCGCGGGAACCGGATGGTGGGCGGTGATGCAGGGCTTTCTGGGGGATGTAGTCCGGCCCTCTTCGCGGCCCAGCAGCGGCAGCGGCACGGCGGCGGGGGCAGCCCAGACGCAGCACTCAGCACTCTCCGGCAAAGCGGGTGGACAGGCAGGGCAGCAAGGCGACAGCAGGCGCAAGGGAATCCTCCCCAACAGGACTTCACAGCAGGCAAGTGTTTCCCGCTCCCCGAAGGGAGCTGCCTTCCTTTGTGCACCTCCAGGCGCGGGAACCGGGTGGTGGGCGGTGATGCAGGGCTTGCTGGGGGATGTAGTCCGGCCCTCTTCGCGGCCGAGCAGCGGCAGCGGCACGGCGGCGGGGGCAGCCCAGACGCAGCACTCAGCACTCTCCGGCAAAGCGGGTGGACAGGCAGGGCAGCAAGGCGACGGCAGGCGCAAGGGAATCCTCCCCAACAGGACTTCACAGCAGGCAAGTGTTGCAAGTAACTAGCCTGTTTCTGGCAAAGCAAACCATACTTCAGCTTTATTTGACCTTAGGTCACACATATGTTTATATCATTGTCAGTTTGTTTAGATGGCTGTCCTTTTCTCTAATATAATCTTCTGAAAACTATTCATATTATAGAAATACTTGTGAAGTATGATTAGCCAACAGTGTTACGGGGTTGCTTTTCCCCCTAAAGTGGCAACTCTTCCTAACCCAACAATAAAAAAAATGTTGGTAAGAAGAAGGTCATGATACTGCTTGGGGACACCTGTTCCTCAAGTCACCTCTGTAGATGTAGATTCTAAATGTAGAGCAGAAGCACATGTGATAAACGCCTGGTAATGACATGGGTCAAGGCTATCCACTTACAGACAATGTACCATTCAGTTGCCTGATTATTTTATTAGTGAATATTTATTTCCTGTGGAAAACCAGATAGCTGTACGATGTCAAAATGCTAAATGTATGACTCTAATTATTACATATATATACCTGGGAGGTTAGTAACTATACACTTCGCCATTAGAGTTGCAACCAATAGATCATTATACCTTTTTAACCCACACATCCTCTGAAGAGTTCTAATAAATTACAAGTGTGTTAGGAGATGCAGAAGATGCTAGTACTAAAAGAGATGCTGTTTGACAAGGCACCTTTAGGGTGCTTCACTTTTGTGCACAGGAGTCTAAATGACAATAGATCTCACATGTGCTGCTATTAGTTTCATAGATAAAGGAGGCCTAGATCTATTATTTATATTTCTATAGGTTCATCATTTGTGTTTAATGTCTGGGAAAATTGTTTTAAAATGTAAACTCCATTACCTTTTTTCACTGTGTTTAAAAACAGGTATCTCACTGGTAAGATCAACACATTTGGTAATATGTGAGTGTAAGAAAGTGAAATATTAGTTGGGCTGGATAGTAGTCTATTACACAAATAATTTTACTCCAACTAACCATTCAATGGTCATTATTGTCACACGTAGATGGAATGATATGAAGAACAAGGGAACTTATAACATCACCACTAGGTGAGCAAGGAAGCAATTCCTTTTAGTTTTAGGTACCCTCACACACCCTAGTGGTGTCATGCTTCATCATCGGGTCACCCCGACGCCTAAAAGTCGGGGTGGGCTCGACCACAGTGTTGGGAGCTCTTTGAAGAAATTACAGACCAGGGAGGCTATAAGATAAAAAACCTCAGGCAGATCCCCAGTTTCCCTTTATTTTTGGGTCTGTCTGGGTTGATTAAAATTAATAAGAGTAGGGGTATATATAGGAGTGTTATGGTCCTATGACCCTAGTGCCAACATGTTTCAGTCCAGTTATGGCCGTTAAGGTCCAGGACTTTCTTCAGGGCAAAAGAGGCCACCCTGGGATTCAGAAGGGGGAATTCCCTATTCTGTTTTATTGAGGACAAGGGTAGAGTAGCTACTCCTTGTATGAGTGACTGATCTATTAATCTGCCTTGCGTCGTAAATCCATCTGTTAAAGAGAACACAAAGAAACACATATCCAACTTATACAGATCGGTTTTCATAAAGGTGTTTCCAAAATGAAGTGTCTCAAATTCGTGCTTGGAATACAAAGCCACATCATATACGTGCCAGGTGGTCAAAAAGGCATAGTAGTGTGCAGCTATATCCACATATGTGCCACTCAAACATTGTATCTGTACACAATTAATTGGCGTGTCAGATATATTGTGCGGTGGCGAATTTGCTCGCATTCTACCTGATACCAGTCGCCAAATAGTGGATACTATCAATGAAAAGAAACTCTCGTAGAATCCTCCCACACACATCATTCTCACCGTATCTGTGATTCAACACAGAAATTAAAAGCATGCGTGACAATTAAAACCTATGGGTAACTGTGAAAGTATCACTCACACCTGCATACTTTCTTACCCGGACTTCGGATGATAGTCGTTTCTCAGGGGATGGAAAGGCTAATGGAGTAGCTCTGTAGTCACACCCTAACATGGACCCCAGAGAATGAATATGAAGAGAAGGAAATTGAAAATTACCGTATTAGGGCATCAGAGACAGAATGTATTTACAGCTGATTCCTTCTCCAATAGGGGTCCGTATTCTGAGCTAGTAGTCCTAAAATCTCAAACTTACTTCGTCAAGAGTCCTGCTCCGCTTGCCAACCTACTTGGACCCGATCCCCGGCGTTTCGCGCCATGTTACGGGGATCGGTAAGTTTATACTTCCGTATTGGTGAAGCGAAGAGCTGGATTGGTCACAGCGGGCATGTGATCAATGACGTTACCAGATAGAGAAATGAACGGGATAGGTCAATCACACTCTGTGACCCGTGACGTCAGTAAATAGAAGCGCGAGTACATAAGTATGGAAACCGTAAAGTAACGTACCAACAAGTACGAAACATGTATTATATTTGATCTGTTTATTCACATTAACACCCGTTTTTATAAGGATACATAGAATGTAGTGTCCATATCTGGAGCTCATACCCTTACGTTACGTGTAGTTATTGAAGGACACGTGATCACAAGCGTGTGTACATAGTCCAATCAGGATCGTGGGAGATTGTAGTCACCAGTCCCATAGACTGCTGGGAGATGTAGTATATAAACGTAATGATAGCGATATAACTACTGACTGTTAGAGTACATGGTCATCGCTAGTCGTTCTTCCTGATTTCATCTTTTATTAAAAGAGGTTTTTTTGGGTATTGAGAGTATTATTTACACTAGAAGACAAAGATGTCACTACGGGGAAATACGGTAGGTGTAATATTTACCTATGGATATCTCAAGCATAGAAGATAGTGAACCCTTAAAGGAGTGTGATATATGTATGTCATGAATATTAGGGTTTGTAAATACTGGATAGTAGTCTACCTCAAGAAACAAGGGCAATATTTTTGTTAGGTTCAGTAAATATTTCTGAGCTCAACCTCTGGTAACCATGGCACAGAGCAGACAGGCTTAACTTAAGAAACTTTGTAAAGTACCAAAATAGTTAAAAAGGTGAAAATACAGAACAACAAAAAAACCACTTCAATGAAAAAAAATAAAGAGTAATTTCATGAACAAATTGACACCAAAACAATAACAATAAAAATTAACTATGGGGAACCTAAGATATGAATTTTTAGAGTTTTAAATAAAAATAGCTCCAAAAAGTGTTCAGCGATAAAGTGGTTATCTGGTTCAGCTTGACCAGGACCTAGGGCCAATTTAAGGTTGACCGCGATGGAGTGCATATCAGATACAGAAACCAGGTTCAATCTGGTTGACAGTTTTAGCTTCACGGTTAATCTTTGAACAATAAGTCCAAAATTCTCAGCGAGGCAAAGCAGCAGGTTTTAGCCCAGAAGAGCTCCTCAAGGCAGCAGAACTGTTGGACAAGGTCCCAGTAAAAACATAGGCTTTTGACAGGTAAGCTCTGATTAGGAGAAATTAAAAATTTGCTCCCAAGGAAGGTTCATTGCCAGATGCATATTTTTGGGTCCTTCGCATGGGGATGATTTCTACGTTTGGACTTAGTGACTTTTTTTTAGAACTTGGATTTCTCCAGCAGAGCAAAACTGCAAGCTGTAGCGAGCAAGGCTCCAAGAGGCCAGAGACCCTCTTTGCATTGTCACTCTAAAAAGGATTTGCTAATGAGGAAAAGCTCTGGGCATCAAAAACAAGAAGATAGTTGGAATACTTGAATTACACCTCAGCCACTGGTATATGCATTTTTTTTCACCCACCGTACCACATCCATTTGGACCCAGCCATATGCAAATCAGCCTTGACCATGCTCCAAGGGGAACAGTGAAGCCTGGACTGCCAAGCAAGGTCCTCCCTGACCCAGAACACAAGCCACTGAGGACCGGTTTGCACTTTTATGGCTCATCAGCCAGGTATAACTTAGCTACAGTGGCATAGGGAGCACAGGACCTACTTGGGCATAAATGACAAATGGGACTCCCCAAATTTCGAATTGTGGGTTTGCATCTGTAGCACATTCACCTGCAGGGTTGCTTGATATGTTGATCACAGGAATATTGACTGTTTGTCCTCTGGATGAAAATATGCATTATGGAAAGGGAAAGGACTGGTGGCCTAACTAACATTTCTTTCAGTTGAGTAGGAACTTTCATCTGTGATCTTCACGCTACAGTGAAGAATGCTTTTCCAGGTTTTTGGACTGCTATCAATAATTTTCAGCAACAAAATATTAAAGAGAGCTGTTTTCTCTTGAATGTGATGCAAGGTCGAATTCCTGGTGTTTATCAACAATTTCCACATAGCAAACTCACCTCAAAATTTGCTACAATTACTAAAATTGGAGTTGCATCTACAGGAAATGTAGGAAGCCGGCTCTCTATATAGTGTACTAAAATAAAATACACTGTGCAGAGATTCCAGTGAATCCCTTACTGGTACACAGAGGTTAAAGTAGATGATATGGTACTCTTTTTGTGGTAGTGTGGGCGAGCAGTTAGGCTTAACAGATTATAGCACTAAGAATTGGTTGTATTTACAGAGGCAAGACACACAATCAAGACTAAATCTGAGATCAATTCATAAAAAATACTATTGATTTTTTATTTATTCTTTTAAGATCAAGTACTTCAATCTACAATAAGTACCTTTGGAGTTATGATTTTTAAGAGTTTGGAAAATATTGCATTTTTATGCGCCATTATGCAGCTTTGAAGGCAATTTGGAAAAGCAGTAAAATGCACATAAAATGCAATGTTTTCATAAAGTTCACCTTCTCATTTTTTGTTGATAGCTGGACCAGCAGCAGAAGATGGGGAGGGTACTGGATTCGGCCGGGAACAGTGTGCTGAACGCGTTGGTAGCTGGTGCGCTACGACAAGGGGGGCACCTGGAAAGACACTAACAGAGGGACTTAGAGGTAAGTCCAGTGGGTCCTACTGGTGGGAGGAGTTTTCAAGGTTCGCAAGACTATGGAAGCACAGCTGGTTCATTACTACTGGGGCCAGGTGCAGAGGAGATAGGTCAGCTAGGTGTTGTGCATCAAGAAGTCCTCGCGGTCAGGAGAAGGCAATTGGGAGAGTCAACTTCGGGACAGATGGGACACGCAAAACATGGGTCTCAGGTGTCCTAATGTCGATCAATGGGTGCTTTCTTCTGGAATCGTTGGAGTCCAGAATAGACTCTTAGTCTCGCTGTAGGGGGTCAGGTACCTCAAGTATTGGTACAGTGCCTTTCCTGTAGGTCCAGGTGTCTCCAAACTTGATGGGGAGACCGATCTGACCCTCCAGAGGTGTTGCACATCTTTTGATGTGGGTGCTTCATGAAAGTCATCAGGGAGCAGCAGGTTGACAAGCCAGACTCACCTGGATCAGTGCCTGTGGTGTGCAAGGAGTGATAACTTCACCGTAAGGGAGGTTCTTGGTGAATTCTCAAAGTCTGGAGGAACTCTGGGGTTCTTGGAATCTTAACACATTCAGGACGACATGGTACACCATGATTGTCGAGTCCTGGGAGCAGCAGGCAGGGTTTGGTGCCAATTTCTTCCGCAGCAGGCTTTGTTTCTTGGTCAGCGAGTCTTCTTTGTCCTTGTCTTCTTCATGTACATCGAATCTTGCTTCAAGGGCTATGGATTCCACCTAAATACTAACTTTAAGGATGTTATGGGGGACAGGTAGTAGCCAGTGGACTGCCTAAATTTAGGGTGTCTACACTCTCTGAGTGACCACTTTCCGTGGAAAGAGGTACTACCCTAGCCCTGATCGGTTGTTTCTCCACCATCTCAACATGGTGGATTTTTAGGAGAGGGGTTCACATTGTCTGCCACACCTTCCATTCCGGACAGGAGGAGGTGTGAAGGACCTCTGCCCAGAGGAGGTTTTTTTCTGGCATCTGAGAGTGTGGGTTCTAACCCCATGAGGTCAGAAACATGTCTGGTGGTGGCAGGCTGGCTATAACTAGTCAGAGACTACACCAGTGCTTGGTAGGTATTCAGGGGACCCTCTGAAGGGTCTCCTGTGTGGATTTATTAATAAATACATCACTGGCATCAATTAAGACAATATTTTGGTACCGGACCTCTTTGGGTAGAGTGAAGCCAACTTGTAATGGCAGGTATCCAGTCTATGTACCCTTTATGGCTTCCCTGTGCACTGACAATATTCAAGATTGGCTCAGATATTGAAGGGTCATAACTGCTCATGCAGATATGTACCCATGTAGGATACAGCACTCCCTGCCTTAGAGCTATGAGGCCTGCAGTAGGAGTGACTTACCTATATCTCATGTAGTATATTCAGACATGGCACACAGGGCTATGTGCCATGTTGACTCTTCCAATTTCTCTGCACCAGGGCACAGTTTGCATGGTCTTGCTGGGGGTTTCTGGGGTGGCACAATCTGTGCTGCAGCCCCAGTCGACCCTTTTGAGTACCCATGCCCTAGTTGCTAGGGTGGCCATTTAATAGGGACTTACAAGGGTGGCTGAAGTTGTGCCAATAATGGTACAGTGTTGGGAAATAAATCTGTCACTAGAAATCTGGTTAGCAGGGACCCAGCGCACTTACTGTTTGAAATCACATCAGACATCAATCAAAAAGTGGGGCTAGCCATGTCAAAAAAGGCACATAATTCAAACTGTTAATAAAAAGCTGTTATCAGCCTTGTCAAATGACCACATGATTCTGGGTTATGTCCCACAAGAAAGCAGTCATTTAGGGCCTGATGGGTAACCAAAAGCAGCCATGGCAAAAAAATTGAAATTACCCCGTAGCCCTCCTTACTCCTCTGCTGGGTCTCCTGGAATAAATTTTAGGGGAGCTGGATAGAGTGACAGAGGTGGCTGTGGTTATTTTAAAACCGGCCTCCCATTAGTCCAGCCCCCTAGTGAAATGCCTGATAAAATAAATTGCCACTTAACCCCTGCCCTGAATCGGACACTATGCATTTCAATAGAAAGCACGACTGAAAGTGTATGTAAGCCTCCAAAGTTAACTCACGTTTCTCGTCCTTCAGAAAGCAATCAGAAACCTGTAAATTCTGTCACTTTCAAAGCTAATTGCATGCCTTTGAAACGCTAGACATAGTTCCAGGCAAATAAATTCCATCCATGCTTGTTTCCACTTTTGCAGCCCCCTACTGTTGTGCATATTATGCAATTGTTCATAAAATTCTCCCCTGTATTGTTTCCTACTCATTCTAAGCAGCAATTTTTGAGTTTCAAGTTGTTTTCGATGGTATTATTGTTCAATTAAAATGCAGAGTTTTTAGTAAATACTTTAATAACGGTTGCTTCTATAAGGGAATGTAAAATAAATACCTAATAATGGAGCCCAATCAACAAACTCAGTGGAAACGATATGCTTCGTTTTGCATTCCACCCACACAGTATCATAAAAACACATCATCCTACGCATCACTTTTGGAGTTATAATACAAATACAATAGGTCTCTTTTGTTTTTTCAGTTTAGACTTTATTGAAATATTTCACAGAAGTAAATATATTTCATAAAGTAAGTACATTATAAAATGTAATTTACAAAATATATATCTATAGTTAAAATCATAACCTTGTATATCAGATTATTTTATAGCAGCTATGTTATAATTCATCAAATCTCAAATAAGGAGAACATAGTCATAGAGGAGATGGAAAAAAGAAGGACCAAGAAAGGGATATATGAAAGATATTTCACGTGTTCAATCTGATAGGACCGGATTCTTGCCTATCTGGTTATCCCCAAGAATCCTCACAGGTCGCCAGGATCTTTTTATCTGCCAAATAGCGTAGAGGGGATCAATACAATTATCAAAATATATTTACCAAAATTAGATTTCATTTGGAAAGGACCACTGACTCCGAATCTAAAATTTGTAAGATTTTATTACAATCAAAAACAGCTGAACATATAAACACTTCAGTACCAGGTGTGGATGGTAAATGGGCACTAACACGAAAGCAAGCCTATGCAGGATTCTCATTCGGCTCAAAACATAAAGAATTACCGATTTCAAAATCATCAAGAAAATGATAGTTAGACCAATATCTATTTTCGGAATCATCAGTCAAAGGAAAAAAACATTTCTATCCCTACACTGTCTCTAAGGTGACATCCCTACTTAGTATTCCCATCCCAGGCAAGAGAATCAAGAAAAAGGTGTCAGAAGTGAAGACTCCCTAAGAAGTACATTCACTCAGTCAGAGCTCGATCTAAGATTCTCCTTCTAGCTTCCCATCTAAACCTCATCTGCTCATCCCACGGGGCACTGTCCCTAATACAAACCCCCAAAATCATAGAACACGCCCTTCGGCACACCTCTTCAGCCAGGTCTTCTCTCGGTAGTTTTCCACAAATTTGTCTGGCGTCCAACGACGGTTAGCTTGACCTTGGGTCCCAGGCACCTTCTCCGCTAAAAGTATCATCTCCACATTCCAATGCACTCCCCTGTTGGCTCCTCACAGCATCCTAACTCCTAAAACAAAGACCTAGTCTTTCTGGGAACAAGAAACCATATCACGTCTTTAAGATTTTACATTTCCCTGCAACCCAAAGCCTTTACCAAGGGAATCATTTTCGGCCTACAACATTAGCTAACATAAGGAAATGGACAGGCCTTCTCTTCTAACGTATATGCGATCAGGCCTCTACAACATCAAACACTCTATTAAATCACACTCTAAGCTTTAGTTCAATATTCTCATGTGCGTGAATAAGCAATCTACACGTGTAACAGTTAACATGGCACACGTTTAACCTAATACATTGCATTGTACGAAAACTAATCATTGTGCATTTTACTAAATACATTCACAATAACTTACAACGTTGATCTTCACAAAAGCGTTATTACATTTGTAATCACCTCTAGGTTAAACGATTACAGCAATACATTTCTATGGCACTTCTAAACATACATCGATTAATATGCCGGTGCTGACTAACGGTGAATATGATGCACCCCTACAAATCTCAGAATCTCATGACGCTCTATCAGTTCAATCATTTTAACTCACATGCATATAATTGAAATGTAACTCAATTATGTACAATTTAGACCTGGGCTTCGTTTATGTAAGGAATATTATGCAAGGTGAGGACAGTCACAAAAAGCGATGGACAGAGGTGGCAAATGGCCTCTTGGTCGCTGCACACTCCTGGCTCCATCCTGGCCGATAACTATCTGGCAAGGCTCTCCGTTTGAATATCATTATTTAATTGGACAACCTTTCCACCATATTATACTTGCCCTCGAGTTCCATCACCCAGCTCTTGAAAAGTGCATTTAAGCTGCAATGAGATTTACTACAAAGAGATGAAATGGCGAGTCCTGGCTGTTATGCTTTATAGCTCGTTTACCCTGTGGTTTTCTTTCATAATCTTTATGAAG
Source organism: Triturus cristatus (assembly GCF_964204655.1). Lineage (NCBI taxonomy): Eukaryota > Metazoa > Chordata > Amphibia > Caudata > Salamandridae > Triturus > Triturus cristatus. The sequence goes on from NC_140582.1 coordinate 634,830,908, forward strand.
TTGAGTTTTCTGTGCTATCCATAATCAGATATACTATGAGGAAGAAAGATATAAGCAACAGGGCTAGAGTTTTTGAAGTCTAGGGAAAAAACGCGATGGATTTGTAGATCCATTTCATATCACCAAGCCTGGGGCAGAGTAATTTCTCATTAAACATCAAACGAAATTCTAAAGAATTCTCATTTTTTCAGATTGGGCACGGTTGATGTGCAGAAAAGGGATTTATATGAAAAATGGAACAGCCTTGCTGAGAGGTGATAGATAATGAGATACCATATAATTTATAGCAGCAGAATTAAAATGTGGGACTTCAAAATGCTGCCCCCAGTCCTTTGCAGCAGTGTCTCTCATTTAATATTACAAGTGGACGTATTATTCTTTAGTGAAAAAGGCAATAGAGACGCTAGAATGCCAGAACGCCAGCTTTACTCTCCTCGACGTTCATAAACAAAAGCATTATGATTGCATAGCACTGCCTCCATTCTGAATTGCCTTAAACAGATCGCAGTATCATTGATCTGGAAGTGATGCAAACTAATATTAAATAAGTGAAACTAAAACATTGCTTTAATAGAGTGAGTAACAACGATTAACATACCTGTTTGTGGGTAACTTTTTCTTCGTTCTTTCCTACCCTAGACCGGTCAGAGATTTATGTCTGTCTAGAGAAGGAGGAGATTTGTTTCCACAGTGGGAACCTTAAGGAAACACCCTGAAATTGACATGGCAGTGGGATTTAATTAGAAAATCCAATTACAGACTTGCAGAGCTGTTATGATTTTCAAGTCCACATGAGTAGCATATCCAGTGCATGTTTTTCTTTATTTAATCTCTTGGGGGCAGATTTACAAGCCCCTTGCGCCACTTTTGCGTCATTTTTAACATGGGAAAAATGACGCAAAAGTGTCACAAGGGGCTTGTAAATCTGCCCCTTGGAATTTTCTCGTATTTATGTCATTATAACATTAGCACTACATACAGCACAATGAAAAGTAAGAAAACTGAATTGGGGGTTGCTGAATTCATATGGCACGCTTCCACGTGGGCAGTATGCATAATTACGCATGCAGAAATGCACTTGCTTAAAAGTAGATATCATTTTACAGAGGTTTTTCAAAATCATTTTCGAAAGGTATGAGTGTGTTAGCATTTAAGAACTAATGGTGAAAACCACAGTGAATATCAAAAAATGTACACCCAAACAAAAATGATAATTTAGCAAAATAGTTAATGAAACATCATAATGGGAGACTTTAACAAGTGTTGTTGTAATATTGACTTGTATTCACTGAAAAAAGCAAAGATGACATTATAGTTAGTGGCAACATTATTTGCAGCAGTTATAGATGCCTTTAGTAAATATAACTCGTGCCCTAAGGTAATTTTGACTTTCGCCCACGCCATGCACAGTTTTCTCATCAATTATGTTATTTCAAATGCTGCAGTGATGTTTTCAATGATGTTATAGACCATGTCATGAATGATGTAATATGTGGGGCAATTACTTGTGCATAGCAAGGGAGTGAGTTATAGTTACCTTAGGGCTTGAGTTATTGTTATTAAAGGGCCTGCGGACAACCCGACCCATGAATCCAACTCCCCATGCGTGGTGCAAACTCTAAGCCACACATAGCCTTCTGGCATGTGATGCATGCTGTTGATCTCACAGGACCTTGCAGCACTCAGGAAGACTTACTGTCACAACTCCAAATTATAAAAAGTGATCCTATTGGGTTTATCAAGGGGTGAGCATAACAATACATATAAAGTAGATCTATCATGACAAATCACCAAAATTTGTAATCAAATGTATATTTCAAAATTTATACAATGCAAGGTTTATTATTAAGGATCATTATAAAAATGTTTAATAATGTTTTTACGTACCTGTGTCTCTTTCTTTTTACATAGTTTTCATTGTTACATTTTGTGGGTGAAAATGCTAAAATAAATAGTCAGAGTCTTTTTTTATATAATACATGTGGGGGAATTCCACCCCAAATGCAGACATTCTGCCACAAGTGCAGAGACTCTGCACTTGTAACTTTACGACACTTGAGTGTATTTGTGAACAGGACCTTACGATTATTTTCTACTGTTGCTGATTTCCTGCAGCCTGGAACATCATGAAATAAGGCTTAATGGCACCCCTCCCTATTCTGGGGGCACCACCAAGCTAAAAAAATGATTAAAATGAATTAAAGCCCTCAGAGGGCATTTTGGGGTGCTCCTCAAAAGGAATAGTGAATATTAAATGAGTGGATCCTACTGATAATTTAATATTGACTCTTTAAAAAAAATTACTTTGGGTGTACTAGTGCCTACCAGGGACACCCAGGTAATATTTTATATAGGGGGGAGCAGCTCTTCTCCTTGAGCTATTAAGACCCCTGGGTACTTTTTTTAAATGAGGGGAGGGAGTTTGCGACCCTCCTCACTGAGCCATCCATGGCCTGGGAACCCCATCCCCTGGGCCTCTGGTAGGTGCCCCGGTGCCCACATAGGAAATCCATAATCCACAATGTTGGAAGTTAGAGGGGAAGCCCCAGGGCCATTGCTGACCCAGCCAGCACTGGGTGCTGGTGGGAGCCGGCATTGTTGCTTTGCTACTGCCAGGTGGGAGTAAGCATTTTTCTACTGCTTTGGCCAGGCAGGAGCAAAGTGGAGTTCCCTGCATGGGAATGTGCGGGCAGGTTATGCCTGCAATCTTCCAAGCAGGGACTACAGTGTCCTTTGGGTGGACCCCTCTGAACACAGTGTAGTATCACACCCTAGCGGTTGGGGTCCCCAGGGCGATGCCACTAAAGGGAGGGGGACTTCAAACCCAACCATCAGGATAATCAACATTTATGTTTCATACTATCTCAAAAACTGCTGAACAATTTACACCAAATCACAAATATTATGCTTTCCAGATGAAGTTCCTGTTTTCTGCCCAATTTTGTGTAATTCCATTCCGAACTATTTGCAGTAGCACCGTCTAAAAATGTTTGTGGTAAATGCAAGAAGATTTTGATATTCACTGAAAAAAACAAAGGTTATAGGGAGGGATGTTATAGCTAGGCTGACATTTCACTCGGATAAAACCATAGAAATTTGGCAGTTGTAGATCAGCTGAGCTAACTATAACACGTGCCCCCACAATGCACTGCTTATGACCTCACATGTTACATCACTCATGACATGTTCAGTGACATCACTCATGATAACATCGATGACATCTCAAATGACATTACTGATGATTTCACTGATGTCATCATCCAGTGACTGTGAGTGGTATAAAAACTTATATGAGGGTTAAATATATATTACAAAACACAAAGAACTATCTTGGGTCTAAGAGTGAACAATGATCACAAGTGACAGAGGTTAGTTACGGTAAACTCCCACTAGGAAAAATCCCTTTATACGACTGGAACCCTCACTCACCCTAGGTGACATGCTTCATCATTGAGTTCTTTCTCCCAATGGAAAAACCTAGTTCCACCGAGGGCTACAACCCCCTCACTGTGAGGGAGGTGTCCAGGGATGTTATATGTAAAGATGAGGCTGTATACAAAGGAGATCCTTTTTAGTCCCTTATGCGGTGAGTGGAGTGAGAAAACAGCAGCGCAAACAATAAGCTAATTTAGGAAAAAGAGTGTGGTGAAGTTATAACTAAGTGGTGAGAACCAAAATATTTTTATTTTGTAGGTTTCACCATCAGGGTTAAAAAGCAGTGCAAATAGAGCAGTATAGAGCTTTAAACTGCTCGATGTAAAAGGTCAACATGTTTCAGCCCTATTGATCTGTAGAGAAGAACCGGAGGTCTCCAGCTCAACGACCGTCCGGGGTACCGACAGAGAGAGTTGGGCCCCCCTTCCCTGAGTTGTTACCAGGGTGAGGTGAGAGTGGATATCTAACTATTTACCCATTAATACCGAAGACATATGAACTGATTACTGGTGTAGTATCAAAATGTACTTTTTGTTTGTCTAAGCACCAAATAGCAGCAGCTTATTGTTTACACACGGTCCTGAAGAAAGCCCGGATACTTCTCTACAGATCAATAGGGCTGAAACATGTTGACCTTTTACATCGAGCAGTTTAAAGCTCTATACTGCTCTATTTGCACTGCTTTTTAACCCTGATGGTGAAACCTACAAAATAAAAATATTTTGGTTCTCACCACTTAGTTATAACTTCACCACACTCTTTTTCCTAAATTAGCTTATTGCTTGCACTGCTGTTTTCTCACTCCACTCACCGCATAAGGGACTAAAAAGGATCTCCTTTGTATACAGCCTCATCTTTACATATAACATCCCTGGACTCCTCCCTCACAGTGAGGGGGTTGTAGCCCTCGGTGAAACTAGGTTTTTCCATCGGGAGAAAGCAATCAATGATGAAGCATGTCACCTAGGGCGAGTGAGGGTTCCGGTCCTATAAAAGGATTTTTCTTGTGGGAGTTTACCGTAACTAACCTCTGTCACTTGTGATCATTGTTCACTCTTAGACCCAAGATAGTTCTTTGTGTTTTGTAGTAAACTTGATTGGGGTATTACTATCTTGTAGGTCTATGAACTTTTCTCCCTTGGACCCTCCCCCATTGTTGTGTTTTCTTCTCGGTTAAATATATATACCAAGGTGTATTGATGAATCAGTGGATGTATGAGTGCCTGTATGGATGATTCAGTGGGTGCATGACTGACTGTATAAGTGAGTCATTAGGTGTCTCCTTGAATGTATGGGTGAGTGACTATGTTGCGTGGATGTCTTTATCAGTCTATCAGTTGGTGCCTGATGTGGCTGTATGGGTTGGTGAGTGGGTACATGAGTGGCTGTATGGGTGACTGATTGGTTGCCTGAGTACCTGTATGGGTGTATGAATGTCTGTATGGGTGGGTTAGGGTGTGTGTGACTGCCTGCATGGATGAGCAAGTGGGTGAGTCAGTGGTTGTATGGGTTAATTAGTACATCTGTGAGGGGCTCTATGAGCAGGTGTTTGTATGGATGTGTTAGTGAGTGACTGGATGTGTCAGTGGTAAATGGGTGAGTAACTGCATATATGAAAGGCAGTATAGCTGAGTGTTGACGTATATAAGTGACTATGTGTGAGTAAGTGATTGTAAGAGTGACTGTATGAGTGAGTGTGTCCATGTCAGTGACTGTATAGGTGAGTCAGTATGTGTTAGTATCTTTATGAATAAGTGAGTTGGTGTGTGTATAACTGTATAGGTGAGTACGTGGCTGTGTGATTGACTCTATAGCTGAGTGAGTAGGTGAGTGAGTAGTTCTATGGGTGACTGACAGTGTGTGAGTGGCTGTATGGGTGTATGAGTGGATATCAGGAGCTGTGAGGAGTGAGTGAGTTGGTATATGAGTGGCTGTATGGGTGACTGAGTAGATGTGTGTGTGTTGAGCTATGAATCAGTGAGTTGGTGTGTATGTACTGGTATGGTTGTGTCAATGGTTTTGAGAATGGTAGTTTGGAAGTTGGAGTGGGTGTATGAAAGGTTATATAGGGGTGTGAGTGGGTGCAACTTATATTCAACAGTGTGCATTTCCTTAGAAAAAGATAGGTAACATGATGAATTGATAAATTGTAGGTTTTCTGGTCAGTGGAATAAGCTTTAATAGGAGCAAGTGCCCTCACAGACCCCAAAAGGTGTCATGCTTCATCATCTGGGCATGCTCCTCATCAGGCTGGCACTGCAATTCCTGACTAGCACCCACAGGCATTTCATGAGACTCTTTGCCAGAGATCTTTTAAGTGTGCCGTTTGATGAGGTGTGGGTCATGAGGAATGTGTAGCATGGCGAAAGGAAGTGATTTGAAATAGGTCTAGTGATACTGATTTGAGGAGTCTTTACTGGTGAAGCTCACTAACCTAATTAAAAACTGTGCTGCTCATATGAGATTCAATAATCCTAAAGAGCAATCATGATCATTTGCTAAAAGGTGAGGTCAAAATGTTTCTTGCCTAGTCTAGTGCGCAAGGAATCTAATGGCAATTCATCAGGACCAAAATAATGTAACCTACCGTACTAAGTGACTGATTCATCAATGTGTGATGAGTATTCAAGTAATCAGTCACACAATAGCACTGTTATACCTTGTTTTGCGACCAGACCTGAAAAAAAAAAGAGACAAACAAGATATAAAAAATTTAAATGTCTATTCTTCAATTTTGTCAGACATTCGATAGTGCGTTTTTCATGCATGTTGTAGTTTCTTTCATATCACCTTGCCCACTGCATGCCCCATGTTGTTACTCAGGATGACGAGGTGTTGTGGTGTGAAACCCAGTGAAAAACATCGAGCACCACCTTGCGCAAACCCATTCTGTCATAGATAAAAAATATCTATAGTATTTAAATGGAGACACTGTTCCTAGAGAGACAGAGGGAGATATATAAATGAAGCGAGAAGCCTAGGCTAATATTAGGCCCAACTACCTAAGGATAGGGGGGGCATTCCTTAGTTTCTCATGTTGCCCTCACACACCCCGAAGGATGTCATGCTTCATCATTGGGCGTTTGCTCCTCGTCGGGCCGGCGCTGCAATGCCCTACGGGTCCCCCGAAGGGTCACTTTAGCGGAGATCTTTTAGAGAAAACGCCGTTTGGTGCATGCGGGTGTGTGGTTTGGGTCCTAATAAAAAAGATGTGTGGTGGTGGAGTGTGTTAGTGAAGTGGTATCCTAAAAATGTCTAAGGGTTACTGGGATAAAGTTTAATGTGAATAGCACCCTTGACATAATAAAAGACCCGTAGGTTGGGTGTTACCTTATTGAAAGTAATGTACCAATAGGTAACTAGTGTGTGGTCAAGCGGTCGACATGTTTCGCGCCCCAATGGTCCAAAAAAAGGATCCCTGGCGCTTCTTCAGGACCAAAAAAGAGTGAAAGTGAATGTGCCCTAAGGGATACTACCCTCAGTTTACTATCCGGGCGTACACTCCGAAGTAGCACTGCTCTCTGTGTGAGAGTCAGGTCGCACCAGGATAGACAGCCTAGGAGAAAGTGGAAACAAAGAGAAAGGAGAACATCCTACCTATTAAAGAATGTTCACCTTTTCAAGATATTCAAAAAATGAGTGCATAATCAAAGTATATACAAAAGGGATATCACCTCCACTCACGGGTGGTGGCGTGATGGGGTCTCAACGGTAAGCTAACAGGTGCCTGGGCCAGGAAAAAAGGGGCCTGGGAGGGAGACAGCCCGTCGCCGACCGGAGTCGCCCATATGTGCAGGCACTAACCGTGGTAGAGGTTGAACCAAATGTCCACAGACTAAAGTGGCATACAATCTATAGGTCTTTTATTACGATTCTTACTACGATATGTTGCAAGCACTCACCTAAAGGCGCGGAGAATAATGCTCCATAGGTTAGGGGACGAGCGTACACACCTTCTAGTGCTGTGAACAAAGGAATAAATGACAGGCAACTGCTAGTCAATCCAACTCCTATAGATTCCAAACTGGTCTGAGCTGTCTTGTACACTGTATTTAAGTAAATAGCCAGTTTCCTCAGTACTCATAAGAGCGTTTTTACTCACAGTTTTGCTCCGGCGTGGCCTCTATACCACCTACCCCAGTCGTCCTCCTACCTGGAATGGAGACGAAGATCGCCCCGCGTTTCTTAAGTACTGCCCGTGTTGACTTAATTAGGGCGGGATCCGTGTCCGGTCTTCAAACGAGGAGCAGCTGTGTTCTCGCTAGTGTGTGTTTGCCGCGCATGCGCAGAGGGTAGACAGATGAGCGAGGCGCATGCGTGTATCTAGAAAAGTGGTTCCGGCTCACGTGTTGTTGTTGCCATGGTTATGTGTCTGTGCAGTACTGAGTGTTATGTATATCCAGCTGAATAGTGCTCGTAAACTGTCAAAACGCTTCGAAAAAGCCCATCTGGTGTAATAAACGGGCGGTAATAGTATGAATGACTCGTATAATTGTAGGAGCCTCATGGTGCCACTGAAGTACAGTCAATGGTGGACTCGAGAGGGTATTATGATTGATTACGTGAGTCTAGGGGGGGATCGCGGAAGGTACTGCACAGACACACAACCATGGCAACAACAACACGTGAGCCGGAACCACTTTTCTAGATACACGCATGCGCCTCGCTCATCTGTCTACCCTCTGCGCATGCGCGGCAAACACACACTAGCGAGAACACAGCTGCTCCTCGTTTGAAGACCGGACACGGATCCCGCCCTAATTAAGTCAACACGGGCAGTACTTAAGAAACGCGGGGCGATCTTCGTCTCCATTCCAGGTAGGAGGACGACTGGGGTAGGTGGTATAGAGGCCACGCCGGAGCAAAACTGTGAGTAAAAACGCTCTTATGAGTACTGAGGAAACTGGCTATTTACTTAAATACAGTGTACAAGACAGCTCAGACCAGTTTGGAATCTATAGGAGTTGGATTGACTAGCAGTTGCCTGTCATTTATTCCTTTGTTCACAGCACTAGAAGGTGTGTACGCTCGTCCCCTAACCTATGGAGCATTATTCTCCGCGCCTTTAGGTGAGTGCTTGCAACATATCGTAGTAAGAATCGTAATAAAAGACCTATAGATTGTATGCCACTTTAGTCTGTGGACATTTGGTTCAACCTCTACCACGGTTAGTGCCTGCACATATGGGCGACTCCGGTCGGCGACGGGCTGTCTCCCTCCCAGGCCCCTTTTTTCCTGGCCCAGGCACCTGTTAGCTTACCGTTGAGACCCCATCACGCCACCACCCGTGAGTGGAGGTGATATCCCTTTTGTATATACTTTGATTATGCACTCATTTTTTGAATATCTTGAAAAGGTGAACATTCTTTAATAGGTAGGATGTTCTCCTTTCTCTTTGTTTCCACTTTCTCCTAGGCTGTCTATCCTGGTGCGACCTGACTCTCACACAGAGAGCAGTGCTACTTCGGAGTGTACGCCCGGATAGTAAACTGAGGGTAGTATCCCTTAGGGCACATTCACTTTCACTCTTTTTTGGTCCTGAAGAAGCGCCAGGGATCCTTTTTTTGGACCATTGGGGCGCGAAACATGTCGACCGCTTGACCACACACTAGTTACCTATTGGTACATTACTTTCAATAAGGTAACACCCAACCTACGGGTCTTTTATTATGTCAAGGGTGCTATTCACATTAAACTTTATCCCAGTAACCCTTAGACATTTTTAGGATACCACTTCACTAACACACTCCACCACCACACATCTTTTTTATTAGGACCCAAACCACACACCCGCATGCACCAAACGGCGTTTTCTCTAAAAGATCTCCGCTAAAGTGACCCTTCGGGGGACCCGTAGGGCATTGCAGCGCCGGCCCGACGAGGAGCAAACGCCCAATGATGAAGCATGACATCCTTCGGGGTGTGTGAGGGCAACATGAGAAACTAAGGAATGCCCCCCCTATCCTTAGGTAGTTGGGCCTAATATTAGCCTAGGCTTCTCGCTTCATTTATATATCTCCCTCTGTCTCTCTAGGAACAGTGTCTCCATTTAAATACTATAGATATAACACGGAGCACAGACACTGGACCATAACTAGCTCCCGGTCCCCCCCCCCCTCCTTCTTTAAGTACAGATAGATAAAAAATATACATACAATGCCACATGTGTCAGTGATCATGTTGTTTTATTAGGTTCTCTGTTATGAAACCACAAAGGCACGGTAATGAACCAAAACTCATTAATTATGCGTACTGAGTGCCATTGCTGTGAAGCTACATGTGTCTGTGCTCGGGTTCCCTTAAAAGTATACCGAAAAAAACCTTAGGGCAATTAAACCTTGTGTACACACCTTCTCATATACAACAATGCTGTGTGCCATTAGCCATAACCATATAATTATGCACAATCAAACTCTGATCGTTAGACACACTCACCCGTATTAGAGTCAATTTAATTCTCATGGGTTAAGTGTGGGTGTGTCAGGGATTCTATGGATGATGTCATCAGTGATGTCATCAGTGATGTCATTTGAGATGTCATGAGTGATGTCATGAGTGATGTCACTGACCATGCAATATGTGAGGTCATAAACAGTGCATTGCGGAAGTGCAAATTATATTTAGCTCAGCTAACTATAACTGCTGAATTTCTCTGGTTTTGTACAAGTGAAATTGCGGCCTAACTATAACATCCATATAAGCTTTTTTATTTCAGTGAATTTCTAAGGTTTTAAAAAAATATGTATTTCCTAACTATAATGTTCCTGTAACCTTTGGTTTTTCTGTGAATTTCTATGATTTTTTAAATGCTAATTCTTAACTATAACGTTCCTGTAATCTATTTGTTAATTGTAACGCCTATTTTTTTTATTGAACCTTTAAGATTTTTATATTTTCTTTCTATAATTGAATATTGTGTATTATATTTATATTATATACCACTAATTTTTTTATTTCATGTTATCCGAAAGTACAGTAATAACTGGTTTTATTTTTAACAATTTTGTGAGTCGGCACAACATTGTCGCATTTACTGTGGAGAATCTGGGATCAGTAAATGTGTTTCATATACTGAAAAATTTCCTAAAGAAATGTTTTAAATAAAGTTTAAGCCTAAATATTTAGTAAAATATTGTTTTAACTTATCTTGCTGTGATCACTTGAGGAGAAAACCACCTTTACAAAAAAAATATATATTCGCAACTAGTGTAAAACTTATATATAGACATATTCTACTGTATATTTCACAGGAGAGCATTATTAGTGTACTTTTCAAGTGCATTTTTGTAGTGTGTTTCCAAAATAATCATCTTCAAATACTATTTTTTGTTTCCGAGAAGACAGCGGAAGCCGAGATGACGTCGGTAATCGCGGATAAAGTCTGTTTTCAACAACTCAGAAACATCTATGTAGAGGTATTGTGGACAAGTTTCAGTATAGCTGTTCACTTTTAAAGTATTGAAAGTTCTCTTTCCATTTTTAAAGAAAACTACTTTAAATTTGTATTTTGAATTTCTGCTTCACCGTGGTAACCGTGAACATATCGGTCACCGTGAATAACACATGACCTGGAAAGCAAGGAATATCATTGTATAATATACTTTTCAGCAAAATCAATAGGAAGTACACACCCACTCTTCTTTCTTGAATCTTCTTTCATAGAACTTCATTCTGAGCAGGTAGATTCATCCTGGTGTGCAAAGTTGTATCAAAAATGGCAACACAGGAATGAGATGGGGTCAGCAGGAACAACAGGTGGACCAGGATGTGGAGGAGGTGGAGACTGAAGATTTAGAAGCAGAGGAACATCCACAAAAGAGAGCCAGTGCGGCATGGGATTTTTCCAAAATCCCATTAGGGGAATCGAAAACTGTTGCCAAACTTGTGCAATGCACAATCTGCGGCAAGACCCTCTCTAGAGGGATGAACAAGAAATATTCACGTAGGACAATGTCCATGTTATATAATCTGAAAACAGATCATAAAAATGTCTCCAACTGGATATCAAGCAGAGGGGATCTGGAAGAACCTCTACTTCAGTAGCAGCAGCAACCATTCCCGGACAGAAAGCCCCTTCAGAGGTGCAGGCTACTGCAATCAATCAATCAATCAATCAATCACAAGATTTGTAAAGTGCACTACTTACCCGCGAGGGTCTCAAGGCGCTGAGGGAGAGGAGGGGGGGGGGTTGCCGCTACTGGCTGAATAGTCAGGTCTTGAGTCGTCTCCTGAAGGTCAGCAGGTCTTGGGTCTGTCGTAGGTTGAGGGGAAGGGTGTTCCATATCTTGGCGGTGCGGTGGGAGAAGGATCTGCCTCCGGGGGTGGTTCTCCGGATGCGCGGAACGGTGGCCAGGGAGAGGTCGGCAGAGCGGAGGTGACGGTTGGGAACGTAGAAGGAGAGTCGACTGTTGAGGTAGGCTTTGCCGGTCTTGGGGAGTGCCTTGTGTAGTGTGCGGTGGCAGACAGTGTCGAAGCCGGCGGAGAGGTCCAGGAGGATGAGGGCCGTCATCTCGCCCTTGTCCAGCAGGATCCTGATGTCATCTGTGGCGGTGATGAGGGTGGTCTCGGTGCTATGGTTGCTGCGGAATCCTGACTGGGAGGGGTCCAGTATGCTGTGATCTTTGAGGTAGCAGGTGAGCTGTCTGTTGACGATCTTCTCGATGACCTTAGCTTGGAATGGAAGCAGGGAGATGGGCCGTAAGTTCTTGAGGTCACTCAGGTCCGCCTTGGGTTCTTTGAGTAGGGCGTTGATCTCGGCATGTTTCCAGCTTTCTGGGAAGGTCGCGGTCTCGAAGGAGAGGTTGATGACGTTGTGCAGGTGGGGTATGATGGAGCTGCCGGCTTTGTTGAAGATGTGGTGTGGAAAAGGGTCTGATGGGGAGCTGGAGTGGATTGTGCCCATGGTCTTGATTGTGTCCTTGGTGTTCGCGTTGACCCAGGCTGTCAGGGGGTCGGGTCGATGGGGTGCAGCGGATCTGATGTGTCGGGGCCTGTTGGGTTCGTCCGGGAGTCGAAGCTGTCGTGGATGTCGGCGATGTCGGTGGAAGAAGGTGGTGAGGGAATCACACAGGGCTTGCGTCGGCGGGATGTCGTTGGCGTTGGAGCTGGGGTTGGAGAGTTCCTTCACGATGCCGAAGAGCTCCTTGCTGTTGTGTGTGTTTTTTTCAAGGCGGTCTTTGAAGGAGGTCCTCTTGGCGGAACTGATGAGGTGATGGGGGTTGCGGATGGCGTCTTTGTGGGCTGTGCGGCTGTCCGGCGTCTTCTCGCTGTGCCATTTATTCTCCAGTTTCCGGCAGGTGCGCTTGGATGCTAGAAGTTCTGGGGTGAACCAGCTGGCTCTCTTGCTGGTGTTTTTGTAGGTTGTTTTTTTCAGCGGGGCTAAGGTGTTGGCGCAGTCGGCCATCCATCGTCTGAGATTGCGGGCGTCGTAGTCAGGGTTGGAGGGGTCGGTGGGTGGGCTGAGTGCGAGGTTTGTCTGGAGTTGGTCTATGGTGACTTTGCTCCAGCATCTACGGGGGATCTGTAGGGTGTGGTGGTGTGGGGCAGGTTTCCGGAAGGTAAAGTGGATGCAGTGGGGGTCGGTCCAGGTGAGTTCGAAGGTGTGGCTGAAGGAGATGTGGGAGCTTGAGGAGAAGATGGCGTCGAGTGTGTGTTTGGCGATGTGGGTCGGCGTCATGACGAGCTGTTTCAGTCCGAGGTTGGTGAGGTTGTCGATCAGGTTGGAGGAGTTGCTGTCGTTGTTGTTCTTCAAGTGAAAGTTCAGGTCTCCGAGGAGGATGTAGGCGGTGGGGTCAGAACGTGCGTGCTGATGAAGTCGGCAATGGAGTCGCTGAACTGGGGTCGGGCTCCGGGGGGTCTGTAGATGAGGGTGCCTCTTACAGTGGTGTTGGGTTCCATGTGGATCTGGTAGTGCATGTCTTCGGCGATGCTGAGAGTGTCGTCGGTGCTGGTCGAGTCTCTGATGGTGTCTTTGTGGACGATGGCGATTCCTCCTCCGATTCCATTGGTGCGGTCTATGCGGGTGATCTTGTATCCGTTGGGGATGGCTATGGCGACGTTAAGTGTTGAGGATTCGTTCAGGAAGGCGACGTCCGGTGATGAGGTGTCAAGTAGGTCCCAGAGCTCGACGGCATGTTTGCGTGCGGAGCGGGTGTTTAGTAGGATGCACTGGAGATGGTTGAGGTGCTTCTTGGTGGGAGTCTCGGGGTCTCCGATGCAGGTGAAGCTGCAGTTCCGGCAGGTGAAGGGACCATGGGTGCATTTTGGGGTGGCTTTGAAGCAAGTGGAGATCCGTCCTGGGTTGAGAGCGATGAGGGTGCTGGCGTCGTATCGGAGGCGGTCTTTGTGGTGGATGCGGGGGCCAGGGATTCTGGCGCTGGGTGCGGTCCAGGTGCGGACGGGCACAGACGGGCTTGCTTTAGGCACGCCTTCGGCGCGGCCGCCCAGCGTCCGCCATATATGGGGAGGTGGGAGAGAGGAGCAGCTGGAATGCGGGAGGCAGGGGCAGCAAATGGTCAGCAAGGGGGACGGGGACGCGGGGGACACACCGGCGGGAAACGGGAGGGCGAAGGGGTACAGAAATCAGAAGGGGCACAGGGGGGCACAGTGTACAGCAGTGGGGGCACAGAATAGAAGGGCAAAAATAGTGCAAAAACAGTGGGGGCACAGAATGAAAACAGTGCGCAGCAGTGGGGGCACAGAACAAAAGGGCAAAAACGTGGAAAACAGTGGGGCACAGAACAAAAACAGTAAGCAGCAGTGGGGGCACAGAATAGAAGGGCAACAACAGTGGAAAACAGTGGGGGCACAGAACGAGAACAGTAAGCAGCAGTGGGGGCACAGAACGTAAGGGCGAAAACAGTAATCAGCAGTGGCGGCACAGAATGGAAGGGCAGAACAGTGGAGAACAGTGGGGGCACAAATACAGAGGGGCAAGACAGTAACAGTGATGCTCACAATGACAAGAACCTACCTACAGCCTACCACTGGCCACCAGGGATGAGGCACAGGTGGTAGCCTGTGGGTGGAGGAGGGCCTCAGATTCAGCAGCAGCAGGGAGCTGGACACACAGGTGGCGCTGTGCAGATTGGGGGCGACCTACCCAGAGGTCAAGGGTCGCTCACCTCACCGCGCAGCAGCCGCCATATATGGGGAGGTGGGGGGGAGGAGCAGCTGGGAGGCGGTAGGCAGGGAAAGTGAATGGTCAGCAAGGGGGCCGGGTCCGCAGGGGACACAGCGGCGGGAAACGGGAGGGCAAAGGGGTACAGAAATCAGAAGGGGCACAGGGGGGCACAGAACGAAAAACAGTGCACAGCAGTGGGGGCACAGAATGGAAGGGCAAAAACAGTGGAAAAACAGTGGGGGCACAGAACGAAAACAGTGCACAGCAGTGGGGGCACAGAACTGAAGGGCAAAAACAGTGGAAAACAGTGGGGGCACAGACATGGCTGGTGTATGGATGATTAAATGAGTGCAAAACTGGTGCACAGATGTTTCAATGAGTGCAGCAATGCAGCCTGAGTGAATCTATGAGTGCATTAGTAGTGCATGAGTGATATGATGAGTCCATGGGTAGTGCCTGGGTTATTAGATGAGTGCAAGGGTACTGCCTGAGTAATTGGGTGAGTGCATGGGTACTGCGCGAGTGAATGGATGAACGCAAAAGTCATACCTGGGTCATTGGATGAGTGCATGGGTATTGGCTGAGTGAGTTGATGAGTGCATATGTACTGTCTGAGTGAATGGATAAGTGTAAAGGTAGTGATTGGGTGATTGGATGTGTGCATGAGTAGTGCCTTGGTGAATGGATGAGTGCATGGATAATGACTGGGTAAATGAATGAGTGCCTGGTTGGTGCCTGGGTGAGTGCATGGGTTGTGCCTAGGTGAATAGATGAGTGCATGGGTAGTGCCTAGGTGAATAGATGAGTAGAAAGGTAGTGCTTGGGTGAGTACATGGATAGTGCCTGGTTGATTGGGTGAGTGCAAGGATAGTGCCTGATTGATTGGGTGAATGCATGCATAATGCCTGCTTGATTGGGTGAGTGCATGGATAGTGCGTGGATGATTGGATGAGTTCATGCATGTGCCTCAGTAGTTCAATGACTGCATGGGTTGTAAGTGTGTGTTTAGATGACTGCATAGTTTCTGCACAAGTGCTGCAATGACTGAATATTTACACCCTTGTTATTTGCATAAGTAAATGGTTAGTGTCTGGGGGATTAGATGAATGTATATGTAGTGCCACAATAGTTCAATGACTACATCATTTCTGACTGCCTGATTAGAAGAGTACATGTGTAGTGTCTAGATAATTCAATAACTCCATGGATACTGAATCACTGATTTGATGACTGCCTCACTAGTGGTTTGGGTGATTGCATGAGTGCCTGAATACTGCCTGACTAACTGTGAAAGTACCTTCATTACTGTTAGATACATAACAGTTGTGACTATATATCTGACTCATTAGTTATCTCCTTCTGTCAGTATCAAACTGCCTGTTTTACTGAATATATGCTTTTCTACTGAGCTATGTGTAAGTGAAGTCTAGATATCACACTTGGTAAATAATTGCATACATGGATCTCTGGGAGCACACATTGCTTTGTTACTGAGCGTGCACTTGCATCAGTCAGTTTCTAAAATGTAAAACAACATTTTAAAAATGTTCAAAGAACAAAACCTTTTGTAAATGGTATAGCTACATAATTTCTCACTTTTTCTGCTTCTAAAACATATATTCAGCATTTCCCAAACAAATGTTACACTCCTAATGAAGCGAGCAAAAGAACTGTTGAGGTATTATGCACTATTAATCCTTCTCAATGTTAAACAAACTATGTTTAAAGAAAAAACACCACATTCACCATATACAATAAATATTCATCAGAATTACTGAACATAGATCACCATGTAAATATATATGCTATTTCTTAATAGATGTACCTTCAAGCCATCTTTCCAAAAATATTTACCTCTCTGCATCTTTAAGTAAACTCAAAAGTCCCACTGTATCTGTAGCTGTCTGCAACCACAAGAACCATATCTCACCATCTAAGCATATACAAAGCAGTCATATAAGTTAAAAACCACACTGACATACACTTCTGAATACATACATACCAAGTATTACTTCTTTCTAATTCATTTACAGGCAGACATTATGTTCTCATCTTTCATTTGTGACTATGTTTAATAATGCTACTAAAAGTACTACAACTCCCAGAAAGCAAATAACAGAGGTATCTCTTCTGTACATGATGTTTAGACATTTAAAACAGTTTTAGTTCCTCAATGAAACTTTCCACAATATTATACTATTATTTTTCAATAAAGTACACAATGTAATAAAGAGGCACTAATTCATTCTTCTCTTACTTCCCAAAACATTCACCACTAACCTCTTGAACACATCCCCTCAAATAGATACAGTTCATCTGATATATTTTTCATATCACTGTTATACTCTTTTTTATCAAACTCCCATATACATCTTCATTTCTAATGTTTTTTTTTATAAAGGATTAAAAAGACATGTACATACCAGTCATTTCGAGTAGGTAGATTACATTGCTGTTTTAGCTCTTTATGGATAGTTTTGACACTGTTAGGATTTGTAAAAACTAAGCACAAGAATGGTGCATGACTCTCATACAAAGCAACCATGAAATGGCAACCTCTTCAACTTTGCACTCTGTGATCATGAGAAAGTCAGCAAATGTAATCATGTCTTTCATTTTAGACTGCACTGTCTCCACTTGTGAATGGTTAGTATTTGTTAACCCTTTCCCCATTCAAAAAGAGATTCCTATCTATCTGTGTTTGTAATGTGTTCATGATGATCGTCGAGAATCAGCAGAAGAAAAGGGAGTTCAAAGCTATATCTAGCTTTATTTAAAAAAATGATCCCCCATAAACGTCGTGAAGGTAGACATTCAATGACCACCCACACATTCAAAAATAATATGTAAAAAATCGATTCTGAACATTGTACTACACATACTACTGTATACATACTTCTTTCAAAGCATGTTTAAACTCATATTTTTGCACTAATTTTCTTTAAAAAGCATCTTTCAGACCTATTTTCCATTTTTGCGGTTAGTGGAGAGGACTGAAGTGGCGTACAGTGGCATGGGGTACAGTGTAATAGTTTACAGTGGAGTGGCGCACATTGAAGTGGGGTCTAATCGCATAGCATGGAATGAAGTGGGGTAGAGTGGAGTGCCATACACTGGAGTAGCATACGGTGTAGTGAAATTCCCTGGAGTAGCATACAGTGGAGAGGCATATAGTGGGATGATATAGAGTTGAGTGGCGTAGAGTGAAATGGAGTACAGTGGAATAGCATATACTGGACTACCGTATAGTGGAGTGGCAGACATTGGAGTGGTGCACACTGAAGAGGCGTAGAGTGGACTTGCATACGGTCTAATAACGTGAAGTGGACTGGCATAGAGTGGAGTGCTGTACAGTGGAGTGGCATGGAGGGTATTAGTGTATTGTGGAGTAGCTTACAGTGGAGTTGTGTATAATGGAGAGGTGTAGGCTCGAGTGGCGTACACTGGCTTGGGGTAGAGTGTAATAGCATAGAGTGGAGGGTGTACATTAGAGTGGGGTCCAATTGAATTGCATAGATTAAGTGGGGTAGAGTGGAGTGCCATACACTAGAGTGGAGCAGCGTAGAGTGGAGTGGCATACAGTAGAATAGCATAGAGTGGAATTGAGTAGAGTGGAGTAGCAGAAAGTAAAAGGGCATAGAGTGGAATATGGTATAGTGAAGTAGTGTTCAGTGAAGTGGCATACAGTTGAGTGAGATTGACTGGAGTAGCTTACAGTGGCACTGCGTACAGTGACATAGCGTATAGTGGAGTCTTGTACAGTGGAGAGGCATAGAGTGGAGTGGCTTAGAGTGAAATAGCATATAGTGGAGTGGCTACTGTGGTGTGGCATACTGATGTATGTGAATTTTAGCAGCAATGTGGAGTATGGGTGCATAGTAATGCAAAACAGTGAATTACATTGCCTTTCATTTCTCCACATTTATCAATGAAAACAAGGCCAAGCATGGTGGGCTTGCATTCCTTTCTAAATATGACTTAATTATTGCATTGCCTATGAAACACCATTAGTGATGCAAGGGTACCGCAATCCAATATTTGAAGTGGGCAGAACTCGCTGAGTTTTAGTCCACATAATTCTGCAAATTACATAAAAGGTCTTCAAGTTTCCATGGAGTTCCATGACCAGGCAGCACATTGTGTTGTTCCTGCGAATTTTTAGCACCAGAATCTTGCTCCATGCTGTTAAATTAGCGTGAAGCGCACCACACGGCATGCCAGAGGGTACTGCTTCTTTCTGCTAGATTTTCTATTTGAGCGGCAGCTTTCTCAACACAAATGATAGCGACCACCCGCGCTGAGAAATCTCGCTCACACTCACCAACTTAACTTTGCAAGATGCACATGAGAAAAAACTCCACCATGTTGCGGTTGGTGGAGTCTTACCTGAACTCCACATTCTAAATGGAACACAGAGTGGGCAAAACTCAGCGAACTCAACCTGCGGAGGGAAATTATTTTCCACCCCTACCACTAATACGGCTGGGCCTTAGTTATATTTTGGGCCATGGTATACTGTGATAACTGTGTAGTGTACCTTGGTACATGGCAATAACAAGCCAGTATATAATTGGGCAATGGCTGTTTTTAGGGAATGAAAAAGAAGCGATATTGTTTACACTGCACTTTGTCTGTGTTCAATGTTAGGACCTTAGATATAGCTAAATAGTAGGTCCTTCCCTATTACCAATTTATTAAAGTGGTAATAGGTAGGGGAATGTATTGGTATATTTGATATGTATTTAAATACAGCATGTAAACTGGTAGTTTCACAATTCCATGAAATTCCATGAAAGTACAGTGGTGACAGATATCACTAAGTTTAAATGCCTTATAACAAAAAAATGTACCCTATTTAACTTTAGTGGCCAAAAACTATGACCTCTGCACCATAATGTATAATCCTGACAAATTTCATGCAAATCCATTCAGCCGTTTTCGCGCTAAGGTAAATACAATAGTCTGTGGAAAATAAATTGTTGAAAAAACACATTTTGAGACTCCCTTTTATCCTTGCACCCCCTTTATGATTCATCACAAAAATGTATATCATTACAAAATGTAAAAAATGCTATAGGTCTGGAAAGTTTTGTGGTGATTCGTCAAATGGGTGGAAAGTAATTAGGGAACTAATATCTGAGGAATCTTATTTTTTGTAATACTAACTATAATTACAGTGTGGCAATCAGATTTAATGTGATTTCTTTCTATCTATTGTTCGTTTTATGTATTTTGTATTGTGTTACATAATCATATGACCATAAATTTGTCTTGTTGTTGTTCTTGTAGTAATTAATAAACCTTTACATATGCAAGTAGGTTATTTTTTGGGCTTTCCTTGCGACTTTTAGTAGCACTGTGCTACATATGAATCCCAAAGTGAATGAAGACCAATCAAATAAAACTCTTTATTTCGGTAAAAGAACCATAAAATATACGGCCATACGAGATGTGTTTGATACATTCTGGCTTAAGAGTTGACACTCAGATAGATATTAAAAGAAGATACAATTAGGAAATTGGCTGGAGTTGGCATGGTTGTAACAACATACGGAAAGGGTGTAAATGAGACAATTGTCAAATAGTTTGTGATTATGATGCCTCGAGCAGTTCGTAACAGAACAATTAAAACCCTTGTCTAAAGTGCAAATGCATTCAAGTAATTTTGTGTGATACAGACCCCGAATTTACATTCCAAACATGATGCTACAAAGTTCATAAAAACATATTAAAATCACCTTCGTTCATAATCAAACAGCGATGACAGAATTAAAAGTGCATTGAATATTAGTACAAAAACAGCTATTTACATTATAAAAAATAGTAACTTCGATGGCAATTAATCTTGTGTAAGCGGGTCGTCACATTTTTGGCTCTCCTCACAGCCTTTCAGCTACACAGTTTGAGAGCAGGTGCTACTGGCTTGGTGTAGGAGAGACAATGCTCCTTCCTCAAACCCCCGGTTACCTGGGAACATTTGAGAAAGGCCTTCTTAAGATGGAGCTTCCAGGCCATACCCTCCGACAACTTGGTTCACAGGTAGTCAAAGGAGCTAACTCTCTCAGGTGGAGCATTGTCCAGGAACAGATTTCCCCTGAAGGACTTGTGGGGATTCAGCAGCATTAACTTGGTTTTGGAGGTGTTAATTTCCCTTCACAAAAAACCTTGAATTGGTTCAGTAATTGTTGCAGGCTGTCAAGAATTCCTGTCATACAAGGGAAACACGCCCTTATGTAAACAGGAGAGCTGTTACATAACTCAAGGGAAACACGCCCTTATGTAAACAGGAGAGCTGTTACATAACTCAAGGGAAACACGCCCTTATGTAAACAGGAGAGCTGTTACATAACTCAAGGGAAACACGCCCTTATGTAAACAGGAGAGCTGTTACATAACTCAAGGAAAACACGCCCTATAAAGGGAGGAACCGGGAGGTACAAGGCTGTCGGATATTGTGTTTACACCGACGTACCTGCTTCGTGAAGAGCAGTGTTCCGGAGTGGTGCTCCAGTAAGGCAAGAACGGAGGTAGGTCGAGTTGTTACTCCCTGGGCCGTGTCTTGCCCCATCGTCACCTGTGAAGGACCCGGAAGCTCTACCGGTCAACCATTGAGCTTCGCTTTTTGACTCGGCTGAGTCCAAGCGCAGTGGCGCTTTTGCTGGTTGGAGTCGTAACTCCCAGCCCGACCAGAGACACAGGGACTGCCAGCTGTAACGCACACCAGGAGGTGTTTGCCGCGTTACAGACTCGGAAGTCCACAGGATCGATCGAGCGGCTGCTCTCGGTTCAGTCTTCTTGCTTGTGATTGGGGTATCGGTGACGCATCACCAGGAGGTGACTCCGCGTCCCGGTGCAGTCTGAGGAAGAGGTTGAGCGGCTGCTCCCTTCAGGTAGAGACCCCGGCTGGGTGTTTCCCTGACTCCTCGATTCTCCCCAACACTCTTCGTGCCCCTCACAGCATACCGATTGGCATTGTCGGCCATTTCATTTCTGCCCTCTGTTGGCATACGCCGGGATCGGCGTATATGCAGAGGACGGTTAGGACCATCCGTGCTGTGGGCTGGTAACGTACTTAGCCTGGAGGATTCCAGTGACTATAACCTTTGTTTGTTCTTTGTATTTTATTTGCCTTCATTAAAAGAACTAACCCTTCACAAGTGGTTGCGTCCTCATTGTCGTGTCTGTTAAACGATCCTGAGACGTTCAGGGCGTTACAAAATATCCGACCTTAATAACACTAACTGTCTCCCGGTCGATAACAGACATGGCAACACTTGATGATGTGCTGGCTGCTTTAGCGGCCATGCAAGTTGAAGTGGCTGCCTCTAGGCAAGAAACAGCCGATGTAAAAGCCAGACTGGATGCTATCCAATTGGACCCGCTCACGCCCAGCACCTCCCTCACGAACCAGACCCCTGCGGTAGTAGTGGAAATGCCGGTAGCCATCCCCTTGGCAACACCAGAGAGGTACAGTGGGGATCCTAACACAGTGCAGGTATTCCTCACACAAGTGGCGCTACATTTATCGTGCAAACCAAAGGCGTTCCCCACGAGTCAGGCTCGTGTGGCTTTCCTCATATCCTATTTGGCTGGAAACGCGGCACAATGGGCCGTACCTCTGGTGAGCAGGGACGACCCCCTCTTATGTGATTGGGGTGCTTTTCGCGAGGAATTCCTGAAGGTATTCGACAGAAGGGCTGACTCGTACATGGCGGACCGTGAAATGCTTGAGTTGAGACAGGGATCCAACGACCTGGTGCAGTATCTCAACGCGTTCCGAAGGCTGGTTGCGGAAACCAAGTGGCCTGTTGCTAAACAGACGGCGCTCTTCCATCAAGGGCTGTGCGATGAGCTCAAGGACGCCGTGGCTCATATTGACCCTCAACCCAAGACATGTGAGGGCCTTATCAACCTGGTATTACGGCTGGAACATAGGCTAAGTGAAAGAAAGGGGGATCATGGTAGAAAAGGAAAATCCCTTCCATCCTATGTGACGGTGGGAAGTCCTGAAACTTCCACCGCATCCAAGGGAGAACCCATGGACATCAGCGCAATACGAGCGAGCCTCACAGCCACGGAGAAAGAGTCACGCCGTAAACAAGGATTGTGCCTATATTGTGGCAAAAAAGGCCACTACGTACGTGAATGCCCTGCCAAACCGAAGACGTCACGTTATCGGGCCAACCGGTCGGTAACAGCCGTGGTGGACATACCGGCGGAAAACTAGAGGACTCCAAGACCAGAGAAGGGGCATCTCGGAGTCACTCATCCATCCCTTCACTTTCCAACTCGGTCACTAAGGGACAACGACACCTGTTTATCACGGTGCACGTGGGAGTGCATGACCAGTGGATACCCGTTGTGGCCATGGTGGATTCAGGGGCCACTGGCATGTTTATGGACCACAACGAGGCATGCAGGCTAGGGCTAGTGCTTCTTCCCAAAGCAGTACCCGAAGACGTCTATGCGGTAGACGGAAGGCGATTGGTGACGGGGCCCATCGGACAGCACACGGGGGTCCTTCCGATGAGATATGGGAGGAACCATTTGGAACAAATCGATTTTAACATCATCCGAGCGCCCCAATATGGCGTCATATTGGGATTGCCGTGGCTACAGAAACACAACCCCTTTGTGGATTGGCCAACACATCGCATCGAAATGACGTCACCGTATTGCATCCTGCATTGTGGAATAAGAACGGAATCCCTTGACGCAGATGAGAGCGGGAGTCAGACGGTGGCTACAGCGGCAGAAAAAGATGTGGCTCTCCCCCAGGCTTATCACAGTTTTGAGGATGTATTTGATGAGGTGAAGGCGGAAGTGCTACCACCACATAGACAGTTTGACTGCCAGATCGACCTGGTGCCAGGGGCCAGCGTTCCCAGCGGCAGGCTGTATGCCCTGACGGAGCCTGAAAACGTGCATCTCCGGGGGTACCTGGATAAACTCCTCAAGCTAGGATTCATCCGCCCGTCCAAGTCTCCGGCCGCCTCGCCACTCTTCTTCATCCCGAAGGCTAATGGGGAGCTGAGAGCCTGTGTGGACTTTAGGGCATTGAATGCGATAACCATAAAAAATCGGTACCCCTTGCCTCTCATCAGTGTACTTCTGGAACAGGTCAAGAAAGCTCGTATCTACACCAAGTTGGATTTGAAAGGGGCATACCATCTGGTGCGCATGAGGGACGGAGACGAGTGGAAGACCGCCTTTAAGACCAGGTTCGGCCTTTTTGAGTACCTCGTCATGCCGTTCGGTCTGTGCAACGCCCCGGCAGCCTTTCAGTACTTTTTGAATGAGGTATTCAGAGAGGAGTTGGATATCTACGTGGTCGTATATATCGACGACATCCTCATCTATTCGTCCAGTGTGGAGGAGCACGTACACCACGTCAAAGCTGTGCTCCAAAAGCTGAGGGAAAACATGCTGTTTTGTAAACTCAGCAAGTGTGACTTCCACGTCACATCTGTGGAATTCCTCGGAGTGATGCTGAGTCCAGAGGGACAGGAGATGGCAGAACGAAAGATCAAGGCGGTGAAAGAATGGCCGGTGCCCCAAAGCGTGAAGGACGTCCAAAGCTTCATTGGCTTCGCCAACTTTTACAGGCGGTTCATAGATGGATTTTCAGGAGTGGTGGCCCCAATCACACAGCTACTGAGGAAGTCCAAGGAGTTTGTCTGGTTCCCTGAAGCGAACAAAGCCTTTGAGGCCCTGAAAAGCGCCTTTGGTAAGGCGCCGGTGTTGGCTCACCCCGATCCGGATCTCCCCTACGTGGTGGAAGCGGACGCGTCGGATGTGGCGCTGGGGGCTATCTTGTCCCAACGCAACCACGACACAGGGGTGCTTCATCCCGTTGCGTACATGTCCCGCAAACTCAACGACGCCGAACGCAACTACCATATTGCGGAGAAGGAGCTTCTCGCAATCAAGGACGCCTTCACCGAATGGAGGAATTGGTTGATGGGGGCAAGACATGTGGTATCGGTGTACACGGACCATCGGAACCTACAGTTCATGACGGCCACTAGACACCTTTCTCCCAGGCAGCTGCTGTGGATGATCTTCTTTGCGGGGTTCAACTTCCGCATCACATATCGGCCGGGGACGGAAAACCGGAAGGCGGACGCCCTGTCCCGTCAATCTGCAGTTAAGGAACCATTGCCTGCAACCGAGCGTTCCATCATTTCCCCGAGGATGGTATTGGGGGTTATCCAACCGGATACTTTCCTGAGGGGAATAAAGAGAGGGATCAGGTCATTCGCATGGCGGAGGTGGCTCCTCAGTCACAGAGAATGGCAGCTGAAGGACGGGATACCCCTGAAGGGCAGGTGCCTATTGATACCCACGCCTAGGCTAAGGAAACAAGCATTCATCTGGTGCCATGACTCTCCATGCGCAGGTCATTTGGGCTTTGAAAAAACGGTGGCTAGCATGGGACGGCATTTCTGGTGGCCAACCATGAGAGTGGATGTCAGGAGGTGGGGACAGGAGTGTCCTACGTGTGCTACCATGAAGGCCGACCATGGCCGAACCCAAGGGCTCTTACATCCACTTCCGACCCCGGATAGACCATGGGATAGCATATCACTGGACTTCGTGGTGGGCCTACCGGTAGACCAGGGGATGACGGCAATACTGGTGGTGGTGGATTACTTGACGAAAATGGGGCACTTCATCCCCTGCAAGAGAGTCCCTACGGCCGGGGAATTGGCGTCACTACTCCTAAAGAATGTGGTACGACTGCATGGATTACCTGGGGTGATCGTGTCGGACCGGGGGTCGCAGTTTACTGCACAATTCTGGAAGACTTGGTGCACTGCGCTGCATGTTAAGACCGCCCTGTCCACCAGCTACCACCCTCAAACGGACGGCCAAACCGAGCGCCTGAACCAAACGCTCAAACAGTATCTGCGATGTTTTGTGGACCAGGGCAGGGAAGAATGGGTCGACTTGCTATGGGTTGCAGAGATAGCCTATAACAACGCCACTCACAGCTCCACACAGTCATCTCCGTTCTATAGCAACTATGGCCAACATCCCAGGTTCTTGCCATTTCTACATCCGTTCAGAGAGGACAGGATTCCCGCCACAGCGGACAGGGTGGCACATATAAAAGACACGTTGATGCGCTCAAGGGCTGTCCTAATAGAGGCCAAGAGAAGATACAAGGCTGCGGCAGATAGGAAGAGAAGGCCCGGGCCACTGTACCGCACTGGAGACTACGTCTGGATATCCACAAGAAACATGAGGTTTGGAAAGAACAGTGTGTTCCATCCCAAGTACATGGGCCCCTATCGAATTACCAAGTGTATGGGTCCCGTGAACGTGAAGGTGTGCTTGCCCCAGTCATTGCGGATACACCCTGTCTTTCATGTATCATTGCTCAAACCAGCACCCTCCAAGCCGTCTGGGACACCTAGGCCGGTATGCGTGGAGTCGGAGGTGGAGTATGAAGTGTCGGGCATACGGGCGTCCAAATGGCGCAGGGGGAAGCTGTGGTACCTGGTTGCGTGGAAAGGCTATGGCCCGGAGGAGCATTCATGGGAACCGGCTGAAGGGGTTCATGCTCCGCGCTTGGTCTCCTTGTTCCATCGGCGTTTTCCTGCCAGCGCTGGACCCGTGGGGAGCCGCTGAGAGGGAGGATGTACTGTCAAGAATTCCTGTCATACAAGGGAAACACGCCCTTATGTAAACAGGAGAGCTGTTACATAACTCAAGGGAAACACGCCCTTATGTAAACAGGAGAGCTGTTACATAACTCAAGGGAAACACGCCCTTATGTAAACAGGAGAGCTGTTACATAACTCAAGGGAAACACGCCCTTATGTAAACAGGAGAGCTGTTACATAACTCAAGGAAAACACGCCCTATAAAGGGAGGAACCGGGAGGTACAAGGCTGTCGGATATTGTGTTTACACCGACGTACCTGCTTCGTGAAGAGCAGTGTTCCGGAGTGGTGCTCCAGTAAGGCAAGAACGGAGGTAGGTCGAGTTGTTACTCCCTGGGCCGTGTCTTGCCCCATCGTCACCTGTGAAGGACCCGGAAGCTCTACCGGTCAACCATTGAGCTTCGCTTTTTGACTCGGCTGAGTCCAAGCGCAGTGGCGCTTTTGCTGGTTGGAGTCGTAACTCCCAGCCCGACCAGAGACACAGGGACTGCCAGCTGTAACGCACACCAGGAGGTGTTTGCCGCGTTACAGACTCGGAAGTCCACAGGATCGATCGAGCGGCTGCTCTCGGTTCAGTCTTCTTGCTTGTGATTGGGGTATCGGTGACGCATCACCAGGAGGTGACTCCGCGTCCCGGTGCAGTCTGAGGAAGAGGTTGAGCGGCTGCTCCCTTCAGGTAGAGACCCCGGCTGGGTGTTTCCCTGACTCCTCGATTCTCCCCAACACTCTTCGTGCCCCTCACAGCCTACCGATTGGCATTGTCGGCCATTTCATTTCTGCCCTCTGTTGGCATACGTCGGGATCGGCGTATATGCAGAGGACGGTTAGGACCATCCGTGCTGTGGGCTGGTAACGTACTTAGCCTGGAGGATTCCAGTGACTATAACCTTTGTTTGTTCTTTGTATTTTATTTGCCTTCATTAAAAGAACTAACCCTTCACAAGTGGTTGCGTCCTCATTGTCGTGTCTGTTAAACGATCCTGAGACGTTCAGGGCGTTACACAGGCCCATGGGAGTTTTTGAAACGAGAAGGGTATTGTCTGCGAATAATAAGGTGGAAATTTTATGGTTCGCTAACGAGGGAGCATCAGCTGAAATGGAGGTTCGGAGCTCAGCTACTTGGTTGATATAAAGTGAGAAGAGGGTTGGTGCTAAAACACAGCCCTGGCGGACCCCCCGCTTTATGTTAATGGGATTGGAAATTTGACCCTGGCTACCCCTTCTTACATGGGCAAAATTCTCTTCGTGCAATCTAATTAGGAGTTCCAGAATTTCCGAGGGCATTCCCATATCCCTGAGCACCCACCACAAAAGATCCCTGGGAATGAGGTTGAAGTCTGTTTTTAAGTCTATGAAAGCTATATATAGACTACCCTTGCCCAGCAGAACTACCTTCCAATATAGCATGACAAGGCAAAAAACTTGTGTCGGTCTTACGCCAAAAGCCCGCTTGGAGCGGAGACAGGATGTGATTCTCATCCATCCAATCCTGGATCTTAACTAGGAGAGCGTGTTAGAAGACATTTTGGGCACAATCGATCACGCTGATCGGCCGGTAGTGGGATGGCTTCGACCTGTCACCTTTTTTAAAAATGGGGTCACTTCAGCCCCGTTCCATGATTCTGGAAAAATTCCCCTGCCAGTGATATCATTGGAGAGTGTCGTGAGATAGGTTGGCAAGTTATCCCTATCTGAGCAAAAAAGGTCACCAGGGATGCCGTCCGGACCCAGGGCTTTAGCTGGTGAAATTGCCTCCAGGGAGGCCAAAATGTCCTCTCTAGTGAATGAGAGGCTGCATAATGGTTGAACAATGTCAAGCAGCATTGGAGATCTTTCTTGGGTGCAGGTAATTGCCCTTAGACAGAAGTGACCAAATATCCTGCTGTCTGAGTGCAAAAGTGGGCTCCCCATGTTCTTCTCATCTCCTTTCATCCCACTCTATCTTAACTTTGATTTGTGCCAGTTTATAGTGTCTCCTTATTTCACGTGTCAGGGGAATATCCGTATTTCTGATGGCTGCAGACAAGCTCCTTCTTAGTACCCTGCACTCCTTGTTGAACCACAGATTTGTTCCCAATGGTCTCTCCTGTTTTGGCCTGACCCTGTGTGATTGAACATGAAAGTTTCTGGCCAGATGTTAGAAAAACTCTGTATGTGGGGCACTACAACATAGCAATATCCCCAAATGTGTTTCTAAATCGCTTTTTAGCAATTTAAGCTTTAGGTCACCTGCCATGATTGTGGGCCATTTAAGCCGCCATTTATCATTTGAGGGGATTACCTCCTTAGTGCTAAGTGAAGTAATTGCAGCTCTCCCCTTTTTGCCCCCTTGGTGCTCAACAGTCAGGCTGAGGAGATTATGGTCACTATCACAAGATGGGATGATAACCATGTCTTGTATTAAAGTGTAAGGTCCACAAGTATATAATCTATCCGACTTGACCCGTTTGGCCCAGTAAATATCATCCCCCTACTTTGTTGGAGCTGGTTCTACAATTAGCAGCCCTTAGCCTATGTTCCAGAGTTATGGCATTCAATTGCAGGGCTGCTTGCGACCCCTTTTTTACAGGAGGAAGCTCCAATGATGTTACCAGCCACATTTCATCCTCCTCATTCACCTCGTTGGAATCTACCTAATCGAGTGGCTCATAAGTAACATTGAAGTCTCCACCAACTATAAGGGGGTGACTGTCTTGCTTGGCATCCAGTATCTCATCCATTGCCTGGAGGGTTGGGGTCTACTTCCTCTAGAGCTCCTAACAGAGACATTGTAAATGTTGATGCTCTTACCCTTGATGCCTTTTAGTCTAATCCCAAGGATATCTGGGCTGTTGATGAACAGCTCTTTAATATCGCAATTTAGAGAAATATTATTCAAGATAAGCAGCCCCCCTAGCGGCTGGCCATGTTTTGAAGAAATTGCCAGTCTATGAAATGTCATAAACCCCAGAAAAAATGTAGGGGTCAGGCTCCAAGTTTCCTGCAATATGCAATTCTCATGTTGGTTAATGAGTTCAAGCCAATGGGGGAGATCAAGCTTCCCCCTTATACCTGCTACATTCAATGATGCTATTTTCTGCTTCCTAATGTCAATATTCAGGGGAGGAGTCTGGAGAGGGAGTGGAACAGTTGAGTTAGTCACATGGGTTGCTGTTGTGGCTGGTACAGGCGGTGGTTTGGATATCATTGGCTCATTACCTTGGGAAGGACCCACCTGTTGAATGTGCAAAGTAGAAAAAGTAGAAGAAGTAAAGTCAGTATCTGTCTTAAAAAGGTGCACTGGTTCCTGAATGAATTCTATGGGTAGTCAGTCATTCTGGGACAGAGTCGAAAGAGGGAAGTCTCTTGGGGGAAATAGCGCAGTTTCAGCAGGTTAAGCTAAGCTAGGGATGTTCAACTTCAGTTGGATGTTTGTAGCCGCTGGTGGACAGGTTCTAGCTTCAAGGGCTACTAAGATGTGCACTAGTTGTTCACTGGCTAGAGTAAGCTCTATTGCGTCAATAGTGCTGTGGTTTAAGACACGTCTTTTTGCCTGCACGATATCATCCCTTATTATGGATCTGCATCCCCTAGTGTGTCTCATCTAGTGTATGACTATATTATTTAAAGCTTCACCATTCTCATGTTTGATGCTATTGCAGTCATCCTTAGCTACATTGGTCATGTAAATAGTAGTAGACAGGGGAGCAGTGTGGATGGAATGTTGCGGTTGTCGGAATGAAGGCGCCATACTACAGCCTGTGCTGGGTCGCAGTGGTTCTTGCTCTGCGGGCATCCCTAGCCCTACTTTGGCCCAAGGAGAACACCTGTATTCCCACCCTGGTCCCTCCTGGTACCTGCCATGTGCGGTTGCTAAAATGCAAGGGACCCTATCAAGGTGGCCAGTGGAGCCAAACGAAGATAAAGGATTAGTATTTGGAGCATTGTGTTGGGTTTGCATGCAGTGAGGGGTGTCAGAACTCAACATTGAATTTATATTAATATTTAAAGTGAGCACAGGTGGAGAAGATTCAGATCTGCTACATTCTTCTAAATCAAGGTACAACCTCGACATTAAGGCAGTCAAAGTCTCAATTGTTCCCTTTAGGGCTACTATTTCCCTCTGTAGATCTGAATTAGAGGGTAAAGGTTGGCTGGCTGTTGACCTTCCACCTTGAAAGGAGCTCGTATTGAGCCTATCATCTACTGGGCTCGTAGGTTCTGAGTCTATTGTGCTTATAAGTACATTGTTTTTGGAGGGCTGCTCTGCAAAAGGTTTAGCACCTCTTGCGATTACTCAGGGGGAGATGAGTGAACATGATGCATTCGGTCGTGCAGGCTTCGCTCAAAGGGCTGGTGGAGGTCTCTTTTGGAGCTTCCAGGCCTAACATTGGGCCCAACAGGAGTATGTGCTTGGGAGGCCATATGGGTAAGGGCTGGACTATCAGAAGATAGCGCAGGTGTCGCAAGCAGGCCCATGCAGTCTGCAGTTATATTAGCAATATGATCTAGCACATGCTCCCCTTCCCTCCCGCATTCAGGACTTGAGTTCTGGATCCGTTTCTTTGGGTTTTTTTTCACTGCACCTCCCGACCTACCCCCAGTCACTTTCCTTTTTCACATGTCAACAAATCAATACTGCAGTGGGGGGTAAGTACAATTTGACAATAGGGGGCAATGTGCATCTTAGAAAGTCGATGATGTGCAGTAACTTAAGGGAGAAACAGTCCAAGTCATTAAACTTCAGATTTTTAGGGGGGTAGCCCAGTCCAGCCCACTCCACGTACTGACGGTCGCAGGATGGGCCCGCCCTTGGTCGAGGCTTCGCCCGGGCATGGCCCGCGCGTGTCCCAGGATCGTGGGATGACAACAGCACTTAAGAGCGCAAGATTGTGGCCCCTCCCTCCTGGGAGTGATGACTTATGAGGCTTTGAGTTCCCAAGCGAGCCCATTGACCAGCAGAACAGCGACAGCAGCGGTCAACAGCGTTCCGTGTTGCGGGATGAAAACAGCGCTTAAGAGCACAAGGTTGCGGCCCCTCCCTCCTGGGACAGACGACTTTTGGGGTTTTGAGTCCCCCAGTAAGCCAACGGACCAGCGGAACAGCGGCAGCGGCGGTCAACAGTGTCCTGCGCCACGGGACGACAACAGTGCTTAACCGCTTTGCCGCGGCACACATTACCCCACTGTGCGGGCAAATTCCATGCGTGCGCACATCGGACGTCCCCCGGCCGTCCTAAGCACACACACACCGTGACGTCGGACGGCCGTAGGCCATCAGACGCATGGAACAGGTTAATAGCGCAAGATTGTGGCCCCTCCCTCCTGCAAGTGATGACTTGTGGGGCTTTGAGTCCCCCAGCGAGCCCAAGGACAAGCAGAACAGCAGCAGCGGCCACCATTGTTGGTATAAAGTTTAAGATTATATATATTTTTTTCCCAATGGGAAATTATCATGTGCTCCATATAGTAGTTTATGCAGCTCACTGCTAAGTACATTTTCCATTTTGTTGCAAAGGAGTACATAAGGCAAATGGTTTCTGTTTCGTTAGTTGGGATCAGTTTTATTTTGTGAACTAGAGAGCATACAAAGAAAACATATGTAGATTAAGATGTATTCTATTTGTAATGTATTTTTTTTATAGGTTTCCATTAGCATATGACAAATAAACTGGTGTTTCAGTTTTTCATGAAGTAAATCAGAAACTTTACATATGCAGTCTAATTTATGATTTGGGCTTCCTTGCTACTTTTAGTAGGATTGTGCTACATATAAAGGCCAAAGGGAATGTAAAGCAATCACTGTTATTGTAGTAAAAATGTAGATTAATATTTTTTTCCTAATGGCCAATTGTCATGTCCTCCACATAGTGGTTTGCTTGGCATACTGCTAGGACAATTTTTCATTTTGTTGCACAGAGGTCCATAAGCAGGATGGTTTTTGTTTGGCTTGTTGGGACACTTTTATTTGTGACCCAGAGAGCAAGCAAAGACAACTTTTGTTGATTAAGGTGTATTCTATTTGTTCTGTATTTGTTAATGTGTTTTCATTAGCATGTAAGCCTAAATGGGTCTTTAAGTTTGTTGTGTATGTAGTGAATCTGAAGCCTTTCATATGCAGTCTACTTTATTTTTTGGGCTTCCTTGCTAATTTTTGTGGGATTGTACAACATATGAATCCTACAGTGAACGTAAGCAGTTATTGTTATTGTTACAAAAATTGAGATAATTTTTTGTACTAGTGCCCAATTATCATGGATTCCACATAGTAGTTTGTGTGGCTCCCTGCTTGGTTATGTTTTCATTTTGTGTCGAAAAGGAAGATATTTTTTGTTTGGCTTGTTGGA
The DNA here is from genome assembly GCF_964204655.1 of Triturus cristatus. Classification (NCBI taxonomy): domain Eukaryota; kingdom Metazoa; phylum Chordata; class Amphibia; order Caudata; family Salamandridae; genus Triturus; species Triturus cristatus. The sequence continues at coordinate 634,863,460 of NC_140582.1, forward strand.
CCAGTTTTGTTTTGTCAGCCAGAGAGCATGCAAATAACATTGATGTAGATTATGATGTATTCTATTTGTTATGTATTTGCTGATAGGTTTCCATTATCATGTGATCAAAAGGAGGTATTTCAGTTGTTCATCTAGAAAATCTGAAACTTTACACATGCAGTCTAGTTAACTTTGTGTGCCTTCCTTGCTACTTTTCATAGTAATGTGGTACAAGATATCACTATGTTTAAAAACCTTATAACTTAAAAAATACTTATGATATTTCCTGCACTGCCCCACATAAGCATCTATGCACCCAAATATGTAATACTGCCAAATTTCATATAAATCGAGCTGAGATTTTCTGCAGTATGCAAAATACAAAAGTCTATGAAAAATGCATTGGAGTTCAACTCCGCCTTTGGCACCCCCCTTTTTTCTTTGCACCCCTTGATCACACAGGGCAGCCAGTCAGCAAAGTTTTACGCACATTCGTTAAGCTGATGCAAAGTCATTAACAGGCAAAAATCCAAACAATCCCTGCATCGTCAATATAACTTACATTCATTGAAAAAACAAGGGTTAATGTGGCTTCATAGTTAGGTGTTAAATAAGATAAGAGCTAACATATAAAAAAAACTACAAAACTATCAAATTCACCAGTTACAATTTACTGAACTGACTATAAGTTATGCCTATCACCCAAGGAAGGACACCAGCAATTATTTATTTCACGTTGTATGCCTTCCATGAGGTTTCAATGGGCCCCTGAGAGACAGCAGTTATTATTTAATTAATGTATTCATTTTTGCCTGCCTCCTCCAGTCTCCCACATCGATGCCATAGCCCCTGAAGGGACACTAGTAATTTGTTAATTAGTTTAGGGGTCACATAAGTCCTAGAGATATTTTGAGTTCGCTTTTCCTGTGTAGTGTCTAGCGACAAATAATTTATGTATGTGTATATGATAGCCATTCATGATGAAGATGATGATGATGACACTAATGATGATGATGATGACTTGCATTATACTGACTAGATTGCAGAACTTGCACTAACTTCCTACTTATTTTTTTTAGTTACCTGTAGGTGCATGTACTGAGGCAAAGTGAGTTTTGTGAATCTGAAAGTAACATCAGAGTCCTCTGCTGAGTGCTTTTGCTTGTGCTAAGTGCTACTCCATACAAGAAGTAAAGAAGATAGCTCAAAAAAAGAATATTCCAACCACAAAAGTGGCCAGTAAGTAGAAGATGTGTGTTTTTAGTGCCACCATTGGTATCAAGTCCTCACTTTGTTCTCCTGCTGTATCCTCCTCTGGGAAGGAAGGGGCTGAGAGGATGATCACCCCTGGATCAATGGTACGCCTACCAATGCATAGGTCTCTCAGCACTGCAATGACTGCAGTCATTGAGAGCAGTGAGTCTGGAATATATTTGTCCCAGCAGGAAACTGAATCTTCACAGAAAAGTCAACATCAGGAACCACAGCATGAAAAACCTGATATCATAGAAGAAGAAACAAAGCAGAAAATGAGGCTTTCTGAATAGCAAGTTGTTGTTGTTGTGACTGCTCTCCCATTGGATACATCCGCCTGACAATCTCCACTAGGAAAAAAAGAAATCAAAACTCACCAAAAGAGACAAGGAAAATGGAAGGTTCCCAAAACCCTCAAAATGGCAGTCATCACCTCCAGCAACATCAGAATGGTGCAAAGGACAGAGGGATACAGTCACCCTAAAGTGCCCAAACAGCCTACCTGCTCAACATAGGTCACTAGTTGAGGTTTCACAAAGAAAACAGTCACAACTACCAAGGCTATTTTCACTAAGAAGTCGCCTTACCACCATACCCACATAAAGTCTATTTATACAATGGGAAGCTGGCCAAAATGTAAGCTTTCGCTTCCTTTGAAGGAGAGGGGTCCATGAATTAGTAGAGACCCTCTGTCCAAAATAGAATGTTCTCAATAGGAAATATGTTTCCACCTTTGCTGTGCCAGCACTGAATCATCAAATGCTACAATTGATTGGCAAAGCTACGAAGGAGAGCATTGTTTAGTTCATCCACCTCACAACAAACATGTGGACCATTTGTCAAGCTACAGGTTACATGTGCATCACTGCACACTGATTTTCCTTCAAGGCAGTGCATCAAAGGCTAGCCAATGGTCTTATCAATGATTATGCTTTTAGAGACAAGCGGTGGCCTGCAGCATCTGTGATGCTCTCCATGCAGAACTAGCAGAAAGCTGCCAGCACCTTGGAATAATTTAATACAAAAGTCTATGAATGTCTTTAATGGGTCTGGGCATACTTTTTACTATGCCAGATTAATTGTATGTAACAAATTGGTGCAAGATATACCAATTGGTTAAATATTTTTTTAATGTCAGTGATATTTCAGGTAGGTTTATACCTGAGCACTCACCTGAGTGTACCATACCCCTCCTGCACAATGGCAGGAACCTGTTACTTCTCCTGTGGATGGGTCTTCCTGATATCTGCTACATCTGGTTCCTCTCCTCACCTTCTGTCCCAGGTGGAGTGCTCAGTGAGGAGATGGTATCCTGGACTTCTCTGGGCGGTGGAGCTCCATGTGTTCCCCTCTCTGATACTCCTCTGCCTAAAAAAAGGTCCTGTGACTTCAGGACATCATCCTTCTTCTCTGTCTATTTCTTCTTCTTCAGGTTTCAAGTCCTGGCGGGAAAAAATTGTCTTATTTTCTTGTCTATTTCATCTTTGTTTTTCTTGTCCTTGTATTCTTTTAGCTGTTCTTCTCGAGTAAAATCTCCACTCTGCTCAGTGCAGAGATTCCACTTCGAGTGTGGAGACTCCAAACTGGGAACTTTACCATTTGGTAGTCCTTTTGTGAATCTGGCTCCATTTGTCAACACAATGACAATTGAAAAGTAAGCCCAAGACTATCTTAATGACCCAACAGAAGTGTCCACGTATCAAGATCCATTGACCTGTTGGCATGAGAAGAAAGAAGAATGGCCAAAACTCAGAAGTCTGTCAATCAAGTATATGGCATGTCCCATAGTAAGTGTATCTTTGGAGCATATGTTTCGTGCACCTGGGGCAGCTTTATGGTGAGAAGGATCAGTCTCTCTCCTCAAAGCACAGAAATACTGATGAAAATTAAAACAAATGAACATTTCATTTCCAAAAATGATCAGTTTCCAGTCAACTTGTTATTGGATGAGTGGAATTGATTGGACATCACAAGTGTGGTGAGTGGTCATTCTCTGGACAACCCTCCTGAGTTTGAGAATAAATTCTACTTTCCTTATTAAAATAAGAATAATAAATATAATTGCTTTGTACAAAAAATATATTTAAATACATTTATATTTAAGGGGTGATTAGGATGTCGGTCGAACTGACCTCAGGTTGACGGTCCTGACCTCCTAATCACAATTCAACCGAACACTGTTCGTAACATACTTCCAGTCTTCTATGGGAGCTTGTGTAACACAAGCTCCCATAGAGGAATGGGGGTCTATGTTTATCCCTGCACCGTGTGGCAGGCATCTCAGGATGCCTTCCACACTGGGAAGGGATGAACAGAGGTGTGCCCCCTAGGCCCCCAACTGGAGGATGCAGAGGCAAGGGGGCCCTGCTAGGGGCCCCAAAACTCGCTCTTTGTCAGGCTTTCCATGTCAGAAAGCCTGACATGGAAAGCCTGCAGGAGACCGAGTATCGTAATCCCAAGGGCGGAAAGGCTGCCCTTTGGGATTACGGGCCGGCCTCCGACTGGCTGATGGGCTCAAGGAGCTCGTCAGAAGCCAGCCGTAATGACCAGCTCACTAAATCTTTGACTGCCAGCCTCGTAATGTGACAGCTGAATATTAAACCGAGATGTGGCCAGGAAAGGCTCCAACTGATGGTCGGAGCCTTTCCGGACCGCATCATAATAAGGCCAAAACAGGTTCATGCATCAATGTAGGCTTTTGAGAGTCCTTAATTGCGAATAATAAGGAATATCAATTAAGGAATTACAAAAGCCTATGCATGTAGGAATCGCTATAAAATTTGCGATTCCCAAACATTCCTCAATTGCGACTTGCAATTTGCAAGTGCATTTTTCAAAGTTTTTAGTCGAATTACCATCAAGTTCAACTTGATGGTAATTTGCACTCCCTAGTAGCAAAATCGCTATTCTAAAGTGGTTCTTGCATTGCATTTAAGAAATCGCTAATTGCGATTCCTTAAATGCAATCGCAATTTGAGAAATCACAATTAATTCCAAATTCTCACATTGCGAGTGCCTTGAAACTTGATGCATCGCAAATGCCCTTTTTGCAGGCACAAATGGACGATTTTTGCGAATCACATCGTTTGCGCTAGCAAAAATGGTTGATGCATGCGCCTGTTACTGTGCAGTACTGTGACTTCTTACAGCTATTGCAAGTAGTTTAAAATAGAACAATATGCATGGCAAAGATAGTCATTAAAGGAGGACACAGCCATTTATTTTTATCTGGACTGACTGAGAGGCGAGAGGTGACAAAGTCTAATTTAACCTTCAGTTTAACAGTAGACTTTGAAATGAGCAATGGAATCAGTCTGCAATATACGAAGGTGCCATTCCCATTCTGTGCTACCAGTGGAAGTTCAAAGGACTGGTAACTGGCACCAATAAATACAAAATGATGATTATTCACACAATGGATGGAATGGTATTTACTAGGTAAACTAAAATTGATATGTAATGTTTGGGTGATCCTTCTGGATTTTCAATGCTTCCTTGTGTCACTGTGATTATTACTTTATTTGATTGTCCTTTTAAATTTAAGTTCATCATCTCCAGACTCTTCTGAGACCACATAATTTACCTAGGCTTGATTAAGACTCAATTTCATTTTATTTTCTTGTATAAAATGCATGAAGGGGATAATATATTGTTAATTTGCCAATAGTTTGACAGATCCACAAAATATGGCAGACATGTATATGTTTAGTTATATTGGTTGGTTATAAACAAACAGCTGGGCTTTGTACCCCCTGCACAGAAGGATATATTCAGCCTTAGGCGTTAACTGACACAATACTTTGGCAAGATGCGACTGAAATCTTTTTTTATTGATTTACTCATAACCATGGACACTAGTATAGCCCATAAGAAGTAGAAGGCATTCTACAGAATTCTAGATTAAACATGTTCACTCCAGTGCACTTTGTATTGGAATGCTCTAGAGTGCTATCACTGAGAACTTTTTTTGCTTACAAGAATACTCTCTAGCACCAGGCTCAGGGTACACACATGGAAATACTTTTGCCCCAAGCCTCAAATGCCTTTATGTTCATCAATTTGAATGTGGCTACACCTTTAATGAAACTAACATTTTCAAGGACAATATAAAAATATGGCATGGGTACTTCGATGATGTACTGATAATATGCCATGGAAACAATATCCAGGCAGTTAGGTTTGTGGGATGGGTCAGTAAGTATAATATATTCCTAAAACTCACTCACAGTATTGACTATAGCAAGATAAACTTTGTGGACCTGGAGATTGAGATCAAAGAGAGACATTTTGAGACTGAGGTTCTTGAAAAACCTGCTGATAGAAATGGTCTACGACATTTTGCAAGCTTCCATTCTAGATCCTTATTTGCAAATCTGCCTTGTAGCCAGTATTCACACATAAAACACGATTGCTCTAGACTTGAGACATTCAATGAACAGATAGATGCATTAATGGTTAAACTTTTAGCATGCCTATACCCCAAAAAGATAACCGAAAAGGCAAAGAAACAAGCTCACAATAGCAACAAAGATGGTTGCCAAAAAACCCAACAACAGGACAGATTAACATGTGTGACCACCTACTCACCTTTGTCCAACTAGGCTACCAAAATTATCAAGAAAAATTGGAGAATCCTGTGCAGAATGAGGTAAAAATGGGCCCTCCCACTGTTTTCCTTTAAACATGGCAGGAGCAACAGGGATAGGCTGATGCATACTGAGAGCAATGCTCCAAAAAATGCAACTAGTAACATTTTATGTGGGTTACCACCAGCAACAGACAACTATGCATGTGCGAGATGTTCTGTATGGCCTTTTGCAGAAACCTCCAAGGAGACTGATTTAGTTACTGGTAGACGGGTGTTCAAGAGTCACACAAATTGCAAAAGTGAGAATATCATATATATGATAACTTTCCCATGAGGTGAGAGATATGTGGGGATGACATCTGGTAAAATATGCATTAGATGCATTGATATAACGTAAGATGCAAGAAAAGTTCATCTAAGATGACCATTCATTTTGTGGAAAGAAAATATACAGAAAATGGCATCAAATTAGTAACCCTTGAGAAAGCGACTATAAAATACCATTACAACACCTTACAAACCCTACCGAACAAAGAACAATGATGGCTTTACCATTTAAAGACACACACTGAGGGTCTACATGATAATATACTATAGTGGCAGGTGACCCCTGGACAATAGGATATAAATGAGTAAAATCCCTACAGTAGACACTGGACCTCTTGGCATTTTCTCAATCTTCTACTAATGATCCTTATCACAATTTTATATAAAAGCATGTGAGATGCCCATCAGCAGGCGTCATGCACTAGAGATGCATTGAGTTAAGCTACATTTGAGTCCTATTTTGGATTAGACTTCCCTTTTCAATCAATATATATTGAAAACAAATATTGTGTTGTGTTTGAAATAAGAACACACGCATAATTACAAGCTTGTAGCCAAATAGCATCCCTTTTGACAGGACTTCATGGCAAAATTGGTACAGTTTAAGAATGAACAGGGCTTTTTGTTAAAATCCTCAGCGGCCCGCTTAAAAAAAAATGATCGGCTAATTGTGTGCACCTAACGAGTGAAACGCTTCACCGACAAGTCCTAGTAGCCTTGCCCATTCAATGACGTCATTGCACGCTATGTGTATCATGAGGTGGGAGTGTCACATGACAAGGATAGTCCAAACGGAGTGACAAATGATTTAAAAAACTTTCTCCATGTAACTTCTCAATATTTTAAGGGGCCACAACAGGAACCCACTTCGTCAAAGGAAATTTGTCCTGAGTGCACAGGATTCCCCAAACTGAGGGCAGTATCAAAAACATTCTTCTCAAAATTATTTATTTTTTTCTCCTAAAATGTGTTCTCCTATTTGCTCTTTGTTTCAGAATGTGACTCCAAGGGTTTCTCCATGACCCCCCATGGGGCCCTCTTTACTTTAAGTTAGCTGATGATATGCTTCAACATGTATGGGTGTAGGTAGCATGCTTTGTAGATCACCTGCATGTATTTGCAGTTGTTTGGTGTGTACATATCAAATCCTACATGAGTAGCCCTCATGAGCATGGAATAGAAACACAAACCCTCTATGTTTGTATTATGTTTGTCATTTTTACCAATGTCTCTTTCTCATTGTGTCATCAATATGTGTATTGCTCAGGGGTAATTATGATTTTGTGTTCTATGTTGACATTTTTCAGCGGACCAGCAGAGAAATTGCAGTGTCAGTGATCTTTGCCCAGTAGGACTATATTCCTAAGTATAGAATGGTTGCTTGATGATGGATGAATTGATTTCACCATATATAGTAGGTAGGAAAGTAGGGATGTAGGTCCTGAAAAAGGCCTGGAACCCCTAGTGTGGCTGGTTGGAAGGCTGAAACATGTTGACCTAATACGATGCAGGTATAACGGTTAGTCCCATTAATCGCCTTGGTTTTTAATGGGTTTTTTGTTTCAGAGTTTTATATAGCGCAAACTAGACCCAAAGGTATCAGAGCGCTTTACATGAGCACCAGTTACGTTACCGATTGACACATTTATTTTTGTTAGACACAGGGAGTTTAAGGGATTTGCTCAGAATCACAGAATGTTGAGCGTCCCGGCTAAGACTCGAACCTCGAAGCACTCTTGGTAACCACGGGAAGCCCATGCATCACTAGAAATTTTGTTGGTGGATGTGGCATGGCCAATGATGAATTTGTAACAAAAAAGCAATGACCTAAAGTTATCATTCAAACAAAGAATACTTCATTTAATACCATATTAAGGAAACAATATTACATAATCAAGAGACAGAAGAAAAAGAGATTTTTCAGAAAAATGTATTTAAATATTTAATGACTTTTAAGATTCAAGTAGAATCATGAAAGTACATGATAAGTGAAAAGTGATTCCAAATGCACTGTGCATAAACATGATTAGATTTGTATTGGCAGCACAAAATGTTAAAGAACAAAAAATGAGGTAACGGCAAAAAGAATGAACAATTTGAACAATGTTCATGGAATAATTAATAATTCATAATGATTTAATGGCTTTTATATGTATACAATAGTCCAAATCTTTTTCAGCCGGTATAATGTCGATGGTGTTTCAACCTTTAATGATTCAACAAGTCATCATCAGGACAAAATGATTGAGGAACATCTAAAAGAGGATGGGTTGCTGCATATGGAGAATTATGACAATAAAAAGCCAAGTATGCAATATTTTTCAGTACTTGAAAAGAATAATTTAAAAACCACAAGAGAAGGCAAATTTAGAAGTACCTGCAAAGTCAGTGCTCGGGCTGTACAGAAAAAACAAAGGATAACCACTAGTCAGTATACTACAAACTTACACAACTTACTTCTCCAAAAAGTAGCTTGTGAGCTTCTGGTATCTCTCCAGCCACTTGTAAGTAGCTCTCCAGTGTGTATCCCGGACTACTAAATTAGAAGCTTTTGCTTTCTAGAAAGAATGTATGAATCCCAGAATTAACACATTTGATGGTTCAATCATGCATCATTGCAGAGACTTATTACAAATATTATTACATCGGTGCCAGGGGCATTGCAGCTATGGCTGTGGTATAATAACCATAGTTAGGCATTCCTAATTAAAATCCGAAATATCGCTTGGAGTGCCCACTAATGTAATCTTCCCTGACAAGGTCACTGTTACCACACTAATATTAGTAACTCAGAATGATTTTCATATATCAAAGGTAGCTCTTAATACAGAAAAGGTTGGAGACCCCTGGTCTAAAGGAAGCATTATGTTGCTGTAAGGAGTTTTTCCAATATAAATGAAAAACATCACACCAGAAAGCGCGAGAAAAAAGGCTCAACAAAGTGGTGCCAAGAAATAAAAAGAGGAAGGTTTGTGCATTCGACATGAAATGCCCTGCGAGACTAGAATGTTCAAAGGAGTGGACCATCCAGGCGTAATGTATGCAGAGGGGCACAACAAATGTGCATCTCGTGTCAGGCACTCAAAACGACTACAGCGCACAAGAGCATATGATATAAAGGAAATGGCTCGTACAGTACGAGACGCTGAATAGGACTAAAGGTATACATCGTGCAGTAGGAATGACCACTAGAACCAGGGATTTTTTTTGTGCAATTGATTTACTGATTGGGGGAGTGGCCCCTTAGGCAAGGGTCTCTCTCCTTATTGGGAGCATAATTGATTAACTTTGTCTGCCCCCCTGGGGGGGCAGATTTTTGCATAATTTTTTTTAAAATTGGCCCATTGGACCACGAGTCCTTTTTGTGTGGGGAGTGGCTGCTTGGGGAAGCGTCAATCCCCTTTGGGGGTATGTTTATGGCTGTCTGCCCCCATGGGGGGCAGATCTTGCCTTTCTGTTATCTAGGGCCCACTAGGCCACCAGGTTTTTTTTTTTGGGAGAGTGACCCCTTGGGCAAGGGTCACGCTCCCTTGGGGGCTGTCTCTCCCCATATTTAGCCCACTAGACCACCAGGGATTTGTTTGTGGGGAGTGGCCCCTTGGGCAAGGGTCACTCCCCTTACGGGGTCAATTTTTTTGGGCTTTGTCTGCCCCTCTGTGGTTGGATGATTCTGCCATTTCTTTTAATGTGGCCCACTGGACCACCAGTGAATACTTTGTTGGGAGTGGCCAATTGGCCAAGGGTCACTCCCCTTCGGGGGCTATGTGTTTGGCTGTCTGCCCCCATGGGGGGGTAGATCTTGCCTTTTTCTAGGGCCTACTAAGCCACCAGGGAATTGTTTTTGGGAGAGTGACCCCTTGCCAAGGCTCGCTCTCCTTTGGGGGCTGTGTCTCCCCATGTTTGGCCCAATGGACCACCAGGGATTTGTTTGTGGGGAGTGGCCCCTTGGGCAAGGGTCGCTCCCCTTATGGGGGCAATGTTTTTGGGCTTTGTATTTCGCCATTTTTTTTACAGCGGCCCACTGGACCACCATTGAATACTTTGTGGGGTGTGGCCGCCTGGGCAAGGGTCACTCCCCTTTGGGGGCTATGTTTTTGGCTGTCTGCCCCCATGGGGGGCGGATCTCGCCTTTTTTTTAATCTAGGGCCCACTAGGTCACCAGGGATTTTTGGGGGGGAGAGTGACCCCTTGGCAAGGGTCGCTCCCCTTTATGGGAGGATGATTGTGCCATTTCTGTCCTCTTTGGGTGGCAGATCAGCAGTATGTGTTTTAGGCCCATCTGCCCCAAGGGGGGCAGAAGCCACTAGACAACAGGGTTTTTTAAATTTTTTAATTGGGGAGTGGCCTCAAGGGCAAGGGTTGCTCCCCTTTTACAGGGGTGAATATTTATTTATACTCTTAGGCCCACCTACCCTTTAGCTTAGCTGGTGGATTGTGTGTGAACTGGTGCATTATTTGAACATGTATTCTAGTGTAAAGCTTTTGATTCTTGTTTGCGGTTTTGGCAGTGGTTGATCTGCAATTTTGTGTAATTGCATTTATTTGATAAGAATTTTTTTGTTGTTGTGTTTACTCCAAATGAGTATTATTGTCATGCATGAACGAATTGTTTCGTAAGTGGTGTCATATTGGCAGCATATTTGTTAGTGTTCAGAGCATGAAAGTCTTTGCGATGTGTTTTGCCTTGTCTTATGTGTAATTTTCTTTTTCTTTTTCTTTTTCTTTTTTAGCGGGATATTGCTGATCCTTACTGTGTCTGTGCAGAGTAGGTGGTGGTGAGTCTAGCTGCTTCTGTCAAGTGAGTGGTATAGTGTTGGAGTATATAGGTCTTTGTGATAAAGCTACATTTTTTTAATTTCTTTTATTACAAAGGGTTTATTAGTAAGCATTATGGCTAGCCGTAGAATGACTGATCAGCAGGTGGTTGGTATGCTTCTTGAATATTCCTCTGAGCATGATTATGAGACTGACAGGGCGTCTGAGGGAGAGGAGGGAGGGGAAGATTCAGGCAGTGAGTTTTCTCTCCACATGGAATCATCGGATGATGAAGGTACTCTGAGTGCGGATGAAGCTACTCTCGGTGCCGATGAAGTGCCTGTTTTAGAGGAGGGTACTGCTGTGCCGATGGTGCAAGAGGCATCTGGATTGCAGCTTGAGGCTGCTAGGCTTCCTACTGGAAGTGCTGGACTCTGGGTTGATCCAAACATGGTGCAGCCTGTGTTGCCTGCCTTTAGTGGTGATGCAGGGTGTAGAGTGGATTGTGAACATTTTTTGCCTATACAGTTTTTTCACTTGTTTATGGATGATGTATTTTTGGGTGAGATGGTTGAGCAGACTAAATTGTATGCTGAACAGTTTTTGAGGGACAACAGTGACAAATGTAGGCCCCACTCTAGAGCTACCCGGTGGACTCCCTCAAATCTGGAAGAGATGAAAAGGTTTTTGGGCTTTACTTCTTTGATAAGGAAGCCGTCCATGGCTTCATATTGGTCTACCAGTCTCTTGATGGCAACGGCCATATTTCCTGCAATTATGACTCGTGATCGGTATTTACTTTTGCTTCGGATGCTGCATTTTGTTGATAATGCTTTGGCATTGCCACGAGATCACCCTGACTGTGACGTCTTTTTAAGATTCGGCCTGTTCTTGATCACTTTGTAGAACAATTTTCAGAGATCTATACTCCAGGGAAAGAAATATCTATTGATGAGTCTTTGGTCCTGTTCAAGGGCCGTTTGGTTTTTAGGCAGTACATTCCTAGCAAGAGGGCAAGCTATGGAATTAAGTTGTATATGTTGTCTGAGAGTAGGACAGGATATGTTTTTAATTTCCGTGTGTACACTTGTAGGGATTCCACTATTGACCACCTGGTTGTCCGTCCACTTTTGGAGTTTCAGAGAAAATTGTGTGAGATCTTGCTAGAGGACTGTTTAACAGAGGCCACCATTTGTACCTTGATAACTTCTACACTGCTGTGCAATTGTTTAAGGAATTGTTCAAAGTGGACACTTTTTCTTGTGGCACAATCCGCTCTGACCGTAAAGGTTTTCCAAAAGAGCTTGTTTGCAAAAAACTTCAGAGGGGACAGTGCAGTTCCTTGAGTAGTGATGAACTACTAGCTGAGAAATGTGTGGACAGGGGGGATGTGTACATGCTGACTACCATCCATGATGAGAGTACTTCACCTGTGCCTCTTTGGGGTCAGATTGCTGAAGTGCGCAAACCTGTGTGCATTTTAGATTACAATAAGCACATGGGTGGTGATGATAGAGTAGATCAGAGGTTGGAACCTTACACTGCTATTCGTAAGGCTTATGTTTGGTATAAGAAGTTGGCCATCCATCTCTTCAATTTAGCAAGTTTCAATGCTTTTGTTGTGTTCAAGGAGTGTTCTCCTCGTCAAAGTTGACTTTTGTTCAGTTTTAGCAGTCTGTGATTGGCAGCTTTGTTGTTGTGGAGCAGGCAAGTGTTCCTAGAGTTGGAGTGGTGGAGGATGTGGCTCAATTGGAAGATCGCCACTTTCCTGACATTCCTCCCACACCCTGAAAAGACTTTCCCACTAGGAGATGTAGAGTCTGTTGGTGAAGAGGTACACGGAAAGAGACTCGTATGTACTGCCCCGAGTGTCCTTCTAACCCAGGGCTGTGTGTGCCTGCTTGCTTTAGAACGTACCACATGCAAAAGAATTATTGGAAGCATCCATGAGTGGCAAAGTGAACTGCCTGGTCTGTATTGTTTAAAAAAATGTGTTCTGTTTCAAGGTTGGCATTAGTGCAATGTATTTAGTTTCAGATTTTGTGTTAGTAGATTTGAATTTGTTTGTGTTTTCTTTTTCATATAAAAAAATCCTAAATGTGATGGCGGTGTGTGTAGGCTGGCGCTTGGCTGGTGGTGTGCATTGGCTTGTGGTGTGCGTGGAGTGGCGCTTGGCTGGTGGTGTAGGTGGACTGGCGCTTGGATGGCGGTGTGCGTGGACTGGCGCTTGGCTGGTGGTGTACGTGGTCTGGTGCTTGGCTGGCGGTGTGTGTGGCTTGGCGCTTGGCTGGCGGTGTGTGTGGATTGGTGCTTGGCTGGCAGTGTGCGTGAACTGGCGCTTGGCTGGCGGTCCCAGTTTAGACCTGGCCATATGCAAATCAGTCTTGACCCTGTGCTTCATGGGAACAGTCCAGCCTGAACTGCCAAGCAAGGTACTTCCTGGACCGGAAAGAAGCATCCTAGTACCAGTTTTGGGGTTTCACCCCTCTTCAACCAGGATAACTTGATTCCATTGGCACAGTGAGCCCAGGAGCCACGTCTGGGCATACCTGGCACACTTAGGGCGAGAAAGCAAAAGACACACAATTGATGGACGGAAGGCAGAACAAATCAAAACATTCACCCCCAGTCAAGAGAACTGGGTTAAATCCATCATTCTTTTGCTCACCATGCCACCCCAGTTTAGACCTGGCCATATGCAAATCAGTCTTGACCCTGTGTTGCCTAATGGGAACAGTCCAGCCTGAACTGCCAAGCCAGGTCCTCCCTAGACCGGAAAGAAGCATCCTAGGACCAGTTTCGGGGTTTCACAACCCTCTTCAGCCAGGATAGCTTGATTCCAGTGGCACAGTGAGCCCAGGACCCACGTCTGGGCATACCTGACACACTTAGGGCGAGAAAGCAAAAGACACACAATTGATGGACAGAATGCAGAACAAATCAAAACATTCATGCCCAGTCAAGAGATCTGGGTTAAATCCATCATTCTTTTGGTCACCATGCCACCCCATTTTAGACCTGGCCATATGCAAATCAGACTTGACCCTGTGCCTTATGGGAACAGTCCAGCCTGAACTGCCAAGCCAGGTCCTCCCTGGACCGGAAAGAAGCATCCTAGGACCGGTTTCGGGGTTTCACCCCTCTTCAGCCAGGATAGCTAGATTCCAGTGGCACAGTGAGCCCAGGACCCATGTCTGGGCATACCTGGCACACTTATGGCGAGAAAGCAAAAGATACACAGTTGATGGACCGAATGCACGACAAATCAAAACATTCACCCCCAATCAAGAGATCAGGGTTAAATCCATCATTCTTTTGCTCACCATGCCACCCCATTTTAGACCTGGCTATATGCAAATCAGTCTTGACCCTGTGCCTTATGGGAACAGTCCAGCCTGAACCGCCAAGCCAGGTCCTCCCTAGACCGTAAAGAAGCATCCTAGGACCAGTTTCGGGGTTTCACAACCCTCTTCAGCCAGGATAGCTTGATTCCAGTGGCACAGTGAGCCCAGGACCCACGTCTGGGCATACCTGGCACACTTAGGGCGAGAAAGCAAAAGACACACAATTGATGGACAGAATGCAGAACAAATCAAAACATTCATGCCCAGTCAAGAGATTTGGGTTAAATCCATCATTCTTTTGCTCACCATGCCACCCCATTTTTGACCTGGCTATATGCAAATCAGTCTTGACCCTGTGCCTTATGGAAACAGTCAAGCCTGAACTGCCCAGTCAGTTCCTCCCTGGACCGGAAAGAAGCATCCTAGGACCGGTTTTGGGTTTTCACCCCTCTTCAGCCAAGATAGCTTGATTCCAGTAGCACAGTGAGCCCAGGACCCACATCTGGGCATACCTGGCGCACTTAGGGCGAGAAAGCAAAAGACACACATTTGATGGACGGAATGCAGAACAAATCAAAAATTCAACCCCAGTCAAGAGATCTGGGTTAAATCCATCATTCTTTTCCTCACCATGCCACCCAGGTTAAACCTGGCCATATGCAAATCAGTCTTGACCCTGTGCCTCATGGGAACAAGTGTCAGGAATGTGGGTGTGTGAAAGTGATGGGCCCTTGAATGGCGCTGTCTGCTGGTGTGAGTGTTGTAATGTGCTGGGCCTGCGGCTGGCATTGTGAATGGTTTTGTATGTGTCACACATATGAAAGGTGTATGAATGGCCTGTAAAGCGGTTGGTGCCTTGTCGTGGCTTTACAGCTCACAAGCTGTGAGTTAATGGTTCAGTTTCGTGTCCTTTCAATTATTAACAGTGCATTTCATTTTTGTGAAATCTCTGGTTAATACAACTGTATATACTGAACCATCACTCACCCTCGTGCCAAATCCAACCAGTATGTCTGTGTGCTTGAAGAATAGGTGGTTGTGCAGAAATATCTGTCTTTTCTGTCTTTCTCAAGCAGGGTGTACCTGGTCCCTTTTTGTGAGTGTTGTAATGTGTTGGTTTCGTGCCTGGTGGTGTGAATGGACTTGTGTGTATCACGTATGAAAGCTGTGTGAATGGCCTGTAAAGCGGTTGCTGCCTTGCCGTGGCTTTACAGCTCACAAGCTGCGAGTCACTGGTTCAGTTTTTTGTCCGTTTAATTATTGACAGTGCTGTTCATTTTTGTGAAATCTCTCGTTAACAAAATTTTATATACTGAACTATCACTCGCACTCATGCCAAATCCAACCAGTATGTGTGTGTGCTTGAGGAATAGATGGCTGAGAAGGAATCTATCTTTTTAGTCTCTCTGCCAAGGTGTACATTACATCTAAGAATAACCTACCAACTGTAGATATTGTCGTACACTAAACACCTATGGGGGTACATGGTGATGTCTGTCTTGTGGATACCAACACGTTATCTTACCCACAATGTCCTGCGAACCTCAAAATGTCTGTCAGGTTTTCCTTGCATTATTGTGCCAACATTTTTTTGCTGCAGAAAGAAACAACTTTCCTAACCCCCGCCTTTCTGCAAGTATTGCAATAGAAATGGTGCCTCACTAGCGTGGGATTTTGTATTTAACCACTGGAGTATAACCCATAAACCATGTTGAGATTAGGGTAGGTACATGAAGACAAAATAAAAATATCTCAACTGGTATCACTCTAAAGGACAATTAGACATGTATGTATAAAACTTTACGTGAAAAGAAAACGGGAGACTCTGGAATGATTTTGAAATGTGCACATGGCATCATATAATTGTGAATGAAAATTCAAAATTAGAAAGATACAGTTGTAGCAGCACTGCAGGCAAATAAATGCAAAAACAACCCAAATTGGACTTGGTGCTCGAAATGTGTATGTGACACAAAAGGTGGCAACGCAAGTGACAATTGTGAAGTCAGCGAAAACGGCGCATGGTGCAGATGTGAATAATTATATACAGTGAAAGTTGAGGCTCTAGGCAATGATTTACAATTTTGAATATGAACGATTGAGAGTAATTTCAGTAGAGCCACAGAAGGAAGTGTGCCATCACTTGCGCTGAGGAGTCGACGACGTTTCGATCGTATCAATCAGGATCATCTTCAGGACCGGGTTTTGAGTAATTGCGGTGTTGTACAGGGAGGCAAAGGAGATGGGTAAGGGAAGGAAGGGGGAGAGGGGCACGTGTGAACAATGAGGGCGTGGGAGGAACCAGTCACGTGCCGGGGCGTGAGAGTAGCGGTGGACCCGAGGATGTTGTGCATGCTGTGTCCATTAATGCAGGGCAGTAGCCTTGTAGCGCTGTTAGTAAGTACAGTGGCACGTGGGTTGAGGGCATCGGTAATGTATCGTAAGTAATTGGTACAGCATCAAAGCAGGGACTATGTAGACCCTCGAGGAACTCGTAGGGAGAACAGAGGTCATATTAAACCACAAGTATGGCAATTGAGGTAGTGACGCGTGAGAGGAGGAAGCGGATCAGCGTGCATGGGAGGTGATGTGAGGTGAGGGTGACTAAATGAAGTACCTGGAAGGAAAAGATATTATCTGGAAGGGCACGAGTCCACAAAGGCGTCTACATATTCACTGCTTTGACACTGTACCAATTACTTACGAAACAGTAATTGGTCAGCCTGGTAATGCCACAACTTTCCCACACAAAAATGTGTGAAAAAAGTGATTTTTTCAGCTAAAATTGGGGTTTGCAGGGGATTCTGGGTAAGGAAACTTTGGGGGAGCCATGCAAGCCATACCTCCCTGGAATTCCACGGGTGTCTAGTTTTTAGAAATGTGTGGGTTTGATAGGTTTCTCTAGATGGCCGCCGAGCACGGGGCCAAAAACCCAGGTGACCCCCCTTGCAAAACCAGGTTGTTTTGTTATAGGAAATTTTGATGTAGCCTCACTACGTTTTGGGCCCTTGCCTGTCGTGGGTACTTGGGCCTCCCACATGAGTGAGGCACCATTTTTATTGGGAGACCCTGTGGAACGCTGGGTGTTAGTAAATTTGTGTCAGCCCAGTGATGCCCCAACTTTCCCACACAAAAACGTGCAAAAAAAATGATTTTTTTAGCAACATTTGAGGTTTACAGGGGATTCTGGGTAAGGAAACATTGGGGGATCCACGCAAGCCATACCTCCCTGGAATGCCCTGAGCGTCTAGTTTTCAGAAATGTGTGCGTTTTGTAGGTTTCCCTAGATGGCCGCCGAGCACGGGGCCAAAAACCCAGGTTACCCCTCTTGCAAACCTAGGTTGTTTTGTGATAGGCAATTTTGATGTTGCCTCACTACGTTTTGGGCCCTTGCCTGTCGTGGGTACTTGGGCCTCCCACACGAGTGAGGCACCATTTTTATTGGGAGACCCTGGGGAACGCTGGGTTATAGGAAATTTGTGTCAGCTCGGTGATGCCACAACTTTCCTGCACGAAAATGTGTGAAAAAAGTGATTTTTGTCAGCTAGAATTAAGGTTTGCAGGGGTTTCTGGGTAAGGAAACCTTGGGGAATCCACGAAAGCCATACCTCCCTGGAATCCCCCAGGTGTCTAGTTTTCATAAATGTATAGGTTTGCTAGGTTTCCCTAGGTGCCGGAAGAGCTAGGGTTAAAACACTACAGCTAGGCACATTTCCAAAAAAGGTCATTTTCCACTGTGAAATTGTGTTGTGCCCATGTTGCGTTTTGCGCCGTTTCCTGTTGCGGGCACTAGGCCTACCCACACAAGTGAGGTACCATTTTTCTCAGAAGACTTTGGGGAATGCGGGGTGGGTGGAAATTTGTGGATCCACGCAGATTCCAGAACTTTCCACCACAGAAATGTGAGGAACATGGTGAGAGACAGTCGAGTCACCCCATACTGGATTACCCTGGGTGTCTAGGTTTGAAAAATGTATAGGTTGGCTAGGGTTCCCTAGGTGCCGGCAGAGCTAGGGTTAAAAAACTACAGCTAGGCACTTTGCCAAAAAAGGGTGATTTTTCACTGTGAAATTGAGTTGTGTCCACGTTGCATTTTGCACCGTTTCCTGTTGTGGGCCCTAGGCCTACCCACACAAGTGAGGTACCATTGTTGTCGGAAGACTTTGGGGAACGCGGCGTGGGTGGAAATTTGTTGTTCCATGCAGATTTCAGAACTTTCCACCACAGAAATGTGAGGAAAATGTGTTTTTTTAGACAATTTTTTAGGTTTGCAAGGGATTCTGGGTAACAGAACCTGGTGAGAGGCAGGCGAGTCACCCCATCATGGATTCCCCTGGTTTTCTAGTTTTCAAAAATGTATAGGTTTGCTAGGTTTCCGCAGGTTCCGTCAGAGCTAGGGTTAAAAAACTACAGCTAGGTACTTTGCCAAAAAAGGGTCATTTTTCACTGTGAAATTATGTTGTGTCCACGTTGCATTTTGCGCCGTTTCCTGACACGGCCGCTAGGCCTACCTACACAAGTGAGGTACCATTTTTCTTGGAAGACTTTGGGGAACACGGGCTGGGTGGAAAGTTGTGGATCCACGCAAATTCCAGAACTTTGCACCACAGAAATGTGAGAAAAATGTGTTTTTTTGGACAATTTTTTAGGTTTCCATGGATTCTGGGTAATAGAACCTGGTTAGAGGCAGTCGAGTCACCCCATCCTAGATTACCCTGGGTGTCTAGTTTTTAAAAATTTGTAGGTTTGCTAGGTATCCCTAGGTGCCGGCAGAGCTGGGGTTCAAAAACTACAGCTAGGTACTTTGCCAAAACCGGGTAATTTTTCACTGTGAAATTATGGTGTGTCCACGTTGTGCTTTGTGCCGTTTCCTGTCACGGGCACTAGGCCTACCCACGCAAGTGAGGTACCATTTTTCTCAGAAGACTTTGGGGAATGCGGGGTGGGTGGAACTTTGTGGATCCACACAGATTCCAGAACTTTCCACCACAGAAATGTGAGGAAAATGTTGTTTTTTGGACATTTTTTTAGGTTTGCAAGGGATTCTGGGTAACAGAACCTGGTGAGAGCCAGTCAAGTCACACTATTCTGTGTTCCCCTGGAAGTCTAGTTTTAAAAAATGTATAGGTTTGCTAGGTTTCCCCAGGTGCCAGCAGAGCTAGGATTAAAAAACTACAGCTAGGCACTTTTCAAAAAAAGGGTAATTTTTCATTGTGAAAATGTGGTGTGTTCACGTTGTGTTTTGAGCCGTTTCCTGTCGTGGGCACTATACCTACCCACACAAGTGAGGTACCATTTTTATTGGGAGACTTCGGGTAATTCAGATTTGTAAAGCAACTGGTATTACCTGTTGACTTTCTTTTCATTTCTGCCTTCCAAATGAAAGACAATGTGTAAAAAGGAAGTCATTTTGAAAAATGACCGATAATTCTCATGCTAGTATGAGTGTTCCCAATTTCGGAAATGTGCAAATATCTACTGTTTCTAAACTCTATATTTTGTTTCCATTTCAGAAATATATAGGTGTCTTTCATACCAATTTTTCCATGTATACATTTTCCCAGATTAATTGCTATATACCCGCTGCATAATAAAAAAACCATTGCAAGTCGCTGCTCAGTTTTTGGCTCTGGGTTCGTCGGGTTCTTAGTGAACCTACAAGTCCTATATATCTCCACAACCAGTAAGGTCCCGCGGATGTAATGGTATATTGCTTTCAAAGAGCTGTCATAATTAAAAGAAGTTACAGTTGAAAACGTTGACACAAAAGGCTGTTTTTTTCAACTCATTTTCAATTTTTCCTATATTTAACTGTTAATTTCTATAAAGAAACCTTGAAGGATCTACACAAATGACCCCTTGCTGAATTCAAAATGTTATCTACTTTTATAAAATCTATAGCTTTTCAGGATCCATTATTGCTCTCATACCTATTTCTACCATTAACTGGATGGAGGTTGAAAGCACAAAAAACAGCAAAAATAAGCTATGTCCCAGAAAAATGCCAAAACTGTGTAAAAAATGTTGGTTTTCTGACAAAGTCTGTCATTCCATAAAAGCTGGGAAAATGCTGGTTTCAGCCCCACAAACCCTTTTCTGATACCATTTGCATGGGAGACCACAGACACTTTCATTTGCAGCACTTTTTTCCCCCCAAAAAAACATTTAGCTGTATTTTGGCTAATTTCTGGGTCCCCTCCAGGGGAATCCACAAACCCTGGGTACATTTAGAATCCCCATTATGTTGAAAGAAAAGGACATAAATTTGGCATGGATAACTTATGTGGTCAAAATGTTACAGGGGCCTAAGCGCGGACTACCCCAAAGAGCCCAAAAAAGGCTTAGCACGGGGGGGGGGGGGGGGGGGGGAAGGCCTAGCAGCGAAGGGGTTAAAGGGTATCAAAAAATATATATATGCTAAGACTTTGCCATGGTTTGCTGAATCTACAAGAAAATTGGGAGGCAGTCAGGGAGCTAAGGGCCAGATGTACGACTGTGGATATAGCGCCTAACAAATTGCGAGTGTTTTGCGACTCACAATTTGTGAGGCACTATTTCCAATGTACAACAGTGTTTTTCACACTGTTAGCGATTCCCAAGGGGGTCACAAATTTAGAGGCTCATGAATATTAATGAGCCTCTCGCAAATTATGACCCCATTGGGAATGGCAGGCCCTCCCAGGTATGGTGGCCTGCTGGGCTCTGCAGACCAGCATGTCTGGGACTGCTTTTAAATAAAGCAGTTATTTTTTAATGCATTCCGTTTTCCTTAAAGGAAAACGGGATGCATTTAAAAAAAAAAAAAGTTTTCCTTTCATTTTTTAAGGGCAGGTAGTGGTCCCTGGAACCACTGCCTGCCCTTAAATAATATTTTCCCCTGCATTTGCAAAGGAGAAGGGGTCCCCTGGGGACCCATTCCCTTTCGCGAGTGCATTACCACCATCTTGAATTTGCAAGTGTTTTGCGACTGCAATTGCGGTTGCAAAACATTTGTACATAGGGTTGCACTCGCTATGAGGAAGGGAACGCCCCCTTCCTTATAGCGACTTGCAATTCCAAAATAGCAAATCGCAAATAAATTGTGACTCACTATTTTGGAATGGTACATACCCCTATAGGATTTTGTATGCGCAAAAGGGTTTGCAAACCTGTTTGCGCATGCAAAAACGATGTACATCTGGCCCACTGCCTCTAAAGTACACAGAGTTGTTCTAGAGTTTGTGGACTTTCTGTCAACTTTTTATACACATTTTCATTGGATAAAAGAAAGGCCAAGCCCTGCCTGAGGTGCACAGCTGAATGCCATTCGCAGTGTGTGACGGTTACTACAAAGCCCTGAAAACTTGATGTACATTGGGTGTGGCTGCCCATTAAGGGTTACATGCAGGTCCAAGCCAACCTCTACTGCTCACAACCTCAGCCATGAGCAGTGGGATTTGGCTGCTCTGCTTTGCACAATGAAAGACCATGTGCCTCAGAAATGGGGTTGGTATTATATAGAACTTGAATGTATGGATCAGAAGCTCCATTCTCTGAAAAAAACTGAATTTATTTGAAGTTACTGCCAGAGTACAGTTATGGTTGTAAATTAAAGTGAACAACCATAAATCACACATCAAATTCAATGGTTATCCTCACAATATTTATAACAGTAAGGAGGAGGAATTCAAAACACATTTTTAAATTTCATTACATACAAAAACGAGGAATGCTATAGTTGTGGTATTTATAATTGTAATGGTAAGGTAATATCTCACTAGTAAGACAACTTGAATAATTGGTGTAATCATATTTTACACCTGAACGGTGAGGTCAAGGGCTTTGCATATGGTGTGCGAATTTTAGTTTGCACTGCTGAGGTGTGTGGCATAAATTTAGGAGCTAAACATAACTGATTAATTTCAGGGATTCTCAATCTTTATTCATAAATATACCTCTATTTTAAGTCTCTTTTTCAATGAAACTAAACACAGATGCTGGCTCGTGTGTAATCCCCTGTTTAATCACGGGTTGAAATTACGAGTTGCAATCTGTTTATCACATCTGATATTATCGGATGTGTTAAATACATCAACATTAGTTGAATTTTGAGAGTGCAAACCTGCTGAACTTTAGCAGGGGAAACGTCAAAATATGTGTGTTATTCCCCAGAAACTAGTAATAGGTAGCATTAACCTCAGGTAAATAACGTTTCCCTCGTCGGTAGCGTTATTTATCAGATGTGATAAGTAGAACCTATAATCATAATGAGGGCCATAGAGTGTTGCAGGGCACACGAATATAATCAGGCCGCGTAGCCTATACGTGCTTTCAGAAACGTAGGTATCCAGCTTACAACTGAGTAAAGTCTGTCGTCTATCTAACATTGATCTGCAAACAAAGATGTTCTCAAAATAATGACTTTACTCAAGCCATCCCCCAATATTCCTTCTGTACACACAGCTCTTAGATTGCTTTGATATTTGTACATCAGGTTCTCCAATCTCCCACCGATTACTTCTGAATTATTGAAGGCTTGCTCCTTGAAAATAGGCCTTCCTCAGTGGTTTAGCAATATGACCCTGGCGAATTTTGTATGAATAATACATGACTGGTCCAAATTTCAAGAGTGATACTACCAATCAAGGGACTAGAACTAATATGTTTGTTATTTGATCTCTGTTCAGACAAAAACTAATCAAAGTAGAAGCGGCCTGTGAAGGATTAATTCATAAATATTCTGAAAAGGAATTGGTAACTTTAGTATTTGTACGGAGAAAGTACAAATGGTGTCGCAAAATGAAAAGCTTCGGCAAAATCTGTCCTTTGTCAATGTTAAAAATGCAGTTATATCTTCTACACTCTTGACGTCTTGTGGTTTTAAGAGCAGAAATATACCAAAATGTACACTTTAGAATTGTGCACAGTTCTAATACGCAGGTGTCTTTTAATTGTTAATGTGCTCCTGTGCTTCGCTGTGACATGTGGATAGACTGGGATACTTTATCTTCTGCACAGTGACACTATGGGAATTACAGATTTCTCTAAATTCAAATCAGTCAGGAATGAAAAGATAGATTTACAAACATTTTTCACTAGGTTTTCCTCAAACAAGTGAGGCAAACATGCACGAAATATTTTTTAAATTACTTTCCTGAGCAAAACGTATTTTAAGCTGGAAAGTTGCCTGTAAGCAACACAAAGCAGTGCAAAGCACCGTTTTGCATCACT
The DNA here is from genome assembly GCF_964204655.1 of Triturus cristatus. Taxonomy (NCBI): domain Eukaryota; kingdom Metazoa; phylum Chordata; class Amphibia; order Caudata; family Salamandridae; genus Triturus; species Triturus cristatus. Next base: position 634,886,917 of record NC_140582.1, read on the forward strand.
CCACACCAAGAGGGCATTCTCTGGGTGGCACGAGGGCGTTCCCTTGTAGCCACCCTTGGTTTTTGATGCAAAACCCTAGCTACTAACAATATCAGAAAGGGTTTTGCCCCCAAAAAATAACACTACTTGAAAGCAGGTGTTGAAAAGGAGATATAGTATTATTTCTTCTAACTATTCCCACGTTGCGTGTGTGCTGCACTTTACAGCACATATATAACATGGGAAACGTTTCAAAGCAAGTCTAGGCATAGTATTTGGACTGGAAGGGTATTTATCAGCATTATTGTGGTTGAAAATTATCTTTTTGAAAAATATGTGGAAACATTTTATTTGAGTGGTGTTGTGATAAATCTGCATGCCATGCTGCAGGGGAGAGTGACTGTCAGGGTGTTTCTGCGTGCAGAAGATAAGCTTTCACAATGTCCTGGCTAGGGTAACCAGGGTAACAGCTCTTGTGAAAATCAAATACACTTTTAGGAATTATTGCGGTACCCTTGGGTACCATGAGACACGTTGAAAACTGTGTTTCTTTTGGGGGGCACTCAAAGTTAAAGAAATAAACAATGCAAAAGCCAAAATAAGTTTATTATGTGATGAAATGTAGTAGCTAAATGCACTCAATTAAAAACCATCAGCAAAGGGAAGGATAGTTTTAAGGCAAGGTAACTTTTTGCATGTTCACCCCCAATGTTTTGGGACTGATGCGGCTGATGTATGCACTTTTTTGAAAACTGGAGAGCTGCTGTCCAGCACCAGATGTATGTTCTCTGCCCACTAAAACATCGAGGGTCTCATTTATGAAAAGTGACGCATCACTGCGTGAAAACAGCGATGCGTCACTTTTCACTGCGCCCTCCCTGCGACTCCAATGATGCGTCATATTTACAGTATGACGCATCATGTCGCAAGGAGTCACAGATACGTCAGTATTTCTGACGTATCTGTAGGCGCAAAAGTGACGCATTGCTGGAGTGTGTCACAAAAGAGACACAACTCCAGCAATGTGTCCTTTCACATGGGCAAGCCCCATGTGAAAGGGCCTGCATCAGTCGTACGGCTGCTGTGAGTCAGGCGCAAGATATTGACGCATTTGCACCCTAGAAGTGGCGCAGTGAAATCTCGTAGATTTCACTGCGTCACTTCTATGATGCTTACTTACGTGGGAACGCCCACCCTGCATACATTATACCTGACGCAGGTATAATGTAGCGCAGGGGTTTACAAAGTGACGCATCTAGGTAGATGCGTCACTTTGTAAATATGGCGCATCATGGCGCATGTTTTACGCCACTGGTGCGTCACAAAAAGTGACGCACCGGTGGCGCAAAAGTGACGCAGGGGCTCATAAATGAGCCCCCTAGAATTGATCAATACCTGCCTGCCAGCCATATTTATCTTACCTGTAAGTCCCTAGTAAATGGTAGTCTGTGCACCCAGGCCCTGTAAGTGTAATGTCACCAGTGGACTGCAGCACTTATTCTACTACTACCAACTACTACAAACGAGAAAAGTGAAAATATGACTCTAGGCCTGCCACTCTAGCCTGGCTGTGCAGTTTTAAACTGCAAATTCAACTGAGCAAATAAACCTTTTGCCAGTCCTAAATGTTCCTTTTCATTATTGTTAAGTCACTCCTAAAGTAAGTCCTAAGTGCTATCTTAGGGTGGGGTGCATTGTATTTAAAAAGTAGCCCGTGTTTTTAAGTTTTACATGACCTAGCAGTGAAAAGTCTCCAAAGTCATATTTCTCGGCAATAAGGCTGGCTCTCCAATAGGAAAACACTGAGTTACATTATAACACTTTAGAATATATACCTTTGGTTTGGGAATAGCTAGATGCATGAATCAAAAACTCAAATTAATAGGAATATACAATCCAATCTGCTGGTAAAATCAGATTTTAAAATATTATTTTGAAAATGGCACTTTAAGAAAGTTGGCATTTTCTTGCTTAAAGTCTCTAATAGTCTCCTGAAATAATCCACAACTGCTACATGGCAAGCCTGCTGGGAGGTGTGAATTGCTCAGGAAAGGGAACAAAAGGGCATTGGCTAGGAATAGGGCTGACATCCTCCTGACAGGATGGCCTGGGGATGTGAACACCAACTGTACAAGTTTCAAAAGGGCAACCCCTGTCATAGGCAGATGTACTCACATCTAGGCCTGTATCTGCCATTGTTCAAGAAGTCAGCGTAGTACCAATATCACTAGGGTTCTGTGCCAGAACTGGTTTTGCAAGATTTCTCGAGACACATCTCAAGGGTATACCAAGAGTTCTTGACAAGGGAATAAGTGTTATAGCCATGGTGGATTTTGGCACGGCAGGGCACTGCAGGATGTTTAGGTCCAAACCAAACCATTTGCTCAACGGATTTTTAGAAATTGGGCTTATTATTGTGTTGTGCTTTCTACTAAGTCAGGGCCCTTTCAGCAGGGTAAACCAGCAAATTGAGCCCAACCAGCAGTAGAACATTGGTGGCTGCAGTTGGGTAATAGCCTCTGGTTCTTTCAGCAAAAATTGTTGGATGTTTCTAGGTTACAGATTTTAGTTAGGAGTAGTACACACTGGCATTTTCCTGGGGCCCTAAGACCTTAAGTACACCACGTTGGGGTCAGGACTCACATCAGACCAGGTGAAGCCACCTACAATGTCCAGGGCAAATCTATTTGGAACTGGTCAGGTGGGCTCTTCAGGAGGATGCGCTTTTTTCAACTTTTTTGTCTCTGTAGCTCAGCAGGAGGCTATCCAACTAAGCCTTGGACTCCACAGTTATGTCAGGGTTCAAATGGGTTTAGATTAAAGACAAGGGAGCCCTAAAAGGTAACCAAAGACCTAGGGAATCAATTTTTGAAAAAACAGTGGTCCATGTTAAGGATAATTAAGGAAACACGAAATGAATATAGAAAGAAATCAATTCTATATATATGCTATCCAGCCGGATAGTGCGATTTAATAAGAATATTTAAATATGTCAAGAAACAAAATTAATGAGTAGTGGGATACAGTCCTTTATCTGATTTCACATAAATAAACAAAAGGGTGACAATTGACAGTTTACAAGGACATATTTTTTAACAAGAAAACATAAAGCAAACAGGCGAAACAGAGTTCAAGGCGGCCCTTGGTTCCTTGGCCCCAGTGTTGTACGGGGAAGGGGGCACTTGCGGAGATGACCTGATCCGGTCGTAGTTAGGGCAGGAGTCCACGAGAATCCATGGACGTGTGTGTGGATGTATCGAGCCACCGCGCTCCACACACGTCCATGGGCGAGGGAAACACTCCTGTCTTATAAGGAAAAAGTTGCCAGGGGTGACCCTACCCACTTAGACGTCACTTCCATGGGGTTCAGCCCTAAACAATGGCACATTGCCCAGCTCTGCCAAACTCAAATATGGCAGAATCTTTCTTTCCCTAGTCAGAGCTCTGGGCACACCCCTGCATCATGGATAGGGAAATTAAGAACCCAAGTAAACCAATTCTAGTATATTGTTTCCCCCACACTGACATTGGTGCCATTTCAGCTACTTGGTGAAGGGCAGGCGTAGGTCTTAGTTACATCTGCCTATGACAGGGAATGCCTTGCAAATTAAATGTCACCTGTGGATAGGTGCACATGTTAGGCAGTCCATTAGGATGACTCAAAAACATGGCTTGAGTACTACCTGTGTTGCTTAACTGCTGCAACATTTACATGTGCAGATGAACCTGTCAAGAGAACACTTTTAGCAGGCAATCACCCTACTATAAAAATATAAACAAGTGACTCACAAGTAGATCTTGCATTTCACAAGGTAGGGTGCTTAGTGTTTCAAAGTGGTACATGCAAGTATTTATTGCTGACATGTACTGACAGTGACAATACCCCAAAAGTTATTTTCAATGTTAAACTGCTTTAACTGTTCATTTGATAAAAACTTAGTCCAGAATAAAACACTATTTCTGATAACTCAGGTTTGCTATAAGCTAGAGAAATTATTCCACTACTATGTTTAATCTTATTCCAGTTCACTGGTGGTAATGTAAATATGATCATAAATATTTAGGAAAAGTAACTTGTAAAAGGTTCGACTATGTTTGCCGGAACCTCTAGTAGCCAAATTAGCACTGGCCTGCCAGCAGCTGGCCCCTGTCAGGGTGCCCTTTAATGAGGTTTGAAAATTGCATATAGAGCTGAAACGTCAGCCTGTGCCTTTTTGCAGGAAGACCTGGGTGTGAGGTGCGTGACTCCTCTCAGCTCAGGAAGGACAATTTGTAAGGGTTTATGAACTTCATTAACATGAAAGTGGCTAGGGTGAGGCCTACCCATTTATAAAGTCTTCCCTCTAAAAATTAGAAAAAATCAAGCAAATTTAAGTGTAAAGGAGGCCTGGGGAAGACAAGCTTTTTTTTACTGGACCAACTGTACCTGACTTGGCATCAGCCCAATGGGAGGGGAAGCTGGTTCCAGAACCTTTTTTGTGGATTTGAGGTGGAGGAGACTGTTCATTTTCCTAAACACAGCACTGACTGGGGCACCTGAAATCTTCAATGGCAGATGCATGCTGCTATGATGAAATGTTTCAAGAATAGTGCACTCTTGGATATTTTTCAGTATGGCAAGCAGGATGTGCTGTAAAAGTTAGAAGGGTCATCTATTGAATTAATTTTCATATTGGTTAGAAAACGTCAAGGAGTCACCGCACCCACTGGCTCGAGCACCAAAGAATATATGAAGACAACACAAATTAAAATTAGTACCCTGATATCCGCAAAGGAAACATACATTCATCCAATGAAAAAGCGGGATCAAACCCTCATGATACAGTGAAGGGGAAAACAAAAAATAGCAAGAATAGCCATCAAATCAGAAGCACAGATTGGAATGAGCAAGCAAACCATCTGATTATTATATCTCCCTTGATTTAAGAAATGTTCGATTTTATTATGTTTTGAGCTATTCTTTTATTTAGTACCGACTTTACGAATAGCCACCCATTACTTAATTAGGAATGTCATGCATATTGAAGTCAAATCCTAAAAATCTACTTTTTCTAGCACTCTTCCCAACATGGAAGCTCTCAAATAAATATACAATTATATTCTTAAAGGATTCAAGTAGTGAAAGAAAGAAACACATGAAGGAAAGAACGGAGATTACATTTAAGGGCATTTTTGTGGGTGTTTTGTTCTCAAAACTAGCTGTCACCAGTTCTTAGTTTTGAAAATAATGGTTCGATGAAGACATTTCAATATACTGTACGTTAAGTTAAAACGTTATTAACCACCAATGTGAGTATGAGAATAAATGGATTTTGGTGCATTTTCTAACTTGTCCAAAAAAGTCTAAAATGTGCAACTGATGAATACATTTCTTTTCTTTCACTCATATTATCATAGCGTTAGCAAATCCCAGACCATTCTATCTATCCGCTTTAAGGTCTGTTGCATTTTTGCTTGGCTTGACTGCGCCAAGCCGCCCAAGTCGGGCCATATCCTGGAGCAGTGCCTTGGTGTATTCATAATAGCTCCTTGTTCTATCTGGGTATCCTACCTAAATTCCATACCACCTAGAGAGATCAGGCCATATCCCAGGAGGCCTTCTGATCTTACACTCCATACCCAAACACCAAGTCAAAATGACCGCCTTAATCCAATTAGCAACAAACGGGGGGATGGATATATCCACCATTTAAAGATTTCTCTCCTTGCTAAAAGTATCAAATAAAACATAAGACCGCTTTTCTCCCAGCTCAATAGACAACCAAAGGTCTCATCTACCCCAAGCAGAGCTAATAGAGAATTAAAGGCTATTGTTGCCCCTAAAATATCTTTTAAGATGGTCTCAATGTCAGTCCAGAATCGTTGAATCTTTCGGCACAAAATGAAAATGGCTTTTAAAAGACCACACTTTCTGCACTTGGAGGTGGGCTATGCGAACGTAGCAATTTTTTGTGGGGTCCAATATAACCTTTTGATAGTGAAGAATTGGTTTCGCTTTAAGTTCCCTAGCTTAACGACTGAGTACAATAGTTTCAGTGAATCACACCATAATGATTGTAAATTCACCCCCTGAAAGGTGTCTCCAACACCATATATGGAAATCTCATTTTTTTTTCTTGAGCTGCCAGGAGGTTCCAATACCATCTGTTGCCTCCTTTCTTTTAGATTTTACATATTGAAGAGAGAAATCAAACTCCCACTCCCCCTCATTCTCTGGTGCTGAGGACTCATATCAGAAGGACAGCCGCACATTTTTTAACCTGGATAGACTATCGCGAGCTTTGGCTCTAAAGACTTCCCAGGGAAGTATCCCTTGTACAGTCATCAGGTCTCCCCAGGTGACAATCCCTGCTCACCTTATAGAGAGACATATTTATACATATTTATTTATTTATAATTAGGACCTAGTTTCATAGGAAAAGCATTTTTTTGACTTTGCTATAACTTAGGCGTAGTTTGACCAATCTTCATGACATTTTCCCCAAAAAGTGTCAAGGTAGGTTCTGGTTTCATGGAAAGTTTGGGGGTGATCAGTGCAGTGGGAACTGAGAATTTGGTCAGTGAAAAAAGGGTGTGTTTGTAATCTAAATTCCAATAGGAGAGCTGCATTGGATACCTATCGGAAAAAGACTACAATTTAAAGCTCTCTGCTTTATGTTTAAAGCTAAAGCAGGACTTGGCCCGAAATATGTACAAGAGCTGGTCTCCCTTTATATCCCCTCGAGAGATTTGAGATCTGCCAGCCAGGACTGATACTGTGTCCCCAGAAATTTGGTGGCAATCTTTTGCTTATTTAGGGCCAAAAATGTGGAATGCTCTGCCTCAGTATATAAGAAACTGCTCTTCGTGAATGCAGTTTCACAAATGTTTAAAAACATGGCTTTTCTAAAGATTGGGTTTTCAGGATCTACTTGCAGTTGCTCAGCAGTGTGAAACCCAATGGATAGCTGTGCACTTTGGAAATAACAATAATTAATAATAATAATAATAATAGGAACGTTTTGCCACACCTACAGCCCGAACGGCTGAAAGGACTTACACCCAATTTACCATGGAGGTAGATGTTGGTTCAAGGAAGTGCCTTTTGCTTCTTTGGTGTAAATCAGTTTAGTAGTTTTTGAGAAATATAAGTTTAAAATTATATTGATATCTCTGGACGTGAATTCTTCATGAACAAAGAGAGCTTGTGCAGCGTAATGCACTGCTCTGATTGGCTGGCAACAGGAAGTGTTGGTAGTCATCTTGCGACTCAGCTTGAAGCTGAGTCCCAAATAAAAGTGAAAATAAAGAAAAGGGGGCAGGGTAGGAATACCCCGCCATGGCATAAAACTATTTTTTTTAAAAACAACTTGCTGAAAGTTTTTGTGAAATTGCATTATTTTTTTGTAAAGTAAGCGTGGGCTCTCATGCTTGCTTTAAATAACCCCCAGGTGGGCTGGGTCCCGGGGTATATGATTATTATACGACAGGAGCACATGGGGCCCCCTTCCTAGGGCTTAACAAAGCTCCTAAGACTGCCACATCCTTGGGGCACTTTATATTATTAATGCAGGTGAGCCCACTGGGACCGCCCACAGCCCCAGGGACCACCACCTCCCGGGGTTTTGAAACAATATGGGGGACCCGGAGAACCCCCCGGGGATTGCTACCTCCCTGGGGCCTTAACAATGGAAACGTGGGGTCCCACTAGCAGCACCAGCGACCACCACCCCCCTGTAGCACTTTTATCTTACAAATGCGGGGGGCTCGCTCTTTCCTGGGGACCGCACCAGCCAGGGGCACAACCATTCAGTAATAAAAAAGTTAAAAAAACAAAGCGGGGAGGCCCTACAGCCCCCCCACGCAGCCCGGGGGACCACAACCTACCCCAAGGATATACAGAAGATGGGTGGGGGGCTGCGCTGCCCCCCTCCAGGAGCCCTCCATGGCCCTGGAGACCACTACCCCCAGGGTGTCTGGCCTTGGGACATCGCAGTGTGCTATGGCTTGGCGGGATCACCCCTCCCACTAAGCCATAGCACACTCTGGTCGGCTTCATGGAAGCTAGAGCATTAAAAATGCTCTCACTTCTATGAAGTGAGTCAGAATTGCTTTTGAATAGACGGAGTTGCATGCAGCTCCTTCTCTCCAAAAGCAATGGCGGCTACCATAGGAGGAGGGGAGCCAGCAGGGACCATGGGGAACTTGAGGCACCCCCTGCAATCTTAAATGAGCTGGCGTGCACCAGGGATGGGATCCCGAGCGCAATATCGGCCCGGGTAGGGGGGCTGAGTGGCCCCCCTCCTGCGCCAATTTTTGCCCTGGGGACCGTATCCCCTGTGGCCAGGCCTTTGCAAAAATGTTCTGTTTTACAAGGGAAGGGGACCGAGTGGCCCTTGTCCCCAGGCCTTTTTGAGCCCCGGGGACCCAATCCCCAGGACCATGCCTTCAACATTTGTTTAAAAATGAGGAGGGAGGCCTGTGTGGCCCCCTCACTAGGCTATTACCCTGGGGACCCCATCCCCCGGGACATGGACTCTCTTTGGGGACCATGGGGGCCTTAAGGCCTGCCTGTCTGCCTTGCTATGGCTTGCTCCCTCCAAGCCATATCAAATCCCAGGGGTGGGCATCCCGGGACATTACTGGAGCTGGCCCTGGGGGGTGGCAGTTCCCAGGGCCATGGAGGGCTCCTGGAGGGGAGCCACATGGCCCCCTCACATCTTGAATATAGCCCTGAGGAGGTGGTTGTCCCTGGGGTCAGGGGCCATCTACGGACCCCCTTAGTGCTTTGATTTGTGCCCCGGAGAGGCAGCTGCGCACATGCGCCCCCAGCATTGTGATCAATTAGCCCCAGGAGGTGGTGGTACCCGGGGAATCTGCATTTTTATTTGTAATTGACCCCGGGACCTGGCCCACCTGGGGGCCTAATTAAATGAAGAACAGCAGCCTGTGCTTGATTTTTAAAAACAATATCGGCAGGATTTGTGGATCCAACGTGACTCTCATCGACATTTATTTAAAAAAAATGCTTTTTGGACCCTGATGTGGTCCCTCTGACGCCACCCCAAGAGGCCCGGTGAGTTAGGGCTTTTCTACACTGCTCCCTATCTTACTTTTAACCTTTTTTCTTGTGACTCGTTTTAACTGAGTCACAAGATGGCTGCAAACACTTCCTGGTTCCAATCAGATCTCAGGCACAAGATCGGAAGGGGTCGCGGATCCAACACGGCCACAGTTGTATATCTTGGAAATCTTTACATTTTCAGAAACTCCTCAATGGATTTACACCATTTAACAAAAAGAGTGCTTTGTGGACCAAGAGCTACCTTTTTGCTAAATTTGGTCTAATGCCGTTCAGCAGTTCGGGCTATAGCCGTGTCTAAAGATTCCTATGGAAATTAACTTGGAGAAAAAGTGTCATGGGACCCCCTCTTTTTCTCGGCCCCAGCTTGACGAATCATCCCAGATTTTTCAATACCGCAGTAAGGGGCCTATTACGATGGCGGGCGGGTAACGGAGCGCAGGACCACCCGCCGATGCTGCGGCGGTCCCGCCATGCACATTAGTATTTACCCGCCACACTGGCGGGCGCATCCTGTGCCTTTTCCATTGCGGGTGGATCTGCTGACTGCAGACCCGCCCGCAATTGAAAAGGACTGTGCACGGCACTGCCCTGCACTATGTGGCAGGCACCACGTGGTGCCTGCCACGTACTGCATGGCAATTGGGGGATACCATAGGTACCGCTTATGTGCACCCCTCACCCCCCTCTTCACCCTGGGGGCCCGCAACGGGCCCCCAATGCAAGTACCGTATGCCTTTCCATGGTGGCAACGCCACCGTGGAAAGGCCATTTACTGCAAGCATCCTAACATGGATGGCGGTGTCTCGCAGACACCGCCACCATATGCAGGCACTTTTTCAGCCGGTCGAAGAGTTGACCGGCGGAAAAGGGGCAGACGGTCTTCCCGTCCGCCGCAGACCCCCCAGCCATCCTAATGTGGCGGGGGTCATTCTAGTGAGGATGGCGGGGGCAATTCGCCCGCCATCCTAATGGTCCCCTTAGAGATGAACCCATTATCAAATTATGGGAATATTTACATTTATGCTTCTCCTGTGTAATTGTGTTTAACATTTACGTTTCTGATGCTTGACATTTGTTGATATTATACTTAATTGCTTTGTTTGCCTAACTATACACCTGGGTAATAAAAGGATAGAGAATGTGACATGACAGAGTCCAGCATATCGGTTTGCATTTTAGAAATGAAACTACAATCTACAATCTACTCGCTAAAATGTTATTTTCTGTGTACGTTTTTATTAGCTAAATAAATAAAAATGTTTAATATTTGGGGAATTTTGTATTCTTGTTTATCGTGTTGAGGTCCAAATCATAGAAGTTTCTCATGTTGATGCTTCTGGCTTCCAGTAGTGGTTCAGTGATGATCCATGAAAGTTGAAAGTTAAAAGTGGCTGTCTTGTGGCACAGTGATATTTGTTGTGTGAATCAGGCAGTTCCAGGACATGAAAGGATAAGTGAAAATACTCGTGGCTCTTTCTAAACCTTGCCAAGTTAACACATCTCTTTTAGTGGACAGTTAAAATTCCTCTCCCCATATGAATAAGCATCCGCTATGAATTATTGTCGGCAGAACGGTGATCTTAGTAGAATCTGCCCTCTAGAAATAAGTAAGCGTCATGGCTAAAAGAGCGTAGCTCCATGTCAAATTGAAAAAGTAAAATGTAATTATGTAGCTGCTATTAGAGCAATGTCTCCTCTTTGCTGAATTAATGCCTCAGAATGAGGAGGCATTTCACATCAATTAGAGCTTTCTCACCCAGTCACATACTTTCATCTAAATGATCAAATATTCTATGGGTTACTGAGCGAGCGCAGCAATGAGTGAATTCACCACCAAGCGGGTATTGGAGGTAAACGCTCTACCAATGCTTCACAAAATGCGGTCAAATGGTAAGTTTTACGGCACATTTTCCTAAAAAGACTTAGGGCCTCATTTATGAGACTCCGTGCGCCTCCGGAACGTCACTTTTCGTGACGTTCCGTGGCGCAGAAGCCTGCGTGATATTTGGCAGCACTAAGCCACTTTTTTTGCTGCATGATAAATATCAGTCCCTTTAACGCAGTGTTCTGCGTTAAAGGGACGTGCAATGAGTGCTGCTGGGGGCGTTCCCAGAAACATCCATGGCCTTTTGACACTGCCCCACATTTACGAGAAATAGTAAATCTGAGGCAGCGTCAAAAGCTTACGCCTCCCAAGGGAATGCGTAAGGGAGGCTCAAAGAGGAGAAATATCTTAAATCTTCTTGTTTTTCCTTTTTCTACGTGTGCTGCATTCCGCAGCACACATAGAAAGAGGAAAAAACCTCTGTGATTATTTTTGTAAAGAAAGGTTTCCCTTCCTGAACAAAAATGATCTTCCCTGCAATGCAGGCACCCTTGCACCATGCTGCAAGGATGCCTGCCTTGGCGCACGACAGCCCATTGTGCGCCGGCGCAGGGGCAAAGGACAGGAAGGCGCCGTATCTTATAGATACGGCGCATTCCTGCCCTTTTCTTTTGCCATAGGGAGGTTCAGCAGGAAGGCCTGCTGTGCTGCCCTACGGCAAAACCTTACAAAGGAGTCCCTAAGGGGCAGATTTACAAGCCCCTTGCGCCACTTGTGCGTCACTTTTCACATGTTAACAATTAGGCAAAAGTGGTGCAAGGGGCTTGTAAATCTGCCCCTAATTATTTACAAGCCCCTTGCACAACCGTTGCGCCACTTTTAACATGGGAAAAAGTGACACACCGCTGGTGCAAGGGGCTTGTAAATAAACCCTTAGGGATTTTTGAGGGAAACACATTCACTGAATAATGCTCTACACGACAGCCTGCAACAGTCTCCGTGAATATTATTCTTCGATACCTGCGCTTTTCTTTTTTAGGTTCCCAAACAGCAATAAATTAATCCATGATCAGCACTACTATATTAACACAGAGCCGCTGATGAGACTACCAATCTGTGCAATGACAGCCATCCTGGGTATAACTTTACATCTTCCCCTAAATTACTCCTTTTTCTTTGCAGGTCTTTTGGAAAGTTGAGTTCTGGTTTTGCTCCTCTCTTAGGTGATTTGGACTATGCTATTGTTGCACAATTCCTTCTTTACGGTTTTGTGGTCCTTTTATAGTGTAAGTGCCCTTAAACCCACAACCATTTTATCCGCTTTGCCACAGCTTCACCCAAAATTAGCTTGATGAGGTTTTTTTTAAAGGCCTGACTATGATGGAGCCATAGCCCCACCTGCTATCACTGGGCTGACTGGCAATACCTGCTCTTCCCACTGCTTTCCCTACTCTCTCCACTGCAAGCTCTAAATTTAGCAATCCTTTTTATGCCTCCTTTCTCTTGCCTGTTGTCTATTCAGCAGATATTTTAGATCATAGAAGGTAACTGCAATCTCTCATTTTAGTAAAACTAATTTCTCTCAGCTTTAAAGGAAGGGAATGCTTTATTTTTACAGAAATGACACAGAAAGTCCTATCACGTGTTTTTGGTCTACATGTCCTGATGATTTGCAGAATCAGCGCGTGTTTACACTGGCATGGATGAAAGCTATTAACCGGAATAAATTCTTTGCATGTTTTGCAACAGAGTATGAAATGCCGGCATTTTGGACATTTATTTTTCAATAGATTTCTAGAAGATGAAACATTATTTTTTAACAAGCTGAAGGTCCTCAAAACATTTTTTGTGATTGACTGTACTGATATGTGTACCCAGAAACAAGCCTTTAGCTACAATTATACCAATATTCAATTGCTTGGGGACGGGAAACCACGGAACAGAGAAAAAATAGGATGTCTAGAGAGCAGAAATAGATATTTTAGCAATCATTTCCATTTTGGGTGTACTTGATTTTAACAGTTTACATCCAGTTGTTTATTGAGGAAAGTGACTGGGAAAAAAGTCAAGGCATCACAATTTGCATACTCCTTTAAATATGAGTGCTCTAGAGCTGAGGATTATCAGCATAGATGAAAAAAGTGCAATTAATAATAACGAAGGCTTTTAGCAAAAGGAATCATGAATAAGACAAAAAGAATCAATCAGGGAATTGTAAGAGCGCTATTCACCCATGAGGGTCTCAAGGTGCTGGGGGGGTTCTGGGGAAGGGGTCCGCAGATCTGTTTAGCTGAAGAGCCAGGTCTTGAGGGTCTTCCTGAAGGTGTTCAGGGAGGGGTCACATCTGATGTCTGCCGGTAGCTCGTTCCAGGTCTTGACTGCAATGTGAGAGAAGGATCTTCCGCCTGCTCTGGCTCTGTGGATGCGCGGGGTTTCAGCCAGTGCGAGTTTGGAAGATCGGAGGTTTCTTTTGGGTACGTGGAAGTTGACTCTGTCGTTGAGGAATTTGGGTCTGTTGTTGTGTAGGCATTTGTAGGCGAAAGTGAGAATTTTGAAAGTGACTCTTTTCTCCATGGGGAGCCAGTGGAGACTTCGTAGGTGTTGGCTGATGTGTTCGTGTCGGGTGATGCCGAGTACGAGTCAGGCGGCGGTGTTCTGTATTGTCTGGAGTTTGCAGAGTAGGAACTTGTTGATGCCGGCGTAGAGTGCGTTTCCATAGTCCATAGCTGGTGATGAGTGCGTGGGTGACTGTCTTCCTTGACTCAGGGGATCCATTTGAAGGTCTTGCAGAGGATGCGGAGGGTGTTGAAGCAGCTGGAAGTGACGGCGTTGACCTGTCGGTTCATGGTGAGTGATGAGTCGAGTACAATGCCGAGGATCTTGGCGTGGTCTGAGGGGGTAGGTGGGCTACCGAGGGCAGTTGGCCACCAGTTGCAGTCCCATGCAGAAGGGGTGGTACAGAGGACGAGGACTTCTGTCTTCTCGGCGCTGAGCTTCAGGCAGCTGTTGGTCATCCAGACTGCAACGTCTTGCATTCCTTTCTGTAAGTTGAGTTTGGCAGTGGTGGGGTCTGTTGTGAGGGAGAGGATGAGCTGGGTGTCGTCGGCATAGGATACGATGTTGAGGCCGTGTTGTAGGACGATGGCTGCAAGGGGGGCCATGTAGATGTTGAAGAGGGTGGGGCTCAGTGAGGAACCCTGTGGGACTCCGCAGGTGATTTTCGTGGGTTAGGAGAGGGAGGTTGGGAGTCTGATCCTTTGGCTTCTGACGTTGAGGAATGATCAGATCCAGTCCAGGGCTGATGCTTGTATGCCTGCGTCGTGTAGTCTGGCGACTAGTGTGCGGTGGGAGACGGTGTTGAAGGCCGCTGATAGGGCGAGTAGGATAAGGGCTGCCGAGTGGCCTTGGTCTGGGAGGGTGCAGATGTCGTCTGTGGCGGCGAGTAGGGTGGTCTCTGTGCTGTTGTTGCTTAGGAATCCGGATCGGGACGGGTCGAGGATGACGTTCTCGTCAATGAATCGTGTCAGTTTCCTGTTGACTGTTTTCTCTGCAACTTTAGCTGTGAAGGGGAGGAGCAAGATGGGCCGCTAGTTCTTGAGGTCGGTTGGGTCAGCTGTGGGCTTCTTGAGCAAGGGTCTGACTTCTGCACGCTTCCAGTCTTCTGGGAAGGTGCCTGTTTTGAAGGAGGTGTTGATGGTGCATTGTAGTTCAGGTGAGATGGTGGCCGTGGCTCTGTGGTAGATGTGAGGGGGTAGGGGTCAGTGGGGGCCCCCGAGTGGATGCTTTTCATGGTCGAGGCAGTGTCTTCGGCCGCGATCAGTGTCCAGTTGGAGATGGTGGGCTGGCTGGTTTTTCTGGGGGGCCATCTGTGGTGCCTGGTGGATGGTCGATGAAGTTCTCGTAGAGGTTTTTGATCTTGAGGTGGAAAAGGGTTCCAAGCTTGTCGCAGAGGTCTTGGGATGGGGTCTTTGGCTTCGCTGCATGGGTTGGTGAATTCTTGAATGACACTGAAAAGTTCCTTGGAGTTGGTGGAGTTGGCCAGGATTTTGTTGTGAATGAAGTTCCTCTTGGTGGCTCCGATTTGGTTGTGGTAGTCCATCATGGCGTCCTTGTAGGTGGTGTGGTTTTCGGTTGTCTTGGTGTTTCTCCAGTTCTTCTCCAGGCGTCTGCAGGTGCGTCTGGCTCCTTGGAGACCAGTGGTGAACCAGGCAGCTTTCCTGGGGCGTTGTCTGTCGGGGTTGAGTAGCGGGCGAGCTCGTCTGCGCAGTTGGAGATCCAGGTGTGGAGTTCTCTGGCTGTGTCGTTTGTGTCATTTGCATCTGGTGCCAATGTGTGGTTGTCTCAAGTGAGGGTGGAGTTAAGTTGCTCGTTGGTAACCTTGCTCCAGTTACTTCGTGGTGGGCGTTGGGCTGGTTTGGGTACCTTGGGTTTGTTGATGGCAAAGTGTATGCAGTGGTGGTCGGTCCATGGCGGCTGGTTGTGTGGCTGAATTGGACGCTTTTTTCTGCTGCGAACATGGGTTTGAGGGTGTGTCCTGCTCTGTGGGTCGGTGTGTTGATGCGTTGTTTAAGTCTGATGCTGGCGAGGTTGTCACGAAGAATAGTGGAGTTGGGGTCGCTGGGGTTGTCGAGGTGGAAGTTCAGATCTCCAATGAGTATGTAGTTTGTTGAGGCGATGGCGTGGGGTGCGATGAAGTTGGTGATGGTGGTGGCGAAGAGTTTTCGGGGTCTGGGGTGTCTGTAGACGAGGGTTCCTCGGAGTGAGGCTTTGGGGGTAGTCTGGATCTGGAAGTGCAGGTGTTCGGCAGAGGGGAAGGTTTCGCTGGAACTGGTGAGGTGGAGGGTGCTCTTGTGGGTGATGGCGAGGCCTGCTCCTGGGTGGTTGGGGCGGTCTTTCCTCTGGATCTTGTATCCGTCTGGGATGGCGGTGCTGATGTCGGGGCGGAGGATGCGTTGGTCCAGGTCTCTGTGAAGAAAGCATTGTCGGGGGAGAGAGAGTCGAGTAGGTTTCAGATTTCCATGGCGTCTTTGTGTACGGAGCGTACGTTGAGGAGGATGCATTTTAGGGTGTCGCCGGTGCTGGCATCGGCGGTGTTGGAGGCCGGGTGGTGGTGAGGGTCTGGCAGCAGTGGAGGCAGGAGAACTGGCCTTGGGTCGTGTTCAGCGAGGCTTGTTGGCATTCTCTAAGTCTTCTGGGGTTGAGTGTCAGGAGGGTGGTGTTGTCGTAACAATGGGTAGTGGGAGGTCCAGGATTCCTGGCGCTGGTCGCGGACAGGTCGTGGATGGGCGCAGACGGGCTTGCCTTTGGCACGCCGGCAGCACGCCCAATGCACGTGTCTGCTGCGCCACCGCGCACCAACGCCCATTAAGTAGGGGAGGTGAGAGGAAGGAGAGGCTGGGAGGCAGGAGTGGGGGAATTCCAGGGGGAGGGGCCGCAGGGGCAGCAGTGGCAAAAGGCAAAAGGAACAGGCAGGCACAAGAAAATAAAAACAGTGGTGGAATTAGAGCAAGACACAGATCGGCACAACAACAGGGGCACAACAGGGAAAAAATTAAGCAAGAAAAATGGCTGAGAAAGGTTACGGTGGTTGTAGGCATTCTGGTCCAGTTGGAGCGGGCAGCAGGTGGAGAAGCAGGCAGCAGCCTCGAACCTCCCAGAGAGGAGGTCGGGGTCTGGAGGCAAGAGACGGCACAGCGGAGCTGTGGGGAGAGGCGACCTAGACCAAGGGTCGGAGGTCTTACTGCAGGTGAATGTATGATAACCTGTGTACACCAATGGGACCTTTTTACAATAAGTTTGAAAAGAAGGGTTAGAGACAAACTATGAGATGGCTAATGAGTCTCCTGGTGATACTGCTGTATCTTGACTAGGTGCATGGGCCCATGTCTGGAAGATAATCAACAATAGACCAGTAGGAGCTGTGACCCCAGGCAACAAGGAAATTAGGTGTCCAATGCATGCAAATCATGACACTGTTTTACTATGAAGCAAGCACTGCAGGACTAAAGCACAGCAGATGGATCTTCCTGGGCTTGACAATGCTGTGTCACAGACAAAACCTAGGAAAGGGGCTCTCATCCCCTGCACATAGCTGTGAAGCCCAGCAGTGGGGAGCCCGTCGGATGGTGTCACCTCCCCTAAGCATCACAACGATTGACTCTGGCTTGGAGGCACAGTGAACGTAGTGACTTCACAGAGCTAGACCTTGGCTGGGGCACTCTTTGGGGTGCAGGTATCAATAGTGCATTAGGCAGAGGGGCACCAGGGCTCAGGGATTTTAGGGACCCAATCCACTCAAACTATGGTTGTGGTTTTCTGACCAGCAATTGGTTGGGGGCAATGTACTTTTCTTGCATCAGGAACCATGATTCCATTGTTATAACACAGGCCCCTGTCCCATGGGCCTCGCAGTCATGATCCAGAGCTGCCAGGCCCAGGAGATCTCCATTCTCCCCTGGGCCCTGCAGCACCTGACTGTGGCTACACGGCTCAGGCAAGGAGGGGACTTCCAAGAGGTGTAACTATCAAC
The DNA here is from genome assembly GCF_964204655.1 of Triturus cristatus. Taxonomy (NCBI): domain Eukaryota; kingdom Metazoa; phylum Chordata; class Amphibia; order Caudata; family Salamandridae; genus Triturus; species Triturus cristatus. Next base: position 634,904,314 of record NC_140582.1, read on the forward strand.
TTTGTATCAAGTACATTGACACTGTGGTCATGTGGGGCTATGGGCTCAATGCACCTACATAATGCCTGTATTTTAATTTACAGACAGGGATCATAGGGGAGAAGGGGGTGTAATGTATCTTCTGTGCACAAGGGTTCATAGCACCATAGTTAGGCCACTGGCGCCTTTCCCCTAGGTCGCTATGCCATAGGTCTGCATTGTGAGATCTACAGGAGGGTAGTGAAAGGGGGCAGCAAGGCCCAGGTGATGACACCCATCTCAGGGGTCTACCTAGCAATAGTACAGCAGTTATAGTATCTCAGCAGTCCTAACTAGTGAGTGGGGGAAGGAGATGAGCAATTTACACTGCTTACACCAGGGCCCATCATACCATCGCTATACTGCCAGCACCTCTCTCACAGCCCTTGCAGCAAGAATCTAGGGCTATGAGGTGTAGGAGCGGGCCCCTCCCTAGGCTTCACAGGGATGTTTCAGATCAGTGAGGCTCAGCAAAGTAGATTGGCAAGGTGCAGGATTCTCCCTTATTTTAGATGTTTGTCATGGGCCCTGCAGTGAGCCCCTGCAGGACACCACATGTCCAACATGTTTTTCTCACCTCATTCTTAGAATCTAACTCTGTTCTCTGTCGTGTACAATCAAGCAACAGAACATCCCACAGTACAGAGTTAGCCCTGGTAACAATTGTAGACATGTTTTTTAGCTCTACTTGCCACTTTTGACACCATAACCTATGAAGTCCTAATCACCAGCCCTCATAGGATTTGTGTGAGAGGCTTATCATTAAATTGGCTTGCATCCTATCTACAAAATAGGACATAAGTAGTAAAAACAGCATCCTGATTTTCTGAGGTAAAACTAGTGTTGCTCACACTGTCTCACGGCTTTTTCTTCGAGTCCACCCCCTATTAATATCTTTAGCCCCATCAGCTCAGTTAATATACTTCATCAACTATATTTTCATGGTGGCTACTGATGGCACTTAGTTTATCACCTACTCAGTTAGGTAAATTGATTCTGAACAATAGCACATTAGAAGTTGTCTCTTATAGGTGGTCAAGTGGATGCATATCAACACCCTTAACCTTAGCTCTGATAAAGCCAAGGTGTTTATGGCTGGGCAACCAAAAACTGTGAGATCCTGTAGCTGGTGGCCAATGGAGCAGGGGTTATCCCCAACTCCAAATCCAACAGCAAAGAATCAAGGTGTTCACATTTATAATACTCTAATGTTTTATCCGAATGTAAACACATTCATATCATCCTGTTTCCATTTATTAAAAAAGTTAACGACCTCTATGTCTTACAAGTGCTGTCTGTTCTTCTCCAGAATGCCTAACAGTCTCAGATTGGATCTCCTCATCCAATTCTCCTGGTCCTCTAGTTGTGTCTTTAGAAAGGCATCTCTTTTGTAAGAGTAGAAGTCTGGTATATGTCTGACTTTTATTGTGTTTTTGTGTTTCTCCTGGAGTATTCGGGTCTCTATCATTGAATTTAAGAAGTTCTCCTGAGTATACTTGAGTGTATTGACTCTCTCCCTCACAACTGGCATTATCATAGTCTGTTTTGGTGTTGTTGTCCCAAGCTGATGGCTTGACCTCTATTTGGGAAGACTCATTATGTCTTGCTGTTTGACTTTTTGATTTTCGATGTTTCTGTTATTTATTATTAGTAGTATTACATCAAAAAGTAGCTTGTGGTCATTAAACAATTATTATACTCTGTTTACTTTAGAATGTCAAAAACAAGTTTGCCATGCTCTGATATTTCAGCCTCATCTACTGCAACAGTTTCCACATAGGTGTCACCAAGAAACTGGTTGCAGAACATTACAGTTTGCCTAATTTTTGCTTTACACCTACAGACAGGTCACTCCCTACAGACATCTCAATGACTGGCATCCTGTTGATAAACTGATTTCATTTATAACTCTTTGTCTAACATATTGCTCTGTATGCTGATGCTGTCATAAATATCTTTAAATATGTTCCACTTGGTCTTCACTGGGCATCTAATGAAAATGTGGTCATTCCTTATTTGAAAAATTGACAGCAGGTGGCCTTGCCTTGTGTTTGATAATTGCCAAACACTGAAACAGCCTTCATTTCCTAATCAAAAGAACTGGAATTTTCTTTCAATTCAGAAAACCTTTAAAATCATGTATTTTTTAATAAACTATCAGACCTGCTCTTTGCCATGTCAAATGTAGTGCCAGAGCACTCTACCCAGGTAACAGTTGAACTGTATAAACTGTAATAAGTTAACATAACATGTCACTTGTGACAGGTTGGTGTTGAGATTGATACCCAGATTGCATATGATCTTGGGTTGATGTGGAGGAGAGTGCATCAATTCAAGCCAGCAGAACCTGAGCAAGAAAGGAGATATTGTGGGTATTTACACCTACGTTTTTTGTTCTATTTATTGGCAGTGTGTGTAACAGCCTCGGCACGTGGAGGGAGTTCCGTGGGGCGGAAAGGTGGGGCCGGGGAGGGGCAGGGTGGGGGGTACTAAACACCAGAATATGTATAATTGGAGGTAAGTAAACAATTAAATAAATAAAACGAATTTCGTTGCGCGCGCTGCATCGCAAAATGCGATGCAGCGCGCACTACGAAATTCGTTTTACCTGTGCTTTATATTCCATCAAATAAAAAGGTCAATATATCAGAACACAAATTTATTTCACTAGATCCCATTGCTTAATTTTACAGAGACGTGAATGATGCCTTTGATGGATGGAAGCTATTTTCATGTGTTTTGTTTGCTGTCTCTATGTATATCTTGTTGAAAAATATTCTGTGCCATGCACATTATCTTTCACTGTGTGTCTTGGAAACAGTCTTTAATTTTTATCCCCCACCCCTTTTATTGCTTTATTGGCATCCTACCTGCTGCAACTCTTCTCATTATGGCCAGATGAAGTAGGACCATTACACCTCACCCTGATGGAACTCTACAGTTTTTTTGCCACTGCCAGACCCTGCCACCTTCAAAACCTGCTGCATTATCCACCAAGCCATCACAACTGCCCACTGCCTGCTCGGATGAAAACGCTCACCATCTCCAGTGGGTAGCTGCTCACGGCAGGACACCTTCAGACAGGAAATTCATTAAAAAAAGGCAAAAGGGCTTCTGAGGGGATGGAACAATATCCCTATATCAATCCGGACATGCCAACACATACCGCGTTTTGGAAACGTGAGAATTGACAAGTTTAAGTTTATTAATGAATCGCTAGTAAACGTGCTGTTTATCACTCACTGCATAACTAAAGCTGAATGGTGTGGATTACATTTTTAAATTATGGAAGAAACTGCAGTTTGGCTGTGTTATACTACAAAGCAAAGAGATCGCATAATAAATGTTATTCTACTTTGTATAGCTCTACACGAATCGACAGTATGCTAAACACATCACGTTCGGAACTTGGTTAGTAATAAGGCTTCTATATAAAAAAATACTAGACTCAAAACAATTGTGCAACTCCACAGAGGGCAGTGGGATTTATTTCTATTTAACACTTGGATTTATATATATTTTTTTAACATTCGGATGCCTCTGGCGCAGTCTTTTAAACAATGTTCAACTGTTCTTCAGTGCACTCCACAGCCAGTCTCCAGAGATTCCCTCTCTCCTCTGTGTTCCGTCTTGGAATTTTATAGACCAAAAGTGAGATGGCTAGAAGCCAGGGGCTGATGCTAGCTACCAGTATTCAGAGCACACCAGGCCGCGCCATCACGCAGGTACATTGTACAATTTTCAAATGCATTTTGAGGCGATCTTGTGAAAGTTCATGCTCAAAATGCACACGTTCAATTGCTTGTGCTGTGTTTGAAAAGAAAGGGGCGTGGAAACCATATTACATCAATTACACTTATTTGCATTTACAAGGTAGTAGCCATACTGTTTGAGCTGAATTCAGTTCTGCATTAAAATTACAACACACAATAACAAAAAAATCGTCATCCCTAGTTTATTGTTCGTCAGATCCATTCTTTTACTTGTTTTCAAAGAATAAATGTGTGCCTGTAAAAAAAAGTCGATGCTATTTTCACATAATAACATGCTGCCTGTTTTTGCATAGCTAGGTGTGCTAAATAAATAGTCTTTCCAATGGACGAGTTTTGGGTTGAGTTTATGATGAAAAAGGATCATTCAAGATACGCTAATGTCTCATTTTCCTCTGTCGAAAGTACTTTATCAGAAACATTGTTTTGGGTCAAATTCCAGAAAAATAACAGTGTTATGCTGATTTTACCTGGGACTTCCTATAAAATGTTGGATTACAGGAAAATGGTATTTGCAATTGAAACGAGTTGAACATCTTTATTCGATCACAATCATGATCATAAGAGAAGCAATCAAATACATAAAAGCAAACAGATTAAAACATTCCAGCACATCACAAAAATGACATAAATGATATCACATTCCTGGATGAGGAAGGTAAGCAGAACAAAAGATCATATTATTTATTACACAATCATAGCACTCCGCTGCCATATAGCCCTCTGAATATAGGTTGCAGTTAAATGAGCGATCTGCAGATTCAGCAGTGACAATAAATAGATAAAAGCTGCTCTGTAATGTAATGATCCATTTATAGAGTGCAACTGTCCCTCCAAGGAGCATCATGGCGCTAAACGGAAACCAGGGATAGGAACTTCGAAACCTGGTTGACTGCTGATGGTTTTTATAGGGACCGCAGATCAGAGTTTTGCAGAGAGAATCAGATGCGCTGAAAATCCAGGTTTTCAGAACTTTCCTGAACTGGGACTCGGAAGTAAACTGGCGAAGCTGTGGAGGGAGTTTGTTCCATGCCTTTGAGTCCAGCACTCTATGAGTGCCTTTGATGATCTTAAACTTCAGGAAGGAACGTATCGTTTAAAATGTGTGTGAAGGTATAGAGGGCCCGAGGAGTGGAAGGCCCTAAAGGTGATGAGGAGGACCTTGAAAAGAACGCATTTGTCAATTGGTAGCCAATGAAGTGTGTTTAGAGCTGCTGATGCAGATGATTTCCTGGACCACCTCAGCACTAGTCGTGCTGCAGCATGCTGGACCATTTGTAGCCTATGCAGGACTGACTTATTGGTACCTGCATAAAGGCTATTACAGTAATCTAGCCTTGATGTAATAAGGGCTATGGGCACTGTTTGCCTTGCTGAAAAGGGGATCAGATCAAAGAATCTCTTTAAAGTTTTAATAATATGGAAGCAAGTTCCAGCAACTGCCAGCGACTGCTGTTTAAATGACAGAGTAGTGTCAAATTTGATTCCCAAATTCCTAACCACATTTACTGTATTTGGAGGAGGGGTGGTATTTGCTGGCTACCAACATTTGGGTGTGAAAAGGTGGTCTATGCCTAGAGGTAGAATTTCAGTTTTCTCAGATTTGTACTTAAGATGGTTTGTATTCATCCAACTGAAAGTTGCAGTGAGACATTTGCGGAGATTATCTTCTGCCTGTGTGGTGTTATTCTCTAATACCAGGATAAACTGCGTATCATCCGCATATGAGATAGTATCAATATTGAAGGACAATATCAGCTTTATCAATGGAGCCATAAAGACATTAACGAGAGTCGGACTGAGGTTTGATCCTTGCGGTACCCCTGAGAGGAGGGCCTTCTCTTGTGATTTATATTGGCCAAGTGTGATCACTTGCTTGCGATCCTGCAGGAAGTTTTTTATCCATGCCAGGACGGCACCCATGAGGCCAAAAGAAGCAAGGCGGTCTAAGAGGATGGCATGTGAGACAGTGTCGAAGGCCACCGACAGGTCTAACAATACCAATACTGCTCTTTTGCCTTGATCCATAGCAGCTTTGAGATTTTCAGCCCTATACAATAAAGCAGATTCTGTAGAGTGTTGGGTTCTGAAACCAGACTGATTGGGATGGAGCAAATTTGATTTCTCTAGGTAAGTTGTGAGTTGCTTGTTTACGAATGTTTCTGTCAGCTTACATAGACTTGGTAAGAGAGAGATGGTGCGCAAGTTTGATAGGGTAGTAGGGTCCGAAATTTGTTTCTTTTGGAGGGGCTTTACCGCTGCAAGTTTCAAATCAGTTGTGATCTTAGCAGTGGAAAGAGAGGAATTTATTATGTTGTTTATATTAGGGTTCACAGTATCAATCAAAGTGTGTAATAATACTGGAGGGCAAGGGTCAAATGGGGAGCCGGATTTTATTGCCAGAGTTGCCTGGCGTGATTCTTCAAGGGAAATTGGTTTAAAAATACACATACAAGTTTTGTCCGGATCTGCCGACAGATCTTTATTAGTGACGGTAAGGATAGGCGGAAGGAAATCTTTTTGTAGTATGCAAACTTTCTCTTAAAAAAAATCTGCAATGTCATTACAGAGACTCTGAGAGGGGGGAATCTCTTGTTGTATGCTGTTTGGATTCATAAATTGATTGACTATTTTAAAAATCATTTTCTGGTTTGCCTTGGTGTTATTAATTGCCTCAGTGTAGTAGACTTTTTTGGTAGCCTTAATCAAAGCATGGTATTTCCTAAGGGCTACTTTAAAATTGTTTAGCTCTGTATCCTCATAATTTCTGCGCCATCTGCGCTCTAATGTCCTAACCTGGCTTTGTAGTTCTTTTAGAGTTTGCGAATACCATGGGGCCGAGGGCCTTTTGTTTGGTCTGATTTGATGTGGAACCTGAGGTGCCAACTGATCTTTCAGGGCACACTTCCATTGACCAAAGAGCTGGGTATCAGTGATAGGGTCTCCTCGCAGGTTTGGTCTATACTTCAGTGCTTCCAAGAGCAAATCTGGGTGAGATGTTAATTCCTTCCATCTGGGTTTGACCTGTTGAGGGGCCTTGGTATTATTTTCCCTAGATGGGGGCTCCTTTTTTGACAACATTTCAAAAGGGATAAATATATGATCGGTCCATGTTTGCTTAACTGGGGGCTTAACCTTAAGAGTATTCAGGTTAGAGCAAATACAGTCCAGCGTATGGCCTGCCCTATGTGTGGCATCTTAGGAGCATTGTTCTAGACCAAGTATATCCATTATCTCCTTGAAGCAAGTTGCCCCTGGTCTGGTGAGGTAAATCTTAGTTGCAATCAATTATTGGGGAGGACACGACCACAGAGCTGAATTTGCCGCAACCTAAATTGGTCCAGGATTCCTTGCATGCCCCAAGTTGTCACACAGCAATGTAAGTCCTTAAATGGTAAATATAAAGCCACACAAGGGGTTATATGTGCTGCGTTGCATGTCTTTGTAAATAAATGTAATGTAGCGCAGCGGCTTGCTCCGCAGTGTGTTACATTTCGTTATGATAGGTGTTCCATGGGTACATATATTTTCTATAGACACAAAAATGGTGGATACACATGTGTCCTCTGCTGCAAAAAAATGTATTTAAATTAGGGGCTTTTTTTCAATCAAGGATAGGGAAATAGAAGAAGCTGTGATCCATTCGGCTTCCAGCTAGTTAGTAATAATCAAGGGGAATGGATCACTTGTACCTGGCACCAGGGTTCGGGTAGTTGTTTCCGATATTTGGTAAAAAACCCTCATTCACATAAGGCAGTTCGTGGGCGGTATATCTTGATTCTCCGCCTTGATATTAAATACGTGACAGCATCATCATAGGGTTTACACATGCACCCACTGACACCCCCACTTAGATAGTGACTTAAGCACTCACAGATGCACTGACAGAGTTATGCACTCAGAAAGACACTCACAAAGCTGCTCACAGAGGTATTGCCACATGTACAGAGCCACATTTAAAGATATAATTCTTAAATTTGCTGTTGTGCATTGAATTTGTGCTATTGCTTTTCAGATCCATGATGAAGCCATGACTCCAAAATCTTTTGTTTTTAAAAAAGGATTCAAAATGGGAATTATTTACTGTTTGGTAATAGGGTGGCTTTCACAAGAGCCTTTGGGTTCATTGTGTGTAGATGACAACTGTACATAAAACAGGATTCAGTTGTTCAAGTTGTTAAGAAATATCCTGTTGCCTTTCTCAGAGAAATCTACTTCATCCCTCCTTTATATGGTTGTATGATAGTACATCGCAAACCATTACAATGTGTGCTTTTAGCACGCAGTTTCCACATCGCAAAGACTTTTACTTCGCACGATTTTCGCCCGCATGGCGTTTCAACGCTAATGTTGTTTACCCTATAGCACAATCCATTAGGATGAATACAGAAATATCGCACGCCATTACAACGCGTAATGTTTTATCTTTTTGGCTCATAAACTGTGCTTTAAAGAGCTTCATACAGTTTATCACACTTGCCAAGGTTTTCGCACAATTTCATATGGCTCGGAGCCAAAATCTCCCCCAATTTCGTAACCCCCTTACCAGGATTCAAAGCCACAACCTACATGTTACGTGCAGACTTTTGCAGAGTTCTGCGCCAACTTCAAACTGGATTAAAAAGTGCAAATAAAAACTTCCGCTTCCTGCAACATTCAGAACTATAAACTTGCAGCCCGGTCCCTGCTGTAAGTCAAGCGCGGACATTGGAATCTGCTCGCCTCCAAGCACGCCCCCGACGCTCTTTCACGGCTGCGGGGTGCCCTAGCTACCGCCTCATTTTAGGAGATTGACAGCACGCGCGGCACCCTGCAGCACATTACCGCTGTGGCAGTCATCATTAATTAATTATTAAATTGTTGCATTCCAGCGCTAGCGCCGCTGCTGCAGTACCGGGGACTTCATTTGTGTATCCGCGAAGAAAGCAGATTAGACAACCTAATTTGCTTTTCTACTGCAGAATGTAATAGTGTCTGCCATCGCTATCCACCGCGTGGCTCCAATATGAATAAAACACTGCACAGGCTATAAATCACCCATAGGCCGCACGTTTAAAGTGATTATTCCTTTCTCACCCGGAGGAGATGAAAACATTATCCCACGTGCCCGCGGTGAGGGGCGTCCGCGCCGCTGGAATGAAATATTCACGTCACCGCCTTCCAAGCATATTTAGAATATTTGACGCCGTCTTTTGGTGATGGTCGACCTGGTTCTGCCACACCTCTCACCTGGAAGTTTGCAATCCTTGGGCCATATTTAGGAGCCAACCTCCTGTATATGCTCTGTGTTTTTGTTTAAGTGCTGCATTTCCTCGTTCCTCTTTCATCCACCTCCCCAGCTTATAAATGACCTCTGCACGCATGCGCAACATCGCACCTGCTGATGCTAAACAATATTGGCACAAAACAATGACAAAACTGGTGGGTTTGCATTTACATCCAAAAGGCGAGACCTATTGGCTATGCCAATGCTTGTATTTTTTTGCTACACTGTTTTTACAGTGTGTTATGTTTAGAAAGGATGATTACCTTTTTATTTTCATTTTTGTGTTAGCTAGTTTACGTTCCTTGGCTGCATTCAGATTCCTCCTTCAGGACGTTGTTTCCTTTCCTCTCCAACTTGGTCTTGTTTGGGTCAGAGTTGTTTTTCCTCCTGCTTGCCCCTCCTTCCTCTCTCACATGCTTTCAGCTTCTTATTCCTGCATGCAAAGCCTGTCTTAGCACAATCCTGTCTGGGCCCTTCCAGAGTTGGGTGGTTGCAGGATTCTGAGGAACACAGCTATGGGTTGGATGGTTACAGAATGTCTGGAACCTTGTTGTGAAAACCTCTGAGCTCTTGTGGCACGGGCAAACAAGCACACCTGGGGTAACATATTTTGAACCCTTAGCATAGGCCCTTGCGGTGCTCTCACAAAGAAAATTGAGAAACATAGCTTCCTGCGGGACAGTGAAGGCGCAATGTAATGCTGTCGCATCTTGCTTCATTTAGGCTTTTTTAGATAAAGATGAAAAATAAATACATAACCCCCCTCCCCCCCAAAACCTCTGTAGTATACAAAACAATGTTACCATTAAGTCGAGCTCCAACTTACACAAAACATGAGAAGCGCATTTCAGCACAGGCATATTATTATTCTCAAAATATGGGTCTTCTGTTTTTTGCCCTCTTGAAACTAGAAGGCTGCATTATATGCACACCGCACTTTCCGCACACTACATCATTTTCCGTTTGCGTGTTATGATAAATTGCAGGAGCGCGCGGCAGCCGCCATTAACGCTCCATCTGCTGCACTCCAACACTAATGCGGCGCACATCTGTCTCCAGCCATGTACAACAGCACATTGTGACTGACTTTCGATGTACGGAGGTCTTAATGAGTGAAATATCTGCACATCTATTGAACTCGCATTAATGCATACACTTGCACACGCACTCTTCACTATCACAGTGGTGCCCCCAGTTTTAACGGTGGCCCCTTCTGTGCCAACTATAGAAAATAATTTTTAGATTTTAAGCAACATTACTCCTCTTACCACGATTGCTCGACCCTGGGAATTGAACTCTTTTCATAAATGTTCACTGTGTAATAATATTTTTTTTTATAACACTCCAGTGCTGTGATGCCATATACTAAACATGCTATAGATGTGCAACACCGCATTCCGCGTGTGTATTATATGTGCTAGATCACTGAAGGCCAGTGCTATTGAAGGGGAAAATTGACCAAAAGCCAAACTTATCTTTGCAGGGCACAGTGAGCCGTGAGGCCGTGGGTTCAATCCCAGGCAGCACGGCAGCAGATGGCCCTTTTTTTTTATTGAATAATGATTTGGATGTGGCATTCGTGTTGTCTTTAATGAGTCCCCACAGGGCCAATCACCTGAAGTTCATCTTCGCTGTCTCTTAGCCCAGCGACACACAACTCACCCAGTTCCTCGCGGTATTCCCTCTATCTGCTAACACTCCCAAAAGCAGTAAAAGAGAAACCGAAGAGAGGAGGGACATTCTAGGGATAGGTTGGCTTAACACATCAAGAGAAGGAGGAACCACAAATAAACCACAAGAAAGGAATGGATAAGCTTCTCACAGTCCAAGCTCATTGGATAATAACTAAATAAAGGAGACTCTGATAGTTCATTTCAGTGATCAAACCTTCTAGTCTAAACCATATGAAGCGATCAAATTCCATGCACTAAGTTCTCATGAGAACATAAAAGCATGCGCAAAGTAAATGTGCATGCGATCTAAAAACATCATGTGTTTCCCATTGCACTTGCTTGCGTTGTAAACGTTACCGAAGTAAATGTGCTCGCGATCTAAAAACCTGCGGTGTTAAGCCTCCCACGATGTAAAAGCCACGTTGCGATGGCAGCGCGTGAATACAGAGTCGTTGTAATGGGTGTTTCCCCTTTATATATGCTCAATGTCACAGCCCAAGTTGTTGTTGTAGATGGAGCTCATGTTCTGGTCCCTAAGGAGTGAAGAAACAGTTATATTGACGTTTCCTGGCTTTGTCTATTGGTGGACAGAATTTGTCTGACCATTTCTATTTCTGCCTTTGGCAAATGTTAGAGTACACCAAGGTAGTACAAGAGAAAAATGCCATTAATTGGCCAAAGGTATCCTTCATTGTAATTTCCATTTCTACCCCAGTGAGAGTGCCTATGTCATTGCAACCACAGTGCACAATTAAGAGATCTGGATGTTGGCAGACTGCAATGCTCTCAACCAAAGGCAGCAATTGATGTCACTTTAATTCTGTCCCGCCAATCCAAGTAATGTCCATGTTAGGCACACCCAAGTCGATGTCAATGCCACACTTTCTGCAAAAAGAACAATTGATGGAAAGAATGCAGGACAATGTCATACTATCACCCCAGTACAGTGATCTGGGCCTAAATCCATTGTTTTATTGCTCATCATGCAATTCCAGTTTGGACCCAGCAATATGCAAATCAGTCTTGACCCTGCGCCCAATGGAAACAGTCCAGTCGGAACTGCCAGGCCAGGTCCTCCCTGGACTGGAAACAAGCATTCTAGGACTGGATTCGGGCTTTCAGCCCTCCTCAGCCAGGATAGCTTGGCTCCAGTGGCATGGAGAGCATAGGACCCACGTCTGGGCATACCCTTTCCACTTGGGGTGACAAATGCAAAAAGAACACTTGATGGACAGAATGCAGAACAATGTCATACGCTCACCCCAGTACAGAGATCTGGGCCTAAATTAATCGTTTTTTTGCTCCCCATGCCATTCTGTGGAAATATACCTTTTTAGGGGTACACTGGTGCAGGGTTACCCTTTTGTCCACAGGTTCAAAAACCAACAAAGTAGAGATCAGCACTGGAGTAGGAATAAATACCAAGTTTATTAATCACTCATAAATGGGACCACGTCCACAGCACTCTCAAGTGATGGAGGAGGTAGTACACTGGCTTCACAAACCAGCGCCCTTTTATACAGGTTTTGTGCAGTGTAAGCACGTGAACAGAAATAGGAAGAGCAAGTTTTGGAAATAGTTTTCAACAAACAAAGGCAGATGAATAACCACTTGGTCAACAAAGTGGGAGGGGGAGCAGGAGTGCTTATGGCAGCAGTAAATGATTGACAGTTAACAGGTGTACTGGCAGCTACAAACTCTCAGCATGTACATTGCTTCAGCTCAGGAAGTTCACAAAAATAGATAGCACAGGCAGAGTGAAAAGACGAAAGAATTACGAAGAAAACTTAAATGGACACCACAGCCAAAAAGGCTGCAGCTTATGCCAAGTAAAATATTACACATTTTCCACAATTCTAGTTTGGACCCAGCCATAAATCACTTTCTAGCACATTTTCTGGCCCAAAAAAACATAGCTGTGGCGCACAATCCACACTCTATCTACTTTGAAGAAATGAGCAGTAGCACACAGGAGAAGACTGCAGCTGAATGTGACAGTTTGTAGAATGAAATGCAGTTAAAATGGAGGAGTGGACCTGGTTTAACCCCTTCGCTGCTAGGCCTTTTCCCCCCCTCTGCTAAGCCTTTTTTTTGCTATGTGGGGTTGTTCGCGCTTAGGCTCCCGTATCTTTTTGACCACATAAGGTATCCACGCCAAATGCGCCTCCTTTTTGTCCAACAGCATGGGAATTCTAAATGTAACCAGGGTTTGTGGATTCCCCTGGAGGGGATCCATACATTTTTTGAAAAATAGGAAAAAAGGGCAACAGATGAAAGCGTCTCTTTTTTTCCCTGCAAATGCTAACAAAAAAGGGTTGTGGTGCAGAAATCACCATCTTCCCAGCTTTCAGGGACAAGCCGGCTTTTGTCAGAAAACCAAAATATTTTACACAATTTGGGCATTTTTCTGGGACATCGCCTATTTTTGCTATTGTTTTGTGCTTTCAATCTCTTTCCAGTTAATGGTAGAAATGGGTATGAAAGCAATAATTGGATCCTGGAAAGCTATACATTTTAAAAACGTAGACAAAATTCTACATTCAGCAAGTGGTCATTTGTGTAAATCCTTCAAGGTTTCTTTCTTGAAACTAACCGTTGAATATAGGAAAAATTGAACATTTGTTGAAAAAAACAGTCATTTGTGACAACGTTTTCACCTGTAACTTCTTCTAATTATATCAGCTGTTTGAAAGCAATATACCGTTAAATCAAATGGACTTTTCTGGTTGTGGGGATATATAGGACTTGTAGGTTCACCAAGAACCCGACAAACCCACAGCCAATACGTGAGCAGCGTCTTGCAATGTTTTTTTATTATGTATCGGGTATATAGTAATTAATTTGGGAAAATACATACTTGGAAAAACCGGTATGAAAGACACCTATGTATTTCTGAAATTGGAACAAAATATAGAGTTTAGAAACAGTAGATATTTGCACATTTCTGAAATTGTGAGTACCCATACTAGCATGAGAATTATAGGTCATTTTTCAAAATGACTTCTTTTTTATACATTGTCTTTCATTTCGAAGGCATAAATGCATCAAAAGTCAAAGGGTAATAACAGTTGCTCTACAATTCTGTGTTACCCTAAGTCTCCCAATAAAAATTGCACCTCACTTGTGTGGGTAGGTCTAGTGCCCGCAACAGGAAACGGCTCAAAACACAACGTGGACACACTTTATTTTTACAGTGAAAACTTACCCTTTTTTGTAAAGTGCCTAGATGTAGATTTTGAACCTTAGCTCTGCCGGCACCTAGAGAAACCTAGCAAACCTATACATTTTTTAAAACTATACACACAGGGAAATCCAGGATGGGGTGACTTGACTGGCTCTCATAAGGTTCTGTTACCCAGAATCCCTTGTAATCCTCAAAATGTGTAGGTTTCCCTAGGTGTCCGCCAAGCCCGGGGCCAAAAACTCTTGGAACCCCCCTTTCAAAACCAGGTTGTTTTGTGATAGGTAACTTTGATGTTGCCTCAATAGGTTTTGGGCCCTTGCCTGTTGCGGGTTCTAGACCCACCCAGGGGAGTGAGGTACTATTTTTATCGGGAGACCTGGAGGAATGCCGTGCAGAAGGAAATTTGTGGATCCACGCAGATGCCAGAACTTTCCCACACAGAAATTTGAGAAAAAAGGTGATTGTTCTCAGCTAAATTTGAGGTTTGCAGGGGATTCCCAGTAGAGAAATGTTGAGGGACCCACGCAAGCCATACCTTGCTGGACTTCCCAGGGTGTCTAGTTTTCAGAAATCTGTGGATTTGGTACGTTTCCGTAGATGGCCGCCGAAAAGTCATGGGACCCTGCCTTGCAAAACGAGGTTGTTTTGTGATAGAACATTTTGAAGTCACCTCAATAGGTTTTGGGCCCTTGCCTGTCGCGGGTACTTGACCCACCCACACAAGTGAGGAACAATTTTTCTCAGAAGACTATAGGGAATGCGGGCAGGGTGGAATTTTGTGGATCCACACAGATTCCAGAACTTTCCACCACAGAAATGTGAGGAAAATGTGTTTTTTGGACAAATATTTAGGTTTGCAAGGGATTCTGGGTAACAGAACCTGGTGAATGGCACAGAAGTCACCCCATCCTGGATTCCCCTTGGTGTCTAGTTTAAAAAAAAGGCTTCCCTATGTGTCAGCTGTGCTAGGGCCCAAAATCTACAGGTAGGCACATTTCTAAAAACAAGTCTGTGCCTAGTGGGCTTTCTGCCACCCTTGGAGGGAATTGGGGGAGGTTTGCCCCAATATGCCCCCTAGGGGGCAGAAAGTCTGTGGCTATGTAATTTGGGGGTGGGGGCATTGGTATGCCCATTCTGGGCAGCCCCCACTCATGAAAAAAGCTAGAGTAATCGCTGGCGCCTAGTGGGCTTTATGCCCCCCCAGGGGCAGATCAGAGGCCACTGCCCCATCCGCCCCTTGGGGGGGCAGAAAGACTGGAGCGTTTTTTGGGGAGGTGTGGGCATTGGCATGCCCATTCTGGGCTGACCACAACCCTGAATAAAAAAAAAAAATCCTGAGGCCTAGAGGCCTTTCTGCCCCCCGGGGGGCAGATAAAGGTCTATTGCCCCAATATGCCTCTGCGGAGGAGCAGAAATACTGTGGTAATTGTTTTTGAGGTGGGGGCATTATCATGCCCATTCTGGGCATCCCCACCCCTACATTATAAAAAAAAATCCCTGGTGCCTAGTGGGCTTTCTGTCCCCCCAGGGCAGATCAGGGGCTATTGGCCCCATCTGCCCCTGGGGGGAGCAGAAAGACTGTTGCATGTTTGGGGGTTCGGGCATTGGCCTGCCCATCTTGGTCAGCCTACATCAATAAAAAACCCTGATTTCTAATGGGCTTTCTGCCCCACAGAAAGTAGTTTGGGGACTACATCCCCCATATGCCCCACATGGGGCAGAAAGACTGCAATTTCACTGGGGTGGGGGCATTGTCATGCCCATTTTGGGCAGCCCCCACCCCTACATCAATAAAAAAATCCTGTTTTCTAGTGGGCTATCTACTCCCTTGGGAGGCACATTGGGGCCTACTGCCCTCGTCTGCCCCCTAGGTGGGCAGAAAAACTGACATTTCACTGGTGGGGGGGCATTGCCATGACCTTTTTGGGCAACCCCCACCCCAACGTCAATAAAAAAAGAAGCCCTGGTTTCTAGTGTGCTTTCTGCCCCCCTGGGTGGCAGATTGGGAGCTACTGCCCTCGTCTGTCCCCTGGGGACAGAAAGACTGACATTTCTCTGTGGGGTTGGGAGCATTGCAATGCCCTTTTTGGCCAGCCCCCACCCAAGCGTCAATAAAAAAAACATAATCCCTGGTATCTAGTGGGCTTTCCACCCCCGTGGGGAGGGGGGGCGATTGGGGGCTACTGCCCCATCTGCCCCCTAGTGAGGGCAGAAAGACTGTTGGGACCAAACAAATATGGGGGTAGCAAAGGCCCTTGCCCAAGGGGCCGCTCCCCCTTCCCTGGTGCTAGTGGGTGGATCCCTGCTTGGGGATCGCCCTCCTGGGGTGATCCCAAGCAGGGATCCACTAGGGAAGGGTAACAGTGGAAAGGGGAGATTCTCCCCTTTTCAACAATACCACTCCCATCTTTTTCGGTGCTCGGGGGCTGAGATAGCCTCACAAGCACCGAAACTGAGAAACTGAAACTAAGTTTAAGTTTTGTGTTCGTTGCATTGACGATTGCGCGCCATGCGCGCGATCGTCATTGCAATGAAAATCAAAAATAGACCTGGGGAGGTTGGGGGAGCTCTTCCCCACCTCCCCAGGCAAAAAAAAGGGAAATAACTCTGCTGTCTGCAGCAGAGGGATTTCATGAGCATGTGCTCATGACGGAATGGTTCCGTCATGAGCACACTTGAACTTGTGCTCATGACGGAACCATTCCGTCATGAGCATGGAAGGGGTTAGGAAAAGGATATATTTGATGGGTGGTATAAATATTTTGGTAGCTAAAAATAGGTTGTGATTTAGTAGATAAAGTAAATAGATCTGAGATCGGCTCTCTATAAATGTAAGAGGAATCACGCTATTGTAGATATGCTTACATTTTCAAGCAGTTAACTATAGTTGAACGTGAAGCTGGTATGCTCCTGTTGGGAAGTGCTGTGAACTTTTTAAAGAAGGTTACCTTGGGAACTGTAGTAAAACAGCTTCAGGGAAGGTTTCTAAAATCACTGAACTTTGGAGCTAGAGTACTTTAGAGAAAGTATATATTGTCAATTAGAAATTTCCTAATTCAGTACTATGAAATAATTGAAAAAAGTCAACACTATAATTCTAAATGCTTTAACTTACTCCCATATGAATTTGCGACTCTTTCGCTAAGTTACGAAGGGGGCCGCACTGGGCATCATGAAGGAGTCGTGAATCCACAAACAGACACTACCATATTGGGATTCGTATCTGCAGACTAATATAGGGTTAAAAAAAACTGACCAATGAAAACTGATCAAAAACAGAAAAATATAAAGGGAACATTTGGATTTGCTAACTATATAAGTATCAGTGGAAAAAGAGAGGGAACAATTGGCATCACTGTATTCTTTCTTACAGAGAGTGGTACTTATCATTTTCTGTGAGAATAAATTTGCCCCTGCCCCCAGAATGTTCCACCTCCCAGCTGACCCCTACTTAATGGCAGCCGCTGTGCGGAAAGAGGAGCAAGACCACTGACCTACCTGGTCAGTATAACTGCTCTCCCCCTGCGTAGCTCCTCCATTGAGGGACTGCCCTCTGAGCCCGGAACTTCTGTGCCAGGTAGGTGTTCAAGTCCCTCCTCCACCCACAGGCTTCTGCCTGCGCCTCATCCCTGGTGGTCCAGCGGAAGAGCACTCTGCTCTTCTGCTGTTCTACTCTTTTCTGTGCCCTCTGCCTTTTTTCTCTTTTTGCTCTTTCTGTTTTTGCTCTTTCTCTTCTTGCTCTTTGTCTTTTTGGTTTCCCTTTTTTTTTGTCCCTCTTTCTATTTTGATCCTTTTAAAAATTATTTTGCCCCTTTCCCCCCACACTCCCCACAGTTGCTGCTTCTGTGTCCCTCCCTGCCCAGTGTGTCCTTCCCAAACCTGCTTCCCAGCTGACCTTCCACAACCCCTACTTAATGGGAGCCCTGAAGCGGCTTTGCAGCAGGCGCACCTCTGGCATGCCGAAGGCACACCAAAGGCAAGCCTGTCTGCGCCTGTCCACGACCAGTGCCAGGGACCCTGGTCCCCCGACTCACCAGCGTTACGACCCCAGCACTCTCCACACTCTCAACCCGAATGCAGCAACAAGTACAAGCTCTTGATGCTGAGCAATACCCAAGGCCCGCTCCCCTACCAAGACTGCCGCTACACCGTCACCCACCTTTGGACCCCATCAGTAGCCCCTAGCCCACCAGACGCCACCGTACACAAACCACTGAACTGCAACCTCTTCAATGTGCGCTCCCTGCACAGACACTCCATAGATATCTGAGACCTCCTTAACACTCACACACCCAACATCACCTTCCTCACAGAGACCTGGGCCATTGCCCACTCCACACCCGACATCGCAACTGCCATTCCTGATGGATACAAGATCCTGAGAAAAGACAATCCCACCCGCCCAGGAGGAGGCATCTCCATCATCCACAAAAGCTTCCTCCATATCACAACAACTGACCCGGACGACACCTCGTCCTCACCCTCATGGAACATCTTCCAGATCCAGACAAACCCCGAAATGACTCTCCGCGTATCTCTCATCTACAGACTGCCAGGCCCCCACGTTCCTTTCACTGACATCATCACCTATCTCATTGCACCCCACACCCTCGCATCCACAGACTTCATACTACTCGGAGACCTAAACTACCACCTCGACAACAACTACGACCCCATCACCACCGCCCTCCTAGACAAAGGACTGAAACAACTTGTCACCGCCCCCACACACGCAGCAGGACACACACTCGACCCTGTCTTTCCAGGAGGAAACAGGGTCTCCAACAGCCACTCCAAGGAAATGCTCTGGACAGACCACCACTGCATCCACCACTGCATCCACTTCTCCTTTAGAAAATTCACCGTGCAAAAGCACGCACGCCACCTCCTCCGCAGAAGCTGGAACAAAGTCATCAAAGAACACCTCACCCCAACCCTCACCAGTACTCTATCTCCAACAACAACAGACGTCAACTTGGCGGCAAGCAACCTCCACTGCTGGATCACCAACTGGGCTGACGCACTCGCCCCCCTCCAGAAAGCAACAGGTTGGCACAACAAGAAAGTAAGCTGATTCCCCACAGCAATCCAAGAATACAAGCGCTCCTGTCGATGACTTGAAAAGACAAGGAGAAACAGCAAAACCCCTGAAACAAGCACCACCTACAGAATATAGCTCCTATTTCATTTATGATCTTTTCGCTTAACCACTATAAGTTCTCTCCAGGAAATGTTTAACACCTCTGAATGGTTCAGATTTGTTGTTTAGAATAGCGAATTTACGTCACTAGAAATTATGCAAAGCAAAAATTATTTTGTACAGTGTGTGTGCAAGGCAGAAAAGAGCTGAAATATAGTCATGATTAAAAATTCAACTATGAATCAATGTATGTCAACAATTACTGCAATGTTGTACCAATATTTGTATAAATTGAAAAGCCTATTTCCTTAGTTTGGGCATTTCACAACGGTAACACTTGCTTTTAGTAACCTAAGTATATTTCAAGTGCTCAAAATATTATATGTCTTGTTTGGTAATATTACCAGCTCACCACTGTGATGTTTAGAACATTCACTGTATCATAAGTGCATTTTATGCTATGTCACCTGTAATAGAGCTAACATAACATAATTCAAGGAGTTTCGCACCTGAAACAATAATAACTTGTGGCCTGTTTGGTACAACTGTCCCTCATCACATCAAAGAAACCCATGTATATTTGTTGTTCAGGTAGGAATGTGTGCTCAAACCAGTCCTTTGGAAGTGATCATGTGTTATCGTTTTCTACAATTTAATATATAAAACACATCATCATACACCTTGTAAAAACTTACACCTTCAAGAAATCATCTTGCGTGTAAGACATGTGTTAGACATGTGTTGACTAGTATGTTGATGCCATAATTTGTTGCTGTATCAAAAAATTATTATTTAACATGTTAAACTCAAGCAAGAACTTACCCCATTGATGCTGTTGTTGAGCTGTCAACTGCCCATCAAGTTCTGGATAGTCCACCGCAAGTATGCATGCCATTAGGTGGGTTAGGTTGCGTCACACGTGCTTCCCATGTTGGGAGGGCTGTCTGAGCTTCATTTCAGATTACTTTGTGGTCCAGCATTGTAGGTCCTCTCACCTCTTGCAACAATGTATGCTGCACTACGTGTGGACCAACAGCAGTCTTTGACTTTGTTAGTTTTGTTTTTATTAATCAAAACCAAATAAACTAAAACAGAATATAAACAAAAAAAGCTAACAAAAATTATAAAAATGACATGGATGGTTGAAATCCAATGCCCAAAAGAAAACTAGCATCAGAAAGTTAAATGTGTCCAGAAATTGTCCATGGAGTAAGTTATAGTCACACACTGTAGGAAATTAGGTTCTGCGTCTCTTGGTTTTTGGTGATCTTGTCATTTTCTTCTGGTGGTCCGGGGGAATGTGTGCTCCAGCTTGGGACTGGTGGATCCACAGTTACAGGTCCTGAGGTGGGTGCAGGTGATGTGTCTTGTGGCAGTCCCTCCCTTTATATGGCTGTGGCAGATGTAGTTGGCCCAGATATTGGTGGACCACAGTAAGGGAAAGATGGTTCCCAAAAAAGCCCTGCACATATGAGTGTAAATGTCATGCAGCACCCCAGTCAGGGACCCAACATTGAACTTCACATTCTCCATTGGTACATTGGGCTCTCTCTGCAACTACTTCATCTCCCAGAGCTCTACAACGACCTGGCTCATCATGTCTTGGGACTGATGGAGGGAACCCAAGACTTAGTTGATGTGGCCTGAGACCCAACGGCCTCACTTTGTTGGCCCACATCCTCCCTCCCATGACCTCTACCCCAAAACCCTGTACCCTTGACCAAGTGTGCCCCATCCCATGAGTTCCTGGGTGTTTATTAAACTGCAGCCAGGACTGCACGGCTCAAGATTGGGCTGATGTAGGTATGGACACAGGAAGTGAAGGTATCAATAGGCTGAGGGGTGGTAATAGCTGGGGTGAGAGGTGTAGGTGTGGGCAGAGTGTGCCTCACTGGTGATGTCTGCTCAGGCAGACCAGATGGACCAGGTTGCTCCTCATCATCTGGACTTTTCTGAGTGGAGTCAGCCCTGAAGGCATCTTACTGGTTTGGAGTGGACGTCTCATCAGTGGCAGATTGTTGTCCATGTACTCTGGGTGTTGAACCTATAATAAATATAAAAGACAAAAAGAGTTGTAAAAGTGGAATTATACTGAAAATAAGTTTGAAGCTAAAAGTGAACAAGAATGAAAGGAGAAAAAAATAAATACCATGAATGTACCCTTCAGTGGTATTATAATACATTGCATAAACAGTTTAACTTACACACAAAATAACTTCAAAAAGGCACGTAAAAAATGTAGAAAATTTGAAAGTATACATAAGATGTACCAAAGATTCAGCACAACACAGTAGAGAGGAGAAATGTGACATAACCCATTCCAAGACCTAAAAGGCAAACATTCTGACAATTAAACAACTCAGAAGCATACATAGCAGTTCTCATATAAACATTGCAGAGTAAATGTGTTTTATAAAAGGCACCTTACATTTAGCTTGAAAAATAACATACCTTTACATTTGTAAGTCAGAAAACTTTAATTTGTGAAACAAATACCATCAATTCACTTAGATACCAAGGCTAGGACAACATATAACATTAAACACAAACACGTTTAAAACATAGCATGAAATAGAGATTGATAAACTACATAATCATTCAATATGTGTGAACATTTGTCAGAAAAAAAGAGAATGAGCAAAATTACATTGCAATATTCTTTTCACATAACAAAAACAAGGCATCATGGTAGTTGTCATTTCAATTAAGCATGCAAAACACTTGCAAAATTGTAAGTTAAACATACCTAGTGAAGATATGTAGTAAGAACAAAATACTGACATTTAGAATATAAATGCGAGATATGATATTTGGGGTAAAAGCACTATTACATCATGTGAACTCAACTGGATGTTGGAAACTATAATCTTAATTACAACAGAATGCATGCAAATAAACAAACAAAACAAATAATTATACTTATCTATCAAGGTTTATATGTTTAACAAAGATGCAAAACCCCTTAGCAACACCTACATTCAAATTAAAAATTACATTTAGGTTTAGTGACACATTCTAAAGCATAACTTACCAGTCTCAACTCCACCAGGGATTCCTGTCAAGCCTTCAGGATGTAGGATCTGCAAGACCTTCTCCTCATAGAGAACAAGTTGCAAGTGGGCTGGGAGAAACACCACCAATTCTCTGGGTCCCTAGGAGATGTTTGGAGGCCAGGGAGCACACTATCTCCCACAGATCATTCCACCTCTTCCTAATTTTTTCCTGTGCCAGCTAACCAGACCTCAGTGCCAGTGCTCCTCACCTAAAACAAGCTAAAGTCTAATTGAGTGACAAATGGCTACGGACATTAGCAGCACTGTAAGTCCCTAGTAAATGGTACTCCAGGTACTCAAGGCGGGATACTAAAGAGGGTCGCTAAGGCCTGCAGCACATCTTATGTCTTATGTTACCCTAAGAGACCCACATACAAATTCCACCCAGAATACCAGTACAGGATGCATGACATGGTGCAAACCATTAGTGAAAACATGACATGACTACTGTGTGTCATGCCAAAGTCACTGCATCTAATGGGCCCAATTCACAAAGGTGAAATGTTATGTTATGTGATGTTATGTTATGTTAAATGGTTTATAAAGCGCTCAACTCACCCTGGGGCATCTCGGCGCTGACTGGTAGACTAATCCTGGACAAGAAACAATGAAGTGAACTAAAGTGAGAATTCAAAACAGGAAAGCTTTCAGCTGTTTCCTAAAAAGTTCATACTTAGAAATTGATCGCAAAGTCTGGGGAAGCTGATTCCAATATTTTGGAGCAAGGTGTGAGAAAGCTCTGCCTCTCGTCCGGGTAAGACGGAAACGAGGATCATGAAGGAGGCCCTGCAAGCTAGATCTGAGACTCCTAGATGGTCAGTATTTAAAATGTTTTTTTTGTAAATAGAGGGGGCCTCTTTTGTTCAGAGCATTATAGGTGAAACAGCAAATCTTAAAAAAGGATCTCTTATTCACCGATAGCCAATGTAATTCTCTGAGCAATGGAAACGAGGGGGAGCCTGCCGGTTGATTAAAGATCATTCTCACTGCTGTGTTCTGAACCCCCTTCAGCTTAGCTAGGTGGGTCTCTCCTACTTCTGCCAGCAGTGCATTACCGTAATCCAAATGGCTGGTTACCAAAGCTTGCACTAAGGTCCTACGATGACAGGTGGGCATATATGGAACTATTTTTCGCAGAAGCCGGAGGCTATAATAGCATGAGGTGGATGTGGCCGCGATATGGTCCTTCATGGACAGCAACCAATCTATTTTTATGCCCAGATTTTTACTGAAAGTTTGGGAGTGGGGGCAGAGCCCAATTGAACAGGCCACCAATCATCGGACCAGACATCAGTTGCTTTACCCAACAACATAATCTCTGATTTGTCTGGATTCAGCTGCAGGAAATTATCCGTCATCCAATCATATATCATCTTCATGCCATATGTAAAGCGAGTTTTCTCATTCTCTAGGTTTTCTCCAATGGTGAACATAAGCTGCGTATCATCTGCATAAGAGATGATCTTGAAGCCTAACTGTTTAGCTATCCTCGCCAAAGGGGTCACGCAAATATTGAAGAGGGTAGAGCTCAGACAGGAGCTCAGTGGAACACCCCTCTTCAAAGGCATTTTGGCCGAGGTATAGGGACCCAGTATGACTGTTTGAGTTCTGTCCCCAAGAAATGTTGTAGCCACTTCAGGGCAGTCCCTTTGATACCACCGGAGGCTAATCTCTCCGCCATCTTTCTATGCGAGATGGTATCAAAAGCTGCGGAGAGATCTAAGAGAATCAGTATCAATGATCCCCCAAGTCTACTGTTCGTCTGAGCGAGTCTGTCACTGCCAATACGGCGGTTTCCGTACTGAAGCCTTGCCGGAAACCCGATTGTGATGTATCCAAGATTCCATTTTGTTCCAAATAAGAGCAAAGTTGTCTGTTTATAATACCTTCCAACAATTTTCCCAAGAGTGGTAGTAGGGAAATAGGCCGGGAGTTTGAAAGGATTGAAGGGTCCGCCGTAGGTTTCTTCAGTATAGAACGGATAAATGCCTCTTTCCAAGCAGTGGGAATAGTGCCCGTTTTTATGGAGCAGTTGAAGATATCACTAATTGCCGGAGCACAGCTTGTGACTAAAAGGGCCATAATTTTTGGAGGACACAAATCATTAGGGGACCCAGATTTAGCTTAAGAGAGGCCTTTTGTGACCTCTTCAGTAGTGGTCAATTCAAAGTGCTCCAGAAAGCCACTAACTGCCTGATTCCCATCATTCCTTTTGGACATAAAATCCAAAGTTGAGGAGGCTACCAGAGGAAAACTATTGTAATTTTGGGATATCTTGTCCTGAAAGAAAGATGCCAAAGAGGAACATAGGTCCTGAGATTCTATAAGCGGCTGAGTGCAAGCTTTAGGAGATGAGAAATCTTTAAAGCACCTATGCACTCGTGCTTCAGAGCCCGAGCCCAGCCAGGTACCCAGACCCACAGGAGCTAAGCCCATGCTTTAGTTTGCCCTGACTAGATGTCCAGTTGCCTCCTGCAGCCTCTTTCTGAAGGCCTCTTTCAGACTCAAGAAACTCCTGCACCAGAATCTGACCCCAAGATAAAGCACTGCATCCTAGCCCCACAGCCTGAGGAGAAATAGACCAAAGGTGTCCCTGCGTGCCTGAGGATTTCAGGGGGTCAAGCCCCCCTGAGGCTTTCCCCGCGACTGGTGCCCAAGTCCCTACATGCTGCCTCATTCTGACCAGACTGTTCTACCATTGAAGTGAATGAGACACCAGATGCCATGACACACCTCTGCAACCGGATGCCCTTGAGCCTCCAGAGGTGACCTGTTGGTGTCGCCTTGGACTCTGGCCCACACTCACTCAAAGTCCAGAAGAACAGTCAATGACAAGTGCCCGATACATTGCTGGTCCAGCAAAAGCAGTGTGCCAATTTCTGCAAACTTTAAAAATTCATAACTCGGCAAGTACTTATTCGATTCCGATGATCTTGTAATCTACATTTATATAAAAGTACATGTTATATTATAAATTGGTGTTAGATTTCTACATTGAGTATGTGTTTCACATACTGCTTTTGTCTGTGTAATAAATGCTTAGCACTATCCTCTGTACCTCTGTAATTCATCTGGGGTTTGCATGGACTCTTAACACAGTGTACCTCTTTTTGGTCCACTATATAAAAAGACAGCTTCCTCCACATTTGTATTTTGGACTTGGGCTCCAAACAATTAAACAACTAAATTTGGGCTGGCGGGATTCTGCAGTATACTCCGCCACGGAGGGATGACGGTAGTCCTGTCAAGGTTTAAATCAGGCCCTTAGTCTAGCTACCGAGTTGACAACTCTCTGTATAGAGGTTTGAAAGTTATGGTAATTTTTGGGCAGACCACAAAATATAACTTTAAGTTATAATTATACAGTTGTAGCTATTACTTTTGAATTTCTAATGTTTGTGTAATTAAAGTGGTTTTGTATACAAATGATAAACTAAGATTTCCTAACTATAACTCAGTTTTTACCTTTGTTTCTTTTTTTTATTGATTATATATATGTGGAACCACTGTTGTATACATGGGAAAACTCGATCAAGGCAGAATTTTACGCAGGTTTTTATAAATAACATTAAAATAGAGTATAATAAAAATACATTTAACATATTATATTCTTAAATAAAGCAATTGGGATAGTATTTTGCTGATTTATCTATATTTTTGCAATTTTTTTCAAGTGCACCAGGGGGGTAGCCAGTGTTTTTGAGTGCACCAAGTGCTGAACGTTATGGCTCCCCAATTAGGCTCAACAATTTTTGGTGCTGTGCTGCACTTAAGCTCATCCTAACTAACAGGCCTATACTGTCTGTAATGCTCCACCAAGCTACCTGTACAGTCTAGAAAGCTTCAGAGGCCATCTTTCCACCATAGAAAGAGTGGCCCATGTGATAGATGAGATGGGACAGGGACATAGAAAAATATGACAGGAATAGTGCAGCTACACAGGTGATTGGAGGCTTTTGGGGGCAAAAGTTTGACATTGCCTACTAACATTTTTCTTGTGAAATGTGAAGATATTCAAAAGAGGCACAATCTAGTGGCTGTTTAATCTTCTTGGAATAGTTATTGGCAAGGTGGCACTTTGCATGCATTCTAGATCTACTTTAAAAAGGAAGGTGCCAAGACTTTTCAAAGGCTCTTGTGCAGCTTATTCAACAATCTGTCAATGCTAAGGGCTGTGCCACATGGGAAGTGCTTTGATGATTCCATAATTAGCTAGATCCAGGCTGGAAATGATTCTTTAATCAAAAGATTGGTTATTTACTTTACAATGGGTTTAAATACTGATAGGATACCAGAGATTGACTTCATGAAAGCTCCAGATCTAAATTCATGAGATTTATTCTATGACTAGAAATTCTGTCTTGGGATCTTCAAGCTAGGAATTTCACAATATTGTCTCAAGCCCAAGAGACCTAGATCAAAGTGAAACATGAATTTGGTGTTTTGGGTCAGATACTGGGTCTTAATTTATCTTTGGTTATTTTAATAGGTTGGGAACAACTCACATATTTGCCTCGTGAAGGTCCCTAGGAGTGATGCCATACTTCTTTTCTTTTGCTTATTAGTTTTATTTCTGTTTGTCACTCTAACTATGAAACAAGAAAGAATAAAAATAGAAAAACTAAAATAAACCCCAGGGAAAGAATAGGTTATCTCCAATATTCCTCTTACGAAGTTAATTGAGTCATAAACACCATTCTATTTATTATTACTGTGCTTCTTTCTCCTGAATTTTCTTTAAGATCTCAGACATATATTCAAACTTAACACAGTTAATGATCTGAAACAAAATGCTTAGGTTCCAAATTTTCCATTCAATTTTACATCTCTTCATCATTTGAGATTGTCAGGATTGTTACATTCCTTTTTCTTGTTTTTCAGTTAAGGTCTGTATTCATAGATCATCTAAATGAGTTGTAGTATTGTGCTCCCTCCTATTTCCTTCTACCACCACCTGTTTATGTCTGTATTTGAAACACTTCACTTCTTTTTTCCTTTTTGGATAGGCTTGCACTATAGAAATACCACATACATACTTGCATACATTGCATACATTACATTCTTAGACTTCTCGGAGGGAGAATTGAAATGCTCTTTCATGCTACAAGAGCAGTGATATTTTCATATATTGTTGTGAAGTTGATACTGTTAACATTCCTTGACACTTTCTGCTTTGTGTAAGGAGCCTATGAGCTGCAAAGTAAGGATTGATTGTGGTGTGTGAGGAGTGGATACCCAAGAATATATTCAAATTACCTTTGAATCTCAGGCATCAAAAACTTCACTGTGTGGGGAAATAATGGGCAATTCATGATATTGGTCTTTATATATCTCACATGAAAGTGAGGGTGAAAATATGGATCTGATAGGGTAAGGGAGATTCTATGAACATCTAAGAGTTAAAAAATAAACAATTCAGAGAAGAGGGCATCAAAGGCGTGTGATGGGGAAGTGGGAGGACGCACATGGTGGCTTGATGGTATATACAGTCAAGAGATGAGGGGAGAGTCAGGAAACTGACAAAACAGAAATTTGGGGGCATATTATCAAGCCAAGCGATAAAATTATTGCCGCTTTAGCGGCAGAAAACTGCCACTAAAACGGCAATAATGGGCTTGATAATATGCTCTATGGAATTCCGATTGAAGCCCATGTTAAATGTGAAGGACATCTAACATGGGCTTCAATTGAAATTCCATAGAGCATATTATCAAGCCCATTATCGCCGTTTTAGCGGCAGTTTTCTGCAGCTAAAGCGGCGATAATGGGCTTGATAATATGCTCTATGGAATTCCGATTGAAGCCCATGTTAAATGTGAAGGACATCTAACATGGGCTTCAATTGGAATTCCATAGAGCATATTATCAAGCCCATTATCGCTGTTTTAGCGGCAGTTTTCTGCCGCTAAAGCGGCGATAATTTTATCGCCTGGCATGATGATATGCCCCTAAGAGTGATATCAGATGGTCAATAGAACATTGAGGAGAAAGTTTGAGAAATCATGAAGGTCTGGATGGAAATGAATATGAGCATATAAATTAAAGTGAGTAGGATGGGATGGGGAAAAAGATCACTACGTTTGAAGCTGAACTGAGGAACACTAACAAAAAACTTTCAAGTGAACAGCTAGGATGCTCGTTTCAGCCTTTTTAAGTTCTCATAACTCAGTACTGTAAGTTGCTCTTATAAGCAGCACGTTTATGGTAATAAACTTTAAAATTATTCTATTGTCAGAGAAATGTATGTTTTTATTGTGGTTTAGTTTAAAGTAAGCTTTGATTGCTTCATATAAGAATATTCCATGCTGCCATTCAGTGAGACAGTTCAGTGGTTTTCAGTCATAACTGCAAATCCAGCAATTCTGCTTTGGGCTTTTTCATTCTTAGTAATCAGTTCAAACTGGAAAAACTGACACCCTAAATATATTCTACTCTGAACTTGAACTCTTGCAGAGCGATGACCCACTTACTAATTCTACTGGAAACAGCAACCACTACTTTAACACACCCTTGAGATGTTTATGGTCTGCTTTTAAACAGATATGTTTCTACAGATAAACCTTGTGGACTGCAAATGTGACAAATGGATGGTAAGAATCTTCCTTTCACTGACAGATTATCTTAATTAAGTCCCCTACAGACAAGAACATGCAAACATTAGCGTGTCTTGATTCATTAAACCTTTGCATTTTGCAATAAAACTTCTACTATTCCATTAGACTTCCATAAGTTATTATGGTTGTGTCGTTGCTATGATTGAAACATGGAAGGGTGGGCACATCACAAAGACACTTCTTGATTTCACTAAACTTCTCAGTTTACCCAAAAGAGCAAACAAACTATTGCCTTTTGAGGTCATGCATAGGCAGTGCATGCCCTGCCTCTACGAGGCATCAAGGAATCAGTATGTTGGGGTGAAGCTCCACCTATTGCCTGTCATTTCTGATGCCGCTTGCCATTATTTTAACTTAGTCATTTCTCTTGTTAGCTGTTTTTTAATTGGCTGTTGATGCGATACTCACTTTCATTTAGACCGGAAGCAGCAGCGCCTAACTACTTTGTTCCTCCGAGCTCTAAACGCAATTATACATCGCCCACTTTCCGGTGTGCACTATATTTTTTTAGGCAGCCACACGCGCTTTCACTTTCGATGCTGGCAGGATACTTGCGACTTCTCACAGAGCACATTGCCAGGCTCTCTCGCAGCTGCCGTTTCCCACTCGTTAATATCAGCAACTGCACGCCGTCCACGAACGCCATGGAAACGCTGCCGCTCTAGCCACTTTCGCCTCTATGGGATGGCTGACAGCAGTGGGCGGGCCACTAGGAAGATGGCAACATCCTTTGTTGTGGTGCGGACAGGAGCAGTGCGATGTTCGCAGAAGGCTGAGTGGGGCGCCTAGTGGCAGGTAATTGGCAGTAATATGTTTGCATGACCAGTAGTGACCACAGCCGATGCTTTCTGAAAGTCAGCCACTGAGCAGGAGCAGCTCAAAGGGATTGGCCTCGCCTATCTACTGCAGATCACCCAGCATGTGAGCATTCCAGCACCTGCCGCCCTCCTTAATGCTGCTGCTGGCTTGATCCTCTATACTGCAGAGTGACTGCTTAGGCGCCTCTATGCTGCTGCTGGACCGCTCCTCTCTGCTGTGCAGCTTGCGCTGCCTCCCCTTGAAGAGGCTGCCAGGCCTCTCCTCTATTCGACACAGCACCTAGTGTTGAGTAACTCACAGCCCCTACCGCCTCCCTTTGATGCTGCCACTAGGCTGCTCCTATATTCTATAGAATGTATGGCATGAGCAACCCGTAGCCCCTGCCCCCTCCCTTTACTGCTGCCACGGGCCACTCTCTTATTCTGGATAGCACCTGGTGATGAGCAGCTCGTAGCACTTGCTTGCTGGCCTTTGATGCTTCTAACAGGACTCATCTCTTTACTACACAGCACTCCCTCCCTCCCTCCCCATTTCCCACCCTCCTCCGGTGAGCAACTCACAATCTCTACCTTTCCTTGGCCGCGTCTCTCTAGCTCCTCGGTTCTTCTTGATCTTATGGTTTCTGTCTAGGAGTCATAAAGCCTGCCTAATTATTCATCACACTCCTCAAAAGCTTTCAGGTGCAGTTTACTCCAGAGTGATGTATGAAACTCCATATCCTCTCAGTCATAATGCTTCCGCCCATCATGCACTCCTTTGATCACCTCTTGCCAACCTTTATTTTATTTTACCTGCCATTCTCTTCGTTCTGTACACACAGGAACACTTAACCCATCACATATTCATAATGAAAATGGGGTGAGTGGTTTTTCTGCACATGTCGAAAAATTTCAGAATAAATGCACATTTTTCATTCTGGTGTTAATTGAAGTGGCATAATTAACCATGCAGTGAGAACCTCCTCAATAGGATGACTGAGCCAGCAGAGCGCTAGATAACTGAATGTTGCCGTCGTACACAGTGTGTCCACTTCAGATCAATGCCTCTTGCCTTTGTGGAACAGAAATCATAGGATCTAGTAAGGTGCCATGCATAAAAGAAATCCATGCAGGCATGCTTTTGCTACCATGGTGGCTGCTCTGACACAGCCTGGCGCCATCAGTACTATCTTTTGATACGTAATACTTTCCCTTTACTCAATTACTTGTGGAAAACTCCAGCATGGGCAGAAACCAGCAGCAATGAACTCATGACTAGTATTCAGGTGAGAACAAGCATTTGCAATGCAATAGGTCTTGCATTTGCGATAGTTTAAGCTATTGGCATCGTAAATGACAATACCCTCTATTTATCTGTTTTCAAAACCAATACATATATAAAAGGCATTGTTATTTACGATGTCAATAGCTCTATCGTTTGCAAATGTGAGACCTATTGCATTGCAAATGCTTTTTTTCAAGAGCTGTCTGATACACCTTGAGTTATCAGCAAAATAAGCAATACATATGCTGAAAAATTCAACCATTCCTAAGAATGTCATACATTCTTCTTTGCTCTCATGGTAGGGCAAATGATTAATAACTTTAAATGTCTCAGTTCCTAGTCTTATTCCTTCATCCATTATCTCATGACATAAGTACACAATTGCATTTCCCTCAAACCAGCATTTGTTACCTTTGAACATATGTCATGATCTCTACCTCTATCCACAAAACCTTTCCCAATCTTGTTTTGTGTTCTTTCTCATTAGACCCAAAAACTAACACAGGATCTGGATCTGCCTTCACCCCAGTAATGCACTTAAGCACACTCTCCATTCCTCCCTCAAATACAGAATTTGCAGAACTAGTCCAAAGCCATTTTCACATACTGGAGAGTTCCAAGAGGACTGATAAAAGCTGTCAGATTCTTAGACTTTTTGTGTAGGCTTACCTGATGATATGCTGAAGTGAGGTCAAGGGCAGTAAAGATCTTTGCTCCACTCAACATCACCTGCACATCTGTTATATTAGGGAATGTGCATTTATCCAGTACTACGTACACGTTAAGTTTGCTCAGATTGACACATTATTTTCTCTCCACAGGCCTTACATGCTACTACAACTGGGCTTAGCAATTCAGTGGCCTCTCTCTTCAAATGCTCCTGCATATTCAGTACAGCGTGTCTTGCGTCTATGTGTGCCCCCTCACTTCACATGCTGCTTTAGTTGTAACCTCTACACAGACCATCTCAGACTTTCTATCTTGTTCTTGAACACCTCTGGAAAATCTCTCCATACCTTCTGAACAAGGGCTCCCTCATTTACCATCACTCTCCCTTGTTTGTATCATCAATGTCCTTCAAATTATAGGTGGTCTCCATAAACTCTAACCTCACGTCTTTCTTGTGAAACCAGCTTAAAATGTTGCCATTGTTAGTTGAATTATAGATCTTTCCTTTTGTAACGCTATTTGTACTCAATCATACCTTAAATATTTCCCTCAATCTTGATCAGCTTGCCAGGCTTGAGAAGCTTAATCTTTTTTATCAAGTTACTCTCATAAAATATCTTCAGTATTAACGTAATTTTAGCTTGTTAGTCAAACTGCTTTCCCACACAACAACCCTCTAGTAACACTGCCACCTGAACCCTTCACCTGCATAACAATTTCTGCACACTCCAGCATTCGGAGATTGATCATTCTGCTCAAGCTCAACTTCACTGACTTTTTCCTTTCTATACTTACTCCAAAATTTCATACTATAATGCCTTTTCTTACATCACTTCTTACATGTCATTTTTCCCCCTCAACTTTTTTTTTGATACACAATGTGCCCTGTGTTTCAACACCTAAAGCAATTCTCTTGAAATCCAAAATGCTGTCCTTGTGCAACCCACATTTGAACGTTATTTTGTATACTTTACCCTTTGACATTCTAAACTGGGCTCATCTTTAAATCTGTTGATATTACAGCCCAGCAGTATTTGATCTGTAGGTCTCCTATTTAGAGTGTTACCAAATTTACATGAATTTGCCAGTTTTTGTATCTAAGTTACATAACTCTCCACAGAATCCTCAGCTCCTTAGTTCCACAACCCAAAATGATATAAATCAAGGATACTGCTCGCTTGTGAAAGATATTGAATTGCAAGTTCCTTGAGACATATTTCATATTTATTGAGGCCTGAGGCTTCCTTATTTTGACAAATGAGGAAGATAATCAAACAACTCCTGTGCCTCAGGCCCCAAACAGTATATCAATAAAGACATATTTCTGTTGGAAATAAAGGAAATACCACACATGCTGGCATAGTGGCAAAAACCTTTTCCATTTTGCCCATTTTAAGGCAGGCTTTCCAGGTGAAGATAAAAAGAATGAGGTTTAGTAAGATTCTGCATGACCATTGTAAAAATTTGAATAGCTCTATCAATTAATGATGATTAATATTCCTACAGGTGTCCGAACCAACATTCAAATATCCTCTGTCACCAGTATTCTACTTAGTACCGGAAGTTTTACTATCAAGAAAACACCACAAGTAATTACTATTGATTTTTTGATGTGTTAGTTAATGTTTTTTCCTTTCACTCTTTTCCCTTTTGCTTGTTTGTTTTTCTATTTCACCACACCAGAGGCTACCCCACCTGCCACACCTTGCACCTCACATCACACCACATCACAATTTGACACTTCTTTTTTCAGTGTCCTAACATCCCCACAATTATTGGAAACACTGGTTAATTCAACATTTCATTTTGCCACATTGCAGACTCAATTTGGTTCGTAAACAACAACTATTTCAGCTGCCACCTACCCCTTAGGCTCTGAACCCTCCTAATTTGCTTCCCAATTTAGGAGTTGTGCGTGCATATGACGTTCATTTGTGCAAGTTTGCAGATTGTTGAGACACAGACTTGCAAGTCCAGAATTCAAATATAAACTCCCACAATAAAAGCGAGCTGCTGCTGTTCAGCAATGAAATTTGGTACAAAGCAATCAGATGGATTGTCTGCCCCTTCGCCCCTTACAGGGTTTGCATGCTGTAAAGTTAATTCACCTCATACTTTTCTTATTGCGACATCAAATCCTCCTCATCAGTGTGAAAGTGCTATCTCTCTTGAACGAAGTACAAAGTGTAAGTTGTGTTTACAAACATAGATTTATTCAAGGCATCCCTCCTCTACTCTGCCCTTACATTACAATTCCCCGTTTCTCAGTGATGAGGCTTTCATTATGTACTGAACCTTGCAAATAGGTCACCACAGAAGATAAACCAGTTGGTGCTCCCAAGGGAACCCAGAATGACATGTCTTGTGTGAATC
The DNA here is from genome assembly GCF_964204655.1 of Triturus cristatus. NCBI lineage: Eukaryota > Metazoa > Chordata > Amphibia > Caudata > Salamandridae > Triturus > Triturus cristatus. The sequence continues at coordinate 634,938,156 of NC_140582.1, forward strand.
CAAGTATATTTTCTTAGCCAGAATAGTCTGACAACATTGAAACTATGGTTGCCCATATTTACAAAACACCAAACGTCCTCTCATTTTCCTAGGGGGATCACTCCAGTATTTGGGTCTGAGGTCAGCTGGCACCCAGGGAACTCATGCAACTCTTCCGCCCTATTTTGTGTGAGTAAACGATTTTAAAAAGTATACTTTTTTTTAACGTATTCATTCACACACTCTATTTCCTACAGTACACAAGCGGAAATACCTGAAATCACAGATGATCCCAATTCGTCACAAGGCCTACAAATGCAGCCCTCCTCTTCCCTCACTCACAGGCTGTTCTATGGCGCAAGCACACAACCGCAAGTACTTCAGGCTGCAACAGGCATATTCTGACCAACATCAATCTGTGTAGAGTGCATGAGAAGGCCCAGCCTTACTAGGAGATTCCTTAGTCCTTTCATCATTTCCCAAGCCCACATTGTACTACATATCAAACAAATATTGATACCATCCTGAACCTTTTGAATTCCATTGCAGACCCTACTTATAGCATTCGAACAGCTGGATGGACTGCATTTCTTGGCCGCTGTTGTAGACCAGAGTCCATTTGAACATTTGCTCACTTTCAGTGAGGTGTTGAAGGTGAACTTTTTTACTTTATTCTCCAAAAACATTGTTTTTTAACAGAGCCCAGATAGTAAATACTGTTGAAGCAAAGGAGGGGAAGTGAGAAACTACCTTTTGAGAGTTGCAAACGTTTTTTAAACTTGTTAAAAGGACTATGTATACATGGAACTTAAATCAACATGAACAAATAGGCCTGATTCTCAAACTGCGCTTTGTACTACATTTTGTAGTAGTTCAAAATGCCCTAGAGCAGGAAGAGTCCAGGCACTGAGAAGCTTCAACTCACTTCATCCCAGGCTCACCCTTTCTCAGGAAATGCTCCCAAGATCTGGAACACAGTACCTAAGTACAGGGCTGGACTGGGAACCGAAACTGGCCCTGGCAAACTGCTCGGCCGGCCCCCCTGGGGGGCAGGGTGGGGCAGGCAGAGCTGTTTGCAAGGGCCGATTTCAGCCAATTTTGTTAGAGGGGGCCGATATTACCGGCCCCCGGTAGCAAAAACGCCCGGGCCAAAATCGGCCCCCACCCTGGCGGCCCACCGGGAAAATGTCCAGTGCCCGCTACGGCCAGTCAGGCCCTGCCTAAGTATCTCCACTGGAAGCCCTCCTTTTCCTGCTTTAAATGATACCTCAAATTGCTACTGCTTAACAACTATTTCAACAAACTCACAGTCTAAGTTAATACATCCCAAATATACAACCCTCATCATCAGGATCCTTCTTTGCAGTCGATTGACTCGCTCAGTCTCTTATCTGTAACTTTGACCCTCGCATCATCGAGAAAGCTTATTCACATAACATGTAAAGAGCTCTCATACCTTTGGGTCTAGCTAGTGCTATATAAAAACTCAAATATGAATAAATAAATACTGCAAAATGCAATTTGAAACTATGTGTAGAGTTATAACGCAACACTTCCTATACTTATGAGTGTGGAGTTTTCTACCTGACTGCAAATTCTCTGGGTGTGGAGAGCTTGGCACACATAAGTATAGGGAGTGAGGAGTCATAAACCTCGACATATAGTTTGTGAATACTGAAAAGTAATAAACTTTCTGAAGTGTAAATGTACCTTTGAGAACTAGGCCCATAGCGATGCCCATCAGGCTAATATATACTCAGTAGTATAGACTAACAGGCACATGCATCAATGTAAAAACCGGTCACAAACGGGCAGATTCTCAGAATCTGCCCCTTTGCGACCGGTATTTTTGCATTTGGGATGCATCATCCCAAATGCAAAAATCGCAATTTAAGTAATCTCTAAATTGCGATTCCTTAAATTGCGATTGCATTTAAGGAATCCCAAATTGAGATTCCTTAAATGCAATGCATGAAAGTGAAAAAATTAGCGATTTCGCTAATAGGGGGAGCAAATTACCATGAGGTTGAACTTCATGGTAATTTGCAAAAACTTTGAAAAATGCACTTTTGTGCATTTTTCAAAGTTTCATGTTGCGCACACACAAACCCTTAGAGCATGTGTGTGTGCAACATATGTGCACAGATCAATTTCAGGGGTGCAATAGTGTGTCATTTTGACACCCTTGCACCCTTGAAATTGCAGGAGCAATTTGCGAGTACCTACTGGTACTCGCAAATTGCTCATGCAATCTCCAATTCATTCCTATGGGCCTGGAGGCCCATAGGAATGAATGGGACGGCATTCCTTAATTGCGAGTCGCAATTTGCGAGTCGCAATTAAGGAATTTGTAGGAATCGCTATTTTTATAGCGATTCCTACATGCATAGGCTTTTGCAATTCCTTAATTGTGATTCCTTAAAAATCGCAATTAAGGAATCGCAAAAGTCTTTGTTGATGCATGTGCCAGATAATGAACAAAACCATTTGATGGTCGCAAACCCTTCAGTCACAATTGTTGTCTCAAACCACTGAAATGTTAACTTCTCAATGGTAACAGATTTACAAAGGGGAGCTACCTCCGTTGGGCAGATTACCGTTTGGGAATCATGGAGGGTGTCCTCAGAGAGAGCAGACAGTCCTACATAGCACCACTGTTTAACCCCGTGATGGTTTTCCAAATAGATTTTGATTTTTAAAGCTGCATCACTTCTCTTAGGGGACATGAGCTGCTTTAAAAAATGAATTTCCGATTTGGAAGTACAAACACAGGCGATGGGGGTCGTTATTCATTGCAGTGTTTGTAAGCAGTAACAACTGATAACAGCTATCTGCCCAATTAGACAGGTTCTTCTGGGATCAGCTGCGTCTGGACAATTTGTGATGCACCTTATTAATCCATAGGTCACGTCGCAATATTGAAACCCAGTCGCAAATTCATTTGTGTGGGATATGCAACCAGGCTTTTAGTTCATCTAGTTTTATATTTTAAGTTAATGTTTATTTGGTAGATATACAGGGAACCGATTGTATAGCTCAGTTTGGAATTGTACATATGCATGAACTGAAAGAGAACTGCATTGCTTAGAAAGGCACGAGGCGATAGCCATTAACTTTCATATCGTTCAAAGGCCAGTAAATAATAAAAAAGGGGGCTAATTCGCATGCTTGACTCTATTTTTGATTTTATTTGGTGCTTTTCATATAAATCACAACACAGAAGATGGGAAATTCTGTCGCCTTTTCCTTGCAATCGGCAAAACATATTACATTTCCTCTTTCAAATAGGTAGGTTTTTATGTCTGGAAGTCCTTGTTGTCAGACGATATGAAAGTGAGTTACCGAAGGTTGACATCCAATTAACACCGTCTTTTACAAGTTTAATGAGCAGCAATCCGTTTTATTCTTCCAATGACACATTTAAAGTAAGTATAATTGCAAGTGAAATGAACTAGTGGACTTGTTGCTCGATTGAGCCATAATACATTATTATCAATTTGCAGCGTTCAGGCAAGAAGAAGATTTCCTGAGTGTGCAAGGCACAGGTTATTTAAATCTTTATGTCCATTATCATATTGCAAAGTTGCTTGCTGAAAATGAAAATGGTCTTGCATTCCTCTTTCAAAAATCTGGAGCACCATCTCTGGAGTCAGTGGCACGTGTGCTGCAACCACAGCAGTCATTAACCCCTCACAACCTAGCATACAGAACTCAGGGGCATATTAACAAGGCGGCAATATGAAATTATCGCTGCTTTTGCATCCGTTTTCGGGCAAAAAGCGGCGATAATTTCATCGCCTTATCAGCAAAGACACGCTATCGCGTGTTTTGCTGACTTAGCGCCCGTTTCCAGCACACCTAACTTTGCATCGCTAATGAGATGCAAAGTAGGAGTGGCTGTGAAACCAACCAGGGCAAATATCGCGAAGGTAGCTTCGCAATATTAACAAGGAAGGGTAGCGATTTTTTAAATCACGTTAAGTATGCCTTAACGCAGGAATTTAACGTCTGTTAAAATCCTGACTAAGGCATACTTAACATGGGGGGTGGATTCTGTGGCTAAGACCACAGGCCCTATCATCTAGGATATCGCAGTTTTCCACCATGGAAAACCGGCGATATCCACACTATCTCTGGAATTTTTATCGCCTCGGCGATGCACGTTTTTAATAATGCGCTAACCGGGCGATAAATTCCAGAGATAGCCGGCGATAAATATCGCAAGCGCTTCGCGCGCTTTGTGATATTTATCACCGGCCCTTGTTAATATGCCCCTCAGTGAGTTCAAAAACTCTTTTCATTAGAATGGAGCAGAGGTCAACAAAATGTTGGGGGGTTCTACACACTAGACATGTCTGCAGACATTTCTTTCCAAACAATATCAATACCAAAAATACAATAAAGTGTGAGAACAGCAGAATCTCACAAAAAAGACAAGCCCGGTGCACCCACCAACATCATGAAACATAAATTCAACTCTCACATCTTAATGCTGTAGAAATGTGGCCATACATTAAAGGAACGCGCTGAGTGTGCCTTCGTTTTCAAGCAAAGACCAGAGGCTCGGTAAAGGAAAAAAAAGCGCACAGACATATGCTCCGACGTGACGCGTAAAAATCTATCCACACACACATGGCATCCACGCCTAGATATTATTATTTGTAAGGCATCCTATCCGATCGTGAGTGGCAGAATGGGCACACTACGTGCGTACCATGAACATTCAACAGAGGCAAACCAAAGTTCTCCTTGAAGCACCTGTGCTCTATCCTTCGAAATTATCAGCTGGTCTAAAGATTCATTGCATCTGAGAAAAGAAAACTAATTTGAAAAAAACAATACTACCATAAATGATGAAGAATACACGAGCCAAAACAGGTTTATCAAAGTAAAAATTAATTACCTACCGGCCACAGATACTTTGAGAAATAGCAACAAAAGAAAACCGGAAAAGATAGTTTTGACCATTTACCGTTGAAGTCATTTTTTGCAGCCTTTATGATTTACAGTCTCTGTCAACTTGTTAAATGATGAAAAGTCAGAAAAATACCTGAATAACGTTCTGCATCTTTTCACTGTGACTGGAGAGAACATAATGCCAAATGGTGCCGTCACATGATCTAATACAGCCTGTGTTTTTTCAGGGTGAATAAAAGTACCTTAGAATATCAGACATTTCTAAAGAATTCGGTCAGGACTGCAGGGTATCTTTTTTTTATTTTTTATTGTATTGTTTTATTTTTATATCAGTAACAGTAGTTATGGTACAGCATACATCAAAATCATTGATTGATAAATCATTATTAGAAGAAAATAGAACTTATAGAAAAATGACAGGCATTTCCTATTGACTAAGCAAAATCAAAGTACATAGTAATGACAGATATGATGAGAAAAAAGCATTATTCATCCTATCCAGCTAGTTATTGGCGCCCATAATTTCTTGCCCATTTCGTGTCTCCTACGCCCTTTTCATCTGTATATTGCTAATTCTATGCTATATATAGCAAATAACCTAGCTTTCCAGTTTATAAACGTGGGGGGATCGGGACTGATCCATTGAGATGTAATACCTGCTCTCAAAGTGGCCATTGCAATAAAAACTAAGCCAGTTTCCGATCTAGACCAACCAGCCGAATTCTGAGTCCGATCTATCCCCAGGATCACTAGACCAGATGTTATGGAAATCGCCTTCCCTAGGGTCTGGCCCAAAAAGAATTCAATATCTTATAGATATTTAAGCAGCTTAGGGCACGCAAAGAACATGTGGATCGTATCAGCAGCCAATGCCCCACATCTACTACAAGAATTCCCACGTGACCCAGACCACTTAGAGATTTTTCCCGGGGTGTAATATAGATCGAAAACTGACATATAATGTTGAGCCCTCAAGATGCCAGTTATTAAAATCTGACTTGCTATTTCCAGAGATGCTTCCAGATCAGTGCCCTCCTGTCCCAATTTCCTATCCCATCTATCATTTTGGATAGCCAGATCATCAGGAAGAGCAGATAGCAGCGTTTGATAAATTTTCCCAATCCGGGATCTAGTCGCTATATTGCCCACCAGGGGTATTTTCACAAACTTGACCCTCCCCTGTGCCAAGGTTTTAACCAAAAAGCTTCTAATCTGTAAAAGGTTAAAAAAATCTCTCATGGAGAGCCCACATTTGTCTTGTAATTTAGGAAAACAAAGTGATTTGACCGTCACAAAAGAGCCCCCCAGCTAGTAGTTATCTGATCCTGAAATATTGGCGGTAAAAGCCCATATGAAAACAAAGGGGTATAAGCATTTATATTTGACATATCAAGCCGGTGTTGCATTTCTTTCCAAATGGCGTAGACAGATTTAATGATTTTAAATTTTGTTTTCTTGTAATAACTTGGTTCGATAACTTTGGTTAAGCAATATCGAGCATCCTCCCCTAATATAGCTTCATAGATAGTAGGTCTGATCGGTTCAGGGACTACTGCCTTAGCCCCGACAAGCAGTATCCCTATTTGTTGTAATAGAGATGCCCAATTATATAGTATTAAAGAAGGTAGTCCCCAGCCCCCCTTGAGTCTTGGAAGAATTAACCATTTAGCTGCCCTTCTAGCTTTATGATATCCCCATAGAAATCTAGTACATACTCCTTCTGCTCTAGAAATACAAGAAACCGGGAATGCTAGGGGTACAGTCCGAAACAAATATAATAATTTAGGGAAAATCAACATTTTAATGACATTGCACTGTCCATACAATGAGAGATGCAGGTGATCTAATCTTGCAAGTGTCTGATCAGCGTTTTTTATAATCGGCAGTATATTCATCTCCGGTATCTGCTCAACTGCAGCTGTGATCTTCACACCCAGATATTTTGCTGCAGACACAATTGGAATATCTTCCGGTTTTGAGGTATCCGAATGTATGACTTGGGTCTTGTCAGCAATAAACTTATAACCGGAAACCAAGCCAAACTGTGTTGCCAGGTCATACACTGCAGGAAGAGCAGATCTTATGTTAGTCGTAAAAATGGCAACGTCGTCAGCATAGGCTAGTGTTTTGTACGCAACGCCATTTACTGTAGCCGCGTTAATCTGCAAATTGGCATCTAGTTTACTAAGAAAAGGGTCAATATATATTGAAAAAAGTAACAGAGAGCAGGGACAGCCTTGGCGGGTTCCTCTGCTAATAGGATTCTTGTCCGGAAATCCGAACATGGGCTTCAGGAGAAACATACAAAGCCTGTATAGCTACAATAAATTCCTGCTGGAACCCTTTGGTCTTCAGCATCAGCCAGAGAAACCCCCAGGAAACCCTGTTGAACGCCTTCTCAGCATCCAACAGGATCATTCCCTGGGGTGACTTTGAGGCCTGAGCCCAATCAAACAAGGTTATTGCCCGTCTAACGTGGTCATAAGTATCCCGGCCTGGAATGAAGCCATGTTGGCAGATGGAAACCAGGGGAGCGATAACTTTTCCAAGCCTTGAAGCAATTATTTTGGAATAGATCTTGTTGTCAGCACATATTAAAGAAATAGGTTGTTAAGATGAGGGACTTAATTCTGATTTATCCTTTTTTTTTAAAACTACAACCGTAGTTCTTTGCCATGAGTCAGGAGTCTGACCCTTCTGAGCTCGTAGAAATAGGTATTCAAGCTCACTGTACAGAGTTTGTCTGAAGGTGCAGAAGAATTCCAGGGGCAATGAGTCAGGGCCTGCAGTCTTACCAGCTGCCAACAAGGTTATAGCAATTTCGATCTCCTCCACAGAAATCGGGGCAGAAAGCATATCTCTCTTTTCCGGAGTAACTTGAGAGGTAACATAGTCGCAGAGAAAATCCTCCCCCGACATTGCTGGAGCATCGTTCTCAGTGGTATAGAGCTCCTGGTAACATTCCTGAAAAACCTCCAGGACTCTTGCCGGCAGATCTTAATTCTGCCCCTTTTGATCTTTTATTCGGCAGATTCTATTAGAAACTCCCTTTTGTTGTAGCCGTTTAGCAAGCAATCTGCCAGTATTTTCACCAAATTCGTATATATCTGCCCGATGTTGAATACATTTGATAGCTAATTCCTCCCCATAAAAGTGGTGAATCTTGGGTCTTATGGCTTCAATCTGCCATTGACATTCCTCTCTTTTCTGCAAATCTCCAATTACCCGAATCAGTTCTTCCTCTGCTTTCCTAAGCTGACCCACCAAGTCGTTCATCTATTTTTTATCCTACTCTGTCGATATAAGGAGAAACGAAGGGTCTTGCCCCTCACCGCGGCTTTAAAGGCATCCCAGACTATTAACTCAGAGGCAGTGTCCTTATTCCTGCCAAAAAACTGTGCAATCCACTTAGCCATATATATGCAATATTCCTGGTCTAGTAATAACATTATGTCGAATGTCCAGGTTGCCACAGCTTGTATTGAGCGATAAACTGGGAGTTGGATTACTAACGGATTATGATCCGATATTAATCTAGGGAAAAGCTCACAATTAACCCTTTCTGATATTAAATTAGAAACAAAAAAATATTCTAATCGTACAAATTTTCGGTGAGGGGCGGAGAAATATGTATACCCTGGCTCAGCCTGTCGTTGTCTTTGCCAAACATCTACAAAACCATGTTCCTGACAGAGCCCCTGTAGAGCCTTGAAAGTGTTACCCTTCCTGCCCAGATATGGAGCATTACTATGAAGATTGAAATTACTATTCAGATGGATATTAAAATCCCCGCAAAAGACTATTGGAGTAGGCCATAAGGCAAGTTCAATATTCAGAAAACCTAGGCTCGTAGGATCATCTAGATTTGAACCATAGAAAGAACAAATAGTGTATGGTGTGTCCCTAATAATTGTTTCCAGAATTACCCATCTACCTAGATTGTCTTCCTTCACATGCTTATTCATTAATGTGCCATGCCTTGCCATTATGGCTTCTCCATGGGTGTTAGTAGCTTGTCGAGTACATGCGAGGAGATCAGGTCCCAAATCCTTTAACCACCCTCGATTATTCCAGGAGATATGAGTTTCCCGAAGACATAGAACATCAATCCGCATATATTTAATATGTTTTGCTAATTTACCCCTCTATTTTCTATCGTTAAGGCCACAGCAATTTAAGGAGCAAACTTGAATATATTGTTCCTATCCGTCATATCTGAGAATTTCTCCTGACAGCACATAGTAACACGGGCACTTTGCCACAATTTTTCTTAAAGAAATTACAAAAAAAGAAAACTTATCTAAATGTTGATTATTGCCAAGATTGCAGTGTTTACCATGACTACACATGTGAAAATATACCTGTGTCCCCCCTCCCCCTCCCCCTGTGACCCTCATTAATAGAACCCTCCCCTCCCATCCCCTACCCCCCTTCTCCCCCCCACCACAAGAGGCACGGGGACCAACCGTCCCTGGTGATGCTGAGCTTGCACACCCACCACTCCACACTGCTAGACATTTAACCAAAACCAGTATAAGTGATAATGATAAAGCAATTAAGAACATCAAAAATGACGTTAAAATGTAGAGAAAAAAAGGGAAACAGAAAGAGAGAAATTCTTCGGGACAAGAAGGGTCCAGTAGAGGATCACTGATAGACAGAGATAAGTCTTAAAGTTCAAAAATCAAAGCATACAGTTTTGAACTAGCCATCAAACAAAAGACACAGCATTCTGATGAAAGGATTTTAAGATGGTTTTAGTGACAATAAAAATTATTTGGCCTAAATTTCTGATAGAAAATACTGTGTTTGACCATAAGAGACCACCTTAAGTTTTGCTGGATACAGGAGAAAGACCTGAGCCCCCCTTTGCCTGAAATTCCGTAATAAGTTGACGGAGAATCCAGCGCTTTTCAACTGTCTTTTGACAAAAATCAGGGCATACAAAAAAATTGCACCCCAGCCCTTTTCCGATCTGGCCTAGCAAGATCACATAAGGATTCCCTGGCCAAAAAGTTGTTAAGGGAAATCAGAATAGCATGTGGGTGATTACCAGAATGCCCCCCATCTCTACGTTGATTAAAAGGGAAGCGATGGGCCATTTGGATTTGAGTCTTCCAGTCCCATTGCTGTAAATCTGGGAAGGCCTCTTCAAAAAGCTCAATTACGAATTGAAGGGCGTCTGAACCTTCTTTACCCTCGGGAATACCTAAAATTCGCAAATTGCTTCGCCTAGCCCAATTTTCAAGGTCAACCAGTTTCGCCAAGGTATCATCTTTCATGATTTGCATTGATTCAGTCTTATTCTTCTGCATGGCCAGGTCATCTTCCAGCTGGGAGATCCTGGCTTCTGCTTCTCCTATTCTAGTTGCGAAGTCCGAACATGTCTTCGCAATCCTACGGATGGAATTTTGCAATTTTCTGCAGGCACCTTGTGTCCGGGAGCTCTCAGCCCTTGTTTCCTCCCGGTGGGCCATAATTACTTGCTATATTGCAGACAGTGTAATTTCTTCAGAACAGTTAGGCTTAATGCCAGGATCTGCAGATATTTCTCCACTTCCCTTATTCTTCTCCCCCAGATCTGGCGAGTAGGAATATTCCCAAGTCATAATCCCAGTCGCCCCTTCGGCTAATGTAGGGAAGGCGGAAGGTTCTCTCAGTTTCTTTACAGTCCCATGATTATGCAGAGATTTATCACTTTCTTCTTCCCAATGTAAGCTGCTTGTGTCGCTCCCCTCACAAGCCCAATCTTTATCATGACTGTCATCCTTTGACGAGTTAGAGTGATCTGATAGGGAGAAGAATTTGTCGATAACATCCTCCTACCTGCCGATAGATTTGTTACCTTCTCTTACGCGTTTGATGACCGGTGTCCAAAACCCCTATATCCTGATCATCAAATAAGGGGACTTCATTTCCCATAATGCAGTGGGACTGCTGTGTAGGAGCTATGCAGTCTATAGTTGCCGAAGAGAGAGACTCCGCGATACCACCAGGCTCAGTAGTCACTACAAGCTGCTCCCCTCCCCCTGAGTCGGGGATCTCTCGAGCAGCCCCCACGTCCCCACCAGTACTAACATCATGATTCAGGGCAGCCGGCTCCTCCGTTTCCACTCGCACCAAGAAAGCTGAGTCATTTGTTTTTACTGAGAGAGATAAGCCGGTGCCACCAACCGCATTACCACCTATTATACTTCTGACAGTCTGTGCCTTAAACAACGCCGGTATAGTTTGCTTACCGTGAGTCGCGGTTCTGTTCTTGCCCAGCTTTGACTGATCACCAGAACCTGATGTCTCAGCCACATAATGACGTTTCATGGCTTGTGAGACTCCGTCTGCGGCACCGACAGCACCAGTAGTTGCTGACTTTCCAGAATTATCTGAGCCGATCGGGTTGGCGCGGCCCCTAAAGCCCCTGCTGCTTGTCTTCGGCGGCATTATCACAGTCTCCTCTGCTGATGTAGCTCAAAAAAGAGAAACAGTTGCTGAGCTGTTTGAACTCTGGGACGCCAAACGGTATGGGAGCGGGACTCTCCACAGTAACAACCACGCACTCCAAATCATCCAGCCGAACACTGGACAAGTAAGAAATGTAGCCGATGTCTATTTCTCCATTTAACCAATTATTCCCCTCACAAACTGGTGTTCCTAAATCGCAGTAAGAGCAGGTCTTAGCAGGAGAGACTAAGTGGCCTGCTCACATGGCTGTCCAGATGGCCGCCATCTTGCCTTCCTGGCTGCAGGGTGTTATCAAGGCTATTGATGAAGAAGAGCTCCTAATTAATTTTTTTAGGCTGATCTGGATTCTTTGGTGAACAAAGATGAAAAGCACCAAGAAGTTAATGTATTTAAGCCGCAGTGCAGGAGAAAATGTTTCCAGGTCTGCTTGATGGCTTCTCTCTGTTCAGAGTTGTGATAGATATTTTTCCAGAAGCCTAAGATAGGCTATGGTGTAAGATAGGGCTTGTGGCGGCTTATAGTGAGGATGAGCTGTAGAGATGAAAAGCGGCATGTAGCACTTGATAAGACCAAGAAGGTTGTATCTTTTTTTGCCTGTGCTGTAGTTAGTTTTCAAAAAGTATATACGGGGCTGATTTAGAGTTTGGCAAACAGGGTACTCCACCACAAACATTGTAAAGTACACTGTTTGCAAAACAATGCTCCAGTCACTTTATTGAGAATTAGATGGTTTTCTAAAGACAGAGCCCTCACTGGCTCCACTGTGAAAAATTAACACGACAGCCTGTGCAGCGGCGGCTACTATAAACAAAGGGTGGCGGTGGGGTCACACGGGAGGCCTCGGTGTGGGGGGGGCGAATGACAATTTAAAAAAATAAAACGTAACTTTTGCAGCCACAGCGGGCCAGCGTCTCGTTCACCACCTTTCCACTACCTGTAAGTCACATTCATTACTTGGAAAGTGAGGGATGTAGGCTTCATGAGTATGCAACCCAGAATATTGATGTATTTGAGAAGCCGGGGAGATGATGCAGCATTCCTTCAGGAGATGCACATGACAGAAGGGGAGGTGACTAGTATGCGTAGAAAGTGTGAGAGGACAGATCCATGCCACTTGCTTCTCCTCTTATGCTAGAGTGTTGATATGGTTTATTCCAGGTGCTGGATCTGGCCCTCTCTGCATGGTCACCCCAAAATGTTTGCCTTTTACCTTCCACTTTTTGGATGAATTAATTTTTGTTGGTCTGCTAACCATTGCTAAAGTACTTGTGCTTTCTAATTTAAACATGCTGGGATTGGCTTTCAACTACTAGTAATATTGGACTATTTAATTTATTTGTAATCCCCTTCTAGAGTGGTTTACGATATGTCCAGGGCCTGTAAATTAAATGCTACCAGTGGGTGTGCAGTACGGATTTTGACACCCATTTAAGTAGCACCTTAAAAAATATTTCAGGGCTGCCCCTACAGCCTGAGTGCATTTTTAAACTACAATGTCTACTTGGCATTGAAACATTCTTGCCAAGCCTTAATACTCCCCATGGGCAGGGTGCTGTGTAATTGAAGGGTTGGAGCCATACTTTTGAGTTTTACATGTCCTGGTAATGAAAAACTCCTAAACTCCTGAAAGAAAGAATGACAGCTGTGCTGCTGGAAGGACTACCACTCTGCTACACTGCTGCTCTAAAAGGCTGATGACCTGCCTAGATTGCTGCCCTATTTGTCCTTCTACTCTTCTATCTTCTACCCGAGAACTAGGACTCCCAAAATCCAAAACTGAGGTTTTTGAGTTAATAACTGTCTCGAGCACCAAGAGGAGACCAGGACCAACCTGCTTGCCTAACAGCCCAAGGTGCACTGCCGGTTGGATGGACCTCTGTTTTTTCTCTGCAGCAGCAAATCAGTTTCAGCAACCCTTCACTAAAGGGGTATCTTGCCTTGTGGAACTGTCTTCTGCTGCAGTCCTCAGCGTCATGCCTCTGGATATTTTTGACTTCCATTTTAGAGATTAAGGTCCTAATTTATATCTTGGCGGAAGGGTTTACTCCATTAAATGGTGATGGATAGCCGCTACCTCAACGGACGGGATATCCGTCACTATTAGGACAGAGTAGCCTGTCCTGCAAGTTGTAAATCAGGCTCAAAGTTCAAACGTAAAACTCTACACCACTGCTTTGACCCAAAGGTCTGATGAGGGCTCCCTCATCATACTCCTCCTGCAGCCTTGCCCAGATCAACTTTACATTCTTAGAATATACTTCCCAAGAGTTTTTCCAAGTCCAAAGGTAAGCGCTAACTGGGCCTAATCCACTTCTTGTATCTGAACCATGCCCCATCACGGTAGGCCATGTTTCTCAACTTCAGTGATGTCATTTGAGATGTCATGAGTGATGTCACTGACCATGTCATGAGCGATGTAATATGTGACGTCATCAGCAGTGCATTGCAGGTGCGCAAGTTATAGTTAGCACAACTAACTGTAACAGGTGGATTTCTCTGGTTTTATATGAGTCAAATGTCCAACTAACTATATCGTCCCTGAAACCAATTGTTTTTTCAGTGAATTTCTAAGGTTTTTTAAATGCTAATTCCTAACTATAACGTCTGTAAAACCTATGTTTTTTTTAGTGAATTTCGAAGGTTTTTTACATTTTAATTTCATATTTTAATATTTATAAAATCTATATTTTTCCAAATTGTTTTTTAATATTTTGCAACTCTATCATCCTTGTTTTAAACTTTGCAAATTATGTAATCTTTTATATCTTCCCCACAAAATATGTATATATATATTTTTTTTGGGGAGAAAACTACAGTCCTGTACCGGTAGTCTACCAAGCTCGATCAACATGCGAATCCTATCCACCACATATAAATGATGCGCATTTCGTATCCGATGGGTTTGTGGCACCATGTCCCGCGTAACAACATGTACATATCAGGTCGTGCCAGCTGCTACTTTGGTATGCGATGGGTACGCACTACCAAGCTGCGTGTTACGTCATGTACGTATAGGGTCGCTCCTGCTGTTTGTTGCGTATGCGATGAGTGCACGCTGCCACGCCCTGTGTTATGTCATAGACGTACGATGTCTCGCCGCATACGCCATTCCCTCATTTCTTTTGTCTCAAAACTATATCTAAAAAACATTAAAGTGTATATGAGAGCAAGCGATAATTAAAAATATTTTAAACAGTTATATATTTCTAACTCTAATAAACTTATATTATAATAAATATATTTTCTCAAAATCACATCGGGTGCGGTCTCATTGCGCACTGGCTGCGCGATTGCCATGTAACCATAAAAAAAAAGCATTTCATTAGTTCATAACATTTCCCATTGTAACAGTTCGAAAACGCCACCCATTTTAGTCAATATCTGTACTGCATTTCATGAGACACACTTCTTCTGCTTAGAGAGCTTTGTTCAAAACCTTTTGCAATATACACATATCTTACACTACACACAACATGCAACCATCATTTTCATCAATATTCATGCTCTGTAAAGTAGCCTTCCACCTATGATACCCATACACCTAAAAGTTACATTACCGAAATTTTCTTCAATACCACAGGTAACATGGTTAAATACGCTGTACACAACACAACGTAATATGGTACGGCCCAGAGACAGTATCATGCATAGATAATGAACACACGGATACAGATAGATAGTGGAAGTGGATACGGGCACATACGCTCGACTCCTTTTTATTACCATGGTGACATATCCAGTGACGTCTGTGCTGGATGTGTGTGCAGTAAGTCTAAACCAGCCTTCAGACAATGGTTGCTGCTGGCATCAACTACAACAGTAATCATTGGATCACACACAGAGATTCAATATTAAAAGAATCAATAATTGATGCTGCAGTAAGGTAGGGACAGTAGATGTGAAATAATACAGAAAAAATTCCATCGAAAATGAACAACAATTTGTGGTATACTGACATACAATCAATAGATCTGAAATAATACACAAAAAGATGATATCATAAACGCTCCATCAGTTCTAGTGCACTCACATAACCACATCAAAAGCATTCAGCATGTGCCCAGCCACCTATAATGCGTGCTGTAGACAGGCCATACTAGGAGAAATATATGTTGCCATCAACACTGCATCATCTGCAATACCGACTCAATCTGAATTATGAACACTGCTGTCTGCAGTGTGGGCCATAGAGAGCGGTCACAAAGGACCCACTGATACGTAAAGTGACTTCACCTACTCAGTTTGTCGTCAGTGAAGCAACAAAAGAATCTGCAAAGCCTGAAATGATACATATGCATGGTGCAGACAGTACACACTGGAGCAATGTCTTTTCCTACAGAACTACCTCATCTACAATAGCAACTCAATCTCAATTGTTAACACTGCTGTCTGCAGTGTAGGCCAGAGTGAGCGGTCACAAGTGTCCACAGCCACATGGCATTCACTTGAGCTCTACAGTGTGCAATACACAAACAAAAAGAAAACGTGTGCAGAGTCTGCAATGATGCGTATGAGTGCTGCAGACAGAGCACACTGGAGCAATGTCTTTTCCTACAGAACTACCTAATTTACAATAGCGACTCCATCTGAATTGTGAACACTGCTGTCTGCAGTATAGGCCAGAGAGAGCGTTCAGCAAGGGCCCACAGCCGCGTGGCATTAACTTGACCTCTATGGTTTGCAATACACAAAGACAAAAAAACGTGTGCAGAGCCCGCAATGATGCGTATGAGTAGTGCAGACAGAGCACACTGGAGCAATGTCTTTTCCTACAGGACGGCATCATCTACAATACCGACTCAATGTCAAATGTGAACATTGAAGTCTGCAGTATAGGCTAACCCTGGGCGTAGTTCGCGAAGTAGCACTACGTGAAGCTACGCAAAGTGCACTTCGCACTATGCGAGCTACGCGTAGCACTTTGCGAACTGCGTAGTACCCTGTTCGCACTGTGCAAGATGCAGTTTTCAATGATTGTACAGTGCGGACAAACATCCGGCACTGTGCAATCATTGAAAACGTCATCTTGCACAGTGCGAGCTGTAGTTTTCTGCCGCTCTAGTAGATTTTTACTCGAGCGGCAGCTTTCTCAACGTGGACTGGTAGTTTCTCATTGGGAGCGGTCGCGAGCATACGCGACCACTCACAATGAGAAACCTGACCTCCTTGCGTTGAGAATCTCGCCGGGATGTTTATTTTCCACGCTCGCAAACGGCAACTTGATGTTGCTGATCGCGAACAAGGAAACGTCTCGCCGGGATGTCATTTTCCTTGCTCGCGGTCGCCAACTTGATGTTGAGGACCGCGAGCAAGCAAAAAATGACCGCTGCACTACGCAACGCTACGCATGTTTGCACTGTGCTACGTGCAATTTGCGTAGTGCGAAGTATCGCAAACTACGCAAGCGTAGAGTAGTGCTTTGCCCAGTCTTAGTATAGGCCAGAAAGAGCGTTCAGCAAGGGCCCACAGTCACGTAGCATTGACTTGAGCTCTACAGTTTGCAATACACAAAGCAATGAAAACATGTGCGGAGCCGTCAATGATGCGTATGAGTGGTGCAGACAGAGCACACTACAGCAATCTCTTCTCTTGCAGGACTGCATCATCTACAATAGCAACTCGATCTGAATTGTGAACACTACTGTCTGCATTGTTAATCAAAAGCAGTACTCACACACACAACCATCAATACTTTTTCTCACTCCCTCTTTGCAAAATAAAACAACATAAATTACAGAGAACTCTACAATGAATAAATCAAAACAATTCAAATTGGGATGTCATCTCTCCACAGTCTACACTATTCACTGTTCCTTTGGACTTCCAAGATAAATTTGGTCATTTCACTAAACCTATAACTGATATAAAAAAACTTCTTGAAGCAAGTATACTAAAACAATATTGTGTATGTTTCAATAGACGTTCTAATTACTTAACTACTGGATTCTGCAATTAAACAATCACCAAGTAATCTAAATTGTGAACCCTGCGAACTGCAGTCTACATCAAATCCAGTGGTCATTCCCAACTCACAGCCACATACCGTTGGATTCGGAAGCACAGAGTTGGTTGCACCTGATCAGAGGGGGTACACAAAATTCTTCACAGACTTTAACTTATGACATCCTCAATCAAAGAATCAAGACCCCATTTCACTGTTTGCACCTGCTGTACCAAAGTATACTCCACCGACTACTGTCAACCAAGCCCAATAATCATGTGCAGCAGTTAGCTATGGAATCACAGACTGTGATGCACCTCAACACACAAACTTCTGAAAAAAGCAAGCAGCAGGTAATATCGGACATCATCCATTGTGGGATCAAGACACCGTTCCACAGTTGGGACCTAAAGTTGGATGAACCTGATCTCAAATGCAGTTCTAATATTGTCCATTGTGGAGTCAACACACTGTTCTACTTTTGGAACCCAGAGTTGGTTGCAGCTGGTAGAAGGGAATACCTCCATCTCCATTCTCAGATACAGTTCTAAGATCATCCATTGTGGGATCAACACACCATTCCACTGTTGGGACCTAGAGTTGCTTGCACCTCATCGGAGGGGGTACACTGAAATCATCACAAACTGTAACTTCTAACATCCTCAATCATATAATTAACACCCCATTTCACTGTTTGGACCTGCTCTACTGTGGTGTATTCCAGCAATACCAGTCAACTAGGGTCAATAACCATGTGCAGCACTTAACTATAGAAGCACAGAATCTGATGCACCTCAACAGACGGAGTTCTGTGAAAATACAGCAACAGGTAATATCGGACATCGTCCATTGTGTGATCAAGACACCATTCCACTGTTGGTACCTAGAGTTGATTGCGCCTCATCAGAAGCTATACACAAAAATCAACACACACTTTAACTTCTGATATCCTCAATCACAGAATTACGACCTCGTTTCATTGTTCGAACATGCTGTACCGCTGTGTACTCCAGCAACTGCAATAAACCATGCCTAATAATCATGTGCAGCAGTTAACTACAGAAGCACCGAAGATAATCCACCCCAACGGAAGGAGTTCTGTAAAAATTAAGCAGAATGTAATATCGGACATCTTCCATTGTGGAATCAAGACAACGTTCCACTGTTGCAACCTAGAGTTGGTTCCACCTGGTCAAAGGGAGTGCCTTCATCTCCACTCTCAGATGCAGTTCTAACATCATCCATTATGGCATCAAGACACCGTTCCACTGTTGGGAGCCAGAGTTGGTTGCAGCTGGTCAAAGGGAGTACCTCCATCTCCACTCACAGATGCAGTTCTAACATCGTCCACTGTGGGATCAAGAAACCGTTCCACTGTTCGGACCTAGAGTTGGTTGCACCTGATCGGAGGAGGTACCTTCATCTCCACTCTCAGATGTAGTTCTAACATCATCCATTGTGATATCAAGGCACCGTTCCACTGTTCGGACCTGCTGTACCGGTACCGCGGTGTACTCCACTGACTGCAGTCAGCCAACCCCTATTATCATGTGAAGCAGTTAGCTACGGAAGCACAGAGTCTCATGCACCTCAACGGAGGGAGTTCCCTTAAAACTCAGTAGCAGGTAATATCGGACATCGTCCATTCTGGTATCAAGACGCCGTTCCACTGTTGGGACCCAGAGTTGATTGCACCTGATCGGAGGGGGTACACCGAAATCATCACAGACTTTAACTTCTGACATCCTCAATCATAGAATCAAGACCCCGTTTCATTGTTCGGACCTGCTGTACTGCGGTGTACTCCACCGACTGCAGTCAACAAAGCCCAATAATCCTGTACAGCAGTTAGCAATGGAAGCACAGAGTGTGATGCACCTCAACGGAGGGAGTTCTGTCAGAACTCAGCAGCAGGTAATATCGGACATCGTCCATTATGGGATCAAGAGACCGTTCCACTGTTGGGACCCAGAGTTGGTTGCAGCTGGTCAAAGGGAGTACCTTCATCTCCACTCTCAGATACAGTTCTAACATCGTCCACTATGGTATCAAAACACTGTTCCACTCTCGGTACCTGTCAGACTACTGTGTTACTATTTTACAGAACACTCCGCGCTCCTGGGCCTCAGGCTGGGCTCTGTGTGCCTGTGTCGCGGTAGCCAGTGTTAATCTCAGGAGCATTCTGAGCTCGCAGACCTCGGCCCAGGACCTTCCACTGGCACGTGGTCGGCCCTCTTTCACATACAGTGGTGTCGAAAGGCGAACTGTGGGGCACATATGCGTCACAGCGGCCATGATGGTTTCTGAGTACCAGCAGGCTGAGAGCATCATTCACGCACCCACCCTCGCTCACAGCTTCAACCTCGTGGTGGTGTAAGCTGCGCAGACCTGGCAGACACGTTCGCCAATCCGGAAGAGAACCACACCCAAAGAAACGTGCCTTTTATTCATACCCCTATACTAGCCTTGCATACGGTGAGCCAGCCCACTTCCCTAAACAATCTTCCCTACTGACTATACTATCATGGTTGCGTCCACTGTCCACTTCACTCAATAGACCATCAGTGTATGTTGACATGTACATGTCTGTGCTCTGCATACTCAAGTCTGTCCAGCACATCCCCTCAAGACTTTGAATTGTATACTTTTATAATCGAGAATTACTTGCCACCTTCACACATACTTTGCTCCCATCTCTCCCTGCATTCTGCATTGTGTGGCAGAGGTGCCATGCCATGTTTGGTTTGTGTACATGGCTAGCCACGGTTCCCACAGTACGTAGTGTCTTTGTGTCTGCTAGGTGTACATGTTGTTTGTCATGTTGTATGTGATTGTATGAAGTAGCGCGTTTATTCTCGAGCAGTGGTTTCTCCCATTTACATATCGCTGTTTTAAAGAGTATACAGAAGTTTTTCTCACAGGTGAAAAGTGCGACCACAATGGCAGTCATTCATTACTATCCAAGAATGTCCAACTACACAGTGCTTCTAAGCTTACAGCCCCCAATCTTGTGTCCTTTCTTAAAAGGACGCCAACTCCCACAATCAGACCAACATTCACACAGCTTTCTAACGGCAGTAATCTGCTTCTCAATAACATGCACTCCTATGGAATGTGAGCTGGCATACCGTATGTCCTTACTGTTTCAAACCGAGTAACTTCCAATGGCAATGTCTATTCCCACCCACACAAAGTAACTCCCAAACTTCAACTTGGCCTTCAATTCCTACATTGAAAACAGATTTCATTAAACAAACCAAACTGAAAGCGCTTTTGTTCACAATAGAAGTGTCCCTCACTTCTGCAAAAGAAATTTATCGACTGCAGATACCACGAACTTCAAGTAAAATACACTCCCTTTTTAAATACGAACCTCCCATTACACTTTGTGAATTGTTACACAATTTTCAACACATGTCACACTCAAGGTCTGGCACACTTTTTTAACATGGTCTCCTACAGCCTTCTAACACGCTTTCAAACTGTTCTTCTTTTAATACCAGACTACATTTAGACATTCTTTCGATCATCTCTGGAATAACAGGAACAGTGTCCATAATTCTCACCCTCTTTGCAGCCATCCTACTACTAATTCTACTTCTAGAAATGGCTACGCTCTCTATGGTAACAACTATGTCCGACAGAATACGCCTCTACGCCAAGCTACATCAATACTGTAAAAAAACAGAAAACCTTTTCGGCTGCCTGCCTCTATCTATTATCTGAGCTAGCTACAACATAACATTTATCTACACTTATGCAATATGCGTACAACCATCATTTGATTGCAAAACTTGCCCATTCGACTGGTGAATGGATGTATGCCTTGCCTTGCCAACATCTCAACAATCGCTCCAGATATCCAGCAGGTAATGGAGTATCTTGAAAACCATGAACATGATTGTTCTGGCAGCGGAGCAATGGCAAATGCAATGCAAAAAGGAATCGCAGCGCAATGAGATTCCTGCGCAGCCGCGAAAGATCTCCTGCAACGTGGGACCTTTCACAACATACCAGATTGCCTGCCCATTCAAATTACCGCTCCAACATTCGAGGAACATTACTGTCCCTTCGAGGATATGAATTGGATCACTTCGCTTTTCTCACACGATGGCCACAATAGCCTCATGCAACATTACGCATCTCAAGCAGCTGAAGAACTTCTGGAGTGGAATATTCAAGACTTGTAAGAAACTCACATTATTCTTGAATGGATTTTTTCCTTTAAATTTTTTATAATACTCTTCAATCCCACTACTTTGATATAATAACTTTCTAAGTATACTCAGACATTTGAACTCTATCCTCATTATTCCCCCTTACGTCTCCAGTCTAACCAGGAAAGGCGATGTATGACCTATGCAAATACGCTATTTACTTCCAAAATTAACCTAAACCTGACACCCATTTAGAAACCACATCTATTCTTTGTGCACACACCTCTCTGCCTGCCTGTTATTCACAAAGCCCTTTCACACAATTTTACTCAAAGTCAGCCTCTGCTCAGAACCTCCCAACAAAAATGTAAAAAGACGACTTTGTTTAGGAACTAGTTGGCACAGTGAGGTAATCGTAAACTACCTTTATTTTCATTATACAATGTTTTTATTCATGTCTAATAGCTAAACTGTAGGTCACATAGAACTGTAATATATAATGTTCAATTCACTAAAGCAGGAGCTTCGATTTGACTACAGCAGAAGCAATTGGAGTTTGTCTAAGCTCGATGCCTTAGCTCGCTACACAAGAAAGTTTTTGGGAAACAGCGGAAGACAATAATGTACGGTTTGACTACAAAGTTACAGAATGTGCTTCTCAGATGCAAAATGTTTGTATTCATCCTCAAAGTTCCAATGTGGGTAGAACTAGTACCAATTCTGACACGCACCACATTGAATCTACTGTACAACAGATTGCTAAATATTCTACTGTTGTTAATTTTCTGTTGCAGAAAATCACTGCCAAGGTACATAAAAAGTTTGATGACTACATTTTGCAATTTCTTTTTTATTTATTTCTTTTCTTAAACGATACATGTAGTAATCGTATCCTACCTTTATTTTCTTTATAGAATGTAGAGTCATTCAAGTGTAATAGCTATTGTTTATTTCACATGCAACTGTAATATGTAATATACAATTCACCGATGCCGGAGCTTATGTTTGAATACAGCAGAAGTGGTTCAACTTTGCATCAGCTGGATACCCTAGCTCTTGAACCAGTGGGTCCAAATATGGCACTGAAATAAAAACACTTTTTATATAATTTTCAAACTCCATCTCTTTATTACACACAACCACTTTCTCAGACACAACTCATTTTATCATTTTCCTTCTCTGGCATTGCAACATTCTGCATTATATTCTTCACGATTATTCCGTTATTCCTGCTTCCTAAAACACTACATTCCACTCTTCAGACCAATAGGGATGAGTAGTTTGTTTCACACTCCCTGTATAGAACAAACGCACACTAACACTACTTACACAGATATGCTACAGCGCCCACTATGCTACAACGCCCAGAGCACATCACTTTGCAGCACTCATCTCACAGTTTGGAGGCACGGTTTCATCCCAGACTGTACCGGCACCTCACCTCAGCACCATCTCACAGTGGGCAAAACAGCACTTTCACACCAGTAGGGATAAATAATTCGCTTCACACTCCCTCTATAGCACACCCTACCCACCCTACAAACTTCACAGCACTCCTACCCTCCTCTTTCCCACTTTTTTCCCCTTACTCGCTTCAACTGAATCACAAAATGGTGGCCAACACTTCCTAGTTTCAACCACTTGCACCGCTCGCAGCCAATCACCAGCAAGCTCGTGCTCGTAACGCCTCAGCCAATCAGATGGCAGAATTCCCAAATATCGATATCTGTAAATTTCAATATATCTCAAAAACTACTGAACGCTTAAACACCAAATAAACAAAAGCGTGTTTTCTAGACCAAGACCCTTCTCCCTTCCAAATTTGGGGTAATTCCGTTCACACGTCCAACCTGTAGCCTTGTCTAAAATTTCCTATGGAAATTAACATTGAAAAAACATGTTTTGGGACCCCTGTTTTTTCTCGGCCCCCCCTTCATAAATCACACCCAAACTTTCAACATAGGAGCTGATCTCAACAAAGAATTCATTTTGAAAAGTTCGTGAAGATTCGTCAATCGGCGTCAAAGTTATTGGGAATAGAATGTTGCCATTTTCCTATAGTAATTAGCTCCTAACTGTAATACCTGGCGACCAGATGATTACTTTGGATGTGCTCCGCAACTCACTCCTACAGAACAAAGAAAACACCTCAAATAATGATCAAAGCCACTGGACAAACATCACAATGGCAATAACCAAAACTAAATACATCACCTGGTGCAAACACTGCATCTCCGACTTGGGAAGTAAACAGCCGTGATTGAGAGCCTCAGCAACCAGGGTCCACTCTCTGAGGTAGACGCGTCGCACCCACTCAGATTCCAAACTCCCGTTTTCCGAGTCAGCAACCCTCAGCTTTAAACACACTAGATGGTTCAGGAAAGACCTCCCCCTGGGCCAGAGGAATCTTACCAGAACTGGCTAGGTTCCAAGCAAGCATTCCCATGGCAGGAAGAAGTTCTCACATCCCCTTCCCCAAATCTCGCATGTTCCAGCCTTTATCTTCACGAAACTCACAAAGCCTTCCAGAATACATAAGCAATCCCTCACAAAAAACAAAAAAGACCTTGATCGTGAATAACCCAAACAACTTGCAAGCACTGCTGTGCACACAGAAAAGCTGAAGCCTGGCAAAGTCAGAAAACAAGATGACATGAGGTCATGTCAAAGCCAATAGTAAGAAATTCATAATTCTCATCAATGTACACCACAATGCACAATTGTGCACAACTGCTTATAGATTCGCACACTTCATCTCTCAATGTACAATACCGATCACATGTGTACATCACTTCCCACAACACTGCACTTCGAAACCAAAGAGTACAATCCACAATTCTCTCTCCCTTTCACGCTTTCAAATGCACATTCCACACGTTCTATTCTTGGCTAGGCTGTTCTACTCTGTGACAGCTCCCACTAAAAGACTGCAAGATTACAAGAAAGAAGAGAAGCAAGACATATACAGGACATCGTTCATCCAGGCTAGGATGAAATAACACACTAAAGTCAGTTAAAATAATGGTAGTCAAAGGTCATCAGTGGGTGTCAAACCAGAAGAGTGCCTCTAGCACTACAACTGGTTGGATTTTTGTCATTTTGGTGTAACATAATTCATTACAATCTACTCAAAACTGGTTAGGGATTTTTATTGTGTTATGATTTCACTTCATTACTGTTTTGTTTTTGTGCTGCATAAATACTTTACACATGTCTCTAAGTTAATCCTGAGTGCTTTTTATGCAAGGATACCCACGGGTAACCACAAGTTAAGTTAGTTACTTTATGTGGTTAATCCTGCAAGGGATTGAGGATAATACCTGACCAGGGCTGACACCCAATTTCTCACACCGGGTATTCCAGTCGAACCCTTCCCCATACATGTTGAACAAAACAGCGAGATATGTATTGATTTAGGCACAATTGAACTGTGTTCCCATCCTGAAGGGCAGTATCTATGTCCCAAATGTGGGCCAAAACCAGTTTTTTTAGCCTCTGGCACCACTGTTTGCACTTGGTGTGCAGGTATGATGCTGATAGTGATAGGTACGAATTATAATTACGTGGAAAGTGGGATCCTTGACAGGTTGATCCCCTTCATTGGTTGAATCGCTAATGGTAAAATCTGTTACAGAATTCTGAGTGTGGGTGATAAAGTGGGATTTTACTGATACCTGGAGGATTAGGAATCGCAACATATGAAAATGCTCCTCTTACAGTCCAGTATATAGTTTAATGTAAGATTGGACAGGTTGATGTGTTCCCTCAGATTTAATGAAAAGGCTACACATATAGAGGGGCTGATTTATCA
Source organism: Triturus cristatus (assembly GCF_964204655.1). NCBI lineage: Eukaryota > Metazoa > Chordata > Amphibia > Caudata > Salamandridae > Triturus > Triturus cristatus. The sequence continues at coordinate 634,963,420 of NC_140582.1, forward strand.
TTAAGTTGCATCATCCATGCGCCACACAAGGAGGTGCAATGATGACACAACTACTAAGTCTGATTTATCAAGCCACGCAAGGCCATCTTGCGTGGTCCTGCAAATATAGATTAACGCAAAGCAGTGCCAATCACTGAGTTGCATTACTCTGCCCCAGGGAGGCATTCCATGGGTGTTCGTAAACATCCACCCATGGGTTTTGGTGCATTCTCAGATTTACCAGTACTGGCAGACGTAAGAATGTATCAAAATGCTACGCCTCCCCAGAGGAGGCATAATGAGAAATATTTGTATTCCTCCTTCTTTTTCCTCTTTTTATGTTCTATATTCTGCAGTACACATAGAAAGAGGAAAATGCCTCAGATAATTGTTTCTCTGCAGGAAGGTGCCCCTTCCTGCACAAAAACAATTACATCAACAGTGTGTACTGGAATGGTTGAGGGCCTTGAAGTATACATTAATATTTCAACTCTATCCATGCAGAGGGTGGTAGACCTGGAAGACTGCTGACTTGGTTAGTACAACGTGATGAAAGAAGCCACCCTGTCACTTGGATTTGGAATGCGGCATGGGATGTGGTGCTTTCTCAACACAACATTCATGGAGTGTTTAACCTGCACTAGAAGGAGCTGTATGGGGAACAGCCTCTGGTGCCGGAATAGGAAATGGAAGCCTTTCTAGACAAAGCACCACTCATCCAGCTGAAGGCTCAGAAGAGTGAGGCCCTTTAAGGACCTATACATGAGCCTAAAATTAAGGAGGCTATTAAAGAGTTAGTTAGTGGTAAACACTTGGACAAATGGGATACCAGTAGAATTTTAATATACCTACATTACCTCTTTGATTTTGAGACTGGCTGCCATGTATGCAGGGCTGCTGGAAAGTGGTTCTTTACCAGACACCAGTAGGGAGGTCTGCCACAACTGGAATGGCTTTATATCTCAGTGCAGCACCTCCTAACATTAGGTGCATGTATAGCATTCTTTATAAAATCCTGATGCAGCACAATGCTACTGCATCAGCATAGTCCATAGGCCTCTACAAACCATTTAGTATTCGGCAATGGGGGAACCTAAGGGCTGTTATGAGGCATATTATCCTAGGTCCAGGGTGGGATAGGTGGGTTCAGTCTGGATGATGTGTATCTGAGGAACACAGGGGGACCCGACAAGGTTGTCCCCTCTCACTGATGTTTGTTGTCCTAGTGGTCAAACCATTTGCCAACTTGTTGAGAATAGACAGAAGAGGGAGGGAATCCCTCTATTGGGACAGTGAGCATATCACTTTTCTTAACCTAGATGATATGCTTCTAAACCTCATGAATTCGGAGGCTGGGGTACCCTTGAGTGTTGGGGATTTAAATGATCTAGAAGGGATTCCAGTTTATTCATCAACTGAGATAAGGCTTGTAACTTCCTGGTATCTTCTGAACAATTGCACCTTCCCTAGGTAATCATACTTTTGAACATCAAATGGAAGTCCCATGTCTTCAAATACCTGGGAGTAAAAATATATCACTCTGATATGGGCTCTGGGGAGGGGAATTTCGGAGATACCCTGTGAGCTGAGAGGGGCAGGGTGGCTATTTGGTGCTCCTTGAGGCTGCCTATCATGTCCAGGATTGGTTTGCTTTAAATGGTGATCCTGCTGCCAGGGTGATACTTCTTATCAAACCTACCAATTTGGATACCTCAGAGGAGACTTAGGGCAACTGAACACTCTCCTGTGGAACCTGATGTGGGACGGAGGACAAAACTGAGTGTCACTAAATAATTTGCAGTGACCTGTGAGAACCAGGAGTTTGGAAGTACTAGACTTAGATTCATATTTTCTGTCCGACTAACTTCAGTGTTTGGCTTTGTGGCTTTTGGGATTGAATATAGCAGAGATAGGAAAAATCGGCGACCACATCAGAGGGGCATATTGATTGCATGAATGCCTGGTGAACAATAGAAAATGACATGACAACCTGCACTATTCACAAAAGTGACGTTAGACCAGAAGTCTAACTGGGACCGAAAGTCAAAATGTACTACTTTACAGCATTCACAAAGGGATTTACGAGTAGTATCTTTATGTCTGCGTAGATTCTGCACTTGTGGAATCTCAATACTTGTAGCGGAAACTCTGTACTTGGGGTGGGGAAAGTGTAATTACACACATCTGCAGACTACTAATGCCACAAACAACCTATGTACTACAAACCACATAAAAGCAGCACACATCCAATGCTCTTTTTTTAAAACACATTCTCCACCTGGCTGCTCTGCACCTTACCTTGTCTTGACCATCAGCCACGTTTCAGCATGTTGAATGTTAGGGGGAAGAAAAATTTCACTGAGGATGAGACTCAAAAGATAATGGAATTTGTAGTGTAGAATTATAAACTGCACCATGGTTTACCTCCATTCCGCACCAGTGCAGCACAGAAGGCAGCCCTATGGCAGCAGTTGGTGGCAGTAGGTGCATTGGAGAGGATGTCCAGACCATCACTGACATCAAAACAAAGTGTCAGGATGAGATGAGATGGATGAAGGGACTCTCACCAGGATATAAGTGGCCAGAGCACCCCCTTATGGACAAACTAGAACACGTCTCTGTCTCACAGTACTTATGAAGGACGTCCTCTCCACCATGCAACCTCACCTGCTACATGGCTGTCTGTGACTGATGACCTTATAGTGAAGCTAAGAAGTGATGCTTAAATAAGGGGCACAATTAACAAAGAGCCTCCGCAGTCATGGCGGAGTCTTCACAATGAGACACTGCACAGCCCAGTAACTTTATTTTCAAAAATATTTAATACGAAGTGCAATTGTTAATGTGGAAATTACTTGCAGTTTGTGTAAATGTTCATGTTGAATCCTACTCTCATATATTTGATTTTGTCTAATACACAAGTCCCAGACTCCTAAATACTATACATTTTAACTTCCAATGTATGCTTCAGAAACAGTTGATCATCACTGCTGGTGATTTCAATGCAGTTTTGTAACTGGCACATGAAACAATGCATGAATTTGTAAACATCATAGTTGCATTGTAACTGTTATTAAGTAGCTATGTTAAAAATTGTACATAATCATAATTTTTTGTATTTGTCTGTTAAGTTCTTCATTTATTTTAACATACAGGCAGAGCAAACCCACCCACTGCAGCAGAGGTTCCTGCACAAGCATGAAGTCAATGAGATAGGGCAGATCAACCACTAATACTGGCACAAACTGGTATGTAAATATGCCAAGAAGTGGGTTCCATGTACTACATTATTATGAGACAACCTATAGATATTTTTGCTAAGCTTCATCATTTGTTTCACACACACGATCTTAATTAGTATATGTTGGTTTCAACATGTGTAAACTAGAATGATAATGAAATTATACTCATATCCTTTTAGTCCCTATGATTTTGGTCAGGACAACACATGCTACAGACACTTCTGCTCCACACACGTGTGGCAGTAGTGGTGAGGCACCACACACTGGGCGGATGGTAAACATTTGTAAGTTCACTTTACATAGGAGGTAGGAGGTGTGGCGCCGCGGCCAGGGTGACTGACTCCGGAATCTCGGGGTCATGGTTCGATCCCTAGCGCCGGCGGTGGATTAGCCCAGCACCATGTGACTCTGGGCAATAGCTTGCTTAATCTTCCCGACAGCCCCCAGCGCCTAGAGACCCTTACGGGTGATTGTTCGCGCTTTACAAATGTGGATTAATATTATAAACTTTTATAATGCTCATAGTCTAATAAATTGGATAACATGTTAGCAGTATGGGGTGTGTGTCAAATATCCCTGTTACCGCTCATCTCCATAACCTGAGATATGGTTCATAAGAGTATATTACTTCATAGCATGTTAGCTAATAAAAGTATGACGCAACATTTACATTGAAATAATATAGTATTGTCACGTAGTTCCTACAAAACTATATAGGATCTGCGAGTTTTACACAACATAAACTCAGGGATTGGTTTCCAGACTGATTCCAGACACCCCTAAAGGATCTGTTAGTCTGTAGACCAGCTAGCTCACAGTGCCACTATGAACCCCTCTTACCAAGGAGCGAACAGTTTCTGGCAACTATCCAACATGACAACTCTGACCCCTTAGGGATTGTGGCAACAGTACAGTACTTTTCACCTAGTCACTCGTGCTCATTTTGTCTCAGAGAGAGACAGAGAATAAACGGTGGAGACATTTTCAATAAGCATTTATTGAACCAGCGTTATTCCAGCACAAAATATGTGTGCTGCAACACCATTAGACAGAAACAAATATATATGGTTATAAGCACCAGCAGAGTAAAGAAAAGTTATAAGAGTGCTAAAACAATGAATGTATGCAAGCATGTTAATATATGACTAATAATACATACTCCTACTATGCTAACCCTAACTAGATGTACCTGAGTTTACTTAGCATGTATGTAGGTGTATAGCTAAGAACCCCCTTGGGATATATCCAATCCCATTATCTGATGTGGGAGAGCGAAGGATCCCGTCTTGGCCTCGAGATGGACACCCCGCAAGGGATGTCAGACCACTGCTTGCTGGAGTGTCTGCGTGCAGGAGCCTCAATGTCTGGCATCAGCATGTCAGCATGGAAGTCTTTCTCCTCTGGTTTGCCCAGCAAAGATGTAGTGCTATTATTATACCCAAAAGGTACCCTCAGGGGTTCTATCTAGGAGTGTAACATGGGCATGTCGGGCAAGGATGACGATAGAGATGACCCTTATACAGAGTTAATATGCAGAACATGGTAATCCTGCTGTGATACTGAGAATCCTCATGCATAATATATGAGGCTAGTTTTTCAGAGAAAACCACACGACAGTCATGTAGCACCTAACTAGGTAAGAGGTCAGTGCCAGACCTGTTATGTAGAACAATGGCAGCACAGATGTGGGTAAAAGGTTGTGTAACTACCTAGGCCTAAAATGGGGTACATTGGGGTTCATAACAGTATGTACCCAATTGCCTATATTGTTTCATCTAAAGAAGAATAACACTAACTGTGTTGAAAGTGTGTTCTAATGACATATTCATACAAAATAATACACATCATCCTTTGTATTTTATTATGGAAATGTATGTTTCATTACAACTGCTGTCAGGAGTACCTTAGTAATCACAAGTGCCATCAGTACCTCGTTCAGGGATTCTGGAGAACTTCTGGGTCCTTCAGTCAGACCCACTATTATCCGGTCATCAGGTAAGTGTGCCATAGAGTGTCGTAAACTATTACTTTCCAAAGTGTTCACAATTACTCATTTATTGTGAAAGTAATTTTGCAGCTATAGACACTTTTTCTAAGCATCTAGTGTTGGTGTGTGATATGTTCCCAACATAAGCAGTGATGTTTGTCTTTATTTTGCATGTTCCACTGAAACTGCTGAATTGAGTATCATGTCCTCTACCATACAATCAAGGTGCCAGGTTCAGCAGCTGACATCATAGGGGATACCAAACCACACAGATCAGTGGCTGAAGTTGGTGAGTGCGATTTACCATTTCACATCTTCATTGAATATCTCAATGCTACAATCTCAGCTATCACATCTAGGTTTACAGACACCAAATCACATGTAGAACTTCAGATTTAAGCAAAGAAGAATTGTTCAAACTTTTATTGTAGAGCATGATAATATATGGAAAATACTTAATATGTTGCAACCTCTGCCTTTCAAGTGCTGGGGACAATGAGTCACTTGAATGATAAACTATCCACCAGAGGAGGTTGGTGGGCTATCCAAGAAGAGAACCTGATCCTACCCCAGGCAGTAGCATCAGCGGCCAGCACTGCTCGACAAGATGAGGATGAGGAGTAAGAAGATGAGCATGTGCCCTGGATAAGGGGGAGGGCATTGTTGGCACACTGTCCAAAAGACTGAAGGCTACATCAGGTCCAGTCAGCATTGTACCTTCCACTTCCCTTCTGAGAATTACCCATTCCCAGCAGTTAGCCAACCAATCACAGAGTTCACCGCCACAAACACAACCATCACCCCCTCACAGCCATCATGCTTGAGGTCAATGTGTTAAATCTCCTACATACTCCTCCCCCAACAGTGCGTCCCAGGCCGACTCTCAAGCACATGAAGGACATAACACCTCTGATGAGGGACAGGTATCCCTTAGGCATAAATCTTCTCCCCACAGGCTTCCATGGGCCACCCCTCCCAATGCTAGTAGACATGACAGTCACATCAGAGGGCTCCTCATGCGGAAGGGGATGGCAGATGCTCATGTTGGCCAGTGGGAGGAAGATTCTTTTTCCAACAACAGTTTGAGGTGAGGCAGGGCATTAATGCAATAGGGACTAATCAGTTTAACATTTCAGACTCACCACAGAAAATCCCTCAGCTAATTGCCAGGCAGACCTGTGTTTTAGACAGTACTGTAAAATCATGCCAAGACTTTTGTGGATGCATCATGACCAAATAAAAATGCATAGAGAAGAGAGTGCAAGTTGCCGTGCCTTTGCCTTGAAGATGATGGAGAGCATGTTCAAAATGTTTCAAAGTCTTCCTCGATGGACAACACGTTAAGGGGACCCAACACACCAATCTGTCCCTCAGCCCACCCAGTCACCTCTACCACCATCTGCGCAAGTACTCCCACCTCCATAGGCACCTCCACCACCTGCACAGGCCCCTTCCCCTGTAGAGGTACCCAGCCCACCTGTACAAGCACCCCGTCCACCTGTACAGGCACTCTCCACCTGTACAGGCATTCCCCACCTGTACAGATACCCCTGCCACATGTTAATGCACCCAGCCCACCTGTATAGGCATCCCCTACCTACACAGGCACCCACCCGTAAAGGCACTCCCCATCTGTATAGGCACCCCACACCTGAACAGCTCCCCCACCAACTGTACGGACCACACCTTTATTAGTTGAGCAAACTAACCCGCCTGCACAGGCAGATGCAACACTGCCACGCACACATTGGCACCAACAAAGAAATCACACTAACTCATTGCGATTCTCACCATGACTCCTGTAAATATGTAGTCACTCCAAACATATGTAAATAAAAGTAATAATGTGCATCAATCAATAGTTGATTTATATTTGATTGTGTTTAAATGGTTACTCTGGTTGCCGGACATATGTGTGACTATAAATGTGTGTTAATACTATATGTTCATCAAAGTGCTTTGATGCCTCGTCAGGGGTAGTGAGCACTATATAAATGCAATTACAGTACAATACAACAATCTGCATGGTTCCGGAGTGAAATGGCCCATTCACACTTGCAAAGAGCCTAAAAACTTGCCTTTAGGAGCTCAAGAACCAAGGGCCAAGGGACCTGAGAGGAACCTCTTGGGGGGGGTCAGGAACTTGATGAAGATGGGTACAGGAGCTATGGGGGCCCTTGTATGTCCCTGAGGCTCGTATCAGGAGGCCTGAAGACTAGTCTTTGAGCCTCTCTGAGGTCCTGGCTTCTTGATGGGTTCCAGGTCCAGTTCTTCCTCTCCAGGCAAGAATGCAGCAGGCAGCAGGTCATCACAGCAAGGCAGCCACCTTGGGGAGGTCAGCCAGATTAGGGTCATAGTTAGTTCCCACCTACCCGTAGCCTGCATTTTGGGGAATGAGTTGCTCCCAGTGTCAGGGGAACTGAAAAAAGTGGGTGCCCAGGGCTCCCTGACAGCTTTTTTCTGGAGGTATCACTCCCAGATGGAGAGTACATGATGCCAGCTGGAGGGGAAAGGTGAGGTAGAGCTCACCCCTGTCACCTGTTCAGCCTCAGGGTACAGAGCCAAGGTGTTGTAAATTGCAACTTCGATGTGATTAAGCATTTACTAAAGACATGAATTCTTCTGCTTTATACATGCCCCTTTTGTTATGTTGACTGAAGTCTGGACTCCATTTTGTATTGTCATGTCTCCACGTGCTCAGCACGAGAAGTGTCTTATCTTTGTGTTAGTTGCTCTTGTAATCTGCCTAGTAACAATCTATAAATAGTTCCTTTTGTCCGTCTGGAGCATGCCCAGACTTGACCACATCTGTTATCAGTTAGTCCTTGCTTGACCATGTTTTCGCGGGCTTAATGAGTATGTCAGCTCCGCCCACATATCGATCTAGTATTGCAAATGTCCATAAAAGGTAACATTCTTCGTCTCATGTCGTATCCTCCCACTTATGAGCCCCTCTGTTGTGTATAAAAGGGGACCGTGTATGCAAGTTCTTTGTGCTACTCTATGCAATACTGAAGGGTATTGTATGGATTGTAGGACCACCCTTAAGGGTTAATAAACTGTATCTTTGTACTTTGCAGTTTCCGTGCCAACTTCCTTATAGATTCCTTTACAGGAGAGCGAACCCTTGTGTCCTGCGGGCCTAGCTGGTGCCTGTACTCATCAATTGGCGCCCGTCACGTGGGGCTCATCGGCGACTCGGATGCTCGAAGGATTGGTCGCGACGAAGGTGAGGAATTTGGCCGGGGATGTGATCACTGCCAGAGGCACTTTAGTCCTGGCATCCCGAGGTTTTCTTCCTTCCCTTCCGAGCTGACCATCTGGGTGGCGCCGGTCCTCGACTGAGACCTCTTCTGTCGGTCCTGCCGTGACAGCCGTTTGGGCGAATTTCGGAGCTTGGCAGTTGGAATCTGGACTCTTGATTGGTAAGAACCGTTGTACGGTACTTGCTCCGAGTTTTTGAAGCCTGGGTTGGCTATTTGAGTTTGATTTGGGATGACCGGTCATATCTTGTATTGATTATTGTGAGAATATATGCGTTGCAACACATATAGGCAGGTAATGTGGAGATATTTCTCCGGAACTGTGTAACTTTGAATAGCACAACGTTTAAGTGCCATTTTTTTTTGATAATACTGCATATTCTGCATTATTTTTTTGAGCATGCCTGCTTTTAGCGCACTCCGTAAGTGGTGCTGCTGCTTTGGAAACCGGTTAAACCTCGAGGAATCTGCTCCAGCTCCCCCAGAGGGGACTCCTAATAGGGATATGTATGTGAAGCATGGTCTTTCCTCCATAATGTACAGCACAGTATGGAGGAAATATACCAAAAAGGATCCTGAGTTACGGTGGCCGATGTATGGGTCGTTTGATATACGTAAGATTGAGTATGTGGAACAGTGTATGTGTAAACGGCATGCGCGTCAAGACATGTTTGAATGTGTGCGACTATGGGTGAAGGAAGTGCGTGAGCGAGAGAAACGCGAGAAAGCGCTGTTTGATAAAGAGCAACGAAAGAATGATCATGTGAGAGCGCAGGAAGCAAAGCGTCGGGAGGAAAGAGAACAGACGGAGAAACAAGAGAAAGAACATAGGTTACAAGTCTCGGGTCAATATGCTGTTCGTCAGCCACTCTATCCTGTCCTTAATAATCATGACGATGATTTTTATTTATTAGATCGTTCTCCGCCTCCTTATGTTGGCGCGTCTGCCCCGAGGCCACAAGATTCTGGATCGGGTTCGAGTAAGATAGACACGCGGTCCATGTTATCGGCTGAGCGAATGGGTGAGCTTCGACAGTTTTCCTATCGTGCATGTAAGGGCAAGTTATCCCTTGATGAACTGTTGGCTTCTTGGGAGTCGTGGCAGGATAGAGAAAGGTTGTATTTCTTGGGACACTTTTCTGATGAAGTGATTGCTGCCTTTCGGAAATATCCCAGTGTCTTTGAATCTGACGATGTGGTATTAGACTCTAAAGCATTGCGTAATGGTGTTTTCTCTCCCTCTAAGGCGCCTGAGGCGGTTCGGCGACTGTTTGTGTTGCGGGATGCGGCAGCAGATCTTAAAGAGAAAGCGCGCCAACACCTTGAGGAGGAAAAGCGGTCGGATTCACGTACCGGAGGCGGCCATTCATCCATCTCTCAATCAGATAAGAGCGATCCAGTGCATGCTAAACCAATGCGCGAGGCGGCGCCTTTGTATGTTCCTCCTAAAGGAGCAGGGACTAGCTCGGATATTACCTCCGCCGATGCTAAGGGATATTTTGTGTATAATTGGGTTTATACTCCCTGGCACAGGACTGACGTCATGGCATTAAAAAATGCGTTGCCTGATCCCCGCAAGAATCCAGCGGCCTTTTACGAAGAAGTCGAGGGGGCCTTGAATTCTTGTATTATGACCTTAGCAGATATAGATTTGTTCTTTGGGCTTATTCTACCACCAGATATGTGGCGATCCGTGCGGAAGGTGGATGATGTTGCCACTTTTAAGGCTCGATGGTCTGAACTTGAGGATGAGGATAGGGAGAGAAAGCCCGCGCAGAAACCACCTCAGATTATCTTAGATCTCCCCGCTGCTATTCTGACTAAGTTGAAGACCATTATTCCTCCTAAAAAGATTGACTGGAATATGCTAGCCTCGTGTAAGCAGAAAGCCGATGAATCAGTTGCAGATTTCTTTACGCGCTTTGAGGAGACGTTCCATGATTTTAGTGGTCAGTCTCTTATGGATGATACGGGTCGGCACCTTTTTGCTGACAAATATGTGGCGAATTTATTACCGGCAATTGCAGCTCGCCTCAAAGCGAGTGAAAGTTCTTGGTCCACTACGACCCCGACAGCCCTCCTGACTATAGCTCAGTACTATGAGCGCCAGGAGCTAGAAGCGAAGGGGCAGGAGGAAAAGAAATCGAAGGATTTAAAAACGAAGGTGATGTTAGCACAAATATATGGTCCGCCCCGACGGGGTGTAAATAGAGGTAGGGGAGGATTTTATGGTCCTCCCTCGGGCCGATCTGACCTGAATAGGAATCAATGTGCGTATTGTAAGCAATTGGGGCACTGGGCCAGAGATTGCCCAGCGTTGCATGCTTCGAGGCAGGGACACAGTCAGGGACACAATCAGGGTGGCCCGAGAGGTAGAGGGGGTTTCTCGAATTTTAGAGGGAATTCTAATGATCACGTTCGTTTTGACCTTGCCGGGCAGCAACAAGATAGGTCTAATGTTTTTGATCGACAAAATCAGTATCAAGTGTCGGGGATTGACCGTTCTGGGTACCATGATTCTCAGCATGCATAGGAATGCGTTGGATGGGGGTTAGAATCAGTTGAGGTGCCAGTTGATCAGAAGGGTCCTTACGTATCAGCTGAGGTTTTGGGCTCCACTGATCAGTTTCTAGTGGACACAGGAGCGACTCGTAGTGCGCTGTCTAAACAATTGGTTCCGAGGGCTCCCCCATCTGGCTTAATGGTTACATCGGTAGGGTTTGATGGAACACTCTCCCGAAGCCCTCTTTCGCAGCCCCTCACATTTCAGGTTAATTCCTTCTCTGCACCCTGTCCGTTTTTGTTAGCCCCGAATACGCCGGATAATATTATGGGCCTTGATATGCTGAAGCACTTCAGAGCTACGATCCGGTGTTCCCCTGCTGGAGTGCGGGTGATATTGAATGACAATTACCCCCTGTCTGAACGGATGTGTGTGGTTACAGAAGATGCTGTGTTAGCTGCCCTCCCTCGTGCTCTGTGGGCCACCTTGGATACTGATGTGGGACAGATGGTGATTCCGCCTGTTCACATTAGTGTCCAGGAGGGGGCGGTGTTACCACGCCTTCCCCAGTATCGTATTTCGCAGGAGGGGGAAGAGGCTCTTATACAGATTGTGCAGGATTTGATTAAGGTGGGGGTGGTGGAAGAAGTTCCCTATAATGTTTGTAATAGCCCGATTCTACCCATTCTGAAAAAGGATACGGATGCCAAAGTCTATCGGTTTATCATTGATTTGAGAGAAGTGAACAAGATCGTGATACCTCAGTACCCAGTGGTTTCGGATATCACGACGTTGCTTACTTTGGCCCCGCCTACGGCGACCATGTTTTCAGTTATTGATTTGAAAAATGCCTTCTTTTCGATTCCCATTCATCCCGATAGTCGATACCTTTTTGGTTTCACTCTAAATAATAGGTCTTACCGATTTTGTAGAATCCCTCAGGGCTATACGGAAAGCCCTAGCATCTACAGTCAAGCCTTGAAAAGACAATTGGACTCTTTTGTTCTGCCCGAGGGTGTTGCCCTCATTCAATATGTCGATGACATCTTGCTGGCGGCTGACACTCCGGAGTTGTGTGAAACGAGTACGTTGTCTTTGCTTTCCTTTTTGGCATCCCACAATCACAAAGTCTCTCGGAAAAAGTTGCAATTCTGTAGACCAAAGGTGACTTATCTAGGTCACCTTTTGTCTAAGGAGGGACGTGCACTCACACCAGATCGTGTCCAAGTGATTCTGGATACACCGACGCCGTCCACGCAGAAGGACGTGCGCGCATTTTTGGGTCTTGTTTCTTTTTGTAGGCAGTGGATATTAGGGTTTTCGTACATAGCCAAACCATTGTTAGCCCTTTTGACAAAAGATACACCTATCCCGCTTCCGTGGACGAATGAGTGTGACACTGCCTTTCAGAACCTGCGACAGGCCCTCTGTTCAGCACCAGTGTTAGGGACTCCCGATTATACCAAGCCTTTTTCGCTGTATGTGCATGAGAAAGATGGATGTGCATTATCGGTTTTAGTGCAGATGCACGGCGACAAGCAGCGCCCTTGTGCATATTTTTCGGCTGTACTTGATCCTGTTGCCCGAGCATTGCCTGGTTGTTTTCGCTCGGTCGCGGCGACAGCTGTGTCAATACGCCAGAGCGAGGGAATTGTGTTATCTCATAAGCTGTTGGTATTAGTCCCCCATGCTGTTGATGCCCTGCTTAATCAGACAAAGACGCAGCATTTGACCGGTGCCCGTTTAACGGGATATGAGCTGACGCTTTTGGCTCCTCATATTACGTTGAAGAGGTGCGTGACGTTAAATCCTGCCACATTGTTGCCATACCCCGAGACTCGGTCTGAGGCACGAGAAGCACATGATTGTATCCTTGTGACCGAGGAACAAACAAAGGGTCGTATTGATCTCCAGGATACGCCCTTTTCAGATGTAGATGGAGAACTGTGGGTGGATGGGTCATGCCTGAAGCTACCAGATGGTACGACTTCAGCAGCGTATGCGATTACCACATTGCAAACAATAGTGGAGACAGCACGCATACCGCAGAAATCAGCTCAAGCAGCGGAACTGATAGCATTAACACGAGCATGTGAGCTCAGTACAGGATTGTGTGTGAATGTTTATACAGATAGCCGGTATGCCTTCGGAGTAGCGCACGATTTCGGCCTGCTCTGGAAGGAGAGAGGGTTTTTAACGTCACATGGAGTACAAATAATGCATGGGGAGTTAGTTCATAATCTTTTAACTGCATTGACATATTCGAAGAAAATTGCCATCGTTAAATGTAGCGCCCATAGGAAAGTAGTCGATAAAGTTGGAGAAGGGAATGCGTTAGCAGACCGGGTGGCGCAGGAGACTGCGATGCAGCCCGGTGCTACTGCCATGTATGTAGTGAAGTCGCAAGTAGAAAGATGGCATGATGCGAAGGAAGAAGTGCGAGAAATACAGAGGACCGCTTCGGATAAAGAACGGGAGCAATGGTCCGGTGAGGGAGAATTGGATGATGAGGGTTGCTGGAGAAATAAGCAGATGGATCGATGGAAATTACCCACAGCTTTTGTACAACCTATGGTTCAGATGGCACATGGGCTAGCACATGTTGGAGCTTCCGCAATTGTAAAATTGCTTACCCAAGTTTGGGAGCATCCAGAGATTGCTAGCACGGCAAAGAGGGTGGTGCAGACCTGCATGATCTGCCTGAGGTACAACCCAGGAAAGGGGACTCGGACCCCAGCAGGAGGGTTCGTAACACCTACTGCACCCTTTGAGGTTTTGCAGATGGATTACATCCAGCTTGAGCGTTGTAACAATTTGAAGTATGTTCTAGTAGTGGTGTGTGCCTTTAGCAAATGGGTTGAGGCATACCCCACGAAGGACAATACTGCAATGACTACCGCTAAGATGCTGTTAAAGGAGTTCTTCCCTCGATATGGCGTTTGTAGACTTCTGTGGAGTGATAACGGGCCCCACTTTGTAGCGGATGTTATAAAGTATGTTCTGAAGGGTCTAGGCATCACCCAGAAGTTCCACGCAGTATTCCACCCTCAATCTGCAGGACTAGTCGAGAAGTATAATGGTACACTGAAGCTCAAGATCGCTAAAATTCAAGCTTCAACGTCTTTGACTTGGCCAGATGCTTTACCGCTGGCATTGTTGTCAATTAGGTCGGTACCGCACTCTCGAATCGGTCTTACACCGTATGAGATTGTCTTTGGACGTCCAATGAATATTTGGGGTCCACCAAAACCTAAGACTGTGTATGATGTACCTTGTGTAATGATGAATGATTATCTGGCACAGTTAACGGATAACTTGGTTTCCATCCATCAACAGGTCCGGGAGGCGCTCCCTGATCGGTCCACCGGCGAAGGACATAGTCTCCGGCCTGGAGACTATGTCATGCTGAAAATCTTTGACAGGACGAACAGCCTGGAGCCGAGATGGGTTGGCCCTGAGCAAGTCTTACTGGCAACGAGGATGGCCGTGCGAGTTTCCAACAGAAAGAATTGGATCCATTCCCTGCACTGCCGCAAAGTACCGCCCGGATTGGTGGAGCCCGCTGTATTGACCGATCAACGAGAGATTCTGAGCACAGAGAAAGGCCGTGCTGTGGAATCGAACGACGCTGAGGAGCTCTTTCCGGACCACGCGACTCCTGGAGGAAGGCGATATCATCTGAGGCCAAGAAAGTGAATCCTTCAGTATCAGGACATGTTGTCAGAACGGCCCTTGGGTTAGTGAAACGGAGAGCCAGTGAGGCAAGGGGGGGGGATCAGCCATGCATTAGTGTAGCGACACCCGTCTTGGCCCGTTGGTGAAGAAAGCGACCGCTGCCCAAGGGGAAGAGTTCTGACAAACTTTTAGTTTCAGGAAGATATTGATTCTCTATTTTGACATGGAGAAAAAGAAGATCCTTTGTGCAACAGGTTTTATGCTCACAGTAGCTATTGTTGGGATAACCACATGGTTTGTGGAGGATGTGACTCCTGCCCGAGAGTTGCTTGTGTTGACCACTCCAGTGCCTGCGGAGCACTATTTCTATACCCTTCCGTATCAAGAATTGAAGCATCGTCAGTCCTATTTGAATAACACTTTCATCCAGATGTTACATCATACCCATGTTGCCACCAATGCTACGAACTGCTGGATATGTGGTATGATGCCAGCTCATCAGAAGAAAGGAGGAACGCCGTTCATACCTCTTCCTTTCTCTCATAATGGCTCTTGTAGAGCATGGTACACTTTGCTTTTTGCCACTCGGAAACCCACAGTGGGACGATTACTCTTCAGACTTAATAAAGAATGTCATCAGGATAAAGATGGATATCCGCAAGCGAATGGGACAATTTGGGAATGGGAAGAGTATCGACCAGACAATGAATCGATTCCATATGTTTTCACGAACACCAGAGACACTGCGGGAAAAGACAAATTTGTGATTCAAGTGGCACAAGCTCAAGCGGACCTGTGTGTCCAAAGTGTGGGTTATATTCCTGTCGGTGTTAGCGATTGTATTACCATATTAAACATCGATGGATTGAATAACAGTACTTTCTTAGCATCCCATAATACGTACTTTGTATGCGGAAACAAAGGTTATTACCGTTTGCCAGCCGGTTGGTCCGGAGTATGCTATGTATCATTTTTGTTACCTCCTGTATTTCTGGCACCTGCATCCTATCATAAGGATTTAAAGTTGTTAAATAATGTGACTGTAAATAGGTATAAACGTACTCTATCAATTGATGACGTGGACCAGACTGACACCAGTTTGCAGCAGTATATCGACTTCAATTTAGGATTGTTTTTCTTCGTTGGAGCTGCCCTAAATAGTAGGAAAGTTCGAAGATTAACACGAGTGGTAGAGGCTGTGACAAACCAAACCGCTGCTGCTCTTGGGAATCTTACGGAAGAATTACAGATTACCCGAATTGTTGCATTGCAGAATCGTATGGTGTTAGATGTTATGTTAGCTGATCGAGGTGGAGCTTGTAAAATTATCGGAAGCAGTTGCTGCGTGTTTATTCCTGACCACACACCTTCAGTCTATAATGCAATTAACAGGCTGCATAAAATTGCAGCTGAAATCCATACAGAAAACGGCACTTGGTCCTTTTCTGGATGGTTCTGGGCATTGATTACTGCTTGGGGTTGGAAGGTTTTAACTGGTCTCTGTATAATTATAGCAGTTCTGTTTTCTTGTTGCATCTGTGTTCAATGTGGTCCCTTGCTCTGTTCCTTATGTGTATCATTTTGTATCCCCAATAAGAAAGCTATTGCCAATGTCACTTATCAGAAATATTTAGCTAAGGAAGTAGAAGAGATGATGATAATTGATATATATGATGATTATTCTAACAAGCCGGATGTCTTCAGTAAATGCTGAAAGGGTCGTCTGTTGTAAATTGCAACTTCGATGTGATTAAGCATTTACTAAAGACATGAATTCTTCTGCTTTATACATGCCCCTTTTGTTATGTTGACTGAAGTCTGGACTCCATTTTGTATTGTCATGTCTCCACGTGCTCAGCACGAGAAGAGTCTTATCTTTGTGTTAGTTGCTCTTGTAATCTGCCTAGTAACAATCTATAAATAGTTCCTTTTGTCCGTCTGGCGCATGCCCAGACTTGACCACATCTGTTATCAGTTAGTCCTTGCTTGACCATGTTTTCGCGGGCTTAAGGAGTATGTCAGCTCCGCCCACATATCGATCTAGTATTGCAAATGTCCATAAAAGGTAACATTCTTCGTCTCATGTCGTATCCTCCCACTTATGAGCCCCTCTGTTGTGTATAAAAGGGGACCGTGTATGCAAGTTCTTTGTGCTACTCTATGCAATACTGAAGGGTATTGTATGGATTGTAGGACCACCCTTAAGGGTTAATAAACTGTATCTTTGTACTTTGCAGTTTCCGTGCCAACTTCCTTATAGATTCCTTTACAGGAGAGCGAACCCTTGTGTCCTGCGGGCCTAGCTGGGGCCTGTACTCATCAATGGCTGGGTGACCAGTCTTTAAATGCTACCCCTGAACTGGTAGGAGGTAGAGTGGAAAAGGGATACAAGACACCTGGGGCTACTTCCCCCCACTCTGAGCAAACACAGAGGTCAGATACCCATGGATAGCCTGGGGCCTAGGGCCTGGCTCTTGACACTGACATCAGTCAGTGGTTCTGTGGTATTGTTGTCCTTGTGGTCAGAGTTTTCCTTCGGTTTGTGACAGAAGTCTGATTTAAGGGATGGAATAGGCCATTTCATGTTGTTGACTATGGTGGTGCTGATTGTCTACTGGCATGTATCTTTGAGCAAGTTAAGGTTAAGTGCTTCACAGATAGGGTCCATAGATGAGCAGAAGGGTTCATGATGGACTATTTTAGTGGCTTAGGTGAGCATAGACAATGGGAGCAAACTGAGTTCAGAGAAGTGTAGAACTGACAAGTGCCCCTGCGGAGGAGGACAATTGTCCACATTCTATCGCCGAAGCTGGGAAGTCCATCAAGGTATTTATTAGTTTACCCTGGCTTTAGGCTGGTGGGATTACGTTGGAAATGGCCCTCCCTGCAGGGTCATCCCAAATTTTTTGCCTTCCACCTTCCCTTTTTGCTGAATTTGTGTGTGTTGGCTTCATCACTCTGTGCACTTTACCACTGCTAACCAGTGTTGAAGGGCCTATGCTCTCTCTTTACAACATGGTAGAAATTGGATATACCCAAATAGCATATTTAATTTCCTCAGTACCTAGTAAAGTGGCCCTACTTGTGCCAAGGGTCTGTAAATTAAGTGCTGCTAGTGGCCCTGCAGCACTGATTGTGGAATCCACTTAAGTGGCACTTGAAACATATCTCAGGTCTGAGGCTGTGTGTGCAGTTTTAAACTACCATTTCGACATTGCAAAATAAACCTTTTGTCAGACCCAATCTTTCCTTTAAAATACATGTAAGTCACTCATAGGGTAGGCCCTGGACAGCCCAGAGGGCAGGGTGCAGTGTCCTTACAACGTAGGGAATGCACCTTTAAGTTTTACATGTCCTGGTATTGAAAAATTCTAAAATTCATTTTTCACTACTGACAGGCCTATCTCTCCTAATCTGATAAGATTGGAGTTGCCATATTACATTAAATAGGCTGTGACTTCAAAATGGGAACTTGAAACCAGTTCATGTTTGGTGTCTTTGGAATTGTAATTAAAAGACTTCTCTTATGGTAGATTTTAACTGACAATTTCAAAACTGCAACTTTGAGAAAGCTAGCATTTTCCTGCCTTAGCCAGTCAGTGCCAGCAGCCTGTCACTGGGTCACATGACTGCATGTAGCAGGCAGGTGGGCTATATGTATTCCTCGTAGACAGCCCTGCACAATAGAGGGCTTCAATGTTCCTGGATTGGCCATCACTGGATGAGAGTGCAGAGTTAGACACATTTAAATAGGCTGTGTCCTGCCTCCACACAAAGGGTTGCATAACCCCTGTAGTTTGTCTGGAG
The DNA here is from genome assembly GCF_964204655.1 of Triturus cristatus. Lineage (NCBI taxonomy): Eukaryota > Metazoa > Chordata > Amphibia > Caudata > Salamandridae > Triturus > Triturus cristatus. The sequence continues at coordinate 634,981,876 of NC_140582.1, forward strand.
CCAGGGCAGGGAAGGCAGGAAAAATGTACACTTCAACAGGAAACCGCTAGAAGCTTCTCCCACTCCAAAGGAGGCACCAAGTATAATGAACCCTCAGACACCAACTTTTCAGTACACTTCTGGACCTGTGAATACTCTGCCAGGTAGAAGGACCTCTGTGCTGCAGAAAGAATTACTACATTGCTGGACTGCTGCTCCAAAGGACTGAGGCCCTGTTGTGCTGACCTGCTGCCTGCTGGCACTTCTGCCTGGGTGAGAAGGACTGAACCTACATCTGTTGAATGCAGGACCCCGGAGTGACTCCAAAGGCTAGTTGGCTGGTCTTCTGACTAGAACCTCAAGGACAGAAGGCTCCACTATCCTTCAACCCAGCACCTAGGCTCTGCCATCTGTCGGCCTCCCCCTTCCAAGTGGAGCCACATGACTCATGAACCCTTGGAAGTGGGACTGAGCTGCTATGGCAGCTCCTCTATGGATCCAACAGAACCAATGCATCTCCACTGCCGCACGCCGCAATCCCGAGCAGAACCTACACAGCCCTCTGATGTGAGAAATCTCTCAGCACAAGGACCCCACATTGATCTTGCACAACCGTCATGTGCAAAACTTCCCTGACTCATGCCTTCGGATTGCAAATCTCTCATCAACAGCAGCCTCGATGACAGCACAGAATCTTGTATTGAAGCCTCACATCTCCTCAGAACAGATGCATTGCCTCAACTGCGTGACACATCCTCAACACCAGAATTTGCATCTCAAGCCTTTGTTGATGGAATCCTCAATTATGATGCAGGACCTTCCATCGCAGCTCCTGGGAAGTGGCACTACACCTCAGCACCACTGTATCACAATGCATCCTCAACGCGGAAACCTTGCAAAGTTCCACAACCAGAATTTAAGCTACTCTTGTCATCGGGCCTAACTGGGTCCCTGTAGCTGGTCCGTGCTCCATTGTGGTCTGTCTAAACTTGTGACTTTGGCCTGTGCGGTGTGACCAGATATCCACAGTTGGCGAATTGTGCTTTTTGGGTCCATTTTCACTGAAATTTTAACATTGCATATTTCCAGCTCAACTGATTGAATGTTTGTTGTTATGGTCTTGTTTTATTTATAACAATGTACTCTATTGTTCTAAATTGGTGTGGAACTTTCCTTGTGTTGTGTTTTCACAGTTTTTACTGTTTGAACTATTTACTGTTTGAAGTGCTGCATACATACTTTGCACATTGCATCTAAAGTAAGCATAACTGCTCACTGCCAATTGAGCAGAGAGATGAGCACAGGTTAATCTGGGTTTGCTTTTGCCTTACCGTGGCAAGTATTGTTTTTGCTGCTTGAGTAGGGTTTCCCCCCCTCCCCCCAACCAGTAATCCAATTTCTCACATGGGCTTTCAGTGAGCCGCTTCATCCATTGGGCTTGTGTGGTGTCATTCACATTTTCTTCAGCCAGCTAAAACATACAACACGGGGCGATGGTTCAGCCAACTTCAGCCATTTGTTCCTTTTTTGTCGGAGTAAAGCCTTTCTGTCAAAACACAATGCAAAATATGTTCACCTTCAGTGCTAGACATGACAATACTACACTATAGCAGCCACTTGCAATGTACCACATCCTGTGAATATTGAATGGGCTTTAAATCCATTCAAATCCGACCTCAATGCATGAAAATGTGTGAATGGGCAATCACAGGCAGCCATATTTCAAGGGGCTTTAAAAGATTACAGTAGGCTATCTACGTATGGGCAACTACCTTTGAATATAAGTTACCACTGTAAAACATTTAAGATGGCCACCCATGTATACGTGTGCTTGAATAAGTAGCCATTGTGTAGAAGTTTTGAAATAAAATTTCACAAAGTATGTAAAAACAAAATAAATACTGTTATAGCAAAAAGGTCTGAAGTTAACATAACATATATTGGCTTTGTCACTGATTCTTATCCTAGGCGATTAGTCACATCTGCAGAATCGATCGTTTCCACTCTTTGACAGTTGGAAACTCCAATGACTCCCACCTTTTTTCAAGTAATGTTCAGTCAAAAGAAACGGCGTCACCAAAAAATCATCATCAAATTGAGTTTCCCTTTATCTAACCCTTTAAGAACATTAACCAATTCGGAAAAACAAAAACTGCATCAATGCAGAAATAAAGGTATATATTTTACCCCATTAGTGCAGAACCTGACAGTTTGTAATATTACTCTGCAATAGGCCAGTCTGATTGCACCTGAAACAAGCACGCATTAACTTTTTAGTTAATGTAACACTTTAAGTGAGGAGATAGTATGGGTTTTTTGTTATAGTTCTTTATTGATTTTCCACATTGAGTTTTACAAAACATATATTGTATAACAAATTATTCTGCTTATACAAAGCCTGCACACATTACTGGGATGAATCAAAAAACACATTAATCAGATATCATTGATTATAAGTGCATCACCGAGTTCACATCTCTTAATTCTTCGATTGCCTTTAATGTCCTGAGAATGAAACATTTATTGTATCATTTTTAGTTCTGAGATTGAGGCAATTATAGAAGCTAGAAAAGGATGAGGTCAAAAAAATCTAAAGGTATTTGATATCAAAGCCAAAATTGCAAAACCTAAACCATAAACACATTTCCACTTTTTAAATCCGTTTTCTCCTGATACCTAGTTTATTTCAATTTAGAGAAAACCAACTTTGTGCTACTTTTAGTTTTTCACTTACTATTTCCAACTCTTCCTAGAGTGTTCTATTTCATAAACATTTTGTTCACCATACGTCCTATTCTCCTTATATTCCCTATACAGGTCCTTCAATACCCGGTCCCTCTATTTTTTCGTCTCCACTAGGGCTCTAGAGGCTGTTTTTATTGATTTTATGTATATTCTTTAGGTAAGGAGGTCTCTGTATGATTGCATTGTGTAATTTAGCCTCCTACGTAAATAAATTCGAACAGGCAATTAGTACTTCAGTTTGTTGTTCCCAATAGGTATTAATAGCAAGTACCAGCTGTTAGCAAACATTTTAATTCTCTATCATGATTTTGTTATATCACTCTGCAGATGTTGTTTAGTATGTGGTCCCTTCTTCCTTTCTCTCCATAAGGGCTGTTTTTGGGTGTGTGAATTAGAAGACATAAGGTATTTCATATTCTGCTCCAGTTTACGGCTTGAGAATGAATATGCGTCTATCCTTCATGTTTCCTCTCCTGTGCCTAAACAGGATGACAATGTATTGATAAAGACTGGAATCATATCACGGCAGTATGTATAAAATTTGGTCTAATGAGGCCATCTTATACATTTCAGCAAGCCAGTTTTTATGTTTTGGCGTGTTTAGCGAGCACCAGTGTCTTAATATGCAAAATTGTGCTGTGGCTAGTGCTGTCAATATCCACTGTTCTGCTACTCGAGAAGATACCTGTGATGTCATGTGTGGCCTGCATTAATGGCAATCCAGAGTGTTCCAGCAATCGATCGACAGATTCTCCTCATTGATGATCAATAATTGTGTACAGTACTATTTTTTCACAAAACATGCATTGAATGATAGTTGGTCTTTTGGAAAATACCGATGTAAAGACATTATGAGCAGGCCAAGACTCAATTTTCTGCCAATCCTCGATGCTTGTTTTCCTCATCTTTCGAAGAACCTGTGAAAGTGTCAAATTATCCAGACAATGGCATCAAAAAGACACCCGATGCAACATCAGTCAGGGACAAGTGCTGTGTTGTCAATATTTCAAGGTCAGACAATGAAAATAACATAAAAATTAAGACTGAATTGCTGTATTTTTTACCATACTGGTTTATAGAAGTGTGTATTAGGACCTGTTTATTAATGCATTTAGGTTATATCAGCAATTCCTCAAAAATTCCCCATAAGATAAGATTGATGGTCAACAGTAGAAAAGGCTTGTCTAGGAGGCACTTAGATAAAGAAGTCCTTCTTTCAGGTTATCACAAAAGCTACTCAGAGATCCTGACAGAGACTGCCATATTGCTGTGCTGCTGCAGCATCCAGTCCTATGCTGAAAGCTGATACCAACCCAAGTCTGAGAGGAGAGAAGCTGAGCCCAGCTGATGTCTGTTTCCTTTCGAGGGAACACATTCTCCCGGCTACTGGTAATTACAGCTTCTTGCTGTAAACAGAAAACAGTGTGCTGAATCTTAAGAACCTCTAGATGCAAGTTAAGCTACTCTATACTCTGATTATTCCAGTGCACAGAAATAATCTTTAGGGATGTTAGGTTGCCAATTGATATTTTGACTATGTAAGAAATGTTCATTGTCATTGAATGTAACATGGATCAGTGCTGTCTTAATAATATTCTTTGTGGTTATTTTACATGTGCTAAGAAACAGGATAAGACTGTTAAAATAAAACACTTTTAAATCTAAAGTGTGTTTTTTCATAGTGCAGAACTTGTGTGTGATAGTCTGAAGAACAAATGTGGGTTTGAATTACCACTGCATACCTGAGCCCTGTATTAAGGACTGCTAGTAACCCAGAAAGTACGAAGAACACATCAACTATGTATTGAGTGGTAAGGATTCATCCTGAGGACAGAAGTTTTCTATATTTTGTCCTATAGGTCATGTTTTTCCAGTTTTCAATATATGGAAGACAGCCATATACTGAATACTGGAGAGACTTGACCTATGGGACAAAGTAAGGAAAAGTTTTGTCTTCAGGACAAATCCTTACTGTTTGGATCTTACTTACATTTGGAACACTTTAATGTGAATAATGTGGTATTCTTTTTTCTATGTTGGCATTTTCGGCCCTAGGCCCAATGTGTACTCACACTCCTGGTGGTAAGGTGTGGAACTACCTCTTTAGCACCATCTCCCTAATCAAGTGATTACATGTACTCAAAGTCTACTTATTTGTCCACTAAATAGTGTATTGTAAGTATAAGGTGTGATTTTCTTTCCACTACTACCTGTTTTTTTCCATATATGTATTGAGTGGGGTTGTGAGGGGCTACGATAACCTGTACTCTCATTCTGAAGTGTTGGTGCAATGAACTATGTTCAGGCATCCATTTACGGGGAAGTCAAACCGTGTGGAGCTAAGCCAAAGCCTTACAGCATTTTAAATCTGTTGTCTCTGGTCAATCAAGACTCATTCCCTTTATGTTGTGTCCAATACCAGTTCACAAAAATCTTCAAATGTAAACATTTCAACTGTGCTTCCCTAAGTCGTGTTTCATGGAGTTGAAGTACCTTTAGAAACTTCCTCTTTGGTATATTCATGATCCGAACATATTTGCCATCAATTTAGCAATTGGTTACTCTTGGATTTAGAGTTTAGCTGGTTCATTCTTGTGGTATACAGGCCTGATATTACTCTTCGATGAGTCCCCACACTTTCAGGTTGCTCACTATGGGGAGTTTGAAAGCCCACTGGCTAAGATGTCTAGCTTGCTTCTTGTATATGGGTTTCAAACTGTGGAATATCAGAAGTCCAAACTCTTCAGGTTTTGGCGTAATATTCACCACCAGTTAGAACATGTATCTCAACTGTCTCCCTTGCTTTCCATTGCTCATTACTACCTCCTATTCATATGATGCATTTGTCCAAGATGCTTGTTTACCCATTTTGACAAAAATGTGCATGTTTTTGAAGCCCAGCGCTTACTTTAATTGTTTATTACCTTAGAAGCCAACCTATCATAGGTACTTGAATTATTGCACTGTTAATTATCTCTTATAGTTTGTCATCAAACATAGAAGGGAGAGTCCTGCCCTATTTCCAGTGAGATGTTTTTTTCAGAATCACCACGAATGGTTCCTCTTTAATATCTGGCAGCATGCTTGACAACTGTGAGTGGTGTAGTGCTGTATAATTGCACCCTATGCAAGCTAGGTCCCAACTCCCCTGTTGCCTACTGGCTATCAGTATGTGGGGTTTTAATTTCGGTTCCATGTTCCACAATACAGAAATCTGAAGTTTTTATCAGTGGGTTGCAGTTGTTTCAATATTACCTTAATTGATAGCTTACCTAAGATGTAATTGAAATGAAGTGCTGTGCCACTACCGTTTTGATTGTCTAGGATCTGACCACATCGAAAGTTTTAAGTGTAATTGTTGGACTTGGCCCTTCTGGCAGGTTCACCCCTGAACTTTTTGCTTTTTATTGGTGACTTGGTGTGGTGATTCTTGGTTTCTGCGCACTTTCCCTGTGTCCCAGGGTAAAGTGCGTGCGCACTCTGAGTGCATGTGGTGAGATAGGCCTGCCCTCCCATAGGAATGCATGGGGAATGTATGTATCCCTGGTAGTTCCTGATGCGTGGGGTGTGCAGGCCCGAGTTTGGTATGTGCGGACTCGTGTGATTGAATGCTGCGCGATGATGTGTGCGGCGTGCATGCACCTAGTGTGGAAGTGCCACTTCTAGAAGTGGGCACTTCTATGTGCAGTGTGTCTGGCGTGTGATTGGCTGGAGCTGGCTGGTGAGCCTGGCTCCAGGAGTCTGGTTGGGTCTGCCCCAGTGGTGAGTGTGAGATTAGCATGCTGATGGCTGGGGAGGAGTGCACCTTGGACCTGAATAGGGCAGGGCTTTCCCCACACAATGCTGGCTCCGCCCCTTGTGGTGCGACTGACGACCCTAGCCCTGCCAGTGAATAGAGTGAGGGGCTGAGCACATCAAGGGTGCTCCCCAACCAGCTGCGACTGGTTTTCCCCCTCATCCTGAACCCAGAACAAAGGGTTTTAGTGTATAAAAATGGGGCTGTGTCCCCACAGAAACTGTTCTCTGCCAGGATCTTACCTGAGGGGGGGCTGCTGCTGTTGCTGGGCCAGAGGACCGCCACTTGGATTACCTCCCTGCCTGGAGGCCCAGTGAGCTGGCTCTGGGTCCAGCCTTGCCCCCACCCCTGCCCTGCTGCATGCAGGAAAGAACTTTGCTTGGATCCTACTTAAAGCGCTGGGAGCGCTTTTATTGTCCCCCTGAAGCACCGGGAAGTGCTTTTCTTTCCCTCATAGCGCTGGGAGTGCTTTTATTGTCCCCCTGAAGCACCGGGAAGTGCTTTTCTTTCCCTCATAGCGCTGGGAGCGCTTTATGTGGGTCCCTAAGCGCCTGGGAGCGCTTTTATTGGCTTCATAGCGCTAGGAGCGCTTTATTTTTGAAAGCCGGTGCCCACCCGGCGTTGGCCCCATCTTCGCGGATCTTAAAGCCTCCTGGCAGGTGCCCACCCTGCCAGGGACATTGGCACTCGTTGGCGGGTGCCTACCCCGCGTTATTGCCGCCATACCGATCCGCTGCTCTTAAAGCGGGTGCCCACCCCGCATTTGTTTCATTTAAAAGCGGGAGCCTATCCCGTACTTCTCGCCACTGAAAGATTCACCGCCGCGGCCCGGAAGCCGCCTGACTGGGGGCGGGGCCTCGGGACGGAAGCAGAAAGCCGTCCAGGAGCCTCGCGGGCTCCGTTCCCGCCGCCTCCTCCTCTCCCGGGTCCGTGAGGAGAACTGCACCATAGGAAGTGGCCGGTGCCTACGCCTGGAGAATCCCGGTGAGTGAGAGGGGGGCCCGGGAGAAATACCGGAGCAGCGCAAGGCCCCCAGCTGCTAGAAGGAGCCCCGCGCCAAGACCGTCAGCACCGACGGAGTCCCGGTGAGTGGGGGCATCCTTTGTTGTGCGGCGCCGGTCCCAGACCGGCCTCTTTCTCGAGCGGCCCACATGCATTGCAGAGCCCCGTGAGGCTCAAAGGGGACACGAGTGTTTAGAGCGCTAGATGCTCCAACGACGGGGACATTATTCTTTGGTGCCCAGAGCCCCAAGAAGGCTCCAACGCAGAGGGCATATTTATGTTCAGAGTCCAGAGGGACTCCAACGGCGGCGCATGGTTTGTGTAGAGCGCAGTGCGCGCTCCAACGTCTAAGGGGGCATTTTCCTTGGTTTCCGAGCGCGAGGCGCTCCAACGTGGGGATTGTGTTTTGTTGAGCCCAGTGAGGCTCCCACGTGCTCGGGGGGCATTTCTCTTGTGACTGAGTGGCCCCAGATGGCAGCGGGCCACTCCCACCTTGCCCCACAGTGACGTACAGAGCCACGAAGGCTCTAGGGGGCATTTTGTGCAGCTAGAGCCCAGGAGAGGCGCCACGTGAGTGCTGCAGATTTGTTTAAAAGGGCACAGTGGTGCCCACGCACCTTGTTCACAGCTGCCCAGCACTTAGTGGGCAGCTGCAACGTGTAGGTTGTGCTTTGGGCGATCTGGTTTGCGCAGCCGGCGCAGGCGCGCCCTGACTCTGCTGGACACAGGGCGTCCTTGCCCCTTCAAGGCCAGTTGGCCTAGGGACTGCCACAGGTTGTGGCTAATGTGAGTTTGGCGCTATTCTTCCTAACCTACACCTCTGAATGTGATGCATCATGTGTAATGTGCGTTTACCCCTATAGGTATTGTGATACTTAGGTGGTTGTTTTCTCCCTAGTACAGGTGGTGCTAGTGAGGTCCTGATTCCCTGCGCAATATTTTCCTAAGGTGGTTAGGGTTGCGTAGGTGGTACTTACCTGATACCAGTAGTTACTGGTTGTGTGCTACATATGTTATTTTGTGCAACTGTAATTTTATGTTCTAAGTGCTATGTTCTAAGAGTGGTAATTCCTGACAGTGGTCCATGTGGCCCTGTCCCCTGTACATATAATCCCTTGTAAATTCTGCCCGTGCCTGTTGGCACATTGTAAAGTGTGTGTTTTTATCTAATGTGTTGTGTATAATACAAAGGCTATTTTTATAGAATACCTTGTGTAGAGTTTCCTTTGTGGTGGGCCTTGGGTGTTGTTTCTGGGTGCGCGCGCAAACGCTTTACACATCGCCTCAGGGATAAGCCTGACTGCTCGTGCCAAGCTACCAAGGGGGTGAGCAGGGGTTATCTTTGGCGTGTAACTCCCCAGCCCTGACTAGAGTGGTGGTTTCTGCCTGGCTTTGGCGCAAGCCCTAGCCAACCAGAAATCCCATTTCTAACAGTAATCATCCCACAAAATTGTTAGCTGTTTTTGATGATTGATTGCATGTCATTTTCCATTTGTTCTAAACCTCTGCTGAGATTTGCTTCTAAGTATTTAAGCTTGTTTAGCTTCCATCAAAATTGTATCCCTGAGTCGAGACACACATGGTTATTCTTGACTAAGGAAATGCTTCACATTTTCCTCAATTCAATTTGTAGAATGAGTTGTGGGAAAAGTAGGTGATTAGTTTAATAACAGCTGGTAATGAGGAGTTGAGTTTGGTAAAAGAGTATAAAATATCACCTGAATAGAGCAGTATTTTAGAAGGACTTACCAGGGTGTTGTAGAGCCGCTGCAAGGGGTTCTAAGGCCATCAAGAATAGGAATGTGACAGTGAGAATCTCTGCTGTGTACCTCAGTGAAGAAAGAAAACCACCACTGTTTGTGTACTGTAAATGATTTGTATACATTTGTTTGTGATGATTTTGTGATTTTTTTTATATTTGCCATAAAGTCATGATGTGTGGCCTCATTCTAATGAGGGAACATTTCCTGTCTGCAACTTAACCATATTATGTATGTGGTTGTAGAGGCCAGGAGGTACACTAATGGTGAACCACAGAGTGGTGGCATGAAGTCATTGTGCCCCCAAGGTCAATACTTCCAATGGGGAAAAAGAGGACCCCACAGACTCCTTAGAAATGTCACTACAGCTGGTTGAAGTCACTCAATGCATTTGCCTGCAGAGTGATTTTTGTTTCCATTTGCAAAGCGGGGCACTTGCCACCTGTACTGTGAAAAACAAAGTGGCTGCTTCAAAAAGCAACTCTGCCTTTCACTAATGCAATGCACTCAGGACAGCCGGAAGTCTCTAATATTACTGATGCAGTGATGCAAAAAATGGTAACTGTAAGAAATTGTGTTATCAGTTATGCAGGGTGTGAGGCCAGTGCAAGAAATGGGTTCACAACGGTCTCCATCCTGGGAACTGATCACCCCATTTTAGCAATTGACTCTCTCATGATAGGAAAGAAGAGCCGTCCAAGGCCTACTCAGGGGAGGTGGTGTGAGTTAGTAATCACAATTCGCTGGGACACATCAATTACACTCAAAACAGGATTGTCTAGTCAGTACCTTTTTCTTTGAAAAAGGTAAAACACATTTAATATGACACATTACTAAATGCTATGCATTATTTACAAATATACACTTCAGGCAGAAATAATTACTTTTGGTTACATTCTAAAATCGCATTTGATCCCGACTGGGACAGGAGCCCAATATCACAGTACCCCCCACCTATGCCTAGTAGAATATCACATTATAGGAGGGTGTTTAAATAAAACATGTTTATTGGCTTTCTCATGGTGTTACAACATCAATATATAAGGGGAGCCTATTGGCTTTGTCAAGTGGTCATCTCTACATTAATATAGGGAACAACTATTGGCTTTGTTAAAAATCACAAATACATCACTGAAATCAGTACCCATGTTTAAATGTAATCATTATTTTCAATAAATCATTGCAATGTTTATCTGAAGCCATTGACAGCAATATTCTGTCAATAAATCATTTAAGATCAACATAATATGTGTCTGATTCTTTCCTTAACATATTTGGACCACATAAAATGCAGTAACCACTAGAGACTCCTGCACACCCAGGCTGTAGAGCAAAAGTTCCAGCTTTAGGAGTGTTCTAAAAAATGATGAAAAACCTGGGAGTCATGCATTTCATGACCATAGAAACTTAGGCTCAGGCAAAAAATTGCTTATGGGGCTGCTACACCTTCTAAAGCTCCCCCAGAGATCCTGCTCCGGTTGGCTGGTGGTGCCCCTGCTGTTCTTGGCAGCCGCACAGTAGGGAGAAGTTTTAAGAAAGAAAGCACCACAGAGTATTACAGGGTTGTTGAATATTTAAATAGCGTTCCTGCCAGCTTGGTTTATGTGATTGCAGGAGGCTGTCTGGTCCCACATGGGAAACCCCTAAGGCTGGTTCTGTGCTGGTGGTTTTGGGGATGTCTTAAAACCCCTGCAAGCTTCTCCGGCCCCACACACACTGCTCCATGCAACATGGTAACCTTCATCCCCTCTTTTCCTGCTGCTGCTGTACGGAAGCACTACCCTTTCTGTCCACTTAGTGGGGAGCAGCTTCCTTTCTTCTGGGTCCTGGTGATTGGTTCCTGGGACCTGTTACTGATCTTGGGGCCCAGGGCCCTGGATTCCTCTGAAGTATATGCTGGCCTCGTGAAGGGGGCCCCCAGGACCAGGAGAAGTCTGGGGAGGGTGCCACAAGCATATCATTGCCCTGGACAAATGAAACGATTAAGTGTTGTGTCATCCCTCAGGGGTCTGGCTGTCATTCGGGGAATTTTTATAGATAGCAGTAGAGCACCATGTGCTTGTCGACCTATAGGAGACATTTAGCAAAGTTGAATGCCATCTGTTTTTGTTCTATTCCATTTAATGCTATTTTGGACAAGAGGATGCATTTTGCATTAAGAAACTAGTGCTAAATGCTGGAAGCAAGAGGGAGAAAATCCCATACTCCAAGTGCACATTCAGTAAGTGGCTGCTCATGCTTACTATTCACGTTCTGTTTAATATGTGCAGTAAGAAAATAAAGCTAAATGCAAAATTACTCTTCTTGCGTAATTATGCATAATCTTGTGGAAGTTTGCAGTAATTCCATTATGCTACACAGAATTCTGCAAGTTACGCCCAGCCCTACTCCTGTGCATAGCTCCTCATGCTCCCATCCTTCTTATTATTTATTTATTTTGAGAATTTGTAAAGTGCGGCTGTCACCATTGCAGGCATCCTGGCGCTGAAAGATCAGAGGAGACGGAGGTTAAAAAAACACAGGGAGTGAGAGCTTACAGGCAGACTAACAGGGGAATAACCAAGTTTTAATCCTTCTTCTGAACCGGAGGAGTTCGTTGAGGAGCCTAATCTCGATAGGAAGAGTGTTCCATAGTCTGGCAGCTGCCACCTAGAAGGATCTACCTCCGGCTCTGACTTTCCTGAATCTGGGTACGACTACCAGTTTGGCGTCAGAGGCTCGAAGCTGTCTGGTTGGAGTGTACCAGGCAAATTTGGATTGTAAGGGGGCTGGGCCAGTGCCATGGAGAGCCCTAAAGACTATACAAAGGGCCTTCAATTGAATCCTCTGTCTTATAGGAAGCCAGTGCAGTTTTGCCAGGGCGGACGGTCCATGAGATCTTCTCGGAAGCCCCAGAGCCAGCTTAGCAGCTGCTGATTGGACCCTCTGGAGCCTGTCCAGCAGGAACTCAGGGGACCCAAGCAGGAGGGCATTACAATAGTCCAACCTGCTAAGGATGGTACATCTAACCACTTGGGTGCGGGCATGGGTAGGTAAGAGGGGCAGAACTTTCCTTAGGGAACGGAGGATGGCAAAACAACAGGCAGACGTTTTTTGAACATGCGTCTCCATGCTGAGCCTATGATCCAACATGACCCCTAGGTTACGAACAGATTCCACTGGCCGTACATTGGACCCTGATTCCGGGGGCCAAAAGTTGTTTGGAAACGGTCGGGGAATCCTAGTTCCGGCACTGAAGAGCACCTCCGTCTTCCCTGCGTTGAACTGAAGGGAGTTGTCCTTTAGCCACCGGGACGTGTCACGCAGACAATTGTGTAGGACCTCCACAGAGGTTGAGTCCTCTCCTTCCAAGGAGAGGATCATCTGCGTGTCGTCGGCGTAGTTGATAATCCTGACGTTGAAGCTTTTGATGAGTAAAATCAAAGGTCTGAGGTATACATTAAAGAGTATTGGGCTGATTGCTGAGCCCTGAGGGACCCCATGCGTTACCAGGGAAAAGGCTGACTGGAAAGGTGGCATGGATACTGCCTGCTGCCTATCCTGCAAAAATGAATGAAACCATTGTAGCGCAGTGTCTCTCACTCCCGCCTCGAACAGCCGCCTCAGTAGGATCTTGTGATTCACCGTGTCAAAGGCGGCAGACATATCGAGCAGGATCAGGAACGCTGCCTGTCTTCTGTCTGCACGCCTTTGAAGCTCATCCATAGCGGTGATGAGGGCTGTTTCGGTACCATGGGCAGGCCGAAAACCAAATTGGTCCCCATCTAGTAATAGATGACGTTCCAGATGGTCGGAGAGAGTCTTGCTAACTAGACGTTCAACTACCTTGGCAGGGAAAGGCAGCAGGGAGATGGGCCTATAGTTTTTTGAACAATCAGGGTCTAGGGAGGGTTTTTTTTTAACAAAGGAGAGACTAACGCCCGTTTCCAATGAGCTGGGACGGTGCCAGTCACCAGGGATTGGTTACAAATTTGGTGGAGTGTGGGTAATAGTTCATCCTCAAATTCCTTCCAGATTTTGGGAGGCACCGGATCCATGGGAGACCCAGAGGCGATTCCTCTAGCTAACTTAGTGAAGGCCTCATAAGTAAGTGGTGGGAACTTGAGTAACGTTTCCTTCGTAGCTGTGGCAGGGCCAGCCAATCGGTCCACCGGAGAACCAGGTCTCAGGTTGGAGGGAGGGACGAGATCCAGAGGAGTGTCCAGGTCTTTAAGGATGAGTTCAATTTTTTCCTTGAAAAAAAATACAGCAAGGTTGTCACAAAGGTCTTGGGACGGGACGATCGCATTCTTGGAACACTCCGGATTGGTGACGCTATTTAGTATATTAAAAATATTCCTGGAATTGTTGGTGGTGTTGCAGATCAGAGAGGAATAGTATTCTGCTTTAGATTTTTTAATCAGATTCTTGTAGGCAAGGACCTTAGTTTTCCACACCTCTTTAAAGGTGTCATTATAGTCGCGTCTCCACCTTCTCTCAGCTTGTTTGCATCCCTGTTTTAGGTTTTTTAGGTTCGTCATTAAACCAGGGGGCGGAGTCTTTACCCTTGCAGCTGCGTGTTTTTAGAGGGGCATGGGCATCGAGGACCGTTGTGATTCTAGTACAGAGAGAGGCGTAATTTTCGTCTATATTCTTAATCTCATTGAAGAGCTGTTCCAAATGGAACACCTCACCGATAGGGTGCAGACGTGTGAGGGCCCTCCAATCTCTGCACTTAACTTCCCTAGTCAACACAGGAGCCTTGTGAGGACCACCATTCGTGTGAATAAAGAATTTTACGAGTGAGTGGTCTGTCCAATTCATAGGTAAGGTTTCCCCCATCGCCACCAGGTCAGGTGCCGCGAAGACCAAATCTAGGAGATGACCAGCTTTGTAGGTGGCTTTAGTGGCCAGTTGAGAAAGACCAAAACTTTCACAGGCTTGAAGTAGGTTCCCGAGACCTGAGTCAAGGGTACCGTTGCGCCAGAGATTAAAGTCGCCAAGGATAAGTAGCTTATGGTGAGAGAAGGCGATATTAGTCAGGGTAGTTAATAATGCTTGTTGCTGCTGAAGGCTGAACGACCCTGGCGGGCGGTAGCATACTATCCCAGTGACAGTAGTCCCGGAGTGGGTCTGAATTGATAGCCCTAAAAGCTCAGTGCCCAGAGTAGGGTCTAAAGTGATGACCTTAATGCTGCAGGACGCTCTAAAAATAGCTCCCACCCCCCGCCTCTTCCAGTAGGCCTAGGGGAATGAAGAAATTTGAACCCAGGAGGACTCGCAAATCCAGGGTCAACCAAACAGTCAGGACGAGTCCAAGTTTCCGTCATGAAAAGAATGTCTAGTTCGTGAGTATCAATCAAGAGTTGGATCTCTGTACTGTGTTTAGGCAGGGACCTAACATTCAGAAGCCCACATTTTAAAAGATCGTCCCTCAGGAAGTCGGCTTGTGGGTGTGCCGTATGTAACAGGGAAAATATTCCTTTATCCGCATGGTGCTTACCTATTTGGATGAGCGCCTCTCTAGAGTAGGGGGGCCCAGAAGGAGGCTGATCAAGATGTGAAGGGCCAAGACAGGCAGCATAACTGGCCCATGGCGCTACCTTGGCACGGACGGGCGCAGACGGGCTTGCCTTAGGCGCGCCTTCAGCGCGCAATCGTCGCGCCCGCTGCGCTCGTCCGCTGTGCGTCCGGAAGATGCACATTTTTTTATAGGGAAATAGCCGGCAGTAAGGGGGTGTGGCCACTGAAAGGGCGTGAAAAGGCGGCAAGATGATGTTCTGCTGATGTATAGAAGTCCAGGTCATCCCCAACTGGCCCTCTGGAGGTATAAGGGGGCCATCCTCACTGGTGCAGGAGAGACCCACAAGTCTTGGAGTCCTTAGTCCATCAGGGTCTCAGGGGGCTTGTCCTTCCAGCTGTCCATGGTGTTTCCACTGTCGCAGTCCAGGTCCAGAGCCTTGTTCTTCTTCATATTCTGGGGTGACACTTTTGTGACCCATCCAGCCTGTGGGTGGGGAAAGCACTTTGCCTGACCCTAAAACTAGTTCTGTTAATTTCTCCCCTCTCCCTGGGTTTGGCTGCAGTCTGACAAGTGACACAAAAGGCTGGTGTCATGTCTTTTTGTGTGTACTGAGGAACGTCCCCTTGAAATGCAATCAGAGCAGGGTCCAACTCCTCCCCAGCCATCCTTCAAGAAATCCCCTCCTCTCTACACCAAGGCCCTTTTGTGCACTGTTTGACTCCTATATCCAAGTGGAGAAGCCCATGCAGCTGAAAACTCCCAGAAACCTTAGGCAGGAAAATTACAACTTTCTAAAAGTGGAATTTCTTAAATAATAATTTAGAATCTGACCTCACCATTAAAGAGGACTTTAAATTACAATTCAATAGAGTGTATGAAGTATTTTTACAGCTGCTATTAATTTTAATCCGAGTTCAACATTTAATTAATGTAACAATGTACCCAATGATTCCCTATCGCAGCACCCAGCATTTCTACTGTAAAAAACATTGTGGGTGATATTTCACTGTAAGGACATGTTTAACATCAATTTCTACATGTATTACTTTTAAAAGCATGTGTAATCTTGTTCATGTGTAACCTGTTTAGAGCCCCTTACCCTAGCTATGTTGCAGTGGCCTTATTTTAAAAGACAGACACTGCTGGTAGACATGTGCAGTCCAATTTACCATTACATTACTGGGAATTAGACTCAGGTAGTGAGACCCACCCACCACAAAGGTAAAAAAAATCAGTGGATGAAAAGAAAATAATCTCAGGGTATTAAACGAGCAGAACCCATTTGCAACAATAAAATACTTAAAACTAAACCTGGGCGTAGTTCGCGAAGTAGCACTTCCCGAAGCTACGCAATGTGCAGTTCGCACTACGCGAGCTACGCGTAGCACTTCGCGAACTGCGTAGTACCTTGTTCGCACTGTGCCAGATGATTGCACAGTGCGGACAAGCAACCGGCACTGTGCAATCATTGAAAATGGCATCTTGCACAGTGCGAGCTGTAGTTTTCTGCTGCTCGAGTAAATTTTTACTCGAGCAGCAGCTTTCTCAACGCAAACTGGTAGTTTCTCATCGCGAGCGGTCGCGAGCATACGCGACCACTCGCAATGGGAAACCTGACCTCCTCGCGTTGGGAATCTCGCCGGGAGGTTTATTTTCCATGCTCGCGATCGCCAACTTGATGTTGCTGATCGCGAACAAGGAAAAAGTCTCGCCGGGATGTCATTTTGCTTGCTCGCGGTCGCCAACTTGACATTGAGGACCACGAGCAAGCAAAAAATGACCGCAGCACTACGCACTACGCAACACTACGCTACGCGTGTTCGCACTGTGCTACGTGCAATTTGCATAGTGCGAACTTCGCAAACTACGCGAGCGTAGCGTGGTGCTTTGCCCAGGCTTACTTAAAACCCATTTGGGACAGCTGCACTGTTTGCGATTGGAGCAGTTGATTCCCAGAGAACCCAACAACTATGCAGATTCCAGAGTGTTGTGCTTTGCATGGATCTGACCACTTTGTCTTATATAGAATCTCTTACAAATGCCGAATCTTGGATAAAAACACAGTTTTCTCAGACTTAGGTGATAATAGGCAAATGCCCTATCATCCAATATTTCCACACCTCTCTTGATAGGAACAATATCCTTCATGTGCTGGTTGATTTCAGTAAGGGACAATGTCCAAAAAGAAATGCTGAAAAAAGGAGAAAAAGATGCTGACAAAAAGGTAGATATTTTCAAAGGCTGAAGGTTTTTTGCCCAGTTTCGGCAAAGATTGAGGACCCCTCAAAATGCCCTTCCCCCCAAGGAGGCTGAAAAGCTGGTACTACTTAGGGACAGGACAACCATTTTCCAAACCTAATACGTCTTCGCTGCATTTCTGCCACAGCCTCTGGCTGTGCGCTCCTAGTCGCGCACAGCCAGAGGCTCAGGCTAGCGGCATCTTTTTGTGATCAGCTATTTCTCAACGATCAGTCCTAGTGCCATGAACCGAGAGATGAATCTGAGGTTCTTGGTGTTTGTGTAGAGTCAGTGGGGGGGGAAGGAGTGGTCTAAAAAAGGGTCAAGCACTGAGTTGAAGTCTCCTCCCAGCAGCCATGGAATATCAGCCCAGGGTGCAAGCGTGAGTGTGGTGACATAGGAAGGCTGGCTGGTTTGTATTTAGGTCATATATGGATCCTATGATGATAGACTGTCTATTTAATTGTCCCATTATGAGGACATATCGTCTATCTGGGTCTGACTTCACCTCTTCTGCCGCAAAAGTGTCTGAGCCAAATTAGCGACCCCCTGGCCTGAGTGGAGTAATTAGTACTGAACACCTGTCCTCACCAACATCTGTGGAGTCTGGACGCCTCAAGTTTTCTAATATGTGTCTCTTGCAGTAGTGCTATGTTGGTGGCCCTTCGCTGCAAGTACGAGTATATGTAGTAGCGCCGAGCTGGAGTGTGGATGTCTCCCACATTCCATGTGGTAACATTGGCTTGCAGCATGTGCATTTGTGATGTGTTCGAGCACGGTGTCCCGTCTGCCTTTGACTCTCTGGCCCATTGGTGACATAAGTGCGTAGGTGTTCCAACTCCGTACGGTGTGTGTTTTGGGGTGGGGTGTGTGGGACGATGCGAGAGGGAGTATGCTTCAAAACTTGAAGAACATTATCAGAGTGGAGCCCAAAGTGGATCCTCCAAAACTTTGCTGCAGACACATTCTGCTTCAAACAACATTAGTGTAAATTGGGGATGATGTGTGCAGTGGTGACAATTTTGTTGTGCCCTTGCTATTTAGCTCTGCTACAGTCTCTTGCAGAGGACAGCAGGCTGCTCTAAGTTCCTTATGCGGCTGTGGAGCTGTAGCACAATGGCATAGATTGGTTGTCGCAGGGTGGCATGTGGCACATCCTGGCCATTTCACAGTTTCCTGGAAGGAAGCTTAGCGCATAGTCGTTTCTCTGCCTTGCCGCCCCCGTCACCAACACCAAAACCCTTGCTGTTGGACATGGGCCTTCTAAGGGGATTTACCTAAAATGTTTTGCTTTTTTTCCTCATGGTTTTTGCTGAGTCTCTTTTCATGGCCTTTGAACTCTGGGCACTTTCCCACTGTAATGCAGTTTGAAAGCATGCACACCTTTCCTACACATGCGAGGAAGTGGTGCTTACTTGATTGGTTTAGGTGTTGTGCCAGTGAGTGCCCTGCAAAAACGTGCAAAACATACTAAGGACATTTACTGCACTGGCTAATAGTGGGATGCAGCACTGAAGGTGCCACCCATGGGAATAGCCTGTCAAACATGTATCACGTGTGCCATTGCAGGTCTGCAGGTGCTCAGTTACGCTTCGGCTCAGGTTGACATTAATCACTCCTAAGACAAGCCTGAGTGGGCCTTCCACTACCACTAGAGCACCCCTAGGGTAAGCCTTGAGGGGCGGAGTAAGTGGTAGGCATAACGCAGGGCAGGTACACCTAGGTGTTCCATGCCCAGGTAGTGAAGAATCCCCATGTGGGTTTTCCCTACCTAGGAGATCAGCTCTCCCCATCAGATACCACCTTGTGGCCTTATGGTTCTAGGCACTTCCCAAAACGTGTGAAAGTGTGTGCACCCTTACTACACACACTAGGAAGTGATGCTTACCTGATGTTTTTAAACATGTCTCCAGCTTGTCATTGTAGGCTTGTGTGTGTGTGCACTTGCACGTATGATGTTTTTAAAACATATCGTAAGCCTGCCAATGCAGGTGCATGTGTGCGCACTTGCACCTATGCTATTTTTATACATATGTCAAGCCTGTCACTACAGGCCTGTGTATGCACAAATACACTTATAATCCGGGTGGCCTTTCTAAATCACTGGCCAGTCTTGAGTAGACCTTTCACTACAACTAGAGCACCACTAGGATAAGTCTTGAGGGGTGAAGCAAGTGGTAGGTGAAAGGCAGGAAGGCCAAGTGTGTTTTCACTACCTATGAGGTTTGATCTTCCCATAGATCAACATGGAGGAAAGGTTGAATTTACTTCCGGCTGCAATAGTGATTTGCAGTTCAGCAGCATCATTATGTTTCCTATCATTTGATTCACGCTGACAAAACCTCTTCTGTGGTAAAGGTGGATTTGTCGTCAATAGCTTAGAAATGCTCTAAAACTCTTTGTGTGCCTTTTAGCTTGACTCCAGTCAACGCTGTAGGCTGGGGGGGGGGAGCCCATCTGCAAATAACATTGGGCATGCAACTGGAATAACAGACCTCTGCCATTTGAGGGCCTGGCTTGATATATTAAAGGGAGAGATTTTTATACTTGGCCTCTGGGAAGCCAGATCATGGCCCCACTAAATATTAAGATCTACATTCCATGGCCCCATAGCAGACAGGACTGAAAACTAGGGGAGACATTTGTGGTTCGATGGGAATCCCCCTGAACCACCCCTGACTTTAAAGGCACACTTCATTAAAACTACTGGTGCCATACTTCAGCAGGGAAGAGATACAATTGTGGGGATGTGTGTTCAGACATCCTGGAACTGCTTTGTGCAAACTGCCAGAGGAATCTGTTGTGCACAAGGAGGATTACTGCCAGTGAAAGGAACTGTGTACCCTTCCAGAATAGTGGCTGGCCTGGGCTAAATCCTGCTGCTGTGTGGCACCCTGATGAGTGCTATCCAAAGGTTTTTTGACTTGCCCCTTGTTCAATGGTTCTCAGGGACATCAAAGACCTTCCACAAGGAACTCACACAGTCTGCGTGTGACACCTGGAGAACACTGCCCTCTTAAGTCCCCACATCGTCTGCTGGATCCCAGCTGGTAGCGCAGCATTAGCGTGCAACAAAGTATTGTGGCTGGAGACAGGATTGCCTTGTGCGAATCCCCAAAAGTACTGCCTGCATCTAAGAAGTGTGGTCCCTGCATCGTGGGGACCTCAATCCGCATAAGCATCTTGTTGGTGGTGAGTGGATCCATCGGTGTGCAACATGCTGACTGAATGCTTATTGCATACAGTGTCCGATTCCCAGGTTGTGACCCTCGAAGTGAGGGCATCCCCGTTGTGGTGCCTCATTCTACCTTGTGCGACACTGCTGAACTTGTGCCTGTGTGTGTGACTGGAATTGTCTGGTGTGACCCATATCAATGCGCACCAGATGTTGTGCCTCATTTCCAGGGAGATACAGAATTTGCAACTCTTCATTGTGTGTGACTGGAATTGTCTGGTGCACCCCTATCAATGTGCACTCGGGGTTGTGCTTCATTTTCAGGGAAGTACGGAATTTGCAACTCTTCTTTGTGTGACTGGAACTGTCTGGTGTGACTTGGATCAATGCACACCAGACATTGTGCCTCATTTCCAGGGAGGTACTGAGTTTGCGACACTTCATTGTGTGTGACTGGAACTGTTCGGTGTGACTCTTATCGACATGCACCAGATGTTGTGCCTCATATCCAGGGAGTTGCAGAGGAGTGGATTTGTGGGGGCAAGAGACTGAATGACCTTCCCCACTGCTTTGCAGCATTGGACTAGTTCTGGAAGGACAATTTTGGAACCCTTTGATTGAACAACTATTGCCGTCAGCCCACTTCTACTCCCCATCCTGTGGGTGTACTTCACAAGTGTTGGCCAAACCCCCATTTGTTGACTGCCTCCTAATTCGCTCTGCTACCTACTACTACCTTCTTCCCTGGGACCTGGACTAAATGTGACTCCAGCTGCAATTGGCCTAGTATCCGAGGGGAGGGTTTCTTAATTCCAACCCAAGGGTATAGGGTAGTTGGGGTTAGCAGATAGGTGCAGGAGGGCTTGGCCCATGGGGTATACATGTGCATTATCAAATGATCTGCTGGATATCAGTTGCACCACATTAAGATTCTATGTGCGAGCCAATACCATCCATATGAAGCTGCATAATATGCGTGGCACTGTGTATCGGTGCTGAGTGGGTGTGTGGGAGTGACTGCATGAGGAACGCCTGTGATTAATTACACTGCACAGCAGTGTTGCTTTTCACTTTGATTCCACGCCAAAAGAACACTATGTTTGAAATTCATTTTGGCCTTGAGGCCTTGGCCCATGGTGCTGTTTAAAAGTGTTGCAAATATCTGTGTGTACACATTTCTGGTATCATTGTGATATGGGGTGCACCCTATAACTGTGTGGTATTGAATTGTGATAATTGCCAGGTAGGCCTAGTTCTGAAAACGCTTTGCACTGCACTTGCATCCTGGGGGGTAAAGTATGATCTTTCCCAATGGTGCATACTACTGATGTCCTTTTAACTAAGGGTGGGCGGAATTGGCGAAATTGACTTTCGCAAATTATTGCGAAATTGCGCAAAATCTCCGGGAGCATGCAAAACTTTCATGAAGACGCGGAGCTTGCTTTTCCCGCCCGTTCACGATGTGTTTTTGCATGCTTGCGGGAAAATATATCTCCAACTTGCCCATGCGGTCGCTAATGAGCGCGGCCATCTTGCTCACAATGCTTATTTCCTGTTCGCGATCGCAATGACGTGTTCGTGATCGCAAACTCTCGCGGGGTAGCACGACCGGCTACCAAGAATCCAACATCTTGTGGCGCGCGCGAACGGATAGGAAAACTCGTTGGCGAACGCAGGGACCTGGTAAGTCGCGACCGCGCACGCGAGAATGCATTTTTAAAGCGCAAACATGAAAAATACTTCAGTTTCGCAGCAGGTTGCAAAAGTTTTGACATTTTCGCACTCTCCGCGGAACACGAAAATGTCAAAATATCGCAAATTTCGCGAGCGGAACGAAATTTACTGCCCAGGCCTACTTTTAACATGGTTGGGCCTGGTACTGCTGGTAACATTTCCAGAAATACATGATGTTCATGTTGTGTTAATTAATGTGTGGGTTGAATACAAACTTTATTTATATACACCACATGTGAAGTCTCTTTTGTAATGCTCAGAGTACTTATTGTGTGAGAGTGCTGTGCCAATGCCTCTATGATAAGCCTGACCGCACAGTACCAAGCTACCCAAGGGTGAGCGCAGGTTATACAGTAAGTGTAATCACCCACCCCTGATGAGAGTGGTAGGTTCTGTCTGGCTAGGGCACCACCTCAGCCAACCAGAATGTACCAGTTCCGACACTTGGCTACTGCAGTAATCTGTGAGATTCCATGTAACAAATGGCAGCCCTCACGTTTTAGTACCGTACAAAAACAATCCACTTTTTAAAAGCCTACTGCCTTTAACACTTCATTTTACAATAAATAAGTATGGCCTACTTACTTTTACATAACTTTTCATTATAAATAGATCACACCTAAGAAATCTGACATAACTTTTTCCGTGGAACTGATAAAAGCTCTAGCATTTACCAATGGTTTTTTTACTATATAAAATATAGGCTGAATGGACTGTGCATAAACTGGCAACCACCAGGCATGCATTCATAAAATGTATGAATGTGTACAGATTTATTGTTGGCAAAACAATATATCCACCCTCCACGGGGACTAACAAGAATCATCACATTGAAATTCTGCTCCCAGGGTTTGTCATAGTGGGTGACCAACAGCTACCTACCATGGCAATCAGTGACATTACATGTAACCGCAGACCTTGTAGTATAATGTGATACCAATGCACTGTAAGAGACCTATTGCATCTGGCATAACATTTCCCTGCACACCAATCAATCCTATAGCTATTGTCATTGGCTTGTTACCATAACAAATTCAGGTTTATCACACTGAGCATAAGCTTTTTAATAAGGCATAAAGCAACCATCAGTCATTTAGTCGAAACTGTAAATGTATACAACATTACAGTTGCAAACAGGTTTTAACACTGCAATAACTATTCATCCTAAAAAGCCTATTGCCTTTAACACATGTTTGTTTCAATAAGTAGCTCAGGCCTACTAACTTTGTTATAACTTTACATTAAAAAAAAAAGAGCAAACCTATAAAATCTGTCACAGATCTTTAACCCTTTACACCTTACCCAACACCTGCCTATTCAAGTGCACATAAACTGGGAACCATCATGTTTACAGCTATAAACTTACCAATATGTGGAAAAATACAGCAAGAAAAACAATAGACAACATCTCTCAACAGGGCCTAACAAGAATCATCACAGTGAAAATCCCCAGGTTTGTCAGAGTGAGTGGCCAAAGCAAAAGCTATTACCTACTACGGTAATCTGTGTGGTTATATGTAATAAAATACCTATCTATGGCCTGTAACAGAATGTTATTACAATCCAACTGATATAGGCTTACTGGCTTTTAGAAAGCTTTTTCACAATTAATAAGCTAAGCTACCTGCCTTTGCCATAATGTTTCATAATCAACAGACCAGACCTATGGCATTGGTCATAACATTTCCCAGTAAGCAACCAGGCCTATACATTGTCACCATAACCAACTCAGGCCTACAGTTTTGATTGTAAGCTCTTGCACAAGGCCATCAGGTATACATAATTACAGGTTGCTAAGCAAAATGTTATCTCTCATAAAACAGCCTAACACAGATTCTTACAGAGCAAATCTCCTAAATCCTCATTTGTCATATGGGGTAATCAGCTTCAAAACCATTGCCTCCTACAGTAATCTGTGGGATTCCATGTAGCAAAATATCTATATGTAGACTTTGATATAGATTAAAAACAATTCACACTTAAATGCTTAAATTTTGACTTTAACATATGCCTTTGAAAATGCAAATGTCAGACCTAGTGCTGTTATCATAACATTTTATAATAAACAGAACAATCCTATAGCCATGCTTATCGGCCTGCCACCATAAACATCTCATTTCTGATGTATAAAGCATAAGCTTTACCACTAAGTGCAATACAACAGTCTTTAGTGGAAGCACACAGATTTGACTGAAACACATCCTGTACTTAGAGGAACCAACATATTGATGGTACCTAAGAACCTCTCTCAGTAGTACTCTGAAAGAGCTTTTTGTTAATCATATAAATCCAGGTGACAGTTGCAATTTGAAGTCAGACCTAAAAATCCATATAGATTACTCTAGAACTGGGAATTCCATGTTGCAATGCATTCCTTGTGCCTACCCTCTTCCTAACAGTGTTGCCACAGGAGAAAAACAAACATGTAGATTATTTATCTGAGATACTGTAGCAGCATTATAATGGCATTTGCTTGACCCTTAAGGTTCAAGCTCAGGCAGACACATAGATGCTGGCTCATGCAGCTGGATACATAACCAAAATATTCACAGCTGTGTAGAGGAGAGGCACTTTTTTGCAGTGGAAACACACAACTTCTGCCCAATCAAATCACTCCTGACACCAATGTGTTGGTGGAACCAAAGCCACATCTCTAGCACTCCTAAAAGTTCTTTTTTAGATTGATCACATATCTGGTGTCAACTGTGCTGTCAAGCCAGACCGAAAAACTGCTTTAAAGTGAAAGAAGTGAACAATAAAAAACAGAAGAAAAAAAGATTTAAAAAGAACTTGAATTAAAGCACAGATTTAACAGTGTTCAGTCAAAATAGCAGCGGTTCACCACAGAAACGTCGGAAAAAACAGCGAATCTTACACGCAGGAAAAGCTAAACAAAGTAGACGAATTTCATTAGCTTACAATTAGTCTGTAAAAAGATATCAGACCCCATCCATAGGTAGTTTCAGAGGACGGAGGATCCTGCAAGGAGGGATCAGAAGCAGACAGTGACTCTGTGAGAGTGTTTGAATCCGAGGATGTCTCATCAATGTAAACTCACTTCGAGTTGGCCTACAGAACCTTCTGCATCTCAAACAGACTGGAGTATTTTCAATGCATAATTTGTATACAGTTATGCTTTTTGCTGTCATTTATTGTTTCATCTTGTCTACAGCACTTTGAACTACCGCAGTGAGACAGAAATATACTCTGTAAATGATAAAGTATTTCATTTGATAAGTTTAGGCTAATCAACACAGTTCTTTTCAGGGCTACTAATGAAAGTTGCAGGAAACGTCCTTTTTGCTGTGCCATACTGTAAAAAAGTGCCTTCTCTAAATGAAGACAGATGAATCCCAGCTGGGATAAGAATTCCATCTATCTGTGCCAACAGACCATAATATTGTGTGCATTGGGTGCACTAGACATAAATGCACTCTTCACTGAGCACCTTATTAGGCTTCAAATTGAAGATGGAGGATGAAGGGATAAAAATTAGCTCCCGGCGATTAACACAAATGGCTTATCATGTGTTAAATTGCCATTCAGTTTTCTGCAGACTGCATATTGTCCGGATTTCTACACGTTTATGTGAATTGATACAGTGTCATGTCCTTGTGACATTTACATAAAAAATTCTGTTCAATTATGTCACCTCAGTAAACATGTATGTCCTCGGGAATGGAAACGCCGTCATTTAATTTGTTAATGAGCCCAGACATAGGAGCTGCGAAAAACAGCAGACTGACGGAGATATCTCACAGTGAGATGTAGGATCACGGGTTAACTACTGAATATTTGTGTTGATTGTCTCACGTGTAATAGCTTTAGATGGCAAATGATGGAATTTTTTTAGATTACAAAAAGTCTGCAGACTGGCAAAAGATTAGAGCTCGAGTTCCAATAAATATAAAATGCTTCCTGTGTTTTTTTGTGTTGAATTATTGAGAGCAAAAGGAGTAAAATACAGCATAGCTTATTGGCTGCCATTGTGGAAGTGGGAAATGTGGAGTATTATATCCAAATGAGTTCTGTCCCGAAAAGTCATATTACTTCTGTAATATTGTGGCCCAGATTTACTATTTTTGGTGCAAGACAGCAGAGCAACCAATGATGAGTCAAAAGGGAGAGCGAATTTTTTTGGCCTTGTTATTATTATTTGGCCAAGATATACTGCATTTTTTCTCTCCCCCAGTGTTGGTGATCTTTTGGCTGCCATGCGCCAACGCACAAACTCGTACGTCATCTTGCAAGGGTTCAAGCATTCCCTAAAGCATAGATTTTGTACATTTCCAATACAATAAAAATATCCTTTACTAATTTTCTCACTTTGTTTGTATGTAGTACAATGCAGCACACACGGAAGTTGTGAAAATAAGAAAAAATGAAAACATTTCTCCTCGAGGGATTTGTTGTTGTGCATGCATCAAATAAGCATAACGTTTTGGGCCAAATTCCTGTCTACGAATGTGAATAGATAAGTATTTGCAGCAAAAACCATGGGTGGGTGCAGGGGGATGCCCATATACTTGCTATGGAACGCCCCCTTGAAGCAAAGTAGCTTATAGTGTTGAATTGTAAATCTCACCCTAACCCTCTGCGCCGGGTTGGCATCACAAAAATGACGCAAACCCAGCACAAGTGTTAGTAATTCTGGCCTCAATTGCAAGTTCAAGGAAGAACATTCTAAAACGCAGCATGGATTGAATGCACTCAGAGAATCTGTGAGTTCCCTAAGAGCTGCTGTAAGGCCATGTGTATGTTTACTATTATCTATGTTAATAAATGTATATATTAGGTGAAATGCATCTTAATTTCTGTGATTTAAATGTTAAATTTTTTCTTGTTTCTACTCAAGGGTTCTCTCTGTCTTCCCTTTTTTTCGACTCTTTTTTATTTAAATCCCTGGCTTTCTCACTCTCAATCTTTCTTGATCTCTTTTTATTCTGGACAGTTCTACATTAAACACGTCTATTTCCTTTATGATTAGTATGCAGGAAGCACGAGCACACGAAGACACAGCTCCTCATTTAGACTAGTCTGGTAGAACAGATCTGGAGAGTGACTAGAGACAACGCTTAGTAAACACACCACTCTAAACTAACTGTTAACAAGGACTTGCCTAATTCAAATATGATTGACTCAAAAGTCTCACTTTAATTATCTCTGCCATGGTCCTAAGTGTGAGAGCAGATGTAATCACAGAGTTACCAGGAGTACCTAGGTGAGGGTAAATCAAATTACCAAAAGGGTGGCCTGAAACAATTCAGGGCCATATTCTCAAGGAGCTATCGCAGAGTAAACGGCACTTTAGCGCAGCCAGAGTCACGTTAAATACATCGCCCCATTCACAAGCTGATGCTAACAGCCGATAACATCAGTTTACCTGCAATAGCAGCCGCAAAAAACACTGCCACAGATGACCCTGGCAACTATGGCTAATGAGATGCAGAGTAAGCGTTCCCAAGCAAAAAGCTGCGACAACACAACTTCGCAACATTCTCAACGACCAGCCACATCGGTGATATGACCACAAAACATGCGATAAGGCGCGTTAGCAGCAGAAAAATAACACCTGCTCTGACCTGGTGTAAAGTCGGATGGCAGCCGCCACCAGAAAAGGGAGCCCAGCCCACAGCCACACCTGAAGAACAACAGATGCCATGGAGCTACTTATCATGCAGCGGGGAGCCCCAACATGCCCACAACACACACCGCCACCACTCCCAAGACTGCCACCACCCCCCCGCACCACCCCCTCGGACCACCACAGAGGCAGCGCAGACACAGACCGCGGACCTTCAGAAAACGCACCAGCCTCACAGACATAACACCAGAATATGTCATTGCCCACTACAGGCTCAAAAGGACAACCATCCTCCGCATCCTGAACCTCATTGCCCACAGGCTGATGGTATCAACACAGCAGATAACGAACATCCCACCTCAGACAAAGCTGCTGGCTGTGCTGCATCTGTTGGCCTCTGGGACATTCCAACCAACAATCGCCAGAGTCGGAGGGGTCTCACAGCCAGCCCTTTCAAATTTTCTCAAACCTGTCCTGGATGCCATCATCAGCTTGGTACCCCAGTACCTATACTTCCCATACACTGTGCAGGAACAGCTGGAGACCAAGCAAGGCATCTACGCCACAGCTGCATTCCCACATGTGTTGGGGGCAATTGACTGCACACATGTCCTACTTGTGCCCCCTGCAGATACTACACACAACTACCGCAACAGAAAGCACACGCATTCCATCCATGTGCAGGCAATAGTGGACCACCGGGGACTCTTCACCAATGTTGTCGCCAACTACCCAGGCAGTGTGCATGATTCCTACATCTTCCGACAGTCCATCATCAACCGGCGCTTCCAGGATGGCACCTACGGAAATGCTCTGCTTGTTGGTAAGTACCAAATGAACACACCACACACCTAAACTCCACAGTCGTGCAAATAACAACTCTGGCAATGCACACGTTACATACTCACATACAACATGCCAAACAACATGCCCACCTACCAGACACAACAGCACAACTTACTGTGGGAACCTGGGCTAGCCATGTACATGAGCCATCCACGGCATGGCACCTCAGCCACACAATAGCAGATTGTGCGGAGAGGTGGGACCAGGCATTTGCGAAGAAGGCAAGTGACCCATTAATAAGCATGTACACAATGCCAATTGTGGCGTGGATGTGATGTGCAAGACTTTAGTATGCAGACAACACACATATCCATGTTGACACACGCCGCTGGTGTATGGAGTGTAGTGGACAGTGAACGCAACCATGTCACCCCAGCCAGTGTGGAAGATTGTGGAAATGTAGCTTGTTACGTCCCCCCTGTAAGCGTGAGTGGAGTGGGCTGGTCTGCCATATGCCAGGCCAGTGTAGGGGTGTGAATAAAAAGCAGGTAGCTCTGGGCGTGGTCCTCTTCTGGAATGCCCAACGTCTCTGCCAGGGCGGCGCTGCTCGCCCCGCCACGAGGCCCACGCCGTCATCGTGAACAGTGTTGCCTGCGAACCTGTGGGTCTGATGCACCCCAGGCAGCGGGTTACCGAACCAGTCTTGCCCACCCCTGTGTACCCAGCCCTCAATGCCCAGCTGCCGACACCGGTGTGTGTCAAAGAGGGCCCACCACGTGCCGGTGCAAGCTCCAACCCCTGCGGCCCACGGCCTTTGCAGCCTCCTTAGACGATCACGGCCTCTGCGACACAGGCCCGCAGTACTCCTTTCTCATTGACGTACTCCACCGGCATACACAGGGGACTAGTAGGTCACATATTTGGAACTGAGTCATGTCCTCTACATGGCAGAGTCCATGTCATTGTACAGGACTCATCGCATACTGTGTCCCCTTCCAGCTCTGTTGCCCCTGAGCGTGTGCCCCAAAATTCATGGTTGATATCTGTCTGTACGTCTGTGGCATCTGGGCCCATGGGCTGGAGGTTGTCTTCCTCTACATGTAGCTGATACTGACAAGGTGGAAAAGTGGAGTCTGTAGCATTCAACTCTGCAATTTGCCTGTTCCTGCTTGCTTCTTCCCTCTGCATCATGCCCAGGAGGGACACCTTCCACTGTCCCCCGCAATCCTCAGCGACATTCCCCATGGACATCGACGAGTACAAGCTCAGCTCGCGTGGCCCTACCTCAGTGCACCGCAAGTCATCGCCAAACTCTGTGCTGCTCAAGTCAGGGACCTGTGATGTACGTGCTGCTGATTGTCAGCTCACTGCTGTGGTTTTTGCCAGCACCAACCAACCCCTGAGTGGTGGCTTACACTACCCACATCCATCCAGCACAGGCGTCACTGGAGATGTGTCCCTGGCAATAAAATTGGCCGGGCGCACGTGCCCGTAGCCAGTCCCAGAAACTCACTCAGTGTGTCTGTGTGGTCATTATATATGCATGTGGGACCAGGGCCATTCCACAGTACATTGTGCTGTGTACAGCATGAGCAACCATGTCACTGCAGGCTGTGGTGTAGACCTAGGACATGTAACTGTGTCGTATCTTCATGTGTGTGTAAGCGGGGTGGACAGGCATACAACAGTACTGCTTAGGGTTGTGGGTCCTCCACATGTGGATCTGGATGTGGTTCAGTGTGGACTTTGCCAAAGATGTGGCTGATGCGTGTCTCTGTTTTAGTGTCTGTGCCACCCATCACACAATCGAGAATGTTGCTATGTGGCATGTCCCCGGTGTGGGTGGTCGGCCGAAGGGGTACATGGGGAGGGCATGCCCGCTTGGGGTTAGGGATCACACATGCCAACTGTTGTGTGTGTCGCTATTAGCGCAGCATGAGCCAAAGATGTACCCTCAATGGCATGTCGAGTTCAGCCAGGCAGGTGCTCTACATCTGTGTCAGAACTGTCCTCGCAATCGGCCTACACACACATGGCCGGCCACATTCTGCGCAGCATCATCACTGTGTCGTACTCTGGCTTGTAGACATGCGCAGACAGGCATGTCAATAGTGTGCTGTAGGGGTGCATGTGATGTAATCGCGCTGCACACACTAGTGAATGTGCTTGGGGGGAGGTGCAGCAGTGAGGCTACGTAGTACACAGTGATGCAGCTCATTTGCAACATGCAGTACATGTCATACAGGAATCACTGAGTCACACATATCACACACCAATAAACCAGTGAGCCTGCCAACACATCATGCAGTATGTAGTCATGACTCAAGTCTCTCTGCACTGTCACAGGTGACCAAGGATATGCACTCTGCGCTTGGATGATGACACCCCTCCGAGCCCCGAACACACAGCCCCAGAGGCAGTACAATTTGGCCCACTAACGCACCAGGGGCATCATGGAACACACATTTGGCATGTTGAAGTCACATTTCAGGTGCCTGGACATCACAGGTGGTAAGCTGTTGTACAGCCCAGACCTCTTGTGAAAGATGATTGGTGCATGTTGTGTGTTGCACAACATATGTGTACGCGGACAAAGCCCCATGGATACGAGTGCCAGATGCACCGGAAATGATGATGAAGATGAGGCAGGTGGACCACACCCCACTGCAGCTGCAGCAGGAATAGCCCATAGGGATTTCATAAATGAAAGTTTCTTCTCTGGTTGATGTCACATTGTGTGGGTCCTTCGCAGTAATGGCACAGTACATTGACTGCCACAGGCACTGCATGTGCTAATAAAAGCATTCTGATACACATTCCCTGCGTGCATGTCACTCATCTGTACAGGCACTTCACCCAGACAAGTGTGGGTGCTGTCATTCGAGGGATTTGTTGATGATTGGTGGCTCTGATATGTGCCACCATGATGCAGGGATGCACCCTGTGACTCAAGTCCCACAACATGGGCAACATGTGCGTAAGGGGGAGTCACTTCCCCTACATTAGTCCGTACTTTCATTCTTGTGCAGGGGGTGTTGTTCGTCCCTCTGCAATGTGAGGGGGAGATGCGGTTTCACAGTGTGTACCAAGTTTGTTTCTGCAATGGCGCAGGTTACATACTGAATGCATGTCTATGTGCATTGTGGCTGTTTGTGGGGAAATGCCTGTCTAATTTGGACAATGGTCATTTGTTCTGCATCACTGCTGTGGGATTGTGCTTGCAGGTTGTCATCTCACCGTTTGTTTACTCTGTTTTTATGTTGCATTTTCCCGCCAGACACGTGGGATTTGCAGGCCGGTCACTGGCTTTCAGTGCTTTTTGTACTGCGATTGCAGGGGAGACACAGGTGTGGTAACTTGATTGGGTGAGGAATAACCGCCCGAGTATACTCCGGCACATTACATGGCAATAAATGTAGGTCTCCGCACTATAGTCTGGCTTCAAAATTGGCACAAGATTACGGAGAAGGAGGGAGAGTTGGCATTTCCTCGTTATGGGTCATTCTAATTGGAGGTATTGTACCAGTTGAGGGAGTGATTTCTTTGTTACGACCACCCCAGACAAACACAGTTCGAGGCATTAGATTGGATGCAAGCAGCTCACGCAAAGAATAGGGAAAGATCAGGGAAGGGTGAAACGAGCAATGAAGGCATAACAGAATGCACATGGGATGCACAGTTAAAGAGGTGGAGAGTAGACACCATTGAGGGAGAAAGGCTGTAACCATTAGTAGCAAAAGGAGACACTCAGAATAGGAATGGGGATGATGGAAGTTACACCGATTACAGCCCGCTAGACAAACTATTTGCAGAGCATCCGCCAACCTATAATCCATATTCAGATGAGGGAAGGAGAGAATT
Organism: Triturus cristatus; assembly: GCF_964204655.1. Taxonomy (NCBI): domain Eukaryota; kingdom Metazoa; phylum Chordata; class Amphibia; order Caudata; family Salamandridae; genus Triturus; species Triturus cristatus. Next base: position 635,014,039 of record NC_140582.1, read on the forward strand.
GGAAGGAGCAGCGCTACGGAAGCGCCACAGATAAGCCCCAGTGCGAGAATTTTGGGAATGATTTCAACAGGGAGAGAAAGAACATGGATGAGAGCGTCTGAAGGGACTGAGACAAGTGGAGTCAGCGCTGCCATATGGTTACCGGAAGCCCTTACGTTACCAGTCACTATTGGTCCCTTAGTCTTAGTGTATGATCCGAATTTAGGGGAACGCTGTAGTCAGCAGTGGACAGGACTGGGAGAGAGAATAATTTTAGGGGGTAATTTCTCGATGGATGGGAAAGGCCCATTTCTGGTGCCTATGGAAGCTAGTACTCCATGGCCAGCAATCACAAACCCTTCAAGGGTGCCTGTTAGGTCTAATACAGTACGGTCAGGTTCATTGGCAAATTCCTAGTCAGATTTGAGACTGTGGGAAGCTCCAGTTAGAGGACCCATAAGAAGGATACCGGAAGTGGGAACCAGTCGGGAGCTTCTGGAGGTCAGCACGTTGTGCAGAACACATTGTCAGAGGATCGACAGAGGGAATCAGAGTAGTGAAGGGGAATGACAGACTAGTGTGTAGAGTCAGGGAATGATCAAGGCTGCAATAAAGGCAACATTGTAAGATGTGGTGAAATTGAAAGCAGAAGTAGATGAGATAATTGATGGGAACTTGACTTTGGAAAGGATAGAACTGTATGACCACGATGAATTGTTGCTTGTGGTGAAGGATGTTTCCCATAAGGCAAGGCGAGTACATGAAAAGTTGAACAAGTTGGCCCAGAAGTATGATGTGGATCTGTCCAAAACTAAAATGTTACAGGGAAGTCATAGGCTACATAACAGTGATCAGGAACTGGAAGAGAAAAGAATAATGGGTCTGAAAACACACATTCTGGAGCTGGTCATAGGAATATGTACATAGAGCACGCTTGACAAAAGGGAAGAAAGGTGGTCCAAGAAGATGAGTGTCAAAAAAGGGATAGGAGCTACACCACCTCCCGGAGGGGGGACTGTGGGTGTGGAGGTTTAACCATTGTGAGAGGTACAGAGTGGAGGGTATGCACATGTGCCTAGGAGCAGGTGTGTTTTGGCCGCATTTACAGATGATTTTCCACAGCTAAGGGAGAAACCTGCCAAATGGTACAAGCAAGCCGATAGATTTTTAAAGATTACAAAAGTATTGTGGATTGCTTTGAATACCTTGTGTGATATTGTGGTTCCGAGTGATTTATGGGCTGCCTGTAAAATTGCTGTTGATTGGTCATTTGGTGAGCCAGCCAGACATCCTGTAATGCATGGCCCTTCACCTGGGGTAATGAAAAAGCTTGAGCAGGTAATCACATGGTTGCAGTCTAAGGTCGCCCTGCAGAATACTGATTGGGTCAAGATAGATTGAACCAGCCAAGAGCCTAAAGAAACAGTGCATGCCTACTATGAGAGGCTTTTTCAAGCCTTCAAGCAGTACAGTGGGCTGGATACTCTAGACCCTAATGATATGGGACAGTTTGTTTCCAAGTGTGTAGTAGGATTGAGACCAGAGATGAGCTTCATGATCCAACAGCATTTGATCTGCTGGCCAAATAATTGTGTGGATGAAATCCTACATTATGCCAGATACTGTAGTGATGAAGTAGACTCCAAGCACAGGAAGATAAAGGACAAGCGAATGCTGATACAGATGAGAAATGAGGAAAGGGTAGAGCAGGTACAGTGAATTGGAGGATTTTTGGGTCGAAAACAGGGATATAGTCAAGGAGGGACACAGAATGTGTCAGCCCCGATGGGACAGGAAAGAGGAACGGATCCAAAGTCAGGAGAAGTCTTGGGTACCCTAAAGAGGACCACTGTCTGACATTATTGTCACAAAACTGGGCATTGGAAGCGAGAGTGTCGAGCAAATCCAGTCCAAGATGAAAAGGTTGCACAAGTGCTTGATGGTATGACTACTGTGACAAGACCTAGATCCATGAATGTGGGGGGTTTGAATCAGCAGGTGCAGGTACCCCAGCCTCCAAGAATTCCACAGGGAAACTGGGTGTACCAGCAAATGCCTTTCATTGAGACTTTTGACGAATTTGATTTGGACCTGTTACAATGATGGTGCCCAAGAAAGGAGGAATGGTGGATGAGCTGCCATACGTCTTGAGAGACTCTGTCTCTCCTGTTGTGTGTGACTTTACAGGAGAATAGATAGTTCTGATTGGAGGAGTTGAGCCAGTTAAGATACATATCAAGCCAAATTCTGAATTTCCGAGAACACCACAATATAACCTGACCCCGGAAACTGTGGAGGGAATAACACCTGTGATTGAGTCCATGATTAAACAAGGCATTCTAAAGGAGATTAGAGGAAGTCCATGCAGTTCACCTATAATGGGATTGCAGAAGCCGAATGGCAATTACAGGATTGTTCACGACCTGTGAAGGGTCAATGCTATTGTGATTCAATATTGTTTGTGGTACAGAATCCAACTGTGATCCTATTTCAAATCCCTTGTGAAGCAGAATGGATTAGCGTCATTGGCTTGTGTCAAGCATTCTTCTCGATACCCTTGCACGAGAAAAGCCAATTTTTGTTTGCTTTCCGGTTAGAGAACCATGTGTTAAGAATGATGGTGTTGTATCCCACAAGGATATACTGAGAGTCCTTCTATCTTTAATCAGATTTTGAAAAAGAACCGTGAGAGTTTAGTGTTGCAGCAGAGTTCAGTACTTATGCAATATATCGATGATCTCCTTTTTTCTTCAGAGACCGAGGAGTCTTGTAGGATTGATACTGTTGCTCTGTTAAATAATCTGACAGAAAATGGGCACAAGGTGTCCCTGAGAAAACTCCAGTACTGTTTGCCTGAAGTCCAGCATTTGGGTCATTGTATCGAGAAAGGCAAGAGAAAGGTGTCACCAGATCACATTAAGGCGATCATGCAAATTAGTCCGCCTACTAATCATAAGGAAGTTCGGATGCTTTTGGGAATGGTCGGCTATTGTTGACACTGGATTCCCAATTTTTCATTGAAGGCAAAGCCTTTACAGAGACTGACGCACAAGGATGCGGGCGATCTGGTACCATAGGATAGCGACTGTTTGGTCGCTCTTCATGGAGCTTAGAGAGAGCCTGTGTCGTGCTATGGCTTTGGAAATGTCTGATTACAAGAAAGCACTTTCTCTCTTTTGCTGTGAGTGGGAGGGTTGTGCACTGGCTGTACTCACTCAGACACATGGGGGTGTCTGTTGACTAGTGGCCTTCTTCTCAGCTACATTAGATCCTGTAGCTTCAGCATTGCCCGGATGTCTCAGATCTGTTGCTGCTACTGATGTCAGCATTGAAAGATGTGAAAGTATTGTGATGGGTCATCCGCTTACTGTTTATGTTCCACACTCAGTTGAGCTCCTGAAGATGAGCACTAAAACACAGCATCTGACCAACAATAGGCTTACCTGTTATGAGCAAGTTATTTTGGCGTCAGAAAATGTCACCTTGAAAAAATGCTCTTTGTTAAATCCTGCTACCTTGATGCCTATTCCGAAATCATGAACAGGAAGATTGTGTGGACCATGACTGTCTGTATGTGAATGAACTTTGTACCAAACCGAAGACCCGACATTGGTGATAAGTCATTGCCTGAATCAGATCAAGTCCTTTTTGTAGATGGTTCTCGTTTAAGAGACAATGAGGGTCATTTGAGAGCAGTGTTTGCTGTTTGTACTATTTCTGGAGTTGTGGAAGGTGTTTGGTTACAGGGAGTACACTCCGCACAAGTAGCTGAAATCATTGCTTTGACACATGCATGTTATCTTTCTGATCAAAAACAAGTCACCATCTATACCGATAGCCAGTATAGATTCGGTGTGGTTCTTGACTTAGGACAGCTATGGCCACAGAGAGGGCTCTTAACATCATAGGATCTCCTATCAGTAATGGGGAATATGTGAGACAACTGTTGGAAGCTTTGCAGCAGCCAAAGAAAGTGGCAGTGGTAAAATGTGCTGCCCATGGGAAGATTTTGTTACTAAGGGTAACTGTTATGCTGATGAAGTTGCACGCTTTTGTGCTGTACATGCTTGCATTTTCAATGGGGATTACTTATAAGAGAGAGCACAGAAAAGACAGAGCATGATGCTAGACATAGCAGACACTCAGGATGAGGACAAGCGTCTGCAGGGAGAAGTGTCAGACCAAGAAGAAGCTGATTGGATTAATGTAGGTTGTGAGAAAAGAGATGATGGCATTTGGGTTTTAACAGATGGGTGAGCAGTGTTACCCGATTGTTTGCTAAGTCCTGTGGCAAGGCAGATTCATGGAACACTTCAAATTGGGAGAGATGCTATGGTGTGAGATTTCAGACAAACGTGGCTTAATCTGAATTTTCGTGTGGTTGCTGAAGCAGTGTGCCACAGGTGTGTTACATGTCAACAAATGAATGCAAGAAATAAAACTGTGGTTGCTTTGAGTCACATTGGGAGAAAGTTCGGAGGTCCTTTCAATAGGATCCAGCTAGATTTCATTGAGATGCCCAGGTGCAACAGGCTGAGGTACATCTCGGTGGTGGTGTGTGTCTTTTCATGGTGGGCTGAGGGAAACCCAATTAGGAGGTGTGATAATCTCACAGTAGCAAAGTTATTGCTGAGAGAGTTGATACCGCAAATCGGATTTCCAACTTTATTGGAGTCAGATAGAGGAAAGCACTTCCACAGTGAGATCATGAAATTGTTATGTACTGCCTAACAAGTTGACCAGAGATTGCACTATACTTCTAGGCCGGAGACGTTTGGACTGGTGGAGCAGATAAATGGGACTCTCAAAATGAGGATGGAGAAAGTGTGCTCTTCGAAGTCTTTGAATTTGCCTGATGCATTGCCCTTGGTGCTGATGAGTTTGCGTAGCACTCCGGATAGGAGAACAGGACTCTCGCCCCATGACATATATTGATGGGGAAGGCGATGTGCTTGCCTGTGGTGCTAGCTACAACATTATTAAGCATCGCCGATGATCTGATCTTTGATTATTGCAAAGAATTGGCTGATGTGGTTCATTCTGTGTCTCAACAAGTTGAAGCTATGACTGCACCGACTTTGAGGGACCTTTTGCATGACCAGGACTGGGTTGTGGTTCGCAGGCACGTGAGGAATAACTGTCTTGATGCATGGTGGCGAGGTCTGTATCAGGTGATTTTTGGTGATGAATATGGTTGTGAAGTGTGGAGGCTTGCTGATCTGGACCCATGCCTTCCATACCTGCAGAGTTCCAGGACCCTAGGAAAAAACAGCTCCTCTCCTCGAGGAAAATCACGCTGTAGTCGCAAAGCCACTGGAGAGCGTAAGTCAAGCTGTGTGCCCAGGAACAGACTCTGAGGGAGACAGTAACGTTGCAAGTGATATAGAGTCAAACTCAGCTGAGGCGTCTGGTGTGGGAAGTAATCAAGTGGTCCGAAGAAGAGCTGAAGCAGAAAGAGATTTGTGGCCAGTGAGACAAGGAGGGCTGAAGTTGAGGCTTACATCAGATAGAGATCTGGATCCCATATCTGAAATGTCTGATTCAGAACAAAAGGACACAGAGCAAAATCAAGGTCGTTTGAGAAGATCGAGAAGAGTGAGAGTACTGTGCCAGAAATACGCTGTCCCGGAGTGGACTTATCTGATTTCAGATGCACGGAACAGTGGGGTCTGGGAGACAGAGATCCAGACGAGTGAGGTGAGGAACATCAGTGCTGATAATAGATATTGAGCTGTTGGTACCTGGAGTAGAGGTCTGACACTGACTGTACCAGATGCTTTGAGACTGAGTGGCTTGCAGAATTTGATTATGAGCTAACCTTTATTTCCAACCTTTGGGCGTCAGACTTCAGATCAGGAGATGGCAGCATTTCTTATGGAAATCTTACAGTGTGTCAATGAGGAACTTGGCTCTGATCTCATAAATGACGTGAACTGAACTGTAAATAAAAAGTGTTACTCCAAGAAGATAACCTAGGCTTGAGTGGGAGAAGAATAAAATTAGGGACTTTTCCGTGGAAGTAAACAGAGGGCTAGGGAAGTCTTTGGGCTGTGTATATAATTGTATTATAACCTGAGTGCGACGAACTCCAGGACTTTAAGACATTGTTTATGAACTTTGTTGTGCAACAAGCTACAGGCAAAGAAGAGACTTTATTTTGATCCTCTTGCAAGTCACAATCCAAACTTGATCCAAAATCCGTAGAGAGAAGTGTGTAATAGACACACTCATAATAGTAATAATAGTTATAGTAGAAATAATTGCTGTATCCCTTATGGAGTCACACAAAACAGAATCTGAGGGAGTGGGAGTACGAGAGACATCCACACCTTCTATTTCTAGCACAAAACAAAGGAGGGCAAAGGAGGGTACATTAGGTTCTGACAGAGCAATGATAAAACAAACTAGTCACTTATTGCACGGAGATTTGTCCAAAGGTGATAAGTTGAATGCATATGTATAGCTGCTATATAAGTATGTGAACATGATGGATGTGAGAGATTGTTATGTGTGCATGCAATTGTTAGCATCAATAGAGGTGGGTATCAGGTACCACCACTTACCTCTGACATATGGTATCACTTGTAGTATATTGCTTAGCATGTTTTATGGTAAGGTACATTATGAGTGTTATTTTTCAAATTATGATGTAGTGCTTTCAAAGGTTCTGGGTTACAAGCACCTGAATAAGTATGATTTTTACAGAGAAGAAAGAATGGCAAAATACTTTGTACCTACCCTCACATTAGATACAGCTTATACGCATAGACATAACTTGACGTGTAAGATAACTGACATAGAGAAGAAATTTGTAGATCAGATAGAAGATAGGCATAAGCATTCACTATTTAGACCTAACAGTAGAGACACAAAAATTGAGTGTGGCTAACGAGGAGTTAGCCCTAAGGCAAAGGGAAGTTATGATCCAATCGCCTTAGACTTACCACAAATAGGAAAGGTTTGCATCAGCTAGTTACAGACATATTATGATAAGATATTCATGGGACAGAGTGTATGTGATCACATTTTCCTGATTGAAGACTCTGTAAAGAAATCATTATGATACAAGTGGTGACGAATGTGTACTTTGTGTGTGGAAAGAATGTGTATGTTCGATTGCCACAAAATTGGTATGGCACTTGTTATGTGGCTGTTGTATTTCCTAAAATATACCTTGTGGAGGATTTGTGGCCATTGGAAGGGGTGCAGTCTCATCGAGAGAAGCGTGGTACAAGTGCAGGCGAAATAGTTAGAGATTTGTTTGGAACAATGATACCGAGTCTGGGAGTGGTTTTGAATGATGTGAAAATTAGAAAGTTATCAACTATAGTGGATAAGTCGTCAGTGAATCCAGCTCAGTCTTTATTACTTGTTGATGGAGAGATGGTTTTGAGAAGGGCTATGGTGATGCAAAACTGTCTTGCTTTAGATGTATTGTTAGCCAAAGAAGGCAGAGTCCATAAAATGCTGAGGGTTCAACAGTGCTGTACTTGTATACCAGACTGTAGTAAGGATCTGAGGAAACATATAAGTAACATCACTGAGATACACCATGAGATACATGATTTGGCCACAGAGGGAATTTAGGATAAAGTTGGCAAAGGATTCGGAAAGGTTGGAAGTCGGTTTGTAAATCTTGGGAAGGCTTTCCTTGGTTATATTTTGTAGCCTATCATAATAGTTGGGATCTATGTCATCATTTTATTGGGAGCCGTTAGAGCTTATTAGTGGTATAGAGCAAGACAGGGGGATAATTCTATTAGATGGCAGGAAAGGAGAATAGAGAGACGGCAGGACAGTCATTATGAGAATCTCAAGAGCTTGGAAAAATTTAGACTAGGGAAAACTGAATACAACGTCTGTTTAGGTCGGTCTTTTCTGCGGGGAGAGCTTTTTACAGGCAAATGGTACTGATTGTGATGACACTAGTCATCAGGGGGGGCTGATAGAATGTGGTCATGCTCTTCCAATTGTAGAAGTAATGTAGTATTTTTTTAGGTAGGCCAAAGAGTTAATGTTGTAATTGTATGTGTTTAGATGAAATCATAATTGTGTAAAAGTATATTCATGACTAATGAATGTTTGATACTGATGTTCATATAACGTGTTTATATTATTGACCAGATATATACATGTGTTGTAAACTTGTGTATTGTTCCTATGTTAGCTGAATTTGCCTATCTTTTTTTTCTCCCTGTTCTCTCTCATGTTGAAGGTTGCTAATAGACTCACGTTTCTGTTGCAGGTGCAAGAATTTGACCTTGTTAGTTAGAATAATGTCTTTGTTTCAGGAGCTAGACCGACATAGGGAGGAGAGGATGTATTTGAACATATTTAAATACGCCGACGATCTCCAGTTAGTGTTTAACATTGACTCTTCCCCTTCATCTATGGAAAGCTTCCAGTCTACTATGATATTCATTAGCAACTGGATGGATGCTAACCACCTTAAGTTAAATCCAGATAAAACTGAGCTGATTCTCACGGGCAGCTCAGGGAATCCATGGAACTCCAATTTTTGGCCACATTCTTTGGGATGCCCTCCATCTCCTGTCAACTCGGTCAAATGCCTGGGAATCGTGATGAGCAATGACCTCACGAGGAAGGCAGAGATTAATACTGTGGTATCTGCTTGTTTCTTCCATCTCCGGAGAATTCGTAAAATAAGCAGATATTTAACCATTGAGGCCCAGATTCAAGTTATACTTGCCCTGGTTATGTCGCGTATTGACTACGCTAATTCCTTGTATACCGGCTTACCAACTACGTCAGCTTCAACTGGTGCAGAACCAAGCAGCTAGGCTTGTGTATGGCCAACCTAAATCTCACTATATGAAATCTTTGTTAAAAAACTTACATTGTATCTACAAAGCCCTCTCGGATCGTGGCCCGGCCTTCATTGCGTCTAGAGTACAGTGTCCCCTCTTGAGCCTTGCGCTCTGCGAACATGAATTTGCTGACCCCTTGTCCGTTTAAATGCAAAAAACGTGGGGGTCTCAGACTCTCGACTCTGGCACCACAATTATGGAATTCTCTTCCCCTCGAACTGCGCCTGTCTTCTTCCTATACTCAGTTTAGGATGTCTCTTAAAACCTGGTTGTTTGTCCAGGCCTACAACTGCTCCTGCAATCAACTAACTCCGCCTAGCGCCAAGAAACCGTTGGTGAACGTTCACTTTATAAATAATTTTTAACATAACATAACAGCTGTGCTGATAATGTAGGAGGTGTCCTGTCTCATTGGAGAAGGCCTGGGAACCAAGGCCAGTGAGCAAGAGCCTGGAAGAACCGTTGCCTCACGGAAAGTTACGTGCAAGGAAGGGTTTGAATGAATGAGGAGGTCTCGTGATTGGGGGGGTGATTTTTGAATTTTGTATTGGGGTCAGGGACAGAGTCCAGGGACCTCTGCCTTACCCTTAGAGAGGGGAGCATCTTAGAATGAGCTCCGTAACTTTATGCTACTTGACCCAGTCAACGTGAGTGTGCTTCTTAGGAAGACTTCACATGCTGCCACCTTTCTTGGGACTTGCGTTGGGAAATGTTAAGCAGGGATGTCACATTAGCATTAGTGTAGGGACAGACTAATGCTTTTGTCTATGAACCTCAAATGAAGAAGTCTCTTGCTGTAGTCTATGATTATCTATGTTCTGATTCTCAAATTGGTCATTATGTGTATGTTGCATTGCCTAAATTTCATTTTTGGTTTTGTAATAGTGTCCATGTATCTTTACACTTTCGTCTTGAGGAGTATGTCCAGCCTTTCTTGGCTTTATAATAAATATACTACAATTTGTGTTCTTTTAGTGTCATGGGAAATGGTAATGTATAACTGGATAATGGTTGCTCTCCCTTCCACGCTTACAAGCAGGCAACAAATACCCATTGGCCAGGGATTCCAGCGTAAGTCTAGACTATTCAACCTGGCTTTCTCAATAGTACAGGATTATGAAATAGATGAGCTCTCTTGTCCCCAAAATAGAAAACTGTTAGTAATTGTCATGATCCTGGGCCTGTGCTTGCTGGAGCGGGTAGTACAAAATTTTGTATACCCCCCATTCTGCATGTTTATATTAATCTGAATAATTAACTAATAGTAATCTTATTAATTGGTTTGCAGTGAAATACCTATCAATCATACTAACAAAAGAATTATACGTGGGAATTGCACTTTGCATGGCTATATTGATTGTAAACTAACTTGAGTACGCATACTAATTACTATTACAATTAGAATATTGCATGATATATGTTGCTTTGGTGATGTATTTGTGATTTGTGATTTATTAAATGAGTATAAACCGCTCTGAGTGTGGCTCTCTGCTAGATAATTACACACATATATGGGTATTAGCGAAGGGATAACATTTTATTAGCCATTTCTGTTTTAATTACATTTTTGTGTTTCTTTTGCTTAAGTTGACCATTTCGGCCTAGACAAGATAGCTGAACGAGACGTTGAATGTGACTACCCTGACAACACGAAGTTCTGGGTGAAGTGCGCAGGCGTCACCGACAGCAGCAGTGGCCTGGACCTGACCCCGGGAGAACATGTACCCTTCAAGGTCTCTCCGGGAACGTCGCCAGCAGCAAAAACAATGAACGATTTAAAAAACGGAACCAGCAAATGCGATGAGTTCATCACACGGACACCCTGAGAACTTTACCTCGCGACCCCAAGTCGACCAATCAGGACTTTCTAAACCCCGATCTTGATACTTTTTGACATTATTTTCATTATAAAAGTAGGTAGGGAATTGAACTAAAAAAAAACTCGCTCTTCTTTTACGAACTCGATTTCCTGACATTATGCCGACGGAGAGGACGGTGACACTGCTGGACAGCTGTTATCCTGAATCTTTGAGAGATCGAATTGCGGCCTAACTTTGCTGAATAAAAATTCTTCCCTGACCTGACTGACTTAGAGGACGACTTTTAGCCAGAATAGGTAAATATGATGCTCTGAAATGCTGATGATGATTTCTAACGATTCTTGCAATATTTCTTAGATAAAGAATATTTGATTAATTAACAAATGTGTTGTGTCGATTATTTGAAGAAGAGAATTAAGATAAAGAAGTAGTGTGTAGATAGATGAGTTTAATCACTAAAATCATAGATAACAACTAAATGATTCATCTCCTTATGAGAGGAATATCTTAGGGTTGAAGTCAATATATTTAGGGTAAGGTAAAGGTATTCCTTTCATGTCAGTGTTTGGAAACTTATTTCCCTAGGAAAGCAGATCAACGGAGTGTAAGTATTGGTGTTATGGGCCCCACCAATGGATGTATATGAGTGAAATTGCTGTTGAGGATTTTGGTCTGTGACAAAAGGGGAATTTGATGTTCCACGCTCCAACAGTTTTTCTGGTAGCAGAGTTATGGTTTTTATTGTTTTGGTTTGGTGATTATAGCTTGTAAATAGCTTATTGATTATTGGTTATTGATATTGGTTTATGTACTAACACTCTATGTTGAGTCGTGTTGAGCTTTATGTTGTTTGCATGGCTTCTGGGATGTAGGAAGACGGAAGTTTGTAACGGTTCTGTAGTAGAGCAGAGGTAAGCGCTGTTCTCGGGAAAGACAGAATTGTTGTTATCCTGTAGGTACACAGGAGAAACGTGTGACGATTGAAGTTGCACGACGCATTGTCTGGGTTCGATTCGGTGACATCGGCGTGTGTTGCCATTAGAGACATTTTCTGTGTGAGAGAAGTGTGTATGATAGCAAAGGTTACCTGTGAAATTCTGGTCTTAGGTACCAGGGATCCAAATGGCATTCTGATAACGCTTATCACTGGAATGGTAATAGGTACTCTCTGAGCTTGTTAGAAGGACAAAGGAGAGGGAAGCGCTGCTTTGTTAACGTATGTCATAATTCTGTAGTAGAACAGACTGTTCGCTGTTCTCGGGAAAGACAGGATTCTGTGTGAATGTACTACTTTTTCTTATGTGAAAGTGCGTGAATGTAAAGGCATTCGGGTTAATTGTGAAACTCTAGTTTTATTTCTCAGGAGCATAGGGTCTCCAACTATGTGTCTTAATTATGGAGAAACGGTTAGCTAATGCTTGTTAGAAGGGTAAGGTAGAGGGATGTGCTACTTTATCAACGGAAGTAACGATTCCGTAGTAGGGCAGAGGTAAGCGCTGCTCTCGGGAAAGACGGAATTCTTGTGAGAAAGATCTATTGCTATTCCTTGGTTAGCGAAGCGGACAATGGTGGCGTTTTTATGTTGTTACTAACAGAATTGTAGAAATTGAAACAAAAACTTACCGAGTGGATTTTGTGAAGGAGGGGTAGACAGGAGCAGGAGCAGGAGCTGCCGCAGCGGCTGCTGACGTCAGAACGACAGCGCTGGGATTGGACAGTCGGTCAGAAACGTAAAACGCTCCAGATTGGTGTGTTAGTGTGCGCCGCGCTAAGAGTGGAGAAATACAGGGTGAAGAAAACGCTCCCTATTGGTGCGTTAGTGAGAATCGCGCTGGGATTGGAGAATTGTAAAAGTGACATAAACGCTCCAGATTGGTGCGTTAGTGAGAGTAGCACTACGATTGGACAGAAAAGTGGTACAGTTGTAAAAGAGACTAGTGAAACAGGAAAGAAGGGAAAATGTATAACGATCCACCAGAAAAGGAGAAAAAGTCATGCTTTGGTAGAATTAATAAGTGGTTTAAGAAGGACAAACCGATCATAACTAGGGAAGGACAGTTACTTCCTCCACCGAAAACCCCTGCATCCTTCATGGTTGCGAAATATGGCTATCACACTTATATTTGGTTAGATAATTGGGTCAAATATACCGAGAAGGACGGAGTGCTGGCTTTTCCGGAACATGGTTCATTTAATTTGGCTGTTTTGAGAAATTTGAGAGAGAAAATGAATTTAGAACCGAGACCTAGACCGACTCAATTTGAGGCTTTGACGGAGTGGGAAGACGAGATGCATGACCGAGAAAGACAGAGAAATGGTACCTGTTTGGCAGATCATACGGACATGAGACGCATGATGATCGAATGAGAAGGTGGCGGAATGCGAGTATGACTGAGGGTTTGTTTCCCGTAAGAACTGTAGGAGAGAATGAAGGACGAAAGTGTGTGGAAAAGAGGCATCATGTGGAATCGAGAGGGTATGGAGTGAATGAATCAGAGGATGATGTTCTTGATGATATGTTTTATAAGAATCCACCTCCATATCGACCAGAACCAGAAATATTAACCCCAAGTGCCCCAATGAAAGAGACAGTACGAATCATAAAATCGGAACCAGAGTTCCGAGATTTGGGAAGAAATAATTCCATTAGAGAGGTAGAAAAGAAGTCTGGAGGAAAATTAGACCACCCTAGAATTAACCAAGAAAATAAGAGAATTGACTAAGAATCTAGAAGCGGTAACTGTTCCAGTAACGATAGGTCCAGTAATGCCTATTTTTGATAAGCAGAAACATTGTTTGACAGTTCCTTATAAAAGTAGTAAACCGGTTGAACAACCCAGAATGAGTCAGAATGAGAATCCATGGAGACAGACTACGAGTATGATTGAACAGAATTTTTCAAATAACCCGTTTTTAGGTCAAAACTGTGCAGAAAAGCGTATGACGATAATAGAGACAATGTTAGAGACCAAAAAAGATTTTGGACAAGGAAACGTAGAAAAGCCAGTAGGACCATCTACAGAGGAGTTGAGTGAATGGCTGAGAAGTTTGCAAAAGAAAGACAAAGAATCCCAGTCAATAGATGTGGCCAAATTACGAATGGTACTGGAAGAATTAATAGTAGGAACTATCCCGACAGAGAAGTTAAAAACTTACCAAGATGAGGAGTTGTTATTTTTGTGCAAAAGCGTAACTTGGAGAGCAAAAAGTCTTCATGAAAGATTAGAAGAAGTGGCAATTAAAATGGGTATTGATATTGAAAAGGTAAAAGCCCTACAGAAAACCTATCGAGTAGATTTCACCGAAAAAGACATTGAAAACATGAATACCACAGGATGAATAGGTCAGATTAAAGAGATAAGTATTTTGTTGAGAAAATGGGGAGATATGGACAAATGGAAAAGCAGATGGTATCGTAAACGAGATGAAGTTTCAGACAAAATGTTTTCAGCCTACCCTGTGAGAGAAAAGGAGAAGGTTGTGACAGAATGCCCTATGAGAGAGATTCCAGGAGGAGGATATGTACATGTCCCATGGACTACACAGGATATTTTGTCATTTACGAATGACTTCCCTCAACTGCGTGAAAAACCCGTCGAGTGGTATAGACAGGTGGACAGATTTGTGAAATTATCCAAAGTATTGTGGATCAATCTGAATAGCTTGTTTGACATAATCGTACCAGCAGCAGATCTATGGACAGAATGTAAAACAGTAATAGATTGGCCGACACAGGAATACCCAGGGGATCCAAAGACAGGAGCTTCAGACCACGAGGTAATGAAGAAATATGAACAGGTTATGGCATTTTTGAAAAACAAGGTACCCCCTAAAGAGACAGATTGGGTAAAAATTGACAGATCACATCAGGATAGCAAAGAATCAGTACATGCCTATTATGAGAGGTTAATTTTAGCCTTTAAACAATTCAGTGGAGATGAAAATTTGAGTGACAAGGATTTGAGTCATTTTGTATACAGATTTGTATATGGTCTTCGTCCAGAAATAAGTGAGATGATAAAACAGCATACGGTAGATTGGCAAAATAGGAAAATAGACGAAGTATTGAGACATGCTAAATATTTCAGTGATGAAATTGAAGCAAAACAGCGAAAACTGAAAGAGAAGGCTATGTGTGCACAGGTAAAAGTAGCAGAGAGACAGGAAGCACAATTAGCAGAACAAGCTGGATCGAAACAAAAATTTAATCCTGGGAAAAATAAAGGGTATATTGAGGAAGCTAAAAAGAAATTTCCATGTCATAATTGCGTTAGGATAGGGCATTGGAAATCCGAGTGTAAATTTCCACCAAGTACTAACAATGAAAATCCATTATTGAATCCACAGGTGCAGAATGAGGTGAGTGGTCAACAGCAACGACAACAGCAGGGTGTAACACAACAGAATCAGGTGCCAAAACCACCTTTTCCACAGAACAAATATTGCCAGAAGTATAGTAAGGAGACTGGATTCCACAACGAAGAACAGGTAAATAAGCCGCAACGCGCTAGTGCTGCTTCGCAGTATTGGCTGCAACGCGATGAAAGCGAGTCAGAAGAGGGTTATTGACGGTGCCGAAGGGAGGAAGAAGAGTGCGTACTTGGCGAAACTCTAGAAGTAGACCAGACAGGCCCATTTGTAGATGGAAAACTTAATAATGAAAATATTACTTTCCTAGTTGATACTTGTGCTACTCGATCAACTGTTAGATTAGCTGATGTCAAGAATCTTTCTCTCTCAGATGAAATGATCCAAGTAGTTGGTGTATCCAACAGACAGATTAAAACTTACCTTACAGAACCAGTGAAACTTAGTATAGGGAAATTTTCTGAAATGCACCGATTCGTAGTGCGCGATACCAGTCCTGTGAGCTTGTTAGGTAGAGATTTATTGTGCAAGATGAATTGCACCATATTTTGTACTCCAGATGGAATAGCCTTTGAAACACCAGATGATGATGTGCTGTATAAAATGACAATGGCAAACAGAGAGAAAGAGGTTACAGTAACCTATGCTGTATTTAACCCTGCCGAATTATCAAAAGAATTAAAACAATCTGTAAAAGCAGTAGTTTGGGACTTCCCAGGAGAAGACGTAGGATTGATGAGGAATGTAGATCCAGTAAAAATAACTGTAAAAGAAGGAGTATGTTCCCAAATGTCCCACAATATAAATTATCCCCTGAATTAATCGAAGGAGTTACCCCAGTGATTGAGAAAAAAATAAAACAAGGAATTTTGAGAGAAATAATGAGTAGCCCATGTAATTCACCAATAATGGGACTGAAAAAGCCTTGTGGGAAGTTCAGGATAGTGCAAGATCTGAGAAATATAAACAAAATTGTTGTACCATGTTGTCCCATTGTACCGAATCCATCTGTGATTTTATATCAATCCCTCATGACGCAAAATGGTGCACAGTGATTGATCTGTGCCATGCTTTCTTTTCCATCCCATTGCATTATGACAGTCAGCAAATTTTTGCATTTCGTTTCGGTGAGCGTATTTTGGCGTGGTGCCGAACTCCACAGGGGTATACAGAAAGCCCCTCAATATTCAATCAGCTATTGAAAAAGTCTTTGGAAAGTCTAGAAATGCCTGAAAATTCAGTACTAGTACAATATATCAATGACCTGCTTGTGGCATCGAAAACTCGTGAAGCTTGTGAGGTAGATACAGTAGCCTTGCTGAATCATTTGGCAGATGGAGGACTAAACGTGTCACCATCTCAATTACAGTTTTGTAAGAAAGAAGTCCAATATTTGGGACACAGCATTGAGAAAGGACACAGGAAAATAACCATAGACAGAATCAGGATTGTAAAAAGAATGAGTCCACCAATGACCCAAAGAGAAGTGAGAATGTTTCTGGGAAAGGTTGGATATTGTCGTCTGTGGATAGGCAATTTTTCATTGATTTCAAAACCTTTGGTACGATTGACAAGAAGTGATGTGAGAGATCCAATTGATTTGAACAAAGAGGAGCTGGCAGCATTCAAGAAATTGAGAGAAGGATTGTGTGAAGCGCCTGCATTAGGGATGCCTGACTATGACAAGGAGTTTGAGTTGTATTGCAGTGAGAGGAATGGATGTGCACTGTCTGTTCTAGTACAGAAGCATGGAAAATTGAGGAAACCAATTGCGTATTTTTCATCCATGTTGGACCCAGTAGCTGTAGCTCTTCCTGGGTGTTTGAAAGCAGTAGCTGCTACATGTCAAAGTTTTGAACAGAGTGAGTTAATTGTGATGGGATATCCTGTGAAAGTGTTTGTACCTTATGATGTGGCGATTCTTTTAACAAGGAGTCGTACTCAGTATATGACGCACAGCCAACTGACTAAGTATGAAAAGGTCATTTTAGGTGCAACAAACGTGAGTCTTGTGAGATGTGTGATTGTGAATCCTTCAACATTGTTGCCTGATGTAGAGCATGTGGAGGTAAGAGATGAAGCAGATCATGATTGTTTGGATGTACTTGATTTCTGTACAAAACCAAGACCTGACATAGAAAGATGAACCTTTGCCAGAAAGTGATTATGTCATGTTGGTTGATGGATTTTGTTTGAGAACAGATGATAGAGTGCTGAGTGCAGCACATGTGGTATGTACAGTTGCAGCAGTGATGGAAGCATCCTATTTGAAAGGAGTAAGGTCGGCCCAAGTAGCTGAACTTGTTGCCCTGACCAGAGCATGTAAGATTGGGAAAAGTGTGAGTGACTGTGACAACTGATAGCCAGTATGGCTATGGAGTGGTCCATGATTTTGGCCAAATTTGGCTACAAAGAGGTTTCCTAACCTCGAGTGGAACTCCCATTAAGAATGCTGAAGTGGTCGGAAAGTTGCTTGAGGCAATACAGCTGCCTAGGCAATTGGCTGTGGTAAAATGTGCTGGCCATAGTCGCAGTGGTGATTACATTGCAACTGGAAACAAATTTGCCAATGATATGCCACAATATTGTGCACGAAATCAGAATTCAATCAATCGGGCAAAGGAAAGGGAATTGATTTCTTGTTTCCCAATGTTTACTAACACTGTGGGAACATGGGAAGAGGTAAGGCAATTGAAGGAAGAAGCAGGAGAGGAAGAAGTAAAACAGTGGGTAAAAGCAGGATGTGCACCAAGAGAAAAAGATCATGTGTGGGTCTATCGAGATGGAAGACCAGTTATGCCTGATTGCATGATGTCTGCCATGGCACAGATGTATCATGGACAGGGACATATAGGGAGAGACGCTATGATTAGGTCTTTTAAGCAAACTTGGTATAATGCCAAGTTCAGGCTTGTAGCAGAAAGTATTTGTCAAAGATGCCTAATTTGTCAGCAATACAATCCAGGAAGAAAGACAGTAGTGAGTCTAGGAACAATAGGTCGAGTGGGAGGGCCTTTTACCAGAATGCAAGTGGATTTCATTGAGATGCCTCCTTGTAACCGGTTGAGGTATGTTTTGGTGATGGTATGCCTATTCTCCAGGTGGGTAGAGGCGTTTCCAACAAGAAGAAATAATGGAATGACAGTGGCGAAATTACTGTTGATGGAATTTATACCTAGATTTGGGTTCCCAGTAACAATTGAATCAGACAGACGAGGACATTTTCATAATGAGATCATAAAACTGATATGTGAAGCATTGAATGTACGACAAAAACTGCATTGTGCCTACCGACCATAGGCTTCTGGTGTAGTAGAACAAATTCGCCACAGGTATGAAATGGCCCGATGTCTTGCCTCTAGTACTCATGACTATTATATCAATTCCAGACAGAACTACTGGTTTGAGTCCGCATGAGATCCTCATGGGACGTGCCATGCGCCATGTGTTTATACCAGTCAACAAGCTGATGACTATAACTGATGACATGGTGTTGGAATACTGTAAAAGCCTGGCTGACGCAGTTCATTCTGTGTTTCATCAGGTTGGAGCGGATGCCACCACTCTTGAAAAGAAGCCAGCCCATGATCTAAGCCCAGGGGACTGGGTAAGGATAAAAGTACACAGAAGAAGAAACTGTTTGGTTCCCAGGTGGGGAAAACCAAGGCAAGTCCTCTTGACCACAACAACAGCTGTGAAGTGTGCTGGATTGAAGAACTGGATCCATGCAAGTCATACTTTGAGAATTCCAAATCCAGTTGACTGTAAAGAGAAGGAGTACTTTGATGAATCAGAATCCAGTACTGAGTCGGATGACGGAGAGCCAAAAGACAAAGAAAGGGAAAACTCTGAAAGGGGGGAGACAGAGCCAAGTTTAACTTTGGTCCCCAGAAGTCATTCCCTGAGGAGAAGGTTACAGATTTCTGATGCCAGTTCAGACTCAGAGACAGGACAAAGAGCGCACTCTAACGAAATAACGAGAGAAGAACAAAGATTTTGGTCTGTGGCGAAAGGGGAATTTGATGTTCCACGCTGCAACATGCTCATCTGTATATACGGTAGGGATGGTGGCATTCTCCTCTCAATGTCTTTGGTGCTCGAGTCTTCTGTAACAGAGGAGACCACCAGTGTGCTGTGAGTGTGGGTGCTACCTTGTGTAAGGTGTCAGTGCTGCAAAGCTTCCAGTATGCAACATGCACAAGTGGAGTCCGTTCTTTGCCAGGTAATCAAGATACTTAATTGCTGCACCTGGACCTTTGCTACTAGGAGATTGGAAATCATCACTCAATTTACCTGGCAACTTGAGAGATCAAGGATTCAATCTGTAATTTGCATGACATTACTTGAGTCATCCGTTCCATGAACTAAAAACTCCAATTGCATTATTCCACAAGAAGTGTGTGAGGAATACTCAGATTACCCTAAATCAGTTCATATTGCTTTTGAGTCACTATATTATTAAGATATCAGTGGTGGGAAAGTGTATATACATTGTAAGGAGGAAAAGAACAATACAAATGTGTGTTCATGATGTTACAGCTGATGAACTTATTAAGTTGAGAATCATTTAGAACACAGACTTCATGTACAAATCAATGAAGGCAGGAATTTAAATATAAATGCATATTAAATATATTTTACACATCTATCATAAAGGTTTCATTTGTATTTATATTTCACCTCTAGAAAGTCAATGAGTTTCAACCAACCATACCATACATAGTTGGATATACAGCGATTGTCACAAAACATATTGTATTTTATGTTAGGAATAGTGAATTGTAGTTCAGATAACTAAATATTTATAGAGTTATTTCTTGTGGTAGATATCAACAGTACTACAGTGAAGTTTGGGACAGTCGTAAAACAGGCAGATTGAAGATACCCAGTGTCACATATTCTCTTTCTCTCTTGTTCTATTCCTCTTTCCCCAGGCCAAAACGTTCTTTGAATGGCTGTCAATCGGTTTAGGGAAGTATGGATAATAGTATCACCCTTTTTAGACCTGAATTGATTCATTAGTGCAAGACGGACACTAATAAAGGACAAGCGTTTGCAATGCAATAGGTCATTCATTTACGCAAGTTTAAGCTATTAGCATTGTAAATAACAATGCCTTTTATTTATGTTTTAAAAACGAAAACAAAAATAAAAAGACATATGCATCAACCCAAAAGCAAAAATTGCTATTTAAGGAATCCTTAAATAGCGATTCCTTAAATAGCGATAGCATTTAAGGAATCCCAAATTGAGATTCCTTAATTTAAGGAATCTCAATTTGGGATTCCTTAAATGCAATGCATGAAAGTTAAAAAATTTGCGAATTCGCTAATAGGGGGAGCAAATTACCATGAAGATGAACTGCATGGTAATTTGCTAAAAGTTTGAAAAATGCACTTTTGTGCATTTTTCAAAGTTTCATGTTGCGCACACACATGCCCTTAGAGCATGTGTGTGTGCAACATATGTGCACATATCAATTTCAGGGGTGCAATAGGGTGTCATTTTGACACCCTTGCACCCTTGAAATTGCATGAGCAATTTGCGAGAACCTACTGGTACTCGCTATTTGCTCATGCAATCTCCAATTCATTCCTATGGGCCTGGAGGCCCATAGGAATGATTGGGATGGCATTCCTTAATTGCTACTCGCAATTTGCTAGTAGCAATTAAGGAAAGTTAAGGAATCGCTATTTGAATAGCGATTCCTACATGCATAGCCTTTTGCTATTCCTTATTAGCGATTCCTTATTTTTCGCTAATAAGGAATCGCAAATGGCATTGTTGATGCATGTGCCCCATAGTCATTTACAATTTCAATAGCTCAAACTTGCGTAAATGTGAGACCTATTGCATTGCAAATGCTTGTTTAGGTAAAAGTGCCTGCCTTTCATCACAACAGAAGCAAGCAGCAAACCTTGCGTGAAGTGCCTGGCTGCAGCCCCGCCTGTACCCCTCATCTGAACTTTCTGAGGCTGGCATTGCCTCCGGGCGACTGATTCCAGGTCAGGAAGGAAGGGGAGGAATAGGGGTGTGGGTTGGGGATTCAGGAGCAGAAGGAGGCACAAGTGCACACGTGAGGGGCTGGCATGAGGTGCGGGAACCGAGGGGGGCCCTGGCAGCTCCCCCTCTGTAAGTTCTAACCTAGCTGTGTGTTAAGTTGTTTTCCCTTCTTTTCCATCTTGCTAAAAAACTAGGTGGATCCAAGCCTTCTCTTTCTCCATGTGGCGGGCTAGCAGCAGTTCGGGTGTCCGGTGAAGAAAGAAAAGACTTACTACATTGTAAAGAAGTGGATTTTCACCACAAAACTGGACCCCGTTTTGCTGCCTCAAAACATACTGGCACTCTCAGCCCAAAGTGGGTCGCACCAATATCGCCAATGAGTCACAAATAGGAAGGTGCACCAATGACCTATAAGTGAATATTCAAGTTGGAGCCACTACTGTTAATGGAAACATTCTCACCAATTGAACAAACCCCCAGAGGCATCTTTGTCGTATATACAAGCCTGCCACTGTGTAGTCCAAATCAACCAGATTCAGATTAATTGATCCCCCATCCAACCTTTGCTGCATAAATTAAAGAAAGCAAGCGGTCCTGAGGAAGGTGGATTCAAGTATTTGTGTCCAATGCGTCGGCCTGGTTATCTTCCAGCTGGCAGCATAACCATGGATAATAATAAAGGAATTTCACTATTAGTGTTTGTTGCAAGCCATCCCAAGCTGGAAAAGCAATGAATGTGATGTGTGTATATGTATGTTTGGTATGTAAGGAAATGACTGTATGTGAGGTTAGTGTAGATGTGATAATGGTTAGTATCACACCTTGGGGATATGTATATATATGCCATTTTGTACATATAAATTGCACAATCATGCTTATTTTGCACATTTCGGAGAATTGGAGTAATGTTGAATTATTTATGGCTTGCACTGTATATATGAACACTGAAAAAAATTACGATTTTATAATACATCCAAAAAATTTAAATGATAAAACATATGAACTAATGCATTTTTGTTGTACCTATTGATATTTACAGCTTACTATTGCCACAGTACAATAAATGTTGGCTGAGTGGGAGGTTGTGTAAATATATATATACATATATTTATATATATATTCATCTACCAGCATGCCGTGGTCTGGGAGGAGTAGTGCGAGGTGCCGCCGTATCATCGAGGCGGGAGGACGGGCAAGTGATCAGCTGACTGGATGAGGTCGCCATTTAAAGATCTTTCGAGCTGACCCCCAGAGGTGGAATGAGAACATGAAAATGGGCACTGAGGAAAGCTATTAAGGGCTGAAACGCATCTGCCAGCGTTTCATGGACTCGTAATGCCAGCGCTTTTTCATCAATAAAGCCACTTTTCTGCACCCCGGGTCGGAGCTGTCCCGAACTCTTTCTTACCTAGAGGGAGTATTGGTTTGATATATATATATATATATATATATGTATATATATATATATATATTCAGTGAAAAAACCCTAGGTTTCAGAGACGTTATAGTTAGAAATTAGCATTTATAAAAACCTTTGATAGTCACTGAAAAAACCTCAGGTTTCAGGGACCTCATAGTTAGTTGGACATTTCACTCATATAAAACCAGAGCAATTTGGCAGTTATAGTTAGATCAGCTAACTATAACTCGCGCCGCCACAATGCACTGCTGATGATGTCACATATTACATCATTCATTACAGAGTCAGTGACATCACTGATGATATCACTGATGACATATCACATGAGATCACTGATGACATCATACACTTGAAAATCAGATGCACCTCCTCACACCCTAATATAACCTTTGATACACCCACTCTAAAATACAGACTATCATTTTCGAAACCATAGACACACCAATACCAGTTACTGCATACGCACTCACTGATTCCTAGGTCTAAACACATATCCACTCATTAATCCATACAGTCACTCATACGTGCAGTCACTCATCAATAAAACACTATCATATGCACTCATACATCTATACAGACACTCACACACCGCCACTTATCGAGAGTTACTCACACACCTAGTCAGCCATGCAAAGAAACAATCAAACTTCCATTTACTCACCTATGCAGTTATACACACACCACCTTACTTATTCATACAGATACTAACAGATACTTACTCTCTTATACAATCACTGACACAAGTACACACTCATCCATACAGCCACTCTCACATTCACTCACTCTCATGAATAGTCATTTATATACTCCAACTCTCACATACACTGCCATTTACATATGTAGTTACTTGGACATGTACCACTGAGACATCCATTTACTCACCAATACACCCATACAGCTGTTTCAACATGTACTTTTAAACCCATACACCCAGTGAATCAACTACTCACATATCTATCCACAGAGCCATACACCTCCCACCCATCTAGACAGACACTCAAGCACCCATAGAGATACTCAGATAACCAATCAATAACCCATATAATTACTCATGTAGCTACTCACCAACCGATGCAGCCACTTAGACACCAAATGACAGTCTGACACTGACATTTACACAGTTTTGTCACTAACCCATGCATTCATTAAGGCTTGTTTATTCACTCACTTATACAGTCAGTCACACACCTACTAAATCATCTATTCTGGCATTTATACACCCACTCATTCCTCAATACACCTTGGCATATATATATGTATATATAAAAAACATATTTAAACTTTGCAGAAACACACATTCACTGGATTATATTATCAGTGATGTCATCAGTGATGTCATTTGAGATGTCATCAGTGATGTCATCAGTGATGCTACTGACCATGTCATGAATGATGTATATTAGGTAGGAATTTTGTAATTCCCTAGGCAAACGTTGTTTAAAAACCAACTGAGAATCATTACAAAGTGTTCAGCCTTTGTCAAATTTTAGATAGGCAGTGTAATGTCCAGATGTGGTGGAAGGACAATCATGGAAAATTATAGCAATTGCTACAAAAGTCCTTCCTGATATTGATAGTTGTGCTGCTACAAATTGCTTTATTAAAGTATCCAATTTTCTTCCGTCAGCTGTACAACGTTGCATCATTAAAATTATGTATTTTCCATATTTTGTTAAGAATAATGTGGATAACATTTCTGATTTACATTGGCTGCACTCCATGTTTTGATTTGCACCTTTAACTAATTTGTTGAAAGACTCTGATTTACAGTCTGGTAATGTTAAATACAGAAATCTCTCAGTGTCTACAGTGGTGCTACATGTATACATGCAATTTTCACAATGATGTTCCCATTTGTAAGAAAGGCCAACAATATTTTCTATTTCTACACCTTCATTTTCAAAAATGGTAAGCATATACATTAAAAAGTCCTGAGCATCTTGTTGAATATTTTGTGAAAATTGTGTAGAACCAGAACACACATCCAAAACACTACGAACATCTGAAACAGATTGTATTTTACTTGTATCTGTTGTCAACTTTTCATAAACAGAATGCAACAGAGAACAAAATCTTTTTTTCCGATTCTGCATAATTTGTTCTCGCAAACCTTCCAGATAAAAAACAACATTGACCACTACATTTGCATAGCAGTTGACACCTGAACTATTTTCAAACTGATAACCAACAATCTCTTCAACAGTGTCCAATTTCTTTTTACCTGCAATCACAATATTATCTTGTTCTTTTCCTTTCTTGACATCTTCAGTACAGATATTCTCAAACCTTCCTTTTCGACCAACCACACGCTTTTCAAATACAGGATATTGACCTAAATTGGGAGCATACACCCTTCTTAACCTATTATACTCTTTTACACAGTTTGCATCTGCAGTAAACTTCGTCTCATCAAAATCAATCAAAAAGAAACCAGATAATGTTCTGACTCGTGAAAAAGCAACATATGCCATACCCTCTTTAAATATGGTAGATCCAATGTGTACCAATGCACTGTCTACACTTAATCCTTGCGATTTATGAATAGTCACTGCGTATGCCAGAGAAAATGGAAATTGTTTAATACGGACATATAAATCTTTAACAATCAAAAAACCAACTGAACAACTACCAATTTCTTTAACTTCATCCATCTGATCAAATTTCATTTAAAAAAATTAAATTCCTTCTTTTTTCTGATAATTCACAAAATCCACCACTTTACCCATTGCACCATTAACTAAACCTTTCTCTACATCCAAATTACACCTTAAAATTACCCGACAGTTTACATATGCATATAGTGTCTTTTCTAAACCAGCAGTTTTAGATATTTTTTTTTCTAAAGAATCCAGTTTTGATCTCAACTTTCCCGTCAAAATAATAGTGATTCCTTCATGCTGTTTTTTATCGATGGCTTCCATTTTTACAATTTCTTCATTTTTCAGTTTCAATAGTTCTTCGTTGAATATGGAACACTCGGGCAGTGTTGGCATTAAACAAATCACTGATTTATTTTTAGCAGTTTCCACGTACACTTTTGCAGGAACTGCATTTTCATTTGGAAAGACATTGCAAAGTAATCGACTCTCCAAAGCTTGTTTTCCTTGTTTTGAAAGAATTCCAATTCTTATATCTTGAAGAATACTTCCATATTCAGCATCCTTTGCCTGTTGCATATTTGTTGTCAGTTCTTTGTATTCAAAATGAGTCCAAATGTTCACATTACCAACACTGCCAAGAGACTTAAAGGTATCTTCATGGGCTAGTGTTTTAAATACCGGTTGTCCTTTTACCGGAGTCAGTTGCAGTAGATCTCCAAAAACTATGACGTGTTTTCCTCCAAATAACACGTCATACTCTGTTTTAAGAATTTGCTGCATTCTTAAATGCACAAAGGCAAGCATCAAGTTTGAGACCATGCTCACCTCATCAATAATGAGAAGTTTCATTTTCTTCAGGACTCTTGAAACTTCACAACAAGCTTCTCCAGATAGCTTGTCGTATTCCAATTTGTTCTCATGCTCTACTGGTAGCATTAGTAAACGATGTAAAGTAATTCCTTTAATGTTATGTGCTGCCAACCCAGTTGGAGCAGTGACAACACAAGACAAATGCGAATCAGTTGTTTTCTGCAGATAACTTGTAATTACTTTAATTAAGAAACTTTTTCCTGTTCCAGCTTGACCACTCACATACATTCGGATAGGTTGAAATGATGTACATGAGCACCCTCTCTTTTCATGAAGTAATACATGGTCAATCTGCTCTTTCACTTGCTGATATATTTGTTTCTGTTCAACATTCAGTTGTTCTTCCAAGTTTCCTAACTGTATTGCATCTTCTTGAGCTTGATACATTGCTGTTTCCTCCTCATTCATTGCAATCGCTGCTTCATTTTCAACAAATGGTTGTTCTTGTGGATCTTGACTCAGTGCAGCAGAACTTTGACTGTCTTGAGAACTGTCTCTAGCAATCTCAGCTGCAATTGTAGCTTCTTGATCAATTTCATCATTCAACATTTTGACATAATTTGCGAAAGCACTGCATTGTATGCTATCTTTAGAAGCATTAAATGAATCTTCATAGCTGGGAAAATCTCCAAGTAATTCCAGTTCTGAACGCCATGGTTGGAACATTTGCAAAAGGGCTAAATAGTAAAATTCCCATTTGTCAGCAGTGTCGCAACTCAGTTTCCTGTGATTAATTAAATTTCCTTTCCTTTGTTTCACCAGACATCCTTCGGAACCAATCACTGCATATTTTCCATCGTTGATGTTCTCTGTAGTATTCCGTTTAAAAGTGTAGTTTTGCAGCACTTCATAGAGACACATGTTCTCAAGATGATGACTTCTATTTGGGTAGTATGTGTCCAACATATTCGTTTTCAAAATATCTGTACTTTCTGGTTCATTTTCTGTTAAATATTCAATTTCTTGAACAGATTTCAGTACCCGATTTCGCATTTCTGCAAGACCTAGACTCACCCAAATGATTCTTCTACTTTTGGAAAATAGACTTGCAGATAATAACCGATCTGAACATTCATATGCTCCAATTTCACGATGTGATAACATCTTCAAACTGAAACTGTATAATTTCTTACTTAGAGTCTTCTCATGAGAAATCTCTTCCCACATTTCTTTCAATTTAGTCTTTTCTGATTTATTAATGTAAGACGTTACATATCGAGCAATAGCAATGGAATTGTCCGCAACATACTGAATATCCATGTTAGCGTTCCACATGGATAAAATAACTGGATTGTAGTCATTTATGTATTCCGATTCTTCGCTTCTTCTTAAGTTGTAGGTGTTTTTCGGAGACTTTCTTGTGATGGTATGTCGCATAGCTGACATAAAACTGTTCACTCTTCCTTTGGATAATACAGGACGTGGAAATCCAAAACAACATTTGGTATAGAACTTATCCTTTGACTTGTACTTTCGTCGACAGTATTTTCCACACCTGTGGCTTTGAAATCATAAGACTTGTTGTTTTAGGTTTTTATCTTCTCTGCTATTGGGAAGAGCACATGTAGCATAATCTTCAATGAAAGACAAAACAGTTTCATCTGAATCTGTTCCAAATTTGGGGGCATCCATGACCCATAACAACATATGTATACGAGGAGCACCTCTTGCTTGCTACTCCTTTCTCCAAAAGAAATCCACAACTTCTCCAAGAGGAGGATTCTTTTTAATTCAGATGAAAGACATCGTAGCTTCAAATCTATGATTGAAATATCTGCATACATTGACAGGATCCAAAGAGCACAATTCTCCAGGTGTCTTGTATTCAATATTTTTTATATTGGAATTTGCCTCTCGAAGAAATTCAAGTAAACCATCCCAAGCATACTCAGCACAGCTTAGTGTAACAAACCATGTAGGAGTTCCCAAGTTCCGTAGCATATATTTCAGTTCTCCATGCCGACGGTACCAATATTCATTAGTCCCACGCTGACATGCCATCAGATTAATCAGCTGAGATTCTAAATGATCATCTCTCTGATGCACTTTATCCATACAATCCTTTGCAGTTACATTTTGAAGATGCATTCCAGTTTTTAAAATGTGATTTAAAACATATGAAAGTCCAGACAAGTCACTTTCAAATAGAAGATGAAACATATAAGGGATACATTGTCGAAATCTTGGATCTTCTGCATATAATCTTGTTGTCCGATATTCAGATGCAGGAATCTGCACAGGACGTTCATCATATCGTCCACCTTTTCCTGTTGGAAACAACTGCGGGAAACAACGAGGTTCCAAGCTCTCTTCCCATACACTCATGGGACTTCCTGTTGCTTTTTTCATTTGAAACAACTCAATTGTATTCCCCATCACCTCTTTGGAATGAAGAGGATGTACACTGTAATGTTCATAGATCTCTTCACATCTGGACATGTCCACTTTTTCTATTAGTCCACTTATTGTTTCAGTATCTTCTGCTAAATCTATTTCTTCTTCTCCAACAAACACATTTCTATAGTACTCATTATTTTTAACAGATACAATGACGCCTTTTGCACTTTTCTAACATCCACTAACTCTTGCCAAATTTTCTTATTCTTAGTAGGAACACCATTAACTAGAATGTCTAGTGGCTCATTTTCTGCATGGTCTACACCAATAGTTTCAATATTTTTCCTTAAATCTAACGGTAAATACACAACTCTTCCATTCAATCCTCTTTGCAACTCTGATGGAGGTAATTTACCTGTTTTGGGCTTCATACGAACAATAGCCTGAAACGGGTAAACACATTGTATGAGAATAGACTCATACGTATTTAAATCTATCAGCTCTGGTGGAATAGCATCCAACTCTAGATTATTATGAACAGCTCTAGCAGGCATTTTATTCTCATCTAAATTGTTAGAACAATATTTGCAAATAAGCTGCTCAGATCCCAAATCAAAACAATCCTCTACCAAAAAATAAGTTGCAAATTCCATCCACTTATCATTATCTTCTATTTCACTTTTTAAATACAGATTGACACCCCTAGTCTGATTTTTATAGTGACTTCGCTGACAAAAAATACAAGAAACATTTGGTCTTTCACCTGAAATTACCTTAAACTTTGTGATATCATCCTCAAATTTTTCTGTAATTACGGGTTGTACATTGTCTTCAACATTTTGTTCTACTAATTTGTCAGTTTCTTCACTCTCTTGCTGAGGACCAAAGTAACAAAACTCAATATCATCACAGACCTGCTTCACATCTGTTACTGACCCACGCAAAAGAGCACTGTTCAACTCACTTAACTTTAGTGCTGGACTTTTTGCATAATACAACCTTCTCACTAACTTCCGCATTTGAGTATGATGTGCTGCCAGCATTCTGAAATGGTGAAAAACTTTTTGACAATCTTTCCTAGAAAGACAAGCCAGAGAATGACCTTGCAAACCAGTATGTTTTCTCACTCTGCAAAGGTTTAGTCCTTGCAACAGATAATCTTTTGTGTTACACTTTTTTTAGTATAGGCTCGTAAGAAACTACATAATTTTTCAATAGATTCCTGTCGTACACTGCAAATACTACTGCAATCCCAAGTGTACACAGGGTTTTTAGCACGTCTCCCTAAAACTTCATCAGCTATCACTTCTTCTGCATTTCTTTCAACCATTTTCTCTTTCTCAATTGGACAACCGTCTGTAACCTCATAACCTCTACCACTGGTGTCAACTACATACAATAATTTTTCGCTCTGTGAATAACTCTCTTCGTTAAAAAAAGGCTCTGAACTGGAACTGTGTTTCCATTCTCCCAAAAAAACATCACCACATTTTTTTTTATTAATAACTCTTTTCCTCCTACTTTTGGCCTTCATTACATGGATTGGTTTATCTAGTGATCGAATTCTGTTTAATACTAAAATAAACAGTTTCCTTTTTATTTCAAAAGCCTTTTCCACAATGTTTTCAATATACTTCTTCTTTTTATAAAATAAAGCTCTCTTTTTATATTTCTTCACATCTTTCAGCAAATTATGCA
Organism: Triturus cristatus; assembly: GCF_964204655.1. Classification (NCBI taxonomy): domain Eukaryota; kingdom Metazoa; phylum Chordata; class Amphibia; order Caudata; family Salamandridae; genus Triturus; species Triturus cristatus. Next base: position 635,043,962 of record NC_140582.1, read on the forward strand.
CTACTCTCTTGTAAAATATTTTTGCGTAATTCATTATACTGATTTTGCCGTCTTTTTCCATACTTTATCTCCTTTGACTGACCATTTGCTTTTTTGCTTTTCCTCTTACTTTGAATTTTTTTTCTAGTTGAAGCATTCTCAGAGATTTCAGCATTCTGTACATTCTGTTTGGTCCTACAAACATTTTTAATAAATTACTTTGTGATCTTACCAGAAGATTTTTTCCTTTTAGCCACATTATCTTGTACATTCAATACTCGTGGTTGATGTTTCTTCAAGTAATCCTCCTGTCTCTGTTCTTTTCTTTTTCTTTTTTTTCTGGCATGACTTCTCTATTTTAACGTTGAAAAACAGTATCTGTAAAAAAGAATCACAAATAAATGTATATTAATACCTTTCAAATGTATACTATTCTATTACTGTAGAAACACATTTTATATAAAAACTGACTAAGAATCTAAAACCCTGAAGCACAAGTGTGACACTGGTTAAAACACTACATCCATAGTGCATACTAATTTGAAGCAGTTCATGCCCTCAAGCGTACCTCACTAAAAGACTACATGCTAACTGACTGAATGATTACAGTACTATAAGGAGACAGACTGGGTGAGTGACAGGGTGTTTGCTAGAAGTGTATGAATACTGACTGGGGAATTGAAGGTGTGAAAGACAAGTGTGTAGGTGGTTAGAGGACTGCATGTATAGTGGATAGGCGTTTGAAGCAGTCCATGTGCTAAGGCCTGGCTCACTGCATGAGTACTTTGGTACTGACTGAATGATTAGAGTACCTCAAGGAGAGTGCCTGTGTGAATTTATAAGTGGTTGGCTTTTGGCGCACTGAATGGATTAGTACTTGGTACTCAATGGGTCACTATAGGAGTGCAAAGGGAGTGACAGGGTGTTTGCTGGTGTGTATGGATACTGACTAGGGAATTGAAGTTATGAAAGAGAAGTGTATAGGTGGTTACAGGACTGCATGTATAGTGGATAGGGGTTTGAAGCAGTCCATGTGCTAAGGCCATTGTCGCTGCATGAGTACTTGGATACTGACTGAATGATTAGAGTACAGCAAGGAGAGTGCCTGGGTGAATTTATAACTGATTGGCTTCTGGCACAGTGAATGGATTAGTACATAGTACTGAATGAGTCACTAGAGGAGTGCAAAGGGAGTGACAGGATGTTTGCTGGAGTGTATACATACTGATTGGGGAATTGAAGATGTGAAAGACAAGTATGTATGTGGTTAGAGGACTGCATGCATAGTGGATAGGCGTTTGAAGCAGTCCATGTGCTAAGGCCTGGCTCAGTGCATGAATACTTGGGCACTGACTGAATGATTAGAGTACTGCAAGGAGAGTGCCTTGGTGAATTTATAAGTGTTTGGGTTTTGGCACAGTGAATGGATTAGTACATGGTGCTGAATGGGTCACTAGAGGAGTACACAATGAGTGACAGGGTGTTTGCTGGAAGTGAATGAATACTGACTGGGGAATTGAAGGTGTGGAAAACAACTGTGTAGGTGGTTAGAGGACTACATGCAGGTGAATAGGCGTTTGAAGCAGTCTATGTGCTAAGGCCTGACTCAATGCATGAATACTTGGGTACTGACAGAATGATTAGAGTACTGAAAGGAGAGTGCCTGGGTGAATATATAAGTGGTTGGAATTTGGTGCAGTAAATACATTAGTACATGGTGCTGAATGGGTCACTGGAGGAGTGCAAGGGGAATGATAAGGTGTTTGCTGGAGTGTATCTATACTGACTGGGGAATTGAAGGTGTGAAAGAGAAGTGTGTAGATGGTTAGAGAACTGCATGCATAGTGCATAGGCGTTTGAAGTAGTCCATGTGCTAAGGCCTGGCTCACTGCATGAGTACTTCGGTACTGACTGAATGATTAGAGTACTGCAAGGAGAGTGCCTGGATAAATATATAAGTGTTTAGAATTTGGCACAGTGAATGGATTAGTACATGGTGCTGAATGGGTCACTGGAGAAGTATAAGGAGAGTGACAGAGTGTTTGTGGGAACTGTATGACTACTGTCTGTAATATTGAAGGTGTGAAAGACAAGTATGTAGGTGGCTAGAGACCTACATGCATAGTTGATAGACATTTAAAACAGTCCATAGAGTAACACTTGGATCACTGCAAAACTACCTGAGTACTGACTGAATCATTACAGTACTACAAAAAGAGTGACTGGGTGAATCTTTTTTTATTTTTTGGTTTTGGTGCAGTGAATAGATTAGTACTTAGTGCCATATGAGTCAGTGGATGTGTGCAATTGAAGTGACAGAGTGTTTATTGGAGTTTATAGATACTGACTGGGAAATTGAATGTATGAAAGACAATTGTGTTGGTACTTAGAGGCCTCCATGCATAGTGGAAACACGTTTGAATCAATCTATGTGCAAAGGCCTGTCTCACTCCATTAGTACTTGGGTATTGACTGAATGATTATACTATTGCAAGAAGAGTGTCTGGGTGAATTTATAAGTGTTCAGTTTTGGCGCAGTGAATGCATTACTACATGGTGCTGAATGGGTCACTGGAACAGTGCAAGGGGAGTGACAGAATGTTTGCTGGAAGTACATGGATACTGACTGGGGAATAGAAGCTGTTAAAGACAAGTGTATAGTATGTTAGAAGACTGCATACTGCACAGACATTTGAAGCAGTCTATGTGGTAATACATGGTTCGCAACATGAGTACTTGGAAACTGACTAAATCATTAGACTACTGCTAGGATAGTGCCTGGGTAAAACTTTTAAATTTTCAATTCTGGTGCAGTGAAGAGAATAGTACATGGTACTGAATCAGTCACTGGATGAGTGCAAGATGACTTACAAGATGTTTATTGAAATATATAGATACTGACTAGTTAATTAAAGAAGTGAAAGACGAGTGTGTAGGTGACTAGAAGCCTGTATGCATACTGTATAGGGTTTAAAGCAGTCCGTGTTCAAAGGCCTGGCTCACACCATGAGTACTTAGACATTGACTGAATGATTAAAGTACTGCAAAGAGAGTGCCTGGGAGAATTTATAAGTGTTTGGGTTTTTCACAGTGAACGGATTAGTACATGGTGCTGAATGGGTCACTAGAGGAGTACATAGGGAGTGACAGGGTGTTTGCTTGAAGTGTATGGATACTGACTGTGGAATTAAAGGTATGAAAGAAAACTATGTAGATGGTTAGAGAACTGCATGCATAGTAGATAAGCATTTGAATCAATGCATGTGCAAAGGCCTGCCTCACTCCATTACTACTTGAATATTAACTGAATGTTTACAGTATTGCAAGGACAGTTCCTCGGTGAATACATAAGAAATGACTACCTTTTGATTCTACATAAACTTGAGAACAGGACATTTTTTAAGCAGCTATGCATATTCAAAGAAATGAAGTTCTCAAATGCTTCTCTCACAGTGGTTAAACAAATGCACACAGACTCACAGTGTGATTGTAGACAAGCACCACTATCCCTTGGAGTTTACCAAAACTCATTCACTACTGTGGAAGGGGTAAGGGGACTGCACACAAGCTACATATTTCAGAACTGCACTTTAGTGTCAACGCCTGACTCATTTAATCAAAGCATAAGCAAAAACTGCCTTCTAATACTACTAAAACTTGACAACAAGACAGGTTTTAAAACAGTTATCTGTCAGCAAATACACAATGTTACCAAATGCTTCTCTCACAGTGGTTCCCAAATGCACACAGACTCACAGTGTGATTCTAGACAAGCAACACTATCCCTACCAGTTTACCAAAACTTGTTCACTACTGTACAAGGGGTAAGGGGATTGCACACAATCTACATATTAAAGTACAGCACATTACTGTCAAAGCACGACTCATTTTATCAATGCATAAGCAAAGACTGGCTTCTAATGCTACTAAAACTTCACAACATGACAGGTTTTAAAACAGTAATCTGTCAGCAAATACACAATGTTACCAAATGGTTCTCTCGCAATCCTTACCCAAATGCACACAGACTCACAGTGTGATTCTAGACAAGCAACACTATCCCTAGCAGCTTACCAAAACTCATTCACTACTGTGCAAGGGGTAAGGGGACTACACACAATCTACATATTAAAGTACAACACATTAGTATCAAAGCATGACTCATTTTATCAATGCATAAGCAAAGACTGGCTTCTAATGCTACTAAAACTTGACAACATGACAGGTTTTAAAATAGTTATCTGACAGCAAATACATAATGTTATCAAATGCTTCTCTCACAGTGACTCCCAAATGCACACAGACTCACTGTGTGATTCCAGACAAACAACACTATCCTTTGCACTATGTCAAAACACATGTCTTCATCTAGAAGGAGTACTACATTTTAGTGTAGAAACATAACTCATTTCACAAATTCATAAATAATCACTGATTTCTAATTGTACCAAAATATAAAAACAGCACAGTTATCTCCCTGCAAACACATGAAAAACACAAATGCTTATCACAAAAGACCTCCTCTCAATTAAATAACTCACCTTTCAAGTAGTTTTGTAGATTAAGAAGTATGTCAGTCATACACCAGATTTTCTTATGCAGAATCTCTGCACTGTGCACCTGTCAGCAAAACCAAAGAATGGCAAAGTGTCCCTCTCATTTTCCCCACATATACATGTAAACATCAAATCACATTCCTTCCCACATAAATTCAAAACCAAACACAGATTTGCATTGGTTAAACATTTCAACCCTTTCCAAATGACATACATTTGAACCCTTCCCCCAATCTGCCTTCTGCCTGTTACCATAGAAACAGGTCATGGAACACTGTACTGAGCACACAGGTCACAAGTTCAGCACACAATGTTGCTAATCAAGACAGCAAGTGTGCTTGACTTTTCAACATATCAGCTTATCATATATAATGTTCCTTAAAATCAGCTTTTGATAACCAATAAGAATTATGCGTTTAAAAAACAGAAATATGCACCCTACCTTTCAGTGTAGAAGGTTTTCAAACAACCAATGATTTCTTGTCTTTTTTCAAAACTGCATCTTAGCCACCATTTTAGAAAAATCTTACTTTCCAAACTGCCATTTCATTTACAGAGACCATCTGAGTGCATCCAGACCTCCTTTCAAGATGCTTAGAGTGTGGATTGTGGGACACAGCTATATTTTCTGGAGCCCAAGGTAGGCAGAAAACAAAGGCATTCACAAAGACCTAGGTTTGCCAAATGTAGACATTAAATGGATTGGACAGAGAGGGTTAACGTGGCACCAATTGATGCCATTGGTGAAATCCTTCATGCATATCCAACACCCTGACCTCATAATAGTGCACTGTGGTGGCAATGACCTAGGCACTTTGACTGGGGTAGGTCTGGAAATGCTTATGAAGGACACCTTTGCAGAACTGATTTCACTTTTCCCCAAAACTGCCTTTGTGTATTCTAACATATGCCAAAGGCAGAAATGGAACTGGTCCGATCATTTTTGTCCACAAATTGAGAAAGCTAGGAAACATGTGAATAAATCTGTTTCTGCTTTTCTCCGAGACTATAGAATGGGGTCCATTTACAATAACAATTTGCACTTTCATATGCAAGAGATGTATAGGAGAGATGGAGTACACTTTACTGATGAAGGAAACAGAGTCTTCCTCAACAACTTTAGACTCTGTATAGGTACTTACTTATAAGTACCAAAAACTCTCAATGAACACAACGGCTCTTTTTAGAGCCACTCAAGAACAACACACTTAAGCTTGAGGTTTATCTCCCAAAAATGTCAATTTTGTTTTCCTTGGATCCGAGCACCCAACACGTTAGGAACCGCCCACCCAACGCAAGAGAATCCGTGCACCCAACGCGATTGGATATGCGCACCCGGCGCGCATTTCGCCGTATTTTAAAAAAAAAAAGGGGGCCCCAGGAGGTCCTTCTGGGACCCCCTAAGAAGATCTAGAGGGTCAGAGTATTTCCACTCTGCCCCCTTTTCTATGTTTTACACACTTATTCCCCTTGCTTCTTCAGCCTCACTTCTACCGAGGCAGAAAATGGCCGCCAACAGTTCCTGGTTTCGAATGTAGACAGACACTCGACAGCCAATTAGCATTCAGCGCGTGATCGTCAGGGTGCGCGCTCGGTTCGGGGAGGGTGCGCGCTGGGTGCGGGTAGGGTGCGCAGATCCTCCCCGGCCATAGATATCACTAACATTTTTACCCTCATTTTCTCAGGAACTACTGAACAGATTCACACCATTTATGCAAAAGGCACGAGTCTGAACTGAGGACTACCTCTTTGCCAAATTTGGTGTAATTCCGTTCAGCAGTTCGGGCTGTAGCTACGACAACAGATCCTATGGGAAATTGCATGTGGAAAACGCATTTTGGGACCCCCCTTTTTTCTCAACCCCCGCTTGACGAATCACCACTAAACTTTCAGGGTAGAAGCGGAGCAGAGCTGGCCAAAAGTTTGGAAACTTTCGCGAAGATTCGTCAATCGGTTCCAGACTTATTGGGAAAAGAATGTTTCCTATGGAAAATAGGTCCTAACTATAACTACCTACTGGCGACCGCCATATATATATATATATATTATATATATATATATATATATATATATATATATATATATATATATATATATATTACCTACTGGCGGTCGCCAGTAGGTAGTTATAGTTAGCACCCTGTTTCCATAGGAAATCCGCAACATTCTATTTTGAATAACTTTGGCGCCGGTCGACGAATCCTCGCAAATTTCTCAAAATAGGTGGGGCGCTACGCTCCGCTCCTACCCTGAAAGTCTCGGGGGGATTCGTCAAGCGGGGGCTGAGATAAAAGGGGGGTCCCAAAACGCGTTTTTCCCATGCATTTTTCCGTAGGACCTTTAGACAGGGCTACAGCCCGAACGGCTGAACAGAATTACTAGAAATTTGGCAGAGAGGTAGTCCTCAGGTCAAGGAAGTGCCTTTTGTAGGTTTGGTTAAGTTACGAATGGCGTAAAGTAACTTAGCATTTAAAAAACCGTACAAATTCACTGAAAAAACCATAGGTTTCACACACGTTATAGTTAGGAATTAGCATTTAAAAAACCTTGCAAATTCACTGAAAAAACCATAGGTTTCACACATGTTATAGTTAGCGGAAATTTTACTGATAAAAAACCAATGAAATTCCCCCGTTATAGTTAGTGCAGGCAACTATAACTCACGCGACCGCAATCTTCTGCTGATGACATATGTGTCTTTATGAAAAAAAAATATTTGTAATATATGTATAGCTAAAAATTTATGGAAGAAGACATGGGCAAATAAGTGTCTAAATACAGTATTAGCATCAGCAGAGGATTGCGGTCGCGTGAGTTATAGTTGCCTGCACTAACTATAACGGGGGAATTTCATTGGTTTTTTATCAGTAAAATTTCCGCTAACTATAACATGTCTGAAACCTATGGTTTTTTCAGTGAATTTTATATATATATATATATATATATATATTTTTTTTTTTTTGCAACAAATGACACTCGCACTCAGGAACCTTGCAAGTGTTTTATTCTTAACAGAGTACCCTTCTGTTACACCGACGCGTTTCAGCCATGTCGGCCTTGTTCACGGTAGGTGACACCATATCCTGTTGCATTTTAAAGCATTTCCTATGCAACGTAATACGCCCCATGGACTTCTGGGAGCTGTAGTTTATACATTTTATAAGTTTATGTAAACATAAATAAAGTTTTATGATGAACACCTTGTAACAGTAAAAATCAAATCAATTCAATTTTCCAAATCAACAAAAGGCATTTGGACATTTGTTATTTTCTACAATAGTTATTCGAGAATAGTGGATTTCCCAATGTGAATTAAGTAAACGATATAAATCAAGGAATAGTATTTACAATGTATGCTAACTTAATGTTCCTGTTCTGTAGTAGCCTAATTATGGAACATGTAAAAATGGCAACAGTTTACCAATTTAGCCACCGAAATTACAAGTGACCCTGCATTAGTGGCCGGTTACCATTCCCTGAGTGTAGCTAAAACTATTAAGTTATTCAGGAATCAACTCATGTGTGAGTATTTTCACAAACATTGGAAAGGGAATTAGCAAAGATTGGTACCTAAGCAGTTAACCATAGCGGTTAGAGGTGTACATAAAGTTCCTCGTCCAAGTTCATCCCTCTCGGGTGTTTAGTCCGGAGTCGAATAATGTATTTTGATTCGAGCTGTCTCAATTTTTTCTGACGGTCGCCCAATCTCTCATTGGTTTCGATGGAATCAATTGCAAAAAATGACATGTTCATCCAGTTACCCTGCTGGCATGCTAGCATATGTTTTGCGGTAGCATAAGAAAGGTCTTTGTTTTTGACCGCTCTGACATGTTCCAAAATGCGTTTTTTGAGCATGCATATAGTGCTACCTATGTAGAGAATACCACAATCGCATTGAATTGCATAGATGACGAATTTGGTGGTGCAAGTTATCTTATGTTTGATATAGATAGTTTTGCCTTCTGGGTCTGTCAGTGTCTTCATATTTTTCCCAATTTTGCAGGCTTTGCAACTGTTACATTTTCGAAACCCTACTTGTTGCTGCGTGAGCCAGTTGGATTGCATGGGTTTGATATCTGAAAAATGACTCTTGGTAGTGAGGTCTCGAATTGATTGGACCTTTTTGTATGCAATTGATGGTTGTGTTCCAATGATTGGCATCAAATCTTGATCCTGTTGTAAAATCGACCAGTACTTTTGAAAAATTTGTCGAATTTTGTATGATTCTTTACTGTACGTGAGAATCAACCGAGGAGCAGATTGATGTTCAGTGATTGGTTGATCCAATGCTGGTAGTTTCTTGACCAGAATGTCTGTTCTACTTTTGGTTTGAACTCGTTTCATACATTGATCCAAGTCTCTTCTCCTGTAACCACGCTTTAGAAGTCTCTTGGTGCATTCAAGAATTTTATCCTTCGCGTCTTCAACTTTAGAACAATTCCTTTTCATGCGAATAAATTCACCATACGGAATGCTTCTGAGTAGAGCTTTAGGATGAAAGCTGTCTGCATGTAGAATACTGTTAGTGGCAGTTTTCTTCCTGAATAAAGTTGTCTCAATTTGGTCATTTTCAATATAAACAGATATATCCAGGAAATCAATTTTATGGCGGCTGGTGTTGCACGTGAAGGAGAGACCAATGTTGTTATTGTTAAGACTATTGAAATATGTCATGAAGTCTTTTTTATCTCCGTTCCAAATTACAAACAGATCGTCAATATATCTTGTCCATAAAATAATCTTTTCAAGTGCTGTGTTGTTAAGTGGGCCCCATGCAATTTCCTTCTCCCACCATCCCATTGTAAGGTTAGCGTAATTGGGCGAGAAGGAATTGCCCATAGCACAGCCACATAGTTGGTGGTACAATTGATGATTAAACAAGAATATATTGTTTTTCAGACATATTTCAATCATGGATAGTAGCATGGCTGAATGTTCTAGTTCATGTATGCTTTTTTGGCGTAAAAAGTAGGTACAGGCATTTAGGCCAATCGAATGCTCTATGGAAGTATACAATGATACCACGTCTATCGTCACCAAAAGATAGTTGGGGTTCCATGAAGTATTGGCCAAAATCCGTAAAAAATCACTGGTGTCTTGGATGTATGAAGACAAATTCGTTACTAGGGGTGCAAGATATCGATCAATGTACATAGAAATGTTCTCATATATTGAATCACAAGAGGATACGATTGGTCTCCCTGGTGGTTTGATAAGTGTCTTGTGAATTTTCGGCAGAAAATATATCGTTGGAATCGTTGGATTTTCTTTAAAAAGGAATTTCTTTTCCTCAAGACTGAGTAAGTTCTGTTCATACCATTCATTTAAGTTCTTCTCAATTTCCTGGAGCATTTTGAACATCGGATTGTTAGTAAATTTGGCGTATTTTTCAGAGTCATTTAGTTGGCGATAGGCCTCTTCTACGTAATCCACTGTGTTGAGTATTACGATATTGCCGCCTTTATCAGCCGGTTTGATAATTATTTTCGAATTGCTTGCCAGGTTTTGAATGGCTTGACTTTCTTTTTTTGATATATTTTCCCTGATTTTATTGTTCCTTGTCTTTTTAAGTTTATCAATTTCACCCATGATTATTTCGGAGAAGGAATCGATTTTGTTACCAGGTGACAGCTGTGGGCTGTATCTTGATTTTTGTTTCAACCCACTCGGTTCATGTTGTTGGGTGTCGATTTCAAGTAGTTTAAGTGTCTCCAAATTGGTAGTTTGTTGACTATCCATTTCGTTTGCTAGATCATATAGACTCAATAAATGTGGTATATCCTCGATTGTGAAGCGATGTTCTTCGATCGATTCAGCACTTCCATCCCCTGATTGTATAGCGTTAGGTTTTCTAGATGCGTGTATTTTGGCTAGTTTTAACTTGCGTACATATTTATATATGTCGATTTTTGTGGTCGTGTAGTCAAAATGTTTTTCAGGACAGAAGGATAGGCCTTTGTTGAGGATTTTTTCTTCAGTTTCCGTTAGCACATGGTCTGATAGGTTCACTATTAGATTTTCAATAGCTAGTTCTTCTTGGTGCGATTTCTGAGACCGTACCTTTTTCCGTTTGGATCTCCGGGTTTTCCTGAGGCTTCGGAAGACTTTGAATTGCCTCTTCCATACCCTCTGCCTCGTCCTCTGCCCCTGCCTCTTCCCCTTGTCCGGAACAAGTTCTGGTCCAGGTTGACGAGGCGCATTTCCTCTAAAAAAGTGGTGTTGGTAAGTTGAGTGGTACTAGAGGTTTTCTCACTTTCACTACCACTGATGTCTGATTCAGTGTCAACATCACTTGGCGGTTTAGAAAGAAGTGTTGTACGATTCTGCTTCATTGTATCAAATCTCTTGGCAAAAGTTAGAATCCTGCCATGTTTATAGTCAGCCTCGTCGCGAGCAAACTTTCTCTTTTTTCTTTGTTCAATTTCGTCTTCATACTTCTCTAGACGTTCTTCCATTTCTTTTCTCAGTTTATCAGTGTCCTCTATGTTGTTCAGACCAATTTTGGCTTCCAATTCTTGGATTTGGATATGTATTTCCTCCAGATCTTTTTCAGCATATTTTATGAGGATACGCATCATATTTTGACTACATGCAGTGTTATTCGCCCCCCATTCCTCAAGCATGTCAGTTCTTGTATCCGGGTGGGTAGGCATTGTGAAAATTCTTAGTCCGCGTGGGATCCGATTGATTTCAAGATATTTTTGAAGCGCGAGTGCTTCCCAACTTTTGCTAATCTCGCGCTTGTACTGTTTTTCGGCTGATGCAAACAGTTGTTTAAGTGTTGGATTGGCATCATTGCGTGTCGTAATATCCCCATCAGTTGGGGCATCATCGTTCCCTACGGATTGAAGAAAGGTTGCTACTTTGATAGCACGTTTGGCTTTGCGTATACTTACACTGAGTAGGAACCTTGGTAATTATCTTTCGAGACAACCCGCACAATACCAACGTATATAACTTTTAAACAGGCAAAGTGGACAACGTTTAAAGGGATACAGCTTTGTGGATTACAATTACCATAAATTTTTAAGATGGAGGAACGCAAAGCCAAACGTGCTATCAAAGTAGCAACCTTTCTTCAATCCGTAGGGAACGATGATGCCTCAACTGATGGCAAAACTATCTATATCAAACATAAGATAACTTGCACCACCAAATTCGTCATCTATGCAATTCAATGCGATTGTGGTATTCTCTACATAGGTAGCACTATATGCATGCTCAAAAAACGCATTTTGGAACATGTCAGAGCGGTCAAAAACAAAGACCTTTCTTATGCTACCGCAAAACATATGCTAGCATGCCAGCAGGGTAACTGGATGAACATGTCATTTTTTGCAATTGATTCCATCGAAACCAATGAGAGATTGGGCGACCGTCAGAAAAAATTGAGACAGCTCGAATCAAAATACATTATTCGACTCCGGACTAAACACCCGAGAGGGATGAACTTGGACGAGGAACTTTATGTACACCTCTAACCGCTATGGTTAACTGCTTAGGTACCAATCTTTGCTAATTCCCTTTCCAATGTTTGTGAAAATACTCACACATGAGTTGATTCCTGAATAACTTAATAGTTTTAGCTACACTCAGGGAATGGTAACCGGCCACTAATGCAGGGTCACTTGTAATTTCGGTGGCTAAATTGGTAAACTGTTGCCATTTTTACATGTTCCATAATTAGGCTACTACAGAACAGGAACATTAAGTTAGCATACATTGTAAATACTATTCCTTGATTTATATCGTTTACTTAATTCACATTGGGAAATCCACTATTCTCGAATAACTATTGTAGAAAATAACAAATGTCCAAATGCCTTTTGTTGATTTGGAAAATTGAATTGATTTGATTTTTACTGTTACAAGGTGTTCATCATAAAACTTTATTTATGTTTACATAAACTTATAAAATGTATAAACTACAGCTCCCAGAAGTCCATGGGGCGTATTACGTTGCATAGGAAATGCTTTAAAATGCAACAGGATATGGTGTCACCTACCGTGAACAAGGCCGACATGGCTGAAACGCGTCGGTGTAACAGAAGGGTACTCTGTTAAGAATAAAACACTTGCAAGGTTCCTGAGTGCGAGTGTCATTTGTTGCAAAATTAATCCTTGGCCGCTGGCTTGGCCCAACACTCGCACCCGCTGCTGAGCGATCCGAATTTAAGCCGCATTGCAGTACATATATATATATATATATATATATATATATATATATATATATATATATATATATATATATATATATTTTTTTTTTTTTTCTTTTTCTGTTTTCCCCTTTTCTCCCAGACCACACAATTAACCATTAAGGGGTACCTTTGGTTTTGTATGGATCCAAGCCTTCTTCCCCCTCCCTCCCTTAATGCAAATTAAACAAGTTTCTGTACCAAAGTGAAAGCGGACCATGCTGCATGCAAATTAATTAAATAAAGAAGTACGGCCACTAAAGTGAAAGCAGACAGCACTGCAAGCAAATCATTAAAAAATAAAAAAGTGCGGCCTCTAAGGTGAAAGCGGGCCGCGCTGCATGCAAATTAATTAAGTAAAGAAGCGGGCCGCTAAAGTGAAAGTGCTGCAAATTAAAAAAAAAACATTATACAAAATAGTACACACTAGTGAAGATTTTAAGTAGGCTGGGGGGAGGGAACTCAGGCTTAATGAGTACTCGCCAGTAGACAGGGAGGAAACAATGAAACGGATGTCCAATGGGACGGCCAGGATGAGAGGGTGTAGCACAGCAAATATATTTAGCTGGTCTCCCCTAGATGAATGCTGACCACTTTGAAAAGCAGCAGATTTTCTTTCAGGCATGCTGAGTGAAACCATATAAGTAAATGCAGCAGTCAAAAAAACCCTATTCAGAGGCACCTGACAATCAACACTGGTTAGTAAAGTAAAGAGGAGGTACCTCTAAGGTGTCTCTGCCAGTTGACATGAAATGGCCAACAGTCAAGAATTCATGGGGTATGAAACACAGGGCTCATGGAAGGTGGTTATGAGAAGGCATACATGAGAGTGGACTTGTCCATTTGAAGGTAACAAACTGCAAGCACCATGAAAAATCATTCCTTAAGTGGATGGAGAGGAGGAGATGGATGTTTGAGAACTGTCATGCAATTTCTGGATCTCACCTGATTAAATGTGGTGTTTTTCGGCAAATCTCTTAGCTAATTCAAATAGCGGTAAATACGACACTGCCCTGTTCTCATGCTTTTTCTTTGTGCAAAGGGATAAGTATTGCGAGCAAAAATGTTATTTTACCTGGAACTTTCTTAGAGAGATTTCTGACAGAATAACAATTTCCCATTGCCACAAAGACTTCTGGCAGGGACAGTTTTGCTCTGCGGCTTTCTCCACAATTAGGTGTTAAATACCTCAATCAAGGAATAGCTCTGCAGCTGAAAAATTAATGTTTCTCTACTGAGGTTTATCCTTCCTTGATGCTGGTATGTGGCCTTTGTGCCACTTCTTTCCTGCTGATGGGCTTTACACTACCTGCACTGCACCGCATAAATAAATACCGCAGCAGAAGCAGGTGGCAAATTGCCCCTCACCAGGATGGGAAGAGGAAGATGGGGCATAGGGGGCGCCCCCCCATAAAAAATAAAATGGGCCAGTCACTACAGGGCAAACATCTATGCCATAATTCGATCAGTGTTTGTCCATAGTGAAAAATACACAGATCTTTCATGCCTATCTTCTTGCTTGCATTTTTGTTACCTGAAATAAATGATAAATTGAGTTGTTAGTTGAGGGGGTGAAACACTTCTCAAGCAGCAGCCACAATCCTTGTCAGGGTGAACAACAAAAAGTCACTAAATAAACCAATGCTTAGCTCTCTAGTAGTTTGGCACAAAAGCAGTCAGGCAACTTTGTAAAATATTTATGCAGCACTTAAATGGTAATAAGGAAAAAACACAACACAAGAAAAATACCACGCCAATTTAGAAAGAAATAAGTACATTGTAATATATTATTTGATACCATAATGACATAAATCCTATCAGTGGAACCGGAGATATGCTTTTTAAACTTTAAAGTGGAAATAACCCCTAAAAGATCAAAGTCCAAACCACAGACATCCAGCCGCAAGATGTAAGAAAGTGCCCTCTTTTTACATGGTTCTCCCACTGTTTGCCTAATGTTAATGTACTTTGACTGAGTGTGCCCTCGGTTCCTGCCAAACAGGTACCCAGGGCCAATGTTCTTTCCCTAAATCTGTACTGTGGCAAAACCCAATTGGCAACTCTCTGGCCACATTTAAGTCCCTTGTAAAGGGTCCCATAGGTACCAAGGACACTGTAACCAGGAAGGACCTCTAAGGGCTTCAGCACTTATTGTGTCACCCTTAGAGGCCCTGTACCTTTGCACAGACACACACTGCATTGAATGCGGCATGTCTTGGTGCAAGTGAAAAGTCAATTTGGCGCACATCCCTGTGTGCCATACCTACAGTCCACTGATCTGGTATAGGTAAGCAACCCCTCGAGCTGGGTTCACTATGCCAGTTGTAAGGGTACATGTGCATTAGCCCTGTACCCCTACAGTGTCTAAGTCAATTTTTGGACATTGTAAGTGCAGTATTGCCATAAAGAGTATTTAGTCTGGCAGTTTGTCATTACGAACTCTACAGCACCATAACACCTTTACTGAGAACTGGGAAGTTTGGTATCAAAATTCTCAGCACATTAAACCCACACTGATGGCAGTGTGGGATTTAATGAAAAATGCACTCAGAGGGCATCTTAGAAATGCCCCCTGAATAATGACCTAATTCTAGTGTCCTCGCCAGCTGCCACCCCAGACATGTTTCTGGACCCCTTGGTCGAGAGCCTGCCACTCTCAGGGTCCTAAAACAAAGCTCATCCTGGGATGAGGTGCCGAGCCTCTTCCCCCCAGGATGTGAGCCTACCATAGCCATTTGCTGCTCCCAGCAACTTGCCCCTGCTAGTTCTGACACCCACATTGTGTGGAGAATCAGCAGGCCCACCTTTGCCAACCACACTCCTCAGGTGGGGGAGGCAAGGTGAAGTACAACTCTTAGTCCCCGCCATCTTGCGGGTGGGGGGACCCAGCCAACCAGAGTGATGCTTATGCCCCCTCCCACTGGAGGGTGGCATAGTAGGGGGTGTACCCATCCCAAGGAAGGGACTTATTTGTCCCGACCTGTACCTACCTGTAAATGCCCCTGAATTTAGTATTTAGGGGCAGGCCTGAACTTAGCCTCCTCAGTCCAGAGCTGAAAAGAAGAAGCAAGAAGAAGAAGGACCAAACAGCAGTGCAGAGAGAAAAAGAGCAGGACACCAATTGACTTGGCCCCAGTCCTACGGGCCTGCCCTGACCTTAGAATCCTCCAACAGAACCTTGGTGTGTCCAGTAGTAAGCAGTCCTTGGAAACCCAGAGAACCTGCCCTGCATTTGCGACTAAAAAGAACTTTGTCTCCTGTGAGCACCTGAATTGCTCAAAGGTAACCAACTCTAACTCCGGCCCAACACCCTAAGGAGGTCCCCCCAGTGATCCTCGCCTGGATTCCAGTGACCACTGAACCTCCTTGGGTTCCAAAATCAAACCTGCTGCTAACAACTCGAAGGTCCCCTCAACTGCGACCAAAGGTGACCCCCGGACTGACTCACTAACTGAAGCAGTTCAGAAAGAGCAACTGTAACCTTTTGACCAACTTCACTACCATACGCTTGCGGTTACAGGATGGCAACTCCCAAAGCCCCCGTTCGCCTCAACAGTAGCTGACTGACTCCAAGGGAACCGTCACAGTCCCCAAGCCCATGACCGTGCTTAGCCCATTTGGCTAACATGTGGTCCCTGCACTCTGCATCCAGCTGCCTCTGTGCCGCTGATGGTGTGAATCGAGTGCCCATTTGACCAAGTCTTACCTGTGGACCCGTAAGCTCAGTTCTGCCTTCTCAGGACTAAATGTGGCTTGTGAGCAGTACTGTTAACCTGTATTAGGTTTGCAAAATGCATTGACTTGTTTTTCTTTACCTCAGGAAGTGCACTAGCCTAGCATCTAGAGATACCTGGCTGCATAAGAACAGTGATTGCAAAGTAACTTTGACTGCCTGTGAATACAAAGTAATCATACTGTAACTAATTCATTGCATTCAATCTGTATTTAAACTGCAGATGCTTGCAAAGTATACTGACCTGTACTAGGCCTGGCTTGGTCTAGAAAGTATATATAACTAAATAATATTTTTATACCAACCAATTGGTCAGAGTTTAGTATTTGAGTCTTTTAGTGTGTTTAATCTCTGCCTACTTTTGGGAATCCCCTGGGCTTTGTGCACACTATACCTTACTTTGGTATAGTATATACAGAGCAGGCTTCCTACACAAGAGCCTTGGGCAAATTTGAAAGTTAGAGCTGATGTGATAGAGCATGGTTCGGATACATAAAGTGGATTGGGCTTGCTCTCTGATTACCTTTGGACTTGGAAGAATTTAAGAATTTTTGAAAAAAAATGTCTGAGAAGGCAAAGTTCAGTGGGGCAAGGCAACTGGTGGTGTCTAAGAAGGAGGCATTGTTATTAATTTTGGTCGTAGGGGGTCTGTGAAAGGCAGTAATATGTCCCGATAGGCACACATCGAACTTAGTAATCAATTTGTATTCCTAGGATGACACATGACGCCATGATGAAGCATGGAAGTGGCAGTGCATAGTTGATGTGGAACCTTGTTGGAATGGGGAAATATAATGACATCTATATCAAGGAGGTATGCTCCCCACTGAGGTCCTTGCTTAGTACTCTCTCATTTTGAAATGACTGTGTAGCTTACCAGATATTATTATATCATTTAGGTACCCTGTTAGGGAAACACAGAGTTTGCTTGTAGCCCACACAACACATATGATGGTAATCTACCATATTATTTTACAAGGCATAGTACCTATAGATTATTTAACAAACTAAACATTGAGCTCCCTTTGCTCCATAGGTGTGACTATGTATCACTGAACATATGTTGATGGGCATGTACCCATTACATTACCTTTCTTCTTGACATATTCTATGTAAAAAAACCTTTAAATAGAAAAATCCAGTGATTGACGTGTATTTCTGTTTGCTTTTTGTAGTGTCCCCAAAGAAACCTCAAACCCTGAAGAAGACCTTTATTTAAGTGTTGGGCCCTGAAGAAGGTTGAAACGTGACGGCGTAGGTTATTAGATTGAGGTTGTGCCTGCAATCAATATATTGTCAATTTTTCATACAAATCAAAGTTGGACCGTCAAAAAAATATTGAGAAAGATGTTATTGTATATCCCAGCTTAAATATATAAATGTTTTATATGTTGGGCACCTATGTATGTAAGCTTATGTAATTTACGTACATCTTTGGAGTAATGTCTCTGTGATGTCGATAATTTATTATTATTTAAGAGGAATTTATGTGTTTCCTTTGTCATTTGTAAATTTAAGATGTTAATTTATGAGAAAAAGTTCTCCAATCTCAATTGTTGGATTATTGAATAGTGGGGTTTGGTGTACATATGAACAGGAATTATGAAAGCGACTAAGGAAAAAGAATTAAAGGCTTATTTTGTAAGGACCCAGAGTTATTATGAAGTCGCCTGACGCTTTTGTCATATTCACTGTTCATGGGGGTTATTTGTTGTTGTAAACCTTCTAAAACTGGCATTTTCAGAACTGTGACTTAAAATCCAACTTTACCATTAAAGAGGTTTATAGATTACAGTTCATTAGACACCAAACATGATATTTTTACCTGTTCCTAAACAAAAGTTGTCACCTATTAAATGTAATAATGTAATAATGTAACCCAATGTTATCCTATGACAAAGGTAGGCCTCACAGTAGTAAAAATCAAATTTGTGAGTTTACATGTGCAACTGTCTAAATAAACTACCACATGCCCTATGGCCTGTTTAGGTCCTACCTTAGGGGTAATTTACATTTAATGAAAAGGGAGTTTTAGGCTTGGCAAGTTGTTTGTTTTGCCGGGTCGAATTGGCAGTTTCAAACTTCCCACAGGCAATGGAATGCCTGGGACACAATTTAAGGGGCTACATCATTGGGTGACACAATAGGTTCTGCAGACCCACTAGTAGCATTTAATTTTACCAGCACTAGGTATATGGAATAGCACTTTACTAAAGTATAAAAGTGAGGAAATCTAATGCAGCAATCATTTGCCATTTCTAAAGAAGAGAGTACAAGCACTTTAGCACTGGTTAGCAGTAATAAAGTGCACAGAGTACTAAGGACAAGAAAAATTAATTCAGCAAAACAGAAGGGGTGAAGGCAAAAGGTCTGGGGTGATCCCGCAGAGGGGGCCAAGTCCAACAAAATTCATTTTGCTTTCACTATGGTCTGACAGCAATACTTTTGCTGAATGAACTGAACTATTCTCAGCAATGAAGGACCAGTTTTGCTGTTTCCAATTCAATGTTCTAAATGATGCTCCAAACTTGACTCCAGTCCTGATAGTGACCTATGTTTTAAGATACAGTAGACTTGAAACATCAACTACCTCGATTAATTGTCTGAAAAGTGTTATTTTTATGAAACTATATTGGAGAGAGATGTCTGTCAGATCACCAATTTCATATTACAGCATGCCCTAATGACAGGGCAGTTTTGACTGCTGATTTCTGCATGTGTAGACATGAAAGATGTTCTACGAAGATTTGCTCTATTGGTGATTTTTTCATTGTTCTTTACAGAGACGTATTTACATTTTTGTTATTAAGGACTGCATATGTTTTTTGAGAAAAATCCTTGATGAACTGTACAATTGTGAGAAGAAGCCTATGACCCATTTAATGATCACAGTTTGAATCTCAAATGTTGCTAACTGACACAAGTCCTGATGATAATTTATGTATTTATTACAATATAGCAAACATCACCAACCTTTGTGGATCGATTCAGGGCAGAGGCTAATAATGTAGCATTCTTCTCCCATAATACATTGATGTTCTTATAACCCTACCACTAAATCTTCCCACTTTTGCTGCAGGCCTAATTTTGATTGTTATCATACCACTGTATCACTTTTGTAGGACGGTGACCAAACACTGACCATTGCACCTTCTCAGACCCAGCGGTTACCAAACTTTGTGCCTTATTCTCTCCATTTTTAGTTTGTGTTAAAGCTGAAACTGAATGTAAAACAAGAGGTTGAAATTTCAGTAAGATATTAGTAGCTGAAAACATTGTGTTTTACTATGTATTGCTTTCATTATATGTTTATTCAATTGTCTCCATGAGCAAAATGTTGTTTTTGCTATAAAGGATGGTTTGATGGAACACAAATTGGCGAGAGACATTAGGGGGCCGATTCCGATCCGGGTCGGAAAGCACTCCGACCGAGTCGGATCCGGAGGGTTTTCCGACCGAGCCGACCCCTACAGTCCGACCGAGCGAGTACGATGCGCACGTATGCTGTCAGACTCGGTTCGGTCGGACTCCCATAGAAGTCAATGGGAGCCGGTCGTACGACGCATACATGCGCTCCCATTGACTAAATGGGTACGTCTCGAACAAGTGCACCCCATACAGTGGGAACGCGTCGGTGCCACCCGCACCATACATGCCTGGGTTGGGGAGACCCATAGGTCTCCCCCTGTGTCCGAGTCATAGGGCTGCGGGTGTCTGGGGGTCCGACGCGGACCCCAAAAGTCCGACTCCTGGAGCTTTTGCGAGCCGGACACTCCGGCTCGCACAGGCTGTCCGACGCATGCATCGTACTGGCTCGGTTGTAAATCGCATCCATTGCACGCCACAGTTAGCTTCCGACCGGGACGTACGGAGCGGTTCGGACCCGGAAACGGCTCGGTCAGTGAATTTCATGTAGCTCGCATCGTACTTGCTCGCTTGTACAGCTGTACGAGTCGGCCGAAAAATACGCGTACGGCTCTTAGTTTTTCCGGCCGAACCCGATTCGGTGCCCTTCCGACTGAGATCGGAATCGGCCCCTTGGTATTTAAATAATAGAGATATTTGTGAGACAAGAGAAGCTAAAGCCATGCAATGTAAAATATTTGAGGGAACCATTGTAAACAATAGTTGAACGTTTTTTAAATGAAAAAGAAACATTTTTAAAAGGTGATGTCAGTGTTGTGAGGATTCGCAAATTCAGAGAGACTTCATGAAGGCTATGGTGTTTCTTGATACAACAACTGAATTTAATTTAACAAAGATAGAGATTTTCCAGGTCATCATACCAGGTGCTCATAAAGAAATAGAAATATTGAGAGTGGCAACCCAAACACCTCTTTAATGTAAATTTGAACAAATGAAGAGTCCGTTGCCAAGCAGAAAACCAAGGATGTGTGAGTGCACATAACTGTAGAGATACAGTTCGATTATAAGTTTGGTTTCAATTTAGAAAGGCAAATGCTTTCTGCTGACATAGCTGCATTTCAAGGTTGAGGATTTTCCTGAATCATGTGGGGTATTGCCAAACTTGTAAACAGTATTTATGTAGTTACTACAACTGTATGCAGCACATTACCCTCCACATTTACCACCATTTACTGACCAGAGAAAACATCTGGATGAGATCAAAGATCATCTGTTAAGGCTTATCAACCTCTGAAAGAAACTCAGATTCGTGCCCTTTCCTTTTATAATTTCTAATTTCTAATTTGTTAGGCGCAATGAATCATCCCCAGGGGGATCTCTCGGCGCCGTGGCTGCAGATACCAGTTCACAAAGTGATACTGGGGTTAAAGATTGAACACCCAGGATTTCAAAAGTTTCCTAAAAATAGTTAGATCTGTGCAAGAAAGGATGTGCATCGACTGACGATTTCAACGATGAGGAGCCAAAAAAAAGAAGGAACAACCGCCAAACCTGGTTTTATGAATACGTTTAGGGCACAACAAAAGCAGTTCGCTGGATCTCAGCTGGCGAATTGGGTTATAAGACTGTAGTTTGATTTTCAGATAGCAAGGTCCCTTTCCGTGCCATGTTTTAAAGACCAGACATAGTAGTTTTAAAAATGCCCACTTTTTTATAGACAACCAATGAAGGAGGCACAGGTGGGGTTCCGATGGGGATCGCGGATGAAGATTGCTGCTATATTTGCCCCACCTGAAGTCTTGAAAAAAGAACTTCGTTCATACCAACCATTAGTTCCCATAGTCAAAGCGACTCACTATCAGTGCCTGGATCAGGGTCTTCCTAGCATGCAAAGGAGTCCACTAAACAGCTCCCTAAGAGTGAGCATCAGGCCGAAACAGGCCCCAGAGATGGTTTTAACTTGCTTCTTCATAGAGAGATTGTCATCCAATATGACACCCACGTTTTTAACTTATTTTTTAGGTGTCGGATGTGGTCCTAGTTCCGGTGGCCATCTGTCTGAACAACAGACAGAGGGGGAGTGTCCCACATCTTCTTTCTCTTGAAATAAAAAGGCAATACTGAGCCCTTAAATGAAAGTTTAGCATTTGAATGTTCTTATTGCAGAAGAAACAACAGTGTTTCCACATTACAGAGAACAATGTGCAATGAGAAGCATTGTCAAACCCCTCTGACAGCCCGACAGAGTAAGGACCATCGGAGGTTTGGCTGTATTTCCACCCACATAATTTGGATGGGGTGACATAGAGCCATTTTCCACTGCTGCTTACAGTCAGGAAAACTCCTATGGTGAGTGGGGCATTGTTTAAAAAAAAATGTGGTTTAAGGTTTTCTTATTGAATAAAAAAGATGTGTAGGTTTGCTGTATGGCTCCGTCATGTTTACCTTCAAATGCAAAATGCATTGACAGGAACTGTCATAACAGTAGTTCTTGTCAATGCTTGGAATGTCTGCTAGGCCAGTGGACATTTGAAAATGTGTTGGGTGGCACCTCTATAAGGGAGTAATTTAGTCTGTCTCCCTGGTAGAGGACAAGCCGTCCACCATATATTAATTCAGGCCCTGAGCGATGCATTTGTGGCAGTGGTAAAAACGCAAAATACATGTACATCAACTCATGTAGCTGACTGTTTATTCAGCTTGCCCTTGAGATATATGTCTCCAGTGTCAATGGAGATGGATACATACCAAATTAAACACTAGAACCAGTTGCAACTTTACATTTTGCTGCGAGATTTTGAAATGTAGAACCTTTCCACAATCTTTACCCTTGGTAAGCTGTCCAAGAAAATGGTCCTGTTAGTATTAATACTGCAGGGCACCAGGAAGAAGTTAGAAAATTGGGACATATTGCCACTGCTATCTGAATAAGATGCAACATCTGCAGCTATATTTTGGCAATTTGTTCCACTTATAATAATCTTTAAACGTGAAGTTTAGGTCTACTGTGGTCCTTCAAAAGAAACATATCCAACCTTTTCGAGCCCCTTATGCATGCAGCTTGCAGCCGGAGTGTTTTCCGACCGAGCCGGACCCCTACAGTCCAACCGAGCGAGTACGATGCGCACGTATGCTGTCGGACTCGGTTCGGTCGGACTCCCTTAGAAGTCAATGGGAGCCGGTCGTACGACGCGTACATGGGCTCCCACTGACTGAATGGGTACGTCTCGAACAAGTGCACCCCATACAGTGGGAACGCGTCGGTGCCACCCGCACCATACATGCCTGGGTTGGGGAGACCCATAGGTCTCCCCCTGTGTCCGAGTCATAGGGCTGCGGGTGTCTGGGGGTCCGACGCGGACCCCAAAAGTCCGACTCCTGGAGCTTTTGCGAGCCGGACACTCCGGCTCGCACAGGCTGTCCGACGCATGCATCGTACTGGCTCGGTTGTAAATCGCATCCATTGCACGCCACAGTTAGCTTCCGACCGGGACGTACGGAGCGGTTCGGACCCGGAAACGGCTCGGTCAGTGAATTTCATGTAGCTCGCATCGTACTTGCTCGCTCGTACAGCTGTACGAGTCAGCCGGAAAACACGCGTACGGCTCGTTGTTTTTCTGGCCGAACCCGATTCGGTGCCCTTCAGACCGAGATCGGAATCGGCCCCAGAGTGTTAATACATAAACCAATACAAATCAATAATCAATATCAATAAGCAATGTACAAGCAATAATCACCTAAACCAAAACAATAAAAACCATCATCCTGCTACCAGAAAAACTGATGCAGCGTGGAATTTCAAATCCTCCCCTGATCACAGACCAAATATCACACTAACGCTTTCACTTAATACATTCATTGGTGGGGCCCATAACACCAATACTCACACTTCATTGGTCTGCTCTTACGGGAGAGATAAGTGTTCCAAACGCTGACGTGGAAAGAATACCTTATAACCTAGAGGAATTTTATTTACATAAACATACACTACATATCCTTAATCTAGTCCTGAACCTCAAGATATTCCTTCCACTTAGCCGATGGATCATTTAGTTGGTTGGTTTGGAGAAGTGATTTTAATTCTCTTACTTTAATATTCAAATATTAATCTATTCCTTCTCAATAAATAACCCAACACATGTTCTTGTTAATCAATAATATTGTTTATCTAATTAATAAAACATTAATCAAACCATAGAACACCATATTTACCTAAACTGGCTATTAGTCGTCCTCTAAGTCAATCAAGTCATCCTGCAGCACTCTACAGTCCCAAAGATTAGGTCTGGACCATAAGCGTGTATGCATCAATCAATGCCCATCAGTTTTGAGAGTCCTCAGTTCATCAGGGAAATGGGCAGCAATTTAGTCTGTCAAAGATTCAGGGAAACAGCTGTCCTGCAGTGTCACCGTCCTCTCCATCAGCATAACGTCAGGAAAAAGAAAAGGTCCGCTAACCAACTCACTAGTCTACCATCTTTTATAATGAAATTAATGACAAAATGTAACGAAAGTCGGTTTTAGGCATTTCTGATTGGTTGGTTAAGATCGTCCGTTTCGGTTTCCCAAAGTCTATGATGTCACACTGTCAGACCTGATCCATCCGGTTTGTCAAAATTGTCCATTGTTAAAGCTCTTGGCCATAGTCCAGTCACGACCTTGTTCGGGTACAGGCTGTGTAGGTCATCTTGAGGCCACTTGTTCAGGAGCCTGGAGCATGCGCACTTGGTCTGAAACCTCGTGGAATGGTAGCTGTCTCGTCGTGTACGTTGGTCGGCCATTTTGTCATAGGCCCAATCGGTCAACTTAAGTGAAACAAACACAAAGGTAATTAAAACATGGAAATAACGAATAAAATGTTTAACCATTACTAATTCCCCTATGTGTATGTAATTATCTAGCATAATTGCGACATTTAAAGCGTTTATATTCACCCAATGATGTCATCTGGTGCAACTTACAATTACATCACAAAAGCAACATACATCATGCAATATTCTATTTTTCTAGTATTAGTATGCGTTCGTATATTTACAAATTAGTTTAGCCATGCAAAATGCAAATCCCACGTGTAATTCATACATTAGTAAGGTTGGTTAAGTACCACTCAAAACACACTAATATTATTACAATTAATAGATTATTCTAATTAGTATGAACATGCAGAAATGGGGGAGGTATACAACATTTTGTACTACCCGCTCCAGCAATATATGAAGCACAGGCGCAAGATAATTCAAAAAGGCGGAGCATGAACACTATGGACTTCACAGGAACCATTGTACATGGCTCAGCCCCAGAGAATGAACGAACATCCAGTCCATCCCATCTCAGTAAATCTTCAAAGGAAAATAAATAAACATGGGGGATCAGTCCCAGCTCTCCACAACACAAACAAGGGAGGGTCATTTACAACCAAGTGCTCAGG
The DNA here is from genome assembly GCF_964204655.1 of Triturus cristatus. Lineage (NCBI taxonomy): Eukaryota > Metazoa > Chordata > Amphibia > Caudata > Salamandridae > Triturus > Triturus cristatus. The sequence goes on from NC_140582.1 coordinate 635,069,219, forward strand.
GCTACAGCACTCAAGGACATCAAGCAAACAAGTCAGTCAATAAGTAAAAGCCCAGTAACCCAACTCAGCAACCAGGAGAATCAACACATCCCTACATCAAAGAAGCTGGGTTTAAGAGGGCGGACAATTCCATGGCTGGCCTGGCATTCATCTCCCACAACACTTCAAGAGGACATGCAGATATATTGAATAGAGGCAACCTTCTAAGATTTCCAACACATGACATCTCTGAATCATCTCACCACAGCGGAACTTCAATCGATAACATTTTCCCAATGTCCCAGGCACAAGGGCACTTGAATCCACAATCACCACCTTGGACTCAATAGCAACCAGAGAAGTCATCCTCAAAGGGGCCTGCACTTTTGAGGAATGGGGCATCGAGCTAGAGCCCGCTCAGCCACAGAAATATCCACACGTTTAAATTGAAGACCACAATACTCCCCCCAGGGGGAAGTATACCGAAGGGAGCTTGAGGTGCCACCCATGAATGGCTCCTAAGGTCCACACTGACATCCACCCCCTAATAGTCCATTGTGGCACCAAGGACCGGACCATCAGCCGGCAACCTGCAGCACAGAACCATGAGAGGACAACCCTGCAGCTAACACCCAGAGCTAGCAACTTTGATCATGCCACCAAGCACATTGGAATTTTCTTCCTCTTCAATTCCTCTGCTGACCAGCAAACTGGCATCAAAAGATCAACTTTCCATCATCTGCTGGAATGTGGCGGGGCTGGCTTAAACGCTATGATCTAACCAGGACTCAATTTCCTAAACAGTAGCAACATCTTATGACATAGTGATTGAATCCCACAGCAATATTTGAATTCTACGAAGTCTTTCAACCAGCAACGCAAACACGCCTATTCAGGGGCCCTCAGGGGGCCTCTCGATCTTTTTAAAGCAATCAGATAAATATACATTTCCCCACCCACACTATGCTATAGGGACTTACAAGCCCTATCAGTAGAAGGCCTAAAAAGTAGACCTGGGCGTAGTTTGCGGAGTTACAAAAAAACTCAGCGAAGTTCGGCGAGTGGGGGAGTGCAGTGCAAACTGCAGTTTGTACTGGTATTCCTGCAGCGCAGGTAGAAATTCTACCCGAGCGGCAGCACACGCTTGTGAACTTATGGTTCGCGCTCACGAACTTACTGTTTGCGATCGCGAGCGGTGAAAAACTTCCACTGCACATCGCAAAGCAGAGTTTTATGCACTCTGCAAGCTCCGCAGAGTGCGGAGTGCAGAACACTCCGCAAACACCGCGAACAGATCAAAGTTCACCTCCCAGGCCAACTAAAAAGTGTCCGGAAGACCTTCTCCTTGTTCCTCATTAACTGCTGTTTGAACCCTCGCAAAATTTAAAAGCACGCACCATGGGGTCCTTGTCCTCGAGCACAAAAGAAGTCATCAAATCTTATCCTACTCATGAAATTGTGCTGGCAGGGGACTTTAATACCAAATACCTGGGTCATCATCACAATGTCGCGCAAGAGAGCAACAAACAAGTTCAATTTAACGACCTACTCACCACATTTTGTCTAACATAGGCAGACCAGATTCAGATTAGTGCCGGGAACGCGATCCACCCCACGTTTAAAAAAACTCTCAACAATTGATTAAATCTTTATGTCAAACTGTTTAGTAAATCATATCCAGAGTTTCGACACTGTAATTTGTGCAGAAAGTGACCACAATCCTTATAAGCCTGAAATTAAACCATTAGGTAGCTGGCCAGGAGTTAGGCTACTCTATAGGAGACAAATTAAATACACTAGTAAGGAGAATTAAGTGGCACCCTTACTATTCACTCCAGGTGGCAAAATGGTTCAAGGATAGGAAACTTCGGAGGAAGGGTCAACCAGTGGACCTACTTTTAACAACTTGGGACCTCATTACCAGAACTCTGGCATTATCATTCCAGGGACATAGGGGTCCCTCAAGCAAAATCAGCAGCAACTCAGTCATCAAAACAAACCTCTGCTGCAATGGAGCATTACGCTCACGTGAAAGAACTAGAGGAAGAGAACTCGCCTGCTTAAACTTAACTTAACATCTGTAAAGTTAGCACTTGCAAAAGAGGCACAGAAAGCCTACAAAAAAACGTCAGGCCTTTAAATTAGCACATCAAGAGGAGGAATGGACAACATTTTTTAACTGCTCAAGAAAGGATCACTCGCCCATTTCTGGCAGTATGTGAATAAGCTAAAATATGTTGGACCACCAAGGGCAAACGTAGTTCCAGCATCAGTGTCGGAGAACCACGTGAGGTGTCATTTCATCGCACACAACTCCACAGTCACCATGGCACCTGTAAGGCCGAATCCTGAAGAACACCAAGCCTCAATCTCATCTATGGAAATCATAACATGAATAAAGTCTATGAAGGACAGCGGAGCACCTGCCCCAAACAGGCTCCTTACTGGGATCTTTCAATCCACCCCAGAGAGCTGAGCAGCGCTCCTAACCCTGTTATTGAACACCGATTACATATTGGGCAAAACACCTGAATCCTGGAGAGGCTCAATACTATGCTCGATCCACAAAAAAGACAACCTCCTGAATCCAAGAAATTACCACCTAATAGCTTTGTTAGACCTGGAAGCAAAAGTATATGCCCGAATCCTACTGGAAAAACTGGAAACTTGGGAATAAGAAAAGGACTTACTCCCTTTTTTAAAAAGAGGTTTCCGAGGAGGAGCAGCTACCATTGACAACATAATAGCTTTATCTGCCCTCTGCCATCAAGCCACTCATTTGAACCAACCTCCTCTCTTCTGCTGCTTTGTAGATCTAACCACAGCTTTTGACAAGGTTGATAGACAAACTCTCTGGCAGAAACTAGCAAATTGGGGCATTCCACCCTCGCTCTTAGCGGCCATAATATCCTTCTACTCGGAAACCTGGGTATGAGTGAAGACAGGCCCTACAGCCCTTTCAGCTAAAATCTGCATGACCGGAGATCTGAAACAAGGCTGCATGTTCGCCCCTTTACACTTAAACCTGTACACAGCAGATATGGGAAAAGGTCTCTCCAACAATTTTCTAATCCCTTCCCGAGTAGGCCATCACCCACTACACATTTTCCAATATGCAAATGACAAAGTCATCATGGATCACACCAAAGTGGGACTGCAACATGCCTTGACCATTGACCAGCTTACACAAGTACAGTACAATAAACCACTTCATCATCAACACAGAAAAGAGGAAGATACTTGTGCTCGGTCGACAAAAGCACAAAAAATAAATCACATGTACCATAGGTGTCATAACAATCAATTCAGCTCCGAAATACAAGTATCAGGGGGTCTGGTTTACAGAATCCACTCAACCTTCTGCTCAAAAAAAAGATTTGATTAATAAATCGACTGCCATTACTTATGGTTTAATCAAACTCAATAACAAGCTAAAAAGACCATCACCAGAGGGTATAAGAAAAGTCATCCAAGCGCACTCGGGCACTTGCTCGTAAATCCTGGAGCAGGCACACTGCGTGGGTTATAAAAGGATCTTTCAACTCCCAAAACATCTCTCCAGGGTGAGAATCCGGCTGGAGCTTGGTTGATTAAACAAACATTAACTCTTGATGCTGACCTTCTAAAATAATATCCTCAAATTCTGCAATCCCGGAGCAATGCGTAAAGAGCTGCCTCAGAGACATATGTGAAAAATCTGGCTCCCTGTGGAATACTCAGCTCAAGAGAGCCCTTGTCATTACGGAAATAAATAAACCAACACTTGCCCTGCCTTTTATCTCATATGCTGTCTGGAGAAAGTGCATCAACAAACAAGTGCAATCAGCTTCATTCCAGCAAGACCAGGCAACATTAAAAACATTACCTTTACTGGCCCCGTTCAATGCCTCTTATTTGGTAACCAAACCCCAGCCTTACTTCTCCACTGCTTTCAATCCCGAAACCAGAAGAGACATTATATACATGCAATTGCTGGCACTGCTAATAGCTGAATTCTGCCTGGCCTTGGCAAACCAAAACACCGGAGGGCATGCCTAAGGGACACTTTCCAGCCCCGCTCTGGACCCCTACCTCACCCACATATAGTCCAAAAGCTGATCCCGGATAATTTTAAAGGGAAACCAGCATGAACTCCTCGCCGACCAAAAATGGAAGCAGGAAAACATTTACTTATTTATTTAATGTTATAACTGCAGACGGAGCATATAGTACTCCAATAGAACTTAGTCCCTGCTCTGGATGAAGCAACTGAGATTGGAGATTTCCAACTATTTCACTCAACCAAAGACTGTTTTAAACTTTCACAAAGCAGCAAAACACAAGCATTTTGCCTGAGAACTAGGACTAATGATAGACCACATGATGCTAAAGGAGAATGGGAAGGAAGGAAGATGCAGAAAAACCGACGAGCCAGACAGGAGACAATTTCCACTGGGGCGGGGTGCAAAGCAACGGACACATGTAACTATGAAAACAAGTTCCTAGCCAAATGACGGCACATATGACTTGTACTTTGCCAGAATTTTTAATTCTTATGCAAGGGCCAAGTGCAAGTACTATGGTTTTCCCTTTAAATGTTTTTTTTTACTGTAATGCAATGGTTTTAATTAACTTATGCACACAAAATAAAATTCAAATACAGAGGGGCTACATGCTAGTCACACTCACAACATCATACAGAATAGATGAACCGTGGCGGGAAATGCACACACTCAAGTTCTCTCATCGCTCACTCGTACCTTCGGTACATAATATATTGGAAATATATCTAAGTAGACTGGGGGACAATGGAATATAACACACTCTAAGCATCTTTGTCATAAACTATCCAACCACAGTGCCTTGCTCCTTATAATAGTTAAGATTGGAGTCATACTGACTGTAGGGAGAGCCAGGTGTGGTGCAGCTGCCAGAGCAGCTGGCTCTGGAGCATGGGGATCACGGTTCAAATGCCAGCTGCAGCTCAGCTCAGCATCATGTGACTCTGGGCAATAGCTCATTTATATTCCCGACAGCCCCCAGTGCCTTGAAACTTTAAGGGTGATATGTTCTTGCTTTACAAATATGTATTATTATTATTATTACTGATTACCCCCACTAGGATACGTAACATGAAGTCCTTTTTGGAGCCAGTCTTCCATATGGAAGTGAAAACAAATGTGGACCATTCCTTTAGGGAGAATGAGGGGTTCATATCGAACCACACTATGCTCTGGAGTGCATTTGAGGTGATTATTCAGGGCGCACATGGAGTCAAGAAAGTGCTGACTTTTCATATTTTAGATGCGGAAGCACAGCTGTGGAGCTGGAGGATAGGACAACCCTTGATGCTGATTCTATTAAGCATAAGCTGGAGGTGCTCAAACAACATACAGACATGATTGATAGATTTAGCGGGTTCAAGTGGAGATAATGTGACCAGGCAACTTGCTGATGGTGATAGAGCAGGCCAGATGTTGGTCTTGCTGTTGGTTCAGGGTACAGCTTGAAAGTCAATTTGTGCTGTTAGAACCCAGGAAGGTGGCACAGTGTACACACAGCAGGAAATCAATGCTGCATTTGCAGTATTATGCCTCACTTTGGGCATATTATCAAGGACGGCGTTAAAATTATTGCCGGTTTAGCGGCAGAAAACTGCCGCTAAATCGGCGATAATGGCCTTGATAATATACCCTGGAGAATTCCCATAGAAGCCCTTGTTGACACCAGAACATGGGCTTCTATTGGAATTCACAAGGGCATATTATCAAGCCCATTATCGCCGCTTTAGCGGCAGTTTTCTGCCGCTAATCCGGCGATAATTTTTAACGCTCTCCTTGATAATATGTCCCTTTATCCTCAACCCAGGGAATGGAGACTTCTGCGATGGCCTCCTTTGTGCAATGTATTTCTCTGCTGCAGCTATTGACCATCTTTCTGAAATAATACTCCAGGAACTGATAGATTACCAATGGAGTTCTATTTGACTTGTAAACATCAACTGGTCCTACTGTTGCTCACACTATACAAAAAGTAATTTGAGTCCACTAGGATGGCCATGCCACCACAGTTGTTCTGCTCAAAGAAGGGCATAATCCATTGGATGTGTGTGCATATAAGCCTCTCTCACTCCTCAACACAGAGCCTGGGGAAAGTCGAGGTAAATTGGGTTGCACCGCTGGTTGAAGCACTCGTACACCCTAACCAATTCATTCCTGCTAGGCATACACATATGAACCCAAGACGGCTGTATCATATTTTAGATCAGGCCCCTTACACCAAAGGTTGAATCTTTTGACATCACACAGGCCTTTGACTCTTTGAAATGGTGATACTACTTCAAAGTTCTGCATACAATGGGTCTTTGGAAGGGCTACTTGAGGTGGAATCAGTTGCTCCACTCTAAACCTGTAGTGTGGGTCAGTGTTTTCGGTCATGTGGCCCATTTTCAGGGGAATGCCACAGAGATGCCCACTCTCCCCATTATTATTCACCCTGTCTATGGAGCCTCTGGCTTGTCTCTTTCATGATAGATCGGATCAGTAGGGCAGCCACCTGCTCTGCGAAGATGTGTCATACACAGATGAAAAGTTTTGGATCGAGCTCGCTGTTAACTTATCCGATTAGATCATAGTTAAAAAAATTATGAGACTAAAATATAAAAATGGAACGGATGTCACAGAACGGCCACAGCTAATTACTTTGGGACTGTGGAACTAGGTTTGAGATTCGGAAACGGCTTAACATCCTGTAATTCTGGGCAAATCTCTTAATATGCCTGTGCCTGAAACACACAGAAAGAATTTTTTTTAAAAAGATTGTTCCCTTGTGTAATTTAATGGGTTCTCATGTAAACAGCTACAATACTTTTGGTTCGAGTTCTCATTAAATAAAACTGAAAAAAATAACAACGATATAATATAATTGTATGCGGTCGATGCTGGAGTTTAATTAGGGGATTCTCATGGCAGTTTGGATGTGGTGATGGAGCTTGTAGTTGATATTTAACAAAGTTATGGGGTGATAAGAATTCAGCTTTTTAGAGTTCTTTCCAGATTTTTAAAAATTTAGGACTGATCCTACATTAAATTAATTTGGTGCTCTGTCTCCTTCTAAAATGTTATTTGCTAGATTGGTACATATTATGTAATGATCTGCCTAATGATTTTTAAACTTAAGCTAGAAGTCCATCACTCCCATTCACTTAGCGATTGGGCTGCCATTCAATTACCTTGGTGACTTCTTCTATGGAACACTGGTTCCGTAGCCGTGAGGGAATCTCTTCTCAGAATTTAGAATCGCTAATGCTTTTAGAAACTTATCTAAACCTTCAACATCTAAATTTTGATATTTCATGTAAAAGGTTTGATAAAGATCTAATAAAAATTATAGGTATATTCTGCATTGTTTGTCAAGGGGCTATTCTGGGATTTGAATACCTAAGATTGGATTTTTCCTTGCCTTTTTTCCTTGCTGCCCAATTAAGAATTTTCAAACGTACTCACTCTCCTCAAATCAAAGCTGAAGGCAAGAGTTATTATTGATTTTTTTTTTTTATGAAATTCTTTCAGCTCTTCTTTTGCAATATGCCACATATCTTTATCTCTTGATAGATTACTTTCAGTAAGTAACAGATTTTCTCCTGTAAGTCCTCTAATTGTTTTCCTCTCTTTTTCTTTGTTGTTATTTCAAATGAAGATATGCGGCCTGATAATGGCACTTGGGGAACGCATGCCAAATATGCAATCCTCATATTCCAGGAAAAAATATCCTCTATAATACCTATTGTATCAATACCCATGCCTGATATTTTAAGGAAATAGTTAGAAGATCTATTACTTTTCTATGTCTAATCTTCAGACGTAGTTTCGGAGTGATGTTTTTCAGGTACTACACATTGGGGGAGTGACATCAGGATTGGAACAAGCTTGCAGAAAAGGTGAAGTGGAGCAGGGTATTCAAGGGTGTCAAACATGCATGAGTCACTGTTTAGACCTCGAGTAGGTGGGTTGGTGGAGTTGCTAGGATTTAAAGGATGAACGCCATATTACACAATTGAGGGATAAGAGTGTTAGTACAGAGGTGATGGACAAATGCGTGGGGCGAGATTATGGAGTCTATTTTTCCAGGAGACAAAACCAGAGGAACTAAAGAAAATAAAGATGCAGCTAAGTTGGTCAAGGCAAAACGTTTTAAGGATGCTGAAGCTCAGGCATCTGAGAATGATGGTAAGTCAAAGTTATAGGGGCTAAGATGTTTGCCTTACATGGGTTGGCAATGCCTTTATGTGCACATCTATCATCAAGGACAAAATAGAAACTATGGAAAGGAAAGTTTGTAGATGAGTATAAGTTATTGCACAGGGAGGTACAAGCCAAAGAAGGGTCTAAAGAAGAGGCTTAGCGGCTTAGGTTACCCACAACTATTAACACATGAATGTCAGCCTTTTAAACTGATGCAAGTCTCTATTGTGAGAAGTTTCTTGACTGGTAAGTGTCAATATTTCAATACATGGATATTATCAGGAAAGCAGACATGGATTTTGGAGGTCATGCATGGTTGCATTACGATGAAGAGTTCAGAGCAAGGCTGAGTTTGAATGTAGACAAGCCATGGGGGGGAGTAGAAATTAGTAATAGTTGTAGTGGATGTATCCTGTAGGTTCACCTCCTATGTTACACACAGCTGGTGGTTTGTCTGTACAGTATCAGCCCTTTCTTGGGAGGCCCACCTCTGTGGAGTGAGTTGATGGAGTAGGTTACCATCACCTAAATCAGGTGTTTGCTGGAGTTTTAACAGGGGATACTGCCCTAGAAACCGAGGTATTTACAAGCATGCCTGTGCAAAATGTGGAGGCAATGTTTTAGGGAGAAGGTGAACTTTTGCTTATTTGGACAAGATAGGGGAAAACGTGGACAAAACTAACCTGGACAAAACGCCTTTACTGCCAATTAAATTTAAATTATTAAACTCATGGCTATCACTTCATTCACATGGAGAGGAAGCTTTGGTGTTAGAATGGGAATCTCGAGAAGGTTTATGGAAAGGGTACTAAGGGCCAAAACAACCAAGGTTTGTTGGAATTGGCCAAAGAATTGCCACAGGTAGTCAGAGGCAAGTTGAGTAAATAGGTTACAGAGGGGATGATGGTGGGTGCTTTTGATTATTTGCCATTACAAGATTTAATGTTTTCCCCTCTGGGCGTTGTGCCCATAAAAGCACCAGGAGTATACAGTGTGATATATCTCTTTTCCTGGACAGAAGGCTCCTCAGTAAATTACTTTATTGCTAAAGAAAATACCATGGTGCAATTTACATCAGTGGATGTGACCATGGCATTGATTCGGCATTGCGTTGAAGGGGAGAGTTGGCTAAATGTGAAATAAAATCAGCATTTCAGCTTCTTCCAGTACACCTCTGTGGTTTCTCGTTGCTCGGAAAGAAAAGTGTATGTGTACTAAGTTTTACCAGTAGGTTGTGCAGTCTCTTGCAGGCTGTTTGAGTGTTTCAGTACTTTCCTGCAATGGTGCTTTATGTTCAAGAACAAATATGAAGCAGTCACACATTATTTGGACGATTTCCTATTGTGGGAGTGAGTGGTACTAGACAGTGTACTTCTGCATTGCAGAATTTTCAGAATTTGTCAGCAGAGCTTGGGATTCTCCTTGCACAAGAAAAGACAGGGGCACCAGCACTACTTTGGTGTTTCTAGGCATTGCACTTGACACAGTAAAAATGGAGGCCCGGTTGCCGCAGACCAAAATAAAGGAATTGCTAATGCTGTTGGATGTAGCCATTGAGGTTCTAAAGTTGCAACGTACAGAGTTTACTCGGTCACCTTAACTTTTCCTGTAGAGTGGTCTGAGCTGGCAGGTCTTTTTGAAGGAGAATTGGTTTCTCTGTGGCAGGCGCTAACCTCTCACACCATAGGATCTGCAAATCTGCAGCTGTCAGGGCAGACCTGGAATTGAAGTGAATGTTTTTGAAAGGTATTAATGGTGTGACCATGTGGTTGGCAGACATTGATTTTCATTGGCAAGTTGAGATTTTCTCAGATACAACTAGTGCATATGGCGTTGTCCTATTTTAGGAAGACAAGCTGTGTTCAGAGCATTGGTATTGGCACTGGTCAGCAGAAGGAAGGACCATTGCATTTATTTTATTTGTTCCACTGTTATTTGCTTTAGCCTTGTGGGGAAAGAATTTGGCGAACAAGACTGTGACATTGTATGTTGATAACACCACAGTAGTAGCTCTGGTGAATGGTCCTAGGGCAAAATAGAAAAGATTTATGAAGTTGTTGCAGTGTTTCTTGCTCAGGTGTCTAATATTTAACATTGTATTTAGACTCAAACATGTGCCAGGTGTGAATAATATCATTGCAGATGCATTGTCTCATTCACAATGGCAGAGATTCTCTGGTTTGGTGCCCAGAGTAGATCTGTGGAAGACAGAGGTTCCACCAGCCATATGGGACCTGGGAGAGTGAAAATACTGAGGCTGAATGAAGATTCTATTGCACTGAGCACTACGAGTGCGTACAGACAGGCTTGGGAGAACTTCTTAACAATGGGGTGTGTAAAAGAGAGCAGAACACTACAGGGTTGACAGACAGAAGAGAAGCTGTAGGGAGATTCATTATGTTTGATATTCAGCATTAAGAATTGCAGGCAAACTGGCAGGATCAGCTTTTATGGTAAAGTTTTCCTGGGCTACGAACCAACAGCAGTGGTGATGAGAAGGCGTATATTGTAAGTATGGGCTAAAGAAAAGGATGGCATGACGAGAGAGCCTGTGACCATGAGGAGGATGGTGAGTTTGATAAAAACCCTGTCTCAGTTCTGTGGGTAGACTTTTGAAATGCAGTTGATTACGCTATGTATGTTCTGGTTGCTTTTTGGTGCCTTGCACATTTCAGAGTTTCTAGGCAGTGGATCATATGAAGGAAGGAGAGTGGGGGGTGTGGAAGTAATACTTGATAATGTCTACCTTTGCTTGAAAAATCCAAAATGGATCAAATGAGATAAGGAGTGAGGATTATCTTACATAAGATAAACAATATTGTGTGCCCAGTGGATGCCTGGTAATGATTCAAGGAGGAAGGGGGAGCTAATTCTTGAATGATTTTTATGCCACAAGAATGGGAAAAGGCTCCTTGCTCCACAGATTTTGGCATTAATGAGGAAAGAACTATTAAGTATGGGAGAAAACCCTTTAGATTTTGGTTTCCAATCATTTTGGATTGGTGTAGCATCAGAGGCGAACAGGCTGGGGTTTTTGCTTAATAAAGTTATGAAGCTGGGTAGATGGTCTTCTACTTGCTGTAAACAATATATTTTAGAATATTGAAATGCATTATTGAGTTCATGATCCTAATATGTTTTCTCTTGATTTCAGTTTGTAGAGCTGGACCTGTTATGACATGTTTCTATGTGTGGATTATTGGACACTACTTTATTAAGTGGGGAGCAAAGCAGGCGGCATCCTGCCTTTTGGGAAGAACTTAGATATTCAGTCTAAGGAATTAAAGATTGAATGGTGGGAAAGAGGTGGAATGAAATTGGGTCAACTATTGCCATGGCTGCCTTCTCTTTCAGTTTGAAGACCCTGTCCAGATATATTGATAATTCACCTCGGTGAGAATGATTTGGTTCAGTTGTCTGGTTTGGGGTTGTTGAAGGAGATGAAAAAAGAGATGGAAAGAATTGGTCAATTGTGGTCTGGTCCCAGTATGTTGTAGACGGCCTTCATGGCAAGGAGGGTTTGGTGTGGAGCTGTGAAAAATTATGCAGTTGAAAGAGCCAGGAGAAATGCATTTTTTTCAAGGCAGGTGCATGGGGGTGGTAAAACATGCAAAAATTCCATATTCTATAGGCAGTACAGGGGGCACTTATCCTTCACGGGGAATGAATTGTACTTGCTTGAATTATGAGATAGCTTGGCAAAAAAGCTGAATGTGTCTAGATGATACTACTGAATTTATCAGGCTGTTTAGGCGACTGCAATGGCTGGGGAAAGGCTGTCATGGACAAATACTCCATTGAGAGTGGGTGGGAGGACAGGAAAACACCTGTTCAGGGTTTGTTTGGGATGGCAGGAAAGCATAAGAATCATCTATGTGACCCTTTCACTGCCATTGTTGAATTCTACAGTAGCTTATTTAAAGATATTCTATCTTACTTTATTATTCCAATTTTCGAGCCCCGGAAACACCCACTTAGAGTTCAAACCTGGTTTAACAGGGAATGTAGGTGCTCTCTGCGACAGTTGGGAGAAGCACTCAAAATGAAGGACATTCTGCAAATAAGTTATGCAAGGAAATCTTATGAACTAGCCCAGCTTTGTGCAAAAAGGGAACTGACTGAAGGAAAGTGCGGGATTTGAAATTTGCCTGCTCAACTGATGATTCCATCAAGTTTTGGGCACTGGTTAAATGGGGATGGGATAGTCTATTGCCCACTCCAAACAACCATATAGGCTCTCATGGATGGGTTGAGTACTTTTAAGATTTATGTTCACCCTGTCACCTGGTTCATAGTGTGGGAAATTTAGTGTGTTTCCCTTGCTCAGACGAACAGAACGCTGTCCCTGAGCTCTCCTTTGGGTTGGCAGATGTATACCTTGCTCAAGACACAGTAACCAGAGGTAGGGCCCTAGGACCAGATGGAATACGAGCTGACTTCTTTCTACAGGATAGGGAAAACTAGTCGCGGTATATCTTATTGCAAGTTAATGCCATTGTAAGGGGGGCTCCCATACCAGAGTCCTGGAGAGGAGCAAAAGTATTCACCATATACAAGAAAGGAGATAAATAGCTGTCATCTAATTATAGGCCAAATAGCTTAATTAATTGCATTCAAAATATTTTTGCTCATCTACTTTTTACCAGGATCCATGATTGGATTGATGATAATTATGTTTTATTACCCTATAAAGAGGATTTTCATAGGAAGGTAGGCACAATGGACCAGGTCTTCTGTTTTTTGTTACTATTCTGGAAAACTGTGGAGATTGGCAGAGGCAGCATGTATGTTGCCTTTGTCGATCTCAACTCAGCCTTTGACCTTGTCCCATGTAAGAATCTATAGCAGGTGCTCTCTACTATGGGTATGCCCTCTGATCTTTTGACTGTGTTAACTTTCTTTCACGCTCCCTGTGCCCAGGATGCTACGCTGCTTGTGGGGGCCTTGGATTGCCTAGAAGACGGGACTGCGAGGACCTTGGAGCATTGCGCTCCGCTAACTCGGCTCACCTGCTCCTCTTCCCGCTGGCCTCTCCACCCACGCCACGCCTCGCGGTCCCCGCTGCGCGGGTGCCGCTCGCAGGCCTCTTCATCAACATTTAAAAACTTGGCTGGTGTGTTGCAGGTTGGGTTTCTTTCACGCTCCCTGTGCCCAGGACGCTACGCTGCTTGTGGGGGCCTTGGATTGCCTAGAAGACGGGACTGCGAGGACCTTGGAGCATTGCGCTCCGCTAACTCGGCTCACCTGCTCCTCTTCCCGCTGGCCTCTCCACCCACGCCACGCCTCGCGGCCCCCGCTGCGCGGGAGCCGCTCGCAGGCCTCCTCATCAACATTTAAAAACTTGGCTGGTGTGTTGCAGGTTGGGTTTCTTTCACGCTCCTTGTGCCCAGGACGCTACGCTGCTTGTGGGGGCCTTGGATTGCCTAGAAGATGGGACTGCGAGGACCTTGGAGCATTGCGCTCTGCTAACTCGGCTCACCTGCTCCTCTTCCTATAGCCCCGCCCCCCTCATTATTTATTTCCAGCTTAGTCATTCTGCAGCGCGGATCGCAGTGCGGGCGAAGCCCGGGCCAAGGGCGGGCCCGTTGTAGCCCGTTCGAACCCGCAAGAGTCCGGACCGGGCCACGTCCCTTTCATCTACGGACTTGGGTGCAGGTTTGAACTGGGCTTTATATTCATACTGCTGTATTGCTTGCGGGTTGATAGAGTTCAGCGGGAACAGTGGGTGTTAGGCTTTGATTGACATAGTTGCGGGTGCTCTAACGCTCCAACGCAATTGTTCCCCCCATATTCTGAGCTTAGCGCAATGGCCTCCAAAACGGGCAGGATTCCTGCTCGCAATGACAACCTCACGGGCACCTTAGATAATTTCATCATCAGAGCTAACTCAGTGATAGACCAGGGCATAGTTCTTATGGAACGTAGGGTTTCGCAAGAACTTGCTTAGGCCAGACGCTCATCTCTGGGTCCTTTAGCCTCTGTTTGTACTCCCCGAGCCATTGAGGGTACTCCTAACTGTAGCGCCAAATCATACGCACTCCCACTGACCCAATTTATAGATGACACTCCACAAAGTGACACCATGAGTTGCGACGAACTAATAACATCACCGAAAACTAGATCCCCTCCACCGCCGTGCTCAGGCCCTATCCTGCGCAACAAGAAGGATAAAACTCTGATAGTGCCTTTGAAGAATAAATCTAAAGCTCCTAGTGGGAAAAGAACTCATCTCGGGGGTAAGAAAACCTCAAAGCGCCGGGATAATCTAACCACTGAAGTTTCTACCAGGTTAAGTGAAGATCTTGAGTCATGCACCCCGCACCTAGTTGCCCCCACTGTTATGGTCGATGCAAGCGCTCCTTCCAACATCCCGCTACAAACTGAAGGGGTTGTAACACTGTTGCAACTTAACTCACTGTTGCACACCCTACTCGATCCCATTCTTATCAGGTTAGATAGGATAACAACTCACCTGGCACAGCTTGAGATTCATATCAATGGAGCACAGGGAAACGTCCATAATAACACACAATTGCAATGCTCCTGCAAATGCAACCACAATAACAGGCCGGATGGGATAACCCCAGCTGCACCCTTAAATAATTCAAACACTCAGCAACTGTCTAACCACCCTACAACAGATCAGGCAGCTTCTGCCCATATTGTTAACCCAGCACCCTTCCAAACTGAAGACAGGGCCATTAACATCCAACTACCTGCTCCTATTAATCCAGCATCTGCTCTGGTGGCAAAAGGCAGTGTTAGTGGAAGTTCGTCAAGAAGGGGAGATCTGGGAGAGGTACCTGGGCCTATTCTGTCAATTGATTTACCTCCCGAATCTTGCCCCCTTGTGGTCGTTCTCACAGGTGTCCCTGAAATAAGTGCAGCTACCACAGAAGACTACATCTCCCTAAAGAATAAGATGATGCAATGGCTGTGTACCCACAGGCCTTTGCCCCCCCATGTCAACAGTGAGATTATTATGGTCAGAAGGGTGAGGCTGGATAGGGCATACCCCCAAAACTATACAAGGTGACTGTGTCTTAGTCAATTTTAGGGACCCCAAAACAGTGGAGTATATTTGCAAGGGGGGATTCTCCCACCTTGAAACTAAAATCGCAACATGCCCACTTTCTTCCTTCTATCCTAGCCAATCTGTGATAAGCCAAGAAACCGAATGGTCCCTTGTACCCCATTCTCGAAGGGGGCGTGTCGGGCAACCAAGGCGAGAACCTCATAGCTTGTCCCGCACTTTTATCCCCCTCTACAACAGGTATAGCCAGTTAGATCAGGTGAACTGACTGATTAGGTCGTTAGACGGGACTCAGGCTTCCCACCAGATTGAGGCAATTCATGAAGGCAATATGCTTCCCTGTAATAGGGAGGTACCTTCTCCCCCTGGAGGGATCAGCTCTGGTCACTCCCTAGAGAGTATTGGTTGCAGTCTCAGCGAGCAACACCCTACAGAACATTTAGCCAATGACACCATTGCTCCTGAGGACCCCATTGAATCCAATCCGTCGGAGAGTTTACCCCATTCGACTGTCCTTCTATATCTACCCAATAGCCACGTTCAGCACATGACCATAACATCCTGGAACGTGGCGGGAATAAGCACCAAACTCAAGTGCCCTGAATGGGGCTCCTTTGTAGACACCTACGATGTGATTCTATTTCAAGAGACCTGGGCTAGGGAGGGAGCCCACAGACTGGGGTTTGTGGCCTTTAATACCATGGCACGTTGGGGAGGCATTGGGAGGCCGTCTGGCGGCCTGTCTACGTGGGTTGGTATCCATCTGGGTTGCAAAGCAGAATTAATTGAGACCAATTCAGCTGACATCTTATGTGTCTTATTGACATGGCAATCCTCTTTTAAACTAGCCCTAATCAATGTTTATTCCCGCCCCACAGCACTGGCTAGGGAATCTCACACCATCAGAGAACTTTCAGCTTTTCTCGACTCTTTGAATCGGGAAATTCAGTATATAATTGCAGGTGATTTCAACTGCCATTATGAGCCCTTACCAGGGATGGATGAGGGAGCCCTGTTGGAAGAGGCTGAGTTCTGGGGAATTCCTCCCTGCAACTCTGCTCCTGCTAAGGCTTGGTCCCCACTAGCTACACAGATTATGTCTCTTACCCTCCACAATTCAGTTAGGGCGGTTAATGGCAGGAAACCCTCGGACATCCCGTCTAGATGTATGTACAATAAAAAAGATCACGAATCTCATCTAGACTATGTCATGGTCGAGACCAGGCTTTGGCCAAAGATCGTGGATCTGGAGGTACTGCCCAGGACTGATAGCGATCATAACGCTCTGGTGCTAAAGATGGTATCCCCTCTTGTTTCAAAGCGACAACCCGAACTGCCAACTGACCCTGGCCTTGTTCTATCCAATAACAGGCGGCGTGTCAAATGGGCGAAACTGCGAGATAAGAGGGATGCCCTCCCTAGATTATATTTAACTATTCTCCCCTTCCTCACCATGGCAAGGGACATCCTGATCGCGGAAGAGCATTCTGTTCCCTCTGTGAACTTGCTTACTCTCCATCAGGACCTGGTGGACACGTTAGCCGATATTTTTAATCCAGCTGTAACCTCCAATAAACCTATGGTGCCCCGCCCTTCCTCCTGGTATAATGCTGCGTGCAGGAAGTCAAAAACCAATCTGGTAAATGCAATTAAGGATGGTACGGATAGTTCAACTATTCGGGCCCTCAGACGCTCCTACAAGGAAGTAATGGAACAGGCAAAAATTGCCTGGGACTGGGAGCGCTGGCACGATCTTGCCTCTGCACTTACTAGTAAGGAATCGCGGAGATTCTGGGCAATCGTAAATAATGGGACTGCTGAACCCCGCAATGCAATAGAAGTAAACCTAGACTCAGGGGTTTGGGAATCCCATTTTAAGTCTCTCTATGCAGGATCCTCCGACTTAGATGTTCTGCATTTTCATCCCCTTATATCTGGAGATGATGAGGTTGAGAATCTGGCCTTCACCCACGATGATATTACCATTGCCCTGGGAAAACTGATGTGGGGCAAAGCCCCAGGTTTAGATAAACTTCCAGGTGACATGTTTAAGGACCAGCCCCTGATTTGGGCACCGTATCTGTGCGCTCTATTCAATAATATCTTGCGAGGCGCCGAAGTTCCTGGGTCGTGGCTGGGAGCAGAAATTATACCTATCTACAAAAAGGGTTCACCCCTGCTCCCAGCAAATTACAGACCTATCAGTCTCATTGATGTCCCCCAAAAAATATTTGCGCGACTTATTTTAGATCGTCTGCAAGAGTGGATCAATGAGAATGATATTTTGTCACCCTATGAGGCTGGCTTTAGGAGTAAAACATCCACCACGGATCAGCTATTCCGCCTAGCTATGCTATACTGGAAGACCGTCACTATAGAGGGTGGCAGCCTCTATATGGTGTTCGTTGATCTCCGTTCAGCATTTGACACCGTGCCTAGGGGGAAATTGTGGGCTGTTCTTCGGGACCTGGGAGTACCTAATGCTCTGTTGAACATATTAGTGAGATTGCATACACAGAATTTTGCACAGGTCAGGTGTGCGAGGGGAGGAGTCTTGTCCGCGAGGTTCCCGGTAGACAAGGGAGTTAGGCAAGGGTGTGTCCTTGCCCCCACCTTGTTTTGCCTATACGTGAATGGGTTGATTTCTCGCCTGGATGCAGTCCCAAACAACGATGCACCCAGGCTGGCAGGCAAGAAAATCGCGGCAATAATGTTTGCCGACGATACTCTTTTATTAGCTAAGTCACCCATGGGGATACAGCGCACATTGGTTGGGTTTCATGAATTCTGTATTGATCATGGTCTACAAATCAACGTAGACAAAACCAAATTCATGATATTTAAGCCCCCACGACGCACCAGACCCCCTCCTATATTGGATACAGTTTCACTTGAGAGAGTGCAGACCTTTCAATACCTAGGTGTCACGCTGAGCGAAAACCTTTCCTGGGTGCCTCATCTCCTAAAATCCCAGCTTAAACTGACTCAAACAGCGGGTGGAATATTGAAAATGAACAATGCCTCAACATACAGGCCCATAAGCCCAGGTTTAGAAATCTATAAATCCAGGGCAAGATCAGCGGCCCTGTATGGGGGGGAACTATGGGGGTACGTTGTGAGTCCCGAATTAACCAAAGCGGAGAATAGATTCTTGAGGCAGCTGCTAATGCTTCCACAAAGTACCCCCCTTATTCCTCTTCGGCTTGATCTGGGCTTACTCCCAATCCAGGAGGAACTGTCTATAAAACCCCTTAGATTCTGGAGGAGATTATGGCTAACCCCCGAACTCACACAATATAGAACTGAACTGCAGGAAGTATTAAATTTGAGCAAAGCTGTGCACATCCCCTGGCTCTCCTATGTCAAACAGGAATTAACGTTAATGGGTCTTGTGGATATGTGGCATCAGCCAGCGATTGCCTGCAGTGAGATCTCAGGGAAACAGCTCACCCAGTCACATAGAGCTAGATGCACTAGCGCATGGTTGCACAACTCACGTATTGGTCCTATGGTAAATTCATTTCTAGAGTTTAAATCTGTATACTCCTTTGAGGATTATTTAAATGTAATTTATCCTGTACTGGCCAGAAAGTTATACATCCAATGGAGGTTTGGCTGCCTCCCCCTTGCATGCTTCACAAACAAGTGGTCTAGCACCGGGGTTTCCAAATGCCCAGGCTGCGGCACGGATTTAGAGAATGAATGTCACATTCTTTTCTTCTGCCCCATGTACAGCAGAGCCCGGAAGCACTGGATTATACCTGTATGTAGGAACCTGGGCTTCCGCAAACATGCAGATGCACTTAGAGTTTTTAAATCTAACACAGCTGCTTACATTGTGTTTGCACTTTCTAAGTATCTCCATGCATTTTGGATAAAAAGGAGTTTTTTAATTCAAAACAGTGCCTAGACTAACTTGGGGTGCAAGCTGTAAAAAATTTTTTTTCTTTTAACTGATGATGTTTTTATTGTGTATTTTAATGTACTGTGTTTTAAAATGCTGCTTTTATGGCCGAAACAGGTCGAAATAAAGTATTATTGAATTGAATTGAATTGACTGTGTTAACTTGTTTGCATGATGGCAACTGTGCGCAGGTATGCTGGGTGATAGAAATGGGGGGTCTCTAGTTGGCAAGGGTTTGCACCTTTGTCCAAGTAGGAACCATTCGTTCTAGTCAGGATAAGGGAGTTACGCTCCTAAAATAACCCCTGCTCCCCCTTTGGTAGCTTGGCATGAGCAGTCAGGCTTACCTTAGAGGCAGTGTGTAAAGCATGTGCACATAACCAACAGTAACACAGTGTAAGCACTACAAAAGAACACCACACCAGTTTAGAAAAATATCCAATATTTTTATACAATTAAGACAAGACAAAAAAAATCCACAATACAGTACTTAGAAATCTTCAGTTATCAGAATAAACTTGAAATAAAGTTCCTTGAAGTCGATAGCTCCGTCTGGGGCTATCACGGAGTCATGAACAACAAATCCACACAGTTCTGGCTGACCGCGGCGTCGCAGGCCATCTACATTGTCGGGAAGATCTGCAAAACAGTACCTTTAAAAATGCAGGGCATCGGTGACCTCTCGTTGAGCTCGGAACGCACAGCGTCCACAGGAGTCGGTTCCCGAGGTTGGTGCAGGAGGGGTCGGGCCCTTGAAGTCACAGGCGTTGCAGATCGACCTCCTCGCGGTTGAAGTCAGGAGCGCTGGCAGGAGTAGGGTGCTGCGGTGTAAAGAGCAGAGGTGCAGCATGCGGTGTCCTCAGGTTGAGGTGCAGACAGAGGCTCGTGATGGTTGTCCAGCGGTGTCAGTGAGACCAGGCCTGCAGTGCGAAGTGATGCGGTGCTCGTTGCTGTGCTGGCAGTGTCGTCATAGTTGCTAAAGCTCTGTCATCGGCTGACAAACTGGAATCAATGGCGCTGGCATCAGTAGGTCAAGACTGCAGTGCGGGGTGAGAATAGTGCGTTGTGTAGCTTATGAGCGGTGCCCTCGAACCACTTTGCAAGCAGAGGTGTCGATGTTGGTGTGGAGCGTCATCTTCGGGGATATCAGGGCGACGGAGTGAAGTAAGGCGGTGCGGAGTGCCGGGCCCCCAGGTCGCGGTGCAAGCAGCAGCTCGGTGGCATCATCAGGCAGTGTTGTCGGTGAGACCAGGGTTACGGTGTGGTGTGGCATTGTGGCGGTGCCCTTTGCCATGCCTTCAGGACATGGAGTCAGCAGTGGTGTTGTAGATGGCATCAAGTTGCTTTTCTTCTGTTGCAGCACAAAAACACCCAGTCCCCAGTGCTGATGGCAGAAGAACTTGAAGTCTTTGCTGTTCCTGAGACTTATTGAACAGGGGGAAACCTCTACCTCAAGCCCTTGGAGAAACTCAATAAAGAAGTTGTAGAAAGTTTAAGTCCAGTCCTTTTACTGCCCAAGATAGAAGCAGCCACTGCAGGCCAACACAGCAGAGCACACAGCAAAGTGGTAGTTCCTCTTCATAGCTTCTCTAGCTCTTCTTCTTGGCAGTCTTCTTGGTCCAAAAGAGTTCTAAAGTTTAGGGGTTTGGGCCCCACTTTTTATAGCCCATAATCCTTTGTCCTCTCAGGCAGAGAGTGTCTGTGCCCAGCCAGAATCAGTTCTGTCCTTTCTGGTGCAGCTTCCTGGCAGGAGGTGGAGACAGCATTGTCAGAGGCAGACCAGGCCCTATCAGTTGAAAGGAAAGCTCCTCCCCTACTCTAAATGCAGCCCAGGTCTATTCAGCCCATCCCTGACCCATCTAGACTCTCTAGAGCCGCTGCTCCTCCCCAGCCCCTGTCATCCCACAGCCAGACAGTCAGTCCACAAACTCAGCGACGGCACAATGGATGGCTGAGCAAGAAAATACCTACTTTCTAAAAGTGGTATTTTCAAACACAGAATGTAAAAATCAACTTCACTAAAAGATGCATCTTTAGATTCTGAGTTTAGGCATACTAAACTTTATTTCTCTAACTTGTTCCCAGGGGTAGTTATGTTTATAAGATGTTATAAACAAACTCCCTATTCTTTCCTATGGGAACAGGCATCCTTGCGAGAGTAAAAAACGAAATTGACAATAATTCACTATCAGGACATGCCACACACACCAGGGCATGTCCTATCTTTCACACACACTGCATCCTGCCCAATGAGGTACCATGGGCCTACCTTAGGGGTGACTGACATATAAGAAAAGGGAAGGTTAGGGCCTGGCAAGTGGGTACACTTGCCAAGTCGACATGGCAGTACCAGACTGCACACAGGCTCTGCAATGGCAGGCCAGAGTTATATTTCCAGGTTGCTTGGTTGGGTGGCACAATGCAATAGCAGCATTTGATTTACAGGCCCTGGGCACCCACAGTGCACTGTACTAGGGACTGACTAGTAAATCAAATCAGCCAATCATGGTAACACCAATCCATAATAAAAAATCACAACGGTAGCACTTGCACTTTAACAATGAACAGCAGTGAGAAAGTGCAATGTAACTGTAATTCATAGGACTGATTCCAACTAAAGAAACAGACATTAACATAAACCAAGATAGGCAAGGCCTAGAGCATTAGGTTGAAAGATTGAACTATTACATACTGGCAATGTCATACAGCACTTTACAAGGACGCACGCAAGAAACCACAAGAATGTTAAATTCATGAAAGCACACAACAAAACCAAAAGACGTAGACATTGCTCAAGGCAAACCTCCGTATGTCCTCTCAGCATACATAATGTCGCAGCAGAGATCGCTGATCTCAAATATTTTCCACTTCTACCTCTGGTAACGATTATGATATGGTGGCATTTTTTGTAGCACTAATGTGCCTGGCAATGGGATAAAATATGGGTAATAGTAACTGTGGCACATGATCAACGAAGGCCACACTACTAGAATTCGACCTGAGGTATTAGGTGACCATCTGGTTCGATTGTTCCTTAAGCCATAGTGAATCATCTACATGTCTGTTTGCTGGCTATTCAAATCTCTATGAGTCCATTGATTCAACGTGCCAACATTATAAAGCAGGCTCTGATAGAGTGGCACGTGGATATTGTTGTGTGAGCCCTAATCATTGCAAGAAAACTTACCCCAATAAACTTCTTTTTGGCAGAAATAAGAGTGGGGATGCAGTGGATCCTCACACTCCTAAGCATGGTGCTATGGCACTGGCTGCACTGATGATAGCTCCACCCTCATTGGACCATTGTTCCAAGAACTATCTTTAACTGAAAACCAGAGAGCCCAAAAACCTCAACATATATACCAACTGCAAATCCCTGTAACTACAAGAGGACAATGTCACCCTCCTCAATTGATGGGAGAACTGGTACCCTATTCTGAAACAGTGTGTAAACAGTTAAGGAAGCAGCGCCACTATGCTTGCTAGGGGACTGCAACAAAAAGTGGACTACCGGCTTAAAATTTGAGAAGAGGGTCGTACTTTATTTGATTTAGTTGAAAAATTAGAAAATGTTGAGCTACATCTATGTATGGCTTCTCAGTTTGTGTTCTGGAGTCCCACCGGACATGATTCCGCCAAGTTTTACACGCAATGGTGTGGTATATGTAATACATTCACAATCACTGTCATATTTATGTATTGTCTTTTTTGTAGAGTCATTTGTAGTTTGTTTCCTGTATAAGCCGTAAAAGTTTTAGCTGTGCGCCCCTTACCGTTTTTAACCTTAAACTTTATATCTGAAATTCTCATTCTTATTTTATATAACATGTATTCGGTGGTGTGTGAGTATATGGTATATGTTTTACTAACGGCAAATACTGACTTACTTACAATTAGTAGTCAGAGAAATCCCTATGGAAGGGGCAGTCTTGAATGAAAGACTTGAATAAAAGAATAATTTTGCTGGGTAGATACTTTATGTGCAAATTGAGTGTATTATAATATTTAAACAAACTTGATTAATTTTGAAATTTGCAGTTATTATGATGGCAGCGATAAATGCTGGTACCTAATAAAAATACCCAATCATCATCATGTGTTTACAAATTAGTATACAAGCGTGCTACACTCTAAATAAAAAACATCTACTATAGTTAAGCCTTTTTAGTTAAACGTGGAATAGTTGTGAGATAAACTGACAATCTGTCTGGAAAAACAACGTAAATTAATTTCCAAATTGCTTAGCATTAAATACATATTGGAGATCTTTATCAAATAGAATTTCCTTTCCAGTTCCATTCAAAACGTCAATAATTCCCTGTCTGAATCTATACATTTACCAGCATTCATTTATGACTTTGTAGCGTTGCTGATGAAGGGAAAACATTTTTATTCGGTGACATAAATGTAGTTCAACCGGAAATAAATCCAGAAGTTAATCTCTTAGTTATGCTCATGCTGTAAAATGAATGCTTTATCACAGTATCTAAAGGTGCATTTATCACTGACAAAAAACTGAGGTCTCAGCAGTTTGTTTTGACACTAATTTGCTGTCAAGTGACATAAGATGCATAAACAGCTGGACAATATAATTAGCTGTTTTGCTTTCGCTGATTCAATTATAACTGATTGTTGAGATGCTTGGGAAGATTGGATTGACTAAGCCAAAAAGTTAGTTTTAGTCAAGCTTGAGCAGTGAGAAGTTGCATGCACCAAATGTTCAAAAAAGTCGCTAATATAAAATGTATCCCGAAATCAGCATGGTAGAGACAACAAACAATCCACATTATATTAGCATTTTACTCCCTATTCCCTATCAAGCACTCACCAAACACCTGATATGATGTGTAATGTATGCATGTCTACGGCTCAGAAAATACTCAATAACAACAAGAATGACGTAATATAGCCTTATAGCCCTCCATAGCGGGCTATACCAGCTATTAAAGGCCCGCAGGACTTTAATAGTCGGTATAGCCCAGCTACGATGGGCTATAAGGCTATTAGAACATTCTGCCACTAGAGGGCACAATGTTCTAACAAATAAAACAAAGGCCTCTTGGAGCCCCAGGGGGTTTAAATCCCCTCGGACTCTGAGATGCCTGTGTGAAAACAATATTAGAATGTTGCTTTGCTGGGCTTTACCGGCCCATAGAAGCATGGAGCACTCCATTGTCTTCAATGGGGTGCTCCGAATTCCAATGTTTTAATCTAATATAGGAAGACAACATAGACAATAATCATCATTTTTAGCACTATGTTCACAAGCTTTCCTCACTCACTGCTTGCAATTTAAATGTCACCATACAAGTTTGTTTCGCACTATGCCCAACGTCAGTCCACGGAAAATAGCAACATGCATATGTCAGCTCCCTGTCTGTGCAAATGCATTTCCAGATTCAATGACATGGAAAAATGCCCTCAAAGCCTGACAAAAACCCTGTCTCCAAGTTTGCGTCTTCCTAGGATCAACTTTGCGCCTCCAATGTGGTTGGGACTTACAGAGTGCAACTTGGTATAGTGGCCTATGTATAAGCCCACACCACCTTTTTGGCACCTGCAATGAAGAAGATCTGGTCCTGTTTCTCCATCACCATGGGCTGAATGAAATTCAGAAAATATTGTTTAAAACACATATGCATAGCTTATGGAAAGAGGGGTGGTTCAGCAAATGAATACGCCCACATCTAGCATCTGTATTTGACCTAATGGTCATAGATTCCAACCTGCTGGATCCTCGCAGAATTTCATCTTTCTAAGGTTAAAGAAACAAGTATTGAGCAATTTTGGACCAATTTCACTTTTGCCTGCAATTTCTAAGATTTGGAGAAAATTAGTCAGCCAGCAATTATCTTATTACCTTGAATCAAATCATCTTCTGCATGATTCACAGTCAGGACTTCGTCTCGGCTTCAGCACAGAGTCAGCCTTACTTGAAGTAACTGATTTGCTGAAGGTAATTTAAGAATTCATATCAGGGTACTTCAGCTATGGTATACTTATTGGACCTGCCAACAGCATTTCACATCCAATCCTGTTACAGAGATTGAGGGACTGGCTTTACCTGGATAAAATCATGCCTATGGGACAGACCCATATGGTCTACCTCCTTCCTTTTACATCCGCTGCCAAATCAATTTGTTACGGTGTTACGCAGGGCTCTGCTTTGAGCTCTAAATTATTTAATGCCTATCTTAAGCCACTGGCCAAATTGGTGGAGTCCTGGAGTCTAAAAGCTATTTCCTACGCAGACGATACCTAATTGCTTCTGTCATTCAATAAAGACAATTGTGAAGCTTTGAAAACTTTTAAACAGTGTTTGAGAGCGGTATCTGAATGGATGTAAATTAATTGTCTTAAACTAAACACAGATAAAACCAAAATTCTTTTTGGGAACTAGTGGCTCCAGAAGCAACCTAATGGTGGCCAGATGTATCAGGGTTTGCACCCACTCCTTTAGCAAGAAATCTTGGCATCAAATTTGATACCAATTCATCGTTTTACCCCCACATTCAAAATGTTTCACCTAATTGTTTTTAATGAAACTCTAAGCTTAAAAAAAATGCTGCATCTGGCCAAAGATAATACTGAGAAGACCATTGTTCATGCTGTAGTTACATCGATGACTAGATTATGCCAACATTCGATATCTGTGATTTCTTGTGTATTTGATTCACAGGCTCCAGATTGTCCAGAATGCAGAAGCCAAACTGATTCTGGGATTTCCATTTTATCAATCACTTACCCCTCATTTGAAATGTTTGCACTGGTTACCAGTCTCTAAACATACTGAATTGAAAGCCTTAGCCTTTGCCTCTGAAATCTCCTGTCTATATTAGGAAAAGACTTAAGCCTTACCAACAATGCAGATCTCCTTGATCCAATAACATTTTGCTGCCCCAAATATTTGCAAGGTCAGAAGAGGTGGCAGATCCTTTGCCTACCTCACTTCCAAGCTTTGGAATGATCTTCCTCTGGCTTTGCAGAGGGCTTCTACTGTGTTCATTTTTAAAAAGCAACAAAAGACTTTTCTTTCCTATTAGCTTTCTAATTGATTTTAACTTTGGGTGCCATAAGGCGTATTATTATTATTATCAATAGGATCGATCTTACAATATTTCTGTCTTATCTAATGTAAACTGATTATCTATTTTGTGCAAAGATGCAAGGAACTCTACAACACAGTTCAGCCCCTAATAACACGATCTCCAAGCCTGGCCACAATTACATCCAGTTGAAACTCTGACCACATTGTGATGACACAAATGTAGCAGAGCCCACTGCCCCAGCTGACCTACAGAAAGACCATAACACAACAATAAGTGGGCAGAGTCAGATTCATTGGTCTCCTCTCAAAGAGCAATCCCAATTATCTCTGACACCAATCACGGCTTCACCCCTCCTAATTCAAATAGATTATTTGTCAAATAAGGGGTAAGATAAGCAGAAAATATATTCAATCGTGTTTTTCTGATTACTACGAAAAAGGGTAAAAGCTTTTCAGAGGTTTTGGAGACGTGAAGAAAGTCTTTGTTTATAGGGGTTGAATCAAGTTGCTTCAGTATAATCTTGGAAAAGATTGTCAAGTCTGTAAACACTTCTTGTGCAGCAGAAAAGTGGCTTATCTAATATCTTCCTCAAACATTTAATACAGCAACACTGCAGAGGTAATAGACACGAAGGGGCAGTGGCCTCAAATGGAATACATATTTTATTGAGCTCCAACAATCTCTAGGACAAGGATCTGTCTAACAATAGTAACAGTGTGGTGCAAGCATCTATTTAACAGGTCCATATAGCAAAGAGATAGGTTGCTGAATGCTTGCCAAACGTGAGCCACTTTAACCACATTAAGAAAATCATAACAAGAGGCTTGCATACATGCACACATGAAGCAAACCATGATAAAGCAAGGGGAAAACAATACAATTAATATGATAGTGATAAACTCAGGAAATACATATTAGAGGGGTCAGAAAATAATATGATTCCCGCTTTTGGAATAAATGACACTAATATCTATTAGATATTCTCAAAGACTCAACTGCATTCCCACATTCCATGATGACATACCATCAGAATAGCAACTCACAACTTATTCACTGCCAACATCATGCAACAAGCTGTCCTGCTGAATGGCAGGAGTTGACACTTGCAGGTTGGTCACAAACGCTCCATTACTCTGTCCTCTTTAACTACCTTGAACACCACATCAGTTTCCATTGAGTCCATTCCAATCATTCTCCTCCTCTGCCATTTCCTTTTGTTATTTTATTTAAATCTTGATATAGCACACGGCTCACCACCGTAGAGACATCTCGCGCTGTAGCGGCAGGTAGAAGTGGTAGAGGCAGTGTTTAGAACATCCAGGTTTTCAGGTGATTGTTTAATTCAGCTAGACTTGGGCATATGGCGAATGAATAGAGGAAGTTTGTTCCAGTGGAGCGGAGTTCCACTGGAACTCTCACCACAAAAGAAATGTTCCAGTATTGGACATTCACAAGATTGACAGATGAACCATTGTATTCCACCACTACCAGCACTATGATGGGTCTGCTGAATTTGCTTTCTCCCTGTTCTTGACAAGGTCACTTGATGTACAGATGATCAGTTGGGATTGCTTTATATGAAACTAGTCATAATAATTTTGATTTGGATGTGTTTCTCTTCTACATTAGCATGAAGCTCTTTCTTTTTCCTCATTCATTTGCTCTCCTCACAATCATCACGTAGACCAATCGAATCCAATATTAGCACAATGGTAACACAGAGTGAATGTAGCATTCCTTCTCCCAAGCAACTCAAATGAAGCACTAGCAGTAGTGTAGTGAGATATGTGCATGGTAAGCGTATAAGTGAACCAGGAAAGCCTTGCAATGCTAACCCCTGAGCCATTTGCATGGTTTCTTTCACAGTGCTATTGGATTTTTTATCCGGTCATCTCTCTTTGGGTGGTTCAAGGATGGCCTTTTGTGCTCAGTCCCACAGTTCTGCTTTCATTTCCTCCTACATAAACTGGACCCTACAGTCACTAACAAATTATTTGTGGAAACCCTCCTGTTTCAGAAACTCAACTACCCTTCCAGAGATAGGTCTGTACACCAACTCCAACTTAATCCACTTGCTATAGTAGCCTACTCATACAAAAGTAAACTGAATGTCTCCTGGTAAATCCTTTATTGGAGCAATAAAGTGTAGGTAAGGTTCTTTTTTTTTTATATTTTGTTATTGAACATATCCAGAAAATATAAGTACAGATACATACAAATTCATTGAAGTGGAGACAATTTACAGAGTAAGAAAATCGTCGAGAATTAAGAAACATTTACACAGAAAAAAGGAAAAACAACAGACATTCCAATACAGTTTACCCGGGATTATCAATTAAAGTGTGTGGAGAAGCTCAGCTAGTTCATCCTCACATCTCTACTCCATTCAGCAATATGCACCAAGATCTTCCTAGCCCAGATCCTGGCCTGTCTGCCTCTACAAGCATATATGGACATCTCTTGTTTGTATATCCCAAGGAGCCTAGCAAGCCACATATGGAAGGTTGGTGGCTCGGTATCTTTCCATCTTCTGGCCAATAATAGCCTGAATACTGCTGCCCCCAGGAACAAACCATATTCTTGTTCGGTGTTAAGACCCAGAGTACTATCATATCCGAGAATCAGCAGGGTCGGGATTAATTCTGGACTAAAACCGAGCAATACTTCCCAAAAGCCTAACAGGCCTTCTTTAAGTAGGGCCAGTTTGTCACAGCCATACAACATAATTATCAAAGTGGCAGGTCCAGACCCACATCTAGGACACTTGTCATCAACCCTCTTCCCCCACTGGTAAAGTTTAGCAGGGGTAAAGTAAAGATTAAATATCGTTTTATGTATTTGAGCTTTTAGATTCAAAGCTAATAACATTTTTGCAGTTAGGGAAAGGCTCATGTTGATATCCACATCAGGGTTGCCCAGTTTCGTTACCCAAGATGCTGTAGTTTTTTCCAGATCGTCAGGGCTTTTTTCAACCAATATTTTATAATAGTCCCTAATTCTGCTTGTTTCCCTGTTTACCGCTTCTAAAAGTGGCATCTCCTCCAGTTTAATATTTGGCTTCCATGTGGTGAGGACATTCTTAATCTGGAGAAATTAAAAATATTGGTTGTCTAGAATGCCAAACACCCGCTGTAGCCTAAGGAATTGAGCATCTTGCTCTCCCCCACAGAAATCACCTATTGTTCCTACCCCATATTTTTCCCACTTTTTCCCCATATCATCGTTGGTCAAGTAAGGTAACAGTGGTGATCGCCATAAAGGGGTATATCTAGAAATTCTTGGGATTGCCATAACCTTAGAGACCTGCTTCCAAATTCTCCATGAGCCATAGATTACTTTAAACCGCACCTTCTAATAGTAGCTGGGTTCCAGTTGTCTCAATAGCAACCCAGAAGCTTTCTTCCCCATCGAAAGCTCATAAATTGTATGTATTTTTGGGCCCTGCAATGGTTCCTTGGTATTATTCACGCATAGCAGGGTAGTCATCTGATATAAAAGGGCTGCCCAATAATACAACATAATATTAGGGACTGTGAGGCCTCCCCTGTCCTGGGGCAGTGCTAAATATTTGAGTGCTCTTCTGACCTTCCCATATTGCCATATGAAATTAGAGAAAATTGTTTCCAGTGACCTCAATAAATTATCATCTACGGCCAGTGGTATAGAACGAAACAAATACAATATTTTTGGTAATATGGTCATGTTTTAAAAATTCCCCCTCCCAATGATAGACAAGTGCAGCCCGTTAACCCTCTTTAAATCATTCCCTATATTTTTAATCAAAGGTACAAAATTGATTCTGCTAATTTCATCCACCTTGGCACTTATTCGGACCCCGAGGTACACTGCTGAGGTTGCTCTCCTAGGATCGCTAAAATCAAGGTTATCTGTGCATAATACTATTGTTTTCCCAGCATTCAGAGCATAGCCAGAGAAACGACCATATGCCTCAGCAATCTTACCGATTTCTTCAATCGCCTCGGCAGGGCTGGATGTAAGGTCCACAATATCGTCAGCATAAGCCAATACTTTTGTCTCGAACCCACCCGTAATTATTGGTGTAAGACGCCGGGTCTGTAGCAACTTAACAACTAGGGGGTTAATATATAAAGCAAATAGAATTGGGGAGAAGGGACATCCCTGTCTAGTCCCTGTTGATATTTTGATATTGCCAGATTCCCCCCCCAATAATTGTAGTCGGGCTATTGGCTGATAATCCATTGCCTTGAGAGCTTTTGCAAACTGGGGGCCGATACTGTTCTGTTCCAATATCTGCCATAGAAACTCCCAAGACGTCCAATCAAAGGCTTTTTCTGCGTCGGGAAGGATCATAGCCATCTGGTCCCCCACCCCGGACATAATGTCAAAAAGAGAAACAACTCTACGGGTATGGTCCGTTGTTCCTTTGCCCGGGATTAACCTATGCTGCCATGGGGAAACCAGATGTTCTATGACCCTTCCTAGCCGATTAGCCAACATTTTTTAGTAGATTTTTATATCAGAATTAATCATGGAGATCGGCTGGTAGGACGATTGATTATCAACCGGTTTCCCTTTCTTAGGAAAAATTACAATGACGGTCTTTTTCCAAGATTTAGGGGGTTTCCATTGTATTGTACACCCCTAAACACATCTAAAAGCAAAGGTGTAATGGTTGATCCCAGGATTTTATAAACCTCGAGAGGTATACGATCCGGGCCCGCTGCCTTTCCTAACGCCACCCTTGACAATGCTAGTTGAACTTCTTCAAGTGTAATTTATGCCTCCACTTCCTCTCTCGTGAGCCTATCCATCCCATCGCCAATAATGATGCCTGTAAACAGCCCTGCCATACCTTGAGAGACCTCTTCTCAACTTTTATTAATGTCATCTTGATACAGAACCTGGTAGTATTTTTGAAACTCCCTGATTATGTCCTCCGGATCGGTATAGGCTTGCCCATTGATTGTAATCAAAGATATAGCGTTTAACGCTGTCTTCTGCCTAGTACGAAGCGCTAACCTCCTGCCAACTAGTTCTCCAGTTTCGTAAACACTATTACGGTGCGACTGATACTCCTCAGCTGATTTCTGACTTAGCCAGTTAGTGAGCTCTGCTTTCAGTGTGATTATTCGATACTGGGTTAGATCTCCCTCCAGTCCATGTGCTATCTGCGAAGTATGCTTTTCTTCAGCCCTAGCTAAATCTTGCATCAATTGTTAGTTTTTTATTTCCTGATGCTTTCTATTCCTAATAACAACAAAAAATAGTCTTGCCTCGAAGAGCCGCCTTGAATGTGTCCCACACAACCCCCCTGCTAGCACTAAACCTATTTATATCAAAAAATTCCTGTGCCCACTTATTCATATGTGTGATATATTGGCTATTCACGAGAAGTTTCCTGTCGAAAGTCCATCTACTCCGTGGCCTTTTAAAACTGGCTATTTCAAGTTCTAAAATCAAGAGGTTATGGTCAGAGATTATTTTGGGGAGTTTCCTAATCCTGGTTTGCTCAACAAGATCCCTTGTACAAAAGAAATAATCAATCCTAACGTATTTTTTATGTGGGCAGGAAAAATACGTATACCGAGGATTGTCGAAGTTCTTTGTAGCCCAGATATCTACCAGGCCATGACTAGTTTTTAAAGAATGAAATGCCCTATAGACCCTGGGCTTTCGACCCATATAGACCCCTGTCCCATTTTCCAAAGAAATATTCAGGTCCCCACAAAGAATCAGAGGGGTTGGCCAAATGGCAAGTTCTACTTCTAAATCCTCGAATATCTGAGGATCATCCTGGTTAGAGCCGTAAATTGCACAGACCGTACCGCCCATAACCAGTTCAATGATTACCCATCTACCCAACGCATCCACTAATTTCCGTTTGGCCATTCCCATTCCCATAGTAGCCACACCCCATATATTAGATGTCTGGGTAGTACACGCCACCAGATTATATCCTGCTATTCTCAATACTTCTCTTTTCCCCCATGGAATGTGTGTCTCCTGTAGACATATTATATCGGTGGGGTTTAGTCTGACGATTTCAGCATATCTTATCCTCTTAGCCCTGTCATTCAACCCTGCAATATTCCATGAGCAGATAGTTATCTTCCCCATATTAGATTAAGCCCGCAGTCCTGAGTTCCTCCACGGAACCTTCTCAACCTCTTTCCATTATTAGATACTTGCCTCTCCTTGTACCACTGATTTATCCCTCTTGGTTGTCCTCATATTTTATAACAATTTCTGGATGTGCTCCGCCCCGCTTTTGACCCTCCACCTTCCCCTCTCCCTCCCCCCCACTTTGCTTCCCACCCTCTTCCCCAACTTCCCCCCTCCCCAAATGAGGCATACAGACTCAATCTTGAGTCTGATCATGATGGATGTGCTGCACAAACTGAGTACGAGGACCCTAATTCTTAAGACCGTAACTGAACGTTGCTTCCAGCTGAAGTTCCCAACTCATTAATACCTCACCATAGTGCTCCCAAATAGATACTACAATTGTAAGTTACATTTTAATTTTGTTTGTTAGCTTGCCTTTAGTTGGGTAACCCATCCAGGTACTCCTTAGCCTTTATTTCTGACATAAAAAACTTTGTTTGTCCCTCAAAAATCCCTTTTAGACGAGCTGGATTATTTAAAAAGGCTTAGGCCTTTTTGTCCTGGAATGGTTTAATAAGCTGCCGTAATCGCCACTGCCTCCCAACAGTAGAGTGGCAGAAATCAGGGCGAACAAAATAAGAAATCTCGCTTCTGGACCTTTTAGTGTCGGGCCGAGCTTTTTCAAACACAGCCTGACGTAACAAAAAATTGCTGAAATAAACTAGGATGGCATGGTGTAGGGCTCCTGCCCTTACAGGCAATTTCTGGACAAAGGGGACCCGATGAGCACGTTGGATCTCTAGAGCCTAGTTCCAACCAGTTAACTCCGGCAAAGAGTCTCGCAGCAGATCAACCACAAATGCGCGTATATTTGCCCCCTCAATCCCCTCGGGAACCCCGAGGACCTGCAGATTGGACCTCCGTTGATAATTTTCAAACTCCTCCAGCTTCCATCTGACATCCACTAGCAGTGCCTCGTGGGATCCCAGCATTGCGTGGGTTGAGGCAGCATCAGTTTCCGTGGTGACTATCCTAGACTCAAGGTCGGTTAGGCGTTCCCCAAATGAACTGCAGGTTTTCGTTAGTTTTCGAACAACCCCTTGCATCTTGCTCATGGCAAACTGAGCCTTGCGACTATCTTGGCGAGTTTCCTCGCGGAGCATGGTGATAGCCTGAAAGATAATCTCTAGAGTTGGTGAGGTTGACTCGGGTGGGTCAGAAACCGATTGAGAGAGATGAGCCTGGGATTAGAAAGTTGATTTGTCGGAGTATAATCCCAAGCCAGCTCTTTTCCACCACACTTCTTTTTCTTTTTCCTCTGAACAGTTTTACATTTGGGACCACCTACCTCTTCCTCATCACTATAGCTTACGTCTGTGATATCAGCTGATGACTCCTCTGTCCACTAGTCGCCGTCAGAGACAGAAAAATAAAAAATTGTAGGTAAGGTTCTACTACACCTTTCCTGAGAACCCCTAAGGATCATGAGGTAGGTTCTCCTTTTCCTTACCTTTTTGTGCATGGCTATAATCGTTAAATGCCCATTTTTAGCTAAGCTTACTAGTTTGGCTCCCAAATCCGTAAATAAAATACATTTATTTCCTCTAGTGATATATTTAGCTTCTAATGAGAGTTTTAGGCAGGTGTCATTAAGGTGAATATTTGCAAAGACAAATGTGGTCACCTGAGGCCATATTACAGTAAGTGCCTTGGGGTGCAATGTGCTTTTAAACCCACTTTTTTGTATCCCATGATACTTTGGTATTATAAAAGAGGCTGCATATGCTTGTGCCACCTCTTTGATAATGTGGATTGCTCAGCCTCACTTTTTGTACTGGTGTCATCACAAGTGAGTGTTCCCCCATTTGCATGGCCCTTATAAGGTCCTAATAAGGCCAAAACCAGCCTGAGGTTGTTTGTGTTGTCTACAGAATGGAGCCTCCACTGTCAGTTTTGTATTGGCTTTTCGCATGAGGTGCAGGGTCTGCACCGATTTGTATAAGCCAATTCTCTCTTTAGAGTAGGGTAAGTAGGCAAAATGTTAAATCATTGTTCTATAACATCGAGTTTAAAATATTGAAAGTCAAAAATATCGATGTCAAGAATATCGATTTAGTGTGCTGTGCAAAATATCGTTAAGAATATTATCGATTTAGAAAATATTGTTATTAAAAATATCGATTTTATAAATGTTGTGAAATTTTTATTATAGTATATATTTGTAAATGTATTAATAATTTTTAATTCAATTGTATATGTTTTATAGAAAAAACTTTTAGGAACGGGATGTTGGGCAAAAGGGGATAATGGTGGGGAGTGTTTTCATCTTTTAATTAAAATTTCCAAAAGTTTGAAAGTAATATAAATGAAATTTAAAAAATATTTTTAGGAGCATGATGTTGGGGTTGTAGGGGATAAGGGTGGGGAGTGTTTTAAAACGTTTTTTTGAAATTTTTACATTTTCTAAAAATTAATATTAACGAAATTTTAATTTGTGTTTTAAGAGCGGGATGTGGGGTTTATAGGGGATGACGGTGAGGAGTGTTTTAAAAAATAAACTTTAAATATTTAGGAGCTGGATGTTGGGGTTATAGGTTATAAGGGTGGGTAGTGTTTTTAAAAAAAAATGGGAACATTTAAAAAGAAATTTATATTTCATAATAAATACATTTACATTTGGATTTTAGGAGTGGGATTCTGGGGTTATAGGTGATGGAGGGGGAAGTTTGTAAATAAAAAATATTTGACATTTACATTTATAAATAAATAAAATATGTACAAATATAAAAAATATGTTTTAATTATTTGTGAGAATTTGTGAAATTTGCAGATAATTTTGTGGAGTAATGTTTAAATGATGTCAAAATTTGAAAAAGTAAAAATTTGAAAAAAAACCTAAAAGAAATATTAGGATTTTTATTTTAGGATGGCATTACATTAGTGAAAATGAAAAATCCCAAATAAATAAATTAATATTTAGGTGGCGATTCCGATCTGTTAAAAAAATTTACCGTCCAACTCGTATCCGTATTTTTTTACGTACGAATCCTACAAGTACCGTACAAACTGCGAAGTACAATTCGTACGTGAAAAATACATACGAATTGCGTTGGGAAAATGGTCCGAGACGGAGCCGTAAAATTTTACGTCCGAATAGCGTCGGGAAAAGTGTCCGATAGGGAGCCGGACATTTTTACGTGCAAATCGTAAAACAGAAGTCCGAGCGCGCTAGTACGATCCGTACCGCCCGTCCGAATACACAACCGCATGTAAAAGACCC
This sequence comes from Triturus cristatus, assembly GCF_964204655.1. Lineage (NCBI taxonomy): Eukaryota > Metazoa > Chordata > Amphibia > Caudata > Salamandridae > Triturus > Triturus cristatus. The sequence goes on from NC_140582.1 coordinate 635,104,773, forward strand.
CGTACGGAGCGAACGCTGTAGCCTACATGTACACGGGTAAACTTGTGCCCGAATATGAGTCGTACAGCCACCCCCACCCCGCACATGTAAGCACCGTACCCCCGTATGTCAGCACCGTACCCCCCCTCTGCACCGTACCCCAACACTGTAGCACAGCCCGCACCTGTACGCGCCACACTCCAACACCGTAGCACAGCCCGCACCTGTACGCGCTGCACCCCAACACCGTAGCACAGCCCCGCACCTGTACGCACCGTACCCCAACACCGTAGCACTGCCCGCACCTGTACGCGCCGCACCCCAACACCGTAGCACAGCCCCGCACCTGTACGCACCATACCCCAACACCGTAGCACAGCCCCGCACCTGTACGCACTGTACCCCAACACCGTAGCACAGCCCGCACCTGTACGCACCACACCCCAACACCGTAGCACAGCCCGCACCTGTATGCGCCACACCCCAACACCGTAGCACAGCCCGCACCTGTATGTGCCGCACCCCAACACCGTAGCACAGCCCGCACCTGTACGCACCGTACCCCAACACCGTAGCACAGCCCCGCACCTGTACGCACCATACCCCAACACCGTAGCACTGCCCGCACCTGTACGCGCCGCACCCCAACACCGTAGCACAGCCCCGCACCTGTACGCACCATACCCCAACACCATAGCACAGCACCACACCTGTACGCACCGTACCCAACACCGTAGCACAGCCCGCACCTGTACGCGCTGCACCCCAACACCGTAGCACAGCCCACACCTGTACGCGCCGTACCCCAACACCGTAGCACAGCCCGCACCTGTACGCGCCACACCCCAACACCGTAGCACAGCCCGCACCTGTACGCACCGCAACCCAACACCGTAGCACAGTCTGCACCTGTACGCGCCGCACCCCAACACCGTAGCACAGCCCCGCACCTGTACGCGCCGCACCCCAACACCGTAGCACTGCCCGCACCTGTACGTACCGCACCCCAACACCCTAGCACAGCCCGCACCTGTACGCACTGTACCCCAACACCATAGCACAGCCCGCACCTGTACGCACCATACCCCAACACCCTAGCACAGCCCGCACCTGTACGCGCCGCACCCAACACCGTCTCACAGCCCTGCACAGGTACGCACCATACCCCAACACCCTAGCACAGCCTGCACCTGTACGCACCATACCCCAACACTGTAGCACAGCCCGCACCTGTACGCACCGTACCCCAACACCGTAGCACAGCCCGCACCTGTACGCACCGTACCCCAACACCGTAGCACAGCCCGCACCTGTACGCACCGTACCCCAACACCGTAGCACAGCCCGCACCTGTACGCACCGCACCCCAACACCGTAACCCAGCACCCTCACCCAGCATCGCGTATGTATGGACCGTACCTATGCAAAAAAGACTCGTACAGAACCAGGACACAGTAAAACAGCACAAGGAGGGTCAATTCGACTCACACAACACCACAAAACACGTCAACATGACAAAATACATCTCTATGACTGACCTGCCACATCCAAACTGCCAAACAGAGGACCAAATCACAACCACCTCTTATAACACACCCACCACAAATTCAAACACAGCCACACCCAAAAATTGGACCAATACAAAGGGCCCACACACACAACCCATGAGCCATTGCAACAGACCCACTGCTCACAGACACCACAGACAAACAACTGCACCTTACTCGCACCTTACTCACACCTAAACTACACCTTCAGTTACACACCTTCACACAACCTCCTTCACAAACACCCCCTCTTCACCTTCACACACACACCCTCACATTCACACCCACACACCCACAACCATTCACACCCACATCCCACACCATGTCCACTGACAAGAATCCAAAGTTCACTACGGCGGAGCTGGAGCTCCTTGTCAACGAAGTCATCAGATTCGAGCCACAGCTGTTTGGAACATTGGTCAGACAGACCAGCATAGCCCAAAAAACCAGCCTGTGGCAGAGGATCTTCGATAAGGTGAATGCTGTTGCGCCCATCCGAAGGACCAGGCATGAATGCCAAGCCAGGTGGTACGATCTACGCAGGGCAGTCAAGAGGAAGATGAATGAGGAATACGCCCAGAGTAACATCACTGGAGGCGGGCTGCCCCGCAGACCCGTACATTACCATCCCTGGGAGGAGAGGTGATGGCCACGCTTCCACCGGTGGGAGTACACGGAGTCAAAGGAGTCGCAGAGCCTGGTGAGTACACAAACAACTCACGTAACATGGGGGAATGGCATCCACACCCCAACTACAACAAATGCACGCACCTATCCCCAAGCCCTCACCACACACAACCACACCCTAAAAACCACGCTCATGCCACTAACGTCTCCATGCCCCATTCACAAATAAAGGCAATGCCATGTCCCAGGCCACACCAACCACAAACCTAAGACTGGATGTCTGGGATGCTGGGAGGGTGGGGCTCACACAACACATTGTGCAACTCAGAACCAGACACCAATGCCCACAGCTCATATGGCCTAGGTACATACCCATGCACCATTCCCAATGCACAGGGACTGGCAAAGTAATGACAAGGTAGCTGACACTTGGCCCTGCTGTAGGCAGCACAAGGCCCTCCTGTGACCACTGTACACTCAAACAACAACTCCACTAGCTCACATACCCAACACAGGATCTCACACACACTGTCATGCCAGCACCATGAGGGGACAGACACATCACCTGGGAGACCCAATGACAAATCACACTACACACAACAACAGGCCTGGTCACACACCCCCCTCACACAAGCACACACCCCCGGGGCAGGCAACGGATTTACCCACTCTCACAATTGACATGTGATACAACAAGACCAATCCATAGCCAAATAAGCATCCCAGCAAAAAAACTACTGGCAAACACTCAGGAGCACATACCAATCTGTCCCCCGCAACATACCCATCCCCAAGTGGACATTGAGAGGAATGCTAGGCACATCAAACCACCTGGAGGAACTGTGACTACTTGAATATGTATGAAACATGGATGTGGCATGAAACAGCATTAACATTGTCTCTCTCTCACACACAGGGCAACGTCATCGACCTCCCCCCAACAATGGGGGGAACAATCACAGTCCCAGGCTCAGCGTGAAGATGACCCCACCGGCATCGACAACTCTCACCACTCCGTGGATGACCCCGACCAACCTGGCCCCTCTGGTGCCCATGCCCCTGCAGCACCTGCGTCAGGTACTGTTGGACTTGGCCCTTTTTGCAGGGTCATCCCTAAACTTTTTGCCTTCCTCCTGTATTTTTTCTGACCTGTTGTTGGCTGTTTTATGACTCTGGGCACCTTACCACTGCTGACCAGTGCTAAGGTGCATATGCTCTCCCTATGGTAAAATGTATACATTGATTGGTGTCCATGTTTGGCTCATTTGGTTTACTATCAGCCTCTAGTAAAGTGCACCAGGAGTGCCAGGGCTTGTAAATGCGAATGCTGCTGGTGGGCCTGCAGCACTGGTTGTGCCACCCACAGAAGCGGCCTAGTAAAATGTGTCTAAGGTCTGCCACTGCAGAACCTGCGTGCAGTCTGGTACTGTCGCGCTGACTGCGCAAGTGCACCCACTTGCCAGTCCCTAAACCTTCCCTTAACTACATATTAGTCACCCCTCTGGTAGGCCCAAGGGCAGGGTGCATTGTAGGCATAAGGTAGGACATGCCCTGATGTGTGTGGCATGTCTTAATAGTGAATTACAGCCATTTTCGTTTTTCACTATTGAAGGCTACCTGCTCTCCATAGGCCAGAATGGGCTGCTGGAATTACTACACGCTGTAATCCCAGTGGACTCAGAGAGCATGGTAGAAAGTCAAGTTTAGTATGCCTGAACTCAGAATAATAAAATATTCCTTTTAGTAAAGTTTATTTTAATATCCTGCATTTGTAAATACTACTTTTAGAAAGTTAGTATTTACTGATCTGGCCATTCAGTCCGCCGTGTGTGTGTGTTCTGCCTAGCAACAGTAAGGAGCAGGGCTGGGGAATTCCAGGAGACAGGCTGGCTGCCAGGTGGTGGGTAGAGAGATTACACCAGGATGGGTGGGAGGAGTACACCTTGACTCTTGAATAGACCTGTGCTCTGCCACCACAAAGCCGGCTCCACCCCCTGTGGAGCGGCTGATGTCTCTGCCCTGCTGCTGAAAGGAAAGCGCAGAGTCACCATAACAAAGTGCTCCAGAACTGGACTGAGCCAGGCCCAGGCCCCCTGGCGCTAAAGAACAAAAGAATCACTGTATAAAAGTAGGAGCCTGGCTCCTAAGAAATCAGATCCTGTTTGCACTACGACGAACCTCTGCCTGAAGGAGAAGGACCTGGAGAAGCTGAAGGAGGAGTACTGTCTCTCTGCCTGAGAGACTGGCCTGCAGTGGGTGCCTGTCTGCTGGAAGGAGAGGAAAAGAACTTAAAGAAAGGACTTTGTCTTAACTTGTGCTGAACTATCTCCAAGGGCTTGCTAGAGAACTTGCCTCCTGAACTGCGCCCCAGGAACATTGGGCGCTACCCCCCCTTTCCAGGAGAAGAGACTGCCGTGGGTGAGCCTACACCGCTGACTCTGGAGAACCTTAAGCCCTGATCTCCCTAAACAACGCGACAATCTGCCGCTGGACGTGACTGCAAACACAGTGCGGGCCTACCAGCCTAAACAAAGTGAGCAACTACCCCAGTGAGCCGTAGCTCCCAAAGTGAGGAGGAGATCCCCTGTCCGAGCATCGAGTTCTGCCACCCCCCCGGGCTGCAGAAATCCCCGTGAGGACGTGGGCACTGTTCGCCCCAACCGGACGAAGCCGACAGCACGCTGCGCTGAGATCTTGCCCCCAGGCTGCCCCTTCTGCTGCTGCCTCGCTGGTGTGCTGAGAAGTCAAGGAGTGCCCCACGAAGCATCGCTGGCCACGGAGGAGCCGGGACCGAGACGCGACGTGGGACACTCGTGGGAGACAGCTGCAGACTGCTGCGAACATTTGCCCCCAAAGAAAAAGGTATTTTGTGCCCTACGCGCTGATAGACGGTCCGTACTAACCTTCGTATGGACTATCATTGCTTTGCCCCAATTTGTGCCTGGTTCGCACCGTACTGCCCCTGAGACATCCCCGCTTTGAGGCGTACCTGCGGTGAGGACCTTGTGTTGTGGCGTGGGTTCGCGCTGCGAGTGTTCGCACCGTACAAGCACTGCCGCCTGGGTTCGGCGCGTGTCTGGGGCTGTACGGACCATACAGTATTGAAGAGCATCAGCTGCTCTCACGCGTGAAGCGTGAGACTCGGCACTCAAAGCAAAACATACGTACGACGCGCCCCCATCCAGTACGGCCCGTCTGGCTCAAGGCCTGACGAAGCGTACCTCACGCGAGAAGCGTGGGAAACGGCACGGTGTACCAGAATCACCCCAAAGAGCGGATTTCAAGCGCTACGAAGCGTACCACCACCCAAAAGACCTTATTTGAAACAGAACTGTGGCATTTAAAGACCTGTGGATTGCCCTTAAGCCTTTACAAGTAACTGGAACTGTGAGTAACCAAGACAACTGTATTTGAGCAACCTGCCTGCAAGAAATCCTTTATATAAAAGTTATATTTTTACAGAAATACAGCCTTGTGGTGGGTAGGTGATTATTGTGTGGGACAACCTGAACGCTTAACCTATATGCCCTCTGGAAGTTTAGCCTGACTGCTCGCGCCACGTTACCTAGAGGGTGAGCAGGGGTTATGTTTAAAGAGGTGATCCTTTGCCCTGACTTAGATGAAAAGGGTCCCTGCTTGTCGCAAGTGCATACCTGCGCCAACCAGAGACCCCGGATTCTAACAGGTACATCTGTGCCAACCACCACCCCCACTCCTGCCACATCCCAGGAGACACCCAGGAGCCCTGCTCGCACTGAACACAGCCAGTCTGACCAGGAGGGACAAGGTTCTCCGGGCACCCAGGAGGAGGCAGACAACCGCGCTAATGCCATCCCTCAGGGGTCCCGTAGACCCGATGTGCCCACAACGGCAGGCCCGGCTCGTGTGGGCAGGGGTGGTGGGAGTGGAGGCAGGCGGAGGCAGGCGGAGGCGAGAACCTGACCAGCCAGCTGAGGGAACCGGTATAGCACACATGCGCCACATCCTGGACACATACCAGCGTGACACCAGGGGCATCAGCCAGGTAGTGGTGACCCTCAACGAGATTAAGAACATGCAGGCCGAGCAACATGCCAGTCAACAACAACACCAAGGACGGATGGAGGCAAGACTGGCTGAGCTCTTGGCGGTGCAAACGGACATGAGCCGTTCACTCCGTCGCATTGCCGACAACATGGGCAACCCTCCCTGTGACACCAGGTGAAGACCAGCACCAGCCACAGGGAGGGAGGAGGAGGAGGAGGATTCCTCCGATGGAGCATCACAGACATCGTCAAGGCCTGCATCTGAGGGTCCCCGGAGGAGGTGGGTCGTCCACGGAAAAGACCGTGAGAGTCAGCAGACCATCCACATCTCCCAGGTCACCTGACCTGGCACCTGGCCCTCTGGCGCAACAGCACCACCTCACCCAATGACATTCTCTGCCACATGGACTTGCTGGTCACAGTCTGACCAATGATAACACTGTGGTCTGGACTCTGATGACTCCAACTGACAAGGATGCCATCTCCCCCTGTGAACTTTGGATTCTATGCACCCGGTAGAGCACCTTACTTCATCCACCAAAAGACTTACCCCACCAAAAATAAATACTTAAGTTTGTCATGAGATGTTGCTGTCATTTGGCATTATTCACCAACATATGTGTGTGTAAATGTCAAACTATGCCTGAGTGTTGAACTAACTCCACACATCCATACCCTGGGAACGGAGTGTGGTACAGGACACACATGGGTCACAATGTATCATTCAATGCAGACATGGAGCACAATACTCACCTGTTATGGCCTCAAGCTGCTGAGGGGGTGCTAGGGAAACTGTGAGGACACACCTATTTGGAAGAGTAACATTAAGGCGTAGAGGTCATGCCTCATTTGGAGGTTCCCGGGGAGGGAGTCCCAGGTATGTGTACCCAGGTTGGAGAACTATGTCCTGCATGCAGGAGTACAGTGGATCAGAAGAATGGTGGCCAGGTCAAGGTTGGATGCACAGAGATGGCACTACGGGGTCTCGGATGACAGTGGTACAAGGTTGGTTTTGGGTCAGGGTTGTGGCCTGCCTCCTGAGTGTGGGTGAGGAGTCTGAAGGTCATCCTGCAGAACACAGTGATCCATTGCAGCTATCTCTGCTGGACGGTGATGTGGCTGGGGCGTGGGATGTTGACGCTGAGGTGTGCAGATGCAGCCTGGATGTGGAAAAATGTGTCCCTGGATTTTGGATGTGACTGCTCCGTAGAGGGCAGGGCAGTATTTGACACGGATGTTGTCTTGGACCTGGGGGATGGTCCGTCTTACCTTGGAGTGGATCTATCTGGGGATCATGTGCATAATGCTGAGGGTGTTGCAGTGTGAGGTACAGATGCTGGTGATTACCATGGCAAATTAGAGCAAGCAATCCATGATGCACAACATCTTGTGTGCGTGGACACTGGGTGCCTGTGCAGTGCCTCTGTGGGTGGGACACAAGCAGTTGAGCCAGCTGTAAGGGGACAATCCTCAGATTTTGACCTCAGTCCTGTACAAGTCCAGCCTCAGGTGGCTGCTGTTCTGCCATTCATCTATGGATCCCATGCAATCTTGAATATTGGAACTGGCAATGTCTGCGTCCTTGGTGAGGGTGAGGAGCGCCTGGCTGTCAATGGCATATGAGTTGATGATGAGGGCGTGTGCGCATGTGATGGTGGATAGGGGGGTCCTGGACACATTGTAGATTGACACGCTGAAAGATGATACCTGTACCATGTTCCTCACGACTAAAGCATACTACATGCAGAAGCCTTGAATCCCACTCCCATGGCCTTGCAGGGGTACAGATCCGGTGGGGAGTAAGAGGGACATGACCTGGTGGGTGTGACAGGTCCTGGAAGGCGTGGCAGCGCTGTGTAGGCAGTCGGAGTTGCACACTCATCATGCAAAGGTGTTGTGTGTGCGCTCAGTGCATGCCTGAGAGCAGGCGAGAGATGTGTGGATGGACCGTGCTTGGAGGGTAGCTACAACATCACACTGTAGTGTGATGTGGGTCATGCAAGGACATGAGGGTCGTGCAATGTGCACGTTGCATGTGCAGACAGTCCAGCCTTTGGTACCGCATGGCCGCAACTGTGGCACAGACAAGCCGAAGACAGCCAAATTAATGTGTTGAGGGAGGAAGGGAGGAGCACCTTTGATGTGTGTGTGTTGCCAAATCTGGAAACTACGTGTGCCCTTGATGCAGTGGCTGCAACAGCAGGCGGCATGTCCTGGGAATTATGCCACAATATCCACACAAAGACTAGGATGTCAGAAAGGACCACTGCAACAGGTGTATGTCACGGAAGGAGTAAGCGGTTTGCAATGGCACACCCAGAGACAAAGGATGCACAATCACCAAAGATGACTGACACCGGATCATGAAACTGAAGGCCGAGGTGCGCACAGGAAACACACCCCAGAAGGTGTTGACGGCCCGTGGGGGGGACTAACATGCCAAAACACATACACAGCCATGGACATCATGCACAATAGAGAATCAAATACATGAAGAACAGCATGCAGGTTGCTAATATACACATAGACTCATATGCACAATCCTTGACAACCATGCCAGAGATGCCGCATGCACAGTGGCAAGAGACCTGCATTGACAGAGATGAGGCACCTTGGAGGCTGAGGAACACCTTTATTACTCAGGCTCACACCTATGCAAAAGCATCAACATTAACAGACTCACAGGTTTATTGGATTAACATGTGTGACCTACACCGGACACCCCCTTTGCACCACAGATGCTGAAAATCCATTGTACTGGCACACAAGTGAAGGGGTTGAGCCAAACAGCCCCTGCTGCACACGGAGAGGCTGCAATTCCCCATTGAGCATCATATGGGGATGTCCCGCAATATGTCCACCCGTAGCCTCCCGTATGTTTCAGAGGGAAGTTGTACACACATTGATGCCTTCGTCACAAACAACAATCCCATAACAGATGACTGTCACGAAGTGTGACTATCAATTCATGTGAGTCATGCCTCATATCATGTGCCCCATGGTGAGTCAACATGTATGCATAGTAACATAACCTGCACAGGAGCAGTGCCCACACATTACAAACAACTACCACACCCAAAAAGCCTTGCTGCAATCCTTACCCAAAGGAGAATGTTCACCATGTCCGTGCATGAAACGCTGATTCAGCACACGTTGCATTACTCATGAGGAATAGCAGGAGCACAACGATGCCACGAGCAGACAGCATGCGAAATACCTGGGGATGAGAGACACACAAGAAGTCAGGAAAAACATAGTCATCCGCATGCATGGTCATGTACTCTACATGAATAAGGTTGACACCATGCCAGTTGTCAATTGAGTGTGACAGCTAAAATGTGTGGAATGACATCAGCACTCGAGTGACACATCAGCACACACCTCAAAGTCACTTAGCATACAGTCAGCTGGACACACACATTGCAACACATGCCACACAAGGCTCAAAGCGTGCACACTCAGACCCAGGGACTCACCATTATGAGAAGAAGTTGTGTATGAGCTGACTCCGGATGTCCTCCTCCTCCTCCTCCTCCTCCTCCTCCTCACTTGCCTCGTGACCAAGGCCGTCATCCTCCACGGGTGGATGTTCCTGCTCATTGGGATCCAGGATGAGTGGCACAGCTTTCTCCACTGCCATGTTGTGCAGCATACAGCACAAAAGGAAGATTTTGCAGACCTTCACCGGTGCATATGGGAGGGACCCGCCGGTCTTGTGGAGACACTGGAATCGGCTCTTCAGGAGGCCAAACGTCCTCTCAATCACTCGCCTGGTCTGCCCATGGGCGTTGTTGAAATGGTGATCTGCAGCTGTTCTCGGGTTGCGGAGAGGCGTCACCAGCCATGGCATGTTGGGATAGCCAGAGTCCCCTACATGGAATCATCATGTAAAGAAGTGGATCAGGAGATGCCGTCACATACTAAGATAACGCTGAATACTGGACACACAGAGCCTACTCACCAACAAGACATGCTCGTTCGTTGTGCAGCTGCAGCATAATTTCTGGCACCCTGCTACGCCTCATGATGTAGGCATTGTGTGCTGACCTTGGAAAACGTGCACAGGCATGGGAAATCACCATGTTAGCAAGACACACCACAAGGGCATTAATGGAGTGGTAATGTTTACGGTTACGGATGGCTACATCCTGTGCCTGTGGTGGTACCAAAGCCACATGTGTCCCATCAATGGACCCAATTACATGGGGTATCCCTCCCAGGGCATAGAACTCACCCTTGATACCTGTCAACGAGTTGGAAAATGGATGAATTCATCCAGGTGCTCCAACATGGCTTCCAAAACATCATGCAGGAGACGGCTGAACATGGTCTGAGACATGCCACCCACATCAGCAATGGTCAATTGAAACGTACCGGTGGCAAAGAAATGTAGGGCTGCCATCACCTTCATCTTGGGGGTCAGCGCAGTCGGATAACTGTGTCGCGGTTGGAGGTGTGGTGCCAGCCTGTTTGTCAGGTCCACAATTAACCATTGGGGGAATCGGTAGCGGCGTATGCTGTCACGTTCCCTCATGGCAGCCAAGTCTGACATTGGTTGGGGGAGAGGCGGTGCCCTGCAGAAAATAGGAAGGAATAACGAAGATTGAGTACATTACTACACCAATGTCAATGAACTGAGCACATGTTCAACAGCTAATACACATATGCCACATACAGAGTCTGGTCTGTGCAATACATCCTGCACACGTATGCCAGCCAGGTGCTACTCCTACCAAGAGCCAGCTACAAACATGGATTGTCAAGGTCTACATGACATGCCATGAAAGTAGCTGTGGGTCATTGTGAGTGAGCAGCCAGACACATTACAGGAGTGACATACATCCACATATGTGCATTTGAAGGATGTCATCTCATACAGACAGCTGCCGGGAAGCTAGACGCACAGGTCACATGTAATGGAAAAAGGACAGACCACACACTTTGCCATGAAGGGGTACATGTCAAATATGATCACACAGACATTGAGACTACGCAGATATGTCCTAAGCTCGCAAGTCTCAGTTCGATGCATACAGACACACGTCACGTGTTATTCCACATGTGTCCTGGTGTGCGTAATAGTGTGACATGGGTATCTACACACAGACACATGTTGGATGCAGCTACAGCAGATGCCGTTGACGGAACACCAACAGCAAGATCATGGGAACACATGACACACACATGATATAGTCACATCGTAGTGAGATGTCAGGTGTCATCATCCGTGTACCTGGCATCAGGGGACATTTGCGGGTGTTGGGGACTGTGCCATCCAAGTGAAGCAGTGCGTGTGAAGGGGAAGTGCGCCACATGGTGCCCCATCACACATGACATGTGTACACAGGTCATCACACAACTATTGGGTTAAAACATGAGGAGACATGTGCCAGCTCACTGCCTGACGCACCTAGGCCCTACACATGATGCACTGCACTGACAATGACTTGATGTCCATCCTTGTGCGAGTCATACACCTCCATTCCTTTCCTGTGTGCCTCCTATAACCAGTGTAAGCTGTGAAACGCACCGTACACACGCTCTGAGGGCGTGTGTACGGTTGTATCACAATATGGGGTTTGGGTTGGAGTACGTGTGTGTGCAAGGACCGTACACACGTATGTGTACACACTGGTCCTATCCCCATGGTAGTGTAGTCATAGGCGTATGCCATAAAGATACGGCTCGTACCCGCATATGTACGTCCCGTAGCACTATGGCGTGCGCCTATGGCAACACTACCCTAGTGCCACGGGCCCTACACACGTGGGTACGGCCCGTAGCACTAGGGTAGTGTTGCCGTAGGCGTACGCCATAGAGATACGGCTCGTACCCGCGTATGTACGTCCCGTAGCACTATGGCGTACGCCTAAGGCAACACTACCATAGTGCTACGGGCCCTACACACGCGGGTACGGCCCGTAGCACTAGGGTAGTGTTGCCGTAGGCGTACGCCATAGAGATATGGCTCGTACCCGCGTATGTACGGCCCATAGCACTATGGCGTACACCTACGGCAACACTACCATAGTGCTACGGGCCCTACACACGCGGGTATGGCTCGTATCTCTATGGCGTACGCCTATGGCAACACTACCATAGTGCTATGGGCTGTACCCGCGTGTGTAGGGCCCGTAGCACCATGGTAGTGTTGCCGTAGGCGTACGCCATAGAGATACGGGCCGTACATACGTGGGTACGAGCCCTATCTCTATGGCATACGCCTACGCCAACACTACCGAAGTGATACGGGCCCTACACATGCGGGTACAGACCGTATCACTGGAGTAGTGGTGCCCTAGGGGTATGTGTGGAACGCACCGTACCTGTGTGTGGATAGTGAAATTACATAGGGGACACATGAGGGACAAGTATAAGGGCCTAAATGCATGCTGGTTGTCATGGAGTTTCCAGTTCAAATTTTTGCATCAGGTGGCCAGCAAAAGTCGGTTGGAGACAATATACTATGTTGCAAAGTGGTTGTTGACTTGACATCATGCTCAAATTTAGAACCATGCAAAGGCCCTCACTGGGGTAGGTTTAAAGGGATTGGAGGAAACGTAGGATGCAAATGAGATTGACCAATCACTCTGTACTCCTGTAAATGAAACAGCCCATCAAGGGAGATATAAGGCAGCCAGGACCCATGAGAGAGCACTTGCCTGTACAACCTTTCATTCCACACCACTGCTGCTGCTCGTGATTCCTCTGGCACCATGTCCATGTCTGTGGAGAGGGCCAGCCATTCACCCAAGAGGAGAATGAGGCGTTGCTGGACGTCATCCTCCCACAGTACCCCTACCTATATGGGAGACCAGGGGAGCAGGTGAGTGCTGACTCCACTAGCTGTGACTGTGCCCCTTTTTTGTGTCTGTCACTTCTTGCATTGTGTCCAGGTGTGACAGACATGCAATGTTGTTCATGGTGGGTCCCAGGGGGGGGAATGCCTTATGTCTCCCATGCAGAGCCTGATGTGGTTCATATCTGCACTCCTCACTTGCATTGTGCTTACTGTGACAATCACTGCATGGTGCATGCCACATTCAGCCAGGCTAATCCCCTTGGGAATGTTGTTTCCATAGTCCTGGTGTGATTTTGTGGTCCCCCCAGTGTGACAGGTGACTGTACCCACAGATGTGTGTGAGTTGAGTGTACCTATGGTGATAGTGTCCAAATGATGTGTACGGCCCCTGGACATTGGTGTGTGTGTGTAAGTCCCCTGTCATGTGGGTGAGTGTCTATGTGGAGTGTTGCACCCCAGCTGCATGGAGGATGCATATGCCCTACCCATCTGATGTGAGCAGGGAGCCATGCTGTATGTCTGACGTGCTGAGCTAGGCTCACACCTGTGACTTCCCCCAGTCAAGTGGCACATGTGCAGAGTGATGTTTGTACCCGCAGTTGCCAATGGCAGGTGATTGACCTGTGCCTGTGTGTGTCTGTGTACTCCGCTGAGGTTGTGTCAGTGGCCTGGGGCATGTGACTGCTTTGAGGTGCTGTCCCTTATCCTGGTGTTGCTTGTGACGCACAGTGTGAGCCATGATCATTGATTCTCTCGCACCCCTCATGCCACCTGTGTACTTTAAATGCCACGTAGTGTATTTGGCCTTCCCCAGAGGATAATGTCCCTATGACAAAGGTGCAATGAGTTTGCTGCATACTATGCCCTGTTCAAACAAGCCCAATTGTTCTAATGTGTGTCTCTGTGACATGGAGCAGGTGTATTGATGTTGTCTCACTTTGTCATCCTCACAGGTAGCCACCTACGCCAAGGGGGAGATTTGGAAGCGGCCGTCAGGGCCGTGAGGTCGGTGGAGGGTCGCAGTCGGTGCCTGGCCCAGGTGAGGAAACGCTGGCAGGATATCCGGTGCTGGACCAGGAGGATCGCCTGGGTCCTGCTGGGGGACTCACCAGAGGGCAAGAACCGCGGGCGCCGGCGCCTGACCCACCAAACGAATGCTGTCCTGGCGACAGTCTTCCCTGACATGGATAGGCGGCTACAGGAGAAGCAGCAGCAGGAAGGGGGTAGGTACATGTGTGTCACCAGCTTTTGGAAGTGCTCAGTCGCCTGGATACACTGCCAGGGTTATATGTGCAGGGCATATCCTGTTCCCCAAAGTCAACCGGTCCTGTTCTTCCTCCCTTCCCCTCCGTGACATGTGTTCCCTGGTCTGTGTGTAGTCACTCTTGCACAAGGTAATCTAGGCTGGCAGTTAATCCAAGTGCCCAATGCTTGCAGCATCATGTGTGGGGGTGGTCTGTGACATGTGTTGGGACCTTGCCTGTGCCCTGTCCAGTTCAGTCATTTGGGGGTCCATGATTGTTGGCACTGATGCAGAGTCTTAACATAGGAGTGTGAGGCTTAAAATGAACTGCCTTGCAGCATGCATGACCGATGTTGTGGCCTCAGACATGATGTGCATGAGGGGGAGATATGCATAGTGCGGGGACGGTTGCTCCTGTTGCAGTCAAATCTATCCAGGACCATGGAGCAGTGTGGCCACCACAGTCCCCTGAGAAACCTTTTCCTAGGAATCATGTGTGTCATCCAACACTGTGGACATTCTCAGTGTCTTCAGCATAGGTTGGCCTCTGTGGCATTGTACCCTGGCCTCATTTGTATTTACGTAAAGTGTGCTACATGTGTACACTGTACAGGGTGACCCAATGTGGCTTGTGCATCCTCACACTGGCCAGTGCCTGTGTGTCTGTGTACAACTATCTGATGATGGTTGTTTGTCAATAATATGTGTGGTCAGCCCCACGAGGGGTAGTTAAAGTGCAATTAGGCTTTGATGGAGCCCATTAATGTGATCCCTGATTAAGAGGTGTAAGTCCTTCCTCTGTCTCAATCACATTGTCTCAGGTAGGGGGGGGTTGTGCGGGCAAGGCCTACATGTCCAAAGCATATGTCTCCTTGCCAGGCCTGGCCTGTGTGTGATGATTGTCGGAACAGACACTCAACAAGTATTGACCCAGTCATGTTGTGCAGGGTTTAATGTTTGTGCTTTGCAGCATGTGTCAAAAGTTAAAAGACATGGTTCCTGCTCATCCATTTTTGCCAACGGTGTGTGGTCCAGATGCTGTGCTCGACTGTCCACAGACACTAGCTTCTCTGTATAATTAAATATCAAGTTCTTTGCTGTTGTGTCATGCTCTCCATTGTTTCAAAGTGGCATGGTGGCTCAACCAACTGTGTAGTGCATGGCCTACATATGTGCGTAGTATTGTAGATGTTACTCATGATGCTTTTCATGCTATGCACTGTGACCTATGTAGTTTGGACTCATGTGTCATATGTATACAGGTGTCTGATTAGTTCCTGTCTCTTCACCTTGCCCACAGCATCGTTGGGGGACACCGAGGGAGACACCGGCACGGACGTGGAGGAGGGATCCAGCACCGGTCCCACCAGTGCTGGGGAGTCTGCCGCAGCAAGTGGCACGGAGGGCGAGGGGAGTCAGGCGGAGGACCTGTCCAGTCCCAACACCGACTATGACGCTGACGGGTCCGAGGCTGAGCTCCCAGAGGGGGCGGAGGCTGCTCCCACAGCTGAAAGCAGCAGTACATTTCTCGCCGCCCCCTCCATTCCCATCACCGCCCTCCCACTTGCTCGGGTCCCTTCTGTCCGTGCTAGGCGACCACATGTCTCCTTCGTGCCAGGCACAGCACCCCTTGCCCCTGTCTCCCCTGCTGCCGTCAATGCCGAGTCTGTGGACATCCTGCGGCAGTTGCAAGTTGGTCAGACATCGCTGCTTAATGTCCTCCATGGCCACACCAGACTGCTGACACAGATGGTGTCGTACATGGAGGGCATGTCATCAGCGATGTCTGACCAACGGATGTTGCTGAGGTCCATGGACTCATCACTGACGGCAGCAGTGGGTCTCCTGCAGCGCTCCGTCCCACCCCGACCCCTGCCCCATCCACACTTCCCACTCCCATGCCTGTCCCAAGCACACCCAGACATCCCCATGCACGCACCCCACCAGACACAGGCAGCACACCAACAAGGAAGGCCAAGCGCACTCCTCCAGTCACGCACACACAGGGGGAAGTAGGCACACCCACTGGGTCGGGGGGCAAACGGCAGCCACGCAGCCACAGTGGGAGTACGCAGTCCTCACGACCCACTTCCTCCAAAACCACTCCCCTTGGCTCCCCTGCCCAACAGTCGGACAAAGAGTCCTTCATGGCCAGTCTGTCCCTCAGCCCCAGTGTGACACCACCCCGCAAGCGGTCGAGGAAGTCCCCGGGCAGGGGAATTGAGCCCTCCCCCACTAGTGCTGCAACCCATCCCTCTGACCCCCCCCCTCCTTGGGGCCTGTGGTTCCTTCGGGTGCAGGGGAGACGCTGGCAGAACTTGCAACCGTGTGCAGCGCCATCCTAACCACCACCTTTGGCGCTGCCCCACCCCCTGTGGTGGAGTCGTTCGTCCCTGCACCCACAACACCTACCCTTGCCCCTCCTGTCCCTGCGGTGCCTGGTCCTTCTCCCCCCACATGATGCCCCCCCCTGTGGATGGAAAGGAACTGTGAACTGTGCAGTCAAGCTAGGGGAGACGTGCCCCAATGTGTCCCCCCCCCCCCCCCGGAATTTGCATATGGACTGGCCTATGGGCCTTGTATATAGTGTACATTTCAAATCCAATTTTTTTTAATGCTGAATAAAGCATTTTGTTTTTCATTTGCACACAAATGCTTTTCTGGTATTGCTGTTGGTGCTGCTGCTCCCTGAGTTGGGGTGGTGATAATGTGTTAGGTGTCTGGGAAATGTTGTAGTGTGCTGCTCATGGGGAGGACCCTGGTATCTGCGTGCCATCACAAGGTCTCTGCAAATAATCTTTAGTCATGTAAGCTCTTACTATATGGTGACATTGTCCCAAGGCGTGTTCCTTCCTCTGTGGCACCTGACTTCTTCCCTGCAGGGTGTTTCCCAATTGTTGTGCTGACCTGTGTCTACAGTTCCTTGCTGTGTGAGGGATCCCTTCAACTTTGCCCATGCCTGCTCTGCAATGTCTCCACCTGCATCGTCTGTGCCATCCTTGGTAGTCACTGTACTTGTGTATGGAGTATGTTGCCATGGCTTAATGTGGACATGGTCCCTTTTCCGCACTATGCATGTGTATACTCCCAGCCTAGCACACATGTGTTACTTGTTCTGCAGGGTATTTGGGCACCTGACTGACAATTGTGGGCATTGTATCTGTGGGTACTCCACCCTTTTCCTTCCATGGGAGGCAACAACTTGTTGGCTGCCCCAGCACCTGTACATTCCTATCAGTCCTGGAATGTGGGTGACAGTGTGTGTTCCCTTAGGCTCTCTTAGTTTAGTGGGGTTTCACATGAGGATACAGTCTTGTTGCATGATCTCAGTGTGTGTATTTTGCTGCCACCGCCAGGGGTGGGTATGCATGTGTGATTTGTCATCACACCCACATGTGGTGTGTCATGCAGTGGGGGAAGGACATCCATCCTCATGTGAGTGGGACACTGCTGTCAGTGATGTGTTGTCATGGCACTATCAACATAGTCGCACATTGTGGATGCCTTCATGCACCCATGGAGTTTTGCTAATGGGAGGATGATGTACACACCCCCATGTCTCTGTCCACTGCTGGGAGGCCTACCCCTACGTCACCCCAACAATGGTGGTACGGCCTTACCCAGGCCTGAAGAGCGTGGGTATGGGTCGCACCACGCCTACCCCTACGTCACCCCAACAATGGTGGTACGGCCCATACCCACGCTCTTCAGGCCTGGGTACGGGCCATACCACCATTGGTGGTGTGACGTAGGGGTAGGCATGGTACGACCCGTACCCACGCTGTTCAGGCCTGGGTATGGGCCATACCCCCAATGTTGGGGTGATGTAGGGGTAGGCGTCGTACAACCCGTACCCCCGCTCTTCAGGCCTGGGTACGGGCCGTACCACCATTGTTGGGGTGTCGTAGGGGTACGGCCCGTACCCAGGCCTACAGAACGTGGGTACGGGCCGTACCACCATTGTTGGGGTGACGTAGGGGTAGGTGTGGTACGACCCGTACCCACGCTGTTCAGGCCTGGGTACGGGCCGTACCCCCAATGTTGGAGTGACGTAGGGGTAGGCATGGTATGACCCGTACCCACGCTCTTAAGGCGTGGGTATGGTGCGTACCACAATTGTTGTGGTGTCGGGACACGTCCACGTCCACTTCCGTTGTGGCGGGACGCAGGCCTTGGTGGACACGCCCCCCCCAGTGACCAGTCCCTGGAGGTACGGTATGTACAGGGCATGTATACATTTTGCCTTCGGTGAGGGTTTTGTTTCCTGCCCCTGCCCCCCACCTTTGCCCCTGGGTGTTGTTCTGACCTTCTGCAGCGTCTGCGTCAGTTCCTGTGCACCAGGTCGTAGGCTATGAGGGCCGGGATGACTCGTAGGATGGGGTCCATGGCTGTCCGTCACGTACAGGTGCTCCTTCCTCGTGTCCTCCTCAATTTCCCGGCAGTTTTTGGCTCCCGTAAAAAATGCTACGTGCGGAGTGACGTAGGCACGAATCGTACTTGCTGGTTCGTAAAACGCTGCCTGACTCCGCCCGGACGTCACGTACGCGGTGTCCCGGATCGGAATTGTGGGTATATTTTAGCCGGTCGGTGTTTTGTACGAATCGTACGGAAATGGTATTTCTGTACGAATCGTACTTGCGAGTTTGTAAGGTGGTTTTACCAGGTACGAGTCGGACGGAGAAAACGCTCCGTACGACGGTTCGTTTTACAGGATCGGAATCGGCACCTTAATGTAGAGTTGATTTGTTTTGAGATGATCTTATCGTTTTTTAATAAAAAAATGATATTTAAAAAAATATAAACATTTAATAAAATAATGAATACATTGTACATTATGAAGATGTTTAATGTTTGATTTTGAAAATAATAATGTAATAAAAGTAAAAATTTTAAATACATATATGTTTAATATTTTTTTATATTCTAGTAATAATTATATTTTGATTTTGTATTATTTATATTATTTTTTACAATTTAATTTATAAATACAAGAACATGTATTAAAATTATTTTAAAAGTCTCATAATTTTTATTAGGATATGTTTTTATCATTGGGAATTGGTTAATGTATATGTATATTGTCTATTATTTTCTATGTGTTGGGAATATAACATTTAATGAGTATATTGTTTTGCATTTTCATTGAGTTAATATGGTTTAGGGTGGGAATAGTACATTATATATGTTTAATGTAAAGGACCTTCCCTAAGTTAATACAGTTTGGAGTGGAAACAGTAAATTATATATGTTTAGTATCCAGCACCTTCCCTGAGCTGACATAGTTTTGATTGGGAATAGTAGATTATATATGTTTAGGGGCCGATTCCGATCTGGGTCGGAAAGCACTCCGACCGAGTCGGATCCAGAGTGTTTTCCGACCGAGCTGGACCTAAACAGTCGAACCGAGCGAGTACATTGCGCACTTATGCTGTCGGACTCGGTTCGGTCGGACTCCCATAGAAGTCAAAGGGAGCCAGCTGTACGACGCGTACATGCGCTCCCAGTGACTGAAAGGGTACGTCTCTAACAAGTGCGCCCCCTACAGTGGGTACGCATTGGTGCCATCCGCACCGTACATGCCTGTGTGTCTCCCCCTGTGTCCGAGTCGTAGGGCTGCGGTTGTCAGGGGGCCCGACGCAGACCCTCGAAGTCCGACTCCGGGAGCTTTTGCGAGCCGGACACTCCGGCTCGCACAAGCTGTCCGACGCGTGCATCGTACTGGCTCGGTTGTAAATCGCATCCATTGCACGCCGCTGTTAGCTTCCGACCGAGACGTACGGAGCGGTTCGGACTCAGAAACGACTTGGTCAGTGAATCTCACGTAGCTCGCATCGTACTGGCTCGCTCGTACAGCTGTACGAGTCAGCCGGAAAACACACATACGGCTCGTAGTTTTTCCGGCCGGATCGCGTTCGATGCCCTTCCGACCCGGATCGGAATCGGCCCCTTAATGTCCAGCACCTTCCCTGTGTTTATATAGCTTGAAGAGGGAATAGTAAATTATGTATGTTTAATGTAAAGGACCTTCCCTGAGTTATTACAGTTTAGAGTGGGAATAGTAAATTATACAAGTTTAGTGTCCAGCACCTTCCCTGAATTAATATGGTTTGGAGTGGGAATAGTAAATTATATATGATTAGGGTCCAGAACCTTCCTTGAGTTAATATAGTTTGGAGTGGGAATAGTAAATTATTTATGTTTAGTGTCCAGCACCTTCCCTGAGTTAATATATTTTGGAGAGGGAATAGTAAATTATTTATGTTTAGTGTCCAGCACCTTCCCTGAGTTAATATAGTTAAGAGTGGGAACAGTAAATTATATATGTTTAGGGTCCAGCACCTTCCCTGAACTAATTTAGGGTTTGATTACGACAGCGGTAGGACCGCCACCGCCAGCCATGCAGTGGTGGTCCTTAATTACGCCGACCGCGAATTTCCCCCTGACAAATTAGGATGGCGGGGGGAATCTCACCGCGACTGTGGTGGTCGCAAAGACCGGCTGCCATGAAACCGCAACATGCAATCCTCCGCATTGCCTGGCAGAGCGGTCTGCACCAGTAAAATGGCGGCGGTGCCTACCAGGCACCGTCCGCCAAATTACGATGAAGGCTGGAGACAGCCTTTCCATGGCTGTGGAACCGCTGGTGGAGATTGTGTATAGGGGCCCATTACGGCCTCCCTTGTGTTGGGGGAGGCTAGGGTGCACTTGGGGGGTAACCATGATACCCCCTACATTTCACACAGTGCCTGCCAAGTAGTGCTGTGAAATGAACAACATGGCATTTTCGCATCGTGGCGGGTGCTGCTGTCAGCAGCAATCGCCGTAATGTTGAGATGCAGGATTCGACCGCCAAGGTTGTGGTCGCATCCTGATCCAGTGTGTGGGACTGCCGCATGCATGGCGTTCAGTCCCAGCTTACATCAGGATGGCGGACAAACTCCAGTGTGTCCGCCATCCTAATGAGCCCCATAGTTTGGAGTGGGAATAGTAAATTATTTATGTTTAGTGTCCAGCACCTTCCCTGACTTTTTCTAGTTTGGAGTAGGAATAGTAAATTGTATATGTATATTAACCCACCACCTTCCCTGGGTTAATATGGTTTGGAGTGGGAATAGTACATTTTATATGTTTACTGTCCAACACCTTCCCTGAGTTAATACAGTTTGGAGTGGGAATAGTAAATTATATGTTTAGTGACCACACCTTCCCTGACTTGTTCTACGTTTGGAGTGGGAATAGTAAATTATTTTTGTTTAGTGTCCAGCACCTTCCCTGAGTTAATATCATTTGGAGTGGGAATAGTAAATTATATATGATTAGTGTCCAGCCCCTTCCCTGACTTTTTCTAGTTTGGAGTGGGAATAGTAAATTATATTTGTTTAGTGTCCAGCACCTTCCCTGAGTTAATATAGTTTGGAGTGGGGATAGTAAATTATATATGTTTAGTTTCCAGCACCTTTCCTGACTTTTTCTAGTTTGAAGTGGAAATAGTAAATTATTTATGTTTAGGGTCCAGCACCTTCCCTGAGTTATTATAGTTTGGAATGGGAATAGTAAATTATATATGTTTAGTGTCCAGCAGTTGGTATGGTGTAGAGTGTGAATACAAAAAAATTTGTTCTTTATTTTAGAGTAAGGCTAATTAAAAAATTGTATGTTTAAGTGGTAATAGTATTTTATATATGTGTGTATTTTTTTTATTTATGTCTGACAATTAATTTAAGATAACCATTTTATTGTACATACAGAAAAAAAATCATTATAGGAATTAAATACAAATCAATATTTATTTTTTATTTATGTCTTTATTTTTATTCAAAGACTCAAGCAAAGAAATAATATGCATTTTATTTGTATTAACATACATTGCATTTTTAGTGCATATTTAAACATAAACAAATTACATTTCAGTAAAGTCAGCATGAAACATTTTTTTGTTTTTTATAATGGGGAACATGGTAAATATGTTCATTTTTTGCAAATAAAAGATGTAGTTGTCCACTGGTTTTTATACATTTTTTAATACATATTCTTTTGGTAAGAGTTGTAGAATATATATTTACATTGTAAACATGCATTAAATATTTACATATAGGGGCCGATGCCGATCTCGCTCGGACAGCCCTCCGAGAGCTGTCCTTAGCCTTACCTTGCGACCGACTCGTTCCGGGAGCTGGTCCATCCGGGCGATGAACTACGATGTGCAAATGTTTAAAAATCCCGACCGGCAGGTAGGCTCCGATTCCAGCTACATATCCTGTACGAGCCGGATCCGTAAACGCTGATTCGAGTCGCCCAGAAGCAGTTTCACAGCATTTTCCGGGTGGACAAGTACGATGTGTACTTCATACGTGCCGAACGGGTCGCCTCTTCCAGTACATCACAGCATCCGGGAGAGGTGCAGTGCAGGTCTGATTCACGCCACAACACGATCCATGGCTATGAGATGGACCAATCCTCTATGTCTACGAGACGGAGCAACAATCAGCAAGTATGAGATGAACCAATGATGAATCCCATCGCTCTGGTCATCCCAGTACTGTATATCTATGACCGGATCAGGAACAGACGAGTACATTGCAGACGGTAAGTCAGACACCCACCACACAAACAAACGTTACGAACCTGCAAAATGCACACAGAGGGGGTGGATATCCCTGCCACCAGCAACAGCCAAACCATTAGGGTTGAATGGTCATCACTACCAGCAGTCCCCACTCATAGGGGGCTGGATGCCCATCACTAACAGCAGTCCCCACTCATAGGGGGGGCTTATCACTACCAGCAGTACCTACTCATAGGGGGCTGGATGCTCATCACTACTACCATCCCCACTCATAGGGGGTTGGATGCCCATCACAACTACCATCCCCGCTCATAGGGAGCTTGATGCCCATCATTACCAGTATCCCCTACACATAGGGTGCTGAATGCCCATCACTACTACCATTCCCATTCATAGGGGGCTGGATGCCCATCATTACCAGTATCCCCTACACATAGCAGGCTGGATGCCCATCACTACAACCATCCCCACTCATATGGGGCTGGATGCCCAGCACTAACATTACCCCCTACTCATAGGGGGCTGGATGCCCATCACTATTACCATCCCCACTCATAGGGGGCTGCATGCCCATCACTACTACCATCCCCAATCATAGGGGACTTGATGCCCATCATTACCAGTATCCCCTATACAAAGGGGGCTGGATGCCCATCACTACTACCATCCCCAATCATAGGGGGCTTGATGCCCATTATTACCAGTATCCCCTACACATAGGGCGCTGAATGCCCATCACTACTACCATTCCCACTCATAGGGGGCTGGATGCCCATCATTACCAGTATCCCCTACACATAGCAGGCTGGATGCCCATGACGACCACCATCCCCACTCATTGGGGGCTGGATGCCCAACATTACCAGTATCCCCTACTCATAGGGGGCCGGATGCCCATCACTACCAGCAGTCCCCACTCATAGGGGGTTGGATGTCCATCACAACTACCATCCCCACTCATAGGGGGCATGATGCCCATCATTACCAGTATCCCCTACACATAGGGGGCTGGATGCCCATCACTACTACCATCCCCAATCATAGGGTGCTTGATGCCCATCATTACCAGTATCCCCTACACATAGGGGGCTGGATGCCCATCACTACTACCATCCCCACTCATAGGTGGCTTGATGCCCATCATTACCAGTATCCCCTACACATAGGGGGCTGGATGCCCATCACTACTACCATCCCCACTCGTAGGGGGCTGGATGCCCAGCACTACCAGTACCCCCTACTCATAGGTGGCCTGATGCCCACCATTACCAGTATCCCCTGCACATAGGGGGCTCGATGCCTAGCACTACCAGCATTCACACACATAGGGTGACTAAGCAAACCCCCTCCCTACCATCTTGGCAAGATTGTATGCTCATGTGTGTAAAATGCTCACAACACAGAACCTGACAGTGAACATACAATGTGACTTCCATCACATGTGTGCCCAAAAGGTGACTGTGGGGTTCAGAAATCCAGCATTTTAGGATCATTGTGGTAATGGGGTCTTAACCCCCCATCACCACAGTGCCAAAAGGTGATTGTGGCATTAAAAAATCCAGCATTTTAGGATCATTGTGGTAATGGGGTCTAAACCCCACATCACTACAGTGACCAAAACGTGATTGTGGCATTCAAAGATCCAGCATTTGAGGATCATTGTGGTAATGGGGTCTAAACCCCCTATCACTACAGTGACCAAAAGGTGATTGTGGGGTTCAAAACACCAGCGTACCAGAAACATTGTGGTAATGGGGTCTAAACCCCAAATCACTACAGTGACCAGAGGGTGAGTGTGGACATAAAAATTGCAGCATCTTCAAACTAGCATGTATGATTCCTTGTCCCAACACCACAAGCAATGTTCTGGCAATGTAGTGGTTGTGTCACATACAAACATAGATTTGGTGAGGCAAAGATTGCTGTGTATCACAAGAACACCCTCTGCCATGTGCAGACAAGCATTGTCCAAGATCCCTGACAATGCCTCCAGTGTCCAATTAGACTATGTGAAAAGTGAGCATGATGATGCATACACACATATCTTTACGAACAGACACACAAACTAAGGAATCCTGTGGAGACTGTAGATGTTAGCTGACCAAGTCGCATACCATGGCAGCAATGGGACATACCAAACATGATGAATGTACAGGCTGATGAGCTAGGAGACGCAGGGACAGTAGGGAAATACCTCCAAACAACATCCAGCCAAGGGACCACAAAAACTCATACCAATGCAGTAGTGCAGATGCACAAACACAGACAGGCACCCCACACTGCATATCATACACAACATGTGTGTGTGTCTCGGTATCCCCAGATCAGTACACAACACATGAGGGTGGGCTGAACTCCAATGACATGGATGTGTACACAGTGCCACACAAAAGTAACTCATGAACTGTGCACCCCTTTGTGGGCAAGCAGGCATTATCAGATGAGTGGGATCCCAACAAAGCTGGGCGGAAAAGCAACCAACACAGCAAGAGACAGACCCACTACAGCACTCCCCTCAGGGACCCTACATTGGGGTGAAAGTAGCCTGTATGACAATCCCACTGTGATGACAAAGGTAGAGGTTGCCCTTACTGTGGAGCACTGTCACCTGTGCGCACTGGGTCATGTGTCCTGACCAACAAACTTCCATCACACCTACACAAACACAAATCACCGGCCATGGCCTGTAGTCAATGGGCTAAATGTAGGTAGGGGCCTAGCCATGAGACAACTCACATTTGGCCACTCTCAACACCACACACCTTGATCTGCACCAATGTGCATCAGCTAAGCACACATGGACTGGTGACATTGCTCAAGCACCCATGACAATCCCAGGGGTGGTGGGGGATCTAAGGTACACAAAAATCCTCATACATGGCCAGTCAACAACCCTTGTGAATGTCTACCACACTGCACATTATGCAGTACATGGGCATGACGTGAAATCTACCATAATCATTGGGATCCCTGCCACACTCCCACACCAATGAGGAACCAAAGGAGAGCCACAAAGAAAACATGTTGACACCTTCCAACATTGCAGCTCCAACCCTGATGAGTGGGAGTAGTCTCACACACATAGAAGTGACCCACTCACTGACAGATACCACATAGGGAAACCAACATGATGTTGGTAACACAGAAGGGCCAAGGGGAATCCTGAATGTGTCCCACGTGCGTTTGACAACATCCCCGGACCTTACAACTAAAACACCTAGGGATGACACCCTAATTACTAGTAGTTTGCCATGCACCTACATCCCAGAAAACCCAGGGCAAAGATGTTGGATGAACACAGGACAACTCAGCAAGTGCACAAAACAGGAACATCTGTAGGTAACACAGGCTGTGTAGAAAAAGCGAAGGGAACACATACAGACATGCTCACACAACACACACCATGGGCTCAGGCAATGCCATGGACTGACACACTGCCATGAGGGGACTCCACTCCTGGGGAAGGTCAGCTGTGCTAAACGTTGTCTGTGCAGGGCTCTGTCATGTCAGCACAACACTTGCCTAGTGAGCCAACAATTACAACACAATGAAAGCTCTGATCACATCAGCCTGTGTACGGGAGTGTCCCATTAAGTCATCTGCACATACGCAATACACATGTATAGCAAGTTGCACTGATGACACAGATGACTTGTGTACCATTGATGCACAAACCTGCCAGTCCAGTGGAGGTGGGCCCAGTCAGGCAATCTTACAAAGTGCACAAATGTAAGCCCAACATATGTGCAACAGTGTATGCCAAAGATGTGAAGTATCAAACAAAAGGAGAAAATCCTGGCCCCAAATTGTTCCTATCATTACACCCTGAAATTGCAGCAAAGGATGTAAAGGATACACACTGGAATAGTAGACATATCCCATGGACCACATGGAGTCCATCACATCAACAAATCAGTTTCGTATACCTTTAAAACACCATTACAAAAGCAAGCTCATGATACTCATCATCAACATCATGTACATTAGATGCAACACCACTGGATAACAAAACTTGGCTTTATTCACACACAAATCCTTGTAACTATTAAGTCCACAATGTCAAAAGGCTAATGGCCAGTCCATTTCAAAAGTCCTACCAGGGTGACATGTGACAAGTTATCACCCATTGCTTGCCTGCACTGCTACGGCCAGGGGACATCTCCCCTTGGAGGGGCATACATAGAGGCAGGCCAGGCACCGCAGGGACAGGATCAGGGCACAGCAGAATGGGGCAGGAGAGGGGTGGTGGGTGAAGGAGTGTCACTGGCAACTGCAGTTGAGGTGTCTGACACAGTGGGCGCCGTCGCCACTGCAGGGCTCAAGTCAGATGTTGTGGGTGTTGTCACCACTGCAGGGTTCAAGTCAGATGGGGTGGTTGCCAGCACCACTGCAGTGGGCAGGTCAGCTGGTGTGGTCGAGGTCTCCACTGCAGTGCCCAAGTCAGAAGGGGTGGATGTGCCCTCTACTGCAGTGCCAATCTCCAAAGGAGTGTAATGGGGTTCAGATGAGGTGGGCAGGAAAGAGGGGGGTCACGGTCTCCACACCAGTGGCAGGAACAGGCTCAGCGTGTGAGGTGGGGGTGGAAGTGCATTTGATAGCGGGAGGGCCTAAGCATTTTGGGGATGCAGTATCGGTGTGAGGGGGAACCTGGAGCAGGGTGTGGCGGGGGACCTGTGGAGTGGTTGCCTGGGGGCAGCAGGATGGAGACTCTGTGGTGGAAGTGCTGGATTGTGGTGGGGTGTTGCCCTTCCTGGTCTAGGGGGATTTGCGGATGTGGGCCTCAGTGTCCGTGCGCCTAGGGGAGGATGTCCATGTGGCAGGGGAATTCCCCACTGTGAGTGGTGACTTCCTCTTCCCCTTGTAAGTTGGAGCAGATGGATCGGTGGGGAAGAGGCCAAGGTCACAGAGGAAGAGCTGCTGGGAAGGGGGTTGTAGGTGAGGCAAGGGAAGGGGTTTTGGAGGGAGAGGCATCTGAGGATTGAGGAGTGCTCGTGGATGCCTGTTTGTGTGTCTGTGACCCATCCCCTGTGTGCGAGCCATCAGTCCCCGGAGTGTGCGTGCTTGTGGCTCTGGATTTTGTCTTACGTGGCTGTGTGCTGCTTGTGCCTGTTGTGGTGCGTGCCTGTGCCGGTGTGTGTGTGTGCTTTGGCCAGGTAGGGTAGTGGGGATTGTGGATGTGGCAGAGTTGGGAGGGGTGAGGGACTATTGGAGGAGGGATGCTGCTGCCGTCTGTGTGGAAGCCATGGCCTGAATGGTCCGCTGTAGGACAGACATGTTTGATGAGATGCCCTCCATGAAGGACACCAGTTGTGTCAACAGACTGGTGTGAGAATGGAGGACACTCAGCATCGCTGTCTGACCTACATGGATCTGCTTAAGTAAAATTGTAAATTGTAAATTGATACTTGTATAGCGCACTACTCACCCGCAAGGGTCTCAAGGCACTTGTACGAATACCGCTGTGGAACCCATCCTGGCTTTCCCTGTGAGGCGTCCACTCCTGGGCACCCCCAAGGTGGAGGCCAGGCATCCTTAGTGTTGTGGGGGCCGTTGTGGAGATTAAGCAAGCTATTGCCCAGAGTTGCAGAGTGGGACTCCATGATTGGAATAGGCACCGAGGCGAGAAATATCAGGTCCATGGAATTTTGAGCCCAAGACCCGCCAGGGCGGGGAATTGAACCCTGGTCCCGGGCCAGACCTCTGCATCAGGGTCTTCCGCTCTAACCATTGAGCCACACTTCTCCACGTAAGTAAGTCCACAGACTCCATACTCAGGGCACCAGGGGAGACAGGAGCAGGGGGTGCGGTGCCTGGCACGAAGGAGACATGCTCCCTTACACGGGAGACTACACGGACATCTGGGATGGGAGCAGATGGGAGGGTGGAGATGGTGGTGGTGGCAGGGACAGACTCGCCAGGTGTTGTCTGGGAGCTGCTGACACCCGCCTCCACAAGGGAGTCATCACTCTAGCTGCTGTGTTGCTCAGCTGAGGTGGTTGTAGCTGAGGTCTCCTCAGGGTGACTCCACTCACCCTCCATGTCACTGGTTCCCCCCGACTCCTGTGCAGCGGACCCAGTCTGGCTCTGCGGCTCCTCTTGGTCCGTGGAGCTGTCTCCTCCAGTAGCCGTAGATGTATCTGCAAACAATCAGGATAAACAGATCCACATCAGTCACCTGTATTGACCTGACACATCACAGTCAGTACAGCACATTACAGAGCACGCCTTTGCATCATTTGCAAAATATTGAAAAAACGTGCTGACACATATTTGAATAAGACACTTGTCAGTCTCCCGGTCAACCATGCTCCTCATATCCTTCCCGTCCATGGACCCATCTGATGGTGAATGTAGTATGTCACTACTCATATGTGCACACATGCACAACCTAGGCAGTTGTTTGAACTGCAGGATTTGTGATTGAAATGTGTCAGTACACTCATATCCCGATTCCCACCTCCTGCCACTGGCTCTGTACATGTGTCAGGATAAGGGATGTCCAAACTCATTGTCAGTAATATGGATATGCTTCCTTCACCAGACACCATGATGTGCTCATGTATTGATGGTCAATGCCACAATTGAGTGCAGTAGAAAAACAGTTCAGGGTTTGACTTGATGGCAGCAAGGCCAAGTCGTTTAATAAGTACCAGGTAGAGTGCCAATGCTGCACAAGGCTTTTGCCTGCTCTTGTTTTAACTGAGTGTTGAATTAAGCAATCACAAAGTGGACTTCTTTTTCCGTCAGATTTAATCAAAGAGGTAACTCAATTACATCATATTTTTTTAAATTTAGAACAATTCATGATCTTTTCATAAAAAACCACACCGTATTTTGATCAATAATAATGTGACACAGTGCAAATACAAATTCATAAGATTTCGACACCTTCAAAAATGCGATTTTGAACTGAACAACATTCCACTCTTCAACATTCATACCCATACACACCCATTCATATTCTTCAATAAATATCAAAAAAACATCAAAAAACTAGATAAACGCTGTGTCGACTGACACATGAAGGCCATCCAGAAAGATTTTCTGTACTTTCGTTGCCTATACTCTTTCTTTGTTGAGAAAAGGTTTTTTAATTGATCGATTGGCCTTTGTTCGTAAGGTCTACGCGTTTCGGAACCCGTATCTTGCTGGGAACCTCATCAGGACCAATGTACTGCAATAGATGAACAGAAAATTGTTTTACCTAATGTCCTATCTCTTAAAAACTGGGGTGGTAGCGCTATGTTTAAAGTTCTCACCTGCAACTTCAATGCAGTCAATGCCTCACAGGGGATGTGTTCCCTCGAACTGTTGAGCCCGAATTTGTTCTGTCAAACCAAATAATACACAAGATGTAATCCAATCTGGCCTACCTTATCATGACACAACAGATAAAACTCTCTTCTACAAGTCAGGGATCAGTCAGACTAATGGTATGGTGCTTACTTGAAATGTACGTCAAGGTGCCAAATCTCGGGGGTCTTTGTTCGTTCTTTCCGACTCCTCGGTGTGACTGGTCGTCTAGATACCGGCCGTTTGTTTAAAACATGGCTCCAAAGTTTGCCAGTTGTGTTCGTCTCACTAAATTGAACAAGAAAGTGTGACTCGTGAGTATGGAGTCTCCGTTATTGTTTGTGTGTGCACAACCATGCTGATGGTTCAGAATCTCACCTTAATGTGACGAATTTCCCGCGTCTCGTTGGGGTTCTGTGACTTCGCTATTCTGCTCGGTTCCGATTCTCGCAGAGGAGTGTTCTTCACTGGTTGACGCGTTACGTGAAGGCGTAGCGTCTGTCTACGTGTTTCTGGGAAATGTAGTTTTCTGGAGTTGGTGGCCTCTCTTTTGAACAACAAAGCTTTATTTTGTCCAACACACGGGGATAATGATTGTTTGTATCAATCACTGTAGAATTCTTCATTGTAAGTGGTTCAACTTGTTATGATAGGTCAATCGTTGGTTTCGGAAGAGAATTAAGTAGGGTGGGTGATCATAGTGCCTCTGAGCTGTTGTCAATCAGGCTTTAAACTGTGGCAGGTTTGTCTCTCAGTTTTTTGGGGGGTCCAATGGTCATTATCTTCCTAAACTCTGATTTTATAGGTTGAAGATTTCGGAAAGTTCGTTGAGTCCGTCCACTGACGTGTTGAATTTGATAATCAACATTGCTTCCCGTCTTAGTAGTTTTGAATCCAGGTCCCCACCTCTCGCGTCCTTTTCGACTTTGGAAATGATGGTCCATCTCAACTCTCTTTCTGTGTGGTTTTTTGAGGACCAATGGTTGACGAGTGGTGCATTCACAGTATTTTTGCGAATTCTTGATTTGTGTTGTTGGATCCTCTGTCTGATTTCTTGATTGGTCTTCCCAATGTACAACTTCATGCAGGGGCATAGAATTCCATATACCACGAATTTTGATTTACAATTTGAAAACGTTTCATGTTTCCAGTTGATCCCATTGTGTGAGAAGCAGTCACCCTCGATGGTTGATTCGCAGCATGTACAGGTGCCACATTTGTGGTGCCCTTGTATGGGGGGTAAGCTGAGGAAGCTTCTGATTGTGGCATTTTTAGTTTTTGGCATGGCTGCCCGTACGATTTGGTTGGCGATACTTTTGTCCTTTTTGAAGGCAAACAGGGGAGTTTCTTTTAGTAACGGGTCCAGCTGTCTGACTAAGTGCCAGTTTTGATTGATTGTTTTTTTCAACCAGTTTGATGTTGGGCCGAATGTAGTCACACAGACTATCCTGTTGATCTTCGCTGGTGTTTGCTTTTCTAGCAGTGTCTCACGTGGGGTCCACCACGCTCTTTTTATGGCTCTTTTTAGGAGTTTCTTAGGATAACCTCGTAACAAAAGGTTATTCTTCAGGGCTTCTGAGTGGAGAAAGTATTCATCTTTGAAAGTACAATTGTCTTCTGTGCGGTTGTTGAGCCACTACATTCCTTTTTTCTGTGGCTCAACAACCGCACAGAAGACATAAAATTCAGCATGAACCATTCAAAAAGCAAAATGGCATTCCTTGATGTGGAAATCTACGTCACGGACGGCCATCTAGCCACGACACTCTTCAAAAAAAAGACCGACAAGAACAAGGCTCTACATTTCTCTAGTAATCATCCACGAAGCCTCAAGGAAAATCTACCGTATGGGCAATTTTTGCGCATTCGCCGCAATTGTACTTTCAAAGATGAATACTTTCTCCACTCAGAAGCCCTGAAGAATAACCTTTTGTTACGAGGTTATCCTAAGAAACTCCTAAAAAGAGCCATAAAAAGAGCGTGGTGGACCCCACGTGAGACACTGCTAGAAAAGCAAACACCAGCGAAGATCAACAGGATAGTCTGTGTGACTACATTCGGCCCAACATCAAACTGGTTGAAAAAAACAATCAATCAAAACTGGCACTTAGTCAGACAGCTGGACCCGTTACTAAAAGAAACTCCCCTGTTTGCCTTCAAAAAGGACAAAAGTATCGCCAACCAAATCGTACGGGCAGCCATGCCAAAAACTAAAAATGCCACAATCAGAAGCTTCCTCAGCTTACCCCCCATACAAGGGCACCACAAATGTGGCACCTGTACATGCTGCGAATCAACCATCGAGGGTGACTGCTTCTCACACAATGGGATCAACTGGAAACATGAAACGTTTTCAAATTGTAAATCAAAATTCGTGGTATATGGAATTCTATGCCCCTGCATGAAGTTGTACATTGGGAAGACCAATCAAGAAATCAGACAGAGGATCCAACAACACAAATCAAGAATTCGCAAAAATACTGTGAATGCACCACTCGTCAACCATTGGTCCTCAAAAAACCACACAGAAAGAGAGTTGAGATGGACCATCATTTCCAAAGTCGAAAAGGACGCGAGAGGTGGGGACCTGGATTCAAAACTACTAAGACGGGAAGCAATGTTGATTATCAAATTCAACACGTCAGTGGACGGACTCAACGAACTTTCCGAAATCTTCAACCTATAAAATCAGAGTTTAGGAAGATAATGACCATTGGACCCCCCAAAAAACTGAGAGACAAACCTGCCACAGTTTAAAGCCTGATTGACAACAGCTCAGAGGCACTATGATCACCCACCCTACTTAATTCTCTTCCGAAACCAACGATTGACCTATCATAACAAGTTGAACCACTTACAATGAAGAATTCTACAGTGATTGATACAAACAATCATTATCCCCGTGTGTTGGACAAAATAAAGCTTTGTTGTTCAAAAGAGAGGCCACCAACTCCAGAAAACTACATTTCCCAGAAACACGTAGACAGACGCTACGCCTTCACGTAACGCGTCAACCAGTGAAGAACACTCCTCTGCGAGAATCGGAACCGAACAGAATAGCGAAGTCACAGAACCCCAACGAGACGCGGGAAATTCGTCACATTAAGGTGAGATTCTGAACCATCAGCATGGTTGTGCACACACAAACAATAACGGAGACTCCATACTCACGAGTCACACTTTCTTGTTCAATTTAGTGAGACGAACACAACTGGCAAACTTTGGAGCCATGTTTTAAACAAACGGCCGGTATCTAGACGACCAGTCACACCGAGGAGTCGGAAAGAACGAACAAAGACCCCCGAGATTTGGCACCTTGACGTACATTTCAAGTAAGCACCATACCATTAGTCTGACTGATCCCTGACTTGTAGAAGAGAGTTTTATCTGTTGTGTCATGATAAGGTAGGCCAGATTGGATTACATCTTGTGTATTATTTGGTTTGACAGAACAAATTCGGGCTCAACAGTTCGAGGGAACACATCCCCTGTGAGGCATTGACTGCATTGAAGTTGCAGGTGAGAACTTTAAACATAGCGCTACCACCCCAGTTTTTAAGAGATAGGACATTAGGTAAAACAATTTTCTGTTCATCTATTGCAGTACATTGGTCCTGATGAGGTTCCCAGCAAGATACGGGTTCCGAAACGCGTAGACCTTACGAACAAAGGCCAATCGATCAATTAAAAAACCTTTTCTCAACAAAGAAAGAGTATAGGCAACGAAAGTACAGAAAATCTTTCTGGATGGCCTTCATGTGTCAGTCGACACAGCGTTTATCTAGTTTTTTGATGTTTTTTTGATATTTATTGAAGAATATGAATGGGTGTGTATGGGTATGAATGTTGAAGAGTGGAATGTTGTTCAGTTCAAAATCGCATTTTTGAAGGTGTCGAAATCTTATGAATTTGTATTTGCACTGTGTCACATTATTATTGATCAAAATACGGTGTGGTTTTTTATGAAAAGATCATGAATTGTTCTAAATTTAAAAAAATATGATGTAATTGAGTTACCTCTTTGATTAAATCTGACGGAAAAAGAAGTCCACTTTGTGATTGCTTAATTCAACACTCAGTTAAAACAACAATTGAGTGCATGCAGGACAACTGACATTACTGCAGGATACACATTTGCAAGTGGTATACCATGCTATAGGCCAGTCTGGCTAATCAGTCATTACTGGCTTCAGTCACAGGGGCAGTGCATCCCAAAACAAACAGTCTGCTCTCTGTTACAATCATGTTTTTGTGGGGAATGTAAGCCCTGTAGCTGTCAAGTGCACATGTTCCCCCACTGCTACTCTCATCTTAAGGCATCGGATGATCCCATGTTATACAAATGCTACAGTTGAGTGACTGCAAGCACAAATCTGTAAACATGAGCACATCACAGTCTGATGAGAACGAATTAAAGCTGCTTGCACTTTAATGTAGAATACACCATTAGGCACAGTCAAGTGATTACACATCTATGTGTTACCCCATTGTCCTGATCCAGCAGCCACATCTCAGCTGGCTGCCCACCCCAAACTGTTTAACAACCCAGGAGTCTAACAAGCTAGGCCACTCCACAATGACACAGAGGCAGACACCTGATTGCACATTTGACAATGCACTAGATGAAGGCTGACACACAGGAGTAGAAGAACAGAGTGTTCTTCATGTCCGGAGTATACATACCTGTCCTGGACTGGTCCATGTGCAACATGGGATTACCCTGAACACTAGGCATGAGTCCATGCATGTGTGACACACATGATGTACATTCTTCTGAGGCCCCAACATTGTCTCACCTGCTGCATGGGTGTGTGGTAAATACCCCAGACACATATGGTAAGCCAGAGCAGCTATTAGAACACATATTAATGGCCCACACAGAGAGTACATGTCAGAATACTGACAATGTGCAGACACATGTTAATCAATTGCCTCACTCATGAAGCCCAAAACAATGCACTGGTAGCAGATGCTGTTTCCAACCTTAACCTTGAACAACAACAGGGACACACAACCCAAGTGACAAAAGTCACAGACAGAAAGGGCCACACCTGTGTATCAGATGAGGATGGGCCATAACCTAATTTAGGCACATGACTCTTGTTCAAGCAGACAGACGAACTGTGGGAGTGTAACCAGGCTGAAGGAGTGCAAAGATCATGTGAGACATAGTTCACAGAATAGGCATGCACTTACCCCCTCCTTGCTGCTGTCTGTCTTTTAACTGCCCATCCAGGTCAGGAAAGACCACCGTCAGAATCTGGAGCATGTGGGGGGTCATGATCCATCGTCCGCCCCTTCTGTGAGGGGGCGACAGCTTCAGCTGGACTCTTGCGATCCTCTGGGGCCAGCCACAAAGTTCCTGCCACCTCTTCTGGCAGTTGCGGATGCTGCACCTGTGGACCCCCACAGATCGAGCTGTCCGGGCAATGGTCATCTAGATCTTCTGTTTCTGATGGGCATCAACCTGTGAGGATGACAAAGTTAAAAGACCATTAATACACATGCAACATGTTTGTGCATCACACAGTTGGATATACATGTTGTTATCACAAGAGCATATGATGTACACAGGTAGTGCATCTATGGTGATGGACAGTTGTCCTGCATTAACAACATGGAAACATTGTCTTGGTATTGTAACCGTTTGAAATGCAATTTTCCAGCACAGTACCTGTTCACTACAGGTACCTACACACTTTGGGGGTTACAACTACTCAGTGAGCATGCTAGCCACAGGTTTACTCAATGCCATTAGTGCTAGTCAGACAACATGCACAATGAGAAAGGATGTGGACTGCACACTCACCTGCTCCCCTGGTTTCCCATACAGCTTGCTGTACTGTGGAAGGAGGGTGTCCAGCAGGACCTGGTTCTCCTTCTCTGTGAAGGCTGGGACCCTCTCCACAGTACGTGCCATTCTTGGAGCCAGAGGATGCAGAGACCGCAGCAGTGGTAGCAGAGATGTCAATCTGGAGCATGTAGTGCAGGCAAGTGAGCTCTCAGGGGAACAGACAGCGATAGGGCTGACACGTTTGCATCCTATGAATCTGGCCAATCCATCACATTGCACGCCTCGTACACGCCTTCCTCATCGTTCAAAAATTTCAAGTTCATGTTACCAAAGAGTTTGATACATTGTTGTAGGGAGCCAACGGATTTTACAGCACACTAATCGTACAAGCATCAAATCCGCGTCCGTATCCATGATAGTCAATAGCCAATGCGTGCGCGTGGATCGGTCTCTAGGTGTACGATGCATCTTTTGAAAACTCACATGCACCCATCTCCATGATAGTCAATAGCCAATGCATGCACGCAGATCGGTCCCTAGGTGTACGACATGTCTTTTGAAAACTCACATGCACCCGTCTCCATGATAGTCAGTAGCCAATGTGTGTGCGCGGATTGGTCCCTAGGTGTACAATGCGTCTTTTGAAAACTCACACGCACCCGTCTCCATGATAGTCAATGGGCTAGGCATGGGCACGGATCGGTCCCTAGGTGTACGACCCGTCTTTGAAAATGTCACCCGCGTCTGTCACCCACCATAGCTTGCCAGGGACCCATGTGCACACCAACAACAATACAGCCTGTGACACAGTATGTCAAAAGGAATGTCAAGCTGCATTACCTGTGTGTGTATGTGGGTTAACATGTGGTTTAGTATGTGGCACTTAGTGGCACCCACTCCCAGGCTGTGCAAGGTGTCATGGGGACAGATACCTTTGTGTGTTGTGTACATAACCACTGTGATAGCCAACTGTACAGTTCAGAGCACAACACAGTTTCAGAGGTACATTGTGTATGACATGTGACATACACCCTGACTCTTAGGTGGAATGGTATGTGTGTCACAGGGTGTCCCAGTGCCACAAATGTGATGTTCATCCACAGTATGTGTGCATTTTGCAACGCAGATTACTCCGATTCCATGTGCTCAATGTCATACGGTCACCACATCTATGTGTTTTGTCAATGTGAGTTGATGTTGTGTCTGTGTGTCAGAGACATCCATTTAAGTGTGGTGGTGTTGTCTTCTGTCCTATGTCTGTAGTTTGCAAAGGATCATGTTAGGGTCTTCTGGCCTTTATGTAGGTGGAGTTGTGGGTATGTCTTTGTTCAATAATTTTTTTTTTCATTGTTTGTTTGGTCCTTTTTTTGTCTTATTTCCTTTGGTTTTGTTGTGCATGACGGAGACGTTCATTTGCTGTGTTTCTATGCTGGCATACGCGTTGGTCGCAAAGGAGTCTATTGTTTGGTAGTCACATTTTTCTGTACTTCTCGGTTATCTGGATTGTGCTCCATGCGAGTCGGTCTCGTTTCACACACATTGCATCATACTACACGGGTCATACAGCGCGGGTACGTGTCGGTCAGGTCCATTCCTTATGCGTGTCGGTCGGTACGATTCCCGGTCCGTTTACGGGCGAATCCCTGATTTCTGTACGGTTCGGTCGTGCGGCTTGTGTTCCGTATGAGTGGGTTGTAATTCACACGCGTTGCATCGCACTAAGCGGGTCTTAAGCTGCTGGTACGTGGCGGTCGGTCTCCATTCCCGGTCCGTGTTGGTCGGTAAGTTTTACAACCGGAATCGGAATTGGCCCCATAGTGTACATTTTTAATAACACATTATTTTACAATTTTTTCATTGTATAACTTTTTAATATTTTTTTTATATTTTCTAAAAAATAATATTATATTTTATATAATATTATTTAAATTGTACATACAAATACAATTATCAAGGCAAGAGAGCATTTTGAAAAAGAAATATTTTTAACATGAATACATTTTTTAACATTTTTAGCAAGCAGTACATATTTTTCTAACACATTGTTAAGTTAACATGTTTTATTTTAATGTATAATAATACATATTATTTATTTTTTAATATTTACTATTATAATTTAACATTTTTAAACAGCAATGATAAAATGTTTTGTACATTAGTAATATTGAAAAGTATTTTATAAACATTTTTGGGCATTACATTTCTAATGTACATTTAATTTAATGTAAAAAAGTATTTGTATTATTTCAATTAGGTAGCCATTTTCTATACTAAGGGTCCGATTCCGATCTCGCTCAGAAACACTCCTGATGGCATCTATCTTGTAGGGAGTCCGAGTCGTACGCGTGATTTCTGTGCGACTCGTACATCTGTACGAGCAAGCAAGTACGGTGTGATAATCGCCTCGCGCTCCGAGCGACTAATACGTGTCAGTGATCCCCTCCGGACGGCTCCGCCATGGCTGAGACTCACAACGCAACGAGGTGGATTCTCGAACGACCAAGTACGATGCCTGCGCCAAGCAGCTGGATCAAGTCAGAGCCTCTGATTTGAAAAAGCTCCGGGAAGCGGACTTTGGGGGTCCGTAGCTGGCCCTCCTCCTCACGGGCCCCTACGACTCGATCAATGGGGGGGACCCAAGGGTCCTTCCTACACATGCATGTACGGTGCGGGCAGGACCGAAGTGTCCCTGCAACAGGGGGCGCCCTTGTCTGAGACGTGCTTTTATTGTCTTTGGGAGCCTATGTATGCAACATACACCAGGCCCCCATAGACTTCAATGGGTCTTCGAACGACCCGAGCCCATCAGCGCTGCAGCGCATCGTACTCTGTCTCTCGGAGCCCAGGAGCCCGAGTCACTCAGAAAGCTCCACGGGCACGAGTCGGCCATAGGGATTTCCGAGTGAGATCAGAATCAGCCCCTAAGTTGTATTTTGAAGGCTATCTGTGTTGTTTTAGGCCATCTCTGAAGGGAGAAGCTTGCGATTGGAAGCTGAGTTCCATTGGTTACGGTAAGTTTAATTTAATTACTTTTAGGCTTAATTTAGGTGTAGGGTGAAGGTAGTTAGGTAGTCTATAGTGTATGTAACATTTGTATTTTGTGTTTTTTGTGAGGTTTTGTTTTTTAGGTTTGTGTATGCAGCACACTGTTGATAGGTAGGTGTTAGCGTATGTTATGTTTAATATGTTTAGAGTATGGTGTTATTAGTATGTGGTGCACACCTGCTAATATGCAGGAATGCGCCAGTTAAAATTGATTGACATAATATTTATATTTTAGATGTTTGCAAAGAAATGTTTATTTAAGAATTGATTTCACAATTACGATTTTTCAATGTTTTTGTATTATTGTTTTAAAGTAGGAACATAGGGCACCATTACGATGCCCACCACCGTCATAGAAAATGGTACCAACCGCCAGAGGTGGGGCGGTCCCATGAGACAAATTAGGATGCGCCCGCCACACTGGCAGGCGCATTCTTGCTTTTAACATTGCGGCGGGCGGTGCTGTAAACAGCATCCGCCGCAATGTCAAAGGTTCATGTCATGCATTGCAATGCACAACGTGACAGGCCCTGTGCGGTGCCTGCCACCTTGTGTATGGCAATGAAGCGGGTACCCACCCTCCACCCCTCCGGGGTCCCCAAAGTCAATCTCTGCATGCCTTTCCATGGCAGAGTCTCTGCCATGGAAAGGCATGCCCACCGCACACATCATAATATGGATGGTGGTGCCTGCAAGGCACCACCACCATATTGTGGGCCTTTTCCACCCGGCAGGCACTCGTGATGATTGCCTGCCGGCGGAAAAGCGGCGAATGGTCTTTCGGTCCACTGCGTTACCCCCTGCCATGGTAATATGGCGGGGGTAATTGGCGGTCGGGCAGGGAGTTATGGAGTGCGGATCGCCACCGCCAGTCGGGTGGTGATGATCTGCACACCATCATAATAGACCCCTTAGCTGTTCTTTCTATATATTCTAGCCCTTTAGTGTTTGGGTAGAGTCTTACTTTGTATTGTAAGTGCTCGGGCATTATTTTAGTTTGTTTAGTTAGTTTTGGACCTAGTTGTGTTACAGACTATTCAAGTCTTAGTTGTTGGTAACTTTGTTCTTTTTGCATTGATTGTAGTAATTTATGTAGGGTTGGTTGAGTTCGGCCTATTGTGGCTTGGAAAGCATTATGCCATCCTTCCACAGAGTCTCAGTTTTTGCTTCTTTGTTTAGGGTACTGTTATATACATTCCACCATGGAATGTGCTTTTTGGGCTGCCTCCTGTGTCCGGATCTGTGTAGCCTTCCCACCCAGGTATTCTCAAAATAGTCGAGTAGGGGACTTAGTTTATGTTCATTTGTTTGGTAGTAGCGGCTTTCTATTAATAGATTGTAGTGTTCTGCTACATCAGTTATTGCGACGTATACTAGTGCAATTCGTTTTATAATTCCATATGCAAAATTGCTATTAGTTGCAAATTCTACGCTTAGGGGCCGATTCCGATCTGAGTCAGAAGGGCACCGAACGTGATCCGGCTGGAAAAACTACGAGCCGTGTGCGTGTTTTCCACCCGACTCGTACAGCTGTACGAGTGGGCAAGTACGATGCGAGCTACATGAAATTCACCGACTGAGTCATTTCCGGGTCTGAACCTCTCCGTACGTCTCGGTCGGAAGCTAACCGTGGCATGCAATGGATGCGATTTACAACCGAGCCAGTACGATGCACGCGTCGGACAGCCTGTGCGAGCCATAGTGTCCGGCTCGCAAAACGTCCGGGTGGTTGCCTTTGGGGGTCTGTGTCAGACAGACCCCCTGTCACCCGCAGCCCTACGACTCAGACACAAGGGGAGACCCAAGGGTCCCCCCAACACAGACATGTATGGTACGGATGGCACTGATGCGTACCCACTGTAGGGGGCGCCCTTGCACGAGATGTACCCATTCAGTCAATGGGAGCCCATGTACGCGTCGTACGACCGACTCATATTGACTTCTATGGGAGTCCTACCGAACCGAGTCTGGCAGCATACGGCCGCATCGTACTCGCTCGGTCGGACTGCAGGACTCCGGCTCGGTCGGAAAACACTCCAGATCCGGCTCGGTCGGAGTGCTTTCTGACCCGGATCAGAATTGACCCCTAAGTGTAGATTTTTGAAGGTGTCTCCATATGCATTGATTAAAGTGGTAAGAGCAACCTTGTATTGATGTTTGGGGGTAGTTTTTCAGGATGGCTTGTATCATTGACTGTTCAAAGTCTATGATAATTTTTGGTGGATAGTAATTATTGGTTGTGTGCTTTACTTTTGTTAAGAGTTCTACATAAGTAGTG
Source organism: Triturus cristatus (assembly GCF_964204655.1). Lineage (NCBI taxonomy): Eukaryota > Metazoa > Chordata > Amphibia > Caudata > Salamandridae > Triturus > Triturus cristatus. The sequence goes on from NC_140582.1 coordinate 635,145,972, forward strand.
GTTTCTTTGTTTGCTAACAGGGAATATATAAAGCGAATGTTGGTATTGTGATAAAGTCCATGGATTGTGTATAATTGGTAAAATGGATTGGGACATATTTAACATTTTCCATCCATCAACCATGTCTCACAATTGTGTAGTTTAATTAAGTTTGTGGGAATTGTATATATTATAATCCTTTTGTTGTTAGATTTATTGTCTTAGATTTAAAGTAGAAATTGTTCTTCATCATGAGTTACAGTGAGTTCAGGTGGTATTTCACTGAAAGTTTTGGGGGTAGGTGGGGTGATGGCAGTTTATTTTTGTGTTCTAGCTATTAGCCTTTTTAACATTGAGACGGAAGGTAATTGGCCAGTTACATGTTCTGGAACTCTGGGGAGGACGGCTTTTAGTATTTCAGTAGTAGGTTTTTGAGAGTTAGTGCTAGCTTCTTTCAGAGTCTCTAAAGCATCTCTCACTTCTATTTCACCTATCTTAGGGGGGAGGTTATGTTCCTTAACATTTATTACAGTACTTTATTTTGTTATTTGTAGCCCTCCCATAACATGCATTTGAATATTATTTGCAGTATTTCCAATTAATTATGTCGCCTGCCTGTTTTTTTGAGTGTAGATATATCCCATATATCATAATACAGATTTTCCTTTCTGAGAAGTTATGCATTTTGCACCTTCACTCATTCTGATGTTTCAAATGCTATGAGAAATGTATCTAAAAAATAATAAATGTATTGTAATTGTTGTATTTTGTGATACAGATTGTTAGATACAAAATTATACCTGCATGCTTTGAATATGTTGAACTTTTTTTGACGCTGGAGTGTTGCTGTTGGAGCTTGGCTTTAGTGTTTCTTTTTATTTCCTGCAAAAAAATATGATAATTTTAATACATGTGTTTAACAGAATTTTCTGTATTTTGGGGTTTGTGTGGTTAGTGGGTGTTTTGGGTTGGGATTTTTAGTTGTTTTAAAAGTTTCATTTAGATGTATACTTACTTTTTTGGCAAGGTGGCTTTTGGATGATGTTTGTAGTTAGTTGAGTGTCTTTTCAAGTTTCTGTGGAGGAGATATAATTTAAAAATATATACAATAATTATTTAATTATTGTAAAAAGTGCTTTATGATTATGTTATACAGTCGTAACATTAAATAGATATTTTACTTTCTTTGTGAAGTTGAAATCAGAGCTTTCAATGAGGAAGTCCAATGTTGCAGAAGCTATTCGGCAGAGATTCCCCTTGTTCTTTGTTTTGATGTTAGAGCATAAAATAATGTTACATTTTCTTTAGTTCATATAGTGTTTGTTTATTCATGCTTTCAATCTTATTGAGTTATATAAGTTGAAGGTGTTTTTTATTAGATGTTACTAAAGATTTCAATTAATTTGGCAGTTGCTTTCTTATATAGGAAACGCTAATTAATGTTCAGTTAAACTTTTTTGTATTCTTACTTTATTTAAAAGTATAATAGTATATTATTTGTGATTTATATTGCATTGAATTTATAATACTAATTATTTATTTTAAATTTTGTGTTTGTAAGGAGTAATTAATTTGGTGACTTTAATTATGGACTGGAACCAAGCATCCTACGACCGGTTTCGGGGTTTCACCCCTCTTCAGCCAGGATAGCTTGACTCCAGTGGCATAGTGAGCACGGGACCCACGTCTGGGCATATTGCACATTGGCAGAACATTCACCCCCAGTCACAGATCTGGGTTTAATCCATTGTTATTTTGCTCATCACGCCACCCCAATTCAGACATGGCCATATGCAAATCAGTATTGACCCTGTGCCTCATGGGAACAGTCCAGCCCGAACTGCCTAGCCATGTTTTCCCTGGACCGGAATCAAGCATCCTAGGACCGGTTTCGGGGTTTCACCCCTCTTCAGCCAGGATAGCTTGACTTCAGTGGCGTAGTGAGCACGGGACCCACGTCTGGGCATACCCTTCCCACATAGGGCGAACAGCAAAACACACAAAATGATGGATGGAATGGTGCACATTGGCAGAACTTTCTCCCCCAGTCACAGATCTGGGTTTAATCCATCATTATTTTGCTCACCACGCCACCCCAGTTCAGACATGGCCATATGCAAATCAGTCTTTACCCTGTGCCTCATGGGAACAATCCAGCCCGAACTGCCTAGCCATGTCTTCCCTGGACCGGAATCAAGCCTCCTAGGACCGGTTTCGGGGTTTGGACTGGACTGTTCCCATGAGGGTCAAAACTGATTTGCATATGGATGGGTTCAAACTGGAATGGCATGGCGAGCAAAAAAACGATGGATTTAGGCCCAGATCCCTGTACTAGGATGAATGTATGACATTGTTCTGCATTCTGTCCATCAACTGTTGTTTTTGCATTTATCACCCCGAGTCGGACGGGTATGCTCAGACGTGAGTCCTGTGCTCTCCATGCCACTGGAATCAAGCTATCCTGGCTGAAGAGGGGTGAAACCCCGAAACCGGTCCTAGGATGCTTGGTTCCACTCCAGGGAGGACCTGGCTTGGCAGTTCAGGCTGGACTGTTCCCATGAGGCACAGGGTCAAGACTGAGTTGCATATGGCTGGATGGCATGGTAAGCAAAAAAACGATGGATTTAGGCTCAGATCTCTGTACTGGGGTGAATGTATGACATTGTTCTGTGTTCTGTCCATCAACTGTTGTTTTTGCATTTGTCACACCGAGTGGGACGGGTATGCTCAGAGGTGAGTACCGTGCTCTCTATGCCACTGGAATCAAGCTATCCTGGCTGAAGAGGGATGAAACCCCGAAACCGGTCCTAGGATGCTTGGTTCCAGTCCAGGGAGGACCTGGCTTGGCAGTTCGGGCTGGATAGTTCCCATGAGGCACAGGGTCAAGACTGATTTGCACATGGCTGTGTTCAAACTGTAATGGCATGGTAAGCAAAAAAACGATGGATTTAGGCTCAGATCTCTGTACTGGGGTTATTGTATGACATTGTTCTGCGTTCTGTCCATCAACTGTTGTTTTTGCATTTGTCACCCCGAATGGGACGGGTATGCTCAGAGGTGAGTCCCGTGCTCTCTATGCCACTGGAATCAAGCTATCCTGGCTGAAGAGGGGTGAAACCCCGAAACCGGTCCCAGGATGCTTGGTTACAGTCCAGGGAGTACCTGGCTTGGCAGTTCGGGCTGGACTGTTCCCATGAGGCACAGGGTCAAGACTGATTTGCATATGGCTGGGTTCAAACTGGAATGGCATCGTGAGCAAAAAAACGATGGATTTAGGCCCAGATATCTCTACTGGGGTGAATGTATGACATTGTTCTGCATTCTGTCCATCAACTGTTGTTTTTCCATTTGTCACCCCGAGTGGGACGGGTATGCTCAGACATGAGTCCCGTGCTCTCTATGCCACTGGAATAAGCTATCCTGGCTGAAGAGAGGTGAAACCCCGAAACCGGTCCTAGGATGCTTGGTTCCAGTCCAGGGAGGACCTGGCTTGGCAGCTCAGGCTGGACTGTTCCCATGAGGCACAGGGTCAAGACTGATTTGCATATGGCTGGGTTCAAACTGGAATGGCATGGTGAGCAAAAAAACGATGGATTTAGGCCCAGATCTCTGTACTGGGGTGAATATATGACATTGTTCTGCATTCTGTCCATCAACTGTTGTTTTTGCATTTGTCACCCCGAGTGGGACGGGTATGCTCAGACAGGAGTCCCGTGCTCCCTATGCCACTGGAATCAAGCTATCCTGGCTGAAGAGGGGTGAAACCCCCGAAAGCGGTCCTAGGATGCTTGGTTCCAGTCCAGGGAGGACCTGTCTTGGCAGTTCGGGCTGGATTGTTCCCATGAGGAACAGGGTCAAGACTGATTTGCATATGGCTGGGTTCAAACTGGAATGGCATGGTGAGCAAAAAACGATGGATTTAGGCCCAGATCTCTGTACTGGGGTGAATGTATGACATTGTTCTGCATTCTGTCCATCAACTGTTGTTTTTACATTTGTCACCCCGAGTGGGACGGGTATGCTCAGACGTGAGTCCCGTGCTCTCCATGCCACTGGAATCAAGCTAACCTGGCTGATCAGGGGTGAATCCCCGAAACCAGTCCTAGGATGCTTGGTTCCAGTCCAGGGAGGACCTGGCTTGGCAGTTCAGGCTGGACTGTTCCCATGAGGCACAGGGTCAAGACTGATTTGCATAGGGCTGGGTTCAAACTGGAATGGCATGGTGAGCAAAAAAACGATGGATTTAGGCCCAGATCTCTGTACTGGGGTGAATGTATGACATTGTTCTGCATTCTGTCCATCAACTGTTTTTATATTTTTGTTAGCAATATTTGTGTCAATTTGTATGTTTATTTAAAGTTTTCGATATTAGTTGTGATGATTTTCTTTCATTGATGTTAGTTCTATCGATGTTAATGTTTGATGATATCTTGTGTGAATATTTCTGTATTTTTTAAAATAAGTATAGTATATTGATACTTATGATATCAATATTTGTGTGTTGATAATTTTGTAGGTCGATATTATGAGTGTTGATGTTATGACAGTGATCCCTAGAGTAGAACAGTTGGCAATTCATTATGGATTTCAATGCTAACCCAACCAATTCCTTGTTGTTAGACCATTTGAAGTAGCCCTCCCATCATCTTACGTGTGTTTTGTTTAATTTAATCATGTGGCTCAACACACTCTAACGCTATCATTTTTCTGCAACTTCTAAAGAAGTTGACCTATAGAAGTCATGGTCAGCAAGGAATTCAACAGGTGTGCTCCTCAAAATGTGTGCCACTTTCAATGATTTTTCTTCTCCCATTCTCCTAGGGTACTGTACAGCAAAATTAAATGCTCAATGCTTCTCTGTTGATCATTGTCACATGCATATTTTTTTACCACAGTCCTCCTTGCAAACTTTTGTAAAATGGACTCCCTTACTGCAATTTCCTGCACTATTTTCCATAGATGGATATAATCTGTGCAAATGTAAGACAGCATAAGATGCACATATATAAAATCCAGTCCAGTGGAACTAGTAGCCTTTCTCTTGTCACTCTAGTCTTTGGTTTGTAACTCTCATCAACTTTGGAAAATGATAGTATCTCACTGTCGCTTTGCTCAGGCCTTTTCAATATTTTTCTGCTAATTGCTGATTGCTCAATGGTGTTTACTAACCATCTTCTTTCAAGAAGTCAAAGCAGAGATTGCAGCAGCCATGTGTAATGTTCAAGGACACACAGTACAGGGTTCTCCAAAGTCAGTCCTGGAGGGCTGGATCCATGGCAGATTATTAAGATAACTACATTTATGTTAATGGGTAACGCTAAAGAGTTGACAATGTAGCTTTGCTCTTAAAATCCTGCCGGTAGCAGGTAAGAACACTAGCTGTCAACTGTGGTTGAAATACATAATGTTATCTAAAACACTCTATGAACAAAGGAACCCTCACATAGGATTTTACACTTAAGAGCAAACACGTGTTAAGGAGGTATCTAATGTAACACCACAACAATATTATTGTAAGTCGGTAATTAATACTCAGTAAGTAGGAGAACATCACTAAGACATGGTTAAAAGTGTTCTTCCTTTTACCCCAAAGAATTTGAAAGTGGCAACTGTGTGCGTTTTGTAGAGAACATCTTCCAATCAAAACGTTCAAATCATTTGTTTACTCATTGCCTCTAATTATCTGGTGGCTATCCCAGCACATCTACAAAGGTGGCTTAATGTGCAATGTTCGGCAAGTTGGTATGTAAGTAATGAAAAGTAGAGAGAGCTTATTCATCTAGTACTGTACACAAGTTCTATACACATTTTAATGTTTGATAATGTGACAGGAACAGAATGGCCTAATGTGAAGTGACTCAAAGTATGTAAAATGTGCACAACATTCTGAATATTGTTCACTGTGTTCCGGTTAGCATGAGTAGAGAGTTAATTCTTGAATATAAAAGAAAAACACAATAGAACAGAGCGAAATCTCAATTGTAGGAATGCACCACAAAATAGTACAGGTGAAGAGAAGTCCTAGTTTAATGTTACTACATATGCAGTTATACTCAGAGCGAAGGCTTCAATCTTTCAATTAGATTTGCTTCCTGTAGATTCTACAGTATCATTGCACTACTTGAAATGTAAGGAATTGTAGAGAAATACACCCCAATAGGGGGAACAACCTTTACAACGCAACTTTTACAACGCAAAATCCATTACAACGCACTACACTTACAACGCATGACACTACAACGCATTTTTAAAAACTACCTTTACAACGCATTCCATTACAACGCCTACCATTACAACGCATAATATTACACTACACTATCCAACACTTACCCTACTGTTGCACCCCCTGGAGTTAGAATAGTAATTTTTACCCCTATACTATCCAACACTTACCCTACTGTTGCACCCCCTGGAGTTAGAATAGTAATTGTTACCCCTATACTATCCAACACTTACCCTACTGTTGCACTCCCTGGAGTTAGAATAGTAATTTTTACCCCTATACTATCCAACACTTACCCTAATGTTGCACCCCTGGAGTTAGAATAGTAATTTTTACCCCTATACTATCCAACACTTACCCTACTGTTGCACCCCCTGGAGTTAGAATAGTCATTTTTACCCCTATACTATCCAACACTTACCCTACTGTTGCACCCCCTGGAGTTAGAATAGTAATTTTTACCCCTATACTATCCAACACTTACCCTACTGTTGCACCCCCTGGAGTTAGAATAGTAATTTTTACCCCTATACTATCCAACACTTACCCTACTGTTGCACCCCCTGGAGTTAGAATAGTAATTTTTACCCCTATACTATCCAACACTTACCCTACTGTTGCACCCCCTGGAGTTAGAATAGTAATTTTTACCCCTATACTATCCAACACTTACCCTACTGTTGCGCCCCCTGGAGTTAGAATAGAAATTTTTACCCCTATACTATTCAACACTTACTCTACTGTTGCACCCCCTGGAGTTAGAATAGCAATTTTTACACCTATACTATCCAACACTTTCCCTACTGTTGCACCCCCTGGAGTTAGAATAGCAATTTTTACCCCTATACTATCCAACACTTACCCTACTGTTGCACCCCCTGGAGTTAGAATAGTAATTTTTACCCCTATACTATCCAACACTTACCCTACTGTTGCACCCCCTGGAGTTAGAATAGTAATTTTTACCCCTATACTATCCAACACTTACCCTACTGTTGCACCCCCTGGAGTTAGAAAAGTAATTTTTACCCCTATACTATCTAATACTTACCTTAAATGCAATTACTATTATGCGTTGTAATGGTATGCGTTGTAAAGTTAGTTTTTAAAAATGCGTTGTAGTGTCATGCGTTGTAAGTGTAGTGCATTGTAATGGATTTTGCGTTGTAAAAAATGCGTTGTAAGTGCATGCGTTGTAAAAGTGTGCGTTGTAACGACATACATCCCCCCAATAGGTTTGTCATGGAATCCTCTACTGCTGCTTGAAGATTCAAGAGCTAGGATTAGTGTTACCTCACATGCAACGTAATACCTGTGAGCAAGATCCGGCTTCAGTTGAAGGGAAGCAGCAGGAGAACTTTGATGACACAAAAACTGGTCTCATGCAGAGGCAGTACGTTGTCGTAAAAGTCTTCACATGGGGCAGGCATATTAGGGGCCGTGCGACACATTAATCTCATCACCAGCTAGGCATGTTTTCAAATGCAGGTATTAGTCCCACCCCTCCAACCAAATTACCACCCAGGCTCTGAATAATGGAATAAAATTGTACTTTCATCAGGCCAGGGAAAACCATTGTAATCATTTGAGTTTCAGAGGCTGAGGGGTTGTTACCTCCATGCAAACTGTTCCCAGTTCAGGACCAGGGGGAATCAGATTTTGGGGCAGGACAGCATACCCCAAAAGTGTCTGAGGGTTTGAGTCTTTCTGGTCATTTTGGCCGAGTAGAGCCATTCTAATATTGCATACGGTCTTGTGTTCTTCATCTGACCCACCTCAGAGACATTTAGAGGTATGTCCATGGTTACATTTTGTGCTTAGTAATATTTTCACGATGAAAGCTGATTGTTGTAACTTTTCGGGGTGAGAAATATAAGGTGGGCAATGTAAAATTTGAAGTTGCAACTATTAAATCCTCCCCCATTCATGTCAGCAACCGCTCACATTGTTAGCAGTTAAGCACCCTAGGAATATTGGGGGCAAAACACCACAGATGTGCAAATTTCCTGTAAGAAATGAGTGACATAGGGCAATTACATAAGGACACCCGTTGCTTAATGTCACATATTTGTAAGCTCATCTGAAGTTAAGCTGTCGCACATCATGGTGGGATATTCACAAACGTAGAACGGGCAGTTGGGTCTGCCTTGTCGTGACATTGACACACACTTGTACAAACTGGAGCATCTATAGTGTGTATTATGCTGAAAACAAGGTTTTTTTTGTTGTTGCTCTTAGCTGCTAACCAACACAGGGTTTGCATCAGCCGATTTGGACCCATTTATCTGCTGGGTCTGGTGGCTCAGTGGACTAAAGCATCCACTGTAGGGGCCTGGGTCCGACCTCATCACCCTTTTATCCTTCTGAAGTTGTTAAAATGAGTATCTGTGAGTGGGGTAACAAAAATCTGTTATTCAGCACCTACATGCCTACAGGTGTACGTGAGCTCAACAAATACACCATTGTTAGGTTCTGCTCCAAGTCTCTATTCAATTCAATTCAATTTTATTTAAATATGATTTTGGAACTCCTTGGAGATCCACATATTACAAAATAGCCAAAATATAGTAAAATGAGTCCACATATAATCGACTTTTTCTAGCAAAAAATGTACAGATTATCATACCGTTCATCTAATACAATTCTAAAAAACATTTGAAAAAGTTAAAAATTCTGTTACAGAAAATTTCGTTTGGGGGACTGAAGATAGCATCTATCAGAGATCTTGCGGATAAAATACCAAACTGAATACATACAGGCTTTACCCACAGACGACGGTGGGCCATTAATGCTGGACAGACTAGCAGGACATGTATAGAGTCTTGGACTGAGATATTGCAAAGGTTACATATATTAGATATACCATGCCATTTGGCCAACAGCTTATTCAGTGGAAGGAGATCCTGCCTAAGAAGCAGCCAAAAACGGCGCAAACCGTGGGGTATATTCCAGGAGGCGTAAGGTTGTATTTGTTTAAACAAATAGGAATCAACAGCTTGAGTGGCCCCCTTCTTTTGTACAATCAAGTTACGATCCCTTTCGTAGCTTAGCTTCCATGTGGCTTGTTTTAATGTAAATTTTAATTGTTGCATAGAAAGGTCTAAAAGAGTGGCTTCCTCTAAGTCCAAGAGTGTAATGGTGTTGGAAATACCCCACTCCCACACCGGAAAGGGTTGGTGGTAACGGGGTCTTTCCAGGACATACAGTGGTAGCTTGGCTCGAGTGGTCAGGAATCAGGCACCGTGCTAAGCATACGTCATACCCATACAATAACCATGCGTGCATCCGTTCCAAAAACGACTCTACACCGTAAAAATTATGAAAATATCTTTCTTTATCTTCTTTTTCTCTTAGTTGCTGATTAAATAAATAATAACACAATCACAATATACAAGGCTTTCTAAATAGTGCAGGTCAAATAAATACTGTCTTAATGATTCAATAGATAGGGGTGATCATAAAAAATAAAGGCATAAATATAAGTGCATTACATACAGGCAATTAAATATTCTGAGGCAATAAATACTGCAAACCAATAAATATCGTGCGACAATAAATACTGTGGAACAATAAATACAGTGAAGCAATAAATAGGTTAAATACAATAAATACAGTGCTCTCAATAAATAATTAAAAGCTGACAGTGACACTCATAGAATCAGATCACATTTAGATTTCTAAGGGCTGATTTGGCCCAGGCACAGCTTGTGGTTAGGTGGATGGCTTGAGGGTGTCTACTCCCTGGCTTGGACAAGGCTGAGGCCTAAACTGAGGTAGATCAAGGGGGGAATACTAGAGACCTGGCTCTCTCACCCTACACAACCCCTCTGAATTAGTCTCAGCTCACCCCTGGCACAGTCAAGCTGGTTCCAGCACCTCTCTAACCCCTAGAGTAGTCTCTTAGGTTTCCACAGGGCCTTAGGCGCCCTCTATTCCACTTACTGCCCTTTTTCTGAAGCTCCGACGCCGCTGGAGTCGTGTCGACGCCATGAGGCGGTTCCGGTTCGATGTCGGCGGCCTCGGCACAATGTCAGTTCTTGACGACGCCGGCAGGCGGTTCCGGATCGATGTCGGCGGCCTCGGCTCGATCTCGACCTCCGATTCGATGGCGTCGGGCCGTCTTGGCTCGATGTCGACTTCGGGCGGCTCCGGTCCGATGGCGACCTCAGTTTCGATGACGTCGGCCGGCCTTGGCTCAATGTCGACTTCCGGCGGCTCCGGAGTGCGATCCCCACTCCCGACCTCCGGTGCTCCTCTCCTCAGGTTCCGGCGACTCCGGAGTGCGACCTCACTCCCGACCTCCGGTGCTCCTCTCCTCAGGTTCCGGCGACTCCGGAGTGCGACCTCCACTCCCGACCTCCGGCACGCTTCACCTCGGTCTCCGGCGACTCCGGAGGGTGGACTTCACTCCCCCGTCGACGCCGCTCACTCGTCCTCGGGTGACTTCCTCCTCGACCTCTGGTACTCCTCACGACCTCCGTCGGCGCCCTCTCTCGACCTCTGGCGGCTCCGGGTACGACGTCTGCTTTTCCAGTCAGCGCCGCTTCTCCACCTCGGGCTCCGGGTCTCTAGCTTCTCGACGTCGGACTCCAGGGAAACCAGTATCCAGGTCTGGATCTTGCTGTTCTTTGTTTCTAAGGCCTGTTCCTGCTGTCCAGGTCCTTAAGATAGTTTTTCTTGCTTCTTCCCACACAGGGCTTCAGGCTGGGCTCAGTCAGTAGGGACTAGTATCAAGGGTGGGTTTATGGACCCCACTCCAGGCACAAGTTTCCACCCCTGCTGCCTCACTCCTTCCTCCTTCAGGTTTCTGCTGCTCTCTCTTCACCAGTCAGGTGCCAACTGCCAGCTCCAACTGCCAACTCTCTGTCTTAGCTTCCCAACATTCTAAACCGCCTCCAACTGTCACAGGGTTCTGGAATGTTCTGGAAGGTGCTAGTAGGTTCCAGTGGATGCTGGAGATGTCACAGGTGGCCACCATTGTGTGCTCCAGGCCCTCAGACAGAAGTTTCAGGGGTAGATAAAATGGCTCCCTGAATCTGCAGCAACACTAAAAAATCTGGTGGTTCCCAAAAAGGAAAAATTCAAACAGGGTTTGAGGCAAAAGTGGGACAAAATAAATAATGATGATGAGGGACCACCCAAAGGGCTGACAGGTCTAACACGCGTCCCCCCCAGCTGAAAGTGGGGAGAGCTACCCAACCCCTTGGGAGTTCTCATCACTAAGGCGGAAATACCTTGAGAGACCGTCTGCATTGGCGTGGTCCACTCCAGGCCGATGTTCCACCTGAAAGTCCATTCCCTGTAGGGAAATAGACCACCTCAACAACTTGGGATTCTCCCCCTTCATTTGCATCAGCCAACGAAGGGGTCTGTGGTCGGTCTGAACTAGGAAGTGCGAGCCAAACAGGTATGGCCGCAACTTCTTCAGAGCCCATACCACTGCAAAGGCTTCACGCTCTATTGCACTCCACTTCTGTTCCCTGGGAAGTAGTCTCCGGGATAGGAAGACCACGGGTTGATCCAGACCCTCTTCGTTGAGTTGCGATAACACTGCCCCAATGCCATGTTCTGATGCATCTGTCTGGACAATGAACTCCTTGGAAAAGTCTGGGGCCCTTAAGACCGGGGCCTCGCACATGGCTTTCTTCAATCTCACAAAGGCCTGCTGACAAGCCTCCATCCAGACTACCCGTCGAGGTTGTTTCTTGGACGTGAGCTCCGTTAGGGGGGCTACGATGGTACCGTATCCCTTCACGAAGCGGCGGTAGTATCCCGTGAGGCCCAGAAAAGCTCGGACCTCAGTCTGTGTCTTGGGGGGTTCCCAGGCCATGATGGCCTCGATCTTCGCCTGGAGGGGTTGCACCGCTCCCCTACCCACCAAGTGTCCAAGGTACACTACCGACCCCTGCCCGATCTGGCACTTGCTGGCCTTGATCGTCAATCCAGCTTGTCTCAGGGCCTGGAGAACTGCTTGCAGGTGACGCAAGTGATCCTCCCAGCTGTTACTGAAGACGGCTATGATCCAGATAAGCAGCAGAGAAACTCTCCATTCCGGTGAGGATCTGGTTTACCAGGCGCTGAAACGTGGCAGGTGCGTTCTTGAGCCCAAAGGGCATCACACAGAACTGGTAGTGGCCATTGGGCGTGGAGAAGGCTGACCTTTCCCTTGCTCCATCAGTCAAAGAGATCTGCCAGTACCCAGAAGTAAGGTCAAAGGTACTTAGATATTGGGCAGCTCCCAGCCGGTCAATCAATTCATCCACCCTAGGGATCGGATGAGCATCAGTTTTGGTCACTGAATTCAGTCCCCGGTAGTCCACACAGAACCTCAGTTCCGGTTGGGCACCCGGTGGTGCAGCTTTTGGTACTAACACCACCGGACTGGACCAGGGGCTGCTAGAAGGTTCGATCACTCCTAGCTCCAGCATCTTAGTGACTTCACTGTGAATGCTGGCCTTCACCTTGTCTGACATCCGGTAGATCTTGGACTTCACAGGTGGGCTGTCTCCTGTGTCCACGTCATGGACGCACAGGTGAGTCCTACCCGGGACAAGGGAGAACAACGAAGAGTACTGCCCCAGGACCTGGCGACAGTCCTCCTGCTGTTCAGGAGTTAGAGATGGGGAGAGAATCACTCCCTCCACAGACCCATCCTTTTCTTGAGACGCAAACAAATCAGGGAGAGGTTCGCTTTCCACGTCCTCTCCTCCGTCAGTCACCATCATCAAGATGACTTCGGGCCTCTCGTGGTGGGGTTTGAGGCGGTTGGCATGCAGCACCCGCAGGGGCTGACGAGGGGTCTTCAGGTCCACCAAGTAGGTAGCCTTACCCTTCTTCTCCAATACCTCAAAGGGTCCTGACCAGCGATCCTGGAGGGCGCTAAGCTCTCCTGGTTCGATCACCCACACCTTCTGGCCAGGCTCCAACTCCACCGGGTGAGCATTGTGGTCATACCACGCCTTCATTACTGCTTGGCTGGCTTCCAAGTTGTCAGAAGCTTGCTTCCACAACTTAGCCATTTGGCTCCGGAAGGCCAGCATGTAGCTCACCACGTCCTGGGGAAGCTTCCTGGGAGTTCTTTCCCATCCGTCTCTCACCAGGTTGAGAGGTCCACGTACAGGGTGCCCGTACAGAAGCTCGAAGGGGCTGAAGCCCACTCCCTTCTGTGGCACTTCCCTGTAAGAAAAGAGTAGACAGGGTAGGAGGACGTCCCATTTCCTCCGCAGGCTTTCAGGCAGACTTCTGATCATGCCTTTCAAGGTTTTGTTAAACCTCACCACCAGACCATTGGTCTGGGGGTGGTAAGGAGTTGTGAACCGGTAGTTCACTCCACACTCCTTCCACATCGCCCGCATGTACGCTGACATGAAGTTGGTCCCCCTGTCGGACACAACTTCCTTGGGAAAACCCACTCGGGTAAAGATTCCCATCAGGGCCCTAGCCACAACAGGTGCTGTTATGGTCCTCAGAGGTATTGCCTCTGGGTACCGTGTGGCATGATCCACCAGGACCAGGATAAACCTGTGACCAGCTGACGTTGGCGGATCTAACGGACCCACAATGTCGATGCCCACCCTTTCAAAGGGGGTGCTAACGACAGGAAGTGGTTCCAGGGGAGCTTTTAGCTTCACCCCTGTTTTCCCACTGGCTTGGCAAGACACACATGTCCGGCAGTAGGTATCGGACGACACTTTCATTTGAGGCCAATAAAAGTGTGGGACAAGACGGGCGAAGGTCTTGTCTTGCCCCAGGTGTCCTGCCAATGGGATCTCGTGAGCCAACTCCAGAAGGAAGGCTCGATAACGTTGAGGGACTACCAAGGCTCGTGACGATCCATGTAGGGGTGCCTTGGGTTCACTGTAGAGGAGGCCATCCTCCCAGTAAACACTGTAGTTCCCTTCAACGTTCCCTGCTGCCTGGGCTTCGGCCTGTCGCCTCCCTGGACGGGCCTCCCTCCACGTGCCACTCGGCCGGGATGGGTAGGTCCTCCAGTTTGGTAACTTCCCCCACCGCAGACTCCTGGTCCACCACCTCCGGTGGCCTATCCGTCCTACGGGGTGTGGACGCCGAGGCAGGCTCCTCCTGTCCTCGGTTCTTCCCTTGACTGGCAGCTGGCTGGGCCTTTGTTCCAGGCTCCAGCCGAAACGAACTCCCTCTCCGGGTAGTCGCGGACCCTGTGCTGACACAGGCCCAGTCAGGTGTACCCAGCATCTCAGTATGAGTCTGGTATTCCACCTCCTTCCAAGCATTGTGCTCCATGTCATTTCCCAGTAGACAATCGACTGGCACGGCAGGGCTTACGGCAACTCGAAGTGAACCTGCAACCCCCTCCCATTCAAAGGGAACCTCGGCCACCGGATAGTGGCCTGTTCTGCCGTCAGCCATCGCGGCTGGGTGGAGTACATCGGGAATTACCTGCTCTGGAGACACCAGTTGGCTACGTACCATAGTCATACTGGCTCCTGTGTCTCTCAGAGCCTCCCCTCTTTGGCCGTTGATGGTGACCCACTGCCCATACTTTGCGGTATTTGCGGGCACCTGGATCTTAGGAACCATCTCCCGTTCTCCCAGGGACACTAAAGTGACACCTGCCCACTCCCTTCCCTTAATTAAAGGCATCTCCTCCCCGAGCACTACACTAGCTACTCCGGGGGTCTTTCCTCCAATGGGAGGGGGTGGTCGTTTCAGGCACTTCGGATCTCCTTTATAGTGTCCAACGCCACCGCACTCGTAGCAATGGACAACCCTTGGCTGCTGACTCTGGCCAGGATTAGGGTTTCTGGGTGGGTTAGCCCTAGGGGTGAATCCTGTTCCCTTCCCTTGGAAGTTATTTTGGGGGCCTTTGGAGAACTCCTTTTTCTTTTCCCCTCCCTCTTTCTTCTGGGGGGCGCCCTGTCCGGCCTTTTGAGTATCCCCTCCAGTCCCCCTTGTGGACACCCGGGTACTAGCCCAAATGTCCGCCTCCTCAGCAAGCTTCCGGGGACTGGTCAGCTTGCTATCCACCAGGTGTTGACGCAGTTCAGGGAAACATTTCTCGAGCAGGTGTTCCTTCAGTACTAGATTAAACAACCCCTCGTAGTTCCTCACTTCACTGCCCTGAATCCAACCCTCTAGTGCCTTCTTTGCATAGTCCAGGAAGTCCACCCAATTCTGTGTGCCCAGTTTGTGACTACCCCTGAACTTCTGTCTGTACTTTTCGGGTGTTAGTCCAAACTTTCTTATGAGCGCCAGTTTCATGGTGGGGTAGTGGGTCTGCTCATCCTCCTCGAGGGCCAATAATGCATCCCTACCAGCTGGAGGCATGTACTTGTACAATCCCCCTCCCCAGTACTTCTCTGGAACCCCATGGGCCCTTAACGAGACCTCATAGGCCGCTAGCCACTTGGCGATATCGTCACCCACCCCATAGCTAGCTACTATGTCCTTTGGCAGGTAGGGTTTGGGTTCCCTGGTGTACTCTCGTTCTTCGCTGCCACCGTTAGGTACAGGGTGTGCCCCGATTCTCAGGATCTGAAGATCTATCTCTTTCAGCCTTATCTCATGAGCCATCCTCTGTTCCTCCTTCTCTTTCTCCAGCCTTGCTAAGTCCCATGTGAGCTGTCTTTTCTCCCTCCGGTCTGTTAACTCCACTTCAGACAAGCCACCGCTAGAGGCACTGCTGCCCTTCCTGGAAAGTGTCCTGGGCCCTGCTGACAGGTTCCCCACCTCAGGTTGGTACAAACCAGCTCCCTCACTGTCGGGCTCTCTATCCCTGTCCTCCTCCTCAGCCTTGCTTTCTCTGCGTGCCTCCCCCCAAGCCCTTAAGCTGGTTTGGAGTGCACCCTTCTTGGCTCCTGGGGGACAATACACCCCCTCCCGCTGACAAAACTCCCTGAGTTGGGCCACAGTGTACGTTTCTAAATTCTCCAGTACAAACTCCATCTTGCCCACTCAGGTCAGAGGACAGTTATTTGCAGTAACTATGCAGGGGGGTACCTTATATAATACCTCCTCCCACCACCAGAGTAAATTTGGAAAAAACAAAAACCCACAATTAGGAAGGCCGCTTTGAGAAAACTCCGGTGTAGGCCTATGGACTACCCACAGTTATTGTTGAGTATACGTAGGCACAGCTCTATCCCACCACTGAACACCAATTAATGTTGGAAATACCCCACTCCCACACCGGAATGGGTTGGTGGTAACGGGGTCTTTCCAGGACATACAGTGGTAGCTTGGCTCGAGTGGTCAGGAATCAGGCACCGTGCTAAGCATACGTCATACCCATACAATAACCATGCGTGCATCCGTTCCAAAAACGACTCTACACCGTAAAAATTATGAAAATATCTTTCTTTATCTTCTTTTTCTCTTAGTTGCTGATTAAATAAATAATAACACAATCACAATATACAAGGCTTTCTAAATAGTGCAGGTCAAATAAATACTGTCTTAATGATTCAATAGATAGGGGTGATCATAAAAAATAAAGGCATAAATATAAGTGCATTACATATAGGCAATTAAATATTCTGAGGCAATAAATACTGCAAACCAATAAATATCGTGCGACAATAAATACTGTGGAACAATAAATACAGTGAAGCAATAAATAGGTTAAATACAATAAATACAGTGCTCTCAATAAATAATTAAAAGCTGACAGTGACACTCATAGAATCAGATCACATTTAGATTTCTAAGGGCTGATTTGGCTCAGGCACAGCTTGTGGTTAGGTGGATGGCTTGAGGGTGTCTACTCCCTGGCTTGGACAAGGCTGAGGCCTAAACTGAGGTAGATCAAGGGGGGAATACTAGAGACCTGGCTCTCTCACCCTACACAACCCCTCTGAATTAGTCTCAGCTCACCCCTGGCACAGTCAAGCTGGTTCCAGCACCTCTCTAACCCCTAGAGTAGTCTCTTAGGTTTCCACAGGGCCTTAGGCGCCCTCTATTCCACTTACTGCCCTTTTTCTGAAGCTCCGACACCGCTGGAGTCGTGTCGACGCCGTGAGGCGGTTCCGGTTCGATGTCGGCGGCCTCGGCACAATGTCAGTTCTTGACGACGCCGGCAGGCGGTTCCGGATCGATGTCGGCGGCCTCGGCTCGATCTCGACCTCCGATTCGATGGCGTCGGGCAGTCTTGGCTCGATGTCGACTTCGGGCGGCTCCGGTCCGATGGCGACCTCAGTTTCGATGACGTCGGCCGGCCTTGGCTCGATGTCGACTTCCGGCGGCTCCGGAGTGCGATCCCCACTCCCGACCTCCGGTGCTCCTCTCCTCAGGTTCCGGCGACTCCGGAGTGCGACCTCACTCCCGACCTCCGGTGCTCCTCTCCTTAGGTTCCGGCGACTCCGGAGTGCGACCTCCACTCCCGACCTCCGGCACGCTTCACCTCGGTCTCCGGCGACTCCGGAGGGTGGACTTCACTCCCCCGTCGACGCCGCTCACTCGTCTTCGGGTGACTTCCTCCTCGACCTCTGGTACTCCTCACGACCTCCGTCGGCGCCCTCTCTCGACCTCTGGCGGCTCCGGGTACAACGTCTGCTTTTCCAGTCAGCGCCGCTTCTCCACCTCGGGCTCCGGGTCTCTAGCTTCTCGACGTCGGACTCCAGGGAAACCAGTATCCAGGTCAGGATCTTGCTGTTCTTTGTTTCTAAGGCCTGTTCCTGCTGTCCAGGTCCTTAAGATTGTGTTTCTTGCTTCTTCCCACACAGGGCTTCAGGCTGGGCTCAGTCAGTAGGGACTAGTATCAAGGGTGGGTTTATGGACCCCACTCCAGGCACAAGTTTCCACCCCTGCTGCCTCACTCCTTCCTCCTTCAGGTTTCTGCTGCTCTCTCTTCACCAGTCAGGTGCCAACTGCCAGCTCCAACTGCCAACTCTCTGTCTTAGCTTCCCGACATTCTAAACCGCCTCCAACTGTCACAGGGTTCTGGAATGTTCTGGAAGGTGCTAGTAGGTTCCAGTGGATGCTGGTGATGTCACAGGTGGCCACCATTTTGTGCTCCAGGCCCTCAGACAGAAGTTTCAGGGGTAGATAAAATGGCTCCCTGAATCTGCAGCAACACTAAAAAATCTGGTGGTTCCCAAAAAGGAAAAATTCAAACAGGGTTTGAGGCAAAAGTGGGACAAAATAAATAATGATGATGAGGGACCACCCAAAGGGCTGACAGGTCTAACAAATGGCCTTCCTATAATTCTTTATAAGAATCGAATGATCTTTTAGTGGGCCCATCAACTCTTTTGTGATTAGGGATCTTAGTGTGGCTGGCTTTCCTTTGACCAAACAGATAACCCAGCGAATGACTCCTGCCAGACCCTGTGCCCAGCTACTTCTTAGACCGAATTCTAAACGAAGGGCTGCTGCACTGCAACTATTATTAACTGAAGTTAAGCTTCTCAAGAGGGAACCCTCGATAATGTCCAAAAAACCCCATTCGACTAGGTCGATGAGTTCTATGCCGTAAAGCAAAGTTGGGGGGACTTTTGCCCGGAAAGCCTCCAGCAAATAACCAAAGTGTCTTTTACCGGTTGATTTGTATAATGCTCTTAACCCATTTCCCTGCGACTTTGCCTTGCGGGAACTATTTCCTATATGGGATTTGTTGCTCAAGTTGCTATTTACAACCTTACCCAAAAATACGTATGATTTTACTCTTTCTAGTTTTTGGCCTCCCAGCTCCCAGCTAATGTGTTCCAACTTCAGTTTTTTTCGCCCCTCCATACACATTACCTTGCTTTTGGAAATGTTTATTTTCAGGAAATGGTTTTCGGAGAATGCGTATAATGAATGCAGACGGTTGTTAAGGCCTTTTGGAGTAAGGTCTAGGATTAATATATCGTCCGCATACATTAAACAAGAGATATATCTTTCTCCCAGACGTGGGGCAATTCCTTCGCATGCAGATATGATAAGGGGGAGATCACTAACGTAAAGGGAAAACAAATGAGGAGCTAAAAGACAGCCCTGTTTAAGGCCATTTGCCGATGGAATAAGCTGGGATAAGCCCCTTTCACCCCCCAATAGCACTCTGCACCACGTGTTATCGTGCAAATCTTGTACCAAGCATAAGAGTCTATGAGGCATTCCCAGGGCATGTAGCTTTCTCCACAGTACTTGTCGGTCGACCTTATCAAAGGCCGTGGAGAAATCTATGAATGCCGCATAGACTCTCCCCTTTCTGGCTCCAATATATTTATCGGTTATTACCTGGAGGGCTGTTAAGTTGTCCATGGTACTGTGGTTTTTCCTGAAACCTGTCTGCTCGAGAGGAAGAATATTTAAATGCTCCACCCAATCATTTATTCGTTTGAGCAGACATCTTGTAAAAACTTTGCCGATTGCATCCAACAGTGCAATCTGGCGGTAATTCTGAGGGGTAAACGATCTCCCTTTTTAAACAATGGTACCAGGATACTTCCCTTCCAAGAGGGTAAAACCTTACCACTAGATAAACAAATATTGAAAATTGGACAGAGTAGCATACTCCATTTAGCCCTGTTCTGTTTTAGTACATTAATGGGCAATTCATCCGGGCCCATAGCCCCGGAGTGCCTCATTTCTCCAATAGCTAAGCCTATGTCCTTTTCTGTAAATGGCTCTAAAGACAAGCTCATTTCGTTTGGCCGTACTTGCGAGGTCACCTTATTATTGCTTGCATAAATATTAGAGACAAAATCCCTCCATATTTGTTCCTCAATAGGGATGGGTAAAGGGCTTGTTCTCAGTCCGCACCCCTCACCTATAAGGGACCAAAATTGCCTCATTTCCCCGTTAATAGCAGCTTCTCTTATTTTTACCCAGATAGCATCCTCTTTTTCTTTGCGTAATGTGGTTAATAGCCTTCTCCGTTTCCTTTTTAACATTGTTATTTTTTGTGCTATAACAACAGATCTATTTAAATATTGGGCCCTTACTAATTTAATAATTTCTATGTTAAGCAGTCTCAGAGGGCTAGTAAATATTCCAAAGGACTTTTTCCTATTGAGCTTTTTTGCCCCTGTTATCACTGACTTCAAGAACAGAGAGAAATTTTCAATTTCAGAGCCATACCAGGAAGGAAGCTCAGATATTGCTACATCGAGCATTTCTTCCAAATTTCGACACGCCCTTGCGTTCCAGTAGCACCTTCCTGATTTGGAACCGAAATTTGTTTGATCACTATTCAGAGACCACTGATCACATTTAGATGGCTTTACATTCATCGAGATGGAGAGGATTCTGTGATCACTTAACGGTGTATCAATAATATCGAGATCCTTCAATAACTCAAATGATTGGGACCCCATTATTACGTAATCAAGAATCGATTCCCCTTGGTAGGATTTGTGCGTGAACTTAGCCGGGGAATCCGAGGGGAGTCTCCCATTTGCAATAATCCCATCCATTTCTGCCAACTCATTTAGTAAAAGTTTGCCACGTTTATTTGTTTTTATATTTTCAGGAAACGCTGCCCGAGGAATATGGAGAGTTTCTTCTCTAAGTTTATCACAGAATAAGTTTATGCTTGAGTTGGAGATCTTGCAATTCAGGTCCCCGACTAAAATTATAGCCGCCGTTGGATCTTTCTCCCTGATACTCTGGCTATGCAAGAAAACCTTTTTTAAGATTGCATTAAAACCAGCTTCCGGTGGTATATAGACATTTATCAGAACCAGACGATTGCCAGTTTTAGGATTGCCAGACTCAAATAAGGTTACTACTTGGAAGAGTTTACTCGGATCCATATAGTGCACATAGTTCCAATTTATTCGGTTCGATAAGAGGCAAGCTATCCCCCCACTGGCATGTCCTTTTTTATTCGGGGTGGCGCTACCTTCCAATACATAATAATCTTTCCCTATTTGAATTTTATCGGTACACCATGTCTCCTGGAGGCATATTATGTTTGCCTCCAGGGACAAAAGGAATGCCGTTTTCTCCGGACTGTTTTTTAAACCGGCTGCATTCCAGGATATTATAAATAATTCTTTGCTAAAGATGCAAATTAGATAGTTGTTTATTTAGGGATCTTTCTGCAAGAACTCTGGGAAGCCAATTCCATTGAACATTTTCCTCTCCGATATCAGATTGATAAGATGGCAAGGTAGGGTTAGCATAGGATACTAAACGAGAATCCTTAGACTTGCATATTTTTAACTCTGTAAGCTCACCCACCTTATTTATACTACCTGTTGCTGCTTGCAACAGAGAAAAGGGGGGCTTCTGGCGAGTTTGGGATTTAAGGATATTGTTTTGTCTAGTATGCCCCAACACCGGGATTACATCTATTCCTCTGCTCTGCAGATCTTCTGAGCGTTGCAGAATTAGGTTGGCTACTAACTTGGAGTGGAACTTCACCCTAGTTATCATCCCCACTTCTGATTTTAATAATTGTACCCTATCTAGATCGGCTGATTGTATTAGTTTCAAGTTAGCAGATTCTTGAAAATATTTAAGCAAGAGGGATCTGTTCAAAATGCATTCAGCATCAGAAAGGGGAGAAAATTCTACCCATACGGTATCTATGCTTTTCTCCTTAGACTCTATTACCGGGATACCTCTTGCAACTACTCCCAAGAAAGGTGTTGCTAGGGGGTTAAGTATTGGAGCTACTTGGCCGGAGGGGTTTTGCTCCTGTCCTGAAAATGTTGGATTTTTTGACCCAATTATATCCCTATTGATGGTAACTTGTTGGAAGAGGATATTTGTGTCAATTGTTGATGATGGGGAGGGGGGGGAAGTAGATAATAATGCTGGAGTAGCCAAGGGCGGAGGCACAATATTTTCTTTAATGATCTTATTTTCAGGGTTATTATCCTTTTCAGCTACCACCTGAGTTTGATATACCTCATTGTGTAAGGGGGAATTAAGATGTTTTCTAAAGAGGATTTTCCTCCGCCTATTTTTTTCTATCCGTCTCAATAGTTTCCTCTTATTATTTCCGTTCTTTTTTATTATCACTGACTTCCCTTTATTACCATTCCCTACCGGAGTGGCGTCCACCTCTCTATCTCCTTCTCCCTGTTGCTTCTTAAAAATAGGAAAAAGGTCATTCCCAGTTTTTGGAGGGAGTTCCCCACAAAATTTAATTTCTGAATCATTAACTAAAGAACAATTTAGGGTGGGGGATGGCTGGGTAGCACTTGTTTTTACATCCTCATATACTCTATTTGGAACATTATTAACTACAGATAATTGATCTTTTATTCCTACCTCATCTGATACTACAGAGGAGGAGGACTGCTTCTTTTGGACTGCATCCTTCTCTTTTTGAGTGCCCAATAAAACGTTCAAAATTTGGGTCACTGTATCAAGTACACAGTCGGATCCCCCCACAAATTTTTCCAATAATTGTAAAATGGACGACAATAAGTGTTCTAATATATGGAGGGAATCAGAAATGGGTTTGTCTGTCCCCTGACATTGTAGTGCATTTATCCCAATCAGATTTAAATTGGGGCTTATGGAAAAATTTGAGTGTGAGGACTTGGAAGGGGTACTACTGTAAAGATGCAAGCCAGCATGGGTCGATGTTACCGGGGTTTTTAAGTCCATCTCGGCTTTGACCAGGTCAGTCTCTATGTACCTTTGACATAGGTCTTTGTCAAGGACCATTGGAGACAGACCATTGTTGAAAGAATCTTTTGTTGGCGATATATTTACTGTATGATGGGCCTCTTCGTGTGAAGTTTTCTCTATATGCAAGTTATCTTGTTCTATGTTTTTCTTTGTTTTTATGACTACTTCTGGTACCAGTTCAATAATATTTTTCATTGTAGAGAATAGGGGAGGAGAAAAACCACACTCAGAGGACAAAGGTGCTACTTTTGTTACTACTGAACTATTATCCACAATTACCTTTTTATTTTCAGGCATCTCTCTCGAAGTATTGGGTAATATGTCTGAATGGATAGCTCCAGAGTCCTTAATATCCTCCGACATATTGTCCGCCACTATAGCTTTATTCTTACCCCTTTCCCAAAGATTAAAAGCTGGCAAGTGCTTTTCAAATTAGTGGCTTGGCTGAGCTTATTTCGGAGGGGATTCGATCTGGTTTTTGAGCCTGATCTTCCTACCAGTATTCTCCCAGACCTTAATTTCTTTGTCATCATCACAAACAAACAATGAGAAACGATAAAAAGTGTAGGGGAAATTACTATTTAGTGCATCTAGGCTGAAATACTTGGCAGTTTTCTCTAAGGTATAAATTTAATGAACTAATCCTAGGCCTGATAATCTATGTCTACAGAACCTCTCAGATTGTTGTAAACATTCTAAAACATTTCTCAGATGGGGCGAGGAGGTCACAAGACAGGTGGGGGTACTCTGGCCGAACAGTATGCGGATAGACAGATGTTAGGGGACTGGCCTAGCCTAGCCTTCTCGTGCCTCTGAGGGCCTCAGAGGGCCCGCCCTTGTCCCGGGCTTCTCCCGGGCGCTTCCCGCGCGCTCCCGCGCAGCGGAGCAGTGACCCGTTTGATATAGATTGGGTGTAGAGGGGGGCGTGGCCTACAGGGAGAGCGTCACCAGGTGGATTGGGTGAAGGAAACAGCAGGGACTCTTGGAAGTTGGAGTCCTGCAGTATTCTCGCTCGCAGCCCTGTCTACCAAAAGCCCTCAGTGCGATGTGTCCAGGATTCAGCAAACCACAGCACCGTGAAGCGGGACCCGGGAAGCGGGTCCGGCGAAAGGTAGCGCCTTACAAAGCGCTAGCTGTGAGCCTCAAGACGCTTCCTCAATCCTCCAGCGTCAGGATCAAACTCCAGCACAGCAAGTAGCAGTGGAAAGGTAACCGCCGAGGTTCAAAGTCCAGAATCTTTTCACTGATTGCAAGGGGGCGTGGCCTACAGGGAGAGCGTCACCAGGTGGATTGGGTGAAGGAAACAGCAGGGACTCTTGGAAGTTGGAGTCCTGCAGTATTCTCGCTCGCAGCCCTGTCTACCAAAAGCCCTCAGTGCGATGTGTCCAGGATTCAGCAAACCACAGCACCATGAAGCGGGACCCGGGAAGCGGGTCCGGCGAAAGGTAGCGCCTTACAAAGCGCTAGCTGTGAGCCTCAAGACGCTTCCTCAATCCTCCAGCGTCAGGATCAAACTCCAGCACAGCAAGTAGCAGTGGAAAGGTAACCGCCGAGGTTCAAAGTCCAGAATCTTTTCACTGATTGCAAGGGGGCGTGGCCTACAGGGAGAGCGTCACCAGGTGGATTGGGTGAAGGAAACAGCAGGGACTCTTGGAAGTTGGAGTCCTGCAGTATTCTCGCTCGCAGCCCTGTCTACCAAAAGCCCTCAGTGCGATGTGTCCAGGATTCAGCAAACCACAGCACCGTGAAGCGGGACCCGGGAAGTGGGTCCGGCGAAAAGTAGCGCCTTACAAAGCGCTAGCTGTGAGCCTCAAGACGCTTCCTCAATCCTCCAGCGTCAGGATCAAACTCCAGCACAGCAAGTAGCAGTACTTTGTCTTGTCTGAGCTGTGATCCTGCCTGACTGACTGCAGCTCCACGGATCAGCCTTCCGTGAGTCTACCTCTGAGAGACCTGGATAGAGGTTAGATAGGAATTTGCAACAATAGGTAACAGTAAGCAGTCAGAGCTTTCAACGGCAACCAGAAGCTGACAGAAGTGGACACAGGAGGTGAACAAAGCCACATCAGAACAGTTCTGAAGCTGACAGAATGACATATGTTAGAAGCAACTTCCAACTGTGCATTGAAATGTGAGGAACTCCCAGTAAAGATGATTCTAGCATGACCTGGGTTCCGATTCTGATCAATGGTGTGAGGTGAGGTCTGTGGAGTCGAAAGATAAGCCTTGTGAGGTCTCCCAACCATCCCAAAAATTCAAACCCTTTCACTACATTGCAAACCTCAAACAATAAGCACATGCAAGAACAGGACAGCAGAACAATGAATAAATTATCAACTCGATGCACTCAAATGTGGAAAATAAACAAGAATAAAACAAAGGAAAATACTACAAATGAGAACACATGATGTTGTCAAACACTTTACTTAGCTTAAGGAGCTTAATAAAAAAAGGTTATATTTGTAAATCCAATGAAATTGAATTTCCAAATTCACAGGTACAATTTGAAAACAGACAAACATGCACTGTGATTCGTAATGCACCTGCAGAAGCATTGATATTTTTCTATGAAAGCAAGTGACCAACCCCTTGAGATTCGCAATTGAATGCACAACTGCTGTGTGCTTTAGAGTAGCCAGGCATTGGAATAGATTTAGTACCTGGCGAGGGCAGTTAGTAAACGTTCACATAGTAAAAGTTGTCAATATTTGTGAGTTTGCAAGCTGGAGCTATCAAGAGTTGCAGAGAATGATCACACCAAGCAATGCATGCACCCACTGACAATACATTCACAATGTATCACTGTTTGTGGTGTTGTGACACGGTCACTTAAAGGAACATGAGGGCATATTTATGAGAAAATATCTGGGTGCGGAGTTGCGTCAAATTGGCAGCGCCGTGCTCCAATATTTTCAAAATGTAGGGATGCACTGTATTCACAAGAATACAGCGCACCCCTGTACTTTTCTTAGCACTGGCGCTAAATTTAGCTGCCTATCGCCAAAACACAGGCAATAGTGCAAGGGTGCCTGCGTTGCTTGGAATGTTTGGTTATGTGCAGGAATGTGTCCATTCCTGCTTATAAACAATCACTAATGGTGATTTCGTACTTCTATGTATGCAGCACATATCGTAGTAGAAAATAGGGACACCTTCCTGCTCATAAACAATAATTAATGTCATTTTGCTCTTTCTATGTGTGCTTTAGAATGAAGCACACATTGAAAAAGCATTTGCAATGCTATAGGTCTCGCATTTACAAGAGTTTAAGCTATTGGTATTGTAAATGACAATGCATTTTATTTATGTTTTAAAAACCAAAACATAAATAAAAGGCATTGTCATTTACAATGCCATTAGCTCAAACTCGAGTAAATGCGAGACCTTTGCATTGCAATGGTAGGCATAACGGACGACTGGAGAAAGGGAGGCCGGCAAGCAGGCACGGAGATTGGGGTTGTAAAGAAGCCACAAAACACGTTGTGCCTGCAGTAAGAGAAACTCAATAAAGATAATAGATCTCATAGCTGTGCTAATTTTGAGCATGAAGTGGAGCTAAGTTGTCAGGGACACTTTTCACTAGATCCCATCAATAGTGCTAGATTTGCAGAAAAGAATAATCAGTCTCCTTCGAAGGTCTAGTCCTAGCCTTATAGTACACAGCCTAAGCAAGCATATGACGCTATAAGCCTTGTAGATTTTAACAAATGCAATCACAGTACTTAAAACTTCCAGTTCTTTTATCTGGCGTGTGATCTTTTAATGATAAGCAAGAGTTGAGGAAAATGTTAAAATTGTATGTTAGGAGATCATGCTATTTAATCACTACTGATTGTATTGATTTGTTTGCATTGAGAGAGGCCTTTGCTTGTTCCCTCCGTACTTCATTTCAATTCAAATAGTAAAAAGGAACAATTATGACTTCGTACGAAAATATGTGCTTGACCATTTTATCTTCCATTAAAGCCAATTTCTACAGTAACATCATTTGCATGTTCTCCATAATCTGTTAGACTATAAAATGCAAAGTATACATCAAAAGGGATGTGAGGGATTATTAACTGCAAAAGAGGCTGCCGCCATGTGCCCATCAAACAAACTATTGTGACGACGCCCAGTTTAGTAGGAAATCTAAAGTAGGCTGTTTTAAAATGGAAAAGGCCCGCTATTTTACATAAGCTGCTACAAGTGTTTATATGCGGTCAGTTCAGCTGTACACTGTGCCTTTGCTGGGTCTGTGCAACAGCTTATGTTCATGCCAAAAAAGTTCAATAAAGAATTTCATATAACTTCTATTCAAGACAATGTATAACAGTAAATAAAGCTAAGCTCAGTAAAAACATCTTGGGGCCCATTCACAGAACTAATCTAAGATAAAATCCTAAACTTACTACGTTTTCTATTCACAGAAAGCAATAAGGGGATGATTCCGATCTCGCTTGGAAGGGCTCCGAATGAGATCCTGGCGTAAAAAGGGCGAGCCGTATGCGTGTTCTCCACCCGACTCGTACAGCTGTACGAGCAAGCAAGTACGATGCGAGAAATGCAAAACCGCCGACCGAATCGTTTCCGGGTCTGAACTGCTCCGAACGCCTCGTCTGTAGGCAAACCGTGCCGTGCAATGGAGGCGGATTCTGACCGAGCCAGTACAATGCACGCATCGGACAGCCGGATCGAGCCAAAGTTTCCGGCTCACAAAACGTCTGGGAAGCTACTTTTGGGGGTCCGCGTCGGATCCCCCTGTTACCCACAGCCTTACGACTCAGACACAAGGGGAGACTCAAGGGTCTCCCCAACACAGACATGTACGGTGCAGATGGCACCGACGCGTACCCACTGTAGGGGGTGCCCTTCTGCGAGACGTACCCATTCAGTCAATGGCAGCCCATGTACGCGTCGTTTGGCCGCCTCCCATTGACTTCTAGTCCGGTAGCATGCGGCCGCATCGTACTCGCTCGGTCGGACTGCAGGAGTCCGGCTCGGTCGGAAAACACTCCGGATCCGGCTCGGTCAAAGAGCTTTCCGACCCAGATCGGAATCGGCCCCTTAGTATTAGTAAAGTTAGGACTCTTAACTTTACTACTCCTAACCTGAGACAAAATCCTAACTTTATCACTTTCGGTATTCACAAAAGGCATTTAGTGGTAGTAAAGTTAGGAGTCCTAAATATGACGTACTGTGCCCCTTGTAAATATGCCCCATGGATTTCAATACAGACACATTATTAATGTTGATGCTGAAATAGAGGTCTGCTGTCTGATGGCCTCCTTCCCAGCATTACCTACTTTTTTGCAAAGAATCATAATTTAATCCCTGAATCATCAAAATTCATGAGAGGTGAAGACAGGAACATTTTGCAAAACAAACCTTTGACGTGCAAGAGTTTTAAGCACCTCCCTCCCAGCAAAGAGCAGAGCTGGTTACAGCATAATGCAAATATTTTGCTGTGATTAGCCCCTTTGATCATCGGGCCACTCATTTATCAGGCTGCGAAATTTGAGGATAGGATAGGATAGGATAGTCACTTGTATAGCGCGAACAAATGCCGAGGCGTCTTGGCGCTAGTCCATAGAGAGAAACTACTTCCACTAACATCGGGTCACATCTAAAAGGCATGTTTTTATCAATTTTCTAAAAGCTTGATGACTGTCAGTACGTTTAACAAAACCAGGGAGATCATTCCAACGGCTGGCCGCCTGGTATGAAAAAGCTCTGCCACCCCATCTAGCTTTTTTCACACGGTTAAGTTTAAGCAGGCTTTGAGTAGATGACCTGAGTGTCCGACCCGGGAGGTAAGGAGTAAAGAGCTTCTCTACTTCCTTGGCTCCCCCCCAAACACCGCCTTATGGACTAGGCATAGGGCCTTGAACTCTATCCGCTGCTGGACAGGGAGCCAGTGCAATGCCTTGATTCCCTCAGCGACAGACTGATCCCTAGGTACATCCAACAAGAGTCTGGCTGCTGCGTTCTGCAGGACCTGCAGTCTCTTCAGCAAGGACTTGTTCAGTCCCAGTAGTAGTGCGTTACAATAGTCCATTTTGGACAACACTAAAGCCACCACCACATTCCTGCGAAGGTCAGGGTTGATAAAAGGGAAAATCTTCCGCAGTATCCTGATTAAATACGAGCAGGAGGAAGCAAGATTGCTGACATGCGCAGAGAAATTGAGCTGGTTATCAAACACCACTCCCAAATTTCTAACCTTGCGCACAGGAGAGGAACATTCACCTGCCTCAGCCGGCCACCAGGAGCTATTCCATGCGGGCTTTCCCAGGCCAAATTCAATTATCTCCGTTTTCTCTGTATTCATTTTGAGGAAATTCTCTCGCATCCATCTCATAATTTCTGACATACAGCTATGAAACTTACTAGCCGCGTCATTTGTTTCTTGCCCAGCAGAGACTATAAGCTGCGAGTCATCAGCGTAGGAGATTATAGTGAAGCCCTGGGCCCTGATGAGCTTGGCTAGAGGGGCTACGTAGATGTTAAAGAGCGTAGGTGATAAAGAGGAGCCCTGTGGCACCCCACATGGTAGGTGGAAAGGGTCTGACTGTAGACCATCCCAGGACAGGCTATGGTCTCTACCCTCCAAAAATGAAGCAAGTAGGGCCAATGCCATTCCCTGTACCCCAAACTCCTGGAGCCTTCAAAGCAGCACCTTATGATTGACGGTGTCGAAGGCGGCCGAGAGATCTAACATCACCAGGACTGCACGACCTCCCCCGTCTACTATGGCCCGCACCTTTTCCGTTGCGATCAACAGTGCTGACTCTGTAGAGTGCTGGGCACGAAAACCATGCTGAGAAGAGTCAAGTAGATCGTGGGCCACCAAATGTGTCTTAAGGGCACGGTTCAATTCTTTCTCCAAAATCTTGGCCCCCATAGGCAGGGCGGCAATTGGTCGATAGTTTTTTAAGACAAGGGGGTCTAATGTGGCTTTTTTTAGTAAAGGTTTAATTATAGCCCTCTTCCAGCAAGAGGGATAGCATCCGGATTTCAGTGATATGTTAATTACCTGGGACAGCGCTTCCGCTATCACCTCAACGGCCAGGTGAAAAACTGATGGAGGGCAGGGATCTAAGGGGGATCCCGAGTGTGTTGAAATGATGAACCTCCGAGTTTCCTCCACCGTGATTGGGGCAAACTCCCTGAGTCCTGTGTTATTCCAGGAGTCTGCTTCCGGCACTAGCTCTTTCCCCTCTGTGCTGGAAAGCCTACTACTGAACTCATCGTAGATAACCTGAGCTACCACATCTCCCAAAACAAGCTTTATAATAGAATATCGATCATGCACAATATGTGTCATTAAAATCTCTGACAAGCCACTGTATTTATGCAACCTTGCTCCATTGTATATTACATTTTGTTAACTTCCATTTCTCATGCATTAGGCTACATAGAAATGTACTGTAAAAGAAGCTCAATGGCTACAAGATTCATGACACATGGCACAATGTCACCCTGGCTATGAGAGTTTGGTACAAAGATAGATATGGGTATGTAAGGGCCTGAGCCAATGATCTGACACCAATAAGATGGTATGTGATCTGATAGCACTTCTTTTTAATATTTACTCGCAATTTAAATTGAAAACATTACATCATAGTTGCATTCTGAACACACCACTGATTAATTGCAAATTATTTTTTTTGCTATATTAAAAGTTTGATCAGAAATGTTTTTACAGAGTAACCTCTCCGTAATAGGGCAGTAATGGTAAAGCAGTTGATATAAATCCAAAGCAAAAACAGTTGTGAATTAGGAGTAATTATGGCAGATGTGTGGATATTCTTGGCAACCACAACACTCACCTCTAGATACATTTTTCTGTGGTGAACGTCACATAAAAATGTGAAGTATCGATTTTTTCAGTTACAACTGACACCATTTCACGGCTATTTTGAACTGGAAGAAGAGGAATGTCCCATCACTGATTGTAAGGACTTCAAGTATAAGGGGTATGGACAGGAAGAGAATTGGAAATTGAAAGCGGCACAAGGTGACATGAGTGTAGAGAGGAGATCATGGAGGTTCGGCGTCGGCGAGAGAGAGAGTGAAAAGTGGTGATGCGGAGAGGAAAGAGAGGAGCACCCCTCTTTTAGAAGAGTTCAACATGAATGACTGCAAAAACACCCGTTACAGATAGCTGTGAGGAGGTGTTGAACCTGGTGTGAAAAAGTATGGAAAGATGAGATAAATTGGACCATATCAGCATATAGGAAGTATCAGAACCTAAACATCAGAAGTGAGTTTTTATTTAATAAAGATAGAACCACTGTAGATTTGAACTATGTTGAGGTAATGCCAGATGTGCGGGAGTAGTGCAATTGAGAGGTCGGGCAAAGAACCGGACTCGAAGTGAAAGCAAGAGGGTTTACAGTCCAAGGGCTCAAAGGGTTAGATGGTACACAGGATGAATTTGCTGAGCAGTGAAGTTGGTGGAGAATGTAGTGACAATGCTTCAGAGTGTAGATGGAAGGGTTTGTGGTGTAAACAGTGAGTAACAAGTATGAGCTGCTGTGGACTAGAGTGCAATGTGGTGTCTCCTATAGTGATGATGTTAGAGGAGAAGTATGAGACAAAGTTATTTTCTGATAAAGATTGGTCATTGATGAGGGCTCATCCTTGAGAGAGATGATTGTTGAGGCTGTGGCAGTGTGCCATGTGTGAGACTGAAGTGAGGTTATGACAGAGTTTTCAGAACCTGTTTCTATGCCTTACGGTTTGTGGTGGTTGCATCTGAGCAATTTGATTGGGAGTGCTCTCATTTTGTTAGTCAGATTTCAAGTGCTATGTAATATCTAGGTGTGTAGACGTTAGGAGGGAGTGGGAAGATATGTAATGGATATAAAAAATTAAACACCTGTTTTAGTGTATTATTGAATAGGTGAAATGATGTATTATTAAGGAGCGATTTTAAGTCCTTACATATTTGTTTCAAAGACTATGGAGGAGTTTGAGGAATATCTCCTCACAGACATGGGTGTATTAGTAGACAGAGTGACTATTGGGTGGATGTTTACAAGGATGAGTATGAATCTGTGGTAATAAGATGTATGCTATATCATGCAGATTCGGAGAGTGCACTAATACAGAGGAGGGTATTCTTACACTGAGCAGGTGTTAGTCTAGCCAAACCTAGGGCCTAGGTGGATTGCTTAAAAGCCAGGTTTTTAGCTTCTTGCAGAATTCAGGAAGTGAGGAGGAGACTGGAGAAGGCTGGACTGTCAAATCTAGTTTTCGGTTCACATTTCATGTATGCAAGTAGGGAACCGAACGAGGGGAGGTGTCTGGAAGTTTGTGAAAGCAGCAGTGATTTTTGAGGTATGCTAGGCCAGGCTTATGTAGTTCCTTGAAAGTGTGGGTGAAGGGTTTCAACTGTGTATGGGAAGTCAATGGAACTCCTTCATTTGTGGTATGATGTGAATGCAGTGTGGGAGATTGAAATTGATTCTGACTACCAAGTTGTGAATTGTCAGCAGCTTTCTGGTGATTTTGTTGTTGATTCCAGCATTGAGGGAGTTTCCTTAATCGACCTTGCTTGTGATGTTTGCTTTACAATTATCCGGGAACTGATTAGAAGCAATTTGAAAATCTTTTTCAGCAAATTCATGGTAGTGAACCATGAGGTGATGATGGCAACTCATGTTGAGTTTGCTGACGATGACGATACAAACGTTCTTGGCCATTAATGGTGGTGGTTGGCTGTCAGCCTTGCTCTATTGACAGAATGCTATAGTGGAATGATCTTCCTAAACATGACAATTTTGTTCTTGTAGGTCTTCAGCTTCAGACAGTTAGTCATCCAGTGGGTGATTTCAGGCATGCAGGCTTTGAGCTTGATCTGGGTACTGAACGTGTTCTCTGTGAGAAAGAATGAGGTGTGTATTGTCAGCATAGAAAAGTACATCGATATCATGAAATCAGAAGATGCTGGCTAGAGGAATCATGTATATATTGAAGAGGGTTGGGCTCAGGAAGGATCCTTTTGGAATTCGGTAGATGAGATCACAGGTGTTTTAGGTGTACAGTGTAAGCTGACAGACTGGGTCCTTCCATCCAGGAAGAAGGAGATCCGTTATAGTGTGTGTCCTTAGATTCTGATGCCATGTAAATGCTGGATAAGGATGGGGTGGGAGACCATGTCAAACACTGTCAAGAGGTTCTGGAGTATGAGGGCCACTATTTCTCCTTTGTTCAGAGTCATGCAGATGTCATCTGTAACAGCTGTGAGTGCATTTTTCTGTGCTGTAGTTTGATCTGAAAACTGACAGAGTGGTGTTGAAGAGTTGGTGCTCATTGAAGTATTCAGTGAAGCATATGAGACCTTGGCAGGGAATAGTAGCAGGGAGATTGGTCTGTAGTTTTGACGCATTGATATGGTCTGCATGGGGTTTCTTTAGCAGAGGGAGGACAGTTGGGGATTGCCAAGCATCTTGGAAGCTTTTGGTAGAGGTGGGGGCAATCAGAATAATGTGACCATGTTGCTGATGGGGGGTCTGTCTTCTGGAGTAGGCATGGTAGGAGCAGGGGTTCAATTGGACTTTTGAATTGGGTCCCTGAATCGACGTACATCATTGTGGCATGGGTTTTTTCTTGGGTGATGACGGGCCATGTGGTTAGCATTGGTTCTTCGGATAAGATTGGGAGGTGTTTGTTGAGGTCTGTCAAGTGAAGTTGAGAGTTCAAGTTGTTATAAATGGCAGTGATTTTGTTGCTAAAGAATTGAGAGAAATCGTTGTGGAGGTCTTGTGAGGGGGTGATCGAGATCTAAAAGGGCACTAGTGAGGTGAAATCCTTCATGATGATGAAGGTATCTTTCCAAAAGCACCAAAAAGCAAACAGGACTATGGAATTAGGAATATGGTATCCACAAGAGGAACCCTCTTTTTGTTTGGAAAACCAATGTCCTGATTATCTTTCTATGCAGAAGGACCAAAGGTATTTAGAACATTAAAATGCAAGGTCTCACACACCACCTTGGGTGTCATGCATCATCATTGCCCTGCCACACTTACCAGAGAAAAGTCTAGTTCCATGTGTGTCCCGTGGTTTAACAAGGAGTATTCATGATGGGTAGGGAGATGTGGGATCCAGCATGCAACTAATTGTGTAAACGTGGCACTACACTCATCAGACATGGAGGGAGCACTCTAAATATCTCATTTGTCTCCTTAATTTTTTTTCAATGTTCTTCTGCTACAAGACTTTCATAAAAGCTGATGGAGCAGAAGCACATTGTTCCAGCTGACTTCCCTGATTTGGTACTGCATGGATGCACGATGTGAATGAATGAGTATGAATAGTTGGTGAGGTAGTATAGAAGGGATCCTGGTCCTGACAAAAACCAGGGACAATGGTTAGGGGACTATAGAAGGCTGAAACATGTTGATCAGAAAAGCAGATGCCGGAGTAATTGACACTCCCTCTTTATTAATTATCTCTAGAACACCCCAAAATGAAAATGAGATCTTGGGTAGGGTCTGAGATTTGTATCTTACATATTAGATACCACATCTCTGCTACCCTCCATTAGTACTTCCTGTCAATACAGGGGGGCCCACTCACCAGTAGAATTTTCTCTGGCGAGTGTGGTGGCCAATGATGAAGCATGAGACCGAGGGTGGGAAGTGAGGCCTCGCCATATAATTTTGGAAATACCTTTGGTCCTTATGAATAGGGAGATAAACAGGACATTGGGTTTCCACAACTAAGGCTCAGGTTTACTCTTGTAGATAATGTATTTCTAATGTCATAGTCCTGTTTACTTTTTGGTGCTTTAGAGAGCAGTTTAGGAGGATAAAGACAAGGACTACCCTTATTACCTCATTCTCCCCCAGTCCCAGAAATTGGGATCTAATGTGATAGGGAATATTTATTTGCTTCTGTAGGTGCTGGCTTTGATGCGATCTGTTAGTGCGACACGTTTGCTAGATCGGATCATTTGGAAGTAGCGTCTCATTGCAGATTTAAACGTGCTTCTGTCTGAATTGTCTGGGCTCATTCTCAATTTGTGTTCTAGCTGTTTGTGTTGATGTTTCATTAGTTTGAGTTCCTCCATGTACCAACAGGCCAGGGGTCTATATCTTGTTGGAGTGATGTGTTTAAAGGACCCAGGGAGTCAGCACAAGCGGTGACCCAATTGTTGACATTCGTGGTAGCTTTGGGGAGGTTGTTGCTCTGTTCATATTGGTGGGTGTTGAGTGTGGTGATCCAGTCCTTGTCAGTGATGCTGTTACAGTTTCAGTGAGCTGGTCTGGTGGTGATACATGTGCGTTGGACAGGGACTTGAATGCTGATCTTGATGAGGGCATGGTTTGTCCATTGTGGGCTCATCATTTTGGATGCTGTTGAAGGTGGTGAAAATAGCGTCCAGGGGGTGTCCGATGAAGTGGGTAGGTTCCATTACTCATTGAGTAAGGCCCAGGCTTCCAAGGTCTTCAATGAGTGCTTTTGAGTTGGGATCAGTATGGTCTTTCAAGAAGATGTCCAGGTCTCTGAGTCAGATGTAATTGTTAGCATTGATATTTGATAGCATTGATGCATTGGTGTTTATCACTCCTGAAAGTACAGGGGCATAGCTTGGATGTCTATGTGAGAAGGGATTATTCAATCTATGCTCCAAAGAAGTACAGAAAGTTATGTTTTTGTGTGTGTGTGTTCAACTGTGCCTCGCACTCGACTGCTGTTGCCTCTTCTTTGTCTTACAAAAAACAAATAATATTTCTGAAACCATTGCTCGAAATAATGGGTGCACAGGACTGCAGGTAGGTCAATCATATTCAAGAATTTGTGAAAGTATAGAAGTCTTATGTCAATAATGATGATGGATGTTACATCACATATCTATACTACCGCAGAATGAAATATTAACACTTTTAAATTCTAATCTTATATATAAGGATTTCAGTTTAAAGTGTTTATTATTGTTCAATTAATAGATGTAAAAGATCAGGGTAGTCTGATGATCTTGAATGTAGCTATAACGTGTTGGCTGTCAATATCTGTTAGTCATTAACAGTTTTCTGGACAAGAATGAATAAATGATATTATCAATATTATAAGTAGTTACATCCTGGAAATTTGGTCGATATGACTGGTAATTAAATCCTTACTTTCTACATTGGTATGCATAATTCCAATTAGCCATGAACAGATTCTAGCACAAAATGTGTCCTACAGAAGAAGGGGGAAGGTTTTCTATGGGGATTTCCCACTGAGCACTGCTATTCAATGTATTCCTCGCAAAAAATGCAAAGACTACTGCTAATAATGTACTGAAGGGGACAGTATCTATGGGGACCTCAGCTGAAACAATGGTTTCAGACAGCATGTCTTTGGAAGTAGCTATTTCTTTCAAGCAAGGTCATCATCCAGTCTCAGAGCTGTTAGAGTGCCAGTGAATATTTTATTGACATATTGCCTTTACGAATCCTAGTAGGACAAACAATGAAGTTAATGTATGCACATTCTAAGGGATTCAGACTGATGAGTCCCACATCAGTTCAATAGTTGCCAAACAATTAGATTAATATGTATTTAAAGGCAGAGATAGAAATAAGAAATTAGCAACTTTTAGGGGCTCATCTACAAGAAAATGATGCAGTGCGGTGCCGCAAGCAATTTAGCTGTGCTGAGTTGCGTCATTTTCAAAGCACAGGGATGCGTCATATTAACAACAATACAACACATCCTTGTGCTTTCCCTGTGATGGTGCACAATTGGCTGCCATGCGCCAGCACAGGCAACCTTGCGTAATTTTGCAAGGTTGCCTGCACTGCAACGATGATTGTTTTTGTGCAGGAAGGAATAATTTCCTGCACAAAAACAATCATTAATGGCATTTTCCTCTTCCTATGGATGCTGCAGAATGCAGCACACACAGAAAGAGGACAAAATGAGGAGAAATACAATTATTTCTCCTCTTTGCACCATTCATATGCCTCTCATGGGGAGGTGTAGCATTCTGACTCATTCCCAGTTTTACAAAATGTTGCAAATCTGGAAATGTGTTAAGTTTAATGGATGTTGCATTGGAACACCCACAGAAACATCCATGGAACACCCCTTCATGCAGAGTAATGTGTGAAAGAGGCACATATTAACACTGCCATAAAAAAAGTCACAGAGGGTGACTTTACGTGGCCTTGTAAATCTGGACAAGCCCATTATGCCGCCAGTGCATCAAAAAAAGAGATGCAGCCAGCGGCACAATTGGCTTTTAAATAAGCCCCTAAATGTTTTACAAAATTTCCACATCAATAATTCACAAGAATAAATTACAAGTGAATAACTCCATTCATCAGCATGGACACAATACCCAGTTTAATGAAATGATAATGTTGAAGGAAGGGCAAGCAGCAAGCTTTAGAGGTATGACAAAATGACATCCTTTCATCTGTTGACTGAAATAATTGACACATGTATATTTCATCTGGGTAATCGTCAACAATATGCCCATATTCCTCAAATAATATTTATCCAAAAATAGTCTGCCTTGATTGTATGTAGATGTGCATTGCCTATACATTCTGCGATTCTTTATTGGTGAAAACTGTTGTAATCTTAAATAACCCCATTTGCATTCGTATACCCATATTTCATGGAGAGAACCGCTGATTGACTGAAACAGGCACGAGTAGCTGAATTGAGGGAGACAAGTGAGAGGTTGTGATTTCCTGGACAGAGTGGAAGATATTCTGATAATTTAAACGCTGTTCAACCTGATTATATCATGCTGAAAAAATACATTTAATATACGGAGCAGATACGTAATAAAGGTTTAAACTACAGCAAATTAGATCTGAGGTAAATGATGATTTCTGTATGGCAACACAATGGTCCATCTTACTGAAAATATGATGCTCTATGCAGGAGTGTAGATAGATGGACGAGGGTGTGGGCCCCGGTCAAGCAACAGCCACAATCCCTTGCAGGGTGAACAACAAAAAGTAACTAAATTAACCTGTGATTAACACAGGGTACCTTGCCACATAAAGCAGTCAGGCTTAACTTAGAGGCAATGTGTAAAGTATTTATGCAGCACACAACCAATAATAATGTGGAAAAAAAACACACAAGAAAAATTCCAAATGAATTTAGAAAACTAGAGTACGTTTTAATAAATTAGTTGACATCAAAATGACAAAAATACAATCAGTAGAAGCAGAGTTATGAATCAATAACGTTTTTTGTGAAAACGTGCTCCATAAAGTTCAAAATGCCTACCACGGACTTCTAGGTGCGGAAGACTGGGTCAAAGTAAAAAAAATATGGCTAACCACAATGGAGCATGGTTCGGATGCAAGAGGTGAATTGGATTTAGAAGAAATTCTGAGAAAAAGTGTCTGGGAATGTAAAGTTCA
Source organism: Triturus cristatus (assembly GCF_964204655.1). Classification (NCBI taxonomy): domain Eukaryota; kingdom Metazoa; phylum Chordata; class Amphibia; order Caudata; family Salamandridae; genus Triturus; species Triturus cristatus. The sequence continues at coordinate 635,184,081 of NC_140582.1, forward strand.
GCGTGGCAAGGCTGGCGGTGACTAAGGAAGGAGCTCCATCATCGGAAGGCTTAGGGTCAAAGACGAAGAACGTAATGGGGGAAGCCACTAAGTTAGTCAGACCAGTGATGCACCTTGGGCGGATTAGTGGGCAGGTTAGTCCTGGTCTCCTCTTGGTGCTCAGAGCTTTTTTGGGCCCCCACATTTCTCCAAGTCCTCAGTTTTGGTTTTTGGCCATCTGGACACTTTAGCACTGCAACCAAGGGTCCAGGACTGGTCGGACACCTTTTGTTGATTCAGGACTCACTCAGGTTGAGTACAGGTGCGGGTTTAAAATGGTTGGTGCATTTTATGTCCCATGGCTTTGAACAAGAGATAAGCAAACTAGCACTTGGAGTCACTTCTGGTAGTCATGGGTGCAGGTAAAAATGCAGGACTCAACAGCAAGGCTGCCCTCTCAGGGTTCAAGGCAGGCCCCATACAGCAAAACAGTACTTCTAGGTACTGTGGCAATCTGGCAGAGTGCACAGCAGATCATAGCAGCAGACAGTCCTCTAAGAGTCCTTCCACAGGTCCTGTATTAAACTGATGAGTGGATGTGAAGGTCGTAATGTCATACCCTGGTGCCCTTCTTCTGGAATGTAGGAGATGCTTCTGGAAAGGTTCTTTGAAGTGCATGGCATTTTCTGACTCCCCTGGCTCCAACCTGGCTGCGGTGACAATATTGGGTCATTAGGTCCTTTGTGAAAAGACAGAGCACAGGTTATTCAGGTGGAGATGGGGCTGAGCTCAGCTCTACTCCCTCCCCATCCTGCCAGCAGATGTTCTATCGAAGCACACATAATCCCTTTATTGTATGACTGTCTGGGAGGAATTCACAAAGTATAACTGTCAGCTACACCCAGTCATGTGGACCAAGACAGGCACAAAGGGTTAAGGGCAGGAAAAAACTAACTTTCTAAAAGTGCTATTTTCAAAATTGGAATGAAAAATCAGAGGATTTATCATTACAATTTAATAGCTACCAAACATGCCATATCTGCCTACTCCCAAAAAGGGATTACAGCTTATTGAATGTAAGGAGGAATCCCCAATGCGCTACTATGGGAGGGGTAGATATCACTGGAGTAACCAACAAATTTAGCTGTTTTTCACTACCAGGACATGTAAAACTTAGAAATACATGTCCAACCTTCTAATTACACAGCATCCTGCCCTATAGGCTACCTAGGTCCTACCTTAGGGGTGACATATGTGTAATAAAAGGGAGGTTTAAGGCTAATAAGGGGGTTTAAATGTCAAGTTGACATGGCAGTTTAAAACTGCACTCAGGCTGCAATGGCAGGCCTAGGACATGTTTTAGGGTGCTACTTAAGTGAATGACACAAAAAGCACTGCAGGCCCACTGGTAGCATTTCATTTATAGGCCCTGGGTATATGGTTTACTGCTCTAAAAGGACATTATTAGCACATTAAATATGCCAAGTAGGTATATGCCAATCAAACCATGTTTAGGAGAGTTAGCACACGCATTTTAGTATTGGTTGGCAGTGGCAAACTGCACAGAGTCTAACAAAAACAGATTTCAGTACAAATTGGAGGTAAATAGGTGAAACAATTAGGGGAAGACCACCCTAAGGCTGACAGGTCTAATGAATGTACACCTTGAAACTTAGTTTTCTAAAGTCTAGAATAATTCAGCTGGTGTATTTGTGCTTTCCAAGGTGGTTCCCACTGAAAACAATGCACAGATAATAAGTAGAGTTAATTGTCTATATAATTATCATCATATAGGGGATAAAGTACCCCCCTGTCATACATGATAAGGATATTACAAGTCACCAAGGAGGTCCATGGTCATTTAGAGGAATGAGGCCAAAGGCTATGGAACTCCAATGTGACTTGCAATATCCTTATCATGTATGGCAGGGGGTACTTTATTCCTTTTTATACATGGTCACAGCATCACCTTTCCTACAAACCACCTAAATCTGTGGTGCATAGTTCTTTCATATGGAAGCATATTTGTAAATGTAAAGAATAAAAATAGAATTTCTAGTGCAAAATAAAACACTTCAAAAAAGCTGTTCGATATTTCTTTGTGAAATATATTTATTCAGTTTAATGCAAGTCTATTTAAATAGGTGCAGTAGTTTGGAATGTGTGGACACATGTAGAAAAATTTTCACTTTTCTATAAATACCCAAAGAGTGCAAAAACATAAATATGTTGCCATAAATATCTCCTTTCTGCTTGTACAATGCAGCTAGAAAAGCAGAGCAAAAGAAAGAAAAGCAACATTCGTTATGGTCCTTAAACAACTGCTTTAATTATGCTCTATGACCTGACCTACCTTTTGTTTTAGCTGCTGGTTCCGAAAACAGGCATTGTGACATCACAGTTGAGTTCTGATTAAGCCTGGGCAGAGTATGCAGAGTGGCACTCCACAGAGTTCCACGGAGTTGAAAAAAACTCTGCTCCACCCCAGCAACACACACAAATTTAAAAGAAGGGTAAAGAAAAACACTTACCTTGCCTTCTCTGTCGTTTGCAGGCCGCCCACCTCCTTGCTGCAGTGTCTCCTCACTCCTGGCTCTCCTCCTTGCCATCCTCCTCCTCCCCCTACATTTTACATCTTGAATGAACTGTCATGCGCAGTTTAAGCAAGACGTAAAACGTAGGAAGAGGAGGAGGACGGCAAGGAGGAGAGCCAGGAGACACCACAGCGAGGAGGAGGGCTGCCAGCAGATGACAGAGAAGACAAGGTAAGAATTTTTTTTACCTTTTCTGGGCTGTGGTGCAGGGGGCTGTGGGGCGTACTCTGCTCCGCCACGAAGTCAGAGTTTTTGCCTCAACTTCACGTTTCCAGTGCAGCGCGGAGTTTGTAAAACTCTACATACTCCGCTGGAGGAGTGGAGTACGCCGCACGGGGTTAGTTCTCATGTAATTTGTTTTATACTAAGTGACTATGTCTGGTGCATCAGAATTCACCTATTATATTAGAGATAAAGTACCCCCGTCATTTATTATAAGGATATTGCAAGTCACTGAGGAGTTCCATAACATTATAGATGAGGCTGAAAGCCAAGGTTTTTTATAAGGTTATGGAACTCTGAGGTGACTTGCAATATCCAATACCAGGGGGTACTTCACCCAATATGATATATTGTCACACCATCAGAGTTCCTACAAACCTTTTAAAACATTGATGAATAGCACTTCATATAAAAGAGCAAGCATGTTTGCACACATGAAGAATACAAATAAAACCTCTAGTGCAAAATTAAACACCTCAAAAACCTGTTGCAAACAGATATTAGAAGCAATTCAATACAAGTAGGTTTAAACAAAAAAATTGCTGCAGTAGCTCATAATGTGACGAAACAGGCAGGAAGATTCTAGTTTTTTTCTATCTAAGGAGAACAAAAAAGTAAACATATTCTCTCTGCTTTTCAGTGTAATCTATTAAAATAGAGCAGAGAAAGAAAAGCAATGTTGTTTTAAACAGATGCTTTAATTATGCTCCTTGACCTAAACCTGCCTGCTACTTCGGCTGCTGGCTCTGGCAGCAGGCATTGTGACATGAGAACTTGACAGTAATAATCTTATAATAGTTGAGTTCTGACATCTTTTCTTTATAATTGGTGACTTGGTGCATCACAAGTCACTGTTTAAAAAAAAAATATTGACTTAAGTTTATATAGGGATTACAGAATCCCATGTATTATAATGAAATTGGAGGCAGTTTTTTACAAGCTATGAGGAATTCCATGTATTCTAGGATTTCCCACAACCAGCCTCCAATGTAGTATGCTATTTCCACATTGCACTGCGTCATAAATTAGGTTAGCTTATACAGTAAATGCACTTTGAGTTAAACAAAATCTCACTACAGCAGGAAATAGGTCATCTAATATACATTCTCATGTGAATTAATGCTATTGATCAGTGCCACTCCCACATTTATCTTTTTCTGGGATTTATTTCAAACGTTTAATTGCAATAACTCTACCCAAATCTATGATAATATTTGTATATTTACTAATTTTCATATTTACTTTTTCAAATATTAATAAGAATAAAAGAAATCAAGGGAAGACATATAAACAATTGTCTCTTACTCTTGCTTAATTTTGGAAAAAGTAGGAGGCTTATTCACAAGGGCATTTTGGAGTAAGTAACTATGACTCCTGTAGTAATATTTTATACATTCGTACATGACTTTGGGAATTGTCCCGAAAACTTAAACGAGGTGAACATTCAAAGAATATCCTATACAATTAGTGTTAGAAATTAGGTTTCTGTTTGGCAGATGTATGTACTCTGTTCAAGTAGTATCCACAATCCTAGTCAGGGTAAGTCAAGAACACACTTTAAATGAAACTGTGCTCACCCTCTGGCAGCTTGGCACAGAGCAGTCAGGCTTAACTTAAGAGGCAATGTGTAAACTATTTGTGCAACACTTCAAACAGTAACACAGTTCAATAACCATTAAAAAGGCTACAAACCAGTTTAGAAACATAGATTATAGTTTTTATAAATAAAACAAGACCAAAATGACAAAAATCACAAAGAGTCACTTTTAGAGCCTATTCCCAACTACATAAACTTCTTCTTGGCACCTCTAGTGAAACATCTAAGTTCATATTTACATGATACAGGAGACCTAGTAAAACATCTGCAAAACATACCTTGAAAAGAAACTTACAAACTAGTCTCAATCAATGTGATTGCCTTATACACAAACTTTGAACACAAGTTAGGCATGAAAGTTAGTAAACACGTTTTGGGCAGCAGAAACATTCACCTCTCTAAGCACAATCAGATGCATATTGGAATGATTGACATATGCTTAAATATTAACACTGTTGTCTTTAACAAACAGATTTACAAGCAACAAAAGCATACAGCTATGGTATTCCTTTTCACCTAATTATGCTACTTTGACTGATGGTGGGAACAAAAAGTGGTATAGACAGAAATGTGTTGAAAAAATCATTATGTGGTTGGGATTCATCAACGACCTTTTTATAATATGCGAGGGTTCAGAGACAGAATTTGTAACTTATTTTAGCATTTTAAACATGAACACATGCACCTAGAGATTTACATTCAATATCAGTTTTGTTAGGGGTGATTCATAATGCTTTACATTGTTCCCAAACCTACAGGCTTTGCATTTACTGAACTTTCTCAACCCTTTCAAATTACCGAACCATGTATTGGTCGGTCTGCTACTTTCAAGACTGCTCTCCGTTAAAGAATCCGTTATCGATTTTGCATTTCTGAACTTTAAGCATGGCCTTTGAGGTAGCTCTTTGCCAATTATTGGGGCATTTTTCATGAGATTCTAGTATTTTTGTAGAATCTTTCTTCTTGCATCTTCCTTTTTAATCAAAGTTGTAATAAAACGCCCCTAACAAAACAGAGGAAGCAAATAAGAGGTCAATTTAATTGCAAAACAGATCATGCAATTTACAGATTATGCTGCCCATGTAAGAGCTAATTTATGTAGGGTGCACAGTACTTCCAGTACATAAAAGAATTCTGCAACATATGAGGACAATTAATCGTAAAGACAAGACCTACCCAGTTGCATGCCATTTCGAAGACAAACATGGAAGTAACATCAAAGTGCTGAAATATTTTGCAACCAGGTCAGCAGAGCTGCTGTAGAGCCAGAGAAACCAGGTCAGCAGAGCTGCTCTAGAGCCAGAGAACCAGGACAGCAGAGCTGCTGTAGAGCGAGAGAAACCAGGGCTGTAGAGCTGCTTTAGAGCCAGAGAACCAGGTCAGCAGAACATCTTTAGAGTCATAGATCCGGGTCATCAGAGCTGCTTTAGAGCCAAAGAACCAGGTCAGCAGAGCTGTTGTAGAGCCAGAGAACCAGGTCAGCAGAGCTACTCTAGAGCCTAAGAACTAGGTCAGCAGAGCTGCTCTAGAGCTAGAGAACCAGGTCAGCAGAGCTACTGCAGAGCCAGAGAAACCAGGTCAGAAGAGCTGCTTTAGAGGGAGAGAACCAGGTCAGCAGAGCTGCTTTAAAGCCAGAGAACCAGGCCAGCAGAGCTGCTTTAGAGCCAGAGAACCAGGTCAGCAGAGCTGCTCTAGAGCCAGAGAACAAAGTCAGCAGAGCTGCTTTAGAGCCATAGAACCAGGTCAGCAGAGCTGCTTTAGAGCCAGAGAACCAGGTCAGCAGAGCTGCTCTAGAGCCTAAGAACCAGGTCAGAAGAGCGGCTCTAGAGCCAGAGAACTATGTCAGCAGAACTGCTTTAGAGCCATAGAACCGGGTCAGCAGAGCTGGTTTAGAGCCAGAGAACCAGGTCAGCAAAGCTGTCGTAGAGCCAGAGCACCAGATCAGCAGAGCTGCTCCGTAGCCTAAGAACTAGGTCAGCAGAGCAGCTCTAGAGCCAGAGAACCAGGTCAGCAGACCTGCTGTATAGCCAGAGAAACCAGGTCAGCAGAGCTGCTTTAGAGGGAGAGAACCAGGTCAGCAGAGCTGCTTTAGAACCAGAGAACCAGGTCAGCAGAGCTGCTCTAACTGACACTGACTGACTGACACTGACAGATTGACACTGACTTACAGACACTGACTGACACTGACTGACACTGATTGACTGACACTGATTGACTGACAATGACTGACACTGATTGACTGACACTGACTGACTGACACTGAGTGACACTGATTGACTGACACTGACTGACACTGACACTGATTGGCTGACACTGACACTCACTGACACTGACAATGACTGACACTGATTGACTGACACTGACTGACTGACACTGACTGACTGACTGACTGACACTGACTGACACTGATTGACTGACACTGACTGACTGACACTGACACTGATTGACTGACACTGACACTCACTGACACTGACTGACACTGATTGACTGACACTGATTGACTGACAATGACTGACACTGATTGACTGACACTGACTGACTGATTGGCAGTGTCTGAGTGTCTATATAGGTGTATAAATGCATATGATTGTCCTGTACTGAGTGACTGTAAGCATGAGTGACTCTACAGGAGAGTGAGTGGAGGTGTGTGTAGACTTAAGAGTCAATGAGTGGGTATGTAGTTATTGGTATTGGAGTATCTATGGTTTTGAGATAGGCCGTCTGAAATTTTGAGTCGGTGTATCAAAGGTTATATTAGGGTGTGAGAAGATGCACTAATTTATTACATGGATGATGTCATCAGTGATGTCATCAGTGATGTCATTTGAGATGTCATCAGTGATGTCACTGACCATGTCATGAGTGATGTAATATGTGACGTCATCAGCAATGCATTGCGGGGGCGCGAGTTATAGTTAGCTGAACTAACTATAACGGGGGAATTTCTAGGGTTTTGTACGAGGGAAATGTCCAGTTAACTATAACACCCCTGAAACCTATGGTTTTTTCAGTGAATTTCTAAGGTTTTCTAAATGCCAATTCCTAACTATAACGTTCATGAAACCTATAGTTTTTTCAGTGAATTTCAAAGGTTTTTTAAATGTTAATTCCCATCTATAATTTATCTCTAAAGCTATGATGTTTAATGATTTTCATTGAATTTCTAAATTTTTCAATTTTAGTGTGTCAATTCCTTTAATTATGTTTTTTAAAAATATTTTTATCACCTTTTTTAACTTATTTTTTCAATTAATTCTTTTAAAAATTAAAAAATATTATTTGTTTTTTGGGGGGTTTTAAAAAAAAAATTGATAATGTTTTAAAATATAGTTATATATTTTTTTGAATATTTTTTAAACTATATTTTCAAAACGGTATTTATTTATTTTTGTTCCCATTTTTTTGGGATCTGCGCACCCAATGCGTTAGGAACCGCGCACCCTGCGCGCATTTCGCTGTTTAAAAAAAAAAAAGGGGGGGCCCCAGTGGGTCCTTCTGGGACCCCTAAGCAACACTAGAGGGTCATAGTATTTCTACCCTGTCCCCTTTACATCTTTCACACACTTATTTACCTTACTTAATCAGCCTCGCTTCTACCGAGGCACAAAATGGCTGCCGACAGTTCCTGGTATGTAGACAGACACTTGACAGCCAATTAGCATTCAGCGCGTGATCGGGAGGGTGCGCGCTCGGTTCGAGGAGGGTGCGCTTAGGGTGCGCGGATCCTCTGAGGCCATAGATATATCTATCTTTTTACTCTAATTTTCTCAGGAACTACTGAACGGATTTACACCATTTATGCAAAAGGCATAAGTCTGAACTGAGGACTACCTCTTTGCCAAATTTGGTGTAATTCCGTTTAGCAGTTCGGGCTGTAGCTGCGTCAACAGGTCCTATGGGAAATTGCATGGGGAAAACGTGTTTTGCGACCCCCTTCTTTCTCAGCCCCTGCTTGACGAATCACCACGAAACTTTCAGGATAGGAGCGGACCGGAGCTGGCCAAAAGTTTGGAAAATTTCACGAAGATTCGTCAACCGGCACCAGACTTATTGGGAATAGAATGTTGCGGATTTCCTATGGAAAATAGGTCCTCACTATAACTACCTACTGGCGACCGCCAGTCGGTAAGATAAATGCATATGCATATATATATATGCATATATATCTGTGCATATGTGTGCGTCTAGAGAGAGGTAGAGAGGTAGAGGTGTAGAGGTAGAGGTGTAGAGCTAGAGAGGTAGAGGTAGAGAGGTAGAGGTAGAGAGGGAGAAAGGTAGAGAGTAGTAGAAAGAGAGGTAGAGTGAGGTAGAGAGGTAGAGAGTAGAGAGTGAGAAGTAGAGAGTAGTAGAGAGTAGTAGAGAGAGTAGCAGAGAGTGAATACTAGTGAGTAGTAGAGTGAGTAGTGGAGAGTGAGTAGTAGAGAGTGAGTAGAAGAGAGTGAGTAGTAGAGTGATTAGTAGAGAGTAGTAGAGAGTGAGTAGTAGAGAGTGAGTAGTAGAGAGTAGTAGAGAGTGAGTAGTAAAGTGTGTAGTAGAGAGGAGTAGAGAATGAGTAGTAGAGTGAGTAGTAGAGAGTAGTAGAGAGCGAGTAGTAGAGAGCAAGTAGTAGAGTGTGTAGTAGAGAGTGAGTAGTAGAGAGTAGTAGAGAGTGAGAAGTAGAGAGAGTAGTAGTGAGTAGTAGGGAGTAGTTGAGAGCGAGTAGTAGAGAGTGAGTAGTGGAGAGTGAGCAGTAGAGAGTAGTAGAGAGCGAGTAGTGGAGAGTGAGCAGTAGAGAGTAGTAGAGAGTGAGTAGTAGAGAGAGAGTAGTAGAGAGTGAGTAGTAGAGAGTAGTAGAGTGAGTAGTAGAGAGTGAGTAGTAGAGAGAGAGTAGTAGAGAGTGAGTAGTAGAGTAGTAGAGAGTAAGTGGTAGAGAGTAGTAGAGAGTAGTAGAGTGAGTAGTAGAGGGTAGTAGATAGTGAGTAGTAGAGAGAGTAGTAGAGAGTAGTAGAGATTTTATTTAATGAAATAAATGGATTTGAGAAGTCCATCAAAATGTGCCCTAATTTTTCTTTCTGCAGCACTAATCATACTTTCTATGGCAACATGAACCCCCTAATTTTGTTCCTTTTTTAAATTAAATGTTTTAAGAGTTACCACTTTATTCCAATCAAGATTGCTTCAGGTGTGCCATATGTTTGTCATAAGTAGGACTGTTAGCGCTCTAGTTGTTCTTTAGACCACTCTGAGAAGCTGCAGTAGAACACAAAGGAATCAACTGACAGTCTCTGCCCCTGTTGGATGTACATGTTTTAATGAGAATGTCAGACTTCATTCTCACATGACTTAGAAAGATAATCTGAATTTACAGACAATATGCTCTCAGTTTAGCTTATAGCTCACCTTCCAAACCTCTGTGGGAAAAGCATGAGAAAATATTTTTCTCTCAAACATGATTCATAATATCCCAGCAGAAGGCTTTTTCACATGGTAAAATCACCTTAGAACACACCACAATTCCTAAAATGAGTATGGTGCCATCAACAAATGATTTATAATGTAACTAAAGTTTTAAAACCTTCTATTAACTGCAATGCTTTTTAATGAAGTGCTATCATGTATATTGGTCCCAAGATGGCTGCCAACACTTCTTGGATGAAGTGCTGACAGCTAATCAGATCTCACGATGAGATGTGTGGTTAGGCTCCGCCCAGATATATATGTGATTTTGATTTTCTCAGGAACTACTGAATGGATTTATACCATTTAAGCAAAGGGCATGACTCTGAACCAAGGTCTACCTTTCAGCCAAATTTGGTGTAAATCCGTTCAGCAGTTCGGGCTGTAGCTGCGACTAAAGGTCCCTATGGAAAATTGGAAAACCCGTTTTGGGACCCCCCATTTTTCTCAGCCCCCGCTTGACGAATCACCCCGAGACTTTCAGGATAGGAGCAGACCGGAGCGGGCCACTGGATTTGTAAATTTCGCGAAGATTCGTCAACCGGCGCCAATGTTATTCCAAATAGAATGTTGCGGATTTCCTATGGATAATAGGTCCTAACTATAACTACCTACTGGTGACCGCCAGTAGGTAATATGTAGATATATACATACATATATATTTATATATACATTTTTTACACATTAATACTAAGATAATTTTTTTAAAAATTGCAAAATTACTTATCGTACTAAACACACAAATTCAAAAAATGTATGAACACATAAGAATCAAACACACTACAATCCAATCCATATACATGTATAAAATAAGACTTGTAGACAATATTATATGCAACGGTGGAGAGAGTTACTGCTGACTGCCACACAAATGGGCAAGCCTCTGTGCTTCTAAGGCCCCTGCAAGACTGTAGATGCTAATGGTGTGATCCTGGGGGCTGCATTGGCCTGCGTGCTATTAAAGGGAGGATCTTACCCCAACCCCTCATCAGGACTCTGTGCCTCCAGGTCACTGTGTAGGTGGAGGATGAGAGATGTTGCTGTTGTGTGGCGGGTCCACTGATGATATCTGCCCCCGGAGCTTGGCAATTGAGCATGGTGGTGGCAATTTGAGTCCACTGTTGAGCTGCTCTTCTTGTGGGGTCCCATAGCTGACTTAGACTGCAGCAGAGGTGCACCTTCAGGTGGTGAAATCTGCCAGGGGACTGACAGGTGCTGTGGCCCATAAGCATCCTTGCTGAGCCTCGCTGATGTATAGAGATGTGGTATGAAGTGTGGTGGCCATGCAGGACAAGTGTGGTGCTCCATGTTCCCTCCATGGGATTTTCAGAGACCTGAGCTGGGCATTGTGGCTCTTGTGGTTCCCTGTGGAGGTGCCTTGTTCTACAACCAGGTGGACTATTGGTGGAGGGCCAACCTGTTTGTTGGCAGTAACATGTCTCTTGCCTCGGAGAGCCTGGGCGACCCGTTCATTGTGTTTTGACTCTGCTGGATGATCTGTGACCTTGCCTGCAATGATGGTGAAGTTCAGGCAGTCCAAGACCTCATCCCTGCTGAATGAGGACCCCCAGCCTATGAATTGCTGGCCAGCGCAGGGGGACAGTGCTTTACGCAACTTGGAGGCCACACTTGAGAGGCATTCTGGAAAATTCAAGAAGATTTTGAAGGAAATCCGGGACACTAAAGACACACTTGATTCAGTATTTCCAGGCATAGGCCTGCTTCGAGTAGACCACTGGAAGCCAGAAGAAAGGGTGTACGACATAGAGTCTTTTTTAATATCAATGTGCCCAATAGTGTAGGAGTTACAGTCACAAATACAATGGATGTGGCTGGACATAAACGCCCTGCAATGGAAGGCAGAGGATGCCTAGGGCTCTTGGACGGAAAAACGTTCACTTCATGGGCTTCCTGGAGTGTAAAGAGGGCCCAAGTGTGGAGCTTTTCCTCAGGCAGTGGCTAATGTCCACAGTGCTGGCCGACAAGGTACCTAAATTGTTCTCAAATGAGCGGGTGCAAAGCTCTCAGGATGCCCTCCTCCACTGAGGACCCCACCTAGCCCCAGTAATAGCATGCCTTTTGAATTTCAGAGACCAGGATTTGATTCTCCAGCTTTTTAGGTCAAAACGCTGTTTGAGGGCACTATCATCATGGCATGCCCAGATTTTACTATAGAGGTGCAGTGGCACCATGGTACATAAGCATCGGCCAAGCAATAGCTAGGAAACCTTAAATTGCTGTATGTCCTCTCTTTCCAGCAAAGGGCAAGGTTATTGACAGGGAGGATACCCACTTCTTTCTGACTCCTGAGAAAGCCAGAAAGGTAAAGGTCTGGTGTTGCCCCAGCGGTGGCCTGCCAGACTGATGATTGGCTGACCCCAAGAATAAACTGCTGGAGTCGATTTGGAAGATTACAGAACCAGCATTCTACTGACCAGGCTGTTAGGGAACACATGCAGGCAGTGGTAGAGGTGCTGCATCAGAATCGGAACCCATTTGCGGAACTTCAAAACACAACTGATTGGACATGAGTAACACAATGCATTCTCCAGGGGTTGGAATACCTGGGTCCAGAGCTGATGCCATGCCTGGTGGATGACTTGCTGTAAAGGACTCTGACCCACCTAAGTGGCAAGGCCTGTGGACAGTTTAGAGGAAAGGTGGGCAAATATTTTGGGTCAGGTGGTGGTTGGCGACCAAGAGGTTTGTAGCGGGCCAAGTGGGCAGGATGTTATGGACCATGGCTTACCATACACTCCAGTCTACTATATTGGACTAGATTTCTCCGGTTATTATGTATATGTTTGCTGTGTTTAAGTTGGGTTTTGCAATGGTTGGGCACTGAGTGGTACTTGGACAAGGTGGGTGGCATGGGGGGGTTCTTTGATTTGATTCTTTTTGGGAGAGTTACACTTATGCACTAAATTGGCCAACACTGACCTTGTTGCATGCACATACACCTGAAGGGGTTGTGTAGTGGGAGGATGAAAAACGGTAGGTTCTTGTGCCTGTGGTTTGCAAATAGGGATTTGCGAATGGGGACCCAGGCCTGCTGGGCACGCAAAAACTCAATGGGTGCTTTCACATGTGCATTCAAACCACTATCTAACATGCTGACTTGGAACATAAGGGGCATGGCCACTCCTAATAAGAGACACCATATTCATTCCTCCCTTACACAGTGGCAGTGACTTTTGTGGTTCACCCAGACAAGGATTGTGTTTATTTTTTGAATGTGACTCTCACCCCGGTCAACTAATAATCCAATTTCTTACATTGCTTTTTGTCCAAATAGTGAACTAAATCAGAAAACTGTAGTACAATAAAAACTCATGTCATCTGAATATACTCAGGTTAAGCGTGCTTGTTCAAATCAAATCAAATGATCTTTATTCGGATATATTTAAAAACATCCATAAAAGTACATATAAATCACAACATTCGTCCCTGTAAACAATAGGAACTGCATCGGATAGCTATAATGTGTGCAAAGGGGCCAGTATTGGTGCAAATATGCAATGGGCAAATAATACAAAGATAGTTCAGGCATGACAAACCATATTCAATTCGCTCAACATCAGACAGCAAAAGATAAAAGACGAATAGCTCTAAAAATTACTTCCATTAAAATATGTATAAAACACAATAATCATCCCAAAAAAAATGCAATGTGCAAATAATGCAAAATAGTGATGCAACCTATCAGGCCATGTTCATTGAAGCACGGGAACGGACAGCAGTTTGGAGAAAACGACTGACTCTAAAGATTACATCGTCTGAGCTTAACATCAATAGATCTCTAAAAGCTGCATTAAAATCCATCAAAGCACTAGCTCTAAAATAGGGAATTAGGAAGTGTTTGGTATATTTTACATAAAAACCACAAAACAATGTAAACTGTAGCAGACTTTGTTTACCGCCTTGGTTACAGGGACAGCTTAAATTTCCCAAATTTTGGATATAGCCTAAGGGGAAACAGAGTAAATTTACCACACTTCCATCCCTGAACCGAAACAGCAAGCTCCTGTTCCATCTACCCAATTTCTTGCGTAGGTAACCGTGGGGCATATTGTGTGGCCTACCACATGGTTCTTGGATGGGGATGTCCCTGAGGATAGCTGGCTTTACAAATTCAATGTTTTCTCTATTTGCTCGGTACAGGTCATGTAAAGCCCTTTTTACTGTGTTCTTATGCGAGCAGTCTATTGTTTGGGGTGCTGAGAAGAGGTGCCCCATTTCAACGCTCACTAGACTCTTCTGTACCGCCCTGAGTCAAGGAATATGATTGGCCCGCTCGCTTTTTAGGCAGTCTGAAATAATGGCACGAGTCAAGGAGGCAGCAGGGTTCCGCCAAATTTTCAACCAAAACAAAGCGGGTCTTGATTTTATAAAGTCCTTTATATAGGGGAGATTCAGTTCTCTGTGGCACACATAGGAGGGGGCCAAAATGACGCCCCCCCAGGGCCTGCGTGCTTGTTCATTGAGTATACACTATACAGAAAAAGGCAAACAGTATTAACATTCCAATTACCTAAAATGTATGTCCTATCATGTGGTGGAAAAATAATAATAAATATAAGCATTAGATCCCAGTTCACAACTCTGCAAGGCATACAAACAAAAACAATATCATAAATGTGACAATGAACACCTTAAGACTGTGCTATGGTGCATGTGCAACAATCGACCACCTGAAACAGCAAAAGCTCACACTTGTTTTTTCGCGATGACAGTATAGTCATTGATTTATTAAATGATAAAGTTGTTGCTACCACTCTAGGTTGTGGCATAAAATATTTGCAAATTGAACTACAGCAACATGATTACATGAGTCATTCAGTGAGAGACGAACTTATAAAGTGCAACTAAAGCATTAAGGCATCTTTTGGATAAGACTAAAACTAGGAATATTGCAATACTAGTTATCAAAACAGATGGCCTTTAAAAGCCCCATGGAAAGACTTGTGATAAGTTACATTCTGAAGAGCAATCATTAGACAGTTCTAGGGATGCAGAGTCAGGAACCTTCCTCAGTGAGCACCTAGACCACAGAGAGAGTGTTTCCCCAATCACAACATGCAAAAGTGACATGGGGCCAGGTGCACAACACATTTTACCAGTTGCAACAGCCCATTGGGCCATTTACAACCAGTAAAATGCATATTTCAATGTACCAACCATATTTTGCAAGTCAACAACCTATTACCGACTCACAGAATAGGGTTTGTGAGTCGACGTCCTGCTTTCCTCTGCAGAAAACCGGCTACATTTCACAAAAAACTGCTTTATTTAAAAAGCAGTAACAGACATGGTGGTAGTCTGCTGACCCCAGTAGGTCACCATCCCTGTGAGTGCTGGCCATTCCCAAAGGGCAACAAATTGCGAACTGTCTCATGAATATTAATGAGGCAGATCCCCTGCAATTCATATGGGAATCGCAAACAGTTGTACATCAGGTTTTGCGATTCTCAAATTGGGAGTCGCTAAAAATCGAAATTTGCAAGTGGCAAACTTTGATGGCCCATGATCTCATACCACTACAGCTTTATCAATGTCCAGAAAATAGATCAGCAAAATAGTGGGCCTTGAAGAGAATCCAATACCACAGGGAAGGGCCACTGAATACCAAGTCTGGCCCAGGGCACATGAACCGATTTACATAGGCCACTTACCAACCTGACATAAGCTGATAGAGCGACTAACAAAGATTTGATGGTGATGTAACACAGTACCCTTGTCAATACAAGTAAGAAATAGCTTCAAAGATGACTCTTTAGCCAGCCCTAGCTTACTTTCCATCTTCTTTATTCAACTGAATGTTGCATTATGAGATTTGTAGTTTTGATTTCAACATTATATAAATGAGCGCAAAACCTATTAAAAGGAATGCCTACCAAGACAAGGGAATGCAAAGGGAGCATTAGATTGTTTTGTTCTATTACCTACCCGGGTCTACCACAAACAGCAGAGGAGCCCTGCGATGTGTGAATTTAGCAAAGGGCCTGTTGAGTTTCCAATACTTCAGTGGAATTCCATCTTTGTATTTCTTTTGATAGCTGCCTGGTTCTAGGGAAGGTTATTAAATGACTACACTTCCGTAGGGCTAAACTGAGGAATGACCAATTAGGTATGGAAACATTTAATAAACTATTAAACTATTATACATTTGCAAAATCTCACAACAGTTTGCATTATGCGATTTTGTGTAATTTTGATCCGTGGGAGGATGGGTCACAGCAAAGTTCTCGCGAGAGGTACTTTCGGCTTTAATCAGCCTTCTGCTGGTATCTTGCATTACCATTTTATACAAAGGGAGAGATTTTACAAATCTCATAGGGAAAGGCGTACAATATTTGTCTAATTTCGGGAAATCTCTATGAAGGCTTGTGGAAAAAGTACACAATTTTGCATGCTCCTGCACAGGAGCTCGAATAGTGATGTTTGCACTCATACTGCAAAGAGAGCCTCGTTGGTGTCAACCTATGAGCTACTTAGATAAAACTAAACAGCACAGAAAAACTATGTTTTACAGTGCCCTGAAGTTGCAGTTTTGCTCAGGTCAACGGTGCAGTTATGTAAGTGTTCATATTTACTGACGACATGCTATCGTGAGGCGGTTTATTATAAACGCTTTATTATAAATACTGCTTCATATTTGCCTAACCTATGCAATCAGTAGTACATTTTTTATCGATCTCGGAAAGGTGTTGCAGGTTTTGAACTTTCGACCTGCTGAAGGTTCCAAATGCACGTCTTGGCAATGGGTGCATGGATACTGTTAACTTTGATGTGCTTTGTACCCCTGTGCCCCTTCTCACATACACACATCTCAGTGCCCTGGGAACTTCAACAGGCTGGGAAGCAATACAATGACCTACAAAAGTTTGTTTATTGATAAGGCTGGCTAAAGACAGTGGGGCATATTTACAAGTCCCTATTGCCACAAGAACGTCACTTTTTGTGACGTTTCCGAGGCGATAGGGGCTTGACCTTATATACAAGACAGCGTTAAGCCACTTTATGTGGCTTAACGCTTCCTTGTAAATAATGCCCCCTTTCACTCTTTGCTTAGTATGAGAGGGGTAGGCTGTGGATGTTGTAGTGTGCGTTCCACCGCAGCACCCATTGATTTTGACGCAGTCCCCTATTTACAAGGACAGCGTAAATAGGAGGCAGCACTAAAATTAAGACCAGGGAAAACCTGGTTTTAACTTGGCAAAACAAAGAGAAATGCTTTATTTCTCCTCGTTCCTCCTTTTTCCATGTGTGCTGCACACATGGATAGAGCAAAACGCATTGGATTGTTTATGTTAAGGAGGTGACCCTTCCTGCACATAAACAATCTTAACAAAAAATGACATTTTGTAACTTCCATGTGTGCAGCTTTAAAAACGGCATTTCAAGATTGCTTATGTGCAGGAAGGGGGACCTTCCTGTACATAAACAATCTTCCCCTGCAAGCAGACACCCTTCAACTGTGGTGTACGGGTGCCTGCAGTGGCGCTACACTAAGTGTAGCGCCAGAGCAGGGGGAAACGCAGGGCTCCACCATATTCTTGTAAATATGGTGCAGCCCTGCGTTCCTGAAGTGGTGGAGCATGTTGTTAAGCCAAGGAGGTTAAGAAAGATACTAGAGAGGTGTTAAATCTGATTAAGGATCTTGAATTCGACCCAGATAGAGACTTGATGATGGGACTCGACATTGAATCGTTGTATACCAACATTCCTCAGCAAGAAACACTAAGGGTTATTGAGAACATACTCTTTGCTGAGGTATGGAATTACAACACACCCCGGGCATTCATCTTGAGCCTTTTGGAATTGGCCTTAACAAAGAACTTTTTTCAGTTTGAAGATTCTTTTTACCTACAGACCCATGGAACTTCCATGGGAAGTTCCTGTGCCCCTAGTCTAGCATGTCTTTATGTCTCTAATTTTGAGAACGAGACGGTATTTACCTCAGCCAACCCTTTTTTAGAACACATTAGGGTGTGGCGTAGGTACATCGATGATGTGCTTATCATTTGGAGAGACAGTAGAGACTTGGCAAACACCTTTATGGATTGGTTAAACCTGAGAAACCCATTTCTTTTTTTCACCAGCACACTGACTAATGAGGCACTACCTTTCCTTGACCTTTGGATAAGAGCGGAAAATGGAGGCCTAGTGAGTAGTGTTTTTCATAAACCAACGGACAGGAACAATCTGTTATCCTTTAAAAGCTTTCATCCCCGATCGTTGAAAGAAAACTTGCCGTACGGTCAGTTCCTGCGTCTTCGCAGGAACTGTTCCAGTATTGGGGATTACAAAAAAGAGGCGAGTATTCTGAGTGAAAAATTAAAATCGAGAGACTACCCTGAGCCTGTTATTTCCAAGGCACAAAAAAGAGCGAGAAACTGCAATAGGGAATCCCTCCTAGAAACACAGAGTAAGAAAATGGTTGAGAGCAGTATTTGCGTTACAACATTTAGTACAGCATCCAATTGTGTAAAAAAGATAATACAAAAAAATTGGAGAATTCTGAACTCAAATGGGCTACAACAACCGTTCCCACTATTCTCCTTTAAGAAAAGTGCCAGTATAAAAGACACCATTGTAAATACAAGCCCAAGAACTACAAGGTCTGACGACAGGGACTGCCATCAAGAACATTTTTTGCCTCCTGTAATGGGACACTATGCTTGTGGCTCATGTAGGGCTTGTCCTCTGTCGCTGAATGGAAAAAAGGTCGAGATCGGTACAGAATACCCCTGGGAGCAAAGAAAACATACTACATGTAACACTGAGAATGTGATCTACATGATCCGGTGCCCGTGCAACCTATTGTACGTTGGAATGACCACGCGCCGAGTAAAGACGCGCATTTTGGAACATCTCAGTACAATACGCTGCGGGAAAACTAATACAAAATTGACAGCACACTTTCACCAGAATAAACATAATGAGCATGATCTAAGGTGGACTGTATTAGACAAACCATATATACCTCCTAATACAGTCGATATCGCCAGCTTTTTGTTTATTAGAGAACAACGATGGGTAAACCGACTTAAAAGTATCACTATGGGTCTAAATGATTCTATACCATGGGTCCATCTTTATGGGTTAGGTAGAAAATGACACAATTGGATGAATATAAGATGCGAGCTGCATACACCTCTCGTGATTCTTAGTATTAAGGTCTATACAATACAAGCTGTTTTGGTTTTGCTTCACTGAGCAGTCATGTTATATCTATTACAATGAGAGCACTTCTGTTGGCTATATGTGGCTTTTGAATAATTAAGCTCTGGAATTTGCCTTTACGTTATGCACATTGATCACTGGAATCGTAATAGAATATAACGTGAGATCTACCAATCTAATAAGGGTTAGACCATCAACGGTATTGTTACCACATATAGAGTTGTGCCTTTTTGAAAAAATGAAAAAATGAAGAAATGAAAGTGAATTTGCACTTTGGTACGAAGATTTTTGTGGCTAGTCCACGTTAATTAGGGTGGCACTAGTACTGCTAAGATGGCCGCAGCCGTTACCAGACACGAATAGACCCCAATCTGAGAGTAGTCCGCTGTCTATTTTGCTTAGTATCTGATCGGAATGACGCGCGTTAGGACAGCGCTTTCCGGTCGAGGCAGCGTACATGCAGATACTTAAATGAGAGGCATTTGCTTGGGTCTCCATCGACGGAGGACTGAGGTGAGGGCGATCTGTCCCGTGGGTCCTTGGAATAGTGAGTAGCACCGGTAGATGAAAAGCGAGTGACCAAGGGTGATTTCAAAGTACGAGAGAGTGGAGTAGTTAACTGATGGCGGTATTTGTCATTCCCATCTCGTTTTTGCTATTAGAGTGTGACAACAGGACCACGGTCTCTCGCCGGTCCCGGGTTTGGAGACTTTCTAATAAACCCTTGTGAGTTCAATGTTTTCATCTTTCACATATCTTGTGGTAGTCGCACGTACTTTGGGGTGATAAGTGGGCAACAACAGGGTATTTCAGCACCACAGAGTTGTGTTCTAAGTTCAGTCTGTGCGATAAAAAATGTGTTTTTTCCTCACATTAAGGGAATTACTGATACTATATCACAATGCACTGTGTTTCTAGAGCCCTAGTGGTGGAGTGAGGTGGTTGCTCATGGTAGACACGATATTCGGTGGCATTTTTATTTTAATTTAGGAGAAAGCTGTTACTCTTATGAAAGGTATAAGGTAGAAGTAGAACGACAATAAATATGTTCTACTCTCTTTCAGAAATTGTTCACTCTTGGAAACTGTTCAGAGTTCAGTACAAAAAACGACAAGCGGCTGCCTGTCGTCTGAAGGTATAAAATCCTCAAATAGGGGTGAGACTTTAAAAAACCGTAGGGACCAACACCCTGACGAATGCCAGTACGACACTTGTGAGCGATCGAGTTGGCAGAAACATGTTGTTACAAGCAGCTGGGATTTAGGGGTCTTTACCTCCCCTTCAGAATCCCATCAGTTCATTTTTAATTTCTGCCAGGAGGCGACAGGAATAAAATTGTATACAGTCTCCTCCTAGGTAGTTTTAATATATATGTCTGCACTTTCTTGGTCCCTTCTTGAGGGAATACTTTTCCTTACTTTGTTTGTTGGTATTATTTGTATTTGTTATTACCTTTCATCTTTCTGTGTCCTCACCACTATTTTCTTCCTCTGTTAAAAAACATTGCGCTCCGCCCTCTGTGTTGGTCTGCACGGGGGCGTTTGACGCGGCCCAATGATGAAGCATGACACTGCAAAGTGTGTGAGGGCAGTATTATAAGAATATAGCTCTTTCCTTTTTTCAATCACTTTAGGTTCTGATAGTAAGGGATAACAGTGGGCATTTTTCCCACTATCATGGTTACCTTTTATTAGTAAGTGTATGTAGTTCTTCTCTGTATAGTGCGTTCTAAGCCAAGGAGGATAACAACACGCACCGCCACGTCTCTTGTAAATATCCCACAGTGTTTGTTGCCTAAGATGGTTCATGTCCTGTATAAAACAGCACTGGCAAAAACTAATAGGTTTGACTTTCAATTTAAAAAAACATTTTTTTCCCATCACATGCTTATTTTAGATCGACTCACTTTCAGATTTCAGAAAAAGACAATATCCATTTTAATGTTCATAGTTGCGATTCTGAAACAATATGGGCAGTGGAATGACTGATTGAATGCGATGCTATTTAGCAGAATGAATTGCCTGGCTCTGTTCATTTCAATTACCTCCTAAAGAATATGAGTGCTGTTTTGATGTTGAAATTAGTTTTGGAACACAATTACATATACTTTGTGAAATGTCTATTATCATTGCTGTAATTGCAGATTTCCATTCCTAGTATGAAATGTCAATGGAAATTTCATTGCATGCATTTGCTATTTCATGCATATGCCATTATAAATCTCAGTTCATTAGTTTATTTGTTCATTTCATGGTCAAGCCATTGAGTGAGGAAAAATCGTGGTTAACCTTTTTCTTATGCAGTATCATTATATTATACCCCTTTGAACACATTGGTTTGAATTTCTCCCAGAGGCTGCATTCAAATCTCTTTGTTTCATAACTGCTTCACAAACGAGACAGGAAATAAAACCTTTCATTATCGCAGTAAATTTGTTCCCAGAACTTTCACAGATGAGGTGACATACTTTATGTAGGTCTGTTAAAAAAGCGAAAGTTAACTTTTAATTTGATCCTCTTTTGCACTGAACCATAAACTTGCCTGAGGGTATACATATGTCAGGGTTTCTTTCTTAGCATATGCTGTTCAGACAGGTTCATTTTACTGTTGAAAAAATGTTGATGATATGTTTTTTCTGCACCCGGGGGAGCCAAATTAATGGTGTTTATGCAGATCTGCTCCCTCGCACTACATGGACTTCTCAGGGCTCATTCATCAGCCCTTGCATCACTTTTGTGCTGCCGGTGCGTCACATTTTGTGACGCCGGTGCGTCACATTTTGTGACGCCGGTGCGTCACGTTTTGTGACACACCAGCTTTGTAAAAAATGCACCATGTTGCACCATATTTACAAAGTGACGCATCTAGGTAGATGCTTCACTTTGTAAACCCCTGCGCCATGATATACCTGCGCCAGGTATACTGTATTCAGGGGGGGCGTTCCGATGCATGAAAGGGTCGTCGAAGGGATGCAGTGAAATCTATTAGATTTCACTGCAGCACTCCTAGGACGCAAATGCGTCAATATCTTACGCCTGGCCCAGGGCAGGCGTAAGACTACGCAGGCACATGTAACATGGGACTTGCCCATGTGTAATGACCCATTGCTGGAGTTGCGTCACTTTTGTGTAACACTCCAGCAAAGCGTCATTATTGCACCTACAGATATGTCAGAAATACTGGTGTATCTGTAACTCCTTGTGACATGATGCGTCATACTGTAAATATGCTGCATCATTGGTGTAACAAGGAGGGTGCAATGAAAAGTGACGCGTTGCTGTTTTCTCGCAGCGATCCATTACTTTTCATAAATAAGAGCCCTCAAGTATTGCCAAATGCGGACATTGCAGCTTCGGATGCCAATTGCAGGACCTCTACTGAAAAAGTAAATGCAAGTGACGCAGGCATGGCATAACCAGAGTATGAGGCTAAGCATAATAGACTGTGTCATGGGATAAAGAGTTTCAAAAAGCCAATGTTTATAAATTAATAGGTATACTTCCAAATTAAAAAATATGCTTTCCAGAAGTGGAGGTATCATTTGGGACACTCTTGGGCAGGTATAATCCACTTACTAGATATTGACAGTACTCCTGGGCCAACCCTTCCTCCTAGTTATTTTTTTAACACAAGGTTACCCCTCCAAGAAGGGTGTGACATCCTTGTCTAACTTATATGCAAGTGGAATGTTGTCAGGAATGACCACCCCTCCAGATGAGAAGGAAAATGGCACACTAAGACTGTGACAATGATGAAAAACCATGAAAATTTAGGATTAGGATTGAGTGAATTGACCATTACTCCCAAATTATTCTTCTCACTGAGCTACCATCATGACTGTAGAAATGTGGGTTATTAGTAGCTGGGGGTATTCACCCTACACTAGCAATAATACCACAATCATGTATAGGTACCGCCAAGTCTCAGTAGATTAATCCTTGCTCAACGGAAGAAAGTTTAACAAACAAGCAGTCAGGATTAATTTAGGGGATTGGCATGTGCAAAACATTTAGTGCCACCATACCGTTATCTTTAAAATAACACCAAAACGACCAAAATCAATTTTAGGGAACAAGTTATGAATTTCTAAAGATTTAGGTAAAATTAGCACCAAAAGGCTCAATTGAAGGTATCTGGTTGAGCTGGACTAGGGCAATGTTACAAGTTTAGGCTGACCTTGATGGAGCACAGTCCATGCACAGGGCCAATTTAAACCTGCTATGTATTGTACCTTAAGCCTCGGTGCATGATCTGAGCCACGTTGCATTGCAGGGCTTTGTGGTGTCGGTTCCAAGGAGCTGCGAGGGCTGCAGTATAAGGTCCTGCGGTGATTTGCATCACACTGCATCGGTTGCGGTGGGTCTCTGTGATGTGTTGCGCTGACTTGCGTTGGTTCATTTGAAGCTATGTGGCGAGGCATTGCAACACTTTACATCTACTCACTTTGGTCCTGTTGAAGCTGGCAGCCAAGCGCCAATATTTGTGCATCATCTTGCATTAGTCTGCAGTGGTTCCAATGACATTGCCAGCTGGTTCTTGGTTCTTGTAACATCACCCACATGTAGCCCAAGTTTAGCCCAATTACAGAATGTCCCAGAGTGTTCTAAAGAACAACTAGAGTGCTAACAGTTTTACTTATTACAAAAGTATATCACACACTTGAAGCCATTTTGATTGGAACAAAGTGGTAACACTTAAAACATTTAATTTGCAAAGGAACAAAATGCGTGGGTTCATTTTGCCATAGAAATTATGATTAGTGCTGCAGAAAGAAAAATTAGGGCACATTTTGACTTCTCAAATCCTCTTCTATTACATTAAAGGATTCTGACATGCAGACTGAAACATGAAATTTGAATACCAGCAGCAGACTTCCCTGGTGAACAGTAACTTTACTACAGTGATCTAATGAGCAACTAGAGTGGTAACATTCAGAATTTATGGCAAATGTGTGACACATCTGAGAGTAGTAGAGAGTGAGTAGTAGAGAGTGAGTAGTAGAGAGTGAGTGGTAGAGAGTAGTAGAGTGAGTAGTAGAGAGTAGTAGAGAGTGAGTAGTAGAGAGACTAGTAGAGAGTAGGAGTGTAGTAGAGAGCAAGTAGTATAGAGTGAGTAGTAGAGAGAGTTGTAGAGTAGTAAAGAGTGAGTAGTAGAGAGTGAATAGTAGAGAGTAGTAGAGAGAGAGTAGTAGAGAGTGAGTAGTGGAGAGTGAGTATAAGAAAATGAGTAGTAGAGAATCAATAGTAGAGAGTGAGTAGTAGAGAGAGAGTAGTAGAGAGTGAGTAGTAGAGAGTAGTAGAGTGAGTAGTAGAGAGGGAGTAGTAGAGAGAGAGAGTAGTAGAGAGTAGTGGAGAGTGAGTAGTAGAGTAATAGAGACTGAGTAGCAGAGAGTAGTAGAGAGTGAGTAGTAGAGCATGAGTAGTAGAGAGTAGTAGTAGAATGTAGTAGAGAGTAGTAGAGTGAGTAGTAGAGAGTGAGTAGTAGACAGTAGTAGCGAGTGAGCAGTAGAGAGTCAGTGGTTTAATTAATGCTCTATGGAAATCCAATTGAAGCCCATGTTAGATGTGCTTCACATCTAACATGGGCTTCAGTTGGAATTCCATAGAGAATATTATCAAGCCCATTATCGCCGTTTTAGCGGCAGTTCTCTGCCGCTAAAGCGGCAATAATTTTATTGCCTGTCTTGATAATATGCTCCCTGGTTCTCTGGCTCTAGAGCAGCTCTGCTGACCTGGTTTCTCTGGCTCTACAGCAGCTCTGCTGACCTGGATCTCGGCCTCTAGAACAGCTCTGCTGACCTGGGTCTCTAGCTCTAAAGCAGCTCTGCTGACCTGGTTCTCTGGCTCTAGAGCAGATCTGCTGACCTGGTTCTGTGGCTCTAAAGCAGCTCTGCTGACCTGGTTCTCTCCCATCTAAATCAGCTCTGCTGACCTGGTTCTCTGGCTCTAGAGCAGCTCTGGTGACCTAGTTCTCTGCCTCTAGAGCAGCTCAGCTGACCTGGTTCTCTGGCTCTAGAGCAGCTCTGCTGACCTGGTTCTCTGCCTCTAGAGCAGCTCTGTTGACCTGGTTCTCTGACTCTAAAGCAGCTCTGCTGACCTCGTTCTATGGCTCTAAAGCAGCTCTGCCTCCTGGTTCTCTGGCTCTAGAGCAGCTCTGCTGACCTGGTTCTCTGGCTCTAAAGCAGCTCTGCTGACCTGGTTCTCTGGCTCTAAAGCAGTTCTGCTAACCTGGTTCTCTGCCTCTAGAGCAGTTCTGCTGACCTGGTTCTATGGCTCTGAGCAGCTCTGCTGACCTGGTTCTCTGGCTCTAGAGCAGCTCTGCTGACCTGGTTCTTGGCCTCTAGAGCAGCTCTGCTGACCTGGGTCTCTGGCTCTAGAGCAGCTTTGCTGGCCTGGGTCTCTGGTTCTAGAGCAGCTCTGCTGACCTGCTTCTTAGGCTCTAGAGCAGCTCTGCTGACCTGGTTTCTCTGGCTCTACAGCACCTCTGCTGACCTGGTTCTCTGCACTCACGATGCACGCACCCGACTTCACGAAAATATATTTACAAATAATATAAGTTTATAATAAGTACAAATATGTTATTTTTATGACTATCTTAGATAATCTCTTGCCCTGATATGTATATTAAAGACACATACATATCCTTTTGGAACATAACACTTTTTTGCGGGAGTTGCACACCCAGCGCGCCCCACCACATATATGACATCACGCGGGACCCGCCACCGCGCAAGTATCTTGTACCGTAATGTGCATGTGTCGCGAATGCGCGTGAGCAAGAGTCACAGACTGGTCGCATACCAATCGCTCACATCACGTAATATTAAATGAATATGATCTAACTGAAAAACACACAGCCCTTGCACACCGTACACGGATCCTTCACGACTTTTCTAAAATAGCGGATAGAATCCGCGCACCCACTGTGGTGTGTACGCTTTGAGAGCGCGAATCTGAAAAAAAATTGGAAAAAACATTTTTTTAAAGAAGAATAATATAAATATATGAATATAAAAAATGAAAAAAGAATTAATCAATATTTCAGTTTGAATTTTTTTTAATGTTTTTTTTGCAATTTTTAGAAAAATATATAATGTTATTTAATGAATAAAATATTTATAAATGAACAGTTAAAAAACTGTTGAAAATCAGTATAAAAAAAATAGGTATAACTACTATTACACTTAAAAATTTGCATTTAAAAAACCTTTGAAATTCACTGAAAAAAACCATAGGTTTCAGAGACATTATAGATAGAAATTAGCATTTAAACAAGCTTTGAAATTCACTGAAAAAACCATCGGTTTCAGAGACATTATAGTTAGAAATTAGCATTTAAAAAACCTTGGAAATTCACAGTAAAAAACATAGGTTTCAGGGGTGTTATAGTTAGCTGGCCATTTCACTCGTACAAAACCATAGAAATTCCTCCGTTATAGTTAGTTCTGCTAACTATAACTCACGTGCCCGCAATGCACTGCTGATGTTGTCGCATATTGCATCATTCATGACATGGTCAGTGACATCACTGATGACATCACTGATGACATCTCAAATGACATAACTGATTACATCATCCACGTGACAATCTGATACACCTCATCATACAATAGCATAACCTTTCATCACTCATTGTAAAATACAGAGTACCATATTTGAAACCATTGACACACCAATACCAGTTACTACATACCCACTCACTGATTCCTAAGTCTACACACACAACTACCCAATCAACAACAGAATCATTTATACATGCAGTCACTAATTAATAGAACACTATCAAATGCACTTATACACATTTATAGACATTGACACATCAGCAGTCATCTTAGTCGGTTATGCAGTCATCCTACTCACTCATGAACAAAATTAATCACGCTTACATTTACTCATTTATCAACACCTCATTTATTCCAACACATAGTAACTCATAGTTAATATGTTAAAAATCACCATTACAATTATACACTCATTCATATAGTTACTCTCACAATCACTGACTCTTACACATACTTATTTATATACACCATCTCTCACATACAATGCCTTTTATTTTTTTACTTTGTTGAAGATGTACAACTAAGACATATATTCGCTACAAATAAATACACTCAGTCAGCCAAACAACTGTTTCCACATGCACTCTTAACCCTTTCGCTGCGGCGGGAATTCCGCCGCAGAGCTGGGGGGTGCGGGGGGGCAGCGCGGTGGCGCTGTGCTCATGACGGAGACGCTCCGTCATGAGCCACGGTTGAGCTGTGCTCATGACGGAACGGTTCCGTCATGACTCCGCCCATTTGCGTTGTCCCCCCGCACAGGCGGGGAAACAGCGCCGCGTAGGCGGAGTGGCCGCCAACGGCCGTGACATGACGGAACCGTTCCGTCATGAGCACACGGCAACCGTGGCTCGTGACGGAGCGGCTCCGTCATGAGCGGGGAAGGGGTTAAACTTATACACCTAGTCAATCAACCATTCACACATCTATGCATAGAGTTACACACACCCCAACCAACCACACTCAAACTCAGTGTCCCATACAAATACTCACCCAACTAATCAATAACTAATATACACACTCATGTAGTTAGTGACCAACTGATGCAGCATGTTATACAGCAACAGAGACAGTGATGCACACATTCACATAGTTTAGTTACTAATCCATGTATTAAGTGAGACACTTTTAATTACTCACGTAAACAGACAGTCAGACAGCCACTAAATCCTCCATCCAGACAGTTATATATCCACTCAATCTTCAATACAGATAATTATTACACTTGTAATCACTATTATTGAATTTTCATTATATAAATCATTGAAAGTCCAATTGATTATGTTGTAATTTAAGCAAAATGCTGTAAATTAACTGCTAAAATTCAGCATCATTATATCATTTAAAGATGGCGCCTATGTTAGCTATGTAAACCAGGCAGCAATGTAGTCCTTTGTTTATATCATTTATACACTGTGTACTATATCATGTGACGAGTGTCAACATCGTATCGACCCGTGACCAAGAAACCGGAGGGTTTCGAAATGCGTCGGGAGTTGTTTGCCACAAACTTGATGGAATAAAGCACACTGTTACAAACAAATTGGGGCTCGGCGCAATCTTTTTTGAGCAAAGGATTGATTGATTGAATATATATATATATATATATATATCTATATCTATATATATATATAGATATATATATATAAACAAACAGTTGAATGACAAACTGGCATTACAATAGTAATAGTCTGTTTTCCATGTCCATTGAGGAGATAATCATGTGACTTTGTGACTTAGGTTTAAAAGAAATTGATTTGTTCGCGTTAAAATGTGTGAGCAAGCCAGTTGTGCCGAAACGCGTTACGAAAGAAAATAAATACCTAAAGCCGGATGGCTGAAAGCATTTCCAGTGTCGGTGTCCGATTTTAAAAAAAAAAGTCGGGTTTGGTTGGAATATATATATATATATATATTCTAGATACGTAGATGTAGAGTGAAGAATAGCACATTTAGGCTTACCTATTTGCACCCATCTTCTCAATATTAAGGGACTCAATATTTTTGACACAATATTATGTCTAAATGATATTTCTTTTGTCAAAGTCAAAAAAAGCACTGACATTATCCCTAGGATCAAACGAAGGTCTCTAAATAAATACACATTGTCTCTGGAAGAAAGGTAAGTCATCGGGCTCCCCCCCAAAGCAAAGAGCTTTTTATACACATGTTATGAATAGGCAATGAGAAAACACTGCAAATTCAGCATGCATGTGCAAGAAATTAGGTTACTGGTTGAGGGGGGTGAAACCCTACTCAAGCAGCAACCACGATTTTTGTCAGGGTGAAGTCAAAGGCAAACCCTAAACTAACCAGCGCTCAACCCTCAGGTAGCTTGGCACAGAGGAGTGAGGCTCAACTCAGAGGCAATGGGTAAAATATGTGTGCAACAATTCAAACAGTTTTCATGTGTAAACCAAAAACAACGAACCTTACACCAAATTAGAAAACTGAGAGTAATTTGCAATACAAAAAACAAGACCAAAATGACAAAAATCCAATCAGAGATATGTAATTTCAAAACCTTCCATGAATATAGCATAGTGCCAAAAAGCATACTATTGTTATCTGTTCATGGTAGACCAGAACAACGTTTCAAACTCAGACCAAATGCAATGGATCACAGGCTGGCTACAGGGACCAAGTTAGACCTGCTGAACAAGAGTATCCTAAATTCAGAGCATTGCGTAGTCCTGCTTTGATGTTGAATCTTGCAGCTGAGGCAATGAGAGGTCCGGGTCAGAGATGTGTTACACAGGTCAGTTCCAGCAAGCTGCAAGGCTTAATCGAGGTCTTGCATCATTATCGAGGAGGCCGTCAACAAGGCGGTTTGCTATGCAAAGTCCTAAGTCGAGGATGTTGTGCTCACAGACTGGTTCAGAAGAAGCTGCAGGGCTTGCGATGTTGAGTCCTGTGTTGATGATATCCTGCGTCAGGGATGCATCATGCAGCAGTAGTTCAATTGAGATTGCGAGCTCTGACAGTGATGCAAAGTCTTTGTGAAAGCCAAGCAGTTCATGAAGCAGAGGCAGTGTGTCAGTTCTGCTTGGCTAGCGCTGCACAGCAGAGGAGAGACAGTGATTCTGCTGGGTCCACAGATGAGCTTACAGAGCAACTTCAGGCACATTTCCAGGGGTCCAAGACTTTGGTGGCACCTTCTGGCAGTGTAGAAGCTACAATTGAATTGTACAGGTGCTTGGTACAAAAGACTAGCCCTTGGAGTCACTCTGGTGGTCCGGAATACAGGTTGCCAGTTCCAGTCCTTTTGACCTAGGCAAGAGGGCAGCAGGGCAGCAGGTCAGCACAACAGGGCAGCAGTGCTTCAAGGCAGCAGTCCAGTAGATTAGCAGTCAATCAATCCATCAATCAATGAACTTTATTTGTTTTTTTAAACCATCAAAGTGTACAAAATTCATGCATTTGGAAAATCCATTCTTAATAAAAAAATATTCATAGAAATAACATTCTATATCAATAACATAATAAAATTAATCATTTTAAAATAGAGAATAAAAAAATAAAAATATATAAATTTCATAGGGTATCTAAACAACCACAAAATCGAATAAACATTCTTAAAAATAAGTAAAATGTGAAATGTAAAAGAATTGGTAATATTTTCCTAAACACAAGCTTCCCCTTGTATACTTTTATCTCTAAGGTTGTATCGCCCATCAATTACTGGCACACCAAAAATGTAGACATCCTAGTCAGCCTCAGTCACAAACTTCTGGAGCCTAATCCAGACGTTTTAATAAAAAGCAGCTTACAGCAAAAATAATAGGATCAGTAGTATCGGTCTTCAAGATTCTATAGGTGACCTGAAATAGTCTGATCGCTAAATTTAGGCATATTGTCAAAATGTGTTCCCCAGATTCTTGTGGTGAGCCGCTTGCAGAATATATTTCAGATGCTGGCCTGGTAACTAGAAGTCCTTATAAGTAGACACTCTAAACAAAACCTCACAAACAAACATTTTGCTAAGGTTGGCAGCCGCAGCCGTTGCTGGTAAGAGCGGTGGAGCAAGTTGGGGGGATTTTGACAGAGAACAAGGGAAAATTTAATAAATAACACAATTTCCCTCATTGTCTTCTGTCGAAATCCTCCTCACTCGGGCCCACCGCTCTTACCTACACGGGCTGCTGCGAAATAGTGGTGAGATCAGATCCAGAAGGGCTCAAACTTAGGACCACTGGTCATACTCACACGTACCGTACTGCCACAAATGCCCAATACATTTTTACTAACCCTCTCTGGGCTATACCACAGGCTCGACCTACACCAATTAGCAACAAGTTTAAGTTATGGTATTTTCTTGTTACCTTTTTGTTACTATTGAGTGTTAAGAGCTCCCTTACTGACTCACAATAATCATTTAGCCCAGGTATGGTCCACAGTTGCAGCCAGTGCATTAGAGGTTTCAACAAAGCCACATCCCCAAATCTCGCTAGATAAAAAATTATGAGGTCAGAGAAGTTCCAGTTGGTACAGAAACAAGAGATCTAGCATAAACGTTTTCTCACACCATCTGTAAGTATCAATGTAGCCCCAGACCCTAGTGCTTTAGAGTGCAGCGCTTTAGGCTTTGGCACAGTAAATCTCCAGTGCAAGGGTCAGCGACTGTGATAGCGTATGTTTGTGGAATCTCAGTATTACCTTGGACTTAAGGCATTAAGTAAGATGGCTTTTGTCAAGTCATGGTCCCATCCAAGCGAGTCGGTCAGTCTAAACCCCAGAAAATCAAAGCTTTTCACCCTCTGATGGGATTCGTCTGCAATCCTAACTTCCTTTCCCAAAAAAACATACATTTTGTGTTTTCTACATTTAGTTCCAGGCCCCTTTGCTTACAAAAGACTAGAAATGTATTGAATAGGGTTGAGAGGCCCATTTGAGCTATGGAAATAAGTAAAGAGTAGGATCAGTATTTTCTTTCCATTAAGGAAGGGGGAGTCATTCCTACAATTCATGATCATATTGGCTGCATGGCTAATATACAGAAAAAACAGTGTTGGCATGAGTACACACCCCTGGTGCACCCCAAGAGGAATTAGGCTCTTGCAAGTTAATTCACCCTGTTTCCCCATCGTACCTGGGTGTCTTTGTCCTAATGCATTCTTGCGATCAGATTTACCAAATTAGCCTGGACTCCCATGCCTAACATTACTCTCCATAACTTCTCGTGAGGCACAAGATCGAATGCAGCCCTCAGATCAACAAATACTACATATAATTTTTGTTTCTTTAGCAGCACATCCTTCCATCAAAGTAGTATAAACCTCAAAGCTTGATCACAGGTACTTATCTTAGTTCGAAGCCTAACTGGTACTGCATTTTCATACATCCAGGCTTGCAATTTATCTAAAACTTGCCTTGCAAAAACCTTTTGCAAGGTATTAAACTAATTGACCTGTAGTTGGAGAGGACTGATGTATCATCTTTGTTATACATAGTGATTATCAAACCCTCTTTCCAAGTTTCTGGGTTATCTTCCCCAGCTGTTATGCAATTAGACAGAAGGTTTATATAAGAGAGCCCACCCCATGGGCTTATATTTGTACAAGTTGCCGGGTATCCGGTCTGGTCCAGGAGCCTTTGCTGATTTCAGTTTGTTGATTGCTGATACGGTATCATCTAGACTAAAGACTAGCTCGATGTTACTAGTGTAAGGGGATAGGAGATGGTCTGAAGGATTGGGGTCAACACCCATAACCTCTATAGTGCTATTATCCTCGCCCCTGCCATTTAGCGTGGAGAAGTGACTAACCCACTTCTCTGGCTGGATATGGTAGTGAGGAGTCATAACTCTATCTAAGCTTCCATGTGCAATGATATGCCAAAAAGAACGGTTATCATCATACCTCGCTGTTGATAATAAATCTTGCCAGTTTTTGTTAACCCAGTCTCTCTTGGCGCTAGCAAGCACAGATTGTACCTACGTCGCTCCAAAGCTGTACCCGAATGGCTACAATCTCTAACAGCTCTCTTCTGGACCCTTTTTGCTAATCTGCACTCAGAATTAAACTATTTGTGGTAACTTCCACCAATAAGTTACATTCAGACTAAATTGCAGGTAAGGTAGCAGATTCTGGACCTTTATCATTGCAACTTTATTTTTGTGCATATTGATCCCCGAACGGAGTTTGCAACAGACCTTTGGCTCCAACCCTGGGTGATCCTGACATAATGGGCACTATTATGCTAATAAATATTCAGCAACTGTAAATTGCAGTTGTCATTCTTTAGATTACTTTAATTAGGCTTTGGTGCAGGGCCTGGCTTGAACTGGGAATTGGCCATTATGCTCGAAGACCCATAACCTTCACTCATCACCGCTTGTGGACAAGCTGATACAGACTGTTTCCTAGGTTTTCCAAACCTACTCGGCATTTGAGGTTGCTGTGAGGTTATAGTGTTTGGAAGAGGAGGACCCAAATTGGTTAGAACAACTTAAGACTGTGGTGAATCAGATTTTAGAATATCTTCACATTTGACCAGAAGATTGTCAATTTGATCAATGGCACAAGTGCCCCCAGTGGATTTCAGTGTTTTTTGGGAGATTTTGTTTCATTTTTACAACACTATTAGACCCCTCCACTGCCATCCTTTTTCCCAGAATTAGGAGAGAGAAAATATATCACGGGTAAGGCAAAAAATTAGTATGCAGCGCAATTGGGTGAAAAATTAACAACCCCACTTCCACAGCAGAAAAATCCACTTATGTCAGCTGTAAAGGCTTGGTCCAGGACAAGTCCCAATCGCCAGTCAATTGAAAAAAAAAATGTATTTATAGAAATTTGGTAAGCAAATACAGCAGGCCAGTGCACCAGGGCAGCTGTCATTCAAGGCAGCAGTCTAGCAGAGTAGCGGTCATTTCAACAGCACAGCAGTCCTTCTTCCGCGAAGCGACTTGTAGGTCACGAAGGGTGGTTAAGAGTTGGTGTCTAATTACTATATTTATACCTGGTGACTTCTTTGAAGTGGGAGAAACTTCGAGAGATTCTCTTTGAAGAACTCAGGTATTCTGCATCCCCTGCCCTGGCTCCAGGTAAACTACAGGGGATGTGCAATCCTTTGTGGGAAGGCAGGACACAACTTGTTGAGGTGTAAGTGGAACTGTGAATAACTGTGCCTTCCCATCCTGCCAGTGATGTCCCATCCAGGCACATCTAAATTCTCTCCTGTGTGTGACTGTCTAGGAGGAATACGCAAAGAACAACTGCAAACTACACCCAGTCATGTGAACCGGTGACAGGCTAGAAGCACTAAATGGCTAAAGGAAACTTTCCAATAGTAGGATTTTCAAAATTCTAATTCAAAATCTGACCCACCATGAAAAAATATTTCTCGTTACAAAATTCCGTGGCACCAACAAGAATGGTTTACCTTTTCCTATTTGAAAAATGTCTGTATTAAATGTAATATGTTAACTTCAATATTATCCTATGGGCGAGGAAGGTCTAGCAATAGTGAAAAACAAATTTGAGAGTTTTTAACTATTAGGATATGTAAAACTTAACGGTACAACCCCAGCAGCTTCTGCAGCACTGGAATGATCCAGAGATGCATAAAACAATATCAAACATATTTTAAACAAAGACCCATACACTAGTGTATACCCGAGGGTCCACATCGTAGCTTCCAGCAGAAGTTTCATTGAGACTAATAAAGTCAGTACATGAAGAATGTTTAATTCACAATAAATGCTCTCTAAGGAAAATAACCATTTCAGTCAAAGAGTCCTGTGTTCTGCAAAGCTGAGGGAAAGAAGACATGCAGGGAATCATTGATTGGATGGGGTTATGAGCAAGAACAAGACGAACGGAACACCAAAACAGCATCCATATTCAAATCAAATCTCTTTATTCGATTATTGAAAAATAACCATATGAGAACATAATCACATAAAATATACAGTCAGATGGCAATAGATAGGCTAAAAACATAAGTGAATAACATATCATAAATGCACAGAGTTGCGCCAATGTACAGTATTTTTGAGAAAAGCTCCCACCCCATGACAGCCTGCGACATCCGCTACCATGCAGAGAAAATCAAAAGCTGGCCTGCACTGATAAAACCCCTACCTTTTTAAAACAGGTAATAAAAATCACCTAAAAGGTTTATTAAATTTAGAAAACAAGGTAAAGTGCAATAGTGTCTGAAGGGAGATATAATCAAAAGGGGCACACAAGACTACATTTTGCATCGAACTGCAACAGCGGGGATCAAAGATTACACCTAATGGAACCCAACTGGAACGCGGTTCAGAGCAACCTTTCCTATATGTTGTTAGTCTGTGAAATATATGGCTCTATGCTCTGACAGGTCTTAACAATGGCAATGGCTCTCACAGATGGTTTCTTCAGTTCTGGCATCCATATTAATAAAAAGTTGTCTCTGCGAAAACGTGGCACAACTTAACCTCATTAATAAACACAATTCTAAATGTCCAATCAATATAAAACACAACATTAACAATTAATACTTTAGGACTAGAATAATAATCAAATCATTAGCATTCAAAAATAATTTGCCATCCAAAATTGCAAATTTAGAAAAAGCTACCACACTGTTAAAGCCTATATTTTGTCAAAAAAGCACTATGCGGCACCATATAATTTTTTGGAATAGATGAATGTTGCATTCTTGTCACAACAATGTTTCAGCTCTCTAAAAGGTGCACTTCAGGCTGCTCCATGCCATCAGATATTCTGTTTTCATATGTAATAAGGTGAAAGACCATACTTTTTTATCTTGAAGATATGTATTTCCTCACACCTAGCCTTTACTCACTTGAAAATAACCTGCTACTGAGAAGTTTAATTTCTCTGACAAATGCTTTTCCTTTCTCTTTTTAAAATAAAATGAAAAGTTTGAGCAGATGTCTCATGAGTGATTTTCTCTCTGACATCTGTAATCTCCCAAATAATCTCTTTTTTTGAGAAGCATTGACAAAACCAACATGTCTGTCAGTGGCAAGCTGCTGTATTGGTCATTTAATAAAAAATTATTTTTTTGTTTGTAATCTCATGTCACATAAATGAAAAGAAGCAAAAAGACAGCATTGCACCGCCCTGAACTTGGCAGTCAAATGCTTGCAATAAAATTCTTAAATTACAAAAATTGCATGTACTTTTACAGGACATTGTGGTGATACCTAGCAGTGAGGTGTGTTTACAATAGTTGTAGAAATCATTTATAGTTTTAATGCAAATCACAGGAAAATGTATGATTCTTTTTGGTGCAAAGAAAAAGTTCCACTGACTTTGAATGATGGCATGTCTTACACAATGAAAGGGAGAACAATTGGTTTCAGTGTGTGGGAAGCAGGATAATGAAGAATGTCACATTTTCAATGTGGAGATGGCTTTGCAATCCCCAGAGATATATCTGCTTGAGCAAAACAGATGGGAGATCTTTAGGAAACCGAGCCTTTTTAAAGTTTATTTTGTTAAACTGGAGGATGAAGGTTCAGGTCTAATAGCTCTCTCTCCTTCATTGTGCAAGACGTTAAGTACAGCAGATCAGATGTAGGTGCTTTTCTATAAAAAGGTCATCATCCATTTGATAGATATGTAAAAGTCAACCACCCCTTTTTTTCCTAGTTGGTTGCATAGAAAAGCAGACCATAATGATGGAAGAAGGTGGTTTAGCTACAGCGAAGACATGGGGGAAACAATATTGGCTGGGCCATCCGTTCTAGGGGAAAACAGTATAGCACAGGTATGAACACAATGAGAGTTGGGATGGTGTCACAGAGCTGAAGAAGAATCAAGTATAGACATTACTCAACTGTGCCATTTTAACTGAATATCTAGGGACAAGTGCGGCTGCATGTGGTCTAATTGTTACCAAGGAGCACGGTACATTCTTGAAGGATGCCACCTTCAGAAAATACTGGTCCCTCATTGCATGGAAATGCATGAGGGACTGGTTTGATCCTCAATACAGCCAAGCAACCATCAGATGAATTACTTATAAAAACACAGGGAAGTAAAAATATTCTAAAGACGATTGCACACCTCAGTGTGTTAAAAAATAAATTGGAGGAGGTTAATAAAGATGTCGGGGAACTAAAAGAATACCTCACCCAAGCAAACATACTGAAACTGCAAATGGACACTAAGCATTTCTCCAGAGATACAGTTTACTCATATACAAGTGATGAGAGCCGTAACCAACAACGTAAGGCATAAGATCAGGAAGTAACCCTAGACCCAACCAAGGTCAGTGGTCATCATGTTCAGGCAATGAGAGGAGTGGCGATCAGAGCAGAGAGTGCAACAGGAATGGACAGATTGTTTTGGATATACCCAGCCACAGACTATGTTTCAACCACACCAATATCCCGATATCGCCCTTTTAGGGAAGTGCTAGCTTTTCCACCACAACCCTTCCCTCCCCCACAATTTGAATCATACTTTACACAACAACCCTTTTTTAGGTTAAGGCTGAGGACGGTGACAAGTAAAACAGAAAGAACAGAAAGTGAAGTTGTAGGGTGTCGATCAGAGAGTGATTCACAGTATGATGATAGATCACATGCTGACCACCAGCAAAAACACTAACTAGTTGTGAATTTATCTTACTGCTAATTGACAACCACCCAGATGCAGGTCTTAGAGAGAGGAATTGGCTTTATCCCTTCAAATAAAGTTGATAAATTTGACAAACAAAGGGAACACTTTTAACTTTTCAAAAAGTTCAGACGTACAGTATTTTTTTCAGTAGCTATGAACCCAGAGAAGAGCAATGTGATCCAGGTCACTGCGGGCAGTCATACATGAGGTGGAGGCTCTACAAATTGGTGATATCAATATATTCCACAATCAATTCAAAATACAAAGAGGAACTCTATAACAATTGAAATGAAAAGAGAACATAACAATCAAACTGGCAGATAAGGGAGCTGCCATTGTTATTCAGAACATATCTGATTATAATAAGGAGTGTCTATGACCTCTGGGGACACTAAATATAGTACACAAACTAGCAAAGATCCTATTCATGAGATCTGAAAGGAGAACATGAAAGAAATTGACATAGTTCAGAACAAAGGGTGGATTATAGAAAATGAGGCAAATTTCTTGACCCAGACTATTCCTAAGGTTTCGTACTTCTCCACCATTCCTAAAATACTCAAAAAGATTAAATCTATCATGGCATCGGCAGATCTTCCATTTTTAGATTTGGTCAATGTAATTAAAGATGGGAAATTGAATACACAAGAATTTCAGAAACCAGCTGATAAAAACAGCCTTTTATTGTTCAGCAGTTTTCATTTGAGGGCCCTTAGGGAAAATCATCTTATTGGACAATTTCAAAGGGACTGCCATAATTGTATACCATTCGAAGATTATGATCAATAAGCATAGATATTATTCAGGAAATAGATGAATCTTGGTTAACCCTTGACAAAGTTAAGAAAAAGGGTATGTATTCATATTAATAATAATAATAATAATAATAATAATAATAATAATAATAATAATAATAATATTAATAGAGAGGCCCGTCTTGAAGATAAACAAAGACAGGAAACTGACTAATTAATTTGTGTCACACCATACAAAACATAATCTAATCAAGTTAAGTAAATTGTCAATAGACATTGGAGGATCTTGAACAGCAATGTTTTGCACCTCACGCCCCCTATGTGTTTATTTAAGAGGAGCAAAAGTTTAAGGGACGAGCTAGCTCACACAAGACCTAGAACGAAAAAAAACCAGAAACTATAAAGACCTTTAGGAGTTCTGATCCAGTAATGGGCCATTTTCCTTGTGGAGGGTGTAATGTCTATATATTCACCTCAGCAACTAAGGAAATAAATGTAGGTTTCAAAACATCATGGCAATTGCATTCCAACATTAACTGTAACTCAAAAGCTCTGATTTATTGTATCAGTTACACTTGTGGGCTGTGGTAAAGAGGCATGACTATGAGGACAGTAACTACCAGCATAAGTGAAGATAGGAGCATTATTAAGTATGCCAATACATCCACTAAGCTTACCAATTACTTTCTGGAAGCCTATCAGTCAGAGGATGATATACATTGGGTAAATTATTAATAAATCTTGGCTCAATTGAGGAGTGACAGAATGAAGAACATATATGCTAATGCCATTGGATATATCACCTACAAACAAATGTGATGGTATTAAATGAAGACATCCAATGGCACCAACTTAGCTGCTTATAAAATAGGATTTTTAAACAGTGACGCTTACATGGGGTGCTGGTTGAATAGCTTCCCACACAATAAATGAGCTCAATTACAGGAAGAGGGGAGATACTGACATCTGATCTATCTCGCTTGATTAGTTGCCGTACAACCAAACTTCCCTAGAGGACCTATAAGAGGTTGATACCAGTGTACAACAAATTCTAATCACTAAGTCATGTAAGTGATGACCTTTGAAGTTAAAGGCATACCTGTATTGTGAATGGACATGTCTCTTAAGATTATCATTTTCATGCGGTCCTGCACTCCAAACTAGGATGTGACTGACACCATGGCGGTCGCATCTTGCAATTTAACATTGTGGCGGGTGCTGCTGACTGCAGCACCCGCCACAATGTTAAAAATGCAGGTTGTGCATTTCACTGCACTATGTGGCAGGCACCACACGGTGCCTGCCAAGTAGTGCAGTGAAATGTACCCCCAGAGGGACCTGCAATGGGCCCCCGAAACCAATCCCCACCAGCCTTTCCATTGTGGTTTCGCCACCATGGAAAGGCTGGCTGTAGCCAGTATCTTAATTTGGCGGACGCTGCCTGCTAAGCACCGCCACCATTTTACATATACAGACCGCTCCGCCAGGCAATCGTGACGATCCATGGCGGGTGGTCTTTGCAGCCACCATGGTCTTGGTCAGATTCACCCCAAAATCATAATGTGGCAGGGGGGAAACTTGGTTGCCGAAGCCGGAAGCCCGCCACTGCACTGCTGGTGGTGGCGGGACTTCTGCCATTGTAATGACCCCCTTTGTAACTAAATAAATGAAATAAGCTTTTAAAAAAATTATAACAGGTTTTTCTTCACATATAAAAGATTTAACTTCACTAAAATTGCACCTAGAAAATTCTTCACAAAGATTTACGTACACAACAACAATAAAATATATCACAAAGTAAGTATATGACTTAACCAATAAATACCGTAAATTATTTAAATGTAATAAATTTAATAAAATAGCAAAACATAGCTAACAAATGTTTTTTTTAACAGCTTCTACAAAAATCAACAAAACCACTACATCTACCACGGGCCCCCCATTAACTAAAAAGATTAAGTAAATGTATTTAATTACAAATAAATAAAAATAAACACCAAGGACCATATGTAGGTAGCAACACATTTACCGATTCATAAATACCGAATTTTACCGATTCGGTATTTATGAATCGGTAAATGTGATGTAGGTAATGATTCGGTAATATTTACTGAATCGGAAAAATTCGGTAAATATGAATCGGTATTTACCGATTCGGTAATGGGGCATACCTTCCCATTGATTCCTATGGGCCTGGAGGCCCATAGGAATCAATGGGAAGCCAGTCACCATTACCGATTCGGTATATACCGATTCGGTAATGGGGGGAGCATATACAAGGGTGGCAGGGTGTCACATTGACACCCTGTTGCACCCCTGATTCTTGCATGTGTGAACATGTGGCGCACATACATGCCCTAAGGGCATGTATGTCTGCCACATGGCACACTTACATCTGCAAAATATTGCGTTTTGCAAGGTATTCGGAATTTATCACCAACCTATATTTGGTGGTAAATACTGAATTCCAATTCCTACTCATCACTCATTAGAGTGTTTCCTACATATCATTTCAGGATTCGGTATTTACCGAATCGGTAATTTTACCGATTCTGTAATTTTACCGATTCGGTAAATTACCGAATCCTGAAATATGCCTCCTACATCTCAAATAGCTAAATACCGGTCAGTAACGGGATATTTACCGAATTTCGGCCATTACCGACCGGTATTTAGCTACCTACATGAGGCCCCAAATGATTTAAATAATGCAACTAAAATTACATTTTCTTTTATGTTTCACAGATTATACTTCACAGTAACTCCACCCAAAAACCCCAAAACAAACATCATGTTCGAAAACAAATACAAAATCAACATAAAAGAAAAATATAATACAAAGTAAGTATATAAATTAACCAAAAAATAGACCTAACTATAGCAAAATGATAAATTTAAAAAAAACAAATTATTACTAACAAATACTTCTCTCTTAACAGCTTGTACAAACTTCAACAAACAATAAATCAACGAAAGAAAATTCGCCAACTACATTTAGTAATATTTTTTTCTTCAATTAAATATAGACACTAAAAAAGCTAAATAAATAGACTACAATTATAACCTTTTATTTTATATTTTACAGATTACACTTCTATAAAACTTCAATTAAAAAAGTCAAAGCAAGGATTAAGTTAAAAAAGTTAAAAAACAAAGACAAAGCAACATTACAGAAAAATATAAAAATAAGCAAGTATATAAATAAACAAACAAACACAACAAACTAATTCAAAAAACAAAATTGCATTTAAAAAGAAAATATAACGAGAGGAGTTGGTGCAGGAGGCAAGATGGCGGCGGCCTGTTAGACCGCTTTGAGGCAGCTCCCAAGCCAGCGTTCCAAAAAAGGCCAAAAACAAAATATGGATGAGAGGAAGAAGTCCGGCTGTAATTAAGAAAAACTAATAATGAAAATAAAAGGATTTACCTTATTCCTCGCTGCTCTTTAAAGCCTCGTGTGGTGATCCTGATATGATGTCCGTGAGCAGAGTGGAAGGTCAGCCTTTGGAGTCTGCTACGGACCCTACTCCGCTACAGCTACGTTTCTCATTTTGCACTTCCCTGATTGGATTGCTTGTACTGCGATTGATCGCCCGTGTCCAGGCCAGCGGAGTATCTACTCGTCTGAAGCAGGACGGACCCCTGGAGGAAGAACAGTCAGCTCTGTCTCTCCGGAGGCTCTCCCGTGTATCCTCTGGCATGGCGCCGAAAAAAGCCGCTATGATAGCTGCAGCTGCAGCCAAAACTAGAGCTGCGAAGCAGGCTCTTCGTGACAAAGAGCTGGCGGTGAAGTGAGGCGGCACACGTCAGGAGAGCAGCGGCGGCGCTGCAGGTCTCGGCGCGGGGGCTGGAAAGTCAGCGGGGGCCCCAAGACAGCAGCTGGGTATGCCTGTCGCCATTGCTGAGCCATCCGTGATCGAGCTGCTCCGGAGGACTCCCGCTCCAGTGTCTTCTT
This sequence comes from Triturus cristatus, assembly GCF_964204655.1. NCBI lineage: Eukaryota > Metazoa > Chordata > Amphibia > Caudata > Salamandridae > Triturus > Triturus cristatus. Next base: position 635,225,943 of record NC_140582.1, read on the forward strand.
CGGCTCAGGTTCAGCTTTGCCCATCTGAGAAACCAGCTGCTTCTCTAATCGCGGGTGACTTGAGAGGTATTTCTGGGCCTATAGCGCCACCTTGTGGACAAATTCAGAATGGCTTAACTAAGGACAAGGAAACAGTGAATACCAAAGTGAATGCTGCTATAAGTATAGGAGTGGACAGCCCTATGCTTTACAATGAGCCTAAAGGTGCATTGGCAGGAGCGCAAGATTTAAAGGCTGGGACAGACTCTAATGCTGGAATACAAGATACAGGGAATCTTTTCTTGTGTGATACTCCTGTCTTGTCTAATGTCGCTTTAGCCTCTTTAACATCATCAATACAGACCACCTCAGCAGGCTCACTCACGTCAGCACCAGTAACTGTACTGGAAATCACTCCAACAGTCACTATAACCCCAATTACTCTGGCTATGGCTATGGCTGAGCAGGAAGAGCAAGTATTGCAACACCAACCCATTTGCAATATGCCAGAGAATGGTCAAGAGATTGCAGATCTTGGCGCCACTGCAAAAAATTTGGGAGATTTACTGGAGGTTCCTGACGGCAAGGAGAAAGCTGATGGGGATGAGATAACTCCCGATCCAACGGACACCGACAGGGATCCTTCAGACTTTTATTCAATATCGGAAGGAATGGAAGACGTGAGATGGTCAGACGACTCTGAACTGGACATGGAAACTAACACTGGCTCAGATACGGAGAGCGACCAAGACGCGCGAATAGCAGAATCCCGGGAAAATAAAAGAGCTACCATACGGAAGAAGAGGGCCCAGGGACTAACTTGGGATTATTCCCCTGCTACCGCACTGGGGTCTCAAGAACAAGCCACCGGCTCTCAACCGACGCAGCGGTGCTCTCCAAATCAACAGGATGCTACGCTCTCCACGGTGATGGATACAGTCCTCCTGGCTATCGCCTCTCATCGAGAAGAGACATCAAGGGATGGACGCAAAGCACAACTTGCTTTGCATAAGGTCCAGGGCGTAGTGCGTAAACTGTCAAGATCTGTTACTGCGTTTAACACCCGAATGACAGAAATGGAAGACCGTATAGTTACTAATGAGGCAGAGGCTGCAGCTACACAGAAACAAGTGGGATTACACGAAGCAGAATTGAGTGATGTAAGATGGAAGCTCGAGGACATGGAGAATCGCTCACGACGTAACAACCTACGCGTTCTCGGAATACCTGAAAATATTGAAGGTACTGATATTCGAGCCTTCATCATTCAACTCTTCAAAGATACACTTCCTGAGCTTTCTTCATGGAATTGGGAGAATGAGGTGCAACGGGTCCATAGAACTCCAATCACTATGCGACCCACGCGGAAGCAGGACAATTATCCACGGGCAGTTCTTGTGTTTTTTGGAAACTTTCTTCTTCGACAAGCCATCTCGGATAGAGCCAGGCCAGAAGCTCGACGGACTAGGGACTCCATTTCCTATTTTGTAAGACCGGACTTTTGCCACACGACGGTGGAGAGGAGATGGCGTCTGCGACAACTTATTAAACCCTTTATGGAGAAGAAAGCCTTAGTTTATCTTAATAACCCTGCTAAGTTGAAAGTTATATACAATGGCCAGACCAAATTTTTTACTTCGGAAGTAAAAGCCAAAGAGTTTTTAGACAGTATCACTTAATGGTCTATCAGTGATATTGAGAATGGGAAGAAACCTGTTATACTGAAACACTGATATATACAGAATAGAGAATCGAGAATTTTGGAAATAAGAGCTGACGAAAAGGGAGAGAATTGAGAGTGGATTGAACATCATTCGGAGTTTATAAAGATAGATTGATAGAATGATAGAATGATATAAAGATATATAAGAATTACTAGTCTTTATATGCTTCTATAAGCCTCTCTATATCTTCCTTATTATTTTTTTTTTGGGCTTTCTTTTTCCCTTCTTTTTTTTTTTTTTTTTTTTGGGTGGCTTGGGAGCATCTCTCCATCACTAAAGACTCTTATAGAGTCTAATTGCCTCACATCATGGGTGGGGGAGGGTGGAGGGTCGGGTGCAGGGGTCTGCTGGGAGGGGGGGTGGGAGGGGATACTGGGGGGGAAAAATGTAGAAAAGAGCTTGATCTGTAGTATAGGAACCTTTAAAGGCTTTTTTGTTATTATAATCTTCGTAAGTGACTGGAGTTTTACATCAACTATTTTGATTGATCGGAACGGAGTAAATATCGAATGCAAAGTTGGCTGGTGGTGGCGCAAATTATTTAGCATTTGTGGTATCGGTCTAATGGGGAATAGTTTTGAATGGGGAGAGTAAAACTGCGATGTTGGAATGTAGCGGGTCTCAATGATGGGAGAAAGCGGGCCCAACTGTTTCAACTGCTACGTCAGGACCCAGCTGACATTCTGTGTATTCAGGAGACTCACATAGCTGGATGCGATAAAAATTTGTTAAAATTTCCTGGATATAACCTGATGGCAGCAACATCTCAAACATCTAAAATGCGTGGGGTTGCTATTTTGGCAAAACCCGGTTTGGGGAGTCCTAGGCGTCGACTCGTCGACAAATATGGTAGGTGGGTTGTGGTTCAACTGGAATTGGATATAACCATTTGCTCACTTTACGGTTCTAATCTGGATGACCCACAACTCTTTATTGAACTTGAACTAGAATTGGCTTCTTGGGCTGGTCCACTTATCCTGTGCGGTGATTTTAACATAAATATAGAAAAATTAGTAAACAATAGACTCCCACGGAACTACAGTGGCCGGAAACCTAAAGTCTATAGGGCAATATCTTGTCTGATGGATAGTCATGATTTAAGGGATACTTGGGACACTTTGAGGCAGAATGATAATGGCTTTACCTATTACTCCTATCCCCATAATAAGTATGCTCGATTAGATTATATTATGACATCAATACATAGGACAGCCTTAATTGATATAATTAAAGATCCCAAAACTATTTCTGATCACAATGCACTTACATTAATTTTTGAATTGGATAGTTTTAATAGATCTAATATCCAATGGTCGTTTGACCGGAAGCTTTTTTTGAACCCAGATTATATCAACTATATTACATCAGTTTCTCAATCTTTTTTTGACTGTAATCAATATAGTGCATCCAGATTTAGTGTATGGGACTGTTTTAAGGCAGTAATCAGAGGAGAGACTATAGCGTATGTTGCTAAATGTAAGAAAACTCAGGACAATATTAATAAGCAACATAAGGCGGCACTTATCAACTTGGAAATAGTACACGCCAAACAAATCCAGCAAGGAACACCAACTTCTGACATACTACAAAAATGATTGATTTTAAAAACCGAAATTAATAGCTCGTTAACGCAAAAAGCAGCGGAAATATATCAAGCCAATAGAAACAGAATTTATGAAGCAGGGGAAAAAGTAGGGAGGCAACTAGCTCTCAAAACTAGACAAAAAGAGACATACAACAAAATAAAGAATATTGAATATGAGGGCCAACAGGATACCTCCCCTCAAGATATAGTAGATGTCTTTCGAAAATACTACCAAAAACTATATCAAAATGATAACGAGCATCTATCTACAAGAGATACGAAAACCTTTCTTAGCGAGTGGTTGCCGGAATCAGAGCTATCTAGAGTACTTGATCAAGGAGATAGAGAAGAACTAGATAAAGAAATCACAATGGTAGAGTTAGAAATTGCTTTGTCGGATCTAGCTAATGGGAAAGCGGCTGGTCCTGACAAGATCCCTTTAGAGTTATATAAGGTGCTGGGCAAACAGATACTCCCCTATTTACTAGACCTGTTTCTAGGAATACAATATCACTCAGCTACACCAGAGTCTTGGAAACATACTAACATAGCAATATTTCCAAAAAAGGGGAAACCCCCCCAGCTTCCATCTTCAAATCGACCTATCTCACTTATAAACTCTGACTCAAAGCTATATTCCAAGATACTCGCAAACCGAATGAGGGGGATCATTGAACATCTTGTATCCCCATGGCAACACGGTTTTATCCCGGGGAGAGGAACAACTGACCATACCCGTAGAGTCATTGCCTTATTTGACATCATGGGCGTCTTGGGGGGAGAGATGTCAATGGTCCTACTCGATGCCGAAAAGGCATTTGATCGAGTGTCTTGGCGGTTCTTATGGGAAATAATGGAATACAATAACTTCGGCCCAGGCTTTATCAAAGCTCTAAAAGCTCTGTATGTCAGCCCTAGAGCTAAACTATTTATTGATGGCTTTGAGTCAGAGTTTATAGAGGTAAAAAGAGGCACTAGGCAGGGCTGTCCTTGTTCCCCGATATTATTTGCCCTAGTGATTAATCCTTTAATTGTAAAGCTCCTTAACTCCTCCCAAATACAACCAGTTATGGTGGGCTCATACTCTACAAAAATATTGGCATATGCCGATGACATTGCTGTGCTTACAACGAATCCAGACGAAGCAGTAGCAGAAATAGAACAAATAACCCAGGATTTTGGTGTTTATTCCGGCTACTCACTTAATAGAGACAAAACCATGGTGTTATGTACAAATAATACTATATTTGAAAGTCCGTACAAAGTTAGAAATGCAACTTATCTTGGTGTAATTATCTCTCCTGAGGTAAAAGAGATTAACCGGCTTAACTATGATCCTTTGATTAAGGTAGTAAAAACAGATCTGAAGAGGGTAGATAATCTACATCTCTCAATAATCGGGAGAGCGAATTATATTAAAATGAGTATATTTCCCAGAATACTTTATCTGTTCCGGGCTATTCCATTGATTGCCGACGGTAGTATTATCAAAATTTTTGACTCCACGATATCTAAATTTATATGGAACTATGGTAAAATAAGGAGAGCATTACCATTATTAACTCTCTCCGTACATAGAGGTGGCCTTGGTATCCCGAACCTGACATTTTATCTCTGGGCGACATTACTCCAACAAATGGGCCCTCTCTTTAAAGTTAAACCGGCCAATCTACCCAACATACACTCCTATATTCCCTCTATTTTTGAACTGGGATTGGGTGAAAAATGTCAAGGGCTATTTTTGAGACAACTGGAAGCGTCTTATTACAAAAAGACCAAGTTTAAGGTGATTGGAGACGCATGGAAAACCTGGAAACTTGCCTCAAAACAATTAGGTATACCCAAAATAACAAGATATACATCTTTGTGGCATAGCAAGATCATTTCATCATCTATGATAGATAATGTCTCTAGGAGATGGGAGAATTTAGGCATATATACACTTGGTCATCTTCTTGGACAAAATTTTATTCCATCTTTTGAGGGACTACAGCAGAGATTTGATATTCCATCTACAGATTATTTAAAATATTTTCAAGTCTTTACTAATATACGGAAATCAAAACTTAATATTAACTTAGATAGTTTTCCTTTTTTTTCTATTATTGAGAAACGAGCCACTAGGATAGGCACTTTATATGATATACTCTCTCAATCCTCTAAAGACGATTTAGATCGTGTGGAGAGATCCTGGGCACAAAAACTTGGAAACCCAGATGTAGATATTGACTACTCCCTAACTCTCTACACAACATTATTTTTAGCGCCCAATCTCAAAGCACAATATTTTAAAACTATTTACAACCTTTATTTTACCCCGGCCAAACTTTTTACCTGGGGAATGCGACTAGATGATTGCTGCCCTAGATGTAGACAGGGACAGGCAAATTTAATTCACATGTTTGCTGAATGTCCAAAATTGGATAATTTGCAAACATTGATTGGAGGATTTTGGACTCAAATATTCGGGCGGATTCTTAGATCCTCCGCTACCCTATTTCTTTTAGGTTTTGACGAATCTTTGGGGTACAGCTTGGAGGAACAGAGGATTGTCTTCCTGGGCACAGCCGTTTTTCGTATCATTTTGGCTGCTTGTTGGAAAGATCCCAATGTACCTACTTTTCAGATGTGGCTTAGCCGATTTCTTGCCATTTATAAGCAGGAGACAGCTATATATAGTACAAGAGGCAGGAAAACTAGACTCCGGGGTACCCAGATCTGGGCCCCAATTTCCAACTGGTATTCCAATGTATGATCACCCCCCTGTAGAGAGAAGGGTTGATATGATTTGATGATGTAAAACATGTAGAGATTTACTTTGCATTTTCTATATTTTATATTAATTGTGCATTCGTATTGTGCTGTAATGATTTTGTGATGTACTTCTTGTTGTATTAAGAATATATATATTTTGTTTGTTTGAATGAAACAGATCAAGCTCAATAAAAACAAATTTAAAAAAAAAAAAAAAAAAAAAAAAAATATAACAAATATTTTTCTCTTGCCAACTTCTACAAACTCATCGAAAAAACGTCATCAATGAAAAAAAGTAAGTATTTTCTTTTCTCAACTAAATAAAAATAGGAACGAAATAAATAAAATAACACAATAAAATGTAACATTTTAATAAAAATAATATTTTGATTTTAAACCAACATAAAATAAAACAGTGGATACACATCAACGATTGAAAAAAAATCCATCAAGAAAATTATATCAGAACACATGTACGTTTATTTTCAAATATATTAATTATACAAAATGTTTACTGTTCAAAATTGTATAATTAATTAATAATATATATATATTGATAAAGGCTGCTGCGCAGCCGAAACGCGTATCTCATCTAATGCAGGGTCGAGGGAGACCTAAAATACAATAAATTAGCCTTATTCCTGCCTCTTCTTCACTGGAGTTGGATGTTGCTTTTGATATATATATATATATATATATACATATTTTCACAGATAGACAAAAAATGGCAGAAGGAGCAAAATTCATAACTTCACAAAAAGGAAAATAACTTTGTGCTACATGGGCTACCCTTATACACAAGAGAAAATGGCTGGAAAAAAACACATTGGAACTGCAGTAAATATTACTCTAACTCTTGCTATGGGAGAGCCACTACAATAGAAAGCAATGTAGTAAATGTAACTGAAATTGAGGTTAGAGATGATCTCGAAACAATAAGAGAAGCAAGTACCAGTTCCCAACAGACAAGTACTCAAATACTAAAAAACCTGTTAATTAGGGTACCTGAACATGTCACAGGACAACTACTATCCAACCCCACTCTGCAGAGATTAATTGCCCAAACTAAATGAGCTACAACTCAAACACCACACACCCGCCAAACATTTGCAGAGATACAAATATTACAAGAATACACCATCACCCACAAAGATGATAAATTCCTTCTTTGCAACAAACAACAACTTGCAAAAACTTAAAAACTGTGAAACGTGGATGATGGATGGCACCTTCTAAGTTTGTAAAGTAAAAAGATTTTTTTCCCTTTTGGATAAGATACTCATCAACTCATTCAATCACTCTATTCAATCAGAATCCCAATATCGGGTTTGCACAACTCACTCCCTCTGATGGAACACTTACACACAAAGAGCGCCAATTATATCAGAGCAAGCTATTTATTTCCATCAAAAATATTTTCATAAACATATGGTCAGTATAAAATATACATTTCATTTTTATAAAAGACGACGAGAATTAAAAACATTTTAGCATTTAGTACTATAGGAAAAAAGGAGAATAAAAGACAATATACTTTGTCATATCACAGTTAATTCAGAGTGATTAAACGTATCTTACTGAATGCATGGGTTAGTGACTAAACTGTGTGAATGTCTGTATGTGTCTGTCTGTTGATGTGTAAGCGGATGCATGGTTTTGTGAATAGGTACATGAGTGTCTATACAAGTTATTGATTGGTTGTCTGAGTATCTGTATGGGTGTCTGAGTGTTTGTGTGGGTGGGATGTGGGTAACTCTGTGCATAGATGTGTCAGTGGGTGAGTCACTGGGTGCATGGTTTCAACACTAGGTCTGTAATGGACTGTATGGGTGGGTGAATATGTGTATGGTTGTGTTAGTGAGTGAATATATATTTCATTAGTACATGTGTAATTTACTACATATGTGAACGGCACTATATATGTATGTTGGAGTACAGAAATGACTATAACTGAGAGTGTGTAATAGTGTGAATGGCTGTATGGATGAGTGTGTTTTTGTATCATTGATTGTATAAGACCATAAGAATGTGCTAGTATTTGTATGAGTAATTGAGCATGTGTGTGTATAACTGTATAGGTGAGGAAATGGCAGTGTGATTAATTATTTGCATGACTAAGTACCTCTATAGATGAGTAGCGGTGTGTGAGTGTCTATATAAGTGTATGAGTGCATATGATTGTCCTGTACTGAGTGACCATAAGTGTGAGTGACTATACTTATTGGTGTTGGAGTGTCTATGGTTTTGAGAGTGGCAGTATGTAATTTAGAGTGGGTGTATCAAAGGTTATATTAGAATGTTAGAAGATGCATCAATGATCACATGAAAGATGTCATCAGTGATGTCATCAGTGATGTCATTTGAGATGTCATCAGTGATGTCATCAGTGATATCACTGACCATGTCATGAGTGATGTAATATGTGACGTCATCAGCAGTCCATTGCGGGGGCGCGAGTTATAGTTAGTTGAACTAACTATAACGGGGGAATTTCTAGGGTTTTGTACGAGGGAAATGTCCAGCTAACTATAACGCCCCTGAAACCTATGTTTTTTCAGTGAATTTCTAAGGTTTTTTAAATGCCAATTTCTAACTATAACGTGCCTAAAACCTATGGTTTTTTCAGTGAATTTCAAAGGTTTTTTAAATGCTAATTTCTAACTATAACATACCTGAAACCTATGGTTTTTTAAGTGAATTTCAAAGTTTTTTTAAATGGTAATTCCTATCTATAACTTATTTCTAAAGATATGATGTTTA